>NW_027362761.1:922847489-927847489 GCF_046119375.1 Phyllobates terribilis | reverse complement strand
GCCGACACTATTTTGCCCGGTGTACCATACCCGCAATACACAAGCACGTGTCCCAAAACATCTGCCGTGCCCTCAACAACCCAGTTACTGGGAGAGACCACCTGACAACGGACACGTGGAAAAGTGCTTGTGGCCAGGGACGGTACATCTCCCTGACGGCACACTGGGTAAACATAGTGGAAGCCGGGACCCAGTCGGACCTTGGGATGGAACACATCCTCCCCACACCGAGGATTGCGGGCCCTATGTCAGTCAGAGTTTCCCACACAGTGTATAGCTCCTGTGCATCATCCTCCTCCTCCTTCTCATGTTCAGCCTCCATCTCAGATATCACCACATCAGTTACAAGCTGGAAGCACTGCAGTACTGCCTCAGCCAAGTGGCAACAGGCTGTGCTGAAACTCATAATCTTAGGTGATAAACCTCACACTGCTTGTGAGTTGTGGACAGCTGTGAAAGACCAGGCAGATCTGTGGCTGGGTTCCTGGGAACCTACATCCAGGCATGGTCGTGTGTGACAATGGCCGTAACCTGGTGGCAGTTCTGAGGCGAGGCGAGAACACACACATACCATGCCTGGCTCATGTGCTTAACCTCGTGGTTCAGCGGTTTCTTAAATCGTACCCCGAGTTGCCAGATATGCTCATCAAAGTACACCGCCTGTCAGCTCATTTTCGGAAGTTGGATACAGCTTCCACCGCCCTTGCTGTGTTGCAGCAGCATTTGCAGCTTCCGGCACACCGACTGGTGTGCGATGTCCCCACACATTGGAACTCTACCCTCCACATGTTGCAAAGGATTTGTGAGCAGAAGAGAGCAGTTGAGGAGTACCAGCTGCAACAAAGTCATCGATATTCAGGTCAGACTCCACACATAAGACCTCAGGAGTGGACCTGGATGTCTGACATATGTACCATCCTGACAAACTTTGAGGAGTCCACCAAGATGGTGATTGGCGCCATCATTAGCATCAGCATCCCACTTGTCTGTCTTTTGCAACGCTCTCTGCAGAGAATTAAAGAGGAGGCATTGCAGCCAGAGTATGATGAGATGGATCAAGAAGCCGTAATGGGCGATTACACACAACCCAGCCTCATCTCATCCCAATGTGCATTGGGGGACAATGAGGGAGAGGAGGAGGAGGAGGGGGAGGAAGAACAGGAGCTGGTATCATGCGCTGTAGATGGTAGTACCTGTACAACTATCATGCCGTTGGTTCAGCGTGGGTGGCCTAAGGACAGGGGGGAGGAGGAGGAGGAGGAGAGCATTGTCAGTCGTCATCTTGGTGAGGACACGGAAGTCTTGCCCTTTACCAGTCTGGCACGCATGTCTGACTTTATGTTACGCTGCCTTAACCGTGACCCTCGCGTTGTCAAAATGTTGGGTGACAGCCATTACTGGTTGGTGACACTTTTAGACCCCCGCTACAAGGAGAACTGTCACTCTCTTATTCCTGAGGTGGAGAGGTCTACAAAAAATGTAGCAGTACCAGAAGGCCCTTGCTGCAGACACTGTTAAAAAAATTCCCATCTGAACAAGCTGGCGGCAGAATTCACAGGTCGTTGACCAACCAAGGCGTACAGGTGAGAGAGACGCAACTCCAATCCAGCTGAGGCAGGGGAACACTGTCAACATTCTGGGACAGTTTTCTGAGACCTGCCCAGCTTACAGGCCCTGAGGCGCGAGGTACTCTCACAAGGAGTGGAAAGTTTCAATAGATGGTGAGGGAGTACCTTGCCGACCGTACAAGAGTCCTCCGTGATTCCTCTGTGCCTTTTAATTATTGGGTATCCAAGCTGGACACTTGGAGTGAACTCGCTCTATACGCCTTGGAGGTCCTGGCCTGCCCTACCTCTAGCGTGTTATCGGAGTATATTTTTAGCGCCGCTGGGGGAATTATAACTGATAAGCGCACTCGCCTGTCAACTGACAATGCTGACAAGCTGACCCTTATCAAAATGAACAATGGCTGGATTGGGCCAAACTTCTCATCACCACCAAATAACAGCAGAGTAACATAAAGTTAAATCCACTGTGTTATTTCGGGGGGTGTATTCCCATGCACCGCTTCACACCCACACATGGGTATACGCTTCCTCATTTCGCCTGTTTTTTGCTCTTCTCCTTAACCACAGCCTCCGCGACCACTATACCATCAGGGTGACCGTGGTCCGTGTTGCCAGCATTGAAAGTTCCTCCGTCCTAACTTTTGGCAGCTTTTGCTTGGAAGGCATAGGCAAAGACTATGGGAGACCCACTCCCCAATAATAGGAATAATGTTTTTAATATGCTGTACTGCATGGTTCTTGTAAGGGGCATGAAAACCGTTGTGATAAACCACTCTGAACTCCACAGCTCTTCCAAGGGGCATTAAAACCGTCTTGTTAAGCTACTGTGACCTCCACGTCACTTCCAAGGGGCATTAAAAGCGTCTTGTTAAACGACTCTGAACTCCACAGCTCTTCCAAGGGGCATTGATGTTGTCTTTTAATTCCACTGCGACCTCCACAACTCTTCCAAGAGGCATTAAAACCGTCATGTTAAGCTACTGTGACCTCCACCACTCATCCAAGGGGCATTAAAACCATCTTGTTTAGCTACTGTGACCCCCACCACTCTTCCAAGGGGCATTAAAACCATCTTGTTAAGCAACTGTGACCTCCACCACTCTTCCAAGGAACATTAAAACCATCTTGTTAAGCTACTATGACCTCCACGTCTCTTCCAAGGGGCATTAAAACCGTTTTGTTAAACTACTCTAACCTTCACCTCTCTTCCAAGGGGCATTAAAAGCGTCTTTTTAAAACTCTCTGAACTCCTCAGCTCTTCCAAGGGGCATTGATCTTGTCATTTTATTACACTGTGACCTCCACCACTCTTCTAATGGGCATTGATATTCTCTTTTTATTCCACTGCAACCTCCAACACTCATCCAAGGGGCATTAAAACGGTCTTGTTAAGCTACTGTGACCTCCACCACTCTTCCAAGGGGCATTAAAACCGTCTTGGTTAACCACTCTGAACTCCACAGCTCTTCCAAGGGGCATTAAAACCGTCTTGTTAAGCTACTGTGACCTCCACCACTCTTCCAAGGGGCATTGCTATTGTCTTTTTATTCCACTGCGACCTCCACCACTCTTCCAAGGGGCATTAAAACTGTCTTGTTAAGCTACTGTTACCTCCACCACTCTTCCAGGGGGCATAAATAATGTCTTTTTATTCCACTGCGACCTCCACCTCTCTTCCAAGGGGCATTAAAACCATCTTGTTAATCTACTGTGACCTCCACCACTCTTCCAAGGGGCATTAAAACTGCCTTGTTAAGCTACTGTGACCTCCACCACTCTTCTAAGGGGCATTAAAACTGTCTTGTTAAGCTACTGTGACCTCCACCACTCTTCCAAGGGACATTAAAACCATCTTGTTAAGCTACTGTGACCTCCACGTCTCTACCAAGGGGCATTAAAACTGTCTTGTTAAACACTCTGACCTCCACGTCTCTTCCAAGGGGCATTAAAAGCGTCTTGTTAAACCACTCTGAACTCCACAGCTCTTCCAAGGGGCATTGAAATGTTGTTTTTAATTAATTCTAACCTCCACGACTTCCAACGGGCATTGCATTTCCTCCTAATTTTAGTCAGATTTTGCTTTTCAATGCAAAGGCGAACACTAAGTGAGACCCACTCCCCAATAATGGGTAGAAGGTTTTTAGTACGCTATAATCCAAATTAGTTTCAAGGGACATTGCAGTTCCTCATAATTTTTGGAAAGCCTTCCAAAACAGTACAGGAGACCCAGTTGCTATAAATGGAAAAAGTTTAGGCCCTCTGACCTCCATGTCACTTCCAAGGGGCATTGGAGTGCCTCAAAATTTTTGGTAGGCTTTGCACTCACTGTATGCCCTATAACTGTGTAGCCGAACCGCTCCTTTTGGTACAGAAACATATCCTACAAGACATGTGTGGTTGACTGGCCTGATATTGATGTGAATGGTCCCTGTTCCTCCTGCTCTTTTTCCTTTGCCACCACCTCATCCATCATTCATTACCTGAAGCTTTGTTTTAACGGGAGTCATAGAACTGGGATAGTAGCAGGAAAACATCGAGCAATCCTCGGAGGAGGTAGGATATGCGCCAAAACACTGACCACCTCAGGCCTAGCCGCTACTACATACATGCGCTTGCATTCCAAGGAACAGAAAGCTAAGGAGATGGATGGCCTCATGATCATGAATAATTTACTCGTTGTGCATGAGGCCGACCACTGCTGCTGACTACCTTTTGAACTTTGTATTGAAGCCTGATTGACCCAGGACCCGCAATCCTCTATGTCTGGAGGACGTGTTGCATCTCAGTGTCAAACTGTATCCCAGCTTCCACAATATTAACCCAGTATGACGGCGTCATTCAGATGGACCATCCCTGGCCACATTCACTTGTCCAAGTGTTTGTGGTTATACTGTCCTTCAAATAGGGTGCGGCTGGGGACCGATTATGGACCGTGTGAGGGCACCCGCCCCCTGGCGGCTGGGTACCATGCATGGACACCCGCCCGCCGGGCGGCTGGGGACTGAGTATGGATACCAGGCCGCCGACGCAGCCATGACTTGGTGGCCAGATTCCGCCTCCACATGCCTAAAATGCCCAATTTCAAGTGCAAGCAAACAAGCAGTACGGTATTGCAGCCAGGGGGTGGGTGGGTGGCAGGCTGCATACTTGCGCTTGTATTGCAAGGAATGGGGGAGGTACAATTGAACACTGCCCTGGGACAATGACTTGCACGAGGATAGTTGCAACGCTGCATCTTCTGATGTGGCAAGTATCACTTCAGATGGGCACACTTTTAGGCAGTGACCTGGGTGTCAGAGATGTTTCCAGGGGTCTTCCCCATGCTGTTTCCATGTCTTTTCAGCACTGTATGCATGTGTCACACAGCACATGGCCAGATAAGGTTGTAAAATGTTAAAATGACATTTCCTGGTGAATGCATTTGTCACGGTTGAAAGCAATACCAAGTGCAAAAACGCCTAAAAAATGCTACTTGTGAACATAGCCCAAGGTGTGGAGGAGTATTTTTGTTTTTGGTTATTTATTTTACCTTATACAGAAGTTTTTACCATGGAAAGGATGTTCCCTAACATATTTCACAGGAAAGCAGTTTCAGTTTCGTTTTTGAACGTTTTATTCTGAGCCCGTAAAAGTGGCTTAATACCTCTGACCACGTTGTTGACAGCAGTGACCTGTGGATCAGAAATGCTTCCTGGGGCGATCCCCATGCTGTCTCCATGTCATTTGAGCACTGTCACTATAGTTTTGGGCACTTTTTAGGCTTTCTACATACTGCCGGGGGTGCCGCCGCAAATGCTCGGGTCTCCCATAGACTAACATTGGGCTCGTTGCTCGGATTGAGCACCCGAGTATCAAGGTAAGCTCGGCACGAGCTTCGAGCACCTGGGCATTTTAGTGCTCGCTCAACACTACAGATGATGCTTCCAGTCACTTTGCCACCACCACCACCACCCTGTCTTCCACACGGTCAAGTCTCAGTAGCCATGAGTCTGGATCACATAATCATCACCCTGATCCTCCTTCCTCCCACCATGCCGCGTGCCCGGCGACAACTGATCCCCCACTTGGACACTCAGAAGAGCTGTTCGCTTTTCCATTTGTAGATTCGGGCCTCTTGCCCGGCCAGCTTCAAGCGAGCCAAGAGGAGAACGTGCGTAGCGATGTCCAAATATTTGAGCAACCACAGTCAGATGATAGAAATGGTGGGAAAGTGCAATTACTTTTGAAAGAGGTGGATGATGATGATGAGACACAATTGCCAGAAAGTCAGGAGGAAGACCAGTGTACGGAAATGGAAGATGAGCTGGTGGATGATATAGTAACTGACCCAACCTGGCAGGGGGACATGCAGAGCGAGGACAGCATAACATAGGGGGAGGCAGGCATAGCACCAAAAGAGGCAGGAAGAAGCAGTGTGGTGGCCACAGACACAGGGTGAGAAAATGTTCCCCGTAACACCAACACGATGGAAGTTGCCAGTACAACTGTTAGATCTTTCCGAGTCTTGTTGTTTTTTAAAGACTCAGCTGATAACACCAAAAAGGCAATTTGCACCATCTGACAGGCCAGCATCAGCAGGGGTAGCAAAACTAGCAGCCTGACCACCACCAGCATGAAAAGGCACATGAAAGCAAAGCACCTGACTAAGTGGGCTGAACAAAAGGGTCCAGAAACAGTGTCTGTGGGTGACACCACTGCATCTTTTGCTGTTGTGCATGCACGACAATCCTTTGTCTCTGGCGCATGTGCAGATGCCTCCTGCCCTGCTCGTGTCATTGCACACTCTCAACTAGCACCATCAGCAAGCACATCTACGTACTTGTCCCAGTGCAGCGCAGCGTTCAGTTGTCCCTAAACCAGTCCGTGGAACGCAAGTGCAAATATCCCGTCAACGCTCCACAGGACTCACAAATAAATTGACACATTTCGTGACTGCTTGCGCTCGAAATGTTGCCTTTAAGGCTTGTGGATACGGAAGCTTTCCACAACCTGATGGCGGTGGCCAGTCCTCGGTACTCGGTCCCCAACTGCCACTATTTCACCTCTTGTGAAATACCGCATTACACGAGCATGTGTCCCACAACATTAGCCGTGCCCTCAACAATGCAGTTACTGGGAAAGTCCACCTAACCACGGACACTTGGACAAGTACTTGTGGGCAGGGACGGTACATCTCGCTGATGGCACACTGGGCTTATATAGTTGTAGCCGGGACCCAGTCTGGCCTTGGGATGGAAAATGTTCTACCGACACCGATGATTGCAGACCCTTGGTCAATCAGGGTTGCCCCCACATTGTACAGCTCCTGCACCTCATCCTCCTCTTCAGCCTCCATCTCCAAAATGACCACATCAGTCACAAGCTGGAAGCACTGCAGTACTGCGTCGGCCAAGCAGCAACAGGCTGTGCTGAAACTAATATGCTTAGGTGACAAAGTACACAACGCTGAATAGTTATGGACAGCTTTGAAAGAGCAGACAGATCTGTGGCTGACACTGCTGACCCTACAGCCAGGCAAGGTCATGTGTGACAATGGCCGGAACCTGGTGGCGGCTCTGAAGCGAGGCGAGCTCACACACGTACCATGACTGGCCCATGTGCTTGACATCGTGGTTCAGAGGTTTCTCAAAACCTACCAGGATCTGCTTGTACACTGTGCATGTGCCCATTTTAGAAAGACAGCTACAGTTTCCGCCGCCCTTGCCATGCTTCAGCAACATTTGCAACTGTCCCGATGTGTTGGAACTCTACATTGCAGATGTTGGGAAGGATTTGTGAGCAGAAGAGGGCAGTTGTTGAGTACCAGCATCAACAAGGCCGTCGGTATTCAGTTCAGCCTCCACACATAAGACCTCAGGAGTGGACATGGATGTCAGACATATATAGCATCCCCCAAAGCTTTGAGAACTCCACAAAGACGGTGAGCGGCGATGACGCCATAATTAGCGTCACCATCCAGCTTCTCTGTCTTCTGAAATGCTCTCTGCTCACAATCAAAGAGGTTGCACTGCAGGCGGAGCATGATGAGATGGAACAAGGAACCATACAGGGTAATTACACACAGCACAGCCTCATCTCATTCCAACATGGATTTGGTGACAATGAATAAGGAGGAGGAGGAGGAGGAAGAGCAGGAGATAGTTTCATGCGCTATAGACGGTACTACCTGCATACATTCTGTTCAGAGTGGATGGCCAGAGGACAGAGAGGAGGAGGAGGAGAGCATGGTCAGTCATCCTGTTGGTGAGGACACGGAAGTCTTGGCTGTTAGCAGTCAGGCACGCATGGCTGATTTTATATTACGCTGCCTTTCATATGACCTTCACGTGCTCAAAATTTTGGGCGACAGTCATTACTGGCTGGTGACACTTCTAGATCCACGCTACAAGGAGAACTTTATATCTCTTATTCCTGAGGCGGACAGGTCTACAAAAATGTGGCAGCATCAGAAGGCCCTTGTAGCAGAACTATTAAAAAATTCCCATCTGAAAAGGTATGAGGCAGAGGACAAAGTTATTTGGACAACCAAGGAGTACAGGCGAGAGAGACACAACTTCAATCCAGCAGAGGTAGGGGAACACTGTCAAAGTTCTGGGAGAATTTTCTCAGCCCCTCTCATCACACAGTTCCTGAGGTGCGAGGTACTCTCACAAGGAGTGCAAAGTTTGGGAAAATGCTGAGGGAGTACCTTGCCGACCGTACCAACGTCTTCCGTGATTCCTCTGTGCCTTATAATTATTGAGTATCCAAGCTGGATACGAGAAATGAACTGGCTCTCTACGCCTTGGAGGTCCTGGCCTGCCCTGCCTCTAGCGTTTTATCAGAGCGGGTTTTTAGTGCCACTGGTGGAATTATAACTGTGAAGCGCATCCACCTGTCAACTGAAAATGCTGACAGGCTGACTCTTATAAAAATGAACAAGGGCTGGATTTGGCCAGACTTCTCAACACCACCGAATGATCACAGCGTAACATAAACTCAAATCCAGTGTCTTTTTTTGGGAGGTGTATTCCCATGCACCTCTTCACACCCACACATGGGTATACACTTCCTGATTTTGGCTATTTGCTCTTGTCCCCTTCCTTCTCCTTATCCTCATCCTCCACCACCATATCACTAGGGTGACCATGGTCCGTCATGCAACACCCACATAATTTTTTTAAAAGGTGTTTATGATGCCGTAAAAAAAAAAAATTTATGCAGTATGCTTATGTATACCCACCAGTGGTAAATGTTTGTCAGCCCATACACTTAGTGCATGGGCATTACAAGTATAGGAAACCCGCTCCTTTCTAATGGGAACATTTTTTTATGTGGCCCTCTAAGTCTGTTCCAAGGGGCATTGGAGTGCCTCCCAATTTTTGGCCGCACTTGCATTCACTGCATAGGCCAACACTATGAGAGACCCTCTCCTTTCTAATGGGAATTTGTCGTTACTGTGACCCTGCTCTATGTGTCTTTTAATTCTTAGTGGGATTTTTCCTAAATTTGGTCAGCCGTTGGACTCACTGCATACCCTATAAATGTATAGCAGACCCTCTTCATTCTAATGGGAACATGTCATACTTATTACTGTAGCCCTGCTCTATGTGTCTTTAAATAGTTAGTGGGGTTTTTCCTAAATTTGGTCAGCCATTCGACTAACTGCATACCCTATAATTGTATAGCACACCCTCTTGTTTGTAATGGAAACATGTCATTACTGTGGCCCTGCTCTATGTGTCTTTAATTTCTTAGTGGGATTTTTCCTAAATTTGGTCAGCCATTGGTCTCATTGCATACCCTATAACTGTATAGCAGACCATCTCCTTTCTAATGGGATCATGTCGTACTCGTTACTGTGGCCCTGCTCTTCTATGTGTCTTTAAATTGTTAGTGGGGTTTTTACTAACCTTGCTCATCTGTTGGAATCACTGCATACCCTATAACTGTATAGCAGACCCTCTCTTTTCTAATGGAAACATGTCATACTGATTACTGTGGCCCTGCTCTATGTGTCTTTAAATTGTTAGTGGGGTTTTTCCTAAATTTGGTCAGCCGTTGGACTCACTGCATACCCTATAACTGTATAGCAGACCCTCTCTTTCTAACGGGAACATGTCGTACCTTGTTACTGTGGCCCTGCTCTATGTGTCTTTAAATTCTTAGTGGGGTTTTTACTAACCTTGCTCAGCCGTTAGAATCGCTGCATACCCTATAACTGTACAGCAGACCCTCTCCTTTCTAATGGGAACATGTCATACTTGTTACTGTGGCCCTGATCTATGTGTCTTTAACTTTTTAGTGGGGTTTTTCCCAAATTTCGGTCAGCCCTTGCAGTCACAGCATGGGCATTACCACTATAGGAGACCCACTCCTTTATAATGGGAACATTTTTTTTACGGAGACCATCCTCTATGTCTGTTCAATTGGGTATTGGGTTGCGTCTAGTGTTGAGCGAGCATGCTCGACACTGCTCGGTACTCGCCCGAGCATCTCACTACTCGGGATGTTCGGCGAGCACCGAGCATTTCCGGGTTACTCGAGCGGTAGCTCGGGTCTCCGCCCTGCACATTTGGCGCTCTTTACAGAGCCAATGAACATGCAGGGATTGCCAGCCAGTCACTGTAATGCCGCAGCCATGTTGTTTGTGGGTGTTACAGTAATTGGCTGGCCACACAGCGTCACCTCGAGTATTTAAAACCGGGCGCCGCCATCTTGGACACAGTCGCTCCGGATCAGACAGTGTAGGGTCAGTGCTGCAGAGCTAGGGAGAGATTTATACTGCAAAATAGTTAGTGTAGAGTCTCTAAAGCCTGCCAAATCAAACAAACAGTCCTTCTCAGGACTAATATCCATCCCAGATATCAGGCAGGCAGGCAGGCAGGCTGTATAGGAGACGCAGTGGATATACCAATAAACACTGTATTACAGTCCTGTGTGCTCCTGCTGGTCAAATTTCTAGACATAGCACCTGATCTCAGGGGCCAGGAAAAATCCTTTTTTTTTCACCTAAATCCTGTTTTTTTTTTCCTCAGTCAACTGTACAAATACCCGTCTTATTAACCTTTTGGTATTTCCCCCCACCAAAAAAAATTGAGTGTGTCTGTGAGTGTTCAGACAAAAATATATCTGTTTAAAAGAGTCTGGTGTAGGCCAGATAACTAGAACTGTGTTTTTCCTCTTCCACGGTTCAAATCTGGGTGTTATCAACCTGCTTGCCTTTTTTCCATAAAAAAAACACAGTTTGAGTGTGTCGCTGACTGTTCAGACACCAATATATCTATTTTAACAAATCTGGTAGACACAAGGAAATTATAACTGTGGTTTTGCCGTTCCACGGTTCAAATCTCTGTATTATCCATTTTTTTGTCTTTTTTGCATAAAAAAAAACATTTTCAGTGTCTCGCTGACTGTTCAGACACCAATATATCTGTTTAAAAGAGTCTGGTGTAGGACAGAGAACTAGAACTGTGGTTTTCCTCTTCCACGGTTCAAATCTGGGTGTTATCAACCTGCTTGCTTTTTTTCCATAAAAAAAACACAGTTTGAGTGTGTCGCTGACTGTTCAGACACCAATATATCTATTTTAACAAGTCTGGTATACACCAGTAAATCATAACTGTGTTTTTTTCAGTTCCACAGTTCAAATCTCTGTATTATCCACTTTTTTGTTTTTTTGCATAAAAAAAAACATTTTCAGTGTCATGATGACTGTTCAGACACCAATATATCTGTTTAAAAGAGTCTTGTGTAGGCCAGAGAACTAGAACTGTGTTTTTCCTCTTCCACGGTTCAAATCTGGGTGTTTTCAACCTGCTTGCCTTTTTTCCATAAAAAAAAACAGTTTGAGTGTGTCGCTGACTGTTCAGACACCAATATATCTATTTTAACAAGTCTGGTATACACCAGGAAATTATAATTGTGGTTTTGCCGTTCCACGGTTCAAATCTCTGCATTATCCACTTTTTTGTCTTTTTTGCATAAAAAAAAATCATTTTCAGTGTCTCGCTGACTGTTCAGACACCAATATATCTGTTTAAAAGAGTTTGGTGTAGGCCAGAGAACTAGAACTGTGGTTTTCCTCTTCCGAGGTTCAAATCTCCTTTTTATTAACCTTTTGCCATTGATAGTGCGAGTGTAAGCTATTTTACTTAATTTACAATCGGTGATGGTGCGTGCAGAGGATGGGGCCGTGGCCAAGGTGAAAATGTGCCACAACCAACAGCCACATCTTCTCGCTCCCACTTCTTGACCGAATTACTAGGGAAGCACACAACAGCACCACTATTGCGAACTGATCAGTGTGAACAAGTTATTAATTGGATAGCAGATAATTCTTCCAGTCACCTGGGCACCACCACCTCCGGTCTGTCTTCCACACTGGAAAGTGTTAGTAGCCGTGAGTCTCGACTGCATACTCCTCCTCACCCTAATGCTCCTTCCTCCCACCATGCCGAGTGTCGTCAGACAGCAACTGATCCCACAGTTGGACACTCTGAAGAGCTGTTCACTGGTCCATTTCCATATTTGTGCCCCTCACCTGCTCCGCTTGAAGTGGTGGAAGAGGAGATCCCATGTAGCGATGACCAAATATTTGAACAGCCACGGCCACAGGAAGGCAACGCTGGCAATTTGTCACAAGAGGTGGACGATGACGAGACACAATTGCCACGAAGTGAGGAGAAGGACCGTGGTGCGGAAGTGGAAGAGGAGGAGGTGGTAGATGTTCTAGTAACTGACCCAACGTGGCAGGAGGGTACGCAGAGCGAGGCCAGCAGCACACAGGGGGAGGGAGGCAGAGTACCCCAACAGGCAGGAAGAAGCTGTTTGGTGGCCGCAGACAGAAGGCGGGCAACCGTACCCCGTAACACCAACACGAGGGACGTTGCCAGTACAACCGATAGAGACGTTCCAGAGTCTGGAATTTTTTTAAAGACTCTGCTGATAACCACAAAAAGGCCGTTTGTACCACCTGCCAGGACAGCATCAGCAGGGATGACAAACAACCAGCCTGACCACCACCAGCATGATCAGGCACATGTCAGCAAAGCACCCGACTTTGTGGGGTGAACCCCAGGGTCCACGACCAGTGTCAGCGGGTGTCACCACTGCTTCTTTCGCTGTTGTGCGTGTAAGAGATCCCCCTGTTGTGCGTGCAAGGCAATCCCCTGTCCATACTGCATGCAAAGATCCCCCCTCCTCTCAGTCTACACTTGTTTTGGCAGTTTCTCAAGAAACAGCATCAATGCCACGTCCACGTTCCACTGCAGCGTTCAATTGTCTATATCCCAGATCTTTGAACGAAAGCGCAAATTCGCAGCCAACGCCCGACAGGCTACAGTCCTAAATTCGCACATTTCACGACTGCTTGCGTTGGAAATGCTGCCTTTTAGGCTGGTGGAGACGGAATCCTTCCGCAACCTTATGGCGGTGGCCGTCCATCTTTACTCGGTCTCCAGCTGACACTATTTTGCCCGGAGTACCATCCCTGCACTGCACAAGCACGTGTCCCAAAACATCTGCCGTGCTCTCAACAACGCAGTTACTGGGAGAGTCCACCTGACAACGGACACGTGGACAAGTGCTTGTGGCCAGGGACGGTACATGTCCCTGACGGCACACTGGGTAAACATAGTGGAAGCCGGGACCCAGTTGGACCTTGGGACAGAACACATCCTCCTCACACCGAGGATTGCAGGCCCTATGTCAGTCAGAGTTGCCCCACAGTGTACAGCTCCTGCGCATCATCCTCCTCCTCCTCCTCATGTTCAGCCTCCATCTCAGATATCACCACATCAGTTACAAGCTGGAAGCACTGCATTACTGCCTCAGCCAAGCAGCAACAGGCTGTGCTGAAACTCATAAGCTTAGGTGATAAAACGCACAGTGCTTGTGAGTTGTGGACAGCTGTGAAAGAGCAGGCAGATCTGTGGCTGAGACCGCTGAACTTACATTCAGGCATGGTCGTGTGTGACAATGTAACCTGGTGGCGGCTCTGAGGTGAGGCGAGTTTACACACGTACCATGCCTGGCTCATGTGCATAACCTTGTGGTTAAGCGGTTTCTTAAATCATACAGCAAGTTGCCAGATCTGTTCGTCAAGGTACGCCGCCTGTCAGCTCATTTTCAGAAGTCGGCTACAGCTTCCGCCGCCCTTGCTGTGTTGCAGCAGCATTTGCAGCTTCCGGCACACCGACTGGTGTGTGATGTCCCCACACGTTGGAACTCTACCCTCCACATGTTGCAAAGGATTTGTGAGCAGAAGAGAGAAGTTGTGGAGTACCACCTGCAACAAGGCTGTCGATATTCAGGTCAGACTCCACACATAATACCTCAGGAGTGGACCTGGATGTCTGACATATGTACTATCCTGTCAAACTTTGAGGAGTCCACCAAGATGGTGAGTGGCGATGACGCCATCATTAGCGTCAGCATCCCACTTGTCTGTCTTTTGCAACGCTCTCTGCAGAGAATTAAAGAGGAGGCATTGCAGCCAGAGTATGATGAGATGGATCAAAAAGCCATAGCGTGTGATTACACACAGCCAAGCCTCATCTCATCCCAACGTGCATTGTGGGACAATGAGGGATAGGAGGAGGAGGTAGAGATAGAGGAAGAACAGGAGCTGGTATCATGCGCTGTAGATGGTAGAACCTGTACAAATCTCATACCGTCGGTTCAGCGTTGGTGGCCTTAGGACAGGGGGGAGGAGGAGGAGGAGCGGGAGGAGGAGAGCATGGTCAGTCGTCATCTTGGTGAGGACACAGAAGTCTTGCCCGCTACCAGTCTGGCACGCATGGCTGACTTTATGTTTTGCTGCCTTAACCGTGACCCTCGTGTTGTCAAAATGTTGGGTGACAGTCATTACTGGTTGGTGACACTTTTAGACCCCCGCTACAAGGAGAACTTTCACTCTCTTATTCCTGAGGTGGAGAGGTCTACAAAAAAGGGGCAGTACTAGAAGGCCCTTGTTGCAGAAATGTTAAAAAAATTCCCATCTGAACATGCTAGCGGCAGAGGTCACAGTTCGTTGACCAACCAAGGCGTACATGCGAGAGAGACACAACTCCAATCCAGCAGAGACAGGGGAACACTGTCAACGTTCTGGGACAGTTTTCTGATACCCGCCAAGCTTACAAGCCCTGAGGCGCGGAGTACTCTCACAAGGAGTGGAAAGTTTCAAAAGATGGGGACGGAGTACCTTGCCGTCCGTACAAGAGTCCTCTGTAATTCCTCTGTGCCTTTTAATTATTGGGTATCCAAGCTGGACACTTGGAATGAACTCGCTCTATACGCCTTGGAGGTCCTGGCCTGCCCTGCCGCTAGCGTGTTGTCGGAGCATGCTTTCAGTGCCACTGGGGGAATTATAACTGATAAGCGAACTCGCTTGTCATCTGACAATGCTGACAACTGACCCTTATCAAAATGAACAAGGGCTGGATTGGGCCAGACTTCTCATCACCACCAATTGACAGCAGAGTAACATAACGTCAAATCCACTGTGTTGTTTCGGGAGCTGTATTCCCATGCACCGCTTCACACCCACACATGGGTATACGCTTTCTCATTGCGACTGTTTTTTGCTCTTCTCCTTATCCTCATCCTCCGCAACCACTATACCACCAGGGTGACCGTGGTCCGTGTTGCCATCATTGCAAGTTCCTCTGTCCTAATTTTTGGCAGCTTTTGCTCGGAAGGCATAAGCAAAGACTATGGGAGACCAACTCCCAAATAATCGAAATAATGTTTTTAATATGCTGTACTGCATGGCTCTTGTAAGGGGCATTAAAACCATCTTGTTAAGCTACTGTGACCTCCTAGTCTCTTGCACGGGGCATTGATATTGTCTTTTTATTCCACTGCAACCTCCACCACTCTTCCAAGGGGCATTGATATTGTCTTTTTATTCAACTGCGACGTCCACCACTCTTCCAAGGGGCATTAAAACTGTGTTGTTAAGCTTCTGTGACCTCCACATCTCTTCCAAGGGTCATTAAAACCATCCTGTTAAGCTACTGTGACCTCCAACACTCTTCCAAGGGGCATTAACACCGTCTTGTTAAGCTACTGCGACCTCCACCACTCTTCCAAGGGGCATTGATATTGTCTTTTTATTCCACTGCGACCTCCACCAGTCTTCCAAGGGGCATTAAAACTGTCTTGATAAGCTACTGTGATCTTCAACACTCTTCCAAGGGGCATTAAAACCATCTTGTTAAGATACTGCGACCTCCACCACTCTTCCAAGGGGAATTGATATTGTCTTTTTATTCCACTGCAATCTCCTCCACTCTTCCAAGGGGCATTAAAACCGTCTTGTTAAGCAACTGCGACCTCCACCACTCTTACAAGGGGCATTAAAACCATCTTGTTAAGTTACTGTGACCTCCACCACTCTTCCAAGGGGCATTAAAACCGTCTTGTTAAGATACTGTGACCTCCACATCTCTTTCAATGGGCATAAAAACCGTCATGTTAAGCTACTGTGACCTCCACGTCTTTTCCAAGGGGCATTAAAACCGTCTTGTTCAGCTACTGCGACCTCCACCACTCATCCAAGGGGCATTAAAACCATCTTGTTAAGCAACTGCGACCTCCACCACTCTTACAAGGGGCATTAAAACCATCTTGTTAAGTTACTGTGACCTCCACCACTCTTCCAAGGGGCATTAAAACCGTCTTGTTAAGATACTGTGACCTCCACATCTCTTTCAATGGGCATAAAAACCGTCATGTTAAGCTACTGTTACCTCCACGTCTTTTCCAAGGGGCATTAAAACCGTCTTGTTCAGCTACTGCGACCTCCACCACTCTTCCAGGTGCATTAAAACCATCTTGTTAAGCTGCTGGGACCTCCACCACTCTTCCAATGGGCATTAAGACCGTCTTGAAAAGCTACTGCGACCTCCACCACTCTTCCAAGGGGATTCATATTGTCTTTTTATGCCACTGCGACCTCCACCACTCTTCCAAGGGGCATTAAAACCATCTTGTTAAGCTACTCCGACCTCCACCACTCTTCCAAGGGGCATTAAAACCATCTTGTTAAGCTACAGCGACCTCTACCACTCTTCCAAGGGGCAAAATGACCATCTTATTAAGCTATTGCGACCTCCACCACTCTTCCAAGGGGCATAGATATTGTCTTTTTTTCCCACTGCGACCTCCACCACTCTTCCAAGGGTCATTAAAACCGTCTTGTTAAGCTACTGCGACCTATACCACTCTTCCAAGGGGCATTAAGACCGTCTTGTTAAGCTACTGCGACCTCCACCACTCTTCCAAGGGGCATTGATATTGTCTTTTTATTCCAATGCGTCCTCCACCACTCTTCCAAGGGGAATTAAAATGGTATTGTTAAGCTAATGTGACCTCCACATCTCTTCCAAGGGGCATTAAAACCGTCTTGTTAAGCTACTGTGACCTCCACCACTCTTCCAAGGGGCAATAAAACCATCTTGTTAAGCTACTGCGACTTCCACGACTCTTCCAAGGGGCGTTAAAACAATCTTATTAAGCTACTGCGACCTCCACCACACTTCAATTGGCATTGATATTGTCTTTTTATTCCACTGCGACCTAGACCACTCTTCCAAGGGGAATTAAAACCATCTTGTTAAGCTACTGCGACCTCCACCACTCTTCCAACGGGCAAAAAAAACGTCTTGTTAAGCTAATGCGACCGCCGCCACTCTTCCAAGGGGAATTGATATTGTCTATTTGTTCCACTGCGACCTCCACCACTCATCCAAGGGGCATTAAAACCGTCTTGTTAAGCTATTGTGACCTCCACCACTCTTCCAAGGGGCATTATAACCGTCTTGTTAAGCTACTGCGACCTCCACCACTCTTCCAAGGGGCGTTAAAACCATCTTACTAACCTACTGCGACCTCAACCACTCTTCCAAGTGGCATTGATATTGTCCTTTTATTCCACTGCGACCTCCACCACTCATCCAAGGGGCATTAAAACAGTTTTGTTAAGCTATTGTGACCTCCACCACTCTTCCAAGGGGCATTAAAACCGTCTTGTTAAGCTACTGCGACCTCCACCACTATTCCAAGGGGCATTTAAACCATCTTGTTAAGCTACTGCGACCACCACCACTCTTCCAACGGTTATTAAAACTGTCTTGTTAAGCTAATGCGAATGCCACCACTCTTCCAAGGGGCAATGATATTGTCTTTTTATTCCACTGCGACCTCCACCAGTCTTCCAAGGGGCATTAAAACTGTCTTGATAAGCTACTGTGATCTGCACCACTCTTCCAAGGGGCATTAAAACCATCTTGTTAAGCTACTGCGACCTCCACCACTCTTCGAAGGGGAATTGATATTGTCTTTTTATTCCACTGCAATCTCCTCCACTCTTCCAAGGGGCATTAAAACCGTCTTGTTAATCTACTGCGACCTCCACCACTCATCCAAGGGGCATTAAAACAATCTTGTTAAGCAACTGCGACCTCCACCACTCTTACAAGGGGCATTAAAACCATCTTGTTAAGTTACTGTGACCTCCACCACTCTTCTAAGGGGCATTAAAACTGTCTGGTTAAGATACTGTGACCTCCACATCTCTTTCAATGGGCATAAAAACTGTCATGTTAAGCTACTGTGACCTCCACGTCTTTTCCAAGGGGCATTAAAACCGTCTTGTTCAGCTACTGCGACCTCCACCACTTTTCCAGGTGCATTAAAACCATCTTGTTAAGCTACTGCGACCTCCACCACTCTTCCAATAGGCATTAAGACCGTCTTGAAAAGCTACTGCGACCTCCACCACTCTTCCAAGGGGATTGATATTGTCTTTTTATGCCACTGCGACCTCCACCACTCTTCCAAGGGGCATTAAAACCATCTTGTTAAGCTACTGCGACCTCCACCACTCTTCCAAGGGGCATTAAAACCAACTTGTTAAGCTACAGCGACCTCTACCACTCTTCCAAGGGGCATAATGACCGTCTTGTTAAGCTATTGCGACCTCCACCACTCTTCCAAGGGGCATAGATATTGTCTTTTTTTCCCACTGCGACCTCCACCACTCTTCCAAGGGTCATTAAAACCGTTTTGTTAAGCTACTGCGACCTATACCACTCTTCCAAGGTGCATTAAGACCGTCTTGTTAAGCTACTGCGACCTCCACCACTCTTCCAAGGGGCATTGATATTGTCTTTTTATTCCAATGCGTCCTCCACCACTCTTCCAAGGGGAATTAAAATGGTATTGTTAAGCTACTGTGACCTCCACCACTCTTCCAAGGGGCAATAAAAGCATCTTGTTAAGCTACTGCGACTTCCACGACTCTTCCAAGGGGCGTTAAAACAATCTTATTAAGCTACTGCGACCTCCACCACACTTCAATTGGCATTGATATTGTCTTTTTATTCCACTGCGACCTCCACCACTCTTCCAAGGGGAATTAAAACCATCTTGTTAAGCTACTGCGACCTCCACCACTCTTCCAACGGGCATTAAAACCGTCTTGTTAAGCTAATGCGACCGCCGCCACTCTTCCAAGGGGAATTGATATTGTCTATTTGTTCCACTGCGACCTCCACCACTCATCCAAGGGGCATTAAAACAGTCTTGTTAAGCTATTGTGACCTCCACCACTCTTCCAAGGGGCATTAAAACCGTCTTGTTAAGCTACTGCGACCTCCACCACTCTTCCAAGGGGCGTTAAAACCATCTTATTAACCTACTGCGACCTCAACCACTCTTCCAAGTGGCATTGATATTGTCCTTTTATTCCACTGCGACCTCCACCACTCATCCAAGGGGCATTAAAACAGTCTTGTTAAGCTATTGTGACCTCCACGACTCTTCCAAGGGGCATTAAAACCATCTTGTTAAGCAACTGCGACCTCCACCACTATTCCAAGGGGCATTTAAACCATCTTGTTAAGCTACTGCGACCACCACCACTCTTCCAACGGTTATTAAAACTGTCTTGTTAAGCTAATGCGAATGCCACCACTCTTCCAAGGGGCATTGATATTGTCTTTTTATTCCACTGCGACCTCCACCAGTCTTCCAAGGGGCATTAAAACTGTCATGATAAGCTACTGTGATCTGTACCACTCTTCCAAGGGGCATTAAAACCATCTTGTTAAGATACTGCGACCTCCACCACTCTTCCAAGGGGAATTGATATTGTCTTTTTATTCCACTGCAATCTCCTCCACTCTTCCAAGGGGCATTAAAACCGTCTTGTTAATCTACTGCGACCTCCACCACTCATCCAAGGGGCATTAAAACCATCTTGTTAAGCAACTGCGACCTCCACCACTCTTCTAAGGGGCATTAAAACCGTCTTGTTAAGATACTGTGACCTCCACATCTCTTTCAATGGGCATAAAAACCGTGATGTTAAGCTACTGTGACCTCCACGTCTTTTCCAAGGGGCATTAAAACCGTCTTGTTCAGCTACTGCGACCTCCACCACTCTTCCAGGTGCATTAAAACCATCTTGTTAAGCTACTGCGACCTCGACCACTCTTCCAATGGGCATTAAGACCGTCTTGAAAAGCTACTGCGACCTCCACCACTCTTCCAAGGGGATTGATATTGTCTTTTTATGCCACTGCGATCTCCACCACTCTTCCAAGGGGCATTAAAACCATCTTGTTAAGCTACAGCGACCTCTACCACTCTTCCAAGTGGCATAATGACCATCTTGTTAAGCTACTGCGACCTCCACCACTCTTCCAAGGGGCATAGATATTGTCTTTTTTTCCCACTGCGACCTCCACCACTCTTCCAAGGGTCATTAAAACCGTCTTGTTAAGCTACTGCGACCTATACCACTCTTCCAAGGGGCATTAAGACCGTCTTGTTAAGCTACTGCGACCTCCACCACTCTTCCAAGGGGCATTGATATTGTCTTTTTATTCCAATGCGTCCTCCACCACTCTTCCAAGGGGAATTAAAATGGTATTGTTAAGCTAATGTGACCTCCACATCTCTTCCAAGGGGCATAAAAACCTTCTTGTTAAGCTACTGTGACCTCCACCACTCTTCCAAGGGGCAATAAAACCGTCTTGTTAAGCTACTGCGACTTCCACGACTCTTCCAAGGGGCGTTAAAACCATCTTATTAAGCTACTGCCACCTCCACCACACTTCCAATTGGCATTGATATTGTCTTTTTATTCCACTGCGACCTCCACCACTCTTCCAAGGGGAATTAAAACCATCTTGTTAAGCTACTGCGACCTCCACCACTCTTCCAACGGGCATTAAAACCGTCTTGTTAAGCTAATGCGACCGCCGCCACTCTCCAAGGAGAATTAATATTTTCTATTTGTTCCACTGCGACCTCCACCACTCATCCAAGGAGCATTAAAACAGTCTTGTTAAGCTATTGTGACCTCCACCACTCTTCCAAGGGGCATTAAAACCGTCTTGTTAAGCTACTGCGACCTCCACAACTCTTCCAAGGGGAGTTAAAACCATCTTATTAACCTACTGCGACCTCAACAAACCTTCCAAGTGGCATTGATATTGTCCTTTTATTCCACTGCGACCTCCACCACTCATCCAAGGGGCATTAAAACAGTCTTGTTAAGCTATTGTGACCTCCACCACTCTTCCAAGGGGCATTAAAACCATCTTGTTAAGCTACTGCGAGCTCCACCACTATTCCAAGGGGCATTTAAACCATCTTGTTAAGCTACTGCGACCTCCACCACTCTTCCAATGGTTATTAAAACTGTCTTGTTAAGCTAATGCGAACGCCACCACTCTTCCAAGGGGAATTGATATTGTCTATTTATTCCTCTGCGACCTCCACCACTCATCCTAGGGGCATTAAAACCGTCTTGTTAAGCTACTGTGACCTCCACCACTCTTCCAAGGGGCATTGATATTGTCTTTTTATTCCACTGCAACCTCCACCACTCTTCCAAGGGGCAATAAAACCGTCTTGTTAAGATACTGTGAACTCCACATCTCTTCCAATGAGCATTAAAATTGTCATGTTAAGCTTCTGTGACCTCCACTTCTTTTCCAAGGGGCATTGAAGCCATCTTGTTAAGCTACTGCGACCTCCACCACTCTTCCAAGGGACATTAAAACCATCTTGTTAAACTATTGTGACCTCCACGTCTCTTCCAAGGGGCATTAAAACCATTTTGTTAAGCTACTGCGACCTCCACCACTCTTCCAAGGGGCATTGATATTGTCTTTTTATTCCACTGTGACCTCCACGTCTCTTCCAAGGGTCATTTAAACCGTCTTGTTAAGCTATTCTGACCTCCAACACTCTTCCAAGGGGCATTAAAACCGTCATGTTAAGCTACTGTGACCTCCACATCTATTCCAAGGGGAATGAAAACAATCTTGTTAAGCTACTGCGACCTCCACCACTCTTCCAAGGGGCATTAAAACCAACTTGTTAAGCAACTGTGACCTCCACGTCTCTTCCGCGGGGCATTGATATTGTCTTTTTATTCCACTGCGACCTCCACCACTCTTTCAAGGGGCATTAAAATGTTTTGTTAAGCTACTGCGACCTCCACCACTCTTCCAAGGGGCCTAAAAACCGTCTTGTTAAGCTACTGCGACCCCCACCACTCTTCCAAAGGGGAATTGATATTGTCTTTTTATTCCACTGCGACCTCCACCAATCTTCCGAGGTGCATTAAAACCGTCTTGTTAATCTACTGTGACCTGCACCACTCTTCCAAGGGGCATTAAAACCATCTTGTTAAGCTACTGCGACCTCCACCACTCTTCCAAGGGGAATTGATATTGTCTTTTTATTCCACTGCTACCTCCACCACTCTTCCAAGGGGCATTAAAACCGTCTTTTTAAGCTACTGTGACCTCCACCACTCATCCAAGGGGCATTAAAACTGTCTTGTTAAGCTACTGCGACCTCCACCACTCTTACAAGGGGCATTAAAACCATCTTGTTAAGCTACTGCGACCTCCACCACTCTTCCAAGGGGCAATAAAACCGTCTTGTTAGGATATTGTGACCTCCACATCTCTTCCAATGGGCAAAAAAACCGTCATGTTAAGCTACTGTGACCTCCACGTCTTTTCCAAGGAGTCATTAAATCCATCTTGTTAAGCTACTGTGACATCCACCACTCTTCCAAGGAGCATTAAAACTGTCTTGTTAAGCTACTGCGACCTCCACCACTCTTCCAGGTGCATTTAAACCATCTTGTTAAGCTAATGCGACCTCTAACACTCTTTCAAGGGGCATTAAGACCGTCTTGTTAAGCTACTGCGACCTCCACCACTCTTCCAAGGGGCATTGATATTGTCTTTTTTTTCCACTGCGACCTCCATCACTCTTCCAAGGGTCATTAAAACCGTCTTGTTAAGCTACGGCGACCTCTACCACTCTTCCAAGGGTCATTAAAACCGTCTTGTTAAGCTAATGCGACCTCTACCACTCTTCCAAGGGGCATTAAGACCGTCTTTTTAAGCTACTGCGACCTCCACCACTCTTCCAAGGGGCATTGATATTGTCTTTTTTTTCCACTGCGACCTCCACCACTCTTCCAAGGGTCATTAAAACTGTCTTGTTAAGCTACTGCGACCTCTACCACTCTTGCAAGGGGCATTAAGACCGTCTTGTTATGTTACTGCGACCTCCACCACTCTTCCAAGGGGCATTGATATTGTCTTTATTCCACTGCGACCTCCACCACTCTTCCAAGGGGAATTAAAACGGTATTGCTAAGCTACTGTGACCTCCACATCTCTTCCAAGGGGCATTAAAATCGTCTTGTTAAGCTACTGTGACCTCCATGTCTCTTCCAAGGGGAATTAAAACCGTCTTGTTAAGCTACTGCGACCTCCACCACTCTTCCAAGGGGCATTAAAACCGTCTTGTTAAGCTAATGCGACATCCACCACTCTTCCAAGAGGCGTTAAAACCATCTTATTAAGCTACTGCGACCTCCACCACACTTCCAATTGGCATTGATATTGTCTTTTTATTCCACTGCTACCTCCACCACTCTTCCAAGGGACATTAAAACCATCTTGTTAAGCTACTGCGACCTCCACCACTCTTCCAATGGGAATTAAAACCGTCTTGTTAAGCTAATGCGACCGCCATCACTCTTCCAAGGGGAATTGATATTGTCTATTTGTTCCACTTCGACCTCCACCACTAATCCAAGGGGCATTAAAACCGTCTTGTTAAGCTACTTTGACCTCCACCTCTCTTCCAGGGGGCATTAAAACCATCTTGTTAAGCTATTGCGCCCTCCACCACTCTTCCAAGGGGAGTTAAAGCCATCTTATTAACCTACTGCTACCTCAACCACTCTTCCAAGTGGCATTGATATTGTCTTTTTATTCCACTGCGACCTCCACCACTCTTCCAAGGGGAATTAAAACGGTATTGTTAAGCTACTGTGACCTCCACATCTCTTCCAAGGGGCATTAAAACCATCTGGTTAAGCTACTGTGACCTCCATGTCTCTTCCAAGGGGCATTAAAACCGTCTTGTTAAGCTACTGTGACCTCCACCACTCTTCCAAGGGGCATTAAAACTGTCTTGTTAAGCTACTGCGACATCCACCACTCTTCCAAGGGGCGTTAAAACCATCTTATTAAGCTACTGCGACCTCCACCACACTTCCAATTGGCATTGATATTGTCTTTTTATTCCACTGCTACCTCCACCACTCTTCCAAGGGGCATTAAAACCATCTTGTAAAGCTACTGCGACCTCCACCACTCTTCCAACAGAAATTAAAACCGTCTTGTTAAGCTAATGCGACCGCCACCACTCTTCCAAGGGGAATTGATATTGTCTATTTGTTCCACTGTGACCTCCACCACTCATCCAAGGGGCAATAAAACCGTCTTGTTAAGCTACTTTGACCTCCACCACTCTTCCAAGGGGCATTAAAACCATCTTGTTAAGCTACTGCGACCTCCACCACTCTTCCAAGGGGCGTTAAAACCATCTTATTAACCTACTGCCACCTCCACCATTCTTCCAAGGGGCATTGATATTGTCTTTTTTATTCCACTGCTACCTCCACCACTCTTCCAATGGGCAATAAAACCATCATGTTAAGCTTCTGTGACCTCCACTTCTTTTCCAAGGGGCATTGAAACCATCTTGTTAAGCTAATGCGACCTCCACCACTCTTCCAAGGGACATTAAAACCTTCTTGTTAAGCTATTGCGACCTCCACGTCTTTTCCCAGGGGCATTAAAACCATTTTGTTAAGCTACTGCGACCTCCACCACTTTTCCAAGGGGCATTGATATTGTCTTCTTATTCCACTGTCACCTCCACGTCTCTTCCAAGGAGCATTAAAACCTTCTTGTTAAGCTACTGTGACCTCCACGTCTCTTCCAAGGGTCATTAAAACCATCTTGTTAAGCTACTGTGACCTCCAACACTCTTCCAAGGGGCATTAAAACCGTCTTGTTAAGCTACTGCGACCTCCACCACTCTTCCAAGGGGCATTGATATTGTCTTTTTATGCCACTGCGACCTCCACCACTCTTCCAATGGGCATTAAAACCGTCATGTTAAGCTACTGTGTCCTCCACGTCTTTTCCAAGTGGCATTAAAACCATCTTGTTAAGCTACTGCGACCTCCACCACTCTTCCAAGGGGCATTAAAACCATCTTATTAAGCAACTGTGACCTCCACGTCTCTTCCACTGGGCATTGATATTATCTTTTTATTCCAATGCGACCTCCAACACTCTTCCAAGGGGCATTAAAACATTTTGTTAAGCTACTGCGACCTCCACCATTCTTCCAAGTGGCCTTAAAACAGTCTTGTTAAGCTACTGCGACCTCCACCACTATTCCAAGGGGAATTGATATTCTCTTTTTATTCCATTGCGACCTCCAAAAGTCTTCCAAGGGGCATTAAAACTATCTTGTTAAGCTACTGTGACCTGCACCACTCTTCCAAGGGGCATTAAAACCATCTTGTTAAGCTACTGCGACCTCCACCTCTCTTCCAAGGTGAATTGATATTGTCTTTTTATTCCACTGCGACCTCCACCACTCTTTCAAGGGGCATTAAAACGTTTTGTTAAGCTACTGCGACCTCCATCACTCTTCCAATGGTCCTTAAAACCGTCTTGTTAAGCTACAGCGACCCCCACCACTCTTCCAAAGTGGAATTGATATTGTCTTTTTATTCCACTGCGAACTCCACCACTCTTCCAAGGGGCATTAAAACCGTCTTTTTAAGCTACTGCGACCTCCACCACTCTTACAAGGGGCATTAAAACCATCTTGTTATGCTACTGCGACCTCCACCACTCTTCCAAGGGGCATTAAAACCGTCTTGTTAAGATACTGTGACCTCCACATCTCTTCCAATGGGCATAAGAACCGTCATGTTAAGCTACTGTGACCTCCACGTCTTTTCCAAGGGGCATAAAAACCATCTTGTTAAGCTACTGTGACCTCCACCACTCTTCCAATGGGCATTAAGACCGTCTTGTTAAGCTTCTGCGACCTCCACCACTCTTCCAATGGGCATTAAGACCGTCTTGTTAAGCTTCTGCGACCTCCACCACTCTTCCAAGGGGATTGATATTGTCTTTTTATTCCACTGCGACCTCCACCACTCTTCCAAGGGGAATTAAAATGGTATTGTTAAGCTACTGTGAACTCCACATCTCTTCTAACAGTCATTAAAACCGTCTTGTTAAGCTACTGTGACCTCCATGACTCTTCCAAGGGGCATTAAAACCATCTTGTTAAGCTACTGTGACCTCCACCACTCTGCCAAGGGGACATTAAACCATCTTGTTAAGCTACTGCGACTTCCACCAATCTTCCAAGGAGCGTTAAAACCTTCTTATTAAGCTACTGCGACCTCCACCACACTTCTAATTGGCATTGATATTGTCTTTTTATTCCACTGCGACCTCCACCACTCTTCCAAGGGGCATTAAAACCATCTTGTTAAGCTACTGCGACCTCCACCACTCTTCCAACGGGCATTAAAACCGTCTTTATAAGCTAATGCGACCGCCACCACTTTTCCAAGGGGAATTGATATTGTCTATTTGTTCCACTGCGACCTCCACCACTCATCCAAGGGGCATTAAAACCGTCTTGTTAAGCTACTGTGACCTCCACCACTCTTCCAAGGGGCATTAAAACCATCTTGTTAAGCTACTGCGACCTCCATCACTCTTCCAAGGGGCGTTAAAACCATCTTGTTAAGCTACTGTGACCTCCACCACTCTTCCAAGGGGCATTGATATTGTCTTTTTATTCCACTGATACCTTCACCACGCTTCCAAGGGGCATTAAAACCGTCTTGTTAAGATTCTGTGACCTCCATGTCTTTTCCAAGGGGCATTAAAACCGTCTTGTTAAGCTACTGTGACCTCCACCACTCTACCAAGGGGCATTAAAACCGTCTTGTTAAGCTACTGCGACATCCACCACTCTTCCAAAGGTTGTTAAAACTATCTTATTAAGCTACTGCGACCTCCACCACACTTCCAATTGGCATTGATATTGTCTTTTTATTCCACTGCTACCTCCACCACTCTTCCAAGGTGCATTAAAACCATCTTGTTAATAGAGATGATCGTTGTTCTACTCGAACTGTTCGCCAATCTCAAATTCGAGCTGTTTTGGGCGGTGTTCGAGCCGTTCGGCGAACACGAACGATTTGAGAAGAATTCGGCTGTTCGAGGTTATGTTCGATAACTGTTCGTGCACCAAAATCATAACTGGATTTTTTCTCAGTAATGATGAAAATTAATGTTAATACGCAGTTTGAGTGTACAGCGGGGTGGGGGGAGGTGCAGGGGATGGATCTCTGCAGGAATAATGAAGATCTCTATTTTTTTTTCTCTTTCCCGCATTTACAGTGGGGAGGTGCAATCTGTCAGCCTATCAGCAGCGCACACACGGAGCGAAGTGCTTTTTTCACACAAGCAAGGGCATGTGTCATTGGCAGTGTATGTCACATGTCCTTGCCCTATAAGACCAAGCCATTTTCCCCGTCGCCACCATTTTCTCACTGCTGCAGCTGCGTGTTAGACGGCACCGCTGTTGCTGTGTGCGCTATACCTTGTTAATTTCAAGCCAATTTTCGCAAAAATCTACAGATAGCTTGGGAGTAGGGAATAGTTGTGATTGCAGTCCTTTTAAGGACTAGGTTACAGCACTTCCTAGGACTTTTATCAGGCAGGTCTGTGCTCTTAAATAGATAGATTGTTGGAGTAAAGACTAATTGTAATTGCAGTCCTTTTCAGGACTAGGTTACATCAGTTCCTATCAGTTTTTGCCAGGCAGGTCTGTGCCAGTGCTGTGCAAGTTGTTTTCACAGCATTTGGCTGAATCTAGCAAAGCTAATCCTTTTTGGCCTATTGCAGAGTGTGTTAGTCAGTGGAGTAGCCTATCTGTGTTGCAAGATATACCACCTGTGTATAGAATACCAATTTTTTTACTGCACCTAGTGAAGTAAAATCTTTTGGGCATAGCATCATTCTATTAGTCCATCTATACTGACCTCCATCAGGTTGCAAATTGAATATAATTTTTTTCTGCATCTAGCTCTGAAAAAATATTTGGGCTTCTAGCAGTGTGTGGGACTTGTTCTATTAGTCTATCTATACTGACCTCCATCAGGTTGCAAACTGAATATAATTTTTTTCTGCATCTAGCTCTGAAAAAATATTTGGCCTTCTAGCAGTGTGTGGGACTTTCTCTATTAGTCCATCTATACTGACCTCCATCAGGTTGCAAACTGAATATATTTTTTTTCTGCATCTACCTCTGAAAAAATATTTGGGCTTCTAGCAGTGTGTGGGACTTGTTCTATTCGTCCATCTACACTGACCTCCATCAGGTTGCAAACTGAATATATTCTTTTCTGCATCTACCTCTGAAAAAATATTGGGCTTCTAGCTGTGTGTGGGACTTGTTCTATTAATCCATCTATACAGACCTCCATCAGGTTGCAAACTCAATATAATTTTTTTCTGCATCTACCTCTGAAAAAATATTTGGGCTTTTAGCTGTGTGTGGGACTTGTTCCATTAGTCCATCTATACTGACCTCCATCAGGTTGCAAACTGAAAATAATTTTTTGTCTGTATCTAGCTCTGAAAAAATATTTGGCCTTCTAGCAGTGTGTGAGACTTTCTCTATTAGTCCATCTATACTGACCTCCATCAGGTTGCAAATTAAAAATAATTTTTATCTGCATCTACCTCTGAAAAAATATTTTGGCTTCTAGCTGTGTGTGGGACTTGTTCTATTAGTCCATCTATACTGACCTCCATCAGGTTGCAAACTGAATATAATTTTTTTCTGCATCTAGCTCTGAAAAAATATTTGGCCTTCTAGCTTTGTGTGGGACTTTCTCTATTTGTCCATCTATACTGACCTCCATCAGGTTGCAAATTAAAAATAATTTTTATCTGCATCCAGCCCTGAAAAAATATTTGGCCTTCTAGCAGTGTGTGGGACTTTCTCTATTAGTCCATCTATACTGACCTCCATCAGGTTGCAAATTAAAAATAATTTTTATCTGCATCTACCTCTGAAAAAATATTTGGCCTTCTAGTAGTGTGTGGGACTTTCTCTATTAGTCCATCTATACTAACCTCCATCAGGTTGCAAATGAAAAATAATTTTTTGTCTGCATCTAGCTCTGAAAAAATATTTGGCCTTCTAGCAGTGTGTGGGACTTTCTCTATTAGTCCATCTATACTGACCTCCATCAGGTTGAAAACTGAATATATTTTTTTTCTGCATCTACCTCTGAAAAAATATTGGGCTTCTAGCTGTGTGTGGGACTTGTTCTATTAATCCATCTATACTGACCTAAATCAGGTTAAAAACTGAATATATTTTTTTTCTGCATCTAGCTCTGAAAAAATATTTGGGCTTCTAGCTGTGTGTGGGACTTTATAATTTTTTTCTGCATCTAACCCAGCCAATAGTTTTGGCCTAATACCACAGTTTGGCCACTCAGCTCTGCTCGGTTCCCATCCATTGTTTTTTTGTGCAAACAACTCCAGAGTTGTGAATTAGTTAACCACCAAAATGAGTGGAAAAAGGCCTGCTGCTGGTGGAAAGGAGAATAGGCGAGTTGGGAAGGGGAAAAAAGGTTGTGTCCGTGGCGTAGGTGTTAAAGCAACAGTAACATCTGCAGAAGAAAGACCATCTTCCAGCCAAACTAAAATGTCTACTTCATTTAGCGGACAATGTGATAAGATCCCTTTCTTACGGCCACGCCAATCGCTACAAATTCCAGATGAGGCACAAAAACAGCAGGTGCTTCAACGGATATCAAGTGCTCCTTTAAGTGGGCTCTCCTCCACATCAACTTCAACATCACAAATACTCCAGTCCTAAAAGGTGTCACCCCAATCGCACTTGCTTCCTCACAGCTCCCAAATCTCCAGCTGCCCGTCTGAGTATGAGGTAGAACAGATGGTTGAGTCTGCAGAGCTGTTTACTCATACTATAGCCTGGGAATCAGAGGTCGACTCCAGCGCTTCTGTGAATCCAGACGAGGAAATGATCTGCACTGATGCCCAGAATCTTTATGAGTCGGATCCAGGACCAGACGCAGAAGGTTCTGACCATAATGTAGACCCTCATTCCCAAACTGTAACTCCTGTTGGGGGAGACAATGAGGAAGACGATGATGAGACTCAAATACCTGATTGGAGCGACAACTTTAGTTTTTTGTCAGGGCAGGAACAGGTTGGCTCTGAGGACGACGGGTGTGATAACGCACAGGGTGATGATGATGAGGTTGGAGATCCCACTTACTGTCAACCCACAGTCAGCCAAGAGATGAGGTCAGCAGAGGAGGTGGAGGAAGATGCTAGTGACGACGAGGTCAGGTTGCGCCTTCCTGGACAGAGACGTAGTACTGGAAGCACGTCAACAACTGCATCCTCAAACACAACTCTGCCTCTCACCACAAGTCGTGGTGGCTCTTCAGGTCGCATGGGTGCTAAGCCTTGCATAGCCTGGGCATTTTTTCAGATCGATAAAGATGACCCAACTCGTGTTATCTGTAACATTTGTCAGCAAAAGCTAAGTAGAGGCCAAAAGATACATAGTTTGAGTACTTCATGCATGAACCGGCACATGGACATGAAGCATAAGTTGCAGTGGGAAGCTCAGTGTGCTACAATGCGGCCTAGCCGGCCGAGCCAACCACCGTCTGCCATATCTTGTGCATCCGCGGCCTCTTCATCCTCTGTGACTGGGGGGACAGCAGTGACACCTGTTTTGGGGCGCAGACCTGCCACCTCTTTACCCGCAACAGCCAGCGTGATTGGCAGGTCATCATTTTCTTTGGAGATGGTAACACCAGCTGATATTGAGCGCTGTCCGACATCGATAGCACCACCTTTGGATCAAGGCAACCTAACATGTCCGCCTGCATCTTCCTCACAGACCGGCAGTTTGCCGGGGACACCCTTATCAACCCTGTCTAAGCACAATAGCCAGCCCTCGGTCCCTCAGATGTGGACAAGTAAAAGACCATTTCCTCCTAGCCATGAGAAAGCTAAGAGGTTGAATTTCACCATCTGCAAGCTCTTGGCTACAGAAATGCTGCCTTTCCGCCTGGTGGACACAGAGGATTTTCGAGACCTTATGTCCGTCGCAGTGCCCCAGTACCAGATGCCCAGTCGGCACTACTTCTCAAAGAAAGGTGTGCCTGCGCTCCACCAGCATGTCGCACACAACATCACCGCTTCTTTGAGAAACTCTGTGTGTGAAAGGGTGCATTTCACCACAGACACTTGGACGAGTAGGCATGGACAGGGGTGTTACATGTCGCTGACTGGGCACTGGGTAACTATGGTGACAGCAGGACAAGGGGCTGCTGTCCAAGTCTTGCCGTCCCCACGAGTTGTGCGTCAATCCTCTTTATGTCAAAGTTCCTTCACTGCTTCTGCCTCCTCAACCTCCTCTTGGTCTTACACCTGCACCCAAAGCCTGTCTGGTCGTGCCACAAGCTTTCTAACTGCACAGAAGGGATCCTGCACACCTCCTTAATATGCTGGCAGTAGGGCTCAACGTCATCAGGTGGTTTTTACTTTGAAATGTCTGGGAAATGTGACTCACACAGCAGAGGAGTTGTGGTCAGCTCTGGAGAACCAATTTCATGAATGGTTGTCTCCACTGGACCTGAAACCAGGGAAGGCCGTGTGCGACAATGCTGCAAACCAGGGTGCGGCCCTTCGCCGGGGCAATGTCACACACGTGCCTTGTATGGCTCATGTGTTGAACCTGGTTGTCCAGCAATTTTTAGCCCACTATCCCAGACTAGATGGCCTTCTGCAGAGGGCACGGTCGCTGTGTGCTCACTTCCGCCGTTCACATCCCGCAGCTCAGCGACTCACATCTCTGCAGAAGTCGTTGGGCCTGCCACTTCACCGGCTAAAATGCGATGTGCCTCCCGGTGGAATTCAACTCTGCACATGTTGCAGCGTCTGTGGCAGCACCGACAAGCCCTGGTGCAATACGTTCTGACGTATAGCCTGGGCCAACGAGATCCGGAGGTGGGGCAAATCACGCTGGAGGAGTGGTCTCAGATCAGGGACCTATGCACCCTTCTGCACAGTTTGGAAATGGCGACGAAGATGTTTAGTGCTGACGATGCCATTATCAGCATGACTATTCCGGTGATTTACATGCTGGAGCACATGTTAAACAGAATTCGGAGTCAGGTGGTGGCACAAGAGGAGGTGGAGGAAGTAGAGGAGGAGGAGTTGTATGCGGAAGGGCTAACATCTGCAAGGTCCAGACGGTCGGCAGCACCAAGGCGGCAGGCATGTGAGGGTGGGGGAGATGGTTTTACCAGGGCGCATGGTAGCAGCCAAACTAGTGAGGAAGGTGCAGGAGCCCAGGAAGAAGTGGAGGACGAACTGATGGAAGACTCATCAGATGAGGGAGACCTTGATCACATTTCTGTTGTGCGAGGATGGGGGGAGAGGACAGAGGAAAGAAGCATGATTGTTACCTCGCCACCAACACAACAGGGACTTGGTGCTCCTGGATGCGCAACACACATGAGTGCCTTCTTGCTGCACTACCTGCAACATGACCCTCGAATTGTGAGAATTAGAAATAATCCTGACTACTGGGTTGCCACACTGTTAGATCCCCGGTACAAAAGTAAATTTGCAGAAATTATTCCTGCCATAGAAAGGGATGCACGCATGCAGGAGTATCAGCAGAGACTGTTGCAGAATCTTACATGTGCTTTTCCACAAAACACCAGTGGTGCACGTAGTGAATCTCACAGTTCCAACTTGCCAACCGTGGGACCGTCAAGTGTTCAGCACTCAAACCGTAGCAGAACCACAGTATCTGCTGGTAACATCAATTTTGCGGAATCATTTCACCACTTTTTTAGCCCATCCTTTGCAAGGCCACAGGAGACACATAGTCAACGCCTAGAGACGATGGTACAGGAGTATCTCCAAGTAAACATTGAAGCCATGACTGTGTCACTGGACCCTTGCTCTTTTTGGGCTTCCAATCTGGATAAATGGCCGGAGCTAGCCACTTACGGCTTGGAGATCTTGTCATGCCCCGTAGCCAGCCTTCTGTCTGAACGTGTGTTCAGCGCTGCTGGTGGTGTGCTGACAGATAAGCGCACGCGGCTCTCCACTGATAATAAAGACAGACTCACGTTCATAAAGATGAACAAATCATGGATCCGAAACGACTTTTCTACCCCTGTGTCATCCTGGGGAGAGTAAAAGCTTGATGATTGGTTAAAATCACCCTACCAACCGTTTTAAGCTTTCAAATTACTAATCATGTTTATCTGTATCTTGACTGGAAAATAATTTGGGCTTTGTAGCAGTGTGCAGCACTGATCCTATTAGCCCATCTATACTAAGCTCCATCAGATTTAAAATTAATAATAATTTTTAGCTGCATCTAGCCCGGAAAATAATTTTGGGGCTCCGAGATGCGCAAGACACATAAGTGCCTTCTTGCTGCACTACCTGCAACATGACCCTCATATTGTCAGAATTCGAAGTAATCATGACTACTGGGTTGCCACACTCTTAGATCCCCCAAACTTTTCGATCAACCTTTTCATTTTAATAAAGACCAAAAAAATGGTCATTTTTGAAATTATAAGCATTAGCAGGTTATTAGAAACTGAAATCAAACAGTTTTCAACTCAAAACTTTATTCTAGGTGATGTTACATTTTCACATAGGACCCCTTGTTCGAAAGGAGCTTCTGAACTCTCTCGTCCATTGAATTTGTCAGGTTTTGGATGGTTTCTGCTTCAATTGTTTTGCATGAGGACAGAATACCCTCCCATAGCTGTTGCTTAGATGTGAACTGCCTCCCGCCATCATAGACACTCCTTTTGATGATGCTCCAGAGGTTCTGAATGGGGTAGAGGTCAGGGGAGCATGGGGGTCACACCATAAGTTTGTCCCCTTTTATGCCCATATCAGCCAGAGATGCAGATGTTTTATGTGCAGCATGAGATGGTGCATTATCATGCAAAAAAATGATCTTGCTGTGAAATACATGGTTCTTCTTCTTGAACCATGGCAGGAAGTGCTGTTTGAGAAAATCCACATACATTATGGAGTTCATCTTTAGCGCCTTCAGGGATCCTAAAGGGGCCGACAATCTCTCTCCCCATGATTCCAGCCCAAAACATTACTCCACCTCCTCCTTGTTGGCGCTGTAGCCGTGTTTGCGTGGGGTGTCCATCAACCAGCCATCCTCCACTCCATCCATCTGGACCATTGAGCGCTGCACGGCACTCATCCGTGAACAAAACAGTTTTGAAATCAGTCTTCTTGTAATGTTTGGCCCACTGGAGCCGTTTCTGCTTGTGTGAAGTGGATAGAGGAGGTCGACAGGATGGCATATGCACAGCTGCAAACCTCTGAAGGACCCTGCATCTTGTTGTTCGGGGGACGTTGGAGGCACCAGCAGCTTCAAAAACTTGTTTGCTGCTATGACAAGGCTTTTTTGCCGCTGCTCTTTTAACCTGACGTAATTGCCTGTAGGAAAGAGTCCTCAATTTGCCCTTATCAGCACGCACACGTGTGTACTGTGAATCAGCTACATACTTCTTGATTGCCAAGACACTTCATCCTGATCATCGCACAATGTTGATTGTAGTCATGCCTTGACCTAAACACTCCACTATTTGTTGCTTCTCAGCAGCCGACACATCCTTTTTCTTTCCCATTTTGGCAGAAAATGTAGGCTGCTTAATAATGTGAGACAGCCTTCTTAAGTAGTCTTGCCTTTCATTGGACACACCTGCCAAACTAATTAGCACAGGTGTCTGCAATTGCTTACAGTGATATAAAGAGCCCTGACACACATCACCATCAATGAGTTTAACTGACAAACAAACAAATTCTTCCCTTATCACTCCTAAACACTTTTTGCATAATAATTTGGAACACAGTGTACATGTGCTTTTCCACAAAACACCAGTGGTTCACGTAGTGAATCTTACAGTTCTAACTTGCCAACCGTGGCCTGTATGGAGTTGTTCAATAAAGGGCCCAAAATTAAGATAACATAGATGGGAGAGGTCTCTATGAATAGGAATTCCTAAGTATTTGATACCCTGTGAGGGCCAGGCAAAGGGAAAGTTGGACTGGATGGAATCCTATATAGATTTGGGGAGGAAGAGATCGAGGGCCTCAGACTTCGCTGCATTGATTTTAAAATTTGACCATGTAACAAAGTGATCTATTTCAGCCATAACAGCATGGATGGATATATGTGATTGAGTGATATATACTAGTACATCATCAGCAAATAGAGAGCACTTGTACTCGGTGCCTCCCACCTCAATCCACCTAATATTGGGGTTATGGCGAATTGATGAGAGCAGGTGCTCCGTCACTAGGATGTATAAGAGAGGGGACAGAGGACATCCCTGCCTTGTCCCATTGGTGATTGTGAAAGGTGATGAAAATGTTCTGATGCACCCCCTGGGCCTTGGGACACCCGGAGCCGGACCCTTTTTGGTGGATGCTGGTGGTTGTAGTCTTCGTGGCGGCGACCCGGTTCCATGGCTCAGGGTGGTCAAACCAGTGGCGGAACTATTTATGTGGTTTTGATGTTTAAATGTCCGACTACGCCACCCGTGGATTGCGGTCAGAGTGAACCGCCGCTGCAGGGCAGACCGCTGAGGCTGGTGTTGTGGGTGCAGCAGAGCGTAGCATAACTCCCCACGGGAGGAGTATAGCCTCAGGGCAGTGTATTCGGAGGATGGGGGTGATGGTGCAGGGCAGCAGCAGTAACGACACGGAGTCAGTGATGCAGTCCAGGGCATTTACTCACAGTTCTTATTATCCAGACCACGTCTGCAGGTAACGGCTGCCCACGTTGTACTGTGCTCACCAGGTGAGGGGCTCAGACAACTCCCAGATAACTTTGGAGCGCTTCACAGGACCCCCTTTGTGTGTCCTTTGTCTGGCCTTTCTTACCAACCCTTCTGTCCGGCTGCCTCGGGCCTCCTCTTGGTAAACTTGGCGCCAGTTTCCCTGACCCTATGTGCTGCCCTCCTAGCGGGTGTAGCGAGGGGCTGCGCCACATAAAATGTCACAGCCTCCGGTTTCTAGCTGAGGGTCGTTTCCTGCCTCCACTAGTTTCGGGGACCGGTCTCCCCCTTTGGCCTGACCCCTCCATGCAGGTGGATTCGGGCGTGCGGTGGCGACTCGCCCGTCCGCACCCCTGGGATCCCTTCGTTCCTCGTTCCTGGAGCCTTTTCCGCTCCTCTTCCTTCCTTCTCCCTCTTCCAGGCCTGGGCCTCTGTTACTAGGCCCGCCTCCGGAGCAGAGCTCATGCAGAGCCCCTGCTCCCTGCCACTTCTGCTCAGACTTCTCTGCACTGAACTAAGATGGTGCCCACCCTTTATACTCCCTTCTCAATGCACCCAGGAACTGCTTCCTCCCTGCTCCTGCACTACAGGGTTCCCCTTCCTCAGTGTTCCCTCCCCCCACTCCAGCCAGGGACAGGGACTGTCGTGCCCATTTCAGGGGCATATTGGTCGCCCTGCCCCACGGCAATGTGGTGTAATGCATGCAGGTGTCGGGTCCTGATCCACACTCCATCCTTACCTGAGAGTGAGATATCACACCTCTGGGTGAGGTGCAATACCTCTGTAGCAACCGAGCCCTCAGGGTGCTACAGTTCCATTTATCTTCAGCCTAGGTGACGTATTGCGATACAGGACTTTGATTTTGGCTATAAAAGGGTCCCCTAGACCCCTACCCCAAGCTTTTTAAGAGAATCATATATGGCGTGCCAGGAGACTCTATGGAATGCTTTCTCAGCATCCAACGAGAGTATCTAATTACAAATTTTTAACTGCATCTAGCCCAGGAAATACTTTGTGCCTAGTAGCAGTGTCTGCTAGTCAGCGGATTATCCCGGCTGTTAAGCAAGCTACACCACCTGTAGTTTGGACACTTAATTTTTTCAAAGGAAATGCTTCGGGACCACGGGATACTCAGTGAAGAGCATCAGGAGGCACCCCAAGGCATAGGGGCTGGGACTGGCACTAGGATGCCTCGCGGTGGACAGCCGAGCTCGATCCTTATAAAAGCTTTTTAACTGCAGCAGCTTTAGTGGACGCTACTGGAGCTGGAATTACGCGGCTGCTGGCATGAGACTTGCCCTCCAATAGATCCTTGTAAATGGATTTAAAGTGTATTCATTCAAATTAGAGAGACAATTTAAATTAAAAAGCTTAGAGCTGCCTCCACCACAGGGGGGCTCGCTCGACCCACCAGCGGACAGGCACCAGTATTGGGAGAGGGGGGCTGGCCGTCAGGGTTCACCGCGGCTCTGGCACAGACCCGGCGACACGGAGGTGGCACGGTCAGGAGCGGACTGAACGTGTCGGCTTCTCACTTTTTGGATTTTAGAAGGGCATGACATGCCTATATCTGTGTCTCCCCCTCCTTTTACTCCTCCACCTCTTTTCTTTTCTCATGACTATATGTACTTGTCACTTTTCCATGTGTTAGTTGTGTCTTCTGAGCAGTTTGTCAGCTTTTGGACACCTTTGAAGGTTTTTTCTATGTGTTTCTATGTGTTTTTGTTTGCCTGCCATTGGTTTTAACGGTGTTCGAAGGTGTTCGACGAACAGTTCGACGAACAGTTCGGCTTACACACGGGTGTTCGACGAACCGAACCGAACACGAACACTACGGGGGTGGCTCAACACTACTTGTTAAGCTACTGCGACCTCCACCACTCTTCCAACGGGAATTAAAACCGTCTTGTTAAGCTAATGCGACCGCCATCACTCTTCCAAGGGGAATTGATATTGTCTATTTGTTCCACTTTGACCTCCACCACTCAACCAAGGGGCATTAAAACCGTCTTGTTAAGCTAATTTGACCTCCACTACTCTTCCAAGGGGCATTAATACCATCTTGTTAGGCTACTGCGACCTCCACCACTCTTCCAAGGGGCGTTAAAACCATCTTATTAACCTACTGCTACCTCAACCACTCTTCCAAGTGGCATTGATATTGTCTTTTTATTCCACTGCGACCTCCACCACTCTTCCAAGGGGAATTAAAACGGTATTGTTAAGCTACTGTGACCTCCACATCTCTTCCAAGGGGCATTAAAACAGTCTTGGTAAGCTACTGTGACCTCCATGTCTCTTCCAAGGGGCATTAAAACCATCTTTTTAAGCTACTGTGACCTTCACCGCTCTTCAAAGGGGCATTAAAACCGTCTTGTTAAGCTACTGCGACATCCACCACTCTTCCAAGGGGCGTTAAAACCATCTTATTAAGCTACTGCGACCTCCACCACACTTCCAATTGGCATTGATATTGTCTTTTTATTCCACTGCTACCTCCACCACTCTTCCAAGGGGCATTAAAACCATCTTGTTAAGCTACTGCGACCTCCACCACTCTTCCAACGGGAATTAAAACCGTCTTGTTAAGCTAATGCGACCGCCATCACTCTTCCAAGGGGAATTGATATTGTCTATTTGTTCCACTGCGACCTCCACCACTCATCCAAGGGGCATTAAAACCGTCTTGTTAAGCTACTTTGACCTCCACTACTCTTCCAAGGGGCATTAAAACCATCTTGTTAAGCTACTGCGACCTCCACCACTCTTCCAAGGGGCGTTAAAACGATCTTATTAACCTACCCCTACCTCAACCACTCTTCCAAGTGGCATTTATATTGTCTTTTTATTCCACTGTGACCTCCACCACTCTTCCAAGGGGAATTAAAACGGTATTTTTAAGCTACTGTGACCTCCACATCGCTTCCAAGGGGCATTAAAACCGTCTTGTTAAGCTACTGTGACCTCCATGTCTCTTCCAAGCGGCATTAAAACCATCTTGTTAAGCTACTGTGACCTCCACCACTCTTCCAAGTGGCATTAAAACCGTCTTGTTAAGCTACTGCGACATCCACCACTCTTCCAAAGGGGATTAAAACCATCTTGTAAAGCTACTGCGACCTCCACCACTCTTCCAACGGGAATTAAAACCATCTTGTTAAGCTAATGCGACCGCCACCACTCTTCCAAGGGGAATTGATATTGTCTATTTGTTCCACTGCGACCTCCACCACTCATCCAAGGGGCATTAAAACCATCTTGTTAAGCTACTTTGACCTCCACCACTCTTCCAAGGGGCATAAAAACCATATTGTTAAGCTACTGCGACCTCCACCACTCTTCCAAGGGGCGTTAAAACCATCTTATTAACCTACTGCGACCTCCACGACTCTTCCAAGGGGCTTTGATATTGTCTTTTTATTCCACTGCTACCTCCACCACTCTTCCAAGGGGCATTAAAACCGTCTTGTTAAGATACTGTGACCTCCACATCTCTTTCAATGGGCATTAAAACCGTCATGTTAAGCTTCTGTGACCTCCACTTCTTTTCCAAGGGGCATTTAAACCAACTTGTTAAGCTAATGCGACCTCGACCCCTCTTCCAAGAGGCATTGATATTGTCTTTTTATTCCACTGTCACCTCCACGTCTCTTCCAAGGAGCATTAAAACCGTCTTGTTAAGCTACTGTGACCTCCACATCTCTTCCAAGGGTCATTAAAACCGTCTTGTTAAGCTACTGTGACCTCCAACACTCTTCCAAGGGGAATTAAAACCGTCTTGTTAAGCTACTGCGACCTCCAGCACTCTTCCAAGGGGCATTGATATTGTCTTTTTATTCCACTGCGACCTCCACCACTCTTTCAATGGGCATAAAAACCGTCATGTTAAGCAACTGTGACCTCCACGTCTTTTCCAAGGGGCATTAAAACCATCTTGTTAAGCTACTGCGACCTCCACCACTCTTCCAAGGGGCATTAAAACCATCTTGTTAAGCATCTGTGACCTCCACGTCTCTTCCACTGGGCATTGATATTATCTTTTTATTCCACTGTGACCTCCACCACTCTTCTAAGGGGCATTAAAATGTTTTGTTAAGCTACTGCGACCTCCACCACTCTTCCAAGGGGCCTTAAAACCATCTTGTTAAGCTACAGCGACCTCCACCACTCTTCCAAGGGGAATTGATATTGTCTTTTTATTCCACTGCGACCTCCACCAGTCTTCCAAGGGGCATTAAAACCATCTTGTTAAGCTACTGTGACCTGCACCACTCTTCCAAGGGGCATTAAAACCATCTTGTTAAGCTACTGCGATCTCCACCTCTCTTCCAAGGCGAATTGATATTGTCTTTTTATTCCTCTGCGACCTCCACCACTCTCCCAAGGGGCATTAAAACCGTCTTTTTAAGCTACTGAGACCTCCACCACTCTTACAACGGGCATTAAAACCATCTTGTTAAGCTACTGTGACCTCCACATCTCTTCCAATGGGCATAAGAACGGTCATGTTAAGCTACTGTGACCTCCACGTCTTTTCCAAGGGGCATTAAAACCATCTTGTTAAGCTACTGTGACCTCCACTACTCTTCCAAGGGGCATTAAAACCATCTTGTTAAGCTATTGCGACCTCCACCACTCTTCCAGGTACATTAAAACCATCTTGCTAAGCTACTGCGACCTCCACCACTCTTCCAATGGGCATTAAGACCGCCTTGTTAAGCTTCTGTGAACTCCACCACTCTTCCAAGGGGATTCATATTGTCTTTTTATTCCACTGCGACCTCCACCACTCTTCCAAGGGGCATTAAAACCATTTTGTTTAGATACTGCGACCTCCACCACTCTTCCAAGGGGCATTAAAACCATCCTGTTAAGCTACTGCGACCTCTACCACCCTTCCAAGGGGCATTAAGACGGTCTTGTTAAGCTACTGCTACCTCCACCACTTTTCCAAGGGGCATTGATATTGTCTTTTTATTCCACTGCGACCTCCACCACTCTTTCAATGGGCATAAAAACCATCATGTTAAGCAACTGTGACCTCCACGTCTTTTCCAAGGGGCATTAAAACCATCTTGTTAAGCTACTGGGACCTCCACCACTCTTCCAAGGGGCATTAAAACCATCTTGTTAAGCTATTGCGACCTCCACCACTCTTCCACGTACATTAAAACCATCTTGCTAAGCTACTGCGACCTCCACCACTCTTCCAATGGGCATTAAGACCGCCTTGTTAAGCTTCTGTGAACTCCACCACTCTTCCAAGGGGATTCATATTGTCTTTTTATTCCACTGCGACCTCCACCACTCTTCCAAGGGGCATTAAAACCATTTTGTTTAGATACTGCGACCTCCACCACTCTTCCAAGGGGCATTAAAACCATCCTGTTAAGCTACTGCGACCTCTACCACCCTTCCAAGGGGCATTAAGACGGTCTTGTTAAGCTACTGCTACCTCCACCACTCTTCCAAGGGGCATTGATATTGTCTTTTTTTTCCACTGCGACCTCCACCACTCTTCCAAGGGTCATTAAAACCATCTTGTTAAGCTACTGCGACCCCTACCACTCTTCCAAGGGGCATTAAGACCATCTTGTTAAGCTACTGCGACCTCCATCACTCTTCCAAAGGGCATTGATATTCTCTTTTTATTCCACTGCGACCTCCACCACTCTTCCAAGGGGAATTAAAACGGTATTGTTAAGCTACTGTGACCTCCACATCTGTTCTAACGTGCATTAAAACCGTCTTGTTAAGCTACTGTGACTTCCATGTCTCTTCCAAGGGGCATTAAAACCATCTTGTCAAGCTACTGTGACCTCCACCACTCAGCCAAGGAGCATTAAACCATCTTGTTAAGCTACTGCGACTTCCACCACTCTTCCAAGGAGTGTTAAAACCATCTTATTAAGCTACTGCGACCTCCACCACACTTCCAATTGGCATTGATATTGTCTTTTTATTCCACTGCAACCTCCACCACTCTTCCAAGGGGCATTAAAACCATCTTGTTAAGCTACTGTGACCTCCACCACTCTTCCAACGGGAATTAAAACCGTCTTGTTAAGCTAATGCGACCGCCATCACTCTTCCAAGGGGAATTGATATTGTCTATTTGTTCCACTGCGACCTCCACCACTCATCCAAGGGGCATTAAAACCGTCTTGTTAAGCTAATTTGTCCTCCACTACTCTTCCAAGGGGCATTAAAACCATCTTGTTAAGCTACTGCGACCTCCACCACTCTTCCAAGGGGCGTTAATACCATCTTATTAACCTACTGCTACCTCAACTACTCTTCCAAGTGGCATTGATGTTGTCTTTTTATTCCACTGCGACCTCCACCACTCTTCCAAGGGGAATTAAAACGGTATTGTTAAGCTACTGTGACCTCCACATCTCTTCCAAGGGGCATTAAAACAGTCTTGTTAAGCTACTGTGACCTCCATGTCTCTTCCACGGGGCATTAAAACCATCTTGTTAAGCTACTGTGACCTCCACCACTCTTCCAAGGGGCATTAAAACCGTCTTGTTAAGCTACTGCGACATCCACCACTCTTCCAAGGGGCGTTAAAACCATCTTATTAAGCTCCTGCGACCTCCACCACACTTCCAATTGGCATTGATATTGTTTTTTTATTCCAATGCTTCCTCCACCACTCTTCCAAGGGGCATGAAAACCATCTTGTTAAGTTACTTCGACCTCCACCACTCTTCCAACGGGAATTAAAACCGTCTTGTTAAGCTAATGCGACCGCCATCACTCTTCCAAGGGGAATTGATATTGTCTATTTGTTCCTCTGCAACCTCCACCACTCATCCAAGGGGCATTAAAACCGTCTTGTTAAGCTACTTTGACCTCCACTACTCTTCCAAGGGGCGTTAAAACCATCTTATTAACCTACTGCTACCTCAACCACTCTTCCAAGTGTCATTGATATTGTCTTTTTATTCCACTGTGACCTCCACCACTCTTCCAAGGGGAATTAAAACGGTATTGTTAAGCTACTGTGACCTCCACATCTCTTCCAAGGGGCATTAAAACTGTCTTGTTAAGCTACTGTGTCCTCCATGTCTCTTCCAAGGGGCATTAAAACCATCTTGTTAAGCTACTGTGACCTCCACCACTCTTCCTAGGGGCATTAAAACCGTCTTGTTAAGCTACTGCGACATCCACCACTCTTCCAAGGGGCATTAAAACCATCTTGTAAAGCTACTGCGACCTCCACCACTCTTCCAACGGGAATTAAAACCATCTTGTTAAGCTAATGCGACCACCACCACTCTTAAAAGGGGAATTGATATTGTCTATTTGTTCCACTGCGACCTCCACCACTCATCCAAGGGGCATTAAAACAGTCTTGTTAAGCTACTTTGACCTCCACCACTCTTCCAAGGGGCATTAAAACCATATTGTTAAGCTACTGCGAACTCCAGCACTCTTCCAAGGGGCGTTAAAACCATCTTATTAACCTACTGCGACCTCCACCACTCTTCCAAGGGGCATTGATATTGTCTTTTTATTCCACTGGTACCTCCACCACTCTTCCAAGGGGCATTAAAACCATCTTGTTAAGCTTCTGTGACCTCCACTTCTTTTCCAAGGGGCATTTAAACCATCTTGTTAAGCTACTGAGACCTCCACCACTCTTCCAAGGGGCATTAAAACCATCTTGTTAAGCAACTGCGACCTCCACCACTCTTCCAAGGGGAATTGATATTGTCTTTTTATTCCACTGCGACCTCCACCAGTCTTCCAAGGGGCATTAACACCGTCTTGTTAAGCTACTGTGACCTGCACCACTCTTCCAAGTGGCATTAAAACCATCTTGTTAAGCTACTGCGACCTCCACCTCTCTTCCAAGGTGAATTGATATTGTCTTTTTATTCCACTGCGACCTCCACCACTCTTCCAAGGGGCATTAAAACCGTCTTTTTAAGCTACTGAGACCTCCACCACTCTTACAACGGGCATTAAAACAATCTTGTTAAGCTACTGCGACATCCACCATTCTTCCAAGGGGCATGAAAACCGTCTTGTTAAGATTCTGTGACCTCCACATCTCTTCCAATGGGCATAAGAACCGTCATGTTAAGCTACTGTGACCTCCACGTCTTTTCCAAGGGGCATTAAAACCATCTTGTTAAGCTACTGTGACCTCCAAAACTCTTCCAAGGGGCATTAAAACCATCTTGTTAAGCTATTGCGACCTCCACCACTCTTCCAGGTGCATTAAAACCATCTTGCTAAGCTACTGCGACCTCCACCACTCTTCCAATGGGCATTAAGACCGTCTTGTTAAGCTTCTGTGAACTCCACCACTCTTCCAAGGGGATTCATATTGTCTTTTTATTCCACTGCGACCTCCACCACTCTTCCAAGGGGCATTAAAACCATTTTGTTTAGCTACTGCGACCTCCACCACTCTTCCAAGGGGCATTAAAACCATCCTGTTAAGCTACTGCGACCTCTATCACCCTTCCAAGGGGCATTAAGACTGTCTTGTTAAACTACTGCGACCTCCACCACTCTTCCAAGGGGCATTGATATTGTCTTTTTTTTCCACTGCGACCTCCACCACTCTTCCAAGGGTCATTAAAACCATCTTGTTCAGCTACTGCGACCCCTACCACTCTTCCAAGGGGCATTAAGACCATCTTGTTAAGCTACTGCGACCTCCACCACTCTTCCAAAGGGCATTGATATTGTCTTTTTATTCCACTGCGACCTCCACCACTCTTCCAAGGGGAATTAAAACGGAATTGTTAAGCTACTGTGACCTCCACATCTGTTCTAACGGGCATTAAAACCGTCTTGGTAAGCTACTGTGACTTCCATGTCTCTTCCAAGGGGCATTAAAACCATCTTGTTAAGCTACTGTGACCTCCACCACTCAGCCAAGGGGCATTAAACCATCTTGTTAAGCTACTGCGACTTCCACCACTCTTCCAAGGAGTGTTAAAACCATCTTATTAAGCTACTGCGACCTCCACCACTCTTCCAATTGGCATTGATATTGTCTTTTTATTCCACTGCGACCTCCACCACTCTTCCAAGGGGCATTAAAACCATCTTGTTAAGCTACTGCGACCTCCACCACTCTCCCAACGGGCATTAAAACCATCTTGTTAAGCTAATGCGACCTCCACCACTCTTCCAAGGGGAATTGATATTGTCTATTTGTTCCACTGCGACCTCCACCACTCATCCAAGGGGCATTAAAACCGTCTTGTTAAGCTACTGTGACCTCCACCACTCTTCCAAGGGGCATTAAAACCATCTTCTTAAGCTACTGCGACCTCCACCACTCTTCCAAGGGGGGTTAAAACCATCTTGTTAAGCTACTGTGACCTCCACCACTCTTCCAAGGGGCATTGATATTGTCTTTTTATTCCACTGATATCTCCACCACTCTTCCAAGGTGCATTAAAACCGTCTTGTTAAGATACTGTTACCTCCACATCTCTTCCAATGGGTATTAAAACCGTCATGTTAAGCTACTGTTACCTCCACGTCTCTTCCACGGGGCATTGCTATTGTCTTTTTATTCCACTGCGACCTCCATTTCTATGCCAAGGGGCATTAAAACCGTCTTCTTAATCTACTGTGACCTCCACCACTCTTCAAAGAGGCATTAATATTGTCTTTTTTTTCCACTGTGACATCCACGTCTCTTCCAAGGGGCATTAAAACTATCTTGTTAAGCTACTGTGACCTCGACCACTCTTCCAAGGGGCATTAAATCCGTCTTGTTAAGCTACTGCGACCTCCACCTGTTAGAACCTTGCTCTTAGGTTTTTTCTATTGCTGGTCACATGACCTTGTTGGCCTATTTAGTCCTGCTCCGCCCGTCTGGCTTTGCTGGACTTCATTGTATTACTACTCTTTAGCTAGCCGGTGCTCAGTACCTAACTCTGTTAGTTTGCTTGGTCTTCGGACCTCTGTGTTCTATATATATTATTTGTTCGTCTGTCTGCTACTATTTCTGTTAGGAGGTGTCCATTTTGCTCCCAGTCCCTAGTACTTGTAGGGATTCCTTCCCCACATCTATAGGTCTCCGTACAGACTAGCTGAGGACTTTAGCAGGTCTGATCGCAGGATCAGGTCCCCTGTTACATCGTAGGGATCAAGCTGAGTTCTATCATAGGGACAGATCTCCTCTCTTTCCTTAGCTCTGGTAGCAGAACATAACAGTAAGTCCAGCCCGCAAATTCTCTAAGGAAAGATTTTTCTGTTCCATCATGATGTCGGTTCAGGATTTGGCTAAACGCCTGCAGGGACTCTCTCTGGAGGTGGCCGAGCTCCATCAGCACGTGAGTAACTGTTCTGGAGCACATTTCTTGGAGCCTAAGGTACGTTTGCCTGATTTATTTTTTGGTGAACACCAAGAATTTTTTTCATTTAAAAATGCTTGCTTATTGTATTTTCGTTTGAGACCCAGGTCCTCTGGGGATGAATCCCAGCGCGTAGGGTTCATATTGTCACTTTTGCGCAAAGAACCTCAGGAGTGGGCCTTTTCTTTGCTACCTAGTGATACATGCCTTAGATCAGTGAATAGTTTTTTTTCTACTTTGGGGCTATTATATGATGATCCTGACCGTGTCTCATCTGCTGAGACTGAGTTAAGACGTTTGAGACAGGGATCAGGTAATGTGGAAAAATATTGTACTCATTTCCGTCGGTGGTCTACTCAAATAGGGTGGAACGATTCTGCTCTGAAGAGTCTGTTTCTGGCAGGGCTTAGTGAAAGGGTTAAAGACCTGCTAATTGCTTATCCCACACCTGAAGATTTGCAACAGGCTATGCAATTAGCTATACGGGTGGATAGGAGACTGCGTGCAAGGGTTAATGAGAGCAAATCCTCTGCTATGTCAGTTTCTGGTCATATGAATGTGAGTACTAACAGTGGAGAGCCGATTGGAGCGATGGCACCTCGCTCTCAAGAAAAAGACCGCAGATTTTCTGAAGGTTTGTGTTTCTATTGCGGAAATTCTGGTCATTTCATTAAAAGCTGTGTGCTTCGTATGAAGAAAAAAAAAAAATGGTCAGTCATGCCCGTATTGCCTGTTTAAATTCCAAGGGTGTATTTTTAGCTGCTTCCACTATTGCTCAGGAAAAATTAATGGAATTTCGGGTGTTTGTCGATTGTGGGTTTACTCTGAATGTAATTGATGGGGGATTCTTGGAAAAACTCAATTTAAAACCCGAACCTTTGTCATCCCCCATTGCTGTGGTTTCTGTGGATGGCTCCCCTTTGAAGAATGTTACTCTCAAGGTCTGTGAATTTCCCCTCACTATTAATGGTGTTCACCATGAGAAATTGGATTTGGTAGTTTTGAATAACTTGCCTTCTCCGGTGGTGTTGGGATTGCCCTGGTTAAAATTGCACAATCCTGTACTGGATTGGTCTACCAATGAAATTAAATCCTGGAGCCATAAATGTTATGACAAGTGTTGTAACGGGCGTATTGCAGCTGTGGATAGGGGGGAATTGCCTGTTCCTATTCAGGATTTTTGGAGAGTTTTTTCTGAGAAGGAATCACAGGTTTTGCCTCCCCATAGAGACTATGATTGTACTATTGAATTTGTCCCTGGAGCGACTCTTCCTAAAAGTCGTTTATTTAACCTTACTATTCCTGAGAGAAAGGCTTTGGAGGAATATATACAGACAAGTTTGGCCGCCGGTCACATTAGGCCCTCTAAGTCTCTTGTGGCGGTTGGATTTTGTTTTGTAAAAAAAAAGGACGGCGGTTTACGTCCTTGTCTGGATTTTCGTGAGATTAACAAAATTACTGTACGCAATCCTTACCCACTGCCATTGATTCCTGATCTGTTTAACCAGTTAGTGGAGGCCAAGTGGTTCTCTAAAATTGACCTAAGGGGGGCATACAATCTGTTGCGCATGAAGGAGGGTGACGAATGGAAGACTGCTTTTAACACTCCTGTGGGTCATTTTGAGAATTTGGTTATGCCTTTTGGTCTTACTAATGCTCCTGCATTTTTTCAGAATCTTATTAAAGACATCCTTAGACCTTTGATCGGCAAAAATGTGGTTGTGTATTTGGATGACATTTTGATTTATTCGCCGGATCTGGAATCTCATTGGCGGAGCGTACGTGAAGTATTATGGTTATTAATTGACAATTCGCTTCTTGCTAAGCTGGAGAAATGTGAGTTCGCTGTACAGAGAATTAGTTTTTTGGGCTACATTATCTCCAGCGAAGGTTTTGAGATGGACCCGGTGAAAGTTCAAGCTGTGCAGGAATGGCCTAGGCCTATTGGTTTGAAATCGATACAGAGGTTTTTGGGTTTCGCCAATTATTATAGAAAATTCATTAAAAATTTTTCTATTATTGTCAAACCTCTGACCGATCTCACCAGGAAAGGTGCTGATGCGGTTCAGTGGACTTCTGAGGCCATTGAAGCTTTTGTGTATCTCAAGGAGAGGTTCACCTCTGCTCCCATCCTTATGCAGCCTGATGTGACTAAGCCGTTTTTGGTTGAGGTTGATGCTTCCTCTGTGGGGGTTGGCGCAGTATTGTCTCAGGATAACGGGGATGGAGTACATCCCTGTGCCTTTTTTTCAAAAAATTTTTCGGAGACTGAACTGAATTACAATATTGGTAATCGGGAATTATTGGCTATTAAACTCGCATTTGAACACTGGCGCCACCTCTTGGAAGGTGCTGAATTTCCCGTTCAGGTTTTTACGGATCATAAAAATCTGATATATCTTGATGCTGCCAAGCGCCTGAATGCCCGTCAGGCTAGGTGGGCATTGTTTTTCTCGCGGTTTAATTTTTCCGTTACTTACATCCCAGGTACTAAGAATGTTAAGGCGGATGCCTTGTCTCGCAGTTTTTCTCCCATAGTCGGTGCTGAGAAAGAGGAGAACATTTTACAAGAAGGTGTTGTGATTGCTGCTTTGGACTCCGTTTTGGAAGATGAGATTCTTAAAGCACAGGAGAATGCCCCATCTAACACTCCCCATGGGAGGTTGTTTGTGCCTGGGACCTTTAGGAGAGATTTGTTTGTTGAGTGTCACGAATCTCGGTTGGCAGGTCATCCCGGAATCTCTGAGACCAAGAGACTGGTGGGTCGCAGTTTTTGGTGGCCTGGATGACAGAAGGAAGTCATTAAGTGGGTGCGTCAATGTACTATATGTGCTAGATCTAAGTCCTCACATACTCCTGCTGCGGGGTTGCTTTGCCCTCTGGAGGTTCCCAGTGCTCCTTGGACACATTTGGCTATGGACTTTATAACTGACCTTCCCCCCTCTGAGGGTTTTACTGTCATCTGGGTGGTCGTGGACCGTTTTAGCAAGATGTGTCACTTGGTTCCCTTCGTCAAACTGCCCTGCGCTAAGACTCTCGCTAAGGCCTTTGTCAAGGAAATTGTCAGACTTCATGGCGTTCCTACTGACATTGTTTCTGATAGGGGACCTCAGTTCGTGGCTCGTTTTTGGCGCGCCTTTTGTGACAGGTTGGGAGTTCATTTGTCGTTCTCATCCGGATATCATCCTGAATCTAATGGCCAGACAGAAAGGAAAAACCAGGATGTTGAGCAGTTCTTGCGTTGTTTTGTGGCAGACAATCAAGAGGGGTGGTCTGAGTTTCTGCCACTTGCTGAATTTGCTTTGAACAATCATACATCTTCTTCTGCTGGTTGTTCGCCTTTTTTTTGTTGTTCTGGGAGACATTCGTCGTTTGGGTCGTTCTCCCAGTTGTTATCTGCCATGCCTGAGGAGGAGAATTTTTCCGGCGATTTGGAGAGAGTTTGGACGGATGTGCGTGGTAATCTACAGGAGGCTAACAGAAAATCTAAAGACTACTTTGATAGGAAACGACAGGAGGTTTTGTTCGCTGTTGGTGACATGGTTTGGTTGTCCTCTAGGAATCTGCGGTTGAGGATTCCTTCTAAGAAATTGGGTCCCAAGTTTGTAGGGCCCTTTAAGGTGCTTCAGGTTGTCAACCAATCTGCTGTTAGGTTGGAGGTTCCTACCTCCTGGAGAATTAATCCGGTGTTTCATGTCTCTCTGTTGAAAAAAGCTGTTGTGTCGGATTGTGACGCCTCTGCCTCTGTTCCTCCGGTGGTGGAAGACGGGGAATATGAAATTTCTCGCATCCTTAATTCTAGACGGTATAGAGGTAGTTTGCAGTATCTCGTGGCCTGGAAAGGTTTCGGACGCGAGGATAACTCATGGGTGAGGTCGGATGATGTTTCCGCGTCCAGACTTATCAGAGCGTTTCACAGGAGATTTCCTGATAAGCCTGGTCCTAGGGGATCCGGAGGATCTTCTTAGAAGGGGGGGTACTGTTAGAACCTTGCTCTTAGGTTTTTTCTATTGCTGGTCACATGACCTTGTTGGCCTATTTAGTCCTGCTCCGCCCTTCTGGCTTTGCTGGACTTCATTGTATTACTACTCTTTAGATAGCCGGTGCTCAGTATCTAATTCTGTTAGTTTGCTTGGTCTTCGGACCTCTGTGTTCTATATATATTATTTGTTCATCTGTCTGCTACTATTTCTGTTAGGAGGTGTCCATTTTGCTCCCAGTCCCTAGTACTTGTAGGGATTCCTTCCCCACATCTATAGGTCTCCGTACAGACTAGCTGAGGACTTTAGCAGGTCTGATCGCAGGATCAGGTCCCCTGTTACATCGTAGGGATCAAGCTGAGTTCTATCGTAGGGACAGATCTCCTCTCTTTCCTTAGCTCTGGTAGCAGAACATAACACCACCACTCTTCCAAGGGGCGTTAAAATCATCTTATTAAGCTACTGCGACCTCCACCACTCTTCCAAGTGGCATTGATGTTGTCTTCTTATTCCACTGCGACCTCCATCACTCTTCCAAGGGGCATTAAAACCAACTTCTTAAGCTACTGCGACCTCCACCACTCTTCCAAGGGGCATTGATATTGTCTTTTTATTCCACTGCGTCCTCCACCACTCTTCCAAGGGAAATTAAAACGGTATTGTTAAGCTACTGTGACCTCCACATCTCTTCCAAGGGGCATTAAAACCATTTTGTTAAGCTACTGCGACCTCCACCACTTTTCCAAGGGGCATTGATATTGTCTTTTTATTCCACTGTCACCTCCACGTCTCTTCCAAGGAGCATTAAAACCATCTTGTTAAGCTACTGTGACCTCCACGTCTCTTTCAAGTGTCATTAAAAACGTCTTTTTAAGGTACTGTGACATCCAACACTCTTCCAAGGGTCATTAAAACCGTCTTGTTAAGCTACTGCGACCTATAACACTCTTCCAAGGGGCATTAAGACCGTTTTGTTAAGCTACTGCGACCTCCACCACTCTTCCAAGGGGCATTGATATTGTCTTTTTATTCCACTGCGTCCTCCACCACTCTTCCAAGGGGAATTAAAACGGTATTGTTAAGCTACTGTGACCTCCACATCTCTTCCAAGGGGCATTAAAACCATTTTGTTAAGCTACTGTGACCTCCATGTCTCTTCCAAGGGGCATTAAAACCGTCTTGTTAAGCTACTGTGACCTCCACCACTCTTCCAAGGGGCATTAAAACCGTCTTGTTAAGCTACTGCGACTTCCACGACTCTTCCAAGGGGCTTTAAAACCATCTTATTAAGCTACTGCGACCTCCACAACACTTCCAATTGGCATTGATATTGTCTTTTTATTCCACTGCGACCTCCACCACTCTTCCAAGGGGAATTAAAACCATCTTGTTAAGCTACTGCGACCTCCACCACTCTTTCAACGGGCATTAAAACCGTCTTGTTAAGCTAAGGCGACCGCCACCACTCTTCAAAGGGGAATTGATATTGTCTATTTGTTCCACTGCGACCTCCACCACTCTTCCAAGGGGCATTAAAACCATTTTGTTAAGCTACTGTGACCTCCATGTCTCTTCCAAGGGGCATTAAAACCGTCTTGTTAAGCTACTGTGACCTCCACCACTCTTCCAAGGGGCATTAAAACCGTCTTGTTAAGCTACTGCGACTTCCACGACTCTTCCAAGGGCCTTTAAAACCATCTTATTAAGCTACTGCGACCTCCACAACACTTCCAATTGGCATTGATATTGTCTTTTTATTCCACTGCGACCTCCACCACTCATCCAAGGGGCATTAAAACCGTTTTGTTAAGCTATTGTGACCTCCACCACTCTTCCAAGGGGCATTAAAACCATCTTCTTAAGCTACTGCGACCTCCACCACTCTTTCAAGGGGCGTTAAAACCATCTTATTAACCTACTGCGACCTCAACCACTCTTCCAAGTGGCATTGATATTGTCCTTTTATTCCACTGCGACCTCCACCACTATTCCAAGGGGCATTTAAACCATCTTCTTAAGCTACTGCGACCTCCACCACTCTTGCAACGGTTATTAAAACCGTCTTGTTAAGCTAATGCGAACGCCACCACTCTTCCAAGGGGAATTGATATTATCTATTTATTCCACTGCGACCTCCACCACTCATCCTAGGGGCATTAAAACAGTCTTGTTAAGCTACTGTGACCTCCACCACTCTTCCAAGGGGCATTAAAACCGTCTTGTTAAGCTACTGCGACCTCCACCACTCTTCCAAGGGGCATTAAAACCATCTTGTTAAGCTACTGCGACCTCCACCACTCTTCCAAGGGGCAGTGATATTGTCTTTTTATTCCACTGCTACCTCCACCACTATCCAAGGGGCATTAAAACCGTCTTGTTAAGATAATGTAACCTCCACATCTCTTCCAATGGGCATTAAAACTGTCATGTTAAGCTTCTGTGACCTCCACGTCTTTTCCAAGGGGCATTGAAACCATCTTGTTAAGCTACTGCGACCTCCGCCTCTATTCCAAGAGACATTAAAGCCATCTTGTTAAACTATTGTGACCTCCACGTCTCTTCCAAGGGGCATTAAAACCATTTTGTTACGCTACTGCGAAATCCACCACTCTTCCAAGGGGCATTGATATTGTCTTTTTATTCCACTGTGAACTCCACGTCTCTTCAAAGGGTCATTAAAACCGTCTTGTTAAGCTATTGTGACCTCCAACACTCTTCCAAGGGGCATTAAATCCGTCTTGTTAAGCTACTGCGACCTCCACCACTTTTCCAAGGGGCATTGATATTGTCTTTTTAATCCACTGCGACCTCCACCACTCTTCCAATCGCCATTAAAACCGTCATGTTAAGCTACTGTGACCTCCACGTCTATTCCAAGGGCATGAAAACCATCTTGTTAAGCTACTGCGACCTCCACCACTATTCCAAGTGGCATTAAAACCATCTTGTTAAGCAACTGTGACCTCCACGTCTCTTCCACGGGGCATTGATATTGTCTTTTTATTCCACTGCGACCTCCACCACTCTTTCAAGGGCTATTAAAACATTTTGTTAAGCTTCTGCGACCTCCACCACTCTTCCAAGGGGCCGTAAAACCGTCTTGTTAAGCTACTGCGACCTCCACCACTCTACCAAGGGAAATTGATATTGTCTTTTTATTCCACTGCGACCTCCACCAATTTTCCAAGGGGCATTAAAACCGTCTTGTTAAGCTACTGTGACCTGCACCACTCTTCCAAGGGGCATTAAAACCATCTTGTTAAGCTACTGCGACCTCCACCACTCTTCCAAGGGGAATTGATATTGTCTTTTTATTCCACTGCGACCTCCACCACTCTTCCAAGGGGCATTAAAACCGTCTTTTTAAGCTACTGTGACCTCCACCACTCATCAAAGGGGCATTAAAACTGTCTTTTTAAGCTACTGCGACCTCCACCACTCTTACAAGGGGCATTAAAACCATCTTGTTAACCTACTGCGACCTCCACCACTCTTCCAAGGGGCATTAAAACCGTCTTGTTAAGATACTGTGACCTCCACATCTCTTCCAATGGGCAAAAAAACCGTCATGTTAAGCTACTGTGACCTCCACGTCTTTTCCAAGGGGTCATTAAAACCATCTTGTTAAGCTACTGTGACCTCCACCACTCTTCCAAGGAGCATTAAAACTGTCTTGTTATGCTACTGCGACCTCCAACACTCTTCCAGGTGCATTAAAACCATCTTGTTAAGCTACTGCGACCTCCACCACTCTTCCAATGGGCATTAAGACCGTCTTGTTAAGCTACTGCGACCTCCACCACTCTTCCAAGGGGATTGATAATGTCTTTTTATTCCACTGCGACCTCCACCACTCTTCCAAGGGGCATTAAAACCATCTTGTTAAGCTACTGCGACCTCCACCACTCTTCCAAGGGGCATTAAAACCGTCTTGTTAAGCTAATGCGACCTCTACCACTCTTCCAAGGGGCATTAAGACCGTCTTGTTAAGCTACTGCGACCTTCACCACTCTTCCAAGGGGCATTGATATTGTCTTTTTCTTCCACTGCGACCTCCACCACTCTTCCATGGGGAATTAAAACGGTAATGTTAAGCTACTGTGACCTCCACATCTCTTCCAAGGGCATTAAAACCATCTTGTTAAGCTACTGTGACCTCCATGTCTCTTCCAAGGGGCATTAAAACTGTCTTGTTAAGCTACTGTGACCTCCACCACTCTTCCAAGGGGCATTAAAACCATCTTGTTAAGCTACTGCGACATCCACCACTCTTTCAAGGGACGTTAAAACCATCTTATTAAGCTACTGCGACCTCCACCACACTTCCACTTGGCATTGATATTGTCTTTTTATTCCACTGCTACCTCCACCACTCTTCCAAGGGGCATTAAAACCATCTTGTTAAGCTACTGCGACCTCCCCCACTCTTCCAACGGGAATTAAAACCTTCTTGTTAAGCTAATGCGACCGCCATCTCTCTTCCAAGGGGAATTGATATTGTCTATTTGTTCCACTGCGACCTCCATCACTCATCCAAGGGGCATTAAAACCGTCTTGTTAAGCTACTTTAACCTCCATTACTCTTCCAGGGGACATTAAAACCATCTTGTTAAGCTACTGCGACCTCCACCACTCTTCCAAGGGACGTTAAAACCATCTTATTAACCTACTGCTACCTCCACGTCTCTTCCACGGGGCATTGCTATTGTCTTTTTATTCCACTGCGATCTCCATTACTATTGAAAGGAGCATTAAAACCGTCTTGTTAATCAACTGTGACCTCCACCACTCTTCAAAGAGCCATTAATATTGTCTTTTTTTTCCACTGTGACATCCACGTCTCTTCCAAGGGGCATTAAAACAGTCTTGTTAAGCTACTTTGACCTCCACCACTCTTCCAAGGGGCATTAAAACCGTCTTGTTAAGCTACTGCGACCTCCACTGCTCTTCCAAGGGGAATTGATATTGTCTTTTTATTCCACTGCGACCTCCACCACTCTTCAAAGGGGCATTAAAACCGTCTTGTTAAGCTACTGTGACCTGCTCCACTCTTCCAAGGGGCATTAAAACCTTCTTTTTAATTTACTGAGACCACCACCACTCTTCCAAATGGCATTGATATTGTCTTTTTATTCCTCTGCGACCTCCACCACTCTTCCAAGGGGAATTAAAACGGTATTGTTAAGCTACTGTGACCTCCACCACTCTTCCAAGGGGCATTAAAACCGTCTTGTTAAGCTACTGCGACATCCACCACTCTTCCAAGGGGCATTTAAACCATCTTATTAAGCTACTGCGACCTCCACCACACTTCCAATTGGCATTGATATTGTCTTTTTATTCCACTGCTACCTCCACCACTCTTCCAAGGGGCATTAAAACCATCTTGTAAAGCTACTGCGACCTCCACCACTCTTCCAACGGGAATTAAAACCGTCTTGTTAGGCTAATGCGACCGCCACCACTCTTCCAAGGGGAATTGATATTGTCTATTTGTTCCACTGCGACCTCCACCAAGGGGCATTAAAACCGCCTTGTTAAGCTACTTTGACCTCCACCACTCTTCCAAGGGGCATTAAAACCATCTTTTTAAGCTACTGCGACCTCCACCACTCTTCCAAGGGGTGTTAAAACCATTTTATTAACCTACTGCGACCTCCACCACTCTTCCAAGGGACATTGATATTGTCTTTTTATTCCACTGCTACCTCCACCACTCTTCCAAGGGGCATTAAAGCCGTCTTGTTAAGATTCTGTGACCTCCACATCTCTTCCAATGGGCATTAAAACCGTCATGTTAAGCGTCTGTGACCTCCACTTCTTTTCCAAGGGGCATTGAAACCATCTTGTTAAGCTATTGTGACCTCCACGTCTCTTCCAAGGGGCATTAAAACCATTTTGTTAAGCTACTGCGACCTCCACCACTTTTCCAAGGGGCATTGATATTGTCTTTTTATTCCACTGTCACCTCCACGTCTCTTCCAAGGAGCATTAAAACCATCTTGTTAAGCTACTCTGACCTCCACGTCTCTTCCAAGGGTCATTAAAACCGTCATGTTAAGCTACTGTGACCTCCAACACTCTTCCAAGGGGCATTAAAACCATCTTGTTAAGCTACTGCGTCCTCCACCACTCTTCCAAGGGGATTGATATTATCTTTTTATTCCACTGCGACCTCCACCACTCTTCCAAGGGGCATTAAAAACATCTTGTTAAGCTACTGCGACCTCCACCACTCTTCCAAGGGGCATTAAAACCGTCTTGTTAAGCTAATGTGACCTGTACCACTCTTCCAAGGGGCATTAAGACCGTCTTGTTAAGCTACTGCGACCTCCACCCCTCTTCCAAGGGGCATTGATATTGTCTTTTTTTTCCACTGCGACCTCCACCACTCTTCCAAGGGGAATTAAAACGGTAATGTTAAACTACTGTGACCTCCACATCTCTTCCAAGGGGCATTAAAACCATCTTGTTAAGCTACTGTGACCTCCATGTCTCTTCCAAGGGGCATGAAAACTGTCTTGTTAAGCTACTGTGACCTCCACCACTCTTCCAAGGGGCATTAAAACAGTCTTGTTAAGCTACTGCGACATACACCACTCTTCAAAGGGGCGTTAAAACCATCTTATTAAGCTACTGCGACCTCCACCACACTTCCAATTGGAATTGATATTGTCTTTTTATTCAACTCCTACCGCCACCACTCTTCCAAGGGGCATTAAAACCATCTTGTTAAGCTACTGCGACCTCCCCCACTCTTCCAACGGGAATTAAAACCTTCTTGTTAAGCTAATGCGACCACCATCACTCTTCCAAGGGGAATTGATTTTGTCTATTTGTTCCACTGCGACCTCCACCACTCATCCATGGGGCATTAAAACCGTCTTGTTAATCTACTTTTACCTCCACCACTCTTCCAGGGGACATTAAAACCATCTTGTTAAGCTACTGCGACCTTCACACTCTTCCAAGGGGCGTTAAAACCATCTTATTAACCTACTGCTACCTCAACCACTCTTCCAAGTGCCATTGATATTGTCATTTTATTCCTCTGCGACCTCCACCACTCTTCCAAGGGGAATCAAAACGGTATTGTTAAGCTATTGTGACCTCCACATCTCTTCCAAGGGGCATTAAAACCGTCTTGTTAAGCTACTGTGACCTCCATGTCTCTTCCAAGGGGCATTAAAACCGTCTTGTTAAGCTACTGTGACCTCCACCACTCTTCCAAGGGTCATTAAAACCATCTTGTTAAGCTACTGCGACATCCACCACTCTTCCAAGGGGCGTTAAAACCATCTTATTAAGCTACTGCGACCTCCACCACACTTCCAATTGGCATTGATATTGTCTTTTTATTCCACTTCTACCTCCACCCCTCTTCCAAGGGGCATTAAAACCATCTTGTAAAGCTACTGCGACCTCCACCACTCTTCCAACGGGAATTAAAACCGTCTTGTTAGGCTAATGCGACCGCCACCACTCTTCCAAGGGGAATTGATATTGTCTATTTGTTCCACTGCGACCTCCACCACTCATCCAAGGTGCATTAAAACCGTCTTGTTAAGCTACTTTGACCTCCACCACTCTACCAAGGGGCATTAAAACCATCTTGTTAAGCTACTGCGACCTCCACCACTCTTCCAAGGGGCGTTAAAACCATCTTATTAACCTACTGCGACCTCCACCACTCTTCCAAGGGGCATTGATATTGTCTTTTATTCCACTGCTACCTCCACCACTCTTCCAGGGGGCATTAAAACCGTCTTGTTAAGCTACTTTTACCTCCACCACTCTTCCAGGGGACATTAAAACCATCTTGTTAAGCTACTGCGACCTACACCACTCTTCGAAGGGGCGTTAAAACCATCTTATTAACCTACTGCTACCTCAACCACTCTTCCAAGTGGCATTGATATTGTCTTTTTATTCCTCTGCGACCTCCACCACTCTTCCAAGGGGCATTAAAACCGTCTTGTTAAGCAACTGTGACCTCCATGTCTCTTCCAAGGGGCATTGAAACCATCTTGTTAAGATACTGTGACCTCCACCACTTTTCCAAGGGTCATTAAAACTGTCTTGTTAAGCTACTGCGACATCCACCACTCTTCCAAGGGGCGTTAAAACCATCTTATTAAGCTACTGCGACCTCCACCACACTTCCAATTGGCATTGATATTGTCTTTTTATTCCACTGCTACCTCCACCACTCTTCCAAGGGGCATTAAAACCATCTTGTAAAGCTACTGCGACCTCCACCACTCTTCCTACGGGAATTAAAACCGTCTTGTTAGGCTAATGCGACCGCCACCACTCTTCCAAGGGGAATTGATATTGTCTATTTGTTCCACTGCGACCTCCACCACTCATCCAAGGTGCATTAAAACCGTCTTGTTAAGCTACTTTGACCTCCACCACTCTTACAAGGGGCATTAAAACCATCTTTTTAAGCTACTGCGACCTCCACCACTCTTCCAAGGGGCATTAAAACCATCTTATTCACCTACTGCGACCTCCACCACTCTTCCAAGGGGCATTGATATTGTCTTTTTGTTCCACTGCTACCTCCACCACTCTTCCAAGGGGTCATTAAAACCATCTTGTTAAGATTCTGTGACCTCCACTTCTCTTCCAATGGGCATTAAAACCGTCATGTTAAGCTTCTGTGACCTCCACTTCTTTTCCAAGGGCCATTGAAACCATCTTGTTAAGCTAATGCGACCTCCACCACTATTCCACGGGACATTAAAACCTTCTTGTTAAGCTATTGTGACCTCCACCACTTTTCCAAGGGGCATTGATATTGTCTTTTTATTCCACTTTCACCTCCACGTCTCTTCCAAGGAGCATTAAAACCGTCTTGTTAAGCTACTCTGATCTCCAAGTCTCTTCCAAGGGTCATTAAAACCGTCATGTTAAGCTACTGTGACCTCCAACACTCTTCCAAGAGGCATTAAAACCGTCTTGTTAAGCTACTGCGACCTCCACCACTCTTCCAAGCAGCATTGATATTGTCTTTTTATTCCACTGCGACCTCCACCACTCTTCCAATGGGCATTAAAACCGTCATGTTAAGCTACTGTGACCTCCACGTCTTTTCCAAGGGGAATTAAAACCATCTTGTTAAGCTACTGCGACCTCCACCACTCTTCCAAGGGTCATTAAAACCATTTTGTTAAGCAACTGTGACCTCCATGTCTCTTCCACTGGGCATTGATATTATCTTTTTATTCCACTGCAACCTCCACCACTCTTCCAAGGGGCATTAAAACGTTTTGTTAAGCTCCTGCGACCTCCACCACTCTTCCAAGGTGCCTTAAAACCGTCTTGTTAAGCTACTGCTACCTCCACCACTCTTCCAAGGGGAATTGATATTGTCTTTTTATTCCACTGCGACCTCCACCAGTCTTCCAAGGGTCATTAAAAAAGTCTTGTTAAGCTACTGTGACCTGCACCACTCTTCCAAGGGACATTAAAACCATCTTGTTAAGCTACTGCGACCTCCACCTCTCTTCCAAGGTGAATTGATATTGTCTTTTTATTCCACTGCGACCTCCACCACTCTTCCAAGGGGCATGAAAACGGTCTTTTTAAGCTACTGCGACCTCCACCACTCTTACAAGAGGCATTAAAACCATCTTGTTAAGCTACTGCGACCTCCACCACTCTCCCAAGGGCCATTAAAACCGTCTTGCTAAGATACTGTGACCTCCACATCTCTTCCAATGGGCATAAGAACCGTCATGTTAAGCTACTGTGACCTCCACGTCTTTTCCAAGGGGCATTAAAACCATCTTGTTAAGCTACTGTGACCTCCACCACCCTTCCAAGGGGTATTAAAACCGTCTTGTTAAGCTACTGCGACCTCCACCACTCTTCCAGGTGCATTAAAACCATCTTGCTAAGCTACTGCGACCTCCACCACTCTACCAATTGGCATTAAGACCGTCTTGTTAAGCTTCTGCGACCTCCACCACTCTTCCAAGGGGATTGATATTGTCTTTTTATTCCACTGCGACCTCCATCACTCTTCCAAGGGGCATTAAAACCATTTTGTTAAACTACTGCGACCTACACCACTCTTCCAAGGAGTACTAAAACCATCCTGTTAAGCTACTGCGAACTCTACCACTCTTCCAAGGTGCATAAAGATCGTCTTGTTAAACTACTGCGACCTCCACCACTCTTCCAAGGGGCCTTGATATTGTCTTTTTTTTCCACTGCGACCTCCACCACTCTTCCAAGGGTCATTAAAACCATCTTGTTAAGCTACTGCGACCCCTACCACTCTTCCAAGGGGCATTAAGACCATCTTGTTAAGCTACTGCGACCTCGACCACTCTTCCGAAGGGCATTGATATTGTCTTTTCATTCCACTGCGACCTCCACCACTCTTCCAAGGGGAATTAAAACGGTATTGTTAAGCTACTGTGACCTCCACATCTCTTCTAACGGGCATTAAAACCGTATTGTTAAGCTACTGTGACCTCCATGTCTCTTCCAAGGGGAATTAAAACCATCTTGTTAAGCTACTGTGACCTCCACCACTCTGCCAAGGGGCATTAAACAATCTTGTTAAGCTACTGCGACTTCCACCACTCTTCCAAGGAGCGTTAAAACCATCTTATTAAGCTACTGCGACCACCACCACACTTCCAATTGCCATTGATATTGTCTTTTTATTCCACTGCGACCTCCACCACTCTTCCAAGGGGCATTAAAACCATCATGTTAAGCTACTGTGACCTCCACCACTCTTCCAAGGGGCATTAAAATCGTCTTGTTAAACTAATGCGACCGCCACCACTCTTCCAAGGGGAATTGATATTGTCTATTTGTTCCACTGCGACCTCCACCACTCATCCAAGGGGCATTAAAACCGTCTTGTTAAGCTACTGTGACCTCCACCACTTTTCCATGGGGCATTAACACCATCTTCTTAAGCTACTGCGACCTCCACCACTCTTCCAAGGGGCGTTAAAACCATCTTTTTAAGCTACTGTGACCTCCACCACTCTTCCAAGGGGCATTAAAACCGTGATGTTGAGCTACTGTGACCTCCAAGTCTTTTCCAAGGGGCATTGAAACCATCTTGTTAAGCTACTGCGACCTCCACCACTCTTCCAAGGGATATTAAAACCTTTTTGTTAAGCTACTGTTACCTCCACGTCTCTTCCACGGGGCATTACTATTGTCTTTTTATTCCACTGCGACCTCCATTACTATTCCAAGGGGCATTAAAACCGTCTTGTTAATCTACTGTGACCTCCACCACTCTTCAAAGAGGCATTAATATTGTCTTTTTTTTCCACTGTGACATCCACGTCTCTTCCAAGGGGCATTAAAACCGTCTTCTTAAGCTACTGTGACCTCCACCACTCTTCCAAGGGGCATTAAATCCGTCTTGTTAAGCTACTGCGACCTCCACCACTCTTCCAAGGGTCGTTAAAACCATCTTATTAAGCTACTGCGACCTCCACCACTCTTCCAAGTGGCATTGATATTGTCTTCTTATTTCACTGCGACCTCCACCACTCTTCCAAGGGGCATGAAAACCATCTTCTTAAGCTACTGCGTCCTCCACCACTCTTCCAAGGGGCGTTAAAACCATCTTGTTAAGATACTGCGACCTCCACCACTCTTCCAAGGTTCATTGATATTGTCATTTTATTACACTGCTACCTTCACCACTCGTCCAAGGGACATTAAAACCGTCTTGTTAAGATACTGTGACCTCCACATCTCTTCCAATGGGCATTAAAACCGTCATGTTAATCTTCTGTGACCTCCTCTTTTCCAAGGGGCATTGAAACCATCTTGTTAAGCTACTGCGACATCCACCACTCTTCCAAGGGACATTAAAACCTTGTTAAGCTACTGTTACCTCCACGTCTCTTCCACGGGGCATTGCTATTGTCTTTTTATTCCACTGCGATCTCCATTACTATTGAAAGGGGCATTAAAACCGTCTTGTTAATCAACTGTGACCTCCACCACTCTTCAAAGAGCCATTAATATTGTCTTTTTTTTCCACTGTGACATCCACGTCTCTTCCAAGGGGCATTAAAACAGTCTTGTTAAGCTACTTTGACCTCCACCACTCTTCCAAGGGGCATTAAATCCGTCTTATTAAGCTACTGCGACCTCCACCACTCTTCCAAGTGGCATTGATATTGTCTTCTTATTCGACTGCGACCTCCACCACTCTTCCAATGGGCATTAAAACCATCTTGTTAAGCTACTGCGACCTCCACCACTCTTCCAAGGGGCATTAAAACCGTCTTGTTAAGCTACTGCGACCTCCACTGCTCTTCCAAGGGGAATTGATATTGTCTTTTTATTCCACTGCGACCTCCACCACTCTTCAAAGGGGCATTAAAACCGTCTTGTTAAGCTACTGTGACCTGCTCCACTCTTCCAAGGGGCATTAAAACCTTCTTTTTAATTTACTGAGACCACCACCACTCTTCCAAGGGGAATTGATATTGTCTTTTTATTCCACTGCGACCTCCACCACTCTTCCAAGGGGCATTAAAACCGTCTTGTTAAGCTACTGTGACCTCTACCACTCTTCCAAGGGGCATTAAAACCATCTTGTTAAGCTACTGTGACCTCCATCACTCTTCCAAGGGGCATTAAAACCGTCTTGTTAAGCTACTGCGACATCCACCACTCTTCCAAGGGGCATTGATATTGTCTTTTTATCCCACTGCAACCTCCACCACTCTTCCAAGGGGCATTAAAACCGTCTTGTTAAGATAGTGTGACCTCCTTATCTCTTTCAATGGGCATGAAAACCGTCATGTTAAGCTACTGTGACCTCCACGTCTTTTCCAAAGGGCATTAAAACCATCTTGTTAAGCTGCTGCGACCTCCACCACACTTCCAAGGGGCAATAAAACCATCTTGTTAAGCTACTGCGACCTCCACCACTCTTCCAAGAGGCCTTGATATTGTCTTTTTTTTCCACAGCGACCTCCACCACTCTTCCAAGGTTCATTAAAACCATCTTGTTAAGCTACTGCGACCCCTACCACTCTTCCAAGGGGCATTAAGACCATCTTGTTAAGCTACAGCGACCTCCACCACTCTTCCAAAGAGCATTGATATTGTCTTTTTTTCCACTGCAACCTCCACCACTCTTCCAAGGGGCATTAAAACCGTCTTTTAAAGCTACTGCGACCTCCACCACTCTTCCAAGGGGCATTAAAACCGTTTTGTTAACCTACTGTGACCTCCACCACTCTTCCAAGGCGAATTGATATTGTATTTTTATTCCACTGCGACCTCCACCTCTCTTCCAAGGGGCATTAAAACTGTCTTGTTAAGCTACTGCGACCTCCACCACTCTTCCAAGGGGCATTAAAACTGTCTTGTTAAGCTACTGTGACCTCTACCACTCTTCCAAGGGGCATTAAAACCATCTTGTTAAGCTACTGTGACCTCCACCACTCTTCCAAGGGGCATTAAAACCATCTTGTTAAGCTACTGCGACATCCACCACTCTTCCAAGGGGCATTGATATTGTCTTTTTATCCCACTGCAACCTCCACCACTCTTCCAAGGGGCATTAAAACCGTCTTGTTAAGATAGTGTGACCTCCTTATTGTAACGGGTCTGGGAGGCGGAACCTCTGAGCAACTTATACAAGGGGGCGGTCCTTGTACGGAAGCAGGTGGCGACCAGGGAAGACAGGCAGGTAGTCACAGCAGGTGACCGGGACAGTCTCTGGGTAAACGGGCAGGAGGTCACAGCAAGTGACCGGGGCAGTCTCTGGGTGAACGGGCAGGAGGTCACTGCAAGTGACCGGGACAGTCTCTGGGTGAACGTGCAGGAGGTCACGGCATGTGACCGGGGCAGTCTCTGGGTGAACGGGCAGAAGGTCACGGCAAGTGACCGGGACAGTCTCTGGGTAAAGGGTAGGTACGACCTGTGACGGCTGAGCCTCCAGTTAGGCTAGCAGGCAGATGGCAGATGTTTGCTCCCAGGTGAGCAGGCGAGAGTCTCTGGATAAGCAGGTGGTCACAGCATGTGACGGCAGAGCCTCCAGGCAGGCTAACAGGCAGGTAGCAGATGAGTGCTCCCAGGTGAGCGGGCAAGAGTCTATGGACTGGCAGGTGGTCACAGCAAGTGACGGCGGAGCCTCCAGGTAGGCTAGCAGACAGGTAGAGGATGAACGCTGCCAGGTGAGCGGGCAAGAGTCTCTGGACTGGCAGGTGGTCACAGCACGTGACGGCGGAACCTCCAGGTAGGCTAGCAGGCGGGTAGCAGGTGGGCGCTCCCAGGTGAGCCGGCAAGCTGGTCCATAGACATACTGACAGGTGTCGGTAGGCAGACCGTCGGACCTCAGGCTAGCAAGCAGGTAAGCGGATAACAGGCAGGAATCAGACAGCAATCTGGCAGGAAACTGGCAGGTAACTGGCAGGTAACTGGAAACGGGACCTGAGGGCTGAAGTAGAGTAGTGAACAGTGCAACAACATTGCTCGGGCACCTCCATTTTGGAGAAGGTGCCTTATATATGGTGAAGTCCTCCGGCCATTGGCCGGGGACTCCTTAGGACGGCGCGCGCGGCCCCTTTAAGAGGGGGGGAGCGCGCGCACGCTCGCCCTAAGCACCGTGGCCGGGAAGGAGCGCGCGCTGCCAGCAGAGCAGGAGGAGGACGACAGGCTCGGAGCGGAGAGGTGAGGGGAACAGCGTCCCTGCCTAGCAGAGGGCAGGGACGCCGACGCTACAGTACCCCCCCCTTTAGGCCCCCCCTTTTTTAGGCCAGACAGAAATTTAGCAAGGATGAGAGGGGCATGGATGTTCTCCCGGGGCTCCCACGTTCTCTCCTCAGGACCAAACCCCTTCCAATCTACTAGAAAAAAAGTCTTTCCTCCTACCCTTTTAGTGGCCAGAATGTTCTCTACCTCAAACTCTTTTTCAGCGGAAACCGGAACAGGAGGCGTACCTGTAGACTTGGAAAAAGAGTTAAGTACCACGGGTTTGAGGAGAGATACATGGAAGGAGTTAGGGATCCGCAAGTTGGCCGGGAGTTTCAATTTATAGGCCACCGGGTTGATCTGACTGATGACCTCCAGAAGACCGATGAACCGAGGCCCTAACTTATAGGAAGGAATCTTGAGCCAGACATACTTGGACGAGAGCCAGACCTTATCCCCTGGACGGAATTGAGGAGGATCCAGACGTTTTTTGTCAGCATGTCTTTTCATACGCTCGGACGACTGAAGGAGTGCGGACCGGGTACTCTCCCACAAGGAGGAAAACAAGAGATTCCGCAGCCTGATTATCCACCGAGGTGGAGACGGGAAATGGGATCCGAGGATGCTGACCGAAGACTACAAAAAACGGGGATTTGGAGGAAGATTCGCTCTCGTGATTGTTGTAAGAGAATTCGGCCCATGGTACGAGATCCACCCAGTCAGAATGGTGGGCATTAACGAAGTGCCGGAGGTAACTGGTCAGGATCTGATTGATCCGCTCCACTTGACCATTAGACTGTGGGTGGTAAGCGGAGGAGAAGTCCAGGGTGACGTCTAGCAATTTACAAGTGGCTCTCCAGAAACGTGAGGTGAACTGTACCCCACGATCCAACACGATGTGGAGGGGCAGGCCATGAAGACGGAAGATGTGGCGGATAAAGTCTTTAGCCAGCTCGGGTGCAGACGGGAGGCCTGGCAGGGGAATAAAGTGAGCCATCTTGGAAAAGCGGTCAGCGACCACCCAAATGACCGTACAACCGGCAGAGACGGGGAGATCAGTTATGAAGTCCATAGCAAAATGCTGCCAGGGGGCAGCAGGCACAGGAAGTGGAAGGAGGCGACCGGCTGGCAGGTGTCTCGGGACTTTGTTGCGGGCGCAGGACACACAGGCAGAAACAAAGTCTATTACGTCCTTGTGCAGGGTAGGCCACCAGTAGTGCCGGGTAATAAGCTGGAGGGTCTTTTTCTGACTGGCGTGGCCAGCTAGTTTAGACGAATGGCCCCAGTGTAGGATCTTCTCCCGATCAGGTACTGAAACGAACGTCTTACCGGGAGGGAGACGATTTAGACTCACGGGAGCCACTTGCATTACTCTGACGGGATCGATGATATGTTTGGGTTCTTCCTCGAGATCGGACACCAGAAAGGATCGGGACAAGGCGTCTGCTTTGATGTTTTTGTCAGCCGGGCGAAAATGAAGAACAAAATCAAAGCGAGCAAAAAGCAAGGACCACCGGGCTTGGCGCGGGTTAAGTCTCTGGGCATGCTGGAGGTAAGCCAAGTTCTTGTGGTCAGTGTAGATTATTACCGGGTGAAGAGCCCCCTCGAGTAGGTAACGCCACTCCTCCAATGCCAACTTGATGGCCAATAACTCTCCGTCTCCTATGGAATTGTTGCGCTCAGAAGAGGAGAAGAGTTTGGAGAAGAAGCCACAAGTTACCATTCTCCCGGAAGACGATTTTTGGGTAAGTACCGCTCCGGCTCCAGAGGAGGAGGCGTCAACTTCCAGGAAGAACTGCTTGTTGCCGTCCGGGCGATGCAGCACCGGGGCGGAAGAGAAGGCCTGTTTTAAGGAAAGAAAGGCCTCCTCTGCTTCGGGCGGCCACTCTCTGGGATTAGTGCCCTTACAGGTGAGCGCGGAAATTGGGGCAGTCCGGGAAGAGAAGTGCGGTATGAAGAGGCGGTAGTAGTTGGCGAAGCCCAGGAACCGCTGAATAGCCTTCAACCCCTCCGGTCGAGGCCATTTCTCGATGGCAGACAGTTTCTCTGGATCCATTCGGAGGCCGGTCTGAGAAATAATGTAGCCCAAAAATGGAAGCGAGGTCTGCTCAAAGAGGCACTTCTCATATTTAGCGAAGAGGTGATTCTGCCTGAGCCTGAGCAGGACCTGACGAACATCCCTCCGGTGAGTCTGGAGATCCGGAGAGAAGACCAAGATGTCGTCCAGGTACACCACTACGCAGGAGTAGAGAAGGTCCCGGAAGATGTCATTGACCAACTCTTGAAAGACGGCAGGAGCATTACAGAGACCAAAGGGCATTACCAGATATTCATAGTGGCCGTCCCGGGTGTTGAATGCAGTCTTCCATTCATCCCCCTGATGGATACGGACCAGGTTGTACGCCCCACGGAGGTTCAGTTTGGTGAAGATTCTAGCCCCCCTCAGACGATCAAATAACTCCGGAATGAGCGGAAGGGGGTACTTATTCTTCACCGTGATCTGGTTAAGGCCTCTATAGTCTATACAGGGACTGAGAGAGCCGTCCTTCTTTTTAACGAAAAAGAAGCCTGCTCCCGCCGGGGAGGTAGATTTCCAGATGAATCCCCGGGCCAGATTCTCCTCAATATATTCGGACATCGACCGGGTCTCAGCAGCGGACAATGGGTAAATACGCCCACGGGGAGGCGTAGTACCGGGTAACAGGTCGATAGGACAGTCGTATGGTCTATGAGGGTGTAATGTCTCTGCCTCCTTTTTATTAAAGACATCAGCAAATGACCAATAAGGAATCGGAAGTCCAGGTAGATTAGTTGGGGTAGGAGAAGGACGGACGGGATGAACGGGAACCAAACAAGTCTTATGGCAGTCCTGTCCCCAACGAAGGACTTCTCCGGTCTTCCAGTCAAGCACGGGTGCATGTCTCTGGAGCCAAGGTAGGCCTAGTAAGAGGGCGTGAGAGATTCCAGGCAGAACTTGAAAAGAGATGCTCTCAGAATGCAGCATTCCCACCTGCAGAGTAATGGATTCGGTGATGAGCTGGATGGGACGTGGTAAGAGGCCCCCATCCACGGCAGCGACAGATAAGGGTACAGCCAGAGGTTTGGTGGGAATGCGGTGTTTTTCTACCAGGGACTGTGAAATAAGATTCCCGGCTGCTCCAGAGTCAAGTTGGGCTAGTTCGAAAAAACGGTTCTCCCCGCAGATAATTGAGACTGACAGCAGCAGAGATGGAGAGGATTTATTCTTGTCTAGGTCGACCTCTCTGAGCGAACCTAGACACAGGCGTTTCCCGACCTCTCCGGGCAGGTACGGATCCGGTGCTCCTTGCTGCCACAGTAGAAGCAGCTCCCCTCGGCACGGTGTAAGTCCTGACGGGTTTTGACCATCTTGGTCTGGTCGACCTGCATAGGCTCAGGAGAGTGTACCTGGGGAGAAACGGAGGGACTGACGGGTTTCTGGAAGTTAGGAGCTAGACGTGGAAAGCTCCTCTCACGGGTGACCTCTTTGGCACGCTCCTGGAACCGTAGGTCAATCCGGGTGGCAAGAGTTATTAAGTCATCGAGAGTGGTAGGAATGTCCCGACCGGCGAGTTCATCTTTAATACGGCCGGACAGACCCTCCCAGAAGACAGACACCAGAGCGTCGTTATCCCAGGCCAGCTCCGAGGCAAGGGTACGGAACCGTATGGCATATGGGCCCACGGTGAGACTTCCCTGACAGAGGCGTAGCAGAGACGATGCGGATGAGGTCTTCCGTCTGGGTTCGTCGAAGACTTTCCGGAAAGCCGTGAGAAAGGCAGGCAAGTCGGACACCAGGGGGTCTCCTCTCTCCCATAGAGGATTTAGCCAAGCCAGTGCCTCCCCTGTGAGATGGGACATGAAGAAGGCTACTTTGGCCCAGTCGGAGTTAAACTGGTGGGACAGGAGTTCAAAGTGCAGGGTGCACTGGTTTATGAAGCCCCGAGCCAGAGCGGAGTCGCCTCCGAAGCGAGGAGGTGCAGAAAGCCGGGGTCCGGAGCAAGATACCATGGTAATGGTGGGCAGCGGAGCTGCCGGGTTGCGAGTCAAGACACTAGCCGTGGTTGCTGGTGGAGCAGTCAGAGTGTCCAGGCGAGAATTGACATTCCGCAGGTGACTCAGGATGGACTCCTGTTGGGACCTCTGACGGGACAGTTCATGACAAAGGTCCGAGAGCGAGGAAGCTTGGGTGCCACCGGGTTCCATGGCCCGAGCAAACTGTAACGGGTCTGGGAGGCGGAACCTCTGAGCAACTTATACAAGGGGGCGGTCCTTGTAAGGAAGCGGGTGGCGACCAGGGAAGACAGGCAGGTAGTCACAGCAGGTGACCGGGACAGTCTCTGGGTAAACGGGCAGGAGGTCACAGCAAGTGACCGGGGCAGTCTCTGGGTGAACGGGCAGGAGGTCACGGCAAGTGACCGGGACAGTCTCTGGGTGAACGGGCAGAAGGTCACGGCAAGTGACCGGGACAGTCTCTGGGTAAAGGGTAGGTACGACCTGTGACGGCTGAGCCTCCAGGTAGGCTAGCAGGCAGATGGCAGATGTGTGCTCCCAGGTGAGCAGGCGAGAGTCTCTGGATAAGCAGGTGGTCACAGCATGTGACGGCAGAGCCTCCAGGTAGTCTAACAGGCAGGTAGCAGATGAGCGCTCCCAGGTGAGCGGGCAAGAGTCTCTGGACTGGCAGGTGGTCACAGCACGTGACGGCAGAGCCTCCAGGTAGGCTAGCAGACAGGTAGCAGATGAGCGCTCCCAGGTGAGCGGGCAAGAGTCTCTGGACTGGCAGGTGGTCACAGCACGTGACGGCGGAACCTCCAGGTAGGCTAGCAGGCGGGTAGCAGGTGGGCGCTCCCAGGTGAGCGGGCAAGCTGGTCCATAGACAGACTGACAGGTGTCGGAAGGCAGACCGTCGGACCTCAGGCTAGCAAGCAGGTAAGCGGATAACAGGCAGGAATCAGACAGCAATCTGGCAGGAAACTGGCAGGTAACTGGAAACGGGACCTGAGGGCTGAAGCAGAGTAGTGGACAGTGCAACAACATTGCTCGGGCACCTCCATTTTGGAGGAGGTGCCTTATATATGGTGAAGTCCTCCGGCCATTGTCCGGGGACTCCTTAGAACGGCGCGCGCGGCCCCTTTAAGAGGGGGGGAGAGCGCGCGCGCCCTAAGCACCGTGGCCGGGAAGGAGAGCGCGCTGCCAGCAGAGCGGGAGGAGGACGACGGGCTCGGAGCGGAGAGGTCAGGGGAACAGCGTCCCTGCCTAGCAGAGGGCAGGGACGCCGACGCTACTCTTATCTCTTCCAATGGGCATGAAAACCGTGATGTTAAGCTACTGTGACCTCCACGTCTTTTCCAAAGGGCATTAAAACCATCTTTTTAAGCTACTGCGACCTCCACCACTCTTCCAAGGGGCAATAAAACCATCTTGTTAAGCTACTGCGACCTCCACCACTCTTCCATGGGGCCTTGATATTGTCTTTTTTTTCCACTGCGACCTCCACCACTCTTCCAAGGGTCATTAAAACCATCTTGTTAAGCTACTGCGACCCCTACCACTCTTCCAAGGGGCATTAAGACCATCTTTTTAAGCTACTGCGACCTCCACCACTCTTCCAAAGGGCATTGATATTGTCTTTTATTCCACTGCAACCTCCACCACTCTTCCAAGGGGCATTAAAACCGTCTTGTTAAGATACTGCGACCTCCACCACTATTCCAAGGGGCATTAAAACCGTTTTGTTAAGCTACTGTGACCTCCACCACTCTTCCAAGGCGAATTGGTATTGTATTTTTATTCCACTGCGACCTCCACCTCTCTTCCAAGGGGCATTAAAACCGTCTTGTTAAGCTATTGCGACCTCCACCTCTCTTCCAAGGGGCATTAAAACCATCTTGTTAAGCTACTGCGACCACCACCACTCTTCCAAGGGGAATTGATATTGTCTTTTTATTCCACTGCGACCTCCACCACTCTTCCAAGGGGCATTAAAACCGTCTTGTTAAGCTACAGTGACCTCTACCACTCTTCCAAGGGGCATTAAAACCATCTTGTTAAGCTACTGTGACCTCCACCACTCTTCCAAGGGGCATTAAAACCATCTTGTTAAGCTACTGCGACATCCACCACTCTTCCAAGGGGCATTGATATTGTCTTTTTATCCCACTGCAACCTCCACCACTCTTCCAAGGGGCATTAAAACCGTCTTGTTAAGATAGTGTGACCTCCTTATCTCTTCCAATGGGCATGAAAACCGTCATGTTAAGCTACTGTGACCTCCACGTCTTTTCCAAAGGGCATTAAAACCATCTTGTTAAGCTACTGCGACCTCCACCACTCTTCCAAGGGGCAATAAAACCATCTTGTTAAGCTACTGCGACCTCCACCACTCTTCCAAGGGGCCTTGATATTGTCTTTTTTTTTCCACTGCGACCTCCACCACTCTTCCAAGGGTCATTAAAACCATCTTGTTAAGCTACTGCGACCCCTACCACTCTTCCAAGGGGCATTAAGACCATCTTGTTAAGCTACTGCGACCTCCACCACTCTTCCAAAGGGCATTGATATTGTCTTTTATTCCACTGCAAACTCCACCACTCTTCCAAGGGGCATTAAAACCGTCTTGTTAAGCTACTGCGACCTCCACCTCTCTTCCAAAGGGCATTAAAACCATCTTGTTAAGCTTCTGCGACCTCCAACTCTCTTCCAAGGGGCATTGATATTGTCTTTTTATTCCACTGCGACCTCAACCACTCTTACAAGGGGCATTAAAACCGTCTTGTTAAGATACTGTGACCTCCATATCTCTTCCAATGGGCATTAAAACCGTCATGTTAAGCTGCTGTGACCTCCACGTCTTTTCCAAGGGGCATTAAAACCATCTTGTTAAGCTACTGTGACCTCCACCACTCTTCTAAGAGGCATTAAATCAATCTTGTTAAGCTACTGCGACCTCCACCAATCTTCCAAAGCGCATTGATATTGTCTTTTTTTTCCACTGCAACCTCCACCACTCTTCTAAGGGGCATTAAAACCCTCTTGTTAAGATACTGTGACCTCCACAACTCTTCCTATAGGCATTGAAACCGTCATGTTAAGCTGCTGTGACCTCCACGTCCTTTCCAAGGCACATTAAAACCATCTTCTTAAGCTACTGAGACCATCACCACTCTTCCAAGGGGCATTAAAACCGTCTTGTTAAGCTACTGTGACGTCCACGTCTCTTGCAAATGGCATTGATATTGTCTTTTTATTCCACTGCGATTTCCACCACTCTTCCAAGGAGCATTAAATACGTCATGTTAAGCTACTGCGACCTCCACCACTCTTCCAAGGGGTATTAAACCGTCTTGTTAAGCTACTGCGACCTCCACCACTCTTCCAAGGGGAATTGATATTGTCTTTTTATTCCACTGCGACTTCCACCACTCTTCCAAGGGGCATTAAAGCCACCTTGTTAAGCTACTGTGACCTCTACCACTCTTCCAAGGGGCATTAAAATCATCTTGTTAAGCAACTGTGACCTCCACCACTCTTCCAAGAGGAATTAAAACCGTCTTTTCATCCCACTGCGATCTCCACCACTCTTCCAAGGGGCATTAAAACCGTCTTGTTAAGATACTGTGACCTCCACATCTCTTCCAATGGGCATTAAAATCGTCATGTTAAGCAACTGTGACCTCTACGTCTTTTCCAAGGGGCATTAAAACAGTTTTGTTAAGCTACTGCGACCTCCACCACTCTTCCAAGGGGCATTAAAACAGTTTTGTTAAGCTACTGCGACCTCCGCCACTCTTCCAAGGAGCATTAAAACCGTGTTGAAAAGCTAATGCGACCTCCACCACTCTTCCAAGGGGCATTAAAACAGTTTTGTTAAGCTACTGCGACCTCCACCACTTTTCCAAGGTGCATTAAGACCGTCTTGTTAAGCTACTGCGACCTCCACCACTCTTCCAAGGGGCTTTGAAATTGTCTTTTTATTCCACTGCGACCTCCACCACTCTTCCAAGGGGCATTATAAACATCTTGCAAAGCTACTGTAACCTCCACGTCTCTTCCAAGGGGCATTAAAACAATATTGTGAAGCTACTGCGACCTCCACCACTCTACCAAGGGGCATTGATATTGTCTTTTTATTCCACTGTGACATCCACGTCTCTTCCAAGGTGCATTAAAACCGTCTTGTTAAGCTACTGTGACCTCCACCACTCTTCCAAGGGGAATTGATATTGTCTTTTTATTCCACTGCGACCTCCAACACTCTTCCAAGGGGCATTAAAACCATCTTGTTAAGCTACTGTGACCTCCACCATTCTTCCAAGGGGCATTAAAACCGTCTTGTTAAGCTACTGCGACCTCCACCACTCTTCCAATGGGCGTTAAAACCATCTTATTAAGCTACTGCGACCTCCAACACTCTTCCAAGTGTCATTGATATTGTCTTTTTATTCCACTGCGACCTCCACCTCTCTTCCAAATGGCATTAAAACCGTCTTGTTAAGCTACTGCGACCTCCACCACTCTTCCAAGGGGCATTAAAACCGTCTTGTTAAGCTAATGCGACCTCCACCACTCTTCCAAGGGGAATTGATATTGTCAATTTATTCCACTGCGACCTCCACCACTCTTCCAAGGGGAATTAAAACAGTCTTGTTAAGCTACTGTGACCTCCAGCACTCTTCCAAGGGGCATTAAAACTGTCTTGTTAAGCTACTGCGACCTCCACCACTCTTCCAAGGGGCATTAAAACCATCTTGTTAAGCTACTGCGACCTCCACCTGTCTTCCAAGGGGCATTGATATTGTCTTTTTATTCCACTGCGATCTCCACCACTCATGCAAGGGGCATTATAACCGTCTTGTTAAGCTACTGTGACCTCCAGCACTCTTCCAAGGGGCATTAAAACCGTCTTGTTAAGCTACTGCGACCTGCACCACTCTTCCAAGGGGCATTAAAACTGTCTTGTTAAGCTACTGTGACGTCCACGTCTCTTCCACGGTTCATTGATATTGTCTTTTTATTCCACTGCGACTTCCACCATTCTTCCAAGGGGCATTAAAACAATCTTGTTAAGCTACTGTGACCTCCACCACTCTTCCAAGGGGCATTAAGACCATCTTGTTAAGATACTGCGACCTCCACCACTCTTCCAAGGGGCATTGATATCGTCTTTTTATTCCACTGCGACCTCCACCACTCTTCGAAGTGGCATTAAAACCGTCTTGTTAAGCTCCTGTGACCTCCACGTCTCCTCCAAGGGGCATTAAAACCATTTTGTTAAGCTACTGCGACCTCCACCACTCTTCCAAGGGGCATTGATAGTCTTTTTATTCCACGGTGACCTCCACATCTCTTCCAAGGGGCATTAAAACCATCTTGTTAAGCTACTGTGACCTCCACGTCTCTTCCAAGGGGCATTAAAACCAACTTGTTAAGCTACTGTGACCTCCTCCACTCTTCCAAGGGGCATTAAAACCATCTTGTTAAGCTACTGCGACCTCCACCACTCTACCAAGGGTCATTAAAGCCATCTTTCTAAGCTACTGCGACATCCACGTCTTTTCCAAGGGGCATTAAAACCATCTTGTTAAGCTTCTGCGACCTCCACCACACTTCCTTGGGGCATTAAAACCGTCTTTTTAAGGTACTGCGACCTCCACCACTCTTCCAAGGTGCATTAAGACCGTCTTGTTAAGCTACTGCGACCTCCACCAATCTTCCATATGGCATTGAAATTGTCTTTTTATTCCGCTACGACCTCCACCACTCTTCCAAGGGGAATTAAAACCGTTTTGTTAAGCTACTGTGACCTCCACGTCTCTACCAAGGGGCATTAAAACCATCTTGTTAAGCTACTGTGACCTCCACCACTCTTCCAATGGGCATTAAAACCGTCATGTTAAGCTACTGCTAAAAATAACCTTGGCACTCAAGAATATGTTCCAGTAAATGAAAATTTATTGCAGTCCATTACAAATAATGACAAAACGTTTCGGTCACTTAGGACCTTCTTCAGTTGACTGCAGAGAACGCAAAACATTGTAAGTAAATAATATCAAAAAAACTTTTTCACAAAATCATATAAATCCAACATATTGTCAATAAACATCTATGTATCAATAATTGATGGGGATTCAGGAGCAAGGGAAGAGGAAAAGGACCTGAGGGATTCTTACATGTGAATAAAGCTATCTCTATCCATTCGTGGTTGTATGGGGAAAAAAAAGTGTGGAGACAGTTACCTACAAGTAAATAGACTGTGGTAGGATTAATGGACAAAAGCAAGTATCTTAAGAGGGTCCATAAAGGACTGCCTGGGAGTGAAAAAATAGTGGAGTGAATTTATAAGTGAAGGCAAAACAGTTAACTTGTAAAGGTAGAAGGCACAAATACCTGGTTCAAGTAGGATAGACACTGATCTGATGGCACCGCGGTATCCACCGCTGGTTATGCTGACCATCTGACTATGAGGGAATCCCTTAAATAGGGGAGGGAATAGCAGGACACACCAATCACTGTTGTGGTTTAAAGGACGCGGTTTTCGCGAAACCGGAAGTGACGTCCTTACTCTACCGGAAGTGGTAGGTAACTGTCTCCACACTTTTTTTTCCCCATACAACCACGAATGGATAGAGATAGCTTTATTCACATGTAAGAATCCCTCAGGTCCTTTTCCTCTTCCCTTGCTCCTGAATCCCCATCAATTATTGATACATAGATGTTTATTGACATTATGTTGGATTTATATGATTTTGTGAAAAAGTTTTTTTGATATTATTTACTTACAATGTTTTGCGTTCTCTGCAGTCAACTGAAGAAGGTCCTAAGTGACCGAAACGTTTTGTCATTATTTGTAATGGACTGCAATAAATTTTCATTTACTGGAACATATTCTTGAGTGCCAAGGTTATTTTTACCAGATTGAGGGCACGGTCCCTTCTTGAGCACCACATAACGGGAGTGCAGCGATTATATTATAAATGTTAAGCTACTGCGACCTCCACCACTCTTCCAAGTGGCATTGATATTGTCTTTTATTCCACTGCAACCTCCACCACTCTTCCAAGGGGCATTAAAACCGTCTTGTTAAGCTACTGCGACCTCCACCACTCTTCCAAGGGGCATTAAAACCGTTTTGTTAAGCTACTGTGACCTCCACCACTCTTCAAAGGGGAATTGATATTGTATTTTTATTCCACTGCGACCTCCACCACTCTTCCAAGGGTCATTAAAACCGTTTTGTTAAGCTACTGCAACCTCCACCACTCTTCCAATGGGCATTAAAACCGTCATGTTAAGCTGCTGTGACCTCCAACACTCTTCCAAGGGGCATTAAAACCATCTTGTTAAGCTACTGCGACCTCCACCACTCTTCCAAGGGGCATTGATATTTTCTTTTTATTCCACTTCTACCTCCACCACTCTTCCAATGGGCACTAAAAAAATCTTGTTAAGCCACAGTGACGTCCACCACTCTTCCAACGGTCATTAAAACCATCTTGCTAAGCTAATGCGACCGCCAACACTCTTCCAAGGGGAATTTATATTGTCTATTTTTTCCACTGCGACCTCCACCACTCATCCAGGGGGCATTAAAACCATCTTGTTAAGCTACTGTGATCTGCACCACTCTTCCAAGGGGCATTAAAACCATCTTGTTAAGCTACTGCGACCTCCACCACTCTTTCAAGAGGCATTAATATTGACTTTTTATTCCACTGTGACCTCCACTTCTCTTCCAAGGGGCATTAAAACCATCGTGTTAAGCTACTGTGACCTCCACGTCTCTTCCAAGGGGCATTAAAACCGTCTTGTTAAGCTACTGTGACCTCCACCAATCTTCCAAAGGGAATTGATATTGTATTTTTTTCCCACTGCGACCTCCACCACTCTTCCAAGGGTATTAAAACCGTCTTGTTAAGCTACTGCGACCTCCACCACTCTTGCAAGGGGCATTAAAACCATCTAGTTAAGCTACTGCGACCTCCAACACTCTTCCAAGGGTCATTGATATTGTCATTTTATTCCACTGCGACCTCAACCACTCTTACAAGGGGCATTAAAACCATCTTGTTAAGATACTGTGACCTCCATATCCCTTCCAATAGGCATTAATACCGTCATGCTAAGCTGCTGTGACCTCCACGTCTTTTCCAAGGGGCATTAAAACCATCTTGTTAAGGTACTGTGACCTCCACCACTCTTCTAACGGGCATTAACACCATCTTGTTAAGCTACTGCGACCTCCACCAATCTTCCAAGGGGCATTGATATTGTCTTTTTATACCACTGCGACATCCACCACTCTTTCAAGGGGCATTAAAACAATCTTGTTAAGCTTCTGCGACCTCCACCACTCTTCCAAGGGGCATTAAAACAGTCTTGTTAAGCTACTGCGACCTCCACCACTCTTCCAAGGGGCATTAAAATAATCTTGTTAAGCTACTGCGACCTCCACCACTCTTCCAAGGGGCATTGATATTGTCTTTTTATTCCACTGATACCTCCACCTCTCTTCCAATGGGCACTAAAACGATCTTGTTAAGCTACAGCGACTTCCACCACTCTTCCAACGGGCATTAAAACTGTCTTGTTAAGCTAATGCGACCGCCACCACTCTTCCAAGGGGAATTGATATTGTCTATTTATTCTACTGCGACTTCCACCACTCTTCCAAGAGGCATTAAAATCATCTTGTTAAGCTACTGCTACCTCCACCACTCTTCCAAGAGGCATTAATATTGTCTTTTTATTCCACTGTGACCTCCACGTCTCTTCCAAGGGGCATTAAAACCATCTTGTTAAGCTACTGTGACCTCCACGTCTCTTCCAAGCGGCATTAAAACCGTCTTGTTAAGCTACTGTGACCTCCACCACTCTTCCAATGGACATTAAAACCGTCTAGTTAAGCTACTGAGACCTCCACCACTCTTCCAAGGGGCATTAAAACCATCTAGTTAAGCTACTGCGACCTCCACCACTCTTCCAAGGGTCATTAATATTGTCTTTTTATTCCACTGCGACCTCAGCCAATCTTACAAGGGGCATTAAAACCATCTTGTTAAGATACTGTGACCTCCATATCCCTTCCAATGGGCATTAATACCGTCATGTTAAGCTGCTGTAACCTCCACGTCTTTTCCAAGGGGCATTAAAACCACCTTGTTAAGCTACTGTGAAATCCACCACTCTTCTAAGGTGCATTAAAACCATCTTGTTAAGCTACTGCGACCTCCACCAATCTTCCAAGGGGCATTGATATTGTCTTTTTATTCCACGGCAACCTCCACCACTCTTCCAAGGAGCATGAAAAATGTCTTGTTAAGATATTGTTACCTCCACAAGTCTTCCAATAGGCATTAAAATCGTCATGTTAAGCTGCTGTGACCTCCTCGTCCTTTCCAAGGGACATTAAAACCATCTTGTTAAGCTACTGTGACCTGCACCACTCTTCCAAGGGGCATTAAAACCGTCTTGTTAAGCTTCTGTGACGTCCACGTCTCTTCCACGGGGCATTGATATTGTCTTTTTATTTCACTGCAACCTCCACCACTCATCCAAGGGGCGTTAAAACCATCTTATTAAGCTACTGCGACCTCCACCACTCTTCCAAGTGGCATTGATATTGTCTTTTTATTCAACTGCGACCTCCACCACTCTTCCAAGGGGCATTAAAACCGTCTTGTTAAGCTACTGCGCCCTCCACCACTCTTCCAAGGGGCATTAAAACCGTCCTGTTAAGCTACTGTGACCTCCACCACTCTTCCAAGGGGAATTGATATTGTCTTTTTATTCCACAGCGACCTCCACCACTGTTCCAAGGGGCATTAAAACCGCCTTGTTAAGCAACTGTGACCTCTAACCCTCTTCCAAGGAGCATTAAAACCATCCTGTTAAGCTACTGTGACCTCCACCACTCTTCCAAGAGGCATTAAAACCATCTTGTTAAGCTACTGCGACCTCCACCACTCTTCCAAGGGGCATTGATATTGTCTTTTCATCTAACTGCGACCTCCACCACTCTTCCAAGGGGAATTAAAACTGTCTTGTTAAGGTACTGTGACCTCCACATCTCTTCCAATGGGCATTAAAACCGTCATGTTAAGCAACTGTGACCTCCACGTCTTTTCCAAGGGGCATTAAAACCATCTTTTTAAGCTACTGCGACCTCGACCACTCTTCCAAGGGGCATTAAAACCATCTTGTTAAGCTACTGTGACCTCCACGTCTCTTCCACGGGACACTGTTATTGTCTCTTTATACCACTGCGACATCCACCACTCTTCCAAGGGGCATTAAAACAATCTTGTTAAGCTTCTGTGACCTCCACCACTCTTCCAAGGAGCATTAAAACAGTATTGTTAAGCTACTGCGACCTCCACCACTCTTCCAAGGGGAATTAAAACCGTCTTGTTAAGATACTGTTACCTCCACAACTCTTACAATAGGCATTAAAACCGTCATGTTAAGCTGCTGTGACCTCCACGTCCTTTCCAAGGGACATTAAAACCATCTTGTTAAGCTACTGTGACCTGCACCACTCTTCCAAGGGGCATTAAAACCGTCTTGTTAAGCTACTGTGACGTCCAGGTCTCTTCCTCGGGGCATTGATATTGTATATTTATTCCACTGCGACCTCCACCACTCATCCAAGGGGCGTTAAAACCATCTTATTAAGCTACTGCGACTTCCACCACTCTTCCAAGTGGCATTGATACTGTCTTTTTATTCCACTGCGACCTCCACCACTCTTCAAAGGGGCATTAAAACCGTCTTGTTAAGCTACTGTGACCTCCACCACTCTTCCAAGGGGAATTGATATTGTCTTTTTATTCCACAGCGACCTCCACTGCTCTTCCAAGGGGCATTAAACCCGCCTTGTTAAGCTACGGTGACCTCTAACACTCTTCCAAGGGGCACTTAAACCATCTTGTTAAGCTACTATGACCTCCACCACTCTTTCAAGAGGCATTAAAACCATCTTGTTAAGCTACTGCGACCTCCACCACTCTTCCAAGGGGAATTAAAACCGTCTTTGTTAAGCTACTGTGACCTCCAGCACTCTTTCAAGGGGCATTAAAACCGTCTTGTTAAGCTACTGCGACCTCCACCACTCTTCCAAGGAACATTAAAACCATCTTGTTAAGCCACTGCGACCTTCATCAGTCTTCCAATGGGCATTGATATTGTCTTTTTATTCCACTGCGTCCTCCACGACTCATGCAAGGGGCATTATAACCGTTTTGTTAAGCTACTGTGACCTCCAGCACTCTTCCAAGGGGCATTAAAACCGTCTTGTTAAGCGACTGAGACCTGCACCACTCTTCTAAGGGGCATTAAAACCGTCTTGTTAAGCTACTGTGACGTCCACGTCTCTTCCACGGGGAATTGATATTGTCTTTTTATTCCACTGCGACTTCCACCACTCTTCCAAGGGGCATTAAAACCGTCTGTTTAAGCTACTGCGACCTCCACCACTTTTCCAAGGGGCATTAAAACCATCTTGTTAAGCTACTGTGACCACCACCACTCTTCCAAGGGGAATTGATATTGTCTTTTTATTCCACAGCGACCTCCACCGCTCTTCCAAGGGGCATTAAAACCGCCTTGTTAATCTACTGTGACCTCTAACACTCTTCCAAGAGGCATTAAAACCATCTTGTTAAGCTACTGTGACCTCCACCACTCTTCCAAGAGGCATTAAAACCATCTTGTTAAGCTACTGCGACCTCCACCACTATTACAAGGGGCATTGATATTTTCTTTTCATCCCACTGCGACCTCCCCCTCTCTTCCAAGGGGCATTAAAACCATCTTGTTAAGATACTGTGAACTCCACATCTCTTCCAATGGGCATTAAAACCATCATTATAAGCAACTGTGACCTCCATGTCTTTTCCAACGGGCATTAAAACCATCTTTTTAAGCTACTGCGACCTCCACCACTCTTCCAAGGGGCAATAAAACCATCTTGTTAAGCTACTGTGACCTCCACGTCTCTTCCACGGGGCATTGGTATTGTCATTTTTTTCCACTGCGACATCCACCACTCTTCCAAGGGGCTTTAAAACAATCTTATTAAGCTTCTGCGACCTCAACCACTCTTCCAAGGGGCATTAAAACAGTCTTGTTAAGCTACTGCGACCTCCACCACTCTTCAAAGGTGCATTAAGACCATCTTGTTAAGCTACTGCGACCTCCACCACTCTTCAAAAGGGAATTGATATCGTCAATTTATTCCTCTGCGACCTCCACCACTCTTCCAAGGAGAATTAAAACCGTCTTGTTAAGCTACTGTGACCTCCAGCACTCTCCCAAGGGGCATTAAAACCGTCTTGTTAAGATACTGCGACCTCCACCACTCTTCCAAGGGGCATTAAAGCCATCTTGTTAAGCTACTGCGACCTCCACCAGTCTTCCAAGGGGCATTGATATTGTCTTTTTAGTCCACTGCGACCTCCACCACTCATGCAAGGGGCATTATAACCGTTTTGTTAAGCTACTGTGACCTCCAGCACTCTTCCAAGGGGCATTAAAACCGTCTTGTTAAGCTACTGCGTTCTGCACCACTCTTCAAAGGGGCATGAAAACCGTCTTGTTAAGCTACTGTGACGTCCACATCTCTTCCACGGGGCATTGATATTGTCTTTTTATTCCACTGCGACTTCCACCACTCTTCCAAGGGGCATTAAAATCGTCTGTTTAAGCTTCTGCGACCTCCACCACTCTTCCAAGGGGCATTAAAACCATCTTGTTTAGCTACTGTGACCTCCACCACTCTTCCAAGGGGAATAGATATTGTCTTTTTATTCCACAGCGACCTCCACCGCTCTTCCAAGGGGCATTAAAACTGTCTTGTTAAGCTACTGCGAACTCCACCACTCTTCAAAGGTGCATTAAGACCATCTCGTTAAGCTACTGCGACCTCCACCACTCTACCAAGGTTCATTGATATTGTCTTTTTATTCCACTGTGACCTCCACGTCTCTACCAAGGGGCATTTAAACCGTCTTGTTAAGCTACTGTGACCTCCGCCACTCTTCCAAGGGGCATTAAAACTCTTTTGTTAAGCTACTGCGACCTCCACCACTCTTCCAAGGGGCATTAAATCCATCTTGTTAAGCTAATGCGACCTCCACCACTCTTCCAAAGGGAATTGATATTGGCAATTTATTACTCTGCGACCTCCACCCCTCTTCCAAGGGGAATTAAATCCGTCTTGTTAAGCTACAGTGACCTCCAGCACTCTTACAAGGGGCATTAAAACCATCTTGTTAATCTACTGCGACCTCCACAAGTCTTCCGAGGGGCATTGATATTGTCTTTTTAATCCACTGCTACCTCCACCACTCATGCAAGGGGCATTATAACCGTTTTGTTAAGCTACTGTGACCTCCAGCACTCTTCCAAGGGGCATTAAAACCGTCTTGTTAAGCTACTGTGACCTCCACCACTCTTCCAAGGGGAATTGATATTGTCTTTTTATTCCACAGCGACCTCCACTGCTCTTCCAAGGGGCATTAAACCCGCCTTGTTAAGCTACGGTGACCTCTAACACTCTTCCAAGGGGCACTTAAACCATCTTGTTAAGCTACTATGACCTCCACCACTCTTTCAAGAGGCATTAAAACCATCTTGTTAAGCTACTGCGACCTCCACCACTCTTCCAAGGGGAATTAAAACCGTCTTTGTTAAGCTACTGTGACCTCCAGCACTCTTTCAAGGGGCATTAAAACCGTCTTGTTAAGCTACTGCGACCTCCACCACTCTTCCAAGGAACATTAAAACCATCTTGTTAAGCCACTGCGACCTTCATCAGTCTTCCAATGGGCATTGATATTGTCTTTTTATTCCACTGCGTCCTCCACGACTCATGCAAGGGGCATTATAACCGTTTTGTTAAGCTACTGTGACCTCCAGCACTCTTCCAAGGGGCATTAAAACCGTCTTGTTAAGCGACTGAGACCTGCACCACTCTTCTAAGGGGCATTAAAACCGTCTTGTTAAGCTACTGTGACGTCCACGTCTCTTCCACGGGGAATTGATATTGTCTTTTTATTCCACTGCGACTTCCACCACTCTTCCAAGGGGCATTAAAACCGTCTGTTTAAGCTACTGCGACCTCCACCACTTTTCCAAGGGGCATTAAAACCATCTTGTTAAGCTACTGTGACCACCACCACTCTTCCAAGGGGAATTGATATTGTCTTTTTATTCCACAGCGACCTCCACCGCTCTTCCAAGGGGCATTAAAACCGCCTTGTTAATCTACTGTGACCTCTAACACTCTTCCAAGAGGCATTAAAACCATCTTGTTAAGCTACTGTGACCTCCACCACTCTTCCAAGAGGCATTAAAACCATCTTGTTAAGCTACTGCGACCTCCACCACTATTACAAGGGGCATTGATATTTTCTTTTCATCCCACTGCGACCTCCCCCTCTCTTCCAAGGGGCATTAAAACCATCTTGTTAAGATACTGTGAACTCCACATCTCTTCCAATGGGCATTAAAACCATCATTATAAGCAACTGTGACCTCCATGTCTTTTCCAACGGGCATTAAAACCATCTTTTTAAGCTACTGCGACCTCCACCACTCTTCCAAGGGGCAATAAAACCATCTTGTTAAGCTACTGTGACCTCCACGTCTCTTCCACGGGGCATTGGTATTGTCATTTTTTTCCACTGCGACATCCACCACTCTTCCAAGGGGCTTTAAAACAATCTTATTAAGCTTCTGCGACCTCAACCACTCTTCCAAGGGGCATTAAAACAGTCTTGTTAAGCTACTGCGACCTCCACCACTCTTCAAAGGTGCATTAAGACCATCTTGTTAAGCTACTGCGACCTCCACCACTCTTCAAAAGGGAATTGATATCGTCAATTTATTCCTCTGCGACCTCCACCACTCTTCCAAGGAGAATTAAAACCGTCTTGTTAAGCTACTGTGACCTCCAGCACTCTCCCAAGGGGCATTAAAACCGTCTTGTTAAGATACTGCGACCTCCACCACTCTTCCAAGGGGCATTAAAGCCATCTTGTTAAGCTACTGCGACCTCCACCAGTCTTCCAAGGGGCATTGATATTGTCTTTTTAGTCCACTGCGACCTCCACCACTCATGCAAGGGGCATTATAACCGTTTTGTTAAGCTACTGTGACCTCCAGCACTCTTCCAAGGGGCATTAAAACCGTCTTGTTAAGCTACTGCGTTCTGCACCACTCTTCAAAGGGGCATGAAAACCGTCTTGTTAAGCTACTGTGACGTCCACATCTCTTCCACGGGGCATTGATATTGTCTTTTTATTCCACTGCGACTTCCACCACTCTTCCAAGGGGCATTAAAATCGTCTGTTTAAGCTTCTGCGACCTCCACCACTCTTCCAAGGGGCATTAAAACCATCTTGTTTAGCTACTGTGACCTCCACCACTCTTCCAAGGGGAATAGATATTGTCTTTTTATTCCACAGCGACCTCCACCGCTCTTCCAAGGGGCATTAAAACTGTCTTGTTAAGCTACTGCGAACTCCACCACTCTTCAAAGGTGCATTAAGACCATCTCGTTAAGCTACTGCGACCTCCACCACTCTACCAAGGTTCATTGATATTGTCTTTTTATTCCACTGTGACCTCCACGTCTCTACCAAGGGGCATTTAAACCGTCTTGTTAAGCTACTGTGACCTCCGCCACTCTTCCAAGGGGCATTAAAACTCTTTTGTTAAGCTACTGCGACCTCCACCACTCTTCCAAGGGGCATTAAATCCATCTTGTTAAGCTAATGCGACCTCCACCACTCTTCCAAAGGGAATTGATATTGGCAATTTATTACTCTGCGACCTCCACCCCTCTTCCAAGGGGAATTAAATCCGTCTTGTTAAGCTACAGTGACCTCCAGCACTCTTACAAGGGGCATTAAAACCATCTTGTTAATCTACTGCGACCTCCACAAGTCTTCCGAGGGGCATTGATATTGTCTTTTTAATCCACTGCTACCTCCACCACTCATGCAAGGGGCATTATAACCGTTTTGTTAAGCTACTGTGACCTCCAGCACTCTTCCAAGGGGCATTAAAACCGTCTTGTTAAGCTACTGCGACCTGCACCACTCTTCCAAGGGGCATTAAAACCGTCTTGTTAAGCTACTGTGACGTCCACGTCTCTTCCACGGTGCATTGGTATTCTCTTTTTATTCCACTGCGACATAAACCACTCTTCCAAGGGGCATTAAAACAATCTTGTTAAGCTTCTGCGACCTCCACCACTCTTCCAAGGGGCATTAAAACAGTCTTGTTAAGCTACTGCGACCTCCAACACTCTTCCAAGGTGCAATAAGACCATCTTGTTAAGTTACTGCGACCTCCACCATTCTTCCAAGGGGCATTGATATTGTCTTTTTATTCCACTACGACCTCCACCACTTTTCCAAGGGGAATTAAAACCGTCTTGTTAATCTACTGTGACCTCCATCACTGTTCCAAGGGGCATTGATATTGTCTTTTTATTCCACTTGGACCTCCACCACTCATGCAAGGGGCATTAAAACCGTCTTGTTAAGATACTGTGACCTCCACATCTCTTCCAATGAGCATTAAAATCGTCATGTTAAGCTACTGTGACCTCCACGTCTTTTCCAAGGGGCATTGAAACCATCTTGTTAAGCTACTGCGACCTCCACCACTCTTCCAAGAGGCAATAAAACCGTCTTGTTAAGCTGCCGTGACCTCCATGTCTCTTCCACGGGGCATTGATATTGTCTTTTTATTCCACTGCGACCTCCACCACTCTTCCAAGGGGCATAAAAACCATCTTGTAAAGCTACTGTGACCTCCACATCTTTTCCAAGGGGCATTGATTTTGTCTATTTATTCCACTGCGACCTCCACCACTCTTCCAAGGTGCATTAAAACCGTCTTGTTAAGCTACAGTGACCACCACCACTCTTCCAAGAGGCATTAATATTGTCTTTTTATTCCACTGTGACCTCCACGTCTCTTCCAAGGGGTATTAAAACCGTCTTGTTAAGCTACTGTGACCTCCACCACTCTTCCAAGGGGCATTAAAACCGTCTTGTTAAGCTTCTGCGACCTCTACCACTCTTCCAAGGGGCGTTAAAACTATTTTGTTAAGCTACTGCGACCTCCACCACTCTTCCAAGGGGCATTGATAGTCTTTTTATTCCACTGTGACCTCCACTTCTCTTCGAAGGGGCATTAAAACTGTCTTGTTAAGCTACTGTGACCTCCACGTCTCTTCCAAGGGGCATTAAAACCGTCTTGCTAAGCTAACGTGACCTCCACCACTCTTCCAAGGGGCATTAAAACCATCTTTTTAAGCTACTGCGACCTCCACCACTCTTCCAAGGGGCATTAAAACCATCTTTTTAAGCTACTGCGACATCCACGTCTTTTCCAAGGGGCATTAAAACCATCTTGTTAAGCTTCTGCGACTTCCACCACTCTTCCAAGGGGCATTAAAACAGTCTGGTTAAGCTACTGCGACCTCCACCACTCTTCCAAGGTGCATTAGGACAGTCTTGTTAAGCTACTGCGACCTCGACCAATCTTCCAAGGGGCATTGAAATTGTCTTTTTATTCCACTACGACCTCCAACTCTCTTCCAAGGGGCATTAAAACCATCTTGTTAAGCTACTTTGACCTCCACCACTCTTCCAATGGGCGTCAAAACCATCCTATTAAGCTACTGCGACCTCCACCACTGTTCCAAGTGGCATTGATATTGTCTTTTTATTCCACTGCAACCTCCACCACTCTTCCAAGGGGCATTAAAACCATCTTGTTAAGCTACTGAGACCTCCACCACTCTTCCAAGGGGCATTAAAACCTTCTTGTTAAGATACTGTGACCTCCACGTCTCTTTCACGGGGCATTGCTATTGTCTTTTTATTCCACTGCGACATCCACCACTCTTCCAAGGGGCATTAAAACCATCTTATTAAGCTATTGCGACCTCCACCATTCTTCCAACGGGCATTAAAACCGTCTTGTTAAGCTAATGCGGCCGCCACCACTCTTCCAAGGGGAATTGATATTGTCTATTTATTCCACTGCGACCTCCACCACTCATCCAAGGGGCATTAAAACCGTCTTGTTAAGCTACTGTGACCTCCACCTCTCTTCCAAGGGGCATTGAAACCATCTTGTTAAGCTACTGCGACCTCAACCACTCTTCCAAGGGGCAAAAAAAACATCTTGTTAAGCTACTACGACCTCCACCAGTCTTCCAACGGGCATTAAAACAATCTTGTTAAGCAAATGAGACCGCCACCACTCTTCCAAGTGGAATTGATATTGTCTATTTATTCCACTGCAACCTCAACCACTCATCCAAGGGGCATTAAAACCGTCTTGTTAAGCTACTGTGACCTGCACCACTCTTCCAAGGGGCATTAAAACCATCTTGTTAAGCTACTGTGACCTCCACCACTCTTCCAAGAGGCCTTAATATTGTCTTTTTATTCCACTGTGACCTCCACGTCTCTTCCAAGGGGCATTAAAACCGTCTTGTTAAGCTACTGTGACCTCCACGTCTCTTCCAAAGGGCCTTAAAACCGTCTTGTTAAGCTACTGTGACCTCCACCACTCTTCCAAGGGGCATTAAAACCATCTTGTTAAGCTACTGCGACCTCCACCACTCTTCCAAGGGGCAATAAAACCGTCTTGTTAAGCTACTGCGACCTCCACAAGTCTTCCAAGGGGCATTGATATTGTCTTTTTATTCCACTGCGACCTCCACCACTCATGCAAGGGGCATTATAACCGTTTTGTTAAGCTATTGTGACCTCCAGCACTCTTCCAAGGGGCATTAAAACCGTCTTGTTAAGCTACTGCGACCTGCACCACTCTTCCAAGGGGCATTAAAACCGTCTTGTTAAGCTACTGTGACGTCCACGTCTCTTCCACGGGGCATTGGTATTGTCTTTTTATTCCACTGCGACATAAACCACCCTTCCAAGGGGCATTAAAACAATCTTGTTAAGCTTCTGCGACCTCCACCACTCTTCCAAGGGGCATTAAAACAGTCTTGTTAAGCTACTGCGACCTCCAACACTCTTCCAAGGTGCAATAAGACCATCTTGTTAAGTTACTGCGACCTCCACCACTCTTCCAAGGGGCATTGATATTGTCTTTTTATTCCACTACGACCTCCACCACTTTTCCAAGGGGAATTAAGACCGTCTTGTTAATCTACTGTGACCTCCATCACTGTTCCAAGAGGCATTAAAACTGTCTTGTTAAGCTACTGTGACCTCCACCACTCTTCCAAGGGGCATTAAAACCATCTTTTTAAGCTACTGCGACCTCCACCAGTCTTCCAAGGGGCATTGATATTGTCTTTTTATTCCACTGGGACCTCCACCACTCATGCAAGGGGCATTAAAACCTTCTTGTTAAGATACTGTGACCTCCACATCTCTTCCAATGGGCATTAAAATCGTCATGTTAAGTTACTGTGACCTCCACGTCTTTTCCAAGGGGCATTGAAACCATCTTTTAAGCTACTGCGACCTCCACCACTCTTCCAAGGGGCAATAAAACCGTCTTGCTAAGCTACCGTGACCTCCACGTCTCTTCCACAGGGCATTGATATTGTCTTTTTATTCCACTGGGACCTCCACCACTCATGCAAGGGGCATTAAAACCATCTTGTAAAGCTACTGTGACCTCCACATCTCTTCCAAGGGGCATTGATTTTGTCTATTTATTCCACTGCGACCTCCACCACTCTTCCAAGGTGCATTAAAACCGTCTTGTTAAGCTACAGTGACCCCCACCACTCTTCCAAGTGGCATTAATATTGTCTTTTTATTCCACTGTGACCTCCACATCTCTTCGAAGGGGCATTAAAACCATCTTGTTAAGCTACTGCGACCTCTACCACTCTTCCAAGGGGCGTTGATAGTCTTTTTATTCCACTGTGACCTCCACTTCTCTTCCAAGGGGCATTAAAGCCGTCTTGTTAAGCAAACGTGACCTCCACCACTCTTCCAAGGGGCATTAAAACCATCTTTTTAAGCTACTGCAACCTCCACCACTCTTCCAAGGGGCATTAAACCCATCTTTTTAAGCTACTGCGACATCCACGTCTTTTCCAAGGGGCATTAAAACCATCTTGTTAAGCTTCTGCGACCTCCACCACTCTTCCAAGGGGCATTAAAACAGTCTGGTTAAGCTACTGCGACCTCCACCACTCTTCCAAGGTGCATTAGGACAGTCTTGTTAAGCTACTGCGACCTCGACCAATCTTCCAAGGGGCATTGAAATTGTCTTTTTATTCCACTACGACCTCCACCTCTCTTCCAAGGTGCATTAAAACCATCTTGTTAAGCTACTTTGACCTCCACCACTCTTCCAATGGGCGTCAAAACCATCCTATTAAGCTACTGCGACCTCCACCACTCTTTCAAGTGGCATTGATATTGTCTTTTTATTCCACTGCAACCTCCACCACTCTTCCAAGGGGCATTAAAACCATCTTGTTAAGCTACTGAGACCTCCACCACTCTTCCAAGGGGCATTAAAACCTTCTTGTTAAGATACTGTGACCTCCACGTCTCTTTCACGGGGCATTGCTATTGTCTTTTTATTCCACTGCGACCTCCACCACTCTTCCAAGGGGCGTTAAAACCATCTTAATAACCTACTGCAACCTCCACCACTCTTCCAAGTGGCATTGATATTGTCTTTTTATTCCACTGCTACCTCCACCACTCTTCCAAGGGGCATTAAAACCATCTTGTTAAGCTATTGCGACCTCCACCATTCTTCCAACGGGCATTAAAACCGTCTTGTTAATCTAATGCGACCGCCACCACTCTTCCAAGGGGAATAGATATTGTCTATTTATTCCACTGCGACCTCCACCACTCATCCAAGGGGCATTAAAACCGTCTTGTTAAGCTACTGTGACCTCCACCTCTCTTCCAAGGGGCATTGAAGCCATCTTGTTAAGCTACTGCGACCTCCACCACTCTTCCAAGGGGCATTAAAACCATCTTGTTAAGCTACTACGACCTCCACCACTCTTCCAAGGGGCATTGATATTGTCTTTTTATTCCACTGCTACCTCCTCCACTCTTCCAAGGGGCACTAAAACCATCTTGTTAAGCTACAGCGACCTCCACCAGTCTTCCCACGGGCATTAAAACCATCTTGTTAAGCAAATGAGACCGCCACCACTCTTCCAAGTGGAATTGATATTGTCTATTTATTCCACTGCAACCTCAACCACTCATCCAAGGGGCATTAAAACCGTCTTGTTAAGCTACTGTGACCTGCACCACTCTTCCAAGGGGCATTAAAACCATCTTGTTAAGCTACTGCGACCTCCACCACTCTTCCAAGAGGCATTAATATTATCTTTTTATTCCACTGTGACCTCCACGTCTCTTCCAAGGGGCATTAAAACCATCTTGTTAAGCTACTGTGACCTCCACCACTCGTCCAAGGGGCATTAAAACCGTCTTGTTAAGCTACTGCGACCTCCACCACTCTTCCAAGGGGCAATAAAACCGTCTTGTTAAGCTACTGCGACCTCCACCACTCTTCCAAGGGGCATTAAAACCATCTTGTTAAGCTACTGAGACCTCCACCACTCTTCCAAGGGGCATTAAAACCTTCTTGTTAAGATACTGTGACCTCCACGTCTCTTTCACGGGGCATTGCTATTGTCTTTTTATTCCACTGCGACCTCCACCACTCTTCCAAGGGGCGTTAAAACCATCTTAATAACCTACTGCAACCTCCACCACTCTTCCAAGTGGCATTGATATTGTCTTTTTATTCCACTGCTACCTCCACCACTCTTCCAAGGGGCATTAAAACCATCTTGTTAAGCTATTGCGACCTCCACCATTCTTCCAACGGGCATTAAAACCGTCTTGTTAATCTAATGCGACCGCCACCACTCTTCCAAGGGGAATAGATATTGTCTATTTATTCCACTGCGACCTCCACCACTCATCCAAGGGGCATTAAAACCGTCTTGTTAAGCTACTGTGACCTCCACCTCTCTTCCAAGGGGCATTGAAGCCATCTTGTTAAGCTACTGCGACCTCCACCACTCTTCCAAGGGGCATTAAAACCATCTTGTTAAGCTACTACGACCTCCACCACTCTTCCAAGGGGCATTGATATTGTCTTTTTATTCCACTGCTACCTCCTCCACTCTTCCAAGGGGCACTAAAACCATCTTGTTAAGCTACAGCGACCTCCACCAGTCTTCCCACGGGCATTAAAACCATCTTGTTAAGCAAATGAGACCGCCACCACTCTTCCAAGTGGAATTGATATTGTCTATTTATTCCACTGCAACCTCAACCACTCATCCAAGGGGCATTAAAACCGTCTTGTTAAGCTACTGTGACCTGCACCACTCTTCCAAGGGGCATTAAAACCATCTTGTTAAGCTACTGCGACCTCCACCACTCTTCCAAGAGGCATTAATATTCTCTTTTTATTCCACTGTGACCTCCACGTCTCTTCCAAGGGGCATTAAAACCGTCTTGTTAAGCTACTGTGACCTCCACCACTCGTCCAAGGGGCATTAAAACCGTCTTGTTAAGCTACTGCGACCTCCACCACTCTTCCAAGGGGCAATAAAACCGTCTTGTTAAGCTACTGCGACCTCCACCACTCTTCCAAGGGGCATTAAAACCATCTAGTTAAGCTACTGAGACCTCCACCACTTTTCCAAGGGTCATTGATATTGTCTTTTTATTCCACTGCGACCTCAACCACTCTTACAAGGGGCATTAAAACCGTCTTGTTAAGATACTGTGACCTCCATATCCCTTCCAATGGGCATTAATACCGTCATGTTAAGCTGCTGTGACCTCCACGTCTTTTCCAAGGGGCATTAAAACCATCTTGTTAAGCTACTGTGACCTCCACAACTCTTCTAAGGGGCATTAAAACCATCTTGTTAAGCTACTGCGACCTCCACCAATCTTCCAGGGGGCATTGATATTGTCATTTTAGTCCACTGCAACCTCCACCACTCTTCCAATGAGCATTAAAACCGTCTTGTTAAGATACTGTTACCTCTACAACTCTTCCAAGAGGCATTAAAACCGTCATGTTAAGCTGCTGTGACCTCCACGTCCTTTACAAGGGACATTAAAACCATATTGTTAAGCTACTGTGACCTGCACCACTCTTCCAAGGGGCATTAAAACCGTCTTGTTAAGCTACTGTGACGTCCACGTCTCTTCGACGGGGCATTGATATTGTCTTTTTATTCCACTGCGACCTCCACCACTCATCCAATGGACGTTAAAACCATCTTATTAAGTACTGCGACCTCCACCACTCTTCCAAGTGGCATTGATATTGTCTTTATATTCCACTGCGACCTCCACCACTCTTCCAAGGGGCATTAAAACCGTCTTGTTAAGCTACTGAGACCTCCACCACTCTTCCAAGGGGCATTAAAACCGTCTTGTTAAGCTACTGTGACCTCCACCACTCTTCCAAGAGGCATTAAAACCATCTTGTTAAGATACTGCTACCTCCACCACTCTTCCAAGGGGCATTGATATTGTCTTTTCATCCCACTGCGACCTCCACCACTCTTCCAAGAGGCATTAAAACCGTCTTGTTAAGATACTGTGACCTCCACATCTCTTCCAATGGGCATTAAAACCGTCATGTTAAGCAACTGTGACCTCCACTTCTTTTCCAAGGGGCATTAAAACCATCTTGTTAAGCTGCTGTGACCTCCACCACTCTTCCAAGGGGCAATAAAACCATCTTGTTAAGCTACTGTGACCTCCACGTCTCTTCCACGGGGCATTGGTATTGTCTTTTTATTCCACGGCGACATCCACCACTCTTCCAAGGGGAATTAAAACCGTCTTGTTAAGATACTGTTACCTCCACAACTCTTCCAATTGGCATTAAAACCATCATGTTAAGCTGCTGTGACCTCCACGTCCTTTCCAAGGGACATTAAAACCATCTTGTTAAGCTACTGTCACCTGCACCACTCTTCCAAGGGGCATTAAAACCGTCTTGTCAAGCTACTGTGACGTCCAAGTCTCTTCCACGGGGCATTGATATTGTCTTTTTATTCCACTGCGACCTCCACCACTCTTCCAAGGGGCATTAAAACTGTCTTGTTAAGCTACTGCGACCTCCGGTACTCTTCCAAGGGGCATTAAAACCATCTTGTTAAGCTACTGTGAACTCCACCACTCTCCCAAGGGGAATTGATATTGTCTTTTAAATCCACAGCGACCTCCACCACTCTTCCAAGGGGCATTAAAACCGCCTTGTTAAGCTACTATGACCTCTAACACTCTTCCAAGGGGCATTAAAACCATCTTGTTAAGCTACTGTGACCTCCACCACTCTTCCAAGAGGCATTAAAACCATCTTGTTAAGCTACTGAGACCTCCACCACTCTTCCAAGGGGCATTAAAACCATCTTGTTAAGATATTCTGACCTCCACATCTCTTCCAATGGGCATTAAAACCGTCATGTTAAGCAACTGTGACCTCCACGTCTTTTCCAAGGGGCATTAAAACCATCTTGTTAAGCTACTGCGACCTCCACCACTCTTCCAAGGGGCAATAAAACCATATTGTTAAGCTACTGTGACCTCCACGTCTCTTACACTGGGCACTGGTATTGTCTTTTTATTCCACTGTGACATCCACCGCTCTTCCAAGGGGCATTAAAACAATCTTGTTAAGCTACTGTGACCTCCACCACTCTACCAAGGGGCATTGATATTGTCTTTTTATTCCACTGTGACCTCCACGTCTCTTCCAAGGGGCATTAATACCGTCTTCTTAAGCTACTGTGACCTCCACCACTCTTCCAAGGTGCATTAAGACCATCTTGTTAAGCTACTGCGACCTCCACCACTCTACCAAGGGGCATTGATATTGTCTTTTTATTCCACTGTGACCTCCACGTCTCTTCCAAGGGGCATTAAAACCGTCTTGTTAAGCTACTGTGACCTCCACCACTCTTCCAAGGGGCATTAAAACCGTCTTGTTAAGCTACTGCGACCTCCACCTCTCTTCCAAGGGGCATTAAAACCATCTTGTTAAGCCAATGCGACCTCCACCAGTCTTCCAAAGGGAATTGATATTGTCAATTTATTCCTCTGCGACCTCCACCACTCTTCCAAGGGGAATTAAAACCGTCATGTTAAGCTACTGTGACCTCCAGCACTCTTCCAAGGGGCATAAAAACCGTCTTGTTAAGCTACTGTGACCTGCACCACTGTCACACTGTCACAGAATACTGGAGGTAGGGGGCCTAAGCTGACCCTAAGCTGGGGCCCTGACTAATCCCTCATCCTGGAGGTACTGTTAAAGGTACAGAGGTCCAGGCCGCCAGCGTAACCCCTACCTTCTGAGGATCCCTGCACCTAAGTAATCTAGTCCTGAGAAGGACCCCGATCACAACAATAGGGAACCAGAAATAATATGCCCACACACAGTATTTAGACGAACGAGACAGTACAAGGGAAAAACCAAAACCACCTTGCATACAACTTCTAAACAACTACAACAGAGGGAACACCAACGGGAAAGGAGATAAATGATAAAGCGAGGAAAGGGAAAACACACTTCCAAATACACTTATCTCAGCAACTCCAAACACCACGATCCGCTCTGTAAGTCTGAATGAAAAGCTTTCACCGACACCTCCCAAACAGACCTGCAGGAATATAAAGGAGTCTCACTAAAGAAGCATTGATAGCAGCTGGGCGAGGCTGGACCTCAGCTAGCCCAGAGAGAGAGAGAATTAACTCCTACACTGCCGAGAAAACACAAAGCACCAACAAGTCAGCTGCGAGAAGTCAGGCTGTGTACTCGTGACGATCTTCGTGGCAACACACCCGTGACAGTACCCCCCCTTCTACGAGGGGCCACTGGACCCTCAGGGCCAGGTTTATCCGGGTGAGTCGTGTGGAAGGCCCGAACTAATCGGTCTGCGTTAATATCCGACGCAGGAACCCACATCCTCTCCTCAGGACCATACCCCTTCCAATGAACCAAGTACTGAAGGGACCGGCGATTAAAGCGTGAATCAATGACCCTCGATACCTGGAACTCCAAGTTACCATTGACAACCACAGGAGGGGGAGGTAAAGGTGACGGTACCACCGGCGCCACATACCTCTTAAGCAATGATCTGTGAAACACGTTGTGAATTTTAAACGTAGGGGGGAGGTCAAGACGGAATGCCACCGGATTAATAACAGAACTGATTCTGTACGGCCCGATGAACCTGGGACCCAGTTTCCAGGAGGGAACCTTAAGTTTAATATTCCTGGTAGACAACCATACCTGATCGTTCACACTTAGGTCCGGACCAGACACTCTCCTCCTATCAGCCATACGTTTGTATCGGTTTCCCATAGTATTCAGATTCTTCAGCACCCCTCTCCATACTGAAGCGAGAGATGAGGAAAATCGTTCCTCCTCCGGAACCCCCGAAGAGCCCCCCCTACTGAAAGTACAAAACTGGGGGTGAAAACCATATGCCCCAAAAAACGGGGACTTACCAGTGGACTCGCTCCGCCTATTATTGAGAGCAAACTCTGCCAGAGGTAGGAAAGAAGCCCAGTCCTCCTGGTTCTCTGACACAAAACACCGAAGATATGTCTCCAAGCTCTGGTTCATACGTTCCGTCTGACCATTGGTCTGAGGATGAAAAGCCGACGAGAATGACAAATGCATCCCCCGCCGTGCACAAAACGCCTTCCAGAACTTGGACACAAACTGAGACCCCCGATCAGACACCACCTCGGAGGGTACCCCGTGAAGCCTCACAATCTCCCCAATGAACACCTGCGCAAGAGTTTTAGCATTAGGGAGAGCCGGAAGAGCGATAAAATGTGCCATCTTGCTGAACCTGTCCACTACAACGAGTATGACCGTTTTACCCGAAGACGGAGGGAGGTCAGTAATAAAGTCCATAGACAGATGAGTCCAAGGACGCTCCGGGATCTTCAAAGGTAAGAGGGCCCCAGACGGACGGGTATGTGAGGTCTTAGAGCGCGCACAAACCCCACAGGACGCGACAAAAGTTACCACCTCTTTATGTAAGTTAGGCCACCAAAACCGACGCGAGAGGAGATCCACAGTTGCTTTACTCCCCGGGTGTCCTGCAAAAACTGAGTTATGGTGTGCCTCGATCACCTTTTGTCGCAACTGATCTGGAACGAACAGTCTCCCCGGAGGTCCAACAGGGGCGTCTCCCTGAGCCTCCAATATCTCCTCCTCCAGCTCAGAGCATACTGCCGAAACCACCACCCCCTCCTGAAGAATAGGAATCGGGTCGTCCGTATTCCCGGCCCCAGGGAAACTACGAGATAAGGCATCCGCCTTTACATTTTTAGACCCAGGACGATATGTAACGACGAAATTAAACCTGGTAAAAAACAATGACCACCTAGCTTGTCTGGGATTCAGACGTTTAGCGGACTCCAGATATAGCAGGTTCTTGTGATCGGTGATGACGGTGACCGGATGAACTGCCCCCTCCAAAAAATGGCGCCACTCCTCAAAAGCTAACTTAATGGCCAAGAGTTCCCTATTGCCGACATCGTAATTCCTCTCAGCGGACGACAATTTTTTAGAGAAAAAGGCGCACGGATGCCACTTACCAGGGGACGAACCCTGTGACAATACTGCTCCCACCCCTACCTCGGAAGCGTCTACCTCTACAAAGAATGGCTGAGACGCATCAGGTTGAATGAGTATGGGTGCCGAGGCAAAACATTTTTTCAAGGAGGAGAATGCTTGACAAGCCTTGTCAGACCACCTAGAAAAATCCGTCCCCTTTTTAGTCATGTCTGTGAGAGGCTTAACCATGGACGAGAAATTACGAATGAACTTCCGGTAATAGTTAGCAAACCCCAGGAAACGTTGTAGTGCCTTAAGATTCTCCGGCCGATCCCACTCAAGAACTGCCCGCACTTTCCCAGGGTCCATACGAAAACCGGACGCTGAAACCAGGAAGCCTAAAAACTGGAGTTCCTGTACGGCGAACACACACTTTTCCCACTTGGCATACAGTTTATTATCCCGCAAGATCAGTAACACCTGTCTAACGTGCTCCTGATGAGACACCAGATCCGGCGAGTAAATTAAGATATCATCCAGATATATGACAACAAACTGTCCCACCAGGTGGCGAAAAATATCATTAACAAAGTGTTGAAACACCGCCGGGGCATTAGTCAGACCGAATGGCATGACAAGGTTCTCATAATGCCCCTCCGGAGTGTTAAAAGCCGTCTTCCACTCATCCCCCTCCTTCATCCTAATCAGATTGTACGCCCCACTGAGATCCAACTTAGAGAACCATTTGGCGCCCACGATCTGATTAAAGAGATCGGGAATAAGTGGGAGCGGATACGGATCTCGGACCGTAATCCGATTAAGTTCACGGAAATCCAGGCAAGGGCGTAGGCCTCCATCTTTCTTCTTAACAAAGAAGAACCCCGCGGCCACCGGAGAAGATGAAGGTCTAATATGCCCCTTAGCCAGACTTTCAGAAATATAATCCTTCATGGCCTGCCTCTCAGGACCAGAAAGGTTATACAACCTAGCTTTAGGTAACTTGGCCTCAGGGAGCAGTTTTACAGAACAGTCATACACGCGATGAGGAGGTAGTTCCTGACACCCATTCTCCGAGAGTACATCCTCAAAGTCTGCCAGAAATGGAGGTAAGACCCAAGGAGTAACCGCACCGATGACCGTGTTCATGCAGTTTTTATTACAGAATTTACTCCATTGGCTTATCTCTCTGGTTTGCCAATTAATAACCGGGTTATGCTTAGCTAACCAAGGAAGGCCCAACACTATAGGAGTGGGAAGACCCTCCAACACGTAGCAAGACAACAGTTCTTTATGTATTGCCCCCACTTGAAGTTTTACGCCATGCACAGCTTGCAAAAAACTTCCCTGACCGAGAGGTCTGGCATCGATCGAGAATATGGGGATGGGTTTAGCCAACTCACTCAATCGCATACCTTGAACCCGGGCAAACCGAGCATCAACCAGATTAGCCCCGGCCCCACTATCCAGAAGAACAGATATCCTCTCAGTTCTCGTACCCACCACCACCTCCGCCGGTACGAGAAACTGAGACGAACCTAGGGACGAAATACCTACTCCCAGATTGCCGTCCACCACACAACCTGGGATCAACAGTTTTTTCGACGACTCTTTACTCTGCAAGGGACGGGATGGACACCCCCCAATAAAATGTCCCTTTTTCCCGCAGAGAAAACACCTTCCTGTCTTATGGCGCACCACCGGTCCCCTTCCCCGAAATGATGTCCCTCCTAATTGCATAGGCTCCTCCGGACTGACCAGGGGAACCACCATATGAGGGGACCTTGTAGGAGGTGGAGACATTACAGGGGGTAGAGTTATCCCGCACCTCTCCCGAAGCCGTCTGTCAACGCGAATAGCAAGGGCCATAGCGGCTTCCAGTGACGCGGGAGAGTCATACTGTGCCAACACATCCTGTAATTTGTCGGATAAACCATGACAAAACTGGCTCCTAAGAGCCGGGTCATTCCACTGGGTGTCCGTGGCCCACCTACGGAACTCCGAACAGAATTCCTCCGCCGGACGATCTCCCTGCTGAATCCTACGTAACTTAGACTCAGCAAGGGAGATCCGATCTGGGTCATCATATACGAGTCCCAGAGCAGCGAAAAACCTATCCACTGACTGGAGAACCGGGGAGCTTGGGGGAAGAGAGAACGCCCAAGATTGTGGGTCCCCTTGTAGGAGCGAGATGACAATTCCCACCCTTTGTTCTTCACTGCCCGATGACCGAGGCCGCAGCCGAAAGTACAATTTGCATGCCTCCCGGAAAACAAAAAACTTGTCCCGCCCCCCAGTGAACCTGTCAGGGAGAGCTACTTTAGGTTCTGGTCCGGCTTGCTCCAGAGGATGCAAAACCTTGGACCTAACGTCCGCCAGCCCCATGGACAAACTCTGCAACTGCCGAGCTAGACCGGCTACTGGATCCATGGTAGCTGGAGAAAAACTAAGATGGTCGGTGAAAATGTCACACTGTCACAGAATACTGGAGGTAGGGGGCCTAAGCTGACCCTAAGCTGGGGCCCTGACTAATCCCTCATCCTGGAGGTACTGTTAAAGGTACAGAGGTCCAGGCCGCCAGCGTAACCCCTACCTTCTGAGGATCCCTGCACCTAAGTAATCTAGTCCTGAGAAGGACCCCGATCACATCAATAGGGAACCAGAAATAATATGCCCACACACAGTATTTAGACGAACGAGACAGTACAAGGGAAAAACCAAAACCACCTTGCATACAACTTCTAAACAACTACAACAGAGGGAACACCAACGGGAAAGGAGATAAATGATAAAGCGAGGAAAGGGAAAACACACTTCCAAATACACTTATCTCAGCAACTCCAAACACCACGATCCGCTCTGTAAGTCTGAATGAAAAGCTTTCACCGACACCTCCCAAACAGACCTGCAGGAATATAAAGGAGTCTCACTAAAGAAGCATTGATAGCAGCTGGGCGAGGCTGGACCTCAGCTAGCCCAGAGAGAGAGAGAATTAACTCCTACACTGCCGAGAAAACACAAAGCACCAACAAGTCAGCTGCGAGAAGTCAGGCTGTGTACTCGTGACGATCTTCGTGGCAACACACCCGTGACAACCACTCTTCCAAGGGGCATTAAAACCATCTTGTTAAGGTACTGCGACCTCCACCACTCTTCCAAGAGGAATTAATATTGTCTTTTTATTCCACTGTGACCTCCACGTCTCTTCCAAGGGGCATTAAAACCGTTTTGTTAAGCTACTGTGACCTCCACGTCTCTTCCAAGGGGCATTAAAACCGTCTTGTTAAGCTACTGTGAACTCCACCACTCTTCCAAGGGGCATTAAAACCATCTTGTTAAGCTACTGCGACCTCCACCACTCTTAAAAGGGGCATTAAAACCGTCTTGTTAAGCTACTGCGACCTCCACCACTCTTCCAAGGGGCATTAAAACCATCTAGTTAAGCTACTGAGACCTCCACCACTTTTCAAAGGGTCATTGATATTGTCTTTTTATTCCACTGTGACCTCAACCACTCTTACAAGGGGCATTAAAACCGTCTTGTTAAGATACTGTGACCTCCATATCCCTTCCAGTGGGCATTAATACCGTCATGTTAAGCTGCTGTGACCTCCACGTCTTTTCCAAAGGGCATTAAAACCATCTTGTTAAGCTGCTGTGACCTCCACAACTCTTCTAAGGGGCATTAAAACCATCTTGTTAAGCTACTGCGACCTCCACCAATCTTCCAGGAGGCATTGATATTGTCTTTTTAGTCCACTGCAACCTCCACCACTCTTCCAAGGAGCATGAAAACCGTCTTGTTAAGATACTGTTACCTCCACAACTCTTCCAATAGGCATTAAAACCGTCATGTTAAGCTGCTGTGACCTCCACGTCCTTTCCAAGGGACATTAAAACCATCTTGTTAAGCTACTGTGACCTGCACCACTCTTCCAAGGGGCATTAAAACCGCCTTGTTAAGCTACTGTGACGTCCACGTCTCTTCCACGGGGCATTGATATTGTCTTTTTATTCCACTGCGACCTCCACCACTCATCCAATGGGCGTTAAAACCATCTTATTAAGTACTGCGACCTCCACAACTCTTCCAAGTGGCATTGATATTGTCTTTATATTCCACTGCGACCTCCACCACTCTTCCAAGGGGCATTAAAACCGTCTTGTTAAGCTACTGTGACCTCCACCACTCTTCCAAGAGGCATTAAAACCATCTTGTTAAGCTACTTCTACCTCCACCACTCTTCCAAGGGGCATTGATATTTTCTTTTCATCCCACTGCGACCTCCACCACTCTTCCAAGGGGCATTAAAACCGTCTTGTTAAGATACTGTGACCTCCACATCTCTTCCAATGGGCATTAAAACCGTCATGTTAAGCAACTGTGACCTTCACTTCTTTTCCAAGGGGCATTAAAACCATCTTGTTAAGCTGCTGCGACCTCCACCACTCTTCCAAGGGGCAATAAAACCATCTTGTTAAGCTACTGTGACCTCCACGTCTCTTCCACGGCGCATTGGTATTGTCTTTTTATTCCACGGCGACATCCACCACTCTTCCAAGGGGAATTAAAACCGTCTTGTTAAGATACTGTTACCTCCACAACTCTTCCAATAGGCATTAAAACCGTCATGTTAAGCTGCTGTGACCTCCACGTCCTTTCCAAGGGACATTAAAACCATCTTGTTAAGCTGCTGTCACCTGCACCACTCTTCCAAGGGGCATTAAAACCGTCTTGTCAAGCTACTGTGACGTCCAAGTCTCTTCCACGGGGCATTGATATTGTCTTTTTATTCCACTGCGACCTCCACCACTCATTCAAGGGGCGTTAAAACCATCTTATTAAGCTGCTGCGACCTCCACCACTCTTCCAAGTGGCATTGATATTGTCTTTTAATTCCACTGCGACCTCCACCACTCTTCCAAGGGGCATTAAAACTGTCTTGTTAAGCTACTGCGACCTCCACTACTCTTCCAAGGGGCATTAAAACCATCTTGTTAAGCTACTGTGAACTCCACCACTCTCCCAAGGGGAATTGATATTGTCTTTTTATTCCACAGCGACCTCCACCACTCTTCCAAGGGGCATTAAAACCGCCTTGTTAAGCTACTGTGACCTCTAACACTCTTCCAAGGGGCATTAAAACCATCTTGTTAAGCTACTGTGACCTCCACCACTCTTCCAAGAGGCATTAAAACCATCTTGTTAAGCTACTGAGACCTCCACCACTCTTTCAAGGGGCATTAATATTGTCTTTTCATCCCACTGCGACCTCCACCACTCTTCCAAGGGGCGTTAAAACCATCTTGTTAAGATACTCTGACCTCCACATCTCTTCCAATGGGCATTAAAACCGTCATGTTAAGCAACTGTGACCTCCACGTCTTTTTCAAGGGGCATTAAAACCATCTTGTTAAGCTACTGCGACCTCCACCACTCTTCCAAGGGGCAATAAAACCATATTGTTAAGCTACTGTGACCTCCACGTCTCTTGCACTGGGCATTGGTATTGTCTTTTTATTCCACTGCGACATCCACCGCTCTTCCAAGGGGCATTAAAACAATCTTGTTAAGCTACTGCGACCTCCACCACTCTACCAATGGGCATTGATATTGTCTTTTTATTCCACTGTGACCTCCACGTCTCTTCCAAGGGGCATTAATACCGTCTTGTTAAGCTACTGTGACCTCCACCACTCTTCCAAGGTGCATTAAGACCATTTTGTTAAGCTACTGCGACCTCCACCACTCTACCAAGGGGCATTGATATTGTCTTTTTATTCCACTGTGACCTCCACGTCTCTTCCAAGGGGCATTAAAACCGTCTTGTTAAGCTACTGTGACCTCCACCACTCTTCCAAGGGGCATTAAAACCATCTTGTTAGCTACTGCGACCTCCACCTCTCTTCCAAGGGGCATTAAAACCATCTTGTTAAGCTAATGCGACCTCCATCACTCTTCCAAAGGGAATTGATATTGTCAATTTATTCCTCTGCGACCTCCACCACTCTTCCAAGGGGAATTAAAACCGTCATGTTAAGCTACTGTGACCTCCAGCACTCTTCCAAGGGGCATAAAAACCGTCTTGTTAAGCTACTGTGACCTGCACCACTCTTCCAAGGGGCATTAAAACCATCTTGTTAAGGTACTGCGACCTCCACCACAATTCCAAGAGGAATTAATATTGTCTTTTTATTCCACTGTGACCTGCACGTCTCTTCCAAGGGGCATTAAAACCGTTTTGTTAAGCTACTGTGACCTCCACGTCTCTTCCAAGGGGCATTAAAACCGTCTTGTTAAGCTACTGTGACCTCCACCACTCTTCCAAGGGGCATTAAATCCGTCTTGTTAAGCTACTGCAACCTCCACCACTCTTCCAAGGGGCATTAAAACCGTCTTGTTAAGCTACTGCGACCTCCACCACTCTTCCAAGGGGCATTAAAACCATCTAGTTAAGCTACTGAGACCTCCACCACTTTTCCAAGGGTCATTGATATTGTATTTTTATTCCACTGCGACCTCAACCACTCTTACAAGGGGCATTAAAACCGTCTTGTTAAGATACTGTGACCTCCATATCCCTTCCAATGCGCATTAATACCGTCATGTTAAGCTGCTGTGACCTCCACGTCTTTTCCAAGGGGCATTAAAAACATCTTGTTAAGCTACTGTGACCTCCACCACTCTTCTAAGGGGCATGAAAACCATCTTGTTAAGCTACTGCGACCTCCACCAATCTTCCAGGGGGCATTGATATTGTCTTTTTAGTCCACTGCAACCTCCATCACTCTTCCAAGGAGCATTAAAACCGTCTTGTTAAGATACTGTTACCTCCACAACTCTTCCAATAGGCATTAAAACCGTCTTGTTAAGCTGCTGTCACCTCCACGTCCTTTCCAAGGGACATTAAAACCATCTTGTTAAGCTACTGTGACCTGCACCACTCTTCCAAGGGGCATTAAAACCGTCTTGTTAAGCTACTGTGACGTCCACGTCTCTTCCACGGGGCATTGATATTGTCTTTTTATTCCACTGCGACCTCCACCACTCATCCAAGTGGCAATGATATTGTCTTTATATTCCACTGCGACCTCCACCACTCTTCCAAGGGGCATTAAAACCGTCTTGTTAAGCTACGGCGACCTCCACCACTCTTCCAAGGGGCATTAAAACCGTCTTGTTAAGATACTGTGACCTCCACCACTCTTCCAAGAGGCATTAAAACCATCTTGTTAAGCTACTGCTACCTCCACCACTCTTCCAAGGGGCATTGATATTGTCTTTTCATCCCACTGCGACCTCCACCACTCTTCCAAGGGGCATTAAAACCGTCTTGTTAAGATACTGTGACCTCCACATCTCTTCCAATGGGCATTAAAACCGTCATGTTAAGCAACTGTGACCTCCACTTCTTTTCCAAGGGGCATTAAAACCATCTTGTTAAGCTGCTGCGACCTCCACCACTCTTCCAAAGGGCAATAAAACCATCTTGTTAAGCTACTGTGACCTCCACGTCTCTTCCACGGTTCATTGGTATTGTCTTTTTATTCCACGGCGACATCCACCACTCTTCCAAGGGGCATTAAAACAATCTTGTTAAGCTTCTGCAACCTCCACCACTCTTCCAAGGGGCATTAAAACAGTCTTGTTAAGCTACTGCGACCTCCACCACTCTTCCAAGGTGCATTAAAAGCATTTTGTTAAGCAACTGCGACCTCCACCACTCTACCAAGGGGCATTGATATTGTTTTTTTATTCCACTGTGACCTCCACCACTCTTCCAAGGGACATTAAAACCGTCTTGTTAAGCTACTGCCACCTCCACCACTCTTCCAAGGGGCATTATAACCGTCTTGATAAGCTAATGCCACCTCCACCACTCTTCCAAAGGGAATTGATATTGTCAATTTATTCCACTGCGACCTCCACCACTCTTCCAAGGGGAATTAAAACCGTCTTGTTAAGATACTATTACCTCCACAACTCTTCCAATAGGCATTAAAACCGTAATGTTAAGCTGCTGTGACCTCCACGTCCTTTCCAAGGGACATTAACAACATCTTGTTAAGCTACTGTCACCTGCACCACTCTTCCAAGGGGCATTAAAACCGTCTTGTCAAGCTACTGTGACGTCCAAGTCTCTTCCACGGGGCATTGATATTGTCTTTTTATTCCACTGCGACCTCCACCACTCATCCAAGGGGCGTTAAAACCATCTTATTAAGCTGCTGCGACCTCCACCACTCTTCCAAGTGGAATTAAATCCGTCATGTTAAGGTACTGTGACCTCCAGCACTCTTCCAAGGGGCATAAAAACCGTCTTGTTAAGCTACTGCGACCTCCACCAGTCTTCCAAGGGGCATTGATATTGTCTTTTTATTCCACTGCGACCTCCACCACTCTTCCAAGGGGCATTAAAACCGTCTTGTTATGCTACTGTGACGTCCACGTCTCTTCCACGGGGCATTGATATTGTCATTTTATTCCACTGCGACTACCACCACTCTTCCAAGGGGCATTAAAACCATCTGTTTAAGATACTGCGACCTCCACCACTCTTCCAAGGGGCATTAAAACCGTCTTCTTAAGCTACTGCGACCTCCACCACTCTTCCAAGGGGAATTGATATTGTCTTTTTATTTCACTGCGACCACCACCACTCTTCCAAGGGGCATTAAAACCGCCTTGTTAAGCTACTGTGACCTCTAACACTCTTCCAAGGGGCATTAAAACCATCTTGTTAAGCTACTGTGACCTCCACCACTCTTCCAAGAGGCATTAAAACCATCTTGTTAAGCTACTGCGACTTCCACCACTCTTCCAAGGGGCATTGATATTGTCTTTTCATCCCACTGCGACCTCCACCACTCTTCCAAGGGGCATTAAAACCGTCTTGTTAAGATACTGTGACGTCCACATCTCTTCCAATGGGCATTAAACCCGTCATGTTAAGCAACTGTGACCTCCACGTCTTTTCCAAGGGGCATTAAAACCATCTTGTTAAGCTACTGCGACCTCCACCACTCTTCCAAGGGGCAATAAAACCATCTTGTTAAGCTACTGTGACCTCCACGTCTCTTCCACGGGGCATTGGTATTGTCTTTTTATTCCACTGCGACATCCACCACTCTTCAAAGGGGCATTAAAACAATCTTTTTAAGCTTCTGCGACCTCCACCACTCTTCCAAGGGGCATTAAAACAGTCTTGTTAAGCTACTGCGACCTTCTCCACTCTTCAAAGGTGCAATAAGACCATCTTGTTAAGCTACTGCGACCTCCACCACTCTACCAAGGGGCATTGATATTGTCTTTTTATTCCTCTGTTACCTCCACGTCTCTTCCAAGGGGAGTTAAGCTAATGCGACCTCCACCACTCTTCCAAAGGAAATTGATATTGACAATTTATTCCACTGCGACCTCCACCACTTTACGATGGGGAATTAAAACCGTCTTGTTAAGCTACTGTGACCTCCAGCACTCTTCCTAGGGGCATTAAAACCGTCTTGTTAAGCTACTGCGACCTCCACTTGTCTTCCAAGGGGCATTGATATTGTCTTTTTATTCCACTGCGACCTCCAACACTCATTCAAGGGGCATTATAACCATTTTGTTAAGCTACTGTGACCTCCAGCACTCTTCTAAGGGGAATTAAAACTGTCTTGTTAAGCTACTGCGACCTGCACCCCTTTTCCAAGGGGCATTAAAACCGTCTTGTTAAGCTACTGTGACGTCCACGTCTCTTCCATGGGGCATTGATATTGTCTTTTTATTCCACTGCGACTTCCACCACTCTTCCAAGGGGCATTAAAACAATCTTTTTAAGCTTCTGCGACCTCCACCACTCTTCCAAGGGGCAGTAAAACAGTCTTGTTAAGCTACTGCGACCTTCACCACTCTTCAAAAGTGCAATAAGACCATCTTGTTAAGCTACTGCGACCTCCACCACTCTACCAAGGGGCATTGATTTTGTCTTTTTATTCCTCTGTTACCTCCATGTCTCTTCCAAGGGGCATTAAAACCATCTTGTTAAGCTACTATGTCCTCCACCACTGTTGCAAGGGGCATTGAAACCGTCTTGTTAAGCTACTGCGACCTCCACCACTCTTCCAAGGGGTATTAAAACCGTCCTGTTAAGCTAATGCGACCTCCACCACTCTTCCAAAGGAAATTGATATTGTCAATTTATTCCACTGCGACCTCCACCACTCTACCATGGGGAATTAAAACCATCTTGTTAAGCTACTGTGACCTCCAGCACTCTTCCAAGGGGCATTAAAACCATCTTGTTAAGCTACTGCGACCTCCACTAGTCTTCCAAGGGGCATCATAACCATTTTGTCAAGCTACTGTGACCTCCAGCACTCTTCTAAGGGGCATTAAAACTGTCTTGTTAAGCTACTGCGACCTGCACCACTCTTCCAAGGGGCATTAAAACCGTCTTGTTTAGCTACTGTGACGTCCACGTCTCTTCCACGGGGCATTGATATTGTATTTTTATTCCACTGCGACTTCCACCACTCTTCCAAGGGGCATTAATGCCGTCTGTTTAAGCTATTGCGACCTCCACCACGCTTCCAAGGGGCATTAAAATCGTCTTGTTAAGCTACTGCGACATCCACCACTCTTCCAAGGGGCATTAAGACCATCTTATTAAGCTACTGCGACCTCAACCACTCTTCCAAGGGCCATTGATATTGTCTTTTTATTCCATTACGACCTCCACCACTCTTCCAAGGGGAATTAAAACCGTCTTGTTAAGCTACTGTGACCTCCACCACTGTTCCAAGGGGCATTAAAACGGTCTTGTTAAGCTACTGTGACCTCCACCACTCTTCCAAGGGGCATTAAAACCACCTTGTTAAGCTACTGCGACCTCCACCAGTCTTCCAAGGGGCATTAAAACCATCTTGTTAAGCTACTGCAACCTCCACCAGTCTTCCAAGGGGCATTGATATTGTCTTTTTTTTCCACTGGGACCTCCACAACTCATGCAAGGGGCATTAAAACCATCTTGTTAAGATACTGTGACCTCCACATCTCTTCCAATGGGCATAAAAACCGTCATGTTAAGCTACTGTGACCTCCACGTCTTTTCCAAGGGGCATTGAAACCATCTGGTTAAGCTACTGCGACCTCCACCACTCTTCCAAGGGGCATTAAAACCGTCTTGTTAAGCTACCGTGACCTCCACGTCTCTTCCAAGGGTCATTGATTTTGTCTATTTATTCCACTGCAACCTCCACCACTCTTCCAAGGGGCATTAAAACCGTCTTGTTAAGCTACTGCGACCTCCACCACTCTTCCAAGGTGCATTAAGAACATCTTGTTAAGCTACTGCGACCTCCACCACTCTACCAAGGGGCATTGATATTGTCTTTTTATTCCACTGTGACCTCCACGTCTCTTCCAAAGGGGCATTAAAACCGTCTTGTTAAGCTACTGTGACCTCCACCACTCTTCCAAGGGGCATTAAAACCATCTTGTTAAGCTACTGCGTCCTTCACCACTCTTCCAAGGGGCATCAAAACCATCTTGTTAATCTAATGCGACCTCCACCACTCTTACAAAGGGAATTGATATTGTCAATTTATTCCACTGCGACCTCCACCACTCTTCCAAGGGAAATTAAAACCGTCTTGTTAAGCTACTGCGACCTCCACCACTCTTCCAAGGTGCATTAAGAACATCTTGTTAAGCTACTGCGACCTCCACCACTCTACCAAGGGGCATTGATATTGTCTTTTTATTCCACTGTGACCTCCACGTCTCTTCCAAGGGGCATTAAAACCGTCTTGTTAAGCTACTGTGACCTCCACCACTCTTCCAAGGGGCATTAAACCCATCTTGTTAAGCTAATGCGACCTCCACCACTCTTCCAAAGGGAATTGATATTGTCAATTTATTCCACTGCGACCTCCACCACTCTTCCAAGGGGCATTAAAACCATCTTGTTAAGCGACTGCGACCTCCACCAGTCTTCCAAGGGGCATTGATATTGTCTTTTTATTCCACTGCGACCTCCACCACTCATGCAAGGGGCATTTAACCATTTTGTTAAGCTACTGTGACCTCCAGCACTCTTCCAAGGGGTCATTAAAAAAGTCTTGTTAAGCTACTGCGACCTGCACCACTCTTCCAAGGGGAATTGATATTGTCATTTTATTCCACTGCGATCACCACCACTCTTCCAAGTGGCATTAAAACCGCCTTGTTAAGCTAATGTGACCTCTACCACTCTTCCAAGGGGCATTAAAACCATCTTGTTAAGCTACTGTGACCTCCACCACTCTTCCAAGAGGCATTAAAACCATCTTGTTAAGCTACTGCGACCTCCACCACTCTTCCAAGAGGCATTGATATTGTCTTTTCATCCCACTGCGACCTCCACCACTCTTCAAAGGGGCATTAAAACCGTCTTGTTAAGATACTGTGACGTCCACATCTCTTCCAATGGGCATTAAAACCGTCATGTTAAGCAACTGTGACCTCCACGTCTTTTCCAAGGGGCATTAAAACCATCTTGTTAAGCTACTGCGACCTCCACCACTCATTCAAGGGGCATTATAACCGTTTTGTTAAGCTACTGTGACCTCCAGCACTCTTGAAAGGGGCATTAAAACTGTATTGTTAAGCTACTGCGACCTGCACCACTCCTCCAAGGGGCATTAAAACCATCTTGTTAAGCTACTGTGACGTCCACGTCTCTTCCACGGGGCATTGATATTGTCTTTTTATTTCACCGGGACTTCCACCACTCTTCCAAGGGGCATTAATACCGTCTTATTAAGCTACTGCGACCTCCACCACTCTTCCAAGGGGCATTGATATTGTCTTTTTATTCCACTACGACCTCCACCACTCTTCCAAGGGGAATTAAAACCGTCTTGTTAAGCTAATCTGACCTCCACCACTGTTCCAAGGGGCATTAAAACTGACTTGTTAAGCTACTGTGACCTCCACCACTCTTCCAAGGGGCATTAAAACCATCTTGTTAAGCTACTGCGACCTCCACCACTCTTCCAAGGGGCATTAAAACCATCTTGTTAAGCGACTGCGACCTCCACCAGTCTTCCAAGGGGCACTGATATTGTCTTTTTATTCCATTGCGACCTCCACCACTCATGAAAGGTGCTTTTTAACCATTTTGTTAAGCTGCTGTGACATCCAGCACTCTTCCAAGGGGTCATTAAAAAAGTCTTGTTATGCTACCGCAACCTGCACCACTCTTCCAAGGGGAATTGATATTGTCTTTTTATTCCACTGCGATCACCACCACTCTTCCAAGGGGCATTAAAACCGCCTTGTTAAGCTACTGTGACCTCTACCACTCTTCCAAGGGGCATTAAAACCATCTTGTTAAGCTACTGTGACCTCCACCACTCATCCAAGAGTCATTAAAACCATCTCGTTAAGCTACTGCGACCTCCACCACTCTTCCAAGGGGCATTGATATTGTCTTTATATCCCACTGCGACCTCCACCACTCTTCAAAGGGGAATTAAAACCGTCTTGTTAAGATACTGTGACGTCCACATCTCTTCCAATGGGCATTAAAACCGTCATGTTAAGCAACTGTGACCTCCACGTCTTTTCCAAGGGGCATTAAAACCATCTTGTTAAGCTACTGCGACCTCCACCACTCATTCAAGGGGCATTATAACCGTTTTGTTAAGCTTCTGTAACCTCCAGCACTCTTGTAAGGGGCATTAAAACTGTCTTGTTAAGCTAATGCGACCTGCACCACTCCTCCAAGGGGCATTTAAACCATCTTGTTAAGCTACTGTGACGTCCACGTCTCTTCCACGGGGCATTGATATTGTCTTTTTATTCCACCGGGACTTCCACCACTCTTCCAAGGGGCATTAATACCGTCTTATTAAGCTACTGCGACCTACACCTCTCTTCCAAGGGGCATTAAAACCATCTTGTTAAGCTAATGCGATCTCCACCACTCTTCCAAAGGGAATTGATATTGTCAATTTATTCCTCTGCGACCTCCACCACTCTTCCAAGGGGAATTAAAACCGTCATGTTAAGCTACTGTGACCTCCAGCACTCTTCCAAGGGGCATAAAAACCGTCTTGTTAAGCTACTGTGACCTGCACCACTCTTCCAAGGGGCATTAAAACCATCTTTTTAAGGTACTGCGACCTCCACCACTCTTCCAAGAGGAATTAATATTGTTTTTTTATTCCACTGAGACCTCCACGTCTCTTCCAAGGGGCATTAAAACCGTTTTGTTAAGCTACTGTGACCTCCACGTCTCTTCCAAGGGGCATTAAATCCGTCTTGTTAAGCTACTGTGACCTCCACCACTCTTCCAAGGGGCATTAAAACCGTCTTGTTAAGCTACTGCGACCTCCACCACGCTTCCAAGGGGCATTAAAACCGTCTTGTTAAGCTACTGCGACCTCCACCACTCTTCCAAGGGGCATTAAAACCATCTAGTTAAGCTACTGAGACCTCCACCACTTTTCCAAGGGTCATTAATATTGTCTTTTTATTCCACTGCGAACTCAACCACTCTTACAAGGGGCATTAAAACGGTCTTGTTAAGATACTGTGACCTCCATATCCCTTCCAATGCGCATTAATACCATCATGTTAAGCTGCTGTGACCTCCACGTCTTTTCCAAGGGGCATTAAAAACATCTTGTTAAGCTACTGTGACCTCCACCACTATTCTAAGGGGCATTAAAACCATCTTGTTAAGCTACTGCGACCTCCACCAATCTTCCAGAGGACATTGATATTGTATTTTTAGTCCACTACAACCTCAACCACTCTTCCAAGGAGCATTAAAACCGTCTTGTTAAGATACTGTTACCTCCACAACTCTTCCAATAGGCATTAAAACCGTCATGTTAAGCTGCTGTGACCTCCACGTCTTTACCAAGGGACATTAAAACCATCTTGTTAAGCTACTGTGACCTGCACCACTCTTCCAAGGGGCATTAAAACCGTCTTGTTAAGCTACTGTGACGTCCACGTCTCTTCCACGGGGCATTGATATTGTCTTTTTATTCCACTGCGACCTCCACCACTCATCCAAGTGGCATTGATATTGTCTTTATATTCCACTGCGACCTCCACCACTCTTCCAAGGGGCATTAAAACCGTCTTGTTAAGCTACTGCGACCTCCACCACTCTTCCAAGGGGCATTAAAATCGTCTTGTTAAGCTACTGTGACCTCCACCACTCTTCCAAGAGCCATTAAAACCATCTTGTTAAGCTACTGCTACCTCCACCACTCTTCCAAGGGGCATTGATATTGTCTTTTCATCCCACTGCGACCTCCACCACTCTTCCAAGGGGCATTAAAACCGTCTTGTTAAGATACTGTGACCTCCACATCTCTTCCAATGGGCATTAAAACCGTCATGTTAAGCAACTGTGACCTCCACTTCTTTTCCAAGGGGCATTAAAACCATCTTGATAAGCTGCTGCGACCTCCACCACTCTTCAAAGGGGCAATAAAACCATCTTGTTAAGCTACTGTGACCTCCACGTCTCTTCCATGGTTCATTGGTATTGTCTTTTTATTCCACGGCGACATCCACCACTCTTCCAAGGGGCATTAAAACAATCTTGTTAAGCTTCTGCGACCTCCACACTCTTCCAAGGGGCATTAAAACAGTCTTGTTAAGCTACTGCGACCTCCACCACTCTTCCAAGGTGCATTAAAACCATCTTGTTAAGCTACTGCGACCTCCACCACTCTACCAAGGGGCATTGATATTGTTTTTTTATTCCACTGTGACCTCCACGTCTCTTCCAAGGGACATTAAAACCGTCTTTTTAAGATACTGCGACCTCCTCCACTCTTCCAAGGGGCATTAAAACCGTCTCGATAAGCTAATTCTACCTCCACCACTCTTCCAAAGGGAATTGATATTGTCAATTTATTCCACTGCGACCTCCACCACTCTTCCAAGGGGAATTAAAACCGTCTTGTTAAGATACTGTTACCTCCACAACTCTTCCAATAGGCATTAAAACCGTCATGTTAAGCTGCTGTGACCTCCACGTCCTTTCCAAGGGACATTAAAACCATCTTGTTAAGCTACTGTCACCTGCACCACTCTTCCAAGGGGCATTAAAACCGTCTTGTCAAGCTACTGTGACGTCTAAGTCTCTTTCACGGGGCATTGATATTGTCTTTTTATTCCACTGAGACCTCCATCACTCATCCAAGGGGCGTTAAAACCATCTTATTAAGCTGCTGCGACCTCCATCACTCTTCCAAGTGGCATTGATATTGCCTTTTTATTCCACTGCGACCTCCACCACTCTTCCAAGGGGCATTAAAACTGTCTTGTTAAGCTACTGCGACCTCCCCTACTCTTCCAAGGGGCATTAAAACCATTTTGTTAAGCTACTGTGAACTCCACCACTCCCCCAAGGGGAATTGATATTGTCTTTTTATTCCGCAGCGACTTCCACCACTCTACCAAGGGGCATTAAAACCGCCTTATTAAGCTACTGTGACCTCTAACACTCTTCCAAGGGGCATTAAAACCGTCTTGTTAAGCTACTGTGACCTCCACCACTCTTCCAAGGGGCATTAAGACCATCTTGTTAAGCTACTGCGACCTCCACCTCTCTTCCAAGGGGCATTAAAACCATCTTGTTAAGCTAATGCGACCTCCACCACTCTTCCAAAGGGAATTGATATTGTCAATTTATTCCTCTTCGACCTCCACCACTCTTCCAAGGGGAATTAAAACCGTCATGTTAAGCTACTGTGACCTCCAGCACTCTTCCAAGGGGCATAAGAACCATCTTGGTAAGCTACTGCGACCTCCACCACTCTTCCAAGGGGCATTAAAACCATCTTGTTAAGCGACTGCGACCTCCACCAGTCTTCCAAGGGGCATTGATATTGTCTTTTTATTCCACTGCGACCTCCACCACTCATGCAAGGGGCATTTTAACAGATTTGTTAAGCTACTGTGACCTCCAGCACTCTTCCAAGGGGCATTAAAACTGTCTTGTTAAGCTACTGCGACATGCACCACTCTTCCATGGGGCATTAAAACCGTCTTGTTATGCTACTGTGACGTCCACGTCTCTTCCACGGGGCATTGATATTGTCATTTTATTCCACTGCGACTACCACCACTCTTCCAAGGGGCATTAAAACCGTCTGTTTAAGATACTGCGACCTCCACCACTCTTCCAAGGGGCATTAAAACAGTATTGTTAAGCTACTGTGACCTCCACCACTCTTCCAAGAGGCATTAAAACCATCTTGTTAAGCTACTGCGACCTCCACCACTCTTCCAAGGGGCATTGATATTGTCTTTTCATCCCACTGCGACCTCCACCACTCTTCCAAGGGGCATTAAAACCGTCTTGTTAAGATACTGTGACGTCCACATCTCTTCCAATGGGCATTAAACCCGTCATGTTAAGCAACTGTGACCTCCACGTCTTTTCCAAAGGGCATTAAAACCATCTTGTTAAGCTACTGCGACCTCCACCACTCTTCCAAGGGGCAATAAAACCATCTTGTTAAGCTACTGTGACCTCCACGTCTCTTCCACGGGGCATTGGTATTGTCTTTTTATTCCACTGCGACATCCACCACTCTTCAAAGGGGCATTAAAACAATCTTTTTAAGCTTCTGCGACCTCCACCACTCTTCCAAGGGGCATTAAAACAGTTTTGTTAAGCTACTGCGACCTTCTCCACTCTTCAAAGGTGCAATAAGACCATCTTGTTAAGCTACTGCGACCTCCACCACTCTACCAAGGGGCATTGATATTGTCTTTTTATTCCTCTGTTACCTCCACGTCTCTTCCAAGGGGCATTAAAACCATCTTGTTAAGCTAATGCGACCTCCACCACTCTTCCAAAGGAAATTGATATTGTCAATTTATTCCACTGCGACCTCCACCACTTTACGATGGGGAATTAAAACCGTCTTGTTAAGCTACTGTGACCTCCAGCACTCTTCCTAGGGGCATTAAAACCGTCTTGTTAAGCTACTGCGACCTCCACTTGTCTTCCAAGGGGCATTGATATTGTCTTTTTATTCCACTGCTACCTCCAACACTCATTCAAGGGGCATTATAACCATTTTGTTAAGCTACTGTTACCTCCAGCACTCTTCTAAGGGGCATTAAAACTGTCTTGTTAAGCTACTGCGACCTGCACCACTTTTCCAAGGGGCATTAAAACCGTCTTGTTAAGCTACTGTGACGTCCACGTCTCTTCCATGGGGCATTGATATTGTCTTTTTATTCCACTGCGACTTCCACCACTCTTCCAAGTGGCATTAAAACAATCTTTTTAAGCTTCTGCGACCTCCACCACTCTTCCAAGGGGCAGTAAAACAGTCTTGTTAAGCTACTGCGACCTTCACCACTCTTCAAAGGTGCAATAAGACCATCTTGTTAAGCTACTGCGACCTCCACCACTCTACCAAGGGGCATTGATATTGTCTTTTTATTCCTTTGTTACCTCCACGTCTCTTCAAAGGGGCATTAAAACCATCTTGTTAAGCTACTGTGACCTCCATCACTGTTGCAAGGGGCATTACAACCGTCTTGTTAAGCTACTGCGACCTCCACCACTCTTCCAAGGTGTATTAAAACCGTCCTGTTAAGCTAATGCGACCTCCACCACTCTTCCAAAGGAAATTGATATTGTCAATTTATTCCACTGCGACCTCCACCACTTTACGATGGGGAATTAAAACCGTCTTGTTAAGCTACTGTGACCTCCAGCACTCTTCCTAGGGGCATTAAAACCGTCTTGTTAAGCTACTGCGACCTCCACTTGTCTTCCAAGGGGCATTGATATTGTCTTTTTATTCCACTGCGACCTCCAACACTCATTCAAGGGGCATTATAACCATTTTGTTAAGCTACTGTGACCTCCAGCACTCTTCTAAGGGGCATTAAAACTGTCTTGTTAAGCTACTGCGACCTTCACCACTTTTCCAAGGAGCATTAAAACCGTCTTGTTAAGCTACTGTGACGTCCACGTCTCTTCCAAGGGGCATTGATATTATCTTTTTATTCCACTGCGACTTCCACCACTCTTCCAAGGGGCATTAAAACAATCTTTTTAAGCTTCTGCGACCTCCACCACTCTTCCAAGGGGCAGTAAAACAGTCTTGTTAAGCTACTGTGACCTTCACCACTCTTCAAAGGTGCAATAAGACCATCTTGTTAAGCTACTGCGACCTCCACCACTCTACCAAGGGGCATTGATATTGTCTTTTTATTCCTCTGTTACCTCCAAGTCTCTTCCAAGGAGCATTAAAACCATCTTGTTAAGCTACTGTGACCTCCACCACTGTTGCAAGGGGCATTAAAACCGTCTTGTTAAGCTACTGCGACCTCCACCACTCTTCCAAGGGGTATTAAAACCGTCCTGTTAAGCTAATGCGACCTCCACCACTCTTCCAAAGGAAATTGATATTGTCAATTTATTCCACTGCGACCTCCACCACTCTACCATGGGGAATTAAAACCATCTTATTAAGGTACTGTGACCTCCAGCACTCTTCCAAGGGGCATTAAAACCGTCTTGTTAAGCTACTGCGACCTCCACTAGTCTTCCAAGGGGCATTATAACCATTTTGTCAAGCTACTGTGACCTCCAGCACACTTCTAAGGGGCATTAAAACTGTCTTGTTAAGCTACTGCGACCTGCACCACTCTTCCAAGGGGCATTAAAACCGTCTTGTTAAGCTACTGTGACGTCCACGTCTCTTCCACGGGGCACTGATATTGTATTTTTATTCCACTGCGACTTCCACCACTCTTCCAAGGGTCATTAATACCATCTGTTTAAGCTATTGCGACCTCCACCACGCTTCCAAGGGGCATTAAAATCGTCTTGTTAAGCTACTGCGACCTCCACCACTCTTCCAAGGGGCATTAAGACCATCTTATTAAGCTACTGCGACCTCCACCACTCTTCCAAGGGCCATTGATATTGTCTTTTTATTCCACTGCGACCTCCACCACTCTTCCAAGGGGAATTAAAACCGTCTTGTTAAGCTACTGTGACCTCCACCACTGTTCCAAGGGGCATTAAAACTGTCTTGTTAAGCTACTGTGACCTCCACCACTCTTCCAAGGGGCATTAAAACCATCTTGTTAAGCTACTGCGACCTCCACCAGTCTTCCAAGGGGCATTGATATTGTCTTTTTTTTCCACTGGGACCTCCACCACTCATGCAAGGGGCATTAAAACCATCTTGATAAGATACTGTGAGCTCCACATCTCTTCCAATGGGCATAAAAACCGTCATGTTAAGCTACTGTGACCTCCACGTCTTTTCCAAGGGGCATTGAAACCATCTGGTTAAGCTACTGCGACCTCCACCATTCTTCCAATGGGCATTAAAACCGTCTTGTTAAGCTACCGTGACCTCCACGTCTCTTCCACGGGGCATTGATATTGTCTTTTTATTCCACTGCGACCTCCACCACTCTTCCAAGGGGCATTAAAACCATCTTGTTAAGCTACTGCGTCCTTCACCACTCTTCCAAGGGGCATTAAAACCATCTTGTTAAGCTAATGCGACCTCCACTACTCTTCCAAAGGGAATTGATATTGTCAATTTATTCCACTGCGACCTCCACCACTCTTCCAAGGGGAATTAAAACCGTCTTGTTAAGCTACTGTGACCTCCAGCACTGTTCCAAGGGGCATTAAAACCGTCTTGTTAAACTACTGCGACCTCCACCACTCTTCCAAGGGGCATTAAAACCATCTTGTTAAGCGACTGCGACCTCCACCAGTCTTCCAAGGGGCATTGATATTGTGTTTTTATTCCACTGCGACCTCCGCCACTCATGCAAGGGGCATTTTAACCATTTTGATAAGCTAATGTGACCTCCAGCACTCTTCCAAGGGGCATTAAAACCGTCTTGTTAAGCTACTGCGACCTGCACCACTCTTCCAAGGGGAATTGATATTGTCTTTTTATTCCACTGCGATCACCACCACTCTTCCAAGGGGCATTAAAACCGCCTTGTTAAGCTACTGTGACCTCTACCACTCTTCCAAGGGGCATTAAAACCATCTTCTTAAGCTACTGTGACCTCCACCACTCTTCCAAGAGGCATTAAAACCATCTTGTTAAGCTACTGCGACCTCCACCACTCTTCTAAGGGGCATTGATATTGACTTTTCATCCCACTGCGACCTCCACCACTCTTCAAAGGGGCATTAAAACCGTCTTGTTAAGATACTGTGACGTCCACATCTCTTCCAATGGGCATTAAAACCATCATGTTAAGCAACTGTGACCTCCACGTCTTTTCCAAGGGGCATTAAAACCATCTTGTTAAGCTACTGTGACCTCCACCACTCATTCAAGGGGCATTATAACCGTTTTGTTAAGCTACAGTGACCTCCAGCACTCTTGTAAGGGGCATTAAAACTGTCTTGTTAAGCTACTGCGACCTGCACCACTCCTCCAAGGGGCATTAAAACCATCTTGTTAAGCTACTGTGACGTCCACGTCTCTTCCACAGGGCATTGATATTGTCTTTTTATTCCACCGGGACTTCCACCACTCTTCCAAGGGGCATTAATACCGTCTTATTAAGCTACTGCGACCTCCACCACTCTTTCAAGGGGCATTGATATTGTCTTTTTATTCCACTACGACCTCCACCACTCTTCCAAGGGGAATTAAAACCGTCTTGTTAAGCTAATGTGACCTCCACCACTGTTCCAAGGGGCATTAAAACTGTCTTGTTAAGCTACTGTGACCTCCACCACTCTTCCAAGGGGCATTAAAACCATCTTGTTAAGCTACTGCGACCTCCACCAGTCTTCCAAGGGGCATTGATATTGTCTTTTTAGTCCACTGGGACCTCCACCACTCATGCAAGGGGCATTAAAACCATCTTGTTAAGATACTGTGACCTCCACATCTCTTCCAATGGGCATTAAAACGGTCATGTTAAGCTACTGTGACCTCCACGTCTTTTCCAAGGGGCATTGAAACCATTTGGTTAAGCTACTGCGACCTCCACCACTCTTCCAAGGGGCAATAAAACCGTCTTGTTAAGCTACCGTGACCTCCACGTCTCTTCCACGGGGCATTGATATTGTCTTTTTATTCCACTGCGACCTAAACCACTCTTCCAAGGGGCATTAAAACCATCTTGTAAAGCTACTGTGACCTCCACGTCTCTTCCACGGGGCATTGATATTGTCTATTTATTCCACTGCGACCTCCACCACTCTTCCAAGGGGCATTAAAACCGTCTTGTTAAGCTACTGCGACCTCCACCACTCTTCCAAGGTGCATTAAGACCATCTTGTTAAGCTACTGCGACCTCCACCACTCTACCAAGGGGCATTGATATTGTCTTTTTATTCCACTGTGACCTCCACGTCTCTTCCAAGGGGCATTAAAAGCGTCTTGTTAACCTACTGTGACCTCCACCACTCTTCCAAGGGGCATTAAAACCATCTTGTTAAGCTACTGCGACCTTCATCACTCTTGCAAGGGGCATTAAAACCATCTTGTTAAGCTAATGCGACCTCCACCACTCTTCCAAAGGGAATTGATATTGTCAATTTATTCCTCTGCGACCTCCACCACTCTTCCAAGGGGAATTAAAACCGTCTTGTTAAGCTACTGCGACATCCACCACTCTTCCAAGGGGCGTTAAAACCATCTTATTAAGCTACTGCGACCTCCACCACACTTCCAATTGGCATTGATATTGTTTTTTATTCCACTTCTACCTCCACCCCTCTTCCAAGGGGCATTAAAACCATCTTGTAAAGCTACTGCGACCTCCACCACTGTTCCAACGGGAATTAAAACCGTCTTGTTAGGCTAATGCCACCGCCACCACTCTTCCAAGGGGAATTGATATTGTCTGTTTGTTCCACTGCGACCTTCACTACTCTTCCAAGGGGAATTAAAACCGTCTTGTTAAGCTACTGCGACATCCACCACTCTTCCAAGGGGCGTTAAAACCATCTTATTAAGCTACTGCGACCTCCACCACACTTCCAATTGGCATTGATATTGTCTTTTTATTCCACTGCGACCTCCACCACTCTTCCAATGGGCATTAAAACCGTCATGTTAAGCTACTGTGACCTCCACGTCTTTTCCAAGGGGAATTAAAACCATCTTGTTAAGCTACTGCGACCTCCACCACTCTTCCAAGGGGCATTAAAACCATTTTGTTAAGCAACTGTGACCTCCATGTCTCTTCCACTGGGCATTGATATTATCTTTTTATTCCACTGCGACCTCCACCACTCTTCCAAGGGGCATTAAAACGTTTTGCTAAGCTCCTGCGACCTCCACCACTCTTCCAAGGGGCCTTAAAACCGTCTTGTTAAGCTACTGCTACCTCCACCACTCTTCCAAGGGGAATTGATATTGTCTTTTTATTCCACTTCGACCTCCACCAGTCTTCCAAGGGTCATTAAAAGCATCTTGTTAAGCTACTGTGACCTGCACCACTCTTCCAAGGGGCATTAAAACCATCTTGTTAAGCTACTGAGACCTCCACCTCTCTTCCCAGGTGAATTGATATTGTCTTTTTATTCCACTGCGACCTCCACCACTCTTCCAAGGGGAATTAAAACCGTCTTTTTAAGCTACTGCGACCTCCACCACTCTTACAAGTGGCATTAAAACCATCTTTTTAAGCTACTGCGACCTCCACCACTCTCTCAAGGGCCATTAAAACCGTCTTGCTAAGATACTGTGACCTCCACATCTCTTCCAATGGGCAGAAGAACCGTCATGTTAAGCTACTGTGACCTCCACGTCTATTCCAAGGGGCATTAAAACCATCTTGTTAAGCTACTGTGACCTCCACCACCCTTCCAAGGGGCATTAAAACCATCTTGTTAAGCTACTGCGACCTCCACCACTCTTCCAGGTGCATTAAAACCATCTTGCTAAGCTACTGCGACCTCCACCACTCTTCCAATGGGCATTAAGACCGTCTTGTTAAGCTTCTTCGACCTCCACCACTCTTCCAAGGGGATTGATATTGTCTTTTTATTCCACTGCGACCTCCATCACTCTTCCAAGGGGCATTAAAACCATTTTGTTAAGCTACTGCGATCTCCACCACTCTTCCAAGGGGTATTAAAACCATCCTGTTAAGCTACTGCGACCTCTACCACTCTTCCAAGGTGCATAAAGATCGTCTTGTTAAACTACTGCGACCTCCACCACTCTTCCAAGGGGCCTTGATATTGTCTTTTTTTTCCACTGCGACCTCCACCACTCTTCCAAGGGTCATTAATACCATCTTGTTACGCTACTGCGACCCCTACCACTCTTCCAAGGGGCATTAAGACCATCTTGTTAAGCTACTGCGACCTCGACCACTCTTCCAAAGGGCATTGATATTGTCTTTTTATTCCACTGCGACCTCCACCACTCTTCCAAGGGGAATTAAAACGGTATTGTTAAGCTACTGTGACCTCCACATCTCTTCTAGCGGGCATTAAATCCGTCTTGTTAAGCTACTGTGACCTCCATGTCTCTTCCAAGGGGCATTAAAACCATCTTGTTAAGCTACTGTGACCTCCACCACTCTGCCAAGGGGCATTAAACCATCTTGTTAAGCTGCTGCGACTTCCACCACTCTTCCAAGAAGCGTTAAAACCATGTTATTAAGCTACTGCGACCACCACCACACTTCCAATTGCCATTGATATTGTCTTTTTATTCCACTGCGACCTCCACCACTCTTCCAATGGGCATTAAAACCGTCATGTTAAGCTACTGTGACCTCCACGTCTTTTCCAAGGGGAATTAAAACCATCTTGTTAAGCTACTGCGACCTCCACCACTCTTCCAAGGGGCATTAAAACCATTTTGTTAAGCAACTGTGACCTCCATGTCTCTTCCACTGGGCATTGATATTATCTTTTTATTCCACTGCGACCTCCACCACTCTTCCAAGGGGCATTAAAACGTTTTGCTAAGCTCCTGCGACCTCCACCACTCTTCCAAGGGGCCTTAAAACCGTCTTGTTAAGCTACTGCTACCTCCACCACTCTTCCAAGGGGAATTGATATTGTCTTTTTATTCCACTTCGACCTCCACCAGTCTTCCAAGGGTCATTAAAAGCATCTTGTTAAGCTACTGTGACCTGCACCACTCTTCCAAGGGGCATTAAAACCATCTTGTTAAGCTACTGAGACCTCCACCTCTCTTCCAAGGTGAATTGATATTGTCTTTTTATTCCACTGCGACCTCCACCACTCTTCCAAGGGGAATTAAAACCGTCTTTTTAAGCTACTGCGACCTCCACCACTCTTACAAGTGGCATTAAAACCATCTTTTTAAGCTACTGCGACCTCCACCACTCTCTCAAGGGCCATTAAAACCGTCTTGCTAAGATACTGTGACCTCCACATCTCTTCCAATGGGCAGAAGAACCGTCATGTTAAGCTACTGTGACCTCCACGTCTATTCCAAGGGGCATTAAAACCATCTTGTTAAGCTACTGTGACCTCCACCACCCTTCCAAGGGGCATTAAAACCATCTTGTTAAGCTACTGCGACCTCCACCACTCTTCCAGGTGCATTAAAACCATCTTGCTAAGCTACTGCGACCTCCACCACTCTTCCAATGGGCATTAAGACCGTCTTGTTAAGCTTCTTCGACCTCCACCACTCTTCCAAGGGGATTGATATTGTCTTTTTATTCCACTGCGACCTCCATCACTCTTCCAAGGGGCATTAAAACCATTTTGTTAAGCTACTGCGATCTCCACCACTCTTCCAAGGGGTATTAAAACCATCCTGTTAAGCTACTGCGACCTCTACCACTCTTCCAAGGTGCATAAAGATCGTCTTGTTAAACTACTGCGACCTCCACCACTCTTCCAAGGGGCCTTGATATTGTCTTTTTTTTCCACTGCGACCTCCACCACTCTTCCAAGGGTCATTAATACCATCTTGTTACGCTACTGCGACCCCTACCACTCTTCCAAGGGGCATTAAGACCATCTTGTTAAGCTACTGCGACCTCGACCACTCTTCCAAAGGGCATTGATATTGTCTTTTTATTCCACTGCGACCTCCACCACTCTTCCAAGGGGAATTAAAACGGTATTGTTAAGCTACTGTGACCTCCACATCTCTTCTAGCGGGCATTAAATCCGTCTTGTTAAGCTACTGTGACCTCCATGTCTCTTCCAAGGGGCATTAAAACCATCTTGTTAAGCTACTGTGACCTCCACCACTCTGCCAAGGGGCATTAAACCATCTTGTTAAGCTGCTGCGACTTCCACCACTCTTCCAAGAAGCGTTAAAACCATGTTATTAAGCTACTGCGACCACCACCACACTTCCAATTGCCATTGATATTGTCTTTTTATTCCACTGCGACCTCCACCACTCTTCCAATTGGCATTAAAACCATCTTGTTAAGCTACTGTGACCTCCACCACTCTTCCAAGGGGCATTAAAATCGTCTTGTTAAGCTAATGCGACCGCCACCACTCTTCCAAGGGGAATTGATATTGTCTATTTGTTCCACAGCGACCTCCACCACTCATCCAAGGGGCATTAAAACCGTCTTGTTAAGCTACTGTGACCTCCACCACTATTCCATGGTGCATTAAAACCATCTTCTTAAGCTACTTCGACCTCCACCACTCTTCCAAGAGGCGTTAAAACCATCTTTTTAAGCTACTGTGACCTCCACCACTCTTCCAAGGGGCATTGATATTGTCTTTTTATTCCACTGCTACCTCCACCACTCTTCCAAGTGGCATTAAAACCGTCTTGTTAAGATACTGTGACCCCCCATCTCTTCCAAGGGGCATTGAAACCATCTTGTTAAGCTACTGCGACCTCCACCACTCTTCCAAGGGATATTAAAACCTTTTTGTTAAGCTACTGTTACCTCCACGTCTCTTCCACGAGGCATTGCTATTGTCTTTTTATTCCACTGCGACCTCCATTACTATTCCAAGGGGCATTAAAACCGTCTTGTTAATCTACTGTGACCTCCACCACTCTTCCAAGGGGCATTAAATCCGTCTTGTTAAGCTACTGCGACCTCCACCACTCTTCCAAGGGTCGTTAAAAACATCTTATTAAGCGACTGCGACCTCCACCACTCTTCCAAGTGGCATTGATATTGTCTATTTGCTCCACAGCGACCTCCACCACTCATCCAAGGGGCATAAAAACCGTCTTGTTAAGCTACTGTGACCTCCACCACTATTCCATGGTGCATTAAAACCATCTTCTTAAGCTACTGCGACCTCCACCACTCATCCAAGGTGCGTTAAAACCATCTTGTTAAGATACTGCGATCTCCACCACTCTTCCAAGCTTCATTGATATTGTCATTTTATTACACTGCTACCTCCACCACTCGTCCAAGGGACATTAAAACCGTCTTGTTAAGATACTGTGACCTCCATATCTCTTCCAATGGGCATTAAAACCGTCATGTTAATCTTCTGTGACCTCCACGTCTTTTCCAAGGGGCATTGAAACCATCTTGTTAAGCTACTGCGACCTCCACCACTCTACAAAGAGCCATTAATATTGTCTTTTTTTTCCACTGTGACATCCACGTCTCTTCCAAGGGGCATTAAAACCGTCTTGTTAAGCTACTTTGAACTCCACCAGTCTTCCAAGGGGCATTAAATCCGTCTTGTTAAGCTACAGCGACCTCCACCCCTCTTCCAAGGGGCATTAAAAACATCTTATTAAGCTACTGCGACCTCCACCACTCTTCCAAGTGGCATTGATATTGTCTTCTTATTCCACTGCGACCTCCACCACTCTTCCAACGGGCATTAAAACCATCTTGTTAAGCTACTGCGACCTCCACCACTCTTCCAAGGGGCATTAAAACCGTCTTGTTAAGCTACTGCGACCTCCACTGCTCTTCCAAGGGGCATTAAAACCGTCTTGTTAAGCTACTGCGACCTCCATTGCTCTTCCAAGGGGAATTGGTATTGTCTTTTTATTCCACTGCGACCTCCACCACTCTTCCAAGGGGCATTAAAACCGTCTTGTTAAGCTACTGTGACCTGCTCCACACTTCCAAGGGGCATTAAAACCGTCTTGTTAATCTACTGCGACCACCACCACTCTTCCAAGGGGAATTGATATTGTCTTTTTATTCCACTGCGACCTCCACCACTCTTCCAAGGGGCATTAAAACCGTCTTGTTAAGCTACTGTGACCTCTACCACTCTTCCAAGGGGCATTAAAACCATCTTGTTAAGCTACTGTGACCTCCACCACTCTTCCAAGGGGCATTAAAACCATCTTGTTAAGCTACTGCGACATCCACCACTCTTCCAAGGGGCATTGATATTGTCTTTTTATCCCACTGCAACCTCCACCACTCTTCCAAGGGGCATTAAAACCGTCTTGTTAAGTTAGTGTGACCTCCTTATCTCTTCCAATGGGCATGAAAACCGTCATGTTAAGCTACTGTGACCTCCACGTCTTTTCCAAAGGGCATTAAAACCATCTTGTTAAGCTACTGCGACCTCCAGCACTCTTCCAAGGGGCAATAAAACCATCTTGTTAAGCTACTGCGACCTCCACCAGTCTTCCAAGGGGCCTTGATATTGTCTTTTTTTCCACTGCAACCTCCACCACTCTTCCAAGGGTCATTAAAACCATCCTGTTAAGCTACTGCGACCTCTACCACTCTTCCAAGGTGCATAAAGATCGTCTTGTTAAACTACTGCGACCTCCACCACTCTACCAAGGGGCCTTGATATTGTCTTTTTTTCCACTGCAACCTCCACCACTCTTCCAAGGGTCATTAAAACCATCCTGTTAAGCTACTGCGACCTCTACCACTCTTCCAAGGTGCATAAAGATCGTCTTGTTAAACTACTGCGACCTCCACCACTCTACCAAGGGGCCTTGATATTGTCTTTTTTTTCCACTGCAACCTCCACCACTCTTCCAAGGGGCATTAAAACCGTCTTGTTAAGTTAGTGTGACCTCCTTATCTCTTCCAATGGGCATGAAAACCGTCATGTTAATCTACTGTGACCTCCACATCTTTTCCAAAGGGCATTAAAACCATCTTGTTAAGCTACTGCGACCTCCAGCACTCTTCCAAGGGGCAATAAAACCATCTTGTTAAGCTACTGCGACCTCCAGCACTCTTCCAAGGGGCAATAAAACCATCTTGTTAAGCTACTGCGACCTCCACCAGTCTTCCAAGGGGCCTTGATATTGTCTTTTTTTCCACTGCAACCTCCACCACTCTTCCAAGGGTCATTAAAACCATCCTGTTATGCTACTGCGACCTCTACCACTCTTCCAAGGGGCACTAAGACCATCTTGTTAAGCTACTGCGACCTCGACCACTCTTCCAAAGGGCATTGATATTGTCTTTTTATTCCACTGCGACCTCCACCACTCTTCCAAGGGGAATTAAAACGGTATTGTTAAGCTACTGTGACCTCCACATCTCTTCTAGCGGGCATTAAATCCATCTTGTTAAGCTACTGTGACCTCCATGTCTCTTCCAAGGGGCATTAAAACCATCTTGTTAAGCTACTGTGACCTCCACCACTCTGCCAAGGGGCATTAAACCATCTTGTTAAGCTGCTGCGACTTCCACCACTCTTCCAAGGAGCGTTAAAATCATCTTATTAAGCTACTGCGACCACCACCACACTTCCAATTGCCATTGATATTGTCTTTTTATTCCACTGCTACCTCCACCACTCTTCCAAGGGGCATTAAAACCATCTTGTTAAGCTACTGTGACCTCCACCACTATTCCATGGTGCATTAAAACCATCTTCTTAAGCTACTGCGACCTCCACCACTCTTCCAAGAAGCGTTAAAACCATCTTTTTAAGCTACTGTGACCTCCACCACTCTTCCAAGGGGCATTGATAGTGTCTTTTTATTCCACTGCTACCTCCACCACTCTTCCAAGTGGCATTAAAACCGTCTTGTTAAGATACTGTGACCCCCCATCTCTTCCAAGGGGCATCGAAACCATCTTGTTAAGCTACTGTGACCTCCACCACTCTTCCAAGGGATATTAAAACCTTTTTGTTAAGCTACTGTTACCTCCACGTCTCTTCCACGGGGCATTGCTATTGTCTTTTTATTCCACTGCGACCTCCATTACTATTCCAAGGGGCATTAAAACCGTCTTGTTAATCTACTGTGACCTCCACCACTCTTCCAAGGGGCATTAAATCCGTCTTGTTAAGCTACTGCGACCTCCACCACTCTTCCAAGGGTCGTTAAAAACATCTTATTAAGCTACTGCGACCTCCACCACTCTTCCAAGTGGCATTGATATTATCTTCTTATTTCACTGCGACCTCCACCACTCTTCCAAGGGGCATGAAAACCATCTTCTTAAGCTACTGCGACCTCCACCACTCTTCCAAGGTGCGTTAAAACCATCTTGTTAAGATACTGCGACCTCCACCACTCTTCCAAGCTTCATTGATATTGTCATTTTATTACACTGCTACCTCGACCACTCGTCCAAGGGACATTAAAACCGTCTTGTTAAGATACTGTGACCTCCACATCTCTTCCAATGGGCATTAAAACCGTCATGTTAATCTTCTGTGACCTCCACGTCTTTTCCAAGGGGCATTGAAACCATCTTGTTAAGCTACTGCGACCTCCACCACTCTACAAAGAGCCATTAATATTGTCTTTTTTTTCCACTGTGACATCCAAGTCTCTTCCAAGGGGCATTAAAACCGTCTTGTTAAGCTACTTTGAACTCCACCAGTCTTCCAAGGGGCATTAAATCCGTCTTGTTAAGCTACATCGACCTCCACCCCTCTTCCAAGGGGCGTTAAAAACATCTTATTAAGCTACTGCGACCTCCACCACTCTTCCAAGTGGCATTGATATTGTCTTCTTATTCCACTGCGACCTCCACCACTTTTCCAACGGGCATTAAAACCATCTTGTTAAGCTACTGCGACCTCCACTACTCTTCCAAGGGGCATTGATATTGTCTTTTTATCCCACTGCAACCTCCACCACTCTTCCAAGGGGCATTAAAACCGTCTTGTTAAGTTAGTGTGACCTCCTTATCTCTTCCAATGGGCATGAAAACCGTCATGTTAAGCTACTGTGACCTCCACGTCTTTTCCAAAGGGCATTAAAACCATCTTGTTAAGCTACTGCAACCTCCTCCACTCTTCCAAGGGGCAATAAAACCATCTTGTTAAGCTACTGCGACCTCCACCAGTCTTCCAAGGGGCTTTGATATTGTCTTTTTTTCCACTGCGACCTCCACCACTCTTCCAAGGGTCATTAAAACCATCTTGTTAAGCTACTGCGACCCCTACCACTCTTCCAAGGGGCATTAAGACCATCTTGTTAAGCTATTGCGACCTCCACCACTCTTCCAAAGGGCATTGATATTGTCTTTTATTCCACTGCAAACTCCACCACTCTTCCAAGGGGCATTAAAACCATCTTGTTAAGCTACTGCGACCTCCATCACTCTTCCAAGGGGCATTAAAACTGTTTTGTTAAGCTACTGTGACCTCCACCACTCTTCCAAGGCGAATTGATATTGTATTTTTATTCCACTGAGACCTCCACCTCTCTTCCAAGGGGCATTAAAACCGCCTTGTTAAGCTACTGCGACCTTCACCTCTCTTCCAAGGGGCATTAAAACCGTCTTGTTAAGCTACTGTGACCTCCATATCTCTTCCAATGGGCATTAAAACCGTCATGTTAAGCTGCTGTGACCTCCACGTCTTTTCCAAGGGGCATTAAAACCAACTTGTTAAGCTACTGTGACCTCCACCACTCTTCTAAGAGGCATTAAAACAATCTTGTTAAGCTACTGCGACCTCCACCAATCTTCCAAGGGACATTGATATTGTCTTTTTTTTCCACTGCAACCTCCACCACTCTTCTAAGGGGCATTAAAACCCTCTTGTTAAGATACTGTGACCTCCACAACTCTTCCAATAGGCATTAAAACCGTCATGTTAAGCTGCTGTGACCTCCATGTCCTTTCCAAGGCACATTAAAACCATATTCTTAAGCTACTGAGACCATCACCACTCTTCCAAGGGGCATTAAAACCGTCTTGTTAAGCTACTGTGACGTCCACGTCTCTTCCACGGGGCATTGATATTGTCTTTTTATTCCACTGCGACCTCCACCACTCATCCAAGGGGCATTAAAACCATCTAATTAAGCTACTGCGACCTCCACCACTCTTGCAAATGGCATTGATATTGTCTTTTTATTCCACTGCGATCTCCACCACTCTTCCAAGGGGCATTAAATCCGTCTTGTTAAACTACTGCGACCTCCACCACTCTTCCAAGGGGTATTAAAACTGTCTTGTTAAGCTACTGTGACCTCCACCACTCTTCCAAGGGGAATTGATATTGTCTTTTTATTTCACTGCGACCTCCACCACTCTTCCAAGGGGCATTAAAACCACCTGGTTAAGCTACTGTGACCTCTACCACTCTTCCAAGGGGCATTAAAATCATCTTGTTAAGCAACTGTGACCTCCACCACTCTTCCAAGATGCATTACAACCGTCTTTTTAAGCTACTGCGGCCTCCACCACTCTTCCAAGGGGCATTGATATTGTCTTTTCATCCCACTGCGACGTCCACCAGTATTCCAAGGGGCATTAAAACCACCTTGTTAAGCTACTGTGACCTCTACCACTCTTCCAAGGGGCATTAAAATCATCTTGTTAAGCAACTGTGACCTCCACAACTCTTCCAAGGGGCATTAAAACCGTCTTGTTAAGATACTGTGGCCTCCACATCTCTTCCAATGGGCATTAAAACCGTCATGTTAAGCAACTGTGACCTCTACGTCTTTTCCAAGGGGCATTAAAACAATCTTGTTAAGCTACTGTGACCTCCACCACTCTTCCAAGGTGCAATAAAACTATCTTGTTAAGCAACTGTGACCTCCACCACTCTTCCAAGGGGCATTAAAACAGTTTTGTTAAGCTACTGCGACCTCCACCACTCTTCCAAGGGGCATTAAAACAGTTTTGTTAAGCTACTGCGACCTCCACCACTCTTCCAAGGAGCATTAAAACCGTCTTGAAAAGTTAATGCGACCTCCACCACTCTTCCAAGGGGCATTAAAACAGTTTTGTTAAGCTACTGCGACCTCCACCACTCTTCCAAGGTGCATTAAGACCGTCTTGTTAAGCTACTGCGACCTCCACCACTCTTCCAAGGGGCTTTGAAATTGTCTTTTTATTCCACTGCGACCTCCACCACTCTTCCAAGGGGCATTAAAACCTTCTTGCTAAGCTACTGTGACCTCCACCTCTCTTCCAAGGGGCATTAAAACGATTTTGTAAAGCTACTGCGACCTCCACCACTCTACCAATGGGCATTGATGTTGTCTTTTTATTCCACTGTGACATCCACGTCTCTTCCAAGGGGCATTAAAACCGTCTTGTTAAGCTACTGTGACCTCCACCACTCTTCCAAGGGGAATTGATATTTTCTTTTTATTCCACTGCGACCTCCAACACTCTTCCAAGGGGCATTAAAACCATCTTGTTAAGCTACTGTGACCTCCACCACTCTTCCAAGGGGCATTAAAACCGTCTTGTTAAGCTACTGCGACCTCCACCACTCTTCCAATGGGCGTTAAAACCATCTTATTAAGCTACTGCGACCTCCAACACTCTTCCAAGTGTCATTGATATTGTCTTTTTATTCCACTGCGACCTCCACCTCTCTTCCAAATGGCATTAAAACCGTATTGTTAAGCTACTGCGACCTCCACCACTCTTCCAAGGGGCATTAAAACCGTCTTGTTAAGCTAATGCGACCTCCACCACTCTTCCAAGGGGAATTGATATTGTCAATTTATTCCACTGCGACCTCCACCACTCTTCCAAGGGGAACTAAAACCGTCATGTTAAGCTAATGTGACCTCCAGCACTCTTCCAAGGGGCATTAAAACTGTCTTGTTAAGCTACTGCGACCTCCACCACTCTTCCAAAGGGCATTAAAACCATCTTGTTAAGCTACTGCGACCTCCACCTGTCTTCCAAGGGGCATTGATATTGTCTTTTTATTCCACTGTGATCTCCACCACTCATGCAAGGGTCATTATAACGGTCTTGTTAAGCTGCTGTGACCTCCAGCACTCTTCCAAGGGGCATTAAAACCGTCTTGTTAAGCTACTGCGACCTGCACCACTCTTCCAAGGGGCATTAAAACTGTCTTGTTAAGCTACTGTGACATCCACGTCTCTTCCACGTGGCATTGATATTGTCTTTTTATTCCACTACGACTTCCACCACTCTTCCAAGGGGCATTAAAACAGTCTTGTTAACTACTGTGACCTCCACCACTCTTCCAAGGGGCATTAAGACCATCTTGTTAAGCTACTGCGACCTCCACCACTCTTCCAAAGGGCATTGATATTGTCTTTTTATTCCACTGCGATCTCCACCACTCTTCGAAGTGGCATTAAAACCGTCTTGTTAAGCTACTGCGACCTCCATCACTCTTCCACGGGGCATTGATAGTCTTTTTATTCCACGGTGACCTCCACGTCTCTTCCAATGGGCATTAAAACCATCTTGTTAAGCTACTGTGACCTCCAAGTCTCTTCCAAGGGGCATTAAAACCAACTTGTTAAGCTACTGTGACCTCCTCTACTCTTCCAAGGGGCATTAAAACCATCTTGTTAAGCTACTGCGACCTCCACCACTCTACCAAGGGTCATTAAAACCATCTTTTTAAGCTACTGCGACACCCACGTCTTTTCCAAGGGGCATTAAAACCGTCTTGTTAAGCTTCTGCGACCTCGACCACACTTCGTTGGGGCATTAAAACCGTCTTTTTAAGCTACTGCGACCTCCACCACTCTTCCAAGGTGCATTAAGACCGTCTTGTTAAGCTACTGCGACCTCCACCAATCTTCCAAGGGGCATTGAAATTGTCTTTTTATTCCGCTACGACGACCACCACTCTTCCAAGAGGAATTAAAACCGTCTTGTTAAGCTACTGTGACCTCCACGTCTCTTCCAAGGGGCATTAACACCATCTTGTTAAGCTACTGTGACCTCCACCACTCTTCCAATGGGCATTAAAACCGTCATGTTAAGCTACTGCGACCTCCACCACTCTTCCAAGTGGCATTGATATTGTCTTTTATTCCACTGCAACCTCCACCACTCTTCCAAGGGGCATTAAGACCGTCTTGTTAAGCTACTGCGACCTCCACCACTCTTCCAAGGGGCATTAAAACCGTTTTGTTAAGCTACGACCTCCACCACTCTTCCAAAGGGAATTAAAACCTTCTTGTTAAGCTACTGTGACCTCCACGTCTCTTCCAAGGGGCATTAAAACCATCTTGTTAAGATACTGTGACCTCCACCACTCTTCCAAGGGGCTTTAAAACCGTCATGTTAAGCTACTGCGACCTCCACCACTCTTCCAAGTGGCATTGATATTGTCTTTTATTCCACTGCAACCTCCACCACTCTTCCAAGGGGCATTAAAACCGTCTTGTTAAGCTACTGCGACCTCCACCACCCTTCCAAGGGGCATTAAAACCGTTTTGTTAAGCTATTGTGACCTCCACCACTCTTCAAAGGGGAATTGATATTGTATTTTTATTCCACTGCGACCTACACCACTCTTCCAAGGTTCATTAAAACCGTTTTGTTAAGCTACTGCAACCTCCACCACTATTCGAAGGGGCATTAAAACCATCTTGTTAAGCTACTGCGACCTCCAACACTCTTTCAAGGGGCATTAATATTGTCTTTTTATTCCACTGCGACCTTAACCACTCTTACAAGGGGCATTAGAACCATCTTGTTAAGATACTGTGACCTCCATATCTCTTCCAATGGGCATTAAAACCGTCTTGTTAAGATACTGTGACCTCCATATCTCTTCCAATGGGCATTAAAACCGTCATGTTAAGCTGCTGTGACCTCCACCACTCTTCCAAGGGGCATTAAAAACATCTTGTTAAGCAACTGCGACCTCCACCACTCTTCCAAGGGGCATTGATATTGTCTTTTTATTCCACTTCTACCACCACCACTCTTCCAACGGGCATGAAAACCGTCTTGCTAAGCTAATGCGACCGCCATCACTCTTCCAAGGTGAATTTATATTGTGTATTTATTCCACTGCGACCTCCACCACTCATCCAAGGGGCATTAAAACCGTCTTGTTAAGCTACTGTGATCTGCACCACTCTTCCAAGGGGCATTAAAACCATCTTGTTAAGCTACTGCGACCTCCACTACTCTTTCAAGCGGCATTAATATTGTCTTTTTATTCCACTGTGACCTCCACTTCTCTTCCAAGGGGCATTAAAACCGTCTTGTTAAGCTACTGTGACCTCCACATCTCTTCCAAGGGGCATTAAAACCGTCTTGTTAAGCTACTGTGACCTCCACCAATCTTCCAAAAGGAATTGATATTGTATTTTTTTTCCACTGCGACCTCCACCACTCTTCCAAGGGTGTTAAAACCGTCTTGTTAAGCTACTGCGACCTCCACCACTCTTCCAAGGGGCATTAAAACCATCTAGTTAAGCTACTGCGACCTCTACCACTCTTCCAAGGGTCATTGATATTGTCATTTTATTTCACTGCGACCTCAACCACTCTTACAAGGGGCATTAAAACCATCTTGTTAAGATACTGTGACCTCCATATCCCTTCCAATGGGGATTAATACCGTCATGTTAAGCTGCTGTTACCTCCACGTCTTTTCCAAGGGGCATTAAAACCATCTTGTTAAGCTACTGTGACCTCCACCACTCTTCTAACGGGCATTAAGACCATCTTGTTAATCTACTGTGACCTCCACCTCTCTTCCAAGGGGCATTAAAGCCGTCTTGTTAAGCTACTGTGACCTCCATATCTCTTCCATTGGGCATTAAAACCGTCATGTTAAGCTGCTGTGACCTCCACGTCTTTTCCAAGGGGCAATAAAACCATCTTGTTAAGCTACTGTGACCTCCACCACTCTTTACTAAGAGGCATTAAAACAATCTTGTTAAGCTACTGCGACCTCCACCAATCTTCCAAGGGGCTTTGATATTGTCTCTTTTTTCCACTGCAACCTCCACCTCTCTTCTAAGGGGCATTAAAACCGTCATGTTAAGCTGCTGTGACCTCTACGTCCTTTCCAAGGGACATTAAAACCAACTTCTTAAGCTACTGAGACCATCACCACTCATCCAAGGGGCATTAAAACCATCTTGTTAAGCTAATGTGACATCCACGTCTCTTCCACGGGGCATTGATATTGTCTTTTTATTCCACTGCGACCTCGACCACTCATCCAAGGGGCATTAAAACCATCTTATTAAGCTACTGCGACCTCCACCACTCTTGCAAATGGCATTGATATTGTCTTTTTATTCCACTGCGATCTCCACCACTCTTCCAAGGGGCATTAAATCCGTCTTGTTAAACTACTGCGACCTCCACCACTCTTCCAAGGGGTATTAAAACCGTCTTGTTAAGCTACTGCGACCTCCACCACTCTTCCAAGGGGAATTGATATTGTCTTTTTATTCCACTGCGACCTCCACCACTCTTCCAAGGGGCATTAAAACCACCTTGTTAAGCTACTGTGACCTCTACCACTCTTCCAAGGGGCATTAAAATCATCTTGTTAAGCAACTGTGACCTCCACCACTCTTCCAAGAGGCATTAAAACTGTCTTGTTAATCTACTGCGACCTCCACCACTCTTCCAAGGGGCATTGATATTGTCTTTTCATCCCACTGCGACCTCCACCACTATTCCAAGGGGCATTAAAACTACCTTGTTAAGCTACTGTGACCTCTACCACTCTTCCAAGGGGCATTAAAATCATCTTGTTAAGATACTGTGACCTCCACATCTCTTCCAATGGGCATTAAAACCGTCATGTTAAGCAACTGTGACCTCTACGTCTTTTCCAAGGGGCATTAAAACAATCTTGTTAAGCTACTGCGACCTCCACCACTCTTCCAAGGTGCAATAAAACTATCTTGTTAAGCAACTGTGACCTCCACCACTCTTCCAAGGGGCATTAAAACAGTTTTGTTAAGCTACTGCGACCTCCACCACTCTTCCAAGGGGCATTAAAACAGTTTTGTTAAGCTACTGCGACCTCCACCACTCTTCCAAGGAGCATTAAAACCGTCTTGAAAAGTTAATGCGACCTCCACCACTCTACCAAGGGGCATTGATATTGTCTTTTTATTCCACTGTGACATCCACGTCTCTTCCAAGGGGCATTAAAACCGTCTTGTTAAGCTACTGTGACCGCCACCACTCTTCCAAGCGTAATTGATATTGTCTTTTTATTCCACTGCGACCTCCAACACTCTTCCAAGGGGCATTAAAACCATCTTGTTAAGCTACTGTGACCTCCACCACTCTTTCAAGGGCATTAAAACCGTCTTGTTAAGCTACTGCGACCTCCAACACTCTTCCAAGTGTCATTGATATTGTCTTTTTATTCCACTGCGACCTCCACCTCTCTTCCAAATGGCATTAAAACCGTATTGTTAAGCTACTGCGACCTCCACCACTCTTCCAAGGGGCATTAAAACCGTCTTGTTAAGCTAATGCGACCTCCACCACTCTTCCAAGGGGAATTGATATTGTCAATTTATTCCACTGCGACCTCCACCACTCTTCCAAGGGGCATTAAAACCATCTTGTTAAGCTACTGCGACCTCCACCACTCTTCCAAGGGGCATTAAAACCGTCTTGTTAAGCTAATGCGACCTCCACCACTCTTCCAAGGGGAATTGATATTGTCTTTTTATTCCACTGCGATCTCCACCACTCATGCAAGGGGCATTAAAGCCGTCTTGTTAAGCTACTGTGACCTCCATATCTCTTCCATTGGGCATTAAAACCGTCATGTTAAGCTGCTGTGACCTCCACGTCTTTTCCAAGGGGCAATAAAACCATCTTGTTAAGCTACTGTGACCTCCACCACTCTTTACTAAGAGGCATTAAAACAATCTTGTTAAGCTACTGCGACCTCCACCAATCTTCCAAGGGGCTTTGATATTGTCTCTTTTTTCCACTGCAACCTCCAACTCTCTTCTAAGGGGCATTAAAACCGTCATGTTAAGCTGCTGTGACCTCTACGTCCTTTCCAAGGGACATTAAAACCAACTTCTTAAGCTACTGAGACCATCACCACTCATCCAAGGGGCATTAAAACCATCTTGTTAAGCTAATGTGACATCCACGTCTCTTCCACGGGGCATTGATATTGTCTTTTTATTCCACTGCGACCTCGACCACTCATCCAAGGGGCATTAAAACCATCTTATTAAGCTACTGCGACCTCCACCACTCTTGCAAATGGCATTGATATTGTCTTTTTATTCTACTGCGATCTCCACCACTCTTCCAAGGGGCATTAAATCCGTCTTGTTAAACTACTGCGACCTCCACCACTCTTCCAAGGGGTATTAAAACCGTCTTGTTAAGCTACTGCGACCTCCACCACTCTTCCAAGGGGAATTGATATTGTCTTTTTATTCCACTGCGACCTCCACCACTCTTCCAAGGGGCATTAAAACCACCTTGTTAAGCTACTGTGACCTCTACCACTCTTCCAAGGGGCATTAAAATCATCTTGTTAAGCAACTGTGACCTCCACCACTCTTCCAAGAGGCATTAAAACTGTCTTGTTAATCTACTGTGACCTCCACCACTCTTCCAAGGGGCATTGATATTGTCTTTTCATCCCACTGCGACCTCCACCACTATTCCAAGGGGCATTAAAACTACCTTGTTAAGCTACTGTGACCTCTACCACTCTTCCAAGGGGCATTAAAATCATCTTGTTAAGATACTGTGACCTCCACATCTCTTCCAATGGGCATTAAAACCGTCATGTTAAGCAACTGTGACCTCTACGTCTTTTCCAAGGGGCATTAAAACAATCTTGTTAAGCTACTGCGACCTCCACCACTCTTCCAAGGTGCAATAAAACTATCTTGTTAAGCAACTGTGACCTCCACCACTCTTCCAAGGGGCATTAAAACAGTTTTGTTAAGCTACTGCGACCTCCACCACTCTTCCAAAGGGCATTAAAACAGTTTTGTTAAGCTACTGCGACCTCCACCACTCTTCCAAGGAGCATTAAAACCGTCTTGAAAAGTTAATGCGACCTCCACCACTCTACCAAGGGGCATTGATATTGTCTTTTTATTCCACTGTGACATCCACGTCTCTTCCAAGGGGCATTAAAACCGTCTTGTTAAGCTACTGTGACCGCCACCACTCTTCCAAGCGTAATTGATATTGTCTTTTTATTCCACTGCGACCTCCAACACTCTTCCAAGGGGCATTAAAACCATCTTGTTAAGCTACTGTGACCTCCACCACTCTTTCAAGGGCATTAAAACCGTCTTGTTAAGCTACTGCGACCTCCAACACTCTTCCAAGTGTCATTGATATTGTCTTTTTATTCCACTGCGACCTCCACCTCTCTTCCAAATGGCATTAAAACCGTATTGTTAAGCTACTGCGACCTCCACCACTCTTCCAAGGGGCATTAAAACCGTCTTGTTAAGCTAATGCGACCTCCACCACTCTTCCAAGGGGAATTGATATTGTCAATTTATTCCACTGCGACCTCCACCACTCTTCCAAGGGGCATTAAAACCATCTTGTTAAGCTACTGCGACCTCCACCACTCTTCCAAGGGGCATTAAAACCGTCTTGTTAAGCTAATGCGACCTCCACCACTCTTCCAAGGGGAATTGATATTGTCTTTTTATTCCACTGCGATCTCCACCACTCATGCAAGGGGCATTATAACTGTCTTGTTAAGCTACTGTGACCTCCAGCACTCTTCCAAGGGGCATTAAAACCGTCTTGTTAAGCAACTGCGACCTGCACCACTCTTCCAAGGGGCATTAAAACTGTCTTGTTAAGCTACTGTGACGTCCACGTCTCTTCCACGGGGCATTGATATTGTCTTTTTATTCCACTGCGACTTCCACCACTCTTCCAAGGGGCATTAAAACAGTCTTGTTAAGCTACTGTGACCTCCACCACTCTTCCAAGGGGCATTAAGACCATCTTGTTAAGCTACTGCGACCTCCACCACTCTTCCAAGGGGCATTGATATTGTCTTTTTATTCCACTGCGACCTCCACCACTCTTCGAAGTGGTATTAAAACCGTCTTGTTAAGCTACTGCGACCTCCACCACTCTTCCAAGGTGCATTGATAGTCTTTTTATTCCACGGTGACCTCCACGTCTCTTCCAATGGGCATTAAAACCATCTTGTTAAGCTACTGTGACCTCCACGTCTCTTCCAATGGACATTGAAACCAACTTGTTAAGCTACTGTGACCTCCTCTACTCTTCCAAGGGGCATTAAAACCATCTTGTTAAGCTACTGCGACCTCCACCACTCTACCAAGGGTCATTAAAACCATCTTTTTAAGCTAGTGCGACATCCACGTCTTTTCCAAGGGGCATTAAAACCGTCTTGTTAAGCTTATGCGACCTCGACCACACATCGTTGGGGCATTAAAACCGTCTTTTTAAGCTACTGCGACCTCCACCACTCTTCCAAGGTGCATTAAGACCGTCTTGTTAAGCTACTGCGACCTCCACCAATCTTCCAAGGGGCATTGAAATTGTATTTTTATTCCGCTACGACCTCCACCACTCTTCCAAGGGGAATTAAAACCGTCTTGTTAAGCTACTGTGACCTCCACGTCTCTTCCAAGGGGCATTAAATCCTTCTTGTTAAGCTACTGTGAGCTCCACCACTCTTCCAATGGGCAATAAAACCGTCATGTTAAGCTACTGCGACCTCCACCACTCTTCCAAGTGGCATTGATATTGTCTTTTATAACACTGCAACCTCCACCACTCTTCCAAGGGGCATTGAGACCGTCTTGTTAAGCTACTCCGACCTCCACCACTCTTCCAAGGGGCATTAAAACCGTTTTGTTAAGCAACGACCTTCACCACTCTTCCAAGGGGAATTAAAACCGTCTTGTTAAGCTACTGTGTCCCCCACGTCTCTTCCAAGGGGCATTAAAACCATCTTGTTAAGCTACTGTGACCTCCACCACTCTTCCAAGGGGCATTAAAACCGTCATGTTAAGCTACTGCGACCTCCACCACTCATCCAAGTGGCATTGATATTGTGTTTTATTTCACTGCAACCTCCACCACTCTTCCAAGGGGCATTAAAACCGTCTTGTTAAGCTACTGCGACCTCCACCACCCTTCCAAGGGGCATTAAAACCGTTTTGTTAAGCTACTGTGACCTCCACCACTCTTCAAAGGGGAATTGATATTGTATTTTTAATCCACTGCGACCTCCACCACTCTTCCAAGGTTCATTAAAACCGTTTTGTTAAGCTACTGCAACCTCCACCACTCTTCCAAGGGGCATTAAAACCATCTTGTTAAGCTACTGCGACCTCCAACACTCTTTCAAGGGGCATTAATATTGTCTTTTTATTCCACTGCGACCTCAACCACTCTTACAAGGGGCATTAGAACCATCTTGTTAAGATACTGTGACCTCCATATCTTTTCCAATGGGCATTAAAACCGTCTTGTTAAGATACTGTGACCTCCATATCTCTTCCAATGGGCATTAAAACCGTCATGTTAAGCTGCTGTGACCTCCACCACTCTTCCAAGGGGCATTAAAACCATCTTGTTAAGCTACTGCGACCTCCACCACTCTTCCAAGGGGCATTGATATTGTCTTTTTATTCCACTTCTACCTCCACCACTCTTCCAATGGGCACTAAAACCATCTTGTTAAGCTACAGCGACGTCCACCACTCTTCCAACGGGCATTAAAACCGTCTTGCTAAGCTAATGCGACCGCCACCACTCTTCCAAGGGGAATTTATATTGTGTATTTATTCCACTGCGACCTCCACCACTCATCCAAGGGGCATTAAAACCGTCTTGTTAAGCTACTGTGATCTGCACTACTCTTCCAAGGGGCATTAAAACCATCTTGTTAAGCTACTGCGACCTCCACCACTCTTTCAAGAGGCATTAATATTGTCTTTTTATTCCACTGTGACCTCCACTTCTCTTCCAAGGGGCATTAAAACCGTCTTGTTAAGCTACTGTGACCTCCATGTCTCTTCCAAGGGGCATTAAAACCGTCTTGTTAAGCTACTGTGACCTCCACCAATCTTCCAAAAGGAATTGATATTGTATTTTTTTTCCACTGCGACCTCCACCACTCTTCCAAGGGTATTAAAACCGTCTTGTTAAGCTACTGCGACCTCCACCACTCTTCCAAGGGGCATTAAAACCATCTAGTTAAGCTACTGCGACCTCCACCACTCTTCCAAGGGTCATTGATATTGTCATTTTATTCCACTGCGACCTCAACCACTCTTACAAGGGGCATTAAAACCATCTTGTTAAGATACTGTGACCTCCATATCCCTTCCAATGGGCATTAATACCGTCATGTTAAGCTGCTGTGACCTCCACGTCTTTTCCAAGGTGCATTAAAACCATCTTGTTAAGCTACTGTGACCTCCACCACTCTTCTAACGGGCATTAAGACCATCTTGTTAAGCTACTGCGACCTCCACCAATCTTCCAAGGGGCATTGATATTGTCTTTTTATACCTCTGCGACATCCACCACTCTTCCAAGGGGCATTAAAACAATCTTGTTAAGCTTCTGCGACCTCCACCACTCTTCCAAGGGGCATTAAAACAGTCTTGTTAAGCTACTGCGACCTCCACCACTCTTCCAAGGGGCATTAAAATCATCTTGTTAAGCTACTGCGACCTCCACCACTCTTCCAAGGGGCATTGATATTGTCTTTTTATTCCACTGATACCTCCACCTCTCTTCCAATGGGCATTAAAACCATCTTGTTAAGCTACAGCGACTTCCACCACTCTTCCAACGCGCATTAAAACCGTCTTGTTAAGCTAATGCGACCGCCACCACTCTTCCAAGGGGAATTGATATTGTCTATTTATTCCACTGCGACTTCCACCACTCTTCCAAGGGGCATTAAAACCATCTTGTTAAGCTACTGCTACCTCCACCACTCTTCCAAGAGGCATTAATATTGTCTTTTTATTCCACTGTGACCTTCACGTCTCTTCCAAGGGGCATTAAAACCATCTTGTTAAGCTACTGTGATCTCCAGGTCTCTTCCAAAGGGCATTAAAACCGTCTTGTTAAGCTACTGTGACCTCCACCACTCTTCTAATGGGCATTAAAACCGTCTTGTTAAGCTACTGTGACCTCCACCACTCTTCCAAGGGGCATTAAAACCGTCTTGATAAGCTACTGTGACCTCCACCAATCTTCCAAGGGGAATTGATATTGTTTTTTTTTTCCTTTCCACTGCGACCTCAACCAATCTTACAAGGAGCATTAAAACCATCTTGTTAAGATACTGTGAAATCCATATCCCTTCCAATGGGCATTAATACCGTCATGTTAAGCTGCTGTAACCTCCACGTCTTTTCCAAGGGGCATTAAAACCATCTTGTTAAGCTACTGTGACCTCCACCACTCTTCTGAGGGGCATTAAAACCATCTTGTTAAGCTACTGCGACCTCCACCACTCTTCTAAGGGGCATTAAAACCATCTTGTTAAGCTACTGCGACCTCCACCAATCTTCCAAGGGGCATTGATATTGTCTTTTTATTCCACGGCAACCTCCACCACTCTTCCAAGGAGCATTAAAACCGTCTTGTTAAGATATTGTTACCTCCACAACTCTTCCAACAGGCATTAAAACCGTCATGTTAAGCTGCTGTGACCTCCTCGTCCTTTCCAAGGGACATTAAAACCATCTTGTTAAGCTACTGTGACCTGCACCACTCTTCCAAGGGGCATTAAAACCGTCTTGTTAAGCTTCCGTGACGTCCTCGTCTCTTCCACGGGGCATTGATATTGTCTTTTTATTCCACTGCGACCTCCACCTCTCATCCAAGGGGCGTTAAAACCATCTTATTAAGCTTCTGTGACCTCCACCACTCTTCCAAAGGGCATTAAAACAGTATTGTTAAGCTACTGTGACCTCCACCACTCTTCCAAGGGGCATTAAAACCGTCTTGTTAAGCTACTGCGACCTCTACCACTCTTCCAAGGGGCATTAAAACCGTCTACTTAAGCTAATGCGATCTCCACCACTCTTCCAAAGGGAATTGATATTGTCAATTTACTCCACTGCGACCTCCACCACTCTTCAAAGGGGAATTAAAACCGTCTTGTTAAGATACTGTTACCTCCACAACTCTTACAATAGGCATTAAAACCGTCATGTTAAGCTGCTGTGACCTCCACGTCCTTTCCAAGGGACATTAAAACCATCTTGTTAAGCTACTGTGACCTGCACCACTCTTCCAAGGGGCATTAAAACCGTCTTGTTAAGCTACTGTGACGTCCAGGTCTCTTCCTCGGGGCATTGATATTGTATATTTATTCCACTGCGACCTCCACCACTCATCCAAGGGGCGTTAAAATCATCTTATTAAGCTACTGCGACCTCCACCACTCTTCCAAGTGGCACTGATATTGTCTTTTTATTCCACTGCGACCTCCACCACTCTTCCAAGGGGCATTAAAACTGTCTTGCTAAGCTACTGTGACCTCCACCACTCATCCAAGGGGCGTTAAAACCATCTTATTAAGCTACTGCGACCTCCACCACTCTTCCAAGTGGCATTGATATTGTCTTTTTATTCCACTGCGACCTCCACCACTCTTCTAAGGGGCATAAAACCATCTTGTTAAGCTACTGTGACCTCCACCACTCTTCCAAGGGGAATTGATATTGTCTTTTTATTCCACAGCGACCTCCATCGCTCTTCCAAGGGGCATTAAAACCGCCTTGTTAAGCTACTGTGACCTCTAACACTTCCAAGGGGTATTTAAACCATCTTGTTAAGCTACTGTGACCTCCACCACTCATCCAAGGGGCGTTAAAACCATCTTATTAAGCTACTGCGACCTCCACCACTCTTCCAAGTGGCATTGATATTGTCTTTTTATTCCACTGCGACCTCCACCACTCTTCTAAGGGGCATTATAACCATCTTGTTAAGCTACTGTGACCTCCACCACTCTTCCAAGGGGAATTGATATTGTCTTTTTATTCCACAGCGACCTCCATCGCTCTTCCAAGGGGCATTAAAACCGCCTTGTTAAGCTACTGTGACCTCTAACACTCTTCCAAGGAGCATTTAAACCATCTTGTTAAGCTACTGTGACCTCCACCACTCTTTTAAGAGGCATTAAAACCATCTTGTTAAGCTACTGCGACCTCCACCACTCTTCCAAGGGGAATTAAAACCGTCTTTGTTAAGCTACTGTGACCTCCATCAATCTTCCGAGGGGCATTAAAACCGTCTTGTTAAGCTACTGCGACCTCCACCAGTCTTCCAAGGGGCATTGATATTGTCTTTTTATTCCACTGCGTCCTCCACCACTCATGCAAGGGGCATTATAACCGTTTTGTTAAGCTACTGTGACCTCCAGCACTCTTCCAAGGGGCATTAAAACCGTCTTGTTAAGCGACTGCAACCTGCACCACTCTTCCAAGGGGCATTAAAACCGTCTTGTTAAGCTAGTGTGACGTCCACGTCTCTTCCACGGGGCATTGATATTGTCTTTTTATTCCACTGCGACTTCCACCACTCTTCCAAGGGGCATTAAACCGTCTGTTTAAGCTACTGCGACCTCCACCACTTTTCCAAGGGGCATTAAAACCATCTTGTTAAGCTACTGTGACCTCCACCTCTCTTCCAAGGGTAATTGATATTATCTTTTTATTCCACAGCGACCTCCACCGCTCATCCAAGGGGCATTAAAACCGCCTTGTTAATCTACTGTGACCTCTAACACTCTTCCAAGGGGCATTAAATCCATCTTGTTAAGCTACTGTGACCTCCACCACTCTTCCAAGAGGCATTAAAACCAACTTGTTAAGCTACTGCGACCTCCATCACTATTACAAGGGGCATTGATATTGTCTTTTCATCCCACTGCGACCTCCACCACTCTTCCAAGGGGCATTAAAACCATCTTGTTAAGATACTGTGAACTCCACATGTCTTCCAATGGGCATTAAAACCGTCATGTTAAGCAACTGTGACCTCCACGTCTTTTCCAAGGGGCATTAAAACCATCTTGTTAAGCTACTGCGACCTCCACCACTCTTCCAAGGGGCAATAAAACAATCTTGTTAAGCTACTGTGACCTCCACGTCTCTTCCACGGGGCATTGGTATTGTCATTTTTTTCCACTGCGACATCCACCACTCTTCCAAGGGGCATTAAAACAATCTTGTTAAGCTTCTGCGACCTCAACCACTCTTCCAAGGGGCATTAAAACAGTCTTGTTAAGCTACTGCGACATCCACCACTCTTCAAAGGTGCATTAAGACCATCTTGTTAAGCTACTGCGACCTCCACCTCTCTTACAAAGGGAATTGATATTGTCAATTTATTCCTCTGCGACCTCCACCACTCTTCCAAAGGGAATTAAAACCATCTTGTTAAGCTACTGTGACCTCCAGCACTCTTCCAAGGGGCATTAAAACCGTCTTGTTAAGCTACTGCGACCTCCACCACTCTTCCAAGGGGCATTAAAGCCATCTTGTTAAGCTACTGCGACCTCCACCAGTCTTCCAAGGGGCATTGATATTGTCTTTTTAGTCCACTGCGACCTCCACCACTCATGCAAGGGGCATTATAACCGTTTTGTTAAGCTACTGTGACTTCCAGCACTCTTCCAAGGGGCATTAAAACCGTCTTGTTAAGCTAATGCGTTCTGCACCTTTCTTCCAAGGGGCATTAAAACCATCTTGTTAAGCTACTGTGACGTCCACATCTCTTCCACAGGGCACTGATATTGTCTTTTTATTCCACTGCGACTTCCACCTCTCTTCCAAGGGGCATTAAAACCGTCTGTTTAAGCTACTGCGACCTCCACCACTGTTCCAAGGGGCATTAAAACCATCTTGTTAAGCTACTGTGACCTCCACCACTCTTCCAAGGGGAATAGATATTGTCTTCTTATTCCACAGCGACCTCCACCGCTCTTCCAAGGTGCATTAAGACCATGTTGTTAAGCTACTGCGACCTCCACCACTCTACGAAGGTTCATTGATATTGTCTTTTTATTCCACTGTGACCTCCACGTCTCTACCAAGGGGCATTTAAACCGTCTTGTTAAGCTACTGTGACCTCCACCACTCTTCCAAGGGGCATTAAAACTCTCTTGTTAAGCTACTGCGACCTCCACCACTCTTCCAAGGGGCATTAAAACCATCTTGTTAAGCTAATGCGACCTCCACCACTCTTCCAAAGGGAATTGATATTGTCAATTTATTCCTCTGCGACCTCCACCCCTCTTCCAAGGGGAATTAAATCCGTCTTGTTAAGCTACAGTGATCTCCAGCACTCTTCCTAGGGGCATTAAAACCGTCTTGTTAAGCTACTGCGACCTCCACCACTCTTCCAAGGGGCATTAAAACCGTCTTGTTAAGCTACTGCGACCTGCACCACTCTTCCAAGGGGCATTAAAACCGTATGGTTAAGCTACTGTGACGTCCACGTCTCTTCCACGGGGCATTGGTATTGTCTTTTTATTCCACTGCGACATCCACCACTCTTCCAAGGGGCATTAAAACAATCTTGTTAAGCTTCTGCGACCTCCACCACTCTTCCAAGGGGCATTAAAACAGTCTTGTTAAGCTACTGCGACCTCCAGCACTCTTCCAAGGTGCAATAAGACCATCTTGTTAAGTTACTGCGACCTCCACCACTCTTCCAAGGGGCATTGATATTGTCTTTTTATTCCACTACGACCTCCACCACTTTTCCAAGGGGAATTAAAACTGTCTTGTTAAGCTACTGTGACCTCCATCACTGTTCCAAGGGGCATTAAAACTGTCTTGTTAAGCTACTGTGACCTCCACCACTCTTCCAAGGGGCATTAAAACCATCTTTTTAAGCTACTGCGACCTCCACCAGTCTTTCAAGGGGCATTGATATTGTCTTTTTATTCCACTGGGACCTCCACCACTCATGCAAGTTGCATTAAAACCGTCTTGTTAAGCTACTGTGACCTCCACCACTCTTCCAAGGGGCATTAAAACTCTCTTGTTAAGCTACTGCGACCTCCACCACTCTTCCAAGGGGCATTAAAACCATCTTGTTAAGCTAATGCGACCTCCACCACTCTTCCAAAGGGAATTGATATTGTCAATTTATTCCTCTGCGACCTCCACCCCTCTTCCAAGGGGAATTAAATCCGTCTTGTTAAGCTACAGTGACCTCCAGCACTCTTCCTAGGGGCATTAAAACCGTCTTGTTAAGCTACTGCGACCTCCACCACTCTTCCAAGGGGCATTAAAACCATCTTGTTAAGCTACTGCTTCCTCCACCAGTCTTCCATGTGGCATTGATATTGTCTTTTTATTCCACTGCGACCACCACCACTCATGCAAGGGGCATTATAACCGTTTTGTTAAGCTACTGTGACCTCCAGCACTCTTCCAAGGGGCATTAAAACCGTCTTGTTAAGCTACTGCGACCTGCACCACTCTTCCAAGGGGCATTAAAACCGTCTTGTTAAGCTACTGTGACGTCCACGTCTCTTCCACGGGGCATTGGTATTGTCTTTTTATTCCACTGCGACATCCACCACTCTTCCAAGGGGCATTAAAACAATCTTGTTAAGCTTCTGCGACCTCCACCACTCTTCCAAGGGGCATTAAAACAGTCTTGTTAAGCTACTGCGACCTCCAACACTCTTCCAAGGTGCAATAAGACCATCTTGTTAAGTTACTGCGACCTCCACCACTCTTCCAATGGGCATTGATATTGTCTTTTTATTCCACTACGACCTCCACCACTTTTCCAAGGGGAATTAAAACTGTCTTGTTAAGCTACTGTGACCTCCATCACTGTTCCAAGGGGCATTAAAACTGTCTTGTTAAGCTACTGTGACCTCCACCACTCTTCCAAGGGGCATTAAAACCATCTTTTTAAGCTACTGCAACCTCCACCAGTCTTCCAAGGGGCATTGATATTGTCTTTTTATTCCACTGGGACCTCCACCACTTTTCCAAGGGGAATTAAAACTGTCTTGTTAAGCTACTGTGACCTCCACCACTTTTCCAAGGGGAAATAAAACTGTCTTGTTAAGCTACTGTGACCTCCATCACTGTTCCAAGGGGCATTAAAACCGTCTTTTTAAGATACTGTGACCTCCACATCTCTTCCAATGGGCATTAAAACCGTCATGTTAAGCTACTGTGACCTCCACGTCTTTTCCAAGGGGCATAGAAACCATCTTGTTAAGCTACTGCGACCTCCACCACTCTTCCAAGGGGCAATAAAACCGTCTTGTTAAGCTACCGTGACCTCCACGTCTCTTCCACGGGGCATTGATATTGTCTTTTTATTCCACTGCGACCTCCACCACTATTCCAAGGGGCATTAAAACCATCTTGTAAAGCTACTGTGACCTCCACATCTCATCCAAGGGGCATTGATTTTGTCTATTTATTCCACTGCGAACTCCACCACTCTTCCAAGGTGCATTAAAACCGTCTTGTTAAGCTACAGTGACCCCCACCACTCTTCCAAGAGGCATTAATATTGTCTTTTTATTCCACTGTGACCTCCACGTCTCTTCCAAGGGGCATTAAAACCGTCTTGTTAAGCTACTGTGACCTCCACCACTCTTCCAAGGGGCATTAAAACCGTCTTGTTAAGCTTCTGCGACCTCTACCACTCTTCCAAGGGGCATTAAAAGCTTCTTATTAAGCTACTGTGACCTCCACCACTCTTCCAAGAGGCATTAAAACCTTCTTGTTAAGCTACTGCGACCTCCACCACTCTTCCAAGGGGAATTGATATTGTCTTTTTATTCCACTGCGACCTCCACCCCTCTTCCAAGGGGCATTAAAACCTTCTTGTTAAGCTACTGTGACCTGCACCACTCATCCTAGGGGCATTAAAACCATCTTGTTAAGCTACTGCGACCTCCACCACTCATCCAAGAGGCATTAATATTGTCTTTTTATTCCACTGTGACCTCCACTTCTCTTCCAGTCGGCATTAAAACTGTCTTGTTAAGATACTGTGACCACCACGTCTCTTCCAAGGGGCATTAAAATTGTCTTGTTAAGTTACTGTGACCTCCACCACTCTTCCATGGGGCATTAAAACCGTCTTGTTAAACTTCTGCCACCTCCACCACTCTTCCAAGGGGCGTTAAAACCATCTTATTAAGCTACTGCGACCTCCACCACTCTTCCAAGTGGCATTGATATTGTCTTTTTATTCCACTGCGAGCTCCACCACTCTTCCAAGGGGCATTGATATTGTCTTTTTATTCCACTGCGACCTCCACTTCTCTTCCAGTCGGCATTAAAACCGTCTTCTTAAGATACTGTGACCTCCACCACTCTTCCAAGGAGCACTAAAACCATCTTGTTAAGCTACATCGACCTCCACCAGTGTTCCAACGGGCATTAAAACCGTCTTGTTAAGCAAATGAGACCGCCACCACTCTTCCAAGTGGAATTAATATTGTCTATTTATTCCACTGCAACCTCAACCACTCATCCAAGGGGCATTACAACCGTCTTGTTAAGCTACTGTGACCTGCACCACTCTTCCAAGGGGCAGTAAAACCGTCTTGTTAAGCTACTGCGACCTCCACCACTCTTCCAAGGGGCATTAAAACCGTCTTGTTAAGCTACTGCCACTTCCACCACTCTTCCAAGGGGAATTGATATTGTCTTTTTATTCCACTGCGACCTCCACCACTCTTCCAAGGGGCATTAAAACCGTGTTGTTAAGCTACTGCGACCTCCTCCACTCTTCCAAGGGGCAATAAAACCGTCTTGATAAGATACTGTGACCTCCATATCTCTTCCCATGGGCATTAAAACAGTCATGTTAAGCTGCTTTGACCTCCACTTCTTTCCCAAGGGGCATTAAAACCATCTTGATAAGCTGCTGTGACCTCCTCCACTCTTCCAAGGGGCATTAGTACCATCTTGTTAAGCTACTGCGACCTCCACCACTCTTCCAATGGGCATTAAAACAATCTTGTTAAGCTACTGCGACCTCCACCAATCTTCCAAGGGGCATTGATATTGTCTTTTTATTCCACTGCGACCTCCACCACTCTTCCAAGGGGCATTAAAAACGTCTTGTTAAGATACTGTGACCTGCACAACTCTTCCAATGGGCATTAAAACCGTCATGTTAAGCTGCTGTGACCTCCACGTCCTTTCCAAGGGGCATTAAAACCATCTTGTTAAGCTACTGCGACCTGCACCACTCTTCCAAGGGGCATTAAAACCGTCTTGTTAAGCTACTGTGACCTCCACGTTTCTTCCACGGAGCATTTATATTGTCTTTTATTCCACTGCGACCTCCACCACTCTTCCAAGAGGCATTAAAACCATCTGTTTAAGCTACTGCGACCTCCACCACTCTACCAAGGGGCATTAAAACCGTCTTGTTAAGCTACTGCGACCTCCACCACTCTTCCAAGGGGCATTAAGACAATCTTGTTAAGCTACTGCGACCTCCACCACTCTTCCAAGGGCATTGATATTGTCTTTTTAATCCACTGCGACCTCCACCACTATTCGAAGGGGCATTAAAACCGTCTTGTTAAGCTCCTGTGACCTCCACGTCTCTTCCAAGGTGCCTTAAAACCATTTTGTTAAGCTACTGCGACCTCCACCACACTTCCAAGGGGCATTGATAGTCTTTTTAATCTACTGTGACCTGCACGTCTCTTCCAATGGGCATTAAAACCGCCGTGTTAAACTTCTTTGACCTCCACGTCTTTTCCAAGGGGCATTGAAACCATCTTGTTACGCTACTGCGACCGCAACCACTCTTCCAAAGGGAATTAAAACCGTCTTGTTAAGCTACTGTGACCTCCAGCACTCTTCCAAGGGGCATTAAAACTGTCTTGTTAAGCTACTGCGACCTCCACCACTCTTCCAAGGGGCATTAAAATCATCTTGTTAAGCTACTGCGACCTCCACCAGTCTTCCAAGGGGCATTGATATTGTCTTTTTATTCCACTGCGACCTCCACCACTCATGCAAGGGGCATTATAACCGTCTTGTTAAGCTACTGTGACCTCCTGCACTCTTCCAAGGGGCATTTAAACCGTCTTGTTAAGCTACTGCGACCTGCACCACTCTTCCAAGGGGCATTAAAACTGTCTTGTTAAGCTACTGTGACGTCCACGTCTCTTCCACGAGGCATTCATATTGTCTTTTTATTCCACTGCGACTTCCACCACTCTTCCAAGGGGCATTAAAACCATCTGTTTAAGCTATTGCGACCTCCACCACTCTTAAAAAGGGGCATTAAAACAGTGTTGTTAAACTACTGCGACCTCCACCACTCTTGCAAGGTGCATTAAGACCATCCTATTAAGCTACTGCGACCTCCACCACTCTTCCAAGGGGCATTGATATTGTCTTTTTATTCCACTGCAACCTCCACCACTCTTCGAAGTGGCATTAAAACCATCTTGTTAGGCTCCTGCGACCTCCAAGTCTCCTCCAACGGGCATTAAAACCATTTTGTTAAGCTACTGCGACCTCCACCACTCTTCCAAGGGGCATTGATAGTCTTTTTATTCCACTGTGACCTCCACTTCTCTTCCAAGGGGCATTAAAACCTTCTTGTTAAGCTACTGTGAGCTGCACGTCTCTTCCAAGGGGCATTAAAACCATCTTGTTAAGTTAACGTGACCTCTACCACTCTTCCAAGGGGCATTATACCATCTTTTTAAGCTACTGCGACCTCCACCACTCTTCCAAGGGGCATTAAAACCATCTTTTTAAGCTACTGCGACATCCACGTCTTTTCCAAGGGGCATTAAAACCATCTTGTTAAGCTTCTGCGACCTCCACCACTCTTCCAAGGGGCATTAAAACAGTCTTAAGCTACTGCGACCTCCACCACTCTTCCAAGGTGCATTAGGACCGTCTTGCTAAGCTACTGCGACCTCGACCAATCTTCCAAGGGGCATTGAAATTGTCTTTTTATTCCACTACGACCTCCACCTCTCTTCCAAGGGGCATTAAAACCATCTTGTTAAGCTACTTTGACCTCCACGTCTCTTCCAAGAAGCATTAAAACGATTATGTTAAGCTACTGCGACCTCCACCACTCTACCAAGGGGCATTGATATTGTCTTTTTATTCCACTGTGACCTCCACGTCTCTTCCAAGGGGCATTAAAACCGTCTTGCTAAGCTACTGTGATCTTCACGTCTCTTCCAAGGGGCATTAAAACCGTCTTGTTAAGCTACTGTGACCTCCAACACTCTTCCAAGGAGCATTAAAACCATCTTGTTAAGCTACTGCGACCTCCACCACTCTTCCAATGGGCGTCAAAACCATCCTATTAAGCTACTGCGACCTCCACCACTCTTCCAAGTGGCATTGATATTGTCTTTTTATTCCACTGCAATCTCCACCACTCTTCCAAGGGGCATTAAAACCATCTTGTTAAGCTACTGAGACCTCCACCACTCTTCCAAGGGGCATTAAAACCTTCTTGTTAAGATATTGTGACCTCCACGTCTCTTTCACGGGGCATTGCTATTGTCTTTTTATTTCATTGCGACCTCCACCATTCTTCCAAAGGGAATTAAAACCATCTTGTTAAGCTAATGCGACCGCCACCACACTTCCAAGTGAAATTGATATTGTCTATTTATTCCACTGCAACCTCCACCACTCATCCAAGGGGCATTAAAACCGTCTTGTTAAGCTACTGTGACCTCCACCTCTCTTCCAAGGGCATTGAAACCATCTTGTTAAGCTACTGTGACCTCCACCACTCTTCCAAGGGTCATTGATATTGTCTTTTTATTCCACTGCTATTTCCACCACTCTTCCAAGGGGCACTAAAACCATCTTGTTAAGCTACAGCGACCTCCACCAGTCTTCCAACGGGCATTAAAACCGTCTTGTTAAGCAAATGAGACCGCCACCACTCTTCCAAGTGAAATTGATAGTCTATTTATTCCACTGCAACCTCAACCACTCATCCAAGGGGCATTAAAACCGTCTTGTTAAGCTACTGTGACCTGCACCACTCTTCCAAGGGGCATTAAAACCGTCTTGTTAAGCTACTGCCACTTCCACCACTCTTCCAAAGGGAATTGATATTGTCTTTTTATTCCACTGCGACCTCCACCACTCTTCCAAGGGGCATTAAAACCGTGTTCTTAAGCTACTGCGACCTCCACCACTCTTCCAAGGGGCATTAAAACCGTCTTGATTAGATACTGTGACCTCCATATCTCTTCCCATGGGCATTACAACAGTCATGTTAAGCTGCTTTGACCTCCACTTCTTTTCCAAGGGGCATTAAAACCATCTTGTTAAGCTGCTGTGACCTCCTCCACTCTTCCAAGGGGCATTAGTACCATCTTGTTAAGCTACTGCGACCTCCACCACTCTTCCAATGGGCATTAAAACCATCTTGTTAAGCTACTGCGACCTCCACCAATCTTCCAAGGGGCATTGATATTGTCTTTTTATTCCAATGCGACCTCCACCACTCTTCCAAGGGGCATTAAAAACGTCTTGTTAAGATACTGTGACCTGCACAACTCTTCCAATGGGCATTAAAACCATCATGTTAAGCTGCTGTGACCTCCACGTCCTTTCCAAGGGGCATTAAAACCATCTTGTTAAGCTACTGCGACCTGCACCACTCTTCCAAGGGGCATTTAAACCGTCTTGTTAAGCTACTGTGACCTCCACGTTTCTTCCACGGGGCATTTATATTGTGTTTTATTCCACTGCGACCTCCACCACTCTTCCAAGGGGCATTAAAACCATCTGTTTAAGCTACTGCGACCTCCACCACTCTACCAAGGGGCATTAAAACCGTCTTGTTAAGCTACTGCGACCTCCACCACTCTTCCAAGGGGCATTAAGACAATCTTGTTAAGCTACTGAGACCTCCACCACTCTTCCAAGGGCATTGATATTGTCTTTTTATTCCACTGCGACCTCCACCACAATTCGAAGGGGCATTAAAACCGTCTTGTTAAGCTGATGTGACCTCCACGTCTCTTCCAAGGTGCATTAAAACCATTTTGTTAAGCTACTGCGACCTCCACCACACTTCCAAGGGGCATTGATAGTCTTTTTATTCTACTGTGACCTGCACGTCTCTTCCAATGGGCATTAAAACTGCCGTGTTAAACTTCTTTGACCTCCACGTCTTTTCCAAGGGGCACTGAAACCATCTTGTCATGCTACTGCGACTGCAACCACTCTTCCAAGGGGCATTAAAACCTTGTTGTTAAGCTACTGTGACCTCCAAGTCTCTTCCACGGGGCATTGCTATTGTCTTTTTATTCCACTGCGACCTCTACCACTATTCCAATGGGCATTAAAACTGTCTTGTTAAGCTACTGTGACCTCCACCACTCTTCAAAGAGGCATTGATATTGTCTTTTTTTTCCACCGTGATCTCCACGTCTCTTCCAAGGGGCATTAAAACAGTCTTGTTAAGCTACTGTGACCTCCACCACTCTCCCAAGGGGCATTTAATCCATCTTGTTAAGCTACTGCGACCTCCACCACTCTTCCAATGGGCGTTAAAACCATCTTATTAAGCTACTGCGACCTCCACCACTCTTCGAAGGGGAATTTATATTGTCAATTTATTCCACTGCGACCTACACCACTCTTCCAAGGGGAATTAAAACCGTCTTGTTAAGCTACTGTGACCTCCACCACTCTTCCAAGGGGCATTAAAACCATCTTGTTAAGCTACTGCGACCTCCACCAGTCTTCCAAGGGGCATTGATATTGTCTTTTTATTCCACTGCGACCTCCACCACTCATGCAAGTGGCATTATAACCGTCATGTTAAGCTACTGTGACCTCCAGCACTCTTCCAAGGGGCACTAAAACCATCTTGTTAAGCTACTGCGACCTCCACCAGTCTTCCAAGGGGCATTGATATTGTCTTTTTATTCCACTGCGACCTCCACCACTCATGCAAGGGGCATTATAACCGTCTTGTTAAGCTACTGTGACCTCCAGCACTCTTCCAAGGGGCATTAAAACCATCTTGTTAAGCTACTGCTACCTGCACCACTCTTCCAAGGGGCATTAAAACGGTCTTGTTAAGCTACTGTGACGTCCAAGTCTCTTCCACGAGGCATTCATATTGTCTTTTTATTCCACTGCGACTTCCACCACTCTTCCATGGGGCATTAAAACCATCTGTTTAAGCTATTGCGACCTCCACGTCTTTTCCAAGGGGCATTAAAACCGTCATGTTAAGCAACTGTGACCTCCACGTCTTTTCCAAGGGGCATTAAAACCATCTTGTTAAGCTACTGCGACCTCCACCACTCTTCCAAGGGGCAATAAAACCATCTTGTTAAGCTACTGTGACCTCCACGTCTCTTCCACGGGGCATTGGTATTGTCATTTTTTTCCACTGCGACATCCACCACTCTTCCAAGGGGCATTAAAACAATCTTGTTAAGCTTCTGCGACCTCAACCACTCTTCCAAGGGGCATTTAAACAGTCTTGTTAAGCTACTGCGACCTCCACCACTCTTCAAAGGTGCATTAAGACCATCTTGTTAAGCTACTGCGACCTCCACCTCTCTTCCAAAGGGAATTGATATTGTCAATTTATTCCTCTGCGACCTCCACCACTCTTCCAAAGGGAATTAAAACCATCTTGTTAAGCTACTGTGACCTCCAGCACTCTTCCAAGGGGCATTAAAACCGTCTTGTTAAGCTACTGCGACCTCCACCACTCTTCCAAGGGGCATTAAAGCCATCTTGTTAAGCTACTGCGACCTCCACCAGTCTTCCAAGGGGCATTGATATTGTCTTTTTAGTCCACTGCGACCTCCACCACTCATGCAAGGGGCATTATAACCGTTTTGTTAAGCTACTGTGACTTCCAGCACTCTTCCAAGGGGCATTAAAACCGTCTTGTTAAGCTACTGCGTTCTGCACCTTTCTTCCAAGGGGCAATAAAACCATCTTGTTAAGCTACTGTGACGTCCACATCTCTTCCACAGGGCACTGATATTGTCTTTTTATTCCACTGCGACTTCCACCTCTCTTCCAAGGGGCATTAAAACCGTCTGTTTAAGCTACTGCGACCTCCACCACTGTTCCAAGGGGCATTAAAACCATCTTGTTAAGCTACTGTGACCTCCACCACTCTTCCAAGGGGAATAGATATTGTCTTCTTATTCCACAGCGACCTCCACCGCTCTTCCAAGGTGCATTAAGACCATGTTGTTAAGCTACTGCGACCTCCACCACTCTACCAAGGTTCATTGATATTGTCTTTATATTCCACTGTGACCTCCACGTCTCTACCAAGGGGCATTTAAACCGTCTTATTAAGCTACTGTGACCTCCACCACTCTTCCAAGGGGCATTAAAACTCTCTTGTTAAGCCACTGCGACCTCCACCACTCTTCCAAGGGGCATTAAAACCATCTTGTTAAGCTAATGCGACCTCCACCACTCTTCCAAAGGGAATTGATATTGTCAATTTATTCCTCTGCGACCTCCACCCCTCTTCCAAGGGGAATTAAATCCGTCTTGTTAAGCTACAGTGACCTCCAGCACTCTTCCTAGGGGCATTAAAACCGTCTTGTTAAGCTACTGCGACCTCCACCACTCTTCCAAGGGGCATTAAAACCGTCTTGTTAAGCTACTGCGACCTGCACCACTCTTCCAAGGGGCATTAAAACCGTATGGTTAAGCTACTGTGACGTCCACGTCTCTTCCACGGGGCATTGGTATTGTCTTTTTATTCCACTGCGACATCCACCACTCTTCCAAGGGGCATTAAAACAATCTTGTTAAGCTTCTGCGACCTCCACCACTCTTCCAAGGGGCATTAAAACAGTCTTGTTAAGCTACTGCGACCTCCAGCACTCTTCCAAGGTGCAATAAGACCATCTTGTTAAGTTACTGCGACCTCCAAGACTCTTCCAAGGGGCATTGATATTGTCTTTTTATTCCACTACGACCTCCACCACTTTTCCAAGGGGAATTAAAACTGTCTTGTTAAGCTACTGTGACCTCCATCACTGTTCCAAGGGGCATTAAAACTGTATTGTTAAGCTACTGTGACCTCCACCACTCTTCCAAGGGGCATTAAAACCATCTTTTTAAGCTACTGCGACCTCCACCAGTCTTTCAAGGGGCATTGATATTGTCTTTTTATTCCACTGGGACCTCCACCACTCATGCAAGTTGCATTAAAACCGTCTTGTTAAGCTACTGTGACCTCCACCACTCTTCCAAGGGGCATTAAAACTCTCTTGTTAAGCTACTGCGACCTCCACCACTCTTCCAAGGGGCATTAAAACCATCTTGTTAAGCTAATGCGACCTCCACCACTCTTCCAAAGGGAATTGATATTGTCAATTTATTCCTCTGCGACTTCCACCCCTCTTCCAAGGGGAATTAAATCCGTCTTGTTAAGCTACAGTGACCTCCAGCACTCTTCCTAGGGGCATTAAAACCGTCTTGTTAAGCTACTGCGACCTCCACCACTCTTCCAAGGGGCATTAAAACCATCTTGTTAAGCTACTGCTTCCTCCACCAGTCTTCCATGTGGCATTGATATTGTCTTTTTATTCCAATGCGACCACCACCACTCATGCAAGGGGCATTATAACCGTTTTGTTAAGCTACTGTGACCTCCAGCACTCTTCCAAGGGGCATTAAAACCGTCTTGTTAAGCTACTGCGACCTGCACCACTCTTCCAAGGGGCATTAAAACCGTCTTGTTAAGCTACTGTGACGTCCACGTCTCTTCCACGGGGCATTGGTATTGTCTTTTTATTCCACTGCGACATCCATCTTTCTTCCAAGGGGCATTAAAACAATCTTGTTAAGCTTCTGCGACCTCCACCACTCTTCCAAGGGGCATTAAAACAGTTTTGTTAAGCTACTGCGACCTCCAACACTCTTCCAAGGTGCAATAAGAACATCTTGTTAAGTTACTGCGACCTCCACCACTCTTCCAAGGGGCATTGATATTGTCTTTTTATTCCACTACGACCTCCACCACTTTTCCAAGGGGAATTAAAACTGTCTTGTTAAGCTACTGTGACCTCCATCACTGTTCCAAGGGGCATTAAAACTGTCTTGTTAAGCTACTGTGACCTCCACCACTCTTCCAAGGGGCATTAAAACCATCTTTTTAAGCTACTGCGACCTCCACCAGTCTTCCAAGGGGCATTGATATTGTCTTTTTATTCCACTGGGACCTCCACCACTCATGCAAGGGGCATTAAAACCGTCTTTTTAAGATACTGTGACCTCCACATCTCTTCCAATGGGCATTAAAACCGTCATGTTAAGCTAATGTGACCTCCACGTCTTTTCCAAGGGGCATTGAAACCATCTTGTTAAGCTACTGCGACCTCCACCACTCTTCCAAGGGGCAATAAAACCGTCTTGTTAAGCTACCGTGACCTCCACGTCTCTTCCACGGGGCATTGATATTGTCTTTTTATTCCACTGCGACCTCCACCACTATTCCAAGGGGCATTAAAACCATCTTGTAAAGCTACTGTGACCTCCACATCTCATCCAAGGGGCATTGATTTTGTCTATTTATTCCACTTCGAACTCCACCACTCTTCCAAGGTGCATTAAAACCGTCTTGTTAAGCTACAGTGACCCCCACCACTCTTCCAAGAGGCATTAATATTGTCTTTTTATTCCACTGTGACCTCCACGTCTCTTCCAAGGGGCATTAAAACCGTCTTGTTAAGCTACTGTGACCTCCACCACTCTTCCAAGGGGCATTAAAACCGTCTTGTTAAGCTTCTGCGACCTCTACCACTCTTCCAAGGGGCGTTAAAATCTTCTTATTAAGCTACTGTGACCTCCACCACTCTTCCAAGAGGCATTAAAACCTTCTTGTTAAGCTACTGCGACCTCCACCACTCTTCCAAGGGGAATTGATATTGTCTTTTTATTCCACTGCGACCTCCACCCCTCTTCCAAGGGGCATTAAAACCTTCTTGTTAAGCTACTGTGACCTGCACCACTCATCCTAGGGGCATTAAAACCATCTTGTTAAGCTACTGCGACCTCCACCACTCATCCAAGAGGCATTAATATTGTCTTTTTATTCCACTGTGACCTCCACTTCTCTTCCAGTCGGCATTAAAACTGTCTTGTTAAGATACTGTGACCACCACGTCTCTTCCAAGGGGCATTAAAATTGTCTTGTTAAGTTACTGTGACCTCCACCACTCTTCCATGGGGCATTAAAACCGTCTTGTTAAACTTCTGCCACCTCCACCACTCTTCCAAGGGGCGTTAAAACCATCTTATTAAGCTACTGCGACCTCCACCACTCTTCCAAGTGGCATTGATATTGTCTTTTTATTCCACTGCGACCTCCACCACTCTTCCAAGGGGCATTGATATTGTCTTTTTATTCCACTGCGACCTCCACTTCTCTTCCAGTCGGCATTAAAACCGTCTTCTTAAGATACTGTGACCTCCACCACTCTTCCAAGGAGCACTAAAACCATCTTGTTAAGCTACATCGACCTCCACCAGTGTTCCAACGGGCATTAAAACCGTCTTGTTAAGCAAATGAGACCGCCACCACTCTTCCAAGTGGAATTAATATTGTCTATTTATTCCACTGCAACCTCAACCACTCATCCAAGGGGCATTAAAACCGTCTTGTTAAGCTACTGTGACCTACACCACTCTTCCAAGGGGCAATAAAACCGTCTTGTTAAGCTACTGCGACCTCCACCACTCTTCCAAGGGGCATTAAAACCGTCTTGTTAAGCTACTGCCACTTCCACCACTCTTCCAAGGGGAATTGATATTGTCTTTTTATTCCACTGCGACCTCCACCACTCTTCCAAGGGGCATTAAAACCGTGTTGTTAAGCTTCTGCGACCTCCTCCACTCTTCCAAGGGGCAATAAAACCGTCTTGATAAGATACTGTGACCTCCATATCTCTTCCCATGGGCATTAAAACAGTCATGTTAAGCTGCTTTGACCTCCACTTTTTTCCCAAGGGGCATTAAAACCATCTTGTTAAGCTGCTGTGACCTCCTCCACTCTTCCAAGGGGCATTAGTACCATCTTGTTAAGCTACTGCGACCTCCACCACTCTTCCAATGGGCATTAAAACCATCTTGTTAAGCTACTGCGACCTCCACCAATCTTCCAAGGGGCATTGATATTGTCTTTTTATTCCACTGCGACCTCCACCACTCTTCCAAGGGGCATTAAAAACGTCTTGTTAAGATCCTGTGACCTGCACAACTCTTCCAATGGGCATTAAAACCGTCATGTTAAGCTGCTGTGACCTCCACGTCCTTTCCAAGGGGCATTAAAACCATCTTGTTAAGCTACTGCGACCTGCACCACTCTTCCAAGGGGCATTAAAACCGTCTTGTTAAGCTACTGTGACCTCCACGTTTCTTCCACGGAGCATTTATATTGTCTTTTATTCCACTGCGACCTCCACCACTCTTCCAAGAGGCATTAAAACCATCTGTTTAAGCTACTGCGACCTCCACCACTCTACCAAGGGGCATTAAAACCGTCTTGTTAAGCTACTGCGACCTCCACCACTCTTCCAAGGGGCATTAAGACAATCTTGTTAAGCTACTGCGACCTCCACCACTCTTCCAAGGGCATTGATATTGTCTTTTTAATCCACTGCGACCTCCACCACTATTCGAAGGGGCATTAAAACCATCTTGTTAAGCTCATGTGACCTCCACGTCTCTTCCAAGGTGCCTTAAAACCATTTTGTTAAGCTACTGCGACCTCCACCACACTTCCAAGGGGCATTGATAGTCTTTTTATTCTACTGTGACCTGCACGTCTCTTCCAATGGGCATTAAAACCGCCGTGTTAAACTTCTTTGACCTCCACGTCTTTTCCAAGGGGCATTGAAACCATATTGTTACGCTACTGCGACCGCAACCACTCTTCCAAGGGGCATTAAAACCTTCTTGTTAAGCTACTGTGACCTCCAAGTCTCTTCCACGGGGCATTGCTATTGTCTTTTTATTCCACTGCGACCTCTACCACTATTCCAATGGGCATTAAAACCATCTTATTAAGCTACTGCGACCTCCACCACTCTTCCAAGTGGCATTGATATTGTCTTTTTATTCCACTGCGACCTCCACCACTCTTCCAAGGGGCATTGATATTGTCTTTTTATTCCACTGCGACCTCCACTTCTCTTCCAGTCGGCATTAAAACCGTCTTCTTAAGATACTGTGACCTCCACCACTCTTCCAAGGAGCACTAAAACCATCTTGTTAAGCTACATCGACCTCCACCAGTGTTCCAACGGGCATTAAAACCGTCTTGTTAAGCAAATGAGACCGCCACCACTCTTCCAAGTGGAATTAATATTGTCTATTTATTCCACTGCAACCTCAACCACTCATCCAAGGGGCATTAAAACCGTCTTGTTAAGCTACTGTGACCTACACCACTCTTCCAAGGGGCAATAAAACCGTCTTGTTAAGCTACTGCGACCTCCACCACTCTTCCAAGGGGCATTAAAACCGTCTTGTTAAGCTACTGCCACTTCCACCACTCTTCCAAGGGGAATTGATATTGTCTTTTTATTCCACTGCGACCTCCACCACTTTTCCAAGGGGCATTAAAACCGTGTTGTTAAGCTTCTGCGACCTCCTCCACTCTTCCAAGGGGCAATAAAACCGTCTTGATAAGATACTGTGACCTCCATATCTCTTCCCATGGGCATTAAAACAGTCATGTTAAGCTGCTTTGACCTCCACTTTTTTCCCAAGGGGCATTAAAACCATCTTGTTAAGCTGCTGTGACCTCCTCCACTCTTCCAAGGGGCATTAGTACCATCTTGTTAAGCTACTGCGACCTCCACCACTCTTCCAATGGGCATTAAAACCATCTTGTTAAGCTACTGCGACCTCCACCAATCTTCCAAGGGGCATTGATATTGTCTTTTTATTCCACTGCGACCTCCACCACTCTTCCAAGGGGCATTAAAAACGTCTTGTTAAGATCCTGTGACCTGCACAACTCTTCCAATGGGCATTAAAACCGTCATGTTAAGCTGCTGTGACCTCCACGTCCTTTCCAAGGGGCATTAAAACCATCTTGTTAAGCTACTGCGACCTGCACCACTCTTCCAAGGGGCATTAAAACCGTCTTGTTAAGCTACTGTGACCTCCACGTTTCTTCCACGGAGCATTTATATTGTCTTTTATTCCACTGCGACCTCCACCACTCTTCCAAGAGGCATTAAAACCATCTGTTTAAGCTACTGCGACCTCCACCACTCTACCAAGGGGCATTAAAACCGTCTTGTTAAGCTACTGCGACCTCCACCACTCTTCCAAGGGGCATTAAGACAATCTTGTTAAGCTACTGCGACCTCCACCACTCTTCCAAGGGCATTGATATTGTCTTTTTAATCCACTGCGACCTCCACCACTATTCGAAGGGGCATTAAAACCGTCTTGTTAAGCTCATGTGACCTCCACGTCTCTTCCAAGGTGCCTTAAAACCATTTTGTTAAGCTACTGCGACCTCCACCACACTTCCAAGGGGCATTGATAGTCTTTTTATTCTACTGTGACCTGCACGTCTCTTCCAATGGGCATTAAAACCGCCGTGTTAAACTTCTTTGACCTCCACGTCTTTTCCAAGGGGCATTGAAACCATATTGTTACGCTACTGCGACCGCAACCACTCTTCCAAGGGGCATTAAAACCTTCTTGTTAAGCTACTGTGACCTCCAAGTCTCTTCCACGGGGCATTGCTATTGTCTTTTTATTCCACTGCGACCTCTACCACTATTCCAATGGGCATTAAAACCGTCTTGTTAAGCTACTGTGACCTCCACCACTCTTCAAAGAGGCATTGATATTGTCTTTTTTTTCCACCGTGATCTCCACGTCTCTTCCAAGGGGCATTAAAACAGTCTTGTTAAGCTACTGTGACCTCCACCACTCTACCAAGGGGCATTTAATCCATCTTGTTAAGCTACTGCTATCTCCACCACTCTTCCAATGGGCGTTAAAACCATCTTATTAAGCTACTGCGACCTCCACCACTCTTCCAAGGGGAATTTATATTGTCAATTTATTCCACTGCGACCTACACCACTCTTCCAAGGGGAATTAAAACCGTCTTGTTAAGCTACTGTGACCTCCAGCACTCTTCCAAGGGGCATTAAAACTGTCTTGTTAAGCTACTGCGACCTCCACCACTCTTCCAAGGGGCATCAAAATCATCTTGTTAAGCTACTGCGACCTCCACCAGTCTTCCAAGGGGCATTGATATTGTCTTTTTATTCCACTGCGACCTCCACCACTCATGCAAGGGGCATTATAACCGTCTTGTTAAGCTACTGTGACCTCCTGCACTCTTCCAAGGGGCATTAAAACCGTCTTGTTAAGCTACTGCGACCTGCACCACTCTTCCAAGGGGCATTAAAACTGTCTTGTTAAGCTACTGTGACGTCCACGTCTCTTCCACGAGGCATTCATATTGTCTTTTTATTCCACTGCGACTTCCACCACTCTTCCAAGGGGCATTAAAACCATCTGTTTAAGCTATTGCGACCTCCACCACTTTTAAAAAGGGGCATTAAAACAGTCTTGTTAAGCTACTGCGACCTCCACCACTCTTGCAAGGTGCATTAAGACCATCCTATTAAGCTACTGCGACCTCCACCACTCTTCCAAGGGGCATTGATATTGTCTTTTTATTCCACTGCAACCTCCACCACTCTTCGAAGTGGCATTAAAACCATCTTGTTAAGCTCCTGCGACCTCCAAGTCTCCTCCAACGGGCATTAAAACCATTTTGTTAAGCTACTGCGACCTCCACCACTCTTCCAAGGGGCATTGATAGTCTTTTTATTCCACTGTGACCTCCACTTCTCTTCCAAGGGGCATTAAAACCTTCTTGTTAAGCTACTGTGAGCTGCACGTCTCTTCCAAGGGGCATTAAAACCATCTTGTTAAGCTAACGTGACCTCTACCACTCTTCCAAGGGGCATTATACCATCTTTTTAAGCTACTGCGACCTCCACCACTCTTCCAATGGGGCATTAAAACCATCTTTTTAAGCTACTGCGACATCCACGTCTTTTCCAAGGGGCATTAAAACCATCTTGTTAAGCTTCTGCGACCTCCACCACTCTTCCAAGGGGCATTAAAACAGTCTTAAGCTACTGCGACCTCCACCACTCTTCCAATGTGCATTAGGACCGTCTTGCTAAGCTACTGCGACCTCGACCAATCTTCCAAGGGGCATTGAAATTGTCTTTTTATTCCACTACGACCTCCACCTCTCTTCCAAGGGGCATTAAAACCATCTTGTTAAGCTACTTTGACCTCCACGTCTCTTCCAAGAAGCATTAAAACGATTATGTTAAGCTACTGCGACCTCCACCACTCTACCAAGGGGCATTGATATTGTCTTTTTATTCCACTGTGATCTTCACGTCTCTTCCAAGGGGCATTAAAACCGTCTTGTTAAGCTACTGTAACCTCCAACACTCTTGCAAGGAGCATTAAAACCATCTTGTTAAGCTACTGCGACCTCCACCACTCTTCCAATGGGCGTCAAAACCATCCTATTAAGCTACTGCGACCTCCACCACTCTTCCAAGTGGCATTGATATTGTCTTTTTATTCCACTGCAACCTCCACCACTCTTCCAAGGGGCATTAAAACCATCTTGTTAAGCTACTGAGACCTCCACCACTCTTCCAAGGGGCATTAAAACCTTCTTGTTAAGATATTGTGACCTCCACGTCTCTTTCACGGGGCATTGCTATTGTCTTTTTATTTCACTGCGATCTCCACCACTCTTCCAAGGGGCGTTAAAACCATCTCATTAACCTACTGCAACCTCCACCACTCTTCCAAGTGGCATTGATATTGTCTTTTTATTCCACTGCGACCTCCACCACTCTTCCAAGGGGCATTAAAACCATCTTGTTAAGCTATTGCGACCTCCACCATTCTTCCAACGGGAATTAAAACCATCTTGTTAAGCTAATGCGACCGCCACCACACTTCCAAGTGAAATTGATATTGTCTATTTATTCCACTGCAACCTCCACCACTCATCCAAGGGGCATTAAAACCGTCTTGTTAAGCTACTGTGACCTCCACCTCTCTTCCAAGGGGCATTGAAACTATCTTGTTAAGCTACTGTGACCTCCACCACTCTTCCAAGGGTCATTGATATTGTCTTTTTATTCCACTGCTACCTCCACCACTCTTCCAAGGGGCACTAAAACCATCTTGTTAAGCTACAGCGACCTCCACCAGTCTTCCAACGGGCATTAAAACCGTCTTGTTAAGCAAATGAGACCGCCACCACTCTTCCAAGTGAAATTGATAGTCTATTTATTCCACTGCAACCTCAACCACTCATCCAAGGGGCATTAAAACCGTCTTGTTAAGCTACTGTGACCTGCACCACTCTTCCAAGGGGCATTAAAACCGTCTTGTTAAGCTACTGCCACTTCCACCACTCTTCCAAGGGGAATTGATATTGTCTATTTATTCCACTGCGACCTCTACCACTATTCCAATGGGCATTAAAACCGTCTTGTTAAGCTACTGTGACCTCCACCACTCTTCAAAGAGGCATTGATATTGTCTTTTTTTTCCACCGTGATCTCCACGTCTCTTCCAAGGGGCATTAAAACAGTCTTGTTAAGCTACTGTGACCTCCACCACTCTACCAAGGGGCATTTAATCCATCTTGTTAAGCTACTGCTATCTCCACCACTCTTCCAATGGGCGTTAAAACCATCTTATTAAGCTACTGCGACCTCCACCACTCTTCCAAGGGGAATTTATATTGTCAATTTATTCCACTGCGACCTACACCACTCTTCCAAGGGGAATTAAAACCGTCTTGTTAAGTTACTGTGACCTCCAGCACTCTTCCAAGGGGCATTAAAACTGTCTTGTTAAGCTACTGCGACCTCCACCACTCTTCCAAGGGGCATTAAAATCATCTTGTTAAGCTACTGCGACCTCCACCAGTCTTCCAAGGGGCATTGATATTGTCTTTTTATTCCACTGCGACCTCCACCACTCATGCAAGGGGCATTATAACCGTCTTGTTAAGCTACTGTGACCTCCTGCACTCTTCCAAGGGGCATTAAAACCGTCTTGTTAAGCTACTGCGACCTGCACCACTCTTCCAAGGGGCATTAAAACTGTCTTGTTAAGCTACTGTGACGTCCACGTCTCTTCCACGAGGCATTCATATTGTCTTTTTATTCCACTGCGACTTCCACCACTCTTCCAAGGGGCATTAAAACCATCTGTTTAAGCTATTGCGACCTCCACCACTCTTAAAAAGGGGCATTAAAACAGTCTTGTTAAGCTACTGCGACCTCCACCACTCTTGCAAGGTGCATTAAGACCATCCTATTAAGCTACTGCGACCTCCACCACTCTTCCAAGGGGCATTGATATTGTCTTTTTATTCCACTGCAACCTCCACCACTCTTCGAAGTGGCATTAAAACCATCTTGTTAAGCTCCTGCGACCTCCAAGTCTCCTCCAACGGGCATTAAAACCATTTTGTTAAGCTACTGCGACCTCCACCACTCTTCCAAGGGGCATTGATAGTCTTTTTATTCCACTGTGACCTCCACTTCTCTTCCAAGGGGCATTAAAACCTTCTTGTTAAGCTACTGTGAGCTGCACGTCTCTTCCAAGGGGCATTAAAACCATCTTGTTAAGCTAACGTGACCTCTACCACTCTTCCAAGGGGCATTATACCATCTTTTTAAGCTACTGCGACCTCCACCACTCTTCCAAGGGGCATTAAAACCATCTTTTTAAGCTACTGCGACATCCACGTCTTTTCCAAGGGGCATTAAAACCATCTTGTTAAGCTTCTGCGACCTCCACCACTCTTCCAAGGGGCATTAAAACAGTCTTAAGCTACTGCGACCTCCACCACTCTTCCAATGTGCATTAGGACCGTCTTGCTAAGCTACTGCGACCTCGACCAATCTTCCAAGGGGCATTGAAATTGTCTTTTTATTCCACTACGACCTCCACCTCTCTTCCAAGGGGCATTAAAACCATCTTGTTAAGCTACTTTGACCTCCACGTCTCTTCCAAGAAGCATTAAAACGATTATGTTAAGCTACGGCGACCTCCACCACTCTACCAAGGGGCATTGATATTGTCTTTTTATTCCACTGTGATCTTCACGTCTCTTCCAAGGGGCATTAAAACCGTCTTGTTAAGCTACTGTGACCTCCAACACTCTTGCAAGGAGCATTAAAACCATCTTGTTAAGCTACTGCGACCTCCACCACTCTTCCAATGGGCGTCAAAACCATCCTATTAAGCTACTGCGACCTCCACCACTCTTCCAAGTGGCATTGATATTGTCTTTTTATTCCACTGCAACCTCCACCACTCTTCCAAGGGGCATTAAAACCATCTTGTTAAGCTACTGAGACCTCCACCACTCTTCCAAGGGGCATTAAAACCTTCTTGTTAAGATATTGTGACCTCCACGTCTCTTTCACGGGGCATTGCTATTGTCTTTTTATTTCACTGCGACCTCCACCACTCTTCCAAGGGGCGTTAAAACCATCTCATTAACCTACTGCAACCTCCACCACTCTTCCAAGTGGCATTGATATTGTCTTTTTATTCCACTGCGACCTCCACCACTCTTCCAAGGGGCATTAAAACCATCTTGTTAAGCTATTGCGACCTCCACCATTCTTCCAACGGGAATTAAAACCATCTTGTTAAGCTAATGCGACCGCCACCACACTTCCAAGTGAAATTGATATTGTCTATTTATTCCACTGCAACCTCCACCACTCATCCAAGGGGCATTAAAACCGTCTTGTTAAGCTACTGTGACCTCCACCTCTCTTCCAAGGGGCATTGAAACCATCTTGTTAAGCTACTGTGACCTCCACCACTCTTCCAAGGGTCATTGATATTGTCTTTTTATTCCACTGCTACCTCCACCACTCTTCCAAGGGGCACTAAAACCATCTTGTTAAGCGACAGCGACCTCCACCAGTCTTCCAACGGGCATTAAAACCGTCTTGTTAAGCAAATGAGACCGCCACCACTCTTCCAAGTGAAATTGATAGTCTATTTATTCCACTGCAACCTCAACCACTCATCCAAGGGGCATTAAAACCGTCTTGTTAAGCTACTGTGACCTGCACCACTCTTCCAAGGGGCATTAAAACCGTCTTGTTAAGCTACTGCCACTTCCACCACTCTTCCAAGGGGAATTGATATTGTCTTTTTATTCCACTGCGACCTCCACCTCTCTTCCAAGGGGCATTAAAACCGTGTTCTTAAGCTACTGCGACCTCCACCACTCTTCCAAGGGGCATTAAAACCGTCTTGATTAGATACTGTGACCTCCATATCTCTTCCCATGGGCATTACAACAGTCATGTTAAGCTGCTTTGACCTCCACTTCTTTTCCAAGGGGCATTAAAACCATCTTGTTAAGCTGCTGTGACCTCCTCCACTCTTCCAAGGGGCATTAGTACCATCTTGTTAAGCTACTGCGACCTCCACCACTCTTCCAATGGGCATTAAAACCATCTTGTTAAGCTACTGCGACCTCCACCAATCTTCCAAGGGGCATTGATATTGTCTTTTTATTCCAATGCGACCACCACTCTTCCAAGGGGCATTAAAAACGTCTTGTTAAGATACTGTGACCTGCACAACTCTTCCAATGGGCATTAAAACCATCATGTTAAGCTGCTGTGACTTCCACGTCCTTTCCAAGGGGCATTAAAACCATCTTGTTAAGCTACTACGACCTGCACCACTCTTCCAAGGGGCATTTAAACCGTCTTGTTAAGCTACTGTGACCTCCACGTTTCTTCCACGGGGCATTTATATTGTGTTTTATTCCACTGCGACCTCCACCACTCTTCCAAGGGGCATTATAACCATCTGTTTAAGCTACTGCGACCTCCACCACTCTACCAAGGGGCATTAAAACCGTCTTGTTAAGCTACTGCGACCTCCACCACTCTTCCAAGGGGCATTAAGACAATCTTGTTAAGCTACTGAGACCTCCACCACTCTTCCAAGGGCATTGATATTGTCTTTTTATTCCACTGCGACCTCCACCACAATTCGAAGGGGCATTAAAACCGTCTTGTTAAGCTCCTGTGACCTCCACGTCTCTTCCAAGGTGCATTAAAACCATTTTGTTAAGCTACTGCGACCTCCACCACACTTCCAAGGGGCATTGATAGTCTTATTATTCTACTGTGACCTGCACGTCTCTTCCAATGGGCATTAAAACTGCCGTGTTAAACTTCTTTGACCTCCACGTCTTTTCCAAGGGGCACTGAAACCATCTTGTCATGCTACTGCGACCGCAACCACTCTTCCAAGGGGCATTAAAACCTTCTTGTTAAGCTACTGTGACCTCCAAGTCTCTTCCACGGGGCATTGCTATTGTCTTTTTATTCCACTGCGACCTCTACCACTATTCCAATGGGCATTAAAACCGTCTTGTTAAGCTACTGTGACCTCCACCACTCTTCAAAGAGGCATTGATATTGTCTTTTTTTTCCACCGTGATCTCCACGTCTCTTCCAAGGGGCATTAAAACAGTCTTGTTAAGCTACTGTGACCTCCACCACTCTACCAAGGGGCATTTAATCCATCTTGTTAAGCTACTGCGACCTCCACCACTCTTCCAATGGGCGTTAAAACCATCTTATTAAGCTACTGCGACCTCCACCACTCTTCGAAGGGGAATTTATATTGTCAATTTATTCCACTGCGACCTACACCACTCTTCCAAGGGGAATTAAAACCGTCTTGTTAAGCTACTGTGACCTCCACCACTCTTCCAAGTGGCATTAAAACCATCTTGTTAAGCTACTGCGACCTCCACCAGTCTTCCAAGGGGCATTGATATTGTCTTTTTATTCCACTGCGACCTCCACCACTCATGCAAGTGGCATTATAACCGTCTTGTTAAGCTACTGTGACCTCCAGCACTCTTCCAAGGGGCACTAAAACCATCTTGTTAAGCTACTGCGACCTCCACCAGTCTTCCAAGGGGCATTGATATTGTCTTTTTATTCCACTGCGACCTCCACCACTCATGCAAGGGGCATTATAACCGTCTTGTTAAGCTACTGTGACCTCCAGCACTCTTCCAAGGGGCATTAAAACCATCTTGTTAAGCTACTGCGACCTGCACCACTCTTCCAAGGGGCATTAAAACGGTCTTGTTAAGCTACTGTGACGTCCAAGTCTCTTCCACGAGGCATTCATATTGTCTTTTTATTCCACTGCGACTTCCACCACTCTTCCATGGGGCATTAAAACCATCTGTTTAAGCTATTGCGACCTCCACGTCTTTTCCAAGGGGCATTAAAACCATCTTGTTAAGCTACTGCGACCTCCACCACTCTTCCAAGGGGCAATAAAACCATCTTGTTAAACTACTGTGACCTCCACGTCTCTTCCACTGGGCATTGGTATTGTCTTTTAATTCCACTGCGACATCCACCGCTCTTCCAAGGGGCATTAAAACAATCTTGTTAAGCTACTGCGACCTCCACCACTCTACCAATGATCATTGATATTGTCTTTTTATTCCACTGTGACCTCCACGTCTCTTCCAAGGGGCATTAAATCCGTCTTTTTAAGCTACTGTGACCTTCACCACTCTTCCAAGGTGCATTAAGACCATCTTGTTAAGCTACTGCGACCTCCACCACTCTACCAAGGGGCATTGATATTGTCTTTTTATTCCACTGTGACCTCCACGTCTCTTCCTAGGGGCATTAAAACCTTCTTGTTAAGCTACTGTGACCTCCACCACTCTTCCAAGGGGCATTAAAACCATCTTGTTAAGCTACTGCGACCTCCACCTCTCTTCCAAGGGGCATTAAAACCATCTTGTTAAGCTAATGCGACCTCAACTACTCTTCCAAAGGGAATAGATATTGTCAATTTATTCCTCTGCGACCTCCACCACTCTTCCAAGGGGAATTGAAACCGTCATGTTAAGCTACTGTGACCTCCAGCACTCTTCCAAGGGGCATAAAAACCATCTTGTTAAGCTACTGTGACCTGCACCACTCTTCCAAGGGGCATTAAAACCATCTTGTTAAGCTACTGCGACCTCCACCACTCTTCCAAGAGGCATTAATATTGTCTTTTTATTCCACTGTGACCTCCACGTCTCTTCCAAGGGGCATTAAAACCGTCTTGTTAAGCTACTGTGACCTCCACGTCTCTTCCAAGGGGCATTAAAACCGTCTTGTTAAGCTACTGTGACCTCCACCACTCTTCCAAGGGGCATTAAAACCGTATTGTTAAGCTACTGCGACCTCCACCACTCTTCCAAGGGGCATTAAAACCGTCTTGTTAAGCTACTGCGACCTCCACCACTCTTCCAAGGGGCATTAAAACCATCTATTTAAGCTACTGAGACCTCCACCACTTTTCCAAGGGTCATTGATATTGTCTTTTTATTCCACTGCGACCTCAACCACTCTTACAAGGGGCATTAAAACCGTCTTGTTAAGATACTGTGACCTCCATATCCCTTCCAATGGGCATTAATACCGTCATATTAAGCTGCTGTGACCTCCACGTCTTTTCCAAGGGGCATTAAAACCATCTTGTTAAGCTACTGTGACCTCCACCACTCTTCTAAGGGGCATTAAAACCATCTTGTTAAGCTACTGCGACCTCCACCATTCTTCCAGGGGGCATTGATATTGTCTTTTTAGTCCACTGCAACCTCCACCACTCTTCCAAGGAGCATTAAAACCGTCTTGTTAAGATACTGTTACCTCCACAACTCTTCCAATAGGCATTAAAACCGTCATGTTAAGCTGCTGTGACCTCCACGTCCTTTCCAAGGGACATTAAAACCATCTTGTTAAGCTACTGTTACCTGCACCACTCTTCCAAGGGGCATTAAAAACGTCTTGTTAAGCTACTGTGACCTCCACGTCTCTTCCACGGGGCATTGATATTGTCTTTTTATTACACTGCAACCTCCACCACTCATCCAATGGGCGTTAAAACCATCTTATTTAGTACTGCGACCTCCACCACTCTTCCAAGTGGCATTGATATTGTCTTTATATTCCACTGCGACCTCCACCACTCTTCCAAGGGGCATTAAAACCGTCTTGTTAAGCTACTGCGACCTCCACCACTCTTCCAAGGGGCATTAAAACCGTCTTGTTAAGCTACTGTGACCTCCACCACTCTTCCAAAAGGCATTAAAACCCTCTTGTTAAGCTACTGCTACCACCATCACTCTTCCAAGGGGCATTGATATTGTATTTTCATCCCACTGCGACCTCCACCACTCTTCCAAGGGGCATTAAAACCATCTTGTTAAGATACTGTGACCTCCACATCTCTTCCAATGGGCATTAAAACCGTCATGTTAAGCAACTGTGACCTCCACTTCTTTTCCAAGGGGCATTAAAACCATTTTGTTAAGCTGCTGCGACCTCCACCACTCTTCCAAGGGGCAATAAAACCATCTTGTTAAGCTACTGTGACCTCCACGTCTCTTCCACGGGGCATTGGTATTGTCTTTTTATTCCACGGCGACATCCACCACTCTTCCAAGGGGCATTAAAACAATCTTGTTAAGCTTCTGCGACCTCCACGTCTCTTCCAAGGGGCATTAAAACTGTCTTGTTAAGCTACTGCGACCTCCACCACTCTTCCAAGGTGCATTAAGACCATCTTGTTAAGCTACTGCGACCTCCACTACTCTACCAAGGGGCATTGATATTGTCTTTTTATTCCACTGTGACCTCCACGTCTCTTCCAAGGGGCATTAAAACCGTCTTGTTAAGCTACTGTGACCTCCAGCACTCTTCCAAGGGGCATTAAAACCGTCTTGTTAAGCTACTGCGACCGGCACCACTCTTCCATGGGGCATTAAAACCGTCTTGTTATGCTACTGTGACGTCCATGTCTCTTCCACTTGGCATTGATATTGTCATTTTATTCCACTGCGACTACCAACACTCTTCCAAGGGGCACTAAAACCGTCTTTTTAAGATACTGCGACCTCCACCTCTCTTCCAAGGGGCATTAAAACCGTCTTGTTAAGCTACTGCGACCTCCACCACTCTTCCAAGGAGAATTGATATTGTCTTTTTATTTCACTGCGACCACCACCACTCTTCCAAGGGGCATGAAAACCGCCTTGTTAAGCTACTGTGACCTCTAACACTCTTCCAAGGGGCATTAAAACCATCTTGTTAAGCTACTGTGACCTCCACCACTCTTCGAAGAGGCATTAAAACCATCTTGTTAAGCTACTGCGACCTCCACCACTCTTCCAAGGGGCATTGATATTGTCTTTTCATTCCACTGCGACCTCCACTACCCTTCCAAGGGGCATTAAAACCGTCTTGTTAAGATACTGTGATGTCCACATCTCTTCCAATGGGCATTAAACCCATCACGTTAAGCAACTGTGACCTCCACGTCTTTTCCAAGGGGCATTAAAACCATCTTGTTAAGCTACTGTGACCTCCACCACTCTTCCAAGGGGCAATAAAACCATCTTGTTAAGCTACTGTGACCTCCACGTCTCTTTCACGGGGCATTGGTATTGTCTTTTTATTCCACTGCGACATCCACCACTCTTCAAAGGGGCATTAAAACAATCTTTTTAAGCTTCTGCGACCTCCACCACTCTTCCAAGGGGCATTAAAACAGTCTTGTTAAGCTACTGCGACCTTCACCACTCTTCAAAGGTGCAATAAGACCATCTTGTTAAGCTACTGCGACCTCCACCACTCTACAAAGGGGCATTGATATTGTATTTTTATTCCACTGTTACCTCCACGTCTCTTCCAAGGGGCATTAAAACCATCTTGTTAAGCTAATGCGACCTCCACCACTCTTCCAAAGGAAATTGATATTGTCAATTTATTCCACTGCGACCTCCACCACTTTAGGATGGGGAATTAAAACCGTCTTGTTAAGCTACTGTGACCTCCAGCACTCTTCCTAGGGGCATTAAAACCATCTTGTTAAGTTACTGCGACCTCCACTTGTCTTCCAAGGGGTATTGATATTGTCTTTTTATTCCACTACGACCTCCAACACTCATTCAAGGGGCATTATAACTATTTTGTTAAGCTACTGTGAACTCCAGCACTCTTCTAAGGGGCATTAAAACTGTCTTGTTAAGCTACTGCGACCTGCACCACTTTTCCAAGGGGCATTAAAACCGTCTTGTTAAGCTACTGTGACGTCCACGTCTCTTCCATGGGGCATTGATATTGTCTTTTTATTCCACTGCGACTTCCACCACTCTTCCAAGGGGCATTAAAACAATCTTTTTAAGCTTCTGCGACCTCCACCACTCTTCCAAGGGTCAGTAAAACAGTCTTGTTAAGCTACTGCGACCTTCACCACTCTTCAAAGGTGCAATAAGAACATCTTGTTAAGCTACTGCGACCTCCACCACTCTACCAAGGGGCATTGATATTGTCTTTTTATTCCTCTGTTACCTCCACGTCTCTTCCAAGGGGCATTAAAACCATCTTGTTAAGCTACTGTGACCTCCACCACTGTTGCAAGGGGCATTAAAACCGTCTTGTTAAGCTACTGCGACCTCCACCACTCTTCCAAGGGGCATTAAAACCATCTTGTTAAGCTAGTGTGACCTCCACCACTCTTCCAAGAGGCATTAAAACCATCTTGTTAAGCTACTGCGACCTCCACCACTCTTCCAAGGGGCATTGATATTGTTTTTTCATCCCACTGCGACGTCCACCACTCTTCCAAGGGGCATTAAAACCGTCTTGTTAAGATACTGTGACGTCCACATCTCTTCCAATGGGCATTAAACCCGTCACATTAAGCAACTGTGACCTCCACGTCTTTGCCAATGGGCATTAAAACCATCTTGTTAAGCTACTGCGACCTCCACCACTCTTCCAAGGGGCAATAAAACCATCTTGTTAAGCTACTGTGACCTCCACTTCTCTTCCATGGGGCATTGGTATTTTCTTTTTATTCCACTGCGACATGCACCACTCTTCAAAGGGGCATTAACACAATCTTTTTAAGCTTCTGCGACCTCCACCACTCTTCCAAGGGGCATTAAAACAGTCTTGTTAAGCTACTGCGACCTTCACCACTCTTCAAAGGTGCAATAAGACCATCTTGTTAAGCTACTGCGACATCCACCACTCTACCAAGGGGCATTGATATTGTCTTTTTATTCCTCTGTTACCTCCACGTCTCTTCCAAGGGGCATTAAAACCATCTTGTTAAGCTAATGCGACCTCCACCACTCTTCCAAAGGAAATTGATATTGTCAATTTATTCCACTGCGACCTCCACCACTTTACGATGGGGAATTAAAACCGTCTTGTTAAGCTACTGTGACCTCCAGCACTCTTCCTAGGGGCATTAAAACCATCTTGTTAAGCTACTGCGACCTCCACTTGTCTTTCAAGGGGCATTGATATTGTCTTTTTATTCCAGTACGACCTCCAACACTCATTCAAGGAGCATTATAACCAATTTGTTAAGCTACTGTGACCTAGAGCACTCTTCTAAGGGGCATTAAAACTGTCTTGTTAAGCTACTGCGACCTGCACCACTTTTCCAAGGGGCATTAAAACCATCTTGTTAAGCTACTGTGACGTCCACGTCTCTTCCATGGGGCATTGATATTGTCTTTTTATTCCACTGCGACTTCCACCACTCTTCCAAGGGTCAGTAAAACAGTCTTGTTAAGCTACTGCGACCTTCACCACTCTTCAAAGGTGCAATAAGACCATCTTGTTAAGCTACTTCGACCTCCAACAGTCTACCAAGGGGCATTGATATTGTCTTTTTATTCCACTGTGACCTCCACGTCTCTTCCAAGGGGCATTAAAACCGTCTTGTTAAGCTACTGTGACCTCCACCACTCTTCCAAGGTGCATTAAGACCATCTTGTTAAGCTACTGCGACCTCCACCACTCTACCAAGGGGCATTGATATTGTCTTTTTATTCCACTGTGACCTCCACGTCTCTTCCAAGGGGCATTAAAACCGTCATGTTAAGCTACTGTGACCTCCAGCACTCTTCCAAGGGGCATTAAAACCGTCTTGTTAAGCTACTGCGACCGGCACCACTCTTCCATGGGGCATTAAAACCGTCTTGTTATGCTACTGTGACGTCCACGTCTCTTCCACTTGGAATTGATATTGTCATTTTATTCCACTGCGACTACCAACACTCTTCCAAGGGGCACTAAAACCGTCTGTTTAAGATACTGCGACCTCCACCTCTCTTCCAAGGGGCATTAAAACCGTCTTGTTAAGCTACTGCGACCTCCACCACTCTTCCAAGGGGAATTGATATTGTCTTTTTATTTCACTGCGACCACCACCACTCTTCCAAGGGGCATGAAAACCGCCTTGTTAAGCTACTGTGACCTCTAACACTCTTCCAAGGGGCATTAAAACCATCTTGTTAAGCTACTGTGACCTCCACCACTCTTCGAAGAGGCATTAAAACCATCTTGTTAAGCTACTGCGACCTCCACCACTCTTCCAAGGGGCATTGATATTGTCTTTTCATTCCACTGCGACCTCCACCTCTCTTCCAAGGGGCATTAAAACCGTCTTGTTAAGATACTGTGATGTCCACATCTCTTCCAATGGACATTAAACCCATCACGTTAAGCAACTGTGACCTCCACGTCTTTTCCAAGGGGTATTAAAACCATCTTGTTAAGCTACTGCGACCTCCACCACTCTTCCAAGTCCCAAAAAAACCATCTTGTTAAGCTACTGTGACCTCCACGTCTCTTTCACCGGGCATTGGTATTGTCTTTTTATTCCACTGCGACATCCACCACTCTTCAAAGGGGCATCAAAACAATCTTTTTAAGCTTCTGCGACCTCCACCACTCTTACAAGGGGCATTAAAACAGTCTTGTTAAGCTACTGCGACCTCCACCACTCTACCAAGGGGCATTGATATTGTCTTTTTATTCCTCTGTTACCTCCACGTCTCTTCCAAGGGGCATGAAAACGTTCTTGTTAAGCTAATGCGACCTCCACCACTCTTCCAAAGGAAATTGATATTGTCAATTTATTCCACTGCGACCTCCACCACTTTAGGATGGGGAATTAAAACCATCTTGTTAAGCTACTGTGACCTCCAGCACTCTTCCTAGGGGCAATAAAACCATCTTGTTAAGCTACTGCGACCTCCACTTGTCTTCCAAGGGGCATTGATATTGTCTTTTTATTCCACTACAACCTCCAACACTCATTCAAGGGGCATTATAACTATTTTGTTAAGCTACTGTGACCTCCAGCACTCTTCTAAGGGGCATTAAAACTGTCTTGTTAAGCTACTGCGACCTGCACCACTTTTCCAAGGGGCATTAAAACCGTCTTGTTAAGCTACTGTGACGTCCACGTCTCTTCCATGGGGCATTGATATTGTCTTTTTATTCCACTGCGACTTCCACCACTCTTCCAAGGGGCATTAAAACAATTTTATTAAGCTTCTGCGACCTCCACCACTCTTCCAAGGGGCAGTAAAACAGCCTTGTTAAGCTACTGCGACCTTCACCACTCTTCAAAGGTGCAATAAGACCATCTTGTTAAGCTACTGCGACCTCCACCACTCTACCAAGGGGCATTGATATTGTCTTTTTATTCCTCTGTTACCTCCACGTCTGTTCCAAGGGGTATTAAAACCATCTTGTTAAGCTACTGTGACCTCCACCACTGTTGCAAGGGGCATTAAAACCGTCTTGTTAAGCTACTGCGACATCCACCACTCTTCCAAGGGGTATTAAAACCGTCCTGTTAAGCTAATGCGACCTCCACCACTCTTTCAAAGGAAATTGATATTGTCAATTTATTCCACTGCGATCTCCACCACTCTACCATGGGGAATTAAAACCATCTTGTTAAGCTACTGTGACCTCCAGCACTCTTCCAAGGGGCATTAAAACCGTCTTTTTAAGCGACTGCGACCTCCACAAGTCTTCCAAGGGGCATTATAACCATTTTGTTAAGCTACTGTGACCTCCAGCACTCTTCTAAGGGGCATTAAAACTGTCTTGTTAAGCTACTGCGACCTGCACCACTCTTCCAAGGGGCATTATAACCGTCTTGTTAAGCTACTGTGACGTCCACGTCTCTTCCACGGGGCATTGATATTGTCTTTTTATTCCACTGCGACTTCCACCACTCTTCCAAGGGGCATTAATACCGTCTGTTTAAGCTACTGCGAACTCCACCACGCTTCCAAGGGGCATTAAAATCGTCTTGTTAAGCTACTGCGACCTCCACCACTCTTCCAAGGGGCATTAAGACCATCTTATTAAGCTACTGCGACCTCCACCACTCTTCCAAGGGCCATTGATTTTGTCTTTTTATTGCACTACGACCTCCACCACTCTTCCAAGGGGAATTAAAACCGTCTTGTTAAGCTACTGTGACCTCCACCACTGTTCCAAGGGGCATTAAAACTGTCTTGTTAAGCTACTGTGACCTCCACCACTCTTCCATGGGGCATTAAAACCATCTTGTTAAGCTACTGCGACCTACACCAGTCTTCCAAGGGGCATTGATATTGTCTTTTTTTTCCACTGGGACCTCCACCACTCATGCAAGGGGCATTAAAACCATCTTGTTAAGATACTGTGAAATCCACATCTCTTCCAATGGGCATAAAAACCGCCATGTTAAGCTACTGTGACCTCCACGTCTTTTCCAAGGGGCATTGAAACCATCTGGTTAAGTTACTGCGACTTCCACCACTCTTCCAAGGGGCAATAAAACCGTCTTGTTAAGCTACCGTGACCTCCACGTCTCTTCCACGGGGCATTGATATTGTCTTTTTATTCCACTGCGACCTCCACCACTCTTCCAAGGGGCATTAAAACCATCTTGTAAAGCTACTGTGACCTCCACGTCTCTTCCAAGGGTCATTGATTTTGTCTATTTATTCCACTGCGTCCTCCACCACTCTTCCAAGGGGCATTAAAACCGTCTTGTTAAGCTACTGCGACCTCCACCACTCTTCCAAGGTGCATTAAGACCATCTTGTTAAGCTACTGCGACCTCCACCACTCTACCAAGGGGCATTGATATTGTCTTTTTATTCCACTGTGACCTCCACGTCTCTTCCAAGGGGCATTAAAACCGTCATGTTAAGCTACTGTGACCTCCACCACTCTTCCAAGGGGCATTAAAACCATCTTGTTAAGCTACTGTGACCTTCACCACTCTTCCAAGGGGCATTAAAACCATCTTGTTAAGCTAATGCGACCTCCACCACTCTTCCAAAGGGAATTGATATTGTCAATTTATTCCACTGCGACCTCCACCACTCTTCCAAGGGGAATTAAAACCGTCTTGTTAAGCTACTGTGACCTCCAGCACTCTTCCAAGGGGCATTAAAACCATCTTGTTAAGCTACTGCGACCTCCATCACTCTTCCAAGGGGCATTAAAACCATCTTGTTAAGCGACTGCGACCTCCACCAGTCTTCCAAGGGGCACTGATATTGTCTTTTTATTCCACTGCGACCTCCACCACTCATGCAAGGGGCATTTTAACCGTTTTGTTAAGCTACTGCGACCTCCAGCACTCTTCCAAGGGGCATTAAAACCATCTTGTTAAGCTACTGCGACCTCCACCACTCATTCAAGGGGCATTATAACCGTTTTGTTAAGCTACTGTGACCTCCAGCACTCTTGTAAGGGGCATTAAAACTGTCTTGTTAAGCTACTGCGACCTGCACAACTCCTCCAAGGGGCATTAAAGCCATCTTGTTAAGCTACTGTGACGTCCACGTCTCTTCTACGGGGCATTGATATTGTCTTTTTATTCCACCGGGACTTCCACCACTCTTCCAAGGGCATTAATACCGTCTTATTAAGCCAATGCGACCTCCACCACTCTTCCAAGGGGCATTGATATTGTCTTTTTATTCCACTACGACCTCCACCACTCTTCCAAAGGGAATTAAAACCGTCTTGTTAAGCTAATGTGACCTCCACCACTGTTCCAAGGGGCATTAAAACTGTCTTGTTAAGCTACTGTGACCTCCACCACTCTTCCAAGGGGCATTAAAACCATCTTGTTAAGCTACTGCGACCTCCACCAGTCTTCCAAGGGGCATTGATATTGTCTTTTTATTCCACTGGGACCTCCACCACTCATGCAAGGGGCATTAAAACCATCTTGTTAAGATACTGTGACCTCCACATCTCTTCCAATGGGCATTAAAACGGTCATGTTAAGCTACTGTGACCTCCACGTCTTTTCCAAGGGGCATTGAAACCATCTGGTTAAGCTACTGCGACCTCCACCACTATTCCAAGCGGCAATAAAACCGTCTTGTTAAGCTATCGTGACCTCCACGTCTCTTCCACGGGGCATTGATATTGTCTTTTTATTCCACTGCGACCTCCACCACTCTTCCAAGGGGCATTAAAACCATCTTGTAAAGCTACTGTGACCTCCACGTCTCTTCCAAGGGTCTTTGATTTTGTCTATTTATTCCACTGCGACCTCCACCACTCTTCCAACGGGCATTAAAACCGTCTTGTTAAGCTACTGCGACCTCCACCACTCTTCCAAGGTGCATTAAGACCATCTTGTTAAGCTACTGCGACCTCCACCACTCTACCAAGGGGCATTGATATTGTCTTTTTATTCCACTGTGACCTCCACGTCTCTTCCAAGGGGCATTAAAACCGTCTTGTTAAGCTACTGTGACCTCCACCACTCTTCCAAGGGGCATTAAAACCATCTTGTTAAGCTACTGCGATCTTCATCACTTTTCCAAGGGGCATTAAAACCATCTTGTTAAGCTAATGCGACCTCCACCACTCTTCCAAAGGGAATTGATATTGTCAATTTATTCCTCTGCGACCTCCACCACTCTTCCAAGGGGAATTAAAACCGTCTTGTTAAGCTACTGTGACCTCCAGCACTCTTCCAAGGGGCAATAAAAAAGTCTTGTTAAGCTACTGTGACCTCCACCACTCTTCCAAGGGGCACTGATATTGTCTTTTTATTCCACTGCGACCTCCACCACTCATGCAAGGGGCATTTTAACCGTTTTGTTAAGCTACTGCGACCTCCAGCACTCTTCCAAGGGGCATTACAACCGTCTTGTTAAGCTACTGCGACCTGCAACACTCTTCCAAGGGGAATTGATATTGTCTTTTTATTCCACTGCGACCACCACCACTCTTCCAAGGGGCATTAAAACTGCCTTGTTAAGCTACTGTGACCTCTACCACTCTTCCAAGGGGCATTAAAACCATCTTGTTAAGCTACTGTGACCCCCACCACTCTTCCAAGAGGCATTAAAACCATCTTGTTAAGCTACTGCGACCTCCACCTCTCTTCCAAGGGGCATTGATATTGTCTTTTCATCACACTGCGACCTCCACCACTCTTCCAAGGGGCATTAAAACCGTCTTGTTAAGATACTGTGACGTCCACATCTCTTCCAATGGGCATTAAAACCGTCATTTTAAGCAACTGTGACCTCCACGTCTTTTCCAAGGGGCATTAAAACCATCTTGTTAAGCTACTGCGACCTCCACCACTCATTCAAGGGGCATTATAACCGTTTTGTTAAGCTACTGTGACCTCCATCACTCTTGTAAGGGGCATTAAAACTGTCTTGTTAAGCTACTGCGACCTGCACCACTCCTGCAAGGGGCATTAAAACCGTCTTGTTAAGCTACTGTGACGTCCACGTCTCTACCACGGGGCATTCATATTGTCTTTTTATTCCACCGGGACTTCCATCACTCTTCCAAGGGGCATTAATACCGTCTTATTAAGGTACTGCGACCTCCACCACTCTTCCAAGGGGCATTTATATTGTCTTTTTATTCCACTACGACCTCCACCACTCTTCCAAGGGGAATTAAAACCGTCTTGTTAAGCTAATGTGCCCTCCACCACTGTTCCAAGGGGCATTAAAACTGTCTTGTTAAGCTACTGTGACCTCCACCACTCTTCCAAGGGGCATTAAAACCATCTTGTTAAGCTACTGCGACCTCCACCAGTCTTCCAAGGGGCATTGATATTGTCTTTTTATTCCACTGAGACCTCCACCACTCATGCAAGGGGCATTAAAACCATCTTGTTAAGATACTGTGACCTCCACATCTCTTCCAATGGGCATTAAAACCGTCATGTAATGCTACTGTGACCTCGACGTCTTTTCCAAGGGGCATTGAAACCATCTGGTTAAGCTACTGCGACCTCCACCACTCTTCCAAGGGGCAATAAAACCGTCTTGTTAAGCTACCGTGACATCCACGTCTCTTCCACAGGGCATTAAAATTGAGTTTTAAACCAACTGCGACCTCCACCACTCTTCCAAGGGGCATTAAAACCATCTTGTAAAGCTACTGTGACCTCCACGTCTCTTCCAAGGGGCATTGATTTTGTCTATTTATTCCACTGCGACCTCCACCACTCTTCCAAGGGGCATTGAAAAAGTCTAGTTAAGCTACTGTGACCTCCACCACTCTTCCAAGAGGCATTAATAATGTCTTTTTTTTCCACTGTGACCTCCACGTCTCTTCCAAGGGGCATTAAAACCGTGTTGTTAAGCTACTGTGACCTCCACCACTCTTCCAACGGGCATTAAAACCGTCTTGTTAGCTTCTGCGACCTCTACCACTCTTCCAAGGGGCGTTAAAACCATCTTATTAAGCTACTGAGACCTCCACCACTCTTCCAACAGGTATTAAAACCTTCTTGTTAAGCTACTGCGACCTCCACCACTCTTCCAAGGGGAATTGATATAGTCTTTTTATTCCACTGCGACCTCCACAACTCTTCCCAGGGGCATTAAAACCGTCTTGTTAAGCTATTGTGACCTGCACCACTCTTCCAAGGGGCTTTAGAGCCATCTTGTTAACCTACTGCGACCTCCACCACTCTTCCAAGAGGCTTTAATATTGTCTTTTTATTCCACTGTGACCTCCTCGTCTCTTCCATTCGGCATTAACACCGTCTTGTTAAGCTACTGTGACATCCACTTCTCTTCCAAGGGGCATTAAAACCGTCTTGTTAAGTTACTGTGACCTCCACCACTCTTCCATGGGGCATTAAAACCGTCTTGTTAATCCTCTGCCACCTCCACCACTCTTCCAAGGGGCGTTAAAACCATCTTATTAAGCTACTGCGACCTCCACCACTCTTCCAAGGGGCATTAAAACCGTCTTATTAAGCTACTGCGACCTCCACCACTCTTCCAAGGGGCATTAAAACCGTCTTGTTAAGATCCTGTGACCTCCACCACTCATAGAATCATAGAATCATAGAATGGTAGAGTTGGAAGGGACCTCCTGGGTCATCTGGTCCAACCCCCTGCTCAAAGCAGGATTCACTAGATCATCTCAGACAGATGTCTGTCCAGCCTCTGTTTGAAGGCGTCCATAGAAGGGGAACTCACCACCTCTCGTGGCAGCCTGTTCCACTCATTAATCACCCTAACTGTCAAAAAGTTTTTTCTAATATCTAATCTGTGTCTCCTCCCATTTAGTTTCATCCCATTGCTTCTAGTCTTTCCTTGTGCAAATGAGAATAAAGATGATCCTTCTACAATGTGACAGCCCTTGACATATTTGTAGACAGCTATTAAGTCTCCTCTCAGTCTTCTTTTTTGCAAGCTAAACATTCCCAAATCCTGCAACCGTTCCTCATAGGACATGGTTTGCAGACCAGTCACCATTCTGGTCGCTCTTCTCTGAACTTGCTCCAGTTTGTCTATGTCTTTTTTAAAATGTGGTGCCCAAAACTGTACACAGTATTCCAGATGAGGTCTGACCAAAGAGGAGTAAAGACCGATAATGACTTCACGTGATCTAGACTGTATGCTTCTGTTAATAAATCCCAGAATTGTATTTGCCTTTTTTGCTGCTGCATCACACTGTTGACTCATGTTCAGTCTATGATCTATTAGTATACCTAAGTCTTTTTCACATGTACTGTTGCTTAGCTCTATTCCTCCCATTCTGTATATGCTTTTTTCATTTTTATTGCCCAGATGTAGTACTTTGCATTTTTCCCTGTTAAAAACCATTCTGTTGGTTGCTGCCCACTGCTCCAGTTTATTTAGGTCTTTTTGAATCCTCTCTCTCTCTTCTCTAGTATTAGCTAACCCTCCTAGCTTTGTGTCATCAGCAAATTTAATCAGTTTACCCTCAATTCCTTCATCTAAATCATTGATAAAGATGTTGAACAATACAGGTCCCAGGACGGAGCCCCGTGGTACCCCACTTGAGACATTCATCCAGCTGGATGTGAAGCCATTTACAACCACCCTTTGAGTCCGATCACTAAGCCAGTTATGAATCCACCTAACAGTTGCCTGGTCCATTGCATACTTGGTCATTTTTTCAATAAGGATGGTGTGAGATACTTTGTCAAATGCTTTGCTGAAGTCAAGATATACTATATCTACAGCATTTCCCTGATCCACCCAGTCAGTGATTCTGTCATAGAAGGAAATTAAGTTAGTCTGACATGACTTGTTTGTTACAAACCCATGCTGACTCTGGTTAATCACTTCATTCTTATCCATGTACTTACATACATGTTGTTTAATAATTTGTTCAAAGATCTTTCCTGGTATAGAAGTCAGACTCACCGGCCTATAGTTCCCTGGGTCCACCTTCTTCCCCTTTTTGAAGATAGGAACAACATTTGCTCTTCTCCAGTCTTCTGGGACTTCTCCTGTTCTCCAAGAATTTTCAAAGATTATGGAGAGTGGTTCTAAAATTTCTTCTACGATCTCCTTCAGTACTCTGGGGTGTAATTTATCTGGACCTGGAGACTTGAACTCATTTATGTTAGCTAAATATTCCCTCACAATCTTTCTGTTTACAGATAACTTGGATAACTTGGATTCCTCTATTCCTTTAAAAGGACAGTGAAGATCAGTTGATGTTACATTTTCTTTCTGAGAGAAAACAGATGCAAAATAGGAATTAAAAAGTTGGCCTTCTCAACATCCTCTCTTACCATTTCTCCATTTTCATCCTGTAAAAATCCTATAGCATCTTTGACTTTTCTTTTACTTTTGACATACCCCCAAAATCCTTTTTTATTGCTTTTGACATCTCTTGCAAGCCTTAATTCATTGTCAGCTTTAGCTAACCTGATACGTGCCCTACAGGATCTGCAGACTGCATTATAATCTTCTTTAGATATGCCTCCCTCTTTCCATTTAATAAACATTTCTTTCTTTCTTTTTAGCATGTGTTTAAGTTCTGTGTTCATCCATCCTGGTTTCCTTAAATGCTTCCCATTCTTCCTACTTTTCGGGATTGTTAACGATTTTGCTTTGAGAATCTCATTTTTAAAAATTTCCCATCCTTCCTGGACATTTTTGTCCTTAAGGACATCCAGCCATTGGATACCTCCTATTCTCTTTCTGAGTCTCTTAAAATCTGCCTTTCTAAAATCTAACCTTGAAGTCTGAGTCTTCACATGTCTTCCTCCTCTAGTTATCCAAAATTCTATAATAGCATGATCGCTGCCTCCTAGGGTCCCAGCCACCTTTACCTCCTCAACCATTTCCTCCCTGTTTATAAGGATTAGATCCAAAGTAGCAGATCCCCTTGTTTTCTCCCCTACCTTTTGGAAGATAAAGTTGTCAGCAAGAGAGGATAAGAATTTGCTTGACCTGTTAGTTTTACTTGAGAGAGATTCCCAACAAATGTCTGGATAGTTGAAATCTCCCATGACCACTACGTCATATTTTTTGGAGAACTTGGTCATTTGATACATAAAGAGTTCATCCATATCTTCAGCTTGCCCAGGTGGCCTGTAGTAAATGCCTACAATGGTGTCCTTTCCGTTGTTCTCTCCTTGTATTCTTACCCAAACAGTTTCCACAGAACTCCCAGTCTCTGAAGCTTCAATCTCTGTGCAGATATACGCTTTTCTAACATACAATGCAACAACTCCTCCTCGTTTATCAAGTCTGTTTCTTGCAAATAAGTTGTATCCTTTTAGCCTTTTATTCCAATCATGTGTATCGTCCCACCAAGTTTCAGTGATTCCAATGACATCATATTCCTTTTCCTGCATTAGTAGTTCCAATTCTCCTTGTTTGTTGCCCATGCTTTGTGCATTTGTATAAAAACATTTTAGTTTGTGATTGGTTTCTCTTCCTCCCATATTTTTATTATTTAAATTGTTTTGTCTTTGTTCTTCCTTTCCACTTCCAGTAGCAGAGATCTCAATAGTATTTGTCAGCTGTATGGCTTTTTCTGGCCTTTTGCTTCCCTTCCCACATTGTTCTAGTTTAAAGCTCTTCTGATGAGTGCAGCAAGGCGACTTCCAAATACATGTTTTCCAGTCTTCGTAAGGTGCACCCCATCTCTAGCAAGTAGTCCATCGTATAGGTAATTCATTTCGTGATCCAGAAATCCAAATCCTTGTTGACGGCACCATCGACGTAGCCAGTTGTTCACCTGTAGAATCTTATTCCACCTCTTTGTTCCATGGCCATCCACTGGGAGGATGGATGAGAAGACCACCTGCGCTCCCTAAGTCTTCAAAGTCACTGCAGATGGTTTCCAGGTCCTTTCTTGCGGTGTCATTTGTCCCCACATGTATTAGCAGGAATGGCTAGTGATCTGTAGGTCTGAAGAGTCTTGATATCCTGTCAGACACATCTTCAATTTTTGCTCCTGGAAGACAGCACATTTCTCTTGAGGTTATGTCTGGTCTGCAGATAGCGGCCTCTGTTCCTCTTAACAGGGAATCCCCCATGACCACCACTCTCCGTTTTTTCTTCACAACATTCTTCTTTCTCCATCCAGGAGGATTCTGAGGGCTTACAAGGTTATTTATTGCTGGCAAAGTCTTATTTTGCTGTATTTCTTCATGGTTCTCCTGCGTGAGAGCCTGGTACTGGTTCCTGAGCAGTATGGGTGCTGACTGCCTCTCGATCCTCCTGCTTCTGTGGGTCACATGCTTCTATTCCTCTGTTTCGTCAGGTGCAGTTTGAATTTCTTCTCTTTCTGAATCATGAAGAGATAATTCTGCTCTGTCTAAGAACTCATCACCTTCCTTAATGATTTTCAAGGTAGTTAACCTCTCTTCTAGATTTCGCAACTTTTCCTCCAACAGGGACACAAGCTTGCATTTCTGGCATGTGAAGTTTGGCTTTTCCACTGGCAAGTCTGTGAACATGTAGCAGGATATGCAGCTCACCAAATGGCTCCTGGACTCTTCCATGTTCTTATTGTTAATGTTCTGAAAACAGTGAAAAAAGCTTAAAAAAAAAAGCTTCAAAATGCGCGCGCCGGTGGGCGCGCGGTTTACCGATGTCCTCATTTCAGCTCCAACAGCCAAAATCCAGTGTTCTTTGAGCTCGCGGAGACTCTTCACTTACCCCAAAATGCAGTGGGAATATGCAAATTATCTCCTCAGGACTCCTCCCCTGGGAGGACTCCTCCAAGGGGAATTGATATTGTATTTTATTTCCACTGTGACCTCCACCACTCTTCCAAGGGGCATTAAAACCGTCTTGTTAAGCTACTGTGACCTGCACCACTCTTCCAAGGGGCATTAAAACCATCTTGTTAAGCTACTGCCAACTCCACCACTCTTCCAAGGGGAATTGATATTGTCTTTTTATTCCACTGCGACCTCCACCACTCTTCCAAGGGGCATTAAAACCGTCTTGTTAAGCTACTGCGACCTCCACCACTCTTCCAAGGGGCATTAAAACCGTCTTGATAAGATACTGTGACTTCCATATCTCTTCCCATGGGCATTAAAACCGTCATGTTAAGCTGCTTTGACCTCCACTTCTTTTCCAAGGATCATTAAAACCATCTTGTTAAGCTACTGTGACCTCCAGCACTCTTCCATGGGGCATTAATATCATCTTGTTAAGCTACTTCAACCTCCACCACTCTTCCAATGGGCATTAAAACCATCTTGTTAAGCTACTGCTACCTCCACCAATCTTCCAAGGGGCATTGATATTGTCATTTTATTCCTCTGCGACCTCCACCACTCTTCCAAGGGGCATTAAAACCGTCTTGTTAAGATACTGTGACCTGCACAACTCTTCCAATGGGCATTAAAACCGTCATGTTAAGCTGCTGTGACCTCCACCAATCTTCCAAGGGGCATTAAGACCGTCTTGTTAAGCTACTGCGACCTCCACCACTCTTCCAAGGGGAATTGAAATTGTCTTTTTATTCCACTGCGACCCCTACCACTCTTCCAAGGGGCATTAAAACCATCTTGTTAAGCTACTGCGACCTCCACCACACTTCCAAGGGGCATTAAAACCATCTTGTTAAGCTACTGCGACCTCCACCACTCTTCCAAGGGGCGTTAAAAACATCTTGTTAAGCTACTGCGACCTCCACCAGTCTTCCAAGGGGCATTGATGTTGTCTTTTTATTCCACTGCGACCTCCACCACTCATGCAAGGGGCATTAAAACCGTCATGTTAAGCTACTCTGACCTCCACGTCTTTTCCAAGGGGCATTGAAACCATCTTGTTAAGCTACTGCGACCTCCACCACTCTTCCAAGGGGGCAATAAAACCGTCTTGTTAAGCTACCGTGACCTCCACGTCTCTTTCACGGGGCATTAAAACCATCTTGTTAAGCTACTGCCAACTCCACCACTCCTCCAAGGGGAATTGATATTGTATTTTATTTCCACTGTGACCTCCACCACTCTTCCAAGGGGCATTAAAACCGTCTTGTTAAGCTACTGTGACCTGCACCACTCTTCCAAGGGGCATTAAAACCATCTTGTTAAGCTACTGCCAACTCCACCACTCTTCCAAGGGGAATTGATATTGTCTTTTTATACCACTGTGACCTCCACGTGTCTTCCAATGGGAATTAAAACCGTCTTGTTAAGCTACTGTGACCTCCACCACTCTTCCAAGGGGCATTAAAACCATCTTGGTAAGCTTCAGCGACCTCTACCACTCTTCCAAGGGGCGTTAAAACCATCTTATTAAGCTACTGTGACCTCCACCACTCTTTCAAGAGGCATTAAAACCATCTTGTTAAGCTACTGCGACCTCCACCACTCTTCCAAGGGGAATTGATATTTTCTTTTTATTCCACTGCGACCTTCACCACTCTTCCAAAGGGCATTAAAACCGCCTTGTTAAGCTACTGTGACCTGCACCACTCTTCCAAGGGGCATTAAAACCATCTTGTTAAGCTACTGCGACCTCCACCACTCTTCCAAGAGTCATTAATATTGTCTTGTTATTCCACTGTGACCTCCACGTCTCTTCCAAGGGGCATTAAAACCGTCTTGTTAAGATACTGTGACCTCCACGTCTCTTCCAAGGGGCATTAAAACCGTCTTCTTAAGCTACTGTGACCTCCACCACTCTTCCAAGGGGCATTAATACCATCTTGTTAAGCTACTGTGACCTCCACCACTCTTCCAATGGGCATTAAAACCATCTTGTTAAGCTACTGCGACCTCCACCAATCTTCCAAGGGGCATTGATATTGTCTTTTTATTCCTCTGCGACCTCCACCACTCTTCCAAGGGGCATTAAAACCGTCTTGTTAAGATACTGTGACCTCCACAACTCTTCCAATGGGCATTAAAACCGTCATGTTAAGATGCTGTGACCTCCACGTCCTATCCAAGGGGCATTAAAACCATCTTGTTAAGCTACTGTGACCTGCACTACTCTTCAAAGGGGCATTAAAACCGTTTGTTAAGCTACTGTGACCTCCACGTCTCTTCCATGGGGCATTGATATTGTCTTTTTATTCCACTGCGACCTCCACCACTCTTCCAAGGGGCATTAAAACCATCTGTTTAAGCTACTGCGACCTCCACCACTGTTCCAAGGGGCATTAAAACAATCTTGTTAAGCTACGGCGACCTCCACCACTTTTCCAAGGGGCATTAAGACCATCTTGTTAAGCTACTGCGACCTCCACCACTCTTCCAAGGGGCATTGATATTGTCTTTTTATTCCACTGCGACCTCCACCACTCTTCGAAGGGGCATTAAAACCGTCTTGTTAAGATCCTCTCCTGTGACCTCCACGTCTCTTCCAAGGGGCATTAAAACCATTTTGTTAAACTACTGCGACCTCCATCACTCTTCCAAGGGGCATTGATAGTCTTTTTATTCCACTGTGACCTCCACTTCTCTTCCATGGGGCATTAATACTGTCTTGTTAAGCTACTGTGACCTCCACGTCTCTTCCAAGGGCATTAAAACCTTCTTGTTAAGATACTGTGACCTCCACAACTCTTCCAATGGGCATTAAAACCATCATGTTAAGCTGCTGTGACCTCCATGTCTTTTCCAAGGGGCATTAAAACAATCTTGTTAAGCTACTGTGACCTCTACGTCTCTTCCACGGGGCATGGATATTGTCTTTTTATTCCACTGCGACCTCCAACACTCTTCTAAGGGGCATTAAAACCGTCTTGTTAAGCTACTGTGAACTCCACCACTCTTCCAAGGGGCATTAAAACCGTCTTGTTAAGCTACTGCGACCTCCACCTCTCTTCCAAGGGGCATTAAAACCTTCTTGTTAAGCTACTGCGACCTCCACCACTCTTCCAATATGCCTTGATATTGTCTTTTTATTCCACTTCGACCTCCACCACTCTTCCAATTGGCATTAAAACCGTCTTGTTAAGATACTGTAATCTCCATATCTTTCCAATGGGCATTAAAACTGTCATGTTAAGCTACTGTGACCTCCACGTCTTTTCCAAGGGGCATTGAAACCATCTTGTTAAGCTACTGCGACCTCCACCACTCTTCCAAGGGGCATTAAAACCGTCTTGTTAAGCTACTGTGACCTCCACGTCTCTTCCACGGGGCATTGATATTGTCTTTTTATTCCACTGCTACCTCCACCACTCATCCAAGGGTCATTAAAACCGTCTTGTTAAGCTACTCTGACCTCCACATCTCTTCCAAGGGCATTGAAATTGTCTCTTTATTCCACTGTGACCTCTATCTCTCTTTAAAGGGGCATTAAAACTGTCTTGTTAAGCTACTGTGACCTCCACCACTCTTCCAAGAGGCATTAATATTGTCTTTTGATTCCACTGTGACCTCCAGGTCTCTTCCAAGGTGCATTAAAACCATCTTGTAAAGCTACTGCGCCCTCCACCACTCTTCCAAGGGGCATTAAAACCGTCTGTATAAGCTACTGTGACCTCCACCACTCTTGCAAGTGGCATTAAAACCGTCTTGTTAAGCTACTGTGACCTCCACTTCTCTTCCAAAGGGCATTGATATTGTCATTTTATTCCACAGTGACCTCCACCTCTCTTCCAAGGGGCATTAAAACCTTCTTGTTAAGCTACTGTGACCTCCACGTCTCTTCCACGGGGCATTGCTATTGTGTTTTTATTCCACTGCGACCTCCACCACTATTCCAAGGGGCATTAAACTGTCTTGTTAAGCAACTGTGACCTCCTCCACTCTTCAAAGAGGCATTGATATTGTCTTTTTTTTCCACCCTGACCTCCACGTCTCTTCCAAGGGGCATTAAAATCGTCTTGTTAAGCTACTGTGACCTCCACCACTTTTCCAAGGGGCATTAAATCCATCTTGTGAAGCTACTGCGACCTCCACCACTCTTCCAAGGGGCATTAAAACCGTCTTGTTAACTACTGCGACCTCCACCACTCTTCCAAGTGGAATTGATATTGTCTTTTTATTCCATTGCGACCCCCACCACTCTTCCAAGGGGCATTAAAACCGTCTTGTTAAGCTACTGTGATCTGCACTACTCTTCCAGGGGGCATTAAAACCGTCTTGTTAATCTACTGCGACCTCCACCACTCTTCCAAGGGGAATTGATATTGTAATTTTATTCCACTGCGACCTCAACCACTCTTCCAAGGGGCATTAAAACCATCTTGTTAAGCTACTGTGACCTCTACCACTCTTCCAAGGGGCACTAAAACACTCTTGTTAAGCTACTGTGACCTCCACTATTTTTCCAATGGGCATTAAAACCATCTTGTTAAGCTACTGCGACCTCCACCACTCTTCCAAGGGGCATTGATATTGTCTTTTTATCCCATGCTACCTCCACCACTCTTCCAAGGGGTATTAAAACTGTTTTGTTAAGATATTGTGGCCTCCACCACTCTTCCAAGGGCATTAAATCCATCTTGTGAAGCTACTGCGACCTCCACCACTCTTCCAAGGGGCATTAAAACCATCTTATTAAGCAACTGCTACCTCGACCACTCTTCCAAGTGGCATTGATATTGTCTTTTTATGCCACTGCGACCTCCATCACTCTTCCAAGGGGCATTAAAACCGTCTTGTTAAGCTACTGTTACCTCCACCACTCTTCCAAGGGGCATTTAAACCGTCTTGTTAAGCTACTGCGACCTCCACCACTCTTCCAAGGAGAATTGATATTGTCTTTTTATTCCACTGCGACCTCCACCACTCTTCCAAGGGGCATTAAAACCGTCTTGTTAAGCTACTGTGACCTACACCACTCTTCCAAGGGGCATTAAAACCGTCTTGTTAATCTACTGCGACCTCCACCACTCTTCCAAGGGGAATTGATATTGTATTTTTATTTCACTGCGACCTCCACCACTCTTCCAAGGGGCATTAATACCATCTTGTTAAGCTACTGTGACCTCTCCCACTCTTCCAAGTGCATTAATACCATGTTGTTAAGCTACTGTGACCTCCACCACTCTTCCAAGGGGCATTAAAACCATCTTTTTAAGCTACTGCGACCTCCACCACTCTTTCAAGGGGCATTGATATTGTCATTTTATCCCATGCGACCTCCACCACTCTTCCAAGGGGCATTAAAACCGTTTTGTTAAGATATTGTGACATCCACATCTCTTCCAATGGGCATTAAAACCGTCATGTTAAGCGACTGTGACCTCCACGTCTTTTTCCAAGGGGCATTAAAACCATCTTGTTAAGCTACTGCGACCTCGACCACTCTTCCAAGCGGCAATGAAACCATCTTATTAAGCTACTGTGACCTCCACGTCTATTCCACGGCCCATTGGTATTGTCTTTTAATCCACTTCGACCTCCACCACTCTTCCAAGGGGTATTAAAACAATCTTGTTGAGCTTCTGCGACCTCCACCACTCTTCCAAGGGGCATTAAAACCGTCTTTTTAAGCTACTGCGACCTCCACCACTCTTCCAAGGGGCATTAAGACCGTCTAGTTAAGCTACTGCGACCTCCACCACTCTTCCAAGGGGCTTTGAAATTGTCTTTTTATTCCACTGCGACCCCTACCACTCTTCCAAGGGGCATTAATGTTGTCTTTTTATTCCACTGCGACCTCCACCACTCATGCAAGGGGCATTAAAACTGTCTTGTTAAGATACTGCGACCTCCAACACTCTTCCAAGGGGCCATAAAATCGTCTTGTTAAGCTACCGTGACCTCCACGTCTCTTTCACGGGGCATTAATATTGTCTTTTTATTCCACTGTGACCTCCACTTGTCTTCCAAGGGGCATTAAAACCGTCTTGTTAAGCTACTGTGACCTCCACCACTCTTCCAAGGGGCATTAAAACCATCTTGTTAAGCTACTGCGACCTCCACCACTCTTCCAAGAGGCATTAATATTGTCTTTTTATTCCACTGTGACCTCCACGTCTCTTCCAAGGGGCATTAAAACAGTCTTGTTAAGATATTGTGACCTCAACGTCTCTTCCAATGGGCATTAAAACCATCTTGTTAAGCTACTGTGACCTGCAACACTCTTCCAAGGGGCATTAAAAACATCTTGTTAAGCTACTGCGGCCTCCACCACTCTTCCAAGGGGCATTGATATTGTCTTTTTATTCCACTGTGACCTCCACCAGTCTTCCAAGGGGAATTAAAACCGTCTTGTTAAGATACTGAGACCTCCATATCTCTTCCAATGGGTATTAAAACCGTCATGTTAAGCTGCTGTGACCTCCACGTCTTTTCCAAGGGGCATTGAAACCATCTTGTTAAGCAACTGTTACCTCCACCACTCTTCCAAGGGGCATTAATACCATCTTGTTAAGCTACTGCGACCTCCACCACTCTTCCAATGGGCATTAAAACCATCTTGTTAAGCTACTGCGACCTCCACCAATCTTCCAAGGGGCATTGATATTGTCTTTTTATTCCAATGCCACCTCCACCACTCTTCCAAGGGGCATTAAAACCGTCTTGTTAAGCTCCTGTGACCTCCACGTCTCTTCCAAGGAGCATTAAAACCATTTTATTAAGCTACTGCGACCTCCACCACTCTTCCAAGGGGCATTGATAGTCTTTTTATTCCACTGTGACCTCCACGTCTCTTCCATGGGGCATTAATACCGTCTTGTTAAGCTACTGTGACCTCCACGTCTCTTCCAAGGGCATTAAAACCGTCTTGTTAAGATACTGTGACCTCCACAACTCTTCCAATGGGCATTAAAACCAACATATTAAGCTGCTGAGACCTCCACGTCTTTTCCAAGGGGAATTAAAACCATCTTGTTAATCTACTGCGACCTGCACCACTATTTCAATGGGCATTAAAACAATCTTGTTAAGCTACTGTGACCTCCACGTCTCTTCCACGGGGCATGGATATTGTATTTTTATTCCTCTGCAACCTCCAACACTCTTCCAAGGGGCATTAAAACCGTCTTGTTAAGCTACTGTGACCTCCACCACTCTTCCAAGGGGCATTAAAACCGTCTTGTTAAGCTACTGCGACCTCCACCTCTCTTCCAAGGGGCATTAAAACCTTCTTGTTAAGCTACTGCGACCTCCACCACGCTTCCAATGGGCCTTGATATTGTGTTTTTATTCCACTGCGACCTCCACCACTCTTCCAAGGGGCATTAAAACCGTCTTGTTAAGATACTGTAATCTCCACATCTTTCCAATGGGCATTAAAACCGTCATGTTAAGCTACTGTGACCTCCACGTCTTTTCCAAGGGGCATTGAAACCATCTTGTTAAGCTACTGCGACCTCCACTACTCTTCCAAGGGGCATTAAAACCGTCTTGTTAAGCTACTGTGACCTCCACGTCTCTTCCACGGGGCATTGATATTGTCTTTTTATTCCACTGCGACCTCCACCACTCATCCAAGGGGCATTAAAACCGTTTTGTTAAGCTACTCTGACTCCAACATCTCTTCCAAGGGGCATTGATATTGACTATTTATTCCACTGTGACCTCTACCTCTCTTTCAAGGGGCATTAAAACCGACTTGTTAAGCTGCTGTGACCTCCACCACTCTTCCAAGAGGCATTAATATTGTCTTTTTATTCCTCTGTGACCTCCACGTCTCTTCCAAGGGGCATTAAAACCATCTTGTTAAGCTACTGCGACCTCCACCACTCTTCCAAGGGGCATTAAAACCATCTTGATAAGCGACTGTGACCTCCACCACTCTTCCAAGTGGCATTAAAACAGTCTTGTTAAGCTACTGTGACTTCCACTTCTCTTCCAAAGGGCATTGATATTGTCATTTTATTCCACAGCGACCTCCACCTCTCTTCCAAAGGGCATTAAAACCGACTTGTTAAGAAACTGTGACCTCCATATCTCTTCCTATGGGCATTATAACCGTAATGTTAAGCTGCTTTGACCTCCATATCTTTTCCAAAGGGCATTAAAACCATCTTGTTAAGCTACTGTGACCTCCACCACTCATCCAAGGGGCATTAAAACCGTCGTTTTAAGCTACTGCGACCTCCACCACGCTTCCAAGGGGCATTGATATTGTCTTTTTATTCCACTGCAACCTCCACCACTCTTCCAAGGGGCATTAAAACCGTCTGTTTAAGCTACTGCGACCTCTACCTCTCTTCCAAGGGGCATTAAAACAATTTTGGTAAGCTACTGCGACCTCCACCACTCTTCCAAGGGGCATTAAACCCTTCTTGTTAAGCTCCTGTGACCTCCACATCTCTTCCAATGGGCATTAAAACCATTTTGGTAAGCTACTGCGACCTCCACCATTCTTTCAAAGGGCATTAAAGCCCTCTTGTTAAGATACTGTGACCTCCACAACTATTCCAATGGTCATTAAAACCATCATGTTAAGCTGCTGTGACCTCCACGTCTTTTCCAAGGGGCATTAAACTCATCTTGTTAAGGTACTGCGACCTGCACCACTCTTCCAAGGGTCATTAAAACCATCTTGTTAAGCTACTGTGACCTCCAGGTCTCTTCCACGGGGCATTGATATTGTCCTTTTATTCCACTGCGACCTCCACCACTCTTCCAAGGGGCATTAAAACCGTCTGTTTAAGCTACTGCGACCTCCACCTCTCTTAGAAGGTGCATTAAAACAATTTTGGTAAGCTTCTGCGACCTCCACCACTCTTCCAAGGGGCATTGATAGTCTTTTTATTCCACTGTGACATCCACGTCTCTTCCAAGCGGCTTTAAAACCGTTTTGTTAAGCTCCTGTGACCTCCACATCTCTTCCAATGGGCATTAAAACCATTTTGGTAAGCTACTGCGACCTCCACCACTCTTCCAAGGGACATTGATAGTCTTTTTATTCCACTGTGACGTCCACGTCTCGTCCAAGGGGCATTAAAACCTTATTGTAAAGCTACTGCGACCTCCTCCTGTCTTCCAAGGGGCATTAAAACCGTCTTGTTAAGCTACTGTGACCTCCACCACTCTTCCAAGGGGCATTAAAAACATCTTGTTAAGCTACTGCGACCTCCACAACTCTTCCAAGTTGCATTAAAACCATCTTTTTAAGCTACTGAGACCACCACGTCTCTTCCAAGTGGCATTGATATTGTCTTTTTATTCCACTTTGACCTCCACCACTCTTCCAAGGGGCATTAAAACCGTCTTGTTAAGCTACTGTGACCTCCACCACTCTTCCAAGGGGCATAAAAATCATTTTGTTAATTTACTGCGAACTCCACCTCTCTTCCAAGGGGCATTAAAACCTTCTTGTTAAGCTACTGCGACCTCAACCACTCTTCCAAGGGGCATTGATATTGTCTTTTTATTCCACTGCGACCTCCACCACTCTTCCAAGGGGCCTTAAAACCGTCTTGTTACGATACTGTGACCTCCATATCTTTCCAATGGGCATTAAAACCGTCATTTTAAGCTACTGTGACGTCCACGTCTCTTCCAAGGGGCATTAAAACCGTCTTATTAAGCTTCTGTGACCTCCACCACTCTTCCAAGGGGCGTTAAAACCATGTTCTTAAGCTACTGCGACCTCCACCACTCTTCCAAGTGGCATTGATTGTGTCTTTTTATTCCACTGCGACCTCCACCTCTCTTCCAAGGGGCATTAAAACCGTCTTTTTAAGCTACTGCGACCTCCACCACTCTTCCAAGGGGAATTGATATTGTCTTTTTATTCCACTGCGACCTCCACCACTCTTCCAAGGGGCATTAAAACCGTCTTGTTAAGCTACTGCGACCTCCACCACTCTTCCAAGGGGAAATGATATTGTCTTTTTATTCCACTGCGACCTCCACCACTCTTCCAAGGGGCATTAAAACCATCTTGTTAAGCTACTGCGACCTGCACCACTCTTCCAAGGGTCATTAAAACCATCTTGTTAAGCTACTGTGACCTCCACGTCTCTTCCACGGGGCATTGATATTGTCCTTTTATTCCACTGCGACCTCCACCACTCTTCCAAGGGGCATTAATACCATCTTGTTAAGCTACTGCGACCTCCACCACTCTTCCAATGGGCATTAAAACCATCTTGTTAAGCTACTGCGACCTCCACCAATCTTCCAAGGGGCATTGATATTGTCTTTTTATTCCTCTGCGACCTCCACCACTCTTCCAAGGGGCATTAAAACCGTCTTGTTAAGATACTGTGACCTCCACAACTCTTCCAATGGGCATTAAAACCGTCATGTTAAGATGCTGTGACCTCCACGTCCTATCCAAGGGGCATTAAAACCATCTTGTTAAGCTACTGCGACCTGCACTACTCTTCAAAGGGGCATTAAAACCGTCTTGTTAAGCTACTGTGACCTCCACGTCTCTTCCATGGGGCATTGATATTGTCTTTTTATTCCACTGCGACCTCCAACACTCTTCCAAGGGGCATTAAAACCATCTGTTTAAGCTACTGCGACCTCCACCACTGTTCCAAGGGGCATTAAAACAATCTTGTTAAGCTACGGCGACCTCCACCACTTTTCCAAGGGGCATTAAGACCATCTTGTTAAGCTACTGCGACCTCCACCACTCTTCCAAGGGGCATTGATATTGTCTTTTTATTCCACTGCGACCTCCACTACTCTTCGAAGGGGCATTAAAACCGTCTTGTTAAGATCCTCTCCTGTGACCTCCACGTCTCTTCCAAGGGGCATTAAAACCTTTGTGTTAAACTACTGCGACCTCCATCACTCTTCCAAGGGGCATTGATAGTCTTTTTATTCCACTGTGACCTCCACTTCTCTTCCATGGGGCATTAATACTGTCTTGTTAAGCTACTGTGACCTCCACGTCTCTTCCAAGGGCATTAAAACCTTCTTGTTAAGATACTGTGACCTCCACAACTCTTCCACTGGGCATTAAAACCATCTTGTTAAGCTACTGTGACCTCTACCACTCTTCCAAGGGGCACTAAAACACTCTTGTTAAGCTACTGTGACCTCCACTATTTTTCCAAAGGGCATTAAAACCATCTTGTTAAGCTACTGCGACCTCCACCACTCTTCCAAGGGGCATTGATATTGTCTTTTTATCCCATGCTACCTCCACCACTCTTCCAAGGGGTATTAAAACCGTTTTGTTAAGATATTGTGGCCTCCACCACTCTTCCAAGGGCATTAAATCCATCTTGTGAAGCTACTGCGACCTCCACCACTCTTCCAAGGGGCATTAAAACCATCTTATTAAGCAACTGCTACCTCGACCACTCTTCCAAGTGGCATTGATATTGTCTTTTTATGACACTGCGACCTCCATCACTCTTCCAAGGGGCATTAAAACCGTCTTGTTAAGCTACTGTTACCTCCACCACTCTTCCAAGGGGCATTAAAACCGTCTTGTTAAGCTACTGCGACCTCCACCACTCTTCCAAGGAGAATTGATATTGTCTTTTTATTCCACTGCGACCTCCACCACTCTTCCAAGGGGCATTAAAACCGTCTTGTTAAGCTACTGTGACCTACACCACTCTTCCAAGGGGCATTAAAACCGTCTTGTTAATCTACTGCGACCTCCACCACTCTTCCAAGGGGAATTGATATTGTATTTTTATTCCACTGCGACCTCCACCACTCTTCCAAGGGGCATTAATACCATCTTGTTAAGCTACTGTGACCTCTCCCACTCTTCCAAGTGCATTAATACCATGTTGTTAAGCTACTGTGACCTCCACCACTCTTCCAAGGGGCATTAAAACCATCTTTTTAAGCTACTGCGACCTCCACCACTCTTTCAAGGGGCATTGATATTGTCATTTTATCCCATGCGACCTCCACCAATCTTCCAAGGGGCATTAAAACCGTTTTGTTAAGATATTGTGACATCCACATCTCTTCCAATGGGCATTAAAACCGTCATGTTAAGCGACTGTGACCTCCACGTCTTTTTCCAAGGGGCATTAAAAACATCTTGTTAAGCTACTGCGACCTCCACCACTCTTCCAAGCGGCAATGAAACCATCTTATTAAGCTACTGTGACCTCCACGTCTATTCCACGGCCCATTGGTATTGTCTTTTAATCCACTTCGACCTCCACCACTCTTCCAAGGGGTATTAAAACAATCTTGTTGAGCTTCTGCGACCTCCACCACTCTTCCAAGGGGCATTAAAACCGTCTTTTTAAGCTACTGCGACCTCCACCACTCTTCCAAGGGGCATTAAGACCGTCTAGTTAAGCTACTGCGACCTCCACCACTCTTCCAAGGGGCTTTGAAATTGTCTTTTTATTCCACTGCGACCCCTACCACTATTCCAAGGGGCATTAATGTTGTCTTTTTATTCCACTGCGACCTCCACCACTCATGCAAGGGGCATTAAAACTGTCTTGTTAAGATACTGCGACCTCCAACACTCTTCCAAGGGGCAATAAAACCGTCTTGTTAAGCTACCGTGACCTCCACGTCTCTTTCACGGGGCATTAATATTGTCTTTTTATTCCACTGTGACCTCCACTTGTCTTCCAAGGGGCATTAAAACCATCTTGTTTAGCTACTGTGACCTCCACCACTCTTCCAAGGGGCATTAAAACCATCTTGTTAAGCTACTGCGACCTCCACCACTCTTCCAAGAGGCATTAATATTGTCTTTTTATTCCTCTGTGACCTCCACGTCTCTTCCAAGGGGCATTAAAACCATCTTGTTAAGCTACTGCGACCTCCACCACTCTTCCAAGGGGCATTAAAACCATCTTGATAAGCGACTGTGACCTCCACCACTCTTCCAAGTGGCATTAAAACAGTCTTGTTAAGCTACTGTGACTTCCACTTCTCTTCCAAAGGGCATTGATATTGTCATTTTATTCCACAGCGACCTCCACCTCTCTTCCAAAGGGCATTAAAACCGACTTGTTAAGAAACTGTGACCTCCATATCTCTTCCTATGGGCATTATAACCGTAATGTTAAGCTGCTTTGACCTCCATATCTTTTCCAAAGGGCATTAAAACCATCTTGTTAAGCTACTGTGACCTCCACCACTCATCCAAGGGGCATTAAAACCGTCGTTTTAAGCTACTGCGACCTCCACCACGCTTCCAAGGGGCATTGATATTGTCTTTTTATTCCACTGCAACCTCCACCACTCTTCCAAGGGGCATTAAAACCGTCTGTTTAAGCTACTGCGACCTCTACCTCTCTTCCAAGGGGCATTAAAACAATTTTGGTAAGCTACTGCGACCTCCACCTCTCTTCCAAGGGGCATTAAACCCTTCTTGTTAAGCTCCTGTGACCTCCACATCTCTTCCAATGGGCATTAAAACCATTTTGGTAAGCTACTGCGACCTCCACCATTCTTTCAAAGGGCATTAAAGCCCTCTTGTTAAGATACTGTGACCTCCACAACTATTCCAATGGTCATTAAAACCATCATGTTAAGCTGCTGTGACCTCCACGTCTTTTCCAAGGGGCATTAAACTCATCTTGTTAAGGTACTGCGACCTGCACCACTCTTCCAAGGGTCATTAAAACCATCTTGTTAAGCTACTGTGACCTCCAGGTCTCTTCCACGGGGCATTGATATTGTCCTTTTATTCCACTGCGACCTCCACCACTCTTCCAAGGGGCATTAAAACCGTCTGTTTAAGCTACTGCGACCTCCACCTCTCTTAGAAGGTGCATTAAAACAATTTTGGTAAGCTTCTGCGACCTCCACCACTCTTCCAAGGGGCATTGATAGTCTTTTTATTCCACTGTGACATCCACGTCTCTTCCAAGCGGCTTTAAAACCGTTTTGTTAAGCTCCTGTGACCTCCACATCTCTTCCAATGGGCATTAAAACCATTTTGGTAAGCTACTGCGACCTCCACCACTCTTCCAAGGGACATTGATAGTCTTTTTATTCCACTGTGACGTCCACGTCTCGTCCAAGGGGCATTAAAACCTTATTGTAAAGCTACTGCGACCTCCTCCTGTCTTCCAAGGGGCATTAAAACCGTCTTGTTAAGCTACTGTGACCTCCACCACTCTTCCAAGGGGCATTAAAAACATCTTGTTAAGCTACTGCGACCTCCACAACTCTTCCAAGTTGCATTAAAACCATCTTTTTAAGCTACTGAGACCACCACGTCTCTTCCAAGTGGCATTGATATTGTCTTTTTATTCCACTTTGACCTCCACCACTCTTCCAAGGGGCATTAAAACCGTCTTGTTAAGCTACTGTGACCTCCACCTCTCTTCCAAGGGGCATTAAAACCTTCTTGTTAAGCTACTGCGACCTCAACCACTCTTCCAAGGGGCATTGATATTGTCTTTTTATTCCACTACGACCTCCACCACTCTTCCAAGGGGCCTTAAAACCGTCTTGTTACGATACTGTGACCTCCATATCTTTCCAATGGGCATTAAAACCGTCATTTTAAGCTACTGTGACGTCCACGTCTCTTCCAAGGGGCATTAAAACCGTCTTATTAAGCTTCTGTGACCTCCACCACTCTTCCAAGGGGCGTTAAAACCATGTTCTTAAGCTACTGCGACCTCCACCACTCTTCCAAGTGGCATTGATTGTGTCTTTTTATTCCACGGCGACCTCCACCTCTCTTCCAAGGGGCATTAAAACCGTCTTTTTAAGCTACTGCGACCTCCACCACTCTTCCAAGGGGAATTGATATTGTCTTTTTATTCCACTGCGACCTCCACCACTCTTCCAAGGGGCATTAAAACCGTCTTGTTAAGCTACTGCGACCTCCACCACTCTTCCAAGGGGAAATGATATTGTCTTTTTATTCCACTGCGACCTCCACCACTCTTCCAAGGGGCATTAAAACCATCTTGTTAAGCTACTGCGACCTGCACCACTCTTCCAAGGGTCATTAAAACCATCTTGTTAAGCTACTGTGACCTCCACGTCTCTTCCACGGGGCATTGATATTGTCCTTTTATTCCACTGCGACCTCCACCACTCTTCCAAGGGGCATTAATACCATCTTGTTAAGCTACTGCGACCTCCACCACTCTTCCAATGGGCATTAAAACCATCTTGTTAAGCTACTGCGACCTCCACCAATCTTCCAAGGGGCATTGATATTGTCTTTTTATTCCTCTGCGACCTCCACCACTCTTCCAAGGGGCATTAAAATCGTCTTGTTAAGATACTGTGACCTCCACAACTCTTCCAATGGGCATTAAAACCGTCATGTTAAGATGCTGTGACCTCCACGTCCTATCCAAGGGGCATTAAAACCATCTTGTTAAGCTACTGCGACCTGCACTACTCTTCAAAGGGGCATTAAAACCGTCTTGTTAAGCTACTGTGACCTCCACGTCTCTTCCATGGGGCATTGATATTGTCTTTTTATTCCACTGCGACCTCCAACACTCTTCCAAGGGGCATTAAAACCATCTGTTTAAGCTACTGCGACCTCCACCACTGTTCCAAGGGGCATTAAAACAATCTTGTTAAGCTACGGCGACCTCCACCACTTTTCCAAGGGGCATTAAGACCATCTTGTTAAGCTACTGCGACCTCCACCACTCTTCCAAGGGGCATTGATATTGTCTTTTTATTCCACTGCGACCTCCACTACTCTTCGAAGGGGCATTAAAACCGTCTTGTTAAGATCCTCTCCTGTGACCTCCACGTCTCTTCCAAGGGGCATTAAAACCTTTTTGTTAAACTACTGCGACCTCCATCACTCTTCCAAGGGGCATTGATAGTCTTTTTATTCCACTGTGACCTCCACTTCTCTTCCATGGGGCATTAATACTGTCTTGTTAAGCTACTGTGACCTCCACGTCTCTTCCAAGGGCATTAAAACCTTCTTGTTAAGATACTGTGACCTCCACAACTCTTCCACTGGGCATTAAAACCATCTTGTTAAGCTACTGTGACCTCTACCACTCTTCCAAGGGGCACTAAAACACTCTTGTTAAGCTACTGTGACCTCCACTATTTTTCCAAAGGGCATTAAAACCATCTTGTTAAGCTACTGCGACCTCCACCACTCTTCCAAGGGGCATTGATATTGTCTTTTTATCCCATGCTACCTCCACCACTCTTCCAAGGGGTATTAAAACCGTTTTGTTAAGATATTGTGGCCTCCACCACTCTTCCAAGGGCATTAAATCCATCTTGTGAAGCTACTGCGACCTCCACCACTCTTCCAAGGGGCATTAAAACCATCTTATTAAGCAACTGCTACCTCGACCACTCTTCCAAGTGGCATTGATATTGTCTTTTTATGACACTGCGACCTCCATCACTCTTCCAAGGGGCATTAAAACCGTCTTGTTAAGCTACTGTTACCTCCACCACTCTTCCAAGGGGCATTAAAACCGTCTTGTTAAGCTACTGCGACCTCCACCACTCTTCCAAGGAGAATTGATATTGTCTTTTTATTCCACTGCGACCTCCACCACTCTTCCAAGGGGCATTAAAACCGTCTTGTTAAGCTACTGTGACCTACACCACTCTTCCAAGGGGCATTAAAACCGTCTTGTTAATCTACTGCGACCTCCACCACTCTTCCAAGGGGAATTGATATTGTATTTTTATTCCACTGCGACCTCCACCACTCTTCCAAGGGGCATTAATACCATCTTGTTAAGCTACTGTGACCTCTCCCACTCTTCCAAGTGCATTAATACCATGTTGTTAAGCTACTGTGACCTCCACCACTCTTCCAAGGGGCATTAAAACCATCTTTTTAAGCTACTGCGACCTCCACCACTCTTTCAAGGGGCATTGATATTGTCATTTTATCCCATGCGACCTCCACCAATCTTCCAAGGGGCATTAAAACCGTTTTGTTAAGATATTGTGACATCCACATCTCTTCCAATGGGCATTAAAACCGTCATGTTAAGCGACTGTGACCTCCACGTCTTTTTCCAAGGGGCATTAAAACCATCTTGTTAAGCTACTGCGACCTCCACCACTCTTCCAAGCGGCAATGAAACCATCTTTTTAAGCTACTGTGACCTCCACGTCTATTCCACGGCCCATTGGTATTGTCTTTTAATCCACTTCGACCTCCACCACTCTTCCAAGGGGTATTAAAACAATCTTGTTGAGCTTCTGCGACCTCCACCACTCTTCCAAGGGGCATTAAAACCGTCTTTTTAAGCTACTGCGACCTCCACCACTCTTCCAAGGGGCATTAAGACCGTCTAGTTAAGCTACTGCGACCTCCACCACTCTTCCAAGGGGCTTTGAAATTGTCTTTTTATTCCACTGCGACCCCTACCACTCTTCCAAGGGGCATTAATGTTGTCTTTTTATTCCACTGCGACCTCCACCACTCATGCAAGGGGCAATAAAACTGTCTTGTTAAGATACTGCGACCTCCAACACTCTTCCAAGGGGCAATAAAACCGTCTTGTTAAGCTACCGTGACCTCCACGTCTCTTTCACGGGGCATTAATATTGTCTTTTTATTCCACTGTGACCTCCACTTGTCTTCCAAGGGGCATTAAAACCATCTTGTTAAGCTACTGTGACCTCCACCACTCTTCCAAGGGGCATTAAAACCATCTTGTTAAGCTACTGCGACCTCCACCACTCTTCCAAGAGGCATTAATATTGTCTTATTATTCCACTGTGACCTCCACGTCTCTTCCAAGGGGCATTAAAACAGTCTTGTTAAGATATTGTGACCTCAACGTCTCTTCCAATGGGCATTAAAACCATCTTGTTAAGCTACTGTGACCTGCAACACTCTTCCAAGGGGCATTAAAAACATCTTGTTAAGCTACTGCGACCTCCACCACTCTTCCAAGGGGCATTAAAACCATCCTGTTAAGCTACTGCGACCTCCACCACTCTTCCAAGGGGCATTGATATTGTCTTTTTATTCCACTGTGACCTCCACCACTCTTCCAAGGGGAATTAAAACCGTCTTGTTAAGATACTGAGACCTCCATATCTCTTCCAATGGGTATTAAAACCGTCATGTTAAGCTGCTGTGACCTCCACGTCTTTTCCAAGGGGCATTGAAACCATCTTGTTAAGCTACTGTTACATCCACCACTCTTCCAAGGGGCATTAATACCATCTTGTTAAGCTACTGCGATCTCCACCACTCTTCCAATGGGCATTAAAACCATCTTGTTAAGCTACTGCGACCTCCACCAATCTTCCAAGGGGCATTGATATTGTCTTTTTATTCCAATGCCACCTCCACCACTCTTCCAAGGGGCATTAAAACCGTCTTGTTAAGCTCCTGTGACCTCCACGTCTCTTCCAAGGAGCATTAAAACCATTTTATTAAGCTACTGCGACCTCCACCACTCTTCCACGGGGCATTGATAGTCTTTTTATTCCACTGTGACCTCCACGTCTCTTTCATGGGGCATTAATACCGTCTTGTTAAGCTACTGTGACCTCCACGTCTCTTCCAAGGGCATTAAAACCGTCTTGTTAAGATACTGTGACCTCCACAACTCTTCCAATGGGCATTAAAACCAACATATTAAGCTGCTGAGACCTCCACGTCTTTTCCAAGGGGAATTAAAACCATCTTGTTAATCTACTGCGACCTGCACCACTATTTCAATGGGCATTAAAACAATCTTGTTAAGCTACTGTGACCTCCACGTCTCTTCCACGGGGCATGGATATTGTATTTTTATTCCTCTGCAACCTCCAACACTCTTCCAAGGGGCATTAAAACCGCCTTGTTAAGCTACTGTGACCTCCACCACTCTTCCAAGGGGCATTAAAACCGTCTTGTTAAGCTACTGTGACCTCCACCTCTCTTCCAAGGGGCATTAAAACCTTCTTGTTAAGCTACTGCGACCTCCACCACGCTTCCAATGGGCCTTGAGTTTGTGTTTTTATTCCACTGCGACCTCCACCACTCTTCCAAGGGGCATTAAAACCGTCTTGTTAAGATACTGTAATCTCCACATCTTTCCAATGGGCATTAAAACCGTCATGTTAAGCTACTGTGACCTCCACGTCTTTTCCAAGGGGCATTGAAACCATCTTGTTAAGCTACTGCGACCTCCACTACTCTTCCAAGGGGCATTAAAACCGTCTTGTTAAGCTACTGTGACCGCCACGTCTCTTCCACGGGGCATTGATATTGTCTTTTTATTCCACTGCGACCTCCACCACTCATCCAAGGGGCATTAAAACCGTTTTGTTAAGCTACTCTGACTCCAACATCTCTTCCAAGGGGCATTGATATTGACTATTTATTCCACTGTGACCTCTACCTCTCTTTCAAGGGGCATTAAAACCGACTTGTTAAGCTGCTGTGACCTCCACCACTCTTCCAATAGGCATTAATATTGTCTTTTTATTCCTCTGTGACCTCCACGTCTCTTCCAAGGGGCATTAAAACCATCTTGTTAAGCTACTGCGACCTCCACCACTCTTCCAAGGGGCATTAAAACCATCTTGATAAGCGACTGTGACCTCCACCACTCTTCCAAGTGGCATTAAAACAGTCTTGTTAAGCTACTGTGACTTACACTTCTCTTCCAAAGGGCATTGATATTGTCATTTTATTCCACAGCGACCTCCACCTCTCTTCCAAAGGGCATTAAAACCGACTTGTTAAGAAACTGTGACCTCCATATCTCTTCCTATGGGCATTATAACCGTAATGTTAAGCTGCTTTGACCTCCATATCTTTTCCAAAGGGCATTAAAACCATCTTGTTAAGCTACTGTGACCTCCAGCACTCATCCAAGGGGCATTAAAACCGTTGTTTTAAGCTACTGCGACCTCCACCACGCTTCCAAGGGGCATTGATATTGTCTTTTTATTCCACTGCAACCTCCACCACTCTTCCAAGGGGCATTAAAACCGTCTGTTTAAGCTACTGCGACCTCTACCTCTCTTCCAAGGGGCATTAAAACAATTTTGGTAAGCTACTGCGACCTCCACCACTCTTCCAAGGGGCATTAAACCCTTCTTGTTAAGCTCCTGTGACCTCCACATCTCTTCCAATGGGCATTAAAACAATTTTGGTAAGCTACTGCGACCTCCACCATTCTTTCAAAGGGCATTAAAGCCCTCTTGTTAAGATACTGTGACCTCCACAACTATTCCAATGGTCATTAAAACCATCATGTTAAGCTGCTGTGACCTCCACGTCTTTTCCAAGGGGCATTAAACTCATCTTGTTAAGGTACTGCGACCTGCACCACTCTTCCAAGGGTCATTAAAACCATCTTGTTAAGCTACTGTGACCTCCACGTCTCTTCCACGGGGCATTGATATTGTCCTTTTATTCCACTGCGACCTCCACCACTCTTCCAAGGGGCATTAAAACCGTCTGTTTAAGCTACTGCGACCTCCACCTCTCTTAGAAGGTGCATTAAAACAATTTTGGTAAGCTTCTGCGACCTCCACCACTCTTCCAAGGGGCATTGATAGTCTTTTTATTCCACTGTGACATCCACGTCTCTTCCAAGCGGCTTTAAAACCGTCTTGTTAAGCTCCTGTGACCTCCACATCTCTTCCAATGGGCATTAAAACCATTTTGGTAAGCTACTGCGACCTCCACCACTCTTCCAAGGGACATTGATAGTCTTTTTATTCCACTGTGACTTCCACGTCTCGTCCAAGGGGCATTAAAACCTTATTGTAAAGCTACTGCGACCTCCTCCTGTCTTCCAAGGGGCATTAAAACCGTCTTGTTAAGCTACTGTGACCTCCACCACTCTTCCAAGGGGCATTAAAAACATCTTGTTAAGCTACTGCGACCTCCACAACTCTTCCAAGTTGCATTAAAACCATCTTTTTAAGCTACTGAGACCACCACGTCTCTTCCAAGTGGCATTGATATTGTCTTTTTATTCCACTTTGACCTCCACCACTCTTCCAAGGGGCATTAAAACCGTCTTGTTAAGCTACTGTGACCTCCACCACTCTTCCAAGGGGCATAAAAACCATTTTGTTAATTTACTGCGAACTCCACCTCTCTTCCAAGGGGCATTAAAACCTTCTTGTTAAGCTACTGCGACCTCAACCACTCTTCCAAGGGGCATTGATATTGTCTTTTTATTCCACTGCGACCTCCACCACTCTTCCAAGGGGCCTTAAAACCGTCTTGTTACGATACTGTGACCTCCATATCTTTCCAATGGGCATTAAAACCGTCATTTTAAGCTACTGTGACGTCCACGTCTCTTCCAAGGGGCATTAAAACCGTCTTGTTAAGCTTCTGTGACCTCCACCACTCTTCCAAGGGGCGTTAAAACCATGTTCTTAAGCTACTGCGACCTCCACCACTCTTCCAAGTGGCATTGATTGTGTCTTTTTATTCCACTGCGACCTCCACCTCTCTTCCAAGGGGCATTAAAACCGTCTTTTTAAGCTACTGCGACCTCCACCACTCTTCCAAGGGGAATTGATATTGTCTTTTTATTCCACTGCGACCTCCACCACTCTTCCAAGGGGCATTAAAACCGTCTTGTTAAGCTACTGCGACCTCCACCACTCTTCCAAGGGGAAATGATATTGTCTTTTTATTCCACTGCGACCTCCACCACTCTTCCAAGGGGCATTAAAACCATCTTGTTAAGCTACTGCGACCTGCACCACTCTTCCAAGGGTCATTAAAACCATCTTGTTAAGCTACTGTGACCTCCACGTCTCTTCCACGGGGCATTGATATTGTCCTTTTATTCCACTGCGACCTCCACCACTCTTCCAAGGGGCATTAAAACCGTCTGTTTAAGCTACTGCGACCTCCACCTCTCTTCCAAGGTGCATTAAAACAATTTTGGTAAGCTTCTGCGACCTCCACCACTCTTCCAAGGGGCATTGATAGTTTTTTTATTCCACTGTGACATCCACGTCTCTTCCAAGCGGCTTTAAAACCGTCTTGTTAAGCTCCTGTGACCTCCACATCTCTTCCAATGGGCATTAAAACCATTTTGGTAAGCTACTGCGACCTCCACCACTCTTCCAAGGGGCATTGATAGTCTTTTTATTCCACTGTGACGTCCACGTCTCGTCCAAGGGGCATTAAAACCTTATTGTAAAGCTACTGCGACCTCCTCCTGTCTTCCAAGGGGCATTAAAACCGTCTTGTTAAGCTACTGTGACCTCCACCACTCTTCCAAGGGGCATTAAAAACATCTTGTTAAGCTACTGCGACCTCCACAACTCTTCCAAGTTGCATTAAAACCATCTTTTTAAGCTACTGAGACCACCACGTCTCTTCCAAGTGGCATTGATATTGTCTTTTTATTCCACTTTGACCTCCACCACTCTTCCAAGGGGCATTAAAACCGTCTTGTTAAGCTACTGTGACCTCCACCACTCTTCCAAGGGGCATAAAAACCATTTTGTTAATTTACTGCGAACTCCACCTCTCTTCCAAGGGGCATTAAAACCTTCTTGTTAAGCTACTGCGACCTCAACCACTCTTCCAAGGGGCATTGATATTGTCTTTTTATTCCACTGCGACCTCCACCACTCTTCCAAGGGGCCTTAAAACCGTCTTGTTACGATACTGTGACCTCCATATCTTTCCAATGGGCATTAAAACCGTCATGTTATGCTGCTGTGACCTCCACGTCTTTTCCAAGGGGCATTAAAACCGTCTTGTTAAGCTTCTGTGACCTCCACCACTCTTCCAAGGGGCGTTAAAACCATGTTCTTAAGCTACTGCGACCTCCACCACTCTTCCAAGTGGCATTGATTGTGTCTTTTTATTCCACTGCGACCTCCACCTCTCTTCCAAGGGGCATTAAAACCGTCTTTTTAAGCTACTGCGACCTCCACCACTCTTCCAAGGGGAATTGATATTGTCTTTTTATTCCACTGCGACCTCCACCACTCTTCCAAGGGGCATTAAAACCGTCTTGTTAAGCTACTGCGACCTCCACCACTCTTCCAAGGGGAAATGATATTGTCTTTTTATTCCACTGCGACCTCCACCACTCTTCCAAGGGGCATTAAAACCATCTTGTTAAGCTACTGCGACCTGCACCACTCTTCCAAGGGTCATTAAAACCATCTTGTTAAGCTACTGTGACCTCCTTGTCTCTTCCACGGGGCATTGATATTGTCCTTTTATTCCACTGCGACCTCCACCACTCTTCCAAGGGGCATTAAAACCGTCTGTTTAAGCTACTGCGACCTCCACCTCTCTTCCAAGCTGCATTAAAACAATTTTGGTAAGCTTCTGCGACCTCCACCACTCTTCCAAGGGGCATTGATAGTCTTTTTATTCCACTGTGACATCCACGTCTCTTCCAAGCGGCTTTAAAACCGTCTTGTTAAGCTCCTGTGACCTCCACATCTCTTTTAATGGGCATTAAAACCATTTTGGTAAGCTACTGCGACCTCCACCACTCTTCCAAGGGGCATTGATTGTCTTTTTATTCCACTGTGACGTCCACGTCTCGTCCAAGGGGCATTAAAACCTTATTATAAAGCTACTGCGACCTCCTCCTGTCTTCCAAGGGGCATTAAAACCGTCTTGTTAAGCTACTGTGACCTCCACCACTCTTCCAAGGGGCATTAAAAACATCTTGTTAAGCTACTGCGACCTCCACAACTCTTCCAAGTTGCATTAAAACCATCTTTTTAAGCTACTGAGACCACCACGTCTCTTCCAAGTGGCATTGATATTGTCTTTTTATTCCACTTTGACCTCCACCACTCTTCCAAGGGGCATTAAAACCGTCTTGTTAAGCTACTGTGACCTCCACCACTCTTCCAAGGGGCATAAAAACCATTTTGTTAATTTACTGCGAACTCCACCTCTCTTCCAAGGGGCATTAAAACCTTCTTGTTAAGCTACTGAGACCTCAACCACTCTTCCAAGGGGCATTGATATTGTCTTTTTATTCCACTGCGACCTCCACCACTCTTCCAAGGGGCCTTAAAACCGTCTTGTTACGATACTGTGACCTCCATATCTTTCCAATGGGCATTAAAACCATCATTTTAAGCTACTGTGACGTCCACGTCTCTTCCAAGGGGCATTAAAACCGTCTTGTTAAGCTACTGTGACCTCCACCACTCTTCCAAGTGGCATTAAAACTATCTTGTTAAGCTTCTGTGACCTCCACCACTCTTCCAAGGGGCGTTAAAACCATGTTCTTAAGCTACTGCGACCTCCACCACTCTTCCAAGTGGCATTGATTTTGTCTTTTTATTCCACTGCGACCTCCACCTCTCTTCCAAGGGGCATTAAAACCGTCTTTTTAAGCTACTGCGACCTCCACCACTCTTCCAAGGGGAATTGATATTGTCTTTTTATTCCACTGCGACCTCCACCACTCTTCCAAGGGGCATTAAAACCGTCTTGTTAAGCTACTGCGACCTCCACCACTCTTCCAAGGGGAAATGATATTGTCTTTTTATTCCACTGCGACCTCCACCACTCTTCCAAGGGGCATTAAAACCATCTTGTTAAGCTACTGCGACCTCCACCACTCTTCCAAGGGGCATTAAAACCATCTTGTTAAGCTACTGCGACCTCCACCACTCTTCCAAGGGGCATTAAAACCATCTTGTTAAGCTACTGCGACCTCCACCACTCTTCCAAGGGGCATTGATATTGTCTTTTTATTCCAGTGCGACCTCTACCACTTTTCCAAGGGGCATTAAAACCGTCTTGTTAAGATACTTTGTCCTCCATTTCTCTTCCAATAGGCAATAAAACGGTCATGTTAAGCTGCTGTGACCTCCACGTCTTTTCCAAGGGGCATTAAAACCATCTTGTTAAGCTACTGTGACCTCCAACATTCTTCCAAGGGGCATTAATACCATCTTGTTAAGCTACTGTGACCTCCACCACTTTTCCAATGGGCATTAGAACCATCTTGTTAAGCTACTGTGACCTGCACCTCTCTTCCAAGGGGCATTAAAGCCGACTTGTTAAGCTACTGCGACGTCCACCACTCTTCCAAGGGGAATTGATATTGTCTTTTTATTCCACTGCGACCTCCACCACTCTTCCAAGGGGCATAAAAAATGTCGTGTTAAGCTACTGCGACCTCCACCACTCTTCCAAGGCGAATTGATATTGTCTTTTTATTCCAGTGCGACCTCGACCACTCTTCCAAGGGGCATTAAAACCGTCTTGTTAAGCTACTGTGACCTCCAACCCTCTTCCAAGGGGCATTAAAACTGTCTTGGTAAACTACTGCGACTTCCACCACTCTTCCAAGGGGAATTGATATTATATTTTTATTCCACTGTGACCTCCACCACTCTTCCAAGTGGCATTAAAACCATCTTGTAAAGCTACCGTGACCTGCACCACTCTTCCAAGGGGCATTAAAACCGTCTTGTTAAGCTACTGCGACCTCCACCACTCTTCCAAGGGGAATGGATATTGTCTTTTTATTCCACTGCGACCTCCACCACTCTTCCAAGTGGCATTAAAACCGTCTTGTTAAGATACTGTGTCCTCCATATCTCTTCCAATGGGCATTAAAACCGTCATGTTAAGCTGCTGTGACCTCCACGTCTTTTCCAAGGGGCATTAAAACCATCTTGTTAAGCTACTGTGACCTCCACCACTCTTCCATGGGGCATTAATACCATCTTGTTAAGCTACTGCGACCTCCACCACTTTTCCAATGGGCATTAAAACCATCTTTTTAAGCTACTGCGACCTCCACCAATCTTCCAAGGGGCATTGATATTGTCTTTTTATTCCAATGCAACATCCACCACTCTTCCAAGGGGCATTAAAACCGTCTTGTTAACATGCTGTGACCGCCACAACTCTTCCAATGGGCATTAAAACAGTCATGTTAAGCTGCTGTGAACTCCACGTCCTTTCCAAGGGGCATTAAATCCATCTTGTTAGGCTATTGCGACCTGCACCACTCTTCCAAGGGGCATTAAAACCGTCTTGTTAAGCTACTGTGACCTCCACGTCTCTTCCATGGGGCATTGATATTGTCTTTTTATTCCACTGCGACCTCCAACACTCTTCCAAGGGGAATTAAAACCGTCTGTTTAAGCTACTGCGACCTCCACCACTCTTCCAAGGGGCATTACAACAGTCTTGTTAAGCTACTGTGACCTCCACCAGTCTTCCAAAGGGCATTAAGACCATCTTGTTAAGCTACTGCGACCTCCACCACTCTTCCAAGGGGCATTGATATTGTCTTTTTATTCCACTGCGACCTCCACCACTTTTCGAAGGGGCATTAAAACCGTCTTGTTAAGCTCCTGTGACCTCCACGTCTCTTGCAAGGGGCATTAAAACCATTTTGTTAAGCTACTGCAACCTCCACCACTCTTCCAAGGGGCATTGATAGTCTTTTTATTCCACTGTGACCTCCACGTCTCTTCCAAGGGGCATTAAAACTGTCTTGTTAAGATACTGTGACCTTCACGTCTCTTCCAAGGGGCATTAAAACCGTCTTGTTAAGCTACTGTGACCTCCACCACTCTTCCAAGGGGCATTAAAACCATCTTGTTAAGCCACTGCGACCTCCACCACTCTTCCAAGGGGCATTAAAACCATCTTTTTAAGATACTGCGACCTCCATGTCTCTTCCAAGTGGCATTGATATTGTCTTTTTATTCCTCTGCGACCTCCACCACTCTTCCAAGGGGCATTAAAACCATCTTGTTAAGCTACTGTGACCTCCAACACTCTTCCAAGGGGCATTAATACCATCTTGTTAAGCTACTGTGACCTCCACCACTTTTCCAATGGGCATTAAAACCATATTGTTAAGCTACTGTGACCTGCACCTCTCTTCCAAGGGGCATTAAAGCCGTCTTGTTAAGCTACTGCGACCTCCACCACTCTTCCAAGGGGAATTGATTTTGTCTTTTTATTCCACTGCGACCTCCACCACTCTTCCAAGGGGCATTAAAAACGTCGTGTTAAGCTACTGCGACCTCCACCACTCTTCCAAGGCGAATTGATATTGTATTTTTATTCCTCTGCGACCTCCACCACTCTTCTAAGGGGCATTAAAACCGTCTTGTTAAGATACTGTGTCCTCCATATCTCTTCCAAGGGGCATTAAAACCGTCTTGTTAAGCTACTGCGACCTCCACCACTCTTCCAAGGGGCGTTAAAACCATCTTATTAAGCTACTGCGAGCTCCACCACTCTTCCAAGTGGCATTGATATTGTCTTTTTATTCCACTGCGACCTCCAACACTCTTCCAAGGGGCATTAAAACCATCTTGTTAAGCTACTGCGACCTCCAACCCTCTTCCAAGGGGCATTAAAACGGTCTTGGTAAACTAATGCGACTTCCACCACTCTTCCAAGGGGAATTGATATTATATTTTTATTCCACTGTGACCTCCACCACTCTTCCAAGGGGCATTAAAATCATCTTGTAAAGCTACTGTGACCTGCACCACTCTTCCAAGGGGCATTAAACCCGTCTTGTTAAGCTACTGCGACCTCCACCACTCTTCCAAGGGGAATGGATATTGTCTTTTTATTTCACTGCGACCTCCACCACTCTTCCAAGGGGCCTTAAAACCGTCTTGTTACGATACTGTGACCTCCATATCTTTCCAATGGGCATTAAAACCGTCATTTTAAGCTACTGTGACGTCCACGTCTCTTCCAAGGGGCATTAAAACCGTCTTGTTAAGCTACTGTGACCTCCACCACTCTTCCAAGTGGCATTAAAACTATCTTGTTAAGCTTCTGTGACCTCCACCACTCTTCCAAGGGGCGTTAAAACCATGTTCTTAAGCTACTGCGACCTCCACCACTCTTCCAAGTGGCATTGATTTTGTCTTTTTATTCCACTGCGACCTCCACCTCTCTTCCAAGGGGCATTAAAACCGTCTTTTTAAGCTACTGCGACCTCCACCACTCTTCCAAGGGGAATTGATATTGTCTTTTTATTCCACTGCGACCTCCACCACTCTTCCAAGGGGCATTAAAACCGTCTTGTTAAGCTACTGCGACCTCCACCACTCTTCCAAGGGGAAATGATATTGTCTTTTTATTCCACTGCGACCTCCACCACTCTTCCAAGGGGCATTAAAACCATCTTGTTAAGCTACTGCGACCTCCACCACTCTTCCAAGGGGCATTAAAACCATCTTGTTAAGCTACTGCTGTTATGTTCTGCTACCAAAGCTAAGGAAAGAGAGGAGATCTGTCCCTACTATAGGACTCAGCTGAATCCCTACGATGTAACAGGGAACCTGATCCTGCGATCAGACCTGCTAAAGTCCTAATCTAGTCTGTACGGAGACCTATAGATGTGGGGAGGGAATCCCTACAAGTACTAAGGACTGGGAGGAATATGGGACACCTCCTAACAGAAATAGTAGCAGACAGACGAACAAACAATATAGATAGAACATAGAGGTCCGTAGACCAAGCAAACTAACAGAGCTAGATACAGAGCACAGGCTAGCTAGAAAGTAGATATACAATGAAGTCCAGCAAAGCCAGAAGGGCGGAGCAGGATTAAATAGGCCAACAAGGTCATGTGACCAGCAAAGGAAAAAAAACCTAACAGCAAGGTTCTAACAGTACCCCCCCTTCTAAGAGGATCCTCCGGATCCCCTAGGACCAGGCTTATCAGGAAATCTCCTGTGAAACGCTCTGATAAGTCTGGACGCGGAAACATCATCTGACCTCACCCAAGAGTTATCCTCGGGTCCGAAATCTTTCCAGGCCACAAGATACTGCAAACTACCTCTATACCGTCTAGAGTCAAGGATGCGAGAAATTTCATATTCCCCGTCCTCCACCACCGGAGGAACAGAGGCAGAGGCGTCACCATCCGACACAACAGCTTTTTTTAACAGAGAGACATGAAAGACCGGATTAATTCTCCAGGAGGTAGGAACCTCCAACCTAACAGCAGATTGGTTGACAACCTGAAGCACCTTAAAGGGCCCTACAAACTTGGGACCCAATTTCTTAGAAGGAATCCTCAACCGCAGATTCCTAGAGGACAACCAAACCATGTCACCAACAGCGAACAAAACCTCCTGTCGTTTCCTATCAAAGTAGTCTTTAGATTTTCTGTTGGCCTCCTGAAGATTACCACGCACATCCGTCCAAACTCTTTCCAAATCACCGGAAAAATTCTCCTCCTCAGGCACGGCAGATCCCAACTTGGAGAACGACCCAAACGACGGATGTCTCCCAGAACAACAAAAAAAAGGCGAACAACCAGCAGAAGAAGATGTATGATTGTTCAGAGCAAATTCGGCAAGTGGCAGAAACTCAGACCACCCCTCTTGATTGTCTGCCACAAAACAACGCAAGAACTGCTCAACATCCTGGTTTTTCCTTTCTGTCTGGCCATTAGATTCAGGATGATATCCGGACGAAAACGACAAATGAATTCCCAACCTGTCACAAAAGGCACGCCAAAAACGAGCCACGAACTGAGGACCCCTATCAGAAACAATGTCAGTAGGAACGCCATGAAGTCTGACAATTTCCTTGACAAAGGCCTTAGCGAGAGTTTTAGCGCAGGGCAGTTTGACGAAGGGAACCAAGTGACACATCTTGCTAAAACGGTCCACGACCACCCAGATGACAGTAAAACCCTCAGAGGGGGGAAGGTCAGTTATAAAGTCCATAGCCAAATGTGTCCAAGGAGCACTGGGGACCTCCAAAGGACAAAGTAACCCCGCAGCAGGAGTATGTGAGGACTTAGATCTAGCACATATAGTACATTGGCGCACCCACTTAATGACTTCCTTCTGCCATCCAGGCCACCAAAAACTGCGACCCACCAGTCTCTTGGTCTCAGAGATTCCGGGATGACCTGCCAACCGAGATTCGTGACACTCAACAAACAAATCTCTCCTAAAGGTCCCAGGCACAAACAACCTCCCATGAGGAGTGTTAGATGGGGCATTCTCCTGAGCTTTAAGAATCTCATCTTCCAAAACGGAGTCTAAAGCAGCTATCACAACACCTTCTTGTAAAATGTTTTCCTCTTTCTCAGCACCGACTATGGGAGAAAAACTGCGAGACAAGGCATCCGCCTTAACATTCTTAGTACCAGGGATGTAAGTAACGGAGAAATTAAACCGCGAGAAAAACAGTGCCCACCTAGCCTGACGGGCATTCAGGCGCTTGGCAGCATCAAGATATATCAGATTTTTATGATCCGTAAGAACCTGAACGGGAAATTCCGCACCTTCCAAGAAGTGGCGCCAGTGTTCAAATGCGAGTTTAATAGCCAATAATTCCCGATTACCAATATCGTAATTCAATTCAGTCTCCGAAAATTTTTTTGAAAAAAAGGCACAGGGATGTAATCCATCCCCGTTATCCTGAGACAATACTGCGCCAACCCCCACAGAGGAAGCATCAACCTCAACCAAAAACGGCCTAGTAACATCAGGCTGCATAAGGATGGGAGCAGAGGTGAACCTCTCCTTGAGATACACAAAAGCTTCAATGGCCTCAGAAGACCACTGAACCGCATCAGCACCTTTCCTGGTGAGATCAGTCAGAGGTTTGACAATACTAGAAAAATTTTTTATGAATTTTCTATAGTAATTGGCGAAACCCAAAAACCTCTGTATCGATTTCAAACCAATAGGCCTAGGCCATTCCTGCACAGCCTGAACCTTAACCAGATCCATCTCAAAACCTTTGCTGGAGATAATGTAGCCCAAAAAACTAATTCTCTGTACAGCGAACTCACATTTCTCCAGCTTAGCAAAAAGCGAATTGTCCATTAATAACTGTAATACCTCACGCACGCTCCGCCAATGAGACTCCAGATCTGGCGAATAAATCAAAATGTCATCCAAATACACAACCACATTTTTACCGATCAAAGGTCTAAGGATGTCATTAATCAGATTCTGAAAAAATGCAGGAGCATTAGTAAGACCAAAAGGCATAACCAGATTCTCAAAATGACCCACAGGAGTGTTAAAAGCAGTCTTCCATTCATCACCCTCCTTCATGCGCAACAGATTGTATGCCCCCTTAAGGTCAATTTTAGAGAACCACTTGGCCCCCAATAACTGGTTAAACAGATCAGGAATCAACGGCAGTGGGTAAGGATTGCGTACCGTAATTTTGTTAATCTCACGAAAATCCAGACAAGGACGTAAACCGCCGTCCTTTTTTTTTACAAAAAAAAATCCAACCGCCACAGGAGACTTAGAGGGCCTAATGTGACCGGCGGCCAAACTTGTCTGTATGTATTCCTCCAAAGCCTTCCTCTCAGGAATAGTAAGGTTAAATAAACGACTTTTAGGAAGAGTCGCTCCAGGGACAAATTCAATAGAACAATCATAGTCTCTATGGGGAGGCAAAACCTGCGATTCCTTCTCAGAAAAAACTCTCCAAAAATCCTGAATAGGAACAGGCAATTCTCCCCTATCCAAAGCTGCAATACGCCCGTTACAACACTTGTCATAACATTTATGGCTCCAGGATTTAATTTCACTGGTAGACCAATCCAGTACAGGATTGTGAAATTTTAACCAGGGCAAACCCAATATTACAGGAGAAGGCAAGTTATTCAACACTACCAAATCCAATTTCTCATGGTGAACACCATTAATAGTGAGAGGAAATTCACTGACCTTGAGAGTAATATTCTTCAAAGGGGAGCCATCCACAGAAACCACAGCAATGGGGGATGATAAAGGTTCAGGTTTTAAATTGAGTTTTTCCACGAATCCCCCATCAATTACATTCAGTGTAGACCCGCAATCAACAAACACCCGAAATTCCATTAATTTTTCCTGAGCAATCGTGGAAGCAGCTAAAAATATACCCTTGGAATTTAAACAGGCAATACGGGCGTGACTGACCATTTTTTTTTTCTTTCTTCATACGAAGCTCACAGCCTTTAATCAAATGACCAGATTTTCCGCAATAGAAACACAAGCCTTCCGAAAAACGACGGTCTTTTTCTTGAGAGCGAGGTGCCACCGATCCAATCTCCATCGGTTCACCACTGTTAGTACACACATTCTCATAACCAGAAACTGACATAGCAGAGGATTTGCTCTCATTAACCCTAGCACGCAGTCTTCTATCCACCCGTATAGCTAATTGCATAGCCTGTTGCAAATCCTCAGGTGTAGGATAAGCAATTAGCAGGTCTTTAACCCTTTCACTGAGCCCAGCAAGAAATAGACTTTTCAGAGCAGAATCGTTCCACCCTGTTTGAGTGGACCAACGACGAAAATGAGTACAATATTTTTCCACATTACCTGATCCTTGTTTTAAACGTCTCAACTCAGTCTCAGCTGATGCCACACGGTCAGGATCATCATATAATAATACTAAAGCAGAAAAAAAAACTATCCACTGATCTGAAGCATGTATCACTAGGTTGCAAAGAAAAGGCCCACTCCTGAGGTTCTTTGCGCAAAAGTGACATTATGAACCCTACGCGCTGGGATTCATCCCCAGAGGACTTGGGTCTCAAACGAAAATACAATAAGCAAGCATTTTTAAATGAAAAAAATTCTCGATGTTCACCAAAAAATAAATCCGGCAAACATACCTTAGGCTCCAAGAAATATGCTCCAGGACAGTTACTCACGTGCTGACGGAGCTCGGCCACTTCCAGAGAGAGTCCCTGCAGGTGTTTAGCCAAATCCTGAACCGACACCATGATGGAACAAAAAAAAAAAAAAAAAAAAAATCTTTCATTAGAGAATTTGCAGGCTGGACTTACTGTTATGTTCTGCTACCAAAGCTAAGGAAAGAGAGGAGATCTGTCCCTACTATAGGACTCAGCTGAATCCCTACGATGTAACAGGGAACCTGATCCTGCGATCAGACCTGCTAAAGTCCTAATCTAGTCTGTACGGAGACCTATAGATGTGGGGAGGGAATCCCTACAAGTACTAAGGACTGGGAGGAATATGGGACACCTCCTAACAGAAATAGTAGCAGACAGACGAACAAACAAAATAGATAGAACATAGAGGTCCGTAGACCAAGCAAACTAACAGAGCTAGATACAGAGCACAGGCTAGCCAGAAAGTAGATATACAATGAAGTCCAGCAAAGCCAGAAGGGCGGAGCAGGATTAAATAGGCCAACAAGGTCATGTGACCAGCAAAGGAAAAAAAACCTAACAGCAAGGTTCTAACAACTGCGACCTCCACCACTCTTCCAAGGGGCATTGATATTGTCTTTTTATTCCAGTGCGACCTCCACCACTCTTCCAAGGGGCATTAAAACCGTCTTGTTAAGATACTGTGTCCTCCATTTCTCTTCCAATAGGCATTAAAACGGTCATGTTAAGCTGCTGTGACCTCCTCGTCTTTTCCAAGGGGCATTAAAACCATCTTGTTAAGCTACTGTGACCTCCAACACTCTTCCAAGGGGCATTAATACCATCTTGTTAAGCTACTGTGACCTCCACCACTTTTCTAATGGGCATTAAAACCATCTTGTTAAGCTACTGTGACCTGCACCTCTCTTCCAAGGGGCATTAAAGCCGTCTTGTTAAGCTACTGCGACCTCCACCACTCTTCCAAGGGGCATTAAAACCATCTTGTTAAGCTACTGCGACCTCCACAACTCTTCCAAGTTGCATTAAAACCATCTTTTTAAGCTACTGAGACCACCACGTCTCTTCCAAGTGGCATTGATATTGTCTTTTTATTCCACTGCGACCTCCACCACTCTTCCAAGGGGCATTAAAACCATCTTGTTAAGCTACTGTGACCTCCACCACTCTTCCAAGGGGCATAAAAACCATTTTGTTAATTTACTGCGAACTCCACCTCTCTTCCAAGGGGCATTAAAACCTTCTTGTTAAGCTACTGCGACCTCAACCACTTTTCCAAGGGGCATTGATATTGTCTTTTTATTCCACTGCGACCTCCAACACTCTTCCAAGGGGCCTTAAAACCGTCTTGTTAAGATACTGTGACCTCCATATCTTTCCAATGGGCATTAAAACAGTCATGTTAAGCTACTGTGACGTCCACGTCTCTTCCAAGGGGCATTAAAACCGTCTTGTTAAGCTACTGTGACCTCCACCACTCTTCCAAGTGGCATTAAAACCATCTTGTTAAGCTTCTGTGACCTCCACCACTCTTACAAGGGGCGTTAAAACCATGTTCTTAAGCTACTGCGACCTCCACCACTCTTCCAAGTGGCATTGATTTTGTCTTTTTATTCCACTGCGACCTCCACCTCTCTTCCAAGGGGCATTAAAACAGTCTTTTTAAGCTACTGCGACCTCCACCACTCTTCCAAGGAGAATTGATATTGTCTTTTTAATCCACTGCGACCTCCACCACTCTTCCAAGGGGCATTAAAACCGTCTTGTTAAGCTACTGCGACCTCCACCATTCTTCCAAGGGGAAATGATATTGTCTTTTTATTCCACTGCGACCTCCACCACTCATCCAAGGGGCATTAAAACCATCTTGTTAAGCTACTGCGACCTCCACCACTCTTCCAAGGGGCATTAAAACCATCTTGTTAAGCTACTGCGACCTCCACCACTCTTCCAAGGGGCATTGATATTGTCTTTTTATTCCAGTGCGACCTCCAGCACTCTTCCAAGGGGCATTAAAACCGTCTTGTTAAGATACTTTGTCCTCCATTTCTCTTCCAATAGGCAATAAAACGGTCATGTTAAGCTGCTGTGACCTCCACGTCTTTTCCAAGGGGCATTAAAACCATCTTGTTAAGCTACTGTGACCTCCAACATTCTTCCAAGGGGCATTAATACCATCTTGTTAAGCTACTGTGACCTCCACCACTTTTCCAATGGGCATTAAAACCATCTTGTTAAGCTACTGTGACCTGCACCTCTCTTCCAAGGGGCATTAAAGCCGAATTGTTAAGCTACTGCGACCTCCACCACTCTTCCAAGGGGAATTGATATTGTCTTTTTATTCCACTGCGACCTCCACCACTCTTCCAAGGGGCATTAAAAACGTCGTGTTAAGCTACTGCGACCTCCACCACTCTTCCAAGGCGAATTGATATTGTCTTTTTATTCCACTGCGACCTCCACCAATCTTCCAAGGGGCATTAAAACCGTCTTGTTAAGCTACTGTGACCTCCAACCCTCTTCCAAGGGGCATTAAAACTGTCTTGGTAAACTACTGCGACTTCCACCACTCTTCCAAGGGGAATTGATATTATATTTTTATTCCACTGTGACCTCCACCACTCTTCCAAGAGGCATTAAAACCATCTTGTAAAGCTACTGTGACCTGCACCACTCTTCCAAGGGGCATTAAAACCGTCTTGTTAAGCTACTGCGACCTCCACCACTCTTCCAAGGGGAATGGATATTGTCTTTTTATTCCACTGCGACCTCCACCACTCTTCCAAGTGGCATTAAAACCGTCTTGCTAAGATACTGTGTCCTCCATATCGCTTCCAATGGGCATTAAAACCGTCATGTTAAGCTGCTGTGACCTCCACGTCTTTTCCAAGGGGCATTAAAACCATCTTGTTAAGCTACTGTGACCTCCACCACTCTTCCATGGGGCATTAATACCATCTTGTTAAGCTACTGCGACCTCCACCACTTTTCCAATGGGCATTAAAACCATCTTTTTAAGCTACTGCGACCTCCACCAATCTTCCAAGGGGCATTGATATTGTCTTTTTATTCCAATGCAACATCCACCACTCTTCCAAGGGGCATTAAAACCGTCTTGTTAACATACTGTGACCGCCACAACTCTTCCAATGGGCATTAAAACAGTCATGTTAAGCTGCTGTGAACTCCACGTCCTTTCCAAGGGGCATTAAATCCATCTTGTTAGGCTATTGCGACCTGCACCACTCTTCCAAGGGGCATTAAAACCGTCTTGTTAAGCTACTGTGACCTCCACGTCTCTTCCACGGGGCATTGATATTGTCTTTTTATTCCACTCCGACCTCCAACACTCTTCCAAGGGGAATTAAAACCGTCTGTTTAAGCTACTGCGACCTCCACCACTCTTCCAAGGGGCATTACAACAGTCTTGTTAAGCTACTGTGACCTCCACCACTCTTCCAAACGGCATTAAGACCATCTTGTTAAGCTACTGCGACCTCCACCACTCTTCCAAGGGGCATTGATATTGTCTTTTTATTCCACTGCGACCTCCACCACTTTTCGAAGGGGCATTAAAACCGTCTTGTTAAGCTCCTGTGACCTCCACGTCTCTTGCAAGGGGCATTAAAACCATTTTGTTAAGCTACTGCAACCTCCACCACTCTTCCAAGGGGCATTGATAGTCTGTTTATTCCACTGTGACCTCCACGTCTCTTCCAAGGGGCATTAAAACTGTCTTGTTAAGATAGTGTGACCTTCACGTCTCTTCCAAGGGGCATTAAAACCGTCTTGTTAAGCTACTGTGACCTCCACCACTCTTCCAAGGGGCATTAAAACCATCTTGTTAAGCCACTGCGACCTCCACCACTCTTCCAAGGGGCATTAAAACCATCTTTTTAAGCTACTGCGACCTCCATGTCTCTTCCAAGTGGCATTGATATTGTCTTTTTATTCCTCTGTGACCTCCACCACTCTTCCAAGGGGCATTAAAACCATCTTGTTAAGCTACTGTGACCTCCAACACTCTTCCAAGGGGCATTAATACCATCTTGTTAAGCTACTGTGACCTCCACCACTTTACCAATGGGCATTAAAACCATATTGTTAAGCTACTGTGACCTGCACCTCTCTTCCAAGCGGCATTAAAGCCGTCTTGTTAAGCTACTGCGACCTCCACCACTCTTCCAAGGGGAATTGATTTTGTCTTTTTATTCCACTGCGACCTCCACCACTCTTCCAAGGAGGATTAAAAACGTCGTGTTAAGCTACTGCGACCTCCACCACTCTTCCAAGGCGAATTGATATTGTATTTTTATTCCTCTGCGACCTCCACCACTCTTCTAAGGGGCATTAAAACCGTCTTGTTAAGATACTGTGTCCTCCATATCTCTTCCAAGGGGCATTAAAACCGTCTTGTTAAGCTACTGCGACCTCCACCACTCTTCCAAGGGACGCTAAAACCATCTTATTAAGCTACTGCGACCTCCACCACTCTTCCAATTGGCATTGATATTGTCTTTTTATTCCACTGCGACCTCCAACACTCTTCCAAGGGGCATTAAAACCATCTTGTTAAGCTACTGCGACCTCCAACCCTCTTCCAAGGGGCATTAAAACGGTCTTGGTAAACTAATGCGACTTCCACCACTCTTCCAAGGGGAATTGATATTATATTTTTATTCCACTGTGACCTCCACCACTCTTCCAAGGGGCATTAAAACCATCTTGTAAAGCTACTGTGACCTGCACCACTTTTCCAAGGGGCATTAAAACCGTCTTGTTAAGCTACTGCGACCTCCACCACTCTTCCAAGGGGAATGGATATTGTCTTTTTATTCCACTGTGACCTCCACCACTCTTCCAAGGGGCATTAAAACCATCTTGTAAAGCTACTGTGACCTGCACCACTCTTCCAAGGGGCATTAAAACCGTCTTGTTAAGCTACTGCGACCTCCACCACTCTTCCAAGGGGAATTGATATTGTCTTTTTATTCCACGGCAACCTCCACCACTCTTCCAAGGAGCATTAAAACTGTCTTGTTAAGCTACTGCGACCTCCAAACCTCTTCCAAGGGGCATTAAAACCGTCTTGGTAAACTACTGCGACTTCCACCACTCTTCCAAGGGGAATTGATATTATATTTTTATTCCATTGTGACCTCCACCACTCTTCCAAGGGGCATTAAAACCGTCTTGTTAAGCTACTGTGACCTGCACCACTCTTCCAAGGGGCATTAAAACCGTCTTGTTAAGCTACTGCGACCTCCACCACTCTTCCAAGGGGAATGGATATTGTCTTTTTATTCCACTGCGACCTACACCACTCTTCCAAGGGGCATTAAAACCGCCTTTTTAAGCTACTGCGACCTCCACCACTCTTCCAAGGGCATTAAAACCGTCTTGTTAAGATACTGTGTCCTCCATATCACTTCCAATGGGCATTAAAACCGTCAGGTTAAGCTGCTGTGACCTCCACGTCTTTTCCAAGGGGCATTAAACCCATCTTGTTAAGCTACTGTGACCTCCACCACTCTTCCATGGGGCATTAATACCATTTTGTTAAGCTACTGCGACCTTCACCACTTTTCCAATGGGCATTAAAACCATCTTTTTAAGCTACTGCGACCTCCACCAATCTTCCAAGGGGCATTGATATTGTCTTTTTATTCCAATGCGACATCCACCACTCCTCCAATGGGCATTAAAACCGTCTTGTTAACATACTGTGACCTCCACAACTCTTCCAATGGGCATTAAAACCGACATGTTAAGCTGCTGTGAACTCCACGTCCTTTCCAAGGGGCATTAATTCCATCTTGTTAAGCTACTGCGACCTGCACCACTCTTCCAAGGGGCATTAAAATAGTCTTGTTAAGCTACTGTGACCTCCACGTCTCTTCCACGGGGCATTGATATTGTCTTTTTATTCCACTGCGACCTCCAACACTCTTCCAAGGGGAATTAAAACCGTCTGTTTAAGCTACTGCGACCTCCACCACTCTTCCAAGGGGCATTACAACAGTCTTGTTAAGCTACTGTGACCTCCACCGCTCTTCCAAAGGGCATTAAGACCATCTTGTTAAGCTACTGCGACCTCCACCACTCTTTCAAGGGGCATTGATATTGTCTTTTTATTCCACTGCGACCTCCACCACTTTTCGAAGGGGCATTAAGACCGTCTTGTTAAGCTCCTGTGACCTCCACGTCTCTTGCAAGGGGCATTAAAACCATTTTGTTAAGCTACTGCGACCACCACCACTCTTCCAAGGGGCATTGATAGTCTTTTTATTCCACTGTGACCTACACGTCTCTTCCAAGGGGCATTAAAAATGTCTTGTTAAGATACTGTGACCTCCACGTCTCTTCCAAGGGGCATTAAAACCGTCTTGTTAAGCTACTGTGACCTCCACCACTCTTCCAAGGGGCATTAAAACCATCTTGTTAAGCCACTGCGACCTCCACCACTCTTCCAAGGGGCATTAAAACCATCTTTTTAAGCTACTGCGACCTCCACGTCTCTTCCAAGTGGCATTGATATTGTCTTTTTATTCCTCTGCGACCTTCACCCCTCTTCCAAGGGGCATTAAAATCGTCTTGTTAAGCTACTGTGACCTCCACCACTCTTCCAAGGTGCATTAAAACCGTCTTGTTATGCTACTGCGACCTCCACCTCTCTTCCAAGGCACATTAAAACCTTCTTGTTAAGCTACTGCGACATCCACCACTCTTCCAAGGGGCGTTAATATTGTATTTTTATTCCACTGTGTCCTCCACCACTCTTCCAAGGGGCATTAAAACCTTCTTGTTAAGATACTGTAATCTCCATATCTTTCCAATGGGCATTAAAACCGTCATGTTAAGCTTTCTGTGACCTCCACGTCTTTTCCAAGGGCCATTGAAACCATCTTGTTAGGCTACTGTGACCTCCACCACTCTTCCAAGGGGCATTAAAACCATCTTGTTAAGCTACTGTGACCTCCACATCTCTTCCACGGGGCATTGAGATTGTCTTTTTATTCCACTGCGACCTCCACCACTCATCCAAGGGGCATTAAAACCGTCTTGTTAAGCTACTGCGACCTCCACCACTCTTCCAAGGGGAATTGATATTGTCTTTTTATTCCACGGCAACCTCCACCACTCTTCCAAGGAGCATTAAAACTGTCTTGTTAAGCTACTGCGACCTCCAAACCTCTTCCAAGGGGCATTAAAACCGTCTTGGTAAACTACTGCGACTTCCACCACTCTTCCAAGGGGAATTGATATTATATTTTTATTCCATTGTGACCTCCACCACTCTTCCAAGGGGCATTAAAACCGTCTTGTTAAGCTACTGTGACCTGCACCACTCTTCCAAGGGGCATTAAAACCGTCTTGTTAAGCTACTGCGACCTCCACCACTCTTCCAAGGGGAATGGATATTGTCTTTTTATTCCACTGCGACCTACACCACTCTTCCAAGGGGCATTAAAACCGCCTTTTTAAGCTACTGCGACCTCCACCACTCTTCCAAGGGGCATTAAAACCGTCTTGTTAAGATACTGTGTCCTCCATATCACTTCCAATGGGCATTAAAACCGTCAGGTTAAGCTGCTGTGACCTCCACGTCTTTTCCAAGGGGCATTAAACCCATCTTGTTAAGCTACTGTGACCTCCACCACTCTTCCATGGGGCATTAATACCATTTTGTTAAGCTACTGCGACCTTCACCACTTTTCCAATGGGCATTAAAACCATCTTTTTAAGCTACTGCGACCTCCACCAATCTTCCAAGGGGCATTGATATTGTCTTTTTATTCCAATGCGACATCCACCACTCCTCCAATGGGCATTAAAACCGTCTTGTTAACATACTGTGACCTCCACAACTCTTCCAATGGGCATTAAAACCGACATGTTAAGCTGCTGTGAACTCCACGTCCTTTCCAAGGGGCATTAATTCCATCTTGTTAAGCTACTGCGACCTGCACCACTGTTCCAAGGGGCATTAAAATAGTCTTGTTAAGCTACTGTGACCTCCACGTCTCTTCCACGGGGCATTGATATTGTCTTTTTATTCCACTGCGACCTCCAACACTCTTCCAAGGGGAATTAAAACCGTCTGTTTAAGCTACTGCGACCTCCACCACTCTTCCAAGGGGCATTACAACAGTCTTGTTAAGCTACTGTGACCTCCACCACTCTTCCAAAGGGCATTAAGACCATCTTGTTAAGCTACTGCGACCTCCACCACTCTTTCAAGGGGCATTGATATTGTCTTTTTATTCCACTGCGACCTCCACCACTTTTCGAAGGGGCATTAAGACCGTCTTGTTAAGCTCCTGTGACCTCCACGTCTCTTGCAAGGGGCATTAAAACCATTTTGTTAAGCTACTGCGACCACCACCACTCTTCCAAGGGGCATTGATAGTCTTTTTATTCCACTGTGACCTACACGTCTCTTCCAAGGGGCATTAAAAATGTCTTGTTAAGATACTGTGACCTCCACGTCTCTTCCAAGGGGCATTAAAACCGTCTTGTTAAGCTACTGTGACCTCCACCACTCTTCCAAGGGGCATTAAAACCATCTTGTTAAGCCACTGCGACCTCCACCACTCTTCCAAGGGGCATTAAAACCATCTTTTTAAGCTACTGCGACCTCCACGTCTCTTCCAAGTGGCATTGATATTGTCTTTTTATTCCTCTGCGACCTTCACCCCTCTTCCAAGGGGCATTAAAATCGTCTTGTTAAGCTACTGTGACCTCCACCACTCTTCCAAGGTGCATTAAAACCGTCTTGTTATGCTACTGCGACCTCCACCTCTCTTCCAAGGCACATTAAAACCTTCTTGTTAAGCTACTGCGACATCCACCACTCTTCCAAGGGGCATTAATATTGTATTTTTATTCCACTGTGTCCTCCACCACTCTTCCAAGGGGCATTAAAACCTTCTTGTTAAGATACTGTAATCTCCATATCTTTCCAATGGGCATTAAAACCGTCATGTTAAGCTTCTGTGACCTCCACGTCTTTTCCAAGGGCCATTGAAACCATCTTGTTAGGCTACTGTGACCTCCACCACTCTTCCAAGGGGCATTAAAACCATCTTGTTAAGCTACTGTGACCTCCACATCTCTTCCACGGGGCATTGAGATTGTCTTTTTATTCCACTGCGACCTCCACCACACATCCAAGGGGCATTAAAACCGTCTTGTTAAGCTACTGTGACCTCCACGTCTCTTCCACGGCGAATTGATATTGTCTATTTATTCCAATGCGACCTCTACCTCTCTTTCAAGGGGCATTAAAACCATCTTATTAAGCCACTGTGACCTCCACCACTCTTCCAAGAGGAATTAATATTGTCTTTTTATTCCACTGTGACCTCCACGTCTCTTCCAAGGGGCATTAAAACCATCTTGATAAGGTACTGCGACCTCCACCACTCTTGCAAGGGTCATTAAAACCGTCTTGATAAGCTACTGCGACCTCCACTACTCTTCCAAGTGGCATTAAAACCGTCTTGTTAAGCTACTGTGATCTCCACTTCTCTTCCAAAGGGCATTGATATTGTCATTTTATTCCGCTGCTACGTCCACTTCTCTTCCAACGGGCATTAAAACCGTCTTCTTAAGATACTGTGACCTCCATATCTCTTCCAATGGCCATTAAAACCGTCATGTTAAGCTGCTGTGACCTCCACGTCTTTTCCAAGGGGCATTAAAACCGTCTTCTTAAGCTACTGTGACCTCCACCACTCTTCCAAGGAGCAATAAAACCATCTTGTTAAGCTACTGTGATCAACACCACTCTTCCAAGGGGCATTAAAACTGTCTTGTTAAGCTACTGCGACCTCCACCATTCTTCCAAGGGGCATTAAAACCATCTTGTTAAGCTACTGCGACCTCCACAACTCTTCTAAGGGGCATTGATATTGTCTTTTTATTCCGCTGCTACGTCCACTTCTCTTCCAACGGGCATTAAAACCGTCTTCTTAAGATACTGTGACCTCCATATCTCTTCCAATGGCCATTAAAACCGTCATGTTAAGCTGCTGTGACCTCCACGTCTTTTCCAAGGGGCATTAAAACCGTCTTCTTAAGCTACTGTGACCTCCACCACTCTTCCAAGGAGCAATAAAACCATCTTGTTAAGCTACTGTGATCAACACCACTCTTCCAAGGGGCATTAAAACTGTCTTGTTAAGCTACTGCGACCTCCACCATTCTTCCAAGGGGCATTAAAACCATCTTGTTAAGCTACTGCGACCTCCACAACTCTTCTAAGGGGCATTGATATTGTCTTTTTATTCCACTGTGACCTCCACCACTCTTCCAAAGGGCTTTAAAAACGTCTTGTTAAGATACTGTGACCCCCACAACTCTTCCAATGGGCATTAAAACCATCATGTTAAGCTGCTGTGACCTCCACGTCTTTTCCAAGGGGCATTGAAACCATCTTGTTAATCTACTGCGACCTGCACCACTCTTCCAAGGGGCATTAAAACAATCTTGTTAAGCTACTGTGACCTCTACGTCTCTTCCACGGGGCATTGATATTGTCTTTTTATTCCACTGCGACCTCCACCACTCTTCCAAGGGGCATTAAAACCGTCTTGTTCAGCTACTGCGACCTCCACCACTCTTCCAAGGGGCATTAAAACCGTCTTGTTAAGCTACTGCGACTTCCACCACTCTTCCAAGGGTAATTGATATTGTATTTTTATTCCACTGTGACCTCCACCACCCTTCCAAGGGGCATTAAAACCGTCTTGTTAAGCTTCTGTGACCTGCACCACTCTTCCAAGGGGCATTAAAACTGTCTTGTCAAGCTTCTGCGAACTCCACCACTCTTCCAAGGGGCATTAAGACCGTCTTGTTAAGCAACAGCAACCTCCACCACTCTTCCAAGGGACATTGATAATGTCTTTTTATTCCACTGCGAACTCCACCACTCTTCCAAGGGGCATTAAAACCGTCTTGTTAAGCTCCTGTGACCTCCACGTCTCTTCCAATAGGCATTAAAACGATTTTGTTTAGCTACTGCGACCTCCACTACTCTTCCAAGGGGCATTGATAGTCTTTTTATTCCACTGTGACGTCCACGTCTCGTCCAAGGGGCATTAAAACCGTCTTGTTAAGCTACTGTGACCTCCACGTGTCTTCCAAGGGGCATTAAAACCGTCTTGTTAAGCTGCTGTGACCTCCACCACTCTTCCAAAGGGCATTAAAACCATATTGTTAAGCTACTGCGACCTCCACGACTCTTCCAAGGGGCATTAAAACCATCTTTTTAAGCTACTGCGATCTCCACGTCTCTTCCAAGTGGCATTGATGTTGTCTTTTTATTCCACTGCGACCTCCACCACTCTTCCAAGGGGCATTAAAACCATGTTGTTAGGCTACTGTGACCTCCACCACTCTTCCAAGGGGCATAAAAACCGTTTTGTTAAGCTATTTTGAACTCCACCTATCTTCCAAGGGGCATTAAAACCTTGTTGTTAAGCTACTGCGTCCTCCACCACTCTTCCAAGGGGCATTGTTATTGTCTTTTTATTCCACTGCGACCTCCACCACTCTTCCAAGGGGCATTAAAACCGTCTTGTTAAGATACTGTAACCTCCATATCTTTCCAATTTGCATTAAAACCGTCATGTTAAGCTACTGTGACGTCCAAGTCTCTTCCAAGGGGCATTAAAACCGTCTTGTTAAGCTACTGTGACCTCCACCACTCTTCCAAGGGGCATTAAAACCGTCTTGTTAAGCTACTGCGACCTCCACGACTCTTCCAAGGGGCATTAAAACCATCTTTTTAAGCTACTGCGATCTCCACGTCTCTTCCAAGTGGCATTGATGTTGTCTTTTTATTCCACTGCGACCTCCACCACTCTTCCAAGGGGAATTAAAACCGTCTTGTTAAGCTACTGCGACTTCCACCACTCTTCCAAGGGGAATTGATATTGTGTTTTTATTCCACTGTGACCTCCACCACACTTCCAAGGGGCATTAAAACCGTCTTGTTAAGCTCCTGTGACCTCCACGTCTCTTCCAATAGGCATTAAAACGATTTTGTTTAGCTACTGCGACCTCCACTACTCTTCCAAGGGGCATTGATAGTCTTTTTATTCCACTGTGACGTCCACGTCTCGTCCAAGGGGCATTAAAACCGTCTTGTTAAGCTACTGTGACCTCCACGTGTCTTCCAAGGGGCATTAAAACCGTCTTGTTAAGCTGCTGTGACCTCCACCACTCTTCCAAAGGGCATTAAAACCATATTGTTAAGCTACTGCGACCTCCACGACTCTTCCAAGGGGCATTAAAACCATCTTTTTAAGCTACTGCGATCTCCACGTCTCTTCCAAGTGGCATTGATGTTGTCTTTTTATTCCACTGCGACCTCCACCACTCTTCCAAGGGGCATTAAAACCATGTTGTTAGGCTACTGTGACCTCCACCACTCTTCCAAGGGGCATAAAAACCGTTTTGTTAAGCTACTTTGAACTCCACCTATCTTCCAAGGGGCATTAAAACCTTGTTGTTAAGCTACTGCGTCCTCCACCACTCTTCCAAGGGGCATTGTTATTGTCTTTTTATTCCACTGCGACCTCCACCACTCTTCCAAGGGGCATTAAAACCGTCTTGTTAAGATACTGTAACCTCCATATCTTTCCAATTTGCATTAAAACCGTCATGTTAAGCTACTGTGACGTCCAAGTCTCTTCCAAGGGGCATTAAAACCGTCTTGTTAAGCTACTGTGACCTCCACCACTCTTCCAAGGGGCATTAAAACCGTCTTGTTAAGCTTCTGCAACCTCCACCACTCTTCCAAGTGGCGTTAAAACCATCATATTATGCTACTGCGTCCTCCACTACTCTTCCAAGTGGCATCGATATTGTCTTTTTATTCCACTGCGACCTCCACCACTCTTCCAAGGGGAATTAAAACCGTCTTGTTAAGCTACTGCGACTTCCACCACTCTTCCAAGGGGAATTGATATTGTGTTTTTATTCCACTGTGACCTCCACCACACTTCCAAGGGGCATTAAAACCGTCTTGTTAAGCTACTGTGACCTGCACCACTCTTCCAAGGGGCATTTAAACCGTCTTGTTCAGCTACTGCGACCTCCACCACTCTTCCAAGGGGAATTGATATTGTCTTTTTATTCCACTGCGACCTCCACCACTTTTCCAAGGTGCATTAAAACCATCTTATTAAGCTACTGCGGACTCCACCACTCTTCCAAGGGGAACTGATATTGTCTTTTTATTCCACTGCGACCTCCACCACTCTTCCAAGGGGCATTAAAACCGTCTTGTTAATCTACTGCGTCCTCCACCACTCTTCCAAGGGGCATTAAAACCATGTTGTTAGGCTACTGTGACCTCCACCACTCTTCCAAGGGGCATAAAAACCGTTTTGTTAAGCTACTGTGAACTCCACCTCTCTTCCAAGGGGCATTAAAACCTTGTTGTTAAGCTACTGCGTCCTCCACCACTCTTCCAAGGGGCATTGATATTGTCTTTTTATTCCACTGCGACCTCCACCACTCTTCCAAGGGGCATTAAAACCGTCTTGTTAAGATACTGTAACCTCCATATCTTTCCAATGGGCATTAAAACCACCATGTTAAGCTGCTGTGACGTCCAAGTCTCTTCCAAGGGGCATTAAAACCATCTTGTTAAGCTACTGTGACCTCCACCATTCTTCCAAGGGGCATTAAAACCGTCTTGTTAAGCTTCTGCGACCTCCACCACTCTTCCAAGTGGCGTTAAAACCATCTTATTATGCTACTGCGTCCTCCACCACTCTTCCAAGTGGAATTGATATTGTCTTTTTATTCCACTGCGACCTCCACCAATCTTCCAAGGGGCATTAAAACCGTCTTGTTAATCGACTGCGTCCTCCACCACTCTTCCAAGGGGCATTAAAACCACCTTGTTAATCGACTGCGACCTCCACCACTCTTCCAAAGGGCATTGATATTGTCTATTTATTCCACTGCAACCTCCACCACTCTTCCAAGGCATTAAAACCGTCTTGTTATGATATTGTGTCCTCCATATCTCTTCCAATGCGCATTAAAACCGTCATGTTAAGCTGCTGTGACCTCCACGTCTTTTCCAAGGGGCATTAAAACCATCTTGTTAAGCTACTGTGACCTCCACCACTCTTCCAAAGGGCATTAATACCATCTTGTTAAGCTACTGCGACCTCCACCACTTTTCCAATGGGCATTAAATCCATTTTGTTAAGCTACTGCGACCTCCACCAATCTTCCAAGGGGCATTGATATTGTCTTTTTATTCCACTGCAACCTCCACCACTCTTCCAAGGGGCATTAAAACCGTCTTGTTAACATACTGTGACCTCCACAACTCTTCCAATGGGCATTAAAACCGTCATGTTAAGCTGCTGTGAACTCCACGTCCTTTCCAAGGGGCATTAAAACCATCTTGTTAAGCTACTGCGACCTGCACCACTCTTCCAAGGGGCATTAAAACCGTCATGTTAAGCTACTGTGACCTCCACGTCTCTTCTACGGGGCATTGATATTGTCTTTTTATTCCACTGCGACCTCCACCACTCTTCCAAGGGGCATTAAAACCGTCTGTTTAAGCTACTGCGACCTCCACCACTCTTCCAAGGGGCATTAAAACTGTCTTGTTAAGCTACTGCGACCTCCACCACACTTCCAAAGGGCATTGATATTGTCTTTTTATTCCACTGCAACCTCCACCACTCTTCGAAGGGGCATTAAAACCGTCTTTTTAAGCTCCTATGACCTCCACGTCTCTTCCAAGGGGCATTAAAACCATTTTGTTAAGCTACTGCGACCTCCTCCACTCTTCCAAGGGGCATTAAAACCGTCTTGTTAAGATACTGTGACCTCCACAACTCTTCCAATGGGCATTAAAACCATCATGTTAAGCTGCTGTGACCTCCATGTCTTTTCCAAGGGGCATTAAAACCATCTTGTTAAGCTACTGTGACCTGCACCACTCTTCCATTGGGCATTAAAACAATCTTGTTAAGCTACTGTGACCTCCACGTTTCTTCCACGAGGCATTGATATTGTCTTTTTATTCCACTGCGACCTCCACCACTCTTCCAAGGGGCATTAAAACCGTCTTGTTAAGCTCCTGTGACCTCCACGTCTCATCCAATGGCCATTAAAACTATTTTGTCTAGCTACTGCGACATCCACCACTCTTCCAAGGGGCATTGATAGTCTTTTTATTCCACTGTGACGTCCACGTTTCGTCCAAGGGGCATTAAAACCGTCTTGTTAAGCTACTGTGACCTCCACGTGTCTTCCAAGGGGCATTAAAACCGTCTTGTTAAGCTACTGTGACCTCCACCACTCTTCCAAAGGGCATTAAAACCATCTTGTTAAGCTACTGCGACCTCCACGACTCTTCCAAGGGGCATTAAAACGATCTTTTTAAGCTACTGCGACCTCCACGTCTCTTCCAAGTGGCATTTATGTTGTCTTTTTATTCCACTGCGACCTCCACCACTCTTCCAAGGGGCATTAAACCATGTTTTTAAGCTACTGTGACCTCCACCACTCTTCCAAGGGGCATAAAAAACATTTTTTTAAGCTACTGTGAACTCCACCTCTCTTCCAAGGGGCATTAAAACCTTGTTGTTAAGCTGCTGCGTCCTCCACCACTCTTCCAAGGGGCATTGATATTGTCTTTTTATTCCACTGCGACCTCCACCACTCTTCCAAGGGGCATTAAAACCGTCTTGTTAATTGACTGCGTCCTCCACCACTCTTCCAAGGGGCATTAAAACCACCTTGTTAATCGACTGCGACCTCCACCACTCTTCCAAAGGGCATTGATATTGTCTATTTATTCCACTGCAACCTCCACCACTCTTCCAAGGCATTAAAACCGTCTTGTTATGATACTGTGTCCTCCATATCTCTTCCAATGCGCATTAAAACCGTCATGTTAAGCTGCTGTGACCTCCACGTCTTTTCCAAGGTGCATTAAAACCATCTTGTTAAGCTACTGTGACCTCCACCACTCTTCCAAAGGTCATTAATACCATCTTGTTAAGCTACTGCGACCTCCACCACTTTTCCAATGGGCATTAAATCCATTTTGTTAAGCTACTGCGACCTCCACCAATCTTCCAAGGGACATTGATATTGTCTTTTTATTCCACTGCAACCTCCACCACTCTTCCAAGGGGCATTAAAACCGTCTTGTTAACATACTGTGACCTCCACAACTCTTCCAATGGGCATTAAAACCGTCATGTTAAGCTGCTGTGAACTCCACGTCCTTTCCAAGGGGCATTAAAACCATCTTGTTAAGCTACTGCGACCTGCACCACTCTTCCAAGGGGCATTAAAACCGTCTTGTTAAGCTACTGTGACCTCCACGTCTCTTCCACGGGGCATTGATATTGTCTTTTTATTCCACTGCGACCTCCACCACTCTTCCAAGGGGCATTAAAACCGTCTGTTTAAGCTACTGCGACCTCCACCACTCTTCCAAGGGGCATTAAAACTGTCTTGTTAAGCTACTGCGACCTCCACCACACTTCCAAAGGGCATTGATATTGTCTTTTTATTCCACTGCAACCTCCACCACTCTTCGAAGGGGCATTAAAACCGTCTTGTTAAGCTCCTATGACCTCCACGTCTCTTCCAAGGGGCATTAAAACCATTTTGTTAAGCTACTGCGACCTCCACCACTCTTCCAAGGGGCATTAAAACCGTCTTGTTAAGATACTGTGACCTCCACAACTCTTCCAATGGGCATTAAAACCATCATGTTAAGCTGCTGTGACCTCCATGTCTTTTCCAAGGGGCATTAAAACCATCTTGTTAAGCTACTGTGACCTGCACCACTCTTCCATTGGGCATTAAAACAATCTTGTTAAGCTACTGTGACCTCCACATTTCTTCCACGAGGCATTGATATTGTCTTTTTATTCCACTGCGACCTCCACCACTCTTCCAAGGGGCATTAAAACCGTCTTGTTAAGCTCCTGTGACCTCCACGTCTCATCCAATGGCCATTAAAACTATTTTGTCTAGCTACTGCGACATCCACCACTCTTCCAAGGGGCATTGATAGTCTTTTTATTCCACTGTGACGTCCACGTTTCGTCCAAGGGGCATTAAAACCGTCTTGTTAAGCTACTGTGACCTCCACGTGTCTTCCAAGGGGCATTAAAACCGTCTTGTTAAGCTACTGTGACCTCCACCACTCTTCCAAAGGGCATTAAAACCATCTTGTTAAGCTACTGCGACCTCCACGACTCTTCCAAGGGGCATTAAAAAGATCTTTTTAAGCTACTGCGACCTCCACGTCTCTTCCAAGTGGCATTTATGTTGTCTTTTTATTCCACTGCGACCTCCACCACTCTTCCAAGGGGCATTAAACCATGTTTTTAAGCTACTGTGACCTCCACCACTCTTCCAAGGGGCATAAAAAACATTTTTTTAAGCTACTGTGAACTCCACCTCTCTTCCAAGGGGCATTAAAACCTTGTTAAGCTGCTGCGTCCTCCACCACTCTTCCAAGGGGCATTGATATTGTCTTTTTATTCCACTGCGACCTCCACCACTCTTCCAAGGGGCATTAAAACCGTCTTGTTAATTGACTGCGACCTCCACCACTCTTCCAAAGGGCATTGATATTGTCTATTTATTCCACTGCAACCTCCACCACTCTTCCAAGGCATTAAAACCGTCTTGTTATGATACTGTGTCCTCCATATCTCTTCCAATGCGCATTAAAACCGTCATGTTAAGCTGCTGTGACCTCCACGTCTTTTCCAAGGTGCATTAAAACCATCTTGTTAAGCTACTGTGACCTCCACCACTCTTCCAAAGGTCATTAATACCATCTTGTTAAGCTACTGCGACCTCCACCACTTTTCCAATGGGCATTAAATCCATTTTGTTAAGCTACTGCGACCTCCACCAATCTTCCAAGGGACATTGATATTGTCTTTTTATTCCACTGCAACCTCCACCACTCTTCCAAGGGGCATTAAAACCGTCTTGTTAACATACTGTGACCTCCACAACTCTTCCAATGGGCATTAAAACCGTCATGTTAAGCTGCTGTGAACTCCACGTCCTTTCCAAGGGGCATTAAAACCATCTTGTTAAGCTACTGCGACCTGCACCACTCTTCCAAGGGGCATTAAAACCGTCTTGTTAAGCTACTGTGACCTCCACGTCTCTTCCAAGGGGCATTAAAACCATCTTGTTAAGTTACTGCGACCTCCACCACTCATCCAAGGGGCATTGATCTTGTCTTTTTATTCCACTGCGACCTCCACCACTCTTCCAAAGGGCATTAAAACCGTCTTGTTAAGATACTGTGACCTCCACAACTCTTCCAATGGGCATTAAAACCATCATGTTAAGCTGCTGTGACCTCCATGTCTTTTCCAAGGGGCATTAAAAACATCTTGTTAAGCTACTGTGACCTGCACCACTCTTCCATTGGGCATTAAAACAATCTTGTTAAGCTACTGTGACCTCCACGTTTCTTCCACGAGGCATTGATATTGTCTTTTTATTCCACTGCGACCTCCACCACTCTTCCAAGGGGCATTAAAACCGTCTTGTTAAGATCCTGTGACCTCCACGTCTCATCCAATGGCCATTAAAACTATTTTGTCTAGCTACTGCGACATCCACCACTCTTCCAAGGGGCATTGATAGTCTTTTTATTCCACTGTGACGTCCACGTTTCGTCCAAGGGGCATTAAAACCGTCTTGTTAATCTACTGTGACCTCCACGTGTCTTCCAAGGGGCATTAAAACCGTCTTGTTAAGCTACTGTGACCTCCACCACTCTTCCAAAGGGCATTTAAACCATCTTGTTAAGCTACTGCGACCTCCACGACTCTTCCAAGGGGCATTAAACCGATCTTTTTAAGCTACTGCGACCTCCACGTCTCTTCCAAGTGGCATTTATGTTGTCTTTTTATTCCACTGCGACCTCCACCACTCTTCCAAGGGGCATTAAAACCATGTTTTTAAGCTACTGTGACCTCCACCACTCTTCCAAGGGGCATAAAAAACATTTTTTTAAGCTACTGTGAACTCCACCTCTCTTCCAAGGGGCATTAAAACCTTGTTGTTAAGCTGCTGCGTCCTCCACCACTCTTCCAAGGGGCATTGATATTGTCTTTTTATTCAACTGCGACCTCCACCACTCTTCCAAGGGGCATTAAAACCGTCTTGTTAATCGACTGCGTCCTCCACCACTCTTCCAAGGGGCATTAAAACTACCTTGTTAATCGACTGCGACCTCCACCACTCTTCCAAAGGGCATTGATATTGTCTATTTATTCCACTGCAACCTCCACCACTCTTCCAAGGCATTAAAACCGTCTTGTTATGATACTGTGTCCTCCATATCTCTTCCAATGCGCATTAAAACCGTCATGTTAAGATGCTGTGACCTCCACGTCTTTTCCAAGGGGCATTAAAACCATCTTGTTAAGCTACTGTGACCTCCACCACTCTTCCAAAGGGCATTAATACCATCTTGTTAAGCTACTGCGACCTCCACCACTTTTCCAATGGGCATTAAATCCATTTTGTTAAGCTACTGCGACCTCCACCAATCTTCCAAGGGGCATTGATATTGTCTTTTTATTCCACTGCAACCTCCACCACTCTTCCAAGGGGCATTAAAACCGTCTTGTTAACATACTGTGACCTCCACAACTCTTCCAATGGGCATTAAAACCGTCATGTTAAGCTGCTGTGAACTCTACGTCCTTTCCAAGGGGCATTAAAACCATCTTGTTAAGCTACTGCGACCTGCACCACTCTTCCAAGGGGCATTAACACCGTCTTGTTAAGCTACTGTGACCTCCACGTCTCTTCCACGGGGCATTGATATTGTCTTTTTATTCCACTGCGACCTCCACCACTCTTCCAAGGGGCATTAAAACCGTCTGTTTAAGCTACTGCGACCTCCACCACTCTTCCAAGGGGCATTAAAACCGTCTTGTTAAGCTGCTGCGACCTCCACCACACTTCCAAAGGGCATTGATATTGTCTTTTTATTCCACTATGACCTCCACGTCTCTTCCAAGGGTCATTAAACCCGTCTTGTTAAGCTACTGCGACCTCCACCACTCTTCCAAGGGGCATTAAAACTGTCTTGTTAAGATACTGTGACCTCCATATCTCTTCCAATAGCCATTAAAACCGTCATGTTAAGCTGCTGTGACCTCCACGTCTTTTCCAAGGGGCATTAAAACCATCTTGTTAAGCTACTGTGACCTCCACCATTCTTCCTAGGGGCATTAGAACTGTCTTGTTAAGCTACTGCAACCTCCACCACTCTTCCAAGGGGCATTAAAACCATCTTGTTAAGTTACTGCGACCTCCACCACTCATCCAAGGGGCATTGATCTTGTCTTTTTATTCCACTGCGACCTCCACCACTCTTCCAAAGGGCATTAAAACCGTCTTGTTAAGATACTGTGACCTCCACAACTCTTCCAATGGGCATTAAAACCATCATGTTAAGCTGCTGTGACCTCCATGTCTTTTCCAAGGTGCATTAAAACCGTCTTGTTAAGCTACTGTGACCTGCATCACTCTTCCATTGGGCATTAAAACAATCTTGTTAAGCTACTGTGACCTCCACGTTTCTTCCACGAGGCATTGATATTGTCTTTTTATTCCACTGCGACCTCCACCACTCTTCCAAGGGGCATTAAAACCGTCTTGTTAAGCTCCTGTGACCTCCACGTCTCATCCAATGGCCATTAAAACTATTTTGTCTAGCTACTGCGACATCCACCACTCTTCAAAGGGGCATTGATAGTCTTTTTATTCCACTGTGACGTCCACGTTTCGTCCAAGGGGCATTAAAACCGTCTTGTTAAGCTACTGTGACCTCCACGTGTCTTCCAAGGGGTATTAAAACCGTCTTGTTAAGCTACTGTGACCTCCACCACTCTTCCAAAGGGCATTAAAACCATCTTGTTAAGCTACTGCGACCTCCACGACTCTTCCAAGGGGCATTAAAACGATCTTTTTAAGCTACTGCGACCTCCACGTCTCTTCCAAGTGGCATTTATGTTGTCTTTTTATTCCACTGCGACCTCCACCACTCTTCCAAGGGGCATTTAAACCATGTTTTTAAGCTACTGTGACCTCCAGCACTCTTCCAAGGGGCATAAAAAACATTTTTTTAAGCTACTGTGAACTCCACCTCTCTTCCAAGGGGCATTAAAACCTTGTTGTTAAGCTGCTGCGTCCTCCACCACTCTTCCAAGGGGCATTGATATTGTCTTTTTATTCCACTGCGACCTCCACCACTCTTCCAAGGGGCATTAAAACCGTCTTGTTAAGATACTGTAACCTCCATATCTTTCCAATGGGCATTAAAACCGTCATGTTAAGCTACTGTGACGTCCACGTCTTTTCAGAGGGACATTAAAACCGTCTTGTTAAGCTACTGTGACCTCCAGCACTCTTCCAAGGGGCATTAAAACCGTCTTGTTAAGCCTCTGCGACCTCCACCACTCTTCCAAGTGGTGTTAAAACCATCTTATTAGGATCCTGCATCCTCCACCACTCTTACAAGTGGCATTGATATTGTCTTTTATTCCACTGCGACCTCCACCACTCTTCCAAGGGGCATTAAAACCATCTTGTTAAGCTGCTGCGAACTCCACCACTCTTCCAAGGGGAATTGATATTGTCTATTTATTCCACTGCGACCTCCACCACTCTTCCAAGGGGCATTAAAACCGTCTTGTTAATCTACTGCGTCCTCCACCACTCTTCCAAGGGGCATTAAAACCATCTTGTTAAGCTACTGCGACCTCCACGTATTTTCCAAGGGGCATTAAAACCATCTTGTTAAGCTGCTGTGACCTCCACCACTCTTCCAAGGGGCATTAATACCATCTTGTTAAGCTACTGCGACCTCCACCACTTTTCCAATGGGCATTAACTCCATTTTGTTAAGCTACTGCGACCTCCACCAATCTTCCAAGGGGCATTGATATTGTCTTTTTATTCCACTGCGACCTCCACCACTCTTCCAAGGGGTATTAAAACCGTCTTGTTAAGATACTGTGACCTCCACAACTCTTCCAATGGGCATTAAAACCGTCATGTTAAGCTGCTGTGAACTCCAAGGTCTTTACAAGGGGCATTAAAACCATCTTGTTAAGCTACTGCGACCTGCACCACTCTTCCAAGGGGCATTAAAACAGTCTTGTTAAGCTGCTGTGACCTCCACGTCTCTTCCACGGGGCACTGATATTGTCTTTTTATTCCACTGTGACCTCCACCACTCTTCCAAGGGGCATAAAAACCGTCTGTTTAAGCTACTGCGACCTCCACCACTCTTCCAAGGGGCATTAAAACCGTCTTGTTAAGCTACTGCGACCTCCACCACTCTTCCAAGGGGCATTGATATTGTCTTTTTATTCCACTGCGACCTCCACCACTCTTCGAAGTGGCATTAAAACCTTCTTGTTAAGCTCCTGTGACCTCCACGTTTCTTCCAATGGGCATTAAAACCATTTTGTTAAGCTACTGCGACCACCACCACTCTTCCAAGGGGCATTGATAGTCTTTTTATTCCACTGTGACCTCCATGTCTCTTCCAAGGGGCATTAAAACTGTCTTGTTAAGCTGCTGTGACCTCCACGTCTCTTCCAAGGAGCATTAAAACCATCTTGTTAAGCTACTGCGACCTCCACCACTCTTCCAAGGGGCATTAAAACAATCTTTTTAAGCTACTGCGACCTCCACGTCTCTTCCAAGAGGCATTGATATTGTCTTTTTATTACTCTGCGACCTCCACCACTTTTCCAAGGGGCACTAAAACCATCTTGTTAAGCTACTGCGACCTCCACCTCTCTTCCAAGGGACATTAAAACCGTCTTGTTAAGCTACTATGACCTCCACCTCTCTTCCAAGGGACATTAAAACCTTCTTGTTAAGCTGCTGCGACCTCCACCACTCTTCCAAGGGGCATTGATATTGTCTTTTTATTCCACTGCGACTTCCACCACACTTCCAAGGGGCATTAAAACCGTCTTGTTAAGTTACTGTATTCTCCATATCTTTCCAATGGGCATTAAAACCGTCATGTTAAGCTACTGTGACCTCCACGTCTCTTCCAAGGGGCATTAAAACCGTCTTGTTAAGCTGCTGTGACCTCCACTACTCTTCCAAGGAGCATTAAAACAATCTTTTTAAGCTACTGCGACCTCCACCACTCTTCCAAGGGGCATTAAAACCATCTTGTTAAGCTACTGTGACCTCCACGTCTCTTCCACGGGGCATTGATATTGCCTTTTTTTTCCACTGCGACCTCCACCACTCATCCAAGGGGCATTAAAACCGTCTTGTTAAGCTACTGTGACCTCCACGTCTCTTCCACGGGGCATTGATAATGTCTATTTATTCCACTGCGACCTCAACCTCTCTTTCAAGGGGCATTAAAACCGTCTTGTTAAGCTACTGTGACCTCCACCACTCTTCCAAGAGGCATTAATATTGTCTTTTTATTCCACTGTGACCTCCACGTCTCTTCCAAGGGGCATTAAAACCATCTTGTTAAGCTACTGCGACGTCCACAACTATTCCAAGGGTCATTAAAACCTTCTTGATAAGCTACTGCGACCTCCACCACTCTTCCAAGTGGCATTAAAACCGTCTTGTTAAGCTACTGTGACCTCCACTTCTCTTCCAAAGGGCATTGATATTGTCATTTTATTCCACTGCAACCTCCACCTCTGTTCCAAGGGGCATTAAAACCGCCTTGTTAAGATACTGTGACCTCCATATCTCTTCCAATGGCCATTAAAACTGTCATGTTAAGCTGCTGTGACCTCCACGTCTTTTCCAAGGGCATTAAAACCATCTTGTTAAGCTACTGTGACCTCCAACACTCTTCCAAGGGGCATTAAAACTGTCTTGTTAAGCTACTGCGACCTCCACCACTCTTCCAAGGGGCATTAAAACCATCTTTTTAAGCTACTGCGACCTCCACCACTCTTCCAAGGGGCATTGATATTGTCTTTTTATTCCACTGCGACCTCCACCACTCTTCCAAAGGGCATTAAAACCGTCTTGTTAAGATACTGTGACCTCCACAACTCTTCCAATGGGCATTAAAACCACCATGTTAAGCTGCTGTGACCTCCATGTCTTTTCCAAGGGGCATTAAAACCATCTTGTTAAGCTACTGCGACCTCCATCACTCTTCCAAGGGGCATTAAAACCATCTTGTTAAGCTACTGCGACCTCCACCACTCTTCCAAGGGGCATTGATATTGTCTTTTTATTCCACTGCGACCTCCACCACTCTTCCAAAGGGCATGAAAACCGTCTTGTTAAGATACTGTGACCTCCACAACTCTTCCAATGTGCATTAAAACCATCATGTTAAGCTGCTGTGACCTCCATGTCTTTTCCAAGGGGCATTAAAACCATCTTGTTAAGCTACTGCGTCCTCCACCACTCTTCCAAGGGGCATTGATATTGTGTTTTTATTCCACTGCGACCTCCACCACTCTTCCAAGGGGCATTAAAACCTTCTTGTTAAGCTATTGTGACCTCCACCACTCTTCCAAGAGGCTTTAATATTGTCTTTTTATTCCACTGTGACCTCCACGTCTCTTCCAAGGGGCATTAAAACCATCTTGTTAAGCTACTGCGACGTCCACCACTATTCCAAGGGTCATTAAAACCGTCTTGATAAGCTACTGCGACCTCCACCACTCTTCCAAGTGGCATTAAAACCGTCTTGTTAAGTTACTGTGACCTCCACTTCTATTCCAAAGGGCATTGATATTGTCATTTTATTCCACTGTGACCTCCACCTCTGTTCCAAGGGGCATTAAAACCGCCTTGTTAAGATACTGTGACCTCCATATCTCTTCCAATGGCCATTAAAACCATCATGTTAAGCTACTGCGACCTCCACCACTCTTCCAAGGAGCATTGATATTGTCTTTTTATTCCACTGCGACCTCCACCACTCTTCCAAGGGGCATTAAAACCGTCTTGTTAAGCTACTGTGACCTCCACCACTCTTCCAAGGGGCATTAAAACCATCTTGTTAAGCTTCTGTGACCTCTACCACTCTTCCAAGGGGCATTAAAACCGTCTTGTTAAGCTACTGCGACCTCCAACACTCTTCCAAGGGGCATTAATATTGTCTTTTTATTCCACTGCGACCTCCACCACTCTTCCAAGGGGCATTAAAACCGTCTTGTTAAGATAATGTGACCTCCACAACTCTTCCAATGGGCATTAAAACCGTCATTTTAAGCTGCTGTGAACTCCACGTCCTTTCCAAGGGTCATTAAAACCATCTTGATAAGCTACTGCGACCTCCACCACTCTTCCACGGGTCATTAAAGCCATCTTGTTAAGCTACTGCGACCTCCACCACTCTTCCAAGGGGCATTGATGTTGTCTTTATATTCCACTGCGACCTCCACCACTCTTCCAAAGGGCATTAAAACCGTCTTGTTAAGATACTGTGACCTCCACAACTCTTCCAATGGGCATTAAAACCATCATGTTAAGCTGCTGTGACCTCCATGTCTTTTCCAAGGGGCATTAAAACCATCTTGTTAAGCTTCTGCGACCTGCACCACTCTTCCAATGGGCATTAAAACAATCTTGTTAAGCTAATGTCACCTCCACGTCACTTCCACGGGGCATTGATATTGTCTCTTTATTCCACTGCGACCTCCACCACTCATCCAAGGGGCATTAAAACCATCTTATTAAGCTTCTGTGACCTCCACGTCTCTTCCACGGGGCTTTGATATTGTCTGTTTATTCCACTGCGACCTCTACCTGTCTTTCAAGGGGCATTTAAAACCATCGTGTTAAGCTACTGATACCTCCACAACTCTTCCAATGGGCATTAAAACCATCATGTTAAGCTGCTGTGACCTCCACGTCTTTTCCAAGTGGCATTAAAACCATCTTGTTAAGCTACTGCGACCACCACCACTCTTCCAAGGGGCATTGATATTGTCTTTATATTCCACTGCGACCTCCACCACTCTTCCAAGGGGTATTTAAACCATCTTGTTTAGCTACTGTGACCTCCACGTCTCTTCCACGGGGCATTGATATTGTCTTTTTATTCCACTGCGACCTCCACCACTTTACCAAGGGACATTAAAACCATTTTGTTAAGCTACTGCGACCTCCACCACTCTTCCAAGGGGCATTGATAGTCTTTTTATTCCACTGTGACGTCCACGTCTCATCCAAGGGCCATTAAAACCGTCTTGTTAAGCTACTCTGACCTCCACATGTCTTCCAAGGGGCATTAAAACCGTCTTGTTAAGCTACTGTGACCTCCACCACTCTTCCAAGGGGCATTAAAACCATCTTGTTAAGCTACTGCGTCCTGCACCACTCTTCCAAGGGGCATTAAAACCATTTTGTTAAGCTACTGCGACCTCCACCTCTCTTCCAAGGGGCATTAAAACCTTATTGTTAAGCTATTGCGACCTCCACCACTCTTCCAAGGGGCATTGATATTGTCTTTATATTCCACTGCGACCTCCACCACTCTTCCAAAGGGCATTAAAACCGTCTTGTTAAGATACTGTGACCTCCACAACTCTTCCAATGGGCATTAAAACCATCATGTTAAGCTGCTGTTACCTCCATGTCTTTTCCAAGGGGCATTAAAACCATCTTGTTAAGCTTCTGCGACCTGCACCACTCTTCCAATGGGCATTAAAACAATCTTGTTAAGCTAATGTCACGTCCACGTCTCTTCCACGGGGCATTGATATTGTCTTTTTATTCCACTGCGACCTCCACCACTCATCCAAGTTGCATTAAAACCATCTTATTAAGCTTCTGTGACCTCCACGTCTCTTCCACGGGGCTTTGATATTGTCTGTTTATTCCACTGCGACCTCTACCTGTCTTTCAAGGGGCATTTAAAACCATCTTGTTAAGCTACTGATACCTCCACAACTCTTCCAATGGGCATTAAAACCATCATGTTAAGCTGCTGTGACCTCCACGTCTTTTCCAAGTGGCATTAAAACCATCTTGTTAAGCTACTGCGACCACCACCACTCTACCAAGGGGCATTGATATTGTCTTTATATTCCACTGCGACCTCCACCACTCTTCCAAGGGGTATTTAAACCATCTTGTTTAGCTACTGTGACCTCCACGTCTCTTCCACGGGGCATTGATATTGTCTTTTTATTCCACTGCGACCTCCACCACTTTACCAAGGGACATTAAAACCATTTTGTTAAGCTACTGCGACCTCCACCACTCTTCCAAGGGGCATTGATAGTCTTTTTATTCCACTGTGACGTCCACGTCTCATCCAAGGGCCATTAAAACCGTCTTGTTAAGCTACTGTGACCTCCACATGTCTTCCAAGGGGCATTAAAACCGTCTTGTTAAGCTACTGTGACCTCCACCACTCTTCCAAGGGGCATTAAAACCATCTTGTTAAGCTACTGCGACCTGCACCACTCTTCCAAGGGGCATTAAAACCATTTTGTTAAGCTACTGCGTCCTCCACCTCTCTTCCAAGGGGCATTAAAACCTTATTGTTAAGCTACTGCGACCTCCACCACTCTTCCAAGGGGCATTGATATTTTCTTTTTATTCCACTACGACCTCCACCACTCTTGCAAGGGGCATTAAAACCGTCTTGTTAAGATACTGTGACCTCCATATTTTTCCAATGGGCATTAAAACCGTCATGTTAAGCTACTGTGACCTCCACGTCTCTTCCAAGGGGCATTGAAACCATCTTGTTAAGCTACTGCGACCTCCACCACTCTTCCAAGTGGCATTAAAACCAACTTGTTAAGCTACTGTGACCTCCACGTCTCTTCCACGGGGCATTGATATTGTCTTTTTATTCCACTGCGACCTCCACCACTCTTCCAATGGGCATTAAAACATTCTTGTTAAGCTACTGTGACCTCCACGTCTCTTCCTCGGGGCATTGATCTTGTCTCTTTATTCCACTGCGACCTCTACCTCTCTTTCAGGGGCATTAAAACCGTCTTGTTAAGTTACTGTAACCTCCACCACTCTTCCAAGAGGCATAAATATTGTCTTTTTAGTGCACTGTGACCTCCACGTCTCTTCCAAGGGGCATTAAAACGATCTTGTTAAGCCACTGCGACCTCCACCACTCTTCCAAGGGGCATTAAAACCTTTTGTTAAGCTCCTGCGACCTCCACCACTCTTTCAAGGGGCCTTAAAACCGTCTTGCTAAGCTACTGCTACCTCCACCACTCTTCCAAGGGGAATTGATATTGTCATTTTATTCCACTGTGACCTCCACCTCTCTTCCAAGGGGCATTAAAACCGTCTTGTTAAGATACTGTGACCTCCACATCTCTTCAAATGGGCATTAAAACCATCATGTTAAGCTGCTGTGACCACCACGTCTTTTCCAAGGGGCATTAAAACCATCTTGTTAAGCTACTGTGACCTCCACAACTCTTCCAAGGGGCATTAAAACCATCTTGTTAAGCTACTGCGTCCTCCACCACTCTTCCAAGGGGCATTAAAACCATCTTGTTAAGCTACTGCGACCTCCACCACTCTTCCAAGGGGCATTGATATTGTCTTTTTATTCCACTGCGACCTCCACCACTCTTCCAAGGGGCTATAAAACCATCTTGTTAAGCTACTGCGATCTCCACCACTCTTCCAAGGGGCATTAAAACCGTCTTCATAAGCTACTGCGACCTCCACCACCCTTTCAAGTGGCATTAAAACCGTCTTGTTAAGCTACTGTGACCTCCACGTCTCTTCCAAAGGGCATTGATATTGTCATTTTATTCCACTGCGACCTCCACCTCTCTTCCATGGGGCATTAAGACCATCTAGTTAAGCTACTGCGACCGCCACCACTCTTCCAAGGTGCATTGATACTGTCTTTTTATTCCACAGTGTCCTCCACCACTCTTCCTGTTAGAACCCTCCTGTTAGTTTTTTCTATTTTGCTTGTCACATGACTTTTTGCCTATTTAATCCAGCTCCGCCCTCCTGGCCTTGCTGGACTTCAGTGTTACATTTACTGTTAAGCTAGCCAGGTGCCTTGTATCTTACTCTGTAGTTTTTTTGGTCTTTTGACCACTAGAACTTCTGTTTGTTTGTTTGTCTTTGCTCTGCTACAATTTCTGCTAGGAGGTGTCCAACTATATCCCAGTCCTTAGTTCTTGTAGGGAACCCTCCCTTATATCTATAGGTCTGCGTTCAGACTAGCCGAAGACTTAGACGGGTCTGTTCACAAGGAACAGGTCCCCCGCTGCATCGTAGGGAATCAGCTTAGTCCTATTGTAGGGACAGTTTTCCTATCTTTCCTTAGTGTTTGTAGCACTTCATAACAGGTAGAATATATATCCCACGGGGGTAAAAAAGTTGAAAAAAATTTTTTTTTGAACTTAGTCATTTTTCTGGCGTTTGTCAGACTTTCAGAGAGGGGAAATGTCAGTGAGTGTTCCGATTTCAGTTCCAGAGCGATTCGCCCAATGAGTCCTTGATATTTAGTCGTTTTCAGCCAATTTTCTGAATTTTTGAAAATTTCACTTTTTTGTGAAAATATCCACTAAATGAGGAAATAATATGTGTGAGGGCTCAATGTGATTGAAGAGGGTTTTTTGGAAAAATTAAAATTAGAATCCAAACTTTTGTCATCTCCTATTTCTGTGGTTGGTGTTGATGGCTCTCCCTTGAAAGGTATTACTCACAAGGTTTTTGCATTTCCCTCACCATTAATGGTATCCACCAATAGAATTTGGATTTGGCGGTATTAAATAATTTGCCTGCTCCAGTGGTTTTGGGGTTACCTTGGTTAAAATTGCACAATCCTGTACTGGACTGGTCTACCCATAAAATTAAGTCTTGGAGTCCTAAGTGTTATGATAGATGTTGCAACGGTCGCATTGCTGCTGTGGAAAGAGGGGAATTACCTGTACCTATTCAGGTTTTTTGGAAGGTTTTTTCTGAGGAGGAGTCGCAAGTTTTGCCTCCTCATAGGGACTATGATTGTACTATTGAGTTTGTCCCTGGAGCAACTCTTCCCAAGAGTCGCTTATTTAATCTTACTATCCCTGAGAGAAAGGCCTTGGAGGAATACATACAGACAAGCTTGGCCGCCGGTCACATTAGACCTTCTAAGTCACCTGTGGCTGTTGGATTCTTTTTTGTAAAAAGAAAGGACGGCGATTTACGTCCATGTCTGGACTTTCACGAAATTAATAAAATTACAGTACGCAATTCCTACCCACTGCCATTAATTCCTGACTTGTTCAACCAGTTAGTGGGGGCCAAGTGGTTCTCTAAGATTGATCTCCGGGGGGCATACAATTTGTTACGTATGAAGGAAGGTGATGAGTGGAAAACCTCTTTTAACACTCCAGTGGGTCATTTTGAGAATCTGGTTATGCCCTTTGGTCTTACCAACGCACCAGCGTTTTTTCAGAACCTTATTAATGACATTCTAAGACCGTTGATCGGTAAGAATGTGGTGGTGTATTTGGATGACATTTTGACTTTTGCGCCGGATCTGCAGTCTCATTGGCAGAGCGCACGTGAGGTATTGCAGTTGTTAAGCGACAATTCACTTTTTGCTAAGCTGGAGAAATGTGAGTTCGCTGTGCAGAAAATTAGTTTTTGGGCTACATTATCTCCAGCGAGGGCTTTGAGATGGACCCGGTGAAGGTTCAGGCGGTTCAGGAATGGCCTAGGCCTATTGGTTTGAAACCAATACAGAGATTTTGGGGTTTCTCCAATTATTACAGAAAATTCATTAAGAATTTTTCTATAATTGTTAAGCCACTGACCGATGTCACCAGGAAAGGTTCGAATACGGTCCAGTGGACTACTGAGGCCATTGAAGCTTTTGTGTATCTCAAGGAGAGGTTCAGTTCTGCCCCCATCCTTATGCAGCCTGATGAGACCAAGCCTTTTTTCGTCGAGGTTGATGCTTCTTCGGTGGGGAATCGGTGCTGTTTTGTCTCAGGAAAACAAGGATGGAGTATATCCCTGTGCTTTTTTTTCCAAAAAATTTTCTGAGACTGAACTTAATTACGATGTCGGTAATCGGGAAATGCTGGCGATTAAACTCGCATTTGAACATTGGCGTCATCTCTTGGAAGGTGCAAAATTTCCCATTCAGGTTTTTACTGATCATAAGAATCTGATCTATCTTGATGCTGCCAAGCGCTTGAATGCCCGTCAAGCTAGGTGGGCACTTTTTTTTTTGCGGTTTAATTTTTCTGTTACTTAAATTCTGGGTACCAAGAATGTAAAAGCTGATGCTTTATCTCGCAGTTTTTCTCCCATGGTGGGTACCGAGGAGGAGGAGAGCATTTTACAGGAAGGTGTTGTGATAGCAGCATTGGACTCCATTTTGGAAGATGGGATTCTGAAAGCCAGGAGGATGCCCCATCTAACACTCCCCATGGGAGGTTGTTTGTGCCTCGGAACTTTAGGAGAGATTTGTATGTGGAGTGTCATGAGTCTCGGTTGGCAGGTCATCCAGGAATTTCGGAGACTAAGAGACTTGTAGGTCGCAGTTTATGGTGGCCTGGGTGGCAGAAGGAAGTCATTAAGTGGGTGCGTCAATGTACTGTGTGTGCTAGATCTAAGTCTTCACATGCTCCTGCTGCGGGGTTGCTTTGCCCTCTGGAGGTTCCTAGTGCTCCTTGGATGCATCTTGCTATGGATTTTATTACTGACCTTCCTGCCTCTGAGGGTTTCACTGCTATCTGGGTGGTCGTGGACCGTTTTAGCAAGATGTGTCACTTGGTTCCCTTCATCAAACTGCCCTGCGCTAAGACACTCGCTAAGGCTTTTGTTAAAGAAATTGTCAGGCTCCATGGCGTTCCTACCGACATTGTTTCCGATAGGTGACCTCAGTTCGTGGCTGGTTTTTGGCGTGCCTTTTGTGACAGGTTGGGAGTCCATTTGTCATTTTAATCTGGTTATCATCCTGAGTCTAATGGACAGACAGAAAGAAAGAACCAGGATGTTGAACAGTTTTTGCTTTGTTTTGTGGCTGACAATCAAGAGGGGTGGTCTGAGATTCTGCCACTGGCTGAATTTGCTCTTAACAACCATACATCCTCTTCTGCTGGGTGTTCTCCTTTTTTTTGTTGTACTGGGAGACATCCGTCATTTGGGTCATTCTCCAAATTGGTATCGGCTGTGCCAGAGGAGGAGAATTTTTCCGGTGATATGGAGAGAGTTTGGACTGATGTACGTCGTAACCTTCAAGAGGCTAACAAAAAATCCAAGAGGTACTTTGACAGGAAACGTCAAGAGGTTTTGTTTACTGTTGGTGACATGGTTTGGTTGTCCTCTAGGAATCTGCGGTTGAGAATTCCTTCTAAGAAATTGGGCCCGAAGTTTGGGGGTCCGCTTAAGGTGCTTCAGGTAGTTAACCAGTCTGCTGTTAGGTTGGAGGTTCCTACCTCCTGAAAGATTAATCCGGTGTTTCATGTTTCCTTATTGAAAAAAGCTGATGTTTCTGATAGGGACGCCACTGTCTCTGTTCCTCCTGTGGAGGAAGATGGTGAATATGAAATTTCTCGCATTCTTAATTCGAGATGGCATAGAGGAAGATTGAAGTATCTCGTCGCTTGGAAAGGTTTTGGTCCTGAGGATAACTCCTGGGTAAGGGCGGATGATGTTTCTGCTCCTAGACTTGTCGGAGCATTTCACAGGAGGTTTCCTGATAGACCTGGGCCAGGAGGATCCGGAGGATCCTCATAGAAGAGGGGGTACTGTTAGAACCCTCCTGTTAGTTTTTTCTATTTTGCTGGTCACATGACTTTTTGCCTATTTAATCCAGCTCCGCCCTCCTGGCCTTGCTGGACTTCAGAGTTACATATACTCTTAAGCTAGCCAGGTGCCTTATACCTTACTCTGTAGTTTTCATGGTCTTTTGACCACTAGTACTTCTGTTTGTTTGTTTGTCTTTGCTCTGCTACAATTTCTGCTAGGAGGTGTCCAACTATATCCCAGTCTTTATTTCTTGTAGGGACCCCTCCCTTATATCTATAGGTCTGCGTTCAGACTAGCCGAGGACTTAAGCGGGTCTGTTCACAAGGAACAGGTCCCCCGTTGCATCGTAGGGAATCAGCTTAGTCCTATCTTAGTTTCCTATATTTCCTTAGTGTTTGTAGCAGTTCATAACACTTCCAAGGGGAATTAAAACCATCTTGCTAAGCTACTGTGACCTCCACGTCTCTTCCAAGGGGCATTACAACCGTCTTGTTAAGCTACTGCGACTTCCACCACTCTTCCAAGGGGCCTTAAAACCGTCTTGTTAAGCTATTGTGTCCTCCACGTCTCTCCCACAGGGCATTGATATTGTCTTTTTATTCCAATGTAACCTCCACCACTCTTACAAGGGGCATTAAAAACCGTCTTGTTAAGCTACTGTGACCTCCACGTCTCTTCCAAGGGGCATTAAAACCGTCTTGTTAAACCACTCTGACCTCCACGTCTCTTCCAAGGGGCATTGATTTTGTCTATTTATTCCACTGCGACCTCCACCACTCTTCCAAGGATCATTAAAACCGTCTTGTTAAGCTACTGTGACCTCCACCACGCTTCCAAGAAGCATTAATATTGTCTTTTTATTCCACTGTGACCTCCACGTCTCATCCAAGGGGCATTAAAAATGTCTTGTTTAGCTACTGTGACCTCCTGCACTCTTCCAAGAGGCATTAAAACCGTCTTAGCTTCTGCGACCTCCACTACTCTTCCAAGGGGCGTTAAAAACATCTTATTAATCTACTGCGAACTCCAACACTCTTCCAAGTGCCACTGATATTGTCTTTTTATTCCACTGCAACCTCCACCAGTCTTCCAAGGGGCATTAAAACCGTCTTGTTAAGCCACTGCGACCTCCACAAGTCTTCCAAGGTGCATTAAAACTGTCTTGTTAAGCTACTGCGACCTCCACCACTCTTCCAAGGGGAATTGATATTGTCTTTTTATTCCACTGCGACCTCCACCACTCTTCCAAGGGGCATTAAAACCGTCTTGTTAAGCTACTGTGACCTGCACCACTCTTCCAAGGTTCATTAAAACCATCTTGTTAAGCTGCTGTGACCTCCACCACTCTTCCAAGGGGAATTAAAACCATCTTGTTAAGCTTCTGCGACCTCCACCACTCTTCCAAGGGGCGGTTAAACCATCTTATTAAGCTACTGCGACCTCCATCACTCTTACAAGTGGCATTGATATTGTCTTTTTATTCCACTGCGACCTCCACCACTCTTCCAGGGGCCATTAAAACTGTCTTGTTAAGCTACTGTGACCTGCACCACTCTTCCAACGGGCATTAAAACAGTCTTGTTAAGCTACTGCGACCTCCACCACTTTTCCAAGGGGAATTGATATTGTCTTTTTTTTTCACTGCGACCTCCACCACTCTTCCAAGGGGCATTAAAACCATCTTGTTCAGCTACTGCAACCTCCACTTCACTTGCAAGGGGCATTAAAACCATCTTGTTAAGCCACTGCGACCTCCACCACTCTTCCAAGGGGCATTAAAGCCGTCTTGTTAAGATACTGTGACCTCCATATCTCTTCCAATGTGCATTAAAACCATCATGTTAAGCTGCTGTGACCTCTACGTCTTTTCCAAATGGCATTAAAACCATCTTGTTAAGCTACTGTGACCTCCACCTCTCTTCCAAGGGGCATCAAAACTGTCTTGTTAAGCTTCTGCGACCTCCACCACTCTTCCAAGGGCGTTAAAAACATCTTATTAAGCTACTGCGACCTCCAACACTCTTCCAAGTGGCATTGATATTGTCTTTTTATTCCACTGCAACCTCCACCACTCTTCCAAGGGGCATTAAAACCGTCTTGTTAAGCCACTGCGACCTCCACAAGTCTTCCAAGGGGCATTAAAACTGTCTTGTTAAGCTACTGCGACCTCCACCACTCTTCCAAGGGGACTTGATATTGTCTTTTTATTCCACTGAGACCTCCACCACTCTTCCAAGGGGCATTAAAACCGTCTTGTTAAGCTACTGTGACCTGCACCACTCTTCCATGGTTCATTAAAACCATATTCTTAAGCTACTGTGACCTCCACCACTCTTCCATGGGGAATTAAAACCATCTTGTTAAGCTTCTGCGACCTCCACCACTCTTCCAAGGGGCATTAATAACCGTCTTGTTAAGCTATTGTGACCTCCACGTCTCTTCCAAGGGGCATTAAAACCGTCTTGTTAAACCACTCTGACCTCCACGTCTCTTCCAAGGGGCATTGATTTTGTCTATTTATTCCACTGCGACCTCCACCACTCTTCCAAGGATCATTAAAACCGTCTTTTTAAGCTACTGTGACCTCCACCACTCTTCCAAGAGACATTAATATTGTCTTTTTATTCCACTGTGACCTCCACGTCTCTTCCGAGGGGCATTAAAAATGTCTTGTTTAGCTACTGTGACCTCCTGCACTCTTCCAAGAGGCATTAAAACCGTCTTGTTAAGCTTCTGCGACCTCCAGTACTCTTCCAAGGGGCGTTAAAAACATCTTATTAATCTACTGCGAACTCCAACACTCTTCCAAGTGCCTTTGATATTGTCTTTTTATTCCACTGCAACCTCCACCAGTCTTCCAAGGGGCATTAAAAACGTCTTGTTAAGCCACTGCGACCTCCACCAGTCTTCCAAGGGGCATTAAAACTGTCTTGTTAAGCTACTGCGAACTCCACCACTCTTCCACGGGGAATTGATATTGTCTTTTTATTCCACTGCGACCTCCACCACTCTTCCAAGGGACATTAAAATCATCTTGTTAATCTACTGCAACCTCCACCACTCTTCCAAGGGGAATTGATATTGTCTTTTTATTCCACTGCGACCTCCACGACTCTTCCAAGGGCCATTAAAACTGTATTGTTAAGCTACTGTGACCTGCACCACTCTTCCAACGGGCATTAAAAAGGTCTTGTTAAGCTACTGCGACCTCCACTACTCTTCCAAGGGGAATTGATATTGTCTTTTTTTTCACTGCGACCTCCACCACTCTTCCAAGGGGCATTAAAACCATCTTGTTGAGCTACTGCGACCTCCACTACTCTTCCAAGGGGCATTAAAACCTTCTTGTTAAGCTACTGTGACCTCCACCACTCTTCCAAGGGGCATTAAAACCGTCTTATTCAGATACTGTGACCTACATATCTCTTCCAATGGGCATTAAAACCATCATGTTAAGCTGCTGTGACCTCCACGTCTTTTCCAAGGGGCATTAAAACCATCTTGTTAAGCTACTGTGACCTCCACCACTCTTCCAAGGGGCATCAAAACTGTCTTGTTAAGCTACTGCGACCTCCACCACTCTTCCAAGGGGCATTGATATTGTCATTTTATTCCACTGCAACCTCCACCACTCTTCCAAGGGGCATTAAAACCATCTTGTTAAGTAGAGATGAGAGTTGTTCTACTCGAACTGTTCGCCAATCTCAAATTCGAGCTGTTTTGGGCTGTGTTCGAGCAGTTCGGCGAACACGAACGATTTGAGAAAAATTCGGCTGTTCGAGGTTATGTCGATAACTGTTCGTGCACCAAAATCATAACTGGATTTTTTTTCAGTAATGATGAAAATTAATGTTAATACGCAGTTTGAGTGTACAGCGGGGTGGGGGGAGGGGCAGGGGATGGATCTCTGCAGGAATAATGAAGAACTCCATTTTTTTTTCTCTTTCCTGCATTTACAGTGGGGAGGTGCAATCTGTCAGCCTATCAGCAGCGCACACATGGAGCGAAGTGCTTTTTTTCACACAAGCAAGGGCATGTGTCATTGGCAGTGTATGTCACATGTCCTTGCCCTATAAGACCCAGCCATTTTCCCTGTCGCCATCATTTTCTCACTGCTGCAGCTGCGTGTTAGACGGCACCGCTGTTGCTGTGTGCGCTATACCTTGTTAATTTCAAACCAATTTTCGCACAAATCTACAGATAGCTTGGGAGTAGGGAATAGTTGTGATTGCAGTCCTTTTAAGGACTAGGTTACAGCATTTCCTACGACTTTTATCAGGCAGGTCTGTGCTCTTAAATAGATAGATTGTGGGAGTAAAGACTAATTGTAATTGCAGTCCTTTTCAGGACTAGGTTACATCAGTTCCTATCAGTTTTTGCCAGGCAGGTCTGTGCCAGTGCTGTGCAAGTTTTTTTCACAGCATTTGGCTGAATCTAGCAAAGCTAATCCTTTTTGGCCTATTGCAGAGTGTGTTAGTCAGTGGAGTAGCCTATCTGTGTTGCAAGACATACCACCTGTGTATAGAATACCATTTTTTTTACTGCAGCTAGTGAAGTAAAATCTTTTGGGCATAGCATCATTCTATTAGTCCATCTATACTGACCTCCATCAGGTTGCAAATTGAATATAATTTTTTTCTGCATCTAGCTCTGAAAAAATATTTGGGCTTCTAGCAGTGTGTGGGACTTGTTCTATTAGTCCATCTATACTGACCTCCATCAGGTTGCAAACTGAATATAATTTTTTTCTGCATCTAGCTCTGAAAAAATATTTGGCCTTCTAGCAATGTGTGGGACTTGTTCTATTAATCCATCTATACTGACCTCCATCAGGTTGCAAATTCAAAATAATTTTTTGTCTGCATCTAGCTCTGAAAAAATATTTGGCCTTCTAGCAGTGTGTGGGACTTTCTCTATTAGTCCATCTATACTGACCTCCATCAGGCTGCAAATTAAAAATAATTTTTATCTTCATCTACCTCTGAAAAAATATTTGGCCTTCTAGCTGTGTGTGGAACTTGTTTTATTAGTCCATCTATACTGACCTCCATCAAGTTGCAAACTGAATATAATTTTTTTCTGCATCTAGCTCTGAAAAAATATTTGGCCTTCTAGCAGTGTGTGGGACTTTCTCTATTAGTCCATCTATACTGACCTCCATCAGGTTGCAAATTAAAAATAATTTATATCTGCATCTAGCTCTGAAAAAATATTTGGCCTTCTAGCAGTGTGTGGGACTTTCTCTATTAGTCCATCTATACTGACCTCCATCAGGCTGCAAATTAAAAATAATTTTTATCTGCATCTACCTCTGAAAAAATATTTGGCCTTCTAGCAGTGTGTGGGACTTGTTCTATTAGTCCATCTATACTGACCTCCATCAGGTTGCAAATTGTATATCATTTTTTTCTGCATCTACTTCTGAAAAAATGTTTGGGCTTCTAGCAGTGTGTGGGACTTGGTCTATTAGTCCATCTATACTGATCTCCATCAGGTTGCAAATTAAAATAATTTTTATCTGCATCTACTTCTGAAAAAATATTTGGGCTTCTAGCAGTGTGTGGGACTTGGTCTATTAGTCCATCTATACTGATCTCCATCAGGTTGCAAATTAAAAAGAATTTTTATCTGCATCTAGCTCTGAAAAAGTATTTGGGCTTCTAGCAGTGTGTGGGACTTGTTGTATTAGTCCATCTATACTGACCTCCATCAGGTTGCAAATTGAATATCATTTTTTTCTGCATCTAGCTCTGAAAAAATATTTGGGCTTCTAGCAGTGTGTGGGACTTGTTCTATAAGTCAATCTATACTAACCTACACCAGGTTGCAAATTCAATATAATTTTATTCTGCATCTAGCTCTGAAAAAATATTTGGGCTTCTAGCAGTGTGTGGGACTTGTTCTATTAGTCCATCTATACTGACCTCCATCAGGTTGCAAATTGAATATCGTTTTTTTCTGCATCTACTTCTGAAAAAATGTTTGGGCTTCTAGCAGTGTGTGGGACTTGGTCTATTAGTCCATCTATACTGATCTCCATCAGGTTGCAAATTAAAAATAATTTTTCTCTGCATCTAGCTCTGAAAAAATATTTGGGCTTCTAGCTGTGTGTGGGACTTGTTCTATTAGTCCATCTATACTGACCTCCATCAGGTTGCAAATTGAATATAATTTTTTTCTGCATCTACTTCTGAAAAAATATTTGGGCTTCTAGCAGTGTGTGGGACTTGTTCTATTAGTCCATCTACACTGACCTCCATCAGGTTGCAAATTAAAAATAATTTTTATCTGCATCTACTTCTGAAAAAATATTTGGGCTTCTAGCAGTGTGTGGGACTTGGTCTATTAGTCCATCTACACTGACCTCCATCAGGTTGCAAATTAAAAATATTTTTTTTCTGCATCTAGCTCTGAAAAAATATTTGGGCTTCTAGCAGTGTGTGGGACTTGGTCTATTAGTCCATCTATACTGATCTCCATCAGGTTGCAAATTAAAAAGAATTTTTATCTGCATCTAGCTCTGAAAAAGTATTTGGGCTTCTAGCAGTGTGTGGGACTTGGTCTATGAGTCCATCTATACTGACCTCCATCAGGTTGCAAATTGAATATCATTTTTTTCTGCACCTAGCTCTGAAAAAATATTTGGGCTTCTAGCAGTGAGTGGGACTTGTTCTATTAGTCCATCTATACTGACCTCCATCAGGCTGCAATTTGAATATAATTTTTTTCTGCATCTAGCTCTGAAAAAATATTTGGGCTTCTAGCAATGTGTGGGACTGGGACTATTAGTTCATCTATACTGACCTCCATCAGGATGCAAATTAAAAATAATTTTTATCTGCATCTAGCTCTGAAAAAATATTTGGGCTTCTAGCAGTGTGTGGGACTCATTGTATTAGGCCATCTATACCAAGCTCCACCAGCTTTGAAATTAATAATAATTTTTAGCTGCATCTAGCCCTGAAAATAATTTTTCCCAATAGTGGTAGCAATAGAAATATGGGGCGCGCGCCTGGCTAACAAAAATAATCGCTTCATAATACAAAACACCAGCCTAGCGCACTGCATTAATAAGATGGCATCATCGTCTCTCCCAGTGCTTGGCCTACTACGCAGGCTAGCATTCCTGTGCCTAAAACACAATGTATGGGTCCGCGCTAGCCACTATGCTGAGGGGTATAAAGCTGCTGCTAACGCTTTATAACAATTCAATTGGCAGATTTTCACAGAGCTCTTCCACAACGCCCACCCATCGGGCAACAGTTGCCCACCCTCCCTATGGGATCTAGTGGCGAATAGTTGATGCCATTAATCAGAGCGTCAGTTGCCCCGTCAACGTGGCAAGCATACGGTAAGGCATGGGAAGAGTGGACACGACTAGTAGCAGGCAGACGGGTTGACCAATGTGAACAAGCCAGATCACAAGTCACCATAGAATTTCTCCACCAGCTAATGATGAGGGGCATATCAGGAGCGTCAGCGCAGCGGTGTCTGACCGGAGTAGCATTTCACTTCCAACTACTGAATTGGGGAGATGTGACAAAGATTCATCATCAGACAATCCATAAAAGGGTGGAAAAGGGGTCAGCCAAGTCAGGAATGTAGACGTCCCGTCCCGTGTCACTAAAACTGATTTCTCACATCATATCCCTAACACCATTAACATGACACTCACAATTTGAAGCAACACTAATGTCTACTGCATTTGTGATCGCCTTCTTCGGGGCGCTATGTATAAGCGAATTAGTCCCTCAATCCAAAATTACCACCAGTGGAGGCTTATTACACCAGGACGTAGTCATAGCCAATAATGCAATACGTCTACGCATACACCAATCGAAAACGGTTCCAGCGGGCAGGGGTACTTGGGTACTTCTACAGCCCACAAACGGTACACTGAGTCGGGTAACAATAGTAAAAACATATCTAACCATCAGATAACAAAGTAATTTCTTCCTATCACACATTGATGGAACGCCATTATCAAGATACCTGTTCCAAGCTATATTTAATAAATGCATAACATCGGCAGGGAACCACCCCAAAGATTACGGGACACACTCATTCCGCATAGGTGCGGCCACGGAAGCAGCAAGAGCAGGACTGTCAGAAACGGAAGTTCAGAGGATATGGAGATGGCGATCCACGTGTTTGGGGAGATACATAAGACCGGACTTGTTATACTAACGTGGTTTGTTTCTTTTACAGGTGACGCTAAGCCAACAGTGTGAGTGATAGGCCACTCGTATATATATTGGGCACAAAAAAGGGCGAAAGTCCACCCAGGCGGGAGGAAATTAGAGTTTCATAACACATATTTCAACTGGAGAGGTATTAGAGGCCTGCTATGGCCACAGGTACTAATGGAGGTAATCAAGGTAGGGAGAGAGGCAAGAGGTCCGGTCATCTTAGTTATACAGGCCGGGGGAAACAACCTAGGTCATCACAAGAGCGCATAACTAATGGCAATAATGAAACTAGACACAGAGCTCTTCAGAGAATTTTTCACAAAATTAGCTATAGTATGGTCAGAGATTGTGCCGATAGCGGTATGGCAAGGTGCGCGAGACATCACGGCCATCGAATGGACAAGGCGGGTAATAAATATTCGGATGGCAAAATTTAGAAGAGACAGAGGCGGTGTAGTGATACGACACCGACAACTGGAAGGAGATAAAGCAGGCCTCATGCGGCCCGACGGTGTTCACTTAATAGATATTGGACTGGACATATTCCTGTCAGGACTCCAGGACGGAGTGGAACAAGCGTTAAGAGTGATGGGTGGGGGTCAGAGTCCTGCATACGAGTACGCTGGATCCTCCGTGGCCTGGAAATAGAAAGGACATGTTGGAGAGTTACACTTGTTGGCCAACTTGCCGGAGTGGGGACCCAGGGCATGCTGCAACAAGCTGAATTATTTTAGAAATAAAATGCCTTTCTAATGGAATGAGTATAAAGAGTTAATAAAGCTGTGACCGATCCTCACCCATCCAGTTGTAAGAGTTACATTATTGTATTGTCCATGAAAGGGGGGCGGTAGGGGGGCTGAGCGTCTGGGTTTGATTGGGGGTCCCCACAGTCTGCCTAGGCTAGATTCATTTAAAAATTCTTATTAGATACACAGGCGGTGCAGCTTGCTTCGCAGCTGGGCTACTACGCCCAAAGTATTGCCTAGGCTAGATGCAGTTAAAAATTCTACGCTGACTAGCAGACACTGAAGATTTGGAGCAGACCTCTGAGTAAACAGCTCTTCAGACTCAACCATCTGTGTTACCCCAAGCCATAGTGTATGTAGTTTCTTACAGTTAAAAGGGGGGGGGTGCGACCCAACCCACCTGGAATTGACGATGCCAACGTCACGTAAGACACAGCAAGGGGACTCCCAAAATTGTGGCACAGACACCACTTAACCCTAGAACGCATACCTGTGGCCTTGCAGGCCCGCCCAGTTAATTGTTTTCTATTTTCTGCAAGATTACTTTAGTTAGAATTTTGAAACTCTAGGTATTCTTCATGTATATAGTTGTTTGTCATTTGAGTTTGAGTTATTCCATGTTATTTGCACACGGGCCTAAAGGGCCCCAGGTATGTGAAAGTGTAGATTTTTATGGTCATGCGTTCTAGGGTTAAGTGGCATCAATTACCCCACTGTTGCTTAAAACGGTTGGTGAGGTGATTTTACCAAATCCCCAAGCTTTTAGTCTCCCAAGGATGACACAGGGGTAAAAATGTCCTTGCGAATCCATGATTTGTTCATCTTTATGAACGTGAGTCTGTCTACATTCTCAGTGGACAGCCACGTGCGCTTATCTGTCAGCACACCACCAGCAGCGCTGAACACACGTTCAGAGAGAACGCTGGCTGCATTGCATGACAAGATCTCCAAGGCGTGAGTGGCGAGCTCCGACGATTATTCCAGATTGGAATACCAAAATGAGCAAGGGTCCAGTGACACAGTCATGGCTTCGATGTTCACTTGGAGATTCTCCTGTACCATCCTCTCTAGGCATTGACTATGTGTCAGACTTCTTGTCTCCTGTGGCCTTGCAAAGGATGGTCTAAAAAAGTGGTGAAACGATTCCACAAAATTGCTGTTACCAGCAGATACTGTGTTACTGTTACTGTTTGAGTGATGAAGACTCGACAGTCCCACCGTTGGCAAGTTAGAACTGTGAGATTCACTACGTGCACCACTGGTGTTTTGTGGAAAAGCACATGTAAGATTCTGCAACAGCGTCTGCAGATACTCCTGCATTCGTCAATACCTTTTTATGGCAGGAATTATTTCGGCAAATATACTTTTGTACCGGGGATCTAAGAGTGTGGCAACCCAGTAGTCGGGATTACTTCGAATTCTGACAATCCGGGGGTCATGTTGCAGGTAGTGCAGCAAGAAGGCACTCATGTGTCTTGCGCATCCAGAAGTACCAAGTCCTTGTTGTGTTGGTAGCGAGTTAAGAATCATGCTTCCTTCCTCTGCCCTCTCCCTCCAACCTCGCACAACAGAAATGTGATCAAGGTCTCCCTCATCTGATGAGTCTTCCATGCCCATCGCCAGTTCGTCCTCCACTTCTTCCTCGGCTCCTGCACCTTCCTCAACAGTTTGGCTGCTACCATGCGCCCTGGTTAATCCGTCTCCCCCACCCTCCCATGCCTGCCGCCTTGGTGCTGCCAACCGTCTGGACCTTGGAGATGTTATCCCTTCCGCATACGACTCCTCCTCTACTTCCTCCACCTCCTCTTGTCCCACCACCTGACTCTGAATTCTGTTTAATGTGTGCTCCAGCATGTAAATCACCGGAATAGTCATGCTGATAATGGCATCGTCGTCAGCACTAAACATCTTCGTCGCCATTTCAAAACTGTGCAGAAGGGTGTGTGGCGCCCCTGAGGGTTCAGTCGCCACAGAGTTACTGCATCTCACCCAGAGGTGTGGTATCTCACCCTCAGGTAAGGAAGGCGTATGGCTCGGGACCCTGACTCCTGCATCCAACACATACCCGCAGTGGGGGTAGGGCGAGATTGCTCCTAAGGGAGAGCACAGTCCCAGGTCCCTAGCTGGTTTGAGGGTCCTATGTAGTGGGTGCTTAGGGGAGCAGCTTAGGGGAGCACATGACAAGGAGTGTATAAATAGGAAGCCATCTTAGAAAGAGCAAGCCAGACAGAGGAGGAAAAGTGACAGGAGCAGAGACTAGGCATGAGCTCTGCTCCGGAGGCTGGCCTAGCCTGGGAGGCCCAGGACTGAAGGAGAGAAGAGAGGAGTGGGAGCTGGAAGGCTCCAGGAACCGAATGGACCCTACGGCTTCGGGCCGTGCAGAAGGCCACCCGTACTCCCGCTGCTACCAGGAGGTAGAGGGGTCAGGCCAAATAAGGGGAACCGGTCCCTCAACTAGCGGAGAAACAGCAAAGCTCAACAAGAAACCAGAGGCTGCTGCATTTCATGTACTGCAGGCCAAAGTGCACACCAGTCTCACTAAGAAGGTAGCCACATAGGACCCAGGGGACGGAACACACGTCACCCGCCAAGGCCCGAGGATACCGGATAGAAGTGTCACTGGGTGTGAGGTGCAGGGAGAAGGCCAGAGAAAGGACACACAGAAGGGGGTCCTGCTAAGTACTCCGGAGCTATCTGGGGGTGGACTGAGCCCCTCACTGAGTATGCACAGCACGACGGGGGAGATTGCTCTGTACCTGTAATCTGGACTACAACAACTGTGAGTAATATCTTGAGACGGCATCACACGGACTCTGTGTTCATTACTGACTCCCTGCACTACGACCACCATCATCCACCCACACTGCCCTGAAGCTTCACTCTTCCTGTGGTGAGTAATAATACCGTTGCTGCAAAACCACCAGCTTCAGAGGACTGTTCCGCAGCGATGGCCCCTTTGGCCTCACTCCACAGGTGGCGTAGTCAGACATTATAAAATCCATATATACAAATTACCCTTGGATTGACCGCCCTGGGTCACGGACTGGGTCACCACCACAGTGACTAAAACCCCCAGCGTCTACCGGCCCGGCTCAGGGTACCCCATGGCCCAGGGGGCGCGTCAACTTCATAGATCCCTGATCTGAGACCACTCCTGCAGCGTGATTTGCCCCACCTCTGGATCTCGTTGGCCCAGGCTATACGTCAGAAAGTATTGCACCAGGGCTTGTCGGTGCTGCCACAGTCGCTGCAACATGTGCAGAGTTGAATTCCACCGTGTCGGCACATCGCATTTCAGCCGGTGAACTGGCAGGCCCAACGACTTCTGTAGAGATGTAAGTCGTTGAACTGCGGGATGCGAATGGCGGAAGTGAGCACACAGCGACGGTGCCCTCTGCAGAAGGCCATCTAGTCCGGGATAGTGGGCTAAAAATTGCTGGACAACCAGGTTCAACACGTGAGCCATACAAGGCACGTGTGTGACATTGCCCTGGCGAAGTGCTGCACCCAGGTTTGCAGCATTGTCGCACATGGCCTTCCCTTGTTGCAGGTCCAGTGGAGACAACCTTTCATGAAACTGGGTCTTCAGAGCTGACCACAACTCCTCAGCTGTGTGACTCACATTTCCCAGACATTTCAAAGTAAACACTGATGCTGTTGAGCCCTGCTGCCAGCATAGTAAGGAGGTGTGCAGGATTCCTTCTGCGCAGTTAGAAAGCAGGTGGCATTACCAGACAGGCTTTGGGTGCAGGTGGAGGACCGAGAGGAGGTTGAGGAGGCAGAAGCAGTGGAGGAACTTCGAGATAAAGAGGATTGACGCACAACTCGTGGGGACGGTAAGACTTGGACAGCAGCCCCTTGTCCTGCTGTCACCATAGTTACACAGTGCCCAGTCAGCGACATGTAACGCCCCTGTCCATGCCTTCTCGTCCAAGTGTCTGTGGTGAAGTGCACCCTGTCACACACAGAGTTTCTCAAAGAAGCGGTGATGTTGTGTGCGACATGCTAGTGGAGCGCAGGCACACCTTTCTTTGAGAAGTAGTGCCGACTGGGCATCTGGTACTGGGGCACTGTGACAGACATAAGGTCTTGAAAATCCTCTGTGTCCTCCAGGTGGAAAGGCAGCATTTCTGTAGCCAACAGCTTGCAGATGGTGAAATTCAACCTCTTAGCTTTCTCATGGCTAGGAGGAAATGGTCTTTTACTTTTCCACATCTGAGGGACCGAGGGCTGGCTGTTGTGCTTAGACGGTGTTGAGTAGGGTGTCCCCGGCAAACTGCCGGTCTGTGAGGAAGATGCAGGCGGACATGTTAGGTTGCCTTGATCCAAAGGTGGTGCTCTCGATGTCGGAGAGCGCTCAACACTAGCAGGTGTTTCCACTTCCCAATGAACTGACGACCTGCCAATCACACTGGCTGTTGCGGGTAAAGAGGTGGCAGGTCTGCGCCCCAAAACAGGTGTGACTGCTGTCCCCCCAGTCACAGAGGATGAAGAGGCCGCGGATGCACAAGATATGGCAGACGGTGGTTGGCCCGGCCGGCTAGGCCGCATTGTAGCACACTGAGCTTCCCACTGCAACTTATGCTTCATGTCCATGTGCCGGTTCATGCATGAAGTACTCAAACTATGTATTTTTTGACCTCTACTTAGCTTTTGCTGACAAATGTTACAGATAACACGAGTTGGGTCATCTTTATCGATCTGAAAAAATGCCCAGGCTATGCAAGGCTTAGCACCCATGCGACCTGAAGAGCCACCACGACTTGTGGTGAGAGGAAGAGTTGTGTTTGAGGATGCAGTTGTTGACGTGCTTCCAGTACTACGTCTCTGTCCAGGAAGGCGCAACCTGACCTCGTCGTCACTAGCATCTTCCTCCACCTCCTCTGCTGACCTCATCTCTTGGCTGACTGTGGGTTGACAGTAAGTGGGATCTCCAACCTCATCATCATCACCCTGTGTGTTATCACACCCGACGTCCTCAGAGCCAACCTGTTCCTGCCCTGACAAAAAACTAAAGTTGTCGCTCCAATCAGGTATTTGAGTCTTATCATCGTCTTCCTCATTGTCTCCATCAACAGGAGTTACAGTTTGGGAATGAGGGTCTACATTATGGTCAGAACCTTCTGCGTCTGGTCCTGGATCCGACTCATAAAGATTCTGGGCATCAGTGCAGATCATTTCCTCGTCTGGATTCACAGAAGCGCTGGAGTCGACCTCTGATTCCCAGGCTATAGTATGAGTAAACAGCTCTGCAGACTCAACCATCTGTTCTACCTCATACTCAGACGGGCAGCTGGAGATTTGGGAGCTGTGAGGAAGCAAGTGCGATTTGGGTGACACCTTTGAGGACTGGAGTATTTGTGATGTTGAAGTTGATGTGGAGGAGAGCCCACTTAAAGGAGCACTTGATATCCGTTGAAGCACCTGCTGTTTTTGTGCCTCATCTGGAATTTGTAGCGATTGGCGTGGCCGTAAGAAAGGGATCTTATCACATTGTCCGCTAAAAGAAGTAGACATTTTAGTTTGGTTGGAAGATGGTCTTTCTTCTGCAGATGTTACTGTTGCTTTAACACCTACCCCACGGACACAACCTTTTTTCCCCTTCCCAACACGCCTATTCCCCTTTCCACAAGCAGCAGGCCTTTTTCCACTCATTTTGGTGGTTAACTAATTCACAACTCTGGAGATGTTTGCACAAAAAAACAATGGATGGGAACCGAGCAGAGCTGAGTGGCCAAACTGTGGTATTAGGCCAAAACTATTGGCTGGGTTAGATGCAGAAAAAAATATATTCAGTTTGCAACCTGATGGAGGTCAGTATAGATGGACTAATACAACAAGTCCCACACACAGCTAGAAGCCCAAATATTTTTTCAGAGGTACTGTAGATGCAGATAAAAATTAGTTTTAATTTGCAACCTGATGGAGGTCAGTATAGATGGACTAATAGAGAAAGTCCGACACACTGCTAGAAGGCCAAATATTTTTTCAGAGCTAGATGCAGAAAAAAATTATATTCAGTTTGCAACCTGATGGAGGTCAGTATAGATGGACTAATACAACAAGTCCCACACACAGCTAGAAGCCCAATATTTTTTCAGAGGTAGATGCAGAAAAAAATATATTCAGTTTGCAACCTGATGGAGGTCAGTATAGATGGACTAATACAACAAGTCCCACACACAGCTAGAAGCCCAAATATTTTTTCAGAGGTAGATGCAGAAAAAAATATATTCAGTTTGCAACCTGATGGAGGTCAGTATAGATGGACTAATACAACAAGTCCCACACACAGCTAGAAGCCCAAATATTTTTTCAGAGGTACTGTAGATGCAGATAAAAATTAGTTTTAATTTGCAACCTGATGGAGGTCAGTATAGATGGACTAATAGAGAAAGTCCGACACACTGCTAGAAGGCCAAATATTTTTTCAGAGCTAGATGCAGAAAAAAATTATATTCAGTTTGCAACCTTATGGAGGTCAGTATAGATGGATTAATAGAACAAGACCCACACACAGCTAGAAGCCCAATATTTTTTCAGAGGCAGATGCAGAAAAAAATATATTCAGTTTGCAACCTGATGGAGGTCAGTATAGATGGACTAATACAACAAGTCCCACACACAGCTAGAAGCCCAATATTTTTTCAGAGGTAGATGCAGAAAAAAATATATTCAGTTTGCAACCTGATGGAGGTCAGTATAGATGGACTAATACAACAAGTCCCACACACAGCTAGAAGCCCAAATATTTTTTCAGAGGTAGATGCAGAAAAAAATATATTCAGTTTGCAACCTGATGGAGGTCAGTATAGATGGACTAATACAACAAGTCCCACACACAGCTAGAAGCCCAAATATTTTTTCAGAGGTACTGTAGATGCAGATAAAAATTATTTTTAATTTGCAACCTGATGGAGGTCAGTATAGATGGACTAATACAACAAGTCCCACACACAGCTAGAAGCCCAAATATTTTTTCAGAGGTACTGTAGATGCAGATAAAATTAGTTTTAATTTGCAAGCTGATGGAGGTCAGTATAGATGGACTAATAGAGAAAGTCCGACACACTGCCAGAAGGCCAAATATTTTTTCAGACGTAGATGCAGAAAAAAATTATATTCAGTTTGCAACCTGATGGAGGTCAGTATAGATGGATTAATAGAACAAGACCCACACACAGCTAGAAGCCCAATATTTTTTCAGAGGTAGATGCAGAAAAAAATATATTCAGTTTGCAACCTGATGGAGGTCAGTATAGATGGACTAATACAACAAGTCCCACACACAGCTAGAAGCCCAAATATTTTTTCAGAGGTAGATGCAGAAAAAAATATATTCAGTTTGCAACCTGATGGAGGTCAGTATAGATGGACTAATAGAGAAAGTCCGACACACTGCAAGAAGGCCAAATATTTTTTCAGAGCTAGATGCAGAAAAAAATTATATTCAGTTTGCAACCTGATGGAGGTCAGTATAGATGGATTAATAGAACAAGACCCACACACAGCTAGAAGCCCAATATTTTTTCAGAGGTAGATGAGGAAAAAAATATATTCAGTTTGCAACCTGATGGAGGTCAGTATAGATGGACTAATATAACAAGTCCCACACACAGCTAGAAGCCCAATATTTTTTCAGAGGTAGATGCAGAAAAAAATATATTCAGCTTGCAACCTGATGGAGGTCAGTATAGATGGACTAATACAACAAGTCCCACACACAGCTAGAAGCCCAAATATTTTTTCAGAGGTGGATGCAGAAAAAAATATATTCAGTTTGCAACCTGATGGAGGTCAGTATAGATGGACTAATACAACAAGTCCCACACACAGCTAGAAGCCCAAATATTTTTTCAGAGGTACTGTAGATGCAGATGAAATTAGTTTTAATTTGCAACTTGATGGAGGTCAGTATAGATGGACTAATAGAGAAAGTCCGACACACTGCCAGAAGGCCAAATATTTTTTCAGACGTAGATGCAGAAAAAAATTATATTCAGTTTGCAACCTGATGGAGGTCAGTATAGATGGATTAATAGAACAAGACCCACACACAGCTAGAAGCCCAATATTTTTTCAGAGGTAGATGCAGAAAAAAATATATTCAGTTTGCAACCTGATGGAGGTCAGTATAGATGGACTAATACAACAAGTCCCACACACAGCTAGAAGCCCAAATATTTTTTCAGAGGTAGATGCAGAAAAAAATATATTCACTTTGCAACCTGATGGAGGTCAGTATAGATGGACTAATACAACAAGTCCCACACACAGCTAGAAGCCCAAATATTTTTTCAGAGGTACTGTAGATGCAGATAAAAATTAGTTTTAATTTGCAACCTGATGGAGGTCAGTATAGATGGACTAATAGAGAAAGTCCGACACACTGCAAGAAGGCCAAATATTTTTTCAGAGCTAGATGCAGAAAAAAATTATATTCAGTTTGCAACCTGATGGAGGTCAGTATAGATGGATTAATAGAACAAGACCCACACACAGCTAGAAGCCCAATATTTTTTCAGAGGTAGATGCAGAAAAAAATATATTCAGTTTGCAACCTGATGGAGGTCAGTATAGATGGACTAATATAACAAGTCCCACACACAGCTAGAAGCCCAATATTTTTTCAGAGGTAGATGCAGAAAAAAATATATTCAGCTTGCAACCTGATGGAGGTCAGTATAGATGGACTAATACAACAAGTCCCACACACAGCTAGAAGCCCAAATATTTTTTCAGAGGTGGATGCAGAAAAAAATATATTCAGTTTGCAACCTGATGGAGGTCAGTATAGATGGACTAATACAACAAGTCCCACACACAGCTAGAAGCCCAAATAATTTTTCAGAGGTACTGTAGATGCAGATAAAAATTAGTTTTAATTTGCAACCTGATGGAGGTCAGTATAGATGGACTAATAGAGAAAGTCCGACACACTGCTGGAAGGCCAAATATTTTTTCAGAGCTAGATGCAGAAAAAATTATATTCAGTTTGCAACCTGATGGAGGTCAGTATAGATCGATTAATGGAACAAGACCCACACACAGCTAAAAGCCCAATATTTTTTCAGAGGTAGATGCAGAAAAAAATATATTCAGTTTGCAACCTGATGGAGGTCAGTATAGATGGACTAATACAACAAGTCCCACACACAGCTAGAAGCCCAAATATTTTTTCAGAGGTAGATGCAGAAAAAAATATATTCAGTTTGCAACCTGATGGAGGTCAGTATAGATGGACTAATACAACAAGTCCCACACACAGATAGAAGCCCAAATATTTTTTCAGAGGTACTGTAGATGCAGATAAAAATTAGTTTTAATTTGCAACCTGATGGAGGTCAGAATAGATGGACTAATACAACAAGTCCCACACACAGCTAGAAGCCCAAATATTTTTTTCAGAGGTACTGTAGATGCAGATAAAAATTAGTTTTAATTTGCAACCTGATGGAGGTCAGTATAGATGGACTAATAGAAAAAGTCCGACACACTGCTAGAAGGCCAAATATTTTTTCAGAGCTAGATGCAGAAAAAAATTATATTCAGTTTGCAACCTGATGGAGGTCAGTATAGATGGATTAATAGAACAAGACCCACACACAGCTAGAAGCCCAATATTTTTTCAGAGGTAGATGCAGAAAAAAATATATTCAGTTTGCAACCTGATGGAGGTCAGTATAGATGGACTAATACAACAAGTCCCACACACAGCTAGAAGCCCAAATATTTTTTCAGAGGTACTGTAGATGCAGATAAAAATTAGTTTTAATTTGCAACCTGATGGAGGTCAGTATAGATGGACTAATAGAGAAAGTCCGACACACTGCTAGAAGGCCAAATATTTTTTCAGAGCTAGATGCAGAAAAAAATTATATTCAGTTTGCAACCTGATGGAGGTCAGTATAGATGGATTAATAGAACAAGACCCACACACAGCTAGAAGCCCAATATTTTTTCAGAGGAAGATGCAGAAAAAAATATATTCAGTTTGCAACCTGATGGAGGTCAGTATAGATGGACTAATACAACAAGTCCCACACACAGCTAGAAGCCCAATATTTTTTCAGAGGTAGATGCAGAAAAAAATATATTCAGTTTGCAACCTGATGGAGGTCAGTATAGATGGACTAATACAACAAGTCCCACACACAGCTAGAAGCCCAAATATTTTTTCAGAGGTAGATACAGAAAAAAATATATTCAGTTTGCAACCTGATGGAGGTCAGTATAGATGGACTAATACAACAAGTCCCACACACAGCTAGAAGCCCAAATATTTTTTCAGAGGTACTGTAGATGCAGATAAAAATTAGTTTTAATTTGCAACCTGATGGAGGTCAGTATAGATGGACTAATACAACAAGTCCCACACACAGCTAGAAGAACAAATATTTTTTCAGAGGTACTGTAGATGCAGATAAAAATTAGTTTTAATTTGCAACCTGATGGAGGTCAGTATAGATGGACTAATAGAGAAAGTCCGACACACTGCTAGAAGGCCAAATATTTTTTCAGAGCTAGATGCAGAAAAAAATTATATTCAGTTTGCAACCTGATGGAGGTCAGTATAGATGGATTAATAGAACAAGACCCACACACAGCTAGAAGCCCAATATTTTTTCAGAGGTAGATGCAGAAAAAAATATATTCAGTTTGCAACCTGATGGAGGTCAGTATAGATGGACTAATATAACAAGTCCCACACACAGCTAGAAGCCCAAAATTTTTTCAGAGGTAGATGCAGAAAAAATAAATTCAGTTTGCAACCTGATGGAGGTCAGTATAGATGGACTAATACAACAAGTCCCACACACAGCTAGAAGCCCAAATATTTTTTCAGAGGTAGATGCAGAAAAAAATATATTCAGTTTGCAACCTGAGGGAGGTCAGTATAGATGGACTAATACAACAAGTCCCACACACAGCTAGAAGCCCAAATATTTTTCAAGAGGTACTGTAGATGCAGATAAAAATTAGTTTTAATTTGCAACCTGATGGAGGTCAGTATAGATGGACTAATAGAGAAAGTCCGACACACTGCTAGAAGGCCAAATATTTTTTCAGAGCTAGATGCAGAAAAAAATTATATTCAGTTTGCAACCTGATGGAGGTCAGTATAGATGGATTAATAGAACAAGACCCACACACAGCTAGAAGCCCAATATTTTTTCAGAGGTAGATGCAGAAAAAAATATATTCAGTTTGCAACCTGATGGAGGTCAGTATAGATGGACTAATACAACAAGTCCCACACACAGCTAGAAGCCCAATATTTTTTCAGAGGTAGATGCAGAAAAAAATATATTCAGCTTGCAACCTGATGGAGGTCAGTATAGATGGACTAATACAACAAGTCCCACACACAGCTAGAAGCCCAAATATTTTTTCAGAGGTAGATGCAGAAAAAAATATATTCAGTTTGCAACCTGATGGAGGTCAGTATAGATGGACTAATACAACAAGTCCCACACACAGCTAGAAGCCCAAATATTTTTTCAGAGGTACTGTAGATGCAGATAAAAATTAGTTTTAATTTGCAACCTGATGGAGGTCAGTATAGATGGACTAATAGAGAAAGTCCGACACACTGCTAGAAGGCCAAATATTTTTTCAGAGCTAGATGCAGAAAAAAATTATATTCAGTTTGCAACCTGATGGAGGTCAGTATAGATGGACTAATACAACAAGTCCCACACACAGCTAGAAGCCCAATATTTTTTCAGAGGTAGATGCAGAAAAAAATATATTCAGCTTGCAACCTGATGGAGGTCAGTATAGATGGACTAATACAACAAGTCCCACACACAGCTAGAAGCCCAAATATTTTTTCAGAGGTAGATGCAGAAAAAAATATATTCAGTTTGCAACCTGATGGAGGTCAGTATAGATGGACTAATACAACAAGTCCCACACACAGCTAGAAGCCCAAATATTTTTTCAGAGGTACTGTAGATGCAGATAAAAATTAGTTTTAATTTGCAACCTGATGGAGGTCAGTATAGATGGACTAATAGAGAAAGTCCGACACACTGCTAGAAGGCCAAATATTTTTTCAGAGCTAGATGCAGAAAAAAATTATATTCAGTTTGCAACCTGATGGAGGTCAGTATAGATGGACTAATACAACAAGTCCCACACACAGCTAGAAGCCCAATATTTTTTCAGAGGTAGATGCAGAAAAAAATATATTCAGTTTGCAACCTGATGGAGGTCAGTATAGATGGACTAATAGAGAAAGTCCGACACACTGCTAGAAGGCCAAATATTTTTTCAGAGCTAGATGCAGAAAAAAATTATATTCAGTTTGCAACCTGATGGAGGTCAGTATAGATGGATTAATAGAACAAGACCCACACACAGCTAGAAGCCCAATATTTTTTCAGAGGTAGATGCAGAAAAAAATATATTCAGTTTGCAACCTGATGGAGGTCAGTATAGATGGACTAATACAACAAGTCCCACACACAGCTAGAAGCCCAATATTTTTTCAGAGGTAGATGCAGAAAAAAATATATTCAGCTTGCAACCTGATGGAGGTCAGTATAGATGGACTAATACAACAAGTCCCACACACAGCTAGAAGCCCAAATATTTTTTCAGAGGTAGATGCAGAAAAAAATATATTCAGTTTGCAACCTGATGGAGGTCAGTATAGATGGACTAATACAACAAGTCCCACACACAGCTAGAAGCCCAAATATTTTTTCAGAGGTACTGTAGATGCAGATAAAAATTAGTTTTAATTTGCAACCTGATGGAGGTCAGTATAGATGGACTAATAGAGAAAGTCCGACACACTGCTAGAAGGCCAAATATTTTTTCAGAGCTAGATGCAGAAAAAAATTATATTCAGTTTGCAACCTGATGGAGGTCAGTATAGATGGACTAATACAACAAGTCCCACACACAGCTAGAAGCCCAATATTTTTTCAGAGGTAGATGCAGAAAAAAATATATTCAGTTTGCAACCTGATGGAGGTCAGTATAGATGGACTAATACAACAAGTCCCACACACAGCTAGAAGCCCAAATATTTTTTCAGAGGTAGATGCAGAAAAAAATATATTCAGTTTGCAACCTGATGGAGGTCAGTATAGATGGACTAATACAACAAGTCCCACACACAGCTAGAAGCCCAAATATTTTTTCAGAGGTACTGTAGATGCAGATAAAAATTAGTTTTAATTTGCAACCTGATGGAGGTCAGTATAGATGGACTAATAGAGAAAGTCCGACACACTGCTAGAAGGCCAAATATTTTTTCAGAGCTAGATGCAGAAAAAAATTGTATTCAGTTTGCAACCTTATGGAGGTCAGTATAGATGGATTAATAGAACAAGACCCACACACAGCTAGAAGCCCAATATTTTTTCAGAGGCAGATGCAGAAAAAAATATATTCAGTTTGCAACCTGATGGAGGTCAGTATAGATGGACTAATACAACAAGTCCCACACACAGCTAGAAGCCCAATATTTTTTCAGAGGTAGATGCAGAAAAAAATATATTCAGTTTGCAACCTGATGGAGGTCAGTATAGATGGACTAATACAACAAGTCCCACACACAGCTAGAAGCCCAAATATTTTTTCAGAGGTAGATGCAGAAAAAAATATATTCAGTTTGCAACCTGATGGAGGTCAGTATAGATGGACTAATACAACAAGTCCCACACACAGCTAGAAGCCCAAATATTTTTTCTGAGGTACTGTAGATGCAGATAAAAATTATTTTTAATTTGCAACCTGATGGAGGTCAGTATAGATGGACTAATACAACAAGTCCCACACACAGCTAGAAGCCCAAATATTTTTTCAGAGGTACTGTAGATGCAGATAAAATTAGTTTTAATTTGCAACCTGATGGAGGTCAGTATAGATGGACTAATAGAGAAAGTCCGACACACTGCCAGAAGGCCAAATATTTTTTCAGACGTAGATGCAGAAAAAAATTATATTCAGTTTGCAACCTGATGGAGGTCAGTATAGATGGATTAATAGAACAAGACCCACACACAGCTAGAAGCCCAATATTTTTTCAGAGGTAGATGCAGAAAAAAATATATTCAGTTTGCAACCTGATGGAGGTCAGTATAGATGGACTAATACAACAAGTCCCACACACAGCTAGAAGCCCAAATATTTTTTCAGAGGTAGATGCAGAAAAAAATATATTCAGTTTGCAACCTGATGGAGGTCAGTTTAGATGGACGAATACAACAAGTCCCACACACAGCTAGAAGCCTAAATATTTTTTCAGAGGTACTGTAGATGCAGATAAAAATTAGTTTTAATTTGCAACCTGATGGAGGTCAGTATAGATGGACTAATAGAGAAAGTCCGACACACTGCAAGAAGGCCAAATATTTTTTCAGAGCTAGATGCAGAAAAAAATTATATTCAGTTTGCAACCTGATGGAGGTCAGTATAGATGGATTAATAGAACAAGACCCACACACAGCTAGAAGCCCAATATTTTTTCAGAGGTAGATGCAGAAAAAAATATATTCAGTTTGCAACCTGATGGAGGTCAGTATAGATGGACTAATATAACAAGTCCCACACACAGCTAGAAGCCCAATATTTTTTCAGAGGTAGATGCAGAAAAAAATATATTCAGCTTGCAACCTGATGGAGGTCAGTATAGATGGACTAATACAACAAGTCCCACACACAGCTAGAAGCCCAAATATTTTTTCAGAGGTGGATGCAGAAAAAAATATATTCAGTTTGCAACCTGATGGAGGTCAGTATAGATGGACTAATACAACAAGTCCCACACACAGCTAGAAGCCCAAATATTTTTTCAGAGGTACTGTAGATGCAGATAAAATTAGTTTTAATTTGCAACCTGATGGAGGTCAGTATAGATGGACTAATAGAGAAAGTCCGACACACTGCCAGAAGGCCAAATATTTTTTCAGACGTAGATGCAGAAAAAAATTATATTCAGTTTGCAACCTGATGGAGGTCAGTATAGATGGATTAATAGAACAAGACCCACACACAGCTAGAAGCCCAATATTTTTTCAGAGGTAGATGCAGAAAAAAATATATTCAGTTTGCAACCTGATGGAGGTCAGTATAGATGGACTAATACAACAAGTCCCACACACAGCTAGAAGCCCAAATATTTTTTCAGAGGTAGATGCAGAAAAAAATATATTCACTTTGCAACCTGATGGAGGTCAGTATAGATGGACTAATACAACAAGTCCCACACACAGCTAGAAGCCCAAATATTTTTTCAGAGGTACTGTAGATGCAGATAAAAATTAGTTTTAATTTGCAACCTGATGGAGGTCAGTATAGATGGACTAATAGAGAAAGTCCGACACACTGCTGGAAGGCCAAATATTTTTTCAGAGCTAGATGCAGAAAAAAATTATATTCAGTTTGCAACCTGATGGAGGTCAGTATAGATCGATTAATGGAACAAGACCCACACACAGCTAAAAGCCCAATATTTTTTCAGAGGTAGATGCAGAAAAAAATATATTCAGTTTGCAACCTGATGGAGGTCAGTATAGATGGACTAATACAACAAGTCCCACACACAGCTAGAAGCCCAATATTTTTTCAGAGGTAGATGCAGAAAAAAATATATTCAGTTTGCAACCTGATGGAGGTCAGTATAGAAGGACTAATACAACAAGTCCCACACACAGCTAGAAGCCCAAATATTTTTTCAGAGGTAGATGCAGAAAAAAATATATTCAGTTTGCAACCTGATGGAGGTCAGTATAGATGGACTAATACAACAAGTCCCACACACAGCTAGAAGCCCAAATATTTTTTCAGAGGTGGATGCAGAAAAAAATATATTCAGTTTGCAACCTGATGGAGGTCAGTATAGATGGACTAATACAACAAGTCCCACACACAGCTAGAAGCCCAAATAATTTTTCAGAGGTACTGTAGATGCAGATAAAAATTAGTTTTAATTTGCAACCTGATGGAGGTCAGTATAGATGGACTAATAGAGAAAGTCCGACACACTGCTGGAAGGCCAAATATTTTTTCAGAGCTAGATGCAGAAAAAATTATATTCAGTTTGCAACCTGATGGAGGTCAGTATAGATCGATTAATGGAACAAGACCCACACACAGCTAAAAGCCCAATATTTTTTCAGAGGTAGATGCAGAAAAAAATATATTCAGTTTGCAACCTGATGGAGGTCAGTATAGATGGACTAATACAACAAGTCCCACACACAGCTAGAAGCCCAAATATTTTTTCAGAGGTAGATGCAGAAAAAAATATATTCAGTTTGCAACCTGATGGAGGTCAGTATAGATGGACTAATACAACAAGTCCCACACACAGATAGAAGCCCAAATATTTTTTCAGAGGTACTGTAGATGCAGATAAAAATTAGTTTTAATTTGCAACCTGATGGAGGTCAGAATAGATGGACTAATACAACAAGTCCCACACACAGCTAGAAGCCCAAATATTTTTTTCAGAGGTACTGTAGATGCAGATAAAAATTAGTTTTAATTTGCAACCTGATGGAGGTCAGTATAGATGGACTAATAGAAAAAGTCCGACACACTGCTAGAAGGCCAAATATTTTTTCAGAGCTAGATGCAGAAAAAAATTATATTCAGTTTGCAACCTGATGGAGGTCAGTATAGATGGATTAATAGAACAAGACCCACACACAGCTAGAAGCCCAATATTTTTTCAGAGGTAGATGCAGAAAAAAATATATTCAGTTTGCAACCTGATGGAGGTCAGTATAGATGGACTAATACAACAAGTCCCACACACAGCTAGAAGCCCAAATATTTTTTCAGAGGTACTGTAGATGCAGATAAAAATTAGTTTTAATTTGCAACCTGATGGAGGTCAGTATAGATGGACTAATAGAGAAAGTCCGACACACTGCTAGAAGGCCAAATATTTTTTCAGAGCTAGATGCAGAAAAAAATTATATTCAGTTTGCAACCTGATGGAGGTCAGTATAGATGGATTAATAGAACAAGACCCACACACAGCTAGAAGCCCAATATTTTTTCAGAGGAAGATGCAGAAAAAAATATATTCAGTTTGCAACCTGATGGAGGTCAGTATAGATGGACTAATACAACAAGTCCCACACACAGCTAGAAGCCCAATATTTTTTCAGAGGTAGATGCAGAAAAAAATATATTCAGTTTGCAACCTGATGGAGGTCAGTATAGATGGACTAATACAACAAGTCCCACACACAGCTAGAAGCCCAAATATTTTTTCAGAGGTAGATACAGAAAAAAATATATTCAGTTTGCAACCTGATGGAGGTCAGTATAGATGGACTAATACAACAAGTCCCACACACAGCTAGAAGCCCAAATATTTTTTCAGAGGTACTGTAGATGCAGATAAAAATTAGTTTTAATTTGCAACCTGATGGAGGTCAGTATAGATGGACTAATACAACAAGTCCCACACACAGCTAGAAGAACAAATATTTTTTCAGAGGTACTGTAGATGCAGATAAAAATTAGTTTTAATTTGCAACCTGATGGAGGTCAGTATAGATGGACTAATAGAGAAAGTCCGACACACTGCTAGAAGGCCAAATATTTTTTCAGAGCTAGATGCAGAAAAAAATTATATTCAGTTTGCAACCTGATGGAGGTCAGTATAGATGGATTAATAGAACAAGACCCACACACAGCTAGAAGCCCAATATTTTTTCAGAGGTAGATGCAGAAAAAAATATATTCAGTTTGCAACCTTATGGAGGTCAGTATAGATGGACTAATATAACAAGTCCCACACACAGCTAGAAGCCCAAAATTTTTTCAGAGGTAGATGCAGAAAAAAATAAATTCAGTTTGCAACCTGATGGAGGTCAGTATAGATGGACTAATACAACAAGTCCCACACACAGCTAGAAGCCCAAATATTTTTTCAGAGGTAGATGCAGAAAAAAATATATTCAGTTTGCAACCTGAGGGAGGTCAGTATAGATGGACTAATACAACAAGTCCCACACACAGCTAGAAGCCCAAATATTTTTTCAGAGGTACTGTAGATGCAGATAAAAATTAGTTTTAATTTGCAACCTGATGGAGGTCAGTATAGATGGACTAATAGAGAAAGTCCGACACACTGCTAGAAGGCCAAATATTTTTTCAGAGCTAGATGCAGAAAAAAATTATATTCAGTTTGCAACCTGATGGAGGTCAGTATAGATGGATTAATAGAACAAGACCCACACACAGCTAGAAGCCCAATATTTTTTCAGAGGTAGATGCAGAAAAAAATATATTCAGTTTGCAACCTGATGGAGGTCAGTATAGATGGACTAATACAACAAGTCCCACACACAGCTAGAAGCCCAATATTTTTTCAGAGGTAGATGCAGAAAAAAATATATTCAGCTTGCAACCTGATGGAGGTCAGTATAGATGGACTAATACAACAAGTCCCACACACAGCTAGAAGCCCAAATATTTTTTCAGAGGTAGATGCAGAAAAAAATATATTCAGTTTGCAACCTGATGGAGGTCAGTATAGATGGACTAATACAACAAGTCCCACACACAGCTAGAAGCCCAAATATTTTTTCAGAGGTACTGTAGATGCAGATAAAAATTAGTTTTAATTTGCAACCTGATGGAGGTCAGTATAGATGGACTAATAGAGAAAGTCCGACACACTGCTAGAAGGCCAAATATTTTTTCAGAGCTAGATGCAGAAAAAAATTATATTCAGTTTGCAACCTGATGGAGGTCAGTATAGATGGACTAATACAACAAGTCCCACACACAGCTAGAAGCCCAATATTTTTTCAGAGGTAGATGCAGAAAAAAATATATTCAGTTTGCAACCTGATGGAGGTCAGTATAGATGGACTAATAGAGAAAGTCCGACACACTGCTAGAAGGCCAAATATTTTTTCAGAGCTAGATGCAGAAAAAAATTATATTCAGTTTGCAACCTGATGGAGGTCAGTATAGATGGATTAATAGAACAAGACCCACACACAGCTAGAAGCCCAATATTTTTTCAGAGGTAGATGCAGAAAAAAATATATTCAGTTTGCAACCTGATGGAGGTCAGTATAGATGGACTAATACAACAAGTCCCACACACAGCTAGAAGCCCAATATTTTTTCAGAGGTAGATGCAGAAAAAAATATATTCAGCTTGCAACCTGATGGAGGTCAGTATAGATGGACTAATACAACAAGTCCCACACACAGCTAGAAGCCCAAATATTTTTTCAGAGGTAGATGCAGAAAAAAATATATTCAGTTTGCAACCTGATGGAGGTCAGTATAGATGGACTAATACAACAAGTCCCACACACAGCTAGAAGCCCAAATATTTTTTCAGAGGTACTGTAGATGCAGATAAAAATTAGTTTTAATTTGCAACCTGATGGAGGTCAGTATAGATGGACTAATAGAGAAAGTCCGACACACTGCTAGAAGGCCAAATATTTTTTCAGAGCTAGATGCAGAAAAAAATTATATTCAGTTTGCAACCTGATGGAGGTCAGTATAGATGGACTAATACAACAAGTCCCACACACAGCTAGAAGCCCAATATTTTTTCAGAGGTAGATGCAGAAAAAAATATATTCAGTTTGCAACCTGATGGAGGTCAGTATAGATGGACTAATACAACAAGTCCCACACACAGCTAGAAGCCCAAATATTTTTTCAGAGGTAGATGCAGAAAAAAATATATTCAGTTTGCAACCTGATGGAGGTCAGTATAGATGGACTAATACAACAAGTCCCACACACAGCTAGAAGCCCAAATATTTTTTCAGAGGTACTGTAGATGCAGATAAAAATTAGTTTTAATTTGCAACCTGATGGAGGTCAGTATAGATGGACTAATAGAGAAAGTCCGACACACTGCTAGAAGGCCAAATATTTTTTCAGAGCTAGATGCAGAAAAAAATTGTATTCAGTTTGCAACCTTATGGAGGTCAGTATAGATGGATTAATAGAACAAGACCCACACACAGCTAGAAGCCCAATATTTTTTCAGAGGCAGATGCAGAAAAAAATATATTCAGTTTGCAACCTGATGGAGGTCAGTATAGATGGACTAATACAACAAGTCCCACACACAGCTAGAAGCCCAATATTTTTTCAGAGGTAGATGCAGAAAAAAATATATTCAGTTTGCAACCTGATGGAGGTCAGTATAGATGGACTAATACAACAAGTCCCACACACAGCTAGAAGCCCAAATATTTTTTCAGAGGTAGATGCAGAAAAAAATATATTCAGTTTGCAACCTGATGGAGGTCAGTATAAATGGACTAATACAACAAGTCCCACACACAGCTAGAAGCCCAAATATTTTTTCTGAGGTACTGTAGATGCAGATAAAAATTATTTTTAATTTGCAACCTGATGGAGGTCAGTATAGATGGACTAATACAACAAGTCCCACACACAGCTAGAAGCCCAAATATTTTTTCAGAGGTACTGTAGATGCAGATAAAATTAGTTTTAATTTGCAACCTGATGGAGGTCAGTATAGATGGACTAATAGAGAAAGTCCGACACACTGCCAGAAGGCCAAATATTTTTTCAGACGTAGATGCAGAAAAAAATTATATTCAGTTTGCAACCTGATGGAGGTCAGTATAGATGGATTAATAGAACAAGACCCACACACAGCTAGAAGCCCAATATTTTTTCAGAGGTAGATGCAGAAAAAAATATATTCAGTTTGCAACCTGATGGAGGTCAGTATAGATGGACTAATACAACAAGTCCCACACACAGCTAGAAGCCCAAATATTTTTTCAGAGGTAGATGCAGAAAAAAATATATTCAGTTTGCAACCTGATGGAGGTCAGTTTAGATGGACGAATACAACAAGTCCCACACACAGCTAGAAGCCTAAATATTTTTTCAGAGGTACTGTAGATGCAGATAAAAATTAGTTTTAATTTGCAACCTGATGGAGGTCAGTATAGATGGACTAATAGAGAAAGTCCGACACACTGCAAGAAGGCCAAATATTTTTTCAGAGCTAGATGCAGAAAAAAATTATATTCAGTTTGCAACCTGATGGAGGTCAGTATAGATGGATTAATAGAACAAGACCCACACACAGCTAGAAGCCCAATATTTTTTCAGAGGTAGATGCAGAAAAAAATATATTCAGTTTGCAACCTGATGGAGGTCAGTATAGATGGACTAATATAACAAGTCCCACACACAGCTAGAAGCCCAATATTTTTTCAGAGGTAGATGCAGAAAAAAATATATTCAGCTTGCAACCTGATGGAGGTCAGTATAGATGGACTAATACAACAAGTCCCACACACAGCTAGAAGCCCAAATATTTTTTCAGAGGTGGATGCAGAAAAAAATATATTCAGTTTGCAACCTGATGGAGGTCAGTATAGATGGACTAATACAACAAGTCCCACACACAGCTAGAAGCCCAAATATTTTTTCAGAGGTACTGTAGATGCAGATAAAATTAGTTTTAATTTGCAACCTGATGGAGGTCAGTATAGATGGACTAATAGAGAAAGTCCGACACACTGCCAGAAGGCCAAATATTTTTTCAGACGTAGATGCAGAAAAAAATTATATTCAGTTTGCAACCTGATGGAGGTCAGTATAGATGGATTAATAGAACAAGACCCACACACAGCTAGAAGCCCAATATTTTTTCAGAGGTAGATGCAGAAAAAAATATATTCAGTTTGCAACCTGATGGAGGTCAGTATAGATGGACTAATACAACAAGTCCCACACACAGCTAGAAGCCCAAATATTTTTTCAGAGGTAGATGCAGAAAAAAATATATTCACTTTGCAACCTGATGGAGGTCAGTATAGATGGACTAATACAACAAGTCCCACACACAGCTAGAAGCCCAAATATTTTTTCAGAGGTACTGTAGATGCAGATAAAAATTAGTTTTAATTTGCAACCTGATGGAGGTCAGTATAGATGGACTAATAGAGAAAGTCCGACACACTGCTGGAAGGCCAAATATTTTTTCAGAGCTAGATGCAGAAAAAAATTATATTCAGTTTGCAACCTGATGGAGGTCAGTATAGATCGATTAATGGAACAAGACCCACACACAGCTAAAAGCCCAATATTTTTTCAGAGGTAGATGCAGAAAAAAATATATTCAGTTTGCAACCTGATGGAGGTCAGTATAGATGGACTAATACAACAAGTCCCACACACAGCTAGAAGCCCAATATTTTTTCAGAGGTAGATGCAGAAAAAAATATATTCAGTTTGCAACCTGATGGAGGTCAGTATAGAAGGACTAATACAACAAGTCCCACACACAGCTAGAAGCCCAAATATTTTTTCAGAGGTAGATGCAGAAAAAAATATATTCAGTTTGCAACCTGATGGAGGTCAGTATAGATGGACTAATACAACAAGTCCCACACACAGCTAGAAGCCCAAATATTTTTTCAGAGGTACTGTAGATGCAGATAAAAATTAGTTTTAATTTGCAACCTGATGGAGGTCAGAATAGATGGACTAATACAACAAGTCCCACACACAGCTAGAAGCCCAAATATTTTTTTCAGAGGTACTGTAGATGCAGATAAAAATTAGTTTTAATTTGCAACCTGATGGAGGTCAGTATAGATGGACTAATAGAAAAAGTCCGACACACTGCTAGAAGGCCAAATATTTTTTCAGAGCTAGATGCAGAAAAAAATTATATTCAGTTTGCAACCTGATGGAGGTCAGTATAGATGGATTAGTAGAACAAGACCCACACACAGCTAGAAGCCCAATATTTTTTCAGAGGTAGATGCAGAAAAAAATATATTCAGTTTGCAACCTGATGGAGGTCAGTATAGATGGACTAATACAACAAGTCCCACACACAGCTAGAAGCCCAAATATTTTTTCAGAGGTACTGTAGATGCAGATAAAAATTAGTTTTAATTTGCAACCTGATGGAGGTCAGTATAGATGGACTAATAGAGAAAGTCCGACACACTGCTAGAAGGCCAAATATTTTTTCAGAGCTAGATGCAGAAAAAAATTATATTCAGTTTGCAACCTGATGGAGGTCAGTATAGATGGATTAATAGAACAAGACCCACACACAGCTAGAAGCCCAATATTTTTTCAGAGGAAGATGCAGAAAAAAATATATTCAGTTTGCAACCTGATGGAGGTCAGTATAGATGGACTAATACAACAAGTCCCACACACAGCTAGAAGCCCAATATTTTTTCAGAGGTAGATGCAGAAAAAAATATATTCAGTTTGCAACCTGATGGAGGTCAGTATAGATGGACTAATACAACAAGTCCCACACACAGCTAGAAGCCCAAATATTTTTTCAGAGGTAGATGCAGAAAAAAATATATTCAGTTTGCAAACTGATGGAGGTCAGTATAGATGGACTAATACAACAAGTCCCACACACAGCTAGAAGCCCAAATATTTTTTCAGAGGTACTGTAGATGCAGATAAAAATTAGTTTTAATTTGCAACCTGATGGAGGTCAGTATAGATGGACTAATACAACAAGTCCCACACACAGCTAGAAGCCCAAATATTTTTTCAGAGGTACTGTAGATGCAGATAAAAATTAGTTTTAATTTGCAACCTGATGGAGGTCAGTATAGATGGACTAATAGAGAAAGTCCGACACACTGCTAGAAGGCCAAATATTTTTTCAGAGCTAGATGCAGAAAAAAATTATATTCAGTTTGCAACCTGATGGAGGTCAGTATAGATGGATTAATAGAACAAGACCCACACACAGCTAGAAGCCCAATATTTTTTCAGAGGTAGATGCAGAAAAAAATATATTCAGTTTGCAACCTGATGGAGGTCAGTATAGATGGACTAATATAACAAGTCCCACACACAGCTAGAAGCCCAATATTTTTTCAGAGGTAGATGCAGAAAAAAATAAATTCAGTTTGCAACCTGATGGAGGTCAGTATAGATGGACTAATACAACAAGTCCCACACACAGCTAGAAGCCCAAATATTTTTTCAGAGGTAGATGCAGAAAAAAATATATTCAGTTTGCAACCTGATGGAGGTCAGTATAGATGGACTAATACAACAAGTCCCACACACAGCTAGAAGCCCAAATATTTTTTCAGAGGTACTGTAGATGCAGATAAAAATTTGTTTTAATTTGCAACCTGATGGAGGTCAGTATAGATGGACTAATAGAGAAAGTCCGACACACTGCTAGAAAGCCAAATATTTTTTCAGAGCTAGATGCAGAAAAAAATTATATTCAGTTTGCAACCTGATGGAGGTCAGTATAGATGGATTAATAGAACAAGACCCACACACAGCTAGAAGCCCAATATTTTTTCAGAGGTAGATGCAGAAAAAAATATATTCAGTTTGCAACCTGATGGAGGTCAGTATAGATGGACTAATACAACAAGTCCCACACACAGCTAGAAGCCCAATATTTTTTCAGAGGTAGATGCAGAAAAAAATATATTCAGCTTGCAACCTGATGGAGGTCAGTATAGATGGACTAATACAACAAGTCCCACACACAGCTAGAAGCCCAAATATTTTTTCAGAGGTAGATGCAGAAAAAAATATATTCAGTTTGCAACCTGATGGAGGTCAGTATAGATGGACTAATACAACAAGTCCCACACACAGCTAGAAGCCCAAATATTTTTTCAGAGGTACTGTAGATGCAGATAAAAATTAGTTTTAATTTGCAACCTGATGGAGGTCAGTATAGATGGACTAATAGAGAAAGTCCGACACACTGCTAGAAGGCCAAATATTTTTTCAGAGCTAGATGCAGAAAAAAATTATATTCAGTTTGCAACCTGATGGAGGTCAGTATAGATGGATTAATAGAACAAGACCCACACACAGCTAGAAGCCCAATATTTTTTCAGAGGAAGATGCAGAAAAAAATATATTCAGTTTGCAACCTGATGGAGGTCAGTATAGATGGACTAATACAACAAGTCCCACACACAGCTAGAAGCCCAATATTTTTTCAGAGGTAGATGCAGAAAAAAATATATTCAGTTTGCAACCTGATGGAGGTCAGTATAGATGGACTAATACAACAAGTCCCACACACAGCTAGAAGCCCAAATATTTTTTCAGAGGTAGATGCAGAAAAAAATATATTCAGTTTGCAACCTGATGGAGGTCAGTATAGATGGACTAATACAACAAGTCCCACACACAGCTAGAAGCCCAAATATTTTTTCAGAGGTACTGTAGATGCAGATAAAAATTAGTTTTAATTTGCAACCTGATGGAGGTCAGTATAGATGGACTAATACAACAAGTCCCACACACAGCTAGAAGCCCAAATATTTTTTCAGAGGTACTGTAGATGCAGATAAAAATTAGTTTTAATTTGCAACCTGATGGAGGTCAGTATAGATGGACTAATAGAGAAAGTCCGACACACTGCTAGAAGGCCAAATATTTTTTCAGAGCTAGATGCAGAAAAAAATTATATTCAGTTTGCAACCTGATGGAGGTCAGTATAGATGGATTAATAGAACAAGACCCACACACAGCTAGAAGCCCAATATTTTTTCAGAGGTAGATGCAGAAAAAAATATATTCAGTTTGCAACCTGATGGAGGTCAGTATAGATGGACTAATATAACAAGTCCCACACACAGCTAGAAACCCAATATTTTTTCAGAGGTAGATGCAGAAAAAAATAAATTCATTTTGCAACCTGATGGAGGTCAGTATAGATGGACTAATACAACAAGTCCCACACACAGCTAGAAGCCCAAATATTTTTTCAGAGGTAGATGCAGAAAAAAATATATTCAGTTTGCAACCTGATGGAGGTCAGTATAGATGGACTAATACAACAAGTCCCACACACAGCTAGAAGCCCAAATATTTTTTCAGAGGTACTGTAGATGCAGATAAAAATTAGTTTTAATTTGCAACCTGATGGAGGTCAGTATAGATGGACTAATAGAGAAAGTCCGACACACTGCTAGAAGGCCAAATATTTTTTCAGAGCTAGATGCAGAAAAAAATTATATTCAGTTTGCAACCTGATGGAGGTCAGTATAGATGGATTAATAGAACAAGACCCACACACAGCTAGAAGCCCAATATTTTTTCAGAGGTAGATGCAGAAAAAAATATATTCAGTTTGCAACCTGATGGAGGTCAGTATAGATGGACTAATACAACAAGTCCCACACACAGCTAGAAGCCCAATATTTTTTCAGAGGTAGATGCAGAAAAAAATATATTCAGCTTGCAACCTGATGGAGGTCAGTATAGATGGACTAATACAACAAGTCCCACACACAGCTAGAAGCCCAAATATTTTTTCAGAGGTAGATGCAGAAAAAAATATATTCAGTTTGCAACCTGATGGAGGTCAGTATAGATGGACTAATACAACAAGTCCCACACACAGCTAGAAGCCCAAATATTTTTTCAGAGGTACTGTAGATGCAGATAAAAATTAGTTTTAATTTGCAACCTGATGGAGGTCAGTATAGATGGACTAATAGAGAAAGTCCGACACACTGCTAGAAGGCCAAATATTTTTTCAGAGCTAGATGCAGAAAAAAATTATATTCAGTTTGCAACCTGATGGAGGTCAGTATAGATGGATTAATAGAACAAGACCCACACACAGCTAGAAGCCCAATATTTTTTCAGAGGTAGATGCAGAAAAAAATATATTCAGTTTGCAACCTGATGGAGGTCAGTATAGATGGACTAATACAACAAGTCCCACACACAGCTAGAAGCCCAATATTTTTTCAGAGGTAGATGCAGAAAAAAATATATTCAGCTTGCAACCTGATGGAGGTCAGTATAGATGGACTAATACAACAAGTCCCACACACAGCTAGAAGCCCAAATATTTTTTCAGAGGTAGATGCAGAAAAAAATATATTCAGTTTGCAACCTGATGGAGGTCAGTATAGATGGACTAATACAACAAGTCCCACACACAGCTAGAAGCCCAAATATTTTTTCAGAGGTACTGTAGATGCAGATAAAAATTAGTTTTAATTTGCAACCTGATGGAGGTCAGTATAGATGGACTAATAGAGAAAGTCCGACACACTGCTAGAAGGCCAAATATTTTTTCAGAGCTAGATGCAGAAAAAAATTATATTCAGTTTGCAACCTGATGGAGGTCAGTATAGATGGATTAATAGAACAAGACCCACACACAGCTAGAAGCCCAATATTTTTTCAGAGGTAGATGCAGAAAAAAATATATTCAGTTTGCAACCTGATGGAGGTCAGTATAGATGGACTAATACAACAAGTCCCACACACAGCTAGAAGCCCAATATTTTTTCAGAGGTAGATGCAGAAAAAAATATATTCAGTTTGCAACCTGATGGAGGTCAGTATAGATGGACTAATACAACAAGTCCCACACACAGCTAGAAGCCCAAATATTTTTTCAGAGGTAGATGCAGAAAAAAATATATTCAGTTTGCAACCTGATGGAGGTCAGTATAGATGGACTAATACAACAAGTCCCACACACAGCTAGAAGCCCAAATATTTTTTCAGAGGTACTGTAGATGCAGATAAAAATTAGTTTTAATTTGCAACCTGATGGAGGTCAGAATAGATGGACTAATACAACAAGTCCCACACACAGCTAGAAGCCCAAATATTTTTTCAGAGGTACTGTAGATGCAAATAAAAATTAGTTTTAATTTGCAACCTGATGGAGGTCAGTATAGATGGACTAATAGAAAAAGTCCGACACACTGCTAGAAGGCCAAATATTTTTTCAGAGCTAGATGCAGAAAAAAATTATATTCAGTTTGCAACCTGATGGAGGTCAGTATAGATGGATTAATAGAACAAGACCCACACACAGCTAGAAGCCCAATATTTTTTCAGAGGTAGATGCAGAAAAAAATATATTCAGTTTGCAACCTGATGGAGGTCAGTATAGATGGACTAATACAACAAGTCCCACACACAGCTAGAAGCCCAATATTTTTTCAGAGGTAGATGCAGAAAAAAATATATTCAGCTTGCAACCTGATGGAGGTCAGTATAGATGGACTAATACAACAAGTCCCACACACAGCTAGAAGCCCAAATATTTTTTCAGAGGTAGATGCAGAAAAAAATATATTCAGTTTGCAACCTGATGGAGGTCAGTATAGATGGACTAATACAACAAGTCCCACACACAGCTAGAAGCCCAAATATTTTTTCAGAGGTACTGTAGATGCAGATAAAAATTAGTTTTAATTTGCAACCTGATGGAGGTCAGTATAGATGGACTAATAGAGAAAGTCCGACACACTGCTAGAAGGCCAAATATTTTTTCAGAGCTAGATGCAGAAAAAAATTATATTCAGTTTGCAACCTGGTGGAGGTCAGTATAGATGGATTAATAGAACAAAACCCACACACAGCTAGAAGCCCAATATTTTTTCAGTGGTAGATGCAGAAAAAAATATATTCAGTTTGCATCCTGATGGAGGTCAGTATAGATGGACTAATACAACAAGTCCCACACACAGCTAGAAGCCCAATATTTTTTCAGAGGTAGATGCAGAAAAAAATATATTCAGTTTGCAACCTGATGGAGGTCAGTATAGATGGACTAATACAACAAGTCCCACACACAGCTAGAAGCCCAAATATTTTTTCAGAGGTAGATGCAGAAAAAAATATATTCAGTTTGCAACCTGATGGAGGTCAGTATAGATGGACTAATACAACAAGTCCCACACACAGCTAGAAGCCCAAATATTTTTTCAGAGGTACTGTAGATGCAGATAAAAATTAGTTTTAATTTGCAACCTGATGGAGGTCAGAATAGATGGACTAATACAACAAGTCCCACACACAGCTAGAAGCCCAAATATTTTTTCAGAGGTACTGTAGATGCAGATAAAAATTAGTTTTAATTTGCAACCTGATGGAGGTCAGTATAGATGGACTAATAGAAAAAGTCCGACACACTGCTAGAAGGCCAAATATTTTTTCAGAGCTAGATGCAGAAAAAAATTTTATTCAGTTTGCAACCTGATGGAGGTCAGTATAGATGGATTAATAGAACAAGACCCACACACAGCTAGAAGCCCAATATTTTTTCAGAGGTAGATGCAGAAAAAAATATATTCAGTTTGCAACCTGATGGAGTTCAGTATAGATGGACTAATACAACAAGTCCCACACACAGCTAGAAGCCCAAATATTTTTTCAGAGGTACTGTAGATGCAGATAAAAATTAGTTTTAATTTGCAACCTGATGGAGGTCAGTATAGATGGACTAATAGAGAAAGTCCGACACACTGCTAGAAGGCCAAATATTTTTTCAGAGCTAGATGCAGAAAAAAATTATATTCAGTTTGCAACCTGATGGAGGTCAGTATAGATCGATTAATAGAACAAGACCCACACACAGCTAGAAGCCCAATATTTTTTCAGAGGTAGATGCAGAAAAAAATATATTCAGTTTGCAACCTGATGGAGGTCAGTATAGATGGACTAATACAACAAGTCCCACACACAGCTAGAAGCCCAATATTTTTTCAGAGGTAGATGCAGAAAAAAATATATTCAGTTTGCAACCTGATGGAGGTCAGTATAGATGGACTAATACAACAAGTCCCACACACAGCTAGAAGCCCAAATATTTTTTCAGAGGTAGATGCAGAAAAAAATATATTCAGTTTGCAACCTGATGGAGGTCAGTATAGATGGACTAATACAACAAGTCCCACACACAGCTAGAAGCCCAAATATTTTTTCAGAGGTACTGTAGATGCAGATAAAAATTATTTTTAATTTGCAACCTGATGGAGGTCAGTATAGATGGACTAATACAACAAGTCCCACACACAGCTAGAAGCCCAAATATTTTTTCAGAGGTACTGTAGATGCAGATAAAAATTAGTTTTAATTTGCAACCTGATGGAGGTCAGTATAGATGGACTAATAGAGAAAGTCCGACACACTGCTAGAAGGCCAAATATTTTTTCAGAGCTAGATGCAGAAAAAAATTATATTCAGTTTGCAACCTGATGGAGGTCAGTATAGATGGATTAATAGAACAAGACCCACACACAGCTAGAAGCCGAATATTTTTTCAGAGGTAGATGCAGAAAAAAATATATTCAGTTTGCAACCTGATGGAGGTAGGTATAGATGGACTAATACAACAAGTCCCACACACAGCTAGAAGCCCAATATTTTTTCAGAGGTAGATGCAGAAAAAAATATATTCAGTTTGCAACCTGATGGAGGTCAGTATAGATGGACTAATACAACAAGTCCCACACACAGCTAGAAGCCCAAATATTTTTTCAGAGGTAGATGCAGAAAAAAATATATTCAGTTTGCAACCTGATGGAGGTCAGTATAGATGGACTAATACAACAAGTCCCACACACAGCTAGAAGCCCAAATATTTTTTCAGAGGTACTGTAGATGCAGATAAAAATTAGTTTTAATTTGCAACCTGATGGAGGTCAGTATAGATGGACTAATAGAGAAAGTCCGACACACTGCTAGAAGGCCAAATATTTTTTCAGAGATAGATGCAGAAAAAAATTATATTCAGTTTGCAACCTGGTGGAGGTCAGTATAGATGGATTAATAGAACAAAACCCACACACAGCTAGAAGCCCAATATTTTTTCAGAGGTAGATGCAGAAAAAAATATATTCAGTTTGCATCCTGATGGAGGTCAGTATAGATGGACTAATACAACAAGTCCCACACACAGCTAGAAGCCCAATATTTTTTCAGAGGTAGATGCAGAAAAAAATATATTCAGTTTGCAACCTGATGGAGGTCAGTATAGATGGACTAATACAACAAGTCCCACACACAGCTAGAAGCCCAAATATTTTTTCAGAGGTAGATGCAGAAAAAAATATATTCAGTTTGCAACCTGATGGAGGTCAGTATAGATGGACTAATACAACAAGTCCCACACACAGCTAGAAGCCCAAATATTTTTTCAGAGGTACTGTAGATGCAGATAAAAATTAGTTTTAATTTGCAACCTGATGGAGGTCAGAATAGATGGACTAATACAACAAGTCCCACACACAGCTAGAAGCCCAAATATTTTTTCAGAGGTACTGTAGATGCAGATAAAAATTAGTTTTAATTTGCAACCTGATGGAGGTCAGTATAGATGGACTAATAGAAAAAGTCCGACACACTGCTAGAAGGCCAAATATTTTTTCAGAGCTAGATGCAGAAAAAAATTTTATTCAGTTTGCAACCTGATGGAGGTCAGTATAGATGGATTAATAGAACAAGACCCACACACAGCTAGAAGCCCAATATTTTTTCAGAGGTAGATGCAGAAAAAAATATATTCAGTTTGCAACCTGATGGAGTTCAGTATAGATGGACTAATACAACAAGTCCCACACACAGCTAGAAGCCCAAATATTTTTTCAGAGGTACTGTAGATGCAGATAAAAATTAGTTTTAATTTGCAACCTGATGGAGGTCAGTATAGATGGACTAATAGAGAAAGTCCGACACACTGCTAGAAGGCCAAATATTTTTTCAGAGCTAGATGCAGAAAAAAATTATATTCAGTTTGCAACCTGATGGAGGTCAGTATAGATCGATTAATAGAACAAGACCCACACACAGCTAGAAGCCCAATATTTTTTCAGAGGTAGATGCAGAAAAAAATATATTCAGTTTGCAACCTGATGGAGGTCAGTATAGATGGACTAATACAACAAGTCCCACACACAGCTAGAAGCCCAATATTTTTTCAGAGGTAGATGCAGAAAAAAATATATTCAGTTTGCAACCTGATGGAGGTCAGTATAGATGGACTAATACAACAAGTCCCACACACAGCTAGAAGCCCAAATATTTTTTCAGAGGTAGATGCAGAAAAAAATATATTCAGTTTGCAACCTGATGGAGGTCAGTATAGATGGACTAATACAACAAGTCCCACACACAGCTAGAAGCCCAAATATTTTTTCAGAGGTACTGTAGATGCAGATAAAAATTATTTTTAATTTGCAACCTGATGGAGGTCAGTATAGATGGACTAATACAACAAGTCCCACACACAGCTAGAAGCCCAAATATTTTTTCAGAGGTACTGTAGATGCAGATAAAAATTAGTTTTAATTTGCAACCTGATGGAGGTCAGTATAGATGGACTAATAGAGAAAGTCCGACACACTGCTAGAAGGCCAAATATTTTTTCAGAGCTAGATGCAGAAAAAAATTATATTCAGTTTGCAACCTGATGGAGGTCAGTATAGATGGATTAATAGAACAAGACCCACACACAGCTAGAAGCCCAATATTTTTTCAGAGGTAGATGCAGAAAAAAATATATTCAGTTTGCAACCTGATGGAGGTAGGTATAGATGGACTAATACAACAAGTCCCACACACAGCTAGAAGCCCAATATTTTTTCAGAGGTAGATGCAGAAAAAAATATATTCAGTTTGCAACCTGATGGAGGTCAGTATAGATGGACTAATACAACAAGTCCCACACACAGCTAGAAGCCCAAATATTTTTTCAGAGGTAGATGCAGAAAAAAATATATTCAGTTTGCAACCTGATGGAGGTCAGTATAGATGGACTAATACAACAAGTCCCACACACAGCTAGAAGCCCAAATATTTTTTCAGAGGTACTGTAGATGCAGATAAAAATTAGTTTTAATTTGCAACCTGATGGAGGTCAGTATAGATGGACTAATAGAGAAAGTCCGACACACTGCTAGAAGGCCAAATATTTTTTCAGAGATAGATGCAGAAAAAAATTATATTCAGTTTGCAACCTGATGGAGGTCAGTATAGATGGATTAATAGAACAAGACCCACACACAGCTAGAAGCCCAATATTTTTTCAGAGGTAGATGCAGAAAAAAATATATTCAGCTTGCAACCTGATGGAGGTCAGTATAGATGGACTAATACAAGAAGTCCCACACACAGCTAGAAGCCCAAATATTTTTTCAGAGGTAGATGCAGAAAAAAATATATTCAGTTTGCAACCTGATGGAGGTCAGTATAGATGGACTAATACAACAAGTCCCACACACAGCTAGAAGCCCAAATATTTTTTCAGAGGTACTGTAGATGCAGATAAAAATTAGTTTTAATTTGCAACCTGATGGAGGTCAGTATAGATGGACTAATAGAGAAAGTCCGACACACTGCTAGAAGGCCAAATATTTTTTCAGAGCTAGATGCAGAAAAAAATTATATTCAGTTTGCAACCTGATGGAGGTCAGTATAGATGGATTAATAGAACAAGACCCACACACAGCTAGAAGCCCAATATTTTTTCAGAGGTAGATGCAGAAAAAAATATATTCAGTTTGCAACCTGATGGAGGTCAGTATAGATGGACTAATACAACAAGTCCCACACACAGCTAGAAGCCCAAAATTTTTTCAGAGGTAGATGCAGAAAAAAATATATTCAGTTTGCAACCTGATGGAGGTCAGTATAGATGGACTAATACAACAAGTCCCACACACAGCTAGAAGCCCAAATATTTTTTCAGAGGTAGATGCAGAAAAAAATATATTCAGTTTGCAACCTGATGGAGGTCAGTATAGATGGACTAATACAACAAGTCCCACACACAGCTAGAAGCCCAAATAGTTTTTCAGAGGTACTGTAGATGCAGATAAAAATTAGTTTTAATTTGCAACCTGATGGAGGTCAGAATAGATGGACTAATACAACAAGTCCCACACACAGCTAGAAGCCCAAATATTTTTTCAGAGGTACTGTAGATGCAGATAAAAATTAGTTTTAATTTGCAACCTGATGGAGGTCAGTATAGATGGACTAATAGAAAAAGTCCGACACACTGCTAGAAGGCCAAATATTTTTTCAGAGCTAGATGCAGAAAAAAATTATATTCAGTTTGCAACCTGATGGAGGTCAGTATAGATGGATTAATAGAACAAGACCCACACACAGCTAGAAGCCCAATATTTTGTCAGAGGTAGATGCAGAAAAAATATATTCAGTTTGCAACCTGATGGAGGTCAGTATAGATGGACTAATACAACAAGTCCCACACACAGCTAGAAGCCCAAATATTTTTTCAGAGGTACTGTAGATGCAGATAAAAATTAGTTTTAATTTGCAACCTGATGGAGGTCAGTATAGATGGACTAATAGAATGATGCTATGCCCAAAAGATTTTACTTCACTAGGTGCAGTAAAAAATTGGTATTCTATACACAGGTGGTATATCTTGCAACACAGATAGGCTACTCCACTGACTAACACACTCTGCAATAGGCCAAAAAGGATTAGCTTTGCTAGATTCAGCCAAATGCTGTGAAAAAAACTTGCACAGCACTGGCACAGACCTGCCTGGCAAAAACTGATAGGAACTGATGTAACCTAGTCCTGAAAAGGACTCCAATTACAATTAGTCTTTACTCCCACAACCTATCTATTTAAGAGCACAGACCTCCCTGATAAAAGTCGTAGGAAATGCTGTAACCTAGTCCTTAAAAGGACTGCAATCACAACTATTCCCTACTCCCAAGCTATCTGTATATTTGTGCGAAAATTGGCTTGAAATTAACAAGGTATAGCGCACACAGCAACAGCGGTGCCGTCTAACACGCAGCTGCAGCAGTGAGAAAATGGTGGCGACGGGGAAAATGGCTTGGTCTTATAGGGCAAGGACATGTGACATACACTGCCAATGACACATGCCCTTGCTTGTGTGAAAAAAAGCACTTCGCTCCGTGTGTGCGCTGCTGATAGGCTGACAGATTGCACCTCCCCACTGCAAATGCGGGAAAGAGAAAAAAAAATGGAGATCTTCATTGTTCCTGCAGAGATCCATCCCCTGCCCCTCCCCCCACCCCGCTGTACACTCAAACTGCGTATTAACATTAATTTTCATCATTACTGAGAAAAAATCCAGTTATGATTTTGGTGCACGAACAGTTATCGAACATAACCTCGAACAGCCGAATTTTTATCAAATTGTTCGTGTTCGCCGAACGGCTCGAACACCGCCCAAAACAGCTCGAATTTGAGATTGGCGAACAGTTCGAGTAGAACAACGCTCATCTCTAGTCATGAGTCTCGGTTGGCAGGTCATCCAGGAATTTCGGAGACTAAGAGACTTGTAGGTTGCAGTTTTTGGTAGCCTGGGTGGCAGAAGGAAGTCATTAAGTGGGTGCGTCAATGTACTGTGTGTGCTAGATCTAAGTCTTCACATGCTCCTGCTGCGGGGTTGCTTTGCCCTCTGGAGGTTCCTAGTGCTCCTTGGATGCATCTTGCTATGGATTTTATTACTGACCTTCCTGCCTCTGAGGGTTTCACTGTTATCTGGGTGGTCGTGGACCGTTTTAACAAGATGTGTCACTTGGTTCCCTTCATCAAACTGCCCTGCGCCAAGACACTCGCTAAGGCTTTTGTTAAAGAAATTGTCAGGCTCCATGGCGTTCCTACCGACATTGTTTCCGATAGGTGACCTCAGTTCGTGGCTGTTTTTTGGCGTGCCTTTTGTGACAGGTTGGGAGTCCATTTGTCATTTTCATCTGGTTATCATCCTGAGTCTAATGGACAGACAGAAAGAAAGAACCAGGATGTTGAACAGTTTTTGCTTTGTTTTGTGGCTGACAATCAAGAGGGGTGGTCTGAGATTCTGCCACTGGCTGAATTTGCTCTTAACAACCATACATCCTCTTCTGCTGGGTGTTCTCCTTTTTTTTGTTGTACTGGGAGACATCCGTCATTTGGGTCATTCTCCAAATTGGTATCAGCTGTGGCAGAGGAGGAGAATTTTTCCGGTGATATGGAGAGAGTTTGGACTGATGTACGTCGTAACCTTCAAGAGGCTAACAAAAAATCCAAGAGGTACTTTGACAGGAAACGTCAAGAGGTTTTGTTTACTGTTGGTGACATGGTTTGGTTGTCCTCTAGTAATCTGCGGTTGAGAATTCCTTCTAAGAAATTGGGCCCGAAGTTTGGGGGTCCGCTTAAGATGCTTCAGGTAGTTAACCAGTCTGCTGTTAGGTTGGAGGTTCCTACCTCCTGAAATATTAATCCGGTGTTTCATGTTTCCTTATTGAAAAAAGCTGATGTTTCTGATAGGGACGCCACTGTCTCTGTTCCTCCTGTGGAGGAAGATGGTGAATATGAAATTTCTCGCATTCTTAATTCGAGATGGTATAGAGGGAGATTGAAGTATCTCGTCGCTTGGAAAGGTTTTGGTCCCGAGGATAACTCCTGGGTAAGGGCGGATGATGTTTCTGCTCCTAGACTTGTCGGAGCATTTCACAGGAGGTTTCCTGATAGACCTGGGCCAGGAGGATCCGGAGGATCCTCATAGAAGAGGGGGTACTGTTAGAACCCTCCTGTTAGTTTTTTCTATTTTGCTGGTCACATGACTTTTTGCCTATTTAATCCAGCTCCGCCCTCCTGGCCTTGCTGGACTTCAGAGTTACATATACTCTTAAGCTAGCCAGGTGCCTTGTACCTTACTCTGTAGTTTTCTTGGTCTTTTGACCACTAGTACTTCTGTTTGTTTGTTTGTCTTTGTTCTGCTACAATTTCTGCTAGGAGGTGTCCAACTATATCCCAGTCCTTATTTCTTGTAGGGACCCCTCCCTTATATCTATAGGTCTGCGTTCAGACTAGCCGAGGACTTAGGCGGGTCTGTTCACAAGGAACAGGTCCCCCGTTGCATCGTAGGGAATCAGCTTAGTCCTATCTTAGTTTCCTATCTTTCCTTAGTGTTTGTAGCAGTTCATAACACTTCCAAGGGGAATTAAAACCATCTTGTTAAGCTACTGTGACCTCCACGTCTCTTCCAAGGGGCATTACAACGGTCTTGTTAAGCTACTGTGACTTCCACCACTCTTCCAAGGGGCCTTAAAACCGTCTTGTTAAGCTACTGTGTCCTCCACGTCTCTTCCACAGGGCATTGATATTGTCTTTTTATTCCAATGTAACCTCCACCACTCTTCCAAGGGGCATTAAAAACCATCTTGTTAAGCTACTGTGACCTCCACGTCTCTTCCAAGGGGCATTAAAACCGTCTTGTTAAACCACTCTGACCTCCACGTCTCTTCCAAGGGGCATTGATTTTGTCTATTTATTCCACTGCGACCTCCACCACTCTTCCAAGGTGCATTAAGACCATCTTGTTAAGCTACTGTGACCTCCACCATGCTTCCAAGAGGCATTAATATTGTCTTTTTATTCCACTGTGACCTCCACGTCTCATCCAAGGGGCATTAAAAATGTCTTGTTTAGCTACTGTGACCTCCTGCACTCTTCCAAGAGGCATTAAAACCGTCTTGTTAAGCTTCTGCGACCTCCACTTCTCTTCCAAGGGGCGTTAAAAACATCTTATTAATCTACTGCGAACTCCAACACTCTTCCAAGTGCCATTGATATTGTCTTTTTATTCCACTGCAACCTCCACCAGTCTTCCAAGGGGCATTAAACCCGTCTTGTTAAGCCACTGCGACCTCCACAAGTCTTCCAAGGGGCATTAAAACTGTCTTGTTTAGCTACTCCGACCTCCACCACTCTTCCAAGGGGAATTGATATTGTCTTTTTATTCCACTGCGACCTCCACCACTCTTCCAAGGGGCATTAAAACCATCTTGTTAAGCTACTGTGACCTGCACCACTCTTCCAAGGTTCATTAAAACCATCTTGTTAAGCTACTGTGACCTCCACCACTCTTCGAAGGGGCATTAAAACCGTCTTGTTAAGCTTCTGCGACCTCCACCACTCTTCCAAGGAGTGTTTAAACCATCTTATTAAGCTACTGCGACCTCCATCACTCTTAGAAGTGGCATTGATATTGTCTTTTTATTCCACTGCGACCTCCACCACTCTTCCAGGGGCCATTAAAACTGTCTTGTTAAGCTACTGTGACCTGCACCACTCTTCCAACGGGCATTAAAACAGTCTTGTTAAGCAACTGCGACCTCCACCACTCTTCCAAGGGGAATTGATATTGTCTTTTTTTTTCACTGCGACCTCCACCACTCTTCCAAGGGGCATTAAAACCATCTTGTTCAGCTACTGCAACCTCCACTTCACTTGCAAGGGGCATTAAAACCATCTTGTTAAGCTACTGCGACCTCCACCACTCTTCCAAGGGGCATTAAAACCATCTTGTTAAGATATTGTGACCTCCATATCTCTTCCAATGGGCATTAAAACCATCATGTTAAGCTGCTGTGACCTCCACGTCTTTTCCAAGGGGCATTAAAACCATCTTGTTAAGCTACTGTGACCTCCACCTCTCTTCCAAGGGGCATCAAAACTGTCTTGTTAAGCTTCTGCGACCTCCACCACTCTTCCAAGGGCGTTAAAAACATCTTATTAAGCTACTGCGACCTCCAACACTCTTCCAAGTGGCATTGATATTGTCTTTTTATTCCACTGCAACCTCCACCACTCTTCCAAGGGGCATTAAAACCGTCTTGCTAAGCCACTGCGACCTCCACAAGTCTTCCAAGGGGCATTAAAACTGTCTTGTTAAGCTACTGCGACCTCCACCATTCTTCCAAGGGGACTTGATATTGTCTTTTTATTTAACTGCGACCTCCACCACTCTTCCAAGGGGCATTAAAACCGTCATGTAAAGCTACTGTGACCTGCACCACTCTTCCAAGGTTCATTAAAACCATCTTGTTAAGCTACTGTGACCTCCACCACTCTTCCAAGGGGCATTAAAAACCGTCTTGTTAAGCTACTGTGACCTCCACGTCTCTTCCAAGGGGCATTAAAACCGTCTTGTTAAACCACTCTGACCTCCACGTCTCTTCCAAGGGGCATTTATTTTGTCTATTCCACTGCGACCTCCACCACTCTTCCAAGGATCATTTAAACTGTCTTGTTAAGCTACTGTGACCTCCACCAGTCTTCCAAGAGACATTAATATTGTCTTTTTGTTCCACTGTGACCTCCACGTCTCTTCCAAGGGGCATTAAAAATCTCTTGTTTAGCTACTGTGACCTCCTGCACTCTTCCAAGAGGCATTAAATCCTTCTTGTTAAGCTTCTGCGACCTCCACTACTCTTTCAAGGGGCGTTAAAAACATGTTATTAATCTACTGCGAACTCCAACACTCTTCCAAGTGGCATTGATATTGTCTTTTCATTCCACTGCAACCTCCACCAGTCTTCCAAGGGGCATTAAAAACGTCTTGTTAAGCCACTGCGACCTCCACCAGTCTTCCAAGGGGCATTAAAACTGTCTTGTTAAGCTACTGCGACCTCCACCACTCTTCCAAGGGGAATTGATATTGTCTTTTTATTCCACTGCGACCTCCACCACTCTTCCAAGGGCCATTAAAACTGTCTTGTTAAGCTACTGTGACCTGCACCACTCTTCCAACGGGCATTAATAAGGGCTTGTTAAGCTACTGCGACCTCCACTACTCTTCCAAGGGGAATTGATATTGTCCTTTTTTTTCACCGCGACCTCCACCACTCTTCCAAGGGGCATTAAAACCATCTTGTTAAGCTACTGCGACCTCCACTACTCTTCCAAGGGGCAATAAAACCTTCTTGTTAAGCTACTGCGACCTCCACCACTCTTCCAAGGGGCATTAAAACCGTCTTGTTAAGATACTGTGACCTCCATATCTCTTCCAATGGTTATTAAAACCATCATGTTAAGCTGCTGTGACCTCCACGTATTTTCCAAGGGGCATTAAAACCATCTTGTTAAGCTACTGCAATCTCCACCACTCTTCCAAGGGGCATCAAAACTGTCTTGTTAAGCTACTGCGACCTCCACCACTCTTCCAAGGGGCATTGATATTGTCTTTTTATTCCACTGCAACCTCCACCACTCTTCCAAGGGGCATTAAAACCATCTTGTTAAGCCACTGCGACCTCCACAAGTCTTCCAAGGGGCATTAAAACTGTCTTGTTAAGCTACTGCGACCTCCACCACTCTTCCAAGGGGAATTTATATTGTCTTTTTATTCCACTGCGACCTCCACCACTCTTCCAAGTGGCACTAAAACCATCTTGTTAAGCTACTGTGACCTGCACGACTCTTCCAAGGTTCATTAAAACCATCTTATTAAGCTACTGTGACCTCCAACACTCTTCCAAGGGCATTAAAACCGTCTTGTTAAGCTTCTGCGACCTCCACCACTCTTCCAAGGGGCTTTTAAACCATCTTATTTAGGTACTGCGACCTCCATCCCTCTTCCAAGTGGCATTGATATTGTCTTTTTATTCCACTGCGACCTCCACCACTCTTCCAAGGGTCTTTAAAACCGTCTTGTTAAGCTATTGCAACCTCCACCACTCTTCCAAGGAGAATTGATATTGTCTTTTTATTCCACTGCAACCTCCACCACTCTTCCAAGGGCCATTAAAACTGTCTTGTTAAGCTACTGTGACCTGCACCACTCTTCCAAGGGGCATCAAAACTGTCTTGTTAAGCTACTGCGACCTCCACCACTCTTCCAAGGGGCATTAAAACCATCTTGTTAAGCTACTGTGACCTCCACCACTCTTCCAAGGGGCATCAAAACTGTCTTGTTAAGCAACTGCGACCTCCACCACTCTTCCAAGGGGCATAAAAACCATCTTGTTAAGCTACTGTGACCTCCACCACTGTTCCAAGGGGCATCAAAACTGTCTTGTTAAGCTACTGCGACCTCCACCACTCTTCCAAGGGGCATTAAAACCATCTTGTTAAGCTACTGCGACCTCCACCACTCTTCCAAGGGGCATTGATATTGTCTTTTTATTCCACTACGTCCTCCACCACTCTTCCAAGGGGCAGTAAAACCGTCTTCTTAAGCTACTGCAACCTCCACAAGGCTTCCAAGGGGCATCAAAACTGTCTTGTTAAGCTACTGCGACCTCCACCACTCTTCCAAGGGGCATTAAAACCGTCTTGTTAAGCTACTGTGACCTGCACCACTCTTCCAAGGTTCATTAAAACCTTCTTGTTAAGCTACTGTGACCTCCACCACTATTCCAAGCGGCATTAAAACCTGCATGTTAAGCTACTGTGACCTCCACCACTCTTCCAAGGTTCATTAAAACCTTCTTGTTAAGCTACTGTGACCTCCACCACTCTTCCTAGGGGCATTTAAACCATCTTATTAAGCTACTGCGACCTAAACCACTCTTCCAAGGGGCATTGATATTGTATTTTTATTCCACTGCGATCTCCACCACTCTTCCAAGGGGCATTAAAACCATATTGTTAAGCTACTGCGACCTCCACCATTCTTCCAAGGGGCATTAAAACCATCTTGTTAAGCTACTGCGACCTGCACCACTCTTCCAAGGGGCATTAATATTGTCTTTTTATTCCAATGCGACCTCCACCACTCTTCCAACGGGCATTAAAACCGTCTTGTTAAGATACTGTGACCTCCATATCTCTTCCAATTGGCATTAAAACCGTCATGTTAAGCTGCTGTGACCTCCACGTCTTTTCCAAGGGGCATTAAAACCATCTTGTTAAGCTACTGTGACCTCCATCACTCTTCCAAGGGGCATTAAAACCCTCTTTTTAAGCTACTGCATCCTCCACCACTCTTCCAAGGGGCATTAAAACCATCTTGTTAAGCTACTGCGAGCTCCACCACTCTTCCAAGGGGCATTGATATTGTCTTTTTATTCCACTGCGACCTCCAACACTCTTCCAAGGGGCATTAAAACTGTCTTGTTAAGATACTGTGACCTCCACAACTCTTCCAATGGGCATTAAAAGCGTCTTGTTAAGCTGCTGTGACCTCCACGTCTTTTCCAAGGGGGATTAAAACCATCTTGTTAAGCTACTGCGTCCTGCACCATTCTTCCAAAGGACATTAAAACCATCTTGTTAAGCTACTGTGACCTCCACGTCTCTTCCTCGGGGCATTGATATTGTCTTTTTATTCCACTGCGATCTCCACCACTCTTCCAAGGGGCATTAAAACCGTCTTGTGAAGCTACTGTAACCTCCACCACTCTTCCAAGGGGCATTAAAACCATCTTGTTAAGCTACTGCAACCTCCACCACTCTTCCAAGGGGCATTAAAACCATCTCTTAAGCTACTGCGACCTCCATCACTCTTCCAAGTGGCATTGATATTGTCTTTTTATTCCACAGCGACCTCCACCACTCTTCCAAGGGGCATTAAAACCATTTTGTTAAGCTACTGTGACCTCCACCACTCTTCCAAGGGGCATTAATACCATCTTGTTAAGCTACTGCGACCTCCACCACTCTTCCAAGGGGCATTAAAACCGTCTTGTTAAGCTTCTGCGACCTCCACCACTCTTCCAAGGAGTGTTTAAACCATCTTATTAAGCTACTGCGACCTCCATCACTCTTAGTAGTGGCATTGATATTGTCTTTTTATTCCACTGCGACCTCCACCACTCTTCCAGGGGCCATTAAAACTTTCTTGTTAAGCTACTGTGACCTGCACCACTCTTCCAACGGGCATTAAAACAGTCTTGTTAAGCAACTGCGACCTCCACCACTCTTCCAAGGGGAATTGATATTGTCTTTTTTTTTCACTGCGACCTCCACCACTCTTCCAAGGGGCATTAAAACCATCTTGTTCAGCTCCTGCAACCTCCACTTCACTTGCAAGGGGCATTAAAACCATCTTGTTAAGCTACTGCGACCTCCACAACTCTTCCAAGGGGCATTAAAACCATCTTGTTAAGAAACTGTGACCTCCATATCTCTTCCAATGGGCATTAAAACCATCATGTTAAGCTGCTGTGACCTCCACGTCTTTTCCAAGGGGCATTAAAACCATCTTGTTAAGCTACTGTGACCTCCACCTCTCTTCCAAGGGGCATCAAAACTGTCTTGTTAAGCTTCTGCGACCTCCACCACTCTTCCAAGGGCGTTAAAAATATCTTATTAAGCTACTGCGACCTCCAAAACTCTTCCAAGTGGCATTGATATTGTCTTTTTTTTCAACTGCAACCTCCACCACTCTTCCAAGGGGCATTAAAACCGTCTTGCTATGCCACTGCGACCTCCACAAGTCTTCCAAGGGGCATTAAAACTGTCTTGTTAAGCTAATGCGGCCTCCACCATTCTTCCAAGGGGACTTGATATTGTCTTTTTATTTCACTGCGACCTCCACCACTCTTCCAAGGGGCATTAAAACCGTCATGTTAAGCTACTGTGACCTGCACCACTCTTCCAAGGTTCATTAAAACCATCTTGTTAAGCTACTGTGACCTCCACCACTCTTCCAAGGGGCACTAAAACCGTCTTGTTAAGCTTCTGCGACCTCCACCACTCTTCCAAGGGGCATTAAAAACCGTCTTGTTAAGATACTGTGACCTCCACGTCTCTTCCAAGGGGCATTAAAACCGTCTTGTTAAACCACTCTGACCTCCACGTCTCTTCCAAGGGGCATTGATTTTTTCTATTTATTCCACTGCGACCTCCACCACTCTTCCAAGGATCATTTAAACCGTCTTGTTAAGCTACTGTGACCTCCACCAGTCTTCCAAGAGACATTAATATTGTCTTTTTATTCCACTGTGACCTCCACGTCTCTTCCAAGGGGCATTAAAAATGTCTTGTTTAGCTACTGTGACCTCCTGCACTCTTCCAAGAGGCATTAAAACCTTCTTGTTAAGCTTCTGCGACCTCCACTACTCCTCCAAGGGGCGTTAAAAACATCTTATTAATCTACTGCGAACTCCAACACTCTTCCAAGTGGCATTGATATTGTCTTTTCATTCCACTACAACCTCCACCAGTCTTCCAAGGGGCGTTAAAAACGTCTTGTTAAGCCACTGCGACCTCCACCAGTCTTCCAAGGGGCATTAAAACTGTCTTGTTAAGCTACTGAGACCTCCACCACTCTTCCAAGGGGAATTGATATTGTCTTTTTATTCCACTGCGACCTCCACCACTCTTCCAAGGGGCATTAAAACCGTCTTGTTAAGCTACTGTGACCTGCACCACTCTTCCAAGGTTCATTAAAACCATCTTGTTAAGCTACTGTGACCTCCACCACTCTTCCAAGGGGCATTAAAACCGTCTTGTTAAGCTTCTACGACCTCCACCACTCTTCTAAGGGGCGTTTAAACCATCTTATTAAGCTACTGCGAACTCCATCACTCTTCCAAGTGGCATTGATATTGTCTTTTTATTCCACTGCGACCTCCACCACTCTTCCAAGGGACATTAAAATCGTCTTGTTAAGCTACTGCAACCTCCACCACTCTTCCAAGGGGAATTGATATTGTCTTTTTATTCCACTGCGACCTCCACCACTCTTCCAAGGGCCATTAAAACTGTCTTGTTAAGCTACTGTGACCTGCACCACTCTTCCAACGGGCATTAAAAAGGGCTTGTTAAGCTACTGCGACCTCCACTACTCTTCCAAGGGGAATTGATATTGTCCTTTTTTTTCACCGCGACCTCCACCACTCTTCCAAGGGGCATTAAAACCATCTTGTTAAGCTACTGTGACCTCCACTACTCTTCCAAGGGGCAAAAAAACCTTCTTGTTAAGCTACTGCGACCTCCACCACTCTTCCAAGGGGCATTAAAACCGTCTTGTTAAGATACTGTGACCTCCATATCTCTTCCAATGGTTATTAAAACCATCATGTTAAGCTGCTGTGACCTTCACGTCTTTTCCAAGGGGCATTAAAACCATCTTGTTAAGCTACTGCGACCTCCACCACTCTTCCAAGGGGCATCAAAACTGTCTTGTTAAGCTACTGCGACCTCCACCACTCTTCCAAGGGGCATTGATATTGTCTTTTTATTCCACTGCAACCTCCACCACTCTTCCAAGGAGCATTAAAACCGTCTTGTTAAGCCACTGCGACCTCCACAAGTCTTCCAAGGGGCATTAAAACTGTCTTGTTAAGCTACTGCGACCTCCACCACTCTTCCAAGGGGAATTTATATTGTCTTTTTATTCCACTGCGACCTCCACCACTCTTCCAAGTGGCACTAAAACCATCTTGTTAAGCTACGGTGACCTGCACGACTCTTCCAAGGTTCATTAAAACCATCTTGTTAAGCTACTGTGACCTCCAACACTCTTCCAAGGGGCATTAAAACCGTCTTGTTAAGCTTCTGCGACCTCCACCACTCTTCCAAGGGACTTTAAAACCGTCTTGTTAAGCTATTGCAACCTCCACCACTCTTCCAAGGAGAATTGATATTGTCTTTTTATTCCACTGCGACCTCCACCACTCTTCCAAGGAGCATTAAAACCGTCTTGTTAAGCCACTGCGACCTCCACAAGTCTTCCAAGGGGCATTAAAACTGTCTTGTTAAGCTACTGCGACCTCCACCACTCTTCCAAGGGGAATTTATATTGTCTTTTTTTTCCACTGCGACCTCCACCACTCTTCCAAGTGGCACTAAAACCATCTTGTTAAGCTACGGTGACCTCCACCACTCTTCCAAGGGCCATTAAAACTGTCTTGTTAAGCTACTGTGACCTGCACCACTCTTCCAAGGGGCATCAAAACTGTCTTGTTAAGCTACTGCGACCTCCACCACTCTTCCAAGGGGCATTAAAACCATCTTGTTAAGCTACTGTGACCTCCACCACTCATCCAAGGGGCATCAAAACTGTCTTGTTAAGCAACTGCGACCTCCACCACTCTTCCAAGGGGCATTAAAACCATCTTGTTAAGCTACTGTGACCTCCACCACTGTTCCAAGGGGCATCAAAACTGTCTTGTTAAGCTACTGCGACCTCCACCACTCTTCCAAGGGGCATTAAAACCATCTTGTTAAGCTACTGCGACCTCCACCACTCTTCCAAGGGGCATTGATATTGTCTTTTTATTCCACTACGTCCTCCACCACTCTTCCAAGGGGCAGTAAAACCGTCTTCTTAAGCTACTGCAACCTCCACAAGGCTTCCAAGGGGCATCAAAACTGTCTTGTTAAGCTACTGCGACCTCCACCACTCTTCCAAGGGGCATTAAAACCGTCTTGTTAAGCTACTGTGACCTGCACCACTCTTCCAAGGTTCATTAAAACCTTCTTGTTAAGCTACTGTGACCTCCTCCACTATTTCAAGGGGCATTAAAACCTTCTTGTTAAGCTACTGTGACCTCCACCACTCTTCCAAGGTTCATTAAAACCTTCTTGTTAAGCTACTGTGACCTCCACCTCTCTTCCTAGGGGCGTTTAAACCATCTTATTAAGCTACTGCGACCTAAACGACTCTTCCAAGGGGCATTGATATTGTATTTTTATTCCACTGCGACCTCCACCACTCTTCCAAGGGGCATTAAAACCATATTGTTAAGCTACTGCGACCTCCACCATTCTTCCAAGGGGCATTAAAACCATCTTGTTAAGCTACTGCGACCTGCACCACTCTTCCAAGGGGCATTAATATTGTCTTTTTATTCCAATGCGACCTCCACCACTCTTCCAACGGGCATTAAAACCGTCTTGTTAAGATACTGTGACCTCCATATCTCTTCCAATTGGCATTAAAACCGTCATGTTAAGCTGCTGTGACCTCCACGTCTTTTCCAAGGGGCATTAAAACCATCTTGTTAAGCTACTGTGACCTCCATCACTCTTCCAAGGGGCATTAAAACCCTCTTTTTAAGCTACTGCATCCTCCACCACTCTTCCAAGGGGCATTAAAACCATATTGTTAAGCTACTGCGAGCTCCACCACTCTTCCAAGGGGCATTGATATTGTCTTTTTATTCCACTGCAACCTCCAACACTCTTCCAAGGGGCATTAAAACTGTCTTGTTAAGATACTGTGACCTCCACAACTCTTCCAATGGGCATTAAAAGCGTCTTGTTAAGCTGCTGTGACCTCCACGTCTTTTCCAAGGGGGATTAAAACCATCTTGTTAAGCTACTGCGACCTGCACCATTCTTCCAAAGGACATTAAAACCATCTTGTTAAGCTACTGTGACCTCCACGTCTCTTCCTCGGGGCATTGATATTGTCTTTTTATTCCACTGCGATCTCCACCACTCTTCCAAGGGGCATTAAAACCGTCTTGTGAAGCTACTGTAACCTCCACCACTCTTCCAAGGGGCATTAAAACCATCTTGTTAAGCTACTGCAACCTCCACCACTCTTCCAAGGGGCATTAAAACCATCTTTTAAGCTACTGCGACCTCCATCACTCTTCCAAGTGGCATTGATATTGTCTTTTTTTTCCACAGCGACCTCCACCACTCTTCCAAGGGGCATTAAAACCATTTTGTTAAGCTACTGTGACCTCCACCACTCTTCAAAGGGGCATTAAAATCATCTTGTTAAGCTACTGCGACCTCCACAACTCTTCAAAAGGGCATTGATATTGTCTTTTTATTCCACTGCGACCACCACGACTCTTCCAAGAGGCATTAAAACCGTCTTGTTAAGCTCCTGTGACCTCCACTTCTCTTCCAAGTTGCATTAAAACCATTTTGTTAAGCTACTGCAACCTCCACCACTCTCCCAAGGGGCATTGATAGTCTTTTTATTCCACTGTGACCTCCACGTCTCTTCCAAGGGGCATTAAAACAGTCTTGTCAAGCTACTGTAACCTCCACCACTCTTCCAAGGGGCATTAAAACCATCTTGTTAAGCTACTGCAACCTCCACCACTCTTCCAAGGGGCATTAAAACCATCTTTTAAGCTACTGCGACCTCGATCACTCTTCCAAGTGGCATTGATATTGTCTTTTTATTCCACAGCGACCTCCACCACTCTTCCAAGGGGCATTAAAACCATTTTGTTAAGCTACTGTGACCTCCACCACTCTTCCAAGGGGCATTAAAACCATCTTGTTAAGCTACTGCGACCTCCACCACTCTTCCAAGGGGCTTTAAAACCTTCTTGTTAAGCTACTGCAACCTCCACCACTCCTCCAAGGGGCATTGATTTTGTCTTTTTATTCCACTGCGACCTCCACCACTCTTCTAAGGGGCATGAAAACCATCTTGTTAAGCTACTGTGACCTCCACGTCTCTTCCACGGGCCATTGATATTGTCTTTTTATTCCACTGCGGCCTCCACCACTCTTCCAAGGGGCATTAAAACCGTCTGTTTAAGCTACTGCGACCTCCACCACTCTTCCAAGGGGCATTAAAACCGTCTTGTTAAGCTACTGCGACCTCTACCACTCTTCCTATGGGCACTTAGACCGTCTTGTTAAGCTACTGGGACCTCCACCACTCTTCCAAGGGGCACTAAAACCGTCTTGTTAAGCTTCTGCGACCTCCACCACTCTTCCAAGGGGCATTAAAAACCATCTTGTTAATCTACTGTGACCTCCACGTCTCTTCCAAGGGGCATTAAAACCGTCTTGTTAAACCACTCTGACCTCCACGTCTCTTCCAAGGGGCATTGATTTTGTCTATTTATTCCACTGCAACCTCCACCACTCTTCCAAGGATCATTAAAACCATCTTGTTAAGCTACTGTGACCTCCACCAGTCTTCCAAGAGACATTAATATTGTCTTTTTATTCCACTGTGACCTCCACGTCTCTTCCAAGGGGCATTAAAAATGTCTTGTTTAGCTACTGTGACCTCCTGCACTCTTCCAAGAGGCATTAAAACCTTCTTGTTAAGCTTCTGCGACTTCCACTACTCTTCCAAGGGGCGTTAAAAACATCTTATTAATCTACTGCGAACTCCAACACTCTTCCAAGTGGCATTGATATTGTCTTTTCATTCCACTGCAACCTCCACCAGTCTTCCAAGGGGCATTAAAAACGTCTTGTTAAGCCACTGCGACCTCCACCAGTCTTCCAAGGGGCATTAAAACTGTCTTGTCAAGCTACTGCGACCTCCACCACTCTTCCAAGGGGAATTGATATTGTCTTTTTATTCCACTGCGACCTCCACCACTCTTCCAAGGGGCATTAAAACCGTCTTGTTAAGCTACTGTGACCTGCACCTCTCTTCCAAGGTTCATTAAAACCATCTTGTTAAGCTACTGTGACCTCCACCCCTCTTCCAAGGGGCATTAAAACCGTCTTGTTAAGCTTCTGCGACCTCCACCACTCTTCTAAGGGGCGTTTAAACCATCTTATTAGGCTACTGCGAAGTCCATCACTCTTCCAAGTGGCATTGATATTGTTTTTTTATTCCACTGCGACCTCCACCACTCTTCCAACGGGCATTAAAACCATATTGTTAAGCTACTGCGACCTCCACCATTCTTCCAAGGGGCATTAAAACCATCTTGTTAAGCTACTGCGACCTGCACCACTCTTCCAAGGGGCATTAATATTGTCTTTTTATTCCAATGCGACCTCCACCACTCTTCTAAGGGGCGTTTAAACCATCTTATTAAGCTACTGCGACCTAAACCACTCTTCCAAGGGGCATTGATATTGTATTTTTATTCCACTGTGACCTCCACCACTCTTCCAAGGGGCATTAAAACCATATTGTTAAGCTACTGCGACCTCCACCATTCTTCCAAGGGGCATTAAAACCATCTTGTTAAGCTACTGCGACCTGCACCACTCTTCCAAGGGGCATTAATATTGTCTTTTTATTCCAATGCGACCTCCACCACTCTTCCATTGGGCATTAAAACCGTCTTGTTAAGATACTGTGACCTCCATATCTCTTCCAATTGGCATTAAAACCGTCATGTTAAGCTGCTGTGACCTCCATGTCTTTTCCAAGGGGCATTAAAACCATCTTGTTAAGCTACTGTGACCTCCATTACTCTTCCAAGGGGCATTAAAACCCTCTTTTTAAGCTACTGCATCCTCCACCACTCTTCCAAGGGGCATTAAAACCATCTTGTTAAGCTACTGCGAGCTCCACCACTCTTCCAAGGGGCATTGATATTGTCTTTTTATTCCACTGCGACCTCCAACACTCTTCCAAGGGGCATTAAAACTGTCTTGTTAAGATACTGTGACCTCCACAACTCTTCCAACGGGCATTAAAAGCGTCTTGTTAAGCTGCTGTGACCTCCACGTCTTTTCCAAGGGGGATTAAAACCATCTTGTTAAGCTACTGCGACCTGCACCATTCTTCCAAAGGACATTAAAACCATCTTGTTAAGCTACTGTGACCTCCACGTCTCTTCCTCGGGGCATTGATATTGTCTTTTTATTCCACTGCGATCTCCACCACTCTTCCAAGGGGCATTAAAACCGTCTTGTGAAGCTACTGTAACCTCCACCACTCTTCCAAGGGGCATTAAAACCATCTTGTTAAGCTACTGCAACCTCCACCACTCTGCCAAGGGGCATTAAAACCATCTTTTAAGCTACTGCGACCTCCATCACTCTTCCAAGTGGCATTGATATTGTCTTTTTATTCCACAGCGACCTCCACCACTCTTCCAAGTGGCATTAAAACCATTTTGTTAAGCTACTGTGACCTCCACCACTCTTCCAAGGGACATTAAAACCATCTTGTTAAGCTACTGCGACCTCCACAACTCTTCAAAAGGGCATTGATATTGTCTTTTTATTCCACTGCGACCACCACGACTCTTCCAAGAGGCATTAAAACCGTCTTGTTAAGCTCCTGTGACCTCCACTTCTCTTCCAAGTTGCATTAAAACCATTTTGTTAAGCTACTGCAGCCTCCACCACTCTCCCAAGGGGCATTGATAGTCTTTTTATTCCACAGCGACCTCCACCACTCTTCCAAGGGGCAATAATACCATTTTGTTAAGCTACTGTGACCTCCACCACTCTTCCAAGGGGCATTAAAACCATCTTGTTAAGCTACTGCGACCTCCACCACTCTTCCAAGGGGCTTTAAAACCTTCTTGTTAAGCTACTGCAACCTCCACCACTCCTCCAAGGGGCATTGATTTTGTCTTTTTATTCCACTGCGACCTCCACCACTCTTCTAAGGGGCATGAAAACCATCTTGTTAAGCTACTGTGACCTCCACGTCTCTTCCACGGGCCATTGATATTGTCTTTTTATTCCACTGCGGCCTCCACCACTCTTCCAAGGGGCATTAAAACCGTCTGTTTAAGCTACTGCGACCTCCACCACTCTTCCAAGGGGCATTAAAACCGTCTTGTTAAGCTACTGCGACCTCTACCACTCTTCCTATGGGCACTTAGACCGTCTTGTTAAGCTACTGCGACCTCCACCACTCTTCCAAGGGGCACTAAAACCGTCTTGTTAAGCTTCTGCGACCTCCACCACTCTTCCAAGGGGCATTAAAAACCATCTTGTTAATCTACTGTGACCTCCACGTCTCTTCCAAGGGGCATTAAAACCGTCTTGTTAAACCACTCTGACCTCCACGTCTCTTCCAAGGGGCATTGATTTTGTCTATTTATTCCACTGCAACCTCCACCACTCTTCCAAGGATCATTAAAACTGTCTTGTTAAGCTACTGTGACCTCCACCAGTCTTCCAAGAGACATTAATATTGTCTTTTTATTCCACTGTGACCTCCATGTCTCTTCCAAGGGGCATTAAAAATGTCTTGTTTAGCTACTGTGACCTCCTGCACTCTTCCAAGAGGCATTAAAACCTTCTTGTTAAGCTTCTGCGACCTCCACTACTCTTCCAAGGGGCGTTAAAAACATCTTATTAATCTACTGCGAACTCCAACACTCTTCCAAGTGGCATTGATATTGTCTTTTCATTCCACTGCAACCTCCACCAGTCTTCCAAGGGGCATTAAAAATGTCTTGTTAAGCCACTGCGACCTCCACCAGTCTTCCAAGGGGCATTAAAACTGTCTTGTTAAGCTACTGCGACCTCCACCACTCTTCCAAGGGGAATTGATATTGTCTTTTTATTCCACTGCGACCTCCACCACTCTTCCAAGGGGCATTAAAACCGTCTTGTTAAGCTACTGTGACCTGCACCACTCTTCCAAGGTTCATTAAAACCATCTTGTTAAGCTACTGTGACCTCCACCACTCTTCCAAGGGGCATTAAAACCGTCTTGTTAAGCTTCTGCGACCTCCACCACTCTTCTAAGGGGCGTTTAAACCATCTTATTAAGCTACTGCGAAGTCCATCACTCTTCCAAGTGGCATTGATATTGTCTTTTTATTCCACTGCGACCTCCACCACTCTTCCAACGGGCATTAAAACCATATTGTTAAGCTACTGCGACCTCCACCATTCTTCCAAGGGGCATTAAAACCATCTTGTTAAGCTACTGCGACCTGCACCACTCTTCCAAGGGCCATTAATATTGTCTTTTTATTCCAATGCGACCTCCACCACTCTTCTAAGGGGCGTTTAAACCATCTTATTAAGCTACTGCGACCTAAACCACTCTTCCAAGGGGCATTGATATTGTATTTTTATTCTACTGCGACCTCCACCACTCTTCCAAGGGGCATTAAAACCATATTGTTAAGCTACTGCGACCTCCACCATTCTTCCAAGGAGCATTAAAACCATCTTGTTAAGCTACTGCGACCTGCACCACTCTTCCAAGGGGCATTAATATTGTCTTTTTATTCCAATGCACCTCCACCACTCTTCCAACGGGCATTAAAACCGTCTTGTTAAGATACTGTGACCTCCATATCTTTTCCAATTGGCATTAAAACCGTCATGTTAAGCTGCTGTGACCTCCACATCTTTTCCAAGGGGCATTAAAACCATTTTGTTAAGCTACTGTGACCTCCATCACTCTTCCAAGGGGCATTAAAACCCTCTTTTTAAGCTACTGCATCCTCCACCACTCTTCCAAGGGGCATTAAAACCATCTTGTTAAGCTACTGCGAGCTCCACCACTCTTCCAAGGGGCATTGATATTGTCTTTTTATTCCACTGCGACCTCCAACACTCTTCCAAGGGGCATTAAAACTGTCTTGTTAAGATACTGTGACCTCCACAACTCTTCCAATGGGCATTAAAAGCGTCTTGTTAAGCTGCTGTGACCTCCACGTCTTTTCCAAGGGGGATTAAAACCATCTTGTTAAGCTACTGCGACCTGCACCATTCTTCCAAAGGATATTAAAACCATCTTGTTAAGCTACTGTGACCTCCACGTCTCTTCCTCGGGGCATTGATATTGTCTTTTTATTCCACTGCGATCTCCACCACTCTTCCAAGGGGCATTAAAACCGTCTTGTGAAGCTACTGTAACCTCCACCACTCTTCCAAGGGGCATTAAAACCATCTTATTAAGCTACTGCAACCTCCACCACTCTTCCAAGGGGCATTAAAACCATCTTTTAAGCTACTGCGACCTCCATCACTCTTCCAAGTGGCATTGATATTGTCTTTTTATTCCACAGCGACCTCCACCACTCTTCCAAGGTGCATTAAAACCATTTTGTTAAGCTACTGTGACCTCCACCACTCTTCCAAGGGGCATTAAAACCATCTTGTTAAGCTACTGCGACCTCCACAACTCTTCAAAAGGGCATTGATATTGTCTTTTAATTCCACTGCGACCACCACGACTCTTCCAAGAGGCATTAAAACCGTCTTGTTAAGCTCCTGTGACCTCCACTTCTCTTCTAAGTTGCATTAAAACCATTTTGTTAAGCTACTGCAGCCTCCACCACTCTCCCAAGGGGCATTGATAGCCTTTTTATTCCACAGCGACCTCCACCACTCTTCCAAGGGGCATTAAAACCATTTTGTTAAGCTACTGTGACCTCCACCACTCTTCCAAGGGGCATTAAAACCATCTTGTTAAGCTACTGCGACCTCCACCACTCTTCCAAGGGGCTTTAAAACCTTCTTGTTAAGCTACTGCAACCTCCACCACTCCTCCAAGGGGCATTGATTTTGTCTTTTTATTCCACTGCGACCTCCACCACTCTTCTAAGGGGCATGAAAACCATCTTGTTAAGCTACTGTGACCTCCACGTCTCTTCCACGGGCCATTGATATTGTCTTTTTATTCCACTGCGGCCTCCACCACTCTTCCAAGGGGCATTAAAACCGTCTGTTTAAGCTACTGCGACCTCCACCACTCTTCCAAGGGGCATTAAAACCGTCTTGTTAAGCTACTGCGACCTCTACCACTCTTCCTATGGGCACCTAGACCGTCTTGTTAAGCTACTGCGACCTCCACCACTCTTCCAAGGGGCACTAAAACCGTCTTGTTAAGCTTCTGCGACCTCCACCACTCTTCCAACGGGCATTAAAACCGTCTTGTTAAGATACTGTGACCTCCATATCTCTTCCAATTGGCATTAAAACCGTCATGTTAAGCTGCTGTGACCTCCACGTTTTTTCCAAGGGGCATTAAAACCATCTTGTTAAGCTACTGTGACCTCAATCACTCTTCCAAGGGGCATTAAAACCCTCTTTTTAAGCTACTGCATCCTCCACCACTCTTCCAAGGGGCATTAAAACCATCTTGTTAAGCTACTGCGAGCTCCACCACTCTTCCAAGGGGCATTGATATTGTCTTTTTATTCCACTGCGATCTCCACCACTCTTCCAAGGGGCATTAAAACCGTCTTGTGAAGCTACTGTAACCTCCACCACTCTTCCAAGGGGCATTAAAACCATCTTGTTAAGCTACTGCAACCTCCACCACTCTTCCAAGGGGCATTAAAACCATCTTTTAAGCTACTGCGACCTCCATCACTCTTCCAAGTGGCATTGATATTGTCTTTTTATTCCACAGCGACCTCCACCACTCTTCCAAGGGGCATTAAAACCATTTTATTAAGCTACTGTGACCTCCACCACTCTTCCAAGGGGCATTAAAACCATCTTGTTAAGCTACTGCGACCTCCACAACTCTTCAAAAGGGCATTGATATTGTCTTTTAATTCCACTGCGACCACCACGACTCTACCAAGAGGCATTAAAACCGTCTTGTTAAGCTCCTGTGACCTCCACTTCTCTTCCAAGTTGCATTAAAACCATTTTGTTAAGCTACTGCAGCTTCCACCACTCTCCCAAGGGGCATTGATAGTCTTTTTATTCCACAGCGACCTCCACCACTCTTCCAAGGGGCATTAAAACCATTTTGTTAAGCTACTGTGACCTCCACCACTCTTCCAAGGGGCATTAAAACCATCTTGTTAAGCTACTGCAACCTCCACCACTCCTCCAAGGGGCATTGATTTTGTCTTTTTATTCCACTGCGACCTCCACCACTCTTCTAAGGGGCATGAAAACCATCTTGTTAAGCTACTGTGACCTCCACGTCTCTTCCACGGGCCATTGATATTGTCTTTTTATTCCACTGCGGCCTCCACCACTCTTCCAAGGGGCATTAAAACCGTCTGTTGAAGCTACTGCGACCTCCACCACTCTTCCAAGGGGCATTAAAACCGTCTTGTTAAGCTACTGCGACCTCTACCACTCTTCCTATGGGCACTTAGAAAGTCTTGTTAAGCTACTGCGACCTCCACCACTCTTCCAAGGGGCACTAAAACCGTCTTGTTAAGCTTCTGCGACCTCCACCACTCTTCCAAGGGGCATTAAAAACCATCTTGTTAATCTACTGTGACCTCCACGTCTCTTCAAGGGGCATTAAAACCGTCTTGTTAAACCACTCTGACCTCCACGTCTCTTCCAAGGGGCATTGATTTTGTCTATTTATTCCACTGCAACCTCCACCACTCTTCTAAGGATCATTAAAACCGTCTTGTTAAGCTACTGTGACCTCCACCAGTCTTCCAAGAGACATTAATATTGTCTTTTTATTCCACTGTGACCTCCACGTCTCTTCCAAGGGGCATTAAAAATGTCTTGTTTAGCTACTGTGACCTCCTGCACTCTTCCAAGAGGCATTAAAACCTTCTTGTTAAGCTTCTGCGACCTCCACTACTCTTCCAAGGGGCGTTAAAAACATCTTACTAATCTACTGCGAACTCCAACACTCTTCCAAGTGGCATTGATATTGTCTTTTCATTCCACTGCAACCTCCACCAGTCTTCCAAGGGGCATTAAAAACGTCTTGTTAAGCCACTGCGACCTCCACCAGTCTTCCAAGGGGCATTAAAACTGTCTTGTTAAGCTACTGCGACCTCCACCACTCTTCCAAGGGGAATTGATATTGTCTTTTTATTCCACTGCGACCTCCACCACTCTTCCAAGGGGCATTAAAACCGTCTTGTTAAGCTACTGTGACCTGCACCACTCTTCCAAGGTTCATTAAAACCATCTTGTTAAGCTACTGTGACCTCCACCACTCTTCCAAGGGGCATTAAAACCGTCTTGTTAAGCTTCTGCGACCTCCACCACTCTTCTAAGGGGCGTTTAAACCATCTTATTAAGCTACTGCGAACTCCATCACTCTTCCAAGTGGCATTGATATCGTCTTTTTATTCCACTGCGACCTCCACCACTCTTCCAACGGGCATTAAAACCATATTGTTAAGCTACTGCGACCTCCACCATTCTTCCAAGGGGCACTAAAACCATCTTGTTAAGCTACTGCGACCTGCACCACTCTTCCAAGGGGCATTAATATTGTCTTTTTATTCCAATGCGACCTCCACCACTCTTCTAAGGGGCGTTTAAACCATCTTATTAAGCTACTGCGACCTAAACCACTCTTCCAAGGGGCATTGATATTGTATTTTTATTCCACTGCGACCTCCACCACTCTTCCAAGGGGCATTAAAACCATATTGTTAAGCTACTGCGACCTCCACCATTCTTTCAAGGGGCATTAAAACCATCTTGTTAAGCTACTGCGACCTGCACCACTCTTCCAAGGGGCATTAATATTGTCTTTTTATTCCAATGCGACCTCCACCACTCTTCCAACGGGCATTAAAACCGTCTTGTTAAATACTGTGACCTCCATATCTCTTCCAATTGGCATTAAAACCGTCATGTTAAGCTGCTGTGACCTCCACGTCTTTACCAAGGGGCATTAAAACCATCTTGTTAAGCTACTGTGACCTCCATCACTCTTCCAAGGGGCATTAAAACCCTCTTTTTAAGCTACTGCATCCTCCACCACTCTTCCAAGGGGCATTAAAACCATCTTGTTAAGCTACTGCGAGCTCCACCACTCTTCCAAGGGGCATTGATATTGTCTTTTTATTCCACTGCGACCTCCAACACTCTTCCAAGGGGTATTAAAACTGTCTTGTTAAGATACTGTGACCTCCACAACTCTTCCAATGGGCATTAAAAGCGTCTTGTTAAGCTGCTGTGACCTCCACGTCTTTTCCAAGGGGGATTAAAACCATCTTGTTAAGCTACTGCGACCTGCACCATTCTTCCAAAGGACATTAAAACCATCTTGTTAAGCTACTGTGACCTCCACGTCTCTTCCTCGGGGCATTGATATTGTCTTTTTATTCCACTGCGATCTCCACCACTCTTCCAAGGGGCATTCAAACCGTCTTGTGAAGCTACTGTAACCTCCACCACTCTTCCAAGGGGCATTAAAACCATCTTGTTAAGCTACTGCAACCTCCACCACTCTTCCAAGGGGCATTAAAACCATCTTTTAAGCTACTGCGACCTCCATCACTCTTCCAAGTGGCATTGATATTGTCTTTTTATTCCACAGCGACCTCCACCACTCTTCCAAGGGGCATTAAAACCATTTTGTTAAGCTACTGTGACCTCCACCACTCTTCCAAGGGGCATTAAAACCATCTTGTTAAGCTACTGCGACCTCCACAACTCTTCAAAGGGGCATTGATATTGTCTTTTTATTCCACTGCGACCACCACGACTCTTCCAAGAGGCATTAAAACCGTCTTGTTAAGCTCCTGTGACCTCCACTTCTCTTCCAAGTTGCATTAAAACCATTTTGTTAAGGTACTGCAACCTCCACCACTCTCCCAAGGGGCATTGATAGTCTTTTTATTCCACTGTGACCTCCACGTCTCTTCCAAGGGGCATTAAAACAGTCTTGTGAAGCTACTGTAACCTCCACCACTCTTCCAAGGGGCATTAAAACCATCTTGTTAAGCTACTGCAATCTCCACCACTCTTCCAAGGGGCATTAAAACCATCTTTTAAGCTACTGCGACCTCCATCACTCTTCCAAGTGGCATTGATATTGTCTTTTTATTCCACAGCGACCTCCACCACTCTTCCAAGGGGCATTAAAACCATCTTGTTAAGCTACTGCGACCTCCACCACTCTTCCAAGGGGCTTTAAAACCTTCTTGTTAAGCTACTGCAACCTCCACCACTCCTCCAAGGGGCATTGATTTTGTCTTTTTATTCCACTGCGACCTCCACCACTCTTCTAAGGGGCATGAAAACCATCTTGTTAAGCTACTGTGACCTCCACGTCTCTTCCACGGGCCATTGATATTGTCTTTTTATTCCACTGCGGCCTCCACCACTCTTCCAAGGGGCATTAAAACCGTCTGTTTAAGCTACTGCGACCTCCACCACTCTTCCCAGGGGCATTAAAACCGTCTTGTTAAGCTACTGCGACCTCTACCACTCTTCCTATGGGCACTTAGACCGTCTTGTTAAGCTACTGCGACCTCCACCACTCTGCCAAGGGGCACTAAAACCGTCTTGTTAAGCTTCTGCGACCTCCACCACTCTTCCAAGGGGCATTAAAAACCATCTTGTTAATCTACTGTGACCTCCACGTCTCTTCCAAGGGGCATTAAAACCGTCTTTTTAAACCACTCTGACCTCCACGTCTCTTCCAAGGGGCATTGATTTTGTCTATTTATTCCACTGCAACCTCCACCACTCTTCCAAGGATCATTAAAACCGTCTTGTTAAGCTACTGTGACCTCCACCAGTCTTCCAAGAGACATTAATATTGTCTTTTTATTCCACTGTGACCTCCACGTCTCTTCCAAGGGGCATTAAAAATGTCTTGTTTAGCTACTGTGACCTCCTGCACTCTTCCAAGAGGCATTAAAACCTTCTTGTTAAGCTTCTGCGACCTCCACTACTCTTCCAAGGGGCGTTAAAAACATCTTATTAATCTACTGCGAACTCCAACACTCTTCCAAGTGGCATTGATATTGTCTTTTCATTCCACTGCAACCTCCACCAGTCTTCCAAGGGGCATTAAAAACGTCTTGTTAAGCCACTGCGACCTCCACCAGTCTTCCAAAGGGCATTAAAACTGTCTTGTTAAGCTACTGCGACCTCCACCACTCTTCCAAGGGGAATTGATATTGTCTTTTTATTCCACTGCGACCTCCACCACTCTTCCAAGGGGCATTAAAACCGTCTTGTTAAGCTACTGTGACCTGCACCACTCTTCCAAGGTTCATTAAAACCATCTTGTTAAGCTACTGTGACCTCCACCACTCTTCCAAGGGGCATTAAAACCGTCTTGTTAAGCTTCTGCGACCTCCACCACTCTTCTAAGGGGCGTTTAAACCATCTTATTAAGCTACTGCGAACTCCATCACTCTTCCAAGTGGCATTGATATTGTCTTTTTATTCCACTGCGACCTCCACCACTCTTCCAACGGGTATTAAAACCGTCTTGTTAAGATACTGTGACCTCCATATCTCTTCCAATTGGCATTAAAACCGTCATGTTAAGCTGCTGTGACCTCCACGTCTTTTCCAAGGGGCATTAAAACCATCTTGTTAAGCTACTGTGACCTCCATCACTCTTCCAAGGGGCATTAAAACCCTCTTTTTAAGCTACTGCATCCTCCACCACTCTTCCAAGGGGCATTAAAACCATCTTGTTAAGCTACTGCGAGCTCCACCACTCTTCCAAAGGGCATTGATATTGTCTTTTTATTCCACTGCGACCTCCAACACTCTTCCAAGGGGCATTAAAACTGTCTTGTTAAGATACTGTGACCTCCACAACTCTTCCAATGGGCATTAAAAGCATCTTGTTAAGCTGCTGTGACCTCCACGTCTTTTCCAAGGGGGATTAAAACCATCTTGTTAAGCTACTGCGACCTGCACCATTCTTCCAAAGGACATTAAAACCATCTTGTTAAGCTACTGTGACCTCCACGTCTCTTCCTCGGGGCATTGATATTGTCTTTTTATTCCACTGCGATCTCCACCACTCTTCCAAGGGGCATTAAAACCGTCTTGTGAAGCTACTGTAACCTCCACCACTCTTCCAAGGGGCATTAAAACCATCTTGTTAAGCTACTGCAACCTCCACCACTCTTCCAAGGGGCATTAAACCCATCTTTTAAGCTACTGCGACCTCCATCACTCTTCCAAGTGGCATTGATATTGTCTTTTTATTCCACAGCGACCTCCACCACTCTTCCAAGGGGCATTAAAACCATTTTGTTAAGCTACTGTGACCTCCACCACTCTTCCAAGGGGCATTAAAACCATCTTGTTAAGCTACTGCGACCTCCACAACTCTTCAAAAGGGCATTGATATTGTCTTTTTATTCCACTGCGACCACCACGACTCTTCCAAGAGGCATTAAAACCGTCTTGTTAAGCTCCTGTGACCTCCACTTCTCTTCCAAGTTGCATTAAAACCATTTTGTTAAGCTACTGCAACCTCCACCACTCTCCCAAGGGGCATTGATAGTCTTTTTATTCCACTGTGACCTCCACGTCTCTTCCAAGGGGCATTAAAACTGTCTTGTGAAGCTACTGTAACCTCCACCACTCTTCCAAGGGGCATTAAAACCATCTTGTTAAGCTACTGCAACCTCCACCACTCTTCCAAGGGTCATTAAAACCATCTTTTAAACTACTGCGACCTCCATCACTCTTCCAAGTGGCATTGATATTGTCTTTTTATTCCACAGCGACCTCCACCACTCTTCCAAGGGGCATTAAAACCATTTTGTTAAGCTACTGTGACCTCCACCACTCTTCCAAGGGGCATTAAAACCATCTTGTTAAGCTACTGCGACCTCCACCACTCTTCCAAGGAGCTTTAAAACCTTCTTGTTAAGCTACTGCAACCTCCACCACTCCTCCAAGGGGCATTGATTTTGTCTTTTTATTCCACTGCGACCTCCACCACTCTTCTAAGGGGCATGAAAACCATCTTGTTAAGCTACTGTGACCTCCACGTCTCTTCCACGGGCCATTGATATTGTCTTTTTATTCCACTGCGGCCTCCACCACTCTTCCAAGGGGCATTAAAACCGTCTGTTTAAGCTACTGCGACCTCCACCACTCTTCCAAGGGGCATTAAAACCGTCTTGTTAAGCTACTGCGACCTCTACCACTCTTCCTATGGGCACTTAGACCGTCTTGTTAAGCTGCTGCGACCTCCACCACTCTTCCAAGGGGCACTAAAACCGTCTTGTTAAGCTTCTGCGACCTCCACCACTCTTCCAAGGGGCATTAAAAACCATCTTGTTAATCTACTGTGACCTCCACGTCTCTTCCAAGGGGCATTAAAACCGTCTTGTTAAACCACTCTGACCTCCACGTCTCTTCCAAGGGGCATTGATTTTGTCTATTTATTCCACTGCAACCTCCACCACTCTTCCAAGGATCATTAAAACCGTCTTGTTAAGCTACTGTGACCTCCACCAGTCTTCCAAGAGACATTAATATTGTCTTTTTATTCCACTGTGACCTCCACGTCTCTTCCAAGGGGCATTAAAAATGTCTTGTTTAGCTACTGTGACCTCCTGCACTCTTCCAAGAGGCATTAAAACCTTCTTGTTAAGCTTCTGCGACCTCCACTACTCTTCCAAGGGGCGTTAAAAACATCTTATTAATCTACTGCGAACTCCAACACTCTTCCAACTGGCATTGATATTGTCTTTTTATTCCACTGCAACCTCCACCAGTCTTCCAAGGGGCATTAAAAACGTCTTGTTAAGCCACTGCGACCTCCACCAGTCTTCCAAGGGGCATTAAAACTGTCTTGTTAAGCTACTGCGACCTCCACCACTCTTCCAAGGGGAATTGATATTGTCTTTTTATTCCACTGCGACCTCCACCACTCTTCCAAGGGGCATTAAAACCGTCTTGTTAAGCTACTGTGACCTGCACCACTCTTCCAAGGTTCATTAAAACCATCTTGTTAAGCTACTGTGACCTCCACCACTCTTCCAACGGGCATTAAAACCGTCTTGTTAAGCTTCTGCGACCTCCACCACTCTTCTAAGGGGCGTTTAAACCATCTTATTAAGCTACTGCGAACTCCATCACTCTTCCAAGTGGCATTGATATTGTCTTTTTATTCCACTGCGACCTCCACCACTCTTCCAAGGGACATTAAAATCGTCTTGTTAAGCTACTGCAACCTCCACCACTCTTCCAAGGGGAATTGATATTGTCTTTTTATTCCACTGCGACCTCCACCACTCTTCCAAGGGCCATTAAAACTGTCTTGTTAAGCTACTGTGACCTGCACCACTCTTCGAACGGGCTTTAAAAAGGGCTTGTTAAGCTACTGAGACCTCCACTACTCTTCCAAGGGGAATTGATATTGTCCTTTTTTTTCACCGCGACCTCCACCACTCTTCCAAGGGGCATTAAAACCATCTTGTTAAGCTACTGCGACCTCCACTACTCTTCCAAGGGGCAATAAAACCTTCTTGTTAAGCTACTGCGACCTCCACCACTCTTCCAAGGGGCATTAAAACCGTCTTGTTAAGATACTGTGACCTCCATATCTCTTCCAATGGTTATTAAAACCATCATGTTAAGCTGCTGTGACCTCCACGTCTTTTCCAATAGGCATTAAAACCATCTTGTTAAGCTACTGCGACCTCCACCACTCTTCCAAGGTGCATCAAAACTGTCTTGTTAAGCTACTGCGACCTCCACCACTCTTCCAAGGGGCATTGATATTGTCTTTTTATTCCACTGCAACCTCCACCACTCTTCCAAGGGGCATTAAAACCGTCTTGTTAAGCCACTGCGACCTCCACAAGTCTTCCAAGGGGCATTAAAACTGTCTTGTTAAGCTACTGCGACCTCCACCACTCTTCCAAGGGGAATTTATATTGTCTTTTTATTCCACTGCGACCTCCACCACTCTTCCAAAAGGCACTAAAACCATCTTGTTAAGCTACTGTGACCTGCACCACTCTTCCAAGGTTCATTAAAACCATCTTGTTAAGCTACTGTGACCTCCAACACTCTTCCAAGGGGCATTAAAACCGTCTTGTTAAGCTTCTGCGACCTCCACCACTCTTCCAAGGGGCTTTTAAACCATCTTATTTAGGTACTACGACCTCCATACCTCTTCCAAGTGGCATTGATATTGTCTTTTTATTCCACTGCGACCTCCACCACTCTTCCAAGGGACTTTAAAACCGTCTTGTTAAGCTATTGCAACCTCCACCACTCTTCCAAGGAGAATTGATATTGTCTTTTTATTCCACTGCGACCTCCACCACTCTTCCAAGGGCCATTAAAACTGTCTTGTTAAGCTACTGTGACCTGCACTACTCTTCCAAGGGGCATCAAAACTGTCTTGTTAAGCTACTGCGACCTCCACCACTCTTCCAAGGGGCATTAAAACCATCTTGTTAAGCTACTGTGACCTCCACCACTCTTCCAAGGGGCATCAAAACTGTCTTGTTAAGCTACTGCGACCTCCACCACTCTTCCAAGGGGCATTAAAACCGTCTTGTTAAGCTACTGTGACCTGCACCACTCTTCCAAGGTTCATTAAAACCTTCTTGTTAAGCTACTGTGACCTCAACCACTCTTCCAAGGTTCATTAAAACCTTCTTGTTAAGCTACTGTGACCTCCACCACTATTCCAAGGGGCATTAAAACCTTCTTGTTAAGCTACTGTGACCTCCACCACTCTTCCAAGGTTCATTAAAACCTTCTTGTTAAGCTACTGTGACCTCCACCACTCTTCCTAGGGGCATTTAAACCATCTTATTAAGCTACTGCGACCTAAACCACTCTTCCAAGGGGCATTGATATTGTATTTTTATTCCACTGCGACCTCCACCACTCTTCCAAGGGGCATTAAAACCATATTGTTAAGCTACTGCGACCTCCACCATTCTTCCAAGGGGCATTAAAACCATCTTGTTAAGCTACTGCGACCTGCACCACTCTTCCAAGGGGCATTAATATTGTCTTTTTATTCCACTCCGACCTCCACCACTCTTCCAACGGGCATTAAAACTGTCTTGTTAAGATCCTGTGACCTCCATATCTCTTCCAATTGGCATTAAAACCGTCATGTTAAGCTGCTGTGACCTCCACGTCTTTTCCAAGGGGCATTAAAACCATCTTGTTAAGCTACTGTGACCTCCATCACTCTTCCAAGGGGCATTAAAACCCTCTTTTTAAGCTACTGCATCCTCCACCACTCTTCCAAGGGGCATTAAAAACATCTTGTTAAGCTACTGCGAGCTCCACCACTCTTCCAAGGGGCATTGATATTGTCTTTTTATTCCACTGCGACCTCCAACACTCTTCCAAGGGGCATTAAAACTGTCTTGTTAAGATACTGTGACCTCCACGTCTCTTCCAATGGGCATTAAAAGCGTCTTGTTAAGGTGCTGTGACCTCCACGTCTTTTCCAAGGGGGATTAAAACCATCTTGTTAAGCTACTGCGACCTGCACCACTCTTCCAAAGGACATTAAAAACATCTTGTTAAGCTACTGTGACCTCCACGTCTCTTCTTCGGGGCATTGATATTGTCTTTTTATTCCACTGCGATCTCCACCACTCTTCCAAGGGGCATTAAAACCGTCTTGTTAAGCTACTGCGACCTCCACAACTCTTCCAAGGGGCATTGATATTGTCTTTTTATTCCACTGCGACCACCACGACTCTTCCAAGAGGCATTAAAACCGTCTTGTTAAGCTCCTGTGACCTCCACTTCTCTTCCAAGCTGCATTAAAACCATTTTGTTAAGCTACTGCAACCTCCACCACTTTCCCAAGGGGCATTGATAGTCTTTTTATTCCACTGTGACCTCCACGTCTCTTCCAACGGGCATTAAAACCGTCTTGTGAAGCTACTGTAACCTCCACCACTCTTCCAAGGGGCATTAAAACCATCTTGTTAAGCTACTGCGACCTCCATCACTCTTCCAAGTGGCATTGATATTGTCTTTTTATTCCACAGCGACCTCCACCACTCTTCCAAGGGGCATTAAAACCATTTGGTTAAGCTACTGTGACCTCCACCACTCTTCCAAGGGGCATTAAAACCATCTTGTTAAGCTACTGCGACCTCCACCACTCTTCTAAGGGGCATGAAAACCATCTTGTTAAGCTACTGTGACCTCCACGTCTCTTCTTCGGGGCATTGATATTGTCTTTTTATTCCACTGCGGCCTCCACCACTCTTCCAAGGGGCATTAAAACCGTCTGTTTAAGCTACTGCGACCTCCACCACTCTTCCAAAGGGCATTAAAACCGTCTTGTTAAGCTACTGCGACCTCTACCACTCTTCCTATGGGCACTTAGACCGTCTTGTTAAGCTACTGCGACCTCCACCACTCTTCCAAGGGGCATTGATATTGTCTTTTTATTCCACTGCGACCTCCACCACTCTTCCAAGGGGCAGTAAAACCGTCTTCTTAAGCTACTGCAACCTCCACAAGTCTTCCAAAGGGCATTAAAACTGTCTTGTTAAGCTACTGCGACCTCCACCACTCTTCCAAGGGGAATTGATATTGTCTTTTTATTCCACTGCGACCTCCACCAATCTTCCAAGGGACATTAAAACCGTCTTGTTAAGCTACTGTGACCTGCACCACTCTTCCAAGGTTCATTAAAACCTTCCTGTTAAGCTACTGTGACCTCCACCACTATTCCAAGGGGCATTAAAACCGTCTTGTTAAGCCTCTGCGACCTCCACCACTCTTCCTAGGGGCATTTTAACCATCTTATTAAGCTTCTGCGACCTAAACCACTCTTCCAAGGGGCATTGATATTGTATTTTTATTCCACTGCGACCTCCACCACTCTTCCAAGGGGCATTAAAACCATCTTGTTAAGCTACTGCGACCTCCACCACTCTTCCAAGGGGCATTAAAACCATCTTGTTAAGCTACTGCGACCTCCACCACTCTTCCAACGGGCATTAAAACCGTCTTGTTAAGATACTGTGACCTCCATATCTCTTCCAATTGGCATTAAAACCGTCATGTTAAGCTGCTGTGACCTCCACGTCTTTTCCAAGGGGCATTAAAACCCTCTTTTAAAGCTACTGCGTCCTCCACCACTCTTCCAAGGGGCATTAAAACCATCTTGTTAAGCTACTGCGAGCTCCACCACTCTTCCAAGTGGCTTTGATATTGTCTTTTTATTCCACTGCGACCTCCAACACTCTTCCAAAGGGGCATTAAAACTGTCTTGTTAAGATACTGTGACCTCCACAACTCTTCCAATGGGCATTAAAAGCGTCTTGTTAAGCTGCTGTGACCTCCACGTCTTTTCCAAGGGGGATTAAAACCATCTTGTTAAGCTACTGCGACCTGCACCACTCTTCCAAGGTGCAGTAAAACCATCTTGTTAAGCTACTGTGACCTCCACGTCTCTTCCACGGGGCATTGATATTGTCTTTTTATTCCACTGCTATCTCCACCACTCTTACAAGGGGCATTAAAACTGTCTTGTTAAGCTTCTGCGGCCTCCACAACTCTTCCAAGGGGCATTGATATTGTCTTTTTATTCCACTGCGACCACCACCACTCTTCCAAGAGGCATTAAAACCGTCTTGTTAAGCTCCTGTGACCTCCACTTCTCTTCCATGTTGCATTAAAACCATTTTGTTAAGCTACTGCAACGTACACCACTCTCCCAAGGGGCATTGATAGTCTTTTTATTCCACTGTGACCTCCACGTCTCTTCCAAGGGGCATTAAAACCATCTTGTTAAGCTACTGTAACCTCCACCACTCTTCCAAGGGGCATTAAAACCATCTTGTTAAGCTACTGCAGCCTCCACCACTCTTCCAAGGGACATTAAAACCATCTTTTAAGCTACTGCGACCTCCATCACTCTTCCAAGTGGCATTGATATTGTCTTTTTTTTCCACTGCGACCTCCACCACTCTTCCAAGGGGCATTAAAACCATCTTGTTAAGCTACTGTGACCTCCACCACTCTTCCAAGTGGCATTAAAACCATCTTGTTAAGCTACTGCGACCTCCACCACTCTTCCAAAGGACTTTAAAACCTTCTTGTTAAGCTACTGCAACCTCCACCACTCTTCCAAGGGGCATTGATTTTGTCTTTTTATTCCACTGCGACCTCCACCACTCTTCCAAGGAGCATTAAAACTGTCTTGTGAAGCTACTGTAACCTCCACCACTCTTCCAAGGGGCATTAAAACCATCTTGTTAAGCTACTGCAACCTCCACCACTCTTCCAAGGGTCATTAAAACCATCTTTTAAACTACTGCGACCTCCATCACTCTTCCAAGTGGCATTGATATTGTCTTTTTATTCCACAGCGACCTCCACCACTCTTCCAAGGGGCATTAAAACCATTTTGTTAAGCTACTGTGACCTCCACCACTCTTCCAAGGGGCATTAAAACCATTTTGTTAAGCTACTGCGACCTCCACCACTCTTCCAAGGAGCTTTAAAACCTTCTTGTTAAGCTACTGCAACCTCCACCACTCCTCCAAGGGGCATTGATTTTGTCTTTTTATTCCACTGCGACCTCCACCACTCTTCTAAGGGGCATGAAAACCATCTTGTTAAGCTACTGTGACCTCCACGTCTCTTCCACGGGCCATTGATATTGTCTTTTTATTCCACTGCGGCCTTCACCACTCTTCCAAGGGGCATTAAAACCGTCTGTTTAAGCTACTGCGACCTCCACCACTCTTTCAAGGGGCATTAAAACCGTCTTGTTAAGCTACTGCGACCTCTACCACTCTTCCTATGGGCACTTAGACCGTCTTGTTAAGCTACTGCGACCTCCACCACTCTTCCAAGGGGCACTAAAACCGTCTTGTTAAGCTTCTGCGACCTCCACCACTCTTCGAAGGGGCATTAAAAACAATCTTGTTAATCTACTGTGACCTCCACGTCTCTTCCAAGGGGCATTAAAACCGTCTTGTTAAACCACTCTGACCTCCACGTCTCTTCCAAGGGGCATTGATTTTGTCTATTTATTCCACTGCAACCTCCACCACTCTTCCAAGGATCATTAAAACCGTCTTGTTAAGCTACTGTGACCTCCACCAGTCTTCCAAGAGACATTAATATTGTCTTTTTATTCCACTGTGACCTCCACGTCTCTTCCAAGGGGCATTAAAAATGTCTTGTTTAGCTACTGTGACCTCCTGCACTCTTCCAAGAGGCATTAAAACCTTCTTGTTAAGCTTCTGCGACCTCCACTACTCTTCCAAGGGGCGTTAAAAACATCTTATTAATCTACTGCGAACTCCAACACTCTTCCAAGTGGCATTGATATTGTCTTTTCATTCCACTGCAACCTCCACCAGTCTTCCAAGGGGCATTAAAAACGTCTTGTTAAGCCACTGCGACCTCCACCAGTCTTCCAAGGGGCATTAAAACTGTCTTGTTAAGCTACTGCGACCTCCACCACTCTTCCAAGGGGAATTGATATTGTCTTTTTATTCCACTGCGACCTCCACCACTCTTCCAAGGGGCATTAAAACCGTCTTGTTAAGCTACTGTGACCTGCACCACTCTTCCAAGGTTCATTAAAACCATCTTGTTAAGCTACTGTGACCTCCACCACCCTTCCAACGGGCATTAAAACCTACTTGTTAAGCTTCTGCGACCTCCACCACTCTTCTAAGGGGCGTTTAAACCATCTTATTAAGCTACTGCGAACTCCATCACTCTTCCAAGTGGCATTGATATTGTCTTTTTATTCCACTGCGACCTCCACCACTCTTCCAAGGGACATTAAAATCGTCTTGTTAAGCTACTGCAACCTCCACCACTCTTCCAAGGGGAATTGATATTGTCTTTTTATTCCACTGCGACCTCCACCACTCTTCCAAGGGCCATTAAAACTGTCTTGTTAAGCTACTGTGACCTGCACCACTCTTCCAACGGGCATTAAAAAGGGCTTGTTAAGCTACTGAGACCTCCACTACTCTTCCAAGGGGAATTGATATTGTCCTTTTTTTTCACCGCGACCTCCACCACTCTTCCAAGGGGCATTAAAACCATCTTGTTAAGCTACTGCGACCTCCACTACTCTTCCAAGGGGCAATAAAACCTTCTTGTTAAGCTACTGCGACCTCCACCACTCTTCCAAGGGGCATTAAAACCGTCTTGTTAAGATACTGTGACCTCCATATCTCTTCCAATGGTTATTAAAACCATCATGTTAAGCTGCTGTGACCTCCACGTCTTTTCCAATAGGCATTAAAACCATCTTGTTAAGCTACTGCGACCTCCACCACTCTTCCAAGGTGCATCAAAACTGTCTTGTTAAGCTACTGCGACCTCCACCACTCTTCCAAGGGGCATTGATATTGTCTTTTTATTCCACTGCAACCTCCACCACTCTTCCAAGGGGCATTAAAACCGTCTTGTTAAGCCACTGCGACCTCCACAAGTCTTCCAAGGGGCATTAAAACTGTCTTGTTAAGCTACTGCGATCTCCACCACTCTTCCAAGGGGAATTTATATTGTCTTTTTATTCCACTGCGACCTCCACCACTCTTCCAAAAGGCACTAAAACCATCTTGTTAAGCTACTGTGACCTGCACCACTCTTCCAAGGTTCATTAAAACCATCTTGTTAAGCTACTGTGACCACCAACACTCTTCCAAGGGGCATTAAAACCGTCTTGTTAAGCTTCTGCGACCTCCACCACTCTTCCAAGGGGCTTTTAAACCATCTTATTTAGGTACTACGACCTCCATACCTCTTCCAAGTGGCATTGATATTGTCTTTTTATTCCACTGCGACCTCCACCACTCTTCCAAGGGACTTTAAAACCGTCTTGTTAAGCTATTGCAACCTCCACCACTCTTCCAAGGAGAATTGATATTGTCTTTTTATTCCACTGCGACCTCCACCACTCTTCCAAGGGCCATTAAAACTGTCTTGTTAAGCTACTGTGACCTGCACTACTCTTCCAAGGGGCATCAAAACTGTCTTGTTAAGCTACTGCGACCTCCACCACTCTTCCAAGGGGCATTAAAACCATCTTGTTAAGCTATAGTGACCTCCACCACTCTTCCAAGGGGCATCAAAACTGTCTTGTTAAGCTACTGCGACCTCCACCACTCTTCCAAGGGGCATTAAAACCGTCTTGTTAAGCTACTGTGACCTGCACCACTCTTCCAAGGTTCATCAAAACCTTCTTGTTAAGCTACTGTGACCTCAACCACTCTTCCAAGGTTCATTAAAACCTTCTTGTTAAGCTACTGTGACCTCCACCACTATTCCAAGGGGCATTAAAACCTTCTTGTTAAGCTACTGTGACCTCCACCACTCTTCCAAGGTTCATTAAAACCTTCTTGTTAAGCTACTGTGACCTCCACCACTCTTCCTAGGGGCATTTAAACCATCTTATTAAGCTACTGCGACCTAAACCACTCTTCCAAGGGGCATTGATATTGTATTTTTATTCCACTGCGACCTCCACCACTCTTCCAAGGGGCATTAAAACCATATTGTTAAGCTACTGCGACCTCCACCATTCTTCCAAGGGGCATTAAAACCATCTTGTTAAGCTACTGCGACCTGCACCACTCTTCCAAGGGGCATTAATATTGTCTTTTTATTCCACTGCGACCTCCACCACTCTTCCAACGGGCATTAAAACTGTCTTGTTAAGATCCTGTGACCTCCATATCTCTTCCAATTGGCATTAAAACCGTCATGTTAAGCTACTGTGACCTCCATCACTCTTCCAAGGGGCATTAAAACCCTCTTTTTAAGCTACTGCATCCTCCACCACTCTTCCAAGGGGCATTAAAAACATCTTGTTAAGCTACTGCGAGCTCCACCACTCTTCCAAGGGGCATTGATATTGTCTTTTTATTCCACTGCGACCTCCAACACTCTTCCAAGGGGCATTAAAACTGTCTTGTTAAGATACTGTGACCTCCACAACTCTTCCAATGGGCATTAAAAGCGTCTTGTTAAGGTGCTGTGACCTCCACGTCTTTTCCAAGGGGGATTAAAACCATCTTGTTAAGCTACTGCGACCTGCACCACTCTTCCAAAGGACATTAAAAACATCTTGTTAAGCTACTGTGACCTCCACGTCTCTTCTTCGGGGCATTGATATTGTCTTTTTATTCCACTGCGATCTCCACCACTCTTCCAAGGGGCATTAAAACCGTCTTGTTAAGCTACTGCGACCTCCACAACTCTTCCAAGGGGCATTGATATTGTCTTTTTATTCCACTGCGACCACCACGACTCTTCCAAGAGGCATTAAAACCGTCTTGTTAAGCTCCTGTGACCTCCACTTCTCTTCCAAGCTGCATTAAAACCATTTTGTTAAGCTACTGCAACCTCCACCACTCTCCCAAGGGGCATTGATAGTCTTTTTATTCCACTGTGACCTCCACGTCTCTTCCAACGGGCATTAAAACCGTCTTGTGAAGCTACTGTAACCTCCACCACTCTTCCAAGGGGCATTAAAACCATCTTGTTAAGCTACTGCAACCTCCACCACTCTTCCAAGGGGCATTAAAACCATCTTTTAAGCTACTGCGACCTCCATCACTCTTCCAAGTGGCATTAATATTGTCTTTTTATTCCACAGCGACCTCTACCACTCTTCCAAGGGGCATTAAAACCATTTGGTTAAGCTACTGTGACCTCCACCACTCTTCCAAGGGGCATTAAAACCATCTTGTTAAGCTACTGCGACCTCCACCACTCTTCTAAGGGGCATGAAAACCATCTTGTTAAGCTACTGTGACCTCCACGTCTCTTCTTCGGGGCATTGATATTGTCTTTTTATTCCACTGCGGCCTCCACCACTCTTCCAAGGGGCATTAAAACCGTCTGTTTAAGCTACTGCGACCTCCACCACTCTTCCAAAGGGCATTAAAACCGTCTTGTTAAGCTACTGCGACCTCTACCACTCTTCCTATGGGCACTTAGACCGTCTTGTTAAGCTACTGCGACCTCCACCACTCTTCCAAGGGGCATTGATATTGTCTTTTTATTCCACTGCGACCTCCACCACTCTTCCAAGGGGCAGTAAAACCGTCTTCTTAAGCTACTGCAACCTCCACAAGTCTTCCAAAGGGCATTAAAACTGTCTTGTTAAGCTACTGCGACCTCCACCACTCTTCCAAGGGGAATTGATATTGTCTTTTTATTCCACTGCGACCTCCACCAATCTTCCAAGGGACATTAAAACCGTCTTGTTAAGCTACTGTGACCTGCACCACTCTTCCAAGGTTCATTAAAACCTTCCTGTTAAGCTACTGTGACCTCCACCACTATTCCAAGGGGCATTAAAACCGTCTTGTTAAGCTTCTGCGACCTCCACCACTCTTCCTAGGGGCATTTTAACCATCTTATTAAGCTTCTGCGACCTAAACCACTCTTCCAAGGGGCATTGATATTGTATTTTTATTCCACTGCGACCTCCACCACTCTTCCAAGGGGCATTAAAACCATCTTGTTAAGCTACTGCGACCTCCACCACTCTTCCAAGGGGCATTAAAACCATCTTGTTAAGCTACTGCGACCTCCACCACTCTTCCAACGGGCATTAAAACCGTCTTGTTAAGATACTGTGACCTCCATATCTCTTCCAATTGGCATTAAAACCGTCATGTTAAGCTGCTGTGACCTCCACGTCTTTTCCAAGGGGCATTAAAACCCTCTTTTAAAGCTACTGCGTCCTCCACCACTCTTCCAAGGGGCATTAAAACCATCTTGTTAAGCTACTGCGAGCTCCACCACTCTTCCAAGTGACTTTGATATTGTCTTTTTATTCCACTGCGACCTCCAACACTCTTCCAAGGGGCATTAAAACTGTCTTGTTAAGATACTGTGACCTCCACAACTCTTCCAATATGCATTAAAAGCGTCTTGTTAAGCTGCTGTGACCTCCACGTCTTTTCCAAGGGGGATTAAAACCATCTTGTTAAGCTACTGCGACCTGCACCACTCTTCCAAGGTGCAGTAAAACCATCTTGTTAAGCTACTGTGACCTCCACGTCTCTTCCACGGGGCATTGATATTGTCTTTTTATTCCACTGCTATCTCCACCACTCTTCCAAGGGGCATTAAAACTGTCTTGTTAAGCTTCTGCGACCTCCACAACTCTTCCAAGGGGCATTGATATTGTCTTTTTATTCCACTGCGACCACCACCACTCTTCCAAGAGGCATTAAAACCGTCTTGTTAAGCTCCTGTGACCTCCACTTCTCTTCCATGTTGCATTAAAACCATTTTGTTAAGCTACTGCAACGTACACCACTCTCCCAAGGGGCATTGATAGTCTTTTTATTCCACTGTGACCTCCACGTCTCTTCCAAGGGGCATTAAAACCATCTTGTTAAGCTACTGTAACCTCCACCACTCTTCCAAGGGGCATTAAAACCATCTTGTTAAGCTACTGCAGCCTCCACCACTCTTCCAAGGGACATTAAAACCATCTTTTAAGCTACTGCGACCTCCATCACTCTTCCAAGTGGCATTGATATTGTCTTTTTTTTCCACTGCGACCTCCACCACTCTTCCAAGGGGCATTAAAACCATCTTGTTAAGCTACTGTGACCTCCACCACTCTTCCAAGTGGCATTAAAACCATCTTGTTAAGCTACTGCGACCTCCACCACTCTTCCAAAGGACTTTAAAACCTTCTTGTTAAGCTACTGCAACCTCCACCACTCTTCCAAGGGGCATTGATTTTATCTTTTTATTCCACTGCGACCTCCACCACTCTTCTAAGGGGCATTAAAACCATCTTGTTAAGCTACTGTGACCTCCACGTCTCTTCCACGGGGCATTGATATTGTCTTTTTATTCCTCTGCGACCTCCACCACTCTTCCAAGGGGCATTAAACCCGTCTGTTTAAGCTACTGCGACCTCCACCTCTCTTCCAAGGGGCATTAAAACCGTCTTGTTAAGCTACTGCGAACTCCACCACTCATCCAAGGGACTTTAAAACCTTCTTGTTAAGCTACTGCGACCTCTACCACTCTTCCTATGGGCACTAAGACCGTCTTGTTAAGCTACTGCGACCTCCACCACTCTTCCAAGGGGCATTGATATTGTCTTTTTATTCTACTGCGACCTCCACCACTCTTCCAAGGGGCAGTAAAACCGTCTTCTTAAGCTACTGCAACCTCCACAAGTTTTCCAAGGGGCATTAAAACTGTCTTGTTAAGCTACTGCGACCTCCACCACTCTTCCAAGGGGAATTGATATTGTCTTTTTATTCCACTGCGACCTCCACCACTCTTCCAAGGGACATTAAAACGGTCTTGTTAAGCTACTGTGACCTGCACCACTCTTCCAAGGTTCTTTAAAATCTTCCTGTTAAGCTACTGTGACCTCCACCACTATTCCAAGGGGCATTAAAACCGTCTTGTTAAGCTTCTGCGACCTCCACCACTCTTCCTAGGGGCATTGATATTTTATTTTTATTCCACTGCGACCTCCACCACTCTTCCAAGGGGCATTAAAACCATCTTGTTAAGCTACTGCGACCTCCACCATTCTTCCAAGGGGCATTAAAACCATCTTGTTAAGCTACTGCGACCTCTACCACTCTTCCAAGTGGCATTAATATTGTCTTTTTATTCCACTGCGACCTCCACCACTCTTCCAAGGGGCATTAAAACTGTCTTGTTAAGCTACTGCGACCTCCACCACTCTTCCAAGGGGCATTAAAACCATCTTGTTAAGCTACTGCGTCCTCTACCACTCTTCCTATGGGCACTTAGACCATCTTGTTAAGCTACTGCGACCTCCACCACTCTTCCAAGGGGCATTGATATTGTATTTTTATTCCACTGCGACATTCACCACTCTTCCAAGGGGCATTAAAACCGTCTTGTTAAGCTACTGTGACCTGCACCACTCTTCCAAGGTTCATTAAAACCTTCCTGTTAAGCTACTGTGACCTCCACCACTATTCCAAGGGGCATTAAAACCTTTTTGTTAAGCTTCTGCGACCTCCACGACTCTTCCTAGGGGCGTTTAAACCATTTTATTAAGCTACTGCGACCTAAACCACTCTTCCAAGGGGCATTGATATTGTATTTTTATTCCACTGCGACCTCCACCACTCTTCCAAGGGGCATTAAAACCATCTTGTTAAGCTACTGCGACCTCCACCACTATTCCAAGGGGCATTTAAACCATCTAGTTAAGCTACTGCGACCTCCACCACTTTTCCAAGGGGCATTAATATTGTCTTTTTATTCCACTGCGACCTCCACCACTCTTCCAAGGGGCATTAAAACTGTCTTGTTAAGCTACTACGACCTCCACAACTGTTCCAAGGGTAATTGATATTGTCTTTTTATTCCACTGCGACCTCCACCACTCTTCCAAGGGGCATTAAAACCGTCTTGTTAAGGTACTGTGACCTGCACCACTCTTCCAAGGTTCATTAAAACCTTCTTGTTAAGCTACTGTGACCTCCACCACTATTCCAAGGGGCATTAAAACAGTCTTGTTAAGCTTCTGCGACCTCCACCACTCTTCCTAGGGGCGTTTAAACCATCTTATTAAGCTACTGCGACCTAAACCACTCTTCCAAGGGGCATTGATATTGTATTTTTATTCCACTGAGACCTCCACCACTCTTCCAAGGGGCATTAAAACCATCTTGCTAAGCTTCTGCGACCGCCACCACTCTTCCAATGGGCATTAAAACCATCTTGTTAAGCTACTGCGACCTCCACCACTCTTCCAAGGGGCATTAATATTGTCTTTTTATTCCACTGCGACCTCCACCACTCTTCCAAGGGGCATTGAAACCGTCTTGTTAAGATACTGTGACCTCCATATCTCTTCAAATTGGCATTAAAACCATCATGTTAAGCTACTGTGACCTCCATGTCTCTTCCACGTGGCATTGATATTGTCTTTTTATTCCACTGCGATCTCCACCACTCTTCCAAGGGGCATTAAAACCGTCTTGTTAAGCTACTGTGACCCCCACAACTCTTCCAAGAGGCATTGATATTGTCTTTTTATTCCACTGCGACCACCACCACTCTTCCAAGAGGCATTAAAACATTCTTGTTAAGCTCCTGTGACCTCCACTTCTCTTCCAAGTTGCATTAAAACCATTTTGTTAAGCTACTGCAACCTCCACCACTCTCCCAAGGGGCATTGATAGTCTTTTTATTCCACTGTGACCTCCACGTCTCTTCCAAGGGGCATTAAAACAGTCTAGTTAAGCTACTGTAACCTCCACCACTCTTCCAAGGGGCATTAAAACCATCTTTTTAAGCTACTGCGACCTCCATCACTCTTCCAAGTGGCATTGATATTGTCTTTTTATTCCACTGCGACCTCCACCACTCTTCCAAGGGGCATTAAAACCGTCTTGTTAAGCTACTGTGACCTCCACCACTCTTCCAAGGGGCATTAAAACAATCTTGTTAAGCTACTGCGACCTCCACCACCTTTCCAAGGGGCATTAAAACCTTCTTGTTAAGCTACTGCAACCTCCACCACTCTTCCAAGGGGCATTGATTTTGTCTTTTTATTCCACTGCGACCTACACCACTCTTCTAAGGGGCCTTAAAACCATCTTGTTAAGGTACTGTGACCTCCACGTCTCTTCCACGGGGCATTGATATTGTCTTTTTATTCCACTGCGACCTCCACCACTCTTCCAAGGGGCATTAAAACCGTCTGTTTAAGCTACTGCGACCTCCACCACAGTGCCAAGGGGCATTAAAACTGTTTTGTTAAGCTACTGCGACCTCTACCACTCTTCCTATGGGCACTTAGACCGTCTTATTAAGCTACTGCGACCTTCAGCACTCTTCCAAGGGGCATTGATATTGTCTTTTTATTTCACTGCTACCTCCACCACTCTTCCAATGGGCATTAAAACCGTCTTGTTAAGCTGCTGTGACCTCCACGTCTTTTCCAAGCGGGATTAAAACCATCTTGTTAAGCTACTGCGACCTGCACCACTCTTCCAAGGGGCAGTCAAACCATCTTGTTAAGCTACTGTGACCTCCACGTCTCTTCCACGTGGCATTAATATTGTCTTTTTATTCCACTGCGATCTCCACCACTCTTCCAAGGGGCATTAAAACCGTCTTGTTAAGCTACTGCGACCCCCACAACTCTTCCAAGGGGTATTGATATTGTCTTTTTATTCCACTGCGACCACCACCACTCTTCCAAGAGGCATTAAAACATTCTTGTTAAGCTCCTGTGACCTCCAGTTCTCTTCCAAGTTGCATTAAAACCATTTTGTTAAGCTACTGCAACCTCCACTACTCTCCCAAGGGGCATTGATAGTCTTTTTATTCCACTGTGACCTCCACGTCTCTTCCAAGGGGCATTAAAACCGTCTTGTTAAGCTACTGTAACCTCCACCACTCTTCCAAGGGGCATTAAAACCATCTTGTTAAGCTACTGCAACCTCCACCACTCTTCCAAGGGGCATTAAAACCATCTTTTTAAGCTACTGCGACCTCCATCACTCTTCCAAGCGGCAATGATATTGTCTTTTTATTCCACTGCGACCTCCACCACTCTTCCAAGGGGCATTAAAACCGTCTTGTTAAGCTACTGTGACCTCCACCACTCTTCCAAGGGGCATTAAAACCATCATGTTAAGCTACTGCGACCTCCACCACTCTTCCAAGGGGCATTAAAACCTTCTTGTTAAGCTACTGCAACCTCCACCACTCTTCCAAGGGGCATTGATTTTGTCTTTTTATTCCACTGCGACATACACCACTCTTCTAAGGGGCCTTAAAACCATCTTGTTAAGCTACTGTGACCTCCACCTCTCTTCCACGGGGCATTGATATTGTCTTTTTATTCCACTGCGACCTCCACCACTCTTCCAAGGGGCATTAAAACCGTCTGTTTAAGCTACTGCGACCTCCACCTCTCTGCCAAGGGGCATTAAAACTGTCTTGTTAAGCTACTGCGACCTCTACCACTCTTCCTATGGGCACTTAGACCGTCTTGTTAAGCTACTGCGACCTCCACCACTCTTCCAAGGGGCATTGATATTGTCTTTTTATTTCACTGCGACCTCCACCACTCTTCCAAGGGGCATTAAAACTGTCTTGTTAAGCTCCTGTGACCTCCACGTCTCATTCAAGGGGCACTAAAACAATTTTGTTAAGCTACTGCGACCTCCACCACTCTTCCAAGGGGCATTTGTAGACTTTTTATTCCACTGTGACCTCCACGTCTCTTCCAAGGGGCAGTAAAACCGCCTTGTTAAGCTACTGTGACCTCCACCACTCTTCCAAGGGGCATTAAAACCATCTTGTTAAGCTACTGCGACCTCCACCACTCTTCCAAGGGGCATTAAAACCATCTTGTTAAGCTACTGCTACCTCCACCACTCTTCCAAGGGGCATTGATATTGTCTTTTTATTCCACTGCGACCTCCACCACTCTTCCAAGGGGCATTAAAACCGTCTTGTTAAGATACTGTGACCTCCATATCTCTTCCAATGGACATTAAAACCATCATGTTAAGCTGCTGTGACCTCCACGTCTTTTCCAAGGGGCATTAAAACCATCTTGTTAACCTACTGTGACCTCCACCACTCTTCCAAGGGGCATTAAAACCGTCTTGTTAAGCTACTGCTACCTCCTCCACTCTTCCAAGGGGCATTGATAGTCTTTTTATTCCACTGTGACGTCCACGTCTTGTCCAAGGGGCATTAAAACCATCCTGTTAGGCTACTGTGACCTCCACGTGTCTTCCAAGGGGCATTAAAACCGTATTGTTAAGCTACTGTGACCTCCACCAATCTTCCAAGGGGCATTAAAACCGTCTTGTTAAGCTACTGCGACCTCCACAGCTCTTCCAAGGGGCATTAAAGCCATCTTTTTAAGCTACTGCGACCTCCACGTCTCTTCCAAGTGGCATTGAAATTGTCTTTTTATTCCACTGCGACCTCCATCACTCTTCCAAGGGGCATGAACACCATCTTGTTAAGCTGCTGTGACCTCCACCACTCTTCCATTGGGCATAAAAACCGTTTTGTTAAGCTACTGCGTACTCCACCTCTCTTTTAAGGGGCATTAAAACCTTCTTGTTAAGCTGCTGTGACCTCCACAACTCTTCCAAGGGGCATTGATATTGTCTTTTTATTCCACTGCGACCTCCACCACTTTTCCAAGGGGCATTAAAACCGTCCTGTTAAGATACTGTAACCTCCATATCTTTCCAATGGGCATTAAAACTGTCATGTTAAGCTACTGTGACGTCCACGTCTCTTCCAAGGGGCATTAAAACCGTCTTTTTAAGCTTCTGTGACCTCCACCACTCTTCCAAGGGGCATTAAAACCGTCTTGTTAAGCTACTGCGACCTCCACCACTCTTCCAAGGGGCATTAAAACGGTCTTGTTAAGCTACGGTGACCTCCACCACTCTTCCAAGGGGCATTAAAACCATCTTTTTAAGCTACTGCAACCTTCACCACTCTTCCAAGGGGCATTGATATTGTCTTTTTATTCCACTGCGACCTCCACCACTCTTCCAATGCACATTAAAACCGTCTTGTTAAGATACTGTGACCTCCACGTCTTTTCCAAGTAGCATTGAAACCATCTTGTTAAGCGACTGCGACCTCCACCACTCTTCCAAGTGGCATTAAAACTGTATTGTTAAGCTACTGTGACCTCCACGTCTCTTCCACGGGGCATTGATATTGTCTTTTTATTCCACTGCGACCTCCACCACTCTTCCAATGGCATTAAAACCGTCTTGTTAAGCTACTGTGACCTCCACGTCTCTTCCACGGGGCATTGATATTGTCTATTTATTCCACTGCGACCTCTACCTCTCTTTCCCGGGGCATTAAAACCGTCTTGTTAAGCTACTGTGACCTCCACCACTCTTCCAAGAGGTATTAATATTGTCTTTTTATTCCACTGTGACCTCCACGTCTCTTCTAAGGGGCATTAAAACCATCTTGTTAAGCTACTGTGACCTTCTCGTCTCTTCCAAAGGGCATTGATATTGTCATTTTATTCCAATGCGACCTCAACCTCTCTTCCAAGGAGCATTAAGACCGTCTTGTTAAGCTACTGCGACCTCCACCACTCTTCCAAGGGGCATTGATACTGTCTTTTTATTCCACTGTGACATCCACCACTTTTCCAAGGGGCATTAAAACCATCTTGTTAAGCTACTATGACCTCCACGTCTCTTCCAAGGGGCATTAAAACCGTCTTGTTAAGCTACTGCGACTTCCACCTCTCTTCCAAGTGCTCTTTAAACCGTCTTGTTAAGCTACTTTGTCCTTCACGTCTCTTCCACGGGGCATTGATATTGTCTTTTTATTCCAATGTAACCTCCACCACTCTTCCAAGGGGCATTAAAAACCTTCTTGTTAAGCTACTGTGACCTCCACGTCTCTTCCAAGGGGCATTAAAATCGTCTTGTTAACCCACTCTGAACTCCACAGCTCTTCCAAGGGGCATTGAAATGTTGTTTTTAATTAACTCTAACCTCCACGACTCTTCCAACAGGCATTGCATTTCCTCCTAATTTTAGTCAGCTTATGCTTTTCAACGTATAGGTGAACACTAAGGGAGACCCACTCCCCAATAATGGGTAGAAGGTTTTCAGTACACTGTAATCCACGTCTGTTTCAAGAGGCATTGCAGTTCCTCATCATTTTTGGAAAGGCTTCCATTCACTGCTTATGCCAACAGTGTAGAGGTGACCCTGTTGCTATAAATGGAAAAATGGTTTAGTTAAGGCACTCTGACCTCCATGTCACTTCCAAGGGGCATTGGAGTGCCTCAAAATTTTTGGTAGGCATTGCACTCACTGTATGCCCTATAACTGTGTAGCCGAACCGCTCCTTTTGGTACCGAAATATATCCTACAAGACATGTGTGGTTGACTGGCCTGATATTGATGTGAATGGTCCCTGTTCCTCCTGCTCTTTCTCCTTTGCCACCACCTCATCCATCATTCATCACCTGAAGCTATGTTTTAACGGGAGTCATAGAACTGGGATATTAGCAGGAAAACATCCAGCAATCCTCGGAGGAGGTAGGATATGTGCCAAAACGCTGACCACCTCAGGCCTAGCTGCTACTACATACATGCGCTCGCATTCCAAGGAACAGAAAGCTAAGGAGATGGATGGCCTCATGATCATGAATAATCTACTCGTTGTGTAGGAGGCCAACCACTGCTGCTGTCTACCTTCTGAACTTTGTGTTGAAGCCTGATTGACCCAGGACCCACTAACCTCTATGTCTGGAGGACGTGTTGCATCCCAGTGTCCAACTGTGTCCTGGCTTCCACAATATTAACCCAGTGTGAAGGCGTCAGTGAGATGGACCATCCCTGCCCACATTCACAGACGCAGCCATGATGTGGTGGCCAGATTCCGCCTCCACATGCCTTAAAGGCCCAATTTTAAGTGCAAGCAAGCAGTATGGTATTGCAGCCTGGGGGTGGGTGGGTGGCAGGCTGCATACTTGCGCTTGCATTATAAGGAATGGGGGAGGTACAATTGAACACTGCCCTGGGACAAGGACTTGCACAGGGATATTTGCAAGTCTGCTTCTTTTGATGGGGCAATGATCATTTCTGATGTGCACACTTTTAGGTAGTGACCTGGGTGTCAGAGATGCTTCCAGGGGTCTTCACCATGCTGTTCCCATGTCTTTTCAGCACTGTATGCATGTGTCACACAGCACATGGCCAGATAAGGTTGTAAAATGTTAAAATGACATTTCCTGGTGAATGCATTTGTTATGGTTGAAAGCAATACAAAAGTGCAAAAACGCATAAAAATTGCTTCTTGTGAACATAGCCCAAGGTGTGGTGGAGTATTTTTGTTTTTGGTAATTTATTTTATCTTATACAAAAGTCTTTACCCTGGAAAGGATGTTCCTTAACATATTTCACAGGAAAGCAGTTTTAGTTTTGTTTTTGAACGTTTTATTGTGAGCCTGTAAAAGTGGCTTAATACCTCTGACCATGTTGTTGACAGCAGTGACCTGGGGGTCAGAAATGCTTCCTGGGGTGATACCCATGTCATTTGAGCACTGTCACTATCGTTTGGGGCACTTTTTAGGCTTTCTACAGACTGCCGGGAGTGCCGCTGCAAAAATGCTCGGGTCTCCCATAGACTAACATTGGGCTCGTTGCTCGGGTCGAGCACTCGAGTATCACGATGCGCTCGGCCCGAGCTTCGAGCACCCGAGCATTTTAGTGCTCGCTCAACACTAGTTCCATCTGAATTTTTGGCAGCCCTTGCAGACACTGCATTCGCAATAACAGTATAGGAGACCCACTTGTTAATAATGGAACAGCAAAGCATAGCCGGCTGATGGCTCTCTAACAATAGCGAGGGCCGACTGTTGGCCTTTTAAGAATAGTAAGGGCCGCGTGATGGCCCTATAAAAATAGGCTTTGTGAATTTCAGAGTCCCACCATCAAAAATAAAACAGGATGTGTCTGATGATGTGTCACATTGCCAGAAATGGTTGTAAAATGTTAAAATTACATTTCCCAGTGAATGCATTTGTCTTAAAAAATAACGTAAAAAAACAAAACAATAGGATCTTTCTTTAGTATGAAAAACAGCGTCACCAATTTAACTTCAATGTAATCACATTGTTCAGCTCATGAACCTCCTCCTCCATCTGCGAAATGACCACATCAGACACAATCTGAAAGCACTGCAGCACTGCCTTGGCCAAGCGGCAATAGGTTGTGCTGAAGATAATGTGCTTAATGCTTAGGTGACAAACTGCCCAGCGCTGCAGAGTTGTTGAAGGCTGTAACACAGAAGCCTGATCTGTGGCTCTCACCACTGAACATACAGCCAGGCATGGTCGTGTGTGACAATGGGCGGAACCTGGTGATGGAGAAATGACAGCTGGAGTAGATACGGTTTCCCTTTATGCCAGTCCTTTCGCCGAGCTTAAGAATATGGCTGTGGTGAAATACAACTCCCACTGAGAAGCTGTTTCAGATTGAAAAACATTGTGCCCAACAGAGGATTTGATTCTGAGGGCTCACCTTTCTCCCCCGCTCAAGAGCCCCATAGCAGCTGCAAAGTTAGCAATAACCTGAACTATCCTGATGTAGAAGCCAGGGCACACCAGAGGATTCTCAGGTGGGACCATCCAATCCTGCCCAGAAGCTGTCCTGCCTAAGTAAAGTGTGTGGGAAGGTTACCGGACACTCTATTGCTGCTTTTTTACTGAGGTGAAAACCCATGCAAACACTGGGAGAACATACAAAATCTTTGCAGATGTTGTCCTTGCAGGGATTTGAACTCAGGATCCCAGCGCTGCAAGGCTTCAGTGCTAACCACTGATCCAATGTGCTGCCGTTCACCCTCTGATATCTAACAGGCTGGAGAAACTTGCAGCTACTGCCGCTCTATCTTCAGCTCCTTTTTGAGAAACTAATGTATTTGGGCAGCCACTCAGTCTACCAAATCAAATTCCTGAGAAGGAAATTGGAGATGGCTTCGCTACAGGTACTGGGGGCAGTGCTAATACCATGGCGTCATACCATAGTTTACTGGAAATATTCCAGGCTGGTAGGATGCAAGCATATTCCCAAAGAAAAGTGCACTATGAACTCTCCAAAAGGAGATGCCAGGGCCCACAGGAGGAGTCTCTGGTTTTCTGGTGGAACAGTCAAACCCTGCTGAGAAGCAGCTCTGGCTAAGAAAAGTATGGGGAAAGGTTCCCAGACATTCTATGGCTGCTTTTTCAATGTGGATCGGACATGCTTATGCTTGTAATTTCTCAAACCACATTGCAGATCAGGCAATTGCCCAACTCTGTAGTCATGAAATTAAATGCGCTAAGAAAGAAGTTTGTTTGTCAAAGCACCACCGACAAGTGCGAGTTGATGTTGGACGGGCTGCCATTGCTTCTGCAACAAGCTGCATTAGAGGACTTCCTGGGAGAAATGACACCCAGAGTAGATATGGTTTCCCACTATGCCAGTCCTTTCACTGAGATAAAGAATATGGCTGTGGTGAAATACAACTCTCATCAAAAAAAGCTGCCGACTGGCTCCATATCGTTTCTGGCCACATTCACCTGTTTGTGGTTAGGCGGTCCTTCTCAGTAAGTGCACTGGGGAGGGCACGGGTAATGTTGTGGGACCCATGCTTGTGGAAGGCGGAGACGATACCGGGTGAAACAGTGGCAACTGGAGACCAAGTATAGACACCCGGCCGCCTCCGGCATGAGGTTGTGAAAAGCTTCTGCCTCCACGAAACTAAAAGGCCACAATTCAAGTGCAAGCAGCTTTAGAGGACTTCATGGGAGAAATGACAGCTGGAGTAAATATGGTTTCCCAAGTCCTTTCACCAAGCTAAACAATATGGCTGTGGTGAAATACAACTCAGCAAAAAAAGCTGTGGACTGGCTCTGTACCGTCCCTGGCCACATTCACCTGTCCACGTGTTTTTGGTTAGGCGGTCCTTACCAGTAAGTTCACTGGAGAGGGCACGGGTAATGTTGTGGGACCCGTGCTTGTGGAAGGCGGAGAAGATACCGGGAGAAATAGTGGCGGCTGAGGACCGAGTATGGACGGACGCCGCCGGCATGAGGTTATGAAAAGTTTCCGCCTCCACGAGCCTAAAAGGCCACATTTCAAGTGAAAGTGGCTGTAGAGGACTTCCTGGGAGAAATGACAGCTGGAGTGGATATGGTTTCCCAAGTCCTTTCACAAAGCGAAACAATATGGCTGTGGTGAAATACAACTCAGCAAAAAAAGCTGTGGACTTGCTCTGTACTGTCCCTGGGCACATTCACTTGGCCATGTGTTTGTGGGTAGGTGCTCCTTCCCAGGATGTCCGCTGGGGAGGGCACGGGTAATGTTGTGGGACCCGTGCTTGTGGAAGGCGGAGACGATCCCGAGAGAAATAGTGGTGGCTGGGGATCGAGTACGGACACCCGGCCCCCGCCGACATGAGGTTATGAAAAGCTTCCACCTCCACGAGCCTAAAAGGCCACATTTCAAGTGAACGCAGCTTTAGAGGACTTTCTGGGAGAAATGACAGCTGGAGTAGATGTGGTTTCCCAAGTCCTTTCACCAAGCTGAAGAATATGGCTGTGGTGAAATACAACTCAGCAAAAAAAGCTGTGGACTGGCTCCCTACCGTCCCTGGCCACAATCACTTGACCACGTGTTTGTGGGTAGGCAGTCCTTCCCAGTAAGTGCACTGGGAGGGCACGGGTAATGTTGTGGGACCCGTGCTTGGGGAAGGCGGAGAAAATATTGGGAGAAATTATGGCGGGTGGGGACCGAGTATGGACACCCGGCCGCCGCTGGCATGAGGCTGTGATGAAATATAACTCAGCAAAAAAAGCTATGGACTAGCTCCGTACCGTCCCTGGCCACATTCACTTGGCCACGTGTTTGTGGGTAGGCGGTCCTTCCCAGTCCCATCGATTTGGGCAATTTTTAGGCTCTCTTCTGACCGCCGGGGGTGAGGGAGGGCCTCCGGAAAAATGCTCGAGTTTCCCATAAACTTACATTGGGCTCGTTACTCGGACCAAGCATTCCAATTTGATTGACCGGAGCAACGAATACCAGAGCATTTTAGTGCTTGCTCATCACTAGAAGAGACATAAAAAAAAAATTAAAATATAAAAATACAGCAAGATCTTTAGTATAAAAAACAGACTCGCCAATGTAACCTCAATGCATTCGCATTCTATTGATTCTGCACCTCCTCCTTTTCTGCCTCCATTCCTACGAAATGACAACATCAGTCGCAAGCTGGAAGCACTGCAGCACAGCCTCAGCCCAGGGGCAACAGGCTGCATTGAAGATGATATGCTTTTGCTTAGGTGACAAATTTCAGACCTCTGCAGAGTTGTTGAAAGCTGTAACACAGCATGCAGATCTGTGGCTCTCACCTCTGAACATACAGACAGGCATGGTCGTGTGTGACAATGGCCAGAACCTGGTGGCGGAAAAATGACAGCTGGAGTAGATACAGTTTCCCTCTATGCCAGTCATTTCATCCAACCTAAAGAATATGGCTATGGTGAAATACAACTTTCACCGAGAAGCAGCCCTAGCTTAGAAAAGTCTGCTTGAAGGTACCCAGACACTCTATGGCTGCATTTTTTTACTACGCACTGGCTCCAGCAATCTATAAGTCTTAAAAAGATGCAATCTGGCACCTTGGCAAAGCCAAATTCTGTTGTCCCTCTGATATCTAACAAACAGGTCATGCTGGAGAAACAAGCACTTAATGCCACTCAGTGTCTTCACTCAGCTCCATTGTTAGAAACTAAGGACTAACGTTTGGGCAGCTGCTAAGTCTACCAATTAAAATTCCTGTCAAGGAAATTGTGGATGGCTTCTGATACTGGGTGCCAATACCAAACCACTGGAAATATACCAGGCTGGTTGGAGCCAAGCTCATTTCCACAGAAAAGTACCAGCAGCAAGCTAAAGAGATGGTGGCTAGTTATGAATGTGCACTAAAATGCTTGGGTGCTCGATGCTCGGGTCGAGCACATTGAAATACTCGGGTGCTCGACCCGAGCAACCCGACCAATGTAAGTCTATGGGAAACGCAAGCATTTTTCAGGCGGCTCCCCCCGGCGATCTGCAGATGGCCTAAAAATTGCCCAAATCGATGGGAACAGTGCTCAAATGACATGGGGACAGCATGGTGAAGACCCCTGGAAGCATTTCTGACTCCCAGGTCACTTCTGTCAACAACGTTGTCAAAGGTATTACGCCACTTTGACAGACTCACATTAAAACATACCAAAACTAAGCCAAAATGGATATTCCTGGGAAATATGTTAAGGAACATCCTTTCCAGGGTAATGACTTGTATATAAAGCAAACTAAATAACCAAAAACAAGAATGCTCCTCCACACCTTGGGCTATGTTCACACATAGCGTTTTTGATGCGTTTTTTCACTTTGGCATTGATTTCAACCGTGACAAATGCATTCACCAGGAAATGTCATTTTTACATTTTAAAGCCTTATCTGGCCATGTGGTGTGTGAGATATCATCAGACACATTGTGTTTCATTTATGAAGGAAGGACTCTGAAAGTCACAAAGCCTATTTTTATAGGGCCATCAGGCGGCCTTTACTATGCTTAAAGGGCCAGCTGTCGGCCCTCACTATTATTAGAGAGCCATCAGCTGGCTATATTTTATTGTTCCCATTACTAAAGAGTGGGTCTCCTATACTGTTATTGCATATGCAGTGAGTGGCAGGGCTGCCCCAAATTTGGATGCACCCCAAAACCACTTTTAAAATTTGGATACACCCCAATACCCCTTTGTAGAGACTTAGAGGAGGGCCTCCGGAAAACAATGTTCTCATTATTAGGAAGTAGGTCTCCCATTGTGTTTGCCTATGCAGTGAATGCAAGGTTTGCCAAAAATTTGGAGGCACTCCAATGCCCCTTGGAAGAGACGTGGAGGTCAGAGGGCCTCCTGAAAATAATGTTCCCATTATTAGGAAGTGGTTCTCCCATTGTGTTTGCTTATGCAGTGAATGCAAGGGTTTGCCAAAATTTGGAGGCACTCCAATGCCCCTTAGAAGAGACGTGGAGGTCAGCGGGCCTCCTAAAGACAATGTTCCCATTATTAGGAAGTGGGTCTCCCATTGTGTGTGCCTATGCAGTGTATTCCAGGCTTGCCAAAAATTTGTAGGCACTCAAATGCCCCTTGGAAGAGACGTGGAGGTCAGAGGGCCTCCTGAAAACAAAGTTCCCATTATTAGGAAGTGGGTCTCTTATTATGTTTGCCTATGCGGTGAATGCTAGAGTTGCCAAAATTTGGAGGCACTCCAATGCCCCTTGGGAGAGACGTGGAGGTCAGAGGGCCTCCTGAAAACAATGTTCCCATTATTTGGAAGTGGGTCTATCATTGTGTTTGCATATGCAGTGAATGCAAGGGTTGCCAAAAATTGGGAGGCACTCCAATGCCCCTTGGAAGAGACGTTGAGGTCAGAGGGTCTACTGAAAACAATGTTCCCATTATTAGGAGAGGACGAGGAAGGATGAACAATCAAAGGAGATGGCAGGGACAGACTATGGAACGGGCGGGTACCTCTGTACCCTCATCTGCTCAATCGTCTTCTTCTTTTTTAGAAACGAGGGGCCTGCTCCCATACCATCTTCGGGAACGCACTGGGCCTCAAACACGCAGATAGTGGGGGCGATGACTGCAGAACCTTTGGAGAGTTGTGGTAATCAGATAGTGAATCTTTCCTCTTATGTTTTGTCTGACACTGAGAGATCTGTACTCTTAAGAGGCCTCACATTTGTGCCGACAACAAGATTTGATCCTTTTTCATGGATAAAGGATATTAACCTTTTTACCAGGAAATTGAAATGGAGAAAGTTCTTTTTGAACAATGATAGAGTGAAATGCCAACAATTGGGTATATCTATAGAGGACCTTCCAGACGTGATGATATTATCAGAACTATCAGAGGAAGGACACAGAGAACTTGGTGCAGGACCTTTCTCTAACTTAAAACCCAAGAGCAGTAGGATGCCTCCATCGAGTGAGTTAGGAGGTATTGACATATTTTTGAAATTAGTCTCGGAGGAGATCCGGAGTATCAACCCAAGACATGAATCAGCTCACCCAAATCTGCCTCTAAAAGAGAAAAGAGCTCTTGAATCTTTGAGTTTTAACAGCGCGATAGTGTTGAAGCCCTCAGATAAGGGTGGCAACACGGTCATCCTTGATGACACACAATATATTGAAATGTGTCAAAGACTTCTATCTGATAAATCCACGTATGAAACTTTGCATAATGATCCCACAAAAGAGTATACGATAGGCCTATCCAAGATATTGACCTGTGCATTGAAAATGAACCTGCTTTCTAAAAACGAGTTTGACTTCCTTCTCCCAAAGTGGCCTGTAACAGCAACATTTTATTCACTTCCCAAGATACACAAGGGCGTCAGTCCCCTAAAGGGGCGACCTGTTGTTGCAGGGATTGACGCCCTTTGTCAGAATTCGAGCATCTACTTGGACAAGGTCCTGAGACCATTTGTGCTGGCCCTCCCGTCCTATTTGAGGGACACAATGGATCTTCTTAATAGGCTAGAGGGTGTGTCCATTGACTCCAAAACCATCTTGGCCTCGATTGATGTCGAGGCCTTGTACAGTAGTATCCGGCATGAAGTGGGGTTGGAGGCTGTCGAGTATTATCTGAGGAGCAGGGGGACACATTTTGGACCACACAACAAGTTCCTCTTGGAATTATTGGACTTTGTCCTGCGTCACAACTTTTTCTTATTTAATGGGAAGTGTTACCACCAGCTCAGGGGCACAGCAATGGGGAGCCCTTGTGCCCCCACTTATGCTAATTTGCTCCTGGGCTGGTGGGAGGACACCATTGTGTTCAGGGACGAGGATGTCGTTTGGGCCCCACGAATACTTTTTTGGGGTAGATATATAGACGACATACTCGTCCTGTGGGCAGGTGACCAGGCGTCCTTTCGGTCATTTGTGGCGCATCTGAATATGAATACCATTGGACTATCATTCACGTGTCAGGTTGGGTTGGAGGATATCTCCTTCCTTGACTTAAAGATATCAAAGAGTAGAGATGGCACCTTGAAAACGTCACTATATCGGAAACCAACGGCAACAAATAGCCTCCTTGAGTGGGGGAGCTTTCTTCCTCCCCCACTCAAGAGGGGCATTCCCAAGGGGCAGTTCCTTCAAATACGGAGGAACTGCTCCACGTGGAATGATTTCCAGTCTGAGTCATGTAAATTATCAGGGAGATTCCATGAGAGGGGGTACCCTGAACGAGTAATTAACAGGGCGTATCAGCAAGTAAAGGAAATAGATAGATCATCCCTTCTTACCCCAAGGGATAGACCTGACTCTGAATCCATTACACGCCTGATCGGTACCTATGATGATCAGTCGAGACGAGTCATGGATATCCTTAAAAGACATTGGAGTATTTTGCAGGTCGATCCAGATGTGGCGAGCCTTGTCTCCAAAACACCCTCGGTGACGTATAGGAGAGGGAGATCGGTTAGGGATGCCGTTGTACATAGCCACTTTACTCCAAGGAAAAAAGGGGGGATACTTGGCTACAAAACAGGTCTAATGGAACGTTTAGGTGTGGGCACTGCTCTTTCTGTAAATTTGTGACACCATTAAAGAGCTTCAAAAGTGCAGTGACAAACCGGGTGTACGACATGAGAGGTTTTGCGAACTGCAGAACGTCAGGAGTGGTATATCTCTGTACGTGTACATGTCCAATGGATTACATTGGGAAAACCAAACGTGAACTACGTGTTCGAATTGGTGAACATCTTGGAGATATAAGACACGGCAGGGACACACCACTTGCCAGGCATGTGAATTCAAAGCATGGGGGTGACGTTGAATGTATCTCATTTAGAGCTTTGGAGGTTGTGGAACAATCTATCAGGAGGGGAGATTGGAATAAGAGAATTCTCCAGCGGGAAGCCCGTTGGATTTTTTGGATGGAGTCGATGGCCCCAGGGGGTCTTAATGAGCAGTTGAGCTTCTCGAGTTTCATTTAATCCAGAGTAGGATATTAGGGGGCAAGAAGAAATCAGCTTTGGTGACAATCACCCGTGAGGGCTATCACTTGTTTACACCCACTATTAAGATGGGAATTTTTTATTTTTATCCCTATCTTAACAATAAACAAATATTTAAGGGCAGATGAGTTAGAATATGTGAATAACACTGAGACTTACCTACAATAGAAATGGGATTTTTTCCTGCCTTCCATTATTTTTCAATGGAGACACAATAATAAATTTTACTGTATCCCTTTTATAGATTTGTGCTTTCCAGTGGTGAATCTAATATACCATACCCTTAGTTTGACTATATGTGTACCTTTTGTTAACCATCTATGAGTTTATGATTATTTGAGGTGGTTATCTGCAGATTGGTACTGCAAAACGATTATGGGCACCTTCTGGTGCTGCTGCCAGAACCATTTATGTATGTGCTTTCATGCTGTGTGTTCCACTGACTCTGGTATGTGTTCCAGCGACCTCACTTCCGGTTTACATCACTAGGGGGTGGAACTTCCGGTTTGCGTTCCACGCAGCATGGCGTGCGTTCCAGTGACATCATTTCCGGTATGTGCTGCTGGCGGAGACAGGGGCTCACATTTCCAGACTGTGGGTGTGTGCTTTATGTACACTACTCACGTGGTGAGAGCTTAATGGCGTGCGCTGGACTGCCAGGGTGAGTGACATGGTGGAAAAAGGGGGCGTCTAATCACAGGTACAATTAGTGAACATTGGGAGATGAGTGTGGGTGTCTATATATGTGGGAGATGTTCCCATTTCTTCATATGCAGCACTGACTGAGCGTCTGGAGAGAAGGATTGATTGCCTCTCCAGTTCCCCTGATGAACCCTGGAGAGTACCAGGGAGAAACGCGTTGGGACGAGATATGAGGGATCTTCAATGATAAGTGTTGCTCCCTGTCTATTTTTATGATATCAGACTGTCTTTGCATTTGGGACATGATATAAGGGACTATCTATGATAAGTGCTAAATCCCTGTATTTTCTGACATAGGATATTAGGAATCACTAATGATTTGTGTGATTTCTTTGATATCTATGAGATGTGACAGAATGCATTACCAATGATAAATGCTATTCCTTACTAAATGATATTGAGATTGTTATAATGCATTTAGAATTGGTCATTTGTTTTGCTTGTATGTGTTACAGTCTCTATCACATTCTGGCTCTGACAATTTAGAACGACATAGAGCAGGATGCACATGTGATACCGGTCTGTGGGCATTACTTCAGGGGATTAGTCTTATATATAACAGAACCTGCTTTATTAGCTTTGGTTATTTAGTATATGCTGGCTTGTGTATGAATGTAATAAACCAGCTATCTTGAGACAAATTTTACCTTCTAAAAAATTCCCAGGGCTATTATTATTGTCGCAATATATAGACTTGGGTCTCCTTAAATGCATATCTATGATGAATTGTCGGCTTCTTAATCTGTACGTTCACTTTTCTCTATCTTTTATTCACGATTGTGTTTTTTTAAATATAAAGATAGAGATTTACCAGGGATATTAGGGACACTGACGTTGAGCGGGGGTGCCACGGAGTAAAAATTAGGGTGCCAACCTCCGCTGTCAGGAAGGGAGAGAATTTAGGGACAAAATAGGGACAGATAGAGCCCGTAATCCTTCCTGACTGATGTGTGACTTATCCCTGTTCCCTGGCATTTTGTCTTGTTTTTGTGTTTGTTGTTATGGTGACTACTGAGTCCTTTGTAGCATATTCGAATAAAAGTTATATTTTAGGGGTCTAATCTTTTGTTGGTTGTCTAGTTTTGCAATTGGGCCCCGCTTATACATTCCTTGTTCAGGTGTTCAATCCTATGCAGTGTATTCCAGGCTTGCCAAAAATTTGTAGGCACTCAAATGCCCCTTGGAAGAGACGTGGAGGTCAGAGGGCCTCCTGAAAACAAAGTTCCCATTATTAGGAAGTGGGTCTCTTATTATGTTTGCCTATGCGGTGAATGCTAGAGTTGCCAAAATTTGGAGGCACTCCAATGCCCCTTGGAAGAGACGTGGAGGTCAGAGGGCCTCCTGAAAACAATGTTCCCATTATTTGGAAGTGGGTCTACCATTGTGTTTGCATATGCAGTGAATGCAAGGGTTGCCAAAAATTGGGAGGCACTCCAATGCCCCTTGGAAGAGACCTTGAGGTCAGAGGGTCTACTGAAAACAATGTTCCCATTATTAGGAAGTTTGTGTCCCATTGTGTTTGCCTATGCAGTGAATGCAAGAGTTGCCAAAAATTTGGAGACACTCAAATGCCCCTTGGAAGAGACGAGGAGGTCAGAGGTCCTCCTGAAAACAATGTTCCCATTATTAGGAAGTGGGTCTACCATTGTGTTTGCCTATGCAGTGAATGCAAGGGTTACCAAAAATGTGGAGGCAATCCAATGCCCCTTGGAAAAGACGTGGCGGTCAGAGGGCCTCCTGAAATCAATGTTCCCATTATTAGGAAGTGGGTCTCCCATTGTGTTTGCCTATGCAGTGAATGCAAGAGCTGCCAAAAATTGGGAGGCACTCCAATGCCTCTATGAAGAGAAGTGGAGGTGGGACTCATAAAAAAATGTTCCCATTAGAAAGGAGCGGGCCTTCTATACTTGTAATCCCAATGCACTAAGTGTATGGGTTGACAAACATTTACCCCTGGGGGGTATACATGAATATACAGTATAATTTTTTTTTTTTACGGGCATCATAAACACCCTTTAAAAAACTTATGTGGGTGTTGCATCATGGACCATGGTCACCCTGGTGATATGGTGATGGAGGATGAGTATGAGGAGAATGAGGAGGACAAGAGCAAATAGCCAAAATCAAGAAGCATATACCCATGTCTGGGTGTGAAGAGGTGCATGGGAATACACCTCCCAAGAAAAGACACTGGATTTGAGTTACACTGCGATCATTCGGTGGTGTTGAGAAGTCTGGCAAATCCAGCCTTTGTTCATTTTTTTAAGAGTCAGCCTGTCAGCATTTTCAGTTGACAGGCGGATGCGCTTATCAGTTATAATTCCACCAGCGGCACTAAAAATCTGCTCTGATAAAACACTGGCTGTAGGGCAGGCCAGGACCTCCAAGACATAGAGAGCCAGTTCATTCAACGTATCCAGCTTGGATACCCAATAATTATAAGTCACAGAGAAATCCCATAGGACATTGGTATGGTCGGCAAGGTACTCCCTCAGCATCTTCCCAAACTTTGAACTCCTTGTGAGAGTACCCCTTGCCTCAGGGCTTGTCTGATGTGAGGGGCTGGGAAAACTCTCCCAGAACTATGACAGTGTTCCCCTGCCTCTGCTGGATTGCATTTGTGTCTCTCTCACCTGTACTCCTTGGTTGTCCAACAAAGTGTGACCTCTGCCGCCAGTGTTTTCAGATGGGAATTTTTTTAATAGTTCCGCAACTAGGACCTTCTGGTAGAGCCCCATTTTTGTAGACCTATCCGCCTCAGGAATAAGAGCTATATAATCCTCCTTGTAACGTGGGTCTAGAGGTGTCACCAATCAATAATGCCTGTCACCCAAAATTTTGAGGTCGCGAGGGTCATGGGAAAAGCAGCGTAACATAAAATCAGCCATGTGTACAAGACTCCTAACAGGTAAGATTTCCGTGTCCTCACCAAGAGGATAACTGACCATGCTCTCCTCCTCCTCCTCCTCCTCTCTGTCCTCTGGCCATCCATGCTAAACAGATGGTATGACAGCTGTGCAGGTAGTACCATCTATAGCACATGAAACTAGCTCCTGTTCTTCCTCCTCCTCTTCATCATTGTCCCCCAATCCATGTTGGGATAAGATGAGGCTTGGCTGTGTGTAATCACCTTATATGGTTCCTTGCTCCATCTCATCGTGCTCCGCCTGCAATGCATCCTCTTTGATTGTGGGCAGAGAGTGTTTCAGAAGAAAGAGAAGCGGAATGGTGATGCTACTTATGATGTCATCGCCGCTCACCATCTTGGTGGAGTCATCAAAGTTTTGGAGGATGGTACATATGTCTGACATCCATGTCCACTCCTGAGGTCTTATGTGTGGAGTCTGTACTGTATACCAACAGCCTTGTTGATGCTGGTACTCAGCAACTGTCCTCTTCTGCTCACAAATCCTTCCCAACATCTGCTGTGTAGAGTTCCAATGCGTGGGGACATCACACACCAGTCTGTGAGCCGGAAGCTGCAAACGATGCTGAAACATGGCAAGGTCGGCGGAAGATGTAGCTGACTTTCTAAAATGGGCACACAGGCGGCATACTTTAACAAGCAGATCTGGCAGCTCCGGGGGGCATTTGAGAAACCGCTGAACCACGAGGTTAAGCACATGGGCCAGGCATGGTACGTGTGTGAGCTCGCCTCGCCTCAGAGCCGCCACCAGGTTCCGGCCATTGTCACACACGACCATGCCTGTCTGTAAGTTCAGTGGTGTGAGCTACAGATCTGCCTGCTCTTTTAGAGCTGTCTACAACTCTACAGCATTGTGTGGTTTGTCACCTAAGCATATTATCTTCAGCACAGCCTGTTGCCTCATGGCCGAGGTAGTGGTGCAGTGCTTCCAGCTTGTGACTGATGTGGTCATTTCTGAGATGGAGGCTGAGGAGGATGAGGTGCAGTAGCTGTAGACCGTGGGGGAAACCCTGATTGACCTAGGGCCCGCAATCCTTGGCGTTGGGAAGATGTGTTTCGTCCCAAGGTCCGACTGGGTCCCAGCTTCCACTATGTTAACCCAGTGTGCCGTCAGTGAGATGTACCATCCCTGCCCACAAGCACTTGTTCACGTATCTGTGGTTAGGTGGATTTTCCAGGTAACTGCATTGTTGAGGGCACGGCTAATGTTTTGGGACACGTTCTTGTGTAATGCAGGGACGGTACACCGGGAGAAATAGTGACGGATGGGGACCGAGTACCGAGGGATGGCTGCCGCCATCAGGTTACGTAATGCTTACATCTCCATGAGCCTAAAAGGCAACATTTCGAGCGCAAGCAGTCGTGAAATGTGAGAATTTGGTAGTGTGGACTGTGGGGCGTTGGCTGTGTATTTGTGCTTGCGTTCCAAGGACTGGGGTATGGACAACTGAACGCTGCACTGGGACAAGGACATGGACGTGCTTCCTGATGCTGCTTCTTGAGAGTGTTCAACGACAGATGCAAGGCAGGAGGCATCTTCGCATGCACCATGGAGAGGGGATTGGCTTGCATGCACAACAGCGGAAGAAGCAATGGTGCCATCCGCAGACACTGTTCCTGAACCTTGGGGTTCGGCCCACAAAGTCGGGTGCTTTGATGCCATCTGCCTGATCATGCTGGTGGTGGTCAGGCTGGTAGTTTTGCCACCCCTGCTGATGCTGGCCTGGCAGGTGGTGCAAATGGCCTTTTTGGGGTTATTGGCAGAGTCTTTAAAAAACAACCAGACTCGGGAAGACCTAAGTGTTGTACTTGCAACTTCCTTCGTGTTGGTGTTACGGGGAACAGTTGCCTGCCTTCTGTCTGCAGCCACCACACTGCTTCTTCCTGCCTGTTGGGGTGCCCTGTGTGTTGCTGTCCTCACTCTACATGTCCTCGCTCTGCATGTCCTCTTGCCAGGTTGGTCAGTTACTATATCATCCACCACCTCGTCTTCCACTTCCGCACCCTGACTTTCTGGCAATGGTGTCTCATCATCGTCCACCTCTTGTGACACTTTCCCACCATCGCCTTCATGTGATGGTGGCTGCTTAAATATTTGGGTATCGCTACATGCGATCTCCTCGTGCCCCGCTTCAAGTAGACCGGGCGAGCGGCCCCAATCTATAAATGGAAAAGTGAACAGCTCTTCAGACTGTCTAAGTGTGGGAACATTTGTCTCTGGGCACTCAGCATGGTGGGAGGAAGGAGGATCAGGGCGAGGAATATGCGGTTCAGACTCACGGCTACTGAGACTTGACCATGTGGAAGACAGGGTGGTGGTGGTGGCTAAATGACTGGAAGCATTATTTGCTATCCAACCAACAACCTTTTGACACTGCTCTTGGTTCAATAGTGGTGTGCTGCGGTCCCCTAGGAATTGGGACAGGAAATTCGGTCGAGAAGATGTGGGTGTTTGATGTGGCACAATTTCAGCTTGCCCACGGCCTTGGCTTCAGCCTCTGCATGCACCATCACCATGGTCCTGTTCCCCGTCCCTTGCCACGTACTTTGCCCATTTTAAATGGAGGACAATATCTCAGTTTCAAATACCTGGCCTGTAGGTAACTATTTTGAACAGCAAACTGGTGTCAATTGCTTCACTGACACACTGAAACAAATTTTTAATGGAGGTTAGAAATAGCAGTATTTTCTGAAAATATATATGTGATCCGTGTGACGGAGAAAACACAGTTTTAAATACCTGGCCTGTAGGTAAGCATTTTGAACAGCAAACCGGTGACAAAAACTTCGCTGACACAGTGAAAAAAAATTTGAATGGAGGCCAAAAATGGCAGTATTTTCTGAAAACGTATATGTGATCCATGTGACGGAGAAAACACAGTTTTAAATTGCTGGATTTTTAGCGCTGTAATATGGAAAGGACCTGGCTGTATTCTGCAGGGTCAACAAGCAAATGGCTCATAAAAGCGGTGTTCTCTGGATTGCTTTTTAAGTAAATAATGAGGATTAAGATCCAAAAAAAATTATTCCTGGCCCCTGAGATCTGGGCCTTTGTCTAGAAATATCTAACAGCAGCAAAAGGCAGAACTGAAATGGAGCCTCTTGTGCTATATGCACTGCTGTCTGCTGTATACACTACCTGCCTGCCTGCCAATATACACTGCCTGCCTGATATCTCTGCAGATGGATTAGTCCTCAGAAGGACTGTTATTTGAGATGGATATGTGTAATGTACTTGTTTTCTCCCTACACTACCTAGTACACAAAAAATATCTCCCTAGCTCAGCAGCACCTCTCCCTACACTGCCTGATTGCGGAGTAGACTGACAAGCACAGCGGCACCAGGTCTGATATAGACCTGATGACGCTGTGCGGCCAGCCAATCACTGTAATGCCACAATCATCATGGCTGCGGCATTAAAATGAGTGGCAGGCAATCCCTGCATATTGATTGGTGCTCAAGAGCGCCCAACATGCAGGGAGGGGACCCAAGCATCTGCCTGAGCATCTCGCAAGTACTCGGTGAGCTCCGAGCATCTCAGGACTGAGATGTACCGAGTACTTGCGAGTATGCTCGCTCATCACTAATGGTGGCCTCTATCATCATCACGACCTGCAAGGTTTGCATTATGAACTCTCCTAAAGGAGAAGCCAGGGCCCACCGGAGGATTCTCCGGTTCTCTTTGTGGGCCCGTACAACCCTGCTGAGAGCAGCCCTGGCTAAGAAAAATCTGTGTGAAGGTTCCCAGACACTCTATGGTTTATTTTTCACTGTGAAGTTTACATACTTTTGCATGTTATTTCTCAAAACGCATTGCAGATCAGGCAATTATCCAACTCTGTAATCATAATTTCAAGGCGTAAAGAAAGAGCTTTATGTGTCGAACCACCACCAAGAAGTGTGAGCTAATGTTGGATGGGCTGTCATTGCTTATGCAACAAGCTGCATTAGAGGACTTCCTGGGAGAAATGACAACCGGAGTAGACACGGTTTTCCTCTATGCCAGTCCTTTCACCGACCTAAAGAATATGGCTGAGGTGAAATACAACTCTCACTGAGAGGCAGCCCTGGCTAAGAGGAGTCTGAGGGAAGGTTCCTGGACACTCAATAGCTGTTGTTTTACTGAGAGGAACCCAGAGTGCCTGGGAAAGGCCTCTGCAAACATGGGGAGAACATACAAACTCCTTGCAGATGTTGTCCTTGGTGATATTTGAACCCAAGACCCCAGTGCTGCAAGGCTGCTGTGCTAACCACTGAGCCACCATGCGGCCCTCTCTGTTCTCCCTCTGGTATCTAACATGCTGGAGAAGCTTGAACCTACTGCCACTCAGTGTCTTCAGCTCCTTTGTAAGAGACTAAAGTTTGGCAGCTACTCAGTCTATCAAATAAAAGTCCACAACCTGTCTCCTCCATACAACTGTGACCTAGTCTCCTGGTACTTTCCTGCATGCAACCTCTGATCCTCACAAGATCTCCTTCTCTACTCCACTCTTATTTCCTCTTCCCACAATCGCATACAATAATTCTCCCGTGCATCTTTCCTACTCTGGAACTCTCTACCCCAACATATCAGGCTCTCGCCTATTGTGGAAACCTTCAAAAGTAACCTGAAGACCTACCTCTTTCGACAAGCCTACAACCTGCAGTAGTCACCGCTCCACCATACAACTGCATGACCAGCTCTACCCTCACCTACTGTATCCTTACCCATCCTTTGTAGACTGTGAGCCCTCGCGGGCAGGTTCCTCTCTTCTCCAGTACCAGTTGCCATCATGTTTTTGTTCAAGATTGTAATTGTTTTTGCTATGTATACCCTTTTTTCACATGTAAGGTGAATAATAATAATAATAATAATAATAATGTGGTCCAGGCTCATGGCTACTGAGACTTGACCATGTGGAAGATAGGGTTGCGGTGGTTGCAAACTGACTGAAAGCATCATCTACGGTATATATTTGCTATTCAACTAACAACCTTTTCACACTGGTCTGGCTTCAAGAGTGGTATTCCGTGGCCCCCTAGAAAATGGGACAGGAAGCTAGGCCGACATGATGTGGGTGTTTTTTGTGCTCCCTCAGGAGGCACAGTTTCATCTTGCCCATGGCCTCGGCCTCTGCGTACAACATCACCATCATCATTACGTTCACTTCCCCTTCCCTTGCCATGCTCCTTGTCAATTTTAAATGGAGTTTAATATTTGTCACGTTGACAAAAATGTCTGGATTATTACCACAGTATTATAGGATCACTTCTGATGACCACGGTTTTAGGCAGTAACCTGGGATGCAGAGATGCTTGCAGAGGTCTTCCCCATGCTGTTCCCATGTCACTTCAGCACTGTATGGATGTGTCTGATCATTTCTCACACATCACATGGCCAGATAAGGTAGTAAAATGTTAAAATTATATTTACTGGCGAACGCATTTTTCACTGTCGAAAGCACACTACATGTAAACATATCCGAAGGTGTGGAGGAGCATTTTTCTGTTTAGTTATTTATTTTGCCTTATATACAAGTCATTATCCTGGAAAGGATGTTTCTTAACATTTTTTCCAGGGAAATCCATTTTGGCATGGTTTTTGTATGTGTTATTGTGAGTCTGTAAAAGTGGTGTAATACTCTGACAATATTGTTCACAGCAGTGACCTGGGAGTCAAAGATTTTTCTATGGGTCTTCACCATGCTGTTCCCTTATCATTTGAGCACTGTTTCCGTTTGGCCAATTTTTAGGCCCCCTCCAGACCTCCGGGGGGGGGGGGCGCAGGAAAAATGCTTGAATTTCCCATTGACTTACATTGGGCTCGTTGCTCAAGTCAAGCAATGAGCACCCAAGCATTTTAGTGCTCGCTCATCACTAGTATATATATATATATATATATAAATATATATACAGTTATATGAAAAAGTTTGGGCACCCCTATTAATCTTAAGCTTAATATTTTATAAAAATTGGTGTTTTTGCAACAGCTATTTCAGCTTGATATATGCAATAACTGTTGGACACAGTAATGTTTCTGCCTTGAAATGAGGTTTATTGTACTAACAGAAAATGTGCAATCTGCATTCAAATAAAATTTGACAGGTGCATAAGTATGGGCACCTCACCAGAAAAGTGACATTAATATTTAGTAGACCCTCCTTTTGCGATAATAACAGCCTCTAGTCGCTTCCTGTAGCTTTTAATGAGTTCCTGGATCCTGGATTAAGGTATTTTTGACCATTCCTCTTTACAAAACAATTCCAGTTCAGTTAAGTTTGATGGTCGCCGAGCATGGACAGCCCTCTTCAAATGATCCCACAGATGTTCAATGATATTCAGGTCTGGGGACTGGGATGGCCATTCCAGAACATTGTAATTGTTCCTCTGCATGAATGCCTGAGCAGATTTGGAGCGGTGTTTTGGATCATTGTCTTGCTGAAAGATCCATCCCCTGCGTAACTTTAACTTTATCACTGATTCTTGAACATTATTGTCAAGAATCTGCTGATACTGAGTGTAATCCATGCGTCCCTCAACTTTAACAAGATTCCTGGTGCCGGCATAGGCCACACAGCCCCAAAGCATGATGGAACCTCCACCAAATTTTACTGTGGGTAGCAAGTGTTTTTCTTGGAATGCTGTGTTTTTTTGCCGCCATGCATAACGCCTTTTTGTATGACCAAACAACTCAATCTTGTTTTCATCAGTCCACAGGACCTTCTTCCAAAAAGAAATTGGCTTTTGCATACCTCAGCCGACTCTGTTTGTGACGTGCTTGCGTGCTTGCAGAAACGGCTTCTTTCGCATCACTCTCCCATACAGCTTCTCCTTGTGCAAAGTGCGTTGTATAGTTGACCGATGCACAGTGACACCATCTGCAGCAAGTTGATGCTGCAGCTCACTGGAGGTGGTCTGAGGATTGTCCTTGACTGATCTCACCATTCTTCTTCTCTGCCTTTCTGATGTTTTTCTTGGCCTGCCACTTCTGGACTTAACAAGAACTGTCCCTGTGTTCTTCCATTTCCTTACTATGTTCCTCACAGTGGAAACTGACAGGTTAAATCTCTGAGACAGCTTTTTGTATCCTTCCCCTGAACAACTATGTTGAATAATCTTTGTTTTCAGATCATTTGACAGTTGTTTTGAGGAGCCCATGATGCCACTCTTCAGAGGAGATTCAAACAGGAGAACAACTTGCAAGTGGCCACTTTAAGTAGCTTTTCTCATGATTGCATACACCTGGCTATGAAGTTCAAAGCTCAATGAGGTTCCAAAACCAAAAAAAGTGCTTTAGTAAGTCAGTAAAAGTAGGTAGGAGTATTTAAAACAAGAAAATGATAAGGGTGCCCATACTTATGCACCTGTCAAATTTTGTTTGAACGCAGATTGCACATTTTCTGTTAGTACAATAAACCTCATTTCGAGGCAGAAACATTACTGTGTCCAACAGTTATTACATATATCAAACTAAAATAGCTGTTGCAAAAACACCAATTTTTATAAAACATTAAGCTTAAGATTAATAGGGGTGCCCAAACTTTTTCATATAACTGTATATATATATATATATATATATATATATACATTACCGTTCAAAAGTTTGGGGTCATTTAGAAATTTCATTATTTTTGAAAGAAAAGCACATTTTTTTTCAATGAAGCTAACATTAAATGAATCAGAAATACACTCTATACATTGTTAATGTGGTAAATGACTATTCTAGCTGCAAACGTCTTGTTTTTATTGCAATATCTACATAAATGTATAGAGGCCCATTTCCAACAACCACCACTCCAGTGTTTTAACCCTCCGTCACATACAATAGGCCTGACAGGCACATCTCTTTTATTTGGCGGGAGTTTTGAAATGTTTGCATTTCAGAGTTATTAGTTTTATGTTAAGTAAATGGTTTTTTTTTGCACCTGATTGTGTGTAGTCTCTTTTATTACATCCCTATGAAGGTCACTGATCACTTTTAGAGCACTGAAATTGCAAATATTAGATATTATAGGTATTTTTCTAGCCTGCGCCTGACAGTCACATTGTATGTGAACTCGTTAGAACCGATATTGTATGTGATGGAGGGTTAATGGTACATTGTGTTTGCTAACTGTGCATGAAGGCTAATGGATGTTTAGAAAACCCTAGAAAACCCTTGCACAAGTATGTTAGCCCAGCTGAAAACGGTTTGGCTGATTTGAGAAGCTATAAAAATGACCTTCCTTTGAACTAGTTGAGAATCTGGAGCATTACATTTGTTTGTTCTATGAAACTCTCAAAATGGCGAGAAAAAGAGAACTTTCACGTGAAACTGGACAGTCTATTCTTGTTCTTAGAAATTAAGGCTATTCCATGCGAGAAGTTGCCAAGAAACTGAATATTTCCTACAATGGTGTGTACTACTCCCTTCAGAGGAGAGCACAAACAGGCTCTAACCAGAGTAGAAAGGGAAGTGAGCAACAAGACAAGTACATTAGAGTCTCTAGCTTGAGAAATCGACGCCTCACGGCTCCTCAACTGGCAGCTTCGTTAAATAGTACACGCAAAACGCCAGTGTCAACGTTTAGAGTGAAGAGGCGACTTCAGGTTGCTGGCCTTCAGGGCAAAGTGGCAAAGAAAAAGCCATATCTCAGACTGGCTAATAAAAGGAAAAGATTAAAATGGGCAAAAGAACACAGATATTGGACAGAGGAAGATTGGAAAAAAGTGTTATGGACAGACGAATCAAAGTTTGAGTTGTTTGGATCACACAGAAAAACATTTGTGAGATGCAGAACAACTGAAAAGATGCTGAAAGAGTGCCTGGCGCCATCTATCAAGCATGGTGGAGTTAATGTGATGGTCTGGGGTTGCTTTGGTGCTGGTAAAGCGGGAAATTTGTACAAGGTAAATGGGATTTTGAATAAAGCAGGCTATCACTGCATTTTGCAACGCCATGCCATACCATGTGAACAGCGCTTGATTGTAGCCAATTTCATCCTTCAACAGGACAATGACCCAAAGCACACCTCCAAATTATGCATGAACTATTTAGGGAAGAAGCAGACTGCTGGTATTCTATAGCGCAGTCACCAGATCTCAACCCCATGGAGCTGTTGTGGGAGCCACTTGACCGTATGGTATGGAAAAAGTGTCCATCAAGCCAATACAACTTGTGGGATGGGCTTCAGGAAGCATGGGGTGAAATTTCTCAAGATTACCTCAGCAAATTAAGAGCTAGAAAGCCAAAGGTCTGTAATGCTGTAATTGCTGCAAAGGGAGCATTCTTTGACAGAAGCAAAGTTCGAAGGAGAAAATTATTGTTTCTAATAAAAATCATTATTTCTAACCTTGTCAATGTCTGTACTATATTTTCTATTCACTTTACAACTCATTTGATAAATAAAAGTATGAGTTTTCATGGAAAACACAAAATTGTCTGGGTGACCATAAACTTTTGAACGGTAGTGTATACATATATATATATATATATATATATATATATATATATATATAATATATATACAGTACAGACCAAAAGTTTGGACACGCCTTCTCATTTAAAGATTTTTCTGTATTTTCATGACTTTGAAAATTGTACATTCACACTGAAGGCATCAAAACTATGAATTAACACAAGTGAAATTATATACTTAATAAAAAAAGTGTGAAACAACTGAAAATATGCCTTATATTCTAGGTTCATCAAAGTAGCCACCTTTTGCTTTGATGACTGCTTTGCACACTCCTGGCATTCTCTTGATGAGCTTTAAGAGGTAGTCACCGGAAAAGGTTTTCACTTCACAGGTGTGCCCTGTCAGGTTTAATAAGTGGGATTTCTTGCCTTATAAATGGGGTTGGGACCATCAGTTGTGTTGTGCAGGAGTCATCTCTGTGTCTGAGGATAAGTTTATCCGAGTCACCAGCCTCAGAAATCGCAGGTTAACAGCAGCTCAGATTAGAGACCAGGTCAATGCCACACATAGTTCTAGCAGCAGACACATCTCTACAACAACTGTTAAGAGGAGACTTTGTGCAGCAGGCCTTCATGGTAAAATAGCTGCTAGGAAACCACTGCTAAGGACAGGCAACAAGCAGAAGAGACTTGTTTGGGCTAAAGAATACAAGGAATGGACATTAGACCAGTGGAAATCTGTGCTTTTGTCTCATGAGTCCAAATTTGAGATCTTTGGTTCCAATAACAGAGTCTTTGTGCTACTCAGAAAAGGTGAACGGATGGACTCTACATGCATGGTTCCCACCGTGAAGCATGGAGGAGGAGGTGTGATGGTGTGGGGGTGCTTTGCTGGTGACACTGTTGGGGATTTATTCAAAATTTAAGGCATACTGAACCAGCATGGCTACCACAGCATCTTGCAGCGGCATGCTATTTCATCCGGTTTGCGTTTAGTTGGACCATCAATTATTTTTCAACAGGACAATGACCCCAAAACACACCTCCAGGCTGTGTAAGGGCTATTTGACCAAGAAGGAGAGTAATGGGGTGCTACGCCAGATGACCTGGCCTCCACAGTCACCAGACCTAAACCCAATCGAGATGGTTTGGGGTGAGCTGGACCGCAGAGTGAAGGCAAAAGGGCCAACAAGTGCTAAGCATCTCTGGCAACTCCTTCAAGATTGTTGGAAGACCATTTCCGGTGACTACCTCTTGAAGCTCAACTAGAGAATGCCAAGAGTGTGCAAAGCAGTCATCAAAGCAAAAGGTGGCTACTTTGAAGAACCTAGAATATAAGACATATTTTCAGTTGTTTCACACTTTTTTTGTTAAGTATATAATTCCACATGTGTTAATTCATAGTTTTGATGCCTTCAGTGTAAATGTACAATTTTAAAAGTCATGAAAATACAGAAAAATCTTTAAATGAGAAGTTGTGTCCAAACTTTTGGTCTGTACTGTATATATACATACAATACAGACCAAAAGTTTGGACACACCTTCTCATTTAAAAAGCACAGTGGGCACAAGATTTCTATAAATCCACTTGTTGGAACTGCATTTTCGACGCAGCAAAAAATATGCAGTGTTAAAACTCGACAAAAGCTCATTGTGAGCACTCAGCCATAAGAGAAAACAATGCACAAAAAGTGCAAAGTTTAACAGCATCTCTAAGGCCACCTTCACATGTTCAGTATTTGGTCAGTATTTTATATCAGTATTTGTACGCCAATATCAGGAGCGGGTGATAAATGATGAACTTAAGCACATGTTTCTATTATAATTTTCCTCTGATTGTTCCACTCCTGATTTTGACTTACAATTACAGATATAAAATAATGACCAAATACTGTGGTAGGTGTCAGGCGTTTGCTGGATTTGAAATTGGTTCAGAACCATCAGTGGATTCTGTGGTCTTCCATTCCGGTCCAGCTGGGGCTGATGCTGCTCAGCATAGTCGTCAGTCCCAACACCTAGCTGGTGCACGAGATGAACAAGTTGTCTCTTGGGTCTTTGTTCATAGCAACATGAAGCGTAGGTTGCTGAGGGAAACAGGGCTGCTACAGTCTAAGTCCAGGATTCACTGCACTCAGCATGCCCGTGAGATGGCGGACCGTGATTGGTGGTTTGGGAGTCAGCTGATCCGGTGACCTGGCACCGCCTAATTTGTCGCGGGTGACATCACCAATAGTGTGACGGTGGGCTGGGCTTAATCTTTAAATAGCCCTCCCACAAACATGGCGGCGCGCTCTGATCATTGAGCTGTGATGGTGTTGTTGTGTTGACGATTGGTCGTTTGGGCTCCATGTGTGCTTTAGCTTCTGTCAGGCAGGTTTAGCGGGGGATAGGCAGCCTTAGATGGAGGGAGGCAGGTAGCTTCTTCTGACAGTCTGGCTCCGACAATGGGGTCGCCATACACCCCGAGCAGTCTGCAGACGCCATATTCCCGGCACCACCTGTAAGCCACGTGGAGAGATACTCCTGAGTCCGGTAGCACGATGGCTAGGAGCACGTATACGCCAGCGTGTATCACACACGCATCCTAGCGCCTACTGTGTAGTCCCTGTGCTGTAAACAGGGCTACAGATACATTATTTTTCGCACATCTCTCGTGCAGTTAACAAAGATAGTGCGAATCCCTATTCCCGTTCTGGTGTGCAGCAACACGGAAGGGATTGTTATTTCAGTTGGTTGTTTTACCTTCTTACCCGGAAGGTGTTTGGCTGCAGTCCTCCAGGCTGCATCGCGGACCCCGGGTTCAGTTGCTTTCCATTATTTAATAAAGTTGTTGGCAACTGTCCCCTTAACAGTATCAGAGCGCCAGGGTCTTGCCAAACATGGCTGACAACCAGCAACTGCAGAGCTATATACAGCAACTTGAGGACAGACTTAGAACTCTGGAACAAGCTGCCCCGGTGGCTGATATCACTGCAGTAGCTACCCAGGAGGCTTATCAAGCAGCCAATCTGGTTAACTCAGCAGCGGTAAATGCTGCAGCAGCTGCAATCGCCCCATTACCCCGTTTTGCTCTCCCGGAAAATTTTTCTGGTGACAGCAAATTCTGCAGAGGTTTCCATTCAGTTGGAGATGATGGAGGCACGGTTCCCCTCCGAAACTACCAAAGTGGGTTTTGTCATCTCGTTACTTTCTCACAGGGCCTGGAGTGGGCTACACCCCTGTGGGAGCGGAGTGACCCGGTAGTGGCTAATGCGGGTCTCTTTCTTACAGCCCTAAAAAATGTCTTCCTAGGTCCTCAGGTCACGCATGATACGGCTCTTAAGCTTCTTGCGTTGGTCCAGGGTTCGGTCACCGCCAGCCATTATGCCATCCAGATCAGAACCTTAGCGGCTGAATTGGATGGGTCTGAGCGGTCTTTAATCCCGGTGTTCTGTAAGGGTCTGGCTGGATATATTAAAAATGCTCTATCTACCAGAGAGATTCCATCCTCCCTGGAGGAGTTAATCTCTCTCGCTAACCGAATAGATTTGCGTCATGCAGAACACAAGTTAGAGCTGAAGGTCCCCAGACCTCAGTGTCGGTTGGTGCCTTAATTCTCTAGACCCATTTCCAAACCCGCGACTCATGACCCGGAGCCTGAGGCTATGGATGAATCCCGGACGGAGTCTAGCCTCTCTCGTTCCCGACCTGCACATCTCTTGGAGTACCCCATTAATAAGGGTTCCATGCAGTCGGGAAAATGAGTGTGTCTAACCGCCGTTGGAGGAGGTGTGTTAGATTCCGCGCTCCTTCCTCCAAATTATTGTATAAGGTGACATTGTTCTTCGGAACAACCACGGTTGCTGCCAAGGCGTGGGTGGATTCAGGTGCCGATGGCAATTTTTTGTCATCTACGTTTGCCCAGAAGTACGCCATTCCTATGGAGTTACTTCCAAAACCAATGAACTTATGGGTAGTCAACGGTTCACTACTGGACACACAAATCACCCACCAGTCGATTCCACTCACCATGTCATTTCCTCAGGGTCACCGGGAGGTTATCTCCTTTCTTATTATTCCCGGTGGATTAGATGAGGTGATATTGGGTCTCCCGTGGTTACGTTGTCACACTACACACATTGACTGGAATTCGGGGAGACTTTCTTCCTCGAGTGAGAATTGTGTGTCTCAGTGTATGGTTACAGTCACCCGGAGGGTAGTCTCTGAGCCTTCTTCTGACTTGGCCGCTCTCCCTGTGCAAAATCAGACCTTTGCAGATGTCTTTCCCAAAAAGGCTGCAGACACTTTACCTCGCCACCAACTCTATGGCTGTCCTATTGATTTGGCCCCCGGCACAGATCCTCTGCCTCTCCCCGTGACCCAGGTCTTGTCAGATTATATCAAAAAGAACCCTCAGGTAGACCTTTTGTCCCGGTCCATGGATACGGCTGAGGATGATAACGAGCCCAGGCTCACTCTTCCTTCTGGGAGGAAGTTTGTTCCCCCAAATCTACAAAATGAAGTGCTCTCCTGGGCACATGCCCCTAAGATCGGAGGTCATTTTGGGGTCAAACGTAACACAAAGTTCCTTCAACGGTCGTATTGGTGGCTAGGGTGGCGCCAGGATGTTAAGGAATATGTTCTAGCGTGTGTCTCCTGTGTGAGAGATAGATCATCCCATCAAAGTCCGGCTGGTCTTCTCCACCCGTTACCCATGGCGGATTCCACAGATATGACTCTGCTTCTTCTGAATAATGGCCAACATCCGCATGTTCCAGTTCCTATGCCAGTTCCGTCTACGGAACCTGGGGTCAGAGATTTGGCTCTGGAAGCGTGGGAGGTTTGGGACCATACCCAGGATGCTATATTGACCTCCAAGAATCGAATGAGAGAGTCGGCTGACAATCATCGTCGTCCTGCTCTCGTATTCTATCCAGGCAACAGAGTGTGGCTCATGGCTCGCAATATTACAGTATGCAGGGAATCTGCTAAGTTTGCCCCCCGCTTTATTGGTCCTTTCAAAATTTTGGCCCAAGTAAACCCAGTAATGTACCGTTTACAGTTACCACGACACCTGAGGAGTCACAACACTTTTCATGTGTCGCTCCTTAATCCCGTTCGCCTGACAAAACTCGCTGAACCCCAACCTGCTACAGACACCAGGGGTGATAATCTCGAGGTGCAGGCTATTATGGGGTCTAAGATGGTTCATGGAAAAAAAGGTTACCCAGTACACTGGAGGGGCCATGGATCTGAGGATCATCCCTGGGAATTGGTGGACCACATTCATGCTCCCCTGCTTGTTGAGGAATATGAGCGACAAGTGGAGGGGGATAATGTTAGGCATCAGGCATTTGCTGGATTCAAAATTGGTTCAGAACCATCAGTGGAGTCTGTGGTCTCCCATTACAGTCCAGCCAGGGCTTATGCTGCTCAGCATAGTCATCAGTCCCAACACCTAGCTGGTGCACGAGATGTGCAAGTTGTCTCTTGGGTCTTTGTTCCTAGCAACATGAAGCATAGGTTACGGAAGGAAACAGGGCTGCTACAGCCTAAGTCCAGGATTCACTGCACTGTGCATGCCCGTGAGATGGCAGACCGTGATTGGTGGTTTGGGAGTCAGCTGATCCGGTGACCTGGCACCGCCTGATTGGTCGCGGGTGACGTCACCAATAGTGCGATGGTGGGCAGGGCTTAATCTTTAAATAGCCCTCCCAAAAACATGGCGGCGCGCTCTGATCATTGAGCTGTGATGGTGTTGTTGTGTGGACGTGTGGTCGTGTGGTCGTTTGGGCTCCATGTGTGCTTTAGCTTCTGTCAGGCAGGTTTAGATGGAGGGAGGCAGGTAGCTTTGTCTGACAGTCTGGCTCCGACAAAGGGGTCGCCATACACCCCGAGCAGTCTGCAGACGCCGTATTCCCGGCACCACCTGTAAGACACGTGGAGAGATACTCCTCAGTCTGGTAGCACGCCGGCTAGGAGCAAGTATACGCCGGCGTGTATCACACATGCATCCTAGCACCTGCTGTGTAGTCCCTGTGCTGTTAAAAGGGCTACAGATACATTATTTATCGCACATCTCTCGTGCAGTTAACGGAGATAGTGCGAATCCCTATTACCGTTCCGGTGTGCAGTAACACGGAAGGGATTGTTATTTCAGTTGGTTGTTTTACCTTCTTACCCGGAAGGTGTTCAGCCGCAGGCCTCCAGGCTGCATCGCGGACCCCGGGTTCGGTTGCTTTTCATTATTTAATAAAGTTGTTTGCAACCGTCCCCTTGACACTGAACATGTGAACATGGCCATAATGCACAGTTATCATGGAATCACATCCACTTTGTATACTTAGGCCACATTCACACGTTCAGTATTTGGTCAGTATTTTACATCAGTATTTGTAAGCCAAAGTCAGGAGTGGAACATTCTGAGGAAAAGTATAATAGAAACACGTCACCAATTCTGTATTTATCAAGCACTCCTGGTTAGGTTTACAAATACTGATGTAAAATACTGACCAAATACTGAACATGTAAATGTGTCCTTAAACATAGCAAATTTTTTAACAAATAAAATGCAACAGAAAAAACAGTATTCACGCTATGTGAGAACACTGATTATGTATTTTTATGTTATATAGTATTGTAACCCTGTTTTTGTCTTCAATTGTTATTCCATTATCAGTTATTTACTTTTTCGTAATTATATTTCTAAAATGCTTTGATACTAATTCTTATTAAAGATGTGAATATCACATAAATAAATAAACATCACTTCCACAAAAGATATATTAGGCACTGAGATTTTTAAGAATATATTCTAGTTTGTAAAAAATAAATTTTGTGTACTAGTTCAATTTCAACTCTGAAGTAGTCTGTTCAGTATTATAAAATCATATCAGATCCCCAAAAAAATAAATAAAAACAGTGTCTTTCATCATCAGGTGTTGCGTTTAAAAGCTCATTTCAGCTAGTTACAAAGGATTCTCCATATATGCAAGTTCAAAAGATAAACATTTCCTTTGAAGATGATTTGTTTTGATTATCTACTCATATGCACTTTATTGTTGCATGGTCGCATGATATGGTTGTATAAGTACATATTTTAAAATAGATATGCTTTCATGGACACTGTTTTGTATGCATTTGATTATTTTCAGTATGAGTCTGCACTGATAGTGATGTAGTCACAAATAAGTATATATCAAAAGAGAAAGCAAAACTTTACATCTTGTATGTTAACATTTCTGGATCAGTAATTTGTTTCTAAATTATTAAATGAGTGGTCTACAACTTTCCACATATTAATAAAACTTTAACTCCCTGAAGCTGAAGAGCCATATGTTGCCAATCACTCAATAAAAAATGTCTTAATAGAAACTAAATAAATAATCTAAGACTAATTATTAAATGGACTATGAAATATACTTAAAATAAACCTCCAAGACACCCCTTTACATAAACACATACCTTCTCTTAATTTTGTGTCTGTCTGTCATTTAACTGGTTTTCAGATCTGTATGGCACTAGAAAATAATTAATTAGTTATTAGGGAAAAATTAGCACTATGATCTTTGTTGTTCAAACCTTTGTACATTATTAGTGATGAGCGAGCACTAAGATGCTCGGTAACTCATTGCTTGGGTTGAGCAAATTGGAATGCTCAAGTGCTCGGTCTAAGTAACGAGCCCAATGTAAGTCTATGGGAAACTCAAGCATTTTTCCGGCGGCTCCCCCCGGCGGTCTGCAGAGAGCCTAAAAATTGCCCAAATCGAAGGGAAAAGTGCTCAAATGACATGGGAACAGCATGGGGAAGACCCCTGGAAGAATTTATGATTCCCAGGTCATTGCTGTCAACAACGCTGTCAGAGGTATTACACCACTTTTACGGACTCACAATAAAACATGCAAAAACGAAACCAAAATGTATTTTCCTGGGAAATAAGTTAAAGAATATCCTTTCCAGGGTAATGACTTGTATATAAGGCAAAATAAATCACCAAAAGCAAAAATGCTCCTCTACACCTTGGCCTATGTTCACACGTAGCATTTTTGATGCGTTTTTGCACTTTTGCTTTGCTTTCAACCAAGACAAATGCATTCCCCGGGAAATGTCATTTTAACACTTTATGACTAGAGATGAGCGGTGTTCGACTTGAACTGTTCGCCAATCTCAAATTCGAGCTGTTTTGGGCGGTGTTCGAGTTGTTCGACGAACCCGAACGATTTGCAAAAAATTCGGCTGTTCGAGGTTATGTTCGATAACTGTTCGTGCACCAAAAGCGTGTCCTGCATGTCTGGCGCTATTTAGAGCACCAATCATGCAGGGATTGTCTGCCACTCACTGTAATGCCACAGCCATGGTGGTTGTGGCATTACAGTGATTGCCCAAATCGATGGGAACAGTGCCAACAGTGAAACATGAAAAGCCGGCAATTCAGCAGCGGCATACACCTGTACCCGACAATTTAGAACCGAAAGAATAGAGCTTCACACATAGATTAGATAGATATAAACATGTCAGCCACATATATACGAAGTACAGTGAAAGTGCTGCTTACTGTACTTGTCATTTAGCGTAAAGGATTTATCAAAAAAAATAATAGTGTTTTCATGCACCGTCTCTTTAAAAAAGCCGGCCGGCAATTCAGCAGCGGTACCCGACAATTTAGAATAGAAGGAATAGAGAATCACACATAGATTAGATAGATAGAAACATGTCAGTCACATATATAAGAAGTGCAGTGACAGTGTTGATTACTGTACTTGTCATTTAGTGTAAAGGATTTATTTAAAAAAATAATAGTGTTTTCATGCACTGTCTCTTTAAAAAAGCCGGCCGGCAATTCAGCAGCGGTACCCGACAATTTATAACAGACAGAATAGAGCATCATACATAGATTAGATAGATAGAAACATGTCAGCCACATATATACGAAGTACAGTGACAGTGTTGCTTACTGTACTTGTCATTTAGCGTAAAGGATTTATCAAAAAAAATAATAGTGTTTTCATGCACCGTCTCTTTAAAAAAGCCGGCCGGCAATTCAGCAGCGGTACCCGACAATTTATAACAGACAGAATAGAGCTTCACACATAGATTAGATAGATAGAAACATGTCAGTCACATATATATGAAGTACAGTGATAGTGTTGGTTACTGTACTTGTCATTTAGTATTAAAATAAAGGATTTATTATTAAAAAAATTGGCGTGGGGTTCCCCTTAATTTTAGGCTCTAGCGGAGGTTAAGCAGATGGCTGGGGCAGATGTTTGAAGCCTGGGAAGGGGGTAATACCCACGGAGCTTCCCAGGCTACTAATATCAGCCCCCAGCTGAATACATAGCCTTTACTAGCTATTAAAATGGGGGACCCCCCAAAAGAAATGACGTGGGGTCCCCCCTAATTTAATAGCTAGCAAAGGCTAGGCAGACAGCTGGGGGCTGATATTAATAGCCCAGGAAGGGAGCCATGAATATTGGCCCCCTCCCAGGCTAGAAACACCAGCCGTCAGCCGCCCCAGAAATGGCGCATTCATAGGATGCGCCAATTCTGGCACTTAGCCTCGCTCTTCCACGCTGCCCTGGTGCGGTGGCAGGGGGTAATAGGGTTGGGGTTGATGTCAGCTTATAATGCCAGCTGACATCAAGCCCAGGTTAGTAATGGAGAGGCGTCTATAAGACACCTCCATTACTAACCCCATAGTCAAAGTTAAAAAAAACACAAACACCCAGAATAAAGTCCTTTAATTGAAATAAAGACACAATCCTTTATTGTTCTAAATTAAACCATACTTACCGTCACGCCCATTCCAGCTGAAGCCAACGATCTCCTGCAATAAAAGAAAAATAATAAAGCAACCTCATCCTTACCTTTCCATGGTTCCCACGACAGCTTCAGCTCTGCTACATCGAGATGACAGGCTGGACCGCAGCAGAACGCTGCCATCCAGCCTCTCATCCCGCAGACACTGAGAAGCGCAGGCTTGCTTGCGCTGCTCAGCGTCTCTCTGTGACGACATCCAGATGAGCCGAGTTCATGTCCAATGAACTCGGCTCACCTCATGCACGTCACTGACAGCGTGGGAAAATTCTCAAGCTGAAGCGGTGAGTGCAGGAGAATTCTCCCACGCTGTCAGTGACGTGCATAAGGTGAGCTCATGTCCAATGAACTCAGCTCACCTCCTGCACGTCACTGACAGCGTGGGAGAATTCTCCTGCACTCAGCGCTTCAGTGTGAGAATTCTACCACGCTGAAGCGCTGAGTGCAGGAGAATTTTCCCACGCTGTCAGTGACGTGCATGAGGTGAGCCGAGTTCATTGGACATTAACTCGGCTCATCTGGATGCCCTCACAGAGAGACACTGTGGAGCGCAAGCAAGCCTGCGCTTCTCAGTGTCTGCGGGATGACAGGCTGGATGGCAGCGTTCTGCTGCGGTCCAGCCTGTCATCTCGATGTAGCAGAGCTGAAGCTGTCATGGGAACCATGGAAAGGTAAGGATGATGTTGCTTTATTATTTTTCTTTTATTTCAGGAGATCGTTGGCTTCAGCTGGAATGGGCGTGATGGTAAGTATGGTTTAATTTAGAACAATAAAGAATTGTGTGTTTATTTCAATTAAAGGACTTTTTTCTGGGTGTTGTGTTTTTTTTAAATACTTTACTAGAAATTCATGGTGGTCATGTCTAATATTGGCGTGACCCCATGAATTTCGGGCTTAGGGCCAGCTGATAATGCCAAGCTGGCCCTAACCCCTTTATTACTCAGTGAGCCACCGCATCATGGCCCTGGATGAGTTGGGTACAGCGCCAGAAGATGGCGCTTCTATGAACGCGCCATTTTCCGGGGTGGCTGCGGACTGCAATTTGCAGCGGGGGTGGCCCAGAAAGCTTGGGCCTCCCTGCGCTGCGGATTCCAGCCCCCAGCTGCCTAGTTGTACCTGGCTGGACACAAAAACAGGGCGAAGCCCCACGTCAATTTTCTTTAAATTATTTCATGAAATAATTAAGAAAAAAAGGGCTTCCCTATATTGTTGTGTCCGGCCAGGTACAAATAGGCAGCTGGTGGTTGGGGGCAGCCCGTTCCTGCCTGCTGTACCTGGCTGGACACAAATATAGTGCGAAGCCCCACGTCAATTTTTTTTAAATTATTTCATGAATTTCTTGAAATAATTTAAAAAAATTGAAGTGGGGCTTCGCACTATATTTGTGTCCAGCCAGGTACAGCAGGCAGGAACGGGCTGCCCCCATCCACCAGCTGCCTATTTGTACCTGGCCGGACACAACAATATAGGGAAGCCCTTTTTTTCTTAATTATTTCATGAATTTCATGAAATAATTAAAAAAAATTGAAGTGGGGCTTCGCACTATATTTGTGTCCAGCCAGGTACAGCAGGCAGGAACGGGCTGCCCCCATCCACCAGCTGCCTATTTGTACCTGGCCGGACACAACAATATAGGGAAGGCCTTTTTTTCTTAATTATTTCATGAATTTCATGAAATAATTAAAAAAAAAGTACGTGGGGCTTCGCCCTATTTTTGTGTCCAGCCAGGTACAACTAGGCAGCTGGGGGCTGGAATCTGCAGCGCAGGGAGGCCCAAGCTTTCTGGGCCCCCCCCCGCTACAAATTGCAGTCCGCAGCCACCCCGGAAAATGGCGCTTTCATAGAAGCGCCATCTTCTGGCGCTGTACCCAACTCATCCAGGGCCCTGGTGCGGTGGCTCACTGGGTAATAAAGGGGTTAGGGCCAGCTTGGTATTATCAGCTGGCCACAAGCCCAAAATTCATGGGGTCACGCCAGTATTAGACATGACCGCCATGAATTTCTAGTAAAGTATTTAAAAAAACACAACACCCAGAATAAAGTCCTTTAATTGAAATAAAGACACAATTCTTTATTGTTCTAAATTAAACCATACTTACCATCACACCCATTCCAGCTGAAGCCAACGATCTCCTGCAATAAAAGAAAAATAATAAACCAACCTCATCCTTACCTTTCCATGGTTCCCACGACAGCTTCAGCTCTGCTACATCGAGATGACTGGCTGGACCGCAGCAGAACGCTGCCATCCAGTCTGTCATCCCGCAGACACTGAGAAGCGCAGGCATGCTTGCGCTCCTCACTGTCTCGCTGTGACGGCATCCAGATGAGCCGAGGTCATGTCCAATGAACTCGGCTCACCTCATGCACGTCACTGACAGCGTGGGAAAATTCTCACGCTGAAGTGCTGAGTGCAGGAGAATTCTCCCACGCTGTCAGTGATGTGCATGAGGTGAGCTCATGTCCAATGAACTCAGCTCACCTCCTGCACGTCACTGACAGCGTGGGAAAATTCTCCTGCAATCAGCGCTTCAGCGTGAGAATTTTCCCACGCTGTCAGTGACGTGCATGAGGTGAGCCGAGTTCATTGGACATGAACTCGGCTCATCTGGATGTCGTCACAGAGAGACGCTGAGCAGCGCAAGCAAGCCTGCGCTTCTCAGTGTCTGCGGGATGACAGGCTGGATGGCAGCGTTCTGCTGCGGTCCAGCCTGTCATCTCGATGTAGCAGAGCTGAAGCTGTCGTGGGAACCATGGAAAGGTAAGGATGAGGTTGCTTTATTATTTTTCTTTTATTGCAGGAGATCGTTGGCTTCAGCTGGAATGGGCGTGATGGTAAGTATGGTTTAATTTAGAACAATAAAGGATTGTGTCTTTATTTCAATTAAAGGACTTTATTCTGGGTGTTTGTGTTTTTTTTAACTTTGACTATGGGGTTAGTAATGGGGGTGTCTTATAGACGCCTCTCCATTACTAACCTGGGCTTGATGTCAGCTGGCATTATAAGCTGACATCAACCCCAACCCTATTACCCCCTGCCACCGCACCAGGGCAGCGTGGAAGAGCGAGGCTAAGTGCCAGAATTGGCGCATCCTATGAATGCGCCATTTCTGGGGCGGCTGACGGCTGGTGTTTCTAGCCTGGGAGGGGGCCAATATTCATGGCTCCCTTCCTGGGCTATTAATATCAGCCCCCAGCTGTCTGCCTAGCCTTTGCTAGCTATTAAATTAGGGGGGACCCCACGTCATTTTTTTTGGGGGGTCCCCCATTTTAATAGCTAGTAAAGGCTATGTATTCAGCTGGGGGCTGATATTAGTAGCCTGGGAAGCTCCGTGGGTATTACCCCCTTCCCAGGCTTCAAACATCTGCCCCAGCCGTCTGCTTAACCTCCGCTAGAGCCTAAAATTAAGGGGAATTTTTTTAATAATAAATCCTTTATTTTAATACTAAATGACAAGTACAGTAACCAACACTATCACTGTACTTCATATATATGTGACTGACATGTTTCTATCTATCTAATCTATGTGTGATGCTCTATCTTTCTGTTCTAAATTGTCGGGTACCGCTGCTGAATTGCCGGCCGGCTTTTTTAAAGAGACAGTGCATGAAAACACTATTATTTTTTTAAATAAATCCTTTACACTAAATGACAAGTACAGTAAGCAACACTATCACTGTACTTATTATATATGTGACTGACATGTTTCTATCTATCTAATCTATGTGTGAAGCTCTATTCTTTCTGTTCTAAATTGTCGGGTACAGATGCTGAATTGCCGGCCGGCTTTTTTAAAGAGACGGTGCATGAAAACACTAATATTTTTTTTAATAAATCCTTTACACTAAATGACAAGTGCAGTAACCAACACTGTCACTGTGCTTCTTATATGTGTGACTGACATGTTTCTATCTATCTAATCTATGTGTGATGCTCTATTCCTTCTTGTCTAAATTGTCGGGTACCGGTGTATGCCGCTGCTGAATTTGCCGGCTGGCTTTTTTAAAGAGAGTGTCTTCTGAGCAGTTTGTCAGCTTTTGGACACCTTTGCAGGTGTTTTCTATGTGTTTCTATGTGTTTTTGTTTGCCTGCCATTGGTTTTAACGGTGTTCGACGGTGTTCTAAGGTGTTCGACGAACAGTTCCACGAACAGTTCCTCGAACATCCCGGTGTTCGACGAACCGAACCGAACCCGAACACTACGGGGGTGGCTCAACACTAGTGGTGACACCTGCAGACACTGTTCCTGGACCATGGGGTTCGGCCCACAAAGTCGGGTGCTTTTCTACCATGTGCCTGATCATGCTGGTGGTGGTCAGGCTGGTAGTTTTGCCACCCCTGCTGATGTTGGCCTGGCAGGTGGTGCAAATGGCCTTTTTGGGGTTATCGGCAGAGTCTTTAAAAAACAACCAGACTTGGGAATACCTAGCAGTTGTACTGGCAACTTCCTTCGTGTTGGTGTTACAGGAAACCGTTGCCTGCCTTCTGTCTGCGGCTACCAAACTGCTTCTTCCTGCCTGTTGGGGTGCTCTGCCTCCCTCCCCCTGTGTGCTGCTACTCTCGCTCTGCATGTCCTCCTGCCATGTTGGGTCAGTTACTATATCATCCACCACCTCATCTTCCACTTCCGCACTTTGGTCCTCCTTCTGACTTTCTGGTAATTGTGTCTCATCATCGTCCACCTCTTGTGAAACTTTCCCACTATCACCTTCGTGTGACCGTGGCTGCTCAAATATTTGGGCAACGCTACATTCGATCTCCTCTTGCCCCGCTTCAAGTGGACCGGGCGAGAGGCCCAAATCAATAAATGGAAAAGTGAACAGCTCTTCGGAGTGTCCAAGTGTGTCCACTTGGACACACTTGGCCCGTCCACTTGGCCCGTGTCCAAGTGTGTCCACGTGTGTCCAAGTGTGTCCACTTGGACACACTTGGCCCATCCACTTGGCCCGTGTCCAAGTGTGTCCAAGTGTGTCCACTTGGACACACTTTGCCCGTCCACTTGGCCCGTGTCCAAGTGTGTCCACGGGCGAGAGGCCCAAATCAATAAATGGAAAAGTGAACAGCTCTTCGGAGTGTCCAAGTGTGGGATCAGTTGTCTCCGGGCACTCGGCATGGTGGGAGGAAGGAGGATCAGGGTGAGGAATATGCAGTCCAGACTCACGACTACTGAGACTTGACTGTGTGGAAGACAGGGTGGTGGTGGTGGTGGCAAAGTGACTGGAAGCATTATTCGCTATCCAGTTTTAAATACCAGGCCTGTAGGTAACTATTTTGAACAGCAAACTGGTGTCAAAAACTTCGCTGACACACTGAAACAAATTTTTAATGGCGGCCAGAAATGGTAGTATTTTCTGAAAACGTATATGTGATCCATGTGACAAAGAAAACACAGTTTTGAATAGCTGGATTTTTAACACTGTAATATGGAAAGGATCTGGCTGTATTTTGCATTGCCAACAAGCAAATGGCGTAGAAAAACAGTGTTCTCTGGATTGTTTTTTAAGCAAATAATGAGTATTAAGATCTAAAAAAAATTATTCCTGACCTCTGAGACCTGGGCCTATGTCTAGAAATGTCTAACAGCAGCAGCAGACAGAACTGGAATGGAGCCTCTTGTGCTATATACACTGCAGTCTGGTATATACACTGCCTGCCTGCTTATATACACTGCCTGCCTGATATCTATGCAGATGGATTAGTCCTCAGAAGGACTGTTTGTTAAGATAGATATGTGTAATATGCTTCTGTTCTACCTACAGTACCTAATAAACAAGCGAATCTCTCCCTACTCAACAGCAGCTCTCCCTACACTGTCTGATTGTGGAGTAGACTGACGAGCATGGCAGTGCCAGGTCTGATACAGACCTGATGACGCTGTGTGGCCAGCCAATCACTGTAATGCCACAACCAACATGGCTGCGGCATTACAGTGAGTGGCATGCAATCCCTGCATGTTCATTGGCTCTGTTAAGAGCGCCAAACATGCAGGGAGGGGACCCGAGCATCCGCCTGAGCATCTCGGAAGTACTCGGTGAGCTCTGAGCATTTTGAGTATTGAGACGCTCGGGCGAGTACCGAGTACTTGCGAGTATGCTCGCTCATCACTAATAGACTACTGTTCATGTCTTTGTCAATGTGCAAACTTACAAAAACAGCAAAGGATAAAATAATTATTTCCTTCACTGTAGTTGGCCAACAAAGTGCACTCCAAGAACTATTTTAATAGTCTGTGAGGTCACACAGTAACCCATAGACCTCTCTCAAATTAGCTAATCTTATTTCTCATGAGTCCATCATAAGGAGGACACTGTACAACAAAGGTGTACATAGCAGGATTGCAAATAGACAATTACTCCCCATCTGGAGCTTTTCAAAGGTCACGTAGACAGGCCAGAAGGCTCTTGGAACTATGTTTTGTGGACAGATGAGACCAAAATATAACTTTTTGGTTTAAATCAAGCTTTATATTTGAAGAAAAAAACACTACACTACAGCATAAATCCTTATGCTATCTGTGAAACACAGTGGTGGTATTATCATGGTTTAGGCCTGTTTTGCTGCATCTCTACTAGAACAGATTGCCATTATTGATGTGACTCGCCCAGAGGGATGGGGACGACTCGGTACCCGGGCCTTTGCCTGGCCTTGAGGATGTCGCGGTGGTCGGCTCCCGGGCCCGTACCCTGGGGTCAGCTTTTAAAAGGGGATTGTTTGTTAACTCTATGAAAGTTCGTGACGCCACCTGTGGTTTCTGGTGAGAATCACCAGCGCTGCGGCAGTCCACTGAGGCCGGTGATAAGGTAGCTCGATGGTATGGCTCCCCACAGGTGGAGCTAGGCCTCAGGGCAGCGTACAGAGAGGGGGATACAGGACAGGCGAGACCCTGCCGGGTCAGAGCAAGAACAGGGACAGACACGATAGTCACTTCAGTACCTTTTACTGATGGAAATTCAGGCACATCCCGGAGCACTGTAGGGTGAAGGGTACATATCAAGATCCTCACCAATGAGCGGGTGTAGGGCCTCCTGTTTCTTGCCTCTGCGTAGTAAGTTTCTGACCTGCCTGAAGCTAGGCCTAACTTTATCTCTGTCCTGCACCAGCTGACGTTGTGGTAGGGCCTTCTCTTGGAGTGCACGCTCCCAGGTTATGGGGCCTGGCTCTGTGTCTCCTGGCTCTGTTACGTATCAGCTCTCTGGTGAACCTGGGACCTGTAGTTCTCCAGGGATTCCGGTTATGCCTTACTGGGTCGTAGAGATCCCGGTAAGCTCGGACCCGGTGCCCGGTATATGTTTTGGGGTGAGCTGGGTAAGCTCCTCTGCCCCCACTGCTACTCACTTTCCACTCGCCTTCGGCCACGCTCGGGCCCTCACTAGGCTACTCACACTAACGGCAGCTTGCCGCGCTTCACCGATCTTATGGCGCAGGCACACCTTAAGCTCTAACTGAGCTACAACTGAGTCTGAACTATGCTCCACTGCAGGCTGACCTCACTCAGGCTTCTATACTGCAGGAACTCTCTCAACAGACTAACTTGCCTAACTCCACCTTCCCTACTTATATCCCTAACGGGCTCTCTCTGCTGGTCTGAGGTGGAAGGTGGAGATGTGGGAATGTTTATGGGGGCCTCTTGTGGAGGATTCCATCAATACACCCTTCTAGGATTTGTGGTACCAAGCGCAGCTGGGCGCCACAGATGGAGAAATTAATTCTGAATCATACCCGTAAATCATAAAGAAACATATGAGGATAACTGCTGATGAGTTGAATCTCATGAGAACTTGGGTGATGCGCAAGACAATGACCTAAAGCACAAAAGTCATTCTCCAAGTTTTGGAATGGCAAAGTCAAAGTCATGACCCTCATACAATAGAAATGTTTGTGAAATGACTTAAACTGAGCACTTCATGGGATAAAACCTACCATTATAACAGAGTTAAAGCTGTTCTGGAGGAAGGAATTGGCTAAAATTCTTCCCATCCAATCAATTACTAGAAACATTAAGATGCAGTTATTGCTGTGTAAGAGTGTGTCAGGGACAATCATGCTCTTTTTCCTCTTTTAAAAAAACAGGTTCGCTTCTGTGTATTAAAAATGTGCAAAGAATATTACGGGTAGAGATGAGCAAACTTGTTCGGAAAACATTCACCAATCTCAAAGTCTGCACGAACTTTGCACATTTGGATTCGTGTTCGGATCCCCAAGTGTTTTTACTCAAAATTGGAAAAATTTGGAAAAAGTGTGGTAAATGATTGTGTTTCCACTAATGTTTTTTTTAGGACTTTGGTTAAGATAGTGGTGCTGTATGATGAGCGGGGGGGACATGTTTGATGAGGAGAGGGGGTGGAGAGAGGTCAGAGTAGCGGCGGACTGTTATTATTATTTTTTTTTTTCTTAACTTAATGTGAGGAGATTCCGGCAGCCAATCAGAGTGCAGAAACCATCCACAACGTCCAGACACAAGGGCTAGTGTCATTTGCTGCTGAAGTCACATGTCCCTCTCCATATGAAGAGCAGACATTTTGTTTTGGCGACATTTTGTCTGTGTAACAGCGCAGAGAGGCTGCTGTTCATACTGGATAGTGAGATAGTTAGCTAGGCAGTCGATTGTCAGTCATCTAGTTCAGATAGATAGGATTCTGTGCGGCTGTGAAATCGACCTTCCAGCAGATCAATCCTTTTTGCTAATTGTGTGGTCCAGAGACACCAGGCCACATTTCAGCATATAACTCTTTTGTGCTGCTAATATTGTGCTCCAAGCAGGAGTTCACATTAGAAACTCTAAATTCTTTGTGCAAATAGCGTGGTCCTGAAACAAGGCCAAACTTGTGCATAGAAATATTTAGTGCTGGTAATATTTTGGTCAGGCAGGAGTCCACATTTGAAAACCTAAATTCTTTGTACTAATAGAGTAGTCCTGAAACAAGGTCACATTTGTGCATATAAATATTTTGTGCTAGTAATATTTTTGGCCAGGCAGGAGTCCACATTTGAATATCTAAATTTTTTCTGCTAATAGCATGGTCCTAAAACAAGGTCACATTTGTGGATATAAATATTTTGTGCTGGTAATATTTTTTGCCAGGCAGGAGTCCACATTTGAAAATCTAAATTCTTTCTGCTAATAGCGTGGTCCTGAAACAAAGCCACATTTGTCATAGAAATATTTTGTGCTGGTAGTATTTTTTGCCAGGCAGGAGTCCACATTTGAAAATCTAAATTGTTTGTGCTACTAGCATGCTACAGAAAGCAAGTCACATCCCTGCATATAAATATTTTGTGCTACTAATAATCTTTATAATCTTTATTAATAATCTTTATTTTTTTATAGCGCTAATATATTCCGCAGCGCTTTACATACATTATCGTCGCTGTCCCCATCGGGGATCACAATCTAGATTCCCTATCAGTATGTCTTTGGAGTGTGGGAGGAAACCGGAGAATCCGGAGGAAACCCACACAAACACGGGGAGAACATACAAACTCCTTGCAGATGTTGTCCTTGGTGGGATTTGAACCCAGGACCCCAGCATTGCAAGGCTGCAGTGCTAACCACTGCGCCACCGTGCAGTGCTACCAGTTTTGCTTCAGCCAGGAGTCACATTTCAAAATCTAAATTCTTTGTGCTACTAGTGTGCTACAGTAAGCAGGCCACATTCCTGTATATAAATCTTGTGTGCTCTAGTTTTCCTTCAGCCAGGAGTTCACAGTTCAAAATCTAAATTCATTGTGCTACTAGTGTGCTACAGAAAGCAGGCCACATTCCTGCATATAAATATTTTGTGCTACTAGTTTTGCTTCAGCCAGGAGTCCACAATTGAAAATCTTAATTCTTTGTGCCACTAGCATGCTACAGAAAGCAGACCACATTCCTGCATATAAATATTTTGCGCTACAAGTTTTGCTTCAGCACGGAGTCCACATTTCAAAATCGAAATTCTTTTTGCTACTAGCGTGCTACAGACACACTGTCTCAGCAAATAAATACTGATTGGTAATTTAGTGACAGGTGACTGAGAGGTCTGGGCCTAGGGTTGTAAAACAGCTGGTTAATAGAGGGGAAGGGTACATCCAACATGAGTGTGAAAAAGCAAAGTCGTGTTGGAAGGGGGAACAGGCTCTGTGTTCAAAATGTAATTTTTTTCTGTTGGATCCGGGGCTTGATGAAATATGGTCCTAGCAGAATCCAGACCCTCATCACCAGACATTAACTCCCGGAGGTGGAGGTGATCCTGAAGAGATTCAGACACCTGAGGCTCACGCGGACTGTACTGTGCTGTCAGGCAAGAAGAAGAGGAGGGTGACCCTCAGGGCGAGGAGTGGGAGAACAGAGAGCATGACGATGAGTGAGGTTGTAGAACCCACTTGGTGTGAACCTGTGGCATGCAGCTGAGAAGGTCAGCTGAGGAGTTGGAGGAGGAGGAAGACAAGGAGGCTACGTTTCGGCTTATGGCACAGACACGGAGTGATGCAATCACGACAAGCACTGCATTCTCAGCCACAACTGTGGCTGTGGCCAGCAGTGGTCTCCTGTCTTCAGTTCGCAAGGATGTCAAGGGTTGCCTAGCCTGTGCCTTTTTTGAGATCGCAAAGGATGACCCACGTCACGTTATCTGCCAACCTCGTAAAAAATGGCTCAGTAGAGGCAAAAATTGCAATAATTTGACTACAACATGCAAGAACCAACACATGCACGATCAACATGCATTAGTCTGGGAATCTCACTGCACTAAAATGCGGACTAGCGGGCCTCACCAACCACTGGCCGCCCCATCAACCGCATCTGCTGCTTCTTCCTCCTCCGTCACCGTGGCAAGTGTTCTCACACAGGTCTCCAGCCGCAGAACCTCCACTTGTTTACCCGCTACAGTCGGGGTGAGTGAGAGCCTTTCAGCTGTTACGGAAGTGGCCTGCTGTTTTTGTTTTACCAAGCACACTACATCTTTCTCAATCCACCATAACATCTCCTCCTGTACCTCACTCACAGTCCATCAGTTTGGCGTGTTCATCATTCTTCACCCTCTCTCAGCACAGCAGAAATCCTTCAGTCCCACAATTGTAGTCCCGTAAAAGATTGTTTCCTCCTGCACATGCCAAAGCTAAGAGCTTGAACTCCGTCATCTCCAATCTGTTGGCCAAGGAATTGCTGCCTTTCCACCTCGTGTATACAGACGGTTTCCGAAGGCTGATGGCTGTCACAGTCCCCCAGTACCAGTAGCCCAGTCACCATTACTTCTCTAAGAAAGCTGTGCCTGCGCTACACCAGCATGTCGCAGACAACATCATCCATTCCTTATAAAAATCTATGTCTGCCAGGGTGCATTTCATCATAGACACCAGGACGAGCAAGCATGGCCAGGGGCATTACATCTTGCTGACCGGGCACTGGTTGACTCTTGTGGCTGTGGGGGCAGGCAGGGAATGGGCTGCTTTACAAGTCTTTGAATCCCCAAAGCTTGCAGGAAAAACCTCTGTATTGAACACTTACTCCACTGGTTCTGCCTCCTCCACCTCCTCTAGTGCCTCCACCTGCACCCTAAACCTCTGCCTTAATGAGACAGGTAGTCCAACAGTGAATAGAGAAGCCCCACTACCTTGGTAGTGCACAGCGAGGGTTCACCACAATCAGGCAGTGTTGAAATGAATATACCTTGGAGGCCGCAATCACACAGCTCAAGAGTTGTGGACAGTTATCCAGGCCGAGTTTGAGCTATGGCTGTCTCCTCTGAACCTGGAGCCAGGGAAGGCCATGTGCGATAACAGTGTGAACCTTGTGGTGGCCCTACACTGGGGCAACTTCACACATGTGCCTTGCATGGCTCACGTCGTCAACCTGGTGATACAGCAATTTCTCCACCACTATCCCGGCCTGGATGTGCTGTTGCTGAAAAGACATTCTCTGTGTGCTCACTTCCGCCATTCGCATCAGACAAAATGTTAGTAAAGGTGCAAGAGCCGAGGAACAGATAGAGGAGGAAAAGGTGATGGGCATGCAACAGTCAGAACATGAACAGGATAATGATCTCCTCTCTGTTGTCCGTGGTTTGCGGGATTGGACGGAGGAAGCAAGCTTGAGTGTTATCTTGCCACCAAATTTTGCCAGATGCTTCCCGCCCTGGAAAGGGACGCTTGATACACGTTTGTAGACAACCTTAACCCCTTAATGACCAGAGCATTTTCCGTTTTTGTTTTTTGCTCCCCTTGTTCTCAGAGCCATAACTTTTTTATCTTTTGGTCAATATGGTCATGTGAGGGCTTATTTTTTGGGGGACAAGTTGTACTTTTGAATGACATCACTTATTTTTACATATCATGTACTGAAAAACGGGAATAAAATTCCAAGTGCAGTGAAATTTTTTGCACCACGTTCACTGAATGGTAAAACTGACCTGACATTTTTATTCTTCAGGTCATTATGAGTTCGTAGACACCAAACATATCTAGTTTTTTTTATTTAAGTGGTGAAAAAAAAATCCAAAATTTGCTAAAAAAAAAATAAAATTGCGCCATTGTGATGTGGGGCCGGGTGATGGCTTATTTTTTTGCGCACTGAGCTGACGTTTTTACTGATACCATTTTTGGGTAGATCTGATGTTTTGATCGCCCGTTATTGCATTTTATTGCAAAAAAACATAATTCTGGCGTTTCAGATTTTTTCTCATTACACCATATACCAATTGGATTAATTATTTTTTTATATTGATAGATTGGGCGATTCTGAAGGCGGCAATACCAAATATGTGTATGTGGTTTTTTTTATTGTTTTATTTTGAATGAGGCGAAAGGGGGGTGATTTAAACTTTTATTTATTCATTTTTTTAAAAAATATTTTTAAAAACATTTTTATTTTACTTTTTGCTTGCTTCAATAGTCTCCATGGGAGACTAGAAGCAGCACTTGCCTGATCGGCTCTGCTGCATACACGCGATGAGCAGATCTCCTGTATGCAGCAGATGTGCTCACTGGCTATGAGCGCCGACCACTGGTCTGCGCTTATAGCAATCTGGACATGACAACCACAGGGGTCTGCTGCAGACCCCGGGTTGTCATGCCAACCCATTGGTGACCCGCGATCATGTGATGGGGTCACCGATGGGCAGGGCCAATGACGTGCTTTTGGAGCGGCGAAGTCAAATGCCGCTATCAGAGATTGACAGCAGCATTTAACTGGTTAACAGCCATGGGTGGATCGCGATTCCACCTGCGGCTGTTGCGGGCACATGTCAGCTGTATAAATCAGCTAACATGTGCCCGGTTTAGTGTGGGTTCAGTGCCGGAACACACACTAAATAGGGGGTGATGACGTGGGGCATACTAATACGCCCCACCTCATTAAGGGGTTAAGAGTGCTTTTCCCCAAGACAGCAGTGTGTCACACAATGTGCCACACAATGTGCATTGCAGTTGTAGACTTCAAACCCCAGGAACATGGAGTGATCAATGCAAAAGCATTAGCTGCAGCAGCAGCAGTGTAAGTGGCAGAAGCAATTTCTTTGAGTCATTTCACATTTTTTACACCAACCTGTACACCTGGAGAACAGAGTACAAGTCTGACACGTAGTGAACAACTCGAGAGGATTGTGCAGGAGCATCTCAAGTTCAATATCAATGCCATCAGGGAGGGTTTGGATCCTTTTACATTTTGGTCTTCAAAAATGAAAGAGTGGCCTGAGCTCGCCTCTCACGCCTTGGAGGTTTTGTCATGTCCAGCAGCCAGTGTTTTCTCTGAATGTGTCTTCAGCGCTGCTGGTGGTGTCCTAATAAATAAGCGAATCTGGCTATCCCCTAAAAGTGTAGACTGCCTAACTTTCATCAAGATAAACAAGTCATGGATCTTCAAGGACTTTTGAATCCCAATCTAAGACTGTGTAGACTAGACGATGGTGTAGTTTTTAGTGTGCTGCATTGATCTTGCGTTATTGCAGTCTGTGACACCTTTGTCATAGCTTCTGTGCCTGCTTTTGCTACTGCTGCTGATGTTATTAATAACTTTTTGAAAAGTGGAGACTCCTAGTTGGGTCTCCATCTGGTTGGATGCCTGTAGTGTAAGGGGTGTCAGAGCCCCATTATACTATTTCTACTCTGGTGAAATTGTTGCCACTTTAGTGGTGTCTGCCCCTAATATTTGAAAATGTTTGCACTCCAACTAGGGTCTCCTTCATGTGTGTTGCCTGCAGCAGTAGGGCTCCCAGACCAGCAGGCCTGCACTTACTTTCAGTCAACTACCTGGGCTAAAATCCTTAAATTTTTCTAGTAATGGTAGTCGACAAAACTGATGTTTGTGTCACCTGAGTGTGGCTGAGCAGAAGAGCCGCTTGAGCTGTTGCATGAGGTATCAGGGCTCCTAGCACAGTAGGCCTACACCGGTCCCTCACCCACCTCGTCTTAACTTGAAATGAAATTCAAAGCTGTAAATGCTAGCCCAAACCTTGATACCTCATGTATGGCCCATGGTGTACAGCTGATAAAGGCTGTAAGTAGCCGAAAAGGGTTGTGTAAACTAGTGTTTTAATAATCTTTTATTTTTAAATAAATTCTCAGTGAAGCAATCAAAAAGACACTGTCCTTGATTCTATCGTGGCAACAGAAGACAGCGCTGATCCTGATCTCCATTTTTGATTCCTCCACTGTGGGAAACTCCTGAAAGCGGTTTCCTCTGTCTCTCCAGAAATAGCTGCAGTCTATCACTTTTGAATTCAAACCAAAATGAGAGTTGTGCCTCAGGCAGCACAACTATATCAGGTGAGCAAGTTTTCTTATGCAACTCTCCTTTTACAACTTGACATAAACTTATTCCGCGTAGATAGTGCCACGTCTTTTTTTCTCTTTTAGGATACGCCATATAATATTGTCTGATAGAATGTTATCAAGTCTGTATATAAAATGGGGGCATATGTTCTGTATATAGGGCCATCTGATCTTGGGTCTGTATATGTAAGTGGGGTTTAAATATAAAATAAGGAACTGGGATCTGTATAAAGCTGATTTTGGTCTCGCTTGTTCTGCAAGGTTGTCTGTATAGAGAGAATTTCTTGCCTAAACTCTGTATATAGAGGGTTTGACCTGTACTTCGTAATTAAATGGGTAACACAGTAGTTAAACAATTTGCTTGACATTCTACTTTCTGTTCCTTGTTTGGTTCTACCACCATGGGCAGCAACAGTGTCCCCAGAGATAGACCCCCATTGACTTATTAGAGGGTCTGTCAAAGTCCCACAACAGTATTGCATGCTGCTATCCTCCCAGTCAGATATGGCAGAGTTGCTGATAGAGGCTCATAATGTTTTTATCAAAGCCTTATTTTGTTAACTTTTATACCTGATAGTGATCTAAGGGTACATGGTTGGAACTTTTTGCCATCAAGAGTATGCTCATATGCTGTTTTGTAGGTGTGTATGAACCTGCCGATTTTTTCGGGAGGAAGACACTTCAAGACACACATCTTTTGTCCTGAAGTGACTCTCTTTGACTATTTTTAGTCATTTTTAAATTGCAGTGCATATAGTTCTCAATGTTTGTTTTTTTACATTTTCAGGCAGTTACACATCATACCTACTTGGAAAAGACATCATATGCACATACCCTTAGGAGTACTTTGCTTTAAAAGCTTGGAAATCATCGTACTACATCACAGAACTAAACAAAAGGCCACATTACAGGTCTTATGGCAAACAAAATCAATATCCCACTCATACAGACAAATGTCACATATATATGTCACAGCCCTTCACATAGCTTTGACCTGAGGAAGGCACTGATTCATGCCAAAAAATGTAACCTCATTACATTATATAATCACTAATAAATGCTTTGAAAGGATACTCTGGATCAGACCTGGGCAAACTGCTGTACCATGCCCTCCCCCCCCGCCTTCCATCCGTCGCCTGTTGTCTCTGCTATCTGCATCCTCAAGATGCAGAGAGTGATGAATACTTTGGTAGAGGATGGGGCCACCGGCTCCATCTTCCACCAATTCGCATGTGAGGCAGCAGACATGATGATGTAATTTCATTGCGCTACTGCTGAGACTAAGTGCACAGCAGACTGGAGCAGAGCACCGGGAGGAAGAGAGTGAGGTGAGTATATGTTGTTTTTTTTTATATAGGCTGCTATATGGGGCTTACAGTGCATATATTGAGGCTATGTGGGGCTCACACTATATATATGAAGACTATGTGGGGCTCTCACTGTATATTGGAGACTATGTGGGGGGCCTAATACTGAATATAGGAGGCTATGTGAGGCTCATACTGTAATGAGTGAAGCTAGGTGGGGGGCTCATGCTGTATATAGGCGGCTATGTAGAGGGCTTATACTGTATATTGGAGGCTATGTGGAGGGTCCTGCTGTATATAGGAGGCTATGTGTGGTCTTGTACTGTATATATGAGGCTATGTGGGGCACATGCTGTATATAAGAGGCTATGTGGTTCACATGCGGCCATGTGGGGGCCCATGCTACATATGGTAGTCTATGTGGTGCAGATGCTGTTTATCAGAGCCTATGTGGGGTACATGTTGTATATAAGATGCTATGTGGGGCTCACACTGTGCATGGGAGTCTATGAAAGAGCTCATATCGTATATAGTGAGGCTCTGTGAGGGCTCACACTGTATATCTAAAGGTTATGTGGAGGCTCATACTGTATAAAGGAGTCTATGTGGGGGCTCAAATTATACATTGGAGGCTATATGAGGGCTCATATTGTATATAGGAAGCTATGTGGTTCTCACACTGTATATATGGAGGCTATGTGGGGGCTCATATTGTACAGTGCTGGCCAAAAATATTGGCACCCCTGCAATTCTGTCAGATAATACTCAGTTTCTTCCTGAAAATGATTGCAATCACAAATTCTTTGGTATTATTCTCTTCATTTAATTTGTCTTCAATGAAAAAAACACAAAAAGAATTGTCCTAAAGCCAAATTGGATATAATTCCACACCAAACCTAAAAAAGGGAGTGGACAAAAGTATTGGCACCCTTTGAAAAATCATGTGATGCTTCTCTAATTCGTGTAATTAACAGCACCTGTAACTTACCTGTGGCACCTAACAGGTGGTGGCAATAACTAAATCACACTTGCAGCCAGTTAACATGGATTAAAGTTGACTCAACCTCTGTCCTGTGTCCTTGTGTGTACCACATTGAGCATGGAGAAAAGAAAGAAGACCAAAGAACTGTCTGAGGACTTGAGAAACCAAATTGTGAGGAAGCATGAGCAATCTCAAGGCTACAAGTCCATCTCCAAAGACCTGAATGTTCCTGTGTCTTCCGTGCACAGTGTCATCAAGAAGTTTAAAGTCCATGGCACTGTGGCTAACCTCCCTAGATGTGGACGGAAAAGAAAAATTGACGAGAGATTTCAACGCAAGATTGTGCGGATGGTGGACAAAGGACCTCGACTAACATCCAAACAAGTTCAAGCTGCCCTGCAGTCCGAGGGTACAACAGTGTCAACCCGTACTATCCGTTGGCGTCTGAATGAAAAGGGACCGTATGGTAGGATACCCAGGAAGACCCCACTTCTTACCCCGAGACATAAAAAAGCCAGGCTGGAGTTTGTCTAAACTTACCTGAGAAAGCCTAAAACGTTTTGGAAGAATGTTCTCTGGTCAGATGAGACAAAAGTAGAGCCTTTTGGGAAAAAGCATCAACATAGAGTGTACAGGAAAAAAAAAGAGGCATTCAAAGAAAAGAACACGGTCCCTACAGTCAAACATGGTGGAGGTTCCCTGATGTTTTGGGGTTGCTTTGCTGCCTCTGGCACTGGACTGCTTGACCATGTGCATGGCATTATGAAGTCTGAAGACTACCAACAAATTTTGCAGCATAATGTAGGGCCCAGTGTGAGAAAGCTGGGCCCCCTCAGAGGTCATGGGTCTTCCAGCAGGACAATGACCCAAAACATACTTCCAAAAGCACTATAAAATGGTTTGAGAGAAAGCACTGGAGATTTCTAAGGTGGCCAGCAATGAGTCCAGACCTAAATCCCATAGAACATCTGTGGAGAGTTCTCAAAATGGCAGTTTGGAGAAGGCACCCTTCAAATATCAGGGACCTGGAACAGTTTACCAAAGAAGAATGGTCTACAATTCCAGCAGAGCATTGTAAGAAACTCATTGATGGTTACCGGAAGCGGTTGTTCGCAGATATTTTGGCTAAAGGTTGTGCAACCAAGTATTAGGCTGAGGGTGCCAATACTTTTGTCCGGCCCTTTTTTGTAGTTTTGTGTGAAATGATCAATGATTTGATTTTTGCTTCATTCTCTTTTGTGTTTTTTCCTTGCAAGCAAATTAAATGAAGAGAATAATACCAAAGAATTTGTGATTGCAATCATTTTCAGGAAGAAACTGAGTATTATCTGACAGAATTGCAGGGGTGCCAATACTTTTGGCCAGCACTGTATATCGGAGGCTATGTGGGGCTCACACTGTATATAGGAGGCTATGTGGTGGCTCATAATGTATAAAGGAGTCTATGTGGGGGCTCATACTGAACATTGCAGGCTATATGAGGGCTCATATTGTATATTGGAGGCTACATGGGGCTCACTCTGTATATATGGATGCTATGTGGGGGCTCATACTTTATATAGGAGGCTATGTGGGGGATCATATTGTGTATAGAAGTCTATGTGGGGCTTATATTGTATATAAGAGACTATGTGGGTTGGCTTATACTGTACATCGGAGGCTCATACTATATATAAGAGGCTATGTGTAGGCTCATACTGTACATTGGAGGCTATGTGAGGGATCATATTGTATATAGAGAGGCTATGTGGGGGCTCTTATGGTATAAAGGGGGCTGTGTGTGGGCTCATAAGGTATATAGGGGGAAGGTATATAGGGGGGTTGTGTGCGCGCTCATATGGTATATAGGGAAATGTCAGCATTAGAGATGAGCGGTGTTCGACTAGAACTGTTCGCCAATCTCAAATTCGAGCTGTTTTGGGCGGTGTTCGAGTTGTTCGACGAACCCGAACGATTTGCAAAAAATTCGGCTGTTCGAGGTTATGTTCGATAACTGTTCGTGCACCAAAAGCGTGTCCTGCATGTCTGGCGCTATTTAGAGCACCAATCATGCAGGGATTGTCTGCCACTCACTGTAATGCCACAGCCATGGTGGTTGTGGCATTACAGTGATTGCCCAAATCGATGGGAACAGTGCCAACAGTGAAACATGAAAAGCCGGCAATTCATCAGCGGCATACACCTGTACCCGACAATTTAGAACCGAAAGAATAGAGCTTCACACATAGATTAGATAGATATAAACATGTCAGCCACATATATACGAAGTACAGTGAAAGTGCTGCTTACTGTACTTGTCATTTAGTGTAAAGGATTTATCAAAAAAAATAATAGTGTTTTCATGCACCGTCTCTTTAAAAAAGCCGGCCTGCAATTCAGCAGCGGTACCCGACAATTTATAACAGACAGAATAGAGCTTCACACATAGATTAGATAGATAGAAACATGTCAGTCACATATATATGAAGTACAGTGATAGTGTTGGTTACTGTACTTGTCATTTAGTATTAAAACAAAGGATTTATTATTAAAAAAATTGGCGTGGGGTTCCCCTTAATTTTAGGCTCTAGCGGAGGTTAAGCAGACGGCTGGGGCAGATGTTTGAAGCCTGGGAAGGGGGTAATACCCACGGAGCTTCCCAGGCTACTAATATCAGCCCCCAGCTGAATACATAGCCTTTACTAGCTATTAAAATGGGGGACCCCCCAAAAAAAATTACGTGGGGTCCCCCCTAATTTAATAGCTAGCAAAGGCTAGGCAGACAGCTGGGGGCTGATATTAATAGCCCAGGAAGGGAGCCATGAATATTGGCCCCCTCCCAGGCTAGAAACACCAGCCGTCAGCCGCCCCAGAAATGGCGCATTCATAGGATGCGCCAATTCTGGCACTTAGCCTCGCTCTTCCACGCTGCCCTGGTGCGGTGGCAGGGGGTAATAGGTTTGGGGTTGATGTCAGCTTATAATGCCAGCTGACATCAAGCCCAGGTTAGTAATGGAGAGGCGTCTATAAGACACCCCCATTACTAACCCCATAGTCAAAGTTAAAAAAAACACAAACACCCAGAATAAAGTCCTTTAATTGAAATAAAGACACAATCCTTTATTGTTCTAAATTAAACCATAGTTACCATCACGCCCATTCCAGCTGAAGCCAACGATCTCCTGCAATAAAAGAAAAATAATAAAGCAACCTCATCCTTACCTTTCCATGGTTCCCACGACAGCTTCAGCTCTGCTACATCGAGATGACAGGCTGGACCGCAGCAGAACGCTGCCATCCAGCCTCTCATCCCGCAGACACTGAGAAGCGCAGGCTTGCTTGCGCTGCTCAGCGTCTCTCTGTGACGACATCCAGATGAGCCGAGTTCATGTCCAATGAACTCGGCTCAGCTCATGCACGTCACTGACAGCGTGGGAAAATTCTCACGCTGAAGCGGTGAGTGCAGGAGAATTCTCCCACGCTGTCAGTGACGTGCATAAGGTGAGCTCATGTCCAATGAACTCAGCTCACCTCCTGCACGTCACTGACAGCGTGGGAGAATTCTCCTGCACTCAGCGCTTCAGCGTGAGAATTCTCCCACGCTGAAGCGCTGAGTGCAGGAGAATTTTCCCACGCTGTCAGTGACGTGCATAAGGTGAGCTCATGTCCAATGAACTCAGCTCACCTCCTGCACGTCACTGATAGCGTGGGAGAATTCTCCTGCACTCAGCGCTTCAGTGTGAGAATTCTCCCACGCTGAAGCGCTGAGTGCAGGAGAATTTTCCCACGCTGTCAGTGACGTGCATGAGGTGAGCCGAGTTCATTGGACATTAACTCGGCTCATCTGGATGCCCTCACAGAGAGACACTGTGGAGCGCAAGCAAGCCTGCGCTTCTCAGTGTCTGCGGGATGACAGGCTGGATGGCAGCGTTCTGCTGCGGTCCAGCCTGTCATCTCGATGTAGCAGAGCTGAAGCTGTCATGGGAACCATGGAAAGGTAAGGATGATGTTGCTTTATTATTTTTCTTTTATTTCAGGAGATCATTGGCTTCAGCTGGAATGGGCGTGATGGTAAGTATGGTTTAATTTAGAACAATAAAGAATTGTGTGTTTATTTCAATTAAAGGACTTTTTTCTGGGTGTTGTGTTTTTTTTAAATACTTTACTAGAAATTCATGGTGGTCATGTCTAATATTGGCGTGACCCCATGAATTTCGGGCTTAGGGCCAGCTGATAATGCCAAGCTGGCCCTAACCCCTTTATTACCCAGTGAGCCACCGCATCAGGGCCCTGGATGAGTTGGGTACAGCGCCAGAAGATGGCGCTTCTATGAACGCGCCATTTTCCGGGGTGGCTGCGGACTGCAATTTGCAGCGGGGGTGGCCCAGAAAGCTTGGGCCTCCCTGCGCTGCGGATTCCAGCCCCCAGCTGCCCAGTTGTACCTGGCTGGACACAAAAACAGGGCGAAGCCCCACGTCAATTTTCTTTAAATTATTTCATGAAATAATTAAGAAAAAAAGGGCTTCCCTATATTGTTGTGTCCGGCCAGGTACAAATAGGCAGCTGGTGGTTGGGGGCAGCCCGTTCCTGCCTGCTGTACCTGGCTGGACACAAATATAGCGCGAAGCCCCACGTCAATTTTTTTTAAATTATTTCATGAATTTCCTGAAATAATTTAAAAAAATTGAAGTGGGGCTTCGCACTATATTTGTGTCCAGCCAGGTACAGCAGGCAGGAACGGGCTGCCCCCATCCACCAGCTGCCTATTTGTACCTGGCCGGACACAACAATATAGGGAAGGCCTTTTTTTCTTAATTATTTCATGAATTTCATGAAATTATTAAAAAAAAAGTACGTGGGGCTTCGCCCTATTTTTGTGTCCAGCCAGGTACAACTAGGCAGCTGGGGGCTTGGATCTGCAGCGCAGGGAGGCCCAAGCTTTCTGGGCCCCCCCCCGCTACAAATTGCAGTCCGCAGCCACCCCGGAAAATGGCGCGTTCATAGAAGCGCCATCTTCTGGCGCTGTACCCAACTCATCCAGGGCCCTGGGTGCGGTGGCTCACTGGGTAATAAAGGGGTTAGGGCCAGCTTGGTATTATCAGCTGGCCCCAAGCCCAAAATTCATGGGGTCACGCCAGTATTAGACATGACCGCCATGAATTTCTAGTAAAGTATTTAAAAAAAACACAACACCCAGAATAAAGTCCTTTAATTTAAATAAAGACACAATTCTTTATTGTTCTAAATTAAACCATACTTACCATCACACCCATATTTTTCTTTTATTGCAGGAGATCGTTGGCTTCAGCTGCAATGGGCGTGATGGTAAGTATGGTTTAATTTAGAACAATAAAGGATTGTGTCTTTATTTCAATTAAAGGACTTTATTCTGGGTGTTTGTGTTTTTTTTAACTTTGACTATGGGGTTAGTAATGGGGGTGTCTTATAGACGCCTCTCCATTACTAACCTGGGCTTGATGTCAGCTGGCATTATAAGCTGACATCAACCCCAACCCTATTACCCCCTGCCACCGCACCAGGGCAGCGTGGAAGAGCGAGGCTAAGTGCCAGAATTGGCGCATCCTATGAATTAGCCTGGGAGGGGGCCAATATTCATGGCTCCCTTCCTGGGCTATTAATATCAGCCCCCAGCTGTCTGCCTAGCCTTTGCTAGCTATTAAATTAGGGGGGACCCCACGTAATTTTTTTGGGGGGGTCCCCCATTTTAATAGCTAGTAAAGGCTATGTATTCAGCTGGGGGCTGATATTAGTAGCCTGGGAAGCTCCGTGGGTATTACCCCCTTCCCAGGCTTCAAACATCTGCCCCAGCCGTCTGCTTAACCTCCGCTAGAGCCTAAAATTAAGGGGAACCCCACGCCAATTTTTTTAATAATAAATCCTTTATTTTAATACTAAATGACAAGTACAGTAACCAACACTATCACTGTACTTCATATATATGTGACTGAAATGTTTCTATCTATCTAATCTATGTGTGATGCTCTATCTTTCTGTTCTAAATTGTCGGGTACCGCTGCTGAATTGCCGGCCGGCTTTTTTAAAGAGACAGTGCATGAAAACACTATTATTTTTTTAAATAAATCCTTTACACTAAATGACAAGTACAGTAAGCAACACTATCACTGTACTTATTATATATGTGACTGACATGTTTCTATCTATCTAATCTATGTGTGAAGCTCTATTCTTTCTGTTCTAAATTGTCGGGTACAGATGCTGAATTGCCGGCCGGCTTTTTTAAAGAGACGGTGCATGAAAACACTAATATTTTTTTTAATAAATCCTTTACACTAAATGACAAGTGCAGTAACCAACACTGTCACTGTGCTTCTTATATGTGTGACTGACATGTTTCTATCTATCTAATCTATGTGTGATGCTCTATTCCTTCTTGTCTAAATTGTCGGGTACCGGTGTATGCCGCTGCTGAATTTGACGGCCGGCTTTTTTAAAGAGAGTGTCTTCTGAGCAGTTTGTCAGCTTTTGGACACCTTTGCAGGTGTTTTCTATGTGTTTCTATGTGTTTTTGTTTGCCTGCCATTGGTTTTAACGGTGTTCGACGGTGTTCTAAGGTGTTCGACGAACAGTTCGACGAACAGTTCCTCGAACATCCCGGTGTTCGACGAACCGAACCGAACCCGAACACTACGGGGGTGGCTCAACACTATTTATGACCTTATCTGGCCATGTGGTGAGTGACACATCATCAGACACAACCTGTTTCATTTATGATGGAGGGACTCTAAAAGTCACAAACCTATTTTTATAGCGCCAGCAGGTGGCCCTTACTATTCTTAAATGGCCAGCAGTCGGCCCTCGCTATTGTTAGCCATCAGCCGGCTATGCTTTGGTGTTCCCATTATTAAGGAGTGGGTCTTCTATACTCCTATTGTGCATGCAGTGACTGCTAGGGCTGCCAAAAATATGGAGGCAACCCAATGCCCCTTACAAGAGACGTAGAGGTCAGAGAGCCTCCTCAAAACAATGCTCCCATTGTTAGGAAGTGGGTCTCCTATAGTGTTTGCCTATGTAGTGAAGCAACGGCTGTCAATAATTTGGAGGCACTCCAATGTCCCTTGCAAGAAATGTATAGGTCAGAGAGCCTTCTAAAAACAATGTTCCCATTACTAGGAAGTGGGTCTCCTATAGTGTTTGCCTATGTAGTGAAGCAACGGCTGCCAATAATTTGGAAGCACTCCAATTTCCCTTGCAAGAAACGTAGAGGTCAGAGAACCTCCTAAAACAATGTTCCCATTATTAGGAAGTGGGTCTCCCATAATGTTTGCCTACGCAGTGAAACAACGGCTGCCAAAAATTTGGAGGAACTCCAATGCCCCTTGCAAGAGACGTAGAGGTCAGAGAGCCTCCTAAAAACAATGTTCCCATTATTAGGAAGTGGATCTCCCATAGTGTTTGCCTATGCAGTGAAGCAACGGCTGGCAAAAATTTGGAAGAACTACAACGCCCCCTTGCAAGAGACGTAGAGGTGCTATCATTCGGTGGTGTTGAGAAGTCTGGCCCAATCCAGCCCTTGAAAGAGTCAGCCTGTCAGTATTTTCAGTTGACAGGTGAATGCGCCTATCGATTATAATGTGCTTAACAGTTATAATTCCACCAGTGGCACTAAAAACCCGCTCTGATAAACCCCTAGAGGCAGGGCAGGCCAGGACCTCCAAGGCGTAGAGAGCTAGTTCAAGTCACGTGTCCAGCTAAGATACCCAATAATTATAAGACACAGAGGAATCACGGAGGACGTTGGTACAGTCGGAAAGATACTCTCTCACCATCTTCCGAAACTTTTCCCTCCTTGGGAGAGTGCCCAAGCTATTGCTTGCCTTCTGTCTGCGGCCACATCACTGCTTGTTCTTGCCTTTTGTGGTGCTACGCCTCCCACCCCCTGTGTGCTGCTGTCCTCGCTTTGCATGTCACCTTGCCAGGTTGGGTCAGTGACTTCATCGTCCACCACCTCATCTTCCACTTCTGCACCCTGGTCCTCTTCCTGACTTTCTGGCAATTGTGTCTCATCATCATCCACCCCTTGTGACAGTTTCCCACCGTCATCTTCGTGTGACCGTGGCTGAGTGTGGGATCAGTTGTCTCTGGGCACTCAGTGTGGTGGGAGGAAGGAGAGTGAAGGTGAGGAATATGCAGTCCAGACTCACGGCTACTAAGACTTGACCGTGTGGAAGACAACCCACGAAAAATAATCCCTCATACATCTATATTGATGAAAATAATAAAAAAGTTATGGCTCTCGGAAGAAAGGGAGGAAAAAATAAAAATGAAAAAATGGAAAATATCCAAGAGTGAAGGGGTGAATATTGGGCAGAAATAATTTCAGCCTATTTGCCTGGCCCTCCACAACAGTCATGGTCTCTCATTTGGCCCCTCAGGAAAATTATTGCCCACCTCTGGTTTAAGACATCAGCTCATCTTGCATATAAAATGCTGACTGGGCGTAAGGGAGAGAACTTGAGCTGCTGGGATCTTGGAAATCCAATTAACTCTGCAATGCAGACAGGAGACCGGATTTCCCCTGTAACTGGGGCTTATATTCCAGCTCTAGTCACAAGAGAAATCAGCAAAGAAAAGAATGTTTTATTATATTAAAATGCCCCCAAAAATGTAATTTAAGAACTTATGGAGGGGCGCAGATCAAAAAAATTGCAACAAATAAATAAATACAGTATATAAAAAAAAATGAAATAAAAAAAAACAAGGTATTATTCTAGCCTCTTCCCCGTCAAAAATCAAAATATGTTTAATTTATAAAAAAAATTCTATGGAAAGGTAACAAAGTTTAAAATGTTATTTAGTGGTCTTTTATGATGATAAAAAAGGTAAAGAAATTTGAAAAAACAACTAATTCCTATTTTTCTTTATATGTTCACCTGATTCTAACAAAAAAAATAAAGATATATAAAAATTACATAAAAGTTAAGCCCCATATTAAGAAAAAAAGAAGCAAAAATCATTTGAATATACAAACGAAAACATTTTATAGAGCTATTTAAATTCCATGTACAGTAAAACTCGAATATGTTCCTCATCAGAAACGGGGTTAAAATAATAAACTTCTTAATGATTATATATGATCAGGTTGGCCATTACTACAATTCTTTACTTTGCCTGTTCAATTACTCTCTTTTCCTTAACCGATTGATTGATCAAGTGTTCATCTGTACTATACCCTTAGTTTACAAATCCCATAATGAACATTGTCTCTCTTGCTATGATTAAGTGCTGTTAGTGAAATGAAATGCATCAGGAGGATGCCATCATAGGATTATTTTATCTTTTTTTTAAAAAAAATGTGTTGCATTTTTTGTTTCTTTAATGAAAAAATAAAATTGAAGTTTTAACTTTCAAGTGGTGCTTAATTAACCTTTCACCTTGACATGTAATATTGGGTATTCAACTTCATCAGGGATGATAAATAGGACATTGATTTAGTGACTAAATGCTTTTTGGTCCATCATGTATATGTTGTACAGAGTAAACCTGGCCTTAAAGAGGTTGTCAAGCCTTGAGCTACAAGTCTGAAGTCACTGCATGTGACTGCAGACTTGTGAATCTTCACATCGTGTGCACTGTGTGCTGTGAGGATTCTCCAGGGTCAGGAGTGGCAAGTATGTGATTTGCATACATGTGGTCATGTGCTGACTAGATGGGCGCGACCTCGCTCACTGCAAGTGAATTGAGTGAGACCACACACATTCTAGTTGTAATGTGGCCTAAATTAGGCAAATCGCATGACCGGGTCACATGACCACTGGCTCCCGGAGCCAGATCCGGAGAAGCCTCCCAGAATGCAGTACCGCAATGTGAGGGTTCAAAAGTCTGCAGTTGCATAGAGGGACTTCAAACTTGTAATCTAAGGCTGCACAAACCCTTTAAACATCAGATTTTGTAATAAAAAATCCAGTGTGGCAGACTTACTAATGTAAATTTGGCTCAAGTTGGACCACAATTACTGTGCATATGCCATGTTTAAATGTTCCAAATTTATTAGGTGTTGTTGACCCTTTTTGCTCCTCAAAGTGTCTAAAAAACTTTTGGATTGGCATTAAAATGCCTGTGTATTAGTAATTTTCCTAAAATGCACCATATTTTAAATATCCTATGCCAGTTTGCTACATTTTTCTGTTCATTAACTCCCATGTATTTCATCTGTCATAAAGCACACATATGCTGCTACACTATGTAGACAAAACTGGAATTTGTATTTAAGCAAAATGCTATAGCTTAGAAAATATATATTTTATCTAAGTACTTACACTTAATAAATATAGCTAAATAAAAATTAAATATACTATTTTTAAGTATAACTGAGTAGTTTATTTCTAAGATAAATTAGTTGATAGAAGGGCAGACTAGTCAAAAGAAACAATAGGGTGGAAACAGTGAGATCTAGCAATTTATTTTGTTTCTTGTATTTCGTGCCTAAGGATGTTGCAGGGCTTCCCTTTTGCATGGAAGATGGCATTTTTTCTGTCTCCTTTGCACCTTTCTTAGCCTTTTCCAGAGGCTGTAAGTTCATTTATTCTAGTTAATGGCTGACCATGCAACCACTCAGGAAAAGTCAAGCAGAGCCAACAATAGACAATGTGTCACAGTGATTTCCTAGTACTTCTGCCATTTTGGTTTAGTAAATGCTGGAATCATAATAAAAACAGAATAGATAATTCATGTCATATCCCAGTGATATGCCATTATTGTCTGACTTGATACAACTAATTTTATGAATAACTGTTTTATTTAAGTATAAAAATATACATATTATACTAAGCTTAATTCATATTATTGTATAAAATGTCAAACTTTTAATTTCCTATTTCATATGCTTTCTGTATATTCACAGTAGAAACAAGGAGAAACAATTACCTGGAGTATTTTTACCAATGTATAGTTGGTGTGACCTTTAGAATTTCACAACATAGTGCATTCTAGAATACATTACATCACAAATATGGCATTTCAAGATATTAAAATTCAAAACTAAAGTAATATGGTGCTTTGCCATTGTTGAAAGTAGTTTACACACATATATTTCTGAATAGTGTCTTATCTTTATAATAAGTGATAGAACTTTTTTCAAAGGTTACATCAATCAAAATAACTGCTTTTTAATACCAGCCTTAGATTTCCACTGTTTATTTAGCCAGTTCATGTTTATTTATTACTGAATTGACTAGCCTAGATATTGTACTATAAGTGCATTCTATTTAATCACTGAGAATTGACATTTATTTATATAAATCATATGCTATATATTTTCCTGCGTTTTTGTGGTATATTTTAGTAAATATATGTGAAAGGTAGTTTCTGCACAAGATCAATACTTTAGTAATTTTGGGGATAATTTTATTTTTTTTTGCAACTCACAGAGAGCCTTTCATCAGATTTAGCATGTTTAACTGACAATGTCATTGAATAGTGGCTGCAGAGCTGAGTATAACATAGTATATATTGTTTAATTTCTAATTTCTGTAATGAAAATATAATATTTATACCAGAAAAGGGAAAAAGACACAGGGAAAGAGAAGCATGTGCACACCCAGAATTGAAAAACAATATCAAATTTTATTATACATAGTTAGTAGCAAAACAGCTGAGACAAACAAGTTAAAAACATTTAAAATACACAAATCAAGTGTAAGGGGGTGGAAAAACTATCCCAATATTATAAACCCCCACTGTAGGTAAACATCAAAATAAATAACACCATTACCATATTATAAACCCTGTTAGTGTGTCAAAATGTATGTGACCACAATGTATGCTGGCTTATCACTGGTCAACCTTATATAGGGGAAAAAGTACACACCCACAGAGCCATATCTCTAGTAACACCCAATTGAACAATAACATAAATTGCAACATCAACTTTACAAGATAATATCTCCACAATGGTTAGAATACATTATAAAAATAAAAACTATGTTTAACTCAGTTCTACAGCCCCTATTCAAGTGTATGTTAAAAAGACTCATTTCAGTAATTTACAGTATTCTCAATAAAAATTTTGTATAATACATTTAGAAAGAAATTCAAGATGATATGTAATAATTTTTACTTTTATTATAGCACCTTCTTTTCCACATGTCTTATAAAGCAGCCTAATATGTGTTTGACAATTTTTCAAATTCCATATATACCAGCGTGTGAAGTATTTGTTAGCAAAAACTAGGAGAGAACAAACACAGGTGATATTGTTAAGAAACATGTTTCTGTTTTTTGGATTCACTCCTGGTTTTGATTGGTACATTTTTCAAAACCTAAAAAGTTTTCCTGGTATTATTATGATCATACAAGGCTCACTAAAGTTATGAAAATATCTGCCATATTACAAACCAAGGAGCAAGGAGCTTAGTAAATTTCCCAAACTGAGGTACCTGTCAGCTGAGTCAGGGATGACAATGACAATGTTGATGATAATGATCTTGTAATAGACAACACTAGGAAGTAAGTATGGGTGCTAAGGAGATAATGACCTCAGAATAGGAAGGTGTTGGCCTTTCTGATAAATAATGAAGGTGGCATGCTTTCAAAATCTGCTTCTCCTGCATTGAGCTCAGGAGTAGGTGTGTTGGGGGATATATTTTGGAGGATTTGCTCAACAGCACCTGAAAGCTCTTTTCTTTGTAGGCTTGGTGGTGTCTGCAAGTCCTGCATGTGCATATATTGGGTGGAGGAGTTCTTTTACACATTGCAAATAGAGCAATTTTGAAGTCTAGAGCAAGAAACGAAGTCATCTACATCTAGGCTCATAAAAACAAGGAACTATGTCTCTCCATGAGCACATGAAGCAAAATCACCTATTCATTTGGAAAAAGCAAGCTGGACCTCAATCTAACCAATCCTCAAGTAGTCCTCCCATCTCCTCTAATCAGGCTTGATTTTCTGTAATACTGGCCACAACCCCAACTTGTACGTGGTCAGTGTCATCATCATCATTATTCACAAATATTTCTTGTTGTACTTTTCCTCCTCCGAAGCACTGACAGATATCCATCCAAGATTGTGCAATGAGGAAACAGGCATATCATTCCAGTTATCAACTTGGGAGCCATGACAGTGGAACTCTCTGGCTGAGCAGCACCAAAAGTTCCAGGAATTAAACAGGACTGCCATTTTGCTGCCCTGCTTTGACGGTAACAAAGATGTAGTTCCACCCAGTCACTAATTTGAAATCAGAGGGGATGGGTACTTTCCAGGAGGCTAGATGGAGTCCAGAGTAACTCTGCTGCCTCATTATGGTGAATGGATCCAAAAGAATTACGTCTGCATCACGTAATTTTGAGCTTTAGATGGAAACCCCTCATGCAAGTGCTTATTGTAGAGCACAGAATAAATGTGAAAAGAGTGATCCAAAGTTCTGTGCCACAAAATGCTACCAAAAAAAGCATCAGCTCAATCCACAAAAAACATGCCCCCACTAAGGTCCATCATCTGTTAGTGGAAATATAGGGGGTCTAAACATTACAGGTAGCTCAAAAACCGAGGAAAAGCAATATGGCTCCCCCTGAAAGAAATCCAGAAAAATCTGCTCTCCCAAATCCCAATGTCCCGCTCCTTTCTGAGTCGAACAATGTGCCTAAACTGCAGTTAGTATTCACATGTTCTGTAGTGATGAGAGAGCACTAAAATGCTCAGATACTCGTTGTTCGAGTCGAGCAAATTGGAATGCTTGAATGCTTGATCCAAGTAACGAGTCTGATATAAGTCTATGGGAGACTTGAGCATTTTTCCGGTGCCCCCCCCCCCCGGAGATTTGCAGAAGGCCTAAAAATCGCCGAAATCGATGGGAGCAGTGCTCAAGTGACATGGCAACAACATGGTTGCTGGAGGCACCTCTGGTGTTGATAAGTCTAGCCCAATCCAGCCCTTGTTCATTTTTATAAGAGCCAGCCTGTTAGCATTTTCAGTTGACAGGCGGATGCGACTATCAGTTATAATTCCCCTGGCAACACTAAAAACCTGCTCTGTCAAAACGCTAGCGGAGGGGCAGGCCAGGACCTCCAAGGCGTAGAGAGCTAGTTCATCCCACGTGTCCAGCTTGGATACCCAATAATTATAAGGCACAGACGAATCACGGAGGACATTGGTAAGGTCGGAAAGGTACTCCTTCAGCATTTCCCAAACTTTTCCCTCTTTGTGAGAGTACCCCACGCATCAGGGCTTGTGCGATGGGAGGGTCTGAGAAAACTGTCCCAGAACTTTGACAGTGTTCCCCTGTCTCTGCTGGATTGCATTTGTGTCTCTCTTGCCTCCTTGGTTGTCCAACGAACTGTGAACTCTGTCGGAAGCGTTTTCATATGGGAATTTTTTTAATAATTCTGCAACAAAGGCCTTCTGGTACTGCCCCATTTTGGCAGACCTGTCCACCGCGGGAATAAGAGATAAAAAGTTCTCTTTGTAGCACGGTTTTAAAAGTGTCACCAACCAGTAATGACTGTCACCCAAAATTTGGAGAACGCGAGGTTCACGGGAAAGACAGCGTAACATAAACTGTGTGCCAGACTGCTTACTGGCAAGACTTCCATGTTCTTCTTCATCAAGAAGAATACTGACCATGCTCTCATTATCATCCTCCTCCTCATTCCTCTCCTCAGGCAATACATGCTAAACAGATGGTATGACAGTAGGGCAAGTAGTACCGTCTATAGCACAGGAAACTATCTCCTGTTCTTCCTCCTCCTCCTCCATCTCTTCCTCATTGTCATCCAATCCACATTGGAATGAGATGAGGCTGGGGTTTATGGAATCACCCTGTATGGTTCCTTGCTCCATCTCATCGTGCTCCGCATGCAATGCCTCCTCTTTAATTGTGAGCAGCGAGCATTTCAGAAGACAGAGAAGCGAGATGGTGAGGTTAATTATGGTGTCATCGCCGCTCACCATGTTTCTGGAGTACTCAAAGTTTTGGAGGATGGCACAGATGTCATACATCCATGCCTACTCATCAGAAGTTATGTGCGGAGGCTGACCTTAATTCTAACTGGCGCGTTGAAGCTGGTACTCAACAACTGCCCTCTGCTGCTCACAAATCCTTTCCAACATCTGCAACGTTGAGTTCCAAAGCGTGGGGACTTCTCACACCAGTCGGTGAGCTGGAAGCTGCAAACTCTGCTGAAGCATGGCAAGGGTGGCGGAAGCTGAAGCTGACTTTCTAAAGTTAGCACATTTGCGGCGTTCTTTGACAAGCAGATCCGGGTAAGTTTTGAAAAACCGCTGAATCATGAGGATAAGCACATGGGCCAGACATGATATGTGCGTGAGCTCGCTTGGGTTCAGAGCCGCCACCCGGTTCCGCTTGGCCGAAGCAGTTCTGCAGTGCTTCTAGCTTGTGACAGATGTGGTCATTTTGAAGATGGAGGCTGAAGAGGAGGAGGAGGAGGTGCAGAAGCTGTAGAATGTGGGGGCAACCCTGATTGACCCAGGACTTGCAATCCTCGGCGTTGGGAGGATGTGTTCCGTCCCAAGGTCCGACTGGGTCCCGGCTTCCACTATATTAACCCAGTGTGCTGCCAGCGAGATGTACCATCCCTACCCACAAGCACTTCTCCACATGTCCGTGGTTAGGTGGACTTTCCCAATAACTGCGTTGTTGAGGGCACAGCTAATGTTGTGGGACACTTGCTTGTGTAATGCGGGAACAGCACACTTGGAGAAATAGTGGCTGGGGACTGAGGGAGGCCGCCGCAATCAAGTTGCGGAAAGCTTCCGTCTCCACAAGCCTAAAAGGCAACATTTCGAGTGCAAGCATTCATGAAATGTGTGAATTTAGTAGTGTGACCTTTAGGGCAATGGCTGCGTAATTGCACTTACGTTACAAGGACTGGGGTAGGGACAACTGAACGCTGCACTGAGACAAGGACGTGAACGAAAACCAGGGGAGGAGTCCTGAGGAGATAATTTGCATATTCCCACTGCATTTTGGGGTAAGTGAAGAGTCTCCGCGAGCTCAAAGAACACTGGATTTTGGCTGTTGGAGCTGAAAAGAGGACATCGGTAAACCAGGGGAGGAGTCCTGAGGAGATAATTTGCAGATTCCCACTGCATTTTGGGGTAAGTGAAGAGTCTCCGCGAGCTCAAAGAACACTGGATTTTGGCTGTTGGAGCTGAAAAGAGGACATCGGTAAACCAGGGGAGGAATCCTGAGGAGATAATTTGCATATTCCCACTGCATTTTGGGGTAAGTGAAGAGTCTCCGCGAGCTCAAAGAACACTGGATTTTGGCTGTTGGAGCTGAAAAGAGGACATCAGTAAACCGCGCGCCGACCGGCGCGCGCATTTTGAAGCTTTTTTTTTAAGTTTTTTTCACTGTTTTCAGAACATTAACAATAAGAACATGGAAGAGTCCAGGAGCCATTTGGTGAGCTGCATATCCTGCTACATGTTCACAGACTTGCCAGTGGAAAAGCCAGACTTCACATGCCAGAAATGCAAGCTTGTGTCCCTGTTGGAGGAAAAGTTGCGAAATCTAGAAGAGAGGTTAACTACCTTGAAAATCATTAAGGAAGGTGAAGAGTTCTTAGACAGAGCAGAATTATCTCTTCATGATTCAGAAAGAGAAGAAATTCGAACTGCACCTGACGAAACAGAGGAATGGAAGCATGTGACCCACAGAAGCAGGAGGATCGAGAGGCAGTCAGCACCCATACTGCTCAGGAACCAGTACCAGGCTCTCACACAGGAGAACCATGAAGAAATACAGCAAGATAAGACTTTGCCAGCAATGAATAACCTTGTAAGCCCTCAGAATCCTCCTGGATGGAGAAAGAAGAATGTTGTGAAGAAAAAACGGAGAGTGGTGGTCATGGGGGATTCCCTGTTAAGAGGAACAGAGGCTGCTATCTGCAGACCAGACATAACCTCAAGAGAAATGTGCTGTCTTCCAGGAGCAAAAATTAAAGATGTGTCTGACAGGATATCAAGACTCTTCAGACCTACAGATCACTACCCATTCCTGCTAATACATGTGGGGACAAATGACACCGCAAGAAAGGACCTGGAAACCATCTGCAGTGACTTTGAAGACTTAAGCAAGAAAGTGAAAGAATTGGGAGCGCAGGTGGTCTTCTCATCCATCCTCCCAGTGGATGGCCATGGAACAATGAGGTGGAATAAGATTCTACAGGTGAACAACTGGCTACGTCGATGGTGCCGTCAACAAGGATTTGGATTTCTGGATCACGGAATGAATTACCTATACGATGGACTACTTGCTAGAGATGGGGTGCACCTTACGGAGACTGGAAAACATGTATTTGGAAGTCGCCTTGCTACACTCATCAGAAGAGCTTTAAACTAGAACAATGTGGGAAGGGAAGCAAAAGGCCAGAAAAAGCCATACAGCTGACAAATACTATTGAGATCTCTGCTACTGGAAGTGGAAAAGAAGAACAAAGACAAAAAAATCTAAATAATAAAAATATGGGAGGAAGAGAAACCAATCACAAACTAAAATGTTTTTATACAAATGCACAAAGCATGGGCAACAAACAAGGAGAATTGGAACTACTAATGCAGGAAAAGGAATATGATGTCATTGGAATCACTGAAACTTGGTGGGACGATACACATGATTGGAATAAAAGGCTAAAAGGATACAACTTATTTGCAAGAAACAGACTTGATAAACGAGGAGGAGGTGTTGCATTGTATGTTAGAAAAGCGTATATCTGCACAGAGATTGAAGCTTCAGAGACTGGGAGTTCTGTGGAAACTGTTTGGGTAAGAATACAAGGAGAGAACAACGGAAAGGACACCATTGTAGGCATTTACTACAGGCCACCTGGGCAAGCTGAAGATATGGATGAACTCTTTATGTATCAAATGACCAAGTTCTCCAAAAAATATGACGTAGTGGTCATGGGAGATTTCAACTATCCAGACATTTGTTGGGAATCTCTCTCAAGTAAAACTAACAGGTCAAGCAAATTCTTATCCTCTCTTGCTGACAACTTTATCTTCCAAAAGGTAGGGGAGAAAACAAGGGGATCTGCTACTTTGGATCTAATTCTTATAAACAGGGAGGAAATGGTTGAGGAGGTAAAGGTGGCTGGGACCCTAGGAGGCAGCGATCATGCTATTATAGAATTTTGGATAACTAGAGGAGGAAGACATGTGAAGACTCAAACTTCAAGGTTAGATTTTAGAAAGGCAGATTTTAAGAGACTCAGAAAGAGGATAGGAGGGATCCAATGGCTGGATGTCCTTAAGGACAAAAATGTCCAGGAAGGATGGGAAATTTTTAAAAATGAGATTCTCAAAGCACAATCGTTAACAATCCCGAAAAGTAGGAAGAATGGGAAGCATTTAAGGAAACCAGGATGGATGAACACAGAACTTAAACACATGCTAAAAAGAAAGAAAGAAATGTTTATTAAATGGAAAGAGGGAGGCATATCTAAAGAAGATTATAATGCAGTCTGCAGATCCTGCAGGGCACGTATCAGGTTAGCTAAAGCTGACAATGAATTAAGGCTTGCAAGAGATGTCAAAAGCAATAAAAAAGGATTTTGGGGGTATGTCAAAAGTAAAAGAAAAGTCAAAGATGCTATAGGATTTTTACAGGATGAAAATGGAGAAATGGTAAGAGAGGATGTTGAGAAGGCCGAACTTTTTAATTCCTATTTTGCATCTGTTTTCTCTCAGAAAGAAAATGTAACATACTGATCTTCACTGTCCTTTTAAAGGAATAGAGGAATCCAAGTTATCAGTAAACAGAAAGATTGTGAGGGAATATTTAGCTAACATAAATGAGTTCAAGTCTCCAGGTCCAGATGAATTACACCCCAGAGTACTGAAGGAGATTGTAGAAGAAATTTTAGAACCACTCTCCATAATCTTTGAAAATTCTTGGAGAACAGGAGAAGTCCCAGAAGACTGGAGAAGAGCAAATGTTGTTCCTATCTTCAAAAAGGGGAAGAAGGTGGACCCAGGGAACTATAGGCCGGTGAGTCTGACTTCTATACCAGGAAAGATCTTTGAACAAATTATTAAACAACATGTATGTAAGTACATGGATAAGAATGAAGTGATTAACCAGAGTCAGCATGGGTTTGTAACTAACAAGTCATGTCAGACTAACTTAATTTCCTTCTATGACAGAATCACTGACTGGGTGGATCAGGGAAATGCTGTAGATATAGTATATCTTGACTTCAGCAAAGCATTTGACAAAGTATCTCACATCATCCTTATTGAAAAAATGACCAAGTATGCAATGGACCAGGCAACTGTTAGGTGGATTCATAACTGGCTTAGTGATCGGACTCAAAGGGTGGTTGTAAATGGCTTCACATCCAGCTGGATGAATGTCTCAAGTGGGGTACCACAGGGCTCCGTCCTGGGACCTGTATTGTTCAACATCTTTATCAATGATTTAGATGAAGGAATTGAGGGTAAACTGATTAAATTTGCTGATGACACAAAGCTAGGAGGGATAGCTAATACTAGAGAAGAGAGAGAGAGGATTCAAAAAGACCTAAATAAACTGGAGCAGTGGGCAGCAACCAACAGAATGGTTTTTAACAGGGAAAAATGCAAAGTACTACATCTGGGCAATAAAAATGAAAAAAGCATATACAGAATGGGAGGAATAGAGCTAAGCAACAGTACATGTGAAAAAGACTTAGGTATACTAATAGATCATAGACTGAACATGAGTCAACAGTGTGATGCAGCAGCAAAAAAGGCAAATACAATTCTGGGATGTATTAACAGAAGCATACAGTCTAGATCACGTGAAGTCATTATCGGTCTTTACTCCTCTTTGGTCAGACCTCATCTGGAATACTGTGTACAGTTTTGGGCACCACATTTTAAAAAAGACATAGACAAACTGGAGCAAGTTCAGAGAAGAGCGACCAGAATGGTGACTGGTCTGCAAACCATGTCCTATGAGGAACGGTTGCAGGATTTGGGAATGTTTAGCTTGCAAAAAAGAAGACTGAGAGGAGACTTAATAGCTGTCTACAAATATGTCAAGGGCTGTCACATTGTAGAAGGATCATCTTTATTCTCATTTGCACAAGGAAAGACTAGAAGCAATGGGATGAAACTAAATGGGAGGAGACACAGATTAGATATTAGAAAAAACTTTTTGACAGTTAGGGTGATTAATGAGTGGAACAGGCTGCCACGAGAGGTGGTGAGTTCCCCTTCAATGGACGTCTTCAAACAGAGGCTGGACAGACATCTGTCTGAGATGATCTAGTGAATCCTGCTTTGAGCAGGGGGTTGGACCAGATGACCCAGGAGGTCCCTTCCAACTCTACCATTCTATGATTCTACGTGCTTGATGATGGTGCTAGTTGAAAGTGTGCAATGACAGATGCAGGGCGGGAGGCATGTTTGCATGTGCCATGGACTGAAGATTGGTATACAGGCACAACAGTGGTGTTACCCGCAGACACTGCTTCTGGACCTTGGTGTTTGGCCCACTTAGTCGGGTGCTTTGCTGTCATGTGCCTGATCATGGTGGTGGTGGTCAGGCTGCTAGTCTTGCTACGCCTGCTTATGCTGGCCTGGCAGATGGTGCAAATGGCCTTTTTTGTGCTTATCTGCAGAGTCTTTAAAAAACACTCAGACCCAGGAAGACCTAACAGTTGTACTGGCAACTTCTGTAGTGTTGGTGTTACGGGGAACACTTGCCTGCCTTGTGTCTGCAACCACCGCACTGCTTCTTCTTGCCTGTTGTGGTGCTATGTCTCCCTCCCCCTGTGTGCTGCTGTCCTCACTCTGCATGTCCCCCTGCCAGGTTAGGTCAGTGACTATATTGTCCACAACCTCGTTTTCCACTTCCACACCCAGGTCCTCCTTCTGACTTTCTGGCAATTGTGTCTCACCATCATCCACCTCTTGCGACAGTAATTGCACTTTCTTACCGTTGCCTTCGTGTGACTGTGGCTACTCAAATATTTGGGCATTGCTACACGCATTCTCCTCTTGCCCCACTTGAAGCTGGCCAGTCGAGAGGCCTGAATCTATAAATGCAAAAGTGAACTGCTCTTCGGAGTGTCCAAGTGTGGGATCAGTTGACTCCGCGCATATGGCATGGTGGGAGGAAGGAGGATCATGGTGAGGAATATGCGGTCCAGACTCTTGGCTACTGAGACTTGACTGTGTGGAAGACAGGATGGTGGTGGTGGTGGTGGCAAAGTGACTGGAAGCATTATCTGCTATCCAACCAACATCCTTTTGACACTGCTCTGGGTTCAAGAGTGGTGTACTGCGGTCCCCTAGCAATTGGGACAGGAAGGTCCAGCAACAAGATGTGGGTGTTTGTTGTTGCACAATTTCAGCTTGCCCACGGCCTCGACCTCTGCATGCACGATCATCATCACATCCACTTACACGTCCTTTGCCACCTACCTTGCCCATTTTAAATGGAGGACAATATTTTCCACGTTCACTACAAATGTCTGGATTTGAATCGCAGTTATATATGATACGTCTGACGGACAGCCACGGTTTAAAATAGTGGCGCTGTAATTTACTATTCTTCACAGCGAGCATGTGTGAATAGCTTCAATGACACATTGCAACAAACTATAAATGGAGGACAGAAATGGCTGAATTTGGACCGCAGTTATATGTGATAAGTCTGACAGAGAAACACGGTTTTAAATAAAAGGCTTGCAGTTTACTATTCTTCCTCTCGAGTATGTGTGAATAGCTTCACTAACACAATGCGACAAACTGTAAATGGAGGACAGAAATAGCTGAATTAGGACCGCAATTATATTTGATAAGTCTGACCATGAACCACGGTTTTAAATAAAAGGCTTGTAGTTTACTATTCTTCACAGCGAGTATGTGAGAATAACTTCACTAGCACAATGCAATAAACTGTAAATGGAGGACAGAAATGGCTGAATTTGGACCGCAATTATATGTGAAACATCTGACGGACAACCATGGTTTTAAGTAGCGTGCTTGTAGTTTACTATTTTAAACAGCGACCACATGTGAATAGCTTCACTGACACAATACAACAAACTGTAAATGGAGGACAGAAATGGCTGAATTTGGACCGCAGTTATGAGATACGTCTGACGAACAACCACGTTTGTAAATAACGGCCCTGTAGTTTACTATTCTTTACAGCGACCTCGTGTGAATAGCTTCACTGACACACTGCAACAAAATGTAAATGGAGGCCAATATTTTCCACGTTCACTACAAATTTCTGGATTTTTATTGCTGTAATATGGAAAAGATGTGAATGTATTCTGCAGTGCTAATAAGCAAATGGAGCAGAAAAATTAAGTATTCTGGATTGCTTTTTAAGCAAATAATCAGGATTAAGATACAAAAAAAAATTAGTCCTTGCCACTGATATCTGGGGCTATGTCTACAAATATATATAACAGCAGAAGTAAACAGAACGTGCAATGGACCCTCTTGTGCTGTATGAACTGCCACATACCCTGCCTGTCTTGCTTTTTAAGAAAATAGTCAGGATTAAGATAAAAAAAAAATTAGCCCTGGCCCCTCTTATATGGGGCTATATCTATGGCTATCTGTCAGCAGGAGCAGACAGAACATGCAATGGACACTATTGTGCTGTATAGTGTTCACAAATTTCTCTGCCTGCCTAACTCCTGCTACCACCACTGAATATATGCCGCTGGATTAGTCCCCAGGAGGACTGTTAGTTCAGATGGATATATAGACATGTTGTGGAATACCTACACTAACTAATAATAAACAAGCAAATCTCTCCCTTACTCAGCAGCAGATATCCCTACTGTGCCTGTTTCCGGGGTAAACTGTAACGAGCCTAGAGTCACCGGATCTTAAATAGTGTTGAGCCACCCCTGTAGTGTTCGAGTTCGGTTCGTCGAACATCCGTATGTTCGTCGAACTGTTCGCCGAACTGTTCGTCGAACTATTCGTCGAACACCTTCGAACACCGCTAAAACCAATGGCAGGCAAACAAAAACACACAGAAACACATAGAAAACACTTCAAAGGTGTCCAAAAGCTGACAAACTGCTCAGAAGACACAACTAACACATGGAAAAGTGACAAGTACATATAGTCATGCGAAAAGAAAAGAGGTGGAGGAGTAAAAGGAGGGGGAGACACAGATATAGGCATGTCATGCCCTTCTAAAACCAAAAAAGTGCGAAGCCGACACTGCCAGTCCGTTCCTGCCCGTGCGACTTCCGTGCCAGAGCCGGACCCTGACGGCCAGCCCCCCTCTCCCAATACTGGTGCCTGTCCGCTGGTGGGTCGAGCGAGCGCCCCTGAGGTGGAGGCAGGTCTAATCTTTTTAATTTAAATTGTCTCTCTAATTTGAATGAGTACACTTTAAATCCTTTTACAAGGATCTAATGGAGGGCAAGTCTCAAGCCAGCAGCCGTGGTAATTCCTGGGTGTGTCAGAGTGTGGACTGCAGCTGAGGAGAGAGGTGGTGGACTGAGGAGCTCCCGGGCCGTAAGGCTTTTCCCAGCTGGAAGAACCCCCCCCTTTGGACCCAGAGGAGGGAGGGTGGTTTTTGGACTACAGTGGGGCTTGTCCCCCATCTCCCACCCCTCGGTTGATACCGGGGGTGGGAGTCCCATTTGGACTGTTTGGACTGTGGGAGCTTTTATTTTTATTATTATTTTTATAAGCCTCCCCCAAGATGAGGGGCACCAAGGAGGCCAAGAAAAAAAAGGAGGCCAAAGTTGCCAAGGAGGCCAAGGCGGCGCAGCCGGGGAGAGGCGGCAGGGCGCCGGCCGCAGCTGGGCCTGGCGCAGAGGAGATCTCTCCTCCCGGAGGGGAACCTGGTGCTTGCTGGGGTGCAGCGGCAGTCCCCAAGGACTGGGGTGTCCAGGCCGCGGGGGAGCCCATAACCACCTATGGCTCCCGCCTGAATTTGTACCTCAGCGAGCACAAAGAGAGCCCTGTCGTCTCATGTGGAGGAGCAGAAAAGTTCCATTACAATAGTGGGGGAGAGGAAGATGGAGATCTTGGCAAATGCAGGACCTTTCAGAGAGAAGTTGGTGAACGACGAAAGGTTCTGGGAGGCGCCAGTGGGGTCTGGCCGCCCGACCCAGGCAGAGGAGGATGAGGCCGAGGAGCCTGCCATCAAGGAGCCTGCCATCAAGGAGTCTGCTATGGAGGAGGAGGAGGAGAAGCCGGACAACCTGCCTGGGGACCTGGTAAGTGATCACCAGGTCACACATAGTGGGCAATTAGATCCTTACCAAGTCGCGCTCCCATCGGACGCCAGCAGTGTGGAGGATGATGATGGGAGTAGTGACAATGGTAGCGAGGGGGGTTGCCTCATGCGCCAGATCCGGCAGCTCGAGTCACCGAGAGTGGATTTCTCCCAGTTTACATTTGGAGATCAGGGCTGCCTGGATGAGGCAACTGGGAAGGGGAGGAAGGGAAAAGGGAAGAATAAGATCAGAGCGGAGGAAAAACTTGTGTATGCCCCCCTTCCTGGGACCCCCCGTTCCCACTATGTGCCCGCTTCCCACCCCGGCCTGGGTTCTGGTGTGGGCCCAGTGCAAGGGAGCGGGAAGAGAAATGTAACCATGGTGAAGGCTACCGTCCATGCTGATTGTAGCATGGATGGGGGAAAGGGACCTAACATGAGGATGGTGCCGGAGGTCCGGCTGATCCGCGACCCCACCTTGGTGGGGGAGGTTGTGCTGCCGGGGTCCCTGGCAAGTGTGTCATCTACTGGGTCTGCGGGGGCCCCGGGGCTGGCTAGTAAGAGCAAGGGGTCGGCCGTGATAGCCGCCGCCATCCTACCCCCGCCCGCACCCTCGGCGGAGGGGGCCGGTCTGCTGGGGCCCCCTGCGAGCCCGCTTCCACCTGGGGCTGCGGGGGCCTCGGCCCCGGTAACATCGAAGGGCGGGAGGTGTGCCGTGGCTGAGGTACAGCCGGCCGTGTCCCGGACCGCACCGCCGGCAGTGGGGGCGGTGTCGCCGGGGTCCCCTGTGTGCCTGCCACCATCTGGGGCCATAGGGGCCTCGGCGCCGGCAGTGAGTAAGGGCGGGCGTTTGAGGGTTAAAACTGTGGATACACAGCCGGCCGTGTCCCTGACTGCCACTTTGGCAGGGGGCACGGCGCTGCCAGGGTCTGCAGAAGTCCCGGTGCCAGTTTTTAGAAAAGATAAAACCAAAAAAGCAATAATAACAGCAATAACTACAATAACAACTGAAGCCCCGCCCCCAGCCGTGGGGGGGGCCCGCTGTCAGGGGCCCCCGCTAGCATTGTCTCACCTGAGTCAGTGGGGTCTCCGGCGGTGGCTGGTCCCCCCGGGAGAAACGTTCAGCAGACAGAAGTGGAGGAGTGACGCTCTGCAGCAGCTCCTACTGTTGCTGCACGCCCTGCTCAGAAAGGAGGCATGTCCAGCTTAGACAGCAGCAGTGGTGGCTGTGGAAGGAGAGAGGAGACAACACCCATAACACCCATACCTAAGCCCAGGCTCCATAGGACAACAGCAGCTGCTCCAAATCAGCACACTGTGAATAATGTGAGTAATGTGTGTAATAGGAATAACAACGGAAGGGAAAATGAGAGTGGGTCTGGAGTGAAAGTGGTAGGGAAAAGGCAGGATGTGAATGGGGGGAGGGGGAAAATGCTGGGAGGGGAAAAAACGCAGGGTTATGGTGTGAATGGAGCCAATGGTGAAAATGGGGAATGTGTGGAAATGGATGAATGGCCGGTTTTGGGAGGGGGCAGTGTGAGTGGTGAGGCTGGTGAGGCGAATGGGGTGAATGGTGATGTGGGGGCCGGTCCACCGTCCAATCGCACGAGTGGGGCCGGCGCTAGTGGTGGCACCGGAATGAATTTTTCGGGGGCTGTGGCGGGGTCTTCCTCACCCTCAGGCTCGGGTGATGGAGATTTCCACCGCCATCTCGTGCAGGCCCTGAGGCGTGGGGATCGGATGATCTCAGTAGAGGGGAGGGATGTGGACCTGTCCTTTTGGTTGGACAAATTTGGACAGGCCGCCTTCTAAGAGAAAAGGGGGGGAGAGACTGTATGGTCTCTCCCTACAGCCGGGCGGGGGGTGTCCAGGAGGAATGTGGTCCGTCTCCGGTGGAGGGGTAATGATGCGTGCCCACCAAGATCAAGGGTGGTGAAACTCCTCCTGGAGATGGGATTCAGGGCGAATGACATCTTTGCCCTGATACATCCTTTTGGCGCCCCCATCTTCGATGTTAGCTTTGTTCGGCCAGAGGGCATGGAGCTTTTTTGGTCGAGCTACGAGCTGGCAAAGGAGACGCCCGGCTGGCGGGGTCTCGTCGCGGAGGCGATATCCCGCCAGAATGGGCCCAAGAAGGTGACCGTGCTGACATGCAATGAGTCACTTTCAGGAGTCGATATTATGACCTGGCTCAGTAGGTATGGAGAAGTGATGGAGGTACCAAAAAAGATAATGGATGAGGGAATTTGGTCAGGGGGCTGGACCTTCATGATGAGGTTGAAGAGGTCCGGCGGTACTGTCACCCACATCCCTTCCTCGGCTTTCCTTGGGAGGGACAGGATCCTGGTTTTCTACCAGGGGCAGCCGAAAATGTGCCACAGGTGCGGTGATCCCACGCACTTTAGTGCAGCATGCAGGGTGCAGAAATGCACCTTGTGTGGTGGGATAGGCCATCTCGCCACCTCCTGTGGTACGGTTCGGTGTCACCTGTGTGATGCCGTCGGGCATCCGTTCAGTCGCTGCCCTCGTTCCTTCGCCAACGCCGTCTTTGGTCAGGCGGAGGGTGGCCGTGTCGGGGTGGATCCCGGCAGTGCGCCCTCTGCTGAGCCTGAGGCTGGTGGAAGCGGGGTGGCTGAGGGGCCAGTGAAGAACAAGAGGGTCCGGGGCCCCTCTTATTATCGGAGGCAGGAGAGGCGCCTGCTTGGGGAAGGGCAGGGGGATCCCCAGGCAACTGGGGTGATGACTGCCCCCCCTCTGGGGGTCTCGACCAGTGCCACTGAGGCCCTGGGGGAGGAGGCGCTGAGTGAGGAGACCAGGAGGATGGAGAAGGAGGAGGCGGCTGCGCTCTCAGATTCCTCCCAATATGAAAGTGTTGAGGAGGATGAGGGCGCGCAGCATACAGCAGAGGGTGACAGTGAAACCAAAAAAAAGAGGCGAAGGAGGAAGAGGAAGATCAATGGGAAGGGGGTTAAAAAATCTGCCCCCCCCCTTGACCAGCAAGGTGCCGGCGGAGGGCTCCACAATCTCCCCTCTGATCTCTGTCTCCAACCGGTTTGGAGTCCTCGAGGACCCTGATGTGGCGGGGGTCGAGGGCAAAGAGCCGGGGGAGCCACCTGAAGGGCCTGTGGGGGACGGCGAGGTCCTTCCCTCAGGGGGTATGCCATCTTCCTCTGGGGGAGGGACTGTCCCTGAACCTGGGGGTGAGGAAAAAAGGGGAGGAGGGGGTGCTATGGATATGACAGTGTCCCTCAAACGCCGTGAGCGTGACAGCAAGGGGTCTTTGTCGGACGGTGAGGGGGGTGGAGGGAAGAAGAAAGCCATCTAATTCGATCACCCAATGGCTGCACCCACCCCGTTGACGCTGGCATCCATTAATATCGCCAGCATAAAATCAGATGCGGCTAGATTTACGGCCTTTGATTTTCTCACCCGGTTTGAGGCTGAAATTTTATTTTTGCAGGAGACGAGACTAACGGACATGGGGGCCATTCACAAGGCAAGAAGTGAGTGGAGGTGTGGGCCCTCATACTGGTCACTTGCGGCCGAGCCGTATAGCGCGGTGGCGGTCCTTTTTAAGACCGCAGCGGTAGAATGCCGGAGGGTTATCGAAGTAGAAATGGGGAGGTGCTTGGTTTTAGACGTCTTCATGGGGGGACAGGAGCTTCGGCTCATAAACATCTACGGTCCCCAATCAAAGTGGGACCGCAGATGTCTTCTCCTGAAGATCAAGCCCTATCTTTTTACGAGTCGGCAGGTGGTCTTTGGAGGGGACTTCAACACCGTCACAAGATTACGTGACCGGGGAGGCTCCAATGGCCGGTTGGCTTACGATAGCGTGACTCTGAACAGTATAGCTAGTGATGCTCGCCTGGTGGATGTCCACATCCGGCACACCCCAGGTCACAGTGGTTTCACCTATTATAGGGGTAGTTGTAGGTCTAGAATAGACAGGTTTTTTTTAAAGGAGGAGGCAGTCTCTTCAGCAGTGTCCGCTGTTGAGATGGAATTCTCCGATCACTGTCTAATTTTCTTTTCCTTGAATGTTTCAGAAACCCCCCGGATGGGGAGAGGACTATGGAAGCTGAATTCATCACTGCTGGAAGAAGCGGAGGTGAGACAATCCTTTGAGGATTTTCTTCAGAGCCAGGTACCGCTGTTGGATCTGTGTAGCACTAAGTCTGAGTGGTGGGAGATGTTCAAAGATCGGGTTGCGAGTTTCTTCCGCCAGCTCTCTAGCCTCAGGAGCCTGAGCAGGTACCGCCTGTACCAGAGCCTGAGGAGGAAACTTGAGCAGCTCGTCTCAACTGGAGGTGACCGTGAGGAGATCTCCAGAGTGAAGTCTTTGCTCAAGAGGAGTCAGTATGATAGACACACATCTTTGGTTTTTGAGAGGGATTTCGGGAAGTACCGCTCACCTGACCCCTACAGAAACTGTAAGATGTCAGTGAATCGTAAAGTAGTGACTGGCCTGATCGATGGTACAGGTTCCCTGAACAGATCCAAATCAGGGATCCTGGAAGTCGTCAGGTCGTTCTACTCACGCCTCTTGGGAAAGAGGGAACTAGATCGAGACGTGACGTCGACTTTCCTGGCCGAAGCCGTTCCTGAGCCAGGGGATGACCCCTCTCTCGGCGTTTTGACTGAGGCAATCAGGGAAGAGGAAGTGAGACTGGCCATTGATGGGCTTCGGCTCAAGAAATCGCCAGGTCCAGACGGCTTAACGTCTGAATTTTATAAGACCTTTAGGGACTCTTTGGTCCCCCTCTTGACGGAGGTGTTCAACGAGTGCCTTTCCTCGGGTGCTCTTCCCCATTCAATGAGGAGGTCTGCCCTGATTATCCTGTCAAAGGGTAGGGACTCGTCCCGTATTGAGAATTGGCGTCCCATAGCGCTTCTCAATACGGACCGGAAGGTTCTGGCAAAGGTGCCTTTTAATCGGTTGGTGAAGTTTGCACCCCGGCTCCTCTCGGGGTCCCAGCATTGCTCTGTTCCAGGCCGCAGCACATTTAGTGCTGTACTCGGTGTCTGTGAGGCAGTGGAGCAGGGTAGGGCTGGCCTCTGGAAGGGGTTTCTGCTGTCCCTAGATCAGGCAAAGGCTTTTGATCGGGTGAGCCACGACTACCTCTGGTCTGTCCTTTTGAGGTACGGTCTGCCCGGGGAGTTCGTAAATTGGTTAAAGGCATTGTATGCAGGGGCTGAGACTTTCCCGCTGGTGAATGGTTGGTCTGGCCGCCCTTTTGAGGTGGAATCTGGGGTTCGCCAGGGCTGTCCGTTGAGCCCGCTGTTATACGTGTTCGCCCTCGACCCCTTTTTAAGGAGGATCGAGGATGGACCGTTGGCGGGAGTCCGGATGGACCGGGCGGCCCCGGAGGCCACCTTGAGGGCAGTGGCATACGCCGAAGATGTCTCCTTGTTTGTATCCTCGAAAGAGGAGGCAGACTGGGTGATGTCTGAGGTTGACCGCTACTCGGAGGCATCTGGGTCTAAGATCAACCAGGAGAAGTGTGAGAGTCTCTGGCTGGGAGGGGGAGACCCTAGTTTCGGTCTCCCGGACACCCTCCCAGAACCCCAAGCCACAGCAAAGATCTTAGGCATCAATTTCGGCCTGGTGATTACCCCCAGCTAAATTGGGAGGGCAGGCTAAAGATCGCCGCTCAAAAGGTGGACCAGTGGAAGGGTTGGACTTTGACCCTAAGGGAGCGGGTGAACTTGATCAAGGGTTACCTTCTGCCTTTGCTGAACTATTTGGGCAGCGTTTGCATTTTGCCAGAGCCTCTTTGGACACGGGTCTATGGCCTGTTTTTCCAGATGTTATGGGGAAACAGGCTCAACCTAGTCAAGAGGGAGGTCACGTACCGTACGAGGAGACTAGGTGGGTTGGGTATGGTCAACCCGGTGGCATTCTTAGTGAATGCCTTCCTTAAAACCAACATAGGGAACCTCTGGCCAGAGAGGGCTCCCCCGTGGGTTTTCTCCTGCAGGGGATGGCTTCGACCCTTCTTCCAGGAATGGGATTCAGGAGGGCGAGTGAGGGACCTACGTACACCGCACGGGCATCTCCCGGCTTATGCTACCCTGGCTTTGAAGGTGATCCGCCAGTGGGGTCTGGGAATGTGGGAGATCAGAACTATGCCGAGGAAATTCCTTGACAGAAAGGTTCTGTTGACCCGTTTCCAGAAGCCTCTGGTCCTCAAGGATTGCCCAGGTCGGGATCTGGAGGGGGGGCTGAGGTTGCTAAATTCTACTCGGATCCCCTTGAAGTTTTGGGACTTGGCCTGGCGCTGCTTTCACGGGAGGCTGTATGTAAGGGGCAATTTGAAGTACAGGAATTCCAATGACCGGGGTTGCCCCCGTGAGGAATGCTGCGACGTGCTGGAAAGCATGGAGCACTTCCTCCTTCAGTGCCCCTTTAATACAGGGGTCTACAACAGGGTGGGTGCTTCCATTGGCTGGCCTAGGCTGGCTCGCCTCTCTTATCCGGAGTGGGCGTACGAAGCATTCGGGTCCCCTGGTGGCCGAGATTGGTGCACGTTATTTCTAGTTAGTCTAGTGGTCAGGTTCTACACTTGGAATGCACGCTGTCTAGTGTCCACTCAGCAGAAAACCCTCCCCATGGATGAGGTGGTTAGGAAAATTCTTGGTGACCTTGGTAAAATGTGCTCGCTGGAATTTGACAGGTTGGGCACCGAGAAGGCCTCCCGCCTCTGGAGGGGTCTCTCATTTGAAGTGCCTTGAGGGACAGATTAATTTTAGTTTTATAGCAGTAGGGGCAGGCATCTAGGCAGTAGGGAGAGATACGCATAGGGACAGTTAGGGACAGAGGAGGGAAAGCTAGTTAGGCACGTGGTGAGGTAGATAGGGCGATAGGGGTAGGGAGGGATAGATAGGGATAGGGTTTTAATTAGGGACAGCTTTGAGATAGTGAGGGTAAGATAGGTTTATTTTTTATTTTTTGTCAGGGAAAAAGCCTGCTTTTCCGGCTCCCGGTGGTGGGCTGTTAACTTTCACTGGTAGCTTTTTGTTTTCAAGGATACTGAGGTGTATGGGGCTCGCAAGCACCGAGTCATGGCTTAAATAGAGTGGTAGGTATGGTGTTGTTATGCTATTATGTGGTTATGCTATTATGTGGTTATGCTATTATGTTTTTATGCTATTATGTTGTTATGCTGCTATGTTATTATGTTGATAAGGTGTTAGAAGGTTGTAGGATTTATAGTATATAAGGAATATGTAAATAGTAGAGAAAAAGAGAAAAAGGGAAAAAAATATGATAACAATAGATATGTGGTGGAGGGTAGGTTGGTTTTTGAGTGGGGGGGGGAATAAAAAAAAAAATACTAAAAAATATATATATATATATATATATATATATATAGTGTGTGTAGTGTTAAATAAGGCTCAGTTGTAGTTTTTGGCAGAGTGCCATCGTATTTATGTTAGGGCGGTGGACCGGGTTTTGTTCTTGATTGTATGTATAATGGAATGAAAGGAATTGTAATGCAGCCCCTTTTTTCCCTCTCTCCTATGTAATAACATCCGAGCCTGGTAGCTCCGAGAAGTAAGGGGAAGGATTCATGGACCAAGGAGATGAGCACAGAGCCAAGAGTAAAGAACAAAGAGCACGAGCAGGAGAAAGTATGTGGATGGACTTATCCCGTATGGACTGTATGGACTCTCTGGGTTTCTTTGGACTCTTTTAAGCTTTTATGGACTCGCATAGACTCATGTTTTCTCCTGGACCTGGACCCCTAATGCGCATCGCTTATTCTGCATGGGAAAGTGAAATGAACTACTCCTGGTAGGATCCCTTATCATTTTGGTTATGTTCCCCGCAAGATTCGCGGGGGGGGGGGGTTTCTTTTTGTGTTGTTTGATGTATATGTTTTGGTAATTTATTAGGATGAATGGTTGGACTTTATGGGAATTGTTATGTATTGTTATGTATTGGTGTGGATTTTTTTTTTACTTTAATAAAAAAAGAGTTCCAGGACCAGTAGCATCCACTAAAGCTGCTGCAGTTAAAAAGCTTTTATAAGGATCGAGCTTGGATGTCCACCGCAAGGCGTCCTACTGCCAGTCCCAGCCCCTGTGCCTTGAGGTGCCTCCCCGATGCTCTTCACTGAGCGACTTAGGGGCCTGAACCATTTCCTTTGAAAAAATTAAGTGTCCAAACTACAGGTGGTGTAGCTTGCTTAACAGCTGGGATAATCCGCTGACTAGCAGACACTGCTACTAGGCACAAAGTATTTCCTGGGCTAGATGCAGTTAAAAATTTGTAATTAGATACTCTCGTTGGATACTGAGAAAGCATTCCATTGAGACTCCTGGCACACCATATATTATTCTCTTAAAAAGCTTGGGGTAGGGGTCTAGGGGACTGTTTTATAGGCAAAATCACGGCCCTGTATTGCAATACGTCACCTAGGCTGAAGATAAATGGAACATTTTCATCACCTTTCATAATCACCAATGGGACAAGGCAGAGATGTCCTCTGTCCGCTCTCTTATACATCCTAGTGACGGAGCACCTGCTCTCATCAATTTGTCATAACCCCAATATTAGGTGGATTGAGGTGGGAGGCACCGAGTACAAGTGCTCTGCATTTGCTGATGATGTCCTAGTATATATCACTCAATCACATATAACCATCCCTGCTGTTATGGCTGAAATAGATCACTTTGTTACATGGTCAAATTTTAAAATCAATGCAGCGAAGTCTGAGGCCCTCGATGTCTCCCTCCCCAAATCCATACAGGATTCCATCCAGTCCAACTTTCCCTTTGCCTGGACCTCACAGGGTATCAAATACTTAGGAATTCGTATTCATAGAGACCTCTACCGTCTATGTTATCTTAATTTTGGGCCCTTTATTGAACAACTCCATACAGACCACGGTTGGCAAGTTAGAACTGTAAGATTCACTACGTGAACCACTGGTGTTTTGTGGAAAAGCACATGTACACTGTGTTCCAAATTATTATGCATAAAATGTTTAGGAGTGATAAGGTAAGAATTTTTTTGCTTGTCAGTTAAACTCATTGATGGTGATGTGTGTCAGGGCTCTTTATATCACTGTAAGCAATTTCAGACACCTGTGCTAATTCGTTTGGCAGGTGTGTCCAATGAAAGGCAAGACTACTTAAGAAGGCTGTCCCACATTATTAAGCAGCCTACATTTTCTGCAAAAATGGGAAAGAAAAAGGATTTGTCGGCTGCTGAGGAGCAACAAATTGTGGAGTGTTTAGGTCAAGGCTTGACTACAATCAACATTGCCAAGACACTTCATCCTGATCATCGCACAATCAAGAAGTATGCAGCTGATTCACAGTACACATGTGTGCGTGCTGATAAGGGAAAATTGAGGACTCTTTCCTACAGGCAATTACGTCAGGTTAAAAGAGCAGTTGAAAAAAAGCCTTGTCATAGCAGCAGACAAGTTTTTGAAGCTGCTGGTGCCTCCAATGTCCCCCGAACAACAAGATGCAGGGTCCTTCGTAAGCCATCCTGTCGACCTCCTCTATCCACTGTACACAAGTAGAAACGGCTCCAGTGGGCCAAACAGTACATGAAGACTGACTTCAGAACTGTTTTGCTCACCGATGAGTGCCGTGCAACGCTCGATGGTCCAGATGGATGGAGCGGAGGATGGCTGGTTGATGGACACCCAATGCAAACACGGCTACGGCGCCAGCAAGGAGGAGGTGGAATAATGTTTTCGGCTGGAATCATGGGGAGAGAGATTGTCAGCCCCTTTAGGATCCCTGAAGGGGTAAAGGTGAACTCCTTAATGTATGTGGAGTTTCTCAAACAGCACTTCCTGCCATGGTTCAAGAAGAAGAACCGTGTATTGCGCAGCAAGATCATTTTCATGCATGATAATGCACCGTCTCATGCTGCACATAACACATCTGCATCTCTGGCTGATATGGGCATAAAAGGGGACAAACTTATGGTGTGACCCCCATGCTCCCCTGACCTCAACCCCATTGAGAACCTCTGGAGCATCATCGAAAGAAGTGTCTATGATGGCGGGAGGCAGTTCACATCTAAGCCACAGCTCTGGGAGGGTATTCTGTCCTCATGCAAAACAATTGAAGCAGAAACCATCCAAAACCTGACAAATTCAATGGAAGAGAGAGTTCAGAAGCTCCTTTCAAACAAGGGGTCCTATGTGCAAATGTAACATCACCTAGAATAAAGTTTTGAGTTGAAAACTGTTTGATTTCAGTTTCTAATAACCTGCTAATGCTTATAATTTCAAAAATGACCATTTTTTTGTTCTTTATTAAAATGAAAAGGTTGATCGAAAAGTGTGGGGGATCTAAGAGTGTGGCAACCCAGTAGTCAGGATTATTTCGAATTCTGACAATCTGAAGGTCATGTTGCAGGTAGTGCAGCAAGAAGGCACTCATGTGTCTTGCGCATCTAGGAGCCTCAAAATTATTTTCCGGGCTAGATGCAGCTAAAAATTATTCTTAATTAGAAAGCTGGTGGAGCTTAGTATAGATGGCCTAATAGAATCAGTACTGCAAACTGCTACAAGGCCCAAATTATTTTCCAGCCAAGATACAGATAAACATGATTAGTAATTTTAAATCTGGTGGAGTTTAGTATAGATGGCCTAGTATAATCAGTACTGCACACTGCTACAAGGCCCAAATTATTTTCCAGCCAAGATACAGATAAACATGATTAGTAATTTTAAATCTGGTGAAGTGTAGTATAGATGGCCTAATAGAATCAGTACTGCACACTGCTACAAGGCCCAAATTATTTTCCAGCCAAGATACAGATAAGCATGATAAGTAATTTGAAAGCTTAAAACGGTTGGTGACGTGATTTTAACAAATAATCAAGCTTTTTCTCTCCCCAGGATGACACAGGGGTAGAAAAGTCCTTTCGGATCCATGATTGTTCATCTTTATGAACTTGAGTATGTTTACATTATCAGTGGAGAGCTGCGTGCGCTAATCTGTCAGCACACCACCAGCAGCGCTGAACACACGTTCAGACAGAACGCTTGCTGCTGGGCATGACAAGATCTCCAAGGCGTAAGTGGCGAGCTCCGGCCATTTATCCATATTGGAAGCCCAAAAAGAGCAAGGGTCCAGTGACACAGTGATGGCTTCAATGTTTACTTGGTGATACTCCTGTACCATCGTCTCTAGGCGTTGACTATGTGTCAGATTCTTGTCTCCTGTGGGCTTGCAAAGGATGGGCTAAAAAAGTGGTGAAATGATTCCGCAAAATTGATGTTACCAGCAGATACTGTGTTTCTGTTACGTTTTGAGTGCTGAACACTCTAGGGTCCCATGGTTGGCAAGTTGGAACTGTGAGATTTACTACGTGCACCACTAGTGTTTTGTGGAAAAGCACATGTAAGATTCTGCAACAGTCTCTGCTGATACTCCTGCATGCGTGCATCCCTTTCTATGGCAGGAATAATTTCTGCAAATTTACTTTTGTACCGGGGATCTAACAGTGTGGCAACCCAGTAGTCAGGATTATTTCTAATTCTCACAATTCGAGGGTCATGTTACAGGTAGTGCAGCAAGAAGGCACTCATGTGTCTTGCGCATCCAGGTGCACCAAGTCCCTGTTGTGTTGGTGGTGAGGTAACAATCATGCTTCCTTCCTCTGCCCTCTCCCCCCAACCTCGCACAACAGAAATGTGATCAAGGTCTCCCTCATCTGATGAGTCTTCCATCAGTTTGTCCTCCACTTCTTGATGGGCTCCTGCACCTTCCTCACTAGTTTGGCTGCTACCATGCGCCCTGGTAAAACCATCTTCCCCACCCTCACATGTCTGCCGCCTTACTGCTGCCGACCGTCTGGACCTTGCAGATGTTAGCCCTTCCGCATACAACTCCCCCTCCTCTACTTCCTCCACCTCCTCTTGTGCCACCACCTGACTCCGAATTCTGTGTAACATGTGCGCCAGCATGTAAATCACCGGAATAGTCATGCTGATAATGGCATTGTCAGCACTAAACATCTTCGTCGCCATTTCAAAACTGTGCAGAAGGGTGCATAGGTCCCTGATCTGAGACCACTCCTCCAGCGTGATTTTCCCCACCTCTGGATCTCGTTGGCCCATGCTATACGTCACAACGTATTGCAGCAGGGCTTGTCGGTGCTGCCACAGTCGCTGCAACATGTGCAGAATTGAATTCCACCGGATAGGCACATCGCATTTTAGCCGGGGAAGTGGCAGGCCCAAGGACTTCTGTAGAGTTGTAAGTCGCTGAGCTGCGGGATGCGAATGGCGGAAGTGAGCACACAGCGACCGTGCCCTCTGCAGAAGGCCATCTAGTCCGGGATAGTGGGTTAAAAATTGCTGGACAACCAGGTTCAACACGTGAGCCATACAAGGCACGTGTGTGACATTGCCCCGGCGAAGGGCCGCACCCAGGTTGGCAGCATTGTCGCACACGGCCTTCCCTGGTTTCAGGTCCAGTGGAGACAACCATTCATGAATCTGGTTCTCCAGTGCTGACCACAACTCCTCAGCTGTGTGACTCACATTTCCCAGACATTTCAAAGTAAAAACCGCCTGATGACGTTGAGCCCTGCTGCCAGCATAGTAAGGAGCTGTGCAGGATCCCTTCTGCGCAGTTAGAAAGCTTGTTGCATGACCAGACAGGCTTTGGGTGCAGGTGGAAGACCGAGAGGAGGTTGAGGAGGCAGAAGCAGTGGAGGAACTTCGAGATAACAAGGATTGACGCACAACTCGTGGGGACAACAAGACTTGGACAGCAGACCATTGTCCTGCTGTCACCATAGTTACGCAGTGCCCAGTCAGCGACATGTAATGCCCCTGTCCATGCCTACTCGTCCAAGTGTCTGTGGTGAAATGCACCCTGTCACACACAGAGCTTCTCAAAGAAGCGGTGATGTTGTGTGCGACATGCGGGTGGATAGCAGGCACACCTTTCATTGAGAAGTAGTGCCGACTGGGCATCTGGTACTGGGGCACTGTGACGGACATAAGGTCTCAAAAATCCTCTGTGTCCACCAGGCGGAAAGGCAGCATTTCTGTAGCCAAGAGCTTGCAGATGGTGAAATTCAACCTCTTAGCTTTGTCATGGCTAGGAGGAAATGGTCTTTTACTTGTCCACATCTGAGGGACCGAGGGCTGGCTATTGTGCTTAGACGGGGTTGAGAAGGGTGTCCCTGGCAAACTGCCGGTCTGTGAGGAAGATGCAGGCGGACATGTTAGGTTGCCTTGATCCAAAAGTGGTGTTATCGATGTCGGACAGCGCTCAACACCAGCATGTGTTTCCACCTCCAAAGAAAATGATGACCTGCCAATCACGCTGGCTGTTGCTGGTAAAGAGGTGGCAGGTCTGCGTCCCAAAACAGGTGTGACTGCTGTCCCCCCAGTCACAGAGGATGAAGAGGCCGCAGATGCACAAGATGTGGCAGACGGTGGTTGGCCCGGACGGCTAGGCCGCATTGTAGCACAGTGAGCTTCCCACTGCAACTTATGCTTCATATCCATGTGCCGGTTCATGCATGAAGTACTCAAACTATGTATTTTTTGGCCTCTACTTAGCTTTTGCTGACAAATGTTACAGATAACACGAGTTGGGTCATCCTTATCGATCTGAAAAAATGCCCAGGCTATGCAAGGCTTAGCACCCATGCGACCTGAAGAGCCACCACGACTTGTGGTCAGAGGCAGAGTTGTGTTTGAGGATGCAGTTGTTGACGTGCTTCCAGTACTACGTCTCTGTCCAGGAAGGCGCAACCTGACCTCGTCATCACTAGCATCCTCCTCCACCTCCTCTGCTGACCTCATCGACTGGCTGACTGTGGGTTGACAGTAAGTGGGATCTCCAACCTTGTCATCATCACCCTGTGTGTTATCACACCCGTCGTCCTCAGAGCCAACCTCTTCCTGCCCTGACAAAAAACTCAAGTTGTCGCTCCAATCAGATATTTGAGTCTCATCATCGTCTTCCTCTTTGTCTCCACCAACAGGAGTTACAGTTTGGGATCGAGGGTCTACATTATGGTCAGAACCTTCTGCGTCTGGTCCTGGATCTGACTCAGCCCAAATATTTTTTCAGAGCTAGATGCAGATAAAAATTATTTTGAATTTGCAACCTGGTGGAGGTTAGTATAGATGGACTAATAGATCAAGTCCCACACACTGCTACAAGCCCAAGCCCAAATATTTTTTCAGAGCTATATGCTGATAAAAATTATTTTGAATTTGCAACCTGGTGGAGGTTAGTATAGATCGACTAATAGAACAAGTCCCACACACTGCTACAAGCCCAAGCCCAAATATTTTTTCAGAGCTAGATGCAGATAAAAATTATTTTGAATTTGAAACCTAGTGGGGGTTGGTATAGATGGACTAATAGAATGATGTTATGCCCAAAAGGTTTTTCTTGGCTAGGTGCAGTAAAAAAAATTGTATCCTATAAACAGGTGGTGTAGCTTGCAACACAGATAGGCTACTCCACTGACTAACACACACTGCAAGAGGCCAAAAAGGATCTGCTTAGCTAGATTTAGCCAAATGCTGTGAAAAAAAACTTGCACAGCACTGGCACACAAAAAGCCCTCAAAAGGACTGCAATTACAATTAGTCTTTACTCCCAACCTATCTATTTAAGAGCACAGACCTGCCTGATAAAAGTGATAGGAACTGATGTAACCTAGCCCTCAAAGGGACTGCAATTACAATTAGTCTTTACTCCCAACCTATCTATTTAAGAGCACAGACCTGCCTGATAAAAGTGATAGGAACTGATGTAACCTAGCCCTCAAAAGGACTGCAATTACAATTAGTCTTTACTCCCAACCTATCTATTTAAGAGCTCAGACCTGCCTGATAAAAGTGATAGGAACTGATGTAACCTAGCCCTCAAAAGGACTGCAATGAATTTAGTCTTTACTCCCAACCTATCTATTTAAGAGCACAGACCTGCCTGATAAAAGTTGTAGGAAATGATGTAACCTAGTCCTCAAAAGGACTGCAATCACAACTATTCCCTACTCCAAAGCTATCTGTAGATTTGTGCGAAAATTGGCTTGAAATCAACACTCAAAGTATAGCGCACACAGCAACAGCGTTGCCGTCTAACACGAAGGTGCAGCAGTGAGAAAATGGTGGCTACGTGGAAAATGGCTGCGTCTTATAGGGCAAGGACATGTGACATACACTGCCAATGACACATGCCCTTGCTTGTGTGAAAAAATGCAGTTCGCACCGTGTGTGCGCTGCTGATAGGCTGACAGATTGCACCTCCCCACTGTAAATGCGAGAAAGAGAAAAAAAAATGGAGATCTTCATTATTTATGCAGAGATCCATACCCTGCCCCTCCCCCCGCCCCGCTGTACACTCAAACTGCGTATTAACATTAATTTTCAGCATTACTGAGAAAATCCAGTTATGATTTTGGTGCACGAACAGTTATCGAACATAACCTCGAACAGCCAAATTTTTTTCAAATTGTTCGTGTATGCCAAACGGCTCGAACACCGCCCAAAACAGCTCGAATTTGAGATTGGCGAACAGTTCGAGTCGAACACCGCTCATCTCTAATCTTAAATAGGCCCGATGACCCTATGCGGCCAGCCAATCACTGTAATGCCATAAACAACATGGCTGCAGCATTAAAGTGTGTGGCAAGTAAACCCTGCATGTTCATTGTCTCTCTAAAGAGCAACAAACATGCAGGGCAGGCACCCTAGCTCCCGCCTTAACAACTCGGAAATACTCATGAAGCGCCAAACATCTCGAGCACAATGATGATCGGGCGAGTACCGAGCAGTGGCTTGCATGTTCGTTGATCACTAATGTTCGGCATTACTGTAGCGAGGAGAGACCACTTAATTTATGAAGTGCAAGTGTTGTAGTATGTACATGAAAAATGGCTATTTTATATTTCAAATCCATATTGAAATTAAATAGGAACCAGACATGTCAGCATTTGTAGATATCTTTCCTCAGTAGACTAGGGGTCATTAGTCCAGACATGCTAAACATAGCTTTGGGTTAAGTTTCCTAACAGTCTGAGGTTTAATCTTTATTACTGTAGGGAATTAGCCTTTGCATACGCTGTGTTTGCCATGAGAGATCCGATGTAGAACCAGACACAAAAGATTGCACAATATTGTAAATAAGACTACAGGCATATGGCTTAAGATGGAGAAGCTTATTGTAGCACCAAAAATATAAGTGGCTGTCTGAAACCCATTATGATGTATCCAACCTTTAATTAATATTCTGATTATATATTCTGTGTTAAGGTATAATTTATCTGTGAATGTATCTCACTGATACATAGCTTCTTAACACAATATACTGTCTGGGAAGAAAACCTTGTTCTGATTTATAACCCGGTGTAGGATTTACTCTTATTATATGTCAACATTATGACAGAAGTAGAATGGTCCGTGAACAGGTCTTGTCCGGTATTGCTTATCTGTGATAGCTGGCCACTGTCACGAGATTGGAATGTTGGACAACAACCTATGAATTTTCATGCTTACTTAATATTAGGTTGTGTAAGCCTTTTTCTAAAATATAAAAGCTGTTGAAGAATTCAGTTATGGCAGAAGTACTGTGGACCTGTGAAGAGGACTCTCTTCACAGTGTAGGACCTAGAATGCATTCTCTGCCCATCGCTGAACGCTTCTCCAGCTGAAGTTTCCAGACAGATGATGTACATGCTACTAGAGAAATATTTTTCTTCTTCTATCTAATAGTAAGAATGTAACCTTTATAAGTATTTAACCTTTGTAACCTATAATCTACAAAAGTGTACGCAATATCATAATATCATACTATTCCTTAGATTCTATATTTTATCTTTCAAATTAACTAATATAAATAAAATTGCATTATATTAAAAGTGGTTGCCTTCTTTAAAGCTGTATCCGAACCTTATTGCTAAAAACTTGGCAATACATAATTTGGCGTATTCGGCACGATACGCAGAAGGCTCAGAAGTTCTTTTTATTGGAAAGTAGAAGGGACGATAGTGTGTGATAGTATGATATTGCGTAAAATATGCCTCTCTTTAAGAAAAAAGAGGTTGTAAGTGTTTTTGTAAAAATCCCAGGGTGGGAGCAGGCTCCTTACCATATTTTGGCCAAAGAGTGGTCGCAATGTGTTGGATTAATGACTCATGGGATAAATGTTTAAAAGAGGCTCAACCTGCTGATGTGGTGACATGTCTGCAAAAAGTGAGAGTGGAAAAAAACAGGAATTGGGTGCTGTGAGCAGGAGATGATGTATTTTGTTACATGCTTATTAATGTTGAGCGAGCATGCTCGACACTGCTCGGTACTCGCCCGAGCATCATGCTACTTGGGATGTTCGGCGAGCACCGAGCATTTCTGGGTTACTCGGGCAGGAGCTCGGGTCTCCTTCCTGCATGTTTGGAGCTCTTTACAGAGCCAATGAACATGCAAGCATTGCAAACCAGTCACTGTAATGCCGCAGCCATGTTGTTTGTGGGCATTACAGTGATTGGCTGGCCGCACAGCGTCACCTCGAGTATTTAAAACTGGGCGCCGCCATTTTGGACACAGTCGCTCCGGATCAGACAGTGTAGGGACAGCGCTGCTGATTTAGGGAGAGATATATCCTGCGAAATAATTAGTGTAGGGTCTGTAAAGGCTGCCAAATCAAACAAACAGTCCTTCTCAGGACTAATATCCATCCCAGATAACAGGCAGGCAGGCTGTATAGGAGATGCAGTGGTTATACCAGCAAATGCTGCATTACAGTCCTGTGTGCTCCTGTTGCTGAAATTGCTGGACTTAGCTCCAGGTCTCGGGGGCCAGGAAAAATCCTTTCTTTTCATCTAAATCCTCTTTTTTTTTCCTCCTTCACACTGTACAAATACCCGGCTTATTAACCTTTTGGTGTCCCCCCCCCCCCCCCCCCCAAAAAAAAAAAGTGTGTCTCTGATTTTTCAGACACAAATATATCTGTTGAAAATAGTCTGGTGTAGGCCAGAGAAATAGAAGTGTGGTTTTGCAGTTCCATGGGCCATTTGTATCTAAAAAAAAACAGTTTGAGTATGTTGCTCACTGTTCAGCCGCAACTCTACATATTTTAAAAAGTCTGGTATACGCCAGTAAATTATAACTGTGGTTTTGCTGTTCCACGGTAAAAAATCTCTATTATCCTGCTCTTGGCATTTTTTGCCGTAAAAAAAATAATAGTGTCTCCCTGATTTTTCAGACACAAATATACCTGTTGAAAATAGTCTGGCGTAGGCCCGAGAAATACAAGTGTGGTTTTGCAGTTCCATGGGTCAATCTCTGTATTATCCTGCTTTTCACAAATTTTGGCCGTAAAAAGTAAATAATAGTGTCTCCTGATTGTTCAGACACAAATATATCTGTTGAAAATAGTCTGATGTAGGCCCGAGAAATACTAGTGTGGTTTTGCAGTTCCACTGGTCAAACCTCTGTATTATCCACTTTTGTGCCATTTGTATCTAAAAAAAACAGTTTGAGTGTGTTGCTCACTGTTCAGCAGCAAATATATACAGTGCCTACAAGTAGTATTCAACCCCCTGCAGATTTAGCTGGTTTGATAAGATGCAAATAAGTTAGAGCCTTCAAACTGCAAACGAGAGTAGGTTTTATGAACAGAAGCATAAATCTTACAAACCAAAAAGTTATGTTGCTCAGTTGAATTTTATTAAATTTTAAACATAAAAGTGTGGGTCAATTATTATTCAACCCCTATGTTTAATATTTTGTGGAATAACCCTTGTTTGCAATTACAGCTAATAATCGTCTTTTATAAGACCTGATCAGGCCGGCACTGGTCTGTGGAGTTATCTTGGCCCACTCCTCCATGCAGATCTTCTCCAAGTTATCTAGGTTCTTTGGGTGTCTCATGTGGACTTTATTCTTGAGCTCCTTCCACAAGTTTTCAATTGGGTTAAGGTCAGGAGACTGACTAGGCCACTCCAACACCTTGACTTTTTCCCTCTTGAACCAGGCCTTGGTTTTCTTGGCTGTGTGCTTTGGGTCGTTGTCTTGTTGGAAGATGAAATTACGACCCATCTTAAGATCCTTGATGGAGGAGCGGAGGTTCTTGGCCAAAATCTCCAGGTAGGCCGTGCTATCCATCTTCCCATGTATGCGGACCAGATGGCCAGGCCCCTTGGCAGAGAAACAGCCCCACAGCATGATGCTGCCACCACCATGCTTGACTGTAGGGATGGTATTCTTGGGGTCGTATGCAGTGCCATCCAGTCTCCAAACGTCACGTGTGTGGTTGGCACCAAAGATCTCGATCTTGGTCTCATCAGACCATAGAACCTTGAACCAGTCTGTCTCAGAGTCCTCCAAGTGATCATGAGCAAACTGTAGACGAGCCTTGACATGACGCTTTGAAAGTAAAGGTACCTTACGGGCTCGTCTGGAACGGAGACCATTGCGGTGGAGTACGTTACTTATGGTATTGACTGAAACCAATGTCCCCACTGCCATGAGATCTTCCCGGAGCTCCTTCCTTGTTGTCCTTGGGTTAGCCTTGACTCTTCGGACAAGCCTGGCCTCGGCACGGGAGGACACTTTCAAAGGCTGTCCTGGCCGTGGAAGGCTAACAGTAGTTCCATAAGCCTTCCACTTACGGATGATGCTCCCAACAGTGAAGACAGGTAGGCCCAACTCCTTGGAAAGGGTTTTGTACCCCTTGCCAGCCTTGTGACCCTCCACGATCTTGTCTCTGATGGCCTTGGAATGCTCCTTTGTCTTTCCCATGTTGACCATTTCTGAGTGCTGTTCACAAGTTTGGGGAGGGTCTTAAATAGTCAGAAAAGGCTGGCAAAAGAGATCTTTAATCCACACATGTGAAGCTCATTATTCTTGGTGCCTGAACTACTTCTTAATACTTTAGGGTGACCAAACAGAATTCTTGTGGTTTGAGGGGTTGAATAATAAATGACACTCTGAATTAACTTTTAACGTTTTAAAAAAAACAAAAAAAACAAAAAAAAAAAACAAAATTTGCTGCAGTGCATTTCCCACTTCCAGGCTGATCTACAGTACAAATGTCAAAATGGCAAGTTAATTCCGCATGTGTCAACCAGCTAAATCTGCAGGGGGTTCAATACTACTTGTAGGCACTGTATATATTTTAAAAAGTCTGGTATACACCAGTAAATAAAAACTGTGGTTTTGCTGTTCCACGGTAAAAAATCTCTATTATTCAGCTTTTGGCATTTTTTCCTTAAAGAAAAACAGTAAACAATCTGAACAATCAGGGAGAAAATATTAAAGAGTCGGGTGTAGGCCAGAGAAATAGAACTGTGGTTTGCCTCTTCCATGGTTCTAATCTACTTTTTATTACCCTTTTTACATTGATAGTGCAAGTGTAAGCTATTTTACTTACTTTACAATGGTCAAGGCGCGTGGCAAGGGACGTGGAAGTGGACGTTCTGGAGATGGTGTGTGCAGAGGACTGTGCCGTGGCCAAGGTGGAAAAGTGCCACAACCAACAGCCACATCTTCTCGCTCCCACTTCTTGACCAAATTACTTGAGAAGCACGGAACATCACCAGTATTGCAAACTGATCAGTGTGAACAGGTTATTAATTGGATAGCAGAAAATACTTCCTGATACCTGGGCACCACCACCTCCAGCCTGTCTTCCACACGGTCGACTCTTAGTAGCCGTGAGTCTCGACCGCATACTCCTCCTGACCCTGATGCTCCTTCCTCCCACCATGCCGAGTGTCGTCAGACAGCAACTGATCCCACACTTGGACACGCTGAAGAGCTGTTCACTGGTCCATTTCCAGATTTGTGCCCCTCTCCTGCTCCGCTTGAAGTGATGGAAGAGGAGATCCCATGTAGCGATGCCCAAATATTTGAACAGCCATGGCCACAGGAAGTCGACGCTGGCAATTTGTCACAAGAGGTGGACGATGACGAGACACAATTGCCAGGAAGTGAGGAGGAGGATCGTGGTGCGCAAGTGGAAGAGGAGGAGATGGTGGATGATCTAGTAACTAACCCAACATGGCAGGAGGACATGCAGAGTGAGGCCAGCAGCACACAGGGGGAGGGAGGCAGAGTACCCCAACAGGCAGGAAGAAGCAGTGTGGTGGCCACAGACAGAAGGCGGGCAACCTTTCCCCGTAACACCAACTCGAGGGACATTGCCAGTACAACCGGAAGGTCTTCCAGAGTCTGGAATTTTTTTAAAGACTCTGCTGATAACCCCAAAAAGGCCATTTGTACCACCTGCCATGCCAGCTTCAGCAGGGGTGACAAAACTACCAGCCTGACCACCACCAGCATGATCAGGCACATGGCAGCAAAGCACCCGACTTTGTGGGGCAAACCCCAGGGTCCACGACCAGTGTCAGTGGGTGTCACCACTGCTTCTTCCACTGTTGTGCGTGCAATAGAACTCCCTGTTGTGTGTGCAAGGCAATCCCCTGTCCATACTGCATGCAAAGATGCCCCCTCCTCTCAGTCTTCACTTGTTATTGCAGTTTCTCAAGAAACAGCATCAAAGTCCACGTCCACGTCCCACCGCAGCTTTCAATTGTCCATATCCCAGAACTTTGAATGAAAACGGAAATTCGCAGCTAACGCCCCACAGGCCACAGTCCTAAATTCGCACATTTCACGACTGCTTGCGTTGGAAATGCTGCCTTTTAGGCTGGTGGAGACGGAATCCTTCCGCAATCTTATGGCGGTGGCTGTCCCTCGGTACTCGGTACCCAGCCGACACTATTCTGCCCGGTGTGCCATCCCCGCACTACACAAGCACGTGTCCCAAAACATCTGCCATGCCCTGAACAATGCAGTTACTGGGAGACTCCACCTGACAACGGACACATGGACAAGTGCTTGTGGCAAGGGACGGTACATTTCCCTGACGGCACACTGGGTTAACATAGTGGAAGCCGGGACCCAGTCGGACTTTGGGACGGAACATATCCTCCCCACATCGAGGATTGCGGGCCCTATGTAAGTCAGAGTTGCCCCCACAGTGTTCAGCTCCTGCGCATCCTCCTCCTCCTCATGTTCAGCCTCCATCTCAGATATCACCACATCAGTTACAAGCTGGAAGCACTGCAGTACTGCCTCTGCCAAGCGGCAACAGGCTGTGCTGAAACTCATAAACTTAGGTGAGAAACCTCACACTGCTTGTGAGTTGTGGACAGCTGTGAAAGAGCAGGCAGATCTGTGGCTGATACCGCTGAACCTACATCGAGGCATGGTCTTGTGTGACAATGGCCGTAACCTGGTGGCGGCTCTGAGGCAAGGCGAGATCACACACGTACCATGCCTGGATCATGTGCTTAACCTCGTGGTTCAGCGGTTTCTTAAATCGTACCCCGAGTTGCCAGATCTGCTCGTCAAAGTACGCCGCCTGTCAGCTCATTTTCGCAAGTCGGCTACAGCTTCCGCTGCCCTTGCTGTGTTGCAGCAGCATTTGCAGCTTCCATCACACCAACTGGTGTGTGATGTCTCGACACGTTGGAACTCTACCCTCCACATGTTGCAAAGGATTTGTGAGCAGAAGAGAGCAGTTGTGGAGCACCAGCTGCAACAAGGCCGTCAATATTCAGGTCAGACTCCACACATAAGATCTCTGGAGTGGACCTGGATGTCTGACATCTGTACCTTCTTGACAAACTTTGAGTAGTCCACCCAGATGGTGAGTGGTGATGACGCCATCATTAGCGTCAGCATTCCACTTGTCTGTCTTTTGCAACGCTCTCTGCAGAGAATTAAAGAGGAGGCCTTTGTCGCCAGAGTATGATGAGATGGATCAAGAAGCCGTAGCGGTCGATTACACACAACCCAGCCTCATCTCATCCCAACGTGCATTGGGGGACAATGAGGGAGAGGAGGAGGAGGAGGAAGAACAGGAGCTTGTATCATGCGCTGTAGACCGTAGTACCTGTACAACTGTCATACCGTTGGTTTAGCGTGGGTGGCCTGGGGACAGGGGGTAGGAGGAGGAGGAGGAGAGCATAGTCAGTCGTCATCTTGGTGAGGACACGGAAGTCTTGCCCTTTACCTGTCTGGCACGCATGGCTGACTTTATGTTACGCTGCCTTAACCGTGACCCTCGCATTGTCAAAATGTTGGGTGACAGTCATTACTGGTTGATGACACTTTTAGACCCCCGCTACAAGGAGAACTTTCACTCTCTTATTCCTGAGGTGGAGAGGTCTACAAAAATGGGGCAATACCAGAAGGCCCTTGCTGCAGAACTGTTAAAAAAGTTCCCATCTGAACCCGCTAGCGGCAGAGGTCACAGTTCGTTGACCAACCAAGGCGTACAAGCGAGAGTGCGGCAACTCCAATCCAGCAGAGGCAGGGGAACACTGTCAACGTTCTGGGACAGTTTTCTGAGACCCGCCCGGCTTACAGGCCCTGAGGCGCGGGGTACTCTCACAAGGAGTGGAAAGTTTCAAAAGATGGTGAGGGAGTACCTTGCCGACCGTACCAGCGTCCTCTGTGATTCCTCTGTGCCTTTTAATTATTGGGTATCCAAGCTGGACACTTGGAATGAAACTCGCTCTGTATGCCTTGGAGGTCCTGGCCTGCCCTGCCGCTAGCGTGTTATCGGAGCATGTTTTTAGTGCCGCTGGGGGAATTATAACTGATAAGCGCACTCGCCTGTTAACTGACAATGCTGACAAGCTGACCCTTATCAAAATGAACAAGGGCTGGATTGGGCCAGACTTCTCATCACCACCAAATGACAGCAGAGTAACATAGTCAAATCCACTGTGTGTTTTCGGGAGGTGTATTCACATGCACCGCTTCACACCCACACATGGGTATACGCTTCCTTATTTCGGCTGTTTTATGTTCTTCTCCTTATCCTCAGCCTCCACCACCACTATACCGCCAGGGTGACCGTGGTCCGTGTTGCCATTATTGAAAGTTCCTCCATCCGTATTTTTAAGATGCTGTACTGTATGGCTCTTGCAAGGGGCATTGCAAGTTCCTCCGTCTTAATTTTTGGCAGCTTTTGCTTGGAAGGCATAAGCAAATACTATGGGAGACCCACTCCCCAATCATGGAAATAATGTTTGTAATATGCTGTACTGCATGGGTCTTGTAAGGGGCATTGCAAGTTCCTCTGTCCTAATTTTTGGCAGCTTTTGCTTGCAAGGCATAAGCAAATACTATGGTAGACCCACTCCCCAATCATGGGAATAATGTTTGTAATATGCAGTACTGAATGGCTCTTGTAAGGGGCATTGCAAGTTCCTCCGTCCTAATTTTTGGCAGCTTTTGCTTGGAAGGCATGAGCAAATACTATGGGAGACCCACTCCCCAATCATGGGAATAATGTTTGTAGTATGCTGTACTGCATGGCTCTTGTAAGGGGCATTGCAAATTCCTCCGTTCTAATTTTTGGCAGCTTTTGCTTGGAAGGCATAAGCAAATACTATGGGAGACACACTCCTCAATAATGGGAATAATGTTTTTAAGATGCTGTACTGTATGGCTCTTGTAGGGGGCATTAAAAGCGCCATTTTAAGCTACTGCGACCTCCACCACTTTTCCGAGGGGCATTAAAAGCGTCTTGTTAAGCTACTGCAAACTCCACCACTTTTCTGAGGGACATTAAAAGCGTATTGTTAAGCTACTGTGACCTCCACCACTTTTCCGAGGGACATTAAAAGAGTCTTGTTAAGCTACTGGGACCTCCATGTCTCTTCTGAGGGGCATTAAAAGAGTCTTGTTAAGCAACTGGGACCTCCAAGTCTCTTCTGAGGGGCATTAAAAGCATCTTGTTAAGATATTGTGACCTCCACCACTTTTCCGAGGGGCATTAAAAGCGTCTTGTTAAGCTACTGGGACCTCCACATCTCTTCTGAGGGGCATTAAAAGCGTCTTCTTAAGGTACTGGGACCTCCTCCACTTTTCCGAGGGGCATTAAAACCGTCTTGTTAAGCTACTGGGTCCTCCACGCCTCTTCTGAGGGGCAATAAAAGCATCTTCTTAAGCTACTGCGACCTCCACCACTTTTCCGAGGGACATTAAAACCAACTTGTTTAGCTACTGTGACCTCCACCACTTTTCCGAGGGGCATTAAAAGCATCTTGTTAAGCTACTGGGTCCTCCACTTCTCTTCTGAGGGACATTAAAAGCGTCTTTTTAAGCTACTGGGACATCCACCACTATTCCGAGGGGCATTTAAAGCATCTTGTTAAGCTACTGGGACCTCCACGTCTTTTCTGAGGGGCATTAAAAGTGTCTTGTTAAGCTACTGTGACCTCCACGTTACTTCCAAGGGGCATTCAAACCATCTTGTTAAGCTACTGGGACCTCCACGTCTTTTCCGAAGGGAATTAAAACCGTCTTGTTAAGCTACTGTGACCTCCACGTCTCTTCAAAAGGGCATTAAAAGCCTCTTCTTAAACCACTCGGAACTTCACAGCTCTTCCAAGAGCCATTGAAATGTTGCTTTTAATTACCTCTAACCTCCACGACTCTTCCAACGGGCATTGCATTTCCTCCTAATTTTAGTCAGCTTTTGCTTTTCAATGAAAAGGCAAAAACTAAGGGAGACCCACTCCCCAATAATGGGTAGAAGGATTTTAGTATGCTGTAATCCTCGTCTGTTTCAAGGGGCATTGCACTTCCTCATAATTTTTGAAAAGCCTTCCATTCACTGCTTAGGCCAACAGTGTACAGGAGACCCAGTTGCTATAAATGGAAAAAACGGTTTAGTTAAGGCCCTCTCACCTCCATGTCATTTCCAAGGGGCATTGGAGTGCCTCAAAATTTTTGGTAGGCATTGCCCTATAACTGTGTAGCCGAACTGCTCATTTTGTTACAGAAACATATCCTACAAGATATATGTGGTTGACTTGCCTGATATTTATGTGTATGGTCCCTGTTCCTCCTGCTCTTTCTCCTTTGCCACTACCTCATCCATCATTTACCACCTGAAGCTTTGTCATAGAACAGGGATAGTAGCAGGAAAACATCCAGCAATCCTCGGAGGAGGTAGGATATGCGCCAAAACGCTGACCAACACAGGCCTAGCCGCTACTACAAACATGCGCTTGCATTCCAAGAAAACAAAGCAGATGCTAACTTCTATCATCATCATCATCATGCTCCTCACCTTGGCACTCTCAACTCCCCTGATGGAGAAGCCAGGGCCCACCGGAGGAGTCTGGTTCTCTGGTGGGCTCGTCCAATGCTGCCCTAAAGCATGCCGGGCTAAGAAAAGTGTGTGGGGGGATGTTCAAAGGAGAAATAGGGGCGGCTGGGCACCATTTATGGACACCTGGCTGCCCCCAGGCGGCTGGGGACCGTGTGTGGACACCCGGCTGCGGAGCGGCTGGGGACCGAGTATGGACACCCGGTCGCCCCCTGGCAGCTGGGGAACGAGTGTGGACACCCGGCCGCCAGGCGGATTGGGACTGAGTATGGATTCCAGGCCGCCAACGCAGCCATGACGTGGTGGCCAGATTCCGCCTCCACATGCCTAAATGGCCCAATTTCAAGTGCAAGCAAGCAGTATGGTATTGCAGCCTGGGGGTGGGTGGGTGGAGGGCTGCACACTTATGCTTGCATTCCAAGAAAACAAAGCAGATGCTAACTTGTATCATCATCATCATGCTCCTCACCTTGGCACTCTCAACTCCCCTGATGGAGAAGCGAGGTCCCACCGGAGGAGTCTGGTTCTCTGGTGGGCTCGTCCAATGCTGCTCTAAAGCAGGCCGGGCTAAGAAAAGTGTGTGGGGGGATGTTCCAAGGAGAAATAGGGGCAGCTGGGGACCATTTATGGACACCCGGCTGCCCCCAGGCGGCTGGGGACCATGTGTGGACACCGGGCCGTGGGGCGGCTGGGGACCGAATGTGGACACCCGGCCGTTGGGCGGCTGGGAACTGAGTATGGATTCCAGGCCGCCAACGCAGCCATGATGTGGTGACCAGATTCCGCCTCCACATGCCAAAAAGGCCCAATTTCAAGTGCAAGCAAGCAGTATGGTATTGCAGCCTGGGGGTGGGTGGGTGGCAGGCTGCACACTTACGCTTGCATTCCAAGAAAACAAAGCAGATTCTAACTTGTATCATCATCATCATGCTCCTCACCTTGGCACTCTCAACTCCCCTGATGGAGAAGCGAGGGCCCACCAGAGGAGTCTGGTTCTTTGGTGGGCTTGTCCAATGCTTCCCTAAAGCAGGCCGGGCTAAGAAAAGTGTGTGGGGGGATGTTCCAAGGAGAAATAGGGGCGGCTGGGGACCGTTTATGGACACAAATGTTGGTAGATACAGGGGAGGAGGCCAGTTTGATTGATGGAACTCCAAAACAATTCAGTGAGTGCAAGGTTCAGACTACAAAATTAGGAGGAAATCAAATTGAGGCAATTCAGGACAGAGCAAAACCAGAAGTTAGTGGAATCACCACATTGCATGAGAAGTTAAGTAAAGTCCCTGTGGGACTTCAGGAGCAGGAGATACCTTTCGAACAATTGATTCCTGAGCAGAGGAAACAAACATGGTTTACAGAATGGTCAGCTAGTTACCAAGGTAACAACCGTGTGTGGAACGAAGTGGGCTATCAGATTACAAGTATACATAGCAAAGAAGTATGGGGAAAAGAGTTGTGCAAAGATATCTGGGCAATTGTACAAATAATTAAAGTGACTGTGTTTCATGTTGATGCTGTTTGTGCTTCAGATACCCTGGAAAGATTCTTCAACTCAGTAGCAAATGAACAATCCAAAATATCAGTCACTGAATCCAGTAAAGACTGACACCACTGAGGAGCTGCTTGGACTGACTCAATGGGCACAGACCAGAGGGTGCCCATCAGGTTAGATGTAATCAAGGTAACAATTATGAAATGTCCAGTATGCCAACATTCACAACAAAGACCTGTCCCCCATGTTGTTAGGGGTCAAATAGCCCGAGGTAAACTACCTGGACAAATTTGGCAAGTAGATTACATCGGCCCCCTTCCACAAGATGGAGGGTGTGTGTATGTATGCACGGTCATGGATACATACTCAGGGTATATGATGGCTTCTCCGTGTAAAACGGCCAATGCTAACAGTACCATTAAAACCATGGAAACCATAATATTATATTACGGTATTCCATTGCAAATTCAGAGTGACAATGGTAGTCACTTCAAGAACAGTAAGGTCACAGAGGTCTGCTCAGAACATAATACTGAGTGGATCTTTCAAATCCCATATTATCCTATAGCCGCAGGATTGGTAGAGCAGATGAATGGGCTATTGAAAGAACAGTTGAAGAAATTGGGAAATGGAAACTACAAAGGATGGAGAAAAAACATTTAAATGAAGCCCCTAACATTCTTAATAACAGACCAATTGGAGAACAGGAAACACCGTTAATGAGAATGATTACCCCCAATTTACAGATCATGCCTTTAAAGGCTACTACCACAGGACAGACAGCTCTCTATAGGGAACTAGAGCCAGGGGCTCTGGGACCTTATAGAGCCACCTCACAGGCAGCAGGATTAATTAGATTAGAAATATGGGTTGTAAAGGCAATCAGAACTGCTATAGGATTACAAATGCCTCCTGAGCATTTTGGTTTTATAGCTCCAAGATCAGGTTTGGCCCTGAAAGGAATTCAAGTGATGGGAGGAGTGATAGATCAGGATTATCAAGGTGGAATTAAAGTACTCCTGTTGAATAGTGGGGATAGTGACTTGCTGATCCAAAATGGAGACAGGATAGCTCAATTATTAATTTTATCTATACAGAAAATGAAAATAATCAAGGGAACAGCTCCTACAAGAATAACAGTTGGAGGAGACAGAGGTTTTGGCTCCACTCATTTTCTGAATGATGGTGCAAAAATCTGGGTGAAGCAACCTGGAGATAAAGGTCCTCCAGAACCTGCAAAGGTGATTGCCCAAGGGTCAGACAATGTGTTGATAGTGATGAAGCCAGGACAAGAAAAGTGGGAGCATGTTCCTGCAGACAGGTGTTATCTCAGAGACTAATGTATATATTTCCACTTTAGATTCAAAATTGGAGATGGTGGATGATCGGTGTTACAGGCATGGTCCTTTTGGTCTCTGTCACTACTAGTGTTGAGCCACCCCCGTAGTGTTCGGGTTCGGTTCGGTTCGTCGAACACCGGGATGTTCGAGGAACTGTTCGTCGAACTGTTCGTCGAACACCTTAGAACACCGTCGAACACCGTTAAAACCAATGGCAGGCAAACAAAAACACATAGAAACACATAGAAAACACCTGCAAAGGTGTCCAAAAGCTGACAAACTGCTCAGAAGACACTCTCTTTAAAAAAGCCGGCCGGCAAATTCAGCAGCGGCATACACCGGTACCCGACAATTTAGACAAGAAGGAATAGAGCATCACACATAGATTAGATAGATAGAAACATGTCAGTCACACATATAAGAAGCACAGTGACAGTGTTGGTTACTGCACTTGTCATTTAGTGTAAAGGATTTTTAAAAAAAATATTAGTGTTTTCATGCACCGTCTCTTTAAAAAAGCCGGCCGGCAATTCAGCATCTGTACCCGACAATTTAGAACAGAAAGAATAGAGCTTCACACATAGATTAGATAGATAGAAACATGTCAGTCACATATATAATAAGTACAGTGATAGTGTTGCTTACTGTACTTGTCATTTAGTGTAAAGGATTTATTTAAAAAAATAATAGTGTTTTCATGCACTGTCTCTTTAAAAAAGCCGGCCGGCAATTCAGCAGCGGTACCCGACAATTTAGAACAGAAAGATAGAGCATCACACATAGATTAGATAGATAGAAACATGTCAGTCACATATATATGAAGTACAGTGATAGTGTTGGTTACTGTACTTGTCATTTAGTATTAAAATAAAGGATTTATTATTAAAAAAATTGGCGTGGGGTTCCCCTTAATTTTAGGCTCTAGCGGAGGTTAAGCAGATGGCTGGGGCAGATGTTTGAAGCCTGGGAAGGGGGTAATACCCACGGAGCTTCCCAGGCTACTAATATCAGCCCCCAGCTGAATACATAGCCTTTACTAGCTATTAAAATGGGGGACCCCCCCAAAAAAATGACGTGGGGTCCCCCCTAATTTAATAGCTAGCAAAGGCTAGGCAGACAGCTGGGGGCTGATATTAATAGCCCAGGAAGGGAGCCATGAATATTGGCCCCCTCCCAGGCTAGAAACACCAGCCGTCAGCCGCCCCAGAAATGGCGCATTCATAGGATGCGCCAATTCTGGCACTTAGCCTCGCTCTTCCACGCTGCCCTGGTGCGGTGGCAGGGGGTAATAGGGTTGGGGTTGATGTCAGCTTATAATGCCAGCTGACATCAAGCCCAGGTTAGTAATGGAGAGGCGTCTATAAGACACCCCCATTACTAACCTAATAGTCAAAGTTAAAAAAAACACAAACACCCAGAATAAAGTCCTTTAATTGAAATAAAGACACAATCCTTTATTGTTCTAAATTAAACCATACTTACCATCACGCCCATTCCAGCTGAAGCCAATGATCTCCTGCAATAAAAGAAAAATAATAAAGCAACCTCATCCTTACCTTTCCATGGTTCCCACGACAGCTTCAGCTCTGCTACATCGAGATGACAGGCTGGACCGCAGCAGAACGCTGCCATCCAGCCTGTCATCCCGCAGACACTGAGAAGCGCAGGCATGCTTGCGCTGCTCAGCGTCTCTCTGTGACGACATCCAGAGGAGCCGAGTTCATGTCCAATGAACTCGGCTCACCTCATGCACGTCACTGACAGCGTGGGAAAATTCTCACGCTGAAGCGCTGATTGCAGGAGAATTTTCCCACGCTGTCAGTGACGTGCAGGAGGTGAGCTGAGTTCATTGGACATGAGCTCACCTCATGCACATCACTGACAGCGTGGGAGAATTCTCCTGCACTCAGCACTTCAGCGTGAGAATTTTCCCACGCTGTCAGTGACGTGCATGAGGTGAGCCGAGTTCATTGGACATGACCTCGGCTCATCTGGATGCCGTCACAGCGAGACAGTGAGGAGCGCAAGCATGCCTGCGCTTCTCAGTGTCTGCGGGATGACAGACTGGATGGCAGCGTTCTGCTGCGGTCCAGCCAGTCATCTCGATGTAGCAGAGCTGAAGCTGTCGTGGGAACCATGGAAAGGTAAGGATGAGGTTGGTTTATTATTTTTCTTTTATTGCAGGAGATCGTTGGCTTCAGCTGGAATGGGTGTGATGGTAAGTATGGTTTAATTTAGAACAATAAAGAATTGTGTCTTTATTTCAATTAAAGGACTTTATTCTGGGTGTTGTGTTTTTTTTAAATACTTTACTAGAAATTCATGGCGGTCATGTCTAATACTGGCGTGACCCCATGAATTTTGGGCTTGGAGCCAGCTGATAATACCAAGCTGGCCCTAACCCCTTTATTACCCAGTGAGCCACCGCACCAGGGCCCTGGATGAGTTGGGTACAGCGCCAGAAGATGGCGCTTCTATGAACGCGCCATTTTCCGGGGTGGCTGCGGACTGCAATTTGTAGCGTTGGGGGCCCAGAAAGCTTGGGCCTCCCTGCGCTGCAGATTCCAGCCCCCAGCTGCCTAGTTGTACCTGGCTGGACAGAAAAATAGGGCGAAGCCCCACGTACTTTTTTTTTAATTATTTCATGAAATTCATGAAATAATTAAGAAAAAAAGGCCTTCCCTATATTGTTGTGTCCGGCCAGGTACAAATAGGCAGCTGGTGGTTGGGGGCAGACCGTTCCTGCCTGCTGTACCTGGCTGGACACAAATATAGTGCGAAGCCCCACTTCAATTTGTTTTTAATTATTTCATGAAATTCATGAAATAATTAAGAAAAAAAGGGCTTCCCTATATTGTTGTGTCCGGCCAGGTACAAATAGGCAGCTGGTGGATGGGGGCAGCCCGTTCCTGCCTGCTGTACCTGGCTGGACACAAATATAGTGCGAAGCCCCACTTCAATTTTTTTAAATTATTTCAGGAAATTCATGAAATAATTTAAAAAAAATTGACGTGGGGCTTCGCACTATATTTGTGTCCAGCCAGGTACAGCAGGCAGGAACGGGCTGCCCCCAACCACCAGCTGCCTATTTGTACCTGGCCGGACACAACAATATAGGGAAGCCCTTTTTTTCTTAATTATTTCATGAAATAATTTAAAGAAAATTGACGTGGGGCTTCGCCCTGTTTTTGTGTCCAGCCAGGTACAACTAGGCAGCTGGGGGCTGGAATCCGCAGCGCAGGGAGGCCCAAGCTTTCTGGGCCACCCCCGCTGCAAATTGCAGTCCGCAGCCACCCCGGAAAATGGCGCGTTCATAGAAGCGCCATCTTCTGGCGCTGTACCCAACTCATCCAGGGCCCTGATGCGGTGGCTCACTGGGTAATAAAGGGGTTAGGGCCAGCTTGGCATTATCAGCTGGCCCTAAGCCCGAAATTCATGGGGTCACGCCAATATTAGACATGACCACCATGAATTTCTAGTAAAGTATTTAAAAAAAACACAACACCCAGAAAAAAGTCCTTTAATTGAAATAAACACACAATTCTTTATTGTTCTAAATTAAACCATACTTACCATCACGCCCATTCCAGCTGAAGCCAACGATCTCCTGAAATAAAAGAAAAATAATAAAGCAACATCATCCTTACCTTTCCATGGTTCCCACGACAGCTTCAGCTCTGCTACATCGAGATGACAGGCTGGACCGCAGCAGAACGCTGCCATCCAGTCTGTCATCCCGCAGACACTGAGAAGCGCAGGCTTGCTTGCGCTCCACAGTGTCTCTCTGTGAGGGCATCCAGATGAGCCGAGTTAATGTCCAATGAACTCGGCTCACCTCATGCACGTCACTGACAGCGTGGGAAAATTCTCCTGCACTCAGCGCTTCAGCGTGGGAGAATTCTCACACTGAAGCGCTGAGTGCAGGAGAATTCTCCCACGCTGTCAGTGAAGTGCAGGAGGTGAGCTGAGTTCATTGGACATGAGCTCACCTTATGCACGTCACTGACAGCGTGGGAAAATTCTCCTGCACTCAGCGCTTCAGCGTGGGAGAATTCTCACGCTGAAGCCCTGAGTGCAGGAGAATTCTCCCACGCTGTCAGTGACGTGCAGGAGGTGAGCTGAGTTCATTGGACATGAGCTCACCTTATGCACGTCACTGACAGCGTGGGAGAATTCTCCTGCACTCACCGCTTCAGCGTGAGAATTTTCCCACGCTGTCAGTGACGTGCATGAGGTGAGCCGAGTTCATTGGACATGAACTCGGCTCATCTGGATGTCGTCACAGAGAGACGCTGAGCAGCGCAAGCAAGCCTGCGCTTCTCAGTGTCTGCGGGATGAGAGGCTGGATGGCAGCGTTCTGCTGCGGTCCAGCCTGTCATCTCGATGTAGCAGAGCTGAAGCTGTCGTGGGAACCATGGAAAGGTAAGGATGAGGTTGCTTTATTATTTTTCTTTTATTGCAGGAGATCGTTGGCTTCAGCTGGAATGGGCGTGACGGTAAGTATGGTTTAATTTAGAACAATAAAGGATTGTGTCTTTATTTCAATTAAAGGACTTTATTCTGGGTGTTTGTGTTTTTTTTAACTTTGACTATGGGGTTAGTAATGGGGGTGTCTTATAGACGCCTCTCCATTACTAACCTGGGCTTGATGTCAGCTGGCATTATAAGCTGACATCAACCCCAACCCTATTACCCCCTGCCACCGCACCAGGGCAGCGTGGAAGAGCGAGGCTAAGTGCCAGAATTGGCGCATCCTATGAATGCGCCATTTCTGGGGCGGCTGACGGCTGGTGTTTCTAGCCTGGGAGGGGGCCAATATTCATGGCTCCCTTCCTGGGCTATTAATATCAGCCCCCAGCTGTCTGCCTAGCCTTTGCTAGCTATTAAATTAGGGGGGACCCCACGTCATTTTTTTGGGGGGGTCCCCCATTTTAATAGCTAGTAAAGGCTATGTATTCAGCTGGGGGCTGATATTAGTAGCCTGGGAAGCTCCGTGGGTATTACCCCCTTCCCAGGCTTCAAACATCTGCCCCAGCCGTCTGCTTAACCTCCGCTAGAGCCTAAAATTAAGGGGAACCCCACGCCAATTTTTTTAATAATAAATCCTTTATTTTAATACTAAATGACAAGTACAGTAACCAACACTATCACTGTACTTCATATATATGTGACTGACATATTTCTATCTATCTAATCTATGTGTGAAGCTCTATTCTGTCTGTTATAAATTGTCGGGTACCGCTGCTGAATTGCCGGCCGGCTTTTTTAAAGAGACGGTGCATGAAAACACTATTATTTTTTTTGATAAATCCTTTACGCTAAATGACAAGTACAGTAACCAGCACTGTCACTGTACTTCATATATATGTGGCTGACATGTTTATATCTATCTAATCTATGTGTGAAGCTCTATTCTTTCGGTTCTAAATTGTCGGGTACCGGTGTATGCCGCTGATGAATTGCCGGCTTTTCATGTTTCACTGTTGGCACTGTTCCCATCGATTTGGGCAATCACTGTAATGCCACAACCACCATGGCTGTGGCATTACAGTGAGTGGTAGACAATCCCTGCATGATTGGTGCTCTAAATAGCGCCAGACATGCAGGACACGCTTTTGGTGCACGAACAGTTATCGAACATAACCTCGAACAGCCGAATTTTTTGCAAATCGTTCGGGTTCGTCGAACAACTCGAACACCGCCCAAAACAGCTCGAATTTGAGATTGGCGAACAGTTCTAGTCAAACACCGCTCATCTCTAGTCACTACCCAATCGTTATATAGATGGGAAAGAGAAATGCCGGATGAGGAGAATGAGGCTTTATGGAAAATTAAGCAGAATTTATGGAGTTACTTGGCTCAACTGTCAAACATGAGCCATTTTTGTAATGCAAAGACTGGTACGGCTACAAATGTGTTGGAAACTTGTATTGTAGCTATACCAACCCCCTTATGACTGTGGACCAAAATGATAGGGGGATTTATCCAAGATGAGGAGGTGGAAGAAGGAGATGTGCTTCAGAATTATACATACAACCCGTATTACGCTTGTATAAACTGTACTGGAGAAGATTATATTACTGAAGATATGATCACTATAAAGACTCAAAACATTACATCTGTTAAAGGTATTCCTTTGAGATATGGTGTTGGATAGAAATAATATATGGTTTCAGATAACCAAGGGTGGATTGCAGTATGAACATGAAAAATGGCTATTTTATATTTCAAATCCATATTGAAATAAAATAGGAACCAGACATATCAGCATTTGTAGATATCCTACCTCAGGAGACTTGGGGTCATTAGTCCAGACATACTAAACATAGCTTTGGGTTAAGTTTGCTAACAGTCTGAGGTTTAATCTTTATTACTGAAGGGAATTAGCCTTTTGTATACGTCATGAGAGATCCAATGTAGAACCAGACACAGACGGTTGCACAATATTGTAAATAAGACTACAGGCATATGGCTTAAGATGGAGAAGCTTATTGTAGTACCAAAAATATAAGTGGCTGTCTGAAACCCATTATGATGTATTTAACCTTTAATTAATATTCTGATTATATATTCTGTGTTAAGGTATACTTTATCTGTGAATGTATCTCACTGATACATAGCTTCTTAACACAATATACTGTCTGGGAAGAAAACCTTGTTCTGATTTTTAACCCGGTGTAGGATTTACTCTTATCATATGTAAACATTATGACAGAAGTAGAATGGTCCGTAAACAGGTCTTGTCCGGTATTGCTTATCTGTGATAGCTGGCCACTGTCACGGGATTGGAATGTTGGACAACAACCTATGAATTTTCATGCTTACTTAATATTAGGTTGTGTAAGCCTTTTTCTAAAATATAAAAGCTGTTGAAGAATTCAGTTATGGCAGAAGCATTATGGACCTGTGAAGAGGATGTTCTTCACAGTGTAGGACCTAGTATGCATTCTCTGCCCATCGCTGAACGCTTCTCCAGCTGAAGTTTCCGGACAGATCTATCTAATATTAAGTATGCAACCTTTATAAGTATTTAACCTTTGTAACCTTTAATCTACAAAAGTGTACACAATATCATAATATCATACTATTCCTTTTATTTTGTATTTTATCTTTCAAATTAACTATTTTAAATATAATTGCGTTATATTGCAAGTGGTTGCCTTCTTTAAAGCCGTATCCGAACCTTATTGCTAAAAACTTGGCAATACAAAGTGTCCAGAATCTCAAACTAGGCACAAAGTATAGGAAGCTATATTGTACTGTGCATTGCAATGGCATATTTGCAATATTCACTCTGCGTGCTTGTTTCTGAAAAACAACAGTGGTTTCAAAATAATTACCACACCCACAGATGAATTCCCATAGGGGTGCAATTCTTCACCACTCAATTGTGTTGAATTCTGTGAAACACCTGCAGTATTAATATCCTCACTGAACCCCTAGATCAATACATTGGGGGGTATTGTTTAGTAAAATAGGATCAAATGCACCTTGGAGACTTTTCCAATATGACATGGCACCTATAAACCATTCCAGCAAAATCTGCATTATAATATTGTGCTCCTTCCCTTCAGCTCTTTGGTGGAAAAGTAGTTTCTGTCCACAAGCAGGGTATCATCTTACATGGGAGGAGTTGTGCAACAAATTATATGTTTTTTTTTCTCCTAATATCCCTTTTGAATATTAAAAACTTGGGGTTAAAACTAAATTTTAGTGGAAATTTTTTTTTTTCACTTTGACAGCCCTGTGTTATACAATTTTATGAGTTATTCCTCAAGGGGTGTAGTTTCTAAAATGGGATCACTTGTGGGGGTTTCTGCTATTTTGGCTCCCCAAGGACTCTCCAAATGTGACATGCTGTCCACAATCTGTTCTAGCAAAAACTTTGCTTCAAAAGTCATATACTGCTCCTTTCATTCCTATGCTTGCCATGTGCCTAAACAGCAATTTCCAAACACCTATGGGTTTTTCTGTACTCGGAAGAAATTGAACAACAAGTTGTTGCAGACATTTTCTCCTTTTACTTTTACCCTTGTGAAAATGAGAAAATTGGGGCAAAACCAATATTTTTCATTGCAAAAATATAATATTTCATTTTTATGGCCCAATATTTTAAATTTCTGTGAAACACTAGTAGGTTAAAGATGCTCATTCCACCCCTAGAGAGTTTCCACAAGGTGTGTAGTTTCCACCAAGGGTCCACTTGTGTGGGATTTCTGCTGTTTTAGTATTTCAGGGGCTCTGCTAATACGACATAGTATCCACAGTTTATTCTAACAAAATTTACAGTGCATTAGTCAAGTGGCGCTCCTTCCCTTCCGAGCCCAGCCATATGCTCAAACAGTAGTTTCCGACCACATTTGAGGTATCCCTGTACTAAGGAGAATCTGCACAACAAATTTTGTGGTACATTTTCTCCTTTTAACCTTGTGAAAATGAAAAATTTGAGGCTAATGCAACATTTTAGTACAAAAATGTGATTGTTAATTTTTTTCTTCTAGTTTGTATTATATCTTTTGAAGCACCTAAAGGGTTTACCAACTTTTATAATGCAGTCATAAATACTTTAAGGGGTGCAGATTTTAAAATGAGTTCTTGTTTGTGGGTTGTCTGGCAATTAAGCCCCTCAAAGTCTCTTTAATTGTAAAGTAGTCCCTAAAAATATAGATTTCTAAATGTATTGAAAAGATGAGAAATTGCTGCCAAACTTTAAACCCTTTTAACATCTCAACAAAAAAGTGTTTTAAAAAAAATGATGCTGGTTTAAACTAGACATCTCGTAAATGGTATTTGTTAACTATTTTGTGTGATATGACCATTTTTTTAAGACCATAAAAATTCATGAAGTACAATGTGTCATGAAAAAGCAATCTTAGAATCACTGAGATATGTGGAGGCATTCCAGAATTATTACCACGTAAAGTGAAACAGGCTGTATTTGAAAAATTTGGCCCAGACGGGAAGGTAAAAATAGGCTCTGGTGCAAATGAGTTAATACAGCTTCTCTACAGCACAAAGTTTGATCTGGGCTGGACTGATGGAATTGTCAAGGCTATACTTGATCAGTGGTGGCTAATCTGCTGCCACATTGCATAAAATTAACAATGTCCCGTGACTACAACAGCACGTCAGTCTATACTTGAGATGACCAGCACAGAGATCACAGCAGCGGCATTGATTACAGGGGTAAGTATTTACTTTTTATTTTGTGCTGAGTGAATATATCATAAAGATGTTTTCCAGTAGTGGACAACCACTTTATGCCACTTTTTGCTAGCAAAGGGATTAGTTTATCAAGACTATCGTTTTGTACATTGGCCTTGATTAACAGTCCTCTGAAGTAAGATGTGCACCTCTTAAAACACTAGCATTTAATTGCACCATTTTAATTCAGCGCTGGAATGGTGCAATTAATCTATGTTACCTAACAGTAATATCATACTAACCAGCCACTGTCTTTAGTTCTTCACGTCTCCTTCGTCTTATGACCACAACTTCTGATTGACCAGAAGTCAGAGGTAAAGGTCACAGTCTTTCACTGTAAGTCTATGAGTTGTGACTTACATTGAGTTGTGACTTCCGACTCGCCCAGCAAATACTGGTTAAAATTAAGTTACATAGAATGTTTTGGGAATTTTATCACACAGCAGCACTCTCAGCCATAGCATGGGATTTCTTTTATTTTGAGGATAGATGAAAATTTTCAAAGAAAAGAGAGGGAAAAAAATCAAAGGCTGCTTGAAAGTAACATGTTTTTTGCTATTTTTTCTCATTTAAAATGTATCTTGGATCATCAGTTTAATGGCTTGTGCAGATGATCGTATTTTTGGCCTGAGTGCGACCTGACAAAACATTGGATCACACTTGGACCAATGTTACTCTTTGGGGCCATTCACATGTCCGAATTTTACCACAAGCAGAGGAAAAAAATCGCAGCTTGCACGACTTGTATCCAATGTTCGAATCGCTATCGGCGATGCAAGTTAATGAGACCATGGAAAACATCGAACCGCACTGGGATGACATCTGAGTGTTGTCTGATTTTCATGGACTGACAGAATAAAGAAGATTGAGATATTTTTTTCCATCTTCTCCCCATCCGAGAGAATCGAATCACACTCTGATCACAATCAGATCAAACTCTGATCAGAGTGTCATGAGAGTGTGATTAGCATAATTGACCTGATTCTCTTGGATAATAGAAAGTACCGTCTTATGACTCTAGCCTCACAGCAGAAAATAAAAATGTTTTGACTTCTATTGTTGGGTGAGGGGTTGAGAGGTATCAATTGTGTCATCTGCCTCTAGTTTTACTGAGATATTACTTTTTATTGCAATTCTGCCCCTTGTTACTGAGTTGACTGCTGACACTGCCACTAAATGTCTCTACAAAACAAGAAGTGTCAGTCTACAATGAGTGGTCATTGTGTAGTGTGAAAACTGTAATATTTTATGATTTCTTTTTATATAGTGATATGTAAAACTAGAACATTTTCTGATGAAATGAAATGAAAATGTCTGAATATATGATATCTCTGCAAGTACTAAGAAAGCTTATGAACCCATTGGTGACCAGTCATTTTTTAATAAAAATTTGAGAAAAATAAAACTAAAAAGTTAATAAATTACAGCAATTTATGTTGCTAATTTTATATGAATCAAAGTGTTTCAATTGTCTTTGTGAACTTAAACATTAGAGATCTTACATTCTCAGCCTTTCTTCATTGCTATAATCATGTTCTTTTTAGATTCAAAAATCTAGATATTAAGCTCAGTACTTGTTACATCGTGTATGGTTTACTTAAAAATCAAAATATAATTTGTACAATGACTCAGTGATAAAACAGCCATCAGACAAATGTAATCAGATTTAGGTAGCATAATGAAATCATGAATAGTTCTCTACAGGTGATAATTTTACAACTCGAGCAAAATTAATAATACTCTCAATCAACCAGCGGGAGTTTTTTTTAGATTACACAAGTAATCAGTGAGAAAATTTATTGTGATTTCATGAAGCGTGATAATGTTTGTGTAATATATGCAAAATTAGAACTTTGTTCTCAGTGGTAAGGAACTCTAGGTCCTTATCACTGAGCCTTATTTAATGGCTTGACAAAACTGAAGGAATAGCTCTAAACAGTCATTAAAGAGTGATTAATTTCTCTTGCAGAAGTCTACCTTTTGTGAAGCATGCAGCCATAAATGGAATAAAGCTGTTTTATCTGATTTATGATAATTACTTAGTATAATTAATTTAACTATTTCAAATGTAATTCTAGTTTTAATGGAAAATGTTTTATAAAACAGCTAGCAAATGCTAAATGTATATATTTATGTGCCTATTTAAACAAGTATTTGTTTAAAGAAGGTACTGTGTATAAAATATTAATATCGAAGAAAAACTATTAATAGCAAAAATGACATTTTTAAATGGTGAATAAAATGTGCAAATCTTATGCTAAACTGAAAGTGAAGAGACTATGAGCAACTATAAGCAGTTGAAGTGTGAAGTAGCTTCTTGATTAAGCAGTTTCATGCTAATATTGGGACAGGTATATCCAGAAATACAATGAGACAGGGGTCACATGAGCGATGATTGTCTCATGTGAGAGAATCGACTCGATTATGCTAATGACACTCAGCTCAAACTCTTCCAGAATTTGAGTTGAGTGTCAGCTAAGTGTGATCTGATTCTCTTGCATGTGAGAATCAAAACACAGACTTGTATCGGTGTGTGTGATCACCGATCGGATGCACTCACAGCATGCTGCAATTTTTCTTCTCATGTCTATTTGGTGTGTAGAAAAAAATTGCAGATCTGCACTGCTCCATTGGTCCTAGTGCTATCCAAGAAAACATCGCATAGCACTCACTCGGCCATATAATACGCTCATGTGATTGAACCCTGAGAATGCATAGAAAGGCCTCAGAAGAGTCATTCTAAGATGTTCTGAATATGAAAGCTGCTATTATACATGGAGAAAAAATAAACTTCACACTGTCCTTGACTCAGAACAAAAGTGATGTAATGCAATAGTTTTAAGTATTAACCACTAGTGTTGAGCGATACCTTCCGATATCGGGAAATATCGGATCGGATTAGATCGGACCGATACCCAAAAAATATCGGATATCGCTGATTCCGTTACCGGAAACCAATGCAAGTCAATGGGACACAAATATCGAAAAGAAAATAAACCCTTTCTTTCCTTGTAGGTTAATTCTACATGAAGGAAAACAACTAAGAATAATGTAGAATGTATTACATGAAAAGTTGGCAATTAAGCAGCGGCATACAGCGGTACCCGACAATTTAGAACAGAAAGAATAGGGCATCACACATAGATTAGATAGATAGAAACATATCAGTCACATATATAAGAAGTACAGTGACAGTGTTGCTTACTGTCCTTGTCATTAAGTGTTAAAGGATTTATTAAAAAAAAATAATAGTGTTTTCATGCTTAAAAAAGCCGGCCGACAATTTAGAATAGAAAGAATCGAGCATCACACATAGATTAGATACATAGAAACATGTCAGTCACACATATAAGAAGTACAGTGATAGTGTTGATTACTGTACTTGTCATTTAGTGTTAAAATAAAGGATTTATTAAAAAAAAAAATTGGCGTGGGGTTCCCCGTAATTTTAGTCTCTAGCGGAGGTTAAGCAGACGGCTGGGGAAGATGGTTGAAGGCTGGGAAGGGGGTAATACCCACAGAGCTTCCCAGGCTACTAATTTCAGCCCCCAGCTGAATACCTAGCCTTTACTAGCTATTAAAATGGTGGACCCCCAAAAAAAATGACGTGGAGTCCCCCTTATTTTAATAGCTAGCAAAGGCTAGGCAGACAGCTGGGGGCTGATATTAATAGCCCAGGAAGGGTGCCATGAATATTGGCCTCCTCCCATGCTAGAAACACCAGCACTCAACCGCTCCAGAAATGGCGCATCCATAGGATGTGCCAATTCTGGCACTTAGCCTCGCTCTTCCCACTGCCCTGTAGCGGTGGCAGTGGGGTAATAGGGCTGGGGTTGATATCAGTTTATAATGCCAGCTGACATCAAGCCCAGGTTAGTAATGGAGAGGCATCTATAAGACACCCCCATTACTAACTCCATAGTCAAATTAAAAAAAAAAACACAAACACCCAGAATAAAGTCCTTTAATTGAAGTAAACACACAATTCTTTATTGTTCTAAATTAAACCATACTTACCATCACGCCCATTCCAGCTAAAGCCAATGTCTTCTGCAATAAAAGTAAAATAATAAACCAACATCATCCTTACCTTTCCATGGTTCCCACGACGGCTCCAGCTCTGCTACATTCACATGACAGGCTGGATCGCAGCCGAAAGCTGCCATCCCGCTTGCCATGCCGCAGACACTAAGAAGTGCAGGCATGCTTGCGCTCCTCAGTGTCTGGCTGTGACGGCATAAAGATGAGCCGAAGTCAAGTCCAATGAACTCAGCTCACCTCATGCACGTCACTGACAGCGTGGGAAAATTCTCCTGTGCTTGCAGTGAGCATGAGAGAGTTCTCCTGCTGAAGCGCTGAGTGCAGGAGAATATTCCCACGCTGTCAGTGACGTGCATGAGGTGAGCTCATGTCCAATGAACTCAGTTCACCTCATGCATGTCACTGACAGCGTGGGAGAATTCTCCTGCACTCAGCGCTTGAGCAGGAGAATTCTCCCACGCTGGGATGGCATTGAGATGACATGCTGGATCGCAGCTGAACACTGCCATCCAGCTTGTCATCCTTCAGAGACACTGCATAGTGCAAGCATGCCTGCGCTTCTCAGTGTCTGCGGCATGGCAAGCGGGGTGGCAGCTTTCGGCTGCGATCCAGCCTGTCATGTCAATGTAGCAGAGCTGGAGCCCTTGTAGGAACCATGGAAAGGTAAGGATGAGGTTGCTTTATTATTTTACTTTTATTGCAGAAGACATTGGCTTCAGCTGGAATGGGCATGATGGTAAGTATAGTTTAATTTAGAACATTAAAAAATTGTGTGTATATTTCAATTAAAGGACTTTATTCTGGGTGTTTGTGTTTTTTTAAATACTTTACGAGAAATTCATGGCAGTCATGTCAAATATTGGCGTGACCCCATGAATTTCGGGCTTAGGGCCAGCTGATAATGCCATGCTGACCATAACCCCTTTATTACCCAGTGAGCCACCACACCAGGGCCCTGGGTGAGTTGGGTACAGCGGCAGAAGTTGGCGCTTCTATGAACGCGCCATTTTCTGGGGTTGCTGCGGACTGCAATTTGCAGCGGGGGGGGGGGGGGGCAGAAAGCTTGGGCCTCCCTGCGCTGCGGATTCCAGCCCCCAGCTGCCTAGTTGTACCTGGCTGGACACAAAAATAGGGCGTAACCCCATGTATTTTTTTTTAAAATTATTTAATGAAATTCATGAAATAATAAAAAAAAGAAAAGGGTTACCTATATTGTTGTGTCCAGCCAGGTACAAATAGGCATCTGGTGGTTGGGGGCAGCCCTTTCCTGGATGCTGTACCAGGCTGGCATACAAAAAATATGGCGAAGCCCACGTCAAAATTTTTGGGAAAAATTAATTAAAAAATAATAAAAAATAATAATAATTTAGGGACTGCATCTTTATTAACCCCTCACGTGGAGGGGTTAATAAAGATGCAGTCCCTAAATGTGTTTTTTTATTAAAATTTTATTGAATTTTTCTCCAAAAATTTGACGTGGCCTTCGAAATATTTCTGTGTCCAGCCAGGTACAGCAGGCAGGAACAGGCTGCCCCCAACCCCCAGATGCCTATTTGTACCTGGCTGGAAGCAAAAATACAGGGAAGCCCTTTTTTTAATTATTTCATGAATTTCTGGGGCGGCTGACGGCTGGTGTTTCTAGCCTGGGAGGGGGCCAATATTCATGGCACCCTTCCTAGGCTATTAATATCAGCCCCCAGCTGTCTGCCTAGCCTTTGCTAGCTATTAAAATAGGGGGGACCCCACGTCATTTTTTTGGGGGTCCCCCATTTTAATAGCTAGTAAAGGCTAGGTATTCAGCTGGAGGCTGATATTAGTAGCCTGGGAAGCTCTGTGGGAATTACCCCCTTCCCAGGCTTCAAACATCTGCCCCAGCCATCTGCTTAACCTCCGCTAGAGACTAAAATTACGGGGAATCCCACGCCAATTGTTTTTTTAATAAATCCTTTATTTTAACACTAAATGACAAGTACAGTAATCAACACAATCACTGTACTTCTTATATATGTGACTGACATGTTTCTATGTATCTAATCTATGGGTGATGCTCTATTCGTTCTATTCTAAATTGTTGGGTACCGATGCTGAATTGCCGGCCGGCTTTTTTAAAGAGACGGTGCATGAAAACAATGCAATAAATCCTTTAACACTAAATGACAAGTACAATGCAATAAATCCTTTAACACTAAATGACAAGTACAGTAAGCTGAGCGCTGCCATTCAGCTTGTCATTCTTCAGAGACACTGCAGAGCGCAGGCATTATGGGAACTTCCGATTCCGGTATTCGATATTCTAAAAGTATCGGAACTCAGCATCGGAACTCCGATACCGCGAATATCGGTCGATACCCGATATTTCAGTATCGGAATGCTCAACACTATTAACCACTGATTAATAAGCCACCAAACTTCCATCGTTAATATTTTTTAACAATTATTTTTTGATGAATAGTAGAGATGGGCAAATTTATTTAAGTAGAATTAAATTCTACCCAAATTTCATGAAACTCTGTATTCTCCAAGCTACAGAAATTCAGCAAAATAGCAGCCATCTGGTTGCCACTTTGTTGAGCCATTATAGGTCAGGCTTTCTGACCAGGCAATGAAGGTCCCTGTGCGCCACAAGCACTGTGTCCACTCAGTCAGTGTGATTGATCAGTGATATGATGTAGTTTTTATTTGTCCTGCTGAATTTCAAATGCAATTAGAAATGAAAAAAATGTTGTGGGGGCCCCTGTAGTTTTCATAACCAGGTGAGGGACAACCGACAGCTGGGGGCTGAACTTAATAATCTAGGACGGGCCAATATAAATAAAGATTCCCAGGCTATTGATATCAGCTCACAGCTGTTTCCTTAGTCTTTACTGGTTATTATAGGGGAGAACACCCCAAAAAATGACGTGGGGTCCCCCCTATATTCACTAAAAAGCAAAGGCTAAACAGACAGCTGCATTTTGATATTAATAGCCTAGGAAAGGGATTTGTATATTGGCCCCCTCCAAAACTAAGAACATCATCTCTCAGCCATCCCAGAAATGGCAAATTCATAAGATGCGCCAAATCTGGCACTTAGTCTCCGCTCTTCCCACTTGCCCTGGTGGGTTGGCAAGTGTAGTAATAGGTTTGGGGTTGATGTCAGCTGTTTTATAGCCGCTGACATCAAGCCCAAGGGTTAGTAATGGAGAGGCATCTATAAGACGCCCCCATTACTAACCCAAAAGTCAAATGAAATAATAACACAGACAGAATATAGTCCTTTAATTGACATAAAAGCACAGACTCATTTATTTGAAAGAAACACTCCTCACCCTCTTTCATCTATTTGTTAATGTAAAATAAAAAATAATAAAACACCATATTGCACACCTTTCCACAGATAATCCATTAATGGCCATGTCCCATGACGATCCAGATGATTTGGAGAGCAGTCACATTAGTGATGAGATCACTCTTCACATCAGCCGGAACACATTGAGCAGAGTGCAAAAACCTCTGGGTGTGACCAGTGGAATCCTTAACCACTTCACACCAGAGCCTGTTTTTGCCTTCGTGACCGGGCCAATTTTTTCAATTCTGACCACTGTCATTTTATGAAGTAATTACTCTGAAACGCTTCAACGGATCCCCCTGATTTTGAGACTGTTTTTTCGAGACATATTTTACTTCATGATAGTGGTAAAATTTATTCGATATCACTTGCGTTTATTTGTGAAAAAATCAGAAATTTGGCAAAAATTTTGAAAATTTTGCAATTTTCAAAATTTTTATTTTCATGCCCTTAAATCAGAGAGAGATATGTCACACAAAATAGTTAATAAACAACATTTCCCACATATCTACTTTACATCAGCACAATTTTGGAACCAAAATTTTTTTTTGTTAGGGAGCTATAAGAGTTAAAAGTTGACCAGCGATTTCTCATTTTTCCAACAAAATTTACAAAAACATTTTTTTAGGGACCACATCATATTTGAAGTCACTTTGAGGGGTCTTTATGACAGAAAATACCCAAAAGTGACACCATTCTAAAAACTCCTCAAGGTGCTCAAAACCACATTCAAGAACTTTATTAACCCTTCAGGTGCTTCCCAGGAATTTTTGGAATGTGGAAGAAAAAAATTAGCATTTAACTTTTTTCACAAAAATGTTACTTTAGACCCAATTTTTTTTATTTTCACAGGGGTAACAGGAAAAAAATGGACCCCAAAATTTTTTGTGTAATTACTCTTGAGCGCGCTGATACCCCATATGTAAGGGAAAAACACTGTTGGGGTGCACTGCAGGGTTCAAAAGGGAAGGAGCGCCATTAGACTTTTTGAATGTAAAATTTGTCTGAATAATTAGCAGACGCCATGTTGCGTTTGGAGAGCTCCTGATGATCCTAAACAGTGGAAACCCCCCATAAGTGGCACCATTTTGGAAACTAGACCCCTAAGGGAACTTATCTAGATGTGTGGTGACCACCTTGAACCCCAAGGTGCTTCACAGAAGTTTATAATATTGAGCTGTAAAAATAAAATTTTCACATTTTTCCCACAAAAACGTTTTTCATCCCTTAATTTTGCATTATCATAAGGGTAATAGGAAAAATTGCACCATGAAATTTGTTGTGCAATTTCTCCTGAACACGCTGATACCCCATATGTGGAGGCAAACCACTGTTTGGGCGCACGGCAGGGTTTGGAATGGAAGGAGCGCCATTTGACTTTTTGAATGTAAAATTAGTTTGAATAATTAGCGGATGCCATGTTGCATTTGGGGAGCCCCTGATGTGCCTAAACAGTGGAAACCCCCCACAAGTGACACCATTTTGGAAACTAGACCCCTTAGGGAACTTATCTAGATGTGTGGTGAGCACCTTGCTCCCCCAGCCGCTTTACAGAAGTTTATAATATTGAGCCGTAAAAATAAAATTTTCACATTTTTCCCACAAAAAATGTTTTTCATTCCCTAATTTTGCATTATCATAAGGGTAACATGATAAATTGCACCATGAAATTGGTTGTGCAATTTCTCCTGAGTACGCCGATACCCCATATGTGGGGGAAAACCACTGCTTTGGTGTACGGCAGGGTTCGGAAGAGAAAGGAGCGCTATGTTGGCTGGGATAGGTTGCAGACACCATGTCACATTTGAAGAGTCGCTGACATGCCGAAACAGCAGAAACCCCCACAAGTGACCCCATTTTGTAAACTACACCTCTCAAGGAATTCATCTAGGGAAGTAGTGAGTATTTTTTAATTTTTAAATTTATACCATTGGGCAGTGAAAAAAGCATAATTATATTTTTACCACAAAAAAATGTTTTACCCTCAGATTTTACATTTTCACACAGGGCAATGGGTAAAAATGATGCCATGTGTCACACAATTTCTTCTAAAAGTGGCAATACCCCATATGTGGCTGTATCATACCGCTCAGCCATACGGCGAGATCTGGGGGGGACGGAGTGCTATTTGACAATTGGAGAACAAATTATTGTAGAATAGGCATTTCGATTTGGGAGCACAAAATTTTCTGATTTTCTTTTGGGGGGCAATGGCCATTTCGCTTTTCCAGAGCCTTTCTGCTACCAGTAACTTGGAAGTCCCTTATATTTTTAACAGATGATGGACCTGAGTGGGGACTAGCTTTTTTTGAGGACTAAGTTGAAGCTTTTATTGGGAACATTTTACGTAACATTTATCCGGCGCTCTAGGCTGAGCACTTACATCGGGGTTTCCATCTAAATTTCCAAGTGATGTAATTCAGATGAAACCCCTGCAGGATCCATTCACTGTAATGAGGCAGCAGAGTTACTCTGGACTCCATCTGGCCTCTGTTTAGCGGTGTCCTTTTTTCAGAAGTGCACAAAACTGTGGCCAACCGCACTTTTATGCACGCCTAAAACAAATGACACCGTGGGATCCCAGGCCAGACGGCATCCACAGTGCCTATATCTGCCTCATTACAGGTAATCTTCCATCATGGGTTCCGGCTGAATCACATATTTCAGAGATTTACACGGAAACTCTGGGGTAAGTGCTCAGCGCAGAGCGCAGGATAAATGTAAGGCTCTGCGCCTTACTGCGATCTTTGGGAGACATAATAAACTAATCAGTAGCAGGTGAAGAATTGGTTTTATTTATTTTTTACTCCGTTCTTAGTGTGATATAACTGATTAGATTACTTTATTCTTCGGGTTGGTGCGATTACAGAGATACCAGATTTATATTGGGTTTTTATGACTGACAGCTGTCACACAGTAAAAGACTCTTTTCTTTGCAAAATCTAGTTTTTGCATCGCCATATTTTGAGAGCTATAATTTTTCCAGATTTTGGCCGACAGAGTCATGTGATGGCTTGTTTTTTGCAGGACGAGTTGACATTTTAATTAGTACCATTTTTGGGTACGTGACATTTTTTGATCTCTTTCTATTCCATTTTTTGGGAGGTAAAATTAACAAAAACCAACAATTCAGGAATTGTATTTTGAGGTTTTTTTTTATGCCGTTCTGCGTGTGGTAAAAGTGATCAGGCAGCGTTATTCTTCGGGTCACTACGTTTACAGTGATACTACACTTACTGTATATTTTTTCATGTTTTGGCGCTTTTACACAATTAAACCATTATATAGAAAAAATATTTTTTTTGCATTGCTTTATTCTGATAGGTATAACTTTTTTATTTTTCGGCTGATGGAGCTGTATGGCAGCTTGTTTTTGGCGGAACAAGATGACGTTTTCAGCGGTACCATTTTTATTTCCATTTTGCTTTTTGATCGCATTTTTTTCCACTTTTTGTTTGGCAATATGAGGAAAAAGCATAGTTTTTTGGTTCGTTTTTTATTTATTTTTATTACGGTGTGCACAGAAGGAGTTAATTAGTGTGACAGTTTTATAGCTCGGGTTGTTTTGGACGCGGTGATACCAAATATGTGTACTTTTTTTATTTTTGCATAAATATACGGATTTATCGGTTTAATATTTTATTTATTTATTTTTATTTATTTTGTAATTTTTTTTTAACAGTTTAAAAACATTTTTTTTTACTTTTTTTTTACATTTTTACTTAGTCCCTGTATGGGACATTAATTTTTATTTTTCTGATCACTGATCTCATGTAATGTAATAGACATGTATTACATTACATGAGATCTTCCCTGACTGTTTCACAGTCAGTCTCCTGCCTGGCTTCAGCTGTAGGCTGAGCCAGGCAGGACACCATATATGGCAGATCTGGAGGCGGTCATGTGACCTCCAGCTGCCATAGCAACGTCAGGTCCTGGAAGGTATAAGGGGGCCGTCGGAGAGGTAAGTGGACTACCCCCTCTCCTCCTGCTGTCTTCTATATGCCGCGATCACTATAGATCGTGGCATATAGAAGACAGCAAAGGGTTAACATCACTGGGACCTGATCCAATCAGGTCCCGATGATGTTCCCTGTCAGAGCTATCGCTCTGCACCGCTCCCGCAGCACTTGTGAGACCCTGGGGGTCCTGAGCACTGCGGGACCACCCACCGTTTTTAAACATCCGCGCTGCACAGAGCCCAGGCAGCGCGGACGTTTATCTACAGTGGGACATGGTCATTAATGGATTATCGATGGAAAGGTGAGGAATATGGTGTTTTATTATTTTTAATTTTACATTAATAAATAGGTGAAAGAGGTTGTGGAATGTTTCTTTCAAATAAAGGAGTCTGTGTTTTTATTTCAATTAAAGGACTATATTCTGGCTGTGTTATTATTATTATTATATTATTATTTCATTTTGGGGTTAGTAATGGGGGCATCCTATAGATGCCTCTCCATTACTAACCTGTGGACTTCATGTCAGCTGACTTTACAAAGCTGACATCCACACCACAAAAATTACCTCACTTGCCATCGCACCAAGGCAAGCGGGAAGACTCAACGCTGTTTTTTTTAATTATTTATTTAAATAATTTAAAAAAAATGGTGTGGGACCCCTCTGTTTTTGATAACAAGACAAGATAAAGCTGACAGCTGGGGGCTTAGCCAGCTTTACTTGCACAAGTTAGCAAAAATATAAAGGACCACATGTCATTTTTTTTATTTATTTGTTAATTGCACATGCGCTGGCTGATGAATACTCTCATCAAGCTTACCTGTTCTCACTGCTATTAGCAAGACCAGGCGTTTGCTGATGAGAGTAATACTCTCATTAGCCGATTCCTGCAACCGGCTGTAACATTTTTACCACCTGTCTCAGCTGCTGGCTCACATGCTGTCATCTGTATGACAGTGCCTGAACTGCAGCGCTCTGACCGGAGGTAACAAACTTACCGCCAATCAGAGACAGTGTTTTTAGATTTGTCACACAGATGACAGAGTGGGAAACACTGAATGTTCGGGCCCCCCATTCTTTTGAATGGGGTCTGGCTTGGGTTTGAGTTCGGGAAACTTTTTGTTACCCAATCCAAACTTTTTTTAAATGATCAGCCGAACCCGGCAGACCCAAACATCCACGAGTTCACCCATCACTAGTCTTGTGGACAGATGAGACTAAAATAGCACTGTTTGGTAAAGCATATCATTCTTCTGTTTATTGAAAACATAATGAGGCCTTCTAAGAAAATAATATAGTACCTACAATCAACTATTGCGTAGATTCAAAGATATTTTGGTGTTGTTTTGCTTTCTCTGGCACTCCCTGCCTTAACTGTGTGCAAGACATCATGAAATATGAAGATCCAGTGTCCAGTGTCAAAAAGTTGGGTGTGTGTCCTAGGTCACAGGTCTTCCAGCAGGACAATGACTCCAAACGTATTTAAACAGGCACCCAGAAATGGATGGAAACAAAGCTCTGGATAGTTCTGAAGTGGAAAGCAATGAGTCCAGATCTAAATCCTTTTGAATACCTGTGGAGAGATCTTATAATTGGTACTGGGAGAAGGCACCCTTCAAATATGACAAACCTGGAGCAGTTTGCAAAAGAAGATTGGTCCAAAATTCCAGTTGAGAGTTGTAAGAATCTTGTTGATGGTTATAGGAAGTGATTTATTGCAGTTATTTATTCCAAAAGGTGTGCAATTAAATATTAGGTTGAGGGTGCCAACGATTTTCTCCAGACCTTTTTTTGGCATTTTGTATGAAATTATGTCCAATTTGCCTTTTTTCTCTGTTTTTTTGTGTTGTTTTAATACACACAAAGTAAATAAACATGTGTAAAGCAAAACATGTGTAATTGCAATAATTTTCTGAGAGGAATACATCTTTTTTAGTGATGAGAGAGCACTAAAATGCTCGGCTACTCGTTGTCTGAGTCGAGCAAATTGGTATGCTCGAGTGCTCGGTCCAAGTAACGAGCCAAATGTAAGTCTATGGGAAACTCAAGCATTTTTCCGGAGGCTCCCCCCTGCAGTCTACAGAGGGCCTAACAATTGCCCAAATCGATGGGAACAGTGCTTAAATGACATGGAACAGTATGGGGAAGACCCCTAGAAGCTTGTCTGACTCCCAGGTCACTGCTGTCAACATCGTTGTCAGAGGTATTATACCACTTTTATGGACTCACAATAAAACATACAAAAATGAAACCAAAATGGATTTTCCTGGAAAATACATTAAGGAACATCCTTTCCAGGATAATGACTTGTATATAAGGCAAAATAAATATACAAAAACAAAAATGCTCCTCCACTCCTTCGGCTATATTCACACATAACGAGAAAGACATGTTCCCATTAGAAAGGAGAGGTTCTGCTATTCAGTTATAGGATATGCAGTGAGTGCAACGGCTGCCATAATTTAGGAAAAACCCTACTAACAATTTAAAGACACATAGAGCTGGGCCACAGTAACGACATGTTCCCATTAGAATGGAGAGGGTCTGTTATTGAGTTATAGGGTATTCAGTGAGTCCAACGGCTGCCAAAATTTAGGAAAAAACCCCACTAACAATTTAAAGACACATACAACTGGGCCACAGTAACGAGTACAACATGTTCCCATTAGAAAGGAGAGGGTCTGCTTTTCAGCTATAGGGTATGAAGTGAGTCCAACGGCTGCCAAAATTTAGGAAAAACCCCACTAACAATGTAAAGACACATAGCGGTGGGCCTCAGTAACGACATATTCCCATTAGAAAAGAGAGGGTCTCTCATACTGTTTGCCTATGCAGTGACTGCAATGGCTGTCAAAAATTTGGGAAAAACCCCACTGACAATTTAAAGAAACAAAGAGCTGGGCCACAGTAATGAGTACAACATGTTCCCATTAGAAAGGAGATGGTCTGCTATTCAGTTATATGTGTTATGATCTGCAACAAGTACTAAGGAAAGATAAGGGAAAACTGTCCCTACAACAAGACTAAGCTGAATTCCTATTATGTAGCGGGCTGTCTGTTCCTAGCGAACAGACCAGCCTTAGTCCTCGGCTAGTCTGAACGATGATCTATGGCATAAGGAGATGGGTCCCTAAAAGAACTAAGGACTGGAGCAAAAATGGGACACCTCCTAAACAGAGAAGTTGTTGCAGAACACAAAAAGACAAACAGACAAAAAGGTACTAGAGGTCCCAGAAGGACCAAGCGAACTAAAAGAGATTGGCACTGAAGCACCTGGCTAGAAAAACAGTCAAACACTGAAGTCCAGCACAGCCAGATGGGCGGAGCTGGAATAAAAAGGCAGGTGGTCACGAGACTGCAAAACACAAGATGGAAAAAACTAACAGGAGGGTTCTAACAGTACCCCCTCTTTTATGAGGATACTCCGGATCCTCCAGGCCCAGGCCTATCCAGAAACCTCCTGTGGAAAGCCTTAACAAGCCTAGGAGCAGAGACATCATCCGCCCTTACCCAGGAGTTATCTTTGGGACCGAAACCCTTCCAGGAGACAAGATACTGTAATCTCCCTCTATGCCATCTAGAATTCAAGATATGAAAAATTTCATATTCGCCGTCCTCCACCAGAGGAGGAACTGCGACAGTGAAATCCCTATTTGATACATCAGCCTTTTTCAACAAGGAAACATGAAACACAGGATTAATCTTCCAGGAAGTAGGGACATCCAACCTAACCGTAGACGGGTTAACAACCTGAAGCACTTTAAATGGACCCACAAACTTAGGACCCAGTTTTTTAGAGGGAATTCTCAACCGCAGGTTCTTTGAGGACAATCAAACCATGTCACCCACAGTAAACAAAACCTCCTTACGTTTCCTGTCAAAATACTTCTTGGACTTCTTGTTAGCCTCTTGAAGGTTGCAATGTACATTAGTCCAAACTCTCTCCAAATCACCGGAAAAATTCTCCTCCTCCGGCACCACCGACCCCAATTTGGAGAACGAACCAAAAGACGGATGTCTCCCAGTACAACAAAAAAAAGGAGAACACCCAGCAGAAGAGGATGTATGATTGTTAAGAGCAAATTCTGCAAGAGGCAGAAACTCAGATCACACCTCTTGATTGTCCATCACAAAACAACGCAAAAAGTGTACAACATCCTGTTTCTTTCTTTCAGTCTGTCCATTAGACTCAGGATGATACCCAGACGAAAATGACAAATGGACTCCCAACCTGTCACAAAAAGCACGCCAAAAGCGAGCCACAAACTGAGGTCCTCTATCAGAAACAATATCCGTGGGAACGCCATGAAGCTTGACAATCTCCTTAACAAACGCCTTAGCGAGTGTCTTGGCTCAGGGCAACATAATGAATGGAACCAAATGACACATCTTACTAAAACGGACCACCCAGATGACAGTAAAACCCTCGGATACAGGAAGATCAGTAATAAAATCCATAGTGAGATGCATCAAAGGTGCACTAGGAACCTCCAGAGGGCAAAGCAACCCCGCAGCAGGAGTATGTGAAGCTTTTAACCTAGCACACACCGCACATTGACGCACCCACTTGATGACTTCCTTCTGCCATCCAGGCCACCAAAAACTGTGACTGATAAGTCTCTTAGTCTCTGAAATTCTTGGATGATCTGCCAACCAAGACTCATGACACTCCACAAACAAATCTCTCCTATAGGTTTTGGGCACGAACAACCTCCCATGGGGAGTGTTAGATGGAGCCTCATCTTGAGCTTTCAGAATCCCATTCTCCAAAACGGAGTCCAATGCCACCACCACAACTCCATTCTGTAAAATGCTCTCCTCCTCCTCGGCACCCACCGTAGGAGAGAAGCTGCGAGATAAAGCATCGGCTTTAAAATTCTTAGTACCAAGGATATAGGTAACAGAATAATGAAACCGAGAAAAAAAAGTGCCCACCTAGCTTGACGGGCATTCATGCGCTTGGCAGCATCCAGATAGATCAAATTCTTATGATTTGTGAACACCTGAATAGGAAATCTAGCGCCTTCCAAAAAATGATGCCAATGTTCAAACGCGAGTTTAATAGCCAGCAACTCCCAATTTCCAATTCCAACATCATAATTCAGTTCGGTTTCCGAATTTCTTTTCGAAAAGAAGGCACAAGGATGTACTCCATCCCTGTTCTCCTGAGACAAACTGCTCCGACCCCCACCGATGAAGCATCGACCTTGACCAAAAAAGGCTTGGTCTCATCAGGCTGCATAAGGATAGGGGCTGAACTTAACCCCTCTTTGAGATACTTAAATGCTTCAATGGCCTCAGTAGTCCATTGGACCGTATTCGCACCTTTCCTGGTGAGATCAGTCAGAGGCTTAACAATTACAGAAAAATTCTTAATGAATTCCCTGTAATAATTGGCAAAACCCAAAAATCTCTGTATAGATTTTAAACCAATAGGCCTAGGCCATTCCTGCACAGCCTGAACCTTCACTGGGTCCATCTCAAAGCCCTCACTGGAGACAATGTAGCCCAAAAAACAAATTTTCTGCACAGCGAGCTCACATTTCTCCAGCTTAGCAAAGAGTGAATTATCACTCAATAACTGCAAAACTTCACATACACTCTGCCAATGGGACTCTAGATCTGGTGAATAAATCAAAATGTCATCCAAATACACAACCACATTCTTACCAATCAAAGGTCTCAGGATGTCATTAATAAGGTTCTGAAAAAATGCAGGTGCCTTGGTAAGACCAAAAGGCATCACCAGATTCTCAGAATGACCTACCGGAGTGTTAAAAGCAGTTTTCCATTCATCACCCTCCTTCACTCGTAACAAATTGTATGCCCCTCGGAGATAAATTTTAGAGAACCACTTGGCCCCCACCAACTGGTTAAACAAGTCAGGAATTAACGGCAATGGGTAGGAATTGCGTATGGTAACCTTATTAATTTCACGAAAATCCAGACATGGACGTAAACCCCCGTCCTTTTTTTTAACAAAGAAAAATCCAACTGCCACAGGTGACTTAGAAGGTCTAATGTGACCAGCAGCCAGGCTAGTCTGTAAGTACTCCTCCAAGGCCTTTCTTTCAGGTATAGTCAGATTAAACAAGTGACTCTTGGGAAGAGTAGGTACCGGAACAAACTCAATGGCGCAATCATAAACCCTATGAGGAGGTAAAACTTGCGACTCCTCCTCTGAAAAAATCCTCCAAAAATCTTGAATAGGTACAGGTAATTCCCGTTTTTCCATAGCTGCAATGCGACCATTACAACATTTATCATAGCACTTCGGACTCCAAGACTTAATCACATTAGTAGACCAGTCCAATAAAGGATTGTGCAGTTTTAACCAAGGCAATCCTAGAACGACCGGAGAGGGTAAATTATCTAATACAACCAAGTCCAGAATTTCTTGGTGACCTCCATTGATAGTGAGGGGAAATGCAGCAACCTTGTGAGTAATACATTTCAAGGGAGTGTTATCAATAGTGTTGAGCCACCCCCGTAGTGTTCGAGTTCGGTTCGGTTGGTCGAACACCCGTGTGTTCGCCGAACTGTTCGTCGAACTGTTCGTCGAACACCTTCGAACACCGTTAAAACCAATGGCAGGCAAACAAAAACACATAGAAACACATAGAAAACACCTTCAAAGGTGTCCAAAAGCTGACAAACTGCTCAGAAGACACAACTAACACATGGAAAAGTGACAAGTACATATAGTCATGCGAAAATAAAAGAGGTGGAGGAGTAAAAGGAGGGGGAGACACAGATATAGGCATGTCATGCCCTTCTAAAATCCAAAAAGTGAGAAGCCGACACGGCCAGTCCGCTCCTGCCCGTGCCACCTCCGTGTCGCCGGGTTTGTGCCAGAGCCGCGGTGAACCCTGATGGCCAGCCCCCCTCTCCCAATACTGGTGCCTGTCCGCTGGTGGGTCGAGCGAGCCCCCCTGTGGTGGAGGCAGCTCTAAGCTTTTTAATTTAAATTGTCTCTCTAATTTGAATGAATACACTTTAAATCCATTTACAAGGATCTATTGGAGGGCAAGTCTCATGCCAGCAGCCGCGTAATTCCAGCTCCAGTAGCGTCCACTAAAGCTGCTGCAGTTAAAAAGCTTTTATAAGGATCGAGCTCGGCTGTCCACCGCAAGGCATCCTACTGCCAGTCCCAGCCCCTATGCCTTGGGGTGCCTCCTGATGCTCTTCACTGAGTATCCCATGGTCCCGAAGCATTTCCTTTGAAAAAATTAAGTGTCTAAACTACAGGTGGTGTAGCTTGCTTAACAGCCGGGATAATCCGCTGACTAGCAGACACTGCTACTAGGCACAAAGTATTTCCTGGGCTAGATGCAGTTAAAAATTTGTAATTAGATACTCTCGTTGGATGCTGAGAAAGCATTCCATAGAGTCTCCTGGCACGCCATATATGATTCTCTTAAAAAGCTTGGGGTAGGGGTCTAGGGGACCCTTTTATAGCCAAAATCACGGCCCTGTATCGCAATACGTCACCTAGGCTGAAGATAAATGGAACTGTAGCACCCTGAGGGCTCGGTTGCTACATACGTATTGCACCTCACCCAGAGGTGTGATATCTCACTCTCAGGTAAGGATGGAGTGTGGATCAGGACCCGACACCTGCATGCATTACACCACATTGCCGTGGGGCAGGGCGACCAATATGCCCCTGAGATGGGCACGACAGTCCCTGTCCCTGGCTGGAGTGGGGGGAGGGAACACTGAGGAAGGGGAACCCTGTAGTGCAGGAGCAGGGAGGAAGCAGTTCCTGGGTGCATTGAGAAGGGAGTATAAAAGGTGGGCACCATCTTAGTTCAGTGCAGAGAAGTCTGAGCAGAAGTGGCAGGGAGCAGGGGCTCTGCATGAGCTCTGCTCCGGAGGCGGGCCTAGTAACAGAGGCCCAGGCCTGGAAGAGGGAGAAGGAAGGAAGTGGAGCGGAGAAGGCTCCAGGAACGAGGAATGAAGGGATCCCAGGGGTGCGGACGGGCGAGTCGCCACCGCACGCCCGAATCCACCTGCGTGGAGGGGTCAGGCCAAAGGGGGAGACCGGTCCCCGAACTAGTGGAGGCAGGAAACGACCCTCAGCTAGAAACCGGAGGCTCTGACATTTTATGTGGCGCAGCCCCTCGCTACACCCGCTAGGAAGGCACCACATAGGGTCAGGGAAACTGGCGCCAAGTTTACCAAGAGGAGGCCCGAGGCAGCCGGACAGAAGTGTTGGTAAGAAAGGCCAGACAAAGGACACACAAAGGGGGTCCTGTGAAGTGCTCCAAAGTTATCTGGGAGTTGTCTGAGCCCCTCACCTGGTGAGCACAGTACGACGGGGGCAGCCGTTACCTGCAGACGTGGTCTGGATAATAAGAACTGTGAGTAAAGGTCCTGGACTGCATCACTGACTCCGTGTCGTTACTGCTGCTGCCCTGCACCATCACCCCCATCCTCCGCATACACTGCCCTGAGGCTATACTCCTCCCGTGGGGAGTTATGCTACGCTCTGCTGCACCCACAACACCAGCCTCAGCGGTCTGCCCTGTAGCGGCGGTTCACTCTGACCGCAATCCACGGGTGGCGTAGTCGGACATTTAAACATCAAAACCACATAAATAGTTCCGCCACTGGTTTGACCGCCCTGAGCCACGGAACCGGGTCGCCGCCACGAAGACTACAACCACCAGCATCCACCAAAAAGGGTGCGGCTCCGGGTGTCCCAAGGCCCAGGGGGTGCGTCAGAACATTTTCATCACCTTTCACAATCACCAATGGGACAAGGCAGGGATGTCCTCTGTCCCCTCTCTTATACATCCTAGTGACGGAGCACCTGCTCTCATCAATTCGCCATAACCCCAATATTAGGTGGATTGAGGTGGGAGGCACCGAGTACAAGTGCTCTCTATTTGCTGTAGATGGCCTAGTATATATCACTCAATCACATATATCCATCCATGCTGTTATGGCTGAAATAGATCACTTTGTTACATGGTAAAATTTTAAAATCAATGCAGCGAAGTCTGAGGCCCTCGATGTCTCCCTCCCCAAATCCATATAGGATTCCATCCAGTCCAACTTTCCCTTTGCCTGGCCCTCACAGGGTATCAAATACTTAGGAATTCCTATTCATAGAGACCTCTCCCATCTATGTTATCTTAATTTTGGGCCCTTTATTGAACAATTCCATACAGACCACGGTTGGCAAGTTAGAACTGTAAGATTCACTTCGTGAACCGCTGGTGTTTTGTGGAAAAGCACATGTACACCGCGTTCCAAATTATTATGCAAAAAGTGTTTAGGAGTGATAAGGGAAGAATTTGTTTGTTTGTCAGTTAAACTCATTGATGGTGATGTGTGTCAGGGCTCTTTATATCACTGTAAGCAATTGCAGACACCTGTGCTAATTAGTTTGGCAGGTGTGTCCAATGAAAGGCAAGACTACTTAAGAAGGCTCTCTCACATTATTAAGCAGCCTACATTTTCTGCCAAAATGGGAAAGAAAAAGGATGTGTCGGCTGCTGAGAAGCAACAAATTGTGGAGTGTTTAGGTCAAGGCATGACTACAATCAACATTGTGCGATGATCAGGATGAAGTGTCTTGGCAATCAAGAAATATGTAGCTGATTCACAGTACACACATGTGCGTGCTGATAAGGGCAAATTGAGGACTCTTTCCTACAGGCAATTACGTCAGGTTAAAAGAGCAGCGGCAAGAAAGCCTTGTCATAGCAGCAGACAAGTTTTTGAAGCTGCTGGTGCCTCCAACGTCCCCCGAACAACAAGATGCAGGGTCCTTCAGAGGTTTGCAGCTGTGCATACGCCATCCTGTCGACCTCCTCTATCCACTTCACACAAGCAGAAACGGCTCCAGTGGGCCAAACATTACATGAAGACTGATTTCAAAACTGTTTTGTTCACGGATGAGTGCCGTGCAGCGCTCGATGGTCCAGATGGATGGAGTGGAGGATGGCTGGTTGATGGACACCCCACGCAAACACGGCTACAGCGCCAACAAGGAGGAGGTGGAGTAATGTTTTGGGCTGGAATCATGGGGAGAGAGATTGTCGGCCCCTTTAGGATCCCTGAAGGCGCTAAAGATGAACTCCATAATGTATGTGGATTTTCTCAAACAGCACTTCCTGCCATGGTTCAAGAAGAAGAACCGTGTATTTCACAGCAAGATCATTTTTCTGCATGATAATGCACCATCTCATGCTGCACATAAAACATCTGCATCTCTGGCTGATATGGCATAAAAGGGGACAAACTTATGGTGTGACCCCCATGCTCCCCTGACCTCTACCCCATTCAGAACCTTTGGAGCATCATTAAAAGGAGTGTCTATGATGGCGGGAGGCAGTTCACATCTAAGCAACAGCTCTGGGAGGGTATTCTGTCCTCATGCAAAACAATTGAAGCAGAAACCATCCAAAACCTGACAAATTCAATGGACGAGAGAGTTCAGAAGCTCCTTTCGAACAAGGGGTCCTATGTGAAAATGTAACATCACCTAGAATAAAGTTTTGAGTTGAAAACTGTTTGATTTCAGTTTCTAACAACCTGCTAATGCTTATAATTTCAAAAATGACCATTTTTTTGGTCTTTATTAAAATGAAAAGGTTGATCGAAAAGTTTGGGGGATCTAAGAGTGTGGCAACCCAGTAGTCATGATTACTTCGAATTCTGACAATATGAGGGTCATGCTGCAGGTAGTGCAGCAAGAAGGCACTTATGTGTCTTGCGCATCTCGGAGCCCCAAAATTATTTTCCGGGCTAGATGCAGCTAAAAATTATTTTTAATTTTAAATCTGGTGGAGCTTATTATAGATGGCCTAATAGGATCAGTGCTGCACACTGCTACAAAGCCCAAATTATTTTCCACTCAAGATACAGATAAACATGATTAGTAATTTGAAAGCTTAAAACGTTTGGTAGGGTGATTTTAACCAATCATCAAGCTTTTACTCTCCCCAGGATGACACAGGGGTAGAAAAGACGTTTCGGATCCATGATTTGTTCATCTTTATGAACGTGAGTCTGTCTACATTATCAGTGGAGAGCCGCGTGCGCTTATCTGTCAGCACACCACCAGCAGCGCTGAACACACGTTCAGACAGAACGCTGGCTGCGGGGCATGACAAGATTTCCAAGGCGTAAGTGGCTAGCTCCGGCCATTTATCCAGATTGGAAGCCCAAAAAGAGCAAGGGTCCAGTGACACAGTCGTGGCTTCAATGTTTACTTGGAGATACTCCTGTACCATCGTCTCTAGGCGTTGACTATGTGTCAGACTTCTTGTCTCCTGTGGCCTTGCAAAGGATGGGCTAAAAAAGTGGTGAAATGATTCCGGAAAAATTGATGTTACCAGCAGATACTGTGGTTCTGTTACGGTTTGAGTGCTGAACACTTGATGGTCCCACGGTTGGCAAGTTGGAACTGTAAGATTCACTACGTGCACCACTGGTATTTTGTGGAAAAGCACATGTAAGATTCTGCAACAGTCTCTGCTGAAACTCCTGCATGCGTGCATCCCTTTCTATGGCAGGAATAATTTCTGCAAATTTACTTTTGTACCGGGGATCTAACAGTGTGGCAACCCAGTAGTCAGGATTATTTCTAATTCTCACAATTCGAGGGTCATGTTGCATGTAGTGCAGCAAGAAGGCACTCATGTGTGTTGCGCATCCAGGAGCACCAAGTCCCTGTTGTGTTGGTGGCGAGGTAACAATCATGCTTCCTTCCTCTGTCCTCTCCCCCCAACCTCGCACAACAGAAATGTGATCAAGGTCTCCCTCATCTGATGAGTCTTCCATCAGTTCGTCCTCCACTTCTTCCTGGGCTCCTGCACCTTCCTCACTAGTTTGGCTGCTACCATGCGCCCTGGTAAAACCATCTCCCCCACCCTCACATGCCTGCCGCCTTGGTGCTGCCGACCTTCTGGACCTTGCAGATGTTAGCCCTTCCGCATACAACTCCTCCTCCTCTACTTCCTCCACCTCCTCTTGTGCCACCACCTGACTCCGAATTCTGTTTAACATGTGCTCCAGCATGTAAATCACCGGAATAGTCATGCTGATAATGGCATCGTCAGCACTAAATATCTTCGTCGCCATTTCAAAACTGTGCAGAAGGGTGCATAGGTCCCTGATCTGAGACCACTCCTCCAGCGTGATTTGCCCCACCTCTGAATCTCGTTGGCCCAGGCTATACGTCAGAACGTATTGCACCAGGGCTTGTCGGTGCTGCCACAGTCGCTGCAACATGTGCAGAGTTGAATTCCACCGGGTAGGCACATCGCATTTTAGCCGGTGAAGTGGCAGGCCCAACGACTTCTGTAGAGATGTAAGTCGCTGAGCTGCGGGATGCGAACGGCGGAAGTGAGCACACAGCGACCGTGCCCTCTGCAGAAGGCCATCTAGTCTGGGATAGTGGGCTAAAAATTGCTGGACAACCAGGTTCAACACGTAAGCCATACAAGGCACGTGTGTGACATTGCCCCGGCGAAGGGCCGCACCCAGGTTTGCAGCATTGTCGCACACGGCCTTCCCTGGTTTCAGGTCCAGTGGAGACAACCATTCATGAAATTGGTTCTCCAGAGCTGACCACAACTCCTCAGCTGTGTGACTCACATTTCCCAGACATTTCAATGTAAAAACCGCCTGATGACGTTGAGCCCTACTGCCAGCATAGTAAGGAGGTGTGCAGGATCCCTTCTGCGCAGTTAGAAAGCTTGTGGCATGACCAGACAGGCTTTGGGTGCAGGTGGAAGACCGAGAGGAGGTTGAGGAGGCAGAAGCAGTGGAGGAACTTTGACATAAAGAGGATTGACGCACAACTCGTGGGGACGGCAAGACTTGGACAGCAGCCCATTGTCCTGCTGTCACCATAGTTACCCAGTGCCCAGTCAGCGACATGTAACGCCCCTGTCCATGCCTACTCGTCCAAGTGTCTGTGGTGAAATGCACCCTGTCACACACAGAGTTTCTCAAAGAAGCGGTGATGTTGTGTGCGACATGCTGGTGGAGCGCAGGCACACCTTTCTTTGAGAAGTAGTGCCGACTGGGCATCTGTTACTGGGGCACTGCGACGGACATAAGGTCTCGAAAATCCTCTGTGTCCACCAGGCGGAAAGGCAGCATTTCTGTAGCCAAGAGCTTGCAGATGGTGAAATTCAACCTCTTAGCTTTCTCATGGCTAGGAGGAAATGGTCTTTTACTTGTCCACATCTGAGGGACCGAGGGCTGGCTATTGTGCTTAGACGGGGTTGATAAGGGTGTCCCCGGCAAACTGCCGGTCTGTGAGGAAGATGCAGGCGGACATGTTAGGTTGCCTTCATCCAAAGGTGGTGCTATCGATGTCGGACAGCGCTCAAGACCAACTGGTGTTACCACCTCCAAAGAAAATGATGACCTGCCAATCACGCTGGCTGTTGCGGGTAAAGAGGTGGCAGGTCTGCGCCCCAAAACAGGTGTGACTGCTGTCCCCCCAGTCACAGAGGATGAAGAGGCCGCGGATGCACAAGATATGGCAGACGGTGGTTGGCCCGGCCGGCTAGGCCGCATTGTAGCACACTGAGCTTCCCACTGCAACTTATGCTTCATGTCCATGTGCCGGTTCATGCATGAAGTACTCAAACTATGTATTTTTTGGCCTCTACTTAGCTTTTGCTGACAAATGTTACAGATAACACGAGTTGGGTCATCTTTATCGATCTGAAAAAATGCCCAGGCTATGCAAGGCTTAGCACCCATGCGACCTGAAGAGCCACCACGACTTGTGGTGAGAGGCAGAGTTGTGTTTGAGGATGCAGTTGTTGACTTGCTTCCAGTACTACGTCTCTGTCCAGGAAGGCGCAACCTGACCTCATCGTCACTAGCATCTTCCTCCACCTCCTCTGCTGACCTCATCTCTTGGCTGACTGTGGGTTGACAGTAAGTGGGATCTCCGACCTCATCATCATCACCCTGTGCGTTATCACACCCGTCGTCCTCAGAGCCAACCTGTTCCTGCCCTGACAAAAAACTAAAGTTGTCGCTCCAATCAGGTATTTGAGTCTTATCATCGTCTTCCTCATTGTCTCCACCAACAGGAGTTACAGTTTGGGAATGAGGGTCTACATTATGGTCAGAACCTTCTGCGTCTGGTCCTGGATCCGACTCATAAAGATTCTGGGCATCAGTGCAGATCATTTCCTCGTCTGGATTCACAGAAGCGCTGGAGTCGACCTCTGATTCCCAGGCTATAGTATGAGTAAACAGCTCTGCAGACTCAACCATCTGTTCTACCTCATACTCAGACGGGCAGCTGGAGATTTGGGAGCTGTGAGGAAGCAAGTGCGATTTGGGTGACACCTTTGAGGACTGGAGTATTTGTGATGTTGAAGTTGATGTGGAGGAGAGCCCACTTAAAGGAGCACTTGATATCCGTTGAAGCACCTGCTGTTTTTGTGCCTCATCTGGAATTTGTAGCGATTGGCGTGGCCGTAAGAAAGGGATCTTATCACATTGTCTGCTAAAAGAAGTAGACATTTTAGTTTGGCTGGAAGATGGTCTTTCTTCTGCAGATGTTACTGTTGCTTTAACACCTACCCCACGGACACAACCTTTTTTCCCCTTCCCAACACACCTATTCCCCTTTCCACCAGCAGCAGGCCTTTTTCCACTCATTTTGGTGGTTAACTAATTCACAACTCTGGAGTTGTTTGCACAAAAAAACAATGGATGGTAACCGAGCAGAGCTGAGTGGCCAAACTGTGGTATTAGGCCAAAACTATTGGCTGGGTTAGATGCAGAAAAAAATTATTTTGAATTTGCAACCTGATGGAGGTCAGTATAGATGGACTAATAGAGAAAGTCCGACACACTACTAGAAGGCCAAATATTTTTTCAGAGGTAGATGCAGAAAAAAATATATTCAGTTTGCAACCTGATTGAGGTCAGTATAGATGGACTAATAGAACAAGTCCCACACACTGCTAGAAGCCCAAATATTTTTTCAGAGGTACTGTAGATGCAGATAAAAATTATTTTTAATTTGCAACCTGATGGAGGTCAGTATAGATGGACTAATAGAGAAAGTCCAACACACTACTAGAAGGCCAAATATTTTTTCAGAGGTAGATGCAGAAAAAAATATTTTCAGTTTGCAACCTGATGGAGGTCAGTATAGATGGACTAATACAACAAGTCCCACACACAGCTAGAAGCCCAAATATTTTTTCAGAGGTACTGTAGATGCAGATAAAAATTTGTTTTAATTTGCAACCTGATGGAGGTCAGTATAGATGGACTAATAGAGAAAGTCCGACACACTACTAGAAGGCCAAATATTTTTTCAGAGCTAGATGCAGAAAAAAATTATATTCAGTTTGCAACCTGATGGAGGTCAGCATAGATGGATTAATAGAACAAGACCCACACACAGCTAGAAGCCCAATATTTTTTCAGAGGTAGATGCAGAAAAAAATATATTCAGTTTGCAACCTGATGGAGGTCAGTATAGATGGACTAATAGAACAAGTCCCACACACTGCTAGAAGCCCAAATATTTTTTCAGAGGTACTGTAGATGCAGATAAAAATTAGTTTTAATTTGCAACCTGATGGAGGTCAGTATAGATGGACTAATAGAGAAAGTCCGACACACTACTAGAAGGCCAAATATTTTTTCAGAGGTAGATGCAGAAAAAAATATATTCAGTTTGCAACCTGATGGAGGTCAGTATAGATGGACTAATACAACAAGTCCCGCACACAGCTAGAAGCCCAAATATTTTTTCAGAGGTACTGTAGATGCAGATAAAAATTATTTTTAATTTGCAACCTGATGGAGGTCAGTATAGATGGACTAATAGAGAAAGTCCGACACACTACTAGAAGGCCAAATATTTTTTCAGAGGTAGATGCAGAAAAAAATATATTCAGTTTGCAACCTGATGGAGGTCAGTATAGATGGACTAATACAACAAGTCCCACACACAGCTAGAAGCCCAAATATTTTTTCAGAGGTACTGTAGATGCAGATAAAAATTAGTTTTAATTTGCAACCTGATGGAGGTCAGTATAGATGGACTAATAGAGAAAGTCCGACACACTACTAGAAGGCCAAATATTTTTTCAGAGCTAGATGCAGAAAAAAATTATATTCAGTATGCAACCTGATGGAGGTCAGTATAGATGGATTAATAGAACAAGACCCACACACAGCTAGAAGCCCAATATTTTTTCAGAGGTAGATGCAGAAAAAAATATATTCAGTTTGCAACCTGATGGAGGTCAGTATAGATGGACTAATAGAACAAGTCCCACACACTGCTAGAAGCCCAAATATTTTTTCAGAGGTACTGTAGATGCAGATAAAAATTAGTTTTAATTTGCAACCTGATGGAGGTCAGTATAGATGGACTAATAGAATGATGCTATGCCCAAAAGATTTTACTTCACTAGGTGCAGTAAAAAAATTGGTATTCTATACACAGGTGGTATATCTTGCAACACAGATAGGCTACTCCACTGACTAACACACTCTGCAATAGGCCAAAAAGGATTAGCTTTGCTAGATTCAGCCAAACGCTGTGAAAAAAACTTGCACAGCACTGGCACAGACCTGCCTGGCAAAAACTGATAGGAACTCATGTAACCTAGTCCTGAAAAGGACTCCAATTACAATTAGTCTTTACTCTCACAACCTATCTATTTAAGAGCACAGACCTCCCTGATAAAAGTCGTAGGAAATGCTGTAACCTAGTCCTTAAAAGGACTGCAATCACAACTATTCCCTACTCCCAAGCTATCTGTATATTTGTGCGAAAATTGGCTTGAAATTAACAAGGTATAGCGCACACAGCAACAGCGGTGCCGTCTAACACGCAGCTGCAGCAGTGAGAAAATGGTGGCGACGGGGAAAATGGCTTGGTCTTATAGGGCAAGGACATGTGACATACACTGCCAATGACACATGCCCTTGCTTGTGTGAAAAAAAGCACTTCGCTCCGTGTGTGCGCTGCTGATAGGCTGACAGATTGCACCTCCCCACTGTAAATGCGGGAAAGAGAAAAAAAAATGGAGATCTTCATTGTTCCTGCAGAGATCCATCCCCTGCCCCTCCCCCCACCCCGCTGTACACTCAAACTGCGTATTAACATTAATTTTCATCATTACTGAGAAAAAATCCAGTTATGATTTTGGTGCACGAACAGTTATCGAACATAACCTCGAACAGCCAAATTTTTCTCAAATTGTTCGTGTTCGCCAAACGGCTCGAACACCGCCCAAAACAGCTCGAATTTGAGATTGGCGAACAGTTCGAGTAGAACAACGCTCATCTCTAGTTATCAATTGCAATCACAGAAATAGGTGATGACAAAGGTTTAGATTTCAATTTAAGGTTTTCCAAAAACCCTTTATCAATCACATTAAGTGATGAACCACAATCCACAAATACCTGAAATTCAAACAAATTTTCCTGCAAAGTAGTACTCCCAGAAAGAAATACACCTGCAGAGCGTAAACAAGCTATACGGGCGTAACTGACCTTTTTTTTTTCTTTACTTAAATGAAGCTCACAATACTTAATCAAATGGTCAGCTTTACCACAATGAAGACGCAATCCCTAGGCGAACCTCCGGTCTCTTTCCTGAGAGGGGAGTGACTTCGCCCCAACCTCCATTGGTTCTTCGCAGTCAGAGCAGATTTTCTGTGGACTAGGACCTGGCATTACAGGAGCCTTTACCTTATTCTGTCTAAATCTCAGTCTCCTATCCACGCGAACAGCTAATTGCATGGCATCCTGCAGAGTCTCAGGTGCGGGGAATGCAATTAGCAAATCCTTAACCCTTTCACTCAGACCAGAGAGAAATAGACATTTCAGAGCTGGATCATTCCATTTAACTTCTGAGGCCCATCTTCTGAAGTGTGTGCAATAATTTTCAACATCACCTGACCCCTGATTCAAACGCCTAAGTTCTGCCTCAGCAGATGAGGTTCGATCAGGATCGTCATATAATAGCCCCATAGCAGAAAAAAATTCTTCTACAGACCTTAAACATGGATCATTAGGTTGGAGAGAAAAGGCCCACCCCTGTGGCTCTTTGCGCAAACTCAGAAGGGTTCTAACATGCAGTGAGTGCAATGGCTGCCAAAATTTAGAAGAAACCCCACTTAAAATTTAAAGACAGATAGAGCTTGGCCACAGTAACGACATGTTCCCATTAGAAAGGAGAGGGTCTGCTATTCAGTTAGAGGGTATGCAGTGAGTCCAACGGCTGCTAAAATTTAGGAAAAACCTCACTAACAATTTAAAGACACATAGATCTGGGCCACAGTAATGAGTACTACTTGTTCCCATTAGGAAAGGGTCTGCTATTCAGTTATAGGGTATACAGTAAAAACAAATGGCTGCCAAAATTTAGGAAAATCCCTTCTAGCAATTTAAAGACATATAGAGCAGGGCCACAGTAACGAGTATGACATGTTCCAATTAGAAAGGAGAGGGTCTGCTATTCAGTTATAGGTAGTGCTAAGCATTCCGATACTGAAATATCGGGTATCGACCGATATTCGCTGTATCGGAGTTCCGATACTGAGTTCCGATACTTTTAGAATATCGAATACCGGAATCGGAAGTTCCCATAAAGCAATGAACCAGTTAGATTTTATTCAGCCAATGAGGATCCTAAGAAGTGTGGGCACATCCTGTTAGGCATGTTAGGCATGTTAACTAATGGAATGGCTGTGATTTGCTGCTGAAATGATGTCATGATGCACTATAAAAGCCTCCGCCGCCATTTTGTGTTCACTCTGCAGTGAATTCAGTTAGGGACAGGACGCTGCTGTTCTGAGGGACAGTTTGAGATAGCAATTTGCTTTATTGTGCTTTACCCAGGCTACTTTATAAACCGCTGTGCGAGAAGCTTTCTTTTGCCTTGCAGCGCTAGTGCACAGTTCTCTGCACTTTTCACGGCTGTCTGCGAGGTCTCTGTGTGTGAGTGCTGCTCATGCTGTAGTGTGTTCTGCAGCCATGTCCAGTTGAAGTCCGCTCAGCATGCATCACTGCCTCATACATTGTCCTTTTTTGCATTAGTGCTGCTCATTTTTCCTGATTTCCCCTATTAGTCTGGTTCTATCCGTATCCAGCTAGATTGCTTCCAAACACACTATATAGGAGTAGATAGAGGAGCCTTTCTGCAGCCTTGTGCCCTGCAGCCCCAGCCAGATTAGTATTAGCCTATTTTTTGTAGCCTCATATATTGCATTGTAAGTTACCTTCCTGCATTGTAATAGCTACAAAAAGTTTGTGATACTATCGGTTTTACATCTTTGGGCACATCCAGTGACTTTCTGTGAAAAAAAAAAAGTAAATAAAGTTCACCAAACACTCCACTTTACAGTTGTGTAGGCCACATTAGCTCATATTAAAGTCTAGTCCACACTTTATAAAATTAGTGTTTCTTATACCTGTTAGCAGCTGTTCAGGAATAAGCACACTAAGCCCTTAGTACTTTTCTGCCTATCTTTATCAGTCTACCAAGATAAAGAAGGCACGGAGTAAGGCATGTGGTCATAGGCGTGGGTGTCGAGTTTCTGCAGGGAGAGAACGTGGGGATTCTGTGCCTGCTGTGGGCACCAGTGACTCAGAATCCCCCAGTTTTACCAGGGTAAAGTCCTTTATGTGCAGCTTTGTAGGAGCTCGCCGTACCCCACTGCTGCGGGATGACCAAATTGAAGCCGTTGTCAGATGGATGGCAGCTAACGCATCAACTTCAATTAGTTCCAGATCCTCTCAGGTCCTGAGCACTGAAGAGCACCCATCTGTCTCTTCACCACCTGCCAAATTGCCCAGGCAGTCAGAGAGCCCTGGACAGGAGCCATCTCTACATCTGTTCTCTGAATCTCTTGGCGTGGAAAGAATGGGCCAGCCAAGCAGAATTCTAGAATTTGAAGAAGAGGTAGTATGCAGTGATGCGCAACCACTTTTTCTCTCTGAATCTGAAGAGGCGGGTGGGCCAGTGACTATGGTCAGCACACCTCAGTACACATCTGATGATGAGACTCAGGTGCCACTTTCTGGTGCATACTGTGCTCTCGAGACTACCCAGGAGACGCAGTTGTTTGAAGAGGGTAGTGTAGATGATGAGGTCTTTGACCCATCATGGCGTGAGGTACAGGAAGGTGGTGGGAGCAGCTCTGAGGAAGAGATTCCCCGAACGGCCCAAAAAGGAGGGAGAGGGAGGGGGCAGACTTGGTTACCTGTAGCCTCCACTTCGGCACCCATTAGGAGCATGCATCTTCCAAAACCCAAAACGGGCTCTCCCAAGACTTGCAGTGTCTGGTCCTTTTTTGACACAGTTGCAGATGACATTTGCTTTGTCAAATGCAAGCTGTGTAATCAGAAGGTGAAAAGAGGGAAAAGTGTCAGCAACCTCAATACCACAAATATGTGGAAACATGTGCGGACCAAGCACATGGTGGAGTTACAAAGACACACTGAAGACCTAGGCCAACCTACAGCACCACCTACCACCTCTTCAGCTCGTGTTGTAGCCTCTTCCTCCAGCTCACACACAGCTGGTTTGGCTTCCTCACAGGATTGCCATGGAAGAACCTCTGGCACTGTTGTACAGAGACACAGTGTCATTCCACCCACAGCACCACATTCCCTATCATCCTCACACTCCTTGGCCAGTCTACAGCCATTGTTAGCACAGGCATGGGAGAAAAGGTGCTCATACTCGGCAAACCACCCCCAAGCACAGGCTCTGAATGCTGGCATTGCAAAACTACTGTCCCTTGAATTGCTATCATTCAGGCTGGTGGAGACTGACACCTTCCGTAACTTGATGGCATTGGCAGTCCCACAATACAACGTGCCCAGCCGCTTTTATTTCAGCAGGCAAGCCGTCCCTGCCCTGCAACAGCATGTGGAGGGAAAAATTAAACATGCGCTACAAAACACCGTCAGTAGCAAGGTCCACCTGACCACCGATGCGTGAACCAGTAAGCATGGACTGGGACGATACCTTTCCCTCACTGCCCATTGGGTAAATGTTGTGGAGCCTGGTACAGATCTTCAGAGTGGATCTGTACATGTTCTTCCAACTCCAAGAATTACAGGAATCCAGTCTGTACACATTGACTCCTCCTCAAACTCCAGTTCCTCTGAATCAGCGCTGCAGGAGCCATCACGGTCTACCTCCACATCGACCCGTGAATGATTACCTGTTACAACCGATATGAGCACAGCTGTGGCCAAACGTCAACAGGCAGTATTGAAATTAATTTCTTTGGGGAATCGAAGCCACACAGCGCAGGAGCTCAGGAATGCCATCAAGCAGCAGAGCGACGTGTGGTTTGTGCCAGCGAATCTCCAGCCAGGCATGGTAGTGTGTGACTATGGCCGAAATCTGGTGTCAGCTCTGGGCCTAGGCAACCTCACTCACATCCCATGTCTGGCACATGTGCTCAACTTGGTCATGCAGAGTTTTTTGAGGGACTATCCGGATCTTGATGCACTGCTGCACAAGGTCCGCATAGAGTGCGCTCACTTTCGGCGTTCCAGCATCGCAAGATCGCGCATTGCAGCTGTGCAGTGCCGATTACGCCTTCCGGAACATCGCATCATATGTGACCTACCCACCAGGTGGAATTCAACGTTACATATGTTGGAGAGGTTGTGTGAGCAGCAGACAGCAGTAATGGAGTACCAGCTGCAGCAGGCGCAAACAAGTCGCACTGCGCGTCGTTCACACTTCACCACCACTGAGTGGGCCTCTATGAAGGACATCTGCCACGTTTTGCGTGCCTTCGATTATTCCATGCAGATGGCGAGTGCAGATGATGCACTAGTCAGCATGACTATCCCCCTTATCTGCCTGCTTGAAAAAACACTGCAAGCACTAAGGGAGGAGGTTTTGGAAGAGGTGGAGGATGCGGAGTCACAAATGCCATCTGCTTCTGTACTGTCTGCGCTAGATGGTTCCTCACAAAGGCCTAGGCAGGGGACACTTTGTGAGGAGGTTGAGGAGTCAATGGAGGAGGAAGACATCTGTCCAGAGGAGGGAGGTACACAATGCTCTAGTAGTCAGTATCTAGCGCGAGGGTGGGGTGATGCAGATCAGGCAGACATTCACGCCTCATGCAGGGGACAGCGTTTTTTGGCCAGTTGGCAGTCTGCAGCACATGGTTGATTTCATGCTGCAGTGCCTGAGAAACGATCGCCGCATTGCCCACATTCTCAACACGGCTGATTATTGGGTGTCCACCCCCCTAGATCCTCGCTACCGGGAAAACTTGCAAAGCCTCATAACACCGTTGAACTGGGAGCGTAAAATGCGGGAGTACCAAGACACACTGGTGCATTCCATCACGTTCTCCATTCCACCCCAGAGCAGTGCTGCTTGTGCTTTACAAAGCAGCTCAGTGCGTCGAGGCAGTGGAGGAAGCTCTGCACAAAGAGGGAGCAGAAGCAGCGCCTCAGCACAAGGTAAGACCAGTATGGCCCAAATGTGGCAAAGTTTTGTGTCCCCGCCACAAATGTCTACACCATCACAGAAGGCGCCAGTCAGCAGGAGGCAACGTTTCCGTCAGATGGTGACAGACTACATGTCTTGCCCTCTCAGTGTACTGCCAGACAGATCTTCCCCTTTCAAGTTTTGGGTCTCTAAGCTGGATACATGGCCAGGGCTTAGCCAGTATGCATTGGAGGTGCTGGCTTGCCCTGCTGCTAGTAAATTATCGGAACACGTCTTTCGTGCCGCAGGAGGTGTACTAACAGACCGTCGCATCCGACTATCCTCTGATTATGTTGACCAGCTTACTTTTCTGAAAATAAACAAGGCCTGGATCTTGCATGAATTTGCCAGTCTTCTTCCAGATTAAATAATTGGTTGTCTACAGTATCCAGGTCTCCTGTTCTGTTCATGTTTCGACCACCTGAACTGTAATCCCAGGGCTCCAACACCGCCAGTTACTGCTCAGAAGTGCCATCTGCACAGTCAACACTTGCTCCAGTGTTATTGGGGTTCAGTAACGTCAGCTGATCCCCTGCTGTGTGTCCGGCAATTTCTCCTGCTCTGTCCACATTCACACTACTAATGATTAGTGTTGAGCCACCCCCGTAGTGTTCGAGTTCGGTTCGGTTCGTCGAACACCCGTGTGTTCGCCGAACTGTTCGTCGAACTGTTCGTCGAACACCTTCGAACACCGTTAAAACCAATGGCAGGCAAACAAAAACACATAGAAACACATAGAAAACACCTTAAAAGGTGTCCAAAAGCTGACAAACTGCTCAGAAGACATAACTAACACATGGAAAAGTGACAAGTACATATAGTCATGCGAAAATAAAAGAGGTGGAGGAGTAAAAGGAGGGGTAGACACAGATATAGGCATGTCATGCCCTTCTAAAATCCAAAAAGTGAGAAGCCGAGACGGCCAGTCCGCTCCTGCCCGTGCGACCTCCGTGTCGCCGGGTTTGTGCCAGAGCCGCGGTGAACCCTGACGGCCAGCCCCCCTCTCCCAATACTGGTGCCTGTCCGCTGGTGGGTCGAGCGAGCCCCCCTGTGGTGGAGGCAGCTCTAAGCTTTTTAATTTAAATTGTCTCTCTAATTTGAATGAATACACTTTAAATCCATTTACAAGGATCTATTGGAGGGCAAGTCTCATGCCAGCAGCTGCGGTAATTCCAGCTCCAGTAGCGTCCACTAAAGCTGCTGCAGTTAAAAAGCTTTTATAAGGATCGAGCTCGGCTGTCCACCGCAAGGCATCCTACTGCCAGTCCCAGCCCATATGCCTTGGGGTGCCTCCTGATGCTCTTCACTAAGTATCCCATGGTCCCGAAGCATTTCCTTTGAAAAAATTAAGTGTCTAAACTACAGGTGGTGTAGCTTGCTTAACAGCCGGGATAATCCGCTGACTAGCAGACACTGCTACTAGGCACAAAGTATTTCCTGGGCTAGATGCAGTTAAAAATTTGTAATTAGATACTCTCATTGGATGCTGAGAAAGCATTCCATAGAGTCTCCCGGCACGCCATATATGATTCTCTTAAAAAGCTTGGGGTAGGGGTCTAGGGGACCCTTTTATAGCCAAAATCATGGCCCTGTATCGCAATACGTCACCTAGGCTGAAGATAAATGGAACTGTAGCACCCTGAGGGCTCGGTTGCTACAGACGTATTGCACCTCACCCAGAGGTGTGATATCTCACTCTCAGGTAAGGATGTAGTGTGGATCAGGACCCGACACCTGCATGCATTACACCACATTGCCGTGGGGCAGGGCGACCAATATGCCCCTGAGATGGGCACGACAGTCCCTGTCCCTGGCTGGAGTGGGGGGAGGGAACACTGAGGAAGGGGAACCCTGTAGTGCAGGAGCAGGGAGGAAGCAGTTCCTGGGTGCATTGAGAAGGGAGTATAAAAGGTGGGCACCATCTTAGTTCAGTGCAGAGAAGTCTGAGCAGAAATGGCAGGGAGCAGGGGCTCTGCTCCGGAGGCAGGTCTAGTAACAGAGGCCCAGGCCTGGAAGAGGGAGAAGGAAGGAAGAGGAGCGGAGAAGGCTCCAGGAACGAGGAATGAAGGGATCCCAGGGGTGCGGACGGGCGAGTCGCCACCACACGCCCGAATCCACCTGCGTGGAGGGGTCAGGCCAAAGGGGGAGACCGGTCCCCGAACTAGTGGAAGCAGGAAACGACCCTCAGCTAGAAACCGGAGGCTCTGACATTTTATGTGGCGCAGCCCCTCGCTACACCCGCTAGGAAGGCACCACATAGGGTCAGGGAAACTGGCGCCAAGTTTACCAAGAGGAGGCCCGAGGCAGCCGGACAGAAGTATTGGTAAGAAAGGCCAGACAAAGGACACACAAAGGGGGTCCTGTGAAGTGCTCCAAAGTTATCTGGGAGTTGTCTGAGCCCCTCACCTGGTGAGCACAGTATGACGTGGGCAGCCGTTACCTGCAGACGTGGTCTGGATAATAAGAACTGTGAGTAAAGGCCCTGGACTGCATCACTGACTCCGTGTCGTTACTGCTGCTGCCCTGCACCATCACCCCCATCCTCCGCATACACTGCCCTGAGGCTATACTCCTCCGGTGGGGAGTTATGCTACGCTCTGCTGCACCCACAACACCAGCCTCAGCGGTCTGCCCTGTAGCGGCGGTTCACTCTGACCGCAATCCACGGGTGGCGTAGTCGGACATTTAAACATCAAAACCACATAAATAGTTCCGCCACTGGTTTGACCGCCCTGAGCCACGAAACCGGGTCGCCGCCACGAAGACTACAACCACCAGCATCCACCAAAAAGGGTCCGGCTCCGGGTGTCCCAAGGCCCAGGGGGTGCGTCAGAACATTTTCATCACCTTTCACAATCACCAATGGGACAAGGCAGGGATGTCCTCTGTCCCCTCTCTTATACATCCTAGTGACGGAGCACCTGCTCTCATCAATTCGCCATAACCCCAATATTAGGTGGATTGTGGTGGAAGGCACCGAGTACAAGTGCTCTCTATTTGCTGATGATGTCCTAGTATATATCACTCAATCACATATATCCATCCATGCTGTTATGGCTGAAATAGATCACTTTGTTACATGGTAAAATTTTAAAATCAATGCAGCGAAGTCTGAGGCCCTCGATGTCTCCCTCCCCAAATCCATATAGGATTCCATCCAGTCCAACTTTCCCTTTGCCTGGCCCTCACAGGTTGTCAAATACTTAGGAATTCCTATTCATAGAGACCTCACCCATCTATGTTATCTTAATTTTGGGCCCTTTATTGAACAATTCCATACAGACCACGGTTGGCAAGTTAGAACTGTAAGATTCACTACGTGAACCACTGGTGTTTTGTGGAAAAGCACATGTACACTGCGTTCCAAATTATTATGCAAAAAGTGTTTAGGAGTGATAAGGGAAGAATTTGTTTGTTTGTCAGTTAAACTCATTAATGGTGATGTGTGTCAGGGCTCTTTATATCACTGTAAGCAATTGCAGACACCTGTGCTAATTAGTTTGGCAGGTGTGTCCAATGAAAGGCAAGACTACTTAAGAAGGCTGTCTCACATTATTAAGCAGCCTACATTTTCTGCCAAAATGGGAAAGAAAAAGGATGTGTCGGCTGCTGAGAAGCAACAAATTGTGGAGTGTTTAGGTCAAGGCATGACTACAATCAACATTGTGCGATGATCAGGATGAAGTGTCTTGGCAATCAAGAAGTATGTAGCTGATTCACAGTACACACATGTGCGTGCTGATAAGGGCAAATTGAGGACTCTTTCCTACAGGCAATTACGTCAGGTTAAAAGAGCAGCGGCAAGAAAGCCTTGTCATAGCAGCAGACAAGTTTTTGAAGCTGCTGGTGCCTCCAACGTCCCCCGAACAACAAGATGCAGGGTCCTTCAGAGGTTTGCAGCTGTGCATACGCCATCCTGTCGACCTCCTCTATCCACTTCACACAAGCAGAAACGGCTCCAGTGGGCCAAACATTACATGAAGACTGATTTCAAAACTGTTTTGTTCACGGATGAGTGCCGTGCAGCGCTCGATGGTCCAGATGGATGGAGTGGAGGATGGCTGGTTGATGGACACCCCACGCAAACATGGCTACAGCGCCAACAAGGAGGAGGTGGAGTAATGTTTTGGGCTGGAATCATGGGGAGAGAGATTGTCGGCCCCTTTAGGATCCCTGAAGGCGCTAAAGATGAACTCCATAATGTATGTGGATTTTCTCAAACAGCACTTCCTGCCATGGTTCAAGAAGAAGAACCGTGTATTTCACAGCAAGATCATTTTTCTGCATGATAATGCACCATCTCATGCTGCACATAAAACATCTGCATCTCTGGCTGATATGGGCATAAAAGGGGACAAACTTATGGTGTGACCCCCATGCTCCCCTGACCTCTACCCCATTCAGAACCTTTGGAGAAACATTAAAAGGAGTGTCTATGATGGCGGGAGGCAGTTCACATCTAAGCTACAGCTCTGGGAGGGTATTCTGTCCTCATGCAAAACAATTGAAGCAGAAACCATCCAAAACCTGACAAATTCAATGGACGAGAGAGTTCAGAAGCTCCTTTCGAACAAGGGGTCCTATGTGAAAATGTAACATCACCTACAATAAAGTTTTGAGTTGAAAACTGTTTGATTTCAGTTTCTAACAACCTGCTAATGCTTATAATTTCAAAAATGACCATTTTTTTGGTCTTTATTAAAATGAAAAGGTTGATCGAAAAGTTTGGGGGATCTAAGAGTGTGGCAACCCAGTAGTCATGATTACTTCGAATTCTGACAATATGAGGGTCATGCTGCAGGTAGTGCAGCAAGAAGGCACTTATGTGTCTTGCGCATCTCGGAGCCCCAAAATTATTTTCCGGGCTAGATGCAGCTAAAAATTATTTTTAATTTTAAATCTGGTGGAGCTTATTATAGATGGCCTAATAGGATCAGTGCTGCACACTGCTACAAAGCCCAAATTATTTTCCAGTCAAGATACAGATAAACATGATTAGTAATTTGAAAGCTTAAAACGGTTGGAAGGGTGATTTTAACCAATCATCAAGCTTTTACTCTCCCCAGGATGACACAGGGGTAGAAAAGTCGTTTCGGATCCATGATTTGTTCATCTTTATGAACGTGAGTCTGTCTACATTATCAGTGGAGAGCCGCGTGCGCTTATCTGTCAGCACACCACCAGCAGCGCTGAACACACGTTCAGACAGAACGCTGGCTGCGGGGCATGACATGATTTCCAAGGCGTAAGTGGCTAGCTCCGGCCATTTATCCAGATTGGAAGCCCAAAAAGAGCAAGGGTCCAGTGACACAGTCGTGGCTTCAATGTTTACTTGGAGATACTCCTGTACCATCGTCTCTAGGCGTTGACTATGTGTCAGACTTCTTGTCTCCTGTGGCCTTGCAAAGGATGGGCTAAAAAAGTGGTGAAATGATTCCGCAAAATTGATGTTACCAGCAGATACTGTGGTTCTGTTACGGTTTGAGTGCTGAACACTTGACGGTCCCACGGTTGGCAAGTTGGAACTGTGAGATTCACTACGTGCACCACTGGTATTTTGTGGAAAAGCACATGTAAGATTCTGCAACAGTCTCTGCTGATACTCCTGCATGCGTGCATCCCTTTCTATGGCAGGAATAATTTCTGCAAATTTACTTTTGTACCGGGGATCTAACAGTGTGGCAACCCAGTAGTCAGGATTATTTCTAATTCTCACAATTCGAGGGTCATGTTGCAGGTAGTGCAGCAAGAAGGCACTCATGTGTGTTGCGCATCCAAGTCCCTGTTGTGTTGGTGGCGAGGTAACAATCATGCTTCCTTCCTCTGTCCTCTCCCCCCAACCTCGCACAACAGAAATGTGATCAAGGTCTCCCTCATCTGATGAGTCTTCCATCAGTTCGTCCTCCACTTCTTCCTGGGCTCCTGCACCTTCCTCACTAGTTTGGCTGCTACCATGCGCCCTGGTAAAACGATCTCCCCCACCCTCACATGCCTGCCGCCTTGGTGCTGCCGACCGTCTGGACCTTGCAGATGTTAGCCCTTCCGCATACAACTCCTCCTCCTCTACTTCCTCCACCTCCTCTTGTGCCACCACCTGACTCCGAATTCTGTTTAACATGTGCTCCAGCATGTAAATCACCGGAATAGTCATGCTGATAATGGCATCGTCAGCACTAAACATCTTCGTCGCCATTTCAAAACTGTGCTGAAGGGTGCATAGGTCCCTGATCTGAGACCACTCCTCCAGCGTGATTTGCCCCACCTCTGAATCTCGTTGGCCCAGGCTATACGTCAGAACGTATTGCACCAGGGCTTGTCGGTGCTGCCACAGTCGCTGCAACATGTGCAGAGTTGAATTCCACCGGGTAGGCACATCGCATTTTAGCCGGTGAAGTGACAGGCCCAACGACTTCTGTAGAGATGTAAGTCGCTGAGCTGCGGGATGCGAACGGCGGAAGTGAGCACACAGCGACCGTGCCCTCTGCAGAAGGCCATCTAGTCTGGGATAGTGGGCTAAAAATTGCTGGACAACCAGGTTCAACACGTAAGCCATACAAGGCACGCGTGTGACATTGCCCCGGCGAAGGGCCGCACCCAGGTTTGCAGCATTGTCGCACACGGCCTTCCCTGGTTTCAGGTCCAGTGGAGACAACCATTCATGAAATTGGTTCTCCAGAGCTGACCACAACTCCTCAGCTGTGTGACTCACATTTCCCAGACATTTCAATGTAAAAACCGCCTGATGACGTTGAGCCCTACTGCCAGCATAGTAAGGAGGTGTGCAGGATCCCTTCTGCGCAGTTAGAAAGCTTGTGGCATGACCAGACAGGCTTTGGGTGCAGGTGGAAGACCGAGAGGAGGTTGATGAGGCAGAAGCAGTGGAGGAACTTTGACATAAAGAGGATTGACGCACAACTCGTGGGGACGGCAAGACTTGGACAGCAGCCCCTTGTCCTGCTGTCACCATAGTTACCCAGTGCCCAGTCAGCGACATGTAACGCCCCTGTCCATGCCTACTCGTCCAAGTGTCTGTGGTGAAATGCACCCTGTCACACACAGAGTTTCTCAAAGAAGCGGTGATGTTGTGTGCGACATGCTGGTGGAGCGCAGGCACACCTTTCTTTGAGAAGTAGTGCCGACTGGGCATCTGGTACTGGGGCACTGCGACGGACATAAGGTCTCGAAAATCCTCTGTGTCCACCAGGCGGAAAGGCAGCATTTCTGTAGCCAAGAGCTTGCAGATGGTGAAATTCAACCTCTTAGCTTTCTCATGGCTAGGAGGAAATGGTCTTTTACTTGTCCACATCTGAGGGACCGAGGGCTGGCTATTGTGCTTAGACGGGGTTGATAAGGGTGTCCCCGGCAAACTGCCGGTCTGTGAGGAAGATGCAGGCGGACATGTTAGGTTGCCTTCATCCAAAGGTGGTGCTATCGATGTCGGACAGCGCTCAAGACCAGCTGGTGTTACCACCTCCAAAGAAAATGATGACCTGCCAATCACGCTGGCTGTTGCGGGTAAAGAGGTGGCAGGTCTGCGCCCCAAAACAGGTGTGACTGCTGTCCCCCCAGTCACAGAGGATGAAGAGGCCGTGGATGCACAAGATATGGCAGACGGTGGTTGGCCCGGCCGGTTAGGCCGCATTGTAGCACACTGAGCTTCCCACTGCAACTTATGCTTCATGTCCATGTGCCGGTTCATGCATGAAGTACTCAAACTATGTATTTTTTGGCCTCTACTTAGCTTTTGCTGACAAATGTTACAGATAACACGAGTTGGGTCATCTTTATCGATCTGAAAAAATGCCCAGGCTATGCAAGGCTTAGCACCCATGCGACCTGAAGAGCCACCACGACTTGTGGTGAGAGGCAGAGTTGTGTTTGAGGATGCAGTTGTTGACGTGCTTCCAGTACTACGTCTCTGTCCAGGAAGGCGCAACCTGACCTCGTCGTCACTAGCATCTTCCTCCACCTCCTCTGCTGACCTCATCTCTTGGCTGACTGTGGGTTGACAGTAAGTGGGATCTCCGACCTCATCATCATCACCCTGTGCGTTATCACACCCGTCGTCCTCAGAGCCAACCTGTTCCTGCCCTGACAAAAAACTAAAGTTGTCGCTCCAATCAGGTATTTGAGTCTTATCATCGTCTTCCTCATTGTCTCCACCAACAGGAGTTACAGTTTGGGAATGAGGGTCTACATTATGGTCAGAACCTTCTTCGTCTGGTCCTGGATCCGACTCATAAAGATTCTGGGCATCAGTGCAGATCATTTCCTCGTCTGGATTCACAGAAGCGCTGGAGTCGACCTCTGATTCCCAGGCTATAGTATGAGTAAACAGCTCTGCAGACTCAACCATCTGTTCTACCTCATACTCAGACGGGCAGCTGGAGATTTGGGAGCTGTGAGGAAGCAAGTGCGATTTGGGTGACACCTTTGAGGACTGGAGTATTTGTGATGTTGAAGTTGATGTGGAGGAGAGCCCACTTAAAGGAGCACTTGATATCCGTTGAAGCACCTGCTGTTTTCGTGCCTCATCTGGAATTTGTAGCGATTGGCGTGGCCGTAAGAAAGGGATCTTATCACATTGTCCGCTAAAAGAAGTAGACATTTTAGTTTGGCTGGAAGATGGTCTTTCTTCTGCACCTACCCCACGGACACAACCTTTTTTCCCTTTCCCAACACGCCTATTCCCCTTTCCACCAGCAGCAGGCCTTTTTCCACTCATTTTGGTGGTTAACTAATTCACAACTCTGGAGTTGTTTGCACAAAAAAACAATGGATGGTAACCGAGCAGAGCTGAGTGGCCAAACTGTGGTATTAGGCCAAAACTATTGGCTGGGTTAGATGCAGAAAAAAATTATTTTTAATTTGCAACCTGATGGAGGTCAGTATAGATGGACTAATAGACCAAGTCCCACACACCGCTAGAAGCCCAAATATTTTTTCAGAGCTAGATGCAGAAAATTTTTTTATTCAATTTGCAACCTGATGGAGGTCAGTATAGATGGACTAATAGACCAAGTCCCACACACTGCTAGAAGCCCAAATATTTTTTCAGAGCTAGATGCAGAAAAAAAATATTTTTAATTTGCAACCTGATGGAGGTCAGTATAGATGGACTAATAGACCAAGTCCCACACACTGCTAGAAGCCCAAATATTTTTTCAGAGCTAGATGCAGAAAAAAAAATATTTTTAATTTGCAACCTGATGGAGGTCAGTATAGATGGACTAATAGACCAAGTCCCACACACCGCTAGAAGCCCAAATATTTTTTCAGAGCTAGATGCAGAAAAAAATTATATTCAATTTGCAACCTGCTGGAGGTCAGTATAGAAGGACTAATAGAACAAGTCCCACACACTGCTAGAAGCCCAAATATTTTTTCAGAGCTAAATGAAGAAAAAAATTATTTTTAATTTGCAACCTGATGGAGGTCAGTATAGATGGACTAATAGACCAAGTCCCACACACTGCTAGAAGCCCAAATATTTTTTCAGAGCTAGATGCAGAAAAAAAATATTTTTAATTTGCAACCTGATGGAGGTCAGTATAGATGGACTAATAGACCAAGTCCCACACACCGCTAGAAGCCCAAATATTTTTTCAGAGCTAGATGCAGAAAATTTTTTTATTCAATTTGCAACCTGATGGAGGTCAGTATAGATGGACTAATAGACCAAGTCCCACACACTGCTAGAAGCCCAAATATTTTTTCAGAGCTAGATGCAGAAAAAAATTATTTTTAATTTGCAACCTGATGGAGGTCAGTGTAGATGGACTAATAGACCAAGTCCCACACACTGCTAGAAGCCCAAATATTTTTTCAGAGCTAGATGCAGAAAAAAATTATTTTTAATTTGCAACCTGATGGAGGTCAGTATAGATGGACTAATAGACCAAGTCCCACACACTGCTAGAAGCCCAAATATTTTTTCAGAGCTAGATGCAGAAAAAAAATATTTTTAATTTGCAACCTGATGGAGGTCAGTATAGATGGACTAATAGACCAAGTCCCACACACTGCTAGAAGCCCAAATATTTTTTCAGAGCTAGATGCAGAAAAAAATTATATTCAATTTGCAACCTGATGGAGGTCAGTATAGATGGACTAATAGAATGATGCTATGCCCAAAAGATTTTACTTCACTAGGTGCAGTAAAAAAATTGGTATTCTATACACAGGTGGTATATCTTGCAACACAGATAGGCTACTCCACTGACTAACACACTCTGCAATAGGCCAAAAAGGATTAACTTTGCTAGATTCAGCCAAATGCTGTGAAAAAAACTTGCACAGCACTGGCACAGACCTGCCTGGCAAAAACTGATAGGAACTGATGTAACCTAGTCCTGAAAAGGACTCCAATTACAATTAGTCTTTACTCCCACAATCTATCTATTTAAGAGCACAGACCTGCTTGATAAAAGTCGTAGGAAATGCTATAACCTAGTCCTTAAAAGGACTGCAATCACAACTATTCCCTACTCCCAAGCTATCTGTATATTTGTGCGAAAATTGGCTTGAAATTAACAAGGTATAGCGCACACAGCAACAGCGGTGCCGTCTAACACGCAGCTGCAGCAGTGAGAAAATGGTGGCGACGGGGAAAATGGCTTGGTCTTATAGGGCAAGGACATGTGACATACACTGCCAATCACACATGCCTTGCTTGTGTGAAAAAAAGCACTTCACTCCGTGTGTGCGCTGCTGATAGGCTGACAGATTGCACCTCCCCACTGCAAATGCGGGAAAGAGAAAAAAAAATGGAGATCTTCATTGTTCCTGCAGAGATCCATCCCCTGCCCCTCCCCCCGCCCCGCTGTACACTCAAACTGCGTATTCACATTAATTTTCATCATTACTGAGAAAAAATCCAGTTATGATTTTGGTGCACGAACAGTTATCGAACATAACCTCGAACAGCCGAATTTTTCTCAAATTGTTCGTGTTCGCCGACCGGCTTGAACACCGCCCAAAACAGCTCGAATTTGAGATTGGCGAACAGTTCGAGTAGAACAACGCTCATCTCTAGTCCTGATCCACACTACATCCTTACCTGAGAGTGAGATATCACACCTCTGGGTGAGGTGCAATACCTCTGTAGCAACCGAGCCCTCAGGGTGCTACAGTTCCATTTATCTTCAGCCTAGGTGACGTATTGCGATACAGGGCCGTGATTTTGGCTATAAAAGGGTCCCCTAGACCCCTACCCCAAGCTTTTTAAGAGAATCATATATGGCGTGCCAGGAGACTCTATGGAATGCTTTCTCAGCATCCAACGAGAGTATCTAATTACAAATTTTTAACTGCATCTAGCCCAGGAAATACTTTGTGCCTAGTAGCAGTGTCTGCTAGTCAGCGGATTATCCCGGCTGTTAAGCAAGCTACACCACCTGTAGTTTGGACACTTAATTTTTTCAAAGGAAATGCTTCGGGACCACGGGATACTCAGTGAAGAGCATCAGGAGGCACCCCAAGGCATAGGGGCTGGGACTGGCAGTAGGATGCCTTGCGGTGGACAGCCGAGCTCGATCCTTATAAAAGCTTTTTAACTGCAGCAGCTTTAGTGGACGCTACTGGAGCTGGAATTACGCGGCTGCTGGCATGAGACTTGCCCTCCAATAGATCCTTGTAAATGGATTTAAAGTGTATTCATTCAAATTAGAGGGACAATTTAAATTAAAAAGCTTAGAGCTGCCTCCACCACAGGGGGGCTCTCTCGACCCACCAGCGGACAGGCACCAGTATTGGGAGAGGGGGGCTGGCCGTCAGGGTTCACCGCGGCTCTGGCACAAACCCGGCGACACGGAGGTGGCACGGGCAGGAGCGGACTGGCCGTCTCGGCTTGTCACTTTTTGGATTTTAGAAGGGCATGACATGCCTATATCTGTGTCTCCCCCTCCTTTTACTCCTCCACCTCTTTTCATTTCGCATGACTATATGTACTTGTCACTTTTCCATGTGTTAGTTGTGTCTTCTGAGCAGTTTGTCAGCTTTTGGACACCTTTGAAGGTGTTTTCTATGTGTTTCTATGTGTTTTTGTTTGCCTGCCATTGGTTTTAACGGTGTTCGAAGGTGTTCGACGAACAGTTCGACGAACAGTTCGGCGAACACACGGGTGTTCGACGAACCGAACCGAACTCGAACACTACGGGGGTGGCTCAACACTAATCAGGACCCGACACCTGCATGCATTACACCACATTGCCGTGGGGCAGGGCGACCAATATGCCCCTGAGATGGGCACAACAGTCCCTGTCCCTGGCTGGAGTGGGGGGAGGGAACACTGAGGAAGGGGAACCCTGTAGTGCAGGATCAGGGAGGAAGCAGTTCCTGGGTGCATTGAGAAGGGAGTATAAAAGGTGGGCACCATCTTAGTTCAGTGCAGAGAAGTCTGAGCAGAAGTGGCAGGGAGCAGGGGCTCTGCATGAGCTCTGCTCCGGAGGCGGGCCTAGTAACAGAGGCCCAGGCCTGGAAGAGGGAGAAGGAAGGAAGAGGAGCGGAGAAGGCTCCAGGAACGAGGAACGAAGGGATCCCAGGGGTGTGGACGGGCGAGTCGCCACCGCACGCCCGAATCCACCTGCGTGGAGGGGTCAGGCCAAAGGGGGAGACCGGTCCCCGAAACTAGTGGAGGCAGGAAACGACCCTCAGCTAGAAACAGGAGGCTGTGACATCTTATGTGGCGCAGCCCCTCGCTACACCCGCTAGGAAGGCACCACATAGGGTCAGGGAAACTGGCGCCAAGTTTACCAAGAGGAGGCCCGTGGCAGCCGGACAGAAGGGTTGGTAAGAAAGGCCAGACAAAGGACACACAAAGGGGGTCCTGTGAAGCGCTCCAAAGTTATCTGGGAGTTGTCTGAGCCCCTCACCTGGTGAGCACAGTATGACGTGGGCAGCCGTTACCTGCAGACGTGGTCTGGATAATAAGAACTGTGAGTAAAGGCCCTGGACTGCATCACTGACTCCGTGTCGTTACTGCTGCTGCCCTGCACCATCACCCCCATTCTCCGCATACACTGCCCTGAGGCTATACTCCTCCCGTGGGGAGTTATGCTACGCTCTGCTGCACCCACAACACCAGCCTCAGCGGTCTGCCCTGGAGCGGCGGTTCACTCTGACCGCAATCCACGGGTGGCGTAGTCGGACATTTAAACATCAAAACCACATAAATAGTTCCGCCACTGGTTTGACCGCCCTGAGCCACGGAACCGGGTCGCAGCCACGGAGACTACAACCACCAGCATCCACCAAAAAGGGTCCGGCTCCGGCTCCGGGTGTCCCAAGGCCCAGGGGGCGCGTCAGAACATTTTCATCACCTTTCACAATCACCAATGGGACAAGGCAGGGATGTTCTCTGTCCCCTCTCATATACATCCTAGTGACGGAGCACCTGCTCTCATCAATTCGCCATAACCCCAATATTAGGTGGATTGAGGTGGGAGGCACCGAGTACAAGTGCTCTCTATTTGCTGATGATGTCCTAGTATATATCACTCAATCACATATATCCATCCATGCTGTTATGGCTGAAATAGATCACTTTGTTACATGGCCAAATTTTAAAATCAATGCAGCGAAGTCTGAGGCCCTCGATGTCTCCCTCCCCAAATCCATATAGGATTCCATCCAGTCCAACTTTCCCTTTGCCTGGCCCTCACAGGGTATCAAATACTTAGGAATTCCTATTCATAGAGACCTCTCCCATCTATGTTATCTTAATTTTGGGCCCTTTATTGAACAACTCCATACAGACCACGGTTGGCAAGTTAGAACTGTAAGATTCACTACGTGAACCACTTGTGTTTTGTGGAAAAGCACATGTACACTGTGTTCCAAATTATTATGCAAAAAGTGTTTAGGAGTGATAAGGGAAGAATTTGTTTGTTTGTCAGTTAAACTCATTGATGGTGATGTGTGCCAGGGCTCTTTATATCACTGTAAGCAATTGCAGACACCTGTGCTAATTAGTTTGGCAGGTGTGTCCAATGAAAGGCAAGACTACTTAAGAAGGCTGTCTCACATTATTAAGCAGCCTACATTTTCTGCCAAAATGGGAAAGAAAAAGGATGTGTCGCCTGCTGAGAAGCAACAAATTGTGGAGTGTTTAGGTCAAGGCATGACTACAATCAACATTGTGCGATGATCAGGATGAAGTGTCTTGGCAATCAAGAAGTATGTAGCTGATTCACAGTACACACGTGTGCGTGCTGATAAGGGCAAATTGAGGACTCTTTCCTACAGGCAATTACGTCAGGTTAAAAGAGCAGCGGCAAAAAAGCCTTGTCATAGCAGCAGACAAGTTTTTGAAGCTGCTGGTGCCTCCAACGTCCCCCGAACAACAAGATGCAGGGTCCTTCAGAGGTTTGCAGCTGTGCATACGCCATCCTGTCGACCTCCTCTATCCACTTCACACAAGCAGAAACGGCTCCAGTGGGCCAAACATTACATGAAGACTGATTTCAAAACTGTTTTGTTCACGGATGAGTGCCGTGCAGCGCTCGATGGTCCAGATGGATGGAGTGGAGGATGGCTGGTTGATGGACACCCCACGCAAACACGGCTACAGCGCCAACAAGGAGGAGGTGGAGTAATGTTTTGGGCTGGAATCATGGGGAGAGAGATTGTCGGCCCCTTTAGGATCCCTGAAGGCGCTAAAGATTAACTCCATAATGTATGTGGATTTTCTCAAACAGCACTTCCTGCCATGGTTCAAGAAGAAGAACCGTGTATTTCACAGCAAGATCATTTTTTTGCATGATAATGCACCATCTCATGCTGCACATAAAACATCTGCATCTCTGGCTGATATGGGCATAAAAGGGGACAAACTTATGGTGTGACCCTCATGCTCCCCTGACCTCTACCCCATTCAGAACCTTTGAAGCATCATTAAAAGGAGTGTCTATGATGGCGGGAGGCAGTTCACATCTAAGCAACAGCTCTGGGAGGGTATTCTGTCCTCATGCAAAACAATTGAAGCAGAAACCATCCAAAACCTGACAAATTCAATGGACGAGAGAGTTCAGAAGCTCCTTTCGAACAAGGGGTCCTATGTGAAAATGTAACATCACCTAGAATAAAGTTTTGAGGTGAAAACTGCTTGATTTCAGTTTCTAACAACCTGCTAATGCTTATAATTTCAAAAATGACCATTTTTTTGGTCTTTATTAAAATGAAAAGGTTGATCGAAAAGTTTGGGGGATCTAAGAGTGTGGCAACCCAGTAGTCATGATTACTTCGAATTCTGACAATATGAGGGTCATGCTGCAGGTAGTGCAGCAAGAAGGCACTTATGTGTCTTGCGCATCTCAGAGCCCCAAAATTATTTTCCGGGCTAGATGCAGCTAAAAATTATTATTAATTTTAAATCTGGTGAAACTTTAGTATAGATGGCCTAATAGGATCAGTGCTGCACACTGCTACAAAGCCCAAATTATTTTCCAGTCAAGATACAGATAAACATGATTAGTAATTTTAAATCTGGTGGAGCTTATTATAGATGGCCTAATAGAATCAGTGCTGCACACTGCTACAAAGCCCAAATTATTTTCCAGCCAAGATACAGATATACATGATTAGTAATTTGAAAGCTTAAAACGGTTGGTAGGGTGATTTTAAACAATCATCAAGCTTTTACTCTCCCCAGGATGACACAGGGGTAGAAAAGTAGTTTCGGATCCATGATTTGTTCATCTTTATGAACGTGAGTCTGTCTACATTATCAGTGGAGAGCCGCGTGCGCTTATCTGTCAGCACAGCACCAGCAGCGCTGAACACACGTTCAGACAGAACGCTGGCTGCGGGGCATGGCAAGATCTCCAAGGCGTAAGTGGCTAGCTCCGGCCATTTATCCAGATTGGAAGACCAAAAAGAGCAAGGGTCCAGTGACACAGTCATGGCTTCAATGTTTACTTGGAGATACTCCTGTACCATCGTCTCTAGGCGTTGACTATGTGTCAGACTTCTTGTCTCCTGTGGCCTTGCAAATGATGGGCTAAAAAAGTGGTGAAATGATTCCGCAAAATTGATGTTACCAGCAGATACTGTGGTTCTGTTACGGTTTGAGTGCTGAACACTTGACGGTCCCACGGTTGGCAAGTTGGAACTGTGAGATTCACTACGTGCACCACTGGTATTTTGTGGAAAAGCACATGTAAGATTCTGCAACAGTCTCTGCTGATACTCCTGCATGCGTGCATCCCTTTCTATGGCAGGAATAATTTCTGCAAATTTACTTTTGTACCGGGGATCTAACAGTGTGGCAACCCAGTAGTCAGGATTATTTCTAATTCTCACAATTCGAGGGTCATGTTGCAGGTAGTGCAGCAAGAAGGCACTCATGTGTGTTGCGCATCCAGGAGCACCAAGTCCCTGTTGTGTTGGTGGCGATGTAACAATCATGCTTCCTTCCTCTGTCCTCTCCCCCCAACCTCGCACAACAGAAATGTGATCAAGGTCTCCCTCATATGATGAGTCTTCCATCAGTTCGTCCTCCACTTCTTCATGGGCTCCTGCACCTTCCTCACTAGTTTGGCTGCTACCATGCGCCCTGGTAAAACCAATTCCCCCACCCTCACATGCCTGCCGCCTTGGTGCTGCCGACCGTCTGGACCTTGCAGATGTCAGCCCTTCCGCATACAACTCCTCCTCCTCTACTTCCTCCACCTCCTCTTGTGCCACCACCTGACTCCGAATTCTGTTTAACATGTGCTCCAGCATGTAAATCACCGGAATAGTCATGCTGATAATGGCATCGTCAGCACTAAACATCTTCGTCGCCATTTCAAAACTGTGCAGAAGGGTGCATAGGTCCCTGATCTGAGACCACTCCTCCAGCGTGATTTGCCCCACCTCTGGATCTCGTTGGCCCAGGCTATACGTCAAAACTTATTGCACCAGGGCTTGTCGGTGCTGCCACAGTCGCTGCAACATGTGCAGAGTTGAATTCCACCGGGTAGGCACATCGCATTTTAGCCGGTGAAGTGGCAGGCCCAAGGACTTCTGTAGAGATGTAAGTCGCTGAGCTGCGGGATGCGAATGGCGGAAGTGAGCACACAGCGACCGTGCCCTCTGCAGAAGGCCATCTAGTCTGGGATAGTGGGCTAAAAATTGCTGGACAACCAGGTTCAACACGTGAGCCATACAAGGCACGTGTGTGACATTGCCCCGGCGAAGGGCCGCACCCAGGTTTGCAGCATTGTCGCACACGGCCTTCCCTGGTTTCAGGTCCAGTGGAGACAACCATTCATGAAATTGGTTCTCCAGAGCTGACCACAACTCCTCAGCTGTGTGACTCACATTTCCCAGACATTTCAATGTAAAAACCGCCTGATGACGTTGAGCCCTACTGCCAGCATAGTAAGGAGGTGTGCAGGATCCCTTCTGCGCAGTTAGAAAGCTTGTGGCATGACCAGACAGGCTTTGGGTGCAGGTGGAAGACCGAGAGGAGGTTGAGGAGGCAGAAGCAGTGGAGGAACTTTGACATAAAGAGGATTGACGCACAACTCGTGGGGACGGCAAGACTTGGACAGCAGCCCCTTGTCCTGCTGTCTCCATAGTTACCCAGTGCCCAGTCAGCGACATGTAACGCCCCTGTCCATGCCTACTCGTCCAAGTGTCTGTGGTGAAATGCACCCTGTCACACACAGAGTTTCTCAAAGAAGCGGTGATGTTGTGTGCGACATGCTGGTGGAGCGCAGGCACACCTTTCTTTGAGAAGTAGTGCCGACTGGGCATCTGGTACTGGGGCACTGCGACGGACATAAGGTCTCGAAAATCCTCTGTGTCCACCAGGCGGAAAGGCAGCATTTCTGTAGCCAAGAGCTTGCAGATGGTGAAATTCAACCTCTTAGCTATCTCATGGCTAGGAGGAAATGGTCTTTTACTTGTCCACATCTGAGGGACCGAGGGCTGGCTATTGTGCTTAGACGGGGTTGATAAGGGTGTCCCCGGCAAACTGCCGGTCTGTGAGGAAGATGCAGGCGGACATGTTAGGTTGCCTTGATCCAAAGGTGGTGCTATCGATGTCGGACAGCGCTCAACACCAGCTGGTGTTACCACCTCCAAAGAAAATGATGACCTGCCAATCACGCTGGCTGTTGCGGGTAAAGAGGTGGCAGGTCTGCGCCCCAAAACAGGTGTGACTGCTGTCCCCCCAGTCACAGAGGATGAAGAGGCCGCGGATGCACAAGATATGGCAGACGGTGGTTGGCCCGGCCGGCTAGGCCGCATTGTAGCACACTGAGCTTCCCACTGCAACTTATGCTTCATGTCCATGTGCCGGTTCATGCATGAAGTACTCAAACTATGTATTTTTTGGCCTCTACTTAGCTTTTGCTGACAAATGTTACAGATAACACGAGTTGGGTCATCTTTATCGATCTGAAAAAATGCCCAGGCTATGCAAGGCTTAGCACCCATGCGACCTGAAGAGCCACCACGACTTGTGGTGAGAGGCAGAGTTGTGTTTGAGGATGCAGTTGTTGACGTGCTTCCAGTACTACGTCTCTGTCCAGGAAGGCGCAACCTGACCTCGTCGTCACTAGCATCTTCCTCCACCTCCTCTGCTGACCTCATCTCTTGGCTGACTGTGGGTTGACAGTAAGTGGGATCTCCAACCTCATCATCATCACCCTGTGCGTTATCACACCCGTCGTCCTCAGAGCCAACCTGTTCCTGCCCTGACAAAAAACTAAAGTTGTCGCTCCAATCAGGTATTTGAGTCTTATCATCGTCTTCCTCATTGTCTCCACCAACAGGAGTTACAGTTTGGGAATGAGGGTCTACATTATGGTCAGAACCTTCTGCGTCTGGTCCTGGATCCGACTCATAAAGATTCTGGGCATCAGTGCAGATCATTTCCTCGTCTGGATTCACAGAAGCGCTGGAGTCGACCTCTGATTCCCAGACTATAGTATGAGTAAACAGCTCTGCAGACTCAACCATCTGTTCTACCTCATACTCAGACGGGCAGCTGGAGATTTGGGAGCTGTGAGGAAGCAAGTGCGATTGGGGTGACACCTTTGAGGACTGGAGTATTTGTGATGTTGAAGTTGATGTGGAGGAGAGCCCACTTAAAGGAGCACTTGATATCCGTTGAAGCACCTGCTGTTTTTGTGCCTCATCTGGAATTTGTAGCGATTGGCGTGGCCGTAAGAAAGGGATCTTATCACATTGTCCGCTAAAAGAAGTAGACATTTTAGTTTGGCTGGAAGATGGTCTTTCTTCTGCAGATGTTACTGTTGCTTTAACACCTACCCCACGGACACAACCTTTTATCCCCTTCCCAACACGCCTATTCCCCTTTCCACCAGCAGCAGGCCTTTTTCCACTCATTTTGGTGGTTAACTAAAACACAACTCTGGAGTTGTTTGCACAAAAAAACAATGGATGGGAACCGAGCAGAGCTGAGTGGCCAAACTGTGGTATTAGGCCAAAACTATTGGCTGGGTTAGATGCAGAAAAAAAATATATTCAGTTTGCAACCTGATGGAGGTCAGTATAGATGGACTAATAGAGAAAGTCCCACACACTGCTAGAAGGCCAAATATTTTTTCAGAGCTAGATGCAGACAAAAAATTATTTTGAATTTGCAACCTGATGGAGGTCAGTATAGGTGGACTAATAGAACAAGTCCCACACACTGCTAGAAGGCCAAATATTTTTTCAGAGCTAGATGCAGAAAAAAATTATATTCAGTTTGCAACCTGATGGAGGTCTGTATAGATGGATTAATAGAACAAGTCCCACACACAGCTAGAAGCCCAAATATTTTTTCAGAGGTAGATGCAGATAAAAATTATTTTTAATTTGCAACCTGATGGAGGTCAGTATAGATGGACTAATAGAGAAAGTCCCACACACTGCTAGAAGGCCAAATATTTTTTCAGAGCTAGATGCAGATAAAAATTATTTTTAATTTGCAACCTGATGGAGGTCAGTATAGATGGACTAATAGAGAAAGTCCCACACACTGCTAGAAGTCCAAATATTTTTTCAGAGCTAGATGCAGATAAAAATTATATTCAATTTGCAACCTGATAGAGGTCAGTATAGATGGACTAATAGAACAAGTCCCACACACAGCTAGAAGCCCAAATATTTTTTTAGAGGTACTGTAGATGCAGATAAAAATTATTTTTAATTTGCAACCTGATGAATATCAGTATAAATGGACTAATGCAACAAGTCCCACACACAGCTAGAAGCCCAATATTTTTTCAGAGGTAGATGCAGAAAAAAATAAATACAGTTTGCAACCTGATGGAGGTCAGTATAGATGGAGTAATAGAACAAGTCCCACACACAGCTAGAAGCCCAAATATTTTTTCAGAGGTAGATGCAGATAAAAATTATTTTTAATTTGCAACCTGATGGAGGTCAGTATAGATGGACTAATAGAGAAAGTCCCACACACTGCTAGAAGGCCAAATATTTTTTCAGAACTAGATGCAGATAAAAATTATATTCAATTTGCAACCTGATGGAGGTCAGTATAGATGGACTAATAGAGAAAGTCCCACACACAGCAAGAAGCCCAATATTTTTTCAGAGGTAGATGCAGAAAAAAATATATTCAGTTTGCAACCTGATGGAGGTCAGTGTAGATGGACTAATAGAACAAGTCCCACACACAGCTAGAAGCCCAAATATTTTTTCAGAGGTAGATGCAGATAAAAATTATTTTTAATTTGCAACCTGATGGAGGTCAGTATAGATGGACTAATAGAGAAAGTCCCACACACTGCTAGAAGGCCAAATATTTTTTCAGAGCTAGATGCAGAAAAAAATTATATTCAGTTTGCAACCTGATGGAGGTCAGTATAGATGGACTAATAGAGAAAGTCCCACACACTGCTAGAAGGCCACATATTTTTTCAGAGGTAGATGCAGAAAAAAATATATTCAGTTTGCAACCTGATGGAGGTCTGTATAGATGGATTAATAGAACAAGTCCCACACACAGCTAGAAGCCCAATATTTTTTCAGAGGTAGATGCAGAAAAAAATATATTCAGTTTGCAACCTGATGGAGGTCAGTATGGATGGACTAATACAACAAGTCCCACACACAGCTAGAAGCCCAATATTTTTTCAGAGGTAGATGCAGAAAAAAATATATTCAGTTTGCAACCTGATGGAGGTCTGTATACATGGATTAATAGAACAAGTCCCACACACAGCTAGAAGCCCAATATTTTTTCAGAGGTAGATGCAGAAAAAAATATATTCAGTTTGCAACCTGATGGAGGTCTGTATAGATGGATTAATAGAACAAGTCCCACACACAGCTAGAAGCCCAATATTTTTTCAGAGGTAGATGCAGAAAAAAATTTATTCAGTTTGCAACCTGATGGAGGTCAGTATAGATGGACTAATACAACAAGTCCCACACACAGCTAGAAGCCCAATATTTTTTAAGAGCTAGATGCAGAAAAAAATTATATTCTATTTGCAACCTGATGGAGGTCAGTATAGATGGACTAATAGAATGATGCTATGCCCAAAAGATTTTACTTCACTAGGTGCAGTAAAAAAATTGGTATTCTATACACAGGTGGTATATCTTGCAACACAGATAGGCTACTCCACTGACTAACACACTCTGCAATAGGCCAAAAAGGATTAGCTTTGCTAGATTCAGCCAAATGCTGTGAAAAAAACTTGCACAGCACTGGCACAGACCTGCCTGGCAAAAACTGATAGGAACTGATGTAACCTAGTCCTGAAAAGGACTCCAATTACAATTAGTCTTTACTCCCACAATCTATCTATTTAAGAGCACAGACCTGCTTGATAAAAGTCGTAGGAAATGCTGTAACCTAGTCCTTAAAAGGACTGCAATCACAACTATTCCCTACTCCCAAGCTATCTGTACATTTGTGCGAAAATTGGCTTGAAATTAACAAGGTATAGCGCACACAGCAACAGCGGTGCCGTCTAACACGCAGCTGCAGCAGTGAGAAAATGGTGGCGACGGGGAAAATGGCTTGGTCTTATAGGGCAAGGACATGTGACATACACTGCTAATGACACATGCCCTTGCTTGTGTGAAAAAAAGCACTTCGCTCCGTGTTTGCGCTGTTGATAGGCTGACAGATTGCACCTCCCCACTGTAAATGCGGGAAAGAGAAAAAAAAAATGGAGATCTTCATTGTTCCTGCAGAGATCCATCCCCTGCCCCTCCCCCCACCCCGCTGTACACTCAAACTGCGTATTAACATTAATTTTCATCAATACTGAGAAAAAATCCAGTTATGATTTTGGTGCACGAACAGTTATCGAACATAACCTCGAACAGCCAAATTTTTCTCAAATTGTTCGTGTTCGCCGAACGGCTCGAACACCGCCCAAAACAGCTCGAATTTGAGATTGGTGAACAGTTCGAGTAGAACAACGCTCATCTCTAATAGTGACAGCTGAGCGCGACACAGCATAGGAGAGACCGAGTGCATGCGCGCTGTATCTGTGTGTAAAAGAACCTAGAAACAGGTAAGAATATGATGGATAAGACCACCCAAAGGAAACAATTTCCCCACTGATCAAGACATAATAACCATTCTAAAAGGCCAGCACCATAAAATAATGTTCCTACTTTGAACTTAATATCACAAGTGGTCATAAAGATGTAGCACAATATCAGAATACAAAGAAAGGTAATACATTGTATCAGAGTCTATATAAATATAGATTTCTCGGCATAAGTCCTATCTATTTCAAATCTCAATGTTAGAAGAAATTCACAGGTGAAATATGTCTCAGCAGATGATGTAAAGTAGAAAGGTCTTACAACATCATCGATTCAGCAGAAGCATGTATGTCAGATTCTTCATTACTTTTTTTATAGATGTCAGGAATAGAGGGAGTCCAAGAAAGGAGTTATCTTTAACAGATGGTATCAAAAAAAACCCCGGATCCTGAGGCACAGTCACTGTAGAAGAGAGGTGAGTGCGGAAAAATAAAAGATTTTTTTTAAAACAATATAATGAATGAAAATGAGAAAAAAATAAAAACAAATGACCATGGTCCGCAATGGACATAGCATGATCCGCAAGAGAGCAAAAACGTTTAATATCTCACATAGTCAGATACTTTATCTCAAAGAAAGGACGAGAACCCCAAATTTTCATTCAGGCCACGTGGTGCCACGGTATCTAGAGTAACAATCCATCTGGCCTCTTTTTGGGCCTTGTTGATGCTGGTACTCAACAACTGCCCTCTTCTGCTTACAAATCATTCCCAACATCTGCACAGATCTGCCTGCTCTTTCAGAGATGTCCACACCTCTTCAGCATTGTGCGGTTTGTCACCTAAGCATTTCAGCTTCAACACAGCCTGTTGCCGCTTGGCCGTGGCAGTGCTACAGTGCTTCCAGCTTGTGACTGATGTGGTCATTTCGGAGATGGAGTCTGAAGAGGAGGAGGAGGCTGAGGAGTATGAGGTGCAGGAGCTGTAGACTGTGGGGGCAACCCTGATTGACCTAGGGCCTGCGATCCTTGGCGTCAGGAGGACGTCTTCCATCCCAAGGTCCGACTGGGTCCCGGCTTCCACTATGCTAACTCATCATGCCGTCAGTGAGATGTACCATACCAGTCCACAAGCACTTGTCCACGTGTCCGTGGTTAGGTGGACTTTCCCGGTAAATGCGTTGTTGAGAGCACGGCTAATGTTTTGGGACACGTGCTTGTTTAATGCGGGGAAGACACACCGAGAGAAATAGTGGCGGCTCGGGACCGAGTACCAAGGAACAGCTGCCGCCATCAGGTTGCGGAATGCTTCCGTCTCCACAAGCATAAAAGTCAACATTTCTAGCGCAAGCAGTCGTGAAATGTGGGAATTTAGTAGTGTGGCCTGTGGGGCATTGGCTGCGTATTTGTGCTTGAGTTCCAAGGACTGGGGTATGGGCAATTGAACGGTGCGCTGGCATATGGACGTGGACGTACTTCCTGATGCTGCTACTTGAGAGTGTGCAGTGACAGGTGCAGGGCAGGAGGCATCTTCCCATGGACAGGGGATTGGCTTGTATGCACAACAGCGGAAGAAGCAGTGGTGCCGCCCGCAGACACTGTTCCTGAACACTGGGGTTCGGCCCACAAAGTCAGGTGCTTTGCTGCCATATGCCTGATCATGCTGGTGGTGGTCAGGCTGGTCGTTTTGCCACCCCTGTTGATGCTGGCCTGGCAGGTGGTGCAAATGGCCTTTTTGGGGTTATTGACAGAGTCTTTAAAAAACAAACAGACTCGGGAAGACCTAACAGTTGTATTGGCAACTTCCTTTGTGTTGGTGTTACGGGGAACAGTTGCCTGCCTTCTTTATGCGGCCACCACCCTGCTTCTTCAAGCCTGTTGGGGTGCTCTGCCTCCCTCCCCCTGTGTGCTGCTCTCCTCACTCTGCATGTCCTCCTGCCAGGTTGGGTCAGTTACTATATCATCCACCTCCTCGTCTTCCATTTTCGCACTCTGGTCATCCTCCTGACTTTCTGGCAATTGTGTCTTATCATCGTCCACCTCTTGTGACATTTTCCTACCCTCGCCTTCGTGTGACCGTGGCTGCTCAAGTATTTGGGCGTCGCTACATGCGATCTCCTCTTGCTCCGCTTGAAGTGGACAGGGCGAGAGGCCCGAATCTATAAATGGTAAAAGTGAACAGCTCTTTGGAGTGTCCAAGTGTGAGATCAGTTGTCTCTGTAAACTCGGCATGGTGGGAGGAAAGAGGTTCAGGGTGTGGAATATGCGGTCCAGACTCACAGCTAGTAAGACTTGACGTGTGGAAGACAAGGTGGTGGTGGCTAAGTGACTGGAAGCATTATCTGCAATCCAACCAATAACCTTTTCACACTGCTCTGTGTTCAATAGTGGTGTTCTGCAGTCCCCTATTAATTGGGACTAGAAGGTCGAGCGAGAAGATGTGGGTGTTTGTTGTGGCACAATTTCAGCTTGCCCACGGACTCGGCCTCTGCATGCACCATCACCATCACATCCAGTTCCCCGTCCCTTGCCACGTGCTTTGCCCATTTTAAATGGAGGACAATATCTTCCACTCTCACTACAAATGACTGAATTTGGAGCGAACTTATATGTGATCCGTGTGACGGACAAACCACAGTTTTAAATACCTGGCCTGTAGGTAACTATTTGGAACAGCAAACTGGTGTCAATTGCTTCACTGACAGACTAAATTTTTTTTAATGGAGGCCAGAAATGGCAGTATTTTCTGAAAACATATAGGCGAACCGTGTGACGGAGAAAACACAGTATTAAATACCTGGCCTGTTGGTAACTATTTTGAACAGCAAACAGGTGTCAATTGCTTCACAGACACACTGAAACCAATTTTTAATGGAGGTAAGAAATGGCAGTATTTTCTGAAAATGAATATGTGATCCGTGTGACGGAGAAAACACCGTTTTAAGTACCTGGCCTGTAGGTAACTATTTCGAACAGCAAACTGGTGTCAATTGCTTCACTGACACACTGAAACAAATTTTTAACGGAGGTCAGAAATGGCAGTATTTTCTGAAAACATATATGTGATCCGTGTGATGGACAAACCACAGTTTTAATTGCTTGACCTGTAGGCATCTATTTTGAACAGCAAACTGGTGTCAATTGCTTCACTGACACACTGAAATTTTTTTATAACGAAGGCCAGAAATGGCAGTATTTTCTGAAAACATATATGTGATCCGTGTGACGGAGAAAACACAGTTTTAAATACCTGGCCTGTAGATAACTATTTTGAACAGCAAACTGGTGTCAATTGCTTCACTGACACACTGAAACAAATTTTTAATGGAGGTAAGAAATGGCAGTATTTTCTGAAAACAAATATGTGATCCGTGTGACAGACAAACCACAGTTTTAAATACCTGACCTGTAGGTAACTATTTTGAACAGCAAACTGGTGTCAATTGCTTCACTGACACACTGAAACAAATTTTTAATGGAGGCCAGAAATGGCAGTATTTTCAACACAATTATATGTGATCCATGTGACGGACAAACCACAGTTTTAAATAGCTGGATTTTTAGGACTGTACTATGGAAAGGACCTGGCTGTATTCCGCAGTGCCAACAAGCAAATGGCGCAGAAAAACGGTGTTCTTTGTATTGCTTTTTAAGGAAATAATGAGTATTAAAATAAAAAAATATAAATGTTTTTTGAGACCTGGGCCTATTTCTAGAAATATCTAACAGCAGCAGCACCAGACAAAACTGGAATGGAGCCTCTTTTGCTATGTGCACTACAGTCTGTTATATACCCTGCTTGCCTGCCTATATACACTACCTTCCTGATATCTCTGCAAATGGATTAGTCCTCAGAAGGACTGTTTGTTGAGATGGATATGTGTCTCTAATATAGTTTGGTACACCTACACTAACTAGAAACAAGCAAATATCTCCCTAGCTCAGCAGCACCTCTCCCTACACTGTCTGATTCCGGAGTGACTGTGACAAGCATGGCGGCGCCAGGTCTGATATAGACCTGATGATGCTGTTCGGCCAGCCAATCACTGTAATGCCACAACCAACATGGTTGCGGCATTGCAGTAAGTGGCAGGCAATGCCTGCATGTTCATTGGCTCTGTAAAAAGCGCCAAACATGCAGGGAGGGGACCCGAGCTCTCGCCGAGCAAGCACGAAAATACTTGGCGAGCGCCGAGCATCTCGAGCAATGAGATGCTCGGGCGAGCACCGAGCAGTAGCGAGCATGCTCGCTCATCACTAATCACCTATAAGACTGTTCCAAAATCAGACATTTCTTCTATTTCCATTCTGTTGGAGTGTGTCGGTTAATTTATTCACACTAGGTGTCTGTGAAGAATAGTATTAGTAAATTACAGGCCTGCTATTTAATACTGTGGTTCTTTATCAGACATATCACCTATAAGACTGTTCCAAAATCAGACATTTCTTCCATTTCCATTCTGTTGCAGTGTATCGGTCAAGTAAATACACACTAGGTGTCTGTGAAGATATTATTAGTAAATTACAAGCCTGCTATTTAAAACCGTGGTTCTCTGTCAGACATATCACCTATAAGACTATTAAAAAATCTGACATTTCTTTCATTTGCATTCTGTTGAAGTGTTGTCAGTCAAGCTATTCACACTAGGTCTCTGTGTAGAGTAATATTAGTAAATTACAGGACAGATTTTTAAAATTGTGGTTCTGTGTCAGATGTATCACATATAACTGCGTTCCAAAATCAGCCATTTCTCGTGAACGTGGAAAATATTATCCTCCATTTAAAATGGGCAGGGTGTGTGGCAAGGGCCGAGGAAGTAGACGTGATGGTGATGGTGCATGCAGAGGCCAAGGACGTGGCCGTGGGCAAGCTTAAATGGTGCCACAACAAACACCCACATCTTCTCGCTTTACCTTCCTGTCCCAATTACTAGGGGACAGAAAAACAGAACTATTGAACACAGAGCAGTGTCAAAAGTTGGTCGGATAGCAGATAATGCTTCCAGTCACTTTGCCACCACCACCACCACCCTGCCTTCCACATGGTCTAGTCTTAGTAGCCATGAGTCTGAACCGCATATTCCTTATCCTGATCCTCCATCCTCCCACCATGCCGAGTGCCCGGATACAACTGATCCCACACTTTGACACTCAGAAGATCTGTTCACTTTTCCATTTGTAGATTTCGGGCCTCTCGCCTAGCCAGCTTCAAGCGAATCAAGAGGAGAACTAGTGTAGTGATGCCCAAATATTGGAGCAGTCACGGTCACACGAAGGCGACGGTGGGAAAGTGCAATTACTGTCGCAAGTGGTGGATGATGATGATTATGAGACATAATTGCCAGAATGTCAGGAGGAGGACCAGGGTGCGGAAGTGGAAGACAAGGTTGTGGATGATATAGTAACTGACCCAACCTGACAAGGGGACATACAGAGCGAGGACAGCAGCACACAGGGGGAGAGAGATGTTGCACCACAACAGGCAGAAAGAAAGAGTGTGGTGGCCACAAACACAAGGCGGGAAAGCGTTTCTCGTAACACCAACACGACGGAAGTTGCCAATACAACTGTTAGGTCTTCCCGAGTCTGATTATTTTTTAAAGACTCTGCAGATAACCCCACAAAGGTCATTTGCACCACCTGCCAGGCCAGCATCAGCAGGGGTAGCAAAACTACCAGCCTTACCAACACCAGCATGATCAGGCACATGGCAGCAGAGCACCTGACTAAGTGTTCCGAACCACATGGTCCATCACCAGTGTTTGTGCGTGACACCACTGCTTGTTCCGCTGTTGTGTGTGCACGCCAATCCCCTATCCATGGAGCATGCCAAGATGCCTCCCGCCCTACCTGTAGTTGAACACTCTCAACTAGCACCATCAGCAAACATGTCCACGTCCTTGTCCCAGCGCAATGTTCAGTTGTTCCTACCCCAGTCGTTGGAACGCAAGCACAAATACGCTACCAACGCCCCACAGGCCGCACTACTAAATTCAAACATTTCGCGAATGCTTGCGCTCGAAATGTTGCCTTTTAGGCTCGTGGAGATAGAAGCTTTCCGCAGCCTGATGGCGGTGACCATCCCTCGGTACTCTGTCGCCAGCTGCCACTATTTCTCCTGGTGTGTCATCACTCCATTACATGAGCACATGTTCCACAACATTAGACATGCCCTCAACAACGCAGTTACTGGGAAAGTCCACCTTACCACGGACACGTGGATAAATGCTTGTGGGAAGGGATGACACATCTCGCTGACAGCACACTGGGTTAATATAGTGGAAGCCAGGACCCAGTCGGACCTTGGGATGGAACACGTCCTCCCGACACTGAGGATTGTGGGCCTTGGGTCAATTAGGGTTGCCTCCACATTCTACAGCTCCTGTACCTCCTCCTTCTCCTCTTCAGCCTCCATCTCTGAAATAAGTACATCAGTTGCAAGCTGGAAATACTACAGCACTGACTCGGCCAAATGGCAACAAGCTGTGCTGAAGATAATATGCTTAGGTGACAAACCGCACAACGCTGAAGAGTTGTGGACAGCTCTGAAAGAGCAGGAAGATCTGTGGCTGACACCACTGACCCTTCAGCTAGGCGAGCTCCCACACATACAATGCCTGGTCAATGTGCTTAATCTTGTGGTTCAACGATTTCTCAAAACCTATCCGGATCTGCCAGATCTGCTTGTCAGTGTACGCTGCCTGTGTGCCCATTTTAGAAAGTGAGCTACAGCTTCCACCGCCCTTGCTGTGCTTTAGCACCGTTTGCAGCTTCCAGCTCACCGACTGATCTGCGATGTCCCCATGCATAGAAACTCTAGATTGCAGATGTTGGGAAGGATTTGTGAGCAGAAGAAGGCAGTTGTTGACTACAAGCATCAACAAGGCCATCGTTATTCAGGTCAGGCTCCACATATAAAACCTTAGGAGTGGACATGGATGCCAGACATATGTACCATCCTCCAAAACTTTGAGGACTCCACCAAGATGGTGAGCGACGATGACACCATAATTAGCATTACCATCCAGCTTCTCTGTTTTCTGAAATTCTCTCTTCTCACAATTAAAGAGGATGCATTGCAGGCGGAGCACGATGAGATGGAGCAAGGAACCATACAGGGTGATTACACACAGCCCAGCCTCATCTTATCCCAACGTGGATTGGGTGACAATGAGGAAGAGAAGGAAGAGGAAAAACAGGACCTAGTTTCCTGCACTATAGACGGTACTACCTGCACAACTGTCATACCGTCTGTTCAGCATGGATGGCCTGAGGACAGGGAGGAGGAGGAAGAGGAGGAGGATGAGGAGGAAAGCATGGTCAGTTGTTCTCTTGGTGAGGAAACAGAAGTCTTGCCTTTTTGTAATCTGGCACACATGGCTGAGTTTATGTTACGCTACCTTTCCCGTGACCCTGGCGTTGTCCAAATATTAGGTGACAGTCATTATTGGTTGGTGACACTTCTAGACCCACGATACAAGGAGAACTTTCTGTCTCTTTTTCTGCTCAGGACATGCCTAATAAAATGGGGCAGTACGAGAAGGCCCTTGTTGCAGAATTATTAAAAATATTCTGAAAACGCTAGCGGCAGAGGTCACAGTTCGTTGGACAACCAAGGAGTACAGGTGAGAGAGACACTAGTGCAATTCAGCAGAGGCAGAGAAACACTGTAAAAGTTCTGGGACAGTTTTCTCAGACCCTCCCATTGTACAAGCCCTGATGCGCGGGGTACTCTCCAAGGAGGAAAAAGTTGCGGAAGATGCTGAGGGAGTACCTTGCCGACCTTACCAACGTCCTCCGTGATTACTCTGTGCCTTAGAATTATTGGGTATTCAAGCTGCACACACGGCATGAACTGGCTCTCTATGCCTAGGAGGTCCTGACCTGCCCTTCCGCTAATGTTTTTCTGAGCTGGTTTTTAGTACCGCTGGTAGAATTATAACCGAAAGGCGCATCCTCCTGTCAACTAAAAATGCTGACAGGCTGACTCTTATAAAAATGAACAAGGGCAGGATTGGGCCAGACTTCTCAACACCACCGAATGACAGCAGCATAACATAAACTCAAATACAGTGTCTTTTTTTTGGGGGAGGTCTAACTCTTTTCCCATGCACCCATTCACACCCAGACATGGGTATACGCTTCCTGATTTTGTCTATTTGCTCTTGTCCTCCTCCTTCTCCACATCCTCATCCTCCACCACCATATCACAAACATATGTACCATATCAACATATCTACGTCTCTTGCAAGGGACATTGGAGTTCCTCCAAATTTTTGGAAGCCGCTGTTTCACTGCATAGGCAAACACTATGGGAGACCCACTTCCTAATAATGGGAACATTGTTTTCAGGAGGCCCTCCGACTTCTACGTCTCTTGCAAGGGGCATTGGAGTTGCTCCAAATTTTTGGCAGCCGTTGCTTTCGCTGCATACCCTATAACTGTAAAGCAGACCCACTCCTTTCTAATGGAAACATGTCATTAGTGTGGCCCAGCTCTATGTGTCTTTAAATTGTTAGTAGGGTTTTTCCTAAATTCTGGAAGCCGTTGCACTCACTGCATACCCTATTACTGAATAGCAGACCCTCTCCTTTCTAATGGGAACATGTCATTACTGTGACCCAGCTTTATGTGTCTTTAAATTGCTAGTAGGATTTTTCCTAAATTTTTGCAGCCGTTGCACTCACTGCATAAACTAATACTGAATAGCAGGCCCTCTCCTTTCTAATGGGAACATGTCGTTACTGTGGCCCAGCTATATGTGTCTTTAAATTTTTAGTAGGGTTTTTCCTAAATTTTGGCAGCCATTGTACTCACTACATACCCTATAACTGTATAGCAGACCCTCTCCTTTCTAATGGGAACATGTCATTACTGTGGCCCAGCTCTATGTTTCTTTAAATTATTAGGAGGGTTTTTCCTAAATTCTGGCAGCCGTTGGACTCACTGCATACCCTATAACTGTATAGCAGACTCTCTCCTTTCTAATGGGAACATGTCGTTATTGTGGCCCAGCTCTATGTGTCTTTAAATTGTTAGTAGGGCTTTTCCTAAAGTCTGTCAACCGTTGGACTTACTGCATACCCTATAACTGTATAGCAGACTCTCTCCTTTCTAATGGGAACATGTAATTACTGTGGCCTAGCTCTTTATGTCTTTAAATTGTTAGTAGGGTCTTTCTTAAATTTTGGCAGCCATTGCACTCACTGCATACCCTATAACTGAATTGCAGACCCTCTCTTTTCTAATGGGAACATGTCGTTACTGTGGCTCAGCTCTATGTGTCTTTAAATTCTTAGTGGGGTTTTAATCAAATTTTTGCAGCCCTTGCAGTCACAGCATGGGCATTACCACTATAGCAGACCAGCTCCTTTATAATGGGAACATTTTTTTTACTGAGACCCTTCTCTTTGTCTCTTCAAAGGGGTATTGGGTTGCGTCCAAAATTGGGCAGCCCTTGCAATCACTGCATACGCAATAACAATATAGGAGACCCACTCGTTAATAATGGGAACAACAAAGCATAGCCGGCTGATGGCTCTCCAACAATAGAGAGGGCCGAAGAAAGAAAATTAGCTCATATCACCTGATACTCACAGGAATCCCAGGCTCACGGATTAGTGTCCAGCATACACTTGCAAGGATATATAAAGAAGGTAAAATCCGGTGCCACATGCGATAAATCCTTTTATTCCAAAATTAAAAGTCACAACATGTCCCTAGGAGGGGAACAACTGGACGCGTTTCGAGGACACAGCCCCTTATTGGTCAGTATTAGTGTTGAGCGAACATGCTCGACACTGCTCGGTACTCGCCCGAGCATCACGCTTCTCGGGATGTTCGGCGAGCACTGAGCATTTCCGGGTTACTCGGGCGGGAGCTCGGGTCTCCGCCCTGCATGTTTGGCGCTCTTTACAGAGCCAATGAACATGCAGGGATTGCCAGCCAGTCACTGTAATGCTGCAGCCATGTTGGTTGTGGGCATTACAGTGATTGGCTGGCCGCACTGCGTCACCTCGAGTATTTAAAACCGGGCGCCGCCATCTTGGACACAGTCGCTCCGGATTAGACAGTGTAGGGACAGAGCTGCTGATTTAGGGAGAGATATAAACTGCGAAATAGTTAGTGTAGGGTCTGTAAAGGCAGCCAGAACAAACAAACAGTCCTTTTCAGGACTAATATCCATCCCAGATACCAGGCAGGCAGGCTGTATAGGAGACACAGTGGTTATACCAGCAAACGCTGCATTACAGTCCTGTGTGCTCCTGTTGCTGAAATTGCTGGACTTAGCACCAGGTGTCGGGGGCAAGGAAAAATCCTTTTTTTTTCATCTAAATCCTCCTTTTTTTTTCCTCCTTCACACTGTACAAATACCCGTCTTATTAACCTTTTGGTGTGTCCCCCCCCCCCAAAAAAAAAGCGTGTCTCTGATTTTTCAGACACAAATATAACTGTTGAAAATAGTCTGGTGTAGGCTAGAGAAACAGAAGTGTTGTTTTGCACTTCCACGGTTCAAACCTCTGTATTATCCATTTTGGGCCATTTGTATCTAAAAAAAAACAGTTTGAGTGTGTCGCTCACTGTTCAGCCGCAAATATCTCTATTTAAAAAAGTGTGGTATACCCCAGTAAACAATAACTGTGGTTTTGCCATCCCATGGTAAAAAATCTCTATTATTCAGCTTTTGGTAGTTTTTTCCGTAAAGAAAAACAGTAGTGTCTCCTGACTGTTGTGACACAAAAATATATCTGTTGAAAATAGTCTTGTGTAGGCTCGACATCCCAGTGTGGTTTCGCAGCTCCATGGGTCAAATCGCTGTACTATCCAGTTTTGGGCCTTTGGTATCTAAAAAAAAAGCAGTTTGAGTGTGTTGCTCACTGTTCAGCCGCAAATATCTCTATTTAAAAAGTGTGGTATACCCCAGTAAACAATAACTGTGGTTTTGCCATCCCACGGTAAAAAATCTCTATTATTCTGCTTTTGGTATTTTTTTCCGTAAAGAAAAACAGTAATGTCTCCTGACTGTTATGACACAAAAATATATCTGTTGAAAATAGTCTTGTGTAGGCCCGACATCCCAGTGTGGTTTCGCAGTTCCACGGGTCAAATCGCTGTACTATCCAGTTTTGAGCCTTTGGTATCTAAAAAAAAGCAGTTTGAGTGTGTCGCTCACTGTTCAGCTGCAAATATCTCTATTTAAAAAAGTGTGGTATACCCCAGTAAACAATAACTGTGGTTTTCCTCTTCCACGGTTCTAATCTACTCTTTATTACCCTTTTTCCATTGATAGTGCAAGTGTAAGCTATTTTACTTCATTTACAATGGGCAAGGCGCGTGGCAAGGCTCGTGGAAGTGGACGTTCTGGTGATGGTTCGTGCAGAGGACGGGGCCGTGGCCAAGGTGAGAATGTGCCACAACCAACAGCCACATCTTCTCGCTCCCACTTCTTGACCGAATTACTAGGGAAGCACAGAACAACACCAGTATTGAGAACTGATCAGTGTGAACAGGTTATTAATTGGATAGCAGATAATACTTCCAGTTACCTGGGCACCACCACCTCCGGTCTGTCTTCCACACGGTCAACTCTTAGTAGCCGTGAGTCTCGACCGCATACTCCCCCTCACCCTGATGCTCCTTCCTCCCACCATGCCGAGTGTCATCAGACAGCAAGTGATCCCACACTTGGACACTCTGAAGAGCTGTTCACTGGTCCATTTCCATATTTGGGCCCCTCGTCTGATACGCTTGAAGTGGTGGAAGAGGAGATCCCATGTTGCGATGCCCAAATATTTGAACAGCCACGGCCACAGGAAGTCGACGTTGGCAATCTGTCACAAGAGGTGGACGATGACGAGACACAATTGCCAGGAAGTGAGGAGGAGGATCGTGGTGCGCAATTGGAAGAGGAGGAGGTGGTGGATGATCTAGTAACTGACCCAACGTGGAAGGAGGACATGCAGAGTGAGGCCAGCAGCACACAGGGGGAGGGAGGCAGAGTACCCCAACAGGCAGGAAGAAGCAGTGTGGTGGCCGCAGACAGAAAGCAGACAACAGTTCCCCGTAACACCAACACGAGGGACGTTGCCAGTACAAGCGGTAGGTCTTCCAGAGTCTGGAATTTTTTTCAAGACTCTGCTGATAACCCCAAAAAGGCCATATGTTCCACCTGCCATGCCAGCATCAGCAGGGGTGACAAAACTACCAGCCTGACCACCACCAGCATGATCAGGCACATGGCAGAAAGCACCCGACTTTGTGGGGCGAAACCCAGGGTCCACGACCAGTGTCAGCGGGTGTCACCACTGCATCTTCCACTGTTGTACATGCAATAGAACCCCCAGTTGTGTGTACAAGGCAATCCCCTGTCCATACTGCATGTAAAGATGCCCCCTCCTCTCAGTCTTCACTTGTTATGGCAGTTTCTCAAGAAACAGCATCAACGTCAACATCCACGTTCCACCACAGCGTTCAATTGTCCATATCCCAGACCTTTGAACGAAAGCGGAAATTCGCAGCTAACGCCCCACAGGCCACAGTCCTAAATTCGCACATTTCACGACAGCTTGCATTGGAAATTCTGCCTTTTAGGCTGGTGGAGACGGAATCCTTCCGCAATCTTATGGCGGTGGCCGTCCCTCGGTACTCGGTCCCCAGCCGACACTATTTTGCCCGGTGTGCCATCCCCGCACAACACAAGCACGTGTCCCAAAGCATCTGCCGTGCCCTCAACAATGCAGTTACTGGGAGAGTCCACCTGACAACGGACACGTGGACAAGTGCTTGTGGCCAGGGACGGTACATCTCTCTGACGGCACACTGGGTAAACATAGTGGAAGCAGGGACCCAGTCGGACCTTGGGACGGAACACATCCTCCCCACACCGAGGATTGCGGGCCCTATGTCAGTCAGAGTTGCCCCCACAGCGTACAGCTCCTGCGCATCCTCCTCCTCCTCCTCCTCCTCATGTTCAGCCTCCATCTCAGATATCACCACATCAGTTACAAGCTGGAAGCATTGCAGTACAGCCTCCGCCAAGCGGCAACAGGCTGTGCTGAAACTCATAATCTTAGGTGATAAACCTCACACTGCTTGTGAGTTGTGGACTAGAGATGAGCGGTGTTCGACTAGAACTGTTCACCAATCTCAAATTCGAGCTGTTTTGGGCGGTGTTCGAGTTGTTCGACGAACCCGAACGATTTGCAAAAAATTCGGCTGTTCGAGGTTATGTTCGATAACTGTTCGTGCACCAAAAGCGTGTCCTGCATGTCTGGCGCTATTTAGAGCACCAATCATGCAGGGATTGTCTGCCACTCACTGTAATGCCACAGCCATGGTGGTTGTGGCATTACAGTGATTGCCCAAATCGATGGGAACAGTGCCAACAGTGAAACATGAAAAGCCGGCAATTCAGCAGCGGCATACACCTGTACCCGACAATTTAGAACCGAAAGAATAGAGCTTCACACATAGATTAGATAGATATAAACATGTCAGCCACATACATACGAAGTACAGTGAAAGTGCTGCTTACTGTACTTGTCATTTAGCGTAAAGGATTTATCAAAAAAAATAATAGTGTTTTCGTGCACCGTCTCTTTAAAAAAGCCGGCCGGCAATTCAGCAGCGGTACCCGACAATTTATAACAGACAGAATAGAGCTTCACACATAGATTAGATAGATAGAAACATGTCAGCCACATATATACGAAGTACAGTGACAGTGTTGCTTACTGTACTTGTCATTTAGCGTAAAGGATTTATCAAAAAAAATAATAGTGTTTTCATGCGCCGTCTCTTTAAAAAAGCCGGCCGGCAATTCAGCAGCGGTACCCGACAATTTATAGCAGACAGAATAGAGCTTCACACATAGATTAGATAGAGAGAAACATGTCAGTCACATATATATGAAGTACAGTGATAGTGTTGGTTACTGTACTTGTCATTTAGTATTAAAATAAAGGATTTATTATTAAAAAAATTGGCGTGGGGTTCCCCTTAATTTTAGGCTCTAGCGGAGGTTAAGCAGACGGCTGGGGCAGATGTTTGAAGCCTGGAAAGGGGGTAATACCCACGGAGCTTCCCAGGCTACTAATATCAGCCCCCAGCTGAATACATAGCCTTTACTAGCTATTAAAATGGGGGACCCCCCAAAAAAAATGACGTGGGGTCCCCCATAATTTAATAGCTAGCAAAGGCTAGGCAGACAGCTGGGGGCTGATATTAATAGCCCAGGAAGGGAGCCATGAATATTGGCCCCCTCCCAGGCTAGAAACACCAGCCGTCAGCCGCCCCAGAAATGGCGCATTCATAGGATGCGCCAATTCTGGCACTTAGCCTCGCTCTTCCACGCTGCCCTGGTGCGGTGGCAGGGGGTAATAGGGTTGGGGTTGATGTCAGCTTATAATGCCAGCTGACATCAAGCCCAGGTTAGTAATGGAGAGGCGTCTATAAGACACCCCCATTACTAACCCCATAGTCAAAGTTAAAAAAAACACAAACACCCAGAATAAAGTCCTTTAATTGAAATAAAGACACAATCCTTTATTGTTCTAAATTAAACCATACTTACTGTCACGCCCATTCCAGCTGAAGCCAACGATCTCCTACAATAAAAGAAAAATAATAAAGCAACCTCATCCTTACCTTTCCATGGTTCCCACGACAGCTTCAGCTCTGCTACATCGAGATGACAGGCTGGACCGCAGCAGAACGCTGCCATCCAGCCTCTCATCCCGCAGACACTGAGAAGCGCAGGCTTGCTTGCGCTGCTCAGCATCTCTCTGTGACGACATCCAGATGAGCCGAGTTCATGTCCAATGAACTCGGCTCACCTCATGCACGTCACTGACAGCGTGGGAAAATTCTCACGCTGAAGCGGTGAGTGCAGGAGAATTCTCCCACGCTGTCAGTGACGTGCATAAGGTGAGCTCATGTCCAATGAACTCAGCTCACCTCCTGCACGTCACTGACAGCGTGGGAGAATTCTCCGGCACTCAGCGCTTCAGCGTGAGAATTCTCCCACGCTGAAGCGCTGAGTGCAGGAGAATTTTCCCACGCTGTCAGTGACGTGCATAAGGTGAGCTCATGTCCAATGAACTCAGCTCACCTCCTGCACGTCACTGACAGCGTGGGAGAATTCTCCTGCACTCAGCGCTTCAGTGTGAGAATTCTCCCACGCTGAAGCGCTGAGTGCAGGAGAATTTTCCCACGCTGTCAGTGACGTGCATGAGGTGAGCCGAGTTCATTGGACATTAACTCGGCTCATCTGGATGCCCTCACAGAGAGACACTGTGGAGCGCAAGCAAGCCTGCGCTTCTCAGTGTCTGCGGGATGACAGGCTGGATGGCAGCATTCTGCTGCGGTCCAGCCTGTCATCTCGATGTAGCAGAGCTGAAGCTGTCATGGGAACCATGGAAAGGTAAGGATGATGTTGCTTTATTATTTTTCTTTTATTTCAGGAGATCGTTGGCTTCAGCTGGAATGGGCGTGATGGTAAGTATGGTTTAATTTAGAACAATAAAGAATTGTGTGTTTATTTCAATTAAAGGACTTTTTTCTGGGTGTTGTGTTTTTTTTAAATACTTTACTAGAAATTCATGGTGGTCATGTCTAATATTGGCGTGACCCCATGAATTTCGGGCTTAGGGCCAGCTGATAATGCCAAGCTGGCCCTAACCCCTTTATTACCCAGTGAGCCACCGCATCAGGGCCCTGGATGAGTTGGGTACAGCGCCAGAAGATGGCGCTTCTATGAACGCGCCATTTTCCGGGGTGGCTGCGGACTGCAATTTGCAGCGGGGGTGGCCCAGAAAGCTTGGGCCTCCCTGCGCTGCGGATTCCAGCCCCCAGCTGCCTAGTTGTACCTGGCTGGACACAAAAACAGGGCGAAGCCCCACGTCAATTTTCTTTAAATTATTTCATGAAATAATTAAGAAAAAAAGGGCTTCCCTATATTGTTGTGTCCGGCCAGGTACAAATAGGCAGCTGGTGGTTGGGGGCAGCCCGTTCCTGCCTGCTGTACCTGGCTGGACACAAATATAGTGCGAAGCCCCACGTCAATTTTTTTTAAATTATTTCATGAATTTCCTGAAATAATTTAAAAAAATTGAAGTGGGGCTTCGCACTATATTTGTGTCCAGCCAGGTACAGCAGGCAGGAACGGGCTGCCCCCATCCACCAGCTGCCTATTTGTACCTGGCCGGACACAACAATATAGGGAAGCCCTTTTTTTCTTAATTATTTCATGAATTTCATGAAATAATTAAAAAAAATTGAAGTGGGGCTTTGCACTATATTTGTGTCCAGCCAGGTACAGCAGGCAGGAACGGGCTGCCCCCATCCACCAGCTGCCTATTTGTACCTGGCCGGACACAACAATATAGGGAAGCCCTTTTTTTCTTAATTATTTCATGAATTTCATGAAATAATTAAAAAAAATTGAAGTGGGGCTTCGCACTATATTTGTGTCCAGCCAGGTACAGCAGGCAGGAACGGGCTGCCCCCATCCACCAGCTGCCTATTTGTACCTGGCCGGACACAACAATATAGGGAAGCCCTTTTTTTCTTAATTATTTCATGAATTTCATGAAATAATTAAAAAAAATTGAAGTGGGGCTTCGCACTATATTTGTGTCCAGCCAGGTACAGCAGGCAGGAACGGGCTGCCCCCATCCACCAGCTGCCTATTTGTACCTGGCCGGACACAACAATATAGGGAAGCCCTTTTTTTCTTAATTATTTCATGAATTTCATGAAATAATTAAAAAAAATTGAAGTGGGGCTTCGCACTATATTTGTGTCCAGCCAGGTACAGCAGGCAGGAACGGGCTGCCCCCAACCACCAGCTGCCTATTTGTACCTGGCCGGACACAACAATATAGGGAAGGCCTTTTTTTCTTAATTATTTCATGAATTTCATGAAATAATTAAAAAAAAAGTACGTGGGGCTTCGCCCTATTTTTGTGTCCAGCCAGGTACAACTAGGCAGCTGGGGGCTGGAATCTGCAGCGCAGGGAGGCCCAAGCTTTCTGGGCCCCCCCCGCTACAAATTGCAGTCCGCAGCCACCCCGGAAAATGGCGCGTTCATAGAAGCGCCTTCTTCTGGCGCTGTACCCAACTCATCCAGGGCCCTGGTGCGGTGGCTCACTGGGTAATAAAGGGGTTAGGGCCAGCTTGGTATTATCAGCTGGCCCCAAGCCCAAAATTCATGGGGTCACGCCAGTATTAGACATGACCGCCATGAATTTCTAGTAAAGTATTTAAAAAAAACACAACACCCAGAATAAAGTCCTTTAATTGAAATAAAGACACAATTCTTTATTGTTCTAAATTAAACCATACTTACCATCACACCCATTCCAGCTGAAGCCAACGATCTCCTGCAATAAAAGAAAAATAATTAACCAACCTCATCCTTACCTTTCCATGGTTCCCACGACAGCTTCAGCTCTGCTACATCGAGATGACTGGCTGGACCGCAGCAGAACGCTGTAATCCAGTCTGTCATCCCGCAGACACTGAGAAGCGCAGGCATGCTTGCGCTCCTCACTGTCTCGCTGTGACGGCATCCAGATGAGCCGAGGTCATGTCCAATGAACTCGGCTCACCTCATGCACGTCACTGACAGCGTGGGAAAATTCTCACGCTGAAGTGCTGAGTGCAGGAGAATTCTCCCACGCTGTCAGTGATGTGCATGAGGTGAGCTCATGTCCAATGAACTCAGCTCACCTCCTGCACGTCACTGACAGCGTGGGAAAATTCTCCTGCAATCAGCGCTTCAGCGTGAGAATTTTCCCACGCTGTCAGTGACGTGCATGAGGTGAGCCGAGTTCATTGGACATGAACTCGGCTCATCTGGATGTCGTCACAGAGAGACGCTGAGCAGCGCAAGCAAGCCTGCGCTTCTCAGTGTCTGCGGGATGACAGGCTGGATGGCAGCGTTCTGCTGCGGTCCAGCCTGTCATCTCGATGTAGCAGAGCTGAAGCTGTCGTGGGAACCATGGAAAGGTAAGGATGAGGTTGCTTTATTATTTTTCTTTTATTGCAGGAGATCGTTGGCTTCAGCTGGAATGGGCGTGATGGTAAGTATGGTTTAATTTAGAACAATAAAGGATTGTGTCTTTATTTCAATTAAAGGACTTTATTCTGGGTGTTTGTGTTTTTTTTAACTTTGACTATGGGGTTAGTAATGGGGGTGTCTTATAGACGCCTCTCCATTACTAACCTGGGCTTGATGTCAGCTGGCATTATAAGCTGACATCAACCCCAACCCTACTACCCCCTGCCACCGCACCAGGGCAGCGTGGAAGAGCGAGGCTAAGTGCCAGAATTGGCGCATCCTATGAATGCGCCATTTCTGGGGCGGCTGACGGCTGGTGTTTCTAGCCTGGGAGGGGGCCAATATTCATGGCTCCCTTCCTGGGCTATTAATATCAGCCCCCAGCTGTCTGCCTAGCCTTTGCTAGCTATTAAATTAGGGGGGACCCCACGTCATTTTTTTTGGGGGGTCCCCCATTTTAATAGCTAGTAAAGGCTATGTATTCAGCTGGGGGCTGATATTAGTAGCCTGGGAAGCTCCGTGGGTATTACCCCCTTCCCAGGCTTCAAACATCTGCCCCAGCCGTCTGCTTAACCTCCGCTAGAGCCTAAAATTAAGGGGAACCCCACGCCAATTTTTTTAATAATAAATCCTTTATTTTAATACTAAATGACAAGTACAGTAACCAACACTATCACTGTACTTCATATATATGTGACTGACATGTTTCTATCTATCTAATCTATGTGTGATGCTCTATCTTTCTGTTCTAAATTGTCGGGTACCGCTGCTGAATTGCCGGCCGGCTTTTTTAAAGAGACAGTGCATGAAAACACTATTATTTTTTTAAATAAATCCTTTACACTAAATGACAAGTACAGTAAGCAACACTATCACTGTACTTATTATATATTTGACTGACATGTTTCTATCTATCTAATCTATGTGTGAAGCTCTATTCTTTCTGTTCTAAATTGTCGGGTACAGATGCTGAATTGCCGGCCGGCTTTTTTAAAGAGACGGTGCATGAAAACACTAATATTTTTTTTAATAAATCCTTTACACTAAATGACAAGTGCAGTAACCAACACTGTCACTGTGCTTCTTATATGTGTGACTGACATGTTTCTATCTATCTAATCTATGTGTGATGCTCTATTCCTTCTTGTCTAAATTGTCGGGTAGCGGTGTATGCCGCTGCTGAATTTGCCGGCCGGCTTTTTTAAAGAGAGTGTCTTCTGAGCAGTTTGTCAGCTTTTGGACACCTTTGCAGGTGTTTTCTATGTGTTTCTATATGTTTTTGTTTGCCTGCCATTGGTTTTAACGGTGTTCGACGGTGTTCTAAGGTGTTCGATGAACAGTTCGACGAACAGTTCCTCGAACATCCCGGTGTTCAACGAACCGAACCGAACCCGAACACTACGGGGGTGGCTCAACACTATTGTGGACAGCTGTGAAAGTGCCGGCAGATCTTTGGCTGAGACCGCTGAACCTACATCCCGGCATGGTCGTGTGTGACAATGGCCGTAACCTGGTGGCGGCTCTTAGGCGAGGTGACATCACACACATACCATGACTTGCTCATGTGCTTAACATCGTGGTTCAGCGGTTTCTTAAATCGTACCCCGAGTTGCCAGATCTGCTCGTGAAAGTGCACCGCCTGTCAGCTCATTTTTGCAAGTCAGCTACAGCTTCCGCCGCCCTTGCTGTGTTGCAGCAGCGTTTGCAGCTTCCGGCACAACGACTGGTGTGTGATGTACCCACACGTTGGAACTCTACCCTCCACATGTTGCAAAGGATTTGTGAGCAGAAGAGAGCAGTTATGGAGTACCAGCTGCAACAAGGCCGCCGATATTCAGGTCAGACTCCACACATAAGACCTCAGGAGTGGACCTGGATGTCTGACATATGTTCCATCCTGACAAACTTTGAGGAGGCCACCAAGATGGTGAGTGGCGATGACGCCATCATTAGTGTCAGCATCCCACTTATCTGTCTTTTGCAACGCTCTCTGCAGAGAATTAAAGAGGAGGCATTGCAGCCAGAGTATGATGAGATGGATCAAGAAGCCGTAGCGGGCGATTACACACAGCCCAGCCCCATCTCATCCCAACGTGCATTGGGGGACAATGAGGGAGAGGAGGAGGAGGAGGAGGAAGAACAGGAGCAGCTATCATGCGTTGTAGACGGTAGTACCTGTACAAGTGTCATACCGCCGGTTCAGCGTGGGTGGCCTGAGGACAGGGGGGAGGAGGAAGAGGAGGAGGAGGGGGAGGAGAGCATGGTCAGTCGTCATCTTGGTGAGGACACGGAAATCTTGCCCATTACCAGTCTGGCACACATGGCTGACTTTATGTTATGCTGCCTTAACCGTGACCCTCGAGTTGTCAAAATGTTGGGTGACAGTCATTACTGGTTGGTGACACTTGTAGACCCCCCCTACAAGGAGAACTTTCACTCTCTTATTCCTGAGTTGGAGAGGTCTACAAAAATGGGGCAGTACCAGAAGGCCCTTGCTGCAGAACTCTTAAAAAAATTCCCATCTGAACACGCTAGCGGCAGAGGTCACAGTTCGTTGCCCAACCAAGGCGTACAGGCGAGAGAGATGCAACTCCAATCCAGCAGAGGCAGGGGAACACTGTCAACGTTCTGGGACAGTTTTCTGACACCCGCCCAGCTTACAGGCCCTGAGGCGTGGGGTACTCTCACAAGGAGTGGAAAGTTTCAAAAGATGGTGAGGGAGTACCTTGCCGACCGTACCAGCATCCTCTGTGATTACTCTGTGCCATTTAATTATTGGGTATCCAAGCTGGACACTTGGAATGAAGTCGCTCTGTACGCCTTGGCGGTCCTGGCCTGCCCTGCCGCTAGCGTGTTATCGGAGCGTGTTTTAAGTGCCGCTGGGTGAATTAAAACTGATAAGTGCACTCGTCGGTCAACAGACAATGCTGACAAGCTGACCCTTATCAAAATGAACAAGGGCTGGATTGGGCCAGACTTCCCATCACCACAAAATGACAGCAGAGTAACATAAAGTCAAATCCACTGTGTTATTTCGGGAGGTTTATTCACATGCACCGCTTCACACCCACACATGGGTATACGCTTCCTCGTTTCGGCTGTTTTATCTTCTTCTCCTTATCCTCAGCCTCCACCACCACTATACCACCAGTGTGCCAGCATTGCAAGTTCCTCCATTCTTATTTTTGGCAGCTTTTTCTTGCAAGGCATAAGCAAATACTATGGGACACCCACTCACCAATAATGGGAATTATGTTTGTAATATGCTGTACTGCATGGCTCTTGTATGGGGCATTGCAAGTTGCTCCGTCCTAATTTTTGGCAGCTTTTGCTTGGAAAGCATAAGCAAATACTATGGGATACCCACTCCCCAATAATGGGACTTATGTTTGTAATATGCTGTTCTGCATGGCTCTTGTAAGGGGCATTGCAAGTTGCTCCGTCCTAATTTTTGGCAGCTTTTGCTTGGAAGGCATAAGAAAATACTATAGGACACCCCCTCCCCAATAATGGGACTTATGTTTGTAATATGCTGTACTGCATGGCTCTTGTAAGTAGCATTGCAAGTTGCTCTGTCCTAATTTTTGGCAGCTTTTGCTTGCAAGGCATAAGCAAATACTATGGGACACCCACTCCCCAATAATGGGACTTATGTTTGTAATATGCTGTACAGCATGGCTCTTGTAAGGGGCATTGCAAGTTGCTCCATCCTAATTTTTGGCAGCTTTTGCTTGGAAAGCATAAGCAAATACTATGGGAGACCCACTCCCCAATAATGGGACTTATGTTTGTAATATGCTGTACTGCATGGCTCTTGTAAGGGGCATTGCAAGTTGCTCCGTCCTAATTTTTGGCAGCTTTTGCTTGCAAGGCATAAGCAAATACTATGGGAGACCCACTCCCCAATAATGGGACTTATGTTTGTAATATGCTGTACTGCATGGCTCTTGTAAGGGGCATTGCAAGTTGCTCCGTCATAATTTTTGGCAGCTTTTGCTTGCAAGGCATAAGCAAATACTATGGGAGACCCACTCCACAATAATGGGACTTATGTTTGTAATATGCTGCACTGCATGGCTCTTGTAAGGGGCATTGCAAGTTGCTCCGTCCTAATTTTTGGCTGCTTTTGCTTGCAAGGCATAAGCAAATACTATGGGAGACCCACTCCCCAATAATGGGACTTATGTTTGTAATATGCTGTACTGCATGGCTCTTGTAAGGGGCATTGCAAGTTGCTCCGTCCTAATTTTTGGCAGCTTTTGCTTGGAAAGCATAAGCAAATACTATGGGATACCCACTCCCCAATAATGGGAATTATGTTTGTAATATGCTGCACTGCATGGCTCTTGTAAGGGGCATTGCAAGTTGCTCCGTCCTAATTTTTGGCAGCTTTTGCTTGCAAGGCATAAGCAAATACAATGGGACACCCACTCCCCAATAATGGGACTTATGTTTGTAATATGCTGTACTGCATGGCTCTTGTAAGGGGCATTGCAAGTTGCTCCGTCCTAATTTTTGGCAGCTTTTGCTTTGAAAGCATAAGCAAATACTATGGGAGACCCACTCCCCAATAATTGGACTTATGTTTGTAATATGCTGTGCTGCATGGCTCTTGTAAAGGGCATTGCAAGTTGCTCCGTCCTAATTTTTTGCAGCTTTTGCTTGCAAGGCATACGCAAATACTATGGGAGACCCACTGCCCAATAATGGGACTTATGTTTGTAATATACTGTACTGCATGGCTCTTGTAAAGGGCATTGCAAGTTGCTCCGTCCTAATTTTTGGCAGCTTTTGCTTGCAAGGCATAAGCAAATACTATGGGAGACCCACTCCCCAATAATGGGACTTATATTTGTAATATGCTGTACTGCATGTGACGCGCCCCCTGGGCCGTGTGTACAAGTGTGTGGGATACCCGGTGCCGGGTCTCTGGGGTCTGTAGTCTCCGTGGAAGTGACCCGGTCCCGTGGCTCAGCCTGGTCAAACCAGTGGCAGTCTTTCTTAGGTTTTGAGGTTAATTGTCCGACTGCGCCACCCGTGGATTGCGGTCAGGGAGTACCACCGCTGCGAGGCAGACCGCTGAGGCTGGTGTTGTGTGCGCAGCAGAGAATGGGATAACTCCCCACGGGAGGAGTATAGCCTCAGGGCAGTGAGTGTGGATGATGGGGGTGATGGTGCACGAGCGCAGCAGGAACGACTCAGAGTCTTTGCAGTGCAGTTCAGGGTCTTTACTGATGTTTATAAGGTAGACCCTCCCGGGAGTACTGGCTAGCATAAGAGGCCTGGTCAGTCTGTGAGCAAGCAGGAGTTCCCCTGGCCAGGTGGAGTTGTAGGCCTCCTTGTCTGTCTGCACTATTACTGGCTACCTTGCTGTCAGCGGGTAGAAGTAGCCCACGTCCCTGAGTGTACCGTGTAGTGCTCACCCGTATGGCTGGTGACTTGGGGCCTTCTGTTAGCCTCCGCTCCACGACGGCGGTGCTGGTCCCTTGCTTGTGACTGAGCCTCCGGGCTTCTATGGCCAGAGGACTTGAAATCCCCTGCCCCTGGTTTCTGCTGCTGGATATATAAGTCCTCATAGCCTCGGACTCCTGTGTCCGGTTCCTATTGTCTTCTGCCAGGGCGAGCTCTGCTCAGCTTCCAGCCCCTGGTTTTTAGCTCCTAGCTCCTACAGAGCTCCTTGCTGTTAATTTTCCTTGCTCTCACTCTGACTCTGACTGTTCTCTGTTCTCTGACTCACTCAACCCCGCCCCAGATCCAGTTTATAAGGGCAGAATTCTCCCCTCCCAGGACTGGGGCAGGAGGATGTTGCATGTTTAAGGGATCCTGATCAGGAAACCTCCCACTTGCTCTCTGACGTAATATCTCTATTACTGTGGTGATCAGACCCCTGGGGTGCCACACATGGCTCTTGTAAGGGGCATTGCAGTTCCTCATAATTTTTGGAAAGCCTTCCATTCACTGCTTAGGCCAACAGTGCACAGGAGACCCAGTTGCTATAAATGGAAAAAAAGTTTTAGTTAACGCCCTCTGACCTCCATGTCATTTCCAAGGGGCATTGGAGTGCCTCGAAATATTTGGTAGGCATTGCACTCACTGTATGCCCTATAACTGTGAAGCCGAACCGCTCCTTTTGTTACAGAAATATATCCTACAAGACATATCTGGTTGACTGGCCTGATATTGATGTGAATGGTCCCTGTTCCTCCTGCTCTTTCTCCTTTGCCACTACCTCATCCATCATTTATCACCTGAAGCTTTGTTTTAACGGGAGTCATAGAACTTGGATAGTAGCAGGAAAACATCCAGCAATCCTCAGAGGAGGTAGGATATGCGCCAAAACACTGACCACCTCAGGCCTAGCCGCTACTACATACATGCGCTTGCATTACAACAAAACAAAGCAGATGCTAACTTCTATCAGCCTCATCATGCTCCTCACCTTGGCACTTTCAACTCCCCTGATGGAGAAGCCAGGGCCCACCGGAGAAGTCTGATAGTCCGGTGGGCTCGGCCAATGCTGCCCTAAAGCAGGCCAGGCTAAGAAAAGTGTGGGAAAGGCTACCGGGAGAAATAGGGGTGGCTGGGGACCGAGTATGGACACCCAGCCACCCCCTGGAGGCTGGGGAGCAAGCGGGGACACCCGGCCACCTGGCGGCTGGGGACTGAGTATGGATACCAGGCCGCCGACACAGCCATGGCGTGGTAGCCAGATTCCGCCTCGACATGCCTAAAAGGCCCAATTTAATGTGCAAGCAAGCAAGCAGTATGGTATTGCAGCCTGGGGGTGGGTGGGTGGCAGGCTGCATACTTGCTCTTGCATTGCAAGGAATGGGAGAGGTACAATTGAACACTGCCCTGGGACACGGACTTGAATGGGGATAGTTGCAAGTCTACAATGACAGGTGCAAGGTGGGAGGCATCTTCGCATGTACCATGAACAGGGGTTTGGCATGCACACACTACAGCAGAATAGGCTCTCCTTCCCACTAAATGCACAGGGGAGGGCTCAGGTAATGTTTTGGTATACGCGCTTAATCTTATGTATAAGGCACACCAGGACAAATAGGGGCGGCTGGGGACTGAGTATGGATACCTCGCTGCCGAAGCAGCCATGAGGTAGTGGCCAGCTTCAGCCTCCTCCAAACTAAAAGGCCCATTTTCAAGTGCAAGCTAGCAGTATGAAATTGCAGTCTGGGGGTGGGTGGGTGGCAGGCTGCACACTTACACTTGCATTAAAAGAAAACATAGCAGATGCTAACTTCTGTCATCATCATCATGCTCCTCACCTTGGCACTCTCAACTCCACCGATGGAGAAGTCAGGGCCCACCGGAGGAGTCTGGTTCTCTGGTGGGCTCGTCCAATGCTGCCTAAAGCAGGCCGGGCTAAGAAAAGTGTGTGGGGGGGGTGTTCCAAGGAGAAATAGTGGCGGCTGGGGACCGTTTATGGACACCCGGCTGCCCCCAGGCGGCTGGGGACCGAGTTTGAACACCCAGCCGCCGGGCGGCTGGGGACTGAGTATGGATTCCTGGCCGCCAACGCAGCCATGACGTGGTGGCCAGATTCCGCCTCCACATGCCTAAAAGGCCCAATTTCAAGTTCAAGCAAGCAAGCAGTATGGTATTGCAGCCTGGGGGTGGGTGGGTGGCAGGCTGCATACTTGCGCTTGTATTGCAAGGAATGGGGGAGGTACAATTGAACACTGCCCTGGGACTAGAACTTGCATGGGGATAGTTGCAAGTCTGCATCTTCTGATGCGGCAAGGATCACTTATGATGGGCACACTTTTAGACAGTGACCTGGGAGTCAGAGATGCTTCCAGGGGTCTTCCCCATGCTGTTCCCATGTCTTTTCAGCACTTTATGCATGTGTCACACAGCACATGGCCAGATAAGGTTGTAAAATGTTAAAATGACATTTCCCGGTGAATGAATTTGTCATAGTTGAAAGCAATACAAAAGTGCAAAGACGCATAAAAAATGCTACTTGTGAACATAGCCGAAGGTGTGGAGGAGTATTTTTGTTTTTGGTCATTTATTTTAACTTATACACAAGTCTTTTCCCTGGAAAGGATGTTCCTTAACATATTTCACAGGAAAAAAGTTTCACTTTCGTTTTTGAACGTTTTATTGTGACCCCGTAAAAGTGGCTTAATACCACTCACCACGTTGTTGACAGCAGTGATCTGGGGGTCAGAAATGCTTCCTGGGGCGATCCCCATGCTGTCCCCATGTCATTTGAGCACTGTCACTATTGTTTTGGGCACTTGTTAGGCTTTAAAAGACTGCCGGGGGTGCCACCGCAAAAATGCTCGAGTCTCACATAGACTAACATTGGGCTCGTTGCTAGGGTCGAGCACCCGAGCATCACGGCGAGCTCGGCCCGAGCTTCGAGCACCCGAGCATTTTAGTGCTCGCTCAACACTAGTCAGTATACAAATGAATTAAAAAACAACACATTTATAATAAAAACTGTGACCACCCCTAAACATGTGTGATAGATTAGTATACAAATTAGGATATTAACTCCTACTTAGACAAGATTTGCGTGCCACAAATTCTCATAAAATATTCAGATATAAATTTAGGAAAAAAAAAAAAAGGGGAAAATAAATATGTAATAAATTTACCACATAAATGTACAGAACAGAACATGCATATAATATTGTAAATGCAAGCATATATGTATAGTTTAATAAAAAAATATTAGATCTGATCTATAATTCATAAATTGCGGTATCTGTGCATTTAATTTCAATATCCATAATTTTTCTTTGTTAGGGTTAGAGATGAGCGTTGTTCGACACGAACTGTTCGCCAATCTCAAATTCGAGCTGTTTTGAGCGGTGTTCGAGCCATTCGGCGAACACGAACGATTTGAAAAAAATCCCGCTGTTTGAGGTTATGTTCGATAACTGTTCGTGCGCCAAAATCATAACTGGATTTTTTCACAGTAATGCTGATAATCAATGTTAATACGCAGTTTGAGCGTACAGCGGGGCAGGGGGAGGGGCAGGGGATGGATCTCTGCCGAAATAATGAAGAACTCCATTTTTTTTTCTCTTTCCCGCATTTACACTGGGGAGGTGCAATCTGTCAGCCTATCAGCAGCGCACACACGGAGCGAACTGCTTTTTTTCACACAAGCAAGGGCATGTGTCATTGGCTGTGTATGTCACATGTCCTTGCCCTATAAGACCCAGCCATTTTCCCCGTCGCCACCATTTTCTCACTGCTGCAGCTGCGTGTTAGACAGCACCACTGTTGCTGTGTGCGCTATACTTTCAGTGTTAATTTCAAGCCAATTTTCTCTGAAATATACAGAAAGCTTGGGAGTAGGGAATAGTTGTGATTGCAGTCCTTTTGAGGACTAGGTTACATCATTTCCTATGACTTTTAGCAGGCAGGTCTGTGCTCTGAAATAGATAGGTTGGGAGTAGGGACTAATTGTAATTGCAGTCCTTTTGAGGACTATTTTACAGCATTTACTAGGACTTCTTGCCAGGCAGGTCTGTGCCAGTGCTGTGCTAGTTTTTTTCACTGCATTTGGCTAAATCTAGCTAAGCAAATCCTTTTTGGCCTCTTGCAGTGTGTGTTAGTCAGTGGAGTAGCGTATCTGTGTTGCAAGCTACACCACCTGTGTATAGAATACAATTTTTTTTTACTGCACCTAGCCAAGTAAAACCTTTTGGGCATAGCATCATTCTATTAGGCCATCTATACTAAGCTCCACCAGCTTGCAAATTAGTAATAATTTTTATCTGCGTCTAGCTCGGAAAATAATTTTGGGCATGTAGCAGTGTGTGGGACTTATTCTTTGTCCATCTATACTAAGCTTCTCCAGCTTGCAAATTACAAATAATTTTCATCTGCATCTAGCTCGGAAAATAATTTTGGGCATAGCAGTAGTGTGTGGTACTCATTGTATTTGACCATCTATACGAAGCTCCACTAGCTTTGAAATTAATAATAATTTTTAGCTGCATCTTGCCTGGAAATTAATTTTGGGTATATTAGCAGTGTGTGGTACTCATTCTATTAGGCCATCTATACTAAGCTCCACCAGCTTTCAAATTACTAATAATTTTTAGCTGCATCTTGCCTGGAAAATAATTTTGGGCATAGTAGCAGTGTGTGATACTCATTCTATTAGGCCATCTATACTAAGCTCCACCAGATTTCAAATTAAGAATAATTTTTAGCTGCATCTTGCCTGGAAAATAATTTTTTGGCATAGTAGCTGTGTGTAGTACTCATTGTATTAGGCCATCTATACCAAGCTCCACCAGGTTTGAAATTAATAATAATTTTTAGCTGCATCTTGCCTGGAAATGAATTTTGGGCATAGAAGCAGTGTGTGGTACTCATTGTATTAGGCCATCTATACCAAGCTCCACCAGGTTTGAAATTAATAATAATTTTTAGCTGCATCTTGCCTGGAAAATAATTTTGGGCATAGTAGCAGTGTGTGGTACTCATTGTATTAGGCCATCTATACCAAGCTCCACCAGGTTTGAAATTAATAATAATTTTTAGCTGCATCTTGCCTGGAAATTAATTTTGGGCATAGAAGCAGTGTGTGGTAGTCATTGTATTAGGCCATCTATACCAAGCTCCACCAGGTTTGAAATTAATAATAATTTTTAGCTGCATCTTGCCTGGAAAATAATTTTGGGCATAGTAGCAGTGTGTGGTACTCATTGTATTAGGCCATCTATACCAAGCCCCACCAGCTTTGAAATTAATAATAATTTTTAGCTGCATCTTGCCTGGAAAATAATTTTGGACATAGTAGCAGTGTGTGGTACTCATTGTATTAGGCCATCTATACCAAGCTCCACCAGCTTTGAAATTAATAATAATTTTTAGCTGCATCTTGCCTGGAAAATAATTTTGGGCATAGTAGCAGCGTGTGGTACTCATTGTATTAGGCCATCTATACCAAGCTCCACCAGTTTTGAAATTAATAATAATTTTTAGCTGCATCTTGCCTGGAAAATAATTTTGGGCATAGTAGCAGTGTGTGGTACTCATTGTATTAGGCCATCTATACCAAGCTCCACCAGGTTTGAAATTAATAATAATTTTTAGCTGCATCTTGCGTGGAAAATTATTTTGGGCATAGTAGCAGTGTGTGGTACTCATTGTATTAGGCCATCTATACCAAGCCCCACCAGCTTTGAAATTAATAATAATTTTTAGCTGCATCTTGCCTGGAAAATAATTTTGGGCATAGTAGCAGTGTGTGGTACTCATTGTATTAGGCCATCTATACCAAGCTCCACCAGGTTTGAAATTAATAATAATTTTTAGCTGCATCTTGCCTGGAAAATTATTTTGGGCATAGTAGCAGTGTGTGGTACTCATTGTATTAGGCCATCTATACCAAGCCCCACCAGCTTTGAAATTAATAATAATTTTTAGCTGCATCTTGCCTGGAAAATAATTTTGGGCATAGTAGCAGTGTGTGGTACTCATTGTATTAAGCCATCTATACCAAGCTCCACCAGTTTTGAAATTAATAATAATTTTTAGCTGCATCTTGCCTGGAAAATAATTTTGGGCATAGTAGCAGTGTGTGGTACTCATTGTATTAGGCCATCAATACCAAGCTCCACCAGCTTTGAAATTAATAATAATTTTTAGCTGCATCTAGCCCGGAAAATAATTTTTCTTCCCAATAGTGGTAGCAATAGAAATATGGGGCGCGTGCCTGGCTAACAAAAATATACGATTAATAAGATGGCATCATCGTCTCTCCCAGTGCTTGGCCTACTACGCCGGCTAGCATTCCTGTGCCTAAAACACTATGTATGGGTCCGCGCTAGCCACGATGCTGAGGGGTCTAAAGCTGCTGCTAACACTTTATCACAATTCAATTAGCAGATTTTCACAGAGCTCCTCCCCATGCCCACCCATCGGGCAACAGTTGCCCACTCTACCTATGGGATCTAGTGGCAAATAGTTGATGCTATTAATCAGAGCGTCATTTGCCCCGTCGACGTAGCAAGCATACGGTAAGGCATGGGAAGAGTGGACACGACTTGTCGCAGGCAGACGGGTTGACCAATGTGAACAAGCCAGATTACAAGTCACCATAGAATTTCTCCACCAGCTAATGATGAGGGGCATATCAGGGGCGTCAGCGCAGCGGTGTCTGACCGGAGTAGCATTTCACTTCCAACTACTGAATTGGGGAGATGTGACAAAGAGATTCATCATCACACAATCCATAAAAGGGTGGAAAAGGGGTCAGCCCAGTCAGGAGTGTAGACGTCCCGTCCCGTGTCACTAAAACTGATTTCTCACATCATATCCCTAACATCATTAACATGACACTCACAATGTGAAGCAAAACTACTTTCTACTGCATTTGCGATCGCCTTCTTCGGGATGCTATGCATAAGCGAATTAGTCCCTTAATCCAAAATTACCACCAGTGGAGGCTTATTACACCAGGACGTAGTCATAGCCAATAATGCAATACGTCTATGCATATGCCAATCTAAAACGGTTCCAGCGGGCAGGGGCACTTGGGTACTTCTGCAACCTAGAAACGGTACACTGAGTCGGGTAACAATAGTAAAAACATATATAACCATCAGATCACAAAGTAATTTCTTCCTATCACACATTGATGGAATGCCATTATCAAGATACCAGTTCCAAGCTATATTTAATAAATGCATAACATCGGCAGGGAACCACACCAAAGATTACGGGACACACTCATTACGCATAGGCGCGGCCATGGAAGCAGCAAGAGCAGGACAGTCAGAAACGGAAGTTCAGAGGATAGGGAGATGGCGATCCACGTGTTTGGAGAGATACATAAGACCAGACTTGATATCCTAACGTGGTTTGTTTCTTTTACAGGTGATGCTAAGCCAACAGTGTGGGTCATAGGCCACTCGTATATATATTGGGCAGAAAAAAGGGTGAAAGTCCGCCCAGGCGAGAGGAAATTAGAGTTTCATAACACATATTTCAACTGGAGAGGTATTAGAGGCCTGCTATGGCCACAGGTACTAATGGAGGTAATCAAGGTAGGGAGAGAGGCAAGAGGTCCGGTCTTCTTAGTTATACAGGCCGGGGGAAACGACCTATGTCATCAAGAGAGCGCATAACTAATGGCAATAATGAAACTAGACACTGAGCGCTTCAGAGAATTTTTCACAAAACTAACTATAGTATGGTCAGAGATTGTGCCGATAGCGGTATGGCATGGTGCGCGAGACATCACGGCCATCGAACGGACAAGGCGGGTAATAAATATTCAGATGGCAAAATTTAGAAGAGACAGAGGCGGTGTAGTGATACAACACCGACAACTGGAAGGAGGTAAAGCAGGCCTCATACGGCCCGACGGTGTTCACTTAATGGATATTGGACTGGACATATTCCTGTCAGGACTCTAGGACAGAGTGGAACAAGCATTAAGAGTGATGGGTGGGGGTCAGAGTCCTGCACAAGAGTATGCAGGATACTCCGTGGCGTGGAAATAGAAAGGACATGTTGGAGAGTTACACTTGTTGGCTAACTTGCCGGTGTGGAGACCCAGGGCATGCTGCAACAAGCTGAATTATTTTAGAAATAAAATGCCTTTCTAATAAAATGAGTATAAAGAGTTAAGCTGTGTCTGATCCTCACCCATTGTAACGGGTCTGGGAGGTGGAACCTCTGAGCAACTATACAAGGGGGTGGTCCTTGTAAGGAAGCAGGTGGCTCCCAGGGAAGACGGGCAGGTAGTCACGGCAAGTGACAGGGACAGTCTCTGGGTAGAAGGGCAGGTAGTCACGGCAAGTGACAGGGACAGTCTCTGGGTAGAAGGACAGCAGGCAGGTGGCTGGTGAGCGCTCCCAGGTGAGCGGGTGAGAGTCTCTGGACAGGCAGGTGGTCACGGCAAGTGACGGCAGAACCTCCAGATAGACTAGCAGACAGGTAGCAGGTGGACGCTCCCAGGTGAGCGGGCAAGAGTCTCTGGACATGCAGGTGGTCACGGCAAGTGACGGCAGAACCTCCTGGTAGACTAGCAGACAGGTAGCAGGTGGACGCTCCCAGGTGAGCGGGCAAGAGTCTCTGGACAGGCAGGTGGTCACAGCAAGTGACAGCAGAGCCTCCAGGTAGACTAGCAGACAGGTAGCAGGTGGACTCTCCCAGGTGAGCGGGCAAGAGTCTATGGACAGGCAGGTGGTCACGGCAAGTGACGGCAGAGCCTCCAGGTAGGCTAGCAGGCAGGTTGCAGGTGAGCGCTCCCAGGTGAGCGGGCAAGAGTCTCTGGACAGGCAGGTGGTCACGGCAAGTGACGGCAGAGCCTCCAGGTAGACTAGCAGGCAGGTAGCAGGTGAGCGCTCAAAGGTGAGCGGGCAGGCTGGTCCATAGACAGACTGACAGGTGTCGGAAGGCAGACCGTCGGACCGCAGGCTTGCAAGCAGGTAAGCGGATATCAGGCAGGTATCAAGCAGGAATCTGGCAGATGACTGGCAGGTAACAGGCAGGAATCTAGCAGGTGACTGGCAGGTAACAAGCAGGAATCTGGCAGGTGACTGGCAGGTAACTGGTAACGGGACCTGAAGGCTGAAGCAGAGTGAAGGCTTTGCAACAACATTGCTCGGGCACCTCCATTTTGGAGGAGGTGCCTTATATATGGTGAAGTCCTCCGGCCATTGGCCGAGGACTCATTAGGACGGTGCGCGCGGCCCCTTTAAGAGAGGTGGAGCACGCGCCCTAAGCACCGTGGCCGGGAAGCAGCTCGCGCTGCCAGCAGAGAGGGAGGAAGACGCCGGGCACGGAGCGGAGAGGTGAGGGGAACAGCGTCTCTGCCTAGCAGGAGGCAGGGACGCCGAAGCTACACCCATCCAGTTGTAAGAGTTACATTATTGTATTGTCAAGGAAAGGGGGGCGGTAGGGGGGCTCAGCGTCTGGGTTTGGTTGGAGGTCCCCACAGTCTGCCTAGACTAGATGCATTTAAAAATTCTTATTAGATACACAGGCAGTGCAGCTTGCTTCGCAGCTGGGCTACTATGCCCAAAGTATTGCCTAGGCTAGATGCATTTAAAAATTCTACGCTGAATAGCAGACACTGAAGCTTTGGAGCAGACCTCTGAGTAAACAACTCTTCAGACTCAACCATCGGTGTTACCCCAAGCCATAGTGTATGTAGCTTCTTACAGTTAAAGGGGGGGGCGACCCAACCTACCTGGAATTGGCGATGCCAACGTCACGTAAAACACAGCAAGGGGACTCCAAAAAGAGTCTCAATTTTTTCCAAAAATTGTGGCACAGACACCGATTAAGTGGCATCAATTGCCCCAGAGTTGCTTAAAATGGTTGGTGAGGTGATTTTACCAAATCCTCAAGCTTTTAGTCTCCCCAGGATGACACAGGGGTAGAAAAGTCCTTGCGGATCCATGATTTGTTCATCTTTATGAACGTGAGTCTGTCTACATTCTCAGTGGACAACCGCGTGCGCTTATCTGTCAGCACACCACCAGCAGCGCTGAACACACTTTCAGAGAGAAAGCTGGCTGCAGGGCATGACAAGATCTCCAAGGCGTTAGTGGCGAGCTCCGGACATTTTTCCAGATTGGAATCCCAAAATGAGCAAGGGTCCAGTGACACAGTCATGGCTTCGATGTTCACTTGGAGATACACCTGTACCATCCTCTCTAGGCATTGACTATGTGTCAGACTTCTTGTCTACTGTGGCCTTGCAAAGGATGGTCTAAAAAAGTGGTGAAACGATTCCACAAAATTGCTGTTACCAGCAGATACTGTGTTACTGTTACGGTTTGAGTGATGAAGACTCGACAGTCCCACGGTTTGCAAGTTAGAACTGTGAGATTCACTAAGTGCACCACTGGTGTTTTGTGGAAAAGCACATGTAAGATTCTGCAACAGCCTCTGCTGATATGCCTGCATGTGTGAATCCCTTTCTATGGAATTATTTCGGCAAATTTACTTTTGTACCGGGGATCTAAGAGTGTGGCAACCCAGTAGTCGGGATTACTTCGAATTCTGACAATCCAAGGGCCATGTTGCAGGTAGTGCAGCAAGAAGGCACTCATGTGTCTTGCGCATTCAGGAGGACCAAGTCCTTGTTGTGTTGGTAGTGAGGTAAGAATCATATTTCCTTCCTCTGCCCTCTCCCCCCAACCTCACACAACAGAAATGTGATCAAGGTCTCCCTCATCTGATGAGTCTTACATGCCCATCGCCAGTTCATCCTCCACTTCTTTCTCGGCTCCTGCACCTTCCTCAACAGTTTGGCTGCTACCATGCGCCCTGGTTAATCCCTCTCCCCCACCCTCCCATGCCTGCCGCCTTGGTGCTGCCGACCGTCTGGACCTTGGAGATGTTATCCCTTCCACATACGACTCCTCCTCTACTTCCTCCACCTCCTCTTGTCCCACCACCTGACTCTGAATTCTGTTTAACGTGTGCTCCAGCATGTAAATCACTGGAATAGTCATGCTGATAATGGCATCGTCAGCACTAAACATCTTCGTCGCCATTTCAAAACTGTGCAGTAGGGTGTGTGGCGCCCCTGAGGGTTCAGTCGCCACAGAGGTACTGCATCTCACCCAGAGGTGTGGTATCTCACCCTCAGGTAAGGAAGGAGTATGGCTCGGGACCCTAACACCTGCATCCAACACATACCCGCTGTGGGGGTAGGGCGAGATTGCTCCTAAGGGAGAGCACAGTCCCAGGTCCCTAGCTGGCGGGAGGGTCCCATGTAGTGGGTGTGGGTGGAGAATGCAGCTTAGGGGAGCACATGACAGGGAGAGTATAAATAGGAAGCCTTCTTAGAAAGAGCAAGCCAATCAGAGGAGGAGAAGTGACAGGAGCAGAGGCTCTGCATGAGTTCTGCTCCGGAGGCAGGACTAGCCTGGGTAACCCAGGACTGAAGGAGAGAAGAGAGGAGTGGGAGCAGGAAGGCTCCAGGAACCAAAGGGACCCTAGGGGTATGGGCCGTGCAGAAGGCCACCCGTACTCCCACTGCTACCAGGAGGTAGAGGGGTCAGGCCAGATAAGGGGAACCGGTCCCTCAGCTACCGGAGAAACAGCAAGGCTCAACTAGAAACCGGAGGCTGCAGCATTTCATGTACTGCAGGCCAAAGTCCACACCAGTCTCACTAAGAAGGTAGCCACATAGGACCCAGGGGACGGAACACACGTCGCCCGCCAAGGCCCGAGGATACCGGATAGAAGTGTCACTGAGTGTGAGGTGCAAGGAGTAGGCCAGAGAAAGGACACACAGAAGGGGGTCCTGCTAAGTACTCCGGAGCTATCTGGGGGTGGACTGAGCCCCTCACTGAGTACACACAGCACGACGGGGGAGATTGCTCTGGTATCTGTAATCTGGACTGCAACAACTGAGTAAAGATCTTGGAACTGCATCACACAGACTCTGTGTTCATTACTGACTTCCTGAACTACAACCACCATCATCCACCCACACTGCCCTGAAGCTACACTCTTCCTGTGGGGAGTAATAATACCATTGCTGCAAAACCACCGGCTTCAGAGGACTGTTCCGCAGCGGTGGCTCCTTTGGCCGGACTCCAAAGGTGGCGTAGTCGGACATTATAAAACCCATATATACAAATTACCCTTGGATTGACCGCCCAGGGTCATGGACCGGGTCACCGCCACAGTGACTACAACCCCCAGCTTCTACCGGCCTGGATCTGGGTACCCCATGGCCCAGGGGGCGCGTCAACTTCATAGGTCCCTGATCTGAGACCACTCTTGCAGCTTGATTTGCCCCCCCTGTGGATCTCATTCGCCCAGGCTATACGTTAGAACGTATTGCACCAGGGTTTGTCGGTGCAGCCACAGTCGCTGCAACATGTGCAGAGTTGAATTCCACCATGTCGGCACATCGCATTTCAGCTGAACTGGCAGGCCCAACGACTTCTGTAGAGATGTAAGTCGTTGAGCTGCGGGATGCAAACGGCAGAAGTGAGCACACAGTGACCTTGCCCTCTGCAGAAGCCATCTAGTCCGGGATAGTGGGCTAAAAATTGCTGGACAACCAGGTTCAACACGTGAGCCATACAAGGCACGTGTATGACATTGCCCCGGCGAAGGGCCGCACCCAGGTTTGCTGCATTGTCGCACACGGCCTTCCCTGGTTGCAGGTCCAGTTGAGACAACCATTCTTGAAACTGGTCTCCAGAGCTGACCACAACTCCTCAGCTGTGTGACGCACATTTCCCAGACATTTCAAAGTAAACACCGCCTGATGCCGTAGAGCCCTGCTGCCAGCATAGTAAAGAGGTGTGCAAGATTCCTTCTGCGCTGTTAGAAAGCGGGTGGCATTACCAGACAGGCTTTGGGTGTAGGTGGAGGACCGAGAGGAGGTTGAGGAGGCAGAAGCAGTGCAGGAGCTTCGAGATAAAGAGGTTTGACGTAGAACTCGTGGGGATGGCAAGACTTGGACAGCAGCCCCTTGTCCTGCTGTCACCATAGTTACCCAGTGCCCAGTTAGCGACATGTAACACCCCTGTCCATGCCTACTCGTCCAAGTGTCTGTGGTGAAATGCACCCTGTCACACACAGAGTTTCTCAAAGAAGCGGTGATGTTGTGTGCGACATGCTGATGTAGCGCATGCACACATTTCTTTGAGAAGAAGTTCCGACTGGGCATCTGGTACTGGGGCACTGCGACGGACATAAGGTCTTGAAAATCCTCTGTGTCCACCAGGCGGAAAGGCAGTATTTCTGTAGCCAAGAGCTTGCAGATGGTGAAATTCAACCTCTTAGCTTTGTCATGGCTAGGAGGAAATGGTCTTTTACTTGTCCACATCTGAGGGACCGAGGGCTGGCTGTTGTGCTTAGACGGGGTTGAGTAGGGTGTCCCCGGCAAACTGCCGGTCTGTGAGGAAGATGCAGGCGGAAAAGTTAGGTTGCCTTGATCCAAAGGTGGTACTTTGGATGTCGGAGAGCGCTCAACACCAGCTGGTGTTTCCACTTCCAAATGAAATGATGACCTGCCAATCACACTGGCTGTTGCTGGTAAACAGGTGGCAGGTCTGCGTCCAAAAACATATGTGACTGCTGTCCCCCAGTCACAGGGGATGAAGAGGCCACGGATGCACAAGATGGGGCAGACGGTGGTTGGCCCGGCCCTCTAGGCCGCATTGTAGCACAGTGAGCTTCCCACTGCAAATTATGCTTCATATCCATGTGACGGTTCTTGCATGAAGTACTCAAACTATGGATTTTTTAGCCTCTACTTAGCTTTTGGTGACAAATATTACAGATAAAACGAGTTGGGTCATCCTTATCGATCTGAAAAAATGCCCAGGCTATGGAAGGCTTAGAGCCCTTGCGACCTGAAGAGCCACTACGACTGGTGGTCAGAGGCAGAGTTGTGGTTGAGGATGCAGTTGTTGACATGCTTCCAGTACTCCGTCTCTGTCCAGGAAGGCGCAACCTAACCTCGTCATCAATAGCATCTGTGATGCCCAGCTGCGCTTGGTATCACAGATCCTAGAAGAGTGCATTTATGGAATCCTCCACAAGAGGCCCCCATAAACATTCACATATCTCCACCTTCCACCTCAGACCAGCAGAGGGAGCCCGTTAGGGATATAAATAGGGAAGGTGGAGCTAGGCAGTTAGGTTCCTCTGAAGAGTTCCTGCAGTAGAGAAGCCTAAGAGAGGTCAGTCTGCAGTGGAGCTCAGTCTTGTCTAGAGAACTCAGTTAATAGTTCAGCAGTGGAGCACGAGGCTCCTGCTAGCTAGATTCAGGGAGCCCAGTTAGAGCTTAAGGTGTGCCGGCGCCATAAGATCGGTGAAGCGCGGCAAGCTGCCGTTAGTGTGTATAGCCTAGTGAGGGCCCGAGTAGGCCGAAGGCGAGTGGAGACTTAGTACATAGGGGGCAGAGGAGCTTAACCAGCTCACCCCAAAGCATTTACAGGACACCGGATCCGAGCTTACCGGGATCTCTATGACCCAGTAAGGCATAACTGTAATCCCTGGAGATCTACAAGTCACAGGATCGCTAAGGTGCTGATACGTAACAGAGCCAGGAGACGCTTAGGCCCCGCATACTGGGAGCGTGAACTCCAAGACAAGGCCCTACCACAAGGTCAGCCAGCGCAGGACAGAGACAAAGTTAGGCCTAGCTCCAGGCAGGTCAGAAACTTACTACGCAGAGGCAAGAAACAGGAGGCCTTACACCCACTCATTGGGGAGGATCCTGATATGCACCCTTCAACCTACAGTGCTCTGGGATGTGCCTGAATTTCCACCAGTAAAAGGTACTGAAGTGACTACCGTGTCCGTTCCCGTTCTTGCTCTGACCCAGCTGGGTCTCGCCTGTCCTGCATTCCCCCTGCATGCGCTATTCTGAGGCATAGCTCCACCTGTGGGGAGCTATACCATCGATCTGCCTTATCACCCGCCTCAGTGGACTGCTGCAGCGCTTTTGCTTCTCACCAGATACCACAGGTGTCGTCACGAACTCTTATAAAATTAACAATTATCCACCCTTTTAAAGAGTGACCCCAGGGTACGGGCCCGGGAGCCGACCACCGCAGCATCCCCAAGGCCAGGCAAAGTCTCGGGTACAAGTCATCCCCATCCCCTGGGCTAGTCACATCCTCCTCCACCTCCTCTGCTGACCTCATCGACTGGCTGACTGTGGGTTGACAGTAAGTGGGATCTCGAACCTCATCATCATCACCCTGTGTGTTCTCACACCCGTTGTCCTCAGAGCCAACCTCTTCCTGCCCTGACGGAAAAGTCAAGTTGTCGCTCCAATCAAGTATTTGAGTCTCATCACCGTCTTCATCATTGTCTCCACCAACAGGAGTTACAGTTCTGGAACGAGGGTCTACATTATGCTCAGAACCATCTTCATCTGGTCCTGGATCCGACTCATAAAGATTCTGGGCATCAGTGCAGATCATTTCCTCGTCTGGATTAACAGAAGCTCTGGAGCAGACCTCCGTTTCCCAGGCTATAGTATGAGTAAACAGCTGTGCAGACTCAACCATCTGTGTTACCCCATACTCAGACGGGCAGCTGGAGACTTGGGAGCTCACAGCAAGTGCGATTGGGTTGACACCTCTGAGGACTGGAGTATTTGTGATGTTGAAGTTGAGGTGGAGGAGAGCCCACTTGAAGAAGCACTTGATATCCATTGAAGCACCTGCTGTTTTTGTGCCTCATCTGGAATTTGTAGCGATGGGCGTGTCTGTAAAAAAGGGATCGTATCACATTGTCCACGAAAAGAAGTATACATCTTAGTTTGGCTGGAAGATGGTCTTTCTTCTGCAGATGTTACCCCCCCACCGCGGGGGGGCTCGACCCACCAGCGGACAGGCACCAGTATTGGGAGAGGGGAGCTGACCGTCAGGGTCCACCGTGACTCTGGCACAAACCCGGCGACACGGAGTTCGCACGGGCAGGATCGGACTGGCCGTGTCGTCTTGGCACTCCAGCGTAGTCCCTCTGCCTGTTCGCGCCCATAACTCAAAGGGATGCGCAAGCAGCTTTTCTTCCCAGGGCTGTTCCCCACCCAGCAGGAACGTGGGGGAGCTCAGGTCGGCCTTCCATTCTACTCCCTTACCTCCCTCGTCCTCTTTCCTTCTTCCATTCTCCATCTAACCCCTCGGCTCTGTGGTGTCCGCTCTCCCTCCAGCTCTCTCCTTCTCACAGGTGGACTACTGCGTGTATTCACACTGTGGCGAATCTTTTGGGCCCAGGCATAAGAAGTTGTCGAGGTAATGGATAATATGTGCCCCCTTAGAAACGTCCATTACAACCCATTTGAGGAAGCAACTAAATGCCTCAAATAGTGAGCAGGATCTGGACCACCCCATGGGCAAACAGCGATCTATATAATATGCTCCTTCCAGAAGCAGCCCAATAGGTGGACACTATTCGGAGGCACAGGTAGTAAGTAACCGGAACGCCGCATCAATGTCTGTTTTAGCCATTAGGGTGACCCTTCTCAACTTCTTGATCCACCTGATTGCCTTGTCAAAGGATGTACAGTATATACTACTGTACTTGGTTCCACGTCGATGTTGTCGTTTACTGACCGGCCCCTTGGATATGACAAATGGTGGATTAGTCCGAATGTATTGGGTTCCGTTTTTGGCAAAACTCACAATGGGGATACCACTACGTCTTGTAAGGAAAGTGTTCTGAATGGAACCGCCATTCTACCTAAAGATATTTCTTTTTTTCATTTTCTTGTCATGACGTCTGGGTGTTGGTAGGCTGATTTTAGATTTTTACTCCAGCCTTTCTTGATTTTAGAAGGGCATGACTTGCCTATATCTGTGTCTCCCCCTCCTTTTACTCCTCCACCTCTTTTCTTTTCACATGACTATATGTACTTGTCACTTTTCCATGTGTTAGTTGTGTCTTCTGAGTAGTTTTTTAGCTTTTGGACACCTTTGAAGTGTTTTCTATGTGTTTTCTTTGTGTTTCTATGTATTTTTGTTTGCCTGCCATTGGTTTTAATGGTGTTTGAAGGTGTTCGACGAACAGTTCGATGAACAGTTCGGCGAACATACGGGTGATAGACGAATCGAACTCGAACATTACGGGGGTGGCTCAACTCTAGTTATGGAGCATTTTTTCCCAATTACCACCACGATGGGGACGTGGTACTCTCTCTATGCCTCTAATATTTAATGTACTTATATTGCCTGCATGTACCTCCCTGAAATGTTTGGAGAGACCTGATAACCTGATGGGTTTTGAGACAGGATTTGCTCCTGTAATATGTTCTGATATTCTTGCCTTAAGGGCTCTGATAGTACAGCCTATGTAATATTTTGAACAGCTGACACAAGTTGCCATATAGACAACATGAGAGGTGTTACAATTTATATAAGACTCTATGTAATATTTTCAACCTGTGTGTAGATCAGAGAAACTTGGACCCATAGTAACATATTTGCACATACAGCATCTATTTTCACCACATTTATACATACCGACATATTTCAGCCAGGTGGGACTTTGTACTTTATTATCCAAAAGTACGCTGGGTGACAACATATTGCGTAGATCCTGACCTTTCCTTGAAACCACCGTACAACCTGCTTCCAATATATTGGACAATTTGTCATCCAGATATAATATGGGTAAATTCTTGAGAAAAATTTGTTTAATGTTGTAAAAATTATCACTATATGGCGTAGAGAAAGTTAATGACGATTTCACCTCATTGGAACTGTGTTTTTCTGATTGTGTAAACAAACTCTCTCTATCTTTAGATGTAGCTATAGATACAGCCCAATTGATTATCCATTTTTCTTATCCCCTAGATTTTAATCTCGCTGACATGGTTTTAGTTTCCTCCTCAAAACCGTCTTGTTCACTACAATTGCGTCTAGCTCTAATGAACTCACCCACTGGTAAATTTTTTATAACATGTTTTGGGTGTCTACTTTCAGCTCTCAAAAGAGAATTACCACTGAGAGGTTTGCGGTAAAGTTTAGAGGTAATTTTCCCTGTACTCACACAACCAGTCAATACGACATCCAAAAACAGAGTTGACTCCTTGTGAATCTCCATAGTGAATTTCAAATTATAGTTGTTATCCTCCAGATAATTTAAGAATTCTGTAACAGGTGGTGCGGGAGACCCCGATGACAGACCCCATATGAGGAACATGTCATCAATGAATCTCCCGCACCACCAAATTTTGTTCCTATATGGACAGAATTCACTGAAAATATATTCTTCCTCCCATCTTTTCATATAAACATTGGCCAGTGAAGGGGAAAACTTAGAGCCCATCGGACAACCGCAAAGCTGTAAGTAAAATTTATCATTGAAGATGAAACAATTACTCTTCAAAAGAAATTCCAAACTCAATAACAAAAATTCCTTGACACCATCAGTAAAAACATCAGTTTGATTCAAAAAGTATGGCACAACCCTCAATGCCTTATCATGAGGTATTGAGGAATATAACTGGACAACATCACATGTTATCCAATTACAGTCCTCATGCCAAGACATATGATTAATGGCCTGCATTAGATGCTTTGTATCTTTTATCATACCTGGTGATCCCTCCAGTAAGACGCGTAATCTGGAATCCACCCACCCTGAAAGTCTCTCATGGAGGGAATGTATACCCGCCACAATTGGCCTCAGGGGAGGCGGAAACACAGACTTATGCGTCTTAGGGAGGGCATGAAAAATCGGGATTACAGGCTGATCAGGAGACAAAAAATCCTTCATCTTGGAATCAATGGCTCCAAAAGCTACTCCTTCCTCCAGTAGCTTGTTTAATTTCAACGTAAAATTTTTTGTGGGATCAGAGACTAAGGGGCGGTAGGTGGTGGAAGCAGATAATATATCTTATACCAGTTTTTTATATAATCCTGAATCTAGAATCACCACCGATCCCCCCTTGTCTGAAGGTCTGATGACAATGTTAGAATTAGCCCTTAGGGAACCTATTGCTTCCCTTTCCCTTCTGGAAAGATTATTTAATACTCTCAATTTTCCATCATCCAAAAGATTATTTAAATCCCTTTCCATTGCGGCTGGAAAGGAATCCATAGCTGGTATCCTCGCCGCAATGGGATAATAATTTTCGTTGGATGTAGTAAACTTGGATATTTCCAAATCATTTCTAAATTTCATACATTTTTTGATCTCAACATTATTTTCTAAATGATGTAATTCCTTGATGCACATGATTTTCTGTAACCTCATATGTAATGGATAACAGTCAGGCAATATAGGAGGGACACAATCATGATCTGTAGAAACCTGAAGGATGTTTTTATCATAAAAATGTCTTTTAACTTCTAAATTTCTTGTGAACTTGTTTACATCCTTCAATGTTTGAAATAGATCAGCATTTTTATTAGGTACAAAATTTAAACCTTTCTCCAAAACTTTAAGTTCATGTTCAGAAAATATGCAAGCAGATAAATTGTGAACAGAAACTATATCTATGTTATATATTTCTTGTATTTCTTTTTTCCTTCTTCTCCGTGAGCGCCGCTTCGGCCTTTGTTGTCATTTTTTGAAACAGCAGATGTGGAGGCATATCTGGTATTGTATGCTCTAAATGAGCCATTTTCATCCTGACCAGAAACCGGCACATCAGATTCATCTGTGCTTGCTGATGAGACAGGTGAAGAAAAACTCACGTTACGGTTGCTCACTTGTCAAGGTGGATTTCTCAAAATGGATTTTATGGTGCCTGATTTCGTGGAATTTTTAGGAGTTTTAGGTATGCTAGCGGTAGATGAAAAACGAGTTTTTCCAGGAGGATGATGTTTCCATACATAGACAGAACCACTCTCATAGTCTTTTAGATCTCGTTTGTACTTGGAACTTTTTAAATCAATGATAGTCTTTTCTAGTTCATCGATTTTTTTATGCATATTCTCATATAGTGATTCATATACAGTACAGACAAAAAGTTTGGACACACCTTCTCATTTAAAGATTTTTCTGTATTTTCTTGACTATGAAAATTGTACATTCACACTGAAGGCATCAAAACTATGAATTAACACATGTGGAATTATATACTTACCAAAAAGTGTGAAACAACTGAAAGTATGTCTTATATTCTATGTTCTTTAAAGTAGCCACCTTTGGCTTTGATGACTGCTTTGCACACTCTTGGCATTCTCTTGATGAGCTTCAAGAGGTAGTCACCGGAAATGGTTTTCACTTCACAGGTGTGCCCTGTCACGTTTAATAAGTGGGATTTCTTGCCCTATAAATGGGGTTGGGACCATCAGTTGTGTTGTGCAGAAGTCTAGTGGATACACAGCTGATAGTCCTACTGAATAGACTGTTAGAATTTGTATTATGGCAAGAAAAAAGCAGCTAAGTAAAGAAAAACGAGTGGCCATCATTACTTTAAGAAATGAAGGGCAGTCAGTCTGAAAAATTGGGAATACTATGAAAGTGTCCCCAAGTGCAGTTGCAAAAACCATCAAGCGCTACAAAGAAACTGGCTCACATGAGGACCGCCCCAGGAAAGGAAGACCAAGAGTCACCTCTGCTTCTGAGGATAAGTTTATCCGAGTCACCAGCCTCAGAAATCGCAGGTTAACAGCAGCTCAGATTAGAGACCAGGTCAATGCGACACAGAGTTCTAGCAGCAGACACATCTCTTCACCAACTGTTAAGAGGAGACTTTGTGCAGCAGGCCTTCGTGGTAAAATAGCTGCTTGCAAACCACTGCTAAGGACAGGCAACAAGCAGAAGAGTCAAGTTTGGACTAAAGAACACAAGGAATGGACATTAGACCAATGGAAATCTGTGCTTTGGTCTGATGAGCCAAATTTGAGATCTTTGGTTCCAACCACCAAGTCTTTGTGTGATGCAGAAAAGGTGAACAGATGGACTCTACATGCCTGGTTCCCACCGTGAAGCATGGAGGAGGAGGTGTGATGGTGTGGGGGTGCTTTGCTGGTGACACTGTTGGGGATTTATTCAAAATTGAAGGCATACTGAACCAGCATGGCTACCACAGCATCTTGCAGTGGCATGCTATTCCATCCGGTTTGCGTTTAGTTGGACCATCATTTATTTTTCAACAGGACAATGACCCCAAACACACCTACAGTCTGTGTAAGGGCTATTTGACCAAGAAGGAGAGTGATGGGGTGCTATGCCAGATGACCTGGCCTCCACAGCCACCAGACCTGTACCCAATCGAGATGGTTTGGAGTGAGCTGGACTGCAGAGTGAAGGCAAAAGGGCCAACAAGTGCTAAGCATCTCTGGGAACTCCTTCAAGATTGTTGGAAGACCATTTCTGGTGACTACCTCTTGAAGCTCATCAAGAGAATGCCAAGAGTGCGCAAAGCAGTCATCAAAGCCAAAGGTGGCTACTTTGAAGAACCTAGAATATAAGAGATATTTTCAGTTGTTTCACACTTTTTTGTTAAGTATATAATTCCACATGTGTTAATTCATAGTTTTGATGCCTTCAGTGTGAATGTACAATTTTCATAGTCAAGAAAATACAGAAAAATCTTTAAATGAGAAGGTGTGTCCAAACTTTTGGTCTGTACTGTACATTCTGAGAAATAAACTTATCCGCTGCATCTTGCAAAACCTTAATATCATTCTCTAAAGGCTCCAATTTATTTTCCTCCTCCATAACGATAAGATTAATTAATTTAAAGGAACATTCCGAAAGAACACCATTCCACTTACTTGTAAATTCATCACTAAACGGAGTAGTTGCAATCTTTTTAATACGAAGGCCTCGAGGAAACATCTTTTTCAAGACGTATTTTTTCAAGGTGGCATGATCCCACCAAACCTTTAGATGCTGAATCAAAGCCTTCTCCAAAGTCAAAAATGCCTCATGAATTTCAGGAGCACTTATGTCCATTTTTCCACCACCAGAGAAAATAGAGTCCAGTTTTTTTGCACGCAAATCTCGGCATAATGATAGGTAGTCTCGCGTAGATTCCATGGGTCAGATTTAAGCAGCCCAAATGAAAAGAGCAATGTCTTCAAAATGTGAGAGGTGAGAGCTATACTGAGTACTAGTAGACTGAAGAAAGATAATTAGCTCATATCACCTGATACTCACAGGAATCCCAGGCTCACGGATTAGTGTCCAGCATACACTTGCAAGGATATATAAAGAAGGTAAAATCCGATGTCGCATGCGATAAATCCTTTTATTCCAAAATTAAAAGTCACAACAAGTCCCTAGGAGGGGAACAACTGGACGCGTTTCGAGGACACAGCCCCTTATTCGTCAGTATACAAATGAATTAAAAAACAACACATTTATAATAAAAACTGTGACCACCCATAAACATGTGTGATAGATTAGTATACAAATTAGGATATTAACTCCTACTTAGACAAGATTTGCGTGCAACGAATTCTCATAAAATATTCATGGACATGTTGTGACTTTTAATTTTGGAATAAAAGGATTTATTGCATGTGGCACCGGATTTTACCTTCATTATAATAGAGAGGGCCAACTGCTGACCCTTTAAGAATAGTAAGGGCCACCTGATGGCCCTATAAAAATAGGCTTTGTGACTTTTAGAGTCCCTCCATCATAAATGAAACAGGATGTGTCTGATGATGTGTCACACACCACATGGCCAGATAAGGTTGTAAAATGTTAAAATGACAATTCCCAGTGAATGCATTTGTCTTGGTTGCAAGCAATGCAAAAGTGCAAAAACACATAAAAAATGCTACGTGTGAACATAGCCCAAGGTGTGGAGGAGCATTTTGGCTTTTGGTTATTTATTTTGCTTTATATACAAGTCATTACCCTGGAAAGGATGTTCCTTAACATATTTCCCAGGAAAATCCATTTTGATTTCTTTTTTGTATCTTTTATTGTGAGTCCCTAAAAGTGGCATAATTCCTCTGATAACATTGTTGACAGCAGTGACCTGGGAGTCAGAAATGCTTCCAGGGGTCTTCCCCATACTGATCCCATGTCATTTGAGCACTGTTCCCATCGATTTGGGCAATATTTTGGCCCACTGCAGACCGCCGGGGGGAGCAGCCGGAAAAATGCCAGAGTTTTCCATAGACTTACATTGGGCTTGTTACTCTGACCAAGCACTCGAGTATTCCAATTTGCTCGACTCGAACAACGAGTACCCGAGCATTTCAGTGCTTGCTCATCACCACCCAGTTACAGTCCAAACCAAAATGCCATTGAGAATCTGCAGCAAGCCTTGAAAATTGCTGTTCACAGTCACTCACAATCCAATCTCGCTAAGCTAGAGCTTGTTTGCAAAGAGCAATGGGCAAAATTTTCCACCTCTTGATGTGCAAAGCTGGTAGAGAAATACCCCTAAAGACTTACAGCAGTAATTGCAGTGAAAAGTGGTCTTACAACATATTGACTTATAAGTGCATGTCATAATTTTCAGATTTATATTTTTAAAATGATTAGAAAAATATGCATCATTTTATTTACACTTCATAAATATCTACTATTTTGTTTTGGTATATGATGCGGAAACCTGTATGCAAAGTTTAAGGAGAAACTCACACATTTGCCAGTTTTGATCAAATCAGGGAGTCGATCGATCGAAGACAAGAGAACACAGCCAATTCTGACTCTGTCCCAGGCTTGTCTGCTCTCAGATGCCCAGTCGCACGTTTTATTACTAACCACAAAGATAAGGAAAGTGGGAATGGCTTATATTACATTGCCTAAAAATGAAGATATTTAAGTTGAGATTAACAAAGTCGTAAATTATGTATTCTGCTAAATTCCTTAGGAGACTGGATATATCTAGTTTACTATTCTTTCAGAAATAAAGGAAAGCTTCAATACAGAGACAGCTCTATATTAGATACAATGAAGAATAACACTTATAAAGCTAATATTAAAACACAAAATTATCAAAGATATACTGTTTATGTATATTTAATTGTCTAAAATAATAATCAAAGCTAAGTATAAATATGTACCATAACAGTATATTACATAAAATCTCAATAAAATGCATTTTAGCCTATGGGAGTAGTGTAAAAAAATGTGAAATAGTTCACAGGCAATGAATACTTTTTCAAGGCACTGTATATTATATTAGAAACCGTCTCCATCACATTCTATGTCCTGGCAATCAAGATATCGGAGATTGCAGCAGCGTAAATGTAATCTGAAAGCCCTTAAGAGAAACTAGATGAATGGGTGCTGAGGTAGCAAAGAGAGTTTTGTTAAAGAAAAAAAAGAAAAAAACCTAGTAACCCATACTGTAATATTAAATGCTTCATTATTAAGTGAAGGTAACTTCTGTAACTGGTAATTAGCTAAAGCACTGGTTAAAAAAGTTGAAGAGAAAACAAGTTGTCACCCATCCATTGGATAGATGATGACTACGGCCAACTACAGACCTGTTTCCAATCTTCCCTTTATCTCTAAACTCCTGGAACGCCTGGTCCACTCCCGTCTAATCCGCTATCTCTCAGACAACTCTCTTCTTGACCCTTTACAATCTGGTTTCCGCTCTTTACATTCTACTGAAACTGCCCTCACTAAAGTCTCTAATGATCTACTAACAGCTAAATCTAATGGTCACTACTCCCTGCTGATTCTCCTGGATCTCTCTGCAGCATTCGACACTGTGGATCATCAGCTCCTCCTCACTATGCTCCGCACTATTGGCCTCAAGGACACTGTTCTCTCCTGGTTCTCCTCTTATCTCTCTGACCGCTCCTTCTCTGTGTCTTTTGCCGGCTCCTCCTCCTCCCTACTTCCTCTTACTGTCGGGGTTCCTCAAGGATCAGTCCTAGGCCCCCTTCTTTTCTCCTTATACACCGCTCCTATTGGACAAACAATCAGTAGATTCGGTTTTCAGTACCTTCTCTATGCTGATGACACCCAATTATACACCTCTGCTCCGGACATCACCCCTGCATTACTACAAAAGACCAGTGATTGTCTTTCTGCTGTGTCTAACATTATGTCCTCCCTCTACCTAAAACTGAATCTGTCATAAACTGAACTACTCGTCTTTCCTCCCTCCATTAATCTACCTGTGCCCGATATTGCCATCTCCGTTTGTGGCTCAACCATTACTCCCCAGCTACAAGCCCGCTGTCTTGGGGTCATTTTTGATTCAGATCTTTCTTTCACTCCTCACATCAAATCACTCGCTCGTTCATGTCATCTACACCTCAAAAACATCTCAAGAATCAGGACTTTTCTCACCTTTGACTCGGCAAAAACTCTTACTGTCGCTCTTATTCATTCTCGTCTTGACTATTGCAACGCTCTACTAATCGGTCTCCCTCTTACTAAACTCTCCCCTCTCCAATCCATCCTGAACGCAGCAGCCAGGATCATATTCCTCGCCAACCGCTACTCAGATGCCTCTTCCCTGTGCCAGTCATTGCATTGGTTGCCCATCCAATATAGAGTTCGTTTTAAACTTATCACGCTTACCCACAAAGCGCTCCATGCTTCAGTACCCCCCTACATCTCCTCCCTTGTCTCAGTCTACCACCCTACACGTGCCCTCCGTTCTGCAAATGACTTGAAACTAAAATCCTCCATAATCCGAACTTCCCACTCCCGTCTCCAAGATTTCTCGCGTGCTGCGCCAATTCTCTGGAATGCACTACCCAGGACAATTCGATTAATTCCCAATACCCACAGTTTCAAGCGAACCCTAAAAACACATTTCTTTAGACTGGCATATCACCTAAACACACTCTGTCCATCCCAGCTTTCCCCCATATTAAAATCTTCTTCAACTTCGGGTTCAAACCAACCATGCACATAAAAGCCTCTGTCAGGACTGCACACATACTGGCTGGCGACCAGTCCATGTATTATTATTTATCCTATTCAGTATATCAAGGCTGCATTATACAATATATGTACTTTTTACCTTTTGTGTCTCCCCCACTTCCTCATAGACTGTAAGCTCGCGAGCAGGGCCCTCACTCCGTTCGATATGAGATATGCTTATTCTGTATTGTCTGTATAAGTCCCCCCTAAAATTTGTAAAGTGCTGCGGAATATGTTGGCGCTATAAAAATAAACTATTATTATTATTATTATTATTATTATGACTAGTGATGAGCAAATATGCTCGCTACTGCTCGGTACTCGCCCGAGCATCAATGTGCTCGACGAGTTCGGTGCTCGGCGAGAATTTCCGGGTTGCTAGGGCGGGAACTCGGGTACCCTCCCTGCATGTTTGGCGCTCTTTAGAGAGCCAATGAACATGCAGGGATTGCCTGCCACGTACTGCCATAGCCATGTTGGTTGTGGCATTACAGTGATTGGCTGGCCGCACAGCATCTTAAGGTCTATATAAGACCTGGTGCCGCTATGCTCGTCACAGTCTAACCCAGAATCAGGCAGAGTAGGAAGAGGTGCTGCTACGCCAGGGAGAGATTTGCTTGTTTTTAGTTAGTATAGGTATTCCACAACATATATATATATGTCCAACTGAATTAACAGTCCTTCAGAGGATTAATCGAGCAGCATATATTCAGTGGTGATAGCAGAAAATTAGGCAGGCAGGCAACGTATTTGTCAGACTGCAGTGCATGAACATGCTGTTATATATATATCCAACGGAACTAGCAGTCCTTCTGAGGACTAATCCACCTGCATATAATTAGTACTAGGCAGGCAGGCAGTGTATGTGGCAGACTGTAGTGTATGATACAGCACATCCTGTCTGCTGCTGCTGTAATAATTACAGATATTTGTAGACATAGCTCCAGATATTAGATGGCAGGGCAAATTTTTTTTTGCATCTTAATCCTGGTTATTTGCAATCCAGAGTACACAATTTTTCTGCTCCATTTGCTTGTTCTCACTGCAGAATAAATGCAGATATGTTCCATATTTCAGCAATAAAAATCCAGAAATTTAAACTGAACGTGGAAAATATTGGCCTCCTTTTCCATTCTGTTGCAGTGTGTCGGTCAAGCTACTCACACTAGGTGTCTGTGAAGAATAGTATTAGTAAATTCCAGACCTGCTATTTAAAACTGTGGTTCTTTGTCAGACATATCACCTATAAGACTGTTCCAAAATCAGCCATTTCTTCCATTTTCATTTCGTTGCAGTGTGTCGGTCAAGTTATTCACACTAGGTCTCTGTGTAGAATAGTATTAGTAAATTACAGCTATTTAAAACCGTGGTTCTCTGTTAGACGTACCACATATAACTGCTGTTCAAATCCAGCCATTGTAGTGAACGTGGAAAATATTGTCCTCCATTTATAGATTGTAGCACTGTGTTAGTGTACACCATTTTACAGCTCCATTTGCTTGTTCGCATAATACAGCCAGATTTTTTTCATTTTATTCATATTACTGTATGGTGGAAGCAGAGGAACTTTTTTCAATGATCAGACACACATGATCCATATGACTGCCGCAATAATGCAGAAATTTTGTGGAGCGTGCCAAGTATGCAACTCCTTTTAAAGTCAGCGACCTGTGCTTTGTTGAACCAATTGACACTTGGTCGCTGACAAATACCATACTATCATGCAACTGCCTGAAACCGTGGCCATCAGACGTTATCCCATATGACTGCCCTAATAATCCAGCAATTATTGTGAGCGTGTCAAATACTACACTCCATTTAAAGTATTGCAGTTGAGGGTTCAAACCCATTCTCAGCTGGCCACTGACAAATAGCATATCAGTGAACAATGCTGTCAGAGTATTACGCCACTTTTGTGGACTGAAAAAAAGCAAAACATACAAACAACAAGCTAAAATGGAAAAAATTGTTAAGAAACATTCTTTTCAGGGTAATGACTTGTATATAAGGCCAAAGAAATAAAAAAAAAATAAAGTTATGGACTGTGGAAGACATTTATGAGACCAGAATAAACACTCATGTGTAACTGGTGATGATACCACCTAGAAGCACCTGTTAATATTGTAAATGCATCTGACAGTGTTATCGATAGGGAATAGAATAGATTTTACATTTTTTTGGGCAGCACCAGCAGCACGCAGTTTAAGGCAATAATACCTGGCTGGATTGGTGCAATACGCTATCCATACTGAGATACTTCACCTGTAAAAGAATTTCAGATAAGACAGTCAATATTCTAGAACATAAAATCTATTTGAATTGTCCTTCCCATTATTAAGGAGTGTGTCTCCTATACTGTTATTGCATATGTATCAATTTCAAGGGCTGTCAAAAATTAGGATGCACTCCAATACACATTTGAAGAGACTTAAAAAAAAATAAAAATAAAAACACAGTAGGATCTTTCTTTAGTATAAAAACCAGACTCGCCAATGTAACCTCAATGTAATAACATTGTTCAGGTACTGCACCTCCTTCTCCAGTTCGGCCTCCATCTCCAAAATTTCCACATCAGTCACAAGCTGTAAGCACTGCAGCACTGCCTTGGACAAGCAGCAACAGGCTGTCCTGAAGATAATATGCTTAATGCTTAGGTGACAAACAGCCCACCGCTACAGAGCTGTTGAAAGCTGTAACACAGCATCCTGATCTGTGGCTCTCACCGCTGAACATATAGCCAGGCATAGTCATGTGTGACAATGGGCGGAACCTGGTGGCAGAGAAATGACAGCCGGAGTAGATAAGGTTTCCCTCTATGCCAGTCCTTTCACTGAGCTAAAGAATATGGCTGTGGTGAAATACAACTCTCACCAAGAAGCAGTGTCAGTGAAAAACATTGGGCCCACCAAAGGATTTGATTATGAGGGCCACCACTCAAAAGCATCATTGCAGCTGCAAAGTTTGCGCTATCATGAACTCTCCAGATGGAGAAGCCAGGGCCCGCCTGAGGATTCTCTGGTGGGCCCGTAAAACCCGGCCAAGAAGCAGCCCTGGCTAAGAAAAGTGTGTTGGAAGGTTCCTGGACACTCTATGGCTGATTTTTTCTGTGGACTGGGTCCAGCAATCTATAAGATTGCAATCTATGATCTCTTCACTGGCTCCCCATTGGCCAGAGACTTCAGTTCAAAGCAGTAACGATGACATGCAAAGCCATCCACAACCTGTCTGCGCCATATATCTGTGAACTAGTCTCCCAGTACATACCAACACGCAACCTCCAATCCTCACAAGATCTCCTTCTCTACTCCTGTCTGCTCTCCTCTTTCCACAATTGCATACAAGATTTTTCCTGTGCATTCCTTCTACTTTTGAACTGTGTACCCCAACATATCAGACTCTCACCTACTGTTGAAACCTTTAAAAGGAAGCTGAAGACCCACCTCTTCCGACAAGCTTACAACCTGCAGTAACCATCACTCCACCATACTGCTGCATGACCAGCTGTACCCTCACCTACTGTATCCTCACCCAACCCTTATAGACTGTTTGTGCACCCTCACGGGCAGGGTCCTCTCTGCTCTTGTACCAGTCAGTGACTTCTTTTCACATGTAAAGCACAATGGAATAAATGGTGCTATAATAATGAATAATAATAATTATACTACTTGTACTCTGTGTCAACTGATGGCACTTTCCTGGTTCCTGCCCCTAAAACTGTGTGTTTTGGCAGCTTTTGGTCCCATTTGAAGGTGTTGTGTATACATTTTTTTTTGGAACCCATAGATTCCAGTGGCATTTGTCGATGTTCGGTGAATATTCGACAATTACGTTGGCGAATATTGCAAAAACGGCGATTGTAATCTGAAACGAATATTGAAATATTTGCTCGTCTCTAATCAGAAACACCCTTAAAAAAGATTATGTGGGTGTTGCATCACAGTCTCGGTGATATGGTGGTGGAGGATGAGGAGATGGATGAGGGTGACATAAAATAAAACAATTCCTGAAGGGTATACCCATGTCTGGGTGTGAAGGGGTGCATGGGAATGGACCCCCCAAACAATAACCACTGGATTTAAGTTTATGTTTGATGCTATCATCTGGTGGTGTTGACAAGTCTGGCCCGATTCAGCCCTTGTTCATTTTTATAAGAGTCAGCCTGTCAGCATTTTCAGTTGCCAGGTGGATGCGCTTATCAGTTTTATCAGTTATAATGCCCCCGGCGGCACTAAAAACTATCTCTGACAAAACGCTAGCGGCCAGGACCACCAAGACGTAGAAAGACAGTTCATGCCACGTGTCCAGCTCGCATGTTACAAAACTTTTCCCTCCTTGTCAGAGTACCTCGTGTATTAGGGCCTGGGCGCTGGGAGGGTAAGAGAAAACTGTCTCAGATATTTGACAGCCTTCTCCTGCCTCTGCCGCATCTGTTTTGTGTCTTCCTCGATTGTACGCCTTGGTTGTCCAATGAACTGTCTAACTATGACCTCTGCCACCAGCGTAGTCAGATGGGAATTTTTTTTTGCTATAATTCTTCAATAAGAACCTGAACTTAATATCTCCCAAAATGAACTCTTTCGGTTTCCTCCCTCTACTAACCTACCTATACCTGACTTTGCAATTTCATTTAGGTGCTGCCACCATAATTCCCACTCGACACGCCTGATATCTTGGAGTCATATTTGACACACAACTTTCCTTTATTCAACGTGGAAAATTACTCACTCGCTCATATCACCTGCACCATAAAAACTTCTCCAGAAGTCGACCTTTTCTCATCTTTGATACTGCAAAAACTCTTACTGTCACTCTTATTCACTAGTGCAACTCTTTTCTAATTGGTCTCCCTCTAAACAAACTGTCTCCTCTCCAATCCTTTCTGAATGCAGCCAGGGTCATATTTCTATGAAGCCACTTCACCGACGCCTCTACCATGTGCCAGTAATTGCACGGGTTAGGTTAAAAAATCATTACAGAATACAATACAAACTCATCTCTCTCACCCACCAAGCTGTCCACAGTTCTGAACCGGCCTTTATCTCTTCCCTCATTTCTGTGTATAACGCCTCCTGTGCCCTCTGTTCTGCAAATGATCTAAGACAGACATTCTCCTTAATCAGAACCTCACACCTCTGTCTCCAAGAATTCTCTCGTGCTGTGCCAGTTTTCTGTAATGCCCAAAATGCGTACACTGCGATGGTCATGGTAAAGGCAGGGGAACATAAAGTCGGCCTTGTGTGCCAGACTGACAACAGTCAAGACTTCCCTGTTCTCATCAAAAGTATGACTGTCTATGTTCTCTTCCTCCTCCTCATTAACACCCAATCCACGCTGAGATGAGGCTGGGCTGGGTAGCATCACCCTGTACAGTTCCTTGCTCCGCCTGCAATGCCTCCTCTTTAATTGTGAGCAGCAAGAGTTTCAGTAGACAGAGAAGTGGGATAGTGACGCTAATTATGGTGTCATCACCGCTCACCATCTTGGTGGAGTCCTCAAAGTTTTGGAGGAGGGCACAGATGTCAGACATCCATGCCCACTCATCTGCTCTTATGTGCGGAGGTTGACCTGAATGCCGATGGACGTGTTGAAGCTGGTACTCAACAACTGCTCTCTGCTGCTCAAAATCATTCCAAACATCTGCAACGTTGATTTCCAATGTGTAGTCACCTCGCACACCAGTTGATGAGCTGGAAACTGCAAATGCTGCTGAAGCCCTGCCAGGTCGGAGGAAGCTGTAGCTGATGTTCTGAAATGGGCATACACGTGGCATACTTTCACAAGCAGCTCTGACAGATCCGTAAAGATTTTGAGAAACTGTAGAACCACTAAGTTGAGCACATAGGCCAGGTACGGTAAATGTGCGAGATTGCCTAGCTTCAGAGCTATCACCAGGTTCTCTGATACAGCTTTCAAGAACTCTGCAACAGTGTGCTGTTTGTCGCCTAAGCATACAGTCCTCTTTATTGTTATTGCCACACACGAAGTTTAAGTAAATAATCTGGAATATGTCCTGCAAAAATGAATCAAGTGAGGAGAAGGAGGAGGTGGTGCAGCAGCTGTAGAAAGTAGAGGTAACCCTGATTGACCCAGGGCCCGCAATCCTCTGCATCGGGAGGACGTGTTCCATCCCAGGGTCCCAATGCTTCCCGGCTTCCACATGATTAACCCAATGGAATGCATCAGTGAGATGAACCGTCCCTGGCCACATTCACTTTTCCACTTGTTTGTGGTTAGGCGGTCCTTCCCACTTAAGTGCACTGGGGAGGGCACGGGTAATGTTCTGGGACTCGCGCTTGTGGAAGGCGGAGATGATACCAGGAGAAATAGTGGCGGCTGGGGACTGAGTATGGACACTCAGCCGCCACCATGAGGTTGTGGAAAGCTTCCACCTCTAGCCAACTTTTCAAGTGCAAGCAGCTGTCCATAAATGTGGCAGTTTAGTATTGCGGCCTGTGGGTGGGTGGCTGGCTTCACACTTGCGCTTGCATTCCAAGCAACAGAAAACTAAGCATATGGAGGCTTCTATCATCATCATGACCTTACCTTGGCACTATGAACTAATGAAATAATGGCGGCTGGGGACCGAGTATGGACACCCGGCCGCCGCCGGCATGAAGTTCTGAAAAGTTTCCGCCTCCACGAGCCTAATAGGCAACATTTCAAGTGCAAGCAAGCAGTCCAGATATGTGGCAGATTAGTATTGCGGCATGTGAGTGGGTGGGCTGTGGGTGGGTTGGCTGCATACTTGCGCTTGCATTCCAAGTAACACAAAGCTAAGGAGATGGATGATCCAACCATCATGAACAATATTACCCCAGTGACATGCGTCAGTGAGATGTACCGTCCCTGGCCACATTCACTTGTCCACGTGTTTGTGGTTAGGCCGTCCTTCCCAGTAAGTGCACTGGGGAGGGCACGGGTGATTTTCTGGAACCCGTGCTTGTGGAAGGCGGAGATGATACTGGGAGAGATAGTGGCGGCTGGGGACCGAGTATGGACACCCGGTCGCCGCCATGAGGTTGTGGAAAGCTTCCTCCTCCATGAGACTAAATGGCAACATTTCAAGTGCAAGCAGTCCAGAAATGTGGCAGATTAGTATTGCGGCCTGTGGGTGGGTGGGTTTTTGGCTGCATACTATCGTTCCAAGAACTGTGGTAGGGACAACTGAACGCTGCAAAGGGACAAGGACGTAGACTGTGATGGTTGCAAGTCTGCAATCACAGGTGCAGGATGGGAGGCATATTCGCATGCACCATGGACAGGGGATTGGCGTGCATGCACAACAGCGGAAGAGGCAGTGGTATCACCGCAGACACTGTTTCTGGACCTTGGTGTTTGGCCCAGCTTGTCAGGTGATTTGCTGTCATGTGTCTGAGCATGCTGGTGGTGGTCAGGCTGGTAATTTTTGTGCTCTTGCTGATGCTGGCCTGGCAGATGCTGCAAATGGCCTTTTAGGAGTTATTTAAACTGTCTTTAAAAAAGAACCAGACTCGGGAAAACCTAACAGTTGTACTGGCAACTTCCGTCGTGTTGGTGGTCCGGGGAGCAGTTGCCCGCCTTGTGTCTGTGGCCACCACACTGTTTGTTCCTGCTTGTTGGGGTGCTACGCCTCCCTCCCTTGTGTGCTGCTGTCCTCGCTCTAAATGTCCCCTTGACAGGTTGGGTTAGTGACTTCATCGTCCACCGCTTCGTTTTCCACTTCCGCACCATGGTTTTCCTCCTGACTTTCTGTACATTGTGTCCATGACCAGGTTATCATGGCTCCTCAAATCGCTAAATGTGATTTTCTGTTGCGCTACTCGAAGCTGGCTGGTTGAGAGGCCCAAATTTATCAATGGAAAAGTGAACAGCTCTTGGGGTAATGTTGGACTCTAATCTCTCCTTCACACCACATATCCAGGCTCTTTCCACTTCTGATGGGCCGAGCGAGAGGCCAGAATCTATAAATGGAAAGATGAGCAAAACAGCTCTTCGAAGTGTCCAAGGGTGGGATCAGTTGTCTCAGGGCACTCGGAATGGTGAGAGGAAGGAGGATCAGGGGGAGGAAGATGCTGACTCCAAGTTAAAAAAATCTCCCGGATCCGCACATTCCTCAACCACAAATCTACAAAAACACTCCCTTCTCGATAACTGCAACCTCCTTCTCTTTGGCCTCCCTTATAACACTATCGCATTCCTCCAATCTATCCTAAACTCTGTTGCCCAATTAATCCACCTGTCCCCTCACTTTTCCCTGGCCTCTCCTCTTTGTCAATCCTTTCATTGGCTCCTCATTACCCAGAGACTCCAGTTCAAAACCCTAACCTTGGAATGCAAAGCTATCCACAACCTTTCTCCTCCATACATCTGTGACCTAGTCTCCCAGTATTTACCTGCACGCAACCTCAGATACTCACGAGATCTCCTTCTCTACTCCCCTCTTATCTCCTCTTCCCACAATCACATACAAGATTTCTCCCGTGCATCCCCTCTTCTCTGGAACTCTCTTCCCCACCATTTCTGACTCTCACCTACTGTTGAAACCTTTAAAAGGAAGCTGAAGACTCACCTCTTGCAACATGCGTACAACCTGCAGTAATACCGCCATACCGCTGCAAGACCAGCTCTATCCTCACCTACAGTATCCTCACCCATGCCTTGCACACTGAGCACTCGCGGGCAGGTTCCTCTCCTCTCCTGTACCAATCGCTGTCACATTTTGTTCAAGATTATCGGAATTGGTTTTGCGATGTATACCCCTTTTTCACATGTAAAGTGCCATGGAATAAATGGTGATAAAGTAATAATAATAATGTGATCCAGACTCACATGTACTGAGACTGGACCATACCATGTGGAACACAGGGTGGTGGTGGTGGAAAGCTGACTGGAAGAATTATCTGCTTTCCAACCAACAACCTTTTCACACTGCTCTAGCTTCAATAGTGGTATTCTGTGGCCCCCTAGAAATTGGGACAGGAAGGTAGTTCGACATGACGTGGGTGTCTGTTGTGCTCCCTCAGCAGGCACAGTTTCATCTTGCCCAGGGCCTCTGCATGCACTATCACAATCACCATAATGTCCACTTCCCCGTCCCTTGACACACGCCTTGCCTATTTTAAATGGAGTTTAAGATTTGTCACGTTGCCAAAAATGTTTGTATTTTTACCGCAGTAATATAGGATCACGTCTGGTGAGATGACCACAGTTTTAGGTTGTTCCCTGGGAGTCTGAGTTGCTTCCAGCCCCAGGGGTCTTCCCCATGCTGTTCCCAATTCACACACCACATGGCCAGATGAGGTTGTAAAATGTTAAAATGACATTTCCCAGTGAATGCATTTGTCTTGGTTGAAAGCAATGCAAAAGAGCATCAAAAACACTACGTGTGAACATAGCCCCAGGTGTGGAGGAGCATTTTTGTTTTTGTATATTTATTTTGCCTTATATGCAAGTCATTATCCTGGAAAGAATGTTTCTTCACATATTTACCAGAAAAATCCATTTTGGTTTCGTTTTTGTATGCTTTTTTTGTGAGTCCGTAAAAGTGGCTTAATATCTCTGACAACGTTGTTGACAGCAGTGACCTGGGAGTCAGAAATGCTTCCAGGGGTCTTAACCATGCTGTTCCCATGTCATTTGAGCACTGTTCCCATCAATTTGGGCAATTTTTAGGCCCTCTGCAGACCGCTGGGGGGGGCTGCCAGAAAAATGCTCGAGCTTCCCACAGACTTACATTGGGCTTGTTACTCGGACCGAGCACTCGAGCATTCCAATTTGCTCAACTCGAACAATGAGTACCCGAGCATTGTAGTGCTCGCTCATCACTAATGATGACTTACAAATCAATGGCTCCTGGAACCGATTGGTAGAGCAGGGCACTTTTATCACTGTTAGAATGTGGAGGCAATGCTCTTGCCAATCTGACGCATTTATTCCTTATATGACTGCACTCAGCCTTTTCCAGCAGCTCCATGAAGAATGAATGTAGCAGCTATCAAGCACGTGCACTTTAGCTCCATTTTAACAGGGATATGAAAAATCAGTGCTCTGCCAGTTCGTGCGGGTACCAGTGGTTGGACACTTAAGCAATCAATATAATTTAACACATTTCCTATGGATAGGTTATAACTTTATATTCATTGAACAAACCATTTAATAATATATGTTGAAGATTCCACTAAAAGGACCTGCTTCCAATCCACAGACACAATAAAATATTTAGCTTGACAGGGGCCCTGTTTGAGGATGTTGGGAGAGGGCAAATGCCCAGATTTCCCTCCCCCTTTAACTTAGACCTTGACTTCCATAATTAATATTTTGTTTTCCATCGTCTTTGCTTTTTGTAAAATGAGGAATATTTGGGTATCGCATAGTTTGAATTTTTTGGCTGGTCCCTGCACAGGATAGGGGCCCCTACAAAGGACTGAGCACAAAAAACAAAAGGTTTCTATGATTAGTATTTTCTTTACCAGCATAATCACTTTTGATATTAAATGGATTTTTATCATCATTGACTGTCATGAATTCCCTGAGAAGGATTAGGCCTCAGCACAGGACAGGTCACAAAAGGCTGATGTATTGCATTTCATTTGGGCCGATATGGTTACAACATCATGCTGCCCAACTGTAAGGGATTGTGCCAATGCTAATAAGTGGGAACAAAAAGACATTTATAGTGTTCTGTGGTCTGGTCACCACTGTAACCACAGAAAATAAAACACAGAATTGATAGGCTAAACAGTGACACCCAAATGAATTGTCATAATTAAGGCTTCTGCCCTGAGTTCATCATTTATTAAATGCATGATCCAACAAGTGTATATTAATAAATGGGACATTTGCTACCAATGGTGGCCTTTTTTGTCCACAGCCATATATGTTGTGGATACTCACAGTGTAGTGAGTGGCTGCTGCAGGCGGGAGAGGGGGATGAGAGCACATCTCCACTGACACTGTGCATGTGTGGGCTTGCTGGGCTCCTGTGGTGTCAGTGTGGACATGAACAGCCAATGACTCAAATTCAGACACTTTGATCAAAAGAGAGCTGTCAATCAAGATTAGGGGGTATGTAGAATGCTGACTAAGAGAGCGGATTGGTGCACTGAGCCCTTGTCAATGCCAAGAGTGCACTGAGGAGTCCTCATTTGCATTTGAAATAAAACAGCATTACTGAAAAACTAACAAAGTGAAATCTATACTGCTGGTATGATTATAATAATGGGCTAAGTCAACTATAGAAAGGTGTAAATAGTTTACATCAACTTTTTGGGGTAACTGACGACCTTTATTTTATTTTGATGGTTTGGGCTTGATGGACACCGCAATACAAAATTTTAGAGGCAGGTATTAGATTTGTATGGAACATGCTACTGCTGTTTCTAAATTGTCTCAGTTGCTTAATCCGCTCTATATCGTTTCCTTTCCAATGTATGACACACTTGTACATCACATGTTGGAAAGGGGTTAGGGTCTAATAATTGTATTAAACATTTTACAGAACATCAAATTCTTATGTTACTTATCCTCTCTGTATATTATACTAAAATGCATAATGACTCTTTGCAAGTGGAATTTACTCAGCTAAGTTTTATCCATTTTTAAAATATTTAAATCATTACATTGCACTGCTTCATATTTTAGGTAATCACCATTGAGGGAGTGAGGAAATGATTAGTTATATTTTTTAGCTACATTGTTTTCTTTATAACAGTAAGACTCCCTCTTCCTTCATTTGCTTAAATAAAGCAGTAAAAGCATAAGAATTGATCTAATTTATTTTACAACATGAAAAGAATGAGTTTAATTATAATCTTTATAAACTGTTCATTCAACTTGTACATCCACAAAGTTTTATTAAAGTGCATCTCCACCTGAGTAATAAAACTTACATGTGTTTATGAATGATAATCTTAGTCTGCATGATATTTCACTCTGTAAATCAGAGTAATGGGCTCCAGAGCAACTCTTCCAACTGTAATTGAGACCATGAATTGGTACCCAGAATTAGCTGAAGTAGAGTATGTGAAAAGCTGTCTTTGCTTCAAGGGAATTGGTCACAGGGAAAATGCAGTTCAATCTGCAGGCACTGTGTTATACAGCAGGTAGAGCTGAGTAGATTGATATATACTGTAGATTTGTGAGAAAAAAATCAGTATAACCTGTGTTATTCATTTAATCTTCTACTCTTCCTGAATTTTTGGGTCCAGTGGATGGTTCCATCAGTGATTGACAGCTATATGTGTTTGCACTCTTTTACAAAGAGAGCTGTCAGTCACTAATAGGACCACACACTGGATTGAAAATCCCAGAAAGAGCAGAGGAAGTCCTGTAATTGAGCTTGTTGCAGAAGCAATGGCAGCCCGTCCAACATCAACTCACACTTGTCCGTGGTGCTTTGACACACACACATCTTTCTTTGCGCATTTAATTTCTTTAATACAGAGTTGGACAATGGCCTGATCTGTAGTGTATTTTGAGAAATAACATGCATAAGCATGGCCAATCCACATTTAAAAATCAGCCATTGAGTGTCCGGGAACCTTCCACCACACTTTTCTTAGCCAGGGCTGCTTTTCGGCAGGGTTGGATGGACCCACCAGAGAACCGGAGACTCCTACGGCGGGCCCTGGCTTCTCCTTCAGGAGAGTTCATAGTGCCAAGGTGAGGCCATGATGATGATAGAGGCCACCATCTGCTTAGTTTTCTGTTACTTGGAATGCAAGGGCAAGTATGCAGCCAGCCACCCACCCACAGGCAGCAACACTAAACTGCCAGATTTCTGGGCAGCTCTTTGCACTTGAAATACGGCCTTTTAAGCTCATGGAGGCAGAAGCTTTTCACAACCTTCTGCCGGCAGCGGCAGGGTGTCCATACTCGGTCCCCAGCCACCACTAGATTTCCCGGTATCGCCTCCGCCTTCCACAAGCACGTGTCCCACAACATTACCCGTGACCTCCCCAGTGCACTTACTGGGAAGGACCGCCTAACCACAAACACGTGGAAAGGTGAATGTGGCCAGGGACGGTACGGAGCCAGTCCACAACTTTTTTGGCTGAGAGTAGTATTTAGATCGGTGAAAGGACTGGCATAGAGGGAAACCGTATCTACACTGTGTTAAGCTCGTGCCCAGACTGAGCGTGATTAGTGATCCCACTGTACCATGAACCGAGGAGTGCCTAGAGGGGCGTAACTAAGTATCTACCCGATCCGACCAAGGTCGCACGGCGGCTAACAACTCCGTGAACCAAGGAGGAACCGAGCAGAGGGACCAGGTGCGACTCCAGGTCAGACCCTGGTCACAGCTGTTGACCCACACCGGGGAATGCAGGAACAAGCAGGTTAGGCTGGAATACAGACAGGTGGGTATTGGCAGGCACGGCTGGAGAGCAGGTAGGAGGATATTGGCAAGCACGGCTGGAGTGCAGACAGGGAGGCACTAGCAGGTTGGAGGGCAGGCTGGATAGGGTCCAGTACAGACTGGAGCAGGAACTGAACTGCAGATGTGGTAGACAAGCTGAGCAGAGAGGAACCGCTGTAGCGGTTGGCAAGGCAGAGCAGAGAGGAACTGCCGGAGCGGTGAGCAAGGCAGAGCAGAGAGGAACCGCTGGAACAGTGAGCAAGGCAGAGCAGAGAGGAACCGCCGGAGAGGTGAGCAAGGCTGAGCAGAGAGGAAGCGCCGGAGCGGTGAGCAAGGCAGAGCAGAAATGAAACGCCGGAGCGGTGAGCAAGGCAGAGCAGGAAGGAACCACCGGAGCGGTGAGCAAGGCAGAGCAGGAAGGAACCGCCGCAGCGGTGAGCAAGGCTGAGCAGAGAGGAACCGCCGAAGCGGTGAGCAAGGCAGAGCAGGAAGGGACCGCCGGAGCGGTAAGCAAGGCTGGGCAGGAAGGAACCGCCAGAGCGGTGAGCAAGGCAGAGCAGGAAGGAACCACCGGAGCGGTGAGCAAGGCAGAGCTGGAAAGAACCACCGGAGCGGAGAGCAAGGCTGAGCAGAGAGGAACCGCCGGAGTGGTGAGCAAGGCAGAGCAGGAAAGAACCGCCAGAGAGGTGAGCAAGGCTGAGCAGAGAGGAACCGTTGGAGCGGTGAGCAAGGCAGAGCAGAGAGGAACCGCCGGAGTGGTGAGCAAGGCAGAGCAGGAAAGAACCGCCGGAGCTGTGAGCAAGGCTGAGCAGAGAGGAACCGCCGGAGCGGTGAGCAAGGCAGAGCAGAGAGGAACCGCCGGAGCGGTGAGCAAGGCAGGGCAGAGCGAAACCACCGGAGCGGTGAACAAGGCAGAGCAGAGAGGACAGGGGTCTGTTCCCACTGAACAGACTGGATGGGACAAGCAGAACCAGATACACACAAGGTACTTGCAATGAAGTAGCGAGTGGACTCTAAACTCACAACAGAAGTACAGACACATCAAGTAGGAGTTAGGTGCAGGTTCAGAGACTGCAGGAAAAGGGTAGGTACGGACACAGAGACAAACAGGCTAGGAGAGTGTTCAGACAGGAACTGACACTGTAACAAGATAGAGGAGTGAGTCTGGGTATACGGCCCCCAGAGAGGCGGACAAACAGGCTTGGAGAAAGTTCAGACAGACCTGGGAATACAGCCCCCAGGTTGGCGGACAGGCAAGAAACAGAACGGGACCTGGCACATCAGAGGCAAGGATCCCTCTGAAGGTAAGAGTAGCTCAGGCACCTTCTTCGGGGTGAAGGAGGTTTAAATATCCAGTGACCCACAGCAATAGGCTGGGGACCCATTAGGGGTGTGCCCACAGCAGCTACAAGAATCAGGAAGCAACCGAGCCGCCGCCCTAAGCAGTCAGAACAGAGGCATGTACACAATATGACAGCTGCTTGCACTTAAAATGTGGCCTGTTAGGCTCATGGAGGCGGAAGCTTTTCACAACCTCATGCCGGCGGCGGCCGAGTGTCCATACTCAGTCCCCAGCTGCCGCTATATTTCCCGGTATTGCTTCCGCCATCCACAAGCATGGGTCCCACAACATTACCTGTGCCCTCCCCAGTGCACTTACTGGGAAGGACCGCCTAACCACAAACACATGGACAGGTGAATGTGGCCAGGGACGGTACGGAGCCAGTCCACAATTTTTTTTGCTAAGAGTTGTATTTAGCTCGGTGAAAGGACTGGTATAGAGGGAAACCATATCTACCCTGCGTGTCATTTCTCCCAGGAAGTCCTGTAATTGAGCTTGTTGCAGAAGCAATGGCAGCCAGTCCAACATCAACTCACACTTGTCCGTGGTGCTTTGACACACCCACACATCTTTCTTTGTGAATTTAATTTCTTTAATACAAAGTTGGACAATGGCCTGATCTGTAATGTATTTTGAGAAATAACATGCATAAGCATGGCCCATCCACATTTAAAAAGCAGCCATAGAGTGTCTGGGAACCTTCCCCCACACTTCAGTAGACAACTGGAGGTCCTCCGCCTGGTTGGAGTTGTGCAGAGACTCGGGGGAATCACTGCTTCGGAGCACATTTTGCCAAGCTTACTGGATGAAGTGGGCCGCTTACCAGGTACCGGGTGTAGGAAAGTCTCTCTCCATTTAACAGGTAGCACACCGGGGAATTCAGGAGACAGCTGGAGGTCCTCCGCCTGGTTGGAGGGGTGCAGAGACTCGGGGGTAATCACCTCCTTGATGAACGTAGGACCAGATTTATTAGAGATGGAGGGTCCTTGCTTTAGGACCATCTTCAGACTGGTTTCAGAGATGACTTGTCTGTATGGCGGGACGGTACCTGAAGCCAGATCATTGGTACAATCGTCGAGACTGTGTGGGGACAACGCCTCCACTTCTCTTCCTTCGGAGACTTCAGCGCACATCGAGTCAGCGACTAGCAGATCTGGTGAAGAAGAAGAAACTGCTGACTGTCCTGAAGACATGGGGACTGGACACCCCTTGTACCTTAGCAGTCCCCCAGGATACACCATACAGGGTCTCCAGACCTGAGCGGGCACTAGATCTCTCGGCTCTGGATGACTTGTGGGTAAACCAGTCAGCACCTGGAATGTAAGCTTCATCATGTGTAATGCTCCAATCTGGAGCTTAATTTGTACAGACATATTTTGACTGTTTCTGAGTAGGGCTCGTCCTTCCGCTAACAATGCCCCAACCGGCTTCTGGAGTTTTCGGACGGGAACCAAACACTGACTCTTCAAGGCTTTAAGCCCGAAACTTCCGGTTAATCCGAGGCTTTTACTTGCCACAGAGACAGTCATGGTCATCTGTGGAGAGGAAACACTAAGGCCAAGGGCAGCCTCTCCTACAGGCCTAATGTCTTGGGATTCTTCAACCTTCTCTGGACAAAGACCGTCAGGGGGTCCTAAACAACCGCAGCGGGACCGCAATCCGATTTTGTGGCTGAGTTCAGGCCTCTGCTTTGCCTGATGAACATGGTCAACCTTCATGGATTCAGTGCGGGTAGCTGCTTTTACAGGCTGGGGAACAGGAGGTCTTTGGGAGGACAGAACCAGGCGTGATGGTTTGCCTCTACGCCTTGCACGTCTGGACTGCCTTTTGAGGTTGGGAAGAGAAGTATTCTGCGGAGCGTAGTCATCCTGACTGGGTTCTGGGTGAGCAGCAGTCTCTTCAGGCTGGAGAACTGGTGAGCTACCCACACACATTACCCATCGAGGCTGCTCCGGGATATTGGGAAGGGAAGCTTTAGCAGAGGCTTCAGGATTAGGTTCATCGAAGACCATTAGAAAGGCCACCAGGAAGGCCTGCAGGTCAGAGACGATAGGATCCCTTGCTTCCCATAGGGGGGTGATCCATTCCAAGGCATCACCCTCTAGGTAGGACATCATAAATCCCACTTTAACCCAATCGGTAGGAAAATAGTGAGCATAGAAACGGAAATGCAGCAGGCATTGCCATACAAACGCACGGCTTTGTTTTGGATCCCCATAGTACCGTGGCGGATCAGCAGGAATGGGTGCTGATAGCTCCATTGGGGCTGGTGCGAAAATCGCCTGGACCTCAGCTTGCGAAAAAAAAATTTTCTTGATGCACATAATAGCTGGACACGGATTCAAAAGTCTCTGAGGGCGAAGGGCCGTGGGGCTCAATGGGAACCATGGCCTGAGCAAACTGTTACACTCATGCCCGGACTGACTGACATGAGCGTGATTAGTGATCCCACTGTACCATGAACCGAGGAGTGCCTGGAGGGGCGTAACTAAGTATCTACCCTAACCGACCAAGGTCGCACGGCGGCTAACGACTCCGTGTACCAAGGAGGAACCGAGCAGAGGGACTAGGTGCGACTCCAGGCAAGCCCCCGTCACAGCTGTTGACCCACAATGGGGAATGCAGGAACAAGCAGGTTAGGCTGGCATACAGACAGGTGGGTATTGGCAGGCACGGCTGGAGAGCAGGCAGGAGGATACTGGCAAACACGGCTGGAGTGCAGACAGGGAGGCACTAGCAGGCTGGAGCGCAGGCTGGATAGGGTCCAGTACAGACTGGGATTCAGGAACAGAACCGCAAATGCGGTAGACAAGCAGAGCAGAGAGGAACCGCTGGAGCGGTGGGCAAGGCAGAGCAGAGAGGAACTGCCGGAGCGGTGAGCAAGGCAGAGCAGAGAGGACCTGACGGAGCGGTGAGCAAGGCAGAGCCGAGAGGAACCGTTGGAGCGGTGAGCAAGACAGAGCAGAGAGGAACCACCGGAGCAGTGAGCATGGCTGAGCAGAGAGGAACCGCCGGAGCGGTGAGCAAGCCAGAGCAGGAAGGAACCACCGGAGCGGTGAGCAAGGCTGAGAAGAGAGGAACCACCGGAGCGGTGAGCAATGCAGAGCAGAGCGAAACCGCCGGAGCGGTGAACAAGGCAGAGCAGAGAGGATAGGGCTCTGTTCACACTGAGCAGACTGGAAGGGACAAGCAGAACCAGATACACACAAGGTACTTGCAATGAAGTAGCGAATGGACTCTAAACTCACAACAGAAGTACAGAGACATCGAGTAGGAGTTAGGTGCAGGTTCAGAGACTGCAGGAAAAGGGAAGGTACGGACACAGAGACAAAGAGGCTAGGAGAGTGTTCAGACAGGAACTGACACTGCAACAAGATACAGGAGTGAGTCTGGGGTATACGGCCCCCAGAGTGGCGAACAAACAGGTTAGGAGAGTGTTCAGACAGGAACTGACACTGCAACAAGATACAGGAGCAAGTCTGGGTATACGGCCCCCAGAGAGGCAGACAAACAGGCTAGGAGATAGTTCAGACTGGCCTGGGAATGCAACCCCCAGGTTGGCGGACAGGCAAGAAACAGAACGGGACCTGGCACATCAGAGGCAAGGAGCCCTCTGAAGGTAAGAGTTGGACAGGCACCTTCTTCTGGGAGAAGGAGGTTTAAATATCCAGTGACCCACAGCAATAGGTAGGGGACGCATTAGGGGTGTACCCACAGCAGCTACAAGAATCAGGAAGTAACCGGGCCACTGCCCTAAGCAGTCAGAACAGAGGCATGCACACAATATGAACAGGAGCAAGATTTACAAGCTTTACTGAAAGGTAAGATTGTGATCTTGCATAGTGGGAGATGGTGCACTATGCAAGCATGCCACCAGGGATGTTACACCCTGCGTGTCATTTCTCCCAGGAAGTCCTCTAAAGCTGCTTGCACTTGAAATGTGGCCTGAACATTACTGCTGTTACTTTTCTGTGGGAATTTGCTTGCCTCATACCAGCCTGGAATATTTCCAGCAAACTATGGTACGACGCCATGGTATTAGCACTGCTCCCAGTAGCAGTAGCGAAGCCATCCCCAATTTCCTTCTCAGGAATTTTATTTGGTAGACTGAGTGGCTGCCGAAATACATTTTCTCACAAAGGAGCTGAAGATAGAGTGGCAGTAGGTGCAAGTTAGATATTAGAGGGTGAACGGCAGCACATTGGATCAGTGGTTAGCACTGAAGCCTTGCAGCGCTGGGATCCTAGGTTCAAATCCCAGCAAGGACAACATCTGCAAGGACTTTGTATGTTCTCACCGTGTTTGCGTGTGTTTCCTCCTCAGTAAAAAAGCAGCCATAGAGTGTCCGGGAACCTTCCCACACAGTTTTCTTAGCCAGATCTGCTTCTCAGCAGGGTTGGACGGTCCCACCAGAAAATCCTCTGGTGTGCCTTGACTTCTACCTCGGGAGAGTTCATGATAGCGCTTACTTTGCAGCTGCTATGGGGCTCTTCCGCGGGTGAGAAAGGTTAGCCCTCAGAATCAAATCCTCTGGTGGGCACAATGTTTTTCAATCTGAAACAGCTCCTCAGTGGGAGTTGTATTTCACCACAGCCATATTCTTTAGCGCGGTGAAAGGACTGGCATAGAGGGAAACCTTATCTACCCCGGCTGTCATTTCTCCGTCACCAGGTATCCACCCATTGTCACACACGACCAGGCCTGGCTGTATGTTCAGCGGTGAGAGCCACAGATCAGGCTGTTGTGTTACAGCTTTCAACAACTCTGCAGCGCTGGGTGGTTTGTCAATTAAGCATTAAGCATGTTATCTTCAGCACAGCCTGTTACCGCTTGTCCAAGGCAGTGCTGCAGTGCTGTCAGCTTGTGACTGATGTGATAATTTCGGAGATGGAGGAGGAGGTGCATGAACTGAACAATGTGATTACATTGAGGTTAAATTGGTGATGCTGTTTTTTATACTAAAGAAAGATCCCATTGTTTTGTTTTTTTTGCGTTATTTTTTAAGACAAATGCATTCACAGGGAAATGTCACTTTAACATTTTACAACATTATCTGGCAATGTGGTGTGTGACACATCATCAGACACATCCTTTTTTATTTATGATGACTTTATGACTCTGAAAGTCATAAAGCCTATTTTTACAGGGACATCAGATGGCCCTTACTATTCTTAAAAGGCCAGCCGTCGGCCATAGCTATTGTTAAAGAGCCATCAGCCTGCTATGCTTTGTTGTTCCCATAATTAACAAGTGGGTCTCCTATACTGTTATTGCGTATCCAGTGACTGCAAGGGCTGCCAAAAATTTGGACGCAACCCAAAACCCCTTTCAAGAGACATAGAGGAGGGTCTCAGTAAAAAAAATGTTCCCATTATAAAGGATTTGGTCTCCTATAGTGATAATGCCCATGCTGTGACTGCAACGGCTTCAAAAATTTGGGAAAAACCCCACTAAGAATTTAAAGACACATAGAGCAGTGCCACAGTAACAAGGTATAACATGTTCCCATTAGAAAGGAGAGGGTCTGCTACACAGTTATAGGGTAAGCAGTGAGTCCAACGGCTGACCAATTTTAGGAAAAACCCCACTAAGAATTTAAAGACACACAAAGCAGTGCCACAGTAACAAGGTACTACATGTTCCCATTAGCAAGGAGAGGGTCTGCTATACAGTTATATGGTATACAGTGAGTCCAATGGCAGACCAATTTTAGGAAAAACCCCACTAAGAATTTAAAGACACACAGAGCAGGGCCACAGTTACAAGTACGACATGATTCCATTAGAAAGGAGAGGGTCTGCTATACAGTTATAGGGTGTGCAGTGAGTCCAATGGCTGACCAATTTTAGGAAAAACCCCACTAAGAATTTAAAGACACACAGAGCAGGGCCACAGTAACAAGGTTCGACATGTTCCCATTAGAAAGTAGAGGTTCTGCTATACAGTTATAGGGTATGCAGTGAGTGCAACAGCTGAAAAATTTTAGGAAAAACCCCACTAAGAATTTAAAGACACACAGAGCAGGGCCACAGTAATGACAAATTCCCATTAGAAAGGAGAGAGTCTCCCATAGTGTTGGCCTATGCAGTGAATGCAAGGGCTGCCAGTAATTTGGAGGCACTTCAATGCCCCTTGGTAGAGACGGGGAAGAGGTCCTTATAAAAAAATGTTCCCATTAGAAAGGTGCGGGCCTCCTATACTTTTAATGCCCATGCACTAAGTGTATGGGCTTACAAACATTTACCCCTGGGGGTTATACATGAACGTACTGTATAAGAAAAAATTTTCACGGGCATCACAAACACCCTTTAAAAAAATTATGTGGGTGTTGCATCACGGACCACTGTCACCCTGGTGATAAGGTGGTGGAGGATGAGGAGAAGGAGGAGGACAAGAGTAAATAGACAAAATCAGGAAGCGTATACCCATGTCTGGGTGTGAAAAGTTGCATGGGAATACACCTCCCAAGAAAAGACACTGGATTTGAGTTTGTTATGCTGCTATCATTCGGTGGTGTTGAGAAGTCTGGCCCAATCCAGCCCTTGTTCATTTTAATAAGAGTCAGCCTGCCAGCATTTTCAGTTGACAGGTGGATGCACTTATCAGTTATAATTCCACCAGCGGAACTAAAATCCCGCTCTGATAAAACGCTGGCAGCAGGGCAGGCCTGGACCTCCAAGGCATAGAGAGCCAGTTCATTCCACGTATCCAGCTTGGATACCCAATAATTATAAGGCACAGAGGAATCACACAGTACATTGATACGGTCAGCAAGGTACTCCCTCAGCATCTTCCCAAACTTTGCACTCCTTGTGAGAGTACCCCAAGCCTCAGGGCCTATGCCATGAGAGGGTCTGAGGAAACTCTCCCAGAACTTTGACAGTGTTCCCTTGCCTTTGCTGGATTGAAGTTGTGTTTCTCTCGCCTGTACTCCTTGGTTGTCCAACGAAGTGTGCCCTCTGCTGCCAGCGTTTTCAGATGGGAATTTTTTAATAGTTCCACAGCAAGGGCCTTCTGGTACAGCCCCATTATTGTAGACCTGTCCGCTTCAGGAATAAGAGATATAAAGTTATCCTTGTAGCGTGGGTCTAGAAGTGTCACCAACCAGAAATGACTGTCACCCAAATTTTGAGAATGCGAGGGTCATGGGAAAGGCAGCGTAACATAAACTCAGCCATGCGTGCCAGACTACTAACAGGCAAGAATTCCGTGTTATCACCAAGAGGATTACTGACCATGCTCACGTCCTCCTCCTCCTCTCTGTCCTCTGGCCATCCATGCTGAATAGACGGTATGACAGTTGTGCAGGTAGTACCGTCTATAGTGCATGAAACTAGCTCCTGTCCTTCCTCCTCCTCCTCTTCCTCATTGTTACACAATCCACATTGGGATGAGATGAGGCTGGGCTGTGTGGAATCACTCTGTATGGTTCCTTGCTCCATCTCATCGTGCTCCGCCTGCAATGCATCTTCTTTGATTGTAAGCAGAGAGCATTTCAGAAGACAGAGAAGCAGAATGGTGATGCTAATTATGGCGTCATCGCTGCTCACCATCTTGGTGTAGTCCTCAAAGTTTTGGAGGATGGTACATATGTCGGACATCCATGTCCACTTCTGAGGTCTTATGTGTGGAGTCTGAACTGAATACCAATGGCCTTGTTGAAGCTGGTACTCAGCAACTGCCCTCTTCTGCTCAAAAATCCTTCCCAACATCTGCAGTGTAGAGTAGTGTTGAGCCACCCCCGTAGTGTTCGAGTTCGGTTCGGTTCGTCGAACACCCGTGTGTTCGCCGAACTGTTCGTCGAACTGTTCGTCGAACACCTTCGAACACCGTTAAAACCAATGGCAGGCAAACAAAAACACATAGAAACACATAGAAAACACCTTCAAAGGAGTCCAAAAGCTGACAAACTGCTCAGAAGACATAACTAACACATGGAAAAGTGACAAGTACATATAGTCATGCGAAAAGAAAAGAGGTGGAGGAGTAAAAGGAGGGGGAGACACAGATATAGGCATGTCATGCCCTTCTAAAATCCAAAAAGTGAGAAGCCGACACGGCCAGTCCGTTCCTGCCCGTGCCACCTCCGTGTCGCCGGGTTTGTGCCAGAGCCGCGGTGGACCCTGACGGCCAGCCCCCCTCTCCCAATACTGATGCCTGTCCGCTGGTGGGTCGAGCCCCCCCGCAGCCAAACTAAGATGTCGACTTCTTTTCGTGGACAATGTGATACGATCCCTTTCTTACGGACACGCCCATCGCTACAAATTCCAGATGAGGCACAAAAACAGCAGGTGCTTCAATGGATATCAAGTGCTCCTTCAAGTGGGCTCTCCTCCACCTCAATTTCAACATCACAAATACTCCAGTCCTCAGAGGTGTCACCCCAATCGCACTTGCTTCCTCACAGCTCCCAAGTCTCCAGCTGCCCGTATGAGTATGGGGTAACACAGATGGTTGAGTCTGCAGAGCTGTTTACTCATACTATAGCCTGAGAAATGGAGGTCTGCTCCAGAGCTTCTGTTAATCCAGACGAGGAAATGATCTGCACTGATGCCCAGAATCTTTATAAGTCGGATCCAGGACCAGATGAAGAAGGTTCTGAGCATAATGTAGACCCTCGTTCCCAAACTGTAACTCCTGTTGGTGGAGACAATGATGAAGACGATGATGAGACTCAAATACCTGATCGGAGCGACAACTTGACTTTTCGGTCAGGGCAGGAAGAGGTTGGCTCTGAGGACGACGGGTGTGATAATACACAGGGTGATGATGATGAGGTTGGAGATCCCACTTACTGTCAACCCACAGTCAGCCATTCGATGAGGTCAGCGGAGGAGGTGGAGGAGGATGTGACTAGCCCGGGAGATGGGGATGACTCGGTACCCGGGCCTTTGTCTGGCCTTGGGGATGTCGCGGTGGTCGACTCCCTGGCCGGTACCCTGGGGTCACTCTTTAAATGGGTGGATAATTGTTGATTTTATAAGAGTTCGTGATGCCACCTGTGGTATCTGTTGAGAAGCACCAGCACTGCAGCTGTCCACTGAAGCCCGTGATAAGGCAGCTCGATGGTATAGCTCCCCACAGGTGGGGCTAGGTCTCAGGGCAACGTATGCAGGGGGAATGCAGGACAGGCGAGACCCAGCTGGGTCAGAGCAAGAACGGGAACGGACACTGTAGTCACTTCAGTACCTTTTACTTGAGGAAATTCAGGCACATCCCGGAGCACTGTAGGGTGAAGGGTGCATATCAGGATCCTCCCCAATGAGCGGGTGTAGGGCCTCCTGTTTCTTGCCTCTGCGTAGTAAGTTTCTGACCTGCCTGGAGCTAGGCCTAACTTTGTCTCTGTCCTGCGCTGGCTGACCTTGTGGTAGGGCCTTCTCTTGGAGTTCACGCTCCCAGTATGCGGGGCCTAAGCGTCTCCTGGCTCTGTTACCTATCAGCACCTTAGCGATCCTGAGACTTGTAGTTCTCCAGGGATTCCGGTTATGCCTTACTGGGTCATAGAGATCCCGGTAAGCACGGATCCGGTGTCCGGTAAATGCTTCGGGGTGAGCTGATTAAGTTCCTCTGCCCCTTATGTTCTAACTCGCCACTTGCCTTCGGCCTACTCGGGCCCTCACTAGGCTCTACAGACTAACGGCAGCTTGCCTCGCTTCACCGATCTTATGGCGCCGGCACACCTTAAGCTCTATCTGGGCTCCCTGAATCTAGCTAGCAGGAGCCTCGTGCTCCATTGCTGAACTATTAACAGAGTTCTCTAGACTAGACTGAGTTCCAATGCAGACTGACCTCTCTTAGGCTTCTCTACTGCAGGAACTCTTCAGAGGAGCTGAACTGCCTAGCTCCACCTTCCCTATTTATATCCCTAACGGGCTCCCTCTGCTGGTCTGAGGTGGAAGGTGGAGATGTGTGAATGTTTATGGGGGTCTCTTGTGGAGGATTCCATCAATACACTCTTCTAGGATCTGTGATACCAAGCGCAGCGGGGTGTCACAGATGCTATTGACGACGAGGTTAGGTTGCGCCTTCCTGGACAGAGACAGAGTACTGGAAGCACGTCAACAACTGCATCCTCAACCACAACTCTGCCTCTGACCACAAGTCGTAGTGGCTCTTCAGGTCGCATGGGCTCTAAGCCTTGCATAGCCTGGGAATTTATTAAGATCGATAAGGATGACCCAACTCATGTTATCTGTAATATTTGTCACCAAAAGCTAAGTAGAGGCCAAAAAATCCATAGTTTGAGTACTTCATGCATGTACCGTCACATGGATATGAAGCATAAGTTGCAGTCGGAAGCTCACTGTGCTACAATGCGGCCTAGCAGGCTGGGCCAACCACCGTCTGCCCCATCTTGTGCATCCGTGGCCTCTTCATCCTCTGTGACTGGGGGGACAGCAGTCACACATGTTTTTGGACGCAGACCTGCCACCTCTTTACCTGCAACAGCCAGTGTGATTGGCAGGTCGTCAGTTCATTTTGAAGTGGAAACACCTGCTGGTGTTGAGCACTCTCTGACATTGAGAGCACAAACTTTGGATCAAGGCAAAATAACATGTCTGCCTGCATCTTACTCACAGAACGGCAGTTTGCCGGGGACACCCTACTCAACCCCGTCTAAGCACAACAGCCAGCCCTCGGTCCCTCAGATGTGGAAAAGTAAAAGACCATTTCCTCCTAGCCATGAGAAAGCTAAGAGGTTAAATTTCACCATCTGCAAGCTGTAGGCTACAGAAATGCTGCCTTTCCGCCTTGAGGACACAGTGGATCTTCGAGACCTTATGTCCGTCCAAGTGCCCCAGTACCAGATGCCCAGTCGGCACTACTTCTCAAAGAAAGGTGTGCCTGCGCTCCACCAGCATGTCGCACACAACATCACCGCTTCTTTGAGAAACTCTGTGTGTGACAGGGTGCATTTCACCACAGACACTTGGACGAGTAGGCATGGACAGGGGCGTTACATGTCGCTGACTGGGCACTGGGTAACTATGGTGACAGCAGGATAAGGGGCTGCTGTCCAAGTCTTACCGTCCCCACGAGTTGTGCGTCAATCCTCTTTATCTCGAAGTTCCTCCACTGCTTCTGCCTCTTCAACCTCCTCTCGGTCCTACACCTGCACCCAAAGCCTGTCTGGTAATGCCACCTTCTTTCTAACTGCGCAGAAGGAATCCTGCACACCTCCTTACTATGCTGGCAGCAGGGCTCAACGACATCAGTGTTTACTTTGAAATGTCTGGGAAATGTGAGTCATACAGCTGAGGAGTTGTGGTCAGCTCTGGAGACCCAGTTTCATGAATGGTTGTCTCCACTGGACCTGCAACCAGGGAAGGCCGTGTGCGACAATGCTGCAAACCTGGGTGCGGCCCTTCGCCGGGGCAATGTCACACACGTGCCTTGTATGGCTCACATGTTGAACCTGGTTGTCCATAAATTTTCAGCCCATTATCCCGGACTAGATGGTCTTCTGCAGAGGGCACGGTCGCTGTGTGCTCACTTCCGCCGTTCGCATCCTGCAGCTCAATGACTTACATCTCTACAGAAGTCGTTGGGCCTGCCAGTTCACCGGCTGAAATGCGATGTGCCGACACGGTGGAATTCAACTCTGCACATGTTGCAGCGACTGTGGCAGCACCGACAAGCCCTCGTGCAACACGTTCTGACGTATAGCCTGGGCCAATGAGATCCAGAGGTGGGGCAAATCACGCTGCAGGAGTGGTCTCAGATCAGGGACCTATGAAGTTGACGCGCCCCCTGGGCCTTGGGGCACCCTGAGCCGGGCCGGTAGACGCTGGGGGTTGTAGTCACTGTGGCGGTGACCCGGTCCGTGACCAAGGGCGGTCAATCCACGGGTAATTTGTATATATGGATTTTATAATATCCGACTGCGCCACCTGTGGAGTGCGTCCAAAGGGGCAGCCGCTGCGGAACAGTCCTCTGAAGCTGATGGTTTGGCAGCAATGGTATTGTTACTCACCACAGGAAGAGTGTAGCTTCAGGGCAGTGTGGGTGGATGATGGTGGTTGTAGAGCAGGGAGTCAGTAATGAACACAGAGTCCGTGTGATGCAGTCCCAAGATCTTTACTCACAGTTGTTGCAGTCCAGATTACAGGTACCAGAGCAATCTCACCCATCGTGCTGTGCGTACTCAGTGAGGGGCGCAGTCCACCCCCAGATAGCTCCGGAGTACTTAGCAGGACCCCCTTCTGTGTGTCCTTTCTCTGGCCTTCTCCCTGCACCTCACACCCAGTGACACTTCCATCCGGTATCCACGTGCCTTGGCGGGCGACTTGTGTTCCGTCCCCTGGGTCCTATGTGGCTACCTTCTTAGTGAGACTGGTGTGGACTTTGGCCTGCAGTACATGAAATGCTGCAGCCTTCGGTTTCTAGTTGAGCCTTGCTGTTTCTCCGCTAGTTGAGGGACCGGTTCCCCTTATCTGGCCTGACCCCTCTACCTCCTGGTAGCAGCGGGAGTACGTGTGGCCTTCTGCATGGCCCGTAGCCCTAGGGTCCCTTCGGTTCCTGGAGCCTTCCTGCTCCCACTCCTCTCTTCTCTCCTTCAGTCCTGGGCCTCCCAGGCTAGGCCCGCCTCCGGAGCAGAGCTCATGCAGAGCCTCTGCTCCTGTCACTTTTCCTCCTCTGACTAGCTTGCTCTTTCTAAGATGGCTTCCTATTTATGCTCTCCCTGTCATGTGCTCCCCTAACCTGCTCCCCTAAGCACCCACTACATAGGACCCTCCCACCAGCTAGGGACCTAGGACTGTGCTCTCACTTAGGAGCAATCTCGCCCTACCCCCTCTGCGGGTATGTGTTGGATGCAGGTGTTAGTGTCCCGAGCCATATGCCTTCCTTACCTGAGGGTGAGATACCACACCTCTGGGTGAGATGCAGTAACTCTGTGGCGACTGAACCCTCAGGGGCGCAACACACCCTTCAGCACAGTTTTGAACTGTCGACGAAGATGTTTAGTGCTTACGACGATGCCATTATCAGCAAGACTATTTCGGTGATTTACATGCTGGAGCACACATTAAACAGAATTCAGAGTCAGGTGGTGGGACAAGAGGAGGTGGAGGAAGTAAAGGAGGAGTCGTATGCGGAAGCTATAACATCTCCAAGGTCCAGACGGTTGGCAGCACCAAGGCGGCAGGCATGGGAGGGTGGGGGAGAGGGATTAACCAGGGCGCATGGTAGCAGCCAAACTGTTGAGGAAGGTGCAGGAGCCGAGGAAGTAGTGGAGGACGAACTGGCGATGGGCATGGAAGACTCATCAGATGAGGGAGACCTTGATCACATTTCTGTTGTGCGAGATTGGGGGGAGAGGGCAGAGGAAGGAATCATGATTCTTACCTCGCTACCAACACAACAAGGACTTGGTCCTCCCGGATGTGCCAGACACATGAGTGCCTTCTTGCTGCACTACCTGCAACATGACCCTCGGATTGTCAGAATTCAAAGTAATCCCGACTACTGGGTTGCCACACTCTTAGATCCCCGGTACAAAAGTAAATTTGCCAAAATAATTCCTGCCATAAAAAGGGATTGACGCATGCAGGAGTATCTGCAGACGCTGTTGCAGAATCTTACATGTGCTTTTCCACAAAACACCAGTGGTGCACGTAGTGAATCTCACAGTTCTAAGTTGCCAACCGTGGGACTGTCGAGTCTTCATCACTCAAACCGTAACAGTAACACAGTATCTGCTGGTAACAGCAATTTTGTGGAATCGTTTCACCACTTTTTTAGACCATCCTTTGCAAGGCCACAGGAGACAAGAAGTCTGACAGATAGTCAGTGCCTAGAGAGGATGGTGCAGGAGTATCTCCAAGTGAACATCGAAGCCATGACTGTGTCACTGGACCCTTGCTCATTTTGGTTTTCCAATCTGGAAAAATGGCCGGAGCTCGCCTCTCACGCCTTGGAGATCTTGTCATGCCCTGCAGCCAGTGTTCTCTCTGAACGTGTGTTCAGCGCTGCTGGTGGTGTGCTGACAGATAAGCGCACGCGGCTGTCCACTGAGAATGTAGACAGACTCACGTTCATAAAGATGAACAAATCATGGATTCGCAAGGACTTTTCTACCCTGTGTTATCCTTGGGTGACTAAAAGCTTGAGGATTTGGTAAAATCACCCCACCAACCGTTTTAAGCAACTGTGGGGCAATTGATGCCACTTAACCCTAGAACGCATGACCATAAAAATCTACACTTTCACATACCTGGGACCTTTTAGGCCCGTGAGGAAATAAAATGGAATAACTCAATCTCAAATGACAAACAACTATATACATGAAGAATACCTAGAGTTTCAAATTTCTAACTAAAGTAATCTTGCAGAAAATAGAAAACAATTAACAGGGCGGGCCTGCAAGGCCGCAGGTATGCTTTCTAGGGTTAAGTGGTGTCTGTGCCACAATTTTGGGAAAAAATGGATACCCTCTTTGGAGTCCCCTTGCTGTGTCTTAGGTGACGTTGGCATCGTCAATTCCAGGTTGGTTGGGTCGCTCCCTCCCCCCCTTTTAACTGTAAGAAACTATATATACTATGGCTTGGGGTAACACAGATGGTTGAGTCTGAAGAGCTGTTTACTCAGAGGTCTGCTCCAAATCTTCAGTGTCTGATAGTCAGCGTAGAATTTTAAACTGCATCTAGCCTAGGCAAAACCTTGGACGTAGTAGCCCAGCTGCGAAGCAAGCTGCAACGCCTGTGTATCTAATAAGAATTTTTAAATGCATCTAGCCTTGGCAGACTGTGGGGACCCCCAACCAATCCTCAGCTCCCCTACCGCCCCCCTTTCCTTGACAATACAATAATGTAACTCTTACAACTGGATGGGTGAGGATCGGTCACAGCTTTATTAACTCTTTAAACTCATTCCATTAGAAAGTCATTTTATTTCTAAAATAATTCAGCATGTTGCAGCATGCCCTGGGTCTCCACTCTGGCAAGTTGGCCAACAAGTGTAACTCTGAACATGTCCTTTCTATTTCCAGGCCACGGAGGATCCTGCATACTCGTATGCAGGACTCTGACCCCCACCCATCACTCTTAACGCTTGTTCCACTCCGTACTGGAGTCCTGACAGGAATATGTCCAGTCCAATATCCATTAAGTGAACACCGTCGGGCCATATGAGGCCTGCTTTATCTCCTTCCAGTTGTCGGTGTCGTACCACTACACCGCCTCTGTCTCTTCTAAATTTTGCCATCCGAATATTTATTACACGCCTTGTCCGTTCGATGGCCGTGATGTCTCGCGCACCTTGCCATACCGCTATCGGCACAATCTCTGACCATACTATAGCTAGTTTTGTGAAAAATTCTCTGAAGCGCTCAGTGTCTAGTTTCATTATTGCCATTAGATATGCGCTCTTGTGATGACCTAGGTTGTTTCCCCCGGCCTGTATAACTAAGATGACCGGAACACTTGCCTCTCTTCCTACCTTGATTACCTCCATTAGTACCTGTGGCCATAGCAGGCCTCTAATACCTCTCCAGTTGAAATACGTGTTATGAAACTCTAATTTCCTCCCCCCTGGGCGGACTTTCATCCTTTTTTCTGCCCAATATATATACGAGTGGCCTATCACCCACACTGTTGGCTTAGCGTCACCTGTAAAAGAAACAAACCACGTTAGGATAACAAGTCTCGTCTTATGTATCTCGCCAAACACGTGGATCGCCATCTCCCTATCCTCTGAACTTCCATTTCAGACAGTCCTGCTCTTGCTGCTTCCATGGCAGCGCCTATGCGGAATGAGTGTGTCCCGTAATCTTTGGGGTGGTTCCCTGCCAATGTTATGTATTTATTAAATATAGCTTGGAACTGGTATCTTGATAATGGCGTTCCATCAATGTGTGATAGGAAGAAATTACTTTGTGATCTGATGGTTAGATATGTTTTTACTATTGTTACCCGACTCAGTGTACCGTTTGTGGGTTGTAGAAGTATCCATGTACCCCTGCCCACTGGAACCGTTTTCGATTGGTGTATGCGTAGACGTATTGCATTATTGGCTATGACTTCGTCCTGGTGTAATAAGCCTCCACTGGTGGTAATTTTGGATTGAGGGACTAATTCGCTTATGCATAGCGCCCCGAAGAAGGCAATCACAAATGCAGTACACAGTAGTGTTGCTTCAAATTGTGAGTGTCATGTTAATGGTGTTAGGGATATGATGTGAGAAATCAGTTTGTGACACGAGACGGGACGTCTACACTCCTGACTTGGCTGGCCCCTTTTCCACCCTTTTTTGGATTGTCTGATGATGAATCTTTGTCACATCTCCTAAATTCAGTAGTTGGAAGTGAAATGTTACTCCGGTCAGACACCGCTGCGCTGATGCCCCTGATGCGCTCTGATTAATGGCATCAACTATTCGCCACTAGATCTCATATGGAAGGTGGGCAACTGTTGCCCGATGGGTGGGCGTTGTGGAAGAGCTCTGTGAAAATCTGCCAATTGAATTGTTATAAAGTGTTAGCAGCAGCTTTAGACCCCTCAGCATAGTGGCAAGCACGGACCCATACATTGTGTTTTAGTCACAGGAAAGCTAGCATGCGTACTAGGCCTAGCACTGGGAGAGACAATGATGCCATCTTATTAATGCAGTGCGCTATGCTGGTGTTTTTTGTTATGAAGTGTATCTTTTTGTAATCCAGGCGCACCCCATATTTCTATTGCTACCACTATTGGTAAGAAAAATTATTTTCAGGGCTAGATGCAGCTAAAAATTATTATTAATTTCAAAGCTGGTGGAGCTTGGTATAGATGGCCTAATACAATGAGTCCCACACACTGCTAGAAGCCCAAATATTTTTTCAGAGTTAGATGCAGAAAAAAATTATATTCAATTTGCAACCTGATGGAGGTCAGTATAGATGGACTAATAGAACAAGTCCCACACACTGCTAGAAGCCCAATTTTTTTCAGAGCTAGATGTAGAAAAAAATTATATTGAATTTGCAACCTGATGGAGGTCAGTATAGATGGACTAATAGACCAAGTCCCTCACACTGCTAGAAGCCCAAATATTTTTTCAGAGCTAGATGCAGATTAAAATTATATTGAATTTGCAACCTGATGGAGGTCAGTATAGATGGACTAATAGAACAAGTCCCACACACTGCTAGAAGCCCACATTTTTTTCAGAGCTGAGTATAGAAAAATATTATATTGAATTTGCAACCTGATGGAGGTCAGTATAGATGGACTAATAGACCAAGTCCCACACACTGCTAGAAGCCCTAATATTTTTTCAGAGCTAGATGCAGATAAAAATTATATTGAATTTGCAACCTGATGGAGGTCAGTATAGATGGACTAATAGAACAAGTCCCACACACTGCTAGAAGCCCAAATTTTTTTCAGAGCTAGATGCAGATAAAAATTATTTTTAATTTGCAACCTGATGGAGATCAGTATAGATGGACTAATAGACCAAGTCCCACACACTGCTAGTAGCCCAAATATTTTTTCAGAGCTGGATGTAGAAAAAAATTATATTGAATTTGCAACCAGATGGAGGTCAGTATAGATGGACTAATAGACCAAGTCCCACACACTGCTAGAATCCCAAATATTTTTTCAGAGCTAGATGCAGAAAAAAATTATATTCAATTTGCAACCTGATGGAGGTCAGTATAGATGGACTAATAGAACAAGTCAAACACACTGCTAGAAGCCCAAATATTTTTTCAGATCTAGATGCAGATAAAAATTATATTCAATTTGCAACCTGATGGAGGTCCGTATAGATGGTCTATTAGAACCAGTCCCACACACTGCTAGAAGCCCAAATATTTTCTCAGAGCTAGATGCATAAAAAAATTATATTCAATTTGCAACCTGATGGAGGTCAGTATAGATGGACTAATAGACCAAGTCCCACACAATGCTAGAAGCTGTAGCGCCAGCGTCCCTGCCCTCTGCTAGGCAGGGACGCTGTTCCCCTCACCTCTCTGCTCCGTGCCCGGCGTCCTCCTCCCACTCTGCTGGCAGCGCACGCTCCTTCCCGGCCACTGTGCTTAGGGCGCGCGCGCTCTCCCTCCCTCTTAAAGGGGCCGCGCGCGCCGTCCTAAGGAGTCCCCGGCCAATGGCCGGAGGACTTCACCATATATAAGGCACCTCCTCCAAAATGGAGGTGCCCGAGCAATGTTGTTGCACTGTTCACTACTCTGCTTCAGCCCTCAGGTCCCGTTGCCAGTTGCCTGCCAGATACCTGCCAGATTCCTGTCAGCTTGCTGTCTTATTCCTGCCTGATATTCTGCTACCTGCCTGCTAGCCTGAGGTCCGACGGTCTGCCTTACAACTCCTGTCAGTCTGTCTAAGGACCAGCTTGCCCGCTCACCTGGGAGCGCACATCAGCTACCTGCCTGCTTGCCTGAGGTCCGACGGTCTGCCTTCCAACTCCTGTCAGTCTGTCTATGGACCAGCTTGCCCGCTCACCTGGGAGCGCACATCTGCTACCTGCCTGCTAGCCTACCTGGAGGCTCCGCCGTCACGTGCTGTGACCACCTGCCTGTCCAGTGACTCCTGCCCGCTCACCTGGGAGCGCTCATCTGCTGCCTGTCTCCTAGCCTACCTGGAGGCTCTGCCGTCACGTGCTGTGACCACCCGCCTGTCCAGAGACTTCTGCCCGCTCACCTGGGAGCGCTCATCTGCCGCCTGTCTGCTGGTCTTCCTGGAGGCTCCGCCATCACATGCCGTGACCACCCATTTATCCAGAGACTCTCGCCTGCTCACCTGGGAGCTCACGTCTACCATCAGCCGCCACAGGTCATACCAACCCTTTACCCAGAGACTGCCCCGGTCACTTGCCGTGACCATCTGCCCATTCATCCAGAGACTGCCCCGGTCACTTGCCGTGACCATCTGCCCGTTCATCCAGAGACTGCCCCGGTCACTTGCCGTGACCTCCTGCCCGTTCTTCCAGAGACTGTCCCGGTCATCTGCTGTGACTGCCTGCCTGGTCGCCACCCGCTCCCTTACAAGGACCGCCCCCTTGTATAGTAGCTCAGAGGTTCCGCCTCCCAGACCCGTTACAGTTTTCTCGGGCCATGGAACCCGGTGGCACCCAAGCTCCCTCGCTCTCGGACCTGTGTCATGAACTGTCCCTTCAGAGGTCCCAACAGGAGTCCATCCTGGGTCACCTGCGGAATGTCAATTCTCGCCTGGACACTCTGACTGCTCCGCCTGCAACCTCCGCCAGTGCCATGACTCGCAATCCGGCAGCTCCGCTGCCCACTAATACCATGGTATCCTACCCCGGACCCCGGCTTTCTGCACCTCCTCGCTTCGGAGGCGACTCCGCCCAGGCTCGGGGCTTCATAAATCAGTGCACCCTGCACTTTGAACTATTGTCCCACCAGTTTAACTCCGACCGGGCCAAAATTGCCTTCATCATGTCCCATCTCACCGGGGAGGCCCTGGCCTGGCTAAATCCTCTATGGGAGAGAGGAGACCCCCTGGTGTCCGACTTGCCTGCCTTTCTCACGGCTTTCCGGAAAGTCTTCGACGAACCCGGAAGGAAGACCTCATCCGCATCATCACTGCTACGCCTCCGTCAGGGAGGTCTCACCGTGGGCCAATATGCCTTACGGTTCCGTACCCTTGCCTCGGAGCTGGCCTGGGATAACGACGCTCTGGTATCCGTCTTCTGGGAGGGTCTGTCAGGCCGTATTAAAGATGAACTTGCCGGTCGGGACATTCCTACCACTCTCGATGACCTAATAACTCTTGCCACCCGGATTGACCTACGGTTCCAGGAGCGTGCCAAAGAGGTCACCCGTGAGAGGAGGTTTCCACGTCTAGCTCCTACTTTTCAGAAACCCGTCACTCCCTCCGTCTCTTCCCAGGTACACTCTCCTGAGCCTATGCAGGTCGACCAGACCAAGATGGTCAAAACCCGTCAGGACTTACGCCGTGCCGAGGGGAGCTGCTTCTACTGTGGCAGTAAGGAGCACCGGATCCGTGCCTGCCCGGAGAGGTCAGGAAACGCCTGTGTCTAGGTTCGCTCAGAGAGGTCGACCTAGACAAGAATAAATCCTCTCCATCTCTGCTGCTGTCAGTCTCAATCGTCTGCGGGGAGAACCGTTATTTCGAACTAGCCCAACTTGACTCTGGAGCAGCCGGGAATCTTATTTCACAGTCCCTGGTAGAGAAATACCGCATCCCCACCAAACCTCTGGCTGTACCCTTGTCTGTTGCTGCCGTGGAAGGGGGTCTCTTACCACGCCCCATCCAACTCATCACCGAATCCATTACTCTGCAGGTGGGAATGCTGCATTCTGAGAGTATCTCCTTTCATGTTCTGCCTGGACTCTCTCACGCCCTCTTGCTAGGTCTACCTTGGCTCCAGAGACATGCACCCGTGCTTGACTGGCAGACCGGAGAGGTCCTTCGCTGGGGACAGGACTGCCATAAGACCTGTCTGGTTCCCGTCCATCCCGTCCGTCCTTCTCCTACCCCAGCTAATCTACCTGGACTTCCGATTCCTTATTGGTCTTATGCTGATGTCTTTAATAAAAAGGAGGCAGAGACACTACCCCCTCATAGACCATACGACTGCCCTATCGACCTGTTACCCGGTACTACTCCTCCCCGTGGGCGTATTTATCCATTATCCGCTGCTGAGACCCGGTCGATGTCCGAATATATTGAGGACAATCTGGCCAGGGGATTCATCCGGAAATCTACCTCCCCGGCGGGAGCAGGCTTCTTTTTCGTCAAAAAGAAGGACGGTTCTCTCCGTCCCTGTATAGACTATAGAGGCCTTAACCAGATCACGGTGAAGAAGAAGTACCCCCTTCCGCTCATTCCGGAGTTATTTGATCGTCTGAGGGGGGCTAGAATCTTCACCAAACTGGACCTCCGTGGGGCGTACAACCTGGTTCGTATCCGTCAGGGGGATGAATGGAAGACGGCATTCAACACCCGGGACGGCCACTATGAATATCTGGTAATGCCCTTTGGTCTCTGTAACGCTCCTGCCGTCTTTCAAGAGTTGGTCAATGACATCTTCCGGGACCTTCTCTACTCCTGCGTAGTGGTGTACCTGGACGACATCTTGGTCTTCTCTCCGGATCTCCAGACTCACCGGAGGGACGTTCGTCAGGTCCTGCTCAGGCTCAGGCAGAATCACCTCTTCGCTAAATACGAGAAGTGCCTCTTTGAGCAGACCTCGCTTCCGTTTTTGGGCTACATTATTTCTCAGACCGGCCTACGAATGGATCCTGAGAAACTGTCTGCCATCGAGAAATGGCCTCGACCGGAGGGGTTGAAGGCCATTCAGCGGTTCCTGGGCTTCGCCAACTACTACCGCCTCTTCATACCACACTTCTCTTCCCGGACTGCCCCAATTTCCGCGCTCACCCATAAGGGTACTAATCCCAAAGAGTGGCCGCCCGAAGCAGAGGAGGCCTTTCTTTCCTTAAAACAGGCCTTCTCTTCCGCCCCGGTGCTGCATCGCCCAGACGGCAACAAGCAGTTCTTCCTGGAAGTTGACGCCTCCTCCTCTGGAGCCGGAGCGGTACTTACTCAAAAATCATCTTCCGGGAGGATGGTAACTTGCGGCTTCTTCTCTAAACTCTTTTCCTCCTCAGAGCGCAATTATTCCATAGGAGACCGAGAGTTATTGGCCATCAAACTGGCATTGGAGGAGTGGCGTTACCTGCTCGAGGGGGCTCTTCACCCGGTAATAATTTACACTGACCACAAGAACTTGGCTTACCTCCAGCATGCCCAGAGACTTAACCCGCGCCAAGCCCGGTGGTCCTTGTTTTTTGCTCGCTTTGATTTTGTTCTTCATTTTCTCCCGGCTGACAAAAACGTCAAGGCGGACGCCTTGTCTCGATCCTTTCTGGTGTCTGATCTTGAGGATGATCCGAAACACATCATCGATCCCGCCAGAGTAATGCAGGTGGCTCCCGTGAGTCTAAATCGTCTCCCTCCCGGAAAGACGTTCGTATCAGTACCTGATCGGGAGAAGATCCTTCACTGGGGTCACTCGTCTAAACTGGCTGGCCATGCCGGTCAGAAAAAGACCCTCCAGCTTATTACCCGGCACTACTGGTGGCCTACCCTGCACAAGGACGTAATAGACTTTGTTTCTGCCTGTGTGTCCTGCGCCCGCAACAAGGTTCCGAGACATCTGCCAGCCGGTCGCCTCCTTCCGCTTTCTGTACCTGCTGCCCCCTGGCAGCATATAGCAATGGACTTTATAACTGACCTCCCAGTCTCTGCCGGTTGTACGGTCATTTGGGTGGTCGCTGACCGCTTCTCCAAGATGGCTCATTTCGTTCCCCTGCCAGGCCTCCCGTCTGCACCCGAGCTAGCTAAAGACTTTATTCATCACATCTTTCGTCTTCATGGCCTGCCCCTCCACATCGTGTCGGATCGTGGGGTACAGTTCACCTCATGCTTCTGGAGAGCCACTTGTAAACTGCTAGACGTCACCCTGGACTTCTCTTCCGCTTACCACCCACAGTCCAATGGTCAAGTGGAGCGGATCAATCAGAACCTGACCAGTTACCTCTGGCACTTCGTTAATGCCCATCATTCAGACTGGGTGGATCTCCTACCATGGGCCGAGTTCTCTTATAACAATCACGAGAGCGAATCCTCCTCCAAATCCCCGTTTTTTGTAGTCTTCGGTCAGCATCCTCGGATTCCTTTTCCTGTCTCCACCTCTGTGGACAACCCGGCTGCGGAATCTCTCGTTAGCAAATTTTCCTCCATTTGGGAGATTACCCGATCCGCACTCCTTCAGTCGTCCGAACGGATGAAAAGACACGCTGACAAAAAACGCCTGGATCCTCCACAATTTCGTCCTGGAGATAAAGTCTGGCTCTCATCTAAATATGTCCGACTCAAGATACCTTCTTACAAGTTAGGGCCTCGGTTCATCGGTCCTCTGGAGGTCATCAGTGAGATCAACCCGGTGGCCTATAAATTGAAACTCCCGGCCAACTTACGGATCCCTAACTCCTTCCATGTATCTCTCCTCAAACCTGTGGTACTTAACTCTTTTTCCAAGTCTACAGGTACGCCTCCTGCTCCGGTTTCTGCTGAGGACGAGTTTGAGGTAGAGAACATTCTTGCCACCAAAAGGGTAAGAGGAAAGACCTTTTTTCTAGTAGATTGGAAGTGGTTTGGTCCTGAGGAGAGAACGTGGGAGCCCCGGGAAAACATCCATGCCCCTCTTATCCTTGCTAAATTTCTGTCTGGCCTAAAAAAAGGGGGGCCTAAAGGGGGGGTACTGTAGCGCCGGCGTCCCTGCCCTCTGCTAGGCAGGGACGCTGTTCCCCTCACCTCTCTGCTCCGTGCCCGGCGTCCTCCTCCCGCTCTGCTGGCAGCGCGCGCTCCTTCCCGGCCACTGTGCTTAGGGCGCGCGCGCGCGCTCTCCCTCCCTCTTAAAGGGGCCGCGCGCGCCGTCCTAAGGAGTCCCCGGCCAATGGCCGGAGGACTTCACCATATATAAGGCACCTCCTCCAAAATGGAGGTGCCCGAGCAATGTTGTTGCACTGTTCACTACTCTGCTTCAGCCCTCAGGTCCCGTTGCCAGTTACCTGCCAGATACCTGCCAGATTCCTGTCAGCTTGCTGTCTTATTCCTGCCTGATATTCTGCTACCTGCCTGCTAGCCTGAGGTCCGACGGTCTGCCTTACAACTCCTGTCAGTCTGTCTAAGGACCAGCTTGCCCGCTCACCTGGGAGCGCACATCAGCTACCTGCCTGCTTGCCTGAGGTCCGACGGTCTGCCTTCCAACTCCTGTCAGTCTGTCTATGGACCAGCTTGCCCGCTCACCTGGGAGCGCACATCTGCTACCTGCCTGCTAGCCTACCTGGAGGCTCCGCCGTCACGTGCTGTGACCACCTGCCTGTCCAGTGACTCCTGCCCGCTCACCTGGGAGCGCTCATCTGCTGCCTGTCTCCTAGCCTACCTGGAGGCTCTGCCGTCACGTGCTGTGACCACCCGCCTGTCCAGAGACTTCTGCCCGCTCACCTGGGAGCGCTCATCTGCCGCCTGACTGTTGGTCTTCCTGGAGGCTCCGCCGTCACATGCCGTGACCACCCGTTTATCCAGAGACTCTCGCCTGCTCACCTGGGAGCTCACGTCTACCATCAGCCGCCACAGGTCGTACCAACCCTTTACCCAGAGACTGCCCCGGTCACTTGCCGTGACCATCTGCCCGTTCATCCAGAGACTGCCCCGGTCACTTGCCGTGACCATCTGCCCGTTCATCCAGAGACTGCCCCGGTCACTTGCCGTGACCATCTGCCCGTTCATCCAGAGACTGCCCCGGTCACTTGCCGTGACCTCCTGCCCGTTCTTCCAGAGACTGTCCCGGTCATCTGCTGTGACTGCCTGCCTGGTCGCCACCCGCTCCCTTACAAGGACCGCCCCCTTGTATAGTAGCTCAGAGGTTCCGCCTCCCAGACCCGTTACAGAAGCCCAAATATTTTTTCAGAGCTAGATGCAGAAAAAAATTATATTCAATTTGCAACCTGATGGAGGTCAGTATAGATGGACTAATAGAATGATGCTATGCCCAAAAGGTTTTACTTCACTAAGTGCAGTAAAAAAATTGGTATTCTATACACAGGTGGTGTAGCTTGCAACACAGATAGGCTACTCCACTGACTAACACACTCTGCTCTAGGCCAAAAAGGATTAGCTTTGCTAGATTTAGCCAAATGCTGTGAAAAAAACTTGCACAGCACTGGCACAGACCTGCCTGGCAAAAACTGATAGGAACTGATGTAACTTAGTCCTGAAAAGGACTGCAATTACAATTAGTCTTTACTCCCAACCTATCTATTTAAGAGCACAGACCTGCCTGATAAAAGTTGTAGGAAATGCTGTAACCTAGTACTTAAAAGGACTGCAATTACAACTATTCCCTACTCCCAAGCTATCTGTAGATTTGTGCGAAAATTGGCTTGAAATTAAGAAGGTATAGCGCACACAGCAACAGTTGTTCTGTCTAACACGCAGCTGCAGCAGTGAGAAAAGGGTGGCGACGGGGAAAATGGCTGGGTCTTATAGGGCAAGGACATGTGACATACACTGCCCATAACACATGCCCTTGCTTGTGTGAAAAAAAGCACTTCACTCCGTGTGTGCGCTGCTGATAGGCTGACAGATTGCACTTCCCCACTGTAAATGCGGGAAAGAGAAAAAAAAATGGAAATCTTCATTATTCCTGCAGAGATCCATCCGCTGCCCCTCCCCCCGCCCCGCTGTACACTCAAACTGCGAATTAACATTAATTTTCATCATTACTGAGAAAAAATCCAGTTATGATTTTGGTGCACGAACAGTTATCGAACATAACCTCGAACAGCCGAATTTTTTTCAAATCGTTCGTGTTCGCCGAACGGCTCGAACACTGCCCAAAACAGCTCGAATTTCAGATTGGCGAACAGTTAGAGTCGAACAACGCTCATCTCTAGTGTAGAGTTCCAACGCATGGGGACATCACACACCAGTCTGTGAGCCGGAAGCTGCAAACGCTGCTGTAACACGGCAAGGGCGGCGGAAGCTGTAGCTGACTTTCTAAAATGGGCAAACAGGCGGAGTACTTTAACACGCAGATCCGGCAGCTCCGGGTAGGATTTGAGAAACAACTGAACCACGAGGGTAAGCACATGGGCCAGGCGTGGTACGTGTGTGAGCTCTCCTCGCCTTAGAGCCGCAACCAGGTTCCGGCCATTGTCACACACAACCATGCCTGGCTGTAGGTTCAGTGGTGTGAGTCACAGATCTGCCTGCTCTTTCAGAGCTGTCCACAACTCGTAAGCATTGTGCAGTTTGTCACCTAAGCATATCAGCTTCAGCACAGCCTGTTGCCTCTTGGCCGAAGCAGTGCTGTAGTGTTTCCAGCTTGTGACTGATGTGGTCATTTCGGAGATGGAGGCTGAAGAGGAGGAGGAGGCTAAGGAGGATGAGGTGCAGGAGTTATAGACTGTGGGAGCATCCCTGATTGACCTAGGGCCCACAATCCTTGGCAAAAGGAGGACGTGTTCCGTCCCAAGGTCCGACTGGGTCCCGGCTTCCATTATGTTAACCCAGTATGCCTTCAGCGAGATGTACTGTCCCTGCCCACAAGCACTTGTCCTCTTGTCCGTGGTTAGGTGGACTTTCCCGGCAACTGCGTTGTTGAGAGCACGGCTAATGTTTTGGGACACGATCTTGTGTAATGCGGGGATGGCACACCGGGAGAAATAGTGGCGGCTTGGGACCGAGTACGAAGGAATGGCCATCGCCATCAGGTTGTGGAATGCTTCAGTCTCCACGAGCCTAAAAGGCAACATTTCGAGCGCAAGCAGTTGTGAAATGTGAGAATTTAGTAGTGTGGCCTGTGGGGCTTTTGCTGCATATTTGCGCTTGCGTTCCAAGGACTGGGGTATGGACAACTGAACGCTGCGCTGGGACAAGGACATGGACGTGCTTCCTGATGCTGCTACTTGAGAGTGCGCAACGACAGGTGCAGGGCAGGAGGGATCTTCGCATGTGACTCGCCCAGGGGGATGGGGACGAGTCGGTACCCAGGCCTTTGCCTGGCCTTGAGGATGTCACGGTGGTCGGCTCCAGGGCCCGTACTCTGGGGTCAGCTTTTAAAAGGGGATTGTTTGTTAATTTTATGGAAGTTCGTGACGCCACCTGTGGTTTCTGGTGAGAATCACCAGCGCTGCGGAAGTTCACTGAGGCCGGTGATAAGGCAGCTCGATGGTATAGCTCCCCACTGGTGGAGTTAGGCCTCAGGGCAGCGAACGGAGAGGGGGATGCAGGACAAGCGAGACCCAGCCGGGTCAGAACAAGAATGGGGACGGACACGGTAGACACTTCAGTACCTTTTACTGGTAGTAGTTCAGGCACATCCCGGAGCACTGTAGGGTGATGGGTGCATATCAGGATCCTCCCCAATGAGTGGGTGTAGGGCCTCCTGTTTCTTGCCTCTGTGTAGTAAGTTTCTGACTTGCCTGAAGCTAGGCCTAACTTTATCTCTGTCCTGCACCGGCTGACGTTGTGGTAGGGCCTTCTCTTGGAGTGCGCGCTCCCAGTTTACGGGGCCTATGTGTCTCCTGGCTCTGTTACGTATCAGCTCTCTGGTGAACCTGGGATCTGTAGTTCTCCAGGGATTCCGGTTATGCCTTACTGGGTCGTAGAGATCCCGGTAAGTTCGGACCCGGTGTCCGGTATATGTTTCGGGGTGAGCTGGGTAAGCTCCTCTGCCCCCACTGCTGCTCACTTTCCACTCGCCTTCGGCCACCCTCGGGCCCTGACTAGGCTACTCACACTAACGGCAGCTTGCCGCTCTTCACCGCTCTTACAGGCGTCTGCACACCTTGGGCTCACTTACTTGAGCTCCTGAGTCTAGACTGGGCTTCAGGACCGCTGGAAGCCTAGCTTGCCTACACAGCAACCCACGTGCTTCTCCGCGCACACAGCTTTTCACTCTCTGTGCACTCCAGACTAAATAACTGCCTAGCTCCACCTTCCCTATTTATATCCCTAACGGGCTCCCTCGGCTGGTCTGAGGTGGAAGGTGGAGATGTGTGAATGTTTATGGGGCCTCTTGTGGAGGATTCCATTAATGCACCCTTCTAGGATCTGTGGTGCCACACGCAGCTGGGTGCCACATTCCCCCCTAGCAAAGATCAGCACTCCCTGGCTGAAGTACATTTTAAAACAACAGTATTAAACATTAACAATGCAATAACTCTTCCCTTTATGGGAGGCACATTTCTTAAACGTTTCATAGTAACATTCTAAATAACAATTTATACGTATAGACCATAAGCAACCTCAGAATTTAAGTCTCCTTTGGTGAGGTTCCCCGAAAGGATGTCCATCTCACAAGGCAGAGTACTTGGTAGCTTGAGGGACCTTTCCCAAACCCTCAATGTAGGCCCTGGGGTGGCTGCAGGGCATGAAGATCCCGAGATGGACCTCTAGTAGAGCCACTCCAGACAGGTTTTTCTTCTGAGGTCACCTAGAAGGGCACTCCAGGGAGTGCAAATATTTACAAGAAATAGTTATTGGGCTGCACATAGTCCTCAGCCACAAAGTTCTGTATATCGCAAGTAGAGATGAGCGTTGTTCTACTCGAACTGTTCGCCAATCTCAAATTCGAGCTGTTTTGGGCGGTGTTCGAGCCGGTCGGCGAACACGAACAATTTGAGAAAAATTCGGCTGTTCGAGGTTATGTTCGATAACTGTTCGTGCACCAAAATCATAACTGGATTTTTTCTCAGTAATGATGAAAATTAATGTTAATACGCAGTTTGAGTGTACAGCGGGGCGGGGGGAGGGGCAGGGGATGGATCTCTGCAGGAACAATGAAGATCTCCATTTTTTTTTCTCTTTCCCGCATTTGCAGTGGGGAGGTGCAATCTGTCAGCCTATCAGCAGCGCACACACGGAGCGAAGTGCTTTTTTTCACACAAGCAAGGGCATGTGTGATTGGCAGTGTATGTCACATGTCCTTGCCCTATAAGACCAAGCCATTTTCCCCGTCGCCACCATTTTCTCACTGCTGCAGCTGCGTGTTAGACGGCACCGCTGTTGCTGTGTGCGCTATACCTTGTTAATTTCAAGCCAATTTTCGCACAAATATACAGATAGCTTGGGAGTAGGGAATAGTTGTGATTGCAGTCCTTTTAAGGACTAGGTTACATCATTTCCTACGACTTTTATCAGGCAGGTCTGTGCTCTTAAATAGATAGATTGTGGGAGTAAAGACTAATTGTAATTGGAGTCCTTTTCAGGACTAGGTTACATCAGTTCCTATCAGTTTTTGCCAGGCAGGTCTGTGCCAGTGCTGTGCAAGTTTTTTTCACAGCATTTGGCTGAATCTAGCAAAGCTAATCCTTTTTGGCCTACTGCAGAGTGTGTTAGTCAGTGGAGTAGCCTATCTGTGTTGCAAGATATACCACCTGTGTATAGAATACCAATTTTTTTACTGCACCTAGTGAAGTAAAATCTTTTGGGCATAGCATCATTCTATTAGTCCATCTATACTGACCTCCATCAGGTTGCAAACTGAATATAATTTTTTTCTGCATCTAGCTCTGAAAAAATATTTGGGCTTCTAGCAGTGTGTGGGACTTGGTCTATTAGTCCATCTATACTGACCTCCATCAGGTTGCAAATTAAAAATAATTTTTTTCTTCATTTAGCTCTGAAAAAATATTTGGGCTTCTAGCAGTGTGTGGGACTTGTTCTATTAGTCCTTCTATACTGACCTCCAGCAGGTTGCAAATTGAATATAATTTTTTTCTGCATCTAGCTCTGAAAAAATATTTGGGCTTCTAGCGGTGTGTGGGACTTGGTCTATTAGTCCATCTATACTGACCTCCATCAGGTTGCAAATTAAAAATAATTTTTTTCTGCATCTAGCTCTGAAAAAATATTTGGGCTTCTAGCAGTGTGTGGGACTTGGTCTATTAGTCCATCTATACTGACCTCCATCAGGTTGCAAATTAAAAATAATTTTTTTCTTCATTTATCTCTGAAAAAATATTTGGGCTTCTAGCAGCGTGTGGGACTTGTTCTATTAGTCCATCTATACTGACCTCCATCAGGTTGCAAATTAAAAATAATTTTTTTCTGCATCTAGCTCTGAAAAAATATTTGGGCTTCTAGCAGTGTGTGGGACTTGGTCTATTAGTCCATCTATACTGACCTCCATCAGGTTGCAAATTAAAAATAATTTTTTTCTGCATCTAGCTCTGAAAAAATATTTGGGCTTCTAGCAGTGAGTGGGACTTGGTCTATTAGTCCATCTATACTGACCTCCATCAGGTTGCAAATTGAATAAAAAAATTTTCTGCATCTAGCTCTGAAAAAATATTTGGGCTTCTAGCGGTGTGTGGGACTTGGTCTATTAGTCCATCTATACTGACCTCCATCAGGTTGCAAATTAAAAATAATTTTTTTCTGCATCTAACCCAGCCAATAGTTTTGGCCTAATACCACAGTTTGGCCACTCAGCTCTGCTCGGTTACCATCCATTGTTTTTTTGTGCAAACAACTCCAGAGTTGTGAATTAGTTAACCACCAAAATGAGTGGAAAAAGGCCTGCTGCTGGTGGAAAGGGGAATAGGCATGTTGGGAAGGGGAAAAAAGGTTGTGTCCGTGGGGTAGGTGCAGAAGAAAGACCATCTTCCAGCCAAACTAAAATGTCTACTTCTTTTAGCGGACAATGTGATAAGATCCCTTTCTTACGGCCACGCCAATCGCTACAAATTCCAGATGAGGCACAAAAACAGCAGGTGCTTCAACGGATATCAAGTGCTCCTTTAAGTGGGCTCTCCTCCACATCAACTTCAACATCACAAATACTCCAGTCCTCAAAGGTGTCACCCAAATCGCACTTGCTTCCTCACAGCTCCCAAATCTCCAGCTGCCCGTCTGAGTATGAGGTAGAACAGATGGTTGAGTCTGCAGAGCTGTTTACTCATACTATAGCCTGGGAATCAGAGGTCGACTCCAGCGCTTCTGTGAATCCAGACGAGGAAATGATCTGCACTGATGCCCAGAATCTTTATGAGTCGGATCCAGGACCAGACGTAGAAGGTTCTGACCATAATGTAGACCCTCATTCCCAAACTGTAACTCCTGTTGGTGGAGACAATGAGGAAGACGATGATAAGACTCAAATACCTGATTGGAGCGACAACTTTAGTTTTTTGTCAGGGCAGGAACAGGTTGGCTCTGAGGACGACGGGTGTGATAACGCACAGGGTGATGATGATGAGGTCGGAGATCCCACTTACTGTCAACCCACAGTCAGCCAAGAGATGAGGTCAGCAGAGGAGGTGGAGGAAGATGCTAGTGACGACGAGGTCAGGTTGCGCCTTCCTGGACAGAGACGTAGTACTGGAAGCACGTCAACAACTGCATCCTCAAACACAACTCTGCCTCTCACCACAAGTCGTGGTGGCTCTTCAGGTCGCATGGGTGCTAAGCCTTGCATAGCCTGGGCATTTTTTCAGATCGATAAAGATGACCCAACTCGTGTTATCTGTAACATTTGTCAGCAAAAGCTAAGTAGAGGCCAAAAAATGCATAGTTTGAGTACTTCATGCATGAACCGGCACATGGACATGAAGCATAAGTTGCAGTGGGAAGCTCAGTGTGCTACAATGCGGTCTAGCCGGCCGGGCCAACCACCGTCTGCCATATCTTGTGCATCCGCGGCCTCTTCATCCTCTGTGACTGGGGGGACAGCAGTCACACCTGTTTTGGGGCGCAGACCTGCCACCTCTTTACCCGCAACAGCCAGCGTGATTGGCAGGTCATCATTTTCTTTGGAGGTGGTAACACCAGCTGGTCTTGAGCGCTGTCCGACATCGATAGCACCACCTTTGGATCAAGGCAACCTAACATGTCCGCCTGCATCTTCCTCACAGACCGGCAGTTTGCCGGGGACACCCTTATCAACCCCGTCTAAGCACAATAGCCAGCCCTCGGTCCCTCAGATGTGGACAAGTAAAAGACCATTTCCTCCTAGCCATGAGAAAGCTAAGAGGTTGAATTTCACCATCTGCAAGTTCTTGGCTACAGAAATGCTGCCTTTCCGCCTGGTGGACACAGAGGATTTTCGAGACCTTATGTCCGTCGCAGTGCCCCAGTACCAGATGCCCAGTCGGCACTACTTCTCAAAGAAAGGTGTGCCTGCGCTCCACCAGCATGTCGCACACAACATCACCGCTTCTTTGAGAAACTCTGTGTGTGACAGGGTGCATTTCACCACAGACACTTGGACGAGTAGGCATGGACAGGGGCGTTACATGTCGCTGACTGGGCACTGGGTACTATGGTGACAGCAGGACAAGGGGCTGCTGTCCAAGTCTTGCCGTCCCCACGAGTTGTGCGTCAATCCTCTTTATGTCATTTTTCCTCCACTGCTTCTGCCTCCTCAACCTCCTCTCGGTCTTCCACCTGCACCCAAAGCCTGTCTGGTCATGCCACAAGCTTTCTAACTGCGCAGAAGGGATCCTGCACACCTCCTTACTATGCTGGCAGTAGGGCTCAACGTCATCAGGCGGTTTTTACATTGAAATGTCTGGGAAATATGAGTCACACAGCTGAGGAGTTGTGGTCAGCTCTGGAGAACCAATTTCATGAATGGTTGTCTCCACTGGACCTGAAACCAGGGAAGGCCGTGTGCGACAATGCTGCAAACCTGGGTGCGGCCCTTCGCCGGGGCAATGTCACACACGTGCCTTGTATGGCTCACGTGTTGAACCTGGTTGTCCAGCAATTTTTAGCCCACTATCCCAGACTAGATGGCCTTCTGCAGAGGGCACGGTCGCTGTGTGCTCACTTCCGCCGTTCGCATCCCGCAGCTCAGCGACTTACATCTCTACAGAAGTCGTTGGGCCTGCCACTTCACCGGCTAAAATGCGATGTGCCTACCCGGTGGAATTCAACTCTGCACATGTTGCAGCGACTGTGGCAGCACCGACAAGCCCTGGTGCAATACGTTCTGACGTATAGCCTGGGCCAACGAGATTCAGAGGTGGGGCAAATCACGCTGGAGGAGTGGTCTCAGATCAGGGACCTATGCACCCTTCTGCACAGTTTTGAAATGGCGACGAAGATGTTTAGTGCTGACGATGCCATTATCAGCATGACTATTCCGGTGATTTACATGCTGGAGCACATGTTAAACAGAATTCGGAGTCAGGTGGTGGCACAAGAGGAGGTGGAGGAAGTAGAGGAGGAGGAGTTGTATGCGGAAGGGCGAACATCTGCAAGGTCCAGACGGTCGGCAGCACCAGGGCGGCAGGCATGTGAGGGTGGGGGAGATGATTTTACCAGGGCGCATGGTAGCAGCCAAACTAGTGAGGAAGGTGCAGGAGCCCAGGAAGAAGTGGAGGACGAACTGATGGAAGACTCATCAGATGAGGGAGACCTTGATCACATTTCTGTTGTGCGAGGTTGGGGGGAGAGGACAGAGGAAGGAAGCATGATTGTTACCTCGCCACCAACACAACAGGGACTTGGTGCTCCTGGATGCGCAACACACATGAGTGCCTTCTTGCTGCACTACCTGCAACATGACCCTCGAATTGTGAGAATTAGAAATAATCCTGACTACTGGGTTGCCACACTGTTAGATCCCCGGTACAAAAGTAAATTTGCAGAAATTATTCCTGCCATAGAAAGGGATGCACGCATGCAGGAGTATCAGCAGAGACTGTTGCAGAATCTTACATGTGCTTTTCCACAAAATACCAGTGGTGCACGTAGTGAATCTCACAGTTCCAACTTGCCAACCGTGCTCTGTATGGAATTGTTCAATAAAGGGCCCAAAATTAAGATAACATAGATGGGAGAGGTCTCTATGAATAGGAATTCCTAAGTATTTGATACCCTGTGAGGGCCAGGCAAAGGGAAAGTTGGACTGGATGGAATCCTATATGGATTTAGGGAGGGAGACATCGAGGGCCTCAGACTTCGCTGCATTGATTTTAAAATTTTACCTTGTAACAAAGTGATCTATTTCAGCCATAACAGCAGGGATGGATATATGTGATTGAGTGATATATACTAGGACATCATCAGCAAATAGAGAGCACTTGTACTCGGTGCCTCCCACCTCAATCCACCTAATATTGGGGTTATGGCGAATTGATGAGAGCAGGTGCTCCGTCACTAGGATGTATAAGAGAGGGGACAGAGGACATCCCTGCCTTGTCCCATTGGTGATTGTGAAAGGTGATGAAAATGTTCTGACGCACCCCCTGGGCCTTGGGACACCCGGAGCCGGACCCTTTTTGGTGGATGCTGGTGGTTGTAGTCTTCGTGGCGGCGATCCGGTTCCGTGGCTCAGGGCGGTCAAACCAGTGGCGGAACTATTTATGTGGTTTTGATGTTTAAATGTCCGACTACGCCACCCGTGGATTGCGGTCAGAGTGAACCGCCGCTACAGGGCAGACCGCTAAGGCTGGTGTTGTGGGTGCAGCAGAGCGTAGCATAACTCCCCACGGGAGGAGTATAGCCTCAGGGCAGTGTATGCGGAGGATGGGGGTGATGGTGCAGGGCAGCAGCAGTAACGACACGGAGTCAGTGATGCAGTTCAGGGCCTTTACTCACAGTTCTTATTATCCAGACCACGTCTGCAGGTAACGGCTGCCCACGTCGTACTGTGCTCACCAGGTGAGGGGCTCAGACAACTCCCAGATAACTTTGGAGCGCTTCACAGGACCCCCTTTGTGTGTCCTTTGTCTGGCCTTTCTTACCAACACTTCTGTCCGGCTGCCTCGGGCCTCCTCTTGGTAAACTTGGCGCCAGTTTCCCTGACCCTATGTGGTGCCTTCCTAGCGGGTGGAGCAAGGGGCTGCGCCACATAAAATGTCAGAGCCTCCGGTTTCTAGCTGAGGGTCGTTTCCTGCCTCCACTAGTTCGGGGACCGGTCTCCCCCTTTGGCCTGACCCCTCCACGCAGGTGGATTCGGGCGTGCGGTGGCGACTCGCCCGTCCGCACCCCTGGGATCCCTTCATTCCTCGTTCCTGGAGCCTTCTCCGCTCCTCTTCCTTCCTTCTCCCTCTTGCAGGCCTGGGCCTCTGTTACTAGGCCCGCCTCCGGAGCAGAGCTCATGCAGAGCCCCTGCTCCCTGCCACTTCTGCTCAGACTTCTCTGCACTGAACTAAGATGGTGCCCACCTTTTATACTCCCTTCTCAATGCACCCAGGAACTGCTTCCTCCCTGCTCCTGCACTGCAGGGTTCCCCTTCCTCAGTGTTCCCTCCCCCCACTCCAGCCAGGGACAGGGACTGTCGTGCCCATCTCAGGGGCATATTGGTCGCCCTGCCCCACGGCAATGTGGTGTAATGCATGCAGGTGTCGGGTCCTGATCCACACTCCATCCTTATCTGAGAGTGAGATATCACACCTCTGGGTGAGGTGCAATACGTCTGTAGCAACCGAGCCCTCGGTGCTACAGTTCCATTTATCTTCAGCCTAGGTGACGTATTGTGATACAGGGCCGTGATTTTGGCTATAAAAGGGTCCCCTAGACCCCTACCCCAAGCTTTTTAAGAGAATCATATATGGCGTGCCAGGAGACTCTATGGAATGCTTTCTCAGCATCCAACGAGAGTATCTACTTACAAATTTTTAACTGCATCTAGCCCAGGAAATACTTTGTGCCTAGTAGCAGTGTTTGCTAGTCAGCGGATTATCCCGGCTGTTAAGCAAGCTACACCACCTGTAGTTTGGACACTTAATTTTTTCAAAGGAAATGCTTCGGGACCACGGGATACTTAGTGAAGAGCATCAGGAGGCACCCCAAGGCATAGGGGCTGGGACTGGCACTAGGATGCCTTGCGGTGGACAGCCGAGCTCGATCCTTATAAAAGCTTTTTAACTGCAGCAGCTTTAGTGGACGCTACTGGAGCTGGAATTACGCGGCTGCTGGCATGAGACTTGCCCTCCAATAGATCCTTGTAAATGGATTTAAAGTGTATTCATTCAAATTAGAGGGACAATTTAAATTAAAAAGCTTAGAGCTGCCTCCACCACAGGGGGGCTCTCTCGACCCACCAGCGGACAGGCACCAGTATTGGGAGAGGGGGGCTGGCCGTCAGGGTTCACCGCGGCTCTGGCACAAACCCGGCGACACGGAGGTGGCACGGGCAGGAGCGGACTGGCCGTCTCGGCTTCTCACTTTTTGGATTTTAGAAGGGCATGACATGCCTATATCTGTGTCTCCCCCTCCTTTTACTCCTCCACCTCTTTTCTTTTCGCATGACTATATGTACTTGTCACTTTTCCATGTGTTAGTTGTGTCTTCTGAGCAGTTTGTCAGCTTTTGGACACCTTTGAAGGTGTTTTCTATGTGTTTCTATGTGTTTTTGTTTGCCTGCCATTGGTTTTAACGGTGTTCGAAGGTGTTCGACGAACAGTTCGACGAACAGTTCGGCGAACACACGGGTGTTCGACGAACCGAACCGAACTCGAACACTACGGGGGTGGCTCAACACTAATCGCAAGGGAAGTGTCCGTATCACTTAAACTGTTCATCAATAAGGCAAAATACAAAGTAGTATACATATGCACGAAAACACACAGAAATACAGTTCAATACCCCAGGGGTAACTATCTACACTTGTCAGAGTTTAGCTATCTTACTAATTATACCTGACAGGGGGTTGACCTTTAGTACTACGTGTGGACCTGCGTGGTACTGGAATGCACAAATAGGTGCTCTACCTCCCAATGTGTCAGTACTAGGTGTGGAGGGGCTACAAGGCTGCATTGACCTCTCTACAGGACTGGCAAGTATACCATAGGCTGGGCCTTCTTGCTCTACTCGTACCGGGGATCCTTCTTCCGGGGACTCTTCTTGAGCTGTCTCCTCTTCAGCACTTACAGGTTTTTCTTGCTGTGGGTAGAAGGTAATTACTGGGATGATTACTGCTCCTCCTAGTTGGGGCCAATCTGCCGGAAATCTCCTAAGTCAGTGTGTATTACTGCTTCTTTAGGCTCCTCCGGTACGGTGAGAGGCACCTCTTCTTGGGGCTTTAGCAGGTCTGGACACAATTTTAGGTGTTCCCTGGACACTGCTGCAGTCATCCTTCCTCCGTCTCTACTAATTATGCAGGTCTTCTTATTAACAAATCTTGAATTCAACACAGTGTAGGGTTTCCTCTCCCACTGGTCATTAAGTTTGTTGTTTCTTCTTTTCCTTTTTAGTACTACTTCACCAGGTGTGAAGGGTTCTGCTTGGGCACCTCTGTTGTATTGAGCTTCCTGCTTGTCCCTCACCCGAGTGAGACTATCTTCAACACAGGCTTGTACTCTTCAGTACTGCTCCTGTCTGGTCGTGTCCCAGTCCTCAGTGCTCACATCCGCTTCTGGTTCTACAACAAAAAGCTCCAGGTCCATGGGCAGCTTTCCTGGCCTTGCCCACATGAGATATGCCGGAGTACAGTTGGTGGAACTTACTGGTTTGTGATTGTTCAGATCTACTAGGTCAGGTAGTATGTCTGGCCACTGATTTCTCTCCTCAAGTGGTATGGTATTTAGCAGGTCGATGATGATGTTATTCATCTTCTCACAGAGACCATTGGTTTGTGGGTGGTATGGTGTAGTTCTTATCTTCTTACACCTGTATAGATGGCAGAACTCCATGAACAACTCAGCCTCAAAGGCCGGACCTTGGTCTGTCAGCACCTGCTCAGGATAACCATGGGGTCTACAGAAATACGCTTGAAACGTCTTTGCTGCTGTCTCTGCCGTCAGGTCTTTGACGGGGGCGACCACCAGGAAACGTGAGTAGTGATCCACCATGGTCAGAGCTGACCTGCTGGGGGACAGCTGGACATGGTCCAGGGCCACGATCCCCAGGGGTCGGGTTGTCTTTATGGGTTGCAGGGGTGCCTTCTGGCTGCTGTAGTCTTTTCTTCTGAAGCTACAGGGTCCACAGTCCCGGCACCACCGCTCAATGGAGCTGCGCATTCCTACCCAGTAGAATCGACACTTCAGCAGGGTCTCTATCTTTTTCCAGCCAAAGTGCCCCGTCTGATCGTGGTAGGCCTCCAACACCATTTGGATGTCTGTCTTGGGGACCACTATCTGCCATACCATCTCATGGGTTTCTGGCTTGACATACCTCCGGCACAGCTTCTCACGGTAGATAAACAGCTGGCTTCTCTCGTTCCACAGCTGCTTTGCTTGCAGAGACGCTTCTTTTTCCAGGGAGGAACGTTCTTATTTTATTAGCTCCTTAATGCGGCTTACAACCGGGTCACTGTCCTGGGTCTCTTTCCAGCTGTGGTGAGGCAGGGGGTTTAACATCTTCCCACACTGCCTCCTCGAGGCCCGTTGCTCGTGGATCAACCCATTCCGGTGAAAGGCAGGTAGCTCAATCTCTTCCAGGTCATCCACTTCTTCTTCCGTGTCTGACTGATGAGGCATCCTGGCCAGGGCATCGGTGTTGGCTTTCTTGGAGCCTGCCCGGTATTTAATTGTGAATTGATAATTTGACAGCCGAGCCATCCATCGTTGTTCCAGTGCTCCTAGCTTAGCTGTTTCAAGATGGGTCAAGGGGTTGTTATCAGTGAAGGCAGTGAACTTACTGGAGGCTAGATAGTGCTTGAACCTTTCAGTGATGGCCCAGACCAAGGCCAGGAACTCCAACTTAAAGCTGCTATAGTTCTCTGGGTTCCTCTCGATCGGGCGGAGCTTCCTGCTTGCGTATGCGATCAATTTCTCCTGGCCATTCTGCTTCTGACTTAAGTCAGCTCCCAATCCTTCATTGCTGGCATCAGTATACAGCAGGAACGGTTGGCTGTAGTCAGGGTAGGCTAAGATCTCATCGCCTGTCAGGATCTCCTTCATCTCCTGAAATGACTCGGCTTGCTCCTTACCCCAGTGGAATGGGGGATTTCTGCCTTTGGGGGACTGTCCTACCAGGAGGTCTTGCAGAGGAGCTGCTTTCTTGGTGCAGTCTTTTCCAAACCTCCGGTAGTATCCTACTAGTCCCAAGAACTGACGCACCTCTTTGAGGTTCTTCGGCTCCGGCCACTTCTGGATGGCAGTGACCTTCTCCGGGTCTGGTGCTACCCCTTCCGGACTGACAATGTGCCCCAGGTACTGTACCTTTCTCTTGAGCAGGTGGCACTTTGAGGGCTACAACTTCATCCCATGTGGAACAGTGACTCAAATACCTCCGCCAGGTGCTTCAAGTGGTCCTCATACGTTTTGGAGTACACTATCATGTAATCCAGGAATAGTAACACAGTCTCGAAGTTGCGGTGTCCCAGGCAGCACTCCTTCAATCTCTGGAACATTCCAAGGGCATTGCAGAGTCCAAACGGCATACTGTTGAACTTGCAGAGTCCCATCGGGGTAGTGAAGGCCGTCTTCTCCCGATCCTCCTCAGCCACAGCTACTTGCCAGTACCCACTATTGAGGTCAAGGGTGGAAAAGTAATTTGCTGACTTTAAGGCAGCTAGGGACTCTTCTGTGCATGGTAAAGGGTATGCATCTTTATGTGTAATGCGATTTACTTGTCGGTAATCTACACACATTCTCATGCTCCCATCCTTTTTCCTAACTAGCACTAGGGGAGCTGCCCAGGGACAACTATCCCTCACCACCCCCGCCTTTCTCATGTCGTGCAGCATGTCCTTTGCCTTCTGGTAGTGAGCTGGTGGTATAGGCCAGTAGTGTTCTTTGATGGGTGGCTGGTCACCTGTTGGGATATGATGTTGAACCCCCTTAATCCTCCCGAAGTCAAGTGGATGTTTACTAAACACCTGCGCGTATTCTTGAACCACCCGGTGTACACCCTGTTTCTGATGGGCAGGAGTGGCGTCTGTCCCAACATGGAGCTGTTGACACCAATCCTCCACCTGGGTTGCAGGGTCATTATCCTCCACTTCGTCTGGTGAGGTTAATGACTCCTCCTTGTGAATGCAGCTGTTATTTACAGCATGTAATTTGGCAACAGTGGCATAACGTGGTAATCTGACCTCATCTTCCCCACAGTTGAGAAGACGGACGGGCACCCTCCCATTGCGTACATCTACCACTCCTCTGGCGGTTAAGAGCGTGGGTCTGTGCTCGAAGCAAAGGGGTTCTACTACCGCCTGGTAGCTCTGTCCTCTAAGACCTATGGCGGCTCTACACAAGATAAGCATTTCACTCATTGGGGGGATCACAATGGGTATGGGGTCCGTCACCCGCACATTACCGATTTCACGATCTGTTAACCTTTCTTGCTGTTGGTACATCAGGACTCGGATCTCCTTCTGCAGGGCCCTCCTCTGTCCTGGTCTGGCAGTGTCAGCTATCTGTTGGAGCAAGAACACAACTTCTCCCAAACAGTTACCAACAATATTAGTGCCTAGTACCATTTATGGATTGGTATCATCAGGATTAGTCTCTACTACAATTAGTCCCTGGTCCTTCAGCTCCACTCTCCCCACCTTTACTGTCACATTCTTAACCCCGATTAGGTTAAGGGTAGAGATGAGCGGTGTTCGACTCGAACTGTTCGCCAATCTCAAATTCGAGCTGTTTTGGGCGGTGTTCGAGCCGTTCGGCGAACACGAACGATTTGAAAAAAATTCGGCTGTTCGAGGTCATGTTCGATAACTGTTCGTGCACCAAAATCATAACTGGATTTTTTCTCAGTAATGCTGAAAATTAATGTTAATACGCAGTTCGAGTGTACAGCGGGGCAGGGGGAGGGGCAGGGGATGGATCTCTGAGGAAATAATGAAGATCTCCATTTTTTTTTCTCTTTCCCGCATTTACAGTGGGGAGGGGCAATCTGTCAGCCTATCAGCAGTGCACACACGGAGCGAACTGCTTTTTTTCACGCAAGCAAGGGCATGTGTCATTGGCAGTGTATGTCACACGTCCTTGCCCTATAAGACCCAGCCATTTTCCCCGTCGGCACCATTTACTCACTGCTGCAGCTGCGTGTTAGACGGCACCGCTGTTGCTGTGTGCGCTATACTTTGTTAATTTCAAGCCAATTTTCGCACAAATTTACAGATAGCTTGGGAGTAGGGAATAGTTGTGATTGCAGTCCTTTTAAGGACTAGGTTACATCTTTTCCTATGACTTTTATCAGGCAGGTCTGTGCTCTTAAATAGATAGGTTGGGAGTAAAGACTAATTGTAATTGCAGTCCTTTTCAGGGCTAGGTTACATCAGTTCCTATCAGTTTTTGCCAGGCAGGTCTGTGCCAGTGCTGTGCAAGTTTTTTTCACAGCATTTGGCTAAATCTAGCAAAGCAAATCCTTTTTGTCCTCTTACAGTGTGTGTTAGACAGTGGGGAAGCCTAACTGTGTTGCAAGCTACACCACCTGTGTATAGAATACAATTTTTTTTCCTGCACCTAGTGAAGTAAAACCTTTTGGGCATAGCATCATTCAATTAGTCTGTCTATACTAACCTCCAGCAGGCTGCAAATTCAAAATAATTTTTATCTGCATCTAGCTCTGAAAAAATATTTTGGCTTGTAGCAGTGTGTGGGACTTGTTCTATTAGTCCAGCTATACTAACCTCCATCAGGTTGCAAATTCAATATAATTTTTTCTGCATCTACCTCTGAAAAAATATTTCGGCTTGTAGCAGTGTGTTGGACTTGCTCTATTTGTCCATCTATACTAACCTCCATCAGGTTGCAAATTCAATATAATTTTTTTCTGCATCTAGCTCTGAAAAAATATTTGGGCTTCTAGCAGTGTGTGGGACTTGTTCTATTAGTCCATCTATTCTAACCTCCATCAGGTTGCAAATTCAAAATAATTTTTATCTGCATCTAGCTCTGAAAAAATATTTTGGCTTGTAGCAGTGTGTGGGACTTGTTCTATTAGTCCATCTATACTAACCTCCATCAGGTTGCAAATTCAATATATTTTTTTTCTGCATCTAGCTCTGAAAAAATATTTCGGCTTGTAGCAGTGTGTGGGACTTGTTCTATTAGTACATCTATACTAACCTCCAGCAGGTTGCAAATTCAAAATAATTTTTATCTGCATCTAGCTCTGAAAAAATATTTCCGCTTGTAGCAGTGTGTGGGACTTGTTCTATTAGTCCATCTATACTAACCTCCAGCAGGTTGCAAATTCAATATAATTTTTATCTGCATCTAACCGAGCCAATACTTTTGGGCTAATACCACAGTTTGGCCACTGAGCTCTGCTCGGTTCCCATCCATTGTTTTTTGTGCAAGCAACTCCAGAGTTGTCAATTAGTTAACCACCAAAATGAGTGGAAAAATGCCTGCTGCTGGTGGAAAGGGGAATAGGCGTGTTGGGAAGGAAAAAAAAGGTTGTGTCCGTGGGGTAGGTGTTAAAGCAACAGTAACATCTGCAGAAGAAAGACCATCTTCCAGCCAAACTAAGATGTCTACTTCTTTTAGCGGACAATGTGATAAGATCCCTTTCTTACGGCCACGCCAATCGCTACAAATTCCAGATGAGGCACAAAAACAGCAGGTGCTTCAAGGGATATCAAGTGCTCCTTTAAGTGGGCTCTCCTCCACCTCAACTTCAACTTCACAAATACTCCAGTCCTCAGAGGTGTCACCCCAATTGAACTTGCTTCCTCACAGCTCCCAAGTCTCCAGCTGCCCTTCTGAGTATGGGGTACAACAGATGGTTGAGTCTGCAGAGCTGTTTACTCATACTTTAGCCTGTGAATCAGAGGTCAGCTCCAGAGCTTCTGTGAATCCAGAAGAGGAAATGATCTGCACTGATGCGCAGAATATTTATGAGTCGGATCCAGGACCAGACGCAGAAGGTTCTGACCATAATGTAGACCCTCGTTCCCAAACTGTAACTCCTGTTGGTGGAGACAAGGAGGAACATGATGATGAGACTCAAATACCTGATTGGAGCGACAACTTTAGTTTTTTGTCAGGGTAGGAAGAGGTTGGCTCTGAGGAAGACGGGTGTGATAACACACATGTTGATGATGACGAGGTTGGAGATCCCACTTACTGTCAACCCACAGTCAGCCAAGAGATGAAGTCAGCAGAGGAGGTGGAGGAGGATGCTAGTGACGACGAGGTCAGGTGGCGCCTTCCTGGACAGAGACGTAGTACTAGAAGCATGTCAACAACTGCATCCTCAAACACAACTCTGCCTCTGACCACAAGTCATGGTGGCTCTTCAGGTCGCATGGGTGCTAAGCCTTGCATAGCCTGGGCATTTTTTCAGATCGATAAATATGACCCAACTTGTGTTATCTGTAACATTTGTCAGCAAAAGCTAAGTAGAGGCCAAAAAATACATAGTTTTAGTACTTCATGCATGAACCGGCACATGGATATGAAGCATAAGTTGCAGTGGGAAGCTCACTGTGCTACAATGCGGCCTAGCCGGCCGGTCCAACCACCGTCTGCCACATCTTGTGCATCTGCGGCCTCTTCATTAGAGATGAGCGGTGTTCGACTCGAACTGTTCGCCAATCTCAAATTCGAGCTGTTTTGGGCGGTGTTCGAGCCTTTCGGCGAACACGAACGATTTGAAAAAAATTCGGATGTTCGAGGTTATTTTCGATAACTGTTCGAGCTCCAAAATCATAACTGGATTTTTTCTCAGTAATGCTGAAAATTAATGTTAATACGCAGTTTGAGTGTACAGCGGGGTGGGGGGAGGGGCAGGGGATGGATCTCTGCAGGAATAATGAAGATCTCCATTTTTTTTTTCTCTTTCCCGCATTTACAGTGGAGAGGTGCAATCTGTCATCCTATCAGCAGCGCACACACGGAGCGAACTGCTTTTTTTCACACAAGCAAGGGCATGTGTCATTGGCAGTGTATGTCACATGTCCTTGCCCTTTAAGACCCAGCCATTTTCCCCGTCGCCACCATTTTCTCACTGCTGCAGCTGCATGTTAGATGGCACCGCTGTTGCTGTGTGCGCTATACCTTGTTAATTTCAAACCAATTTTCGCACAAATCTACAGATAGCTTGGGAGTAGGGAAGAGTTGTGATTGCAGTCCTTTTAAGGACTAGGTTACATCATTTCCTACGACTTTTATCAGGCAGGTCTGTGCTCTTAAATAGATATGTTGGGAGTAAAGACTAATCGTAATTGCAGTCCTTTTCAGGACTAAGTTACATCAGTTCCTATCAGTTTTTGCCAGGCAGGTCTGTGCCAGTGCTGTGCAAGTTTTTTTCACAGCATTTGGCTAAATCTAGCAAAGCAAAACCTTTTTGGCCTATTGCTGAGGGTGTTAGTCAGTGGAGTAGCCTATTTGTGTTGCAAGCTACACCACCTGTGTATAGAATACCATTTTTTTTCCTGCACCTAGTGAAGTAAAACCTTTTGGGCATAGCATCATTCTATTAGTCCATCTATACTAACCTCCACCAGGTTGCAAACTGAATATAATTTTTTTCTGCATCTAGCTATGAAAAATTATTTGGGCTTCTAGCAGTGTGTGGGACTTGGTCTATTAGTCCATATATATTAACCTCCATCAGGTTGAAAATTTAATATAATTTTTTTCTGCATCTAGCTCTGAAAAAATATTTGGGCTTCTAGCAGTGTGTGGGACTTGGTCTATTAGTCCATCTATACTGACCTCCATCAGGTTGCAAATTAAAAATAATTTTTATCTGCATCTAGCTCTGAAAAAATATTTGGGCTTCTAGCAGTGTGTGGGACTTGTTCTATTAGTCCATCTATACTGACCTCCATCAGGTTGCAAATTCAATATAATTTTTTTCTGCATCTAGCTCTGAAAAAATATTTGGGCTTCTAGCAGTGTGTGGTACTTGGTCAATTAGTCCATCTATACTGACCTCCATCAGGTTGCAAATTAAAAATAATTTTTATCTGCATCTAGCTCTGAAAAAATATTTGGGCTTCGAGCAGTGTGTGAGACTTGTTCTATTAGTTCATCTCTACTGACCTCCATCAGGTTGCAAATTCAATATAATTTTTTTCTGCATCTAGCTCTGAAAAAATATTTGGGCTTCTAGCAGTGTGTGGGACTTGGTCTATTATTCCATCTATACTGACCTCCATCAGGTTGCAAATTGAAAATAATTTTTTTCTGCATCTAGCTCTGAAAAAATATTTAGGCCTCTAGCAGTGTGTGGGACTTGGTTTATTAGTCCATCTATACTAACCTCCACCAGGTTGCAAATTAAAAATATTTTTAATCTGCTTCTAGCACTGAAAAAATATTTAGGCTTCTAGCAGTGTGTGGGACTTGTTCTATTAGTCCATCAATACACACCTCCATCAGGTTACAAATTCAATATAATTTTTTTCTGCATCTAGCTCTGAAAAAATATTTCAGCTTCTAGCAGTGTGTGGGACTTGTTCTATTAGTCCATCTATACTAACCTCCACCAGGTTGCAAATTCAATATAATATTTTTCTGCATCGAGCTCTGAAAAAATATTTCAGCTTCTAGCAGTGTGTGGGAATTGTTCTATTAGTCCATCTATACTGACCTCCATCAGGTTGCAAATTGAATATAATTTTTTTCTGCATCTAGCTCTCAAAAAATATTTAGGCCTCTAGCAGTGTGTGGGACTTGGTCTATTAGTCCATCTATACAAACCTCCACCAGGTTACAAATTAAAAATAATTTTTATCTGCATCTAGCTCTGAAAAAATATTTGGGCTTCTAGCAGTGTGTGGGACTTGTTCTATTAGTCCATCTATAGTGACCTCCATCAGGTTGCAAATTCAATATAATTTTTTTCTGCATCTAGCTCTGAAAAAATATTTGAGCTTCTAGCAGTGTGTGAAACTTGGTCTATTAGTCCATCTATACTAACCTCCACCAGGTTGCGAATTCAATATAATATTTTTCTGCATCGAGCTCTGAAAAAATATTTCAGCTTCTAGCAGTGTGTGGGACTTGTTCTATTAGTCCATCTAGACTAACCTCCACCAGGTTGCAAATTCAATCTAATTTTTTATCTGCATTTAGCTCTGAAAAAATATTTAGGCTTCTAGCAGTGTGTGGGACTTGGTCTATTAGTCCATCTATACTAACCTCCACCAGGTTGAAAATTAAAAATAATTTTTATCTGTATCTTGCTCTGAAAAAATATTTAGGCTTCTAGTTGTGTTTGGAACTTGTTCTATTAGTCCATCTATACTCACCTCCAACAGGTTACAAATTCAATATAATTTTTTTCTGCATCTAGATCTGAAAAAATATTTCAGCTTCTAGCAGTGTGTGGGACTTGGTCTATTAGTCCATCTATACTAACCTCCACAAGGTTGCAAATTCAATATAATATTTTTCTGCATCGAGCTCTGAAAAAATATTTCAGCTTCTAGCAGTGTGTGAGACTTTTTTATTAGTCCATCTATACTAACCTCCACCAGGATGCAAATGCAATCTAATTTTTTATCTACATCTAGCTCTGAAAAAATATTTTGGCTTCTAGCAGTGTGTGGGACTTGGTCTATTAGTTCATCTATACTAACCTCCACCAGGTTGCAAATTAAAAATAATTTTTATCTGTATCTAGCTCTGAATAAATATTTAGGCTTCTAGTAGTGTGTGGGACTTGGTCTATTAGTCCATCAATACTCAACTCCATCAGGTTGCAAATTCATTAAAAAAATTTTCTGCATCTAGCTCTGAAAAAATATTTCAGCTTCTAGCAGTGTGTGGGACTTGTTCTATTAGTCCATCTATACTAACCTACACCAGGTTGCAAATTCAATCTAATTTTTTATCTGCATCTAGCTCTGAAAAAATATTTAGGCTTCTTGCAGTGTGTGGGACTTGGTCTATTAGTCCATCTATACTAACCTCCACCAGGTTGCAAATTCAATATAATATTTTTTCTGCATCTAGCTCAGAAAAAATATTTAGGCTTCTAGCATTGTGTGGTACTCATTGTATTAGGCCATCTATACCAAGCTCCACCAGCTTTGAAATTAATAATAATTTTTAGCTGCATCTAGCCCTGAAAATAATTTTTCTTCCCAATAGTGGTAGCAATAGAAATATGGGGCGCGCGCCTAGCTAACAAAAATATACGCTTCATAACAAAAATCACCAGCCTAGCGCACTGCATTAATAAGATGGCATCATCGTCTCTCCCAGTGCTAAGCCTACTACGCAGGCTAGCAATCCTGTGCCTAAAACACAATGTATGGGTCCGCGCTAACCACTATGCTGAGGGGTCTAAAGTTGCTGCTAACGCTTTATAACAATTCAATTGGCAGATTTTCACAGAGCTCTTCCACAACGCCCACAGATCGGGTAACAGTTGCCCACCCTCCCTATAGGATCTAGTGGCGAATAGTTGATGCCATTAATCAGAGCTTCAGTTGCCCCGTTGACGTGGCAAGCATACGGTAAGGCATGGGAAGAGTGGACACGACTAGTAGCAGGCAGACGGGTTGATCAATGTGAACAAGCCAGATCACAAGTCACCATAGAATTTCTCCACCAGCTAATGATGAGGGGCATATCAGGGGCGTCAGCGCAGCGGTGTCTGACCGGAGTAGCATTTCACTTCCAACTAATGAATTGGGGAGATGTGACAAAGATTCATCATCAGACAATCCATAAAAGGGAGGAAAAGGGGTTAGCCAAGTCAGGAGTGTAGACGCCCCGTCCCGTGTCACTAAAACTGATTTCTCACATCATATCCCTAACACCATTAGATGACACTCACAATTTGAAGCAACACTACTGTCTACCGCATTTGTGCACGCCTTCTTCGGGGCGCTATGCATAAGCGAATTAGTCCCTCAATCCAAAATTACCACCAGTGGAGGCTTATTACACCAGTACGCAGTCATGGCCCATAATGCAATACGTCTACGCATACACCAATCGAAAACGGTTCCAGCGGGCAGGGGCACTTGGGTACTTCTACAACCCACAAATGGTACACTGAGTCGGGTAACAATAGTAAAAACATATCTAACCATCAGATCACAAAGTAATTTCTTCCTATCACACATAGATGGAACGCCATTATCAAGATACCAGTTCCAAGCTATATTTAATAAATGCATAACATCGGCAGGGAACCACCCCAAAGATTAAGGGACACACTCATTCCGCATAGGCGTGGCCACGGAAGCAGCAAGAGCAGGACTGTCAGAAACGGAAGTTCAGAGGATAGGGAGATGGCGATCCACGTGTTTGTCGAGATACATAAGACCGGACTTGTTATCCTAACGTGGTTTGTTTCTTTGACAGGTGACGCTAAGCCAACAGTGTGGGTGATAGGCCACTCGTATATATATTGGGCAGAAAAAAGGTGAAAGTCCGCCCAGGCGGGAGGAAATTAGAGTTTCATAACACATATTTCAACTGGAGAGGTATTAGAGGCCTGCTATGGTCACAGATACTAATGGAGGTAATCAAGGTAGGAAGAGAGGCAAGAGGTCCGGTCATCTTAGTTATACAGGCCGGGGGAAACAACCTAGGTCATCACAAGAGCGCATAACTAATGGCAATAATGAAACTAGACACTGAGCGCTTCAGAGAATTGTTCACAAAACTAGCTATAGTATGGTCAGAGATTGTGCCGATAGCGGTATGGCAAGGTGCGCGAGACATCACGGCCATCGAACGGACAAGGCAGGTAATAAATATTCGGATGGCAAAATTTAGAAGAGACAGAGGCGGTGTAGTGATACGACACCGACAACTGGTAGGAGATAAAGCAGGCCTCATACGGCCCGACGGTGTTCACTTAATGGATATTGGACTGGACATATTCTTGTCAGGACTCTAGGACGGAGTGGAACAAGCGTTAAGAGTGATGGATGTGGGTCAGAGTCCTGCATACGAGTATGCAGGATACTCCGTGGCCTGGAAATAAAAAGGACATGTTGGAGAGTTACACTTGTTGGCCAACTTGCCGGAGTGGAGACCCAGGGCATGCTGCAACAAGCTGAATTATTTTAGAAATAAAATGCCTTTCTAATGGAATGAGTATAAAGAGTTAATAAAGCTGTGACCGATCCTCACCCATCCAGTTGTAAGAGTTACATTATTGTATTATCAAGGAATGGGGGGCGGTAGGGGGGCTGAGCGTCTGGGTTTGGTTGGGGGTCCCCACAGTCTGCCTAGGCTAGATGCACTTAAAAATTCTTATTAGATACACAGGCGGTGCAGCTTGCTTCGCAGCTGGGCTACTACGCCCAAAGTATTGCCTAGACGAGATGCAGTTAAAAATTCTACGCTGACTAGCAGACACTGAAGATTTGGAGCAGACCTCTGAGTAAACAGCTCTTCAAACTCAACCATCTGTGATACCCCAAGTCATAGTGTATGTAGTTTCTTACAGTTAAAAGGGGGGGGGAGCGACCCAACCTACCTGGAATTGACGACGCCAACGTCACGTAAGACACAGCAAGGGGACTCCAAAAAGAGTCTCCATTTTTTCCCAAAATTGTGGCACAGACACCATTTAACCCTAGAACGCATTCCTGGGGCCTCGCAGGCCCGCCCTGTTAATTGTTTTCTATTTTCTGCAAGATTACTTTAGTTAGAAATTTGAAACTCTAGGTATTCTTCATGTATATAGTTGTTTGTCATTTGAGTTTGAGTTTTTCCATGTTATTTGCACACGCGCCTAAAAGGCCCCAGGTATGTGAAAGTGTAGATTTTTATGGTCATGAGTTCTAGGGTTAAGTTGCATCAATTGCCCCACAGTTGCTTAAAACGGTTGGTGGGGTGATTTTACCAAATCCTCAAGCTTTTAGTCTCCCAAGGATGACACAGGTGTAGAAAAGTCCTTGCGAATCTTTGATTTGTTCATCTTTATGAACGTGAGTCTGTCTACATTCTCAGTGGACAGCCGCGTGCGCTTATCTGTCAGCACACCACCAGCAGCGCTGAACACACGTTCAGAGAGAACGCTGGCTGCAGGGCATGACAAGATCTCCAAGGCGCGAGTGGAGAGCTCCGGCCATTTTTCCAGATTGGAATCCCAAAATGAGCAAGGGTCCAGTGACACAGTCATGGCTTCGATGTTCACTTAGTGATACTCCTGTACCATCCTCTCTAGGCATTGACTATGTGTCAGACTTCTTGTCTCATGTGGCCTTGCAAAGGATGGTCTAAAAAAGTGGTGAAACAATTCCACAAAACTGCTATTACCAGCAGATACGGTGTTACTGTTATGGTTTGAGTGATGAAGACTCGACAGTCCCACGGTTGGCAAGTTAGAACTATGAGATTCACTACATGCACCACTGGTGTTTTGTGGAAAAGCACATGTAAGATTCTGCAACAGCGTCTGCAGATACTCCTGCATGTGTCAATCCCTTTCTATGGCAGGAATTATTTCGGCAAATTTACTTTTGTACCGGGGATCTAAGAGTGTGGCAACCCAGTAGTCGGGATTACTTCGAATTCTGACAATCCGAGGGTCAGGTTGCAGGTAGTGCAGCAAGAAGGCACTCATGTGTCTTGCGCATCCAGGAGGACCAAGTTCTTGTTGTGTTGGTAGCGAGGTAAGAATCATGCTTCCTTCCTCTGCCCTCTCCCCCCAACCTCACACAACAGAAATGTGATCAAGGTCTCCCTCATCTGATGAGTCTTCCATGCCCATCGCCAGTTCGTCCTCCACTTCTTCCTCGGCTCCTGCACCTTCCTCAACAGTTTGGCTGCTACCATGCGCCCTGGTTAATCCCTCTCCCCCACCCTCCCATGCCTGCCGCCTTGGTGCTGCCAACCATCTGGACCTTGGAGATGTTATCCCTTCCGCATACGACTCCTCCTCTACTTCCTCCACCTTCTCTTGTCCCACCACCTGACTCTGAATTCTGTTTAATGTGTGCTCCAGCATGTAAATCACCGGAATAGTCATGCTGATAATGGCATCGTCATCAGCACTAAACATCTTCGTCGCCATTTCAAAACTGTGCAGAAGGGTGTGTGGCGCCCCTGAGGGTTGAGTCGCCACAGAGTTACTGCATCTCACCCAGAGGTGTGGTATCTCACCGTCAGGTAAGGAAGGCGTATTGCTCGGGACCCTAACACCTGCATCCAACACATACCCGCAGTGGGGGTAGGGCGAGAATGCTCCTAAGGGAGAGCAAAGTCCCAGGTCCCTAGCTGGTGGGAGGGTCCTATGTAGTGGGTGCTTAGGGGAGCAGCTTAGGGGTGCACATGACAGGGAGAGTATAAATAGGAAGCCATCTTAGAAAGAGCAAGCCAGTCAGAGGAGGAAAAGTGACAGGAGCAGAGGCTCAGCATGAGCTCTGCTCCGGAGGCAGGCCTAGCCTGGGAGGCCCAGGACTGAAGGAGAGAAGAGAGGAGTGGGAGCAGGAAGGCTCCAGGAACCGAAGGGACCCTAGGGCTACGGGCTGTGCAGAAGGCCACCCGTACTCCCGCTGCTACCAGGAGGTAGAGGGGTCAGCCCAGATAAGGGGAACCGGTCCCTCAACTAGCGGAGAAGCAGCAAGGCTCAACTAGAAACCAGAGGCTGCAGCATTTCAAGTACTGCAGGCCAAAGTCCACACCAGTCTCACTAAGAAGGTAGCCACATATGACCCAGGGGACGGAACACACGTCGCCCGCCAAGGCCCGAGGATACCGGATAGAAGTGTCACTGGTTGTGAGGTGCAGGGAGAAGGCCAGAGAAAGGACACACAGAAGGGGGTCCTGCTAAGTACTCCGGAGCTATCTGGGGGTGGACTGAGCCCCTCACTAAGTACACACAGCACGACGGGGGAGATTGCTCTGGTAAGTGTAATCTGGACTGCAACAACTGTGAGTAAAGATCTTGGGACTGCATCACATGGACTCTGTGTTCTCCCTGCACTACAACCACCATCATCCACCCACACTGCCCTGAAGCTACACTCTTCCTGTGGTGAGTAATAATACCATTGCTGCAAAACCACCAGCTTCAGAGGACTGTTCCACAGCGGCGGCCCCTTTGGCCGCACTCCACAGGTGGCGCAGTCGGACATTATAAAATCCATATATACAAATTACCCTTGGATTGAGCACCCTGGGTCATGGACCGTGTCACCGCCACAGTGAGTACAACCCCCAGCGTCCACCGGCCCGGCTCAGGGTACCCCACGGCCCAGGGGGCGCATCAACTTCATAGGTCCCTGATCTGAGACCTCTCCTGCAGCGTGATTTGCCCCACCTCTGGATCTCGTTGGCCCAGGCTATACGTCAGAACGTATTGCACCAGGGCTTGTCGGTGCTGCCACAGTCGCTGCAACATGTGCAGAGTTGAATTCCACCGTGTCGGCACATCTCATTTCAGCCGGTGAACTGGCAGGCCCAACGACTTCTGTAGAGATGTAAGTCGTTGAGCTGCTGGATGTGAACGGCGGAAGTGAGCACACAGCGACCGTGCCCTCTGCAGAAGGCCATCTAGTCCGGGATAGTGGGCTAAAAATTTCTGGACAACCAGTTTCAACACGTGAGCCATACAAGGTACGTGTGTGATATTGCCCCGGTGAAGGACCGCACCCAGGTTTGCAGTATTGTCGCACACGGCCTTCCCTGGTTGCAGGTCCAGTGGAGACAACCATTCATGAAACTGGGTCTCCAGAGCTGACCACAACTCCTCAGCTGTGTGACTCACATTTCCCAGACATTTCAAAGTAAACACTGATGCCGTTGAGCCCTGCTGCCAGCATAGTAATGAGGTGTGCAGGATTCCTTCTGCGCAGTTAGAAAGCAGGTGGCATTACCAGACAGGCTTTGGGTGCAGGTGGAGGACTGAGAGGAGGTTGAGGAGGCAGAAGCAGTGGAGGAACTTCGAGATAAAGAGGATTGACGCACAACTCGTGGGGACGGTAAGATTTGGACCCTTGTCCTGCTGTCACCATAGTTACCCAGTGCCCAGTCAGCGACATGTAACGCCCCTGTCCATGCCTACTCGTCCAAGTATCTATGGTGAAATGCACCCTGTCACACACAGAGTTTCTCAAAGAAGCGGTGATGTTGTGTGCGTCATGCTGGTGGAGCGCAAGCACACATTTCTTTGAGAAGTAGTGCCGAATGGGCATCTGGTATTGGGGCACTGCGACGGACATAAGGTCTCAAAAATCCTTTGTGTACACTTGGACGAGTAGGCATGGACAGGGGCGTTACATGTCGCTGACTGGGCACTGGGTAACTATGGTGACAGCAGGACAAGGGGCTGCTGTCCAAGTCTTGCCGTCCCCACGAGTTGTGCGTCAATCCTCTTTATCTCAAAGTTCCTCCACTGCTTCTGCCTCCTCAACCTCCTCTCGGTCCTCCACCTGCACCCAAAGCCTGTCTGGTCATGCCACAAGCTTTCTAACTGCGCAGAAGGGATCCTGCACACCTCCTTACTATGCTGGCAGCAGGGCTCAATGTCATCAGGCGGTTTTTACTTTGAAATGTCTGGGAAATGTGAGTCACACAGCTGAGGAGTTGTGGTCAGCTCTGGAGAACCAGTTTCATGAATGGTTGTCTCCCCTGGACCTGAAACCAGGGAAGGCCGTGTGCGACAATGCTGCAAACCTCGGTGCGGCCCTTCGCCGGGAAATGTCACACACGTGCCTTGTATGGCTCACGTGTTGAACCTGGATGTCCAGCAATTTTTAGCCCACTATCCCGGACTAGATGGCCTTCTGCAGAGGGCTCGGTCGCTTTGTGCTCACTTCCGCCGTTCGCATCCCGCAGCTCAGCGACTTACATCTCTACAGAAGTCGTTGGGCCTGCCACTTCACTGTCTAAAATGCGATGTGCCTACCCTGTGGAATTCAACTCTGCACATGTTGCAGCGACTGTGGCAGCATGGACAAGCCCTGGTGCAATGCGTTGTGACGTATAGCCTGGGCCAACGAGATCCAGAGGTGGGGCAAATCACGCTGGAGGAGTGGTCTCAGATCAGGGACCTATGCACCCTTCTGCACAGTTTTGAAATGGCGACGAAGATGTTTAGTGCTGACAATGCCATTATCAGCATGACTATTCCGGTGATTTACATGCTGGAGCACATGTTAAACAGAATTCAGAGTCAGGCGGTGGCACAAGAGGAGGTGGAGGCAGTAGAGTAGGAGGAGTTGTATGCAGAAGGGCTAACGTCTGTAAGGTCCAGACGGTCGGCAGCACCAAGCCGGCAGGCATGTGAGAGTGGGGGAGATGGTTTTACCAGGGCGCATGGTAGCAGCCAAACTAGTGAGGAAGGTGCAGGAGCCCAGGAATAAGTGGAGGATGAACTGATGGAAAACTCATCAGATGAGGGAGACCTTGATCACATTTCTGTTGTGCGAGGTTGGGGGGAGAGGGCAGAGGAAGGAAGCATGATTGTTACCTCGCCACCAACACAACAGGGACTTGGTGCTCCTGGATGCGCAAGACACATGAGAGCCTTCTTGCTGCACTACCTGCAACTTGACCCTCGAATTGTGAGAATTAGAAATAATCCTGACTAATGGGTTGCCACACTCTTAGATCCCCGGTACAAAAGTAAATTTGCAGAACTTATTCCTGCCATAGAAAGAGATGCACGCATGCAGTAGTATCAGCAGAGACTGTTGCAGAATCTTACATGTGCTTTTCCCCAAAACACTAGTGGTGCACGTAGTGAATCTCACAGTTCCAACTTTCCAACCGTGGGACCGTCGAGTGTTCAGCTCTCAAAATGTAACAGAAATACAGTATCTGCTGGTAACATCAATTTTGCAGAGTCATTTCACCACTTTTTTAGCCCATCCTTTGCAAGGTCACAGGAGACAAGAAGTCTGACACATAGTCAACGCCTAGAGACGATGGTACAGGAGTATCTCCAAGTAAACATTGAAGCCATGACTGTGTCAATGGACCCTTGCTCTTTTTGGGCTTCCAATCTGGATAAATGGCCGGAGCTCGCCACTTACGCCTTGGAGACCTTGTTATGCCCCGCAGCCAGCGTTCTGTCTGAACGTGTGTTGAGCGCTGCTGGTGGTGTGCTGACAGATAAGCGCACGCGGCTCTCCACTGATAATGTAGACAGACTCACGTTCATAAAGATGAACAAATCATTGATCCAAAACAACTTTTCTACCCCTGTGTCATCCTGGGGAGAGTAAAAGCTTGATGATTTGTTAAAATCACCTCACCAGCCATATTAAGCTTTCAAATTACTAATCATGTTTATCTGTATCTTGGCTGGAAAATAATTTGGGCCTTGTAGCAGTGTGCAGTACTGATTCTATTAGGCCATCTATACTAAACTCCACCAGATTTAAAATTACTAATCATGTTTATCTGTATCTTGGCTGGAAAAAAATTGGGGCCTTGTAGCAGTGTGCAGTACTGATTCTATTAGGCCATCTATACTAATCTCCACCAGATTTAAAATTACTAATGATGTTTATCTGTATCTTGGCTGGAAAATAATTTGGGCTTTGTAGCAGTCTTCAGTACTGGTTCTATTAGGCCATCTATACTAAGCTCCACCAGCTTTCAAATTAATAATAATTTTTGGCTGCATCTAGCTCGTAAAATAATTTTGGGGCTCCTAGATGCGCAAGACACATGAGTGCCTTCTTGCTGCACTACCTGCAACATGACCCTCAGATTGTCAGAATTCGAAGTAATCCTGACTACTGGGTTGCCACACTCTTAGATCCCCCACACTCTTCGATCAACCTTTTCATTTTAATAAAGAACAAAAAAATGGTCATTTTTGAAATTATAAGCATTAGCAGGTTATTAGTAGTGTTGAGCCACTCCCGTAGTGTTCGAGTTCGGTTCGGTTCGTCGAACACCCGTGTGTTCGCCGAACTGTTCGTCGAACTGTTCGTCGAACACCTTCGAACACCGTTAAAACCAATGGCAGGCAAACAAAAACACATAGAAACACATAGAAAATACCTTCAAAGGTGTCCAAAAGCTGACAAACTGCTCAGAAGACACAACTAACACATGGAAAAGTGACAAGTACATATAGTCATGCGAAAAGAAAAGAGGTGGAGGAGTAAAAGGAGGGGGAGACACAGATATAGGCATGTCATGCCCTTCTAAAATCCAAAAAGTGAGAAGCCGACACGTTCAGTCCGCTCCTGCCCGTGCCACCTCCGTGTCGCCGGGTTTGTGCCAGAGCCGCGGTGAACCCTGACGGCCAGCCCCCTCTCCCAATACTGGTGCCTGTCCGCTGGTGGGTCGAGCGAGCCCCCTTGTGGTGGAGGCAGCTCTAAGCTTTTTAATTTAAATTGTCTCTCTAATTTGAATAAATACACTTTAAATCCATTTACAAGGATCTATTGGAGGGCAAGTCTCATGCCAGCAGCCGCGTAATTCCAGCTCCAGTAGCGTCCACTAAAGCTGCTGCAGTTAAAAAGCTTTTATAAGGATCGAGCTCGGCTGTCCACCGCAAGGCATCCAACTGCCAGTCCGAGCCCCTATGCCTTGGGGTGCCTCCTGATGCTCTTCACTGAGTATCCCGTGGTCCCGAAGCATTTCCTTTGAAAAAATGAAGTGTCCAAACTACAGGTGGTGTAGCTTGCTTAGCAGCCGGGATAATCCGCTGACTAGCAGACCCTGCTACTAGGCACAAAGTATTTCCTGGGCTAGATGCAGTTAAAAATTTGTAATTAGATACTCTCGTTGGATGCTGAGAAAGCATTCCATAGAGTCTCCTGGCACGCCATATATGATTCTCTTAAAAAGCTTGGGGTAGGGGTCTAGGGGACCCTTTTATAGCCAAAATCACGGCCCTGTATCGCAATACGTCACCTAGGCTGAAAGTAAATGTAACTGTAGCACCCTGAGGGCTCGGTTGCTACAGAGGTATTGCACCTCACCCAGAGGTGTGATATCTCACTCTCAGGTGAGGATGTAGTGTGGATCAGGACCCGACACCTGCATGCATTACACCACATTGCCGTGGGGCAGGGCGACCAATATGCCCCTGAGATGGGCACGACAGTCCCTGTCCCTGGCTGGAGTGGGGGGAGGGAACACTGAGGAAGGGGAACCCTGTAGTGCAGGAGCAGGGAGGAAGCAGTTCCTGGGTGCATTGAGAAGGGAGTATAAAAGGTGGGCACCATCTTAGTTCAGTGCAGAGAAGTCTGAGCAGAAGTGGCAGGGAGCAGGGGCTCTGCATGAGCTCTGCTCCGGAGGCGGGCCTAGTAACAGAGGCCCAGGCCTGGAAGAGGGAGAAGGAAGGAAGAGGAGCGGAGAAGGCTCCAGGAACGAGGAACGAAGGGATCTCAGGGGTGCGGACGGGCGAGTCGCCACCGCACGCCCGGGGTCAGGCCAAAGGGGGAGACAGGTCCCCGAAACTAGTGGAGGCAGGAAACGACCCTCAGCTAGAAACAGGAGGCTGTGACATTTTATGTGGCGCAGCCCCTCGCTACACTCGCTAGGAAGGCACCACATAGGGTCAGGGAAACTGGCGCCAAGTTTACCAAGAGGAGGCCCGAGGCAGCCGGACAGAAGGGTTGGTAAGAAAGGCCAGACAAAGGACACACAAAGGGGGTCCTGTGAAGCACTACAAAGTTATCTGGGAGTTGTCTGAGCCCGTCACCTGGTGAGCACAGTACGACGTGGGCAGCCGTTACCTGCAGACGTGGTCTGGATAATAAGAACTGTGAGTAAAGGCCCTGGACTGCATCACTGACTCCGTGTCATTACTGCTGCTGCCCTGCACCATCACCCCCATCCTCCGCATACACTGCCCTGAGGCTATACTCCTCCCGTGGGGAGTTATGCTACGCTCTGCTGCACCCACAACACCAGCCTCAGCGGTCTGCCCTGGAGCGGCGGTTCACTCTGACCGCAATCCACGGGTGGCGTAGTCGGACATTTAAACATCAAAACCACATAAATAGTTCCGCCACTGGTTTGACCGCCCTGAGCCACGGAACCGGGTTGCCGCCACGGAGACTACAACCACCAGCATCCACCAAAAAGGGTCCGGCTCCGGGTGTCCCAAGGCCCAGGGGGCGCGTCAGAACATTTTCATCACCTTTCACAATCACCAATGGGACAAGGCAGGGATGTTCTCTGTCCCCTCTCTTATACATCCTAGTGACGGAGCACCTGCACTCATCAATTCGCCATAACCCCAATATTAGGTGGATTGAGGTGGGAGGCACCGAGTACAAGTGCTCTCTATTTGCTGATGATGTCCTAGTATATATCACTCAATCACATATATCCATCCATGCTGTTATGGCTGAAATAGATCACTTTGTTACATGGTCAAATTTTAAAATCAATGCAGCGAAGTCTGAGGCCCTCGATGTCTCCCTCCCCAAATCCATGTAGGATTCCATCCAGTCCAACTTTCCCTTTGCCTGGCCCTCACAGGGTATCAAATACTTAGGAATTCCTATTCATAGAGACCTCTCCCATCTATGTTATCTTAATTTTGGGCCCTTTATTGAACAACTCCATACAGACCACGGTTGGCAAGTTAGAACTGTAAGATTCACTACGTGAACCACTGGTGTTTTGTGGAAAAGCACATGTACACTGTGTTCCAAATTATTATGCAAAAAGTGTTTAGGAGTGATAAGGGAAGAATTTGTTTGTTTGTCAGTTAAACTCATTGATGGTGATGTGTGTCAGGGCTCTTTATATCACTGTAAGCAATTGCAGACACCTGTGCTAATTAGTTTGGCAGGTGTGTCCAATGAAAGGCAAGACTACTTAAGAAGGCTGTCTCACATTATTAAGCAGTCTACATTTTCTGCCAAAATGGGAAAGAAAAAGGATGTGTCGGCTGCTGAGAAGCAACAAATTGTGGAGTGTTTAGGTCAAGGCATGACTACAATCAACATTGTGCGATGATCAGGATGAAGTGTCTTGGCAATCAAGAAGTATGTAGCTGATTCACAGTACACACGTGTGCGTGCTGATAAGGGCAAATTGAGGACTCTTTCCTACAGGCAATTACATCAGGTTGAAAGAGCAGCGGCAAAAAAGCCTTGTCATAGCAGCAGACAAGTTTTTGAAGCTGCTTGTGCCTCCAACGTCCCCCAAACAACAAGATGCAGGGTCCTTCAGAGGTTTGCAGCTGTGCATACGCCATCCTGTTGACCTCCTCTATCCACTTCACACAAGCAGAAACGGCTCCAGTGGGCCAAACATTACATGAAGACTGATTTCAAAACTGTTTTGTTCACGGATGAGTGCCGTGCAGCGCTCGATGGTCCAGATGGATGGAGTGGAGGATGGCTGGTTGATGGACACCCCACGCAAACACGGCTACAGCGCCAACAAGGGGGAGGTGGAGTAATGTTTTGGGCTGGAATCATGGGGAGAGAGATTGTCGGCCCCTTTAGGATCCCTGAAGGTGCTAAAGATGAACTCCATAATGTATGTGGATTTTCTCAAACAGCACTTCCTGCCATGGTTCAAGAAGAAGAACCGTGTATTTCACAGCAAGATCATTTTTCTGCATTATAATGCACCATCTCATGCTGCACATAAAACATCTGCATCTCTGGCTGATATGGGCATAAAAGGGGACAAACTTATGGTGTGACCCCCATGCTCCCCTGACTTCTACCCCATTCAGAACCTTTGGAGCATCATTAAAAGGAGTGTCTATGATGGCGGGAGGCAGTTCACATCTAAGCAACAGCTCTGGCAGGGTATTCTGTCCTCATGCAAAACAATTGAAGCAGAAACCATCCAAAACCTGACAAATTGAATGGACGAGAGAGTTCAGAAGCTCCTTTCGAACAAGGGGTCCTATGTGAAAATGTAACATCACCTAGAATAAAGTTTTGAGTTGAAAACTGTTTGATTTCAGTTTCTAACAACCTGCTAATGCTTATAATTTCAAAAATGACCATTTTTTTCGTCTTTATTAAAATGAAAAGGTTGATCGAAAAGTTTGGGGGATCTAAGAGTGTGGCAACCCAGTAGTCATGATTACTTCGAATTCTGACAATATGAGGGTCATGCTGCAGGTAGTGCAGCAAGAAGGCACTTATGTGTCTTGCGCATCTCGGAGCCCCAAAATTATTTTCCGGGCTAGATGCAGCTAAAAATTATTATTAATTTTAAATCTGGTGAAGCTTTAGTATAGATGGCCTAATAGTATCAGTGCTGCACACTGCTACAAAGCCCAAATTATTTTCCAGTCAAGATACAGATAAACATGATTAGTAATTTTAAATCTGGTGGAGCTTATTATAGATGGCCTAATAGAATCAGTGCTGCACACTGCTACAAAGCCCAAATTATTTTCCAGCCAAGATACAGATAAACATGATTAGTAATTTGAAAGCTTAAAACGGTTGGTAGGGTGATTTTAACCAATCATCAAGCTTTTACTCTCCACAGGATGACACAGGGGTAGAAAAGTCGTTTCGGATCCATGATTTGTTCATCTTTATGAACGTGAGTCTGTCTACATTATCAGTGGAGAGCCACGTGCGCTTATCTGTCAGCACACCACCAGCAGCGCTGAACACACGTTCAGACAGAACGCTGGCTGCGGGGCATGACAAGATCTCCAAGGCGTAAGTGGCTAGCTCCGGCCATTTATCCAGATTGGAAGCCCAAAAAGAGCAAGGGTCCAGTGACACAGTCGTGGCTTCAATGTTTACTTGGAGATACTCCTGTACCATCGTCTCTAGGCGTTGACTATGTGTCAGAATTCTTGTCTCCTGTGGCCTTGCAAAGGATGGGCTTAAAAAGTGATGAAATGATTCCGCAAAATTGATGTTACCAGCAGATACTGTGGTTCTGTTACGGTTTGAGTGCTGAACACTTGACGGTCCCACGGTTGGCAAGTTGGAACTGTGAGATTCACTACGTGCACCACTGATATTTTGTGGAAAAGCACATGTAAGATTCTGCAACAGTCTCTGCTGATACTCCTGCATGCGTGCATCCCTTTCTATTTCAGGAATAATTTCTGCAAATTTACTTTTGTACCGGGGATCTAACAGTGTGGCAACCCAGTAGTCAGGATTATTTCTAATTCTCACAATTCGAGGGTCATGTTGCAGGTAGTGCAGCAAGAAGGCACTCATGTGTGTTGCGCATCCAGGAGCACCAAGTCCCTGTTGTGTTGGTGGCGAGGTAACAATCATGCTTCCTTCCTCTGTCCTCTCCCCCCAACCTCGCACAACAGAAATGTGATCAAGGTCTCCCTCATCTGATGAGTGTTCCATCAGTTCGTCCTCCACTCCTTCCTGGGCTCCTGCACCTTCCTCACTAGTTTGGCTGCTACCATGCGCCCTGGTAAAACCATCTCCCCCACCCTCACATGCCTGCCGCCTTGGTGCTGCCGACCGTCTGGACCTTGCAGATGTTAGCCCTTCCGCATACAACTCCTCCTCCTCTACTTCCTCCACCTCCTCTTGTGCCACCACCTGACTCCGAATTCTGTTTAACATGTGCTCCAGCATGTAAATCACCGGAATAGTCATGCTGATAAAAGCATCGTCAGCACTAAACATCTTTGTCGCCATTTCAAAACTGTGCAGAAGGGTGCATAGGTCCCTCATCTGAGACCACTCCTCCAGCGTGATTTGCCCCACCTCTGGATCTCGTTGGCCCAGGCTATACATCAGAACGTATTGCACCAGGGCTTGTCGGTGCTGCCACAGTCGCTGCAACATGTGCAGAGTTGAATTCCACCGGGTAGGCAGATCGCATTTTAGCCGGTGAAGTGGCAGGCCCAACGACTTCTGTAGAGATGTAAGTCGCTGAGCTGCGGGATGCGAACGGCGAAAGTGAGCACACAGCGACCGTGCCCTCTGCAGAAGGCCATCTAGTCTGGGATAGTGGGCTAAAAATTGCTGGACAACCAGGTTCAACTTGTGAGCCATACAAGGCACGTGTGTGACATTGCCCCGGTGAAGGGCCGCACCCAGGTTTGGAGCATTGTCGCACATGGCCTTCCTTGGTTTCAGGTCTAGTGGAGACAACCATTCATGAAATTGGTTCTCCAGAGCTGACCACAACTCCTCAGCTGTGTGACTCACATTTCCCAGACATTTCAATATAAAAACCGCCTGATGACGTTGAGCCCTACTGCCAGCATAGTAAGGAGGTGTGCAGGATCCCTTCTGCACAGTTAGAAAGCAGGTGGCATGACCAGACAGGCTTTGGGTGCAGGTGGAAGACCGAGAGGAGGTTGAGGAGGCAGAAGCAGTGGAGGAACTTTGACATAAAGAGGATTGACGCACAACTCGTGGGGACGGCAAGACTTGGACAGCAGCCCCTTGTCCTGCTGTCACCATAGTTACCCAGTGCCCAGTCAGCGACATGTAACGCCCCTGTCCATGCCTACTCGTCCAAGTGTCTGTGGTGAAATGCACCCTGTCACACACAGAGTTTCTCAAAGAAGCGGTGATGTTGTGTGCAACATCCTGGTGGAGCGCAGGCACACCTTTCTTTGAGAAGTAGTGCCGACTGGGCATCTGGTACTGGGGCACTGCGAAGGACATAAGGTCTCGAAAATCCTCTGTGTCCACCAGGCGGAAAGGCAGCATTTCTGTAGCCAAGAACTTGCAGATGGTGAAATTCAACCTCTTAGCTTTCTCATGGCTAGGAGGAAATGGTCTTTTACTTGTCCACATCTGAGGGACCGAGGGCTGGCTATTGTGCTTAGACGGGGTTGATAAGGGTGTCCCCGGCAAACTGCCGGTCTGTGAGGAAGATGCAGGCGGACATGTTAGGTTGCCTTGATCCAAAGGTGGTGCTATCGATGTCAGACAGCGCTCAACACCAGCTGGTGTTACCACCTCCAAAGAAAATGATGACCTGCCAATCACGCTGGCTGTTGCGGGTAAAGAGGTGGCAGGTCTGCGCCCCAAAACAGGTGTGACTGCTGTCCCCCCAGTCACAGAGGATGAAGAGGCCGCGGATGCACAAGATATGGTAGACGGTGGTTGGCCCGGCTGGCTGGGCCGCATTGTAGCACACTGAGCTTCCCACTGCAACTTATGCTTCATGTCCATGTGCCGGTTCATGCATGAAGTACTCAAACTATGTATTTTTTGGCCTCTTCTTAGCTTTTGCTGACAAATGTTACAGATAACACGAGTTGGGTCATCTTTATCGATCTGAAAAAATGCCCAGGCTATGCAAGGCTTAGCACCCATGCGACCTGAAGAGCCGCCACGACTTGTGGTGAGAGGCAGAGTTGTGTTTGAGGATGCAGTTGTTGACGTGCTTCCAGTACTACGTCTCTGTCCAGGAAGGCGCAACCTGACCTCGTCGTCACTAGCATCTTCCTCCACCTCCTCTGCTGACCTCAACTCTTGGCTGACTGTGGGTTGACAGTAAGTGGGATCTCCAACCTCATCATCATCACCCTGTGCGCTATCACACCCGTCATCCTCAGAGCCAACCTGTTCCTGCCCTGACAAAAAACTAAAGTTGTCGCTCCAATCAGGTATTTGAGTCTTATCATCGTCTTCCTCATTGTCTCCACCAACAGGAGTTACAGTTTGGGAATGAGGGTCTACATTACGGTCAGAACCTTCTGCGTCTGGTCCTGGATCCGACTCATAAAGATTCTGGGCATCAGTGCAGATCATTTCCTCGTCTGGATTCACAGAAGCGCTGGAGTCGACCTCTGATTCCCAGGCTATAGAATGAGTAAACAGCTCTGCAGACTCAACCATCTGTTCTACCTCATACTCAGACGGGCAGCTGGAGATTTGGGAGCTGTGAGGAAGCAAGTGCGATTGGTGTGACACCTTTGAGGACTGGAGTATTTGTGATGTTGAAGTTGATGTGGAGGAGAGCCCACTTAAAGGAGCACTTGATATCCGTTGAAGCACCTGCTGTTTTTGTGCCTCATCTGGAATTTGTAGCGATTGGCGTGGCCGTAAGAAAGGGATCTTATCACATTGTCCGCGAAAAGAAGTAGACATTTTAGTTTGGCTGGACGATGGTCTTTCTTCTGCAGATGTTACTGTTGCTTTAACATCTACCCCACGGACACAACCTTTTTTCCCCTTCCCAACACGCCTATTCCCCTTTCCACCAGCAGCAGGCCTTTTTCCACTCATTTTGGTGGTTAACTAATTAACAACTCTGGAGTTGTTTGCACAAAAAAACAATGGATGGGAACCGAGCAGAGCTGAGTGGCCAAACTGTGGTATTAGGCCAAAACTATTGGCTGGGTTAGATGCAGAAAAAAATTATATTAAATTTGCAACCTGATGGAGGTCAGTATAGATGGACTAATAGAGAAAGTCCCACACACTGCTAGAAGGCCAAATATTTTTTCAGAGCTAGATGCAGATAAAAATTATTTTTAATTTGCAACCTGATGGAGGTCAGTATAGATGGACTAATAGAGAAAGTCCCACACGCTGCTAGAAGGCCAAATATTTTTTCAGAGCTAGATGCAGATAAAAATTATTTTTAATTTGCAACCTGATGGAGGTCAGTATAGATGGACTAATAGAGAAAGTCCCACACACTGCTAGAAGGCCACATATTTTTTCAGAGGTAGATGCAGAAAAAAATATATTCAGTTTGCAACCTGATGGAGGTCAGTATAGATGGACTAATACAACAAGTCCCACACACAGCTAGAAGCCCAATATTTTTTCAGAGGTAGATGCAGAAAAAAATATATTCAGTTTGCAAACTGATGGAGGTCTGTATAGATGGATTAATAGAACGAGTCCCACACACAGCTAGAAGCCCAATATTTTTTCAGAGGTAGATGCAGAAAAAAATATATTCAGTTTGCAACCTGATGGAGGTCTGTATAGATGGATTAATAGAACAAGTCCCACACACAGCTAGAAGCCCAATATTTTTTCAGAGGTAGATGCAGAAAAAAATATATTCAGTTTGCAACCTGATGGAGGTCAGTATAGATGGACTAATACAACAAGTCCCACACACAGCTAGAAGCCCAATATTTTTTCAGAGGTAGATGCAGAAAAAAATATATTCAGTTTGCAACCTGATGGAGGTCTGTATAGATTTATTAATAGAACAAGTCCCACACACAGCTAGGAGCCCAATATTTTTTCAGAGGTAGATGCAGAAAAAAATATATTCAGTTTGCAACCTGATGGAGGTCAGTATAGATGGACTAATACAACAAGTCCCACACACAGCTAGAAGCCCAATATTTTTTCAGAGGTAGATGCAGAAAAAAATATATTCAGTTTGCAACCTGATGGAGGTCTGTATAGATGGACTAATACAACAAGTCCCACACACAGCTAGAAGCCCAATATTTTTTCAGAGGTAGATGCAGAAAAAAATATATTCAGTTTGCAACCTGATGGAGGTCAGTATAGATGGACTAATACAACAAGTCCCACACACAGCTAGAAGCCCAATATTTTTTCAGAGGTAGATGCAGAAAAAAATATATTCAGTTTGCAACCTGATGGAGGTCTGTATAGATGGATTAATAGAACAAGTCCCACACACAGCTAGAAGCCCAATATTTTTTCAGAGGTAGATGAAGAAAAAAATATATGCAGTTTGCAACCTGATGGAGGTCAGTATAGATGGACTAATACAACAAGTCCCACACACAGCTAGAAGCCCAATATTTTTTCAGAGCTAGATGCAGAAAAAAATTATATTCAATTTGCAACCTGATGGAGGTCAGTATAGATGGACTAATAGAATGATGCTATGCCCAAAAGATTTTACTTCACTAGGTGCAGTAAAAAAATTGGTATTCTATACACAGGTGGTATATCTTGCAACACAGATAGGCTACTCCACTGACTAACACACTCTGCAATAGGCCAAAAAGGATTAGCTTTGCTAGATTCAGCCAAATGCTGTGAAAAAAACTTGCACAGCACTGGCACAGACCTGCCTGGCAAAAACTGATAGGAACTGATGTAACCTAGTCCTGAAAAGGACTCCAATTACAATTAGTCTTTACTCCCACAATCTATCTATTTAAGAGCACAGACCTGCCTGATAAAAGTCGTAGGAAATGCTGTAACCTAGTCCTTAAAAGGACTGCAATCACAACTATTCCCTACTCCCAAGCTATCTGTAGATTTGTGCGAAAATTGGCTTGAAATTAACAAGGTATAGCGCACACAGCAACAGCGGTGCCGTCTAACACGCAGCTGCAGCAGTGAGAAAATGGTGGCGACGGGGAAAATGGCTTGGTCTTATAGGGCAAGGACATGTGACATACACTGCCAATGACACATGCCCTTGCTTGTGTGAAAAAAAGCACTTCGCTCCGTGTGTGCGCTGCTGATAGGCTGACAGATTGCACCTCCCCACTGTAAATGCGGGAAAGAGAAAAAAAAAATGGAGATCTTCATTGTTCCTGCAGAGATCCATCCCCTGCCCCTCCCCCCACCCCGCTGTACACTCAAACTGCGTATTAACATTAATTTTCATCATTACTGAGAAAAAATCCAGTTATGATTTTGGTGCACGAACAGTTATCGAACATAACCTCGAACAGCCGAATTTTTCTCAAATTGTTCGTGTTCGCCGAACGGCTCGAACACCGCCCAAAACAGCTCGAATTTGAGATTGGCGAACAGTTCGAGTAGAACAACGCTCATCTCTAGTTATTAGAAACTGAAATCAAACAGTTTTCAACTCAAAACTTTATTCTAGGTGATGTAACATTTGGAAATAGGACCCCTTGTTCGAAAGGAGCTTCTGAACTCTGTTGTCCATTGAATTTGTCAGGTTTTGGATGGTTTCTGCTTAAATTGTTTTGCATGAGGACAGAATACCCTGCCAGAGCTGTTGCTTAGATGTGAACTGCCTCCCGCCATCATAGACACTCCTTTTGATGATGCTCCAGAGGTTCTCAATGGGGTTGAGGTCAGGGGAGCATGAGGGTCACACCATAAGTTGGTCCCCTTTTATGCCCATATCAGCCAGAGATGCAGATGTGTTATGTGCAGCATGAGACGGTGCATTATCATGCATGAAAATGATCTTGCTGCGGAATAAACAGTTCTTCTTCTTGAACCATGGCAGGAAGTGCTGTTTGAGAAACTCCACATACATTATGGAGTTCATCTTTACCCCCTCAGGGATCCTAAAGGGGCTGACAATCTCTCTCCCCATGATTCCAACCCAAAACATTACTCCACCTCCTCCTTGTTGGCGCTGTAGCCGTGTTTGCATGGGTTGTCCATCAACCAGCCATCCTCCACTCCATCCATCTGGACCTTTGAGCGTTGCATGGCACTCATCGGTGAACGAAACAGTTTTGAAGTCAGTCTTCATGTACTGTTTGGCCCACTGGAGCCATTTCTGCTTGTGTGCAGTGGATAGAGGAGGTCGACAGGATGGCTTACGCACAGCTGCAAACCTCTGAAGGACTCTGCATCTTGTTGTTTGGGGGACGTTGGAGGCACCAGCAGCTTCAAAAACTTGTCTGCTGCTATGACAAGGCTTTTTTGCCTCTGCTCTTTTAACCTGATGTAATTGCCTGTAGGAAAGAGTCCTCAATTTTCCCTTATCAGCACGCACACTTGTGTTCTGTGAATCAGCTACATACTTCTTGATTGTGCGATGATCAGGGTGAAGTGTCTTGGCAATGTTGATTGTAGTCATGCCTTGACCTAAACACTCCACAATTTGTTGCTTCTCAGCAGCCAACACATACTTTTTCTTTCCCATTTTGGCAGAAAATGTAGGCTGCTTAATAATGTGGGTCAGCCTTCTTAAGTAGTCTTGCCTTTCATTGGACACACCTGCCAAACTAACTAGCACAGGTGTCTGCAATTGCTTACAGTGATATAAAGAGCCCTGACACACATCACCATCAATGAGTTTAACTGACAAACAAAAAAATTCTTACCTTATCACTCCTAAACACTTTATGCATAATAATTTGGAACACAGTGTACATGTGCTTTTCCACAAAACACCAGTGGTTCACGTAGCGAATCTTACAGTTTTAACTTGCCAACCATGGTCTGTATTGAGTTGTTCAATAAAGGGCCCAAAATTAAGATAACATGGATGGGAGAGGTCTCTATGAATACGAATTCCTAAGTATTTGATACCCTGTGAGGGCCAAGCAAAGGGAAAGTTGGACTGGATGGAATCCTGTATGGATTTGGGGAGGGAGACATCGAGGGCCTCAGACTTCGCTGCATTGATTTTAAAATTTGACCATGTAACAAAGTGATCTATTTCAGCCATAACAGCATGGATGGATATATGTGATTGAGTGATATATACTAGGACATCATCAGCAAATGCAGAGCACTTGTACTCGGTGCCTCCCACCTCAATCCACCTAATATTGGGGTTATGGCGAATTTATGAGAGCATGTGCTCCGTCACTAGGATGTATAAGAGAGGGGACCGATGACAGCCCTACCTTGTCCCATTGGTGATTATGAAAGGTGATGAAAATGTTCCATTTATCTTCAGCCTAGGTGTTGCATTGCGATACAGGGCCGTGATTTTGGCTATAAAAGGGTCCCCTAGACCCCTACCCCAAGCTTTTTAAGAGAATAATATATGGCGTGCCAGGATACTCTATGGAATGCTTTCTCAGCATCCAACGAGAGTATCTAATTAAAATTTTTTAACTGCATCTAGCCCAGGAAATACTTTGTGCCTAGTAGCAGTGTCTGCTAGTCAGCGGATTATCCCAGCTGTTAAGCAAGCTACACCACCTGTTGTTTGGACACTTAATTTTTTCAAAGGAAATGGTTCGGGCCCCCGGGACACTCAGTGAAGAGCATCGGGGAGGCACCCCAAGCATAGGGGCTGGGACTGGCGGTAGGACGCCTTGTGGTGGACCGCAGAGCTCGATCCTTATAAAAGCTTTTTAACTGCAGCAGCTTTAGTGGACCCTACTGGAGCTGGAATTATGCGGCTGCTGGCATGAGACTTGCCCTCCAATAGATCCTTGTAAAAGGATTTAAAGTGTATTCATTCAAATTAGAGAGACAAATTAAATTAAAAAGATTAGACCTGCCTCCGCCACAGGGGGGCTCGCTCGACCCACCTGCGAACAGGCACCAGTATTGGGAGAGGGGGGCTGGCCGTCAGGGTCCATCGCGGCTCTGGCACAAAGCCGGCGACACGGAGGTAGCAAAGGCAGGAAGGACTGGCCGTGTCGGCTTCGCACTTTTTTGTTTTAGAAGGGCATGACATGCCTATATCTGTGGCTCCCCCTCCTTTTACTCCTCCACCTCTTTTCTTTTCGCATGACTATATGTACTTGTCACTTTTCCATGTGTTAGTTGTGTCTTCTGAGCATTTTGTCAGGTTTTGGACACCTTTGATTGTGTTTTCTATGTGTTTCTATGTGTTTTTGTTTGCCTGCCATTGGTTTTAATGGTTTTCGAAGGTGTTCGACGAACAGTTCGACGAACAGTTCGGCGAACATACGGGTGTTCGACGAACCGAACTCGAACACTACGGGGGTGGCTCAACACTAGTTAAGGGGGAGTCCATTTGAGGCATAAACAGAAAGATTTGGAGCTGGCGGGCTTAGGTCGTCCATGGACCAGAACCTCTTATAGAGGATGTCAGGCATTATGGTTACCTGAGATCCTGTGTCCAGCAGAGCGTGAGTCGGGATGCCGTCCAGCACAATGGACAGTAAAGGTCTTCCTCCGACGAACCTGTTGTACTAGTCTGAGGGGCCAGGCTGAGTTACTCCTGGGTGTCGGCCCTCGGCCCCAGGGTTTTCTCTTTTAAAGGACAATTCCGGGAGGTGTGTCCGGTCTTGTGGCAGCGGTAGCACGTAGGGTCCTTCTGTGGACGGCGCTGGTCACTGATCCTCGTAGAGAGTGATGTTGTCCTCCTCCTCCTTCGCATCCAGGGGACATCCTCAGGGCTATCGGCTAACAGGATTTTCCCTCCTTCCTCGGGCTCCGTTCGCAGCTGCAGGGCACTCAGCACAGTGGTCAGGGTTTTGCTCAACTGGCGCACTTCAGAGCGCAGACTGTCCAGCTCTCTAGGGGACGTTGCTGGAACCTTGGCTTCAGCAGCCACTGGGGGTAAGGTGGGTGTAACTGGCACTGGGGTAGCCCCACCCTGATAACATTGGATGGCATTTGTTTCCAGGGGCTGCAGTCCTTTTATAGCCATGTCCTTATGATTGTCAAAGGTGGCATCTGGATGATCTAAGGACCACCAACGCACAGTACTGCTCTCCTCTGGAGACCTCAGTCCCCGGACAAACTATTCCTTCAGCATATTGTTTTCATTTTCGATGCTGGTAGGACTAACCTGTTTCAGAGCCCGCAGGGCCGCTTGTAGACGCCAGGCATAGTCCCGAACATTGTCCTCCAGCTGGTGGGAACAATTGTAGAACCTCATCCGGAGGTCCGCCTTGGTATGATCCTCAAAAACAGTCTGTAGCTTTTTAAAGATTGTGGACACTGACTCCTGGTCTGCGGCCGACCATGTTTCCACTTCCCGTTCCGCAGCACCAGTCAGTTGTCCTAATACAACAGCGGCCCTCTGCTTGCCTGTCATAGAGTACATGTCCAAGATGCCGCATATCTTCAGTTTGAATCCAGACAGGGTATCTGGTTTGCCGTTGTACTGGGGGAGCCACTTTGCTCCAGGAATGTACGGTAGAGTTATGGGGATGACAGGAGTTACAGGCGCTGCTGGCGGAGCGGCCGCCTCGGCCTACCCGGCGTCGGGCGCGGGTTGATCATCAGGGTCGTTAACCTGTATTCCGGCGTTGTGTTGTTCCTTGGACATTCTGACGCCCCCCTAGCGAACCGTGGCCTACCTTCTTTTCTTCCTGTAGGCCACAGCTCCGCAGGTGAAGGTCGTCTTCAGGACCTTGCGTCGCTTGCGTCGCTTGCGTCCTACGTCAGAGCGTTCAGCGACGCTCCTTCCAGGACCTGGCGCTTCCTGGTTTGACGTCTAGGCGAGGGGCATGTCCGGGGCTTCGCTCGCTTTTGCAGGTACGCCCCTCAGTTTCCCGCGGTTACGCCCTTCTTCTCGCTCGGCGGCACAACAATGGCGGCAATCTTCACAACAGTTTAATATACACAGTTTTTTTAATTAAAGGCGCACAGTGCCCGGTGGCAACGGGCATAACACTCCGTCAATACAGCGGGCACGGAATCCTGTTCGTGATGCCAGGAAAGATGACTCGCCCAGGGGGATGGGGACGACTCGGTACCCGGGCCTTTGCCTGGCCTTGAGGATGTCGTGGTGGTCGGCTCCCGGGCCCATACTCTGGGGTCAGCTTTTAAAAGGGGATTGTTTGTTAATTTTATGGAAGTTCGTGATGCCACCTGTGGTTTCTGGTGAGAATCACCAGCGCTGCGGCAGTCCACTGAGGCCGGTGATAAGGCAGTTCGATGCTATAGCTCCCCACAGGTGGAGCTAGGCCTCAGGGCAGCGTACGGAGAGGGGGATGCAGGACAAGCGAGACTCAGCCGGGTCAGAACAAGAACGGGGGCGGACACGGTAGACACTTCAGTACCTTTTACTGGTGGTAGTTCAGGCACATCCCGGAGCACTGTAGGGTGAAGGGTGCATATCAGGATCCTCCCCAATGAGCGGGTGTAGGGCCTCCTGTTTCTTGCCTCTGCGTAGTAAGTTTCTGACCTGCCTGAAGCTAGGCCTAACTTTATCTCTGTCCTGCACCGGCTGACGTTGTGGTAGGGCCTTCTCTTGGAGTGCACGCTGCCAGTTTACGGGGCCTATGTGTCTCCTGGCTCTGTTATGTATCAGCTCTCTGGTGAACCTGGGATCTGTAGTTCTCCAGGGTTTCCGGTTATGCCTTACTGGGTCGTAGAGATCCCAGTAAGCTCGGAACCGATGTCCGGTATAAGTTTCGGGGTGAGCTGGGTAAGCTCCTCTGCCCCCACTGCTACTAAGTTTCCACTCGCCTTCGGCCACGCTTGGGCCCTAACTAGGCTGCTCACACTAACGGCAGCTTGCCGCTCTTCACCGCTCTTACAGGCGTCTGCACACCTTGGGCTCACTTACTTGAGCTCCGGAGTCTAGACTGGGCTTCAGGACCGCTGGAGGCCTAGCTTACCTACACAGCAACCCACGTGCTTCTCCGCACACACAGCTTTTCACTCTCTGCACTCCAGACAAACTAACTGCCTAGCTCCACCTTCCCTATTTATATCCCTAACGGGCTCCCTCTGCTGGTCTGAGGTGGAAGGTGGAGATGTGTGAATGTTTCTGGGGGCCTCTTGTCAAGGATTCCATTAATGCACCTTTCTAGGATCTGTGGTACCAAGCGCAGCTGGGCACCACACATGCACCATGGACAGGGGATTGGCTTGCATGCACAACAGTGGAAGAAGCAATTGTGCCACCTGCAGACACTGTTCCTGGATCCTGGGGTTCGGCCCACAAAGTCGGGTGCTTTGCTGCCATGTGCCTGATCATGCTGGTGGTGGTCAGGCTGGTCGTTTTGCCGCTCCTGCTGATGCTGGCCTAGCAGGTGGTGCAAATGGCCTTTTTGGGGTTATTGGCAGAGTCTTTATAAAACTACCAGACTCAGGAAGACCTAATAGTTGTACTGGCAACTTCCTTTGTGTTGGTGTTACGGGGAATGGTTGCCTGCCTTCTGTCTGCGGCCACCACACTGCTTCTTCCTGCCTGTTGGGGTACTCTGCCTCCCTCCCCCTGTGTTCTGCTGTCCTCGCTCTGCATGTCCTCCTGCCAGGTTGGGTCAGTTACTATATCATCCACCACCTCGTCTTCCACTTCCGCACCCTGGTCCTCCTCCTGACTTTCTGGCAATTGTGTCTCATCATCGTCCACCTCTTGTGACACTTTCCCACCGTCGCCTTCGTGTGACTGTGGCTGCTCAAATATTTGGGCATCGCTACACGCGATCTCCTCTTGCCCCGCTTCAAGTGGACCGGGCGAGAGGCCCGAATCTATAAATGGAAAAGTGAACAGCTCTTCAGAGTGTCCAAGTGTGGGATTAGTTGTCTCCGGGCACTCGGCATGGTGGGAGGAAGGAAGATCAGGGTGAGGAATATGCGGTAAACACTAACAGCAAAGCCACGCTAAGAAGAATTAACATTCCCCCAAAAATTCAGAAAACATAGCAAACAAGGCCAGCAATGTTTACCTGCCCAGATCTTCAAAGCCAAATGCACTACCAGGATGCAGCAGACCCACATATAGATGGCGGCTACACAGGTGCAAATTCTGATGAGTCAATCACTCACAACCTACCATTTCATGGAGGGGGTGACTGTTTAATATTTGAATTGCACACAAAAAGGCTTGCATAGGGTCCTGTTCACACTAGGGTAGTGCACAGTATCCAGCTTAAAGCCTATTAGTTGTGCCCATACTATTAGACTAGGCGGGCTGCCCGGTACTATCCAAGTGTACCCCCTGGGAACAGACACCCCAGTTTACAATGCTCGCACTGATGGGCCTGGCTGCACCCTGGAATAAAAATGTGCAAAAATACATATATATAACATATGAGGTATTAGTTGATATTTTGGCCAAAATACGTAAGCTCGTAACCCACGACAAGGGTCCTCATGCTTACGAGTCCTACTCTAAACACTAACAGCAAAACCACACTAAGAAGAATTAAAATTCCCAAAAAATTCAAGAAAACACAGCAAACAAGGGCAGCAATGTTTACCTGCCCATATCTTCAAAGCCAAATGCACTACCAGGATTCAGCAGACCCACATAAAGATGGCGGCAACACAGGTGCAAAATATTGATGAGACAATCACTCACAACCTACCATTTCATGGAGAAGGTGACTGCTTAGTATTTGAATTGCACACAAAAAGGCTTGCAAAGGGTATTAATCACACTGCAAGGCTGCCCAAAATTTGGACCTACTCCAATGCCCCTTGGAAGAGACTGTGAGGAGGGCCTCATGAAAAAAAATGTTCCCATTATTAGAAAGTGGGTCTCCCATTGTGTTTGCTTATGCAATGAATGTAAGGGTTGCCAAAAATTTGGAGGCACTCCAATGCCCCTTGGAAGAGACGTAGAGAGCCTCATGAAAAAATGTTCCCATTATTAGGAAGTGGGTCTCCCATAGTGTTGGCCTATGCAGTGAATGCAAGTGCTGACAAAAATTGAGAGGCACTCCAATGCCCTTTGGAAGAGACGTAGAGGGCCTCATGAAAAAATGTTCCTATTATTAGGAAGTGGGTCTCCCATAGTGTTGGCCTATGCAGTGAATGCAAGGGTTGCCAAAAATTGGGAGGAAATTGGAAAATACGTGGAGGAGCGTCTCATAAAAAAATGTTCCCATTAGAAAGGAGCCGGTCACCTATACGTAAGGCTCATGCACTAAGTGTATGGACTGACAAACATTTACCCCTGGGGGTATACATGAACATACTGTAGAAAATTTTTTTTTTATAGGCATCATAAACACCCTTTAAAAAAATTATGTGGATGTTGCATCACGGACCACGGTCACCCTGGTGATATGGTGGTAGAGGATGAGGATTAGGAGAAGGAGAACGATATGAGCAAATAGCCAAAATCAGGAAGCGTATACCCAAGTGTTGGTGTGAAAAGGTGCATGGGAATACACCTCCCAAAAAATCCCCACTGGACTTGAGTCTATGTTACGCTGCTATCATTCGGTGGTGTTGAGAAGTCTGGTCCAATCCAGCCCTTGTTCATTTTTATTACAATCAGCCTGTCAGCATTTTCAGTTGACAGGCAGAAGCATTTATCAATTATAATTACAACAGCGGCACTAAAAACTCGCTCTGATAAAACACTAGTTGCAGGGCAAGCCAGGACCTCCAAGGCACAGAGAGCCAGTTCATTACACGTGTCCAGCATGGATACCCAATAATTATAAGGCACAGAGGAATCACAGAGTACGTTGGTACGGTCAGCAAGGTACTCCCTTAGCATCTTCCCAAACTTTGCACTCCTTGTTTGAGTAACCTGTGCCTCAGGGTCTGTGCAATGGGAGGGGTTGCGAAAACTCTCCCAGAACTTTGACAGTGTTCCCTTGCCTCTGCTGGATTGGAGTTTTGTCTCTCTCACCTGTACTCCTTGTTTGTCCAACGAATTGTGACCTCTGCCGCCAGCTTTTTCAGATGGGAATTTTTTTAATAGTTCTGCAACAAGTGCCTTCTGGTACTGCCCCATTTTTTTAGACCTAGCTGCCTCAGGAATAAGAGATATAAAGTTCTCCTTGCAGCATTAGTCTAGAAGTGTCACCAAGCAGTAATGACTGTCACCCAAAATTTTGAGAACGCAAGGGTCATGGGAAAGGCAGCGTAACATATACTCAGCCATGCGTGCCAGACTGCTAACAGGCAAGACTTCACTTTACTCACCAAGACCATGCTTTCCTCATCCTCCTTCTTTCTGTCCTCTGGCCATCCACGCTGAACAGACGGTATGATAGCTGTGTAGGTACTACCATTTATGGCGCATGAAACTAGCTCCTGTTCTTCCTCCTCCTCCTATTCCTCATTGTCACCCAATCCACATTAGGATGAGATGAGGCTGGGCTGTGTGTAATCACCCTGTAGGGTTCCTTGCTCCATCTTATCGTGCTCCGCCTGCAATGCATCCTCTTTGATTGTGAGCAGAGAGCGTTTCAGAAGACAGAGAAGTGGAATGGTGATGCTAATTATGGCATCATCGCCGCTCACCATCTTGATGGAGTCCTCAAAGTTCTGGAGGATGGTACAGATGTCTGACATCCATCTCCACTCCTGAGGTCAACAACTGCCCTCATCTGCTCACAAATCCTTCCCCACATCTGCAGTGTAAAGTTCCAATGCGTGGGGACATCACACACCAGTTGGTGAGCCGGAAGCTGTAAATTCTGCAGTAGCATGCCAAGGGCGGCAGAGGCTGTAGCTGACTTTCTAAAATGGGCACACAGGCAGAGTACTTTGAAAAGCAGAACCAGCAGCTCCGGGTAGCTTTTGAGAAATCACTGAACCACGAGGTTATGCACAGGTGCCTGGCATGGTACATTTATGAGCTCACCTCGCCTCAGATCCGCCACCAGGTTCTGGCATTTGTCACACACGACCATGACTAGCTGTAGGTTTAGCAGTGTCAACCACAGATCTGCCTGCTCTTTCAGAGCTGTCCACTACTCTTCAGCATTGTGCGGTTTGTCACCTAAGCATATTAGCTTCAGCACAGCCTGTTGCCGCTTGGCCGAGGCAGTGCTGCAGTGCTTCCATCTTGTGACTGATGTGGTCATTTCGGAGATGGAGGCTGAAAAGGAGGAGAAGGCTGAGGACGAGGTGCAGGAGCTTTAGCATGTTGGGGCAACCCTGAATGACCTAGGGCCCGCAATCCTTGCGTCGGGAGGATATGTTCCGTCCCAAGGTCCGACTGGTTCCCGGCTTCCACTAAGTTAACCTAATGTGCCGTCAGCGAGATGTACCATCCCTGCCCACAAGCACTTGTCCACGTGTCCGTGGTTAGGATGGACTTTCCCTGTAACTACATTGTTGAGGGCATGGCTAACGTTGTTGGACACATGCTTGTTTAATGCGGGGATGGCACACTGGGAGAAATAATGGCGGCTGGGGACCAAGTAACGAGGGATGGCCACCGCCATCAGGTTGCGGAAAGTTTCCATCTCCACGAGCCTAAAAGGCAACATTTCGAGCACAAAAAGTTGCGAAATGTGGGAATTTAGTAGTGTGGCCTGTGGGGCGTTGGCTGCGTATTTGCTCTTGCGTTCCAAGGACTGGGGTATGGACAACTGAACACTGTGCTGGGAAAAGGACAGCAAACTGGTGTCAATAACTGCACTGACACATTGAAACAAAATTTTAATGGAGGACAGAAATGCCAGAATTTTCAGCGCAATTATATGTGATCCGTTTGACGGACAAACCATTTTTTTAAATAGCTGGCCTGTAGTTAACTACTTTTAACAGCGCCAAACTTGTGCCAATAAGTTCACTGACACACTGAAACAAAATTTCAATGGAGGCCAGAAATGGCAATATTTTCAGCGCAATTATATGTGATCCGTGTGACGGACAAACCACTCTTTTAAATAGTTAGATTTTTTGCGCTGTAATATGGAAAGGACCTGGCTGCATTTTGCAGTGCCAACAAGCATATGGCACAGAAAAATGGTGTTATCTTTATTGATTTTTAATCAGGATTAAGATAAAAAAAAAATATTCCTGTCCCCTGATACCTGGGCCTATTTTTACAAATATCGGTAAAAGCACCAGCAGACAGAACTGGAATGGACCTTCTTGCTATGTGCACTTCAGTTTACTATATACCCTTCCTGCCTGCCTAGCACTGATATCTCTACTGCTGAATTAGTCCTCAGAAGGACTGTTAGTTGAGATGGATATGTGTCTCTAATATAATTTGGTATGCCTACACTAACTAGAAACAAGGAAATCTCTCCCTAGATCAGCAGCAGCTCTACCTACACTGTCTGATTCCAGAGTGACTGTGACGCGATTGGCGGTGCCAGGTCTGATATAGACCTGATGATGCTGTGCTGCCAGCCAATCACTGTAATGCCACAACCAACATGGCTGAGGCATTACAGTGTGTGGTAGACAATCCCTGCATGTTGATTGGTGCTCTAAAGAGTGCCAAACATGCAGGGAGGGGACCCGAGATCCTGCCGAGCAACTCCGGAAATAGTCGACGAGTGCCGAGCATCTCGAGCAGTGAGATGCTCGGGCGAGCACCAAGCAGTAGCGAGCATGCCCGCTCATCACTAGAAATAATGCTTACTACTGGGTTGCCACTCTGTTAGTTCTACATTATAAGAGTCAATTTTGCCAGGTGCTTCCCGCCCTGGAAAGGGACATGCTAACGTTGGAGCATCAAAACAAGCTCTTAATCAAGCTTAATAGAGCTTTACACCAAGATAGGAGTGAGGCGCACAGTGTGCATCTTTGCTGTAGTCTTTCAACCTCTGGCACATCAGTTCATCAACGTCAAAAGATTGGCAGCAGCAGCAGAGTAAGTGGAAGTAGCAATTTCTGTGAGTTCTTTCACACATTTTTTAGACCAGCTCATGCACCAACACAACAGAGTACAAGTCTGACACGTGGAGAACGACTGGAGAGGATGGTAGAGGACTATCTAGAGCTCACAACGAATACCATCAGTGAGGATTTTGACCTTTTTACATTTTGGGCTTCAAAAATGTATGAATGGCCTGAGCTGACCAGTCACATCTTGGAGGTTTTATCATGCCTGTCAGCCAGCGTTCTCTCAGAATGTGTGTTAAGCGCAGCTGGTGGTGTCGTAAAGGATAAGCGCACACGGCTGTCCCATGAAAGTGTTGACCGCCTAACTTTCATCAAAATTAACAAGTCATGGATTTCAAAGGAATTTTGCACCCAAATTGCAGACTGTACACAGTAGGTGATGTTGTAGTTTTTAGTGTGCTGCATTGATCTTGCGGAATTGTAGTCTGTGATATGGCTTGTGCGCCTGCTCTTGCTGTGGCTGCAGGTTTTAGGCCCTTATTTTTGGAAATGTGGATCATACAGATTTAGTTTCTCAATCCATTGGGTTGGCTGTAATGGAAGAGGTGTCGGTCCCCATTATACTACTTAGACTCTAGTGAAATTGATGCCACTTTGGTGGTTTAGGCCCAAATGTTTTCAAAGTGGGATCAGTCCTGATTGGGTCTCCATCTACTGGGTTGGCTGTAGAGGAAGAGGTGTCGTTGCTAATTGTACAATTTCTACTGTACTGAAATTGATGCCACTTTGTTGGTGTCTGCCAGTATATTTTGGAAATGTGGGGAATCCTGATTGGGTCTCCATCTATTGGGTTGGCTGTAGTGGAAGAGGTGTTTGTCCCCATTATACTACTTATGCTCTTGTGAAATTGATGCCAGTTTGGTGGTTTTAGGCCCTAATTTATTAAAATGTGAACAGAACACTCCTGATTGGGACTCCATCTAATGGATTTGCCTGTAATGAAAGAGTTGTCGGTCACCATTATACTAGTTCTACTCTAGTGAAATTAATTCTTTGGTGCAGAAATTTTTGTCGTGAGAGTACACAAGATATAATCGATATTGGTTTTCTTGGTATCGTGGTATATAAAGCAGGCTATATTTCACCTTTTAATTTTAAGGTGCTGATATTGTTCTCCATACAAGGGTACTCATTAGTAATGAAAGAGCACTAAATGTGCTCAACTTAGTGGTTCAGTTGTTTCTAAAAACCTACCCAGATCTGCCAGAGCTGCTTGTGAAAGTGCAACGTGTGTGTGCCCATTTCATAAAGTCAGCTATAGCTTTCGCCACCCTGGCAGTGCTTCAGCAGCATTTGCAGCTCCCTGCTCAGCAACTATTGTGCGATATCACCACATGTTGGAAATCAGATGTTGGGAAGGATTTGTGAGCAGCAGAGGGGAGTTGTTGAGTGCCAGCATCAACACGCCCATCGGCATTCTGGTCATCATCCGCACATAAGAGCTGATGAGTGGGCATGGATGTCTGACATCTGTGCCATCCTCAAAAACATTGAGGACTCCACCAAGATGGTGAGCAGCGATGACGCCATAATTATCATCACCATCCCGCTTCTCTGTCTACTGAAACTCTAGCTGCTCACAGTTAAAGAGGAGACACTGCAGGAGGAGCAAAGATTTATGCCGCCCCACCTCCTCTCATCTCAATGTGGATTGGGTGATAATGAGGAGGAGGAGGATGAGGAGGAGAATATGGACAGTTGTCTTTTTGGGGAGGACAGGAAACTCTTGGCTGTCTTGAAAGTCTTGATTAGAGATGAGCGGTGTTCGACTCGAACTGTTCGTCAATCTCAAATTCGAGCTGTTTTGGGCGGTGTTCGAGCCGTTCGGCGAACACGAACAATTTGAAAAAAATTTGGCTGTTCGAGGTTATGTTCGATAACTGTTCGTGCACCAAAATCATAACTGGATTTTTTCTCAGTAATGCTGAAAATTAATGTTAATACGCAGTTTGAGTGTACAGCGGGGGGGGGGGAGGGGCAGGGGATGGATCTCTGCATAAATAATGAAGATCTCCATTTTTTTTTCTCTTTCCCACATTTACAGTGGGGAGGTGCAATCTGTCAGCCTATCAGCAGCGCACACACAGAGCGAACTGCTATTTTTCACACAAGCAAGTGCATGTGTCATTGGCAGTGTATGTGTCATTGGCAGTGTGTGTCAAATGTCCTTGCCCTATAAGACCCAGCCATTTTCCACGTCGCCACCCTTTTCTCACTGCTGCAGCTGCTTGTTAGACGGCACCACTGTTGCTGTGTGCGCTATACTTTCAGTGTTAATTTCAAGCCAATTTTCGCACAAATCTACATATAGCTTGGGAATAGGGAATAGTTGTGATTGCAGTCCTTTTGAGGACTAGGTTACATCATTTCCTATGACTTTTATCAGGCAGGTCTGTGCTCTTAAATAGATAGGTGGGAGTAAAGACTAATTGTAATTGCTGTCCTTTTGAGGGCTAGGTTACATCAGTTCCTCTCACTTTTTGCCAGGCAGGTCTGTGCCAGTGCTGTGCAAGTTTTTTTCATAGCATTTGGCTAAATCTAGCTAAGCAAATCCTTTTTGGCCTCTTGCAGTGTGTGTTAGTAAGTGGAGTAGCCTATCTGTGTTGCAAGCTACACCACCTGAGTATTGAATACAAATTTTTTTACTGCACCTAGCCAAGTAAAACCATTTGGGCATAGCATCATTCTATTAGTCCATCTATACTAACCTCCACCAGGTTGCAAATTCAAAATAATTTTTATCTGCATCTAGCTCTGAAAAAATATTTGGGCTTGGGCTTGTAGCAGTGTGTGGGACTTGTTCTATTAGTCGATCTATATTAACCTCCACCAGGTTGCAAATTCAAAATAATTTTTATCTGCATCTACCTCTGAAAAATATTTGGGCTTTGGCTTTCAGCAGCGTGTGGAACTTCTTCTGTTAGTCCATCTATACTAACCTCCACCAGGTTGCAAATTCAAAATAATTTTTATCGCCATCTAGCTCTGAAAAAATATTTGGGATTGGGCTTGAAGCAGTGTGTGGGACTTGTTCTATTAGTCCATCTCTACTAACCTCCACCAGGTTGCAAATTCAAAATAATTTTTATCTGCATCTAGCTCTGAAAAAATATTTGGGCTTGGGCTTGAAGCAGTGTGTGGGACTTGTTCTATTAGTTCATCTATACTAACCTCCATCAGGTTGCAATTTCAAAATAATTTTTATCTGCATCTAGCTCTGAAAAAATATTTGGGCTTGGGCTTGTAGCAGTGTGTGCGACTGCTAGCCTTTTTGTGAGCAAATCAAATACTAAGCAGCTTTGAAGATCTGGGCAGGTAAACATTGCTGCCCTTTTTTGCTGTGTTTTTTTGAGGAATATGCGGTCCACACTCACGGCTACTGAGACTTGACCATGTGGAAGACAGGGTGGTTGTGGTGGTGGTGCTAAGTGACTGGAAGCATTATCCGCTATCCAACCAACAACCTTTTGACACTGCTCTGGGTACAATAGTGGTGTGCTGCGGTCCCCTAGGAATTGGGACAGGATGGTTGGGCTAGAAGATGTGGGTGTTGGTTGTGGCAGAATTTCAGCTTGCCCACGGCCTTGTCCTCAGCCTCTACATGCACCATCACCATCACGTCCAGTACCCCATCCCTTGCCACGTGCCTTGCCCATTTTAAATGGAGGGCAGTATCTTCCATGCTCACTACAAATTACTGAGTTTGGAGCAAACTTATATGTGATCCGTGTGACGGAGAAAACAGAGTTTTAAACACTTGGCCTGTAGATAAGTAGTTTGAACAGCAAACTGATGTGAATTGCTTCAATGACACACTGAAAGAAATTTTTAATGGAGGCCAGAAATGGCAGTATTTCCTGACAATGTATATGTGATCCGTGTGACGGAGAAAACAGAGTTTTAAATACCTGGCCTGTAAGTAACTAGTTTGAACAGCAAACTGATGTGAATTGAGTCACTGACACACTAAAAGAAATTTTTAATGGAGGCCAGAAATGGCAGTGTTTTCTGACAAGGTATATGTGATCCGTCTGATGGAGAAAACAGAGTTTTAAATAGCTGACCTGTATGTAACTAGTTTGCACAGCAAACCGGTATCAAAAATGTTGCTGGCACAGTGAAAAAAAATTGGAATGGAGGCCAAAAATGGCAGTATTTTTGGAAAACTTATATGTGATCTGTGTGACAGAGAAAACATAGTTTTTAATAGCTGTATTTCTAGCACTGTAATATGGAAAGGACCTGGCTGTATTCTGCAGTGCCAACAAGCAAATGGCGCAGAAAAACTGTGTTCTTTGGATTGCTTTTTAAGCAAATAATGAGGATTAAGATCCAAAATAAAGTATTCCTGGCCCCTGAGAACTGGGCCTTTGTATAGAAATATCTAACAGCAGCAGAAGGCAGAATTAGAATGGAGCCTAATTCTATACTGCTATATGCACTGCAGTCTGCTATATACACTGCCTGCATATATACACTGCCTGCCTGATTTCTCTGCAGATGGATTAGTTAGTCCTTAAAAGGACTGTTTGTTAAGATGGGTATATGTAATGTACAGTTTTTCTCCCTAAACTACCTAATACACAAGCAAATCTCTCCTTGACGCAGCTGCACCTCTTCCTACTCTGCCTGATTCCGGAGTGACTGTGACGAGCACAGCGGCGCCAGGTCTGATATAGACCTGATGATGCTGTGCAGTCATCCAATCACTGTAATGCCACAACCACCATGGCTGCAGCATTAAATGAGTGGCAGGCAATCCCTGCATGTTGATTGGTGCTCTAAAGAGCTCCAAACATGCAGGGAGGGGACCCGAGCTCCCGCCGAGCTACCCTGGAAACACTCGGCAGTGAGATGCTCGGGCGAACACCGAGCAGTAGCGAGCATGCAGAGTAGTGATGAGCGAGTATGTTTTGTTAACCCTTTTGCCGAGGATACTCGGGCGAGCAACGAGTATTTACAGCGTGCTCGGTGATGTGTTTGAATCATTCCCGTGTGCATGATTTGCGACTGTTTGACAGCTTTAAGACATGTGAGGAATGTCTGCTTCTTACATATTCCTCACATGTCTTAAAGCTGTCAAACAGTCGCAAATCATGCACACGGGAGTGATTCAAACATATCACCGAGCACGCTGTAGATACTCGGTGCTAGCCCGAGTATACTCGGCGAAATGGTTAACAAAACATACTTGCTCATCACTATTAGAGAGCCATCAGCCGGCTATGCTTTGTTGTCCTCATTACTAAAGAGTGGATCTCCTATACTATTATTGCTTATGCAGTGAGTGGCAGGGCTGCCCAAAATTTGGACGCACCCCAATACCCCTTTGAAGAGACATAGAGGAGGGCCTCCTGAAAACAATGTTCCCATTATTAGAAAATGGGTCTCCCAAACTGTATGCCTATGCAGTGAAATCAAGGGCTGCCAAAAATTTGGACCTATTCCAATGCCCCTTGGAAGAGACGGTGAGGAGGGCCTCATGAAAAAAAATGTTCCCATTATTAGAAAGTGGGTCGCCCATTGTGTTTGTCTATGCAGTGAATGTAAGGGTTGCCAAAAATTTGGAGGCACTCCAATGGCCCTTGGAAGAGACGTAGAGAGCCTCATGAAAAAATGTTCCCATTATTAGGAAGTGGGTCTCCCATAGTGTTGGCCTATGCAGTGAATGCAAGTGCTGACAAAAATTGAGAGGCACTCCAATGCCCTTTGGAAGAGACGTAGAGGGCCTCATGAAAAAATGTTCCTATTATTAGGAAGTGGGTCTCCCATAGTGTTGGCCTATGCGGTGAATGCAAGGGTTGCCAAAAATTGGGAGGAAATTGGAAAATACGTGGAGGATCGTCTCATAAAAAAATGTTCCCATTAGAAAGGAGCGGGTCTCCTATACGTAATGCTCATGCACTAAATGTATGGACTGACAAACATTTACCCCTGGGGGTATACATGAACACACTGTATAAAAAAATTTTTTATGGGCATCATAAACACCCTTTAAAAAAATTATGTGGATGTTGCATCACGGACCACGGTCACCCTGGTGATATGGTGGTAGAGGATGAGGATTAGGAGAAGGAGAAGGATATGAGCAAATAGCCAAAATCAGGAAGCGTATACCCAAGTGTGGGTGTGAAAAGGTGCATGGGAATACACCTCCCAAAAAATCCCCACTGGACTTGAGTCTAAGTTACGCTGCTATCATTCGGTGGTGTTGAGAAGTCTGGTCCAATCCAGCCCTTGTTCATTTTTATTACAATCAGCCTGTCAGCATTTTCAGTTGACAGGCAGAAGCACTTATCAATTATAATTACACCAGCGGCACTAAAAACTCGCTCTGATAAAACACTAGTTGCAGGGCAAGCCAGGACCTCCAAGGCACAGAGAGCCAGTTCATTCCACGTGTCCAGCTTGGATACCCAATAATTATAAGGCACAGAGGAATCACAGAGTACATTGGTACGGTCAGCAAGGTACTCCCTCAGCATCTTCCCAAACTTTGCACTCCTTGTGAGTGTACCCTGTGCCTCAGGGTCTGTGCAATGGGAGGGGTTGCGAAAACTCTCCCAGAACTTTGACAGTGTTCCCTTGCCTCTGCTGGATTGGAGTTTTGTCTCTCTCACCTGTACTCCTTGCTTGTCCAACGAATTGGGACCTCTGCCACCAGCGTTTTAAGATGGGAATTTTTTTAATAGTTCTGCAGCAAGTTTTGTACACCTTGCTGCCTCAGGAATAAGAGATATAAAGTTCTCCTTGTAGCATTAGTCTAGAAGTGTCACCAAGCAGTAATGACTGTCACCCAAAATTTTGAGAACGCAAGGGTCATGGGAAAGGCAGCGTAACATATACTCAGCCATGCGTGCCAGACTGCTAACAGGCAAGACTTCAGTGTACTCACCAAGACCATGCTCTCCTCATCCTCATTCTTTCTGTCCTCTGGCCATCCACGCTGAACAGACGGTATGATAGCTGTGCAGGTACTACCATTCATGGTGCATGAAACTAGCTCCTGTTCTTCCTCCTCCTCCTATTCCTCATTGTCACCCAATCCACGTTGGGATGAGATGAGGCTGGGCTGTGTGTAATCACCCTGGAGGGTTACTTGCTCCATCTTATCGTGCTCTGCCTGCAATGCATCCTCTTTGATTGTGAGCAGAGAGCATTTCAGAAGACAGAGAAGTGGAATGGTGATGCTAATTATGGCGTCATCGCCGCTCACCATCTTGGTGGAGTCCTCAAAGTTCTGGAGGATGGTACAGATGTCTGACATCCATGTCCACTCCTGAGGTCTTATGTGTGGAGTCTGAACTGAATACCGACAGCCTTTTTTGATGCTGGTACTCAACAACTACCCTCTTCTGCTCACAAATCCTTCCAAACATCTGCAGTGTAAAGTTCCAATGCGTGGGGACATCACACACCAGTTGGTGAGACGGAAGCTGTAAATGCTGCAGTAGCATGCCAAGGGAGGCAGAGACTGTAGCTGACTTTCTAAAATGGGCACACAGGCAGCGTACTTTGAAAAGCAGATCCAGCAGCTCTGGGTAGCTTTTGAGAAATCACTGAACCACGAGGTTAAGCACATGTGCCTGGCATGGTACATGTGTGAGCTCACCTCGCCTCAGATCCGCCACCAGGTTCTGGCATTTGTCACACACGACCATGACTTGCTGTAGGTTCAGCAGTGTCAACCACAGATCTGCCAGCTCTTTCAGAGCTGTCCACAACTCTTCAGCATTGTGCGGTTTGTCACCTAAGCATATTAGCTTCAGCACAGCCTGTTGCCTCTTGGCCGAGGCAGTGCTGCAGTGCTTCCATCTTGTGACTGATGTGGTCATTTCGGAGATGGAGGCTGAAAAGGAGGAGGACGCAGAGGAGGAGGTGCAGGATCTGTAGACTGTTGGGGCAACCCTGAATGACCTAGGGCCCGCAATCCTTTCGTCGGGAGGATATGTTCCGTCCCAAGGTCCGACTGTTTCCCGGCTTCCACTATGTTAACCCAATGTGCCATCAGCAAGATGTACCATCCCTGCCCACAAGCACTTGTCCATGTGTCCGTGGTTAGGATGGACTTTCCCTGTAACTACATTGTTGAGGGCACGGCTAACGTTGTGGGACACGTGCTTGTTTAATGCGGGGATGGCACACTGGGAGAAATAGTGGCGGCTGGGGACCGAGTAACGAGGGATGGCCAACGCCATCAGGTTGCGGAAAGCTTTCATCTCCACGAGCCTAAAAGGCAACATTTCGAGCACAAGAAGTTGCGAAATGTGGGAATTTAGTAGTGTGGCCTGTGGGGCGTTGGCTGCGTATTTGCTCTTGCGTTCCAAGGACTGGGGTATGGACAACTGAACACTGTGCTGGGAAAAGGACAGCAAACTGATGTCAATAACTGCACTGACACATTGAAACAAAATTTTAATGGAGGCCAGAAATGAAAGAATTTTCAGCGCAATTATATGTGATCCGTGTGACGGACAAACCATTTTTTTAAATAGATGGCCTGTAGTTAACTATTTTTAACAGCGTCGACCTCGTGTCAATAAGTTCACTGACACACTGAAACAAAATTTCAGTGGAGGCCAGAAATGGCAATATTTTCAGCGCAATTATATGTGATCCGTGTGACGGACAAACCACTGTTTTAAATAGTTTGATTTTTTGCGCTGTAATATGGAAAGGACCTGGCTGCATTTTGCATTGCCAACAAGCATATGGCACAGAAAAATGGTGTTATCTTTATTGATTTTTAATCAGAATTAAGATAAAAAAAAATATTCCTGGCCCCTGATACCTGGGCCTATTATTACAAATATCTGTAAAATCACCAGCAGACAGAACTGGAATGGACCCTCTTGCTATGTGCACTGCAGTTTGCTATATACCCTTCCTGCCTGCCTAGCACTGATATCTCTTCTGCTGAATTAATCCTCAGAAGGACTGTTAGTTGAGATGGATATGTGTCTCTAATATAATTTGGTATGCCTACACTAACTAGAAACAAGGAAATCTCTCCCTAGATCAGCAGCAGCTCGACCTACACTGTCTGATTCCGGAGTGACTGTGACGCGATTGGCGGCGCCAGGTCTGATATAGACCTGATGACGCTGTGCGGCCAGCCAATCACTGTAATGCCACAATCAACATGGCTGAGGCATTACAGTGTGTGGTAGACAGTCCCTGCATGTTGATTGGTGCTCTAAAGAGTGCCAAACCTGCAGGGAGGGGACCCGAGCTGCCGACGAGCAACTCCGGAAATAGTCGACGAGTGCCGAGCATCTCGAGCAGTGAGTTGCTCGGGCGAGCACCAAGCAGTAGCGAGCATGCCCGCTCATCACTAGAAATAATGCTTACTACTGGGTTGCCACTCTGTTAGTTCTACGTTATAAGAATCAATTTTGCCTGGTGCTTCCCGCCCTGGAAAGGGACATGCTAACGTTGGAGCATCAAAACAAGCTCTTAAGCAATATTAATAGAGCTTTACACCCAGATATGAGTGAGGCACACAGTGTGCATCTTTGCTGTAGTCTTTCAACCTCCGGCACGTCAGTTCACCAACGTCAAAATATTAGCAGCAGCAGCAGAGTAAGTGGAAGAAGCAATTTCTGTGAGTTCTTTCACACATTTTTTAGACCAGCTCATGCACCAACACAACAGATTACAAGTCTGACACGTGGAGAACGACTGGAGAGGATGGTAGAGGACTATCTAGAGCACACAACGAATACCATCAGTGAGGATTTTGACCTTTTTACATTTTGGGCTTCATAAATGGATGAATGGCCTGAGTTGAACTGTCACATCTTGGAGGTTTTATCATGCCTGTCAGCCAGCGTTCTCTCAGAATGTGTGTTCAGCGCTGCTGGTGGTTTCGTAAAGGATAAGCGCACACGGCTGTCCCATGAAAGTGTTGACCGCCTAACTTTCATCAAGATTAACAAGTCATGGATTTCAAAGGAATTTTGCACCCCAATTGCAGACTGTACAGAGTAGGTGATGTTGTAGTTTTTAGTGTGCTGCATTGATCTTGCGGAATTGCAGTCTGTGATATGGCTTGTGCACCTGATCTTGCTGTGGCTGCAGGTTTTAGGCCCTTATTTTTGGAAATGTGGATCATACAGATTTAGTTTCTCAATCCATTGGGTTGGCTGTAATGGAAGAGGTGTCGGTCCCCATTATACTACTTATACTCTAGTGAAATTGATGCCACTTTGGTGGTTTAGGCCCAAATGTTTTCAAAGAGGGATCGGTCCTGATTGGGTCTCCATCTACTGGGTTGGCTGTAGAGGAAGAGGTGTCGTTGCTAATTGTACAATTTCTACTGTACTGAAATTGATGCCACTTTGTTGGTGTCTGCCAGTATATTTTGGAAATGTGGGGAATCCTGATTGGGTCTCCATCTATTGGGTTGGCTGTAGTGGAATAGGTGTTGGTCCCCATTATACTACTTATGCTCTTGTGAAATTGATGCCAGTTTGGTGGTTTTAGGCCCAAATGTTTTCAAATGGTAATAGTCCTGATTGAGTATCCATTTACTGGGTTGGCTGTAGGGGAAGAAGTGTCGTTCCTAATTATACTATTTCTACTGTAATGAAATTGATGCCACTTCAGTGGTATTAGGTCCAAATTTAGGGAAATGTGGACACTCCTAATTGGGTATCCATGTGCTGGTTTGGCTGCAGTGGAAGAGGTTTTGATCTCCTTTACAATAGTTATACTCTAGTGAAAGTAATTGCTTGGTGCAGATATTTTTCTCCACACAGGGGTACACAGACCAGATGAACTCAACATGGATATATAAAGCAGACTGCATCTCAGCTTAAAATTGTTTGGGTCAGATATTCTTCTCAACACAGGAGGGAAAAAAAAAGGTTGGGTCCGAACAGCTTCCTGACCCTCGAATGTGCTGTGCTGTCAAGGCAAGAAGAAAAGGAGGGTGACTCTGAGGGCGAGGAATGGGATAACACATTGGATGATGAAGAGGTTGCACATCCAACTTGGGGTTAACCCAGAGGCATGCAGCTGAGTAGCTCATCTATGGAGGTGGAGAAAGAAGACGAGGAGGTTACTTTGCGTCCTATGGTGCAGACACAGAGTGATACAAGCACGAGGGGCACTGCATCCTTAGCCACAACCGTAAAAGTGACAAGCAGCGTTCGCGGGTCTGCATCTCACAAGGCCAGCAAGGTTGCCTAGCCTGGACCTTTTTTGAGACCGCAAAGGATGAGCCAGCTCATGTTATCTGTAAACTTTGCGATAAATAACTCAGTAGAGGGAAAAAGAGCAATAATTTGACTACTACATGCATGAACCTTCACATGCGCAATCAACATGTGTTGCACTGGCAATCTCTCTGCGATAAAAAATGGACCAGTGGACCTGAACAACCATCAGCTTCCCCATCAACAGCATCCGCTACTTCCTCCTCCTCCTCTGTTACAATGCCAAGTATTGGCACGCAGGTCTGCCATTGCAGAACCTCTGCTTCTCTACCTGCTCCAGTCAAGCTGAGAGAGAGCTTGTCAGCTGTAACGGAAGCGGTCATGCATGCTGTGTTTTTTTCACCAAGTACACCACATCTTTCTTAATCTACCGAAACATGTCCCCCTGCACCTCACTCACAGATCAGTAGTTCAGCACTGCTGCCAGCCCTCAGTCCAGCAGTTGTGGTGACATAAAAGATTGTTAACTCTTACACATGACAAAGATAAGAGGTTGAACTCCACCATATTCAATCTGTAGGCCACGGAAATGGTGGTCTTAGGCCCTAATTTTTTTTAAATGTGAACAGTTCTGATTGAGTCTCAATTTCCTGGGTTGGCTGTAGTGGAAGCGGTGTCGGTCCTCATTATTCTACTTAAACTCTAGTGAAAGTGATGCCACTTTGGTGGTTTTAGGCCCTAATTTATTAAAATGTGAACAGAAACTCCTGATTGGGGCTCCATCTATTGGGTTTGCCTGTAATGAAAGAGTTGTCGGTCACCATTATACTAGTTCTACTCTAGTGAAATTAATTCTTTGGTGCAGAAATTTTTGTCATGAGAGTACACAAGATATAATCGATATTGGTTTTCTTGGTATCGTGGTATATAAAGCAGGCTATATTTCACCTTTTAATTTTAAGGTGCTGATATTGTTTTCCATACAAGGGTACTCATTAGTAATGAAAGAGCACTAAATGTGCTCAACTTAGTGGTTCAGTTGTTTCTAAAAACCTACCCAGATCGGCCAGAGCTGCTTGTGAAAGTTCAACGTGTGTGTGCCCATTTCATAAAGTCAGCTATAACTTCCGCCACCCTGGCAGTGCTTCAGAAGCATTTGCAGCTTCCAGCTCGACAACTGTTGTGTGATATCACCACATGTTGGAAATCAGATGTTGGGAAGGATTTGTGAGCAGCAGAGGGCAGTTGTTGAGTGCCAGCATCAACACGCCCATCGGCATTCTGGTCATCCTCCGCACATAAGAGCTGATGAGTGGGCATGGATGTCTGACATCTGTGCCATCCTCAAAAACTTTGAGGACTCCACCAAGATGGTGAGCGGCGATGACGCCATAATTATCATCACCATCCCGCTTCTCTGTCTACAGAAACGCTATCTGCTCACAGTTAAAGAGGAGACATTGCAGGAGGAGCAAGGATTTATGGCGCCCAACCTCCTCTCATCTCAATGTGGATTGGGTGATAATGAGGAGGAGGAGGAGGAGGATGAGGAGGAGAATATGGACAGTTGTCTTCTTGGGGAGGACAGGAAACTCTTGGCTGTCTTGAAAGTCTTGATTAGAGATGAGCGATGTTCGACTCGAACTGTTCGCCAATCTCAAATTCGAGCTGTCTTGGGCGGTGTTCGAGCCATTCGGCGAACACGAACAATTTGAAAAAAATTTGGCTGTTCGAGTTTATGTTCGATAACTGTTCGTGCACCAAAATCATAAGTGTATTTTTTCTCCGTAATGCTGAAAATTAATGTTAATACACAGTTTGAGTGTACAGCGGGGCGGGGGGAGGGGCAGATGATGGATCTCTGCATAAATAATGAAGATCTCCATTTTTTTTTCTCTTTCCCGCATTACAGTGGGGAGGTGCAATCTTTCATCCTATCAGCACCGCACACACATAGCGAACTGCTTTTTTTCACACAAGCAAGGGCATGTGTCGTTGGCAGTGTATGTCACATGTCCTTGCCCTATAAGACCCAACCATTTTCCCCGTCGCCACCATTTTCTCACTGCTGCACCTGCGTGTTAGATGGCACCGCTGTTTCTTTGTGCGCTATACTTTCAGTGTTAATTTCAAGCCAATTTTCGCACAAATCTACCGATAGCTTGGGAGTAGGGAATAGTTGTGATTGCAGTCCTTTTGAGGACTAGGTTACATCATTTCCTACGACTTTTATCAGGCAGGTCTGTGCTCTTAAATAGATAGGTTCGAAGTAAAGACTAATTGTAATTGCAGTCCTTTTGAGGGATAGGTTACATCAGTTCCCATCACTTTTATCAGGCAGGTCTGTGCTCTTAAATAGATAGGTTGAGAGTAAAGAAAAATTGTAATTGCAGTCCTTTTGAGGGCTAGGTTACATCAGTTCCTATCACTTTTATCAGGCAGGTCTGTGCTCTTAAATAGATAGGTTAGAAGTAAAGACTAATTGTAATTGCAGTCCTTTTGAGGGCTAGGTTACATCAGTTGCTATCACTTTTTGCCAGGCAGTTCTGTGCCAGTGCTGTGCAAGTTTTTTCACAGCATTTGGCTAAATCTAGCCAAGCAAATCCTTTTTGGCCTCTTGCAGTGTGTGTTAGTCAGTGGAGTAGCCTATCTGTGTTGCAAGCTACACCACCTGTGTATAGAATACAATTTTTTTTACTGCAACTAGCCAAGTAAAACCTTTTGGGCATAGCATCATTCTATTAGTCCATCTATACTAACCTCCACCAGGTTGCAAATTCAAAATAATTTTTATCTGCATCTAACTCTGAAAAAATATTTGGGCTTCGGCTTTTAGCAGTGTGTGGGACTTGTTCTATTAGTCCATCTATACTAACCTCCACCAGGTTGCAAATTCAAAATAATTTTTATCGGCATCAAGCTCTAAAAAAATATTTGGGCTTGGGCTTGTAGCAATGTGTGGGGCTTGTTCTATTAGTCCATCTATACTAACCTCCACCAGGTTGCAAATTCAAAATAATTTTTATCTGCATCTAGCTCTGAAAAAATATTTGGATTTCGGCATGTAGCAGTGTGTGGGACTTGTTCTATTAGTCAATCTATACTAACCTCCACCAGGTTGCAAATTCAAAATAATTTTTATCTGCATCTAGCTCTGAAAATATATTTGGGCTTGGGCTTGTAGCAGTGTGTGGGACTTGTTCTATTAGTCCATCTATACTAACCTCCGCCAGGTTGCAAATTCAAAATAATTTTTATCTGCATCTAGCTCTGAAAAAATATTTGGGCTTTGGCTTTTAGCAGTGTGTGGGACTTGTTCTATTAGTCCATCTATACTAACCTCCACCAGGTTGCAAATTCAAAATAATTTTTATCTGCATCTAACCAAGACAATACTTTTGGTCTAATAGCACAATTTGGCCACTCAGCTCTGCTCGGTTCCCATCCATTGTTTTTTGTGCATACAGCTACAGAGTTGTCAATTAGTTAACCACCAAAATGAGTGGAAAAAGGCCTGCTGCTGGTGGAAAGGGGAATAGGCGTGTTGGGAAGGGAAAAAAAGGTTGTGTCTGTGGGGTAGGTGTTAAAGCAACAGTAACATCTGCAGAAGAAAGACCATCTTCCAGCCAAACTAAGATGTCTACTTCTTTTAGCGGACAATGTGATAAGATCCCTTTCTTACGGCCACGTCAATCTCTACAAATTCCAGATGAGGCACAAAAACAGCAGGTGCTTCAATAGATATCAAGTGCTCCTTTAAGTGGGCTCTCCTCCACCTCAACTTCAACATCACAAATACTCCAGTCCTCAGAGGTGTCACCCCAATCACACTTGCTTCCTCACAGCTCCCAAGTCTCCAGCCGCCCGTCTGAGTGTGGGGTAGAACAGATGGTTGAGTCTGCAGAGCTGTTTACTCATACTGTAGCCTGGGAATCAGAGGTCGGCTCCAGAGCTTCTGTGAATCCAGACGAGGAAATGATCTGCACTGATGCCCAGAATCTTTATGAGTCCGATCCAGAAACAGACGCAGAAGTTTCTGAACATAATGTTCACAAACTGTAACTCCTGTTGGTGGAGAGAATGAGGAAGACGATGATGAGACTCAAATACCTGATTGGAGCGACAACTTGAGTTTTTTGTCAGGGCAGGAAGAGGTTGGCTCTGAGGACGACGGGTGTGATAACACACAGGGTGATGATGACGAGGTTGGAGAGCCCACTTACTGTCAACCCACAATCAACCAGTCGATGAGGTCAGCAGAGGAGGTGGAGGAAGATGCTAGTGATGATGAGGTCAGGTTGCGCCTTCCTGGACAGAGACGTAGTACTGAAAGCACATCAACAACTGCATCCTCAAACACAACTCTGCCTCTGACCACAAGTCGTGGTGGCTCTTCAGGTCGCATGGGTGCTAAGCCTTGCATAGCCTGGGCATTTTGTCAGATCGATAAGGATGACCCAACTCGTATTATCTGTAACATTTGTCAGTGAAAGCTAAGTAGAGGCCAAAAAATACATAGTACTTTGAGTACTTCATGCATGAACCGGCAAATGGATATGAAGCATAAGTTGCAGTGGGAAGCTCAATGTTCTACAATGCGGCTTAGCCGGCCGGGCCAACCACCGTCTGCCACATCTTGTGCATCCACGGCCTCTTCATCCTCTGTGACTGGGGGGACATCAGTCACACCTGTTTTGGGACCCAGACCTGCCACCTCTTTACCCGCAACAGCCAGCTTGATTGGTAGGTCATAATTTTCTTTGAAGGTGGAAACACCAGCTGGTATTCAGCGTTGTCCAACATCGATAGCACCACCTTTGGATCAAGGCAACCTAACATGTTCACCTGCATCTTCCTCACAGACCGGCAGCTTGCCGGGGACACCCTTCTCAACCCCGTCTAAGATGCCCAGTCGGCACTACTTCTCAAAGAAAGGTGTGCCTGCACTCCACCAGCATGTCGCACACAACATCACCGCTTCTTTGAGAAACTCTGTGTGTGACAGGGTGCATTTCACCACAGACACTTGCACGAGTAGGCATGGACAGGGGCGTTACATGTCGCTGACTGGGCACTGGGTATCTATGGTGACAGCAGGACAAAGTGCTGCTGTCCAAGTCTTGCCGTCCCCACGAGTTGTGCGTCAATCCTCTTTATCTCGAAGTTCCTCCACTGCTTCTGCCTCCTCAACCTCCTCTCGGTCCCCCACCTGCACCCAAAGCCTGACTGGTCATGCCACAAGCTTTCTAACTGTGCAGAAGGGATCCTGCACACCTCCTTACTATGCTGGCAGCAGGGCTCAATGTCATCAGGCGGTTTTTACTTTGAAATGTCTGGGAAATGTGAGTCACACTGCTGAGGAATTGTGGTCAGCTCTGGAGAACCAGTTTCATGAATGGTTCTCTCCACTGGACCGGAAACCAGGGAAGGCCGTGTGCGACAATGCTGCAAACCTGGGTGCGGCCCTTTGCCGGGGCAATGTCACACACTTGCCTTGTATGGCTCACGTGTTGAACCTGGTTGTCTAGCAATTTTTAGCCCACTATCCTGGACTAGATGGCTTTCTGCAGAGGGCACGGTCGCTGTGTGCTCACTTCCGCCGTTCGCGTCCCGCAGCTCAGCGACTTACATCTCTACAGAAGTCTTTGGGCCTGCCACTTCACCGGCTATAATGCGATGTGCCTACGCAGTGGAATTCAACTCTGCACATGTTGCAGCGACTGTGGCAGCACCGACAAGCCCTGGTGCAATACGTTCTGACGTATAGCCTGGGCCAACGAGATCCAGAGGTGGAGCAAATCACGCTGGTTGAGTGGTCTCAGATCAGGGACCTATGCACCCTTCTGCACAGTTTTGAAATGGCGACGAAGATGTTTAGTGCTGACAATGCCATTATCAGCATGACTATTCCGGTGATTTACATGCTGGAGCACATGTTAAACAGAATTCGGAGTCAGGTGGTGGCACAAGAGGAGGTGGAGGAAGTAGAGGAGGAGGAGTTGTATGCGGAAGGGCTAACATCTGCAAGGTCCAGATTGTTGGCAGCACCAAGGCGGCAGGCATGTGAGGGTGGGAGAGATGGTTTTACCAGGGCTCATGGTAGCAGCCAAACTAGTGAGGAAGGTGCAGGAGCCCAGGAAGAAGTGGAGGACGAACTGATGGAAGACTCATCAGATGAGGGAGACCTTGATCACATTTCTGTTGTGTGAGGTTGGGTGGAGAGAGCAGAGAAAGGAAGCATGATTGTTACCTCGCCACCAACACAACAGGGACTTGGTGCTCCTGGATGCGCAAGACACATGAGTGCCTTCTTGCTGCACTACCTGCAACATGACCCTCGAATTGTGAGAATTAGAAATAATCCTGACTACTGGGTTGCCACACTGTTAGATCCCCGGTACAAAAGTAAATTTGCAGAAATTATTCCTGCCACAGAAAGAGATGCATGCAAGCAGGAGTATCAGCAGAGACTTTGCAGAATCTTACATGTGCTTTTTCACAAAACACTAGTGGTGCACGTAGTGAATCTCACAGTTCCAACTTTCAAACCGTGGGACCGTCGAGTGTTCAGTAGTGTTGAGCCACCCCCGTAGTGTTCGAGTTCGGTTCGGTTCGTCGAACACCCGTGTGTTCGCCGAACTGTTCGTCGAACTGTTCGTCGAACACCTTCGAACACCGTTAAAACCAATGGCAGGCAAACAAAAACACATAGAAACACATAGAAAACACCTTCAAAGGTGTCCAAAAGCTGACAAACTGCTCAGAAGACACAACTAACACATGGAAAAGTGACAAGTACATATAGTCATGCGAAAAGAAAAGAGGTGGAGGAGTAAAAGGAGGGGGAGACACAGATATAGGCATGTCATGCCCTTCTAAAATCCAAAAAGTGAGAAGCCGAGACGGCCAGTCCGCTCCTGCCCGTGCCACCTCCGTGTCGCCGGGTTTGTGCCAGAGCCGCGGTGAACCCTGACGGCCAGCCCCCCTCTCCCAATACTGGTGCCTGTCCGCTGGTGGGTCGAGAGAGCCCCCCTGTGGTGGAGGCAGCTCTAAGCTTTTTAATTTAAATTGTCCCTCTAATTTGAATGAATACACTTTAAATCCATTTACAAGGATCTATTGGAGGGCAAGTCTCATGCCAGCAGCCGCGTAATTCCAGCTCCAGTAGCGTCCACTAAAGCTGCTGCAGTTAAAAAGCTTTTATAAGGATCGAGCTCGGCTGTCCACCGCAAGGCATCCTAGTGCCAGTCCCAGCCCCTATGCCTTGGGGTGCCTCCTGATGCTCTTCACTAAGTATCCCGTGGTCCCGAAGCATTTCCTTTGAAAAAATGAAGTGTCCAAACTACAGGTGGTGTAGCTTGCTTAACAGCCGGGATAATCCGCTGACTAGCAGACACTGCTACTAGGCACAAAGTATTTCCTGGGCTAGATGCAGTTAAAAATTTGTAAGTAGATACTCTCGTTGGATGCTGAGAAAGCATTCCATAGAGTCTCCTGGCACGCCATATATGATTCTCTTAAAAAGCTTGGGGTAGGGGTCTAGGGGACCCTTTTATAGCCAAAATCACGGCCCTGTATCACAATACGTCACCTAGGCTGAAGATAAATGGAACTGTAGCACCGAGGGCTCGGTTGCTACAGACGTATTGCACCTCACCCAGAGGTGTGATATCTCACTCTCAGATAAGGATGGAGTGTGGATCAGGACCCGACACCTGCATGCATTACACCACATTGCCGTGGGGCAGGGCGACCAATATGCCCCTGAGATGGGCACGACAGTCCCTGTCCCTGGCTGGAGTGGGGGGAGGGAACACTGAGGAAGGGGAACCCTGCAGTGCAGGAGCAGGGAGGAAGCAGTTCCTGGGTGCATTGAGAAGGGAGTATAAAAGGTGGGCACCATCTTAGTTCAGTGCAGAGAAGTCTGAGCAGAAGTGGCAGGGAGCAGGGGCTCTGCATGAGCTCTGCTCCGGAGGCGGGCCTAGTAACAGAGGCCCAGGCCTGCAAGAGGGAGAAGGAAGGAAGAGGAGCGGAGAAGGCTCCAGGAACGAGGAATGAAGGGATCCCAGGGGTGCGGACGGGCGAGTCGCCACCGCACGCCCGAATCCACCTGCGTGGAGGGGTCAGGCCAAAGGGGGAGACCGGTCCCCGAACTAGTGGAGGCAGGAAACGACCCTCAGCTAGAAACCGGAGGCTCTGACATTTTATGTGGCGCAGCCCCTTGCTCCACCCGCTAGGAAGGCACCACATAGGGTCAGGGAAACTGGCGCCAAGTTTACCAAGAGGAGGCCCGAGGCAGCCGGACAGAAGTGTTGGTAAGAAAGGCCAGACAAAGGACACACAAAGGGGGTCCTGTGAAGCGCTCCAAAGTTATCTGGGAGTTGTCTGAGCCCCTCACCTGGTGAGCACAGTACGACGTGGGCAGCCGTTACCTGCAGACGTGGTCTGGATAATAAGAACTGTGAGTAAAGGCCCTGAACTGCATCACTGACTCCGTGTCGTTACTGCTGCTGCCCTGCACCATCACCCCCATCCTCCGCATACACTGCCCTGAGGCTATACTCCTCCCGTGGGGAGTTATGCTACGCTCTGCTGCACCCACAACACCAGCCTTAGCGGTCTGCCCTGTAGCGGCGGTTCACTCTGACCGCAATCCACGGGTGGCGTAGTCGGACATTTAAACATCAAAACCACATAAATAGTTCCGCCACTGGTTTGACCGCCCTGAGCCACGGAACCGGATCGCCGCCACGAAGACTACAACCACCAGCATCCACCAAAAAGGGTCCGGCTCCGAGTGTCCCAAGGCCCAGGGGGTGCGTCAGAACATTTTCATCACCTTTCACAATCACCAATGGGACAAGGCAGGGATGTCCTCTGTCCCCTCTCTTATACATCCTAGTGACGGAGCACCTGCTCTCATCAATTCGCCATAACCCCAATATTAGGTGGATTGAGGTGGGAGGCACCGAGTACAAGTGCTCTCTATTTGCTGATGATGTCCTAGTATATATCACTCAATCACATATATCCATCCCTGCTGTTATGGCTGAAATAGATCACTTTGTTACATGGTAAAATTTTAAAATCAATGCAGCGAAGTCTGAGGCCCTCGATGTCTCCCTCCCTAAATCCATATAGGATTCCATCCAGTCCAACTTTCCCTTTGCCTGGCCCTCACAGGGTATCAAATACTTAGGGATTCCTATTCATAGAGACCTCTCCCATCTATGTTATCTTAATTTTGGGCCCTTTATTGAACAATTCCATACAGACCACGGTTGGCAAGTTGGAACTGTGAGATTCACTACGTGCACCACTGGTATTTTGTGGAAAAGCACATGTAAGATTCTGCAACAGTCTCTGCTGATACTCCTGCATGCGTGCATCCCTTTCTATGGCAGGAATAATTTCTGCAAATTTACTTTTGTACCGGGGATCTAACAGTGTGGCAACCCAGTAGTCAGGATTATTTCTAATTCTCACAATTCGAGGGTCATGTTGCAGGTAGTGCAGCAAGAAGGCACTCATGTGTGTTGCGCATCCAGGAGCACCAAGTCCCTGTTGTGTTGGTGGCGAGGTAACAATCATGCTTCCTTCCTCTGTCCTCTCCCCCCAACCTCGCACAACAGAAATGTGATCAAGGTCTCCCTCATCTGATGAGTCTTCCATCAGTTCGTCCTCCACTTCTTCCTGGGCTCCTGCACCTTCCTCACTAGTTTGGCTGCTACCATGCGCCCTGGTAAAATCATCTCCCCCACCCTCACATGCCTGCCGCCCTGGTGCTGCCGACCGTCTGGACCTTGCAGATGTTAGCCCTTCCGCATACAACTCCTCCTCCTCTACTTCCTCCACCTCCTCTTGTGCCACCACCTGACTCCGAATTCTGTTTAACATGTGCTCCAGCATGTAAATCACCGGAATAGTCATGCTGATAATGGCATCGTCAGCACTAAACATCTTCGTCGCCATTTCAAAACTGTGCAGAAGGGTGCATAGGTCCCTGATCTGAGACCACTCCTCCAGCGTGATTTGCCCCACCTCTGAATCTCGTTGGCCCAGGCTATACGTCAGAACGTATTGCACCAGGGCTTGTCGGTGCTGCCACAGTCGCTGCAACATGTGCAGAGTTGAATTCCACCGGGTAGGCACATCGCATTTTAGCCGGTGAAGTGGCAGGCCCAACGACTTCTGTAGAGATGTAAGTCGCTGAGCTGCGGGATGCGAACGGCGGAAGTGAGCACACAGCGACCGTGCCCTCTGCAGAAGGCCATCTAGTCTGGGATAGTGGGCTAAAAATTGCTGGACAACCAGGTTCAACACGTGAGCCATACAAGGCACGTGTGTGACATTGCCCCGGCGAAGGGCCGCACCCAGGTTTGCAGCATTGTCGCACACGGCCTTCCCTGGTTTCAGGTCCAGTGGAGACAACCATTCATGAAATTGGTTCTCCAGAGCTGACCACAACTCCTCAGCTGTGTGACTCACATTTCCCAGACATTTCAATGTAAAAACCGCCTGATGACGTTGAGCCCTACTGCCAGCATAGTAAGGAGGTGTGCAGGATCCCTTCTGCACAGTTAGAAAGCTTGTGGCATGACCAGACAGGCTTTGGGTGCAGGTGGAAGACCGAGAGGAGGTTGAGGAGGCAGAAGCAGTGGAGGAAAAATGACATAAAGAGGATTGACGCACAACTCGTGGGGACGGCAAGACTTGGACAGCAGCCCCTTGTCCTGCTGTCACCATAGTACCCAGTGCCCAGTCAGCGACATGTAACGCCCCTGTCCATGCCTACTCGTCCAAGTGTCTGTGGTGAAATGCACCCTGTCACACACAGAGTTTCTCAAAGAAGCGGTGATGTTGTGTGCGACATGCTGGTGGAGCGCAGGCACACCTTTCTTTGAGAAGTAGTGCCGACTGGGCATCTGGTACTGGGGCACTGCGACGGACATAAGGTCTCGAAAATCCTCTGTGTCCACCAGGCGGAAAGGCAGCATTTCTGTAGCCAAGAGCTTGCAGATGGTGAAATTCAACCTCTTAGCTTTCTCATGGCTAGGAGGAAATGGTCTTTTACTTGTCCACATCTGAGGGACCGAGGGCTGGCTATTGTGCTTAGACGGGGTTGATAAGGGTGTCCCCGGCAAACTGCCGGTCTGTGAGGAAGATGCAGGCGGACATGTTAGGTTGCCTTGATCCAAAGGTGGTGCTATCGATGTCGGACAGCGCTCAAGACCAGCTGGTGTTACCACCTCCAAAGAAAATGATGACCTGCCAATCACGCTGGCTGTTGCGGGTAAAGAGGTGGCAGGTCTGCGCCCCAAAACAGGTGTGACTGCTGTCCCCCCAGTCACAGAGGATGAAGAGGCCGCGGATGCACAAGATATGGCAGACGGTGGTTGGCCCGGCCGGCTAGACCGCATTGTAGCACACTGAGCTTCCCACTGCAACTTATGCTTCATGTCCATGTGCCGGTTCATGCATGAAGTACTCAAACTATGTATTTTTTGGCCTCTACTTAGCTTTTGCTGACAAATGATACAGATAACACGAGTTGGGTCATCTTTATCGATCTGAAAAAATGCCCAGGCTATGCAAGGCTTAGCACCCATGCGACCTGAAGAGCCACCACGACTTGTGGTGAGAGGCAGAGTTGTGTTTGAGGATGCAGTTGTTGACGTGCTTCCAGTACTACGTCTCTGTCCAGGTAGGCGCAACCTGACCTCGTCGTCACTAGCATCTTCCTCCACCTCCTCTGCTGACCTCATCTCTTGGCTGACTGTGGGTTGACAGTAAGTGGGATCTCCGACCTCATCATCATCACCCTGTGCGTTATCACACCCGTCGTCCTCAGAGCCAACCTGTTCCTGCCCTGACAAAAAACTAAAGTTGTCGCTCCAATCAGGTATTTGAGTCTTATCATCGTCTTCCTCATTGTCTCCACCAACAGGAGTTACAGTTTGGGAATGAGGGTCTACATTATGGTCAGAACCTTGTGCGTCTGGTCCTGGATCCGACTCATAAAGATTCTGGGCATCAGTGCAGATCATTTCCTCGTCTGGATTCACAGAAGCGCTGGAGTCGACCTCTGATTCCCAGGCTATAGTATGAGTAAACAGCTCTGCAGACTCAACCATCTGTTCTACCTCATACTCAGACGGGCAGCTGGAGATTTGGGAGCTGTGAGGAAGCAAGTGCGATTTGGGTGACACCTTTGAGGACTGGAGTATTTGTGATGTTGAAGTTGATGTGGAGGAGAGCCCACTTAAAGGAGCACTTGATATCCGTTGAAGCACCTGCTGTTTTTGTGCCTCATCTGGAATTTGTAGCGATTGGCGTGGCCGTAAGAAAGGGATCTTATCACATTGTCCGCTAAAAGAAGTAGACATTTTAGTTTGGCTGGAAGATGGTCTTTCTTCTGCACCTACCCCACGGACACAACCTTTTTTCCCCTTCCCAACACGCCTATTCCCCTTTCCACCAGCAGCAGGCCTTTTTCCACTCATTTTGGTGGTTAACTAATTCACAACTCTGGAGTTGTTTGCACAAAAAAACAATGGATGGTAACCGAGCAGAGCTGAGTGGCCAAACTGTGGTATTAGGCCAAAACTATTGGCTGGGTTAGATGCAGAAAAAAATTATTTTTAATTTGCAACCTGATGGAGGTCAGTATAGATGGACTAATAGACCAAGTCCCACACACCGCTAGAAGCCCAAATATTTTTTCAGAGCTAGATGCAGAAAATTTTTTTATTCAATTTGCAACCTGATGGAGGTCAGTATAGATGGACTAATAGACCAAGTCCCACACACTGCTAGAAGCCCAAATATTTTTTCAGAGCTAGATGCAGAAAAAAATTATTTTTAATTTGCAACCTGATGGAGGTCAGTATAGATGGACTAATAGACCAAGTCCCACACACTGCTAGAAGCCCAAATATTTTTTCAGAGCTAGATGCAGAAAAAAATTATTTTTAATTTGCAACCTGATGGAGGTCAGTATAGATGGACTAATAGACCAAGTCCCACACACTGCTAGAAGCCCAAATATTTTTTCAGAGCTAGATGCAGAAAAAAATTATTTTTAATTTGCAACCTGATGGAGGTCAGTATAGATGGACTAATAGAACAAGTCCCACACGCTGCTAGAAGCCCAAATATTTTTTCAGAGATAAATGAAGAAAAAAATTATTTTTAATTTGCAACCTGATGGAGGTCAGTATAGATGGACTAATAGACCAAGTCCCACACACTGCTAGAAGCCCAAATATTTTTTCAGAGCTAGATGCAGAAAAAAATTATTTTTAATTTGCAACCTGATGGAGGTCAGTATAGATGGACTAATAGACCAAGTCCCACACACCGCTAGAAGCCCAAATATTTTTTCAGAGCTAGATGCAGAAAAAAATTATATTCAATTTGCAACCTGCTGGAGGTCAGTATAGAAGGACTAATAGAACAAGTCCCACACACTGCTAGAAGCCCAAATATTTTTTCAGAGCTAAATGAAGAAAAAAATTATTTTTAATTTGCAACCTGATGGAGGTCAGTATAGATGGACTAATAGACCAAGTCCCACACACTGCTAGAAGCCCAAATATTTTTTCAGAGCTAGATGCAGAAAAAAATTATATTCAGTTTGCAACCTGATGGAGGTCAGTATAGATGGACTAATAGAATGATGCTATGCCCAAAAGATTTTACTTCACTAGGTGCAGTAAAAAAATTGGTATTCTATACACAGGTGGTATATCTTGCAACACAGATAGGCTACTCCACTGACTAACACACTCTGCAATAGGCCAAAAAGGATTAGCTTTGCTAGATTCAGCCAAATGCTGTGAAAAAAACTTGCACAGCACTGGCACAGACCTGCCTGGCAAAAACTGATAGGAACTGATGTAACCTAGTCCTGAAAAGGACTCCAATTACAATTAGTCTTTACTCCCACAATCTAACTATTTAAGAGCACAGACCTGCCTGATAAAAGTCGTAGGAAATGCTGTAACCTAGTCCTTAAAAGGACTGCAATCACAACTATTCCCTACTCCCAAGCTATCTGTATATTTGTGCGAAAATTGGCTTGAAATTAACAAGGTATAGCGCACACAGCAACAGCGGTGCCGTCTAACACGCAGCTGCAGCAGTGAGAAAATGGTGGCGACGGGGAAAATGGCTTGGTCTTATAGGGCAAGGACATGTGACATACACTGCCAATCACACATGCCCTTGCTTGTGTGAAAAAAAGCACTTCGCTCCGTGTGTGCGCTGCTGATAGGCTGACAGATTGCACCTCCCCACTGCAAATGCGGGAAAGAGAAAAAAAAATGGAGATCTTCATTGTTCCTGCAGAGATCCATCCCCTGCCCCTCCCCCCACCCCGCTGTACACTCAAACTGCGTATTAACATTAATTTTCATCATTACTGAGAAAAAATCCAGTTATGATTTTGGTGCACGAACAGTTATCGAACATAACCTCGAACAGCCGAATTTTTCTCAAATTGTTCGTGTTCGCCGACCGGCTCGAACACCGCCCAAAACAGCTCGAATTTGAGATTGGCGAACAGTTCGAGTAGAACAACGCTCATCTCTAGTGTTCAGCACTCAAAACGTAACAGAAACACAGTATCTGCTGGTAACATCAATTTTGCGGAATCATTTCACCACTTTTTTAGCCCATCCTTTACAAGGCCACAGGAGACCAGAAGTCTGACACATGCCTATAGACGATGGTACAGGAGTATCTCCAAGTAAACATTGAAGCCATGACTGTGTCACTGGACCCTTGATCTTTTTGGGCTTCCAATCTGGATAAATGGCCGGAGCTTTCCACTTACGCCTTGGAGATCTTGTCATGCCCCGCAGCCAGCGTTCTGTCTGAACGTGTGTTCAGCGCTGCTGGTGGTGTGCTGATGCACGCGGCTCTCCACTGAAAATGTAGACAGACTCACGTTCATAAAGATGAACAAGTCATGGATCCGAAAGGACTTTTCTACCCCTGTGTCATCCTGGTGAGAGTAAAAGCTGGATGATTTGTTAAAATCACCTCACCAACCGTTTTAAGCTTTCAAATTAGTAATCATGTTTATCTGTATCATGGCTGGAAAATAATTTGGGCCTTGTAGCAGTGTGCAGTACTGATTCTATTAGGCCATCTATACTAAATTCCACCAGATTTAAAATTACTAATCATGTTTATCTGTATCTTGGCTGGAAAATAATTTGGGCCTTGTAGCAGTTTGCAGTACTGATTCTATTAACCATCTATACTAAACTCCACCAGATTTAAAATTACTAATCATGTTTATCTGTATCTTGGCTGGAAAATAGTTTGGGCCTTGTAGCAGTTTGCTGTGCTGATTATATTAGGCCATCTATACTAAGCTCCACCAGCTTTCAAATTAATAATAATTTTTAGCTGCATCTAGCCTGGAAAATAATTTTGGGGCTCCTAGATGCGCAAGACACATGAGTGCCTCCTTGCTGCACTACCTGCAACATGACCTTCAGATTGTCAGTATTCGAAATAATCCTGACTACTGGGTTGACACACTGTGAGATCCCCCACACTCTTCGATCAACCTTTTCATTTTAATAAAGAACAAAAAAATGGTCATTTTTGAAATTATAAGCATTAGCAGATTATTAGTAACTGAAATCAAACAGTTTTCAACTCAAAACTTTATTCTAGGTGATGTTACATTTGCACATAGGACCCCTTCTTCAAAAGGAGCTTCTCAACTCTCTAGTCCATTGAATTTGTCAGGTTTTGGATGGTTTCTGCTTCAATTGTTTAGCATGAGGATAGAATACCCTCCCAGAGCTGTTACTTAGATGTGAACTGCCTCGCGCCATCATAGACACTCCTTTTGATGATGCTCCAGAGGTTCTCAATGGGGTTGAGGTCAGGGAAGCATGGGTGTCACACCATAAGTTTGTTCCCTTTTATGCCCATATCAGCCAGAGATGCAGATGTGTTATGTGCAGCATGAGACAGTGCATTATCATGCATGAAAATGATCTTGCTGTGGAGTACACGGTTCTTCTTCTTGAACCATGGCAGGAAGTGCTGTTTGAGAAACTCCACATACATTATGGAGTTCATCTTTACCCCCTCAGGGATCCTAAAGGGGCCGACAATCTCTCTCCCCATGATTCCAGCCCAAAACATTACTCCTCCTCCTCCTTGTTGGCGTCGTAGGCATGTTTGCATGGGGTGTCCATCAACCAGCCATCCTCCACTCCATCCATCTGGACCATCGAGCGTTGCACGGCACTCATCGGTGAACAAAACAGTTTTGAAGTCAGTCTTCATGTATTGTTTGGCCCACTGGAGCCGTTTCTGCTTGTGTAGAGTGGATAGAGGAGGTCGACAGGATGGCTTACGCACAGCTGCAAACCAGTGAAGGACCCTGCATCTTGTTGTTCGGGGGACGTTGGAGGCACCAGCAGCTTCAAAAACTTGTCTGCTGCTATGACAAGGCTTTTTTGCCGCTGCTCTTTTAACCTGACGTAATTGCCTTTAGGAAAGAGTCCTCAATTTTCCCTTATCAGCACACACACGTGTGTACTGTGAATCAGCTACATACTTCTTTATTGTGCGATGATCAGGATGAAGTGTCTTGGCAATGTTGATTGCAGTCATGCCTTGACCTAAACACTCCACAATTTGTTGCTTCTCAGCAGCCGACACATCCTTTTTCTTTCCCATTTTGGCAGAAAATGTAAGCTGCTTAATAATGTTGGACAGCCTTCTTAAGTAGTCTTGCCTTTCATTGGACACACCTGCCAAACTAATTAGCACAGGTGTTTGCAATTGCTTACTGTGATATAAAGAGCCCTGACACACATCACCATCAATAAGTTTAATTGACAAACAAAAAAATTCATACCTTATCACTCCTAAACACTTTTTGCAGAATAATTTGGAACACAGTGTACATGTGCTTTTCCACAAAACACCAGTGGTTCACGTAGTGAATCTTACAGTTCTAACTTGCCAACCGTGGTCTGTATGGAGTTGTTCAATAAAGGGCCCAAAATTAAGATAACATAGACGGGAATACGAATTCCTAAGTATTTGATACCCTGTGAGGGCCAGGCAAAGGGAAAGTTTGACTGGATGGAATCCTGTATGGATTTGGGGAGGGAGACATCGAGGGCCTCAGACTTCGCTGCATTGATTTTAAAATTTGACCATTTAACAAAGTGATCTATTTCAGCCATAACAGCAGGGATGGATATATGTGATTGAGTGATATATACTAGGACATCATCAGCAAATGCAGAGCACTTGTACTCAGTGCCTCCCTCCTCAAACCACCTAATATTGGGGTTATCGCGAATTGATGAGAGCAGGTGCTCCATCACTAGGATGTATAAGAGAGGGGACAGAGGACATCCCTGCCTTGTCCCATTGGTGATTATGAAAGGTGATGAAAATGTTCCATTTATCTTCAGCCTAGGTGACGTATTGCGATACAGGGCCGTGATTTTGGCTATAAAAGGGTCCCCTAGACGCCTACCCCAATCTTTTTAAGAGAATAATATATGGCGTGCAAGGAGACTCTATGGAATGCTTTCTCAGCATCCAACGAGAGTATCTAATTACAAATTTTTAACTGCATCTAGCCCAGGAAATACTTTGTGCCTAGTAGCAGTGTCTGCTAGTCAGGTGATTATCCCAGATGTTAAGCAAGCTACACCACCTGTAGTTTGGACACTTAATTTTTTCAAAGGAAATGGTTCGGGCCCCCGGGACACTAAGTGAAGAGCATCGGGGAGGCACCCAAAGGCACAGGGGCTGGAACTGGCGGTAAGACACCTTGCGGTGGACCGCAAAGCTCGATCCTTATAAAAGCTTTTTAACTGCAGCAGCTTTAGTGGACGCTACTGGAGCTGGAATTACGCCGCTGCTGGCATGAGACTTGCCCTCCAATAGATCCTTGTAAAAGGATTTAAAGTGTACTCATTCAAATTAGAGAGATAATTTAAATTAAAAAGATTATACCTGCCTCCATCGCAGGGGGGCTCGCTCGACCCACCAGCAGACAGTCACCAGTATTATGAGAGGGGGGCAGGCCGTCAGGGTCCACCGCAGCTCTGGCACAAACCCGGCGACACGGAGGTCGCAAAGGCAGGAACGGACAGGCTGTGTCGGCTTCGCACTTTTTTGGTTTTAGAAGGGCATGACATGCCTATATCTGTGTCTCCCCCTCCTTTTACTCCTCCACCTCTTATCTTTTCGCATGACTATATGTACTTGTCACTTTTCCATGTGTTAGTTGTGTCTTCTGAGCAGTTTGTCAGCTTTTGGACACCTTTGAAGGTGTTTTCTATGTATTTTCTATGTGTTTCTATGTGTTTTTGTTTGCCTGCCATTGGTTTTAATGGTGTTCGAAGGTGTTCGATGAACAGTTCGATGAACAGTTCGGCGAACAGTTCGGCGAACATACGGGTGTTCGACAAACCGAACCGAACTCGAAAACTACGGTGGTGGCTCAACACTAGTCTTGATACCCCTCTTTCAGTCTGTGGGAAAGCTGTATGAGTTTCGCTTAATGACCTTCAGTGGCCTAATCCATGGCTTTGTTTATGCACGTTATTTCTCAAAATGCATTGCAGATCAGGCCATTGTCCAACTCTGTAGTGATTAAATACAAGGTGTAAAGAAAGATCTTTGTCTGTGACTAAACACCACTGAAAAGTGTGAGCTGATGTTGGATGGACAGCCATTGCTTATGCAACAAGCTGCATTAGAAGACTTCCTGGGAAAAATGACAGCCAGAGTAGACACTGTTTCCCTCTATGCCAGTCCTTTCACCAACTAAAGAATATGGCTGTGGTGAAATGCAACTCTCACGGAGAGGCAGTGTCAAAATGAAGAACAATGGACTTACTATAGGATTTGATTTGAAGTGACCACCTTTCTCCCTCGCTAAAGAACCCCATAGCAGTTGAAAACTTTGCGATATGAACTCTCCTGAAGGAGAAGATGGGGCCCACCGGAGGAGTCTCCGGTTCTCTGGTGGGCCCATCCAACCCTACCGAGAAGCAGCCTGGCTAACAAAAGTCTGTGAGAAGGTTCCCAGACACTTTATATCTGCTTTTTTACTTTGACCTGGCTCCAGTGAGATGTACCGTTCCTGGCCACATTCACTTGTCCACGTGTTTGTGGTTAGGCGGTCCTTCCCACTAAGTGCACTGGGACGGGCATGGGTAATGTTCTGGGACCTGTGCTTGCGGAAGGCGGGGACGACACGGGGAGAAATATTGGTGGCTTGGGACCGAGTATGGAGACGTGGCCGCCGCCATAAGGTTGTGAAAAGCTTCTGCCTCCAAGAGCCTAAAATGCAACATTTCAAGTGCAAGCAGCTGTCCAGAAATGTGGCAGCTTAGTATTGTGGCCTGTTTGTGGGTCGGTGGCTGGCTGCATACTCGCGCTTGCATTCCAAGTAACAAAAAACTAAGGAGATGCATAGCCTCATCATCATCACAACCTGCAAGGTTTTTACTATGAACTCTCCTGAGAAGCCAGGAATCTCAGGTTCTCTGGTGGGCTCGTCCAACCCTTCTGAGAAGCAGCCCTGGCTAAGAAAAATCTGTGGGAAGGTTTCCGGACACTCTATGGCTGCTTTTTTCCTGTGGATTGGCTCCATAAATCCATAAGATTGCAATCTGTAAGATCCATTCACTGGCTCCCAATTCCCCAGCGTATCCAGTTCAAACTACTAACACTGCCATACAAAGCCATCCATAACCTTTCTTCTCTGTACATCTCTGAACTAATCTCCCAATATATTCCCTTATGTAATCTCCAGTCCTCCCAAGACCTCCTTATCTCCACACTTATTTGTTCCTCACCAAATCACCTCCAGTACTTCTACCAAATATCCCCCATCCTCTGGAATTCTGTGCCTCAACACATCCGATTAGCCACCACATTCGGATCCTTCATACACAACCTGAAAACCCATCTCTTCAAGACCGCCTACAGCCTGCCATTCCCTCGCTGCCACCTCAACACCACCGGAGCTAATGCAACTCCACAACCTACTGTCTCCTTCCCCACCATCCTGTAGAATGTAATGCCGCAAGTGCAGGGTCTATAAGACTTAAGATGTAATATGGCACCTTGGTAAAGCCCAGTTATGTTCTCCCTCTCATATCTAACAATAACAAAGAGGTCATGCTGGAGAAACTTGCACCTACTTCCACTCAGTGTCTTCAGCTCCTTTGTGAGAAACTAATGTTTGCTCAGTCAGTCTACCAAATAAAATTCCTGAGGTATGGAAATTGTGGATGGCTTTGCTTCTGATACTGGGTGCTAATACCAAACCATGGCATGCCATTTACTGGATATTCCTGGCTGGTTGGAGACAAGATCATTCCCACAGAAAAGTACCAGCAAGGTAGGGAGGTGGTAGCCTCTATCATCATGAAGAAGTTTGCTCGTTGTCTAGTAGTCTGGCTTTTATGCTAAAGATCCTGCTCATTTTTAGTTTTAAGTTAGTACGCAGAGACTTCCAGGCTGGGATAGTGGCGGAGAAATTGCTGTACCATCAGGTTGAGGATGCGAGCCATGCAAGGCACGTGTCTGAGGTTGCCCCGGCATAGGGCATTATTGCACATAGCCTTCACTTGCTCCAGGTTCAGGGGAGACAGCCATTGCTCAAACTCGGCCTGGAGAGTTGTCCACAATTCTTCAGCTGTATGACTGCGATCTCCAAAGCATATTAATTTTAACACTGCCTGATTGCGGTGAGCCCTGGCTGCGCAGTATGGAGGTGGGGGGGTGGGGTTCTCTCTGCACTGTTGGAATGTTTGTCTCATTAAGGCAGAGGTTGAGGGAGCAGGTGGAGACCCTAGAGGAGGTGGAGGATGCAGAAGCTCTGGAGAAAGTGTTTGATACAGAGGTTTGTCCCGCAAGCCTTGGGGATTCCAACACTTGCTGTCTAGTGACACCTTGGTGTCTAGTGGTTTAGTTCTCCATCTCCTGGTGTGTAGTGGCTTAGTTCTCCAACCCTAGTTGACTAGTAGATTAGTTTTCCAACCCCTGTTGTCTTATTAGTTTAGTTCTCCAACCCCTGTTTTCTATTAGTTTAGTTTTCCATGTTCTGGTGTGTATTTGTTTCATTCTCCAACCTTTGCTATTTTGCAGTTTAGTTTTCAAACCCCTGTTGTATATTAGTTTAGTTCTCCATGTTCTGGTGTGTATTTATTTCTTTCTCCAACCCATCCATACCCACCCCCAGGGGTTAATGTCTGGTGACGAGGGTTTGTATTCTTCTCAAACCCAATTTCATCCTGACCCAGATCAACTGAAAAAATTTGGGGCATCTCTGCACAAGCTTTCCCCCTCTTGAGTCTGTGAAGTTTTAGATCAGATCTCTGATGCCCCGGAATAGAATTTGTGAACAGCTCAGCAGACTCGCCCATCTGTGCTTCCCCACAGTCAGTTAGCTGGCTTGAGAGTTGTGACATGTGTGAAAACAAGGGTAATTGGGGTGCCACCTCTGAGGACTGTACTGTGTGTGATGTTAAGATGGAGGAAGAGGAGCAGAGGCCACTTGATGCAGCGCTTGTCATCTACTGGAGCACATATTCTTCATGCCTCTCATCTTCAAGGCATACCACTGTTTGACTGCCAAAGAAAGGGAGTGGAGTCCAGTAACAGAAGTTTTAAAAATGCTGCACAATTGCTCACTGCAGCAAAACAAACCTATTTCTCAAATCTCATATCATACATGTCTCACAACCCTAAACAGCTATTAAGTACTTTCAAGTCGCTCCTCTGTCCACCACCTCCCCCTCCCTCTCCTCTCCTCTCATCTTAGCTGAAGACTTAGCCTCATTCTTCAAGCAAAAGATTGACAACATAGGGCAAAGCTTCTGCTTAAATTCCCAACAGCCCCTTCTCATAATGACTCAACTCTCCTCCTCCAAAACCAGCTTCCCCGCCATCATGGAAATCATCTTTACTCTCCAAATCACTTCTCACCTTCTGTGAACTTGACCCAATACCATCCCACCTCTTTCCAAACCATACCACAGTCTTCATCCAAAGCCTTACCCTCCTCTTCAACCTGTCACTAACAACTGGTGTTTTCCCCTCATGATTTAAACATACCTTGATCACACCCATCCTCCAAAAGCCTTCCCTTGACCCATCCTATGTTTAGCTATTGCCCCATCCCACTTCTCCCCTATGCCTCCAAACTACTGGATCAACAAGTCTATTTTGAACTGTCCTCCCACCACTCCTCCTGCTCCCTCTTTAACTGCTTACAATCTGGCTTCCGGCCTCACCATTCCACTGAAACTGCCCTGACTAAAGTTACCAATGACCTACTAACTGCCAAATCCAAGCAAGACTACGCTGTCCTCCTCCTCCTAGACCTGTCATCTGCCTTCGACACAATAGACCAAACCCTCTTACCACAGACTCTCATCTCTTGGCATCACAGACTTGGCCCTGTCTTGGATCTTTTCATATGTAACCGACAGGACATCCAGTGTCTCCCACTCACATACCACCTCCTCATCTCACCCCCTAAGTGTTAGTGTCCCCCAAGGTTCAGTTCTAGGACCCAGGCTCTTCTCCATTGATACCTTGGTCTGGGACAGCTCATAGTCTCACGGCTTTCAGTATCACCTCTATGCTGATGACACACAGATCTTCCTCTCAGGACCTGATATCACCTCCTTACTAATCAGAATCCTGCAATGTGTGTGCTGTATTTCATCTTTCTTCTCTGCTAGATTTGTGAAACTTAACATGGATAAAACAGAATGTATAATTTTTCCACCATATCATTCATCCCCTCCCAACTGAACTATCCATCAAAGTGAATTGCTGCCCACTCTCCCCACTCCTGCAAGCTTGACTCTGATCTATCCTTCAAACGTCAGATCCAAGCCCTTTCCACTTGCTGCTGACTCCAACTCCAAAGTATCTCGAGGATCTGCACATTCCTCAACCATGAATGTAGAAAAACACCTGTGCACGCCCTCATCATCTCCCGCCTCGACTACTACAAGCTCCTGCTCTGTAGCCTCCCTTCTACCACTCTCGCACCCCTCCAATCTATCATAAACTGTGCTGGACAATTAATCCACTTGTCACCCTGCTATTCCCAGGCTTATCGCCTCTTTCAATCCCTGTCACTCAGAGACTCCAGTTGAAAAGCTTTGGCATACCAAGCCATCAAAAACCTGTCTCCTCCATACATGTGTGACCTAGTCTCCCTGTACCAGTTACCTGCACGCAACCTCCCATCCTTGCAAGATGAAGACCCACTTCTTGTGACAAGCCTACAATCTGCGGTAACCCTCACTTCAGCATACCGCTGCATGACTAGCTGTACCCTGAGCTACTGTACCCTCGCCCATCCCTTGTACATTGTGTGTGTGCCCTCGCGGGCAGGGTCCCCTCTTCTCTTGTATCAGTCGGTGACCCCTTTTTGCATGTAGCGCGCCACGGAATAAACGTTGCTGTAATAGTAATAATATTTATAGTACTTGTACTCTCGGTCAGTTGATGACACTTTCCTGGTGTCTATCCCTTATTTGATGTGTTTTGCCAACTTTTGTAACCGTTTGAAGGTGTTGGATATGCTTTTTTTTTTGTCCCCTCATGGAATCCTATGGTGTTCGGAAATGTTTGACAAACATTTGACGAATAAATTTGGCGTATGTCTAAATATTCGGCAAACATTTCCGAACCGAACATTGAAATGTTCGCTCATCTCTAATTGCTAAGGTTAAATAAATACCACCATGCTATAATCACATAATAACACAACATACTTGTGAAATAATTCCACCATACTGAACATTACCAACAGGACTGTACCAATACCAATATTATCATTAATACTGACATATAAGAAACATATTACTGTCAGTCCATAATCTTCAGACCATATATATTGTATACTGTGCAGATAAATCCAGTGACTCACCAGTGAAGTTTTCACTTATTGTTGTTCCGCCTTATAGCAATAATGCCCCCTGTGCATTCTTATAGTCGTACAACACTCCTATAGTAATAACACACCCACTGCCTCCACACTGTTAAAATGACCCATTCTACTGCTCAAAAAAATAAAGGGAACACTTAAACAACAGAATATAACTCCAAGTAAATCAAACTTCTGTGAACTCAAACTGTCCTCTTAGGAAGCAACAATGATTGACAATCAATTTCACATGCTGTGCAAATGGAATAGACAATAGATGGAAATTATTGGCAATTATCAAGACACCCTAGATAAAGGAGTGGTTCTGAAAGCAGGGACCATAGACCACATCTCAGTACCAATGCTTTCTGGCTGATGTTTTGATCACTATTGAATGTTGTTTGTGCTTTCACACTCGTGGTAGCATGTGACGGACTTTACAACTCACAGAAGTTGCTCAGGTAGTGCAGCTCATCCAGGATGCCACATCAATGCGAGCTGTGGCAAGAAGGTTTGCTGTGTCTGTCAGCGTAGTCTCCAGAGGCTGGAGGAGCTACCAGGAGACAGGTCAGTACACCAGGAGACGTGGAGGGGGCCGTAGGAGGGCAACAACCCAGCAGCAGGATCGCTACCTCCGCCTTTGTGCAAGGAGGAACAGGAGGAGCACTGTCAGAGCCCTTCAAAATGACTTCCAGCAGGCCACAAATGTGCATGTGTCTGCACAAACGGTTAGAAACCGACTCCATGAGGGTGGTATGAAGCCCCTACGTCCACAGATTGGGGTTGTGCTCACAGCCCAACACCGTGCAGGACGATTAGCATTTGCAACAGAACACCAGGATTGGCAAAGTCGCCACTGGTGCCCTGAGCTCTTCACAGATGAAAGCAAGTTCACAACTGAGCACATAGTAACATAGTAACATACTAACATAGTAACATAGTTTTTAAGGTTGAAGGAAGACTAAGTCCATCTAGCTCAACCCATAGCCTAACATGTGGATCCAGAGGAAGGCAAAAAATAACCCATGTGGCAAACACCAAGCTCCACATTGGGGAAAAAAATTCCTTCCTGAATCCATACGACAATCAGACTAGTTCCCTGGATCAACACCCTATCAAGGAATCTAGTATATATAACCTGTAATATTATACTTTTCAAGAAAGGCATCCATGCCCTTCTTAAATTTTAGTAGTGAATCACTCATTACAACATCATGCGGCAGAGAGTTCCATAGTCTCACTGATCTTACAGTAAAGAATCCGCATCTGTGATTATAATTAAACCTTCTTTCCTCCAGATGTAGATCGTGCCCCCTTGTCCCCGTCTCAGGCCTCAGAGTAAAAAGATCAGTAGAAAGGTCTTTGTACTGTCCTCTCATATACTTGTACATAGTAATAAGATCACTCCTAAGCCTTCGTTTTTCCAAAGTAAATAACTCCAAGTGTAATAACCTGTCTTGGTATTGCAGACCCCCCAGTCTAATAACCTTGGTCGTTCTTCTCTGCACCCGCTCTAGTTCAGCTTTTTCTTTCTTATACACCGGAGACCAGAACTGTACACAGTATTCTAAGTGTGTTAGCACTAGTGACTTGTATAGAGGTAAAATTATGTTCTCCTCATGAGCATCTATGCCTCTTTTAATGCATCCCATTATTTTATTTGAATTTGCAGCAGCTGCCTGACACTGCCCACCAAATGTAAGCTTGTCGTCCACCAATACACCCAGGTCTTTTTCAGTGACAATTTTGCCCAGTGTTTTACAATTAAGCATATGATTATACATTTTATTTCCTCTACCCAAGTGCATTACCTTACATTTATCCCCATTAAAGCTGATTTGCCATTTATTAGCCCAAGCTTCTAGTTTACAGAGATCATCCTGTAATATAAAATTGTCCTCCTCTGTATTGATTACTCTGCAGAGTTTAGTGTCATCTGCAAATAATGAAATACTACCTGCATGCCCCCTACAAGGTCATTAATAAATATGTTAAAAAGAAGCGGGCCCAATACTGACCCCTATGGTACTTCACTGTTAACTGAGACCCAGTCTGAGTGTGTTCCATTAATAACCACCCTTTGTTTCCTATCACTGATACAGTTCATAACCCACATACAAATATTTTTCCCTATCCCCATTGTTCTCATTTTATGTATCAATCTTTTGTGTGGAACCATATCAAAAGCTTTTGAAAAGTCCATATACATCCTCTGCATTTCCTTGGTCCTGTCCAGAACTTGCCTACTCATAAAAGCTAATCAGATTAGTTTGACATGAACGGTCCCTCAAAAACCCATGTTGATATTGGGTCATGAGGTTATTCTTCTTCAGATTCTCTAGCATAGCATCTCTTAGGAAACCCTCCAGGATTTTACCCACAGTAGATGTTAAGCTTACTGGCCTATAATTTCCAAGTTCGGTTTTTGTCCCCTTTTTGAATATTGGCACCACAATTGCTATACGCCAGTCCTGTGGTACAGACCCTGTTATTATGGAATCTTTAAAGATTAAAAATAATGGTCTATCTATGACGTTACTTAATTCCTGCAGTACTCGCGGGTGTATCCCATCCGGGCCCTGGGATTTGTCAACTTTAGTGATTTTTAGATGCCATACTTCCTGCTGGGTTAAGCAAGTGACATTTAATGGAGAATTTTTGTCATCACTAATCATGTTTTCTGTCATGCGATTTTCTTGTGTAAATACTGTTGAAAAAAAAAATCATTTAGCATATAGGCTTTTTCCCCATCCTCATCCAACATTTCACCCAGACTATTTTTAAGGGGGCCAACACTATCATTTTTTAGTTTTTTTACTATTTATGTAGTTAAAGAATATTTTGGGATTATTTTACCTTCTCTGGCAATGAGTCTCTCTGCCTCAATCTTTGCTGCCTTGATTTGGTTTTTACATAATTTACTTAATTTTCTGTATTTATTTAATGCCTCATCACTACCTACTTGCTTTAGTTCTCTAAATGCTTTTTTTTGTCACTTATTGCGCCCCTTACAGCTCTATTTAGCCATAGTGGTTTCCTCCTATTTCTAGCATGTTTATTCCCCTAGGGTATATATTGTGCACAGGTCAAATTCAGGATGCTAATTCATGTCTCCCATTTGCTTTGTGCAGTTTTATGTCTCAGGATATCATCCCAGTTTATTGCACTAAGATCATCTCTCAACTGTTGGAAATTTGCCTTCCTGAAGTTTAGTGTCCTTGTAACCCCTCTACTGCACATCTTATTAAAGGATAAATGAAAATGTATTATTTTGTGATCACTATTACCCAAGTGACCCCCAACTCGTATATTTGATATGAGGTCTGGCCTGTTGGTTAATATTCGGTCTAGCAGTGCCCCCCTTCTTGTTGGGTCCTGAACCAGTTGTGAAAGATAATTGTCTCTCAAAGTTGTCAAAAACCTATTACCTTTGCTTGAACTACAGGTTTCTGTTCCCTAATATATTTCAGGGTAGTTGAAGTCCCCCATAATAATGACTTCTCCTTGAGTCTCTGCATCATCTATTTGCTTTATGAAAAAATTCTCCACTGTTTCCATTATTTTTGGAGACTTATAACAAACCCCTTTCAGTAATATATTATTTTTCCCCCTCCCCTTATCTCCACCCACAGGGACTCTAAATTTTCATTAGATTCACATATATTCTCATGCAAGATGGGTTTTAAGGATGATTTTACATATAAACCCACACCCCCTTTGCTTGGTTGTATGGTCATTTCTGAACAGACTATAGCACTGTAAATTAACTGCCCAGTCAGGGCTCTCATCAAGCCATGTCTCAGATATCCCCACCATGTCAGAATTATTTTCCAACAAAATTAATTCTAATTCCTCCATTTTGTTGGTGAAGCTTCTGGTATTAGTGTACATTCATTTTATGTATCTCTCTGTACCTCTATTCCTTCTTACTATATTGACTCTTCCAACCCCACCCCCAATTTCTTTATTTGTGCCTTGGTCACTATCTGCACTATCTTCCCCACCTATTAAATAAATACCCTCCCCCCTAATCCCTAGTTTAAACACTCATCCAACCTTCTAGCCATTTTCTCCCCCAGCACAGCTGCACCCTCACCATTGAGGTGCAGCCCGTCCCTATCGTTGAATCTGTAGCCAACTGAGAAGTCGGCCCAGTTCTCCAGGAACCCAAACCCCTCCTTCCTACACCAGTTCCTGAGCCACTTATTTATCTCCATAATCTCCCGTTGCCTCTCTGGCATGGCATGTGGTACAGGTAGTATTTCAGAGAATACCACATTGGAGGTCCTTGCTTTAAGCTTGCAGCCTAATTTCCTGAAATCATCTTTGAGGACCTTCCACCTACCTCTAACTTTGTCATTTGTGCCAATGTGCACTATGACTGCTAGGTCCTCACCAGCACCTCCCAGTAATCTGTCAACCCGATCAGCGATGTGCCGGACTCGAGCGCCAAGTAGGCAGCACACTGTTCGATGATCCCTATCTTTGTGACCGATTGCCCTATCTGTTCCCCTAATAATTGAGTCCACCACTACCAGCACCTGCCTGGCCTGCCCTGCTCTCCTATTTTCCCCCTTACTGGAGCTGACACTCCTCCGTCTTTCAGAGGACAAGTCTTGCTGCAGCATTAGAACCCTTGTACCGACACCCCTCTCATCTGCCAACTTTGCTAACTTATTGGGGTGTGGCAGATCAGGACTAACCTCCCTGGCACTCTTTCCTCTACCCCCCCTTCTAACTGTCACCCAGCTAGCTGCCTCACTGTCCTGCAGCTCCCTACTACCACCCTCACCCACATCTACCCCAGTGAGCAGCTGCTCAGTGAGCAGCAGACTCCTTTCCATATTGTCAATGGATCTCAGTGTTGCCAGCTGCTCATTTAGATCCAGTGCCTTGGCTTCCAAACGCACAACGTGCACACATCTCGCACAGCAGTATGCATCCAGGACCGGCTGTTCAAGGATTGCATACATGTGGCAAGACGTACACTGGATAACATTGTCAATAATGGAGCTCATTTCCTAATGGGTATTGCCCTACACAGAAATGTTAATGACATTAAAGAATTAATAAAATACAGACAGCAATTCAGTCCAAATTCCTCCCTTCCAAACTCCCTGAATCCAAGTCACTGAAAAACAAGGCACACACTTACTTCCATTTGCACTTACACTCCCAGTCACACTAAGCTCATTCACACTCACTAAGGAAGAAGATTTAAAGAGTTTTTTTTTCCCTTTTAGCAGCAATCCACCCTACAGCTCAATGCACTACCAAAGTGTCTGGAGTCTGAGACAGAGTCTGGAGACACTGTGGAGAGCAATCTGCTGCATGCAACATCCTTCAGCATGACCGATTTGGCAGTGGGTCATTAATGGTGTGGGGTGGAATTTCTTTGGAGGGCCGCACAGCCCTCCATGTGCTTGCCAGAGGAAGCCTGACTGCCATTAGGTACCGAGATGAGATCCTGAGACCCTTTGTGAGACCATATGCTGGTGAAGTTGGTCCTGGGTTCCTCCTAATGCAGGACAATGCCAGACCTCATGTGGCTGAAGTGTGTCAGCAGTTCCTGCAAGATGAAGGCATTGAAGCTATGGACTGGCCCACCCGTTCCCCAGACCTGAATCTGATTGAGCACATCTGGGACATCATGTCTTGCTCCATCCACCAACGTCACGTTGCACCACAGACTGTCCAGGAGTTGGCGGATGCTTTTCTCCAGGTCTGGGAGTAGATCCCACAAGAGACCATCCGCAACCTTATCAGGAGCATGCCCAGGCATTGTAGGGAGGTCATACAGGCACGTGGAGGCCACACACAATACTGAGCCTCATTTTCACTTGTTTTAAGGACATTAAATCAAAGTTGGATCAGTGAGAATATTTCATTCATTCAGATCTAGGATGTGTTATTTGAGTGCTCCCTTTAATTTTTGAGCAGTGTACTTCCCCTCATAGAAAACTTTTCAATGAAATGTTACCCCACATACAGTGTGTGTAGAACTAACATCAGACACTCTAGGCTGGTATTATTAGCAACATTGATCTTTAGAAAGTGTTAGCAAACACTTGTTGCTGGCATTTAGAGTAAGAGCATTGGATGCTTGTTTCTGACTGCGTAACTTTAGATGTTTCTATAATCTACGGTATATTCATTTTTCCTCTTATATATAAAGATGCAAAAAAAAATGCAAAAAGTTAGAGCACACAGAAAAATACTAATATGTCATTTAAGTGTTACTCCAATTTAATAAAAATTCAGACAAATGTATGTATACTTAATAAATATTTTCTTGAAATACACAACTGCACAATAAAAAATATATTAAACTTAATAATAAACACAAGGAACAATGAAACCAATGAGAGACACAAAATAATGAAAATAAGATTACAATACAAAGAGTAGCCATGAGATTGTAGAGTACTACCAGTGAGTAATGGTAACAGGTATGTATAGGCATATATACATATATATATATATATATATATATATATATATATATATATATAATCATTTATCCCGTCTGTCTGTCTGTCCAGGAAATCCCGCGTCGCTGATTGGTCGGGCCGTGGCTAATAAGCGACGCGGGATTTCAGAAAAAGATGGTGGCCGTTAGTGGCTCATCTGCCTCACGGAGGTCAGCTGCGATGCAGCCGGGAGATGACCGGCGCTCGCAGCAGAACTACCCCGACCGGCCGCTGACCTCCATGCGGCTTGTGTGAAGGGAGGACCGGGGAGTGGCGCCGCCGTTCGGGATACTTCTGCTGCGAGCAGCCGCTCATCTCCCGGCTACTCGCAGCGGAAGTACCCGCACAGGCTGCGCCGCTCCCCTGTCCTCACTAATACGACTCGCTGGCCGCGACCATTCAGCGATATTGGCGCCAAATTTAAACACCGCTTTGCTGATTTGTCACGGTTGCTGGCCGCGACCAATCAGCGATTTTGGCGTCAAATTTAAACACGCTCTCCGGTCCTCACTAATACGGTTTGCTGATTGGTTGCGTCCGCTGGCCGCGACCAATCAGCGATATTGGCGCCTAATTTAAACACCGCTTTGCTGATTGGTCGCGGTTCCCGGCCCCGACCAATCAGCGATTTTGGCGTCAAATTTAAACACGCTCTCCGGTCCTCACTAATACGGTTCGCTGATTGGTCACATCCTCCGGCCGTGACCAACAAGCAATATTGGCGCCAAATTTAAACACCACTTTGCTGATTGGTCGCGGTCGCCGGCTGCGACAAATCACCGATTTTGGCGCCAAATTTAAACACCGCTTTGCTGATTGAGCGCGTTTGCTGGCCACGACAAATCAGCGATTTTGGCGCCACATTTAAACACCGCTTTGCTGATTGGTCGCGGTCGCCGGCCGCGACCAATCAGCGATTTTGGCGTCAAATTTAAACACGCTCTCCGGTCCTCACTAATACGGTTCGCTGATTGGTCACGTCCGCCGGCCGCGACCAATCAGCGATATTGGCGCCAAATTTAAACACCGCTTTGCTGATTGGTCGCGGTTGGCACAAAGTTAATTACAATACAATTCTACAAATTACATATAAAATCACTAGTGAAAAAAATAAAGATACATTATAATAAGAAATGTCCCCAAAATAATAGATGGTGTCACCACTAGGCATGAGAGAACATTTCAATGTTCGGTTCGGAAAAGTTCGCCAAACATATTGATATTCACCGAATTTATTCACCGAATGTTCGTCGAGCATTTCCGAATCCCATAGGAGTCAATGGGTGGACCAAAGAAATGCATATACAACACCTAGAAACGGGACCAAAAGCTGCCAAAACACATCAAATTAGGTGTAGACACCATGGAAGTGCCATCAATTGACCCAGAGTACTATAATTATTATTAGTGTGACAGCGACATTTATTCAGTTGCGCTTTACATGTCAAAAGGGGTCACCGACTGGTACAACAGGAGAGAGGACCCTGCCTGTGAGGCCTCACTGTCATGGACGTGGTTTGTGGATCTACTGTTCCACGGACCCTGGAGAACCTGGAGGGGCGTGACTAAGCGAGCACCGGACTGTTCACTAGAGCCTCTAATGGTGAGGCTAGACTCGGTTCCCGATGAACGCCAGGTGCCACTCCAGAACAGACCAACGGAAGCGCAGCAGCTGTACCCAGTAGGACAGACTAGATGGTGCAGCAGGCAGAGTCTGTATCAGAGTGCAGCAGGCAGAGTCTGTATGAGAGTGAAGCAGGCAGAGTGTGTATCAGGAATGAGGCAGGCAGAGTCTGTATCAGAGTACAGCAGGCAGATTCTATATCAGGAGTGCAGCAGGCAGATTCTGTATCAGGAGTGCAGCAGGCAGAGTCTGTATCAGGAGTGCAGCAGGCAGAGTCTCTATCAGGAGTGCAGCAGACAGAGTCTGTATCAGGAGTGCAGCAGGCAGAGTCTGTATCAGAGTGCAGCAAGGACTGGTACGCAACCTTACACAACTTAGACTTCAGAACAGGAAGGTTCCACTGCAGCCAACCCAATAGATGAGACCCAATTAGGATTCCCCACATTTAAAAAATGAGTGGCAGATGCCAGCAAAGTGGCATCAATTTCATTACTGTAGAAATAGTGTAAATAAGACCCACACCTCTTCCAGTACAGCCAACCCAGGAGATGGAGACCTAGCCAGGAGTGTTCACATTGCCCTAAATGAGGGCCTAACACCACTGAAGTGGCATCAATGTCATCAGACTACAAGTAGTTTAACGCAGACCTATATCTGTCCTACTACAGACAACCCAGGAGATGCAGACTCAATCGGAAGCTTTTACATTTTAAAAAATAGGGCCTAAGACCACCATTTCCGTGGTCAACAGATTGGAGATGGTGGAGTCCAACCATTTAGCTTTGTCATGTGTAAGATGAAATAATCTTTTACGTGACCACAACAGCAGGATTGGGGGCTGGCTGGAGTGCTAAAAGAGGGCAGAGTATGGTGAAAAGGACAAACTGAGATGTTACAGTGGATTGAGAAATGAGTGGTGTGCTCAGAAAAGCAAGCACAACATGCATGTCCGCTTCACTTACAGCTGACGGGCTGTCACTCAGCCTAACTGCAGCTGGTATACAGCTGGTTCTGTTGGACACCTGCGTGACACAACTTGGCACAGTAACAGAGGAGAAGGAAGAAGCAGCAGAGGTGTTTGATGGGGCAGCTGATGGTTGTTTTTTGAAAATCAATTTAGAGTTTATCATGTTTGTGTACCCATTTGGGGAGAATAATATCTGTAGCAAATGCTCAATTTCACTACAGTATAACTATAGAAATGCATGGAGACCAAAACCTCTTCCACTACAGTCAACCCAAAGGATAGAGACTAGTGTTGAGCGATACCTTCCGATATCGTGAAGTATCAGATCGGATTAGATCGGACCGATACCCAAAGCGTATCGGATATCGCCGATTCCGATACCGGAACCCAATGCAAGTCAATGGGACAGAGATATCGGAATAAAAATAAACCCTTTCTTTCCTTGTAGGTTAATTCTACATGAAGGAAAACAACTAAGAATAATGTAGAATGTATTGGGGGAGGTGGGGGAGACAATAAAGGCATAGAGGTTTAGCCCAATCAAATGGAATAGCAGGAATTAATATTTTTTTAAGACGTTCTGAGTTACGGAAATATTGACTATGTTAAGTTTTTTTATATTTTGTCAGATATTTATGTTTCACTACTTCCATGCTCTTCACCTTCTTTTTACTTCTCCCACACTTTCTCCTTCATCATCCTCAGCATCAGCATCTTTTTCATCAACTTCTTCTTCACCTTCTTCATCTTCTTCTTCTTCACCTTCTTCGTATTATTCTTTTTTTTTACATTCTTCATATTCTTCTTATTCAACTATTATTCTTCTTCATATTCTACTTCTTCATCTTCTTCATATTCTTCTTCTTCATCATATTCTTATTTGCGACAGGCATTCCTGTAGTTGTTATCTATAAAAGTTTGAACATTACACCTTTCGTTCTGCCCGTCACAAAAGATTTACAACGGGATTTGTCCGCGTTCAGTTTGGCCTGCAGCAGCAGGTCTTTTCCAGGGGCACCACGAGGAGGAATGGACTCATCCCCATACACTGCTTAGTCATCATCTGCTTATAATTTAGATAATATCTTTTGCTCTGATTTTTTGTCTTATGCTTAATGTTCTTCCGCTTTTTGTTCTGCAGCTTCTTGTACTTCTGCTTCTTGGTTTTCTGTCTCTTGTTCTTCTGTATCTTGGTGGTTGTCTTCTTGTTCTTTGTCCTCTTGGTCATCTTCTTCAGGGTCATCTTCTTGGTCTTCTTCGGGGTGGTCTTCAGGGTCCTTATCTTCAGGGTCCTCGTCTTCGGGGTCCTCGTCTTCTTCGGGGTGGTCTTCAGGGTCGTCGTCTTCAGTGTTCTCGTCTTCAGGGTCGTTGTCTTCAGGGTCCTCATCTTCTTCGGGGTGGTCTTCAGGGTCCTTCGTCTTCAGGGTCCTTGTCTTCGGGGTCCTCGTCTACTTCGGGGTGGTCGTCTTCAGGGTCCTCGTCAGGGAGATCCAGAGTGATTACCAAGAACCATTTCAAAAAAATTGAACTTGGAAATGTAGCAGAAGGTACAAGAAGCCAATGGAACTTCCGAGGACCAGCTGACGGTACTGGAACCCGGTTACTAATCAGGAGGTACCTGTGCCAGAAAGCACTACCAAGGACCAGCAGATGTTGTGGAACTTGGATACCGAGAAGGAGGCACCTAAGCCAAAGGAAATGCCGAGAACCAGCTGACGGTACTGGAACCCGGATGGGTAGCAGAAGGTACCCATGAAAAAAAGTTGCAAGGCCGCGAGCCGACCGCAGTTACCGAAACCCACAGTGCTACAGGGGGTGCTTGTCTTATTGGCACTATGGAACCAGCCTTCATTGCCAGATCCCGCAGACCACATAGGAGTCACCTAAACTGCAGGCACCATAGAGTCGGCTAACCCGACCGCAACACGACAGAACAACGTATTGGAGGCAAAGTGACGTTGACACTACCCGGAAACAGCTGGTGTGCAGGAACCAGGCTGGGCAGGAGGGAGTACCCATGCCAAAGACACTGCCAGGAACAAGCTGATGGTACTGTAACCCGGATGGGTAGCAGAAGGTACAAGAGCAAATGGAACTACCGAGGACCAGCTGACGGTACTGGAACCCGGATGGGTATCAGAAGGTACAAGAGCTAATGGAACTACCGACGACCAGCTGACGGTACTGGAACCCGGTTACTAAGCAGGAGGTACCTGTGCCAGAAAGCACTACCAAGGACCAGCAGACATTGGTGGAACTTGGATACCGAGAAGGAGGCACCTAAGCCAAAGGCACTGCCGAGAACCAGCTGACGGTACTGGAACCCGGATGGGTAGCAGAAGGTACCCAAAAAAACAGCCTTCATTGCCAGATCCCACAGCCCACATAGGAGTCACCTAAACTGCAGGCACCATAGAGTCGGCTAACCTGACCGCAACACGACAGGACAACGCATTGGAGGCAAAGTGACATTGACACTACTAAGAGTTGGCGTGCTGGAACCAGGCTGGGCAGGAGGGAGTACCCGTGCCAAAGACACTGCTGGGATACAGCTGGCGGTGCTGGAACCCAGGGTAAATACTAAAAACAGAGTGGAGCCAGAGGCCTAATTGGAGCAAGTTTTAAATCTGTAGTAGTGTGAATGTGGACAGAGCAGGAGAAATTGCCGTACACACAGCAGGGGAACAGCTGACGTTACTGAACCCCAATAACATGGCAGCAAGTGTTGACTGTGCAGATGGCACTTCTGAGCGCCAACTGGTGGTGTTGGAGCTCAGGGATAATACTGAAAACAGAGGAGCCAGAGGTGTAATTGGAGCAAGTTTAAAATCTGTAGTAGTGTAAATGTGGACAGAGCAGGAGAAATTGCCATACACACAGCAGGGGAACAGCTGACGTTACTGAACCCCAATAACACGGCAGCAAGTGTTGACTGTGCAGATGGCTCTTCTGAGCGCCAACTGGCGGTGTTGGAGCTCAGGGATAATACTGAAAGCAGAGGAGCCAGAGGTGTAATTGGAGCAAGTTTAAAATCGGTAATAGTGTGTGAATGTGGACAGAGCAGGAGAAATTGCCGTACACACAGCAGGGGAACAGCTGATGTTACTGAACCCCATTAACACGGCAGCAACTGTTGAATGTGCAGACAGCACTTCTGAGTGCCAACTGGCGGTGTTGGAGCTCAGGGATAATACTGAAAACAGAGGAGTCAGAGGTGTAATTGGAGCAAGTTTAAAATCTGTAGTAGTGTGAATGTGGACAGAGCAGGAGAAATTTCTGTACACACAGCAGGGGAACAGCTGACGTTACTGAACCCCAATAACACGGCGGCAAGTGTTGACTGTGCAGACGGCACTTCTGAGCGCCAACTGGCGGTGTTGGAGCTCAGGGATAATACTGAAAACTGAGGAGCCAGAGGTGTAATTGGAGCAAGTTTAAAATCTGTAGTAGTGTGAATGTGGACAGAGCAGGAGAAATTGCCGGACACACAGCTGGGGATCAGCTGATGTTACTGAACCCCAATAACACTGGAGCATGCGTTGACTGTGCAGACGGCACTTCTGAGCAGCAACTAGCGGTGTTGGAGCCCAGGGTAAATACTAAAAGCAGAGGAACCAGAGGTGTAATTGGAGCAAGTTTTACATCTGTAGTAAAGTGGATGTTGACAGAGCTTGAGAATTTGCCGGACACACAGCTGGGGATAAGCTAACGTTACTGAACCCCAATAACACTGGAGCAAGCGTTGACTGTGCAGACGGCACTTCTGAGCAGCAACTAGCGGTGTTGGAGCCCAGGGTAAATACTAAAAGCAGAGGAGCCAGAGGTGTAATTGGAGTAAGTTTTAAATCTGTAGTACAGTGGATGTGGACAGAGCAGGAGAATTTGCTGGACACACAGCTGGGGATTAGCTGACGTTACTGAACCCCAATAACACTGGAGCAAGCGTTGACTGTGCAGACGGCAATTCTGAGCAGCAACTAGCGGTGTTGGAGCCCAGGGTAAATACTAAAAACAGAGGAGCCAGAGGTGTAATTGGAGCAAGTTTTAAATCTGTAGTACAGTGGATGTGGACAGAGCAGGAGAATTTGCCGGACACACAGCTGGAGATCAGCTGACATTACTGAACCCCAATAACACTGGAGCAAGCGTTGACTGTGCAGACGGCACTTCTGAGCAGCAACTGGCGGTGTTGGAGCTCAGGGATTACAGTTCAGGTGGTAGAAACATGAACACAACAGGAGACCTGGATACTGTTGCCAACCAATTATTTATTCTGGAAGTGGACTGGCAAATTCATGTGAGATCCAGGCCTTGTTCATTTTCAGAAAAGTAAGCCGGTCAACGTTATCGGAGGATAGTAGCATGCGACGGTCTGTTAGTACACTACCTGCGGCACTAAAGACGCGTTCCGATAATACACTAGCAGCAGGGCAAGCTAGCACCTCCAATGCATACTGGCTAAGCTCTGGCCATGTATCCAGCTTAGAGACCCAAAACTTGAAGGGGGAAGAGCCGTCTGGGAGTACACTGAGAGGGCAAGACATGTAGTCTGTCACCATCTGATGTAAACGTTGCCTCCTGCTGACTGGAGCCGACTGTGATGGTGTAGACATTTGTGGCGGCGGGGACACAAAACTTTGCCACATTTGGGCTATACTGGTCTTGCCTTGTGCTGAGGCGCTGCTTCTGCTCTCTCTTTGTGCAGAGCTTCCTCCACTGCCTCGACGCACTGAGCTGCTTTGCAAAGCACTAGCCGCACTGCTCTCGGTTGGAATGGAGAACATGATGCAATGCACCAGTGCGTCTTGATACTCCCGCATTTTACGCTCCCGGTTCAACGGTGTTATGAGGCTTTGTAAGTTGTCCCAGTAGCGAGGATCTAGGAGGGTGGACACCCAATAATCAGCCGTGTTGAGAATGTGGGTGATGCGGCGGTCGTTTCTCAGGCACTGCAGCATGAAATCAACCATGTGCTGCAGACTGCCAACTGGCCAAGAAACGCTGTCCCCTGCTTGAGGCGTCATCTCAGCCTGCTCTGCATCACCCCACCCTCGCTCTAGATACTGACTACTAGAGCATTGTGTACCTCCCTCCTCTGGACAGATGTCTTCCTCCTCCATTGACTCCTCCTCATCCTCCTCACAAAGTGTCCCCTGCCTAGGCCTTTGTGAGGAACCTCGTTGCGCAGACTGTACAGAAGCAGATGGCATTTGTGACTCCTCATCCTCCACCTCTTCCAAAACCTCCTCCCTTAGGGCTTGCAGTGTTTTTTCAAGCAGGCAGATAAGGGGGATAGTCATGCTGACTAGTGCATCATCTGCACTCGCCATCCGCGTGGAATAATCGAAGGCGCGCAAAACGTGGCAAATGTCCTTCATAGAGGCCCACTCAGTGGTGGTGAAGTGTGAACAGCGTGCACTGCGACTTGTTTGCGCCTGCTGCAGCTGGTACTCCATTACTGCTGCCTGCTGCTCACACAACCTCTCCAACATATGTAACGTTGAATTCCACCTGGTGAGTAGGTCACATATGATGCGATGTTCCAGAAGACGTAGTCGGCACTGCAGAGCTGCAATGCGCGATCTTGCGTTGCTGAAATGCCACAAGTGAACGCTCTCCATGCGGACCTTGTGAAGCAGTGCATCAAGATCCGGATAGTCCCTCAAAAAACTCTGCACGACCAAGTTGAGCACATGTGCCAGACATGGGATGTGAGTGAGGCTGCCTAGGCCCAGAGCTGCCACCAGATTTCGGCCATTGTCACACACTACCATGCCTGGCTTGAGATTCGCTGGCACAAACCACATGTCGCTCTGCTGCTTGATGGCATTCCAGAGCTCCTGCGCTGTGTGGCTTCGATTCCCCAAAGAAATTAATTTTAATACGGCTTGTTGATGTTTGGCCACGGCTGTGCTCATATCGGTCATCATAACAGGTAACCATTCATGGTCGATGTGGAGGTAGACCGTGACGGCTCCTGCAGCGCTGATTCAGAGGAACTGGAGTATGAGGAAGAGTCAATGTGTACAGACTGGATTCCTGCAATCCTTGGAGTTGGCAGAACACGTACAGTGCCATTCTCAAGATCTGTAACCGGCTCCACAACATTTACCCAATGGGCAGTGAGGGAAAGGTATCGTCCCTGTCCATGCTTACTGGTCCACGCATCGGTGGTCAGGTGGACCTTGCTACTGACGCCGTTTTGTAGCGCATGTTTAATTTTTCCCTCCACGTGCTGCTGCAGGGCAGTGACGGCTTGCCTGCTGAAATAAAATCGGCTGGGCACGTTGTATTGTGGGACTGCCAATGCCATAAAGTTACGGAAGGTGTCAGTCTCCACCAGCCTGAATGATAGCATTTCAAGGGCCAGTAGTTTAGCAATGCCAGCAATCAGAGCCTGTGCTCGGGGGTGGTTTGCCGAGTATGGACACCTTTTCTCCCTTGCCTGTGCTAACGATGGCTGTAGACTGGCCTGGGAGTGTGAGAATGACAGGGAACGTGGTGCTGTGGGTGGAAGTACACTGTGTCTCTGTACAACAGTGCCAGAGGTTCTTCCATGGTGATCCTGTGAGGTAGCCAAACCAGCTGTGTGTGAGCTGGAGGAAGAGGCTACAACACGAGCTGAAGAGGTGGTAGGTGGCGCTGTAGGTTGGCCTAGGTCTTCAGTGTGTTTTTGTAACTCCACCACATGCTTGGTACGCACATGTTTCCACATATTAGTGGTATTGAGGTTGCTCACAGGTTTCCCTCTTTTCACCTTGTGATTACACAGCTTGCATTTGACAAAGCAAATGTCATCTGCAACTGTGTCAAAAAAGGACCAGGCACTGCAAGTCTTGGGAGCGCCCGCTTTGGATTTTGGAAGAGCCATGCTCCTAATGGATGCCAAAGTGGAGGCTACAGGCAACCAAGTCTGCCCCCTCCCTCTCCCTCCTTTTTGGGCCGTTCGGGGAATCTCTTCCTCAGAGCAGCTCCCACCACCTTCCTGTCCCTCACACCATGATGGGTCAAGGACCTCATGATCTACATCACCCTCTTCAAGCAACTGTTTCTCCTGGGTAGTCTCGACAGCACAGTACGCACCAGAAAGTGGCATCTGAGTCTCATCATCAGATGCGTACTGAGGTGTGCTGCTGACCATAGCCACTGGCCCACCCGCCTCTTCAGATTCAGAGAGACAAAATGGTTGCGCATCACTGCATACTACTTCTTCTTCAAATTCTAGAATTCTGCTTGGCTGGCCCACTCTTTCCAAGCCAAGAGATTCAGAGAACAGAAGTAGAGATGGCTCCGGTCCAGAGCTCTCTGACTGCCTGGGCAATTTGGCAGGTGGTGAACAGACAGATGGGTGCTCTTCAGTGCTCAGGACCTGAGAGGATCTGGAACTAATTGAAGTTGATGCGTTAGCTGCCATCCATCCGACAACGGCTTCAATTTGGTCCTCCCGCAGCAGTGGGGTACTGCTAGCTCCTACAAAGCTGCGCATAAAGGACTGTTCCCTGGTAAAACTGGGGGATGCTGAGTCACTGGTGCACGCAGCAGGCACAGAATCCCCACGTCCTCTCCCTGCAGGCACAGAGTCCTCATGTCCTCTCCCTGCAGAAACTCCACGCCCACGACCACGACCACATGCCTTACTCCCTGCCTTCTTCATCTTGGTAGACTGATAAATATAGGCAGAAAAGTACTAAGGGCTTAGTGTGCTTTTTCTTGAACTGCTGCTAACAGGTATAAGAAACACAAATTTTATAAAGTGTGGACTAGACTTTAATATGAGCTAATGTGGCCTACACAACTGTAAAGTGGAGTGTTTGGTGAACTTTATTTAGGTTTTTTTTTGTCACAAAAAGACACTGGATGTGCCCAAAGATGTAATACTGATAGTATCACAAACTTTTTGTAGCTATTACAAAGAAGGAAGGTAACCTACAATGCAATAGATGAGGCTACAAAAAATAGGCTAATACTAATCTGGCTGGGGCTGCAGGGCACAATGCTGCAGAAAGGCTCATCTATCTACTCCTATATACAGTAGTGTGTTTGGAACCAATTTAGCTGAATACGGATGGAACCACCACACTAATAGGAGAAATCAGGAAAAATTATCAATTAGCAAAATGGACAATGTATGAGGCAGTGACGCACGCTGAGCGCACTACAACCAGACTTGGCTGAAGAGCACAGAGAACTATGCACTAGCGCTGCAAGGCACAGTGATTTATAAAGTAGCTTGGGTAAAGCAGAATAGAGCAAATAGGTGGCTAAAACTGTCCCTCAGAACAACAGCGTCCTATCCCTAACTGAATTCACAGCAGAGTGAGCTGAAAATGGCGGTGGCGGCTTTTATAGTGCATCATGACATCATTTCAGCAGCCAATCACAGCCATGCCATTAGTTAACATGCCTACATGCCTAACAGGATGTGCCCACACTTCTTAGGATCCTCATTGGCTGAATAAAATGAAACTGGCTCATTGCATTATGGGAACTTCCGATTCCGGTATACGATATTCTAAAAGTATCGGAATTAAGTATCGGAATTCCGATACCGCGAACATCGGCCGATACCCGATATTTCAGTATCAGAATGCTCAACTCTAATAGAGACCGATTCAGGATTCCCCACATTTCCAAAAATTAGTGGCAGACGCCAGCAAAGTGTAATCAATTTCACTACAGTAGAAATAGTGTAAATAAGACCCACATCTCTTCCAGTATCCAGTACAGACAACCCAAGAGATGAAGACTTAACCAGGAGTGTTCACATTGCCGTAAATGAGGGCCTAACACCACCGAAGTGGCATCAATTTCATTAGAGTATAAGTATTGCAAAGGAGGCCAAAACCAATTATTCTACAGCCAACCCAATAGATGGAGACCCAATCATGATTTTCCACATTTCAAAAAATTAGTGGCAGACACTAGCAATGTCTAATCAATTTCACTACAGTAGAAATAGAGTAATTAAGACCCACACCTATTCCAGTACAGCCAACCAAGCCTAACCAGGAGTGTTCACATTGCCCTAAATGAGGGCCTAACACCACCCAAGTGGCATCAATTTCACTAGAGTATAAGTATTTTAATGGAGGCCTAAACCAGTTCCACTACAGCCAACCCAATAGATGGAGACCCAGTCAGGATTCCCCAAATTTAAAAAATTAGTGGCAGATGCCAGCAAAATGGCATCAATTTCATTACTGTAGAAATAGTGTAAAAAAGACCCACACCTCTTCCAGTACAGCCAACCCAGGAGATGGAGACCTAACCAGGAGTGTTCATATTGCCCTAAACGAGGGCCTAACACAACCGAAGTGGCATCAATGTCATCAGACTACAAGTAGTTTAATGCAGACCCATATCTGTCCCACTACAGCCAACCCAATGGATGGAGACACAATCAGAATTCTCCACATTTCTCAAAATTAGGGCCTAAAACCTGCAGCAGCAGCAGCAAGAGCATGCACAGAAGCCATATCACAGACTGCAATTTCAAGAGATCAATGCAGCACACTCAAAACGTCGCCTACTCTGCACAGTCTGCAATTGGGGTGCAAAAGTCCTTGGAGATCCATGACTTGTTCATCTTGATGAAAGTTAGGCAGTCTACCCTTTCAGGGGACAGCCGGGTACGCTTACCTGTCAAGACACTGCCAGCAGTGCTGAAAACATGTTCAGAGAGAACACTGGCTGCCGGGCATGATAAAACCTCCGAGGCATGAGAGGCGAGCTCAGGCCATTCATCCATTTTTGAAGACCAAAATGTAAAAGGGTCTAACCCCTCCTTTATGTTATTAATATTGAACTCTAGATACTCTAGATAGAAATTCCTTCTGCCACTTACTCTTCTGCTTCTAATGTTTTGGCGTTGACGAACTGACATGCCGGAGGTTGAAAGACTACAGCTGCGATGCACATGACGCGCCCCCCTGGGGCCGTGGGGTACTCGGTAGCCGGGCGGGTCCTTTTCTGGGGTAGTCACGGTGGCAGTGACCCGGTCTGTGGACCCGGGCGGTCAAATAATTGAAAGAAAAGGGGAATAAAGTTTTTGGGATAATAATGTTTGTGACGCCTCCCGTGGTATGCGACTATATGGGGCCGCCTCTGCGGTGCAGATCCACTGGAGCTGATGGTGACGCAGCAGAGTTGGTTCAGCTCTCCACGGGCAGAGCTTAGCTCCAGGGCAGTATATGGTGAATTTTTGAGGTGGATGTTGCTGGTGTAGTGCAAGGCAGGTGATGGCGCAGCAATTAATTAAGGACACAATGGGGTGCAGTCTTCAGGTTTTACTCACAGTTCTTAAGTTCTCCAAGTTACAGTTACCGGTTTGTAACTGCCCACGTCATCCTGTGTCCTCCGGGATAGTGATCCAGCAAACAATCAGGTATCTCAGGAGCATTTGGACGGGACCTCGTTCTGTGTACCTTTCTAGTCTCACTGCGCTGGCTTTCTCCCTCCTGCTCTGCGTCTCACACCCTATGTCCCAAGCCAGTGGCCACGAGCCATGTCGGGTGACGTCCTCTTTGTCCCATGGGTCCTCTATGGCCACCTTTTCGGCGATTAGATGTGGAGTGTGGCTGCAGCACCTGAAATGCTGAAGCCTCCGGTTGGCTAGCTGAGACTTAAAGTACTCCACTAGGCTGGGGATGGTCCCCTATTGAGGCCTTTACCCCTCCACGTCAGCGTGAATTCGGGCGCACGGGTGGTATCTGCACTCGCCGTGCCACTGGGATCCCCACTGTCTCTCTGGAGCCCTCCTCACTGCTCCGGTCTTCTTTCCTCTCTTTCTTTCCCCTGGGCCTCTCTGACTGGGCCCGACTCCTCTCTCTCCTTCCTTGCTCTCCTGAGCAGAACTGAACTCCTGCTCCAAAAACTGGAACAAGAGACTGGCCTGTTCTAGAACTTTCTACCCTCCTTATACAACCCCTGGCAAAAATTATGGAGTCACCGGGCTCGGAGGATGTTCATTCAGTTGTTTAATGTTGTTGAAAAAAAGCAGATCACAGACATGGCACAAAACTAAAGTAATTTCAAATGGCAACTTTAGGGCTTTAAGAAACACTAAAAGAAATCAAGATTAAAAATGTGGTACTCAGTAAGGGTAATTTTTTCAGACCAAGCAGAGGGTAAAAATTATGGAATCACTAATTTCTGATGAAAAAATTATGGAATCATGAAAAACAAACACACAAAAGAACCCTCCAATACATCACAAGTATTTTGTTGCACCACCTCTTGCTTGGAGCCTTGTCATGGACCATTTTCTGCAACTTCCACCAAAGATTTTGAATTGGATTGAGATCCGGACTATTTGCAGGCCATGACATTGACCTTATGTGTCTTCTTTCAAGGAATGTTTTCACAGTTTGTGCTCTATGGCAGGATGCATTATCATCTTGATAAATTATGTCATTATCCCCAAACATTCTTTCAATTGATGGGATAAGAAAACTGTCCAAAATATCAATGTAAACTTGTGCATTTATTGAAGATGTAATGACAGCCATCTCCCCAGTGTCTTTACCTGACATGCAGCCCCATATCATCAATGACTGTGGAAATTTGCATATTCTCTTCATGCAGTCATTTTTATAAATCTCATTGGAACGGCACCAAGCAAAAGTTCCAGCATCATCACCTTTCCCAATGCAGATTCGCGATTCATCACTGAATATGACTTTCATCCAGTCATCCACAGTCCACGATTGCTTTTCCTTAGCCCATTGTAACCTTGTTTTTTTCTGTTTAGGTGTTAATGATGGCTTATGTTTAGCTTTTCTGGATGTAAATCCCATTTTTTTTAGGCAGTTTCTTACAGTTCGGTCACAGACATTGACTCCAGTTCCTCCCATTCGTTCCTTATTTGTATTGTTGTGCATTTCCTGTTTTGGAGACATATTGCTTTAAGTTTCCGGTCTTGACGCTTTGATGTCTTCCTTGGTCTACCAGTATGTTTTCCTTTAACAAACTTCCCATGTTGTTTGTATTTGGTCCAGATTTTAGACACAGCTGACTGTGAACAACCAACATCTTTTGCAACATTGCATGATGATTTACCTTCTTTTAAGAGTTTTATAATCCTCTCCTTTGCTTCAATTGACATCTCTCGTGTTGGAACCATGATTCATGTCAGTCCACTTGGTGCAACAGCTCTCAAAGGTGTGATCACTCCTTTTTAGATGCAGACTAACGAGCAGATCTAATTTCATGCAGGTGTTAGCTTTGGAAATGAAAATTTACAGTGTGATTCCATCATTTTTTCCTCAGAATTAAGTGATTCCATAATTTTTCCCTCTGCTTGGCCTGAAAAAAATGACGCTTACTGAGTACCACATTTTTAATCTTGATTTCTATTAGTGTTTCTTAATGCCCTAAAGTTGCCATTTGAAATTACTTTAGTTTTGTGCCATGTCTGTGATCTGCTTTTTTTCAACAACATTAAACAACTGAATGAACATTCTCCAAGCCCGGTGATTCCATAATTTTTGCCAGGGGTTTTATACCCTTCTGCCTGTGCTCCACTGAACTTCTTCCTCCACCCACCTCCTATACCTAGTTCCACCCTCCAGCTAGGAGCCAGGGACTGTGCTCTCCCTTAGGAGCAATCTCGCCCCTCCCTACTGAAGTGGAGTGTATTGTATGTGGGTGTGTGGGTCCCGGGTAGTACTCCCTCTTTACCTGAGAGTAGGGTACCACACCTCTGGGTGAGATGCAGTACCTCTGTGGCAATGGGACCCGCAGGGGTGCCACACACACTGTGTGCCTCACTGTTATCTTGGGGCCTCTATTAAGGTTGCTTAAAAGATTGTTTCGATACTCCAACATAAGTGCGTCCCTCTCCAGGGTGGAAAGCATCTGGCAAAATTGACTCTTATAATGTGGATCTAACAGAGTGGCAACCCAGTAGTCAGCATTATTTTGAATCCTAACTATACGGGGATCATGTTGCAGATAGTGCATCAAGAAGGCACTCAAATGAAGGGCTCTTCCAGGAGGTCCAAACTGACTGTATTGTGGGCTGCGTAACACTGATGCTTGTTTCCTCTGTCCCCTCCTGCCAACCATGTTCAAACGAGAGGGGATGATTATACTCTTCATCCTCTGACAGCTGCTCGCCCATCACTTCTTCCTCCTCCATTACTTCCTTGCTCTTGCACCTTCACTAACAGTTTGCCTGGTATCACAAAACCCCCTCGATCGCTGTAATTTACTTGGCATCTACCTGTGTGATGACAGTCAGGAAATTTAAGACATTGGTATCCCTTCTGCATCCTCCTCTTCTTGTGGGGCCACCACCTCCTGCCGCAGGTTTTTCAAAGTTTGCTCCATCATGTACAGTACAGACCGAAAGTTTGGACACACCTTCTCATTTAAAGATTTTTCTGTAGTTTCATGACTATGAAAAATGTACATTCACACTGAAGGCATCAAAACTATGAATTAACATATGTGGAATTATATACTTAACAAAAAAGTGTGAAACAACTGAAAATATGTTTTATATTCTAGGTTCTTCAAAAAGCCACCTTTTGCTTTGATGACTACTTCGCACACTCTTGGCATTCTCTTGATGAGCTTCAAGAGGTAGTCACCGGAAATGGTCTTCCAACAATCTTGAAGGACTTCCCAGAGATGCTTAGCACTTGTTGGCCCTTTTGCCTTCACTCTGCGGTCCAGCTCACCTGAAACCATCTCGATTGGGTTCAGGTCTGGTGACTGTGGAGGCCAGGTCATCTGGCGTAGCACCCCATCACTCTCCTTCTTGGTCAAATAGCCCTTACACAGCCTGGAGGTGTGTTTAGGGTCATTGTCCTGTTGAAAAATAAATGATGGTCCAACTAAGCGCAAACCGGATGGAATAGCATGCCGCTGCAAGATGCTGTGGTAGCCATGCTGGTTCAGTATGCCTTCAAGTTTGAATAAATCCCCAATAGTGTCACCAGCAAAGCACCCCCACACCATCACACCTCCCCCTCCATGCTTCATGGTGGGAACCAGGCATGTAGAGTGCATCCGTTCACCTTTTCTGCGTCGCACAAAGACACGGTGGTTGGAACCAAAGATCTCAAATTTGGACTCATCAGACCAAAGCACAGATTTCCACTGGTCTAATGTCCATTCCTTGTGTTCTTTAGCCCAAACAAGTCTCTTCTGCTTGTTGTCTGTCCTTAGCAGTGGTTTCCTAGCAGCTATTTTACCATGAAGGCCTGCTGCACAAAGTCTCCTCATTAACAGTTGTTGAAGAGATGTGTCTGCTGCTAGAACTCTGTGTGGAATTGACCTGGTCTCTAATCTGAGCTGCTGTTAACCTGCGATTTCTGAGGCTGGTGACTCGGATAAACTTCTCCTCAGAAGCAGAGGTGACTCTTGGTCTTCCTTTCCTGGGGCGGCCCTCATGTGAGCCAGTTTCTTTGTAGAGTTTGATGGTTTTTTCAACTGCACTTAGGGACACTTTCGAAGTTTGCCCAATTTTTCGGACTGACTGACCTTCATTTCTTAAAGTAATGATGGCCACTCGTTTTTCTTTACTTAGCTGCTTTTTCTTGCCATAATACAAATTCTAACAGGCTATTCAGTAGGACTACCAGCTGTGTATCCACCAGACTTCTGCACAACACAACTAATGGTCCCAACCCCATTTATAAGGCAAGGAATCCCACTTATTAAACCTGACAGGGCACACCTGTGAAGTGAAAACCATTTCCAGTGACTACCTCTTGAAGCTCATCAAGAGAATGCCAAGAGTGTGCAAAGCAGTCATCAAAGCAAAAGGTGGCTACTTTAAAGAACCTAGAATATAAGACATATTTTCAGTTGTTTCACACTTTTTTGTTTAGTATATAATTCCACATGTGTTAATGCATAGTTTTGATGCCTTCAGTGTGAATGTACAATTTTCATAGTCATGAAAATGCAGAAAAATCTTTAAATGAGAAGGTGTGTCCAAACTTTTGGTCTGTACTGTATATGACCAGAATAGTGATGCTGATGATGGCATCGTCAGCGGTAGTTTAGTAGCCATTGCAAAACTGTGCAGAAGGGTATAGAGGTCCTTAATCTGTTCCCACTTCGTAAACGTGATATGCCCCAAGTCCATACTGCGTTGCCCTAAGCTATACATCATGACATACTGAGTCACAGCTCATTGCTGCTGGCACAGTTGCTGCAACATGTGCAGAGTGGAATTCCACCGCGTCGGCTCATCCCAGATCAACCTGTGAACTGGCACTGACAAAGACCTCTGTATCGATGCAAGTCGATGACATGAGGGGTACGAACGGCGGAAGTGAGTACTCAGCTTCCATACATTCTGAAGCAGCTCATCCAGGCCAGGATAGTGGCGTGGAAATCGCTGTACCTCCAGGACGTGAGCACGTGTGCAAGCTTGCCTCGGCCTAGGGCAGCTAACAGGTTTGCGCCGTTATCGCACACAGCCTTCCCTGGCTCTAGGTTCAGCGGAGACAGCCATTGCTCAAACTTAGCCTGGAGAGCTGCCCACAACTTTTCACTGATATGACTGTGATCTCCAAGGCATATTAATTTGATGAATGAATAAAAACAGGGAAGGAAAGAGGGGGAGAGTCAGCTCACCGGTATGCAGTCCGCAAATCCTCTATCCTGAGATCCTCGCAGGGAGCCGCCGGGGACATGATGAGAAAACACTGGAGATTTCCACTTTTCTTCTCATAAATTTGAAGACTGCCTGATTACGGTCAGCCCTGACTGCGCAGTACGGAGGTGGAACGCGTGTCTCATTAAGGCAGAGGTTGAATGCACAGGTGAAGGCCCTAGAGGAGGTGGAGAACGCAGAAGCAGCAGAGGAAGTGGGAAATACAGAGGTTTCTTCTGTAAGCCTTGGGGATTCCAAGATTTGTGGAGCAGAACCTTCCCCAACTGCCCCCACAGCCACCAAAGTCACCCAGTGCCCAGTCAGCGAGATGTAACGCCCTTGCTCATGCTTACTCGTCCAGGTGTCTGTGGTGAAATGCACCCTGGCAACATGCTGGTGTACTGCAGGCACAGCTTTCTTAGAGAAGTAATGGCTACTGGGCAACTGGTGCTGGGGGACTGCGACAGTGATCAGTTTTCGGAAATCGTCTGTATCTACCAGGCGGAAAGGCAGCATTTCCATGGCCAACAGATTAGAGATGGTGGCGTTCAACCTCTTAGCTTTGTCATGTGTAGGATGAAACCATATTTTACGTGACCACAACTGCGGGACTGCGCGCTGGCTAAGGTACTGAGAGAGGGTGGAGTATGGTGAACCGGAAAAACTGGTGGAGCATGAATGAGGTGAAGATGTTTTGGTGGATTGAAAAACATGCGGTGTACTCATTGAATCAAACACAGCATGTTGTCCGCTTCCATTACAGCTGACGGGCTGTCACTCAGCCAGACTGAAGCGGGTAAAGAACCGGAGTTTCTGCGATGGGAGACCTGCATGACAATACTTGGTACGGTAACAGAAGAGGAGGAAGAAGCAGCGGATGCGTTTGATGGGGCAGCTGATGGTTGTTGAGATGCACTGGACCGCATTTCAGAGCGGTAAGATTCCCAGCGTATAGAATGTTGTTTGAGCATGTGAACGTTCATGCATGTAGTAGTCAAATTATTGCAGCTTTTCCCTCTACTGTGTTTTTTATCGCAAAGTTTGCAGATAACATGAGTTGGTTCATTCTTTGCACTGACAAAAAAGGCCCATGCTAGGCAACCCTTGCTGCCCCTGCGAGCTGCAGAACCGTGACCGCTGCTTGCCACAGCCACAGTTGTGGCTAAAGATGCAGTGCTCCTTGTGCTTGCATCACTCTGTGTCTGCACCGTAGGGCGAAATGTTACCTCCTCATCTTCCTCGTCCACCTTCTCAGATGAGCTACTCGGCTGCATGACTCTGGGTTCACGCCAAGTAGGATCTTCAACCTCGTCATCATCCAATGTGTTATCCCATTCCTCGCCATCAGAGTGACCTCTCTCCTCTTGTTGCCCTGACAGCACAGTACAGTCAGCATGAGCCTCAGGTATCTGAGTCTCATCGGGATCACCTCCCTCCCCTGTGGTTAACGTCTGGAGATGAGGGTCAGGAACGTGATTGGACCCTACTTCGTCCTGTCCCGAATCCAAGCTAAAAAAAATTTGGGCATTGGTGCAGATGCTTTCCTCCCCTTGACTCTGTGACTGTTTGGCGTACACTTCTGATGCCCATGGTGTAGAATGGGCACTTCTGATGCCCATCTGTGGTTCGCTACAGTCAGTTGGGCAGTTTTCCAGTTGTGACGCGGGGGGAAGCATGGGTAATTGGGGTGCCACCTCTGTGAACTGTACTGCGTGTGATGTTGAGGTGGAGGAAGAAGAGGAGAAGGCACAGGAAGCAGAGCTTGCCATCCACTGGAGCACCTGCTCTTTGTGGGCCTTATCAACAAGACGTATCACTGTGCGCTTGCCAAAGGAAGGGAGTGCAGTAGGCCGTCCACTAACATAAGTTGTCAGTTGTCTTTAGATAGGACTTGTTTGTGTTGGTTCACTAGTGCTTTCACTAACATTACTACGTACCCCATGCACTTCTTGAACACCAAGCCTATTCCCCCTTCCACCACACCCTCTATTTTTCACACTGATGTTGGTCAGATACAGTGGTAGAAGCACGCAATTAATTAAAGAAAAATATGTTTTTTTCCCGTGCAATAGCTCAGCACACACCTGAGTTTCAGCGACACTAAATGAGAAGGTAAGATATGGCCTGCCGCATAACGTTACTGACAGACAAAAGAAATTTATTAGAGTGCATGACGCTGATAAAACCTATGAGATATTCTCCAAACAGTTTCAAACAGAGATGGCCCCTGCTGTATTACTTTAGGAATAGAAGAATTTTTTTTTTGAATGTGGATGAGGCCAGTATGACATAGAATATATGCTCCAAAATATTTCAAACTCAGATCTAGCCAGCTGTATCACTTTACTCAGAGCAAAAAATATTTTTGGGTTACTCTACATAAGCTCTGCGTCCAGCTGACTTTGACCGCCACTGATGTAGTAGCTGGCTTATAGCACTGTATGACTTTTGGCACAGGAAAAAATATTTTTTGGACAGGGTGTAGCAAGAGAAAAAAAATATTTTTTTACTCTGAAACCACCTGAAGTTCAACTTCACTAAAATAATATCTGACACTGAAAAAACTTTTGTGCACACAGCTTTCAATATCACAATAGCAACAGAAAAAATAAAACAGATATTTTGCTCTGCAATAAGAAGCTCTGCAGACTGCGCAGTGCACAATTTTAACCCCACTAAAAAGGTGCACTGTGCTAGCTTGATCACATTAGCAAGTGCAAAAAAAGATTCAAGGTATACTGAGACATGGAGCTCTATACCAGCGGTGCACAGCACTATTGTATGGCATAGACCCTCTGTTTCTGTCAGAATCTCAGTACTTGCACAAGAACACCAAAAATGTGCTGCATCAGCAGTTGCAGAGGTACACAGGCCAGGAATTATTTACACTATCTGACTACCACACAAGCGCCCATCTATCTAGCTAATATCTCTCATTACACAGGAGAACACTGAGCTGCATCTGTCTCCAGCAGTGACATGCATATAATGGCTCTGCGGGAACATGGCCACTTTTTATATTGAGAGGACATGTGATTTCTGCAGCCAATTGCAGAAGCCCTTATGTCTGGACAGTGTAGATGCTTCCTGCGCTATGATTGGCTGGCCGCGCTTTCCTCAGTTAAAGTTACCGCCCACAGGAAAAAAAAACAAAAAACAGTGCGCCGCTGATCTGACCTGTTCTAAGCTCTCCACAGCCCTCACACTCATCTGGCACATGTCACTGCTCATCATACACTTGCACTATGGTAACAAAACTGTTCAAAACTCCATGGTTGCCTTGTATTCGCGGTCCTGTGCAAATTCATCAAACTTTTCCGATTTTAAGAAAATTTGCTCCCCTTTGCAATCACGAATCCGAATGTGCCATATACATGCCGAATTTGAACTTTCGAACATTCGACGAACAAATTCGCTCAACACTGGTCACCGCATCAACTTCCACCTCTGACCCCGACTTGTGTTTCGACCCTACTTTATCTCAGGGTCCCCAGGGAGCTTGGAAAAAAGGATGGTTCTATGAAATGTCAGTCAGATGTGGATGATTGATTTAACATCTATGTTTGTTCCTATGTGTAGTGAAAATGGCACTTGTCTACACCACATTATGCTTGGAATGATTCACTGTAGTGTTTTTTTCCTGCATGTAAGTTTGACCTCTGAATTATGAAAATGGATGTTATTCTGTTTCATTTTTTGAGATAAAAAAATAACTTATATGAAGAGAACTAAAGCTGCCATTGTCTTAATTTGAGGAGTGTTTAAACAGCAGGGAGGAGCTGTGTAACAGTGATACTAAAAACGGTATAAAAAAATAGTGTTTTTTAAACATATTTTTTTCTATTGAATAATTCAGCCATCATCTGCTGGGAAAGATGGAGGCTCAGCTTGTGAACCCACATCAAAATCAGGGAGCGGGCGTATGAGTACCAGTACTATATATGTAGGTAAAGGGTAAAGATAAGTGATGTGCAAGCACTAAAATGCTCGGTTACTCGTTGCTCAGGTCGAGCAAATTGGAATGCTCGAGTGCTCGGACCGAGTAGCGAGCCCAATGTAAGTCTGAGGGAAACTCAAGCATTTTTCCGGCAGCTCCCCTCGGAGGTCTGAAGAGGGACTAGAAATTGCCCAAATCGATGGGAATAGTGATGAAATGATATGGGACCAGCATGGGGAAGACCCCTTGAAGCATATTTGACTCCAAGGTTACTGCTGTCAACAATGGTGTCAGAGGCCACTTTTACGGACTCACAATAAAACATACAAAAACGAAACCAAAATGGATTTTCCTGGTAAAAATGTTAAGGAACATCCTTTCCACGGTAATGACTTGTACATCAGGCAAAATAAATAACCTAAAACAAAAATGCTCCTCCACACATTCGGCTATGTTTACAAGTAGCGTTTTTGATGCATTTTTTCACTTTTGCATTGCTTTCAACGATGAATACTGCATTCACCAGGAAATGTAATTTTAACATTGTACTACCTTACCTGGCCATATGGTGTGTGAGACATCATCAGACACATCCTGTTTCATTTATGAAGGAGGGACTCTGAAAGTCACAAACACTATTTTTATGGGGCCGTCAGGCGGCTCTTACTATTCATAAAGGGCCAGCAATCGGCTATGCTTTGTTGTTCCCATTATTAAAGAGTGGGTCCCCTATACTGTTATTGCGTATGCAGTGACATCAAGGGATGCTAAAAATTTGGACGCACCCCAATACCCATTTGAAAAGACATAGAGGAGGGTCTCACTAAATAAAAATTTCCTATTATAAAGGAGTGGGTCTCCTATAGTTGTAATGCCCATGCTGTGACTGCAAGGGCTGCCAAAATTTGGGAAAAACCCCCACTATCAATTTAAACACAAATAGACCTGGGCCACAGTAACGACATGTTCCCATTAGAAAGGAGAGGGTCTGCTATCCAGTTATAGGGTATGCAGTGAGTCCAACGGCTGCCAAAATTAAGGAAAAACCCTACTAACAATTTAAAGACACAAAGAGCTGGGCCACAGTAACATCTTATTCCCATTAGAATGGAGAGGGTCTGCTGTCCAGTTATAGGCTATGCAGTGAGTCCAACGGCTGCCAAAATTAAGGAAAAACCCCACTGACAATTTAAAGGCACATAGAGCTGGTCCACAGTAAAGACATGTTCCCATTAGAATGGAGAGGGTCTGCTATCCAGTTGTAGGGTATGCAGTGAGTCCAACGGCTTCCAAAATTTAGGAAAAACCATACTAACAATTTAAAGACACATGGAGCTGGGCTACAGTAATGAGAACAACATTTTCCCATTAAAAAGGAGTGAGTCTCCAATACTGTTTGACTTTGGAGTGAATGCAATGGCTGCCAAAAATGTGGAGGAACTCCAGTGTCCCTTGCAAGAGATGTAGAGTTCAGAGGGCCTCCTGAAAACAATGTTCCCATTTTTAGGAAGTGGGTCTCCCATACTGTTTGCCTATGCAGTGAATGCAATGGCTGCCAAAAAATTTAGAGGCACTCCAATGCCCCTTGCAAGAGACGTAAAGGTCGGGGGGCCCCTGAAAACAATGTTCCCATTATTAGGTAGTGGGTCTCCCATACTGTTTGCCTATGCAGCGAAAGCAATGGCTGCCAAAAATTTGGAGGTACACCAATGCCCCTTGCAAGAGACGTAGATATGGTGATATTGTAGATATGGTGGTGATATGGTGGTGAAGGATGAGGATGCGGAGAAGGATGAGGACAAGAGCAAATAGACAAAATCAGGAAGCTTATACCCATGTCTGGGTTTGAAGACAGAGGTGCATGGGAATAGAGTTAGACCTCCCAAAAAAAAACACTGTATTTGAGTTTATGTTACGCTGCTAAAATTCGGTAGTGTTGAGAAGTCTGGCCCAATCCAGCCCTTGTTCATTTTTATAAGAGTCAGCCTGTGAGTATTTTCAGTTGACAGGCGGATTCGCTTATCTGTTATAATTCCACCGGCAGCACTAAAAACCCACTCTGACCAAACACTAGCGGCAGGGCAGGCCAGAATCTTCAAGGCATAGGGAGCTAGGTCATGCCATGTGTCCAGCTTGGATACCCAATAATTCTAAGGCACAGAGGAATCACGAAGGATGTTGGTACGATCGGCAACGTACTCCCTCACCACCTTCCGAAACTTTTCCCTCCTTGGGTGAGTACCCCGTGCCTCAGTGCCTGTGCGATGGGAGGGTCAAAGAAAACTGTCCCAGAACATTGACAGTGTTCCCTTGCCTCTACTTGATTGCATTTGTGTCTCTCTCGCCTGTACTCCTTGGTTGTCCAACAAACTGTGATCTCTGCCGCCAGCGTTTTCAGATGGGAATTTTTAAAATAATTCTGCAATAAGGGCCTTCTTGTACTGCACCATTTTATTAGGACTGTCATACAACGGAAAAAGAGACAGAAAGTTCTCCTAGTAGCGTGGGTCTAGAAGTGTCACCAACCAGTAACCACGGTTTTAAATGGCAGGCCTGTAATTTACTAATATTATTCTACACAGAGACCTAGTGTGAATAGCTTGACCAACAAACTGAAACAAAATGAAAATGGCAGAAATGGCTGATTTTGAAACACTGTTATAGGTGATATGTCTGACCAAGAACCACAGTTTTAAATAGCAGGCCTGTAATTTACTAATACTATTCTTCACAGACACCTAGTTGAATAGCTTGATCGACACACTGCAACAGAATGGAAAAGGAGGCCAATATTTTCCACGTTCAGTTCAAATTTCTTGATTTTTATCGCTGAAATATGGAACAGATCTGGTTGTATTCTGCAATGCTAACAAGCAAATGGAGCAGAAAAATGGTGTTCTCTGGATTGCTTTTTAGGCAAATAACCAGGATTAAGATAAAAAAAAAAGTTGCCCCAGCCCCTGATATCTGGGGCTATGTCTACGTATATCTGTAATTATTACAGCAGCAGCAGACAGGACGTTCAATGGACCCTCTTGCGATATATGCACTGCAGTCTGCCACATATACTGCCTGCCTGCCTAATTCCTACCTAGCACTGATTATATGCAGCTAGATTAGTCCTCAGAAGGACTGTTAGTTCAGATGGATATACTGTATATATATATATATACAGTGGTGGCCAAAAGTATTTGCACCCCAGAAATTCTGTCAGATAATACTCTGTTTCTTCCTGAAAATGATTGCAATCACAAATTCTTTGATATTATTATCTTCATTTAATTTGCTTGCAAGGAAAAAACACAAAAAGTATTGTACTAAAGCCAAATTGGATATAATTCCACACCAAACATAAAAAAGGGGGTGGACAAAAGTATTGGCACTGTTTGAAAAATCATGTGATGCTTCTCTAATTCGTGTAATTAACAGCACCTGTAACTTACCTGTGGCACCTAACAGGTGTTGGCAATAACTAAATCACACTTGCAGCCAGTTAACATGGATTAAAGTTGACTCAACCTCTGTCCTGTGTCCTTGTGTGTACCAGATTGAGCATGGAGAAAAGAAAGAAGACCAAACAACTGTCTGAGGACTTGAGACACCAAATTGTGAGGAAGCATGAGCAATCTCAAGGCTACAAGTCCATCTCCAAAGACCTGAATGTTCCTGTGTCTTCCGTGCGCAGTGTCATCAAGAAGTTTAAAGCCCATGGCACTGTGGCTAACCTCCCTAGATGTGAACGGAAAAGAAAAATTGACGAGAGATTTCAACGCAAGATTGTGCGGATGGTGGATAAAGAACCTCGACTAACATCCAAACAAGTTCAAGCTGCCCTGCAGTCCAAGGGTACAACAGTGTCAACCCGTACTATCCGTCGGCGTCTGAATGAAAAGGGACTGTATGGTAGGATACCCAGGAAGACCCCACTTCTTACCCCGAGACATAAAAAAGCCAGGCTGGAGTTTGCCAAAACTTACCTGAGAAAGCCTAAAACGTTTTGGAAGAATGTTCTCTGGTCAGATGAGACAAAAGTAGAGCTTTTTGGGAAAAAGCATCAACATAGAGTGTACAGGAAAAAAAAAGAGGCATTCAAAGAAAAGAACACGGTCCCTACAGTCAAACATGGCGGAGGTTCCCTGATGCTTTGGGATTGCTTTGCTGCCTCTGGCACTGGACTGCTTGACCGTGTGCATGGCATTATGAAGTCTGAAGACTACCAACAAATTTTGCAGCATAATGTAGGGCCCAGTGTGAGAAAGCTGGGTCTCCCTCAGAGGTCATGGGTCTTCCAGCAGGACAATGACCCAAAACACACTTCCAAAAGCACTATAAAATGGTTTCAGAGAAAGCACTGGAGACTTCTAAGGTGGCCAGCAATGAGTCCAGACCTGAATCCCATAGAACACCTGTGGAGAGATCTCAAAATGGCAGTTTGGAGAAGGCACCCTTCAAATATCAGGAACCTGGAGCAGTTTGCCAAAGAAGAATGATCTACAATTCCAGCAGAGCATTGTAAGAAACTCATTGATGGTTACCGGAAGCGGTTGTTCGCAGTTATTTGGGCTAAAGGTTGTGCAACCAAGTATTAGGCAGAGGGTGCCATTACTTTTGTCTGGCCCATTTTTGGAGTTTTGTGTGAAATGATCAATGATTTGATTTTTGCTTCATTCTCTTTTGTGTTTTTTCCTTGCAAGCAAATTAAATGAAGATAATAAGACCAAAGAATTTGTGATTGCAATCATTTTCAGGAAGAAACTGAGTATTATCTGACAGAATTGCAGGGGTACCAATACTTTTGGCCACCACTGTATATATATAAATATATATATATACAGTCATGGCCAAAAGTATTGAGAATGAGACAAATAGTAATTTTTCCAAAGTTTACTGCTTCATTTTTTGTATTGGCAATTTGCATATACTCCTGAATGTCAAAGAGTGATCAGCTTAACAGCAATTACTGTACTTGCAAAGTCAATATTTGCCCAGAAAATGAACTTTAACCCCCAAAACACATTTCAACATCATTGCAGTCCTGCCTTAAAAGGAGCAGCTAACATAGTTTTAGTGATTGATCCATTAACACAGGTGTGGGTGTTGATGAGGACAGGGCTGGCGATCAATCAGTCATGATTAAGTAAGAATGACATCACTGGACACTTTAAAAGGAGGCTGGTTCTTGGTATCATTGTTTCTCTTCAGTTAACCATGGTTATCTCTAAAGAAACACGTGCAGCCATCATTGCACTGCACAAAAATGGCCTAACAGGGAAGAGTATCGCAGCTGCAAAGATTGCACCTCAGTCAACAATCTATCGCATCATCAAGAACTTCAAGGAGAGAGCTTCCATTGTTGTCAAAAAGGCTCCAGGGCGCCCAAGAAAAACCAGCAAGCCCCAGGACCGTATCTTAAAACTGTTTCAGCTGCGGGATCGGACTACCAGCAGTGCCGAGCTTGCTCAGGAATGGCAGCAGGCTGGTGTGAGTGCTTCTGCACGCACTGTGAGGCGGAGACTCTTTGAGCAAGGGCTGGTTTCAAGGAGGGCAGCAAAGAAGCCACTTCTCTCCAGAAAAAACATCAGGGACCGACTGATATTCTGCAAAAGGTACAGGGAGTGGACTGCTGAGGACTGGGGCAAAGTCATTTTCTCTGATGAATCCCCTTTTCGATTGTTTGGGACATCTGGAAAACAGCTTATTCGGAGAATCATAGAATCATAGAATCATAGAATGGTAGAGTTGGAAGGGACCTCCTGGGTCATCTGGTCCAACCCCCTGCTCAAAGCAGGATTCACTAAATCATCTCAGACAGATGTCTGTCCAGCCTCTGTTTGAAGACGTCCATTGAAGGGGAACTCACCACCTCTCGTGGCAGCCTGTTCCACTCATTAATCACCCTAACTGTCAAAAAGTTTTTTCTAATATCTAATCTGTGTCTCCTCCCATTTAGTTTCATCCCATTGCTTCTAGTCTTTCCTTGTGCAAATGAGAATAAAGATGATCCTTCTACAATGTGACAGCCCTTGACATATTTGTAGACAGCTATTAAGTCTCCTCTCAGTCTTCTTTTTTGCAAGCTAAACATTCCCAAATCCTGCAACCGTTCCTCATAGGACATGGTTTGCAGACCAGTCACCATTCTGGTCGCTCTTCTCTGAACTTGCTCCAGTTTGTCTATGTCTTTTTTAAAATGTGGTGCCCAAAACTGTACACAGTATTCCAGATGAGGTCTGACCAAAGAGGAGTAAAGACCGATAATGACTTCACGTGATCTAGACTGTATGCTTCTGTTAATACATCCCAGAATTGTATTTGCCTTTTTTGCTGCTGCATCACACTGTTCACTCATGTTCAGTCTATGATCTATTAGTATACCTAAGTCTTTTTCACATGTACTGTTGCTTAGCTCTATTCCTCCCATTCTGTATATGCTTTTTTCATTTTTATTGCCCAGATGTAGTACTTTGCATTTTTCCCTGTTAAAAACCATTCTGTTGGTTGCTGCCCACTGCTCCAGTTTATTTAGGTCTTTTTGAATCCTCTCTCTCTCTTCTCTAGTATTAGCTATCCCTCCTAGCTTTGTGTCATCAGCAAATTTAATCAGTTTACCTTCAATTCCTTCATCTAAATCATTGATAAAGATGTTGAACAATACAGGTCCCAGGACGGAGCCCTGTGGTACCCCACTTGAGACATTCATCCAGCTGGATGTGAAGCCATTTACAATCACCCTTTGAGTCCGATCACTAAGCCAGTTATGAATCCACCTAACAGTTGCCTGGTCCATTGCATACTTGGTCATTTTTTCAATAAGGATGGTGTGAGATACTTTGTCAAATGCTTTGCCGAAGTCAAGATATACTATATCTACAGCATTTCCCTGATCCACCCAGTCAGTGATTCTGTCATAGAAGGAAATTAAGTTAGTCTGACATGACTTGTTAGTTATAAACCCATGCTGACTCTGGTTAATCACTTCATTCTTATCTAGGTACTTACATACATGTTGTTTAATAATTTTTTCAAAGATCTTTCCTGGTATAGAAGTCAGACTCACCGGCCTATAGTTCCCTGGGTCCACCTTCTTCCCCTTTTTGAAGATAGGAACAACATTTGCTCTTCTCCAGTCTTCTGGGACTTCTCCTGTTCTCCAAGAATTTTCAAAGATTATGGAGAGTGGTTCTAAAATTTCTTCTACGATCTCCTTCAGTACTCTGGGGTGTAATTCATCTGGACCTGGAGACTTGAACTCATTTATGTTAGCTAAATATTCCCTCACAATCTTTCTGTTTACAGATAACTTGGATTCTTCTATTCCTTTAAAAGGACAGTGAAGATCAGTTGATGTTACATTTTCTTTCTGAGAGAAAACAGATGCAAAATAGGAATTAAAAAGTTTGGCCTTCTCATCATCCTCTCTTACAATTTCTCCATTTTCAGCCTGTAAAAATCCTATAGCATCTTTGACTTTTCTTTTACTTTTGACATACCCCCAAAATCCTTTTTTATTGCTTTTGACATCTCTTGCAAGCCTTAATTCATTGTCAGCTTTAGCTAACCTGATACATGCCCTGCAGGATCTGCAGACTGCATTATAATCTTCTTTAGATATGCCTCCCTCTTTCCATTTAATAAACATTTCTTTCTTTCTTTTTAGCATGTGTTTAAGTTCTGTGTTCATCCATCCTGGTTTCCTTAAATGCTTCCCATTCTTCCTACTTTTCGGGATTGTTAACGATTGTGCTTTGAGAATCTCATTTTTAAAAATTTCCCATCCTTCCTGGACATTTTTGTCCTTAAGGACATCCAGCCATTGGATCCCTCCTATTCTCTTTCTGAGTCTCTTAAAATCTGCCTTTCTAAAATCTAACCTTGAAGTTTGAGTCTTCACATGTCTTCCTCCTCTAGTTATCCAAAATTCTATAATAGCATGATCGCTGCCTCCTAGGGTCCCAGCCACTTTTACCTCCTCAACCATTTCCTCCTTGTTTATAAGGATTAGATCCAAAGTAGCAGATCCCCTTGTTTTCTCCCCTACCTTTTGGAAGATAAAGTTGTCAGCAAGAGAGGATAAGAATTTGCTTGACCTGTTAGTTTTACTTGAGAGAGACTCCCAACAAATGTCTGGATAGTTGAAATCTCCCATGACCACTACGTCATATTTTTTTGAGAACTTGGTCATTTGATACATAAAGAGTTCATCCATATCTTCAGCTTGCCCAGGTGGCCTGTAGTAAATGCCTACAATGGTGTCCTTTCCGTTGTTCTCTCCTTGTATTCTTACCCAAACAGTTTCCACAGAACTCCCAGTCTCTGAAGCTTCAATCTCTGTGCAGATATACGCTTTTCTAACATACAATGCGACACCTCCTCCTCGTTTATCAAGTCTGTGAGCGCTACCACCAGTCTTGTCTCATGCCAACTGTAAAGCATCCTGAAACCATTCATGTGTGGGGTTGCTTCTCAGCCAAGGGAATCGGCTCACTCACAGTCTTGCCTAAAAACACAGCCATGAATAAAGAATGGTACCAGAATGTCCTCTAAGAGCAACTTCTCCCAACCGTCCAAGAGCAGTTTGGCGCCCAACAATGCCTTTTCCAGCATGATGGAGCACCTTGCCATAAAGCAAAGGTGATAACTAAATGGCTCATGGAACAAAACATAGAGATTTTGGGTCCATGGCCTGGAAACTCCCCAGATCTTAATCCCATTGAGAACTTGTGGTCAATCATCAAGAGACGGGTGGACAAACAAAAACCAACAAATTCTGGCAAAATGCAAGCATTGATTATGCAAGAATGGACTGCTATCAGTCAGGATTTGGTCCAAAAGTTGATTGAGAGCATGCCAGGGAGAATTACAGAGGTCTTGAAGAAGAAGGGGCAACACTGCAAATATTGACTTGCTGCATTAACTCATTCTAACTGGCAATATAACCTATTGGTACTCATAATATGATTGCAATTATATTTCTGTATGTGATATAAACATCAGACAAACACTAATAAAAACCAGAGGCCAGCAGATCATGTGCAAATATAATTTTGGTGTCATTCTCAAAACTTTTGGCCATGACTGTATATATATATATATATATATATATATATATATATATATAATGTTGTGGAATACCTATTCTAACAGGACATTCAATGGATTCTCTTGCACTATATGCACTGCAGTCCGTCACATACTTTGCCTGCCTAACTCCTGCTATCACCACTGAAAATATGCAACTTGATTAGTCCTCAGAAGGACAGTCAGTTCAGATGGATATATACAGTATCTATATATATATGTTGTGGAATACCTATACTAACTATAAACAAGCAAATCTTTCCCTGATCCAGCAGCACCTCTCCCTACTCTGCCTGTATCCAGTGTAGACTATGACGAGCATAGCAGCGCCAGGTCTTATATAGACCTGATGATGCTGTGCGGCCAGGCAATCACTATAATGCCACAACCAACATGGCTACATCATTACAGTGTGTGGCAGGCAATCCCTGCATGTTCATTGGCTCTCTAAAGAGTGGCAAACATGAAGGAAGGGGTCCCGATTTCCCGCCCGAGCAACCCGTAAATACTCGCCGAGCATCGAGCTTGTCAAGCACCGTGATGCTCAGGCTAGTAACGAGCAGTGGCGAGCACGTTCGCTCATCACTAGTAAAGATCCGAGCAAATCACTTAATGCTGTGGATTTTACAGTGGATTTTACACTTCGCATTGCAAAGATAGAGATGTGCCACAAATTCGCAACTCCTCTACAAAAAACTGTTACTGGGAACTGAACTTTTGCTGAAATTCTGCACCATCTTTAGGGAACTAACCCTACATCAAACAATAATAGAGAACATGACATACTGCATATTATGCAAGTAGACCAAATTTTATTTAATAATTGCACACACATAAAATAGTGTTTAGCACCTATAACTCAGCAATTGAACAAAACATAGCCTTGCAATGTTGCAATATACCATTAAGTGGCATAAAGAGCTGATTGGTATGAAGTGCATACTTATAATTAGATGTGGGATCCCCATGATTCCTGCTTCTTACCTTTGACAGGCTTACAAATGGCCCATGCATGATTTATGTACACATACTAATTCTTTAATGAAATATATTGTACAGTTATAAAAAGCATATTTCAGTTTAATGTGAAAAAATAATCACTTGTCATTGCAGAGATCACAAACCATTAATTAAATGATTAAAACAATTTGATCAACAGGTTAAGCTTTGTGGCAATACAAAACAAATAATAGCACATTTGAAATTATATTTTTTTAACTTATGCTGTATTTTTACATTTCAGGATATATTGTGTATGTCAAGCTGAGTTCCCTTATTTAAATTGAAAAATAAGGAATACTGTAGGTACATTTTACCAAAAACTTAATGTATGAGTTTTAGCTTCTTCCATTGTGTTAAAAACTATATAGAAGTCCTAAAGTAACCAAAGATAAGATACTGTATAAACTCTTGGCTGTAGTAAATGGATAAAACAATATCAAGTGGTCAAGGAGCTCATGTGACAAAGTACTGATAGAGTTTAGCTAAGAAAACACTCATTAAAAAGTGACCCTACTCACATCCATCCAAATTAACACTAAACCTACAGTGTAGTTTATTTTTGTTAACTTTCTCCTTTTAATTTAGCACTTTTTCTCACCTATGTCTGATATTTAGGCACTGCGTGGTATTGCTATGTAATAACAGTATTGCAGCAACCAAAAAGCTTAATTTTTTCTTTCTTTAATTTTTAACATTTACCGATTGGGTTAATTGTTTTTATATTTTGATAGATCGGACTTGATTTGAACTTTTATGGGGTTTTTTTTGTTTTTTTCATATTTTGAAAACTTTTTTTTACTTTTCACTGTTCCCTTAGTCCACTTAAAGGACTGGAGCTGCGATCATCTGATCAATTTTGCTACAGTATATACAGCAATGCCACAGCATTGCTGCATATAGAGAGAATCACAGTCTCCTTTGAAGCTCGGCCACAGGCTGGGTTTCAAAGAAGCACCATAATGACAAGCATTGAGGTCTTCAACAGACCCCCCAACTGTCATAGCAACCTGCGACCCTCGATCACGTCAAAGGCACGCCAATGGGTGCATAGCCCCCATTAAGCACATGTTAAATGCCGCTGTCAGAGTTTGACAGCGACATTTAAGAGGTTAACAATAGTGGGTGGAGCTCCACTCTGCCTGCGGTTGTTACAGACAGGCTCTAACACATATCCATCACCTACCAAGTATGGGGCTCCATACATTCGCTTCCGACTTGCACCCTACATGTATGCATGCCGTGAAGGGGTTAATGTCACCCATAATCTGTACAAATCCATTGATCAATAAACAAAAATAATTTTGAGGGGGGAAATAAAAATAACAAAACTAAAATATTGTGTTTGCATATATATGAGCATCTCTTATAATTGGGCATGTGGTTGTGTTCAGAATTAGCCAATCATATTTAAACTAATGTTGTATAGTAGTCAGTACACAGCAGCCATCATTTAAAGTCAATCTGCTATTTGGATCAACACTACTATGCCATCTATATGGGCATGCAAATCATAGGAAGTTGAATTAAATGATACTTTGATATCTGCATCTGAATTCTTATCCATGTTTTTCTTATATGTAATTGAGCTGTTTAAAACTATAGGCAGAACAATGATCTGCATGAGAATCTGCCTTCAGAGCTTATTGTAAATGAAAGGAGATGTTACTAATGTGAGCAGTAGCAAGGCTACCGGGGGGGAATAGAGGGTGAGGTCTCCCTGGGCAATGTGATCTGAGAGGCCTACCTAGAGCTGCGCTAGTTTCAATTGTATCGGCGCAGCACGTCGATGCAGTTAAAGGGGTTGCCCACTACTTTATATTATTCCCCCAATGTATACCCCCGGGGCCCCTAAGACTTTTTGTAAATATCTTCCATTGCAGATAATGCCTGTGAGCGGCGCTATCACTGGCCGCTCACGGGCATCACGTGACCCACGGCTGCAGGAGGCTCTGACATCCGCTGATATTACGACAAGTGCTGGCAGCAGCCGGGCGTCTTTGTCTTCCTGGTTCCAAGGTGGATGCCAGGCTGTGGGCGGGGTTACCTCCCCCCGCGTCACACCCGGCATCCACCATGCGCTCTGCCTCTCCCCATTCATTGGGAAAAAGAGCAGTGGATGCTAGGTGTGACGCGGGGGGTAAATGCATTTAAATAACATAGGGTACTTAGTAACACTCTTTTTGATCAAAAATAGTATAAAAGCCATCCCACCACAGCACGATGACCCCATATTCAGGATGGTCCTACACTTTCTAATATTTAAAACCTTACCATTTGTAAAAGCTGACCTCAGTGTTTGAATAAGAGCAGGCAATCGACCTTGTCCTGAATTGTGGACACCAGCCCATGGAAGCTATATAAATGTGATTTTCAGCTCAAGGAAGGGAGACCACACCCTGGCTTGCACAGAGGAAAAAATACAATGAAAAAAACACAAAAATTTATCTTGGTTTACATTGGTATACATGCAGCACAGCACATAAATGCTTGTTTAAACTGGCCATAATTCAGAAAAAACTATAAGAAGCAAAAATTACCAAAAAGGGCATTAAACTGTATGGAGGCCTATGGAGTGCATTATACCATATAAAGGACTATGTGGAGTGCATTATACTGTATGGAGGACTATGGGGTGTATTATACTATATGAAGGACTTTGCGGAATGCATTATACTGTATGGAGGCCTATGGGGAGTGTATTATACTGTATGAAATCTTATGGGGAGTGGATTATACTGTATGGACGCCTATGGGGAGTGCATTATACTGTAAGGAGGCCTATGGGGAGTACATTATACTGTATGGAAACCCATGGGGGGTGCATTATACTGTATGGAGGCCTATGGAGTGCATTATACCATGTGAAGGACTATGTAAAGTGCATTAAACTGTATGGAGGCCTATGGGCAGTGCATTGTACTATATGAAGGACTATGCGGAATGCATTATACTGTATGGAGGCCTTTGGGGAGTGCATTATACTGTATGTAGGCCTATAGGAGTGCATTATATTGTATGGAGGAATATGGGAAGTGTATTGCACTGTATGGAAGCCTATGGGGAGTGTATTATACTATATGGAGGACTATGGGGAGTGCATTATTCTATATGGAGGCTATTTAGGGGGCCATCATACAGTGTATTGTTTACAGTGAGGGGCCATCATACAGTGTGGGAGCTAATGTGGGGTTTTTGTACAGTGTGGGGGCCATTATACAGTATTGGGGCCATCAAACAGTTTGGGGGCTACTAAGAGGTCAGTATATTGTATGGAGGGTATTATACAGTGTGGGGGCATTATACTGTGTAGAGGACAGCATCATACTTTGCAAATGGGAGCTGTACAGGGGGAGACTTGGGACCTTATTAAATGTTATCTGGGCACTTATTACTACAGGGGAACTCAGGTTATTGTGACTGTCAAAAAGGCACACAGAGAGCATTATTACTTTCTAGGGGGAAAAATGTGGGCACTGATTTTTAGGGCCCTTGTACAGGACATTAATATATTCTAGAGGTTTGTTTTACCATGTTGAGGGCACACAGTACCACAAAGTATGTGCAGTAGTAGGGACATATACGGCAGTAGCGGCTCAGCATTGGGGTATCAGCAGAGTAAGGTGTTTGTGCAGGTTGGGAATAGATGGAGACAGTGCTGGAAATGAGAGAAGTCATATATTTCTTTGTTATGATCTCAGACGAGCTCTGGCTGGAAGAATTTGTAATGTTCAGATGGAAAAGATGAGAAAAGTGAATGACGCCACCAGAAAGAAGGTCAGCTGTAAGTCACTATCTGTAGCTGCACTGTAATCTCTTACATATTCTGTAGCACCGGTATCTTCCACTTTATGGTCAACGTATGGGGGTAATATCACAGTTGGTCTTTGTAAAGAGATTTCTTTTAGTAACGGTCATCTGCTGAGGTTCTCCTACATTGACTACTAGGATGAGCCACCATAGATGTGATCAGGCTTACCTTTTTAGTGGCCCACTCAGAAGTTTTGCCCACTCTTTCACCAAAACCCTTTCTATGCCTGTGAGTGTGAGTCTTGTAGCTAACTCAGAACAGTAGAACTAAACTTTGTCTTCTTAAAAACATGTTAGCAGCTACAGCTCTCACAGCTCAGCTCTCTGTATTGCAACACATGCTGCCTTTGAAATGAAAGCTGAAGCACTATGAGAAGACAACTGCAGATGTGCACAGCTCTGCAATGAGAACAGAAAAGCCGAGAGCGGCCATTACACATCACACTATTAACTTCCCCTTTTATTTAAAATAATTTCTAATGCAGATCATTGTCCAGCCCATAGTTCTGGACAGCTCATCAACATGCAAAAACAAGAAAAATGTGGCTTTCTCTGAAATAAGACATCTGATCACAGATATCAGGGTATTATTTTATTCAACCCGAATTACCTGCATGCCCATATTGATGGTTTAGGAGGGTTTATCCCACTAACAGATTCCCTTTCAAGTTATTCTGATTAACCACACATAAAGTTTATCAGTCAGGAGAAGGGTAGCAAAAAATTCCAATGCATTAGTTATACCATGTAACACTGTGAAGACAGTCATCAAGAACTGGCTTTAATATGACACAATAGGGACATCAACAACAACTGAATAGAATATAGCAAAAAACCTGAGTGCAATCACATATTCTTCTAGAGATGCTTGTGAATGGGAGTGTTAGCCCAGAGTACATTATTGTCACATGCAGTGCACAAGCAGCATTTGGCAGAAATTCCCGCAGCTCCTTTAATGTTGGTGTAGTCCTCTTGCTAGCCTCATTGACCAATTTTGTTCTTGTTTTTTTACCATTTTTTAAAGGACGTTGATGATGAAAAATATAAAAGGCGTGCCTGTCACCCAGAAACCAAAAATAAAGGAGACTATAAGGAGATTGTATAGCTCTTAGCTGCTCAAGAGACAACCTCAGAATAACCTTTAATAGTTTATAATGGTGCCATGCAAACTACCTGTGTAATTTTGATATCAAGTCATTGTGTGTGGGTATTACTTAGTTACTGTATCATTAAGTCACTGTGCAGCGGTATTATTTTATAAATAAAACTCCCGTTAAACTGACAGGATTTTTGTCATATAAAAAAAATCATATCAGCAGGAAATAATTTCAGAACGTTATCCAGTTTTAGGCAGTGTGCACACATTGCAGATTTGGTGCATTTTTGCCATGCAGATTTGCTTGCAAAACCTGATGTCAGCAAAGTGAATGAGAAACCTAAAGTGTCATGCACACATTGAGTATTTTTGACTTGGTGCAGAATATAATCCGTATCGTGTCAATTATCTGTGTGTTTTTCACCCATTGAAAGCAATGAAAAAAGTAGGCAAAAATGCACCAAAAATTGGCAAAAACACAAAGTTTTTGAGGCTGCGTTTTCCTGCCCAGATATGCAGAACTGGTGCAGAAATTTCTGCGCACAAAATACTCAATGTGCGCACATACCCTTAACCGGTTCAAGACCGCCCACTGTACATAAACGTCGGCGCTTCCTGGGCTCTGTGCAGCGCCGACGTTTAAAAACGGTGGGTGGTCCCGCAGCGCTCAGGACCCTCAGGGTCCTGCTAGTGCTGCGGTACCGGTTCAGAGCGATAGCTCTGACATGTGGCACCATGGGGACCTGATTGGATCAGGTCCCCATGATGTTAACCTGTTCCTATCTTCTAGATGCCGTGATCCATAGCGATCGCGGCATTTAAAAGATAGTGACAGCCGGTGGTCGGCGATCGGGACCCCCCACATACCTGCCAGCCGCGGGGATCCCGGTGCTGTGACCTCTGACATCATCGAGACCTGATTGGCTCAGGTCTCGATGATGTCAGCGTCACACCAGCCAATCAGAGAGATCACCAGGGAAGTTTGTTTTAGCAACAAATTTTCCCGGGCGATCTGCCTGATAAATACATTGTTTCTCCTCCGATCTCAGTGAGAGAGCAGAGGAGAAACAGTGTGACAAGAGCTGTCAGCCAAGCCACAGTAAAAGTGAAAAAAATAAAATAAAAACGAAAGTAAGAGTTAGGGTTAGTCAGTCCTGTCAGATCAGTCAGTCAGTCCAGTCAGATCAGTCAGTCAGTCCAGTCAGTCAGTCCTGTCAGATCAGTCAGTCAGTCCTGTCAGATCTGTCAGTCAGTCAGTCCTGTCAGATCTGTCAGTCAGTCAGTCCTGTCAGATTTGTCAGTCAGTCAGTTCTGTCAGAGCAGTCAGTCCTGTCAGTCAGTCAGTCCTGTCAGATCAATCCAGTCAGTCAGTCCTGTCAGATCTGTCAGTCAGTCAGTCCTGTCAGATCAGTCAGTCCTGTCAGTCAGTCAGTCCTGTCAGATCAGTCCAGTCAGTCCTGTCAGATCAGTCCAGTCAGTCCTGTCAGATCAGTCAGTCCTGTCAGGTCAGTCAGTCCTGTCAGATCAGTCCGGTCAGTCCAGTCCGGTCAGTCCAGTCCGGTCTGTCCAGTCAAAAAATATAAAAATAAAATGGCCCGTCAGACTTATACCGCAGAAGAGGTGTATGCCCTGCTATGTTCTGACACTGATGACAGTGCAATCTCAGATGGAGATATGGATTTTGAGGGCTTTAGTAGCGGCGACACTGAGAGCTCAGAAATGAGCAGTGATTCTGTTCCATCCTCAAGACCAAGGACCAGTACAGCAATAGGGGCAAATAGCGCTACTGGAGAAACGTCTCCAAATCAGGGAACACTGCCCAGTACAAGCACTGTCCCTGCTACTAGTGAATTGGCGCACGCCAGTGTACAAGGGGCGTTGCCACATGATCTAGCATTTCCCAGATGGGAGGCTTCGGATTCGGCTGCTCCATTCAGCCCTGATTTCAACGCCATTCCTGGTATAAATGCGGAGGTGGAAGATTTTGGACCAATTCATTTTTTTAATTTGTTTTTTTACAGACAGCTTGCTAGAGCATATTGTCGTGCAAACAAATTTATATGCATCCCAATTAATAAGCCAGAATCCCCGATCTTACTATGCTAGGGCAAATTTATGGACACCAACTAATGTCCCGGAAATAAAAAAAATTTTAGGACTTACATTTGCCATGGGGCTTGTTAAAAAACCGAGCATTCGATCCTACTGGTCCAGCCACCCTTTTCAAGCCACCCCTATGTTTTCAGTCGTTCTGCCTAGGACCCGTTATGAAATGATCATGCGGTTTTGGCATTTTAACGACAATAGTCAATGCCTGCCCAGAAATGCCCCAGAACATGACAGGTTATATAAAATTAGACCCATCATTGAAAATTTGACAGAAAAATTCTTAAGCCTCTACACTCCAGCACAAAATATTTCTATAGATGAGTCCCTTGTAAAATTCAAAGGTAGACTGCACCTCAAGCAATTTATCCCATCTAAAAGGGCAAAGTTTGGAATAAATCTCTATAAAATGTGCGAAAGTTCAACCGGATACACATTCGCTTTTCGCATATATGAGGGGAAAGATAGCCAACTAAACCCACCAGGATGCCCTACTTATCTAGGACATCAGGAAAAATTGTTTGGGAGCTGATAAGTCCATTTTTTCAAAAAGGCTACAATCTATATGTGGACAATTATTACACCAGCATACCCCTATTTAAAAGTCTGGTTGAACACAACATCGGGGCTTGTGGGACCATCCGTAAAAACCGTCAGGGGTTTCCACAACCATTGGTCAACCAAAAGTTTCAAAAGGGGCAGTCAGGGGCTGTACGCAACGGAGAGCTGCTTGCCCTGAAATATAGGGATAAGAGGGATATTTTTGTCCCCAGCTTGATCCACACAGATGCCATAAGGGCCACTGTAGAACTAGGATCCACCACTCCGAAGCAAAAACCTGTGTCAGTCATTGACTACAACAAACACATGGGGGGTGTGGACCTTGCAGACCAGGTTCTACAGCCATACCTGGTATCAAGAAAGTCCTATACCTGGTATAAAAAGTTGGTTACTTATTTCTTTCAGGTGACCACATACAATTCTTTTGTGTTGTACAAAAAAGCAGGAAATTCAGATCCTTTTCTTGATTATCAAGAAAAGGTAATTGAAAATCTTGTCTTTCAAAGTGTTAGCCCCGCTCATCCATTAGAATCTAAGGATGTGAAAAGACTCACTGAGCCACATTTTATTGCACTTATTCCAGCAACGGAAACAAGAAGGAACCCCCAGAAAAGATGTCGTGTATGTACTAAGAGAGGAATGAGGCGTGATACCCGCTACTATTGCCGACAATGCCCATCATTGCCAGCCTTATGCGTCATTGACTGCTTTAAAATCTTCCACACAGAACCACGTTTTTAAACTGTAAAAATGTATCCCAATTTGTCATTCAAACATTTGGTTCATTTAGTGAATGACACATTCGAGTAGAGCTCACTTAATTTCCAGCGGGGGGGGTTCTCCAGAATCTAAACCTTCCATTGCGTGCTTGTTTCTGGAAGTCATCCATTGAGTTAAAATGGTCACTAAACCCATAGATGAATTCCCAGAGGGGTGTCATTTCCAAAATGGGGTCACTTCAGGGGGTATTCTTTAGCTATGGTACTCTGAAAAGTGCCAGAACAGCATAATCCCCCCTGAAGTGACCCCATTATGGAAATGACACCTCTGTGGGAATTCATCTATGGATTTAGTGACCATTTACCTATCTACTTATTTTCCCACCACTAGATTAATTTATACAGAGGAGTAGATTGTAAAATTCGGTCACTTGTTGTGGGTTTCCTCTGTTTAGGCACCTCAGGGGCTCTCCAAATGCAACATGGCGTCCGCTATCCATTCCAGTCAAATTTCCATTCCAAAAGTCAAATGGCGCTCCTTACCTTCCGAGCCATGCCGTGCGCCCAAGCAGTGGCTTTGCACCACATATGGGGTATCAGCGTGCTCAGGAGAAATTGCACAACACATTTTGGGGTCCATTTTTTCTGGCTGCCCTTGTGAAAATTAAAAATTTGAGGCTAAAGTAGCAGTTTTGTGTTAAAAATGTGTTTTTTTATTTTCACACTTCAACAATTTAAAATTCTGTGAAGCCCCTGGGGGTTCAAGGTGCTCACCACACATCTAGATAAGTTCCGTGAGGGGTCTAGTTTCCAAAATGGGGTCACTTGTTGGGGGTTTCCTCTGTTTAGGCACCTCAGGGGCTCTCCAAATGCAACATGGCGTCCGCTATCGATTCCAGTCAAATTTCCATTCCAAAGTCAAATGGCGCTCCTTACATTCCAAGCCATGCCGTGCGCCCAAACAGTGGCTTTGCACCACATATGGGGTATCAGCGTGCTCAGGAGAAATTACTCAACACATTTTGGGGTACATTTTTTCTGGCTGCCCTTGTGAAAATTAAAAATTTGAGGCTAAATTAGCAGTTTTGTTTTAAAAATGTGTTTTTCATTTTCACACTTCAACATTATAAAATTCTGTGAAGCCCCTGGGGGTTCAAGGTGCTCACCACACATCTAGATAAGTTCCTTGAGGGGTCTAGTTTCCAAAATGGGGTCACTTGTTGGGGGTTTCCTCTGTTTAGGCACCTCAGGGGCTCTCCAAATGCAACATGGCGTCCGCTATCGATTCCAGTCAAATTTCCATTCCAAAAGTCAAATGGCGCTCCTTAGATTCCAAGCCATGCCGTGCGCCCAAACAGTGGCTTTGCACCACATATGGGGTATCAGCGTGCTCAGGAGAAATTGCTCAACACATTTTGGGGTCCATTTTTTCTGGCTGCCCTTGTGAAAATTAAAAATTTGAGGCTAAATTAGCAGTTTTGTGTTAAAAATGTGTTTTTTTATTTTCACACTTCAACATTATAAAATTCTGTGAAGCCCCTGGGGGTTCAAGGTGCTCACCACACATCTAGATAAGTTCCGTGAGGGGTCTAGTTTCCAAAATGGGGTCACTTGTTGGGGGTTTCCTCTGTTTAGGCACCTCAGGGGCTCTCCAAATGCAACATGGCGTCCGCTATCGATTCCAGTCAAATTTCCATTCCAAAGTCAAATGGCGCTCCTTACATTCCAAGCCATGCCGTGCGCCCAAACAGTGGCTTTGCACCACATATGGGGTATCAGCGTTCTCAGGAGAAATTACTCAACACATTTTGGGGTACATTTTTTCTGGCTGCCCTTGTGAAAATTAAAAATTTGAGGCTAAATTAGCAATTTTGTTTTAAAAATGTGTTTTTTATTTTCACACTTCAACATTATAAAATTCTGTGAAGCCCCTGGGGGTTCAAGGTGCTCACCACACATCTAGATAAGTTCCTTGAGGGGTCTAGTTTCCAAAATGGGGTCACTTGTTGGGGGTTTCCTCTGTTTAGGCACCTCAGGGGCTCTCCAAATGCAACATGGCGTCCGCTATCGATTCCAGTCAAATTTCCATTCCAAAAGTCAAATGGCGCTCCTTACCTTCCGAACCATGCCGTGCGCCCAAACTGTGGTTTTGCACCACATATGGGGTATAAGCGTGCTCAGGAGAAATTGCTCAACACATTTTGGGGTCCATTTTTTCTGGCTGCCCTTGTGAAAATTAAAAATTTGAGGCTAAAGTAGCAGTTTTGTGTTAAAAATGTGTTTTTTTATTTTCACACTTCAACAATTTAAAATTCTGTGATGCCCCTGGGGGTTCAAGGTGCTCACCACACATCTAGATAAGTTCCGTGAGGGGTCTAGTTTCCAAAATGGGGTCACTTGTTGCAGGTTTCCTCTGTTTAGGCACCTCAGGGGCTCTCCAAATGATGCAACATGGCGTCCGCTATCGATTCCAGTCAAATTTCCATTCCAAAAGTCAAATGGCGCTCCTTAGATTCCAAGCCATGCCGTGCGCCCAAACAGTGGCTTTGCACCACATATGGGGTATCAGCGTGCTCAGGAGAAATTGCTCAACACATTTTGGGGTCCATTTTTTCTGGCTGCCCTTGTGAAAATTAAAAATTTGAGGCTAAATTAGCAGTTTTGTGTTAAAAATGTGTTTTTTTATTTTCACACTTCAACATTATAAAATTCTGTGAAGCCCCTGGGGGTTCAAGGTGCTCACCACACATCTAGATAAGTTCCTTGAGGGGTATAGTTTCCAAAATGGGGTCACTTGTTGGGGGTTTCCTCTGTTTAGGCACCTCAGGGGCTCTCCAAATGCAACATGGCGTCCGCTATCGATTCCAGTCAAATTTCCATTCCAAAAGTCAAATGGCGCTCCTTACATTCCAAGCCATGCCGTGCACCCAAACAGTGGCTTTGCACCACATATGGGGTATCATCGTGCTCAGGAGAAATAGATAAACACATTTTGGGGTACATTTTTTCTGGCTGCCCTTGTGAAAATTAAAAATTTGTGGCTAAAGTAGCAGTTTTGTGTTAAAAATGTGTTTTTTTATTTTCACACTTCAACATTATAAAATTCTGTGAAGCCCCTGGGGGTTCAAGGTGCTCACCACACATCTAGATAAGTTCCTTGAGGGGTCTAGTTTCCAAAATGGGGTCACTTGTTGGGGGTTTCCTCTGTTTAGGCACCTCAGGGGCTCTCCAAATGCAACATGGCGTCCGCTATCGATTCCAGTCAAATTTCCATTCCAAAAGTCAAATGGCGCTCCTTACCTTCCGAACCATGCCGTGCGCCCAAACTGTGGTTTTGCACCACATATGGGGTATCAGCGTGCTCAGGAGAAATTGCTCAACACATTTTGGGGTCCATTTTTTCTGGCTGCCCTTGTGAAAATTAAAAATTTGAGGCTAAAGTAGCAGTTTTGTGTTAAAAATGTGTTTTTTTATTTTCACACTTCAACAGTTTAAAATTCTGTGAAGCTCCTGGGGGTTCAAGGTGCTCACCACACATCTAGATAAGTTCCGTGAGGGGTCTAGTTTCCAAAATGGGGTCACTTGTTGCAGGTTTCCTCTGTTTAGGCACCTCAGGGGCTCTCCAAATGCAACATGGCGTCCGCTATCGATTCCAGTCAAATTTCCATTCCAAAAAGTCAAATGGCGCTCCTTAGATTCCAAGCCATGCCGTGCGCCCAAACAGTGGCTTTGCACCACATATGGGGTATCAGCGTGCTCAGGAGAAATTGCTCAACACATTTTGGGGTCCATTTTTTCTGGCTGCCCTTGTGAAAATTAAAAATTTGAGGCTAAATTAGCAGTTTTGTGTTAAAAATGTTTTTTTTTATTTTCACACTTTAACATTATAAAATTCTGTGAAGCCCCTGGGGGTTCAAGGTGCTCACCACACATCTAGATAAGTTCCTTGAGGGGTCTAGTTTCCAAAATGGGGTCACTTGTTGGGGGTTTCCTCTGTTTAGGCACCTCAGGGGCTCTCCAAATGCAACATGGCGTCCGCTATCGATTCCAGTCAAATTTCCATTCCAAAAGTCAAATGGCGCTCCTTACCTTCCGAGCCATGCCGTGCGCCCAAACAGTGGTTTTGCACCACATATGGGGTATCAGCGTGCTCAGCCGAAATTGCACAACACATTTTGGGGTCCATTTTTTGTGGCTGCCCTTGTGAAAATTAAAAATTTGAGGCTAAAGAAACAGTTTTGTGTTAAAAATGTGTTTTTTTATTTTCACACTTCAACATTATAAAATTCTGTGAAGCCCCTGGGGTTCAAGGTGCTCACCACACATCTAGATAAGTTCATTGAGGGGTCTAGTTTCCAAAATGGGGTCAATTGTTGGGGGTTTCCTCTGTTTAGGCACCTCAGGGGCTCTCCAAATGCAACATGGCATCCGCTATCGATTCCAGTCAAATTTCCATTCCAAAAGTCAAATGGCGCTCCTTACCTTCCAAGCCATGCCGTGCGCCCAAACAGTGGCTTTGCACAACATATAGGGTGTCAGCGTGCTCAGGAGAAATTGCACAACACATTTTGGGGTCCATTTTTTCTTGCTGCCCTTGTGAAAATTAAAAATTTGAGGTTAAAGTAGCAGTTTTGTGAAAAAAAGTTAAATGTTCATTGTTTTCTTCCACATTCCAAAAATTCCTGTGAAGCACCTGAAGGGTTAATAAACTTCTTGAATGTGGTTTTGAGCACCTTGAGGGGTGCAGTTTTTAGAATGGTATCACTTTTGGGTATTTTCTGTCATAAAGGCTCCTCAAAGTCACTTCAAATAAGATGTGGTCCCTAAAAAAATGTTTTTGTAAATTTTGTTGTAAAAATGAGAAATCGCTGGTCAACTTTTAACCCTTATAGCTTCCTAACAAAAAAAATTTTGGTTCCAAAATTGTGCTGATGTGAAGTAGACATGTAGGAAATGTTATTTATTAACTATTTTGTGTGACATATCTCTCTGATTAAAGGGCATGAAAATTCAAAGTTTGAAAATTGCAAAATTTTCAAAATTTTCACCAAATTTCCGATTTTTTCACAAATATACGCAAGTGATATCGAAGAAATTTTACCACTATCATGAAGTACAATATGTCACAAAAAACAATCTCAGAATCAGGGGGATCCGTTGAAGCGTTCCAGAGTAATTACCTCATAAAGTGACAGTGGTCAGAATTAAAAAAATTGGCACGGTCACAAAGGCAAAAACAATCTCTGGAGCGAAGTGGTTAATGTCATCCAGAATTTGTACAATCCAGCTGAAAAACAAACTAAAATCTTTTTGGGAGGAAAATAAAAAGTAAAGAACTAAAATATTGTGGTTGTATAAATATGCGCAACCTTGAACTAATTCTTTGTTGTAGTAGCCTTTGAATTCATTACAACACTCAGTCTTTTGTGTAACAGTCAATCAGCATGGCACATCTAGAATTGGCATTATTTGCCCATTCTTCCTTGCAGTAGCTTTCCAAATCTGTCAGATTATGAGGGCTTCTCCTGCGCACAGCACTCTTCAGGTCAACCCACAGACCTTCAATATTATTTCAGCCTGGGCTCTGGCTGAGCCATTTTAAAACTTTGACAGTTAGTAAATATCGTGGCCCTCCTATTGGGATCAATGAAAAAACATGTTTTTTTTATTGTAATCCATTATAATTTTAGATTTTGGTCAACCAGACTTTTTCAATTGTTCCTGATTGGAGTGCAGTTATTATTATGCTTTGCTTATATAGATCCATCACATGCCACAGAAATTTACATACATTATCATTAGTGATGAGCGAACACTAAAATGCTCGGGTACTTATTGCTCGGGTCAAGCAAATTGGAATACTCGAGTGCTCGACCCGAGCAACGAGCCCAATGTAAGTCTAAGGGAAACTCGAGCATTTTTCAGGCAGCAACCCCAGGCGGTCTGCAGAGGGCCTAAAAATTGCCCAAATTGGTGGGAGCAGTGCTCAAATGACATGGGAACAGCATGGGGAAGACCCCTGGAAGCATTTCTGACTCCCAGGTCACTGCTGTCAACAACATGGTCAGAGTGTTATGCCACTTTTACGGACTCACAATAAAACATACAAAACCAAAACCAAAATGGATTTTCCTGGGAAATATGTTAAGGAACATCCTTTCCAGGGTAATGACTTGTATATAAGGCAAAATAAATAACCAAAACCCAAAATACTCCTCCACACCTTGGGCTATGTTTACACGTAGCGTTTTTGATGCCTTTTTGCACTTTTGCATTGCTTTCAACAAAGACAAATGCATTCACTGGGAAATGTCTTTTTAACATTTTACAACCTTATCTGGCCATGTGGTGTGTGACACATTATCAGACACATGCATACAGTGCTGAAAAGACATGGGAACAGCATGGGGAAGACCTCTGGAAGCATTTCTGACTCCCAGGTCACTGCATAAAAGTGTGACCATCATAAGTGATCCTTGGCGCAAGAGAAGATGCATCCCGCCATGTACCTGTCGTTTGCAGACTTGCAATAATCACCTTTCACATCCTTGTCCCAGTGCAGCGTTCAGTTGTTCCTACCCCATTCCTTGGAATACAAGTGCAAGTATGCAGCCAGCCACCCACCCACCCACAGGCTGCAATACTATACTGCCAAATTTTTGATAGCTGCTTCCACTTGAAATGTGGCCTTTTAGGCTCGTGGAGACGGAAGCTGTCCACAATCTTATGGCGGCGGCGACCAGGTATCCATACTTGGTCCCCAGCCGCCAGTATTTTTCCCGGCATCGTCTAAGCCTTCCACAAGCACGGGTCACACAACATAACCCGTGCCCTCCCCAGTGCACTTCCTGAGAAGAACCACCTAACCACAAACACGTGGACAGGTGAATGTGGCCAGGAACGGTACAGAGCCAGTCCACAGCTTTTTTTTACTGAGTTGTATTTCACCACAGCCATATTCTTTAGCTTGGTGAAATGACTTGGGAAACCATATCTACCCAGCTGTCATTTCTCCCAGGAAGTCCTCGAAAGCTGTTTTCTCCTGAAATGTGGCCTTTTTGGCTCGCGGAGGCAGCACGCCCAACATCAACTCGCACTTGTCGATTGGGCTTTGACACACAAATATCTTTCTTTGCGCATTTAATTTCATGAATACAGAGTTGGACAATTGCCTGATCTGCAATGCGGTTTGAGAAATAATATGCATAAGCATGTCTGATCCACATTAAAAAAGCAGCCATAGAGTATCCGGGAACCTTCCCCCACACTTTTCTTAGCCAGGGCTGCTTGTCGGCAGGGTTGGACGGGCCCACCAGAGAACCGGAGACTCCTCCGGTGGGCCCTGGCTTCTCCTTCAGGAGAGTTCATAGTGCCAAGGTGAGGCCATGATGATGATAGAGGCCACCATCTGCTTAGTTTTCTGTTACTTGAAATGCAAGCGCAAATATGCAGCCAGCCACCCACCCAAAGGCCGCAATACTAAACTGACAGATTTCAAGGCAGCTGCTTGCAATTGAAATATGGCCTTTTACGCTCGTGGAGGCGGAATCTTTTCACATCCTCATGCCGGCAGCGGCTGGGTGTCCATACTTGGTCCCCAGCCGCCACTATTTCTCCCAGTATCGTCTCCGCCTTCCACAAGCACGGGTCCCACAACATTACCTGTGCCCTCCCCAGTGCACTTACTGGGAAGGACCGCCTAACCACAAACATGTGACAGGTCAATGAGGCCAGGGAAGATACGGAGACAGACCACAGCTTTTTTTGCTGAGTTGTATTTAGCTCGGTTAAAGGACTAGCATAGAGGGAAACCGTATCTACTCTGGGTCTAATTTCTCCAAGGAAGTCCTCTAACACAGCTTGTTGCACAAGCAATGGCAGCCCATCCAATATCAACTCGCACTTGTCGGTGGTGCTTTGACACACACACATTTCTTTCTTTGCTGATTTAATTTCATGACTACAGAGTTGGGCAATGGCCTGATCTGCAATGCGGTTTGAGAAATAACATGCATAAGCACGTACGATCCACATTAAAAAAGCAGCCATAGTGTCCGGGAACCTTCCCCCACACTTTTCTTAGCCAGGGCTGCTCCTCGGCAGGGATGGACAGACCCACCAGAAAACCGGAGACTCCTCCAGTGGGCCCTGCCTTCTCCTTCAGGAGAGTTCATAATGCCGAGGTGAGACCATGATGATGATAGAGACCACCATCTGCTTAGTTTTCTGTTACTTGGAATGCAAGCGCAAGTATGCAGCCAGTCACCCACCCGCCCACTCACAGGCCGCAATACTAAACTGCCTGATTTCTGGGCAGCTGCTTTCACTTGAAGTGTGGAGTTCTAGGCCCGTGGAGGCGGAAGCTGTCCACAATCTTATGGCGGCGGCGACCGGGTATCCATACTCGGTCCCCAGCTGCAACTATTTTTCCCGGTATTGTCTCCGCCTTCTACAAGCACGGGTCCCACAGCATTACCCGTGCCCTCCCCAGTCCACTCACTGGGAAGGACCGCCTAACCACAAACACGTGGAAAGGTGAATGTAGCCAGGGACGGTACGGAGCCAGTCCACAGCATTTTTTGCTGAGTTGTATTTCACCACAGCCATATTCTTTAGCTTTGTGAAAGGACTTGGGAAACCATATCTACCCAGCTGTCATTTCTCCCAGGAAGTCCTCTAAAGATTCTTTCATTTGAAATGTGGCCTTTTAGGCTCGTGGAGGCGGAAGCTTTTCATAACCTCATGCCAGCGGCGGCTGGGTGTCCATACTCGGTCCCCAGCCGCCACTATTTCTCCCGGTATCGTCTCCGCCTTCCACAAGTACGGGTCTCACAACATCACCTGTGCCCTCCCCTGTGCACTTATTGGGAAGGACCGCCTAACCACAATCACGTGGACAATTGAATGTGGCCAGGGACGATACGGAGCCAGTCCACAGGTTTTTTTGCTGAGAGTTGTATTTAGCATAGGACTGGCATAGAGGGAAACCATTTCTACACTGGGTGTCATTTCTCCCAGGAAGTCCTCTAATACAGCTTGTTGCAGAAGCAATGGCAGCCCATCCAACATCAACTCGCACTTGTCGGTGGTGCTTTGACACACAAACATCTTTCTTGGCACAGCCATAGAATGTCCGGGAACCATCCCTCACACTTTTCTTAGCCAGGGCTGATTCTCGGCAGGGTTGGACGAGCCCACCAGAGTACCGGAGACTCCTCCGATGGGCCGTGGCTTCCCCTTCAGGAGAGTTCATAGTGCTGAGGTGAGGCCATGATGATGATAGAGGCCACCATCTGCTTAGTTTTCTGTTACTTGGAATGCAGTCAGCCACCCACCCACAGGCCGCAATACTAAACTGCCTGATTTCTGGGCAGCTGTTTGCACTTGAAATATGGCCTTTTAGGCTCGTGGAAGCGGAAGCTTTTCACAACCTCATGCCGGCGGCGGCCGGGTATCCATACTCGGTGCCCAGCCGCCACTATTTCTCCCAGCATCGTCTCCGCCTTCCACAAGCATGGATTCCACAACATTACCTGTGCCCTCCCCAGTGCACTTACTGGGAAGGACCGCCTAACCTCAAACACATGGACAGGTCAATGTTGCCATGGACGGTATGGAGCCAGTTCACAGCTTTTTTTGCTGAGGTGTATTTAGCTCGGTGAAAGGACTTGCATAGTGGGAAACCGTATCTACTCTGGGTGTCATTTCTCCCAGGAAGTCCTCTAATGCAGCTTGTTGCAGAAGAAATGGCAGCCCGTCCAACATCAACTCGCACTTGTCGGTGGTGCTTTGACACACAAACATCTTTCTTGGAGCATTTAATTTCATGAATACAGAGTTGGACAATGGCCTGATCGGCAATGCAGTTTGAGAAATAACATGCATAAGCATGTCCGATCCACATTAAAAAAGCAGCCATAGTGTCCAGGAACCTTCCCTCACACTTTTCTTAGCCAGGACTGCTTCTCGGCAGGGTTGGACGGTCCCACCAGAGAATCGTCTGGTGTGCCTTGGCTTCTACCTCAGGAGAGTTCATGATAGCGCTATCTTTGCAGCTACTATGGGGCTCTTGAGTGGGGGAGAAAGATGAGCCTTCAGAATCAAATCCTTTGGTGGGGACAATGTTTTTCAATCTGAAACAGCCTCTCAGTGGAAATTGTATTTCACCAGAGCAATATTCTTTAGCTCGGTGAAAGGACTTGCATAGAGAGAAACCGTATCTACTCCGGCTGTCATTTCTCCGTCACCAGGTTCCCCCACTTTGTCACACATGACCATGCCTGGCTGTATGTTCAGCAGTGAGAGCCACCGATCAGGGTGCTGTGTTACCTCTTTTAACAACTCTCCAGCGCTGGGCAGTTTGTCACCTAAGCATTAAGTATGTTATCTTCAGCACAGCCTGTTGCTGCTTGGCCAAGGCAGTGCTGCAGTGCTGTCAGCTTGTGACTGATGTGGTCATTTCTGAGATGGAGGAGGAGGTGCAGGAGCTGAACAATGTGATTACATTGAGGTTAAATTGGTGATGCTGTTTTTTGTACTAAAGAAAGATCCTAATGTTTTGTTTTTATAAATTATTTTTTAAGACAAATGCATTCACCGGGAAATGTCATTTTAAAATTTTACAACCTTATCTGGCAAAGTGGTGTGTGACACATCATCAGACACATCCTTTCTTATTTATGATGGAGGGACTCTGAAAGTCATAAAGCCTATTTTTATAGGGCCATCAGTCGGCCCTTACTATTCTTAAAAGGCCAGCAGTCGGCCCTCGCTATTGTTAGAGAGCCATCAGCCGGCTATGCTTTGTTGTACTCATTATTAACAAATGGGTCTCCTATACTGTTAATGGATATCCAGTGACTGCAAGGGCTGCCAAAATTTGGGAAAAACCCCCCTAAGAATTTAAAGACACATAGAGAAGGGCCACAGTAACAAGTACAACATGTTCCCATTAGAAAGGAGAGGGTCTGCTATACAGTTATAGGGTATGCAGTGAGTCCTATGGCTGACCAATTTTTGGAAAAACCCCACTAAAAATTTAAAGACACATAGAGCAGGGCCACAGTAATGACAAATTCTCATTAGAAAGGAGAGAGTCTCCCATATTGTTGGTCTATGCATTGAATGCAAGGGCTACCAAAAATTAGGGGGCACTCCATTGCCCCTTATAAGAGACTTAGAGGGCCTCATAAAAAAATGTTCCAATTAGAAAGGAGCGGGTCTCCTATACTTGGAATGCCCATGCACTAAGTGTATGGGCTGACAAACATTTACCCCTGGGGGGTATACATGAACATACTGTATATATATTTTTTTTTTAACGGGCATCATAAACAACCTTTAAAAAAATTATGTGGCTGTTGCATCACGGACCACGGTCACCCTGGTGATATGGTGGTCGAGGATGAGGAGAAGGAGGAGGACAAGAGCAAATAGCCAAAATCAGGAAGCGAATACCCATGTGTAGGTGTGAAGTGGTGCATGGGAAAACACCTCCCAAAAAAAAGACACTGGATTTCAGTTTATGTTATGCTGATATCATTCAGTGGTGTTGAGAAGTTTGGCTCAACCAAGACCTTTTTCATTTTTATAGGAGTCAGCCTGTCAGCATTTTCAGTTGACAGGCGGATGCACTTATCAGTTATAATTCCACCAGCGGCACTAAAAACCCGCTCTGATAAAACGCTAGAGGCAGGGCAGCCCAGGATCTCCAAGGCGTAGAGAGCCAGTTCATTCCATGTATCCAGCTTGGATAACCAATAGTTAAAAGGCACAGAGGAATCACGGAGGACGTTGGTACGGTTGGCAAGGTACTCTCTCAGCATCTTCCCAAACTTTGCACTCCATGTGAGAGTACCCAGCACTTCGGGGCCTGTGTGTTGGGAGGGTCTGAGAAAACTGTCCCAGAACTTTGACAGTGTTTCCCTTCCTCAACTGGATTGCATTTGTGACTCTCTCGTCTGTACTCCTTGGCTGTCCAATGAACTGTGACCTCTGCCGCCAGCGTTTTCAGATGGGAATTTTTTTAATAGTTCCCCAACAAGGGCCTTCTGGTACTGCCCCATTTTTGTAGACCTGTCCGCCTCAGGAATAAAAGATATAAAGTTCTCCTTGTAGCTTGGGTCTAGAAGTGTCACCAACCAGTAATGACTGTAACCCAAAATTTTTAGAACGCGAGGGTAATGGGAAAGGCAGCGTAACATAAACTCAGCCATGCGTGCCAGACTGCTAACAGGCAATACTTCCATGTCCTCACCAAGAGGATGACTGACCATGCTCTTCTCCTCCTCCTCTCTGTCCTCTGGCCATCCACGCTGAACAGACGGTATGACAGTTGTGCAGGTAGTACCGTCTATAGCGCATGAAACTAGCTCCTGTTCTTCCTCCTCCTCCTCTTCCTCATTGTCACCCATTCCACGTTGGGATGAGATGAAGCTGGGCTGTGTGTAATCATCCTGTATGGTTCATTGCTCCATCTCATCGTGCTCCGCCTGCAATGCATCCTCTTTAATAGTAAGCAGAGAGCATTTCAGAAGACAGAGAGGCGGGATAATGACGCTAATTATGGCGTCATCGCCGCTCACCATCTTGGTGGAAAAGTTTTGGAGGATGGTACATATGTCTGACATCCATGTCCACTCCTGAGGTCTTATGTGTGGAGTCTGAACTGAATACCGACAGCCTTGTTGATGCTGGTACTCAACTACTGCCCTCTTCTGCTCTCAAATCCTTCCCAACATATGCAGTGTAGAGTTCCAATGTGTGGGGACATCACACACCAGTCTGTGAGCCGGAAGCTGCAAACGCTGCTGAAACACGGCAAGGGCGGCGGAAGCTGTAGGTAACTTTCTAAAATGGGCACATAGGCGGCGTACTTTAACAAGCAGATCCGGCAGCTCCAGGTATGATTTTAGAAACCGCTGAACCACGGGGTTAAGCACATGGGCAAGGCATGGTACGTGTGTGAGCTAGCCTCACCTCAGAGCCGCCACCAGGTTCTTGCCATCGTCACACACGACGATGCCTGCTTGTAGGTTCAGCGGTGTGAGCCACAGATCTGCCTGCTCTTTCAGAGCTGTCCACAACTCTTCAGCATTGTGCGGTTTGTCACCTAAGCATATTAGCTTCAGCACAGCCTGTTGCTGCTTGGCCAAGGCTGTGCTGCAGTGCTTCCAGCTTATGACTGATGTGGTCATTTCAGAGATGGAGGCTGAAGAGTTGGAAGCTGAGTAGGATGAGTTGCAGGAGCTGTAGACTATGGGGGCAACGCTGATTGACCTAGGGCCCGCAATCCTCGGCGTCGAGAGGATGTCTTCCATCCCAAGGTCCAACTGGTTCCCGGCTTCCACTGTGTTAACCCAGTGTGCCATCACCGTCCCTGCTCACAAGCACTTGTCCACGTGTTAGGTGGACTTTCCTGGTAACTGCATTCTTGAGGGCACGGCTAATGATTTGGGACACGTGCCTGTGTAATGCGGGGACGGCACAATGGGAGAAACAGTGGCGGCAGGGGACCGAGTACAGAGGGACGGCCGCTGCCATCAGGTTGTGGAATGCTTCCATTTCCACGTGCCTAAAAGGCAAAATTTCGAGCACAAGCAGTCGTGAAATGTGGGAATTTAGTACTGTGGCTTGTGGGCCATTGGCTGCCTATTTGCGCTTGCGTTCCAAGGACTGGGGTATGGAAAACTGAATGCTGCGCTGGGACACGGACGTGGACATGCTTCCTGATGCTGTTACTTGAGAGTGTGCAACGACAGGTGCAGGGCAGGAGGTATCTTTGCATGCACCATGGACAGGGGATTGGCTTGCATGCACAATAGTGGAAGAAGCAATGGTGCCACCCGCAGACACTGTTTCTGGACCCTGGGGTTCGGCCCACAAAGTCAGGAGCTTTCCTGCCATGTGCCTGATCATGCTGGTGGTGGTCAGGCTGGTGGCTTTGCCACCCCTGCTGATGCTGGCGTGGCAGGTGGTGCAAATTGCCTTTTTGGGGTTATCGGCAGAGTCTTTAAAAACAGTTGTACTGGCAACTTCCTTTGTGATGGTGTTACGGGGAAGGTTACCTGCCTTCTTTCTGTGGCCACCACACTGCTTCTTCCTGCCTATTGGGGTGCTCTGCCTCACTCTCCCTGTGTGCTGCTGTCCTCGCTCTGCATGTCCTCCTTCCAGGTTGGGTCAGTTACTATATCATCCACCACCTCGTCTTCCACTTCGCACTTTGGTCCTCCTCCTGACTTTCTGGCAATTGCTTTTCATCATGGTCCACCTCTTGGGACACTTTCCCACCATCGCCATCATGTAACTGTGGCTGCTCAAATATTTGGGTAATGCTACATGCGATCTCCTGTTGCCCCGCTTCAAGTGGACCGGGCTAGGGGCCTGAATCTATAAATAGGAAAGTAAACAGCTCTTCGGAGTGTCCAAATGTGGGATCAGTTGTCTCTGCTCACTCGGCATGGTGGGAGGAAGGCGGTTCAGCGAGAGGAATATGCGGTCCAGACTCACAGCTACTGAGACTTGACCGTATGGAAGACAAGGTGGTGGTGGTGGCTAAGTGACTGGAAGCATTATCCGCTATCCAATCAATAACCTTTTGACACTGCTCTGTGTTCAATAGTGGTGTTCTGTGGTCCCCTTTTAATTGGGACAGGAAGGTCGAGCGAGAAGATGTGGGTGTTTGTTGTGGCACAATTTCAGCTTGCCCACGGCCTCGGCCTCTGCATGTACCATCATCACCATCACGTCCAGATGCCTGTCCCTTGCCACGTGCCTTGTCCATTTTAAATGGAGGACAATATCTTCCACGCTCACAGCAAATGACTGAATTTGGATTGAACTTATATTTGATCCACGTGACGGACAAACTGTAGGTAACTATTTTGAGTAGCAAACTGGTGTCAATTGCTTCACTGACACACTGAAACAAATTTTTAATGGAGGCCAGAAATGGCAGTATTTTCTGAAAACATATATGTGATCCGTGTGACTCAGAAAACACAGTTTTCAATACCTGACCTGTAGGTAACTATTTTGAACAGTAATCTGGTGTCAATTGCTTCACTGACACACTGCAACAAATTTTTAATAAAGATCCGAAATGCAGTATTTTCTGAAAACGTATATGTGATCCGTGTGACGGAGAAAGCACAGTTTTAAATACCTGGCCTGTAGGTAGTTCTTTTGAGCAGCAAACCGGTGTCAAAAACTTTGCTGACACACTGAAAAAAAAATTTAATGGAGGCCAGAAATGGCAGTATTTTCTGAAAACGTATATGTGATCCTTGTGACAGAAAAAACATAGTTTTAAATACCTGGCCTGTAGGTAATAATTTTGAACAGCAATCTGGTGTCAATTGCTTCACTGACATACTGAAACAAATTTTTAATAGAGGCCAGAAATGGCAGTATTTTCTGAAAACGTATATGTGATCCATGTGATGCGGAAAACACAGTTTTCAATACCTGGCCTGTAGGTAACTATTTTGAACAGCAATCTGGTATCAATTGCTTCACTGACACACTGAAACAAATTTTTAATGAAGATCCGAAATGGCAGTATTTTTTGAAAACGTATATGTGATCCTTGTGATGGAGAAAACACAGTTTTAAATACCTGGCCTGTAGATAACTATTTTGAACAGCAAACCGGTGTCAAAAACTTTGCTGACACACTGAAAAAAAAATTTAATGGAGGCCAGAAATGGCAGTATTTTCTGACATTGTATATGTGATCCTTGTGACAGAGAAAACACAGTTTTAAATAGCTGAATTTTTAGCCTGTAATATGGAAAGGACCTGGCTGTATTCTGCAGTGCCAGCAAGCAAATGGCGCAGAAAAACGATGTTCTCGGGATTGCTTTTTAAGCAAATAATGAGGATTAAGATCCAAAATAAAGTATTCCAGGCCCCTGAGACCTGGGCCTTTGTCTAGAAATATCTAACAGCAGCAGAAGGCAGAATTGGAATGGAGCCTCTTGTACTATGTGTGCTGCAGTCTGCTATATATGCTGCCTGCCTGCCTATATACAGTCATGGCCAAAAGTTTTGAGAATGACATCAAAATTATATTTTCACATGATCTGCTGGCCTCTGGTTTTTATTAGTGTTGGTCTGATGTTTATATCACATACAGAAATATAATTGCAATCATATTATGAGTACCAATATGTTATATTGACAGTTAGAATGAGTTAATGCAGCAAGTCAATATTTGCAGTGTTGCCCCTTCTTCTTCAAGACCTCTGTAATTCTCCCTGGCATGCTCTCAATCAACTTTTGGACCAAATCCTGACTGATAGCAGTCCATTCTTGCATAAGCAATGCTTGCATTTTGCCAGAATTTGTTGGTTTTTGTTTGTCCATCCGTCTCTTGATGATTGACCACAAGTTCTCAATGGGATTAAGATCTGGGGAGTTTCCAGGCCATGGACCCAAAATCTCTATGTTTTGTTCCATGAGCCATTTAGTTATCACCTTTGCTTTATGGCAAGGTGCTCCATCATGCTGGAAAAGGCATTGTTGAGCGCCAAACTGCTCTTGGACGGTTGGGAGAAGTTGCTCTTGGAGGACATTCTGGTACCATTCTTTATTCATGGCTGTGTTTTTAGGCAAAACTGTGAGTGAGCCGATTCCCTTGGCTGAGAAGCAAACCCACACATGAATCGTTTCAGGATGCTTTACAGTTGGCATGAGACAAGACTGGTGGTAGCGCTCACCTCTTCTTCTCCGAATAAGCTGTTTTCCAGATGTCCCAAACAATCGAAAAGGGGATTCATGAGGGAAAATGACTTTGCCCCAGTCCTCAGCAGTCCACTTCCTGTACTTTTTGCAGAATATCAGTCGGTCCCTGATGTTTTTTCGCGAGAGAAGTGGCTTCTTTGCTGCCCTCCTTGAAACCAGCCCTTGCTCAAAGAGTCTCCGCCTCACAGTGCGTGCAGAAGCACTCACACCAGCCTGCTGCCATTCCTGAGCAAGCTCGGCACTGCTGGTAGTCCGATCCCACAGCTGAAACAGTTTTAAGATATGGTCCTGGCGCTTGCTGGTCTTTCTTGGGCGCCCTGGAGCCTTTTTGACAACAATGGAAGCTCTCTCCTTGAAGTTCTTGATGATGCGATAGATTGTTGACTGAGGTGCAATCTTTGTAGCTGCGATACTCTTCCCTGTTAGGCCATTTTTGTGCAGTGCAATAATGGCTGCACGTGTTTCTTTAGAGATAACCATGGTTAACTGAAGAGAAACAATGATACCAAGAACCAGCCTCCTTTTAAAGTGTCCAGTGATGTCATTCTTACTTAATCATGACTGATTGATCGCCAGCCCTGTCCTCATCAACACCCACACCTGTGTTAATGGATCAATCACTAAAACGATGTTAGCTGCCCTTTTAAGGCAGGACTGCAATGATGTTGAAATGTGTTTTGCGGGTTAAAGTTCATTTTCTGGGCAAATATTGACTTTGCAAGTACATTAATTGCTGTTAAGCTGATCACTCTTTGACATTCAGGAGTATATGCAAATTGCCATTACAAAAAATGAAGCAGTAAACTTTGGAAAAATTACTATTTGTCTCATTCTCAATACTTTTGGCCATGACTGTAAACTGCCTGCTTGATATCTCTGCAGATGGTTTAGTCCTCAGAAGGACTGTTTTTTGAGATGGATATGTGTGTCTAATATAGTCTGAACTCCTGCACTAACTAGAAACAAGCGAATCTCTCCCTAGCTCAGCAGCACTTCTCCCTACACTGTCTGATTCCTGAGTGACTGTGATGAGCATGGCGGCGCCAGGTCTGATATAGACCTGATGATGCTGTGCAGCCAGCCAATCGCTGTAATGCCACAAAAAACATAGCTACTGCATTACAGTGAGTGGCAGGCAATCCCTGCATGTTCATTGGCTCTCTAAAGAGCGCCAAACATGCAGAGAGGAGACCCGAGCTTCCGCCGAGCAAACCCAGAAATACTCGGCGAGCGCCGAGCATGTCGAACAGTGAGATGCTCGGGCGAGCACCAAGCTGTAGCGAACATGCTCGCTCATCACTAATTATCATAACTGTCCCCATTGGGGCTCACAATATAAATTCCTTTTTAATATGTCTTTGCAGTATGAAAGGAAACTAGCGAACCCAGAGGACACCCATTCAAACATAGAGAGAACATTCAAACTCCTTGCAGATGTTGCTCTTTGTGGAATTTGTACCCAGGACCCCAGCTCTGCAAAGTAACAGTGCTAACCACGGAGCCATCGTGCTGGTCAGGTTTCTAGTAGTCATTTGGCTGTCTTCCACCCACTCAATTGAGCATATTTATTTGTGAGTTGAAGCAGAAAACTACTAGCACCTGGACAATAGCGATTACATTTTATAGCCAATGTTAAACATTTGGTATTAGGAGCATAGCAGCACCGATTGTTACAAATATTTTGCATATATATATATATATATATATATATATATATATATATATATATGCTGTATATACACACACATAAACATATACATATATATATATATAGATATAAATATTTTGCTTTACAGATGAAACAGTACATATTTTTGAAATTACATGCCCCAGTACTTTAAGAAAATATGAATATTTGATGAATGCCACATCTATACTTTTTTTTCTAATATCCAATATGATCTTGAAATTACTTTAGTCTTTATTACTATATACTAAGAAAAGTTATCTTAGTGCATTTTCTTATACAATGGAGTGATAGAGGCTCTAAATTTAAATTTGAATGCTGATTTCTTAGTAACGGAGGAGCGGACTGGCCATGTATAGTATGGCTGGACTTGTCTTCGAGAGACCTGCATGAACATATGAATTGTTTGGGGACTGGAATCCTGCTGACATATTCCTTTTACTTAGCATGGGGTCGACATGATTCCAGGAAAATACAACAGAAGCTGTACAACAGATTTGTAGTGATCTTTAAAGAGCTACATGTCTGCACATAGTATATCGCCTTCACAGTAACAGAGCAAAAACACATTATGTCTGCATGTTTTCATGAGGAATAAACAAGTAGATTGTTGTTCTTGATAGGTTTTATGCATTAAAAATGTGTACAGGTTTTTTGGTGCGTGAAACATTTTGTAATTGAAAAATGAAATTACACTTTTAGACTTTAATTAATTTGGACTCCCTTTTATATGGATTTAAAACAAGAAAGCTCAGTACAAGAAAGCTAAAATTCCTGATAAAAGTACTTAAGATTAATTTAACACGCTCAGGATTTCCCAATTAAAACTTTCACATTAGTGCTGAATTTTAACCAGTTAATCTTCTAATGAGACATCCCAAGCAATGAGAAGTGGATTTCTGAATTGAATATGGCCCAAAGGCTTACAGCTGGAAATTATTAAGTTACAAGAACTGGAAATATTGGATACATTCCAAGGACAGAGTTACACTGCCACCTACTGACAGCTTTTATCTCAAGGAGCCATTTCTGGAGTAAAAACAGCTTTCAAAATCTGAAATCCTAAAAAAAATTCAAAAGATGTGAAAATAAATATTGACAAAAAATATTAATACCAAAATATTACATGTAAAAGTCTTCTTAAAATCCTGTTATCATATTTTTATCATCTTAATAATTGTTTGTTAATTTTACTAAAAACTGAAGGATTTACATACAAAGCGAGGCCTGCAAAAGGCTTTACTGGTTCCGCAGTGTGAGTCCAATCCTGATAAGTAAAGAGTCAGGATTATAATAAAGATGATTTAGAAAGGATCTTAAAGGGATCTATTCTCTCTTTATTCACTATTTACAAAAATAAATGTAATAAGATTAGATTCCAACCTATCCCTTTTAAATATTTTCTTATCTATATAGGCTGAAAACTGCTCATTTTTTTATTGAAATTAATCAGGAAATAAGGAATAAAAGATCCCAGCAAATGAAATATGACCTAAAAAAGGTGACAAATAAAAAAACGGTGCTGGCTGTCCAGCTCCACGGGGATTTAGAAAGTACTCTGTAACTACATGAGATATAAAGAGCCTCTTTTACATCTGGAAACGCTATTTACCTGCAGATTTAGGTGTAATTTTTCAGGTAAATATTGTTTAAAGCGTACCTGTCAGCAGGATTGTGCTCAGTAAACTGCATACACTGTCAGGTGGGTGACGTTACACTGATTAAAATGATACCTTGGTTGATGAAATCTGTCCTGTGGTTCTTGTGTAATCTTTACTTTCAGTTTGGAGATAATTTAATGCTCGTTCTTTGGGGCGGCCTGTGGGTGGGGCTCTATATGGTGCTCTGCTTACATATTCATCTGTATGCTCTAATGACTGCTCACAGATCATTCACTAACCTGCCTCCTATTTTACATAATGCATCTAGTAGTGTGGGGCTAGGTAAAATAGGAGGCAGGCCAGTGAAGGCACAGTGAGCAGTCATAAGAGCATACAGATAAATATGTAAGCTTTTTTTGTGTTGCAAACGTGATACAAACTTCTAAAAGCCACCTACTGTACTATCTTAGTGGTGGTAAACCTCAGCATTTTTCAGAGTAAAAAAATTGATTATTTTTTGTCTTTCTAGGCAGAGTCCACAAAGGATTTTTTTGTGTCGTAAACGTGATACACTCTGCTAAAAGCCATCTACTTTCTTAGTGGCAGTTAAATTCAGCTGTATGCAGAGCTCATGCAGAGTCAAAAAATCATTTTTTTCCTGTGACTAATGTGATACAGCAGGCTAGATCTGAGTTTGAAATATCTTGGAGAATATTTTTTTTGTTATACAGGCCTCATCCACAGTCAAAAAATACTTTCTTCGATTCCTAATGTTACACAGCAGGGGATATCTCATTATGAATTAGTTTGGAGAATATCTCATATGTTATACTGGCCTCATTCACACTAAAAAAATACTTTCTTCTGTTATTAATGTGATACAGTAGAGGACATCACAGTTTGAAATTGTTTATAGCATATCTCCTATATTATACAGGCCTCATTCACACTAAAAAATACTTTCTTCTGTTACTAACGTCATACACTAGGGGACATATCAGGGTGCCAATGGAGGGTGGTTCACTGCGATCAAGGGGGTTTGCAATACCATAAAAACTGTTAGTGAAGGTGTTAGTGAAGGCAAGGAACAAATGGAAAAGGAAGAGGTGATGGGCGAGCAACAGTCACAACATGAAGAGGATAATCATCCCCTCTCTGTTCGTGTTTGGCGGCAGGGGACGGAGGAAACAAGCATCAAAATTACCCAGCCACCAACACAGCATGGGCATGAACCTCAGGAAAGAGCCCGACATATGAGTGCGTTTTTACTTCTTACTGCAACATGATCACAGTATAGTTATGATTCAAAATAGTGCTGACTACTGGGTTGCCACTCTGTTAGATCAAGGTTATAAGAGTAAATTTTGCCATATGCCTTCCGCCCTGGAAAGGGAGTGTCGAAACACTCGTTTACACAACCTTAAGATAGGTTTTCCCCAACCCAGCAGTGAGGCACACAGAGTTCATTGCAGCTCTACACTTCCAACCTCTGGCACGTCAATTCGTCAATGCCAAAATATTAGCAGCTTCAGTAGTGTAAGTGACAGAAGCAATTTCTGTGAGTCCTTTCACACATTTTTTAGAACAGCTCATGCACCTGCACAACAGAGTACAAGTCAGACATGTGGTGAACGATTGGAGAGGATGGAGCACTCCTGATTGAGTATTCATCTGCTCGGTTGGCTGTAGTGGAAGAGGTTTTGGTTCCTAACTCTACAATTTCTACTATAGTGAAATTGATGCCACTTTGCTGGTGTTTGAAACTAATTTTTGGAAATGTGGAGAATCCTGATTGAGTCTCAATCTATTTTGTTGGTTGTAGTGGAAGAGGTTTCTGTCTCCATTAAACTACTTCTACTCTGGTTAAATTGGTGCCACTTAGGCGGTGTTAGGCCCTGATTTAGGGAAATGTTAACACTTCTGATTGAGTCTCCAAATACTGGGTTGGCTGTACTGGAAGAGGTGTCGGTCCTAATTACACTATTTCTACTGTACTGAAATTAATGCAACTTTGCTGGTGTCTGCCACTAATTTTTGGAAATGTGGGGAATCCTGACTGGGTCTCCATCTATTGTGTTGGCTGTAGTTGAAGTTGTTTTTGTCTCCATTAAACAACTTCTACGCTGGTGAAATTGATGTAACTTTGTTGATGTTAGGCCCTAATTTAGGGAAATGTAAAAACTTCTGATTCAGTCTCCATCTACTGGGTTGGCTCTATGGGAAGAGGTGTCAGTCTTAATTACATAATTTCTACTGTAGTGAAATTAATGCAACTTTGCTGGTGTCTGCCTCTAATTTTTGGAAATGTGGGGAATCTTGATTGGGTCTCAATCTACTGAGTTGTCTGTAGGAGAAAAGGTGTCGTTCCTAATTCTACAATTTCTACTGTACTGAAATTGATACCACTTTGCTGGTGTCTGCTAGTGTTGAGCGAATTTGTTCGGCGAATGTTCAAATGTATCAAATTCGGCATGAATATGGCACATTCGAATTTGTGATCTCAAAGACGAGAAAATTTTCTTAAAATTAGGTTGTGCATACAACTTGGTGTGAACCCAGAGGCACGCAGCTGAGTAGCTCATCTAAGGAGGTGGAGGAGGAGGAAGATGAGGAGGTTACGTTGTGTCCTATTAACAAAGAAAATGACGGCACTTCCACTACAAAAAATAGGTGTGAACAGGTGCTTACTAAGAGCAGCTACCTCCATATATAATGAACAAATAAAGTAGCACACTGTAACACTGAGTATATAGATATGAAATATGAAATATGAATAGCATAACTGCTGTAGAAAATAAAAATAAATGAAAAAATTTTGTGAAAATTTTTTTTAGCGCATGTAAATATGAAGAATGGAAAATGAATAGCATTACTGCTGTAAATAAATGAGAAATCTTATCGCATAAATTGGCCAATTCATGTGTACCTGACAGCCGCGGTAAGGCGTTTCTCGATGTCAGGACCTACCAATGTGAAGACCTCTCTAAGAGACCTCCGTCTGCTTATATGTGGGAAAGACAGATCCTGATGCATTTAAAACCACCTGTGGCATGGGAGTGGGGGTGGAGTGCTCAGTCAACGCTAAATCTAGTAACAAAGAAAATGACGGCACTTCCACTACAAAAAATAGGTGTGAACAGGTGCTTACTAAGAGCAGCTACCTCCATATATAATGAACAAATAAAGTAGCACACTGTAACACTGAGTATATAGATATGAAATATGAAATATGAATAGCATAACTGCTGTAGAAAATAAAAATAAATGAAAAAAATTTTTGAAAACATTTTTTTCATTTATTTTTATTTTCTACAGCAGTTCTGCTATTCATATTTCATATTTCATATCTATATACTCAGTGTTACAGTGTGCTACTTTATTTGTTCATTATATATGGAGGTAGCTGCTCTTAGTAAGCACCTGTTCACACCTATTTTTTGTAGTGGAAGTGCCGTCATTTTCTTTGTTACTAGATTTAGCGTTGACTGAGCACTCCACCCCCACTCCCATGCCGCAGGTGGTTTTAAATGCATCAGGATCTGTCTTTCCCACACATAAGCAGACGGAGGTCTCTTAGAGAGGTATTCACATTGGTAGGTTCTGACATCGAGAAACGCCTTACCGCGGCTGTCAGGTACACATGAATTGGCCAATTTATGCGCTAAGATTTCTCATTTATTTACAGCAGTAATGCTATTCATTTCCCATACTTCATATTTACATGCGCTAAAAAAAAAAATTTAAAAAAATTTTCCAAAAAAATTTTTTCATTTATTTTTATTTTCTACAGCAGTTATGCTATTCATATTTCATATTTCATATCTATATACTCAGTGTTACAGTGTGCTTCTTTATTTGTTCACGTTGTGTCCTATGGCACAGACACGGAGCGATGCAAGTATGAAGAGCATTGCATCCTTAGCGACAACCGTGGCGATAATCAGCAGCCGTCACGGGTCTGTAGCTCGCAGGGTCGGCAAGGTTTGCCTAGCCTGGCCCTTTTTTGAGAACGCAAAGTATGAGCAAGCTCACGTTATCTGAAAACTTTGCGATAAAAAACTCAGTATAGGGAAAAAGTGCAATAATCTGACTACTACATGCATGAACCTTCACATGCACAATCAACATGCGTTACTCTGTCAATCTCAGTGCGATAAAATGCAAACCTCAACAGCCATCAGCCGCCTCATCAACTGCATCCGGTTCATCTTCCTCCTCCTCTGTTACCGTGCTAAGTATTGTTACGCAGGTCTCCCACCGCAGAACTTCAGGTTCTCTACCTGCTTGCTGTGTTTGTTTCACTGAGCACACCACATGTTTCTCAATCCACCATAACATCTGCAATTCCACCTCACTCACGGTCCAGCAGTTTGTCCGTTTCACCATACTCTGCCCTCTTTCAGCACTGCAGCCAGCTCTCAGTCCCACAGTTGTGGAAAATATTGTTTCCTCCCACACATGACAAAGCTCAGAGGTGGAAATCTACCGTCTCCAATCTGTTGGCCATGGAAATTGTGGTGTCAGGCCCTAATTTTTTTTTGAACTGTGGTCACTCCTGTATGGCTGCTTTTTTACTGAGGAGGTAACCCGAGAACCTGGGGGAAACCCGCTCAAACACGCGTAGAACATACAAACTACTTGAAGATGTTGTCCTCTATCATCCTAAAGGAGTTAGCTCGTTGTCTAGGAGACTGACCACCGCTGCTGTCTACCTTGTGAACGTTGTGTTGAAGCTTGTTGGAGCCAGAAGACCGCAGCATCTGATTCCTTCCACTCTTGCAGTCATAAGAAGCCTCTCGCCTTGATACTAATCGGTGCAGGAGTTAATCTGCTCAGTTGTGAGCTCCTAGAAGCTTACCATGATTTAGGCCCTCAGCAGATTTGTCCCGTGCATCTAACCTACTGTGATAACGTTGTACCCAAACACAACAGATTGTCGCCTACCGTGGAAACCTTGAAAAGGAAGCTACACGACTAGCTGTACCTTGACCTACTGTATCCTCACCCATCCCTTGTAGATTGTTTGTGAGCACTCGTAGGCAGGGTCCTCTCTCTTATTGTACCAGTCGATAACCCCTTTTCACATGTATAAATAATCACGGAATCACGGAATAAATGTCGCTGTAATATTAATAATAATTATAGTACTTGTACTTGGGGTCAATTAATGGCACTTTCCTGGTGTCTATGCCTAATTTGATGTGTTTTGACAGCGTTTGGGCCCGTTTGAAGGTGTTATACATGCTTTTTTTGTCCCCCCATTGAATCCTATGTCATTCGGATATGTTCAACGAACATTCGACCAATAAATTTGTCGAATGTCTAAATATTCGGTGAACATCTCCGAACCAAACATTAAAATGTTCGCTCATCTCTAGTTACTTCCACATGTCAAGCTATTGTATTTAGGAAGACTGATATACATTAGCTTCATTACATCTAAGGATTTCAGAACGACAAATGTCAACAAGGTGTATAAAAATGCTACTGCAAAACAAAGAGGATCAATTACTTATGTACAATAGAAGGGTACCTGTCCCATAGTTTAGGTGGTTAACTAGGGATCATTTGATGATATTGAAAATAAAATAGATAAACCAGTAGACCATTGTTCACGGAAAAAACATGGAATGGGCTGGGTGCAGTAAAGCACTAGCATTTTGCATTATTAAACCCTCACCCAAAGACACTGGGATAAATATATACTTCACCTGGAAGCCCAAAGGATTCATTGCATGAAGTCGGTGTCATCAATGGGCTTAAATGAGAGACTGAACTTTAATTTTTTCATTCAGGGAATCCAGCCTTTACTTAATGACTCAAATGAATAATTTCTTGTGCGACACAAAGGTGCTTGATAGAGTGGATCTTCTCATACAGTTATTGGGTATAGTGTTGATTTTAAGTATAAACTGTAAAGTTCAATAATGAGCAATGATGATATTGTAGAGGTGATATACTGATAATATATTGATATCATGCTATATTAATGAGAGTGTGTTCTTCCGATTATGTTTTTGTCATAATAAATTTAGTATAAAGATATATAAGGGATAGAGCCAGGAATTTGACATATAGAGTATTATTTCTGGATTACTATAAATCTTTTTCTCATGCTATTAATATTGTACTGCAGGAACCTGCACATGCATAGTTCTGGTCAGAGGTCAATGGAGATAAGCAGATTTCTCACTAAAACATCATCTTCAGGTGGAAGCTTGAAAAGTAGTGCGTGCAGAGCAAGCCACCACAACCCAATGCCAATTGGAAATTCAAGTGTAAGACAGTGCAGCCATCCAAACTGTGTTGTCTGGATTTACTGAGTTCGCCGATGAACTGAAAGGATTAGAAATAGATGGGGAAAAGCTTCTGGAAGTAGTAAGTAAAAAATATCTGAGAAATAGGTAAACCAAAAATACATCTAAAACAGAGATGCATAGGAGAGCTAATAAAAGTATTTATCATAATAGGTAGAAAGCCTGATGAAGGCTTGCACCGATATGATGTGCCTTCGGGCTGGCACCATTCCAGCATGACGCATACATATGGGTAAGCTCCATTATTATTTCTATGTATGCATGTGTCTAACTGTATGTGAAGTTATTTCCCTGATATACTTACCTTGCTTCAGATGCTCATCATTTGTTCTGCATCCTACCATATAGCTAGTTGTTTTACCATCCTACTATGCTTGGTTCTTTCCCATATTTACTATATATCACTTCAGAACAAACAACATCAATTAATTGCTCCTACTGTGTATGTCGCCCTCTTTGCGATTCCCCATACTTATACTTTGGCTATGTGTGACGCCCTGCCATGCATCAGTGCCACAGATCCTAGAGGAGTTCATTAACGGATTCCTCCACAAGAGGCCCTCATAAGCATTCACACACCTCCACCTTCCACCTTAGACCACCAGAGGGAGCCCGTTAGGGATATATAAAGGGAAGGTGGAGCCAGGCAGCTCAGTGAGTAATTCAGCAGTTCCTGCTCAGGCACAGAAGGAATCAGTGCAGTCGAGCCAGAGCCTAGCAGTTCCTGCAGAAAGAGTTCTGTATAGTCTGTAGAGTAAATCCAGACTAGAACTCACAGAGCTCAGGATAGAGAGCTAGGAGTGTGCCGACGCTCTGAGAGCAGCGAAGAAGAGCAGCGTCCCGGCTGCAGTGTGTGTAGCCTAGTGAGGGCCTCGAGCGGGGCCGAAGGCGAGTGGAAAGTGAGTAACATAGGGGGCAGAGGAGCTTAACCAGCTCACCCCGAAGCATATACCGGACACCGGGTCCGAGTCTACGTGGATCTTCATCACCGGTAGAAAACAACCGGAACCCCTGGCGAACTACATGTCCCAGGATCACCAAAAGCTGATACGTACCAGGGTCAGGAATCACAGAGACCCCAAAGAATAGGGAGAGTGATCTCCAACAGAAGACCCTACCACAAGGTCAGCAGTTGCAGAACAGAGACAAAGTTAGGCCTAGCTCAAGGCAGGTCAGAAACTTACGACACAAAGGCAAGAGACAGGAGGCCCTAAACCCGCTCACTGGGGAGAATCCTGATATGCACCCTTCACCCTACAGTGCTCCGGGATGTGCCTGAATTTCCACAAGTAAAAGGTAATGAAGTGACTATCGTGTCTGTCCCTGCTCTTGCTCTGACCCAGCAGGTCCCGTCTGTCCTGCATCCTCACATCCCCGCTGCCTGAGGCCTGGCTCCACCTGTGTGGAGCTAAACTGCGCAAGCTGCCTTAACACCGGCCTCAGCGGGCTGCCGCAGCGCTGGTGATTCTCACCAGACACCACAGGTGGCGTCACGAACTTTCATGTAATTATCCATCCTTTTTAAAGAGTGACCCCAGGGTACGGGCCCAGGAGCCGACCACCGTGACATCCCCAAGGCCAGGCAAAGGCCCAAGTACCGAGTCATCCCCATCCCCTGGGCTAGTCATATGCATTGTTTTTTGTAGTTTTTTTTACATCAGAAATAGGTACAAATAAGGAATAGTGTTTATTAAATAGGAAATAGATATGGATGCATTAGAATTGTGGCTTTATCTTTTGACTACGGACAAGTGAGATTTGTCACAATTTATTTATTTTATATCTCTCTGCCGTTAATGTTTATAGTAGTCTGACTCAACAGCCTAAATGTATTTAATTAAAGATGCATGAATGGAATATGTATGCTTTTATATTATCTGTTATTTATTGATGACTAAGTTTGGTGATAATTATTTATTTATGTATTTTACTCACTTTTATACAGTGGGGAAAAAAGTATTTAGTCAGCCACCAATTGTGCACGTTCTCCCACTTAAAAAGATGAGCGAGGCCTGTAATTGACATCATAGGTAAACCTCAACTATGAGAGATTAAATGAGAAAACAAATCCTGAAAATCACATTGTCTGATTTCGAAAGAAATTGAGAACTTGCACGTGGCTGACTAAATACACTGCTCAAAAAAATAAAGGGAACACTCAAATAACACATCCTAGATCTGAATGAATGATATATTCTCATTGAATACTTTGTTCTGTACAAAGTTGAATGTGCTGACAACAAAATCACACAAAAATCATCGATGGAAATCAAATTTATTAACCAATGGAGGCCTGGATTTGGAGTTAACCCAAAATTAAAGTGGAAAAACACACTACAGGCTGATCCAACTTTGATGTAATGTCCTTAAAACAACTCAAAATGAGGCTCAGTATTGTTTGTGGCCTCCACGTGCCTGTATGACCTCCCTACAATGCCTGGGCATGCTCCTGTTGAGGTTGCGGATGGTCTCCTGTGGGATCTCCTCCCAGACCTGGACTAAAGCATCCGCCAACTCCTGGACAGTCTGTGGTGTAACGTGACGTTTGTGGATGGAACGAGACATGATGTCCCAGATGTGCTCAATTGGATTCAGGTCTGGGGAACGGGAGGGCCAGTCCATTGCTTCAATGCCTTTATCTTGCAGGAACTGCTGACACACTCCAGCCACATGAGGTCTGGCATTGTCCTGCATTAGGAGGAACCCAGGGCCAACCGCACCTGCATATATTCTCACAAGGGGTCTGAGGATCTCATCTCGGTACCTAATGGCAGTCAGGCTACCTCTGGCGAGCACATGGGGGGCTGTGCGGCCCTCCAAATAAATGCCACCCCACACCATTACTGACCGACTGCCAAACCGGTCATGCTGAAGGATGCTGCAGGCAGCAGATCGCTCTCCACGGTGTCTCCAGACTCTGTCACATCTGTCACATGTACTCAGTGTGAACCTGCTTTCATCTGTGAAGAGCACAGGGTGCCAGTGGCGACTTTGCCAATCCTTGTGTACTGTGGAAAATGCCAAGCTTCCTGCACGGTGTTGGGCTGTGAGCACAACCATCATCTGTGGACGTCAGGCCCTCATACCACCCTCATGGAGTCAGTTTATAACTGTTTGTGCAGACACATGCGCATTTGTGGCCTGCTGGAGGTCATTTTGCAGGGCTCTGGCAGTGTTCCTCCTGTTCCAGGAGGTTGCAACGGTCCTGCTGCTGGGTTGTTGCCCTCCTATGGCTCCCTCCACATCTCGTGTTATCTGCTCCATGCTCGGGACACTGTGTTGACAGACACGGCTACCCTTCTTGCTACAGCTCGCACTGATGTGCCATCCTGGATGAACTGCACTACCTGAGCAACTTCTGTGAGTTGTACTGTAGAGACCGCCTCATGCTACTGTACCTCTACGGGTGAGAGCAATGGCAAAGTGCAAAAGTGACCAAAACAACAGCCAAAAAGGATGAGAACAGAGAAATGGTCTGTTGTCACCACCTGCAGAACTACTCCTTTATAGGGGCTATCTTGCTGATTGCCTATCATTTCTACCAGTTGTCTGTTCCATTTGCACAACAGCAGGAGAAATTGATTCACAATCAGTGTTGCTTCATAAGTGGACAGGTAGATTTCACAGAAGTGTGATTGACTTGGAGTTACATTGTGTTGTTTAAATGTTCCCTTCATTTTTTGAGCAGTGTACTTTTTTTCCCAACTGTAGCACCATTAATTCCACAGAACTTTACAGACATTATCAGCACTGTCCCCAATAGGGCACACAATCTATATTCCCTATCAGAATGTCTTTGGAGTGTGGGAGGAAATCATGGAACCCGGAGGAAACCCACCGAAACACGGGGAGAACATACACATAGTTTATTTTTTTTAATATTTCCTTTGTAGATATACTGGAATACAAAGTCAAAAACAAGATTAAATAGTTGTTTATATTAGAAAAATTTAAAGTTAAGCTTTAAACTATATTTTCAGTGATAATTATTAGTGTTGAGCGAACATGCTCCACACTGCTCGGTACTCGCTTGAGCATCACGCTACTCGGGATGCTCGGCGAGCACCGAGCATTTCTGGGTTACTCGGGCGGGAGCTCGGGTCTCCGCCCTGCATGTTTGGCGCTCTTTACAGAGCCAATGAACATGCAGGGATTGCCAGCCAGTCACTGTAATGCTGCATCCATGTTGGTTGTGGGCATTACAGTGATTGGCTGGCCGCACAGCGTCACCTCGAGTATTTAAAACGGGGCGCCGCCATCTTGGACACAGTCGCTCCGGATTAGTCAGTGTAGGCACAGCGCTGCTGATTTAGGGAGAGATATAAACTGCGAAAAAGTTTGTGTAGGGTCTTTAAAGGCTGCCAGAACAAACAAACAGTCCTTTTCAGGACTAATATCCATCCCAGATACCAGGCAGGCAGGTTGTATAGGAGACACAGTGGTTCTACCAGCAAACGCTGCATTACAGTCCTGTGTGCTCCTGTTGCTGAAATTGCTGGACTTAGCACTAGTGTTGAGCCACCCCCGTAGTGTTCGGGTTCGGTTCGGTTCGTAGAACACCGGGATGTTCGAGGAACTGTTCGTCGAACTGTTCGTCGAACACCTTAGAACACCGTCGAACACCGTTAAAACCAATGGCAGGCAAACAAAAACACATAGGAACACATAGAAAACACCTTCAAAGGTGTCCAAAAGCTCACAAACTGCTCAAAAGACGCTTTCTTTAAAAAAGCCGGCCGGCAATTCAGCAGCGGCAACACCGGTACCCGACAATTTAGACAAGAAGGAATAGAGCATCACACATAGATTAGATAGATAGAAACATGTCAGTCACATATATATGAAGTACAGTGACAGTGTTGCTTACTGTACTTGTCATTTAGTGTAAAGGATTTATTAAAAAATATAATAGTGTTTTCGTGCACCGTCTCTTTAAAAAAGCCGGCCGGCAATTCAGCAGCGGTACCCGACAATTTATAACAGACAGAATAGAGCTTCACACATAAATTAGATAGATAGAAACATGTCAGTCACATATATATGAAGTACAGTGACAGTGTTGCTTACTGTACTTGTCATTTACTGCAAAGGATTTATTAAAAAAAATAATAGTGTTTTCATGCACCGTCTCTTTAAAAAAGCCGGCTGGCAATTCAGCATCTGTACCCGACAATTTAGAATAGAAGGAATAGAGAATCACACATAGATTAGATAGATAGAAACATGTCAGCCACATATATATGAAGTACAGTGACAGTGTTGCTTACTGTAATTGTCATTTAGTGTAAAGGATTTATCAAAAAAAATAATAGTGTTTTCATGAACCGTCTCTTTAAAAAAGCCGGCCGGCAATTCAGCATCTGTACCCGACAATTTATAACAGACAGAATAGAGCCTCACACATAGATTAGATAGATAGAAACATGTCAGTCACATATATAATAAGTACAGTGATAGTGTTGGTTACTGTACTTGTCATTTAGTATTAAAATAAAGGATTTATTATTAAAAAAAATTGGCGTGGGGTTCCCCGTAATTTTAGTCTCTAGCGGAGGTTAAGCAGACAGCTGGGGCAGATGTTTGAAGCCTGGGAAGGGGGTAATACCCACGGAGCTTCCCAGGCTACTAATATCAGCCCCCAGCTGAATACCTAGCCTTTACTAGCTATTAAAATGGAGGACCCCCCCAAAAAAAATGACGTGGGTTCCCCCCTAATTTAATAGCTAGCAAAGGCTAGGCAGACAGCTGGGGGCTGATATTAATAGCCCAGGAAGGGAGCCATGAATATTGGCCCCCTCCCAGGCTAGAAACACCAGCCGTCAGCCGCCCCAGAAATGGCGCATCCATAGGATGCGCCAATTCTGGCACTTAGCCTCGCTCTTCCATGCTGCCCTGGTGCGGTGGCAGGGGGTAATAGGGTTGGGGTTGATGTCAGCTTATAATGCCAGCTGACATCAAGCCCAGGTTAGTAATGGAGAGGCGTCTATAAGACACCCCCATTACTAACCCCATAGTCAAAGTTAAAAAAAAAACACAAACACCCAGAATAAAGTCCTTTAATTGAAATAAAGACACAATTCTTTATTGTTCTAAATTAAACCATACTTACCATCACGCCCATTCCAGCTGAAGCCAACGATTTCCTGCAATAAAAGAAAAATAATAAAGCAACCTCATCCTTACCTTTCCATGGTTCCCAGGACAGCTTCAGCTCTGCTACATCGAGATGACAGGCTGGACCTGCAGAACGCTGCCATCCAGCCTGTCATCCCGCAGACACTGAGAAGCGCAGGCATGCTTGCGCTCCTCAGTGTCTGACTGTGACGGCATCCAGATGAGCCGACAATGAACTCGGCTCACCTCATATACGTCACTGACAGCGTGGGAAAATTCTCCTGCACTCAGCGCTTCAGCGTGAGAATTTTCCCACGCTGTCAGTGACGTGCATGAGGTGCGCCGAGTTCATTGGACATGACCTCGGCTCATCTGGATGCCGTCACAGCCAGACACTGAGTAGCGCAAGCAAGCCTGCACTTCTCAGTGTCTGCGGGATGACAGGCTGGATGGCAGCGTTCTGCTGCGGTCCAGCCTGTCATCTCGATGTAGTAGAGCTGAAGCTGTCGTGGGAGCCATGGAAAGGTAAGGATGATGTTGCTTTATTATTTTACTTTTATTGCAGGAGATCATTGGCTTCAGCTGGAATGGGCGTGATGGTAAGTATGGTTAAATTTAGAACAATAAAGAATTGTGTGTTTATTTCAATTAAAGGACTTTTTTCTGGGTGTTGTGTTTTTTTTAAATACTTTACTAGAAATTCATGGTGGTCATGTCTAATATTGGCGTGACCCCATGAATTTCGGGCTTAGGGCCAGCTGATAATGCCAAGCTGGCCTTAACCCCTTTATTACCCAGTGAGCCACCGCACCAGGGCCCTGGATGTTATGTTCTGCTACCAAAGCTAAGGAAAGAGAGGAGATCTGTCCCTACTATAGGACTCAGCTGAATCCCTACGATGTAACAGGGAACCTGATCCTGCGATCAGACCTGCTAAAGTCCTAATCTAGTCTGTACGGAGACCTATAGATGTGGGGAGGGAATCCCTACAAGTACTAAGGACTGGGAGGAATATGGGACACCTCCTAACAGAAATAGTAGCAGACAGACGAACAAACAAAATAGAACATAGAGGTCCGTAGACCAAGCAAACTAACAGAGCTAGATACAGAGCACAGGCTAGCTAGAAAGTAGATATACAATGAAGTCCAGCAAAGCCAGAAGGGCAGAGCAGGATTAAATAGGCCAACAAGGTCATGTGACCAGCAAAGGAAAAAAAAAACCTAACAGCAAGGTTCTAACACTGGATGAGTTGGGTACAGCGCCAGAAGATGGAGCTTCTATGAACGCGCCATTTTCCGGGGCGGCTGCGGACTGCAATTTGCAGCGGGTGGGGCCCAGAAAGCTTGGGCCTCCCTGCGCTGCAGATTCCAGCCCCCAGCTGCCTAGTTGTACCTGGCTGGACACAAAAATAGGGCGAAGCTCCACGTATTTTTTTTTTAAATTCATGAAATTCATGGAATAATTAAGAAAAAAAGGGCTTCCCTATATTGTTGTGTCCGGCTAGGTACAAATAGGCAGCTGGTGGTTGGGAGCAGCCCATTCCTGCCTGCTGTACGTGACTGGACACAAATATAGGGCGAAGCCCCACATCAATTTTTTTTTCATTATTTCATGAATTTCCTGAAATAATTTAAAAAAAATTGACGTGGGGCTTCGCCCTATATTTGTGTCCAGTAAGGTACAGCAGGCAGGAAAGGGCTGCCCCCAACCACCAGCTGCCTATTTGTACCTGGCCAGACACAACAATATAGGGAAGCCCTTTTTTAAAAAAATTATTTCATGAAATAATTAAAAAAAAATTGACGTGGGGCTTCGCACTATATTTGTGTCCAGCCAGGTACAGCAGGCAGGGACGGGCTGCCCCCAACCACCAGCTGCCTATTTGTACCTGGTTGGACACAACAATATAGGGAAGCCCTTTTTTTCTTAATTATTTCATGAATTTCATGAAATAATTTAAAAAAAAAAATGCGTGGGGCTTCGCCCTATTTTTGTGCCCAGCCAGGTACAACTAGGCAGCTGGGAGCTGGAATCCGCAGCGCAGGGAGGCCCAAGCTTTCTGGGCCCCACCCGCTGCAAATTGCAGTCCGCAGCCGCCCCAGAAAATGGCGCGTTCATAGAAGCGCCATCTTCTGGCGCTGTACCCAACTCATCCAGGGCCCTGGTGCGGTGGCTTACTGGGTAATAAAGGGGTTAAGGCCATGCTTGCGCTCCTCAGTGTCTCGCTGTGACGGCATAAAGATGAGACAAGTTAATGTCCAATGAACTCGGCGCACCTCATTCACATCACTGACAGCGTGGGAGAATTCTCCTGCACTCAGCACTTCAGCGTGAAAATTCTCCCACGCTGTCAGTGACGTACATGAGGTCAGCTGAGTTCATTGGACATGAATGAGCTCACCTCATGCACGTCACTGACAGCGTGGGAAAATTCTCACGCTGAAGCGCTGAGTGCAGGAGAATTTTCCCACGCTGTCAGTGACGTGCATGAGGTGAGCTCATTCATGTCCAATGAACTCAGCTGACCTCATGTACGTCACTGACAGCGTGGGAGAATTCTCACGCTGAAGTGCTGAGTGCAGGAGAATTCTCCCACGCTGTCAGTGACGTGCATGAGGTGCGCCGAGTTCATTGGACATGACCTCGGCTCATCTGGATGCCATCACAGAGAGACACTGAGGAGCGCAAGCATGCCTGTGCTTCTCAGTGTCTGCGGGATGACTGGCTGGATGGCAGCGTTCTGCTGCGGTCCAGCCTGTTATCTCGATGTAGCAGAGCTGAAGCTGTCGTGGGAACCATGGAAAGGTAAGGATGAGGTTGCTTTATTATTTTTCTTTTATTGCAGGAGATCGTTGGCTTCAGCTGGAATGGGCGTGACGGTAAGTATGGTTTAATTTAGAACAATAAAGGAATGTGTCTTTATTTCAATTAAAGGACTTTATTCTGGGTGTTTGTGTTTTCTTTTAACTTTGACTATGGGGTTAGTAATGGGGGTGTCTTATAGACGCCTCTCCATTATTAACCTGGGCTTGATGTCAGCTGGCATTATAAGCTGACATCAACCCCAACCCTATTACCCCACTGCCACCGCTACAGGGCAGTGGGAAGAGCGAGGCTAAGTGCCAGAATTGGCGCATCCTAAGGATGCGCCATTTCTGGGGCGGCTGACGGCTGGTGTTTCTAGCCTGGGAGGGGGCCAATATTCATGGAACCCTTCCTGGGCTATTAATATCAGCCCCCAGCTGTCTGCCTAGCCTTTGCTAGCTATTAAAATAGGGGGGACCCCACGTCATTTTATTGGGGGGTCCCCCATTTTAATAGCTAGTAAAGGCTAGGTATTCCGCTGGGGGCTGATATTAGTAGCCTGGGAAGCTCCGTGGGTATTACCCCCTTCCCAGGCTTCAAACATCTGCCCCAGCCGTCTGGTTAACCTCTGCTAGAGCCTAAAATTATGGGGATCCCCACGCCAATTTTTTTTTAAATAAATCCTTTATTTTAACACTAAATGACAAGTACAGTAATCAACACTGTCACTGTACTTCATATATATGTGACTGACATGTTTCTATCTATCTAATCTATGTGTGATTCTCTATTCCTTCTATTCTAAATTGTCGGGTACAGATGCTGAATTGCCGGCCGGCTTTTTTAAGGAGACGGTGCATGAAAATACTATTATTTTTTTTTAATAAATCCTTTACACTAAATGACAAGTACAGTAAGCAACACTGTCACTGTACTTCATATATATGTGACTGACCTGTTTCTATCTATCTAATCTATGTGTGATTCTCTATTCCTTCTATTCTAAATTGTCGGGTACAGATGCTGAATTCCCGGCCGGCTTTTTTAAAGAGACAGTGCATGAAAAAACTATTATTTTTTTTAATAAATCCTTTATACTAAATGACAAGTACAGTAAGCAACACTGTCACTGTACTTCATATATATGTGACTGACATGTTTCTATCTACCTAATCTATGTGTGATTCTCTATTCCTTCTATTCTAAATTGTTGGGTACAGATGCTGAATTGCCGCCTGGCTTTTTTAAAGAGACGGTGCATGAAAACACTATTATTTTTTTTAATAAATCCTTTACACTAAATGACAAGTACAGTAATCAACACTGTCACTGTACTTCATATATATGTGACTGACATGTTTCTATCTATCTAATCTATGTGTGAAGCTCTATTCTGTCTGTTATAAATTGTCGGGTACCGCTGCTGAATTGCCGGCCGGCTTTTTTAAAGATACGGTGCATGAAAACACTATTATTTTTTTTGATAAATCCTTTACACTAAATGACAAGTACAGTAAGCAACACTGTCACTGTGCTTCTTATATGTGTGACTGACATGTTTCTATCTATCTAATCTATGTGTGAAGCTCTATTCTTTCGGTTCTAAATTGTCGGGTACCGGTGTATGCCGCTGATGAATTGCCGGCTTTTCATGTTTCACTGTTGGCACTGTTCCCATCGATTTGGGCAATCACTGCAATGCCACAACCACCATGGCTGTGGCATTACAGTGAGTGGCAGACAATCCCTGCATGATTGGTGCTCTAAATAGTGCCAGACATGCAGGACACGCTTTTGGTGCACGAACAGTTATCGAACATAACCTCGAACAGCCGAATTTTTTGCAAATCGTTCGGGTTCATCGAACAACTCGAACACCGCCCAAAACAGCTCGAATTTGAGATTGGCGAACAGTTCTAGTCGAACACCGCTCATCTCTACTTAGCACCAGGTGTCGGGGGCCAGGAAAAATCCTTTTTTTCCATCTAAATCCTCCTTTTTTTTTCCTCCTTCACACTGTACAAATACCTGTCTTATTAACCTTTTGGTGTGTCCCCCCACCCCCCCCAAAAAAAGGCGTGTCTCTGATTTTTCAGACACAAATATAACTGTTGAAAATAATCTGGTCTAGGCTAGAGAAACAGAAGTGTTGTTTTGCACTTCCACGGTTCAAACCTCTGTATTATCCATTTTGGGCCATTGGTATCTAAAAAAAAAAAAACAGTTTGAGTGTGTCGCTCACTGTTCAGCCGCAAATATCTCTATTTAAAAAAGTGTGGTATACCCCAGTAAACAATAACTGTGCTTTTTGCCATCCCACGGTAAAAAATCTCTATTATTCAGCTTTTGGTAGTTTTTTCCGTAAAGAAAAACAGTAGTGTCTCCTGACTGTTGTGACACAAAAATATATCTGTTGAAAATAGTCTTGTGTAGGTCCAACATCAAAGTGTGGTTTTGCAGTTCCACGGGTCAAATCGCTGTACTATCCAGTTTTGGGCCTTTGGTATCTAAAAAAAAAGCAGTTTGAGTGTGTCGCTCACTGTTCAGCCGCAAATATCTCTATTTAAAAAAGTGTGGTATACCCCAGTAAACAATAACTGTGGTTTTGCCATCCCACGGTAAAAAATCTCTATTATTCAGCTTTTGGTAGTTTTTTCCGTAAAGAAAAACAGTAGTGTCATCTGACTGTTGTGACACAAAAATATATCTGTTGAAAATAGTCTTGTGTAGGCCCGACATCCCACTGTGGTTTCGCAGTTCCACGGGTCAAATCGCTGTACTATCCAGTTTTGGGCCTTTGGTATCTAAAAAAAAAGCAGTTTGAGTGTGTCGCTCACTGTTCAGCCGCAAATATCTCTATTTAAAATAGTGTGGTATACCACAGTAAACAATAACTGTGGTTTTGCCATCCCACGGTAAAAAATCTCTATTATTCAGCTTTTGGTAGTTTTTTCCGTAAAGAAAAACAGTAGTGTCTCCTGACTGTTGTGACACAAAAATATATCTGTTGAAAATAGTCTTGTGTAGGCCCGACATCCCAGTGTAGTTTTGCAGTTCCACGGGTCAAATCGCTGTACTATCCAGTTTTTGGCCTTTAGTATCTAAAAAAAAAGCAGTTTGAGTGTGTCGCTCACTGTTCAGCCGCAAATATCTCTATTTAAAAAAGTGTGGTATACCACAGTAAACAATAACTGTGGTTTTGCCATCCCACGGTAAAAAATCTCTATTATTCAGCTTTTGGTAGTTTTTTCCGTAAAGAAAAACAGTAGTGTCTCCTGACTGTTGTGACACAAAAATATATCTGTTGAAAATAGTCTTGTGTAGGCCCGACATCCCACTGTGGTTTCGCAGTTCCACGGGTCAAATCGCTGTACTATCCAGTTTTGGGCCTTTGGTATCTAAAAAAAAAGCAGTTTGAGTGTGTCGCTCACTGTTCAGCCGCAAATATCTCTATTTAAAAAAGTGTGGTATACCACAGTAAACAATAACTGTGGTTTTGCCATCCCACGGTAAAAAATCTCTATTATTCAGCTTTTGGTAGTTTTTTCCGTAAAGAAAAACAGTAGTGTCTCCTGACTGTTGTGACACAAAAATATATCTGTTGAAAATAGTCTTGTGTAGGCCCGACATCCCAGTGTAGTTTTGCAGTTCCACGGGTCAAATCGCTGTACTATCCAGTTTTTGGCCTTTAGTATCTAAAAAAAAAGCAGTTTGAGTGTGTCGCTCACTGTTCAGCCGCAAATATCTCTATTTAAAAAAGTGTGGTATACCACAGTAAACAATAACTGTGGTTTTGCCATCCCACGGTAAAAAATCTCTATTATTCAGCTTTTGGTAGTTTTTTCCGTAAAGAAAAACAGTAGTGTCTCCTGACTGTTGTGACACAAAAATATATCTGTTGAAAATAGTCTTGTGTAGGCCCGACATCCCAGTGTAGTTTTGCAGTTCCACGGGTCAAATCGCTGTACTATCCAGTTTTGGGCCTTTAGTATCTAAAAAAAAGGCAGTTTGAGTGTGTCGCTCACTGTTCAGCCGCAAATATCTCTATTTAAAAAAGTGTGGTATACCACTGTAAACAATAACTGTGGTTTTGCCATCCCACGGTAAAAAATCTCTATTATTCAGCTTTTGGTAGTTTTTTCCGTAAAGAAAAACAGTAGTGTTTCCTGACTGTTGTGACACAAAAATATATCTGTTGAAAATAGTCTTGTGTAGGCCCGACATCCCAGTGTAGTTTTGCAGTTCCACGGGTCAAATCGCTGTACTATCCAGTTTTGGGCCTTTAGTATCTAAAAAAAAAGCAGTTTGAGTGTGTCGCTCACTGTTCAGCCGCAAATATCTCTATTTAAAAAAGTGTGGTATACCCCAGTAAACAATAACTGTGGTTTTGCCATCCCACGGTAAAAAATCTCTATTATTCAGCTTTTGGTAGTTTTTTCCGTAAAGAAAAACAGTAGGGTCTCCTGACTGTTGTGACACAAAAATATATCTGTTGAAAATAGTCTTGTGTAGGCCCGACATCCCAGTGTGGTTTTGCAGTTCCACGTGTCAAATCGCTGTACTATCCAGTTTTGGGCCTTTTGTATCTAAAAAAAAAGCAGTTTGAGTGTGTCGCTCACTGTTCAGCCGCAAATATCTCTATTTAAAAAAGTGTGGTATACCCCAGTAAACAATAACTGTGGTTTTGCCATCTCACGGTAAAAAATCTCTATTATTCAGCTTGTGGTAGTTTTTGCCGTAAAGAAAAACAGTAGTGTCTCCTGACTGTTGTGACACAAAAATATATCTGTTGAAAATAGTCTTGTGTAGGCCCGACATCCCAGTGTGGTTTCGCAGTTCCACGGGTCAAATCGCTGTACTATCCAGTTTTGGGCCTTTAGTATCTAAAAAAAAAGCAGTTTGAGTGTGTCGCTCACTGTTCAGCCGCAAATATCTCTATTTAAAAAAGTGTGGTATACCACAGTAAACAATAACTGTGGTTTTGCCATCCCACGGTAAAAAATCTCTATTATTCAGCTTTTGGTAGTTTTTTCCGTAAAGAAAAACAGTAGTGTCTCCTGACTGTTGTGACACAAAAATATATCTGTTGAAAATAGTCTTGTGTAGGCCCGACATCCCAGTGTAGTTTTGCAGTTCCACGGGTCAAATCGCTGTACTATCCAGTTTTGGGCCTTTAGTATCTAAAGAAAAAGCAGTTTGAGTGTGTCACTCACTGTTCAGCCGCAAATATCTCTATTTAAAAAAGTGTGGTATACCCCAGTAAACAATAACTGTGGTTTTGCCATCCCACGGTAAAAAATCTCTATTATTCAGCTTTTGGTAGATTTTTCCGTAAAGAAAAACAGTAGGGTCTCCTGACTGTTGTGACACAAAAATATATCTGTTGAAAATAGTCTTGTGTAGGCCCGACATCCCAGTGTGGTTTTGCAGTTCCACGTGTCAAATCGCTGTACTATCCAGTTTTGGGCCTTTTGTATCTAAAAAAAAAGCAGTTTGAGTGTGTCGCTCACTGTTCAGCCGCAAATATCTCTATTTAAAAAAGTGTGGTATACCCCAGTAAACAATAACTGTGGTTTTGCCATCCCACGGTAAAAAATCTCTATTATTCAGCTTTTGGTAGTTTTTGCCGTAAAGAAAAACAGTAGTGTCTCCTGACTGTTGTGACACAAAAATATATCTGTTGAAAATAGTCTTGTGTAGGCCCGACATCCCAGTGTGGTTTCGCAGTTCCACGGGTCAAATCGCTGTACTATCCAGTTTTGGGCCTTTGGTATCTAAAAAAAAAGCCGTTTGAGTGTTTCGCTCACTGTTCAGCCGCTGTTCACTGGTCCATTTCCATATTTGGGCCCCTCGCCTGATACGCTTGAAGTGGTGGAAGAGGAGATCCCATGTTGCGATGCCCAAATATTTGATCAGCCACGGCCACAGGAAGTCGATGTTGGCAATCTGTCACAAGAGGTGGACGATGACGAGACACAATTGCCAGGAAGTGAGGAGGAGGATCGTGGTGCGCAAGTGGAAGAGGAGGAGGTGGTGGATGATCTATTAACTGACCCAACGTGGAAGGAGGACATGCAGAGTGAGGACAGCAGCACACAGGGGGAGGGAGGCAGAGTACCCCAACAGGCAGGAAGAAGCAGTGTGGTGGCCGCAGACAGAAGGCAGGCAACCGTTCCCCATAACACCAACACGAGGGACATTGCCAGTACAAGCGGTAAGTCTTCCAGAGTCTGGAATTTTTTTAAAGACTCTGCTGATAACCCCAAAAAGGCCATATGTTCCACCTGCCATGCCAGCATCAGCAGGGGTGACAAAACTACCAGCCTGACCACAACCAGCATGATCAGGCACATGGCAGCAAAGCACCCGACTTTGTGGGGCGAAACCCAGGGTCCACGATCAGTGTCAGCGGGTGTCACCACTGCTTCTTCCACTGTTGTGCGTGCAATAGAACCCCCTGTTGTGTGTGCAAGGCAATCCCCTGTCCAAACTGCATGTAAAGAAGCCCCCTCCTCTCAGTCTTCACTTGTTATGGCAGTTTCTCAAGAAACAGCATCAACGTCCATGTCCACGTCCCACCGCAGCGTTCAATTGTCCATATCCCAGACCTTTGAACGAAAGCGGAAATTTGCAGCTAACGCCCCACAGGCCACAGTCCTAAATTCGCACATTTCACGACTGCTTGCATTGGAAATACTGCCTTTTAGGCTGGTGGAGACGGAATCCTTCCGCAATCTTATGGCGGTGGCCGTCCCTCGGTACTCGGTCCCCAGCCGACACTATTTTGCCCGGTGTGCCATCCCTGCACTACACAAGCACGTGTCCCAAAGCATCTGCCGTGCCCTCAACAACGCAGTTACTGGGAGAGTCCACCTGACAACGGACACGTGGACAAGTGCTTGTGGCCAGGGATGGTACATCTCTCTGACGGCACACTGGGTAAACATAGTGGAAGCCGCTACCCATTCGGACCTTGGGACGGAACACATCCTACCCACACCGAGGATTGCGGGCCCTATGTCAGTCAGATTTGCCCCCACAGTGTACAGCTCCTGTGCATCCTCCTCCTCCTCCTCCTCCTCATGTTCAGCCTCCATCTCAGATATCACTACATCAGTTACAAGCTGGAAGCATTGCAGTACTGCCTCCGCCAAGCGGCAACAGGCTGTGCTGAAACTCATAAGCTTAGGTGATAAATCTCACACTGCTTGTGAGTTGTGGACAGCTGTGAAAGAGCAGTCAGATCTGTGGCTGAGACCGCTGAACCTACATCCCGGCATGGTCGTGTGTGACAATGGCCGTAACCTGGTGGTGGCTCTGAGGCGAGGTGAGATCACACACGTACCATGCCTGGCTCATGTGCTTAACCTCGTGGTTCAGCGGTTTCTTAAATCGTACCCTGAGTTGCCAGATCTGCTCGTGAAAGTACTCCGCCTGTCAGCTCATTTTCGCAAGTCGGCTACAGCTTCCGCCGCCCTTGCTGTGTTGCAGCAGCGTTTGCAGCTTCCATCACACCGACTGGTGTGTGATGTCCCCACACGTTGGAACTCTACCCTCCACATGTTGCAAAGGATTTGTGAGCAGACGAGAGCAGTTGCGGAGTACCAGCTGCAACAAGGCCGTCGATATTCAGGTCAGACTCCACACAAAAGACCTCAGGAGTGGTCCTGGATGTCTGACATATGTACCATCCTGACAAACTTTGAGGAGGCCACCAAGGTGGTGAGTGGCGATGACGCCATCATTAGTGTCAGCATCCCACTTGTCTGTCTTTAGCAACGCTCTCTGCAGAGAATTAAAGAGGAGGCAATGCAGCCAGAGTACGATGAGATGGATCAAGAAGCCGTAGCGGGCGATTACACACAGCCCAGCCTCATCTCATCCCACCGTGCATTGGGGGACAATGAGGGATAGGAGGAGGAGGAGGAAGAACAGGAGCTGCTATCATGCGTTGTAGACGGTAGTACCTGTACAAGTGTCATACCGTCGGTTCAGCGTGGGTGGCCTGAGGACAGGGGGGAGGAGGAAGAGGAGGAGGAGGAGGAGAGCATGGTCAGTCGTCATCTTGGTGAGGACACGGAAATCTTGCCCGTTACCAGTCTGGCACGCATGGCTGACTTTATGTTAAACTGCCTTAACCGTGACCCTCGCGTTGTCAAAATGTTGGGTGACAGTCATTACTGGTTGGTGACACTTGTAGACCCCCGCTACAAGGAGAACTTTCATTCTCTTATTCCTGAGGTGGAGAGGTCTACAAAAATGGGGCAATACCAGAAGGCCCTTGCTGCAGAACTCTTAAAAAAATTCCCATCTGAACATGCTAGCGGCAGAGGTCACAGTTCGTTGCCTAACCAAGGCGTACAGGCGAGAGAGATGCAACTCCAATCCAGCAGAGGCAGGGGAACACTGTCAACATTCTGGGACAGTTTTCTGACACCCGCCCAGTTTACAGGCCCTGAGTGTTATGATCTGCTACAGGGACTAAGGAAAGACAGGAGAACTGTCCCTACAATAGAACTAAACTAGATCCCTACGATGTAACGGGGAACCTGATCCTGCGATCAGACCCGCTAAAGTCCTCGGCTAGTCTGAACGAAGACCTATAGATGTGAGGGAGGGATCCCTACAAGAACTAGGGACTGGGATAAGTTGGACACCTCCTAGCAGAAATAGTAGCAGTCAAAGACAAACACACAACAAAAAGCATAGAGGTCAGAAGACCTAGCAAAACTAACAGAGAACGGCAACAGAGCACCAAGCTAGCTCAAGAGTAGTAAATACAATGAAGTCCAGCAAGACCAGGAGGGCGGAGCCGGATTAAATAGGCAAAAATGGTCATGTGACCAGCAAACTAAAAAAAACCTAACAGGAGGCGCGGGGTACTCTCACAAGGAGTGGAAAGTTTCAAAAGATGGTGAGGGAGTACCTTGCCAATCGTACCAGCATCCTCCGTGATTCCTCTGTGCCTTTTAATTATTGGGTATCCAAGCTGAACACTTGGAATGAACCGCTTCACACCCACACATGGGTATACGCTTCCTCATTTCGGCTTTTTAATCTTCTTCTCCTTATCCTCAGCCTCCATGACCACTATACCACCAGGGTGCCAGCATTGCAAGTTCCTCCGTTCTTATTTTTGGCAGCTTTTGCTTGCAAGGCATAAGCAAATACTATGGGACACCCACTCCCCAATAATGGGACTTATGTTTGTAATATGCTGTACTGCATGGCTCTTGTAAGGGGCATTGCAAGTTGCTCCGTCCAAATTTTTGGCAGCTTTTGCTGGGAAAGCATAAGCAAATACTATGGGACACCCACTCCCCAATAATGGGACTTATGTTTGTAATATGCTGTACTGCATGTGACGCGCCCCCTGGGCCGTGTGTACACGTGGGTGGTATTTCCTGTGCCGGGTCTCTGGGGTCTGTAGTCTCCGTGGCGGTGACCCGGTCCCGTGGCTCAGGCTGGTCAAACCAGTGGCAGTCTTTCTTAGGTTTTGAGGTTAATTGTCCGACTGCGCCACCCGTGGATTGCGGTCAGGGAGTATCACCGCTGCGAGGCAGACCGCTGAGGCTGGTGTTGTGTGTGCAGCATAGAATGGGATAACTCCCCTCGGGAGGAGTATAGACTCAGGGCAGTGGGTTTGGATGATGGGGGTGATGGTGCACGAGCGCAGCGGGAATGACTCAGAGTCTTTGCAGTGCAGTTCAGGGTCTTTACTGATGATTATAAGGTAGACCCTCCCGGGAGTACTGGCTAGCATAAGAGACCTGGTCAGTCTGTGAACAAGCAGGAGTTCCCCTGGCCAGGTGGAGTTGTAGGCCTCCCCGTCTGTCTGCACTCTTCCTGGCTACCTTGCTGTAAGCGGGTAGAAGTAGCCCCCGTCCCTGAGTGTACCGTGTAGTGCTTACACGTATGGCTGGTGACTTGGGGCCTTCTGTTAGCCTCCGCTCCACGACGGCGGTGCTGGTCCCTTGCTTGTGACTGAGCCTCCGGGCTTCTATGGCCAGAGGACCTGAAATCCCCTGCTGGCTGGTTTCTGCTGCTGGATATATAAGTCCTCACAGCTTCGGACTCCTGTGTCCGGTTCCTATTGTCTTCTGCCAGGGCGAGCTCTGCTCAGCTTCCAGCCCCTGGTCTTTAGCTCCTAGCTCCTACAGAGCTCCTTGCTGTTTCATTCCCTTGCTCTCACTCTGACTCTGACTGTTCTCTGACTCACTCAACCCCGCCCCAGATCCAGTTTATGAGGGCAGAATTCTCCCCTACCAGGATTGGGGCAGGAGGATGTTGCATGTTTAAGGGATCCTGACCAGGAAACCTCCCACTTGCTCTCCGACGAAATATCTCTATTACTTTGGTGACCAGACCCCTGGGGTGCCACACATGGCTCTTGTAAGGGGCATTGCAGTTCCTCATAATTTTTGGAAAGCCTTCCATTCACTGCTTAGGCCAACAGTGCACGGGAGACCCAGTTGCTATAAATGGAAAAAAAGGTTTAGTTAACGCCCTCTGACCTCCATGTCATTTCCAAGGGGCATTGGAGTGGCTCGAAATTTTTGGTAGGCATTTCACTCACTGTATGCCCTATAACTGTGTAGCCGAACCGATCCTTTTGTTACAGAAACATATCCTACAAGACATATCTGGTTGACTGGCCTGATATTGATGTGAATGGTCCCTGTCCCTCCTGCTCTTTCTCCTTTGCCACTACCTCATCCATCATTTATCACCTGAAGCTTTGTTTTAACGTGAGTCATAGAACTTGGATAGTAGCAGGAAAACATCCAGCAATCCTCGGAGGAGGTAGGATATGCACCAAAACGCTGACCACCTCAGGCCTAGCCGCTACTACATACATGCGCTTGCATTACAACAAAACAAAGCAGATGCTAACTTCTATCATCCTCATCATGCTCCTCACCTTGGCCCTCTCAACTCCCCTGATGGAGTGGCCAGGGCCCACCGGAGGAGTCTGATAGTCCGGTGGGCTCGGCCAATGCTGCCATAAAGCAGGCCAGGCTAAGAAAAGTGTGGGAAAGGTTACCGGGACAAATAGGGGTGGCTGGGGACCGAGTATGGACACCCGGCCACCCCCTGGAGGCTGGGGAGCAAGCGGGGACACCCGGCCACCAGGCGGCTGGGGACTGAGTATGGATACCAGGCCGCCGACACAGCCATGGCGTGGTGGCCAGATTCCGCCTCCACATGCCTAAAAGGCCCAATTTCAAGTTCAAGCAAGCAAGCAGTATGGTATTGCAGCCTGGGGGTGGGTGGGTGGCAGGCTGCATACTTGAGCTTGTATTGCAAGGAATGGGGGAGGTACAATTGAACACTGCCCTGGGGCTAGAACTTGCATGGGGATAGTTGCAAGTCTGCATCTTCTGATGCGGTAAGGATCACTTATGATGGGCACACTTTTAGACAGTGACCTGGGAGTCAGAGATGCTTCCAGGGGTCTTCCCCATGCTGTTCCCTTGTCTTTTCAGCACTTTATGCATGTGTCACACAGCACATGGCCAGATAAGGTTGTAAAATGTTAAAATGACATTTCACGGTGAATGCATTTGTCATAGTTGAAAGCAATACAAAAGTGCAAAAACGCATAAAAAATGCTACTTGTGAACATAGCCGAAGGTGTAGAGGAGTATTTTTGTTTTTGGTCATTTATTTTAACTTATAAACAAGTCTTTACCCTGGAAAGGATGTTCCTTAACATATTTCGCAGGAAAAAAGTTTCACTTTCGTTTTTGAACGTTTTATTGTGAGCCTGTAAAAGTGGCTTAATACCTCTGACCACGTTGTTGACAGCAGTGACCTGGGGGTCAGAAATGCTTCCTGGGGCGATCCCCATGCTGTCCCCATGCCATTTGAGCACTGTCACTATCGTTTTGGGCACTTGTTAGGCTTTTAAAAGACTGCCGGGGGTGCCACCGCAAAAATGCTCGAGTCTCCCATAGACTAACATTGGGCTCATTGCTCGGGTCGAGCACCCGAGTATCACGGCGAGCTCGGCCCGAGCTTCGAGCACCCGAGCATTTTAGTGCTCGCTCAACACTAATAATTATATCTATAGATAAATAGAGATTTTGGATGTGACAGGTTCTTAAAAATCAAGTACCCTTATTCTCTTATCCAAAGCTTTAGTTATACTCTCTATTGTTTTCTCATACATTACAAAAACATCATCAAATTCAGCCAATAACAGTGACTCTACGATTGTCCAAGCAGCTATGTGGTGGACTAATAATGCTGTGGCTGAATGCCTCAGATGACTTCAGCAAAATATCTAAAAATGGAGAGGAAGGCTTTAGCTTTCAGTACTGGTAGTTAACTCCTGAACCTCAGCATAGCTATTATTTACCTCTTCACTGCTACAGACATCACTTTCATAACCCACTAGGGATATTATTATAAACCCTTTCATTTCTCTAGATTACCAGGGAAATTATTTAATCGTTCTCCAGAGAGAACAGCAAATGACATATATTTGAAAAACAACAATTAAACAACTATTATAAATACAGCATACATAAAATAAATATTCATATATACATTGGAACAGCACCACTTCATATATACTCACAGTGGGTGCCAGGCCTCCAAGCAACCTGTCCAAGTTGCATCTTAATAGAAAAAACATATTAAGGCAGCACTCCAAGGCTTGAGAAAGGTGAACCGAAACGTTGCCATTTGGGCTCAATAAAGTCAATTTTTTCTAAGAATTGAATCTATCTGGGGTGCTGCCTTAATATATTTTATATATATATATATATATATATATATATATTTTATTCATATATATATATATATATATATATATATATATATATATACAGGGTGGGCCATTTATATGGATACACATAAATTAAATGGGAATTGTTAGTGATGTCAACTTCATGTTTGTGGCACATTAGTATATGGGAGGGGGAAAACTTTTCCAGATGGGTGGTGACCATGGCGGCCATTTTGAAGTTGGCCATTTTGGATCCAACATTATTTTTTTCAATGGGAAGAGGATGAGAATTTCATATGAAAAACAATGGTGTGCTTCAACAAAATGGACAACGCGGTATGGGCAGACGACGCCACACTCCTCACCCAGCCTCCAGCAGAACGGGATGCAGCGCTGGAGTTTATTTTTTGTGTGTGTGTGCAATGTGATAGCTATGAGGGGTACCATGCATACCAGGATAGGGATGAGGGGTACCATGCATACCAGGATAGGGATGACGGGGGCCATACATACCAGGATAGGGATGAGGTATTACCATGCATATCAGGGATGAGGGATGGGGTGCCTTGCATACCAGGATAGGGATGAGGAGGTACCATGCATACCAGGATAGGAATGAGAGGGTACCATGTATACCAGGATAGGGATGAGGGGTACCATGCATAACAGGATTGGGATGAGGGGGGTACCATGCATACCAGATTAGGGATGAGGGGGTATCATGAATACCAGAATAGGGATGAGGGGGTACCATGCATACCAGGATAGGGATGTGGGGTACCATGTATACCAGGATAGGAATGAGGGGGTATCATGCATACCAGGATAGGGATGAGGGGGTATCATGCATACCAGGATAGGGATGAGGGGGTACCATGCATACCAGGATAGGGATGAGGGGGTACCATGCATACCAGGATAGGGATGAGGGGGCCATTCATACCAGGATTGGGGCTGAGGGGTGCCATGCATACCAGGATTGGGAGGAGGGGTGCCATGCATACCAGGATTGGGAAGAGGGATGCCATGCATACCAGGATTGGGATGAGTGGTGACAAGTATTCGATGATAGGGATGAAGGGTGCTATGCATATCAGGATTGGGTATTAGGGGTGCCATGCATACCAGGATGGGGATCGAGATGGTTTTGGGTGAGCTGGACCACAGAGTGAAGGCAAAAGGGCAAACAAGTGCTAAGCATCTCTGGGAACTCCTTCAAGATTTTTGGAAGACCATTTCCGGTGACTACCACTTGAAGCTCATCAAGAGAATGCCAAGAGTGTGCAAAGCAGTCATCAAAGCAAAAGCTGGCTACTTTGAAGAACCTAGAATATCAGACATATTTTCAGTTGTTTCACACTTTTTTGTTAAGTATATAATTCCACATGTGTTAATTCATAGTTTTGATGCCTTCAGTGTGAATGTACAATTTTCATAGTCATGAAAATACAGAAAAATCTTTAAATGAGGTGTGTCCAAACTTTTGGTCTGTACTGTATATATACATAGTATTTTTCAAACTATAAGACGCACCAGACCATAAGATGCATCCCAAATTTTGGGGTCCGTCTTATAGTCTGAATATGTATCTTACCTGGGGGGGCGGTGTAGTGAGGGTCACAGGAGGCATGGTCCCTTACAAAGCCAGTGGCGGCAGAAGTGGAGCAATGTTGCGGGCCCTGAGTGGGAGAAGAGAGTTCCCCAGCAGCGGCGGGTTGTGGTCGAGCAGGATCGCAGGAAGCAGGGTCCCTCCCTCAGGCACCCGGAGGCGGCAGAGTCAGTACGATGCTGTGGAGCCGGTGTCGGCAGTTAAGCAGAGCAGAGTGCATTGCTTTTCAGGTGTCCGTAGCCATCTTCCTGAAGCCGTGATTTGCAGGGAAATGGCTGCCTGAGCCGGTGCATATGCAGACTGGGATCTTAGCAGCCATCTTACTGAAGCAGTGGGCTGAGGGAGCGAGTGACCCTGCTTCCAGAAATCCCGGAGAGAGGGACGCTGCTTTCTGCTATCCTGCTCCTGCTCCCCGGTTAGCTAAGTTTTGACCATAAGATGCACCCCCTAAAAAAGTGCATCTTATGGTCCGAAAAATAAGGTATATACATACATATATATACATATATAAATATATATATATTTGTACATAGACTATATGTTTTTGTGGGGGTTTTTGTATGTTATATTTATATGAATATTTTTTTTCATATATGTGTTATATGCTATTCTCTTAGGAAAACAATTATAGACAGTACTTACTGTAGATATACAGCATTGTGCAAAAGTTGTAAAAATACTGCAAGTTAAGGATGTTTTCAAAAATGTAAGTGTTATTTTTTTTTGCTATGTAACAACATGCCAAATGACTGAACAAAGGACAAATCTAAATCAAAAACAGTATTAAATCAGCAAGGAAGTTGTTCCAAATATCTTGGAGAATTAACCACAAATCTGCTGTGGATGTCGGCTTGAGCAAATCTTTCTGTCTCTTCATGTAATTCTAGACCAACTTGAAGATGTTAATATTAGGGCTCTGAGGGGCCAGATCATTAGCTTGGCAAAGTTTGGAAGGGAAGGAGCCCTTTTGAAGTGCAAACTTTGCTTCAATAAATTGCAGATGCCATGTCACACTTTCAGAGTACCTGAGGTGCCAAAATAGCAATATCCTCCCCAAATGACTCATATTTGGAAAACAGACCACTCAAAGAAATTCATTTAGAGGTGTGGTAAGAATTTTTAACCCACAGGTGCGTCACAGAATTTCATAAAATTGGGACATCAAAACAAAAATCAGTAAATTGGATTTTCACAAAGTTAAATTGTTATTTTAGACTCAAATTTTCACAATGAGTAAAAGGAGAATTTGTTACATTAAATTGTGGGTGCCATTTACAGAACCCCTGAGGTGCCATGTAAGCAAAAAAAATACAAGTGACCCCATTTTTGAAACTAAATCACTCGAGAAATTAATCTTGGAGTGTAGTGACTATTTTGAATCCACATGTGCCTCACAGAATTTTATAACATTGAGCCATGAAAATAATGAAAACAATTTTTTACCTCTAAGATGTTATATTAGCTGCATATTTTTCATTTTTTCAAGGGTTACAAGAAGAAAATGGATCACATAGCTTGCTGAGTAATTTCTTTCAAACTCTGTTGTACCTCAAATGTTGCCGGAAATTACGATTTGGTCATACTGTACGGATGAGAAGAAAGTAGCAACATTTGACCTTTGGAATCCAGACTTTCGTTAACAGATTACATGCAATGTTTGCATTGCCACTAAGGTGCCAGAACAGCAGAAAATCCCCCAAAATTAACTTACCGTACTTTGGAAACTAGATAAATCTCTGATTTCATATACGGGTTTAGTGACTATCTTTCCAGAAAAAAATAAACAATGGATGTTGCAGAGTGAAAATTCCAAATATACCAGCTTAGTGCCCAAAAAATTGTTCCCAGCTTGTGCTTCTGGAGAAAAGAACCACATTTATTGTTAACTGGGATCTTTCCTCTACCATAACACCATAATTGTAGATGCTAATTGTGTAGTTCAGAAGGAAAAAGACCATTTGGATTTGGGAGTGCAGTTTTCACTGAATTTCACTTAAGTCTTTTTGTTACCATTAATGTAGTGTAATCCACTATTTTTCTGTTGACAAATGATGAACTGAGTGGGGGATTTGTTTTGAGGGATAATTTTAAGTTTTTTTGGTGCCTTGTTGAGGTATATAGATAAAGGATCTTTTTCTGCGGAAGACACCAATATTTGTTTCCAAAAATGACGAAGTAAGGAATCCAGGAGGTGATGTATAGGGAACTGTGGTTATTAATTGTTAAGACATTTCAAAATTCACAGACTTCCTGAATGTGAACCATGAATGTGGTTTGTCTTGATGAAGAAGTCTGTGAACTTTGAAACGTGTTGACAATTACAATCTACACATCGCCTTTCGGATTACTTTCTTCATCATTTTTGGAAACCAATATTGATGTCTTCGGCAGTGGAGAAAAAGATCCATCCTCTATTTTTTTCTTCTCTCTGAATTCTACCTTGGAAATGCAGAGCTTGCTTTCTTAACTTTTTATGGTTTTGCGGTCCCACAAACCTTCCAGATGAGCACATCCCTGCAGATACTGTTCTCCCATCATCTCTCTGGGTAGGATCCTATTTTGCGCTATTGTTTTCCAGCTTTCACAATGGATGTTGTGATATATAACATGTTTTAATCTCTTTTAAGACTATGTTCACAATTCTCCTATGCACTACACTGAGCACCCACATCGGGGTTTCCGTCTAAAGAACAAAATAAGGGATTCAGACAAAACTTGCAATTCACTATGAGGCAAAGAGAGCCACCTTTGAATTTGTTTGGGGTCTGTTCTTACAGTGAGCTGTCTTTTTAGGAATGCACACAACTGTATTTCAGCATTCTTTTGTGCGCTAATAAGACATCTAAAAATATGGACACCGCCAGAACAAAAGTCAAATGAAATCCACAATGACTCTATCTGCCTTATAATAGTTTCATTTAAAATGCGTCTTTTGAAGATTTAAATTGAAACTCTGGCGTGAGTGCTTAGTGTAAAAAACAGGATAAAATGTTAACCAGGCCTTATATTGATTTTGGGGGGGCAGAATAAACAAATAAACAAACTTTTAAAAAAAAATTATGCTATGCACTGTGCAGTACATGATGACATAACGTTACTCTTCTTGTAAATTTTATTACAATGATACCAGATTAAGAATATGTTTATAAAGTTGAAACCAGAAGTTTACATACACTATATAAAAAGACACATATGCATTTTTTTCCCAATATCTGACATTAAATCAGAATAAACCTTTCCCGTTTTAGGTTAATTAGGATTACCATAATTTTTAATATTTGCCAAATGCCAGAATAATGAGTGAGAGAATGTTTTAAGGCATATTTATTACTTACTGCAAAGTCAAAAGTTTACATACATTTGATTAGTATTTGGTGCCATTGCCCTTAAAGGGAAGGTGCCATAAAAAAAAAAAATTCAACAGTTGCAAAAATGAAAAGTATTAATGTTTCAATTTTTTTTTTAAATATTATCATTTGTTTTTAATCAAGTAAAATATGAAAAATAATTTAAAAAGGTTTGATATTTCTACTTTTAAAAAAAAATGAAATGTAGGATCACAGTGTAGACCCATTTTGTTGGTGACTGCCAGTGATACTGACAAGCACAGTGTCACTGAGGATGGCCGGCAGCACCTATTCTTTTAAATGGTGCTGCTAGCTGTATCATAACCTGGGGTTAGATATCCAAAGTGTATCATGCGTGTGATTAGATGCACTCACTGGGAATAGATACAGGTCTTAATGTAGTGTATAACATGCGGCCGATGAGGGGCCCGTGAGCCGAGTGAGGGGAGAGGCCCAGCTCCGGTCCCCAGCCCATCCTCGCAAATTCAACTGTATCTACTGGTTGCCGATACAGTTGAAAGCAATGTTGAATGAGGGAGCGTGATGCTCCCATCCATCCCCCTCTGCGTCTGACATCACTGATGCAGACACTGACAGTGGGCGCGATGACATCACTGCATGGAGCCCACTGTGCTGAGATGTGTGGGCGCTCACTACAGAGACCGGAGCAGCGGGAGATCAAGGAGGAGTTCATTATATTGTATGGAGGCCGATGGGGAGTGCATGCTGCTCTGTGGAAGCCAATGGTGTGTGCATTCTACTCTGTGGAGGTCGATGGGGAGTGCATTCTACTATGTAATGGCTGATAGGGAGTGCATTCTACTCTGTGGAGGCCAATGGGGAGTGCATTCTACTCTGTGGGGGCCAATGGGGAGTGCATTAAACTATGTGGAGGCCGATGGGGAGTGCATTCTACTCTGTGGAGGCCGATGGGGAGTATCATGCATGATGTGATTAGATACATCCGTCAGGGGAGTATCACACATGCAGAGATTAGCTATCTTTTCACTTTATACTGTATTCCTTACTTGAAGCAGCAATCATCTGATCTCTACTATGCATAGCAAAATACACTTGCGCTCATACACACAGGAAAATAGAAAAATTCGAACACACAGGAAAAGACACACATGGTCACACACACAGAAAAATGCACACGCATGCTCACACACACAGAAAAATACATATGCATGCTCACACACACAGGAAAAAACACATGCACGCTCACACACATGGAAAAATACATATACACGCTCATACACACAGAAAAATGCACAATAACACACACAGGAAATTTCACAGACATGGGCACACACAGAAAAATGCAGATGCATGCTCACAAACACAAAAATGCACATGCGCTCACACATAGTGTTGAGCCACCCCCATAGTGTTCGAGTTCGGTTCGGCTCGTCGAACACCCGTGTGTTCGCCGAACTGTTCGTCGAACTGTTCGTCGAACACCTTCAAACACCATTAAAACCAATTGCAGGCAAACAAAAACACATAGAAACACATAGAAAACACCTTCAAAGGTGTCCAAAAGCTGACAAACTGCTCAGAAGACATAACTAACACATGGAAAAGTGACAAGTACATATAGTCATGCGAAAAGAAAAGAGGTGGAGGAGTAAAAGGAGGGGGAGACACAGATATAGGCATGTCATGCCCTTCTAAAATCCAAAAAGTGAGAATCCGACACGGCCAGTCAGTTCCTGCCCGTGCCACCTCCGTGTCACCGGGTTTGTGCCAGAGCCCCGGTGGACCCTGACGGCCAGCACCCCTCTCCCAATACTGGTGCCTGTCCGCTGGTGGGTCGAGCCCCCCCACGGTGGAAGGGGAGTAACATCTGCAGAAGAAAGACCATCTTCCAGCCAAACTAAGATGTCGACTTCTTTTCGAGGACAATGTGATACGATCCCTTTCTTACGGACACGCCAATCGCTACAAATTCCAGATGAGGCACAAAAATAGCAGGTGCTTCAACGGATATCAAGTTCTCCTTCAATTGGGTTCTCCACCACCTCAATTTCAACATCACAAATACTCCAGTCCTCAGAGGTGTCACCCCAATCGCATTTGCTTCCTCACAGCTTCCAAGTCTCCAGCTGCCCGTCTGAGTATGGGGTAACACAGATGGTTGAGTCTGCACAGCTGTTTACTCATACTATAGCCTGGGAAACGGAGGTCTGCTCCAGAGCTTCTGTTAATCCAGACGAGGAAATAATCTGCACTGATGCCCAGAATCTTTATAAGTCGGATCCAGGACCAGTTGAAGAAAGTTCTGAGCATAATGTAGACCCTCATTCCCAAACTGTTACTCCTGTTGGTGGAGACAATGATGAAGACAATGATGAGACTCAAATACCTGATTGGAGCGACAATTTGACTTTTCGGTCAGGTCAGGAAGAGGTTGGCTCTGAGGACGATGGGTGTGATAACACACAGGGTGATGATGACGAGGTTGGAGATCCCACTTACTGTCAACCCATAGTCAGCCAGTCGATGAGGTCAGCAGAGGAGGTGGAGGAGGATGTGACTAGCCCAGGGGATGGAGATGACTCGGTACCAGGGCCTTTGCCTGGCCTTGGGGATGTCGTGGTGGTCGGCTCGCTGGCCCGTACCCTGGGGTCACTCTTTAAAAGGGTGGATAATTGTTAATTTTATAAAAGTTCGTGACGCCACCTGTGGTATCTGGTGAGAAGCACCAGCGCTGCAGCAGTCCACTGAGGCCGGTGATAAGGCAGCTCAATGGCATAGCTCCCCACAGGTGGAGCTAGGTCTCAGGGCAGCGTATGCAGGGGGAATGCAGGACAGGCGAGACCCAGATGGGTCAGAGCAAGAACGGGAACGGACACGGTAGTCACTTCAGTACCTTTTACTGGTGGAAATTCAGGCACATCCCGGAGCACTGTAGGGTGAAGGGTGCATATCAGGATCCTCCCCAATGAGGGGGTGTAGGGCCTCCTGTTTCTTGCCTCTGCGTAGTAAGTTTCTGACCTGCCTGGGGCTAGGCCTAACTTTGTCTCTGTCCTGTGCTGGCTGACCTTGTGGTAGGGCCTTCTCTTGGAGTTCACGCTCCCAGTATGCGGGGCCTAAGCGTCTCCTGGCTCTGTTACATATCAGCACCTTAGCGATCCTGGGATTTGTAGTTCTCCAGGGATTCCGGTTATGCCTTACTGGGTCATAGAGATCCCGGTAAGCTCGGATCCGGTGTCCGGTAAAAGCTTCGGGGTGAGCTGGTTAAGCTCCTCTGCCCCTTATGTACTAACTCGCCACTCGCCTTCGGCCTACTCGGGCCCTCACTAGGCTATACACACTAATGGCAGCTTGACACGCTTCACCGATCTTATGGCGCCGGCACACCTTAAGCTCTATCTGGGCTCCCTGAATCTAGCTAGCAGGAGCCTCGTGCTCCACTGCTGAACTATTAACTGAGTACTCTAGACTAGACTGAGCTCCACTGCAGACTGACCTCTCTTAGGCTTCTCTACTGCAGGAACTCTTCAGAGGAACTGAACTGCCTAGCTCCACCTTCCCTATTTATATCCCTAACGGGCTCCCTCTGCTGGTGTGAGGTGGAAGGTGGAGATGTGTGAATGTTTATGGGAGCCTCTTGTGGAGGATTCCATCAATGCACTCTTCTAGGATCTGTGATACCAAGCACAGCGGGGCGTCACAGATGCTATTGACGACGAAGTTAGGTTGCACCTTCCTGGACAGAGACGGAGCACTGGAAGCACATCAACAACTGCATCCTCAAACACAACTCTGCCTCTGACCACAAGTCGTAGTGGCTCTTCAGGTCGCATGGGCTCTAAGCCTTGCATAGCCTGGGCATTTATTCAGATCGATAAGGATGACCCAACTCATGTTATCTGTAATATTTGTCACCAAAAGCTAAGTAGAGGCCAAAAAATCCATAGTTTGAGTACTTCATGCATGTACCGTCACATGGATATGAAGCATAAGTTGCAGTGGGAAGCTCACTGTGCTACAATGCGGCCTAGTGGGCTGGACCAACCACCGTCTGCCCCATCTTGTGCATCCGCAGCCTCTTCATCCTCTGTGACTGGGGGGACAGCAGTCACACATGTTTTTGGATGCAGACCTGCCACCTCTTTACCCGCAACAGCCAGTGTGATTGGTAGGTCGTCAGTTCATTTTGAAGTGGAAGCACCTACTGGTGTTGAGCGCTCTCCGAAATCGAGAGCACCACCTTTGGATCAAGGCAACCTAACATGTCCGCCTGCATCTTCCTCACAGACCGGCAGTTTGCCGGGGACACCCTACTCAACCCCGTCTAAGCACAACAGCCAGCCCTCGGTCCCTCAGATGTGGTCAAGTAAAAGACCATTTCCTTCTAGCCATGAGAAAGCTAAGAGGTTGAATTTCACCATCTGCAAGCTGTTGGCTACAGAAATGCTGCCTTTCTGCCTGGAGGACACAGTGGATTTTCGTGACCTTATGTCCGTCGCAGTGCCCCAGTACCAGATGCCCAGTCGGCACTACTTCTCAAAGAAAGATGTGCCTGCGCTCCACCAGCATGTCGCACACAACATCACCGCTTCTTTGAGAAACTCTATGTGTGACAGGGTGCATTTCACCACAGACACATGGACGAGTAGGCATGGACAGGGGCGATACATGTCGCTGACTAGGCACTGGGTAACTATGGTGACAGCAGGACAAGGGACTGCTGTCCAAGTCTTACCGTCCCCACGAGTTGTGCGTCAATCCTCTTTATCTCGAAGTTCCTCCACTGCTTCTGCCTCCTCAACCTCCTCTCGGTCCTCCACCTGCACCCAAAGCCTGTCTGGTAATGCCACCTGCTTTCTAACTGCGCAGAAGGAATCCTGCACACCTCCTTACTATGCTGGCAGCAGGGCTCAACGGCATCAGTGTTTACTTTGAAATGTCTGGGAAATGTGAGCCACACAGCTGAGGAGTTGTGGTCAGCTCTGGAGACCCAGTTTCATGAATGGTTGTCTCCACTGGACCTGCAACCAGGGAAGGCCGTGTGCGACAATGCTGCAAACCTGGGTGCGGCCCTTCGCAGGGGCAATGTCACACATTTGCCTTGTATGGCTCACGTGTTGAACCTGGTTGTCCATAAATTTTTAGCCCACTATCCCGGACTAGATGGCCTTCTGCAGAGGGCACGGTCGCTGTTTGCTCATTTCCGCCGTTCGCATCCCGCAGCTCAACGTCTTACTTCTCTACAGAAGTCGTTGGGCCTCCAGTTCACCGGCTGAAATATGATGTGCCAACACGGTGGAATTCAACTCTGCACATGTTGCAGCGACTGTGGCAGCACCGACAAGCCCTGGTGCAATACGTTGTGACGTATAGCCTGGGTCAACGAGATCCAGAGGTGGGGCAAATCACGCTGCAGGAGTGGTCTCAGATCAGGGACCTATGAAGTTGATGCACCCCCTGGGCCGTGGGGTACCCTGAGCCGGGCCAGTAGATGCTGGGGGTTGTAGTCACTGTGACGGTGACCCGGTCCGTGACCCAGGGCGGTCAATCCAAGGGTAATTTGTATATATAGATTTTATAATGTCCGACTACGCCACCTGTGGAGTGCGGCCAATGGGGCCGCTGCTGCGGAACAGTCCTCTGAAGCTATTGGTTTTGCAGCAATGATAATATTACTCACCACAGGAAGAGTGTAGCTTCAGGGCTTTGTGGGTGGATGATGGTGGTTGTAGTGCAGGGAGTCAGTAATGAACACAGAGTCCTTGTGATGCAGTCCCAAGATCTTTACTCACAGTTGTTGCAGTCCAGATTACAGGTACCAGAGCAATCTCCCCCGTCGTGCTGTGCGTACTCAGTGAGGGGCTCAGTCCACCCCCAGATAGCTCCGGAGTACTTACCAGGACCCCCTTCTGTGTGTCCTTTTTTTGGCCTTCTCCCTGCACCTCACACCCAGTGACACTTCTATCCGGTATCCTCGGGCCTTGGCGGGCGACGTGTGTTCCGTCCCTTGGGTCCTATGTGGCTACCTTCTTAGTGAGACTGGTGTGGACTTTGGCCTGCAGTACATGAAATGCTGCAGCCTCCGGTTTCTAGTTGAGCCTTGCTGTTTCTCCTCTAGTTGAGGGACCGGTTCCCCTTATCTGGCCTGACCCCTCTACCTCCTGGTAGCAGCGGGAGTACGGGTGGCCTTCTGCACGGCCCATAGCCCTAAGGTCCCTTCAGTTCCTGGAGCCTTCCTGCTCCCACTCCTCTCTTCTTTCCTTCAGTCCTGGGCCTCCCAGGCTAGGCCCGCCTCCGGAGCAGAGCTCATGCCGAGCCTCTGCTCCTGTCACTTTTCCTCCTCTATTTATACTCTTCCTGTCATGTGCTCCCCTAAGCTGCTCCCCTAAGCACCCACTACATAGGACCCTCCCACCAGCTAGGGACCTGGGACTGTGCTCTCCCTTAGGAGCAATCTCGCCCTACCCCCACTGCGGGTATGTGTTGGATGCAGGTGTTAGGGTCCCGAGCCATACGCCTTCCTTACCTGAGGGTGAGATACCACACCTCTGGGTGAGATGCAGTAACTCTGTGGCGACTGAACCCTCAGGGGCGCCACACACCCTTCTGCACAGTTTTGAAATGGCGACAAAGATGTTTAGTGCTGACGACGATGCCATTATCAGCATGACTATTACGGTGATTTACATGCTGGAGCACACATTAAACAGAATTCAGAGTCAGGTGGTGGGACAAGAGAAGGTGGAGGAAGTAGAGGAGGAGTCGTATGCAGAAGGGATAACATCTCCAAGGTCCAGACGGTTGGCAGCACCAAGGCGGCAGGCATGGGAGGGTGGGGGAGAGGGATTAACCAGGGCGCATGGTAGCAGCCAAACTGTTGAGGAAGGTGCAGGAGCCGAGGAAGAAGTGGAGGACGAACTGATGGAAGACTCATCAGATGAGGGAGACCTTGATCACATTTCTGTTGTGTGAGGTTGGGGGGAGAGGGCAGAGGAAGGAAGCATGATTCTTACCTCGCTACCAACACAACAAGGACTTGGTCCTCCTGGATGCACAAGACACATGAGTGCCTTCTTGCTGCACTACCTGCAACATGACCCTCGGATTGTCAGAATTTAAAGTAATCCCGACTACTGGGTTGCCACATTCTTAGATCCCCGGTACAAAAGTAAATTTGCCGAAATAATTCCTGCCATAAAAAGGGATTGACGCATGCAGGAGTATCTGCAGACGCTGTTGCAGAATCTTACATGTGCTTTTCCACAAAACACCAGTGGTGCACGTAGTGAATCTCACAGTTCTAAATTGACAACCGTGGGACTGTCGAGTATTCATCACTCAAACCGTAACAGTAACACCGTATCTGCTGGTAACAGCAATTTTGTGTAGTCGTTTCACCACTTTTTTAGACCATCCTTTGCAAGGCCACAGGAGACAAGAAGTCTGACACATAGTCAACGCCTAGAGAGGATGGTACAGGAGTATCTCCAAGTGAACATCGAAGCCATGACTGTGTCACTGGACCCTTGCTCATTTTGGTCTTCCAATCTGGAAAAATGGCCGGAGCTCGCCACTCACGTCTTGGAGATCTTGTCATGCCCTGCAGCCAGCGTTCTCTCTGAACGTGTGTTCAGAGCTGCTGGTGGTGTGCTGACAGAAAAGCGCACGCGGCTGTCCACTGAGAATGTAGACAGACTCACATTCATAAATAAGAACAATTCATGGATTCGCAAGGACTTTTCTACCCCTGTGTCATCCTTGAGAGACTAAAAGCTTGAGGATTTGGTAAAATCACCTCACCAACCGTTTTAAGCAACTGTGGGGCAGTTGATGCCACTTAAAACTAGAACGCATGACCATAAAAATCTACACTTTCACATACCTGGGGCCTTTTAGGCCCGTGTGCAAATTACATGAAATAACTCAAACTCAAATGACAAACAACTATATACATTAAGAATACCTAGAGTTTCAAAATTCTAACTAAAGTAATCTTGCAGAAACTAGAAAACAATTAACAGGGCGGGCCTGCGAGGCCCCAGGTATGCGTTCTAGGGTTAAGTGGTGTCTGTGCCACAATTTTGAGAAAAAATGGAGACTCTTTTTGGAGTCCCCTTGCTGTGTCTTACGTGACGTTGGCATCGTCAATTCCAGGTGGGTTGGGTCGCTCCCCCCCCTTTTAACTGTAAGAAACTACATACACTATGGCTTGGGGTAACACAGATGGTTGAGTCTGAAGAGCTGTTTACTCAGAGGTCTGCTCCAAATCTTCAGTGTCTGCTAGTCAGCGTAGAATTTTTAACTGCATCTAGCCTAGGCAATACTTTGGGCGTAGTAGCCCAGCTGCGAAGCAAGCTGCACCGCCTGTGTGTCTAATAAGAATTTTTAAATGCATCTAGCCTAGGCAGACTGTGGGGACCCCCAACCAAACCCAGACGCTCAGCCCCCCTTTCCTTGACAATACAATAATGTAACTCTTACAACTGGATGGGTAATGATCGCTCACAGCTTTATTAACTCTTTATACTCATTCCATTAGAAAGGCATTTTATATCTAAAATAATTCAGCTTGTTGCAGCATGCCCTGGGTCTCCACTCCGGCAAGTTGGCCAACAAGTGGTGTAACTCTCCAACATGTCCTTTCTATTTCCAGGCCACGGAGGATCCTGCGCACTCGTATGAAGGACTCTGACCCCCACCCATCACTCTTAATGCTTGTTCCACTCCGTCCTGGAGTCCTGACAGGAATATGTCTAGTCCAATATCCATTAAGTGAACACCATCGGGCAGTATGAGGCCTGCTTTATCTCCTTCCAGTTGTCGGTGTCGTATCACTACACTGCCTCTGTCTCTTCTAAATTTTGCCATCCGAATATTTATTACACGCCTTGTCCGTTCGATGGCCGTGATGTCTCGCGCACCTTGTCATACCGCTATGGGCACAATCTCTGACCATACTATAGCTAGTTTTGTGAAAAATTCTCTGAAGCGCTCAGTGTCTAGTTTCATTATTGCCATTAGTTATGCGCTCTTGTGATGACCTAGGTTGTTTCCCCCGGTCTTTATAACTAAGATGACCGGACCTCTTGCCTCTCTCCCTACCTTGATTACCTCAATTTGTACCTGTGTCCATAGCAGGCCTCTAATATCTCTCCAGTTGAAATATGTGTTAAGAATCTCTAATTTCCTCCCGCCTGGGCGGACTTGCGCCCTTTTTTCTGCCCAATATATATACGAGTGGCCTATCACCCACACTGTTGGCTTAGCGTCACTTGTAAAAGAAACAAACCACGTTAGGATAAAAAGTTCGGTCTTTTGTATCTCACCAAACATGTGGATCGCCATCTCCCTATCCTCTGAACTTCCGTTTCTGACAGTCCTGCTCTTGCTGCTTCCGTGGCCGCGCCTATGCGGAATGAGTGTGTCCCGTAATCTTTGGGGTGGTTCCCTGCTGATGTTATGCATTTATTAAATATAGCTTGGAACTGGTATCTTGATAATGGCGTTCCATCAATGTGTGATAGGAAGAAATTACTTTGTGATCTGACGGTTAGATATGTTTTTACTATTGTTACCCGACTCAGTGTACCGTTTGTGTGTTGTAGAAGTACCCAAGTGCCCCTGCCCGCTGGAACCGTTTTCGATTGGTGTATGCGTAGTCATATTGCATTATTGGCTATGACTACGTCCTGGTGTAATAAGCCTCCACTGGTGGTAATTTTGGATTGAGGGACTAATTCGCTTATGCATAGTGCCCCGAAGAAGGCGATCGCAAATGCAGTAGACAGTAGTGTTGCTTCAAATTGTGAGTGTCATGTTAATGGTGTTAGGGATATGATGTGAGAAATCAGTTTTAGTTACACGGGACGGGACGTCTACACTCCTGACTTGGCTGACCCCTTTTCCAACCTTTTATGGATTGTCTGATGATGAATCTTTGTCACATCTCCCCAATTCAGTAGTTGGAAGTGAAATGCTACTCCGGTCAGACACCTCTGCGCTGACGCCCCTGATATGCCCATCATCATTAGCTGGTGGAGAAATTCTATGGTGACTTGTGATCTGGCTTGTTCACATAGGTCATCCCGTCTGCCTGCTACTAGTCGTGTCCACTCTTCCCATGCCTTACCGTATGCTTGCCACGTCGACGGGGCCACTGACGCTCTGATTAATGGCATCAACCATTCGCCACTAGATCCCATAGGGAGGGTGGGCAACTGTTGTCCGATGGGTGGGCGTTGTGGAAGAGCTCTGTGAAAATCTGCCAATTGAATTGTTATAAAGCGTTAGCAGCAGCTTTAGACCCCTCAGCATAGTGGCTTGCGCGGACCCATACATTGTGTTTTAGGCACAGGAATGCTAGCCTGCGTAGTATGCCTAGCACTGGGAGAGACGATGATGCCATCCTATTAATGTAGTGCGCTAGGCTGGTGTTTTTTGTTATGAAGCATATATATTTTTGTTAGCCAGGAGCGTGCCCCATATTTCTATTGCTACCACTATTTGGAAGAAAAATTATTTTCAGGGCTAGATGCAGCTAAAAATTATTATTAATTTCAAAGCTGGTGGAGCTTGGTATAGATGGCCTAATACATTGAGTCCCACACACTGCTAGAGACCCAAATATTTTTTCAGAGCTAGATGCAGAAAAAAATTATATTGAATTTGCAACCTGATGGAGGTCAGTATAGATGGACTAATAGACCAAGTCCCACACACCGCTAGAAGCCCAAATATTTTTTCAGAGCTAGATGCAGAAAAAAAATATTTTTAATTTGCAACCTGATGGAGGTCACTATAGATGGACTAAAAGACGAAGTCCCACACACTGCTAGAAGCCCAAATTTTTTTTCAGAGGTAGATGCAGAAAAAAATTATATTCAGTTTGCAACCTGATGGGGATCAGTACAGATGGACTAATAGAACAAGTCCCACACACTGCTAGAAGCCCAAATATTTTTTCAGAGCTAGATGCAGAAAAAAATTATATCCAATTTGCAACCTGATGGAGGTCAGTATAGATGGACTTATAGAACAAGTCCCACACACTGCTAGAAGCCAAAATATTTTTTCAGAGCTAGATGCAGATGAAATTTATTTTTAATTTGCAACCTGATGGAGGTCAGTATAGATGGACTAATAGACCAAGTCCCACACACTGCTAGAAGCCCAAATATTTTTTCAGAAGTAGATACAGATAAAAATTATTTTTAATTTGCAACCTGATGGAGGTCAGTATAGATGGACTAATAGACCAAGTCCCACACACTGCTAGAAGCCCAAATATTTTTTCAGAGCTACATGCATAAAAAAATTATATTGTATTTGCAACCTGATGGAGGTCAGTATAGATGGACTTATAGAACAAGTCCCACACACTGCTAGAAGCCCAAATATTTTTTCAGAGGTAGATGCAGAAAAAAATTATATTCAGTTTGCAACCTGATGGAGGTCAGTATAGATGGACTAATAGACCAAGTCCCACACACTGCTAGAAGCCCAAATATTTTTTCAGAGGTAGATGCAGAAAAAAATTATATTCAATTTGCAACCTGATGGAGGTCAGTATAGATTGACTAATAGACCAAGTCCCACACACTGCTAGAAGCCCAAATATTTTTTCAGAGCTACATGCATAAAAAAATTATATTGTATTTGCAACCTGATGGAGGTCAGTATAGATGGACTAATAGACCAAGTCCCACACACTGCTAGAAGCCCAAATAATTTTTCAGATCTAGATACAGATAAAAATTATTTTTAATTTGCAACCTGATGGGGGTCAGTATAGATGGAATAATAGACCAAGTTCCACACACTTCTAGAAGCCCAAATATTTTTTCAGAGGTAGATGCAGATAAAAATTCTTATTAATTTGCAGCCTGATGGAGGTCAGTATAGATGGACTAATAGACCAAGTCCCACACATTGCTAGAAGCCCAAATATTTTTTCAGAGCTAGATGCAGAAGAAAATTATATTCATTTTGCAACCTGATGGAGGTCAGTATAGATGGACTAATAGACCAAGTCCCACACATTGCTAGAAGCCCAAATATTTTTCAGAGCTAGATGCAGAAAAAAATTATATTCAATTTGCAACCTGATGTAGGTCAGTATAGATGGACTAATAGAAGAAGTCCCACACACTGCTAGTAGCCCAATTTTTTTTTCATAGCTAGATGCAGAAAAAAGTTATATTCAATTTGCAAGCTGATAGATGTCAGTATAGATGGACTAATAGACCAAGCCCCACACACTGCTAGAAGCCCAAATATTTTTTCAGAGCTTTATGCAGATAAAACATATTTTTAATTTGCAACCTGATGGAGGTCAGTATAGATGGACTAATAGACCCAGTCCCACACACTACTAGAAGCCCAAATATTTTTTCAGAGGTAGATGCAGATAAAAATTATATTCAATTTGCCACCTGATGGAGTTCAGTATAGATGGACTAATAGAACAAGTCGCACACACTGCTAGAAGCCCAAATTTCTTTTCAGAGGTAGATGCACATAAAAATTATTATTAATTTGCAACCTGATGGAGGTCAGTAGAGATGGACCAATAGACCAAGTCCCACACACTGCTAGAAGCCCAAATATTTTTTCAGAGGTAGATGCAGAAAAAAATTGTATTCATTTTGCAACCTGATGGAGGTCAGTATAGATGGACTAATAGTCCAAGTCCCACACACCGCTAGAAGCCCAAATATTTTTTCAGAGCTAGATGCAGAAAAAAAATATTTTTAATTTGCAACCTCATGGAGGTCAGTATAGATGGACAAATAGACCAAGTACCACACACAGCTAGAAGTCCAAATATTTTTTCACAGCTAGATGCAGAAAAAAATTATATTCAATTTGCAACCTGATGGAGGTCAGTATAGATGGACTAATACAAAAAGTCCCACACACTGCTAGAAGCCCATATATTTTTTCAGAGCTAGATGCAGAAAAAATTATATTCAATTTGCAACCTGATGGAGGTCAGTATAGATGGACTAATAGAACAAATCCCACACACTGCTAGAAGCCCAATTTTTTTTTCAGAGCTAGATGCAGAAAAAAATGATATTCAATTTGCAACCTGATGGAGGTCAGTATAGATGGACTAATAGAACAAATCCCACACACTGTTGAAGCCTAATTTTTTTTTCAGAGATAGATGCAGATAAAAATTATTTTTAATTTGCAACCTGATGGAGGTCAGTATAGATGGACTAAGAGACCAAGTCCCACACACTGCTAGAAGCCCAAATGTTTTTTCAGAGGTAGATGCAGATAAAAATTATTTTTAATTTGCCACCTGATGGAGGTCAGCATAGATGGACTAATAGACCAAGTCCCACACACTGCTAGAAGCCCAAATATTTTTTCAGAGGTAGATGCAGAAAAAAATAATATTCAATTTGCAACCTGATGGAGGTCAGTATAGATGGACTAATAGAACAAGTCCCACAGACTGCTAGAAGCCCAAATATTTTTTCTGAGCTAGATGCAGAAAAAAATTATATTCAATTTGCAACCTGATGTAGGTGAGTATAGATGGACTAATAGCACAAGTCCCACACACTGCTAGAAGCCCAATTTTTTTTTCAGAGCTAGATGCAGAAAAAAATGATATTCAATTTGCAACCTGATGGAGTTCAGTATAGATGGACTAATAGAACAAGTCGCACACACTGCTAGAAGCCCAAATAATTTTTCAGATCTAGATACAGATAAAAAATATTTTTAATTTGCAACCTGATGGGGGTCCGTATAGATGGACTAATAGACCAAGTTCCACACACTGCTAGAAGCCCAAATATTTTTTCAGAGGTAGATGCAGATAAAAATTATTATTAATTTGCAGCCTGATGGAGGTCAGTATAGATGGACTAATAGACCAAGTCCCACACATTGCTAGAAGCCCAAATATTTTTTCAGAGCTAGATGCAGAAAAAAATTATATTCATTTTGCAACCTGATGGAGGTCAGTATAGATGGACTAATAGACCAAGTCCCACACATTGCTAGAAGCCCAAATATTTTTCAGAGCTAGATGCAGAAAAAAATTATATTCAATTTGCAACCTGATGTATATCAGTATAGATGGACTAATTGAAGAAGTCCCACACACTGCTAGTAGCCCAATTTTTTTTTCATAGCTAGATGCAGAAAAAAGTTATATTCAATTTGCAAGCTGATAGATGTCAGTATAGATGGACTAATAGACCAAGCCCCACAAACTGCTAGAAGCCCAAATATTTTTTCAGAGCTAGATGCAGATAAAAATTATTTTTAATTTGCAACCTGATGGAGGTCAGTATAGATGGACTAATAGACCAAGTCCCACACACTGCTAGAAGCCCAAATATTTTTTCAGAGGTAGATGCAGAAAAAAATTGTATTCATTTTGCAACCTGATGGAGGTCAGTATAGATGGACTAATAGTCCAAGTCCCACACACCGCTAGAAGCCCAAATATTTTTTCAGAGCTAGATGCACAAAAAAAATATTTTTAATTTGCAACCTGATGGAGGTCAGTATAGATGGACAAATAGACAAAGTACCACACACAGCTAGAAGTCCAAATATTTTTTCAGAGCTAGATGCAAAAAAAAATTATATTCAATTTGCAACCTGATGGAGGTCAGTATAGATGGACTAAAAGAACCAGTCCCACACACTGCTAGAAGCCCATATATTTTTTCAGAGCTAGATGCAGAAAAAAATTATATTCAATTTGCAACCTGATGGAGGTCAGTATAGATGGACTAATAGAACAAATCCCACACACTGCTAGAAGCCCAATTTTTTTTCAGAGCTAGATGCAGAAAAAAATGATATTCAATTTGCAACCTGATGGACGTCAGTATAGATGGACTAATAGAACAAATCCCACACACTGCTAGAAGCCTAATTTTTTTTTCAGAGCTAGATGCAGATAAAAATTATTTTTAATTTGCAACCTGATGAAGGTCAGTATAGATGGACTAATAGACCAAGTCCCACACACTGCTAGAAGCCCAAATGTTTTTTCAGAGGTAGATGCACATAAAAATTATTTTTAATTTGCCACCTGATGGAGGTCAGCATAGATGGCCTAATAGACCAAGTCCCACACACTGCTAGAAGCCCAAATATTTTTTCAGAGGTAGATGCAGAAAAAAATTATATTCAATTTGCAACCTGATGGAGGTCAGTATAGATGGACTAATAGCACAAGTCCCACACACTGCTAGAAGCCCAATTTTTTTTTCAGAGCTAGATGCAGAAAAAAATGATATTCAATTTGCAACCTGATGGAGGTCAGTATAGATGGACTAATAGAACAAGTCGCACACACTGCTAGAAGCCCAAATTTCTTTTCAGAGGTAGATGCACATAAAAATTATTATTAATTTGCAACCTGATGGAGGTCAGTATAGATGTACCAATAGACCAAGTCCCACACACTGCTAGAAGCCCAAATATTTTTTCATAGGTAGATGCAGAAAAAAATTGTATTCATTTTGCAACCTGATGGAGGTCAGTATAGATGGACTAATAGACCAAATCCCACACACCGCTAGAAGCCCAAATATTTTTTCAGAGCTAGATGCAGAAAAAAATTATTTTTAATTTGCAACCTGATGGAGGTCAGTATAGATGGACAAATAGACCAAGTCCCACACACAGCTAGAAGTCCAAATGTTTTTTCAGGGCTAGATGCAGAAAAAAATTATATTCAATTTGCAACCTGATGGAGGTCAGTATAGATGGACTAATAGAACAAGTCCCACACACTGCTAGAAGCCCAAATATTTTTTGAGAGCTAGATGCAGAAAAAAATTATATTCAATTTGCAACCTGATGGAGGTCACTGTAAATGGACTAATAGAACAAGTCCCACACACTGCTAGAAGCTCAAATTTTTTTTCAGAGCTATATGCAGAAAATTTTTTATTCAATTTGCAACCTGATGGATGTAAGTATAGATGAACTAATAGAACAAGTCCCACACACTGCTAGAAGCCCAAATTTTTTTTCATAGCTTGATGCAGAAAAAAATTATATACAATTTGCAACCTGATGGAGGTCAGTATTGATGGACTAATAGACCAAGTCCCACACAACGCTAGAAGCCCAAATATTTTTTTAGAGCTAGATGCAGAAAAAAATTATTTTTAATTTGCAACCTGATGGAGGTCAGTATGGAAGGACTAATAGACCAAGTCCCACATACTGCTAGAAGCCCAAATATTTTTTCAGAGCTAGATGCAGAAAAAAATGATATTCAATTTGCAACCTGATGGAGGTCAGTATAGATGGACTAACAGACCAAGTCCCACACACTGCTAGAAGCCCAAATATTTTTTCAGAGCTAGATGCAGATAAAAATTATTTTTAATTTGCAACCTGATGGAGGACAGTATAGATGGACTAATAGACCAAGTCCCACACACTGCTAGAAGCCCAAATATTTTTTCAGAGGTGGATGCAGATAAAAATTATTTTTAATTTGCAACCTGATGAAGGTCATTATAGATAGACTAATAGACCAAGTCCAACACACTTCTAGAAGCCCAAATATTTTTTCAGAGGTAGATGCAGAAAAAAATTATATTCAATTTGCAACCTGATTGAGGTCAGTATAGATGGACTAATAGACCAAGTCCCACACACCGCTAGAAGCCCAAATATTTTTTCAGAGCTAGATGCAGAAAAAACTTATTTTTAATTTGCAACCTGATGGAGGTCAGTATAGATGGACTAATAGACCAAGTCCCACACACTGCTAGTAGCCCAAATATTTTTTCAGAGCTAGATGCAGAAAAAAATTATATTCAATTTGCAACCTGATGGAGGTCAGTATAGATGGACGAATAGAACAAGTCCGACACACTGCTAGAAGCCCAAATTTTTTTTCAGAGCTAGATGCAGAAAAAAATTATATTCAATTTGCAGCCTGATGGAGGTCAGTATAGATGGACTAATAGACCAAGTCCCACACAACGCTAGAAGCCCAGATATTTTTTCAGAGCTAGATGCAGAAAAAAAATATTTTTAATTGGCAACCTGATGGAGGTCAGTATAGATGGACTAATAGACCAAGTCCCACTCACTGCTAGAAGCCCAAATATTGTTTCAGAGCTAGATGCAGAAAAAAATTATATTCAATTTGCAACCTGATGGAGGTCAGTATAGATGGACTAATCGACCAAGTCTCACACACTGCTAGAATCCCAAATATTTTTTTCAGAGGTAGATACAGATAAAAATTATTTTTAATTTGCAATCTGATGGAGGTCAGTATAGATGGACTAATAAACTAAGTCCCACACACTGCTAGAAGCCCAAATATTTTTTCAGAGGTAGATGCAGAAAAAAATTATTTTCAATTTGCAACCTAATGGAGGTCAGTATAGATGGACTAATAGACCAAGTCCCACACACTTCTAGAAGCCCAAATATTTTTTCAGAGGTAGATGCAGAAAAAAATTCTATTCAATTTGCAACCTGATGGAGGTCAGTATAGATGGACTAATAGACCAAGTCCCACACACTGCTAGAAGCCCAAATATTTTTTCAGAGCTACATGCAGAAAAAAATTATATTGTATTTGCAACCTGATGGAGGTCAGTATAAATGGTCTAATAGACCAAGTCCCACACACTGCTAGAAGCCCAAATATTTTTTCAGAGCTACATACAGATAAAAATTATTTTTAATTTGCAACCTGATGGGGGTCAGTATACATGGACTAATAGACCAAGTCCCACACTCTGCTAGAAGCCCAAATATTTTTTCAGATGTAGATGCAGAAAAAAATTATATTCATTTTGCAACCTGATGGAGGTCAGTATAGATGGACTAATAGACCAAGTCCCACACACAGCTAGAAGTCCAAATATTTTTTCAGAGCTAGATGCAGAAAAAAATAATATTCAATTTGCAACCTGATGGAGGTCAGTATAGATGGACTAATAGAACAAGTCCCACACACTGCTAGAAGCCCAAATATTTTTTCTGAGCTAGATGCAGAAAAAAATTATATTCAATTAGCAACCTGATGTAGGTGAGTATAGATGGACTAATAGCACAAGTCCCACACACTGCTAGAAGCCCAATTTTTTTTTCAGAGCTAGATGCAGAAAAAAATTATATTCAATTTGCAACCTGATGGAGGTCAGTATAGATGGACTAATAGAACAAGTCGCACACACTGCTAGAAGCCCAAATTTCTTTTCAGAGGTAGATGCAGATAAAAATTATTATTAATTTGCAACCTGATGGAGGTCAGTATAGATGGACCAATAGACCAAGTCCCACACACTGCTAGAAGCCCAAATATTTTTTCAGAGGTAGATGCAGAAAAAAATTGTATTCATTTTGCAACCTGATGGAGGTCAGTATAGATGGACTAATAGACCAAGTCCCACACACCGCTAGAAGCCCAAATATTTTTTCAGAGCTAGATGCAGAAAAAAATTATTTTTAATTTGCAACCTGATGGAGGTCAGTATAGATGGACAAATAGACCAAGTCCCAAACACAGCTAGAAGTCCATATATTTTTTCAGAGCTAGATGCAGAAAAAAATTATATTCAATTTGCAACCTGATGGAGGTCAGATAGAAGGACTAATAGAACAAGTCCAACACACTGCTAGAAGCCCAAATATTTTTTCAGAGCTAGATGCAGAAAAAAATTATATTCAATTTGCAACCTGATGGAGGTCAGTATAGATGGAATAATAGAACAAGTCCCACACACTGCTATAAGCCCAAATATTTTTTCAGAGGTAGATGCAGAAAAAAATAATATTCAATTTGCAACCTGATGGAGGTCAGTATAGATGGACTAATAGAACAAGTCCCACACACTGCTAGAAGCCCAAATATTTTTTCTGAGCTAGATGCAGAAAAAAATTATATTCAATTAGCAACCTGATGTAGGTGAGTATAGATGGACTAATAGCACAAGTCCCACACACTGCTAGAAGCCCAATTTTTTTTTTAGAGCTAGATGCAGAAAAAAATGATATTCAATTTGCAACCTGATAGAGGTCAGTATAGATGGACTAATAGAACAAGTCGCACACACTGCTAGAAGCCCAAATTTCTTTTCAGAGGTAGATGCAGATAAAAATTATTATTAATTTGCAACCTGATGGAGGTCAGTATAGATGGACCAATAGACCAAGTCCCACACACTGCTAGAAGCCCAAATATTTTTTCAGAGGTAGATGCAGAAAATAATTGTATTCATTTTGCAACCTGATGGTGGTCAGTATAGATGGACTAATAGACCAAGTCCCACACACCGCTAGAAGCCCAAATATTTTTTCAGAGCTAGATGCAGAAAAAAATTATTTTTAATTTGCAACCTGATGGAGGTCAGTATAGATGGACAAATAAACCAAGTCCCAAACACAGCTAGAAGTCCAAATATTTTTTCAGAGCTAGATGCAGAAAAAAATTATATTCAATTTGCAACCTGATGGAGGTCAGATAGAAGGACTAATAGAACAAGTCCAACACACTGCTAGAAGCCCAAATATTTTATCAGAGCTAGATGCAGAAAAAAATTATATTCAATTTGCAACCTGATGGAGGTCAGTATAGATGGACTAATTGAAGAAGTCCCACACACTGCTAGTAGCCCAATTTTTTTTTCATAGCTAGATGCAGAAAAAAGTTATATTCAATTTGCAAGCTGATAGATGTCAGAATAGATGGACTAATAGACCAAGCCCCACAAACTGCTAGAAGCCCAAATATTTTTTCAGAGCTAGATGCAGATAAAAATTATTTTTAATTTGCAACCTGATGGAGGTCAGTATAGATGGACTAATAGACCAAGTCCCACACACTGCTAGAAGCCCAAATATTTTTTCAGATGTAGATGCAGAAAAAAATTGTATTCATTTTGCAACCTGATGGAGGTCAGTATAGATGGACTAATAGTCCAAGTCCCACACACCGCTAGAAGCCCAAATATTTTTTCAGAGCTAGATGCAGAAAAAAAATATTTTTAATTTGCAACCTGATGGAGGTCAGTATAGATGGACAAATAGACCAAGTACCACACACAGCTAGAAGTCCAAATATTTTTTCAGAGCTAGATGCAAAAAAAAATTATATTCAATTTGCAACCTGATGGAGGTCAGTATAGATGGACTAAAAGAACCAGTCCCACACACTGCTAGAAGCCCATATATTTTTTCAGAGCTAGATGCAGAAAAAAATTATATTCAATTTGCAACCTGATGGAGGTCAGTATAGATGGACTAATAGAACAAATCCCACACACTGCTAGAAGCCCAATTTTTTTTCAGAGCTAGATGCAGAAAAAAATGATATTCAGTTTGCAACCTGATGGACGTCAGTATAGATGGACTAATAGAACAAATCCCACACACTGCTAGAAGCCTAATTTTTTTTTCAGAGCTAGATGCAGATAAAAATTATTTTTAATTTGCAACCTGATGAAGGTCAGTATAGATGGACTAATAGACCAAGTCCCACACACTGCTAGAAGCCCAAATATTTTTTCAGAGGTAGATGCAGAAAAAAATTATATTCAATTTGCAACCTGATGGAGGTCAGTATAGATGGACTAATAGCACAAGTCCCACACACTGCTAGAAGCCCAATTTTTTTTTCAGAGCTAGATGCAGAAAAAAATGATATTCAATTTGCAACCTGATGGAGGTCGGTATAGATGGACTAATAGAACAAGTCGCACACACTGCTAGAAGCCCAAATTTCTTTTCAGAGGTAAATGCACATAAAAATTATTATTAATTTGCAACCTGATGGAGGTCAGTATAGATGTACCAATAGACCAAGTCCCACACACTGCTAGAAGCCCAAATATTTTTTCAGAGGTAGATGCAGAAAAAAATTGTATTCATTTTGCAACCTGATGGAGGTCAGTATAGATGGACTAATAGACCAAATCCCACACACCGCTAGAAGCCCAAATATTTTTTCAGAGCTAGATGCAGAAAAAAATTATTTTTAATTTGCAACCTGATGGAGGTCAGTATAGATGGACAAATAGACCAAGTCCCACACACAGCTAGAAGTCCAAATGTTTTTTCAGGGCTAGATGCAGAAAAAAATTATATTCAATTTGCAACCTGATGGAGGTCAGTATAGATGGACTAATAGAACAAGTCCCACACACTGCTAGAAGCCCACATATTTTTTGAGAGCTAGATGCAGAAAAAAATTATATTCAATTTGCAACCTGATGGAGGTCACTGTAAATTGACTAATAGAACAAGTCCCACACACTGCTAGAAGCTCAAATTTTTTTTCAGAGCTATATGCAGCAAATTTTTTATTCAATTTGCAACCTGATGGATGTAAGTATAGATGAACTAATAGAACAAGTCCCACACACTGCTAGAAGCCCAAATTTTTTTTCATAGCTTGATGCAGAAAAAAATTATATACAATTTGCAACCTGATGGAGGTCAGTATTGATGGACTAATAGACCAAGTCCCACACAACGCTAGAAGCCCAAATATTTTTTTAGAGCTAGATGCAGAAAAAAATTATTTTTAATTTGCAACCTGATGGAGGTCAGTATGGAAGGACTAATAGACCAAGTCCCACATACTGCTAGAAGCCCAAATATTTTTTCAGAGCTAGATGCAGAAAAAAATGATATTCAATTTGCAACCTGATGGAGGTCAGTATAGATGGACTAACAGACCAAGTCCCACACACTGCTAGAAGCCCAAATATTTTTTCAGAGGTGGATGCAGATAAAAATTATTTTTAATTTGCAACCTGATGAAGGTCATTATAGATAGACTAATAGACCAAATCCAACACACTTCTAGAAGCCCAAATATTTTTTCAGAGGTAGATGCAGAAAAAAATTATATTCAATTTGCAACCTGATTGAGGTCAGTATAGATGGACTAATAGACCAAGTCCCACACACCGCTAGAAGCCCAAATATTTTTTCAGAGCTAGATGCAGAAAAAACTTATTTTTAATTTGCAACCTGATGGAGGTCAGTATAGATGGACTAATAGACCAAGTCCCACACACTGCTAGTAGCCCAAATATTTTTTCAGAGCTAGATGCAGAAAAAAATTATATTCAATTTGCAACCTGATGGAGGTCAGTATAGATGGACGAATAGAACAAGTCCGACACACTGCTAGAAGCCCAAATTTTTTTTCAGAGCTAGATGCAGAAAAAAATTATATTCAATTTGCAGCCTGATGGAGGTCAGTATAGATGGACTAATAGACCAAGTCCCACACAACGCTAGAAGCCCAGATATTTTTTCAGAGCTAGATGCAGAAAAAAAATATTTTTAATTGGCAACCTGATGGAGGTCAGTATAGATGGACTAATAAACCAAGTCCCACTCACTGCTAGAAGCCCAAATATTGTTTCAGAGCTAGATGCAGAAAAAAATTATATTCAATTTGCAACCTGATGGAGGTCAGTATAGATGGACTAATAGACCAAGTCTCACACACTGCTAGAATCCCAAATATTTTTCTCAGAGGTAGATACAGATAAAAATTATTTTTAATTTGCAATCTGATGGAGGTCAGTATAGATGGACTAATAAACTAAGTCCCACACACTGCTAGAAGCCCAAATATTTTTTCAGAGGTAGATGCAGAAAAAAATTATTTTCAATTTGCAACCTAATGGAGGTCAGTATAGATGGACTAATAGACCAAGTCCCACACACTTCTAGAAGCCCAAATATTTTTTCAGAGGTAGATGCAGAAAAAAATTCTATTCAATTTGCAACCTGATGGAGGTCAGTATAGATGGACTAATAGACCAAGTCCCACACACTGCTAGAAGCCCAAATATTTTTTCAGAGCTACATGCAGAAAAAAATTATATTGTATTTGCAACCTGATGGAGGTCAGTATAAATGGTCTAATAGACCAAGTCACACACACTGCTAGAAGCCCAAATATTTTTTCAGAGCTAGATACAGATAAAAATTATTTTTAATTTGCAACCTGATGGGGGTCAGTATACATGGACTAATAGACCAAGTCCCACACTCTGCTAGAAGCCCAAATATTTTTTCAGATGTAGATGCAGAAAAAAATTATATTCATTTTGCAACCTGATGGAGGTCAGTATAGATGGACTAATAGACCAAGTCCCACACACAGCTAGAAGTCCAAATATTTTTTCAGAGCTAGATGCAGAAAAAAATAATATTCAATTTGCAACCTGATGGAGGTCAGTATAGATGGACTAATAGAACAAGTCCCACACACTGCTAGAAGCCCAAATATTTTTTCTGAGCTAGATGCAGAAAAAAATTATATTCAATTAGCAACCTGATGTAGGTGAGTATAGATGGACTAATAGCACAAGTCCCACACACTGCTAGAAGCCCAATTTTTTTTTCAGAGCTAGATGCAGAAAAAAATTATATTCAATTTGCAACCTGATGGAGGTCAGTATAGATGGACTAATAGAACAAGTCGCACACACTGCTAGAAGCCCAAATTTCTTTTCAGAGGTAGATGCAGATAAAAATTATTATTAATTTGCAACCTGATGGAGGTCAGTATAGATGGACCAATAGACCAAGTCCCACACACTGCTAGAAGCCCAATTTTTTTTTCAGAGCTAGATGCAGAAAAAAATGATATTCAATTTGCAACCTGATGGAGGTCAGTATAGATGGACTAATAGAACAAGTCGCACACACTGCTAGAAGCCCAAATTTCTTTTCAGAGGTAGATGCACATAAAAATTATTATTAATTTGCAACCTGATGGAGGTCAGTATAGATGTACCAATAGACCAAGTCCCACACACTGCTAGAAGCCCAAATATTTTTTCAGAGGTAGATGCAGAAAAAAATTGTATTCATTTTGCAACCTGATGGAGGTCAGTATAGATGGACTAATAGACCAAATCCCACACACCGCTAGAAGCCCAAATATTTTTTCAGAGCTAGATGCAGAAAAAAATTATTTTTAATTTGCAACCTGATGGAGGTCAGTATAGATGGACAAATAGACCAAGTCCCACACACAGCTAGAAGTCCAAATGTTTTTTCAGGGCTAGATGCAGAAAAAAATTATATTCAATTTGCAACCTGATGGAGGTCAGTATAGATGGACTAATAGAACAAGTCCCACACACTGCTAGAAGCCCAAATATTTTTTGAGAGCTAGATGCAGAAAAAAATTATATTCAATTTGCAACCTGATGGAGGTCACTGTAAATTGACTAATAGAACAAGTCCCACACACTGCTAGAAGCTCAAATTTTTTTTCAGAGCTATATGCAGCAAATTTTTTATTCAATTTGCAACCTGATGGATGTAAGTATAGATGAACTAATAGAACAAGTCCCACACACTGCTAGAAGCCCAAATTTTTTTTCATAGCTTGATGCAGAAAAAAATTATATACAATTTGCAACCTGATGGAGGTCAGTATTGATGGACTAATAGACCAAGTCCCACACAACGCTAGAAGCCCAAATATTTTTTTAGAGCTAGATGCAGAAAAAAATTATTTTTAATTTGCAACCTGATGGAGGTCAGTATAGATGGACAAATAGACCAAGTCCCAAACACAGCTAGAAGTCCATATATTTTTTCAGAGCTAGATGCAGAAAAAAATTATATTCAATTTGCAACCTGATGGAGGTCAGATAGAAGGACTAATAGAACAAGTCCAACACACTGCTAGAAGCCCAAATATTTTTTCAGAGCTAGATGCAGAAAAAAATTATATTCAATTTGCAACCTGATGGAGGTCAGTATAGATGGAATAATAGAACAAGTCCCACACACTGCTATAAGCCCAAATATTTTTTCAGAGGTAGATGCAGAAAAAAATAATATTCAATTTGCAACCTGATGGAGGTCAGTATAGATGGACTAATAGAACAAGTCCCACACACTGCTAGAAGCCCAAATATTTTTTCTGAGCTAGATGCAGAAAAAAATTATATTCAATTAGCAACCTGATGTAGGTGAGTATAGATGGACTAATAGCACAAGTCCCACACACTGCTAGAAGCCCAATTTTTTTTTTAGAGCTAGATGCAGAAAAAAATGATATTCAATTTGCAACCTGATGGAGGTCAGTATAGATGGACTAATAGAACAAGTCGCACACACTGCTAGAAGCCCAAATTTCTTTTCAGAGGTAGACGCAGATAAAAATTATTATTAATTTGCAACCTGATGGAGGTCAGTATAGATGGACCAATAGAACAAGTCCCACACACTGCTATAAGCCCAAATATTTTTTCAGAGGTAGATGCAGAAAAAAATTGTATTCATTTTGCAACCTGATGGTGGTCAGTATAGATGGACTAATAGACCAAGTCCCACACACTTCTAGAAGCCCAAATATTTTTTCAGAGCTAGATGCAGAAAAAAATTATTTTTAATTTGCAACCTGATGGAGGTCAGTATAGATGGACAAATAAACCAAGTCCCAAACACAGCTAGAAGTCCAAATATTTTTTCAGAGCTAGATGCAGAAAAAAATTATATTCAATTTGCAACCTGATGGAGGTCAGATAGAAGGACTAATAGAACAAGTCCAACACACTGCTAGAAGCCCAAATATTTTATCAGAGCTAGATGCAGAAAAAAATTATATTCAATTTGCAACCTGATGGAGGTCAGTATAGATGGACTAATAAAAGAAGTCCCACACACTGCTAGAAGCCCAATTTTTTTTTCATAGCTAGATGCAGAAAAAATTATATTCAATTTGCAAGCTGATGGAGGTCAGTATAGATGGACTAATAGACCAAGTCCCACACACCGCTAGAAGCCCAAATATTTTTTCAGAGCTAGATGGAGAAAAAAAATATTTTTAATTTTCCACCTGATGGAGGTCAGTATAGATGAACAATAGACCAAGTCCCACACACAGCTAGAAGTCCAAATGTTTTTTCAGAGCTAGATGCAGAAAAAAATTATATTCAATTTGCAACCTGATGGAGGTCAGTATAGATGGACTAATAGAACAAGTCCCACACACTGCTAGAAGCCCAAATATTTTTTCAGAGCTAGATGCAGAAAAAAATTATATTCAATTTGCAACCTGATGGAGGTCAGTATAAATGGACTAATAGAACAAGTCCCACACACTGCTAGAAGCTCAAATTTTTTTTCAGAGCAAGATGCAGAAAAAAATTATATTCAATTTGCAACCTGATGGAGGTCAGTATAGATGGACTAATAGAACAAGTCCCAAACACTGCTAGAATCCCATATATTTTTTCAGAGGTAGATGCAGAAAAAAATTCTATTCAATTTGGAACCTGATGGAGGTCAGTATAGATGGACTAATAGACCAAGTCCCACACAACGCTAGAAGCCCAAATAATTTTTCAGAAGTAAGTATAGATAAAAATTATTTTCAATTTGCAACCTGATGGAGGTCAGTATAGATGGACTAACAGAACAAGTCCCACACACTGCTAGAAGCCCATATATTTTTTCAGAGCTAGATGCAGAAAAAAATTATATTCAATTTGCAACCTGATGGAGGTCAGTATAGATGGACTAATAGAACAAGTCCCACACACTGCTAGAAGCCTAAATTTTTTTTCAGAGTTAGATGCAGAAAAAAATTATATTCAATTTGCAATCTAATGGAGGTCAGTATAGATGGACTAATAGACCAAGTCCCACACACTGCTAGAAGCCCAAATATTTTTTCAGAGCTAGATGCAGAAAAAAAATATTTTTAATTTGCAACCTGATGGAGGTCAGTATAGATGGAATAATAGAACAAGTCCCACACACTGCTATAAGCCCAAATATTTTTTCAGAGGTAGATGCAGAAAAAAGTAATATTCAATTTGCAACCTGATGGAGGTCAGTATAGATGGAATAATAGAACAAGTCCCACACACTGCTATAAGCCCAAATATTTTTTCAGAGGTAGATGCAGAAAAAAATAATATTTAGTTTGCAACCTGATGGAGGTCAGTATAGATGGACTAATAGAACAAGTCCCACACACTGCTAGAAGCCCAAATATTTTTTCTGAGCTAGATGCAGAAAAAAATTATATTCAATTAGCAACCTGATGTAGGTGAGTATAGATGGACTAATAGCACAAGTCCCACACACTGCTAGAAGCCCAATTTTTTTTTTAGAGCTAGATGCAGAAAAAAATGATATTCAATTTGCAACCTGATGGAGGTCAGTATAGATGGACTAATAGAACATGTCGCACACACTGCTAGAAGCCCAAATTTCTTTTCAGAGGTAGATGCAGATAAAAATTATTATTAATTTGCAACCTGATGGAGGTCAGTATAGATGGACCAATAGACCAAGTCCCACACACTGCTAGAAGCCCAAATATTTTTTCAGAGGTAGATGCAGAAAAAAATTGTATTCATTTTGCAACCTGATGGAGGTCAGTATAGATGGACTAATAGACCAAGTCCCACACACCGCTAGAAGCCCAAATATTTTTTCAGAGCTAGATGCAGAAAAAAATTATTTTTAATTTGCAACCTGATGGAGGTCAGTATAGATGGACAAATAGACCAAGTCCCAAACACAGCTAGAAGTCCAAATATTTTTTCAGAGCTAGATGCAGAAAAAAATTATATTCAATTTGCAACCTGATGGAGGTCAGATAGAAGGACTAATAGAACAAGTCCAACACACTGCTAGAAGCCCAAATATTTTATCAGAGCTAGATGCAGAAAAAAATTATATTCAATTTGCAACCTGATGGAGGTCAGTATAGATGGACTAATAGACCAAGTCCCACACACTGCTAGAAGCCCAATTTTTTTTTCATAGCTAGATGCAGAAAAATATTATATTCAATTTGCAAGCTGATGGAGGTCAGTATAGGTGGACTAATAGACCAAGTCCCACACACCGCTAGAAGCCCAAATATTTTTTCAGAGCTAGATGCAGAAAAAAAATATTTTTAATTTTCCACCTGATGGAGGTCAGTATAGATGAACAATAGACCAAGTCCCATACACAGCTAGAAGTCCAAATGTTTTTTCAGAGCTAGATGCAGAAAAAAATTATATTCAATTTGCAACCTGATGGAGGTCAGTATAGATGGACTAAAAGAACAAGTCCCACACACTGCTAGAAGCCCAAATATTTTTTCAGAGATAGATGCAGAAAAAAATTATATTCAATTTGCAACCTGATGGAGGTCAGTATAAATGGACTAATAGAACAAGTCCCACACACTGCTAGAAGCTCAAATTTTTTTTCAGAGCAAGATGCAGAAAAAAATTATATTCAATTTGCAACCTTATGGAGGTCAGTATAGATGGACTAATAGAACAAGTCCCAAACACTGCTAGAATCCCATATATTTTTTCAGAGGTAGATGCAGAAAAAAATTCTATTCAATTTGGAACCTGATGGAGGTCAGTATAGATGGACTAATAGACCAAGTCCCACACAACGCTAGAAGCCCAAATAATTTTTCAGAAGTAAGTATAGATAAAAATTATTTTTAATTTGCAACCTGATGGAGGTCAGTATAGATGGACTAATAGACTAAGTCCCACACACTGCTAGAAGCCCAAATATTTTTTCAGAGTTAGATGCAGATAAAAATTATATTCAATTTGCAATCTAATGGAGGTCAGTATAGATGGACTAATAGACCAAGTCCCACACACTGCTAGAAGCCCAAATATTTTTTCAGAGCTAGATGCAGAAAAAAAATATTTTTAATTTGCAACCTGATGGAGGTCAGTATAGATGGAATAATAGAACAAGTCCCACACACTGCTATAAGCCCAAATATTTTTTCAGAGGTAGATGCAGAAAAAAATAATATTCAATTTGCAACCTGATGGAGGTCAGTATAGATGGAATAATAGAACAAGTCCCACACACTGCTATAAGCCCAAATATTTTTTCAGAGGTAGATGCAGAAAAAAATAATATTTAGTTTGCAACCTGATGGAGGTCAGTATAGATGGACTAATAGAACAAGTCCCACACACTGCTAGAAGCCCAAATATTTTTTCTGAGCTAGATGCAGAAAAAAATTATATTCAATTAGCAACCTGATGTAGGTGAGTATAGATGGACTAATAGCACAAGTCCCACACACTGCTAGAAGCCCAATTTTTTTTTTAGAGCTAGATGCAGAAAAAAATGATATTCAATTTGCAACCTGATGGAGGTCAGTATAGATGGACTAATAGAACAAGTCCCACACACTGCTAGAAGCCCAAATATTTTTTCAGAGCTAGATTTAGATAAAAATTATTTTTAATTTGCAACCTGATGGAGGTCAGCATAGATGGACTAATAGACCAAGTCCCACACACTGCTAGAAGCCCAAATATTTTTTCAGAGGTAGATGCAGAAAAAAATTATATTCAATTTGCATCCTGATGGAGGTCAGTATAGATGGACTAATAGAACAAGTCCCACGCACTGCTAGAAGCCCAAATATTTTTTCAGAGCTAGATGCAGAAAAAAATTATATTCAATTTGCAACCTGATGGAGGTCAGTATAGATGGACTAATAGAACAAGTCCCACACACTGCTAGAAGCCCAATTTTTTTTCAGAGCTAGATGCAGAAAAAAATGATATTCAATTTGCAACCTGATGGAGGTCAGTATAGATGGACTAACAGACCAAGTCCCACACACTGCTAGAAGCCCAAATATTTTTTCAGAGCTAGATGCAGATAAAAATTATTTTTAATTTGCAACCTGATGGAGGACAGTATAGATGGACTAATAGACCAAGTCCCACACACTGCTAGAAGCCCAAATATTTTTTCAGAGGTGGATGTAGATAAAAATTATTTTTAATTTGCAACCTGATGGAGGTCAGTATAGATGGACTAATAGAACAAGTCCCACACACTGCTAGAAGCCCATATATTTTTTCAGAGCTAGATGCAGAAAAAAATTATATTCAATTTGCAACCTGATGGAGGTCAGTATAGATGGACTAATAGATCAAGTCCCACACACTGCTAGTAGCCCAAATATTTTTTCAGAGCTAGATGCAGAAAAAAATTATATTCAATTTGCAACCTGATGGAGGTCAGTATAGATGGACGAATAGAACAAGTTCGACACACTGCTAGAAGCCCAAATTTTTTTTCAGAGCTAGATGCAGAAAAAAATTATATTCAATTTGCAACCTGTTGGAGGTCAGTATAGATGGACTAATAGAAAAAAGTCCCACACAACGCTAGAAGCCCAAATATTTTTTCTGAGCTAGATGCAGAAAAAAATTATATTCAATTAGCAACCTGATGTAGGTGAGTATAGATGGACTAATAGCACAAGTCCCACACACTGCTAGAAGCCCAATTTTTTTTTTAGAGCTAGATGCAGAAAAAAATGATATTCAATTTGCAACCTGATGGAGGTCAGTATAGATGGACTAATAGAACAAGTCGCACACACTGCTAGAAGCCCAAATTTCTTTTCAGAGGTAGATGCAGAAAAAAATTATTATTAATTTGCAACCTGATGGAGGTCAGTATAGATGGACCAATAGACCAAGTCCCACACACTGCTAGAAGCCCAAATATTTTTTCAGAGGTAGATGCAGAAAAAAATTGTATTCATTTTGCAACCTGATGGAGGTCAGTATAGATGGACTAATAGACCAAGTCCCACACACCGCTAGAAGCCCAAATATTTTTTCAGAGCTAGATGCAGAAAAAAATTATATTCAATTTGCAACCTGATGGAGGTCAGTATAAATGGACTAATAGAACAAGTCCCACACACTGCTAGAAGCTCAAATTTTTTTTCAGAGCAAGATGCAGAAAAAAATTATATTCAATTTGCAACCTTATGGAGGTCAGTATAGATGGACTAATAGAACAAGTCCCAAACACTGCTAGAATCCCATATATTTTTTCAGAGGTAGATGCAGAAAAAAATTCTATTCAATTTGGAACCTTATGGAGGTCAGTATAGATGGACTAATAGACCAAGTCCCACACAACGCTAGAAGCCCAAATAATTTTTCAGAAGTAAGTATAGATAAAAATTATTTTTAATTTGCAACCTGATGGAGGTCAGTATAGATGGACTAATAGACTAAGTCCCACACACTGCTAGAAGCCCAAATATTTTTTCAGAGTTAGATGCAGATAAAAATTATATTCAATTTGCAACCTGATGGAGATCAGTATAGATGGACTAATAGACCACGTCCCACACACTGCTTGAAGCCCAAATATTTTTTCAGAGGTAGATGCAGAAAAAAATTATTTTTAATTTGCAACCTGATGGGGGTCAGTATATATGGACTAATAGACCAAGTCCCACACACTGCTAGAAGCCCAAATATTTTTTCAGAGGTAGATGCAGAAAAAAATTATATTCATTTTGCAACCTGATGGAGGTCAGTATAGATGGACTAATAGACCAAGTCCCACACACCGCTAGAAGCCCAAATATTTTTTCAGAGCTAGATGCAGAAAAAAAATATTTTTAATTTGCAACCTGATGGAGGTCAGTATAGATGGACAAATAGACCAAGTCCCACACACAGCTAGAAGTCCAAATATTTTTTCAGAGCTAGATGCAGAAAAAAATTATATTCAATTTGCAACCTGATGGAGGTCAGTATAGATGGACTAATAGAACAAGTCCCACACACTGCTAGAAGCCCAAATATTTTTTGAGAGCTAGATGCAGAAAAAAATTATATTCAATTTGCAACCTGATGGAGGTCAGTGTAAATGGACTAATAGAACAAGTCCCACACACTGCTAGAAGCTCAAATTTTTTTTCAGAGCTAGATGCAGAAAAAAATTATATTCAATTTGCAACCTGATGGAGGTAAGTATAGATGAACTAATAGAACAAGTCCCACACACTGCTAGAAGCCCAAATTTTTTTTCATAGCTTGATGCAGAAAAAAATTATATTCAATTTGCAACCTGATGGAGGTCAGTATTGATGGACTAATAGACCAAGTCCCACCAAACGCTAGAAGCCCAAATATTTTTTCAGAGCTAGATGCAGAAAAAAATTATATTCAATTTGAAATCTGATGGAGGTCAGTATAGATGTACTAATAGAACAAGTCCCACACACTCCTAGAAGCCCATATATTTTTTCAGAGCTTGATGCAGAAAAAAATTATATTCAATTTGCAACCTGATGGAGGTCAGTATAGATGGACTAACAGAACAAGTCCCACACACTGCTAGAAGCCCAATTTTTTTTTCAGAGCTAGATGCAGAAAAAAATTCTATTCAATTTGCAACCTGATGGAGGTCAGTATAGATGGACTAATAGACCAAGTCCCACACAACGCTAGAAGCCCAAATAATTTTTCAGAAGTAAGTATAGATAAAAATTATTTTTAATTTGCAACCTGATGGAGGTCAGTATAGATGGACTAATAGACTAAGTCCCACACACTGCTAGAAGCCCAAATATTTTTTCAGAGTTAGATGCAGATAAAAATTATATTCAATTTGCAACCTGATGGAGATCAGTATAGATGGACTAATAGACCACGTCCCACACACTGCTTGAAGCCCAAATATTTTTTCAGAGGTAGATGCAGAAAAAAATTATTTTTAATTTGCAACCTGATGGGGGTCAGTATATATGGACTAATAGACCAAGTCCCACACACTGCTAGAAGCCCAAATATTTTTTCAGAGGTAGATGCAGAAAAAAATTATATTCATTTTGCAACCTGATGGAGGTCAGTATAGATGGACTAATAGACCAAGTCCCACACACCGCTAGAAGCCCAAATATTTTTTCAGAGCTAGATGCAGAAAAAAAATATTTTTAATTTGCAACCTGATGGAGGTCAGTATAGATGGACAAATAGACCAAGTCCCACACACAGCTAGAAGTCCAAATATTTTTTCAGAGCTAGATGCAGAAAAAAATTATATTCAATTTGGAACCTGATGGAGGTCAGTATAGATGGACTAATAGACCAAGTCCCACACAACGCTAGAAGCCCAAATAATTTTTCAGAAGTAAGTATAGATAAAAATTATTTTTAATTTGCAACCTGATGGAGGTCAGTATAGATGGACTAATAGACTAAGTCCCACACACTGCTAGAAGCCCAAATATTTTTTCAGAGTTAGTTGCAGATAAAAATTATATTCAATTTGCAATCTAATGGAGGTCAGTATAGATGGACTAATAGACCAAGTCCCACACACTGCTAGAAGCCCAAATATTTTTTCAGAGCTAGATGCAGAAAAAAAATATTTTTAATTTGCAACCTGATGGAGGTCAGTATAGATGGAATAATAGAACAAGTCCCACACACTGCTATAAGCCCAAATATTTTTTCAGAGGTAGATGCAGAAAAAAATAATATTCAATTTGCAACCTGATGGAGGTCAGTATAGATGGAATAATAGAACAAGTCCCACACACTGCTATAAGCCCAAATATTTTTTCAGAGGTAGATGCAGAAAAAAATAATATTTAGTTTGCAACCTGATGGAGGTCAGTATAGATGGACTAATAGAACAAGTCCCACACACTGCTAGAAGCCCAAATATTTTTTCTGAGCTAGATGCAGAAAAAAATTATATTCAATTAGCAACCTGATGTAGGTGAGTATAGATGGACTAATAGCACAAGTCCCACACACTGCTAGAAGCCCAATTTTTTTTTTAGAGCTAGATGCAGAAAAAAATGATATTCAATTTGCAACCTGATGGAGGTCAGTATAGATGGACTAATAGAACAAGTCCCACACACTGCTAGAAGCCCAAATATTTTTTCAGAGCTAGATTTAGATAAAAATTATTTTTAATTTGCAACCTGATGGAGGTCAGCATAGATGGACTAATAGACCAAGTCCCACACACTGCTAGAAGCCCAAATATTTTTTCAGAGGTAGATGCAGAAAAAAATTATATTCAATTTGCATCCTGATGGAGGTCAGTATAGATGGACTAATAGAACAAGTCCCACGCACTGCTAGAAGCCCAAATATTTTTTCAGAGCTAGATGCAGAAAAAAATTATATTCAATTTGCAACCTGATGGAGGTCAGTATAGATGGACTAATAGAACAAGTCCCACACACTGCTAGAAGCCCAATTTTTTTTCAGAGCTAGATGCAGAAAAAAATGATATTCAATTTGCAACCTGATGGAGGTCAGTATAGATGGACTAACAGACCAAGTCCCACACACTGCTAGAAGCCCAAATATTTTTTCAGAGCTAGATGCAGATAAAAATTATTTTTAATTTGCAACCTGATGGAGGACAGTATAGATGGACTAATAGACCAAGTCCCACACACTGCTAGAAGCCCAAATATTTTTTCAGAGGTGGATGTAGATAAAAATTATTTTTAATTTGCAACCTGATGGAGGTCAGTATAGATGGACTAATAGAACAAGTCCCACACACTGCTAGAAGCCCATATATTTTTTCAGAGCTAGATGCAGAAAAAAATTATATTCAATTTGCAACCTGATGGAGGTCAGTATAGATGGACTAATAGATCAAGTCCCACACACTGCTAGTAGCCCAAATATTTTTTCAGAGCTAGATGCAGAAAAAAATTATATTCAATTTGCAACCTGATGGAGGTCAGTATAGATGGACGAATAGAACAAGTTCGACACACTGCTAGAAGCCCAAATTTTTTTTCAGAGCTAGATGCAGAAAAAAATTATATTCAATTTGCAACCTGTTGGAGGTCAGTATAGATGGACTAATAGAAAAAAGTCCCACACAACGCTAGAAGCCCAAATATTTTTTCTGAGCTAGATGCAGAAAAAAATTATATTCAATTAGCAACCTGATGTAGGTGAGTATAGATGGACTAATAGCACAAGTCCCACACACTGCTAGAAGCCCAATTTTTTTTTTAGAGCTAGATGCAGAAAAAAATGATATTCAATTTGCAACCTGATGGAGGTCAGTATAGATGGACTAATAGAACAAGTCGCACACACTGCTAGAAGCCCAAATTTCTTTTCAGAGGTAGATGCAGAAAAAAATTATTATTAATTTGCAACCTGATGGAGGTCAGTATAGATGGACCAATAGACCAAGTCCCACACACTGCTAGAAGCCCAAATATTTTTTCAGAGGTAGATGCAGAAAAAAATTGTATTCATTTTGCAACCTGATGGAGGTCAGTATAGATGGACTAATAGACCAAGTCCCACACACCGCTAGAAGCCCAAATATTTTTTCAGAGCTAGATGCAGAAAAAAATTATATTCAATTTGCAACCTGATGGAGGTCAGTATAAATGGACTAATAGAACAAGTCCCACACACTGCTAGAAGCTCAAATTTTTTTTCAGAGCAAGATGCAGAAAAAAATTATATTCAATTTGCAACCTTATGGAGGTCAGTATAGATGGACTAATAGAACAAGTCCCAAACACTGCTAGAATCCCATATATTTTTTCAGAGGTAGATGCAGAAAAAAATTCTATTCAATTTGGAACCTTATGGAGGTCAGTATAGATGGACTAATAGACCAAGTCCCACACAACGCTAGAAGCCCAAATAATTTTTCAGAAGTAAGTATAGATAAAAATTATTTTTAATTTGCAACCTGATGGAGGTCAGTATAGATGGACTAATAGACTAAGTCCCACACACTGCTAGAAGCCCAAATATTTTTTCAGAGTTAGATGCAGATAAAAATTATATTCAATTTGCAACCTGATGGAGATCAGTATAGATGGACTAATAGACCACGTCCCACACACTGCTTGAAGCCCAAATATTTTTTCAGAGGTAGATGCAGAAAAAAATTATTTTTAATTTGCAACCTGATGGGGGTCAGTATATATGGACTAATAGACCAAGTCCCACACACTGCTAGAAGCCCAAATATTTTTTCAGAGGTAGATGCAGAAAAAAATTATATTCATTTTGCAACCTGATGGAGGTCAGTATAGATGGACTAATAGACCAAGTCCCACACACCGCTAGAAGCCCAAATATTTTTTCAGAGCTAGATGCAGAAAAAAAATATTTTTAATTTGCAACCTGATGGAGGTCAGTATAGATGGACAAATAGACCAAGTCCCACACACAGCTAGAAGTCCAAATATTTTTTCAGAGCTAGATGCAGAAAAAAATTATATTCAATTTGCAACCTGATGGAGGTCAGTATAGATGGACTAATAGAACAAGTCCCACACACTGCTAGAAGCCCAAATATTTTTTGAGAGCTAGATGCAGAAAAAAATTATATTCAATTTGCAACCTGATGGAGGTCAGTGTAAATGGACTAATAGAACAAGTCCCACACACTGCTAGAAGCTCAAATTTTTTTTCAGAGCTAGATGCAGAAAAAAATTATATTCAATTTGCAACCTGATGGAGGTAAGTATAGATGAACTAATAGAACAAGTCCCACACACTGCTAGAAGCCCAAATTTTTTTTCATAGCTTGATGCAGAAAAAAATTATATTCAATTTGCAACCTGATGGAGGTCAGTATTGATGGACTAATAGACCAAGTCCCACCAAACGCTAGAAGCCCAAATATTTTTTTAGAGCTAGATGCAGAAAAAAATTATTTTTAATTTACAACCTAATGGAGGTCAGTATAGAAGGACTAATAGACCAAGTCCCTCATACTGCTAGAAGCCCAAATATTTTTTCAGAGCTAGATGCAGAAAAAAATTATATTCAATTTGAAATCTGATGGAGGTCAGTATAGATGTACTAATAGAACAAGTCCCACACACTGCTAGAAGCCCATATATTTTTTCAGAGCTTGATGCAGAAAAAAATTATATTCAATTTGCAACCTGATGGAGGTCAGTATAGATGGACTAACAGAACAAGTCCCACACACTGCTAGAAGCCCAATTTTTTTTTCAGAGCTAGATGCAGAAAAAAATTCTATTCAATTTGCAACCTGATGGAGGTCAGTATAGATGGACTAATAGACCAAGTCCCACACAACGCTAGAAGCCCAAATAATTTTTCAGAAGTAAGTATAGATAAAAATTATTTTTAATTTGCAACCTGATGGAGGTCAGTATAGATGGACTAATAGACTAAGTCCCACACACTGCTAGAAGCCCAAATATTTTTTCAGAGTTAGATGCAGATAAAAATTATATTCAATTTGCAACCTGATGGAGATCAGTATAGATGGACTAATAGACCACGTCCCACACACTGCTTGAAGCCCAAATATTTTTTCAGAGGTAGATGCAGAAAAAAATTATTTTTAATTTGCAACCTGATGGGGGTCAGTATATATGGACTAATAGACCAAATCCCACACACTGCTAGAAGCCCAAATATTTTTTCAGAGGTAGATGCAGAAAAAAATTATATTCATTTTGCAACCTGATGGAGGTCAGTATAGATGGACTAATAGACCAAGTCCCACACACCGCTAGAAGCCCAAATATTTTTTCAGAGCTAGATGCAGAAAAAAAATATTTTTAATTTGCAACCTGATGGAGGTCAGTATAGATGGACAAATAGACCAAGTCCCACACACAGCTAGAAGTCCAAATATTTTTTCAGAGCTAGATGCAGAAAAAAATTATATTCAATTTGCAACCTGATGGAGGTCAGTATAGATGGACTAATAGAACAAGTCCCACACACTGCTAGAAGCCCAAATATTTTTTGAGAGCTAGATGCAGAAAAAAATTATATTCAATTTGCAACCTGATGGAGGTCAGTGTAAATGGACTAATAGAACAAGTCCCACACACTGCTAGAAGCTCAAATTTTTTTTCAGAGCTAGATGCAGAAAAAAATTATATTCAATTTGCAACCTGATGGAGGTAAGTATAGATGAACTAATAGAACAAGTCCCACACACTGCTAGAAGCCCAAATTTTTTTTCATAGCTTGATGCAGAAAAAAATTATATTCAATTTGCAACCTGATGGAGGTCAGTATTGATGGACTAATAGACCAAGTCCCACCCAACGCTAGAAGCCCAAATATTTTTTTAGAGCTAGATGCAGAAAAAAATTATTTTTAATTTGCAACCTAATGGAGGTCAGTATAGAAGGACTAATAGACCAAGTCCCTCATACTGCTAGAAGCCCAAATATTTTTTCAGAGCTAGATGCAGAAAAAAATTATATTCAATTTGAAATCTGATGGAGGTCAGTATAGATGTACTAATAGAACAAGTCCCACACACTGCTAGAAGCCCATACATTTTTTCAGAGCTTGATGCAGAAAAAAATTATATTCAATTTGCAACCTGATGGAGGTCAGTATAGATCGACTAACAGAACAAGTCCCACACACTGCTAGAAGCCCAATTTTTTTTTCAGAGCTAGATGCAGAAAAAAATTATATTCAATTTGCAACCTGATGGAGGTCAGTATAGATGGACAAATAGAACAAGTCCCACACACTGCTAGAAGCCCAAATATTTTTTCAGAGCTAGATTTAGATAAAAATTATTTTTAATTTGCAACCTGATGGAGGTCAGCATAGATGGACTAATAGACCAAGTCCCACACACTGCTAGAAGCCCAAATATTTTTTCAGAGGTAGATGCAGAAAAAAATTATATTCAATTTGCATCCTGATGGAGGTCAGTATAGATGGACTAATAGAACAAGTCCCACACACTGCTAGAAGCCCAATTTTTTTTCAGAGCTACATGCAGAAAAAAATGATATTCAATTTGCAACCTGATGGAGGTCAGTATAGATGGACTAACAGACCAAGTCCCACACACTGCTAGAAGCCCAAATATTTTTTCCGAGCTAGATGCAGATAAAAATTATTTTTAATTTGCAACCTGATGGAGGACAGTATAGATGGACTAATAGACCAAGTCCCACACACTGCTAGAAGCCCAAATATTTTTTCAGAGGTGGATGTAGATAAAAATTATTTTTAATTTGCAACCTGATGGAGGTCAGTATAGATGGACTAATAGAACAAGTCCCACACACTGCTAGAAGCCCATATATTTTTTCAGGGCTAGATGCAGAAAAAAATTATATTCAATTTGCAACCTGATGGAGGTCAGTATAGATGGACGAATAGAACAAGTCCGACACACTGCTAGAAGCCCAAATTTTTTTTCAGAGCTAGATGCAGAAAAAAATTATATTCAATTTGCAACCTGTTGGAGGTCAGTATAGATGGACTAATAGAAAAAAGTCCCACACAACGCTAGAAGCCCAAATATTTTTTCAGAGCTAGATGCATAAAAAAAATATTTTTAATTGGCAACCTGATGGAGGTCAATATAGATGGACTAATAGACCAAGTCCCACTCACTGCTAGAAGCACAAATATTGTTTCAGAGCTAGATGCAGAAAAAAATTATATTCAATTTGCAACCTGATGGAGGTCAGTATAGACGGACTAATAGAACAAGTCCCACACACTGCTAGAAGCCCATATATTTTTCCAGAGCTAGATGCAGAAAAAAATTATATTCAATTTGCAACCTGATGGAGGTCAGTATAGATGGACTAATAGAACAAGTCCCACACACTCCTAGAAGCCTAAATTTTTTTTCAGAGTTAGATGCAGAAAAAAATTATATTCAATTTGCAATCTAATGGAGGTCAGTATAGATGGACTAATAGACCAAGTCCCACACACTGCTAGAAGCCCAAATATTTTTTCAGAGCTAGATGCAGAAAAAAAATATTTTTAATTTGCAACCTGATGGAGGTCAGTATAGATGGACAAATAGACCAAGTCCCACACACAGCTAGAAGTCCAAATATTTTTTCAGACTTAGATGCAGAAAAAAATTATATTCAATTTGCAACCTGATGGACGTCAGTATAGATGGACTAATAGAACAAATCCCACACACTGCTAGAAGCCTAATTTTTTTTTCAGAGCTAGATGCAGATAAAAATTATTTTTAATTTGCAACCTGATGGAGGACAGTATAGATGGACTAATAGACCAAGTCCCACACACTGCTAGAAGCCCAAATGTTTTTTCAGAGGTAGATGCACATAAAAATTATTATTAATTTGCAACCTGATGGAGGTCAGTATAGATGTACCAATAGACCACGTCCCACACACTGCTAGAAGCCCAAATATTTTTTCAGAGGTAGATGCAGAAAAAAATTGTATTCATTTTGCAACCTGATGGAGGTCAGTATAGATGGACTAATAGACCAAGTCCCACACACCGCTAGAAGCCCAAATATTTTTTCAGAGCTAGATGCAGAAAAAAATTATATTCAATTTGCAACCTGATGGAGGTCAGATAGAAGGACTAATAGAACAAGTCCAACACACTGCTAGAAGCCCAAATATTTTATCAGAGCTAGATGCAGAAAAAAATTATATTCAATTTGCAACCTGATGGAGGTCAGTATAGATGGACTAATAAAAGAAGTCCCACACACTGCTAGAAGCCCATTTTTTTTTCATAGCTAGATGTAGAAAAAAATTATATTCAATTTGCAAGCTGATGGAGGTCAGTATAGATGGACTAATAGACCAAGTCCCACACACCGCTAGAAGCCCAAATATTTTTTCAGAGCTAGATGCAGAAAAAAAATATTTTTAATTTTCCACTTGATGGAGGTCAGTATAGATGAACAATAGACCAAGTCCCACACACAGCTAGAAGTCCAAATGTTTTTTCAGAGCTAGATGCAGAAAAAAATTATATTCAATTTGCAACCTGATGGAGGTCAGTATAGATGGACTAATAGAACAAGTCCCACACACTGCTAGAAGCCCAAATATTTTTTCAGAGCTAGATGCAGAAAAAAATTATATTCAATTTGCAACCTGATGGAGGTCAGTATCAATGGACTAATAGAACAAGTCCCACACACTGCTAGAAGCTCAAATTTTTTTTCAGAGCAAGATGCAGAAAAAAATTATATTCAATTTGCAACCTGATGGAGGTCAGTATAGATGGACTAATAGAACAAGTCCCAAACACTGCTAGAATCCCATATATTTTTTCAAAGGTAGATGCAGAAAAAAATTGTATTCATTTTGCAACCTGATGGAGGTCAGTATAGATGGACTAATAGACCAAATCCCACACACCGCTAGAAGCCCAAATATTTTTTCAGAGCTAGATGCAGAAAAAAAATATTTTTAATTTGCAACCTGATGGAGGTCAGTATAGATGGACAAATAGACCAAGTCCCACACACAGCTAGAAGTCCAAATATTTTTTCAGAGCTAGATGCAGATAAAAATTATATTCAGTTTGCAACCTGATGGAGGTCAGATAGAAGGACTAATAGAACAAGTCCAACACACTGCTAGAAGCCCAAATATTTTATCAGAGCTAGATGCAGAAAAAAATTATATTCAATTTGCAACCTGATGGAGGTCAGTATAGATGGACTAATAAAAGAAGTCCCACACACTGCTAGAAGCCCAATTTTTTTTTCATAGCTAGATGTAGAAAAAAATTATATTCAATTTGCAAGCTGATGGAGGTCGGTATAGATGGACTAATAGACCAAGTCCCACACACCGCTAGAAGCCCAAATATTTTTTCAGAGCTAGATGCAGAAAAAAAATATTTTTAATTTTCCACCTGATGGAGGTCAGTATAGATGAACAATAGACCAAGTCCCACACACAGCTAGAAGTCCAAATGTTTTTTCAGAGCTAGATGCAGAAAAAAATTATATTCAATTTGCAACCTGATGGAGGTCAGTATAGATGGACTAATAGAACAAGTCCCACACACTGCTAGAAGCCCAAATATTTTTTCAGAGCTAGATGCAGAAAAAAATTATATTCAATTTGCAACCTGATGGAGGTCAGTATAAATGGTCTAATAGAACAAGTCCCACACACTGCTAGAAGCTCAAATTTTTTTTCAGAGCAAGATGCAGAAAAAAATTCTATTCAATTTGCAACCTGATGGAGGTCAGTATAGATGGACTAATAGACCAAGTCCCACACAACGCTTGAAGCCCAAATATTTTTTCAGAAGTAAATATAGATAAAAATTATTTTTAATTTGCAACCTGATGGAGGTCAGTATAGGTGGACTAATAGACTAAGTCCCAAACATTGCTAGAAGCCCAAATATTTTTTCAGAGGTAGATGCAGAAAAAAATTATATTCAATTTGCAACCTGATGGAGATCAGTATAGATGGACTAATAGACCAAGTCCCACACACTGCTAGAAGCCCAAATATTTTTTCAGAGGTAGATGCAGAAAAAAATTATTTTTAATTTGCAACCTGATGGGGGTCAGTATAGATGGACTAATAGACCAAGTCCCACACACTGCTAGAAGCCCAAATATTTTTTCAGAGGTAGATGCAGAAAAAAATTGTATTCATTTTGCAACCTGATGGAGGTCAGTATAGATGGACTAATAGACCAATGTCCCACACACCGCTAGAAGCCCAAATATTTTTTCAGAACTAGATGCAGAAAAAAAATATTTTTAATTTGCAACCTGATGGAGGTCAGTATAGATGGACAAATAGACCCAGTCCCACACACAGCTAGAAGTCCAAATGTTTTTTCAGGGCTAGATGCAGAAAAAAATTATATTCAATTTGCAACCTGATGGAGGTCAGTATAGATGGACTAATAGAACAAGTCCCACACACTGCTAGAAGCCCAAATATTTTTTGAGAGCTAGATGCAGAAAAAAATTATATTCAATTTGCAACCTGATGGAGGTCACTCTAAATGGACTAATAGAACAAGTCCCACACACTGCTAGAAGCTCAAATTTTTTTTCAGAGCTAGATGCAGAAAATTTTTTATTCAATTTGCAACCTGATGGATGTAAGTATAGATGAACTAATAGAACAAGTCCCACACACTGCTAGAAGCCCAAATTTTTTTTCATAGCTTGATGCAGAAAAAAATTATATTCAATTTGCAACCTGATGGAGGTCAGTATTGATGGACTAATAGACCAAGTCCCACACAACGCTAGAAGCCCAAATATTTTTTTAGAGCTAGATGCAGAAAAAAATTATTTTTAATTTGCAACCTGATGGAGGTCAGTATAGAAGGACTAATAGACCAAGTCCCACATACTGCTAGAAGCCCAAATATTTTTTCAGAGCTAGATGCAGAAAAAAATGATATTCAATTTGCAGCCTGATGGAGGTCAGTATAGATGGACTTACAGACCAAGTCCCACACACTGCTAGAAGCCCAAATATTTTTTTAGAGCTTGATGCAGATAAAAATTATTTTTAATTTGCAACCTGATGGAGGACAGTATAGATGGACTAATAGACCAAGTCCCACACACTGCTAGAAGCCCAAATATTTTTTCAGAGGTGGATGCAGATAAAAATTATTTTTAATTTGCAATCTGATGAAGGTCATTATAGATAGACTAATAGACCAAGTCCCACACACTGCTAGTAGCCCAAATATTTTTTCAGAGCTAGATGCAGAAAAAAATTATATTCAATTTGCAACCTGATGGAGGTCAGTATAGATGGACGAATAGAACAAGTCCGACACACTGCTAGAAGCCCAAATTTTTTTTCAGAGCTAGATGCAGAAAAAAATTATATTCAATTTGCAACCTGATGGAGGTCAGTATAGATGGACTAATAGACCAAGTCCCACACAACGCTAGAAGCTCAAATATTTTTTCAGAGCTAGATGCAGAAAAAAAATATTTTTAATTGGCAACCTGATGGAGGTCAGTATAGATGGACTAATAGACCAAGTCCCACACAACGCTTGAAGCCCAAATATTTTTTCAGAAGTAAATATAGATAAAAATTATTTTTAATTTGCAACCTGATGGAGGTCAGTATAGATGGACTAATAGACTAAGTCCCAAACATTGCTAGAAGCCCAAATATTTTTTCAGAGGTAGATGCAGAAAAAAATTATAATCAATTTGCAACCTGATGGAGATCAGTATAGATGGACTAATAGACCAAGTCCCACACACTGCTAGAAGCCCAAATATTTTTTCAGAGGTAGATGCAGAAAAAAATTATTTTTAATTTGCAACCTGATGGGGGTCAGTATAGATGGACTAATAGACCAAGTCCCACACACTGCTAGAAGCCCAAATATTTTTTCAGAGGTAGATGCAGAAAAAAATTGTATTCATTTTGCAACCTGATGGAGGTCAGTATAGATGGACTAATAGACCAATGTCCCACACACCGCTAGAAGCCCAAATATTTTTTCAGAACTAGATGCAGAAAAAAAATATTTTTAATTTGCAACCTGATGGAGGTCAGTATAGATGGACAAATAGACCAAGTCCCACACACAGCTAGAAGTCCAAATGTTTTTTCAGGGCTAGATGCAGAAAAAAATTATATTCAATTTGCAACCTGATGGAGGTCAGTATAGATGGACTAATAGAACAAGTCCCACACACTGCTAGAAGCCCAAATATTTTTTGAGAGCTAGATGCAGAAAAAAATTATATTCAATTTGCAACCTGATGGAGGTCTCTGTAAATGGACTAATAGAACAAGTCCCACACACTGCTAGAAGCTCAAATTTTTTTTCAGAGCTAGATGCAGAAAATTTTTTATTCAATTTGCAACCTGATGGATGTAAGTATAGATGAACTAATAGAACAAGTCCCACACACTGCTAGAAGCCCAAATTTTTTTTCATAGCTTGATGCAGAAAAAAATTATATTCAATTTGCAACCTGATGGAGGTCAGTATTGATGGACTAATAGACCAAGTCCCACACAACGCTAGAAGCCCAAATATTTTTTTAGAGCTAGATGCAGAAAAAAATTATTTTTAATTTGCAACCTGATGGAGGTCAGTATAGAAGGACTAATAGACCAAGTCCCACATACTGCTAGAAGCCCAAATATTTTTTCAGAGCTAGATGCAGAAAAAAATGATATTCAATTTGCAGCCTGATGGAGGTCAGTATAGATGGACTTACAGACCAAGTCCCACACACTGCTAGAAGCCCAAATATTTTTTTAGAGCTTGATGCAGATAAAAATTATTTTTAATTTGCAACCTGATGGAGGACAGTATAGATGGACTAATAGACCAAGTCCCACACACTGCTAGAAGCCCAAATATTTTTTCAGAGGTGGATGCAGATAAAAATTATTTTTAATTTGCAATCTGATGAAGGTCATTATAGATAGACTAATAGACCAAGTCCCACACACTGCTAGTAGCCCAAATATTTTTTCAGAGCTAGATGCAGAAAAAAATTATATTCAATTTGCAACCTGATGGAGGTCAGTATAGATGGACGAATAGAACAAGTCCGACACACTGCTAGAAGCCCAAATTTTTTTTCAGAGCTAGATGCAGAAAAAAATTATATTCAATTTGCAACCTGATGGAGGTCAGTATAGATGGACTAATAGACCAAGTCCCACACAACGCTAGAAGCTCAAATATTTTTTCAGAGCTAGATGCAGAAAAAAAATATTTTTAATTGGCAACCTGATGGAGGTCAGTATAGATGGACTAATAGACCAAGTCCCACTCAATGCTAGAAGCCCAAATATTGTTTCAGAGCTAGATGCAGAAAAAAATTATATTCAATTTGCAACCTGATGGAGGTCAGTATAGATGGACTAATAGACCAAGTCTCACACACTGCTAGAATCCCAAATATTTTTTTCAGAGGTAGATACAGATAAAAATTATTTTTAATTTGCAATCTGATGGAGGTCAGTATAGATGGACTAGTAAACTAAGTCCCACACACTGCTAGAAGCCCAAACATTTTTTCAGAGGTAGATGCAGAAAAAAATTATATTCAATTTGCAACCTAATGGAGGTCAGTATAGATGCACTAATAGACCAAGTCCCACACACTTCTAGAAGCCCAAATATTTTTTCACAGGTAGATGCAGAAAAAAATTCTATTCAATTTGCAACCTGATGGAGGTCAGTATAGATGGACTAATAGACCAAGTCCCACACACTGCTAGAAGCCCAAATATTTTTTCAGAGCTACATGCAGAAAAAAATTATATTGTATTTGCAACCTGATGGAGGTCAGTATAAATGGACTAATAGACCAAGTCCCACACACTGCTAGAAGCCCAAATATTTTTTCAGAGCTAGATACAGATAAAAATTATTTTTAATTTGCAACCTGATGGGGGTCAGTATAGATGGACTAATAGACCAAGTCCCACACTCTGCTAGAAGCCCAAATATTTTTTCAGAGGTAGATGCAGAAAAAAATTATATTCATTTTGCAACCTGATGGAGGTCAGTATAGATGGACTAATAGACCAAGTCCCACACACCGCTAGAAGCCCAAATATTTTTTCAGAGCTAGATGCAGAAAAAAAATATTTTTAATTTGCAACCTGATGGAGGTCAGTATAGATGGACAAATAGACCAAGTCCCACACACAGCTAGAAGTCCAAATATTTTTTCAGAGCTAGATGCAGAAAAAAATTATATTCAATTTGCAACCTGATGGAGGTCAGTATAGATGGAATAATAGAACAAGTCCCACACACTGCTATAAGCCCAAATATTTTTTCTGAGCTAGATGCAGAAAAAAATTATATTCAATTAGCAACCTGATGTAGGTGAGTATAGATGGACTAATAGTACAAGTCCCACACACTGCTAGAAGCCCAATTTTTTTTTCAGAGCTAGATGCAGAAAAAAATGATATTCAATTTGCAACCTGATGGAGGTCAGTATAGATGGACTAATAGAACAAGTCGCACACACTGCTAGAAGCCCAAATATTTTTTCAGAGGTAGATGCAGAAAAAAATTGTATTCATTTTGCAACCTGATGGATGTCAGTATAGATGGACTAATAGACCAAGTCCCACACACCGCTAGAAACCCAAATATTTTTTCAGAGGTAGATGCAGAAAAAAATAATATTCAATTTGCAACCTGATGGAGGTCAGTATAGATGGACTAATAGAACAAGTCTCACACACTGCTAGAAGCCCAAATATTTTTTCTGAGCTAGATGCAGAAAAAAATTATATTCAATTAGCAACCTGATGTAGGTGAGTATAGATGGACTAATAGCACAAGTCCCACACACTGCTAGAAGCCCAATTTTTTTTTCAGAGCTAGATGCAAAAAAAATGATATTAAATTTGCAACCTGATGGAGGTCAGTATAGATGGACCAATAGACCAAGTCCCACACACTGCTAGAAGCCCAAATATTTTTTCAGAGGTAGATGCAGAAAAAAATTGTATTCATTTTGCAACCTGATGGAGGTCAGTATAGATGGACTAATAGACCAAGTCCCACACACCGCTAGAAGCCCAAATATTTTTTCAAAGCTAGATGCAGAAAAAAATTATTTTTAATTTGCAACCTGATGGAGGTCAGTATAGATGGACAAATAGACCAAGTCCCAAACACAGCTAGAAGTCCATATATTTTTTCACAGCTAGATGCAGAAAAAAATTATATTCAATTTGCAACCTGATGGAGGTCAGATAGAAGGACTAATAGAACAAGTCCAACACACTGCTAGAAGCCCAAATATTTTTTCAGAGCTAGATGCAGAAAAAAATTATATTCAATTTGCAACCTGATGGAGGTCAGTATAGATGGAATAATAGAACAAGTCCCACACACTGCTATAAGCCCAAATATTTTTTCAGAGGTAGATGCAGAAAAAAATAATATTCAATTTGCAACCTGATGGAGGTCAGTATAGATGGACTAATAGAACAAGTCCCACACACTGCTAGAAGCCCAAATATTTTTTCTGAGCTAGATGCAGAAAAAAATTATATTCAATTAGCAACCTGATGTAGGTGAGTATAGATGGACTAATAGCACAAGTCCCACACACTGCTAGAAGCCCAATTTTTTTTTCAGAGCTAGATGCAGAAAAAAATGATATTCAATTTGCAACCTGATGGAGGTCAGTATAGATGGACTAATAGAACAAGTCGCACACACTGCTAGAAGCCCAAATTTCTTTTCAGAGGTAGATGCAGATAAAAATTATTATTAATTTGCAACCTGATGGAGGTCAGTATAGATGGACCAATAGACCAAGTCCCACACACTGCTAGAAGCCCAAATATTTTTTCAGAGGTAGATGCAGAAAAAAATTGTATTCATTTTGCAACCTGATGGAGGTCAGTATAGATGGACTAATAGACCAAGTCCCACACACCGCTAGAAGCCCAAATATTTTTTCAGAGCTAGATGCAGAAAAAATTATTTTTAATTTGCAACCTGATGGAGGTCAGTATAGATGGACAAATAGACCAAGTCCCAAACACAGCTAGAAGTCCAAATATTTTTTCAGAGCTAGATGCAGAAAAAAATTATATTCAATTTGCAACCTGATGGAGGTCAGATAGAAGGACTAATAGAACAAGTCCAACACACTGCTAGAAGCCCAAATATTTTATCAGAGCTAGATGCAGAAAAAAATTATATTCAATTTGCAACCTGATGGAGGTCAGTATAGATGGACTAATAAAAGAAGTCCCACACACTGCTAGAAGCCCAATTTTTTTTTCATAGCTAGATGCAGAAAAAAATTATATTCAATTTGCGAGCTGATGGAGGTCAGTATAGATGGACTAATAGACCAAGTCCCACACACCGCTAGAAGCCCAAATATTTTTTCAGAGCTAGATGCATAAAAAAAATATTTTTAATTTTCCACCTGATGGAGGTCAGTATAGATGGACTAATAGAACAAGTCCCACACACTGCTAGAAGCCCAAATATTTTTTCAGAGCTAGATGCAGAAAAAAATTATATTCAATTTGCAACCTGATGGAGGTCAGTATAAATGGACTAATAGAACAAGTCCCACACACTGCTAGAAGCTCAAATTTTTTTTCAGAGCAAGATGCAGAAAAAAATTATATTCAATTTGCAACCTGATGGAGGTCAGTATAGATGAACTAATAGAACAAGTCCCACACACTGCTAGAAGCCCAATTTTTTTTTCATAGCTTGATGCAGAAAAAAATTATATTCAATTTGCAACCTGATGGAGGTCAGTATTGATGGACTAATAGACCAAGTCCCACACAACGCTAGAAGCCCAAATATTTTTTTAGAGCTAGATGCAGAAAAAAATTATTTTTAATTTGCAACCTGTTGGAGGTCAGTATAGAAGGACTAATAGACCAAGTCCCACATACTGCTAGAAGCCCAAATATTTTTTCAGAGCTAGATGCAGAAAAAAATTATATTCAATTTGAAATCTGATGGAGGTCAGTATAGATGTACTAATAGAACAAGTCCCACACACTGCTAGAAGCCCATATATTTTTTCAGAGCTTGATGCAGAATAAAATTATATTCAATTTGCAACCTGATGGAGGTCAGTATAGATGGACTAACAGAACAAGTCCCACACACTGCTAGAAGCCCAATTTTTTTTTCAGAGCTAGATGCAGAAAAAAATTATATTCAATTTGAAACCTGATGGAGGTCAGTATAGATGGACAAATAGAACAAGTCCCACACACTGCTAGAAGCCCAAATATTTTTTCAGAGCTAGATGTAGATAAAAATTATTTTTAATTTGCAACCTGATGGAGGTCAGTATATATGGACTAATAGACCAAGTCCCACACACTGCTAGAAGCCCAAATATTTTTTCAGAAGTAGATGCAGATAAAAATTATTTTTAATTTGCAACCTGATGGAGGTAAGCATAGATGGACTAATAGACCAAGTCCCACACACTGCTAAAAGCCCAAATATTTTTTCAGAGGTAGATGCAGAAAAAAATTATATTCAATTTGCATCCTGATGGAGGTCAGTATAGATGGACTAATAGAACAAGTCCCACGCACTGCTAGAAGCCCAAATATTTTTTCAGAGCTAGATGTAGAAAAAAATTATATTCAATTTGCAACCTGATGGAGGTCAGTATAGATGGACTAATAGACCAAGTCCCACACACTGCTAGAAGCCCAAATATTTTTTCAGAGGTGGATGCAGATAAAAATTATTTTTAATTTGCAACCTGATGGAGGTCAGTATAGATGGACTAATAGAACAAGTCCCACACACTGCTAGAAGCCCATATATTTTTTCAGAGCTAGATGCAGAAAAAAATTATATTCAATTTGCAACCTGATGGAGGTCAGTATAGATGGACTAATAGACCAAGTCCCACACACTGCTAGTAGCCCAAATATTTTTTCAGAGCTAGATGCAGAAAAAAATTATATTCAATTTGCAACCTGATGGAGGTCAGTATAGATGGACTAATAGAAAAAAGTCCCACACAACGCTAGAAGCCCAAATATTTTTTCAGAGCTAGATGCAGAAAAAAAATATTTTTAATTGGCAACCCGATGGAGGTCAATATAGATGGACTAATAGACCAAGTCCCACTCACTGCTAGAAGCCCAAATATTGTTTCAGAGCTAGATGCAGATAAAAATTATATTCAATTTGCAACCTGATGGAGGTCAGTATAGATGGACTAATAGAACAAGTCCCACACACTGCTAGAAGCCCATATATTTTTTCAGAGCTAGATGCAGAAATAAATTATATTCAATTTGCAACCTGATGGAGGTCAGTATAGATGGACTAATAGAACAAGTCCCACACACTGCTAGAAGCCTAAATTTTTTTTCAGAGTTAGATGCAGAAAAAAATTATATTCAATTTGCAATCTAATGGAGGTCAGTATAGATGGACTAATAGACCAAGTCCCACACACTGCTAGAAGCCAAAATATTTTTTCAGAGCTAGATGCAGAAAAAAAATATTTTTAATTTGCAACCTGATGGAGGTCAGTATAGATGGACAAATAGACCAAGTCCCACACACAGCTAGAAGTCCAAATATTTTTTCAGATTTAGATGCAGAAAAAAATTATATTCAATTTGCAACCTGATGGAGGTCATTATAGATGGACTAATAGAACAAGTCCCACACACTGCTAGAAGCCCAAATATTTTTTCAGAGCTAGATGCAGAAAAAAATTATATTCAATTTGCAACCTGATGGAGGTCAGTATAGATGGACTAACAGAACAAGTCCCACACACTGCTAAAAGCCCAATTTTTTTTTCAGAGCTAGATGCAGAAAAAAATGATATTCAATTTGCAACCTGATGGAGGTCAGTATAGATGGACTAACAGACCAAGTCCCACAAACTGCTAGAAGCCGAAATATTTTTTCAGAGCTAGATGCAGATAAAAATTATTTTTAATTTGCAACCTGATGGGGGTCAGTATAGATGGACTAATAGACCAAGTCCCACACAGTGCTAGAAGCCCAAATATTTTTTCAGAGGTAGATGCAGAAAAAAATTATATTCATTTTGCAACCTGATGGAGGTCAGTACAGATGGACTAATAGACCAAGTCCCACACCGCTAGAAGCCCAAATATTTTTTCAGAGCTAGATGCAGAAAAAAAATATTTTTAATTTGCAACCTGATGGAGGTCAGTATAGATGGACAAATAGACCAAGTCCCACACACAGCTAGAAGTCCAAATATTTTTTCAGACTTAGATGCAGAAAAAAATTATATTCAATTTGCAACCAGATGGAGGTCAGTATAGATGGACTAATAGAACATGTCCCAGACACTGCTAGAAGCCCAAATATTTTTTCAGAGCTAGATGCAGAAAAAAATTATATTCAATTTGCAACCTGATGGAGGTCAGTATAGATGGACTAATAGACCAAGTCACACACAACGCTAGAAGCCCAAATATTTTTTCAGAGCTAGATGCAGAAAAAAAATATTTTTAATTTGCAACCTGATGGAGGTCAGCATAGATGGACTAATAGACCAAGTCCCACATACTGCTAGAAGCCCAAATATATTTTCAGAGCTAGATGCAGAAAAAAATTATATTCAATTTGAAATCTGATGGAGGTCAGTATAGATGGACTAATAGACCAAGTCCCACACACTGCTAGAATCCCAAATATTTTTTTCAGAGGTAGATGCAGATAAAAATTATTTTTAATTTGCAACCTGATGGAGGTCAGTATAGATGGACTAATAGACTAAGTCCCACACACTGCTAGAAGCCCAAATATTTTTTCAGAGGTAGATGCAGAAAAAAATTATATTCAATTTGCAACCTGATGGAGGTCAGTATAGATGGACTAATAGACCAAGTCCCACACACTGCTAGAAGCCCAAATATTTTTTCAGAGGTAGATGCAGAAAAAAATTCTATTCAATTTGCAACCTGAGGAAGGTCAGTATAGATGGACTAATAGACCAAGTCCCACACACTGCTAGAAGCCCAAATATTTTTTCAGAGCTACATGCAGAAAAAAATTATATTGTATTTGCAACCTGATGGAGGTCAGTATAAATGGACTAATAGATCAAGTCCCACACACTGCTAGAAGCCCAAATATTTTTTCAGAGGTAGATGCAGAACAAAATTATATTCAATTTTCTACCTGATGGAGGTCAGTATAGATGGACTAATAGAAAAAGTCCCACACACTGCTAGAAGCCCAAATATTTTTTCAGAGCTAGATGCAGAAAAAAATTATATCCAATTTGCAACCTGATGGAGGTCAGTATAGATGGACTAATAGAACAAGTCACACACACTGCTATAAGTCCAATTTTTTTTTCAGAGCTAGATGCAGAAAAAAATTATATTCAATTTGCAACCTGATGGAGGTCAGTACAGATGGACTAATAGAATAAGTCCCACACACGGCTAGAATCCCAAATTTTTTTTCAGAGCTAGATGCAGAAAAAAATTATATTCAATTTGCAACCTGATGGAGGTCAGTATAGATGGACTAATAGACCAATTCCCACACACTTCTAGAAGCCCAAATATTTTTTCAGAGCTAGATGCAGATTAAAATTATTTTTAATTTGCAACCTGATGGAGGTCAGTATGGATGGACTAATAGACCAAGTCCCACACACTTCTAGAAGTCCAAATATTTTTTCAGAGGTGGATGCAGATAAAAATTATTTTTAATTTGCAACCTGATGGAGGTCAGTATAGATGGACTAATAGACCAAGTTCCACACACTGCTAGAAGCCCAAATATTTTTTCAGAGGTAGATGCAGAAAAAAATTATATTCAATTTGCAACCTGATTGAGGTCAGTATAGATGGAGTAATAGACAAAGTCCCACACACTGCTAGAATCCTAAATATTTTTTCAGAGCTACATGCAGAAAAAAATTATATTGTATTTGCAACCTGATGGAGGTCAGTATAAGTGGTCTAATAGACCAAGTTCCACACACTGCTAGAAGCCCAAATATTTTTTCAGAGGTAGATGCAGAAAAAAATTATATTCAATTTGCAACCTGATGGAGGTCAGTATAGATGGACTAATAGACCAAGTCCCACACAGTGCTAGAAGCCCAAATATTTTTTCAGAGGTAGATGCAGATAAAAATTATTTTTAATTTGAACCTGATGGAGGTCAGTATAGATGGACTAATAGACCAAGTCCCACACACTACTAGAAACCCAAATATTTTTTCAGAGGTAGATGCAGAAAAAAATTATTTTTAATTTGCAAACTAATGGAGGTCAGTATAGATGGACTAATATACCAAGTCCCACACACTGCTAGAAGCCCAAATATTTTTTCAGAGCTAGATGCAGAAAAAAATTATATTCAATTTGAAATCTGATGGAGGTCAGTATAGATGGACTAATAGACCAAGTCCCACACACTGCTAGAATCCCAAATATTTTTTTCAGACGTAGATGCAGATAAAAATTATTTTTAATTTGCAACCTGATGGAGGTCAGTATAGATGGACTAATAGTCTAAGTCCCACACACTGCTAGAAGCCCAAATATTTTTTCAGAGGTAGATGCAGAAAAAAATTATATTCAATTTGCAACCTGATGGAGGTCAGTATAGATGGACTAATAGACCAAGTCCCACACACTGCTAGAAGCCCAAATATTTTTTCAGAGGTAGATGCAGAAAAAAATTCTATTCAATTTGCAACCTGAGGAAGGTCAGTATAGATGGACTAATAGACCAAGTCCCACACACTGCTAGAAGCCCAAATATTTTTTCAGAGCTACATGCAGAAAAAAAATATATTGTATTTGCAACCTGATGGAGGTCAGTATAGATGGAGTAATAGACAAAGTCCAACACACTGCTAGAATCCTAAATATTTTTTCAGAGCTACATGCAGAAAAAAATTATATTGTATTTGCAACCTGATGGAGGTCAGTATAAGTGGTCTAATAGACCAAGTTCCACACACTGCTAGAAGCCCAAATATTTTTTCAGAGGTAGATGCAGAAAAAAATTATATTCAATTTGCAACCTGATTGAGGTCAGTATAGATGGAGTAATAGACAAAGTCCCACACACTGCTAGAATCCTAAATATTTTTTCAGTGCTACATACAGAAAAATATTTTATTGTATTTGCAACCTGATGGAGGTCAGTATAAGTGGTCTAATAGACCAAGTTCCACACACTGCTAGAAGCCCAAATATTTTTTCAGAGGTAGATGCAGAAAAAAATTATATTCAATTTGCAACCTGATGGAGGTCAGTATAGATGGACTAATAGACCAAGTCCCACACACTGCTAGAAGCCCAAATATTTTTTCAGAGGTAGATGCAGATAAAAATTATTTTTAATTTGTAACCTGATGGAGGTCAGTATAGATGGACTAATAGACCAAGTCCCACACACTGCTGGAAGCTCAAATAATTTTTCAGAGGTGGATGCAGATAAAAATTATTTTTAATTTGCAACCTGATGGAGATCAGTATAGATGGACTAATAGACCAAGTCCCACACACTACTAGAAACCCAAATATTTTTTCAGAGGTAGATGCAGAAAAAAATTATTTTTAATTTGCAAACTAATGGAGGTCAGTATGGATGGACTAATATACCAAGTTCCACACACTGCTAGAAGCCCAAATATTTTTTCAGAGCTAGATGCAGAAAAAAATTATATTCGATTGGCAACCTGATGGAGGTCAGTATAGATGGACGAATAGAACAAGTCCGACACACTGCTAGAAGCCCAAATTTTATTTCAGAGCTAGATGCAGAAAAAAATTATATTCAGTTTGCAACCTGATGGAGGTCAGTATAGATGGACTAATAGACCAAGTCCCACACACTGCTAGAATCCCAAATATTTTTTCAGAGTTAGATACAGATAAAAATTATTTTTAATTTGCAACCTGAGGGAGGTCAATATAGATGGACTAATAGACTAAGTCCAACACACTGCTAGAAGCCCAAATATTTTTTCAGAGCTAGATGCAGAAAAAAATTATATTCAATTTGCAACCTGATGGAGGTCAGTATAGATGGACTAATAGACCAAGTCCCACACACTGCTAGAAGCCCAAATATTTTTTCAGAGCTAGATGCAGAAAAAAATTATATTCAATTTGCAACCTGATGGAGGTCAGTATAGATGGACTAGTAGAACAAGTCCCACACACTGCTTGAAGCCCAAATTTATTTTCATAGCTAGATGCTGAAAAAATTTATATTAAATTTGCAACCTGATGGAGGTCAGTGTAGATGGACTAATAGAAGAAGTCCCACACACTGCTAGAAGCCCAAATATTTTTTCAGAGGTAGATGCAGATAAAAATTATTTTTAATTTGCAACCTGATTGAGGTCAGCATAGATGGACTAATAGACCAAGTCCCACACACTGCTAGCAGCTCAAATATTTTTTCAGAGGTAGATGCAGGAAAAATGTATATTCAATTTGCAACCTGATGGAGGTCAGTATAGATGGACTAATAGAACAAGTCCCACACACTGCTAGAAGCCCATATATTTTTTCAGAGCTAGATTCAGAAAAAACTTATATTCAATTTGCAACCTGATGGAGGTCAGTATAGATGGACTAATAGAACAAGTCCCACACACTGCTAGAAGCCCAATTTTTTTTTCAGAGCTATATGCAGAAAAAACTTATATTCAATTTGCAACCTGATGGAGGTCACTATAGATGTACTAATAGAACAAGTCCCACACACTGCTAGAAGCCCAATTTTTTTTTCAGAGCTAGATGCAGAAAAAAATTATATTCAATTTGCAACCTGATGGAGGTCAGTATAGATGGACGAATAGAACAAGTCCCACACACTGCTAGAAGCCCAATTTTTTTTTCAGAGCTAGATGCAGAAAAAACTTATATTCAATTTGCAACCTGATAGAGGTCAGTATAGATGGACTAATAGAACAAGTCCCACACACTGCTAGAAGCCCAATTTTTTTTTCAGAGCTAGAGGCAGAAAAAAATTATTTTTAATTTGCAACCTGATGGAGGTCAGTATAGATGGACTAATAGACCAAGTCCCACACACTGCTAGAAGCCCAAATATTTTTTCAGAGGTGAATGCAGATAAAAATTATTTTTAATTTGCAACCTGATGGAGGTCAGTATAGATGGACTAATAGACCCAGTCCCACACACTGCTAGAAGCCCAAATCTTTTTTCAGAGGTAGATGCAGAAAAAAATTATATTCAATTTGCAACCTGATGGAGGTCAGTATAGATGGACTAATAGACCAAGGCCCACACACCGCTAGAAGCCCAAATATTTTTTCAGAGCTAGATGCAGAAAAAAATTATTTTTAATTTGCAACTTGATGGAGGTCAGTATAGATGGACTAATAGAACAAGTCCCACCCAAAGCTAGAAACCCAAATATTTTTTTAGAGCTAGAGGCAGAAAAAAATTATATTTAATTTGCAACCTGATGGAGGTCAGTATAGATGGACTAATAGACCAAGTCCCACACACTGCTAGAAGCCCAAATATTTTTTCAGAGGTAGATGCAGAAAAAAATTCTATTCAATTTGCAACCTGATGGAGGTAAGTATAGATGGACTAATAGACCAAGTCCCACACACTGCTAGAAGCCCAAATATTTTTTAAGAGCTAGTTGCAGAAAAAAATTATATTCAATTTGCAACCTGATGGAGGTCAGTATAGATAGACTAATAGAACAAGTCCCACACACTGCTAAAAGCCCAAATATTTTTTCAGAGCTAGATGCAGAAAAAAATTATATTCAATTTGCCACCCGATGGAGGTCAGTATAGATGGACTAATATAACAATTCCCACACACTGCTAGAAGCCCAATTTTTTTTTCAGAGCTAGATGCAGAAAAAAATTATATTCAATTTGCAACCTGATGGAGGTCAGAATAGATAGACTAATAGAACAAGTCCCACACACTGGTAGAAGCCCAAATTTTTTTTCAGAGCTAGATGCAGAAAAAAAATATTTTTAATTTGCAACCTGATGGAGGTCAGTATAGATGGACTAATAGACCAAGTCCAACACACTGCTAGAAGCCCAAATATTTTTTCAGAGCTAGATGCCGAAAAAAATTATATTCAATTTGCAATCTGATGGAGGTCAGTATAGATTGGCTAATAGACTAAGTCCCACACACTGCTGGAAGCCCAAATATTTTTTCAGAGGTAGATGCAGAAAAAAATTATATTCAATTTGCAACCTGATGGAGGTCAGTATAGATAGACTAATAGACCAAGTCCCACACACTGCTAGAAGCCCAAATATTTTTTCAGAGGTAGATGCAGAAAAAAATTCTATTCAATTTGCAACCTGATGGAGGTCAGTATAGATGGACTAATAGACCAAGTCCCACACACTGCTAGAAGCCCAAATATTTTTTTAGAGCTACATGCAGAAAAAAATTATATTGTATTTGCAAACTGATGGAGGTCAGTATAAATGGACTAATAGACCAAGTCCCACACACTGCTAGAAGCCCAAATATTTTTTCAGAGGTAGATGCAGAACAAAATTATATTCAATTTGCAACCTGATGGAGGTCAGTATAGATGGACTAATAGAAAAAGTCCCACACACTGCTAGAAGCCCAAATATTTTTTCAGAGCTAGATGCAGAAAAAAAATATTTTTAATTTGCAACCTGATGGAGGTCAGTATAGATGGACTAATAGACCAAGTCCCACATACTGCTAGAAGCCCAAATATATTTTCAGAGCTAGATGCAGAAAAAAATTATATTCAATTTGAAATCTGATGGAGGTCAGTATAGATGGACTAATAGACCAAGTCCCACACACTGCTAGAATCCCAAATATTTTTTTCAGCGGTAGATGCAGATAAAAATTATTTTTAATTTGCAACCTGATGGAGGTCAGTATAGATGGACTAATAGACTAAGTCCCACACACTGCTAGAAGCCCAAATATTTTTTCAGAGGTAGATGCAGAAAAAAAATATATTCAATTTGCAACCTGATGGAGGTCAGTATAGATGGACTAATAGACCAAGTCCCACACACTGCTAGAAGCCCAAATATTTTTTCAGACGTAGATGCAGAAAAAAATTCTATTCAATTTGCAACCTGATGGAGGTCAGTATAGATGGACTAATAGACCAAGTCCCACACACTGCTAGAAGCCCAAATATTTTTTCAGAGCTGCATGCAGAAAAAAATTATATTGTATTTGCAACCTGATGGAGGTCAGTATAAATGGACTAATAGATCAAGTCCCACACACTGCTAGAAGCCGAAATATTTTTTCAGAGGTAGATGCTGAACAAAATTATATTCAACTTGCAACCTGATGGAGGTCAGTATAGATGGACTAATAGAAAAAGTCCCACACACTGCTAGAAGCCCAAATATTTTTTCAGAGCTAGATGCAGAAAAAAATTATATCCAATTTGCAACCTGATGGAGGTCAGTATAGATGGACTAATAGAACAAGTCACACACACTGCTATAAGCCCAATTTTTTTTTCAGAGCTAGATGCAGAAAAAAATTATATTCAATTTGCAACCTGATGGAGGTCAGTACAGATGGACTAATAGAATAAGTCCCACACACTGCTAGAAGCCCAATTTTTTTTTCAGAGCTAGATGCAGAAAAAAATTATATTCAATTTGCAACCTGATGGAGGTCAGTATAGATGGACTAATAGACCAATTCCCACACACTGCTAGAAGCCGAAATATTTTTTCAGAGCTAGATGCAGATTAAAATTATTTTTAATTTGCAACCTGATGGAGGTCAGTATGGATGGACTAATAGACCAAGTCCCACACACTGCTAGAAGCCCAAATATTTTTTCAGAGGTGGATGCAGATAAAAATTATTTTTAATTTGCAACCTGATGGAGGTCAGTATAGATGGACTAATAGACCAAGTTCCACACACTGCTAGAAGCCCAAATATTTTTTCAGAGGTAGATGCAGAAAAAAATTATATTCAATTTGCAATCTGATTGAGGTCAGTATAGATGGAGTAATAGACAAAGTCCCACACACTGCTAGAATCCCAAATATTTTTTCAGAGCTACATGCAGAAAAAAATTATATTGTATTTGCAACCTGATGGAGGTCAGTATAAATGGTCTAATAGACCAAGTTCCACACACTGCTAGAAGCCCAAATATTTTTTCAGAGGTAGATGCAGAAAAAAATTATATTAAATTTGCAACCTGATGGAGGTCAGTATAGATGGACTAATAGACCAAGTCCCACACACTGCTGGAAGCCAAAATAATTTTTCAGAGGTGGATGCAGATAAAAATGATTTTTAATTTGCAACCTGATGGAGGTCAGTATAGATGGACTAATAGACCAAGTCCCACACACTACTAGAAGCCCAAATATTTTTTCAGAGGTAGATGCAGAAAAAAATTATTTTTAATTTGCAAACTAATGGAGGTCAGTATAGATGGACTAATAGACCAAGTCCCACGCACTGCTAGAAGCCCAAATATTTTTTCAGAGCTAGATGCAGAAAAAAATTATATTCAATTGGCAACCTGATGGAGGTCAGTATAGATGGACGAATAGAACAAGTCCGACACACTGCTAGAAGCCCAAATTTTATTTCAGAGCTAGATGCAGAAAAAAATTATATTCAGTTTGCAACCTGATGGAGGTCAGTATAGATGGACTAATAGACCAAGTCCCACACACTGCTAGAATCCCAAATATTTTTTCAGAGTTAGATACAGATAAAAATTATATTTAATTTGCAACCTGAGGGAGGTCAATATAGATGGACTAATAGACTAAGTCCCACACACTGCTAGAAGCCCAAATATTTTTTCAGAGGTAGATGCAGAAAAAAAATTATATTCAATTTGCAACCTGATGGAGGTCAGTATAGATGGACTAATAGACCAAGGCCCACACACCGCTAGAAGCCCAAATATTTTTTCAGAGCTAGATGCAGAAAAAAATTATTTTTAATTTGCAACTTGATGGAGGTCAGTATAGATGGACTAATAGAACAAGTCCCACCCAACGCTAGAAACCCAAATATTTTTTTAGAGCTAGAGGCAGAAAAAAATTATATTTAATTTGCAACCTGATGGAGGTCAGTATAGATGGACTAATAGACCAAGTCCCACACACTGCTAGAAGCCCAAATATTTTTTCAGAGCTAGATGCAGAAAAAAATTATATTCAATTTGCAACCTGATGGAGGTCAGTATAGATAGACTAATAGAACAAGTCCCATACACTGCTAAAAGCCCAAATATTTTTTCAGAGCTAGATGCAGAAAAAAATTTTATTCAATTTGCAACCCGATGGAGGTCAGTATAGATGGACTAATATAACAATTCCCACACACTGCTAGAAGCCCAATTTTTTTTTCAGAGCTAGATGCAGAAAAAAATTATATTCAATTTGCAACCTGATGGAGGTCAGAATAGATAGACTAATAGACCAAGTCCCACACACTGCTAGAAGCCCAAATTTTTTTTCAGAGCTAGATGCAGAAAAAAATTATATTCAATTTGCAACCTGATGGAGGTCAGTATAGATGGACGAATAGAACAAGTCCCACACACTGCTAGAAGCCCAAATATTTTTTTAGAGCTAGATGCAGAAAAAAATTATATTCAATTTGCAACCTGATGGAGGTCAGTATAGATGGACTAATAGACCAAGTCCCACACAACGCTAGAAGCCCAAATATTTTTTCAGAGCTAGATGCAGAAAAAAAATATTTTTAATTTGCAACCTGATGGAGGTCAGTATAGATGGACTAATAGACCAAGTCCAACACACTGCTAGAAGCCCAAATATTTTTTCAGAGGTAGATGCAGAAAAAAATTATATTCAATTTGCAACCTGATGGAGGTCAGTATATATGGACTAATAGACCAAGTCCCACACACTGCTAGAAGCCCAAATATTTTTTCAGAGGTAGATGCAGAAAAAAATTCTATTCAATTTGCAACCTGATGGAGGTCAGTATAGATGGACTAATAGACCAAGTCCCACACACTGCTAGAAGCCCAAATATTTTTTCAGAGCTACATGCAGAAAAAAATTATATTGTATTTGCAACCTGATGGAGGTCAGTATAAATGGACTAATAGATCAAGTCCCACACACTGCTAGAAGCCCAAATATTTTTTCAGAGGTAGATGCAGAACAAAATTATATTCAATTTGCAACCTGATGGAGGTCAGTATAGATGGACTAATAGAAAAAGTCCCACACACTGCTAGAAGCCCAAATATTATTTCAGAGCTAGATGCAGAAAAAAATTATATCCAATTTGAAACCTGATGGAGGTCAGTATAGATGGACTAATAGAACAAGTCACACACACTGCTATAAGCCCAATTTTTTTTTCAGAGCTAGATGCAGAAAAAAATTATATTCAGTTTGCAACCTGATGGAGGTCAGTACAGATGGATTAATAGAATAAGTCCCACACACTGCTAGAAGCCCAAATTTTTTTTCAGAGCTAGATGCAGAAAAAAATTATATTCAATTTGCAACCTGATGGAGGTCAGTATAGATGGACTAATAGACCAAGTCCCACACACTGCTAGAAGCCGAAATATTTTTTCAGAGCTAGATGCAGATAAAAATTATTTTTAATTTGCAACCTGATGGAGGTCAGTATGGAATGACTAATAGACCAAGTCCCACACACTGCTAGAATCCCAAATATTTTTTCAGAGCTACATGCAGAAAAAAATTATATTATATTTGCAACCTGATGGAGGTCAGTATAAATGGACTATTATACCAAGTCCCACACCACTAGAAGCCCAAATATTTTTTCAGAGCTAGATGCAGAAAAAAATTATATTCAATTTGCAACCTGATGGAGGTCAGTATAGATGGACAAATAGACCAAGTCCCACACACAGCTAGAAGTCCAAATATTTTTTCAGAGCTAGTTGCAGAAAAAAATTATATTCAATTTGCAACCTGATGGAGGTCAGTATAGATGGTCTAATAGAACAAGTCCCACACACTGCTAGAAGCCCAAATATTTTTTCAGAGCTAGATGCAGAAAAAATTATATTCAATTTGCAACCTGATGGAGGTCAGTATAGATGGACTAGTAGAACAAGTCCCACACACTGCTTGAAGCCCAATTTTTTTTTCATAGCTAGATGCTGAAAAAAATTATATTAAATTTGCAACCTGATGGAGGTCAGTGTAGATGGACTAATAGAAGAAGTCCCACACACTGCTAGAAGCCCAATTTTTTTTTCATAGCTTTATGCAGAAAAAAATTATATTCAATTTGCAAGCTGATGGAGGTCAGTATAGATGGACTAATAGACCAAGTCCCACACACCGCTAGAAGCCCAAATATTTTTTCAATGCTAGATGCAGAAAAAAATTATATTCAATTTGCAACCTGATGGAGGTCAGTATAGATGTTCTAATAGACAAAGTCTCACACACTGCTAGAAGCCCAAATATTTTTTCAGAGGTAGATGCAGATACAAATTAATTTTAATTTGCAACCTGATGGAGGTCAGCATAGATGGACTAATAGACCAAGTCCCACACACTGCTAGCAGCTCAAATATTTTTTCAGAGGTAGATGCAGAAAAAATGTATATTCAATTTGCAACCTGATAGATGTCAGTATAGATGGACTAATAGAACAAGTCCCACACACTGCTAGAAGCCCATATATTTTTTCAGAGCTAGATTCAGAAAAAACTTATATTCAATTTGCAACCTGATGGAGGTCAGTATAGATGGACTAATAGAACAAGTCCCACACACTGCTAGAAGCCCAATTTTTTTTTCAGAGCTAGATGCAGAAAAAACTTATATTCAATTTGCAACCTGATGAAGGTCACTATAGATGGACTAATAGAACAAGTCCCACACACTGCTAGAAGCCCAATTTTTTTTTCAGAGCTATATGCAGAAAAAAATTATATTCAATTTGCAACCTGATGGAGGTCAGTATAGATGGACGAATAGAACAAGTCCCACACACTGCTAGAAGCCCAATTTTTTTTTCAGAGCTAGATGCAGAAAAAACTTATATTCAATTTGCAACCTGATGGAGGTCAGTATAGATGGACTAATAGAACAAGTCCCACACACTGCTAGAAGCCCAATTTTTTTTTCAGAGCTAGAGGCAGATGAAAATTATTTTTAATTTGCAACCTGATGGAGGTCAGTATAGATGGACTAATAGACCAAGTCCCACACACTGCTAGAAGCCCAAATATTTTTTCAGAGGTAGATGCAGAAAAAAATTATATTCAATTTGCAACCTGATGGAGGTCAGTATAGATGGACTAATAGACCAAGGCCCATACACCGCTAGAAGCCCAAATATTTTTTCAGAGCTAGATGCAGAAAAAAATTATTTTTAATTTGCAACTTGATGGAGGTCAGTATAGATGGACTAATAGAACAAGTCCCACCCAACGCTAGAAACCCAAATATTTCTTTAGAGCTAGAGGCAGAAAAAAATTATATTTAATTTGCAACCTGATGGAGGTCAGTATAGATGGACTAATAGACCAAGTCCCACACACTGCTAGAAGCCCAAATATTTTTTCAGAGCTAGATGCAGAAAAAAATTATATTCAATTTGCAACCTGATGGAGGTCAGTATAGATAGACTAATAGAACAAGTCCCACACACTGCTAAAAGCCCAAATATTTTTTCAGAGCTAGATGCAGAAAAAAATTATATTCAATTTGCCACCCGATGGAGGTCAGTATAGATGGACTAATATAACAATTCCCACACACTGCTAGAAGCCCAATTTTTTTTTCAGAGCTAGATGCAGAAAAAAATTATATTCAATTTGCAACCTGATGGAGGTCAGAATAGATAGACTAATAGACCAAGTCCCACACACTGCTAGAAGCCCAAATTTTTTTTCAGAGCTAGATGCAGAAAAAAATTATATTCAATTTGCAACCTGATGGAGGTCAGTATAGTTGGACGAATAGAACAAGTCCGACACACTGCTAGAAGCCCAAATATTTTTTTAGAGCTAGATGCAGAAAAAAATTATATTCAATTTGCAACCTGATGGAGGTCAGTATAGATGGACTAATAGACCAAACCCCACACAACGCTAGAAGCCCAAATATTTTTTCAGAGCTAGATGCAGAAAAAAAATATTTTTAATTTGCAACCTGATGGAGGTCAGTATAGATGGACTAATAGACCAAGTCCAACACACTGCTAGAATGCCAAATATTTTTTCAGAGGTAGATGCAGAAAAAAATTATATTCAATTTGCAACCTGATGGAGGTCAGTATAGATGGACTAATAGACCAAGTCCCACACACTGCTAGAAGCCCAAATATTTTTTCAGAGGTAGATGCAGAAAAAAATTATATTCAATTTGCAACCTGATGGAGGTCAGTATAGATGGACTAATAGACCAAGGCCCATACACCGCTAGAAGCCCAAATATTTTTTCAGAGCTAGATGCAGAAAAAAATTATTTTTAATTTTCAACTTGATGGAGGTCAGTATAGATGGACTAATAGAACAAGTCCCACCCAACGCTAGAAACCCAAATATTTCTTTAGAGCTAGAGGCAGAAAAAAATTATATTTAATTTGCAACCTGATGGAGGTCAGTATAGATGGACTAATAGACCAAGTCCCACACACTGCTAGAAGCCCAAATATTTTTTCAGAGCTAGATGCAGAAAAAAATTATATTCAATTTGCAACCTGATGGAGGTCAGTATAGATAGACTAATAGAACAAGTCCCACACACTGCTAAAAGCCCAAATATTTTTTCAGAGCTAGATGCAGAAAAAAATTATATTCAATTTGCCACCCGATGGAGGTCAGTATAGATGGACTAATATAACAATTCCCACACACTGCTAGAAGCACAATTTTTTTTTCAGAGCTAGATGCAGAAAAAAATTATATTCAATTTGCAACCTGATGGAGGTCAGAATAGATAGACTAATAGACCAAGTCCCACACACTGCTAGAAGCCCAAATTTTTTTTCAGAGCTAGATGCAGAAAAAAATTATATTCAATTTGCAACCTGATGGAGGTCAGTATAGTTGGACGAATAGAACAAGTCCGACACACTGCTAGAAGCCCAAATATTTTTTTAGAGCTAGATGCAGAAAAAAATTATATTCAATTTGCAACCTGATGGAGGTCAGTATAGATGGACTAATAGACCAAGTCCCACACAACGCTAGAAGCCCAAATATTTTTTCAGAGCTAGATGCAGAAAAAAAATATTTTTAATTTGCAACCTGATGGAGGTCAGTATAGATGGACTAATAGACCAAGTCCAACACACTGCTAGAAGGCCAAATATTTTTTCAGAGGTAGATGCAGAAAAAAATTATATTCAATTTGCAACCTGATGGAGGTCAGTATAGATCGACTAATAGACCAAGTCCCACACACTGCTAGAAGCCCAAATATTTTTTCAGAGGTAGATGCAGAAAAAAAATTCTATTCAATTTGCAACCTGATGGAGGTCAGTATTGATGGACTAATAGACCAAGTCCCACACACTGCTAGAAGCAAAAATATTTTTTCAGAGCTACATGCAGAAAAAAATTATATTGTATTTGCAACCTGATGGAGGTCAGTATAAATGGACTAATAGATCAAGTCCCACACACTGCTAGAAGCCCAAATATTTTTTCAGAGGTAGATGCAGAACAAAACTATATTCAATTTGCAACCTGATGGAGGTCAGTATAGATGGACTAATAGAAAAAGTCCCACACACTGCTAGAAGCCCAAATATTATTTCAGAGCTAGATGCAGAAAAAAATTATATCCAATTTGCAACCTGATGGAGGTCAGTATAGATGGACTAATAGAACAAGTCACACACACTGCTATAAGCCCAATTTTTTTTTCAGAGCTAGATGCAGAAAAAAATTATATTCAGTTTGCAACCTGATGGAGGTCAGTACAGATGGACTAATAGAATAAGTCCCACACACTGCTAGAAGCCCAAATTTTTTTTCAGAGCTAGATGCAGAAAAAAATTATATTCAATTTGCAACCTGATGGAGGTCAGTATAGATGGACTAATAGACCAAGTCCCACACACTGCTAGAAGCCGAAATATTTTTTCAGAGCTAGATGCAGATAAAAATTATTTTTAATTTGCAACCTGATGGAGGTCAGTATGGAATGACTAATAGACCAAGTCCCACACACTGCTAGAAGCCCAAATATTTTTTCAGAGGTGGATGCAGATAAAAATTATTTTTAATTTGCAACCTGATGGAGGTCAGTATAGATGGACTAATAGACCAAGTCCCACACACTGCTAGAAGCCCAAATATTTTTTCAGAGGTAGATGCAGAAAAAAATTATATTCAATTTGCAACCTGATTGAGGTCAGTATAGAAGGAGTAATAGACAAAGTCCCACACACTGCTAGAATCCCAAATATTTTTTCAGAGCTACATGCAGAAAAAAATTATATTGTATTTGCAACCTGATGGAGGTCAGTATAAATGGTCTAATAGACCAAGTCCCACACACTGCTAGAAGCCCAAATATTTTTTCAGAGGTAGATGCAGAAAAAAATTATATTCAATTTGCAACCTGATGGAGGTCAGAATAGATAGACTAATAGAACAAGTCCCACACACTGCTAGAAGCCCAAATTTTTTTTCAGAGCTAGATGCAGAAAAAAATTATATTCAATTTGCAACCTGATGGAGGTCACTATAGATGGACTAATAGACCAAGTCCCACACACTGCTAGAAGCCCAAATATTTTTTCAGAGGTAGATGCAGGTAAAAATTATTTTTAATTTGCAACCTGATGGAGGTCAGTATAGATGGACTAATAGACCAAGTCCCACACACTGCTAGAAGCCCAAATATTTTTTCAGAGGTAGATGCAAAAAAAATTATATTCAATTTGCAACCTGATGGAGGTCAGTATAGATGGACTAATAGACCAAGGCCCACACACCGCTAGAAGCCCAAATATTTTTTCAGAGCTAGATGCAGAAAAAAATTATTTTTAATTTGCAACTTGATGGAGGTCAGTATAGATGAACTAATAGACCAAGTCCCACACAACGCTAGAAGTCCAAATATTTTTTCAGAGCTAGATGCAGAAAAAAAATATTTTTAATTTGCAACCTGATGGAGGTCAGTATAGATGGACTAATAGACCAAGTCTCACACACTGCTAGAAGCCCAAATATTTTTTCAGAGCTAGATGCAGAAAAAAATTATATTCAATTTGCAATCTGATGGAGGTCAGTTTAGATGGACTAATAGACCAAGTCCCACACACTGCTAGAATCCCAAATATTTTTTTCAGAGGTAGATGCAGGTAAAAATTATTTTTAATTTGCAACCTGATGGAGGTCAGTATAGATGGACTAATAGACCAAGTCCCACACACTGCTAGAAGCCCAAATATTTTTTCAGAGGTAGATGCAAAAAAAATTATATTCAATTTGCAACCTGATGGAGGTCAGTATAGATGGACTAATAGACCAAGGCCCACACACCGCTAGAAGCCCAAATATTTTTTCAGAGCTAGATGCAGAAAAAAATTATTTTTAATTTGCAACTTGATGGAGGTCAGTATAGATGAACTAATAGACCAAGTCCCACACAACGCTAGAAGCCCAAATATTTTTTCAGAGCTAGATGCAGAAAAAAAATATTTTTAATTTGCAACCTGATGGAGGTCAGTATAGATGGACTAATAGACCAAGACTCACACACTGCTAGAAGCCCAAATATTTTTTCAGAGCTAGATGCAGAAAAAAATTATATTCAATTTGCAATCTGATGGAGGTCAGTTTAGATGGACTAATAGACCAAGTCCCACACACTGCTAGAATCCCAAATATTTTTTTCAGAGGTAGATGCAGATAAAAATTATTTTTAATTTGCAACCTGATGGAGGTCAGTATAGATGGACTAATAGACTAAGTCCCACACACTGCTAGAAGCCCAAATATTTTTTCAGAGGTAGATGCAGAAAAAAATTATATTCAATTTGCAACCTGATGGAGGTCAGTATAGATGGACTAATAGACGAAGTCCCACACACTGCTAGAAGCCCAAATATTTTTTCAGAGGTAGATGCAGAAAAAAAATTCTATTCAATTTGCAACCTGATGGAGGTCAGTATAGATGGACTAATAGACCAAGTCCCACACACTGCGAGAAGCCCAAATATTTTTTCAGAGCTACATGCAGAAAAAAATTATATTGTATTTGCAACCTGATGGAGGTCAGTATAGATTGAATAATAGACCAAGTCCCACACACTGCTAGAAGCCCAAATATTTTTTCAGAGGTAGATGCAGAACAAAATTATATTCAATTTGCAACCTGATGGAGGTCAGTATAGATGGACTAATAGAAAAAGTCCCACACACTGCTAGAAGCCCAAATATTTTTTCAGAGCTAGATGCAGAAAAAAAATATTTTTAATTTGCAACCTGATGGAGGTCAGTATAGATGGACTAATAGACCAAGTCCCACATACTGCTAGAAGCCCAAATATTTTTTCAGAGCTAGATGCAGAAAAAAATTATATTCAATTTGAAATCTGATGGAGGTCAGTATAGATGGACTAATAGACCAAGTCCCACACACTGCTAGAATCCCAAATATTTTTTTCAGAGGTAGATGCAGATAAAAATTATTTTTAATTTGCAACCTGATGGAGGTCAGTATAGATGGACTAATAGACTAAGTCCCACACACTGCTAGAAGCCCAAATATTTTTTCAGAGGTAGATGCAGAAAAAAATTATATTCAATTTGCAACCTGATGGAGGTCAGTATAGATGGACTAATAGACCAAGTCCCACACACTGCTAGAAGCCCAAATATTTTTTCAGAGGTAGATGCAGAAAAAAATTCTATTCAATTTGCAACCTGATGGAGGTCAGTATAGATGGACTAATAGACCAAGTCCCACACACTGCTAGAAGCCCAAATATTTTTTCAGAGCTACATGCAGAAAAAAATTATATTGTATTTGCAACCTGATGGAGGTCAGTATAAATGGACTAATAGATCAAGTCCCACACACTGCTAGAAGCCCAAATATTTTTTCAGAGGTAGATGCAGAACAAAATTATATTCAATTTGCAACCTGATGGAGGTCAGTATAGATGGACTAATAGAAAAAGTCCCACACACTGCTAGAAGCCCAATTTTTTTTTCAAAGCTAGATGCAGAAAAGAATTATATTCAATTTGCAACCTCATGGAGGTCAGTATAGATGGACGAATAGAACAAGTCCCACACACTGCTAGAAGCACAATTATTTTTTCAGAGCTAGAGGCAGATAAAAATTATTTTTAATTTGCAACCTGATGGAGGTCAGTATAGATGGACTAATAGACCAAGTCCTACACACTGCTAGAAGCCCAAATATTTTTTCAGAGGTGAATGCAGATAAAAATTATTTTTAATTTGCAACCTGATGGAGGTCAGTATAGATGGACTAATAGACCAAGTCCCACACACTGCTAGAAGCCCAAATATTTTTTCAGAGGTAGATGCAGAATAAATTATATTCAATTTGCAACCTGATGGAGGTCAGTATAGATGGACTAATAGACCAAGGCCCACACACTGCTAGAAGCCCAAATATTTTTTCAGAGCTAGATGCAGAAAAAAATTATTTTTAATTTGCAACTTGATGGAGGTCAGTATAGATGGACTAATAGAACAAGTCCCCCCAACGCTAGAAGCCCAAATATTTTTTTAGAGCTAGAGGCAGAAAAAAATTATATTTAATTTGCAACCTGATGGAGGTCAGTATAGATGGACTAATAGACCAAGTCCCACACACTGCTAGAAGCCCAAATAATTTTTCAGAGCTAGATGCAGAAAAAAATTATATTCAATTTGCCACCCGATGGAGGTCAGTATAGATGGACTAATAGAACAAGTCACACACACTGCTATAAGCCCAATTTTTTTTTCAGAGCTAGATGCAGAAAAAAATTATATTCAGTTTGCAACCTGATGGAGGTCAGTACAGATGGACTAATAGAATAAGTCCCACACACTGCTAGAAGCCCAAATTTTTTTTCAGAGCTAGATGCAGAAAAAAATTATATTCAATTTGCAACCTGATGGAGGTCAGTATAGATGGACTAATAGACCAAGTCCCACACACTGCTAGAAGCCGAAATATTTTTTCAGAGCTAGATGCAGATAAAAATTATTTTTAATTTGCAACCTGATGGAGGTCAGTATGGAATGACTAATAGACCAAGTCCCACACACTGCTAGAAGCCCAAATATTTTTTCAGAGGTGGATGCAGATAAAAATTATTTTTAATTTGCAACCTGATGGAGGTCAGTATAGATGGACTAATAGACCAAGTCCCACACACTGCTAGAAGCCCAAATATTTTTTCAGAGGTAGATGCAGAAAAAAATTATATTCAATTTGCAACCTGATTGAGGTCAGTATAGATGGAGTAATAGACAAAGTCCCACACACTGCTAGAATCCCAAATATTTTTTCAGAGCTACATGCAGAAAAAAATTATATTGTATTTGCAACCTGATGGAGGTCAGTATAAATGGTCTAATAGACCAAGTCCCACACACTGCTAGAAGCCCAAATATTTTTTCAGAGGTAGATGCAGAAAAAAATTATATTCAATTTGCAACCTGATGGAGGTCAGAATAGATAGACTAATAGAACAAGTCCCACACACTGCTAGAAGCCCAAATTTTTTTTCAGAGCTAGATGCAGAAAAAAATTATATTCAATTTGCAACCTGATGGAGGTCACTATAGATGGCCTAATAGACCAAGTCCCACACACTGCTAGAAGCCCAAATATTTTTTCAGAGGTAGATGCAGGTAAAAATTATTTTTAATTTGCAACCTGATGGAGGTCAGTATAGATGGACTAATAGACCAAGTCCCACACACTGCTAGAAGCCCAAATATTTTTTCAGAGGTAGATGCAAAAAAAATTATATTCAATTTGCAACCTGATGGAGGTCAGTATAGATGGACTAAGAGACCAAGGCCCACACACCGCTAGAAGCCCAAATATTTTTTCAGAGCTAGATGCAGAAAAAAATTATTTTTAATTTGCAACTTGATGGAGGTCAGTATAGATGAACTAATAGACCAAGTCCCACACAACGCTAGAAGTCCAAATATTTTTTCAGAGCTAGATGCAGAAAAAAAATATTTTTAATTTGCAACCTGATGGAGGTCAGTATAGATGGACTAATAGACCAAGTCTCACACACTGCTAGAAGCCCAAATATTTTTTCAGAGCTAGATGCAGAAAAAAATTATATTCAATTTGCAATCTGATGGAGGTCAGTTTAGATGGACTAATAGACCAAGTCCCACACACTGCTAGAATCCCAAATATTTTTTTCAGAGGTAGATGCAGGTAAAAATTATTTTTAATTTGCAACCTGATGGAGGTCAGTATAGATGGACTAATAGACTAAGTCCCACACACTGCTAGAAGCCCAAATATTTTTTCAGAGGTAGATGCAAAAAAAATTATATTCAATTTGCAACCTGATGGAGGTCAGTATAGATGGACTAATAGACCAAGGCCCACACACCGCTAGAAGCCCAAATATTTTTTCAGAGCTAGATGCAGAAAAAAATTATTTTTAATTTGCAACTTGATGGAGGTCAGTATAGATGAACTAATAGACCAAGTCCCACACAACGCTAGAAGCCCAAATATTTTTTCAGAGCTAGATGCAGAAAAAAAATATTTTTAATTTGCAACCTGATGGAGGTCAGTATAGATGGACTAATAGACCAAGTCTCACACACTGCTAGAAGCCCAAATATTTTTTCAGAGCTAGATGCAGAAAAAAATTATATTCAATTTGCAATCTGATGGAGGTCAGTTTAGATGGACTAATAGACCAAGTCCCACACACTGCTAGAATCCCAAATATTTTTTTCAGTGGTAGATGCAGATAAAAATTATTTTTAATTTGCAACCTGATGGAGGTCAGTATAGATGGACTAATAGACCAAGTCCCACACACTGCGAGAAGCCCAAATATTTTTTCAGAGCTACATGCAGAAAAAAATTATATTGTATTTGCAACCTGATGGAGGTCAGTATAGATTGACTAATAGACCAAGTCCCACACACTGCTAGAAGCCCAAATATTTTTTCAGAGGTAGATGCAGAACAAAATTATATTCAATTTGCAACCTGATGGAGGTCAGTATAGATGGACTAATAGAAAAAGTCCCACACACTGCTAGAAGCCCAAATATTTTTTCAGAGCTAGATGCAGAAAAAAAATATTTTTAATTTGCAACCTGATGGAGGTCAGTATAGATGGACTAATAGACCAAGTCCCACATACTGCTAGAAGCCCAAATATTTTTTCAGAGCTAGATGCAGAAAAAAATTATATTCAATTTGAAATCTGATGGAGGTCAATATAGATGGACTAATAGACCAAGTCCCACACACTGCTAGAATCCCAAATATTTTTTTCAGAGGTAGATGCAGATAAAAATTATTTTTAATTTGCAACCTGATGGAGGTCAGTATAGATGGACTAATAGACTAAGTCCCACGCACTGCTAGAAGCCCAAATATTTTTTCAGAGGTAGATGCAGAAAAAAATTATATTCAATTTGCAACCTGATGGAGGTCAGTATAGATGGACTAATAGACCAAGTCCCACACACTGCTAGAAGCCCAAATATTTTTTCAGAGGTAGATGCAGAACAAAATTCTATTCAATTTGCAACCTGATGGAGGTCAGTATAGATGGACTAATAGAAAAAGTCCCACACACTGCTAGAAGCCCAATTTTTTTTTCAAAGCTAGATGCAGAAAAGAATTATATTCAATTTGCAACCTCATGGAGGTCAGTATAGATGGACGAATAGAACAAGTCCCACACACTGCTAGAAGCACAATTATTTTTTCAGAGCTAGAGGCAGATAAAAATTATTTTTAATTTGCAACCTGATGGAGGTCAGTATAGATGGACTAATAGACCAAGTCCTACACACTGCTAGAAGCCCAAATATTTTTTCAGAGGTGAATGCAGATAAAAATTATTTTTAATTTGCAACCTGATGGAGGTCAGTATAGATGGACTAATAGACCAAGTCCCACACACTGCTAGAAGCCCAAATATTTTTTCAGAGGTAGATGCAGAATAAATTATATTCAATTTGCAACCTGATGGAGGTCAGTATAGATGGACTAATAGACCAAGGCCCACACACCGCTAGAAGCCCAAATATTTTTTCAGAGCTAGATGCAGAAAAAAATTATTTTTAATTTGCAACTTGATGGATGTCAGTATAGATGGACTAATAGAACAAGTCCCCCCAACGCTAGAAGCCCAAATATTTTTTTAGAGCTAGAGGCAGAAAAAAATTATATTTAATTTGCAACCTGATGGAGGTCAGTATAGATGGACTAATAGACCAAGTCCCACACACTGCTAGAAGCCCAAATAATTTTTCAGAGCTAGATGCAGAAAAAAATTATATTCAATTTGCCACCCGATGGAGGTCAGTATAGATGGACTAATATAACAATTCCCACACACTGCTAGAAGCCCAATTTTTTTTTCAGAGCTAGATGCAGAAAAAAATTATATTCAATTTGCAACCTGATGGAGGTCAGAATAGATAGACTAATAGAACAATTACCACACACTGCTAGAAGCCCAAATTTTTTTTCAGAGCTAGATGCAGAAAAAAATTATATTCAAATTGCAACCTGATGGAGGTCAGTATAGATGGACTAATAGACCAAGTCACACACACTGCTAGAAGCCCAAATATTTTTTCAGAGCTAGATGCAGAAAAAAATTATTTTTAATTTGCAACTTGATGGAGGTCAGTATAGATGGACTAATAGAACAAGTCCCCCCAACGCTAGAAGCCCAAATATTTTTTTAGAGCTAGAGGCAGAAAAAAATTATATTTAATTTGCAACCTGATGGAGGTCAGTATAGATGGACTAATAGACCAAGTCCCACACACTGCTAGAAGCCCAAATAATTTTTCAGAGCTAGATGCAGAAAAAAATTATATTCAATTTGCCACCCGATGGAGGTCAGTATAGATGGACTAATATAACAATTCCCACACACTGCTAGAAGCCCAATTTTTTTTTCAGAGCTAGATGCAGAAAAAAATTATATTCAATTTGCAACCTGATGGAGGTCAGAATAGATAGACTAATAGAACAAGTACCACACACTGCTAGAAGCCCAAATTTTTTTTCAGAGCTAGATGCAGAAAAAAATTATATTCAATTTGCAACCTGATGGAGGTCAGTATAGATGGACTAATAGACCAAGTCACACACACTGCTAGAAGCCCAAATATTTTTTCAGAGCTAGATGCAGATAGAAATTATTTTTAATTTGCAACCTGATGGAGGTCAGTGTAGCTGGACTAATAGAACAAGTCCCACACACTGCTAGAAGCCCAAATATTGTTTCAGAGGTGGATGCAGATAAAAATAATTTTTAATTTGCAACCTGATGGAGGTCAGTATAGATGGACTAATAGACCAAGTCCCACACACTGCTAGAAGCCCAAATATTTTTTCAGAGGTAGATGCAGAAAAAAATTATATTCAATTTGCAACCTGATGGAGGTCAGTATAGATGGACTAATAGACCAAGTCCCACACACCGCTAGAAGCCCAAATATTTTTTCAGAGCTAGATGCAGAAAAAAAATATTTTTAATTTGCAACCTGAAGGTGGTGAGTATAGATGGTCTGATAGAGCAAGTCCAACACACTGCTAGAAGCCCAAATATTTTTTCAGAGCTAGATGCAGAAAAAAATTATATTCAATTTGCAACCTGATGGAGGTCAGTATAGATGGACTAATAGACCAAGTCCCACACACTGCTAGAATCCCAAATATTTTTTCAGAGTTAGATAGATATAAAAATTATTTTTAATTTGCAACCTGAGGGAGGTCAATATAGATGGACTAATAGACTAAGTCCCACACACTGCTAGAAGCCCAAATATTTTTTCAGAGGTAGATGCAGAAAAAAATTATATTCAATTTGCAACCTGATGGAGGTCAGTATAGATGGACGAATAGAACAAGTCCCACAAACTGCTAGAAGCCCAAATTTTATTTCAGAGCTAGATGCAGAAAAAAATTATATTCAGTTTGCAACCTGATGGAGGTCAGTATAGATGGACTAATAGACCAAGTCCCACACACTGCTAGAATCCCAAATATTTTTTCAGAGTTAGATACAGATAAAAATTATTTTTAATTTGCAACCTGAGGGAGGTCAATATAGATGGACTAATAGACTAAGTCCCACACAATGCTAGAAGCCCAAATATTTTTTCAGAGGTAGATGCAGAAAAAAATTATATTCAATTTGCAACCTGATGGAGGTCAGTATAGATGGACTAATAGACCAAGTCCCACACACTGCTAGAAGCCCAAATAGTTTTTCAGAGCTAGATGCAGAAAAAAATTATATTCAATTTGCAACCTGATGGAGGTCCGTATAGATGGACTAATAGACCAAGTCCCACACACTGCTAGAAGCCCAAAAATTTTTTCAGAGCTACATGCAGAAAATAAATATATTGTATTTGCAACCTGATGGAGGTCAGTATAAATGGACTATTATACCAAGTCCCACACACCACTAGAAGCCCAAATATTTTTTCAGAGCTAGATGCAGAAAAAAATTATTTTTAATTTGCAACCTGATGGAGGTCAGTATAGATGGACAAATAGACCAAGTCCCACACAAAGCTATAAGTCCAAATATTTTTTCAGAGCTAGTTGCAGAAAAAAATGATATTCAATTTGCAACCTGATGGAGGTCAGTATAGATGGTCTAATAGAACAAGTCCCACACACTGCTAGAAGCCCAAATATTTTTTCAGAGCTAGATGCAGAAAAAATTGTATTCAATTTGCAACCTAATGGAGGTCAGTATAGATGGACTAGTAGAACAAGTCCCACACACTGCTTGAAGCCCAAATTTTTTTTCATAGCTAGATGCTGAAAAAAATTATATTAAATTTGCAACCTGATGGAGGTCAGTGTAGATGGACTAATAGAAGAAGTCCCACACACTGCTAGAAGCCCAATTTTTTTTTCATAGCTTTATGCAGAAAAAAAATATATTCAATTCGCAAGCTGATGGAGGTCAGTATAGATGGACTAATAGACCAAGTCCCACACACCGCTAGAAGCCCAAATATTTTTTCAATGCTAGATGCAGAAAAAAATTATATTCAATTTGCAACCTGATGGAGGTCAGTATAGATGGACTAATAGAACAAGGCCCACACACTGCTATAAGCCCAAATTTTTTTTCAGAGTTAGATGCAGAAAAAAATTATATTCAATATGCAACCTGATGGAGGTCAGTATAGATGGTCTAATAGACAAAGTCCCACACACTGCTAGAAGCCCAAATATTTTTTCAGAGGTAGATGCAGATAAAAATTCTTTTTAATTTGCAACCTGATGGAGGTCAGCATAGATGGACTAATAGACCAAGTCCCACACACTGCTAGTAGCTCTAATATTTTTTCAGAGGTAGATGCAGAAAAAATGTATATTCAATTTGCAACCTGATGGAGGTCAGTATAGATGGACTAATAGAACAAGTCCCACACACTGCTAGAAGCCCATATATTTTTTCAGAGCTAGATTCAGAAAAAACTTATCTTCAATTTGCAACCTGATGGAGGTCAGTATAGATGGACTAATAGAACAAGTCCCACACACTGCTAGAAGCCCAATTTTTTTTTCAGAGCTAGATGCAGAAAAAACTTATTTTCAATTTGCAACCTGATGGAGGTCAGTATAGATGGACTAATAGACCAAGTCCCACACACTGCTAGAAGCCCAATTTTTTTTTCAGAGCTCGATGCAGAAAAAAATTATATTCAATTTGCAACCTGATGGAGGTCAGTATAGATGGACGAATAGAACAAGTCCCACACACTGCTAGAAGCCCAATTTTTTTTTCAGAGCTAGATGCAGAAAAAACTTATATTCAATTTGCAACCTGATGGAGGTCAGTATAGATGGACTAACCGAACAAGTCCCACACACTGCTAGAAGCCTAATTATTTTTTCAGAGCTAGAGGCAGATAAAAATTATTTTTAATTTGCAACCTGATGGAGGTCAGTATAGATGGACTAATAGAACAAGTCCCACCCAACGCTAGAAGCCCAAATATTTTTTTAGAGCTAGAGGCAGAAAAAAATTATATTTAATTTGCAACCTGATGGAGGTCAGTATAGATGGACTAATAGACCAAGTCCCACACACTGCTAGAAGCCCAAATATTTTTTCAGAGCTAGATGCAGAAAAAAATTATATTCAATTTGCAAACTGATGGAGGTCAGTATAGATAGACTAATAGAACAAGTCCCACACACTGCTAAAAGCCCAAATATTTTTTCAGAGCTAGATGCAGAAAAAAATTGTATTCAATTTGCCACCCGATGGAGGTCAGTATAGATGGACTAATATAACAATTCCCACACACTGCTAGAAGCCCAATTTTTTTTTCAGAGCTAGATGCAGAAAAAAATTATATTCAATTTGCAACCTGATGGAGGTCAGAATAGATAGACTAATAGAACAAGTACCACACACTGCTAGAAGCCCAAATTTTTTTTCAGAGCTAGATGCAGAAAAAAATTATATTCAATTTGCAACCTGATGGAGGTCAGTATAGATGGACTAATAGACCAAGTCCCACACACTGCTAGAAGCCCAAATATTTTTTCAGAGCTAGATGCAGATAAAAATTATTTTTAATTTGCAACCTGATGGAGGTCAGTATAGCTGGACTAATAGAACAAGTCCCACACACTGCTAGAAGCCCAAATATTTTTTCAGAGGTGGATGCAGATAAGAATATTTTTTAACTTGCAACCTGATGGAGGTCAGTATAGATGGACTAATAGACCAAGTCCCACACACTGCTAGAAGCCCAAATATTTTTTCAGAGGTAGATGCAGAAAAAAATTATATTGAATTTGCAACCTGATGGAGGTCAGTATAGATGGACTAATAGACCAAGTCCCACACACCGCTAGAAGCCCAAATATTTTTCAGAGCTAGATGCAGAAAAAAATTATTTTTAATTTGCAACCTGAAGGTGGTCAGTATAGATGGTCTGATAGACCAAGTCCAACACACTGCTAGAAGCCCAAATATTTTTTCAGAGCTAGATGCAGAAAAAAATTATATTCAATTTGCAACCTGATGGAGGTCAGTATAGATGGACGAATAGAACAAGTCCCACAAACTGCTAGAAGCCCAAATTTTTTTTCAGAGCTAGATGCAGAAAAAAATTGTATTCAATTTGAAACCTGATGGAGTTCAGTATAGATGGACTAATAGAACAAGTCCCACACACTGCAAGAAGCCCAAATTTTTTTTCAGAGGTACATGTAGAAAAAAATTATATTCAATTTGCAACCTGATGGAGTTCAGTATAGATGGACTAATAGAACAAGTCCCACACTCTGCAAGAAGCCCAAATATTTTTTCAGAGCTAGATGCAGAAAAAAAATATTTTTAATTTGCAACCTGATGGAGGTCAGTATAGATGGACAAATAGACCAAGTCCCACACACAGCTAGAAGTCCAAATATTTTTTCAGAGCTAGTTGCAGAAAAAAAATATATTCAATTTGCAACCTGATGGAGGTCAGTATAGATGGTCTAATAGAACAAGTACCACACACTGCTAGAAGCCCAAATATTTTTTCAGAGCTAGATGCAGAAAAAATTATATTCAATTTGCAACCTGATGGAGGTCAGTATAGATGGACTAGTAGAACAAGTCCCACACACTGCTTGAAGCCCAATTTTTTTTTCATAGCTAGATGCTGAAAAAAAATTATATTAAATTTGCAACCTGATGGAGGTCAGTGTAGATGGACTAATAGAAGAAGTCCCACACACTGCTAGAAGCCCAATTTTTTTTTCATAGCTTTATGCAGAAAAAAATTATATTCAATTTGCAAGCCGATGGAGGTCAGTATAGATGGACTAATAGACCAAGTCCCACACACCGCTAGAAGCCCAAATATTTTTTCAATGCTAGATGCAGAAAAAAATTATATTCAATTTGCAACCTGATGGAGGTCAGTATAGATGGACTAATAGAACAAGTCCCACACACTGCTATAAGCCCAAATTTTTTTTCAGAGTTAGATACAGAAAAAAATTATATTCAATTTGCAACCTGATGGAGGTCAGTATAGATGGTCTAATAGACAAAGTCCCACACACTGCGAGAAGCTCAAATATTTTTTCAGAGGTAGATGCAGATAAAAATTCTTTTTAATTTGCAACCTGATGGAGGTCAGCATATATGGACTAATAGACCAGGTCCCACACACTGCTAGTAGCTCAAATATTTTTTCAGAGGTAGATGCAGAAAAAATGTATATTCAATTTGCAACCTGATGGAGGTCAGTATAGATGGACTAATAGAACAAGTCCCACACACTGCTAGAAGCCCATATATTTTTTCAGAGCTAGATTCCGAAAAAACTTATATTCAATTTGCAACCTGATGGAGGTCAGTATAGATGGACTAATAGAACAAGTCCCACACACTGCTAGAAGCCCAATTTTTTTTCAGAGATAGATGCAGAAAAAACTTATATTCAATTTGCAACCTGATGGAGGTCAGTATAGATGGACTAATAGAACAAGTCCCACACACTGCTAGAAGCCCAATTTTTTTTTCAGAGCTAGATGCAGAAAAAAATTATATTCAATTTGCATCCTGATGGAGGTCAGTATAGATGGACTAATAGACCACGTCCCACACAATGCTAGAAGCCCAAATATTTTTTCAGAGGTAGATGCAGAAAAAAATTATATTCAATTTGCAACCTGATGGAGGTCAGTATAAATGGACTATTATACCAACTCCCACACACCACTAGAAGCCCAAATATTTTTTCAGAGCTAGATGCAGATAAAAATTATTTTTAATTTGCAACCTGATGGAGGTCAGTATAGATGGACTAATAGACCAAGTCCCACACAATGCTAGAAGCCCAAATATTTTTTCAGAGCTGGATGCAGAAAAAAATTATATTCAATTTGCAACCGGATGGAGGTCAGTATAGATAGACTAGTAGAACAAGTCCCACACACTGCTTGAAGCCCAAATTTTTTTTCATAGCTAGATGCTGAAAAAAATTATATTAAATTTGCAACCTGATGGAGGTCAGTGTAGATGGACTAATAGAAGAAGTCCCACACACTGCTAGAAGCCCAATTTTTTTTTTCATAGCTTTATGCAGAAAAAAATTATATTCAATTTGCAAGCTGATGGAGGTCAGTATAGATGGACTAATAGACCAAGTCCCACACACTACTAGAAGCCCAAATATTTTTTCAGAGTTAGATGTAGAAAAAAATTATTTTTAATTTGCAAACTAATGGAGGTCAGTATAGATGGAATAATAGACCAAGTCCCACACACTGCTGGAAACCCAAATATTTTTTCAGAGGTGAATGCAGATAAAAATTATTTTTAATTTGCAACCTGATGGAGGTCCGTATAGATGGACTAATAGACCAAGTCCCACACACTGCTAAAAGCCCAAATATTTTTTCAGAGCTAGATGCAGAAAAAAAATATTTTTAATTTGCAACTTGATGGAGGTCAGTATAGATGGACTAATAGAACAAGTTTCACCCAATGCTAGAAGCCCAAATATTTTTTCAGAGCTAGAAGCAGAAAAAAATTATATTTAATTTGCAACCTGATGGAGGTCAGTGTAGATGGACTAATAGACCAAGTCCCACACACTGCTAGAAGCCCAAATATTTTTTCAGAGCTAGAGGCAGATAAAAATAATTTTTAATTTGCAACCTGATGGAGGTCAGTATAGATGGACTAATAGACCAAGTCCCACACACTGCTAGAAGCCCAAATATTTTTTCAGAGGTGAATGCAGATAAAATTTATTTTTAATTTGCAACCTGATGGAGGTCCGTATAGATGGACTAATAGACCAAGTCCCACACACTGCTAAAAGCCCAAATATTTTTTCAGAGGTAGATGCAGAAAAAAATTATTTTCAATTTGCAACCTGATGGAGGTCAGTATAGATGGACTAATAGAACAAGGCCCACACACCGCTAGAAGCCCAAATATTTTTTCAGAGCTAGATGCAGATAAAAAATATTTTTAATTTGCAACTTGATGGAGGTCAGTATAGATGGACTAATAGAACAAGTTCGACCCAACGCTTGAAGCCCAAATATTTTTTCAGTGCTAGAAGCAGAAAAAAATTATATTTAATTTGCAACCTGATGGAGGTCAGTATAGATGGACTAATAGACCAAGTCCCACACACTGCTAGAAGCCCAAATATTTTTTCAGAGTTAGATGCAGAAAAAAATGATATTCAATTTGCAACCTGATGGAGGTCAGTATAGATAGACTAATAGAACAAGTCCCACACACTGCTAAAAGCCCAAATATTTTTTCAGAGCTAGATGCAGAAAAAAATTATATTCAATTTGCCACCCGATGGAGGTCAGTATAGATGGACTAATATAACAATTCCCACACACTGCTAGAAGCCCAATTTTTTTTTCAGAGCCAGATGCAGGAAAAAATTATATTCAATTTGCAACCTGATGGAGGTCAGAATAGATAGACTAATAGAACAAGTCCCACACACTGCTAGAAGCCCAAATTTTTTTCAGAGCTAGATGCAGAAAAAAATTATATTCAATTTGCAACCTGATGGAGGTCAGTATAGATGGACTAATAGACCAAGTCGGACACAATGCTAGAAGCCCAAATATTTTTTCAGAGCTAGATACAGATAAAAATTATTTTTAATTTGCAACCTGATGGAGGTCAGTATAGCTGGACTAATAGACCAAGTCCCACACACTGCTAGAAGCCCAAATATTTTTTCAGAGGTGGATGCAGATAAAAATTATTTTTAATTTGCAACCTGATGGAGGTCAGTATAGATAGACTAATAGACCAAGTACCACACACTGCTAGAAGCCCAAATAATTTTTCAGAGGTAGATGGAGAAAAAAATTATAGTCAATTTGCAACCTGATGGAGGTCAGTATAGATGGACTAATAGACCAAGTCCCACACACCGCTAGAAGCCCAAATATTTTTTCAGAGCTAGATGCAGAAAAAAATTATTTTTAATTTGCAACCTGAAGGTGGTCAGTATAGATGGTCTGATAGACCAAGTCCAACACACTGCTAGAAGCCAAAATATTTTTTCAGAGCTAGATGCAGAAAAAAATTATATTCAATTTGCAACCTTATGGAGGTCAGTATAGATGGACGAATAGAACAAGTCCCACAAACTGCTAGAAGCCCAAATTTTTTTTCAGAGCTAGATGCAGAAAAAAATTATATTCAATTTGCAACCTGATGGAGTTCAGTATAGATGGACTAATAGAACAAGTCCCACACACTGCTAGAAGCCCAAATTTTTTTTCAGAGGTAGATGCAGAAAAAAATTATATTCAATTTGCAACCTAATGGAGGTCAGTATAAATGGACTATTATACCAAGTCCCACACACCACTAGAAGCCCAAATATTTTTTCAGAGCTAGATGTAGAAAAAAATTATTTTTAATTTGCAACCTGATGGAGGTCAGTATAGATGGACAAATAGACCAAGTCCCACACACAGCTAGAAGTCCAAATATTTTTTCAGAGCTAGTTGCAGAAAAAAATTATATTCAATTTGCAACCTGATGGAGGTCAGTATAGATGGTCTAATAGAACAAGTCCCACACACCGCTAGAAGCCCAAATATTTTTTCAGAGCTAGATGCAGAAAAAATTATATTCAATTTGCAACCTGATGGAGGTCAGTATAGATGGACTAGTAGAACAAGTCCCACACACTGCTAGAAGCCCATATATTTTTTCAGAGATAGATTCAGAAAAAACTTATATTCAATTTGCAACCTGATGGAGGTCAGTATAGATGGACTAATAGAACAAGTCCCACACACTGCTAGAAGCCCAATTTTTTTTTCAGAGCTAGATGCAGAAAAAAATTATATTCAATTTGCAACCTGATGGAGGTCAGTATAGATGGTCTAATAGAACAAGTCCCACACACTGCTAGAAGCCCAAATATTTTTTCAGAGCTAGATGCAGAAAAAAATTATTTTTAATTTTCAACCTGAAGGTGGTAAGTATAGATGGTCTGAAAGACCAAGTCCAACACACTGCTAGAAGCCCAAATATTTTTTCATAGCTAGATGCTGAAAAAAATCATATTAAATTTGCAACCTGATGGAGGTCAGTGTAGATGGACTAATAGAAGAAGTCCCACACACTGCTAGAAGCCCAATTTTTTTTTCATAGCTTTATGCAGAAAAAAATGATATTCAATTTGGAATCTGATGGAGGTCAGTATAGATGGACTAATAGACCAAGTCCCACACACCGCTAGAAGCCCAAATATTTTTTCAATGCTAGATGCAGAAAAAAATTATATTCAATTTGCAACCTGATGGAGGTCAGTATAGATGAACTAATAGAACAAGTCCCACACACTGCTATAAACCCAAATTTTTTTTCAGAGTTAGATGCAGAAAAAAATTATATTCAATTTGCAACCTGATGGAGGTCAGTATAGATGGTCTAATAGACAAAGTCTCACACACTGCTAGAAGCCCAAATATTTTTTCAGAGGTAGATGCAGATAAAAATTATTTTTAATTTGCAACCTGATGGAGGTCAGCATAGATGGACTAATAGACCAAGTCCCACACACTGCTAGTAGCTCAAATATTTTTTCAGAGGTAGATGCAGAAAAAAATTATATTCAATTTGCAACCTGATAGAGGTCAGTATAGATGGACTAATAGAACAAGTCCCACACACTGCTAGAAGCCCATATATTTTTTCAGAGCTAGATTCAGAAAAAACTTATATTCAATTTGCAACCTGATGGAGGTCAGTATAGATGGACAAATAGAACAAGTCCCACACACTGCTAGAAGCCCAATTTTTTTTTCAGAGCTAGATGCAGAAAAAACTTATATTCAATTTGCAACCTGATGGAGGTCAGTATAGATGGACTAATAGAAAAAGTCCCACACACTGCTAGAAGCCCAATTTTTTTTTCAGAGCTAGATGCAGAAAAAAATTATATTCAATTTGCAACCTGATGGAGGTCAGTATAGATGGACTAATAGACCAAGTCCCACACACTGCTGGAAGCCCAAATATTTTTTTTCAGAGCTAGAGGCAGATAAAAATTATTTTTAATTTGCAACCTGATGGAGGTCAGTATAGATGGACTAATAGACCAAGTCCCACACACTGCTAGAAGCCCAAATATTTTTTCAGAGGTGGATGCAGATAAAAATTATTTTTAATTTGCAACCTGATGGAGGTCAGTATAGATGGACTAATAGACCAAGGCCCACACACCGCTAGAAGCCCAAATATTTTTTCAGAGCTAGATGCAGAAAAAAATTATTTTTAATTTGCAACTTGATGGAGGTCAGTATAGATGGACTAATAGAACAAGTCGCACCCAATGCTAGAAGCCCAAATATTTTTTCAGAGCTAGAGGCAGAAAAAAATTATATTTAATTTGCAACCTGATGGAGGTCAGTATAGATGGACTAATAGACCAAGTCCCACACACTGCTAGAAGCCCAAATATTTTTTCAGAGCTAGATGCAGAAAAAAATTATATTCAATTTGCAACCTGATGGAGGTCAGTATAGATAGACTAATAGACCAAGTCCCACACACTGCTAGAAGCCCAAATATTTTTTTCAGAGCTAGATGCAGAAAAAAATTATATTCAATTTGCCACCCGATGGAGGTCAGTATAGATGGACTAATATAACAATTCCCACACACTGCTAGAAGCCCAATTTTTTTTTCAGAGCTAGATGCAGAAAAAAATTATACTCAATTTGCAACCTGATGGAGGTCAGAATAGATAGACTAATAGAACAAGTCCCACACACTGCTAGAAGCCCAAATTTTTTTTCAGAGCTAGATGCAGAAAAAAATTATATTCAATTTGCAACCTCATGGAGGTCAGTATAGATGGACTAATAGACCAAGTCCCACACACTGCTAGAAGCCGAAATATTTTTTCAGAGCTAGATGCAGATAAAAATTATTTTTAATTTGCAACCTGATGGAGGTCAGTATAGCTGGACTAATAGACCAAGTCCCACACACTGCTAGAAGCCCAAATATTTTTTCAGAGGTGGATGCAGATAAAAATTATTTTTAGTTTGCAACCTGATGGAGGTCAGTATAGATGGACTAATAGACCAAGTCCCACACACTGCTAGAAGCCCAAATATTTTTTCAGAGGTAGATGCAGAAAAAAATTATATTCAATTTGCAACCTGATGGAGTTCAGTATAGATGGACTAATAGAACAAGTCCCACACACTGCTAGAAGCCCAAATTTTTTTTCAGAGGTAGATGCAGAAAAAAATTATATTCAATTTGCAACCTGATGGAGGTCAGTATATATGGACTAATAGACCAAGTCCCACACAACGCTAGAAGCCCAAATATTTTTTCAGAGCTAGAGGCAGAAAAAAATTATTTTTAATTTGCAACCTGATGGAGGTAAGTATAGATGGACTAATAGACCAAGTCCCACACAATGCTAGAAGCCCAAATATTTTTTCAGAGCTGGATGCAGAAAAAAATTATATTCAATTTGCAACCTGATGGAGGTCAGTATAGATGGACTAATAGAACAAGTCCCACACACTGCTAAAAGCCCAAATATTTTTTCAGAGCTAGATGCAGAAAAAAATTATATTCAATTTGCCACCCGATGGAGGTCAGTATAGATGGACTAATAGAACAAGTCCCACACACTGCTAGAAGCCCAATTTTTTTTTCAGAGCTAGATACAGAAAAAAATGATATTCAATTTGCAACCTGATGGAGGTTATTATAGATGGACTAATAGAACAAGCCCCACATACTGCTAGAAGCCCAAATTTTTTTTCAGAGCTAGATGCAGAAAAAAATTATATTCAATTTGCAACCTGATGGAGGTCAGTATAGATGGACTAATAGACCAAGTCCCACACACTGCTAGAAGCCCAAATATTTTTTCAGAGCTAGATGCAGATAAAAATTATTTTTAATTTGCAACCTGATGGAGGTTAGTATAGATGGACTAAAAGACGAAGTCCCATACGCTGCTAGAAGCCAAAATATTTTTTCAGAGCTAGATGCAGATAAAAATTATTTTTAATTTGCAACCTCATGGAGGTCAGTATAGATGGACTAATAGACCAAGTCCAACACACTGCTAGAAGCCCAAATATTTTTTGAGAGGTAGATGCAGAAAAAAATTATCTTCAATTTGCAACCTAATGGATTTCAGTATAGATGGACTAATAGACCAAGTCTCACTCACCGCTAGAAGCCCAAATATTTTTTCAGAGCTAGATGCAGAAAAAAAATATTTTTAATTTGCAACCTGATGGAGTTTAGTATAGATGGACTAATAGACCAAGTCCACACACTGCTAGAAGCCCAAATATTTTTTCAGAGCTAGATGCAGAAAATAATTATATTGAATTTGCAACCTGATGGAGGTCAGTATAGATGGACTAATAGAATGATGCTATGCCCAAAAGGTTTTACTTCACTAGGTGCAGTAAAAAAATTGGTTTTCTATACACAGGTGGTGTAGCTTGCAACACAGATAGGCTACTCCACTGACTAACACACTCTGCAATAGGCCAAAAAGGATTAGCTTTGCTAGATTTAGCCAAATGCTGTGAAAAAACTTGCACAGCACTGGCACAGACCTGCCTGGCAAAAACTGATAGGAACTGATGTAACTTAGTCCTGAAAAGGACTGCAATTACAATTTGTCTTTACCCCCAACCTATCTATTTAAGAGCACAGACCTGCCTGATAAAAGTTGTAGGAAATGCTGTCACCTAGTCCTTAAAAGGACTGCAATCACAACTCTTCCCTACTCCCAAGCTATCTGTAGATTTGTGCGAAAATTGGCTTGAAATCAACAAGGTATAGCGCACACAGCATCAGCGGTGGCGTCTAACACGCAGCTGCAGCAGTGAGAAAATGGTGGCGACGGGGAAAATGGCTGGGTCTTTTAGGGCAAGGACATGTGACATACACTGCCAATGACACATGCCCTTGCTTGTGTGAAAAAAAGCACTTCGCTCTGTGTGTGCGCTGCTGATAGGCTGATAGATTGCACCTCCCCACTGTAAATGCGGGAAAGAGAAAAAAAAATGGAGATCTTCATTATTCCTGCAGAGATCCATCCCCTGCCCCTCCCCCCGCCCCGCTGTACACTCAAACTGCGTATTAACATTAATTTTCAGCATTACTGAGAAAAAATCCAGTTATGATTTTGGGGCACGAACAGTTATCGAATTTAACCTCGAACAGCCGAATTTTTTTCAAATCGTTCGTGTTCGCCGAACGGCTCGAACACCGCCCAAAACAGCTCGAATTTGAGATTGGCGAACCGTTCGAGTCTAACACCGCTCATCTCTACTCACACACAGAAAATGCACACGCACACTCGCACACTCACACACAGAAAAATGTGCACACACGCTCAAACATACTGAAAATTACACATACATGCTCACACACACAGGAAAAAACACATACACGCTCACACACACAGAAAAATACAGATTCACACTTATACACACAGAAAAATTATGCACACTCACACACACAGAAAATTTCACAGGCACGCTCACACACAGAAAAATGCACATGCACGCTCACACACAGAAAAATGCACACGCAGGCTCGGAAAGAAAAAAGCACATGTACGCTCACACACACAGAAAAATGCACGTGTATGCTCATACACACAGAAAAATGCACACGCATGCTCACACACACAGAAAAATGCACAGGCATGCTCACACACACAGAAAAATGCACAGGCATTCTCACACACAGAAAAATGCATGCGCATGCTCACACACACAGAAAACTGCACATGCACGCTCACACACAGAAAAATACACATGCATGCGCACACACAGGAAAAAACACATGCACGTCCACACACATAGAAAAATACACATGCACGCTCATACACACAGAAAAATGCACACTAACACACACAGGAAATTGCACAGGCATGTGCACACACAGAAAAATGCACATGCACACTCACACACAAAAAATGCACCCGCACACTCGCACACTCACACCCACAGAAAAATGTGCACGCACGCTCACACACACTGAAAATTACGCATACATGCTCACACACACAGGAAAAAACACATGCACACTCACACACACAGAAAAATACACACGCACACTCATACACACAGGAAAAAACACATGCACATTCACACACATAGAAAAATACACATACAAGCTCATACACACAGAAAAATGCACACTAACACACACAGGAAATTGCACAGGCATGCGCACACACAGAAAAATGCACATGCATGCTCACACACAGAAAATGCACACGCACACTCGCACACTTACACACACAGAAAAATGTGCACGGACTCTCACACACGCTGAAAATTACACATACATGCTCACACACACAGGAAAAAACACATGCACGCTCACACACACAGAAAAATGCACATGCACACTCATTCACACAGAAAAATGATGAACACTCACACACACAGGAAATTTCACAGGCACGCTCACACACAGAAAAATTCATATGCACGCTCACAAACACAGAAAAATGCACACGCAGGCTCACACACAGAAAAAAGCTCATGTACGCTCATACACAGAAAATGCACGCGCACGCTCACACACACAGAAAAATGCACAGGCATGCTCACACACACAGAAAAATGTACACGCACGCTCACACACAAAAAAATGCACACGCATGCTCACACACACAGAAAAATTAACATGCATGCTCACACAGAAAAATGCACACGCTCACACCCACAGTAAAATACACATGCACTCTCACACACAGAGGAAAATGCACACGCATGCTCACACACAGAAAAATGCACACGCAAGCTCACGCACACATAAAAATGCACATGTGGTGTAATACATGACCCCGCTCTGTCCAATTCTATTGGAGCAGTGGTGTAATATGTGATCCCAATCCGTACACTTCTATAGGAGCAGTGGTGTAATATGTGATCCCGCTACGTCCACTTCTATAGGAACAGTGGTGTAATATGTGACCCCACTCTGTCCACTTCTATAGGTGCAGGGGTGTAATAATATAGAATAGATAAATGTCTTGTACATATATAATTTCACATGCCCCTATATATTAAACATGCACTCTTTAGTGCCTTTCATGAGGCACTAAATGGCGTTTACTCTAATAAATGAAAAAAAAAACAGCATGGGGACCCCCCTCGCCTATTTTTGGTAACAAGGCAAGGTAAAGCACACCGCTTTGGGTTTATATTATCAGGCTGGAAAGGTGCCTGGTTATTGGGACCTTCCCAGCCTAAAAATACCAGCCCGCAGCCGCACCAGAAGTGTTGCATCACATTAGATGCGACAATTCTGGAGCTTTGTCTGCCTCTTCCTGATTGCTCTGGTGTGGTGGCAATTGGGGTAATGGTAGTTGGGGATGATGACAGCTGTGATTTGTAAAAAATCACATCTGCCATCAACCCCTGGGGTTAGTAATGGAGAGGGGTCTATCAGACACCCACATTACTAACCCACAAATGGAAAAAAAACAGAAAAATAAATGTAACTTGAATAAAGACTCCCCAACACTTACCAAGGTTCATCAATTTATTTTTGAAAAAAAAATCAAGCAGGTCCGACGTAGACCATGACCTTCCCACGACGATCCCCAAATCCAGCATCCAAAGGCTATGGAGCTTGGCTCAGAGAATGACACTCCATAAGCTGTAGGGCCTGCTGCGCTCCTCAAGACTAGTGATGAGCCACCCCTGCAGTGTTCGGGTTCAGTTCGGTTCGTTGAACACCGGGATGTTCGTGGAACTGTTCATCGAACAACTTAGAACACTGTCGAACACCGTGGAACACCATTAAAACCAATGGCAGGCAAACAAAAACACAAAGAAAACACCTTCAAAGGTGTCCAAAAGCTGACAAACTGCTCAGAAGACACTCTCTTTAAAAAAGCCGGCCGGCAATTCCGCATCGGTACCCGACAATTTAGAACAGAAAGAATAGAGCATCACACATAGATCAGATAGATAGAAACATGTCAGTCACATATATAAGAAGTACAGTGACAGTGTTGGTTACTGTACTTGTCATTTAGTGTTAAAGGATTTATTAAAAAAAATAATAGTGTTTTCATGCACCGTCTCTTAAAAAAAGCCGGGTGGCAATTCAGCATCGGTACCCGACAATTTAGAACAGAAAGAATAGAGCATCACACATAGATTAGATAAATAGAAACATTTCAGTCACATATATAATAAGTACAGTGATAGTGTTGATTACTGTACTTGTCATTTAGTGTTAAAATAAAGGATTTATTAGAAAAAAAATTGGCGTGGGGTTCCCCGTAATTTTAGTCTCTAGCGGAGGTTAAGCAGACAGCTGGGGCAGATTTTTGAAGCCTGGGAAGGGGGTAATACCCACAGTGCTTCCCAGGCTACTAATATTAGCCCCCAGCTGAATACCTAGCCTTTACTAGCTATTAAAATGGGGGACCCAAAAAAAAAAATGACGTGGGGTCCCCCCTATTTTAATAGCTAGCAAAGGCTAGGCAGGCAGCTGGGGGCTGATATTATTAGCACAGGAAGGGTGCCATGAATATTGGCCTCCTCCCATGCTAGAAACACCAGCACTCAACCACTCCAGAAATGGCGCATCCATAGGATGCGCCAATTTTGGCACTTAGCCTCGCTCTTCCCACTGCCCTGTAGCGGTGGCAGTGGGGTAATAGGGCAGGAGTTGATGTCAGCTTATAATGCCAGCTGACATCAAGCCCAGGTTAGCAATGGAGAGGCGTCTATAAGACACCCCCTTTACTAACCCCATGGTCAAAGTTAAAAAAACACAAACAACCAGAATAAATTCCTTTAATTGAAATAAACACACAATTCTTTAATGTTCTAAATTAAACCATTCTTAACGTTACGCCCATTCCAGCTGAAGCCAACGATCTCCTGCAATAAAAGTAAAATAATAAACCAACCTCATCCTTACCTTTCCTTGGTTCCCAGGATGGCTCCAGCTCTGCTATATTCACATGACTGGCTGGATCGCAGCAGAAAGCTGCCATCCAGCTTGCAATGCCGCAGAAACTGAGAAGCGCAGGCATGCTTGTTCAATGAACTCAGCTCACCTCATGCACGTCACTGACAGCGTGGGAAAATTCTCCTGCGCTTGCCGTGAGCGCAGTAGAATTCTCTCACGTTCACCGCAAGCGCAGGAGAATTTTCCCATGCTGTCAGTGACGTGCATGAGGTGAGCTGAGTTCATTGGACATGAACTCGGCTCATCTGGATGCCATCACAGCGAGACACTGAGGAGCGCAAGCATGCTTGCGCTTTTCAGTGTCTGCGGCATGGTAAGCTGGATGGCAGCTTTCTGCTGAGATCCAGCCTGTCATGTCAATGTAGCAGAGGTGAAGCCATCCTGGGAACCATGGAAAGGTAAGGATGAGGTTGGTTTATTATTTTACTTTTATTGCAGAAGACATTGGCTTCAGCTAGAATGGGTGTGATGGTAAGTATGGTTTAATTTAGAACATTAAAGAATTGTGTGTTTATTTCAATTATAGGACTTTATTCTGGGTGTTGTGTTTTTTTAAATACTTTACTAGAAATTCATGGTGGTCATGTCTTATATTGGCGTGACCCCATGAATTTTGGGCTTAAGGCCAGCTGAAAATACCAAGCTGGCCCTAACCCCTTTATTACCCAGTGAGCCACCACACCAGGGCCCTGGATGAGTTGGGTACAGCGCCAGAAGATGGCGCTTCTATGAATGCGCCATTTTCTGGGGTGGCTGTGGACTGCAATTTGCAGCAGGGGGGGGCAGAAAGCTTGGGCCTCCCTGCGCTACGAATTACAGCCCCCAGCTGCCTAGTTATACTTGGCTGGACATAAAAATAGGGCGAAGCCCCAAGTATTTTTTTTAATTATTTCATGAAATTCATGAAATAATAAAAAAAAGGGCTTCCCTATATTGTTGTGTCCGGCCAGGTAGAAATAGACAGCTGGTGGTTGGGGGCAGCCCGTTCCTGGATGCTGTACCTGGCTGGCATACATAATTATGGCGAAGCCCACATCAAAATTTTTGGGAAAAAATAATTTAAAAATAATTAAAAAAATATATAATTTAGGGACTGCATCTTTATTAACCCCTCAAGTGGAGGGGTTAATAAAGATGCAGTCCCTAAATGTGTTTCTTTTTACATTTTTTAATGAATTTTTCACCAAAAATTTGACGTGGCCTTCGCCATATTTTTGTGTCCAGCCAGGTACAGCAGGCAGGAACAGGCTGCCCCCAACCCCCAGATGCCTATTTGTACCTGGCTGGAAACAAAAATACAGGGAAGCCGTTTTTTTAATTATTTCATGAATTTCATGAAATAATTAAAAAAAAATTGACGTGGGGCTTCACCCTATTTTTGCATCCAGCCAGGTACAGCAGGCAGGAACGGGCTGCCCCCAACCCCCAGATGCCTATTTGCACCTGGCTGGAAACAAAAATACAGGGAAGCCTTTTTTTTAATTATTTCATGAATTTCATGAAATAATAAAAAAAAAATTGACGTGGGGCTTCGCCCTATTTTTGTGTCCAGCCAGGTACAGCAAGCAGGAACGGGCTGCCCCCAAACCCCAGATGCCTATTTGTACCTGGCTCGAAACTAAAATACAGGGAAGCCCTTTTTTTAATTATTTCATGAATTTCATGAAATACTCCTCCTCCACTACTGTAACAATTAATATTTTACATTGCAGAAATTCTTTTCCATCAATGACACCTCTAGTTCCTTGACCTGCAGTACTCCTTATGCCAAGAAAGATATTTTAGAACAACTTGTTCTAGGTAATGTATTGAATGAGATGGACAGTCAGAATTTTTACTTAGATGTCATGGGCCTGGAGGAAAAGGAGAACACAATTCTACTGTATGTTGGTAGCTCTGTCAGCTGTAATAGTAGGGGCATTGTCAATAGCAGCTGAGGTGGTGGAGGAACTTTAGGTCAGGGAAAATTAGAGGTGGGAATCAGAAGCTCGGGACATGTTCCACAATAGAGCAAATGTCAGCTTAGTCAGGGATGATGATAATGACTATGTGGTGCACAATACCTGCGAACCAAAATAGGGGTAACAAGATTTGATGTCATCAGGGCAGAATGGTGTTCGCTTTGGCAATAAAGAGCTGAGTCAACATTTGGCCAAAATATCTTTCAGGAGCATATGTGCTTCTTCAGTGGTCAGCTCAAATGCTGATGATGCTGAAAGTGTTATGGATAGAGGAGGCTTAACAGCATCTTAAAGTTCTGCTCATGGTCATGGTGGCATGTCCTAAATGCAGGCATCTCAGTTGTGGGAATTATTTTCCTTGTTGCCAACCAGTAAATTCTTTGCAGTGTGCAAGCTCTGAAAGAGGAAGAGAAGCTGTGGACAAGCTTGAATAGACTAGGAACTATAGCTTTCCATCAGCACATAAAATTACATCACCTGCTCATTTGGGAAAAACAAGCTAGTCAGCAATATGAGCAACATTATCAAGCTGTCCTGCTACACATTTTTTTTGTGCTTGTCTTATGGTTGCCATGCCACATCCTCAAGTAGTACTTGGTCAGTGTTGTCATCATCATTCACAATTTATGCTCCTCATACTCTGACTTCTTCTACTCCTCCTTTTCTGTATCAATCAAATATCCATCCCTGATTGTGTGACTAAGAAACAAGTGTACACTCCCAGACATCTGCCTTTGAGCCAACTCAAATTCCATCTGGTTAGGTTCTCAGCGGACTCCGATGCCTTACAAGAAATTATGATGTTCATTCTACCTCACTGTAAGATGTCCCGCCATCAGTATTTCTGACAGAAAGATTTTTCCTCTATGTGCTTTCACTTGCAGGATAACATGGGCTGCTGTTTTAACTTGGAATGGCTACATAAAAACATAGAGCAGTAACTATGGTCAGGGACGGTACTTGTCTTTAATAGCCCCCTATGTGAATGTTTTTATGGGATGCACCACCGCAAAAATGACATGTGACAAAACCTCAATGTTTAGACTTTAAGTCTTTTTTAAGCCTCAATGTTTAGACTTTAAGTCTGTTTCAAGCCTCAATGTTTAGACTTTAAGTCTGTTTTCAATATCAGGCAGAAGTTATCCACCTCCTCCAGCAGTTATTCACATGACCTCTGCATCTTCCTCAATGGACAAAACCTCATCCACAATAACAACAAGGCACAGCATTGCTTCAACTTCTATTCTTAGTCTTTTCATTCCTATAGGGTTAATTGCTACCAATCTGTTTTACTGCTTGTGGACATGTGCAATAAGAGCCATAAAGTTCAAGTGTTACTCCTTTGCATCAATCAGTAAATTTCACACTGAATAGCTCCCTTGTCATTTGGAAATTTGCATTCTAGTAAGCAACAATGGCCAAACAGTTATGTTTGCACAACATTTGGGCAAGGAAACTCCTTGCAGGATTGTCATGCCAGGTGTGGGGAAGACATAGTGCAACACAGAGGGAAAAGACAAAGGGAGCCCAGACACTAGGGAAAGGGGGGAAGTGTGAGACCTCCTAGTCTGGCCTAGCGTCACCCTGTCTCAACTATCGTCTCTATATTGCCTCCTCAACAATCGTCGCACACATGCCCCACTGTACTCTCCCTGGCGCATGGTTACGGCTAGGGATGGAAGCAGATGAGCGCTTGTCAACCTCCACTAAATACTATAGACAAAAAGGATGGACAAAACAGGGGAAATTGCTTAGCTTTAGATGAACTCCAAATAAGCACACGACCTCAAGCTCCAGAGAGGATGAAGTACTGCTCCTGCTAAGCTTCACAAGTAGAAATGGATATAGCCAGTGACTCCCTCTCAGACACAACAGGTATATATACACCAAGGCCAAAGAGCTAATTAACAAGAGAGAGGTAGTCCTAAAGACAGCCTCTTATCTAAGAAACTGTCTGAAATGCCAAATGTAGAGATCTGCAACTCACGGCAGGGGGACTGTCTGTCACCTCTGACACACCCGTAACAATGATGTGCATCCAATCCAGTCAGCCTCAGTGCTGCTTAGTTTGCAACATTGCAAAGCAATGAAATTCAACCCTGCATATGTTAAATCACCTGTTTGAGCAGTGTAAAGCAGTGACTGATTACGCAGGAGACAATCTGGTGCTTGAGTTACTTTGAAATCTGCCATTGACAGCTGATGAGGGGTGCATGTCACCTACTGAACCCTGTGAAGAGTTTACGCAATTTGTTGGTGAGAAAAACTGTGGAATCATTGATGTCATACTCCTCTTATATATGATGGAGAAAAGTCGCAAATGGATGCAACACCAATTTACACATGTTCATCACCACCTGGAATTCTCAAAGACAATCAGAAGGATGTGAATGATAGAAAAGTGGGAGGTAGAGTAGCAGCAGTAGTCTCTGAGGGACATTAAGTATTTCCAGATGCAAGTAGGGGACATGGGTGACAGTCAGTGTAAAATTGATGATAACGATGATGATGCTGGTCATAGTGACAAAACCATAAAATATTGTTTCACCTTGTCCTATCTATGAAGTACAGACAGAACGGCTGCACAAGATGACAGCCTCTTTGTACGCACTCCATGTCTGCTTTTCGTCAAATAACCTGCTTCAATTACCTGTTCATTGTGGGGGGTACAAACAGTGATCAAATGCCCCAAAACTCTGATCTGCATAACTCATAAGTCTACTTATAAGTCTACTTATAACAGGCAGTCAATCATGTCTTTAATGTTAATTACCTGCAAATAATTAACCCTGTATCTGCAGGTAAATAGTGTTTTTGGACATGACAAGTTCTCTTTAAACAATTTGCCACATTTAGGATTTCCTTAAAAGTTAAAAACAGAAATCTGAACCTGATATGAGCAGGCATAAATATGTGGCAAAAGTTTGTCTTTTTTTCTTTAAACTTAATAAATTCCTCTTAAACACATACCATGCCCATATTTTGTTCAACTGGAAAAAAGAGTGTAATTTTTTTTGTACAGTTAAGGCACAAGTGATAATTTTTGATAATTTTTTGACACATTTCTGTTTGCTGTGTGAATGAACTGTACAATTATGCATGGGAAGTCTGTGAAGAATGTGTGTATGAAATGTGTTTGTCAGCCTCAGCCTGTGATATTACGGTTGAAATTTTCAGTCTTGATCACCATTTGAGACTACTACTACTAAGGGCATCCTCTCTTCTCTCTGCTTTCATGCTGTTTCTCGCTGACTGATCTGTTCTTTTGTGTTTTCTTTCAGTCAGTTCAATGCTTGAGGGAATTGAAATGAGAGTAATGGAAATAGAAATGTATAGGTCACATTATTTATTACAAGTGTAAGAACCACAAAGTGACATACAGACATGCTAAGATGTTTAACATTATTATTAGTGTTGAGCGAGCACTAAAATGCTCGGGTGCTCGAAGCTTGGGCCGAGTTCGCAGTGATACTCGGGTGCTCGACCCGAGCAACGAGCCCAATGTTAGTCTATGGGAGACCCGAGCATTTTTGTGGCGGCACCCCCGGCAGTCTTTTAAAAGCCTAACAAGTGCCCAAAACGATAGTGACAGTGCTCAAATGACATGGGGACAGCATGGGGATCGCCCCAGGCAGCATTTCTGACCCCCAGGTCACTGTTGTCAACAACGTGGTCAGAGGTATTAAGCCACTTTTACAGGCTCATAATAAAACATTCAAAAACGAAAGTGAAACTTTTTTCCTGTGAAATATGTTAAGGAATTTCTTTTCCAGGGTAAAGACTTGTGTATAAGGTAAAATAAATAACCAAAAACAAAAATACTCCTCCACATCTTGGGCTATGTTCACAAGTAGCATTTTTATGCGTTTTTGCACTTTTGTATTGCTTTCAACTGTGACAAATGCATTCACCGGGAAATGTAATATTAACATTTTACAATCTTATCTGGCCATGTGCTGTGTGACACATGCATACAGTGCTGAAAAGACATCAGAAGTGATCCTTGCCACAAAAGAAGATGCAGACTTGCAACTATCCCCGTGCAAGTCCTTGTCCCAGGGCAGTGTTCAATTGTACCTCCCCCATTCCTTGCAATGCAAGCGCAAATATGCAGCCAACCACCCACCCACCCGAAGGCTGCAATACCATACTGCTAGCTTGCACTTGAAATGGGGCCTTTTAGTTTTGAGGAGGCCAAAGCTGGCCACTACCTCATGGCTGCTTCGGCCGGGTGTCCATAAATGGTCCCCAGCCGCCCCGATTTCTCCGCGGAACATCCCCACAGACTTTTCTTAGCCCGGCCAACTTTAGGGCAGCATTGGACGAGCCCACCGGAGAACCAGACTTCTCCAGTGGGCCCTGGCTTCTCCATCAGGGCAGTTGAGAGAGCCAAGGTGAGGAGCATGATGATGATGATAGAAGTTAGCTTTGTTTTGTTGGAATGCAAGCGTAAGTGTGCAACCTGCCACACACCCACCCCCAGTCTGCAATACCATACTGCTAGCTTGCTTGCACTTGAAATTGGGCCTTTTAGGCATGTGGAGGCAGATGACGGCCACCATGTCATGGCTGCGTTGGTGGCCCTTTTATCCATTCTCAGTCCCTAGCCGCCCGACGGCCGGGTGTCCACGCTCAGTCCCCAGCCGCCAGGGGGCGGACGGGTGTCCACACTCGGTCCCCAGCCGCCCCGCGGCCGGGTGTCCACACACGGTCCCCAGCCGCCACGGGATGGCTGGGTGTTCATAAGCGGTCCCCAGCCGCCCTTATTTCTCCTGTTACCGACCCATACACTTTTCTTAGACTGGCCTGCTTTAGGGCAGCATTGGACGAGCCCACCAGAGAACCAGACTCCTCTGGTGGGCCCTGGCTTCTCCATCAGGGCAGTTGAGAGTGCCAAGGTGAGGAGCATGATGATGATAGAAGTTAGCATCTGTTTTATTTTCTTGGAATGCAAGCACATGTATGTTGTAACGGCTAGGCCTTAGGTGGTCAGCGTTTTGGCGCATATCCTACCTCCAACGAGGATTGCTGGATGTTTTCCTGCTACTATCCCAGTTCTATGACTCCTGGTAAAACAAAGCTTCAGGTGATAAATGATGGATGAGGTGGTGACAAAGGAGAAAGAGCAGGAGGAACAGGGACCATTCACATCAATATCAGGCCAGTCAGCCACATATGTCTTGAAGGATATGTTTCTGTAACAAAAGTAGAGGTTCTGCTACACAGTTATAGGGCATACAGTGAGTGCAATGCCTACCAAACATTTTGAGGCACTCCAATGCCCCTTGGAAGTGACATGGAGGTTAGAGGGCCTTAACTAAACCTTTTTTTCCATTTATAGCAACTGGGTCTCCTGTACACTGTTGGCCTAAGCAGTGAATGGAAGGCTTTCCTAATATTCTGAGGGACTGCAATGCCCCTTGAAACAGACGTGGATTACAGCGTACTAAAAACCTTCTACCCATTAATGGGGAGTGGGTCTCCGTTAGCTTTCGCCTTTGCATTGAAAAGCAAAAGCTGACTAAAATTAGGAGGAAATGCAATGCCCATTGGAAGAGTCGTGGAGGTTAGAGGTAATTAAAAACAACATTTGAATGCCCCTCGGAAGAGACGTGGAGGTCACAGTAGCTTAACAATATGCTTTTAATGCCCCTTGGAAGAGACATGGAGGTTGCAGTAGCTTAACAAGATGGTTTTAATGCCCCTCGGAAGAGACGTGGAGGTCGCAGTAGCATAACAAGACTCTTTTAATGCCCCTTGGAAAAGTGGTGGAGGTCGCAGTAGCTTAACAAGACGGTTTTAATGCCCCTCAGAAGAGACGTGGAGGTCAGAGTGGTATAACAACACGCTTTTAATGCCCCTCAGAAGAAACGTGTAGGTCCCAGTAGCTTAACAAGACACTTTTAATGCCCCTCAGAAGAGACGTGGAGGTTGCAGTAGCTTAAAACGACGGTTTTAATGCCCCTTACCATAGCCATACCGTACAGCACATTACAAACATTATTCCCATTATTGGGAAGTGGGTCTCCAATAGTCTTTGCTTATGCCTTCCAAGCAAAAGGTGCCAAAAATTAGGACGTAGGAACTTGCAATTCCCTTACAAGAGCCATGCAGTACAGCATATTACAAACATTATCCTTATTATTGGGAAGTGGGTCTCCCATAGTCTTTGATTATGCCTTCCAAGCAAAAGCTGCCAAAAATTATGAGGAAATGCAATGCCCGTTCGAAAAGTCGTGGAGGTCCCAGTAGCTTAACAAGACCGTTTTAATGCCCCTCAGAAGAGACGTGGAGGTCAGAGTGGTATAACAACACACTTTTAATGCCCCTCAGAAGAGACGTGGAGGTCAGAGTGGTATAACAAGATGGTTTTAATGCCCCTCAGAAGAGACGTGGAGGTCACAGTAGCTTAACAGGACGCTTTTAATGCCCCTCAGAAGAGACGTGGGGGTCAAAGTGTTATAACAACATGCTTTTAATGCCCCTCAGAAGAGACGTGGAGGTCAGAGTGGTATAACAAGACGTTTTTAATGCCCCTCAGAAGAAACGTGGAGGTCAGAGTGGTATAACAATACGCTTTTAATGCCCCTCAGAAGAGACATGGAGGTCAGAGTGGTATAACAACACGCTTCTAATGCCCCTCAGAAGAGATGTGGAGGTCAGAGTGGTATAAAAAATGGTTTTAATGCCCCTCAGAAGAGACGTGGAGGTCACAGTAGCTTAACAAGATGCTTTTAATGCCCCTCAGAAGAGACGTGGAGGTCAGAGTGGTATAACAAGACGGTTTAATGCCCCTCAGAAGAGACGTGGAGGTCGCAGTAGCTTAGCAAGATGCTTTTAATGCACCTCAGAAAAGACGTGGAGGTCAGAGTGATATAACAGTACGGTTTTAATGCCCCTCAGAAGAGACGTGGAGGTCACAGTAGCTTAACAAGACACTTTTAATGCCCCTCAGAAGAGATGTGGAGGTCAGAGTGGTAAAACAACACGCTTTTAATGCCCCTCAGAAGAGACGTGGAGGTCAGAGTGGTATAACAACACGCTTTTCATGCCCCTCAGAAGAGACATGGAGGTCAGAGTGGTATAACAGGATGGTTTTAATGCCCCTCAGAAGAGACGTGAAGGTCACAGTAGCTTAACAAGACGCTTTTAATGCCCTTCAGAAGAGACGTGGAGATCAGAGGGGTATAAGAACACGCTTTTAATACCCCTCAGAAGAGACGTGGAGGTCAGAGTGTTATAACAACATGCTTTTAATGCCCCTCAGAAGAGACGTGGAGGTCAGAGTGGTATAACAACCCGCTTTTAATGCCCCTCAGAAGAGACGTGGAGGTCAGAGTGGTATAACAAGATGGTTTTAATGCCCCTCAGAAGAGACGTGGAGGTCACAGTAGCTTAACAGGAAGCTTTTAATGCCCCTCAGAAGAGACGTGGAGGTCAAAGTAGTATATCAACATGCTTTTAATGCCCCTCAGAAGAGACGTGGAGGTCAGAGTGGTATAACAAGATGGTTTTAATGCCCCTCAGAAAAGACGTTGAGGTTGCAGTAGCTTAACAAGACTCTTTTAATGCCCCTCAGAAGAGACATGGTGGTCAGAGTGGTATAACAACACGCTTTTAATGCCCCTCAGAAGAGATGTGAAGGTCAGAGTGGTATAACAAATGGTTTTAATGCCCCTCAGAAGACACGTGGAGGTCACAGTAGCTTAACAAGACACTTTTAATGCCCCTCAGAAGAGACGTGGAGGTCAGAGTGGTATAACAACACGCTTTTAATGCCCCTCAGAAGAGACGTGGAGGTCAGAGTGGTATAACAAGATGGTTTTAATGCCCCTCAGAAGGAACGTGGAGGTCAGAATTGTATAACAACACGATTTTAATGCCCCTCAGAAGAGACGTGGAGGTCAGAGTGGTATAACAAGATAACAAGACGTTTTAATTCCCCTCAGAAGAGACGTGGAGGTCAGAGTGGTATAGCAAGACGGTTTTAATGCCCCTCAGAAGAGACGTGGAGGTCACAGTAGCTTAACAAGACGCTTTTAATGCCCCACAGAAGAGACGTGGAGGTCAAAGTGGTATAACAACATGCTTTTAATGCCCCTCAGAAGAGACATGGAGGTCAGAGTGGTATAACAACGCGTTTTAATGCCCCTCAGAAGAGACGTGGAGGTCAGAGTGGTATAACAAGACGGTTTTAATGCCCCTCAGAAAAGAGGTTTAGGTCGCAGTAGCTTAACAAGACTCTTTTAATGCCCCTCAGAAGAGACATGGAGGTCAGAGTGGTATAACAACATGCTTTTAATGCCCCTCAGAAGAGATGTGGAGGTCAGAGTGGTATAACAAATGGTTTAATGCCCCTCAGAAGAGACGTGGAGGTCAGAGTGGTATAACAACACGCTTTTAATGCCCCTCAGAAGAGACGTGGAGGTCAGAGTGGTATAACAAGACGGTTTTAATGCCCATCAGAAGAGACGTGGAGGTCAGAGTGGCATCACAAGATGGTTTGAATGCCCCTCAGAAGAGACGTGGAGGTCACAGTAGCTTAACAAGACTCTTTTAGTGCCCCTCAGAAGAGATGTGGAGGTCAGAGTGGTATAACAACACGCTTTTAATGCCCCTCAGAAGAGATGTGGAGGTCAGAGTGGTATAACAAGACGGTTTAATGCCCCTCAGAAGAGACGTGGAGGTCGCAGTAGCTTAGCAAGACGCTTTTAATGCACCTCAGAAGAGACGTGGAGGTCAAAGTGGTATAACAGTACGGTTTGAATGCCCCTCAGAAGAGACGTGGAGGTCACAGTAGCTTAACAAGACACTTTTAATGCCCCTCAGAAGAGATGTGGAGGTCAGAGTGGTATAACAACAAGCTTTTAATGCCCCTCAGAACAGACGTGGAGGTCAGAGTGGTATAACAACACGCTTTTGATGCCCCTCAGAAGAGACATGGAGGTCAGAGTGGTATAACAGGATGGTTTTAATGCCCCTCAGAAGAGACGTGGAGGTCACAGTTGCTTAACAAGACGCTTTTAATGCCCTTCAGAAGAGACGTGGAGGTCAGAGGGGTATAAGAACACGCTTTTAATGCCCCTCACAAGAGACTTGGAGGTCAGAGTGTTATAACAACACGCTTTTAATGCCCCTCAGAAGAGACGTGGAGGTCAGAGTGGTATAACAACCCGCTTTTAATGCCCCTCAGAAGAGACGTGGAGGTCAGAGTGGTATAACAAGATGGTTTTAATGCCCCTCAGAAGAGACGTGGAGGTCACAGTAGCTTAACAAGACGCTTTTAATGCCCTTTAGAAGAGACGTGGAGGTCAAAGTGGTATAACAACATGCTTTTAATGCCCCTCAGAAGAGACGTGGAGGTCAGAGTGGTATAACAACACGTTTTAATGCCCCTCAGTAGAGACGTGGAGGTCAGTGTGGTATAACAAGATGGTTTTAATGCCCCTCAGAAAAGACGTTGAGGTTGCAGTAGCTTAACAAGACGCTTTTAATGCCCCTCAGGAGAGACATGGTGGTCAGAGTGGTATAACAACACGCTTTTAATGCCCCTCAGAAGAGATGTGAAGGTCAGAGTGGTATAACAAATGGTTTTAATGCCCCTCAGAAGACACGTGGAGGTCACAGTAGCTTAACAAGACTCTTTTAATGCCCCTCAGAAGAGACGTGGAGGTCAGAGTGGTATAACAAGACGCTTTTAATGCCCCTCAGAAGAAACGTGGAGGTCAGAGTGGTATAACAATACGCTTTTAATGCCCCTCAGAAGAGACATGGAGGTCAGAGTGGTATAACAGCACGCTTCTAATGCTCCTCAGAAGAGATATGGAGGTCAGAGTGGTATAAAAAATGGTTTTAATGCCCCTCAGAAGAGACGTGGAGGTCACAGTAGCTTAACAAGATGCTTTCAATGCCCCTCAGAAGAGACGTGGAGATTAGAGTGGTATAACAAGACGGTTTAATGCACCTCAGAAGAGACGTGGAGGTCGCAGTAGCTTAGCAAGACGCTTTTAATGCACCTCAGAAGAGACGTGGAGGTCAGAGTGATATAACAGTACGGTTTTAATGCCCCTCAGAAGAGACGTGGAGGTCACAGTAGCTTAACAAGACACTTTTAATGCCCCTCAGAAGAGATGTGGAGGTCAGAGTGGTATAACAACACGCTTTTAATGCCCCTCAGAAGAGACATGGAGGTCAGAGTGGTATAACAGGATGGTTTTAATGCCCCTCAGAAGAGACGTGGAGGTCACAGTAGCTTAACAAGAAGGTTTTAATGCCCTTCAGAAGAGACGTGGAGGTCAGAGGGGTATAAGAACACGCTTTTAATGCCCCTCAGAAGAGACGTGGAGGTCAGAGTGTTATAACAACATGCTTTTAATGCCCCTCAGAAGATACGTGGAGGTCAGAGTGGTATAACAACCCTCTTTTAATGCCCCTCAGAAGAGACGTGGAGGTCAGAGTGGTATAACAAGATGGTTTTAATGCCCCTCAGAAGAGACGTGGAGGTCACAGTAGCTTAACAAGAAGCTTTTAATGCCCCTCAGAAGAGACGTGGAGGTCAAAGTGGTATATCAACATTCTTTTAATGCCCCTCAGAAGAGACGTGGAGGTCAGAGTGGTATAACAAGATGGTTTTAATGCCCCTCAGAAAAGACGTTGAGGTTGCAGTAGCTTAACAAGACTCTTTTAATGCCCCTCAGAAGAGACATGGTGGTCAGAGTGGTATAACAACACGCTTTTAACGCCCCTCAGAAGAGATGTGAAGGTCAGAGTGGTATAACAAATGGTTTTAATGCCCCTCAGAAGACACGTGGAGGTCACAGTAGCTTAACAAGACGCTTTTAATGCCCCTCAGAAGAGACGTGGAGGTCAGAGTGGTATAACAACACGCTTTTAATGCCCCTCAGAAGAGACGTGGGGGTCAGAGTGGTATAATAAGATGGTTTTAATGCCCCTCAGAAGAGACGTGGAGGTTAGAGTGGTATAACAAGACGGTTTAATGCCCCTCAGAAGAGACGTGGAGGTCGCAGTAGCTTAGCAAGACGCTTTTAATGCACCTCAGAAGAGACGTGGAGGTCAGAGTGATATAACAGTACGGTTTTAATGCCCCTCAGAAGAGACGTGGAGGTCACAGTAGCTTAACAAGACACTTTTAATGCCCCTCAGAAGAGATGTGGAGGTCAGAGTGGTATAACAACACGCTTTTAATGCCCCTCAGAAGAGACATGGAGGTCAGAGTGGTATAACAGGATGGTTTTAATGCCCCTCAGAAGAGACGTGGAGGTCACAGTAGCTTAACAAGAAGGTTTTAATGCCCTTCAGAAGAGACGTGGAGGTCAGAGGGGTATAAGAACACGCTTTTAATGCCCCTCAGAAGAGACGTGGAGGTCAGAGTGTTATAACAACATGCTTTTAATGCCCCTCAGAAGATACGTGGAGGTCAGAGTGGTATAACAACCCTCTTTTAATGCCCCTCAGAAGAGACGTGGAGGTCAGAGTGGTATAACAAGATGGTTTTAATGCCCCTCAGAAGAGACGTGGAGGTCAGAGTGGTATAACAACACGCTTTTAATGCCCCTCAGAAGAGACGTGGGGGTCAGAGTGGTATAACAAGATGGTTTTAATGCCCCTCAGAAGAGACGTGGAGGTTAGAGTGGTATAACAAGACGGTTTAATGCCCCTCAGAAGAGACGTGGAGGTCACAGTAGCTTAACAAGACGCTTTTAATGCCCCTCAGAAGAGACGTGGAGGTCAGAGTGGTATAACAACACGCTTTTAATGCCCCTCAGAAGAGACGTGGGGGTCAGAGTGGTATAACAAGATGGTTTTAATGCCCCTCAGAAGAGACATGGAGCTCAGAATTGTATAACAACACGCTTTTAATGCCCCTCAGAAGAGACGTGGAGGTCAGAGTGGTATAACAAGATAACAAGATGGTTTTAATACCCCTCAGAAGAGACGTGGAGGTCAGAGTGGTATAACAAGACGGTTTTAATGCCCCTCAGAAGAGACATGGAGGTCACAGTAGCTTAACAAGACGCTTTTAATGCTCCTCAGAAGAGACGTGGAGGTCAAAGTGGTATAACAACATGCTTTTAATGCCCCTCAGAAGAGACGTGGAGGTCAGAGTGGTATAACAACACGTTTTAATGACCCTCAGAAGAGACGTGGAGGTCAGAGTGGTATAACAAGACGGTTTTAAAGCCCCTCAGAAAAGACGTTGAGGTCGCAGTAGCTTAACAAGACTCTTTTAATGCCCCTCAGAAGAGACATGGAGGTCAGAGTGGTAAAACAACATGCTTTTAATGCCCCTCAGAAGAGATGTGGAGGTCAGAGTGGTATAACAAATGGTTTAATGCCCCTCAGAAGAGAAGTGGAGGTCAGAGTGGTATAACAACACGCTTTTAATGCCCCTCAGAAGAGACGTGGAGGTCAGAGTGGTATAAAAAGACGGTTTTAATGCCCATCAGAAGAGACGTGGAGGTCAGAGTGGTATAAAAAGATGGTTTTAATGCCCCTCAGAAGAGACGTGGAGGTCACAGTAGCTTAACAAGACTCTTTTAATGCCCCTCAGAAGAGATGTTGAGGTCAGAGTGGTATAACAACACGCTTTTAATGCCCCTCAGAAGAGACGTGGTGGTCAGAGTGGTATAACTAGACGGTTTAATGCCCCTTAGAAGAGACGTGGAGGTCGCAGTAGCTTAGCAAGACGCTTTTAATGCACCTCAGAAGAGACGTGGAGGTCAAAGTGGTATAACAGTACGGTTTTAATGCCCCTCAGAAGAGACGTGGAGGTCACAGCAGCTTAACAAGACACTTTTAATGCCCCTCAGAAGAGATGTGGAGGTCAGAGTGGTATAACAACACGCTTTTAATGCCCCTCAGAAGAGACGTGGAGGTCAGAGTGGTATAACAACACGCTTTTGATGCCCCTCAGAAGAGACATGGAGGTCAGAGTGGTATAACAGGATCGTTTTAATGCCCCTCAGAAGAGTCGTGGAGGTCACAGTAGCTTAACAAGACACTTTTAATGCCCTTCGGAAGAGACGTGGAGGTCAGAGGGGTATAAGAACACGCTTTTAATGCCCCTCAGAAGAGACGTGGAGGTCAGAGTGTTATAACAACACGGTTTTAATGCCCCTCAGAAGAGACGTGGAGGTCAGAGTGGTATAACAACCCGCTTTTAATGCCCCTCAGAAGAGACGTGGAGGTCAGAGTGGTATAACATGATGGTTTTAATGCCCCTCAGAAGAGACGTGGAGGTCACAGTAGCTTAACAAGACGTTTTTAATGCCCCTCAGAAGAGACGTGGAGGTCAAAGTGGTATAACAACATGCTTTTAATGCCCCTCAGAAGAGACGTGGAGGTCAGAGTGGTATAACACAACGTTTTAATGCCCCTCAAAAGAGACGTGGAGGTCAGAGTGGTATAACAAGATGGTTTTAATGCCCCTCAGAAAAGACGTTGAGGTTGCAGTAGCTTAACAAGACGCTTTTATTGCCCCTCAAGAGAGACATGGTGGTCAGAGTGGTATAACAACACGCTTTTAATGCCCCTCAGAAGAGATGTGAAGGTCAGAGTGGTATAACAATTGGTTTTAATGCCCCTCAGAAGACACGTGGAGGTCACAGTAGCTTAACAAGACTCTTTTAATGCCCCTCAGAAGAGACGTGGAGGTCAGAGTGGTATAACAACACTCTTTTAATGCCCCTCAGAAGAGACGTGGAGGTCAGAGTGGTATAACAAGATGGTTTTAATCCCCCTCAGAAGAGACATGGAGGTCAGAATGGTATAACAACACGCTTTTAGTGCCCCTCAGAAGAGACGTGGAGGTCAGAGTGGTATAACAAGATAACAAGACTGTTTTAATTCACCTCAGAAGAAACGTGGAGGTCAGAGTGGTATAACAAGATGGTTTTAATGCCCCTCAGAAGAGACGTGGAGGTCACAGTAGCTTAACAAGACGCTTTTAATGCCCCTCAGAAGAGACGTGGAGGTCAAAGTGGTATAACAACATGCTTTTAATGCCCCTCAGAAGAGACGTGGAGGTCAGAGTGGTATAACAACACGTTTTAATGCCCCTCAGAAGAGACGTGGAGGTGAGAGTGGTATAACAAGACGGTTTTAATGCCCCTCAGAAAAGACGCTGAGGTCGCAGTAGCTTATCAAGACTCTTTTAATGCCCCTCAGAAGAGACATGGAGGTCAGAGTGGTATAACAACACGCTTTTAATGCCCCTCAGAAGAGATGTGGAGGTCAGAGTGGTATAACAAATGGTTTTAATGCCCCTCAGAAGAGACGTGGAGGTCAGAGTGGTATAACAACACGCTTTTAATGCCCCTCAGAAGAGACGTGGAGGTCAGAGTGGTATAACAACACGCTTTTAATGCCCATCATAAGAGATGTGGAGGTCAGAGTGGTATAACAACACGCTTTTAATGCCCCTCAGAAGCGACATGGAGGTCAGAGTGGTATAACAACATGCTTTTGATGCCCCTCAGAAGAGACATGGATGTCAGAGTGATATAACAGGTCGGTTTTAATGCCCCTCAGAAGAGATGTGGAGGTCAGAGTGGTATAACAAATGGTTTTAATGCCCCTCAGAAGAGACGTGGAGGTCAGAGTGGTATAACAAAACGCTTTTAATGCCCCTCAGAAGAGACGTTGAGGTCCGAGTGGTATAACAAGATGGCTTTAATGCCCCTCAGAAGAGACGTGGAGGTCGCAGTAGCTTAGCAAGATGCTTTTAATGCACCTCAGAAGAGACGTGGAGGTCAGAGTGGAATAACAAGATGGTTTTAATGCCCCCCAGAAGAGACGTGGAGGTCACAGTAGCTTAACAAGACACTTTTAATGCCCCTCAGAAGAGATGTGGAGGTCAGAGTGGTATAACAACATGCTTTTAATGCCCCTCAGAAGAGACGTGGAGGTCAGAGTGGTATAACAACACGCTTTTGATGTCCCTCAGAAGAAACGTGGAGGTCAGAGTGGTATAACAGGACGGTTTTAATGCCCCACAGAATAGACATGGAGGTCACAGTAGCTTAACAAGACACTTTTAATGCCCCTCAGAAGAGATGTGGAGGTCAGAGTGATATAACAACATGCTTTTAATGCCCCTCAGAAGAGACGTGGAAGTCAGAGTGGTATAACAACATGCTTTTAATGCCCTTCAGAAGAGACGTGGAGGTCAGAGTGGTATAACAACACGCTTTTAATGCCCCTCAGAAGAGACATGGAGGTCAGAGTGGTATAACAAGATGCTTTTAATGCCCCTCAGAAGAGACGTGGAGGTCAGAGTGGTATAACAACACGCTTTTAATGCCCCTCAGAAGAGACGTGGAGGTCAGAGTGGTATAACAAGATGGTTTTAATTCCCCTCAGAAGAGACGTGGAGGTCAGAGTGGTATAACAAGACGCTTTTAAATCCCCTCAGAAGAGACGTGGAGGTCTGAGTGGTATAACAACAAGCTTTCAATGCCCCTCAGAAGAGACGTGGAGGTCAGAGTGGTATAACAACACGCTTTTGATGCCCCTCAGAAGAAACGTGGAGGTCAGACTGGTATAACAAGATGGTTTTAATGCCCATCAGAAGAGACGTGGAGGTCAGAGTGGTATAACAAGATGGTTTTAATGCCCCTCAGAAGAGACGTGGAGGTCACAGTAGCTTAAGAAGACACTTTTAATGCCCCTCAGAAGAGATGTGGAGGTTAGAGTGGTATAACAACACGCTTTTAATGCCCCTCAGAAGCGACATGGAGGTCAGAGTGGTATAACAACATGCTTTTGATGCCCCTCAGAAGAGACGTGGAGGTCAGAGTGATATAACAGGTCGGTTTTAATGCCCCTCAGAAGAGACGTGGAGGTCACAGTAGCTTAACAAGACGCTTTTAATGCCCTTCAGAAGAGACGTGGTGGAATAACAACACGCTTTTAATGCCCCTCAGAGGGGACGTGGAGGTCAGAGTGGTATAACAAGATGCTTTTAATGCCCCTCAGAAGAGACGTGGAGGTCAGAGTGGTTTAACAACACGCTTTTAATGCCCCTCAGAAGAGACGTGGAAGTCAGAGTGGTATAACAAGACGGTTTTAATTCCCCTCCGAAGAGACGTGGAGGTCAGAGTGGTAAAACAAATGGTTTTAATGCCCCTCAGAAGAGGCGTGGAGGTCGTAGTAGCTTAACAAGACGCTTTTAATGCCTCTCAGAAGAGACGTGGAGGTCAGAGTGGTATAACAACACGCTTTTAATGCCCCTCAGAAGAGACGTGGAGGTCAGAGTGGTATAACAACACGCTTTTGATGCCCCTCAGAAGAGACATGGAGGTCAGAGTGGTATAACAGGATCATTTTAATGCCCCTCAGAAGAGTCGTGGAGGTCACAGTAGCTTAACAAGACACTTTTAATGCCCTTCGGAAGAGACGTGGAGGTCAGAGGGGTATAAGAACACGCTTTTAATGCCCCTCAGAAGAGACGTGGAGGTCAGAGTGTTATAACAACACGGTTTTAATGCCCCTCAGAAGAGACGTGGAGGTCAGAGTGGTATAACAACCCGCTTTTAATGCCCCTCAGAAGAGACGTGGAGGTCAGAGTGGTATAACATGATGGTTTTAATGCCCCTCAGAAGAGACGTGGAGGTCACAGTAGCTTAATAAGACGCTTTTAATGCCCCTCAGAAGAGACGTGGAGGTCAAAGTGGTATAACAACATGCTTTTAATGCCCCTCAGAAGAGACGTGGAGGTCAGAGTGGTATAACAACACGTTTTAATGCCCCTCAAAAGAGACGTGGAGGTCAGAGTGGTATAACAAGATGGTTTTAATGCCCCTCAGAAAAGACGTTGAGGTTGCAGTAGCTTAACAAGACGCTTTTATTGCCCCTCAAGAGAGACATGGTGGTCAGAGTGGTATAACAACACGCTTTTAATGCCCCTCAGAAGAGATGTGAAGGTCAGAGTGGTATAACAATTGGTTTTAATGCCCCTCAGAAGACACGTGGAGGTCACAGTAGCTTAACAAGACTCTTTTAATGCCCCTCAGAAGAGACGTGGAGGTCAGAGTGGTATAACAACACTCTTTTAATGCCCCTCAGAAGAGACGTGGAGGTCAGAGTGGTATAACAAGATGGTTTTAATCCCCCTCAGAAGAGACATGGAGGTCAGAATGGTATAACAACACGCTTTTAGTGCCCCTCAGAAGAGACGTGGAGGTCAGAGTGGTATAACAAGATAACAAGACTGTTTTAATTCACCTCAGAAGAAACGTGGAGGTCAGAGTGGTATAACAAGATGGTTTTAATGCCCCTCAGAAGAGACGTGGAGGTCACAGTAGCTTAACAAGACGCTTTTAATGCCCCTCAGAAGAGACGTGGAGGTCAAAGTGGTATAACAACATGCTTTTAATGCCCCTCAGAAGAGACGTGGAGGTCAGAGTGGTATAACAACACGTTTTAATGCCCCTCAGAAGAGACGTGGAGGTGAGAGTGGTATAACAAGACGGTTTTAATGCCTCTCAGAAAAGACGCTGAGGTCGCAGTAGCTTATCAAGACTCTTTTAATGCCCCTCAGAAGAGACATGGAGGTCAGAGTGGTATAACAACACGCTTTTAATGCCCCTCAGAAGAGATGTGGAGGTCAGAGTGGTATAACAAATGGTTTTAATGCCCCTCAGAAGAGACGTGGAGGTCAGAGTGGTATAACAACATGCTTTTAATGCCCCTCAGAAGAGACGTGGAGGTCAGAGTGGTATAACAACACGCTTTTAATGCCCATCATAAGAGATGTGGAGGTCAGAGTGGTATAACAACACGCTTTTAATGCCCCTCAGAAGCGACATGGAGGTCAGAGTGGTATAACAACATGCTTTTGATGCCCCTCAGAAGAGACATGGATGTCAGAGTGATATAACAGGTCGGTTTTAATGCCCCTCAGAAGAGATGTGGAGGTCAGAGTGGTATAACAAATGGTTTTACTGCCCCTCAGAAGAGACGTGGAGGTCAGAGTGGTATAACAAAACGCTTTTAATGCCCCTCAGAAGAGACGTTGAGGTCCGAGTGGTATAACAAGATGGCTTTAATGCCCCTCAGAAGAGACGTGGAGGTCGCAGTAGCTTAGCAAGATGCTTTTAATGCACCTCAGAAGAGACGTGGAGGTCAGAGTGGAATAACAAGATGGTTTTAATGCCCCCCAGAAGAGACGTGGAGGTCACAGTAGCTTAACAAGACACTTTTAATGCCCCTCAGAAGAGATGTGGAGGTCAGAGTGGTATAACAACATGCTTTTAATGCCCCTCAGAAGAGACGTGGAGGTCAGAGTGGTATAACAACACGCTTTTGATGTCCCTCAGAAGAAACGTGGAGGTCAGAGTGGTATAACAGGACGGTTTTAATGCCCCACAGAATAGACATGGAGGTCACAGTAGCTTAACAAGACACTTTTAATGCCCCTCAGAAGAGATGTGGAGGTCAGAGTGATATAACAACATGCTTTTAATGCCCCTCAGAAGAGACGTGGAAGTCAGAGTGGTATAACAACATGCTTTTAATGCCCTTCAGAAGAGACGTGGAGGTCAGAGTGGTATAACAACACGCTTTTAATGCCCCTCAGAAGAGACATGGAGGTCAGAGTGGTATAACAAGATGCTTTTAATGCCCCTCAGAAGAGACGTGGAGGTCAGAGTGGTATAACAACACGCTTTTAATGCCCCTCAGAAGAGACGTGGAGGTCAGAGTGGTATAACAAGATGGTTTTAATTCCCCTCAGAAGAGACGTGGAGGTCAGAGTGGTATAACAAGACGCTTTTAAATCCCCTCAGAAGAGACGTGGAGGTCTGAGTGGTATAACAACAAGCTTTCAATGCCCCTCAGAAGAGACGTGGAGGTCAGAGTGGTATAACAACACGCTTTTGATGCCCCTCAGAAGAAACGTGGAGGTCAGACTGGTATAACAAGATGGTTTTAATGCCCATCAGAAGAGACGTGGAGGTCAGAGTGGTATAACAAGATGGTTTTAATGCCCCTCAGAAGAGACGTGGAGGTCACAGTAGCTTAAGAAGACACTTTTAATGCCCCTCAGAAGAGATGTGGAGGTTAGAGTGGTATAACAACACGCTTTTAATGCCCCTCAGAAGCGACATGGAGGTCAGAGTGGTATAACAACATGCTTTTGATGCCCCTCAGAAGAGACGTGGAGGTCAGAGTGATATAACAGGTCGGTTTTAATGCCCCTCAGAAGAGACGTGGAGGTCACAGTAGCTTAACAAGACGCTTTTAATGCCCTTCAGAAGAGACGTGGTGGAATAACAACACGCTTTTAATGCCCCTCAGAGGGGACGTGGAGGTCAGAGTGGTATAACAAGATGCTTTTAATGCCCCTCAGAAGAGACGTGGAGGTCAGAGTGGTTTAACAACACGCTTTTAATGCCCCTCAGAAGAGACGTGGAAGTCAGAGTGGTATAACAAGACGGTTTTAATTCCCCTCCGAAGAGACGTGGAGGTCAGAGTGGTAAAACAAATGGTTTTAATGCCCCTCAGAAGAGGCGTGGAGGTCGTAGTAGCTTAACAAGACGCTTTTAATGCCTCTCAGAAGAGACGTGGAGGTCAGAGTGGTATAACAACACGCTTTTAATGCCCCTCAGAAGAGACGTGGAGGTCAGAGTGGTATAACAACACGCTTTTGATGCCCCTCAGAAGAGACATGGAGGTCAGAGTGGTATAACAGGATCATTTTAATGCCCCTCAGAAGAGTCGTGGAGGTCACAGTAGCTTAACAAGACACTTTTAATGCCCTTCGGAAGAGACGTGGAGGTCAGAGGGGTATAAGAACACGCTTTTAATGCCCCTCAGAAGAGACGTGGAGGTCAGAGTGTTATAACAACACGGTTTTAATGCCCCTCAGAAGAGACGTGGAGGTCAGAGTGGTATAACAACCCGCTTTTAATGCCCCTCAGAAGAGACGTGGAGGTCAGAGTGGTATAACATGATGGTTTTAATGCCCCTCAGAAGAGACGTGGAGGTCACAGTAGCTTAACAAGACGCTTTTAATGCCCCTCAGAAGAGACGTGGAGGTCAAAGTGGTATAACAACATGCTTTTAATGCCCCTCAGAAGAGACGTGGAGGTCAGAGTGGTATAACAACACGTTTTAATGCCCCTCAAAAGAGACGTGGAGGTCAGAGTGGTATAACAAGATGGTTTTAATGCCCCTCAGAAAAGACGTTGAGGTTGCAGTAGCTTAACAAGACGCTTTTATTGCCCCTCAAGAGAGACATGGTGGTCAGAGTGGTATAACAACACGCTTTTAATGCCCCTCAGAAGAGATGTGAAGGTCAGAGTGGTATAACAATTGGTTTTAATGCCCCTCAGAAGACACGTGGAGGTCACAGTAGCTTAACAAGACTCTTTTAATGCCCCTCAGAAGAGACGTGGAGGTCAGAGTGGTATAACAACACTCTTTTAATGCCCCTCAGAAGAGACGTGGAGGTCAGAGTGGTATAACAAGATGGTTTTAATCCCCCTCAGAAGAGACATGGAGGTCAGAATGGTATAACAACACGCTTTTAGTGCCCCTCAGAAGAGACGTGGAGGTCAGAGTGGTATAACAAGATAACAAGACTGTTTTAATTCACCTCAGAAGAAACGTGGAGGTCAGAGTGGTATAACAAGATGGTTTTAATGCCCCTCAGAAGGGACGTGGAGGTCACAGTAGCTTAACAAGACGCTTTTAATGCCCCTCAGAAGAGACGTGGAGGTCAAAGTGGTATAACAACATGCTTTTAATGCCCCTCAGAAGAGACGTGGAGGTCAGAGTGGTATAACAACACGTTTTAATGCCCCTCAGAAGAGACGTGGAGGTGAGAGTGGTATAACAAGACGGTTTTAATGCCTCTCAGAAAAGACGCTGAGGTCGCAGTAGCTTATCAAGACTCTTTTAATGCCCCTCAGAAGAGACATGGAGGTCAGAGTGGTATAACAACACGCTTTTAATGCCCCTCAGAAGAGATGTGGAGGTCAGAGTGGTATAACAAATGGTTTTAATGCCCCTCAGAAGAGACGTGGAGGTCAGAGTGGTATAACAACATGCTTTTAATGCCCCTCAGAAGAGACGTGGAGGTCAGAGTGGTATAACAACACGCTTTTAATGCCCATCATAAGAGATGTGGAGGTCAGAGTGGTATAACAACACGCTTTTAATGCCCCTCAGAAGCGACATGGAGGTCAGAGTGGTATAACAACATGCTTTTGATGCCCCTCAGAAGAGACATGGATGTCAGAGTGATATAACAGGTCGGTTTTAATGCCCCTCAGAAGAGATGTGGAGGTCAGAGTGGTATAACAAATGGTTTTACTGCCCCTCAGAAGAGACGTGGAGGTCAGAGTGGTATAACAAAACGCTTTTAATGCCCCTCAGAAGAGACGTTGAGGTCCGAGTGGTATAACAAGATGGCTTTAATGCCCCTCAGAAGAGACGTGGAGGTCGCAGTAGCTTAGCAAGATGCTTTTAATGCACCTCAGAAGAGACGTGGAGGTCAGAGTGGAATAACAAGATGGTTTTAATGCCCCCCAGAAGAGACGTGGAGGTCACAGTAGCTTAACAAGACACTTTTAATGCCCCTCAGAAGAGATGTGGAGGTCAGAGTGGTATAACAACATGCTTTTAATGCCCCTCAGAAGAGACGTGGAGGTCAGAGTGGTATAACAACACGCTTTTGATGTCCCTCAGAAGAAACGTGGAGGTCAGAGTGGTATAACAGGACGGTTTTAATGCCCCACAGAATAGACATGGAGGTCACAGTAGCTTAACAAGACACTTTTAATGCCCCTCAGAAGAGATGTGGAGGTCAGAGTGATATAACAACATGCTTTTAATGCCCCTCAGAAGAGACGTGGAAGTCAGAGTGGTATAACAACATGCTTTTAATGCCCTTCAGAAGAGACGTGGAGGTCAGAGTGGTATAACAACACGCTTTTAATGCCCCTCAGAAGAGACATGGAGGTCAGAGTGGTATAACAAGATGCTTTTAATGCCCCTCAGAAGAGACGTGGAGGTCAGAGTGGTATAACAACACGCTTTTAATGCCCCTCAGAAGAGACGTGGAGGTCAGAGTGGTATAACAAGATGGTTTTAATTCCCCTCAGAAGAGACGTGGAGGTCAGAGTGGTATAACAAGACGCTTTTAAATCCCCTCAGAAGAGACGTGGAGGTCTGAGTGGTATAACAACAAGCTTTCAATGCCCCTCAGAAGAGACGTGGAGGTCAGAGTGGTATAACAACACGCTTTTAATGCCCCTCAGAAGAAACGTGGAGGTCAGAGTGGTATAACAGGACGGTTTTAATGCCCCACAGAATAGACATGGAGGTCACAGTAGCTTAACAAAACACTTTTAATGCCCCTCAGAAGAGATGTGGAGGTCAGAGTGATATAACAACATGCTTTTAATGCCCCTCAGAAGAGACGTGGAAGTCAGAGTGGTATAACAACATGCTTTTAATGCCCCTCAGAAGAGACGTGGAGGTCAGAGTGGTATAACAACACGCTTTTAATGCCCCTCAGAAGAGACATGAAGGTCAGAGTGGTATAACAAGATGCTTTTAATGCCCCTCAGAAGAGACGTGGAGGTCAGAGTGGTATAACAACACGCTTTTAATACCCCTCAGAAGAGACGTGGAGGTCAGAGTGGTATAACAAGATGGTTTTAATTCCCCTCAGAAGAGACGTGGAGGTCAGAGTGGTATAACAAGACGCTTTTAAATCCCCTCAGAAGAGACGTGGAGGTCTGAGTGGTATAACAACAAGCTTTCAATGCCCCTCAGAAGAGACGTGGAGGTCAGACTGGTATAACAAGATGGTTTTAATGCCCATCAGAAGAGACGTGGAGGTCAGAGTGGTATAACAAGATGGTTTTAATGCCCCTCAGAAGAGACGTGGAGGTCACAGTAGCTTAAGAAGACACTTTTAATGCCCCTCAGAAGAGATGTGGAGGTTAGAGTGGTATAACAACACGCTTTTAATGCCCCTCAGAAGCGACATGGAGGTCAGAGTGGTATAACAACATGCTTTTGATGCCCCTCAGAAGAGACGTGGAGGTCAGAGTGATATAACAGGTCGGTTTTAATGCCCCTCAGAAGAGACGTGGAGGTCACAGTAGCTTAACAAGACGCTTTTAATGCCCTTCAGAAGAGACGTGGTGGAATAACAACACGCTTTTAATGCCCCTCAGAGGGGACGTGGAGGTCAGAGTGGTATAACAAGATGCTTTTAATGCCCCTCAGAAGAGACGTGGAGGTCAGAGTGGTATAACAACACGCTTTTGATGTCCCTCAGAAGAAACGTGGAGGTCAGAGTGGTATAACAGGACGGTTTTAATGCCCCACAGAATAGACATGGAGGTCACAGTAGCTTAACAAGACACTTTTAATGCCCCTCAGAAGAGATGTGGAGGTCAGAGTGATATAACAACATGCTTTTAATGCCCCTCAGAAGAGACGTGGAAGTCAGAGTGGTATAACAACATGCTTTTAATGCCCTTCAGAAGAGACGTGGAGGTCAGAGTGGTATAACAACACGCTTTTAATGCCCCTCAGAAGAGACATGGAGGTCAGAGTGGTATAACAAGATGCTTTTAATGCCCCTCAGAAGAGACGTGGAGGTCAGAGTGGTATAACAACACGCTTTTAATGCCCCTCAGAAGAGACGTGGAGGTCAGAGTGGTATAACAAGATGGTTTTAATTCCCCTCAGAAGAGACGTGGAGGTCAGAGTGGTATAACAAGACGCTTTTAAATCCCCTCAGAAGAGACGTGGAGGTCTGAGTGGTATAACAACAAGCTTTCAATGCCCCTCAGAAGAGACGTGGAGGTCAGAGTGGTATAACAACACGCTTTTGATGCCCCTCAGAAGAAACGTGGAGGTCAGACTGGTATAACAAGATGGTTTTAATGCCCATCAGAAGAGACGTGGAGGTCAGAGTGGTATAACAAGATGGTTTTAATGCCCCTCAGAAGAGACGTGGAGGTCACAGTAGCTTAAGAAGACACTTTTAATGCCCCTCAGAAGAGATGTGGAGGTTAGAGTGGTATAACAACACGCTTTTAATGCCCCTCAGAAGCGACATGGAGGTCAGAGTGGTATAACAACATGCTTTTGATGCCCCTCAGAAGAGACGTGGAGGTCAGAGTGATATAACAGGTCGGTTTTAATGCCCCTCAGAAGAGACGTGGAGGTCACAGTAGCTTAACAAGACGCTTTTAATGCCCTTCAGAAGAGACGTGGTGGAATAACAACACGCTTTTAATGCCCCTCAGAGGGGACGTGGAGGTCAGAGTGGTATAACAAGATGCTTTTAATGCCCCTCAGAAGAGACGTGGAGGTCAGAGTGGTTTAACAACACGCTTTTAATGCCCCTCAGAAGAGACGTGGAAGTCAGAGTGGTATAACAAGACGGTTTTAATTCCCCTCCGAAGAGACGTGGAGGTCAGAGTGGTAAAACAAATGGTTTTAATGCCCCTCAGAAGAGGCGTGGAGGTCGTAGTAGCTTAACAAGACGCTTTTAATGCCTCTCAGAAGAGACGTGGAGGTCAGAGTGGTATAACAACACGCTTTTAATGCCCCTCAGAAGAGACGTGGAGGTCAGAGTGGTATAACAACACGCTTTTGATGCCCCTCAGAAGAGACATGGAGGTCAGAGTGGTATAACAGGATCATTTTAATGCCCCTCAGAAGAGTCGTGGAGGTCACAGTAGCTTAACAAGACACTTTTAATGCCCTTCGGAAGAGACGTGGAGGTCAGAGGGGTATAAGAACACGCTTTTAATGCCCCTCAGAAGAGACGTGGAGGTCAGAGTGTTATAACAACACGGTTTTAATGCCCCTCAGAAGAGACGTGGAGGTCAGAGTGGTATAACAACCCGCTTTTAATGCCCCTCAGAAGAGACGTGGAGGTCAGAGTGGTATAACATGATGGTTTTAATGCCCCTCAGAAGAGACGTGGAGGTCACAGTAGCTTAACAAGACGCTTTTAATGCCCCTCAGAAGAGACGTGGAGGTCAAAGTGGTATAACAACATGCTTTTAATGCCCCTCAGAAGAGACGTGGAGGTCAGAGTGGTATAACAACACGTTTTAATGCCCCTCAAAAGAGACGTGGAGGTCAGAGTGGTATAACAAGATGGTTTTAATGCCCCTCAGAAAAGACGTTGAGGTTGCAGTAGCTTAACAAGACGCTTTTATTGCCCCTCAAGAGAGACATGGTGGTCAGAGTGGTATAACAACACGCTTTTAATGCCCCTCAGAAGAGATGTGAAGGTCAGAGTGGTATAACAATTGGTTTTAATGCCCCTCAGAAGACACGTGGAGGTCACAGTAGCTTAACAAGACTCTTTTAATGCCCCTCAGAAGAGACGTGGAGGTCAGAGTGGTATAACAACACTCTTTTAATGCCCCTCAGAAGAGACGTGGAGGTCAGAGTGGTATAACAAGATGGTTTTAATCCCCCTCAGAAGAGACATGGAGGTCAGAATGGTATAACAACACGCTTTTAGTGCCCCTCAGAAGAGACGTGGAGGTCAGAGTGGTATAACAAGATAACAAGACTGTTTTAATTCACCTCAGAAGAAACGTGGAGGTCAGAGTGGTATAACAAGATGGTTTTAATGCCCCTCAGAAGAGACGTGGAGGTCACAGTAGCTTAACAAGACGCTTTTAATGCCCCTCAGAAGAGACGTGGAGGTCAAAGTGGTATAACAACATGCTTTTAATGCCCCTCAGAAGAGACGTGGAGGTCAGAGTGGTATAACAACACGTTTTAATGCCCCTCAGAAGAGACGTGGAGGTGAGAGTGGTATAACAAGACGGTTTTAATGCCTCTCAGAAAAGACGCTGAGGTCGCAGTAGCTTATCAAGACTCTTTTAATGCCCCTCAGAAGAGACATGGAGGTCAGAGTGGTATAACAACACGCTTTTAATGCCCCTCAGAAGAGATGTGGAGGTCAGAGTGGTATAACAAATGGTTTTAATGCCCCTCAGAAGAGACGTGGAGGTCAGAGTGGTATAACAACATGCTTTTAATGCCCCTCAGAAGAGACGTGGAGGTCAGAGTGGTATAACAACACGCTTTTAATGCCCATCATAAGAGATGTGGAGGTCAGAGTGGTATAACAACACGCTTTTAATGCCCCTCAGAAGCGACATGGAGGTCAGAGTGGTATAACAACATGCTTTTGATGCCCCTCAGAAGAGACATGGATGTCAGAGTGATATAACAGGTCGGTTTTAATGCCCCTCAGAAGAGATGTGGAGGTCAGAGTGGTATAACAAATGGTTTTACTGCCCCTCAGAAGAGACGTGGAGGTCAGAGTGGTATAACAAAACGCTTTTAATGCCCCTCAGAAGAGACGTTGAGGTCCGAGTGGTATAACAAGATGGCTTTAATGCCCCTCAGAAGAGACGTGGAGGTCGCAGTAGCTTAGCAAGATGCTTTTAATGCACCTCAGAAGAGACGTGGAGGTCAGAGTGGAATAACAAGATGGTTTTAATGCCCCCCAGAAGAGACGTGGAGGTCACAGTAGCTTAACAAGACACTTTTAATGCCCCTCAGAAGAGATGTGGAGGTCAGAGTGGTATAACAACATGCTTTTAATGCCCCTCAGAAGAGACGTGGAGGTCAGAGTGGTATAACAACACGCTTTTGATGTCCCTCAGAAGAAACGTGGAGGTCAGAGTGGTATAACAGGACGGTTTTAATGCCCCACAGAATAGACATGGAGGTCACAGTAGCTTAACAAGACACTTTTAATGCCCCTCAGAAGAGATGTGGAGGTCAGAGTGATATAACAACATGCTTTTAATGCCCCTCAGAAGAGACGTGGAAGTCAGAGTGGTATAACAACATGCTTTTAATGCCCTTCAGAAGAGACGTGGAGGTCAGAGTGGTATAACAACACGCTTTTAATGCCCCTCAGAAGAGACATGGAGGTCAGAGTGGTATAACAAGATGCTTTTAATGCCCCTCAGAAGAGACGTGGAGGTCAGAGTGGTATAACAACACGCTTTTAATGCCCCTCAGAAGAGACGTGGAGGTCAGAGTGGTATAACAAGATGGTTTTAATTCCCCTCAGAAGAGACGTGGAGGTCAGAGTGGTATAACAAGATGCTTTTAAATCCCCTCAGAAGAGACGTGGAGGTCTGAGTGGTATAACAACAAGCTTTCAATGCCCCTCAGAAGAGACGTGGAGGTCAGAGTGGTATAACAACACGCTTTTAATGCCCCTCAGAAGAAACGTGGAGGTCAGAGTGGTATAACAGGACGGTTTTAATGCCCCACAGAATAGACATGGAGGTCACAGTAGCTTAACAAAACACTTTTAATGCCCCTCAGAAGAGATGTGGAGGTCAGAGTGATATAACAACATGCTTTTAATGCCCCTCAGAAGAGACGTGGAAGTCAGAGTGGTATAACAACATGCTTTTAATGCCCCTCAGAAGAGACGTGGAGGTCAGAGTGGTATAACAACACGCTTTTAATGCCCCTCAGAAGAGACATGAAGGTCAGAGTGGTATAACAAGATGCTTTTAATGCCCCTCAGAAGAGACGTGGAGGTCAGAGTGGTATAACAACACGCTTTTAATACCCCTCAGAAGAGACGTGGAGGTCAGAGTGGTATAACAAGATGGTTTTAATTCCCCTCAGAAGAGACGTGGAGGTCAGAGTGGTATAACAAGACGCTTTTAAATCCCCTCAGAAGAGACGTGGAGGTCTGAGTGGTATAACAACAAGCTTTCAATGCCCCTCAGAAGAGACGTGGAGGTCAGACTGGTATAACAAGATGGTTTTAATGCCCATCAGAAGAGACGTGGAGGTCAGAGTGGTATAACAAGATGGTTTTAATGCCCCTCAGAAGAGACGTGGAGGTCACAGTAGCTTAAGAAGACACTTTTAATGCCCCTCAGAAGAGATGTGGAGGTTAGAGTGGTATAACAACACGCTTTTAATGCCCCTCAGAAGCGACATGGAGGTCAGAGTGGTATAACAACATGCTTTTGATGCCCCTCAGAAGAGACGTGGAGGTCAGAGTGATATAACAGGTCGGTTTTAATGCCCCTCAGAAGAGACGTGGAGGTCACAGTAGCTTAACAAGACGCTTTTAATGCCCTTCAGAAGAGACGTGGTGGAATAACAACACGCTTTTAATGCCCCTCAGAGGGGACGTGGAGGTCAGAGTGGTATAACAAGATGCTTTTAATGCCCCTCAGAAGAGACGTGGAGGTCAGAGTGGTTTAACAACACACTTTTAATGCCCCTCAGAAGAGACGTGGAAGTCAGAGTGGTATAACAAGACGGTTTTAATTCCCCTCCGAAGAGACGTGGAGGTCAGAGTGGTAAAACAAATGGTTTTAATGCCCCTCAGAAGAGGCGTGGAGGTCGTAGTAGCTTAACAAGACGCTTTTAATGCCTCTCAGAAGAGACGTGGAGGTCAGAGTGGTATAACAACATGCTTTTAATGCCCCTCAGAAGAGACGTGGAGGTCAGAGTGGTATAACAAGACAGTTTTAATGCCCCTCAGAAGAGACGTGGAGGTCAGAGTGGTATAACAAGATAAGACGGTTTTAATTCCCCTCAGAAGAGACGTGGAGGTCAGAGTGGTATAACAAGACGGTTTTAATGCCCCTCAGAAGAGACGTGGAGGTCGCAGTAGCTTAACAAGACTCTTTTAATGCCCCTCAGAAGAGACATGGAGGTCAGAGTGGTATAACAACACGCTTTTAATGCCCCTCAGAAGAGATGTGGAGGTCAGAGTGGTATAACAAATGGTTTTAATGCCCTTCAGAAAAGACATGGAGGTCAGAGTGGTATAACAACACGCTTTTAATGCCCCTCAGAAGAGACGTCGAGGTCAGAGTGGTATAACAAGACGGTTTTAATGCCCCTCAGAAGAGACGTGGAGGTCGCAGTAGCTTAGTAAGACGCTTTTAATGCACCTCAGAAGAGACGTGGACGTCAGAGTGGTATAACAAGACGGTTTTAATGCCACTCAGAAGAGACGTGGAGGTCACAGTAGCTTAACAAAACTCTTTTAATGCCCCTCAGAAGAGATGTGGAAGTCAGAGTGGTATAACAACACGCTTTTAATGCCCCTCAGAAGAGACGTGGAGGTCAGAGTGGTATAACAACACGCTTTTGATGCCCCTCAGAAGAGACGTGGAGGTCAGAGTGGCATAACAGGACGGTTTTAATGCCCCTCAGAAGAGACGTGGTGGTCACAGTAGCTTAACAAGACGCTTTTAATGTCCTTTAGAAGGGACGTGGAGGTCAGAGTGGTATAACAACACGCTTTTAATGACCCTCAGAAGAGACATGGAGGTCAGAGTGGTGTAACAAGACGCTTTTAATACTCCTCAGAAGAGACGTGGAGGTCAGAGTGGTATAACAACACGCTTTTAATGCCCCTCAGAAGAAACGTGGAGGTCAGAGTGGTATAACAAGATGGTTTTAATTCCCCTCAGAAGAGACGTGGAGGTCAGAGTGGTATAACAAGACGCTTTTAATGCCCCTCAGAAGAGACGTGGAGGTCTGAGTGGTATAACAACACACTTTCAATGCCCCTCAGAAGAGACGTGGAGGTCAGACTCGTATAACAAGACGGTTTTAATGCCCATCAGAAGAGACATGGAGGTCAGAGTTGTATAACAAGATGGTTTTAATGCCCCTCAGAAGAGACGTGGAGGTCACAGTAGCTTAACAAGACACTTTTAATGCCCCTCAGAAGAGATGTGGAGGTCAGAGTGGTATAACAACACGCTTTTAATGCCCCTCAGAAGAGACATGGAGGTCAGAGTGGTATAACAACACGCTTTTGATGCTCCTCAGAAGAGACGTGGAGGTCAGATTGATATAACAGGTCGGTTTTAATGCCCCTCAGAAGAGACGTGGAGGTCACAGTAGCTTAACAAGACGCTTTTAATGCCCTTCAGAAGAGGCTTGGTGGTCAGAGTGAAATAACAACACGCTTTTAATGCCCCTCAGAGGAGACGTGGAGGTCAGAGTGGTATAACAAGATGCTTTTAATGCCCCTCAGAAGAGACGTGGAGGTCAGAGTGGTTTAACAACACTATTTTAATGCCCCTCAGAAGAGACGTGGAGGTCAGAGTGGTATAACAAGACTGTTTTAATGCCCCTCAGAAGAGACGTGGAGGTCGCAGTAGCTTAACAAGATGCTTTTAACCCCTTAAGCCCCGCGGGTGGTTTGCACGTTAATGACCGGGCCAATTTTTACAATTCTGACCACTGTCACTTTATGAGGTAATTACTCTGGAACGCTTCAACGGATCCCCCTGATTCTGAGATTGTTTTTTCGTGACATATTATACTTCATGATTGTGGAAAAATTTCTTCGATATCACTTGCGTTTATCTGTGAAAAAAACGGAAATTTGGCGAAAATTTTGAAAATTTTGCAATTTTTAAAATTTGAATTTTTAAGCCCTGAAATCAGAGCGATATGTCACACAAAAGAGTTAATAAATAACATTTCCCACATGTCTACTTTACATCAGCACAATTTTGGAACCAAAATTTTTATTTTTTTGGGAGCTATAAGGGTTAAAATTGACCAGCGATTTCTCATTTTTCCAACAAAATTTATAAAACCATTTTTTTAGGGACCACATCACATTTGAAGTCACTTGGAGAGGTCTTTATGACAGAAAATACCCAAAACTGACACCATTCTGAAAACTGCACCCCTCAAGGTGCTCAAAACCACATTCAAGAACTTTATTAACCCTTCAGGTGCTTCACAGGAATTTTTTGAATGTGGAAGAAAAAAATGAACATTTAACTTTTTTCACAAAAATGTTACTTTAGACCCAATTTTTTTTATTTTCACAGGGGTAACAAGAAAAAATGGACCCCAAAATTTGTTGTGCAATTTCCCCTGGGCACGCAGATACCCAATATTTGGGGAAGAAACACTGCTTGGGCGCACGGCAGGGCTCGGAAGGGAAGGAGCGCCATTTGACTTTTTGATTGTAAAATTTGCTTGAATAATTAGCGGACGCCATGTTGTGTTTGGAGAGCCCCTGTGTGCCCAAACTTTGGAGCTCCCCCACAAGTGACCCCATTTTGGAAACTAGACCACCCAAGGCACCTTTATAGATGCATAATGAGCACTTTGAACCCCCAGGTGCTTCACAAATTGATTCGTAAAAATGAAAAAGTGAAAAAAAAAACACTTTTTCATTTTTACGAATCAATTTGTGAAGCACCTAGGGGTTCCAAGTGCTCACTATGCATCTAGATAGGTGCCTTGGGGGGTCTAGTTTCCAAAATGGGGTCACTTGTGGGGGAGCTCCAATGTTTGGGCACACAGGGACTCTCTAAATGCAACATGGTATCCGCTAACAAATTGAATGGAAAATCGGCTCAAATTGTTAGCGGACACCACATTGCGTTTGGAGAGCCCCTCTGTGAACCCCCCAAGGCACCTATCTAGATTCACAGTGAGCACTTGGAACCCCAGGTGCTTCACAAATTGATTCATAAAAATGAAAAAGTGTTTTTTTTTTCACTTTTTCATTATTACGAATCAATTTGTGAAGCACCTGGGGGTTCCAAGTGCTCACTATGCATCTAGAAAGGTACCTTGGGGGGTCTAGTTTCCAAAATGGGGTCACTTGTGGGAGAGCTCCAAAGTTTGGGCACAGAGGGGCTCTCCAAACGCAATGTGGAGTCCGCTAACAATTTGAGCCGATTTTCCATTCAATTTGTTAGCGGATACCATTTTGCATTTAGAGAGTCCCTGTGTGCCCAAACATTGAAGCTCCCCCACAAGTGACCCCATTTTGGAAACTAGACCCCCCAAGGCACCTATCTAGATTCATAGTGAGCACTTGGAACCCCAGGTGCTTCACAAATTGATTCATAAAAATGAAAAAGTGTTTTTTTTTCACTTTTTCATTTTTACGAATCAATTTGTGAAGCACCTGGGGGTTCCAAGTGCTCACTATACATCTAGATCGGTGCCTTGGGGGGTCTAGTTTCCAAAATGGGGTCACTTGTGGGGGTGCTCCAATGTTTGGGCACACAGGGACTCTCTAAATGCAACATGGTATCCGCTAACAAATTGAATGGAAAATCGGCTCAAATTGTTAGCGGACACCACATTGCGTTTGGAGAGCCCCTCTGTGCCCAAACTTTGGAGCTCCCCCACAAATGACCCCATTTTGAAAACTAGACCCCCAAGGCACCAATCTAGATGCATAGTGAGCACTTGGAACCCCTAGATACTTCACAAATTGATTTGTAAAAATGAAAAAGTGTTTTTTTTTCACTTTTTCATTTTTACGAATCAATTTGTGAAGCACCTGGGGGTTCCAAGTGCTCACTATGCATCTAGAAAGGTGCCTTGGGGGGTCTAGTTTCCAAAATGGGGTCACTTTTTAGAGAGTCCCTGTGTGCCCAAACATTGGAGCTCCCCCACAAGTGACCCCATTTTGGAAACAAGACCCCCCAAGGCACCTATCTAGATTCATAGTGAGCACTTGGAACCCCAGGTGCTTCACAAATTGATTCATAAAAATGAAAAAGTTTTTTTTTTCACTTTTTCATTTTTACGAATCAATTTGTGAAGCACCTGGGGGTTCCAAGTGCTCACTATGCATCTAGATAGGTGCCTTGGGGGGTCTAGTTTCCAAAATGGGGTCACTTGTGGGGGAGCTCCAATGTTTGGGCACACAGGGGCTCTCCAAACGCAACATGGCGTCCGCTAACAATTTGAGCCGATTTTCCATTCAATTTGTTAGCGGACACCATGTCGCGTTTGGAGAGCCCATGATGTGCCTAAACAGTGGAGCTCCCCCACAAGTGTCCGCATTTTGGAAACTATACCCCTCAAGGATTTTATTAAGGTGTATAGTGAACATTTTGAACCCAGAGGTACGGCACAGAATTTGTTTACATTAAGTCATCATATTGAATAAGTTGTCATTATTCTTGAGCGCAAGTGCTCGCTGCTTGAGTTTGCATCGGGTACTCAGGTATGCACCATGTACAGCGTGTGCTCGAGTGACATGCTCGAGTCCCTGCTCTGCATGTTTCACGGTTATTAGACACTCAAAAAAAAACATACGGGGATCACTCGTGCATGGCAGGCAATCCCCGTAAAGTTTTCTGGCCGCGAAGCATATGGGGCAGAGACTCGAGCATGTCACTCAAATACCCACGATACTCAATGCTTACCAGAGCACCCGATGCAAACTCAAGTAACGAGCACTTGCTCTCAACACTAGTCGCCATATCGTCATCTTTTTTTCTTACTTTTGAAAAAAATCCCAACCCCAGCCCTAACCCTAGCACAACCCTAGCCCCAGCACAACCCTAGCCCCAGCACAACCCTAGCCCCAAACCCAGCCCTAACCCTAGCCCAATCCTAACCCAAGAGTTTATTTTTGACGCCGTTCCTTGTGCGGTATAAGTGATTAGACGACTTTATTCTTCGGGTCGGTGTGATTACAGCAATGCCAGAATCATATGGGGTTTTTATGACTGACAGCTGTCACACACTAAAAGACGCATTTTTTGTAAAATCTAGTTTTTGCATCGCCATATTTTGAGAGCTATAATTTTTCCAGATTTTGGCAGACAGCCATGTGACGGCTCGTTTTTTGCGGGATGACTTGACGTTGTTATTGGTGCCATTTTCAGGCACGTGACATCTTTTGATCACTTTCTATTCCGATTTTTGGGAGGCAGAATAAACAAAAACCAACAATTCAGGAATTTTTTTTTTTTTTTTTTTTTTTATTCTGTTCCGCGTGTGGTAAAATTGATGAGGTAGCTTTATTCTTCGGGTCAGTACATTTACAGCGGTACCACATTTGTATCATTTTTCTATGTTTTGGCGCTTATACACAATAAAAGCTATTTTATAGAAAAAAATATTTTTTAGTATCGCTTTATTCTGGGAGCTATAACTTTTTTATTTTTTGGCTGATGGAGCTGTTTTGCAGCGTGTTTTTTGCGGGACGAGATGATGTTTTCAGCGGTATCATTTTTATTTATATGCGTCTTTTTGATCGCGTGTTATTCCACTTTTTGTTTGGCGGTATGGTGATAAAGCATTGTTTTTTGCTTCGTTTTTTTTTTTTTTTTTTACCGTGTTCACTGAAGGGGTTAACTAGTGGGACAGTTTTATAGGTCAGGTTGTTCCGGACGTGGCGATACCAAATATGTGTACTTTTATTGTTTTTTTTTTATTTTTTTTATAATAATATTTATTGATGGGTACATTATATTTTTATTTTTGGTGTATTATTTTTTTTATTTTTTTATAATATTTTTGCACTTTTTTTTTTTTTTTTTTTCCACTTTCACACAGTTTATACACTTTATTACTTTGTCCCACTCTGGGACTTTCACTTTTTTTTTTTCTGATCGCCTGCATGGCACAGGAATGGAGCACCATCCCTATGCCATGAAGGCTGTCAGAAGTGCACAGTGTGAAGATTGCTTGGAGATGCACTGCGCATGTCCAAGCAATCTTCCTGCTCTCTGGTGACCCGGATGTTGTCATGACGACATCGGGTCGTCATGGCAACACCCTGGAAGCCTTTGCAGACTGCGCTGGAAGCCGGAAGAGGAGGTGAGTATCGCCGATCACCTCCCCTTGCCCCCGCAATGCCGCGATCGACTTCGATCGACTTCGATCGCAGCATCGCGGGGGTTAATGTGCTGGGAGCGGTGCAGGACCGCTCCCTGCACATAGTACCGGGTGTCAGCTGTGACAATCAGCTGACACCCGGCGGCGATCGCGCCCGCACAGCCTGTGTGCGCGCGCGATCGCGATGACGTACTAATATGGGTCTGGCTCTTAAGTCCCAGGGCACAGACGTGTATTAGTACGTCAGATGTTATTAAGGGGTTAATGCATCTCAGTAGAGACATGGAGGACAGAGTTGTGTAACAAGGCGGTTTCAATGCCCCTCAGAAGAGACGTGGAGGTCACAGCTTAACAAGACGCCTTTAATGCCCCTCAGAAGAGACATGCAGGTCAGAGTGGTATAACAACACGCTTTTAATGCCCCTCAGAACAGGCGTGGAAGTCAGAGTGGTATGGCAAGACGGTTTTAATGCCCCTCAGAAGAGACGTGGAAGTCGCAGTAGCTAAACAAGGCGCTTTTAATGCCCCTCAAAAGAGACGTGGAGGTCAGAGTGGTATAACAAGATGCTTTTAATGCCCCTCAGAAGAGACGTGGAGGTCAGAGTGGTATAACAACACGCTTTTAATGCACCTCAGAAGAGACGTGGAGGTCAGACTGGTATAACAAGACAGTTTTAATGCCCCTCAGAAGAGACGGGGAGGTCAGAGTGGTATAACAAGACTGATTAATTCCCGTCAGAAGAGACGTGGAGGTCAGAGTGGTATAACAAGACTGTTTTAATGCCCCTCAGAAGAGACGTGGAGGTCGCAGTAGCTTAACAAGTCACTTTTAATGCACCTCAGAAGAGACATGGAGGACAGAGTTGTATAACAAGACGGTTTTTATGCCCCTCAGAAGAGACGTGGAGATCACAGCTTAACAAGACGCCTTTAATGCCCCTCAGAAGAGACATGCAGGTCAGAGTGGTATAACAAAACGCTTTTAATGCCCCTCAGAAGAGACGTGGAGGTCAGAGTGGTATAACAAGACGGTTTTACTTCCCCTCAGAAGAGATGTGGAGGTCAGAGTTATATAACAAGACGGTGTTAATGCCCCTCAAAAGAGACGTGGAGGTCGCAGTAGCTTAACAAGACGCTTTTAATGCACCTCAGAAGAGACATGGAGGACAGAGTTGTATAACATGAATGTTTTAATGCCCCACAGAAGAGACCTGGAGGTCACAGTAGCTTAACAAGACGCCTTTAATGCCCCTCAGAAGAGACATGTAGGTCAGAGTGGTATAACAACACGCTTTTAATGCCCCTCAGAAGAGACGTGGAGGTCAGAGTGGTATAACAAGACGGTTTTAATCCCACTCAGAAGAGATGTGGAGGTCGCAGTAGCTAAACAAGATGCTGTTAATGCCCCTCAGTAGAGACGTGGAGGTCAGAGTGGTATAAAAAAAACGCTTTTAATGCCCGTCAGAAGAGACGTTGAGGTCAGAGTCGGATAACAACACGCTTTTAATGCCACTCAGAAGAGACGTGGATGTCATACTGGTATAACAAGACGGTTTTAATGCCCCTCAGAAGAGACGTGGAGGTCAGAGTGGTATAACAAGACGGTTTTAATGCCCCTCATAAGAGATGTGGAGGTCACAGTAGCTTAACAAGACACTTTTAATGCCCCTCTGAAGAGATATGGAGGTCAGAGTGGTATAACAACACGCTATTAATGCCCCTCAGAAGAGACGTGGAGGTCAGAGTGGTATAACAACATGCTTTTGATGCCCCTCAGAAGAGACGTGGAGGTCAGAGTGGTATAACAGGACGGTTTTAATGCCCCTCAGAAGAGACGTGGAGGTCACAGTAGCTTACCAAGATGCATTTAATGCCGTTCTGAAGAAACGTGGAGGTCAGAGTGGTTTAGCAACACGCTTTTAATGCCCCTCAGAAAACACGAGGAGGTCAGAGTGGTATAACAAGACTGTTTTAATTCCCGTCAGAAGAGACGTGGAGGTCAGTGTGGTATAACAAGACTGTTTTAATGCCCCTCAGAAGAGACGTGGAGGTCGCAGTAGCTTAACAAGTCGCTTTTTATGCACCTCTGAAGAGACATGGAGGACAGAGTTGTATAACAAGGCGGTTTTAATGCCCCTCAGAAGAGACGTGGAGGTCACAGCTTAACAAGACGCCTTTAATGCCCCTCAGAAGAGACATGCAGGTCAGAGTGGTATAACAACACGCTTTTAATGCCCCTCAGAAGAGGCGTGGAGGTCAGAGTGGTATGGCAAGACGGTTTTAATGCCCCTCAGAAGAGACGTGGAGGTCGCAGTAGCTAAACAAGACGATTTTAATGCCCCTCAGAAGAGACGTGGAGGTCAGAGTGGTATAACAAGATGCTTTTAATGCCCCTCAGAAGAGACGTGGAGGTCAGAGTGGTATAACAACACGCTTTTAATGCACCTCAGAAGAGATGTGGAGGACAGACTGGTATAACAAGACGGTTTTAATGCGCCTCAGAAGAGACGGGGAGGTCAGAGTGGTATAACAAGACTGTTTTAATTCCCGTCAGAAGAGACGTGGAGGTCAGTGTGGTATAACAAGACTGTTTTAATGCCCCTCAGAAGAGACGTGGAGGTCGCAGTAGCTTAACAAGTCGCTTTTAATGCACCTCAGAAGAGACATGGAGGACAGAGTTGTATAACAAGACGCCTTTAATGCCCCCCAGAAGAGACATGCAGGTCAGAGTGGTATAACAACACGCTTTTAATGCCCCTCAGAAGAGACGTGGAGGTCAGAGTGGTATAACAAGATGCTTTTAATGCCCCTCAGAAGAGACGTGGAGGTCAGAGTGGTTTAACAATACACTTTTAATGCCCCTCAGAAGAGACGTGGAGGTCAGAGTGGTATAACAAGACGGTTTTAATTCCCCTCAGAAGAGACGTGGAGGTCAGAGTGGTATAACAAGACGGTGTTAATGCCCCTCAGAAGAGACGTGGAGGTCGCAGTAGCTTAACAAGACGCTTTTAATGCACCTCAGAAGAGACATGGAGGACAGAGTTGTATAACATGAATGTATTATTGCCCCACAGAAGAGACCTGGAGGTCACAGTAGCTTAACAATATGCCTTTAATGCCCCTCAGAAGAGACGTGGAGGTCAGAGTGGTATAACAAGACGGTTTTAATCCCCCTCAGAAGAGATGTGGAGGTCGCAGTAGCTAAACAAGACGCTCTTAATGCCCCTCAGTAGAGACGTGGAGGTCAGAGTGGTATAAAAAGACGCTTTTAATGCCCCTCAGAAGAGACGTGGAGGTCAGAGTGGGATAACAACACGCTTTTAATGGCACTCAGAAGAGACGTGGATGTCATACTGGTATAACAAGACGGTTTTAATGCCCCTCAGTAGACACGTGGAGGTCAGAGTGGTATAACAAGACGGTTTTAATGCCCCTCATAAGAGACATGGAGGTCACAGTAGCTTAACAAGACACTTTTAATGCCCCTCTGAAGAGATGTGGAGGTCAGAGTGGTATAACAACACGCTATTAATGCCCCTCAGAAGAGATGTGGAGGTCAGAGTGGTATAACAACACGCTTTTGATGCCCCTCAGAAGAGACGTGGAGGTCAGAGTGGTATAACAGGACGGTTTTAATGCCCCTCAGAAGAGACGTGGAGGTCACAGTAGCTTAACAAGATGCATTTAATGCCCTTCAGAAGAAACGTGGAGGTCAGAGTCGTTTAACAACACGCTTTTAATGCCCCTCAGAAGAAACGAGGAGGTCAGAGTGGTATAGCAAGACTGTTTTAATTCCCCTCAGAAGAGACGTGGAGGTCAGAGTGGTATAACAAGACTGTTTTAATGCCCCTCAGAAGAGACGTGGAGGTCGCAGTAGCTTAACAAGACGCTTTTAATGCACCTCAGACGAGACATGGAGGACAGAGTTGTATAACAAGGCAGTTTTAATGCCCCTCAGAAGAGACGTGGAGGTCACAGCTTAACAGGACGCCTTTAATGCCCCTCAGAAGAGACATGCAGGTCAGAGTGGTATAACAACACGCTTTTAATGCCCCTCAGAAGAGACGTGGAGGTCAGAGTGGTATAACAAGATGCTTTTAATGCCCCTCAGAAGAGACGTGGAGGTCAGAGTGGTTTAACAACACGCTTTTAATGCCCCTCAGAAGAGACGTGGAGGTCAGAGTGGTATAACAAGACGGTTTTAATTCCCCTCAGAAGAGACGTGGAGGTCAGAGTGGTATAACAAGACTGTTTTAATGCCCCTCAGAAGAGACGTGGAGGTCGCAGTAGCTTAACAAGACGCTTTTAATGCACCTCAGAAGAGACATGGAGGACAGAGTTGTATAACAAGGTGGTTTTAATGCCCCTCAGAAGAGACGTGGAGGTCACAGCTTAACAAGACACCTTTTTTGCCCGTCAGAAGAGACGTGGAGGTCGCAGAAGCTTAACAAGACGCTTTTAATGCACCTCAGAAGAGACATGCAGGTCAGAGTGGTATAACAACACGCTTTTAATGCCCCTCAGAAGAGACGTGGAGGTCAGACTGGTATAACAAGACGGTTTAATGCCCCTCAGAAGAGACGTGGAGGTCAGAGTGGTATAACAAGACGATTTTAATGCCCTTCAGAAGAGACGTGGAGGTCGCAGTAGCTTAACAAGATGCTTTTAATGCCCCTCAGAATAGACGTGGAGGTCAGAGTGGTATAACAAGATGCTTTTAATGCCCCTCAGAAGAGACGTGGAGGTCAGAGTGGTATAACAACACACTTTTAATGCCCCTCAGAAGAGACGTGTATGTCAAAGTGGTATAACAAGACGGTTTTAATGCACCTCAGAAGAGACGTGGACGTCACAGTAGCTTAACAAGATTCTTTTAATGCCCCTCAGTAGAGATGTGGAGATCAGAGTGGTATAACAACACGCTTTTAATGCCCCTCAGAAAAGACGTGGAGGTCAGAGTGGTATAACAAGATGGTTTTATTGCCCCTCAGAAGAGACGTGGAGGTCGCAGTAGCTTAAAAAGACGCTTTTAATGCCCCTCAGAAGAGACGTGGAGGTCAGAGTGGTATAACAAGATGCTTTTAATGCCCCTCAGAAGAGACATGTAGGTCAGAGTGGTATAACAAGACGGTTTTAATGCACCTCAGAAGAGACGTGGACGTCACAGTAGCTTAACAAGATTCTTTTAATGCCCCTCAGTAGAGATGTGGAGGTCAGAGTGGTATAACAACACGCTTTTAATGCCCCTCAGAAAAGACGTGGAGGTCAGAGTGGTATAACAAGACGGTTTTAATGCCCCTCAGAAGAGACGTGGAGGTCGCAGTAGCTTAAAAAGACGCTTTTAATGCCCCTCAGAAGAGACGTGGAGGTCAGAGTGGTATAACAACACGCTTTTAATGCCCCTCAGAAGAGACGTGGAGGTCACAGTAGCTTAACAAGACGCTTTTAATGCCCCTCAGAAGAGACGTGGAGGTCAAAGTGGTATAACAACATGCTTTTAATGCCCCTCAGAAGAGACGTGGAGGTCTGAGTGGTATAACAATACGCTTTTAATGCCCCTCAGAAGAGACATGGAGGTCACAGTGGTATAACAAGACGGTTTTAATGCACCTCAGAAGAGACGTGGACGTTACAGTAGCTTAACAAGATGCTTTTAATGCCCCTCAGTAGAGATGTGGAGGTCAGAGTGGTATAACAACACGCTTTTAATGCCCCTCAGAAAAGACGTGGAGGTCAGAGTGGTATAACAAGACGGTTTTAATGCCCCTCAGAAGAGACGTGGAGGTCGCAGTAGCTTAAAATGACGCTTTTAATGCCCCTCCGAAGAGACGTGGAGGTCAGAGTGGTATAACAAGACGCTTTTAATGCCCCTCAGAAGAGACGAGGAGGTCAGAGTGGTATAACAACACGCTTTTAATGTCCCTCAGAAGAGACGTGGAGGTCAAAGTGGTATAACAACATGCTTTTAATGCCCCTCAGAAGAGACGTGGAGGTCTGAGTGGTATAACAATACGCTTTTAATGCCCCTCAGAAGAGACATGGAGGTCACAGTGGTATAACAAGACGGTTTTAATGCACCTCAGAAGAGACGTGGACGTTACAGTAGCTTAACAAGATGCTTTTAATGCCCCTCAGTAGAGATGTGGAGGTCAGAGTGGTATAACAACACGCTTTTAATGCCCCTCAGAAAAGACGTGGAGGTCAGAGTGGTATAACAAGACGGTTTTAATGCCCCTCAGAAGAGACGTGGAGGTCGCAGTAGCTTAAAATGACGCTTTTAATGCCCCTCCGAAGAGACGTGGAGGTCAGAGTGGTATAACAAGACGCTTTTAATGCCCCTCAGAAGAGACGAGGAGGTCAGAGTGGTATAACAACACGCTTTTAATGTCCCTCAGAAGAGACGTGGAGGTCAGAGTGGTATAACAACAAGCTTTTAATGCCCCTCATAATTGACGTGGAGGTCAGAGTGGTGTAACAACACGCTTTTAATGCCCCTTGGAAGAGACGTGGAGGTCAGAGTGGTCCCAGTAGCTTAACAAGATGCTTTTCATGCCCCTCGGAAAAGTGGTGGAGGTCCCAGTAGCTTAATAAGACGCTTTTAATGCCCCTCAGAAGAGACGTGGAGGTCCCAGTAGCTTAACAAGACTCTTTTAATGCCCCTTACAAGAGCCATACAGTACAGCATCTTAAAAACATTATTCCCATTATTGGGTAGTGTGTCTCCCATAGTCTTTGCTTATGCCTTCCAAGCAAAAGCTGCCAAAAATTAGGATGGAGGAACTTGCAATGCCCCTTACAAGAGCCATTCAGTACAGCATATTACAAACATTATTCCCATTATTGGGGAGTGGGTCTCCCATAGTATTTGCCTATGCCTTCCAAGCAAAAGCTGCCAAAAATTAGGATAGAGGAACTTGCATTGCCCCTTACTAGAGCCATAGAGTACTGCATCTTAAAAATATTATCCCATTATTGGGGAGTGGGTCTCCCACAGTCTTTGCTTATGCCTTCCAAGCAAAAGCTGACAAAACTAAGGACGGAGGAACTTTCAATAATTACAACACGGACCACGGTCACTCTGGTGGTATAGTGGTGGTGGAGGCTGAGGATAACGAGAAGAACATAAAACAGCCGAAATGAGGAAGAGTATACCCATGTGTGGGTGTGAAGCGGTGCATGTGAATACACCTCCCAAAAAAACACAGTGGATTTTACTTTATGTTACTCTGCTGTCATTTGGTGGTGATGAGAAGTCTGGCCCAATCCAGCCCTTGTTCATTTTGATTAGGGTCAGCTTGTCAGCATTGTCAGTTGACAGGCGAGTGCACTTATCAGTTATAATTCCCCCAGCGGCACTAAAAACACGCTCCGATAACACGATAGAGGTAGGGCAAGTCAGGACCTCCAAGGCATACAGATCGAGTTCATTCCAAGTGTCCAGCTTGGATACCCAATAATTAAAAGGCACAGAGGAATCACGGAGGACGCTGGTACGGTCAGCAAGGTACTCCCTCACCATCTTTTGAAACTTTCCACTCCTTGTGAGAGTACCCCACGCCTCAGGGCCTGTAAGCTGGGCGGGTCTCAGAAAACTGTCCCAGAACGTTGACAGTGTTCCCCTGCCTCTGCTCGTTTGGAGTTGCCTATCTCTCACTTGAACGCCTTGGTTGGTCAACTTGCCGCTAGCGAGTTCAGATGGGAGCTTTTTTAACAGTTCTGCAGCAAGGGCCTTCTGGTACTGCACCATTTTTGTAGACCTCTCCACCTCAGGAATAAGAGAGTGAAAGTTCTCCTTCTAGCGGGGGTCTAAAAGTCTCACCAACCAGTAATGACTGTCACCCAACATTTTGACAACGCGAGGGTCACGGTTAAGGCAGCGTAACATAAAGTCTTGCCAGACTGGTAATGTGCAAGACTTCCGTGTCCTCACCAAGCTGACGACTGACCATGCTCTCCTCCTCCTCCTCCTCCTCCCCCCTGTCCTCAGGCAACCCACGCTGAACCGACGGTATGACAGTTGTACAGGTACTACCGTCTACAGCGCATGACACAAGCTCCTGTTCTACTTCCTCCTCCTCCTCCTCCTCTCCCTCATTGTCCCCCAATGCACGTTGGGATGAGATGAGGCTGGGCTGTGTGTAATCCACCGCTACGGCTTCTTGATCCATCTCATCATACTCTGGCTGCAATGCATCCTCTTTAATTCTCTGCAGAGAGCGTTGCAAAAGACAGACAAGTGGAATGCTGACGCTAATGATGGCATCATTGCCACTCACCATCTGGGTGGACTCCTCAAAGTTTGTCAAGATGGTACAGATGTCAGACATCCAGGTCCACTCCTAAGGTCTTATGTGTGGAGTCTGACCTGAATATCAACGGCATTGTTGCAGCTGGTACTCCACAACTGCTCTCTTCTGCTCACAAATCCATTGCAACATGTGGAGGGTAGAGTTCCAACGTGTGGGGACATCACACACCAGTCGGTGTGATGGAAGCTGCAAACGCTGCTGCAACACAGCAAGGGTGGCGGAAGCTGTCGCTGACTTGCGAAAATGAGCTGACAGGCGGCGTACTTTGACGAGCAGATCTGGCAACTCGGGGTACGATTTAACAAACCGCTGAACCACGTGGTTAAGCACATGAGCCAGGCATGGTACGTGTGTCATCTCACCTCGCCTCAGAGCCGCCACCAGGTTACTGCCATTGTCTCACACGACCATGCCTGGATGTAGGTTCAGCGGTCTCAGCCACTTATCTGCCTGCTCTTTCACAGCTGTCCACAACTCACAAGCAGTGTGAGGTTTCTCACCTAAGCTTAAGAGTTTCAGCACAGCCTGTTGCCGCTTGACGGAGGCAGTACTCTAGTGCTTCCTGCTTGTAACTGATATCTGAGATGGAGGCTGAACATGATGAGGAGGAGGAGAATGATGCGCAGGAGCTGTACACTGTGGGGGCAACTCTGACTGACATAAGGCCCGCAATCCTCGGTGTGGGGAGGATGTGTTCCGTCCCAAGGTCCGACTGGGTCCCGGCTTCCACTATGTTTACCTAGTGTGCCGTCAGGGAGATGTACCGTCCCTGGCCACAAGCACTTGTCCACGTGTTCGTTGTCAGGTGGACTCTTCCAGTAACTGCATTGTTGAGTGCACGGCAGATGTTTTGGGACACGTGCTTGTGTAGTGCGGGGATGGCACACCGGGCAAAATAGTGTCGGCTGGGGACCGAGTACCGAGGGACGGCCACCGCCATAAGGTTGCGGAAGGATTCCGTATCCACCAGCCTAAAAGGCAGCATTTCCAACGCAAGCAGTCGTGAAATGTGTGAATTTAGGACTGTGGCCTGTGGGGTATTAGCTGCGAATTTCCACTTTCGTTCAAAGGTCTGGGATATGGACAATTGAACGCTGCGGTGGGACGTGGATGTGAACGTTGATGCTGTTTCTTAAGAAACTGCCATAACAAGTGAAGACTGAGAGGATGTGGCATCTTTGCATGCAGTATGGACAGGGGATTGCCTTGCACACACAACAGGGGGTTCTATTGCATGCATAACAGTGGAAGAAGCAGTGGTGACACCCGCTGACACTGGTCATGGACCCTGGGGTTCACCCCACAAAGTCGGGTGCTTTGCTGCCATGAGCCTGATCATGCTGGTGGTGGTCAGGCTGGTAGTTTTGTCACCCCTGCTGATGCTGGCATGGCAGGTGGTACAAATGGCCTTTTTGGGGTTATCAGCAGAGTCTTTAAAAAAATTCCAGATTCTGGAAGACCTACCGCTTGTACTGGCAACATCCCTCGTGTTGGTGTTACGGGGAACGGTTGCCCGCCTTCTGTCTGCGGCCACCACACTGCTTCTTCCTGCCTGTTGGGGTACTCTTCCTCCCTCCCCCTGTGTGCTGCTGGACTCACTCTGCATGTCCTCCTGCCACGTTGGGTCAGTTACTAGATCATCCACCACCTCCTCCTCTTCCACTTGCGCACCACGATCCTCCTCCTCACTTCCTGGCAATTGTGTCTCGTCATCGTCCACCTCTTGTGACAAATTGCCAGCATCGACTTCCTGTGGCCGTGGCTGTTCAAATATTTGTGCATCGCTACATGGGATCTCCTCTTCCACCACTTCAAGCGGAGCAGGCGAGAGGCACAAGTCTGGAAATGGACCAGTGAGCGACTCTTCAGAGTGTCCAAGTGTGGGATCAGTTGCTGTCTGATGACACTCGGCATGGTGGGAGGAAGGAGCATCAGGGTGAGGAGGCGTATGCGGTCGAGACTCACGGCTACTAAGAGTCGACCATGTGGAAGACAGGCCAGAGGTGGTGGTGCCCAGGTAACTGGAAGTATTATCTGCTATCCAATTAATAACCTGTTCACACTGATCAGTTCACAATACTGGTGTTGTTCTGTGCTTCCCTAGTAATTCAGTCAAGAAGTGGGAGTGAGAAGATGTGGCTGTTGGTTGTGGCACATTCTCACCTTGGCCACGGCCCCCATCCTCTGCACGCACCATCACCAGAACGTCCACTTCCACGTCCCTTGCCACGCGCCTTGCCCATTGTAAAGGAAGTAAAATAGCTTACACTCGCACTATCAATGGAAAAAGGGTAATAAAAAGTAGATTAGAACCGTGGAAGAGGAAAACCACAGTTCTATTTCTCTGGCCTACACCCGACTCTTTTAAACAATCTGAACAATCAGGGAGAAAATATTACTGTTTTTCTTTCCGGAAAAAATACCAAAAGCTGAATAATAGAGATTTTTTACAGTGGAACAGCAAAACCACAGTTATAATTTACTGGCGTATGTATACCAGACTTTTTTAAATATATATATATTTGCAGCTGAACAGTGAGCGACACACTCAAACTGTTTTTTTTAGATACAAATGGCCCTAAAGTGGATAATACAGAGGTTTGAACTGTGGAACTGCAAAACCACACTTGTATTTCTCGGGCCTACACCAGACTATTTTCAACAGATATATTTGTGTCTGAACAATCAGGAGACACTATTTATTTTTTACGGCAAAAAATTCCAAAAGCAGGATCATAGAGGTTTTTTACCGTGGAACAGAAAAACCACAGTTATAATTTACTGGTGTATACCAGACTATTTTCAACAGATATATTTGTGTCTGAACAATCAGGAGACACTATTATTTACTTTTTACGGCAAAAAATGCCAAAAGCAGGGTAATAGAGATTTTTTACCGTGGAACAGCAAAACCACAGTTATAATTTACTGGTGTATACCAGACTATTTTCAACAGATATATTTGTGTCTGAACAATCAGGAGACACTATTATTTATTTTTTATGGCAAAAAATGCCAAAAGCAGGATAATAGAGATTTTTTACCGTGGAACAGCAAAACCACAGTTATAATTTACTGGTGTATACCAGACTTTTTTAAATATATATATATTTGCGGCTGAACAGTGAGCGACACACTCAAACTGTTTTTTTTTAGATACAAAAGGCACAAAACTGGATAATACAGAGATTTCTCCCGTGGAACTTCAAAACCACACTTCTGTTTCTGTGGCCTATACCAGACTCTTTTCAACAGATATATTTGTGTCTGAAAAATCAGAGACACAATTTTTTTTTTTTGGGGGGGGACACCAATAGGTTAATAAGATGGGCATTTGTACAGTGTGAAGGAGGAAAAAAAAAGAGGATTTAGATGAAAAAAAGGATTTTTCCTGGCCCCCGAGACCTGGAGCTAAGTCCAGCAATTTCAGAAACATGAGCACACAGCACTGTAATGCAGCCTTTGCTGGTATAACCCCAGTGCGTCTCCTATACAGCCTGCCTGTCTGCCTGATATCTGGGATGGATATTAGTGGTGAGAAGGACTGTTTGTTTGATCTGGCAGCCTTTACAGACCCTACAATAACTATTTTGCAGGATAAATCTCTCCCTAGCTCAGCAGCCCTGTCCCTACACTGTCTAATCTGGAGGGACTGTGTCCAAGATGGCAGCGCCCGGTTTTAAATACTCGAGGTGACGCTGTGCGGCCAGCCAATCACTGTAATGCCCACAAACAACATGGCTGCGGCATTTCAGTGACTGGCTGGCAATCTCTGCATGTTCATTGGCTCTGTAAAGAGCGCCAAACATGCAGGGCAGAGATCCGAGCTCCCGCGCGAGTAATCAGGAAATGCTCGGTGCTCGCCAAACATCCCGAGTAGTGTGATGCTCGGGCGAGTACCGAGCAGTGTCGAGCATGCTCGCTCAACACTAATTATTATAACTAAAAGAAGCTTGAAGAAAAAAAATTGGGGCTGACTCATTAAGACTGGCATTTCTTGCACAAGTTTTAATAAAGGGCTCAATGAAATATGATACATTGAATGAATTAAGATGCACACACCACATAATGAATTTGGCACAGCTTCCCAATAGTATGTGCCTCTCTTGCGCCTCCAAACTGGAGGAGCATTTCTGGAGTTAAAATTTTGCGACTTTTTAAAGTGTTTTACTCCAGTTTTTGGTGAAAACACTTTCTTGAATCCCCTCTGCTGTGTATAGAGAATTATTTAGAGGTGGAAATATTACCAAATGACAAATACCCATCATTTATTCCATGTATTGAAGGGGGTTGTCCAGGAAATATGTTTTTGTTTACTAAGGGTTCACTTCCACAGGTATGAAGTGTTCAGCACTAACAAGAGGCAAAAAAAACCCAAAACATTATTATGCAATTTTGTTGCTACTTTCACAATTTATTAATGTATGATTGTATATAGCATATACTGTAGGTTTGTTTATCCTTTTAAACATAAGAGTTTTTGAAGCCTTTCTATTAATTATTGCGGAAGATTTATTTTCATTTCATTTTTATGTTATGTCCTTTGTATGTACTTAAAATGCTGCACAATGCTTTCTTACTTGTTCATCCTCTCTGATTTCAGTTCAGCTTCTTAATCTCTTTGAAGATTAGAAGGAGATCTTTTCAGAATGATAAGAAGGTAATCAGAGTAGAAACACTTCAAGATTTCAAAATATCTATCCTGCTTAATAATGGAGAAATGGACGAATACAAATCATCCAAAATAGAAGAAAAATGATACAGGCCATTTAACACATTGCCCAGTGAAAGGACATTTACAGAAGGAATGCATAATATCTTTTATCAATAATGAATTCATCAAAAGCCTATCTGGATATATAAAAAATAACTGCTCTTAGCAAAACTTAAAGACTTTAAATAAGAAACATTTTCTTAAAATATGACAGCTAACAACAATGCACTGTATATTTTGTATGTCTAGTGAATAATGTAGAAAAATAATATTGATTCATCTATGTAGGTATATTTTTTGATGTTATACCATTTTGCTAAACTCTTAAGTGCCAAATAATATTTGGGCTCTGAAAGGGCTGTGTGGAAGTGAGTTTAAATGTTGATTAGTTTGAGATGGGTGCTGGACTGAAGACAAAAGTTTGGAACTGCTTGCACCATAATATTCATGCTGAGGAACGCATGGGCATTTTTCTGAATGAAGGAGTTACTTTCATTAAAAAAAAATTGGGAAATATGTCAATTTATTGAGCAAAAGTCAAATTCTGCTTTATTGTTATAAAGGAAATTGCTATTTTTTTCTGTTATGAACGTGTTCACACTCACACCAGGGAAATGCCGCACCTGCACCCAACTCATCCCTATACAGGGTAGAAAGGCCCTGGCCGCACAACTAAAAAAAGAGAAGGTATAGTATATAAAGCCCCACCCAGAATGTGATAGGACAAATGAAAATAGCAAAATGGAAAACACCTGGAAAGGAGCAAACCGAGAATAAGGACAAAAGAACAATCAGCATTTGGACAGGGAAGGAAAAGAGCTATAACACAGAAGAACCAACCATAGAGCAACAGGTCACCGAATTGAATTCCCAAACTGAGCCATGACAGTAGCCCTCTTCTATGAGGGCCCACCAGATCCTTAGAAGCCCCCATTTTCCAACACCACAGATAGAATTCCCTCACCATGCGATCTACATGAAAATCCTCTGTGTCAACCAAGGAGTTATCTTCAGGACCTTAACCTTTCCACTTGATGAGTTACTGCAGACAGCGCCTGACCAGACTAACACTAACAAATCTCTCAACCTCATACTCCTGATCCGCCTCCAAATTCACCTAAATTATGTCTGGAAGACCAGGTGTCCCCTCAAAAAATTTTAAAAGTGAAGAATGGAAAGAATTTTTGATCTTCCAGGCAATAGGAAGTTGCAACTTAACCGTCGCAATAATTTTATAAGGCCCTACATATTTAGGGGCAAACTTCCTAGACGGGACCTTTAAGAGTAGATTTTTTGAAGACAACCACACAAAATCCCCAAACCTTAAATAAAGGAGCATTCATACATCTGCGATCAGCACCTCTTTTGGCCCGTTCTCTAGCTAGCAAAAGACCCCTTTTGACCTCCATCCAAACTTTAATTAAAAGGGAAGAAAATCATTCCTCCTCTTGCACAGAGGACTGTAAATTTGAAAAGTTTCCAAGCACTGAATGAAAATCCCTGCAGCAAAAAAAAAGACGATGTACCGGTAATCATAGAGGTATGGTTATTCAGAGCAAACATGGCAAGAGACAGAAACTCCACTCAGTCTTTCTGATTAGAAGAAGCAAACCATTTCTACCTTTTGGCTAATCCTTTCAGTTTGCCCATTAGTCTTAGGATGATAACCCAAGTAAAAGACAACTTGATACCCAATCTGGAGCAAAAACTACATCAAAAGCTAGTCAGAAATTGAAACCCTCTATCATAAATAATTTTTTTGGGAATGTCATGTAATTTAATGATATGAGAAATGAACAAAATTGCTAAGCTCTAAGCAGTTTGCAATTTGTGAATAGGACAAAATGAACCACTTTGCTAAAACGATCGACCACTAGTGGAAGACAAATCCGATGTCCAGCTAAAACAGAATAATGTACTTCATTAAGAAGATCTTTGCATAAAAATAGTGGTACATAAAGTTTGTTGATAGGTAAACCTTTCGGCGCACCGTCCTGACTATCCTTAATGAGCTGCCTGCGATATAACCTCAGAGCACCAACCACCACCTCCTCACTAAGAATCCTGATAGGATTTTCATCCCTCAACTCTGAGAAAAATCTACTGGACAAAGTGACAGCCAACCTTGACATTCTAAGATCTGGGGATCTAAGTAACATCAAAATCAAACCAGGCAAAAAAGGACCCATCAAGCCTGTCGGGTTTTTAAGAGCTTAGCAGTGTCAATAAAAAACAGGTTCTTATGATCAGTGAAGACAGTCACCTTATATCTTGCCCCCTCCAACCAATGTCTCCATTCTTCAAAGGCTCTTTTAACCATCAGAAGATCTCGGTCACCTATATCATAATTAGACTCAGATGGAGAGAACTTCAGAGAAAAAAAGTACAAGGATGAAGATACCCACTTTTTCTTGTGAAAGGGCAACCCCAAACCAGTAGTGTCTACTTTGACAAAGAAAGGCAAATCGACCTCAGGTTGGTTGAGAACATAATCCTAGAGAAGCTAAGAGTCATATACAGCACTCTTATAATTGGTGAGAGTGGTGCACAAGTAGGGCATCCAGCCCTTACGTTCCAAAATGAAGAACTTGGCACTCAAATAGGAATAAGATGAAAATAAAGTTCCTTTTTTATTGCATTCAATATATCATTGAACATTTTCTGTCTTAACTCAGACCTTCATCAGAACTAAAAAAAGGGGGGGAAGGTTATACAGAAAAAAAATGAGGGGTCATATAATACATAAACCAAACAATACAATAAATACTCATGAAAATGTGATAATAGACAATAGCAGTTTATAAATTCATAACTCTGTTCTCCAACAATAGATATATTCCAAAAAGCAACGTCGTAAAATATATCCGTAGTGTAAGCGAGTAAGGTGTGACTATATTCAAAAAGCATACAGGAACATCCTATAGGTGACCTATGAGAGGTTCCATGTGATATCTCCAGGTGAAAGATAGAAGTACATGATATCCTAGATTCCTACGGTGCAAGCTTCCAGAAAGTGCCCCAGGGAAGGAATACCTGAGGGGGGAAGGAACAGCATTAATGAAACAACGGATAATATCCAGAAGAAGCAGAAACATTTGAGCGTCCCTAGGTGTATATTGCAAAGTATGCCTGGAAGAGGAACTACGGAAAACCGCGCATGTAATTGCGACCTGTGTCGCTATAGAGAGCGGTATCTGCAGAGTGCGCACAAGGGAATTAAATGGCATCTGAAAGCGCAAGTGCCAGTGTCACATGATCGCGCCACGTCATCGCGTCACGTGACCATTGAGCGTATGCACAGAAGTGACAGGCATGAGCCATGTCACTGGGACGCATCATAGGTGGGCATGTTTGTTGGCCAGTGCAGTACATATGAGCGCTGTCAATGGAACAAAGAAATATGCAGCATGGTCCATGGAAAACCAGTTAGTGTGCTGCTGGGCATTTGTACAGGGGGACAGTACTCTGTGTTGTGGTGGGAATGGTACTGGAAATCCATATATCCTTAAAGGCTCACAGTGAGGGCAGGTACTGTCAGGTAATAGTACTGTAAGGTAATGGTTCTCCCAGATCACAATATCACACATGTACAGAGTATAATGTACAGGTTTTAGAAACAATATAACACTGACATGTACATTAGGAGAACTTCACATGGAAAAAAAGAGAACAATAAAGAAGGACTTATATTATTATTGTGCTCATACTCTAACATGAAGTATCAGAGGATGGTGGGTGAGAAATAGAGGTTTGAAGTCTATCGATTCTAGGAGAAACAAGAGAATAAGATTAATAGGGCACATATGCTTGTACGTAGTACAAAGTAAACAGGAGGTAAACAAAAATATATACAGTCACCACAATAAGTTCCATATCAAATTACAAATTAGAGCAGAAAAAGCACTTACTGCCTCTGCTGACCAAGAAGAAAAATTTGTTCCCTTCTTGGACATGTCAGTTAATGGCTTGGCTATGACCGAAAAGTTCTTAACTTCTGATTAAATTTGTATAGCCAAGAAATCTCTGCAATGCATTCAAGTTACTTGGCTGAACCCAATCAAGGACCGCTTGCACCTTAACATGGTCCATGTGATACACTGATGCAGAAAACAAATGTCCTAAGAACTGGACCTTCTATACTTCAAATTGACATTTTGATAGTTTAGCAAATAACTGATTGTCAGATAGAATCTGGTGAACTACTCTGACATGTTTACGACGCTCTTCCTGAGTATGCAACCAAATCAATGTGTCATCCAGATAAATTACAATAAATCTACTCAACAAGGAAGCAAAATATGTAATTTATGAAATTATGAAAGACCGCCGGAACATTAGTTAACCTGAATGTCATTACCAAAAAATTTTAAATGACCTTCAGGCTTGTGGAATGGGGTCTTCCATTCATCACCCTGACGTATGCGTATAAGGTTATATGCCCTTCTGAAGTCAAGTTTGGAAAACCATTTAGCTCCAGACAATTGGTTAAAAAGGTCAGGTACAAGGGGCAAAGGGTAAGGATTGCAAACTGTGATTTTATTAATGTCTCTAAAATCCAAGCACCGATTCAACTCTCCATCTTTTTTCTTAACCACTTCGCGCCAGAGCCTGTTTTTGCCTTCGTGACCGGGCCAATTTTTTCAATTCTGACCACTGTCAATTTATGAAGTAATTACTCTGGAGCGCTTCAACGGATTCCCCTGATTCTGAGATTGCTTTTTCATGACATATTGTATTTCATGATAGTGGTAAAATGTCTTTGATATCACTTGCGTTTATTTGTCAAAAAATCAGAAATTTGGCGAAAATTTAGAAAATTTTGCAATTTTCAAACTTTGAATTTTCATGCCCTTAAATCAGAGAGATATGTCACACAAAATAGTTAATTAATAACATTTCACACATATCTACTTTACATCAACACAATTTTGGAACCAAAATTTTTTTTTGTTAGGAAGCTATAAGGGTTAAAAGTTGACCAGCGATTTCTCATTTTTCCAACAAAATTTACAAAAACATTTTTTTAGGAGCCGAATCTTATTTGAAGTGACTTTGAGGGGCCTTTATGACAGAAAATACCCAAAAGTGTCATCTTTCTAAAAACTGCACCCCTCAAGGTGCTCAAAACCACTTTCAAGTAGTTTATTAATCCTTCAGGTGTTTCACGGGAATTTTTGGAATGTGGAAGAAAACAATGAACATTTAACTTTTTTTCACAAAAATGTTACTTTAGACCAATTTTTTTATTTTCACAAGGCTAACAGGAAAAAATGGAATGCACAATTTGTTGTGCAATTTCTCCTGAACACGCCGATACCCCATATGTGAAGGCAAACCACTGGTTGGGCGCACTGCAGGGTTTGGAATGGAAGGAGCGCCATTTGACTTTTTGAATGTATAATTTGTTTGAATAATTAGCGGACGCCATGTTGCATTTGGGGAGCCCATGATGTGCCTAAACAGTGGAAACCCCCCACAAGTGACACTATTTTGGAAACTATACCCCTTAGGGAACTTATCTATATGTGTGGTGAGCACCTTGCACCCCGAGGTGCTTCACAGAAGTTTATAATATTGAGCCGTAAAAATAAAAATTTCACATTTTTCTCACAAAAAATGTTTTTCCTCCCCTAATTTTGCATTATCATAAGGGTAACAGGAGAAATTGCACCATGAAATTTGCTGTGCAATTTCTCCTGAGTATGCTGATACCCCATATGTGGGGGAAAACCACTATTTGGGTACACTGCAGGGTTCGGAAAGGAAGGAGCGCCATTTGACTTTTTGAATGTATAATTTGTTCGAATAATTAGCGGACGCCATGTCGCATTTGGGGAGCCCCTAATGTGCCTAAACAGTGGAAACACCCCACAAGTGACACCATTTTGGAAACTAGACCCCTTAGGGAACTTATCTAGATGTGTGGTGAGCACCTTGCACCCCCAGGTGCTTCACAGAAGTTTATAATATTGAGCCGTAAAAATAACATTTTCTCATTATTCCCACAAAAAAATGTTTTTCATTCCCTAATTTTGCATTATCATAAGGATGACAGGAGAAATTGCACCATGAAATTTGTTGAGCAATTTCTGCTGAGTACTTCGATACCCCATATATGGGGGAAAACCACTGCTTTGGTGTACGGCAGGGTTCGGAAGAGAAAGGAATGCTATGTTGGCTGGGATAGGTTGCAGACACCATGTCACATTTGAAGAGTCGCTGACATGCTGGAACAGCAGAAACCCCCACTAGTGACCCCACTTTGTAAACTACACCTCTCAAGGAATTCAACTAGGGAAGTAGTGAGTATTTTTTAATTTTTTAATTTATACCATTGGGCAGTGAAAAAAACATAATTATATTTTTACCACAAAAAAATGTTTTACCCTCAGATTTTACTTTTTCACACAGGGCAATGGGTAAAAATGGTGCTGAAATGTGTCACACAATTTCTTCTAAAAGTGGCAATACCCCATATGTGGCTCTATCGTACTGCTTAGCCATACGGCGAGATCTGGGAGGGACGGAGCGCTACTTGACAATTGGAGAACAAATTATGGTAGAATAGGCATTTGGATTTGGGAGCACAAAATTTTCAGATTTTTTTTTTCAGGGGCAAGGGTCATTTCGTTTTTCCAGAGCCTTTCTGCTACCAGTAACTTGGAATATTTTTAACAGATGATGGACCTGAGTGGGGACTAGCTTTTTTTGAAGACTGAGTTGAAGCTTTTATTGGGAACATTTTACGTAACATTTATCCGGCGCTCGAGGCTGAGCACTTACATCGGGGTTTCCATCTAAATTTCCAAGTGATGTAATTCAGATGAAACCCCTGCGGGATTCATTCACTGTAATGAGGCAGCAGAGTTACTCTGGACTCCATCTGTCCTCTGTTTAGCGGTGTCCTTTTTTTCAGAAGTGCACAAAACTGTGGCCAACAGCACTTTTATGCACGCCTAAAAAAACTGACACTGTGGGATCACAGGCCAGATGGCATCCACAGTGGCCTATATCTGCCTCATTACAGGGAATCTTCCGTCATGGGTTCCGTCTGAATCACGTATTTCAGAGATTTACACGGAAACTCTCGTGTAAGTGCTCAGCGCAGAGCGCAGGATAAATGTGAGCAGAGCCTTACTGCGATCTTTGGGAGACATAATAAACAAATCAGTAGCAGATGAAGAATTGGTTTTATTTATTTTTTACGCCTTTCCTCATGCTGTATAAGTGATGAGATTACGTTATTCTTCGGGTCGGTGCGATTACAGAGATCCCAGATTTATATCGGGTTTTTATGATTGACAGCTGTCACACACAAAGAGACGCTTTTTTTTGCAAAATTTAGTTTTTGCATCGCCATATTTTGAGAGCTATAATTTTTCCATATTTCGGCCAACAGAGTCATGTGATGGCTTGTTTTTTGCGGGACGAGTTGACATTTTTATTGGTACTATTTTTGGGTATGTGACATATTTTGATCGCATTCTATACCGTTTTTAGGGAGGTAAAGTTAACAAAAACCAACAATTCAGGAATTGTTTTTTGAGGTTTTTTTATGCCGTTCTGCGTGTGGTAAAAGTGATAAGGCAGCATTATTCTTCGGGTCAGTAAGTTTACAGCGATACTACACTTACTGCATATTTTTTTTATGTTTTGGCGCTTTTACACAATTAAACAATTTTATAGAAAAAATATTTTTTATGCATCGCTTTATTCTGAGAGCTATAACTTTTTTATTTTTTGGCTGATGGAGCTGTATGGCGGCGATTTTTTGCAGAACAAGATGACGTTTTCAGCGGTACCATTTTTATTTCCATTTTGCTTTTTGATCGCATTTTTTTCCACTTTTTGTTTGGCGATATGATGAAAAAGCATAGTCTTTTGCTCCGTTTTTTATTTATTTTTATTACGGTATGCACAGAAGGAGTTAATTGGTGTGACAGTTTTATAGATCGGGTTGTTTAGGATGCAGCGATACCAAATATGTGTACTTTTTTTGTTTTTGCATAAATATACGGATTTATTGGTTTAATATTTTATTTATTTATTTTTATTTATTTTGTGATTTTGTTTTAACAGTTTGAAAACATTTTTTAGACTTTTTTTTTACATTTTTATTTAGTCCCTGTATGGGACATTCATTTTTATTTTTCTAATCACTGATCTCCTGAAATGTACTAAACATGTATTGCATTGCATGACATTGCATGAATCTTTCACAGTCAGTGTCTCCTGCCAGGCTTCAGCTGCAGGCTGAGCTTAGCAGGACACCATATATGGCAGATCTGGAGGTGGTCATGTGACCTTCAGCTGCCATAACAACGGCAGGTCCTGGAAGATAGGAGGCCGTCGGAGAGGTAAGTGGACGACCCCCTCTCCTCTCACTATCTTCTATATGCCGCGATCACTATAGATCGCGGCATATAGAAGATAGCAAAGGGTTAACATCACTGCGACCTGATCCAATCAGGTCCCGATGATGTCCCCTGTCAGAGCTATTGCTCTGCACCGGAACCGCAGCGCTTGCAGGACCCTGGGGGTCATGAGCGCTGCGGGTCCACTCACCGTTTTTAAACGTCGGCGCTGCACAGGGCCCAGGCAGCGCTGACATTTATGTACAGCGGGTGGTCCTGAACCGGTTAACAAAAAAGAACACCACTGTGACTGGAGATGTAAATGGCCGTATATGACCCTTAGCAAGACTCCCAGTTTGATTCTCCCAGTTAATTAAAGGATTGTCCTTAACTTACCTTGGCAGGCCTAACACTAACTTTGCATGTAGAGGAGGAAAAACTATAAATTAAATTAAATCAATATCTAACATATATGTATCCAACTTTCATGCATACATTCTCAACCTTCATAGTAACGTGACTTTGAGAAAGAGGATAATTATCAATTGCCGAAACTTGAATAGGAAGGCTTAGAGTAGAGACATAATAATCACAGTTTATAGCAAACTAATGACCAATTAGATTCAAGCCAGAACCTAAATCCACAAATGCAGACGTAAATATAAAACTGGACTTATCCTCCTGGGACACCTGTAAGAAAAACCTGTATGTCTGAACAAGAGACAATCTCAGACTCTTGGAACCTGCATCTTTACATTTTAAAGTCTCTTTTTTGTATTTTTTTAGAAATTCATTTTTATGTTTAAAACATTGAACTAAGATGTGACTTGAACGACCACAGTAGAAGCAAAAATGAGCTTATGCTCCAAGTTCTGAACCCCCTCTGCGGTCTCTGCAAATACCAGTTTGCATTGGTTCACAAGTTTCAACTGACAGTGAGGAAGATGCCACTGAAACACTTTTAAATATATCTTCATCTATCTAAACGAACAGTAAGTGTCATAGCCTCCTCCAGGAACTGTGGACCAGCATATCCTTAATTTGATCTGAAAGTCCCTGACAGAACTGACTCTGAAGAGTGGGGTCATTCCAGAAAGTTCTCTACTGCCCTACGACTAAACTCTGAGCAGTAGTCCTCAGCTTTATGACCTTCCTGTACCAACTTTTGGATCTTGGATTCAACCAGAGCAACTTTGTCAGGGTCGTCATAAATGAAGCCAAGAGCCAAGAAAAATGTCTCTACAGAGGAAAACACTAGGTAATCCTTAGACAAAGGGAATGACCAAGCCTGTGGACTCCATGGAGTAAAGATAAAACAATGCCTACTTGTTGACTCTCTGACCCAGCGGATACAGGATATGGGCTAAAATATTTATTTACATGAGGCAGAAAAAACAGAAAACCTACATCTGTCCCCATCAATGCAATCTTGTAACTTTTCCTGGGGCTCAACTGTGATGCTCTGTATACCTGACTCCTTTGGAACAGCAGAACATGTGAGCTGTTGTTATCGCTTGATATCTGCAACCTCCAGGATTAAAGACTGCAGTTGTGCGGCCAAAGCATTTATTGGATCCATGCTGACTCCTCAAAAAACACTAATTGGCTTGCTATAATGTTATTAACTTGTTCACACACACTAGGCAAACGACCCACCTACACCCAACTGGTCCCTATACAGGCTAGAGAGGCCCTAGCCACATAAGTGAAAAACACCACCTATGACCTGGCTCCCTAAAAAGCTATCAAGTGGTGTCTGATACTTCTGGAGGAACCAGAGGGGAAGCCACAACACACTACCAACAAGGTGAAAGGAAAGTATGAGGAGAAATACGAGAACCCAAGGTGTGAAATTAAGACACATTCAAATGTGAAGTAGTGAAGGTTAAAAAGTACCAAAAATTAAAGGGGCACGTAAGACCTCCCAAGAATTTAACAGTGATAAAAGTAAAATGTGCCAGGAGGGCAAATCAAGTTACTGTAAGAATACAACTAGAGTTTACCCAGCAAGGCATAATGCCTAAGGTAAAGAGCTGGAACTACTAAATGTATATTCATCAGGAAATATAGCCAGCAAGGAAGTGCAGAAAAGGGATACTATATAAAGTCCTACCCAGGTTTTTTTGGCTGTATAACAGCCATGTTCGGAGACTCGAACATGTCACTCGAGCACCCACGATACTTGGTGCATACCTGAGCACCCGATGAAACTCAAGTAGCGAGCACTTTCGCCATATCATCATAATTTTTTTTTCTTTACTTTTAAAAAAATCCCAATCCCAACACAACCCCAACCCCAACCCTAGCACAACCCTAACCCTAGAAAAACCCTAACCCTAGCACAACCCTAACCCTTACTCTAGCACAACCCCTAACCCTAGCAAAACCTTAACCCCAACTCTAGCACAACCCTAACCGTAGCAAAACCCTAACCCTAGCACAACTCTAACCCTAACCACAGCACAACCCTAACAAAACTCTAACCCTAACACAACCCTATTCCTAGAATAACCCTAACCCTAGCACAACCCTAACCCTAACACAACCCTAACCCTAGCACAACCCTAACACAAACCCTAGCACAACCCTAATTGAAGCCCTAGCACAACCCTAACCCAAACCCTAGCACAACCTTAACCCCAAGCACAACCCTAATCCTAGCACAACCCTAACCGTAGCACAACCCTAAACCTAGCGCAACCCTAACCCTAGCACAACCCTAACCCTAGAGTTTATTTTTTAAGCCGTTCCTCATGCGGTATAAATGATTAGACGACTTTATTCCTCGGGTCAGTGCGATTACTGTGATACCAGATTCATATCGGGTTTTTATGATTGACAGCTGTCACACACTAAAAAAACCCTTTTTTACAAAGACTAGTTTTTGCATCACCATATTTTGAGAGCTAAAATTTTTCCATATTTAGACCGACAGAGTCATGTGACAGCTTGTTTTTTGTGGGACAAATTGATGTTTTTATTGGGACTATTTTCGGGCACATGACATTTCTTGATCGCTTTCTATTCCGATTTTTGAGAAGCAGAATAAACAAAAAACAATTCAGGAATAGTTTTTTTGTTGTTTTTTTGCCGTTTTGCGTGTGGTAAAATTGATAAGGCAGCTTTATTCTTCGGGTCAGTATGTTTACAGCAGTACCACATTTATATTGTTTTTTTATGTTTTGGCGCTTTTACATAATAAAAACTATTTTATAGAAAAAATTATTTTTGTTTGTATCGCTTTATTCTGGAGCTATACATTTTTTATTTTTTGGCTGATGGAGCTGTATGGTAGCTTGTTTTTGCAGCACCATTTTTATTTACATTCGTCTTTTTGATCACGTTTTATTCCATTTTTTGCGTTTGGCGGTATGATGATAAAGTATTGTTATTTGCTTCATTTTTTTTTTTTTTACCTTGTTATTCACCAAAGGGGTTAACTAGTGGGATAGTTTTGTAGGTCAGGTCATTACAGACGTGGCGACACCAAATATGTATACTTGTATTTTTTTTTTTGTTTTTTTTCATAATAATATTTATTTATGAGTACAGTATATTTTTATTTTTTTGGATTATTTTTTTATATTTTTACAATTTTTTAACTCTTTTTTCACTTTCTGATACTTTGTCCTTCATTTACACTTTGCCCCAGTATGGGATTTTCACTTTTTGCAGTCTGATCGCCTGTATTGCAGCAGCATCTCTATGCCATCCAGGCTGCCGGCTCGGCACAGGGAGAAGTTACTTTGATCAAAGTAATTTCCTGCTGTCTGGTGACGCTGATGTAGTCATGACGACATCAGGTCACCATGAAAACCACCAAGACCCGGCAGAGACAGCGCGTGACGCCAGATAGGAGATAAATAAAGGTGTTTACCTCCCCTTGCTTCCGGAATGCTGCGATCGAGTTTGATCGCAGAATTTCGGGGGTTAATGTGCGGCACCACTCTTTGCACATATTACCTGTTGTCAGCTGTGACAATCAGCTGACACCCGGTGGCGATCGAGCCTGCACAGCCTCTGTGAGGGCACAATCGCCAAGGCTGTCAATGATTTGAGACTGGGACGGAGGTTCACCTTCCAACACCACAATGACCCAAAGCATACTGCAAAAGCAACACTCAAGTGGTTTAAGGGGAAACATGTAAATGGAGTGGCCTATTCAAAGCCCAAACCTTGATCCAATTGAGAATCTGTGGTTAGACTTGGAGATTGCTGTTCACCAGAGGAAACCATCTAACTTGAAGGAGCTCAAGCAGTTTTGCTTTGAGGAATGGGGAAAAATCTTAGTGTCAAGATGTGAAAAGCTCATACAGACTTATCCAAAGCGATTTGCAGATGTAATTGCTGCAAAAGGAGTCTCTGCAAAGTACTGTCTTTAGGTAGGTGAACAGTTTTGCACTCTGGCATTTTGAGTTATTTTGTCTTATTTATTGGTTGCTTCACAATAAATTAAATGTTCACAATTGTAGGCATGTTCTTTACATGAACTGATGCAAACCCTCAAAAAAAACTGTAAAATTCCATGTTCTGAGGTAGCAAGACACAAAAAATGGCAAGGGGGTGAATAGTTTTGCAAGCCACTGTATATATTACATTTCCAATAGATGCATATTAGAGGGATGATATAATATCTTCCATATAGAATTAGAGTAGTCATATATGATGCATTATTAGGCTATATAAACTTATAATAAACCTGAATTGCAATTTCTATCAAATATTATGTGCCAAATGCAGAGTACAAATGTACATAATCAGAAGTTAGTAACAGTCACACGAATGCATATAATGAGACCATAATATTTTCTAAAGAGGATAAATGCTCATTATATTTTGTTGGAGCAGCACATCAGCCAAAATCCCCAACGTACGTTTAGCATGTGTGGCTTCCTCATGGGGTATTGTGGCATAAAATAAAATTACCATGATTAAGGCTATATGTTGAAACACATAGTTTTATCACCAGGGAGCTTTTCTTTCCCTCTAGTCCTTTTTTTTCACTTAACTGTATGAAAATGTAAGTTGAATAGGAACATGCAATTCTTTAGAATGCAAATATTTAAAGTGACCAAATTAGCTATGGTTCGCAAAGCTGCCCACTAGGAAGGTAGGTGCTGTATTTTAATATCTTTTAGTAAATGGATATGTACTAGTCATGCACTTACACAGATAGAATGGAGTTTCATCATATATCCTTTCATATTTGCCACTGTCATTGCTCTTTATAATTAATTATAATGTTTTTTTAACAATTTTTAGTTTTTAACTTTTTTTTGGAAATTCACAAATAAATCAACAGCTTGAGTAAATTTAAGTTACTTTCATAAAACATATTTAGCTGTGATTTTCAAAAGGAAAGTAACTAATGCAAAGTTATTGGTTTCTGAGACCTTTTCATGTAAAAGATTAACCATATTGGTAATTGTAATAGACAGCCATCTTGGGGGAACATAAATTAAACATGTATGGGTTATTCAAATTCAGAATACTTTAGAAGAAGATGATGTTTGAAGTAGTTCTCTACACAAACATCCTTCATCTGTACTGTATTTCACTGACAGTAGAATGACATTTCTAAGTGAAACCCCAGACCAATTATATATGAAAAAATACTACTCTAATTAGTATTGTTTTATTTTGAAAGAAAATAGTGGGAAAAAAAACTCACAAAATTAGTAAGTTTTAGTACTGACTTTCTAGCAAGTTTGATCTGACAGACAGGATAAAAGCAGGCAAAGTAGTTATGATTTCAGTAAAGGGAAAAATTATCTGTTACCAGTGCATTAACATAGTTCTCCTTCATCAACCTCAACTTTAAGATCAAAGATAATTACTTAGCAAACAAAATACAAGTCAATGTGATTATCCAGAGATAATATATTAATTATGAGGCTTGCATTGTTTTAACACTACTTTTTTAGCAGTTTGAATTGAAATAATGTCGACAGTAAGAAAAAAAAAGAGTTTTCATGTTAACAAACGAATTAAAACTCCTCCAGTGATCTATTACAGTCTTATACCCCTTATTAAAGAGTCCAGGGAGAGAATAAATAATAAAGAAGTTAATGCTTCCCAAACCAATGCACTTTTCCACAGTCAGTGCTGCGTCCCTCTTGGGTCTGCTGGGATAAATATCCAGCGGGGCATCATATGAGCGCTGCAGTAAATCCGCAGTCATTGATCATCTGTAGCGTTCAGATTTTGTCATAGCTTAGCTGGATGAAATGTTGTTTTTCCCAAATATTTGCACTATCTTTCAAAAAGGTGAAAAATAAACATTTTAAATAGGATACAATCAAAGAATAATCCAAGTGGTACAACCTTAGCTATGATTAGTAATGACTGACTAAACATTCACCAGTGACCTCTTACCGTATTAAACCCCTTATTAATGGGCAAAGGGAGGTGAGAAAAAAAATTGTTTCTCCCTGCCCAAGCCAGTGTGTTCCTCCATAGTCAGTACTACATCCCCCTTTGATCTGCTGGGATCAACATCTGGCAGGGGTATTATATGAGCGCTGCAGTATTCAGCAAGAAAATCTGTAGCATTCCCATTTAGTCCTAGCTGAGCTGAGAAACACTGCTTTCCTCAAATTTGTACAATCTCTCTAAAAGGTCATAAATAAATAAATAAATTTTAAACGAGCATAAAACCCCAAAATTATCCATTTAGAAACTAATTAGTAATAATCACGCTATCTAATTATGCACTGTTAAAGGGAACCTATCTGAATCTTTTATCCCCATCCCACAAACTATTAATTTGATTGATTGTGTAGCCCTTTAACAGATAAGCTAGTCAATTCCTTTATGACCCCAAAGTGGTGCTTCAGAAGTGAGAAATATTGTTTTGAATTTCAGTGTGGAAGTGCATTGGGGTGTGACGATACACTTCCAGCTGCTTAGCCTCAGCTGCTTCCTGAATTAGAAACAACCTTCCATGGCTGTGACATGCCCCCTGGGGCCGTGGGGTACTCGGTAGCTGGTCCGGTCCATTGCGGGGTAGTCACGGTGGCTGTGACCCGGTCATGACCTCGGGCAGTCAAACAATTAAAGATAAAGAAAAGGGGAATAAAATTTTTTGGGAAAATCTTTGTGACGCCACCCATGGTATGCGGCTATATTGGGCCGCCGCTGCGGTGCAGATCCACTGGAGCAGAGTTGGTTCAGCTGTCCACGGGCAGAGCTAAGCTCTAGGGCAGTATATGGTGATTTTATGAGGTAGATGTTGTCGGTGCAGTGTAGTGCAGGGCTGGTGACACAGTAATGAGTCAAGGACACAGTGGGGTGCAGTATTCAGGCTTTACTCACAGTTCTAGGCAGTTCCAGGTTACCGCTGCAGCTGTCATCCTGTGTCCTCCGGGGTAGTGATCCAGCAAACTCTCAGGTATCTCAGGAGCACTTGGATGGGACCCCGTTCTGTGTAGCCTCTCCAGGTCATCTCACTGCGCTGGCTCTCGTCCTCCTGCCCTGCACCTCACACCCAGTGTCCCAAGCCAGTGTCCGAGGGCCTTGTTGGGCGACGTCCTCTCTGTCCCCTTGGTCCTATTTAGCCACCTTTTTGACGATTAAGTGTGGAGTGTGGCTACAGCATCTGCAATGCTTCAACTTCCGGTTTGCTAGCTGAGACCTAAAGTACTCCACTAGGGTGGGACTGGTCCCTTACTGCGGCCTGATCCCGCCACGTCAGCATGAATTTGGGTGCAAGGGTGGCATCCGCACTCGCCGTGCCCCAGGGATCCCTTCTGTCTCTCTGGAGCCTTTCTCACTCCTGCTGTCTTCTCTCCTCACTTTCCTCCTGGGCCTCTCTGACTGAGCCCGACTCCTCTCTCTCTCCTTCCTTGCTCTCCTGAGCAGAGCTCCTCCTGAGCTCCCAACTCCCAACTCCTCCTAAACTCCACTCTGAACTCCCTCTAGAACTTTCTACCTCTCTTCTTATACTCCTACTCTCAGTGCTCCACTGAACTGCTTCCTTCACCTACACCCACTACATGGTTCCCTCTCTTCTATTTCCCCCTTTTCCAGCCAAGGATAGGGCTCAGCAGTGACCAAGTTCATCTTGCCCTGCCTGCTGGTCTGGAGTGGTGTAGTGTTGGATGTAGGTGTGTGGGTCCCGGGTAGTACTCCCTCCTTACCTGAGAGTGGGGTACCACACCTCTGGGTGAGATGCAGTACCTCTGTGGCAGCTGGACCCATAGGGGTACCACATCCCCCCCCCTTAAACACAGCATGTCCGCGGGCTGGAACAGAGCAAAAACACAGGTATTTTAAGACATGCAAAATTTTAGGATGCATCACATAGAAGAACTTTAAACAAATAACTTTTCTTCCCTTTATGGGAGGAACTTTTCTTGAACGTTTCATATAACTATCAGGTATATAAAACAATATAAAACCACTTTTAATAACACTTTGTCAACAAGTTCAGTAGGCTGTAGTGAGTTCCTTAACAGGGTGTCCACTGATCCACTTGTTGGACTACGTCTTCGGCCACGCCAAACGGGTTTTTGTTCAGTGGTCTTTATAAAACCAACAAGAAGCACCTTAAGAAGTTCTAACTATTTACAATTAAAGTTTTTGGCTGTTCAACATTCACAACCTATAAGTCCTTTTTCTTAACCAGGTAGACTAAATAAACTATAACTTTTCAAACACATTGAATGATTATTAGGGTTGAGCGAGTATGTTCTGTCCGAGTATGCTCGGGCCGAGCTCCGAGTATTAACAGCTGCTCGGTGATAAGGGTAAATCGCTCCCGTGTGACAGCTTTATTACATGTGAGGAATGTGTAAGAAATAGACATTCCACATGTAATAAAGCTGTCAAACAGTTGGAAATCATGCACACGGGAGCGATTTACTCTTATCACCGAACAGCTGTAAATACTCGGAGCTCGGCCCGAGCGTACTCGGCGAAAGGGTTAATAGAACATACTCGCTCAACACTAATGATTATCAATAGCCTTCCGGGTAACTATATACAGTTCTTAATTTTTAGCTGAGTCGTTTAGTTTAACAGTGGTGCTCTTTCCAGGGGAGTGATTCACCACTAGATGGCCCAGCCGGGTCATCAGATCTTGATGGCAGGGGCATGCTCTCCTCCTCCACCACCCTATGAACATGGGGGACATACCACCCCTGTTCTCCGCGGTGCCGGGTATAAGTAACCCTGTCGCCAGGGTAAAGATCCCGTCCCGGGTGTCCCTGCTGTAGGTGGAACTCCACATCTCACCGGTTTACAAAGAGATCCGTGGCTAGCTGAGGCTCCTGGATGAAGCCCAATCCTCCTTCCAGGTCAAACTTTACCACAGTTCCCTCGGCGCAGGCACTGGGTTTGGCAGGCATGACATTGCAGGCCCGGGTCTTTGCCTGCATGTTGCGGGCCTCCATTGCCTCCCACCACTCCTGACGCTCCCGCCGCTCCGCTGCCAGCTTTTGGAGCTCCCGATGACAGTACTCCTCTCTTTTGAGGGCCTCAGCTGGGTCTTCCCGGGAACCCCATAAGGTCGCCCTCCGGGTTGTCCCACCTTAATTCCTCTCCTCTGGCGCAGGCAACCTGGGGTCCAGGCGAGAGATGAGCGTGGTTCGACTCGAACTGTTTGCCAATCTCAAATTCGAGCTGTTTTGGGCGGTGTTCGAGCCGTTCGGCGAACACGAACGATTTGAGAAAAATTTGGCTGTTCGAGGTTATGTTCGATAATTGTTTGTGCACCAAAATCATAACTGGATTTTTTCTCAGTAATGATGAAAATTTATGCTAATACGCAGTTTGAGTGTACAGCGGGGTGGGGGGAGGGGCAGGGGATGGATCTCTGCAGGAATAATGAAGATCTCCATTTTTTTTTCTCTTTCCCGCATTTACAGTGGGGAGGTGCAATCTGTCAGCCTATCAGCAGCGCACACACGGAGCGAAGTGCTTTTTTTCACACAAGCAAGGGCATGTGTCATTGGCAGTGTATGTCACATGTCCTTGCCCTATAAGACCAAGCCATTTTCCCCGTCGCCACCATTTTCTCACTGCTGCAGCTGCGTGTTAGACGGCACCGCTGTTGCTGTGTGCGCTATACCTTGTTAATTTCAAGCCAATTTTTGCACAAATCTACAGATAGCTTGGGAGTAGGGAATAGTTGTGATTGCAGTCCTTTTAAGGACTAGGTTACAGCATTTCCTACGACTTTTATCAGGCAGGTCTGTGCTCTTAAATAGATAGATTGTGGGAGTAAAGACTAATTGTAATTGCAGTCCTTTTCAGGACTAGGTTACATCAGTTCCTATCAGTTTTTGCCAGGCAGGTCTGTGCCAGTGCTGTGCAAGTTTTTTTCACAGCATTTGGCTGAATCTAGCAAAGCTAATCCTTTTTGGCCTATTGCAGAGTGTGTTAGTCAGTGGAGTAGCCTATCTGTGTTGCAAGATATACCACCTGTGTATAGAATACCAATTTTTTTACTGCACCTAGTGAAGTAAAATCTAGCATCATTCTATTAGTCCATCTATACTGAACTCCATCATGTTGCAAATTGAATATAATTTTTTTCTGCATCTAGCTCTGAAAAAATATTTGGGCTTCTAGCAGTGTGTGGGACTTGTTCTATTAATCCATCTATACTGACCTCCATCACGTTGCAAACTGAATATAATTTTTTTCTGCATCTAGCTCGGAAAAAATATTTGGCCTTCTAGCAGTGTGTGGGACTTTCTCTATTAGTCCATCTATACTGACCTCCATCAGGTTGCAAATTAAAAATAATTTATATCTGCATCTAGCTCTGAAAAAATATTTGGCCTTCTAGCAGTGTGTGGGACTTTCTCTATTAGTCCATCTATACTGACCTCCATCAGGTTGCAAATTAAAAATAATTTTTTGTCTGCATCTAGCTCTGAAAAAATATTTGGCCTTCTAGCAGTGTGTGGGACATTGTCTATTAGTCCATCTATACTGACCTCCATCAGGTTGCAAACTGAATATATTTTTTTTCTGCATCTACCTCTGAAAAAATATTTGGCCTTCTAGCTGTGTGTGGGACTTGTTCTATTAATCCATCTATACAGAGCTCCATCAGGTTGCAAACTGAATATAATTTTTTTCTGCATCTACCTCTGAAAAAATATTTGGGCTTCTAGCTGTGTGTGGGACTTGTTCTATTAGTCCATCTATACTGACCTCCATCAGGTTGCAAACTGAATATAATTTTTTTCATCATCTAGCTCTGAAAAAATATTTGGCCTTCTAGCAGTGTGTGGGACTTTCTCTATTAGTCCATCTACACTGACCTCCATCAGGTTGCAAATTAAAAATAATTTATATCTGCATCTAGCTCTGAAAAATTATTTGGCCTTCTAGCAGTGTGTGGGACTTTCTCTATTAGTCCATCTATACTGACCTCCATCAGGTTGCAAATCAAAAAAAATTTTTTGTCTGCATCTAGCTCTGAAAAAATATTTGGCCTTCTAGCAGTGTGTGGGACTTTCTCTATTAGTCCATCTATACTGACCTCCATCAGGTTGCAAACTGAATATATTTTTTTTCTGCATCTACCTCTGAAAAAATATTGGGCTTCTAGCTGTGTGTGGGACTTGTTCTATTAATCCATCTATACAGGCCTCCATCAGGTTGCAAACTGAATATAATTTTTTTCTGCATCTACCTCTGAAAAAATATTTGGGCTTCTAGCTGTGTGTGGGACTTGTTCTATTAATCCATCTATACAGACCTCCATCAGGTTGCAAACTGAATATAATTTTTTTCTGCATCTACCTCTGAAAAAATATTTGGGCTTCTAGCTGTGTGTGGGACTTGTTCTATTAGTCCATCTATACTGACCTCCATCAGGTTGCAAACTGAATATAATTTTTTTCTGCATCTAGCTCTGAAAAAATATTTGGCCTTCTAGCAGTGTGTGGGACTTTCTCTATTAGTCCATCTATACTGACCTCCATCAGGTTGCAAATTAAAAATTATTTTTATCCGCATCTAGCTCTGAAAAAATATTTGGCCTTCTAGCTGTGTGTGGGACTTGTTCTATTAGTCCATCTATACTGACCTCCATCAGGTTGCAAACTGAATATAATTTTTTTCTGCATCTAGCTCTGAAAAAATATTTGGCCTTCTAGCAGTGTGTGGGACTTTCTCTATTAGTCCATGTATACTGACCTCCATCAGGTTGCAAATTAAAAATAATTTTTTGTCTGCATCTCGCTCTGAAAAAATATTTGGCCTTCTAGCAGTGTGTGGGACTTTCTCTATTAGTCCATCTATACTGACCTCCATCAGGTTGCAAACTGAATATATTTTTTTTCTGCATCTAACTCTGAAAAAATATTGGGCTTCTAGCTGTGTGTGGGACTTGTTCTATTAATCCATATATACAGACCTCCATCAGGTTGCAAACTGAATATAATTTTTTTCTGCATCTACCTCTGAAAAAATATTTGGGCTTCTAGCTGTGTGTGGGACTTGTTCTATTAATCCATCTATACAGACCTCCATCAGGTTGCAAACTGAATATAATTTTTTTCTGTATCTACCTCTGAAAAAATATTTGGGCTTCTAGCTGTGTGTGGGACTTGTTCTAGTAGTCCATTTATACTGACCTCCATCAGGTTGCAAACTGAATATAATTTTTTTCTGCATCTAGCTCTGAAAAAATATTTGGCCTTCTAGCAGTGTGTGGGACTTTCTCTATTAGTCCATCTATACTGACCTCCATCAGGTTGCAAACTGAATATATTTTTTTTCTACATCTACCTCTGAAAAAATATTTGGGCTTCTAGCTGTGTGTGGGACTTGTTCTATTAGTCCATCTATACTGACCTCCATCAGGTTGCAAATTGAATATAATTTTTTTCTGCATCTAACCCAGCCAATAGTTTTGGCCTAAAACCACAGTTTGGCCACTCAGCTCTGCTCGGTTCCCATCCATTGTTTTTTTGTGCAAACAACTCCAGAGTTGTGAATTAGTTAACCACCAAAATGAGTAGAAAAACGCCTGCTGCTGGTGGAAAGGGGAATAGGCGTGTTGGGAAGGGGAAATAAGGTTGTGTCCGTGGGGTACGTGTTAAAGCAACAGTAACATCTGCAGAAGAAAAACCATCTTCCAGCCAAACTAAAATGTCTACTTCTTTTAGCGGACAATGTGATAAGATCCCTTTCTTACGGTCACGCCAATTGCTACAAATTCCAGATGAGGCACAAAATCAGCAGGTGCTTCAACGGATATCAAGTGCTCCTTTAAGTGGGCTCTCCTCCACATCAACTTCAACATCACAAATACTCCAGTCCTCAAAGGTGTCACCCCAATCGCACTTGCTTCCTCACAGCTCCCAAATCTCCAGCTGCCCGTCTGAGTATGAGGTAGAACAGATGGTTGAGTCTGCAGAGCTGTTTACTCATACTATAGCCTGGGAATCAGAGGTCGACTCCAGCGCTTCTGTGAATCCAGACGAGGAAATGATCTGCACTGATGCCCAGATTCTTTATGAGTCGGATCCAGGACCAGACGCAGAAGGTTCTGACCATAATGTAGACCCTCATTCCCAAACTGTAACTCCTGTTGGTGGAGACAATGAGGAAGACGATGATGAGAATCAAATACCTGATTGGAGCGACAACTTTAGTTTTTTGTCAGGGCAGGAAGTGGTTGGCTCTGAGGACGACGGGTGTGATAACGCACAGGGTGATGATGATGAGGTTGGAGATCCCACTTACTGTCAACCCACAGTCAGCCAAGAGATGAGGTCAGCAGAGGAGGTGGAGGAAGATGCTAGTGATGACGAGGTCAGGTTGCGCCTTCCTGGACAGAGACGTAGTACTGGAAGCACGTCAACAACTGCATCCTCAAACACAACTCTGCCTCTCACCACAAGTCGTGGTGGCTCTTCAGGTCGCATGGGTGCTAAGACTTGCATAGCCTGGGCATTTTTTCAGATCGATAAAGATGACCAATCTCGTGTTATCTGTAACATTTGTCAGCAAAAGCTAAGTAGAGGCCAAAAAATACATAGTTTGAGTACTTCATGCATGAACCGGCACATGGACATGAAGCATAAGTTGCAGTGAGAAGCTCAGTGTGCTACAATGCGGCCTAGCCGGCCGGGCCAACCACCGTCTGCCATATCTTGTGCATCCGCGGCCTCTTCATCCTCTGTGACTGGGGGGACAGCAGTCACACCTGTTTTGGGGCGCAGACCTGCCACCTCTTTACCCGCAACAGCCAGCGTGATTGGCAGGTCATCATTTTCTTTGGAGGTGGTAACACCAGCTGGTGTTGAGCGCTGTCCGACATCGATAGCACCACCTTTGGATCAAGGCAACCTAACATGTCCGCCTGCATCTTCCTCACAGACCGGCAGTTTGCCGGGGACACCCTTATCAACCCCGTCTAAGCACAATAGCCAGCCCTCGGTCCCTCAGATGTGGACAAGTAAAAGACCATTTCCTCCTAGCCATGAGAAAGATAAGAGGTTGAATTTCACCATCTGCAAGCTCTTGGCTACAGAAATGCTGCCTTTCCGCCTGGTGGACACAGAGGATTTTCGAGACCTTATGTCCGTCGCAGTGCCCCAGTACCAGATGCCCAGTCGCCACTACTTCTCAAAGAAAGGTGTGCCTGCGCTCCACCAGCATGTCGCACACAACATCACCGCTTCTTTGAGAAACTCTGTGTGTGATGGGGTGCATTTCACCACAGACACTTGGACGAGTAGGCATGGACAGGGACGTTACATGTCGCTGACTGGGCACTGGGTAACTATGGTGACAGCAGGACAAGGGGCTGCTGTCCAAGTCTTGCCGTCCCCACGAGTTGTGCGTCAATCCTCTTTATGTCAAAGTTCCTCCACTGCTTCTGCCTCCTCAACCTCCTCTCGGTCTTCCACCTGCACCCAAAGCCTGTCTGGTCATGCCACAAGCTTTCTAACTGCGCAGAAGGGATCCTGCACACCTCCTTACTATGCTGGCAGTAGGGCTCAACGTCATCAGGCGGTTTTTACTTTGAAATGTCTGGGAAATGTGAGTCACACAGCTGAGGAGTTGTGGTCAGCTCTGGAGAACCAATTTCATGAATGGTTGTCTCCACTGGACCTGAAACCAGGGAAGGCCGTGTGCGACAATGCTGCAAACCTGGGTGCGGCCCTTCACTGGGGCAATGTCACACAAGTGCCTTGTATGGCTCACGTGTTGAACCTGGTTGTCCAGCAATTTTTAGCCCACTATCCCAGACTAGATGGCCTTCTGCAGAGGGCACGGTCGCTGTGTGCTCACTTCCGCCGTTCGCATCCCACAGCTCAGCGACTTACATCTCTACAGAAGTCGTTGGGCCTGCCACTTCACTGGCTAAAATGCGATGTGCCTACCCAGTGAAATTCAACTCTGCACATGTTGCAGCGACTGTTGCAGCACCGACAAGCCCTGGTGCAATACGTTCTGACGTATAGCCTGGGCCAAACAGATCCAGAGATGGGGCAAATCACGCTGGAGGAGTGGTCTCAGATCAGGGACCTATGCACCCTTCTGCACAGTTTTGAAATGGCGACGAAGATGTTTAGTGCTGACGATGCCATTATCAGCATGACTATTCCGGTGATTTACATGCTGGAGCACATGTTAAACAGAATTCGGAGTCAGGTGGTGGCACAAGAGAAGGTGGAGGAAGTAGAGGAGGAGGAGTTGTATGCAGAAGGGCTAACATCTGCAAGGTCCAGACGGTCGGCAGCACCAAGGCGACAGGCATGTGAGGGTGGGGGAGATGGTTTTACCAGGGCGCATGGTAGCAGCCAAACTAGTGAGGAAGGTGCAGGAGCCCAGGAAGAAGTGGAGGACGAACTGATGGAAGACTCATCAGATGAGGGAGACCTTGATCACATTTCTGTTGTGCGAGGTTGGGGGGAGAGGACAGAGGAAGGAAGCATGATTGTTACCTCGCCACAAACACAACAGGGACTTGGTGCTCCTGGATGCGCAACACACATGAGTGCCTTCTTGCTGCACTACCTGCAACATGACCCTCGAATTGTGAGAATTAGAAATAATCCTGACTACTGGGTTGCCACACTGTTAGATCCCCGGTACAAAAGTAAATTTGCAGAAATTATTCCTGCCATAGAAAGGGATGCACGCATGCAGGAGTATCAGCAGAGACTGTTGCAGAATCTTACATGTGCTTTTCCACACAACACCAGTGGTGCACGTAGTGAATCTCACAGTTCCAACTTGCCAACCGTGGGACCGTCAAGTGTTCAGCACTCAAACCGTAACAGAACCACAGTATCTGCTGGTAACATCAATTTTGCGGAATCATTTCACCACTTTTTTAGCCCATCCTTTGCAAGGCCACAGGAGACAAGAAGTCTGACACATAGTCAACGCCTAGAGACGATGGTACAGGGTATCTCCAAGTAAACATTGAAGCCATGACTGTGTCACTGGACCCTTGCTCTTTTTGGGCTTCCAATCTGGATAAATGGCTGGAGCTAGCCACTTACGCCTTGGAGATCTTGTCATGCCCCGCAGCCAGCGTTCTGTCTGAACGTGTGTTCAGCGCTGCTAGTGGTGTGCTGACAGATAAGCGCACGCGGCTCTCCACTGATAATGTAGACAGACTCACGTTCATAAAGATGAACAAATCATGGATCCGAAACGACTTTTCTACCCCTGTGTCATCCTGTGGAGAGTAAAAGCTTGATGATTGGTTAAAATCACCCTACCAACCGTTTTAAGCTTTCAAATTACTAATCATGTTTATCTGTATCTTGGCTGGAAAATAATTTGGGCTTTGTAGCAGTGTGCAGCACTGATTCTATTAGGCCATCTATAATAAGCTCCACCAGATTTAAAATTACTAATCATGTTTATCTGTATCTTGACTGGAAAATAATTTGGGCTTTGTAGCAGTGTGCAGCACTGATCCTATTAGGCAATCTATACTAAGCTCCACCAGATTTAAAATTAATAATAATTTTTAGCTGCATCTAGCCCGGAAAATAATTTTGGGGCTCCGAGATGCGCAAGACACATAAGTGCCTTCTTGCTGCACTACCTGCAACATGACCCTCATATTGTCAGAATTCGAAGTAATCATAGACACTCCTTTTGATGATGCTCCAGAGGTTCTGAATGGGGTAGAGGTCAGGGGAGCATGGGGATCACACCATAAGTTTGTCCCCTTTTATGCCTCTATCAGCCAGAGATGCAGATGTTTTATGTGCAGCATGAGATGGTGCATTATCATGCAAAAAAATGATCTTGCTGTGAAATACACGGTTCTTCTTCTTGAACCATGGCAGGAAGTGCTGTTTGAGAAAATCCACATACATTATGGAGTTCATCTTTAGCGCCTTCAGGGATCTTAAGGGGCCGACAATCTCTCTCCCCATGATTCCAGCCCAAAACATTACTCCACCTCCTCCTTGTTGGCGCTGTAGCCGTGTTTGCGTGGGGTGTCCATCAACCAGCCATCCTCCACTCCATCCATCTGGACCATCGAGCGCTGCACGGCACTCATCCATGAACAAAACAGTTTTGAAATCAGTCTTCATGTAATGTTTGGCCCACTGGAGCCGTTTCTGCTTGTGTGAAGTGGATAGAGGAGGTCGACAGGATGGCGTATGCACAGCTGCAAACCTCTGAAGGACCCTGCATCTTGTTGTTCGGGGGACGTTGGAGGCACCAGCAGCTTCAAAAACTTGTCTGCTGCTATGACAAGGCTTTTTTGCCGCTGCTCTTTTAACCTGACGTAATTGCCTGTAGGAAAGAGTCCTCAATTTGCCGTTATCAGCACGCACACGTGTGTACTGTGAATCAGCTACATACTTCTTGATTGCCAAGACACTTCATCCTGATCATCGCACAATGTTGATTGTAGTCATGCCTTGACCTAAACACTCCACAATTTGTTGCTTCTCAGCAGCCGACACATCCTTTTTCTTTCCCATTTTGGCAGAAAATGTAGGCTGCTTAATAATGTGAGACAGCCTTCTTAAGTAGTCTTGCCTTTCATTGGACACACCTGCCAAACTAATTAGCACAGGTGTCTGCAATTGCTTACAGTGATATAAAGAGCCCTGACACACATCACCATCAATGAGTTTAACTGACAAACAAACAAATTCTTCCCTTAGCACTCCTAAACACTTTTTGCATAATAATTTGGAACACAGTGTACATGTGCTTTTCCACAAAACACCAGTGGTTCACGTAGTGAATCTTACAGTTCTAACTTGCCAACCGTGGTCTGTATGGAGTTGTTCAATAAAGGGCCCAAAATTAAGATAACATAGATGGGAGAGGTCTCTATGAACAGGAATTCCTAAGTATTTGATACCCTGTGAGGGCCAGGCAAAGGGAAAGTTGGACTGCATGGAATCCTATATGGATTTGGGGAGAGAGACATCGAGGGCCTCAGACTTCGCTGCATTGATTTTAAAATTTGACCATGTAACAAAGTGATCTATTTCAGCCATAACAGCATGGATGGATATATGTGATTGAGTGATATATACTAGGACATCATCAGCAAATAGAGAGCACTTGTACTCGGTGCCTCCCACCTCAATCCACCTAATATTGGGGTTATGGCGAATTGATGAGAGCAGGTGCTCCGTCACTAGGATGTATAAGAGAGGGGACAGAGGACATCCCTGCCTTGTCCCATTGGTGATTGTGAAAGGTGATGAAAATGTTCTGATGCACCCCCTGGGCCTTAGGACACCCGGAGCCGGACCCTTTCTGGTGGATGCTGGTGGTTGTAGTCTTCGTGGCGGCGACCCGGTTCCGTGGCTCAGGGTGGTCAAACCAGTGGCGGAACAATTTATGTGGTTTTGACGTTTAAATGTCCGACTACGCCACCCGTGGATTGCGGTCAGAATGAACCGCCGCTGCAGGGCAGACCGCTGAGGCTGGTGTTGTGGGTGCAGCAGAGCGTAGCATAACTCCCCACGGGAGGAGTATAGCCTCAGGGCAGTGTATGCGGAGGATGGGGGTGATGGTGCAGGGCAGCAGCAGTAACGACACGGAGTCAGTGATGCAGTCCAGGGCCTTTACTCACAGTAATTATTATCCAGACCACGTCTGCAGGTAACGGCTGCCCACGTCGTACTGTGCTCACCAGGTGAGAGGCTCAGACAACTCCCAGATAACTTTGGAGTGCTTCACAGGACCCCCTTTGTGTGTCTTTTGTCTGGCCTTTCTTACCAACCCTTCTGTCCGGCTGCCTCGGGCCTCCTCTTGGTAAACTTGGCGCCAGTTTCCCTGACCCTATGTGGTGCCTTCCTAGCGGGTGTAGCGAGGGGCTGCGCCACATAAAATGTCACAGCCTTCGGTTTCTAGCTGAGGGTCGTTTCCTGCCTCCACTAGTTTCGGGGACCGGTCTCCCCCTTTGGCCTGACCCCTCCACGCAGGTGGATTCGGGCGTGCGGTGGCGACTCGCCCGTCGACACCCCTGGGATCCCTTCATTCCTCGTTCCTGGAGCCTTCTCCGCTCCTCTTCCTTCCTTCTCCCTCTTCCCGGCCTGGGCCTCTGTTACTAGGCCCGCCTCCGCAGCAGAGCTCATGCAGAGCCTTCTGCTCAGACTTCTCTGCACTGAACTAAGATGGTGCCCACCTTTTATACTCCCTTCTCAATGCACCCAGGAACTGCTTCCTCCCTGCTCCTGCATTACAGGGTTCCCCTTCCTCAGTGTTCCCTCCCCCCACTCCAGCCAGGGACAGGGACTGTCGTGCCCATCTCAGAGGCATATAGGTCGCCCTGCTCCACGGCAATGTGGTGTAATGCATGCAGGTGTCGGGTCCTGATCCACACTCCATCCTTACCTGAGAGTGAGATATCACACCTCTGGGTGAGGTGCAATACCTCTGTAGCAACCGAGCCCTCAGGATGCTACAGTTCCATTTATCTTCAGTCTAGGTGACGTATTGTGATACAGGGCCGTGATTTTGGCTATAAAAGGGTCCCCTAGACCCCTACCCCAAGCTTTTTAAGAGAATCATATATGGCGTGCCAGGAGACTCTATGGAATGCTTTCTCAGCATCCAACGAGAGTATCTAATTACAAATTTTTAACTGCATCTAGCCTAGGAAATACTTTGTGCCTAGTAGCAGTGTCTGCTAGTCAGCGGATTATCCCGGCTGTTAAGCAAGCTACACCACCTGTAGTTTGGACACTTAATTTTTTCAAAGGAAATGCTTCGGGACCACAGGATACTCAGTGAAGAGCATCAGGAGGCACCCCAAGGCATAGGGGCTGGGACTGGCAGTAGGATGCCTTGCGGTGGACAGCCGAGCTCGATCCTTATAAAAGCTTTTTAACTGCAGCAGCTTTAGTGGACGCTACTGGAGCTGGAATTACGCGGCTGCTGGCATGAGACTTGCCCTCCAATAGATCCTTGTAAATGGATTTAAAGTGTATTCATTCAAATTAGAGAGACAATTTAAATTAAAAAGCTTAGAGCTGCCTCCACCACAGGGGGGCTCGCTCGATCCACCAGCGGACAGGCACCAGTATTGGGAGAGGGGGGCTGGCCGTCAGGGTTCACCGCGGCTCTGGCACAAACCCGGCGACACGGAGGTGGCACGGGCAGGAGCGGACTGAACGTGTCGGCTTCTCACTTTTTGGATTTTAGAAGGGCATGACATGCCTATATCTGTGTCTCCCCCTCCTTTTACTCCTCCACCTCTTTTCTTTTCGCATGACTATATGTACTTGTCACTTTTCCATGTGTTAGTTGTGTCTTCTGAGCAGTTTGTCAGCTTTTGGACACCTTTGAAGGTGTTTTCTATGTGTTTCTATGTGTTTTTGTTTGCCTTTATTGGTTTTAACGGTGTTCGAAGGTGTTCGACGAACAGTTCGGCGAACACATGGGTGTTCGACGAACCGAACTCGAACACTACGGGGGTGGCTCAACACTAGTCCAGGCGTGGGCAGTAGAGGGGCTTCGATATTCGCGGACCAGTCCCAGTTGGGGCGCCAGTACACCCAGCTGGATGTGGTGGCAGGTGGTTCCTCAATAGGGCCTAGGAGGGTGTCGCTGTCATCGGCGCCTGGGGCAGAGGTGTTGTCATTACCAGCTCTTGCGGCCACTCCGGTACTGCGTGGAACCTCCAGGTCCAGGACAGGCTCTGCCGGGGCTGGGGTGCTGGTGCTAGGGCAGAGTGTGGTCCACTGCCATATCCTCCAGGCGTAGCTTGCCCAGGACCCCCCCAGGTTAAGGGGGGAATCTTCTGCCTGCAGGCCATGGGCAGGAGTCTGACCATCACCTCCTTCCATGGCGCCTGCCGGGTGCATTCTGTCTCCACTCCTGGTGGCCCTGCCCTGTCTCCAAGGTTTTTTTGCTCCTCTCCCCTTTCGAGGGCGGTTCCACTGCAGCTTGCTGTCGGCCACACCAGGGGGCGGCTCCCCCAGACTGATGGACTAGTCTATGTATATGGCCGCAGAGGCATAGGGAGGGCTCCTCTTTTAGCACCATTCTGGAACCCAGCCCACGATGGGAGGTTTCTTGTCGTTCTTTATCGCATATATAATGGTGTCCGTTCTTCTGGGGCGGGCGCTACATTCAGTATTGAAGCACAGTCTATAGGCGCACGAGACCCGGTATAACGGGTCGGTTCATCCTGTTCGTGATGCCAAGTTGACGCGCCCCCTGAGGCCATGGGGTACTCAGTAGCCGGGCCGGTCCTTTGCAGGGTAGTCATGTGGCAGTGATCCAGTCTGGGGCCCCGGGCAGTGAAATAATTAAAGATGAAGGAAAGGGGAATAAAGTTTTTGGGGAAAATGTTTGTGACACCACCCGTGGTATGCGGCTATTTGGGGCCGTCGCTGCGGTGCAGATCCACTGGAGCTGATGGTGAGGCAGCAGAGTTGGTTCAGCTCTCCACGGGCAGAGCTAAGCTCCAGGGCAGTATATGGTGATTTTATGAGGTAGATGTTGTCGGTGCAGTGTAGTGCAGGGCTGGTGATGCAGTTATGAGTCAAGGACACAGTGGGGTGCAGTTTTCAGGCTTTACTCACAGTTCTAGGCAGTTCCAGGTTACCGCTGCAGCTGGTTATAACCGCCCACGTCATCTTGTGTCCTCAGGGGTAGTGATCCAGTACACTTTCAGGTATCTCAGGAGCACTTGGACGGGACCCCGTTCTGTGTAGCTTCTCCTTCAAGTATCACCATTTTTTTTTTTTAGCGATGAGCCAGATTCTTACTTTTACCATAACCCAAGCTTTTTACTCATAAGGACATTTTAGTCGGAATTTTGATTTGCATTAAATTGATGTGTGTAAATATAATCTATTAAAAAGGGGTAAAGAAAAATCTTCTACTCAACTCTCCTCAGACAAAATCCAAAAAAAACCCAAAATGAGCATATATCCTGTAGTAAGTAAATAGTAACAGTACATGTAAATAACACAGGGTAACTAGCTAACACTATTCTGATCAAAAAAGTGTAAAAGCCATCCCACCTCGATAAGGTATCATGTCTCTAGTATTAAATTCTTGTGTTAGCCAACCTCATTGTAGATACAGTGGGGCAAAAAAATATTTAGTCAGCCACCAATTGTGCAAGTTCTCCAACTTAAAAATATGAGAGAGGCCTGTAATTGACATCATAGGTAGACCTCAACTATGAGAGACAAAATGAGAAAACAAATCATGAAAATCACATTGTCTGATTTGGAAAGATTTTTTTTTCAAATTTTGGTGGAAAATAAGTATTTGGTCAATTACAAAAGTTCATCCCAATACTTTTTTCTATATCCTTTGTTGGCAATGACATTTTTCAAACGTTTTCTGAAAGTCTTCACAAGGTTGGCACACAGTGTTGTTGGTCTGTTGGCCCATGCCTCCATGCAGATCTCCTCTAGAGCAGTGATGTTTTGGGGCTGTTGCTGGTCAACACGGCCTTTCATCTCCCTCCCAAGGTTTTCTATAGGGTTTAGATCTGGATTTTGGCTAGGCCACTACAGGACCTTGAAATGCTTCTTACAAACCAACTCATTCGTTCCCCTGGCGGTGTGCTTGAGATCATTGTCATGCTGAAAGACCCAGCTATGTTTCATCTTCAATGCCCTTTCTGATGGAAGGAGGTCTGCACTCAAAATCTCACGATACATGGCCCCATTCATTCTTTCATGGACATGGATCAGTCATCCTGGTCCCTTGGCAGAGAAACAGCCGCAAAGCATGATTTTGCCACCCCCATGCTTCACAGTATGTATGGTGTTCTTTGGATGCAACTCAGCATTCTTTCTCCTCCAAACATGACGAGTTGTGTTTCTACTAAACAGTTCTACTTTGGTTTCATCTGACCATATGACATTCTCCCAATACACTTCTGGATCATGCAAATACTCTCTAGCAAACTTCAGATGGGCCTGGAAATGTAATGGCTTAAGCAGGGCGACACGTCTGGCACTGCAGGATCTGAGGAGCCTCTTAAAGAAGAAGTTACAGGTCTTTGAGAGCCAGAACACTTGCTTGTTTGTAATTGACCAAATACTTATTTTCCACCAAAATTTGAACTAAAATTTCTTTCCAAATCAGACAATCTGATTTTCTGGATTTTTTTTCTCATTTTGTCTCTCATAGTTGAGGTCTACCTATGATGTCAATTACAGGCCACTCTCTTCTTTTTAAGTGGGAGAACTTGCACAATTGGTGGCTGACTAAATACTTTTTTTCCCCACTGTATGGGTAGAGCAGGACAGAAGTCCAACTCTTCAGATGCCTCTCCATGGGAAGCTATATAGATGAAATGCCCAGCCCAAAAAGGAGGGGGTCACACCCATGTTTGTACAAAGTACAAGAAACTATAGGAAAACCAAAGAAATGAGCTATGGAAAAAAAATACAGTAAAAATACAGAGATCCTCTAGTGATGGCTTAGAAATTTGTCTTTATTGTAGAAAAATTAAAAGATAGATGCACATACCATGATTAAGGCTTCTAGCTGAAATGCATCAGTCTTTGTGTATTCCCTTAATGTCCTTTGTTGACCAGTGCATCTATATTTTAATTTTTCTACAATAAAGACAAATTTTTAAACTATTTGTCATCGCTGAAGGATCTCTATATATTTTTTTCCATATGTCTCTACATTCAAGACTAGGATGGTTCTTTGCAAGGCTTTACAGGTGAATCTGATGATTTGCAATTCAGTGAGCTTACATTTCCCTTCCTATTCCCCTCTGTTCCACAAAGAAATTAGCTAGAGCACAAGAGTCCAGCAATAAATAATGGTTCACCAAAATAATTAGCCATTACTAATATGAATTAAATTCTGTTGAACGTGAAACCTTTGAAGAAGTGATGCTTCTTAAGATTACTGTTAAATATAGCCATCTCTAACTGATGTATCCACCATTGATAAGAATCCATCTATCTCCTAAACTACTTCATATTTGTTTCATAATTAAAACAGGAGTAAAAGAAAATAAACACTACCACAGCCTTTTATGTTTCCAGTCCCAAGCAGGGGGCTTTTCTTTTGCCAGTATCGACTAGGGCATTTACCACAACAACAAAAACATTTTTAGTTATACAAAAATTGATAATTTTGTTCAAGAAAACTGCAATAAGGGAATACCAAGAAATTTGTTTGCTAAGTTATAACAATTTTTCATTTTGTGCCATAAGATGTACAGGGGCCCAATTTTACACAGGTACCTATTTGTAGAATTTACTCCAAAAGCTGCATTACAAAATTTTGATGTAAGCCAAAAATGATGGTAAAGCAGAGACTAAAAAAAATTTGAACTCATAGAAGTCCAACAATTATTTTTAGAACAATGTTTGCCCTTGTTCTCAGCCCTACTAAATGGCTTAATACTATACTATAACTGCTGATTCCGTGGTGGAGTGCAATTTGCAGGAGTGGACCATGGTCTATTCTATGTGAAAGTATAAATCAGAGATGACTTTCAGTCAGTTATGTCAGCTAAGCGTCTTCCATTGGGGCTGAGCATATGAGATTCTTTTGCAACAGGTTGTAAAATCTAGGTGGTTTAGCATCAATTGTGGTGAACTAGAACATGTGAACATTTCCACACAAATGGATGACAAAACACATTAATTGGCCACAAGAAAAGCTAACTAATAACACAATAGAGGGACATGTACATGTTTTGTTGGGGGTAGAGGGCTATGGAAAGAAATATAGTTTTGCTAAGCCTTATGGTTTTCATATTTACTTTCTTTTGTATGTGTGTCGTCTCTCTATCTTTTTTGTAGATTCTATTTAATATCACTCCATTTCACTCTTTGTTCTTATAGTCTTTGTGTATTTATGTTATTATTGTCTTTATGTATTAATGCTATTATTGAGATGGGCAAACCCAAGCAGAACCGTTCGTCATTCATACCAGACAGCCACTTTTCAGGTCTGAACGGCAAACACAAACTTTGTCTTGAAGTCCGGTGGGGGAGAGAAAGAGAGAGAGAGAATTTTTTTCCCTTTCTTACAAGTTCGGGTCTCCATTATTTTCAATGAGGTTCGGGTTCTGGTGGAAGTTCAGGTACTGTTCTGGTACCCAAACTGAACTTTCTCAAAAGTCCGGGTCAGTTATTATAACCCAAACTTCCACCTGTCTGCCAATCCCAAGTTATTATGCTTTAACCCTGTGTCATCCTAGTAAGATAAAAACTAGGGATGAGCAAACGTGCTTGGTGATACTTGGATATCAGTATCTGGGTGCTCAGATGTGCACTGCACTCGGCGAGCATTAGCCGGTGCTCGATTTCAAACTTGAATCCCCGCCCCGCATGTATGGCGACTGTTACAGAGCCAATAAGCATGCAGGGATTGCCTGCTAGTAACTGTAATGCTGCAGCCATCAGGGTACTGGAATTACTGTGATTGGTTGGCAGTATTACATGATCAGGGATTATAAAAGGACAGGCACCGCCATACTAACACCATTGCAAAGCTCTGTAAAAGTTCATATTGAAGGGAGAGAGTGTTGTCTTGGTGTGTGTGAACACAGTTTAACGAATCAGAGTCCTGTAGTGTTGATATTAATGCTGAAGCTGAACTATCATAATAACAGTCCTTCTAAGGGCTAATTTTATGCTTTGCTGTTTATATCAGCTACATTTTGCATTTAACATAGGGAAAGAGAGAGAGTTGCAGCAGCACTGAGAGTGGCTCAACACAGTCTCTAGGCAGTGATTAGGGCTTTGCAGTCTGTTGTTAAATATATAGCTGCAGCAGTTGACCACATATTTTTGGAGGGGGGGTGGTGAAAAAATTGACTAATTTAGCTGCATATAATCAGGGCTAAGCAGGCAGTGTATGTGGCCGACTGCAGTGCATATAGCACAAGAGGGTCCATTGAATGTCCTGTCTGCTATTGCTGTAATAATTACAGATATTTGTAGACATAGCCCCAGATATCAGGGGCCAGGGTAATTTTTTATCTTAATCCTGGTTATTTGCTTAAAAATCAATCCAGAGTACAGGATTTTTCTGCTCCATTTGCTTGTTAGCTCTGCAGAATACAGGGTGGGGCATTTATATAGATACACCTAAATTAAATGGGGATGTTGGTGATATCAACTTCCTGTTTGTGGCACATTAGTATATGGGAGGGGGAAAACTTTTCCAGATGAGTGGTGACCATGGCAGCCATTTTGAAGTTGGCCATTTTGGATCCAACTTTATTTTTTTCAATGGGAAGAGGGTCATGTGACACATCAAACGTATTGTGAATTTCATAAGAAAAACAATGGTGTGCTTGGTTTTAACATAACTTTATTCTTTCATGAGTTTTTTACAAGTTTATGACAACTTTCACAACTGATTCAGGACCCAACAAGAAGGGGGGCACTGCTAGACCTAATATTAACCAACAAGCCAGAACGCATATCAAATATACGAGTTGGGGGTCATTTGGGTAATAGTGATCACAAAATAATACGTTTTCAATTATCCTTTAATAAGATGTGTAGTAGAGGGGTTACAAGGACACTAAACTTCAGGAAGGCAAATTTCCAATGGTTGAGAGATGATCTTAGTGCAATAAACTGGGACGATATACTGAAACATAAAACTACACAAAGCAAATGGGAGACATTTATTAGCATCCTGAATAGGACCTGTGCACAATATATACCCTATGGGAATAAACATGCTAGAAATAGGAGGAAACCACTATGGCTAAATAGAGCTGTAAGGGGCGCAATAAGTGACAAAAAAAGCATTTAGAGAACTAAAGCAAGTAGGTCGTGATGATGCATTAAATAAATACAGAAAATTAAATAAATTCTGTAAAAACCAAATAAAGGCAGCAAAGATTGAGACAGAGAGACTCATTGCCAAAGAAAGTAAAAATAATCCCAAAATATTCTTTAACTACATAAATAGTAAAAAAACTAAAAAATGATAGTGTTGGCCCCCTTAAAAATAGTCTGGGTGAAATGGTGGATGAGGATGAGGAAAAAGCCAATATGCTAAATGATTTTTTTTCAATAGTATTTACACAAGAAAATGGCATGACAGAAAACATGATCAGTGATAACAAAAATTCTCCATTAAATGTCACTTTCTTAACCCAACAGGAAGTACGGCGGCGTCTAAAAATCACTAAAGTTGACAAATCTCCGGGCCCAGATGGGATACACCCGCGAGTACTGCAGGAATTAAGTAACGTCATAGATAGACCATTATTTTTAATCTTTAAAGATTCCATAATAACAGGATCTGTACCACACGACTGGCATATAGCAAATGTGTTGCCAATTTTTGAAAAAGGAGACAAAAACCGAACTTTATAGGCCAGTAAGCTTAACCTCTACTGTGGATAAAATCCTGGAGGGTTTCCTAAGAGATGCTATATTAGAGTATCGGAAGAAGAATAACCTCATGACCCAATATCAACATGGGTTTACGAGGGACCATTCCTGTCAAACTAATCTGATTAGCTTTTATGAGTAGGCAAGTTCCGGACTGGACCAAGGAAATGCAGTGGATGTTGTGTATATGGACTTTTCAAAAGCTTTTGATATGGTTGCACAGAAAAGGTTGATACATAAAATGAGAACAATGGGGATAGAGGAAAATATTTGTATGTGGTTGAAGAACTGGCTCAGTGATAGGAAACAAAGGGTGGTTATTAATTGAACACACTCAGACTGGGTCCCAGTTAACAGTGGGGTACCACAGGGGTCAGTATTGGGCCCGCTTCTTTTTAACATATTTATTAATGACCTTGTAGGGGGCATACAGAGTAGTATTTCAATATTTGCAGATGACACTAAACTCTGCAGGGTAATCAATACAGAGGAGGACAATTTTATATTACAGGAGGACCTATGTAAATTACAAGCTTGGGCTAGTAAATGGCAAATGAGCTTTAACGGGGATAAATGTAAGGTAATGCACTTTGGTAGAGGAAATAAAATGTATAATTATATGCTTAATTGTAAAACACTGGGCAAAACTGTCACTGAAAAAAACCTGGATGTATTCGTGGATGACAAGTTTACGTTTGGTGGCCAGTGTCAGGCAGCTGCTGCAAAGGCAAATAAAATAATGGGATGCATTAAAAGAGGCATAGATGCTCATGAGAAGAACATAATTTTACCTCTATGCAAGTCTCTAGTGCGACCACACTTAGAATACTCTGTACAATTATTGTCTCCGGTGTATAAGAAAGACATAGCTCAACTAGAGCGGGTGCAGAGAAGGGCGACCAAGGTTATTAGAGGACTGGGGGGTTTTCAATACCAAGACAGGTTATTACACTTGGGGTTATTTACTTTGGAAAAACGAAGGCTTAGGGGTGATCTTATTACTATGTACAAGTATATGAGGGGACAGTACAAAGACCTTTCTACTGATCTTTTTTCTCTGAGGCCTGAGACGGGCACAAGGGGACATCCTCTACATCTGGAGGAAAGAAGGTTTAATTATAATCACAGACGCGGATTCTTTACTGTAAGAGCAGTGAGACTATGGAACTCTCTGCCACATGATGTTGTAATGAGTGATTCACTACTAAAATTTAAAAAGGGCATGGATGCCTTTCTTGAAAAGTATAATATTACAGGTTATATATACTAGATTACTTGATAGGTCGATGATCCAGGGAACTAGTCTGATTGTTGTGTGGAGTCAGGAAGGAATTTTTTTTCCCCAATGTGGAGCTTGGTGTTTGCCACGTGGTTTTTTTTTTGCCTTCCTCTGGATCAACATGTTAGGCTATGGGTTGAACTAGATGGACTTAGTCTTCCTTCAACCTTAAAACTATGTTACTATGTTACTTATAAAATGTGTTCAAAGTGCTGCTCATTGTGTTGGATTGTCAATGCAACCCTCTTCTCCCACTCTTGACACACTGATAGCAACATCACAGAAGAAATACTAGCACAGGCTTCCAGTATCCGTTGTTTCAGATGCTGCACATCTTGTATCTTGATGGTATGGTGTGGTATATGGGTTATAATGATAGTGGGGTCATTCTTCATCAATGGAAACCTCAATGCCACTGGATATCTGAAATTGCTACATTTTGATGTGTTGCCCTCTTTATGCACTGAAAATGACACTTTCCCTGAGTTTTTCCAACAAGATGGTGCACTACCACATTATGGGTGTCAGGTCCGAGCATTCCTACATTAACAGTTTCCTCGAAAGTGGATTGGTCGTTGTGGGCCAGTTGAATGGCCACCAAGGTCTCCCCATTTGACCCCCTTAGATTTTTATCTTTGGGGTCATCTGAAGGCAATTGTCTATGCTGTGAAGATACGAGATGTGCAGCATCTGAAACAACGGATACTGGAAGCCTGTGCTAGCATTTCTTCTGCGGTGTTGCTATCAGTGTGTCAAGAGTGGGAGAAGAGGGTTGTATTGACAATCCAATACAATGGGCAGTTCTTTGAACACATTTCATAAGTGGTCATAAACTTGTAAAAAAATCATGAAAGAATAAAGTTAGGTTAAAACCAAGCACACCATTGTTTTTCTTAAGAAATTCTCAATAAGCTCAATGTGTCACATGACCCTCTTCCCATTGAAAAAAATAAAGTTGGATCCAAAATGGCCAACTTCAAATTGTCCGCCATGGTCACCACCCATCTGGAAAAGTTTTCCCTCTCCCATATACTAATGTGCCACAAAAAGGAAGTTGATATCACCAACCTTTCCCATTTAATTTAGGTGTATCCCACCCTGTACAGCCAGATCTGTTCAATATTTCAGAGATAAAAATCCAGAACTTTGAACGGAACATGGAAAATATTGGCCTCCTTTTCCATTCTGTTGCATTGTGTTGGTCAATCTACAGTTAGGTCCATATATATTTGGACAGAGACAACATTTTTCTAATTTTGGTTCTAGACATTACCACAATGAATCTTAAACAAAACAATTCAGATGCAATTAAAGTTCAGACTTTCAGCTTTCATTTGAGGGTATCCACAATAAAATTGGATGAAGGTTTTAGGAGTTTCAGCTCCTTAACATGTGCCACCCTGTTTTTGAAGGGACCAAAAGTAATTGGACAGATTAAATAATTGTAAATAAAATGTTCATTTCTAGTACTTGGTTGAAAACCCTTTGTTGGCAATGACTGCCTGAAGTCTTGAACTCATGGACATCACCAGACGCTGTGTTTCCTCCTTTTTGATGCTCTGCCCGGCCTTCACTGCGGTGGTTTTCAGTTGCTGTTTGTTTGTGGGCCTTTCTGTCTGAAGTTTAGTCTTTAACAAATGAAATGCATGCTAAATTGGGTTGAGATCAGGTGACTGACTTGGCCATTCAAGAATGTTCCACTTCTTTGCTTTAATAAACTCCTGGGTTGCTTTGGCTTTACGTTTTTGGTTATTGTCCATATGAAACGACGACCAATCAGTTTGGCTGCATTTGGCTGGATCTGAGCACACAGTATAGCTCTGAATACATCAGAATTCATTTGGCTGCTATTTTCCTGTGTCGCATCATCAATAAACACTAGTGACCCAGTGCCACTGGCAGCCATGCATGCCCAAGCAATCACATTGCCACCATCCTGTTTTACAGATGATGTGGTATGCTTTGGATCATGAGAGGTACCACGCCTTCGCCATACTTTTCTCTTTCCATCATTCTGGTAGAGGTTGATCTTGGTTTCATCTGTCCAAAGAATATTCTTCCAGAACTGTGCTGGCTTTTTTAGATGTTTTTTAGCAAAGTCCAGTCTAGCCTTTTTATTCTTGATGCTTATGAGTGGCTTGCACCGTGCAGTGAACCCTCTGTATTTACTTTCATGCAGTCTTCTCTTTATGGTAGATTTGGATATTGATGCGCCTACCTCCTGGAGCGTGTTGTTCACTTGATTGGCTGTTGTGAAGGGGTTTCTCTTCACCATGGAGATTATTCTGCTATCATCCACCACTGTTGTCTCCTGTGGGCGCCCAGGTCTTTTTGCATTGATGAGTTCACCATTGCTTTCTTTCTTTCTCATGATGTACCAAAGTTTAGATTTTGCTACTCCTAATATTGTAGCAATTTCTCGGATGGGTTTTTTCTGTTTTTGCAGCTTAAGGATGGCTTGTTTCACCTGCATGGAGAGCTCCTTTGACCGCATGTTTACTTCACAACAAAACCTTCCAAATGCAAGCACCACACCTCAAAATATCTCCAGACCTTTTTTCTGCTTAATTGAGAATGACATAATGAAGGGATTGCCCACACCTGTCCAGGAAATAGCCTTGGAATCAATTGTGCAATTACTTTTGGTCCCTTTAAAAACAGGGTGGGACATGTTAAGGAGCTGAAACTCCTAAACCGTTCATCCAAGTTTAATGTGCATACCCTCAAATGAAAGCTGAAAGTCTGAACTTCAACTGCATCTGAATTGTTTTGTTTTAAATTCATTGTGGTAATGTCTAGAACCAAAATTAGAAAAATGTTGACTCTGTCCAAATATATAAAGACCTAACTGTATTAACACTAGGTGCCTGTGAAGAATAGTATTAGTAAATTACAGGCCTGCTATTTAAAACCGTGGTTCTCTGTCAGACATATCACCTACAACAGTGTTCCAAAATGAGCCATTTCTTCCATTTTCATTTCTATCCAGTGTGTTGGTCAACCTATTCACACTAGGTCAATGTGTAGAATAATATTAATAAATTACAGGCCTGCTATTTAAAACTGTGGTCCTCTGTCAGACATATCTCCTATAACAGTGTTCCAAAATCAGCCATTTATGCCTTCCATTTAGCTGCAGTGTGTCAGTCAAGCTATTCACACTAGGTCTCTGAAGAATAGTATTAGTAAACTACAGGCCTGCTATTTAAAAACGTGGTTCTCTGTCAGACGCATCACATATAACTGCGGTTCAAATCCAGCCATTTGTAGTGAACATGGAAAATATTGTCCTCCATTTATAGATTGCAGCAGTGTGTCAGTGTACACTATTTTACAGCTCCATTTGCTTGTTGGCAGAATACAGCCAGATTTTTTTAGTTTTATTCATATTACTGTATTGTGGAAGCAGAGGAACTTTTTTCAATGATCAGACACACGTGATCCATATGACTGTCTTAGTAATACAGAAATTTAATGGAGAGTGCCAAATATTCCACTCCTTTTAAAGTCAGCCATCTGTGTTTTGTTGAATCAATTGACACTTGGTTGCTGACAAATACCATACTATTAGGCGACTGCCTGAATCTGTGGCCATCAGATGTTATCCCATATGACAGCGCTAATAATCCAGCAATTATTGTGTGCGTGTCAAATATTATACTCCATTTAAAGTATTGCAGCTGAGGGTTCAAACCTTTTTTCACTTGTCCTCTGACAAATAACATATCTGAGAACAATGTTGTCACAGTATTACGCCACTTTTCGGACTGACAAAAAAAACATATAAAAAAACAAGCTGAAATGGAAAAAAATGTTAAGAAGCATTCTTTCCAGGGTAATGACTTGTGTATAAGGCCAAAGAAATATTAAAAATAAAGTTATGGACTGTGGAAGACATTTATGCGACCAGAATGAACACTCATCTGAAGCTGGTGATGATTCCACCTAGCAGCAGCACCTGTTCCTATTATAAATGCATCTAACAGCGTTATCGATAGGGAATAGAATAGATTTACATTTTTTTGGGCAGCACCAGCAGCACGCAATATAAGGTAATAATACCTGACTGGATCGATGTAATACGCTATACATACTGCGATACCTCGCCCTTAAAAGAATTTCAGATAAGACAATTAATATTCTAGAATATAGAATCTATTTGAATTGTCCTTCCCATTATTAAGGAGCGTGTCTCGTATACTGTTATTTTATATGCAACAATTTCAAGGACTGACAAAAATTAGGACGCACTCCAATACACATTTGAAGAGATGTAAAAAAATAAATAAATAAATAAAAACACAGTAGGATCTTTCTTTAGTATAAAAACAAGACTCGCCAATGTAACCTTAATGTAATCACATTGTTCAGCTCCTGCACCTCCTCCTCCAGTTCGGTCTCCATCTCCGAAATGACCACATCTGTCACAAGCTGAAAGGACTGCAGCACTGCCGTGGCTAAGTGGCAATAGGCTGTGCTGAAGATAATATGCTTAATGCTTAGGTTACAAACCGCCCACCGCTGTAGAGTTGTTGAAAGCTGTAACACAGTAGCCTGATCTGTGGCTCTCACCTCTGAACGTACAGCCAGACATGGTCATGTGTGACAATGGGCGGAACATGGTGGCGGACAAATGACAGCCGGAGTAGATACGGTTTCCCTCTATGTCAGTCCTTTCACCGAGCTAAAGAATAAGGCTGTGGTGAAATGCAACTCTCGCCAAGAAGCAGTGTCAGAATGAAAAACATTGGGCCCACCGGAGGATTTGACTTCTGAGGGCCCACCTTTCTCCCTGCTCAAGAGCCCCATAGCAGCTGCAAAGTTTGCGCTATCATGAACTCTCCTGATGGAGAAGCTAGCATCCACCCAAGTATTCTCTGGTGGGCTCTTAAAACACTGCCGAGAAGCAGCCCTGGCTACGAAAAGTGTGTGGGAAGGTTCCTGGACATTCTATGGCTGCTTTTTTACTGAGGGGGAAACCCTTACAAACATGGGGAGAACATACAGAATCCTTGTAGATGTTGTCCTTGGTGGGATTTGAACCCAGGACCCCAGCGCTGCAAGGCTTCAGTGCTAACCACTGAGCCACTGTATTGCCCTATCTGTTCTCCCTCTGATATCTAACATGCTGGAGAAACTTGCACCTACTGTCACTTAGTATCTTCAGCGCCTTTTCGGGAAACTAATGTATTTGGGCTGAAGAAAAGGAAATTGAGAATGGCTTTGCTACTTGAACTGGGGGCACTGCTAATAACGTGGCATTGTGCCATAGTTCACTGGAAATATTCCAGGCTGGTTGGAGCCAAGCTGATTCCCATAGAAAAGTACCAGCAGCAAGCTAAGGAAATGATGGCCTCAATCATCATCACAACCTCACCTCGGCACTATGAACTCTCCTGAAGGAGAAGCCCGGGCCCTGCGGAGGAGTCTCCGGTTCTCTGGAGGACCATTTCAACCATGCCGAGAAGCAGCCCTACCTAAGAAAAGTCTGTGGAAGGTTCCTGGACACTCTATGGCTGAATTTTTACTTTGGACTGGCTCCAGCAATCTATAAGATTGCAGTCTATGATCCCTTCACTGGCTCCTCATTGGCTATAGATTTCAGTTCAAAACCGTAACCATGACATGCAATCCATCCACAACCTGTCTGCGCCATATATCTGTGACCTAGTCTCCCGGTATATACCAGCACGCAACCTCCAATCCTCACAAGATCTCCTTCTCTACTCCCGTCTTCTCTCCTCTTTCCACAATCGCATACAAGATTTTTCCTGTGCATCCCTTCTACTCTTGAACTGTGTACCCTAACATATGAGGCTCTCGCCTACTGTTGAAACCTTTAAAAGGAAGCTGAAGACTCACCTCTTCCGACAAGCCTGTTTGTGCACCCTCACGGGTCCTCTCTTCTCTTGTACCAGTCAGTGACTTATTTTCACATGTAAAGTGCAATGGAATAAATGGTGCTATAATAATAAATAATAATAATTATACTACTTGTACTCTGGGTCAATTAATGGCACTTTCATGGTGACTGCCCCTAAATTGATGTGTTTTGGCTGCTTTTGGTCCCGTTTGAAGGTGTTGTGTATATGTTTGGTTTTGGCACCCATTGAATCCAATAGCGTTTGGCAATGTTCGGCGAATATTCAACAATTACATTGGCGAATATTGCAAAAACGGCGATTGTAAACTGAAACGAATATTGAAATATTTGCTTGTCTCTAATCAGAAACACCCTTAAAAAATTATGTGAGTGTTGCATCACGGTCTCTTTGGTAATATGGTGGTGGAGGATGAGGAGACGGAGGAGGGCGACATAAAATAGAACAATTCCTGAAGGGTATACCCATGTCTTGGTGTGAAGGGGTGCATGGGAATAGACCCCTAAAAAAATAACCACTGGATTTGAGTTTATGTTTGATGCTATCATCTGGTGGTGTTGAGAAGTCTTGCCCAATTTAGCCCTTGTTCATTTTTATAAGAGTCAGCCTGTCAGCATTTTCAGACAGGCGGACTCGCCTATCAGTTTTGTCAGTTATAATGCCCCCGGCAACACTAAAAACTATCTCTGACAAAATGCTAGAGGCCAGGACCTTCAAGGTGTAGAAAGAAAGTTCATGCCATGTGTCCAGTTTGCATCTTCCAAAACTTTTCCATCCTTGTCAGAGTACCGCGGGCCTGGTAGCTGGGAGGATATGAGAAAACTGACCCAGACCTTTGACAGCGTTCTCCTGCATCTTCGGCATCTGGTTTATGTCTTCCTCACTTGTACTCCTTGGTTGTCCAATGAACTGTTTGACTGTGACCTCTGCTGCCAGCGTTGTCAGATGGGAATTATTTTTTTGTTATAATTCTTCAACAAGAGCCTGAATTTAATATCTCCAAAAAAGAACTCTTTCGGTTTCATTCCTCTACTAACCTACCTATACCTGACTTTGCAATTTCCTTTAAGTGGTGCCACCATTACTCCCACGTGGCACGCCTGCTATCTTGAAGTCATATTTGACACATAGCTTTTCTTTATTCAACGTGGAACATCACTCCCTCGCTCATATCACCTGCACCTTAAAAACATCTCCAGAAGTCGACCTTTTCTCACCTTTAATGCTGCAAAAACTCTTACTGTCGCTCTTATTCACTAGCCCAACACTTTTCTAATCAGTCTCCCTCTAAACATACTGTCTTCTCTCTAATCTCTTCTGAATGCAGCAGCCAAGGTCGTATTTCTATCAAACCGCTTCACTGATACCTCTACCCTGTGCCAGTCATTGCACGGGTTAGATTAAACAATCACTACAGAATACAATACAATACAAACTCATCTCTCTCACCCACCAAGCTGTCCACAGTTCTGCACCGGCCTATATCTCTTCCTCATTTCTTTGTATCACACCCTGTGCCCTCCGTTCTGCAACTGATCTAAGACAGACATCCTATTTAATCAGAACCTCACACCTCTGACTCCAAGAATTCTCTCGTGCTGTGCCAGTTTTCTGTAATGCCCAAAATGCGTACAACGCGATGTTCACGGTAAAGGCAGGGAAACATAAAGTCGGCCTTGTGTGCCAGTCTGCCAACAGCCAAGACTTCTATGTTCTCATCAAGTCTATGTTCTCTCCTCCTCCTCCTCATTATCACCCAATCCATGATGAGATGAGATGAGGCTGGGCGGGGTAGCATCACCCTGTATAGTTCCTTGCTCTGCTTGCAATGCCTCCTCTTTAATTGTGAGCAGCGAGCATTTCAGTAGACAGAGAAGCGGGATGGTGATGCTAATTATGGCATCATCGCAACTCACCATCTTCGTTGAATCCTCAAAGTTTGGAGGAGGGCATGGATGTCAGATATCCATGCCCACTCATCACCTCTTATGTACTCAACAACTGTTCTCTGCTGCTCAAAATCATTCCAAACTTCTGCAATGTTGATTTCCAACAAGTCGCATACCAGTCGGTGAGCAGGAAGCTGCAAACGCTGCTGAAGCCCTGCCAGAGCGGCGGAAGCAGTAGCTGACTTTCTGAAATGGGCACACATGTGGTGTACAATCACAAGCAGCTCTGGCACATCCATGTAGATTTTGAGAAACTGCAGAACCACTAAGTTGAGCACATGGGCCAGGCATGGTACATATGTGAGCCTGCCTAGCTTCAGAGCTGACACCAGGTTCTCTGATACAGGTTTCAAGAACTCTGCAACAGTGTGCGGTTTGTCACTCCTAAGCATACAGTCCTGCTTATTGTTATTGGCACGCACCAAGTTTAAGTAAACAATCTGGACTATGTCCTGAAAAAATGAATCAAGTGATGGAGATGTAGGCTGAAGAGGAGGAGGAGGAGGTGGTGCAGGAGCTGTAGAATGTAGGGGAAACCCTGATTGACCCAGGGTCGCAATCCTATGTGTTGGGAGGACGTGTTTAGTTCCAAGTTCCCACTGGGTCTTGGCTTCCACAATTTAACCCAGTGGAATACGTCAGTGAGATGAACCATCCCTGGCCACATTCACTTGTCCATGTGTTTGTGGTTAGACGGTCCTTCCCACTTAAGTGCACTGGTTAGGGCACAGGTAATGTTCTGGGACATGTGCTTGTGGATGATGAATACAGACGCCCGGCAGCCACCACCATGAGGTTTTGGAAAGCTTTCACCTCCACGAGCCTAAAAGGCAACATTTCAAATGCAAACAAGCAGTCCAGAAATGTAGCAGTTTAGTATTGCAGCATGTGTGTTGGTGGGTGGTTGGCTGCATACTTGCATTCCAAGTAACACAAAGCTAAGGAGATGGATGATCCAATCATCATGAACAATTTGGTCATTGTCTAGGAGACCGAGTACAATTTTAACCCAGTGATATGCGTCCATGAGAAATGCTGTCCCTGGACACATTTACTTGTTTACCCACGAGTTTGTGGTTAGGTGGTCCTTCCCACTTAAGTGCACTGGGGAGGGCACTGGTAATGTTCTGGGACCCGCACTTGTGGAAGGCGGAGACGATACCGGGAGAAATAGTAGCAGCTGGGGACCGAGTATGGACGGCCAGCCGCTGCCACCATTAGGTTTTGGAAAGCTTCCGCCTCCACGAGCCTAAAAGGCCACATTTCAATTGCAAACAAGAAGTCTAGAAATGTGGAAGTTTAGTATTGCAGCCTGTGGGTGGGTGACTGGCTGCATACTTGTGCTTGCATTCTGAGGACTGTGGTAGGGACAAGTGAACTTTGCTAAGGGACAAGGATGTGGCCGGTGATGGTTGCAAGTCTGCAATGACAGGTGCAGGGCATCTTCGTATGCACCATGGACAGGGGAAGGGCATGAACGCACAACAGCAGAAGAGGCAGTGGTGTCACCCGCAGACAATGTTTCTGGACCTTGGTGTTCGGCCCATCTGGTCAGGTGCTTTGCTGTCATGTGCCTGAGCATGCTGGTGGTGGTAAAGCTGGAAGATTTGGTGCTCTTGCTGATGCTGGCCTGGCTGATGTTGCAAATGGCATTCTTGGGGTTATCTAAACAGTCTTTAAAAAAGAACCAGACTCGGGAAGACCTAACAGTTGTACTGGCAACTTCCGTCATGTTGGTGTTCCGGGGAGCAGCTGCCTTCCTTGTGTCTGTGGCCACCACACTGCTTGTTCCTGCCTATCATGGTGCTATGCCTCCCTCCCCCTGTGTGCTGCTGTCCTTGCTCCGCATATCCCCTTCCCAGGTTGGGTCAGTGACTTCATCATCCACTGCTTCGTCTTCCACTTCCGCACCCTGGTCCTCCTCCTGACTTTCTATCCATTGTGTCTCATCATTATCCACTTCTTGCGACAGTAATTTCACTTTCCCACTGTCACCTTCAGGTGATCATGGCTGCTCAAATCGCTACATGCAATCTTCTGTTGCCCTGCTCGAAGCTGGCCGGTCGAGAGGCCCGAATCTATCGAAGGAAAAGTGAACAGCTCTTGGGGTAACCCTGGACTCTAATTTATCTTTCAAACCACATATCCAAGCTCTTTCCACTTCCGAGAGGACCGAGCGAGAGGCCAGAAACTATAAATAGAAAGATGAGCAAAACAACTCTTTGGAGTGTCAAAGTATGGGATCTGTTGTCTCAGGGCACTCGGAATGGTGGGAAGAAGGAGGATCAGGGTGAGAAAGATGCCGACTCCAAATAAAAAAAATCTCCCGCATCCCCACATTCCTCAACCACGAATCTACAAATCTCCTAGTGCATGCACTCATCATCTCCCTTCTCGACGACTGCAACCTCCTGCTCTGTGGCCTCCCTTCTAACACTCTCGCATTCCTCCAATCTATCCTAAACTCTGTTGCCCGACTAATCCACCTGTCCCATCGCTATTTCCTGGCCTCTTCTCTCTGTCAATCCCTTCACAGGCTCCCCATTACCCAGATACTACAGTTCAAAACCCTAACCTTGGAATGCACAACCTGTCTCCTCCATACATCTGTGACCTAGTCTCCCGGTACTTACCTGCATGCAACCTCCGATCGTCACAAGATCTCCTTCTCAACTCTCTTCATATCTCCTCTTCCCACAATTGTGTACAAGATTTCTCCCATGCATCCCCCCTTCTTTTGAACTATCTAACCCACCATTTCTGACTCTCGCCTACTGTTGGAACCATTAAAAGGAAGCTGAAGACCCACCTCTTGCGACATGCGTACAACCTGAAATAACCCTCGCTCTACCATACCGCTGTACGACCAGCTGTACCCTCACCTACTGTATCTTCACCCATGCCTCACCTGAGCAATGAGTACCCAAGCATTTTAGTGCTCGCTCCTCACTAATGGAAATGTGAACAGCTCTTCAGAGTGTCCAAGTGTGGGATTACTTGTCTATGGGCTCTCGGCATGGTGGGAGGAAGGAGGATCAGGTTGAGGAATATGTGGTCAAGACTCACGGCTACTGAGACTGGACTGCGTGGAAGACAGGGTGGTGGTAATGGTGTCAAACTGACTTTAAGCATTATTTGCTGTCCAACCAACAACCTTTTCACACTGCTCTGACTTCAAGAGTGGTGTTTCGCGGTCCCCTACAAAGTGGGACAGGAAGGTAGGTCGAAATGATGTGAGGGTTTGTTGTGCTCACTCCGCAGGCATAGTTTCAAATTGTCCACAGCCTCGGCCTCTGCGTGCGCCATCAGCATCACGTTCACTTCCCTGTCCCTTACCATGCGCCTTGCCCATTTTAAATGGAATATAATATTTTGGGCACTGCCAATTCTTTTGAGCACTGCTGGTATACCGATGCTTTTGGTGAGCGAATAAGTGTGGATATATTTTGGACACATAAGTAGCAGACTTTAAATGGAGTATAATGTTTTGCAGCTTGCAAAAAAAAAGTCAAAATTAATCCAGCAGTATTTGATCACGTTTGATGACCAATTCTTTTGGGCACTGCTGGTATACCGATGCTATTATTCATCGAACAAGTGTGGATATATTTTGGACATACAAGTAGCAGACTTTAAATGGAGCACAATATTTTGCAGCTTGCAAAAGAATGTTAGGATTAATACCATAGTATTTGATCACATCTGATGACCAATTATTTTGCCCAGTGACGGTATACTGATGCTATTGGTCAGCGAACAAGTGTGAATATATTTTGGACACACAAGTAGCAGACTTTAAATGGAGTATAATCTTTTGCAGCTTGCAAAAAAATCAGGATGAGAACCGCAGTATTTGATCATGTCTGATGACCAATTCTTTTGCTCACTGACAGTATACTTATACTATTGATCAGCGAACAAGTATGAATATATTTTGGACAGACAAGTAGCAGACTCTAAATGGAGTATAATCTTTTACAGCTGTCACGGGTGTGTCAGGTTTAATAGACAGTCGCTCTGGATCTGGCTGTAGAAGGTCACTGCGCTTGACATTGCAGACACCTTCATAGTTCTTTTTCCTTTTAGACCCAGCGGTGACCTCCCCCCTTCTGCTAATTGACACACCCTTGCATGAGAATTAATAACCCTTAATTTTCTCCAGGCAATTGCCAGTAATACTTCTATTTACCTTTGTGCATGCTTGCAGCACTAGGTGTTGGCTGGCTTCTTTGTCTTTAGTTAGTGATGGGGCCAGACTAGTGCTCACCCCTCCCTATCTAGGGCCAAGCTCTAGGGACATAAAGGGTTTAGGGCCCTGCTCGGCGATAGGTGTGGAACTATATAGGGATGGCAGGGAAGGCACAGTGTTATTAGATCTGTCCATATCACAGAGGCCGTTGATCAAGCACTTCCAATAAAACGTATATCTTTATTCAGAAAATTTCATCCATAAAAGATATATAATTCCATAAGAAATCCACAAAAACATATGGAAAAGTGTGTCATCTGAGGAAATAGTCCCAAGGGAGATACATTCAGGGTATTGGTTGAAGCTTTTCAAAGTGATACTTCTTATTCATAACCTGCTTTTATGGATGAAATTTTCTGAATAAAAATATACTTTTTATTGGAAGTGCTGGATCAATGGCCTCTGTTATATGGACTATTCCCTTTGGAACTTACATCCGTGCACACCTACATCTGTGAATAGGTGAGCTGATTGCCTACAATTTTTCTTTGTTATTAGATCTGCCTAGGGGTCTCCACTCCCCCTTTCCTTAGTGTTTTGGCTTCCTCTTCCTCTTCCCTTTGTGTTAACTTAGTCTTTCCCACACCTTTCGTGACATTATCACCGGCCATACATTAATAAGAGAAAAGAAACTGACACGTGGTTTTATTTGTGTTTTTTTTTTCGGGTGTTTTATTCCTTTACCTTTGGTTCATGGATCCCATTGCAGAGCTACCAGAGCAGCTGCGCAGGCTGTCTCTAGAGGTGATGTCCTCTGCTATGAGTTTCAGTAGCAGGAATAGTGGCTGCAGGTCCCTAATGTTGGTGTCTCTGTGGCTAGGCAAATCTAGCTTGAATCCAAGGTTGCCCTCCCGGACAGGTTTTCAGGAAGTAGGGACAAGTTTTTTGTGTTCAAGGAAGCTTGCAAACTGAATTTTAATCTTCGTTCTTACTCCTCAGGAACAGCGAGTGGGGATTGTGATCTTCCTGCTTCAAGGAGATCCTCAATCCTGGGCTTTCTATTTGCCGCAGGGTTCGGTTTTCCTCCAGTCAGTGGAGGGGTTTTTCGAGGATCTAGTGCTCATCTATGGTGATCCTGACAGAATCTCCTTGGCTGAGTCCAGGCTGTGTCGCCTTCAGCAGGGGAATCGGTCAGTAGAAAAGTATAGCTCCGAATTCAGCAGATGGGCAAGTGATACAAAATTCAATGACCCAGTTCTGTACATAAATTGTGCATAATGCAAGACTAAGGGTGTAGTCGGTTCATTGTGAGATAATTCTTTGCTTTGTCCTGGACAGTTTTCCCACTCCAATTGTACTGGGTCTACCCTGGATGGTGAAGCATAATCTGTTGGTGGATTTGCCATCCAGAGAGATCATTGAGTGGGGAGATTACTGCCATGAGAACTTTTTAAATATCCCCCTTTCTACAGAGACCTTACCTGCATTTTTGTCTGGTTTTGAGGACATTTTTTCTGACAGGGGGTGTCAGGTTTTGCCTCCTCATTGTGCATATGACTGTCCTATTAACCTGACCCCGGAGATAAACTACCAAAGTCGAGATTGTATAATCTTTCTGACCCGAGAGACAAGCCATGAAGGATTTCATTGCGGAAAGTCTGACGAACGGACATATAAGACCCTCATCTTTGCCCGTGGCAACAGCGTTCTTCTTTGTGAAGAAAAAAGATGGTGGTCTATGTCCCTGTTTAGATTTCCAGGAATTTAATCAAATTGTCATCCGAGACCCATACCCTCTTCCTCTGATTCCAGATTTGTTCAGCCAGGTTGTGGGAGCTAAGGTGTTTTCCAAGTTGGATTTAAGGGGAGCCTACAATCTGGTTAGAATCAGAGAGGGGGTGAATGGAAAGCAGCATTCAATAGCCCGGAAGGGCATTTTTGAGAGTCTGGTTAGGACTTTCGATCTGACCAGTGCACCTGTGGAGTTCCAGCATTTCATTAATGATATTTTCCATCATTTGGTGGTCAGGTTTGTGGTTGTTTATCTGGATGATATTTTGGTTTACTCACCTGATTTTGAAACACATCAGGGGCATGTTGAACAAGTGCTTCAAATATTAATGGATAACAAACTATATGCCAAACTAAAGAAATTTGTTTTCGCCGTCCAGGAGGTGCAGTTTTTGGGGTACTTTTTGTAATTTTTGTTTTTTTGAATGGATCTGGAGAAGTTCCGTGCTGTCCTTGATTGGGAGCGTCCCGCGAACCTGAAAGCTCTAAAGCGTTTTCTGGGCTTTACTAATTTTTACCGGAAATGTATCCAAAATTATTCAGTAATTGTGAAACCCCTCAATGACATGACAATGAAGGGGTCTAATTTTTCCAAATGGTCAGATGCCGCCCTGCAGGCTTTTTCCTCCCCAAAGAGTTGTTTGGCCACTGAACCTATACTCAGTCAACCCAACGTTTCCCAATCCTTTATTTTGGAAGTTGATGCGTCGGAGGTGCGGTTGGGGCTGTGCTGTCTCAGGGTCCACCCCGTGGTAAATGGCGTCCATGCGCTTTCTTATCTAAGAAATATTCTTCAGCTGAGAGAAATTATGACGTGGGAAATAGGGAGCTTTTGCCGATTAAATTGGCAATCGAAGAATGGTGACATTGGTTGGAGGGCGCTGTCCATCCTATTACTGTTATCTCAGACCATAAGAACCTGTTACATTTTCAATTGGCTAAACGTCTCAACTCAAGGCAAGCTAGATGGTCCCTGTTTTTTACTAGGTTCAATTTTGTTATCATTTTCTGTCCAGGGGTCAAAAACGTCAAGACTGATGCTTTGTCCCGGAGCATCTCTGGTGGTGGTAACCATGAGAACCCTGCCCCGATTTTGCAGAGAGGGGTAGTCATTTCAGCACTGTACCCTGAACTGGATGGTGATGTGTTGGAGGATCAGTGGATGCCCCTGCCTCCTGCCCTTCAGGAAGGTTATTTGTACCATCTAATTTGTGCCGCAAAGTAATTAGGGAACATCACAACTCTGTGCTTGCTGGTCATTCAGGTGGTAAGGCAACAGGGACCTCCTTTCTCGCAGTTTTTGGTGGCCGAGGTTGCATCGGGATGTGTTTGAACATGTATCTGCTTGTAGTGTTTGCGCACGTTCTGAAGTATCACATACCCGTCTGTGTGGTACTCTACTTCTACCTATTCCTAGCAGGCCATGGACAGACTTGTCCATGGATTTTAGTACTGACCTACCAGTATCTGCAGGCAAAACTGTGGTTTTGGTGGTTGTAGATAGGTTCAGTAAAATAGTTCACTTTGTTGCTTTACCAGCACTTCTGAATGCCAAGGCTCTTGCTCAGGTGTTTAAAAATGAGATTGTGAAGCTTCACGGGGTTCCCCCTAATGTGGTGTCAGATCGGGGGACCCTGTTTGTTTCCAAGTTCTGGAGAGCATTCTGTTCTCGACTGGGGGTGCAGCTTTTACTGTGTCTTCCATCCTCAGTTGAATGGGCAGACAAAGCGCATTAATCAGAATTTGGAGACTTACCTCAGTTGTTTTGTCTCCAAAAACCAGGAGAATTGGGCATCTTACTTACCACTGGCAGAATTTGCTAAAAATAATCATCACCAAGAATCTATCGGCAGGTCACCATTCTTTGGTGCATAAGGTTTCCATCCACAGTTTGGTACTTTTAGTGGGGGAGGGGCTTTGGGAGTTCCTGAGGAATGTTTTGCTTCATCGCTCTCCTCTGTGTGGCGGGGGATTCTGAGTAATTTGAAGCTCAAGGGAGAAAGGTACAAACGTATAGCTGACAGGAAATGCTCGCCAGGTCCGGACTTGAGTGGGAATGACTTTGTGTGGTAGTCTACCAGGAATATCAAGATGAAGGTTCTTTCCTGGAAGGCGGGACCTAGATTTATTGGTCCCTTTAAAATAACCACCATCTTTAATCCAGCAACGTTTTGTCTTCAGCTACCTCAGGCCCTTAAGATTCACAATTTCTTTTGTAGGTCTCTGCTCAAGAAATATGTAGAACCTCTTGAGTCCACTCCCCTACCGCCGCCCCCAATCATGGTTGATGGCAATTTGGAGTTTCAGTTTTCAAGGATTGTAGATTCTCGTCTCCAGCATCGTTCTCTACAGTACTTGGTGCACTGGAAGGGTTATGGTCCAGAGGAAAGGATGTCGGTTTCAGCATCAGAGGTGAATGCCCCCAGGTTGGTTCGTGCATTCCACATCTCTTATCCTAAGAAACCTGGTTCTGAGTGTCGGGAGGCCACTCGTAGAAAGGGGGATACTGTCATGAGTGTGCCAGGTGTAATAGACAGTCGCTCTGGATCTGGCTGTAGATGGTCACTGTGTTTGGCATTTCAGACACGTTCTTAATTCTTCTTCCTTTAAGACCTAGCAGTGACCTCCCACCTGCTGCTAATTGACACACCCTTGCATGGGAGATAAAAACCCTCAGTTTGCTCCAGGCAATTGCCAGTGATACTTCAATTTACCTTTGTGCATGCTTGGAGCACTATCTGTTGGCTGGCTTCTTCTTTGGTGCCCTTGGAGTACAGTTGGAGTTACTCCTCTGGTGTCTGTTCAAGCTAAGTTAATCCCCTTTGTTTGTCTACCTTGTTGTCTTTAGTTTGTAGTGGGCGCTGAACAGTGCTCACCCCTATTTCTCACTATCTAGGGTCAAGCTCTAGGGACATACAAGGTTTAGAGTCCTGCTCGGCGCTAGGTGTGGAACCTATACAGGGATGGTAGGGTAAGCAGGGTGTTATTACATCTTCCTAGGGGTCTCCACTCCCCCTTTCCCTACTGTTTGGGCTTCCTCCCCCTCTTCACTTCGTGTTACATTTAGTCTTTCCCACACTTTGCGTGACAGCAGCTTGCAAAAAAAAAACAGGATTAATACCGCAGTATTTGATCATGTCTGATGGCCAATTCTTTTGCCCAGTGACGGTATACTGATGCTATTGGTCAGTGAACAAATGTGAATTAGTAGAAAATTTTAAATGGAATATAATCTTTTGCAGATTGCAAACAAAATCATGATTAATACTGCAGTAATATTTGACCACCTGAGATGATGGACAAGTTTCTCTGCTTCCACAATACTGCAATGCTATTCAAATCAACCAAATCTGCCTGTATGCTGCTAACAAGTATATGGAGCAGTAAAAATGGTTTAATATATTGCTTTTCATCAAAATAAGCAGAATTAAGAGCAAAAAGAATATTATTAGCACTGATATCTAGGACTATTGATAGTAGTTCCAGCAGCAGAAAGAACATGTAATACAGAATAGGATCCAATACACTAGCTTTTCACAAACTCTGCCTTACTAGTGCTCTCAGCAGGATTAATATTTTCTTCAGAATGAGCCCTTTCAATGACTGTTAAAGTAGATTTAAAATAGTGGTGTGGAATCTCTATTTAAAATAACCGCCAATTCTCTCCCTTGCTAAGCTGCAGCTTTCCCTACTTTGTGTCTTTGACTAGTAGATTGTGAAGAGCATTGGGTCCCGGGTCTTATATAGACACGATGACGCTATGCGGCCAACCAATCACTGTAATTCTACAACCAACATGGCATTACAGTGACTGTCACGCAATCCCTGCATGCTAATTGGCTGCGTAATATGCGCCAAACTTGTGGGGCGGGGACTCGAGCTCCCTCCTGAACATTCAAAAAATACGGAGTAATGAGCATCTTGAGCACTGTGATGCTCGGGCAAGTATCGAGTAGTGGCGAGCATGCTCGCTCATCACTACTAGTTAAGCAAAATACATTTTTCATGTTTCAAATATACACCTCTTTTTTTTCTTAATTAGAGGGATAACTATTGGACACATTTCAGCTTGTGAAAGGGCCATACCTTTTTTGCTCACCAAAATGCTAATCTTGTGACACTTCTCAAACAGGGATAACTTTTTCACCCAACTGTGTAAAATGCCACTTTTTTTTCCGTTTGCACCTCTTTTGAATAAACATCAGCAAGGCACCAAAATAAATAATACTTAGACCGTTTTTACACTTTAAGTAGCATACAGAGCCTAACACCCTTGTGTCGTTAAATAGGATGCTGATTACTATCACCATCCATTTTCCCCTAGAAAGATTGGTTAAGGTCACTAGTATGACATTTAAAAGGCTGAATTTGCATTTCAGTGCTTAAGAAGGGTTTTATAGACTCCAAGGGGAATTTTGAGTATTATACACATATTTTACAAGCAATAAGAGTTTTTAGTTTAGTTTTAGTTAATTGATTCGTGACAAATGTATTCACCGCAAATCACATTTTTTGGTATCACTCAGCAAATTTACATTGCAGAATATCCGTTCATCTCTTCATTTGAGAGCATGCTTCTTTGTGAGATGATTTTAATGACACCATTCACTTTATCATATAATCTACTGTAAAATAGTAAAAAATCCAAGTTTGTGAAAGGATAAAAAACTGCATTTTAAGCATTTTCTGAGGTTTGAGGTTTCATTTTTAGTGTTCAATGCGTGGTAACATGATTTATAGGGTCAGTAAGATTACCATGATATCAAACTTGTATAATCTTTTTTTATAAGTTAGTGTCTTAGTTCTTTGTAAAATATTTTTTCCCTATTTCTCTCACTGTTTTCTGAGATCAAAACCTTTTTATTTTTCCATCAATGGAACTGTATGAAGGATTTTATTATTGCGTGTGTGGCGAGGTGAGGTATTTATTGATAACACTTTGGAGCACAAATTATGTTCATCACCAAAAAATAGCAATTCTGGTGTTTTAATTTTTTTTCTCTTTGTAGAGTCTACTATATAGGTTAATCTAACTTTAGATTTTGATATAACAGACTTTTATGGATGCAGATTAACACCTTCACGAATGATGACATATAGATATGTCATTGTTCATGTACCCGTCTTTGATGCAGGCTCTGGTGCTGAGCACATGAAAGCTGATTTGAAAAGCTGTTATATGCATTTAACAGCTGCGGGTGGAATCGCGATCGTTAAATGCCGCTGTCAATCTCAACATTTAACTTGCGCTAACAGGAACATGTCACAAGACACACCCATTAGCGCCCCTGTCACGTGATCGTGGGGCACCGATGGATTGTCATGTCAGCCAGGGGTCTGCCGAAGACCCACGTATCTGTCATTGTGAACCTCCTATGAACGCTGCATTTAGAAATGTCCGATCTATCAAAATATAAAATAAATTAATCCAATCAGTAAATGGGGAAACGAGAAAAAAAATCGAAACACCAGAATTACATTTATTTGGTTGCCGCAACATTTCAATAAAATGCAATAACAAGCAGACAAATGGTATTAATAAAAACATAATCTCAGCTCGCACAAAATAGGCCCTCAGCCTGCCATGCCCCATCTTTGGTATCTGCGTACTCGTAACGACCTGGAGAATCATAATGGTAGGTCAGTCTTAGCATTTAGTGAACATGGTAAATAAAAAACCCAAAAAACAATTGTCTAGGAAGAACAGGAGCAAAAAACTAAAACGCAAAAACGGAAAATTGCATTATTAGAAAAAAAAAATATATATATATACTGTACATATATATACGTTTATATGTATGTATATATATACATATATATATATATATATATATATATATATATATACATATACATCAAGAGCTTGATCGTTGCTATTGCAAATGATGACCTGGGTCTGGCTCTGACAGCTATACTGGCCTTTTTAGACCATGGAAGTCAGGTGTTCTGTCAATGCAGGACTGACAGGTAAAATGCTTTGCAGTGCTAGTTCATTGCAATGCATTACACTAGCGCTCAGTGTAAAAAACGTTAGTCCCATAGAGGGACTAAGTAAAGAAGTGAAACATTTTTTTAAAAACTTATAAAAACGTTTAAGGCTAAGTGCCTACGATGCAGAAATGCTGCATATTTTTTCCGCTTCTCCCTGGCAGGAAAAACACATGCGGATTTTACGTGTGTTTTTCCTGCCAGGTAGAAGAGTTTGTCAAGCGTTTTTGCATGCATTTCTGCATGCGGGTTGTCAAGCGCTTTTCCAAGCGATTTTAGCATCACTTGGAAAAGTGCTTGACAACTTAGTCACACTATATAAATCCATGCAAGCGGCATGGATTTATATAGTGTGACCAATTGATAGTTAAAAAAAATGAATAAGAATGGTAAAAAAGAAAAAATAAAGATATACTTACCTTCCGATGGCCCCCGGCCTCCTCAGCGATGCGTCCAGCATGTTGGGCTTCTCGCGGTAGTGTGAAAGGGACTGCCATGACATCATTTAATCATGTAACAGGTCATGCGACCTCCGACGTCAGTGGTCGCGTGACCTGTCACATGACTAAATGACGTCATGGAAGGTCTTTACACACCACTGCGAGCAGCCCAACACACCGGACGCATCGCTGAGGAGGCCGGGGGCCATCGGAAGGTGAGTATAATCTTTATTTTTTTATTCTAAATTCTTTTTTTTACAGGTACCGGGTCTCCTCTTCTCCAAACCTGGGTACCATCCGCACATTGAATCGCTTCATATCCGCGTGTGCACATGTAGTGATGCAGATATTAAGCATTTCAATGCAAATAATTGGCGGCAATTAAGGTTCGTGTCTGCAAAATTAATGGACATGCTGCGTATTTTTCCGCAATGATTATTCGCAGTGGAAATTTCCGCAACATGTGTATAGCACATGCGGATTATCATTGTGTACCATGGGACACGTAATACCAAGCATTTTTTAAGCATTTTCGCTGTGGAAATTCCGCGGCAAAAATGCTTGAAAAATGCATAGTGAGCACTCAGCCTAAAAAAATCACAAAATAAAGAACAAAAAAAATGGAAAAAGCATTATTTCCATAAATACGTATATTTATGAAAAACAAAAAGAATAAAAAAGAGCACATATTAGATGTCACTGCATCCAGAATGACCTGACCTATAAGGGTATGTGCCCACAATGCAGAAATGAAGCAGAAAATTTCTGCAGCGTTTCTGCATGTTCTTGGCAGCAAAAACGCTTGCGGATTTTACACGCGTTTTTGCAGCATTTTTACATGTGGATTTGACTTGCGTTTTTCAAATGCGTTGGGACCTCAAATCCGCATACAGAAACGCACAAATAATGGGCATGCTGTGGTTTTTTCCGCAAGGAAAATCCACTGCGGAAAATCCACTGCGGAAAATTCCGCAGCATGGGCACAATACATGCAGATTTTCATTGGGGATCATGGGGCATGGATTACCAAGCGTTTTGCAAGCGTTTACACTGCGGAAATTCCGCATCAAAAATGCTTGAAAAATGCATAGTGGGCACACAGCCTAAAGGTTTCACACTATTTGGCCATTTCAGTGAACACAGTAAAAAAAATAAGATAAAAACATGTCATAAAACCTAAAAATAAAATGCGAATAAAAAGACAAATGTAAATAAAATTGGTATAGCTGAAAACAACATCTTGTACTGGAAAAAAAAGCCACCATAAAGCTCAGTCAACTGAGAAATAAATAAGTTATAGCTATCATTGTTTTTTCATCAATTCTTTTTTCTAAAAAAAAAAGTTTTCATTGTGTAAAATCGGCAAAACATAAAAAAAGATATAAATGTTTTACTATTATACCGTATTTTTCGGACTATAAGATGCACCAGACCATAAGACGCACTTAGGTTTTAGAGGAGGAAAATAGAATAAAAAATGTAAGCAAAAAATGTGGTCATGATGCACTGTTAAGGGGGAGCGGGTCTGCTGTTGACACTGGTATAGGGGTAATGTCCCCCCATTCTGATAATATCTCCCATCCTAGTAGATATGCCCTCCCTTCCTTTTATACGTGGCCCCCATCCCCATCCTGGTATGCATTGCACCCCTCCATCCTAATATGCTTGGCACCCCTCATCCTGGTATGCATGGCACTCCTCATCCTTATCCTGGTATGCATGGTCCCCTCATCCATATACTGGTATGCATGGCTCCCTCATCCTTATCCTGGTATGCATGGCCCCCTCATCCTTATCCAAAATTTTGTAGGAAAAAAGTGCGTCTTATAGTCCGAAAAATACGATAATCGTACTCACCAAAAGAATAATGCTACATTAATACTTTTACCAAATGGTAAATGGCATAAAGAAGAACTCAAAAAACAGTTCCTGAATTGCTGGTTTTTGCACATTTTGGCTCTCAAACTTTGGAATAGAAATCGATGAAAAAATGTTACTTGCCTGAAAATGGTCCCAATAAAAATGACAACTTGTCCTGCAAAAATCAAGCCCTCAAATGACTCTGTTGATAGATATATAGAAAAATTATAGCTCTCAGAATCTGGCGATGAAAAAACTTTATGTTGTTAAAAACATCCTTATTTAGGCTGTGTGCCCACTATGCGTTTTTTAAGCATTTCTGCAGCGGCAATTCCGCTGCAGAAACGCTTTAAAAGTGCTTGGTAGAAGGTCTGCCATGTTCCCCAATGATAATCCGCATGTGCTATGCACATGCTGCGGAAATTTCCGCTGCGGATTATCATTGCGGAAAAATCCGCAGCACTACCAATTATTTTGCGGAATTGCAGTGTTTTTGCCGCCATTGATTTGCATTAAACCACATGACATCCACATCACTGCATCTGCAGATGTGGATTCCATGCGTTTCAATATGTGGATGGTACCCAGGTTTGGAGAAGAGGAGACTCTCCTCTGGACCCGGGTACCATAGTACCTGTAAAAAAAAGAATAAAATGCCGGCAGCTCACGATGGTCTAAAAAGGACCTGCCGGGACATCATTTAGTCATGGCAGGTCCTTTTAGTCCACCGCGAGCTGCCGGCAAGCCATCAGAAGGTAAGTATAATGTATATTTTTTATTTTATTATTTTTTTTACAGGTACTATGGTACCTGGGTCCGGAGGAGAGTCTCCTCTTCTCCAAACCCGGGTACAATTCTTTTACGGTCACACTATATAAATCCATGTCGGTTGCATGGATTTATATAGTGTGACCAAGTTGTCAAGCACTTTCCAAGTGATGCTAAAATCGCTTGGAAAGCGCTTGACAACCCGCATGCGGAAATGCATGCAAAAACGGTTCACTTCCGCTTGTCCATGTCAGGAAAAAGGCATGTAAATCCGCATACGTTTTTTCTGCCAGGTAGATGTAGAAACGCTCAGGAAAAATCCGGAGCATTTCTGTATCATGGGCACATAGCCTAGGTGTGTGATAGTAGCCAAACAAAAAACAAAATATATATTTGGTATCACTGTAATCACATCGACCCGAAGAATAAAGTCGTCCACTGACTTATCCTGCACAGGGAATGGCATAAATAATAAATAGAACCAATTCTTGACCTGCTATTGATTTGTTTATTTTGCCTCACAAAGATCACAGTAAGGCTCAGCTCACATTTATACTGTACTCTATGCTGAATGCTTACACCGGGGCTTCCATTCAAATCTCTGAAATACGTGATTTAGATGGAACTCTCAGCAGAAGATTCCCTACAATTAGGCAGATGCAGGCACTATGGACTCTGTCTGTCCTTTGATTTGGCAGTATCCACCCTTTTAAACATGCAAGAAAGCTCGGTTGGCCACAGTTTTGTGCACCTCTGAAAAGAAGGACACCACCGAACAGAGTTTCATAGTAACTCTGCTGCCTCATTATAGTGAATGGACCTGTCGGGGGTTTCATCTGAATCATGTCATTCAGAGATTTAGGCCTCGTTCACGCATTCAGTGTTTGATCAGTATTTTACATCAGTATTTTTTAGCCAAAATAAGAAGGGGAACAATAAGAGGAAAAGTATAATAGAAACTCGTCCACCACTTCTTCATTTTTCACCCTCTCCTGGTTTTGGTTTACAAATACTTAGGCAAAATACTGACCAAATACTGAACTTGTGAACTTGGCCTGATTTGCAAACCCCAATGTAAGTGCTCAAAGTAGAGCACAGGATAAATATAATACAAGATGTTATGTTTGTAAAATTAGATCACTTATTGGGGGTTCTGCTGTACGGGAAACTCAGAGGCTCTGCCAATGTGACATGGCACCCTCATCCAATCCAGCATAATCTGAACTCCAATGTGGCGCTTCTTCTCTTCTTAGCTTTGCATTGTGCCTCAAAAGTAGTTTTTGACCACATATGGGGTATTGGCGTACTCAGGAGAAATTGTGTAACAAATTGAACAATTCAATTTCACATATTATCTCTTTTAAAAATAAAAATTTGGGGCCAAAGCAGCATTTTAGAGGAAAACAATGGTTATTTTCCATTTACTCAGCCCAGTGTTATACAATTCTGTGAATCACCTGAGAGTTAAAAATGCTCTCTACACCCCTATGTGAATTCCCTGAGAGGTGTGGTTTCTAAAATATTGTCAATTGTGGTGGTTTATGCTCTTTTGGCATATCAGGGGCTCTGGGCTGGCCTGGGTCAAAAAAGCAGCCCTACCACACAAACCCCACCAGCCCACATACTATAAGGGTATGTGCACACAGTCGGTATTGGCAGCACTTTGAATGCAGCATACTGCACTCAGGTGAATCCGCATGTGTTCATTGAACCGCATCCTATGCATTGCACTGATATAATTTCTCCGCAAGAGAAATTGACAAGCTGCGGTCTGGAAAGACGTGTCGCATATCCGTGTCAGCAGGTGATCCGCATGTACACGGAGACGCATAGTAGACATGGGATTTTTTCAAATCCCATCCACTATGCTCTAACATCTGTCCGCTGTGGATTGCATGCAGTGCAAGTGCACTGCATGCAATCCACAGCAATTACTGATCGTGTGCACATAACCTAACAGTCATTACCCCCGATCAGTGAATTTTGCTTTACTTTGTCGTGCCCCTCACTCTCCCAAAAGGAGTTATTTGAAGAGCCGCATGTGAATGGCACCACAGTGCATATGATCAGCCACAGCTCCATTTACATGGTGCTGTACAGAGCTCCGATTCTCGGGATCATGGGGATCCCAACAGTCGGTACTCCAGCGATTGGACAGTTATCCCCTATCCAGAGGAGAGGGGATTTCTTATGATAATCAATTTATACAGGTTTTTCAATATTTATTTTTATTTGGCCAAGCAATATTGCAAATACTAAACCAATATTGATGCCTCTCTGACAACAGGACTGGAGAAGTGGTACTGTGCAGTGTATATACAGGACAGGAGGAGTGGTACTGTGCAGTGTATATCTACAGGACAGGAGGAGTCGTGCTGTGCAGTGTATATATGGGACAGGAGAAGTGGTACTGTGCAGTGTATATACAGTTAGGTCCATATGTATTTGTACAAAGACAACATTTTTCTAATTTTGGTTCTAGACATTACCATAATGAATTTTAAACAAAACAATTCAGATGCAGTTGAAGTTCAGACTTTCAGCTTTCATTTGAGGGTAACCACATTAAAATTGGATGAATGGTTTAGGAGTTGCAGCTCCTTAACATGTGCCACCCTGTTTTTAATGGGACCAAAAGTAATTGGACAGATTAAATAATTGTAAATAAAATGTTCATTTCTAGTACTTGGTTGAAAACCCTTTGTTGGCAATGACTGCCTGAAGTCTTGAGCTCATGGACATCACCAGACGCTGTGTTTCCTCCTTTTTGATGCTCTGCCAGGCCTCCACTGCGGTGGTTTTCAGTTGCTGTCTGTTTGTGGGCCTTTCTGTCTGAAGTTTAGTCTTAACAAGTGAAATGTATGCTCAATTGGGTTGAGATCAGGTGACTGACTTGGCCATTCAAGAATATTCCACTTCTTTGCTTTAATAAACTCCTGGGTTGCTTTGGCTTTATGTTTTGGGTCATTGTCCATCTGTAGTATGAAATGACGACCAATCAGTTTGGCTGCATTTGGCTGGATCTGAGCACACCGTATGGCTCTGAATACATCAGAATTCATTCGGCTGCATCTGTCCTGTGTCACATCATCAATAAACACTAGTGACCCAGGGCCACTGGCAGCCATGCATGCCCAAGCCATCACACTGCCTCCGCCGTGTTTCACAGATGATGTGGTATTCTTTGGATCATGAGCTGTACCACGCCTTCGTTACATTTTTCTCTTTCCATCATTCTGGTAGAGGTTGATCTTGGTTTCATCTGTCCAAAGAATGTTCTTCCAGAACTGTGCTGGCTTTTTTAGATGTTTTTTAGCAAAGTTCAGTCTAGCTTTTTTATTCTTGATGCTTATGAGTGGCTTGCACCGTGCAGTGAACCCTCTGTATTTACTTTCATGCAGTCTTCTCTGTATGATAGATTTGGATAATGATACGCATACCTCCTGGAGAGTGTTGTTCACTTGGTTGGCTGTTGTGAAGGGGTTTCTCTTCACCATGGAGATTATTCTGCGATCATCCACCACTGATGTCTTCCGTGGGCGCCCAGGTCTTTTTGCATTGATGAGTTCACCAGTGCTTTCTTTATTTCTCACGATGTACCAAACTGTATATTTTGCCACTCCTAATATTATATCAATTTCTCAATTGTTTTTTTTCTGCTTTTGCAGCTTAAGGATGGCTTGTTTCACCTGCATGGAGAGCTCCTTTGACCGCATGTTTACTTCACAGCAAAACCATCCAAATGCAAGCACCACACCTCAAATCAACTCCAGGCCTTTTATCTGCTTAATTGAGAATGACATAACCAAGGGATTGCCCCTACCGGTCCATGAAATAACCTTGGAGTCAATTGTCCAATTACTTTTGGTCCCTTTAAAAAAGGGTGGCATATGTTAAGAAGCTGAAACTCCTAAACCCTTCATCCAATTTTAATGTGGATACCCTCAAATGAAAGCTGAAAGTCTGAACTTCAACTGCATCTGAATTGTTTTGTTTAAAATTCATTGTGGTAATGTCTAGAACCAAAATTAGGAAAATGTTGTCTCTGTCCAAATATATATGGACCTAACTGTATACAGTGCATGTGAAGTGGTACTGTGCAATGTATATATACAGGACAGGAAAAGTGGTACTGTGCACTGTATATACAAAGGGCATGAGAAGTGGTACCGTGAGGTGTATATATACAGGACAGGAGAAGTGGTACTGTGCAGTGTATATATGTGTGTATTTACTGAGATAATGACTTTAGCATTTTCATTGGCTGTAAGCCATAATCATCAACATTAACAGAAGTTAACACTAGAAATAGATCACTCTGTTTGTAATAACTCTATATAATATATGAGTTTCACTTTTTATTTTGAGGAACTGAAATAAATTAACTTTTTGATGATATTCTAATTATGTGAGATGCACCTGTATACAGGACAGAAGGAGTGGTGCTGTGCAGTGTATATATACAGGACAGGAAAAGTGTTACTATACAGTGTATATATACAGGGCAGGAGAAGTGATACTGTGCAGTGTACATATACAGGACAGGAGGAGCGATACTGTGCAGTGTATATATACAGAACAGGAGATGTGGTACAGTGCAGTGTATATATACAGGACAGGAGAACTCTTCAGAGCAAACTCTGCAGTTAGAGGCATTAGAAGCTAATAATTAGTGCACAATATTAGTGATGAGCGAGTATGTTTTGTTAACCCTTTCGCCGAGTATGCTTGGCCGAGCACCGAGTATTTATAGCGTGCTCGGTGATATGTTTGAATCACTCCCGTGTGCATGATTTGCGATGGTTTGACAGCTTTAATACATGTGAGGAATGTGTAAGAAGCAGACATTCCTCACATGTATCAAAGCTGTCAAAAAGTCGCAAATCATGCACACGGGAGTGATTCAAACATATCACCGAGCACGCTATAAATACTCAGTGCTCGCCCGAGTATACTCGGCGAAAGGGTTAACAAAACATACTCGCTCATCACTACACAATATACAAGACCAGCTTTTAAAAGTCAAATCTGTGTCTGGATTGCCCATCTCTTAGAACTCTGAGTTGTTCAGTCATTTGTTTATTTACCAACCATAAAGATAAGTAGATAAGCAGATAACCTCAAACTCTACACAGAATGCATGACTCACTGATACACAATGGTATACTGACAACAGTAGCCAGGCAGCCCATTTTATGACCTAACAGACCAGCCCATCGGGCATCTGCCTGATAAGGCATACTAGCAGTCCAGGCCTGCAGGGACTGTTCAAACACGACATGGAATCCGCATTCTAGTTCAGCCAAAATTGCGCTCCTGAATTCAATTGGCTCTCCTTCCCTTCCGTGCTCCGCTATGTGCTCAGTAGTTTTCCACCAATTATGGGGTATTAGTATACTCAGGAGAAACTGCACAACAAATTATATTGATCATTTTCTCCTGTTACCCTTGTGAAAATTAATAATTTGGAGCTAAAGCAACATTTTTGCAAAAAAATATAGTTCTTAATTTTCACGGCTCAATATTATAAAATTCAGGGAAGCACCTGTGGGTTCAAGGTGCTCACCCTAAATATAGATAGGTTCTTTGAGGGGTTTCATTTCCAATATAGAGTCACTTGTGGGAGTTTTCCACTGTTTTAGGCACATCAGCGGCTCTGGAAACGCGACATGGCGTCCGCTATCTATTCAGGCGAATTTTGTGCTCCATAAGTCAAATGGTGCTCTTTCATTTCCAAGCTCTGATATGCGCCCAAAGAGTAGTTTTTCACAACATATTGGCTAGTGTTGAGCCACCCCCATAGTGTTCGAGTTCGGTTCGGTTCGTCGAACACCCGTATGTTCGCCGAACTGTTCGTCGAACACCTTCGAACACCGTTAAAACCAATGGCAGGCAAACAAAAACACATAGAAACACATAGAAAACACCTTCAAAGGTGTCCAAAAGCTGACAAACTGCTCAGAAGACTCAACTAACACATGGAAAAGTGACAAGTACATATAGTCATGCGAAAAGAAAAGAGGTGGAGGAGTAAAAGAAAAGGAGGGGGAGACACAGATATAGGCATGTCATGCCCTTCTAAAACCAAAAAAGTGCGATGCCGACACGGCCAGTCCGTGTCGCCGGGTTTGTGCCAGAGCTGCGGTAGGCTGTGACCACCAGCCCCCCTCTCCCAATACTGGTGCCTGTCCGCTGGTGGGTCGAGCGAGCCCCCTGCGGTGGAGGCAGGTGTAAGCTTTTTAATTTAAATTGTCTCTCTAGTTTGAATGAATACACTTTAAATTCTTTTACAAGGATCTATTGGAGGGTAAGTCTCATGCCAGCAGCCGCGTAATTCCAGCTCCAGTAGCGTCCACTAAAGCTGCTGCAGTTAAAAAGCTTTTATATGGATCGAGCTCGGCGGTCCACCGCAAGGCGTCCTACCGCCAGTCCCAGCCCATATGCCTTGGGGTGCCTCCACGATGCTCTTCACTGAGTGACCCGGGGGCCCGAACCATTTCCTTTGAAAAAATTAAGTGTCCAAACTACAGGTGGTGTAGCTTGCTTAACAGCTGGGATAATCTGCTTATTATCAGACACTGCTACTAGGCAAAAAGTATTTCCTGGGCTAGATGCAGTTAAAAATTTGTAATTAGAAACTCTCACTGGATGCTGAGAAAGCACTCCATAGTGTCTCCTGGCACGCCATATATTATTTGCTTAAAAAGTTTGGGGTAGGGGTCTAGGGGACCCTTTTATAGGCAAAATCATGGCCCTGTATCGCAATACGTCACCTAGGCTGAAGATAAATGGAACATTTTCATCACCTTTCATAATCACCAATGGGACAAGGCAGGGATGTCCTCTGTCCCCTCTCTTATACATCCTAGTGACGGAGCACCTGCTCTCATCAATTCGCCATAACCCCAATATTAGGTGGATTGAGGTGGGAGGCACCGAGTACAAGTGCTCTGCATTTGCTGATGATGTCCTAGTATATATCACTCAATCACATAAATCCATCCCTGCTGTTATGGCTGAAATAGATCACTTTGTTACATGGTCAAATTTTAAAATCAATGCAGCGAAGTCTGAGGCCCTCGATGTCTCCCTCCCCAAATCCTACAGGATTCCATCCAGTCCAACTTTCCCTTTGCCTGGCCCTCACAGGGTATCAAATACTTAGGAATTCCTATTCATAGAGACCTCTCCCGTCTATGTAATTTAATTTTGGGCCCTTTATTGAACAACTCCATACAGACCACGGTTGGCAAGTTAGAACTGTAAGATTCACTACGTGAACCACTGGTGTTTTGTGGAAAAGCACATGTACACTGTGTTCCAAATTATTATGCAAAAAGTGTTTAGGAGTGATAAGGGAAGAATTTGTTTGTTTGTCAGTTAAACTCATTGATGGTGATGTGTGTCAAGGCTCTTCATATCACTGTAAGCAATTGCAGACACCTGTGCTAGTTAGTTTGGCAGGTGTGTCCAATGAAAGGCAAGACTACTTAAGAAGGCTGTCCCACATTATTAAGCAGCCTACATTATCTGCCAAAATGGGAAAGAAAAAGGATGTGTCGGCTGCTGAGAAGCAACAAATTGTGGAGTGTTTAGGTCAAGGCATGACTACAATCAACATTGCCAAGACACTTCATCCTGATCATCACACAATCAAGAAGTATGTAGCTGATTCACAGTACACATGTGTGCGTGCTGATAAGGGCAAATTGAGGACTCTTTCCTACAGGCAATTACATCAGGTTAAAAGAGCAGCGTCAAAAACCCTTGTCATAGCAGCAGACAAGTTTTTGAAGCAGCTGGTGCCTCCAACGTCCCCCGAACAACAAGATGCAGAGTCCTTCAGAGGTGTGCAGCTGTGCGTAAGCCATCCTGTCGACCTCCTCTATCCACTGCACACAAGCAGAAACGGCTCCAGTGGGCCAAACAATACATGAAGACTGACTTCAAAACTGTTTTGTTCACCGATGAGTGCCCAGCGACGCTCGATGGTCCAGATGGATGGAGTGGAGGATGGCTGGTTGATGGACACCCCATGGAAACACAGCTACGGCGCCAACAAGGAGGAGGTAGAGTAATGTTTTGGGCTGGAATCATGGGGAGAGAGATTGTCGGCCCCTTTAGGATCCCTGAAGGGGTAAAGATGAACTGCATAATTTATGTGGAGTTTCTCAAACAGCACTTCCTGCCATGGTTCAAGAAGAAGAACCGTGTATTCCGCAGCAAGATCATTTTCATGCATAATAATGCACCGTCTCATGCTGCACATAACATATCTGCATCTCTGGCTGATATGGGCATAAAAGGGGACAAACTTATGTTGTGACCCCCATGCTCCCCTGACCTCAACCCCATTCAGTACCTCTGGAGCATCATCAAAAGGAGTGTCTATGATGGCGGGAGGCAGTTCTCATCTAACCAACAGCTCTGGGAGGGTATTCTGTCCTCATGCAAAACAAATGAAGCAGAAACCATCCAAAACCTGACAAATTCAATGGACGAGAGAGTTGAGAAGATCCTTTCGAACAAGAGGTCCTATGTGCAAATGAAACATCACCTAGAATAAAGTTTTGAGTTGAAAAATGTTTGATTTCAGTTTCTAATAACCTGCTAATGCTTATAATTTCAAAAATGACCATTTTTTGGTTCTTTATTAAAATGAAAAGGTTGATCGAAGAGTGTGGGTGATCTAAGAGTGTGGCAACCCAGTAGTCAGGATTACTTCGAATTCTGACAATCTGAGGGTCATGTTGCAGGTAGTGCAGCAAGAAGGCACTCATGTGTCTTGCGCATCTAGGAGCCCCAAAATTATTTTCCGGGCTAGATGCAGCTGAAAATTATTAATAAATTGAAAGCTGGTGGAGCTTAGTATAGATGGCCTAATAGAATCAGTACTGCAAACTGCTACAAAGCCCAAATTATTTTCCAGCCAAGATACAAATAAACAAGATTAGTAATTTTAAATCTGGTGGAGTTTAGTATAGATGGCCTAACAGAATCAGTACTGCAAACTGCTACAAAGCCCAAATTATTTTCCAGCCAAGATACAGATAAACATGATTAGTAATTTTAAATCTGGTGGAGTTTAGTGTAGATGGCCTAATAGAATCAGTACTGCACACTGCTACAAGGCCCAAATTATTTTCCAGCCAAGATACAGATAAACATGATTAGTAATTTTAAATCTGGTGGAGTTTAGTATAGATGGCCTAATAGAATCAGTACTGCACACTGCTACAAGGCCCAAATTATTTTCCAGCCAAGATACAGATAAACATGATTAGTAATTTTAAATCTTGTGGAGCATAGTATAGATGGCCTAATAGAATCAGCACTGCACACTGCTACAAGGCCCAAATTATTTTCCAGCCAAGATACAGATAAACATGATTAGTAATTTTAAAGCTTAAAATGGTTGGTGAGGTTATTTTAACCAATCATCAAGCTTTTACTTCTCCCCAGGATGACACAGGGGTAGAAAAGTCGTTTCGGATCTATGATTTGTTCATCTTTATGAACGTGAGTCTGTCTACATTATCAGTGGAGAGCCGCGTGCGCTTATCTGTCAGCACACCACCAGCAGCGCTGAACACACGTTCAGACAGAACGCTGGTTGCGAGGCATGACAAGATCTCCAAGGCGTAAGTGGCGAGCTCCGGCCATTTATCCAGATTGGAAGCCCATAAAGAGCAAGGGTCCAGTGACACAGTCATGGCTTCAATGTTTACTTGGAGATACTCTTGTACCATCGTCTCTAGGCATTGACTATGTGTCAGACTTCTTGTCTCCTGTGGCCTTGCAAAGAATGGGCTAAAAAAGGAGTGAAATGATTCCGCAAAATTGATATTACCAGCAGATACTGAGTTTCTGTTACGTTTTGAGAGCTGAACACTTGACGGTACCACGGTCGGCAAGTTGGAACTGTGAGATTCACTACGTGCACCACTAGTGTTTTGGGGAAAAGCACATGTAAGATTCTGCAACAGTCTCTGCTGATTCTCCTGCATGCGTGCATCTCTTTCTATGGCAGGAATTATTTCTGCAAATTTACTTTTGTACCGGGGATCTAACAGTGTCGCAACCCAGTAGTCAGGATTATTTCTAATTCTCACAATTCGAGGGTTATGTTGCAGGTAGTGCAGCAACAAGGCACTCATGTGTCTTGTGCAACCAGGAGCACCAAGTCCCTGTTGTGTTGGTGGCGAGGTAACAATCATGCTTCCTTCCTCTGTCCTCTCCTCCCAATCTCGCACAACAGAAATGTGATCAAGGTCTCCCTCATCTGATGAGTCTTCCATCAGTTCGTCCTCCACTTCTTCCTGGGCTCCTGCACCTTCCTCACTATTTTGGCTGCTACCATGCGCCCTGGTAAAACCATCTCCCCCACCCTCACATGTCTGCTGCCTTGGTGCTGCCGACCGTCTTTACCTTGCAGATGTTAGCCCTTCCGCATACATCTCCTCCTCCTCTACTTCCTCCACCTTCTCTTGTGCCACCACCTGACTCCGAATTCTGTTTAACATGTGCTCCAGCATGTAAATCACCGGAATAGTCATGCTGATAATGGCATCGTCAGCACTAAACTTCTTTGTCACCATTTCAAAACTGTGCAGAAGGGTGCGTAGGTCCCTAATCTGAGACCACTCCTCCAATGTGTTTTTCCCCACCTCTGGATCTCGTTGGCCCATGCTATACGTCAGAACGTATTGCACCAGGGCTTGTCGGTGCTGCCACAGTCGCTGCAACATGTGCAGAGTTGAATTCCACCGGGTAGGCACATCGCATTTTAGCCGGTGAAGTGGCAGGCCCAACGACTTCTGTAGAGATGTAAGTCGCTGAGCTGTGGGATGCGAACGGCGGAAGTGAGCACACAGCGACTGTGCCCTCTGCAGAAGGCCATCTAGTCCGGGATAGTGGGCTAAAAATTGCTGGACAACCAGGTTCAACACGTGAGCCATACAAGGCACGTGTGTGACATTGCCCCGGCGAAGGGCCGCACCCAGGTTTGCAGCATTGTCGCAAACGACCTTCCCTGATTTTAGGTCCAGTGGAGACAACCATTCATGAAACTGATTCTCCAGAGCTGACCACAACTCCTCATCTGTGTGACTCACATTTCCCAGACATTTCAAAGTAAAAACCGCCTCATGATGTTGAGCCCTGCTGCTAGCATAGTAAGGAGGTGTGCAGGATTCCTTCTGCGCAGTTAGAAAGCTTGTGGCATGACCAGACAGGCTTTGGGTGCAGGTGGAGGACCGAGAGGAGGTTGAGGAGGCCAAAGCTGTGGAGGAACTTTGAGACAAAGAGGATTGACGCACAACTCTTGTGGACGGCAAGACTTGGACAGCAGCCCCTTGTCCTGCTGTCACCATAGTTACCAGTGCCCAGTCAGCGACATGTAATGCCCCTGTCCATGCCTACTCGTCCAAGTGTCTGTGGTGAAATGCACCCTGTCACACACAGAGTTTCTCAAAGAAGCGGTGATGTTGTGTGCAACATCCTGGTGGAGCGCAAGCACACCTTTCTTTGAGAAGTAGTGCCGACTGGGCATCTGGTACTGGGGCACTGCGACGGATATAAGGTCTCGAAAATCATCTGTGTCCACCATGCAGAAAGGCAGCATTTCTGTAGCCAAGAGCTTGCAGATGGTGAAATTCAACCTCTTAGCTTTCTCGTGGCTAGGAGGAAATGGTCTTTTACTTGTCCACATCTGAGGGACCGAGGGCTGGCTGTTGTGCTTAGACGGGGTTGAGAAGGGTGTCACCGGCAAACTGCCAGTCTGTGAGGAAGATGCAGTTGGACATGTTAGGTTGCCTTGATCCAAAGGTGGTGCTATCGATGTCGGACAGCGCTGAACACCAGTTGGTGTTTCTACCTCGAATGAAAATGATGACCTGCCAATCACGCTGGCTGTTGCGGGTAAAGAGGTAGCAGGTCTGCGTCCCAAAACAGGAGTGACTGCTGTCCCCCCAGTCACAGAGGATGAAGAGGCCGCGGATGCACAACATGTGGTAGACGGCGGTTGGCCCGGCCGGCTAGGCCGCATTGTAGCACAGTGAGCTTCCCACTGCAACTTATGCTTCATATCCCTGTGCCTGTTCATGCATGAAGTACTCAAACTATGTATTTTTTGGCCTCTACTTAGCTTTTGCTGACAAGTGTTACAGATAACATGAGTTGGGTCATCTTTATCGATCTGAAAAAATGCCCAGGCTATGCAAGGCTTAGCACTCATGTGACCTTAAGACCCACCACGACTTGTGGTCAAAGGCAGAGTTGTGTTTGAGGATGCAGTTGTTGACGTGCTTCCAGTACTACTTCTCTGTCCAGGAAGGCGCAACCTGACCTCGTCGTCACTAGCATCCTCCTCCACCTCCTCTGCTGACCTCATCTCTTGGCTGACTGTGGGTTGACAGTAAGTGGGATCTCCAACCTCGTCATCATCACCCTGTGTGTTATCACACCAGTCGTCCTCAGAGCCAACCACTTCCTGCCCTGACAAAAAACTAAAGTTGTTGCTCAAATCAGGTATTTGAGTCTCATCATCATCTTCCTCATTGTCTCCACCAACTGAAGCTACAGTTTGGGAACGAGGGTCTACATTATGGTCAGAACCTTCTGCGTCTGGTCCTGGATCCGACTCATAAAGATTCAGGGCATCAGTGCAGATCATTTCCACGTCTGGATTCACGGAAGCTCTGGAGCCGGCCTCTGATTCCCAGGCTATAGTATGAGTAAACAGCTCTGCAGACTCAAACATCTGTTCTACCCCATACTCAGACGGGCAGCTGGAGACTTGGGAGCTGTGAGGAAGCAAGTGCGATTGGGGTGACACCTCTGAGGACTGGAGTATTTGTGATGTTGAAGTTGAGGTGGAGGAGAGCCCACTTAAAGGAGCACTTGATATCCGTTGAAGCACCTGCTTTTTTTGTGCCTCATCTGGAATTTGTAGTGATTGGCGTGGCCGTAAGAAAGGGATCTTATCACATTGTCCACTAAAAGAAGTAGACATCTTAGTTTGGCTGGAAGATGGTCTTTCTTCTGCAGATGTTACTGTTGCTCTAACACCTACCCCACGGACACAACCTTCTTTTTCCTTCCCAACACGCCTATTCCCCTTTCCACCAGCAGCAGGCCTTTTTCCACTCATTTTGGTGGTTAGCTAATTCACAACTCTGGAGTTGTTTGCACAAAAAACAATGGATGGGAACCGAGAAGAGCTGAGTGGCCAAACTGTGATATTAGCCCAAAAGTATTGGCTGGGTTAGATGCAGATAAAAATTATTTTGAATTTGCAACCTGCTGGAGGTTAGTATAGATGGACTAATAGAACAAGTCCCACACACTGCTACAAGCCAAAATAGTTTTTCAGAGCTAGATGCAGAAAAAAATTATATTGAATTTGCAACCTGATGGAGGTTAGTATAGATGGACTAATAGAACAAGTCCCACACACTGCTAGAAGCCGAAATAGTTTTTCAGAGCTAGATGCAGAAATAAATTATATTGAATTTGCAACCTGATGGAGGTTAGTATAGATGGACTAATAGAACAAGTCCCACACACTGCTAGAAGCCGAAGTATTTTTTCAGAGCTAGATGCAGAAAAAAATTATATTGAATTTGCAACCTGCTGGAGGTTAGTATAGATGCACTAATAGAACAAGTCCCACACACTGCTAGATGCCAAAATAGTTTTTCAGAGCTAGATGCAGAAAAAAATTCTATTGAATTTGCAACCTGATGGAGGTTAGTATACATGGACTAATAGAACAAGTCCCACACACTGCTAGAAGCCGAAATAGTTTTTCAGAGCTAGATGCAGAAAAAAATTATATTGAATTTGCAACCTGATGGAGGTTAGTATAGATGAACTAATAGAATGATGCTATGCCCAAAAGTTTTTACTTCACTAGGTGCAGTAAAAAAATTTGTATTCTATACACTGGTGGTGTAGCTTGCAACACAGATAGGCTTCTGCACTGACTAACACACACTGCGAGAGGACGAAAAGGATTAGCTTTGCTAGATTTAGCCAAATACTGTGAAAAAAACTTGCACAGCACTGGCACAGACCTGCCTTGCAAAAAGTGAAAGGAACTGATGTAACCTAGCCCTGAAAAGGACTGCAATTACAATTAGTCTTTACTCCCAACCTATCTATTTAAGAGCACAGACCTGCCTGATAAAAGTGATAGGAACTGATGTAACCTAGCCCTGAAAAAGACAGCAATTACAATTTGTCTTTACTCCCAACCTATCTATTTAAGAGCACAGACCTGCCTGATAAAAGTCGTAGGAAATGATGTAACCTAGTCCTTTAAAGGACTGAAATCACAACTATTTCCTACTCCCAAGCTATCTGTAGATTTGTGCGAAAATTGGCTTGAAATTAACAAAGTATAGCGCACACAGCAACAGCGGTGTCGTCTAACACGCAGCTGCAGCAGTGAGAAAATGTTGGCGACGGGGAAAATGGCTGGGTCTTATAGGGCAAGGACATGTGACATATACTGCCAATGACACATGACCTTGCTTGTGTGAAAAAAAGCAGCTTGCTCCGTGTGTGTGCTGCTGATAGGCTGACAGATTGCACCTCCCCACTGTAAATGTGGGAAAGAGAAAAAAAAATGGAGATCTTCATTATTTCTGCAGAGATCCATCCCCTGCCCCTCCCCCCACCCCGCTGTACACTCAAACTGCGTATTAACATTAATTTTCAGCATTACTGAGAAAAAATCCAGTTATGGTTTTGGTGCACGAACAGTTATCGAACATAACCTCGAACAGCCGAATTTTTTTCAAATCGTTCGTGTTCGCCGAACGGCTCGAAAACTGCCCAAAGCAGCTCGAATTTGAGATTGGCGAACAGTTCGAGTCGAACACCACTCATCTCTAATATTGGCATACTCGAGAGAAATTTCTCAACAAATTGTATGGGAAATTTTCTCGTTCAACCCTAGTGTAAATGAAAAATTTGGGGATAAAGCAACATTTTTGTGTTGAAAAGTAAAGTTTCATTTTTTTTTAACATTTTTCCTTCCCCATTGCTTTAATTCCTGCGAAGCACCTAGAGGGTTAATAAACTGTTTTAATGTGGTTTTGGGCGCTTAAAGGGGTTAAGTTTTTAAAATGGTGTTAATTTGTGGTACTTTCTATTACATAGGCCCTTCAAAGTCACTTAAAATTTGATGTGGTCCCTAAAAAAATTGGTTTTCTAAATATTATTGGAAAAATAAAAAATTGGTGATAAAATTTTAGCCCTTCTAACTTCCTTACTAAATGTAGACATGTTGTAGACATGTGTGAAGTAGACATGTGGTAAATGTTATTTATGATCTATTTGGTTTAAAGGTCTAAAACTAAAATTCAAAGTTTGAAAATCAAAAATTTTCACATTTTTGGCAAATTTTCTATATTTTCATAAATAAATGCAAAATATTTTGACTAAAATTTAACCCTAACATGAAGTACAACATGTCATGAAAAACAATCTCAGAATCACTGGCATATAATGACACTGGTCAGAATTTGTAAAATGTGGCTTCGTCAGGAAGGTGAAAACATGCTCGTGGCTGAAGGAGTTAAGGAAATACAATATTAATCTTTAACTGTCATATTAAATTGTATCTTTAATCGTTTTTAAGCATGTGCTTTCTTGGATAACAAATATATACATTGCTTACTTAGAATTAAATATTTAGCTTACATTGTGCACTCAGTAGGGTATGATTTTGTTTGATAATAGAACACAATGCTGTAATATTATATAGCTTTTAAAAGTTTCATTGGCAATGGTAAATGACAAGTACCTACATAGTTGAAAGGGAAAGATTTGAAGAAAAAAAATCTGTAAAAGACTTTGTATACTGTAAAATGTTTATCATTTGGAATTCTGTACATCAGGTTATTCTTTTTTATAGTGTTAGTTATGTAGAACATTTTCCTTTTAGTGCTTTTGTGCTTTTCTGTGAAGGAAACAAGATTCTAAGCCATGATTATAAGAACAATACCTTAAAGCGTGTAATTGTTACCTTGGAGGACTGAGGTTTTGAGATGGAATATATGCATAAAGACGTTTTTGAAAGAAGGAAAAGTTATGTCTCTCAATTAAGATGTGATGTAGTAGACTTATGACCTGATGCATCGTTTGACACTTTTTTTTTTTGGTCTTGTGGCATCAGTTGCCATTAGTATGCCAAATTCTTCAAAATTGCACACACACGATTTTTTAATTTGACGCACAGCCAAAGATGTTTTTTTTCTGTTTTGACCTGTGTTTACAATATTTTGGCACTAAAAGTCACACATTGTGCCAAAATAGTGGCATACTCAAGAAAACAACAGGGAGGTGGGACTGCAATTGAGTTGTGCCAAAATTTGAGACTTTTTAAAAAATCTAAATTGTTTAATTAGGTCAAAACATATGGAATCGCTTAACTCTGTCCACAAAATGTAAAAAATACCTGACAGGTGAGCGCATATAAAATAGACTTAAAAAAGGCACAAATAGAATAATTAATTTGGTGCAAGCAAAATAAAAGGCACAAAGCACAAAAAATAGCTAAAAAACAGGTGCAAGGGCAATGATGAATTACGATCATAGAATTTAACATTTGATAGGATTGCTCTGTTTAAAGTAACCTAGAGAAAACAGTTATGCTGATATGAGTGAACACCCAATATAAACAATAATCCATTAGCATACAAAAAAATATATAAATTTTATTAATGTAAATACATACAACAACGTCACAGACACATCAAATTCATTAAAACACAAGTAAAACTGCAGTGGAATTAACCACTGATTGGAAGCCCATCTACTTCAGAAACCATTCCAAAGCATGATCACAATAAACCAGATGCAAAATAAATATAGTAGGCTAAATAAAGGCTATCACTGGTGATCAATATTGCATATTAAATGAATGGCTGATAGCCACCGACAGTACCAGAAATACACTGTAGCAGGGGCAGCCCCTACAGATATGTTGTACTGAAGATATAAGGGCTCCAAAAACTAAAGAAGCATAGTGTGCTGCTGACATTTATATAGGTGTAATACAATACGTCGAGTCAAGCATGGCCTCCTCTTACTCGCTGTTCCTCCCTCTTTTTCTCCTGTTATGTACATATTCAGAGATATGAGCTCATCCACACATCAACATTAACATACATCCGTGCATGCATCGTTGTGTAAAGACTCCAATGGGGCGTATTGTGCGTGCGGCGAAACCCTTTATGCGGAGACCCCCAATGCATTGTGCATTGTCCACGTGATCTACTACGAACACAGGTACCCAAGTCCACCAGGCCAGTAAGTCTGATTACGACATATAATAATCAGTGGTATGACAACCGGGATATTCTCACAAAAAATTGGGGCATATTACTTAGTGAGCCGAAATTGACTAGACACATTTCAGCAACCCCCAGTTTGGTTGCCCGGAGAGCAAAGAATCTTAAGGATAGCCTCAGCCGGAGTCACTATAATCGCCCCTCCATGAGGCTTGAGAGAGGCGGTAGGATCTTTGGAACATACCCCTGTGGGTACACCTCTTGAATATTTCAACAACCAAGAGGGACTGGGATAAGGACAAGTCGATTACATCAGTGGTTGCGCATTTCCTGGAGGTCCACAATAGCAGATTGGCCAGATTACAGGTAATGGGATTGGAACATATACGAACAAACTTTAGGGGAGGTGGCCTCACTAAGGCACTTCTGAGATGTGATTCCAAATGGATCTATAACCTACATAGCCTTGCTCCTCAGGGCCTCAATGGAGAATTATTGTTCACTGGATTCTATAAACAGCTGTGAGTTCATTCTGTTAACGCTCCCCCAAATAACTCTCCTCTTTGTAGGGGTTTTTATTTGGAGGTTTCCGAAGATCTACTTTGAAGCCTGGGAGGCTGTTTCTTGTCCACCACCTCGATGGGGTTTGTCCATGTATATGGTGCTGCAATTTCATCGGTGCGTATGTGAAGAGCATTGAGCATAATTCTGGATTCGACCGTCTGGTGGAGAAACTGTTGGCTGTATCCTCATCCAGGAGGAACACCTTTGGAATGTGGAATGGACAGACATTGGGACACTCATCTTTTTGTGGACTGTATGCTCAACATTCTGAGTATAGAGCTAAATCTATATGCCCACTTGTGGGACCCCTTTGGGGTATATAATCACTATCTAATAGGGGAACTACCAGAGTTCACTCCTTGTTTTGGTACTAACTGACAGTTGAGTTTATCTCTGGTGACCAATATTGATACCAAATAGAGTCTTCTCCTTGGCCATATGGAAATGGCATCTGTGATGTTTTTTAACCCCCACTATGGATGGAGGAATGTATACACTTTCACTTGGCTCCGCCTGTCCGTTCGCCTTGTTCTGGAATGTGTCCAAACTTATTAGTGCGTTCAGGTCCTCATATTCAGGAGTATATGGGTCTGTATGGATACCTCATACCATGGGAGTGACTTTTTTCATACATATATAAGAATTAAATAAATAACAACCTGGATTATTTTTGTAATACTGATTGAGTTGGCTCTTAAGTATACTTTTGGAATTGACCTTACTGGACGGTATTATATGTGGTCGGTTTTATGCGTTCTCCTTTGAAGACCTTTTCCATTGGGATGGACATGCCGTTTTAAATTCACAACGCATTGGGGGTCTCCGCATAAAGAGTTTCGCCGCACGCACAATACACCCCATTGGAGTCTTTACACAACGATGCATGCACGGATGTATGTTAATGTAGATGTGTGGATGAGCTCATCTGTCTGAATATGTACATAACAGGAGAAAAAGAAGGAGGAACAGCGAGTAAGAGGTGGCCATGCTTGACTCGACGTATTGTATTACACCTATATAAATGTCAGCAGCACACTATGCTTCTTTAGTTTTTGGTGCCCTTACATCTTCAGTACAACATATCTGTAGGGGCTGCCCCTAACCATATGTTTATATCTCTCATTGGGTAAAATTTGGCCCAATGTAATACCGTATGTGTATTTTTTTTTTTGGCAATCCTCCCCCTCGTGCACACCATAATCGTTGTTATGACTATTATTCTTCCTATTTGGTTCTATTCTAAATGTTATCAATCCTGATAGTAAACTAATCTAATGCATCTCTAGGTGCTTCAGCAATGATCTTTCTGTTATGGCTGGTGCTGTGTGTAGGTATGTGTATAACATGTTACCTGGGCATTACTCTTAGTCTGCACAGCCAATATAGGCATATTGCCTTGAGCATCGCGGTATCCATGGTGAGGAAAGCGTCCTTTCCATCACACTGAGAGCTGCCATCTGCACATTTGCTATATCGAGCATTTCCGGGTTAGAGGTTGCACTTTCGCCCCAGCCACACACAGTCTCGGGCTGTCTCAATCAGCTGTTCTACCAGTAATTAGGCTTTGTACCTCAACTATATGTAACAGCGCTCCAGTATGTGTCTTACAAATCCCTGATGAAGACACCGTGTGATAGGCCTTCCATTACTCAGGATATACTGGTCGTATTGCTTTGTGAGATTATCATCTATAGTAGGGGCAGTAGTCACTTGAATGGGGTCACTGTTTTTTGGTACTATCTTTTTCTTTCTCTATTGATTAACAGGACTAATGCTATGTTCCTATCTGGATTTATTTGGGATTCCTTATTGATCAAATAGTGCATTGTCCACTCATAGTAACATAATACCCTATTCTTTATATGTACTTTACAGGCTACTACTGATAGAGTGTACTTCTGGTACTGTCAGTGGCTATAAGCCATTCATTTACTATGCAATATTGATCACCAGTGATAGCCTTTATTTAGCCTACTATATTTATTTTGCATCTGGTTTATTGTGATCATGCTTTGGGATGGTTTCTGAAGTAGATGGGCTTCCAATCAGTGGTTAATTCCACTGCAGTTTTACTTGTGTTTTAATGAATTTGATGTGTCTGAGACGTTTTTGTATGTATTTACATGAATAAAATTTATATATTGTTTTGTATGCTAATGGATTATTGTTTATATTGGGTGATCACTGCACATTAACATACTGTACCTCTTTTCTCTTGGTTATTTTCTACATGTATATGGTATGCTGCATGTTGATCCCATGTATTGGATGTTGCCCTCCATATGTTGTATTAGGATTGCTCTGTTGTCATTAATTTTCCTTTTGTTAATTAAAAAAAAACTATTAATACTTCTATTTTTAAAGCAATCCTATTTTGAAGCATTATTTGCACATCTGCATAAAACTTTTGTACAGTATTTTATATACACGAGGGTGAGTCAAAAAGTATCCATACATGGCTGTCGAATTTATTTTAAAAGGGGTTGTCCACTATTAAGACAACCCCTTCCCAATCTGAATGTTTGACCCCTTTAAAATCAAAATGCCTATAGTTACCTCCTGTGCTGGCGCCTTTCCAGCGGTGTCGGCTCTCGCGTTCCTGGGGCTCACGTGAGTTATTCTTATTTTAATTGTTGCAAACATTCAGATTGTGAAGGCATGGTCCTAGTAGTGGACAACCCCTTTAATCAACTTTCAGAAAAACAGTGCACTTTTCAGTGCACTTTTTCCATCTGCAGCAAGCTTTTATATCCGCCTAATACATATATTTTAGGCTGAGCTGCGAACCACGAATGCACCACTGTCTTCACCTTTTCATTACACGTGAATCTTTTTCCTCATTGGGCTTTCTTTCTGGAAACATAATCCACTGTCACTCATCTAACCACCAAAATCATTTCATGTGTATGCTCAATTTTGACATCAATTATGGACGTAGATGGGCTTCCAGCTCCTTCTTCATGGTTGACACTTGTGCATACTTCCATGAACTTCGGTATTCATTCATACAGATTTCTTTCTGACAAAACACTTGTACCATTCTGTGCACAGAGTCTTTGATAAACGCAGTATTTGCATCAGACACACCCTAAGACTACAGAAAATGAATTACTGCATGCTGCTCTTCTTTCCTGCAAATCACAGGTGGGGCAGCCATTGTTTCTTGCACTATGGTCTCAAATAAACTGACAGAACATGTTCAAACCTGGGGACATAGCAACCTCAAATGGAATGCACTCATTAGACATTGTGGCAAACAGAAGTTTTAATATAACCAGAGTGCAGAAAAATTAGGACACTGCATAACTGAGTACACCCCTTTTAGAAATATTGTAATCAATATCTCACTAAATACAAGATAAATTTCCAAAATTTTGACAAGACTGAGTTTCATGGAATTTTTTTAACCTAAAACATGAAATTAAGGTTAATAACTTTCATTTCCAAATTTTCAGTTTTAGTTAAATTAGTTGATGCAAAAATGAATACCCCCAACATCAAAACTACTACATCTAGAGTTTTGTATTACCGCCATGATTTTTAATGGACAGCAAGTCTTCTAGGCATGGAATGAACAAGTTGGTAACATATTCCAACATCTATCTTTTTTTATTCTTCAAGAATGACCTCTTGTAAAGATTGGATGCTGGATGGAGAATGATGCCCAACCAGCCAGCAGTCCTTACAGTGTAAGAACAGATCCTTTTACAGGGGTTAAAGGGTGAACAATCCTCTCCAAGCAGTGATGGATCAAATGCAAGTTCTAACCCCATTTATCCAGGACCCTGCAGAGTGGATCCAGGATCATGAGATCATTCAGGCTCAATCCTCTGCAGCACTTCCCTTGACTTTTTGGTAACTCAAGGTTCACCATCCTGACTGATTTGTAGGTGACTATAGAAATTTTTAGGGTACGTTGTCACCTGTACTTCATGCTATGCCCAAATTTGTCTGGTTCTGAGATCCAAAGTGTGGGACTCATCATTTCATTGCTGTAAGGTGATCCCCAGGGTAAGGCTTTTTCAGTACCACCACACTCCTTTTAGAGGCCTTAAGGCTCCAGTGTAATGACTCTGACTGAATAGCTTTTGCGGAAAGTAAATTAACAGCCCTCTGCCAGTGGCGGTGTACGGCTGAGGAGTATTGCACTGACATTCAGCCCTGGGCCACTGACTTGTAGTGTAATTATCAAGCCCTTTGCCATATGTTTCATTTTGGACTCTCTGACCAAGTCAAGGACATAGTTATTTTCACTTCCACTGACTTGCTTGACTCAGTCATGCCAGCACCTTGCAAGATCAGGGTATCCAGGTACTCCCTTATGATTCTGCAAAATGAGTGCTCCTTGTTTGTTTATCATATCTAGAAAAAATCTGTGTGTTTTGAAGACTTTACAAATTGCAGTTCTGCAGCTAATTTTGTTGATGTCAACGTAGCAAAAGATCTTAGTTTACTCTTGCTAAAAATATGTTTTTTTCTATGAAAATCACTGCTATTGATGATACACCTTTCAGGTCTAGTGAAATACAGTATATAACTAAGGAGGTGTCCCTGCTTGTTGGTATCTTTCATTTAGAATTGTTGTCAATTTTGTTCTTGAAAATCTGTTTGTGTCTGTGGTCTTGGGCATGCCATGGTTACGTAAAGATAACCCGGTTATTATCTGGCACCAGGATGATATTGTGTTCTGGAGCCCTGAGTGTCAGGACATATTTATGTCTTTATCCGTGAATCTGTCTAAAGCCATACCCAATTGTTTACCTGTTGCATTGAAAAATTTTGCTGGTGCAATTTCTGTAATCTGAAAAATTACCCGCTCACAAGATTACGATTATTACATTGATCTAGTACTAAACTCTAATCTCCACGTGGGTAAAATATATAATCTTTCTGGTTCAGAACATCAGGCAATAAAAGATTATATAGCAAAAAGGATTCATCAGACTGTCCTCGCCACCAATATGTGCAGATTTCTTTTTTGGTGGTAAAAAAATTGGCAGTCTAAGACTATATATTGACTAACAGGTACTTAACAAAATTACAGTAAAGAATCTGTATTCTCTGCCACGTATACCTGACCTTGAGCTCTATAACCAGCTGTTGGGAGCCCATTGGCTCACCAAGCTTGATATCTGGGGTGCATATAACCTGATCCGTATAAGAGAAGGAGATGAGTGGAAGATAGCATTTAACACACATGAGGGTCACTCTAATTATCTTTTGATGACTTTTGAGTTAAGTAGCAATCCAGCTACTTTTCAAATTTTGAAAATGATATTTTCAGTGCTATAAGTGGTCAATATGTTGTTGTCTATCTGGATGACATCTTTTTTCCAAGAAAGTTAAACCATTAACTAATTTAACAAAGAAAGGGGCTGATGTTATCAACTGGAAGACTGTGACAATCCATTCCTTCACAAAGTTACTTCTCATCAGACCCTGTACTGGTTCAGCCTGATCTAGAGCATCTTTTTATATTGGAGATCGATGCCGCTATGAGATTGATGTTGGAGCGGTGCTATCACAAACTACCCCATATCTCACTCAACTTTATCCATGTGCCTTCTTTTCACAACAGTTTTAATTAGCTGAGAAGAATTATGACATTTTTAATCATGAATTGTCAACAATCAAGGGAGCCTTTGAAAAATAGCCCCACTTCCTCCAAAGTGCAGAAATGTCACTGTTATCACTGATCACAAAAATCCTACTTATCTTTAATCTGACAAAACATTGAATTCTAGACAAGCTAGATGAACTTTGCACTTTTTAAGATTTGATTTTGTGGCAACATTTAGACCTGGTTCTAAACATGTTAAAGTCAATGCTTTTCTCCTAAGCTTCTGTCCATCTCAATCTGAGGACTCTGAACAAGTCCCTATTTTAACAGAGTCTATTTTTGTGTCCTCCATTTCCTTAGATCTTATTGAGGAGATACGTAGATCTCTAGCAATAGCTCCAGATAATACTCTCACAGAAAAATTGCTTGACCTTCCCTTCTCCCTAGTTTTAGCTACAAACTTTTCAGGAGTCCCATTATTCAATGCTCAGAATTTTTGGAGGATTGTAACGAATATGTCATTTCTTGTGAAATCTGTGCCCGAGCTAATGTACCCCAAACCTGTTCTGCAGAACTTCTCCAGTCTTTACTTACTCATAAAGGTCATTGAACTCATCTGAGCATGGATTTCCCTATTCACCTGCTATCTACAAAGAAAAAACTGTTATTTATGTGGTGGTTGAAAGGTTCATTAAAAAATGTCATTTTGTCCAACTGTCTTGGTTGTGTCTATCTGATTTTCAGACCTTAAAGGGGTTGGACGTCTTATGATGTCAGAAACAGTGCAAACTTGACCAGCCGATTGCCCACTATGAGGATGGAATGAAGTAACACTAGGGGGCGCAATGGAGCATACTTCAGAAGATAAAAGTTTGTTATTTATTGAACGGATCATCATTTTTATTAAATGTAAATTACAAAACCATTTATTTCCACTTTTTCTGCTTGATTAAAACTATTCTTCATGGTGGCACAACCCCTTTAGTAAATTATTAATTTAACATTTTGTGTATTTGAAAGGTATTCCATAAAATATAGTTTCCAACCAGGGAACTCAGTTTGTTCCAAAATTCTGGAAGGCATTTTGTAAAAAGATCAATGGAGAATTATTCTTTTCCTCTGCTTACCAACCAGAGACCAATGGCAAACTGAACATGCCAGCCATATCATTTGAACAGTCTCTTTAGTGTTATGTCTCTGACCATCAGTTTGATTTGGTGTAATATGTGCCTTTAGACAAATTTGCCATAAACAATCAGCATCAAATCTCTTAAGACCACTCTGTTTTCAGCAATCTTGGTATCAACTTTGCTTTTTGTTCCTTTTCGGACTCCGAATTGGACACCCTTGAAGCCAGTAAATCAATAAACTAATTATCTGGTTTGAGATCAGAAAAAACCTAAGGAGTGTACATTGAAGACGGACATCTTATGCTAATAAAATAAGTACTGATGAACCAAGTCTTGGGGTTAGCAACAAGGTGTAGTTATCCTCAAAAAATATTAAAGTTTAGGTCTCTTACACTAACCTGGGACCCACATTTATCCGTTAATACAAAAAATGAGTTCATCAATCCTGTGGCTCTCGGCTTGTAGTTTCCCAATTTCTTTTGGATAATTAATGTCTTAAAGTACACTGTTCACCTGTTCAACCTGCCAGAAATCATCCTGCTCCAGTTTTGGTCACAGTCAATCTGGAATATGAAGAAAATATTCAAGGATAGTAAGAGGGTCCATATAGAACTTCATGCATTGGAAAGGTTATGTGCCAGAAGAAACATATTGGGTTCCAACTGGTAACATTGGTTTCATCAGTCTTTCCCTGAAAAAAATGGCACTAAGTGTTTGGAGGCCCCACCTAGAAGAGGGGGGTGATTGTCACATCCACATCTGAACATACTGCTGCAACTCCTGCCTTGGTCGCTAGGTGACACTGGTAATGTAATTATATCTCTTCTGAGAGACATGGATGAGGCTCCTTACTGTGTAAAAACCATCAGACAGTCTCTACCAGCCAGTTATTCAGTTTATCTAAGACCTAGTCACTCTGATCAATTGCTCCTTTGTTCTTTTTTGTATATCCTATTTTTTGATGTTGGCTTATACTTTGGCCAGTCACTTGCTTTCTGATTTTATCCCTGACTTGACCTCTTTGTATTGACCCCACATAAAGACCTGTTTTGCATCTGGTTCACTCCTCCAGCCTGCAGCTCTTCCGTGGTAAATCAGATTCCCATACAGGGGTTAAAGCATGGAGGTCGGGGTTCCTCTGGTGTCTACCAGATATAGCGGCTCATGACAAGTCTGTCTGAGGTAGCCTTTGTGAGTCTAGGGTCTCTGACAGACAAAACAATATTTATATCTATGTATATACAATATACATAGACATAAATATATATATATATATATATATATATATATATATATATATATACAGGCATATACACATATAAGACATTTGCACACAAATACATATTTGCAGTACATATACATGACACATATATATTTATATCCAGAAGCAGTCACATACACTCACACACTTATATACACTTACAAAATACACTGAACCCCTCTTATGAATATCTGGCAGTTTCTTTAATTGTGAGATGGTGTTAGATAATACACCCACCATCAGACTATGGCAGAAATTATGTGGAGGAGGAAGCTTCCTTTTTTAGATCTTCTGTTTGCAACTGCTGTGAGTCGTCACGTACCCTCCTCTTTGACCTGAAATTAGAAGAATTTTTGCATACAGGAAGCACTGTGCAGAGAGATCGGGGACTTAAGAGTGTTCCAGGTCATTCCACACATAAATATTGATGAATTATTTTTCTGCGAAAAGTTGCTGCAGTGTTAGCTACACTTCTAGGGGACAGAGCCACAGGAGGATTCTTTGGTCCTTTGGTGTGCTAGCCTAAAGCTGGTTTTAAATGTCCTGTAGCAGGACATTTAATTTAGGTTTCTTCTTATTAGCCTTGGTTTTTTGACATTCAAAAAATATACTGATGTAATTACTGATCTTGGTTCATAGACATAGAAAAGTTAAACTTGTTAATTATAGCACACTATGAAAATGGCAAAGAGCACCTATGCAATTTGAGTAGATCTTGAAATAATTCACAGCACAGTGGCTCAGTGGTTAGCACTGCAGCTTTGCAGTGCTGGGGTCTTGGGTTCAAATCCCACAAAGGACAACATCTGCAAGGAGTTTGTATGTTCTCTCCGTGTTTGCATGGGTTTCCTCTGGGTTTTCCGGTTTCCTCCCACACTCCAAAGACATACTGATAGGGAATCTAGATTGTGAGCCCCAATGGGAACAGTGCCAATTATGTCTGTAAATTGGCTGAATTGCAAAGCTCTGCGGAATATGTTGGCGCTATATAAATACAAAGATTATTATTATTACTTCTTATTGAGATAGCTGTGTCATGAAATTACTGCTTTCAGCATTAAAAAAACATTTGTGGCACAAAATAAATTTGTTGAACAAGAGCTACATCTGTATGTCTGTGTGTCTAGGTCAGATAAATAATGAGCCCCCTAAAAAGACTCATGTCTAATGTAAATAACAATAATCTATATATAACTGTATGGAAATTGTATGGAGTTTTACAAGAAGCTGGAAAAACCACAGTGAGAACAAATATGCAAGGAATTTTTACTTATTAGAATAAGACACTGTTGTTCTTTTACTCATTCAATCATTCATTCATTTTTTTAATTTATTTTTATAAGAATACTGTTTAACACTGAACATTAAAGGATGAGCAGATGTGAGAATAAGTTTCGTCAAATACTTGGGGAAGGAATAAGGGAAAATTCCGTATTACACCTTTGACAGTAAAATCTAATATTTGGCCTGTGCTGTATTTACTTTTAGTTTATAAAATTGACTAAATATTGTGACTGGAGCAGTCATTGTTACTTCAAATGCTAAGCATTTTGCTGCTAATTTCATGATTAACAATGCTGTGGAAATTAAATAGATATCAGTATTGTTTACTTAATTATCATATTTAACTTATCTATTGTTATGACTAGTGTTGAGCCACCCCCGTAGTGTTCGAGTTCGGTTCGGTTCAACGAACACCCGTGTGTTCGCCGAACTGTTCGTCGAACTGTTCGTCGAACACCTTCGAACACCGTTAAAACCAATGGCAGGCAAACAAAAACACATAGAAACACATAGAAAACACCTTCAAAGGTGTCCAAAAGCTGACAAACTGCACAGAAGACATAACTAACACATGGAAAAGTGACAAGTAGTGTTGAGCCACCCCCGTAGTGTTCGAGTTTGGTTCGGTTCGTCGAACACCCGTGTGTTCGCCGAACTGTTCGTCGAACTGTTCGTCGAACACCTTCGAACACCGTTAAAACCAATGGCAGGCAAACAAAAACACATAGAAACACATAGAAAACACCTTCAAAGTAGTCCAAAAGCTGACAAACTGCTCAGAAGACACAACTAACACATGGAAAAGTGACAAGTACATATAGTCATGCGAAAAGAAAATAGGTGGAGGAGTAAAAGGAGGGGGAGACACAGATATAGGCATGTCATGCCCTTCTAAAATCCAAAAAATGAGAAGCCGACACGTTCAGTCCGCTCCTGCCCGTGCCACCTCCGTGTCGCCGGGTTTGTGCCAGAGCCGCGGTGAACCCTGACGGCCAGCCCCCCTCTCCCAATACTGGTGCCTGTCCGCTGGTGGGTTGAGCGAGCCCCCCTGTGGTGGAGGCAGCTCTAAGCTTTTTAATTTAAATTGTCTCTCTAATTTGAATGAATACACTTTAAATCCATTTACACGGATCTATTGGAGGGCAAGTCTCATGCCAGCAGCCGCGGAATTCCAGCTCCAGTTGCGTCCACTAAAGCTGCTGCAGTTAAAAAGCTTTTATAAGGATCGAGCTCGGCTGTCCACCGCAAGGCATCCTACTGCCAGTCCCAGCCCCTATGCCTTGGGGTGCCTCCTGATGCTCTTCACTGAGTATCCCGTGGTCCCGAAGCATTTCCTTTGAAAAAATTAAGTGTCCAAACTACAGGTGGTGTAGCTTGCTTAACAGCCGGGATAATCCGCTGACTAGCAGACACTGCTACTAGGCACAACGTATTTCCTGGGCTAGATGCAGTTAAAAATTTGTAATTAGATACTCTCGTTGAATGCTGAGATAGCATTCCATAGAGTCTCCTGGCACGTCGTATATGATTCTCTTAAAAAGCTTGGGGTAGGGGTCTAGGGGACCCTTTTATAGCCAAAATCACGGCCCTGTATCACAATACGTCACCTAGGCTGAAGATAAATGGAACTGTAGCACCCTGAGGGCTCGGTTGCTACAGAGGTATTGCACCTCACCCAGAGGTGTGATATCTCACTCTCAGGTAAGGATGGAGTGTGGATCAGGACCCGACACCTGCATGCATTACACCACATTGCGGTGGGGCAGGGCGACCAATATGCCTCTGAGATGGGCACGACAGTCCCTGTCAATGGCTGGAGTGGGGGGAGGGAACACTGAGGAAGGGGAACCCTGTAGTGCAGGAGCAGGGAGGAAGCAGTTCCTGGGTGCATTGAGAAGGGAGTATAAAAGGTGGGCACCATCTTAGTTCAGTGCAGAGAAGTCTGAGCAGAAGTGGCAGGGAGCAGGGGCTCTGCATGAGCTCTGCTCCGGAGGCGGGCTTAGTAACAGAGGCCCAGGCCTGGAAGAGGGAGAAGGAAGGAAGAGGAGCGGAGAAGGCTCCAGGAATGAGGAATGAAGGGATCCCAGGGGTGCGGACGAGCGAGTCGCCACCGCACGCCCGAATCCACCTGCGTGGAGGGGTCAGGCCAAAGGGGCAGACCGGTCCCCGAAACTAGTGGAGGCAGGAAACGACCCTCAGCTAGAAACCGGAGGCTGTGATATTTTATGTGGCGCAGCCCCTCGCTACACCCGCTAGGAAGGCACCACATAGGGTCAGGGAAACTGGCGCCAAGTTTACCAAGAGGAGGACCGAGGCAGCCGGACAGAAGGGTTGGTAAGAAAGGCCAGACAAAGGACACACAAAGGGGGTCCTGTGAAGCGCTCCAAAGTTATCTGGGAGTTGTCTGAGCCCCTCACCTGGTGAGCACAGTACGACGTGGGCAGCCGTTACCTGCAGACGTGGTCTGGATAATAAGAACTGTGAGTAAAGGCCCTGGACTGCATCACTGACTCTGTGTCGTTACTGCTGCTGCCCTGCACCATCACCCCCATCCTCCGCATACACTGCCCTGAGGCTATACTCCTCCCATGGGGAGTTATGCTACGCTCTGCTGCACCCACAACACCAGCCTCAGCGGTCTGCCCTGCAGCGGCGGTTCACTCTGACCGCAATCCACGGGTGGCGTAGTCGGACATTTAAACATCAAAACCACATAAATAGTTCCGCCACTGGTTTGACCACCCTGAGCCACGGAACCGGGTCGCCGCCACGAAGACTACAACCACCAGCATCCACCAAAAAGGGTCCGGCTCCGGGTGTCCCAAGGCCCAGGGGGTGCATCAGAACATTTTCATCACCTTTCACAATCACCAATGGGACAAGGCAGGGATGTCCTCTGTCCCCTCTCTTATACATCCTAGTGACGGAGCACCTGCTCTCATCAATTCACCATAACCCCAATATTAGGTGGATTGAGGTGGGAGGCACCGAGTACAAGTGCTCTCTATTTGCTGATGATGTCCTAGTATATATCACTCAATCACATGTATCCATCCATGCTGTTATGGCTGAAATAGATCACTTTGTTACATGGTCAAATTTTAAAATCAATGCAGCGAAGTCTGAGGCCCTCGATGTCTCCCTCCCCAAATCCATATAGGATTCCATCCAGTCCAACTTTCCCTTTGCCTGGCCCTCACAGGGTATCAAATACTTAGGAATTCCTATTCATAGAGACCTCTCCCATCTATGTTATCTTAATTTTGGGCCCTTTATTGAACAACTCCATACAGACCACGGTGGGAAAGTTAGAACTGTAAGATTCACTACGTGAACCACTGGTGTTTTGTGGAAAAGCACATGTACACTGTGTTCCAAATTATTATGCAAAAAGTGTTTAGGAGTGATAAGGGAAGAATTTGTTTGTTTGTCAGTTAAACTCATTGATGGTGATGTGTGTCAGAGCTCTTTATATCACTGTAAGCAATTGCAGACACCTGTGCTAATTAGTTTGGCAGGTGTGTCCAATGAAAGGCAAGACTACTTAAGAAGGCTGTCTCACATTATTAAGCAGCCTACATTTTCTGCCAAAATGGGAAAGAAAAAGGATGTGTCGGCTGCTGAGAAGCAACAAATTGTGGAGTGTTTAGGTCAAGGCATGACTACAATCAACATTGTGCGATGATAAGGATGAAGTGTCTTGGCAATCAAGAAGTATGTAGCTGATTCACAGTACACACTTGTGCGTGCTGATAAGGGCAAATTGAGGACTCTTTCCTACAGGCAATTACGTCAGGTTAAAAGAGCAGCGGCAAAAAAGCCTTGTCATAGCAGCAGACAAGTTTTTGAAGCTGCTGGTGCCTCCAACGTCCCCCGAACAACAAGATGCAGGGTCCTTCAGAGGTTTGCAGCTGTGCATACGCCATCCTGTTGACCTCCTCTATCCACTTCACACAAACAGAAACGGCTCCAGTGGGCCAAACATTACATGAAGACTGATTTCAAAACTGTTTTGTTCACGGATGAGTGCCGTGCAGCGCTCGATGGTCCAGATGGATGGAGTGGAGGATGGCTGGTTGATGGACACCCCACGCAAACACGGCTACAGCGCCAACAAGGAGGAGGTGGAGTAATGTTTTGGGCTGGAATCATGGGGAGAGAGATTGTCGGCCCCTTTAGGATCCCTGAAGGCGCTAAAGATGAACTCCATAATGTATGTGGATTTTCTCAAACAGCACTTTCTGCCATGGTTCAAGAAGAAGAACCGTGTATTTCACAGCAAGATCATTTTTTTGCATGATAATGCACCATCTCATGCTGCACATAAAACATCTGCATCTCTGGCTGATATGGGCATAAAAGGGGACAAACTTATGGTGTGACCCCCATGCTCCCCTGACCTCTACCCCATTCAGAACCTCTGGAGCATCATCAAAAGGAGTGTCTATGATGGCGGGAGGCAGTTCACATCTAAGCAACAGCTCTGGGAGGGTATTCTGTCCTCATGCAAAACAATTGAAGCAGAAACCATCCAAAACCTGACAAATTCAATGGACGAGAGAGTTCAGAAGCTCCTTTCGAACAAGGGGTCCTATGTGAAAATGTAACATCACCTAGATTAAAGTTTTGAGTTGAAATCTGTTTGATTTCAGTTTCTAATAACCTGCTAATGCTTATAATTTCAAAAATGACCATTTTTTTGGTCTTTATTAAAATGAAAAGGTTGATCGAAAAGTTTGGGGGATCTAAGAGTGTGGCAACCCAGAAGTCATGATTACTTCGAATTCTGACAATATGAGGGTCATGTTGCAGGTAGTGCAGCAAGAAGGCACTTATGTGTCTTCCGCATCTCGGAGCCCCAAAATTATTTTCTGGGCTAGATGCAGCTAAAAATTATTATTAATTTTAAATCTGGTGGAGCTTAGTATAGATGGCCTAATAGGATCAGTGCTGCACACTGCTACCAATCCCAAATTATTTTCCAGTCAAGATACAGATAAACATGATTAGTAATTTTAAATCTGGTGGAGCTTATTATAGATGGCCTAATAGAATCAGTGCTGCACACTGCTACAAAGCCCAAATTATTTTCCAGCCAAGATACAGATAAACATGATTAGTAATTTGAAAGCTTAAAACGGTTGGTAGGGTGATTTTAACCAATCATCAAGCTTTTACTCTCCCCAGGATGACACAGGGGTAGAACAGTCATTTCGGATCCATGATTTGTTCATCTTTATGAACGTGAGTCTGTCTACATTATCAGTGGAGAGCCGCGTGCGCTTATCTGTCAGCACACCACCAGCAGCGCTGAACACACGTTCAGACAGAACGCTGGCTGGGGGCATGACAAGATCTCCAAGGTGTAAGTGGCTAGCTCCGGCCATTTATCCAGATTGGAAGCCCAAAAAGAGCAAGGGTCCAGTGACACAGTCATGGCTTCAATGTTTACTTGGAGATACTCCTGTACCATCGTCTCTAGGCGTTGACTATGTGTCAGACTTCTTGTCTCCTGCGGCCTTGCAAAGGATGGGCTAAAAAAGTGGTGAAATGATTCCGCAAAATTGATGTTACCAGCAGATACTGTGGTTCTGTTACGGTTTGAGTGCTGAACACTTGACGGTCCCACGGTTGGCAGGTTGGAACTGTGAGATTCACTACGTGCACCACTGGTGTTTTGTGGAAAAGCACATGTAAGATTCTGCAACAGTCTCTGCTGATACTCCTGCATGCGTGCATCCCTTTCTATGGCAGGAATAATTTCTGCAAATTTACTTTTGTACCGGGGATCTAACAGTGTGGCAACCCAGTAGTCAGGATTATTTCTAATTCTCACAATTTGAGGGTCATGTTGCAGGTAGTGCAGCAAGAAGGCACTCATGTGTGTTGCGCATCCAGGAGCACCAAGTCCCTGTTGTGTTGGTGGCGAGGTAACAATCATGCTTCCTTCCTCTGTCCTCTCCCCCCAACCTCGCACAACAGAAATGTGATCAAGGTCTCCTTCATCTGATGAGTCTTCCATCAGTTCGTCCTCCACTTCTTCCTGGGCTCCTGCACCTTCCTCACTAGTTTGGCTGCTACCATGCGCCCTGGTAAAACCATCTCCCCCACCCTCACATGCCTGCCGCCTTGGTGCTGCCACCGTCTGGACCTTGCAGATGTTAGCCCTTCCGCATACAACTCCTCCTCCTCTACTTCCTCCACTTCCTCTTGTGCCACCACCTGACTCCGAATTCTGTTTAACATGTGCTCCAGCATGTAAATCACCGGAATAGTAATGCTGATAATGGCATTGTCAGCACTAAACATCTTTGTCGCCATTTCAAAACTGTGCAGAAGGGTGCATAGGTCCCTGATCTGAGACCACTCCTCCAGAGTGATTTGCCCTACCTCTGGATCTCGTTGGCCCAGGCTATACGTCAGAACGTATTGCACCAGGGCTTGTCGGTGCTGCCACAGTCGCTGCAACATGTGCAGAGTTGAATTCCACCGGGTAGGCACATCGCATTTTAGCCGGTGAAGTGGCAGGCCCAACGACTTCTGTAGAGATGTAAGTCGCTGAGCTGCGGGATGCGAACGGCGGAAGTGAGCACACAGCGACCGTGCCCTCTGCAGAAAGCCATCTAGTCTGGGATAGTGGGCTAAAAATTGCTGGACAACCAGGTTCAACACGTGAGCCATACAAGGCACGTGTGTGACATTGCCCCGGCGAAGGGCCGCACCCAGGTTTGCAGCATTGTCGCACACGGCCTTCCCTGGTTTCAGGTCCAGTGGAGACAACCATTCATGAAATTGGTTCTCCAGAGCTGACCACAACTCCTCAGCTGTGTGACTCACATTTCCCAGACATTTCAAAGTAAAAACCGCCTGATGACATTGAGCCCTACTGCCAGCATAGTAAGGAGGTGTGCAGGATCCCTTCTGCGCAGTTAGAAAGCTTGTGGCATGAACAGACAGGCTTTGGGTGCAGGTGGAAGACCGAGAGGAGGTTGAGGAGGCAGAAGCAGTGGAGGAACTTTGACATAAAGAGGATTGACACACAGCCCCTTGTCCTGCTGTCACCATAGTTACCTAGTGCCCAGTCAGCGACATGTAACGCCCCTGTCCATGCCTACTCGTCCAAGTGTCTGTGGTGAAATGCACCCTGTCACACACAGAGTTTCTCAAAGAAGCGGTGATGTTGTGTGCGACATGCTGGGGGAGCGCAGGCACACCTTTATTTGAGAAGTAGTGCCGACTGGGCATCTGGTACTGGGGCACTGCGACGGACATAAGGTCGCGAAAATCCTCTGTGTCCCCAGGCGGAAAGGCAGCATTTCTGTAGCCAAGAGCTTGCAGATGGTGAAATTCAACCTCTTAGCTTTCTCATGGCTAGGAGGAAATGGTCTTTTACTTGTCCACATCTGAGGGACCGAGGGCTGGCTATTGTGCTTAGACGGGGTTGATAAGGGTGTCCCCGGCAAACTGCCGGTCTGTGAGGAAGATGCAGGCGGACATGTTAGGTTGAATTGATCCAAAGATGGTGCTATCGATGTCTGACAGCGGTTCATGCATGAAGTACTCAAACTGTATTTTTTGGCCTCTACTTAGCTTTTGCTGACAAATGTTACAGATAACACGAGTTGGGTCATCTTTATCGATATGAGAAAATGCCCAGGCTATGCAAGACTTAGCACCCATGCGACCTGAAGAGCCACCACGACTTGTGATGAGAGGCAGAGTTGTGTTTGAGGATGCAGTTGTTGACGTGCTTCCAGAACTACGTCTCTGTCCAGGAAGGCGCAACCTGACCTCATCGTCACTAGCATCTTCCTCCACCTCCTCTGCTGACCTCATCTCTTGGCTGACTGTGGGTTGACAGTAAGTGGGATCTCCAACCTCATCATCATCACCCTGTGCGTTATCACACCCGTCGTCCTCAGAGCCAACCTGTTACTGCCCTGACAAAAAACTAAAGTTGTCGCTCCAATCAGGTATTTGAGTCTCATCATCGTCTTCCTCATTGTCTCCACCAACAGGAGTTACAGTTTGGGAATGAGGGTCTACATTATGGTCAGAACCTTCTGCGTCTGGTCCTGGATCCGACTCATAAAGATTCTGGGCATCAGTGCAGATCATTTCCTCGTCTGGATTCACAGAAGTGCTGGAGTCGACCTCTGATTCCCAGGCTATAGTATGAGTAAACAGCTCTGCAGACTCAACCATCTGTTCTACCTCATACTCAGACGGGCAGCTGGAGATTTGGGAGCTGTGAGGAAGCAAGTGCGATTGGGGTGACACCTTTGAGGACTGGAGTATTTGTGATGTTGAAGTTGATGTGGAGGAGAGCCCACTTAAAGGAGCACTTGATATCCGTTGAAGCACCTGCTGTTTTTGTGCCTCATCTGGAATTTGTAACGATTGGCGTGGCCGTAAGAAAGGGATCTTATCACATTGTCCGCTAAAAGAAGTAGACATTTTAGTTTGGTTGGAACATGGTCTTTCTTCTGCAGATGTTATTGTTGATTCAACACCTACACCACGGACACAACCTTTTTTCCCCTTCCCAACACGCCTATTCCCCTTTCCACCAGCAGCAGGCCTTTTTCCACTCATTTTGGTGGTTAACTAATTCACAACTCTGGAGTTGTTTGCACAAAAAAACAATGGATGGGAACCAAGCAGAGCTGAGTGGCCAAAGTGTGGTATTAGGCCAAAACTATTGGCTGGGTTAGATGCAGAAAAAAATTATATTCAATTTGCAACCTGATGGAGGTCAGTATAGATGGACTAATAGAACAAGTCCCACACACAGCTAGAAGCCCAAATATTTTTCAGAGGTAGATGCAGAAAAAAAATATATTCAGTTTGCAACCTGATGGAGGTCAGTATAGATGGACTAATAGAGAAAGTCCCACACACTGCTAGAAGGCCAAATATTTTTTCAGAGCTAGATGCAGACAAAAAATTATTTTTAATTTGCAACCTGATGGAGGTCAGTATAGATGGACTAATAGAGAAAGTCCCACACACTGCTAGAAGGCCAAATATTTAAATATTTTTTCAGAGCTAGATGCAGATATAAATTATTTTTAATTTGCAACCTGATGGAGGTCAGTATAGATGGACTAATAGAGAAAGTCCCACACACTGCTAGAAGGCCAAATATTTTTTCAGAGCTAGATGCAGAAAAAAATTATATTCAGTTTGCAACCTGATGGAGGTCAATATAGATGGACTAATAGAACAAGTCCCACACACAGCTAGAAGGCCAAATATTTTTTCAGAGTTAGATGCAGATAAAAATTATTTTTAATTTGCAGCCTGATGGAGGTCAGTATAGATGGACTAATAGAGAAAGTCCCACACACTGCTAGAAGGCCAAATATTTTTTCTGAGCTAGATGCAGATAAAAATTATTTTTAATTTTCAACCTGATGGAGGTCAGTATAGATGGACTAATAGAGAAAGTCCCACACACTGCTAGAAGGCCAAATATTTTTTCAGAGCTAGATGCAGAAAAAAATTATTTTTAATTTGCAACCTGATGGAGGTCAGTATAGATGGACTAATAGAGAAAGTCCCACACACTGCTAGAAGGCCAAATATTTTTTCAGAGCTAGATGCAGAAAAAAATTATATTCAGTTTGCAACCTGATGGAGGTCAGTATAGATGGACTAATAGAACAAGTCCCACACACAGCTAGAAGGCCAAATATTTTTTCAGAGTTAGATGCAGAAAAAAATTATTTTTAATTTGCAGCCTGATGGAGGTCAGTATAGATGGACTAATAGAGAAAGTCCCACACACTGCTAGAAGGCCAAATATTTTTTCAGAGCTAGATGCAGATAAAAATTATTTTTAATTTGCAACCTGATGGAGGTCAGTATAGATGGACTAATAGAGAAAGTCCCACACACTGCTAGAAGGCCAAATATTTTTTCAGAGCTAGATGCAGAAAAAAATTATATTCATTTTGCAACCTGATGGAGGTCAGTATAGATGGACTAATAGAACAAGTCCCACACACAGCTAGAAGGCCAAATATTTTTTCAGAGTTAGATGCAGATAAAAATTATTTTTAATTTGCAACCTGATGGAGGTCAGTATAGATGGACTAATAGAGCAAGCCCCACACACTGGTAGAAGGCCAAATATTTTTTCAGAGCTAGATGCAGACAAGAAATTATTTTGATTTTGCAGCGTGATGAAGGTCAGTATAGATGGACTAATAGAGAAAGTTCCACACACTTCTAGAAGCCCAATATTTTTTCAGAGGTAGATGCAGAAAAAAAATATATTCAGTTTGCAACCTGATGGAGGTCAGTATAGATGGACTAATAGAGAAAGTCCCACACACTGCTAGAAGGCCAAATATTTTTTCAGAGCTAGATGCAGAAAAAAATTATATTCAGTTTGCAACCTGATGGAGGTCAGTATATATGGACTAATAGAACAAGTCCCACACACAGCTAGAAGCCCAAATATTTTTTCAGAGGTAGATGCAGAAAAAAATTATATTCAGTTTGCAACCTGATGGAGGTCTGTATAGATGGATTAATAGAACAAGTCCCACACACAGCTAGAAGCCCAATATTTTTTCAGAGGTAGATGCAGAAAAAAAATATATTCAGTTTGCAACCTGATGGAGGTCAGTATAGATGGACTAATAGAGAAAGTCCCACACACTGCTAGAAGGCCAAATATTTTTTCAGAGCTAGATGCAGACAAAAAAATATTTTTAAATTGCAGCCTGATGGAGGTCAGCATAGATGGACTAATAGAGAAAGTCCCACACACTGCTAGAAGGCCAAATATTTTTTCAGAGCTAGATGCAGAAAAAAATTATATTCAGTTTGCAACCTGATGGAGGTCAGTATAGATGGACTAATAGAACAAGTCCCACACACTGCTAGAAGCCCAAATATTTTTTCAGAGCTAGATGCAGAAAAAAATTATATTCAATTTGCAACCTGATGGAGTTCAGTATAGATGGACTAATAGAATGATGCTATGCCCAAAAGATTTTACTTCACTAGGTGCAGTAAAAAAATTGGTATTCTATACTCAGGTGGTATATTTTGCAACACAGATAGGCTACTCCACTGACTAACACACTCTGCAATAGGCCAAAAAGGATTAGCTTTGCTAGATTCAGCCAAATGCTGTGAAAAAAACTTGTACAGCACTGGCACAGACCTGCCTGGCAAAAACTGATAGGAACTGATGTAACCTAGTCCTGAAAAGGACTGCAATTACAATTAGTCTTTACTCCCACAATCTATCTATTTAAGAGCACAGACCTGCCTGATAAAAGTCGTAGGAAATGCTGTAACCTAGTCCTTAAAAGGAGTGCAATCACAACTATTCCCTACTCCCAAGCTATCTGTAGATTTGTGCGAAAATTGACTTGAAATTAACAAGGTATAGCGCACACAGCAACAGCGTTGCCGTCTAACACGCAGCTGCAGCAGTGAGAAAATGGTGGCGACGGGGAAAATGGCTTGGTCTTATAGGGCAAGGACATGTGACATACACTGCCAATGACACATGCCCTTGCTTGTGTGAAAAAAAGCACTTCGCTCCGTGTGTGCGCTGCTGATAGGCTGACAGATTGCACCTCCCCACTGTAAATGTGGGAAAGAGAAAAAAAAATGGAGATCTTCATTATTCCTGCAGAGATCCATCCCCTGCCCCTCCCCCCACCCCGCTGTACACTCAAACTGCGTATTAACATTAATTTTCATCATTACTGAGAAAAAATCCAGTTATGATTTTGGTGCACGAACAGTTATCGAACATAACCTCGAACAGCCGAATTTTTCTCAAATCGTTCGTGTTCGCCGAACGGCTCGAACACCGCCCAAAGCAGCTAGAATTTGAGATTGGCGAACAGTTCGAGTCGAACAACGCTCATCTCTAGTGACAAGTACATATAGTCATGTGAAAAGAAAAGAGGTGGAGGAGTAAAAGGAGGGTGAGACACAGATATAGGCATGTCATGCCCTTCTAAAATCAAAAAAGTGAGAAGCCGACACGGCCAGTCCGTTCCTGCCCGTGCCACCTCCGTTTGTGCCAGAGCCGCGGTGGACCCTGACGGCCAGCCCCCCTCTCCCAATACTGGTGCCTGTCCGCTGGTGGGTCGAGCGAGCCCCCCTGTGGTGGAGGCAGCTCTAAGCTTTTTAATTTAAATTGTCTCTCTAATTTGAATGAATACACTTTAAATCCTTTTACAAGGATCTATTGAAGGGCAAGTCTCATGCCAGCAGCCGCGTAATTCCAGCTCTAGTAGCGTCCACTAAAGCTGCTGCAGTTAAAAAGCTTTTATAAGGATCGAGCTCGGCTGTCCACCGCAAGGCGTCCTACCGCCAGTCCCAGCCCCTATGCCTTGGGGTGCATCCTGATGCTCTTCACTGAGTATCCCGTGGTCCTGAAGCATTTCCTTTGAAAATATTAAGTGTCCAAAATACAGATGGTGTAGCTTGCTTAACAGCCGGGATAATCCACTGACTAGCAGACACTGCTACAAGGCACAAAGTATTTCCTGGGCTAGATGCAGTTAAAAATTTGTAATTAGATACTCTCGTTGGATGCTGATATAGCATTCCATAGAGTCTCCTGGCACACCATATATTATTCTCTTAAAAAGCTTGGGGTAGGGGTCTAGGGGACCCTTTTATAGCCAAAATCAAGGCCCTGTATCGCAATGCGTCACCTAGGCTAAAGATAATTGGAACTGTAGCACCCCGAGGGCTCGGTTGTTGCAGAGGTATTGCACCTCACCCAGAGGTGTGATATCTCACTCTCAGGTAAGGATGGAGTGTGGATCAGGACCCCGACACCTGCATGCATTACACCACATTGCCGTGGGGCAGGACGACCAATATGCCCCTGAGATGGGCACGACAGTCCCTGTCCCTGGCTGGAGTGGGGGGAGGGAACACTGAGGAAGGGGAACCCTGTAGTGCAGGAGCAGGGAGGAAGCAGTTCCTGGGTGCATTGAGAAGGGAGTATAAAAGGTGGGCACCATCTTAGTTCAGTGCAGAGAAGTCTGAGCAGAAGTGACAGGGAGCAGGGGCTCTGCATGAGCTGTGCTCCGGAGGCGGGCCCAGTAACAGAGGCCCAGGCCTGGAAGAGGGAGAAGGAAGGAATAGGAGCGGAGAAGGCTCCAGGAACGAGGAATGAAGGGATCCCAGGGGTGTGGATGGGCGAGTCGCCACCGCACGCCCGAATCCACCTGCGTGGAGGGGTCAGGCCAAAGGGGGAGACCGGTCCCCGAAACTAGTGGAGGCGGGAAACGACCCTCAGCTAGAAACAGGAGGCTGTGACATTTTATGTGGCGCAGCCCCTCGCTACACCTGCTAGGAGGGCAGCACATAGGGTCAGGGAAACTGGCGCCAAGTTTACCAAGAGGAGGCCCGAGGCAGCCAGACAGAAGGGTTCGTAAGAAAGGCCAGACAAAGGACACACAAAGGGGGTCCTGTGAAGTGCTACAAAGTTATCTAGAAGTTGTCTGAGCCCCTCACCTGGTGAGCACAGTACGACGTGGGTAGCCGTTACCTGCAGAAGTGGTCTGGATAATAAGAACTGTGAGTAAAGGCCCTGGACTGCATCACTGACTCCGTGTCGTTACTGCTGCTGCCCTGCACCATCACCCCCATCCTCCGCATACACTGCCCTGAGGCTATACTCCTCCCGTGGGGAGTTATGCTATGCTCTGCTGCACCCACAACACCATCCTCAGCGTTCTGCCCTGAAGCGGCCCTTCACTCTGACCGCAAACCACGGGTGGCGTAGTCGGACATTTAAACATCAAAACCACATAAAAATTTCCGCCACTGGTTTGACCGCCCTGAGCCACGGAACCGGGTCGCCGCCACGGAGACTACAACCACCAGCATCCACCAAAAGGGTCCGGCTCCAGATGTCCCAGGGCCCAGGGGGCGCGTCAGAACATTTTCATCACCTTTCATAATCACCAATGGGATAAGGCAGGGATGTCCTCTGTCCCCTCTCTTATACATCCTAGTGACGGAGAACCTGCTCTCATCAATTCGCCATAATCCCAATATTAGGTGGATTGAGGCGGGAGGCACCGAGTTCAAGTGCTCTGCATTTGCTGATGATGTCAATCACATGTATCCATCAGCAGGCTGTTATGGCTGAAATAGATCACTTTGTTACATGGTCAAATTTTAAAATCAATACAGCGAAGTCTGAGGCCCTCAAGGTCTCCCTCCCCAAATCCATACAGGATTCCATCCAGTCCAACTTTCCCTTTGCCTGGCCCTCACAGGGTATCAAATTCTTAGGAATTCCTATTCATAGAGACCTCTCCCGTCTATGTTATCTTAATTTTGGGCCCTTTATTGAACAACTCCATACAGACCACGGTTGGCAAGTTAGAACTGTAAGATTCACTACGTGAACCACTGGTGTTTTGTGGAAAAGCACATGTACACTGTGTTCCAAATTATTATGCAAAAAGTGTTTAGGAGTGATAAGGGAAGAATTTGTTTGTTTGTCAGTTAAACTCATTGATGGTGATGTGTGTCAGGACTCTTTATATCACTGTAAGCAATTGCAGACACCTGTGCTAATTAGTTTAGTAGGTGTGTCCAATGAACGGCAAGACTACTTAAGAAGGCTGTCCCACATTATTAAGCAGCCTACATTTTCTGCCAAAATGGGAAATAAAAAGGTTGTGTCGGCTGCTGAGAAGCAACAAATTGTGGAGTGTTTAGTTCAAGGCATGACTACAATCAACATTGTGCGATGATCAGGATGAAGTGTTTTGGCAATCAAGAAGTATGTAGCTGATTCACAGTACACACGTGTGCATGCTGATAAGGGCAAATTGAGGACTCTTTCCTACAGGCAATTACGTCAGGTTAAAAGAGCAGTGGCAAAAAAGCCTTGTCATAGCAGCAGACAAGTTTTTGAAGCTGCTGGTGCCTCCAACGTCCCCCGGACAACAAGATGCAGGGTCCTTCAGAGGTTTGCTGCTGTGCGTACGCCATCCTGTCGACCTCCTCTATCCACTGCACACAAGCAGAAACGGCTCCAGTGGGCCAAACATTACATGAAGACTGATTTCAAAACAGTTTTGTTCACGGATGAGTGCCGTGCAACGCTCGATGGTCCAGATGGATGGAGTGGAGGATGGCTGGTTGATGGACACCCCAAGCAAATACGGCTACAGCGCCAACAAGGAGGAGGTGGAGTAATGTTTTGGGCTGGAATCATGGGGAGAGAGATTGTCAGCCCCTTTAGGATCCCTGAAGGGGTAAAGATGAACTCCATAATGTATGTGGAGTTTCTCAAACAGCACTTCCTGCCATGGTTCAAGAAGAAGAACCGTGTATTCCACAGCAAGATCATTTTCATGCATGATAATGCACCGTCTCATGCTGCACATAACACATCTGCATCTCTGGCTGATATGGGCATAAAAGGGGACAAACTTATGGTGTGACCCCCATGCTCCCCTGACCTCTATCCCATTCAGAACCTCTGGAGCATCATCAAAAGGAGTGTCTAAGATAACGGGAGGCAGTTCACATCTAAGCAACAGCTCTGGGAGGGTATTCTGTCCTCATGCAAAATAATTGAAGCAGAAACCATCCAAAACCTGACAAATTCAATGGACGAGAGAGTTCAGAAGCTCCTTTCGAACAAAGGGTCCTATGTGCAAATGTAACATCACCTAGAATAAAGTTTTGAGTTGAAAACTGTTTGATTTCAGTTTCTAATAACCTGCAAATGCTTATAATTTCAAAAATGACCATTTTTTTGGTCTTTATTAAAATGAAAAGGTTGATCGAAGAGTGTGGGGGATCTAAGAATGTGGCAACCCAGTAGTCAGGATTGCTTCGAATTCGGACAATCTGAGGGTCATGTTGCAGGTAGTGCAGCAAGAAGGCACTTATGTGTCTTGCGCATCTCGGAGCCCCAAAATTATTTTCCCGGCTAGATGCAGCTAAAAATTATTATTAATTTTAAATCTGGTGGAGCTTAGTATAGAAGGCCTAATAGAATCAGCACTGCACACTGCTACAAAGCCCAACTTATTTTCCAGCCAAGATACAGATAAACATGATTAGTAATTTTAAATCTGGTGGAGCTTAGTACAGATGGCCTAATAGAATCATTACTGCACACTGCTACAAAGCCCAAATAATTTTCCTGCCAAGATACAGATAAACATGATTAGTAATTTTAAATCTGGTGGAGCTTAGTATAGATGGTCTAATAGAATCATTACTGCACACTGCTACAAAGCCCAAATAATTTTCCAGCCAAGATACAGATAAACATGATTAGTAATTTGAAAGCTTAAAACGGTTGGTGAGGTGATTTTAACCAATCATCAAGCTTTTACTTCTCCCCAGGATGACACAGGGGTAGAAAAGTCGTTTCGGATCTATGATTTGTTCTTCTTTATGAACGTGAGTCTGTCTACATTATCAGTGGAGAGCCGCGTGCGCTTGTCTGTCAGCACACCACCAGCAGCGCTGAACACACGTTCAGACAGAACGCTGGCTTCGGGGCATGACAAGATCTCCAAGGCGTATGTGGCGAGCTCCGGCCATTTATCCAGATTGGAAGCCCAAAAAGAGCAAGGGTCCAGTGACACAGTCATGGCTTCAATGTTTACTTGGAGATACTCCTGTACTATCGTCTCTAGGCGTTGACTATGTGTCAGACTTCTTGTCTCCTGTGGCCTTGCAAAGGCTGAGCTAAAAAAGTGGTGAAGTGATTCCGCAAAATTGATATTACCAGCAGATACTGTGTTTCTGTTAAGGTTTGAGTGCTGAACACTCGACGGTCCCACGGTTGGCAAGTTGTAACTGTGAGATTCACTACGTGCATCACTAGTGTTTTGTGGAAAATCACATGTAAGATTCTGTAACAGTCTCTGATGATACTCCTGCATGCGTGCATCCCTTTCTATGGCAGGAATTATTTTTGCAAATTTACTTTTGTACCGGGGATCTAACAGTGTGGCAACCCAGTAGTCAGGATTATTTCTAATTCTCCCAATTCGAGGGTCATGTTGCTAGGTAGTGCAGCAAGAAGGCACTCATGTGTCTTGCGCATCCAGGAGCACCAAGTCCCTGTTGTGTTGGTGGCGAGGTAACAATCATGCTTCCTTCCTCTGTCCTCTCCCCCCAACCTCGCACAACAGAAATGTGATCAAGGTCTCCCTCATCTGATGAGTCTTCCATCAGTTCGTCCTCCACTTCTTCCTGGGCTCCTGCACCTTCCTCACTAGTTTGGCTGCTACCATGCGCCCTGGTAAAACCATCTCCCCCACCCTCACATGCCTGCCGCCTTGGTGCTGCCGACCTTCTGGTCCTTGCAGATGTTAGCCCTTCTGCATACAACTCCTCCTCCTCTACTTCCTCCACCTCCTCTTGTGCCACCACCTGACTCCGAATTCTGTTTAACATGTGCTCCAGCATGTAAATCACCGGAATAGTCATGCTGATAATGACATCGTCACCACTAAACATCTTCATCGCCATTTCAAAACTGTGCAGAAGGGTGCAAAGGTCCCTGATCTGAGACCACTCCTCCAGCGTGATTTGCCCCACCTCTGGATCCCATTGGCCCAGGCTATACGTCAGAACGTATTGCGCCAGGCTTTTCGGTGCTGCCACAGTCGCTGCAACATGTGCAGTGATGAATTCCACCGGCTAGGCACATCGCATTTTAGCCGGTGAAGTGGCAGGCCCAACGACTTCTGTAGAGATGTAAGTCGCTGAGCTGCGAGATGCGAACAGCGGAAGTGAGCACACAGCGACAGTGATCTCTGCAGAAGGCCATCTAGTCCGGGATAGTGGGCTAAAAATTGCTGGACAACCAGGTTCAACACGTGAGCCATACAAGGCACGTGTGTGACATTGCCCCGGCGAAGGACCGCAACCAGGTTTGCAGCATTGTCGCACACGGCCTTCCCTGGTTTCAGGTCCAGTGGAGACAACCATTCATGAAATTCATTCTCCACAGCTGACCACAACTCCTCAGCTGTGTGACTCACATTTCCCAGACATTTCAAAGTAAAAACCGCCTGATGACGTTGAGCCCTACTGCCAGCATAGTAAGGAGGTGTGCAGGATCACTTTTGCGCAGTTAGAAAGCTTGTGGAATGACCAGACAGGCTTTGGGTGCAGGTGAAGGACCGAGAGGAGGTTGAGGAGGCAGAAGCAGTGGAGGAACTTTGACATAAAGAGGATTGACGCACAACTCGTGGGGACGGCAAGACTTGGACAGCAGCCCCTTGTCCTGCTGTCACCATAGTTACCCAGTGCCCAGTCAGCGACATGTAACGCCCCTGTCCATGCCTACTCGTCCAAGTGTCTGTGGTGAAATGCACCCCGTCACACACAGAGCTTCTCAAAGAAGCGGTGATGTTGTGTGCGACATGCTGCTGGAGCGCAGGCACACCTTTCTTTGAGAAGTAGTGCCGACTGGGCATCTGGTACTGGGGCACTGCGACGGACATAAGGTCTCGAAAATCCTCTGTGTCCACCAGGCGGAAAGGCAGCATTTCTGTAGCCAAGAGCTTGCAGATGGTTAAATTCAACCTCTTAGCTTTCTCATTGCTAGGAGGAAATGGTCTTTTACTTGTCCACATCTGAGGGACTGAGGGCTGGCTGTTGTGCTTAGACGGGGTTGATAAGGGTGTCCCCGGTAAACTGCCAGTCTGTGAGGAAGATGCAGGCGGACATGTTAGTGTTACCACCTCCAAAGAAAATGATGACCTGCCAATCACGCTGGCTGTTGCGGGTAAAGAGGTGGCAGGTCTGCGTCCCAAAACAGGTGTGACTGCTGTCCCCCCAGTCACAGAGGATGAAGAGGCCGCAGATGCACAAGATGGGGCAGACGGTGGTTGGCCCGGCCGGCTAGGCCGCATTGTAGCACAGTGAGCTTCCCACTGCAACTTATGCTTCATGTCCATGTGCCGGTTCATGCATGAAGTACTCAAACTATGTATTTTTTGGCCTCTACTTAGCTTTTGTTGACAAATGTTACAGATACCACGAGTTGGGTCATCTTTATCGATCTGAAAAAATGCCCAAGCTATGCAAGGCTTAGCACCCATGCGACCTGAAGAGCCACCACGACTTGTGGTGAGAGGCAGAGTTGTGTTTGAGGATGCAGTTGTTGACATGCTTCCAGTACTACGTCTCTGTCCAGGAAGGCGCAACCTGACCTCGTCGTCACTAGCATCCTCCTCCACCACCGTCTCTGCTGACCTCATCTCTTGGCTGACTGTGCGTTGACAGTAAGTGGGCTCTCCAACCTCATCATCATCACCCTGTGATTTGGGAGCTGTGAGGAAGCAAGTGCGATTGGGGTGACACCTCTGAGGACTAGAGTATTTGTGATGTTGAAGTTGATGTGGAGGAGAGCCCACTTAAAGGAGCACTTGATATCCATTGAAGCACCTGCTGTTTTTGTGCCTCATCTGGAATTTGTAACGATTGGCGTGGCCGTAAGAAAGGGATCTTATCACATTGTCCGCTAAAAGAAGTAGACATTTTAGTTTTGCGGGAAGATAGTCTTTCTTCTGCAGATGTTACTGTTGCTTTAACACCTACTCCACGGACACAACCTTTTTTCCCCTTGCCAACACGCCTATTCCCCTTTTCACCAGCAGCAGGCCTTTTTCCACTCATTTTGGTGGTTAACTAATTCACAACTCTGGAGTTGTTTGCACTAAAAAACAATGGATGGGAACCGAGCAGAGCTGAGTGGCCAAACTGTGGGCAAAGCTATTGTCTGGGTTAGATGCAGAAAAAAATTATATTCAGTTTGCAACCTGATGGAGGTCAGTATAGATGGACTAATAGAACAAGTGCCACACACAGCTAGAAGGCCAAACATTTTTTCAGAGCTAGATGCAGAAAAAAATTATATTCAGTTTGCAACCTGATGGAGGTCAGTATAGATCGACTAATTGAGCAAGTCCCACACACTGCTAGAAGCCCAAATATTTTTTCAGAGCTAGATGCAGAAAAATATTATATTCAATTTGCAACCTGATGGAGGTCAGTATAGATGGACTAATAGAACAAGTCCCACACACAGCTAGAAGGCCAAATATTTTTTCAGAGCTAGATGCAGAAAAAAAATTATATTCAGTTTGCAACCTGATGGAGGTCAGTATAGATGGATTAATAGAACAAGTCCCACACACTGCTAGAAGGCTAAATATTTTTTCAGAGCTAGATGCAGAAAAAAATTATATTCAATTTGCAACCTGATGGAGGTCAGTATAGATGGACTAATAGAACAAGTCCCACACACTGCTAGAAGCCGAAATATTTTTCCAGAGGTAGATGCAGAAAAAAATTATATTCAGTTTGCAACCTGATGGAGGTCAGTATAGATGGACTAATAGAACAAGTCCCACACACTGCTAGAAGCCGAAATATTTTTTCAGAGGTAGATGCAGAAAAAAATTATATTCAATTTGCAACCTGATGGAGGTCAGTATAGATGGACTAATAGAATGATGCTATGCCCAAAAGGTTTTACTTCACTAGGTGCAGTAAAAAAATTGGTATTCTATACACAGATGGTGTAGCTTGCAAAACAGATAGGCTACTCCACTGACTAACACACTCTGCAATAGGCCATAAAGGATTAGCTTTGCTAGATTTAGCCAAATGCTGTGAAAAAAACTTGCACAGCACTGGCACAGACCTGCCTGGCAAAAACTGATAGGAACTGATGTAACTTAGTCCTGAAAAGGACTGCAATTACAATTAGTCTTTACTCCCACAACCTATCTATTTAAGAGCACTGACCTGCCTGATAAAAGTCGTAGGAAATGCTGTAACCTAGTCCTTAAAAGGACTGCAATCACAACTATTCCCTGCTCCCAAGCTATCTGTAGATTTGTGCGAAAATTGGCTTGAAATTAACAAGCTGCAGCAGTGAGAAAATGGTGGTGACGGGGAAAATGGCTGGGTCTTATAGGGCAAGGACATGTGACATACACTACCAATGACACATGCCCTTGCTTGTGTAAAAAAAAGCACTTCGCTCCGTGTGTGCGCTGCTGATAGGCTGACAGATTGCACCTCCCCACTGTAAATGCGGGAAAGAGAAAACATAAATGGAGATCTTCATTATTCCTGCAGAGATCCATCCCCTGCCCCTCCCCCCGCCCCGCTGTACACTAAAACTGCGTATTAACATTAATTTTCATCATTACTGAGAAAAAATCCAGTTATGATTTTGGTGCACGAACAGTTATCGAACATAACCTCGAACAGCCGAATTTTTTTCAAATCGTTCGTGTTCGCCGAACGGCTCGAACACCGCCCAAAACAGCTCGAATTTGAGATTGGCGAACCGTTCGAGTCAAACAACGCTCATCTCTAGTTATGACCACATTGTATACCACTGACTTTGATGGACTTTTCAGAGTTTCTACAGGTGCTCATAGTCTAAAGGTTGCATATATATTATAGTTCAAGAATAGTGATGGGCGAACCCAAGTGGTAAAATTCGGACAACTAGTGTCCATGCACGAACCACAAACACGGACTGCTACCGGAAGTCCACGTTACTGCTCCTGCACAGCCAATCAATAAGCTTTTCCGGTGTGGGCACTTTCACTCAGTAACAATCATGTCATGTATTGGCTGCAATATCTCGCTGCAGTATGTAAAAAATAAAAAAATAAGAAAAAAGAAGTGGGGTGTCCTATATTCTTGATAACCAGTGCAGGTAAAAGCGACAGCTTACTATCAGCCTGCTGCTGTCTGCTTAGCCTTTATGGTTATTAAAAATAGGGGGACTCAGCCTACTTTTTTCAAAATAAAAGATCATATTTAAACATTAAAACACAGCAGAAACTTTGGCCTTTTTCACCTTGTTTTTTGTGTCCTTTTTATCAATTACAAACAATTAAAATATAGTTACAGCCAAATATATGAGACATGCATTTTTGAGTAAGTAGTAAGCCTGCTTCTAGATGGTCAGAGATGAGTATTCTTAGTTTCAGTGTTTTGGATATCATGAGTTGCAAATACAGTCCTTAATAAATGCAAGTACTTAAATGATAACTAAACTGTTTGTTCTAATTTAAATATTTTACAAGTGTTGAAAAGTTATGAATTGTTGCATGTTTCTTTATATTGCCTTTTTCTCTCTCAAACACTATAATGGAGTGCTGTTTTAAAGCTCAGTTCAAGCTGCTTTGGAAGATTCTATTATCTGCTGCTTGATATGATTTGTACCCTGTATTCCAACAGTCTATATAGATGTCTTATTCCCTCTGTTCCACACCCCAATACTCAGACAGGGACATTTCAATACTGTGATTGAAAAAAGAGTTAAGAATTTGTTGAGCAGCAGTTGAAAGGAGCTTCTAAAGAAACTGTGAATTGAAATATCATTGCATCACAGTGTATGGGAGAGAAAGGAAGCAAAATGCGGTAATAAAGTATATTACAAAATAATTATAACTTTGCAATACCTAGAGGATAATAAAAAATAGTTACTTTTTTACTCGTTAAAATAAAACATTCTTTATATGATTGTACTAGTGTATGACAAAGTATTTATCAGGTTTGAGAATGTACATGTATATCATATAATAATTAACCATGCGGGTGGAAGTAGTGAAATTAAACAATTCAATTACAGTAGGAGAATAAATATCTAATTAAATTTCTTTTTTTAAATCACTTTACGAATTTACAAATAGAATAACAATTTTTGGTCTACCATTTTATTTTGTCTCCTAGTTCTTTGAGACCCTGGAGTCTAATGTATGTTCTCTATTTATTATGCTTTTAAGTGTAATTATTATGTATTGCTATTTTATAATGAATTTCACTCAGCATTGTAGTATCATATTTATGTCCCTATAATTATCATGTTGTTTTTACTTTTTAAAATATTTAGACAATTCCATAGATTTGCAAAGAAAGGAAAAAATATTGAAGGCATAATTTTGTTACTACATTAAACAAAATAAAGATCCCAGTGTGTGTTATAAATGATAACCATGTAAACAATACTCATTCTTCAAACTATTTTATTAGGTTTGAGAGAAGCAGTGGAAATTTACTGTAAACTGTTAAAATGAGAAAGTCTACTGTATTTCTGGCTTTCTAGCTATTGGTGTTTCCTTAGCTGCTTCATTTCATATATAAGTGGTGGCTGTATTAGAAAGATTCATCTTCTCTATTGTTATATTGTATCTATTTCTGCTTTGGAAAATATTACTGTTAGGTTCAGATAATGCTGATGACTAATGTTATGTTACAAATAGTGTTGAGCATTCCGATACTGAAATATCGGGTATCGGCCGATATTCGCGGTATCAGAATTCCGATACTTAATTCCGATACTTTTACAATATCGAATACCGGAATCGGAAGTTCCCATAATGCCTGCGCTCTGCAGTGTCTCTGAAGTATGACAAGTTGGATGGCAGCGCTCAGCTGAGATCCAGCCTGTCATCAGAATGCCATCCCAGCGTGGGAGAATTCTCCTGATCGTTTAAAAGTCGGCAGGCGGTAAAAAGCCGCCGGCTTTTAAACAATCACACAGCCCCATACTGCTTCCCCGCAGCCTCCCACCCCGATCCTCCGCTCCCCTCGCCACCTCCCATCCCGATCGTAAGTTAGGACCGGGAGGGGAGTGCAGCACCAAGGAGCGGGGAGCGAAGGACCCGGGCGGGGAAGCCGGCAGTGAAAAGACTTCACCGCCGGCTTTCCCGTTCTGTGCTGCGCTTTCCCGCCGGTTATTTCAAATGAACAGCTGAGGTATCAGCTGATGCCGATTAGCTGTTCATTTGAAGTAGCCGCGGTGCCCTCGGAGGGTTCATGTGAGTTCATGCTTGACTGCATGAACTCACATGAACTTTCCCACGGTCGCACAGGTCAGCCTCACCTCCCAGACCCGTCATGATTGGTGTGTGTGTGGGTGTCTGTGCGATGTGTGCGGGTGTGCGCAATGTCTGTGCGATGTCTGCGGGTGTGCGCGATGTCTGTGCGATATGTGGGGGTGTGTGCGGTTCTGTGCGGGTGTGTGGGGTGTCTGTGCGATGTGTGCGGGTGTGTGCGGTGTCTGTGCGATGTCTGCGGGTGTGTGCGATGTCTGCGGTTTTGCGCGGTGTCTGTGCGATGTGTGCGGGTGTGTGCGGTGTCTGTGCGATGTCTGCGGGTGTGTGCGATGTCTGCGGTTTTGCGCGGTGTCTGTGCGATGTGTGCGGGTGTGTGCGTGCAGGCAGACATAGGCCGATGTGACACTACTACTCCCATCGGCCTATGTCTGTCCCCCGTCCACTCGTGCCAGCAGGATCAGCTCGATGGGAGCAGTAGTTCCCATCAGCCTGATCCTGCTATATAAATTGCCCTACTGTGTCCCCAATAAATTTTAAATACATGTCATTGGTGGCCAGTGGTTACCTACAATAAATTAGTTCATACATTACCTGTCCCCGCCGATCATCACCTAAAATAAAGTAAAAAATAAAAAACTACACCTATACTCACCTAGACACCTAATTCCCCGAAGCCATCGATCTCCTGTAATAAAATATAAAATAATAAACCACAACTTTATCCTTACCCCTCCATAGTAGTCCACGAGTGTCCCACGATGATCTCCAGTTTAGAGCAGCCACATAGAATGTGACCGCTCTGAACCGCTGCCGCCGCTAGAATGATGGGGCCGTAAAGCAGCCTCGTCATTGCATAAGCGGGTTCACCGGAGTTCAGGCAGCGCTGCTCCGGTTAGCTGCTTTACGGCCCCGCTGTATCGTGAGAAATTCCAACTGTACAGCAGTGCCGTAAAGGAGGTCTCCGGAGCTGCGCTGACTGAATGCACTCCGGTGACCTCAGTCAGTGGCTCCCGCTGCCGGGAGCGGACGTGTTCCCGGCAGCGTGAGCTTACAGCAGCCATGCACAGCTGTCACCATCTCCAGATGTGACAGCTGTGCATGGGAGATCAGCGCAGGAACGTGGACAGGTAACTATTTTTTTTTAGTAAACTAAGAATTAAATAAAATGGTGTGTTTTATTTCAAATAAATTATTTTTTCTGGGTGTAGTGTGTTTTTTCTTTTTAACACTTTGTAGGTTAGTAATGGGGGTGTCTTATAGACGCCCATCATTACTAACCTGGGCTTCATGGCAGCTGGCGCTGACATGAACCCCAGCCCTATTACCCCCTGCCACCGCACCAGGGCAGCGTGGAAGAGCGAGGCTAAGTGCCAGAATTGGCGCATCCTATGGATGCACCATTTCTGGGGCGGCTGACGGCTGGTGTTTCTAGCCTGGGAGGGGGCCAATATTCATGGCACCCTTCCTGGGCTATTAATATCAGCCCCCAGTTGTCTGCCTAGCCTTTGCTAGCTATTAAAATAGGGGGGACCCCACGTCATTTTTTGGGGGGGGGTCCCCATTTTAATAGCTAGTAAAGGCTAGGTATTCAGCTGGGGGCTGATATTAGTAGTCTGGGAAGCTCCGTGGGTATTACCCCCTTCCCAGGCTTCAAACATCTGCCCCAGCCGTCTGCTTAACCTCCGCTAGAGACTAAAATTATGGGGGATCCCACGCCAATTTTTTTTTAAAATAAATCCTTTATTTTAACACTAAATGACATTTGAGGAGTTAATAAAGATGCAGTCCCTAAATTATTATTTATTTTTTAATTAATTTTTCCCAAAAATTTTGACGTGGGCTTTGCCATATTTTTGTATGCCAGCCAGGTACAGCATCCAGCTTCTATGAACGCGCCATTTTCCGGGGTGGCTGCGAACTGCAATTTGCAGCGGGGGGGGGGCCCAGAAAGCTTGGGTCTCCCTGCACTGCAGATTCCATCTCCAAGCTGCCTAGTTGTACCTGGCTGGACACAAAAATAGGGAGAAGCCCCACGTATTTTTTTTTTAAATTATTTCATGAAATTCATGAAATAATAAAGAAAAAAGGGCTTCCCTATATTGTTGTGTCCGGCCAGGTACAAATAGGCATCTGGTGGTTGGGGGCAGCCCGTTCCTGCCTGCTGTACCTGGCTGGACACAAATATAATGCGAAGCCCCACATCAATTTTTTTTTAATTATTTCAGGAAATTCATGAAATAATAAAAAAAAAATTGATGTGGGGCTTCGCCCTATATTTGTGTCCAGCCATGTACAGCAGGCAGGAACAGGCTGCCCCCAACCACCAGCTGCCTATTTGTACCTGGCCGGACACAACAATATAGGGAAGCCCTTTTTTTCTTAATTATTTCATGAATTTCATGAAATAATTTAAAAAAAAAATACGTGGGGCTTCGCCCTATTTTTGTGTCCAGCCAGGTACAACTAGGCAGCTGGGGGCTGGAATCCGCAGCGCAGGGAGGCCCAAGCTTTCGGGGCCCCACCCGCTGCAAATTGCAGTCCGCAGCCGCCCCGGAAAATGGCGCGTTCATAGAACCGCCATCTTCTGGCGCTGTACCCAACTCATCCAGGGCCCTGGTGCGGTGGCTCACTGGGTAATAAAGGGGTTAAGGCCAGCTTGGCATTATCAGCTGGCCCTAAGCCCGAAATTCATGGGGTCACGCCAATATTAGACATGACCACCATGAATTTCTAGTAAAGTATTTAAAAAAAACACAACACCCAGAATAAAGTCCTTTAATTGAAATAAAGACACAATTCTTTATTGTTCTAAATTAAACCATACTTACCGTCACGCCCGTTCCAGCTGAAGCCAACGATCTTCTGCAATAAAAGTAAAATAATAAAGCAACCTCATCCTTACCTTTCCATGGTTCCCACGATGGCTCCAGCTCTGCTACATCGAGATGACAGGCTGGACCGCAGCAGAACGCTGCCATCCAGCCTGTCATCCCGCGGACACTGAGAAGCGCAGGAATGCTTCCGCTCCTCAGCGTCTCTCTGTGACGGCATCCAGATGAGCCGACAATGAACTCGGCTCACCTCATGCACGTCACTGACAGCGTGGGAGAATTCTCCTGCACTCAGCGCTTCAGCGTGAGAATTTTCCCACGCTGTCAGTGACGTGCATGAGGTGAGCTGAGTTCATTGGACATGACCTCACCTCATGCACGTCACTGACAGCGTGGGAAAATTCTCACGCTGAAGCGCTGAGTGCAGGAGAATTCTCCCACGCTGTCAGTGACGTGCATGAGGTGAGCCGAGTTCATTGTCGGCTCATCTTTATGCCGTCACAGAGAGACGCTGAGGAGCGGAAGCATGCCTGCGCTTCTCAGTGTCCGCGGGATGACAGGCTGGATGGCAGCGTTCTGCTGCGGTCCAGCCTGTCATCTCGATGTAGCAGAGCTGGAGCCATCGTGGGAACCATGGAAAGGTAAGGATAAGGTTGCTTTATTATTTTACTTTTATTGCAGGAGATCGTTGGCTTCAGCTGGAATGGGCGTGACGGTAAGTATGGTTTAATTTAGAACAATAAAGAATTGTGTGTTTATTTCAATTAAAGGACTTTATTCTGGGTGTTGTGTTTTTTTTTAACTTTCACTATGGGGTTAGTAATGGGGGTGTCTTATAGACGCCTCTCCATTACTAACCTGGGCTTGATGTCAGCTGGCATTATAAGCTGACATCAACCCCAGCCCTATTACCCCCTGCCACCGCACCAGGGCAGCGTGGAAGAGCGAGGCTAAGTGCCAGAATTGGCGCATCCTATGGATGCACCATTTCTGGGGCGGCTGACGGCTGGTGTTTCTAGCCTGGGAGGGGGCCAATATTCATGGCACCCTTCCTGGGCTATTAATATCAGCCCCCAGCTGTCTGCCTAGCCTTTGCTAGCTATTAAAATAGGGGGGACCCCACGTCATTTTTTGGGGGGGGGGGTCCCCATTTTAATAGCTAGTAAAGGCTAGGTATTCAGCTGGGGGCTGATATTAGTAGTCTGGGAAGCTCCGTGGGTATTACCCCCTTCCCAGGCTTCAAACATCTGCCCCAGCCGTCTGCTTAACCTCCGCTAGAGACTAAAATTATGGGGGATCCCACGCCAATTTTTTTTTAAAATAAATCCTTTATTTTAACACTAAATGACATTTGAGGAGTTAATAAAGATGCAGTCCCTAAATTATTATTTATTTTTTAATTAATTTTTCCCAAAAATTTTGACGTGGGCTTTGCCATATTTTTGTATGCCAGCCAGGTACAGCATCCAGCTTCTATGAACGCGCCATTTTCCGGGGTGGCTGCGAACTGCAATTTGCAGCGGGGGGGGGGGGCCCAGAAAGCTTGGGTCTCCCTGCACTGCAGATTCCATCTCCAAGCTGCCTAGTTGTACCTGGCTGGACACAAAAATAGGGAGAAGCCCCACGTATTTTTTTTTTTAATTATTTCATGAAATTCATGAAATAATAAAGAAAAAAGGGCTTCCCTATATTGTTGTGTCCGGCCAGGTACAAATAGGCATCTGGTGGTTGGGGGCAGCCCGTTCCTGCCTGCTGTACCTGGCTGGACACAAATATAATGCGAAGCCCCACATCAATTTTTTTTTAATTATTTCAGGAAATTCATGAAATAATAAAAAAAAAATTGATGTGGGGCTTCGCCCTATATTTGTGTCCAGCCATGTACAGCAGGCAGGAACGGGCTGCCCCCAACCACCAGCTGCCTATTTGTACCTGGCCGGACACAACAATATAGGGAAGCCCTTTTTTTCTTAATTATTTCATGAATTTCATGAAATAATTTAAAAAAAAAATACGTGGGGCTTCGCCCTATTTTTGTGTCCAGCCAGGTACAACTAGGCAGCTGGGGGCTGGAATCCGCAGCGCAGGGAGGCCCAAGCTTTCGGGGCCCCACCCGCTGCAAATTGCAGTCCGCAGCCGCCCCGGAAAATGGCGTGTTCATAGAACCGCCATCTTCTGGCGCTGTACCCAACTCATCCAGGGCCCTGGTGCGGTGGCTCACTGGGTAATAAAGGGGTTAAGGCCAGCTTGGCATTATCAGCTGGCCCTAAGCCCGAAATTCATGGGGTCACGCCAATATTAGACATGACCACCATGAATTTCTAGTAAAGTATTTAAAAAAAACACAACACCCAGAATAAAGTCCTTTAATTGAAATAAAGACACAATTCTTTATTGTTCTAAATTAAACCATACTTACCGTCACGCCCGTTCCAGCTGAAGCCAACGATCTTCTGCAATAAAAGTAAAATAATAAAGCAACCTCATCCTTACCTTTCCATGGTTCCCACGATGGCTCCAGCTCTGCTACATCGAGATGACAGGCTGGACCGCAGCAGAACGCTGCCATCCAGCCTGTCATCCCGCGGACACTGAGAAGCGCAGGAATGCTTCCGCTCCTCAGCGTCTCTCTGTGACGGCATCCAGATGAGCCGACAATGAACTCGGCTCACCTCATGCACGTCACTGACAGCGTGGGAGAATTCTCCTGCACTCAGCGTTTCAGCGTGAGAATTTTCCCACGCTGTCAGTGACGTGCATGAGGTGAGCTGAGTTCATTGGACATGACCTCACCTCATGCACGTCACTGACAGCGTGGGAAAATTCTCACGCTGAAGCGCTGAGTGCAGGAGAATTCTCCCACGCTGTCAGTGACGTGCATGAGGTGAGCCGAGTTCATTGTCGGCTCATCTTTATGCCGTCACAGAGAGACGCTGAGGAGCGGAAGCATGCCTGCGCTTCTCAGTGTCCGCGGGATGACAGGCTGGATGGCAGCGTTCTGCTGCGGTCCAGCCTGTCATCTCGATGTAGCAGAGCTGGAGCCATCGTGGGAACCATGGAAAGGTAAGGATAAGGTTGCTTTATTATTTTACTTTTATTGCAGGAGATCGTTGGCTTCAGCTGGAATGGGCGTGACGGTAAGTATGGTTTAATTTAGAACAATAAAGAATTGTGTGTTTATTTCAATTAAAGGACTTTATTCTGGGTGTTGTGTTTTTTTTTAACTTTCACTATGGGGTTAGTAATGGGGGTGTCTTATAGACGCCTCTTCATTACTAACCTGGGCTTGATGTCAGCTGGCATTATAAGCTGACATCAACCCCAGCCCTATTACCCCCTGCCACCGCACCAGGGCAGCGTGGAAGAGCGAGGCTAAGTGCCAGAATTGGCGCATCCTATGGATGCGCCATTTCTGGGGCGGCTGACGGCTGGTGTTTCTAGCCTGGGAGGGGGCCAATATTCATGGCACCCTTCCTGGGCTATTAATATCAGCCCCCAGCTGTCTGCCTAGCCTTTGCTAGCTATTAAATTAGGGGGACCCCACGTCATTTTTTTTTGGTGGGGGTCCCCCATTTTAATAGCTAGTAAAGGCTAGGTATTCAGCTGGGGGCTGATATTAGTAGCCTGGGAAGCTCCGTGGGTATTAACCCCTTCCCAGGCCTCAAACATCTGCCCCAGCTGTCTGCTTAACCTCCGCTAGAGACTAAAATTAAGGGGAACCCCACGCCAATTTTTTTTTAAAATAAATCCTTTATTTTAACACTAAATGACAAGTACAGTAATCAACACTGTCACTGTACTTCATATATATGTGACTGACATGTTTCTATCTATCTAATCTATGTATGATTCTCTATTCCTTCTATTCTAAATTGTCGGGTACAGATGCTGAATTGCCGGCCGGCTTTCTTAAAGAGACGGTGCATGAAAACACTATTATTTTTTTAAATAAATCCTTTACACTAAATGACAAGTACAGTAACCAACACTGTCACTGTACTTCATATATATGTGACTGACTTGTTTCTATCTATCTAATCTATGTGTGAAGCTCTATTCTGTCTGTTATAAATTGTCGGGTACCGCTGCTGAATTGCCGGCCGGCTTTTTTAAAGAGACGGTGCATGAAAACACTATTATTTTTTTTAATAAATCCTTTACACTAAATGACAAGTACAGTAAGCAACACTGTCACTGTACTTCATATATATGTGACTGACATGTTTCTATCTATCTAATCTATGTGTGAAGCTCTATTCTTTCTGTTGTAAATTGTCGGGGACCGGTGTATGCGCTGATGAATTGCCGGCTTTTCGCATAATACATTCTACATTATTCTTAGTTGTTTTACTTCATGTAGAATTAACCTACAAGGAAAGAAAGGGTTTATTTTCATTCCGATATTAGTGTCCCATTGACTTGCATTGGTTTCCGGTATCGGAATCGGCGATATCCGATACTTTTTGAGTATCGGTCCGATCCAATCCGATACGATATTTCCTGATATCGGAAGGTATCGCTCAACACTAGTTACAAATCAAAGCATTCACTATACCAATTTTTAGAAGCTGTAGACTTGCTTTAATTTTAAGTAAAGATGATGTGAGCATAGATAAAATAGTCACAAATGCGTTATCAAATACAAATAATTTTTAAATTGTTTTCAACAGAGCCATGGGGTTATTTTACATTGTAATCAAGCCTATGCAAATAAAACAAAGGTTCTCACTTTCTCATCCTTATAGGAATAAGAAGTAATAGAGGGAAATTTATCTACCACATGAGGACACCTCTCAACTGTCATTGGGCCTAGACCTCCAAAACGAGAGGGTAGGTAAAATACAACTTACTGTGCTCTGATTAAAAAGCCAACTGTCAATCAAAATGTTGGGGTACCCTTACAACTGCCGCTCACAGTTTAGTGAGTGATGCTGTGAGCGGTGACGATAGCCTCTCTGTGTATGCCACCATGACCGAGAGCCAGAGGCTTCTGGGAGAAAATTGGTTTATTTTCTTCCAGTAGCCGCATTTTCAGTAAGATGGCCAGGCAGTATTGTAACGTTATTTACCTATAGGTTAACCCTACATCTACTGGTAAATCACATTTTCCGAGTTGAAAGGTTCCCTGTAAATGCTATTGTCAATCTTTGACTGTATTATTTAAGGTGTATAATCCTGGAAGCATGCCATTCTGGGAAGCCATTTACTAATTCTGTGACAGGATTAAGGGGTTCTGATGAATTCCTACTGCAGCTGAGGGCCTGCTGAAGTCCCATATGGCTGCCATTTTGGAACTTCCAATTTGCTGTATGTCATTGGACACCATAATTTATATTTCAGTATATTAAACAAGTGATCTTGGTTGCAGGCTTAAAGGGGTGGTTCCAAGTCAAAGTAGTTTTCATTTTAAATCCCTATCTTTTTAGTGTCATTATCTTAAGTATTCTCAAATATACTTGCTTAAAAAAGTCCCTACCATTCCCTAACTGCACTAAACCTGCTATTCTATTTTTTTTCCAACTTTCTTTGTGATGACATTTCATTTGAGAATCCGAGTGCATGCTGTGATAGTCAAATGAAGCGTCATTATGGGGCAGAGGTTGCAGTCATTAGCGTAGTTCCTGCCTGCTCCCTGAAACAAAGCGTCATCAATGACACTCGTTTCAGGAGCTGGGCTAGTCCCTGTGCGATGTGCACTGAGCAATGTTCACAATGACAGTATGTTGTCAGCTGAGATCAACAGTAACAAGTCGGCTACAGAGTCAGAATAGCCAGTGTGCAGAGAGCAACACTGCCCCCTGAAGTCATGTCTCTGCTGGTCTCTGCAAGCCGGGTATTTTGCCATTGCTTTGTTACCGGTTCAATACTGCTGATCTGAGTCGACAGCAGAGCATTCACTGTCATTGTGCACAACGTGTAGGGACTAGCCAAGACCCTGAAATGAGCATCACTGATGACGCTTCATTTCAGGGAGGGGGCTTTGTTTTAGTATCCCAGCATGCACTGGGATTCTCAAATGAAGCATCATCAGAAAGGAAAAAATAGAAAGCAGTTAGATAATGTAGTTAGGGAAGAATAGGGAATTTTAATGAAGTTTCTTAGAAAATAAAACATAAGAAAACCAACAGTTTACCATACCTCTAATGGGTTCTTCCAGAGTGCTTGGCAGCTTGAGCAGAGCTTGTCAATATAACCATGTAAGAGAAAAGTTATCCCTCCGTCCTTCTTAAGGATGGAGTGCTGTTTTTACTCTTACTGAATTGTATTAGAAAATAGTTTAGAAATAAGGCACTTATAAGATAGGGATTTAGAATGAAAATCACGTTGCCTTCGAGCCACCCTTTTAAGTCCCCCTGAAAAAAACAAAAAAACGTTTTTAAAAGCATCTAAAAAGCAAAAGTTTAAAAATGTGAACTATGCCCCCTCTTTCCCTTGAAAAATATAAACATAAAAAATGAAAATAGATCTATTTAGTATCACCATATCTGGAAAAGTTCAAACTATTAATTCCAAATAATTTATGTATAAATGATGCAAAGCATAAAGAATCAAAAAACCAAAATTGCCATTTTTGTATACTGCACCACCACATAAAAATGCAGTAAAAAACACAACATGACATACAGGTGCATCTCACTAAATTAGAATATCATCAAAAAGTTAATTTATTTTAGTTCTTCAATACAAAAAGTGAAACTCGTATATTATATAGAGTCATTACAAACAGAGTGATCTATTTCAAGTGATTATTTCTGTTAATGTTGATGATTATGGCTTACAGCCAATGAAAACACAAAAGTCATTATCTCAGTAAATTAGAAAACTTTATAAAAACAGCTTGAAAAAGTGTTTTTATAATCCGAAATGTTGGCCTACTAAAAATGTATGTTCAGTAAATGCACTCAATACTTGGTCGGGGCTCCTTTTGCATCAATTACTGCATCAATGAGGCGTGGCATGGAGGCGATCAGCTTGTGGCACTGCTGAGGTGTTATGGAAGCCCAGGTTGCTTTGATAGCAGCCTTCAGCTCATCTGCATTGTTGGGTCTGGTGTCTCTCATCTTCCTCTTGATAATACCCCATAGACTCTCTGTGGGGTTAAGGTCAGGCGAGTTTGCTGGCCAATCAACCACAGTGATACTGTTGTTTTTAAACCAGGTATTTGTACTTTTGGCAGTGTGGACAGGTGCCAAGCTGCTTGAGAATTAATTTTCCATTTCCAAAAATCTTGTCGGCAGCGGAAAGCATGAAGTGTTCTAAAATTTCCTGTTAGACGGCTGCACTGACTTTGGTCTTGATAAAACACAGTTGACCTACACCAGCAGATGACATGGCTCCCCAAACCATCACTGATTGTGGAAACTAGACCTCAAGCAGCTTGGATTGTGTGCCTCTTCGCTCTTCCTTCAGACTCTGGGACCTTGATTTTCAAATGAAAATTAGAACTATGGGACCTTGTGGAATGTGTCAATGACTGCCTTCTGGACATCTGTAAAGTCAGCAGTCTTCCCCATGATTGTGGAGCCTACTGAATGGACCTTTTTAAATGCTTAGAAAGCCTTTTCAGGTGTTTTTTGTTAATTATTATAATTTACTGAGATAATGACTTTTGCATTTTCATTGACTGTAAGCCATACTCATCAATATTAACAGAAATAAACACTTGAAATAGATCACTCTGTTTGCAATTACTCTATATAATATATGAGTTCCACTTTTTGTATTGAAGAACTGAAATATATTAACTTTATGATGATATTCTAATTTAGTGATATGCAACTGTATATCCCAAAATAATGTTGATAAAATGTCTGTCCTCAATTGATGGACTAATAGAAAAAAAAAGTATCAAAAATGGTAACAGAAAACATTTTTTTTTTTACAAATTTCTGAATTTCTGAATTTGATAATGATATCATAGGTAATTTCTTTTAAACTATTACCGTATTTTTCGGACTAAAAGATGCACCGGACCATAAGACGCACCTAGGTTTTAGAGGAGGAAAATAAAATAAAAAAATGTAAGCAAAAAATGTGGTCATGATGAACTTTTAAGGGGCTTTTGCTGACACTGGTATAGGGGTAATGTTCCCCAATTCTCACAATATCCCCCATCCTGGTATATATGCCCCCACTTCCTTTTATACGTGGTCCCCATCCCCATCCTGGTATGCCTGGCATCCCTCCATTCTGGTATGCATGGAACCCCTCCATCCTGGTATGCATGGCACCCCTCATCCCTGTCCTGGTATGCATGGCACCCCTCATCCCAATCCTAGCATGCATGACACCCCTCATCCCTGTCCTGGCATGCATGGCACCCCTCATCCCTGTCCTGGTATGCATGGCACCCCTCATCCCAATCCTAGCATGCATGACACCCCTCATCCCTGTCCTGGCATGCATGGCACCCCTCATCCCTGTCCTGGCATGCATGGCACCCCTCATTCCTGTCCTGGTATGCATGGCACCCCTCATCCCTGTCCTGGTATGCATGGCACCCCTCATCCCTATCCTGGTATGCATGTCACCCCTAATCCCTATCCTGGTATGCATGGCATCCCTCATCCCTATCCTGGTATGCATGGCACCCCTAATCCCTATCCTGGTATGCATGGCACCCCTAATCTCTATCCTGGTATGCATGGCACCCCTAATCCCTATCCTAGTATGCATGGTCCCCCTCATCCCTATCATGCTGCACATAAAAAAAATAAACACTGCTACTCACCTTTCTTCTCTCCTCCAGCTCTGCGTCCTGTCTGCCTGAACTGATCTCTCCATGTGAGCCACGCATGACGTCACTGCCATGCGCGGCTCACAAGGAGAGATCAGCTGCCGGAAGTCACTGCTCCCCACGCCGGGACTGTGTGCGCGGGGAGCAGTGACTTCACTCTCCCTCATAGCCGACACACAGCAGAGCCGCGCTGCGGCTCCTGCTGCTGCCGGCTACCTAGTGTGCCCGCTCATTAAAGGGCATGAATATTCACCCCCTCCCCACGCCCATGGGCGTGGAGAGAGGTTAAATATTCATACCCTTTAACAGCGGGCACAGGCGATTCCGGAAGCAGCAGGAGCCGCAGCGTGGCTACACTGTGTGCCGCTATTAAGGAGTATGAATATTCACTGCTCCCCATGCCTCATGGGTGTGGGAAGCAGCGAATATTCATTTTCTTTAGCAGCGGGGACAGTGTAGGCTGCAGCGGCCTACTGTTGCCTCTGTGCCCCGCTCCTCCAACGCTACCGCTCCCCCCACACCCCACATATATATATATACACCCCATCAACATTCGGACTATAAGACGCACCCCCCATTTTCCTCCAAAATTTTGGAGGAAAAAAGTGCGTCTTATAGTCCGAAAAATACGGTACTGTCCTTTATTGAGATTAAGCTATAAGTAGCTTTTTTCGTAGTCTAAATATTTTATTCTGATATTAAAACTATTGTATTTCTGTGTACAAAATTATTTACAATAAAAAAAGAGTATAAAACAGTTATAATCATAACATTTTATAGAATGGATTATTTTACTTTTCTCTAAAACATCTACTTGTCAAAGCACACAATGCGTTAATGTAAAAACAATCATTTATCAAGTAGATATCTGCAACTTCTATTGTAAAATAAGATTCAACTATAGAACTGGGATTTAGAATAGACATTTTAGGGATTTAGGATGTACAATTGTATTTATTTTTTCATAGTTCCAGTGTTTTTGAATAGCAAACTATACATACTGCCCTTTATGTTAAAGTCATTGGAATCTAGAGGCATCACAATACAGTGGGAAAAATAAGCATTTGATTCACTGACCATTTTGCAAGTTTTCCCACCTACAAAGAATAGAGAGGTCTGTAATTTTTATCATAGGTACACTTTAACTGTGAGAGACAGAATCTAAAAGTAAAAACCATAAAATCACATTGTATGATTTTTAAATAATTAAATTGCATTTTATTGCATGAAATAAGTATTTGAATTCTGGCTCTCACAGACCGGTTAGTTTTTCTTTAAGAAGCCTTCCTATTCTGCACTCATTACTTGTGATGAGCGAGCACTAAAATGTTCGGGTACTCGTTCGAGTCAAGCAAATTGGAATGCTCGATTGCTCGGTCCGAGTAACGAGCCCAATGTAAGTTCCAAATCAATGGGAACAGTGCTCAAATGGCATGGGAACAGCATGGGGAAGACCCCTGGAAGCATTTTTGACTCCCAGGTCACTGCTGTCAACAATGTATTACCTTTCCAAGGTAATGACTTGTATAAAAGGCAAAATAAATAACCAAAACAAAAATGCTCCTTCACACCTTAGACTATGTTCACATGCAGTGTTTTTGATGCATTTTTGCACTTTTGTATTGCTTTCAACCAAGACAAATGCATTCACCGGGAAATGTCATTTTAACATTTACCAACTTCATCTGGCCATATGGTGTGTGACATGGGAACAGCATGGGGAAGATCCCTGGGGCTTGAAGCATCTCTGACTGCCAGGGAACTGGCTAAAACTGTGGTCATCTCATCAGACATGATCCAATATTACTGCAGTAATAATACAGACATTTTTGGCAATGTGACAAATCTTAAACGCCATTTAAAATGGGCAAGGTGTGTGTCAAGGGACGGGGAAGTGGACGTTATGGTGATGGTAATAGTGCACGCAGAGGCCGAGGGCAAGAGGAAATTGTGTCTGCTGAGGGAGCACAACAAATACCCACGTCATGTTGAACTACCTTCCTATCTCAATATCTAGGGGGCCGCGGGACACCACCATTGAAGCCAGAGCAGTGTGAAAAGGTTGATGGTTGGATAGCAGATAAAGTTTCCAGTCAGTTCGCCACCACCACCAACCTGTGTTCCACATGGTCCAGTCTCAGTAGATGTGAGTCTGGATCACAGTAGTATTATTACTTTATCGCCATTTATTCCATGGCACTTTACATGTGCAAAAACAATTATAATAATCTTGAACAAAAATGTGACAGTGACTGGTACAGGAGAGGAGAGGACCGTGCCCACGAGGGCTCATTCTACAAGGCATGGGTGAGTATACAGTAGGTGAGGATAGAGCTGATCTTGCAACGGTATAGTGGAGAGAGGGTTACTGCAGGTTGTACGCATGTTGCAAGGTGTGTCTTCAGCTTCCTTTTAAAGGTTTCAACAGTAGGTGAGAGTCAGAAATGGTAGGGTAGAGAGTTTCAGAGAAGGAGGGATGCACGGGAGAAATGATGTATGCGATTGTGGGAAGAGAAGATAAGGGGGGAGCAGAGAAGGAGATCTTGTGAGGATCGGAGGTTGCGTGCAGGTAAGTACCGGGAGACTAGGTCACAGATGTATGGAGGAGACAGGTGCTGGATTGCTTTGCATTTCAAGGTTAGGGTTTTGAACTGAAGTCTCTGGGTAATGGGGAGCCAGTGAAGGGATTGACAGAGGAAAGGTCAGGGAATAACAAGGGGACAGGTGGATTAGTCGGGCAACAGAGTTTAGGATAGATTGGAGGAACACGAGAGTGTTAAAAGGGAGGCCACAGAGCAGGAGGTTGCAGTCGTCAAGTAGGGAGATGTTGAGTGCGAGCACTAGTGTTTTTATAAATTTGTGGTTGAGGAATGTGCGGATCCGGGAGATATTTTTTACTTGGAGTAAGCAACTTCCTCACCCTGATCCTCCTTCCTCCCACCATTCAGTGTGCCCTGAGACAACTGATCCCACACTTGGAAACTTTGAAGAGCTGCTTTGTTCATCTTTTCATTTATAGATTCTGGCCTCTCGCTCGGTCCGATCAGAAGAGGAAAGAGCTTGGATATGTGGTTTGAAGCAGAGATTAGAGTCCAGGGTTACCCCAAGAGCTGTTCACTTTTCCATCGATAAATTTGGGCATCTCAACCGGCCAGCTTCGGGCAGGGCAACAGAAAATCACATGCAGCGATTTGAGGAGCCATGGTCACCAGAAGGTTAAGGAGGGAAACTGCAAATAAAGTCTTAAGAGGTGGATAATGATGAGACATAATGGACAGAAAGTCAGATACAAGGCGGGCAACTTCTGCCCAGAATACCATTACGACGAAAGTTGCCAGTATAAATGTTAGATCTTCCTGAGTCTGGTTCTTTTTAAAGACTGTTTAGTTAACCCCAAAATGGCCATTTGCAACATCTGTCAGGCCAGCATCAGCAAGAGCACCAAAACTACCAGCCTGACCACCACCAGCATGAGCAGGCACATGACAACAAAGCACCTGATAAGCTGGGCGAAACACCAAGGTCCAGAAACAGTGTCTGCGAGTGACACCACTGCCTCTTTCCCTGTTGTGCATGAACGCCAATCCCTTGTCCATGGCGCATTTGAAGATGCCTCCCACCCTGCACCTGTCATTGCAGACTTGCAACCATCACCGTCCACATCCTTGTCCCTTTGCAGCGTTCAGTTGTCCCTATCACAGTTCTTGCAATGCAAGCGCAAGTATGCAGTCAGCCACACACCCACAGGTCGCAATACTAAACTGCCACGTTTCTCGACTGCTTGCACTTGAAATGTTGCCATTTAGGCTAATGGAGGCGGAAGCTTTCCACAACCTCATGGTGGCGGCGGCCGGGTGTCCATACTCGGTCCCCAGCCGCCACTATTTCTACCGGTATCGTCTCCGCCTTCCACAAGCTTGGGTCCCAAATAATTACCCATGCCCTCCCAAGTGCACTTACTGGGAATTACTGCCTAACCATAAACTCATGGAGAGGTGAATGTGGCCAGGGACGGTACGGAGCCAGTCCACAGTAAGAAAAAAAACAGCCATAGAGTGTCCGGGAACCTTCCCACACACTTTTCTTAGCCAGGGCTGCTTCTCGGCAGGGTTGGAGAGGCCCACCAGAGACTCCTCTGGTGGGCCCTGGCTTCTCCTTCAGGAGACTTCATACCGTCAAGGTGAGGTCATGATAATGATAGAGGCCACCATCTGCTTTGTTTTTGGTTACTGGGAATGCAAGCGCAAGTAAGCAGCCAGCCACCCACCCACAGACTGCAATACTAAACTGCCACATTTCTGGTCTGCTTGCACTTGAAATGTTGCCTTTTAGGCTCATAGAGGAGGAAGCATTCCACAACCCCATGGTGGCGGCTGGGTGTCCCTACTCGGTCCCCAGCCGCCACTATTTCTCCCGGTATCATCTCCGCCTTCAACAAGCGCGAGTCCCAGAACATTACCCTTGCCCTCCCTTGTGCACTTAAGTGGGAACGACCGCCTAACCACAAACACGTGGACAAGTGAATGTGGTCAGGATCGGTTCATCTCACTGTTGCATTCCACTAGGTTAATATTGTGGAAGCGAGGACCCAGTGGACCCCTGGGACGGAACACGTCCTACCGACGCAGAGGATTGCGGGCCCTGGGTCAATCAGAGCTACCCCTACATTCTACAGCTCCTGCACCACCTCCTACTCCTCCTCTTCATCCTACATCTCCATCAATTGATTCATTTTTTCAGGACATATTCCAGATTATTTGCATAAACTGTGTATGTGCTAATAACAATAAGCAGGACTGCATGCTTAGGCGACAAGCCGCACACCATTTCAGAGTTTTTGAAAGCTGTATCAGAGAACCTGGTGTCAGCTCTGAAACTAGGAAAGCTCACACATGTACCAGGCCTGGCCTATGTGCTCAACTTAGTGGTTCTGCAGTTTCTCAAAATCTACACGGATCTGCCAGAGCTGCTTGTGAAAGTACACCACGTGTGTGCCCATTTCAGGGAGTTAGCTACAGGTCCGCCGTCCTGACAGGGCTTCAGCAGCGTTTGCAGCTTCCATCTCAACGACTGGAGTGTGATGTGACTATGCATTGGAAATCAATGTTCCTGATGTTTGGAATGATTTTGAGCAGCAGAGAGCAGTTGTTAAATACCAGCTTCAACACGTCCGTCGGCATTCAGGTCAGCCTCTGCACATAAGAGCTGATGAGTGGGCATGGATGTCTGACATCTGTGCCCTCCTCCAAAACTTTGAGGACCCCACCAAGATGGTGAGCGGCGATGACGCCATAATTAGCGTCACCATCCCACTTCTCTGTTTATTGAAACGCTCGCTGCTCACAATTAAAGACGAAAATTGCAGTCGGAGCAAGGAGCTGTAAAGGGTAATGCTACTAAACCCAGCCTCATCTCAGCACGGTTTTGGTGATAATGAGGAGGAGGAGGAAGAGAACTGACAGTAATACTCTTGGTGAGAACAGAGAAGTCTTGGCTGTTGGCAGTCTCGCACACAAGGCCGACTTTATGTTTCCCTGCCTTTACCGTGACCATCGCGTTGTAGACATTTTGGGCATTACAGAAAACAAGCACAGCATGAGAGAATTCTTGGAGAAGAAGGTGTGAGCTTCTGATTAAGGAGAATGTCTGTATTAGATGAGTTGCAGAACAGAGGGCACAGGAGGGGTGATACAAAGAAATGAGGGAAGAGATATAGGCCGGTGCAGAACTGTGGACAGCTTGGTGGGTGAGAGAGATGAGTTGGTATTGTATTCTGTAGTGATTGTTTAAACTAACCCGTGCAATGACTGGCAAAGGGTAGAGGCATCGGTGAAGCGGCTTGATAGAAATACGACCCTGGCTGCTGCATTCAGATGGGATTGGAGAGGAGATAGTTTGTTTAGAGGGAGACCGATTAGAAAAGAGTAGCACTAGTGAATAAGAGTGACACTAAGAGTTTTTGCAGTATCAAAGGTGAGAAAAGGTCGACTTCTGTGGGAGTTTTTAAGGTGCAGGTGATTTGAGCGAGTGAGTGATTTTTCAAGTTGTATAAAGGAAAGTTTAGTGTCAAATATGACTGCAAGATAGCAGGCGTGTCGCGTGGGAGTTATGGTGGCAACACCTAAAGGAAATTACAAAGTCAGGTATAGGTAGGTAAGTAGACGGAGGAAACCGAAGAGTTCATTTTGGGAGATATTAAGTTCAAGGCAGCAGAGGTCACAGTCAGACAGTTCATTGGACAACCAAGGAATAAAAGCAAGGGAGAAAAGAACCAAATGCGGCAGAGGCTGGAGAACGCTGTCAAAGGTCTGGGACAGTTTCTCAGGCACTCCCAGTGCCCAGGCCCTGATACACAGGGTACTCTGACAAGGAGGGAAAAGTTTTGGAAGATGCAAGCTGGACACATGGCATGAACTGTCTTTCTATGCCTTGGAGGTCCTGGCCGCTAGAGTTTTGTCAGAGATAGTTTGTAGTGCCACCATGGGCATTATAACTGATAAAACTGATAGGCGCATCAGCCTGTCAACTGAAAATGTTGACAGGCTGACTCTTATAAAAATGAACAAGGGCTGAATGGGGACAGACTTCTCAACACCACCAGATGATAGCATCAAACATAAACTCAAATCCAGTGGTTATTTTTTTAGGGGTCAATTCCCATGCACCCCTTCACACCCAGACATTGGTATACCCTTCAGGAATTGTTCTATTTTATGTCGCTCTCCTCCTTCTCCTCATCCTCCATCCCTATGTCACCAGGGAGACCATGATGCAACACCCACATCATTTTTTTAAGGGTGTTTCTGATTAGAGATGAGCAAATATTTCAATATTCGCATTGGATTACAATCACAATTTTTGCAATATTCACCTATGTAATTGTCGAATATTCGCCGAACATTGCCAAACACTATTGGATTCAATGGGTGCCAAAACCAAACATATACATAACACCTTCAAACGGGACCAAAAGCTGCCAAAACACATCAATTTAGGGGCAGTCACCAGGAAAGTGCCATCAACTGACCCAGAGTACAAATAGTATAATTATTATTATTCATTATGAAAGCGTCATTTATTCCATTGCGCATCGCATATGAAAAGAAGTCACTGACTGGTACAAGAGCAGAGAGGACCCTGCCCATGAGAGCACACAAAAACAGTCTATAAGGGATGGGAGAGGATACAGTAGGTGAGGGTACAGCTGGTTGTGCAGCGGTATGGTGGAGCTAGGGTTGCTGCAGGTTGTAGGCTTGTCGGAACAGGTGGGTCTTCAGCTTCCTTTTAAAGGTTTCAACAGTAGGCGAGAGGACTGATATGTTGAGGTACACCGTTTAAGAGTAGAAGGGATGCACAGGAAAAATCTTATATGCAATTGTGGGAAGAGGAAAGAAGACGAGAGTAGAGAAGGAGATCTTGTGAGGATCGGAGGTTCCGTGCTGGTATGTACCGGGAGACTAGGTCACAGATATATGGAGCATACAGGTTGTGGATGGCTTTGCATGTTATGGTTACGGTTTTGAACTGAAGTCTCAGGCCAATGGGGAGCCAGTGAAGGGATCATAGATGGCAATCTTATAGATTGCTGGAGCCAGTCCACAGTAAAATAGCAGCCATAGCGTGTCCAGGAACCTTCCCACACACTTTTCTTAGCAAGGGCTTCTTCTCAGCAGGGTTTTACAGGCCCACTAAAGAATCCTCGGGTGGGCCCTGGCTTCTCCATCAGAAGAGTTCATGATAGCGCAAACTTTGCAGCTGCTATGGGGCTCTTGAGAGGGGGAGAAAGGTGGGCCCTCAGAAATCAAATCCTCTGGTGGGCCCAATGTTTTTCATCCTGACACTGCTTCTCAGTGAGAGTTGTATTTCACCACAGCCATATTCTTTTGCTCAGTGAAAGGACTGGCATAGAGGGAAACCGTATCTACTCTGGCTGTCATTTCTTTGCCACCAGGTTCCGCCCTTTGTCACACACGACCATGCCTAGCTGTATGTTCACCTGTGAGAGCCACAGATCAGGCTGCTGTGTTACTGCTTTCAAGAACTCTGCAGCGATGGGCGGTTTATCACCTAAGCATTAAGCATATTATCTTCAGCACAGCCTTTTGCCCCTTGGCCAAGGCAGTGCTGAAGTGCTTCCAGCTTGTGACTGATGTGGTCATATTGGAGATGGATGCCGAACTGGAGGAGGAGGTGCAGGAGCTGAACAATGTGATTACATTGAGGTTACATTGGCGAGACTCTTTTTTATCCTAAAGAAAGATCCTAATGTGTTTTTATGTTTTTTTTTATTTTTTTTTTACGTCTCATCAAATGTGTATTGGAGTGCGTCCTAATTTTTGTCAGTCCTTGAAATTGTTGCATATACAATAACAGTATACGAGACATGCTCCTTAATAATGGGAAGGACAATTCAAATAGATTCTATATTCTAGAATATTAACTGTCTTATCTGAAATTCTTTTATGGGTGAGGTATCGCAGTATGGATAGCGTATTACATCGATCCAGTCAGGTATTATTGCCTTATATTGCGTGCTGCAGGTGCTGCCCAAAAGAATGTAAAATCTATTCTATTCCCTATCGATAACGCTGTTAGATGCATTTATAATAGGATCAGGTGCTGCTGCTAGGTGGAATCATCACCTGATTCAGATGAGTGTTCATTCTGGTCGCATAAATGTTTTCCACAGTCCATAACTTTATTTTTTATATTTCTTTGGCCTTATACACAAGTCATTACCCTGGAAAGAATGTTTCTTAACATTTTTTTCCTTTTCAGCTTGTTTTTTATATGTTTTTTTTGTCGGTCCGCAAAAGAGGCGTAATACTGTGACAACATTGTTCACAGATATGCTATTTGTTAGCGGACAACTGAGAAAAGGTTTGAACCCTCAACTGCAATACTTTAATTGGAGTGTAATATTTGACATGCGCACAATAATTGCTGGATTATTAGGGCAGTCATATGGGATAACATCTCATGGCCACGGTTTCAGGCAGTTTCCTAATAGTATGGTATTTGTCAGCGACCAAGCGTCAATTGGTTTAACAAAACACAGGTGGCTTACTTTGAAAGGAGAGGAATATTTGGTATGCTCCACAAAAGTTCTGCATTATTACTGCAGTCATATGGATCAAGTGCATCTGATCATTGAAAAAAGTTCCTCTGCATCCACAATACAGTAATATGAATAAAATGAAAAAAATCTGACTGTATTCTGCGAACAAGCTAATGGAGCTGTAAAATGGTGTACACTGACACACTGCTACAATCTATAAATGGAGGACAATATTTCCCACATTCACTACAAATGGCTGCATTTGAACCGCAGTTATATGTGATACGTTTGACAGAGAACCATGGTTTTAAATAGCAGGCCTGTAATTTACTAATATGATTCTACACAGAGACCTAGTGTGAAAAACTTGACCGACACACTGCAACGGAAAGAAAATGGAAGAAATGTCTGACTTTGGAACAGTCTTATAGGTGTTATATCTGACAGAGAACCATGGCTTTCAATAGCAGGTCTGTAGTTTACTAAAAATTATTCTACACAGAGACCTAGTGTGCATAGCTTGACCGAGACACTGAAATGGAATGAAAATGGAAGAAATGTCTGATTTTGGAAAAGTATTATAGGTGATATGTCTGACAGAGAACCACGGTTTTAAATAGCATGCCTGTAATTTACTAATATTATTCTTCACAGAGACCTAGTGTAGTGTGAATAGCTTTTCCCACTTTTTCTGAGGCTACGCCTACAAATATCTGTAATTATAACAGCAGCAGCAGACAGGACGTTCAATGGACTCTCTTGTGCTGTATCATACACTGCAGTCTGCCACATACACTGCCTGCCTGCCTTCCTAGCACTGATTATATGCAGCTAGATTAGTCCTCAGAAGGACTGTTAGCTCAGATGGATATATATATATATATATATATATGTTGTGGAATACCTATACTAACAGGACGTTCAATGAACCCTCTTGTGCTGTATCATGCACTACAGTCTGCCACATACCCTGCCTGCCTGCCTAACTCCTGCTATCACCACTGAATATATGCAGCTCTATTAGTCCTCAGTAGGACTATTCAGATGGATAAATATATATATATACAGTACAGACCAAAAGTTTGGACACACCTTCTCATTTAAAGATTTTTCTGTATTTTCATGACTATTAAAATTGTACATTCACACTGAAGGCATCAAAACTATGAATTAACACATGTGGAATTATATGCTTAACAAAAATGTGTGAAAATAACTGAAAATATGTCTTATATCCTAGGTTCTTCAAAGTAGCCACCTTTTGCTTTGATGACAATCTTGGCATTCTCTTGATGAGCTTCTAGAGGTAGTCACCGGAAATTGTTTTCACTCCACAGGTGTGCCCTGTCAGGTTTAATAAGTGGGATTTCTTCCCTTATAAATGGTGTTAGGACCATCAGTTGTGTTGTGCAGAAGTCTGGTGGATACACAGCTGATAGTCCTACTGAATAGACTGTTAGAATTTGTATTATGGCAAGAAAAAAGCAGCTAAGTAAAGAAAAACGAGTGGCCATAATTACTTTAAGAAATGAAGGTCAGTCAGTCCGAAAAATTGGGCAAACTTTGAAAGTGTCCCCAAGTGCAGTTGCAAAAACCATGAAGCGCTACAAAGAAACTGGCTCACATGAGGACCGCCCCAGGAAAGGAAGACCCAGAGTCACCTCTGCTTCTGAGGATAAGTTTATCCGAGTCACCAGCCTCAGAAATCGCAGGTTAACAGCAGCTCAGATTAGAGACCAGGTCAATGACACACAGAGTTCTAGCAGCAGACACATCTCTACAACAACTGTTAAGAGGAGACTTTGTGCAGCAGGCCTTCATGGTAAAATAGCTGCTAGGAAACCACTACTAAGGACAGGCAACAAGCAGAAGAGATTTCTTTGGGCTAAAGAACACCAGGAATGGACGTTAGACCAGTGGAAATCTGTGCTTTTTTCTGATGAGTCCAAATTTGAGATCTTTGGTTCCAACCACCGTGTCTTTGTGCGACGCAGAAAAGGTGAACGGATGGACTCTACATGCCTGGTTCCTACTGTGAAGCATGGAGGAGGAGGTGTGATGGTGTGGGGGTTCTTTGCTGGTGACACTGTTGGGGATTTATTCAAAATTGAAGGCATACTGAACCAGCATGGCTACCACAGCATCTTTGAGCGGCATGCTATTCCATCAGCTTTGCGTTTAGTTGCACCATCATTTATTTTTCAACAGAACAATGACCCCAAACACACCTCTAGGCTGTGTAAGGGCTATTTGACCAAGAAGGAGAGTGATGGGGTGCTAAGCCAGATGTCCTGGCCTCCACAGATTGTTTGGGGTGAGCTGGACCGCAGAATGAAGGCAAAAGGGCCAACAAGTGCTAAGCATCTCTGGAAACTCCTTCAAGATTGCTGGAAGACCATTTCCGGTGACTACCTCTTGAAGCTCATCAAGAGAATGCCAAGAGGGTGCAAAGCAGTCAACAAAGCAAAAGGTGGCTACTTTGATGAACCTAGAATATAAGACATATTTTCAGTTGTTTCACACATTTTTTTTAAGTATATAATTCCACATGTGTTAATTCATAGTTTTGATGCCTTCAGTGTGAATGTACAATTTTCAAAGTCATGAAATTACAGAAAAATCTTTAAATGAGAAGGTGTGTCCAAACTTTTGGTCTGTACTGTATATATATATATATATATATATATATATATATATATATATGTTGTGCAATAACTATGCTAAGTATAAACAAGCAAATCTTTCCCTGATGCAGCAGCATCTCTACCTACTCTGCCAGATTCCGGGGTAGACTGTGACGAGCATAGCGGCCCCAGGTCTTGTACACACCTGATGATGCTGTGCGGCCTGCCAATCACTGTAAATCCCACAACCAACATGGCTATGGCATTACAGTGCATGGCAGGCAATCCCTGCTTGCTCATTGACTCTCTAAAAAGCGCCAAACATGCAGGTAGGGGACCCGATTTCCCAGCTGAGCAACCAGGAAAAACTCCCTGAACACTGAGCTTGTCAAGCACAGTGATGCTCGGGCGAGTAGTGAGCAGTGGTGAGCACGTTCGCTCATTACTACTTGTTACTTGTATTAATTGGACTTGTTTGAAATCCTTACCTGTTTAAAAGACACCAGTTCACACACTCAGTCAATCAACCACACTCCAACCTCTCCACCATGGCAAAGACAAAAGAGCTGTCTAAAGACACCAGCGACAAAATTGTAGACTTGCACAAGGCCGGGATGGGCTACAGGACTATAGGCAAGCAGTTTTGTGAGAAAGCAACAACTATTGGCACAGTTATTAGAAAATGGAAGAAACACAAAATGACTGTCAATCTTCTTTAGTCGGGGGCTCCATGCAAGATCTCTCCTCATGGGTAAGGATGATTCTGAGAAAGGTCAGAAATCAGCCCGGAACTTCACATGAGGACCTGTTCAATGACCTGAAGAGAGCTGGGACCACAGTCTCAAACATTACCATTAGTAACACACTATGCCAACATGAATTAAAACCCTGAAGGGCACGCAAGGTCCTTTGCTCATGCAAGCACATGTCCAGGCCATTTGAAGTCCACCAATGACCATCTGGATGATCCAGAGGAGGCATGGGAGAAAGTGATGTGGTAAGATGAGACCAAAATAGAACTTTTTTTTTATCGACTCCACTCGCCGTGTTTGAAGGAAGAATAATTATGATAACAACCCAATGAACACCATCTCAACCGTGAAGAATGGTGGAGGACACAGCATACTTTGGGGGTGCTTTTCTGCAAAAGAGACATGATGACTGCACCAATTGGAAGAGATGATGGATGGGGTCATGTATCTCAAAATTTTGGCCAACATCCCTCTTCCCTCAGTAAGAGCATTGAAGATGAGTCACGACTGGGTCTTTCAGCATGACAATGACACAAAACATACAGCTAGGGCAACACAGGAGTGGCTCCGTATGAAGCATTTCAAGGTCCTGGAGTGGCCTAGTACCCAATAGAAAATCTTTGAAGGGAGCTGAAACTCAATGTTGCCCAGCAATAGGTCCGAAACCTGAAAGATCTGGAGAAGAACTGTAAGGAGGAGTGGGCCAAAATCCCTGCTGCAGTGTGTGCAAACTTAATTAAGAACTACAGGAAACGTCTGACCTCTGTAATTGCAAACAAAGGTTTCTATAACAAATATTAACTTCTGTTTTTCTAATGTATCAAATACTTATTTAATGCAATAAAATGCAAGCTAATTATGTAAAAATCATACAATGTGATATTCTGGATTTTTTTTTTAAGATTCTGTCTCTCACAGTTGAAGTGTACCTACAATAAAAATGACAGACCTCTCCATATTTTGTAGGTGAGAAAACTTGCAAAATCTGCAGTGTATCAAATACTTATTTTGCTCACTGTATATGAATGAAATTATTTTTTTAGTAAAATCCCAATAAGAGTGACGCAGCGAGCATAAGTAAATATTTTGAAATATTAACAATAAAAAAGTTTAGTTACAAAAAAGAATCACTCATTTGTTAAAAAAAATACACCTCAAAATATACGTACTTTCTTTTTTTAATATAGAAACATTTTTAAATGAGTGCATTTTAATTACTGTACCTGTATAGACCTAGGTCACTCACTAGAGAACATAACACTATTTCTGACCATTACATGACATGTACTGTCACCTCTGAGTCATCCCCTCAGTAGGCTCTTGCTCTTAATTTGTAATTCACTCTGAGCTGGTGGAAGGAGACTCGCTGCTAAGACCTTTTATGTATATATATATATATTTATATATATATATATGTATATACATATGTATATATATATATATATATATATATATATATATATATACAGTACAGACCAAAAGTTTGGACACACCTTCTCATTTAAAGATTTTTCTGTATTTTCATGACTATGAAAATTGTATATTCACACTGAAGGCATCAAAACTATGAATTAACACATGTGGAATTATATACTTAACAAAAAAGTGTGAAACAACTGAAAATATGTCTTATATTCTAGGTTCTTCAAAGTAGCCACCTTTTGCTTTGATGACTGCTTTGCACACTCTTGGCATTCTCTTGATGAGCTTCTAGAGGTAGTCACCGGAAATGGTTTTCACTTCACAGGTGTGCCCTGTCAGGTTTAATAAGTGGGATTTCTTGCCTTATAAATGGGGTTGGGACCATCAGTTGTGTTGTGCAGACGTCTGGTGGATACACAGCTGATAGTCCTACTGAATAGACTGTTAGAATTTGTATTATGGCAAGAAAAAAGCAGCTAAGTAAAGAAAAACGAGTGGCCATCATTACTTTAAGAAATGAAGGTCAGTCAGTGCGAAAAATTGGAAAAACTTTGAAACTGTCCCCAAGTGCAGTTGCAAAGACCATCAAGCACTACAAAGAAACTGGCTCACATGAGGACCGCCCCAGGAAAGGAAGACCAAGAGTCACCTCTGCTTCTGAGGATAAGTTTATCCGAGTCACCAGCCTCAGAAATCGCAGGTTAACAGCATCTCAAATTAGAGACCAGGTCAATGCCACACAGAGTTCTAGCAGCAGACACATCTCTACAACAACTGTTAAGAGGAGACTTTGTGCAGCAGGCCTTCATGGTAAAACAGCTGCTAGGAAACCACTGCTAAGGACAGGCAACAAGCAGAAGAGACTTTTTTGGGCTAAAGAACACCAGGAATGGATATTAGACCAGTGTAAATCTGTGCTTTGGTCTGATGAGTCCAAATTTGAGATCTTTGGTTCCAACCACCGTATCTTTGTGCAATGCAGAAAAGGTGAACGGATGGACTGTACAAGCCTGGTTCCCACCGTGAAGCATGGAGGAGGAAATGTGATGGTGAGGGGGTGCTTTGCTGGTGACACTGTTGGCGATTTATTCAAAATTGAAAGCATACTGAACCAGCATGGCTACCACAGCTTCTTGCAGTGGCATACTATTCCATCTGGTTTGCGTTTAGTTGGACCATCATTTATTTTTCAACAGGACAATGACCCCAAACACACCTCCAGGTTGTGTAAGTGTATTTGACCAAGAAGGAGAGTGATGGGGTGCTACGCCAGATGACCTCACCTCCACAGTCACCCGACCTGAACCCAATTGAGATGGTTTGGGGTGAGCTGGACGGCAGAGTGAAGGCAAAAGGGCCAACAAGTGCTAAGCATCTCTGGGAACTCCTTCAAGATTGTTGGAAGACCATTTCCGGTGACTACCTCTTGATACTCATCAAGAGAATGCCAAGAGTGTGCAAAGCAGTCATCAAAGCAAAAGGTGGCTATTTTGAAGAACCTAGAATATAAGACATATTTTCAGTTGTTTCACACTTTTTTGTTAAGTATATAATTCCACATGTGTTAATTCATAGTTTTGATGCCTTCAGTGTGAATGTACAATTTTCATGTGAAAATAACCTTGGCACTCGAAAAAATTCTGCTTAAGAAAATTTATTACAGTCCATATAAATATACAGTAAACATACGTTAACGTTTCGGTCTACACGACCTTCTTCAGTTGACTGAAAAATGGACAAATAAAGAAAACATCAACTAAAGAATACAGAAAATCACTGTTCAAAATAACCGTATATAAATATATGCAAAAACCATACAATGTTACAAAACAACGGAGGACAGGGCAATGGGGTATAGGGGAATAGGGAGACAGATAAAGGGCAACACAAGAGGAGGGAGGAAGAGGGAAAGGCCATGTAAAGTGTAGGACCTACCCGTACGCTCGTGTCAATGGTAAAAAAGGAAAATAGGTTGAAGGAGTCAACAAGGACAGCCTAGGGGGAGAAAAGCGTGTAATATTAGGGTAAACACCATGTAGGAAGCAGCGCAACCAACACATGTGTGGACAAAGAAAATAAATAAATAAATCCAATGGCCAGTTTAGGGAGCAAAGACCCGGGCATGTACCTGCTAGGGAGCTCGTAAGGGACTCAGGACCGGCAGCGCGGCATCCACCGCTAGATGCTGTGGCTAAGAGCGGGAAAGAGGGCATTTAAATAAGAAGGAGGATGATTGGAAAGCCAATCATCTGCAGGAGCGGTGCGTTCTGCGATTGCGCATGTCCGGAAGTGAACAGGGACACGTGACCGGGAGGGCCGGGAAATAGGTCACGTGTGCGTTCCATTAGGCTAAAGCTTGCGTTCCACAATGGAGATGAGCGGCGCAAGGCTAATGACGGTGTGTAAACCGCTCGGATCGATGCTGGAGGGGTGCAGGAGCAGGAGGGGAAGACGGGGGAGGACCAGGTAAATAGGCAAATCTGTAAAAAAGGAAACGATATATGTCAATAGGGTGGACAGGCATAAGCATGATAGCACAACAATAAAATGAGTTGAATTATAGATAAAATACAATGCAACAACATCTCCTGAATGAGTAACAGGATAAGTATAGATGACAAAGTATTGGAAAAGGAACACAACATATAGATCATGGTAGGGTACTATGGGGTGAGACATTAGATAAAGGACATTAAGTCATAATCCCTATTTAAGCCCCTTGGGGAAAGGGAATCCAACCTATGGATCCAAAACGCCTCACGTTGCTTGAGGAGGCGGATCCGATCGCCACCCCGTCGGGGTGGTGGAATCTGTTCAAGCACCTGAAACCTAAGTTGGGAGATGTTGTGGCCTGTTGTATGAAGTGGTGGGGTATTGGCAAGAGAAGGTTCTTACAACGGATTGTGGACTTATGTTTGGAAATTCTGTCACGTATAGGTTGAGTAGTTTCGCCCACATAAAGGAGTCCACATGGGCATTTAATTAAATATACCACATACGAGCTCTCGCAGGTGAAGAAACCTTTGATGTGGTATTTTCGTCCAGAATGGGGATGGTGTATAAGATTACCTTTCAATACATTGTTACACTGTCTACACTGTAGACACGGGAAAGTACCCATTTTGGGGTTCTGAAGAAAACGTTGTGTGGATGTGGGTCGATTTGTGCCAATATCAGCTCGGATGAGTGAATCTCTAAGGTTGGGGGCTCGTTTGAAGCAGGGCATGAATGGATAACGGAAGTTAGTGATGGATGGGTAGCCTGTACGTAAGATGTTCCAGTGTTTACGGATAGTCTTGTGCAGTATATAAGCAAACGGGTGGAAGGTGTGTACAAAGGGGATACGATTTGAATTGTCGGGACGTGTATCATGAGAGGCAGCCTTCGAGGGCTGAAGGGAGGGGGAAGGGTAGCCCCTTTCAGTGAATTTCCGATGCATTTCTTGTAGCCTTAGTTTACGGGTGTCGGGGTTGGATACAATCCGCTCGACCCTCTTGAATTGAGACCGGGGAACAGATTTTTTAATGTGTACAGGATGATTACTGGAATAGTGAAGGAGACTATTCCGATCCGTGGGTTTGGTATACAGATCTGTGGAGAGAGAGCCAGTATTGTTCTTGATGACTACAGTATCTAGGTAACTGATCTGGTATAGATCATGGGTCATGGTAAATTTCAAGTCAGGCCATGCAATATTGAGATCAGCAAAGAATGTCTCAAGAGAAGACAGAGGGCCATCCCAGATACAGAAGATATCATCTATGTACCTTTTCCAAATCATAGAATGTGATTGGAAGAGGGGATGGGTGTAGACGATCTGTGTTTCAAATGACGCCATATAGCAGTTAGCGTAAGGTGGCGCAACATTAGAACCCATAGCCGTGCCCTTAGTTTGTAGGAAATATCTATCTTGGAACATAAAGTAATTCTTTTTCAGTATTAAAGATAGTAAATCCACAACTAGGTCAACAATTTGATGATTGGTCTGGGCCTCTAACAAAAGTGTTCTGACTGCATGTATACCTTGATCATGCGGGATGGAGGTGTAGAGATCCTTGACGTCAAAGGAGACTAACCATGCGGAAGATGGAACATGTTTAAGATCTGCAAGGATATTGAGGAATGAGCCTGTGTCTAACAAAAAGGAAGTGTTCTTCTGTACTAGGGGTGTGATAATTCTTTCTACGAAAATCGAGAGGGGGGAAAGGAGCGAATCAGTAGAGGCCACGATAGGACGTCCAGGGGGTTCGGCCAGATTTTTATGTATCTTGGGTAAGACATATAGAACAGGGGTGATGGAATGTGTCTTGGTGAGATATTCACCTGTTTTAATATCAATCGTCCCTGCTCTAATGTGTCGGTCAATAGTGTCTTTAATAAGGGTTTGAAACTGGGAGGTGGGGTCCTGGGGAAGTTGTCGGTATGTGGTCTTGTCACTAAGTTGACGCTCAACCTCATTAGTGTATAGGGCCTTGTCCATAACGACTATAGCACCCCCTTTATCTGCTGGTTTTATAACTAGATCATGGTCCTCTCGAAGACTATTAAGGGCTTGGAAGTCGAGGGCAGTCAGGTTAGGTTCATAATGAAGTTAATGGACTTATGTGGGCGAAACTACTCAACCTATACGTGACAGAATTTCCAAACATAAGTCCACGTCCATTGTAAGAACCTTCTCTTGCCAATACCCCACCACTTCATATCAACAGGCCACAACATCTCCCAACTTAGGTTTCAGGTGCTTGAACAGATTCCACCACCCCGACGGGGTGGCGATCGGATCCGCCTCCTCAAGCAACGTGAGGCGTTTTGGATCCATAGGTTGGATTCCCTTTCCCCAAGGGGCTTAAATAGGGATTATGACTTAATGTCCTTTATCTAATGTCTCACCCCATAGTACCCTACCATGATCTATATGTTGTGTTCCTTTTCCAATACTTTGTCATCTATACTTATCCTGTTACTCATTCAGGAGATGTTGTTGCATTGTATTTTATCTATAATTCAACTCATTTTATTGTTTATTGTTGTGCTAACATGCTTATGCCTGTCCACCCTATTGACATATATCGTTTCCTTTTTTACAGATTTGCCTATTTACCTGGTCCTCCCCCGTCTTCCCCTCCTGCTCCTGCACCCCTCCAGCATCGATCCGAGCGGTTTACACACCGTCACTATCCTTGCGCCGCTCATCTCCATTGTGGAACGCAAGCTTTAGCCTAATGGAACGCACACGTGACCTATTTCCCGGCCCTCCCAGTCACGTGTCCCTGTTCACTTCCGGACATGCGCAATCGCAAAACGAACCGCTCCTGCAGATGATTGGCTTTCCAATCATCCTCCTTCTTATTTAAATGCCCTCTTTCCCGCTCTTAGCCGCAGCATCTAGCGGTGGATGCCGTGCTGCCGGTCCTGAGTCCCCTACGAGCTCCCTAGCAGGTACATGCCCGGGTCTTTTCTCCCTAAACTGGCCATTGGATTTATTTATTTATTTTCTTTGTCCACACATGTGTTGGTTGCGCTGCTTCCTACATGGTGTTTACCCTAATATTACACGCTTTTCTCCCCCTAGGCTGTCCTTGTTGACTCCTTCAGCCTATTTTCCTTTTTTACCATTGACACGAGCGTACGGGTAGGTCCTACACTTTACATGGCCTTTCCCTCTTCCTCCCTCCTCTTGTGTTGCCCTTTATCTGTCTCCCTATTCCCCTATACCCCATTGCCCTGTCCTCCGTTGTTTTGTAACATTGTATGGTTTTTGCATATATTTATATACGGTTATTTTGAACAGTGATTTTCTGTATTCTTTAGTTGATGTTTTCATTATTTGTCCATTTTTCAGTCAACTGAAGAAGGTCGTGTAGTCCGAAACGTTAACGTATGTTTACTGTATATTTATATGGACTGTAATAAATTTTCTTAAGCAGAATTTTTTCGAGTGCCAAGGTTATTTTCACATGTGACAGGGCACGGTCCCTTCTTGAGCACCACTCTAGGGTGCGCAGTGATTTTTTTGATGTACAATTTTCATGGTCATGAAAATACAGAAAAATCTTTAAATAAGAAGGTGTGTCCAAACTTTTGGTCTGTACTGTATATATATATATATATACAGTTTATATTGTGGTAGATTGCTCTCTCAGCTGCATAAGGAGGTAGACACAGGTACGCTATCTCTTTAAAACTTCTGGTTGGTTTATTAAAAAAGTGCAGCATAAACCAACACTGAGTCCACAAAAGAAAACACAGCCTGCTGGACAAACAGGAAAGACAAAGCAAAATGGCAGCACAAAAGCACAGTCTTTGTGGAGGCAGGGATCTGCCTGCTCAGAGTGAAGATACTCTGTGTGGTTCAGGATAGCTCCACATAAACAGATCTGGATTTCCTCACTCCAGACCTACTGAACGCTGAAGGCCTCAGCTGGTCAGATATTTAAACCTCATCCAGACCTCACCCTGGGGAGGAGATATGGAGAACAACCTCCCACCCGCTCTATTGTTGTTCTCATAAAAACACACCCTTTGAAAATGGAGACTTTACCCCTCCTTGCACATAGCATGCTGGAGAAAACGTAACTGTTTTAATTCACTGACGCCAATATCCTCAGCTAAACATATCTCCCCTCCAGCACTTTACCAGTGACTTTGTCACATATCTCCCCTCCCCTGCCCAAAGCCGGGGGTTTTGTCACCTTTACTCGCTAAACAGGGAAGTCTCGACAGGGCATCTGCATTTCCATGTAGTTTCCCGGGCCTGTGCTCTACATGAAAATTAAAATATTGGAGTGCAAGGAACCACCTACTTACCCAGGCATTGTTCGCCTTCCTTTCCCTCATCCATCTCAAGGGTGCATGGTCTGACACTAGCCTGAACTTTTGACCTAACAGGTAGTATCTTAAGGTTTCAATGGCCCATTTGATGGCCAGGCACTCCTTCTCTACGATGGCATACTTATTTTCACAGGAGGAGAGTTTCCTACTGAGGAATAGGACTGGATGTTCATCCCCATCTATTTTCTGGGACAACGCAACTCAGGAATAGGACTGGATGTTCATCCCCATCTATTTTCTGGGACAATGCAGCTCCCAAACTGACCTCGGAGGCATCAGTTTGAACCACGAACTCCTTAGTGAAGTCAGGTGCTACTAAGACTGGCTTCTTACATAGGGCGATCTTCAACTCCTGGAATGCCATCTCCGCTTCATGGGACCACTAGGCCATCGATGTCTTCATGCCCTTAAGAAGATCAGTCAGGGGGGCGGATATCAAGGCGAAATTTGGCATCAATCACCGATAATACCCCACAATTCCCAGAAACGCATGAACTTGCATCTTGGAGTTCGGTTGCAGGCAGTTTTGGATAGCCTCCACCATCTTTACTTGCAGCTTTATTTTGCCACTTCCAACAACGTAGCCCAAATATTTTTCTTCTTCCTTCCCTATGGCGCACGTCTTTGGGTTTATCGTAAACCCTTCTTTCTTTAGCGCATCCAGTACCGCTTGAACCTTCTGTAAATGACTTCCCCAATCCGGGCTGAATATTACAATGTCATCCAGGTAAGCTGCAGTGTACTTCTTATGAGAGGCTAATATCCGGTCCATGGCCCTCTGGAAAGTAACTGGTGCTCCCTGTAGACCCAAATGGCATCCTGGTGTACTGGAATCACCCATCAGGAATAGAAAAGGCCGTCTTCTCCTTGGCACTTTGGACTAGAGAATCTGCCAGTACCCTTTCGTTAGGTCCAGGGTGGTGATATATCTGGCTGACCCTAGCCTCTCAATAAGCTCATCAACGTGGGACATCGGATACGCGTCAAATTTTGACACCTCATTCAGCTTCTGTTAGTCATTACAGAACCGCCACTCTCCATCCGGCTTAGGCACCAGGACAATAGGGCTGGACCAGCCACTTTTTGACTCCTCGATGATGCCCAGGCTCAACATTCTCCTCACCTCTTTGGAGATCACCTCGCGGCAGGCTTCCGAAATCCGATACGGCCTTTGATTCACCCTCACATGCGGCTCTGTCAAGATATTGTGTTCGACCACCTGCGTACAACCTGGCAGCTCTAAAAACAGGTCCCAGTTCCACTGGAGCAGCTCTCGGCACTGTTGCTTCTGGGCCCGTGACATTGTCTCTGCCACTGTGACATCCTCTATACGGGCTTCAGGTTGGGCCCCCAGGCACGCAGCTACCACCGGCTCCCTGTCTCACCAAGGTTTGAGCAGGTTAACGTGGTATACCTGATATGGCTTCCTTCTTCCTGGTTGGTGGACCTTGTCGTTGACGTCATTCAATTTTTTGACCACCTCATATGGCACTTGCCACTGAGACAGAAATTTACTTTCCACGGTAGGGATCAACACCAACACCCTGTCTCCAGGACTAAACTGTCTCAGTCTCGCTGACCAATTGTAGATTGAGAAACCGTAGAGGCCTGGGGAACTTCCCTAATGGAGAATAGCAGGTAGCAGAGTAAGCAATCTGTTATGGGTCAGGGTGGTGGAACCTCTGTGCTTCGGTGCAAGGAGGGACCAGAGGGGCGTGACTAAGTACCTACTCGGCCTGACCAAGGTCGCACGGTGGCTCAATCGACTCCGTGAACCAGGGAGGGACCGAGCTGGGGGACAAGGTGCCACTCTGGGACTGACCTTGTGTGAGAGCAGGTGACTCCCATGGGTCAGATGGCAGGAACTGACCGGTACAGCAGATGAGCACGGCTGGATGGCTGACGGGTGGTTCAGGTAGACAACCTAGTGGGCACAACAGGTAACAGGCAGGTGCTCCAGGTAGGCAGGCAAGCACAACAGGTAACAGACAGGTGCTTCCAGGTAAGCAGGCAGGCGGGCACAACAGGTAACAGGCAGGTGCTTTCAGGTAAGCAGACTGGTGAGCACGGCAGGTAACTGGCAGGCAGACTGGCGGGCAGGATTGACAGGCAGCAGGACCTGAGGGCTGAAGCAAGTGTTAGCACATGGAACATCAGCCATTGCACAGGCACCTCCATAATGGAGGAGGTGCTTTAAATAGGGGAAGTCCTCCGGCCATTGGCCAGGGACTTTTTAGGATGGCGCGCGTGCCCCTTTAAGAGGGAGGGAGCACGCACATGCCCTAAGCACAGTGCCCGGGAAGCTGCGCGCAATGCGTGCCACAGTAGCTGCAGGACAGGAGCCGGAAGACGCCAGACCAGGACTGTGGCGGTGAGGGGAACAGTGTCTCTGCCCAGAAGAATGCTACACTACCCCCCCTTTTGCCTCCCCTTCTTTAAGCACGAGAGAATTTTTTTAAGAAGATGAGGGGCATGAATGTTCTCCCTGGGTTCCCAAGACCTCTCCTCAGGGCCAAATCCTTTCCAATCCACAAGAAAGAAAGTATTTCCTCTTACCCTCTTGGTGGCCAAAATGTTTTCTACCTCAAAGACGTCCTCAGCGGAGACTTGAGCTGGAGAGGTACCTGGATTGTCAGAGAAGGAATTAAGGACAACAGGTTTGAGGAGGGATACATGAAAGCAGTTGGGAATCCGTAAGGTGACCGGGAGTTTCAACTTGTAGGCCACGGGATTGATTTGGTTCAGAACCTCGAACGGATGGATGAACCGTGAACCAAACTTATAGGAAGGGATCTTGAGACGGACAAATTTGGAGGAAAGCCAGACCTTGTCTCCTGGACGGAATTGAGGAGGATCCAGACGTCTCTTATCAGCATGTCTCTTCATCCGCTCGGAGGACTGAAGAAGTGCAGATCTAGTGTCTTCCCAAAATTCGCTGACAAGAGACTCCACGGCAGGATTGTCCACAAAAAAAGAGACGGGAAACGGAATCCGGGGGTGTTGACCGTAGACCACAAAGGACGGGGATTTAGTAGAAGACTCGCTCTCATGGTTGTTATAGGAGAACTCGACCCAGGGCAGGAGCTCAACCCAATCGTTATCGTGAGCATTGACGAAGTGCCGGAGAAAACTGGTAAGGAGCTGGTTGATACGTTCCACTTGACCATTGGATTGAGGGTGATAAGCAGAGGAAAAATCCAAGGAGCTGTCCAGCAGCTTTCACATAGCTCTCCAGAAGCGCGAAGTGAACTGAACCCTGTGATCAGACACAATGTGGAGGAGTAGGCCTTTAAGACGGAAGATGTGATAGATGAAGTCCTTGGCCAGCACAGATGCAGAAGGAAGACCAGGCAGAGGGATGAAGTGGGCCATTTCAGAGAAGTGGTCACAGACCACTCAAATGACTGTACAACTGGCAGAGACAGGGAGATCCATAATGAAGTCCATAGCTATGTGTTGCCACGGAGCGGAAGACACGGGAAGAGGAAGGAGACGGCCGGATGGAAGGTGTCGGGGAACCTTGTTACGGGCACAGGAGGAACAAGCCGCGACAAAGTCCGCAACATCCTTGCACATAGAAGGCCACCAGTAATGTCGGGCGATGAGCAGAAAGGTCTTCCTCTGACCAGCATGACCGGCTAGTTTGGATGAATGGCCCCAGAGTAGAACCTTCTTACAATCTGGAACTGCCACAAATGTCTTACCGGGTGGAAGAAGAGACAGGTTAAACGGAGCCACAGTTATTACTTTGGAGGGGTTAATGATATGTAGAGGCTCTTCCTCTTGGTCAGTTGACAGGAACTAGCGGGATAAAGCATCAACCTTAATGTTCTTGTCTGCCGGGTGGTAATGCAGTGAAAGAGGAGCGGGCAAAGAATAGAGACAACCTAGCCTGACGCGGATTAAGTCTTTGGGCATTTTTTAAGTAGGCCAGGTTTTTGTGGTCACTGTAGATGACCACCGGGTGTAGAGCCCCCTCCATTAGGTAACGCCACTCCTCCAGTGCCAATTTGATGGCTAGCAGCTCACGATCTACTATGGAGTAGTTGCGCTAGGACGAGGAGAAGAGCTTGGAGTAGAAGCAGCAGATTACCATTCTCCCGGACGGGGATTTCTGGGTGAGCACCACTCCAGCTCCGGAGGAGGATGCATCAACCACAAGGAAGAACTGCTTGCTGCAATCCGAACGGTGCAGCGCTGGGGCGGAGGAGAAGGCTTGTTTTAGGGAGACGAAGGCCTCCTCCGCTTCGGAAGTCCAGTCCCTGGGATTTGCTCCCTTACGGGTAATCGTGAAGATGGGTGCGGTCCGGGAGGAGAAATGAGGGATGAAGAGGCGGTAATAATTTGCGAAGCCCAGGGATCGCTGAATCGCCTTCAACCCCTCCGGTCGGGGCCACTTTAAGATGGCAGAAACCTTCTCGGGATCCATCCGAAGACCAGTCTCGGAGATAATATAGCCCAGGAACGGATGGGAGGTCTGCTCGAAGAGGCATTTCTCAAATTTTGCGTATAGGCGATTCTGCCGGTGCCTTAGCAGAAACTGACGAACATTCCTCCGGTGTGTGGGCAGGTCCGGAGAGAAGACCAAGATATCGTCCAGGTACACCACCACGCAAGAATACAGGAGATCACGGAAGATGTCATTAATCAGCTCCTGGAAGACGGCTGGGGCATTACAGAGACCAAAGGGCATCACGCGATATTCATTGTGACCGTCCCGGGTGTTGAATGCCGTCTTCCACTCGTCTCCCTGGTGGATCCGGACCAAATTGTACACCCCAAAAAGATCGAGCTTGGTGAAGATCTTCGCGCCTTTAAGGCGGTCAAACAGCTCCAAGATGAGAGGGAGGGGGTACTTATTTTTGATGGTAATCTGGTTGAGACTCCTGTAATTAATACAGGGATGTAGTGAGCCGTCTTTCTTCTTAACGAAGAAGTATCCTGCTCCAGGCGGGGAGGTAGATTTCTGGATGAATTTCCTAGCAAGATTCTCTTCTATGTAATCAGACATGGCCCGGGCCTCAGCCAGCGACAAGGGGTAGATACGCCCACGGGGAAGAGAAGCACCAGGTACCAGGTCAATTGGGCATTCAGAAGGCCTATGAGGTGGAAGTGTCTCTGTCTCCTTTTTCTCAAAGATGTTCGCATAGGACCAGTAGGGTGCCGGAAGACCAGGTAGATTAGCCAGAGTAGACGGAGGTCGAGCTGGATGAATCAGAACCAGGCAGGACTCGTGGCATTCCTGCCGCCAACGTAGCACTTCACCAGACCTCCAATTCAGGACAGGTTTATGTCTCTGTAACCAGGGTAGACCAAGCAAGAGGGTGTGAGAGAGACCGGACAGCACATGAAATGAGATCTTCTCCGAGCGCAGCATTCCCACCTGAAGGGTTACAGGCTCTGTTACGAGCAAGATGGTCTCTGGAAGAAGTCTCCCATCCACGGAAGCGACCGCCAATGGTTCAGCCAGGTGTATGGTAGAAATCTGATACTGCTCCACAACAGCCTGTGAAATGAGATTCCCAGTGGCTCCGGAATCCAGGTGGGCAGTCACAAAGAAGCAGGTCTCACCACTGGAAATAGCAAAAGATAGCATCAAGGATGGAGAGGATTTACTGTTGCCTAGGACGACCTCTCCAAGTGGTCCTAGACACTGGAGTTTCCCGACTTCACCAGGCAACAATGGATAAGATGCTATTTATTGCCACAGTAGACGCAACTCCCCTCAGCTCGGCGCGTCTCCAGGAGAGACTTGACCATCTTGGTTTGGTCAATTTGCATAGGCTCTGGGGAACGTGTCCAAGGAATAGCTGGTTGCGAGGCTGGGTTTTGGAACACAGGAGCGAGATGCAGAAGTCTTCTTTCCCGGGTAGTCTCCTTAGCTCGTTCCTAAAAACGGATGTCAATCCGGGTAGCTAATGACACCAGGTTGTCCAGGGTGGAAGGGATGTCACGACCGGCTAACTCATCCTTGATCCATTCGGAAATACCCTCCCAGAAGGAGGACACCAGGGCCTCATTGTTCCAGGCAAGCTCTGATGCGAGGGTTTGAAAATGTATGGCATACTGGCCCACGGTGAGACTCCCTTGACGGAGACGAAGAAGTGAGGAGGCAGTAGAAGATTTTCATCCGGGCTCGTCGAAGACCTTCCAGAAGGCAGTGAGGAAAGCCGGAAGATTGGACACCAGGGCATCCCCTCTCTCCCACAGAGGGTTTAGCCATGCCCATGCTTCCCCGGTGAGGTGAGACATGATGAACGCCACCTTGGCCCGGTCGGAGGGGAACTGATGTGCCAGGAGTTCAAAGTGCAGCATACATTGATTAAGGAAGCCTCGACATAAGATGGGGTCACCACCAAAACGTGAAGGAGCAGAGAGCCGCGGTCCAGAGCCAGGTGCCATAATACCAGTATGTTGAGGTACCGCCGGAGCGGGTGCCGTTCGGCTAGAGACGGACACAGACAGGGTGGACAGCGTGTCCAGGCGAGAGTTGCCTGGCCACAGATAGGACAGGATAGTCTCTTGTTGGGATCTCTGACGTGAGACCTCCTGGTACAGGTCAGATAGCAAAGGAGTCTGGGGTAGTGTTGAGCCACCCCCGTAGTGTTCGGGTTCGGTTCGGTTCGTCGAACACCGGGATGTTCGAGGAACTGTTCGTCGAACTGTTCGTCGAACACCTTAGAACACGGTCGAACACCGTTAAAACCAATGGCAGGCAAATAAAAACACATAGAAACACATAGAAAACACCTGCAAAGGTGTCCAAAAGCTGACAAACTGCTCAGAAGACACTCTCTTTAAAAAAGCCGGCCGGCAAATTCAGCAGCGGCATACACCGGTACCCGACAATTTAGACAAGAAGGAATAGAGCATCACACATAGATTAGATAGATAGAAACATGTCAGTCACACATATAAGAAGCACAGTGACAGTGTTGGTTACTGCACTTGTCATTTAGTGTAAAGGATTTATTAAAAAAAATATTAGTGTTTTCATGCACTGTCTCTTTAAAAAAGCCGGCCGGCAATTCAGCATCTGTACCCGACAATTTAGAACAGAAAGAATAGAGCTTCACACATAGATTAGATAGATAGAAACATGTCAGTCACATATATAATAAGTACAGTGATAGTGTTGCTTACTGTACTTGTCATTTAGTGTAAAGGATTTATTTAAAAAAATAATAGTGTTTTCATGCACTGTCTCTTTAAAAAAGCCGGCCGGCAATTCAGCAGCGGTACCCGACAATTTAGAATAGAAAGATAGAGCATCACACATAGATTAGATAGATAGAAACATGTCAGTCACATATATATGAAGTACAGTGATAGTGTTGGTTACTGTACTTGTCATTTAGTATTAAAATAAAGGATTTATTATTAAAAAAATTGGCGTGGGGTTCCCCTTAATTTTAGGCTCTAGCGGAGGTTAAGCAGACGGCTGGGGCAGATGTTTGAAGCCTGGGAAGGGGGTAATACCCACGGAGCTTCCCAGGCTACTAATATCAGCCCCCAGCTGAATACATAGCCTTTACTAGCTATTAAAATGGGGGACCCCCCAAAAAAAATGACGTGGGGTCCCCCCTAATTTAATAGCTAGCAAAGGCTAGGCAGACAGCTGGGGGCTGATATTAATAGCCCAGGAAGGGAGCCATGAATATTGGCCCCCTCCCAGGCTAGAAACACCAGCCGTCAGCCGCCCCAGAAATGGCGCATTCATAGGATGCGCCAATTCTGGCACTTAGCCTCGCTCTTCCACGCTGCCCTGGTGCGGTGGCAGGGGGTAATAGGGTTGGGGTTGATGTCAGCTTATAATGCCAGCTGACATCAAGCCAAGGTTAGTAATGGAGAGGCGTCTATAAGACACCCCCATTACTAACCCCATAGTCAAAGTTAAAAAAAACACAAACACCCAGAATAAAGTCCTTTAATTGAAATAAAGACACAATCCTTTATTGTTCTAAATTAAACCATACTTACCATCACGCCCATTCCAGCTGAAGCCAACGATCTCCTGCAATAAAAGAAAAATAATAAAGCAACCTCATCCTTACCTTTCCATGGTTCCCACGACAGCTTCAGCTCTGCTACATCGAGATGACAGGCTGGACCGCAGCAGAACGCTGCCATCCAGCCTGTCATCCCGCAGACACTGAGAAGCGCAGGCTTGCTTGCGCTGCTCAGCGTCTCTCTGTGACGACATCCAGATGAGCCGAGTTCATGTCCAATGAACTCGGCTCACCTCATGCACGTCACTGACAGCGTGGGAAAATTCTCACGCTGAAGCGCTGATTGCAGGAGAATTTTCCCACGCTGTCAGTGACGTGCAGGAGGTGAGCTGAGTTCATTGGACATGAGCTCACCTCATGCACATCACTGACAGCGTGGGAGAATTCTCCTGCACTCAGCACTTCAGCGTGAGAATTTTCCCACGCTGTCAGTGACGTGCATGAGGTGAGCCGAATTCATTGGACATGACCTCGGCTCATCTGGATGCCGTCACAGCGAGACAGTGACGAGCGCAAGCATGCCTGCGCTTCTCAGTGTCTGCGGGATGACAGACTGGATGGCAGCGTTCTGCTGCGGTCCAGCCAGTCATCTCGATGTAGCAGAGCTGAAGCTGTCGTGGGAACCATGGAAAGGTAAGGATGAGGTTGGTTTATTATTTTTCTTTTATTGCAGGAGATCGTTGGCTTCAGCTGGAATGGGTGTGATGGTAAGTATGGTTTAATTTAGAACAATAAAGAATTGTGTCTTTATTTCAATTAAAGGACTTTATTCTGGGTGTTGTGTTTTTTTTAAATACTTTACTAGAAATTCATGGTGGTCATGTCTAATACTGGCGTGACCCCATGAATTTTGGGCTTGGGGCCAGCTGATAATACCAAGCTGGCCCTAACCCCTTTATTACCCAGTGAGCCACCGCACCAGGGCCCTGGATGAGTTGGGTACAGCGCCAGAAGATGGCGCTTCTATGAACGCGCCATTTTCCGGGGTGGCTGCGGACTGCAATTTGTAGCGGGGGGGGGCCCAGAAAGCTTGGGCCTCCCTGCGCTGCAGATTCCAGCCCCCAGCTGCCTAGTTGTACCTGGCTGGACACAAAAATAGGGCGAAGCCCCACGTAGTTTTTTTTTAATTATTTCATGAAATTCATGAAATAATTAAGAAAAAAAGGCCTTCCCTATATTGTTGTGTCCGGCCAGGTACAAATAGGCAGCTGGTGGTTGGGGGCAGCCCGTTCCTGCCTGCTCTACCTGGCTGGACACAAATATAGTGCGAAGCCCCACTTCAATTTTTTTTAATTATTTCATGAAATTCATGAAATAATTAAGAAAAAAAGGGCTTCCCTATATTGTTGTGTCCGGCCAGGTACAAATAGGCAGCTGGTGGATGGGGGCAGCCCGTTCCTGCCTGCTGTGCCTGGCTGGACACAAATATAGTGCGAAGCCCCACTTCAATTTTTTTAAATTATTTCAGGAAATTCAGAAATAATTTAAAAAAAATTGACGTGGGGCTTCGCACTATATTTGTGTCCAGCCAGGTACAGCAGGCAGGAACGGGCTGCCCCCAACCACCAGCTGCCTATTTGTACCTGGCCGGACACAACAATATAGGGAAGCCCTTTTTTTCTTAATTATTTCATGAAATAATTTAAAGAAAATTGACGTGGGGCTTCGCCCTGTTTTTGTGTCCAGCCAGGTACAACTAGGCAGCTGGGGGCTGGAATCCGCAGCGCAGGGAGGCCCAAGCTTTCTGGGCCACCCCCGCTGCAAATTGCAGTCCGCAGCCACCCCGGAAAATGGCGCGTTCATAGAAGCGCCATCTTCTGGCGCTGTACCCAACTCATCCAGGGCCCTGATGCGGTGGCTCACTGGGTAATAAAGGGGTTAGGGCCAGCTTGGCATTATCAGCTGGCCCTAAGCCCGAAATTCATGGGGTCACGCCAATATTAGACATGACCACCATGAATTTCTAGTAAAGTATTTAAAAAAAACACAACACCCAGAAAAAAGTCCTTTAATTGAAATAAACACACAATTCTTTATTGTTCTAAATTAAACCATACTTACCATCACGCCCATTCCAGCTGAAGCCAACGATCTCCTGAAATAAAAGAAAAATAATAAAGCAACATCATCCTTACCTTTCCATGGTTCCCATGACAGCTTCAGCTCTGCTACATCGAGATGACAGGCTGGACCGCAGCAGAACGCTGCCATCCAGCCTCTCATCCCGCAGACACTGAGAAGCGCAGGCTTGCTTGCGCTCCACAGTGTCTCTCTGTGAGGGCATCCAGATGAGCCGAGTTAATGTCCAATGAACTCGGCTCACCTCATGCACGTCACTGACAGCGTGGGAAAATTCTCCTGCACTCAGCGCTTCAGCGTGGGAGAATTCTCACACTGAAGCGCTGAGTGCAGGAGAATTCTCCCACGCTGTCAGTGACGTGCAGGAGGTGAGCTGAGTTCATTGGACATGAGCTCACCTTATGCACGTCACTGACAGCGTGGGAAAATTCTCCTGCACTCAGCGCTTCAGCGTGGGAGAATTCTCACACTGAAGCGCTGAGTGCAGGAGAATTCTCCCACGCTGTCAGTGACGTGCAGGAGGTGAGCTGAGTTCATTGGACATGAGCTCACCTTATGCACGTCACTGACAGCGTGGGAGAATTCTCCTGCACTCACCGCTTCAGCGTGAGAATTTTCCCACGCTGTCAGTGACGTGCATGAGGTGAGCCGAGTTCATTGGACATGAACTCGGCTCATCTGGATGTCGTCACAGAGAGACGCTGAGTAGCGCAAGCAAGCCTGCGCTTCTCAGTGTCTGCGGGATGAGAGGCTGGATGGCAGCGTTCTGCTGCGGTCCAGCCTGTCATCTCGATGTAGCAGAGCTGAAGCTGTCGTGGGAACCATGGAAAGGTAAGGATGAGGTTGCTTTATTATTTTTCTTTTATTGCAGGAGATCGTTGGCTTCAGCTGGAATGGGCGTGACGGTAAGTATGGTTTAATTTAGAACAATAAAGGATTGTGTCTTTTTTTTAATTAAAGGACTTTATTCTGGGTGTTTGTGTTTTTTTTAACTTTGACTATGGGGTTAGTAATGGGGGTGTCTTATAGACGCCTCTCCATTACTAACCTGGGCTTGATGTCAGCTGGCATTATAAGCTGACATCAACCCCAACCCTATTACCCCCTGCCACCGCACCAGGGCAGCGTGGAAGAGCGAGGCTAAGTGCCAGAATTGGCGCATCCTATGAATGCGCCATTTCTGGGGCGGCTGACGGCTGGTGTTTCTAGCCTGGGAGGGGGCCAATATTCATGGCTCCCTTCCTGGGCTATTAATATCAGCCCCCAGCTGTCTGCCTAGCCTTTGCTAGCTATTAAATTAGGGGGGACCCCACGTCATTTTTTTTGGGGTGTCCCCCATTTTAATAGCTAGTAAAGGCTATGTATTCAGCTGGGGGCTGATATTAGTAGCCTGGGAAGCTCCGTGGGTATTACCCCCTTCCCAGGCTTCAAACATCTGCCCCAGCCGTCTGCTTAACCTCCGCTAGAGCCTAAAATTAAGGGGAACCCCACGCCAATTTTTTTAATAATAAATCCTTTATTTTAATACTAAATGACAAGTACAGTAACCAACACTATCACTGTACTTCATATATATGTGACTGACATGTTTCTATCTATCTAATCTATGTGTGAAGCTCTATTCTGTCTGTTATAAATTGTCGGGTACCGCTGCTGAATTGCCGGCCGGCTTTTTTAAAGAGACGGTGCATGAAAACACTATTATTTTTTTTGATAAATCCTTTACGCTAAATGACAAGTACAGTAAGCAGTACTTTCACTGTACTTTGTATATATGTGGCTGACATGTTTATATCTATCTAATCTATGTGTGATTCTCTATTCTTTCGGTTCTAAATTGTCGGGTACAGGTGTATGCCGCTCCTGAATTGCCGGCTTTTCATGTTTCACTGTTGGCACTGTTCCCATCGATTTGGGCAATCACTGTAATGCCACAACCACCATGGCTGTGGCATTACAGTGAGTGGCAGACAATCCCTGCATGATTGGTGCTCTAAATAGCGCCAGACATGCAGGACACGCTTTTGGTGCACGAACAGTTATCGAACATAACCTCGAACAGCCGAATTTTTTGCAAATCGTTCGGGTTCGTCGAACAACTCGAACACCGCCCAAAACAGCTCGAATTTGAGATTGGCGAACAGTTCTAGTCGAACACCGCTCATCTCTAGTCTGGGGGCCACCGGGTTCCATGGCCTGTGCAAACTATTACGAGTCCAGGTGGTGGAACCTCTGTGCTTCGGTGCAAGGAGGGACCAGAGGGGCGTGACTAAGTACCTACTCGGCCTGACCAAGGTCGCACGGCGGCTGAATCGACTCCGTGAACCAGGGAGGGACCGAGCAAGTGGACCAGGTGCCACTCTGGGACCGACATTGTGTGAGAGCAGGTGACTCCCACGGGTCAGATGGCAGGAACTGACCTGCACAGCGGATGAGCATGGCTGGAAAGCAGACCGGTGGTCCTGGTAGACAACCTAGCGGGCACGACAGGTAACAGGCAGGTGCTTCAGGTAGGCAGGCAGGCGGGCACAAGAGGTAACAGGCAGGTGCTTCCAGGTATGCAGGCTGGTGGCACAACAGGTAACAGGCAGGTGCTTCCAGGTAAGCAGGCTGGTAAGCACGGAAGGTAACTATCAGGCAGAATGGCGGGCAGGACTGACAGCCAGTGGGACCTGAGGGCTGAAGCAAGTGTTAGCACACGGAACAACAACCATTGCACAGGTATCTCCATAATGGAGGAGGTGCTTTAAATAGGGGAAGTCCTCCGGCCATTGGCCGGGGACTTTTTAGGATGGTGCGTGCGGCCCCTTTAAGAGGGACGGAGCGCACGCCCTAAGCACAGTGCCCGGGAAGCTGCGCGCATTGCGCTCCACAGTAGCTGCATGACGGGAGCCGGAAGATGCCGGACCAGGACCGTGGCGGTGAGGGGAACGTCGTCTCTGCCCGGCAGGAGGCAGAGACGTTGATGCTACACAATCCCAGTCTCGACCATAATTCTTCACGACCTTTTTAAGCATGGCATTCAGGGTCTTAGTGAACTTCGCAACCAAACCGTCCTTCTGTGGATGGTACACCGACTTCCTGAGTTGTGTAATATGGAGAGCCTTACACAACTCTCTCATCACCTTTGACATGAAAGGAGTTCCTTGGTCTGTCAGTATCTCCTTTGGCAGGCCCGTCTGGGAGAAGATATGTACCAGCTCTCGGGTTATACTCCTGGCAGAGGATTTTCTCAATGGTACTACCTTGGGGTATCGTGTTGCATAGTCCAGCACCACTAGGATGTATTTGTGACCCCTGGCGGACTTAACTAAGGGCCATACCAGGTCCATAGCAATGTGGTCAAACAGAGCTTCTATAATGGGTAATGGGACCAGGGGACTATGGAAGTGGGACACGGCAGCAGTTAGCTGGCACATAGGACAGGACCGACAATAGTTGACCACCTCCCGGTGACACCAAGGCCAGTTAAACCTTTGAAGGACCCGCTCTTGGGTTTTGTCTATGCCCAGATGCCCCCCCCCAATACATGAGAATGAGTTAGGTTTAGCACCCTACGCCTATAGGGTCCTGGTGCTAAAAGCTGCTCTAACACTTCCCCTCTCTGTTTAGTGATCCGATAAAGCAAATCTTCATTGACTGAAAAATAAGGAAACCTGGTGTCATCCCCTGGCTCCTGGGCAACCCCATTTATCACCATCTCATTGTTCCATGCCGTTTTCAAAGAAAGTACTGCATTTCTGCAGTACCAAAATTTCCCCCAGAAACTCCCAGTTCAGGAATCTCATCCCCATGGGTCCCTATCTCGTCCTCGTTGCAAGCAAGGACACACAGAGGGAACTCATCTGCCTCTGGCTGTAATAGGGATTCCCATGGATGAACCGGCTCTTGTCTGAGCAAGTGGGTACCCCCTTTCCCCACAAGTCCCAGAACAGCCGGTAGTCCCGCCTGATTATATCCGGGTGTAACAAGTTTCTGACTACCCCGACCTCATGGGACTCAGTACCACGGTTCATTTTTATACTCACTTAGGTGACGGGGTAGTCCTTGGCGTCTCCATGGATACAGAGGATGCCCAAGTGTTTCCCAGGGATGAACTGATAGGGAAGTGTGGCCCTTACCAGAGTCACTAAACTTCCCGAGACCAAAAGTCCAGACACCAGTACCAAATTTATGGACACTGGACATGACTGTGGCCCCTCACCGGGCTGATGATCTGCACTGCAGGCAGGGTATGCGTAGTATGAACAGCGCCTCTCAACGCTGCAATCCATCTGCTCAGAGGTCATTGGACAATGGGCGGCTACGTGTCCAGGCCTGCGGCACCTCCAGCAAATCAAGTCTTTCCCATGGGCTTTCTGCAGACCCTCAGGGACCCCTTGGGACCCCAGACTCCCCCCAGCGGCTCTAACACTCCTCTTTTGGGACTCTTTTCCCAGTATGGGGATGCAGCACCACCCGGCTTCCTTAGGGACTTCACGACCACCTGGTATCTTTCTAGAGGCCGACAAAGTATACTCCTGGGCATCCAGCAAGGCAAGGTCATAATACGTCTTTTGGGGCTCACCAGTCATATATTGGGCCAGCACCTCCAACCACTGCTCCAGCGGTAGTTTCTCCAGCTCTGCCACACACTCAAACACAGTCAAAAATGCCTCCACATCATCGCCCGAGGTCATTTTTTGCATTGGTCGCCTTACCACTTTTCCAATGCTCGAGTCATTACCTGGAGTAGGGGGACAGGCTGTCGGCCTTCCCCGAGCCACCTCAGCAAGCAAATCCATCTGTTGCTGCTGTTGTCTGAGCTAGTCCTGTTGGTGCTGCTGCTGTTGGTGGATCTGCTGCAATAGTAGCTTGCTTGTCTCCTGCTGAGCTAGCACAAGATGCTTGACCAGGTCCTCCATACTGTCGGCCTTTGATTCCTAGCTTATAGCCATCTTTACCCAGGACATGCGGTTTGTCCTCAGCCGTTACATGTGCCTCCTGGGGATCTTGCCCGCACTTCTACTGCCTCCTGTGGTAGATCGCTTGCTCAGCTGCATACGTAGGTAAACACAGTTACGCTATCTCTTTAAAACTTCTGGTTGGTTGGTTTAATAAAAAAGTGCAGCATAAACCAACAATGAGTCCGCAAAAGAAAATAAAGCCCGCTGGGCAAACAGGAGAGGCAAAACAAAATGGCAACACAAAAGCACAGTCTTTGTGGAGGCAGGTATCCGCCTGCTCAGAGTGCAGATACTCCGTGTGGTTTAGGATAGCTCCACATAAACAGATCTGGAGTTCCTCACTCCAGACCAACTGAACACTGAATGCCTCAGCTGGGCAAGTATTTAAACCTTCCCCAGACCACACCCTGGGGGGGAGATATGGGGATCAACCTCCCATCTGCTCTATGGTTGTTCTCATAAAAACACGCCGTTTGGAAATGGAGACTTAACCCCTCCTTGCACATAACATGCTGGAGGAAACTTAGCTGTTTAAATTCACTGACATCAATAGCATCAGCGAAACATATCTCCCCTCCAGCACTTTACCAGTGACTTTGTCACTATATATATATATATATATATATATATATATATATATATGAATAAATGTAAATATAAACATACAGTACCTGTTTAATTTTGACAATGGGAGACACATATTTTTGCAGTATCAGATATGTGTTGTTAATTTTTTTTGTAAACATTATACTTGTGTCCAAAATGTATGGTGAAAGAAAAAGTAGCACTATCAACTGACATAGTAGTGTAGGAGAAAAATAGAATAGCTTAAAATGTTGGAGACACTTTCAGAATCACTGGCACTGCAGACACCAGCTGTCCTGGCAGTAGAAAATGCAGGTCACAATTGCCATGCTTTGCTTCTGGAAAACATATAAGTGAGGAGGAAGTAGAGAGTGCAATGACATATATAGAACATCATTTGTCTTAGTTATAGCAAGAAAATGTAACCTCTGACAGTGAGACTATCAGATTGGGACACGATTCAAAAACCTTGCTGTATTGCTGGTTCTGCAAGCCATGGTGGTGGGTGCACTGGTATTGGTAGTGCATCAGGGCAAATCTGAAGGTATAAATTACATGTATGGCAGACTCAATTTTCATTTTCAGTGTCTCTACCTTATGTTGTGAGTAAGCTCTTATGGTCAGGGAGGTTCTCTCTATCATTCTCTCTTCTGTAACTTGTAAGCTCTTAAGATATGCTGGGTCCTCTAAATCTCTATTCCTTGTAGAGTGTAAGTTATTAGGGTGAGTGGGCTCCTGTCTCTTGCCTGTAGAATGTAATTCCTAATGATCAGTGGGCAACTCCCTTTCTTTTGCCTACAGAGGGTAAGTACTTATGGTTAGGGGGGTCCTCTCTCCCTCTTTATGTTTCACCTGTAAATTGTTTCCTCTTATAGTTGGAGAAGTACTCTCTCTCCATCTTGTAAAGTCTAAGCTCTTATGGCCAGTGGCGTTTTCTCTCTCTCTCTTTCCTCTCCCTCAAGTATATTTTTTGAGCAATTATAAGCTTTCTATAATTGAGAGTCACCCAAATTTATTTGCCAAATTTTGGTGGAAAATCCAATTTGAATTTCAAAAAGATCTGTGCCTCTTTAGCATAAAGCTGGGAAAATGCAGATTAATTGAAACAAATTGAACTATGCTATGATAAATATGCATTTACCAAAAAGTAGAATAAGCTTATTATACCTGTAAGTCTACAAGTGAAATCTGTATAGAACTGGAAAAGTTCACATTTCTGTTTTTCCAGAAGCTTTTAAATTTGTCTTTAGTCAGGATCAGAAATGCATGTAGTGTTTTTCAGAAGGAACAATTGCCCTGGGTAAAACTTATTTATAGATTCTGGCTGTATTCTTTCAGACTTAACATTTGGATGAATGCTTCATTTCCCATTGACGGCTGAAAGTTTACACTGTGTTAGTTTGTAAAGAATATGACACAGCTACTGCACATACAAGTTGCTAATAAGAGTTTGGATCACAGCTTTACACACAGAATTATTTTATTGTGACAGTTTAAATGAAACAAGACTTATTTCAATTTTCACTGAAACTTAAAAACTGTGGCTAGATTGACACAAAATTACTGCCCGAAATATACATTTACATTCATTATATTCCATGTAAACATTATTAGTACTGTACATTAACATGAAAAATATTAATTTGTACCTTGTTAGCTAGTATATAGAAACATATTAAAATTTGAGAGACCTCAGTGGTTGATACCGTTTAATGGCTAACTGAAAAGATGGTAATAAATAGCTATTGAGCCTAGTCAGTTCTCTTCATCAGGTATAGTATAACACAAACTCTTCATAGTTAAAGTGGAATCAAAAATAACTAGACCAACATTATTATGGTACATAACATGTACAATATAATCACCAAATACAAAGCTGAAGTTGGTTATACATACACTAATTAATATTCAAAGTAAAGAAACTATAAAAATATTGTTTTCATGTATTTTTTATGACCTTTTAAGGTCCTCTGAGCTAGTAGGGAAGGAGGATCTTTTATTTAAGGTCCACACCTACTAACCAAAACAGAGCTCTCTTTCAAATAGTTAATCTCAGTCTGAAGAATTTGACATTTCTGTGCATGACATTGATAGCCCATATAACTCACTAAGAACCATATAACAATTGTTTTCTACTATAATGGCACGGCAGGGAAATCGAATGTGTTCTGTTAAACTCCTCCTTGTTAAAGTTCCCAGCAGCATGACAACCTGTAATTAGCTTATTGTAAGGGACTTTACCAACAAAAAAAATTATCCAAATATCCAAAAAAAGACAGTTCTTTTAATTATACCCAGTTATGACAAGACATGGTTATTAATAAAATTAATAGCTTTGAAAATGTTTGACCATTGTTTCAGAATCAAATAACAATATGTGTAATAAGCATTTTAGTAAAATAAGGGGAACCTCCCAAAACATATATGTAATTATTTTTATGTTAATATATTAATAAATAATTTTCATGCCAAAAATCACTGCCATTCCTCAAATTTAAAAAAAAATTCAGGCAAAACTAAGAATATCTATTCTTGTTCTATAATATTGTATTGGATTATTATTCAGCTGGAAGTGATATACATTAGTTATTGAAGTAATTTAGGTTGCAGTCACACATGGCCCTGATCTTTTGAGATAAAATACAATTTCAATATTAGCATTATTATAAATCAGCAATGCAGAAATTAAATAATATTCACAACTGCACATTAATATAATAATCACATACACAGAGATATTTTATTATACAAATTAGGTCTACTCTTTTTAATGTAGGTAACTCCAACGGTGTATACACAAAAGAACATAATGGACAGAAGGTGGTCCCTTATGGAGATTAAGTATTAAGCTAAAACACTATCAGATTATATTTAATAAATACACTAAAAATATTACCCTAATCACATATTTCCATGACAAAGTATATTGTCTAACTAACAAATAAAGTAGCACTCTGTAACGTTTAGTATGCAAACATGAAATAAATGAAATTTGAATAGCATTACTGCTCAAGAAAATAGAAATAATAGAGAAATCTTAACGCATAAATTGGCCAATTCATGTATACCTGGCAGCCTTGGTAAGGCGTTTCTCATTGCCAGGAACTTCACAGTGTGAATCCTCTCTTAGAGACTAAAGTCTGCATGTGTATGGGAAGGTAAGACCCTGCTGTAATTAAAACCGCCTATGGATTAGAGGCGGGGTGCTCAGTCAGAAGGCCTATGTATATAAACGAAAAAGACTGGCCATTGTATATGGAGATGGCTATTCTTAGCAAGCGCCTGTACACACCAGTTTTCAGTTTTGGAAGTGACGGTCAGTCTTTTTCATTTAAAAGTATATTGTCTGATTTTATGGTTTAGATTCTTCTCCATAAGAGGAAAGGCAAAATATGGCACTTCCGGTGAGTTGGTGCACAAGTAGGACCCTATCTCATTAAACTATATTTACAAAATTTGCACTCAAATGTGATTCATAAGGATGAAAATGTATTTGTGAAATAATACTGAAAATAAGAGACGTTTCAGTCTGTAAATCAACCATCATCAGTCTCCTGCCAGGGTATGAACAAAAAATACAAAGCATATAACCATTCAGTTATATATCACCATATGAAACATGTCAAAGAAGATAAACTAACAAAAGAAGAAATAAACAAATGAGTAAAAAAAGTAAAAAAAACATAATGCAATATAAAGCAACCGACAGTAAATCGAAGAATGCATCATTCAATCATTCTCAAGAGAGAAAAAAAAAAAAACAGAAAAATAATTCATAATGGACATTACAATTTAAATTAAATTGAAAAAAGTAGCAGGAAAAGGGGAAGGAGCCAGTGGAGCCCAAAGTGTGAAACTTACCAGGAATCATGGTTCTGTGTTCCCATCTGGGAATGGATCATGTCCGGTACTATGCTACTCCATTTGCAGGTGCCGCCGTAGTCTTGACCCCGGAAGCGGAGCTATTACGCGTGCAGGGAAATTGTCCCAATCTTATGGAGCATCGCATCTGGGGTTGTAGGATGTGTGAGGACGCCAGATGCCATGTGTCTCATTGATTTCCCCAGTTGCCAGGCAACGCAGCATGCAACTGTGTCTGGCACTAGGCAGTGGTGGGATGTTCTCCATTCTGCTGTGCAAGCTAGTAGGAAGTGTTTATCAGGGGTTGATTGGGAGGTATTCAACACTTCATCATTAGGCGGGCTATTTAATCCTGTTCACTGCTAAGTCCTGTGCTGTTTTTTGCAGTTCTCATGTGCTGTGGAGGTGAGTGGTGCTGGCAGAAGTGTTGCTATCTTTTCAGGTGTTTTCTCATTTTCTTTTCTGGTTACACTTCCTGGGGTTCTTGAGTATTCCTGGCCCTCAAGGGCTCGTCTAGCTGGGCAGCTTGTGCCAAGTGCGTCTGTGGTTGCACCTTTGCTGGTTTGGTGCCAGTCTTGCTCGGTCTCTCTGAATAGTGAAACAAAACCAGCATTGAATGAGAACCTAAAATTTAACTTTTAATAGTAATTTTAAAATATGGTATTACTAAAATCCATGTATACCAACAACATGGAGACAAATAGATATGAAAGCAATCGACCTAACAGGTCCATGAATGTTACCCCAATATGGATAACAACCAGTACAAAAACTGTAAAAAAAAATGCTAAGTGACCGGGGCAGTCCACAGCTAACTGTTAGCTGTGGAAAGCCCGATAATACAACAGCGTGCGTCTCCCAATAGCACATAACAGATTAAATAGACAATGTCATTAAGAACTATCTTCAGTGTAAAGAACAACAAGGAGTCCTGTAAATGATGGTATGGCTCCCACAGAGCGCTGCTCTCAACATTGTTGAGTCTGCCTAGGATTACAAGAAGAGACAGACTTGCGCTAGTCTAAATCCACATAAGATCTGTGCTTAGTTCTCCAGATGTTTGGAACAACTTCCCTGGCAAGTTCCTTAAACATGTGGTTACTCCGCTTGTGACCCTGGATCCTCCTTCTCCTATTCTGGTAGATAATACTGAAGAATTTAAGATAGAGAGTATCGTGGGCTCTTGTAGAGTTTGAAACTCCATTCAGTATTTGATTAATTGGAAGGGCTATAGTCCTGAGGAGAGGTCCTGGGTCTCGAGAGGTAATATACATGCCAATTGTCTCATTGCTGAGTTCCATAAGAGGATTCCAGACAAGGTGGGTGGTGAGAACCCAGACTTCTCTCCCAGGTTGATGGGTACTGTTAGGAATTGTGGTTCTGTGCTATCACCTGGGAATGGATCAGGTCCGGAACTACGCTACTCCAGTTTCAGGCGCCACCATTATCCTGATCCCAGAGGCAGAACTACTACGTATGTAGGGAAACAGTCCCAATCTTATGGAGCATCATGTTCTGATAATTTAGGAGGTGTGAGGACGTGGGATGCTGTGTCTCCCACTGATTTTTCTGGTTGCCAGGCAATGCTGCACGCTGCTGTGTCTGGTGCTAGGCAGTGGTGGGATTGTGTCCATTCTGCTGTGCAAGCTAGCAGGGAGTGGTTGTCTTGGGATGATTGGGAGGTATTCAACACCTGATTATTAGGCAGGCTATTTAATCTTGTACCCTGCTCAGCCCTGTGCTGTTTATTGCAGTTCCTATGTGCTATGGTGGTGAGTGATGCAGGCAGTAGTGTTGCTATCTTTTCATTAGTTTTCTCATTTTTTCTTCTGTTTACACTTCCTGGGGTTCTTGCAGAGGTACTCACCTGGTCCTTGACTAGTCACCGACCGTGTCACCAGAGATCAGGTGTCCGGCGACAGTGGGCCTGGGAAGGGATCTGCCAAATTCCTCCTTTCATTTATTGGGAGCTGGGTGAAGGATTATTCCCTCCCCTCAAGGGCTTGCCTAGCTGGGCAGCTTGGTCCAAGTGCATCTGTGGCTGCACCTTTGATGGTTTGGTGCCACTCCTGCTGGGTCTCTCTGCGTAGCTCATAACACCACCCAGCTTTTTATAGTCCTTACTATAGGCTCTTATTTCCAGGATCACCTGATTGGACTACTTAAAAATTGCTGTTGGATGACTGTACTGTGAGCTTGCATTTTAAATATCCTGTGTCCTCCCCACTTTTCACTATGCAGTCAATAGGAAATATACTGCCTAGTAAAGACCATTTGCTAACCCTTTTGAAGCTAGGATCCAGGAGCTAAGTCTGACAACTCTCAGTATTCTCAGTGGTTCTGAGTTCCAATAAGAGTAGGCAGATGTTATGTCCTCTTTGTGTAGAAACAATCATTTGGATACAGCCTTATCTACTTATTTTACTGATATTATAGTTTTCCTTACAATAATATATATCCTTCACAGGAGATCAAACAGATGAGAGATGAAGGAGCACATAATGGAAGCACATGAATTGCTTCATGTTAAACAGGGATACGCAGGTGATCACAATATGGACAAATCTGTTAACAGGTGATATAATGTGCAAAAAAACATACCAGCTGAATTATAGAATGACTGCATAAACAGCACTGGGAAAAGCCATGCGGTGTCCACAGGACAGGAGATGCGCTGTGACTATTATTTTCTGGATTATTTCATAAATAAATTTTCATCGTTTTGAATCACATTTGAGTGTCAAGTTTCTAAATATAATCTTCTCCATAAGAGACATATAGTTTTAAATAAATTATAATTATTTGAATTAATGAAACACATTTGTTATGACCATCAAATTTTTGGCCTCTACCACAACTGTATATGTTGTTTTTTTTATATTTTTTTTACTGGGAAGTGCAGGACCAAACAAGCTTTCTGAGACATTAAGGAACAAGCATGGAATAAACTAAGAGAAGCTAAAGACAGAAGCACTTTGTTATCTTTATGGTACAGAGTGAAAGACAAATTAGAAGAAGAATGCAATGCAAGCGTTTCATTGCCTCTGCGATAATAGGGAGATAGGTCCTATTTGTTTTGACTGGATAATGTAAATGCATTCCACCTGCCACAATTTATTGATTTTAAAATCAGCATGTGCCTAATTTCACAATTGCAGGTGTTTTGTTCTGATAGTTCCTATTTGTAATTTAAATTATCTCAAGGTCTTCAGTTATTCTAGAAAGAGTGTGAATCTGAAAAAAAAAAGAAAAAAACAAATATATAGAAATCAGATTAAGCCATCTTCACAATACACATTTCCCGATAAAAATTATTTTCATTTTTTTTGCTAAAAATGTTTATCAAAACACAGTTTGTTAAATGGATCAACTTGCATTTGGATTAAATAAATTTTAATAGATTTAAAACCATATAAGTTTTAAATAACATCTTAAAGAGGTTGGCCACTACTTTTTCATTGATAGCCTTATCTGTAGGAGACATATCCTTAAAGAGATTGGCCACTACTTTTTTATTGATGGCCTACATTTTTGGGATAGGCTGCGACACCCTACAACCCCTTCGATCAGCTGCTATGGGCACCGGCAGAAAGTTCTTGGATTCTGCAGCTCAGTCATTTCTATAGTGGCCACAGCTGGGTAATGGAGACCCACCTGCTATTGAAAGGAATAGAGGTGGATATGCAGTATTCAACCATGCTATAGGGTATAGTTTTGACAGCTGTTGTGTTCTTACGTATAGGTCATCAATAAACAGTGTTGAGGTCAACCTCAAGTGTTGACACTAAAGGACATTTGACCTTCTGTCATATATATCATAATTGCATTGATGTCAGATTCTTTTAAAATGCATAGAATCTGCCATCAATAATCAAATAATTATGTCAAACATAAGCTATATATGCACTATATGGTATGTCATTACTTCTTGACAGAAGATACAACCTTATTCTTTTTGCCTAGCAGCCTCAGCCAACCGTGTTCTATCCTGTGCATAAATATTGAATCTAATTTGAGTGCTCTATCTTACACTTTTTTCTGCCTTCTGATGGCATATTTTAACAAATTGCTTCAATTAAATCTGTTTTGATACTTTTTTTTCCATTTGAGTACAACAAACAGTAAAGACTACGACAGAATTTGTTGAATGAATGTATTGTATAACATGTGGATAAAACTTCAAATGGCATATTTTACTATAGTACCGCTAGTAGTGTTGAGCATTCCGATACCGAGAATATCGGTCGAAACCTGATATTTCAGTATCGGAGTTCCGATACTGAGTTCCAATACTTTTAGAATATCGAATACCGGAATCGGAAGTTCCCATAATGCCTGCGTTCTGCAGTGTGTCTGAAGGATGACAAGCTGGAGGGCAGCGCTCAGCTTACTGTACTTGTCATTTAGTGTTAAAGGATTTATTAAAAAAAATAATAGTGTTTTCATGCACCGTCTCTTTAAAAAAGCCGGCCGGCAAATCAGCAACGGCATACATCGGTACCCGACAATTTACAACAGAAAGAATAGAGCATCACACATAGATTAGATAGATAGAAACATGTCAGTCACATATATAAGAAGTACAGTGACAGTGTTGCTTACTGTACTTGGCATTTAGTGTTAAAGGATTTATTAAAAAAAATAATAGTGTTTTCATGCACCGTCTCTTTAAAAAAGCCGGCCGGCAATTCAGCAGCGGTACCCGACAATTTAGAATAGAAAGAATAGAGCATCACACATAGATTAGATACATAGAAACATGTCAGTCACATATATAAGAAGTACAGTGACAGTGTTGATTATTGTACTTGTCATTTAGTGTTAAAATAAAGGATTTATTAAAAAAAAAATTAGAGTGTAGTTCCCCGTAATTTTAGTCTCTAGCGGAGGTTAAGCAGACAAGCTGGGGCAGATGTTTGAAGCCTGGGAAGGGGGTAATACCCACGGAGCTTCCCAGGCTACTAATATCAGCCCCCAGCTGAATACCTAGCCTTTACTAGCTATTAAAATGGGGGACCCGCAAAAAAATGATGTTGGGTCACCCCTATTTTAATAGCTAGCAAAGGCTAGGCAGACAGCTGGGGGCTGATATCAATAGCCCTGGAAGGGTGCCATGAATATTTGCCCCCTCCCAGGCTAGAAACACCAGACGTCAGCAGCCCCAGAAATGGCGCATCCATAGGATGCGCCAATTCTGGCACTTGGCATCGCTCTTCCCACTGCCCTGTAGCGGTGGCAGTGGGGTAATAGGGCTGGGATTGATGTCAGCTTATAATGCCAGCTGATATCCAGCTCAGGTTAGTAATGGAGAGGCGCCTATAAGACACCCCCATTACTAACCCCATAGTGAAAGTTAAAAAAAACCACAAACACCCAGAATAAAGTCCTTTAATTGAAATAAACACACAATTCTTTATTGTTCTAAATTAAACCATACCTACCATCATGCCCATTCCAGCTGAAGCCAATGATCTCCTGCAATAAAAGTAAAATAATAAAGCAACCTCATCCTTACCTTTCCATGGTTCCCACGATGGCTCCAGCTCTGCTACATTCACATGACAGGCTGGATCGCAGCCGAAAGCTGCCATTCAGCTTGCCATGCCGCAGACAATGAGAAGCTCCACAGTGAAGCTCCTCAGTGTCTGGCTTTGATGGCACGAAGATGAGCAGAGGTCATGTCCAATGAACTCAGCTCACCTCATGCACGTCACTGACAGCGAGGGAAAATTCTCCTGTGCATGCAGTGAGCGTGAGAGAATTCTACTGCTGAAGCGCTGAGCGCAGGAGAATTTTCCAACGCTGTCAGTGACATGCATGAGGTGAGCTGAGTTCATTGGACATGACCTCGGCTCATCTTTATGCCGTCACAGCAAGACACTGAGGAGGGCAAGCATGCCTGTGCTTCTCAGTGTGTGTGGCATGGCAAGCTGGATGGCAGCTTTCGGCTGCGATCCAGCCTGCCATGTCAATGTAGCAGAGCTGAAGCTGTCGTGGGAACCATGGAAAGGTAAGGATGATGTTGCTTTATTATTTTACTTTTATTGCAGAAGACATTGGCTTCAGCTGGAATGGGCGTGATGGTAAGTATGGTTTAATTTAGAATATTAAAAAATTGTGCGTTTATTTCAATTAAAGGACTTTATTCTGGGTGTTGTGTTTTTTTAAATACTTTACTAGAAATTCATGGCGGTCATGTCTAATATTGGCGTGACCCCATGAATTTCGGGCTTAGGGCCAGCTGATAATGCCAAGCTGTCCCTAACCCCTTTATTACCCAGTGAGCCACCGCACCAGGGCCCTGGATGAGTTGGGTACAGCGCCAGAAGATGGCGCTTCTATGAACGCGCCATGTTCTGGGGTGGCTGCGGACTGCATTTTGCAACGGGGGGGGGGGGCCGAGAAAGCTTTTTTTTTTTTTTTAATTATTTCATGAAATTCATGAAATAATTTTTAAAAAAAGGCCTTCCCTATTCTGTTGTGTCCGGCCAGGTACAAATAGGCAGCTGGTGGTTGGGGGCAGCCCGTTCCTGCCTGCTGTACCTGGCTGGACACAAAAATAGGGCGAAGCCCCACGGCAATTTTTTTTTAATTATTTCATGAAATTCATGAAATAATTAAAAAAATGGCTTCCCTGTATTTTTGTTTCCAGCCAGGTACAAATAGGCATCTGGGGGTTGGGGGCAGCCCGTTTCTGCCTGCTGTACCTGGCTGGACACAAAAATATGGTGAAGACCAAGCCAAATTTTTGGTGAAAAATTTAATAAATTAAAAAAAAAAAAAAAAAAACACATTTAGGGACTGCATCTTTATTAATCCCTCCACGTGAGGGGTTAATAAAGATGCAGTCCCTAAATTATTACTTTTTTTTTTTATTTTTTAATTCATTTTTCCCAAAAATTTTGACGTGGGCTTCGCCATAATTATGTATGCCAGCCAGGTAAAGCATCCAGGAACGGGCTGCCCCCAACCACCAGCTGCCCATTTGTACCTGGCCGGACACAACAATATAGGGAAGCCCTTTTTTTTAAATTATTTCATGAATTTCATGAAATAATTAAAAAAAAAAATACGTGGGGCTTCGCCCTATTTTTGTGTCCAGCCAGGTACAACTAGGCAGCTGGGGGCTGGAATCCGCAGCGCAGGGAGGCCCAAGCTTTCTTGCCCCACCACTGCAAATTGCAGTCCGCAGCCACCCCAGAAAAAGGCGCGTTCATAGAAGCGCCATCTTCTGGCGCTGTACCCAACTCATCCAGGGCCCTGGTGCGGTGGCTCACTGGGTAATAAAGGGGTTAGGGCCAGCTTGGCATTATCAGCTGGCCCTAAGCCAGAAATTGATGGGGTCACGCCAATATTAGACATGACCGCCATGAATTTCTAGTAAAGTTTTTTTAAAAAAACACAACACCCAGAATAAAGTCCTTTAATTGAAATAAACACACAATTTTTTAATAGACACTGCAGAGCGCAGGCATGCTTGCGCTCTGCAGTGTCTCTGTAGGATGGCATGCTGGATGGCAGTGCTCAGCTGTGATCCAGCCTGTCATCTCAATGCCATCCCAGCATGGGAGAATTCTCCTGCTCAAGCACTGAGCGCAGGAGAATTCTCCCACGCTGTCAGTGACGTGCATGAGGTGAGCTGAATTCATTGGACATGAGCTCACCTCATGCACATCACGGACAGCGTGGGAAAATTCTCCTGCGCTCAGCGCTTCAGCAGGAGAATTCTCTCACGCTCACTGCATGCGCAGGAGAATTTTACCAAGCTGTCAGTGACGTGCATGAGGTGAGCTGAGTTCATTTCACATGACCTCGGCTCATCTTTATGCCGTCACAGCCAGACATTGAGGAGCTTCATTGAGGAGCTTCTCAGTGTCTGCGGCATGGCAAGCTGGATGGCAGCTATCGGCTGCGATCCAGCATGTCATGTGAATGTAGCAGAGCTGGAGCCATCGTGGGAACCATGGAAAGGTAAGGATGAGGTTGCTTTATTATTTTACTTTTATTGCAGTAGATCGTTGGCTTCAGCTGGAATGGGCGTGATGGTATGTATGGTTTAATTTAGAACAATAAAGAATTGTGTTTTTATTTCAATTAAAGGACTTTATTCTGGATGTTTGTGTTTTTTTTTTTAACTTTCACTATGGGGTTAGTAATGGGGGTGTCTTATAGACGCCTCTCCATGACTAACCTGGGCTTGATGTCAGCTGGCATTATAAGCTGACATCAACCCCAGCCCTATTACCCCACTGCCACCGCTACAGGGCAGTGGGAAGTGCGAGGCTAAGTGCCAGAATTGGCGCATCCTATGGATGTGCCATTTCTGGGGCGGCTGATGGCTGGTGTTTCTAGCCTGGGAGGGGGCCAATATTCATGGCACCCTTCCAGGGCTATTAATATCAACCCCCAGCTGTCTGCCTAGCCTTTGCTAGCTATTAAAATAGGGGGGACCCCACGTCATTTTTTTGGGGGTCCCCCATTTTAATGGCTAGTAAAGGCTAGGTATTCAGCAGGGGGCTGATATTAGTAGCCTGGGAAGCTCCATGGGTATTACCCCCTTCGCAGGCTTCAAACATCTGCCCCAGCAGTCTGCTTAACCTCCGCTAGAGACTATAATTACGGGGAACCCGACGCCAATTTTTTTTTTAATAAATCCTTTATTTTAACACTATTTATTTTAACATTTATTTATTTTAACACTAAATGACAAGTACAGTATTCTTTCTATTCTAAATTGTCGGGTACCGCTGCTGAATTGCCGGCAGGCTTTTTTAAAGAGACGGTGCATGAAAACACTGTTATTTTTTTAAATAAATCCTTTAACACTAAATGACAAGTACAGTAACCAACACTGTCACTGTACTTCATATATATGTGACTGACATGCTTCTATCTATCTAATCTATGTGTGATTCTCTATTCTTTCTATTCTAAATTGTCGTGTACCGCTGCTGAATTGCCGGCTAGCTTTTTTAAAGAGACGGTGCATGATAACACTGTTATTTTTTTTAATAAATCCTTTAACACTAAATGACAAGTACAGTAAGCAACACTGTCACTGTACTTCTTATATATGTGACTGACATGTTTCTATCTATCTAATCTATGTGTGATGTTCTATTCTTTCTCTTCTAAATTGTCGGGTATCGGTGTATACCGCTGCTGAATTGCCGGCTTTTCATGTAATACATACTACATTATTCTTAGTTGATTTCCTTCATGTAGAATTAACCTACAAGGAAAGAAAGGGTTTATTTTTATTCCGATATTTGTGTCCCATTGACTTGCATTGGTTTCCAGTATCGGAATCGGCGATATCCGATATATTTTGGGTATCGGTCCGATCCAATCCGATCCGATATTTCCCGATATCGGAAGGTATCGCTCAACACTAATCGCTAGTCAAACTATTGTTAAATACTTTTTCTTATTAAATATTTACTTTTTGTTTCTACATACACAGTATAATGTGTTTTAAATGAGCTACATATTCTAATGCAGGTCTGGAAAATGCCAGTTAAGTCAATGCATAGCAGAGAACATAATAGTAAAAAAATCAGGGGAGTCATGTAAAGACAATTTTTGGAAAACTATAGCCACCATCTATTACCCCTATATTTCAGCTGTGTGGATACCATGGCCAGCCATGTGCTTCTGTGCATATACAGAATATGGGATCATTATTTATGAAATATCGATAGCTATTTTTTGCCTATAGTACTGTACGTATTGCAATTATTTATTTCTATATTAAATGTAGTGATGTTATGTATGTGTATAGTTTACTACAACATTATTTATTTGTGAAGTAAGTGGTGAAATAATTTATATTTATACAAATTATGGCCTCAATTTATTACATGCATACATTATTTACTATACTATATGTATATAGATATATACATAATGTAAATTTATTTACAGTATATAATTATATTCACAGGACATTAGGACATTAACATAGTAATCTGGTTGGGATCATTTTCTCATAGAAACAGCATGGTCCACCTGCAAAACTTCATATACCATAAAATGAAAGTAAACTCCTAATTATACAAACCTATAGAAAAAAAGCACAGACTGGAGTAATATATTCACAATCTTAAAAAAATACAGTATTTTATTATGTCATTGAATTAAAATAAACACAATAAGTACAAACATGATAAAAGAGCCCAAAAAGCTCAGGGGAATTGCAGACTGTACGTTACAAGGTATATAATTTTTCATATATTTTATAGAAGACCATACAAAAATGGAAACAGGGGATAAATCAAATAAAATCAAAGTTCAGTGTCCCAATGAGCTAATAGTAAATGTCCATAGTCACCTGCATAATGGCTGCATAATATACGTCCAAAGATGAGATGGATAACCGTTTAATCACATATATACTGTATGTATACTGTATATATGTCTCAATTCAAAAAGAGGTGAATTCACAACAACAATAGATCATATAAAGTGATTAATCATAATTAAGTGCCATTGCAAAATCCAGGGACAGTCCTCAATGGGAGTTTCGCATGAGCTTTTTCAAGAGGAGTCAAATACTGTAAATATTTTGTTGTGCTGTGTTAGCCAAAAGAAATAAAATATAAAATGTAGAATGCTGAGTTGTTTAAACCATTCAAAGGCTAATTGAAAATATAATGACAAATAACTAGGTTTCAAGAATAGTTAGACTGATGGAGAGACCTATGTAGTTTTGAAAGTTCGCTATTTGTCATGAGATTTTCCCTCCCCAAGAAATGATAGTAATCACTAATATGTAGAGGTGAGCAGATCTATCTATGTAATATTGACTTTTAGTCAAATGACCTCACATTTGCAGGTCTGCCGTCTGCGAATTTCAACATTTAGCAGTTTGATTTGAGAAGATTGAAAAAAAAAATTCCTGCGCCATTTTACATATTGCTTAAGAAAGGGAAATGGATTAGTAACAAAGAGCCACAAAAGTTTTCTCATAATGCCAATGGTGCAGCCAATCTGGGGAACTATCACAGGGAGTATAAAAGATAAGAGCTGGCCAAGGAGCACCATTTTAGGATTCTGCAGTGCAGTGAAATAATGTCAAAATACAGAGTTTATTCCTCATAGGAATGGAAGAGGCCTATTCTAATTGTAGTTTACTAATGCAGTTGTGAAGTACATTAAAATGGAAATGGTAGTCTGAGTTTGTGAATAATAATACAAAGATTCAAGTGATAAGGAAGCTACTTAAACATTACACGTGTGTCAAAAAAGTATGTTACACCAATATGTTGCACCTGCAAAGGATGTGGTAGGGTGAGAAAAAACAAACCATACAAGTGATAAAGATCTGGGATCCGCTAGCAGCAGCACTACTGGCACTACCGGCAGCAACCATCCTGGCAGAAGTAGTAGAAAAACGCAGGTCTCACTTGACCTTCTTTGCAACTGGCAATTGTACCAGTGAATTATATATTTTTAATGGGGCAAAAGAGGGGTGATTTCAACTTTGGAATTTTTTTATTTTTTTCCTAATTTTAAAAACATTTTTTCTCTCTTTTTACTGTATTTGTTTGTTACCTTAAGAGACTTGAAGTTTCAATCATCTGATTGCTGAAGTCATCCCATCTTTTGTACCATACATAGAAGTTCATCAGCATTTCCTATAAATGCCAGCTAAGCGCTGGCTTTCAAAGGAGCATCGTAATGACAGCTAAGGGGGTCTTCAGTAGATCCCAAGCTGTCATGGCAACCCATCGATGCCCCGCAATAACATCACAAACTTGCCAATGGGTGAATGGAATGACGCGACCCCATGCTAGCGGGTGTTAAATACCACTGTCAGAGATTGACAGTGGCATTTAACAAGATAACAACCATGAGAAGAGCTCCATTCTACCTGGAGCTGTTAGAGGCACATGATGGTTGAATAAATCAGTCAGCTTCTGCCTGTTTTAACGCTAGGCTGTGTTCCTGGCTCTGTGAGCTGTTGGTAGAATTGCCATCTAATTTCAAGGGGTAATTTATAAATGGTTTTGGCCTTTTTTTGATGTAAAAAAAGTCATATTTTGTTGCATGCTGTTTTGGCACAAAAATGTGTCATTTTTTTCGTATATCATTCTGCTCTTGACAGATTATTGAATTTAATCTGGATTTGTTAGGTATGCAAGTCAAGCTTAAGCCAGGCAACTAATTACTGTAATTATTATTATGACTTTTTAAAAAGTTGCAAAAAAAATCCCAAACTCACTTCATGAGGGGGTTGGTAAAAATTAGAAAATCAGGTCATGACAGATGTTTAATATCTACAGATGTGTCCAATTTAATAAACATCATATGCTGGGCCACTTCAATGGTAGTAGCACTCTGACCCAGGACAAATCATGAGGTGGGAATCAAGTGGTGGTGGTGGTAGTGGAGGGAACCTATTTGTCTGACATTTCCCAAACAGAGGCAAATGTCAATTAAATCACAGACGACAATGACAATGAAGGTAATATCATCAGAGAAGAACGATTTTGGAATTGGTAAAAAAAAAGCTGAGCCAAAGTTCAGACTTAAATTTTTTTTTCTTCTAATCATAGAATAAAAGAGCATGATATCTAAGACTCAAAGTCCACTATAATACATATAGGAGGGTTTTTATTTTTTGAGACTTATTTAGTAAATCAACTTTGTCTGTAGCTCTGTTGTCCTTATTTAGGCTAAAATAGCCAAAGGTAAAAAATTGTTACTAAAGTTACCTCTTTTTGATTGAAAATGCTGGCACAACATCTTTTATTAATTTCCGCCATAGACTTGTGGGATTTTGGTGACTTATAAACCTAGATTTGAGCAGTTAGAGAACATAGAATCCACAATGAAAATCTATGCACTTAGCACACAGAATATGTTGGGAGTTTTTCCCTGTTGTATACTTTAACATTCCCTTAGACCTTATTCACCAGCTGAAGGCTAAAATTTAGATTTTTAAGCTTCCATCTGGCTGGTATGCACTAGCATACCTTTTTTTTAACTGTATGGAAAAGTGAGGCAGACTGTGCTTTCCAATACAGAGTTCTACAGCAAGGAAAAATATGCCATGTATGTAAATATATAAATTATATATATATATACACCTGGACTAAAGCATCCGCCAACTCCTGGACAGTTTGTGGTGCAACGTGATGTTGGTGGATGGAGCGAGACATGATGTCCCAGATGTGCTCAATCGAATTCAGGTCTGGGGAACGGGCGGGCCAGTCAATAGCTTCAATACCTTCATCTTGCAGGAACTACTGACACACTCCACCCGCATGAGGTCTAGAATTGTCTTTCATTAGGAGGAACCCAGGGTCAACCACACCAGCATATTGTCTCACAAGGGGTCTGAGGATCTCATCTGCCAGAGGTAGCCTGGCAGTCAGGCTACCTCTGGCGAGCACATGGAGGGTTGTGCGGCCCACCAAAGAAATGGCACCCCACACCATTACTTACCCACTGCCAAATCGGTCATGCTGAAGGATGTTGCGGGCAGCAGATCGCTCTCCACGGCATCTCCAGATGCTGTCACGTCTGTCACATGTGCTCAGTGTGAACCTGCTTTCATCTGTGAAGAGCACAGGGCGCCAGTGGCGACTTTACCAATCCTGGTGTTCTGTGGCAAATGCCAAGTGTCCTGCATGGTGTTGGGCTGTGAGCACAACCCCCATCTGTGGATGTCGGGCCCTTATACCACCCTCACGGAGTCAGTTTCTAACCGTTTGTGTAGACACATGCACATTTGAGGCATGCTGGAGGTCATTTTGCAGGGCTTTGACAGTGCTCCTCCTGTTTCTCCTTGCACAAAGGCGGAGGTAGCGGTCCTGCTGCTGGGTTGTTGTCCTCCTACGGCCCCCTCCATGTCTCCTGGTAGCGCCTCCAGCCTTTGGACACTACGCTGATAGACACAGCAAATCTTCTTGCCACAGCTCTCATTGATGTGCCATCCTTGAGGAGATCCCACAGGAGACCATCCGTAACCTCATCAGGAGCATTGCAGGCATTGTAGGGAGGTCATACTGGCACGTGAAGGCCACACACAATACTGAGCCTCATTTTGACTTGTTTCACGAATTACATCAAAGTTGGATCAGCCTGTAGTGTGTTTTTCCACTTTAATTTTGGGGGTGACTCCAAATCCAGGCCTCCATTGATTAATAAATTTGATTTCCATTGATGATTTTTGTGTGATTTTGTTGTCAGCACATTCAACTTTGTACAGAACAAACTATTCAATGAGAATATTTCATTCATTCAGATCTAGGATGTGTTATTTGAGTGTTCCCTTTGTTTTTTTGAGCAGTGTATTACTTTGGACCAATAATTTAAAAATCCTAAGGATATAACTTTGATACATCTCCACTTATTTCGGAAGATATAGTACAGCCTATAAAAAAATGAAGGGGTGTCAATAATGGTGAGCAGCACTGTATATGCATATACAGTATATATACACTGCTCAAAAAAATAAAGGGAACACTCAAATAACACATCCTAGATCTGAATGAATGAAATATTCTCATTGAATACTTTGTTCTGTACAAAGTTGAATGTGCTGACAACAAAATCACACAAAAATCGATGGAAATCAAATTTATTAACCAATGGAGGTCTGGATTTGGAGTCAACCCCAAAATTAAAGTGGAAAAACACATTACAGGCTCATCCAACTTTGATGTAATGTCCTTAAAACAAGTCAAAATGAGGCTCAGTATTGTGTGTAGCCTCCTGATGAGGATGGTCTCCTGTGAAATCTCCTCCCAGACCGGGACTAAAGCATCTGACAACTCCTGGAAAGTTTGTGGTGCAACGTGACATTGGTGGATGGAGCGAGACATGATGTCCCAGATGTGCTCAATCGGATTCAGGTCTGGGGAACGGATGGGCCAGTCCATAGCTTCAATGCCTTCATCTTGCAGGAACTGCTGAAACACTCCAGCCACATGAGGTCTGGCATTGTCCTGCATTAGGAGGAACCCAGGGCCAACCACACCTGCATATATTCTCACAAGGGGTCTGAGGATCTCGTCTCGGTACCTAATGGCAGTCAGGCTACCTCTGGAGAGCACAAGGAGGGCTGTGCGGCCCTACAAAGAAATGCCACCACACACCATTACTAACCCACTACTAAACTGGTCATGCTGAAGGATTTTGCAGGCACCAGATCGCTCTCCACAGTGTCTCCAGACTCTGTCACGTCTATCACATGTGCTCAGTGTAAACCTGCTTTCATCTGTGAAGAGCACAGGGCGCCAGTGGCGACTTTGTCAATCCTGGTGTTCTGTGGCACATGCCAGGTGTCCTGCACGGTGTTGGGCTGTGAGCACAACCCCCATCTGTGGACGGGGGGCGCTCATACAACCCTCATGGAGACGGTTTCAAAGCATTTGTGCAGACACATGCACATTTGTGGCCTGCTGGAGGTCATTTTGCCGGGCTCTGACAGTGCTCCTCCTGTTTCTCCTTGCACAAAGGCGGAGGTAGCATCCTGCTGCTGGGTTGTTGCCCTCCTACGGCCCCCTCCACGTCTCCTGGTCTACTGGCCTGTCTACTGGTAGAGCCTCCAGCCTCTGGACACTACGCTGACAGACACAGCAAACCTTCTTGCCACAGCTCGCATTGATGTGCCTTCCTCGATGAGCTGCACTACCTGAGCAACTTCTGTGGGTTGTAGAGTCCGTCTCATGCTACCACGAGTGTGAAAGCACAACCAACATTCAAAAGTGACCAAAACTTCAGCCAGAAAGCATTGTTACTGAGGTGTGGTCTGTGGTCGCCACCTGCAGAACCACTCCTTTATTGAGGGTGTCTTGATAGTTGCCAATAATTTCCATCTATAGTCTATACCATTTGCACTACAGCATGTGAAATTGATTGTCAATCAGTATTGTTTCCTAAGTGGACAGTTTGATTTCACAGAAGTTTGATTTACTTGGAGTTATATTCTGTTGTTTAAGTGTTCCTTTTATTTTTTTGAGCAGTGTATATATGTGTGTATATATTTATATGTTATGGGGACGGTTGCAAACAAACTTTATTATATTGGAAAGCAACCGACCCCGGGGTCCGCAATGCAGCCTGGTGGACTGTGGCTGAACACCTTCCGAGTGAGAAAGAAAACAACCAACTTAAATAGGAACCCTTCCATGTTACAGCACACAGGAATGGGTATAGCGGCTCGCTCTAACTCCGTTAACTGCACGGGAGATGTGCGAACGGGGAAGTAGCTGTAGCAATGTTAACTACACAGGGGCTATGCAGTAGGCACTAGGGTGTGGGTGTGATACCCGCCGGGTATACGTGCTCTCAGCCGGCGTGCTAACGGACTGAGGAGACTCGGTCCACGTGGCTCACAGGCGGTACCGGGAATACCGCGTCTGCAGACGGCTCGGGGTGTATGGCGACCCCCTTGTCAGAGCCAGACTTCCGGGCGAAGCTACCTGCCTATTTCCACTAACCTGTCTATTTCCACTAGACCTGACTATTTCCACTACAGCTCTCGAGGAGCTCAAACACCCAGCATACACACCACACCACTACTACTCAAAGATCAGAGCGCGCCGCCATGTTTGTGGGCGGGCCTTTTAAAGATTAAGCCCTGCCCACCGTCACACCATTGGTGACGTCACCCGTGACCAATCAGGCGGTGCCAGGTCACCAGATCAGCTGGCTCCCGAACCACCAATCACGGTCCGCCATGTCACGGGCATGCTCAGTGCGATGCATCTTGGACTTAGGCTGACGGAGCCCTGACTCCCTCTGCAACCTATACTTCATACTGCTAGGCACAAACACCCGAGATACAACTTGTGCATCTCGTGCACTAGCTAGGCATTGGAACCGACAGCGCTGCAGTGCAGCATCATCCCTGGCTGGACCAGAATGGGAGACCACAGAATCCACTGAAGATTCTGAATCCATTTCAGATCCAACAACTGCCTGGTGCCTAACATTATCTCCCCTTCTAACATCCCCCTACACTTTACGCTCATATTCCTCAATGAGCAGGGGAGCATGAATGTGGTCCACTGGTTCCCAGGAACGATCCTCAGATCCGTGGCTCCTCCAGTGTACGAGGTAATGCTTTTTCCCACGGACCATCTTGGACCCCACAATCGCCTGTACCTCGAAATCATCACCCCTGGTGTCTGGAGCAGGTTGGGGTTCCGAGAATTTTGTCAGGCGAACCGGCTTGAGGAGCAACACATGAAACGTGTCGTGAATCCTCATGTGTCGTGGCAACTGCAACCGGTACACCACGGGGTTTTTCTGGGCCAAAATTCTTAACGGACCAATAAAACAGGGAGCAAACTTAGCGGATTCCCCGCGTACTCTGATATTACGAGCCGCGAGCCACACTCTGTCGCCCGGAGACAATACGGGGGCCGGACGGCGATGAGTGTCAGCTGACTCTCTCATCCGATTCTTGGAGGTCAATATAGCCTCCTGGGTATGATCCCAAACCTCCCATGCCTCAAGAGCCCAATCTCTGACCCCAGCTTCCACAGAGGAAACCGGCATAGGAACCGGGACTCGTGGATGTTGACCATTATTTAGGAGAAACGGAGTCTGACCTGTGGAATCCGCCACTGCGTTGTTTAGGGCAATCTCAGCCCAGGGGAGCAGTATCGACCAATCATTCTGGTTGGCCGAAACGAAATGAATCAAGTATGTCACAAGCGTCTGGTTAGTGCGTTCCACCAGACCATTGGTCTCCGGGTGATAGGCAGTAGAGAGATTTAGTTCAATGCTGAGAAAATTACACAATTCTCTCCAAAAGCGGGAGGGAAACTGTGGACCCGGGTCACAGACAGTCCTATCAAACATTCCGTGGAGATGGAAAACATGATGAATGAACAGTGATGCCAGAACCAGGAAAGAAGGAACCCTACGCAGAGGAACCAGGTAAACCTTCTTAGAGAAATGATCAGACACCACCCATATTGCCGTGTTTCCCTGGGACTTAGGTAACTCAACAATAAAATCCATCCCAACCAGCTCCCATGGTCTATCCGCCACGGGTAACGGATGAAGAAGACAAGCTGGCCTCTGACGGGACGATTTATTTCTCGCACATGAGACACACGCTTGGACATATTCCTTAACGTCCTGGGACAACCAAAGACACCAATACGACCGTTGGAGAAGCTCCGTGGTATGTTTGACCCCAAAATGACCTCCGATCTTAGAGGCATGTGCCCAGGACAGTACTTCTTTCTGTAAATTGGGAGGAACGAATGTCCCCCCGGGAGGAACCTGGTTTAGGGACACTGAAGCCACTGTCCACATACACTATGGCGTAACAATGAACCTGGGCTCGTCCTCAACCTCAGCCGTATCCATAGACTGGGACAAAGCGTCCACCCGAGGGTTCTTTTCCCTTTTTAAAAAATGAATGGAAAAATTGAATCGGGAAAAGAAAAGAGACCAAGTAGCCTGCCTCGGGTTAAGATGCTGCGCCTTCTGTAGGTATGAAAGGTTTTTGTGATCGAAATATACCACAAAAGGATGTTTAGCTCCCTCCAAGAGGTACCTCCATTCTGAAAAAGCCATCTTAATAGCCAGTAATTCCTTGTCACCAATAGTATAATTCTTCTCTGCTGGAGAGAAGGTCTTGGAAAATAAAAAACATGGTCTTGTCCGACCCTGTTCATTCTTTTGAGAGAGAACCGCTCCTGCACCGACAGAGGAGGCATCGACTACCAGGAAGAATGGCTTGTCCACATCCGGGCGATGGAGAATGAGAGCTTTAGAGAAATAGGATTTTATCTCCCGAAATGCCTCGGATGTCTCCTTAGACCAATTCTTGGGATTGGCACCCTTCCGGGTTAAGGCGGCTAAGGGAGCCACCAGTGTGGAAAAATGTGGTATGAACTGCCGGTAGTAATTAATAAAGCCCATGAAGCGTTGTACTGCTTTAAGAGAATGGGGCTCCTGCCAGTTCTGTACCGCCACAGACTTTTGTGGGTCCATAGCCAATCCCTTACTGGATATGATGTAGCCAAGGAAAGGTAGAGACTCTCGTTCAAACTGACACTTCTCCAGCTTACAGTATAAACAATTTGCTCGCAAACGTTCAACAACCCTGCGAACATCCTCTCTGTGTGTGGAGAGGTCCTGAGAAAAAATAAGGATATCGTCAAGATTGACTACCACGGAAGATAGCAGCAAATCCCGAAGGATATCATTGACAAAATCTTGAAAAACTGCCGGGGCATTGCATAACCTGAAAGGCATGACGAGATACTCGTAATGACCATCACGAGTGTTAAAGGCTAATTTCCACTCGTCACCTTCACGGATTCGCACAAGGTTATATGCCCCTCGCAGGTCCAATTTAGTGAAGATGTTAGCCCCTCACAACCTGTCAAATAGTTCAGAAATCAGGGGTAGAGGGTATTTATTCTTGATGGTGATGGCATTTAGTCCTCTGTAATCAATGCAGGGACGTAAATCACCCTCTTTCTTCTGGACGAAGAAAAACCCCGCTCCAGCAGGAGAAACCGATTTTCTGATAAACCCCCGGGCCAGATTCTCTTTGATATAGTCTGACATGGCCTGGGTCTCAGGTACAGACAGGGTGTAAACCCTACCGCGAGGGAGCTCCGTGCCGGGGACCAAATCAATAGGACAGTCATACGGTCGGTGGGGAGGTAGAGTCTCTGCGCCCTTTTTGGAAAAGACTTCTGCAAAGCTCCGATATTGTACAGGCAGAGCGGACAAGTCGGGAGAAAGCTCAGAGACTACTCTCCCAGCAGCTGTAACCATACATTGAGACACACAGTTCTTACTCCAGGAAGAAATTCTCCCTGTACTCCAATCAATGTGTGGAGTGTGACAACATAGCCAAGGGAGACCCAATAACACCTCTTCTAATCCCCCGGGGATTATAAGGAAGGAGATAACCTCCAGGTGACCCTGAGGAAACGACATGGTGAGGGGGGCTGACTTGTGAGTGATTTGTGTGTCCAGCAGAGCACCGTTGACCACCCTGATGTTCATCGGCTTTGGCAGTAACTCCAGAGGGATGGCATGCCTCTGGGCAAATGTTGATGACAAAAACTTGCCATCAGCTCCAGAATCCACCCACGCCCTGGCTTTAACCATGGTTGTCCCTAAGGACAACGTCACCTCAAACAATAATTTGTAGGAAGAAACCCCAGAATCTAACACACCCCCTCCAACGGTGGTTAGACACCTTCATTTCCCGACCGCTTGGAAACCTTATTAACGGGGTACTCCAAGAGATGTGCATGTCAGGAACGAGGGGACTTAGACTTAGTCCGGAATTTATCCATAGCCTCAGACTCCGGGTCAGAAGCCACGGGTTTGGAGATAGGCCTAGAGAAAGAGGGTGCAAACCGAAACCAAGGTCTAGAAACCTCCAGTTCTAACTTGCGTTCTGCATGACGGATCTATTCGGTTAGCGAGAGTAATTAACTCTTTCAGAAAGGTTGGGATCTCTCTGGTAGCTAGAGCATCTTTAATATTCCCAGCCAGACCTCTCCAAAACACCGCGATTAGCGACCGCTCAGGCCAATCCAGTTCCGCCGCTAGGGTTCTGAACTGGATGGCATAGTGGCTGGCAGTGGACGAACCCTGGATCAACGTAAGAAGCTTAAGTGCCGTATTGTGCGTGACCTGAGGACCTAGGAATATGCTCTTTAGGGCCTTAAGGAAAAGACCCGCATTAGCCACTACCGGGTCATTCCACTCCCACAGAGGAGTAGCCCACTCCAGAGCCTGGTAGGAGAGTAATGAGATGACATATCCCACTTTGGCTCTTTCGGAGGGGAACCGGGCCTCCATCATCTCCAACTGAATGGAGCATAAATTGATAAAACCCCTGCAGGATTTACTGATAAAGATTATTATTATTATTATTATTATTACTGTCCCCAGATAATTTCTCCGGGAGAGCAAAAGGGGGTAATGGGACACTTGCAGCATTCACCGCAGCCGAGTTAACCAGATTGGCTGCTAGAGAAGCTGCCTGGGTTGCCACTGCAGTGATATCAGCGACCAGGGCAGCTTGTTCCAGAGACCTAAGTCTGGCCTCAAGTTGCTGAACATAGCGCTACAGTTACTGGTTGTCGGCCATGTTCGGCAAGACCCTGGCGCTCTGATACTGTTATGGGGACGGTTGCAAACAAACTTTATTATAATGGAAAGCAACCGACCCCGGGGTCCGCAATGCAGCCTGGTGGACTGCGGCCAAACACCTTCCGGGTGAGAAGGAAAACAACGAACTTATATAGGAACCCTTCTGTGTTACAGCACACAGGAATGGGTATAGCGGTTCGCTCTATCTCTGTTAACTGCACGGTAGATGTGCGACCGGTGAAGTAGCTGTAGCCCTGTTAACTACACAGGGGCTACGCAGTAGGCACTAGGGTGCGGGTGTGATACCCGCCGGGTATATGTGCTCTCAGCCTGCGTGCTAACGGACTGAGGAGACTCGGTCCACGTGGCTCACAGGCGGTACCGGGAATACGGCGTCTGCAGATGGCTCGAGGTGTATGGCGACCCCCTTGTCAGAGCCAGACCGCCGAGCGAAGCTACCTGCCTATTTCCACTAATCTGCCTATTTCCACTAGACCTGACTATTTCCACTACAGATCACGAGGAGCTCAAACACCCAGCGTACACACCACACCACCACTGCTCAAAGATCAGAGCGCGCCACCATGTTTGTAGGCGGGCCTTTTAAAGATTAAGCCCTGCCCACCGTCTCACCATTGGTGACATCACCCGTGACCAATCAGGCGGTGCCAGGTCACCGGATCAGCTGGCTCCCGAACCACCAATCACGGTCCGCCATGTCACGGGCATACTCAGTGCGATGTATCTTGGACTTAGGCTGACGAAGCCCTGACTCCCTCCGCAACCTATACTTCATACTGCTAGGCACAAACACCCGAGATACAACTTGTGCATCTCGTGCACTAGCTTGGCGTTGGGACCGACACCGATGCTGTGCAGCATCATCCCTGTCTGGACTAGAATGGGAGACCACAGAATCCACTGAAGATTCTGAACCCATTTCAGATCCAGCAAGCATTCAGCGCCTAACATATATATATATATAAATATATATATATATATAGACTTCTGCACAACATAACTGATGGTCCCAACCCCATTTATAAGGCAATAAATCCCACTTATTAAACCTGACAGGGCACACCTGTGAAGTGAAAACCATTTCTGGTGACTACCTCTTGAAGCTCATCAAGAGTGTGCAAAGAGACCCAAGCAAGTGTTGGGGTTAAAAAGTAACCTTTAAATAAAAATATAGATATGATAGTGTTAAAAGGTCACACAAACCAACAATCCCTGCCAACATTGGCAGTACTTTACCATAGAAGAAACATTCTCACTTCAAGATAGCAATAAGGAGGGGGCACAATATCTCAGTGCTAACCCCACTATCCAACTCAGCAAGAAAAAATGGCAAAGAATTTACAGAACCATCCCTCTCAATACCATCATACATGAAGCCCAAATAGACACTCAGTGGTTAATATTAATAATGGAATTACCTCACCAGCCACAATGTCAGTCATGCTACCTGCGAGTCATTGGTCTGGCGACGGACACAGACTATCATAGGGTACAAATAACTCCTATATCTCCCCTGATGAATTATTGAACTAAGGAAACGCGTCGGGCGTGGTGGTCTGGGCGAGGTTGGTGGCTGAATATGTCTTAACCCCTCGGATGAACGAAACTATCCCTAACGGAAGCAGGAACTGACATTGTGGCAGGTGAGGTCATTCCATTATTAGCTTACAAAATTTTATCTTTAATATTAACCACTGAGTGTCTATTGGGCTTCATGTATGATGGTATTGAGAGGGATGGTTCTGTAAATTCTTTGCCATTTTTTCTTGCTGAGTTGGATAGTGGGGTTAGCACTGAGATATTGTGCCCCCTCCTTATTGCTATCTTGAAGTGAGAATGTTTCTTCTATGGTAAAGTACTGCCAATGTTGGCAGGGATTGTTGGTTTGCGTGACCTTTTAACACTATCATATCTATATTTTTATCTGTATATTTTATTAAAGGTTACTTTTTAACCGCTTAACCACAACACTTGCTTGGGTCTCTCTACTAACGTGGTTATTTATCAATATACCCCCATTTTTGCTGTTTGGCCTCAAGAGTGTGCAAAGCAGTCATCAAAGCAAAAGGTGGCTACTTTGAAGAACCTAGAATCTAAAACATATTTTCAGTTGTTTCACACTTTTTTGTTAAGTCTATAATTCCACATCTGTTAATTCATAGTTTTGATGCCTTGAGTGTGAATATACAATTTTCATAGTCATCAAAATACAGAAAAATCTTTAAATGAGAAGGTGTTTCCAAACTTTTGATCTGCACTGTATATATATAGAAAAGATATGTTGGAACAGCACCATTTTACATATACTCTAAGTGGGTGCCAGGCCTCCAAGCAGCCTGTCCAAATTGCATCTTAATAGTAAAAATATATTGAGGCAGCACTCCAGATAGATTCAATTCTTAGAAAAGATGGACTTTATTGAGCTCAAATGGCAACATTTCGGTTCACAGAACCTTTCCCAAGCAGAGTTCAAGTGCATACACCGCGTGCAGAATTATTAGGCAAATGCGTATTTTGATCACTTTGATACTTTTTATACATGTTGTCCTACTCCAAGCTGCATAGGCTTGAGAGCCAACTACCAATTAAGTTAATCTGGTGGTGTGCATCTCTGTAATGAGGAGGGGTGTTGTCTAATGACATCAACACCCTATATAAGGTGTGCTTAATTATTAGGCAACTTCCTTTCCTTTGGCAAAATGGGTCAGAAGAGAGATTTGACGGGCTCTGAAAAGTCCAAAATTATGAGATGTCTGGCAGAGGGATGCAGCAGTCTTGAAATTTCCAAACTTTTGAAGCGTGATCACCGAACAATCAAGCGTTTCATGGCAAATAGCCAATATGGTCACAAGAAGCGTGTTGGCCAAAAAAGGCGCAAAATAACTGCCCATGAATTGAGGAAAATAAAGCGTGAAGCTGCCAAGATGCCATTCGCCACCAGTTTTGCCATATTTCAGAGCTGAAACGTTACTGGAGTATCAAAAAGCACAAGGTGTGCGATACTCAGGGACATGGCCAAGGTAAGGAAGGCTGAAAAACGACCACCTTTGAACAAGAAACATAAGATAAAACATCAAGAATGGGCCAAGAAATATCTTAAGACTGATTTTTCAAAGGTTTTATGGACTGATGAAATGAGAGTGACTCTTGATGGGCCAGATGGATGGGCCAGAGGGTGGATCTGTAAAGGGCAGAGAACTCCTCTCCGACTCAGACGCCAGCAAGGTGGAGGTGGGGTACTGTTATGGGCTGGTAACATCAAAGATGAACTTGTGGGACCTTTGCGGGTTGAGGATGGAGTGAAGCTCAACTCCCAGACCTACTACCAGTTTCTGGAAGACAACTTCTTCAAGCAGTGATACAGGAAGAAGTCGGTATCGTTCAATAAAAACATGATTTTCATGCAGGACAATGCTCCATCACATGCATCCAACTACTCCACAGCGTGGCTGGCCAGTAAAGGTCTAAAAGAAGAAAAAATAAAGACATGGCCCCCTTGTTCACCTGATCTGAACTCCATAGAGAACCTGTGGTCCATCATAAAATGTGAGATCTACAGGGAGGGAAAACAGTACACCTCTCGGAACAGTGTCTGGGAGGCTGTGGTGGCTGCTGCACGCAATGTTGATCGAAAACAGATCAAGCAACTGACAAAATCTATGGATGGAAGGCTGCTGAGTGTCACCATAAAGAAAGGTGGCTATATTGATTAACTAATTTTTTTGTTTTTTGATTTTGCATGTCAGAAATGTTTATTTCTAAATTTTGTGCACTGATATTTGTTTACCTGGTGAAAATAAACAAGTGAGATGGGATTATATTTGGTTTTTATTAAGTTGCCTAATAATTCTGCACAGTAATAGTTACCTGCACAAACAGATATCCTCCTAAGATAGACAAATCTAAAAAAAAACCACTCCAACTTCCAAAAATTTTAAGCTTGGATATTTATGAGTCTTTTGGGTTGATTGAGAACATAGTTGTTGATCAATAATAAAAATAATCCTCTAAAATACCACTTGCCTTATAATTCTGCACACAGTGTATGGTGAAACATTTATATGTGCAATTTGTGATTATCATCATTACAATTCATTAACATATACAGGTCTTTTTCACAATAAATTAATGCACAATATATTCTCATTACTTTCCACTTTGTTTTACATCCTTTGTGTCAAATTTAATATAATTAATTTTTATATTTCAACAATTCATTCTCTATATAAAGTGCCAAGTGACTAAATTGATAATAAACAGTGTCATGTGCATCTCCTAAAATGGGGGTTCGACTCACCCTTCAGCAATCTTACATATTACATGTTTTCTGTTAGTCACGCTGTTCTCTGCGTCCTCCATTCCACACTGCGCATGTCTCCCATGATACACCTTGAGTTCCGTCACGTGACCGGAGCATTAGTGATCCGCCCACAATGATGACATCACTGGGCATGCGCATTGCATTTGCGACGCTGCTGTCGCCATCTTTGAAAAGGTCTACTGCCATACATAGAATTCTCATTCAATCCGGCCATTTTTTAGATATTTATATTTAAAACCTATGGCCAAACACTCAGTTTTTCTTTGCATATCAGTCTTATTGTTATGTTATATTCTATTCCTAGAATACCACCAATAGTATCCTCCTTCAGGAAATAATCCTTATTAGTTACAATATGTTAGACTAATATCCATAATGAAGTTCCATTGATAGGTATTTTGAGATATATATTGTATATTTCTCTAACCCAATCATCCTTCCATGGATTTTCCCATCCCTGAGTCTGTCCATGGAGAAAGATTAAGGGTCAGAGGTGGAACCTTTTGGATCCTAACCTCTTTCCCAATCTTGAGGTGATATATTGGGTCTATTTATTTTTTTAGAAAAGAATCTCTCTCCACCTATAGGACCATTTTTTAGTCCGATTGAATGTTTTTTCATTATTTCTTCAAATAATAGGCAGTTTAGTCACTCTCAATACACTGTGTTCCAAATTATTATGCAAAAAGTGTTTAGGAGTGATAAGGTAAGAATTTTTTTTTTTGTCAGTTAAACTCATTGATGGTGATGTGTGTCAGGGCTCTTTATATCACTGTAAGCAATTGCAGACACCTGTGCTAATTAGTTTGGCAGGTGTGTCCAATGAAAGGCAAGACTACTTAAGAAGGCTGTCCCACATTATTAAGCAGCCTACATTTTCTGCCAAAATGGGAAAGAAAAAGGATGTGTCGGCTGCTGAGAAGCAACAAATTGTGGAGTGTTTAGGTCAAGGCATGACTACAATCAACATTGCCAAGACACTTCATCCTGATCATCGCACAATCAAGAAGTATGTAGCTGATTCACAGTACACACGTGTGCATGCTGATAAGGGAAAATTGAGGACTCTTTCCTACAGGCAATTATGTCAGGTTAAAAGAGCAGTGGCAAAAAAGCCTTGTCAAAGCAGCAGACAAGTTTTTGAAGCTGCTGGTGCCTCCAACGTCCCCCGAACAACAAGATGCAGTGTCCTTCAGAGGTTTGCAGCTGTGCGTAAGCCATCCTGTTGACCTCCGCTATCCACTGCACACAAGCAAAAACGGCTCCAGTGGGCCAAAGAATACATGAAGACTGACTTCAAAACTGTTTTGTTCACAGATGAGTGCCATGCAACGCTCGATGGTCCAGATGGATGGAGTGGAGGATGGCTGGTTGATGGACACCCCATGCAAACACGGCTACGGCACCAACAAGGAGGAGGTGGAGTAATGTTTTGGGCTGGAATCATAGGGAGAGTGATTGTCGGCCCCTTTAGGATCCCTGAAGGGGTAAAGATGAACTCCATAATGTATGTTGAGTTTCTCAAACAGCACTTCCTGCCATGGTTCAAGAAGAAGAACCGTGCATTCCGCAGCAAGATCATTTTCATGCATGATAATGCACGATCTCATGCTGCACATAACACATCTGCATCTCTGGCTGCTATGGGCATAAAAGGGGACAAACTTATGGTGTGGCCCCTATGCTCCCCTGACCTCAACCTCATTGAGAACCTCTGGAGCATCATCAAAAGGAGTGTCTATGAAGGCGGGAGGCAGTTCACATCTAAGCAACAGCTCTGGGAGGGTATTCTGTCTTCATGCAAAACAATTGAAGCAGAAACCATCCAAAACCTGACAAATTCAATGGACGAGAGAGTTCAGAAGCTCCTTTCGAACAAAGGGTCCTATGTGCAAATGTAACATCACCTAGAATAAAGTTTTGAGTTGAAAACTGTTTGATTTCAGTTTGTAATAACCTGCTAATGCTTATAATTTCAAAAAGGACCATTTTTTTGAACTTTATTAAAATAAAAAGATTGAAAACTCTGCTGTGCATAATAATTTGGAACATGCATTTTGAATGCAGTTTGAGTGTTTTTTTTTTTTTTTTTTTAAATATACTGTTATCATAGGCAGTTTGTACAAAAACCTTTCAATTGTACTCTAAAAGTTATTTGACTGGAAAATTACAATGACTTCAATTCATATAGGTAATTTGGGAAAATCTGAGAAAATATTATTTGCATAATAATTTGGAACACAGTGTAGATAGAATTCAATTAATTATTAAAGGAGTCATTTTCAATATGTCTATTGTCGCCGGGTGAGTCGTCTCAACATCACAATGTCATAAAGATCTGAAAATAATCAAAAATTAAAATTACAATACTGTAAATTTAAAATATATATATTTTTTGACTGCATTTTAAAAAATACTCAATATTTCATACACTGCTAATTAGAGATGAGCGGTGTTCGACTTGAACTGTTCGCCAATCTCAAATTCGAGCTGTTTTGGGTGGTGTTCGAGACGTTTGACGAACACGAACGATTTGAAAAAAATCCGGCTGTTCGAGGTTATGTTCGATAACTATTCGTGCACCAAAATCGTAACTGGATTTTTTCACAGTAATGATGTTAATCAATGTTAATACACAGTTTGAGTGTACAGTGGGCGGGGGGGGGGGGCAGGGGATGGATCTCTGCAGAAATAATGAAGATCTCCATTTTTTTTTTCTTTCCCGCATTTACAGTGGGGAGGTGCAGTCTGTCAGCCTATCAGCAGCGCACACACGCAGCGAAGTGCTTTTTTTCCTTGCCCTATAAGACCCAGCCAATTTCCCTGTCACCACCATTTTCTCACTGCTGCAGCTGAGTGTTAGACGGCACTCCGGCTGCTGTTAGCGCTATATTGTGTAACTGTGAATTGCAAGCGAATTTTCTCTTAAATAGACAGAAAGGTTTAAGGAGTAGGGACTGGTTTGTAATTGCAGCCCTTTTGAGGGCTAGGTTACAGCAGTTCCTAGCACTTTTTGAGAGGCAGGTCTGTAGCTGTGCTGTGCAAGTATTTTTCACAGCATTTGGCTAAATCTAGCTAAGCAAATCCTTTTTGGCCTCTTGCAGTGTGTGTTAGTCAGTGGAGTAGCCTATCTGTGTTGCAAGCTACTCCACCTGTGTATGTAATACGAATTTTTGACGGCACCTAGCCAAGTAAAACCTTTTGGGCATAGTAGCAGTGTGTGTTACTCATTGTATTAGGCCATCTATACCAAGCTCCACCAGCTTTGAAATTAATAATAATTTTTAGCTGTATCTAGCCTGGAAAATAATTTTGGGCCTGTAGCAGTGTGTGGTACTCATTGTATTAGGCCATCTATACCAAGCTCCACCAGCTTTGAAATTAATAATAATTTTTAGCTGCATCTATTCCATAAAATAATTTTGGGCCTGTAGCAGTGTGTGGTACTCAATCTATTAGGCCATCTATACTAATCTCCACCAGCTTTGAAATTAATAATAATTTTTAGCTGCATCTAGCCCGGAAAATAATTTTGGGCATAGTAGCAGTGTGTGGTACTAATTGTATTAGGCCATCTATACCAAGCTCTACCAGCTTTGAAATTAATAATAATTTTTAGCTGCATCTATCCCGAAAAATAATTTTGGGCATAGAAGCAGTGTGTGATACTCATTGTATTAGGCCATCTATGCTAAGCTCCACCAGCTTTGAAATTAATTATAATTTTTAGCTGCATCTAGCCCGGAAAATAATTTTGGGCCTGTAGCAGTGTGTGGTACTCATTCTATTAGGCCATCTATACTAAACTCCACAAGCTTTGAAATTAATAATAATTTTTAGCTGCATCTAGCATGGAAAATAATTTTGGGCATAGTAGCAGTGTGTGGTACTCATGGTATTAGGCCATCTATACAAAGCTCCACCAGCTTTGAAATTACTAATAATTTTTAGCTGCATCTAGCCCGGAAAATAATTTTGGGCATAGTAGCAGTGTGTGGTACTAATTGTATTAGGCCATCTATACCAAGCTCCACCAGCTTTGAAATTAATAATAATTTTTAGCTGCATCTATCCCGAAAAATAATTTTGGGCATAGAAGCAGTGTGTGGTACTCATTGTATTAGGCCATCTATACTAAGCTCCACCAGCTTTGAAATTATTATAATTTTTAGTTGCATCTAGCCCGGAAAATAATTTTGGGCATGTAGCAGTGTGTGGTACTCATTCTACTAGGCCATCTATACTAATCTCCAAAAGCTTTGAAATTAATAATAATTTTTAGCTGCATCTAGCCCTGAAAATAATTTTGGGCATAGTAGCAGTGTGTGGTACACATTGTATTAGGCCATCTATACCAAGCTCCACCAGCTTTGAAATTAATAATAATTTTTAGCTGCATCTAGGACGGAAAATAATTTTGGGCATAGTAGCAGTGTGTGGGACTCATTGTATTAGGCCATCTATGCCAAGCTCCACCAGCTTTGAAATTAATAATAATTTTTAGCTGCATCTAGCCCGGAAAATAATTTTGGGCATACTAGCAGTGTGTGGGACTCATTGTATTTAGCCATCTATACCAAGCACCACCAGCTTTGAAATTAATAAAATTTTTTAGCTGCATCTAGCCTGGAAAATAATTTTGGGCATTGTAGCAGTGTGTGGTACTCATTCTATTAGGCCATCTATACTAAGCTCCACCAGCTTTCAAATTAATAATCATTTTTAGCTGCATCTAGCCCGGAAAATAATTTTGGGCATAGTAGCAGTGTGTGGTTCTCATTCTATTAGGCCATCTATACCAAGCTCCACCAGCTTTGAAATTAATAATAATTGTTAGCTGCATCTAGCCCGGAAAATAATTTTGGGCATAGTAGCAGTGTATGGTACTCATTGTATTAGGCCATCTATACCAAGCTCCACCAGCTTTGAAATTAATAATAATTTTTAACTGCATCTAGCCCAGAAAATAATTTTGGGCATAGTAGCAGTGTGTGGTACTCATTGTATTAGGCCATCTATACCAAGCTCCACCAGCTTTGAAATTAATAATAATTTTTTACTGCATCAAGCCCGGAAAATAATTTTGGGCATAGTAGCAGTGTGTGGTACTCATTGTATTAGGCCATCTATACCAAGCTCCACCAGCTTTTAAATTAATAATAATTTTTAGCTTCATCGAGCCTGGAAAATAATTTTGGGCCTTTAACAGTTTGTGGTACTCATTCTATTAGGCCATCTATACTAAGCTCCACCAGCTTTAAAATTAATAATAATTTTTAGCTGCATCTAGCCTGGAAAATAATTTTGGGCATAGTAGCAGTGTGTGGTACTCATTGTATTAGGCCATCTATACCAAGCTCCACCAGCTTTGAAATTAATAATAATTGTTAGCTGTATCTAGCCCGGAAAATAATTTTGGGCATAGTAGCAGTGTGTGGTACTAATTGTATTAGGCCATCTATACCAAGCTCTACCACCTGTGTATGTAATAAATTTGTTTTACTGCTTCTAACCCACTCAATCCGTTTGGGTTAGTACCACAGTTTGGCCTCTCAGCTCTGCTCGGTTTCCATCCATAGTTTTTTGTGCAAACAACTACCAAACCACCAAAATGAGTGGCAAAATGCCTGCTGCTGGTGGAAAGGGGAATAGGCGTGTTGGGAAGGGAAAAAAGGTTGAGTCCGTGGGGTAGGTGTTAAAGCAACAGTAACAGATGCAGAAGAAAGATCATCTTCCAGCCAAACTAAGATGTCGACTTCATTTCGTGGACAATGTGATCCGATCCCTTTCTTACTGCCACGCCCATCGCTAGAAATTCCAGATGAGGGTGATGATGACGAGGTTGGAGATCCCACTTAATGTAAACCCACAGTCAGCCAGTCAATGAGGTCAGCAGAGGAGGTGGAGGAGGATGCTAGTGACAACGAGGTTAGGTTGCACCTTCCTGGTCATAGACATAGTACTGGAAGCACGTCAACAACTGCATCCTCAAACACAACTGTGCCTCTGACCACAAGTCGTGGTGGCTCTTCAGGTCGCATGTGCTCTAAGCCTTGCGTAGCATGGGCATTTTTTCAGATCGATAAGGATGACCAAACTCGTGTTATCTGTAACATTTTTCACCAAGAGCTAAATAGAGGCCAAAAAATCCATAGTTTGAGTACTTCATGCATGAACCGGCACATGGATATGTAGCATAAGTTGCAGTGGGAAGCTCACTGTGCTACAATGCGGCCTAGCGGGCCGGGCCAACTACCTTCTGCCCCATCTTGTGCATCCGCGGCCTCTTCATCCTCTGTGACTGGGGGGACAGCAGTCACACATGTTTTTGGACGCAGACCTTCCACCTCTTTACACGCAACAGCCAGTGTGATTGGCAGGTCATCATTTCATTTGGAAGTGGAAACACCAGCGGGTGTTGAGCGCTCTTCGACATCGAGAGCACCACCTTTGGATCAAGGCAACATAACTTTTCTGCCTGCATCTTCCTCACAGACCGGCAGTTTGCCGGGGACTCCCTACTCAACCACGTCTAAGCACAACAGCCAGCCCTCGGTCCCTCAGATGTGGACAAGTAAAGACCATTTCCTCCTAGCCATGAGAAAGCTAAGAGGTTGAATTTCACCATCTGCAAGCTCTTGGCTACAGAAATGCTGCCTTTCCGCCTGGTGAACACAGAGGATTATCGAGACCTTATGTCCGTCGCAGTGCCCCAGTACCAGATGCCCAGTCGGCACTACTTCTCAAAGAAAGGTGTGCCTGCGCTCCACCAGCATGTCGCACACAACATCACCGCTTCTTTGAGAAACTCTGTGTGTGACAGGGTGCATTTCACCACAGACACTTGGATGAGTAGGCATGGACAGGGGCATTACATGTCGCTGATTGGGCACTGGGTAACTATGGTGACAGCAGGACAAGGGGCTGCTGTCCAAGTCTTGCCGTCCCCACGAGTTGTGCGTCAATCCTCTTTATCTCGAAGTTCCTACACTGCTTCTGCCTCCTCAACCTCCTCTCGGTCCTCCACCTGCACCCAAAGCCTGTCTGGTAATGCCACCCGCTTTCTAACTGCGCAGAAGGAATCCTGCACACCTCCTTACTATGCTGGCAGCAGGGCTCAATGTCATCAGGCGGTTTTTACTTTGAAATGTCTGGGAAATGTGAGTCACACAGCTGAGGCGTTGTGGTCAGCTCTGGAGAACCAGTTTCATGAATGGTTGTCTCCACTGGACCTGCAACCAGGGAAGGCCGTGTGCGACAATGCTGCAAACCTCGGTGCGGCCCTTCGCCGGGGCAATGTCACACAACTGCCTTGTATGGCTCACTTGTTGAACCTGGTTGTCCAAACAATTTTTAGCCCACTTTCCCGGACTAGATGGCCTTCTGCAGAGGGCACGGTCGCTGTGTGCTCACTTCTGCCGTTCGCATCCCGCAGCTCAGCGACTTACATCTCTACAGAAGTTGTTGGGCCTGCCACTTCACTGGCTGAAATGCGATGTGCGACAAGGTGAAATTCAACTGTGCACATGTTGCAGCGACTGTGGCAGCAGCCACAAGCCCTGGTGCAATACGTTCTGACGTATAGCCTGGGCAAACGAGATCTAGAGGTGGGGCAAATCACGCTGGATGAGTGGTCTCAGATCAGTGACCTATGCACCCTTCTGCACAGTTTTGAAATGGCGATGAAGATGTTTAGTGCTGACGATGCCATTATCAGCATGACTATTCCGGTGATTTACATGCTGGAGCACACGTTAAACAGAATTCGGAGTCAGGTGGTTGGACAAGAGGAGGTGGAGGAAGTAGAGGAGGAGGAGTTGTATGCGGAAGGGCTAACATCTGCAAGGTCCAGACGGTCGGCAGCACCAAGTCGGCAGGCATGGGAGGGTGGGGGAAAGGGATTAACCAGGGCGCATGGTAGCAGCCAAACTGTTGAGAAAGGTGCAGGAGCCAAGCAAGAAGTGGAGGAGGAACTGGCGATGGGCATGGAAGACACATCAGATGAGGGAGAACTTGATCACATTTCTGTTGTGCGAGGTTGGGGGGAGTGGGCAGAGGAAGGAAGCATGATTCTTACCTCGCTACCAACACAACAGGGACTTGGTGCTCCTGGATGCGCAAGCCACATGAGTGCCTTCTTGCTGCACTACCTGCAACATGACCCTCGGATTGTCAGACTACTGGGTTGCCACACTCTTAGATCCCCGGTACAAAAGTAAATTTGCAGAAATAATTCCTGCCATAGAAAGGGATGCACGCATGCAGGAGTATCAGCAGAGACTGTTGCAGAATCCTACATGTGCTTTTCCACAAAACACCAGTAATGCACGTAGTGAATCTCACAGTTCTAACTTGCCAACCGTGGGACTGTCGAGTCTTCAGCACTCAAACCGTAACAGAAAAACAGTATCTGCTGGTAACAGCAATTTTGTGCAATCATTTCACCACATTTTTAGCCCATCCTTTGCAAGGCCACAGGAGACAAGAAGTCTGACACATAGTCAACGCCTAGAGATGATGGTACAGGAGTATCTCCAAGTGAACATTTAAGCCATGACTATGACACTGGACCCTTGCTCATTTTGGGCTTCCAATCTGGAAAAATGGCCTGAGCTTGCAACTTACGCCTTGGAGATCTTGTCGTGCCCCTCAGCCAGCGTTCTGTCTGAACGTGTGTTCAGCGTTGCTGGTGGTGTGCTGACAGATAAGCGCACGCGGCTGTCCACTGAGAATGTAGACAGACTCACGTTCATAAAGATGAACAAATCATGGATACACAAGGACTTTTCTACCCCTGTGTCTTCCTGGGGAGAGTAAAAGCTCGAGGATTTGGTAAAATCTCCTCACCAACCGTTTTAAGCAACTCTGGGGCAATTGATGCCACTTAAGTGGTGTCTGTGCCACAAATTTTTGGAAAAAATGGAGACTCTTTTTGGAGTCTCCGTGCTGTGTTTTATGTGACAAAAACGTTGGCATCGTCAATTACAGGTGGGTTGGGTCTCCCCCCCCTTTTAACCGTAAGAAACTACATACACTATGGCTTGGGGTAACACAGATGGTTGAGTCTGAAGAGCTGTTTACTCAGAGGTCTGCTCCAAAGCTTCATTGTCTGTTAGTCAGCGTAGTAGCCCAGCTGCGAAGCAAGCTGCACCGCCTGTGTATCTAATAATAATTTTTAACTGCATCTAGCCTAGGCAGACTATGGGGACCCCCAACCAAACCCAGACGCTCAGCCCCCCTACCGCCCCCGTTTCATTGACAATACAATCATGTAACTCTTACAACTGGATGGATGAGGATCGATCACATCTTTATTAACTGTTTATACTCATGACATTAGAAAGGCATTTTATTTCTAAAATAATTCAGCTTGTTGCAGCATGCCCTGTGTCTCCACACCGGCAAGTTGGCCAACAAGTGTAACTCTCCAACATGTCCTTTCTATTTCCAGGCCACGGAGGATCCTGCGTACTCGTATGCAGGTCTCTGACCCCCATCCATCACTCTTAACGCTTGTTCCACTCCGTCATGGAGTCCTGACAGGAATATGTCCAGTCCAATATCCATTAAGAGAACACCGTCGGGCCGTATGAGGCCAGCTTTATCTCCTTCCTGTTGTCGGTGTCGTATCACTACACCGTCTCTGTCTCTTATAAATTTTGCCATCCAAATATTTATTAGCCGCCTTGTCCGTTCAATGGCCGTGATGTCTCGGGCACCTTGCCATACCACTGTCGGCACAATCTCTGTCCATACTATAGTTATTTTTGTGAAAAATTCTCTGAAGCGCTCAGTGTCTAGTTTCGTTATTGCCATTAGTTATGCAATCTTGTGATAACCTATGTCGTTTCCCCCGGCCTGTATAACTAAGATGACCGTACCTCTTGCCTCTCTTCCTACCTTGATTACCTCCATTAGTACCTGTGGCCATTGCAGGCCTCTAATATCTCTCCAGTTGAAATATGTGTAATGAAACTCAAATTTCCTCCAGCCTGGGCGGACTTTCGCCCTTTTTTCTGCACAATATATATACGAGTGGCCTATCACCCACTCTGTTGGCTTAGCATCACCTGTAATAGAAACAAACCACGTTAGGATAACAAGTCCGGTCTTATGTATCTCGCGAAACACATGGATCACCATCTCCCTATCCTCTGAACTTCCATTTCTGACAGTCCTGCTCTTGCTGCTTCCGTGGCCGCGCCTATGTGGAATGAGTGTGTCCCATAATCTTTGGGGTGGTTCCCTGCCGATGTTAGGCATTTATTAAATATAGCTTGGAACTGGTATCTTGATAATGGCGTTCCATCAATGTGTGATAGGAAGAAATTACTTTGTGATCTGAAGGTTATATATGTTTTTACTATTGTTACCCTACTCAGCATACCGTTTGTGGGTTGTAGAAGTGCCCAAGTGCCCCTGCCCGCTGGAACTGTTTTCGATTTGCGTATGCGTAGACGTATTGCATTATTGGCTATGACTACGTCCTGGTGTAATAAGCCTCCACTGGTGGTAATTTTGGATTGAGGGACTAATTCGCTTATGCATAGCGCCCCGAAGAAGGCGATCGCAAATGCTGTAGACAGTAGTGTTGCTTCGAATTGTGAGTGTCATGTTAATGGTGTTAGGGATATGATGTGAGAAATTAGTTTTAGTGACACGGGATGGGACGTCTACACTCCTGACTTGGCTGACCCCTTTTCCACCCTTTTAAGGATTGTCTGATGATGAATCTCTTTGTCACATCTCCCCAATTCAGTAGTTGGAAGTGAAATGCTACTTCGGTCAGCCACCGCTGCGCTGATGCCCCTGATATGCCCCTCATCATTAGCTGGTGGAGAATTTCTATGGTGACTTGTAATCTGGCTTGTTCGCATTGGTCATCCCGTCTGCCTGCTACTAGTCGTGTCCACTCTTCCCATGCCTTACCGTATGCTTGCCACATCGACGGGGCAACTGACGCTCTGATTAATGGCATCAACTATTCGCCACTAGATGCCATAGGGAGGCTTGGCAACTGTTGCCCGCTGGGTGGGCGTTGGGGAGGAGCTCTGTGAAAATCTGCCAATTGAATTGTGATAAAGCGTTAGCAGCAGCGTTAGACCACTCAGCATCGTGGCTAGCGCGGACCCATACATTGTGTTTTAGGCACAGGAATGCTAGCCTTCAAGATTGTTGGAAGACTATTTCTGGTGACTACCTCTTGAAGCAAGAGAATGCCAAGAGTGTGCAAATCAGTCATCAAAGCAAAAGGTGGCTAGTTTAAAAAACCTAGAATATAAGACATATTTTCAGTTGTTTCACACTTTTTGGCTAAGTATATAATTCCACATGTGTTAATTCATAGTTTTGATGCTTTCAGTGTGAATGTACAGTTTTCATAGACATGAAAATACAGAAAAATCTTTAAATAAGAAGGTGTGTCCAACTTTTAGTCTGCACTGTATATATATATATATATATATATATATATATATACAGTACAGACCAAAAGTTTGGACACACCTTCTCATTTAAAGATTTTTCTGTATTTTCATGTCTATGAAAATTGTACATTCACACTGAAGGCATCAAACCTATGAATTAACACATGTGGAATTATATACTTAACAAAAAAGTGTGAAACAACTGAAAATATGTCTTATATTCTGGGTTCTTCAAAGTAGCCACCTTTTGCTTTGATGACTGCTTTACAAACTCTAGGCATTCTCTTGATGAGCTTCAAGAGGTAGTCACCGGAAATGGTTTTCACTTCACAGGTGTGCCCTGTCAGGTTTAATAAGTGGGATTTCTTGCCTTATAAATGGGGTTGGGACCATCAGTTGTGTTGTGCAGACGTCTGGTGGATACACAGCTGATAGTCCTACTGAATAGACTGTTAGAATTTGTATTATGGCAAGAAAAAAGTAGCTAAGTAAAGAAAAGTGAGTGGCCATCATTGCTTTAAGAAATGAAGGTCAGTCAGTGCGAAAAATTGGGAAAACTTTGAAAGTGTCCCCAAGTGCAGTTGCAAAAACCATCAAGCGCTACAAAGAAACTGGTTCACATGAGGACCGCCCCAGGAAAGGAAGACCAAAAGTCACCTCTGCTTCTGAGGAGAAGTTTATCCGAGTCACCAGCCTCAGAAATCTCAGGTTAACAGCAGCTCAGATTAGAGACCAGGTCAATGCCACACAGAGTTCTAGCAGCAGACATATCTCTTCAACAACTGTTAAGAGGAGACTTTGTGCAGCAGGCCTTCATGGTAAAATAGCTACTAGGAAACCACTGCTAAGGACAGGCAACAAGCAGAAGAGACTTGTTTGGGCTAAAGAACACAAAGAATGGACATAAGACCAGTGTAAATCTGTGCTTTGGTCTGATGAGTCCAAATTTGAGATCTTTGATTCCAACCACCGTGTCTTTGTGAGACGCAGAAAAGGTGAGCGGAAGGACTCTACATGCCTGGTTCCCACCGTGTAGCATGGAGGAGGAGGTGTGATGGTGTGGGAGTGCTTTGCTGGTGACACTGTTGGGGATTTATTCAAAATTGAGGGCATGCTGAACCAGCATGGCTACCACAGCATCTTGCAGCGGCATGCTATTCCATCCAGTTTGCGTTTAGATGGACCATCGTTTATTTTTCAACAGGACAATGACTCAAAACACACCTCCAGGCTGTGTAAGGGCTATTTAACCAAGAAGGAGAGTGATGGGGTGCTACGCCAGATGACCTGGCCTCCACAATCACCAGACCTGAACCCAATCGAGATGGTTTGGGGTGAGCTGGACCGCAGAGTGAAGGCAAAAGGGCCAACCAGTGCTAAGCATCTCTGGGAACTCCTTCAAGATTCTTGGAAGACCATTTCTGGTGACTACCCTTGAAGTTCCTCAAGAGAATGCCAAGAGTGTGCAAAGCAGTCATCAAAGCAAAAGGTGGCTACTTTGAAGAAGCTAGAATATAAGACATATTTTCAGTTGTTTCACACTTTTTTTGTTAAGTATATAATTCCACGTGTGTTAATTCACAGTTTTGATGCCTTCAGTGTGAAAGTACAATTTTCATAGTTATGAAAATAAAGAAAAATCTTTAAATGAGAAGGTGTGTACAAACTTTTGGTCTGTACTGTATATATACGTGTGTTTCTTTACAATAGGTCCATATGATGGATGAGTACCAGTACCTTACTTGGCATTCATCGATGTTGTGTTCACGCTCAAGCTCATATCTTCTGAGTGTAATCATCCGACAATGGCGACAAATTTAGTTTGGAATTAATCTTAGAATGTAGGAGTGGTGAGCACATTTAATGGTATGCTAAAAACTCCATTTGTTACAAAAAAGAAAAAAAAAACAAATAATAAAAAATAGTCACTTGGAAACATTCGATCCAAAATTGAGCAGTTTTTAAGTTATGATCTGGGGCAGGGAGGGTATTCATGCTAATAAGGGGATAGATAGTGTAGACAGAGAGAGTGGGATAGCAGGGGTTATAGAGGATGTAGGGGGGCTGGGATACACAAGGAAAGTAGGAAGCTGAGTAGGAGTAATAAATGTGCTAATAGTAATAAATATCTGCTGGCAAATGCAAGAAGTCTTGCAAACAAAATGAATGAACTGGATACTGTTATGTCTGTCACATTATGTGATGTGGTAGGTATTACTGAAACCTGGCTGGATGAAAGCCATGACTGGATGACAAACATAGAGGGATATATAACATTTAGAAAGGACAAGAAAGACAAAAAAGGTTTAGGGTTGTGTATTTTCATAAGATCCAACTTAAAACCTGTGCTCACTGACAACATTGGGAGAAGCTGCAACAGTCAGTCTGGGTTAATGTAAATGGACATGGCCATAATGGAAAGCTTTTAATTCGAGTTTGTTACAAGCCTCCTAATATAGCTAAACAGGTAGAGGATGAAATGCTGGAACAAATTAAAAAGGCAGCAAATATTAATATGGTCCTTATTGTGGGGTATTTTAGCTATCCAGATATTCAATGGGACATAGAATCTTCCAGTTGTGCTAAAAGCTTCAAGTTCTTATCCACAGTTTAGTACAATTACCTCTCTCAGCTGGTAGATGAACCAACCAGGGGAGGTATTCTGCTGAATCTGGTTTTGTCAAATAGATAGATACCAGATACAATTTCAGATCTACAGGTTCGGGAGCATTTGGGAAACAGCGACCATAATGTGGTAAGTTTCAATGTAATATTCAATAAAACATTTTGAAAAGAAAATGCAAAAACCTGGGACAATGTCATGGTAACTGGGGATACTGAACATAAATGGGGTATGTTTAAGTAAATACTGCTAGAATCCTGTAGAAAATGTATGCCCTCTGGCAATAAAATGTCCAGGAATAAAAAAAAAATCATTATGGATAAATAAGACAGTACAAATTTTAATACGACAAAAACAAAGGGCATTCAAAATCTTGAAGTCCGAGAATACAGAAGTATTATTTCAGGAGTATAAAGACCTAAATAAGAAATGTAAAAAAGAAATCAAGCTAGCAAAATTATCTACAGAGCAACAAATCGCCAGTGACATTAAAATAAATCCCAAAATTTTATAAATACATCAATGCCAAAAAGAAAAAAACAGATGGCATGGGCCCCTTAAAAGACGATAATAACAAGATAATTATAGAGGACAAAGAAAAGGCTGAGATATTAAACAGGCACTTTTCATCCATGTTCACCAGCACACTGTCTGTTCCAGTGACCTTTCAACAGGGCAAAAATCAAAGTTCACCACCTGATATAACTAGTTTAACATAAAAAGAAGTACGCCTGCATCTGAGCAAATTAAACATTGACAAATCCCCTGGCCCATATGGTATTCATCCATGGATACTGAGGGAATTGAGCTCAGAAATTGACAAACCACTGAATCTCATTTTCTTAGACTCCCTTGTAACAGGGATGGTGCCACAGGATTGGAGGATAGCCGATGTGGTACCAATATTTAAGAAAGGTAAAAAGGGGATCCAGGTAGAGACATCAGCACATCAGTAGCGTGCAAAGTTTTTGAGGGCATCATAAGAGATGAACTGCAGAGTTATATCGCAGAAAATAATGTAATAAATGATAATCAGAATGGATTCATGAATAATAGGTCATGTCTGACCAACATGTTGAGGTTCTATGAGGCAGTAAGTGCAAATCTGGATGTTGGTTATGCGGCTGATGTGATTTATCTGGACTTTGCAAAGGCATTTGATACTGTACCACATAACAGCAGCCTTATACTGAAGCTACAGAAGAAAGGAGTTGGGGGAACTATATGTAGATGGGTAAGGAATTGGCTAAATGATAGGAAACAAAGAGTTGTCATAAAGGGTACGTTCTCTAAATGGGATATAGTAACCAGTGGGGTGCCGCAGGGATTTGTGCTAGGACCAATTCATTATAACTAGTGTTGAGCCACCCCCGTAGTGTTCGAGTTCGGTTCGGTTCGTCGAACACCCGTGTGTTCGCCGAACTGTTCGTCGAACTGTTCGTCGAACACCTTCGAACACCGTTAAAACCAATGGCAGGCAAACAAAAACACATAGAAACACATAGAAAACACCTTCAAAGGTGTCCAAAAGCTGACAAACTGCTCAGAAGACATAACTAACACATGGAAAAGTGACAAGTACATATAGTCATGCGAAAATAAAAGAGGTGGAGGAGTAAAAGGAGGGGGAGACACAGATATAGGCATGTCATGCACTTCTAAAATCCAAAAAGTGAGAAGCCGACACGGCCAGTCCGCTCCTGCCCGTGCCACCTCCGTGTCGCCGGGTTTGTGCCAGAGCCGCGGTGAACCCTGACGGCCAGCCCCCCTCTCCCAATACTGGTGCCTGTCCGCTGGTGGGTCGAGCGAGCCCCCCTGTGGTGGAGGCAGCTCTAAGCTTTTTAATTTAAATTGTCTCTCTAATTTGAATGAATACACTTTAAATCCATTTACAAGGATCTATTGGAGGGCAAGTCTCATGCCAGCAGCCGCGGTAATTCCAGCTCCAGTAGCGTCCACTAAAGCTGCTGCAGTTAAAAAGCTTTTATAAGGATCGAGCTCGGCTGTCCACCGCAAGGCATCCTACTGCCAGTCCCAGCCCCTATGCCTTGGGGTGCCTCCTGATGCTCTTCACTAAGTATCCCATGGTCCCGAAGCATTTCCTTTGAAAAAATTAAGTGTCTAAACTACAGGTGGTGCAGCTTGCTTAACAGCCGGGATAATCCGCTCACTAGCAGACACTGCTACTAGGCACAAAGTATTTCCTGGGCTAGATGCAGTTAAAAATTTGTAATTAGATACTCTCTTTGGATGCTGAGAAAGCATTCCATAGAGTCTCCTGGCACGCCATATATGATTCTCTTAAAAAGCTTGGGGTAGGGGTCTAGGGGACCCTTTTATAGCCAAAATCACGGCCCTGTATCGCAATACGTCACCTAGGCTGAAGATAAATGGAACTGTAGCACCCTGAGGGCTCGGTTGATACAGACGTATTGCACCTCACCCAGAGGTGTGATATCTCACTCTCAGGTAAGGATGGAGTGTGGATCAGGACCCGACACCTGCATGCATTACACCACATTGCCGTGGGGCAGGGCGACCAATATGCCCCTGAGATGGGCACGACAGTCCCTGTCCCTGGCTGGAGTGGGGGGAGGGAACACTGAGGAAGGGGAACCCTGTAGTGCAGGAGCAGGGAGGAAGCAGTTCCTGGGTGCATTGAGAAGGGAGTATAAAAGGTGGGCACCATCTTAGTTCAGTGCAGAGAAGTCTGAGCAGAAGTGGCAGGGAGCAGGGGCTCTGCATGAGCTCTGCTCCGGAGGCGGGCCTAGTAACAGAGGCCCAGGCCTGGAAGAGGGAGAAGGAAGGAAGAGGAGCGGAGAAGGCTCCAGGAACGAGGAATGAAGGGATCCCAGGGGTGCGGACGGGCGAGTCGCCACCGCACGCTCGAATCCACCTGCGTGGAGGGGTCAGGCCAAAGGGGGAGACCGGTCCCCGAACTAGTGGAGGCAGGAAACGACCCTCAGCTAGAAACCGGAGGCTCTGACATTTTATGTGGCGCAGCCCCTCGCTACACCCGCTAGGAAGGCACACATAGGGTCAGGGAAACTGGCGCCAAGTTTACCAAGAGGAGGCCCGAGGCAGCCGGACAGAAGTGTTGGTAAGAAAGGCCAGACAAAGGACACACAAAGGGGGTCCTGTGAAGTGCTCCAAAGTTATCTGGGAGTTGTCTGAGCCCCTCACCTGGTGAGCACAGTACGACGTGGGCAGCCGTTACCTGCAGACGTGGTCTGGATAATAAGAACTGTGAGTAAAGGCCCTGAACTGCATCACTGACTCCGTGTCTTTACTGCTGCTGCCCTGCACCATCACCCCCATCCTCCGCATACACTGCCCTGAGGCTATACTCCTCCCGTGGGGAGTTATGCTACGCTCTGCTGCACCCACAACACCAGCCTCAGTGGTCTGCCCTGTAGCGGCGGTTCACTCTGACCGCAATCCACGGGTGGCGTAGTCGGACATTTAAACATGAAAACCACATAAATAGTTCCGCCACTGGTTTGACCGCCCTGAGCCACGGAACTGGGTCGCCGCCACGAAGACTACAACCACCAGCATCCACCAAAAAGGGTCCGGCTCCGGGTGTCCCAAGGCCCAGGGGGTGCGTCAGAACATTTTCATCACCTTTCACAATCACCAATGGGACAAGGCAGTGATGTCCTCTGTCCCCTCTCTTATACATCCTAGTGATGGAGCACCTGCTCTCATCAATTCGCCATAACCCCAATATTAGGTGGATTGAGGTGGGAGGCACCGAGTACAAGTGCTCTCTATTTGCTGATGATGTCCTAGTATATATCACTCAATCACATATATCCATCCATGCTGTTATGGCTGAAATAGATCACTTTGTTACATGGTAAAATTTTAAAATCAATGCAGCGAAGTCTGAGGCCCTCGATGTCTCCCTCCCCAAATCCATATAGGATTCCATCCAGTCCAACTTTCCCTTTGCCTGGCCCTCACAGGGTATCAAATACTTAGGAATTCCTATTCATAGAGACCTCTCCCATCTATGTTATCTTAATTTTGGGCCCTTTATTGAACAACTCCATACAGACCACGGTTGGCAAGTTAGAACTGTAAGATTCACTACGTGAACCACTGGTGTTTTGTGGAAAAGCACATGTACACTGCGTTCCAAATTATTATACAAAAAGTGTTTAGGAGTGATAAGGGAAGAATTTGTTTGTTTGTCAGTTAAACTCATTGATGGTGATGTGTGTCAGGGCTCTTTATATCACTGTAAGCAATTGCAGACACCTGTGCTAATTAGTTTGGCAGGTGTGTCCAATGAAAGGCAAGACTACTTAAGAAGGCTCTCTCACATTATTAAGCAGCCTACATTTTCTGCCAAAATGGGAAAGAAAAAGGATGTGTCGGCTGCTGAGAAGCAACAAATTGTGGAGTGTTTAGGTCAAGGCATGACTACAATCAACATTGTGCGATGATCAGGATGAAGTGTCTTGGCAATCAAGAAGTATGTAGCTGATTCACAGTACACACGTGTGCGTGCTGATAAGGGCAAATTGAGGACTCTTTCCTACAGGCAATTACGTCAGGTTGAAAGAGCAAAAAACCCTTGTCATAGCAGCAGACAAGTTTTTGAAGCTGCTTGTGCCTCCAACGTCCCCCGAACAACAAGATGCAGGGTCCTTCAGAGGTTTGCAGCTGTGCATGCGCCATCTTGTCGACCTCCTCTATCCACTTCACACAAGCAGAAACGGCTCCAGTGGGCCAAACGTTACATGAAGACTGATTTCAAAACTGTTTTGTTCACGGATGAGTGCCGTGCAGCGCTCAATGGTCCAGATGGATGGAGTGGAGGATGGCTGGTTGATGGACACCCCACGCTAACACGGCTACAGCGCCAACAAGGAGGAGGTGGAGTAATGTTTTGGGCTGGAATCATGGGGAGAGAGATTGTCGGCCCCTTTAGGATCCCTGAAGGCGCTAAAGATGAACTCCATAATGTATGTGGATTTTCTCAAACAGCACTTCCTGCCATGGTTCAAGAAGAAGAACCGTGTATTTCACAGCAAGATCATTTTTCTGCATGATAATGCACCATCTCATGCTGCACATAAAACATCTGCATCTCTGGCTGATATGGGCATAAAAGGGGACAAACTTATGGTGTGACCCCCATGCTCCCCTGACCTCTACCCCATTCAGAACCTTTGGAGCATCATTAAAAGGAGTGTCTATGATGGCGGGAGGCAGTTCACATCTAAGCAACAGCTCTGGGAGGGTATTCTGTCCTCATGCAAAACAATTGAAGCAGAAACCATCCAAAACCTGACAAATTCAATGGACGAGAGAGTTCAGAAGCTCCTTTCGAACAAGGGGTCCTATGTGAAAATGTAACATCACCTAGAATAAAGTTTTGAGTTGAAAACTGTTTGATTTCAGTTTCTAACAACCTGCTAATGCTTATAATTTCAAAAATGACCATTTTTTTGGTCTTTATTAAAATGAAAAGGTTGATCGAAAAGTTTGGGGGATCTAAGAGTGTGGCAACCCAGTAGTCATGATTACTTCGAATTCTGACAATATGAGGGTCATGCTGCAGATAGTGCAGCAAGAAGGCACTAATGTGCCTTGCGCATCTCGGAGCCCCAAAATTATTTTCCGGGCTAGATGCAGCTAAAAATTATTTTTAATTTTAAATCTGGTGAAGCTTTAGTATAGATGGCCTAATAGGATCAGTGCTGCACACTGCTACAAAGCCCAAATTATTTTCCAGTCAAGATACAGATAAACATGATTAGTAATTTGAAAGCTTAAAACGGTTGGTAGGGTGATTTTAACCAATCATCAAGCTTTTACTCTCCCCAGGATGACACAGGGGTAGAAAAGTCGTTTCGGATCCATGATTTGTTCATCTTTATGAACGTGAGTCTGTCTACATTATCAGTGGAGAGCCGCGTGCGCTTATCTGTCAGCACACCACCAGCAGCGCTGAACACACGTTCAGACAGAACGCTGGCTGCGGGGCATGACAAGATCTCCAAGGCGTAAGTGGCTAGCTCCGGCCATTTATCCAGATTGGAAGCCCAAAAAGAGCAAGGGTCCAGTGACACAATCGTGGCTTCAATGTTTACTTGGAGATACTCCTGTACCATTGTCTCTAGGCGTTGACTATGTGTCAGACTTCTTGTCTCCTGTGGCCTTGCAAAGGATGGGCTAAAAAAGTGGTGAAATGATTCCGCAAAATTGATGTTACCAGCAGATACTGTGGTTCTGTTACGGTTTGAGTGCTGAACACTTGACGGTCCCACGGTTGGCAAGTTGGAACTGTGAGATTCACTACGTGCACCACTGGTATTTTGTGGAAAAGCACATGTAAGATTCTGCAACAGTCTCTGCTGATACTCCTGCATGCGTGCATCCCTTTCTATGGCAGGAATAATTTCTGCAAATTTACTTTTGTACCGGGGATCTAACAGTGTGGCAACCCAGTAGTCAGGATTATTTCTAATTCTCACAATTCGAGGGTCATGTTGCAGGTAGTGCAGCAAGAAGGCACTCATGTGTGTTGCGCATCCAGGAGCACCAAGTCCCTGTTGTGTTGGTGGCGAGGTAACAATCATGCTTCCTTCCTCTGTCCTCTCCCCCCAACCTCGCACAACAGAAATGTGATCAAGGTCTCCCTCATCTGATGAGTCTTCCATCAGTTCGTCCTCCACTTCTTCCTGGGCTCCTGCACCTTCCTCACTAGTTTGGCTGCTACCATGCGCCCTGGTAAAACCATCTCCCCCACCCTCACATGCCTGCCGCCTTGGTGCTGCCGACCGTCTGGACCTTGCAGATGTTAGCCCTTCCGCATACAACTCCTCCTCCTCTACTTCCTCCACCTCCTCTTGTGCCACCACCTGACTCCGAATTCTGTTTAACATGTGCTCCAGCATGTAAATCACCGGAATAGTCATGCTGATAATGGCATCGTCAGCACTAAACATCTTCGTCGCCATTTCAAAACTGTGCAGAAGGGTGCATAGGTCCCTGATCTGAGACGACTCCTCCAGCGTGATTTGCCTCACCTCTGAATCTCGTTGGCCCAGGCTATACGTGAGAACGTATTGCACCAGGGCTTGTCGGTGCTGCCACAGTCGCTGCAACATGTGCAGAGTTGAATTCCACCGGGTAGGCACATCGCATTTTAGCCGGTGAAGTGGCAGGCCCAACGACTTCTGTAGAGATGTAAGTCGCTGAGCTGCGGGATGCGAACGGCGGAAGTGAGCACACAGCGACCGTGCCCTCTGCAGAAGGCCATCTAGTCTGGGATAGTGGGCTAAAAATTGCTGGACAACCAGGTTCAACACGTGAGCCATACAAGGCACGTGTGTGACATTGCCCCGGCGAAGGGCCGCACCCAGGTTTGCAGCATTGTCGCACACGGCCTTCCCTGGTTTCAGGTCCAGTGGAGACAACCATTCATGAAATTGGTTCTCCAGAGCTGACCACAACTCCTCAGCTGTGTGACTCACATTTCCCAGACATTTCAATGTAAAAACCGCCTGATGACGTTGAGCCCTACTGCCAGCATAGTAAGGAGGTGTGCAGGATCCCTTCTGCGCAGTTAGAAAGCTTGTGGCATGACCAGATAGGCTTTGGGTGCAGGTGGAAGACCGAGAGGAGGTTGAGGAGGCAGAAGCAGTGGAGGAACTTTGACATAAAGAGGATTGACGCACAACTCGTGGGGACGGCAAGACTTGGACAGCAGCCCCTTGTCCTGCTGTCACCATAGTTACCCAGTGCCCAGTCAGCGACATGTAACGCCCCTGTCCATGCCTACTCGTCCAAGTGTCTGTGGTGAAATGCACCCTGTCACACACAGAGTTTCTCAAAGAAGCGGTGATGTTGTGTGCGACATGCTGGTGGAGCGCAGGCACACCTTTCTTTGAGAAGTAGTGCCGACTGGGCATCTGGTACTGGGGCACTGCGACGGACATAAGGTCTCGAAAATCCTCTGTGTCCACCAGGCGGAAAGGCAGCATTTCTGTAGCCAAGAGCTTGCAGATGGTGAAATTCAACCTCTTAGCTTTCTCATGGCTAGGAGGAAATGGTCTTTTACTTGTCCACATCTGAGGGACCGAGGGCTGGCTATTGTGCTTAGACGGGGTTGATAAGGGTGTCCCCGGCAAACTGCCGGTCTGTGAGGAAGATGCAGGCGGACATGTTAGGTTGCCTTGATCCAAAGGTGGTGCTATCGATGTCGGACAGCGCTCAACACCAGCTGGTGTTACCACCTCCAAAGAAAATGGCTGTTGCGGGTAAAGAGGTGGCAGGTCTGCGCCCCAAAACAGGTGTGACTGCTGTCCCCCCAGTCACAGAGGATGAAGAGGCCGCGGATGCACAAGATATGGCAGACGGTGATTGGCCCGGCCGGCTAGGCCGCATTGTAGCACACTGAGCTTCCCACTGCAACTTATGCTTCATGTCCATGTGCCGGTTCATGCATGAAGTACTCAAACTATGTATTTTTTGGCCTCTACTTAGCTTTTGCTGACAAATGTTACAGATAACACGAGTTGGGTCATCTTTATCGATCTGAAAAAATGCCCAGGCTATGCAAGGCTTAGCACCCATGCGACCTGAAGAGCCACCACGACTTGTGGTGAGAGGCAGAGTTGTGTTTGAGGATGCAGTTGTTGACGTGCTTCCAGTACTACGTCTCTGTCCAGGAAGGCGCAACCTGACCTCGTCGTCACTAGCATCTTCCTCCACCTCCTCTGCTGACCTCATCTCTTGGCTGACTGTGGGTTGACGGTAAGTGGGATCTCCGACCTCATCATCATCACCCTGTGCGTTATCACACCCGTCGTCCTCAGAGCCAACCTGTTCCTGCCCTGACAAAAAACTAAAGTTGTCGCTCCAATCAGGTATTTGAGTCTTATCATCGTCTTCCTCATTGTCTCCACCAACAGGAGTTACAGTTTGGGAATGAGGGTCTACATTATGGTCAGAACCTTCTGCGTCTGGTCCTGGATCCGACTCATAAAGATTCTGGGCATCAGTGCAGATCATTTCCTCGTCTGGATTCACAGAAGCGCTGGAGTCGACCTCTGATTCCCAGGCTATAGTATGAGTAAACAGCTCTGCAGACTCAACCATCTGTTCTACCTCATACTCAGACGGGCAGCTGGAGATTTGGGAGCTGTGAGGAAGCAAGTGCGATTTGGGTGACACCTTTGAGGACTGGAGTATTTGTGATGTTGAAGTTGATGTGGAGGAGAGCCCACTTAAAGGAGCACTTGATATCCATTGAAGCACCTGCTGTTTTTGTGCCTCATCTGGAATTTGTAGCGATTGGCGTGGCCGTAAGAAAGGGATCTTATCACATTGTCCGCTAAAAGAAGTAGACATTTTAGTTTGGCTGGAAGATGGTCTTTCTTCTGCAGATGTTACTGTTGCTTTAACACCTACCCCACGGACACAACCTTTTTTCCCCTTCCCAACACGCCTATTCCCCTTTCCACCAGCAGCAGGCCTTTTTCCACTCATTTTGGTGGTTAACTAATTCACAACTCTGGAGTTGTTTGCACAAAAAAACAATGGATGGTAACCGAGCAGAGCTGAGTGGCCAAACTGTGGTATTAGGCCAAAACTATTGGCTGGGTTAGATGCAGAAAAAAATTATTTTGAATTTGCAACCTGATGGAGGTCAGTATAGATGGACTAATACAAATAGTCCCACACACTGCTAGAAGCCCAAATATTTTTTCAGAGGTACTGTAGATGCAGATAAAAATTATTTTTAATTTGCAACCTGATGGAGGTCAGTATAGATGGACTAATAGACCAAGTCCCACACACTGCTAGAAGCCCAAATATTTTTTCAGAGCTAGATGCAGAAAAAAATTATTTTTAATTTGCAACCTGATGGAGGTCAGTATAGATGGACTAATAGACCAAGTCCCACACACCGCTAGAAGCCCAAATATTTTTTCAGAGCTAGATGCAGAAAAAAAATATTTTTAATTTGCAACCTGATGGAGGTCAGTATAGATGGACTAATAGACCAAGTCCCATACACTGCTAGAAGCCCAAATATTTTTTCAGAGCTAGATGCAGAAAAAAATTATTTTTAATTTGCAACCTGATGGAGGTCAGTATAGATGGACTAATAGACCAAGTCCCACACACCGCTAGAAGCCCAACTATTTTTTCAGAGCTAGATGCAGAAAAAAATTATATTCAATTTGCAACCTGCTGGAGGTCAGTATAGAAGGACTAATAGAACAAGTCCCACACACTGCTAGAAGCCCAAATATTTTTTCAGAGCTAAATGAAGAAAAAAATTATTTTTAATTTGCAACCTGATGGAGGTCAGTATAGATGGACTAATAGACCAAGTCCCACACACTGCTAGAAGCCCAAATATTTTTTCAGAGCTAGATGCAGAAAAAAATTATTTTTAATTTGCAACCTGATGGAGGTCAGTATAGATGGACTAATAGACCAAGTCCCACACACTGCTAGAAGCCCAAATATTTTTTCAGAGCTAGATGCAGAAAAAAATTATTTTTAATTTGCAACCTGATGGAGGTCAGTATAGATGGACTAATAGACCAAGTCCCACACACTGCTAGAAGCGCAAATATTTTTTCAGAGCTAGATGCAGAAAAAAATTATTTTTAATTTGCAACCTGATGGAGGTCAGTATAGATGGACTAATAGACCAAGTCCCACACACCGCTAGAAGCCCAACTATTTTTTCAGAGCTAGATGCAGAAAAAAATTATATTCAATTTGCAACCTGCTGGAGGTCAGTATAGAAGGACTAATAGAACAAGTCCCACACACTGCTAGAAGCCCAAATATTTTTTCAGAGCTAAATGAAGAAAAAAATTATTTTTAATTTGCAACCTGATGGAGGTCAGTATAGATGGACTAATAGACCAAGTCCCACACACTGCTAGAAGCCCAAATATTTTTTCAGAGCTAGATGCAGAAAAAAATTATATTCAGTTTGCAACCTGATGGAGGTCAGTATAGATGAACTAATAGAATGATGCTATGCCCAAAAGATTTTACTTCACTAGGTGCAGTAAAAAAATTGGTATTCTATACACAGGTGTTATATCTTGCAACACAGATAGGCTACTCCACTGACTAACACACTCTGCAATAGGCCAAAAAGGATTAACTTTGCTAGATTCAGCCAAATGCTGTGAAAAAAACTTGCACAGCACTGGCACAGACCTGCCTGGCAAAAACTGATAGGAACTCATGTAACCTAGTCCTGAAAAGGACTCCAATTACAATTAGTCTTTACTCCCACAACCTATCTATTTAAGAGCACAGACCTCCCTGATAAAAGTCGTAGGAAATGCTGTAACCTAGTCCTTAAAAGGACTGCAATCACAACTATTCCCTACTCCCAAGCTATCTGTATATTTGTGCGAAAATTGGCTTGAAATTAACAAGGTATAGCACACACAGCAACAGCGGTGCCGTCTAACACGCAGTTGCAGCAGTGAGAAAATGGTGGCGACGGGGAAAATGGCTTGGTCTTATAGGGCAAGGACATGTGACATACACTGCCAATGACACATGCCCTTGCTTGTGTGAAAAAAAGCACTTCGCTCCGTGTGTGCGCTGCTGATAGGCTGACAGATTGCACCTCCCCACTGCAAATGCGGGAAAGAGAAAAAAAAATGGAGATCTTCATTGTTCCTGCAGAGATCCATCCCCTGCCCCTCCCCCCACCCCGCTGTACACTCAAACTGCGTATTAACATTAATTTTCATCATTACTGAGAAAAAATCCAGTTATGATTTTGGTGCACGAACAGTTATCGAACATAACCTCGAACAGCCGAATTTTTCTCAAATTGTTCGTGTTCGCCGAACGGCTCGAACACCGCCCAAAACAGCTCGAATTTGAGATTGGCGAACAGTTCGAGTAGAACAACGCTCATCTCTAATTATAACCTCTTTATTAATGACCTTGGGGATGGGATTGATAGTAAAGCGTCAGTTTTTGTCGACGACACCAAAGTATGTAGGATATTAAAATCTGATCTTGACATTATGATATTGTAGAACAATCTGGATAAGATGACTGATTGGGCAAACACTTGGCAATTGAGGTTTAATGTAGATAAATGTAGAGTAATGCACCTGTAACGGAATACGCAATTGCGGCATATACATTAAATGTGAGTATACTTGGGACTACAGAACAGGATGGTATGCTGGCGTGACCTTTAATAAAATAAAATACAACTTTTAAGGATACGTCGGTGTCCACCGGACTGCAGAGGAGCTGCAGCAGCTGAGTCCTAGAGCAATATTCAGCTAAGCACAGAGAAAGAAATGAACTAGTGTGTTAAGTGCACACACAAGTAGTAACTAAACAAGGTACAATGCTGGGAGTTAACAACACTCCAGAAACTAAACTAATAAACTTCTGCACTGGAAGACACTGCTGTGCAGAGCAGGAAGGATTTAGCAGCATGAAACGCCTGAGCACTAGATGGCGGCGTATAGAGCTGCAGATAGCTGCAGGCCAGGAAAGGCCTGGAACCTAAGTTCCTAAAGAGGAGGAGGATCTTTGCAGCACCCAACACATGGGTGTAAAAGCGGCAGTGTGACCACACATACAATGGCGGACCCTGGAATAATGGATCAGTAGCAAGGACGCCTCCGTGGCGTGGACACCAACCGGTGAACCGACACGGTAGAGCGTGCTGCTCACAGCATTCCCCTAGCCCTAATTGATGTCCAGGAACCCTTGACAACTACTCTCACACACTGCATTTACTGCCAGAGACCTCACTCCAGGTTAGAAAGAGATAGACTAGGCACCGGGGCAGAACCCACGGAGCCCTTAAATACACTAGAGACAGCCCCAGCCCCCCAGGACAACCAACCACCATGTACCAGACACCAGGGGGCGTGGTCTAGCATCACATGTCAACAAGAGGGCATGGCTTAGCAGTACATGACCACAAGGGGCGTGGCTTAGCGGTGCATGACCATAAGGGGGCGGCATTGTTTAGCGGCACCTGCCCACAAGGGGCGTGGCTTAACAGCACATGAGCAGAAACCACACTTAGAATCCCTAGAACGAAACCTAAATGCTGACAATTATTGACCAGCAGGAAAGGGCCTGGCTGGACGCTGCAAGAAAGCCCTTCTCCTGCGTACCAGCCTAACACAGGAGAAGGACTTGGGTATTCTGGTTACAAGTAAGCTCAGCCGCAGTACTCAATGTCAAGCAGCTGCCACTAAAGCAAATAAGATTTTATGATGTATAAAAAGAGAAATTAAGTCCCATCATCCCAATGTATTGTTACCCCTTTATATATCACTGGTGTGGCCACATCTGTAATATGGGATCTACTTTTAGGCTCCACATTTTAAAAAGGATATTCAGAAGTTAGAATCAGTTCAAAGGCGGGGAACTAGATTATTACAAGGGATAGAAGGCCCCTCATATAATGAGAGGTTGAAAAAGTTGAACTTGTTTAGCTTTGAAAAATGATACCTCAGAGGGGATCTCATTTACATGTATAAATATATGTGTGGTCTGTACAAATGACTAGAACATGACTTATTCCTTCAAAAGAACGTACTAAGGACCAGGGGGCACTCATTATGGGTGTAAGAAATGCGATTCCGGCACCTAAACAGGAAAGGGTTCTTTACAGTCAGAGCAGTCAAACTGAGGAATGTGCTACCGCAGGAGGTTGTAATGGCCGACATTATAACAGCTTTCAAAAAAGGGCTGGACGATTTCCTTGATACACATAACATTGTGGCTTACAGTCAAATATGACAAAATGTTGCACCTATAGTAGTACATTTAGTACGGTAATAGTAATTACATAACTAATATTATAATTAGGTTTGATCCAGGGTTCTAGGACTAATTGTCTTTTCTCGGGGTCAAGAAGGAATTTTTCCTCATGATGCAAATTGGCTGAATGTGTCCTGTGGTTTTTGCCTTCTTTTGGATCAACAGATTTAGGCACAGGGATTTTAGTAATACCATTAATAGAATCACAAGAATAATACAAAAGATAAAACTAACTAAAAAAATTATAAACGGGTACATTTTTAATGGTAATAGTGCAGCAATAATAAAAATGGTAATAATACATTTGTGAGTCCTAGTCCCAGTAAGTTAGTGAAGTGTCATTGTAGGGAGTACAATTGGGGGAGAAAGATTTAACTTAATTGACCAAGGTCTTTATTCAACCTACATTACTATGTAAAATGTAGTTCCACCATAATATTCCAATACACTTTCAATTGTAGTTGCTTACTTTTCTAATAAAATTATAGTTATCTTAAAGGATGCTCTAATGTAACTTGGCTTGTATTTTACATAGCTTTTTGTTTTATTTTTACGATTGCTCATATAAGTTTTAATTTCTTGTGAAAATTTGCTCGCCACAGCCATGAATTTTTTATAAGATTTTGTCACTTTCCGACACTTCTTTTACTTCGCAGTGTTTAACTGCCATTTTGATTACTCATCAGCAAGTACTAATGCCATTTTAATTGCATCACTAGGGTGAAAATAATGCCGCTGATGTGCATATTGTATTGCTACTTGTTTCATTTAGCTCAGTGGAGACAATAGCACTATATGAAAACAAATGGTATGACATTGCTACCTTTAAGTCTTTTAATATTAAAGCAGCTCATCAAGGAGTTTCCATTTATATCCCATTGTTATTTTTTTATATATTAAACTACATTGTTTAAACAGGATTTTCTTGATCTAATAAAAAACACTTGCTGACATATAAACTCTTAACAATAAAAGTAGAATAGAGATTATGCATTATTTATGTAAAAATGTCAATGCATTAAAGCACTGGTAGCCATTTTGGTCTTATGGGGATATTTATTGTCTGCTTGAGTAAATAACAGAAATACATTTTTGTCTGTTGCTAGAGTTCAATTTAAATCCTGCCTAGTTCAAAGATGCTATTGCTGATAATTTGAAAAAAATATATATTGTTTTGATGCAAAAGTAAATAGACTTGCAATAATTGAATTGGATTCCATTCTAGTCTCATGGCAAAATGTTTCAGCAAAATGTACAGATTTGCGAAAATGGTTTTACATTTTTAGGAAAGATTGGTAAGAATAAGTTTGTTTCGCAATATTACCTTTTCACTGCCCAACTCTTAATTGAGCTGATCCATCAAAGTCATTTAGTATTGTGTAATTCAACGGCAGCTAAAACAGTTACAATTGAACAGTAGAAATGTATTGGATGTAATTAACAGCACAGATGCAACCTTCATTTGTGTTTATCTTGATTACACAGTATTTTTCCACACGGTAAAAATTCCGTTTTTTTTTCTACCCACCTTTAATAGCATGTAATGTATCAATCTATACTTATTTGTTTTTACTTGAAAAGCAAAGGGGAGGAAGATAGAGCATTAGCGTCACTTAATATCTGTAGATAGAGATTAAAAAATGTTCAGTCAGGTTTAATAAAACCGTCTATATTCAAATGTATACCACTGAGAATCATGCTTATTTGCAAGATCTCAAATCAGTTTTCATATGATTACTCTGTAAAACTATTTTTTTTTTAGATAAATGGATAGATAGGTAAATGATAGATAGATAGATAGATAGATAGATAGATAGATAGATAGATAGATAGATAGATAGATAGATAGATAGATCGATCTAGGGATATATCTAGAGCAGGGATGTCAAACTCAAATACACAAAGGGCAAAAATTAAAAGCTTGGACAAAGTTGCGGGCCAACCTTGATATTTATTTAAAAAAAGTCTACAATTAAAGAAGTTTTTCCTTATCATCAAATATAACATTGAACCTTTTCATATGGAAACAAACTTAAAGGAGTTGTCCCAGTGCTCAGTGTTTTGTGTGTATGCAGCTTTTAACTTAAAGGCTTAACCATTTGTGATACATCAGACTGCTTTTTCTTCTTAATTTACTAATAGAAAGTTGCTATTTTAATGGCTTGTTACTTATACAGTGGAGTTGTAATCTAGTTCCAACCTAATAATTTTACTAACTCACACTTCTACCCCTTGCTTGAATGGAAGCTATCATCAGAAAATGACCTATCATGTAGACCAGGTACTTGTGTTAAATGTAATTTTTTTACATATCACAAACTGAATTAAAAATAAAACTGGAAATCTTGTAATGTTCACACTGACCACTGGGTCCTTTGTAAATTTAAATTTTCTTGTGTTTAAGGAAAAAACACATGTACATTGCAAGTGCAATCAAGTTATTTAGGCCAATCAGATGTATCAATCACCAATCTGTGGAGCACTACATCTATTGAGTTAACATGTTAAGAAGAGTTTACCAAAAAGATTCACAGGATCCAGGTTCAGAAACCACATTGGTAGTCCATGGGTACAATACCATAAAGCTTCAAACACCTTCCACCTGCCAGGATCCCAGTTGCCTATTTTTATTAGTAGCCTTGGGTGATATCATCATTTCAGTGTAATTTAAATATGACTTCACACCGGGTCTACTAAGTAGAAGAGACACTGGGAATGCTAGAGGATTGAAGGAGGTCAGTAGGTCACAGACTACTGACATGGCCCCTGTACCAAATTCCTGAAAAATATTTGGCTCAACTCTAATGCTGAACATTTTTTACTTCTCTATTCTATTTGAGCAGCACATTTTATGGAAGGAGAGATGCAAAAATGTTTTTTAACTTTTTATTTGAGTGCCCCTGTGCAGCCCAATACTGAAAAGAATGGAGGGTGCAGCCTTCAAGTTAATGAAGTTATTAAACAGTATTTTTTTAATTTCTAGAACAGATATTACATTTGCACAGAGATGTACAGATCCTAGGAGGTTGTTTATAAGTGTATAGCTCGATGTATGTTTTCCACTTCACTGAATATATAAGGATTTGGTTGGTTTATGTAAATCATGAGAAAATGTTGTTTCAATTTGTAACATGCATCACATTTAGATTTCCATACTTTTGTGCAGATAGTTGTGATGTAATCTTATCTTAAATTTGCTATTTTTCAATTTGAAAAAAGTGCATGTATCCAAATAAATTCTGCTTTTCATTTTATTTGGCAATCTTGTGTGGTATTTTCATTCTTTCTTAAGATAGTCTTTGCAAAACCAATGCAAATATAAATATTTAATTCCTGAACAGTCAAGGAAAATATGCTGATATTTTCATGTTTAATATGCTTTTTTATATTTATTTTACCTTTTCATGATTTGAGTGGCAAGTGATATAAAAGCTTTCTTGTATTTTTTCCACATATTACTAGACTTAACATGAAACTCACATAATATAAGCTAAAGATCATTGCAGTATCAAACTAAAGAATCAACTTTAGCTCGCTGATCAATTCAGAAAGATAAACTGTGTATAAAAACTCATACCATTTTAGTCAGAAAGGTTAAATTAAATGTCATTCAATTCTTATGAAATTTCAGTTCTTGCTTACTGTGAATGCACTGTGACAGTACATAACAGTATAGTTGAACTTTCTGAATGCCAAAAGCTTTACAGCAAGATTTGTTTTTAATGATTCTTCAAAGTTCAAGAGTAATAAGGCTTTATGGTCCTTGAATATTCACATAGCAAATCGATGTCCATCAAATAAAACATTTTTATATATAAATAGTAGCATTTAGAGTATAAACTTAAATATATTTTCACTGTTGTCTTCTATTCAATGAATGAATGAATGAATGAATGAATAAATGAATGTAGATTTTTGTTTTCAAATTCCATATCAATTTAACAATTTCAGTACTTTAATGAAGAACTCCACTTAAGAAGCCTACACATGCAGATTATATAGAGCCCCTAATAAAAGTAGTATATTCCTCCTTTTCTTTTGGGTAGTGAGCATATGAAGTGCTTCCTTTTGCGTGGGCACAGTATTCATGAAAAGGTGATGGGGGGCAAGTAGTCTTCTTTATTCTGAGTGGAAGCTGCTTGCTTGTACTGTTAGGTAAGTGGCCTTTTATTACATTTTTACTTCCATACATTTTTGATTGATACCTTGCTTTGAGGCAACCTCTGATAAAATAATGGGTTGGATGTTTCAGCAGAACATATCATCATTTACAGTTGACTTGGAAGTTAATGATGTTCCATTGGGGCCTATTTAATATGGCTTGATGCAAATAATTCTTTAGACATGTTAACTGTGTTTACATTGATACAAAGTAGGCTCTTAGAATTAAGTCCTCACCACCCAAAAAACTTTAGTCTGACAATCTTTGGAATTTAATTATAATAGTACTGTGAATGTAATGAGACAGTACATAACAGTTAGTTGAACTTTCTGAATACCTTCTTTGGAAGTGTACCTAATGCCTTATGACTTGAGAATCTTCACTTGAGGTAACTCGTTAGAATTGCTAAAGTGGTGATACATTACCTGCACAATGAGAAAAATAGGTGATACAGAAGAAAATAGAGGATTTTTATTACAAATTTGCAAGACATGGACTGTGAAATGCCAGATTATATCAATGCACAGTGGGTGGGCAGGAGACGTACATTTCTGAGACTTTATCAAATGCCGGGGTGAGAGAAAATTATTTATGTTCTTTTGTATTTTACTTTAGCACACAGTGCATGGAGCCAATAGGCAGCTAAATCATTTAGATGTGCAGAATGTGGTGGGGCTAGCTATGATTGCAGAAGTTAGGCTCGGGTGCTGATCAACTGCAGCTACTGTGAAGTGTTGAACTGCTGCGATCAAAGCTACCTCTGATTGCATTATTTTAATCCTGTAGATGCCGCTTTCCAGAAGTCAAGCCTAACTACTGGGATCAGAGCATGTTTTGATCACAGCGGTATAACCCCCTTAGATGTAGATGCTGTTGGCCAGCACACAAGTTTTGCTTTTATATGAGAATGGTAATTTTACAAAACACTGTAATAATACATTATGTAGGTTCCTAGGAGGAACAATAAAAAATGTAAGGTATTTAGGAATAAAATATATATATACCGTATTTTTCAGACTATAAGACGCACTTTTTTCCTCCATAATTTTGGAGGAAAGTGGGGGGTGCGTCTTATAGTCCGATATACATAAATACTGTGGCTTTGTGTGGTGGGGTATGTGGGGGAAGCGACAGTGGTGGAGTAGTGGTACACAGGAGGCAGCAGCCGCCTGCTGCAGCCTACACTGTGCCTGCTACTAAAGAAAATGAAAATTCACTGCTTCCCACGCCCATGGGCGTGGGGAGCAGTGAATATTAATTTTCCTTAATAACTGGCACACGGTGCCCGCAGCGTGGCTCCTGGTATGTATGACACTCTTCATCCCTGTATGTATGGCCCCGCTCATCCCTCATCCCGGTATGTATGGCACTCTTCATCCCTGTATGTATGGCCCCCTTCATCCCAGTATTAATGGCACCCTTCATCCCTGTAGGTATGGCCCTCTCATCCTGGTATGCTTGGCACCGCCTGATCCCCGTCATGCTGCACAGAAATAAAATACAATTTCATACTCATCTCCTCTCTCCTCCAGCACTGTCTCTAGCTCTAAGTAACACAGCACTGGAGGAGAGAGGAGGTGAGTATGATTGTTTTTTTTTTTCTGTGCAGCGTGACAGGGATCAGGGGGTGCCAAGCATACCAGGATGAGGGGGTCATACATACAGGGAGGAAGGGGGCCATGCATACAAGGATAAGGGGGGCCATGCATACCGGGATAAGAGGGGCCATGCATACAAGGATGAGGGGGGCCATACATACAGGGATGAGGCATGAGGGGGGCCATACATACAGGGATGAAGGGGGCCATACATACACGGATGAAGGGGCAATACATACCAGGATGAGGGAGGCCATACAAACAGGGATGAAGGATGAGGGGGGCTATACATACAGGGATGAAAAGTGCCATACATACCAGTAAAAGGAATGAAGATACCATACACAACAGGAATAGGGATGAAGATGCCATACATACCAGGATGGGTGTGAGGGGGGCCATACATAACAGGATGAAGGGTGCCATACATACCAGGAAGAGGGATGAGGGGGCCATGCATACCAGGATGGGGGATTGGAGTGCCATGTGTTATGATCTGCTACAGGGACTAAGGAAAGACAGGAGAACTGTCCCTACAATAGAACTAAACTAGATCCCTACGATGTAACGGGGAACCTGATCCTGCGATCAGACCCGCTAAAGTCCTCGGCTAGTCTGAACGAAGACCTATAGATGTGAGGGAGGGATCCCTACAAGAACTAGGGACTGGGATAAGTTGGACACCTCCAAGCAGAAATAGTAGCAGTCAAAGACAAACATACAACAAAAAGCATAGAGGTCAGAAGACCTAGCAAAACTAACAGAGAACGGCAACAGAGCACCAAGCTAGCTCAAGAGTAGTAAATACAATGAAGTCCAGCAAGACCAGGAGGGCGGAGCCAGATTAAATAGGCAAAAATGGTCATGTGACCAGCAAACTAAAAAAAACCTAACAGGAGAGTTCTAACAGTACCCCTTCTTCTAAGAGGATCCTCCGGATCCCCTAGGCCCAGGCTTACCAGGAAACCTCCTGTGAAACGCTCTGACAAGTCTGGAAGCAGAAACATCATCCACCCTCACCCATGAGTTATCCTCAGGTCCGAAACCCTTCCAAGCGACGAGATACTGCAAACTCCCTCTATACCGTCTAGAATTTAGGATGCGGGAAATTTCATATTCCCCGTCCTCCACCACCGGAGGAACAGTGGCAGAGGCGTCACCATCAGACACATCAGCTTTTTTCAACAGAGAAACATGAAACACCGGTTAATCTTCCAGGACGTAGGAACCACCAACCTAACAGCAGATTGGTTAACTATCTGAAGCACCTTAAAGGGCCGTACGAACTTGGGACCCAATTTTTTAGAAGGAATCCTCAATCGCAGATTCTTAGAGGACAACCAAACCATGTCACCAACAGCAAACAAAACCTCTTGGCGTTTCCTATCAAAGTACCTCTTAGATTTTTTGTTAGCCTCCTGAAGATTACCACGCACATCCGTCCAAACTCTCTCCAAATCACCGGAAAAACTCTCCTCCTCAGGCACAGCCGAAACCAATTTGGAGAATGACCCAAAAGACGGATGTCTCCCAGAACAACAAAAAAAAGGCGAACACCCAGCAGAAGAGGATGTATGGTTATTAAGAGCAAATTCAGCAAGTGGCAGAAACTCAGACCACCCCTCTTGATTGTCTGCCACAAAACAACGCAAGAACTGCTCAACATCCTGGTTCTTCCTTTCTGTCTGGCCATTAGACTCAGGATGATATCCAGATGAAAACGACAAATGAACTCCCAACCTGTCACAAAAGGCACACCAAAAATGAGCCACGAACTGAGGTCCCCTATCAGAAACAATGTCAGTAGGAACACCATGTAGTCTGACAATTTCCTTGACAAAGGCCTTAGCGAGTGTCTTAGCGCAAGGCAGTTTGATGAAGGGAACCAAGTGACACATCTTGCTAAAACGGTCCACGACCACCCAGATGACCGTGAAACCTTCAGAGGGGGGAAGGTCAGTAATAAAGTCCATAGCCAGATGTGTCCAAGGTGCACTAGGAACCTCCAGAGGGCAAAGCAACCCCGCAGCAGGAGCATGCGAAGACTTGGATCTAGCACACACAGTACATTGGCGCACCCACTTAATGACTTCCTTCTGCCATCCAGGCCACCAAAAACTGCGACCCACAAGTCTCTTGGTCTCAGAAATTCCTGGATGACCTGCCAACCGAGACTCATGACACTCAACAAACAAATCTCTCCTAAAGGTCCTAGGCACAAACAACCTCCCATGGGGAGTGTTAGATGGGGCATTCTCCTGAGCTGTAAGAATCTCATACTCCAAAACGGATTCCAAAGCAGCAATCACAACACCTTCTTGTAAAATGCTCTCCTCTTCCTCCTCAACACCGACCATGGGAGAAAAGCTGCGAGACAAAGCATCCGCTTTAACATTCTTGGTACCCGGGATCTAAGTAACGTAAAAATTAAACAGTGAGAAAAAAAGTGCCCACCTAGCCTGACGGGCATTCAAGCGCTTGGCAGCATCAAGATAGATCAGATTTTTATGATCAGTGAAAACCTGAATGGGAAATTCAGCACCTTCCAAGAGGTGACGCCAGTGTTCAAATGCGAGTTTAATCGCCAGCAATTCCCGATTACCAATATCGTAATTAAGTTCAGTCTCAGAAAATTTTTTTGAAAAAAAGGCACAGGGATGTACTCCATCCTTGTTTTCCTGAGACAACACCGCACCGACCCCCACCGAAGAAGCATCAACCTCAACCAAAAACGGCTTAGTCACATCAGGCTGCATAAGGATGGGAGCAGAGGTGAACCTCTCCTTTAGAAACACAAAAGCTTCAATGGCCTCAGAAGTCCACTGAACAGCATTAGCACCTTTCCTGGTGAGATCGGTCAGCGGTTTGACAATAATAGAAATTTTTTTTATGAATTTTCTGTAATAATTGGCGAAACCCAAAAACCTCTGTATCGATTTCAAACCAATAGGCCTAGGCCATTCCTGCACAGCTTGAACTTTAACCGGGTCCATCTCAAAACCTTCACTGGAGATAATGTAGCCCAAAAAACGAATTCTCTGTACAGCGAACTCACATTTCTCCAGCTTAGCAAAAAGCGAATTGTCCATTAATAACTGTAATACCTCACGTACGCTCCGCCACTGAGACTCCAGATCAGGCGAATAAATCAGAATGTCATCCAAATACACAAACACATTTTTGCCGATTAAAGGTCTAAGGATGTCATTAATAGGATTCTGAAAAAATGCTGGAGCATTGGTAAGACCAAAAGGCATAACCAGATTCTCAAAATGACCCAAAGGAGTGTTAAAAGCAGTCTTCCATTCATCAACCTCCTTCATGCGCAACAAATTGTATGCCCCCCGGAGATCAATTTTAGAGAACCACTTGGCCCCACTAACTGGTTAAATAAATCAGGAATCAATGGCAGTGGGTAAGGATTGCGTACAGTAATTTTATTAATCTCACGAAAGTCCAGACAAGGACGTAAACCGACATCTTTTTTTTTTTACAAAAAAAAATCCAACAGCCACAGGAGACTTGGAAGGCCTAATGTGACCGGCGGCCAAGCTTGTCTGTATGTATTCCTCCAAAGCCTTTCTCTCAGGAATAGTAAGATTAAATAAACGACTTTTAGGAAGAGTCGCTCCAGGGACAAATTCAATGGTACAATCATAGTCTCTATGGGGAGGCAAAATTTGTGACTCCTCCTCAGAAAAAACTCTCAAAAAATCCTGAATAGGTACAGGTAATTCCCCTTTATCCACAGCAGCAATACATCCGTTACAACACTTGTCATAACACTTAGGGCTCCAGGACTTAATTTCATTGGTAGACCAATCCAGTACAGGATTGTGCAATTTTAACCAGGGTAATCCCAATATTACTGGAGAAGGCAAATTATCCAATACCACCAAATCCAAATTTTCTTGGTGAATACCATTAATAGTGAGGGGAAATTCACAGACCTTTTGAGTAACACTCTTCAAGGGAGAGCCATCAACAGAAACCACAGCAATAGGGGATGACAAAGTTTTAGGTTCTAATCTAAGTTTTTCCAAGAATCCCCCATCAATCACATTCAGAGTAGAACCACAATCCACAAATACCCGAAATTCAATTAATTCATCCTGAGCAGCAGTAGTGGCAGATAGGAATACTCCCTTAGAATTTAAACAGGCAATACGGGCATAACTGACCATTTTTTTTTTCTTTCTTCAAACGAAGCACACAGTTCTTAATAAAATGACCAGAATTTCCGCAATAGAAGCACAAGCCTTCAGAAAGCCTGCGATCTTTTTCCTGAGAGCGGGGTGCCATCGCCCCAATCTCCATCGGCTCTCCATTGTCAGCACAAACCCTCTCAAGACTCGGAGCTGACATAGCAGAGGATTTGCTCTCATTAACCCTTGCACGCAGTCTCCTGTCCACCCGTATAGCTAATTGCATTGCCTCCTGCAAGTTTCCAGGTGTGGGATAAGCAATCAGTAAATCCTTAACCCTTTCACCTAGCCCTGCAAGAAACAAGCTTTTCAAAGCTGAATCGTTCCACCCCACCTGGGCAGACCACCGACGGAAGTGAGAACAATATTTTTCCACATTACCTGATCCCTGCCTCAAACGTCTCAATTCAGACTCAGCAGATGAGACACGATCAGGATCATCATACAACAAACCCAAAGCATAAAAAAAACTTTCCACTGATCTAAAGCACGGATCACTAGGTTGGAGAGAGAAGGCCCATCCCTGAGGATCTTTGCACAAAAGTGACATTATGAATCCTATGCGCTGTGATTCATCACCAGAGGATCCGGGTCTCAAACGAAAATACAATAAACAAGCATTTTTAAAAGAACAAAAATCTTGTTGTTCGCCAAAAAATAAATCAGGCAGACATACCTTTGGTTCCACAAAATGTGCTCCAGAACAGCTACTCACGTGTTGTTGGAGCTTGGCCACCTCCAGAGAGAGTCCCTGCAAGCGTTGAGCCAAATCTTGAACCGAGACCATGATGGAAAACTGGAGGTCTTTCCTTAGAGAAATTTTTTTTTTTTTCTTTTAGGGCTGGACTTACTGTTATGATCTGCTACAGGGACTAAGGAAAGACAGGAGAACTGTCCCTACAATAGAACTAAACTAGATCCCTACGATGTAACAGGGAACCTGATCCTGCGATCAGACCCGCTAAAGTCCTCGGCTAGTCTGAACGAAGACCTATAGATGTGAGGGAGGGATCTCTACAAGAACTAGGGACTGGGATAAGTTGGACACCTCCTAGCAGAAATAGTAGCAGTCAAAGACAAACACACAACAAAAAGCATAGAGGTCAGAAGACCTAGCAAAACTAACAGAGAACGGCAACAGAGCACCAAGCTAGCTCAAGAGTAGTAAATACAATGAAGTCCAGCAAGACCAGGAGGGCGGAGCCGGATTAAATAGGCAAAAATGGTCATGTGACCAGCAAACTAAAAAAAACCTAACAGGAGAGTTCTAACACCATGCATACCAGGATGGTGGATTGGGGTGCCTTGCATATCAGGATGGGGATGAGGGCCACATATAACAGGAAGGAGGGGGCCATATATACCATGATGGGGGATATTAATAGAATTGGGGGACATTACCCTTATAACAGTGTCAGCAGCAGAACCCCTCCCCCTTAACAGGGCAGCATGACCACATTTTTTGCTTACATTCTTTTTCTATTTTCCTCCTCTAAAACCTAGGTGCGTCTCATGGTCCGGTGTGTCTTATAGTCCGAAAAATACTGTATATATATATATATATATATATATATATATATATATATATATATATAAACAGTATATATATATATAAAGGTTCAAATGACTTTTTTTCCACAACATGAATAAAATCTAAAAATTTCCATATTTGGTATTGCCACATGTATAACTGTCTGTAGGATCAACTTTGAGTAGAATTTTCTGCAATTCACAAGTCGGCGCAAATTTTAACATTTTGCAATTTGATGATAAAAAAAATAATACCTGTCGCCATTTCACAAAATGATGAAACATGATTAAGCGTGGTAATGATGGGCTGTGCTTATCCTTAATGACATACAGTTATGGAATCCCATGGTTGTGCAGCCAATCAGGAGATCTATCACAGTAGGTATAAAAGTTGTGGTCCTGCCCAGCAATACCATTTTTATGTTTGTACTATCTAGGGGTAGAAGTCAGAGCGCACAGCTTATTTCACACAGGCATAGATAAAGTACTAAATCTGAATATGGTGTATACTGCAGTGCTGAATCACATTGAAAATCTCTCTCTCCTGCTCTCTTTCTCTCTCCTTCCCTCCACCCCCTTCTTTACCTCCACCCCTTCTTCAGAATAATTAGTAGCTGACAATTATTGTTATTCGCAGCAAATTTGCAAATTAAATTTTTTGGGGAAAATTTAGCGAATCTAGAAAAATTTAATTTTAAACCCATTTTCAGCCCAACTGTTGTCTAAACTAATAAAAAGATATAACAGTTGTCCCGTATAATGTATGCTAAAATAAAAAAAGAAATCTAAAGGACAGAATCACTGTTTTTTAAGCACTTTGTCTCCTGAAAAATGGATGGAAAAAAAGAGATCAGATTTTCATATGGAGACCAAAATGATGCTAATAAAAACTACAGCTAGAATGAACCAGAAAAATAAATATACAAATCATAGCTGAAAAGGGTTGGCAGCTTTGACATTGTTCAAGAAAACAAAGTATTTCTCCCAGAAAATTATTGAAATTGCACGTTTTGTTATACCCATCTTTATTTCCTTTGTGTGCATTGGGTCAGTACAAAAAAAAAACAGAGAAAAAGGTAAATTTGACATCTGAACTGAAGTTTTTAATGATACCATTTTGGAGTAGATATGATGTTTTGATCGCTGTAACGGGTCTGGGAGGTGGAACCTCTGAGCAACTATACAAAGGGGCAGTCCTTGTAAGGAAGCGGGTGGCTCCAAGGGAAGGCGGGCAGGTAGTCACGGCAAGTGACAGGGACAGTCTCTGGGTAGAAGGGCAGGAAGTCACGGCAAGTGACGGGGACAGTCTCTTGACAGGCGGATGGTCACGGCAAGTGACAGCAGGGTAAGAGTCTATAGACGGGCAGGTGGTCACGGCAAGTGACAGCAGGAAAAGAGTCTCTAGACGGGCAGGTGGTCACGGCAAGTGACAGCAGGGAAAGAGTCTCTAGATAGGCTAGCAGGCAGGTAGCAGGTGAGCACTCCCAGGTGAGCGGGCAAGTGTCTCTGGACTGGCAGTTGGTCACGGCAAGTGACGGCAGAGCCTCCAGGTAGGCTAGCAGGCAGGTTGCAGGTGAGCGCTCCCAGGTGAGCGGGCAAGAGTCTCTGGACAGGCAGGTGGTCACAGCAAGTGACGGCTGAGCCTCCAGGTAGGCTAGCAGGCAGGTAGCAGGTGAGCGCTCCCAGGTGAGCGGGCAAGAGTCTCTGGACAGGCAGGTGGTCACAGCAAGTGACAGCTGAGCCTCCAGGTAGGCTAGCAGGCAGGTAGCAGGTGAGCGCTCCCAGGTGAGCGGGCAAGAGTCTCTGGACAGGTAGGTGGTCACGGCAAGTGACGGCAGAGCCTCCAGGTAGGCTAGCAGGCAGGTAGCAGGTGAGCGCTCCCAGGTGAGCGGGCAAGAGTCTCTGGACAGGCAGGTATCTGGAAGGTACTTCCTGGCCTGCAGGCGGACTGATCCATAGACAGACTGGCAGATGCTAGTAGGCAGACTGTCGGACCACAGGATGGCAAGCAGGTAAGCAGATATCAGGCAGATATCAGGCAGGTATCAAGCAGGAATCTGGCAGGTGACTGGCAGGTAACTGGTAACGGGACCTGAGGGCTGAAGCAGAGTTGAAAGGCTTTGCAACAACATTGCTCGGACACCTCCATTTTGGAGAAGGGGAGAAGGTGCCTTATATTCGGTGAGGTCCTCCGGCCATTGGCCGGGGACTCCTTAGGATGACGCGCGCGGCCCCTTTAAGAGAGGGGGAGCGCGCGCGCGCCCTAAGCACAGATGCCGGGAAGCAGCGCGCGATGCCAGCAGAGCGGGAGGAAGCCGCCGGGCACGGAGCGGAGAGGTGAGGGGAATGGCGTCCCTGCCTAGCAGGAGGCAGGGACGCCGATGCTACAGTACCCCCCCCTTTTGGCCCCCCTTTTTTAGGCCAGAGAGAAATTTATCAAGGATGAGAGGGGCATGAATGTTCTCCCGGGGCTCCCATGTTCTCTCCTCAGGACTAAATCCCTTCCAATCTACCAGAAAAAAGGTCTTTCCTCTTACCCTCTTAGTGGCCAGAATACTCTCTACCTCAAAGACGTCTTCAGCGGAAACCAGAGCAGGGGGAGTACCTGGATTGTTGGAAAAAGAGTTAAAGACAACGGGTTTGAGGAGAGATACGTGGAAGGAGTTGGGAATCCGTAAGGTGGCCGGGAGATTTAATTTGTAGGCCACTGGATTAATTTGCGTGAGGATTTCGAAAGGGCCGATGAAGCGAGGACCTAACTTGTAGGAGGGTATCTTGAGCCGTACATGTTTGGAGGAGAGCCAATCCTTGTCTCCTGGACGGAATTGAGGCGGATCCAGACGTCTCTTATCAGCATATCTCTACATCCGCTCAGAGGACGGAAGAAGTGCGGACCTAGTACTCTCCCAAATGGTAGAAAACTCGCTGACAAGAGACTGCGCGGCAGGGTTGTCCACAGAGGCGGAGACGGGAAACGGAATCCAGGGGTGCTGGCCATAGACAATAAAGAACGGGGATTTGGAAGAGGATTCGCTCTCGTGGTTATTGTAAGAGAATTCGGCCCAAGGGAGGAGGTCCACCCAATCAGAATGGTGGGCATTAACAAAGTGCCGGAGATAGCTGGTAAGGATCTGATTGATCCGCTCCACTTGACCATTGGACTGAGGGTGGTAAGCGGAGGAGAAGTCCAAGGTGACGTCCAGCAGTTTACATGTGGCTCTCCAGAAGCGTGAGGTGAACTGAACCCCTCGATCCGACACGATGTGGAGGGGTAGGCCATGGAGACGGAAGATATGGCGGATAAAGTCCTTAGCCAGCTCAGGTGCAGACGGAAGACCAGGCAGGGGAATGAAGTGGGCCATTTTAGAAAAGCGGTCCGCGACCACCCAAATGACAGTACACCCGGCAGAGACAGGAAGATCGGTAATGAAGTCCATAGCGATGTGTTGCCACGGGGCAACAGGTATGGGAAGCGGCAGGAGATGACCAGCTGGTAAGTGTCTGGGAACTTTGTTGCGGCCACAAGATGAACAGGCAGAGACGAAGTCTACCACATCCTTGCGCAGGGTAGACCACCAGTAATGCCGGGAAAATGAGTAGGAAGGGTTTTTTTTTGGACGGCATGGCCAGCTAGTTTAGAAGAATGACCCCAGCGAAGAACCCTCTCACGGTCAGGAGGCGCCACGAACGTCTTGCCGGGAGGAAGACGAGTCAAATCCAAGGGGGCCACATTCATCACCTTGGAGGGGTCGATAATGTGCATAGGCTCATCCTCTTTGTCGGAGGACAGGAAGGATTGGGATAAGGCATCAGCTTTGACATTTTTGTCCGCCGGGCGGAAATGAAGGATGAAATCGAAGCGGGCAAAAAACAAAGACCACCGGGCCTGACGAGGATTAAGTTTCTGGGCATTTTGGAGATATGCCAGATTCTTGTGATCCGTGTAGATGATCACCGGGTATAGAGCCCCTTCAAGCAGGTAATGCCACTCGTCCAGCGCCAATTTAACGGCTAACAGTTCTCGGTCTCCTATGGAGTAATTGCGCTCAGAGGAGGAGAAGATTTTAGAGAAAAAGCCGCAGGTTACCATTTTCCCGGATGAAGACTTTTGGGTGATCACCGCTCCAGCTCCAGAGGAGGAAGCATCAACCTCCAGGTAGAACTGTTTGTTGCAGTCCTAACGGTGCAGCACAGGGGCAGAGGAGAAGGCTTGCTTCAGGGAAAGGAAGGCCTTCTCAGCTTCGGGTGGCCATACCTTGGGATTTGCTCCCTTACGGGTGAGCACAGATATGGGCGCAGTCCGTGACGAGAAGTGAGGAATGAAGAGACGATAGTAATTAGCGAAGCCCAGGAATCGCTGTATCGCCTTCAAGCCCTCCGGACGGGGCCACTTTAGGACCGCAGAGAGCTTCTCGAGATCCATTCGCAAGCCTGTCTGGGAGATAACATAGCCCAGGAAAGGAAGAGAGGTCTGCTCAAAAAGGCACTTCTCGTATTTAGCATAGAGGTGGTTCTGCCTGAGCCTAAGCAGGACCTGACGAACATCCCTCCGGTGTGTGGGAAGATCCGGAGAGAAGACCAAGATGTCGTCCAGGTATACCACCACGCAGGAGTAAAGAAGGTCACGGAAGATGTCGTTGACCAGTTCTTGGAAGATGGCGGGAGCATTGCAGAGACCGAAGGGCATCACACGGTACTCATAGTGTCCGTCCCGGGTATTAAATGACATTTTCCACTCGTCTCCCTGACGGATACGGACCAGGTTATACGCTCCACGTAGATCCAGCTTGGAAAAGATCCTGGCGCCTTTAAAGCGATCAAATAACTCAGAGATGAGCGGAAGGGGGTATTTATTTTTAACCGTGATCTGATTGAGTCCTCTATAGTCAACACAGGGGCGAAGCGAGCCATCTTTTTTTTGACAAAGAAGAATCCGGCTCCAGCCGGGGAAGTAGACTTCCGGTTGAATCCCCTGGCCAGATTCTCCTCTATGTACTCAGACATGGCCCGGGTTTCAGCCGGGGTGGAGTGGCGCCTGGTACCAGGTCGATCGGGCAATCATATGGCCAATGAGGTGGCAATGTCTCTGCTTCCTTTTTACCAAAGACGTCAGCATAGGGCCAGTAAGGAGCCGGAAGACCGGGTAAATTAGCTGGGGTAGGTGGAGGACGAACCGGACGAACCGGAACCAGGCAGGTCTTATGGCAGGCCGGCCCCCACCGGAGTACTTCACCGGAATGCCAGTTCAACACGGGTTCATGTGTCTGGAGCCAAGGTAGACCTAGCAATAGGGAGTAGGAGAGTCCAGACAACACATGGAAGGAGATTACCTCAGAGTGCAGCGTTCCCACCTGCAGAGTTATGGGTCCCATGACGAGCAGGATGGTCACCGGAAGGAGTCTTCCATCCATGGAGGCGACTGACAAAGGTTCAGCCAGAGACTTGGTGGGAATATGGTATTTCTCAACCAGGGACTGGGAGATGAGGTTTCCAGCGGATCCAGAGTTCAGGTGGACGAGTTCAAAGTGACGGTTCTCTCCCCAGGAGATAGATACAGACAAAGTCAGGGTTGGAGAGGACTTATTTTTGTCTAGGGCGACCTCTCCGAGCGGTCCTAGACACTGGAGTTTCCCGGCCTCTCCGGGCAGGAACGAATCAGGTGCTCCTTACTGCCACAATAGAAGCAGCTCCCCTCGGCTCGGCGTGACTCTTGGCGAGATTTGACCATCTTGGTCTGGTCGATCTGCATGGACTCGGGTGAGTGCGCACGGGGAGTGACGGAAGAGGAGACAGGTTTCTGGAAAGTAGGAGCTAGGCGGGGAAACCTTCTCTCACGGGTGGTCTCTTTGGTACGTTCTTGAAACCGGATGTCAATCCGGGTAGCCAGCGACACCAGGTCATCCAGGGTGGTAGGAATGTCCCGACCGGCGAGCTCATCTTTAATCCGACCGGAAAGACCCTCCCAGAAGAAGGACACCAGGGCCTCATTATCCCAGGCGAGCTTAGAAGCGAGGGTGCGGAACCGTATGGCATATTGGCAGACTGTCGGACCACAGGATGGCAAACAGGTAAGCAGGTAAGCAGATATCAGGCAGGTATCAGGCAGGTATCAAGCAGGAATCTGGCAGGTGACTGGCAGGTAACTGGTAACGGGACCTGAGGGCTGAAGCAGAGTTGAAAGGCTTTGCAACAACATTGCTTGGGCACCTCCATTTTGGAGGAGGTGCCTTATATATGGTGAGGTCCTCCAGCCATTGGCCGGGGACTCCTTAGGACGACGCGCGCGGCCCCTTTAAGAGAGGGGGAGCGCGCGCGCGCCCTAAGCACAGAGGCCGGGAAGCAGCGCGCGCTGCCAGCAGAGCGGGAGGAAGCCGCCGGGCACGGAGCGGAGAGGTGAGGGGAACGGCGTCCCTGCCGACGCTACAATTGCCTTTTATTGCATCTTATTACAGTGTTGTGGCCACCAAAAAAAACGTAATTCTAGCATTTTGATTTTTTTCTTGTCACACCATTTACCGATCTAATTAATTTATTTTATATTTTGATAGATTGGACATGTCTGAATAAGGCAATACCAAATATGTGTATTTTTTATTGTTTATTTAATGAGCAAAAGGGGGTGATATGAACTTTTGTGTTTTTTTAATTTTAATTTTTTTGATATTTTTTAAAACTTTTTTTACTGTATTCAACAGTCTCCTTAGGAGACTTGAAGCTGTAATCTTCCGATAGCCTGTGCTGTACACAGCAGTTCTTCAGCCCTGAACTGTGTAGCATAAATTATAATATCCTATGAATGCTGGCCATGAGCCATGACATCCCAAAGACGCCTCACCATCAAGAAATGGAAAATATGCAGTCTAAGCGTGTGAGCCTGTATCAAAGGCTGGGAGACGGCCGATGACGTAAATATCATCATCATTGGTCGTGAAGAGTTTAATAATGGGTGATGCTATAGCACTGTCTATGTTCACATTTAGTGCTATAAAGTCAATAATTCAATAGATAGGATGGAGTGCAACAACCCCCAGTACCATATACAATTAAACACAGAGATGAACTGACCCATATAGTGCTGCATAATCACACAGATGCAATAACACGTTTTTAGACTTCCTCAAGTAGCGTACACCTCCTTCATAAGATTTCAGCCTCCTACATAAAGAGAATTACTTTTAGAATTGTTCTTCTCTATACAATAATAACCACCTAGCAGGTGAATGGATATTTCTGGACTGTGCGCTTTGTCTCTTCCTGCAATAGCCATCTCTCTTGCCTTGAATGATTTGGCTGATGTCCTCCACTCAGCCTGTTGCAGCTCTTGGTCCTTACTGTGCAGGCACAAGACTTGAACATAGTCTGTGGACGATCTATAGGATATCATCCACGTTAATCAAGGGTGGAGAAATGGCAAAAACCATGGATGGAGGAGATGCTGAGCAAAGTGTGAAGACATCCATTGGACCCATCAACCCGAGCATATGGCCTTTTCTTAGGTATGCATATAACTGTGATGCTATGAAGGGGTTACTTGAGTGCTATTAAAGACAACACAAGGATGGTGGATAGAGTTTATACATGGAAAACCTGGTGGCAAATCCCCTTCAATAGCTTTTTTATTAAAGACATTGTAAATCTTTCTTTCTCTTTTCACTCATTCAGTACACTTCATGATATCATTTCTTTCAAATACAAACACAACGTAATAATAAAATGTGATTTTTAGACGTATTCAGGCTAAATGCTTTCATCTAAAGGCTATATGTTCTTCTTTCACAGTTTTCTTTATATTATACTGTGATTGTTTCACTTGTATTACATGTTCTGCCTTTCTTCATATGCTTCTTCATAAAATATTTATTTCACTCATCAAAACATGTCCTTCTCTTGAGAAAAAAAAAATAGATTATACTTCATACTTTTGTTGCCATTGAGCAGGTAAAACATTTGCTATTATTTTATCAGTGATGCCATGTGCTTCTTACAGTGTATTTAAGAATCAAAGCACAGAATCCTATGACGGGATTTGTTTTGATATACAGGATTCACAACATGTTATTTTGTTGCTATGTCAGTTTGTTTAGAATGACATAATATCTGTAGTGCTATATTGCTTTTTAATACAATTCTTTAGCTTTTCTGTGAGTCCTACATCAGTAGATTTTAAGGTATATTTAGCAAATATGTTTCTAAATAAATTGTGCCACCATATACTTGTGGGAGTAAATAATGTTCTCATGATTTATGAAGAGTTATACAAAATCTTATAAATGCGGAACATGAGCAGTCTGTCATAGCAATATGATTCATATTGACATGTTAAACTTTGACTAAAGTAATTACTGTTCAACCATATTTTACAATAAAGCCCTTTGATTTGTTGTTGTATATTACTGACAGACAGGTTAAGTTGCTAAAAGATGTCGAAGAGCTCCATTAAATAAAGTGAAACATTTATTATCCAAAATAAATGGTTATTCACTTGGCTACGAAGTAATGATTGATGATGACACAGTCAATCACCCGGCAGGGAGGCTGTATTATGTTTACCAGCAGCAAATGTTTAATTAATCACACCACCTAGATGATTATTTAATAACATTTTTCGAACCCCTAAAATGTATTCTTTAATAGTTCAATAAGAAAGAGAAAGTGAGATAGATAAAGAAATACAGTTACATACATAGTTACATAACTACAAAGGTTGAAAAAAGACCTAGGTTCATCGCGATCAACCTTTCTACCCCAATTATAAATGTTTTTGTCAGATATATATATAGTAAATACTATATTTTTATGCATATCTAAAAATAAACACCCATATGTTCGCCGAACTGTTCATAGAACTGTTCGTCGAACACCTTCGAACACTGTTAAAACCAATGGCAGGCAAACAAAAACACATAGAAACACATAGAAAACACCTTCAAATGTGTCCAAAAGCTGACAAACTGCTCAGAAGACACAACTAAAACATGGTAAAGTGACAAGTACATATAGTCATGCAAAAAGAAAAGAGGTGGAGGAGTAAAAGGAGGGGGAGACACAGATATAGGCAGATATAGGCATGTCATGCCGTTCTAAAACCAAAAAAGTGCAAAGCCGACACGGCCAGTCCGTTCCTGCCCGTGCGACCTCCGTGTCGCCGGGTTTGTGCCAGAGCTGCGGTGGACCCTGACGGCCAGCCCCCCTCTCTCAATACTGGTGCCTGTCCGCTGGTGGGTCGAGCCCCCCCTGCGGTGGGGGGAGTAACATCTGCAGAAGAAAGACCATCTTCCAGCCAAACTATGTCTACTTCTTTTCGTGGACAATGTGATACGATCCCTTTCTTACGGACACGCCCATCGCTACAAATTCCAGATGAGGCACAAAAACAGCAGGTGCTTCAACGGATATCAAGTGCTCCTTCAAGTGGGCTCTCCTCCACCTCAACTTCAACATCACAAATACTCCAGTCCTCAGAGGTGTCACCCCAATCGCACTTGCTTCCTCACAGCTCCCAAGTCTCCAGCTGCCCGTCTGAGTATGGGGTAACACAGATGGTTGAGTCTGCACAGCTGTTTACTCATACTATAGCCTGGGAAACGGAGGTCTGCTCCAGAGCTTCTGTTAGTACAGACGAGGAAATGATCTGCACTGATGCCCAGAATCTTTATGAGTCGGATCCAGGACCAGATGAAGAAGGTTCTGAGCATAATGTAGACCCTCGTTCCCAAACTGTAACTCCTGTTGGTGGAGACAATGATGAAGACGATGATGAGACTCAAATACCTGATTGGAGCGACAACTTGACTTTTCGGTCAGGGCAGGAAGAGGTTGGCTCTGAGGACGACGGGTGTGAAAACACACAGGGTGATGATGTCGAGGTTGGAGATCCCACTTACTGTCAACCCACAGTCAGCAAGTCAATGAGGTCAGCAGAGGAGGTGGAGGAGGATGTGACTAGCCCAGGAGATGGGGATGACTCGGTACCCGGGCCTTTGCCTGGCCTTTGGGATGTCGTGGTGGTCGGCTCCAGGACCGTACCCTGGGGTCTGTCTTTAAAAGGGTGGATAATTGTTAATTTTATAAGAGTTCGTGACGCCACCTGTGGTATCTGGTGAGAAGCACCAGCGCTGCAGTAGTCCACTGAGGCCGGTGATAAGGCAGCTCGATGGTATAGCTCCCCACAGGTGGAGCTAGGCCTCAGAAAAGCATATGCAGGGGGAATGCAGGACAGGCAAGACCCAGCTGGGTCAGAGCAAGAACGGGAATGGACACGGTAGTCACTTCAGTACCTTTTACTGGTGGAAATTCAGGCACATCCCGGAGCACTGTAGGGTGAAGGGTGCATATCAGGATCCTCCCCAATGAGCGGGTGTAGGGCCTCCTGTTTCTTGCCCCTGCGTAGTAAGTTTCTGACCTGCCTGGAGCTAGGCCTAACTTTGTCTCTGTCCTGCGCTGGCTGACCTTGTGGTAGGGCCTTGTCTTGGAGTTCACGCTCCCAGTATGCGGGGCCTAAGCATCTCCTGGCTTTGTTACGTATCAGCACCTTAGCGATCCTGGGACTTGTAGTTCTCCAGGGATTCTGGTTATGCCTTACTGGGTCATAGAGATCCCGGTAAGCTCGGATCCGGCGTCCGGTAATTGCTTCGGGGTCAGCTGGTTAAGCTCCTCTGCCCCCTATGTACTAACTCTCCACTCACCTTCGGCCTACGCGGGCCCTCACTAGGCTATACACACTAACAGCAACTTGCCGCGCTTCACCAATCTTATGGCGCTGGCACACCTTCAGCTCTAACTGCGCTCCCTGAATCTAGCTAACAGGTGCCTTGTGCTCCACTGCTGAACTATTAACTGAGTTCTCTAGACTAGACTGAGCTCCAATGCAGACTGACCTCTCTTAGGCTTCTCTACTGCCGGAACTCTTCAGAGGAACTGAACTGCCTAGCTCCACCTTCCCTATTTATATCCCTAACGGGCTCCCTCTGCTGGTCTGAGGTGGAAGGTGAAGATGTGTGAATGTTTATGGGGGCCTCTTGTGGAGGATTCCATCAATGCACTCTTCTAGGATCTGTGATACAAAGCGCAGCTGGACGTCACAGATGCTATTAATGATGAGGTTAGGTTGCTCCTTCCTTTACAGAGACGGAGTACTGGAAGCACATCAACAACTGCATGCTCAACCACAACTCTGCCTTTGACCACAAGTCGTAGTGGCTCTTCAGGTCGCATGGGCTCTAAGCCTTGCATAGCCTGGGCATTTTTTCAGATCGATAAGGATGACCGAACTCGTGTTATCTGTAATATTTGTCACCAAAAGCTAAGTAGAGGGCAAAAAATCCATAGTTTGAGTACTTCATGCATAAACCGTCACATGGATATGAAGCATAAGTTGCAGTGGGAAGCTCACTGTGCTACAATGTGGCCTAGCGGGCCGGGCCAACCACCGTCTGCCCCATCTTGTGCATCCGCGGCCTCTTCATTCTCTGTGACTGGGGGCACAGCAGTCACACATGTTTTTGAACGCAGACCTGCCACCTTTTTACCCGCAACAGCCAGTGTGATTGGCAGGTCATCATTTCATTTTGAAGTGGAAACACCAGCTGGTGTTGTGCGCTCTCCGACATCGAGAGCACCACCTTTGGATCAAGGCAACCTAACTTTTCCGCCTGCAACTTCCTCACAGACCGGCAAGTTTGACGGGGACACCCTACTCAACCCCGTCTAAGCACAACAGCCAGCCCTCGGTCCCTCAGATGTGGACAAGTAAAAGACCATTTCCTCCTAGCCAAGAGAAAGCTAAGAGGTTGAATTTCACCATATGCAAGCTCTTGGCTACAGAAATGCTGCCTTTCCACCTGGTGGACACAGAGGATTTTCGAGACCTTATGTCCGTCGCAGTGCCCCAGTACCAGATGCCCAGTCGGCACTACTTCTCAAAGAAAGGTGAACCTGCGCTACACCAGCATGTCGCACACAACATCTCCGCTTCTTTGAGAAACTCTGTGTGTGACAGGGTGCATTTCACCACAGACACTTGGGCGAGTAGGCATGGACAGGGGCGTTACATGTCGCTGACTGGGCACTGGCTAACTACGGTGACAGCAGGACAAGGGGCTGCTGTCCAAGTCTTGCCGTCCTCACAAGTTGTGCATCAATCCTCTTTATCTAGAAGTTCCTCCATTGCTTCTGCCTCCTCAACCTCCTCTCTGTCCTCCACCTGCACCCAAAGCTTGTCTGGTCATGCCACCCGCTTTCTAACTGCGCAGAAGGAATCCTGCACACCTCCTTACTATGCTGGCAGCAGGGCTCAACGACATCAGGCGGTGTTTACTTTGAAATGTCTGGGAAATGTGAGTCACACAGCTGAGAAGCTGTGGTCAGCTCTGGAGACCCAGTTTCATGAATGGTTGTCTCCACTGGACCTGCAACCAGGGAAGGCCGTGTGCGACAATGCTGCAAACCTCGGTGCGGCCCTTAGCCGGGGCAATGTCACACATGTGCCTTGTATGGCTCACGTGTTGAACCTGGTTGTCCAGCAATTTTTAGCCCACTATCCCGGACTAGATGGCCTTCTGCATAGGGCACGGTCGAAGTGTGCTCACTTCCCCCGTTCGCATCCCGCAGCTCAATGACTTACATCTCTTCAGAAGTCGTTGGGCCTGCCAGTTCACCGGCTGAAATGCGATGTGCCGACACGGTGGAATTCAGCTCTGCACATGTTGCAGCTACTGTGGCAGCACCGACAAGCACTGGTGCAATACGTTCTGACGTATAGCCTGGGCCAATGAGATCCAGAGGTGGGGCAAATCACGCTGCAGGAGTGGTCTCAGATCAGGGACCTATGAAGTTGACGAGCCTCCTGGGCCGTAGGGTACCCGGAGCCGGGCCGGTAGACGCTGGGGGTTGTAGTCACTGTGGCGGCGACCCGGTCCGTGACCCAGGGCGGTCAATCCAAGGGTAATTTGTATATATGGGTTTTATAATGTCCGACTACACCACCTGTGGAGTGCGGACAAAGGGGCCGCCGCTGCGGAACAGTCCATTGAAGCTGGTGGTTTTGCATCAATGGTATTATTACTCCTCACAGGAAGAGTGTAGCTTCAGGGCAGTGGGGGTGGATGATGGTGGTTGTAGTGCAGGGAGTCAGTAATGAACACAGAGTCCGTGTGATGCCGTCCCAAGATCTTTACCCACAGTTGTTGCAGTCCAGATTACAGGTACCAGAGCAATCTCCCCCGTCGTGCTGTGCGTACTCAGTGAGGGGCTCAGTCCACCCCCAGAAAGCTCCGGAGTACTTAGCAGGACCCCCTTCTGTGTGTCCTTTCTCTGGCCTTCTCCCTGCACCTCACACCCAGTGACTCTTCTATCCGGTATCCTCGGGCCTTGGCGGGCGACGTGTGTTCCATCCCCTGGGTCCTATGTGGCTACCTTCTTTTTGAGACTGGTGTTGACTTTGGCCTGCAGTACATGAAATGCTGCATCCTCCGGTTTCTAGTTGAGCCTTGCTGTTTCTCCGCTAGTTGAGGGACCGGTTCCCCTTATCTGGCCTGACCCCTCTACCTCCTGGTAGCAGCGGGTGTACTGGTGGCCTTCTGCACGGCCCGTACCACTAGGGTCCCTTCGGTTCCAGGAGCCTTCCTGCTCCCACTCCTCTCTTCTCTCCTTCAGTCCTGGACCTCCCAGGCTAGGCCCAAAGCTTCAGTGTCTGCTAGTCAGCGTAGAATTTTTAACTGCATCTAGCTTGGCAATATTTTGGGTGCAGTAGCCCAGCTGCGAAGCAAGCTGCACCGCCTGTGAAACTAATAAGAATTTTTAAATGCATCTAGCCTAGGCAGACTGTGGGGACCCCCAACCAAACCCAGACGCTCAGCCCCCCTACCGCCCCCCTTTCCTTGACAATACAATAATGTAACTCTTACAACTGGATGGGTGAGGATCAGTCACAGCTTTATTAACTCTTTATACTCATTCCATTAGAAAGGCATTTTATTTCTAAAATAATTCATCTTGTTGCAGCATGCCCTGGGTCTCCACACCGGCAAGTTGGCCAACAAGTGTAACTCTCCAACATGTCCTTTCTATTTTGAGGCCACGGAGGATCCTGCGTACTCATATGCAGGACTCTGACCCCCATCCATGACTCTTACTGCTTGATCCACTCCGTCCTGGAGTCCTGACAGGAATATGTCCAGTCCAATATCCATTAAGTGAACACCGTCGGGCCGTATGAGGCCTGCTTTATCTCCTTTCAGTTGTCGGTGTTGTATCACTACACCTCTTCAGTCTCTTCTAAATTTTGCCATCCGAATATTTATTACCCGCCTTGTCCGTTCGATGGCCGTGATGTCTCGCGCACCTTGCCATACCGCTATCGGCACAATCTCTGACCATACTATAGTTAGTTTTGCGAAAAATTCTCTGAAGCGCTCAGTGTCTAGTTACATTATTGCCATTACTTATGCGCTCTTGTGATGACCTAGGTCGTTTCCCCAGGCCTGTTTAACTAAGATGACCCGACCTCTTGCCTCTCTCCCTACCTTGATTACCTCCATTAGTACCTGTGGCCATAGCAGGCCTCTAATACCTCTCCAGTTGAAATATGTGTTATGAAACTCTAATTTCCTCCTGCCTGGGTGGACTTTTGCCCTTTTTTCTGCCCAATATATATATGAGTGGCCTATCACCCACACTGTTGGCTTAGCGTCACCTGTAAAAGAACAAACCAAAATTAGGATAACAAGTCCGATCTTATGTATGTCGCCAAACACGTGGATCGCCATCTCCCTATCCTCTGAACTTCCGTTTCTGACAGTCCTGCTCTTGCTGCTTCCGTGGCCGCGCCTATGTGGAATGAGTGTGTCCCGTAATCTTTGTGGTTGCCTGCCGATGTTATGCATTTATTAAATATAGCTTGGAACTGGTATCTTGATAAAGAAATTACTTTGTGATCTGATGGTTATATATGTTTTACTATTGTTACTGGACTCAGTGTACCGTTTGTGGGTTGCAGAAGTACCCAAGTGCCCCTGCCCGCTGGAACCGTTTTCAATTGGCGTATGCGTAGACGTATTGCATTATTGGCTATGACTACGTCCTGGTGTAATAAGCCTCCACTGGTGGTAATTTTGGATTGAGGGACTAATTTGCTTATGCATAGCGCCCCAAAGAAGGCGATCACAAATCCAGTAGACAGTAGTGTTGCTTCAAATTGTGAGTGTCATGTTAATGGTGTTAGGGATATGATGTGAGAAATCAGTTTTATTGACTCGGGACAGGACGTCTACACTCCTGACTTGGCTGACACCTTTTCCACCCTTTTATGGATTGTCTGATGATGAATCTCTTTGTCACATCTCCCCAATTCAGTAGTTGGAAGTGAAATGCATCTCCGGTCAGACACCACTGCGCTGAAACCCCTGATATGCCCCTCATCATTAGCTTGCGGAGAAATTCTATGGTGACTTGTACTCTGGCTTGTTCACATTGGTCAACCCATCTGCCTGCTACTAGTCATGTCCACTCTTCCCATGCCTTACCGCATGCTTGCCACGTCGACGGGGCAACTGACGCTCTGATTAATGGCATCAACTATTCGCCACTAGATCCCATAGGGAGGGTGGGCAACTGTTGCCCGATGGGTGGGCGTTGGGGAGGAGCTCTGTGAAAATCTGCCAATTGAATTGTGATAAAGCTTTAGCAGCAGCTTTAGACCCCTCAGCATCGTGGCTAGCGCGGACCCATGCATTGTGTTTTAGGCACAGGAATGCTAGCCGGCATAGACGGAGAGACAATGATGCCATCTTATTAATGCAGTGCACTAGGCTGGTGTTTTTTGCTATGAAGCGTATATTTTTGTTAGCCAGGAGCGCGCCCCATATTTCTATTGCTACCACTTTTGGGAAGAAAAAAAATTTTCCGGGCTGGATGCAGCTAAAAATTATTATTAACTTCAAAGCTGGTGGAGCTTGGTATAGATGGCCTAATACAATGAGTACCACACACTGCTACAATGCCCAAAATTATTTTCCAGGCAAGATGCAGCAAAAAATTATTATTAATTTCAAAGCTGGTGGAGCTTAGTATAGATGGCCAAATAGAATGAGTACCACACACTGCTAATATGCTCAAAATTAGTTTACAGGCAAGATGCAGCTAAAAATTACCATTAATTTCAAAGCTGGTGGAGCTTGGTATAGATGGCCTAATACAATGAGTACCACACACTGCTACTAAGCCCAAAATTATTTTCCGGGCTAGATGCAGCTAAAAATTTATTTGAATTTGCAACCTGGTAGAGGTTACTATAGATGGACAAACAGAACAAGTCCCACACACTGCTACAAGCTGTAGCCAAAATATTTTTTCAGAGCTAGATGCAGATAAAAATTGTATTGAATTTGCAACCTGGTGGAGGTTAGTATAGATGGACTAATAGAACAAGTCCCACACACTGCTACAAGCCGAAGCCCAAATATTTTTTCAAAGCTAGATGCAGATAAAAATTATATTGAATTTGCAAACTGGTGGAGGTTAGTATAGATGGACTAATAGAACAAGTCCCACACACAGCTACAAGCCGCAATATTTTTTCAGAGCTAGATGCAGATAAAAATAATATTGAATTTGCAACCTGGTGGAGGTTAGTATAGATGGACTAATAGAACAAGTCTTGTACAGATACAAGCCAAAGCCCAAATATTTTTCCAGAGCTAGATGCAGATAAAAATTATTTTGAATTTGCTACCTGGTTGAGGTTAGTATAGATGGACTAATAGAACAAGTCCCACACACTGCTACAAGCCGAAATATTTTTTCAGAGCTAGATGCAGATAAAAATTATATTGAATTTGCAACCTGGCGGAGGTTAGCATAGATGGACTAATAGAACAAGTCCCACACAATGCTACAAGCCAAAATATTTTTTCAGAGCTAGATGCAGATAAAAATTATATTGAATTTGCAACCTGGTGGAGTTTAGTATAGTTGGACTAATAGCACAAGTCCCACACACTGCTACAAGCCGAAATATTTTTTCAGAGCTAGAAGCAGATAAAAATTATATTGAATTTGCAACCTGGTGGAGGTTAGTAAAGATGGACTAATAGAACAAGTCCCATACACTGCTACAAGCCGAAGCCGAAATATTTTTTCAGAGCTAGATGCAGATAAAAATTATTTTGAATATGCAACCTGGTGGAGGTTAGTATAGATGGACTAATAGAAGAAGTCCCACACACTGCTACAAGCTGAATTATTTTTTCAGAGCTAGATGCAGATAAAAATTATATTTAATTTGCAACCTTGGTGAGGTTAGTATCGATGGACTAATAGAACAAGTCCCACACATTGCTACAAGCCGAAATATTTTTTCAGAGCTAGATGCAGATAAAAATTATATTGAATTTGCAACCTGGTGGAGGTTAGCATAGATGGACTAATAGAACAAGTCTCACACAATGCTACAAGCCGAAATATTTTTTCAGAGCTAGATGCAGATAAAAATTATATTGAATTTGCAACCTGGTGGAGTTTAGTATAGTTGGACTAATAGCACAAGTCCCACACACTGCTACAAGCCGAAATATTTTTTCAGAGCTAGAAGCAGATAAAAATTATATTGAATTTGCAACCTGGTGGAGGTTAGTAAAGATGGACTAATAGAACAAGTCCCATACACTGCTACAAGCCGAAGCCGAAATATTTTTTCAGAGCTAGATGCAGATAAAAATTATTTTGAATATGCAACCTGGTGGAGGTTAGTATAGATGGACTAATAGAACAAGTCCCACACACTGCTACAAGCCAAAGCCCAAATATTTTTTCAGAGCTAGATGCAGATAAAAATTATATTGAATTTGCAACTTGGTGGAGGTTAGTATAGATGGACTGATAGAACAAGACCCACACACTGCTACAAGCCGAAATATTTTTTCAGTGGTAGATGCAGATAAAAATTATATTTAATTTGCAACCTGGTGGAGGTTAGTATAGATGGACTATTAGAACAAGTCCAACACACTGATACAAGCCGAAATATTTTTTCAGAGCTAGATGCAGATAAAAATTATATTGAATTTGCAACCTGGTGGAGGTAAATATAGATGGACTGATAGAGCAAGTCCTACACACTGCTACAAGCCAAAATATTTTTTCAGAGCTAGATGCAGATAAAAATTATGTTGAATTTGCAACCTGGTGCAGGTTAGTATAGATGGACTAAAAGAACAGTCCCGAAAATTGCAACAAGTCGAAGCCGAAATATTTTTTCAGAGCTAGATGCAGATAAAAATTATTTTGGATTTGCAACCCGGTGGAGGTTAGTATAGCTGGACTAATAGAACAAGTCCCACACACTGCTACAAGCCGAAGCCCAAATTTTTTTCCAGAGCTAGATGCAGATAAAAATTATTTTGAATTTGCAACCTGGTGGAGATAAGTATAGATGGACTAATAGAACAAGTCCCACACACTGCTACAAGCCAAAGCCCAAATATTTTTTCAGAGCTAGATGCAGATAAAAATTATATTGAATTTGCAACCTGGTGGAGGTTAGTATAGATGGACTAATAGAACAAGTCCCACACACTGCTACAAGCCGAAATATTTTTCAGAGCTAGATGCAGATAAAAATTATATTGTATTTGCAATTTGGTGGAGGTTAGTATAGATGGACTGATAGAACAAGTCCCACACACTGCTACAAGCCGAAATATTTTTTCAGAGCTAGATGCAGATAAAAATTATATTTAATTTGTAACCTGCGGGAGGTTAGTATAGATGGACTAATAGAACAAGTCCCACACATTGCTACAAGCCGAAATAATTTTTCAGAGCTAGATGCAGATAAAAATTATATTGAATTTGCACCCTGGTGGAGGTTAGTATAGATGGACTAATAGAACAAGTCCAACACACTGATACAAGCCGAAATATTTTTTCAGAGCTAGATGCAGATAAAAATTATGTTGAATTTTCAACCTGGTGGAGGTTAGTATAGATGGACTAATAGAACAAGTCCCATACATTGCAACAAGCCGAAGCCGAACAATTTTTTCAGAGCTAGATGCAGATAAAAATTATTTTGGATTTGCAACCTGGTGGAGGTTAGTATGGATGGACTAATAGAACAAGTCCCACACACTGATACAAGCCGAAGCCCAAATATTTTTCCAGAGCTAGATGCAGATAAAAATTATTTTGAATTTGCAACCTGGTGGAGGTTAGTGTAGATGGATTAATAGAACAAGCCCCACACACTGCTACAAGCCGAAATATTTTTTCAGAGCTAGATGCAGAAAAAAATTATATTGAATTTGCTACCTGGTTGAGGTTAGTATAGATGGACTAATAGAACAAGTCCCACACACTGCTACAAGCCGAAATATTTTTTCAGAGCTAGATGCAGATAAAAATTATAATGAATTTGCAACCTGGTGGAGGTTAGCATAGATGGACTAATAGAACAAGTCCCACACAGTGCTACATGCCGAAATATTTTTTCAGAGCTAGATGCAGATAAAAATTATATTGAATTTGCAACCTGGTGGAGTTTAGTATAGTTGGACTAATAGAACAAGTCGCATAGACTGCTACAAGTTGAAATATTTTTTCAGAGCTAGAAGCAGATAAAAATTATATTGAATTTGCAACCTGGTGGAGGTTAGTAAAGATGGAATAATAGAACAAGTCCCATACACTGCCACAAGCCGAAGCTGAAATATTTTTTCAGAGCTAGATGCAGATAAAAATTATTTTGAATTTGCAACCTGGTGGAGATTAGTATAGATGGACTAATAGAACAAGTCGCACACACTGCTACAAGCCAAAGCCCAAATATTTTTTCAGAGCTAGATGCAGATAAAAATTATATTTAATTTGCAACCTAGGGGACGTTAGTATAGATGGACTAATAGAACAAGTCCCACACATTGCTACAAGCCGAAATAATTTTTCAGAGCTAGATGCAGATAAAAATTATTTTGAATTTGCAACCTGGTGGAGGTTAGTATAGATGGACTAATAGAACAAGTCCAACACACTGATACAAGCTGAAATATTTTTTCAGAGCTAGATGCAGATAAAAATTATATTGAATTTGCAACCTTGTGGAGGTTAGTAAAGATGGACTAAAAGAACAAGTCCCATACACTGCAACAAGCCGAAGCTGAAATATTTTTTCAGAGCTAGATGCAGATAAAAATTATTTTCAATTTGCAACCTGGTGGAGATTAGTATAGATGGACTAATAGAACAAGTCGCACACACTGCTACAAGCCAAAGCCCAAATTTTTTTTCAGAGCTAGATGCAGACAAAAATTATATTGAATTTGCAACCTGGTGGAGGTTAGTATAGATGGACTAATAGAACAAGTCCCACACACTGCTACAAGCCGAAATATTTTTCAGAGCTAGATGCAGATAAAAATTATATTGAATTTGCAACTTGGTGGAGGTTAGTATAGATGGACTCATAGAACAAGTCCCACACACTGCTACAAGCCGAAATATTTTTTCAGAGCTAGATGCAGATAAAAATTATATTGTATTTGCAATTTGGTGGAGGTTAGTATAGATGGACTGATAGAACAAGTCCCACACACTGCTACAAGCCGAAATATTTTTTCAGAGCTAGATGCAGATAAAAATTATATTTAATTTGCAACCTGCGGGAGGTTAGTATAGATGGACTAATAGAACAAGTCCCACACATTGCTACAAGCCGAAATAATTTTTCAGAGCTAGATGCAGATAAAAATTATATTGAATTTGCACCCTGGTGGAGGTTAGTATAGATGGACTAATAGAACAAGTCCAACACACTGATACAAGCCGAAATATTTTTTCAGAGCTAGATGCAGATAAAAATTATGTTGAATTTTCAACCTGGTGGAGGTTAGTATAGATGGACTAATAGAACAAGTCCCATACATTGCAACAAGCCGAAGCCGAACAATTTTTTCAGAGCTAGATGCAGATAAAAATTATTTTGGATTTGCAACCTGGTGGAGGTTAGTATGGATGGACTAATAGAACAAGTCCCACACACTGATACAAGCCGAAGCCCAAATATTTTTCCAGAGCTAGATGCAGATAAAAATTATTTTGAATTTGCAACCTGGTGGAGGTTAGTGTAGATGGATTAATAGAACAAGCCCCACACACTGCTACAAGCCGAAATATTTTTTCAGAGCTAGATGCAGAAAAAAATTATATTGAATTTGCTACCTGGTTGAGGTTAGTATAGATGGAAAAATAGAACAAGTCCCACACACTGCTACAAGCCGAAATATTTTTTCAGAGCTAGATGCAGATAAAAATTATAATGAATTTGCAACCTGGTGGAGGTTAGCATAGATGGACTAATAGAACAAGTCCCACACAGTGCTACATGCCGAAATATTTTTTCAGAGCTAGATGCAGATAAAAATTATATTGAATTTGCAACCTGGTGGAGTTTAGTATAGTTGGACTAATAGAACAAGTCGCATAGACTGCTACAAGTTGAAATATTTTTTCAGAGCTAGAAGCAGATAAAAATTATATTGAATTTGCAACCTGGTGGAGGTTAGTAAAGATGGACTAATAGAACAAGTCCCATACACTGCTACAAGCCGAAGCCGAAATATTTTTTCAGAGCTAGATGCAGATAAAAATTATTTTGAATATGCAACCTGGTGGAGGTTAGTATAGATGGACTAATAGAACAAGTCCCACACACTGCTACAAGCCAAAGCCCAAATATTTTTTCAGAGCTAGATGCAGATAAAAATTATATTGAATTTGCAACTTGGTGGAGGTTAGTATAGATGGACTGATAGAACAAGACCCACACACTGCTACAAGCCGAAATATTTTTTCAGTGGTAGATGCAGATAAAAATTATATTTAATTTGCAACCTGGTGGAGGTTAGTATAGATGGACTATTAGAACAAGTCCAACACACTGATACAAGCCGAAATATTTTTTCAGAGCTAGATGCAGATAAAAATTATATTGAATTTGCAACCTGGTGGAGGTAAATATAGATGGACTGATAGAGCAAGTCCTACACACTGCTACAAGCCAAAATATTTTTTCAGAGCTAGATGCAGATAAAAATTATGTTGAATTTGCAACCTGGTGCAGGTTAGTATAGATGGACTAAAAGAACAGTCCCGAAAATTGCAACAAGTCGAAGCCGAAATATTTTTTCAGAGCTAGATGCAGATAAAAATTATTTTGGATTTGCAACCCGGTGGAGGTTAGTATAGCTGGACTAATAGAACAAGTCCCACACACTGCTACAAGCCGAAGCCCAAATTTTTTTCCAGAGCTAGATGCAGATAAAAATTATTTTGAATTTGCAACCTGGTGGAGATAAGTATAGATGGACTAATAGAACAAGTCCCACACACTGCTACAAGCCAAAGCCCAAATATTTTTTCAGAGCTAGATGCAGATAAAAATTATATTGAATTTGCAACCTGGTGGAGGTTAGTATAGATGGACTAATAGAACAAGTCCCACACACTGCTACAAGCCGAAATATTTTTCAGAGCTAGATGCAGATAAAAATTATATTGTATTTGCAATTTGGTGGAGGTTAGTATAGATGGACTGATAGAACAAGTCCCACACACTGCTACAAGCCGAAATATTTTTTCAGAGCTAGATGCAGATAAAAATTATATTTAATTTGCAACCTGCGGGAGGTTAGTATAGATGGACTAATAGAACAAGTCCCACACATTGCTACAAGCCGAAATAATTTTTCAGAGCTAGATGCAGATAAAAATTATATTGAATTTGCACCCTGGTGGAGGTTAGTATAGATGGACTAATAGAACAAGTCCAACACACTGATACAAGCCGAAATATTTTTTCAGAGCTAGATGCAGATAAAAATTATGTTGAATTTTCAACCTGGTGGAGGTTAGTATAGATGGACTAATAGAACAAGTCCCATACATTGCAACAAGCCGAAGCCGAACAATTTTTTCAGAGCTAGATGCAGATAAAAATTATTTTGGATTTGCAACCTGGTGGAGGTTAGTATGGATGGACTAATAGAACAAGTCCCACACACTGATACAAGCCGAAGCCCAAATATTTTTCCAGAGCTAGATGCAGATAAAAATTATTTTGAATTTGCAACCTGGTGGAGGTTAGTGTAGATGGATTAATAGAACAAGCCCCACACACTGCTACAAGCCGAAATATTTTTTCAGAGCTAGATGCAGAAAAAAATTATATTGAATTTGCTACCTGGTTGAGGTTAGTATAGATGGACTAATAGAACAAGTCCCACACACTGCTACAAGCCGAAATATTTTTTCAGAGCTAGATGCAGATAAAAATTATAATGAATTTGCAACCTGGTGGAGGTTAGCATAGATGGACTAATAGAACAAGTCCCACACAGTGCTACATGCCGAAATATTTTTTCAGAGCTAGATGCAGATAAAAATTATATTGAATTTGCAACCTGGTGGAGTTTAGTATAGTTGGACTAATAGAACAAGTCGCATAGACTGCTACAAGTTGAAATATTTTTTCAGAGCTAGAAGCAGATAAAAATTATATTGAATTTGCAACCTGGTGGAGGTTAGTAAAGATGGAATAATAGAACAAGTCCCATACACTGCCACAAGCCGAAGCTGAAATATTTTTTCAGAGCTAGATGCAGATAAAAATTATTTTGAATTTGCAACCTGGTGGAGATTAGTATAGATGGACTAATAGAACAAGTCGCACACACTGCTACAAGCCAAAGCCCAAATATTTTTTCAGAGCTAGATGCAGATAAAAATTATATTTAATTTGCAACCTAGGGGACGTTAGTATAGATGGACTAATAGAACAAGTCCCACACATTGCTACAAGCCGAAATAATTTTTCAGAGCTAGATGCAGATAAAAATTATTTTGAATTTGCAACCTGGTGGAGGTTAGTATAGATGGACTAATAGAACAAGTCCAACACACTGATACAAGCTGAAATATTTTTTCAGAGCTAGATGCAGATAAAAATTATATTGAATTTGCAACCTTGTGGAGGTTAGTAAAGATGGACTAAAAGAACAAGTCCCATACACTGCAACAAGCCGAAGCTGAAATATTTTTTCAGAGCTAGATGCAGATAAAAATTATTTTCAATTTGCAACCTGGTGGAGATTAGTATAGATGGACTAATAGAACAAGTCGCACACACTGCTACAAGCCAAAGCCCAAATTTTTTTTCAGAGCTAGATGCAGACAAAAATTATATTGAATTTGCAACCTGGTGGAGGTTAGTATAGATGGACTAATAGAACAAGTCCCACACACTGCTACAAGCCGAAATATTTTTCAGAGCTAGATGCAGATAAAAATTATATTGAATTTGCAACTTGGTGGAGGTTAGTATAGATGGACTCATAGAACAAGTCCCACACACTGCTACAAGCCGAAATATTTTTTCAGAGCTAGATGCAGATAAAAATTATATTGTATTTGCAATTTGGTGGAGGTTAGTATAGATGGACTGATAGAACAAGTCCCACACACTGCTACAAGCCGAAATATTTTTTCAGAGCTAGATGCAGATAAAAATTATATTTAATTTGCAACCTGCGGGAGGTTAGTATAGATGGACTAATAGAACAAGTCCCACACATTGCTACAAGCCGAAATAATTTTTCAGAGCTAGATGCAGATAAAAATTATATTGAATTTGCACCCTGGTGGAGGTTAGTATAGATGGACTAATAGAACAAGTCCAACACACTGATACAAGCCGAAATATTTTTTCAGAGCTAGATGCAGATAAAAATTATGTTGAATTTTCAACCTGGTGGAGGTTAGTATAGATGGACTAATAGAACAAGTCCCATACATTGCAACAAGCCGAAGCCGAACAATTTTTTCAGAGCTAGATGCAGATAAAAATTATTTTGGATTTGCAACCTGGTGGAGGTTAGTATGGATGGACTAATAGAACAAGTCCCACACACTGATACAAGCCGAAGACCAAATATTTTTCCAGAGCTAGATGCAGATAAAAATTATTTTGAATTTGCAACCTGGTGGAGGTTAGTGTAGATGGATTAATAGAACAAGCCCCACACACTGCTACAAGCCGAAATATTTTTTCAGAGCTAGATGCAGAAAAAAATTATATTGAATTTGCTACCTGGTTGAGGTTAGTATAGATGGACTAATAGAACAAGTCCCACACACTGCTACAAGCCGAAATATTTTTTCAGAGCTAGATGCAGATAAAAATTATAATGAATTTGCAACCTGGTGGAGGTTAGCATAGATGGACTAATAGAACAAGTCCCACACAGTGCTACATGCCGAAATATTTTTTCAGAGCTAGATGCAGATAAAAATTATATTGAATTTGCAACCTGGTGGAGTTTAGTATAGTTGGACTAATAGAACAAGTCGCATAGACTGCTACAAGTTGAAATATTTTTTCAGAGCTAGAAGCAGATAAAAATTATATTGAATTTGCAACCTGGTGGAGGTTAGTAAAGATGGAATAATAGAACAAGTCCCATACACTGCCACAAGCCGAAGCTGAAATATTTTTTCAGAGCTAGATGCAGATAAAAATTATTTTGAATTTGCAACCTGGTGGAGATTAGTATAGATGGACTAATAGAACAAGTCGCACACACTGCTACAAGCCAAAGCCCAAATATTTTTTCAGAGCTAGATGCAGATAAAAATTATATTTAATTTGCAACCTAGGGGACGTTAGTATAGATGGACTAATAGAACAAGTCCCACACATTGCTACAAGCCGAAATAATTTTTCAGAGCTAGATGCAGATAAAAATTATTTTGAATTTGCAACCTGGTGGAGGTTAGTATAGATGGACTAATAGAACAAGTCCAACACACTGATACAAGCTGAAATATTTTTTCAGAGCTAGATGCAGATAAAAATTATATTGAATTTGCAACCTTGTGGAGGTTAGTAAAGATGGACTAAAAGAACAAGTCCCATACACTGCAACAAGCCGAAGCTGAAATATTTTTTCAGAGCTAGATGCAGATAAAAATTATTTTCAATTTGCAACCTGGTGGAGATTAGTATAGATGGACTAATAGAACAAGTCGCACACACTGCTACAAGCCAAAGCCCAAATTTTTTTTCAGGGCTAGATGCAGACAAAAATTATATTGAATTTGCAACCTGGTGGAGGTTAGTATAGATGGACTAATAGAACAAGTCCCACACACTGCTACAAGCCGAAATATTTTTCAGAGCTAGATGCAGATAAAAATTATATTGAATTTGCAACTTGGTGGAGGTTAGTATAGATGGACTCATAGAACAAGTCCCACACACTGCTACAAGCCGAAATATTTTTTCAGAGCTAGATGCAGATAAAAATTATATTTAATTTGCAACCTGGGGGAGGTTAGAATTGATGGACTAATAGAACAAGTCCCACACATTGCTACAAGCCGAAATAATTTTTCAGAGCTAGATGCAGATAAAAATTATATTGAATTTGCAACCTGGTGGAGGTTAGTATAGATGGACTAATAGAACAAGTCCAACACACTGATACAAGCCGAAATATTTTTTCAGAGCTAGATGCAGATAAAAATTATATTGAATTTGCAACTTGGTGGAGGTTAGTAAAGATGGACTAATAGAACAAGTCCCATACACTGCCACAAGCCGAAGCTGAAATATTTTTTCAGAGCTAGATGCAGATAAAAATTATTTTGAATTTGCAACCTGGTGGAGATTAGTATAGATGGACTAATAGAACAAGTCCCACACACTGCTACAAGCCAAAGCCCAAATTTTTTTTCAGAGCTAGATGCAGAGAAAAATTATATTGAATTTGCAACCTGGTGGAGGTTAGTATAGATGGACTAATAGAACAAGTCCCACACACTGCTACAAGCCGAAATATTTTTCAGAGCTAGATGCAGATAAAAATTATATTGAATTTGCAACTTGGTGGAGGTTAGTATAGATGGACTAATAGAACAAGTCCCACACACTGCTACAAGAAATAATATTTTTTCAGAGCTAGATGCAGAAAAAAATTATATTTAATTTGCAACCTGGGGGAGGTTAGTATAGATGGACTAATAGAACAAGTCCCACACATTGCTACAAGCCGAAATAATTTTTCAGAGCTAGATGCAGATAAAAATTATATTGAATTTGCAACCTGGTGGAGGTTAGTATAGATGGACTAATAGAACAAGTCCAACACACTGATACAAGCCGAAATATTTTTTCAGAGCTAGATGCAGATAAAAATTAAATTGAATTTGCAACCTGGTGGAGGTTAGTATAGATGGACTAATAGAACAAGTCCAACACACTGCTACAAGCCAAAATATTTTTTCAGAGCTAGATGCAGATAAAAATTATATTGAATTTGCAACCAGGTGGAGATTAGTATAGATGAACTAATAGAACAAGTCCCACACACTGCTACAAGGGAAAGCCCAAATATTTTTTCAGAGCTAGATGCAGATAAAAATTATATTGAATTTGCAACCTGGTGTAGGTTAGTATAGATGGACTAATAGAACAAGTCCCACACACTGCTACAAGCCGAAATATTTTTCAGAGCTAGATGCAGATAAAAATTATATTGAATTTGCAACTTGGTGGAGGTTAGTATAGATGGACTAATAGAACAAGTCCCACACACTGCTCCAAGCCGAAATATTTTTTCAGAGCTATATGCAGATAAAAAGTATATTGAATTTGCAACCTGGTGGAGGTAAGTATGGATGGATTAATAGAGCAAGTCCCACACACTGCTACAAGCCAAAATATTTTTTCAGAGCTAGATGCAGATAAAAATTATGTTGAATTTGCAACCTCGTGGAGGTTAGTATAGAAGGACTAATAGAACAAGTCCCATACATTGCAACAAGCCGAAGTGGAAATATTTTTTCAGAGCTAAATTCAGATAAAAATTATTTTGGATTTGCAACCTGGTAGAAGTTAGTATAGATGGACTAATAGAACAAGTCCCACACACTGCTACAAGCCGAAGCCCAAGTATTTTTCCAGAGCTAGATGCAGATAAAAATTATTATGAATTTGCAACCTGGTGGAGGTTAGTGTAGATGTTCTAATAGAACAAGACCCACACACTGCTACAAGCCGAAATATATTGTCAGAGCTAGATGCAGATAAAAATTATATTGAATTTGCAACCTGGTGGAGGTTAGCATTGATGGACTAATAGAACAAGTCCCATACACTGCAACAAGCCGAAATATTTTTTCAGAGCTAGATGCAGATAAAAATTATATTGAATTTGCAACCTGGTGGAGTTTAGTATAGTTGGACTAATAGAACAAGTCCTACACACTGCTACAAGCCGAAATATTTTTTCAGAGCTAGAAACAGATAAAATTATATTGAATTTGCAACCTGGTGGAGGTTAGTAAAGATGGACTAATAGAACAAGTTCCTTACACTGCTACAAGCCGAAGCCGAAATATTTTTTCAGAGCTAGATGCAGATAAAAATTATATTGAATTTGCAACCTGGTGTAGGTTAGTATAGATGGACTAATAAAACAAGTCCCACACACTGATACAAGCCGAAATATTTTTCAGAGCTAGATGTAGATAAAAATTATATTGAATTTGAAACTTGGTGGAGGTTAGTATAGATGGACTAATAGAACAAGTCCCACACACTGCTACAAGCCGAAATATTTTTTCTGAGCTAGATGCAGATAAAAATTATATAGAATTTGCAACTTGGTGGATGTAAGTATAGATGGACTAATAGAACAAGTCTCACACACTGCTACAAGCAGAAGCCCAAATATTTTTTCGGAGCTAGATGCAGATAAAAATTATATTGAATTTGCATCCTGGTGGAGGTCAGTATAGATGGACAAATAGAACAAGTCCCACACACTCCTACAAGCTGAAGCCAAAATATTTTTTCAGAGCTAGATGCAGATAAAAATTATATTGAATTTGCAACCTGGTGGAGGTTAGTATAGATGGACTAATAGAACAAGTTCCACACACTGCTACAAGCCGGAGCCCAAATATTTTTTCAGAGCTAGAAGCACATAAAAATTATATTGAATTTGCAACCTGGTGGAGGTTAGTATAGATGGACTAATAGATCAAGTCCCACAGACAGCTACAAGCCGAAATATTTTTCAGAGGTAGATGCAGATAAAAATTATATTGAATTTGCAATCTGGTGGAGGTTAATATAGATGGACTAATAGAAAAAGTCCAACACACTGATACAAGCCGAAATATTTTTTGAGAGCTAGATGCAGATAAAAATGATATTGAATTTGCAACCTGGTGGAGGTTAGTATAGATGGACAAATAGAACAAGTCCCACACACTGCTACAAGCCGAAATATTTTTTCAGAGCTAGATGCAGATAAAACGTATATTGAATTTGCAACCTGGTGGAGGTAAGTATAGATGGACTAATAGAGCAAGTCCCACACACTGCTACAAGCAAAAATATTTTTTCAGAGCTAGATGCAGATAAAAATTATGTTGAATTTGCAACCTGGTGGAGGTTAGTATAGATGGACTAATAGAACAAGTCCCATACATTGCAACAAGCCGAAGCGGAAATATTTTTTCCGAGCTAAATGCAGATAAAAATTATTTTGGATTTGCAACATGGTGGAGGTTAGTATATATGGACTAATAGAACAAGTCCCACACACTGCTACAAGCCGAAGCCCAAGAATTTTTCAGAGCTAGATGCAGATAAAAATTATTATGAATTTGCAACCTGGTGGAGGTTAGTGTAGATGGATTAATAGAACAAGTCCCACACACTGCTACAAGCCGAAATATATTTTCAGAGCTAGATGCAGATAAAAATTATATTGAATTTGCAACCTGGTGGAGGTTAGCATTGATGGACTAATAGAACAAGTCCCATACACTGCTACAAGCCGAAATATTTTTTCAGAGCTAGATGCAGATAAAAATTATATTGAATTTGCAACCTGGTGGAGTTTAGTATAGTTGGACTAATAGAACAAGTTCCACACACTGCTACAAGCCGAAATATTTTTTCAGAGCTAGAAGCAGATAAAAATTATATTGTATTTGCAACTTGGTGGAGGTTAGTATAGATGGACTAATAGAACAAGTCCCACACACTGCTACAAGCCGAAATATTTTTTCAGAGCTAGATGCAGATAAAAATTATATTTAATTTGCAACCTGGTGGAGGTTAGTTTAGATGGACTAATAGAACAAGTCCCACACACTGCTACAAGCCGAAATATTTTTTCAGAGCTAGATGCAGATAAAAATTATTTTTAATTTGCAACCTGGGGGAGGTTGGTACAGATGGACTAATAGAACAAGTCCCACACATTGCTACAAGCCAAAATAATTTTTCAGAGCTAGATGCAGATAAAAATTATATTGAATTTGCGACCTGGTGGAGGTAAATATAGATGGACTAATAGAGTAAGTCCCACACACTGCTACAAGCCAAAATATTTTTTCAGAGCTAGATGCAGATAAAAATAATGTTGAATTTGCAACCTGGTGGAGGTTAGTATAGATGGACTAATAGAACAAGTCCCATACATTGCAACAAGCCGAAGCCGAAATATTTTTTCAGAGCTAGATGCAGATGAAAATTATTTTGGATTTGCAACCTCGTGGAGGTTAGTATGGATGGACTAATAGAACAAGTCCCACACACTGCTACAAGCCGAAGCCCAAATATTTTTCCAGAGCTAGATGCAGATAAAAATTATTTTGAATTTGCAACCTGGTGGAGGTTAGTGTAGATCGATTAATAGAACAAGCCCCACACACTGCTACAAGCCGAAATATTTTTTCAGAGCTAGATGCAGATAAAAATTATATTGAATTTGCTACCTGGTTGAGGTTAGTATAGATGGACTAATAGAACAAGTCCCACACACTGCTACAAGCCGAAATATTTTTTCAGAGCTAGAAGCAGATAAAAATTATATTGAATTTGCAATCTGGTGGAGGTTAGTAAAGATCGACTAATAGAACAAGTCCCATACACTGCCACAAGCCGTAGCTGAAATATTTTTTCAAAGCTAGATGCAGATAAAAATTATATTGAATTTGCAACCTGGTGGAGGTTAGTATAGATGGAAAAATAGAACAAGTCCTACACACTCCTACAAGCTGAAGCCAAAATATTTTTTCAGAGCTAGATGCAGATAAAAATTATATTGAATTTGCAACCTGGTGGAGGTTAGTATAGATGGACTAATAGAACATGTCCCACACACTGCTACAAGCCGGAGTCCAAATATTTTTTCAGAGCTAGAAGCACATAAAAATTATATTGAATTTGCAACCTGATGGAGGTTAGTATAGATGGACTAATAGATCAAGTCCCACACACAGCTACAAGCCGAAATATTTTTCAGAGCTAGATGCAGATAAAAATTATATTGAATTTGCAACCTGGTGGAGGTTAGTATAGATGGACTAATAGAACAAATCCAACACACTGATTCAAGCCGAAATATTTTTTCAGAGCTAGATGCAGATAAAAATGATATTGAATTTGCAACCTGGTGGAGGTTAGTATAGATGGACTAATAGAACAAGTCCCACACACTGCTACAAGCCAAAATATTTTTTCAGAGCTAGATGCAGATAAAAAGTATATTAAATTGCAACCTGGTGGAGGTAAGTATAGATGGACTAATAGAGCAAGTCACACACACTGCTACAAGCCAAAATATTTTTTCAGAGCTAGATGCAGATAAAAATTATGTTGAATTTGCAACCTGGTGGAGGTTAGTATAGATGGACTAATAGAACAAGTCACATACATTGCAACTAGTGTTGAGCCACCCCCGTAGTGTTCGAGTTCGGTTCGGTTCGTCGAACACCCGTGTGTTCGCCGAACTGTTCGTCGAACTGTTCGTCGAACACCTTCGAACACCGTTAAAACCAATGGCAGGCAAACAGAAACACATAGAAACACATAGAAAACACCTTCAAAGGTGTCCAAAAGCTGACAAACTGCTCAGAAAACACAACTAACACATGGAAAAGTGACAAGTACATATAGTCATGCGAAAAGAAAAGAGATGGAGGAGTAAAAGGAGGAGGAGACACAGATATAGGCATGTCATGCCCTTCTAAAATCCAAAAAGTGAGAAGCCGAGACGGCCAGTCCGCTCCTGCCCGTGCCACCTCCGTGTCGCCGGGTTTGTGCCAGAGCCGCGGTGAACCCTGACGGCCAGCCCCCCCTCTCCCAATACTGGTGCCTGTCCGCTGGTGGGTCGAGAGAGCCCCCCTGTGGTGGAGGCAGCTCTAAGCTTTTTAATTTAAATTGTCCCTCTAAATTGAATGAATACACTTTAAATCCATTTACAAGGATCTATTGGAGGGCAAGTCTCATGCCAGCAGCCGCGTAATTCCAGCTCCAGTAGCGTCCACTAAAGCTGCTGCAGTTAAAAAGCTTTTATAAGGATCGAGCTCGGCTGTCCACCGCAAGGCATCCTAGTGCCAGTCCCAGCCCCTATGCCTTGGGGTGCCTCCTGATGCTCTTCACTAAGTATCCCGTGGTCCCGAAGCATTTCCTTTGAAAAAATTAAGTGTCCAAACTACAGGTGGTGTAGCTTGCTTAACAGCCGGGATAATCCGCTGACTAGCAGACACTGCTACTAGGCACAAAGTATTTCCTGGGCTAGATGCAGTTAAAAATTTGTAAGTAGATACTCTCGTTGGATGCTGAGAAAGCATTCCATAGAGTCTCCTGGCACGCCATATATGATTCTCTTAAAAAGCTTGGGGTAGGGGTCTAGGGGACCCTTTTATAGCCAAAATCACGGCCCTGTATCACAATACGTCACCTAGGCTGAAGATAAATGGAACTGTAGCACCGAGGGCTCGGTTGCTACAGACGTATTGCACCTCACCCAGAGGTGTGATATCTCACTCTCAGATAAGGATGGAGTGTGGATCAGGACCCGACACCTGCATGCATTACACCACATTGCCGTGGGGCAGGGCGACCAATATGCCCCTGAGATGGGCACGACAGTCCCTGTCCCTGGCTGGAGTGGGGGGAGGGAACACTGAGGAAGGGGAACCCTGCAGTGCAGGAGCAGGGAGGAAGCAGTTCCTGGGTGCATTGAGAAGGGAGTATAAAAGGTGGGCACCATCTTAGTTCAGTGCAGAGAAGTCTGAGCAGAAGTGGCAGGGAGCAGGGGCTCTGCATGAGCTCTGCTCCGGAGGCGGGCCTAGTAACAGAGGCCCAGGCCTGCAAGAGGGAGAAGGAAGGAAGAGGAGCGGAGAAGGCTCCAGGAACGAGGAATGAAGGGATCCCAGGGGTGCGGACGGGCGAGTCGCCACCGCACGCCCGAATCCACCTGCGTGGAGGGGTCAGGCCAAAGGGGGAGACCGGTCCCCGAACTAGTGGAGGCAGGAAACGACCCTCAGCTAAAAACCGGAGGCTCTGACATTTTATGTGGCGCAGCCCCTTGCTCCACCCGCTAGGAAGGCACCACATAGGGTCAGGGAAACTGGCGCCAAGTTTACCAAGAGGAGGCCCGAGGCAGCCGGACAGAAGTGTTGGTAAGAAAGGCCAGACAAAGGACACACAAAGGGGGTCCTGTGAAGCGCTCCAAAGTTATCTGGGAGTTGTCTGAGCCCCTCACCTGGTGAGCACAGTACGACGTGGGCAGCCGTTACCTGCAGACGTGGTCTGGATAATAAGAACTGTGAGTAAAGGCCCTGAACTGCATCACTGACTCCGTGTCGTTACTGCTGCTGCCCTGCACCATCACCCCCATCCTCCGCATACACTGCCCTGAGGCTATACTCCTCCCGTGGGGAGTTATGCTACGCTCTGCTGCACCCACAACACCAGCCTTAGCGGTCTGCCCTGTAGCGGTGGTTCACTCTGACCGCAATCCACGGGTGGCGTAGTCGGACATTTAAACATCAAAACCACATAAATAGTTCCGCCACTGGTTTGACCGCCCTGAGCCATGGAACCGGATCGCCGCCACGAAGACTACAACCACCAGCATCCACCAAAAAGGGTCCGGCTCCGGGTGTCCCAAGGCCCAGGGGGTGCGTCAGAACATTTTCATCACCTTTCACAATCACCAATGGGACAAGGCAGGGATGTCCTCTGTCCCCTCTCTTATACATCCTAGTGACGGAGTACCTGCTCTCATCAATTCGCCATAACCCCAATATTAGGTGGATTGAGGTGGGAGGCACCGAGTACAAGTGCTCTCTATTTGCTGATGATGTCCTAGTATATATCACTCAATCACATATATCCATCCCTGCTGTTATGGCTGAAATAGATCACTTTGTTACATGGTAAAATTTTAAAATCAATGCAGCGAAGTCTGAGGCCCTCGATGTCTCCCTCCCTAAATCCATATAGGATTCCATCCAGTCCAACTTTCCCTTTGCCTGGCCCTCACAGGGTATCAAATACTTAGGAATTCCTATTCATAGAGACCTCTCCCATCTATGTTATCTTAATTTTGGGCCCTTTATTGAACAATTCCATACAGACCACGGTTGGCAAGTTGGAACTGTGAGATTCACTACGTGCACCACTGGTATTTTGTGGAAAAGCACATGTAAGATTCTGCAACAGTCTCTGCTGATACTCCTGCATGCGTGCATCCCTTTCTATGGCAGGAATAATTTCTGCAAATTTACTTTTGTACCGGGGATCTAACAGTGTGGCAACCCAGTAGTCAGGATTATTTCTAATTCTCACAATTCGAGGGTCATGTTGCAGGTAGTGCAGCAAGAAGGCACTCATGTGTGTTGCGCATCCAGGAGCACCAAGTCCCTGTTGTGTTGGTGGCGAGGTAACAATCATGCTTCCTTCCTCTGTCCTCTCCCCCCAACCTCGCACAACAGAAATGTGATCAAGGTCTCCCTCATCTGATGAGTCTTCCATCAGTTCGTCCTCCACTTCTTCCTGGGCTCCTGCACCTTCCTCACTAGTTTGACTGCTACCATGCGCCCTGGTAAAATCATCTCCCCCACCCTCACATGCCTGCCGCCCTGGTGCTGCCGACCGTCTGGACCTTGCAGATGTTAGCCCTTCCGCATACAACTCCTCCTCCTCTACTTCCTCCACCTCCTCTTGTGCCACCACCTGACTCCGAATTCTGTTTAACATGTGCTCCAGCATGTAAATCACCGGAATAGTCATGCTGATAATGGCATCGTCAGCACTAAAAATCTTCGTCGCCATTTCAAAACTGTGCAGAAGGGTGCATAGGTCCCTGATCTGAGACCACTCCTCCAGCGTGATTTGCCCCACCTCTGAATCTCGTTGGCCCAGGCTATACGTCAGAACGTATTGCACCAGGGCTTGTCGGTGCTGCCACAGTCGCTGCAACATGTGCAGAGTTGAATTCCACCGGGTAGGCACATCGCATTTTAGCCGGTGAAGTGGCAGGCCCAACGACTTCTGTAGAGATGTAAGTCGCTGAGCTGCGGGATACGAACGGCGGAAGTGAGCACACAGCGACCGTGCCCTCTGCAGAAGGCCATCTAGTCTGGGATAGTGGGCTAAAAATTGCTGGACAACCAGGTTCAACACGTGAGCCATACAAGGCACGTGTGTGACATTGCCCCGGTGAAGGGCCGCACCCAGGTTTGCAGCATTGTCGCACACGGCCTTCCCTGGTTTCAGGTCCAGTGGAGACAACCATTCATGAAATTGGTTCTCCAGAGCTGACCACAACTCCTCAGCTGTGTGACTCACATTTCCCAGACATTTCAATGTAAAAACCGCCTGATGACGTTGAGCCCTACTGCCAGCATAGTAAGGAGGTGTGCAGGATCCCTTCTGCGCAGTTAGAAAGCTTGTGGCATGACCAGACAGGCTTTGGGTGCAGGTGGAAGACCGAGAGGAGGTTGAGGAGGCAGAAGCAGTGGAGGAAAAATGACATAAAGAGGATTGACGCACAACTCGTGGGGACGGCAAGACTTGGACAGCAGCCCCTTGTCCTGCTGTCACCATAGTTACCCAGTGCCCAGTCAGCGACATGTAACGCCCCTGTCCATGCCTACTCGTCCAAGTGTCTGTGGTGAAATGCACCCTGTCACACACAGAGTTTCTCAAAGAAGCGGTGATGTTGTGTGCGACATGCTGGTGGAGCGCAGGCACACCTTTCTTTGAGAAGTAGTGCCGACTGGGCATCTGGTACTGGGGCACTGCGACGGACATAAGGTCTCGAAAATCCTCTGTGTCCACCAGGCGGAAAGGCAGCATTTCTGTAGCCAAGAGCTTGCAGATGGTGAAATTCAACCTCTTAGCTTTCTCATGGCTAGGAGGAAATGGTCTTTTACTTGTCCACATCTGAGGGACCGAGGGCTGGCTATTGTGCTTAGACGGGGTTGATAAGGGTGTCCCCGGCAAACTGCCGGTCTGTGAGGAAGATGCAGGCGGACATGTTAGGTTGCCTTGATCCAAAGGTGGTGCTATCGATGTCGGACAGCGCTCAAGACCAGCTGGTGTTACCACCTCCAAAGAAAATGATGACCTGCCAATCACGCTGGCTGTTGCGGGTAAAGAGGTGGCAGGTCTGCGCCCCAAAACAGGTGTGACTGCTGTCCCCCCAGTCACAGAGGATGAAGAGGCCGCGGATGCACAAGATATGGCAGACGGTGGTTGGCCCGGCCGGCTAGACCGCATTGTAGCACACTGAGCTTCCCACTGCAACTTATGCTTCATGTCCATGTGCCGGTTCATGCATGAAGTACTCAAACTATGTATTTTTTGGCCTCTACTTAGCTTTTGCTGACAAATGTTACAGATAACACGAGTTGGGTCATCTTTATCGATCTGAAAAAATGCCCAGGCTATGCAAGGCTTAGCACCCATGCGACCTGAAGAGCCACCACGACTTGTGGTGAGAGGCAGAGTTGTGTTTGAGGATGCAGTTGTTGACGTGCTTCCAGTACTACGTCTCTGTCCAGGAAGGCGCAACCTGACCTCGTCGTCACTAGCATCTTCCTCCACCTCCTCTGCTGACCTCATCTCTTGGCTGACTGTGGGTTGACAGTAAGTGGGATCTCCGACCTCATCATCATCACCCTGTGCGTTATCACACCCGTCGTCCTCAGAGCCAACCTGTTCCTGCCCTGACAAAAAACTAAAGTTGTCGCTCCAATCAGGTATTTGAGTCTTATCATCGTCTTCCTCATTGTCTCCACCAACAGGAGTTACAGTTTGGGAATGAGGGTCTACATTATGGTCAGAACCTTCTGCGTCTGGTCCTGGATCCGACTCATAAAGATTCTGGGCATCAGTGCAGATCATTTCCTCGTCTGGATTCACAGAAGCACTGGAGTCGACCTCTGATTCCCAGGCTATAGTATGAGTAAACAGCTCTGCAGACTCAATCATCTGTTCTACCTCATACTCAGACGGGCAGCTGGAGATTTGGGAGCTGTGAGGAAGCAAGTGCGATTTGGGTGACACCTTTGAGGACTGGAGTATTTGTGATGTTGAAGTTGATGTGGAGGAGAGCCCACTTAAAGGAGCACTTGATATCCGTTGAAGCACCTGCTGTTTTTGTGCCTCATCTGGAATTTGTAGCGATTGGCGTGGCCGTAAGAAAGGGATCTTATCACATTGTCCGCTAAAAGAAGTAGACATTTTAGTTTGGCTGGAAGATGGTCTTTCTTCTGCACCTACCCCACGGACACAACCTTTTTTCCCATTCCCAACACGCCTATTCCCCTTTCCACCAGCAGCAGGCCTTTTTCCACTCATTTTGGTGGTTAACTAATTCACAACTCTGGAGTTGTTTGCACAAAAAAACAATGGATGGTAACCGAGCAGAGCTGAGTGGCCAAACTGTGGTATTAGGCCAAAACTATTGGCTGGGTTAGATGCAGAAAAAAATTATTTTTAATTTGCAACCTGATGGAGGTCAGTATAGATGGACTAATAGACCAAGTCCCACACACCGCTAGAAGCCCAAATATTTTTTCAGAGCTAGATGCAGAAAAAAATTATTTTTAATTTGCAACCTGATGGAGGTCAGTATAGATGGACTAATAGACCAAGTCCCACACACCGCTAGAAGCCCAAATATTTTTTCAGAGCTAGATGCAGAAATTTTTTTTATTCAATTTGCAACCTGATGGAGGTCAGTATAGATGGACTAATAGACCAAGTCCCACACACTGCTAGAAGCCCAAATATTTTTTCAGAGCTAGATGCAGAAAAAAATTATTTTTAATTTGCAACCTGATGGAGGTCAGTATAGATGGACTAATAGAACAAGTCCCACACGCTGCTAGAAGCCCAAATATTTTTTCAGAGATAAATGAAGAAAAAAATTATTTTTAATTTGCAACCTGATGGAGGTCAGTATAGATGGACTAATAGACCAAGTCCCACACACTGCTAGAAGCCCAAATATTTTTTCAGAGCTAGATGCAGAAAAAAATTATTTTTAATTTGCAACCTGATGGAGGTCAGTATAGATGGACTAATAGACCAAGTCCCACACTCCGCTAGAAGCCCAAATATTTTTTCAGAGCTAGATGCAGAATTTTTTTTTATTCAATTTGCAACCTGATGGAGGTCAGTATAGATGGACTAATAGACCAAGTCCCACACACTGCTAGAAGCCCAAATATTTTTTCAGAGCTAGATGCAGAAAAAAATTATTTTTAATTTGCAACCTGATGGAGGTCAGTATAGATGGACTAATAGAACAAGTCCCACACGCTGCTAGAAGCCCAAATATTTTTTCAGAGATAAATGAAGAAAAAAATTATTTTTAATTTGCAACCTGATGGAGGTCAGTATAGATGGACTAATAGACTAAGTCCCACACACTGCTAGAAGCCCAAATATTTTTTCAGAGCTAGATGCAGAAAAAAATTATTTTTAATTTGCAACCTGATGGAGGTCAGTATAGATGGACTAATAGACCAAGTACCACACACCGCTAGAAGCCCAAATATTTTTTCAGAGCTAGATGCCGAAAATTTTTTTATTCAATTTGCAACCTGATGGAGGTCAGTATAGATGGACTAATAGACCAAGTCCCACACACTGCTAGAAGCCCAAATATTTTTTCAGAGCTAGATGCAGAAAAAAATTATTTTTAATTTGCAACCTGATGGAGGTCAGTATAGATGGACTAATAGACCAAGTCCCACACACTGCTAGAAGCCCAAATATTTTTTCAGAGCTAGATGCAGAAAAAAATTATTTTTAATTTGCAACCTGATGGAGGTCAGTATAGATGGACTAATAGAACAAGTCCCACACGCTGCTAGAAGCCCAAATATTTTTTCAGAGATAAATGAAGAAAAAAATTATTTTTAATTTGCAACCTGATGGAGGTCAGTATAGATGGACTAATAGACCAAGTCCCACACACTGCTAGAAGCCCAAATATTTTTTCAGAGCTAGATGCAGAAAAAAATTATTTTTAATTTGCAACCTGATGGAGGTCAGTATAGATGGACTAATAGACCAAGTCCCACACACCGCTAGAAGCCCAAATATTTTTTCAGAGCTAGATGCAGAAAAATTTTTTATTCAATTTGCAACCTGATGGAGGTCAGTATAGATGGACTAATAGACCAAGTCCCACACACTGCTAGAAGCCCAAATATTTTTTCAGAGCTAGATGCAGAAAAAAATTATTTTTAATTTGCAACCTGATGGAGGTCAGTATAGATGGACTAATAGACCAAGTCCCACACACTGCTAGAAGCCCAAATATTTTTTCAGAGCCAGATGCAGAAAATTTTTTTATTCAATTTGCAACCTGATGGAGGTCAGTATAGATGGACTAATAGACCAAGTCCCACACACTGGTAGAAGCCCAAATATTTTTTCAGAGCTAGATGCAGAAAAAAATTATTTTTAATATGCAACCTGATGGAGGTCAGTATAGATGGACTAATAGACCAAGTCCCACACACTGCTAGAAGCCCAAATATTTTTTCAGAGCTAGATGCAGAAAAAAATTATTTTTAATTTGCAACCTGATGGAGGTCAGTATAGATGGACTAATAGACCAAGTCCCACACACCACTAGAAGCCCAAATATTTTTTCAGAGCTAGATGCAGAAAAAAATTATATTCAATTTGCAACCTGCTGGAGGTCAGTATAGAAGGACTAATAGAACAAGTCCCACACACTGCTAGAAGCCCAAATATTTTTTCAGAGCTAAATGAAGAAAAAAATTATTTTTAATTTGCAACCTGATGGAGGTCAGTATAGATGGACTAATAGAGAAAGTCCCACACACTGCTAGAAGGCCAAATATTTTTTCAGAGCTAGATGCAGATAAAAATTATATTCAATTTGCAACCTGATGGAGGTCAGTATAGATGGACTAATAGAACAAGTCCCACACACAGCTAGAAGCCCAAATATTTTTTCAGAGGTACTGTAGATGCAGATAAAAATTATTTTTAATTTGCAACCTGATGGAGGTCAGTATAGATGGACTAATAGAGAAAGTCCCACACACTGCTAGAAGGCCAAATATTTTTTCAGAGCTAGATGCAGAAAAAAATTATATTCAGTTTGCAACCTGATGGAGGTCAGTATAGATGGACTAATAGAATGATGCTATGCCCAAAAGATTTTACTTCAAAAGTGCAGTAAAAAAATTGGTATTCTATACACAGGTGCTATATCTTGCAACACAGATAGGCTACTCCACTGACTAACACACTCTGCAATAGGCCAAAAAGGATTAGCTTTGCTAGATTCAGCCAAATGCTGTGAAAAAAACTTGCACAGCACTGGCACAGACCTGCCTGGCAAAAACTGATAGGAACTGATGTAACCTAGTCCTGAAAAGGACTCCAATTACAATTAGTCTTTACTCCCACAATCTATCTATTTAAGAGCACAGACCTGCCTGATAAAAGTCGTAGGAAATGCTGTAACCTAGTCCTTAAAAGGACTGCAATCACAAATATTCCCTACTCCCAAGCTATCTGTATATTTGTGCGAAAATTGGCTTGAAATTAACAAGGTATAGCGCACACAGCAACAGCGGTGCCGTCTAACACGCAGCTGCAGCAGTGAGAAAATGGTGGCGACGGGGAAAATGGCTTGGTCTTATAGGGCAAGGACATGTGACATACACTGCCAATCACACATGCCCTTGCTTGTGTGAAAAAAAGCACTTCGCTCCGTGTGTGCGCTGCTGATAGGCTGACAGATGGCACCTCCCCACTGCAAATGCGGGAAAGAGAAAAAAAAATGGAGATCTTCATTATTCCTGCAGAGATCCATCCCCTGCCCCTCCCCCCGCCCCGCTGTACACTCAAACTGCGTATTAACATTAATTTTCATCATTACTGAGAAAAAATCCAGTTATGATTTTGGTGCACGAACAGTTATCGAACATAACCTCGAACAGCCGAATTTTTCTCAAATTGTTCGTGTTCGCCGACCGGCTCGAACACCGCCCAAAACAGCTCGAATTTGAGATTGGCGAACAGTTCGAGTAGAACAACGCTCATCTCTAATTGCAACAAGCCGAAGCGGAAATATTTTTTCAGAGCTAAATGCAGATAAAAATTATTTTGGATTTGCAACCTGGTGGAGGTTAGTAGAGATGGACTAATAGAACAAGTTCCACACACTGCTACAAGCCGAAGCCCAAGTATTTTTCCAGAGCTAGATGCAGATAAAAATTATTATGAATTTGCAACCTGGTGGAGGTTAGTGTAGATGGACTAATAGAACAAGTCCCACACAGTGCTACAAGCCGAAATATATTTTCAGAGCTAGATGCAGATAAAAATTATATTGAATTTGCAACCTGGTGGAGGTTAGCATTGATGGACTAATAGAACAAGTCCCATACACTGCTACAAGCCGAATTATTTTTTCAGAGCTAGATGCAGATAAAAATTATATTGAATTTGCAACCTGGTGGAGTTTAGTATAGTTGGACTAATAGAACAAGTCCCACAAACTGCTACAAGCCGAAATATTTTTTCAGAGCTAGAAGCAGATAAAAATTATATTGAATTTGCAACCTGGTGGAGGTTAGTAAAGATGGACTAATAGAACAAGTTCCTTACACTGCTACAAGCCGAAGCCGAAATATTTTTTCAGAGCTAGATGCAGATAAAAAAATATTGAATTTGCAACCTGGTGGAGGTTAGTATAGATGGACTAATAGAACAAGTCCCAAACACTGCTACAAGCCGAAATATTTTTCAGAGCTAGATGCAGATAAAATTATATTTAATTTGCAACCTGGGGGAGGTTAGTATAGATGAACTAATAGAACAAGTCCCACACATTGCTACAAGCCGAAATAATTTTTCAGAGCTAGATGCAGGTAAAAATTATATTGAATTTGCAACCTGGTGGAGGTTAGTATAGATGGACTAATAGAACAAGTCCAACACACTGATACAAGCAGAAATATTTTTTCAGAGCTAGATGCAGATAAAAATTATATTGAATTTGCAACCTGATGGAGGTAAATATAGATGGACTAATAGAGTAAGTCCCACACACTGCTACAAGCCAAAATATTTTTTCAGAGCTAGATGCAGATAAAAATTATGTTGAATTTGCAACCTGGTGGAGGTTAGTAAAGATGGACTAATAGAACAAGTCCCATACACTGCAACAAGCCGAAGCTGAAATATTTTTTCAGAGCTAGATGCAGATAAAAATTATTTTGAATTTGCAACCTGGCGGAGATTAGTATAGATGGACCAATAGAACAAGTCCCACACACTGCTACAAGCCAAAGCCCAAATATTTTTTCAGAGCTAGATGCAGATAAAAATTATATTGAATTTGCAACCTGATGGAGGTTAGTATAGATGGACTAATAGAACAAGTCCCAAACACTGCTACAAGCCGAAATATTTTTCAGAGCTAGATGCAGATAAAAATTATATTGAATTTGCTACCTGGTTGAGGTTAGTATAGATGGACAAATAGAACAAGTCCCACACACTGCTACAAGCCGAAATATTTTTTCAGAGCTAGAAGCAGATAAAAATTATATTGAATTTGCAACCTGGCGGAGATTAGTATAGATGGACCAATAGAACAAGTCTCACACACTGCTACAAGCCAAAGCCCAAATATTTTTTCAGAGCTAGATGCAGATAAAAATTATATTGAATTTGCAACCTGATGGAGGTTAGTATAGATGGACTAATAGAACAAGTCCCAAACACTGCTACAAGCCGAAATATTTTTCAGAGCTAGATGCAGATAAAATTATATTTAATTTGCAACCTGGTGGAGGTTAGTATAGATGGACTAATAGAACAAGTCCCAAACACTGCTACAAGCCGAAATATTTTTCAGAGCTAGATGCAGATAAAATTATATTTAATTTGCAACCTGGGGGAGGTTAGTATAGATGAACTAATAGAACAAGTCCCACACATTGCTACAAGCCGAAATAATTTTTCAGAGCTAGATGCAGGTAAAAATTATATTGAATTTGCAACCTGGTGGAGGTTAGTATAGATGGACTAATAGAACAAGTCCAACACACTGATACAAGCAGAAATATTTTTTCAGAGCTAGATGCAGATAAAAATTATATTGAATTTGCAACCTGATGGAGGTAAATATAGATGGACTAATAGAGTAAGTCCCACACACTGCTACAAGCCAAAATATTTTTTCAGAGCTAGATGCAGATAAAAATTATGTTGAATTTGCAACCTGGTGGAGGTTAGTATAGATGGACTAATAGAACAAGTCCCATACATTGCAACAAGCCGAAGCCGAAATATTTTTTCAGAGCTAGATGCAGATAAAAATTATTTTGGATTTGCAACCTGGTGGAGGTTAGTATGGATGGACTAATAGAACAAGTCCCACACACTGCTACAAGCCGAAGCCCAAATATTTTTCCAGAGCTAGATGCAGATAAAAATTATTTTGAATTTGCAACCTGGTGGAGGTTAGTGTAGATGGATTAATAGAACAAGCCCCACACACTGCTACAAGCCGAAATATTTTTTCAGAGCTAGATGCAGATAAAAATTATATTGAATTTGCTACCTGGTTGAGGTTAGTATAGATGGACAAATAGAACAAGTCCCACACACTGCTACAAGCCAAAATATTTTTTCAGAGCTAGAAGCAGATAAAAATTATATTGAATTTGCAACCTGGTGGAGGTTAGTAAAGATGGACTAATAGAACAAGTCCCATACACTGCAACAAGCCGAAGCTGAAATTTTTTTTCAGAGCTAGATGCAGATAAAAATTATTTTGAATTTGCAACCTGGCGGAGATTAGTATAGATGGACCAATAGAACAAGTCCCACACACTGCTACAAGCCAAAGCCCAAATATTTTTTCAGAGCTAGATGCAGATAAAATTTATATTGAATTTGCAACCTGGTGGAGGTTAGTATAGATGGACTAATAGAACAAGTCCCAAACACTGCTACAAGCCGAAATATTTTTCAGAGCTAGATGCAGATAAAATTATATTTAATTTGCAACCTGGGGGAGGTTAGTATAGATGAACTAATAGAACAAGTCCCACACATTGCTACAAGCCGAAATAATTTTTCAGAGCTAGATGCAGGTAAAAATTATATTGAATTTGCAACCTGGTGGAGGTTAGTATAGATGGACTAATAGAACAAGTCCAACACACTGATACAAGCAGAAATATTTTTTCAGAGCTAGATGCAGATAAAAATTATATTGAATTTGCAACCTGATGGAGGTAAATATAGATGGACTAATAGAGTAAGTCCCACACACTGCTACAAGCCAAAATATTTTTTCAGAGCTAGATGCAGATAAAAATTATGTTGAATTTGCAACCTGGTGGAGGTTAGTATAGATGGACTAATAGAACAAGTCCCATACATTGCAACAAGCCGAAGCCGAAATATTTTTTCAGAGCTAGATGCAGATAAAAATTATTTTGGATTTGCAACCTGGTGGAGGTTAGTATGGATGGACTAATAGAACAAGTCCCACACACTGCTACAAGCCGAAGCCCAAATATTTTTCCAGAGCTAGATGCAGATAAAAATTATTTTGAATTTGCAACCTGGTGGAGGTTAGTGTAGATGGATTAATAGAACAAGCCCCACACACTGCTACAAGCCGAAATATTTTTTCAGAGCTAGATGCAGATAAAAATTATATTGAATTTGCTACCTGGTTGAGGTTAGTATAGATGGACAAATAGAACAAGTCCCACACACTGCTACAAGCCGAAATATTTTTTCAGAGCTAGAAGCAGATAAAAATTATATTGAATTTGCAACCTGGTGGAGGTTAGTAAAGATGGACTAATAGAACAAGTCCCATACACTGCAACAAGCCGAAGCTGAAATATTTTTTCAGAGCTAGATGCAGATAAAAATTATTTTGAATTTGCAACCTGGCGGAGATTAGTATAGATGGACCAATAGAACAAGTCCCACACACTGCTACAAGCCAAAGCCCAAATATTTTTTCAGAGCTAGATGCAGATAAAAATTATATTGAATTTGCAACCTGGTGGAGGTTAGTATAGATGGACTAATAGAACAAGTCCAACACACTGATACAAGCAGAAATATTTTTTCAAAGCTAGATGCAGAAAAAAATTATTTTGGATTTGCAACCTGTAGGAGGTTAGTATGGATGGACTAATAGAACAAGTCCCACACACTGCTACAAGCCGAAGCCCAAATATTTTTCCAGAGCTAGATGCAGATAAAAATTATATTGAATTTGCAACTTGGTGGAGGTTAGTATAGATGGACTAATAGAACAAGTCCAACACACTGATACAAGCAGAAATATATTTTCAGAGCTAGATGCAGATAAAAATTATATTGAATTTGCAACCTGGTGGAGGTAAATATAGATGGACTAATAGAGTAAGCCCCACACACTGCTACAAGCCGAAATATTTTTTCAGAGCTAGATGCAAATAAAAATTATATTGAATTTGCTACCTGGTTGAGGTTAGTATAGATGGACTAATAGAACAAGTCCCAAACACTGCTACAAGCCGAAATATTTTTTCAGAGCTAGAATCAGATAAAAATTATATTGAATTTGCAACCTGGTATAGGTTAGTTAAAATGGACTAATAGAACAAGTCCCATACACTGCCACAAGCCGAAGCTGAAATATTTTTTCAGAGCTAGATGCAGATAAAAATTATTTTGAATTCTCAACCTGGTGGAGATTAGTATAGATGGACTAATAGAACAAGTCCCACACACTGCTACAAGCCAAAGCCCAAATATTTTTTCAGAGCTAGATGCAGATAAAAATTATATTGAATTTGCAACCTGGTGGAGGTTAGTATAGATGGACTAATAGAACAAGTCCCACACACTGCTACAAGCTGAAATATTTTTCAGAGCTAGATGCAGATAAAAATTATATTGAATTTGCAACTTGGTGGAGGTTAGTATAGATGGACTAATAGAACAAGTCCAACACACTGATACAAGCGGAAATATTTTTTCAAAGCTAGATGCAGATAAAAATTATTTTGGATTTGCAACCTGGTGGAGGTTAGTATGGATGGACTAATAGAACAAGTCCCACACAATGCTACAAGCCGAAACCCAAATATTTTTCCAGAGCTAGATGCAGATAAAAATTATATTGAATTTGCAACTTGGTGGAGGTTAGTATAGATGGACTAATAGAACAAGTCCAACACACTGATACAAGCAGAAATATATTTTCAGAGCTAGATGCAGATAAAAATTATATTGAATTTGCAACCTGGTGGAGGTAAATATAGATGGACTAATAGAGTAAGCCCCACACACTGCTACAAGCCGAAATATTTTTTCACAGCTAGATGCAAATAAAAATTATATTGAATTTGCTACCTGGTTGAGGTTAGTATAGATGGACTAATAGAACAAGTCCCAAACACTGCTACAAGCCGAAATATTTTTTCAGAGCTAGAATCAGATAAAAATTATATTGAATTTGCAACCTGGTATAGGTTAGTTAAAATGGACTAATAGAACAAGTCCCATACACTGCCACAAGCCGAAGCTGAAATATTTTTTCAGAGCTAGATGCAGATAAAAATTATTTTGAATTCTCAACCTGGTGGAGATTAGTATAGATGGACTAATAGAACAAGTCCCACACACTGCTACAAGCCAAAGCCCAAATATTTTTTCAGAGCTAGATGCAGATAAAAATTATATTGAATTTGCAACCTGGTGGAGGTTAGTATAGATGGACTAATAGAACAAGTCCCACACACTGCTACAAGCTGAAATATTTTTCAGAGCTAGATGCAGATAAAAATTATATTGAATTTGCAACTTGGTGGAGGTTAGTATAGATGGACTAATAGAACAAGTCCAACACACTGATACAAGCGGAAATATTTTTTCAAAGCTAGATGCAGATAAAAATTATTTTGGATTTGCAACCTGGTGGAGGTTAGTATGGATGGACTAATAGAACAAGTCCCACACAATGCTACAAGCCGAAACCCAAATATTTTTCCAGAGCTAGATGCAGATAAAAATTATATTGAATTTGCAACTTGGTGGAGGTTAGTATAGATGGACTAATAGAACAAGTCCAACACACTGATACAAGCAGAAATATTTTTTCAGAGCTAGATGCAGATAAAAATTATATTGAATTTGCAACCTGGTGGAGGTAAATATAGATGGACTAATAGAGTAAGCCCCACACACTGCTACAAGCCGAAATATTTTTTCAGAGCTAGATGCAAATAAAAATTATATTGAATTTGCTACCTGGTTGAGGTTAGTATAGATGGACTAATAGAACAAGTCCCACACACTGCTACAAGCCGAAATATTTTTTCAGAGCTAGAAGCAGATAAAAATTATATTGAATTTGCAACCTGGTAAAGGTTAGTAAAGATGGACTAATAGAACAAGTCCCATACACTGCCACAAGCCGAAGCTGAAATATTTTTTCAGACCTAGATGCAGATAAAAATTATTTTGAATTTGCAACCTGGTGGAGATTAGTATAGATGGACTAATAGAACAAGTCCCACACACTGCTACAAGCCAAAGCCCAAATATTTTTTCAGAGCTAGATGCAGATAAAAATTATATTGAATTTGCAACCTGGTGGAGGTTAGTATAGATGGACTAATAGAACAAGTCCCACACACTGCTACAAGCTGAAATATTTTTCAGAGCTAGATGCAGATAAAAATTATATTGAATTTGCAACTTGGTGGAGGTTAGTATAGATGGACTAATAGAACAAGTCCAACACACTGATACAAGCAGAAATATTTTTTCAAAGCTAGATGCAGATAAAAATTATTTTGGATTTGCAACCTGGTGGAGGTTAGTATGGATGGACTAATAGAACAAGTCCCACACAATGCTACAAGCCGAAGCCCAAATATTTTTCCAGAGCTAGATGCAGATAAAAATTATATTGAATTTGCAACTTGGTGGAGGTTAGTATAGATGGACTAATAGAACAAGTCCAACACACTGATACAAGCAGAAATATTTTTTCAGAGCTAGATGCAGATAAAAATTATATTGAATTTGCAACCTGGTGGAGGTAAATATAGATGGACTAATAGAGTAAGCCCCACACACTGCTACAAGCCGAAATATTTTTTCAGAGCTAGATGCAAATAAAAATTATATTGAATTTGCTACCTGGTTGAGGTTAGTATAGATGGACTAATAGAACAAGTCCCACACACTGCTACAAGCCGAAATATTTTTTCAGAGCTAGAAGCAGATAAAAATTATATTGAATTTGCAACCTGGTAAAGGTTAGTAAAGATGGACTAATAGAACAAGTCCCATACACTGCCACAAGCCGAAGCTGAAATATTTTTTCAGACCTAGATGCAGATAAAAATTATTTTGAATTTGCAACCTGGTGGAGATTAGTATAGATGGACTAATAGAACAAGTCCCACACACTGCTACAAGCCAAAGCCCAAATATTTTTTCAGAGCTAGATGCAGATAAAAATTATATTGAATTTGCAACCTGGTGGAGGTTAGTATAGATGGACTAATAGAACAAGTCCCACACACTGCTACAAGCTGAAATATTTTTCAGAGCTAGATGCAGATAAAAATTATATTGAATTTGCAACTTGGTGGAGGTTAGTATAGATGGACTAATAGAACAAGTCCCACACACTGTTACAAGCCGAAATATTTTTTCAGAGCTAGATGCAGTTAAAAATTATATTTAATTTGCAACCTGGTGTAGGTTAGTATAAATGGACTAATAGAACAAGTCCCACACATTGCTACAAGCCGAAATAATTTTTCAAAGCTAGATGCAGATAAAATTTATATTGAATTTGCAACCTGGTGGAGGTTAGTATAGATGGACTAATAGCACAAGTCCAACACACTGATACAAGCCGAAATATTTTTTCAGAGCTAGATGCAGATAAAAATTGTATTGAATTTGCAACCTGGTGGAGGTTAGTAAAGATGGACTAATAGAACAAGTCCCATACACTGCCACAAGCCGAAGCTGAAATATTTTTTCAGAGCTAGATGCAGATAAAAATTATTTTGAATTTGCAACCTGGTGGAGATTAGTATAAATGGACTAATAGAACAAGTCCCACACACTGCTACAAGCCGAAGCCCAAATATTTTTCCAGAGCTAGATGCAGATAAAAATTATTTTGAATTTGCAACCTGGTGGAGGTTAGTGTAGATGGATTAATAGAACAAGCCCCACACACTGCTACAAGCCGAAATATTTTTTCAGAGCTAGATGCAGATAAAAGTTATATTGAATTTGCTACCTGGTTGAGGTTAGTATAGATGGACTAATAGAACAAGTCCCACACACTGCTACAAGCCGAAATATTTTTTCAGAGCTAGAAGCAGATAAAAATTATATTGAATTTGCAATCTGGTGGAGGTTAGTAAAGATGGACTAATAGAACAAGTCCCATACACTGCCACAAGCCGTAGCTGAAATATTTTTTCAAAGCTAGATGCAGATAAAAATTATATTGAATTTACAACCTGGTGGAGGTTAGTATAGATGGAAAAATAGAACAAGTCCTACACACTCCTACAAGCTGAAGCCAAAATATTTTTTCAGAGCTAGATGCAGATAAAAATTTTATTGAATTTGCAACCTGGTGGAGGTTAGTATAGATGGACTAATAGAACATGTTCCACACACTGCTACAAGCCGGAGTCCAAATATTTTTTCAGAGCTAGAAGCATATAAAAATTATATTGAATTTGCAACCTGATGGAGGTTAGTATAGATGGACTAATAGATCAAGTCCCACACACAGCTACAAGCCGAAATATTTTTCAGAGCTAGATGCAGATAAAAATTATATTGAATTTGCAACCTGGTGGAGGTTACTATAGATGGACTAATAGAACAAATCCAACACACTGATACAAGCCGAAATATTTTTTCAGAGCTAGATGCAGATAAAAATGATATTGAATTTGCAACCTGGTGGAGGTTAGTATAGATGGACTAATAGAACAAGTCCCACACACTGCTACAAGCCAAAATATTTTTTCAGAGCTAGATGCAGATAAAAAGTATATTAAATTGCAACCTGGTGGAGGTAAGTATAGATGGACTAATAGAGCAAGTCACACACACTGCTACAAGCCAAAATATTTTTTCAGAGCTAGATGCAGATAAAAATTATGTTGAATTTGCAACCTGGTGGAGGTTAGTATAGATGGACTAATAGAACAAGTCACATACATTGCAACAAGCCGAAGCGGAAATATTTTTTCAGAGCTAAATGCAGATAAAAATTATTTTGGATTTGCAACCTGGTGGAGGTTAGTAGAGATGGACTAATAGAACAAGTTCCACACACTGCTACAAGCCGAAGCCCAAGTATTTTTCCAGAGCTAGATGCAGATAAAAATTATTATGAATTTGCAACCTGGTGGAGGTTAGTGTAGATGGACTAATAGAACAAGTCCCACACAGTGCTACAAGCCGAAATATATTTTCAGAGCTAGATGCAGATAAAAATTATATTGAATTTGCAACCTGGTGGAGGTTAGCATTGATGGACTAATAGAACAAGTCCCATACACTGCTACAAGCCGAATTATTTTTTCAGAGCTAGATGCAGATAAAAATTATATTGAATTTGCAACCTGGTGGAGTTTAGTATAGTTGGACTAATAGAACAAGTCCCACACACTGCTACAAGCCGAAATATTTTTTCAGAGCTAGAAGCAGATAAAAATTATATTGAATTTGCAACCTGGTGGAGGTTAGTAAAGATGGACTAATAGAACAAGTTCCTTACACTGCTACAAGCCGAAGCCGAAATATTTTTTCAGAGCTAGATGCAGATAAAAATATATTGAATTTGCAACCTGGTGGAGGTTAGTATAGATGGACTAATAGAACAAGTCCCACACACTGCTACAAGCCGAAATATTTTTCAGAGCTAGATGCAGATAAAAATTATATTTAATTTGCAACCTGGGGGAGGTTTGTATAGATGGACTAATAGAACAAGTCCCACACATTGCTACAAGCCGAAATAATTTTTCAGAGCTAGATGCAGATAAAAATTATATTGAATTTGCAACCTGGTGGAGGTTAGTATAGATGGACTAATAGAACAAGTCCAACACACTGATACAAGCCAAAATATTTTTTCAGAGCTAGATGCAGATAAAAATGATATTGAATTTGCAACCTGGTTGAGGTTAGTATAGATGGACTAATAGAACAAGTCCCACACACTGCTACAAGCTGAAATATTTTTTCAGAGCTAGATGCAGATAAAAAGTATATTGAATTTGCAACCTGGTGGAGGTAAGTATAGATGGATTAATAGAGCAAGTCCCACACACTGCTACAAGCCAAAATATTTTTTCAGAGCTAGATGCAGATAAAAATTATGTTGAATTTGCAACCTGGTGGAGGTTAGTATAGATGGACTAATAGAACAAGTCCCATACATTGCAACAAGCCGAAGCGGAAATATTTTTTCAGAGCTAAATGCAGATGAAAATTATTTTGGATTTGCAACCTGGTGGAGGTTAGTATAGATGGACTAATAGAACAAGTCCCACACAATGCTACAAGCCGAAGCCCAAGTATTTTTCCAGAGCTAGATGCAGATAAAAATTATTATGAATTTGCAACCTGGTGGAGGTTAGTGTAGATGGACTAATAGAACAAGTCCCACACACTGCTACAAGCCGAAATATATTTTCAGATCTAGATGCAGATAAAAATTATATTGAATTTGCAACCTGGTGGATGTTAGCAATGATGGACTAATAGAACAAGTCCTATACACTGCAACAAGCCGAAATATTTTTTCAGAGCTAGATGTAGATAAAAATTATATTGAATTTTCTAACCTGGTTGAGTTTAGTATAGTTGGACTAATAGAACAAGTCCCATACACTGCTACAAGTCGAAATATTTTTTCAGAGCTAGAAGCACATAAAAATTATACTGAATTTGCAACCTGGTGGAGGTTAGTAAAGATGTACTAATAGAACAAGTTCCTTACACTGCTACAAGCCGAAGCCGAAATATTTTTTCAGAGCTAGATGCAGACAAAAATTATATTGAATTTGCAACCTGGTGTAGGTTAGTATAGATGGACTAATAAAACAAGTCCCACACACTGCTACAAGCCGAAATATTTTTCAGAGCTAGATGTAGATAAAAATTATATTGAATTTGCAACTTGGTGGAGGTTAGTATAGGTGGACTAATAGAACAAGTCCCACACACTGCTACAAGCCGAAATATTTTTTCAGAGCTAGATGCAGATAAAAATTATATTGAATTTGCAACCTGGTGGAGGTAAGTATAGATGGACTAATAGAACAAGTCCCACACACTGCTACAAGCAGAAGCCCAAATATTTTTTCGGAGCTAGATGCAGATAAAAATTATATTGAATTTGCAACTTGGTGGAGGTTAGTATAGATGGACAAATAGAACAAGTCCCACACACTCCTACAAGCTGAAGCCAAAATATTTTTTCAGAGCTAGAAGCACATAAAAATTATATTGAATTTGCAACCTGGTGGAGGTTAGTATAGATGGACTAATAGAACAAGTCCCACACACTGCTACAAGCCGAAGCCCAAGTATTTTTCCAGAGCTTGATGCAGAAAAAAATTATTATGAATTTGCAACCTGGTGGAGGTTAGTGTAGATGGACTATTAGAACAAGTCCCACACACTGCTACAAGCAGAAATATATCTTCAGAGCTAGATGCAGATAAAAATTATATTGAATTTGCAACCTGGTGGAGGTTAGCATTGATGGACAAATAGAACAAGTCCCACACACTGCTACAAGCCGAAATATTTTTTCAGAGCTAGATGCAGATAAAAATTATATTGAATTTGCAACCTGGTGGAGTTTAGTATAGTTGGACTAATAGAACAAGTCCCACAAACTGCTACAAGCCGGAGCCCAAACATTTTTTCAGAGCTAGAAGCACATAAAAATTATATTGAATTTGCAACCTGGCAGAGGTTAGTATAGATGGACTAATAGAATAAGTCCAACACACTGATACAAGCCGAAATATTTTTTCAGAGCTAGACGCAGATAAAAATGATATTGAATTTGCAACCTGGTGGAGGTTAGTATAGATGGACTAATAGAACAAGTCCCACACACTGCTACAAGCCGAAATATTTTTTCAGAGCTAGATGTAGATAAAAAGTATAATGAATTTGCAACCTGGTGGAGGTAAGTATAGATGGACTAATAGAGCAAGTCCCACACACTGCTACAAACCAAAATATTTTTTCAGAGCTAGATGCAGATAAAAATTATGTTGAATTTGCAACCTGGTGGAGGTTAGTATAGATGGACTAATAGAACAAGTTCCATACATTGCAACAAGCCGAAGCGGAAATATTTTTTCAGAGCTAAATGCACATAAAAATTATTTTGGATTTGCAACCTGGTGGAGGTTAGTATAGATGGACTAATAAATCAAGTCCCACACACTGCTACAAGCCGAAGCCCAAGTAGTTTTCCAGAGCTAGATGCAGATAAAAATTATTATGAATTTGCAAACTGGTGGAGGTTAGTGTAGATGGACTAATAGAACAAGTCCCACACACTGCTACAAGCCGAAATATATTTTCAGAGCTAGATGCAGATAAAAATTATATTGAATTTGCAACCTGGTGGAGGTTAGCATTGATGGACTAATAGAACAAATCCCATACACTGCTACAAGCCGAAATATTTTTTCAGAGCTAGATGCAGATAAAAATTATATTGAATTTGAAACCTGGAGGAGTTTAGTATAGTTGGACTAATAGAACAAGTCACACACACTGCTACAAGCCGAAATTTTTTTTCAGAGCTAGAAGCAGACAAAAATTATATTGAATTTGCAACCTGGTGGAGGTTAGTAAAGATGGACTAATAGAACAAGTTCCTTACACTGCTACAAGCCGAGGCCAAATATTTTTTCAGAGCTAGATGCAGATAAAAATTATATTGAATTTGCAACCTGGTGTAGGTTAGTATAGATGGACTAATAAAACAAGTCCCACACACTGCTACAAGCCGAAATATTTTTCAGAGCTAGATGTAGATAAAAATTATATTGAATTTGCAACTTGGTGGAGGTTAGTATAGATGGACTAATAGAACAAGTCCCACACACTGCAACAAGCCGAAATATTTTTTCAGAGGTAGATGCAGATAAAAATAATATTGAATTTGCAACATGGTGGAGGTAAGTATAAATGGACTAATAGAACAAGTCCCACACACTGCTACAAGCCGAAATATTTTTTCAAAGCTAGATGCAGATAAAAATTATATTGAATTTGCAACCTGGTGGAGGTTAGTATAGATGGACTAAGAGAACAAGTCCCACACACTGCTACAGGCCAAAATATTTTTTCAGAGCTAGAAGAAGATAAAAATTAAATTGAATTTGCAACCTGTTGGAGGTTAGTATAGATGGACTAATAGAACATGTCCTATACACTGCTACAAGCCGAAACCGAAATATTTTTTCAGAGCTAGATGCAGATAAAAATTATTTTGAATTTGCAACCTGGTGGAGGTTAGTAAAGATGGACTAATAGAACAAGTCCCAAATACTGCTACAAGCCGAAACATTTTTTCAGAGCTATATGCAGATAAAAATTATATTGAATTTGCAACCTGGTGGAGGTAAGTATAGATGGACTAATAGAACAAGTCCCACACACTGCTACAAGCCGAAATATTTTTTCAAAGCTAGATGCAGATAAAATTATATTGAATTTGCAACCTGGTGGAGGTTAGTATAGATGAACTAACAGAACAAGTCCCACACACTGCTACAAGCAGAAGCCCAAATATTTTTTCGGAGCTAGATGCAGATAAAAATTATATTGAATTTGCAACCTGGTGGAGGTTAGTATAGATGGACAAATAGAACAAGTCCCACACACTCCTACAAGCTGAAGCCAAAATATTTTTTCAGAGCTAGATGCAGATAAAAATTATATTGAATTTGCAACTAGAGATGAGCGTTGTTCTACTCGAACTGTTCGCCAATCTCAAATTCGAGCTGTTTTGGGCGGTGTTCGAGCCGGTCGGCGAACACGAACAATTTGAGAAAAATTCGGCTGTTCGAGGTTATGTTCGATAACTGTTCGTGCACCAAAATCATAACTGGATTTTTTCTCAGTAATGATGAAAATTAATGTTAATACGCAGTTTGAGTGTACAGCGGGGCGGGGGGAGGGGCAGGGGATGGATCTCTGCAGGAACAATGAAGATCTCCATTTTTTTTTCTCTTTCCCGCATTTGCAGTGGGGAGGTGCAATCTGTCAGCCTATCAGCAGCGCACACACGGAGCGAAGTGCTTTTTTTCACACAAGCAAGGGCATGTGTGATTGGCAGTGTATGTCACATGTCCTTGCCCTATAAGACCAAGCCATTTTCCCCGTCGCCACCATTTTCTCACTACTGCAGCTGCGTGTTAGACGGCACCGCTGTTGCTGTGTGTGCTATACCTTGTTAATTTCAAGCCAATTTTCGCACAAATATACAGATAGCTTGGGAGTAGGGAATAGTTGTGATTGCAGTCCTTTTAAGGACTAGGTTACAGCATTTCCTACGACTTTTATCAGGCAGGTCTGTGCTCTTAAATAGATAGATTGTGGGAGTAAAGACTAATTGTAATTGGAGTCCTTTTCAGGACTAGGTTACATGAGTTCCTATCAGTTTTTGCCAGGCAGGTCTGTGCCAGTGCTGTGCAAGTTTTTTTCACAGCATTTGGCTGAATCTAGCAAAGCTAATCCTTTTTGGCCTATTGCAGAGTGTGTTAGTCAGTGGAGTAGCCTATCTGTGTTGCAAGATATACCACCTGTGTATAGAATACCAATTTTTTTACTGCACCTAGTGAAGTAAAATCTTTTGGGCATAGCATCATTCTATTAGTCCATCTATACTGACCTCCATCAGGTTGCAAACTGAATATAATTTTTTTCTGCATCTAGCTCTGAAAAAATATTTGGGCTTCTAGCAGTGTGTGGGACTTGGTCTATTAGTCCATCTATACTGACCTCCATCAGGTTGCAAATTAAAAATAATTTTTTTCTTCATTTAGCTCTGAAAAAATATTTGGGCTTCTAGCAGTGTGTGGGACTTGTTCTATTAGTCCTTCTATACTGACCTCCAGCAGGTTGCAAATTGAATATAATTTTTTTCTGCATCTAGCTCTGAAAAAATATTTGGGCTTCTAGCGGTGTGTGGGACTTGGTCTATTAGTCCATCTATACTGACCTCCATCAGGTTGCAAATTAAAAATAATTTTTTTCTGCATCTAGCTCTGAAAAAATATTTGGGCTTCTAGCAGTGTGTGGGACTTGGTCTATTAGTCCATCTATACTGACCTCCATCAGGTTGCAAATTAAAAATAATTTTTTTCTTCATTTATCTCTGAAAAAATATTTGGGCTTCTAGCAGCGTGTGGGACTTGTTCTATTAGTCCATCTATACTGACCTCCATCAGGTTGCAAATTAAAAATAATTTTTTTCTGCATCTAGCTCTGAAAAAATATTTAGGCTTCTAGCAGTGTGTGGGACTTGGTCTATTAGTCCATCTATACTGACCTCCATCAGGTTGCAAATTAAAAATAATTTTTTTCTTCATTAGTCTCTGAAAAAATATTTGGGCTTCTAGCAGCGTGTGGGACTTGTTCTATTAGTCCATCTATACTGACCTCCATCAGGTTGCAAATTAAAAATAATTTTTTTCTGCATCTAGCTCTGAAAAAATATTTGGGCTTCTAGCAGTGTGTGGGACTTGGTCTATTAGTCCATCAATACTGACCTCCATCAGGTTGCAAATTAAAAATAATTTTTTTCTGCATCTAGCTCTGAAAAAATATTTGGGCTTCTACCAGTGTGTGGGACTTGGTCTATTAGTCCATCTATACTGACCTCCATCAGGTTGCAAATTGAATAAAAAATTTTCTGCATCTAGCTCTGAAAAAATATTTGGGCTTCTAGCGGTGTGTGGGACTTGGTCTATTAGTCCATCTATACTGACCTCCATCAGGTTGCAAATTAAAAATAATTTTTTTCTTCATTTAGCTCTGAAAAAATATTTGGGCTTCTAGCAGTGTGTGGGACTTGTTCTATTAGTCCTTCTATACTGACCTCCAGCAGGTTGCAAATTGAATATAATTTTTTTCTGCATCTAGCTCTGAAAAAATATTTGGGCTTTTAGCAGTGTGTGGGACTTGGTCTATTAGTCCATCTATACTGACCTCCATCAGGTTGCAAATTAAAAATAATTTTTTTCTTCATTTATCTCTGAAAAAATATTTGGGCTTCTAGCAGCGTGTGGGACTTGTTCTATTAGTCCATCTATACTGACCTCCATCAGGTTGCAAATTAAAAATAATTTTTTTCTGCATCTAGCTCTGAAAAAATATTTGGGCTTCTAGCAGTGTGTGGGACTTGGTCTATTAGTCCATCTATACTGACCTCCATCAGGTTGCAAATTAAAAATAATTTTTTTCTGCATCTAGCTCTGAAAAAATATTTGGGCTTCTAGCAGTGTGTGGGATTTGGTCTATTAGTCCATCTATACTGACCTCCATCAGGTTGCAAATTGAATAAAAAAAATTTCTGCATCTAGCTCTGAAAAAATATTTGGGCTTCTAGCGGTGTGTGGGACTTGGTTTATTAGTCCATCTATACTGACCTCCATCAGGTTGCAAATTAAAAATAATTTTTTTCTTCATTTAGCGCTGAAAAAATATTTGGGCTTCTAGCAGTGTGTGGGACTTGTTCTATTAGTCCTTCTATACTGACCTCCAGCAGGTTGCAAATTGAATATAATTTTTTTCTGCATCTAGCTCTGAAAAAATATTTGGGCTTCTAGCGGTGTGTGAGACTTGGTCTATTAGTCCATCTATACTGACCTCCATCAGGTTGCAAATTAAAAATAATTTTTTTCTGCATCTAGCTCTGAAAAAATATTTGGGCTTCTAGCAGTGTGTGGGACTTAGTCTATTAGTCCATCTATACTGACCTCCATCAGGTTGCAAACTAAAAATAATTTTTTTCTTCATTTATCTCTGAAAAAATATTTGGGCTTCTAGCAGCGTGTGGGACTTGTTCTATTAGTCCATCTATACTGACCTCCATCAGGTTGCAAATTAAAAATAATTTTTTTCTGCATCTAGCTCTGAAAAAATATTTGGGCTTCTAGCAGTGTGTGGGACTTGGTCTATTAGTCCATCTATACTGACCTCCATCAGGTTGCAAATTAAAAATAATTTTTTTCTGCATCTAGCTCTGAAAAAATATTTGGGCTTCTAGCAGTGTGTGGGACTTGGTCTATTAGTCCATCTATACTGAACTCCATCAGGTTGCAAATTGAATAAAAAAATTTTCTGCATCTAGCTCTGAAAAAATATTTGGGCTTCTAGCGGTGTGTGGGACTTGGTCTATTAGTCCATCTATACTGACCTCCATCAGGTTGCAAATTAAAAATAATTTTTTTCTGCATCTAACCCAGCCAATAGTTTTGGCCTAATACCACAGTTTGGCCACTCAGCTCTGCTCGGTTACCATCCATTGTTTTTTTGTGCAAACAACTCCAGAGTTGTGTATTAGTTAACCACCAAAATGAGTGGAAAAAGGCCTGCTGCTGGTGGAAAGGGGAATAGGCGTGTTGGGAAGGGGAAAAAAGGTTGTGTCCGTGGGGTAGGTGCAGAAGAAAGACCATCTTCCAGCCAAACTAAAATGTCTACTTCTTTTAGCGGACAATGTGATAAGATCCCTTTCTTACGGCCACGCCAATCGCTACAAATTCCAGATGAGGCACAAAAACAGCAGGTGCTTCAACGGATATCAAGTGCTCCTTTAAGTGGGCTCTCCTCCACATCAACTTCAACATCACAAATACTCCAGTCCTCAAAGGTGTCACCCAAATCGCACTTGCTTCCTCACAGCTCCCAAATCTCCAGCTGCCCGTCTGAGTATGAGGTAGAACAGATGGTTGAGTCTGCAGAGCTGTTTACTCATACTATAGCCTGGGAATCAGAGGTCGACTCCAGCGCTTCTGTGAATCCAGACGAGGAAATGATCTGCACTGATGCCCAGAATCTTTATGAGTCGGATCCAGGACCAGACGCAGAAGGTTCTGACCATAATGTAGACCCTCATTCCCAAACTGTAACTCCTGTTGGTGGAGACAATGAGGAAGACGATGATAAGACTCAAATACCTGATTGGAGCGACAACTTTAGTTTTTTGTCAGGGCAGGAACAGGTTGGCTCTGAGGACGACGGGTGTGATAACGCACAGGGTGATGATGATGAGGTCGGAGATCCCACTTACTGTCAACCCACAGTCAGCCAAGAGATGAGGTCAGCAGAGGAGGTGGAGGAAGATGCTAGTGACGACGAGGTCAGGTTGCGCCTTCCTGGACAGAGACGTAGTACTGGAAGCACGTCAACAACTGCATCCTCAAACACAACTCTGCCTCTCACCACAAGTCGTGGTGGCTCTTCAGGTCGCATGGGTGCTAAGCCTTGCATAGCCTGGGCATTTTTTCAGATCGATAAAGATGACCCAACTCGTGTTATCTGTAACATTTGTCAGCAAAAGCTAAGTAGAGGCCAAAAAATACATAGTTTGAGTACTTCATGCATGAACAGGCACATGGACATGAAGCATAAGTTGCAGTGGGAAGCTCAGTGTGCTACAATGCGGTCTAGCCGGCCGGGCCAACCACCATCTGCCATATCTTGTGCATCCGCGGCCTCTTCATCCTCTGTGACTGGGGGGACAGCAGTCACACCTGTTTTGGGGCGCAGACCTGCCACCTCTTTACCCGCAACAGCCAGCGTGATTGGCAGGTCATCATTTTCTTTGGAGGTGGTAACACCAGCTGGTCTTGAGCGCTGTCCGACATCGATAGCACCACCTTTGGATCAAGGCAACCTAACATGTCCGCCTGCATCTTCCTCACAGACCGGCAGTTTGCCGGGGACACCCTTATCAACCCCGTCTAAGCACAATAGCCAGCCCTCGGTCCCTCAGATGTGGACAAGTAAAAGACCATTTCCTCCTAGCCATGAGAAAGCTAAGAGGTTGAATTTCACCATCTGCAAGCTCTTGGCTACAGAAATGCTGCCTTTCCGCCTGGTGGACACAGAGGATTTTCGAGACCTTATGTCCGTCGCAGTGCCCCAGTACCAGATGCCCAGTCGGCACTACTTCTCAAAGAAAGGTGTGCCTGCGCTCCACCAGCATGTCGCACACAACATCACCGCTTCTTTGAGAAACTCTGTGTGTGACAGGGTGCATTTCACCACAGACACTTGGACGAGTAGGCATGGACAGGGGCGTTACATGTCGCTGACTGGGCACTGGGTAACTATGGTGACAGCAGGACAAGGGGCTGCTGTCCAAGTCTTGCCGTCCCCACGAGTTGTGCGTCAATCCTCTTTATGTCATTTTTCCACCACTGCTTCTGCCTCCTCAACCTCCTCTCGGTCTTCCACCTGCACCCAAAGCCTGTCTGGTCATGCCACAAGCTTTCTAACTGCGCAGAAGGGATCCTGCACACCTCCTTACTATGCTGGCAGTAGGGCTCAACGTCATCAGGCGGTTTTTACATTGAAATGTCTGGGAAATGTGAGTCACACAGCTGAGGAGTTGTGGTCAGCTCTGGAGAACCAATTTCATGAATGGTTGTCTCCACTGGACCTGAAACCAGGGAAGGCCGTGTGCGACAATGCTGCAAACCTGGGTGCTGCCCTTCGCCGGGGCAATGTCACACACGTGCCTTGTATGGCTCACGTGTTGAACCTGGTTGTCCAGCAATTTTTAGCCCACTATCCCAGACTAGATGGCCTTCTGCAGAGGGCACGGTCGCTGTGTGCTCACTTCCGCCGTTCGCATCCCGCAGCTCAGCGACTTACATCTCTACAGAAGTCGTTGGGCCTGCCACTTCACCGGCTAAAATGCGATGTGCCTACCTGGTGGAATTCAACTCTGCACATGTTGCAGCGACTGTGGCAGCACCGACAAGCCCTGGTGCAATACGTTCTGACGTATAGCCTGGGCCAACGAGATTCAGAGGTGGGGCAAATCACGCTGGAGGAGTGGTCTCAGATCAGGGACCTATGCACCCTTCTGCACAGTTTTGAAATGGCGACGAAGATGTTTAGTGCTGACGATGCCATTATCAGCATGACTATTCCGGTGATTTACATGCTGGAGCACATGTTAAACAGAATTCGGAGTCAGGTGGTGGCACAAGAGGAGGTGGAGGAAGTAGAGGAGGAGGAGTTGTATGCGGAAGGGCTAACATCTGCAAGGTCCAGACGGTCGGCAGCACCAAGGCGGCAGGCATGTGAGGGTGGGGGAGATGGTTATACCAGGGCGCATGGTAGCAGCCAAACTAGTGAGGAAGGTGCAGGAGCCCAGGAAGAAGTGGAGGACGAACTGATGGAAGACTCATCAGATGAGGGAGACCTTGATCACATTTCTGTTGTGCGAGGTTGGGGGGAGAGGACAGAGGAAGGAAGCATGATTGTTACCTCGCCACCAACACAACAGGGACTTGGTGCTCCTGGATGCGCAACACACATGAGTGCCTTCTTGCTGCACTACCTGCAACATGACCCTCGAATTGTGAGAATTAGAAATAATCCTGACTACTGGGTTGCCACACTGTTAGATCCCCGGTACAAAAGTAAATTTGCAGAAATTATTCCTGCCATAGAAAGGGATGCACGCATGCAGGAGTATCAGCAGAGACTGTTGCAGAATCTTACATGTGCTTTTCCACAAAATACCAGTGGTGCACGTAGTGAATCTCACAGTTCCAACTTGCCAACCGTGGGACCGTCAAGTGTTCAGCACTCAAACCGTGACAGAACCACAGTATCTGCTGGTAACATCAATTTTGCGGAATCATTTCACCACTTTTTTAGCCCATCCTTTGCAAGGCCACAGGAGACAAGAAGTCTGACACATAGTCAACGCCTAGAGACGATGGTACAGGAGTATCTCCAAGTAAACATTGAAGCCACGACTGTGTCACTGGACCCTTGCTCTTTTTGGGCTTCCAATCTGGATAAATGGCCGGAGCTAGCCACTTACGCCTTGGAGATCTTGTCATGCCCCGCAGCCAGCGTTCTGTCTGGTGGTGTGCTGACAGATAAGCGCACGCGGCTCTCCACTGATAATGTAGACAGACTCACGTTCATAAAGATGAACAAATCATGGATCCGAAACGACTTTTCTACCCCTGTGTCATCCTGGGGAGAGTAAAAGCTTGATGATTGGTTAAAATCACCCTACCAACCGTTTTAAGCTTTCAAATTACTAATCATGTTTATCTGTATCTTGACTGGAAAATAATTTGGGCTTTGTAGCAGTGTGCAGCACTGATCCTATTAGGCCATCTATACTAAAGCTTCACCAGATTTAAAATTAAAAATAATTTTTAGCTGCATCTAGCCCGGAAAATAATTTTGGGGCTCCGACATGCGCAAGGCACATAAGTGCCTTCTTGCTGCACTACCTGCAGCATGACCCTCATATTGTCAGAATTCGAAGTAATCATGATTACTGGGTTGCCACACTCTTAGATCCCCCAAACTTTTCGATCAACCTTTTCATTTTAATAAAGACCAATAAAATGGTCATTTTTGAAATTATAAGCATTAGCAGGTTGTTAGAAACTGAAATCAAACAGTTTTCAACTCAAAACTTTATTCTAGGTGATGTTACATTTTCACATAGGACCCCTTGTTCGAAAGGAGCTTCTGAACTCTCTCGTCCATTAAATTTGTCAGGTTTTGGATGGTTTCTGCTTCAATTGTTTTGCATGAGGACAGAATACCCTCCCAGAGCTGTTGCTTAGATGTGAACTGCCTCCCGCCATCATAGACACTCCTTTTAATGATGCTCCAAAGGTTCTGAATGGGGTAGAGGTCAGGGGAGCATGGGGGTCACACCATAAGTTTGTCCCCTTTTATGCCCATATCAGCCAGAGATGCAGATGTTTTATGTGCAGCATGAGATGGTGCATTATCATGCAGAAAAATGATCTTGCTGTGAAATACACGGTTCTTCTTCTTGAACCATGGCAGGAAGTGCTGTTTGAGAAAATCCACATACATTATGGAGTTCATCTTTAGCGCCTTCAGGGATCCTAAAGGGGCCGACAATCTCTCTCCCCATGATTCCAGCCCAAAACATTACTCCACCTCCTCCTTGTTGGCGCTGTAGCCGTGTTTGCGTGGGGTGTCCATCAACCAGCCATCCTCCACTCCATCCATCTGGACCATCGAGCGCTGCACGGCACTCATCCGTGAACAAAACAGTTTTGAAATCAGTCTTCATGTAATGTTTGGCCCACTGGAGCCGTTTCTGCTTGTGTGAAGTGGATAGAGGAGGTCGACAGGATGGCGCATGCACAGCTGCAAACCTCTGAAGGACCCTGCATCTTGTTGTTCGGGGGACGTTGGAGGCACAAGCAGCTTCAAAAACTTGTCTGCTGCTATGACAAGGCTTTTTTGCCGCTGCTCTTTCAACCTGACGTAATTGCCTGTAGGAAAGAGTCCTCAATTTGCCCTTATCAGCACGCACACGTGTGTACTGTGAATCAGCTACATACTTCTTGATTGCCAAGACACTTCATCCTGATCATCGCACAATGTTGATTGTAGTCATGCCTTGACCTAAACACTCCACAATTTGTTGCTTCTCAGCAGCCGACACATCCTTTTTCTTTCCCATTTTGGCAGAAAATGTAGGCTGCTTAATAATGTGAGAGAGCCTTCTTAAGTAGTCTTGCCTTTCATTGGACACACCTGCCAAACTAATTAGCACAGGTGTCTGCAATTGCTTACAGTGATATAAAGAGCCCTGACACACATCACCATCAATGAGTTTAACTGACAAACAAACAAATTCTTCCCTTATCACTCCTAAACACTTTTTGTATAATAATTTGGAACACAGTGTACATGTGCTTTTCCACAAAACACCAGTGGTTCACGTAGTGAATCTTACAGTTCTAACTTGCCAACCGTGGTCTGTATGGAGTTGTTCAATAAAGGGCCCAAAATTAAGATAACATAGATGGGAGAGGTCTCTATGAATAGGAATTCCTAAGTATTTGATACCCTGTGAGGGCCAGGCAAAGGGAAAGTTGGACTGGATGGAATCCTATATGGATTTGGGGAGGGAGACATCGAGGGCCTCAGACTTCGCTGCATTGATTTTAAAATTTTACCATGTAACAAAGTGATCTATTTCAGCCATAACAGCATGGATGGATATATGTGATTGAGTGATATATACTAGGACATCATCAGCAAATAGAGAGCACTTGTACTCGGTGCCTCCCACCTCAATCCACCTAATATTGGGGTTATGGCGAATTGATGAGAGCAGGTGCTCCGTCACTAGGATGTATAAGAGAGGGGACAGAGGACATCACTGCCTTGTCCCATTGGTGATTGTGAAAGGTGATGAAAATGTTCTGACGCACCCCCTGGGCCTTGGGACACCCGGAGCCGGACCCTTTTTGGTGGATGCTGGTGGTTGTAGTCTTCGTGGCGGCGACCCAGTTCCGTGGCTCAGGGCGGTCAAACCAGTGGCGGAACTATTTATGTGGTTTTCATGTTTAAATGTCCGACTACGCCACCCGTGGATTGCGGTCAGAGTGAACCGCCGCTACAGGGCAGACCACTGAGGCTGGTGTTGTGGGTGCAGCAGAGCGTAGCATAACTCCCCACGGGAGGAGTATAGCCTCAGGGCAGTGTATGCGGAGGATGGGGGTGATGGTGCAGGGCAGCAGCAGTAACGACACGGAGTCAGTGATGCAGTTCAGGGCCTTTACTCACAGTTCTTATTATCCAGACCACGTCTGCAGGTAACGGCTGCCCACGTCGTACTGTGCTCACCAGGTGAGGGGCTCAGACAACTCCCAGATAACTTTGGAGCACTTCACAGGACCCCCTTTGTGTGTCCTTTGTCTGGCCTTTCTTACCAACACTTCTGTCCGGCTGCCTCGGGCCTCCTCTTGGTAAACTTGGCGCCAGTTTCCCTGACCCTATGTGGTGCCTTCCTAGCGGGTGTAGCGAGGGGCTGCGCCACATAAAATGTCAGAGCCTCCGGTTTCTAGCTGAGGGTCGTTTCCTGCCTCCACTAGTTCGGGGACCGGTCTCCCCCTTTGGCCTGACCCCTCCACGCAGGTGGATTCGGGCGTGCGGTGGCGACTCGCCCGTCCGCACCCCTGGGATCCCTTCATTCCTCGTTCCTGGAGCCTTCTCCGCTCCTCTTCCTTCCTTCTCCCTCTTCCAGGCCTGGGCCTCTGTTACTAGGCCCACCTCCGGAGCAGAGCTCATGCAGAGCCCCTGCTCCCTGCCACTTCTGCTCAGACTTCTCTGCACTGAACTAAGATGGTGCCCACCTTTTATACTCCCTTCTCAATGCACCCAGGAACTGCTTCCTCCCTGCTCCTGCACTACAGGGTTCCCCTTCCTCAGTGTTCCCTCCCCCCACTCCAGCCAGGGACAGGGACTGTCGTGCCCATCTCAGGGGCATATTGGTCGCCCTGCCCCACGGCAATGTGGTGTAATGCATGCAGGTGTCGGGTCCTGATCCACACTCCATCCTTACCTGAGAGTGAGATATCACACCTCTGGGTGAGGTGCAATACGTCTTTAGCAACCGAGCCCTCAGGGTGCTACAGTTCCATTTATCTTCAGCCTAGGTGACGTATTGCGATACAGGGCCGTGATTTTGGCTATAAAAGGGTCCCCTAGACCCCTACCCCAAGCTTTTTAAGAGAATCATATATGGCGTGCCAGGAGACTCTATGGAATGCTTTCTCAGCATCCAACGAGAGTATCTAATTACAAATTTTTAACTGCATCTAGCCCAGGAAATACTTTGTGCCTAGTAGCAGTGTCTGCTAGTAAGCGGATTATCCCGGCTGTTAAGCAAGCTGCACCACCTGTAGTTTAGACACTTAATTTTTTCAAAGGAAATGCTTCGGGACCATGGGATACTTAGTGAAGAGCATCAGGAGGCACCCCAAGGCATAGGGGCTGGGACTGGCAGTAGGATGCCTTGCGGTGGACAGCCGAGCTCGATCCTTATAAAAGCTTTTTAACTGCAGCAGCTTTAGTGGACGCTACTGGAGCTGGAATTACCGCAGGCTGCTGGCATGAGACTTGCCCTCCAATAGATCCTTGTAAATGGATTTAAAGTGTATTCATTCAAATTAGAGAGAAAATTTAAATTAAAAAGTTTAGAGCTGCCTCCACCACAGGGGGGCTCGCTCGACCCACCAGCGGACAGGCACCAGTATTGGGAGAGGGGGGCTGGCCGTCAGGGTTCACCGCGGCTCTGGCACAAACCCGGCGACACGGAGGTGGCACGGGCAGGAGCGGACTGGCCGTGTCGGCGTCTCACTTTTTGGATTTTAGAAGGGCATGACATGCCTATATCTGTGTCTCCCCCTCCTTTTACTCCTCCACCTCTTTTATTTTCGCATGACTATATGTACTTGTCACTTTTCCATGTGTTAGTTATGTCTTCTGAGCAGTTTGTCAGCTTTTGGACACCTTTGAAGGTGTTTTCTATGTGTTTCTATGGGTTTTTGTTTGCCTGCCATTGGTTTTAACGGTGTTCGAAGGTGTTCGACGAACAGTTCGACGAACAGTTCGGCGAACACACGGGTGTTCGACGAACCGAACCGAACTCGAACACTACGGGGGTGGCTCAACACTATTTGCAACCTGGTGGAGGTTAGTATAGATGGACTAATAGAACAAGTCCCACACACTGCGACAAGCCGGAGCCCAAATATTTTTTCAGAGCTAGATGCAGATAAAAATTATATTGAATTTGCAACCTGGTGGAGGTTAGTATAGATGGACTAATAGAACAAGTCCCACACACTGCTACAAGCCGAAATATTTTTTCAAAGCTAGATGCAGATAAAATTATATTGAATTTGCAACCTGGTGGAGGTTAGTATAGATGGACTAATAGAACAAGTCCCACACACTGCTACAAGCAGAAGCCCAAATATTTTTTTGGAGCTAGATGCAGATAAAAATTATATTGAATTTGCAACTTGGTGGAGGTTAGTATAGATGGACAAATAGAACAAGTCCCACACACTCCTACAAGCTGAAGCCAAAATATTTTTTCAGAGCTAGATGCAGATAAAAATTATATTGAATTTGCAACCTGGTGGAGGTTAGTATAGATGGACTAATAGAACAAGTCCCACACACTGCTACAAGCCGGAGCCCAAATATTTTTTCAGAGCTAGAAGCACATAAAAATTATATTGAATTTGCAACCTGGTGGAGGTTAGTATAGATGGACTAATAGAACAAGTCCCACACACTGCTACAAGCCGAAGCCCAAGTATTTTTCCAGAGCTAGATGCACATAAAAATTATTATGAATTTGCAACCTGGTGGAGGTTAGTGTAGATGGACTAATAGAACAAGTCCCACACACTGCTACAAGCCGAAATATATTTTCAGAGCTAGATGCAGATAAAAATTATATTGAATTTGCAACCTGGTGGAGGTTAGCATTGATGGATTAATAGAATAAGTCCCACACACTGCTACAAGCCGAAATATTTTTTCAGAGCAAGATGCAGATAAAAATTATATTGAATTTGCAACCTGGTGGAGTTTAGTATAGTTGGACAAATAGAGCAAGTCCCACAAACTGCTACAAGCCGGAGCCCAAATATTTTTTCAGAGCTAGAAGCACATAAAAATTATATTGAATTTGCAACCTGGTGGAGGTTAGTATAGATGGACTAATAGATCAAGTCCCACACACAGCTACAAGCCGAAATATTTTTCAGAGCTAGAAGCAGATAAAAATTATATTGAATTTGCAACCTGGTAGAGGTTAGTATAGATGGACTAATAGAATAAGTCCAACACACTGATACAAGCCGAAATATTTTTTCAGAGCTAGACGCAGATAAAAATGATATTGAATTTGCAACCTGGTGGAGGTTAGTATAGATGGACTAATAGAACAAGTCCCACACACTGCTACAAGCTGAAATATTTTTTCAGAGCTAGATGTAGATAAAAAGTATATTGAATTTGCAACCTGGTGGAGGTAAGTATAGATGGACTAATAGAGCAAGTCCCACACACTGCTACAAGCCAAAATATTTTTTCAGAGCTAGATGCAGATAAAAATTATGTTGAATTTGCAACCTGGTGGAGGTTAGTATAGATGGACTAATAGAACATGTTCCATACATTGCAACAAGCCGAAGCGGAAATATTTTTTCAGAGCTAAATGCACATTAAAATTATTTTGGATTTGCAACCTGGTGGAGGTTAGTATAGATGGACTAATAGATCAAGTCCCACACACTGCTACAAGCCGAAGCCCAAGTATTTTTCCAGAGCTAGAAGCAGATAAAAATTATTATGAATTTGAAAACTGGTGAAGGTTAGTGTAGATGGACTAATAGAACAAGTCCCACACACTGCTACAAGCCGAAATATATTTTCAGAGCTAGATGCAGATAAAAATTATATTGAATTTGCAACCTGGTGGAGGTTAGCATTGATGGACATATAGAACCAGTCCCATACACTGCTACAAGCCGAAATATTTTTTCAGAGCTAGATGCAGATAAAAATTATATTGAATTTGAAACCTGGAGGAGTTTAGTATAGTTGGACTAATAGAACAAGTCCCACACACAGCTACAAGCCGAAATATTTTTTCAAAGCTAGATGCAGATAAATATTATATTGAATTTGCAACCTGGTGGAGGTTAGTATAGATGGACTAATAGAACAAGTCCCACACACTGTGACAAGCCGGAGCCCAAATATTTTTTCAGAGCTAGAAGCACATAAAAATTATATTGAATTTGCAACCTGGTGGAGGTTAGTATAGATGGACTAATAGATCAAGTCCCACACACAGCTACAAGCCGAAATATTTTTCAGAGCTAGATGCAGATAAAAATTATATTGAATTTGCAACCTGGTGGAGGTTAGTATAGATGGACTAATAGAACAAGTCACACAGAATGCTACGAGCCGAAGCCCAAATATTTTTTCAGAGCTAGATGCAGATAAAAATTATATTGAATTTGCAACCTGGTGGAGGTAAGTATAGATGGACAAATAGAACAAGTCCCACACACTCCTACAAGCTGAAGCCAAAATATTTTTTCAGAGCTAGATGCAGATAAAAATTATATTGAATTTGCAACCTGGTGGAGGTTAGTATAGATGGACTAATAGAACAAGTCCCACACACTGCTACAAGCCGGAGCCCAAATATTTTTTCAGAGCTAGAAACACATAAAAATTATATTGAATTTGCAACCTGGTGGAGGTTAGTATAGATGGACTAATAGATCAAGTCCCAAACACTGCTACAAGCCAAAATATTTTTCAGAGCTTGATGCATATAAAAATTCTATTGAATTTGCAACCTGGTGGAGGTTAGTATAGATGCACTAATAGACCAAGTCCCAAACACTGCTACAAGCCGAAATATTTTTCAGAGCTAGATGCAGATAAAAATTATATGGAATTTGCAACCTGGTGGAGGTTAGTATAGATGGACTAATAGACCAAGTCCCACACACTGCTACAAGCCAAAATATTTTTTCAGAGCTAGATGCAGATAAAAATTATATTGAATTTGCAACCTGGTGGAGGTTAGTATAGATGGACTAATAGAACAAGTCACACAGACTGCTACGAGCCGAAGCCCAAATATTTTTTCAGAGCTAGATGCAGATAAAAATTATATTGAATTTGCAACCTGGTGGAGGTTAGTATAGATGGACTAATAGAACAAGTCCCACACATTGCTACAAGCCGAAGCCCAAATATTTTTTCAGAGCTAGATGCAGATAAAAATTATATTGAATTTGCAACCTGGTAGAGGTTAGTATAGATGGACTAATAGAACAAGTCCCACACACTGCTACAAGCCGGAGCCCAAATATTTTTTCAGAGCTAGAAGCACATAAAAATTATATTGAATTTGCAACCTGGTGGAGGTTAGTATAGATGGACTAATAGATCAAGTCCCAAACACTGCTACAAGCCAAAATATTTTTCAGAGCTTGATGCATATAAAAATTCTATTGAATTTGCAACCTGGTGGAGGTTATTATAGATGGACTAATAGACCAAGTCCCAAACACTGCTACAAGCAGAAATATTTTTTCAGAGCTAGATGCAGATAAAAATTATATTGAATTTGCAACCTGGTGGAGGTTAGTATAGATGGACTAATAGAACAAGTCACACAGACTGCTACAAGCCGAAGCCCACATGTTTTTTCAGAGCTAGATGCAGATAAAAATTAATTTTAATTTGCAACCTGGTGGAGGTTAGTATAGATGGACTAAAAGAACAAGTCCCACACACTGCTACAAGCCGAAATATTTTTTCAGAGATAGATGCAGATAAAAATTATATTGAATTTGCAACCTGGTGAAGGTTAGTATAGATGGACTAATAGAACAAGTCCCACACACTGCTACAAGCCTAAATATTTTTTCAGAGCTAGATGCAGATAAAAATTATATTGAATTTGCAACCTGGTGGAGGTTAGCATAGATGGACTATTAGAACAAGTCCCACACACTGCTACAAGCTTAAATATTTTTTCAGAGCTAGATGCAGATAAAAATTATATTGAATTTGCAACCTGGTGGAGGTTAGTATAGATGGACTAAGAGAACAAGTCCCACACACTGCTACAGGCCAAAATATTTTTTCAGAGCTAGAAGAAGATAAAAATTATATTGAATTTGCAACCTGGTGGAGGTTAGTATAGATGGACTAATAGAACATGTCCTATACACTGCTACAAGGCGAAGCCGAAATATTTTTTCAGAGCTAGATGCAGATAAAAATTATTTTGAATTTGCAACCTGGTGGAGGTTAGTATAGATGGACTAATAGAACAAGTCCCGAACACTGCTACAAGCCGAAATATTTTTTCAGAGCTATATGCAGATAAAAATTATTTTGAATTTGCAACCTGGTGGAGGTTAGTATAGATGGACTAATCAAACAAGTCACACACACTGCTACAAGCCGAAATATTTTTTCAGAGCTAGATGCAGATAAAAATTATATTGAATTTGCAACCTGGTGGAGGTTAGTAAAGATGGACTAATAGAACAAGTTCCTTACACTGCTACAAGCCGAAGCCGAAATATTTTTTCAGAGCTAGATGCAGATAAAAATTATATTGAATTTGCAACCTGGTGTAGGTTAGTATAGATGGACTAATAAAACAAGTCCTACACACTGCTACAAGCCGAAATATTTTTCAGAGCTAGATGTAGATAAAAATTATATTGAATTTGCAACTTGGTGGAGGTTAGTATAGATGGACTAATAGAACAAGTCCCACACACTGCTACAAGCCGAAATATTTTTTCAGAGCTAGATGCAGATAAAAATTATAATGAATTTGCAACCTGGTGGAGGTAAGTATAGATGGACTAATAGAACAAGTCCCACACACTGCTACAAGCCGAAATATTTTTTCAAAGCTAGATGCAGATAAAATTATATTGAATTTGCAACCTGGTGGAGGTTAGTATAGATGGACTAATAGAACAAGTCCCACACACTGCTACAAGCAGAAGCCCAAATATTTTTTCGGAGCTAGATGCAGATAAAAATTATATTGAATTTGCAACCTGGTGGAGGTTAGCATTGATGGACTAATAGAACAAGTCCCATACACTGCTACAAGCCGAAATATTTTTTCAGAGCTAGATGCAGATAAAAATTATATTGAATTTGCAACCTGGTGGAGTTTAGTATAGTTGGACAAATAGAACAAGTCCCACACACTGCTACAAGCCGAAATATTTTTTCAGAGCTAGAAGCAGATAAAAATTATATTGAATTTGCAACCTGGTGGAGGTTAGTAAAGATGGACTAATAGAACAAGTTCCTTACACTGCTACAAGCCGAAGCCGAAATATTTTTTCAGAGCTAGATGCAGATAAAAATTATATTGAATTTGCAACCTGGTGTAGGTTAGTATAGATGGACTAATAGAACAAGTCCCACACACTGCTACAAGCCGAAATATTTTTTCAGAGCTAGATGCAGATAAAAATTATATTCAATTTGCAACTTGGTGGAGGTTAGTTTAGATGGACTAATAGAACAAGTCCCACACACTGCTACAAGCCGAAATATTTTTTCAGAGCTAGATGCAGATAAAAATTATATTGAATTTGCAACCTGGTGGAGGTAAGTATAGATGGACTAATAGAACAAGTCTAACACACTGCTACAAGCCGAAATATTTTTTCAAAGCTAGATGCAGATAAAATTATTTTGAATTTGCAATCTGGTGGAGGTTAGTATAGATGTACTAATAGAACAAGTCCCACACACTGTTACAAGCAGAAGCCCAAATATTTTTTCGGAGCTAGATGCAGATAAAAATTATATTGAATTTGCAACCTGGTGGAGGTTAGTATAGATGGACTAATAGAACAAGTCCCACACACTGCTACAAGCCGGAGCCCAAATATTTTTTCAGAGCTAGAAGCACATAAAAATTATATTGAATTTGCAACCTGGTGGAGGTTAGTATAGATGGACTAATAGATCAAGTCCCACACACAGCTACAAGCCGAAATATTTTTCAGAGCTAGATGCAGATAAAAATTATATTGAATTTGCAACCTGGTGGAGGTTAGTATAGATGGACTAATAGACCAAGTCCCACACACTGATACAAGCCAAAATATTTTTTCAGAGCTAGATGCAGATAAAAATTATATTGAATTTGCAACCTGGTGGAGGTTAGTATAGATGGACTAATAGAACAAGTCACACAGACTGCTACGAGCCGAAGCCCAAATATTTTTTCAGAGCTAGATGCAGATAAAAATTATATTGAATTTGCAACCTGGTGGAGGTTAGTATAGATGGACTAATAGAACAAGTCCCACACACTGCTACAAGCCGGAGCCCAAATATTTTTTCAGAGCTAGAAACACATAAAAATTATATTGAATTTGCAACCTGGTGGAGGTTAGTATAGATGGACTAATAGATCAAGTCCCAAACACTGCTACAAGCCAAAATATTTTTCAGAGCTTGATGCATATAAAAATTCTATTGAATTTGCAACCTGGTGGAGGTTAGTATAGATGCACTAATAGACCAAGTCCCAAACACTGCTACAAGCCGAAATATTTTTCAGAGCTAGATGCAGATAAAAATTATATGGAATTTGCAACCTGGTGGAGGTTAGTATAGATGGACTAATAGACCAAGTCCCACACACTGCTACAAGCCAAAATATTTTTTCAGAGCTAGATGCAGATAAAAATTATATTGAATTTGCAACCTGGTGGAGGTTAGTATAGATGGACTAATAGAACAAGTCCCACACATTGCTACAAGCCAAAGCCCAAATATTTTTTCAGAGCTAGATGCAGATAAAAATTATATTGAATTTGCAACCTGGTAGAGGTTAGTATAGATGGACTAATAGAACAAGTACCACACACTGCTACAAGCCAGAGCCCAAATATTTTTTCAGAGCTAGAAGCACATAAAAATTATATTGAATTTGCAACCTGGTGGAGGTTAGTATAGATGGACTAATAGATCAAGTCCCAAACACTGCTACATGCCAAAATATTTTTCAGAGCTTGATGCATATAAAAATTCTATTGAATTTGCAACCTGGTGGAGGTTAGTATAGATATACTAATAGACCAAGTCCCAAACACTGCTACAAGCAGAAATATTTTTTCAGAGCTAGATGCAGATAAAAATTATATTGAATTTGCAACCTGGTGGAGGTTAGTATAGATGGACTAATAGAACAAGTCACACAGACTGCTACAAGCCGAAGCCCACATGTTTTTTCAGAGCTAGATGCAGATAAAAATTAATTTTAATTTGCAACCTGGTGGAGGTTAGTATAGATGGACTAAAAGAACAAGTCCCACACACTGCTACAAGCCGAAATATTTTTTCAGAGATAGATGCAGATAAAAATTATATTGAATTTTCAACCTGGTGAAGGTTAGTATAGATGGACTAATAGAACAAGTCCCACACACTGCTACAAGCCTAAATATTTTTTCAGAGCTAGATGCAGATAAAAATTATATTGAATTTGCAACCTGGTGGAGGTTAGCATAGATGGACTATTAGAACAAGTCCCACACACTGCTACAAGCTGAAATATTTTTTCAGAGCTAGATGCAGATAAAAATTATATTGAATTTGCAACTTGGTGGAGGTTAGTATAGATGGACTAAGAGAACAAGTCCCACACACTGATACAGGCCAAAATATTTTTTCAGAGCTAGAAGAAGATAAAAATTATATTGAATTTGCAACCTGGTGGAGGTTAGTATAGATGGACTAATAGAACATGTCCTATACACTGCTACAAGCCGAAGCCGAAATATTTTTTCAGAGCTAGATGCAGATAAAAATTATTTTGAATTTGCAACCTGGTGGAGGTTAGTATAGATGGACTAATAGAACAAGTCCCAAACACTGCTACAAGCCGAAATATTTTTTCAGAGCTATATGCAGATAAAAATTATTTTGAATTTGCAACCTTGTGGAGGTTAGTATAGATGGACTAATCAAACAAGTCACACACACTGCTACAAGCCGAAATATTTTTTCAGAGCTAGATGCAGATAAAAATTATATTGAATTTGCAACCTGGTGGAGGTTAGTAAAGATGGACCAATAGAACAAGTTCCTTACACTGCTACAAGCCGAAGCCGAAATATTTCTTCAGAGCTAGATGCAGATAAAAATTATATTGAATTTGCAACCTGGTGTAGGTTAGTATAGATGGACTAATAAAACAAGTCCTACACACTGCTACAAGCCGAAATATTTTTCAGAGCTAGATGTAGATAAAAATTATATTGTATTTGCAACTTGGTGGAGGTTAGTATAGATGGACTAATAGAACAAGTCCCACACACTGCTACAAGCCGAAATATTTTTTCAGAGCTAGATGCAGATAAAAATTATAATGAATTTGCAACCTGGTGGAGGTAAGTATAGATGGACTAATAGAACAAGTCCCACACACTGCTACAAGCCGAAATATTTTTTCAAAGCTAGATGCAGATAAAATTATATTGAATTTGCAACCTGGTGGAGGTTAGTATAGATGGACTAATAGAACAAGTCCCACACACTGCTACAAGCAGAAGCCCAAATATTTTTTCGGAGCTAGATGCAGATAAAAATTTTATTGAATTTGCAACCTGGTGGAGGTTAGTGTAGATGGACTAATAGAGCAAGTCCCAAACACTGCTACAAGCCGAAATATATTTTAAGAGCTAGATGCAGATAAAAATTATATTGAATTTGCAACCTGGTGGAGGTTAGCATTGATGGACTAATAGAACAAGTCCCATACACTGCTACAAGCCGAAATATTTTTTCAGAGCTAGATGCAGATAAAAATTATATTGAATTTGCAACCTGGTGGAGTTTAGTATAGTTGGACTAATAGAACAAGTCCCACACACTGCTACAAGCCGAAATATTTTTTCAGAGCTAGAAGCAGATAAAAATTATATTGAATTTGCAACCTGGTGGAGGTTAGTAAAGATGGACTAATAGAACAAGTTCCTTACACTGCTACAAGCCGAGGCCGAAATATTTTTTCAGAGCTAGATGCAGATAAAAATTATATTGAATTTGCAACCTGGTGTAGGTTAGTATAGATGGACTAATAAAACAAGTCCCACACACTGCTACAAGCCGAAATATTTTTCAGAGCTAGATGTAGATAAAAATTATATTCAATTTGCAACTTGGTGGAGGTTAGTTTAGATGGACTAATAGAACAAGTCCCACACACGGCTACAAGCCGAAATATTTTTTCAGAGCTAGATGCAGATAAAAATTATATTGAATTTGCAACCTGGTGGAGGTAAGTATAGATGGACTAATAGAACAAGTCTAACACACTGCTACAAGCCGAAATATTTTTTCAAAGCTAGATGCAGATAAAATTATATTGAATTTGCAACCTGGTGGAGGTTAGTATAGATGGACTAAGAGAACAAGTCCCACACACTGCTACAGGCCAAAATATTTTTTCAGAGCTAGAAGAAGATAAAAATTATATTGAATTTGCAACCTGGTGGAGGTTAGTATAGATGGACTAATAGAACATGTCCTATACACTGCTACAAGCCGAAGCCGAAATATTTTTTCAGAGCTAGATGCAGATAAAAATTATTTTGAATTTGCAACCTGGTGGAGGTTAGTATAGATGGACTAATAGAACAAGTCCCAAACACTGCTACAAGCCGAAATATTTTTTCAGAGCTATATGCAGATAAAAATTATTTTGAATTTGCAACCTTGTGGAGGTTAGTATAGATGGACTAATCAAACAAGTCACACACACTGGTACAAGCCGAAATATTTTTTCAGAGCTAGATGCAGATAAAAATTATATTGAATTTGCAACCTGGTGGAGGTTAGTAAAGATGGACTAATAGAACAAGTTCCTTACACTGCTACAAGCCGAAGCCGAAATATTTTTTCAGAGCTAGATGCAGATAAAAATTATATTGAATTTGCAACCTGGTGTAGGTTAGTATAGATGGACTAATAAAACAAGTCCTACACACTGCTACAAGCCGAAATATTTTTCAGAGCTAGATGTAGATAAAAATTATATTGAATTTGCAACTTGGTGGAGGTTAGTATAGATGGACTAATAGAACAAGTCCCACACACTGCTACAAGCCGAAATATTTTTTCAGAGCTAGATGCAGATAAAAATTATGATGAATTTGCAACCTGGTGGAGGTAAGTATAGATGGACTAATAGAACAAGTCCCACACAATGCTACAAGCCGAAATATTTTTTCAAAGCTAGATGCAGATAAAATTATATTGAATTTGCAACCTGGTGGAGGTTAGTATAGATGGACTAATAGAACAAGTCCCACACACTGCTACAAGCAGAAGCCCAAATATTTTTTCGGAGCTACATGCAGATAAAAATTATATTGAATTTGCAACCTGGTGGAGGTTAGTGTAGATGGACTAATAGAACAAGTCCCAAACACTGCTACAAGCCGAAATATATTTTAAGAGCTAGATGCAGATAAAAATTATATTGAATTTGCAACCTGGTGGAGGTTAGCATTGATGGACTAATAGAACAAGTCCCATACACTGCTACAAGCCGAAATATTTTTTCAGAGCTAGATGCAGATAAAAATTATATTGAATTTGCAACCTGGTGGAGGTAAGTATAGATGGACTAATAGAACAAGCCTAACACACTGCTACAAGCCGAAATATTTTTTCAAAGCTAGATGCAGATAAAATTATATTGAATTTGCAACCTGGTGGAGGTTAGTATAGATGGACTAATAGAACAAGTCCCACACACTGCTACAAGCAGAAGCCCAAATATTTTTTCGGAGCTAGATGCAGATAAAAATTATATTGAATTTGCAACCTGGTGGAGGTTAGTATAGATGGACAAATAGAACAAGTCCCACACACTCCTACAAGCTGAAGCCAAAATATTTTTTCAGAGCTAGATGCAGATAGAAATTATATTGAATTTGCAACCTGGTGGAGGTTAGTATAGATGGACTAATAGAACAAGTCCCACACACTGCTACAAGCCGGAGCCCAAATATTTTTTCAGAGCTAGAAGCACATAAAAATTATATTGAATTTGCAACCTGGTGGAGGTTAGTATAGATGGACTAATAGATCAAGTCCCACACACAGCTACAAGCCGAAATATTTTTCAGAGCTAGATGCAGATAAAAATTATATTGAATTTGCAACCTGGTGGAGGTTAGTATAGATGGACTAATAGACCAAGTCCCACACACTGATACAAGCCAAAATATTTTTTCAGAGCTAGATGCAGATAAAAATTATATTGAATTTGCAACCTGGTGGAGGTTAGTATAGATGGACTAATAGAACAAGTCACACAGACTGCTACGAGCCGAAGCCCAAATATTTTTTCAGAGCTAGATGCAGATAAAAATTATATTGAATTTGCAACCTGGTGGAGGTTAGTATAGATGGACTAATAGAACAAGTCCCACACATTGCTACAAGCCGAAGCCCAAATATTTTTTCAGAGCTAGATGCAGATAAAAATTATATTGAATTTGCAACCTGGAGGAGGTTAGTATAGAAGGACTAATAGAACAAGTCCCACACACTGCTACAAGCCGGAGCCCAAATATTTTTTCAGAGCTAGAAGCACATAAAAATTATATTAAATTTGCAACCTGGAGGAGGTTAGTATAGATGGACTAATAGATCAAGTCCCAAACACTGCTACAAGCCAAAATATTTTTCAGAGCTAGATGCAGATAAAAATTTTATTGAATTTGCAACCTGGTGGAGGTTAGTATAGATGGACTAATAGACCAAGTCCCAAACACTGCTACAAGCCGAAATATTTTTTCAGAGCTAGATGCAGATAAAAATTATATTGAATTTGCAACCTGGTGGAGGTTAGTATAGATGGACTAATAGAACAAGTCACACAGACTGCTACAAGCCGAAGCCCAAATGTTTTTTCAGAGCTAGATGCAGATAAAAATTAATTTGAATTTGCAACGTGGTGGAGGTTAGTATAGATGGACTAATAGAACAAGTCCCACACACTGCTACAAGCCGAAATATTTTTTCAGAGATAGATGCAGATAAAAATTATATTGAATTTGCAACCTGGTGAAGGTTAGTATAGATGGACTAATAGAACAAGTCCCACACACTGCTACAAGCCTAAATATTTTTTCAGAGCTAGATGCAGATAAAAATTATATTGAATTTGCAACCTGGTGGAGGTTAGCATAGATGGACTATTAGAAAAAGTCCCACACACTGCTACAAGCTGAAATATTTTTTCAGAGCTAGATGCAGATTAAAATTATATTGAATTTGCAACCTGGTGGAGGTTAGTATAGATGGACTAAGAGAACAAGTCCCACACACTGCTAGAGGCCAAAATATTTTTTCAGAGCTAAAGAAGATAAAAATTATATTGAATTTGCAACCTGTTGGAGGTTAGTATAGATGGACTAATGGAACATGTCCTATACACTGCTACAAGCCGAAGCCAAAATATTTTTTCAGAGCTAGATGCAGATAAAAATTATTTTGAATTTGCAACCTGGTGGAGGTTAGTATAGATGAACTAATAGAACAAGTCCCAAACACTGCTACAAGCCAAAATATTTTTTCAGAGCTATATCCAGATAAAAATTATTTTGAATTTGCAACCTGGTGGAGGTTAGTATAGATGGACTAATCAAACAAGTCCCACACACTGCTACAAGCCGAAATATTTTTTCAGAGCTAGATGCAGATAAAAATTATATTGAATTTGCAACCTGGTGGAGGTTAGTAAAGATGGACTAATAGAACAAGTTCCTTACACTGCTACAAGCTGAAGCTGAAATATTTTTTCAGAGCTAGATGCAGATAAAAATTATATTGAATTTGCAACCTGGTGTAGGTTAGTATAGATGGACTAATAAAACAAGTCCCACACACTGCTACAAGCCGAAATATTTTTCAGAGCTAGATGTAGATAAAAATTATATTGAATTTGCAACTTGGTGGAGGTTAGTATAGATGGACTAATAGAACAAGTCCCACACACTGCTACAAGCCGAAATATTTTTTCAGAGCTAGATGCAGATAAAAATTATATTGAATTTGCAACCTGGTGGAGGTAAGTATAGATGGACTAATAGAACAAGTCCCACTCACTGCTACAAGCCCAAATATTTTTTCAGAGCTAGATGCAGATAAAAATTATATTGAATTTGCAACCTGGTGGAGGTTAGTATAGATGGACTAATAGAACAAGTCCCACACACTCCTACAAGCTGAAGCCAAAATATTTTTTCAGAGCTAGATGCAGATAAAAATTATATTGAATTTGCAACCTGGTGGAGGTTAGTATAGATGGACTAATAGATCAAGTTCCAAACACTGCTACAAGCCAAAATATTTTTCAGAGCTTGATGCATATAAAAATTCTATTGAATTTGCAACCTGGTGGAGGTTAGTATAGATGGACTAATAGACCAAGTCCCAAACACTGCTACAAGCAGAAATATTTTTTCAGAGCTAGATGCAGATAAAAATTATATTGAATTTGCAACCTGGTGGAGGTTAGTATAGATGGACTAATAGAACAAGTCACACAGACTGCTACAAGCCGAAGCCCACATGTTTCTTCAGAGCTAGATGCAGATAAAAATTAATTTTAATTTGCAACCTGGTGGAGGTTAGTATAGATGGACTAAAAGAACAAGTCCCACACACTGCTACAAGCCGAAATATTTTTTCAGAGATAGATGCAGATAAAAATTATATTGAATTTGCAACCTGGTGGAGGTTAGCATAGATGGACTATTAGAACAAGTCCCACACACTGCTACAAGCTGAAATATTTTTTCAGAGCTAGATGCAGATAAAAATTATATTGAATTTGCAACCTGGTGGAGGTTAGTATAGATGGACTAAGAGAACAAGTCCCACACACTGCTACAGGCCAAAATATTTTTTCAGAGCTAGATGCAGATAAAAATTATTTTGAATTTGCAACCTGGTGGAGGTTAGTATAGATGGACTAATAGAACAAGTCCCAAACACTGCTACAAGCCGAAATATTTTTTCAGAGCTATATGAAGATAAAAATTATTTTGAAGTTGCAACCTGGTGGAGGTTAGTATAGATGGACTAATCAAACAAGTCACACACACTGCTACAAGCCGAAATATTTTTTCAGAGCTAGATGCAGATAAAAATTATATTGAATTTGCAACCTGGTGGAGGTTAGTAAAGATGGACTAATAGAACAAGTTCCTTACACTGCTACAAGCCGAAGCCGAAATATTTTTTCAGAGCTAGATGCAGATAAAAATTATATTGAATTTGCAACCTGGTGTAGGTTAGTATAGATGGACTAATAAAACAAGTCCTACACACTGCTACAAGCCGAAATATTTTTCAGAGCTAGATGTAGATAAAAATTATATTGAATTTGCAACTTGGTGGAGGTTAGTATAGATGGACTAATAGAACAAGTCCCACACACTGCTACAAGCCGAAATATTTTTTCAGAGCTAGATGCAGATAAAAATTATATTGAATTTGCAACCTGGTGGAGGTAAGTATAGTTGGACTAATAGAACAAGTCCCACACACTGCTACAAGCCGAAATATTTTTTCAAAGCTAGATGCAGATAAAATTATATTGAATTTGCAACCTGGTGGAGGTTAGTATAGATGGACTAATAGAACAAGTCCCACACACTGCTACAAGCAGAAGCCCAAATATTTTTTCGGAGCTAGATGCAGATAAAAATTATATTGAATTTGCAACCTGGTGGAGGTTAGTGTAGATGGACTAATAGAACAAGTCCCAAACACTGCTACAAGCCGAAATATATTTTAAGAGCTAGATGCAGATAAAAATTATATTGAATTTGCAACCTGGTGGAGGTTAGCATTGATGGACTAATAGAACAAGTCCCATACACTGCTACAAGCCGAAATATTTTTTCAGAGCTAGATGCAGATAAAAATTATATTGAATTTGCAACCTGGTGGAGTTTAGTATAGTTGGACTAATAGAACAAGTCCCACACACTGCTACAAGCCGAAATATTTTTTCAGAGCTAGAAGCAGATAAAAATTATATTGAATTTGCAACCTGGTGGAGGTTAGTAAAGATGGACTAATAGAACAAGTTCCTTACACTGCTACAAGCCGAAGCCGAAATATTTTTTCAGAGCTAGATGCAGATAAAAATTATATTGAATTTGCAACCTGGTGTAGGTTAGTATAGATGGACTAATAAAACAAGTCCCACACACTGCTACAAGCCGAAATATTTTTCAGAGCTAGATGTAGATAAAAATTATATTCAATTTGCAACTTGGTGGAGGTTAGTTTAGATGGACTAATAGAACAAGTCCCACACACTGCTACAAGCCGAAATATTTTTTCAGAGCTAGATGCAGATAAAATTATATTGAATTTGCAACCTGGTGGAGGTTAGTATAGATGGACTAATAGAACAAGTCCCACACACTGCTACAAGCAGAAGCCCAAATATTTTTTCGGAGCTAGATGCAGATAAAAATTATATTGAATTTGCAACCTGGTGGAGGTTAGTATAGATGGACAAATAGAACAAGTCCCACACACTCCTACAAGCTGAAGGCAAAATATTTTTTCAGAGCTAGATGCAGATAGAAATTATATTGAATTTGCAACCTGGTGGAGGTTAGTATAGATGGACTAATAGAACAAGTCCCACACACTGCTACAAGCCGGAGCCCAAATATTTTTTCAGAGCTAGAAGCACATAAAAATTATATTGAATTTGCAACCTGGTGAAGGTTAGTATAGATGGACTAATAGAACAAGTCCCACACACTGCTACAAGCCTAAATATTTTTTCAGAGCTAGATGCAGATAAAAATTATATTGAATTTGCAACCTGGTGGAGGTTAGCATAGATGGACTATTAGAACAAGTCCCACACACTGCTACAAGCTGAAATATTTTTTCAGAGCTAGATGCAGATAAAAATTATATTGAATTTGCAACCTGGTGGAGGTTAGTATAGATGGACTAAGAGAACAAGTCCCACACACTGCTACAGGCCAAAATATTTTTTCAGAGCTAGATGCAGATAAAAATTATTTTGAATTTGCAACCTGGTGGAGGTTAGTATAGATGGACTAATAGAACAAGTCCCAAACACTGCTACAAGCCGAAATATTTTTTCAGAGCTATATGAAGATAAAAATTATTTTGAAGTTGCAACCTGGTGGAGGTTAGTATAGATGGACTAATCAAACAAGTCACACACACTGCTACAAGCCGAAATATTTTTTCAGAGCTAGATGCAGATAAAAATTATATTGAATTTGCAACCTGGTGGAGGTTAGTAAAGATGGACTAATAGAACAAGTTCCTTACACTGCTACAAGCCGAAGCCGAAATATTTTTTCAGAGCTAGATGCAGATAAAAATTATATTGAATTTGCAACCTGGTGTAGGTTAGTATAGATGGACTAATAAAACAAGTCCTACACACTGCTACAAGCCGAAATATTTTTCAGAGCTAGATGTAGATAAAAATTATATTGAATTTGCAACTTGGTGGAGGTTAGTATAGATGGACTAATAGAACAAGTCCCACACACTGCTACAAGCCGAAATATTTTTTCAGAGCTAGATGCAGATAAAAATTATATTGAATTTGCAACCTGGTGGAGGTAAGTATAGTTGGACTAATAGAACAAGTCCCACACACTGCTACAAGCCGAAATATTTTTTCAAAGCTAGATGCAGATAAAATTATATTGAATTTGCAACCTGGTGGAGGTTAGTATAGATGGACTAATAGAACAAGTCCCACACACTGCTACAAGCAGAAGCCCAAATATTTTTTCGGAGCTAGATGCAGATAAAAATTATATTGAATTTGCAACCTGGTGGAGGTTAGTGTAGATGGACTAATAGAACAAGTCCCAAACACTGCTACAAGCCGAAATATATTTTAAGAGCTAGATGCAGATAAAAATTATATTGAATTTGCAACCTGGTGGAGGTTAGCATTGATGGACTAATAGAACAAGTCCCATACACTGCTACAAGCCGAAATATTTTTTCAGAGCTAGATGCAGATAAAAATTATATTGAATTTGCAACCTGGTGGAGTTTAGTATAGTTGGACTAATAGAACAAGTCCCACACACTGCTACAAGCCGAAATATTTTTTCAGAGCTAGAAGCAGATAAAAATTATATTGAATTTGCAACCTGGTGGAGGTTAGTAAAGATGGACTAATAGAACAAGTTCCTTACACTGCTACAAGCCGAAGCCGAAATATTTTTTCAGAGCTAGATGCAGATAAAAATTATATTGAATTTGCAACCTGGTGTAGGTTAGTATAGATGGACTAATAAAACAAGTCCCACACACTGCTACAAGCCGAAATATTTTTCAGAGCTAGATGTAGATAAAAATTATATTCAATTTGCAACTTGGTGGAGGTTAGTTTAGATGGACTAATAGAACAAGTCCCACACACTGCTACAAGCCGAAATATTTTTTCAGAGCTAGATGCAGATAAAATTATATTGAATTTGCAACCTGGTGGAGGTTAGTATAGATGGACTAATAGAACAAGTCCCACACACTGCTACAAGCAGAAGCCCAAATATTTTTTCGGAGCTAGATGCAGATAAAAATTATATTGAATTTGCAACCTGGTGGAGGTTAGTATAGATGGACAAATAGAACAAGTCCCACACACTCCTACAAGCTGAAGGCAAAATATTTTTTCAGAGCTAGATGCAGATAGAAATTATATTGAATTTGCAACCTGGTGGAGGTTAGTATAGATGGACTAATAGAACAAGTCCCACACACTGCTACAAGCCGGAGCCCAAATATTTTTTCAGAGCTAGAAGCACATAAAAATTATATTGAATTTGCAACCTGGTGGAGGTTAGTATAGATGGACTAATAGATCAAGTCCCACGCACAGCTACAAGCCGAAATATTTTTCAGAGCTAGATGCAGATAAAAATTATATTGAATTTGCAACCTGGTGGAGGTTAGTATAGATGGACTAATAGAACAAGTCCCACACATTGCTACAAGCCGAAGCCCAAATATTTTTTCAGAGCTAGATGCAGATAAAAATTATATTGAATTTGCAACCTGGAGGAGGTTAGTATAGAAGGACTAATAGAACAAGTCCCACACACTGCTACAAGCCGGAGCCCAAATATTTTTTCAGAGCTAGAAGCACATAAAAATTATATTAAATTTGCAACCTGGAGGAGGTTAGTATAGATGGACTAATAGATCAAGTCCCAGACACTGCTACAAGCCAAAATATTTTTCAGAGCTAGATGCAGATAAAAATTATATTGAATTTGCAACCTGGTGGAGGTTAGTATAGATGGACTAATAGACCAAGTCCCAAACACTGCTACAAGCCGAAATATTTTTTCAGAGCTAGATGCAGATAAAAATTATATTGAATTTGCAACCTGGTGGAGGTTAGTATAGATGGACTAATAGAACAAGTCACACAGACTGCTACAAGCCGAAGCCCAAATGTTTTTTCAGAGCTAGATGCAGATAAAAATTAATTTGAATTTGCAACGTGGTGGAGGTTAGTATAGATGGACTAATAGAACAAGTCCCACACACTGCTACAAGCCGAAATATTTTTTCAGAGATAGATGCAGATAAAAATTATATTGAATTTGCAACCTGGTGAAGGTTAGTATAGATGGACTAATAGAACAAGTCCCACACACTGCTACAAGCCTAAATATTTTTTCAGAGCTAGATGCAGATAAAAATTATATTGAATTTGCAACCTGGTGGAGGTTAGCATAGATGGACTATTAGAACAAGTCCCACACACTGCTACAAGCTGAAATATTTTTTCAGAGCTAGATGCAGATTAAAATTATATTGAATTTGCAACCTGGTGGAGGTTAGTATAGATGGACTAAGAGAACAAGTCCCACACACTGCTAGAGGCCAAAATATTTTTTCAGAGCTAAAGAAGATAAAAATTATATTGAATTTGCAACCTGTTGGAGGTTAGTATAGATGGACTAATAGAATATGTCCTATACACTGCTACAAGCCGAAGCCAAAATATTTTTTCAGAGCTAGATGCAGATAAAAATTATTTTGAATTTGCAACCTGGTGGAGGTTAGTATAGATGAACTAATAGAACAAGTCCCAAACACTGCTACAAGCCAAAATATTTTTTCAGAGCTATATCCAGATAAAAATTATTTTGAATTTGCAACCTGTTGGAGGTTAGTAAAGATGGACTAATAGAACAAGTTCCTTACACTGCTACAAGCTGAAGCTGAAATATTTTTTCAGAGCTAGATGCAGATAAAAATTATATTGAATTTGCAACCTGGTGTAGGTTAGTAGAGATGGACTAATACAACAAGTCCCACACACTGCTACAGGCCGAAATATTTTTCAGAGCTAGATGTAGATAAAAATTATATTGAACTTGCAACTTGGTGGAGGTTAGTATAGATGGACTAATAGAACAAGTCCCACACACTGCTACAAGCCGAAATATTTTTTCAGAGCTAGATGCAGATAAAAATTATATTGAATTTGCAACCTGGTGGAGGTAAGTATAGATGGACTAATAGAACAAGTCCCACTCACTGCTACAAGCCGAAATATTTTTTCAGAGCTAGATGCAGATAAAAATTATATTGAATTTGCAACCTGGTGGAGGTAAGTATAGATGGACTAATAGAACAAGTCCCACACACTGCTACAAGCAGAAGCCCAAATATTTTTTCAGAGCTAGATGCAGATAAAAATTATATTGAATTTGCAATCTGGTGGAGGTTAGTATAGATGGACTAATAGAACAAGTCCCACACACTCCTACAAGCTGAAGCCAAAATATTTTTTCAGAGCTAGATGCAGATAAAAATTATATTGAATTTGCAACCTGGTGGAGGTTAGTATAGATGGACTAATAGAACAAGTCACACAGACTGCTACAAGCCGATGTCCAAATGTTTTTTCAGAGCTAGATGCAGATAAAAATTAATTTGAATTTGCAACCTGGTAGAGGTTAGTATAGATGGACTAATAGAACAAGTCCCACACACTGCTACAAGCCGAAATATTTTTTCAGAGCTAGATGCAGATAAAAATTATATTGAATTTGCAACCTGGTGGAGGTAAGTATAGATGGACTATTAGAACAAGTCCCACTCACTGCTACAAGCCAAAATATTTTTTCAAAGCTAGATGCAGATAAAATTATATTGAATTTGCAACCTGGTGGAGGTAAGTATAGATGGACTAATAAATCAAGTCCCACACACAGCTACAAGCCAAAATATTTTTCAGAGCTAGATGCAGATAAAAATTATATTGAATTTGCAACCTGGTGGAGGTTAGTATAGATGGACTAATAGAACAAGTCCCATACATTGCAACAAGCCAAAGCCGAAATATTTTTTCAGAGCTAGATGCAGATAAAAATTATTTTACATTTGCAACCTTGTGGAGGTCAGTATAGATGGTCTAATAGAACAAGTCCCACACACTGCTACAAGCCGAAATCTTTTTCAGAGCTAGATGCAGATAAAAATTATATTGAATTTAGAACCTGGTGGAGGTTAGTATAGATGGACTAATAGACCAAGTCCCACACACTGCTACAAGCCAAAATATTTTTTCAGAGCTAGATGCAGATAAAAATTATATTGAATTTACCACCTGGTGGAGGTTAGTATAGATGGACTAATAGAACAAGTCACACAGACTGCTACGAGCCGAAGCCCCAATATTTTTTCAGAGCTAGATGCAGATAAAAATTATATTGAATATGCAACCTGGTGGAGGTTAGTATAGATGGACTAATAGAACAAGTCCCACACATTGCTACAAGCCGAAGCCCAAATATTTTTTCAGAGCTAGATGCAGATAAAAATTATATTGAATTTGCAACCTGGTGGAGGTTAGTATAGATGGACTAATAGAACAAGTCCCACACACTGCTACAAGCCGGAGCCCAAATATTTTTTCAGAGCTAGAAGCACATAAAAATTATATTGAAGTTGCAACCTGGTGGAGGTTAGTATAGATGGACTAATAGATCAAGTCCCAAACACTGCTACAAGCCAAAATATTTTTCAGAGCTAGATGCAGATAAAAATTATATTGAATTTGCAACCTGGTGGAGGTTAGTATAGATGGACTAATAGACCAAGTTCCAAACACTGCTACAAGCGGAAATATTTTTTCAGAGCTAGATGCAGATAAAAATTATATTGAATTTGCAACCTGGTGGAGGTTAGCATAGATGGACTAATAGAACAAGTCACACAGACTGCTACAAGCCGAAGCCCAAATGTTTTTTCAGAGCTAGATGCAGATAAAAATTAATTTGAATTTGCAACCTGGTGGAGGTTAGTATAGATGGACTAATAGAACAAGTCCCACACACTGCTACACGCCAAAATATTTTTTCAGAGATAGATGCAGATAAAAATTATATTGAATTTGCAACCTGGTGAAGGTTAGTATAGATGGACTAATAGAACAAGTACCACACACTGCTATAAGCCTAAATATTTTTTCAGAGCTAGATGCAGATAAAAATTATATTGAATTTGCAACCTGGTGGAGGTTAGCATAGATGGACTATTAGAACAAGTCCCACACACTGCTACAAGCCGATATATTTTTTCAGAGCTGGATGCAGATAAAAAATATATTGAATTTGCAACCTGGTGGAGGTTAGTATAGATGCACTAAGAGAACAAGTCCCACACACTGCTACAGGCCAAAATATTTTTTCAGAGCTAGAAGAAGATAAAAATTATATTGAATTTGCAACATGGTGGAGGTTAGTATAGATGGACTAATAGAACATGTCCTATACACTGCTACAAGCCGAAACCGAAATATTTTTTCAGAGCTAGATGCAGATAAAAATTAATTTGAATTTGCAACCTGGTGGAGGTTAGTATAGATTGACTAATAGAACAAGTCCCAAACACTGCTTCAAGCCGAAATATTTTTTCAGAGCTATATGCAGATAAAAATTATTTTGAATTTGCAACCTGGTGGAGGTTAGTATAGATGGACTAATCAAACAAGTCCCATACACTGCTACAAGCCAAAGCCGAAATATTTTTTCAGAGCTAGATGCAGATAAAAATTATTTTGGATTTGCAACCTGGTGGAGATCAGTATACATGGTCTAATAGAACAAGTCCCACACAACGCTACAAGCCGTAACCCAAATATTTTTCCAGAGCTAGATGCAGATAAAAATTATTTTGAATTTGCAACCTGGTGGAGGTTAGTGTAGATGGACTAAGAGAACAAGTCCCACACACTTCTACAAGCCGAAATATTTTTTCAGAGCTAGATGAAGATAAAAATTGTATTGAATTTGCAACCTGGTGGAGGTTAGCATAGATGGACTAATAGAACAAGTCCCACACATTGCTACAAGCCGAAATATTTTTTCAGAGCTAGATGCAGATAAAAATTATATTGAATTTGCAACCTGGTGGAGTTTAGTATAGTTGGACTATTAGCACAAGTCCCACACACTGCTAGAAGCCGAAATATTTTTTCAGAGCTAGAAGCAGATAAAAATTATATTGAATTTGCAACCTGGTGGAGGTTAGTAAAGATGGACTAATAGAACAAGTCCCATACACTGCTACAAGCCGAAGCCGAAATATTTTTTCAGAGCTAGATGCAGATAAAAAATTTTTTGAATATGCAACCTGGTGGAGGTTAGTATAGATGGACTAATAGAACAAGTCCCACACACTGCTACAAGCCAAAGCCCAAATATTTTTTCAGAGCTAGATGCAGATAAAAATTATATTAAATTTGCAACCTGGTGTAGGTTAGTATAGATGGACTAATAGAACAAGTCCCACACACTGCTTCAAGCCGAAATATTTTTCAGAGCTAGATGCAGATAAAAATTATATTGAATTTGCAACCTGGTGGAGGTTAGTATAGATGGACTAATAGAACAAGTCCCACCCACTGCTACAAGCCGAAGTCCAAATATTTTTCCAGAGCTAGATGCAGATAAATATTATTTTGAATTTGCAACCTGGTGGAGGTTAGTGTAGATGGATTAATAGAACAAGCCCCTCACACTGCTACAAGCCGAAATATTTTTTCAGAGCTAGATGCAGATAAAAATTATATTGAATTTGCTTCCTGGTTGAGGTTAGTATAGATGGACTAATAGAACAAGTACCACACACTGCTACAAGCTGAAATATTTTTTCAGAGCTAGATGCAGATAAAAATTATATTGAATTTGCAACCTGGTGGAGGTTAGCATAGATGGACTAATAGAACAAGTCCCACACACTGCTACAAGCCGAAATATTTTTTCAGAGCTTAATGCAGATAAAAATTATATTGAATTTGCAACCTGGTGGAGTTTAGTATAGTTGGACTAGTAGAACAAGTCCCACGCACTGCTACAAGCCAAAATATTTTTTCAGAGCTAGAAGCAGATAAAAATTATATTGAATTTTCAACCTGGTGGAGGTTAGTAAAGATGGACTATTAGAACAAATCCCATACACTGCCACAAGCCGAAGCCGAAATATTTTTTCAGAGCTAGATGCAGATAAATATTATTTTGAATTTGCAACCTGGTGGAGATTAGTATAGATGGACTAATAGAACAAGTCCCACACACTGCTACAAGCCAAAGCCCAAATATTTTTTCAGAGCTAGATGCAGATAAAAATTATATTGAATTTGCAACCTGGTGTAGGTTAGTATAGATGGACTAATAGAACAAGTCCCACACACTGCTACAAGCCGAAGTATTTTTCAGAGCTAGATGCAGATAAAAATTATATTGAATTTGCAACCTGGTGTAGGTTAGTATAGATGGACTAATAGAACAAGTCCCACACACTGCTACAAGCCGAAGTATTTTTCAGAGCTAGATGCAGATAAAAATTATATTGAATTTGCAACTTGGTGGAGGGTAGTATGAATGGACTAATAGAACAATTCCCACACACTGCTACAAGCTGAAATATTTTTTCAGAGCTAGATGCAGATAAAAATTATATTTAATTTGCAACCTGGGGGCGGTTAGTATAGATGGACTAATAGAACAAGTCCCACACATTGCTACAAGCCGAAATAATTTTTCAGAGCTAGATGCAGATAAAAATAATATTGAATTTGCAACCTCGTGGAGGTTAGTATAGATGGACTAATAGAACAAGTCCCATACATTGCAACAAGCCAAAGACGAAATATTTTTTCAGAGCTAGATGCAGATAAAAATTATTTTGGATTGGCAACCTGGTGGAGGTTAGTATAGATGGTCTAATAGAACAAGTCCCACACACTGCTACAAGCCGAAGCCCAAATATTTTTCCAGAGCTAGATGCAGATAAAAATTATATTGAATTTGCTACCTGGTTGAGGTTAGTATAGATGGACTAATAGAACAAGTCCCACACACTGCTACAAGCCAAAATATTTTTTCAGAGCTAGATGAAGATAAAAATTATATTGAATTTGCAACCTGGTGGAGTTTAGCATAGATGGACTAATAGAACAAGTTCCACACATTGCTACAAGCCGAAATATTTTTTCAGAACTAGATGCAGATAAAAATTATATTGAATTTGCAACCTGGTGGAGTTTAGTATATTTGGACTAATAGCACAAGTCCCACACACTGCTACAAGCCGAAATATTTTTTCAGAGCTAGATGCAGATAAAAATTATATTGAATTTGCAAAATGGTGGAGGTTAGTATAGATGGACTAATAGAACAAGTCCCACACACTGCTACAAGCCGAAGCCCAAATATTTTTCCAGAGCTAGATGCAGATAAATATTATTTTGAATTTGCAACCTGGTGGAGGTTAGTGTAGATGGATTAATAGAACAAGCCCCTCACACTGCTACAAGCCGAAATATTTTTTCAGAGCTAGATGCAGATAAAAATTATATTGAATTTGCTACCTGGTTGAGGTTAGTATAGATGGACTAATAGAACAAGTACCACACACTGCTACAAGCTGAAATATTTTTTCAGAGCTAGATGCAGATAAAAATTATATTGAATTTGCAACCTGGTGGAGGTTAGCATAGATGGACTAATAGAACAAGTCCCACACACTGCTACAAGCCAAAATATTTTTTCAGAGCTAGATGCAGATAAAAATTATATTGAATTTGCAACCTGGTGGAGTTTAGTATAGTTGGACTAGTAGAACAAGTCCCACGCACTGCTACAAGCCGAAATATTTTTTCAGAGCTAGAAGCAGATAAAAATTATATTGAATTTGCAACCTGGTGGAGGTTAGTAGAGATGGACTATTAGAACAAGTCCCATACACTGCCACAAGCCGAAGCCGAAATATATTTTCAGAGCTAGATGCAGATAAATATTATTTTGAATTTGCAACCTGGTGGAGATTAGTATAGATGGACTAATAGAACAAGTCCCACACACTGCTACAAGCCAAAGCCCAAATATTTTTTCAGAGCTAGATGCAGATAAAAATTATATTGAATTTGCAACCTGGTGTAGGTTAGTATAGATGGACTAATAGTACAAGTCCCACACACTGCCACAAGCCGAAGTATTTTTCAGAGCTAGATGCAGATAAAAATTATATTGAATTTGCAACTTGGTGGAGGTTAGTATGAATGGACTAATAGAACAATTCCCACACACTGCTACAAGCTGAAATATTTTTTCAGAGCTAGATGCAGATAAAAATTATATTTAATTTGCAACCTGGGGGAGGTTAGTATAGATGGACTAATAGAACAAGTCCCACACATTGCTACAAGCCGAAATAATTTTTCAGAGCTAGATGTAGATAAAAATTATATTGAATTTGCAAAATCGTGGAGGTTAGTATAGATGGACTAATAGAACAAGTCCCACACATTGCTACAAGCCGAAATAATTTTTCAGAGCTAGATGTAGATAAAAATTATATTGAATTTGCAAAATCGTGGAGGTTAGTATAGATGGACTAATAGAACAAGTCCCATACATTGCAACAAGCCGAAGACGAAATATTTTTTCAGAGCTAGATGCAGATAAAAATTATTTTGGATTGGCAACCTGGTGGAGGTTAGTATAGATGGACTAATAGAACAAGTCCCACACACTGCTACAAGCCGAAGCCCAAAATATTTTTTCAGAGCTAGATGCAGATAAAAATTATATTGAATTTGCTACCTGGTTGAGGTTAGTATAGATGGACTAATAGAACAAGCCCCACACACTGCTACAAGCCGAAATATTTTTTCAGAGCTAGATGCAGATAAAAATTATATTGAATTTGCAACCTGGTGGAGGTTAGCATATATGGACTAATAGAACAAGTCCCACACAATGCTACAAGCCGAAATATTTTTTAAGAGCTAGATGCAGATAAAAATTATATTGAATTTGCAACCTGGTGGAGTTTAGTATAGTTGGACTAATAGCACAAGTCCCACACACTGCTACAAGCCGAAATATTTTTTCAGAGCTAAAAGCAGATAAAAATTATATTGAATTTGCAACCTGGTGGAGGTTAGCAAAGATGGACTAATAGAACAAGTCCCATACACTGCTACAAGCCGAAGCCGAAATATTTTTTCAGAGCTAGATGCAGATAAAAATTATTTTGAATATGCAACCTGGTGGAGGTTTGTATAGATGGACTAATAGAACAAGTCTCACACACTCCTACAAGCCAAAGCCCAAATATTTTTTCAGAGCTAGATGCAGATAAAAATGATATTGAATTTGAAACCTGGTGGAGGTTAGTTAAGTTTGTCTAATAGAACAAGTCCAACACACTGATACAAGCCGAAATATTTTTTCAGAGCTAGATGCAGATAAAAATGATATTGAATTTGCAACCTGGTGGAGGTTAGTATAGATGGACTAATAGAACAAGTCCCACACACTGCTACAAGCCGAAGCCCAAATATTTTTCCAGAGCTAGATGCAGATAAAAATTATTTTGAATTTGCAACCTGGTGGAGGTTAGTGTAGATGTATTAATAGAACAAGCCCCACACACTGCTACAAGCCGAAATATTTTTTCAGAGCTAGATGCAGATAAAAATTATATTGAATTTGCTAACTGGTTGAGGTTAGTATAGATGGACTAATAGAACAAGTCCCACACACTGCTACAAGCCGAAATATTTTTTCAGAGCTATATGCAGATAAAAATTATATTGAATTTGCAACCTGGTGGAGGTTAGCATAGATGGAATATTAGAACAAGTCCCACACACTGCTACAAGCCGAAATATTTTTTCAGAGCTGGATGCAGATAAAAATCATATTGAATTTGCAACCTGGTGGAGGTTAGTATAGATGCATTAAGAGAACAAGTCCCACACACTGCTACAGGCCAAAATATTTTTTCAGAGCTAGAAGAAGATAAAAATGATATTGAATTTGCAACATGGTGGAGGTTAGTATAGATGGACTAATAGAACATGTCCCATACACTGCTACAAGCCGAAGCCGAAATATTTTTTCAGAGCTAGATGCAGATAAAAATTATTTTGAATTTGCAACCTGGTGGAGGTTAGTATAGATTGACTAATAGAACAAGTCCCAAACACTGCTACAAGCCGAAATATTTTTTCAGAGCTATATGCAGATAAAAATTATTTTGAATTTGCAACCTGGTGGAGGTTAGTATAGATGGACTAATCAAACAAGTCCCATACACTGCTACAAGCCAAAGCCGAAATATTTGTTCAGAGCTAGATGCAGATAAAAATTATTTTGGATTTGCAACCTGGTTGAGGTCAGTATAGATGGTCTAATAGAACAAGTCCCACACACTGCTACAAGCCGTAACCCAAATATTTTTCCAGAGCTAGATGCAGATAAAAATTATTTTGAATTTGCAACCTGGTGGAGGTTAGTGTAGATGGACTAAGAGAACAAGCCCCACACACTGCTACAAGCAGAAATATTTTTTCAGAGCTAGATGCAGATAAAAATTATATTGAATTTGCTACCTGGCTGAGGTTAGTATAGATGGACTAATAGAACAAGTCCCACACACTGCTACAAGCCGAAATATTTTTTCAGAGCTAGATGAAGATAAAAATTATATTGAATTTGCAACCTGGTGGAGGTTAGCATAGATGGACTAATAGAACAAGTCCCACACATTGCTACAAGCCGAAATATTTTTTCAGAGCTAGATGCAGATAAAAATTATATTGAATTTGCAACCTGGTGGAGTTTAGTATAGTTGGACTAATAGCACATGTCCCACACACTGCTACAAGCCGAAATATTTTTTCAGAGCTAGAAGCAGATAAAAATTATATTGAATTTGCAACCTGGTGGAGGTTAGTAAAGATGGACTAATAGAACAAGTCCCATACACTGCTACAAGCCGAAGCCGAAATATTTTTTCAGAGCTAGATGCAGATAAAAAATTTTTTGAATATGCAACCTGGTGGAGGTTAGTATAGATGGACTAATAGAACAAGTCCCACACACTGCTACAAGCCAAAGCCCAAATATTTTTTCAGAGCTAGATGCAGATAAAAATTATATTGAATTTGCAACCTGGTGTAGGTTAGTATAGATGGACTAATAGAACAAGTCCCACACACTGCTTCAAGCCGAAATATTTTTCAGAGCTAGATGCAGATAAAAATTATATTGAATTTGCAACCTGGTGGAGGTTAGTATAGATGGACTAATAGAACAAGTCCCACACACTGCTACAAGCCGAAGCCCAAATATTTTTCCAGAGCTAGATGCAGATAAATATTATTTTGAATTTGCAACCTGGTGGAGGTTAGTGTAGATGGATTAATAGAACAAGCCCCTCACACTGCTACAAGCCGAAATATTTTTTCAGAGCTAGATGCAGATAAAAATTATATTGAATTTGCTACCTGGTTGAGTTTTGTATAGAAGGACTAATAGAACAAGTAGAACACACTGCTACAAGCTGAAATATTTTTTCAGAGTTAGATGCAGATAAAAATTATATTGAATTTGCAACCTGGTGGAGGTTAGCATAGATGGACTAATAGAACAAGTCCCACACACTGCCACAAGCCGAAGCCGAAATATTTTTTCAGAGCTAGATGCAGATAAATATATTTTTGAATTTGCAACCTGGTGGAGATTAGTATAGATGGACTAATAGAACAAGTCCCACACACTGCTACAAGCCAAAGCCCAAATATTTTTTCAGAGCTAGATGCAGATAAAAATTATATTGAATTTGCAACCTGGTGTAGGTTAGTATAGATTGACTAATAGAACAAGTCCCACACACTGCTACAAGCCGAAGTATTTTTCAGAGCTAGATGCAGATAAAAATTATATTGAATTTGCAACTTGGTGGAGGGTAGTAAGAATAGACTAATAGAACAATTCCCACACACTGCTACAAGCTGAAATATTTTTTCAGAGCTAGATGCAGATAAAAATTATATTTAATTTGCAACCTGGGGGAGGTTAGTATAGATGGACTAATAGAACAAGTCCCACACATTGCTACAATCCGAAATAATTTTTCAGAGCTAGATGCAGATAAAAATGATATTGAATTTGCAACCTCGTGGAGGTTAGTATAGATGGACTAATAGAACAAGTCCCATACACTGCAACAAGCCAAAGACGAAATATTTTTTCAGAGCTAGATGCAGATAAAAATTATTTTGGATTGGCAACCTAGTGGAGGTTAGTATAGATGGTCTAATAGAACAAGTCCCACACACTGCTACAAGCCAAAGCCCAAATATTTTTCCTGAGCTAGATGCAGATAAAAATTATTTTGAATTTGCAACCTGGTGGAGGTTAGTGTAGATGGACTAATTGAACAAGCCCCACACACTGCTACAAGCAGAAAAAATTTTTCAGAGCTAGATGCAGATAAAAATTATATTGAATTTGCTACCTGGTTGAGGTTAGTATAGATGGACTAATAGAACAAGTCCCACATACTGCTACAAGCCAAAATATTTTTTCAGAGCTAGATGAAGATAAAAATTATATTGAATTTGCAACCTGGTGGAGTTTAGCATAGATGGACTAATAGAACAAGTCCCACACATTGCTACAAGCCGAAATATTTTTTCAGAGCTAGATGCAGATAAAAATTATATTGAATTTGCAACCTGGTGGAGTTTAGTATATTTGGACTAATAGCACAAGTACCACACACTGCTACAAGCCGAAATATTTTTTCAGAGCTAGATGCAGATAAAAATTATATTGAATTTGCAACCTGGTGGAGGTTAGTATAGATGGACTAATAGAACAAGTCCCACACACTGCTACAAGCCGAAGCCCAAATATTTTTGCAGAGCTAGATGCAGATAAATATTATTTTGAATTTGCAACCTGGTGGAGGTTAGTGTAGATGGATTAATAGAACAAGCCCCTCACACTGCTACAAGCCGAAATATTTTTTCAGAGCTAGATGCAGATAAAAATTATATTGAATTTGCTACCTGGTTGAGGTTAGTATAGATGGACTAATAGAACATGTACCACACACTGCTACAAGCTGAAATATTTTTTCAGAGCTAGATGCAGATAAAAATTATATTGAATTTGCAACCTGGTGGAGGTTAGCATAGATGGACTAATAGAACAAGTCCCACACACTGCTACAAGCCGAAATATTTTTTCAGAGCTAGATGCAGATAAAAATTATATTGAATTTGCAACCTGGTGGAGTTTAGTATAGTTGGACTAGTAGAACATGTCCCAGGCACTGCTACAAGCCGAAATATTTTTTCAGAGCTAGAAGCAGATGAAAATTATATTGAATTTGCAACCTGGTGGAGGTTAGTAAAGATGGACTATTAGAACAAGTCCCATACACTGCTACAAGCCGAAGCCGAAATATTTTTTCAGAGCTAGATGCAGATAAATATTATTTTGAATTTGCAACCTGGTGGAGATTAGTATAGATGGACTAATAGAACAAGTCCCACACACTGCTACAAGCCAAAGCCCAAATATTTTTTCAGAGCTAGATGCAGATAAAAATTATTTTGAATTTGCAACCTGGTGTAGGTTAGTATAGATGGACTAATAGAACAAGTCCCACACACTGCTACAAGCCGAAGTATTTTTCAGAGCTAGATGCAGATAAAAATTATATTGAATTTGCAACTTGGTGGAGGTTAGTATGAATGGACTAATAGAACAATTCCCACACACTGCTACAAGCTGAAATATTTTTTCAGAGCTAGATGCAGATAAAAATTATAATTAATTTGCAACCTGGGGGAGGTTAGTATAGATGGACTAATAGAACAAGTCCCACACATTGCTACAAGCCGAAAAAAATTTTCAGAGCTAGATGCAGATAAAAATTATATTGAATTTGCAACCTCGTGGAGGTTAGTATAGATGGACTAATAGAACAAGTCCCATACATTGCAAAAAGCCGAAGACGAAATATTTTTTCAGAGCTAGATGCAGATAAAAATTATTTTGGATTGGCAACCTGGTGGAGGTTAGTATAGATGGACTAATAGAACAAGTCCCACACACTGCTACAAGCCGAAGCCCAAATATTTTTTCAGTGCTAGATGCAGATAAAAATTATATTGAATTTGCTACCTGGTTGAGGTTAGTATAGATGGACTAAGAGAACAAGTCCCACACACTGCTACAAGCCGAAGTATTTTTCAGAGCTAGATGCAGATAAAAATTATATTGAATTTGCAACTTGGTGGAGGGTAGTATGAATGGACTAATAGAACAATTCCCACACACTGCTACAAGCTGAAATATTTTTTCAGAGCTAGATGCAGATAAAAATTATATTTAATTTGCAACCTGGGGGAGGTTAGTATAGATGGACTAATAGAACAAGTCCCACACATTGCTACAAGCCAAAATAATTTTTCAGAGCTAGATGCAGATAAAAATTATATTGAATTTGCAACCTCGTGGAGGTTACTATAGATGGACTAATAGAACAAGTCCCATACATTGCAACAAGCCGAAGACGAAATATTTTTTCAGAGCTAGATGCAGATAAAAATTATTTTGGATTGGCAACCTGGTGGAGGTTAGTATAGATGGACTAATAGAACAAGTCCCACACACTGCTACAAGCCGAAGCCCAAATATTTTTTCAGAGCTAGATGCAGATAAAAATTATATTGAATTTGCTACCTGGTTGAGGTTAGTATAGATGGACTAATAGAACAAGCCCCACACACTGCTACAAGCCGAAATATTTTTTCAGAGCTAGATGCAGATAAAAATTATATTGAATTTGCAACCTGGTGGAGGTTAGCATAGATGGACTAATAGAACAAGTCCCACACAATGCTACAAGCCGAAATATTTTTTAAGAGCTAGATGCAGATAAAAATTATATTGAATTTGCAACCTGGTGGAGTTTAGTATAGTTGGACTAATAGCACAAGTCCCACACACTGCTACAAGCCGAAATATTTTTTCAGAGCTAAAAGCAGATAAAAATTATATTGAATTTGCAACCTGGTGGAGGTTAGCAAAGATGGACTAATAGAACAAGTCCCATACACTGCTAGAAGCCGAAGCCGAAATATTTTTTCAGAGCTAGATGCAGATAAAAATTATTTTGAATATGCAACCTGGTGGAGGTTTGTATAGATGGACTAATAGAACAAGTCTCACACACTGCTACAAGCCAAAGCCCAAATATTTTTTCAGAGCTAGATGCAGATAAAAATGATATTGAATTTGAAACCTGGTGGAGGTTAGTAAAGATGATCTAATAGAACAAGTCCAACACACTGATACAAGCCGAAATATTTTTTCAGAGCTAGATGCAGATAAAAATTATATTGAATTTGCAACCTGGTGGAGGTTAGTATAGATGGACTAATAGAACAAGTCCCACACACTGCTACAAGCCGAAGCCCAAATATTTTTCCAGAGCTAGATGCAGAAAAAAATTATTTTGAATTTGCAACCTGGTGGAGGTTAGTGTAGATGTATTAATAGAACAAGCCCCACACACTGCTACAAGCCGAAATATTTTTTCAGAGCTAGATGCAGATAAAAATTATATTGAATTTGCTAACTGGTTGAGGTTAGTATAGATGGACTAATAGAACAAGTCCCACACACTGCTACAAGCCAAAATATTTTTTCAGAGCTATATGCAGATAAAAATTATATTGAATTTGCAACCTGGTGGAGTTTAGTATATTTGGACTAATAGCACAAGTCCCACACACTGCTACAAGCCGAAAAATTTTTTCAGAGCTAGATGCAGATAAAAATTATATTGAATTTGCAACCTGGTGGAGGTTAGTATAGATGGACTAATAGAACAAGTCCCACACACTGCTACAAGCCGAAGCCCAAATATTTTTCCAGAGCTAGATGCAGATAAATATTATTTTGAATTTGCAACCTGGTGGAGGTTAGTGTAGATGGATTAATAGAACAAGCCCCTCACACTGCTACAAGCCGAAATATTTTTTCAGAGCTAGATGTAGATAAAAATTATATTGAATTTGCTACCTGGTTGAGGTTAGTATAGATGGACTAATAGAACAAGTACCACACACTGCTACAAGCTGAAATATTTTTTCAGAGCTAGATGCAGATAAAAATTATATTGAATTTGCAACCTGGTGGAGGTTAGCATAGATGGACTAATAGAACAAGTCCCACACACTGCTACAAGCCGAAATATTTTTTCAGAGCTAGATGCAGATAAAAATTATATTGAATTTGCAACCTGGTGGAGTTTAGTATAGTTGGACTAGTAGAACAAGTCCCACACACTGCTACAAGCCGAAGTATTTTTCAGAGCTAGATGCAGATAAAAATTATATTGAATTTGCAACTTGGTGGAGGTTAGTATGAATGGACTAATAGAACAATTCCCACACACTGCTACAAGCTGAAATATTTTTTCAGAGCTAGATGCAGATAAAAATTATATTGAATTTGCAACCTCGTGGAGGTTAGTATAGATGGACTAATAGAACAAGTCCCATACATTGCAACAAGCGGAAGACGAAATATTTTTTCAGAGCTAGATGCAGATAAAAATTATATTGAATTTGCAACCTGGTGGAGGTTAGCATAGATGGACTAATAGAACAAGTCCCACACACTGCTACAAGCCGAAATATTTTTTCAGAGCTAGATGCAGATAAAAATTATATTGAATTTGCAACCTGGTGGAGTTTAGTATAGTTGGACTAGTAGAACAAGTCCCACACACTGCTACAAGCCGAAGTATTTTTCAGAGCTAGATGCAGATAAAAATTATATTGAATTTGCAACTTGGTGGAGGTTAGTATGAATGGACTAATAGAACAATTCCCACACATTGCTACAAGCCGAAAAAAATTTTCAGAGCTAGATGCAGATAAAAATTATATTGAATTTGCAACCTCGTGGAGGTTAGTATAGATGGACTAATAGAACAAGTCCCATACATTGCAACAAGCCGAAGACGAAATATTTTTTCAGAGCTAGATGCAGATAAAAATTATTTTGGATTGGCAACCTGGTGGAGGTTAGTATAGATGGACTAATAGTACAAGTCCCACACACTGCTACAAGCCGAAGCCCAAATATTTTTTCAGAGCTAGATGCAGATAAAAATTATATTGAATTTGCTACCTGGTTGAGGTTAGTATAGATGGACTAATAGAACAATTCCCACACACTGCTACAAGCTGAAATATTTTTTCAGAGCTAGATGCAGATAAAAATTATATTTAATTTGCAACCTGGGGGAGGTTAGTATAGATGGACTAAGAGAACAAGTCCCACACAGTGCTACAAGCCGAAGTATTTTTCAGAGCTAGATGCAGATAAAAATTATATTGAATTTGCAACTTGGTGGAGGGTAGTATGAATGGACTAATAGAACAATTCCCACACACTGCTACAAGCTGAAATATTTTTTCAGAGCTAGATGCAGATAAAAATTATATTTAATTTGCAACCTGGGGGAGGGTAGTATAGATGTACTAATAGAACAAGTCCCACACATTGCTACAAGCCGAAATAATTTTTCAGAGCTAGATGCAGATAAAAATGTTATTGAATTTGCAACCTCGTGGAGGTTAGTATAGATGGACTAATAGAACAAGTCCCATACATTGCAACAAGCCAAAGACGAAATATTTTTTCAGAGCTGGATGCAGATAAAAATTATTTTGGATTGGCAACCTGGTGGAGGTTAGTATAGATGGTCTAATAGATCAAGTCCCACACACTGCTACAAGCCGAAGCCCAAATATTTTTCCAGAGCTAGATGCAGATAAAAATTATTTTGAATTTGCAACCTGGTGGAGGTTAGTGTAGATGGACTAATAGAACAAGCCCCACACACTGCTACAAGCAGAAATATTTTTTCAGGGCTAGATGCAGATAAAAATTATATTGAATTTGCAACCTGGTGGAGTTTAGCATAGATGGACTAATAGAACAAGCCCCACACACTGCTACAAGCCGAAATATTTTTTCAGAGCTAGATGCAGATAAAAATTATATTGAACTTGCAACCTGGTGGAGGTTAGCATAGATGGACTAATAGAACAAGTCCCACACAATGCTACAAGCCGAAATATTTTTTAAGAGCTAGATGCAGATAAAAATTATATTGAATTTGCAACCTGGTGGAATTTAGTATAGTTGGACTAATAGCACAAGTCCCACACACTGCTACAAGCCGAAATATTTTTTCAGAACTAAAAGCAGATAAAAATTATATTGAATTTGCAACCTGGTGGAGGTTAGCAAAGATGGACTAATAGAACAAGTCCCATACACTGCTACAAGCCGAAGCCGAAATATTTTTTCAGAGCTAGATGCAGATAAAAATTATTTTGAATATGCAACCTGGTGGAGGTTAGTATAGATGGACTAATAGAACAAGTCCCACACACTGCTACAAGCCGAAGTATTTTTCAGAGCTAGATGCAGATAAAAATTATATTGAATTTGCAACTTGGTGGAGGTTAGTATGAATGGACTAATAGAACAATTCCCACACACTGCTACAAGCTGAAATATTTTTTCATAGCTAGATGCAGATAAAAATTATATTTAATTTGCAATCTGGGGGAGGTTAGTATAGATGGACTAATAGAACAAGTCCCACACATTGCTACAAGCCGAAATAATTTTTCAGTGCTAGATGCAGATAAAAATTATATTGAATTTGCAACCTCGTGGAGGTTAATATAGATGGACTAATAGAACAAGTCCCATACATTGCAACAAGCCGAAGACGAAATATTTTTTCAGAGCTAGATGCAGATAAAAATTATTTTGGATTGGCAACCTGGTGGAGGTTAGTATAGATGGACTAATAGAACAAGTCCCACACACTGCTACAAGCCGAAGCCCAAATATTTTTTCAGAGCTAGATGCAGATAAAAATTATATTGAATTTGCTACCTGGTTGAGGTTAGTATAGATGGACTAATAGAACAAGCCCCACACACTGCTACAAGCCGAAATATTTTTTCAGAGCTAGATGCAGATAAAAATTATATTGAATTTGCAACCTGGTGGAGGTTAGCATAGATGGACTAATAGAACAAGTCCCACACAATGCTACAAGCCGAAATATTTTTTAAGAGCTAGATGCAGATAAAAATTATATTGAATTTGCAACCTGGTGGAGTTTAGTATAGTTGGACTAATAGCACAAGTCCCACACACTGCTACAAGCCGAAATATTTTTTCAGAGCTAAAAGCAGATAAAAATTATATTGAATTTGCAACCTGGTGGAGGTTAGCAAAGATGAACTAATAGAACAAGTCCCATACACTGCTACAAGCCGAAGCCGAAATATTTTTTCAGAGCTAGATGCAGATAAAAATTATTTTGAATATGCAACCTGGTGGAGGTTAGTATAGATGGACTAATAGAACAAGTCTCACACACTGCTACAAGCCAAAGCCCAAATATTTTTTCAGAGCTAGATGCAGATAAAAATGATATTGAATTTGCAACCTGGTGGAGGTTAGTAAAGATGGTCTAATAGAACAAGTCCAACACACTGATACAAGCCGAAATATTTTTTCAGACTAGATGCAGATAAAAATGATATTGAATTTGCAACCTGGTGGAGGTTAGTATAGATGGACTAATAGAACAAGTCCTGCAAACTGCTACAAGCCGAAGCCCAAATATTTTTCCAGAGCTAGATGCAGATAAAAATTATTTTGAATTTGCAACCTGGTGGAGGTTAGTGTAGATGTATTAATAGAACAAGCCCCACACACTGCTACAAGCCGAAATATTTTTTCAGAGCTAGATGCAGATAAAAATTATATTGAATTTGCTAACTGGTTGAGGTTAGTATTGATGGACTAATAGAACAAGTCCCACACACTGCTTCAAGCCGAAATATTTTTTCAGAGCTATATGCAGATAAAAATTATATTGAATTCGCAACCTAGTGGAGGTTAGCATAGATGGACTAATAGAACAAGTCCCACACACTGTTACAAGCCGAAATATTTTTTCAGAGCTAGATGCAGATAAAAATTATATTGAATTTGCAACCTGGTGGAGTTTAGTATAGTTGGACTAATAGAACAAGTCCCACACACTGCTACAAGCCGAAATATTTTTTCAGAGCTAGAAGCAGATAAAAATTATATTGAATTTGCAACCTGGTGGAGATTAGTACAGATGGACTAACAGAACAAGTCCCACACACTGCTACAAGCCAAAGCCCAAATATTTTTCCAGAGCTAGATGCAGATAAATATTATTTTGAATTTGCAACCTGGTGGAGGTTAGTGTAGATGGATTAATAGAACAAGCCCCTCACACTGCTACAAGCCGAAATATTTTTTCAGAGCTAGATGCAGATAAAAATTATATTGAATTTGCTACCTGGTTGAGGTTAGTATAGATGGACTAATAGAACAAGTACCACACACTGCTACAAGCTGAAATATTTTTTCAGAGCTAGATGCAGATAAAAATTATATTGAATTTGCAACCTTGTGGAGGTTAGCATAGATGGACTAATAGAACAAGTCCCACACACTGCTACAAGCCGAAATATTTTTTCAGAGCTAGATGCAGATAAAAATTATATTGAATTTGCAACCTGGTGGAGTTTAGTATAGTTGGACTAGTAGAACAAGGCCCACGCACTGCTACAAGCCGAAATATTTTTTCAGAGCTAGAAGCAGATAAAAATTATACTGAATTTGCAACCTGGTGGAGGTTAGTAAAGATGGACTATTAGAACAAGTCCCATACACTGCCACAAGCCGAAGCCGAAATATTTTTTCAGAGCTAGATGCAGATAAATATTATTTTGAGTTTGCAACCTGGTGGAGATTAGTATAGATGGACTAATAGAACAAGTCCCACACACTGCTACAAGCCAAAGCCCAAATATTTTTTCAGAGCTAGATGCAGATAAAAATTATATTGAATTTGCAACCTGGTGTAGGTTAGTATAGATGGACTAATAGAACAAGTCCAACACACTGCTACATGCCGAAGTATTTTTCAGAGCTAGATGCAGATTAAAATTATATTGAATTTGCATCTTGGTGGAGGTTAGTATGAATGGACTAATAGAACAATTCCCACACACTGCTTCAAGCTGAAATATTTTTTCAGAGCTAGATGCAGATAAAAATTATATTTAATTTGCAACCTGGGGGAGGTTAGTATAGATGGACTAATAGAACAAGTCCCACACATTGCTACAAGCCGAAATAATTTTTCAGAGCTAGATGCAGATAAAAATTAAATTGAATTTGCAACCTCGTGGAGGTTAGTATAGATGGACTAATAGAACAAGTCCCATACATTGCAACAAGCCGAAGACAAAATATTTTTTCAGAGCTAGATGCAGATAAAAATTATTTTGGATTGGCAACCTGGTGGAGGTTAGTATAGATGGACTAATAGAACAAGTCCCACACACTGCTACAAGTCGAAGCCCAAATATTTTTTCAGCGCTAGATGCAGATAAAAATTATATTGAATTTGCTACCTGGTTGAGGTTAGTATAGATGGACTAATAGAACAAGCCCCACACACTGCTACAAGCCGAAATATTTTTTCAGAGCTAGATGCAGATAAAAATTATATTGAATTTGCAACCTGGTGGAGGTTAGCATAGATGTCCTAATAGAACAAGTCCCACACAATGCTACAAGCCGAAATATTTTTTAAGAGCTAGATGCAGATAAAAATTATATTGAATTTGCAACCTGGTGGAGTTTAGTATAGTTGGACTAATAGCACAAGTCCCACACACTGCTACAAACCGAAATATTTTTTCAGAGCTAGAAGCAGATAAAAATTATATTGAATTTGCAACCTGGTGGAGGTTAGCAAAGATGGACTAATAGAACAAGTCCCATACACTGCTATAAGCCGAAGCCGAAATATTTTTTCAGAGCTAGATGCAGATAAAAATTATTTTGAATATGCAACCTGGTGGAGGTTAGTATAGATGGACTAATAGAACAAGTCTCACACACTGCTACAATCCAAAGCCCAAATATTTTTTCAGAGCTAGATGCAGATAAAAATGATATTGAATTTGCAACCTGGTGGAGGTTAGTAAAGATTGTCTAATAGAACAAGTTCAACACACTGATACAAGCCGAAATATTTTTTCAGAATTAGATGCAGATAAAAATGATATTGAATTTGCAACCTGGTGGAGGTTAGTATAGATGGACTAATAGAACAAGTCCCACACACTGCTACAAGCCGAAGCCCAAATATTTTTCCAGAGCTAGATGCAGATAAAAATTATTTTGAATTTGCAACCTGGTGGAGGTTAGTGTAGATGTATTAATAGAACAAGCCCCACACACTGCTACAAGCCGAAATATTTTTTCAGAGCTAGATGCAGGTAAAAATTATATTGAATTTGCTAACTGGTTGAGGTTAGTATAGATGGACTAATAGAACAAGTCCCACACACTGCTACAAGCCGAAATATTTTTTCAGAGCTAGATGCAGATAAAAATTATATTGAATTTGCAACCTGGTGGAGGTTAGCATAGATGGACTAATAGAACAAGTCCCACACACTGCTACAAGCCGAAATACTTTTTCAGAGCTAGATGCAGATAAAAATTATATTGAATTTGCAACCTGGTGGAGTTTAGTATAGTTGGACTAGTAGAACAAGTCCCACGCACTGCTACAAGCCGAAATATTTTTTCAGAGCTAGAAGCAGATAAAAATTATATTAAATTTGCAACCTGGTGGAGGTTAGTAAAGATGGACTATTAGAACAAGTCCCATACACTGCCACAAGCCGAAGCCGAAATATTTTTTCAGAGCTAGATGCAGATAAATATTATTTTGAAATTGCTACCTGGTGGAGTTTAGTATAGTTGGACTAATAGAACAAGTCCCACACACTGCTACAAGCCAAAATATTTTTTCAGAGCTAGAAGCAAATAAAAATTATATTGAATTTGCAACCTGGTGGAGATTAGTACAGATGGATTAACAGAACAAGTCCCACACACTGCTACAAGCCAAAGCCCAAATATTTTTTCAGAGCTAGATGAAGATAAAAATTAAATTGAATTTGCAACCTGGTGTAGGTTATTATAGATGGACTAATAGAACAAGTCCCACACACTGATACAAACCGAAATATTTTTTCAGAGCTAGATGCAGATAAAAATGATATTGAATTTGCTACCTGGTGGAGTTTAGTATAGATGGACTAATAGAACAAGTCCAACACACTGCTACAAGCCGAAATATTTTTTCAGAGCTAGATGCAGATAAAAGTTATATTGAATTTGCAACCTGGTGGAGATTAGTATAGATGGACTAATAGAACAAGTCCCACACACTGCTACAAGCCAAAGCCCAAATATTTTTTCAGAGCTAGATGCAGATAAAAATTATATTGAATTTGCAACCTGGTGTAGGTTAATATAGATGGACTAATAGCTCAAGTCCCACACACTGCTACAAGCCAAAATATTTTTTCAGAGCTAGATGCAGATAAAAATTATATTTAATTTGCAACCTGGGGGACGTTAGTATAGATGGACTAATAGAACAAGTCCCACACACTGCTACAAGCCGAAATATTTTTCAGAGCTAGATGCAGATAAAAATTATATTGAATTTGCAACTTGGTGGAGGTTAGTATAGATGGACTAATAGAACAAGTCCCACACACTGCTACAAGCCGAAATATTTTTTCAAAGCTAGATGCAGATAAAAATTATATATAATTTGCAACCTGGGGGAGGTTAGTATAGATGGACTAATAGAACAAATCCCACACATTGCTACAAGCCGAAATTATTTTTCAGAGCTAGATGCAGATAAAATTTCTATTGAATTTGCAACCTGGTGGAGGTTAGTATAGATGGACTAATAGAACAAGTCCAACACACTGATGCAAGCCGAAATATTTTTTCAGAGCTAGATGCAGATAAAAATGATATTGAATTTGCAACCTGGTGGAGGTAAGTATAGATGGACTAATAGAGCAAGTCCCACACACTGCTACAAGCCAAAATATTTTTTCAGAGCTAGATGCAGATAAAAATTATGTTGAATTTGCAACCTCATGGAGGTTAGCATAGATGGACTTATAGTACAAGTCCCATACATTGCAACAAGCCGAAAAGGAAATATTTTTTCAGAGCTAGATGCAGATAAAAATTCTATTGAATTTGTAACCTGGTGGAGGTTAGTATACATGGACTAATAGAACAAGTCCAACACACTGATGCAAGCCGAAATATTTTTTCAGAGCTAGAAGCAGATAAAAATTATATTGAATTTGCAACCTGGTGGAGATTAGTATAGATGGACTAGCAGAACAAATCCCACACACTGCTACAAGCCAAAGCCCAAATATTTTTTCAGAGCTAGATGCAGATAAAAATTATATTGAATTTGCAACCTGGTGTAGGTTAGTATAGATGGACTAATAGAACAAGTCCCACACACTGCTACAAGCCAAAATATTTTTCAGAGCTAGATGCAGATGAAAATTATATTGAATTTGCAACTTGGTAGAGGTTAGTATAGATGGACTAATAGAACAATTCCCACACACTGCTACAAGCCGAAATATTTTTTCAGAGCTAAATGCAGATAAAAATTATATTGAATTTGCAACCTGGGGGAGGTTAGTATAGGTGAACTAATAGAACAAGTCCCACACATTGCTACAAGCTGAAATAATTTTTGAGAGCTAAATGCAGATAAAAATTATATTGAATTTGCAACCTGGTGGAGGTTAGTATAGATGGACTCATAGAACAAGTCCAACACACTGATACAAGCCGAAATATTTTTTCAGAGCTAGATGCAGATAAAAATGATATTGAATTTGCAACCTGGTGGAGGTTAGTATAGATGGACTAATAGAACAAGTCCAACACACTGCTACAAGCCAAAATATTTTTTCAGAGCTAGATACAGATAAAAATTATATTGAATTTGCAACCTGGTGGAGATTAGTATAGATGGACTAATAGAACAAGTCCCACACACTGCTACAAGCCAAAGCCCAAATATTTTTTCAGAGCTAGATGCAGATAAAAATTATATTGAATTTGCAACCTGGTGTAGGTTAGTATAGATGGACTAATAGAACAAGTCCCACACACTGCTACAAGCCAAAATATTTTTCAGAGCTAGATGCAGATAAAAATTATATTGAATTTGCAACTTGGGAAAGGTTAGTATAGATGGACTAATAGAACAAGTCCCACACACTGCTACAAGCCAAAATATTTTTTCAGAGCTAGGTGCAGATAAAAATTATATTTAATTTGCAACCTGGGGGAGGTTAGTATAGATGGACTAATAGAACAAGTCCCACACATTGCTACAAGCCGAAATTATTTTTCAGAGCTAGATGCAGATAAAAATTCTATTGAATTTGCAACCTGGTGGAGGTTAGTATAGATGGACTAATAGAACAAGTCCAACACACTGATGCAAGCCGAAATATTTTTTCAGAGCTAGATGCAGATAAAAATGATTTTGAATTTGCAACCTGGTGGAGGTAAGTATAGATGGACTAATAGAGCAAGTCCCACACATTGCTACAAGCCAAAATATTTTTTCAGAGCTAGATGCAGATAAAAATTATTTTGGATTTGCAACCTGGTGGAGGTTAGTATAGATGGACTAATAGAACAAGTCCCACACACTGCTACAAGCCGAAATATTTTTCAGAGCTAGATGCAGATAAAAATTATATTGAATGTGCAACTTGGGGAAGGTTAGTATAGATGGACTAATAGAACAAGTCCCACACACTGCTACAAGCCGAAATATTTTTTCACAGCTAGATGCAGATAAAAATTATATTTAATTTGCAACCTGAGGGAGGTTAGTATAGATGGACTAATAGAACAAGTCCCACACATTGCTACAAGCCGAAATTATTTTACAGAGCTAGATGCAGATAAAAATTATATTGAATTTGCAACCTGGTGGAGTTTAGTATAGTTGGACTAATAGAGCAAGTCCCACACACTGCTACAAGCCAAAATATTTTTTCAGAGCTAGATGCACATAAAAATTATATTGAATTTGCAACCTGGTGGAGATTAGTATAGATGGACTAATAGAACAAGTCCCACACACTGCTACAAGCCAAAGCCCAAATATTTTTTCAGAGCTAGATGCAGATAAAAATTTTATTGAATTTGCAACCTGGTGTAGGTTAGTATAGATGGACTAATAGAACAAGTCCCACACACTGCTACAAGCCAAAATGTTTTTCAGAGCTAGATGCAGATAAAAATTATATTGAATTTGCAACCTGGTGGAGGTTAGCATTGATGGACTAATAGAACAAGTCCCACACACTGCTACAAGCCAAAATATTTTTTCAGAGCTAGATGCAGATAAAAATTATATTGAATTTGCAACCTGGTGGAGTTTAGCATAGTTGGACTAATAGAACAAGTCCCACACACTGCTACAAGCTAAAATATTTTTTCAGAGCTAGAAGCAGATACAAATTATATTGAATTTGCAACCTGGTGGAGGTTAGTAAAGATGGACTAATAGAAAAAGTCCCATACACTGCTACAAGCCGAAGCCGAAATATTTTTTCAGAGCTAGATGCAGATAAAAATTATTTTGAATTTGCAACCTGGTGGAGGTTAGTATAGATGGACTAATAGAACAAGTCCCACACACTGCTATAAGTCAAAGCCCAAATATTTTTTCAGAGCTAGATGCAGATAAAAATTATATTGAATTTGCAACCTGGTGTAGGTTAGTATAGTTGGTCAAATAGAACAAGTCCCACACACTGCTACAAGCCGAAATCTTTTTTCAGAGCTAGATGCAGATAAAAATTATATTGAATTTGCAACCTGGTGGAGGTAAGTATAGATGGACTAATAGAACAAGTCCCACACACTGCTACAAGCCGAAATAATTTTTCAAAGCTAGATCCAGATAAAATTATATTGAATTTGCAACCTGGTGGAGGTTAGTATAGATGGACTACTAGAACAAGTCCCACACACTGCTACAAGCAGAAGCCCAAATAATTTTTCAGAGCTAGATGCAGATAAAAATTATATTGAATTTGCAACCTGGTGGAGGTTAGTATAGATGGACAAATAGAACAAGTCCCAAACACTTCTACAAGCTGAAGCCAAAATATTTTTTCAGAGCTAGATGCAGATAAAAATTATATTAAATTTGCAACCTGGTGGAGGTTAGTATAGATGGACTAATAGAACAAGTCCCACACACTGCTACAAGCCGGAGCCCAAATATTTTTTTAAGAGCTAGAAGCACATAAAAATTATATTGAATTTGCAACCTGGTGGAGGTTAGTATAGATGGACTAATAGATCAAGTTCCACACACAGTTACAAGCCGAAATATTTTTCAGAGCTAGATGCAGATAAAAATTATATTGAATTTGCAACCTGGTGGAGGTTAGTATAGATGGACTAATAGAACAAGTCCCACACACTGCTACAAGCCAAAATATTTTTTCAGAGCTAGATGCAGATAAAAATTATATTGAATTTGCAACCTGGTGGAGTTTAGTATAGATGGATTAATAGAACAAGTCACACAGACTGCTACAAGTCGAAGCCCAAATATTTTTTCAGAGCTAGATGCAGATAAAAATTATATTGAATTTGCAACCTGGTGGAGGTTAGTATAGCTGGACTAATAGAACAAGTCCCACACACTGCTACAATCCGAAGCCAAAATATTTTTTCAGAGCTAGATGCAGATAAAAATTATATTGAATTTGCAACCTGGTGGAGGTTAGTATAGATGGACTAATAGATCAAGTCCCACACACTGCTACAAACCGAAATATTTTTTCAGAGCTAGAAAGAGATAAAAAATATACTGAATTTGCAACCTGGTGGAGGTTAGTAAAGATGGACTAATAGATCAAGTCCCATACACTGCTACAAGCCGAAGCCAAAATATTTCTTCAGAGCTAGATGCAGATAAAAATTATTTTGAATTTGCAACCTGGTAGAGGTTAGTATAGATGGACTAATAGAACAAGTCCCACACACTGCTACAAGTCAATGCCCAAATATTTTTTCAGAGCTAGATGCAGATAAAAATTATATTGAATTTTCAACCTGGTGTAGGTTAGTATAGATGGACTAATAGAACGAGTCCCACACACTGCTACAAGCCGAAATCTTTTTTCAGAGCTATATGCAGATAAAAATTATATTGAATTTGCAACTGGGAGGAGGTTAGTATAGAAGGACTAATAGAGCAAATCAAACACACTGCTACAAGCCGAAATCTTTTTTCAGAGCTAGATGCAGATAAAAATTATATTGAATATGCAACCTGGTGGAGGTTAGTATAGATGGACAAATAGAACAAGTCCCAAACACTTCTACAAGCTGAAGCCAAAATATTTTTTCAGAGCTAGATGCAGATAAAAATTATATTGAATTTGCAACCTGGTGGAGGTTAGTATAGATGGACTAATAGAACAAGTCCCACACACTGCTACAAGCCGGAGCCCAAATATTTTTTTAAGAGCTAGAAGCACATAAAAATTATATTGAATTTGCAACCTGGTGGAGGTTAGTATAGATGGACTAATAGATCAAGTTCCACACACAGTTACAAGCCGAAATATTTTTCAGAGCTAGATGCAGATAAAAATTATATTGAATTTGCAACCTGGTGGAGGTTAGTATAGATGGACTAATAGAACAAGTCCCATACATTGCAACAAGCCGAAGACAAAATATTTTTTCAGAGCTAGATGCAGATAAAAATTATTTTGGATTGGCAACCTGGTGGAGGTTAGTATAGATGGACTAATAGAACAAGTCCCACACACTGCTACAAGTCGAAGCCCAAATATTTTTTCAGCGCTAGATGCAGATAAAAATTATATTGAATTTGCTACCTGGTTGAGGTTAGTATAGATGGACTAATAGAACAAGCCCCACACACTGCTACAAGCCGAAATATTTTTTCAGAGCTAGATGCAGATAAAAATTATATTGAATTTGCAACCTGGTGGAGGTTAGCATAGATGTCCTAATAGAACAAGTCCCACACAATGCTACAAGCCGAAATATTTTTTAAGAGCTAGATGCAGATAAAAATTATATTGAATTTGCAACCTGGTGGAGTTTAGTATAGTTGGACTAATAGCACAAGTCCCACACACTGCTACAAACCGAAATATTTTTTCAGAGCTAGAAGCAGATAAAAATTATATTGAATTTGCAACCTGGTGGAGGTTAGCAAAGATGGACTAATAGAACAAGTCCCATACACTGCTATAAGCCGAAGCCGAAATATTTTTTCAGAGCTAGATGCAGATAAAAATTATTTTGAATATGCAACCTGGTGGAGGTTAGTATAGATGGACTAATAGAACAAGTCTCACACACTGCTACAATCCAAAGCCCAAATATTTTTTCAGAGCTAGATGCAGATAAAAATGATATTGAATTTGCAACCTGGTGGAGGTTAGTAAAGATTGTCTAATAGAACAAGTTCAACACACTGATACAAGCCGAAATATTTTTTCAGAATTAGATGCAGATAAAAATGATATTGAATTTGCAACCTGGTGGAGGTTAGTATAGATGGACTAATAGAACAAGTCCCACACACTGCTACAAGCCGAAGCCCAAATATTTTTCCAGAGCTAGATGCAGATAAAAATTATTTTGAATTTGCAACCTGGTGGAGGTTAGTGTAGATGTATTAATAGAACAAGCCCCACACACTGCTACAAGCCGAAATATTTTTTCAGAGCTAGATGCAGGTAAAAATTATATTGAATTTGCTAACTGGTTGAGGTTAGTATAGATGGACTAATAGAACAAGTCCCACACACTGCTACAAGCCGAAATATTTTTTCAGAGCTAGATGCAGATAAAAATTATATTGAATTTGCAACCTGGTGGAGGTTAGCATAGATGGACTAATAGAACAAGTCCCACACACTGCTACAAGCCGAAATACTTTTTCAGAGCTAGATGCAGATAAAAATTATATTGAATTTGCAACCTGGTGGAGTTTAGTATAGTTGGACTAGTAGAACAAGTCCCACGCACTGCTACAAGCCGAAATATTTTTTCAGAGCTAGAAGCAGATAAAAATTATATTAAATTTGCAACCTGGTGGAGGTTAGTAAAGATGGACTATTAGAACAAGTCCCATACACTGCCACAAGCCGAAGCCGAAATATTTTTTCAGAGCTAGATGCAGATAAATATTATTTTGAAATTGCTACCTGGTGGAGTTTAGTATAGTTGGACTAATAGAACAAGTCCCACACACTGCTACAAGCCAAAATATTTTTTCAGAGCTAGAAGCAAATAAAAATTATATTGAATTTGCAACCTGGTGGAGATTAGTACAGATGGATTAACAGAACAAGTCCCACACACTGCTACAAGCCAAAGCCCAAATATTTTTTCAGAGCTAGATGAAGATAAAAATTAAATTGAATTTGCAACCTGGTGTAGGTTATTATAGATGGACTAATAGAACAAGTCCCACACACTGATACAAACCGAAATATTTTTTCAGAGCTAGATGCAGATAAAAATGATATTGAATTTGCTACCTGGTGGAGTTTAGTATAGATGGACTAATAGAACAAGTCCAACACACTGCTACAAGCCGAAATATTTTTTCAGAGCTAGATGCAGATAAAAGTTATATTGAATTTGCAACCTGGTGGAGATTAGTATAGATGGACTAATAGAACAAGTCCCACACACTGCTACAAGCCAAAGCCCAAATATTTTTTCAGAGCTAGATGCAGATAAAAATTATATTGAATTTGCAACCTGGTGTAGGTTAATATAGATGGACTAATAGCTCAAGTCCCACACACTGCTACAAGCCAAAATATTTTTTCAGAGCTAGATGCAGATAAAAATTATATTTAATTTGCAACCTGGGGGACGTTAGTATAGATGGACTAATAGAACAAGTCCCACACACTGCTACAAGCCGAAATATTTTTCAGAGCTAGATGCAGATAAAAATTATATTGAATTTGCAACTTGGTGGAGGTTAGTATAGATGGACTAATAGAACAAGTCCCACACACTGCTACAAGCCGAAATATTTTTTCAAAGCTAGATGCAGATAAAAATTATATATAATTTGCAACCTGGGGGAGGTTAGTATAGATGGACTAATAGAACAAATCCCACACATTGCTACAAGCCGAAATTATTTTTCAGAGCTAGATGCAGATAAAATTTCTATTGAATTTGCAACCTGGTGGAGGTTAGTATAGATGGACTAATAGAACAAGTCCAACACACTGATGCAAGCCGAAATATTTTTTCAGAGCTAGATGCAGATAAAAATGATATTGAATTTGCAACCTGGTGGAGGTAAGTATAGATGGACTAATAGAGCAAGTCCCACACACTGCTACAAGCCAAAATATTTTTTCAGAGCTAGATGCAGATAAAAATTATGTTGAATTTGCAACCTCATGGAGGTTAGCATAGATGGACTTATAGTACAAGTCCCATACATTGCAACAAGCCGAAAAGGAAATATTTTTTCAGAGCTAGATGCAGATAAAAATTCTATTGAATTTGTAACCTGGTGGAGGTTAGTATACATGGACTAATAGAACAAGTCCAACACACTGATGCAAGCCGAAATATTTTTTCAGAGCTAGAAGCAGATAAAAATTATATTGAATTTGCAACCTGGTGGAGATTAGTATAGATGGACTAGCAGAACAAATCCCACACACTGCTACAAGCCAAAGCCCAAATATTTTTTCAGAGCTAGATGCAGATAAAAATTATATTGAATTTGCAACCTGGTGTAGGTTAGTATAGATGGACTAATAGAACAAGTCCCACACACTGCTACAAGCCAAAATATTTTTCAGAGCTAGATGCAGATGAAAATTATATTGAATTTGCAACTTGGTAGAGGTTAGTATAGATGGACTAATAGAACAATTCCCACACACTGCTACAAGCCGAAATATTTTTTCAGAGCTAAATGCAGATAAAAATTATATTGAATTTGCAACCTGGGGGAGGTTAGTATAGGTGAACTAATAGAACAAGTCCCACACATTGCTACAAGCTGAAATAATTTTTCAGAGCTAAATGCAGATAAAAATTATATTGAATTTGCAACCTGGTGGAGGTTAGTATAGATGGACTCATAGAACAAGTCCAACACACTGATACAAGCCGAAATATTTTTTCAGAGCTAGATGCAGATAAAAATGATATTGAATTTGCAACCTGGTGGAGGTTAGTATAGATGGACTAATAGAACAAGTCCAACACACTGCTACAAGCCAAAATATTTTTTCAGAGCTAGATACAGATAAAAATTATATTGAATTTGCAACCTGGTGGAGATTAGTATAGATGGACTAATAGAACAAGTCCCACACACTGCTACAAGCCAAAGCCCAAATATTTTTTCAGAGCTAGATGCAGATAAAAATTATATTGAATTTGCAACCTGGTGTAGGTTAGTATAGATGGACTAATAGAACAAGTCCCACACACTGCTACAAGCCAAAATATTTTTCAGAGCTAGATGCAGATAAAAATTATATTGAATTTGCAACTTGGGAAAGGTTAGTATAGATGGACTAATAGAACAAGTCCCACACACTGCTACAAGCCAAAATATTTTTTCAGAGCTAGGTGCAGATAAAAATTATATTTAATTTGCAACCTGGGGGAGGTTAGTATAGATGGACTAATAGAACAAGTCCCACACATTGCTACAAGCCGAAATTATTTTTCAGAGCTAGATGCAGATAAAAATTCTATTGAATTTGCAACCTGGTGGAGGTTAGTATAGATGGACTAATAGAACAAGTCCAACACACTGATGCAAGCCGAAATATTTTTTCAGAGCTAGATGCAGATAAAAATGATTTTGAATTTGCAACCTGGTGGAGGTAAGTATAGATGGACTAATAGAGCAAGTCCCACACATTGCTACAAGCCAAAATATTTTTTCAGAGCTAGATGCAGATAAAAATTATTTTGGATTTGCAACCTGGTGGAGGTTAGTATAGATGGACTAATAGAACAAGTCCCACACACTGCTACAAGCCGAAATATTTTTCAGAGCTAGATGCAGATAAAAATTATATTGAATGTGCAACTTGGGGAAGGTTAGTATAGATGGACTAATAGAACAAGTCCCACACACTGCTACAAGCCGAAATATTTTTTCACAGCTAGATGCAGATAAAAATTATATTTAATTTGCAACCTGAGGGAGGTTAGTATAGATGGACTAATAGAACAAGTCCCACACATTGCTACAAGCCGAAATTATTTTACAGAGCTAGATGCAGATAAAAATTATATTGAATTTGCAACCTGGTGGAGTTTAGTATAGTTGGACTAATAGAGCAAGTCCCACACACTGCTACAAGCCAAAATATTTTTTCAGAGCTAGATGCACATAAAAATTATATTGAATTTGCAACCTGGTGGAGATTAGTATAGATGGACTAATAGAACAAGTCCCACACACTGCTACAAGCCAAAGCCCAAATATTTTTTCAGAGCTAGATGCAGATAAAAATTTTATTGAATTTGCAACCTGGTGTAGGTTAGTATAGATGGACTAATAGAACAAGTCCCACACACTGCTACAAGCCAAAATGTTTTTCAGAGCTAGATGCAGATAAAAATTATATTGAATTTGCAACCTGGTGGAGGTTAGCATTGATGGACTAATAGAACAAGTCCCACACACTGCTACAAGCCAAAATATTTTTTCAGAGCTAGATGCAGATAAAAATTATATTGAATTTGCAACCTGGTGGAGTTTAGCATAGTTGGACTAATAGAACAAGTCCCACACACTGCTACAAGCTAAAATATTTTTTCAGAGCTAGAAGCAGATACAAATTATATTGAATTTGCAACCTGGTGGAGGTTAGTAAAGATGGACTAATAGAAAAAGTCCCATACACTGCTACAAGCCGAAGCCGAAATATTTTTTCAGAGCTAGATGCAGATAAAAATTATTTTGAATTTGCAACCTGGTGGAGGTTAGTATAGATGGACTAATAGAACAAGTCCCACACACTGCTATAAGTCAAAGCCCAAATATTTTTTCAGAGCTAGATGCAGATAAAAATTATATTGAATTTGCAACCTGGTGTAGGTTAGTATAGTTGGTCAAATAGAACAAGTCCCACACACTGCTACAAGCCGAAATCTTTTTTCAGAGCTAGATGCAGATAAAAATTATATTGAATTTGCAACCTGGTGGAGGTAAGTATAGATGGACTAATAGAACAAGTCCCACACACTGCTACAAGCCGAAATAATTTTTCAAAGCTAGATCCAGATAAAATTATATTGAATTTGCAACCTGGTGGAGGTTAGTATAGATGGACTACTAGAACAAGTCCCACACACTGCTACAAGCAGAAGCCCAAATAATTTTTCAGAGCTAGATGCAGATAAAAATTATATTGAATTTGCAACCTGGTGGAGGTTAGTATAGATGGACAAATAGAACAAGTCCCAAACACTTCTACAAGCTGAAGCCAAAATATTTTTTCAGAGCTAGATGCAGATAAAAATTATATTAAATTTGCAACCTGGTGGAGGTTAGTATAGATGGACTAATAGAACAAGTCCCACACACTGCTACAAGCCGGAGCCCAAATATTTTTTTAAGAGCTAGAAGCACATAAAAATTATATTGAATTTGCAACCTGGTGGAGGTTAGTATAGATGGACTAATAGATCAAGTTCCACACACAGTTACAAGCCGAAATATTTTTCAGAGCTAGATGCAGATAAAAATTATATTGAATTTGCAACCTGGTGGAGGTTAGTATAGATGGACTAATAGAACAAGTCCCACACACTGCTACAAGCCAAAATATTTTTTCAGAGCTAGATGCAGATAAAAATTATATTGAATTTGCAACCTGGTGGAGTTTAGTATAGATGGACTAATAGAACAAGTCACACAGACTGCTACAAGTCGAAGCCCAAATATTTTTTCAGAGCTAGATGCAGATAAAAATTATATTGAATTTGCAACCTGGTGGAGGTTAGTATAGCTGGACTAATAGAACAAGTCCCACACACTGCTACAATCCGAAGCCAAAATATTTTTTCAGAGCTAGATGCAGATAAAAATTATATTGAATTTGCAACCTGGTGGAGGTTAGTATAGATGGACTAATAGATCAAGTCCCACACACTGCTACAAACCGAAATATTTTTTCAGAGCTAGAAAGAGATAAAAAATATACTGAATTTGCAACCTGGTGGAGGTTAGTAAAGATGGACTAATAGATCAAGTCCCATACACTGCTACAAGCCGAAGCCAAAATATTTCTTCAGAGCTAGATGCAGATAAAAATTATTTTGAATTTGCAACCTGGTAGAGGTTAGTATAGATGGACTAATAGAACAAGTCCCACACACTGCTACAAGTCAATGCCCAAATATTTTTTCAGAGCTAGATGCAGATAAAAATTATATTGAATTTTCAACCTGGTGTAGGTTAGTATAGATGGACTAATAGAACGAGTCCCACACACTGCTACAAGCCGAAATCTTTTTTCAGAGCTATATGCAGATAAAAATTATATTGAATTTGCAACTGGGAGGAGGTTAGTATAGAAGGACTAATAGAGCAAATCAAACACACTGCTACAAGCCGAAATCTTTTTTCAGAGCTAGATGCAGATAAAAATTATATTGAATATGCAACCTGGTGGAGGTTAGTATAGATGGACAAATAGAACAAGTCCCAAACACTTCTACAAGCTGAAGCCAAAATATTTTTTCAGAGCTAGATGCAGATAAAAATTATATTGAATTTGCAACCTGGTGGAGGTTAGTATAGATGGACTAATAGAACAAGTCCCACACACTGCTACAAGCCGGAGCCCAAATATTTTTTTAAGAGCTAGAAGCACATAAAAATTATATTGAATTTGCAACCTGGTGGAGGTTAGTATAGATGGACTAATAGATCAAGTTCCACACACAGTTACAAGCCGAAATATTTTTCAGAGCTAGATGCAGATAAAAATTATATTGAATTTGCAACCTGGTGGAGGTTAGTATAGATGGACTAATAGAACAAGTCCCACACACTGCTACAAGCCAAAATATTTTTTCAGAGCTAGATGCAGATAAAAATTATATTGAATTTGCAACCTGGTGGAGTTTAGTATAGATGGACTAATAGAACAAGTCACACAGACTGCTACAAGCCGAAGCCCAAATATTTTTTCAGAGCTAGATGCAGATAAAAATTATATTGAATTTGCAACCTGGTGGAGGTTAGTATAGCTGGACTAATAGAACAAGTCCCACACACTGCTACAAGCCGAAGCCCAAATATATTTTCAGAGCTAGATGCAGATAAAAATTATATTGAATTTGCAACCTGGTGGAGGTTAGTATAGCTGGACTAATAGAACAAGTCCCACACACTGCTACAAGCCGAAGCCAAAATATTTTTTCAGAGCTAGATGCAGATAAAAATTATATTGAATTTGCAACCTGGTGGAGGTTAGTATAGATGGAGTAATAGAACAAGTCCCACACACTGCTACAAGCCGGAGCCCAAAATTTTTTCAGAGCTAGAAGCACATAAAAATTATATTGAATTTTCAATCTGGTGGAGGTTAGTATAGATGGACTAATAGATCAAGTCCCACACACTGCTACAAGCCGAAGCCCAAATATTTTTTCAGAGCTAGATGCAGAAAAAAATTATGTTGAATTTGCTACCTGGTTGAGGTTAGAATAGATGGACTAATAGAACAAGTCCCACACACTGCTACAAGCCCAAATATTTTTTCAGAGATAGATGCAGATAAAAATGATATTGAATTTGCAACCTGGTGGAGGTTAGTATAGATGGACTAATAAAACAAGTCCCACACACTGCTACAAGTCGAAATATTTTTTCATTGCTAGATGCAGATAAAAATTATATTGAATTTGCAACCTGGTGGAGGTTAGTATAGATGGACTAATAGAACAAGTCACATACACTGCTACAAGCCGAAGCCGAAATATTTTTTCAGAGCTAGATGCAGATAAAAATTATTTTGAATTTGCAACCTGGTGGAGGTTGGTATAGATGGACTAATAGAACAAGTCTCACACACTGCTACAAGCCGAAGCCCAAAAATTTTTTCAGAGCTAGATGCAGATAAAAATTATATTGAATTTGCAACCTGGTGTAGGTTAGTATAGATGGACAAATAGAACAAGTCCCACACACTGCTACAAGCCGGAATCTTTTTTCAGAGCTAGATGCAGATAAAAATTATATTGAATTTGCAACCTGGTGGAGGTAAGTATAGATGGACTAATAGAACAAGTCCCACACACTGCTACAAGCCGAAATCATTTTTTAAAGCTAGATGCAGATAAAATTATATTGAATTTGCAACCTGGTGGAGGTTAGTATAGATGGACTACTAGAACAAGTCCCACACACTGCTACAAGCAGAAGCCCAAATAATTTTTCAGAGCTAGATGCAGATAAAAATTATATTGAATTTGCAACCTGGTGGAGGTTAGTATAGATGGACAAATAGAACAAGTCCCAAACACTTCTACAAGCTGAAGCCAAAATATTTTTTCAGAGCTAGATGCAGATAAAAATTATATTGAATTTGCAACCTGGTGGAGGTTAGTATAGATGGACTAATAGAACAAGTCCCACACACTGCTACAAGCCGGAGCCCAAATATTTTTTTAAGAGCTAGAAGCACATAAAAATTATATTGAATTTGCAACCTGGTGGAGGTTAGTATAGATGGACTAATAGATCAAGTTCCACACACAGTTACAAGCCGAAATATTTTTCAGAGCTAGATGCAGATAAAAATTATATTGAATTTGCAACCTGGTGGAGGTTAGTATAGATGGACTAATAGAACAAGTCCCACACACTGCTACAAGCCAAAATATTTTTTCAGAGCTAGATGCAGATAAAAATTATATTGAATTTGCAACCTGGTGGAGTTTAGTATAGATGGACTAATAGAACAAGTCACACAGACTGCTATAAGCCGAAGCCCAAATATTTTTTCAGAGCTAGATGCAGATAAAAATTATATTGAATTTGCAACCTGGTGGAGGTTAGTATAGCTGGACTAATAGAACAAGTCCCACACACTGCTACAAGCCGAAGCCAAAATATTTTTTCAGAGCTAGATGCAGATAAAAATTATATTGAATTTGCAACCTGCTGGAGGTTAGTATAGATGGACTAATAGATCAAGTCCCACACACTGCTACAAACCGAAATATTTTTTCAGAGCTAGAAACAGATAAAAAATATACTGAATTTGCAACCAGGTGGAGGTTAGTAAAGATGGACTAATAGAACAAGTCCCATACACTGCTACAAGCCGAAGCCAAAATATTTTTTCAGAGCTAGATGCAGATAAAAATTATTTTGAATTTGCAACCTGGTAGAGGTTAGTATAGATGGACTAATAGAACAAGTCCCACACACTGCAACAAGTCAATGCCCAAATATTTTTTCAGAGCTAGATGCAGATAAAAATTATATTGAATTTTCAACCTGGTGTAGGTTAGTATAGATGGACTAATAGAACGAGTCCCACACACTGCTACAAGCCGAAATCTTTTTTCAGAGCTATATGCAGATAAAAATTATATTGAATTTGCAACTTGGTGGAGGTTAGTATAGAAGTACTAATAGAGCAAATCAAACACACTGCTACAAGCCGAAATCTTTTTTCAGAGCTAGATGCAGATAAAAATTATATTGAATTTGCAACCTGGTGGAGGTAAGTATAGATGGACTAATAGAACAAGTCTCACACACTGCTACAAGCAGAAATATTTTTTCAAAGCTAGATGCAGATAAAATGATATTGAATTTGCAACCTGGTGGAGGGTAGTATAGATGGACTAATAGAACAAGTCCCACACACTGCTACAAGCAGAAGCCCAAATATTTTTTCAGAGCTAGATGCAGATAAAAATTATATTGAATTTGCAACCTTGTGGAGGTTAGTATAGATGGACAAATAGAACAAGTCCCACACACTCCTACAAGCTGAAGCCAAAATATTTTTTCAGAGCTAGATGCAGATAAAAATTATATTGAATTTGCAACCTGGTGGAGGTTAGTATAGATGGAGTAATAGAACAAGTCCCAGACACTGCTACAAGCCGGAGCCCAAAATTTTTTCAGAGCTAGAAGCACATAAAAATTATATTGAATTTTCAATCTGGTGGAGGTTAGTATAGATGGACTAATAGATCAAGTCCCACACACAGCTACAAGCCGAAATATTTTTCAGAGCTAGATGCAGATAAAAATTATATTGAATTTGCAACCTGGTGGAGGTTAGTATAGATGGACTAATAGAACAAGTCCCACACACTGCTACAAGCCAAAATATTTTTTCAGAGCTAGATGCAGATAAAAATTATATTGAATTTGCAACCTGGTGGAGGTTAGTATAGATGGACTAATAGAACAAGTCACGCAGACTGCTACAAGCCGAAGCCCAAATATTTTTTCAGAGCTAGATGCAGATAAAAATTATATTGAATTTGCAACCTGGTGGAGGTTAGTATAGATGGACTAATAGAACAAGTCCCAAAGACTGCTGCAAGCCGAAGCCCAAATATTTTTTCAGAGCTAGATGCAGATAAAAATTACATTGAATTTGCAACCTGGTGGAGGTTAGTATAGATGGACTAATAGAACAAGTCCCACACACTGCTACAAGCCGGAGCCCAAATATTTTTTCAGAGCTAGAAGCACATAAATATTATACTGAATTTGCAACCTGGTGGAGGTTAGTATAGATGGACTAATAGATCAAGTCCAAAACACTTCTACAAGCCAAAATATTTTTCAGAGCTAGATGCAGATAAAAATTATATTGAATTTGCAACCTGGTGGAGGTTAGTATAGATGGGCTAATAGACCAAGTCCCAAACACTGCTACAAGCCGAAATATTTTTTCAGAGCTAGTTGCATATAAAAATTTTATTGAATTTGCAACCTGGTGGAGGTTAGTACAGATGGACTAATAGAACAAGTCCCACACACTGCTACAAGCCGAAATATTTTTTCAGAGCTAGATGCAGAAAAAAATTATGTTGAATTTGCTACCTGGTTGAGGTTAGAATAGATGGACTAATAGAACAAGTCCCACACACTGCTACAAGCCCAAATATTTTTTCAGAGATAGATGCAGATAAAAATGATATTGAATTTGCAACCTGGTGGAGGTTAGTATAGATGGACTAATAAAACAAGTCCCACACACTGCTACAAGTCGAAATATTTTTTCATTGCTAGATGCAGATAAAAATTATATTGAATTTGCAACCTGGTGGAGGTTAGTATAGATGGACTAATAGAACAAGTCCCATACACTGCTACAAGCCAAAGCCGAAATATTTTTTCAGTGCTAGATGCAGATAAAAATTATTTTGAATTTGCAACCTGGTGGAGGTTAGTATAGATGGACTAATAGAACAAGTCTCACACACTGCTACAAGCCGAAGCCCAAAAATTTTTTCAGAGCTAGATGCAGATAAAAATTATTTTGAATTTGCAACTTGGTGGAGGTTAGTATAGATGGACTAATAGAACAATCCCCACACATTGCTACAAGCCGAAAAAATTTTTCAGAGCTAGATGCAGAAAAAAATTATGCTGAATTTGCAACCTGGTTGAGGTTAGTATAGATGGACTAATAAAACAAGTCCCACACACTGCTACAAGCCGAAGCCCAAATATTTTTTCAGTGCTAGATGCAGATAAAAATTATTTTCAATTTTCAACCTGGTGGAGGTTAGTATAGATGGACTAATAGAACAAGTCCCACACACTGCTTCAAGCCGAAGCCCAAAAAACTTTTCAGAGCTAGATGCAGATAAAAATTATATTGAATTTGCAAACTGGTGGAGGTAAGTACAGATGGAATTATAGAATAAGTCCCTTACACTGCTACAAGCCGAAATATTTTTTTAAGAGCTAGATGCAGATTTAAATTATATTAAATTTGCATCCTGGTGGAGGTTAGTATAGAACAATTCCCAAACACTGATACAAGCCGAAATACTTTTTCAGAGCAAGATGCAGATAAAAATTATATTGAATTTGCAACCTGGTGGAGGATAGTATAGATGGACTAATAGAACAAGTTCCACACACTGCTACAAGCCGAAATATTTTTTCAGAGCTAGATGCAGATAAAAATTATATTGAATTTGCAACCTGGTGGAGGTTAGTATAGATGGACTAATAGAACAAGTCCCACGCACTGCTACAAGCCAAAATATTTTTTCAGAGCTAGATGCAGATAAAAATTATATTGAATTTGCAACCTGGTGGAGGTTAGTATAGATGGACTAATAGAACAACTAACACACACTGCTACAAGCCGAAGCCGAAATATTTTTTCAGAGGTAGATGCAGATAAAAATTATATTGAATTTGCAACCTGGTGGAGGTTAGTATAGATGGACTAATAGAACAAGTCCCACACACTGATACAAGCCCAAATATTTTTTCAGAGCTAGATGCAGATAAAAATTATTTTGAATTTGCAACCTGGTGGAGGTTAGTATAGATGGACTAATAGAACAAGTCCCATACACTGCTACAAGCCGAAGCCAAAATATTTTTTCAGAGCTAGATGCAGATGAAAATTATTTTGCATTTGCAACCTGGTGGAGGTTAGTATAGATGGACTAATAGAACAAGTCCCACAGACTGCTACAAGCAGAAGCCCAAATATTTTTTCAGAGCTAGATGCAGATAAAAATTATATTGAATTTGCAACCTTGTGGAGGTTAGTATAGATGGACAAATAGAACAAGTCCCACACACTCCTACAAGCTGAAGCCAAAATATTTTTTCAGAGCTAGATGCAGATAAAAATTATATTGAATTTGCAACCTGGTGGAGGTTAGTATAGATGGAGTAATAGAACAAGTCCCAGACACTGCTACAAGCCGGAGCCCAAAATTTTTTCAGAGCTAGAAGCACATAAAAATTATATTGAATTTTCAATCTGGTGGAGGTTAGTATAGATGGACTAATAGATCAAGTCCCACACACAGCTACAAGCCGAAATATTTTTCAGAGCTAGATGCAGATAAAAATTATATTGAATTTGCAACCTGGTGGAGGTTAGTATAGATGGACTAATAGAACAAGTCCCACACACTGCTACAAGCCAAAATATTTTTTCAGAGCTAGATGCAGATAAAAATTATATTGAATTTGCAACCTGGTGGAGGTTAGTATAGATGGACTAATAGAACAAGTCACGCAGACTGCTACAAGCCGAAGCCCAAATATTTTTTCAGAGCTAGATGCAGATAAAAATTATATTGAATTTGCAACCTGGTGGAGGTTAGTATAGATGGACTAATAGAACAAGTCCCAAAGACTGCTGCAAGCCGAAGCCCAAATATTTTTTCAGAGCTAGATGCAGATAAAAATTACATTGAATTTGCAACCTGGTGGAGGTTAGTATAGATGGACTAATAGAACAAGTCCCACACACTGCTACAAGCCGGAGCCCAAATATTTTTTCAGAGTTAGAAGCACATAAATATTATACTGAATTTGCAACCTGGTGGAGGTTAGTATAGTTGGACTAATAGATCAAGTCCAAAACACTGCTACAAGCCAAAATATTTTTCAGAGCTAGATGCAGATAAAAATTATATTGAATTTGCAACCTGGTGGAGGTTAGTATAGATGGGCTAATAGACCAAGTCCCAAACACTGCTACAAGCCGAAATATTTTTTCAGAGCTAGATGCATATAAAAATTTTATTGAATTTGCAACCTGGTGGAGGTTAGTACAGATGGACTAATAGAACAAGTCCCACACACTGCTACAAGCCGAAATATTTTTTCAGAGCTAGATGCAGAAAAAAATTATGTTGAATTTGCTACCTGGTTGAGGTTAGAATAGATGGACTAATAGAACAAGTCCCACACACTGCTACAAGCCCAAATATTTTTTCAGAGATAGATGCAGATAAAAATGATATTGAATTTGCAACCTGGTGGAGGTTAGTATAGATGGACTAATAAAACAAGTCCCACACACTGCTACAAGTCGAAATATTTTTTCATTGCTAGATGCAGATAAAAATTATATTGAATTTGCAACCTGGTGGAGGTTAGTATAGATGGACTAATAGAACAAGTCCCATACACTGCTACAAGCCAAAGCCGAAATATTTTTTCAGTGCTAGATGCAGATAAAAATTATTTTGAATTTGCAACCTGGTGGAGGTTAGTATAGATGGACTAATAGAACAAGTCTCACACACTGCTACAAGCCGAAGCCCAAAAATTTTTTCAGAGCTAGATGCAGATAAAAATTATTTTGAATTTGCAACTTGGTGGAGGTTAGTATAGATGGACTAATAGAACAATCCCCACACATTGCTACAAGCCGAAAAAATTTTTCAGAGCTAGATGCAGAAAAAAATTATGCTGAATTTGCAACCTGGTTGAGGTTAGTATAGATGGACTAATAAAACAAGTCCCACACACTGCTACAAGCCGAAGCCCAAATATTTTTTCAGTGCTAGATGCAGATAAAAATTATTTTCAATTTTCAACCTGGTGGAGGTTAGTATAGATGGACTAATAGAACAAGTCCCACACACTGCTTCAAGCCGAAGCCCAAAAAACTTTTCAGAGCTAGATGCAGATAAAAATTATATTGAATTTGCAAACTGGTGGAGGTAAGTACAGATGGAATTATAGAATAAGTCCCTTACACTGCTACAAGCCGAAATATTTTTTTAAGAGCTAGATGCAGATTTAAATTATATTAAATTTGCATCCTGGTGGAGGTTAGTATAGAACAATTCCCAAACACTGATACAAGCCGAAATACTTTTTCAGAGCAAGATGCAGATAAAAATTATATTGAATTTGCAACCTGGTGGAGGTTAGTATAGATGGACTAATAGAACAAATCACACACACTGCTACAAGCCGAAATATTTTTTTAAGAGCTAGATGCAGATTTAAATTATATTAAATTTGCATCCTGGTGGAGGTTAGTATAGAACAAGTCCCACACACTGATACAAGCCAAAATATTTTTTCAGAGCTAGATGCAGATAAAAATTATATTGAATTTGCAACCTGGTGGAGGTTAGTATAGATGGACTAATAGAACAAGTCCCATACACTGCTACAAGCCAAAGCCGAAATATTTTTTCAGTGCTAGATGCAGATAAAAATTATTTTGAATTTGCAACCTGGTGGAGGTTAGTTAAGATGGACTAATAGAACAAGTCTCACACACTGCTACAAGCCGAAGCCCAAAAATTTTTTCAGAGCTAGATGCAGATAAAAATTATTTTGAATTTGCAACTTGGTGGAGGTTAGTATAGATGGACTAATAGAACAATCCCCACACATTGCTACAAGCCGAAAAAAATTTTCAGAGCTAGATGCAGAAAAAAATTATGCTGAATTTGCAACCTGGTTGAGGTTAGTATAGATGGACTAATAAAACAAGTCCCACACACTGCTACAAGCCGAAGCCCAAATATTTTTTCAGTGCTAGATGCAGATAAAAATTATTTTCAATTTTCAACCTGGTGGAGGTTAGTATAGATGGACTAATAGAACAAGTCCCACACACTGCTTCAAGCCGAAGCCCAAAAAACTTTTCAGAGCTAGATGCAGATAAAAATTATATTGAATTTGCAAACTGGTGGAGGTAAGTACAGATGGAATTATAGAATAAGTCCCTTACACTGCTACAAGCCGAAATATTTTTTTAAGAGCTAGATGCAGATTTAAATTATATTAAATTTGCATCCTGGTGGAGGTTAGTATAGAACAATTCCCAAACACTGATACAAGCCGAAATACTTTTTCAGAGCAAGATGCAGATAAAAATTATATTGAATTTGCAACCTGGTGGAGGTTAGTATAGATGGACTAATAGAACAAATCACACACACTGCTACAAGCCGAAATATTTTTTTAAGAGCTAGATGCAGATTTAAAATATATTAAATTTGCATCCTGGTGGAGGTTAGTATAGAACAAGTCCCACACACTGATACAAGCCGAAATATTTTTTCAGAGCTAGATGCAGATAAAAATTATATTGAATTTGCAACCTGGTGGAGGTTAGTACAGATGGCTATTAGAACAATTCCCACACACTGCTACAAGCCGAAATATTTTTTCGAGCTAGATGCAGATAAAAATTATATTGAGTTTGCAACCTGGTGAAGGTTAGTATATATGGACTAATAGAACAATTCCCACACACTGGTACCAGCCAAAATATTTTTTCAAAGCTAGATGCAGATAAAAATTATATTGAATTTGCAACCTGGTGGAGGATAGTATAGATGGACTAATAGAACAAGTTCCACACACTGCTACAAGCCGAAATATTTTTTCAGAGCTAGATGCAGATAAAAATTATATTGAATTTGCAACCTGGTGGAGGTTAGTATAGATGGACTAATAGAACAAGTCCCACGCACTGCTACAAGCCAAAATATTTTTTCAGAGCTAGATGCAGATAAAAATTATATTGAATTTGCAACCTGGTGGAGGTTAGTATAGATGGACTAATAGAACAAGTCCCACACACTGCTACAAGCCGAAGCCGAAAAATTTTTTCAGAGGTAGATGCAGATAAAAATTATATTGAATTTGCAACCTGGTGGAGGTTAGTATAGATGTACTAATAGAACAAGTCCCACACACTGATACAAGCCCAAATATTTTTTCAGAGCTAGATGCAGATAAAAATTATTTTGAATTTGCAACCTGGTGGAGGTTAGTATAGATGGACTAATAGAACAAGCCCCATACACTGCTACAAGCCGAAGCCAAAATATTTTTTCAGAGCTAGATGCAGATGAAAATTATTTTGCATTTGCAACCTGGTGGAGGTTAGTATAGATGGACTAATAGAACAAGTCCCACAGACTGCTACAAGCAGAAGCCCAAATATTTTTTCAGAGCTAGATGCAGATAAAAATTATATTGAATTTGCAAACTGGTGGAGGTTAGTATAGATGGACAAATAGAACAAGTCCCACACACTCCTACAAGCTGAAGCCAAAATATTTTTTCAGAGCTAGATGCAGATAAAAATTATATTGAATTTGCAACCTGGTGGAGGTTAGTATAGATGGAGTAGTAGAACAAGTCCCACACACTGCTACAAGCCGGAGCCCAAAATTTTTTCAGAGCTAGAAGCACATAAAAATTATATTGAATTTGCAATCTGGTGGAGGTTAGTATAGATGGACTAATAGATCAAGTCCCACACACAGCTACAAGCCGAAATATTTTTCATAGCTAGATGCAGATAAAAATTATATTGAATTTGCAACCTGGTGGAGGTTAGTATAGATGGACTAATAGCACAAGTCCCACACACTGCTATAAGCCAAAATATTTTTTCAGAGCTAGATGCAGATAAAAATTATATTGAATTTGCAACCTTGTGGAGGTTAGTATAGATGGACTAATAGAACAAGTCCCACACACTGCTACAAGCCGAAGCCCAAATATTTTTTCAGAGCTAGATGGAGATAAAAATTATATTGAATTTGCAACCTGGTGGAGGTTAGTATAGATGGACTAATAGAACAAGTTCCACACACTGATACAAGCCCAAATATTTTTTCAGAGCTAGATGCGGATAAAAATTATTTTGAATATGCAACCTGGTGGAGGTTAGTATAGATGGACTAATAGAACAAGTCCCATACACTGCTACAAGCCGAAGCCGAAAATTTTTTTCAGAGCTAGATGCAGATAAAAATTATATTGAATTTGCAACCTGGTGGAGGTTAGTATAGATGGACAAATAGAACAAATCCCACACACTCCTACAAGCTGAAGCCAAAATATTTTTTCAGAGCTAGATGCAGATAAAAATTATATTGAATTTGCAACCTGGTGGAGGTTAGTATAGATGGAGTAATAGAAAAAGTCCCACACACTGCTACAAGCCGAAGCCCAAGTATTTTTTCAGAGCTAGATTGAGATAAAAATTATATTGAATTTGCAACCTGGTGGAGGTTAGTATAGATGGACTAATAGAACAAGTTCCACACACTGATACAAGCCCAAATATTTTTTCAGAGCTAGCTGCGGATAAAAATTATATTGAATTTGCAACCTGGTGGAGGTTAGTATACATGGACTAATAGAACAAGTCCCACACACTGATACAAGTCGAAGCCAAAATATTTTTTCAGAGCTAGATGCAGATGAAAATTATTTCAATTTGCAACCTGGTGGAGGTTAGTATAGATGGACTAATAGAACAAGTCCCACAGACTGCTACAAGCAGAAGCCAAATATTTTTTCAGAGCTAGATGCAGATAAAAATTATAATGAATTTGCAACCTGGTGGAGGTTAATATAGTTGGACTCATAGAACAAGTCCCACACACTGCTACAAGCCAAAATATTTTTTCAGAGCTAGATGCAGATAAAAATTATATTGAATTTGCAACCTGGTGGAGGTTAGTTTAGAGGGACTAGTAGAACAAGTCCCACACACTCCTACAAGCTGAAATATTTTTCAGAGCTAGATGCAGATAAAAATTATATTGAATTTGCAACCTGGTGGAGGTTAGTATAGATGGACTAATAGAACAAGTCCCAAACACTGCTAGAAGCCAAAATATTTTTTCAGAGCTAGATGCAGATAAAAATTATATTGAATTTGCAACCTGGTGGAGGTTATTATAGATGGACTAATAGAACAAGTCCCATACACTGCTACAAGCCGAAGCCGAAATATTTTTTCAGAGCTAGATGCAGATAAAAATTATATTGAATTTGCAACCTGGTGGAGGTTAGTATAGATGGACTAATAGAACAAGTCCCAAACACTGCTAGAAGCCGAAATATTTTTTCAGAGCTAGATGCAGATAAAAATTATATTGAATTTGCAACCTGGTGGAGGTTAGTATAGATGGACTAATAGAACAAGTCCCATACACTGCTACAAGCCGAAGCCCAATATTCTTTCAGAGCTAGATGCAGATAAAAATTATATTGAATTTGCATCCTGGTGGAGGTTAGTATAGATGGACTAATAGAACAAGTCCCACACACTGCTACCAGCCGAAATATTTTTTCAGAGCTAGATGCAGATAAAAATTATATTGAATTTGCAACCTGGTGGAGGTTAGTATAGATGGACTAATAGAACAAGTCCCACACACTGCTAAAAGCCGAAATATTTTTTCAGAGCTAGATGCAGATAAAAATTATATTGAATTTGCAACCTGGTGGAGGTTAGTATAGATGGACTAAAAGAACAAGGCCCACGCACTGCTACAAGCCGAAATATTTTTTCAGAGATAGATGCAGATAAAAATTATATTGAATTTGCAACCTGGTGGAGGTTAGTATAGATGGCCAAACAGAACAAGTGCCACGCACTGCTACAAGCCGAAATATTTTTTCAGAGCTAGATGCAGATAAAAATTATATTGAATTTGCAACCTGGTGGAGGTTAGTATAGATGGACTAATAGAACAACTCCCACACACTGCTACAAGCCGAAGCCCAAATATTTTTTCAGAGCTAGATGCAGATAAAAATTATATTGAATTTGCAACCTGGTGGAGGTTAGTATAGATGGACTAATAGAACAAGTCCCACACACTGCTACAAGCCGAAATATTTTTTCAGAGCTAGATGCAGATAAAAATTAATTTGAATTTGCAACCTGGTGGAGGTTAGTATAGATGGACTAAAAGAACAAGTACCAAACACTGCTACAAGCCAAAGCCCAAATAGTTTTTCAGAGCTAGATGCAGATAAAAATTATATTGAATTTGCAGCCTGGTGGAGGTTAGTATAGATGGACTAATAGAACAACTCCCACACACTGCTACAAGCCAAAGCCCAAATATTTTTTCAGAGCTAGATGCAGATAAAAATTATATTGAATTTGCAACCTGGTGGAGGTTAGTATAGATGGACTAATAGAACAAGTCCCACACACTGCTACAAGTCGAAATATTTTTTCAGAGATAGATGCAGATAAAAATTATATTGAATTTGCAACCTGGTGGAGGTTAGTATAGATGGACTAATAGAACAACTCCCACACACTGCTACAAGCCAAAGCCCAAATATTTTTTCAGAGCTAGATGCAGATAAAAATTATATTGAATTTGCAACCTGGTGGAGGTTAGTAAAGATGAACTAATAGAACAAGACTATTACACTGCTACAAGCCGAAGCCGAAATATTTTTTCAGAGCTAGATGCAGATAAAAATTATTTTGAATTTGCAACCTGGTGGAGGTTAGTATAGATGGACTAATAGAACAAGTCCCACACACTGCTACAAGTCAAAGCCCAAATATTTTTTCAGAGCTAGATGCAGATAAAAATTATTTTGAATATGCAACCTGGTGGAGGTTAGTATAGATGGACTAATAGAACAAGTCCCATACACTGCTACAAGCCGAAGCCGAAATATTTTTTCAGAGCTAGATGCAGATAAAAATTATATTGAATTTGCAACCTGGTGGAGGTTAGTATAGATGGACAAATAGAACAAATCCCACACACTCCTACAAGCTGAAGCCAAAATATTTTTTCAGAGCTAGATGCAGATAAAAATTATATTGAATTTGCAACCTGGTGGAGGTTAGTATAGATGGAGTAATAGAAAAAGTCCCACACACTGCTACAAGCCGGAGCCCAAAATTTTTTCAGAGCTAGAAGCACATAAAAATTATATTGAATTTGCAATCTGGTGGAGGTTAGTATAGATGGACTAATAGATCAAGTCCCACACACAGCTACAAGCCGAAATATTTTTCAGTGCTAGATGCAGATAAAAATTATATTGAATTTGCAACCTGGTGGAGGTTAGTATAGATGGACTAATAGAACAAGTCCCACACACTGCTACAAGCCAAAATATTTTTTCAGAGCTAGATGCAGATAAAAATTATATTGAATTTGCAACCTGGTGGAGGTTAGTATAGATGGACTAATAGAACAAGTCCCACACACTGCTACAAGCCGAAGCCCAAGTATTTTTTCAGAGCTAGATTGAGATAAAAATTATATTGAATTTGCAACCTGGTGGAGGTTAGTATAGATGGACTAATAGAACAAGTTCCACACACTGATACAAGCCCAAATATTTTTTCAGAGCTAGCTGCGGATAAAAATTATTTCGAATTTGCAACCTGGTGGAGGTTAGTATAGATGGACTAATAGAACAAGTCCCACACACTGATACAAGCCGAAGCCAAAATATTTTTTCAGAGCTAGATGCAGATGAAAATTATTTTGAATTTGCAACCTGGTGGAGGTTAGTATAGATGGACTAATAGAACAAGTCCCACAGACTGCTACAAGCAGAAGCCAAATATTTTTTCAGAGCTAGATGCAGATAAAAATTATATTGAATTTGCAACCTGGTGGAGGTTAATATAGTTGGACTCATAGAACAAGTCCCACACACTGCTACAAGCCAAAATATTTTTTCAGAGCTAGATGCAGATAAAAATTATATTGAATTTGCAACCTGGTGGAGGTTAGTTTAGAGGGACTAGTAGAACAAGTCCCACACACTCCTACAAGCTGAAATATTTTTCAGAGCTAGATGCAGATAAAAATTATATTGAATTTGCAACCTGGTGGAGGTTAGTATAGATGGACTAATAGAACAAGTCCCAAACACTGCTAGAAGCCAAAATATTTTTTCAGAGCTAGATGCAGATAAAAATTATATTGAATTTGCAACCTGGTGGAGGTTATTATAGATGGACTAATAGAACAAGTCCCATACACTGCTACAAGCCGAAGCCGAAATATTTTTTCAGAGCTAGATGCAGATAAAAATTATTTTGAATTTGCAACCTGGTGGAGGTTAGTATAAATGGACTAATAGAACAAGTCCCACAGACTGCTACAAGCAGAAGCCAAATATTTTTTCAGAGCTAGATGCAGATAAAAATTATATTGAATTTGCAACCTGGTGGAGGTTAGTATAGATGGACTAATAGAACAAGTCCCAAACACTGCTAGAAGCCGAAATATTTTTTCAGAGCTAGATGCAGATAAAAATTATATTGAATTTGCAACCTGGTGGAGGTTAGTATAGATGGACTAATAGAACAAGTCCCATACACTGCTACAAGCCGAAGCCCAATATTCTTTCAGAGCTAGATGCAGATAAAAATTATATTGAATTTGCATCCTGGTGGAGGTTAGTATAGATGGACTAATAGAACAAGTCCCACACACTGCTACCAGCCGAAATATTTTTTCAGAGCTAGATGCAGATAAAAATTATATTGAATTTGCAACCTGGTGGAGGTTAGTATAGACGGACTAATAGAACAAGTCCCACACACTGCTACAAGCCGAAATATTTTTTCAGAGCTAGATGCAGATAAAAATTATATTGAATTTGCAACCTGGTGGAGGTTAGTATAGATGGACTAATAGAACAAGGCCCACGCACTGCTACAAGCCGAAATATTTTTTCAGAGATAGATGCAGATAAAAATTATATTGAATTTGCAACCTGGTGGAGGTTAGTATAGATGGTCAAACAGAACAAGTGCCACGCACTGCTACAAGCCGAAATATTTTTTCAGAGCTAGATGCAGATAAAAATTATATTGAATTTGCAACCTGGTGGAGGTTAGTATAGATGGACTAATAGAACAACTCCCACACACTGCTACAAGCCGAAGCCCAAATATTTTTTCAGAGCTAGATGCAGATAAAAATTATATTGAATTTGCAACCTGGTGGAGGTTAGTATAGATGGACTAATAGAACAAGTCCCACACACTGCTACAAGCCGAAATATTTTTTCAGAGCTAGATGCAGATAAAAATTAATTTGAATTTGCAACATGGTGGAGGTTAGTATAGATGGACTAATAGAACAAGTACCACACACTGCTACAAGCCAAAGCCCAAATATTTTTTCTGAGCTAGATGCAGATAAAAATTATATTGAATTTGCAGCCTGGTGGAGGTTAGTATAGATGGACTAATAGAACAACTCCCACACACTGCTACAAGCCAAAGCCCAAATATTTTTTCAGAGCTAGATGCAGATAAAAATTATATTGAATTTGCAACCTGGTGGAGGTTAGTATAGATGGACTAATAGAACAAGTCCCACACACTGCTACAAGCCGAAATATTTTTTCAGAGCTAGATGCAGATAAAAATTATATTGAATTTGCAACCTGGTGGAGGTTAGTATAGATGGACTAATAGAACAACTCCCACACACTGCTACAAGCCAAAGCCCAAATATTTTTTCAGAGCTAGATGCAGATAAAAATTATATTGAATTTGCAACCTGGTGGAGGTTAGTAAAGATGAACTAATAGAACAAGTCCATTACACTGCTACAAGCCGAAGCCGAAATATTTTTTCAGAGCTAGATGCAGATAAAAATTATTTTGAATTTGCAACCTGGTGGAGGTTAGTATAGATGGACTAATAGAACAAGTCCCACACACTGCTACAAGTCAAAGCCCAAATATTTTTTCAGAGCTAGATGCAGATAAAAATTATATTGAATTTGCAACCTGGTGGAGGTTAGTATAGATGGACTAATAGAACAAGTACCACAGACTGCTACAAGCCGAAGCCAAAAAATTTTTTCAGAGCTAGATGCAGATAAAAATTATATTGAATTTGCAACCTGGTGGAGGTTAGTATAGATGAACTAATAGAACAAGTCCCATACACTGCTACAAGCCGAAGCCCAATATTTTTTCAGAGCTAGATGCAGATAAAAATTATATTGAATTTGCATCCTGGTGGAGGTTAGTATAGATGGACTAATAGAACAAGTCCCACACACTGCTACCAGCCGAAATATTTTTTCAGAGCTAGATGCAGATAAAAATTATATTGAATTTGCAACTTGGTGGAGGTTAGTATAGATGGACTAATAGAACAAGTCCCAAACACTGCTAGAAGCCGAAATATTTTTTCAGAGCTAGATGCAGATAAAAATTATATTGAATTTGCAACCTGGTGGAGGTTAGTATAGATGAACTAATAGAACAAGTCCCATACACTGCTGCAAGCCGTAGCCCAATATTTTTTCAGAGCTAGATGCAGATAAAAATTATATTGAATTTGCATCCTGGTGGAGGTTAGTATAGATGGACTAATAGAACAAGTCCCACACACTGCTACCAGCCGAAATATTTTTTCAGAGCTAGATGCAGATAAAAATTATTTTGAATTTGCAACCTGGTGGAGGTTAGTATTGATGGACTAATAGAACAAGTCCCACACACTGCTACAAGCTGAAATATTTTTTCAGAGCTAGATGCAGATAAAAATTATATTGAATTTGCAACCTGGTGGAGGTTAGTATAGATGGAATAATACAACAAGTCCCACGCACTGCTACAAGCCGAAATATTTTTTCAGAGCTAGATGCAGATAAAAATTATATTGAATTTGCAACCTGATGGAGGTTAGTATAGATGGACTAACAGAACAAGTCCCACGCACTGCTACAAGCCAAAATATTTTTTCAGAGCTAGATGCAGATAAAAATTATATTGAATTTGCAACCTGGTGGAGGTTAGTATAGATGGACTAATAGAACAACTTCCACACACTGCTACAAGCCGAAGCCCAAATATTTTTTCAGAGCTAGATGCAGATAAAAATTATATTGAATTTGCAACCTGGTGGAGGTTAGTATAGATGGACTAATAGAACAAGTACCACAGACTGCTACAAGCCGAAGCCAAAAAATTTTTTCAGAGCTAGATGCAGATAAAAATTATATTGAATTTGCAACCTGGTGGAGGTTAGTATAGATGGCCTCATAGAACAAGTCCCACACACTGCTACAAGCCAAAATATTTTTTCAGAGCTAGATGCGGATAAAAATTATATTGAATTTGCAACAAGGTGGAGGTTAGTTTAGATGGACTAGTAGAACAAGTCCCACACACTGCTACAAGCTGAAATATTTTTCAAAGCTAGATGCAGATAAAAATTATATTGAATTTGCAACCGGGTGGAGGTTAGTATAGATGGACTAATAGAACAAGTCCTACACACTGCTACAAGCCGAAATATTTTTTCAGAGCTAGATGCAGATAAAAATTATATTGAATTTGCAACCTGGTGGAGGTTAGTATAGATTGACTAATAGAACAAGTCCCACACACTGATACAAGCCCAAATATTTTTTCAGAGCTAGATGCAGATAAAAATAATTTTGAATTTGCAACATGGTGGTGGTTAGTATAGATGGACTAATAGAACAAGTCCCATACAATGCTACAAGCCGAAGTCGAAGTATTTTTTCAGAGCTAGATGCAGATAAAAATTATTTTGAATTTGCAACCTGGTGGAGGTTAGTATAGATGGACTAATAGAACAAGTCCCACAGACTGCTTCAAGCCAAAGCCTAATATTTTTTCAGAGCTAGATGCAGATAAAAATTATTTTGAATTTGCAACCTGGTGGTGGTTAGTATAGATGGACTAATAGAACAAGTCCCATACACTGCTACAAGCCGAAGCCAAAATATTTTTTCAGAGCTCAATGCAGATAAAAATTATTTTGAATTTCCAACCTGGTGGAGGTTAGTATAGATGGACTAATAGAACAATTCACACACACTGCTACAAGCCGAAATATTTTTCTAAGAGCTAGATGTAGATTTAAATTATATTAAATTTGCATCCTGGTGGAGGTTAGTATAGAACAAGTCCCACACACTGATACAAGCTGAAATATTTTTTCAGAGCTAGATGCAGATAAAAATTATATTGAATTTGCAACCTGGTGGAGGTTAGTATAGATTGCTATTAGAACAATTCCCACACACTGCTACAAGCCGAAATTTTTTTTTCGAGCTAGATGCAGATAAAAATTATTTTGAATTTGCAACCTGGTGGAGGTTAGTATTGATGGACTAATAGATCAAGTCCCACACACTGATACAAGCCCAAATATTTTTTCAGAGCTAGATGCACATAACAATTATTTTGAATTTGCAACCTGTTGGAGGTTAGTATAGATGGACTAATAGAACAAGTCCCATACACTGCTACAAGCCGAAGCCAAAATATTTTTTCAGAGCTAGATACAGATAAAAATTATTTTGAATTTGCAACCTGGTGGAGGTTAGTATAGATGAACTCATAGAACAAGTCCCACACACTGCTACAAGCCGAAATATTTTTTCAGAGCTAAATGCAGATAAAAATTATATTGAATTTGCAACCTGGTGGAGGTTAGTTTAGAGGGACTAGTAGAACAGGTCCCACACACTGCTACAAGCTGAAATATTTTTCAGAGCTAGATGCAGATAAAAATTATATTGAATTTGCAACCTGGTGGAGGTTAGTATAGATGGTCTAATAAAACAAGTCCCAAACACTGCTAGAAGCCAAAATATTTTTTCAGAGCTAGATGCAGATAAAAATTATATTGAATTTGCAACCTGGTGGAGGTTAGTATAGATGGACTAATAGAACAAGTCCCATACACTGCTACAAGCCGAAGCCGAAATATTTTTTCAGAGCTAGATGCAGATGAAAATTATATTGAATTTGCAACCTGGTGGAGGTTAGTATAGATGGCCTCATAGAACAAGTCCCACACACTGCTACAAGCCAAAATATTTTTTCAGAGCTAGATGCGGATAAAAATTGTATTGAATTTGCAACCTGGTGGAGGTTAGTTTAGATGGACAAGTAGAACAAGTCCCACACACTGCTACAAGCTGAAATATTTTTCAGAGCTAGATGCAGATAAAAATTATATTGAATTTGCAACCTGGTGGAGGTTAGTATAGATGGACTAAGAGAACAAGTCCCACGCACTGCTACAAGCCAAAATATTTTTTCAGAGCTAGATGCAGATAAAAATTATATTGAATTTGCAACCTGGTGGAGGTTAGTATAGATGGACTAATAGAACAAGTCCCACGCACTGCTACAAGCCGAAATATTTTTTCAGAGCTAGATGCAGATAAAAATTATATTGAATTTGCAACCTGGTGGAGGTTAGTATAGATGGACTAATAGAACAGGTTCCACACACTGATACAAGCCCAAATATTTTTTCAGAGCCAGATGCAGATAAAATTTATTTTGAATTTGCAACCTCGTGGTGGTTAGTATAGATGGACTAATAGACCAAGTCCCATACACTGCTACAAGCCGAAGCCGAAGTATTTTTTCAGAGCTAGATGCAGATAAAAATTATTTAGAATTTGCAACCTGGTGTTGTTTAGTATAGATGGACTAATAGAACAAGTCCCACAGACTGCTGCAAGCCGAAGCCTAATATTTTTTCAGAGCTAGATGCAGATAAAAATTATATTGAATTTGCAACCTAGTGTTGGTTAGTATAGATGGACTAATAGAACAAGTCACATACACTGCTACAAGTCGAAGCCAAAATATTTTTTCAGAGCTAGATGCAGATAAAAATTATTTTGAATTTGCAACCTGGAGGAAGTTAGTATAGATGGACTAATAGAACAATTCACACATACTGCTACTAGCCGAAATATTTTTTTAAGAGTTAGATGCAGATTTAAATTATAATAAATTTGCATCCTGTTGGAGGTTAGTATAGAACAAGTCCCACACACTGATACAAGCCGAAATATTTTTTCAGAGCTAGATGCAGATAAAAATTATATTGAATTTGCAACCTGGTGGAGGTTAGTATAGATGGCTATTAGAACAATTCCCACACACTGCTACAAGCCGAAATATTTTTTCGAGCTAGATGCAGATAAAAATTATATTGAATTTGCAAACTGGTGGAGGTTAGTATAGATGGACTAATAGAACAAGTCCCACACACTGCTACAAGCCGAAATATTTTTTCAGAGCTAGATGCAGATAAAAATTATATTGAATTTGCAACCTGGTAGAGGTTAGTATAGATGGAATGATAGAACAAGTTCCACACACTGCTACAAGCCGAAATATTTTTTCAGAGCTAGATGCACATAAAAATTATATTGAATTTGCAACCTGGTGGAGGTTAGTATAGATGGACTAATAGAAAAAGTCCCACAGACTGCTACAAGCCGAAATATTTTTTCAGAGCTAGATGCAGATAAAAATTATATTGAATTTTCAACCTGGTGGAGGTTAGTATAGATGGACTAATAGAACAAGTCCCACACACTGCTAAAAGCCGAAGCCCAAATATTTTTTCAGAGCTAGATGCAGATAAAAATTATATTGAATTTGCAACCTGCTTGAGATTAGTATAGATGTACTAATAGAACAAGTCCCACAAACTGCTACGAGCTGAAATATTTTTTCAGAGCTAGATGCAGATAAAAATTATATTGAATTTGCAACCTGGTGGAGGTTAGTATAGATGGACTAATAGAACAAGTCCCACACACTGCTACAAGCCGAAGCCAAAATATTTTTCAGAGCTAGATGCAGATAAAAATTATATTGAATTTGCAACCTGGTGGAGGTTACTATAGATGGACTAATAGAATGATGCTATGCCATAAAAGGTTTTACTTCACTAGGTGCAGTAAAAAAATTAGTATTCCATACACAGGTGGTGTAGCTTGCAACACAGATAGGCTACTCCACTGACTAACACACACTGCAAGAGGCCAAAAAGGATTTGCTTTGCTAGATTTAGCCAAATGCTGTGAAAAAAACTTGCACAGCACTGGCACAGACCTGCCTGGCTAAAAGTGATAGGAACTGATGTAACCTAGCACTGAAAAGGACTGCAATTACAATTTGTCTTTACTCCCAACCTATCTATTTAAGAGCACAGACCTGCCTGATAAAAGTCGTAGGAAATGATATAACCTAGTCCTCCAAAGGACTGCAATCACAACTATTCCCTACTCCCAAGCTATCTGTAGATTCGTGCGAAAATTGGCTTGAAATTAACAAAGTATAGCGCACACAGCAACAGCGGTGCTGTCTAACACGCAGCTGCAGCAGTGAGAAAATGGTGACGACGGGGAAAATGGCTGGGTCTTAAAGGGCAAGGACATGTGACATACACTGCCCATGACACATGCCCTTGCTTGTGTGAAAAAAAGCAGTTTGCTCCGTGTGTGCGCTGCTGATAGGCTGACAGATTGCTCCTCCCCACTGTAAATGCGGGAAAGAGAAAAAAAAATGGAGATCTTCATTATTTCTGCAGAGATCCATCCCCTGCCCCTCCCCCTGCCCCACTGTACACTCAAACTGCGTATTAACATTAATTTTTAGCATTACTGAGAAAAAATTCAGTTATGATTTTGGTGCATGAACAGTTATCGAACATAACCTCGAACAGCCAAATTTTTTTCAAATTGTTCGTTTTCGCCGAACTGCTCGAACACCGCCCAAAACAGCTTGAATTGAGATTGGCGAACAGTTCGAGTCGAACACCGCTCATCTCTTGTCTTATATTCTATGTTCTTCAAAGTAGCCACCTTTTGCTTTGATGACTGCTTTGCACACTCTTGGCATTCTCTTGATGAGCTTCAAGAGGTAGTCACCGGAAATGGTTTTCACTTCACAGGTGTGCCCTGTCAGGTTTAATAAGTGGGATTTCTTGCCTTACTAATGGGGTTGGGACCATCAGTTGTGTTGTGCAGAAGTCTGGTGGATATGCAGCTGATAGTCCTACTAAATAGACTGTTAGAATTTGTATTATGGCAAGAAAAAAGCAGCTAAGTAAAGAAAAACGATTGGCCATCATTACTTTAAGAAATGAAGGTCAGTCAGTGTGAAAAATTGGGAAAACTTTGAAAGTGTCCCCAAGTGCAGTTGCAAAAATCATCAAGCGCTACAAAGAAACTGGCTCACATGAGGACCGCCCCAGGAAAGGAAGACCAAGAGCCACCTCTGTTTCTGAGGATAAGTTTATCTGAGTCACCAGCCTCAGAAATCGCAGGTTAACAACATCTCAGATTAGAGACCAGGTCAATGCCACATAGAGTACTAGCAGCAGATGCATCTCTTCACCAACTGTTAAGAGTAGACTATGTGCAGCAGGCCTTCATGGTAAAATAGCCGCTAGGAAACCACTGCTAAGGACAGGCAACAAGCAGAAGAAACTTGTTTGGGCTAAAGAACTTAAGGAATGGACATTAGACCAGTGGGAATCTGTGCTTTGGTCTGATGAGTCCATATTTGAGATCTTTGGTTCCAACCACTGTGTCTTCATGCAACGCAGAAAAGGTGAACGGATAGACTCTACATGCCTGGTTCCCACCGTGAAGCATGGTAGAGGAGGTGTGACGGTGTGGGGATGCTTTGATGGTGACACTGTTGGGGATTTATTCAAAATTGAAGGCATACTGAACCAGCATGGCTACCACAGCATCTTGCAGCGGCATGCTATTCCATCCGGTTTGCGTTTAGTTGGACCATCATTTATTTTTCAACAGGACAATGACCCCAACACACCTCCAAGCTGTTTAAGGGCTATTTGACAAAGAGGGAGAGTGATGGGGTGCTATGCCAGTTGACCTGGCCTCCACAGTCACCAGACCTGAACCCAATCGACATGGTTTGGGGTGAGGTGGACGCCAGAGTGAAGGCAAAAGGGCCAACAAGTGCTAAGCATCTCTGGGAACTCCTTCAAGATTGTTGGAAGACCATTTCCGGTGACTACCTCTTGAAGCTCATCAAGAGAATGCCAAGAGTGTGCAAAGCAGTCATCAAAGCAAAAGGTGGCTACTTTGAAGAACCAAGAAAATAAGACATATTTTCAGTTGTTTCACACTTTTTTGTTAAGTATATAATTCCACATGTGTTAATTCATAGTTTTGATGCCTTCAGTGTGAATGTACAATTTTCATAGTCATGAAAATACAGAAATATCTTTAAATGAGAAGGTGTGTCCAAACTTTTGGTCTGTACTGTATATATTCTTTTTTTGTGCACTATTCTTCTTGAAAACACTATCGCTTTGCAGAATTTTCTCCACACCTGCCTAGAACTTTTGCACAGCACTGCTTATACATGCAGTATATGAATGACGGCTAGTTGATAGGAGAGCAGGTATTTGATCTGCGAGGGCTTCAACAGACAAGTAATGCTTATTTTGATATTTAAAGAACACTCTCATGAATATTTTTTTCTTTAAATGTGTAGGGTGCTTAGTGTGAGTGTATAAATTGTGAGGTAGTGCTATTCATCATGTTGAGGGGCACACACTTCACCGGTTCAATTAAAGCACACATGCAACGTTTTCCGGTAATCTAAAGTCCAGCAGTTTATTAAACATCATAAACTGCCTATAACATAGTCCATCTCAGTGGCTCGCAGGCATGTTACACATGAAATAATTTAAAAAAAATTGACGTGGGGCTTCGCACTATATTTGTGTCCAGCCAGGTACAGCAGGCAGGAACGGGCTGCCCCCAACCACCAGCTGCCTATTTGTACCTGGCCGGACACAACAATATAGGGAAGCCCTTTTTTTCTTAATTATTTCATGAAATAATTTAAAGAAAATTGACGTGGGGCTTCGCCCTGTTTTTGTGTCCAGCCAGGTACAACTAGGCAGCTGGGGGCTGGAATCCGCAGCGCAGGGAGGCCCAAGCTTTCTGGGCCACCCCCGCTGCAAATTGCAGTCCGCAGCCACCCCGGAAAATGGCGCGTTCATAGAAGCGCCATCTTCTGGCGCTGTACCCAACTCATCCAGGGCCCTGATGCGGTGGCTCACTGGGTAATAAAGGGGTTAGGGCTAGCTTGGCATTATCAGCTGGCCCTAAGCCCGAAATTCATGGGGTCACGCCAATATTAGACATGACCACCATGAATTTCTAGTAAAGTATTTAAAAAAAACACAACACCCAGAAAAAAGTCCTTTAATTGAAATAAACACACAATTCTTTATTGTTCTAAATTAAACCATACTTACCGTCACGCCCATTCCAGCTGAAGCCAACGATCTCCTGAAATAAAAGAAAAATAATAAAGCAACATCATCCTTACCTTTCCATGGTTCCCATGACAGCTTCAGCTCTGCTACATCGAGATGACAGGCTGGACCGCAGCAGAACGCTGCCATCCAGCCTGTCATCCCGCAGACACTGAGAAGCGCAGGCTTGCTTGCGCTCCACAGTGTCTCTCTGTGAGGGCATCCAGATGAGCCGAGTTAATGTCCAATGAACTCGGCTCACCTCATGCACGTCACTGACAGCGTGGGAAAATTCTCCTGCACTCAGCGCTTCAGCGTGGGAGAATTCTCACACTGAAGCGCTGAGTGCAGGAGAATTCTCCCACGCTGTCAGTGACGTGCAGGAGGTGAGCTGAGTTCATTGGACATGAGCTCACCTTATGCACGTCACTGACAGCGTGGGAAAATTCTCCTGCACTCAGCGCTTCAGCGTGGGAGAATTCTCACGCTGAAGCGCTGAGTGCAGGAGAATTCTCCCACGCTGTCAGTGACGTGCAGGAGGTGAGCTGAGTTCATTGGACATGAGCTCACCTTATGCAAGTCACTGACAGCGTGGGAGAATTCTCCTGCACTCACCGCTTCAGCGTGAGAATTTTCCCACGCTGTCAGTGACGTGCATGAGGTGAGCCGAGTTCATTGGACATGAACTCGGCTCATCTGGATGTCGTCACAGAGAGACGCTGAGCAGCGCAAGCAAGCCTGCGCTTCTCAGTGTCTGCGGGATGAGAGGCTGGATGGCAGCGTTCTGCTGCGGTCCAGCCTGTCATCTCGATGTAGCAGAGCTGAAGCTGTCGTGGGAACCATGGAAAGGTAAGGATGAGGTTGCTTTATTATTTTTCTTTTATTGCAGGAGATCGTTGGCTTCAGCTGGAATGGGCTTGACGGTAAGTATGGTTTAATTTAGAACAATAAAGGATTGTGTCTTTATTTCAATTAAAGGACTTTATTCTGGGTGTTTGTGTTTTTTTTAACTTTGACTATGGGGTTAGTAATGGGGGTGTCTTATAGACGCCTCTCCATTACTAACCTGGGCTTGATGTCAGCTGGCATTATAAGCTGACATCAACCCCAACCCTATTACCCCCTGCCACCGCACCAGGGCAGCGTGGAAGAGCGAGGCTAAGTGTCAGAATTGGCGCATCCTATGGATGCGCCATTTCTGGGGCGGCTGACGGCTGGTGTTTCTAGCCTGGGAGGGGGCCAATATTCATGGCTCCCTTCCTGGGCTATTAATATCAGCCCCCAGCTGTCTGCCTAGCCTTTGCTAGCTATTAAATTAGGGGGGACCCCACGTCATTTTTTTGGGGGGGTCCCCCATTTTAATAGCTAGTAAAGGCTATGTATTAAGCTGGGGGCTGATATTAGTAGCCTGGGAAGCTCCGTGGGTATTACCCCCTTCCCAGGCTTCAAACATCTGCCCCAGCCGTCTGCTTAACCTCCGCTAGAGCCTAAAATTAAGGGGAACCCCACGCCAATTTTTTTAATAATAAATCCTTTGTTTTAATACTAAATGACAAGTACAGTAACCAACACTATCACTGTACTTCATATATATGTGACTGACATGTTTCTATCTATCTAATCTATGTGTGAAGCTCTATTCTGTCTGTTATAAATTGTTGGGTACCGCTGCTGAATTGCCGGCCGGCTTTTTTAAAGAGACGGTGCATGAAAACACTATTATTTTTTTTGATAAATCCTTTACGCTAAATGACAAGTACAGTAAGCAGCACTGTCACTGTACTTCATATATATGTGACTGACATGTTTCTATCTATCTAATCTATGTGTGATTCTCTATTCTTTCTATTCTAAATTGTCGGGTACCGCTGCTGAATTGCCGGCCGGCTTTTTTAAAGAGACGGTGCATGAAAACACTATTATTTTTTTTGATAAATCCTTTACACTAAATGACAAGTACAGTAAGCAGCACTTTCACTGTACTTCGTATATATGTGGCTGACATGTTTATATCTATCTAATCTATGTGTGAAGCTCTATTCTTTCTATTCTAAATTGTCGGGTACCGCTGCTGAATTGCCGGCCGGCTTTTTTAAAGAGACGGTGCATGAAAACACTATTATTTTTTTTGATAAATCCTTTACACTAAATGATAAGTACAGTAATCAACACTGTCACTGTACTTCATATATATGTGACTGACATGTTTCTATCTATCTAATCTATGTGTGATTCTCTATTCCTTCTATTCTAAATTGTCGGGTACCGCTGCTGAATTGCCGGCCGGCTTTTTTAAAGAGACGGTGCATGAAAACACTATTATTTTTTTTGATAAATCCTTTACGCTAAATGACAAGTACAGTAAGCAGCACTTTCACTGTACTTCGTATATATGTGGCTGACATGTTTATATCTATCTAATCTATGTGTGAAGCTCTATTCTTTCGGTTCTAAATTGTCGGGTACAGGTGTATGCCGCTGCTGAATTGCCGGCTTTTCATGTTTCACTGTTGGCACTGTTCCCATCGATTTGGGCAATCACTGTAATGCCACAACCACCATGGCTGTGGCATTACAGTGAGTGGCAGACAATCCCTGCATGATTGGTGCTCTAAATAGCGCCAGACATGCAGGACACGCTTTTGGTGCACGAACAGTTATCGAACATAACCTCGAACAGCCGAATTTTTTGCAAATCGTTCGAGTTCGTCGAACAACTCGAACACCGCCCAAAACAGCTCGAATTTGAGATTGGCGAACAGTTCTAGTCGAACACCGCTCATCTCTAGTCACCAGCAAAGAACCCCCACACCATCACACCTCCTCCTCCATGCTTCACGGTGGGAACCAGGCATGTAGAGTCCATCCGTTCATGTTTTCTGCATCGCACAAAGACATGGTGGTTGGAACAAAAGATCTCAAATTTGGACTCATCAGACCAACGCATAGATTTCCACTGGTCTAGTGTCTATTCCTAGTTTTCTTTAGCCCAAACAAGTCTCTTCTGCTTGTTGCCTGTCTTTAGCAGTGGTTTGCTAGCAGCTATTTTACCATGAAGGCCTGCTGCACAAACTCTCCTCTTAACAGTTGTTGAAGAGATGTGTCTGGTGCTAGAACTCTGTGTGGCATTGACAGGGTCTCTAATCTAAGCTGCTGTTAACCTGCGATTTCTGAGGCTGGTGACTCGGAAAAACTTATTCTCAGAAGCAGAGGTGACTCTTGGTCTTCCTTTCCTGGGGTGGTCCTCATGTGAGCCAGTTTCTTTGTAGCGCTTGATGGCTTTTGCAACTGCACTTGGGGACACTTTCAAAGTTTGCCCAATTTTTCAGACTGACTGACCTTCATTTCTTAAAGTAATGATGGCCAGTCATTTTTCTTTACTTAGCTGCTTTTTTCTTGCCATAATACAAATTATAACAGTCTATTCAGTAGGACTATCATCTGTGTATCCACCAGACTTCTGAACAACACAACTGACGGTCCCAACCCCATTTATAAGGCAAGAAATCCCACTTATTAAACCTGACAGGGCACACCTGTGAAGTGAAAACCATGTCCGGTGACTACCTCTTGAAGCTCATCAAGAGAATGCCAAGAGTGTGCAAAGCAGTCATCAAAGCAAAAGGTGGCTACTTTGAAGAACATAGAATACAAGACATATTTTCAGGTGTTTCACACTTTTTTGTTAAGTATATAATTCCACATGTGTTAATTCATAGTTTTGATGCCTTCAGTGTGAATGTACAATTTTCATAGTCATGAAAATACAGAAAAATCTTTAAATGAGAAGGTGTGTCCAAACTTTTGGTCTTTACTGTAGCCATCTATACAAAGCAGGGGGCCGGACTTAGCCATCTATACACAGCAGGGGGTCGCATGTAGCCATCTATACACAGCAGGGGGCCATACGTAGCCATCTATACACAGCGGGAGGCAGCACGGCGCCATCTATACACAGCGGGTGGCTGCACGGCACCATCTATATACAGCAGGAGGCCGCATGTAGCCATTAGTGTTGAGCGAGTATGTTCTGTCCGAGTTTGCTCGGGCCGAGCTCCGAGTATTTATAGCTGCTCGGTGATAAGGTTAAATCGCTCCCGTGTGCATAATTTGCAACTGTTTGGCAGCTTTATTACATGTGAGGAATGTGTAAGAAATAGACATTCCTTCCATGTAATAAAACTGTCAAACAGTTGCAAATAATGCACACGGGAGTGATTCAAGCTTATCACCGATCAGCTATAAATACTCGGTGCTCGGCCCGAGAGTACTCAGCGATAGGGTTAACAGAACATACTCGCTCAACACTAGTAGCCATCTATACACAGCAGGAGGGCGCACATCGCCATCTATACACTGCGGGAGGCCGCATGTAGTCATCCATACACAGCGGGAGGCCGCATGGCGCCCCCCAGATACAGCGGGAGGCCGCACATAGCCATATATGCAGCGGGAGGCCGCACGGCGCCATCTATACACAGCAGGAGGCCGCATGTAGCAATCCATACACAGCGGGAGGCCGCACGTAGTCATCAATACACAGAGGATAGCCGCACGGCGCTGCCCAGACACCGCGGGAGGCCGCACGGCGCCCCCCAGAGAAAGCAGGAGGCCGCGCGCAGTCACGCACACACACAAACATATACAGACATATACAGTACAGACAAAAGTTTGGACACACCTTCTCATTTAAAGATTTTTCTGTTGTTTCATGACTATGAAAATTGTACATTCACACTGAAGGCATCAAAACTATGAATTAACACATGTGGAATTATATACTTAACAAAAAAGTGTGAAACAACTGAAAATATGTCTTATTTTCTTGGTTGTTCAAAGTAGCCACCTTTTGCTTTGATGACTGCTTTGCAGACTCTTGGCATTTTCTTGATGAGCTTCAAGAGGTAGTCACCGGAAATGGTCTTCCAACAATCTTGAAGGAGTTCCCAGAGATGCTTAGCACTTGTTGGCCCTTTTGCCTTCACTCTGCGGTCCAGCTCACCCCAAACCATGTCGATTGGGTTCAGGTCTGGTGAGTGCGGCGGCCAAGTCATCTGGCGTAGCACCCCATCACTCTCCTTCTTTGTCAAATAGCCCTTACACAGCCTTGAGGTGTGTTTGGGGTCATTGTCCTATTGAAAAATAAATGATGGTCCAATTAAACGCAAACCGGATGGAATAGCATGCCGCTGCAAGATGCTGTGGTAGCCATGCTGGTTCAGTATGCCTTTAATTTTGAATAAATGCCCAACAATGTCACCAGAAAAGCTCCCCCACTTCATCATACCTCCTCCTCCATGCTTCACGATGGGAACCAGGCATGTTGAGTCCATCTGTTCACCTTTTCTGCGACGCACAAAGACACGGTGGTTGGAACCAAAGATCTCAAATTTGGACTCATCAGACCAAAGCACAGATTTCCACTGGTCTAATGTCCATTCCTTGTGTTCTTTAGCCCAAACACATCTCTTCTGCTTGTTGCCTGTCCTTAGCAGTGGTTTCCTAGCACCTATTTTACCCTGAAGGCCTGCTGCACAAAGTCTCCTCTTAACAGTTGTTGTAGAGATGTGTCTGCTGCTAGAACTCTGTGTGGTATTGACCTGGTCTCTAATCTGAGCTTCTGTTAACCTGCGATTTCTGAGGCTGGTGACTCAAATAAACTTATCCTCTGAAGCAGAGGTGACTCTTGGTCTTCCTTTCCTGGGGCGGTCCTCATGTGAGCCAGTTTCTTTGTAGCGCTTGATGGTTTTTGCAACTGCACTTGGGGACACTTTAAAGTTTTCAAAATTTTTCACACTGACTGACCTTCATTTCTTAAAGTAATGATGGCCAGTCGTTTTTCTTTACTTAGCTGCTTTTTTCTTGCCATAATACAAATTCTAACAGTCTATTCAGTAGGACTATCAGCTGTGTATCCACCAGACTTCTGCACAACACAACTGATGGTCCCAACCCCATTTATAGGGCAAGAAATCCCAATTATTAAACCTGACAGGGCACACTTGTGAAGTGAAAACCATTTCCGGTGACTACCTCTTGAAGCTCATCAAGAGAATGCCAAGAGTGTGCAAAGCAGTCATTAAAGCAAAAGGTGGCTACTTTGAAGAACCTAGAATATAAGACATATTTTCAGTTGTTTCACAATTTTTTGTTAAGTATATAATTCCACATGTGTTAATTCATAGTTTTGATGCTTTCAGTGTGAATGTACAATTTTCATAGTCATGAAACTACAGAAAAATCTTTAAATGAGAAGGTGTGTCCAAACTTTTGTTCTGTACTGTACATACACGCATAAACACAGTTGAAACACAAAAATACATATAAACAGACATCACACAATGATATCTGCCTGCACACCCACACTCACTCACTCACTCAATCACACACTCACACACACACACACTCACACACACACACACACATTTAATCATGCACTCACCATTCCCCTGCTCGGCTCCAGTCGTCCAGCTCCTCTCTGATGCAGCAGTGCAGGGCGCATACTGCGTGACGTCTTGCTAGCAGACACGACCATGCACAGAGCCGTGTCTCCTAGCTGTGACGCGGTCGGGCCAGCACACAGGGAAGTTAAAAGGTGCAGTGCTGGCCTGGCCGAAGAAGAAGCAGAGGCCCTGCGAAGCTGCTGGGGGAGCGGTCTTAGGCCCCCCTGCCTCTGCCTGCCAGTGTGTGCCGCATTGGCGCCCACATATTATAGTGAGGGCCCTCATTATAATCCGTCTATGATTACAGCCATTTTTGTGTCATAACTCTAAAGTTACTCCTTGCCGGCTCTCCTAGAAAAACAGGTTTCTCTATACAAATGTAAAAGGAGATACCAGTAATTCATATAGATAGGGTATGGCAGAGCAAGGAGAAGCCAACGGATACTGGCCACGTAGTTCTCAGTCTAAATGTCTTCTCTGAAATACAGCAGAGTTTCAGAGTAAAACATACACATCTGCAATAGTCAAACCAGTCAAATTCATTCTGTTTATGTTTCGGGCAGGATAAATCAGATGATAAGTTCCCTTTAATGTTTTTACTATCTTTTGTTTGTTCACAAGCCTCCACATATGCTTTTAAAAGTTAGTAGAATTATAAATATTACTTAAAAAATCAACAAAACGACTAAGATAATTTGGTCTCAAAATTTTGAAAATTTATTTTTTCCTAAGTTACTCTGTTATTTAAAGTGTGCCTTTGACATTTTTAACTTTAAACAGCCAATATCTATATATTTTTATCGCACAATATTTAATACTATTTAAAAGTTATAAACCTCTTTTTCCAATAATTTTTCCAGGTGTGAACCTTGAAAATGTTACCTTTCCATGAAACAGTAAGATAAAAGAAGAAAGTGACCTTTTACCAATTAATGAGTGTCAATGAACTCCATGAAGCATATATCATTCAGCTACATTGTCTGTTTCATAGGATGGTATTGCTCAATAGGTCATTTAATTCACAGGATCTTTTCTACCTTATGAAAGGTTGGAGAAAAAAAAGAAAACAAACAAATAACATCAAAGGTGAAGGGTTTTGTATAAAACATTTGACCAGTTCATGTTCAAGACCTTTTTAAAATGCCCTGTCAGCAGCACGCTATTAACAGGTGAAAAGAAGCATTTAAAGATGAGATCCTGCTGCGCTGTATGGCACTGAGCAACCTGCCGTGTGTGAAAACAAGAGCAAAGAAGGAAGGAAGAGCCTCCTACACTCCAAAGGAATAACTTTTATCTTCATTTTTTAGATAATGCCCTTTGAGGAGAAAAAAAGGAAACAGCAAATATAAAGCAGAAGCCTTGAATCTTTCATAAAGAAAAGTATTGATCACCTGAAAGATCATTTATATCATTAAAAATAAAAAATAAATATATAATGTTCTGGTAAAAGAAAGAATGTTAATGTAGCCATTATTAAATGATTACATTGTAAATGGCAATTTATACGAAGTTGAAAACTAAAATCATCAATAAATAAAATATACACATAGTATATAAAATATGTTTACAGAATGAGCGCATTGCAAAATATCAAGTAAATATAGCAACACATTTTTCAATAGATTCATTTTTTATAATTTTTGCACGATGCACATACTGAACAAAAATAAAGATGTTCCTTTTGAATCAAAGTAGCTGGAAGGAACTATTCTGTCTCATAGCTGAAGGTTCCTCTAGTCTACAACATGCTTACTGTTTAGATTAGTATGGGCTATATCATCACTTCCATGACTCTTGGCTCTTCTTTTGTTTGCTTTTCTTTTTGACTGTATGTTTGGGGCTGTTGTACTGCGGCAGAATAATTTAGTAGCTAATCAGATGCCTCCTTGATGGTATTGCACGATGGATAAATATCTGCCTGTTTGTATTTATTTAAAGAAATAAAGCATAATAGTAAGATCTGGTTTAGTGGCATTGGGGTAGTACGTATCACATCCTTCTTAAGGTTGAATCCTGATTTCTAATCCAACCTAAGAATTAAACAAATGTATATTATTCTATTCATTTTTCTATGGTTTCATGATCTTTGTCCCAACACAGTGATATAATCTCCTTTTCCCATATTATCATGTATATAAATTCCTTATGTTTTTACTGTAATATGGCCTGAAGAAGGCAGTGGTCCAGAAGTGCATAGGCTCCTTTGTCACGATTAAACCTTTTGCTACCATTTCTGCCTATCTTCACTTCTTCATAAATAAGCAGCACCATTGGTTACCACATTCTTTTTTTTTATTTTTTATTTTTTACTCAACGCAGTGGGTGGCTTTGTTTCACTCAAGCAGCCATAAACATGAACAGCTTTATATTTGACAAAATGGATCAGTGCCAATTTTCATTCACCTACAATTGATGCCATTGATTAGATTGACCCTAGCATCTGACTGCCTATCCATTGACTTCTACACTGTTCTCCTACTATTAGTGCCATTGGCCCCTGTCAACTATACTGTACTGCTGCTCTGCTTACCATTGCTGGCACTACAATTCACGACATATACTTGCCTTGTCTCCATCATATTTCTATACTGTGTGACTTCTGCCGTTGCTACTGCTGAGGACAGGCAGCCACATATATCCTGCCTGAGTAATGTGTTTCATTATTGTATACTGTGCTGTCTCTAAACCGCCAAATATCTTCAGTTGCTGCCACTTCTGTTGCTACTGACACAAAACACCCTCCACACACTCATCTCCTGTGCTTGTGCAGGGTGTTGTATAGCTATATTGTATTCCCTCTTCAGGATGCACAAACAAGAACCAAAATAGGGAAAAAATGTATGGCTTGCTCACAAGTAATTGTTTTTTTTCCTTTAAAAACAGTAAATCTGTTACTGCTTCCTAAATAATGAGATCATAATCATGATAATAAGCATGGCTATCTAATAGTCATCTCTTTGCATAGTAATTATACTCCTGTCATCCAGCAAGCATTCCAGCATGTAGCTCGCAATGCTTGCAAGCATGACTAAGGGTTCTGTTGGTTCATTTTCTGACTCCTACTCAGACAGCTGGTTGTCATGGCCAGTGTTGTGTCCTCATCATCATTTTCACTCTTATTGTTAGCCTCTTCCCCTGCAAGTGCCTGCGATAACTCAATGTCCCCTTAAACATCCGTCTGCACCTTCTTCCTCATCGGCCATCTGTTCCTCCTCCACTTTCTCCACATTTTGCTGCTTGTAAAATTGACCTTCAGTGTCGTTAACCGACACAGGGTGCCAATGACCATGTACTAGTCGCAGTTCTTCCTTCATCCTCTATTGCATTCTGATGAGTGTTATTTGTAAATAATTATGAGGTGAAATACATCACTGATGTCACATTTGCCCCTTCTGCAAAAATTAATAGCCGTTTCAAAGAGCTTTATTAGGCATCCCTCATCAGCAAGAACTGTGGTTTCAAAGTAATCTATATTTCAGTTTGGCTGCTGCATGATCTTGTCTGTCACGGCTTTATACTTACTGTACAGATACTCCAACATATCCAGAGGTTGAAACTTCCCAAATCAGATGGCACTCCATTCTGTTTTTGTAAAGCCAAGAAGTTGTGCTTCACCACAGAATAATGCTTCGAATAAGCAGACACTTTCCTGAACACAGCCATAACCTTCCTCAAACGCTATTTTTTTAAGAAATGTTGCACATTTAAAATCAAGATGTGTGTTATGCAGAGAGCTACTTTGCACAAATGTAAGGCAGCCATAACGTTATTAGTATTGATGTTGCATTTACCATTTCCAGTGACCGTTCCAGCTGCAAAATATTTACTGCTCGATGAACAAAGACAATTTGTCTGCTATATGACCTTTGTAAACCAGGCTTCCTTTCAAACTATAAAACCACTTGGCAATGCTTTATCTTGCATTAACTAAATGAATGAGGGTGGTGTGCGAAAATCATTATTTGCCCAGTGGCTTTTTGGGGATGGGATCATAGCTGCTGAAGAAGATGTGGAGTAAGTGTGGGAGGTAACCAATAATCGCCTGTCGGCAAAAACAAGCGTAGGTCCCAGTCCTGGGTGCTTGACCACCTATTCCACTTTCAGTGGTGCATTGTTGCCGCTCAAAATAATTCACCCAGAGGGGCATGAACCCAATTATTTTCCCTTCTCATAATAGCTGATTCAGGTTTCAACAATGCAGTGTACTTTGGTACTCAATGGCCATTTAGGAGCACGTGCACGTGAGAACACAGAGCATGCACAAATTTCTGAGAGAAATAATGGCAGTTGGGTACCTTTCAATGAGGCTGGGAGCATTCCTTCTTTCATAAAAAGACAGCTAACTTCACCAGGTACTGCGGAATTGACTACTCCACCAGGAACTTGGCAATTTCTGGCGTGACAAACATGGCAGTGGAGGTGGCTCGTATGCTTCATAGTAGTGAGATCACAGACCTCCATGCATGTACCATGTGATGCATGTTACACAAATCTGGAAAGGCTGCGCTAAAAAGGTGAAGAAGCCTAGAATTCAATATTGTCATAAGAAGCGTCGGCTTGAGATTGCAAACAAGTGCAAAATGTGGACAGTTGATGATTGAAATGGGCGATTTGGAGCAATGAGATAAAAGTCAATAGACTAGGCTTTAATGGGTGCAAAGGGGCCTGGAAGAAATAAGGGAAAAAGTAGCTAAAGGATCAAGAAATTGAAGGAACTGTCAAGTTCGATGGAGGAAACCTGATGATATGGGGTTATTTCACAGCCTAAAGTGTTGGATACTTGACCAGAATCTACGGTGGTCTAAATGATGAGCTATATGTGAGTATGCTACAAGATGAGTTACTTCATACACTAGAGTACTATTGGTATGGAAAGGACGACATTGTGTTTCAGCAGTACAACGACCTGAAACATACGTCGAGATTGGCAAAGAAATGGTTCCCTGAAAATGAAGTAGAGGTGCTGGATTGGCCCCCACAGACCCCAGACCTCAACTGAATCGAGCACTTGTGGGTAGAGTTGAAGAAAAAGCTGCATACATACCCAAGTGAGTTAACCAGTGTGCACCAACTTTTTGAACGTGTAGAAGAGACCTTGGATCAGACTTTGGCTGAGACATGCTTGAATCTGATCAAGAACCAGAAGAATTCAGGCAGTGTTGAAAGCCAAAGGATGATTTACAAAATATTAACAAAACAATAAAAATTAAAATTTAGATTTTTAGGAGCAAAACAGTAACAAATCAGTGACATGAAAGGAATTTGAATAACTAATTACTTGCTAAATAGTTGCAAGTCAAATTTATGTATGAGATAGCCAAGATGATTGTCAATAAAATGATGGCAGTCTCACATTCGAAGCAGTAGTGGATAGTGAGATATGGAGCCTGAAAGTCAAAAGTTCAAAACATTGTTACCTTTTTCTCATCAGTGTAGGTCTTCAACTTACCCTCTCTTTCATTCCTCTCTATGCAACTGTATACTAGGGGTTCCATTGCCCTTTTTAGTGATTCTTCTGAGAATTACCTACTGGAAATACCCATCGAAATGTTGTGTTCATATTTTCAGAGACCTATTTATATCATTTTGACATATTCCAATTTTTGTAAACATACAGTGGGTACGGAAAGTATTCAGACCCCTTTAAATTTTTCACTCTTTGTTTCATTGCAGCCATTTGGTAAATTCTAAAATGTTCATTTTTTTTACTCATTAATGTACACTTTGCACCCCATCTTGACTGAAAAAAAACAGAAATGTAGAAATTTTTGCAAATTTATTAAAAAAGAAAAACTGAAATATCACATGGTCATAAGTATTCAGACCCTTTGCTCAGTATTGACTAGAATCACCCTTTTGAGCTAGTACATCCATGAGTTTTCTTGGGAATGATGCAACAAGATTTTCACACCTGGATTTTGGGATCCTCTGCCATTTGTCCTTGCAGATCCTCTCCAGTTCCATCAGGTTGGATGGTGAACGTTGGTGAACAGCGATTTTCAGGTTTCTCCAGAGATGCTCAATTGGGTTTAGGTCAGGGCTCTGGCTGGGCCAGTCATGAAAGGTCATGGCATTGTTCTGAAGCCACTCCTTTGTTATTTTAGCTGTGTGCTTAGGGTAATTTTCTTGTTGGAAGGTGAACCTTTGGCCAAGTCTGAGGTCCAGAGCACACTGGAATAGATTTTCATCCAGGATATCTCTGTACTTGGCAGCATTCATGTTTCCTTCAAATGCAACCAGTTGTCCTGTCCCTGCAGCTGAAAAACACCCCCATAGCATGATACTGCCACCACCATGTTTCACTGTTGGGATTGTATTGAGCAGGTGATGAGCTGTGCCTGGTTTTCTCCACACATACCACTTAGAATTATCACCAAAAAGTTCTATCTTCATCTCATCAGACCAGAGAATCCTATTTCTCATAGTCTGGGAGTCCTTCATGTGTTTTTGAACAAACTCTATGCGGGCTTTCATATGTCTTGCACTGAGGAGAGGCTTCTGTTGGGCCATAAAGGCCCGACTGGTGGAGGGCTGCAGTGATTGTTGACTTTGTGGAACTTTTTCCCATCTCCCTACTGCATCTCTGGAGCTCAGCCACAGTGATCTTGGGGTTCTTCTTTACATCTCTCACCAAGGCTCTTCTCCCACGATTGCTCAGTTTGGCTTGACGGCCAGGTCTAGGAAGACTTCTGGTGGTCCCAAACTTCTTTCATTTAAGGATTATGGAGGCCACTGTGCTCTTAGGAACATTGAGTAATGCAGAAATTTATTTTTAACCTTTGCCAGATATGTGCCTTGCCACAATTCTGTCTCTGAGCTCCTTGGGCTGTTCCTTTGATCTCATGATTCTCATTTGGTCTTGGTTCGTGACTTTCCAAATCAAGTCCTATCAGTTTAATTAAACACAGCTGAACTCCAATGAAGGAGTAGAACCATCTCAAAGAGGATCACAAGGAAATGGACAGCATGTGACTTAAATATGAGTGTCTGAGCAAAGAGTCTGAATACTTATGACCATGTGATATTTCAGTTTTTCTTTTTTATTAAATTTGCAAAAATATCTACATTTCTGTTTTTTCTCAGTCAAGATGGGGTGCAGAGTGTACTTTAATAAGAAAAAAAATGAACTTTTTAGAATTTACCAAATGGCTGCAATGAAACAAAAAGTGAAAAATTTAAAGGGTTCTGAATACTTTCCATACCCACTGTTAAACAGATGTTAGAACAATGCAAGTTTTCTTACATACCAGGCGATCTTGACCATTATCATGCCCTGACTGATCTCTTGAAAGGAAAAAAATCGATAATGGTTCGATGGAACACTCAGGCAGAAGAAGCGTTTCAGTCCATGAAGTTGGCCCTGTGTGGACAGCCGGTCCTCATCAGCCCCAACTTCCAGGAAACCTTCATTGTACAGACAGATGCCTCGGAGGTAGGCCTAGGGGCGGTATTGTCACAAAAAGTGAATGGTGAAGAGCAACCGGTTACCTACGTGAGTAGAAAACTTGTCCCGGCAAAGAAGAACTATAGTGTGGTAGAGAAAGTGTGTTTGGCTATTAAGTGGGCCTTGGAATCGCCACGTTATTATTTACTCGGGCATCAGTTCCGCTTGGTGACGGACCACTCACCCTTGGTATGGATGAGGAATGCCAAGGAGAGGAATGAGCGAGTCACCAGGTGGTTCCTGTCACTGCAAAATTTCAGTTTCTCTGTAGAACATCACCCTGGGAAGTCGCAGGCAAACGCAGATGCCCTGTCCCCGGCACCCTGTATGGTGTCAAATGTTCAACCCAACAAGTTTGAACAGAGGGGGGGAATATGTGAGGCAGTGACCGGGATCGCATATGAGGGATGGTATATATCCCCCAGAATGTGTACAGAGACCTATTAAATCCATTGGAGTGCATTGCAGTCACAAACTCACCCTAGGCTGCAATGCAGGAATGAAGGTGAGCATTGACCTGGTCAGGCTACCAGGCTAAGGCAGATTAGTAAAACCCGGCAGGGCCTTCATTTATTGGAGGAGGCTACAGGAAGACAGTGGGGCGGCCTCCTCCCTCCAACCTGGGTTTTCCAGTGGCTCTTGCCACAGGTCCTTTAAAAACCCTGCATAAAGGATTATTGTTGTTCAGTGTTGAGACCTGCTAGGAACATAGCAGGAAAGCTAGGTGGACCTGTGAGTAGCTTAACCCATGCCTGGGAAGGCTCTGCACCCATCAGGCTCTGAGCGGCCCTGCGTGGCCGTTGTCCACGGCAACCGTTGTTTAAGGACTCATGTAACTCTGCTGCGAACAGGAGGACTTTTCTGTTTACCCGTGAGTTGCTGAATAAAGCTGTTTATGTTGGACTTGCTTGGGTCACTGCTTCAGTTACTGCACGATGTGAACACCGCCGCCTTACAATATGTAAATTTTACTGTATATTTCATGTAAACTCTGTTGTAAAATTTGTATTGTATTGTATATTTCACTGTAAGTTTCACTGCAATATATACTCGGATTTGTAAGTTGGTATTTTAAGCGTTACTGTTTTTGGATTGCTTTTCTAATAAATCTTACAGTAGTACAGCACAATTGTGTTTTTCAATCCCTATGCTGTGTGCTGTTAGCACTCCTATGACTACACAGTACAAACATAAAATAACCTTCCGTGGTTTGGTGCCTATGTTTTATACATAAAATAGGCCCCCTGATTGACTGTGCTACACCATATGATTGGATTGCTGCAGGGCATTATGGAGAAGTCAGCACTTTTGCGCCTAATGGCATTAGTCTGCTCACTGAGTGTGCAGTATGTGTAAAATAGTGTCGGGCATTTACTTTTTTTTTTGCTTATCCCGGGAGATTAAATCGCAGATTGTTCAAATTTTCATGGGGCCACTGATTTCAATAAATTCAACTGGAATTGGATCCTCCACGGATCAATACACTCATTTATATACAGTGTATATTTTCATATACAATGTATATATTTATTTACAAAAGATTATAAATGTAAACATAGAGAATGACATAAATGAATGCATTCACAGTTTATTTCTCATCTTGCTGTTGGGTGCTTATCTGATAGGCTGCAGGGAAGATCAGAAAAACCCACAAATGTATTGAATGGAGGGAGAATTGATGAGCTGCAGAGAATGAACATGGGGGAAGAATGTACTTTCTAAGAAGCAAGCAGTTCAATGGACAGGTCTGTAACAGTATACATAAAATACTGGGATAGGAGTGGAAGTATAATGCCTGTGGATCAGGGACAAAAGAGAGAAAAAAAATTGTGAAGTTTGTAGAGTTGGTGGTGTAACAGACATACAGGGAGATGAGCAGGCCAAGAGGGAGCAGTTTAGACATTCTTATGCAGGGTAATCTAAAGGAAAATGTAACAATTTTATTAGCATTATGAATGAAATGGGCACAGTATAGATGAATTGTGCTATACTGCTGTGAGAATGACAAAAAAGACCAAGTATGGTTTCTCTGACACTTTTCCAGCACTGCAATTATGGCTACATAGAGCAGTGGAGGAGCAAAGTCCTGGCCAAAGAGAATGGAGTGAGGAGTACCGGAGCACAAGCAGTGCAGTGCAAGAACAGGCTGCGAGGACAGTGCAAAGCATCAAGGGTTTAGTTTTAAAAATAGTGCAGGAAGCTGCATGACCAGAAAAAGGAGCTTGGAAGCATCCAACATGGAGACACTGAACCAAAAATCTGGAGGAAGGGAAGACAGAAACCAAAAAAAAAAAACATTTTGTTAGAGACTTTTTCATTACAATCCAGCATAGAACAGCTTATACAAAAATAGAGCTTGGTGGCTAGACAATCCCTTTAACTATGTGATTGCTGCTGGGACACCCAGACCAGTGAAGCTCTGTCTTCTGAACACACAAAGCAACTGTCAGATGTGCGCTACTCAGGAAGCAGGAGTGGTATACGGTCTCAGTAGAAAGTCTTAGCGTGGCTAGACTCCATTATTCTGTAGGCAGTTTCTGAGCCCATCACATTGTTAAAAAAAAAATGTAGGTTCTCTTTACCAAGGAATTGATTTGGACAGGGTGACCATTTAGCCATAATACAACACAAATGGAATACATCTCTCAAAATGCCCTTTTTGAGGTTATATACAGTGCATTGTGAAAGTATTTGGCCCCCTTGAACTTTTCTAACTTTTGCCACGATTCTGGCTTCAAACATAAAGATATAAAATTCTAATTTTTTGGGGAAGAATCAACAACAAGTGGGACACAATTGTGAAGTGGAACGAAATTTATTTGATATTTTAAACTTTTTTAACAAATTAAAAACTGAAAAGTGGGGCATGCAATATTATTCGGCCCCCTTGAGTTAATACTTTGCAGCGCCACCTTTTGCTGCGATTACAGCTGCAAGTCGCTTGGGGTATGTCTCTATCAGTTTTACACAAAGAGAGACTGAAATTCTTGCCCATTCTTCCTTGCAAAACAGCTCGAGCTCATTGAGATTGGATGGAGGGAGTTTGTGAACAGCAGTTTTCAGCTCTTTCCACAGATTCTCGATTGGATTCATGTCTTGACTTTGACTTGGCCATTCTAACACCTGGATACGTTTATTTTTGGACCATTCCATTGTAGATTTTGCTTTATGTTTGGGATCATTGTCTTGTTGGAAGATAAATCTCCGTCCCAGTCTCAGGTCTTTTGCAGACTCCAACAGGTTTTCTTCCAGAATGATCCTATATTTGTCTCCTTCCGTCTTCCCATCAATTTTAACTATCTTCCCTGTCCCTGCTGAAGAAAAGCAGGCCCATACCATGATGCTACCACCACCATGTTTGACAGTGGGGATGGTGTTTTGAGGGTGATGAGCTGTGTAGCTTTTACTCCAAACATATTGTTTTGCATTGTGGCCAAAAAGTTTGATTTTGGTTTCAACTGACCAGAGCACCTTATTCCACATGTTTGGTGTGTCTCCCAGGTGGCTTGTGGCAAACTTCAAATGAGACTTTTTATGGATATCTTTGAGAAATGGCTTTCTTCTTGCCACTCTTCCATAAAGGCCAGATTTGTGCAGTGTACGACTGATTGTTGTCCTATGGACATACTCTCCCACCTCAGCTGTAGATCTCTGCAGTTCATCCAGCGTGATCATCGGCCTTTTGGCTGCATCTCTGATCAGTCTTCTCCTTGTTTGAGATGAAAGTTTAGAGGGATGGCCGGGTCTTGGTAGATTTGCAGTGGTCTGATACTCCTTCCATTTCAATATGATCGCTTGCACAGTGCTCCTTGAGATGTTTAAAACTTGGGAAATCTTTTTGTATCCAAATCCGGCTTTAAACTTCGCTACAATAGTATCTTGGACCTGCCTGGTGTGTTCCTTGGTCTTCATGATGTTCTCTACACTTGAAACAGAACCCTGAGACTATCACAGAGCAGGTGCATTTATACGGAGAATTGATTACACACAGGTGGATTCTATTTATCATTACCAGTCATTTAGGACAACATTGGATCATTCAGAGATCCTCACTGAACTTCTGGAGTGAGTTTGCTGCAATGAAAGTAAAGCGGCCGAATAATATTGCACGCCCCACTTTTCAGTTTTTAATTTGTTAAAAACGTTTAAAATATCCTATAAATTTCGTTCCACTTCATGATTGTGTCCCACTTGTTGATTCTTCCCCCAAAAAATTAGAATTTTATATCTTTATGTTTGAAGCCAGAAATGTGGCAAAAGGTAGAAAAGTTCAAGGGGGCCAAATACTTTCACGATGCACTGTACATATCGTATTTAGAACTCTTCCCTTTCTTTTAATTATGCTAAGCCTGTGCCTTACTTTTTCATATTGATTATGGATAAATGAACTACAAGGCAGGTTGTACCCTATTTTCAACTAAATATATGAGTTTTCACACAACAGTAAAAGTTAGGATTTAATTTTTGCATGTAATTTTAGCATGTGCTCTTCAGAGCATAACCTCATAAGTGACAGTTCACTAAGTTAGTCATGTTTCACATAAAATGTAATTGCTCTACCTGTAACCATAAATAAAAAATGTATTTTAGTTTATGATTCGTTTTATCTTAAATCAAAAAAGTTTAAATATAAAGTATTTCTCTGTGCAGGCTATATTTTCACCTCTAAAAACCTTTTTAAGCTTTTGAAGGAAAGAACTGGTATTTATTCAATTATGTAATTGAATAAATAATAGTAGTTTTAAAAAATGCCTTTTCACTTACTACTAATATCTAATAAATTGGTACTGCCAATTTAATTCTCATGTTACCACTTAGTCAAAGTTTCGATAACACAACCAATGCAATTAAAGGACATTTTATTCTTAGCATCTACTAATGCTTGATTGGACCACCTTTCACTCACTCCTGGTCATTGCATAGTACAGCATAGTACTGTTTATTAGGAAGCTGAGATTTGAATGACATGACACTCTGTTTGAATATATATTTCCAAGGATTAGACTAACAATTCCCTGGAGATTTAGTGAGTAAGGATTCTGTCTTATATTTAACTTAATAACTGAGTCAACTGATAACTTAATAAATAAGTCAAATTATAATTTTCAAATTTTTATTAGTGCAGTTTTAAAAGCTGTCAAGAATTACAATTTGCAACACAATGTTGCTCTGATTTATTCTATTTCTAAATGTTCATTACTAATTTGTCTTCCTCTCTCAAAAACACACCCACCAGCATTCTATCCTAAATGCTGCACCAAGGATTCTCTTTCTGCCCAGCAGCTACACCAATGCATCTACCCTGTGCCAGTCATTGCACTGTTTGCCCAATAGATAAACAAATCTCTGCATTCAGTGCACTAATTGCAGTAAATTTTTTTAGGCAATTCTAAAATATAAAGTGCTATGGTATATGATACTATTATATGTAGATTATTGTTAGTAGTTTCAATAGTAATAGTCAAGTAGCAGCAGTAACAAAGGTATTATTGATTAATCTGAGCTTAAAGGGAATTTGTCATCAGTTTTTCCCTTACAAACGATGCCCATTATTTTTAAGATCATGTGAATGGGTTTCCTGCGCAGTGGAATAAAAGAGCCGTGCAGGCGTGTCTCACTCTGTCCTATTGAACAGCCAGGGTCTTAACTTCACAGTGCCGGTCTGATTCCATTGCACTGGCGCAAGACTGCAGGAAACAGTGTGGATGACATAAAAATATAATCCACTTACATCCAGAAAGAAGAGGCAGAGCTTGATGGGACAGGGGCTGTGCTATTCACAATCTGGAGACGTCCATGCAACCGGACCGCGCAATCTACATGTAGCGCAAGACATGTATAAAATACATTTTTGGAGGTATGCAGGGACATTTCTGAAGATATAAAAGGGTTGAATGGTGAAACTGGTGACAGGTTTTCTTTAAATGGGCTCAGGTCTCCAATTTTTAATGTGCATCTACTCTAGGAATATGAGAATGATCAAATGCAATGTCAACTTGACCAGCTTTGAAGTTCCCCAAAAGGAGAACTTCAAAGTAGGTGTTTATAGGGTTTTTATGGTGTTTATAGTTTTTTTTCCCTATAATATAGCCCTATATTGCTCAGTGTCCCCATCACAAACATTGTTTGTGTTTGTCAGAATTCTTATGTTGCTGTTTTTTTAAATAAATCACCAGATTTTTACTCTCTATAAACTAATTTACACCAAGCATCACCCATCATAAAGCATTAAATGCCAGACATCTTATTTCATACAGTAATTTTGTGAGTCTCCTATGCATAACTCAGTGGTCTATAATACTACAAAAATGTAAGCTTTTCTATCCAAGAAAATATAGGATGACAAATCCATATACAAAGATTAAATCGCATTTAGGAAATAATTCATACATCGCTTTTTACAGCGCCAGTGTACTAAACTGCTTTTATCTGCATGCTTGTTAGATTTAACTAAATAATTTACAGCCTTCAAGCCTATCACAGTAATAATGAATATTAGATAAAATAAATAACCAGCAAGAAAACTTAATCCTTGTAACCATGCCATACTATCCATAAGGCTAATGTCTTAAATGTTCATTTTTGGCACATTTTCATTTTCAAGGAACTAAATTATATTTTCCAAACAGTGTTCTACATAATAGAAAGCAAAGCTACATCTTTCTATTTGTGAGCCAGAAATTAAACTTGCCAGAATTCAAAGGAAGAAAAAAATAACCAAAGGGGTTTTCAAAAATGTAAAACTCCATCATGCATAAATGGAGCCTCATCAGAGAAAGTAATTTCCCTGAAGAAAATACTCCATCTTTTGTTTTATGTAAGTTATCAACATGAATATTTTATTTAGTCTGAAACTGCCATTTCCCAGTTTCATAGTTAGCTCTGTGCCTGAGATAAAGAAAAGTTTCTTTACATACTGCTAAGGTCTGGCTCTCAGCTTGTTTTCATCTGTGAAAATTTTATTGTGTATACAATTACTAAATAACAAAATGTGGTTGAAGTCAGTACAGTAACCCTTTTAAGCCATATTAACTATTTATTTACGCAAAATGACTTCGAGACCTATTAAATTAATTAACTCCATATTAGAGATTTAGATAAAGAACTTTCATATCAAAATGTATCATTTATGCATATGTGTATTTTAAACATTATCACATTTATTTGAGTAGAATTTAATTATTCCCAAATTTTGCAAAAATCTGTATTCTCCAGATTACAGATATTTTTGCAATTTGCTCTTTGCGAATTCAGCAAAATGGCAGCCAGCTGTGACCGGCATTTTGGTAAACAGTGTAGAACAAGACAAATTAAAAAAATGAATAAATTAATTGATATTCGCCTCCCCACTCACATGTCCCGCCATACCAGCAGACCCTTCCCCAGTTCTCAGTGGCTTCTCTTTTCTCCTTTCCTCATTGAGTGCATTGTCTATGGCCTCTTCTCTTCAGGTCAGGTTTTCCAGCTGAACAATGTCTGGAAACTAAGGCATGGAATGATGAAGGTCAAAGGGACACCAAAGACCGGATGGCAGGATGCGGGGACAGCAGAACAGGTAAGTAGAATATAACTTTTTTTTACATCCTACATATTTTATGCAATGGGATAAGGAGAAACCACATCACATAATTAGGAACATTTAATTTTCAGGGAATAACTTTGCTGTGAATCAAATTTCTCTGTAAAATCTGCTTGATTTTCCAAATTCAAAACTCAGTAGATTCGCTCATGTTTAGTGTACTTATATGGGAAAAATTAAGTACTAAAGTGCATTTATACAGCTGTACCCTTGGCCATAAATGGGAGATCTATCCATGAAAATAAACTACTGTATTGGCGGCACAGACCAGAATTATTGCTGTAGTAATGTTCACTCAGACTTGCAACTACAGCTGTATAAATCTTTTTTGTAGACAGCGTCAGGTTTGGTCTCATGTCCTTGAATGTTTATGGTGTTAATGCATTTCAATGGTACTATTTACACATGTGTACAAAAATATTTTTAATGAGGAGCTAGTCCTCCCTGCCTTTCAATTGATAACTTGAGGAAGGACAGTGCGCTCATGAAATGCATTGTTGAATAAAGAATATACCTTTGACCTGAATATCACAACTGGGGAGCCCATTATTCCAACCAAGAGTATTTTTCCATTATATTTTTTTATCAAGTCAGTAGACTTGTATCCCACTGAGCCATGAGAGGAAAAGCAGCCCAGGACAGGAATTTAAATGTGTATGCCTGCAAGTAGTTTTGTGCCTATATAATAGCACAACCATCGATGAGCCTTGGATAGTTAAAGCATTTGTGAAGCTTACCTTTGTCCAAACCTACTACACGAATGGAGCGACACTCTTTCTTTTTCTTTTTTCCTTTTAGATAATGCTTTCATTTGGGTTCACAAGAAGAATTTCACTGCCTGCAACTTGTCTTTAAAATGTGCTCTATATAATAGGCCGAATACACATTTGGTTGCTCGAATGAAGCATAAGTATTTTGTCAGTGTTGTCAATAGTTCATCTGTATTTGTTGTATTAGCATTTTTTTTTTTTAATTAACAAGGATCATTATTATTTGGATAACATTTTTTTCATACTTTCTTTTAATTAATTAAAAGAGCAATAACACCATGACTTGAAACTGAAATATTATCTCCAGAGTTAGTTCTTGTGGGTGGTATTGACCGCAAGAGAGACAGTGTAAATTTCAGAGCTGGGTGGTATGTTTCCACCCAACAAGCTCTGTCTACTCTACTGTTGGGGGAGCGCCTTCTCCTTTTTCTGAGCATGGTGTGTAATTAAGGCCAGACCTCTAATGTAATGGAAATATTCAGTCACAACCATGGTTGAATGAATGAGGAGGAATATGACACCTAGAACATCTGTTTTAGAGATTTTGGAGATCTCAGCAGTACAGTCCCTATGATCAAATTTATTTTTCCCCAAATATCCATAACTACTTACTGTTTATTGTCTTTGCAAAATTCAGCCTCGCCTGACATGGAAAGAGTGTAAGGTAATGTTCATCAATATTTCACATCTGTGTGATCTCTTTCATATAATGTTGTGACTATTTGTATCCTGGTGGGAACTTTAACCTACTCTTGCATCTGTACAATTGGCTCTTTTCTGTGATATGACATACATTTGATCATAGTTTATGTGATTTGTCTATACTGTAGATAGGTAATAAAGGTATTTGATGAGAAAAACTCTTAAAATGCAGATTTTCCCTGCACGGACACATTTTTAAATCTAAAACTGCATTGCAGTTTTGTGCACACAGTAGGAGGATTGTATTCCTGCTCTTCAGGAAAAAGGCCAAGTGGATTTCAATTTCTTCTTTAAAGGGATCTGCAAAAGGTCCCAGAGGTTAGAACTTGTTGCACTTAAAGTACGAACTTGCACTTAAAATCCCACGAACAAAGCACATAAAGTGTACTTTGTTCATGGGAAAATCCCTTTAATTTTTTTCATGGTCATGGACTATATTTTCTTGACAACTGTACAGAATTAATTCAAAGTCACTACTTTTGCAGTCATTCAGGATGTGTGTAGGGCTGTGAATGAATGCTGCACATTCTAAAGCATTATAACAAATGCTAATTTATATATTATAACTAGATTTACTGTATTAATGCATTCAATGAAAATCTATAAAACAGTAGGAACTCTGAAATTGCAGTATTTAGGTTTTTAAATGCAAAAATTGTAACATCACTAAACATAAGATGTACTCATAAAGATGATGCTGATCCTACTCCTGTATGACTCCTGTCTGAGCTCCCCTAGCTTAAACCTTTTTTAAGCTATTTAATGCAAACAACTTTTTTTTATGTCAAAGTTATTTCAAACCATCTGGCTATGGGTAAAACGGATGGTAACCAGTGGTAACTAACAACCTATTTAATAACACTCTGCACTAACATACTATTTAGGTTTTTTAAATTGTAAACATTTTTGAAAAATTGTCACATTTTGGGGCCAGGTGACTGCTTTATTGGTGTTTATCATGTATTTGGTCGGTGCATACAGAAGGAGCCGTGACTATTTCTACAAGAGTGATGCAAAAATTATTTCTGTTTGGGAAGAAACATCAGGTTTGTAGTTTGCTAAAAGAAGAAACTATAGCTTTATCACAAACCAACCAAAAATTATCTTGATTTTATGATCGACATTAGGTTCATTCTTTGAAAAAGAAAGAACCAATGACTTTTTATCAACTCATGCAAAATTTAACCTGTTATTTAGGGAAAAGGAACAGGTTTGCTGTCTTGAAGGTGACAAGAGCCTCAGCAAGCCATGTAAAATTTATAATTGTCCATATTATTTTAGGATTAGCAAAAGGTTGACTGTTTGCAAAATAAAGAAACAATGTCTTTTTACCAAGCTGTTCTGAAATCATGCCTATTAATTTTAGAGCAGGAACTGTTTTTCTTTTTTGAAAATGAAAGAAACATGGTTTCTCAATAAGGTGTGCAAAAATGATGCCTTTTGTGGAAGGAAAACCTTTTCTTTGTACACTGAATTGGATATGCTTCCCAGCAGGAGTACAATTTATCTACACATATTGGACAAACAGGGAATGTGTGTGCATTTCTATTGGCAACTGCAATGGAAATGCAAGTAGCAAAGTCTACAAAGTATTGAAATATGATTAGGCAGGCAATGAAATGTCAGGCAGTGTAAGACTAGCACTGACAGCTCCGGCAGCATCAGTACAAAATAACAGTTAAAATCACATAGGATAGACAGGAGATGTGTGGCTGATATGACTTTCTAGTGGCAGTGGCAATCTGCACAAGTCACACAATATAAAAATATGACAGGGCAGGCAAGAAGATGCAATAAACAAGCAGGATATGACTGGCTGGGGTGGCTATCTAGCTAAAATGGCAGTGGCAGAAGCCATACAGTATAGAAATATGACACGGCAGGCAAGTATATGTCTGGCAGGGTGGGAGCATAACTGGCTGCTCCAGTAGAAGCAGCACAGTGTAGATGACATGATAGAAAGTAGATGCTCGGCAGGGCTTGTGAAATCAGCATTGGTGGCAGATTAAAAATGAAATGTAGAACACAATGGACAGGCCTGAAAGCTTCAGGAGATCTAATAATTGGCATTAGAGATGATCAAATCTTTTAAGATTCAAATTCCCCATATTGTGTAGATTTTACAGTGAAATTTGATCAGCAGCAAAGTTATTGTTTGCGAATTGAATGTTCCTTGTTATACCATAGATTATCTCCAGATCCGGGAACATTATAAAAGTAGGATATAAAAATAAAAACTATTCACCTCACAACTCACTTGTCCTGCCATCCTTACAGCCCATTGTTTGGTCCTCCACTCAGCTCCTCTTCTGTTCATCTTCTCCATCATGCGCATTTTCTTCAGCCTCTTCCCTCAGAAGTCCAAGGGATGTAAAGAGAAAAAGTACACAGTAGAGGTAAGACAGAAGTTGGCTATTCAAGTGGTGCATCTCCATTTTCCATTTACTGAGTTTCAGGCTGGCACAAATGCAGATGAAACATATGATTCATCATGTCATATATACTGTAATCACTGCAGCTGCCTTGGCTACTTGCTCTTGCCCTGATGCTGGCACAGATGGGGGAGTGTTGGCTCTGTGGTAAGCAGTAAGTTGACTCCTTGCTAGACGTGTGACCAGCAGGTGTCTTTTAAAGCTTCACTGATCAGGAAACAAAGCTTATTCTTCTAGGGCAACAATTTTAACATTCTTTCAGAAGATAGAAAAATTCCCCCACTTTGCTTTTATAGCGAGTATCTAAAATCATGGTTATCCAATAGTCATTTCTTTGCTTGATGTTATCGCCTGTCTTCCCACAAGCAATCGCAAATACAGCTTGTCATGCTCACCAGCATGAACAAAAGCCCTGTTGGTTTATTTTTGACACCCCAATGAGATGGTTGGTTATCATAGTAAGCGTCATCATCATCAATATCCCTCTGTCAGCTTTTTCCCCTGTCTGTATCTGTGAAAACTCTATGTCCCCCTCTACATCCATAAGCTGCTGCTTCTCCAACAAGCAAAGCATGAGCTGAAAGCACAGGACTAAAACAGAGAAGATAAAGTTCTAACTAGCAGTTGGAGCTAAAGGTTGAGCAGATCAAATGCAAGTCTTCCATACCCAAGGCTCACAGAAGTGTAAACAGTAAGGAAGTGACCCCTTAGTTCCATGACTGAGCAGTGTCCAAAATTCCAGGGGTTAAACAGGATTTCTGTATTGTTGCCACACATCGATTGCAACAGAGGTGTGGTCCTGCCCTGGGACTGAAGTGGAAACAGAGTAGCTAGGTAGCGGCTGGGGTTGAATTAAACATTTTTGCAAATCATACATTGTTTTAAAATAAAGATATTTAGCTATTTTGCAAGTTCAAATTTGAATTGATCCACTCATCTCTAATTAAGACCTTTCTCTTTTCTGTAATCTTGAGTATCTTTCCCATCCTGGTTTCTTTTTGGCCTCCATGATGGACACTCTTGAGACCAGTAAATTGGAGCATGAATTATAGTGTATCTTAACCGAAATCAAAGAGAAAAGAGGTACCATGCAGACAGACCACCACTACCAATAAAAGATGCACGGATGGGTCATATAATACCTTGTACTTTGGAATGGCTATGGACCAGAAGAAAGATCTTGATTGTTGGCTAGTGGTCAATGCTAGCAATCTTACTAAGAGGTTCCATCAGTCTTTCCCTAATAAGCTTAACCCTGCAACATGATTATTCCTGCCAGCCTGCTCCAGCTACCTGAGAACTCAGGACTAGTGTTGAACGAGTATGTTCTATTAACCCTTTCGCCGAATATGCTCGGGCCGAGCTCTGAGTATTTATAGCTGCTCGGTGATATGGTTGAATCGCTCCCGTGTGCATGATTTGCAACTGTTTGACAGCTTTATTACATGTGAGGAATGTCTATTTCTTACACATTCCTCACATGTAATAAAGCTGTCAAACAGTTGCAAATCATGCCCACGGGAGCGATTCAAACATATCACCGAGCAGCTATAACTACTCGGAGCTCGGCCCGAACATACTCGGAACAGAACATACTCGCTCAACTCTACTCAGGACCCATATGTAAGTCCATTTGCCTTTACAGGGGCCAAAGAATTAAGGCCAGGGGTGTCCTGGGTCCTGCTAGTCAATGTAGCTAGAGAAAAGCCTGAAGGTGGAAACCTTATTTAGAGCTGTCTGGTGACCATGGACAAAGCCATGATACAGTTAACATGATCTGAAAATTTCTGAAGGGATATAAATTAACAACAAGTATGCTCTAATGAAATAATCATGGGATTTATGATAGAGAAATCTGAGAGAAATCAACATATTATTGCTAATCATGATTAGTTTTAAGTGATGAACTAAACCACTTTAAAATTGTATCTATTCATCTACTGTGTCTAGCTAAGTAGCTATAAGTTGAGACCCCAGGATCATTTCTGCTAGTATGTTATAGACAACCCAGTTTGGCACTGTTTAGAAGAACCCTTCAAACAACAGGAAATTATTATTTCTCATATTTGTATAACTGACATGCTGGAATTCTTCGATCATTCCTATTTAATTTTCATGCCTCTGTGATTCATTTTCTGAAACAATAACCACCAATGATAAATTTACTTTCAGGCGTAATGCAAGTAGAATGCCAATGAAAGCTTTAGCAGAGTTCCTTATTAGTTTTATTATATGCCATGACAATTTTTAAAAACCTTGAGGTTATTATTCTGCTTTCTGTTAGGCTTAAATATATTCATAAAAATGAAATCTGTCTCATTATGGGCGCCGTTCAGTGGAATTGCCAGAACTCCTGCATAATTCCTGTTATGCTATATGTATTTTTCTGCATTCTTTATCATTTTCTTTAATTCTCCTCACAGATTACTTGCTCCAAGACTGCATTTAAATGTGGTGATTCTGTTTATTAAAAATAAATAAAAGAACTGTGACTAATATATTATTCATATTGATTTGTAGCTGGAGCTTTCCTTTGGATTAAACAGCCTTCCAAGCATTTTAACTACTTTCAGGTACAGTATTGAAAGACTGTCATCTAGCAATTTACCATCCATAAAAAAAATGGTTTTATTATTATTACAATTCGCCCCTTTTTCAGATAAAAAAGAGTGTGAAATATTTCATTTGATATTGCCATATGACATATAGCATATTAGCATATGATGAGTGGCACTAAAAATGATAACTATTCTATAATTTGCTTAATAGGGCTCATTACGGAAGATACATTAAAGGGGATTTATTAAAGGCTTTACACCAGCTTTATGGCATACAAAACATATACATTTTGGTGTGAACAATTGTTGCTCACATTTTTTTTGCTATTTTCTGTTATTTTATGCCATTTTAAAAAATTGTGCCTAAACTCAACATTGAAAGATGTAAAAATCTGGATTAAGCAAGATTTATAAATTTAGACTTTTCAAATAGACGGTGTTATAACTAAAAATGCACCAAATTTATCTAAGATAGTGCAACACTTTGTGAAATATGGTGCAAATAATGACAATGTTGCTGCAAGCAAAACTGATGTAAAAATTACTCTCATGATAAATTTGCTCCAAAGTGTTTTTAGTCTGTATCAGTGAAAAAAGCAATCTCTCAACAGGGAACATAAATCCATCATAAATACACCAGATTCAGAAATTGTCTGAAGGCAGATTATTTTTGAGAGACAATATAATCAGCAGTTTGAAATCGGATCTATAGTTCCCCCAACAATAAATTATTTGGGGCTCCGTGATTTTACCGCGATATTGATGCATTTTATTGCCTGTATTTTTACACGATTTTACAGCTATTTTGATGCGTGTTATTGCCTGCGCTTTTGCGACGATTTTGTCTAATTTTTGTTGCGATTTTGCCTGCGTTTTTTCAGCGCACTCAATGCACAGAGAATTGACATGCTTATGATTATTTTCTATATTCGCTTTTGATGTGTTTTGCAAAAAATGTGACAAAAACACACAGAGAATTGACATGCTGATGATTATTTTCTCCACCAAATCTGCAAGTCAAAAAATACTCAATGTGAATGACACTTCACGTTTCTCATACACTTTGCTGCAGAGTTTTTGGTACGTTTTTTGCATGCGTTTTTGTACAGCAATGAATGCTTTTGGACCTAAAGATATTTGAAAAAAGAAACGTGGGACATCGGTTTAAGAGTATGTGCACACAATCAGGAGCAGCTGCAGGTTTGACGCTGTGTGCTTATTAGTGATGAGCGAATTTGTTCGAAATCCAATCTTACAACTTAAATTTGACAAGAATGTGGCAAATTCAGATTTGTGATTGGAAATGCGAGCAAATTTTATTAAATTCGGGAAAAATCAGCAACATTCAGTGAATAAATGCAGGAACAAGATTGTGGAGCAACTGCAGGGTTTTCAACAGCTTTGCTAGCATAGTGCTTGTGTATGATGAGCGGGAGGACGTGGTAGTTGAGTGGGGGGGCCGGCGATAGCTCAGAAAAGGTCAGATCAGCAGTGCGCTTGCAATTTTTTTTCTTCCTGTAGGCGGTAACTTTAAGTCAGGAAAGCACGTCTAGCCAATCCAAGCGCAGGAAGCATCCACACTGTCCATACACAAGGGCTTCTGCAATTGGCTGCTGAAATCATATGTTCTCTCCATATAAAAATTGCCATGTTCCCTCAGCATCATTTTATCCATGTCACTGCTGGAGACAGATGCTGCTCAGTGTGCGCCCGTGTAATGAGAGATATTACCTAGATAGATGGGCACTTATTTGGAAATCAAATAGAGTAGATAAGTCCTCTGCTGTGTACCTGTTCAATCGACCTTTCAGCACATCTTTTTTTCTTGTGCAATTACTGAGATTCTGACAGAAAGAGCAGGGCCCATGCCATAGAACAGTGTTGTGCACCGGTTGTTTTGTGCTCCATGCAGTATACCTTCAATCTATTTTTGCAGCTGCTAATGTAATAAAGCATGCAAGCAAGCCCTTGTTGGCCACTTTTTGATTTTGAGGGGTTGAAATTCAGCTATCTGCAGAGCTTGTCAGTGCAGAGCAGCCGGGCAGGCCAGCACCTCCAAGACATATAAGGAGAGGTCGGGCCAAGTGTCCCGCTTAGATACCCAATAATTAAAGGGAACTGAAGAGTCAGAAGTGACGCACGCATGGTCACTTAAGTGCCCCTTGACCATGTTCTGGAACTTATCCCTCCTTGGCATTGTTACAGGCACATATAGCCCTTACTGTTGCGCTGGTTTACTGAAAATTGCCCAATTTGTGCACATTCCCCCCCCCACCTCTGTTGGAGCTGGTTTTCGTGTCTCTCCCCATTATCCCTAGGTGTTGAAAAGTGCCGGTACCTCTGCCACCAGCATTGTCTGAGGGTGATGTTTTCGGCAACTGATCTATAACAGCCCTCTTGAACGATTCCATTGTAAAACTCTTTGGTGACTCCAAAAGGAGAGAAGGAAATTTCTCCTTGTACCGTGGATCGAGAAAGGTTGCCAACCAGTATAGGTTGTTGGATAAAATGTGTATCATGCGAGGGTTTTGCCACAGACACTTACACATGAACTGTTCCATGTGAGCAAAGCTTCAAAAGGGCAAATGTTCTTTTGTTCCCAACAGTAAAAACGATACCCATCCTCTGACCTAAACAGATCAGGTTCAGCAGAGTGTGTTGCCGCTTTGCCGATGCGCTGCTGCACAGGTCCCAGCTTGGCAGTGATGGGGAGGGTAATTCAGCAGAGGATGATGAGCAGGAGGAGGGGAGAAAGGAAGTGGAATATGAAGAGGCGGAAACCCTGACAGAACTTGGACCCGCTATTCTTGGCGTGGGTAGGATGTGTGATGTTCCATTTTGCGCCTTTGTACCACACTCTATCAGGTTAACCCAGTGTCGCATGACAGAAATGTATCATCCCTGCCCACAACAACTTGTCCAGTTGTCTGTTGTTAGGTGGACCTTCCCGGTTAGGGCGTTGGTGGGAGCACGGTTCAGATTGCTTAACACGTGCTTGTGTAATGCAGGGACGGCACACCAGGCAAAATAGTGGTGGCTGGGAACACTGTATTGTGGGGCAGCCACAGCCAAGAGATCACGGAAAGACTGTGTTCCCACGTGCCTAAACGGAAACATCTCCACAGCTAGCAATTTGGCAATGTGCGAGTTTAGTATTTGTGCCTGTGGGTGCATGACTGGGTATTTACACTTTCTTTCCAAGCTTTCAGACATGGAAAATTTGACGCTTCGCTGGGACAAGGAAGTGGATATAGTTGATGCTTGTTATGTGTGAGTAACCACAGCTTGTGGGCAGGAGGCATGAGCGCCTGCTTCCTGGACAGTAGATTCTGAAGGACTTAGCCCAGGCGACATGGCATTGGTTTGACCCGCAGACACAGATTTGGTACCTTGGTGTTCCGCCCTCCTACTGGGGTGCTTGGCTGCCATGTGGATTCGCATACTGGTGGTGCTCAGGTTGCCTTTTTCCTGGCCTCTGCTCAACTTGGTATGGTAGATGGTACAGACTACAATGTTTTTCTCTGAAGGACTTTCAGAAAAAAAATTTCACACAGCAGCTGAATGCCCCTTTGCCCTGACTTGACGCACAACAGGGGTGACCCAGTTCTCACTCTGGGCAAACCACGACCCCTTGGTGTCTGTGTTAGTGCTACATATCCATATTCCTCTGTGTTTCTGTCAGGGCTATGCATGCGAACAGTCCAGGTCGGATCAGTGGACTCATTAGCAACCACCTCGTCTTCCACCTCATCCTCCTTCCCAGTTGACATTTTAGGCTGACCTGATGGCAATTGTGTCTCATCGTCATCAGCCTCCATCTCCGGAGACAGTAAATGACATTCCTCCAAGTGGCTTTCTTCTGGCCGTAGGTCCTCAAATACTTGAGCATCAATGAACGCCACCTCCTCTTGTCCCTCTTCAATGCTGCACGGTGATAGGCAAGGGCCTACCAAAGGATACGTACCAAACAGATCCTCAGAGTGACCAAGCTTGGGGTCATATGTCTCCTGTGACTGATAATCATGGGAGAAAGGAGAACCAGCTTCAGGATTGGATGGGCCAGCCTTCTGTGTATCGACAGTAGACTGTGTGGTCGTGGAAGATTTGTTGCTGCTTGGCAGAAGCGTAGAGGCCTTGTCTGCTTTCCAAGACAGAATCTGCTCTCACTCTTCCGGCTTCCACACACGTTCACGTTCCAGACTGGGAAATTTTTCCAGGAACATAGCGGATGCATCAAGCTTCTTCTGACCTGACACAAACTGAGTGCCTTTTCGCGCACCACTGGCAACACCACGTCCTTGTCCTTAAACAACAAGCTTTTTTGGCATTTTGGATTTTGCTGACAGATTTTCAGATGTTGATGGCACAAGCCAAGCTAGCTGTCACAGCCAAAATAGTGGGTAAAATGGCCTGGTGCGTGCTTGGTAACAGGCAGTAGGAAATGTTTGGACTACTGCTTTGCATAGTGCACTAAACGCATTTTTAAGTGGATTAATGTGGACAGAAGGCAGGCTGTCATCCCAAAAACAGCAGAGAAAATAGCCTGGTGCGTGCTTTGTAGCAGGCAGTAGGAAATGTTTGGACTACTGATTTGTGTAGTGCACTAAATGCCTTTTTAAGTGGACTAATGTGGACAGAAGGCAGGCTGTCACCCCAAAAACAGCAGGGAAAATAGGCTGGTGTGTGCTTGGTAGCAAGCAGTAGGAAATGTTTGGACTACTGTTTTGCATAGAGCACTAAATGCCTTTTAAGTGGACTAATGTGGACAGAAAGCAGGCTGTCACCCCCACAAACAGCAGAGAAAATGGCCAGGTGCATGCTTTGCAGCAGGCAGTAGAAAATGTTTGGACTACTGCTTTGCGTAGTGCAGTAAACGCCTTTTTAAGAGGACTAATGTGAACAGAAGGCAGGCTGTCACCCCAATAACAGCGAGGAAAATGGCCTGGTGCATGCTTGGTAGCAAGCAGTAGGAAATGTTTGGATTACTGCTTTGCGTAGGGCACTAACCACCTTTGGACTAATGTGGACAGCAGAAGCCCCGCTCTGACCCCTAAAACTGCGGGGGAAAAAAGGCAGCACAAAATGCTACTACTCTGTGTGCTGGAAAAATATTGCTTTGCCTCTGACAAGAGCTGTTTTAAGATGGACACTGGAAGGACACTTTAACCTCTCCCTATCTAATACACAATCACTCCCTCCTTGTACTCTGACTTCGGTGTGCGTCTTCAGCTTTGAAAAGAGCTATTTTTCGGTGGTATTATGAAGCTAGTGAGTGGATCCTTTAAATTATCCTTGCTCGAGTATCTCTCCCTCCCTACTCTACACTGAACTAGTATACACTGCAGCTAGTCCTTAAAAGGGCTTTTGTTTTATAAAAAGGCCTAAACACTCTCCCTAACAGCTCAGCAATCTCTCCCTATGCTTGTAGAATGCAGGCTCCGGACACAATGTGCGCAAAATGGCGGTGGCAAGGCTTAAATTGACCCTATGACGCTGGGCGGCCAGCCAATTACAGTAATGCCACAACCAAGATGTCTGTGACATTACTGTGATTGGCTAAGAAGCCCTGCAGGTTTAGTGGCTGCAAAGGAGGCGCTAATACTGCAGGGTGGGACATCCAAATATAGTGAGGCGAGTACACAAACACTCGCAATATAACGAGTAACCCGAATACTGTACTATCATTGCGAATCGCGAATAGTAACGAATACACTCGCTCATCGCTAACTGTTAGTGAACGTGTTAGTGAAGGCAAGGAACAAATAGAAGAGGAAGAGGTAATGGGCGAGCAACAGTCAGAACATGAAGAGGATAATCATCCCCTCTCTGTTCGTGCTTGGCTGGAGGGGACGAAGGAAACAAGCATCAGAATTAGCCATTAACACAGCATGGGCTTGAACCTCATTAAAGAGCCTGACATATGAGTGCGCTGCTGCACTATCTGCAACATGATGAGTTATGGTTATCACTCTGTTAGATCCATGTTATAAGATTAAATTTGGGTAAAATATGGGTAATCCTGATTTTGTCTCCATCTATTGTGTTGGCTGTAGCGGAAGAGGTTTCTGACTCCAATAAACTACTTCTACTCTAGTGAAATTGAAGCCCATTTGGTGGTGTCAGACCCTAATTTAGGGAAATGTGAACACTCCTGGTTAGGTCTCCATCTCCTGAGTTGGCTTTATTGGAAGAGATGTTGGTCCAAATTACACTATTTATACTGTAGTGATATTGATGCCACTTTGCTGGTGTCTGCCACTAATTTTTGGAAATGTGGAGAATCCTGATTGGGTCTTCATCTATGGATTTATCTGTAGTGAAAGAGGTTTCTTTCTCCATTAAACTATTTCTACCCTGGTGAAATTTATGCCACTTTGGTGGTGTTAAGCCCTAATTTAGGGAAATGTAAAAACTTCTGATTGTGTCTCAATCTACTGGGTTGGATGTTCTGGTAGAGGATTCGGTCGTATTAACACTATTTCTACTGTAGTGAAATTGATGCCACTTTGCTGGTGTCTGCTACTAATTTTTGGAAATGTGGAGAATCCAGATTGGTTCTCCATCTGTTGGGTTTTCTGTAGTCGAAGATGTTTCTTTCTCCATTAAACTACTTTTACTCTGGTGAAATTGATGCCACTTTTCTGGTGTCTGACACAAATTTTTGGAAATGTGGGGAATCCTGATTGGGTCTCCATATATTGGGTTTAGCTGTAGTAGAAACGGTTTTGGTCTCCATTATACTACTTCTTCTTTAGTGAAATTGATGCCACTTTATTGGTGTTAGGCTCTAATTTAGGGAAATGTGAACACTCCTAGTTAGGTCTCCTGGGAAATGTGAACACTCCTGGGTTGGTCGTAGTGGAAGAGGTTTTGGTCTCCATCCATTTGTATAGTTATACTGTAGTGAAATTATTTGTTTGGTGCAGATATTGTTCTCCTCAAAAAGGTACACAAACATGATAAACTCAAAATTGGTTTTCAATAAACAACCATCAGCCTCCCTATCAAATGCATCTGCTGCTTCCTCTTCCTCCTCTGTTAACATGCCAAGAATTGTCACACAGGTCTCTGAACGCAGAACCTACGGTTGTATACTCACTCCAGTCAGGCTGAGTGTGAGCCCGTCAGCTGTAACAGCAGCAGACATGCCTGCTGTGTTTGTTTCACTGAGCACACCACTTGTTTCTCAATCCATCGTAACATCTCCACCTGCACCTCTCTCATGGTCTAGCAGTTTGTCCCTTTCACCATACTCTGCCCTCTCTCAGCACTGCAGCCAGCCCTCGGTCCCGCAGTTGTGGTCACGTAAAAGACTGTTTACTCCTACACATGACAAAGCTAAGAGGTTGAACTCCATCTCAAATCTCTTGGACACAGTACTCGGTACTCACCCGAGCATTGCGGTGCTCGACAAGCTCGGCAAGTATTTCCAGGTTGCTCGGGCGGGAGCTCTGGTCCCCACTCTGTATGTTTGGCGCTCTTTAGAGAGCCGATGAACATGCAGGGATTGATAGACATGCACTGTAATGCCGTAACCATGTTGTGGGCATTACAGTGATTTGCTGGCCATATAGTGTCATCGTGTCTATATAAGACCAGGTACCGCTATGCTGGTCACAGTCTACCCCCGGAAACAGGAAGAGTAGGGAGAGCTGCTGCTGAGTCAGGGAGAGATTTGCTTGTTTATAGTAAGTATAATCTGCGCCAATTCTGGTGCTTAGCCTTGCTCTTCCCACTGCCATGTAGCGGTGGTGAGTGGGGTAATAGGGTGAGGTTCATGACAGCCTTGTATTGGCAGCTGACATGAAGCCTAGGTTAGTAATGGAGAGGCATCTATAAGATGCCCCCATTACTAACCCCGTAGTAGGATTTTTTAAGTTTTTTCAATAGAGACAAGGTCAGTATAAAGTCTTTTATTTAAATCAAATTTCACACTGTTTTAATAATGTATTTAAAAATAAAAAACACCGCATACCTAACGCCCAGTCCCCGAAGCCCTCGTCTCCTGTTAGAAACCAAAAATAAAAAACAACAATATCCCTCACCTGTCCTCCATCATGGCGTAATCCCAGCGTCCCATGGCAATCCAGGTCTCTTCTACAGCAGCTACATCATCAATCACTGATGTCACTGCTGTATAAAACAGCACTCTATACACTAACAGGAGTGTATTCACTCCTGTCAGTGTATAGTGCTGCGCTGCTGCTGGGGCTGAGGTCATTTGAGTTCATGGTCATTGAAGATCAGCTGAGAGCTCCAGTGGTCTAACTTATGACAGTAGTGTTGCTTGGGAAATTCTCACACAGCACCAATGCCGTAAGTGAGGTCCTGGAGCACTCAGATGATCTTCAGCTTTTTGAACTCCGGTTACCTCAGTGCCGGCATACACTGCGGCTACCTGATAGGACGGTCCCATCTCTGGATGTGTCCGTGCTATCAGTGACATCGATGTGAGACACTCGGTATATGGACTACGGCGGACAGGGGAGGATGAGGTTGGTTTATTATTTTACCTTTTTTGCAGGTGATCATGGGCTTTGGGAATTAGCTGTAAGGTGAGTATATGGTGTTTTTTATTTTTGATTTTTTACAGGGGACGAGAACATCAGGGTCAAGGTGTAGGTAAGTTGTATGTGAATATAATGTGTTTATTATTTTTGTTTAATTAATTATTTATTTATTTAAACTTTTTTTTTACTTTCACTGTGCAAGCCCAGCTGATGAGAGATTACTTCTCCCATCAGCAGCGCTTGGGCAGCTTGTGTTCTGTTATTGCAGGGGCCAGATGATGGGGCTAGTACCTGTGATCCTAGGAACCTGTGACCCGTCGTAAGTTTTTTACCACGCATCACTGTCACAGCTGCAGGATCATGATGACACCTGACAGCATGATCCCGCAGAACTGTGACAAGCGGTAGCAATCTTACCACCGGTCACAGCCCCTGATTCCCGTGCTGTCACGCAGATGACAGTGTGGCAAACCATGGATGTTCGGGCACCCATTTGGGATCGAGTTAGTGATCGGGTGGCTGAACACGAACATTTTTTTGATGTTCTGGTTTATTCGGCTAACTCTAACATCAAAACATTTGCTCATCTCTAATAGTGACTTGGCTTTATATACTATGTATGGGGAACATGGACTTGGCTATATGTGGTATGAGTTGGGCAGTAGTTGCTTCTATAAACTGATTTTTTGAGAGCAGCTTTATTGTAAATATCTGTTATAAGCACTGTGTGGGGAGGAGGAATACTTTATAGATCACACAGAGATCATATGTCTTGAGGAGGGGCTTTTCTTTAAATGCTATATATGTAGTGAGAGATGCACTATTGTTAGATAATTTTTATGGGATAAAGGTCTCTTTCAGACATTTGTTTTTACATCCATGTTACATCCATGTTTTTGATGGACAGAATATGTACCCTTTATTTTCTACCAGGCAGTCCACATATTCATATTTTTTTTGCATATAGTAACAAACACTGATAACAATCTGATCCAGCACTTTGATGATAATCAGTTAAGGGTTTTTTTGTGTACCAGAAAACTACAGAGCAAATTAGCAAGAATCCACAAGAAAATCCACAACAGCAAATTTGCCTTGCTGGTAATGTGGAGAACAGCAGAGTGTAAAATAATAATAAATAAATAAACTTTTCCACTCCTCTTTCCTGGCACTTTTGTGTCTCTTTATCCTTGTTCAGTGTTGATGTCTGTACAATCTAATCACTGCAACATGGATGGAGCTTTGATCACAAGAATCTGGTTACACAGGGACAAGCACTGGACAAAAAAGTGAGCCGCATGTCATGGGAGAGGCGTATACATTGTTTTTTATGTGTCGAGAAGGAGAGAGCCTGAAGGCAATTTGTGTGTCATAGAATTTGCCTTCTCAGGGTTTAGGATGGAGTGTTGGAATTAACGGCAAGGGGCACTGACTATTGAACTGCATGGGACCCAAAATGTTCTAATGGCTGCCCGTCCTGTAATTGCCATGTACTGTAAGTGATCCTGTGCAGCTCAGCTATTGTCCAGGCTTTATTGGAGACTGTAATATGGCTATATACTGCAATGCTGGGGTATGTAAATATGTAGTGTAAGTTATCGAACAATCATAGGTTCAAGTTCCCTATGAAGACTAAAAAATAGAGCAACATTTAGAAAGAATGTTTTTCAAAGAAAAGTTTTAATAATCCATCCCTTTTAAAATAAAGAATTTAAAAAGATAATCATATTTGGTATTGTATATAAAAAAAGTTATATCAAAATATAAAATTGTTTAAACTGCACCATACATGCTAAAAAGAAAAAAAATCTGAATGCCCAAATTACCATTTTTTGGCCACTATATTTCCTCAAAAGATACAATTTTAAAGCTACCAAAATTTCATATGTACCTCAAAATTACATCAATAAAAATGTTAGCAGTGTGCAGCAGTCAATCTATGGCCACATCAGTGACAAAATCGTGACTACCACGACCAGTGATTGGCTGAAAACCCTGTGACAGTCTTACTCTTCCACTGCAGGAACCAAACGTTCAATGCATTCAGTAACATTTGCAGACCTTCAGGACATGCTGGGAGTTGTAGTCCATCTCACCTTATACTTCAGTTCTAGTATGACGCAGTGGTAGTTTAGTTACAAACCTGTGCCTGCACTGACATTTACTGGTGCTTTCCCTTCAGATACCACAGTCAGTCTTGGCCATGGCACCTTAATATAATAAAGATACAATGTGAATGCACGTGTATCGAAAAATGTAACAAGACTAAATGTTTACATTATATGTGCCACAAAAATGATGCTGACATATTATTACTAATGATGAGCGAACATGCTCGCCACTACCCGGTACTTGCCCGAGCATCATGGTGATTGACAAGCTCGGCGCTCGGAGAGTATTTACGGGCTGCTCGAGCAGGAGGTCGGGTCCCGCCCTGCATGTTTGACGCTGTTTAGAGAGCCAATGAACATGCAAGCATTGCTTGACACGCACTGTAATGCCGTAGCCATGTTGGTTGTGGGCATTACAGTGATTGGCTGGCCGTACAGGATCATCGGTTCTATTTAAGACCCAATGAAGCTAGGCTCGTCACAGTCTACCTCCGGAAACAGGCAGAGTAGGGAGAGCTGCTGCTGAGTCAGGGAGATATTTGCTTGTTTATAGTTAGCAAAATTATTCAACAGCATATCTATATATCCATCTGAACTAACAGTCTCTCTGAGGACTAATCCAGCTGCATATATTCAGTGGTGATAGCAGGAGTTAGGCAGGGAGGCAGGGTATGTGGCATTGCAAACAGCACAAGAGGGTCCATTGCACGTTCTGTCTGCTGCTGCTGTGACGATATTTGTAGACATAGCCTCAGATATTAGGAGCCAGGGCTATTTTTTTTTATCTTAATCCTGTTTATTTGCTTAAATAGCAATCCAGAGTATACAATTTTTCTGCTCCATTTGCTTGTTAGCACTGCAGAATACAGCCAGATCTTATCCATATTACAGCGAAGTTCTCCGTCAGACGTATCACATATAACTGCGTTCCAAAATCAGCCATTTCTGGTTTCCAATTACATTTTGTTGCAGTGTGTCAGTCAAGCAATTCACAGGAGGTCGCTGTGAAAAATAGTGTTAGTAAACTACAGGCCCGCTATTTAAAACCCTGTTTCTCTACCAGATGTATCACATATAACTGCATTCAAAATTCAGCCATTTCAGGCTTCCATTTCCATTTTGTTGCAGTGTGTTGGTGAAGCTATTCACATGAGGTCACTGTGAAGAATAGTATTAATAAACTACAGGCTTGCTATTTAAAACCATGGTTCTCAGTCAGAAGTATCATATATAACTGCGTTCCAAATTTAGCCATTTCTGGCCTCCATTTACATTTTGCTGCAGTGTGTCAGCAAAGATATTCACACAAGGTCATTGTAAATAATAGTATTAGTAAACTCCTTACCCGCTATTTAAAACCGTGATTCTCTGTCAGACGTATCACATATAACTGCATTCAAAAATCAGCAATTTCTGGCTTCCATTTACATTTTGTTGCAGTGTGTCGGTGAAGCTATTCACACAAGGTCGCTGTGTAGAATAGTAACCTACAGGCCTGCTATTTAAAACCGGGTTTCTCCGTCAGACGTATCACATATAACTGCGGTTCAAATCCCGCCATTTGTAGTAAACGTGGAAAATATTGTCCTTCATTTCAAATGTTTAAGGTGTGTGGCAAGGGACGGGGAAGTAGACATGATGATGATGGTGTATGCAGAGACCGAGGCCGTAGCCATGGGCAAGCTGAAATTGTGCCACAACAAACACCCACATTTTGTCGCTCGACCTTCCTGTCCCAATTACTATGGGACTATAGAACACCACTATTGAACACAGAGCAGTGTCAAAAGATTGTTGGCTGGATAGCAGATAATTCCTCCAGTCACTTAGCCACCACCACCCTGTCTTCGACATGGTCAAGTCTCAGTAACCGTGAGTCTGGATGGTATATTTCTCACCCTGATCCTTCTTCCTCCCCCCATGTTGAGTGCCCAAAGACAACTGATCCCACACTTGGACACTCTGAAGAGCTGTTCACTTTTCCTTTTATAGATTTGGGCCTCTTGCCCGGCCAGCTTCAAGTGGGTGAAGAGGAGAAGACGTGTAGCAATGCCCAAATATTTGAACAGCCACGGTCACATGACGGCAATGGTGGGAAAGTGCAATTACTGTTGCAAGAGGTGGATGATAATGAGACACAATTGACAGAAAGTCAGGACCATGGCGCGGAAGTGAAAGACCAGGTGGTGGATGATATAGTGACTGACCGAACCTGGCTGGGGGACATGCAGAGTGAGGTCAGTAGCACACAGGGGGAGGGAGGCATAGCACCACAACAGGCAGGAAGAAGCAGTGTGGTGACCGCAAACACAAGGCGGGAAAGGATTCCCCATAACACCAACACGACGGAAGTTGCCAGTACAACTGTTAGGTTTTAACGAGTAAGGATGTTTTTAAAGTCTCTGCAGATAACCCCAAAAAAGCTATTTGCACCACCTGCCAGGCCAGCATCAGCAGGGGTAGCAAAAGTTTCAGCCTGACCACCACCAGCATGATTGGGCACATGGCAGCAAAGCACCCGACTAAGTTGGCCGAACCCCAGGGTCCAGAAACAGTGTCTGCGGTGACACCACTACTTCTTCCGCTGTTGTGCATGCAAGCCAATCCCCTGTCAATGGTGGATGCAAAGATGCCTCCCGCCCTGCACCAGTCATTGCACACTCTAAACTAGCACCATCAGCAAGAATGTCCACATCCTTGTCCCAAGGCAGCGTTCATTTGTCCCTACGCCAGTCCTTGGAACGCAAGAACAAATACGCAGTCAATGCCCCACAGGTCACACTACTAATTTCACACATTCCGCGAATGCTTGCTCTCGAAATGTTGCCTCTTAGGCTTGAGGAGATGGAAGCTTTCCACAACCTGATGGCGGCAGCCTTCCCTCGGTACTCAGTCTCCAGCCGCCAAAATTTCTCCCGGTGTGCCATCCTCGCGTTACACGAGCACATGTCCCACAACATTAGCCACAACGCAGATACTGGGAAAGTCCATCTAACCACAGACACGAGGACAAGTGCTTGATGAACACGTCTCGCTGATGGCACACTGGGTTAACAAAGTGGAAGCCGGGACCCAGTCAGACCTTGGGACGGAACACGTCCTCCCGACGCCGAGTATTGCGGGGCCTTGGTCAATCAGGGTTTCCCATACATTCTACAGCTCCTGCACCTCCTTCTGCTCCTCTTCAGCCTCCATCTCCAAAATGACTACCAGTCACAAGCTGGAAGCACAGCAGTACTGCCTCGGCCAAGCGGCAACAGGCTGTCCTGAAGCTAATATGCTTAGGTGACAAACTGCACAATGCTGAAGAGCTGTGGACAACTCTGAAAGAGCAGGCAGATTTGTGGCTGACACTGCTGACCCTATAGCCAGGCATGGTCATGTGTGACAATGGCCTGAACCTGGTGGCGATCAGAAGCAAGGCGAGCTCACACACGTACCATGCCTGGCTCATGTGCTTAACATCATGGTTCAATGGTTTCTCAAAAAGCTGCCAGATCTGCTTGTAAAAGTACACCACGTGTGTGCCCATTTTAGAAAGTCAGCTACAGCTTCCACCGCCCTTGCTGTGCTTCAGCAGCGTTTGCAGCTTCCAGCTCATTGACTGGTGTGTGATGTCCCCACACATTGGATCTCTACATTGCAGATGTTGGGAAGGATTTGTGAGCAGAAGAGGGCAGTTGTTGACTACCAGCATCAACACCTCAGGAGTGGACATGGATGTCAGACATCTGTACCATTTTCCAAAACTTTGAGGACTCCACCAAGATGGTGAGTGGCGATGACGCCATAATTAGCATAACCACACACAGCTCGACCTCATCTCATCCCAGTGTGGATTGGGTGACAATGAGGAAGAGGAGGAGTAGGAAGAACAGGAGCTAGTTTCATGCGCTATAGATGGTACTACCTGCATAACTGTCATACTGTCTGTTCAGCGTGGATGGCCTGAGGACAGGGAGGAGGAGGAGAGCATGGTCAATCTTCCTCTTGGTGAGGACACGGAAGTCTTGCCTGTTAGAAGTCTGGCACAAATAGGTGAGTTTATGTTGCGCTGCTTTTCCCATAACCCTCACGTTGTCCAAATTTTGGGTGACAGTCATTACTTGTTGGTGACACTTCAAGACCCACGCTACAAGGAGAACTTTCTGTCTCCTATTCCCATGTTGGACAGGCCTAATAAAATGGGGCAGTACTAGAATGCCCTTGTTGCGGAATTATTTAAAAAATTCCCATCTGAAAACGCTGGTGGCAGAGGTCAAAGTTTGTTGGACAACTCCCATCGCACAGGCTCTGAGGTGCGGGGTACTCTCACAAGGAGGCTAAACGTTTGGGAAGATGCTGAGGGAGTACCTTGCTGACCGTACCAACTTCCTCCTTGATTCCTCTGTGCCTTATATTTATTGGGAATCCAAGCTGAACATGTGGCATGAACTGGCTCTCTACACCTTGGATGTCCTGGCATGCCCTGCCGCTAGCATTTTGTCAGAGCGAGTTTTTAGTGCCACTAGTGGAATTATAACCGATTGGCACATCCGCCTGTGAACTAAAAATGCTGACAGGCTGATTCTTATAAAAATGAACAAGGGCTGATTGGGCCCGACTTCTCAACACAACGGACTGATAGCAGTGTAACATAAACTACCTCTGTCTTCACACTCAGACATGGGTATACGCTTCCAGTTTTTTGTCTATTTGCTCTAGTCCTCCTCCTTTACCTCATGCTCATCCTCCCCCACCATATCAGCACTATATCTACCATATCACCATATCTACGTCTCTTGCAAGGGGCAAGAACTGCTAGTAGGGCAATACATGCCCATTGCATCAGCACCTCGTCCCCGACAGAGTGCACGTCAATCATCTCTTTATTGCATTCACTGCAAAGGCAAACAATATGGGAGACCCACTTCCGAATAATGGGATCATTTTTTTCAGGAGGCCCTCCGACCCCTACGTCTCTTGCAAGGGGCATTGGAATTCCTCCAAATTTTTGGCAGCCGTTGCATTCACTGTATAGGCAAACAGTATGGGAAACCCACTTCCTAATAATGAAAACATTGTTTTCAGGAGGCCATGCGACCTCTACATCTCTTGCAAGGGGCATTGGAGTTCCTCCAAATTTTTGGCAGCCATTGTACTCACTGCATACCCTATAACTGGATAGCAGAACCGCTCCTTTCTAGGAACATGTCATTACTGAGGCCCACCTCTCTGTGTCTTTAAATTGTTATTGGGATTTTTCCTAAATTTTGGCAGCCCTTGTACTCACTGCAAACCCTTTAACTGGATAGCAGAACCACACCTTTCTAGGAACATATCATTACTGTGGCTCACTGCTGTGTGTCTTTAAATTGTTATTGTATTTTTTCCTAAATTTTGGCAGCCCTAGCAGTGCATTACCACTCTAGGGGACCCACTCCTTTATAATGGAAACATTTTTTTTACTGAGCCCTTTTCTATGTCTCTTCAAAGGCATATTGGGGTTCGTCCAAATGTTTTGCAACCCTTGCAGTCACTACATATGCAATAACTCTTTAATAATAGTAACAACAAAGCATAGCCATCTGATGGCCCTCTAACAATGGTGAGGGCTGACTGCTAGCCCTTTAAGAATAGTAAGGGCCACAAGATAGCCCTATAAAAATAGTCTCTGTGAATTTTAGGGTCCCTCCTTCATACATGAAACGGGATGTGTCTGATGATGTCTCACACACCACTTGGCCCGATAAGGTTGTAAAATGTTAAAATAACATTTAATGGTGAATGTATTTTTCACCGTTGAAAGCAATGCAAAAGTGCAAAACTCTTCAAAAAAGCTATGTGGGAACATAGCCCAAGGTGTGGATGAGCATTTTTATTTTTGTATATTTATTTTGCCTTATATACAAGACATTACCCTGGAAAGGATGTTCCTTAATATTTTTCCCAGGAAAATCCATTTTGGCTTCGTTTTTGTATATTTTATTGTGAGTACGTAAAAGTGGCGTAATACTCTGACAACATTGTTGACAGCAGTGACCTGGGAGTCAGAGATGCTTCCAGGGGTCTTCCCCATGCTGTTCCCATGTCATTAGAGCACTGTTACCATCGATTTGGGCAATTTTTAGGTTCTCTGCAGACCTTCGAGGGGGGGGGGGCGCCAGAAAAATGCTTGAGTTTCCCAAAGACTTACATTGGGCTCATTGCTTGGACCGAGCACTCAAGCATTCCAATTTGCTTGACCCAAGCAACGAATACCTGAGCATTTTAGTGCTTGCTCATCACTAATTATTACATCAAGCTGATGATGTTGATACTAACATTATGTTCACACAATCAACACCAGGGGGAGTATGGTTGCAATAAACAGCGGTACTCCTGCTGCAAATGCCAAGATCTGAGAAAATTCTGATCCAGGCAGACCCTTTTGTAGATAAGTTCAGTAGTCTCAAAAATATTACCGCAACTGGAGTCACTGTACAGGTAACATGATACAAAATAAAAGGCTCTGATATGTCCCTTGAAAAAGCCTTTTAGGATAAATCAGTGGTACTGTTAGGTGTAGCGAGTAGCTACATACATATGCATGAGGCTTAAGTATGAATAGGTAAAATGGCTATGTAGAGTAGCAGTAGGGTGGGCCCTGTGGAATCAATTCTTCTTGTGGACACTAAGCACTCCAGTCCAACACTACCACTAACATAAGTCCATCTAAAAAGTCAGAGATCTCATGTGTCCATGAATATTCAATCTTCTCAAATTCTGTCTGAAAGCTGCATATTGTACTGAGGAAGCAAAACTAATATCGTCATTTCACCAATCTTGTCCACTAAATTCCTCTCCTGCGCTAAAGTTCTGAGACAGAGTTACAGCAATTTGAAAAACAAATTTTTCAACATCCAAGGAGTTCTATATAAAAACATCCAACTTTATTCAGATTAAATAAAAATCCATGTGAAGCCCATTTGTATGATCTAGCCATAATAATACTGAGTGGTGTGAGATTTCTGGAGCAGCAGGGAGGAGGGACTCTGAGGACATTGCCAATAAGGCTAGTTGAGAAGAGATATATCAGCATAAGAAAGAGGGACACAGAGAAATTCTGTAATTTAACCAAAAAGTATTAGAGAGCACATATGACATAAATTTTCAAAGAAAGTACAAAGGCCTCATCAGTACTAAAATATATTTCATTAAATATATGCAGTTTGTATTGTGAAATCAGAGGACAGACCCGCATGAAGATCTCTTCTCATAGGGAAAAGCTTAATATGTTGAGAACAAGATTTCTCCCGTGCATCTCCCCTACGCTGGGACTCTCCGTACCTCAGACTTGCCTACCATGGAATCCTTCAAAAGGAACCTGAAGACCCACCTCTTCCGACAAGCCTGCAACCTGCAGTAATCCTCGTTCCACCATACCGCTGCATGACCAACTCTACCTTTACCTACTGTATACTGACCCATCCCTCGTAGACTGTGAACCCGCGCAGGCAGGGTCCTCTTTCCTGCTGTACCAGTCAAGGACTTGTATTATTTAAAATTATTTAACTTGTTTCTATTATGTATACCCTTTTCACATGTAAACCGCCATGGAATAAATGGCACTATAATTATAAATAATAATAATAACTACTATTTTGGGGATAAAAACATTCATATATCTTTCTAGTTTGCACCCTACTACACAACTAAAAGAACAAAGGAGTTTAATGGCTAAAAACAGTAAATTTTATTCAAGTACACAAAATAGACACATAAACAGTATATCACCAAAGTGACTAAACCCCTTACATTTTTGGAAATATTTTATTATATTAAATGCAGCATTCACTAAACCATTCCAGCATCTGTGTGAAGACTAGTGTTGAGCCACCCCCGTAGTGTTCGAGTTCGGTTCGGTTCGTCGAACACCCGTGTGTTCGCCGAACTGTTCGTCGAACTGTTCGTCGAACACCTTCGAACACCGTTAAAACCAATGGCAGGCAAACAAAAACACATAGAAACACATAGAAAACACCTTCAAAGGTGTCCAAAAGCTGACAAACTGCTCAGAAGACACAACTAACACATGGAAAAGTGACAAGTACATATAGTCATGCGAAAAGAAAAGAGGTGGAGGAGTAAAAGAAGGGGGAGACACAGATATAGGCATGTCATGCCCTTCTACAATCCAAAAAGTGAGAAGCCGACACGGCCAGTCTGTTCCTGCCCGTGCCACCTCTGTGTCGCCGGGTTTGTGCCAGAGCCGCGGTGGACCCTGACGGCCAGCCCCCCTATCCCAATACTGGTGCCTGTCTGCCGGTGGGTCGAGGCCCCCCACGGTGGGGGGGAGTAACATCTGCAGAAGAAAAACCATCTTCCAGCCAAACTAAGATGTCGACTTCTTTTCGTGGACAATGTGATACGATCCCATTCTTACGGACACGCCCATCGCTACAAATTCTAAATGAGGCACAAAAACAGCAGGCGCTTCAACGGATATCAAGTGCTCCTTCAAGTGGGCTCTCCATCACCTCAATTTCAACATCACAAATACTCCAGTCCTCAGAGGTGTCACCCCAATCGCACTTGCTTCCTCACAGCTCCCAAGTCTCCAGCTGCCCGTCTGAGTATGGGGTAGCACAGATGGTTGAGTCTGCACAGCTGTTTACTCATACTATAGCCTGGGAAACGGAGGTCTGCTCCAGAGCTTCTGTTAATCCAGATGAGGAAATGATCTGATCTGATGCCCAGAATCTTTATAAGTCGGATCCAGGACCAGATGAAGAAGGTTCTGAGCATAATGTAGACCCTTGTTCCCAAACTGTAACTCCTGTTGGTGGAGACAATGATGAAGACGATGATGAGACTCAAATACCTGATTGGAGCGACAACTTGACTTTTCGGTCAGGGCAGGAAGAGGTTGGCTCTGAGGACGACGGGTGTGATAACACACAGTGTGATGATGACGAGGTTGGAGATCCCACTTACTGTCAACCCACAGTCAGCCAGTCGATGAGGTCAGCAGAGGAGGTGGAGGAGCATGTGACTAGCCCTGGGGATGGGGATGACTCGGTACCCGGGCATTTGCCTGGCCTTGGGGATGTCGCGGTGGTCGGCTCCCTGGCCCGTACCCTGTGGTCTCTCTTTAAAAGGGTGGATAATTGTTAATTTTATAAGAGTTCATGACGCCACCTGTGGTATCTGGTGACAAGCACCAGTGCTGCAGCAGTCCACTGAGGCCGGTGATAAGGCAGCTCGATGGTATAGCTCCCCACAGGTGTACCTAGGTCTCAGGGCAGCGTATGCAGGGGGAATGCAGGACAGGCGAGACCCAGCTGGGTCAGAGCAAGAATGGGAACGGACACGGTAGTCACTTCAGTACCTTTTACTGGTGTAAATTCAGGCACATCCCGAAGCACTGTAGGGTGAAGCTAGGCCTAACTTTGTCTCTGTCCTGCGCTGGCTGACCTTGTGGTAGGGCCTTCTCTTGGAGTTCACGCTCCCAGTATGCGGGGCTTAAGCGTCTCCTGGCTCTGTTACATATCAGCACCTTAGCGATCCTGGGACTTGTAGTTCTCCAGGGATTCCGGTTATGCCTTACTGGGTCATAGAGATACCGGTAAGCTCGGATCCTGTGTCCGGTAAATGCTTCGGGGTGAGCTGGTTAAGCTCCTCTGCCCCTTATGTACTAACTCGCCACTCGCCTTCGGCCTACTCGGGCCCTCACTAGGCTATACACACTAATGGCAGCTTGCCGCGCTTCACTGATCTTACGGCACCGGCACACCTTAAGCTCTATCTGGGCTCCCTGAATCTAGCAAGCAGGAGCCTCGTGCTCCACTGCTGAACTATTAACTGCGTTCTCTAGACTAGACTGAGCTCCACTGTAGACTGACCTCTCTTAGGCTTCTCTACTGCAGGAACTCTTCAGAGGAACTGAACTGCCTAGCTCCACCTTCCCTATTTATATCCCTAACGGGCTCCCTCTGCTGGTCTGAGGTGGAAGGTGGAGATGTGTGAATGTTTATGGGGGCCTCTTGTGGAGGATTCCATCAATGCACTCTTCTAGTATCTGTGATACCAAGCGCAGCGGGGCATCACAGATGCTATTGACGACGAGGTTAGGTTACGCCTTCCTGAACAGAGACGGAGTACTGGAAGCACGTCAACAACTGCATACTCAACCACAACTCTGTCTCTGACCACAAGTCGTAGTGGCTCTTCAGGTCACATGGGCTCTAAGCCTTGCATAGCCTGGGCATTTATTCAGATCGATAAGGATGACCCAACTCGTGTTATCTGTAATATTTGTCAGCAAAAGCTAAGTAGAGGCTAAAAAATCCATAGTTTGAGAACTTCATGCATGTACCGTCACATGGATATGAAGCATAAGTTGCAGTGGGAAGCTCACTGTGCTACAATGCGGCCTAGCCGGCTGGGCCAACCGCCGTCTGCCCCATCTTATGCATCCGCAGCCTCTTCATCCTCTGTGACTGGGGGGACAGCAGTCACACATGTTTTTGGACGCAGACCTGCCACCTCTTTATCCGCAACAGCCAGTGTGATTGGCAGGTCGTCAGTTCATTGGGAAGTGGAAACACCTGCTAGTGTTGAGCGCTCTCCGATATCGAGAGCACCACCTTTGGATCAAGGCAACCTAACATGTCCGCCTGCATCTTCCTCACAGACCGGCAGTTTGCCGGGGACACCCTACTCAACACCGTCTAAGCACAACAGCCAGCCCTCGGTCCCTCAGATGTGGAAAAGTAAAAGACCATTTCCTCCTAGCCATGAGAAAGCTAAGAGGTTGAATTTCACCATCTGCAAGCTGTTGGCTACAGAAATGCTGCCTTTCCACCTGGAGGACACAGAGGATTTTCAAGACCTTATGTCCGTCACAGTGCCCCAGTACCAGATGCCCAGTCGGCACTACTTCTCAAAGAAAGGTGTGCCTGCGCTCCACTAGCATGTCGCACACAACATCACCGCTTCTTTGAGAAACTCTGTGTGTGACAGGGTGCACTTCACCACAGACACTTGGACGAGAAGGCATGGACAGGGGCGTTACATGTCGCTGACTGGGCACTGGGTAACTATGGCGACAGCAGGACAAGGGGCTGCTGTCCAAGTCTTACCGTCCCCACGAGTTGTGCGTCAATCCTCTTTATCTCGAAGTTCCTCCACTGCTTCTGCCTCCTCAACCTCCTCTCGGTCCTCCACCTGCACCCAAAGCCTGTCTGGTAATGCCACCTGCTTTCTAACTGCGCAGAAGGAATCCTGCACACCTCCTTACTATGCTGGCAGCAGGGCTCAATGGCATCAGTGTTTACTTTGAAATGTCTGGGAAATGTGAGTCACACAGCTGAGGAGTTGTGGTCAGCTCTGGAGACCCAGTTTCATGAAAGGTTGTCTCCACTGGACCTGCAACCAGGGAAGGCCATGTGCGACAATGCTGCAAACCTGGTTGCGGCACTTCGCCGGGGCAATGTCACACACGTGCCTTGTATGGCTCACGTGTTGAGCCTGGTTGTCCAGCAATTTTTAGCCCACTATCCCGGACTAGATGGCCTTCTGCAGAGGGCACGGTCGCTGTGTGCTCACTTCCGCCGTTCGCATCACGCAGTTCAACGACTTACATCTCTACAGAAGTCATTGGGCCTGCCAGTTCACCGGATGAAATGCGATGTGCCAACACGGTGGAATTCAACTCTGCACATGTTGCAGCGACTTTGGCAGCACCGACAAGCCCTGGTGCAATAAGTTCTGACGTATAGCCTGGGCCAACGAGATCCAGAGGTGGGGCAAATCACGCTGCAGGAGTGGTCTCAGATCAGGGACCTATGAAGCTGACGCGCCCCCTGGGCCATGGGGTACCCTGAGCCGGGCCGGTAGACGCTGGGGGTTGTAGTCACTGTGGCGGTGACCCAGTCCGTGACCCAGGGCCGTCAATCCAAGGGTAATTTGTATATATGGATTTTATAATGTCTGACTACGCCACCTGTGGAGTGCGGCCAAAGGGGCCGTTGCTGCGGAACAGTCCTCTGAAGCTGGTGGTTTTGCAGCAACGGTATTATTACTCACCACAGGAAGAGTGTAGCTTCAGGGCAGTGTGGGTGGATGATGGTGGTTGTAGTGCAGGGAGTCAGTAATGAACACAGAGTCCATGTGATGCCGTCTCAAGATATTACTCACAGTTGTTGTAGTCCAGATTACAGGTACCAGAGCAATCTCCCCCGTCTTGCTGTGCATACTCAGTGAGGGGCTCAGTCCACCCCCAGATAGCTTCGGAGTACTTAGCAGGACCCCCTTCTGTGTGTCCTTTCTCTGGCCTTCTCCCTGCACCTCACACCCAGTGACACTTCTATCCGGTATCCTCGGGCCTTGGCGGGTGACGTGTGTTCCGTCCCCTGGGTCCTATGTGGCTACCTTCTTAGTGAGACTGATGTGGACTTTGGCCTGCAGTACATGAAATGCAGCAGCCTCCGGTTTCTAGTTGAGCCTTGCTGTTTCTCCGCTAGTTGAGGGACCGGTTCCCCTTATCTGGCCTGACCCCTCTACCTCCTGGTAGCAGCGGGAGTACGGGTGGCCTTCTGCACGGCCCGTAGCCGTAGGGTCCCTTCGGTTCCTGGAGCCTTCCAGCTCCCACTCCTCTCTTCTCTCCTTCAGTCCTGGGCCTCCCAGGCTAGGCCCGCCTCCGGAGCAGAGCTCATGCCTAGTCTCTGCTCCTGTCACTTTTCCTCCTCTGTCTGGCTTGCTCTTTCTAAGATGGCTTCCTATTTATACTCTCCTTGTCATGTGCTCCCCTAAGCTGCTCCCCTAAGCACCCACTACATAGGACCCTCAAACCAGCTAGGGACCTGGGACTGTGCTCTCCCTTAGGAGCAATCTCGCCCTACCCCCACTGCGGGTATCTGTTGGATGCAGGAGTCAGGGTCCCGAGCCATACGCCTTCCTTACCTGAGGGTGAGATACCACACCTCTGGGTGAGATGCAGTAACTCTGTGGCGACTGAAGCCTCAGGGGCGCCACACACCCTTCTGCACAGTTTTGAAATGGCGACGAAGAGGTTTAGTGCTGACGACGATGCCATTATCAGCATGACTATTCCGGTGATTTACATGCTGGAGCACACATTAAACAGAATTCAGAGTCAGGTGGTGGGACAAGAGGAGGTGGAGGAAGTAGAGGAGGAGTCGTATGCGGAAGGGATAACATCTCCAAGGTCCAGACGGTTGGCAGCACCAAGGCGGCAGGCATGGGAGGGTGGGGGAGAGGGATTAACCAGGGCGCATGGTAGCAGCCAAACTGTTGAGGAAGGTGCAGGATCCGAGGAAGAAGTGGAGGACGAACTGGCGATGGGCATGGAAGACTCATCAGATGAGGGAGACCTTGATCACATTTCTGTTGTGCGAGGTTGGAGGGAGAGGGCAGAGGAAGGAAGCATGATTCTTACCTCGCTACCAACACAACAAGGACTTGGTACTTCTGGATGCGCAAGACACATGAGTGCCTTCTTGCTGCACTACCTGCAACATGACCACCGGATTGTCAGAATTCGAAGTAATCCCGACTACTGGGTTGCCACACTCTTAGATCCCCGGTACAAAAGTATATTTGCCGAAATAATTCCTGCCATAAAAAGGTATTGACGAATGCAGGAGTATCTGCAGACGCTGTTGCAGAATCTTACATGTGCTTTTCCACAAAACACCAGTGGTGCACGTAGTGAATCTCACAGTTCTAACTTGCCAACGGTGGGACTGTCGAGTCTTCATCACTCAAACAGTAACAGTAACACAGTATCTGCTGGTAACAGCAATTTTGTGGAATCGTTTCAACACTTTTTTAGACCATCCTTTGCAAGGCCACAGGAGACAAGAAGTCTGACACATAGTCAATGCCTAGAGAGGATGGTACAGGAGAATCTCCAAGTGAACATCGAAGCCATGACTGTGTCACTGGACCCTTGATCATTTTGGTATTCCAATCTGGAATAATCGCCGGAGCTCGCCACTCACGCCTTGGAGATCTTGTCATGCCATGCAGCCAGCGTTCTCTCTGAACGTGTGTTCAGCGCTGCTAGTGGTGTGCTGACAGATAAGCGCATGCGGCTGTCCACTGAGAATGTAGACAGACTCACGTTCATAAAGATGAACAAATCATGGATTCGCAAGGACATTTCTACCCCTGTGTCATCCTTGGGAGACTAAAAGCTTGGGGATTTGGTAAAATCACCTCACCAACCGTTTTAAGCAACAGTGGGGCAATTGATGCCACTTAACCCTAGAACGCATGACTATAAAAATCTACACTTTCACATACCTGGGGCCTGGGGCAAATAACATAGAATAACTCAAACTCAAATGACAAACAACTATATACATGAAGAATACCTAGAGTTTCAAAATTCTAACTAAAGTAATCTTGCAGAAAATAGAAAACAAATAACTGGGCGGGCCTGCAAGGCCACAGGTATGCGTTCTAGGGTTAAGTGGTGTCTGTGCCACAATTTTGGGAGTCCCCTTGCTGTGTCTTACGTGACGTTGGCATCGTCAATTCCAGGTGGGTTGGGTCGCACCCCCCCCCCTTTTAACTGTAAGAAACTACATACACTATGGCTTGGGGTAACACAGATGGTTGAGTCTGAAGAGCTGTTTACTCAGAGGTCTGCTCCAAATCTTCAGTGTCTGCAAGTCAGCGTAGAATTTTTAACTGCATCTAGCCTAGGCAATACTTTGGGCGTAGTAGCCCAGCTGCGAAGCAAGCTGCACCGCCTGTGTATCTAATAAGAATTTTTAAATGAATCTAGCCTAGGCAGACTGTGGGGACCCCCAACGAAACCCAGACGCTCAGCCCCCCTACCGCCCCCCTTTCATGGACAATACAATAATGTAACTCTTACAACTGGATGGGTGAGGATCGGTCACAGCTTTATTAACTCTTTATACTCATTCCATTAGAAAGGCAATTTATTTCTAAAATAATTCAGCTTGTTGCAGCATGCCCTGGGTCCCCACTCCGGCAAGTTGGCCAACAAGTGTAACTCTCCAACATGTCCTTTCTATTTCCAGGCCACGGAGGATCCAGCGTATGCAGGACTCTGACCCCCACCCATCACTCTTAACGCTTGTTCCACTCCGTCCTGGAGTCCTGACAGGAATATGTCCAGTCCAATATCTATTAAGTGAACACCGTCGGGCCGTATGAGGCCTGCTTTATCTCCTTCCAGTTGTCGGTGTCGTATCACTACACCGCCTCTGTCTCTTCTAAATTTTGCCATCCGAATATTTATTACCCGCCTTGTCCATTCGATGGCCGTGATGTCTCGCGCACCTTGCCATACCGCTATCGGCACAATCTCTGACCATACTATAGCTAATTTTGTGAAAAATTCTCTGAAGCGCTCAGTGTCTAGTTTCATTATTGCCATTAGTTATGCGCTCTTGTGATGACCTAGGTTGTTTCCCCCGGCCTGTATAACTAAGATGACCGGACCTCTTGCCTCTCTCCCTACCTTGATTACCTCCATTAGTACCTGTGGCCATAGCAGGCCTCTAATACCTCTCCAGTTAAAATATGTGTTATGAAACTCTAATTTCCTCCCGCCTGGGTGGACTTTCGCCCTTTTTTGTGCCCAATATATATACGAGTGGCCTATCACTCACACTGTTGGCTTAGCGTCACCTGTAAAAGAAACAAACAACGTTAGGATAACAAGTCCGGTCTTATGTATCTCGCCAAACACGTGGATCGCCATCTCCCTATCCTCTGAACTTCCGTTTCTGACAGTCCTGCTCTTGCTGCTTCCGTGGCCGCACCTATGCGGAATGAGTGTGTCCCGTAATCTTTGGGGTGGTTCCCTGCCGATGTTATGCATTTATTAAATATAGCTTGGAACAGGTATCTTGATAATGGCGTTCCATTAATGTGTGATAGGAAGAAATTACTTTGTGATCTGATGGTTAGATATGTTTTTACTATTGTTACCCGACTCAGTGTACCGTTTGTGGGTTGTAGAAGTACCCAAGTACCCCTGCCCGCTGGTACCATTTTCGATTGGTGTATGCGTAGACGTATTGCATTATTGGCTATGACTACGTCCTGGTGTAATAAGCCTCCACTGGTGGTAATTTTGGATTGAGGGACTAATTCGCTTATACATAGCGCCCCGAAGAAGGCGATCACAAATGCAGTAGACAGTAGTGTTGCTTCAAATTGTGAGTGTCATGTTAATGGTGTTAGGGATACGATGTGAGAAATCAGTTTTAGTGACACGGGACGGGACGTCTACATTCCTGACTTGGCTGACCCCTTTTCCACCCTTTTATGGATTGTCTGATGATGAATCTTTGTCACTTCTCCCCAATTCAGTAGTTGGAAGTGAAATGCTACTCCGGTCAGACACCGCTGCGCTGACGCTCCTGATATGCCCCTCATCATTAGCTAGTGGAGAAATTCTATGGTGACTTGTGATCTGGCTTGTTCACATTGGTCAACCCGTCTGCCTGCTACTAGTCGTGTCCACTCTTCCCATGCCTTACCGTATGCTTGCCACGTTGACGGGGCAACTGACGCTCTGATTAATGGCATCAACTATTCGCCACTAAATCCCATAGGGAGGGTGGGCAACTGTTGCCCGATGGGTGGGCGTTGTGGAAGAGCTCTGTGAAAATCTGCCAATTGAATTGTTAAACAGCGTTAGCAGCAGCTTTATACCCCTCAGCATAGTGGCTAGCGCGGACCCATACATTGTGTTTTAGGCACAGGAATGCTAGCCTGCTTAGTAGGCCTAGCACTGGGAGAGACGATGATGCCATCTTATTAATGCAGTGCGCTAGGCTGGTGTTTTGTGTTATGAAGCGTATATTTTTGTTAGCCAGGCGCGCGCCCCATATTTCTATTGCTACCACTATTGGGTAAAATTATTTTCAGGGCTAGATGCAGCTAAAAATTATTATTAATTTCAAAGCTGGTGGAGCTTGGTATAGATGGCCTAATACAATGATTCCCACACACTGCTAGAAGCCCAAATATTTTTTCAGAGCTAGATGCAGATAAAAATTATTTTTAATTTGCAACCTGATGGAGGTCAGTATAGATGAACTAATAGACCCAGTCCCACACACTGCTAGAAGCCCAAATATTTTTTCAGAGCTAGATGCAGAAAAAAATTATATTCAATTTGCAGCCTGATGGAGGTCAGTATAGATGGACTAATAGAACAAGTCCCACTCACTGCTAGAAGCCCAAATATTTTTTCAGAGCTAGATGCAGAAAAAAATGATATTCAATTTGCAACCTAATGGAGGTCAGTATAGATGGACTAATAGACCAAGTCCCACACACTGCTAGAAGCCCAAATACTTTTTCAGAGCTAGATGCAGATAAAAATTATTTTTAATTTGCAACCTGATGGAGATCAGTATAGATGGACTAATAGACCAAGTCCCACACACTGCTAGAAGCCCAAATATTTTTTCAGAGCTAGATACAGATAAAAATTATTTTTAATTTGCAACCTGATGAAGGTCAGTGTAGATGGACTAATAGACCAAGTCCCACACACTGCTAGAAGCACAAATATTTTTTCAGAAGTAGATGCAGAAAAAAATTATATTCAATTTGCAACCTGATGGAGGTCAGTATAGATGGACTAATAGAACAAGTCCCACACACTGCTAGAAGCCCAAATTTTTTTTCTGAGGTAGATGCAGAAAAAAATTATATTCAGTTTGCAACCTGATGGAGGTCAGTATAGATGGACTAATAGAACAAGTCCCACACACAGCTAGAAGCCCAAATATTTTTTCAGAGCTAGATGCAGATAAAAATTATTTTTAATTTGCAACCTGATGGAGATCAGTATAGATGGACTAATAGACCAAGTCCCACACACTGCTAGAAGCCCAAACATTTTTTCAGAAGTAGATGCAGAAAAAAATGATATTCAATTTGCAACCTGATGGAGGTCAGTATAGATGGACTAATAGAACAAGTCCCACACACTGCTAGAAGGCCAAATATTTTTTCAGAGGTAGATGCAGATAAAAATTATTTTTAATTTGCAGCCTGATGGAGGTCAGTATAGATGGACTAATAGAGAAAGTCCCACACACTGCTAGAAGGCCAAATATTTTTTTCAGAGCTAGATGCAGACAAAAAATTATTTTGAATTTGCAACCTGATGGAGGTCAGTATAGATGGACTAATAGAGAAAGTCCCACACACTGCTAGAAGGCCATATATTTTTTCAGAGCTAGATGCAGATATAAATTATTTTTAATTTGCAGCCTGATGGAGTTCAGTATAGATGGACTAATAGAGAAAGTCCCACACACTGCTAGAAGGCCAAATTTTTTTCAGAGCTAGATGCAGATATAAATTATTTTTAATTTGCAACCTGATGGAGGTCAGTATAGATGGACTAATAGAGAAAGTCCCACACACTGCTAGAAGGCCAAATATTTTTTCAGAGCTAGATGCAGAAAAAAATTATATTCAGTTTGCAACCTGATGGAGGTCAGTATAGATGGACTAATAGAACAAGTCCCACACACTGCTAGAAGGCCAAATATTTTTTCAGAGGTAGATGCAGATAAAAATTATTTTTAATTTGCAGCCTGATGGAGGTCAGTATAGATGGACTAATAGAGAAAGTCCCACACACTGCTAGAAGGCCAAATATTTTTTCAGAGCTAGATGCAGACAAAAAATTATTTTGAATTTGCAACGTGATGGAGGTCAGTATATATGGACTAATAGAACAAGTCCCACACACTGCTAGAAGGCCAAATATTTTTTCAGAGCTAGATGCAGAAAAAAATTATATTCAGTTTGCAACCTGATGGAGGTCAGTATAGATGGACTAATAGAACAAGTCCCACACACTGCTAGAAGCCCAAATATTTTTTTCAGAGCTAGATGCAGAAAAAAATTATACTCAATTTGCAACCTGATGGAGGTCAGTATAGATGGACTAATAGAATGATGCTATGCCCAAAAGATTTTACTTCACTAGGTGCAGTAAAAAAATTGGTATTCTATACACAGGTGGTATGTCTTGCAACACAGATAGGCTACTCCACTGACTAACACACTCTGCAATAGGCCAAAAAGGATTAACTTTGCTAGATTCAGCCAAATGCTGTGAAAAAAACTTGCACAGCACTGGCACAGACCTGCCTGGCAAAAACTGATAGGAACTGATGTAACCTAGTCCTGAAAAGGACTGCAATTACAATTAGTCTTTACTCCCACAATCTATCTATTTAAAAGCACAGACCTGCTGATAAAAGTCGTAGGAAATGCTGTAACCTAGTCCTTAAAAGGACTGCAATCACAACTGTTCCCTACTCCCAAGCTATCTGTAGATTTGTGCGAAAATTGGCTTGAAATTAACAAGGTATAGCGCACACAGCAACAGCGGTGCCGTCTAACACGCAGCTGCAGCAGTGAGAAAATGGTGGCGACAGGGAAAATGGCTGGGTCTTATAGGGCAAGGACATGTGACATACACTGCCAATGACACATGCCCTTGCTTGTGTGAAAAACAGCAGTTCGCTCCGTGTGTGCGCTGCTGATAGGCTGACAGATTGCACCTCCCCACTGTAAATGCGGGAAAGAGAAAAAAAAATGGAGTTCTTCATTATTCCTGCAGAGATCCATCCCCTGCCCCTCCCCCCACCCCGCTGTACACTCAAACTGCGTATTAACATTAATTTTCATCATTACTGAGAAAAAATCCAGTTATGATTTTGGTGCACGAACAGTTATCGAACATAACCTCGAACAGCCGAATTTTTCTCAAATCGTTCGTGTTCGCCGAATGGCTCGAACACCGCCCAAAACAGCTCGAATTTGAGATTGGCGAACAGTTCGAGTAGAACAACGCTCATCTCTAGTGAAGACTTCAATTGAAGGAGAACTCACCACCTCTTGTGGCAGCCTGTTCCACTCATTGATCACCCTCACTGTCAAAAATTTTTTTCTAATATCTAATCTGTATGTTCTCCCTTTCGATTTCATTCCATTGCTTCTTGTGTTTCCATGTGCAAATGCAAATAAGGATGATCCCTCTATACTGTGACATCCCTTCAGATATTTGTAGACAGCTATTAAGTCTCCTCTTTAGCCTTCTTTTCTGCAAGCTAAACATTCCCAGATCCTTTAACCATTCCTTGAAGTACATAGTTTGCAGTCCGCTCACCATCCTGGTAGCTCTTCTCTGAACTTGCTCCAGTTTTTCGATGACTTTTTTTAAAATGAGGTGCCCAGAACTGGACACAGTATTTCAGATGAGGTCTGACTAAGGATGAGTAGAGGGAAATAATTGCTTCATGTGGTCTAGACTCTATGCTTCTCTTATTATATCTCAGAATTGCGTTTGCCTTTTTTGCTTCTCCATCACACTATTTACTCATGTGCAGTCTGTGATTTATTAGTATACCCAAGTCTTTTTGACACGTGCTGGTGCTTAGTTCTATTCCTCTCATTCTGTAGATGTAATTTTCATTTTTATTGCCCATATGTAGAAGCTTGTATTTCTCCCTGTTACATACCATTCTATTAGTCACTGTCCATTATTCAAACTTATCTAGAGCCTTCTGAATCTTTTCTCTGTCTTCTCTAGTGTTAGCTATCTCTCCTAGCTTCATTGTCTGAAAGTTTGATTAGTTACCTTCAGTTCCCTTATCTAGATCACTTATAAAAATGTTGATCAACACTTGGGCCAGGACACTTTTGACACTTGAAACACTCTTCCAATTGGATGTGCAACCATTTATTACCATTCTTAGTGTACGACCACTGAGCCAGTTATGAATCCACCTAACCATAACCTTGTCAATCCCATACACCGTGATATTTTGCAATAAGGATAGCATTACACACTTTATCTAATGCTTAGCTGAAATCGAGATATATTATATCTACCGCATTTCCCTGATCCACCCAGTCAATCATTCTATCATAGAAGGAAATTAGATTAGCCTGACATGACTTGTTTGCTGCAAACCCATGATGGCTCTGGTTAATTACTGTATTCTTATCCAAGTAATTACATACATGCTGTTTAATAATTTGTTCAAGGATATTTCCTCTTATGGAAGAAAGGCTCACTGGCCTGTAATTTCCTGGTTTCATCTTCTTTTGTTTTTTGAAGATAGGGACAAAATTTGCCCTTCTCCAATCTTCTGAGCCTTCTCCTTTTCTCCAGGATTTTGGCTAATGGTTCTGCAATTTCCTCTGCTATCATTTTCAGTACCTGGGATGTAATTCATCTGGACCAGGAGATATAAATTATTTAATATTAGCTAAGTGGTCTCTCACCATCTCTCTGTTTATAGATAGCATGGATTCTTTTATTCCTTCGATAGCAAAGTGAAAATCAGTTGATGTTACATTTGTTTTCTTAGAGTACACAGATGCAAAATAGGAATTAAAAATTTCGGCCTTCTCAACATAATTTTTTACCACTTTGATACAATGTAAAGTGGTCAGCGAAAAACTTGTATAACAGTGTCAAATTAGTGTGCCCTCTAAATAACTCAGCATGCAGTCATTAATGTTTAAACCAGTGGCAACAAAAGTGAGTACACCCCTAGGTGAAAATAGGCAAATTGTGCCCTAAGTGTCAATATTTTGTGTTTCCACCATTATTTTCAAGCGCTGCCTTAACTCTCTTGGGCGTGGAGTTCACTAGAGATTTATAAGTTGCCACTAGAATCCTCTTCCACTCATCCATGATGCCATCATGGAGCTGGTAAATGTTAGAGACCTTGCGCTCCTCCATCTTCCGTTTGAGGATGTCCCACAGATGCTCAATAGCTTTTAGGTCTGCAGGCATGCTTGGCCAGTCCAGCACCTTTACCCTCAGTTTCCTTAGCAAGGCAGTGGTCATCTTGGAGGTATATTTGGGATTGTTATCATGTTGGAATACTGGCCTGCAGCCCAGTTTCTGAAGGGAAGGGTCATGCTCTGCTTCAGAATGTGACATTACATGTTGGCATTCATGGTTTCCTCAATGAACTCTAGCTACCCACAGCCAGCAGCACTCATTCAGCCTTAAACCATGACACTCCCACCACCATACTTGACAGTAGGCAAAACACACTTGTATTTGTCCTCCTTACCTGGTTATTGCCACACACGCTTAACACCGTCTGAACCAAATAATTTTATCTTTGGCTTATCAGACCACGGGACATGGTTCCAGTAATCGATATCCTTATTCTGCTTGTCTTCAGTGTTACGGGTCGTGGAACCTCTGTGCTGTGATACAAGGAAGGACCCGGACCAGTTACATAAGTGCCTACCCGGACCGACCCTGGCCACGAGGCGGCTTAGTCGACTCCGTGAATCAAGGAGGGACCAGGAAGGTGAACCAAGTGCCACTCTGGGACCGACCTTGTGTGAGTGCAGGCAACTCCTACTGGACTGATGGCCGAAGCCGACAGGCACAGTAGATGAGCACGGCTGGTAGACAGGAAGGTGATGTGGGTAGACAAGCAGGCGGGCATGGCAGATAGACAGGCAGGTGGACATGGCTGATAGACATGCTGGAGGGCACGGCTGATAGACAGGCAGGCGGGCACAGCTGACAGGCAGGTGGGCATGGCTGATAGACAGGCAGATGGGCACGGCTGACAGGCAGGCGGGCACGGCTGATAGACAGGCTGGCGGGTACTGGAATCTGAGGGCTGAGGAGAGTGTTAGCACATAAACAACAACCTTGCACAGGCACCTCCATTTTGGAGGAGGTGCCTAATATAGGGACAGTCCTCCGGCCATTGGCCGGGGCCTCTTTAGGACGGCGTGCGCGGCCCCTTTAAGTGGAAGGGAGTGCGCGCGTACCCTAAGTACTGTGCCCGGGGAATTGCGCGTGGTTCGCGCACCCCAGGCAGATGCAGCAGGAGAGCCAGAGGACGCCGGACCAGGACCGCAGCGGTGAGGGGATCGGCGTCTCTGCCCGGCAGGAGGCAGAGACGCCGATGCTACAGTTCCACCCCTTTACGCCCCCTCTTCTTTAGGCCCACAAGAAATTTTTCTAGAAGACGAGATGCGTGAATGTTCTCCCTAGGCTCCCAAGACCTCTCCTCAGGACAAAACCCCTTCCAATCTACAAGAAAGAAAGCCTTTCCTCTTAGCCTCTTTATGGCGAAAATATTCTCTACCTCAAGACGTCCTCAGTGGAGACTAGAGCTGGAGTGGTACCTGGATCATCAGAGAAAGGATAAGGACAACAGACTTGAGGAGAGACACATGAAAGGAATTTGGAATCCGTTTGGAGGCAGGGTGTTTCAACTTGTACGCCACTGCATTTATTTGGTTCAGAATGTCAAAAGGACTGATGAACAGGGGGCCCAACTTGTATGATGGTATCTGGAGATGGACATATTTGGAGGAAAGCCAGACCTTGTCTCCCAGATGAAATGGAGGCGGATCCAGATGTTTCTTATCAGCATGCTTCTTCATCCGCTCGGAGGACTGAAGAAGCGCAGATCTAGTGTCTTCTCAAATCACCGAAAAGTCACTGACGAGAGACTCCGCGGCAGGATTGTCCACTGAAGAAGAGACTGGTAACAGAATTCGGGGGTGTCGACCGTAAACCACAAAAAATGGAGACTTAGCAGAGGACTCACTCACATGGTTGTTATAAGAAAACTCGGCCCAAGGCAGAAGTTCTACCCAATCGCTATGCTGTGCGTTGACAAAGTGCCGAAGAAAACTGGTAAGGATCTGATTAATACGTTCCACCTGACCATTGGACAGAGGATGATAGGCTGAAGAAAAGTCCAAAGCAACATTCAGCAGCTTGCACGTGGCTCTCCAGAAGCGAGAAGTGAACTGAACTCCTCTGTCCGAGACGATATGGAGGGGTAAGCCTTGGAGACGAAAGATGTGACGGATGAAGTCCTTAGCCAGCACAGGTGCGGACGGAAGACCAGGCAAAGAAATGAAGTGAGCCATCTTGGAGAAGTGATCAACGACCACCCATATGATGGTAGAATCGGCAGATACCGGAAGATCAGTGATGAAGTCCATAGCAATATGTTGCCAAGGAGCAGAAGGCACGGGGAGAGGAAGAGGACGACCAGCTGGGAGGTGCCTAGGTATTTTGTTACGAGTTCAGGAGGAACAAGCCGCAACAAAATCCGCAACATCCTTGCCCAGCATGGGCCACGAATAATGTTTGGCAATGAGCAGAAGCATCTTCTTCTGGTAGGCATGACCAGCCAGTTTGGACAAATGACCCCAGAGTAAGACCCTCTTCCGATCCTGAGCTGCTACAAAGGTCTTACCAGGAGGTAGATGAGACAGGTCAAATGGATCAACAGTAATTATTCTGGAGGGGTCAATGATATGTAGAGGCTCCTCCTCTTGGTCGGTAGACAGGAAAGAGTGGGATAGAGTGTCAGCTTTAATATTCTTGTCTGCCGGGCGGTAAGGGAGAGTGGAGCTGAAATGAGCAAAGAACAAAGATCATCTGGCCTGATGCAAATTTAGCCTTTGTGCGGTCTGCAAGTAAGCAAGGTTTTTATGGTCAGTAGATGGACACCCAGTGCAGAGCCCCCTCAAGCAAGTAGCGCCACTCCTCCAGAGCTAATTTGATGGCCTGCAGTTCTTGATCTCCTATGGAGTAATTGCGTTCGGACTAAAAAAAGAGTTTGGAGAAGAAGCCGCAGGTCACAATTCCCCCGGACAAGGATTTCGGGGTGAGCACTGCTCTGGCCCTGGAGGAAGAGGCATCAACCTCCAGGAAGAACTGTTTATTGCAATCTGGATGATGTAGCACTGGAGCGGAGAAAAAGGCTTGCTTAAGAGAGACAAAGGCACTTTCCGCCTCGGAAGTTCATTCCCTGGGATTTGCTCCCTTATGGGTGAGAGCAGAGATGGGAGCAGTCCAGGAGGAGAAATGAGGAATGAAGAGGCGGTAATAGTTAGCAAATCCCAGGAACCGCTGAATAGGTTTCAACCCCTCAGGTCGGGGCCACTTTAAGAAGGCAGACACCTTCTCAGGATCCATCCGCAGTCCGGTCTCAGAGATGATATACCCCAAAAATGGTAGGAAGGTCTGCTCAAAGAGGCATTTCTCGTACTTTGCATACAGGCGTTTCTTCCGGAGCCTCAGTAGTACCTGCCGAAAATCCCTCCGGTGAGAGGGCAGATCAGGGGAGAACACCAAGATATCGTCCAGGTACACCACCACGCAGGAATACAGGAGAACTCGGAATATGTCATTCACTAACTCCTGGAAGACAGCTGGAGTATTACAAAGACTGAAGGGCATCACGCGGTACTCGTAGTGACCATCACGAGTGTTGAATGCCGTCTTCCACTCGTCTCCCTGGCAAATCCTGACCAAATTGTACGCCCCATGAAGATCGAACTTGGTGAAGATCTTCGCGCTTTTTAGGCGGTCAAACAGCTCCGAAATGAGAGGCAGAGTGTACTTATTTTTGATGGTAATCTGGTTTAGGCCCCTATAGTCGATACATGGACGAAGAGAGCCGTCTTTCTTTTTGACGAAGAAGAATCCTGCTCCAGCCGGAGAGGTGGATTTCTGGATAAATCCCCTAGCAAGATTTTCTTCTATGTACTCAGACATAGCACCGGTCTCGGCCAGTGACAAGGGGTAGATTCGCATGCAAGGATGTGAAGCACCAGATATTAGGTCGATGGGGCAATTATACGGCCTATGAGGTGGTAGTGTCTCTGCCTCCTTTTTATCAAAGAGGCCCGCATATGACCAGTAGGGTGCCGGCAGGCCAGGTAGATTCGCTGGAGTAGACGGAGGTCGAGCAGGATGAACCGGAACTAGACAGGACTCATGACATTCCTGACCCCAATGGAGCACCTCACCCTAGCTCCAATTCAGGATGGGCTCATGTCTCTGTATCCAAGGCAGGCCAAGCAAGAGGGGATGAGAGAGACCGGACAGCACGTAAAAGGAGATCCCCTCCGAATGTACCATTCCCACCTGAAGAGTTACAGGCTCAGTGACAAACAAGATGGTCTCAGAGAGAAGCTTTCCATCCACAGAGGAAACCGCTAAAGAATCAGCCAGACGTATGGTAGGAATCTGATATCGCTCCACAACAGCCTGTTGACTGAGGTTCCCAGTGGCTCTGGAATCCAGATAGGCAGTCTCGAAGAAGCGGGTCTCATCACTGGTAACTGAAACAGACAGAGTCAAGGGCGGAGAGGAAGAACTTTTGCTTAGGACGACCTCTCTGAGCGGTCCTAGACACTAGAGTTTCCTGGTCTCACCGGACAGGAGCGGATTAGATGCTCTATACTGCCACAGTAAAAGCAACTCCCCTCGGCGCGGCGGATCTCCTGATGACACTTGAATATCTTAACTTGGTCTATTTGCATAGACTCTGGAGAAGACACCGGAGGAGATGCTTGTTGCGAGACTGGTCTTTGGAAGGTTGGTATGAGGCGCAGGGGTCGTCTCTCATGGGTCGCCTCCTTAGAACGCTCCTGAAAACGGAGGTCGATCCGTGTAGCTAATGACACCAGGTCGTCCAGAGAGGGAGGTATGTCGCGACCGGCTAGCTCATCCATGATCCGTCCGGAAAGGCCCTCCCAAAAGGTGGACACCAGAGCCTCATTGTTACAGGCAAGTTCAGATGTGAGGGTGCGGAAACGCATGGCATAGAGACTTTCTTGGTGGATTTGGAGAGGAGAGGAGGCAGTCAAAGATTTACGTCTGGGCTCATCGAACACCTTACGGAAAGCCGCGAGGAAGGCCTGGAGGTTGGACCCCAGAGGATCCCCTCTCTCCCACAGAGGGTTAAGCCACATCAAAGCCTGTCCGGCAAGTTGAGACATGATGAATGCCACCATGGCCCTGTCGGAGGTGAACTGGTGTGCCAGGAGCTCAAAGTGCTGTGTGCACTGATTAATGAAGCCCCGACATAGGGCAGAGTCACCACAGAAACGTGGAGGAGCAGAAAGCCAAGATCCTAAGCTGGATGCCACAGCGCCACTGGGTTGAGGTGCCGTCGGAGCAGGTGCCGCTTGTTTAGAGGCAGACACATAGTGGCACTTGTGGCATTTGTATAGTGAGATTGTGTATAATACTTTGGTTTTAACTTGGGTTTTTTATTTTGTATGAATCGTTTCCTTTTTGTAACTCACAATCGAGAGTTGACTGTCAGCAGATAGGACAGGATAGTATCCTGTTGGGATCTCTGGCGAGAGACCTCTTGGTACAGGTCTGAGAGCAAAGGAGCATGGGAGCCACCGGATTCCATGGCATGTGCAAACTGTTACGGATCCAGGTGGTGGAACCTCTGTGATGTGATACAAAGAAGGATCAGAGGGGCGTAACTAAGTGCCTACCCGGACCAACCCTGGCCACATGGCGGCTTAGTCGACTCCGTGAACCAAGGAGGGACCGGGAAGGTGAACCAGGTGCCACTTTGGGACTGACCTTGTGTGAGAGCAGGAGACTCCCAATGGACTGATGGCCGAAGCCGACAGGCACAGCAGATGAGCACAGCTGGCAGACAGGAAGGTCATGCAGGTATACAAGCAGGCAGGCACAGCATATAGACAGGCAGGTGGACACGGCTGATAGACAGGCTGGAGAGCACGGCTGATGGACAGGCAGGCAGGCACAGCTGATAGGCAGGCAGGCACGGCTGATAGACATGCAGGCGGGCCTGGTGATAGACAGGTAGGCGGGCACAACTGATAGACAGACTGGCGGGTACTGGAACCTGAGGGCTGAGGAGAGTGCTAACACACAAACAACAACCTTGCACAGGCACCTCCAATTTGGAGGGGGTGCCTAATATCGGGACAATCCTCCAGCCATTGGCCGGGGACTCTTTAGAATGGCGCGCACGGCCCCTTTAAGAGGGAGCGCTCGTGCGCGCACTAAGTACAGTGCCCGGGAAACTGCGCATGGTGTGCCCACCCTGGGCAGATGCAGCAGGGGAGCCGGAGGACGCCGGACCGAGACAGCGGCGGTAAGGGGATCGGCGTCTCTGCCCAGCAGGAGGCTGAGACGCTGACGCTACATTCAGCAAACTGTTTGCAGGCTTTCTTGTGCATCACCTTTAGAACAGGCTTCCTTCTGGTACGACAGCCATGCAGACCAATTTGATGCATTTTGCATCGTATGGCCTGAGAACTGACAGTCTGATCACACCCTTTTAACCTCTGCTGCAATGCTGGCAGCACTCATACATCTATTTTGCATAGACAACTTCTGGATATGATGCTGAGCATGTGCACTCAACTCCTTTGGTTGACCTTAGTGAGGCTTGTTATGAGTGGAACCTGTCATGTTAAACTGTGTTTTTTTGAGATCCTCAGAAAGTTCTTTGCCATGAGGTGCCATGTTAAACTTCTAGTGACCAGTATGAGAAAGTGTGAGAATATTAACACCAAATTTAACAGACCTGTTCCCCAATCACACCTGACACCTGGTAACACTAATGAGTCACATGACACCGGAGATGGAAAGTGGCTAATTGGGCACAATTTGGCCATTTTGACTTAGGGGTTTACTCACTTTTATTGCCAGTGTTTAAGACCTTAATGGCTGTGTGTTGAGTTATTTATTGGATAGACCAAATTTACACTGTTATACAAGCAATACACTGCCTACTTTACATTGTATCAAAGTGTCATATCTTCTGTCTTGTCCCATGAAAAGATATAATAAAATATTTACAAAAATGTGAGGGTGTATTCACTTTTGTGTTATACTGTTAATCGGAATTATATAGAGTGAGACAAACAGCACACTGGCAGCCAGATACCCATCACACCTTTTAAAGAGGTTGTCCACAACAATTAACATTGCCCCCATGGATTGAAATTGTGGAAACAAGTCTTTTTGTAAATACCTTGCGTGTTCTTTATTGCCTTAGAGAAGCACTATCGCCGGCCGCTCACCAAACATCACAAACCCCCGGCTGCCGCCGGCTCCGACATCCGCTGATGTCACGTCAAGTTCCAGCTGCTGCCGGGCATGACACAGTGATGCGCTTCCCCCTCGTTGATGGGCTGTGGGTGGGGTTTCACCGTACATCACAGCCCAACAACCACCGCACGCTTTTCCTCTCCTCTACTTTCATTGAGGGCAATGTTAATAGTTGTGGACAACCTCTTTAATTTTGTTATCTGGCTGCCAGTGTGCTGTTTGTCTTATTCTATATCTTTCAGATTTATGTGTATCTATTTTGTAAATACTTGAATAAAATGTACTGTTTTTAGCCATTGAAATCCTTTGTTCTTTTTTGTTTTTTGAAGTGGCTAATGGGTATTTTTCTTGATTATGCACATTTTTATGATTTTATTATTTCTTACTGATACGTACCTGCTGAATTTTTTGGTATTCATTTACAGTATGTGTGTTACTACAGCATTTCAGAATACAATACCCTTCAATTGTATGCTAAAACATGCCTATGTGCACTGTATGTGTATTACCTTGGCTTTCATTTTATTAATATAATAGTAATTAATTCTTATAAAAACCCAATTATAGTCTAAACATGTAATACCATTTTCTCTTCATTCATTGTCACCTTTGTACGAAAAGGTAATGTGAACACAATCGAACATATTAATGGAATATTTGAAATGCCCCTGTTACCAGTTAAATGATGCATTTACAATGTTCATGTGCCATTATAAAATACGGTTAGGTTGTAATAATAATATTGGCACTGAACTGGTATAAATCTGTACTTCCACTTCTTGTCAAGTAATTAATCTTTTTGATTAAGAACCCAACCAGCAAGATTAATGAGGATATAAAGCAACATGGATATGACATACTAATTAGACATTTTCTTACACCTATAATCTGCTTATTATAATATACTGAAGTCAATTGACAATTAATAGGCTGTTCTAACACATTTCTGAGACATATTATTTTCATACATTTGGGGAAAAAAAAACATTTATTGTTCAGTTAATAAAATAATTAAAGTCAACATTTTTATTGCTTGAAATTAGATCTAAAGGTCACCAGAATTTCATTTGGTTTATATTCATCCAGAATCTTTAAAAGATACATTATTATGTGCTAATAAATATGAAATGGCTGCCTATTCAGCAAAGCATAAATGTGACCAACTTAACACTGAATTTGAAAACACAATATTCTATCACTAATATATATTTTTCTAATCTTTAAATATCAATTCAGGGTTGCCTCAGGCAAACTAAAGTGCTCCTTCGAATTGTGTTTGCCTATCGTTTCTTTTCTATAGAATACTTTAATTATTTTGCCTACATCTTTCTTATAATCAAGCCTTATTTCACTAGAATAATACAATTTGAATTGCATGTATTAGGAATCGCAACGAATGAAAACATTATTTAAGAAACATGATGGCCTTACTTGCTGAGTAAGATTCTGGGAATAATTATTTTTTTTTATTTTCTGACTGACATTAAGCTACAAAGAAATTTGTATTTTAAAGTCTCTGAAGATTGATGTGCTCCATATGAGATATTCTTTGTAAGTCTGTGTAACTATATACAAAAACAAAAAATATATATACACACATATAGATTTTATTTATATATATATATATATATATATATATATATATATATATATATATATATATATACAGTGCTGGCCTGAAGTATTGGCACCCCTGCAATTCTGTCAGATAATACTCAGTTTCTGAAAATGATTGCAATCACAAATTCTTTGGTATTATTCTCTTCATTTAATTTGCTTGCAAGGAAAAAGCACAAAAGAGAATGAGGCAAAAATCAAATCATTGATCATTTCACACAAAACTCGAAAAAAGGGCCGGACAAAAGTATTGGCACCCTCAGCCTAATACTTGGTTGCACAACCGTTAGCCAAAATAACTGCGAACAACCGCTTCTGCTAACCATCAATGTGTTTCTTACAATGCTCTGCTGGAATTTTAGACCATTCTTCTTTGGCACACTGCTCCAGGTCCCTGATATTTGAAGGGTGCCTTCTCCAAACTGCCATTTTGAGATCTCTCCACAGGTGTTCTATGGGATTCAGGTCTGGACTCATTGCTGGCCACCTTAGAAGTCTCCAGTGCTTTCTCTCAAACCATTTTATAGTGCTTTTGGAAGTGTGTTTTGGGTCATTGTCCTGCTGGAAGACCCATGACCTCTGAGGGAGACCCAGCTTTCTCACACTGGGCCCTACATTATGCTGCAAAATTTGTTGGTAGTCTTCAGACTTCATAATGCCATGCACACGGTCAAGCAGTCCAGTGCCAGAGGCAGCAAAGCAACCCCAAAACATCAGGGAACCTCCGCCATGTTTGACTGTAGGGACCGTGTTCTTTTCTTTGAATGCCTTTTTTTTTCCTGTAAACTCTATGTTGATGCTTTTTCCCAAAAAGCTCTACTTTTGTCTCATCTGACCAGAGAACAATCTTCCAAAACGTTTTAGGCTTTCTCAGAAAAGTTTAGGAAAACTCCAGCCTTGCTTTTTTATGTCTCAGGGTAAGAAGTGGGGTCTTCCTGGGTATCCTACCATACAGTCCCTTTTCATTCAGACGCCGACGGATAGTACGGGTTGACACTGTTTTACCCTCGGACTGCAGGGCAGCTTGAACTTGTTTGGATGTTAGTCGAGGTTCTTCATCCACCATCCGCACAATCTTGCGTTGAAATCTCACGTCAATTTTTCTTTTCTGTCCACATCTTGGGAGGTTAGCCACAGTGCCACGGGCTTTAAACTTCTTGATGACACTGCGCACGGAAGACACAAGAACATTCAGGTCTTTGGAGATGGACTTGTAGCCTTGAGATTGCTCATGCTTCCTCACAATTTGGTTTCTCAAGTCCTCAGACAGTTCTTTGGTCTTCTTTCTTTTCTCCATGCTCAATGTGGTACACACAAGGATCCAGGACAGAGCTTGAGTTAACTTTAATCCATGTTAACTGGCTGCAAGTGTGCTTTAGTTATTGCCAACACCTGTAAGGTGCCACAGGTAAGTTACAGGTGCTGTTAATTGCACGAATTAGAGAAGCATCACATGATTTTTCAAAGGGTGCCAATACTTTTGTCCACCCCCTTTTTTAGGTTTGGTGTGGAATTATATCCAATTTGGCTTTAGGACAATTATTTTTGTGTTTTTTTCATTGAAGGCAAATTAAATGAAGAGAATAATACCAAAGAATTTGTGATTGCAATCATTTTCAGGAAGAAACTGAGTATTATCTGACAGAATTGCAGGGGTGCCAATACTTTTGGCCAGCACTGTATATATAAATTTAGGGTGGGGTCCAGAAATATTTGGACAGTGAAAATAGTTTTGTAATTTAGCTGTTTGCCTAAACATATTCAAGATATAGTTATATAATCATTAATTTTTAGTGTTTGCATCCCTCATGCATGGGCGTCATCTTTGATTTGGGTGCTCTATTCTTCTTTGTTCCTGGCTTGACCTGTTTCCTGTTGCTGACATCACGTCCTGATAACTGGGAGTCCTGAAACATAGGAAGAGCTTACATAGTTATTGTGATTAAAAATTGTTTACTGGTTTATTTTCAATTGAATTGAATATATAAAGTTACAATACTCACACTTAGAGCTACTCCTAAAAAAGCTACACTTGGCGGCAGTGTAATGCTTTGGCTTTTTCCATCCCAGCAGCTCTTTGACCTCCTTCATTTGAACATGAATATCTGTTTTCTATCATGTGGTATTGTTTGTTTTTGTCAATCTCCATTCACAATGATTGTGTATATTTTCTATATTTTTTGAGCAATTTGTCATATCACATATTAGGAGTAGGTTACCATTTGTACTATCCGTCTCTTCAATTTGTCAAGAATTAGTCCTATCCATACATACCACGATGGCATAGCCTTAGGCTAATTGAATGGGGGTTCATCATGTTTGCAAAGAAGTGAGGAAGTAATATGACATTTATGTCAAATGTCTCTACTCAAGAAGATTAGGAAAACGCGAACAGGCATTTGATACTCTGGCTCAGAGTTGCACAGTAGATAGAATTTTTCTTCATACAAAGATTCAGTTGGTTGACTTATCCTTATATCTGTATACCATAGACAAGATAAAGTGGCTTGCTCGTATTTTTTTCTGGCAGCAGCGTTGGAGCCCTTTTTGCAATGGAGGTAGTATAACGACAACAGAAGAAACCATAGGATAGATAGATGGACAGATGGCTTTTGCTCTTTTCACTCTTGCTCTTGTCAGCATGTGACAGTGACTACTATCACCATCAGCCAGCACCTGCTGTCATTGGAAATAGCGAGCACGAGCGCCTGTGCTGAAAGTAAGAAAAATAAATGTTAAAATTAATTAAAAAAAATTGAAATAAAAAAAACACATTATATTCACCTACCACTTACCTACACCTTGTTCCTGATGACCTGGTCGCCTGCAAAAAATAAAAATGAAAAAACACCATAACGTCACTTTACACCTAATCCCCGAAGCCATTGTCACCTGTAATAAAGGTAAAATAATAAACCAACCTCATCCTCATCTGTCCTCCGTAGTCTATATAGCGAGGGTCCCACGTTGATCTCATGAATAGAACAATAGAAAATGGGACTGCTCTATTTAGCAGTTGCAATACACCGACAGGAGCGCGATCGCTCCAGTCAGTGTATACTGCTGAGCTGCAGGGAGTGAGGTCACACGAGTTCATCATAAACTCGTTTGACCTCACTTACGGCACTATTGCTACGTGGTAATTTCTCAAGCAGCAGTAGTGCTGTAAGTGAGGTCACACGGGTTTATTAGCTGATGAACTTGTGTGACCTCTCTGCCGGCAGCTCAGCCTGTACCCTGACACAGAAATGATTACACTCCTGAATCAGTGTATAGCCTGCCATCCTCTACAACCGTCACAGCAATGACAGTTCTAGAGGACTATTTGGAGTGCCATTATTTGCCTCGGAGTGTAATAGTATCCATGGCCCCTTCCCTGGCTATTAATATCAGCCCACAGCTGTCTGTTTAGCCTTTACTGGCTAGATTTTATAGGGGGACCCTACATCAATTTTTTTCTGGGGTCCCGCAGGATCTATCTTTCTATCTATTTATCTATCTATCTATCTATCTATCTATCTATCTATCTATCTATCTATCTATCTATCTATTATCTATTATCAGTCTATCTATCCAGAAGTCTATCTGTCTGTCTATCATCTATATATAGTGATGACCGAGCACTAAAATGCTCGGGTACTCATTGCTCGGGTCGAGCAAATTGGAATATTCGGGTGCTAGACCCGAGCAACTAGCCCAATGTAAGTCTATGGGAAATTCGAGCATTTTTCAGGCGGCTCCCCCTGGTGGTCTGCAGAGGGCCTAAAAATCGCCCAAATTGATGGGAACAGTGCTCAAATGACATGGGGACAGCATGGGGAAGACCCCCTGGAAGCATTTCTGACTCCCAGGTCACTGCTGTCAACAACGTTGTCAGTGGTACTATGCCACTTTTACGGACTCACAATAAAACATACCAAAAAGAAACCAAAATGGATTTTCCTGGAAAATATGTTAAAGAACATCCTTTCCATGACATGTACAATGTATATAAAGTAAAATAAATAACCAAAAACAAAACTACTCCTCCACACATTGGGCTATGTTCACACGTAGCGTTTTTGATGCGTTTTTGCACTTTTGCATTGCTTTGAACAAAGACAAATGCATTCACTGGGAAATGTCATTTTAACATTTTACAACCTTATCTGGCCATGTGGTGTGTGACACATCATCAGACACATTGCCATCCTGATTTCCATGCAGCCTTCTCTATACTTCTCTGCTCCTATATTCTAATGGTACGTGACCCAACTTACACCAACTACCCCCCCACTTTCATTTTTGGCCTTGTTTACTCAACCTTTGAGTATCCAGCATCTGGTTCTGCCTTGATCAGCTGATCAAGATGAGCACAGACCACTCCCATCTGGTTCACAGCTGAATGCATTCAGTTACAAATATATTGTGAGTCAGGAGTCTGTGTCAGACTTTAGTTTGTGTCCATCACCTTAAGTGTCCATTGCTTAAGTGTGAGAAACATTAATTAATTCTGAATTGAATCTGAAGTGAACTGAAGGTAACTGGATACTAAATCACAGTAAACAATGTTTGTGTTTGTTTTCACTCTCACCCCCTTAATCCTTCACTTCTTACAACCACCCCTAATCCCTGCACCTAGTAAGTAGTGGTGAGCCACCCCCGTAGTGTTCGAGTTCGGTTCGGTTCGTCGAACACCCGTGTGTTCGCCGAACTGTTCGTCGAACTGTTCGTCGAACACCTTCGAACACCGTTAAAACCAATGGCAGGCAAACAAAAACACATAGAAACACATAGAAAACACCTTCAAAGGTGTCCAAAAGCTGACAAACTGCTCAGAAGACACAACTAACACATGGAAAAGTGACAAGTACATATAGTCATGCGAAAAGAAAAGAGGTGGAGGAGTAAAAGGAGGGGGAGACACAGATATAGGCATGTCATGCCCTTCTAAAATCCAAAAAGTGAGAAGCCGAGACGGCCAGTCCGCTCCTGCCCGTGCCACCTCCGTGTCGCCGGGTTTGTGCCAGAGCCGCGGTGAACCCTGACGGCCAGCCCCCCTCTCCCAATACTGGTGCCTGTCCGCTGGTGGGTCGAGAGAGCCCCCCTGTGGTGGAGGCAGCTCTAAGCTTTTTAATTTAAATTGTCCCTCTAATTTGAATGAATACACTTTAAATCCATTTACAAGGATCTATTGGAGGGCAAGTCTCATGCCAGCAGCCGCGTAATTCCAGCTCCAGTAGCGTCCACTAAAGCTGCTGCAGTTAAAAAGCTTTTATAAGGATCGAGCTCGGCTGTCCACCGCAAGGCATCCTAGTGCCAGTCCCAGCCCCTATGCCTTGGGGTGCCTCCTGATGCTCTTCACTAAGTATCCCGTGGTCCCGAAGCATTTCCTTTGAAAAAATTAAGTGTCCAAACTACAGGTGGTGTAGCTTGCTTAACAGCCGGGATAATCCGCTGACTAGCAGACACTGCTACTAGGCACAAAGTATTTCCTGGGCTAGATGTAGTTAAAAATTTGTAAGTAGATACTCTCGTTGGATGCTGAGAAAGCATTCCATAGAGTCTCCTGGCACGCCATATATGATTCTCTTAAAAAGCTTGGGGTAGGGGTCTAGGGGACCCTTTTATAGCCAAAATCACAGCCCTGTATCACAATACGTCACCTAGGCTGAAGATAAATGGAACTGTAGCACCGAGGGCTCGGTTGCTACAGACGTATTGCACCTCACCCAGAGGTGTGATATCTCACTCTCAGATAAGGATGGAGTGTGGATCAGGACCCGACACCTGCATGCATTACACCACATTGCCGTGGGGCAGGGCGACCAATATGCCCCTGAGATGGGCACGACAGTCCCTGTCCCTGGCTGGAGTGGGGGGAGGGAACACTGAGGAAGGGGAACCCTGCAGTGCAGGAGCAGGGAGGAAGCAGTTCCTGGGTGCATTGAGAAGGGAGTATAAAAGGTGGGCACCATCTTAGTTCAGTGCAGAGAAGTCTGAGCAGAAGTGGCAGGGAGCAGGGGCTCTGCATGAGCTCTGCTCCGGAGGCGGGCCTAGTAACAGAGGCCCAGGCCTGCAAGAGGGAGAAGGAAGGAAGAGGAGCGGAGAAGGCTCCAGGAACGAGGAATGAAGGGATCCCAGGGGTGCGGACAGGCGAGTCGCCACCGCACGCCCGAATCCACCTGCGTGGAGGGGTCAGGCCAAAGGGGGAGACCGGTCCCCGAACTAGTGGAGGCAGGAAACGACCCTCAGCTAGAAACCGGAGGCTCTGACATTTTATGTGGCGCAGCCCCTTGCTCCACTCGCTAGGAAGGCACCACATAGGGTCAGGGAAACTGGCGCCAAGTTTACCAAGAGGAGGCCCGAGGCAGCCGGACAGAAGTGTTGGTAAGAAAGGCCAGACAAAGGACACACAAAGGGGGTCCTGTGAAGCGCTCCAAAGTTATCTGGGAGTTGTCTGAGCCCCTCACCTGGTGAGCACAGTACGACGTGGGCAGCCGTTACCTGCAGACGTGGTCTGGATAATAAGAACTGTGAGTAAAGGCCCTGAACTGCATCACTGACTCCGTGTCGTTACTGCTGCTGCCCTGCACCATCACCCCTATCCTCCGCATACACTGCCCTGAGGCTATACTCCTCCCGTGGGGAGTTATGCTACGCTCTGCTGCACCCACAACACCAGCCTTAGCGGTCTGCCCTGTAGCGGCGGTTCACTCTGACCGCAATCCACGGGTGGCGTAGTCGGACATTTAAACATCAAAACCACATAAATAGTTCCGCCACTGGTTTGACCGCCCTGAGCCACGGAACCGGATCGCCGCCACGAAGACTACAACCACCAGCATCCACCAAAAAGGGTCCGGCTCCGGGTGTCCCAAGGCCCAGGGGGTGCGTCAGAACATTTTCATCACCTTTCACAATCACCAATGGGACAAGGCAGGGATGTCCTCTGTCCCCTCTCTTATACATCCTAGTGACGGAGCACCTGCTCTCATCAATTCGCCATAACCCCAATATTAGGTGGATTGAGGTGGGAGGCACCGAGTACAAGTGCTCTCTATTTGCTGATGATGTCCTAGTATATATCACTCAATCACATATATCCATCCCTGCTGTTATGGCTGAAATAGATCACTTTGTTACATGGTAAAATTTTAAAATCAATGCAGCGAAGTCTGAGGCCCTCGATGTCTCCCTCCCTAAATCCATATAGGATTCCATCCAGTCCAACTTTCCCTTTGCCTGGCCCTCACAGGGTATCAAATACTTAGGAATTCCTATTCATAGAGACCACTCCCATCTATGTTATCTTAATTTTGGGCCCTTTATTGAACAATTCCATACAGACCACGGTTGGCAAGTTGGAACTGGGAGATTCACTACGTGCACCACTGGTATTTTGTGGAAAAGCACATGTAAGATTCTGCAACAGTCTCTGCTGATACTCCTGCATGCGTGCATCCCTTTCTATGGCAGGAATAATTTCTGCAAATTTACTTTTGTACCGGGGATCTAACAGTGTGGCAACCCAGTAGTCAGGATTATTTCTAATTCTCACAATTCGAGGGACATGTTGCAGGTAGTGCAGCAAGAAGGCACTCATGTGTGTTGCGCATCCAGGAGCACCAAGTCCCTGTTGTGTTGGTGGCGAGGTAACAATCATGCTTCCTTCCTCTGTCCTCTCCCCCCAACCTCGCACAACAGAAATGTGATCAAGGTCTCCCTCATCTGATGAGTCTTCCATCAGTTCGTCCTCCACTTCTTCCTGGGCTCCTGCACCTTCCTCACTAGTTTGGCTGCTACCATGCGCCCTGGTAAAATCATCTCCCCCACCCTCACATGCCTGCCGCCCTGGTGCTGCCGACCGTCTGGACCTTGCAGATGTTAGCCCTTCCGCATACAACTCCTCCTCCTCTACTTCCTCCACCTCCTCTTGTGCCACCACCTGACTCCGAATTCTGTTTAACATGTGCTCCAGCATGTAAATCACCGGAATAGTCATGCTGATAATGGCATCGTCAGCACTAAACATCTTCGTCGTCATTTCAAAACTGTGCAGAAGGGTGCATAGGTCCCTGATCTGAGACCACTCCTCCAGTGTGATTTGCCCCACCTCTGAATCTCGTTGGCCCAGGCTATACGTCAGAACGTATTGCACCAGGGCTTGTCGGTGCTGCCACAGTCGCTGCAACATGTGCAGAGTTGAATTCCACCGGGTAGGCACATCGCATTTTAGCCGGTGAAGTGGCAGGCCCAACGACTTCTGTAGAGATGTAAGTCGCTGAGCTGCGGGATGCGAACGGCGGAAGTGAGCACACAGCGACCGTGCCCTCTGCAGAAGGCCATCTAGTCTGGGATAGTGGGCTAAAAATTGCTGGACAACCAGGTTCAACACGTGAGCCATACAAGGCACGTGTGTGACATTGCCCCGGCGAAGGGCCGCACCCAGGTTTGCAGCATTGTCGCACACGGCCTTCCCTGGTTTCAGGTCCAGTGGAGACAACCATTCATGAAATTGGTTCTCCAGAGCTGACCACAACTCCTCAGCTGTGTGACTCACATTTCCCAGACATTTCAATGTAAAAACCGCCTGATGACGTTGAGCCCTACTGCCAGCATAGTAAGGAGGTGTGCAGGATCCCTTCTGCGCAGTTAGAAAGCTTGTGGCATGACCAGACAGGCTTTGGGTGCAGGTGGAAGACCGAGAGGAGGTTGAGGAGGCAGAAGCAGTGGAGGAAAAATGACATAAAGAGGATTGACGCACAACTCGTGGGGACGGCAAGACTTGGACAGCAGCCCCTTGTCCTGCTGTCACCATAGTTACCCAGTGCCCAGTCAGCGACATGTAACGCCCCTGTCCATGCCTACTCGTCCAAGTGTTTGTGGTGAAATGCACCCTGTCACACACAGAGTTTCTCAAAGAAGCGGTGATGTTGTGTGCGACATGCTGGTGGAGCGCAGGCACACCTTTCTTTGAGAAGTAGTGCCGACTGGTCATCTGGTACTGGGGCACTGCGACGGACATAAGGTCTCGAAAATCCTCTGTGTCCACCAGGCGGAAAGGCAGCATTTCTGTAGCCAAGAGCTTGCAGATGGTGAAATTCAACCTCTTAGCTTTCTCATGGCTAGGAGGAAATGGTCTTTTACTTGTCCACATCTGAGGGACCGAGGGCTGGCTATTGTGCTTAGACGGGGTTGATAAGGGTGTCCCCGGCAAACTGCCGGTCTGTGAGGAAGATGCAGGCGGACATGTTAGGTTGCCTTGATCCAAAGGTGGTGCTATCGATGTCGGACAGCGCTCAAGACCAGCTGGTGTTACCACCTCCAAAGAAAATGATGACCTGCCAATCACGCTGGCTGTTGCGGGTAAAGAGGTGGCAGGTCTGCGCCCCAAAACAGGTGTGACTGCTGTCCCCCCAGTCACAGAGGATGAAGAGGCCGCGGATGCACAAGATATGGCAGACGGTGGTTGGCCCGGCCGGCTAGACCGCATTGTAGCACACTGAGCTTCCCACTGCAACTTATGCTTCATGTCCATGTGCCGGTTCATGCATGAAGTACTCAAACTATGTATTTTTTGGCCTCTACTTAGCTTTTGCTGACAAATGTTACAGATAACACGAGTTGGGTCATCTTTATCGATCTGATAAAATGCCCAGGCTATGCAAGGCTTAGCACCCATGCGACCTGAAGAGCCACCACGACTTGTGGTGAGAGGCAGAGTTGTGTTTGAGGATGCAGTTGTTGACGTGCTTCCAGTACTACGTCTCTGTCCAGGAAGGCGCAACCTGACCTCGTCGTCACTAGCATCTTCCTCCACCTCCTCTGCTGACCTCATCTCTTGGCTGACTGTGGGTTGACAGTAAGTGGGATCTCCGACCTCATCATCATCACCCTGTGCGTTATCACACCCGTCGTCCTCAGAGCCAACCTGTTCCTGCCCTGACAAAAAACTAAAGTTGTCGCTCCAATCAGGTATTTGAGTCTTATCATCGTCTTCCTCATTGTCTCCACCAACAGGAGTTACAGTTTGGGAATGAGGGTCTACATTATGGTCAGAACCTTCTGCGTCTGGTCCTGGATCCGACTCATAAAGATTCTGGGCATCAGTGCAGATCATTTCCTCGTCTGGATTCACAGAAGCGCTGTAGTCGACCTCTGATTCCCAGGCTATAGTATGAGTAAACAGCTCTGCAGACTCAACCATCTGTTCTACCTCATACTCAGACGGGCAGCTGGAGATTTGGGAGCTGTGAGGAAGCAAGTGCGATTTGGGTGACACCTTTGAGGACTGGAGTATTTGTGATGTTGAAGTTGATGTGGAGGAGAGCCCACTTAAAGGAGCACTTGATATCCGTTGAAGCACCTGCTGTTTTTGTGCCTCATCTGGAATTTGTAGCGATTGGCGTGGCCGTAAGAAAGGGATCTTATCACATTGTCCGCTAAAAGAAGTAGACATTTTAGTTTGGCTGGAAGATGGTCTTTCTTCTGCACCTACCCCACGAACACAACCTTTTTTCCCCTTCCCAACACGCCTATTCCCCTTTCCACCAGCAGCAGGCCTTTTTCCACTCATTTTGGTGGTTAACTAATTCACAACTCTGGAGTTGTTTGCACAAAAAAACAATGGATGGTAACCGAGCAGAGCTGAGTGGCCAAACTGTGGTATTAGGCCAAAACTATTGGCTGGGTTAGATGCAGAAAAAAATTATTTTTAATTTGCAACCTGATGGAGGTCAGTGTAGATGGACTAATAGACCAAGTCCCACACACCGCTAGAAGCCCAAATATTTTTTCAGAGCTAGATGCAGAAAAAAATTATTTTTAATTTGCAACCTGATGGAGGTCAGTATAGATGGACTAATAGACCAAGTCCCACACACCGCTAGAAGCCCAAATATTTTTTCAGAGCTAGATGCAGAAAAAAATTATATTCAATTTGCAACCTGCTGGACGTCAGTATAGAAGGACTAATAGAACAAGTCCCACACACTGCTAGAAGCCCAAATATTTTTTCAGAGCTAAATGAAGAAAAAAATTATTTTTAATTTGCAACCTGATGGAGGTCAGTATAGATGGACTAATAGACCAAATCCCACACACTGCTAGAAGCCCAAATATTTTTTCAGAGCTAGATGCAGAAAAAAATTATTTTTAATTTGCAACCTGATGGAGGTCAGTATAGATGGACTAATAGACCAAGTCCCACACACCGCTAGAAGCCCAAATATTTTTTCAGAGCTAGATGTAGAAAATTTTTTTATTCAATTTGCAACCTGATGGAGGTCAGTATAGATGGACTAATAGACCAAGTCCCACACACTGCTAGAAGCCCAAATATTTTTTCAGAGCTAGATGCAGAAAAAAATTATTTTTAATTTGCAACCTGATGGAGGTCAGTATAGATGGACTAATAGACCAAGTCCCACACACTGCTAGAAGCCCAAATATTTTTTCAGAGCTAGATGCAGAAAAAAATTATTTTTAATTTGCAACCTGATGGAGGTCAGTATAGATGGACTAATAGAACAAGTCCCACACGCTGCTAGAAGCCCAAATATTTTTTCAGAGATAAATGAAGAAAAAAATTATTTTTAATTTGCAACCTGATGGAGGTCAGTATAGATGGACTAATAGACCAAGTCCCACACACTGCTAGAAGCCCAAATATTTTTTCAGAGCTAGATGCAGAAAAAAATTATTTTTAATTTGCAACCTGATGGAGGTCAGTATAGATGGACTAATAGACCAAGTCCCACACACCGCTAGAAGCCCAAATATTTTTTCAGAGCTAGATGCAGAAAAAAATTATATTCAATTTGCAACCTGCTGGAGGTCAGTATAGAAGGACTAATAGAACAAGTCCCACACACTGCTAGAAGCCCAAATATTTTTTCAGAGCTAAATGAAGAAAAAAATTATTTTTAATTTGCAACCTGATGGAGGTCAGTATAGATGGACTAATAGACCAAGTCCCACACACTGCTAGAAGCCAAAATATTTTTTCAGAGCTAGATGCAGAAAAAAATTATATTCAGTTTGCAACCTGATGGAGGTCAGTATAGATGGACTAATAGAATGATGCTATGCCCAAAAGATTTTACTTCACTAGGTGCAGTAAAAAAATTGGTATTCTATACACAGGTGGTATATCTTGCAACGCAGATAGGCTACTCCACTGACTAACACACTCTGCAATAGGCCAAAAAGGATTAGCTTTGCTAGATTCAACCAAATGCTGTGAAAAAAACTTGCACAGCACTGGCACAGACCTGCCTGGCAAAAACTGATAGGAACTGATGTAACCTAGTCCTGAAAAGGACTCCAATTACAATTAGTCTTTACTCCCACAATCTATCTATTTAAGAGCACAGACCTGCCTGATAAAAGTCGTAGGAAATGCTGTAACCTAGTCCTTAAAAGGACTGCAATCACAACTATTCCCTACTCCCAAGCTATCTGTATATTTGTGCGAAAATTGGCTTGAAATTAACAAGGTATAGCGCACACAGCAACAGCGGTGCCGTCTAACACGCAGCTGCAGCAGTGAGAAAATGGTGGCGACGGGGAAAATGGCTTGGTCTTATAGGGCAAGGACATGTGACATACACTGCCAATCACACATGCCCTTGCTTGTGTGAAAAAAAGCACTTCGCTCCGTGTGTGCGCTGCTGATAGGCTGACAGATTCCACCTCCCCACTGCAAATGCGGGAAAGAGAAAAAAAAATGGAGATCTTCATTGTTCCTGCAGAGATCCATCCCCTGCCCCTCCCCCCGCCCCGCTGTACACTCAAACTGCGTATTAACATTAATTTTCATCATTACTGAGAAAAAATCCAGTTATGATTTTGGTGCACGAACAGTTATCGAACATAACCTCGAACAGCCGAATTTTTCTCAAATTGTTCGTGTTCGCCGACCGGCTCGAACACCGCCCAAAACAGCTCGAATTTGAGATTGGCGAACAGTTCGAGTAGAACAACGCTCATCTCTACTAGTAAGGAACTCTTCATCTCTCCCTCCATTCTCCCCACCCATCTCACCTCCTCCTCAGAGCTATTCCTCAACATACAATCCTTTGCCTCCAAACACAGACAGCCGCCTCATGCCCTCTCCTGCTCCCACCTACTAATGCTTTCTCTGCTCCTCCTTACTGCCGGTGACATCTCTCCAAATCTTGGCCCTCCTCACCACATCCCTACAGTCACTTCCACCTCCTACCCATGATCTCGTAACCCTTCTAACCTTATACCCATCTGCCCAGCCCCCGCTTCCCCAACCCCCCTAACAGGAGCTCTATGGAACGCTCACTCCATCTGCAACAAACTTTCCTACATTCACTACCTCTTCATCATCAACAAGCTTTCCTTCCTCGGCATCACTGAAACCTGGCTCACCCCCTCTGACACGGCCTCTCCTGCTGCACTTTCGTACGGCGGATTCCACCTCTCCCATACCCCCCGCCCCACCGGCAAGCACGGTGGAGGAATAGGTTTCCTCCTCTCAGATAACTGCTCCTTCACCCATATCCCACTGCCACCCTCAATTACTCTCCCCTCTTTTGAAGTGCACTGTGTGCGCATCTACTCCCCCTCCAACCTCCAACTGGCTGTCATCTACCGCCCCCCAGGATCAGCCACCACTTTCTTTGACTACTTGGCTACTTCATTTCCTCTCCGTTGACATCCCCACTATCCTCATGGGTGACTTCAACATCCCCATTGACACTTCCCTCTCAGCCGCCTCTAATCTTCTATCCCTCACTTCCTCCTTTGGTCTTACCCAGAGGTCTTCCACACCCACCCACAAAGACGGCCACATGCTGGACCTCATCTTCACCCGCCTCTGTTTCCTATCTAACCTCTCTAACTCACCTCTCCCTCTCTCTGACCACAACCTACTTACATTCTCTACCCTCTCCTCTCCAGGGCAACAATCCCCACTTCACAAACTTGCACACCCTCGCAGAAATCTCAAACACCTTGACCTACACTCACTCTCTGAATCCCTTCTCCCTCTTACAGACATTAGTTCCTTACATGATGCAGATGTTGCTGCCACTTTATACAACACCACAACAGCAGCAGCTCTCGATTTGGTCGCCCCCCTCACAAATACCAAAGCTCGCACAATCAACAGACAACCCTGGCACACCAGCCTAACTAAAGAACTGCGATGGGCCTCCAGGGTTGCTGAGCGTAGATGGAAAAGGTCCCACTCCAATGAGCACTTCATCGCATTCAAACAGTCCCTCACTACCTTCAAGTCCACACTCACTGCAGCAAAACAAACATACTTCTCATCTCTCATATCCTCCCTGTCTCACAACCCCAAACAACTATTCAACACCTTCAATTCTCTCCTCCGTCCCCAGTGCCTCCTTCCTCTCCTCTTATTTCAGCCGAAGACTTTGCCTCATTCTTCAAACAGAAGATTGACACCATCAGACAAAGCTTTTGCCTAAAGCCCCCACAGCCCCTCTCAACACCTACTCAATCCTCCTCCTCCAAAACCACATACTCCACCATTACAGAAGATCAACTTTCCTCTTTACTCTCCAAATGACACCTCACCACCTGTAAACTTGACCAATCCCGTCCCACCTCATCCCAAACCTTACCACTATCTTCATCCCAGCCCTAGCCCACCTCTTCAACTTGTCACTAACAACTGGTGTCTTCCCCTCATGCTTCAAACATGCCTCAATCACACCAATCCTCAAAAAGCCCTCCCTTGGCCCATCCTCTCTGTCTAGCTATCGCCCCATATCACTTCTCCCCTATGCCTCAAAACTACTGGAACAACACGTCCATTCTGAGCTGTCCTCCCACCTCTCCTCCTGCTCCCTCTTCGACCGCCTACAATCTGGTTTCCGACCGCACCATTCTACTGAAACTGCACTGACCAAAGTTACCAACGACCTACTAACCACCAAATCTAAGTGACACTATTCTGTCCTCCTCCTCTTAGACCTGTCATCTGCCTTCGACACAGTGGACCATTCCGTCTTACTAAAAACTCTCTCATCTCTCGGCATCACAGACTTGGCACTATCCTGGATCTCCTCATATCTAACAGACAGGACATTCAGTGTCTCTCACTCACAGACCACCTCCTCATCTCACCCCCTATCTGTCGGTGTCCCCCAAGGTTCAGTTCTAGGACCCCTGCTTTTCTCCATCTACACCTTAGGCCAGGGACAGCTCATAGAGTCTCATGGCTTTCAATATCACCTCTATGCTGATGACACACAGATCTACCTCTCTGGACCTGATATCACCTCCTTACTAACCAAAATCCCACAATGTCTGTCTGCTATTTTATCCTTCTTCTCTGCTAGATTTCTAAAACTTAACATGGACAAAACAGAATTCATCATCTTTCCGCCATCTCATTCAACCCCCCCAACTGACCTAACCATCATAGTCAATGGCTGCCCACTCTCCCCAGTCCATCAAGCTTGCTGCATTGGGGTAACCCTGGACTCTGAACTCTCCTTCAAACCACATATCCAAGCCCTTTCCACTTCCTGCCGACTCCAACTCAAAGATATCTCCCGGATCCGCACATTCCTCAACCATGAATCTGCAAAAACACTAGTGCACGCCCTCATCATCTCCCGCCTTGACTACTGCAACCTCCTGCTCTGTGGCCTCCCCTCTAACACTCTCGCACCCCTCCAATCTATCCTAAACTCTGCTGCCAGACTAATCCACCTGTTCCCCCGCTATTCCCCACCCTCTCCTCTCTGTCAATCTCTTCACTGGCTCCCCATTGCCCAGAGACTCCAGTTCAAAACCCTAACAATGACATACAAAGCCATTCACAACCTGTCTCCTCCATATATCTCTGACCTAGTCTCCCGCTACATACCCGCACGCAACCTCCGATCCTCACAAGATCTCTTTCTCTACTCCCCTCTAATCTCCTCCTCCCACAATCGCATACAAGATTTCTCCCATGCTTCCCCTCTACTCTGGAACTCTCTACCCCAACACATCAGACTCTCGTCAACCGTGGAAACCTTCAAAAAGAGCCTGAAGCCCCACCTCTTCCGACAAGCCTACAACCTGCAGTAACCACCACTCAACAAATAATGCTGCACGACCAGCTCTATCCTCACCTACTGTATCCTCACCCATCCCTTGTAGACTGTGAGCCCTCGCAGGCAGGGTCCTCGCTCCTCCTGTACCAGTCGCCGTCACATTGTGTTCAAGATTATTGTAATTGTTCTTGTATGTATACCCCTTCTTCACATGTAAAGTGCCATGGAATAAATGGCGCTATAATAATAAATAATAATACTAATTATAATACAGTGCTGAAAATACATGGAAACAGCATGGGGAAGACCTTTGGAAGCATTTCTGACTCCCAGGTCACTGCCTAAAAGTGTGCCCATCATAAGTGATCCTTGGTGCATACGAAGATGCCTCCCGCCATGCACCTGTTGTTGCAGACTTGCAACAATCACCGTCCACGTCCTTGTCCCAGTGCAGCGTTCAGTTGTCCCTACCCCAATCCTTGGAATGGAAACGCAAGTATGCAGTCAGCCACCCACCCACCCACAGGCTGCAATACTATACTGCCAAATTTTTGACAGCTGCTTGCACTTGAAATGTGGCCTTTTAGGCTTGTGGAGGCGGAAGCTTTTCATAACCTCATGCCAGTGGCAGCCAGGTGTTCATACTCCGTCCCCAGCCACCACGGTTTCTCCTGGTGTCGCCTCCGCCTTCCACAGTCACGGGTCCCACAACATTACCCGTGCCCTCCCCAGTGCACTTACTGGGAAGGACTGCCTTACCACAAACACATGGACAGGTGAATGTGGCCAGGGACGGTATGGAGCCAGTCTACAACTTTTTTTGCTGAGAGTTGTATTTAGCTCGGTGAAAGGACTGGCATAGAGGGAAACCGTATCTACCCTGGGTGTCATTTCTCCCAGGAAGTTCTCTAATGCAGCTTGTTGCAGAAGCAATGACAGCCTGTCCAACATCAATTCGCACTTGTCGGTGGTGCTTTGACGCACGCACATCTTTCTTTTTGCAGTTAATTTCATGAATACAGAGATGGACAATGGCCTGATCTGCAATGCGGTTTAAGAAATAACATGCATTAGCATGTCCGATCCACATTAAAAAAGCAGCCATAGAGTGTCCGGGAACCTTCTCCCACACTTTTCTTAGCCAGGGCTGCTTCTCGGCAGGGTTGGACGGGCCCACCAGAGAACCGGACACTCTTTCGGCGGGCCCTGGCTTCTCCTTCAGGAGAGCTCATAGTGCCGGGGTGAGTCCATGATGATGATAGAGGCCAGATATGCTTAGTTTTCTGTTACTTGGAATGCAAGTGCAAGTATGCAGCCAGCCACCCACCCACAGGCCGCAATACTAAACTGCCAGATTTCTGGGCAGCTGCTTGCACTTGAAATATGGCCTTTTAAGCTCGTGGAGGCAGAAGCCTTTTCACAACATCATGCCGGCGGCGGCCGGGTGTCCATACTCGGTCCCCAGCCGCCACTATTTCTCCCGGTATCGTCTCCGCCTTCCACAAGCATATGTCCCACAACATTACCCGTGCCCTCCCCAGTGCACTTACTGGGAAGGACCGCCTAACCACAAACACGTGGACAGGTGAATATGGCCAGGGAGGTTGCGGAGCCAATCCACAACTTTTTTTGCTGAGAGTTGAATTTAGCTCGGTGAAAGGACTGGCATAGAGGGAAACCGTATCTACACTGGGTGTCATTTCTCCGTCACCAGGTTCTGCCCATTGTCAAACACGACCATGCCTGGCTGTATGTTCAGCAGTGAGAGCCACAGATCAGGCTGCTGTGTTACAACTATCAACAACTCTGCAGCGCTGGGCGGTTTGTCAATTAAGCAATAAGCATGTTCTCTTCAGCACAGCCTGTTGCCGCTTGGCCAAGGCAGTGCTGCAGTGCTGTCAGCTTGTGACTGATGTGGTCATTTCGGAGATGGAGGAGGAGGTGCATGAGCTGAACAATGTGATTACATTGGGGTTAAATTGGTGACGCTGTTTTTTATACTAAAGAAAGATCCTATTGTTTTGTTTTTTTTAAGTTATTTTTTAAGATAAATGCATCCACCGGGAAATGTCATTTTAACATTTAACAACCTTATCTGGCAATGTGGTGTGTTACACATCATCAGACACATTCTGCTTTATTTATGATGGAGGGACTCTGAAAGTCATAAAGCCTATTTTTATAGGGACATCAGACGGCCCTTACTGTTCTTAAAAGGCCAGCAGTCTGCCCTTGCTATTGTTAGAGAGCCATCAGCCGGCTATGCTTTGTTATTCCCATTATTAACAAGTGGGTCTTCTATACTGTTATTGTGTATCCAGTGATTGCAAGGGCTGCCAAAAATTTGGACGCAACACAATACCCCTTTGAAGGGACTTAGAGGAGGGTCTCAGTAAAAAATTGTTCCCATTATAAAGGAGCGGGTCTCCTATAGTGGTAATGCCCATGCTATGACTGCAAGGGCTGCCAAAATTTGGGAAAAACCCCACTAAGAATTTAAAGACACATAGAGCAGGGCCACAGTAACAAGGTACGACATGTTCCCATTAGAAAGAAGAGTGTCTGCTATACAGTTAAAGGGTATGCAGTGAGTCCAATGGCTGACCTATTTTAGGAAAAACCCCACTAAGAATTTAAAGACACACAGAGCAGGGCCACAGTAACAAGTATGACATGTTCCCATTAGAAAGGAGCGAGTCTGCTATACAGTTATAGGGTATGCAGTGAGTCCAATGGCTGAACAATTTTAGGAAAACCCCCACTAAGAATTTAAAGACACTTAGAGCAGGGCCACAGTAATGACAAATTCCCATTAGAAAGTAGGGAGTCTCCCATGGTGTTGGCCTATGCAGTGAATGCAACGGCTGCCAAAAATTTCGAGGCACTTCAATGCCCCTTGGAAGGGACGTGGAGGAGGGCCTCATAAAAAATGTACCCATTAGAAAGGAGCGGGCCTCCTATACTTGTAATGCCCATGCACTAAGTGTATGGGCTGACAAACATTTACCCCTGGGGGGTATACATGAACAAACGGTATAAAAAATTTTTTTACGGGCATCATAAACACCATTTAAAAAAATGATGTGGGTGTTGCATCACGGACCACGGTCACCCTGGTGATATGGTTGGGGAGAATGAGAAGAAGGAGGAGGACAAGAGCAAATAGACAAAATCAGGAAGCGTATACCCATGTGTGGGTGTGAAAAGGTGCATGGGAATAAATCTCCCAAGAAAAGACACGGGATTTGAGTTTATATTACATTGCTCTCATTCAGTAGTGTTGCAAAGTCTGGCCCAATCCAGCCCTTGTTCATTTTTAATAAGACTCAGCCTGTCAGCATTTTCAGTTGACAGGCTAATGCGCTTATCAGTTTTAATTCCACCAGCGGCACTAAAAACCTGCTCTGATAAAACGCTGGCGGCAGGGCAGGTCAGGACCTTCAAGGCATAGAGAGCCAGGTCATTCCACGTATCCAGCTTGGATACCCAATAATTATAAGGCACAAAGGAATCACAGAGGACGTTGGTACGGTCGGCAAGGTACTCCCTCACCATCTTCCCAAACTTTGCACTCCTTGTGAGAGTACCCCGCGCCACATTGCCTGTGCGATGGGAGGGTCTGAGAAAACTCTCCCAGAACTTTGCCCTTGCCTCTGCTGGATTGAAGTTGTGTCTACTCCTTTGGTTGTCCAACAAAGTGCGCCCTCTGCCGCCAGTGTTTTCAGATGGGAATTTTTTTAATAGTTCCGCAACAAGGGCCTTCTGGTAGAGCCCCATTATTGTAGACCTGTCCGCCTCAGGAATAAGAGATATAAATTTCTCCTTGTAGCGTGTGTCTAGAAGTGTCACCAACCAGTAATGACTGTCACCCAAAATTTTGAGAACGCGAGTGTCATGGAAAAGCAGGGTAACATAAACTCAGCCATGCGTGCCAGACTACTAACAGGCAAGACTTCCGTGTCCTCACCAAGAGGATGACTGACCATGCTCTCCTCCTCCTCCTCCTCTCTGTCCTCTGGCCACCCACGCTGAACAGACTGTAAGACAGCTGTGCAGGTAGTACCATCTATAGTGCATGAAACTAGCTCCTGTCCTTCCTCCTCCTCCTTCTCTTTCTCCTCTTCCTCATTGTCACCCAATCCATGTTGGGATGAGATGAGGCTTGGCTGTGTGTAATCACCCTGTATGGTTCCTTGCTCTGTCTTGTCGTGCTCCGCCTGCAATGCATCCTCTTTGATTGTGAGCAGAAAGCGTTTCAGAAGACAGAGAAGCTGGATGGTGATGATAATTATGGCGTGATCGCTGCTCACCATCTTGGTGGAGTCCTCAAAGTTTTGGAGTATGGTACATTTGTCCTACATCCATGTCCACTCCTGATGTCTTATGTGTGGAGTCTGAACTGAATACCGACGGCCTTGTTGATGCTGGTACTCGACAACTTTCCTCTTCTGCTCACAAATCCTTCCCAACATCTGCAGTGTAGAGTTCCAATGCTTGGGGACATCACACACCAGTCTGTGTCCAGGAAGCTGCAAATGCTGCTGAAACACTGCTAGCTGAAGCTGTAGCTGACTTTCTAAAATGGGCACACAGGCGGCGTACTTTAACAAGCAGATACGGCAGCTCCGGGTAAGATTTGAGAAACCGCTGAACCACGAGGTTAAGCACATGGGCCAGGCATGGTACGTGTGTGACCTCGCCTCGCCTCAGAGCCGCCACCAGGTTCCGGTCATTGTCACACACGACCATACCTGGCTGTAGGTTCAGCGGTGTGAGTAACAGATCTGCCTGCTCTTTCAGAGCTGTCCACAACTCTTCAGCATTGTGCTGTTTTTCACCTAAGCATATTAGTTTTAGCACAGCCTGTTGCCGCTTGGCCGAGGCAGTGCTGCAGTGCTTCCAGCTTGTGACTGATGTGGTCATTTTGGTGTTGGAGGCTGAAGAGGAGGAGAAGGCTGAGGAGGATGAGGTGCAGGAGTTGAAGACCGTGGGGGCAACCCTGATTGACCTTACTCCCGCAATCCTTGGCATCGGGAGGATGCGTACCGTCCCAAGGTCCGACTGCGACCCGGCTTCCACTATGTTAACCCAGTGTTCCGTCAGCGAGATGTACCGTCCCTGCCCACAAGCACTTGTCCACGTGTCCGTGGTTAGGTGGACTTTACCGGTAACGGCATTGTTGAGGGCACGGTTAATATTTTGGATCAGGTGCTTGTGTAATGCGGAGAAGGCACACTAGGAGAAATAGTGGCGGCTGGGGACCGAGTACCGAGGGACGGCCGCCGCCATCATGTTACGGAATGCTTCTGTCTCCATGACCCTAAAAGGCAACATTTCGAGCGCAAGCAGTCGTGAAATGTGAGAATTTAGTAGTGTGGCCTGTAGGGCGTTTGCTGCATATTTGCACTTCCGTTCCAAAGACTGGGGTATGGACAACTGAACGCTGCACTGGGACAAGGACATGGACGTGCTTCCTGATGCTGATACTTGAGAGTGTGCAACGACAGGTGCAGGGCAGGAGGCATCTTCGCATGCACCATGGACAGGGGATTGGCTTGCATGCACAACAGTGGAAGAAGCAATGGTGCCATCCACAGACAGTGTTCTTGGACCCTGGGGTTCGGCCCACAAAGTTGAGTGCTTTTTTGCCATGTGCCTGATCATGCTTGTGGTGGTCATGCTGGTAGTTTTGCCACCCCTGCTGATGCTAGTCTGGCAGGTGGTGCAAATGGCCTTTTTGGGGTTATCGGCAGAATCTTTGAAAAACAACCAGACTCAGGAAGACCTAACAGTTGTACTGGCAACTTTCTTCGTGTTGGTGTTACAGGGAATGGTTGCCTGCCTTCTGTCTGCTGCCACCACACTGCTTCTTCCTGCCTGTTGTGGTGCTCTGCCTCCCTCCCCCTGTGTGCTGCTGTCCTCGCTCGGCATGTCCTCCTGCCAGGCTGGGTCAGTTACTATATCATTCACCACTTCGTCTTCCACTTCCTCACCCTGGTCTTCCTCCTGACTTTCTGGCAATTGTGTCTCATCATCATCCACCTCTTGTGACACTTTCCCACCGTCGCCTTCATGTGACCGTGGCTGCTCAAATATTTGGGCATCGCTACACGCGACCTCCTCTTGCCCCGCTTCAAGTGGACCGGGCGAGTGGCCCGAATCTATAAATGGAAGAGTGAACAGCTCTTCAGAGTGTCCAAGTGTGGGATCAGTTGCCTCTGGGTATTTGGCATGGTGGGAGGAAGGAGGATCAGGGTGACGAATATGCGGTCCAGACACACGGCTACTGAGACTTGACCATGTGGAAGACAGGGTGGTGGTGGTTGTGGTGGCTAAGTGACTGGAAGAATTATCCGCTATCCAACCATCAACCTTTTGACACTGCTCTGGGTTCAATAGTGGTGTGCTGTGGTCCCCTAGAAATTGGGACAGGAAGGTCAGGCGAGAAGATGTGGGTGTTTGTTGTGGCACAATTTCAGCTTGCCCACGGCCTTGTCCTCGGCCTCTGCATGCACCATTACCATCACATCCAGTTACTCGTCCCTTGCCACGTGCCTTGCCCATTTTAAATCGAGGACAGTATCTTCCACGCTCAATACAAATGACTGAGTTTGGAGCGAACTTATATGTGATCCGTGTGACAGAGAAAACAGAGTTTTAAATACCTGTCTTGTAGGTAAGTAGTTTGAACAGCAAACTGCTGTGAATCGCTTCACTGACACACTGAAAGAAATTTTTAATGGAGGCCAGAAATGGCAGTATTTTCTGACAAAGTATATGTAATCTGTGTGATGGAGAAAACAGAGTTTTAAATGCCTGGCCTGTAGGTAAGTAGTTTGACAAGCAAACTGCTGTGAATTGCTTCACTGACACACTGAAAGAAATTTTTAATGGAGGTCAGAAATGGCAGTATTTTCTGACAACGTATATGTGATCCGTTTGATGGAGAAAACACAGTTTTAAATAGCTGGATTTTTAGCGCTGTAATATGGAAAATACCTGACTGTATTCTCCAGTGCCAACAAGCAAATGGCACAGAAAAACGGTGTTCTCTGGATTGCTTTTTAAGCAAATAATGAGGATTAAGATCCAAAGAAATGTATTCCTGGCCCCTGAGAACTGGGCCTTTGTATAGTAATATCTAACAGCAGCAGAAGGCAGAATTGGAATGGAGCCTCTTGTGCTATATGCACTGCAGTCTGCTATATACACTGCCTGCCTATACACCCTGCCTGCCTGATATCTGTGCAGATGGATTAGTCCTCAGAAGGACTGTTTGTTAAGATGGATATGTTTAATGTACGTTTTTTCTCCCTACACTACCTAATACACAAGAAAATCTCTTCCTAGCTCAGCAGCACCTCTCCCTACACTGTCTGATTCCCGAGTGACTGTGACGAGCATGGCAGCACCAGCCACCTAGAAATACTCGTTGAGCGCCGAGCATCTCGAGCAGTGAGATGTTTGGGCGAGCACCGAGCAGTAGCGAGAATGCTCACTCATCACTATCTATATATTTATCACTTATCTATCTATATAACGATAGATAGTGTGAGGCAGTGGGAGGGATCATATGCGAGGGATGGTTTGTATCTCCCAAGATGCACATAGAAGCATTTTGAACTTGCTAGAGTGCATTGCTATCACAGACACAGCTGTGATTGCAGTGCAGAGTAAAAGTAAAGTTTGAATTTAGTTAAGCTATTATCCAAGTTGGATTTAAGATAATCTGGCATGGACTTTTAATCTTGGAGTGGACTACAGAAATGCAGTGGGGCGGTCCACTCCCTCCAGCCTGGGTCTTACAAGTGGCTCATGGCCACAAATTCCCTTTAAAAACCTGCAGTAAAGGTTTGGGTGTGTACCTGTTTGGACTGCTAGGAGCAAAGCAGGAATCTCTGCAATCTTGTATGAAGCTGAACACAGGCCTGTGAAGACAACGTATCTGAGGAGCCCTAAGTAACACGGCGTGGCCGTCTCTCACGGCAACAGGTTTACACGGACTGTGTGGATATCTCGGCTGTGATCCAGAGGACAGCCTTTGCTTTTGAGGTGTGAGTTTTGCCAAATAAAGCTGTTTAAACTGGACTTTTCTTGGGTCATTGCCTCATTACTGCACAGTGTGAACACTGCCATATTACAATTGATAGATAGATAGATAATAGATATATGGATAGATAGATAGATAGATAGATAGATAGATAGATAGATAGATAGATAGATAGATAGATAGATAGGCAGATATAGTGGGTACGGAAAGTATTCAGCCCCTTTAAATTTTTCACTCTTTGCTTCATTGCAGCCATTTGGTAAATTCTAAAATGTTCATTTTTTTCTCATTAAAGTACATTCTGCATCCCATCTTGACTGAAAAAAACAGAAATTTGCAAATTTATAAAAAAAGAAAAACAAAATTTTGATGAACATGGCAATTTTGAATTTTAAAATTACCCATATGCCATACTTTCGTAATAACAAAAGGCAGCAACATACAATATATGAAAATAAAAGTAGTCTCCAGTTTTTTTTTGTCTAGAGGCAATTATAAATTATTTGCAAAATTAAATAATTGCACATAAGCAAATCATTAGCTACATATAAATTGTTTAAATTATACTATCCTCTGTATTTTAACTTAATGTACTTAAATTATGCAATAAATAATAAACTTGTCCAAATGTTAAGTCCCAATTAAATGTGAAATGTAATGTTGAAACATTATATTTTCATGAATTTTGTAGGAAATAAGAGTTATATTTTATGCAGGTTAATTGCTGAGTGGTGTATGGCAGGAAATCATTGGGAATTGTTAGCTTTCCCACCAGATAAATGATTCAGTAATAATTAGAAACATATAATTTTACAAAATGGGAATTTTAGCATATGTAAATGAAGAAAATAAAGTCAGTGTATGTGTAGCAAAGCTTGGCAAAATGTTTCTTTCAGCATGACAAAATGGCATTTTTGTCTTTATTCTTGCTTCAAAAATTCAAAAGCAATGCAAACTTTTTTTCAAAATATTTCTTGGATCATGTAAAAATTGTAAACTGCAATAATCTACTTGAAAAAAATGTAATAATTTTCTTCATTGAATTGCTTTAAAAAATGGTTACAAACAAACGATAAAGATTTATCAAGTTTCCATGGGAATCTGAAAGTACTGAATACACTATTAACATTTTGCTTTAGAACATATCTTAAATATGCAGCTTCAGAGCTACCATCAGAGAGGTGAAAATTGCACCATAATGGCAGGCAACTGCTATTTAGCTGAAAAAAAATTATGTAAAAAAAATCCGTCAACACTGGCCTGTGAGTTGATACCTACCTCTTATCAGTCATTGCATGAGATTAACATTTATACTTGTATTAAATGAATTGGCTCCATTTACTAAGCAATAGTTGGCAAACATGGCTCCCTTTTTACCAAATAAACCTATATGCTTGAGAACCTGAAATGCCAGGCGCATAACTGTGGGCGACGCAGGGTTTGCAGACAAATCCAATTTCTAAAGCTTGGGTGGCCCAAAAGATCCTTTGCCTCGTGTGAGAAAACATATATTATTAAACATCAATGCGAATGGGGGGGTTAATGTTAATGATTTGGCACTGGGGTCCACAAGCCCATAAGCTTTAAGTTACTGTAACATTTGTGTCAATTCCTGTTTTGGCTAATAGGTGGTGCCGCACCCTTATGGCGGGTGATTCTTGACTGCATCAGTCCTATATTATTCCTGAGACTTGTGGCTCTGGCCAGTCCAGAAGCTAAGGGGTTAATCTAGTTAATTTAGGTTTCTATTTGCTGTCAGCACTGGGTGGGGCTGTTACTACACTGCTCAAAAAAATAAAGGGAACACTCAAATAACACATCCTAGATCTGAATGAATGAAATATTCTCAGTGAATACTTTGTTCTGTACAAAGTTGAATGTGCTGACAACAAAATCACACAAAAGTCATCAATGGAAATCAAATTTATTAACCAATGGAGGCCTGGATTTGGAGTCACCCCCAAAATTAAAGTGGAAAAACACACTACAGGCTGATCCAACTTTGATGTAATGTCCTTAAAAAAAGTCAAAATGAGGCTCAGTATTGTGTGTGGCCTCCACGTGCCTGTATGACCTCCCTACAACACCTGGGCATGCTTCTGATGAGGTTGCGGATGGTCTTCTGTGTGATCTCCTGCCAGACCTGGACTAAAGCATCCGCCAACTCCTGGACAGTCTGTGGTGCAACGTGATGTTGGTGGATGGAGCGAGACATGATGTCCCAGATGTGTTCAATCAGATTCAGGTCTGGGGAACGGGAGGGCCAGTCCATAGCTTCAATGCCTTCATCTTGCAGGAACTGCTGAAACACTCCAGTTACATGAGGTCTGGCATTGTCCTGCATTAGGAGGAACCCAGGGCCAACCGAACCAGCATATGGTCTCACAAGGGCTCTGAGGATCTCATCTCGGTACCTAATGGCAGTCAGGCTACCTCTGGCGAGCACATGGGGGGCTGTGTTGCCCTCCAAAGAAATGCCACCCTACACCATTACTGACCCACTGCCAATCCAGTCATGCTGAACGATGTTGTAGGCAGCAGATCGCTCTCCACGGCGTCTCCAGACTCTGTCACATCGGTCACATGTGCTCAGTGTAAACCTGCTTTCATCTGTGAAGAGCACAAGGTGCCAGTGGCAACTTTGCCAATCTTAGTCTTCTGTGGCAAATGCCAAGCATCCTGCACGGTGTAGGGCTGTGAGCACAACCCCAATTTGCGGATGTCGGGCCCTCATACCACCCTCATGAAGTCGGTTTCTAACCGTTTGTGCAGACACATGCACATTTGTGACTTGCTGGAGGTCATTTTGCAGAGCTCTGGCAGTGCTCCTCCTGTTCCTCGTTGCACAAAGGCGGAGGTAACGGTCCTGCTGCTGGGTTATTGCCCTCCTACGGCCCCCTCCATGTCTCCTGGTTTACTGGCCTATCTCCTGGTAGTGCCTCCAGCCTCTGGACACAACGCTGACAGACACAGCAAACCTTCTTGCAACAGCTCGCATTGATGTGCCATCCTGGATGAGCTGCACTACCTTAGCAACTTCTCTGGGTTGTAGAGTCTGTCTCATGCTTCTACGTGTGTGAAAGCACAACCAACATTTAAAAGTGACCAAAACATCAGCCAGAAAGCATTGGTACTGAGATGTGGTCTGTGGTCCCCACCTGCAGAACCACTCCTATTGAGGGTGTCTTGATAATTGCCAATAATTTCCATCTATTGTCTATTCCATCTGCACAACAGCATGTGAAATTGATTGTCAATCAGTGTTGCTTCCTAATTGGACAGTTTGATTTCACAGAAGTTTGATTTACTTGGAGTTATATTCTGTTGTTTAAGTGTTGCCTTTATTTTTTTGAGCAGTGTATATAAACTCCTGGGATTCAGTTTCCACTGCAAATGAACAGTTTTGCCATCTTTATTTACAGTATACCTCTGTGGTATGCTCCTGTTTTTTGTCCTGATTATTCCCGCTCTTTGACCTTGGCTTGACTTTTGACTACCCGCTTGTTTTATGATTTCGCTCCAAGCATGACCTCCTGGATCTGACCCAGCTACTTGACTATACCTCTTGTCAGCTTGTGCCACCAAACAGCTGCTGACTCTTTGGCCCTTGCCCAAGGACCCTTGTGTAAGTCCAGATCCTTGTACAGGTGTTAAAGGGTGAAGGCTAGGGCATCAACTGGGCTCTGGGAAATGGCGTAGCTTGCTTAAAGCCTATTCATTGTGGTCATTTTGGGGATGATGAACAATGCTAGCGTGACAGTTATGCCATTGTGTGCAGTATGCAATGTATAGTGGAAAGAGGTAATGTTTATACCTTTATATTGTGTTCTAATAATTTTTATTCTCTGCAAAAGCAGAACAAATGTATATTTTAGGATAGAAAATGTAGAATGGAGATGTAGGAGAATGCTTAGAGAACCATTTATCTGTATGGAGGTCAGATCTTTTGAATTATGGCTCTGTCGAACTAAGATCATCACAGGCAGCTTCAGCAACAAAATGGCAACAACCACTGTATTCTGAAAGCTATGAGGTCTACACATTGGTTTAGGCTTTTCAAGCTAAAATCTTCAAGGTTGATATCTACTTGACACATTGTTCATGCAATTGTATAGGTTGATGTAAGTCAATATTACCACTTTTGGTCCTATTAGGATGCAATGTCATAATGAAGCCTAGGCTTAAAAATTATAAAGTATAGAAGACATAAACTTAATGTAAATGTTGATATTGAATGGATTCAAACCAAGAAGGTCAGTGTTACAAAGCAAGAATGAAAGACTCCAAGCCACCACTTTATCCATTCTATTTGTAGGGGTGAAACAGAACTCACCTACAGGACCCTACTGATCAAGAGAATATGGCTCTGAAGTGCCTCATTTTAGTGCACAAGTGGTCATGCATGGGCATAACAACTCTACATATTGTGTATTCGACTGTTGGATTCTTGGAATAACTGGACTTTTCAACATGTCTGATCTCTTTGTTTCTACAGGACATGGGAAGCAGCCAGCTACAGTTGTCTAGTAACAACTCACTCCTATTAAACACATACACTCAGAGACTCGTGATACCAGGTCATTTTTACTGTGCAATGAATACTATAAAAACAAAACACAAAAAAACAATAGTGGAACTGCTTTTTTATATGATTTTGGTTTTAGTAACTGCTTTACCTCACTCCAGTGCTGGTTTCCAGCCACACAGGTCATTACTGCTTTATAACGTTTTCCAGGTTGCTGATTCTGTCTCATGTACTACAAAGAAAGAAGTAGAACAGGAATTCATTTTTCTGTAATGCATATAGAAGACATCATTACAGCTGGTCTCCACCCATTAGCTCATAGAGAACATAAAATTAAAGATGCATGCAAGGGAGCATGTACACTCGCATGACAGCATATTCTATAAATATACCTGAAACAATAGGTAGTATTTAAATTCTGCTTATCTATTTATCTTTCTATATTTCTACCAATAGCCTTTTGTCTATTTATTAGTTGTCTCATAGGACAATACTCTATTAGTCAAATAAAAGAGCAATTAAAAATGCTCTTAACATTCTACACTGCTTGAAAAATGCTAATGTCAAATGTGTTATTTAATTCATGCTGATCTAGGTTTCAAATTTTAATGATGAGTTCACCAATTCACCTGTTAGGCCATATTTCATTGACCTATGCCACTGACTGAAAATACAGTTTCCATTTCAGTAAAGTCTAAATTAGACATGTAAAGTTGAGGAAACTCAATTAGATATAAGTTGATTAGAAAGCAAGAGACAATATTAAACATCTAAAAACGGGATGTGAATGATTATACATAAAAAATTAAGTCCTGTTCTTGGTGTGGGCTGTGTGTAGTAGATAACACTTATATTTTCTGTTGAGGGTCCCATCTGCTCCAGGACTCTGACCTCAGCCGCAGGAACACAAACAAGCACAGTCTCTTGTTCCTTATTTAACAGTTCAACTTTACTTAAAATGTTCAGTTAAGTTTTGGCATCAGTTACAGGACATTGGGGTACCGCGGACACAGTTTCAGCCTTCTTCAATACCCCTTTCACCCCTAACTCTTTGTTCCCCAGGTATGATCCACCCGGTACCGGAGCTTTCCAGAACCTGGTTCTGCTTCCTATAGGTACATCCCCTTCTATTTCCCCTTCTTGGGAAGTAAGGCATGCCTTCTCTGGACCCTGGACATTTAGAGAAGCTTCCTTGCAGTTTACCACTCCTTTTTCCATAGTGCTGCTCCTCTCGTTCTCTGCCTCTCGCTGCATCACTGTCGACCTTCAACCCACTGGCTCTGAACTTCTTCACTCCTCTCAGTTATCCCTCCTGCACAAACTTCAATGTTTCAACCAACAACTACATCTCTGACTGACTGGAAAAAGAAAAACTGTTAGGCTGAGTTCACACGATGCGTATTTAATGCGTTACCGCGGCGTTTCTGCAGTTGCATAAACGCCGCGGAAACGCATTAAAAACGCATGGTAGAAGGGCAGCAATGTTCCCCAATAGAAATACGCATGTGCTGTGCACATGATGCGGATTTTTCCGCAGCGTAAACGCTGCGCTCAAAAGTCCGCAGCATGTCAATTAATTTTGCGTAAACGCGGAATTTTCGCCGCCATTGACTTGCATTAGAACGCGCCAATTCCACAAGACTGCATTTGTACTTGCATTATTGGCGCGTTCTAATGTGCGGATGGTACCCGGGTGTGGAGGAGAGGAGACTCTCATCCACACCCAGGTACCATTAAAAAAGCTGTAAAACAAGAATAAAATAAAAAATAAATGTATTTCTACCTTCTGTCGGCCAGCGCAGCGCTCTTGCTTGGTTCCCGGAACTTGCAGTGAGTTGTAGGACCTGCGCTGACGTCAGAGTCATGTGACGGGTCACGTGACGCTGACGTCGGCAGGTCTTTCAATTCAAAGTTGCCGGCAGCCGGGAGAATGGAGTGAGCAGGACAGCGCGGGCCATCGGAGGTAAGTATATACACTCTCTCGGGTCACACTATATAAATCCATGCTGTTTGCATGGATTTATATAGTGTGACCTAGTTGTCAAGCACTTTCCAGGTGATGCTAAAATCGCCTGGAAAGCGCTTGTCAATCCACATGCGGAAACGCATGTGGAAACGCATGTGAATCCGCATGTAATCCGCAGGAAAAACGCATGCACAATCTGCATGCGTTTTTTCTGCCAGGGAGATGCAGAAATGATGCAGAAATTTTCTGCTTCATTTCTGCATCTTGTGCACATACCCTTACTCTTCTCTGAACCAAACTCCTCCCCCTTTATTACTGGACCAATCTAAAACTCTTCTTCAGTTGCTGGGCAACATTTCCCCATTACTACCTTACTGCAGTCACTAAACCTTCTATGTGCTAAACTGCGCCTTATCTCTTATACACTAATAGGCCCAACACTGCCTTTCAGCCCTAATGTTTCTCTCTATCACTAAACTCTAAACTATGTCCTATGCTTTCCTTATACAATATACATGAATAACATTATATATTAATCACAATATATTACATTATCCGCATACATTAGTGCCTATGAAACTATATGCAGATTTACATAGTATAACAGTCACAAATCAACACACATTTTATACAAACACAGTTCAGAGAGAGAGAGGCATATGACTGCTCCTGTTACACTCTTAGACGTATCCTCCATAAACTTGTATTTTATAGATCTTTTTCATCTTTTTATTGCACATTTTTCCATTTCTATGCAGGATGCATCCAGGTCCTTTAGTGTTTTCTGTGTAAATTTGAGTGCCCTTCCCTGTGGGGTGCACTTATATAGTGCTTGGCAGCCCCCTTGATCTAATAGCATGGGCATCATAAATAGACTGTAAGCCAGACACTGTACATCACACGTTTATACAAGTCTCGCCTGTGTGCATTTTTAATACTAGACAGCCACCTCCTCCATAAATTGGTAAGTTTTTGAATGGTTGTTTTATCAGCATTTTGCACCTTTGCTGCCCCCATCTTTATAATAGGGGTTTGCTGCATTCTGTAATGGATTGGTATTGTGACCTGGTGTTGGTAAGTCACACTGCCTTTTTTCTGTGATGCTTTTTTTAGATTAACCTACAAGAATTTCTGCTTTTATGCTGTTTTCAAGGCAAATATTGATTTGATTTAGATTTCTCTTTCGTAAATTCACTTTGCATTTTGCTAGTTGATAGAAATAAACTATTAACATTTCTATTTGTCAAAATATTCTTACTTTGCAATATTTTTAAACTACCTGCCTAAAACTTCAGTATAGTATTATGTCATAATACACAGATATAAAATAGTATACTATTTATTTCATAAGAGTAAATGTTTATTTAATCACATGAAACTTTTTGGAATATTTTACTCAGACTTTACAACATTATAAACCAAGATTGCTGAAGTATTGCTCACATTTGTTGATGCATTATTCCCTTGTAAAACACAAGGGTCTGATTAATGATTAATAATTGTATTTTCAGACAGCTGTTATACAAATACAAGTGCCAACTAAAATGTATATAGGAAATGTGCTTTGAATTTCTATTTTTATGCTTATAAATAAATTAGTAGCTCTGAACCACATTTTGGCAACTAGGTAATATTAAAAGCTATACTATTATTTTGATTGAATACAAATGAATAAACTAACTGTATAGTTTTCAAACCAAATATAAATACTATATATATATATATATATATATATATATATATACATACATATATATATACTGTATATATACAGTATATATATACACACACATATGGATGGAGCTAAATACAGTGCAATTTTGGAGGAAAACCTGTTAGAGGCTGCAAAATACTTTAGATTGGGGTGGAGGTTCACTTTTCAGCAGGAAAACAACCTTGAACATACTGCCAGAGCTACAGTGGAATGGTTTAGAACAAAGCAAATTCATGTGTTTGAATGGTCCAGTCGAAGTTCAGACCTAAATCACATTGAGAATTTGTTGGAAGACTTGAAAATTTCTGTTCACAGATGCTCTCCATCCAATCTCACCGAGCAAAAATTTTAGCCTTTAGATGTGTAAAGTTGGTAGATACAGTGAAGGAAATAATTATTTAATCCCTTGCTGTTTTTGTATGTTTGCCCACTGACAAAGACATGAACAGTCTATAATTTTATGGGTAGGTTAATTTTAACATTGAGAGATAGAATATCCCAAAAAAAATCAAGAAAATCATATTGTATAAATTAGATAAATTTATTTGCATTTTGCAGTGAGAAATAAGTATTTGATCCCCTACAAACCATTATTAGTTCTGGCTCCTACAGACTAGTTAGATGCTCCTAATCAACTTGTTACCTGCATTAAAGACAGCTGTCTTACATAGTCATCTGTATAAAAGACTCCTGTCCACAGACTCAATTAATCAGTCAGACTCTAACCTCTACAACATGGGCAAGACCAAAGAGCTTTGTAAGGATGTCAAGGACAACATCGTAGACCTGCACAAAGCTGGAATGGGCTAAAAAAACATAAGTAAGATGCTGGGTAAGAACAACACAACTGTTGGTGCAATAGTAAGAAAATGGAAATAATACAAAATGACTGTCAATCGACATTAATCTGGGGCATCATGCAAAATCTCACCTCGTGGGGTATCCTTGATCATGAGGATGAGCCTAAAACTACACGGGAGGAACTTGTCAATGATCTCAAGGGAGTTGGGACGATTGTCACCAAAAAAAAATTTGGTAACACATTATGCCTTAAAAGTTTAAAATCCTGCAGTGCCGGCAAGGTCCCCCTGCTCAAGAAGACACATGTGCAGACCCGTCTGAAGCTTGCCAATGAACACCTGGATGAATCTGTGAGTTATTGGGAGAAGGTGCTGTGGTCAGATGAGAAAAAAATTTAGCTCTTTGGTATTAACTCAACTCGCCGTGTTTGGAGGAAGAGAATTGCTGCCTATGACACAAAGAACACTGTCCTCACTGTCAAGCATGGAGATGGAAACATTATGTTTTGGGGGTGTTTCTCTGCTAAGGGCACAGGACTACTTCACCACATCAATGGGAGAATGGATGGAGCCATGTACCGTAAAATCCTGAAGTGACAACCTCCTTTCCTCCGCCAGAACATTAAAAATGGGTTGTGGCTGGGTCTTCCAGGAAGACAATGACCCAAAACATACAGTCAAGGCAACAATGGAGTGGCTCAAAAAGAAGCACATTTAAGGTTATGGAGTGGCCTAGCCAGTCTCCAGACATTAATCCCATAGAAAACTTATGGAGGGAGTTGAAGCTCCAAGTTGGAAAGCGACAACCTCAAAATCTTAATGATTAAGAGATGATCTGCAAAGAGGAGTGGACCAAAATTCCTCCTGACATGTTTGCAACCCTCATCATCAACTACAAAAAACGTCTGACTGCTGTGCTTGCCAACAAGGGTTTTGCCACCAAGTATTGTTTGCCAGAGGAATCTAATACTTATTTCTCACTGAAAAATGCAAATAAATTTATCTAATTTATACAATGTGATTTTCTTGATTTTTTTAATGGGATATTTTGTCTCTCATTGTTAAAATTAAACTACCCTTAAAATTATAGACTGTTCATGTCTTTGTCAGTGGATAAACTTACAAAAACAGCAAGGGATCAAAAAATGATTCCCTTCGCTGTATATATATATATATATATATATATATATATATATATATATATATATATATATATATCTTACAGCAAGGAAAGTGAAAAACCTGCACCACCTGCCAGCAGCTGCAATAGTCAGTGCAAAGCTGAACATGTACAATGCAGGCACCTAAATAGGACTTGGCAACATTTCAGGTGCAAAAGCTCATAAAAAAGTTTAAACAGTCCAAAATAACCATAAGAAAGAAAAATGAGCTGCACTCACTAGTCCTTAAAAGCAGTATCTTTATTCCATAAGAATAAAAAGTCCAGCAAGCAGGGAGAGCGGGGAAGAAAAAAGCAGACAACAGCTGTTTCGCGTGAAGACGCTTCTACAGGTCTGTGTTACACACAAAACATGACATCACATCCTTTATATGCAAATTAAGCAAGAACACATGATCACAAAATAAAAAATCACAAATCAGAACCGAATCATAAAAACATAGAAATATCCAGATGATCATTTAAGCCCAATGGACCATTAGCATTCAGGCGATTGATCCATTTAGTTTCGATTTGAAGCAGCAGCTTATTCAGATTGCCGCCTCTACTGGGAAAATGAAGCTGTTCTAAGCCAGCAAATCTCAATGATTTAGGGTTAGCATTATGAAATTCAGTAACATGCTTAATAAATCTTTTAGAGCCCTTTTTGGTTTCTAGTGAATGCAAATGCTCCCTGATCCTAATAAATAAAGAACGTATAGTCTTCCCTATGTAAAAAAAATTACAAGGACAAAAAATTACATAAACAATATTTTTGGACCTACAGGTAATGAAATCCTTAACAAAATGTGTAATCGGGCCAATATGCAAGGGATTAGTCGTGAAGTGCAGATTACAAAAACAACAAGAACCGCATCTAAAATTCCCCGAGGGAATGTTTTTCTGCAACCAATTTTTAGATTCCACTGGGAGTCTGTGTTTACTGACTAAGTCTCCTATATTCTGACTATGTATGTAGGATACTATAGGTTTGTTTTTGGCCACTGATAATAAATCTGGATCAGACTCCAAAAGATGCCAATTGTTCAAAATGGCTTTTTTAATCGTGTCATTAATGGGACTATGTTTGAAATGAAAAACAAACCTTTTAGTAGCCGTTTGTGCATGATGGGAGGATGACTTATAGCGTTTTGATAAAAGACTATCTCGTGTAAATTTTTGTGCTTTCTCAAGTGCGGTATTTAGTTCATGTCTAGGATAACCACGAGCAAGAAAGTTGTTTTTCAACTCTGAAGCTTGATCAAGAATGGTTTTGTCAGAAGTATTCAATTTGCGCAGATGGAGAAATTGGCTTTATGGAACCCCAGATTTAGTGTGCACTGGATGAGCACTATTATAATGTAACAAAGTGTTACCAGCTGAAGGTTTTTTAAATAATTTTGTGTGGATGGTTTTATTTTCAATTGAAATGGAAACGTCCAGAAAATCAAGAAAAAGTCCCCAAAATTCGCAGTAAAATTCATATTAGCTGTATTTGTTGTGTTCAAAAACTGAACAAAAGCCGTAAAATCTTCTGCGGTACCCGACCAAACGATGAAAATCAATATATCTTAAAAAAGATCTAATATACTTAGCAAACGGATTTTTGCAGGAAATGATGAATTGGGTTTCAAAAATGGATAAAAAAATATTTGCATAGACACACGCTGCGGGTGTGCCCATCGCAGTCCCGATATTCTGGCGGCACCATTGATTCTGGAACTGAAAACAGTTATTTGAGAGCACAAAATCAAGGCTTTCTAAAATAAAGAAGGAAAATTCCTCACTTTTATTAGACTGTATTAGGAATTTTTTTACTGCCTCCAACCCTAGTGCTTTGGGGATGCGAGTATATAAACTGGTAACATCTATAGAACATAGAGAAAAATCAGGTTGCCAGTTTACCTCCTTTAGAGCAACCAGAAAGCTATCAGTGTCCTTTATGAATGAAGGTATTTTTTGTAGAAACAGTTTTAATAGCCAATCTATATATCTCGAGAGAGGCTCCAAAAGGGAGCCCACCCCGAGATAATAGGGCGGCCTGGGGGCATTTTGGTACACTTATGAATTTTTGGTATAGTATACCAATAAGGTCTCAATGGGAATTCTGGCAGAAGCTTTTCAGCAGTAGATTTAGATAGAACGCCTTTCTCTACGTATTTTCTTAATAAAGATCTCAATAAATTTTTATTTTTAAATGTGGGGTCACTAGGTAAAGGTGTATAAGTATTGGAATCTGCCAATTGCGACAATGACTCTGCCACAAAAAAATCTCTATTAAGTAATACTATTTTACCACCTTTATCTGCTTTACGTACAACAACATCCTCTCTGGGAACTCCTTCAAGATCGTTGGAAGACCATTTCCGGTGACTACCTCTTGAAGCTCATCAAGAGAATGCCAAGAGTGTGCAAATCAGTCATCAAAGCAAAAGGTGGCTACTTTGAAGAACCTCGCATATAAGACATATTTTCAGTTGTTTCACACTTTTTTGTTAAATATATAACTTCACATGTGTTAATTCATAGTTTTGATACCTTCAGTGTGAATGTACAATTTTCATAGTCATGAAAATACAGAAAAATCTTTTAATGAGAAGGTGTGTCCAAACTTTTCGTCTGTACTGTATATACAGTTGTGTTCAAAAGTTTATATTCCCTGGCTGAATTTTTGCTTTCTTGGCCTTGTTTCAGATAATATGAATAATAAGAAAAAAACTTTTTTTCCACTCATAGTTATTGGCTTGGTGAAGCCATTTATTGTCAAACTACTGTGTTTTCTCTTTTCAAATCTTAATGACAACCAAAAACATCCAAATGACCCTGATCAAAAGTTAACATAACCCGGTGATTTTGGCATGATAACATGAACAGAATTTGACACAAATGGGTTTGAATGGCTACTAAATGTAACATCCTCACCTGTTACCTGTTTGCTTGTAATGAGTGTGTGTGTGCATAAAAGCTGAGTGAGTTTCTGGGCTCCAGACAGACTCTTGCATCTTTCATCCAGCCACTGACGTTTCTGGGTTGTGAGTTATGGGAAAAGCAAAAGAATTGTCAACGGATCTATGGGAAAAGTAGTTCAACTGTAAAACACAGGAAAGGGATACAAAAAGATATCCAAGGAATTGATAATGCCAGTCAGCAGTGTTCCAGCTGTGATTAACAAATGGAAAATCAGGGGGTTTGTAAAAACCAAACCACGGTCAGGTAAACCAACAAAAATTTAGGCCACAACTATCAGGAAAATTGTTCGGGATGCAAAGAAAAGCCCACAAATAACTTCCGCTGAAATTCAGGACTCTCTGAAAACTAGTGGTGTGGCTGTTTCAAGATGCACAATAAGGGGGCACTTGAAGAAAAATGGGCTGCATGGTCGAGTCGCCAGAAGAAAGCCATTACTGCGCAAATGTCCCAACTATCTCACCTACAATACGCCAAACAGAACAGAGACAAGCCTCAAAACATCTGGAACAAGGTAATTTGGAGTGATGAGACCTAAATTGGACTTTTTTGCCACGACCATAAACATTACATTTGGAGAGAGGTCAACAAGACCTATGATGAAAGGAACACCATTCCTACTGTAAAGCACTGAGGTGGATCGCTGATGTTTTGGGGATGTGTGAGCTAGGCACAGGAAACTTGGTAAAAGGTGAAGTAAAGATGAATGCAGCACGTTATCAGCAAATACTGGAGGCAAATTTGCACTCATCAGCCCAGAAGCTGCGCATGGGACATACTTGGATGTTACAACATGACAACGATCCAAAATACAAGGCCAATTTGACCTGTCATTGGCTACAGCAGAACAAAGTGAAGGTTCTGGAGTAGCCATCTCAGTCTCCTGACCTCAATATCATTGAGCCACTCTGGGGAGATTTCAAGCACGCAGTTCATGCTAGAAAGCCCAGGAATTTACAGGAACTGGAGGCTTTTTACCAAGAAGAAAGGGCAGCTTTACCATCTGAGAAAATAAAGAACCTCATCCACAACTACCACAAAAGACTTCAAGCTGTCATTGAAGTTAGAGGGGGTAATATACAGTATTAAGAACTGGGATATGTAAACTTTTGATGAGGGCAATTTGGATGTTTTTGGTTGTCATTAAGATTTAAAAAGAGAAAACACAGTTGTTTGACAATAAATGGCTTCACCCAACATATAACCAGGAGTGAAGAAAAAGTTTTTTGTTATCATTCATATTCTCTGAAACAAGGCCAAGAAAGCAAAAATTCTGCCGGCATATGTAAACTTTTGAGCACAACTGTATATGTATATATACACACGTGTTCAAAATTGTTGGTACCCCTCGTTTAATGAAAGAAAAACCCACAATGGTCACAGAAATAACTTGAATCTGACAAAAGTAATAATAAATTAAAAATCGATGAAAATGAACAAATTAAAGTCAGACATAGCTTTTCAACCCTGCTTCCACAGAATTTAAAAAAAAATTAAACTTATGAAATAGGCCTGGACAGAAATGATGGTACTCTTAACTTAATATTTTGTTGAACAACCTTTTGAGGCAATCACTGCAATCAAACGATTCCTGTAACTGTCAATGAGACTTCTGCACCTCTCAACAGGTATTGTGGCCCCCTCCTCATGAGCAAACTACTCCACTTGTCTTGTGTTTGAAGGTTGCCTTTTCCAGACGCCATGTTTCAGCTCTTTCCATAGATGCTCAATAGGATTTAGGTCAGGGCTCATAGAAGGCCACTTCAGAATAGTCCAATGTTTTCCTCTTAGCCATTCTTGGGTGTTTTTAGCTGTGTGTTTTGGGTCACTATCCTGTTGCAAGACCCATGACTTGCAACTGAGACCAAGCTTTCTGACACTGGGCAGCATATTTCTCTCTAGAATCCCTTGATAGTCTTGAGATTTCATTGTATCCTGCACAGATTTAAGACACCCTGTGCCAGATGCAGCAAAACAGCCCCGGAGCATAACAGAGCCTCCTCCATGTTTCACAGTAGGGACAGTGTTCTTTTCTTAATATGTTTCATTTTTCCATCTGTGAACATAGAACTGATAAGCCTTGCAAAAACTTCCATTTTTGTCTCATATGTCAATAGGACATTCTCCCAGAAGCTTTGTGGCTTGTCACCATGTAGTTTGGCAAATTCCAGTCTGGCTTTTTTATGATTTTTTTTTAACAATGGTGTTCTCCTTGGTCATCCCCCATGAAGTTCACTTTGGATCAAACAACGACGGAAGGTGCGATCTGACACTGATGTTCCATGACCTTGAAGTTCACCTTTAATCTCTTTAGAAGCTTTCCTGTGCTCTTTTGTTACCATTCGTATTATCCGTCTCTTTGATTTGTCATCAATTTTCTTCTTGCAGCCACGTTCAGGGGGGTTGGCTACAGTCCCATGGATATTAAATTTCTGAATAATATGTGCAACTGTAGTCACAGGAACATCAAGCTGCTTGAGATGGTCTTATAACCTTTACCTTTAACATGCTTGTCTGTAATTTTCTTTCTAATTTCGTGAGACAACTTTTTCCTTTGCTTCCTCTGGTCCATGTTGAGTGTGGTACACACCATGTCACCAAACAGCGCAGTGAGTATCTGTAGCCCTATATACAGGCAAACTGACTGATTGTAGACACCTGTGATGCTAATTAGTGGACACAACTTGATTTAACATGTCCCTTTTGTCACATTATTTTCAGGGGTACCATCATTTCTGTCGAGGCCTATTTCATGAGTTTAATTTTTTTTAAAAATTCTGTGGAAGTGGGGTGGAAAAGCAATGTCTGACTTTCATTTGTTCATTTTCAGAGATTTTAATTTATTATTAGTTTTGTCAGATTCAAGTTATTTCTGTGACCATTGTGGGTTTTCCTTTCATTAAGCGAGGGGTACCAACAATTTTGACCACATGTGTGTGTATATATATATATATATGTATATATATATATATATATATATATATATATATACAGTACAGACCAAAAGTTTGGACACACCTTCTCATTTAAAGATTTTTCTGTATTTTCATGACTATGAAAATTGTACATTCACATTGAAGGAATCAAAACTATGAATTAACACATGTGGAATTATATACTTAACAAAAAAGTGTGAAACAAATGAAAATATGTCATATTCTAGGTTCTTCAACGTAGCCACCTTTTGCTTTGATGACTGCTTTGCACACGCTTGGCATTCTCTTGATGAGCTTCAAGAGGTAGTCACCGGAAATGGTTTTCACTTCACAGGTGTGCCCTGTAAGGTTTAATAAGTTGGATTTCTTGCCTTATAAATGGGGTTGGGACCATCAGTTGTGTTGTGCAGAAGTCAGGAGGATACACAGCTGATAGTCCTACTGAATAGACTGTTAGAATTTGTATTATGGCAAGAAAAAAACAGCTAAGTAAAGAAAAACGAGTGGCCATCATTACTTTATGAAATGAATGTCAGTCAGTCCGAAAAATTGGGCAAACTTTGAAAGTGTCCCCAAGTGCAGTTGCAAAAACCATCAAGCGCTACAAAGAAACTGGCTCACATGAGGACCGCCCCAGGAAAGGAAGACCAAGAGTCACCTCTGCTCAGAAATCGCAGGTTAACAGCAGCTCAGATTAGAGACCAGGTCAATGCCACACAGCGTTCTAGCAGCAGACACATCTCTACAACAACTGTTAAGAGGAGACTTTGTGCAGCAGGCATTCATGGTAAAATAGCTGCTAGGAAACCACTGCTAAGGACAGGCAAGAAGCAGAAGAGACTTGTTTGGGCTAAAGAACACAAGGAATGGACATTAGACCAGTGGAAATCTGGGCTTTGGTCTGATGAGTTCAAATTTGAGATCTTTGGTTCAAACTACCGTGTCTTTGTGCGACACAGAAAAGGTGAACGGATTGACTCTACATGACTGGTTTCCACCGTGAAGCATGAAGGAGGAGGTGTGATAGTGTGGGGGTGCTTTGCTGGTGACACTGTACGGGATTTATTCAAAATTGAAGGCATACTGAACCAGCATGGCTACCACAGCATCTTGCAGCGGCATGCTATTCCATCCGGTTTGCGTTTAGTTGGACCATCATTTATTTTTCAACAGAACAATGACCCCAAACGCACCTCCAGGCTGTGTAAGGGCTATTTGACCAAGAAGGAGAATGATGGGGTGCTACGCCAGATGACCTGGCCTCCACAGTCACCAGACCTGAACCCAATCGAGATGGTTTGGGGTGAGCTCGACCGCAGAGTGAAGTCAAAAGGGCCAACAAGTGCTAAGCATCTCTGGGAACTCCTTAAAGATTGTTGGAAGACCATTTCCGGTGACTACCTCTTGAATCTCATCAAGAGAATGCCAAGAGTGTGCAAAGCAGTCATCAAAGCAAAAGGTGGCTACTATGAATAACCTAGAATATAAGACATATTTTCAGTTGTTTCAAACTTTTTTGTTAAGTATATAATTCCACATGTGTTAATTCATAGTTTTGATTCCTTCAGTGTTATAGTCATGAAAATACAGAAAAATATTTAAATGAGAAGGTGTGTCCAAACTTTTGGTCTGTACTGTATATGTATTGTGACAGAGTCACTGGTATGGTATATGAGGGGAGGTATGTGTCGCACAGGTTGCTAGCCTGTGTGAACTGAAACCAGTGGACTTTCTACCAGCATGTTATATGCTGGTGGGTTAACTCATTTAAAGGGCGTGGTTTTAGGGGAATGACATAGTGATGGGAGGGACGTCAATCCCCATACCTCCAACTCAGGGTGTGTCTGAGCATCGTTTAAATGTTCAGTCCTGTTTTTTTTTCTTTGAGTTTTGTTTGGAAAGGCAAGGTCTCCAGACTGGACAGCCATAGCTGAGGAGGGAGCTGAAGACTGGACATAACTTGTGTGTGCGACTTGCACATACATATATGGACTGTGATATAGTTTATCTTTGGTTTTGTTGTTTAGCCAATTAAGGCTGTATTATTTTGCTGGAGTGCAGAGGTTTATGATGTTAAGTAAGCCTGCAAAGAAAACGCGGGTTCCTGAGTCTACTTCCGGAAGTGGTCGAGCGAGTTGTACTACCACAGTTGGTGCGAGAGTGCGTGCAAGATTCCAGGAACACGTGTACCTGCCACAGAGACCAGTGGATGTCCTGGGTAAAGGCCGCCAGCCAGCCAGAGAAGTCCGGCAGCATGGAGGTGCTCATTAAGCACCTGGTCCAAAGCCAGCAGAGCATGCATCAACTGCACTTGCAGACCCACAGAGAGCAGCTTCAGCAGCAACGAGAGCAGCAGCAGGAGACAAATAAACTCCTGTTACAGCAAATCCTGCAGCAGCAACGACAGATGGAGTTCCTAGCAGGGGAGATCCATGGCAGGACATCCGTTCACCCCCAGATCCAGGTGAGGACACACACGTCAGGAAAACGGTAAGGAGATCCTTACAGAAGATGACCCCGGGGGATGACTTTGAGGCTTTCGTGACTGTTTTTGAAAGGGTGGCGGTATGGGAGAGATTACCTCAGGAGCAGTGGGCGGAGGTTCTGGCGCCATATTTGACCGGGGAGACCAAGAAGGCCTATTACGATCTGACTTTACAAGACGCAAAGGAGTATGCGAAATTAAAAAATGAGATATTGGCACACTCAGGAGTGACAATGTCTGTAAGAGTGCAAAGGGTCCACCACTGGGCGTATGCTGGCGACAAACTTCCATGTTCACAGATGTTCGACTTGTTACATCTAGTCCAGAAGTGGCTGCAGCCAGAGTCTTCCACTCCTGCCCAGATGGTTGAGCGTGTGGTGATGGACAGGTTCATCCATTCCCTACCCAGGCTGGTGCAGACCTGGGTTGCTCAGGGCGACCCTCGGAATGCGGACGACATTGTTGGCCTGGTAGAGAGCTAACAATTGGTTGAGAAATCCCTAGGGAAACCCGACATAATCACCTCCCCCTACTGGAGTGCCCAAAAGGGGGCGGGTTCACCATAGAAGGGGTTCAGAGCCACAACTGGAGGGCGTCCCTCTTCTACTGAAGGTGCCGCAAGGACTGTTGTTAAGGATGTGATTTGTTGGCAGGGTCACAATTCGGGACACGTAGCCGCCCAGTGTCTTACGTCTGCTGAGCCAATGGACTGCAGCCTAGGCAGATGATGTTCATATTATGCTTACCCAGCCTGCAGTGTGGACTGTCAACCCAGCGAGGGCCCGCAGGCGTGTGCCGTCTCTGTTAACTGAGTGATGATCCTGGGGCTGTCGGACTCTGGGAGTCTGGTAACCTTAATTAGTGCCACCCTTCCCCACCAGCTGATCCCTACCAAATCTGTGGGCATCCACTGCATACATGGGGACGCCAAGAACTACCTGGTGGCCAGAGTGACAGTCAAAACAGACTGTGGTTTCCAACCCCACGAGGTCGGGGTGGTCAGGGACCTGATACATCCCATCATTTTGGGGCTTGATTTTCCCATGTTCTGGGACTTGTGGGGGAAGGGATCCAGAACGTGTCCCGTATGAAAAAGCCAGGACCCTAGAGAAACACCCCGGTCAACATCGGAAGTGGATGAGTTCCCACTATGTGTCCTTGTCAGCGACGAGGATGAGACTGTGTCTGAGGTGGTCGACCTCCCTGAATTAGAGGTGCCTAGAGAGAACTTTGGGTCAGCTCAAGTTCGGGACTAGACCTTGAAAGGAGCATGGGATAATGTTACTGTTTGTAGTGGTGTTGCTCAAGAGGCGGAGGCGGACACCAGGTACCCACACTTTGCAGATCAGGGGGAGCTATTATACCGGGTGACCAAACTAAAAAGTGAAGAGGTAGCGGAACAGCTGTTAGTTCCAGGTTCATACCGTCAGAGAATATTAAACATGGCACACTCACATATTCTGGGGGGACACCTATGGGTTGAGAAAACCCAGGAGAGAATGATAAGGAGGTTTTATTGGCCAGAATGTTATCAGGAAATCTTAAACTATTGTAGGTCCTGCCCCACCTGTCAGATAACCGCGCCCACCTCCCACTTCCGTAGTCCCTTAGTTCCACTACCAGTAATAGAGGTTCCCTTTAGGGGATTGCCATGGACCTTGTGGGTCCCTTAGTTAAATCGGCCCGAGGCCACCAATATATCCTGGTGGTCATGGACAATGCGACCCGGTAGCCCAAAGCGGTACCCCTAAGGAACTCGTCCAGTAAATATATAGCCCGAGAGCTAGTTCATATTTTTGTAAAAGACAGGTCTGCCAAAAGAGATTTTCAATGACCAAGGAACCCCCTTCATGAGCAAGGTGATGAAGGAGCAATGCAGAGTCCTTCAGATTGCCCAGATTCGGACCTCAGTTTATCATCCGCAGTCGGACGGCTTAGTGGAACGCTTAAATAAGACCTTAAAGGCGATGCTCAGGAAGGTCGTTGAAAAGGATGGGAAAAACTGGGACTACCTGCTCCCATTTCTGCTTTTCTCTGTCAGAGAAGTTCCTCAAGCTTCCACTGGCTTCTCTCCATTTGAGCTCCTGTATGGACGGCATCCAAGAGGTCTCCTAGACATTGCCAAGGACACCTGGGAGGCCGAGGTCATGCCCCACCGGAGCATCATCGAACATGTCGCCCAGTTACAGAAGAGAATGGCGAAGGTGATGCCCATCATGAAGGAACATCTCCTCCAGGCGCAGGAAGCCCAGGCGAGGGTGTATAACCTGTCGGCAAGGCTGAGACAGTTCCTACCTGGGGATCGCGTCCTGGTTCTTATTCCCACTGTTGAAAGTAAGTTTCTGGCCAAGTGGCAAGGCTCATATGAGGTGGCTGAGAAGCTCGGTGAAGTGAACTACAGAGTCCACCAGCCTGGCCAAAGAAAGCCACACCAGGTGTACCATGTAAACCTGCTCAAGCCGTGGCTAGATCGGGAACCTGTGGGAACTCCTTGCCTGGGAGCCACTCCCGAAGGCCAGGTGGAAGATGTCACGATAGCAGAGACCCTTTTGCCATTCCAGAAGCAACAGTGTTGAGAACTGCTCCAGCAGAATCGGGACCTGTTCTCAGAGTTGCTGGGGCATACCCAGGTAGTAGAACATGATGTGCTAACAGAGCCGCATATAAGGTTGAACCTGAAGCCATACAGGATTCCTGAAGCACGCGGGGAGGTGATCTCGGCAGATGTGAAAAGGATGTTAGACCTCGGTGTGATAGAGGAGTCAAAGAGTGGATGGTCGAGCCACATCGTCCTCATGCCAAAACCCAACAGAGAGTGTAGATTTTGTAATGATTACCGCTGGCTGAATGAGGTGTCCAAGTGTGACGCACACCTGATGCCCCGCGTCGATGAATTCATCGAGAGGCTTGGACCGGTGTGGTACATCATCACTCTGGACATGACGAAGGGCTACTGGCAGATCCTCATGTCCCTGACCACCAAGGAGAAGATGGCTTTCTCAATACCTGATGGGTGCTTCCAATACACTCGGATGCCGTTCGGACTACAGGGGGCCCCAGCCACCTTCCAGAGCGCTATGGATCGGATCCTAGCCCCACATAAGAAGTATGCCACAGCCTACCTTGACGACATTGTAGTCTTTAGCCTAGACTGGGAAAGTCATCTACCTAAACTACAGGCAGTTTTGGATGCTCTAAGGAAGGCGGGATTTACAATAAATCCAAAAAAATGCACTGTTGGAAAAGAGGAGGCCAAGTACTTGGCCATGTCATCGGGAGAGGCGAAATAAAGCTGCAAGTTAATAAAGTGGAGGCAATCCAGACCTGGCCGAAACCCCTCTCCAAGAAGCAAGTGAGAGCATTCCTGGGAATGTTGGGATATTACCGGCGTATTATCCCAAATTTTACCATGATGGCTGCGCCACTGATGGATCTCCTAATAGGCACCAGATCAACCATGGTGAAGTGGACGAAGGAAACAGAGACTGCGTTTCAACTGCTGAAGTCAGCACTGTGTAAACAGCCGGTTCTGGTCACACCAGACTTCAAGAAAGAGTTTGTGGTCCAGACAGACGCTTCAGAGGTTGGTCTAGGAGTCGTACTCTCTCAAGAGGAAAATGGAGAACATCCCATTCTCTATCTGAGCCAGAAACTTTCGTCCTGCGAGAAAAATTATGCAATAGTAGAAAAAGAGTGTCTAGCCATAAAATGGGCCGTAGATACACTAAGATACTACCTACTAGGCTGGAAGTTTAAGTTAGTATCAGACCATGCCCCATTGAGATGGTTGAGGAAAAAGAGGGGTACAAATGCCAGGGTAACTAGATGGTTCCTAGCTCTTCAGGACTTCAACTTTCACATAGAGCATAGGCCCGGGAAGTTACACGGGAATGCTGATGCCCTTTCTAGAATTCCCTGTCTGGTATCGGAAGGTGACCAAACCCCGGCTTTGGGCAGAGGGGGGGAATATGTGACAGAGTTACTGGTATGGTATATGAGGGGAGGTATGTGTCGCACAGGTTGCTAGCCTGTGTGAACTGAAACCAGTGGACTTTCTACCAGCATGTTATATGCTGGTGGGTTAACTCACTTAAAGGGCGTGGTTTTAGGGGAATGACAAAATGATGGGAGGGACGTCATTCTCCATACCTCCACCTCAGGGTGTGTCTGAGCTTTCTTCAGTCCTGTTTTTTTTTCTTTGAGTTGTGTTTGGAGAGGCAAGGTCTCCAGACTGGACAGCCATAGCTCAGGAGGGAGCTGAAGGCTGGACATAACTTGTGTGTGCGACCTGCACACACATATTTGGACTGTGCTATAGTTTATCTTTTGTTTTGCTGTTTAGCAAAGTAAGGCTGTATTTATTTTGCTGGAGTGCAGAGCTTTATGCTGTTAATAAAGCCTGCAAAGAAAACCCAGGTTCCTGAGTCTACTTCTGGAAGTGGCCAAGCGAGTCATCCTATCACAGTTTATATACATATATATATAATGCTCAGCATAAATTAGTACACCTGAAGACTATAAAAATAACACAACCAGCTCTCCCATCCACTTGAGTGCCTGGCTCCACAGCAAAGGCAATCCAGAAGCAATCTAAACGACAGCAGGTAATCCTGCTCTTCATAAAAAAAATACTTTTATTTGAATCCATTAAAAATGTGATGGCAATATTAAAGACAGAGCAAATACCTCCGGCAAGAAAACTGTAATGGTTGACGCGTTTTGGAGATAAGAATGAGATCCTAACATGATAAAAAGACCTAACAAGCTGTCCAAAAATTACACTATCATAGGAAACAGGAACAAGCTGGATAATCTGCTAGCCAGAAGCACATGGGATCAGGGCTGAGGGTATCTGCCTGAGAAAGTACAATTTCAGCATGGCTGTACTCTGGTTTGGCTCCACTCTCAAAGAACATACTAATATCCCATTGGGGACAGTGAGCAATAGAAATGGATCTAAAACAGTGCAGAATATATATGTGCTATATATCGATCAGTAATAAATATATTTGGTTCAAAAGTAAAATGTTGTATCCAGGAACTCTTCAATTAAAATCCCTATATTAAATTTGGGGTTTCATGCATTGATTAATGTAGATGTCTGGATACCCATGCTCTATAATTTGTAAAAATCTTAAATAATTTTTCACCTCATGAACACAACAAATGGGATTAAAATTTTAGGGACTGCTAAAATACTCCACAGAATTGTTGTTTGAATTTTTTTCAATTGAACTTCATGCACATTTTGCAAAAATAATGCTTTTCAGATACATTAAAGATATCTTTAATTGCAAAGTTTATTTCACCACATGTGAATTTGCCCTAGGACTATTAAAAAATATGCAAAAAATTATTATATCTTCAGTGCTTTTCTTCATTGATATGGAAACCTAAAAAAAAATATCGACATTAAATTTAACTAAAACTGGATTTGCGGAAATAAAAACCATACCACTGTATTCAAACCATTCGTATATAAAGTTACTTAATTTTCATTTCAAATGATAAAATTACTTTGATCACTTCTTTCAGGTTTAAGGCTAAGGTTTTCATTTGTAATTATTAATAATTCAAACAGAAGTTTGAAATGACTTAATTTCAAGAAAAGGAAAAAATAAACAAAAAGACTTCATATAAAATCAGAAAATATGATTAAAAGAGAAGTGACTAAAGTCTAAAAGTTTAGTTTTTAGAACTAATATTGCCATCTACTGACAGACAAAATATAATTTCATGATTAGTGTTGAGCGAGCACTAAAATGCTCGGGTGCTTGAAGCTCAGGCCGAGCTCACCGTGATACTCGGGTGCTCGACCCGAGCAACGAGCCCAATGTTAGTCTATGGGAGACCTGAGCATTTTTGCGGCGGCACACCCGGCAGTCTGTAGAAAGCCTAAAAAGTGCCCAAAACGATAGTGACAGTGCACAAATGACATGGGGACAGCATGGGGATCACCGCAGGAAGCATTTCTGACCCCCAGGTCACTGCTGTCAACAACGTGGTCAGAGGTATTAAGCCACTTTTACTGGCTCACAATAAAAAGTTCAAAAATGAAACTGAAACTGCTTTCCTGTGAAATATGTTAAGGAACATCCTTTCCAGGGTAAAGACTTGTGTATAAGGTAAAATAAATAACCAAAAACAAAAATACTCCTTTTCACCTTGGGCTATGTTCACATGTAGCATTTTTCATGCGTTTTTGCACTTTTGTATGGCTTTCAGCCGTGACAAATGCATTCACCGGGAAATGTCATTTTAGCATTTTACAACCTTATCTGGCCATGTGCTGTGTGACACAGTGCTGAAACTACATGGGAACAGAACCCCTGGAAGCATCTCTGACACCTAGGACACTGCCTAAAAGTGTGCCCATCAGAAGTGATCCTTGCCGCATCAGAAGATGCAGACTTGCAACTATCCCCGTGCAAGTCGTTGTCCCAGGGCAGTGTTCAATTGTACCTCCCCCATTCCTTGCAATGCAAGCGCAAGTATGCAGCCTGCCACCCAACCAGCCCCAGGCTGCAAAACCATACTGCTTGCTTGCTTGCACTTGAAATTGGGCCTTTTAGGCATGTGGAGGCAGAATCTGGCCACCACGTCATGGCTGCGTCGGAGGCCTGGTATCCGTACTCGGTCCCGAGCCGCCCGGCGGCCGGGAGCCCACACGCGGTCCCCAGCTGCCTGGGGGCAACCGGGTGTCCATAAACGGTACCCAGCCACCCCTAATTGTCCCGGTGCGCCTTATACACAAGCGCGCACACCAAAACATTACCTGTGCCCTCCCCAGTGCATTTAGTTGGAAGGACAGCCTAACCACAAACACGTGGACAAGTGAATGTGGCCATAGATGGTCCATCTCACTGACGCCTTCACACTCGGTAAATATTGTGGAAGCCGGGACACAGTTGGACACTGGGATGAAAAACGTCCTCCAGACATAGAGGATTGCGGGTCCTGGGTCAATCAGGCTTCAACACAAAGTTCCGAAGGTAGAAAGCAGCAGTGGTCTGCCTCCTACACAACGAGTAAATTATTCATGATCATGAGGTTATCCATCTCCTTAGCTTTCTGTTCCTTGGAATGCAAGCTTATGTATGTAGTAGCGGCTAGGCCTGAGGTGGTCAGCGTTTTGGCGCATATCCTACCTCCTCCGAGGATTGCTGGATGTTATCCTGCTACTATCCCAGTTCAATGACTCCCGTTAAAACAAAGCTTCAGGTGATGAATGATGGATGAGGTGGTGGCAAAGGAGAAAGAGCAGGAGGAACAGGGACCATTTACATCAATATCAGGCCAGTCAACCACACATGTCTTGTAGGATATGTTTCTGTACCAAAAGGAGCAGTTTGGCTACACAGTTATAGGGCATACAGTGAGTGCAATGCCTACCAAAAATTTCGAGCCGCCCCAATGCCCCTTGGAAATGACATGGAGGTCAGAGGGCCTTAACTAAACCGTTTTTTCCATTTAAAGCAACTGGGTCTCCTGTACACTGTTGGCCTAAGCAGTGAATGGAAGGCTTTCCAAAAATTATGAGGAACTGCAATGCCCCTTGAAACAGACGTGGATTACAGCATACTAAAAACCTTCTACCCATTATTGGGGAGTGGGTCTCCCTTTGTGTTTGCCTATGCATTGAAAAGCAAAAGCTGACTAAAATTAGGAGGAAATGCAATGCCCGATGGAAGAGGTGTGGAGGTTAGAGGTAATTAAACGCAACATTTCAATACCCCTTGAAAGAGCTGTGGAGTTCAGAGTGGTTTAACAAGAAGGTTTTAATGCCCCTTGGAAGAGACGTGGAGTTCAGAATGGTTTAACAAGATGGTTTTAATGCCCCTTGGAAGAGACGTGGAGGTCACAGTAGCTTAGCAAGACAGTTTTAATGCCCCTTGGAAGAGACATGGAGGTCAGAGTGGTTTAACAAGATGGTTTTAATGCCCCTTGGATGAGACGTTGAGGTCACAGTAGCTTAACAAGATGGTTTTAATGCCCCTTGGAAGAGACGTGGAGTTCAGAGAGATTTAGCAAGATGGTTTTAATGCCCCTTGGAAGAGACGCGGAGGTCACAGTAGCTTAATGAGACAGTTTTAATGCCCCTTGGAAGAGACGTGGAGTTCAGAGTGGTTTAACAAGATGGTTTTATTGCCCCTTGGAAGAGACGTGTAGTTCAGAGTGGTTTAACAAGACGGTTTTAATGCCCCTTGGAAAAGACGTGGAGGTCATAGTAGCTTAACAAGACGGTTTTAATGCCGCTTGGAAGAGACGAGGAGGCCACAATAGCTTAACAAGATGGTTTTAATGCCCCTTGGAAGAGACGTGGAGGTCAGAGTGGTTTAACAAGACAGTTTTAATGCCCCTTGGAAGAGACGTGGAGTTCAGTGTGGTTTAACAAGACGGTTTTAATGCCCCTTGGAAGAGACGTGGAGTTCAGAGTGGTTTAGCAAGACGGTTTTAATGCCCCTTGGAAGAGACGTGGGGGACAGAGTGGTTTAACAAGACGGTTTTAATGCCCCTTAGAAGAGACGTGGAGGTCACAGTAGCTTAAGAAGACGATTTTAATGCCCCTTGGAAGAGACGTGGAGGTCACAGTAGCTTAACAAGACGGTTTTCATGCCCCTTACAAGAGCCATGCAGTACAGCATATTAAAAACATTCCCTTTATTGGGGAGTGGGTCTCCCATAGTGTTTGCCTATGCCTTCCAAGCAAAAGCTGCCAAAAATAAGGATGGAGGAACTTGCAATGCTATCAACACGGACCACGGTCACCCTGGTGGTATAGTGGTGGTGGAGGCTGAGGATAAGGAGAAGAGCAAAAAACAGCCAAAATAAGGAAGCGTATACCCATGTGTGGGTGTGAAGCAGTGCATGGGAATACACCTCCCAAAATAACACAGTGGATTTGACTTTATGTTATTCTGATGTCATTTGGTGGTGATGAGAAGTCTGGCCCAATCCAGCCCTTGTTCATTTTGATAAGGGTCAGCTTCTCAGCATTGTCAGTTGACAGACGAGTGCGCTTATCTGTTATAATTCCCCCAGCGGCACTAAAAATACGCTCCGATAACACGCTATTGGCAGGGCAGGCCAGGACCTCCAAGGCATACAGAGCAAGTTCATTCCAAGTGTCTAGATTGGATACCCAATAATTAAAAGGCACAGAGGAATCACGGAGGATGCTGGTAAGGTCGGCAAGATACTCCCTCACCATCTTTTGAAACTTTCCACTCCTTGTGAGAATACCCCACGCCTCAGGGCCTGTAAGCTGGGCGGGTCTCAGAAAACTGTCGCAGAACGTTGACAGTGTTCCCCTGCCTCTTCTGGATTGGAGTTGCGTCTCTCTCGCCTGTTTGCCTTGGTTGGGCAATGAACTGTGACCTCTGCCGCTAGCGTGTTCAGATGGGAATTTTTTTAACAGTTCTGCAGCAAGGGCCTTCTGGTACTGCTCCATTTTTGTAGAACTGTCCACCTCAGGAATAAGAGAGTGAAAGTACTCCTTGTAGCGGGGGTCTAAAAGTGTCACCAACGAGTAATGACTGTCACCCAACATTTTGACAATGCGAGGGTCGCAGTTAAGGCAGCGTAACATAAAGTCAGCGATGCGTGCCAGATTGGTAACGGGCAAGACTTCCGTGTCCTCACCAAGATGACGACTGACCATGCTCTCCTCCTCCTCCTCCCCCCTGTCCTCACGCCACCCACGCTGAACCGACGGTATGACAGTTGTACAGGTACTACCGTCTACAGCGCATGATACCAGCTCCTGTTCCTCCTTCTCACCCTCCTCCTCCTCCTCTCCCTCATGTCCCCCAATGCACATTGGGATGAGATGAGGCTGGGCTGTTTGTAATCGCCCGCTACTGCTTCTTGATCCATCTCATCATATTCTGGCTGCAATGCCTCCTCTTTAATTCTCTGCATAGAGCGTTGCAAAAGACAGACAAGTGGCATGCTGACGCTAATGATGGCGTCATCGCCACTCACCATCTTGGTGGACTCCTCAAAATTTGTCAGGATGGTACATATGTCAGACATCCAAGTCCACTCCTGAGGTCTTATGTGTGGAGTCTGACCTGAATATCGACGGCCTTGTTGCAGCTGGTACTCCACAACTGCTCTCTTCTGCTCACAAATCCTTTGCAACATGTGGAGGGTAGAGTTCCAACGTGTGGGGACATCACACACCAGTCGGAAGCTCGGTCCACCTCCTCACTTCGTGGCAATTGTGTCTCGTGATCATCCACCTCTTGTGACAAATTGCCAGCGTCGCCCTCCTTTGGCCGTGGCTGTTCAAATACTTGGCCATCGCTAAATGGGATCTCCTCTTCCACCACTTCAAGCGGAGCAGGCGAGGGGCCCAAATATGGAAACGGACCAGTGAATAGCTCTTCAGAGTGTCCAACTGTGGGAACAGTTGCTGTCTGACGACACTCAGCATGGTAGGAGGAAGGAGCATCAGGGTGAGTAGGAGTATGCAGTCGAGACTCACGGCTACTAACACTTGACCGTGTGGAAGGCAGACCGGAGGTGGTGGTACCCAGGTGACTGGAAGTATTATCTGCTATTCAATTAATAACCTGTTTACACTGATCTGTTCGCAATAATGGTGCTATTGTGTGCTTCCCGAGTAATTTGGTCAAGAACAGGGAGCAAGAAGATGTGGCTGTTGGTTGTGGCACATTTTCACCTTGGCCACGGCCCCGTCCTCTGCACACACCATCACCAGAACGTCCAGTTCCACGTCCCTTGCCACGCACCTTGCCCATTGTAAATGAAGTAAAATGGCTTACACTTGCACTATCAATGGCAAAATGGTAATAAAAAGGAGATTTGAACCATGGAAGAGGAAAACCACAGTTCTAGTTATCTGGCCTACACCAGAATCTTTTAAACATATATACTTGTGTCTGAAGAGTCAGCGAGACACTCAAAATGTTTTTTTTTATTGAAAAAGGCAAAAAAGTGGATAATACAGAGATTTGAACCGTGGAACTGCAAAACCACAGTTCTAGTTATCTGGCCTACACCAGACTCTTTTAAACAGATATATTTGTGTCTGAACAGTCAGCGAAACACTCAAAATGTTTTTTTTTTTATGCAAAAAGGTGAATTACACCCAGATTTGAACAGTGGGAGAGGAAAACCACAGTTCTACATATCTGGCCTACATCAGAATCTTTTAAATAGATATATTTGTGTCTGAACAGTCAACGAGACACTCAAAATGTTTTTTTTATGCAAAAAAGTGGATAATACAGAGATTTGAAGCGTGGAACTGCAAAACCACAGTTCTAGTTATCTGGCCTACACCAGACCCTTTTAAACAGATATATTTGTGTCTGAACACTCACAGACACACTCAATTTTATTTTTTGGGAGGGGAAATACCAAAAGGTTAATAAGATGGGTATTTGTACAGTCTGACTGAGGATTTAGATGAAAAAAAAAGGATTTTTCCTGGCCCCTGAGACCTGGGGCTAAGTCTAGCAATTTGAGCAGCGGTAGCACACAGGACTGTAATGCAGTGTTTGTTGGTATAACCACTGTGTCTCCAATAAAAGCCTGCCTGCCTGCCTGATATCTGGGATGGATATTAGTCCTGAGAAAGACTGTTTGTTTGATTTGGCAGGCTTTAGAGACCCTACACTACCTATTTCGCACTAGATATCTTTCCCTAACTCAGCAGCACTGACCCTACAATGTCTGATCCCGGGCGACTGTGTCCAAGATGGCGGCGCCCAGTTTTAAATACTCGAGGTGATGCTGTGCGGCCAGCCAATCACTGTAATGCCCGCAACCAACATGGCTGCGGCATTACAGTGACTGGCTGGCAATCCCTGCATGTTCATTGGCTCTGTAAAGAGCGCCAAACATGCAGGGCGGAGACCCGAGCTCCCGCCCGAGCAACCCGGAAATGCTCGGTGCTCGCCGAACATCCCGAGTAGTGAGATGCTCGGGCGAGTACCGAGCAGTGTCGAGCATGCTCGCTCAACACTATTCATGATGTATAAACTAAGTTTACAATTAGTAATTTTAAAGATATTTCTGAAGAATTCCTTCCAAGGTATAATGACTATGTCAGGAAGATGCATAGTATATATACTACTGACAACTATTTAAAAAATGTGTTACTTGTTTGTGCTCTTTAGCCTGAAACTAGCAAGTAATTATATTGAAAGGCAATGTAATTAGCATATAATTTGATTACAACTTCATAATAAAATATATCTAAAATCAGCATTAATTATTATACAGTATCATGGCTACATTTTCTAAAAAGAAAACCTATATGGCAGTAGTTATTAATATAAGCGTTCAAAAGCATCAGCTGTATTGTTCTAAGACTAATAATTTGAAATATTAATATGTTTAGGTAGGTAGAACATATTAAATGCAAAAATGTTCCAACCCTCACCTAAGTACAAATGACAAGCATTATGCAATAGGCTTGCAAAACAGTATTTTGTGGATTATACAGTGGGTATGGAAAGTATTCAGACCCTTTTAAATTTTTCACTCTTTGATTCATTGCAGCCATTTGGTAAATTCTAAAAAGTTCATTTTTTTCTCATTAATGTACACTCTGCACCCCATCTTGACTGAAAAAAAAACAGAAATGTAGAAATTTTTACAAATTTATTAAAAAAGAAAAACTGAAATATCACATGGTCATAAGTATTCAGACCCTTTCCTCAGTATTGAGTAGAAGCACCCTTTTGAGCTAGTACAGCCATGTGTCTTCTTGGGAATTGTGCAACAAGTTTTTCACACCTGGATTTGTGGATCCTCTGTCATTCTTCCTTGCAGATCCTCTCCAGTTCCGTCAGGATGGATGGTGAATGTTGGTGGACAGCCATTTTCAGGTTTCTCCAGAGATACTTAATTGGGTTTTGGTCAGGGCTCTGGCTGAGCCAGTCATGAATGGTCACAATTTAGTTCTGAAGCCACTCCTTTGTTATTTTAGCTGTGTGCTTAGGGTCATTGTCTTGTTGGAAGGTTAACCTTCGGCCAAGTCTGAGGTCCAGAGAACTCTGGAAGAGGTTTTCATCCAGGATATCTCTGTACTTGGCCACATTCATGTTTCCTTCAATTGCAACCAGTCATCCTGTCCCTGCAGCTGAAAAACACACCCATAGCATGATACTGCCACCACCATGTTTCACTGTTGGGATTGTATTGGGCAGGTGATAAGCAGTGCCTGGTTTTCTCCACACATACTTCTTAAAATTATCACCAAAAGGTTCTATCTTCGTCTCAACAGACCAGAGAATCTTATTTATCATAGTCCGGGAGTCCTTCATGTGTTTTTGAGCAAACTCTATGCAGGCTTTCATATGTCTTGCACTGTGGAGAGGCTTCCGTCGGGCCACTGTGCCATAAAGTCCTGACTGGTGGAGGGCTGCAGTGATAGTTGACTTTGTGGGACTTTCTCCCATCTCCCCACTGCATCTCTGGAGCTCAGCCACAGTGATCTTGGGGTTCTTCTTTACCTCTCTCACCAAGGCTCTTCTCCCACGATTGCTCAGTTTGGCTTGACAGCCAGGTATAGGAAGACTTCTGGTAGTCCAAAACTTCTTCCATTTAAGGATTATGGAGGCCACTTGGGAACCTTGAGTACTGCAGAAATTCTTTTGTAACCTTGGACAGCTCTGTGCCTTGCCACAATTCTGTCTCTGAGCTCCTTGGGAAGTTCCTTTGAGCTAATGATTCTCATTTGGTCTGACATGCACTGTGAGCTGTGAGCTCTTATATAGACAGGTGTGTGCCTTTCCAAATCAAGTCCTGTTAGTTTAATTAAACACAGCTGGACTCCAATGAAGGCGTAGAACCATCTCAAGGAGGATCACAAGGAAATGGACAGCATGTGACTTAAATATGGGTGTCTGAGCAAAGGGTATGAATACTCATAACCATGTGATATTTCAGGTTTTTTTTTAATAAATTTGCAAAAATTTCTACATTTTTGTTTTTTTTCAGTCAAGATGGGGTGCAAAGTGTACTTTAATGAGAAAAAAAATTAACTGTTTAGAATTTACCAAATGGCTACAATGAAACAAAGGGTGAAAAATTTAAAGGGGTACTTTCCGTACCCACTGTAAGACACACTGGACTATTGAATTGTTAAGCGCTGCGGAATATGTCGGCGCTATATAAATAAATATTATTATTATTATTATTATTATTATTATGATACGCACCCCAAATTTTGGGGTGGAAAATAGGAAAACATTTATTTTAAGTAAAATGATGATGCGTCCTATAATCCATTTTAACAGTAGCTTACTAGGGGTCTCAGGAGGCAGGGTCTCTGCTTTAGAATGCCGGCGGCGGCAGGAGTAGGATGATGCTGCGGTGCCTGAGCACTCAGTAGATGTCGGTGCTGGTGAGCAAAGTCCCCTATCCTATTCAGCTCTCTGAGGTGGGACTTGGGAAAATGGCTGCCTTTGGACGTGCATGTGCAGATCTTGAGGGATGATATCACGTCTTCCGAGGTCTCAATCTGTGCACGCGTTGTCTTCAGTGGCCATTTTCCTAAAGCCCACCACAAGCAACTGAATGACAAAAGAGACTCCGCTCACTGTCGCCGACATCTAATGAGCATCCAGGCACCTCAGCATCGCCCTGCTCCTGCTGCCAGACTCCTGAAACAGCGACTCTGCCTCTTATTATAACTGTTGTGTCTGGTACTGCATATTACAATCTGATGAACTTGAACTGTCTAGTAAAATTCTGTGTGTTGAAACAAAGTGGGTGTCCCCTGAGTTATGCTTGGCAGTTCCTGAATATGGAGGCCTGCAACCTATAGACAGTGGGTGTAACACACCCCATACACGCCAGCACATTGGGACTGAGACATGATTTCTTTGTAAAGTGCCAGGTCGCTATGGAGCAGCAGCTCTCCCACGGCTACCGCCCTCTGTCACTTTACAGTTCCACAACATTGGTATAGTATTAAAGTCAGGACTTTGACTTGGCTATTCCAAAAATTTGACTTTATTGCTCTTTAACCATTCTTTTGAAGAATGACCTGTGTGCTCTAGGTTGTTGGCTTGCTGCATGAGTAGACAATTATCTTCTGCCACATGCATCAACAGAGCAGCAATTGCAGTTTCACATCACTGAATTTTTAGCAGCAGACAATGAAAACAGCTCTACTTTCCATTTTCGGGTAATTACAAGTTCTGTTATGGAGGAATGTCGGACAGTTGGGCTCTGAGGGAATTCTGCTAACAATATCGTAAAAACAAACATATGGGTTCACTGATGTAGATGACTGAAAATAAAATCTGCCCGATAGAGTACTATACAGAAACAGACAGTGCAAAGAGGCATAAAGTGCAAGGTAAATTACACTCTATGTCAGTGCTGTAGGCAAAGTAGAGCTTTGTCGGCAGGAATCCAGCTGAGAGACTTTGCACTGTGCATGATTTACTAGGAGCACTGAAACTACAGCAGGTTAACTCCAATGGAAATAGAGCTTGGAGAGATATCCTTTGGGGGCTGATATGATTTTAAACAGAGCATAATTAAAAATGAGTTATATTGACACAAATTAATAAAGTAATAAATTTATGTGTACATTATTATAAATCAACATTGTAATGTGGGGAATAACCCACTAACTGTGAAACTAATACAAGAATGCTCTATACATCTCCTTTTAGACCTGTTTTCAAGCTCTTCGTACCTGGTATTTCATATTCATCCCAATTCTACTCTCAAAATCACTTATTTAGTAAATCAGACTGTGTCCCACCATTTAAACCTTTAAAAACAACCTGTAAACCCAAATCATACAAACTGTAATAACCCTATCACTATTACCCTGCTCATAAAGTGTGGAGACATTTCCAATAGACTTGATGCACAGCTAGTATTCTCACACAGATGTTCTTTTGTAGGCAAAGTCTCCTTTCCCATTCAGCTCCCTGAGGTGGGCCTCGGGAAATTGGTCGACTGAAAATACCTAAAATGTATTGTATTAAGGAAACAAGAAATGATAACTTCTGTGCCCTGCATATTACAATCTGATGAACTTGAACTGTCTAGTAAAATTCTGTGTGTTGAAACATAGTGAGTGTCCCCTGAGTTATGTTTGGCGCCTCCTTAAGATGGAGGCCAGGAGACAGCCGAGGTCTGCAACCTATAGACAGTGAGTCTAATGCATCCCATAGAGACTTGATGTACAGCTGGTATTCTCACATAGACGTTCTTTTGTAGGCAGGGAATTTCTCATTCTGTACCACTTTGTCACATAGTAAGTTCATGCACGTTATTATATTTTCTTAATTTTAATTTTTGTTAAATTAATATGCATGTATCGCAAGCTTAACAAGTAGTAATACTATTAATTGTGTTTATGGATATTTTTTCTATCATGAAACCGGAAGACCTAAAATAGCAAGTGGAGATATGTTTTAGGCAAATTTAAATTTGTAATTAGAAATTGCAGTAATTATGTATAGGCCTAAGACAACTTTATACAGATATAGCAAATTAATAAAGTTAATCATGATCCACCGTTAACCATCTTAATAACTCATAACAGAAAGTTATCTTACTTAAATTTATGAGTCGAATTACATAGTTTTTGCAAAATAATATTGCACTTCTGTTTAATCGGAGTCAATTTAATTTATAACAAACTGACATATGAAATACAGGGATTATAAAACCAGAAGTATATGTGCAAGACAAAAATTGGAGAATCACTATAATAGAAAACCCTGGGTGCAAGAGATATACATTGCTCCAAAAAAAAAGGCAACACTCAAATAACACATCCTAGATATGAATGAATGAAATATTCTCATTGAATACTTTGTTCTGTACAAAGATGAATGTGCTGACAACAAAATCACACAAAAATCATCAATGGAAATAAAATTTATTATCCAGTCGAGGCCTGGATTTGGAGTCACCCCCAAAATTAAAGTGGAAAAACACACTACAGGCTGATCCAACTTTGATATAATGTCCTTAAAACAAGTCAAAATGAGGCTTAGTGTTGTGTGTGGCCTCCACGTGCCTGCATGACCTCCCTACAATGCCTGGGTATGCTCCTGATGAGGTTGCGGATGGTCTCCGGTGGGATCTCCTCCCAGACTTGGACTAAAGCATCCGCCAACTACTGGACAGTCGGTGGTGCAATGTCCCCTTTCCCATTGGGGACATTGGTGGATGGAGCGAGACATGATGTCCAAGATGTGCTCAATCGGAATCATGTCTGGGGAGCGGGCGGGCCAGTCCATAGCTTCAATTGCTTCATCTTGCAGGAACTGCTGACACATTCCAGCCACATGAGGTCTGGCATTGTCTTGCATTAGGAGGAACCCTGGCCAACCGCAACAGCATAGGATCTCATCTCGGTACCTAATGGCAGTCAGGCTACCTCTGGCGAGCACATGGAGGGCTGTGCGGCCCTCCAAAGAAATGCCACCCCACACCATTACTGACCCACTACCAAACCGGTCATGCTGAAGGATGTTGCAGGCAGCAGATCGCTCTCCACGGGGTCTCCAGACTCTGTCACATCTGTCACATGTACTCAGTGTGAACCTGCTTTCATCTGTGAAGAGCACAGGGTGCCAGTGGCGACTTTGCCAATCCTAGTGTTCTGTGGCAAATGCCAAGCGTCCTGCATGGTGTTGGGCTGTGAGCACAACCCCCATCTGTGGATGTCGGGCCCTTATACCACCCTCATGGAGTCGGTTTCTAACCGTTTGTGCAGACACATGCACATTAGTGGCCTGCTGGAGGTCATTTTGCAGGGCTCTGTCAGTGTTCCTCCTGTTCCTCCTTGCACAAAGGTGGAGGTAGCGGTCCTGCTGCTGGGTTGTTGCCCTCCTATGGCTCCCTCCATGTCTCCTGGTGTACTGGTCTGTCTCTTCGTTGTGCCTCCAGCCTCTGGACACTACGCTGACAGACACTCCCATTGATGTGCCATCCTGATTGAGCAGCACATTCATTCCGTTGCGCTTTACATGTCAAAAGAGGTCACCAACTGGTACAAGAGTAGAGAGGATTCTGCCTGCGAGGGCGCACTGTCATGGATGTGGTTTGTGGAACCACTGTGCCACGGACCACGGAGAGCCTGGATGGGCGTGACTAACACGGACTGTTCACTAGAGCCTCTGATGGTGAGGTTAGACTTTGCTTCCGATGAACGCCAGGTGCCACTCTAGGACAGACCAACAGATATGCAGCAGCTGGACCCAGTAGGACAGACTAGATGGTGCAGCAGGCAGAGTCTGTATCAGAGTGCAGCAGGCAGAGCCTGTATCAGAGTGCAGCAGGCAGAGTCTGTATCAGAGTGCAGCAGGCAGAGTCTGTATCAGAGTGCAGCAGGCAGAGCCTGTATCAGAGTGCAGCAGGCAGAGTCTGTATCAGAGTGCAGCAGGCAGAGTCTGTATCAGAGTGCAGCAGGCAAAGTCTGCATCAGAATTCAGCAGGCAGAGTCTGTATCAGGAGTGCAGTAAGGACTGGTACGCAACCTTGCACAACTTAGACTGCAGAACAGGAAGGTTCCACTACAGCCAACCCAATAGATGGAGACCCAATCAGGATTCCCCACATTTTAAAAAAATAGTGGCAGACACTAGCAATGTCTAAACAATTTCACAACAATAGAAATAGTGTAAATAAGACACACACCTCTTCCAGTACAGCCAACCTAGGAGATGGAGACCTAACCAGGAGTGTTCACATTGCCCTAAATGAGAGCCTAACACCACCAAAGTGGCATCAATGTTATCAGACTACTAGTAGTTTAACGCAGACCCATACCTGTCCCACTACAGCCAACCCAGGAGATGCAGACTGAATCGGAATTGTTAACATTTAAAAAAATTAGGGCCTAAGACTTGTGTTAAGCCACCCTCGTAGTGTTCGAGCTCTGTTCGGTTCTTCGAACACCCGTATGTTTGCCGAACTGTTCGTCGAACTATTCGTCAAACACCTTCGAACACCGTTAAAACCAATGGCAGGCAAACAAAAACACATAGAAACTCATAGAAAACACATAGAAAACACTTCAAAGGTGTCCAAAAGCTGACAAACTGCTCAGAAGACACAACTAACACATGGAAAAGTGACAAGTACATATAGTCATGCGAAAAGAAAAGAGGTGGAGGAGTAAAAGGAGGGGGAGATACAGGTATAGGCATGTCATGCCCTTCTAAAATCAAGAAAGGCTGGAGTAAAAATCTAAAATCAGCCTACCAACACCCAGACGTCGTGACAAGAAAATTAAAAAAAGAAATATCTTTAGGTAGAATGGCGGTTCCATTCAGAACACTTACCTTACAAGACATAGTGGTATCCCCGTTGTGAGTTGTGCCAAAAACGGAACCCAATACATTCGGACTAATCCACCATTTGTCATATCCAAGGGGGAGGTCAGTAAACGACAACATCGACGTGGAACCAAGTACAGTAGTATATACTGATCATCCTTTGACAAGGCAATCAGGTGGATCAAGAAGCTGGGAAGGGTCACCCTAATGGCCAAAACAGACATTGATGCGGCGTTCCGGTTACTTACTACCTGTGCCTTCGAATAGTGTCCACCTATTGGGCTGCTTCTGGGAAGGAGCATACTAAATAGATCGCTGTTTGCCCATGGGGTGGTCCAGATCCTGCTCACTATTTGAGGCGTTTAGTTGCTTCCTCGAATGGGTTGTAATGGACGATTCTAAGGGGGCACATATTATCCATTACCTCGACAACTTCTTATGCCTGGGCCAAAAGATTCGCCACAGTGTGAATACACGTGGTAGTCCACCTGTGAGAAGGAGAGAGATGGAGGGAGAGCGGACACCACAGAGCCGAGGGGTTAGATGGAGAATGGAAGAAGGAAAGAGGGCGAGGGAGGTAAGGGAGTACAGTGGAAGGCCGACCTGAGCTCCCCCACGTTCCTGCTGGGCGAGGAACAGCCCTGGGAAGAAAAGCCACTTGCGCATCCCTTTGAGGTTATGGGCGCGAGCGGGCAGAGGGACTACGCTGGATTGCGAAGCCGACATGGCCAGTCCATTCCTGCCCGTGCGACCTCCGTGTCGCCGGGTTTGTGCCAGAGCCGCGGTGGACCATGACGGCCAGCCCCCCTCTCCTAATACTGGTGTCTGTCCGCTGGTAGGTCCAGCCCCCCCGCTTTGGGGGGGAGTAACATCTGCAGAAGAAAGACCATATTCCAGCCAAACTAAGATGTCTACTTCTTTTCGTGGACAATGTGATAAGATCCCTTTCTTACGGACACGCCCATCGCTACAAATTCCAGATTAGGCACAAAAACAGCAGGTGCTTCAACGGATATCAAGTGCTCCTTCAAGTGGGCTCTCCTCCACCTCAACTTCAACATCACAAATACTCCAGTCCTCAGAGGTGTCACCGCAATTGCACTTCCTTCCTCACAGCTCCCAAGTCTCCAGCTGCCCATCTGAGTATGGGGTAACACAGATGGTTGAGTCTGCACAGCTGTTTACTCATACTATAGCCTGGGAAACGGAGGTCTGCTCCAGAGCTTCTGTTAATCCAGACAAGAAAATGACCTGCACTGATGCCCAGAATCTTTATGAGTCGGATCCAGGACCAGATGAAGAAGGTTCTGAGCATAATGTAGACCCTTGTTCCCAAACTGTAACTCCTGTTGGTGGAGACAATGATGAAGACGATGATGAGACTCAAATACTTGATTGGAGCGACAACTTGACTTTTCGGTCAGGGCAGGTAGAGGTTGGCTCTGAGGACGACGGGTGTGAGAACACACAGGGTGATGAAGACGAGGTTGGAGATCCCACTTACTGTCAACCCACAGTCAGCCAGTCGATGAGGTCAGCAGAGGAGGTGGAGGAGGATGTGACTAGCCCAGGGGATGAGGATGACTCGGTACCCGAGCCTTTGCCTGGCCTTTGGGATGTCGCGGTGGTCGGCTCCCGGGCCCGTTCCCTGGGGTCACTCTTTAAAAGGGTGGATAATTGTTAATTTTATAAGAGTTCGTGATGCCTCCTGTGGTTTCTGGTGAGAAGCACCAGCGCTGTAGCTGTCAGCTGAGGCTGCTGATAAGGCAGCTCGATGGTATAGCTCCCCACAGGTGGAACTACGCCTCAGAAAAGTGTATGCAGGTGGAATGCAGGTCAGGCGAGACCCAGCTGGGTCAGAGAAAGAACGGGAACAGACACGGTAATCACTTCAGTACCTTTTACTGGTGGAAATTCAGGCACATCCCGGAGCACTGTAGGGTGAAGGGTGCATATCAGGATCCTCCCCAATGAGCGGGTGTAGGGCCTCCTGTTTCTTGCCTCTGCGTAGTAAGTTTCTGACCTGCCTGGAGCTAGGCCTAACTTTGTCTCTGTCCTGCGCTGGCTGGCCTTGTCTTGGAGTTCACGCTCCCAGTTTGCGGGGCCTAAGCGTCTCCTGGCTCTGTTACGTATCAGCACCTTAGTGATCCTGGGACTTGTAGTTCTCCAGGGATTCCGGTTATGCCTTACTGGGTCATAGAGATCCCGGTAAACTCGGATCCGGTGTCCGGTAAATGCTTCGTGGTGAACTGGTTAAGCTCCTCTGCCCCCTATGTACTAACTCTCCACTCGCCTTCGGCCTACTCGGGCCCTCACTAGGCTATTCACACTAACGTCAGCTTGCAGCGCTTCACCGATCTTATGGCGCCGGCACACCTTAAGCTCTAACTGGGCTCCCTGAATCTAGCTAGCAGAAGCCTCGTGCTCCACTGCTGAACTATTAACTGAGTTCTCTAGACTAGACTCAGCTCCACTGCAGACTGACCTCTCTTAGGCTTCTCTACCTCAGGAACTCTTCAGAGGAACTGAACTGCCTCGCTCCACCTTCCCTATTTATATCCCTAACGAGCTCCCTCTGCTGGTCTGAGGTGGAAGGTGGAGATGTGTGAATTAGAGATGAGCGTTGTTCTACTCGAACTGTTCGCCAATCTCAAATTCGAGCTGTTTTGGGCGGTGTTCGAGCCGTTCGGCGAACACGAACAATTTGAGAAAAATTCGGCTGTTCGAGGTTATGTTCGATAACTGTTCGTGCACCAAAATCATAACTGGATTTTTTCTCAGTAATGATGAAAATTAATGTTAATACGCAGTTTGAGTGTACAGCGGGGTGGGGGGAGGGGCAGGGGATGGATCTCTGCAGGAACAATGAAGATCTCCATTTTTTTTTCTCTTTCCCGCATTTACAGTGGGGAGGTGCAATCTGTCAGCCTATCAGCAGCGCACACACGGAGCGAAGTGCTTTTTTTCACACAAGCAAGGGCATGTGTCATTGGCAGTGTATGTCACATGTCCTTGCCCTATAAGACCAAGCCATTTTCCCCGTCGCCACCATTTTCTCACTGCTGCAGCTGCGTGTTAGACGGCACCGCTGTTGCTGTGTGCGCTATACCTTGTTAATTTCAAGCCAATTTTCGCACAAATATACAGATAGCTTGGGAGTAGGGAATAGTTGTGATTGCAGTCCTTTTAAGGACTAGGTTACAGCATTTCCTACGACTTTTATCAGGGAGGTCTGTGCTCTTAAATAGATAGGTTGTGGGAGTAAAGACTAATTGTAATTGGAGTCCTTTTCAGGACTAGGTTACATGAGTTCCTATCAGTTTTTGCCAGGCAGGTCTGTGCCAGTGCTGTGCAAGTTTTTTTCACAGCATTTGGCTGAATCTAGCAAAGCTAATCCTTTTTGGCCTATTGCAGAGTGTGTTAGTCAGTGGAGTAGCCTATCTGTGTTGCAAGATATACCACCTGTGTATAAAATACCAATTTTTTTACTGCACCTAGTGAAGTAAAATCTTTTGGGCATAGCATCATTCTATTAGTCCATCTATACTGACCTCCATCAGGTTGCAAATTAAAACTAATTTTTATCTGCATCTACAGTACCTCTGAAAAAATATTTGGGCTTCTAGCAGTGTGTGGGACTTGTTCTATTAGTCCATCTATACTGACCTCCATCAGGTTGCAAACTGAATATATTTTTTTCTGCATCTACCTCTGAAAAAATATTGGGCTTCTAGCTGTGTGTGGGTCTTGTTCTATTAATGCATCTATACTGACCTCCATCAGGTTGCAAACTGAATATAATTTTTTTCTGCAACTAGCTCTGAAAAAATATTTGGCCTTCTAGTAGTGTGTCGGACTTTCTCTATTAGTCCATCTATACTGACCTCCATCAGGTTGCAAATTAAAACTAATTTTTATCTGCATCTACAGTACCTCTGAAAAAATATTTGGGCTTCTAGCTGTGTGTGGGACTTGTTGTATTAGTCCATCTATACTGACCTCCATCAGGTTGCAAACTGAATATATTTTTTTCTGCATCTACCTCTGAAAAAATATTTGGCCTTCTAGTAGTGTGTCGGACTTTCTCTATTAGTCCATCTATACTGACCTCCATCAGGTTGCAAATTAAAAATAATTTTTATCTGCATCTACAGTACCTCTGAAAAATATTTGGGCTTCTAGCTGTGTGCGGGACTTGTTGTACTAGTCCATCTATACTGACCTCCATCAGGTTGCAAACTGAATATATTTTTTTCTGCATCTACCTCTGAAAAAATATTTGGCCTTCTAGTAGTGTGTCGGACTTTCTCTATTAGTCCATCTATACTGACCTCCATCAGGTTGCAAATTAAAACTAAATTTTATCTGCATCTACAGTACCTCTGAAAAAATATTTGGGCTTCTAGCAGTGTGTGGGACTTGATCTATTAGTCCATCTATACTGACCTCCATCAGGTTGCAAACTGAATATATTTTTTTCTGCATCTACCTCTGAAAAAATATTTGGCCTTCTAGTAGTGTGTCAGACTTTCTCTATTAGTCCATCTATACTGACCTCCATCAGGTTGCAAATTAAAACTAATTTTTATCTGCATCTACAGTACCTCTGAAAAAATATTGGGCTTCTAGCTGTGTGTGGGTCTTGTTCTATTAATCCATCTATACTGACCTCCATCAGGTTGCAAACTGAATATATTTTATTCTGCATCTACCTCTGAAAAAATATTTGGCCTTTTAGTAGTGTGTCGGACTTTCTCTATTAGTCCATCTATACTGACCTCCATCAGGTTGCAAACTGAATATATTTTTTTCTGCATCTACCTCTGAAAAAATATTTGGCCTTCTAGTAGTGTGTCGGACTTTCTCTATTAGTCCATCTATACTGACCTCCATCAGGTTGCAAATTAAAAATAATTTTTATCTGCATCTACAGTACCTCTGAAAAAATATTTGGGCTTCTAGCTGTGTGCGGGACTTGTTGTATTAGTCCATCTATACTGACCTCCATCAGGTTGCAAACTGAATATATTTTTTTCTGCATCTACCTCTGAAAAAATATTTGGCCTTCTAGTAGTGTGTCGGACTTTCTCTATTAGTCCATCTATACTGACCTCCATCAGGTTGCAAACTGAATATATTTTTTTCTGCATCTACCTCTGAAAAAATATTTGGCCTTCTAGTAGTGTGTCGGACTTTCTCTATTAGTCCATCTATACTGACCTCCATCAGGTTGCAAATTAAAAATAATTTTTATCTGCATCTATAGTACCTCTGAAAAAATATTTGGGCTTCTAGCAGTGTGTGGGACTTGTTCTAATAGTCCATCTATACTGACCTCCATCAGGTTGCAAACTGAATATATTTTTTTCTGCATCTACCTCTGAAAAAATATTTGGCCTTCTAGTAGTGTGTCGGACTTTCTCTATTAGTCCATCTATACTGACCTCCATCAGGTTGCAAATTAAAACTAATTTTTATCTGCATCTACAGTACCTCTGAAAAAATATTTGGGCTTCTAGCAGTGTGTGGGACTTGTTCTATTAGTCCATCTATACTGACCTCCATCAGGTTGCAAACTGAATATATTTTTTTCTGCATCTACCTCTGAAAAAATATTGGGCTTCTAGCTGTGTGTGGGTCTTGTTCTATTAATCCATCTATACTGACCTCCATCACGTTGCAAACTGAATATATTTTTTTCTGCATCTACCTCTGAAAAAATATTTGGCCTTCTAGTAGTGTGTCGGACTTTCTCTATTAGTCCATCTATACTGACCTCCATCAGGTTGCAAATTAAAACTAATTTTTATCTGCATCTACAGTACCTCTGAAAAAATATTTGGGCTTCTAGCAGTGTGTGGGACTTGTTCTATTAGTCCATCTATACTGACCTCCATCAGGTTGCAAACTGAATATAGTTTTTTCTGCATCTACCTCCGAAAAAATATTGGGCTTCTAGCTGTGTGTGGGTCTTGTTCTATTAATCCATCTATACTGACCTCCATCAGGTTGCAAACTGAATATATTTTTTTCTGCATCTAGCTCTGAAAAAATATTTGGCCTTCTAGTAGTGTGTCGGACTTTCTCTATTAGTCCATCTATACTGACCTCCATCAGGTTGCAAATTAAAACTAATTTTTATCTGCATCTACAGTACCTCTGAAAAAATATTTGGGCTTCTAGCAGTGTGTGGGACTTGTTCTATTAGTCCATCTATACTGACCTCCATCAGGTTGCAAACTGAATATATTTTTTTCTGCATCTACCTCTGAAAATATATTTGGCCTTCTAGTAGTGTGTCGGACTTTCTCTATTAGTCCATCTATACTGACCTCCATCAGGTTGCAAATTAAACCTAATTTTAATCTGCATCTACAGTACCTCTGAAAAAATATTTGGGCTTCTAGCAGTGTGTGGGACTTGTTCTATTAGTCCATCTATACTGACCTCCATCAGGTTGCAAACTGAATATATTTTTTTCTGCATCTACCTCTGAAAAAATATTGGGCTTCTAGCTGTGTGTGGGTCTTGTTCTATTAATGCATCTATACTGACCTCCATCAGGTTGCAAACTGAATATAATTTTTTTCTGCATCTAGCTCTGAAAAAATATTTGGCCTTCTAGTAGTGTGTCGGACTTTCTCTATTAGTCCATCTATACTGACCTCCATCAGGTTGCAAATTAAAACTAATTTTTATCTGCATCTACAGTACCTCTGAAAAAATATTTGGGCTTCTAGCTGTGTGTGGGACTTGTTGTATTAGTCCATCTATACTGACCTCCATCAGGTTGCAAACTGAATATATTTTTTTCTGCATCTACCTCTGAAAAAATATTTGGCCTTCTAGTAGTGTGTCGGACTTTCTCTATTAGTCCATCTATACTGACCTCCATCAGGTTGCAAATTAAAAATAATTTTTATCTGCATCTACAGTTCCTCTGAAAAAATATTTGGGCTTCTAGCTGTGTGCGGGACTTGTTGTATTAGTCCATCTATACTGACCTCCATCAGGTTGCAAACTGAATATATTTTTTTCTGCATCTACCTCTGAAAAAATATTTGGCCTTCTAGTAGTGTGTCGGACTTTCTCTATTAGTCCATCTATACTGACCTCCATCAGGTTGCAAATTAAAACTAAATTTTATCTGCATCTACAGTACCTCTGAAAAAATATTTGGGCTTCTAGCAGTGTGTGGGACTTGTTCTATTAGTCCATCTATACTGACCTCCATCAGGTTGCAAACTGAATATATTTTTTTCTGCATCTACCTCTGAAAAAATATTTGGCCTTCTAGTAGTGTGTCAGACTTTCTCTATTAGTCCATCTATACTGACCTCCATCAGGTTGCAAATTAAAACTAATTTTTATCTGCATCTACAGTACCTCTGAAAAAATATTGGGCTTCTAGCTGTGTGTGGGTCTTGTTCTATTAATCCATCTATACTGACCTCCATCAGGTTGCAAACTGAATATATTTTATTCTGCATCTACCTCTGAAAAAATATTTGGCCTTCTAGTAGTGTGTCGGACTTTCTCTATTAGTCCATCTATACTGACCTCCATCAGGTTGCAAACTGAATATATTTTTTTCTGCATCTACCTCTGAAAAAATATTTGGCCTTCTAGTAGTGTGTCGGACTTTCTCTATTAGTCCATCTATACTGACCTCCATCAGGTTGCAAATTAAAAATAATTTTTATCTGCATCTACAGTACCTCTGAAAAAATATTTGGGCTTCTAGCTGTGTGCGGGACTTGTTGTATTAGTCCATCTATACTGACCTCCATCAGGTTGCAAACTGAATATATTTTTTTCTGCATCTACCTCTGAAAAAATATTTGGCCTTCTAGTAGTGTGTCGGACTTTCTCTATTAGTCCATCTATACTGACCTCCATCAGGTTGCAAACTGAATATATTTTTTTCTGCATCTACCTCTGAAAAAATATTTGGCCTTCTAGTAGTGTGTCGGACTTTCTCTATTAGTCCATCTATACTGACCTCCATCAGGTTGCAAATTAAAAATAATTTTTATCTGCATCTACAGTACCTCTGAAAAAATATTTGGGCTTCTAGCAGTGTGTGGGACTTGTTCTATTAGTCCATCTATACTGACCTCCATCAGGTTGCAAACTGAATATATTTTTTTCTGCATCTACCTCTGAAAAAATATTTGGCCTTCTAGTAGTGTGTCGGACTTTCTCTATTAGTCCATCTATACTGACCTACATCAGGTTGCAAATTAAAACTAATTTTTATCTGCATCTACAGTACCTCTGAAAAAATATTTGGGCTTCTAGCAGTGTGTGGTACTTGTTCTATTAGTCCATCTATACTGACCTCCATCAGGTTGCAAACTGAATATATTTTTTTCTGCATCTACCCCTGAAAAAATATTGGGCTTCTAGCTGTGTGTGGGTCTTGTTCTATTAATCCATCTATACTGACCTCCATCAGGTTGCAAACTGAATATATTTTTTTCTGCATCTACCTCTGAAAAAATATTTGGCCTTCTAGTAGTGTGTCGGACTTTCTCTATTAGTCCATCTATACTGACCTCCATCAGGTTGCAAATTAAAACTAATTTTTATCTGCATCTACAGTACCTCTGAAAAAATATTTGGGCTTCTAGCAGTGTGTGGGACTTGTTCTATTAGTCCATCTATACTGACCTCCATCAGGTTGCAAACTGAATATAGTTTTTTCTGCATCTACCTCTGAAAAAATATTGGGCTTCTAGCTGTGTGTGGGTCTTGTTCTATTAATCCATCTATACTGACCTCCATCAGATTGCAAACTGAATATATTTTTTTCTGCATCTAGCTCTGAAAAAATATTTGGCCTTCTAGTAGTGTGTCGGACTTTCTCTATTAGTCCATCTATACTGACCTCCATCAGGTTGCAAATTAAAACTAATTTTTATCTGCATCTACAGTACCTCTGAAAAAATATTTGGGCTTCTAGCAGTGTGTGGGACTTGTTCTATTAGTCCATCTATACTGACCTCCATCAGGTTGCAAACTGAATATATTTTTTTCTGCATCTACCTCTGAAAAAATATTTGGCCTTCTAGTAGTGTGTAGGACTTTCTCTATTAGTCCATCTATACTGACCTCCATCAGGTTGCAAATTAAAACTAATTTTTATCTGCATCTACAGTACCTCTGAAAAAATATTTGGGCTTCTAGCAGTGTGTGGGACTTGTTCTATTAGTCCATCTATACTGACCTCCATCAGGTTGCAAACTGAATATATTTTTTTCTGCATCTACCTCTGAAAAAATATTGGGCTTCTAGCTGTGTGTGGGTCTTGTTCTATTAATCCATCTATACTGACTTCCATCAGGTTGCAAACTGAATATATTTTTTTCTGCATCTACCTCTGAAAAAATATTTGGCCTTCTAGTAGTGTGTCGGACTTTCTCTATTAGTCCATCTATACTGACCTCCATCAGGTTGCAAATTAAAACTAATTTTTATCTGCATCTACAGTACCTCTGAAAAAATATTTGGGCTTCTAGCAGTGTGTGGGACTTGTTCTATTAATCCATCTATACTGACCTCCATCAGGTTGCAAACTGAATATATTTTTTTCTGCATCTACCTCTGAAAAAATATTGGGCTTCTAGCTGTGTGTGGGTCTTGTTCTATTAATCCATCTATACTGACCTCCATCAGGTTGCAAACTGAATATATTTTTTTCTGCATCTACCTCTGAAAAAATATTTGGCCTTCTAATAGTGTGTCGGACTTTCTCTATTAGTCCATCTATACTGACCTCCATCAGGTTGCAAATTAAATCTAATTTTTATCTGCATCTACAATACCTCTGAAAAAATATTTGGGCTCCTAGCTGTGTGTGGGACTTGTTGTATTAGTCCATCTATACTGACCTCCATCAGGTTGCAAACTGAATATATTTTTTTCTGCATCTACCTCTGAAAAAATATTTGGCCTTCTAGTAGTATGTCGGACTTTCTCTATTAGTCCATCTATACTGACCTCCATCAGGTTGCAAATTAAAAATAATTTTTATCTGCATCTACAGTACCTCTGAAAAAATATTTGGGCTTCTAGCTGTGTGCGGGACTTGTTGTATTATTCCATCTATACTGACCTCCATCAGGTTGCAAACTGAATATATTTTTTTCTGCATCTACCTCTGAAAAAATATTTGGCCTTCTAGTAGTGTGTCGGACTTTCTCTATTAGTCCATCTATACTGACCTCCATCAGGTTGCAAATTCAAAATAATTTTTTTCTGCATCTAACCCAGCCAATAGTTTTGGCCTAATACCACAGTTTGGCCACTCAGCTCTGCTCGGTTACCATCCATTGTTTTTTTGTGCAAACAACTCCAGAGTTGTGATTTAGTTAACCACCAAAATGAGTGGAAAAAGGCCTGCTGCTGGTGGAAAGGGGAATAGGCGTGTTGGGAAGGGGAAAAAAGGTTGTGTCCATGGGGTAGGTGTTAAAGCAACAGTAACATCTGCAGAAGAAAGACCATCTTCCAACCAAACTAAAATGTCTACTTCTTTTAGCGGACAATGTGATAAGATCCCTTTCTTACGGCCACGCCAATCGCTACAAATTCCAGATGAGGCACAAAAACAGCAGGTGCTTCAACGGATATCAAGTGCTCCTTTAAGTGGGCTCTCCTCCACATCAACTTCAACATCACAAATACTCCAGTCCTCAAAGGTGTCACCCAAATCGCACTTGCTTCCTCACAGCTCCCAAATCTCCAGCTGCCCGTCTGAGTATGAGGTAGAACAGATGGTTGAGTCTGCAGAGCTGTTTACTCATACTATAGCCTGGGAATCAGAGGTCGACTCCAGCGCTTCTGTGAATCCAGACGAGGAAATGATCTGCACTGATGCCCAGAATCTTTATGAGTCGGATCCAGGACCAGACGCAGAAGGTTCTGACCATAATGTAGACCCTCATTCCCAAACTGTAACTCCTGTTGGTGGAGACAATGAGGAAGAAGATGAATAGACTCAAATACCTGATTGGAGCGACAACTTTAGTATTTTGTCAGGGCAGGAACAGGTTGGCTCTGAGGACGACGGGTGTGATAACGCACAGGGTGATGATGATGAGGTCGGAGATCCCACTTACTGTCAACCCACAGTCAGCCAAGAGATGAGGTCAGCAGAGGAGGTGGAGGAAGATGCTAGTGACGACGAGGTCAGGTTGCGCCTTCCTGGACAGAGACGTAGTACTGGAAGCACGTCAACAACTGCATCCTCAAACACAACTCTGCCTCTCACCACAAGTCGTGGTGGCTCTTCAGGTCGCATGGGTGCTAAGCCTTGCATAGCCTGGGCATTTTTTCAGATCGATAAAGATGACCCAACTCGTGTTATCTGTAACATTTGTCAGCAAAAGCTAAGTAGAGGCCAAAAAATACATAGTTTGAGTACTTCATGCATGAACCGGCACATGGACATGAAGCATAAGTTGCAGTGGGAAGCTCAGTGTGCTACAATGCGGCCTAGCCGGCCGGGCCAACCACCGTCTGCCATATCTTGTGCATCCGCGGCCTCTTCATCCTCTGTGACTGGGGGGACAGCAGTCACACCTGTTTTGGGGCGCAGACCTGCCACCTCTTTACCCGCAACAGCCAGCGTGATTGGCAGGTCATCATTTTCTTTGGAGGTGGTAACACCAGCTGGTGTTGAGCGCTGTCCGACATCGATAGCACCACCTTTGGATGAAGGCAACCTAACATGTCCGCCTGCATCTTCCTCACAGACCGACAGTTTGCCGGGGACACCCTTATCAACCCCGTCTAAGCACAATAGCCAGCCCTCGGTCCCTCAGATGTGGACAAGTAAAAGACCATTTCCTCCTAGCCATGAGAAAGCTAAGAGGTTGAATTTCAATATCTGCAAGCTCTTGGCTACAGAAATGCTGCCTTTCCGCCTGGTGGACACAGAGGATTTTCGAGACCTTATGTCCGTCGCAGTGCCCCAGTACCAGATGCCCAGTCGGCACTACTTCTCAAAGAAAGGTGTGCCTGCGCTCCACCAGCATGTCGCACACAACATCACCGCTTCTTTGAGAAACTCTGTGTGTGACAGGGTGCATTTCACCACAGACACTTGGACGAGTAGGCATGGACAGGGGCGTTACATGTCGCTGACTGGGCACTGGGTAACTATGGTGACAGCAGGACAAGGGGCTGCTGTCCAAGTCTTGCCGTCCCCACGAGTTGTGCGTCAATCCTCTTTATGTCAAAGTTCCTCCACTGCTTCTGCCTCCTCAACCTCCTCTCGGTCTTCCACCTGCACCCAAAGCCTGTCTGGTCATGCCACAAGCTTTCTAACTGCGCAGAAGGGATCCTGCACACCTCCTTACTATGCTGGCAGTAGGGCTCAACGTCATCAGGCGGTTTTTACATTGAAATGTCTGGGAAATGTGAGTCACACAGCTGAGGAGTTGTGGTCAGCTCTGGAGAACCAATTTCATGAATGGTTGTCTCCACTGGACCTGAAACCAGGGAAGGCCGTGTGCGACAATGCTGCAAACCTGGGTGCGGCCCTTCGCCGGGGCAATGTCACACACGTGCCTTGTATGGCTCACGTGTTGAACCTGGTTGTCCAGCAATTTTTAGCCCACTATCCCAGACTAGATGGCCTTCTGCAGAGGGCACGGTCGCTGTGTGCTCACTTCCGCCGTTCGCATCCCGCAGCTCAGCGACTTACATCTCTACAGAAGTCGTTGGGCCTGCCACTTCACCGGCTAAAATGCGATGTGCCTACCCGGTGGAATTCAACTCTGCACATGTTGCAGCGACTGTGGCAGCACCGACAAGCCCTGGTGCAATACGTTCTGACGTATAGCCTGGGCCAACGAGATTCAGAGGTGGGGCAAATCACGCTGGAGGAGTGGTCTCAGATCAGGGACCTATGCACCCTTCTGCACAGTTTTGAAATGGCGACGAAGATGTTTAGTGCTGACGATGCCATTATCAGCATGACTATTCCGGTGATTTACATGCTGGAGCACATGTTAAACAGAATTCGGAGTCAGGTGGTGGCACAAGAGGAGGTGGAGGAAGTAGAGGAGGAGGAGTTGTATGCGGAAGGGCTAACATCTGCAAGGTCCAGAAGGTCGGCAGCACCAAGGCGGCAGGCATGTGAGGGTGGGGGAGATGGTTTTAGCAGGGCGCATGGTAGCAGCCAAACTAGTGAGGAAGGTGCAGGAGCCCAGGAAGAAGTGGAGGACGAACTGATGGAAGACTCATCAGATGAGGGAGACCTTGATCACATTTCTGTTGTGCGAGGTTGGGGGGAGAGGCCAGAGGAAGGAAGCATGAATGTTACCTCGCCACCAACACAACAGGGACTTGGTGCTCCTGGATGCGCAACACACATGAGTGCCTTCTTGCTGCACTACCTGCAACATGACCCTCGAATTGTGAGAATTAGAAATAATCCTGACTACTGGGTTGCCACACTGTTAGATCCCCGGTACAAAAGTAAATTTGCAGAAATTATTCCTGCCATAGAAAGGGATGCACACATGCAGGAGTATCAGCAGAGACTGTTGCAGAATCTTACATGTGCTTTTCCACAAAATACCAGTGGTGCACGTAGTGAATCTCACAGTTCCAACTTGCCAACCATGGGACCGTCAAGTGTTCAGCACTCAAACCGTAACAGAACCACAGTATCTGCTGGTAACATCAATTTTGCGGAATCATTTCACCACTTTTTTAGCCCATCCTTTGCAAGGCCACAGGAGACAAGAAGTCTGACACATAGTCAACGCCTAGAGACGATGGTACAGGAGTATCTCCAAGTAAACATTGAAGCCACGACTGTGTCACTGGACCCTTGCTCTTTTTGGGCTTCCAATCTGGATAAATGGCCGGAGCTAGCCACTTACGCCTTGGAGATCTTGTCATGCCCCGCAGCCAGCGTTCTGTCTGAACGTGTGTTCAGCGCTGCTGGTGGTGTGCTGACAGATAAGCGCACGCGGCTCTCCACTGATAATGTAGACAGACTCACGTTCATAAAGATGAACAAATCATGGATCCGAAACGACTTTTCTACCCCTGTGTCATCCTGGGGAGAGTAAAAGCTTGATGATTGGTTAAAATCACCCTACCAAACGTTTTAAGCTTTCAAATTACTAATCATGTTTATCTGTATCTTGACTGGAAAATAATTTGGGCTTTGTAGCAGTGTGCAGCACTGATCCTATTAGGCCATCTATAATAAGCTCCACCAGATTTAAAATTAAAAATAATTTTTAGCTGCATCTAGCCCGGAAAATAATTTTGGGGCTCCGAGATGCGCAAGACACATAAGTGCCTTCTTGCTGCACTACCTGCAGCATGACCCTCATATTGTCAGAATTCGAAGTAATCATGACTACTGGGTTGCCACACTCTTAGATCCCCCAAACTTTTCGATCAACCTTTTCATTTTAATAAAGACCAAAAAAATGGTCATTTTTGAAATTATAAGCATTTGCAGGTTGTTAGAAACTGAAATCAAACAGTTTTCAACTCAAAACTTTATTCTAGGTGATGTTACATTTTCACATAGGACCCCTTGTTCGAAAGGAGCTTCTGAACTCTCTCGTCCATTGAATTTGTCAGGTTTTGGATGGTTTCTGCTTCAATTGTTTTGCATGAGGACAGAATACCCTCCCAGAGCTGTTGCTTAGATGTGAACTGCCTCCCGCCATCATAGACACTCCTTTTAATGATGCTCCAAAGGTTCTGAATGGGGTAGAGGTCAGGGGAGCATGGGGGTCACACCATAAGTTTGTCCCCTTTTATGCCCATATCAGCCAGAGATGCAGATGTTTTATGTGCAGCATGAGATGGTGCATTATCATGCAGAAAAATAATCTTGCTGTGAAATACACGGTTCTTCTTCTTGAACCATGGCAGGAAGTGCTGTTTGAGAAAATCCACATACATTATGGAGTTCATCTTTAGCGCCTTCAGGGATCCTAAAGGGGCCGACAATCTCTCTCCCCATGATTCCAGCCCAAAACATTACTCCACCTCCTCCTTGTTGGCGCTGTAGCCGTGTTTGCGTGGGGTGTCCATCAACCAGCCATCCTCCACTCCATCCATCTGGACCATCGAGCGCTGCACGGCACTCATCCGTGAACAAAACAGTTTTGAAATCAGTCTTCATGTAATGTTTGGCCCACTGGAGCCGTTTCTGCTTGTGTGAAGTGGATAGAGGAGGTCGACAGGATGGCGTATGCACAGCTGCAAACCTCTGAAGGACCCTGCATCTTGTTGTTCGGGGGACGTTGGAGGCACAAGCAGCTTCAAAAACTTGTCTGCTGCTATGACAAGGCTTTTTTTCCGCTGCTCTTTCAACCTGACGTAATTGCCTGTAGGAAAGAGTCCTCAATTTGCCCTTATCAGCACGCACACGTGTGTACTGTGAATCAGCTACATACTTCTTGATTGCCAAGACACTTCATCCTGATCATCGCACAATGTTGATTGTAGTCATGCCTTGACCTAAACACTCCACAATTTGTTGCTTCTTAGCAGCCGACACATCCTTTTTCTTTCCCATTTTGGCAGAAAATGTAGGCTGCTTAATAATGTGAGAGAGCCTTCTTAAGTAGTCTTGCCTTTCATTGGACACACCTGCCAAACTAATTAGCACAGGTGTCTGCAATTGCTTACAGTGATATAAAGAGCCCTGACACACATCACCATCAATGAGTTTAACTGACAAACAAACAAATTCTTCCCTTATCACTCCTAAACACTTTTTGCATAATAATTTGGAACGCGGTGTACATGTGCTTTTCCACAAAACACCAGCGGTTCACGTAGTGAATCTTACAGTTCTAACTTGCCAACCGTGGTCTGTATGGAATTGTTCAATAAAGGGCCCAAAATTAAGATAACATAGATGGGAGAGGTCTCTATGAATAGGAATTCCTAAGTATTTGATACCCTGTGAGGGCCAGGCAAAGGGAAAGTTGGACTGGATGGAATCCTATATGGATTTGGGGAGGGAGACATCGAGGGCTTCAGACTTCGCTGCATTGATTTTAAAATTTGACCATGTAACAAAGTGATCTATTTCAGCCATAACAGCATGGATGGATATATGTGATTGAGTGATATATACTAGGACATCATCAGCAAATAGAGAGCACTTGTACTCGGTGCCTCCCACCTCAATCCACCTAATATTGGGGTTATGGCGAATTGATGAGAGCAGGTGCTCCGTCACTAGGATGTATAAGAGAGGGGACAGAGGACATCCCTGCCTTGTCCCATTGGTGATTGTGAAAGGTGATGAAAATGTTCTGACGCACCCCCTGGGCCTTGGGACACCCGGAGCCGGACCCTTTTTGGTGGATGCTGGTGGTTGTAGTCTTCGTGGCGGCGACCCGGTTCCGTGGCTCAGGGCGGTCAAACCAGTGGCGGAACTATTTATGTGGTTTTGATGTTTAAATGTCCGACTACGCCACCCGTGGATTGCGGTCAGAGTGAGTCGCCGCTACAGGGCAGACCGCTGAGGCTGGTGTTGTGGGTGCAGCAGAGCGTAGCATAACTCCCCACGGGAGGAGTATAGCCTCAGGGCAGTGTATGCGGAGGATGGGGGTGATGGTGCGGGGCAGCAGCAGTAACGACACGGAGTCAGTGATGCAGTCCAGGGCCTTTACTCACAGTTCTTATTATCCAGACCACGTCTGCAGGTAACGGCTGCCCACGTCGTACTGTGCTCACCAGGTGAGGGGCTCAGACAACTCCCAGATAACTTTGGAGCACTTCACAGGACCCCCTTTGTGTGTCCTTTGTCTGGCCTTTCTTACCAACACTTCTGTCCGGCTGCCTCGGGCCTCCTCTTGGTAAACTTGGCGCCAGTTTCCCTGACCCTATGTGGTGCCTTCCTAGCGGGTGTAGCGAGGGGCTGCGCCACATAAAATGTCAGAGCCTCCGGTTTCTAGCTGAGGGTCGTTTCCTGCCTCCACTAGTTCGGGGACCGGTCTCCCCCTTTGGCCTGACCCCTCCACGCAGGTGGATTCGGGCGTGCGGTGGCGACTCGCCCGTCCGCACCCCTGGGATCCCTTCATTCCTCGTTCCTGGAGCCTTCTCCGCTCCTCTTCCTTCCTTCTCCCTCTTCCAGGCCTGGGCCTCTGTTACTAGGCCCGCCTCCGGAGCAGAGCTCATGCAGAGCCCCTGCTCCCTGCCACTTCTGCTCAGACTTCTCTGCACTGAACTAAGATGGTGCCCACCTTTTATACTCCCTTCTCAATGCACCCAGGAACTGCTTCCTCCCTGCTCCTGCACTACAGGGTTCCCCTTCCTCAGTGTTCCCTCCCCCCACTCCAGCCAGGGACAGGGACTGTCGTGCCCATCTCAGGGGCATATTGGTCGCCCTGCCCCACGGCAATGTGGTGTAATGCATGCAGGTGTCGGGTCCTGATCCACACTCCATCCTTACCTGAGAGTGAGATATCACACCTCTGGGTGAGGTGCAATACGTCTGTAGCAACCGAGCCCTCAGGGTGCTACAGTTCCATTTATCTTCAGCCTAGGTGACGTATTGCGATACAGGGCCGTGATTTTGGCTATAAAAGGGTCCCCTAGACCCCTACCCCAAGCTTTTTAAGAGAATCATATATGGCGTGCCAGGAGACTCTATGGAATGCTTTCTCAGCATCCAACGAGAGTATCTAATTACAAATTTTTAACTGCATCTAGCCCAGGAAATACTTTGTGCCTAGTAGCAGTGTCTGCTAGTCAGCGGATTATCCCGGCTGTTAAGCAAGCTACACCACCTGTAGTTAAGACACTTAATTTTTTCAAAGGAAATGCTTCGGGACCATGGGATACTCAGTGAAGAGCATCAGGAGGCACCCCAAGGCATAGGGGCTGGGACTGGCAGTAGGATGCCTTGCGGTGGACAGCCGAGCTCGATCCTTATAAAAGCTTTTTAACTGCAGCAGCTTTATGGACGCTACTGGAGCTGGAATTACGCGGCTGCTGGCATGAGACTTGCCCTCCAATAGATCCTTGTAAATGGATTTAAAGTGTATTCATTCAAATTAGAGAGACAATTTAAATTAAAAAGCTTAGAGCTGCCTCCACCACAGGGGGGCTCGCTCGACCCTCCAGCGGACAGGCACCAGTATTGGGAGAGGGGGGCTGGCCATCAGGGTTCACCGCGGCTCTGGCACAAACCCGGCGACACGGAGGTGGCACGGGCAGGAGCGGACTGGCCGTGTCGGCTTCTCACTTTTTGGATTTTAGAAGGGCATGACATGCCTATATCTGTGTCTCCCCCTCCTTTTACTCCTCCACCTCTTTTATTTTCGCATGACTATATGTACTTGTCACTTTTCCATGTGTTAGTTGTGTCTTCTGAGCAGTTTGTCAGCTTTTGGACACCTTTGAAGGTGTTTTCTATGTGTTTCTATGTGTTTTTGTTTGCCTGCCATTGGTTTTAACGGTGTTCGAAGGTGTTCGACGAACAGTTCGACGAACAGTTCGGCGAACACACGGGTGTTCGACTAACCGAACCGAACTCGAACACTACGGGAGTGGCTCAACACTAGTGTGAATGTTTATGAGGGTCTCTTGTGGAGGATTCAATCAATGCACTCTTCTAGGATCTGTGATACCAAGCGCAGCTGGGCGTCACAGATGCTATTGACGACGAGGTTAGGTTGCGCCTTCCTGGACAGAGATGGAGTACTGGAAGCACGTCAACAACTGCATCCTCAACCACAACTCTGCCTCTGACCACAAGTCGTGGTGGCTCTTCAGGTCACATGGGCTCTAAGCCTTGCATAGCCTGGGCATTTTTTTAGATCGATAAGGATGACCCAACTCGTGTTATCTGTAATATTTGTAACCAAAAGCTAAGTAGAGGCCAAAAAATCCATAGTTTGAGTACTTCATGCATGAACCGTCACATGGATATGAAGCATAAGTTGCAGTGGGAAGCTCACTGTGCTACAATGCGGCCTAGCGGGCCGGGCCAACCACCGTCTGCCCCATCTTGTGCATCCGCGGCCTCTTCATCCTCTGTGACTGGGGGGACAGCAGTCACACATGTTTTTGGACGCAGACCAGCCAACTCTTTACCCGCAACAGCCAGTGTGATTGGCAGGTCATCATTTCATTTGGAAGTGGAAACACCAGCTTGTGTTGAGCGCTCTCCAACATCCAGAGCACCACCTTTGGATCAAGGCAACCTAACTTTTCCGCCTGCATCTTCCTCACAGACCATCAGTTTGCCGGGGACACCCTACTCAACCCCGTCTAAGCACAACAGCCAGCCCTCGGTCCCTCAGATGTGGACAAGTAAAAGACCATTTCCTCCTAGCCATGACAAAGCTAAGAGGTTGAATTTCACCATCTACAAGCTGTTGGCTACAGAAATGCTGCCTTTCCGTCGGGTGGACACAGAGGATTTTCGAGACCTTATGTCCGATGCAGTGCCCCAGTACCAGATGCCCAGTCGGCACTACATCTCAAAGAAAGGTGTGCCTGCGCTACACTAGCATGTCGCACACAACATCACCGCTTCTTTGAGAAACTCTGTGTGTGACAGGGTGCATTTCACCACAGACACTTGGACGAGTAGGCATGGACAGGGGCGTTACATGTCGCTGACTGGGCACTGGGTAACTATGGTGACAGCAGGACAAGGGGCTGCTGTCCAAGTCTTGCCGTCCCCACGAGTTGTGCGTCAATCCTCTTTATCTAGAAGTTCCTCCACTGCTTCTGCCTCTTCAACCTCCTCTCGGTCCTCCACCTGCACCCAAAGCCTGTCTGGTAATGCCACCCGCTTTCTAACTGCGCAGAAGGAATCCTGCACACCTCCTTACTATGCTGGCAGCAGCGCTCAACGGCATCAGGCGGTGTTTACTTTGAATTTTCTGGGAAATGTGAGTCACAAAGCTGAGGAGTTGTGGTCAGCTCTGGAGACCCAGTTTCATGAATGGTTGTCTCCACTGGACCTGCAACCAGGGAAGGCCATGTACGACAATGCTGCAAACCTGGGTGCTGCCCTTGGGCGGGGCAATGTCACACACGTGCCTTGTATGGCTCACGTGTTGAACCTGGTTGTCCAGCAATTTTTAGCCCACTATCCCGGACTAGATGGCCTTCTGCAGAGGGCACAGTCGCTGTCTGCTCACTTCCGCCGTTCGCATCCCGCAGCTCAACGACTTACATCTCTACAGAAGTCGTTGGGCCTGCCAGTTCACTGGCTTAAATGTGATGTGCCGACACAGTGGAATTCAACTCTGCACATGCTACAGCGACTGTGGCAGCACCGACAAGCCCTGGTGCAATAAGTTCTGACGTATAGCCTGGGCCAACGAGATCCAGAGGTGGGGCAAATCACGCTGCAGGAGTGGTCTCAGATCAGGGACCTATGATGTTGACGTGACCCCTGGGCCGTGGGGTACCCGGAGCCGGGCCAGTAGACCCTGGGGGATGTAGTCACTGTAGCGGTGACCCAGTCCCTGACCCAGGGAGGTCAATCCAAGGGTAATTTGTGTATATGGGTTTTATAATGTCCGACTACGCCACCTGTGGAGTGCGGCCAAAGGGGCCATGGCTGCGGAACAGTCCTCTGAAGCTGGTGGTTTTGCAGCAATGGTATTATTACTCCCCACAGGAAGAGTGTAGCTTCAGGACAGTGTTGGTGGATGATGGTGGTTGTAGTGCAGGGAGTCAGTAATGAACACAGAGTCCATGTGATGCAGTCCCAAGATCTTTACTCACAGTTGTTGCAGTCCAGATTACAGGTACCAGAGCAATCTCCCCCGTCGTGCTGTGCATACTCGGTGAGGGGCTCAGTCCACCCCCAGATAGCTCCGGAGTACTTAGCAGGACCCCCTTCTGTGTGTCCTATCTCTGGCCTTCTCCCTGCACCTCACACCCAGTGACACTTCTATCCGGTATCCTCGGGCCTTGGCGGGCGATGTGTGTTCCGTCCCCTGGGTCCTATGTGGCTACCATCTTAGTGAGACTGGTATGGACTTTGGCCTGCAGTACATGAAATGCTGCAGCCTCCGGTTTCCAGTTGAGCCTTGCTGTTTCTCCGCTAGTTGAGGGACCGGTTCCCCTTATCTGACCTGACCCCTCTACCTCCTGGTAGCAGAGGGCGTACGGGTGGCCTTCTGCACAGCCCGTACCCCTAGGGTCCCTTCGGTTCCTGGAACCTTCCTGCTCCCACTCCTCTCTTCTCTCCTTCAGTCCTGGGCCTCCCAGGCTAGGCCCGCCTCCGGAGCGGAGCTCATGCAGAGCCTCTGCTCCTGTCACTTCTCCTCCTCTGACTGGCTTCTCTTTCAAAGATGGCTTCCTATTTATTCTCTCCATGTCATGTGCTCCCCTAAGCTGCTTTCTCCACCCACACCCACTACATGGGACCCTCCCGCCAGCTAGGGAACTGGAACTGTGCTCTCCCTTAGGAGCAATATCGCCCTACCCCCACTGCGGGGATGTGTTGGATGCAGGTGTTAGGGTCCCGAGCCATACTCCTTCCTTACCTGAGGGTGAGATACCACACCTCTGGGTGAGATGCAGTACCTCTGTGGCGACTGAACCCTCAGGGGCGCCACACACCCTTCTGCACAGTTTTGAAAGAAGATGTTTAGTGCTGACGACGATGCCATTATCAGCATGACTATTCCGGTGATTTACATGCTGGAGCACATGTTAAACAGAATTCAGAGTCAGGTGGTGGGACAAGAGGAGGTGGAGAAAGTAGAGGAGGAGTCGTATGTGGAAGGGATAACATCTCCAAGGTCCTGACGGTCGGCAGCACCAAGGCGTCAGGCATGGGAGGTTGGGGGAGAGGGATTAACCAGGGCACATGGTAGCAGCCAAACTGTTGAAGAAGGTGCAGGAGCCGAGGAATAAGTGGAGGACGAACTGGCAATGGGCATGTAAGACTCATCAGATGAGGGAGACCTTGATCACATTTCTGTTGTGCGAGGTTGGGGGGAGAGGGCAGAGGAAGGAAGCATGATTCTTACCTCACTATCAACACAACAAGGACTTGGTCCTCCTGGATGCGCAAGACACATGAGTGCCTTCTTGCTACACTACCTGCAACATGACCCTCAGATTGTCAGAATTCAAAGTAATCCCGACTACTGGGTTGCCACACTCTTAGATCCCCGGTACAAAAGTAAATTTGAAATAATTCCTGCCATAGAAAGGGATTCACGCATGCAGGAGTATCAGCAGAGGCTGTTGCAGAATCTTACATGTGCTTTTCCACAAAACACCAGTGGTGCACGTAGTGAATCTCACACTTCTATCTTGCCAACCGTGGGACTGTCGAGTCTTCATCACTCAAACCGTAACAGTAACACAGTATCTCTGGTAGCAGCAATTTTGTGGAATCGTTTAACCACTTTTTTAGACCATCCTTTGCAAGGCCAGAGGAGGCAAGAAATCTGACACATAGTCAATGCCTAGAGAGGATGGTACAGGAGTATTTCCAAGTGAACATCGAAGCCATGACTGTGTCACTGGACCCTTGCTCATTTTGGGATTCCAATCTGGAAAAATGTCTGGAGCTCGCCACTCACGCCTTGGAGATCTTGTCATGCCCTGCAGCCAGCGTTCTCTCTGAACGTGTGTTCAGCGCTGCTGGTGGTGTGCTGACAGATAAGTGCACGCGGCTGTCCACTGAGAATGTAGACAGACTCACGTTCATAAAGATGAACAAATCAAGGATCCGCAAGGACTTTTCTACCCCTGTGTCATCCTGGGGAGACTAAAAGCTTAAGGATTTGGTAAAATCACCTCACCAACCGTTTTAAGCAACTCTGGGGCAATTGATGCTACTTAAGAGGTGTCTGTGCCACAATTTTTGAAAAAATGGAGACTCTTTTTGGAGTCCCCTTGCTGTGTTTTACGTGACGTTGGCATCGTCAATTCCAGATGGGTTGGGTCGCTCCCTCCCCTTTTAACTGTAAGAAACTACATACACTATGGCTTGGGGTAACACAAATGGTTGAGTCTGAATAGCTGTTTACTCAGAGGTCTGCTCCAAAGCTTCAGTGTCTGCTAGTCAGCGTAGAATTTTTAACTGCATCTAGCCTAGGCAATACTTTGGGCGTAAAAGCCCAGCTGTGAAGCAAGCTGCACCGCCTGTGTATCTAATAAGAATTTTTAAATGCATATAGCCTAGGCAGACTGTGGGGACCCCCAACCAATCCCTGACGCTCAGCCCCCCTACCGCCCCCCTTTCCTTGACAATACAATAATGTAACTTACAACTGGATGGGTGAGGATCGGTCACAGCTTTATTAACTCTTTATACTCATTCCATTAGAAAGGCATTTTATTTCTAAAATAATTCAGCTTGTTGCAGCATGTCCTAGGTCTCCACACCGGCAAGTTGGCCAACAAGTGTAACTCTCCAACATGTCCTTTCTATTTCCAGGCCATGGAGGATCATGCGTACTCGTATGCAGGACTCTGACCCCCACCCATCACTCTTAACGCTTGTTCCACTCCGTCCTGGAGTCCTGACAGGAATATGTCCAGTCCAATATCCATTAAGTGAACATCGTCGGGCTGTATGAGGCCTGCTTTATCTCCTTCCAGTTGTCGGTGTTGTATCACTACACCGCCTCTGTCTCTTCTAAATTTTGCCATCCGAATATTTATTACCCGCCTTGTCCGTTCTATGGCCGTGATGTCTCGCGCACCTTGCCATACCGCTATAGGCACAATCTCTGACAATACTATAGTTAGTTTTGTGAAAAATTCTCTGAAGCGCTCAGTGTCTAGTTTCATTAATGCCATTTGTTATGTGCTCTTGTGATGACCTAGGTCATTTCCCCTGGCCTGTATAACTAAGATGACCGGACCTCTTGCCTCTCTCCCTACCTTGATTACCTCCATTAGTACCTGTGGCCATAGCAGGCCTCTAATACCTCTCCAGTTGAAATATGTGTTATGAAACTCTAATTTCCTCCCGCCCTTTTTTATGCCCAATATATATACGAGTGGCCTATCACCCACACTGTTGGCTTAGCGTCACCTGTAAAAGAAACAAACCATGTTAGGATTAGTGTTGAGCCTCCCCCGTAGTGTTCGAGTTCGGTTCGGTTCGTCGAACACCCGTGTGTTCGCCGAACTGTTCGTCGAACTGTTCGTCGAACACCTTCGAACACCGTTAAAACCAATGGCAGGCAAACAAAAACACATAGAAACACATAGAAAACACCTTCAAAGGTGTCCAAAAGCTGACAAACTGCTCAGAAGACACAACTAACACATGGAAAAGTGACAAGTACATATAGTCATGCGAAAAGAAAAGAGGTGGAGGAGTAAAAGGAGGGGGAGACACAGATATAGGCATGTCATGCCCTTCTAAAATCCAAAAAGTGAGAAGCCGAGACGGCCAGTCCGCTCCTGCCCGTGCCACCTCCGTGTCGCCGGGTTTGTGCCAGAGCCGCGGTGAACCCTGACGGCCAGCCCCCCTCTCCCAATACTGGTGCCTGTCCGCTGGTGGGTCGAGACAGCCCCCCTGTGGTGGAGGCAGCTCTAAGCTTTTTAATTTAAATTGTCCCTCTAATTTGAATGAATACACTTTAAATCCATTTACAAGGATCTATTGGAGGGCAAGTCTCATGCCAGCAGCCGCGTAATTCCAGCTCCAGTAGCGTCCACTAAAGCTGCTGCAGTTAAAAAGCTTTTATAAGGATCGAGCTCGGCTGTCCACCGCAAGGCATCCTAGTGCCAGTCCCAGCCCCTATGCCTTGGGGTGCCTCCTGATGCTCTTCACTAAGTATCCCGTGGTCCCGAAGCATTTCCTTTGAAAAAATTAAGTGTCCAAACTACAGGTGGTGTAGCTTGCTTAACAGCCGGGATAATCCGCTGACTAGCAGACACTGCTACTAGGCACAAAGTATTTCCTGGGCTAGATGCAGTTAAAAATTTGTAAGTAGATACTCTCGTTGGATGCTGAGAAAGCATTCCATAGAGTCTCCTGGCACGCCATATATGATTCTCTTAAAAAGCTTGGGGTAGGGGTGTAGGTGACCCTTTTATAGCCAAAATCACGGCCCTGTATCACAATACGTCACCTAGGCTGAAGATAAATGGAACTGTAGCACCGAGGGCTCGGTTGCTACAGACGTATTGCACCTCACCCAGAGGTGTGATATCTCACTCTCAGATAAGGATGGAGTGTGGATCAGGACCCGACACCTGCATGCATTACACCACATTGCCGTGGGGCAGGGCGACCAATATGCCCCTGAGATGGGCACGACAGTCCCTGTCCCTGGCTGGAGTGGGGGGAGGGAACACTGAGGAAGGGGAACCCTGCAGTGCAGGAGCAGGGAGGAAGCAGTTCCTGGGTGCATTGAGAAGGGAGTATAAAAGGTGGGCACCATCTTAGTTCAGTGCAGAGAAGTCTGAGCAGAAGTGGCAGGGAGCAGGGGCTCTGCATGAGCTCTGCTCCGGAGGCGGGCCTAGTAACAGAGGCCCAGGCCTGCAAGAGGGAGAAGGAAGGAAGAGGAGCGGAGAAGGCTCCAGGAACGAGGAATGAAGGGATCCCAGGGGTGCGGACGGGCGAGTCGCCACCGCACGCCCGAATCCACCTGCGTGGAGGGGTCAGGCCAAAGGGGGAGACCGGTCCCCGAACTAGTGGAGGCAGGAAACGACCCTCAGCTAGAAACCGGAGGCTCTGACATTTTATGTGGCGCAGCCCCTCTCTACACCCGCTAGGAAGGCACCACATAGGGTCAGGGAAACTGGCGCCAAGTTTACCAAGAGGAGGCCCGAGGCAGCCGGACAGAAGTGTTGGTAAGAAAGGCCAGACAAAGGACACATAAAGGGGGTCCTGTGAAGTGCTCCAAAGTTATCTGGGAGTTGTCTGAGCCCCTCACCTGGTGAGCACAGTACGACGTGGGCAGCCGTTACCTGCAGACGTGGTCTGGATAATAAGAACTGTGAGTAAAGGCCCTGAACTGCATCACTGACTCCGTGTCGTTACTGCTGCTGCCCTGCACCATCACCCCCATCCTCCGCATACACTGCCCTGAGGCTATACTCCTCCCGTGGGGAGTTATGCTACGCTCTGCTGCACCCACAACACCAGCCTTAGCGGTCTGCCCTGTAGCGGCGGTTCACTCTGACCGCAATCCACGGGTGGCGTAGTCGGACATTTAAACATCAAAACCACATAAATAGTTCCGCCACTGGTTTGACCGCCCTGAGCCACGGAACCGGATCGCCGCCACGAAGACTACAACCACCAGCATCCACCAAAAAGGGTCCGGCTCCGGGTGTCCCAAGGCCCAGGGGGTGCGTCAGAACATTTTCATCACCTTTCACAATCACCAATGGGACAAGGCAGGGATGTCCTCTGTCCCCTCTCTTATACATCCTAGTGACGGAGCACCTGCTCTCATCAATTCGCCATAACCCCAATATTAGGTGGATTGAGGTGGGAGGCACCGAGTACAAGTGCTCTCTATTTGCTGATGATGTCCTAGTATATATCACTCAATCACATATATCCATCCCTGCTGTTATGGCTGAAATAGATCACTTTGTTACATGGTAAAATTTTAAAATCAATGCAGCGAAGTCTGAGGCCCTCGATGTCTCCCTCCCTAAATCCATATAGGATTCCATCCAGTCCAACTTTCCCTTTGCCTGGCCCTCACAGGGTATCAAATACTTAGGAATTCCTATTCATAGAGACCTCTTCCATCTATGTTATCTTAATTTTGGGCCCTTTATTGAACAATTTCATACAGACCACGGTTGGCAAGTTGGAACTGTGAGATTCACTACGTGCACCACTGGTATTTTGTGGAAAAGCACATGTAAGATTCTGCAACAGTCTCTGCTGATACTCCTGCATGCGTGCATCCCTTTCTATGGCAGGAATAATTTCTGCAAATTTACTTTTGTACCGGGGATCTAACAGTGTGGCAACCCAGTAGTCAGGATTATTTCTAATTCTCACAATTCGAGGGTCATGTTGCAGGTAGTGCAGCAAGAAGGCACTCATGTGTGTTGCGCATCCAGGAGCACCAAGTCCCTGTTGTGTTGGTGGCGAGGTAACAATCATGCTTCCTTCCTCTGTCCTCTCCCCCCAACCTCGCACAACAGAAATGTGATCAAGGTCTCCCTCATCTGATGAGTCTTCCATCAGTTCGTCCTCCACTTCTTCCTGGGCTCCTGCACCTTCCTCACTAGTTTGGCTGCTACCATGCGCCCTGGTAAAATCATCTCCCCCACCCTCACATGCCTGCCGCCCTGGTGCTGCCGACCGTCTGGACCTTGCAGATGTTAGCCCTTCCGCATACAACTCCTCCTCCTCTACTTCCTCCACCTCCTCTTGTGCCACCACCTGACTCCGAATTCTGTTTAACATGTGCTCCAGCATGTAAATCACCGGAATAGTCATGCTGATAATGGCATCGTCAGCACTAAACATCTTCGTCGCCATTTCAAAACTGTGCAGAAGGGTGCATAGGTCCCTGATCTGAGACCACTCCTCCAGCGTGATTTGCCCCACCTCTGAATCTCGTTGGCCCAGGCTATACGTCAGAACGTATTGCACCAGGGCTTGTCGGTGCTGCCACAGTCGCTGCAACATGTGCAGAGTTGAATTCCACCAGGTAGGCACATCGCATTTTAGCCGGTGAAGTGGCAGGCCCAACGACTTCTGTAGAGATGTAAGTCGCTGAGCTGCGGGATGCGAACGGCGGAAGTGAGCACACAGCGACCGTGCCCTCTGCAGAAGGCCATCTAGTCTGGGATAGTGGGCTAAAAATTGCTGGACAACCAGGTTCAACACGTGAGCCATACAAGGCACGTGTGTGACATTGCCCCGGCGAAGGGCCGCACCCAGGTTTGCAGCATTGTCGCACACGGCCTTCCCTGGTTTCAGGTCCAGTGGAGACAACCATTCATGAAATTGGTTCTCCAGAGCTGACCACAACTCCTCAGCTGTGTGACTCACATTTCCCAGACATTTCAATGTAAAAACCGCCTGATGACGTTGAGCCCTACTGCCAGCATAGTAAGGAGGTGTGCAGGATCCCTTCTGCGCAGTTAGAAAGCTTGTGGCATGACCAGACAGGCTTTGGGTGCAGGTGGAAGACCGAGAGGAGGTTGAGGAGGCAGAAGCAGTGGAGGAAAAATGACATAAAGAGGATTGACGCACAACTCGTGGGGACGGCAAGACTTGGACAGCAGCCCCTTGTCCTGCTGTCACCATAGTTACCCAGTGCCCAGTCAGCGACATGTAACGCCCCTGTCCATGCCTACTCGTCCAAGTGTCTGTGGTGAAATGCACCCTGTCACACACAGAGTTTCTCAAAGAAGCGGTGATGTTGTGTGCGACATGCTGGTGGAGCGCAGGCACACCTTTCTTTGAGAAGTAGTGCCGACTGGGCATCTGGTACTGGGGCACTGCGACGGACATAAGGTCTCGAAAATCCTCTGTGTCCACCAGGCGGAAAGGCAGCATTTCTGTAGCCAAGAGCTTGCAGATGGTGAAATTCAACCTCTTAGCTTTCTCATGTCTAGGAGGAAATGGTCTTTTACTTGTCCACATCTGAGGGACCGAGGGCTGGCTATTGTGCTTAGACGGGGTTGATAAGGGTGTCCCCGGCAAACTGCCAGTCTGTGAGGAAGATGCAGGCGGACATGTTAGGTTGCCTTGATCCAAAGGTGGTGCTATCGATGTCGGACAGCGCTCAATACCAGCTGGTGTTACCACCTCCAAAGAAAATGATGACCTGCCAATCACGCTGGCTGTTGCGGGTAAAGAGGTGGCAGGTCTGCGCCCCAAAACAGGTGTGACTGCTGTCCCCCCAGTCACAGAGGATGAAGAGGCCGCGGATGCACAAGATATGGCAGACGGTGGTTGGCCCGGCCGGCTAGACCGCATTGTAGCACACTGAGCTTCCCACTGCAACTTATGCTTCATGTCCATGTGCCGGTTCATGCATGAAGTACTCAAACTATGTATTTTTTGGCCTCTACTTAGCTTTTGCTGACAAATGTTACAGATAACACGAGTTGGGTCATCTTTATCGATCTGAAAAAATGCCCAGGCTATGCAAGGCTTAGCACCCATGCGACCTGAAGAGCCACCACGACTTGTGGTGAGAGGCAGAGTTGTGTTTGAGGATGCAGTTGTTGACGTGCTTCCAGTACTACGTCTCTGTCCAGGAAGGCGCAACCTGACCTCGTCGTCACTAGCATCTTCCTCCACCTCCTCTGCTGACCTCATCTCTTGGCTGACTGTGGGTTGACAGTAAGTGGGATCTCCGACCTCATCATCATCACCCTGTGCGTTATCACACCCGTCGTCCTCAGAGCCAACCTGTTCCTGCCCTGACAAAAAACTAAAGTTGTCGCTCCAATCAGGTATTTGAGTCTTATCATCGTCTTCCTCATTGTCTCCACCAACAGGAGTTACAGTTTGGGAATGAGGGTCTACATTATGGTCAGAACCTTCTGCGTCTGGTCCTGGATCCGACTCATAAAGATTCTGGGCATCAGTGCAGATCATTTCCTCGTCTGGATTCACAGAAGCGCTGGAGTCGACCTCTGATTCCCAGGCTATAGTATGAGTAAACAGCTCTGCAGACTCAACCATCTGTTCTACCTCATACTCAGACGGGCAGCTGGAGATTTGGGAGCTGTGAGGAAGCAAGTGCGATTTGGGTGACACCTTTGAGGACTGGAGTATTTGTGATGTTGAAGTTGATGTGGAGGAGAGCCCACTTAAAGGAGCACTTGATATCCGTTGAAGCACCTGCTGTTTTTGTGCCTCATCTGGAATTTGTAGCGATTGGCGTGGCCATAAGAAAGGGATCTTATCACATTGTCCGCTAAAAGAAGTAGACATTTTAGTTTGGCTGGAAGATGGTCTTTCTTCTGCACCTACCCCACGGACACAACCTTTTTTCCCCTTCCCAACACGCCTATTCCCCTTTCCACCAGCAGCAGGCCTTTTTCCACTCATTTTGGTGGTTAACTAATTCACAACTCTGGAGTTGTTTGCACAAAAAAACAATGGATGGTAACCGAGCAGAGCTGAGTGGCCAAACTGTGGTATTAGGCCAAAAGTATTGGCTGGGTTAGATGCAGAAAAAAATTATTTTTAATTTGCAACCTGATGGAGGTCAGTATAGATGGACTAATAGACCAAGTCCCACACACCGCTAGAAGCCCAAATATTTTTTCAGAGCTAGATGCAGAAAAAAATTATTTTTAATTTGCAACCTGATGGAGGTCAGTATAGATGGACTAATAGACCAAGTCCCACACACCGCTAGAAGCCCAAATATTTTTTCAGAGCTAGATGCAGAAAAAAATTCTATTCAATTTGCAACCTGCTGGACGTCAGTATAGAAGGACTAATAGAACAAGTCCCACACACTGCTAGAAGCCCAAATATTTTTTCAGAGCTAAATGAAGAAAAAAATTATTTTTAATTTGCAACCTGATGGAGGTCAGTATAGATGGACTAATAGACCAAGTCCCACACACTGCTAGAAGCCCAAATATTTTTTCAGAGCTAGATGCAGAAAAAAATTATTTTTAATTTGCAACCTGATGGAGGTCAGTATAGATGGACTAATAGACCAAGTCCCACACACCGCTAGAAGCCCAAATATTTTTTCAGAGCTAGATGCAGAAATTTTTTTTATTCAATTTGCAACCTGATGGAGGTCAGTATAGATGGACTAATAGACCAAGTCCCACACACTGCTAGAAGCCCAAATATTTTTTCAGAGCTAGATGCAGAAAAAAAATATTTTTAATTTGCAACCTGATGGAGGTCAGTATAGATTGACTAATAGACCAAGTCCCACACACTGCTAGAAGCCCAAATATTTTTTCAGAGCTAGATGCAGAAAAAAATTATTTTTAATTTGCAACCTGATGGAGGTCAGTATAGATGGACTAATAGACCAAGTCCCACACACTGCTAGAAGCCCAAATATTTTTTCAGAGCTAGATGCAGAAAAAAATTATTTTTAATTTGCAACCTGATGGAGGTCAGTATAGATGGACTAATAGACCAAGTCCCACACACCGCTAGAAGCCCAAATATTTTTTCAGAGCTAGATGCAGAAAAAAATTATATTCAATTTGCAACCTGCTGGAGGTCAGTATAGAAGGACTAATAGAACAAGTCCCACACACTGCTAGAAGCCCAAATATTTTTTCAGAGCTAAATGAAGAAAAAAATTATTTTTAATTTGCAACCTGATGGAGGTCAGTATAGATGGACTAATAGACCAAGTGCCACACACTGCTAGAAGCCCAAATATTTTTTCAGAGCTAGATGCAGAAAAAAATTATATTCAGTTTGCAGCCTGATGGAGGTCAGTATAGATGGACTAATAGAATGATGCTATGCCCAAAAGATTTTACTTCACTAGGTGCAGTAAAAAAATTGGTATTCTATACACAGGTGGTATATCTTGCAACACAGATAGGCTACTCCACTGATTAACACACTCTGCAATAGGCCAAAAAGGATTAGCTTTGCTAGATTCAGCCAAATGCTGTGAAAAAAACTTGCACAGCACTGGCACAGACCTGCCTGGCAAAAACTGATAGGAACTGATGTAACCTAGTCCTGAAAAGGACTCCAATTACAATTAGTCTTTACTCCCACAATCTATCTATTTAAGAGCACAGACCTGCCTGATAAAAGTCGTAGGAAATGCTGTAACCTAGTCCTTAAAAGGACTGCAATCACAACTATTCCCTACTCCCAAGCTATCTGTATATTTGTGCGAAAATTGGCTTGAAATTAACAAGGTATAGCGCACACAGCAACAGCGGTGCCGTCTAACACGCAGCTGCAGCAGTGAGAAAATGGTGGCGACGGGGAAAATGGCTTGGTCTTATAGGGCAAGGACATGTGACATACACTGCCAATCACACATGCCCTTGCTTGTGTGAAAAAAATCACTTCGCTCCGTGTGTGCGCTGCTGATAGGCTGACAGATTGCACCTCCCCACTGCAAATGCGGGAAAGAGAAAAAAAATGGAGATCTTCATTGTTCCTGCAGAGATCCATCCCCTGCCCCTCCCCCCGCCCCGCTGTACACTCAAACTGCGTATTAACATTAATTTTCATCATTACTGAGAAAAAATCCAGTTATGATTTTGGTGCACGAACAGTTATCGAACATAACCTCGAACAGCCGAATTTTTCTCAAATTGTTCGTGTTCGCCGACCGGCTCGAACACCGCCCAAAACAGCTCGAATTTGAGATTGGCGAACAGTTCGAGTAGAACAACGCTCATCTCTAGTTAGGATAACAAGTCCGGTCTTATGTATCTCGCCAAACACGTGGATCGCCATCTCCCTATCCTCTGAACTTGCGTTTCTGACAGTCCTGCTCTTGCTGCTTCTGTGGCCGTGCCTATGCGGAATGATTGTGTCCCGTAATCTTTGGGGTGGTTCCCTGCCGATGTTATGCATTTATTAAATATAGCTTGGAGCTGGAATCTTGATAATGGCGTTCCATCAATGTGTGATAGGAAGAAATTACTTTGTGATCTGATGGTTATATATGTTTTTACTATTGTTACCCGACTCAGTGTACCGTTTGTGGGTTGTAGAAGTACCCAAGTGCCTCTGCCCGCTGAAACCGTTTTCGATTGGCGTATGCGTAGATGTATTGCATTATTGGTTATGACTACGTCCTGGTGTAATAAGCCTCCACTGGTGGTAATTTTGGATTGAGGGACTAATTCGCTTATGCATAGCGCCCCGAAGAAGGCGATCGCAAATGCAGTAGACAGTAGTGTTGCTTCAAATTGTGAGTGTCATGTTAATGGTGTTAGGGATATGATGTGAGAAATCAGTTTTAGTGACACGGGACGGGACGTCTACACTCCTGACTTGGCTGACCCCTTTTCCACCCTTTTATGGATTGTCTGATGATGAATCTCTTTGTCATATCACCCCAATTCAGTAGTTGGAAGTGAAATGCTACTCCGGTCAGACACCGCTGCGCTGACTCCCCTGATATGCCCCTCATCATTAGCTGGTGGAGAAATTCTATGGTGACTTGTAATCTGGCTTGTTCACATTGGTCAACCCGTCTGCCTGCTACTAGTCATGTCCACTCTTCCCATGCCTCACCGTATGCTTGCCACATCGACGGGGCAACTGACGCTCTGATTAATGGCATCAACTATTCTCCACTAGATCCCATAGGGAGGGTGGGCAACTGTTGCCCGATGGGTGGGCGCTGGGGAGGAGCTCTATGAAAATCTGCCAATTGAATTGTGATAAAGCGTCTGCAGCAGATTTAGACCCCTCAGCATCGTGGCTAGATCGGACCCATACATTGTGTTTTAGGCACAGGAATGCTTGCCGGCGTAGTAGGCCTAGCACTGGGAGAGATGATGATGCCATCTTATTAATGCAGTGGTGTTATTTGTTATGAAGCGTATATTTTTGTTAGCCAGGCGCGCGCCCCATATTGCTATTGCTACCACTATTGGGAAGAAAAATTATTTTCCGGGCTAGATGCAGCTAAAAATTATTATTAATTTCAAAGCTGGTGGTGCTTGGTATAGATGGCCTAATACAATGAGTACCACACACTGCTACTATGCCCAAAATTATTTTCCATGCAAGATGCAGCTAAAAATTATTAGTAATTTGAAAGCTGGTGGAGCTTAGTTTAGATGGCCTTATAGAATGAGTACCACACACTGCTAATATGCCCAAAATTATTTTACAGGCAAGATGCAGCTAAAAATTATTATTAATTTCAAAGCAGGTGGAGCTTGGTATAGATGGCCTAATACAATGAGTAGCACACACTGCTACTAAGCCCAAAATTATTTTCCGGGCTAGATGCAGCTAAAAATTATTATTAATTTCAAAGCTGGTGGAGCTTGGTATAGATGGCCTAATTCAATGAGTACCACACACTACTACTATGCCCAAAATTATTTTCAAGGCAAGATGCAGCTAAAAATTATTAGTAATTTCAAAGCTGGTGGAGCTTGGTATAGATGGCCTAATACAATGAGTACCACACACTGCTACTATGCCCAAAATTATTTTCCAGGCAAGATTCAGCTAAAAATTATTAGTAATTTCAAAGCTGGTGGAGCTTAGTATAGATGGCCTCATAGAATGAGTACCACACACTGCTAATATGCCCAAAATTATTTTACAGGCAAGATGCAGCTAAAAATTATTATTAATTTCTAAGCTGGTGGATCTTGGTATAGATGGCCTAATAGATTGAGTACCACACACTGCTACAGGCCCAAAAGGTTTTACTTGGCTAGGTGCAGTAAAAAAATTGTATTACATACACAGGTGGTGTAGCTTGCAACACAGATAGGCTACTCCACTGACTAACACACACTGCAAGAGGTCCAAAAGGATTTGCTTAGCTAGATTTAGTTAAATGCTGTGAAAAACACTTGCACAGCACTAAAACTGACCTGCCTGGCAAAAAGTGATAGGAACTCATGTAACCTAGCCCTCAAAAGGGCTGGAATTACAACTAGTCACTACTCCCAACCTATCTGTCGATTTAAGAGCACAGACCTGCCTGCTAAAAGTGCTAGAAACTGCTGTAACCTAGCCCTCAAAAGGGCTGCAATTACAAACTAGTCCCTACTCCCTAAACCTTTCTGTCTATTTAAGAGAAAATTTGCTTGCAATTCAGTTACACAATATAGCGCTAACAGCAGCAGCAGTGCCGTCTAACACTCAGCTGCAGCAGTGAGAAAATGGTGGCGATGGGTAAAATGGCTGGGTCTTATAGGGCAAGGACATGTGACATACACAGCCAATGACACATGCTTTTGCTTGTGTGAAAAAAAGCACTTCGCTCCGTGTGTGCACTGCTGATAGGCTGACAGACTGCACCTCCCCACTGTAAATGCGGGAAAGAGAAAAAAAAATGGAGATCTTCATTATTTCTGCAGAGATCCATCCAATGCCCCTCCCCCCGCCCCTTTGTACACTCAAACTGTGTATTAAAATTGATTATCAGCATTGCTGTGAAAAAATCCAGTTACGATTTGGGTGCACGAACAGTTATCGAACATAACCTCAAACAGCCGGATTTTTTTCAAATCGTTCGGGTTCATCGAACGGCTCGAACACCGCCCAAAACAGCTAGAATTTGAGATTGGCGAACAGTTCAATTCGAACACCGCTCATCTCTACAGAAGACCACCATTTCCGTGGCCAACAGATTGGAGATGGTGGAGTTCAACTCTTAGCTTTGTCATGCGTAGGATGAAACAATCTTTTCCGTGACCACAAGTGTGGGACTGAGGGCTGGCTAAGGTGCTGAGAGAGGGCGTAGTATGGTGAACCAGAAAAAATGGTGGAGCATGAGTGATGTGCAGATGTTACGGTGGATTGAGAAACATGCGGTGTGCTCAGGGAAACAAACACAGCAGGTGTGTCCGCTTCCGTTATAGCTGACTGGCTGTCACTCAGCCTGACTGGAGTGGGTAAAGAACCGGAGTTTCTGCAATGGGAGACCTGCGTGCCAATGCTTGGTACGGTAAAAGAGGAGGAGGAGGAAGCAGCAGATGCATTTGATGGGGCATCTGATGGTTGTCGAGGTGCGCTAGTCCGCATTTCAGCACGGTAAGGTTCCCAGCGCAAAGAATGTTGCTTGTGCATGTGAACATTCATGAATGTAGTAGTCAAATTATTGCAGTTTTTCCCTCCACTGAGTTTTTTATTGCAAAGTTTGCAGATAACGTGAGTTGGCTCATCCTTTGCAGTGAGAAAAAAGGCCCATGGTAGGCAATCCTTGCTGCCCCTACAAGCTGCAGATCCGTGACTGCTGCTGGCCACAGCCACGGTTGTTTCTAAGGAGGCAGTGCTCCTTGAGCTTACATCACTCCGTTTCTGCGCCTTAGGGCGAAATGTAACCTCCTCGTCTTCCTCCTCCACCTACTCAGATGAGCTACTCAACTGCGTGACTCTGGGTTCACAAGTAGGATCTTCAACCTCATCATCATTCAATGTGTTATCCCAATCCTTGCCCTCAGAGTGACCCCTCTCCTCTTGTTGACATGACAGCACAGTACAGTCCGCATGAGCCTCAGGTACATGAGTCTCATCGGGATCACCTCTCTCCCCTGCAGTTAACGTCTGGTGACGAGGGTCAGGAACCTGCTCGGACACTACTTCATCCTGCCCCGAATCCAAGCTAAAAAAAAATTGGGCATGCAGATATTTTCCTCCCCTTGACTCTATGACTGTTTTGAATACACTTCTGGTGCCCATGGTGTAGAATGGGTGAAGAGTTCTACAGACTTGCCCATCTGTGGTTCACTACAGTCAGTTGGGCAGTTGGCCAGTTGTGACACGAGGGGAAGCATGGGTAACTGGGGTTCCACCTCTGTGGACTGTACTGCATGTGATGTTGAGGTGGAGGAAGAAGAGGAGAGGCCACTGGAAACAGAGCTTGCCATCCACTGGAGAATCTGCTCTTTCGAGGCCTTATCAACAAGGCGTATCGCTGTGCGGCTGTCAAAGAAGAAAGTGCAGTAGGCCGTCCACTAACATAAGTTGTCAGTTGTATTTGGATAGGACCTGTTTGTGTTGGTTCACTAGTGCTTTCACTAACATTACCACGTACCCCACATACACCTTGAACACCAAGCCTATTCCCCCTTCCACCATGCCCTCTCTTTTTCCCACTCATGTTGGTCAGATACAGTGGAAAGAGCAAGAATTTAACTAAAGAAAAAGGCGTTTTTTTTTCCTGTGCAATAGCTCAGCACACACCTGAATTTCAGCGACACTAAATGACAAGGTAAGATATGGCCTGCCGTATAACGTTCCTAACAGACAAAATAAATTTGTTAGCGTGCATGAGGCCAATAAAACCTAAAATATATTCTCCAAACAATTTCAAACTGAGATGTCCCCTGCTGTCTTACTTTAGGAACAGAAGAATTTTATTTTTTTAATGTGGAAGAGGCCAGTATGACATAGAATATATTCTCCAAAATATTTCAAACTCAGATCTAGCCAGCTGTATCACTTTACTCAGAGCAAAAAATAATTTTTGGTTACTCTAAATAAGCTCTGCGTCCTGCTGACTTTGACCACCACTCACATAGTAGCTGGCTTATAGCACTTGATGACTTTTGGCACAGGAAAAAATATTGTTTGGACTGGGCCTAGTAAGAGAAGTTGTTTTTTTTTTACTGTGAAATCAGGACAGCGCCACTAAAATAGGATCTGCCTTTTAGCAGACTGGATCAACATTGCCACATTAAAAAACCTTTGGTGGACTCTGCCTACCAAACAAAAATATATATTGGTTTGACTGCGTACAAGCTGAATTTGACCGCCACTGTTGTAGTAGCTGGCTTATAGCACTGTAAGACTTTTGGCACAGGAAAAAATATTTTTTTGACTGGGCAACACAGGATAAAAAATTTATTTTTTTTACTCTGAAACCACCCGAAGTTCAACTCCACTAAAATAGTATCTGACACAAAAAAAAACTTTAGTGCACACAACTTTCAATATCACAATAACAACAGAAAAAAAATCAGATTTTGCGCTCTGCAATAAGGAGCTCTGCAGACTGTGCAGAGCACAATTTCAACCCTACTGTGCTTGCTTGATCACATTAGCAAGTGCAAAAAAAGATTCAAGGTATACTGAGACTTGGAGCTCTATACTAGCGGTGCACAGCACTATTGTATGGCATGGACCCTCTGTTTCTGTCAAAATCTCAGGACTTGCACGAGAACACCAAAAATGTGCTGCACCGGCGGTTGCAGAGGTACACAGGCCAGGAATTATCTACACTATCTGACTACCACTCAAACGCTCATCTATCTAGCTAATAACTCTCATTACACAGGAGAACACTAAGCTGCATCTGTATCCAGCAGTGACATGGATATAATGGTGCTGAGGGAACATGGCCGCTTTTTATATTGAGAGGACATGTGATTTCTGCAGCCAATTGCAGAAGCCCTTATGTCTGGACTGTGTAGATGCTTCCTGCTCTATGATTGGCTTGCTGCACTTTCCTCAGTTAAAGTTACCGCCCACAGGAAAAAAAAAATAAAAAAAAACAGTGCGCCACTGATCTGACCTGTTCTAAGCTCTCGACAGCCCCCACACTCACCTGGCATATGGCTCATCATACACCTGCACTATGCTAACAAAACTGTTCAAAACGCCATGGTTGCTCTGTATTCGCGGTCCCACGCAAATTCAACGAACTTTTCCAATTTTAAGAAAATTTGCTCGCCTTTGTGATCACGAATCCGAATGTGCCATATTTGTGCCGAATTTTAAACTTTCGAACATTCGCCGAACAAATTCGCTCAACGCTAAACACAACCCTAAGCCTAACCCTAATCCTAACACAACCCCAACCCTAATCCTAACCCTAGCACAACATTAACCCTAATACTAACCCTAATCCTAACCCTAACACAACCCTTATCCTAACCATAACACTACTCTAATCCTAACCCTAATCCTAACACTAACACAACACTAACCCTAATCCTAACACATCCCTAACCCTAATCCTAATCCTAACATAACTCTAACCCTAACACAACCCTAATAAAATGCTAACCCTAAGAGTATGTTCCCCTTGTCCGGAGCCGCCTGCGGCCAAAACACTGCGGGGTGGCCGTCGGCAGCTTCTGCTCAATATGCAAATGAGCGGCGCCAACTGTTTTTTTTTTCACTTGCGGACTTTCCTCATAGAGATTAGGTCGATGGGGAAACCCCGCATGCGGACCCGCAAGAGAAATTGACATGCTGTGGTCTGGAAAGACTCGCCGCATGTCAGTTTCTGCGGGTGATCCGCAGGTGCACGGAGAAGCATAGTGGACATGGGATTTCTACAAATCCCATCCACTATGCTGTAACAGCTGGCCGCTGCAGGTTTGACGCTGCATAAGCACACAGCGTCAAACCCGCAGCGGCTTCTGATCGTGTACACATATCCTGACCCTAACCTTAACACTAACACAACCCTAACCTTAACCCTAACACAACCGCAACCCTAACCCTAACACAACCATAACCCTAACACATCCCTAATGCTAATCCTAACACATCCCTAACCCTAATCCTAACTGCAAAGAATGGGAAAAAAAAATTATTTTAGAATTTTTATCTACCTAAGGGGGAGGGGAGGTGGTTTTGATTTATTATTGTTTCTTTTTATCACTGTGATAGTCACGGTAGCTGAGACCTCGGAGAATTTCTGACTCTGGTGGGGCGCTACAGCCTTATTCCTCAGCGACGCATTTTTACAGCGCTGAGGAATAAGTACCCTTAACTGACGCCATGAAAATGCATTACGGCGGTAGTTAAGGGGTTAATGTCCAAGTGATATCAAGCTTTCGGGTGACCATCAGTCTATTTAACCATATTCAGCAGATTCAAACTTTGTAAGCTATTTACATTGTATAAACTGTCCAAAAAATGTCTTGTAATTGCTTATACAAAGGAGGTACAAATGGAAACAGACATGACATTTTCATAAAGAAAGTGCTAAACTTATCTCTGTTTCGGATGCTTCAAGAGCTTAGCACTTTGCTATATGAAGAAGTGCTAGCTTTTTCACAAGCTGTCCAGTTTTTTTTTCCCTTTAATTAGAGCAAGAAAGCAATTGTACTATTTTGAATATAAAGAAGTTTATGTTTCTCAAGTAGGTTTAAACAGTTATACCTTGTTTGGTGTCCATAACTGGTTTGCTAAACACAAAATAATTGGACAATTACAAAACCTTTTTAACAAGCCATCCAAAACAAGAGTAATGTTTTCAAAGTATATAAGCTATGGCTTGCTTTCAAAGGCTGATGCCAATAATTAATTTAACCATACCATCTGTTTGCCAATCTCACTGTCTCATTAACTGCGGAAGGTACTCGTTCAGCAAAAGCTTCCAGAACATGTAACATAACTTGTCTTGGTAATAAGCCAATTTGGACTCCCTTTTGGAAGTTTTATAAAATTCAACCATCTTGGTTCTAAAATCATGAGTTTAAGGACTTTGCTTCATGTTAAGGCCTGGCCTCCAACAAGTATTGCAGCATACAGGTTGCCATTCTCACTAACTTGTCCAAAGGCCCCACTCTGTTGTTGAAATAACCTCATTGCAGTTGTGGGTTGTCATGGCTGATGATCAGCCTCATCCTCCTCTTCCTGCAGCAAATTCTGCAGCATGTGACATGGACCTTAAGAGTCCCCAACAGACACAGGATCGGACCAAACAGATGCAAAATTACTGAGTTTCTTTGCCTGATCATAAGGCATCCAGAATTTTCCAGACATTGGCGATTCCGACAATTTTTGAGTTACAGTACACGCCTGATGTACAGCAGCAACTCATCTGCTGTATTTATTTTCTTCCCAGACTCTTCAAGCTGTAAACCTACTTGGCAGCAATTTGTCTTACATGAGTTAAAAGAAAATGGTCGAGAGGTGAAAATAAATATCGTGCCCTGTTGTTGTTTGAGATGTGGTCATGTCAGTTTAGTAGGTTCTGCGGTAGTAGGAGATGTAATAGGAGACAAACAATCCACTGGCAGTGTTGAAACTATTTCAAAATAGGTACAAATGGTGGTGCACATCAAACATGAAACTCTAGTCTCAATCCTAAAACACAAGTTTACACCTTAGTGGTCCTATAATAGGATTAGGGAGATGTCATCACTGAGCCATGCCAGACATCCTACAAAACTTGACGTAAAGCACAACAAATGCCTGAAGATTGAGGTGAAGGAAGCAGAGATTGGGATACCCTGGACACATGTGTAACAGCTATTAAGATGCTTTTCTGCAATAAGTCACAGAAAAATTAACTCACAGTCACACTAAGTGTCTATTCAGCTGCAGCAGTTTCCTTTATAGCACTTGAATCTTTGGATTGGAATTCACAAACTGAGACTATCAATCCCATTTTCGATCTGGTACTTCGGTACTGAAATAGTACACTACAATTGGGGTGGACATCTTTCTATCCTAACGCTTTGTGCTATGGACTCCAGTCCCTACACAATGAAAGCAAAAAATAGGGTTACTTGGCTATGTACTATCTGTTATACTTGCTATAATAGTCCACCCGATTGGCAGCGTTAGACCATGTGAACTTATTACATTATATGGAAAGTCTCTATTATAGAGAAACATTAACGCCCCTGATGCCTATAGCATTCTCATTAAGTCTTCAAATGTGTGAGATGGTGACAGGCATATTTTTTGTTTAACAATCTTTGCAAAATGAATTGCAGAGTTTTTCAAATTTGTAAATTTCAGAAAATTTTACTTGAACTTAATCGCCAGTGGATCCACTCAATTACTGACTTTACTATCTATTACACCAAGTGTTCTCAATGCATCAGTTACTTGATGTGAGTGTGTGTAGATATATACAGTATATATTACATATCTATATATCAATCAAGATACATAGGACAGCATACCTGTTAGTATAAGTGTAATATGTAGGTGCACATACACACTATGGCCATTAACAGGCAAATATAACCTAGAATGAAAACAATGCATAGAACTTCAATAGAATCACAGCAATAAGTGAATAGTAACACATAAAAACAGAGGGTACTTAGTTAACCTAATTTTGATCAAAAAAGAGTAAATGCCATCCCACTGCGACAAGGTGTATCAAATCAGGATGGTCCCTACAATGGTAATTCACATCGCTATGTGCCAGGAAGTCTCAAAATAGGAGGCAAAGCTGGACCTGGGCCTGATTGTGTTTATCACCTGTACTTCCAGGCTTTGGAAACTGATGGGTGGGTTGGGCTTGCCAAGCAGGTGGGTGGGGCTTGCCACACGTGTAGTGCGGATTGGGTTGGTAGGCAGGGCTACATTTAGCAGAGTTTACTCAGCATCTGTGAATATTTCCAGTTCTCCCTGCAGACCCAGCCCTCCCTGCAGACCCAGCTTTCCCATGCATCTGTATGTACAGTGACTTGTGAAAGTATTCCCTCCCTTGGCATTTTTCGTGTTTTGCTACCTAACAACCTGGAATTTCATTGTGTTTTTTGAGGGTTTGCATCAGTTCATATAAAGAACATGCCTACAACTGTGTATATTTAGTTTTCTTTTTCTTTTAAAACAAACAACAAATAGTACAAAATAACTGAAAACTTCAATGTGCATAACTCGCTCCCCTAAAGTCAGTACTTTGTAAAGCCTCTTTATGAGGCAATTACAGCTGCAAGTTGCTTTGGATAAGTCTCTTTGAACATCCACATCTTACCACTGGGATTTTTGCTCATTCCTCAAGGCAAAACTACTCAGCTTCTTCAACTTAGATTGTTTCCTCTTGTAAACAACAATTTTCAAGTCTGACCACAGATTCTCAATTTGATTAAGGTCTGGGTTTTGACTAGGCCACTAAAAAAACATTTACACATTTCCCCTTAAACATCTTGAGCGTTGCTTCAGCAGTATGCTTTGGGTCATTAACTTGTTGGAAGGTGAATCTCCATCCCAGTCTCAAATAGACTGAAACAGGTTTTGCTCAAGAATATCCCTGTATTTCACACCATCCATCTTCCCCTTGACATCCCCTCAGCATGATGCTGCCACCTCCATGTTTCACTTTGGGCATGATGTTCTTGGGGTGATGAGATGTGTTGGATGGCACTAGACAAGGCATTTACCTTAGTAGCCAAAAAGTTAAATTTTGGATCATCTGACCACAGCACATTCCTTCATACATTTGGGGAGTTTCCCACATGTCTTTTGGCAAACACAAAATGAGTCTTACAATTTTTGTGTGTAAGTAAAGGCTTTTCTCTGTCCACTCTTGCATAAAGGCTACCTCTATGGAGTGCTTGGCCTATTGTGGTCTTATGGACAGATACTGCAGTCTCTACTTGGGAATGTGGCGCCCTGCTCCGCTAGGTGCCACAGATCCTAGAGGGGTGCATGAAAGGATTCCTCCACAAGAGGCCCTCAGCGCACACACACACCTCCACCCTACCTCAGAACCACCAGAGGGAGCCCTGATAGGGATATATAAAGGAGGGTGGAGGCAGGAAGTGAGAGGAGTCTGCTGCAGCCAGAAAGCAGGTCAGTCTAGCAAGTGAGTTCCTGCAAGCAGTCTAGCAGAGCAGCTCAGCAGTGGAGCACCAGGCTCTTGCAAGTGAGACTCAAGCTGCTCAGGACTAGACAGCTAGGAGCGTTGCCGACGCTCTAGAGAGCGGCAGAAGAGGCAGCCAGCTTACTGCCAGTGTGCATAGGCTAGCGAGGGCACAGAGTAGGCCGAAGGCTAGTGGAACAGTAGCATCAGAGGCAGAGGAGCTTCATAAGCTCACCCTAGAAATATACCGGACACCGGGTCCGAGTCTGCAGAGCAGTGTATCCTCTGTAGAAAATAGCCGGATCTTTCCTGTAAGACTTCAGGTCTCAGGATAGCCCAGGAGCTGACAATAGCAGGAACAGGAGGCACGGAGGCTCCTCCATACCGGGAGCGTGCTCTTCAACAAAAGGCCCTAACACCAAGTCAGCCGGCGCATCACAAGGACTATGTTAGGCCTAGTTTCAGACAGGCCATAGACTAACACGAAGCGGCAAGGATACAGGATACCTGCTCACTGGGGAGAGTCCTGCAGTGCACCCCTCACCCTACAGTGCTCCGGACGGTACCACAAATCCACCAGTAAAAGGTACTGAAGCCAAACGTGAGTGTGTCTCCCATGCTTCCTTGGACCCGGCTGGGTCACCGCCATATCGTGCACCTCATTCCACATCACTGTCCTGAGGCCTAGCTCCACCTGTGGGGAGCTATACCACCAAAGCTGCGACAATCACCGGCCTCAGCGGACTGCGGCAGCGCTTGTGGCCATCGCCAGGATCCACAGGTGGCGTAGTCGAACATTTACCACTCAGAAAGCCCACTCTTTTTATGTGACAACCCTGGGCACGGAACCGGGTCACGGCCACGACTTACAAACACCACTACCGCACTCTGGCCCGGCTCCGGGTTAAAGACTTTGCTAGTCCCATCAAAGCGAGTCTGGAGGAGCTCAGGTGGGTCACAGGAACGCTGCAGATCCTTCAGGGTTACCTTTGGTCTCTGTGCAGCCTCTCTTATTAATGCTCTCCTTGACCAGGCTGGGGGTTTTGGTGGGTGGACCTATTTTGGCAGGTTTGTTGTAGTACTATGTTCATTCTATTTGATGATAATGGATTTGATGGTGCTTTAGAGGATCTTCAGAGATTGGGATTTTTTTTTATAACCCAACCCTGACTTGTACGTCTCAACAACTTTGTCCCTGACTTGTTTGGAGATTTCCTTGGTTATCATGGTGTTGTTTGGTTAGTGGTGCCTCTTGCTTAATGAAGTTTCAGCCGCAGAAAATGTGTGTATATATTGACAGACCATGTGAAACCTAGATTGCACATAGGTGGACTTCCTTCACTAAGCATGTAACTTATAAAGGTAATTGCTTGCTCCAGAAATTTTTAGGGGCTTCATAGCAAAAAAAGGGTGAATACATATGATATTTGATCCCATAAATTTAATTTATGCCTATACTTTTCTCACTTCACTTCACCAACTTAGACTATTTAGTGCTGATGCATTAAACACAGATCGAATTACAAAAATATGTAAACACAGGTTGGAATGTAACAAAATAGGTAAAAAGCCAAGGGGGTGAATGCTTTTGCAAGCCACTGTATACATCAGGGTGTGTATACAGTATTTTAAAAAATAATTTATACCCTGTGAACTTTTCTACATTTATTCACGTTACATCCAAAAACTTAAATGTATTTCATTTTGATTTTATGTGACATACTAACACTAAATAGCAAGTATTTGTGAAGTGTAAAGGAAATGATACATGGTTTTCTAAACATTTAATAAATATAAATCTGAATATTGTGATGTGCATTGGTATACAGCCCCCCTGAGTCAATACTGTGAAGGACTTTCACTGCAATTACTGCTGCAAGTCTTTTGGGGTAAGTTTCTACCAGTTTTGCACATCTAGAGACTAACATTTTTACCCATTCTTCTTTGTAAGCTTGCTCTAGGACAGTTAGATTGGATGAAGAGCGTCTGTGAACAGCATTTTTCAAGTCCTGACACAGATTCTCAATGTGATTTGGGTCTGGATTTTGCCTGGGCCATTCAAACACATGAAATTGCCTTGATCTAAACAATTTCATTGTAGCTCTGGCAGTATTTTTAAGGTTGTTGTCCTGCTGGAAGCTGAACCTACACACCATTCTCAAGCCTTTTACATTCTCTAACAGGTTTTCCTCCAGGATTGCCCTGTATTTATCTTCCTCCATCTTCCCATCAACTTTGACCAGCTTCCCTGTCCCTGCTGAAGAAAAGCATACACATAGTAATAATGCTGCCACCACCATGTTTGACGATGGAGATTATACTTTCAGGGTGATGTGCTGTGTTAGTTTTTTACCACATAGTGTATTGCATTTAGCCCAAAAACTTTTACTTTGCTCTCATCTGACAAAAGCACCTTCTTCCACATGCTAGGTGTGTCCCCCACATGGCATGTTGAACAATGTGTTCTGGTCATATGAGACCAAAGAAAAACTTTTTTTCCCCTTTAACCTGTCAGGTTGACTGAACATAGGACTATGCATTCACGGTGCTCTGACGTGACCTCTGTCTCATGCTTCACGCAGTCCTTCCAAATACATGTCCCTGAACTCTATGATTGGCTGTGATTGATAGTAGTTGCAATTTTTGGAATCCTAACAGAGTACAGTAGATAAAGCATACCTTTTTGCTATATTAAGATATTTAGAATAATGTTTAACATTTAAATGTGTATTATTTATTTATTTTATTACATTTCCCGGAGAACACCTTTAAGCTGTTGTCTTTGGCATATGGTATTGCCTATTAAGCAGTTCTCTTCATTATACTAATTGTGAAAACATTCTTTACAGTTAGATCTCCAGATCCAATGTTACAGGTCTGTGCTCACTGCTGGCTTGCAGCCCAGCACAAGGAATGATGGGAAATGTAGGAAGAAGCGATCAGAGGATACAGAAGAGAAAGTGATCTCTATGACAACAGTGTGGATGCCAGGACCCAGGAAGCAAAGCAAAAGGGTCTAAAACAACATCAAATTTGGCAGAAAAGGCATATGGGCTATTTAGGGGCATTATCTTTAAGAATTTACTGCAAAACTAATAACTGAGTGAAGGTAGTGAATAACCTCTTGAATATATAAGGTGCACAGACCAAGCAGTCAAACTCACCCCCAAATGTACAGTGCCCAAGAAACTGAAGTGAAACAAAAAACACAAGCCAGCACACCTATTATTATGTGTTATATGTATGCACATACACACTGTGGCAATTAACAGACAAATATAACCTAGAATAAAAACAATGCATAGAAATCCTACATAAGTAAATAGTAACACATGTATAAAAAATAGTGTCATGGTCAGGCTCTCACTTAGCCTGTATGACGTGGGATTACGTGACTATAAGGGGTCCACATCACTTTACAGTTAATTACCACACTTGTCCATCATTCAGGCTAAAAATTGAACACAGATCATAACCCCAACCAAGCCACACACCAGAGACACCCAATGCTGCCACCACTTACTGAAAGGGTGGAAGACCCAATGCCATGCACACAATGTACTCACTGCCTTCAGGCCATACACAAATCATATACACAAACTACCGCGTAATCTTTAAGGAGGCACTTAGGTTCCTTATGGCAGCAAGACAATGCTATTAAGTTTTAGGCTTTAAAACACAACAGTTAAAGTGCTTAATATGTATAAAAAATAGGGACATAACAGACATACTGCACATAAAAGGTGCAAAAACTGTCTTAAAAGCAAAAGGTGAAAAAATAATAGGAAAGTTCTATACTTAGCATTCCTCTGTAAGAAAGTCTTTTTCTGCTCCAAGGAACATGGGTTAAAATGTGTGTACAAGTCTAACTGGCTTGGGACCCCAACTTGTCTCACATCAGGAAAATAATTCATTACATACAGTCCATCATTGGGGATGGGATGCAATATTATTCTCCTCCTTCCTATTTTCTATTGGGAACTACTGTTCATATAATATACAGATAATTTGAACCATGAATTGAATATATTATTGTCACAGGATGTCCAGGATGTTGCTTATTTTATGTAGAAGCTAAATGCTCCCACCAGATTACACTTTAAATTACCATAGTAAAGGTGTGTTTGGTGTGTGGTGTCAGAGGTGAAAGTCACATGCTAATTTTGTTCACACAAGCAGAATGAGAGAAGCATTCACATTTCACAGGGTTCATTAGACATTTGGGAGTCAATATGGACTTAGCCATGACTTATTTATACATTAAATATAAATTGCAGTCGCCTATCTTAAAAATGTATAGGGTACTGAGTTAACATTTTTTTGATCAAAATGTCAGAAAATCCATCCTACCTTGACAAGATGTACCCAATCAGGATGATTCCTACTCTAGAATCTCACATCACAATGTGCCAGCATGCCTCAAAATAGATGGAGCAGAGCTGGACCTGAATGTGTTTTACACCTGCCTTGCCTGTGGAAAGCTGAATATATACTTACTTATTCTATGTACTTATGTACTTGTACTTATGTGTACTATGTACTATTATGTACTATATACTATTATGTACTATGTACTTATGCTATGTACTTACCCTATTTAGCATATTATGGCTGTATTATGCAATAATTGTACATTCTACCTTTTGTGTCCCCCCTATTTCCTCATAGACTGTAAGCTTGCAAGCAGGGCCCTCACTCCTTTTAATATCTGAGTTATGCTTATTTTGCAATGTCTTTTTGTCTGTCCAAGCTTCCCTACCCCCCTAAAATTGTAAAGTGCTGCGGAATATGTTGGCGCTATAAAAATAAAAATTATTATTATTATTATTATATAAGGTTCACAGATGAAAAAAAGCTGCCACACATCCAAGCATACATATGAAAATGCAATGAAAGTGTCATGCTGGGTATGGGGAGAACCCAGCTTATAACGACAGGAAAAGGCAAGGGTGCCCTACAAGTGGGGAAAGGGGGAATGGAGACCCCCAAACAGCTCAAATAACAAACCCTGACTTGCCTATGTGCCCTATATAGGTTCTGCACCAATTGCCGAGCCGGAAACTTGGCCCTAAACTAGGCACTAGGTAGGGAGGGGGAGGGGTTAGCACTAGTCAGCCCCACTGCAAACTAAAGTACACACAAAGGAAACAAACAAGGGAATACAGTTAGCTGAAAAATGACACCGGGGAAAAAAAGGTAACTATCCATGAGGGAACTCCAAGAAAATTCTAGCCGACTACTAGACCTGAATAGATAAGAAACTCTTTAACACCAGCAACTCTCTAGAGAAACGGAGTGTATTTAAGGATACAGCAAGGGTGTGGTAATTAGCAGCAGAATTTGAAGATCACCACTGGGTCCTAAAGGTATAATCCCCAAGCAAGGTGAGGATCACCACTGGGTTCTAGATAGAGAGGGATATTGAAAGGATCAGGAAGATGTTTGCAAAGCCAAATGTAGCGACCTTCTATAGCTGGACCCTGTATGACTGTCTGTCAAACCTGACACACTCGTGACAGTACCCGCTTTTCTATGAGTGGTCTTTGGACACTCAGGACCAGGGTTCTCTGGATGAGAGGCATGAAATGAACAAACCAATCTAGGGGCATTCACCTCCGATGCAGAAACCCACATCCTTTCCAGAGGACCGTAACCCCTCCAGTGCACCAAGTACTGAAGGGAAGGACGCTGAAGATGAGAATCCACAATCTTTTATATTTGGAACTCTAAATTGCCATCAGCCATGATTGGGCGTGGCAGCAAGGGGTAGGACTCAAGAGGTACCATATACTCTTGAGCAGTGACCTGTGAAACACATTGTGGATCCTAAGAGCGGGAGGCAACTCCAGACGAAACACTGCTGGGTTAACGACAGTGGTTATTTTATAGGGACCAATAAATCTAGGTCCCAGCTTCCAGGAAGGAACCTTCAACTTGATATTCCTGGTAGACAACCACAAAAAATTATTCACACTTAGGTCCGGACGTGGAGACCGTTTCCTGTCAGCCATACGTTTGTATCTGTCTCCCATGATTTTCAAATTACACTGAATCCTCTGCAACACAGAAGAGAGTGATAAAGCAAAAAGCTTCTCCTCAGGAACTCCCGAAGCCCCTCCACCACTAAAGGCAACAAACTGTGGATGAAAACCGTATGCACCAAAGAAAGGTGACCTACCAGTAGACTCTTGGCGATGATTGTTCATAGCAAACTCAGCCAACGGTAAGTAAGATGCCCAATCCTCCTGATTTTAAGAGAGACAAAACACCTGAGGTAAGTTTACAAATTCTGATTTATGCTCTCGGTCTGTCCATTCGACTGAGAATGGAAGGCAGAGAAAAAGACAACTGCATCCCCAGTCAAATACAGAAAGTTTTCCAGAATTTAGAAATGAACTTGGTCCCCTGATTTCACACCACATCGGAAGGAACCCCTTGAACCTTCATGATCTCATCAATGAATACCTGAGCAAGAGTCTGGGCATTCGGAAGTGCCGGTAAAGAAATGAAATGTACGATCTTACTTAACCTATCTACAACCACCAGAACCACAGTCTTGCCTGCAGATACCGGTAGCTCAGTAATAAAATCCATGGACAAGTGTATCCATGGTCTGCTGGTAATAGACAGTGGTAGAAGAGAATCAGATGAACGGGTATGCAATACTTTAGAACGTGTGCAAATACTGCAAGCAGATACATGTTCAACCACATCGTGATGCAACCCAGGCCACTAAAAACTACAAGAAAAGAGGTCCACAGTTACCTTACTACCTGGATGACCAGCAAGCACAGAGTTGTGATGTTCTCTGATAACTATACGGCACAGATTAGATGGGTAGAAGACAGGGACATCCCCCTGAGCCTCCAAAACCTTTCTCTCCAGGTCAGGGCACAAGGCCGAAATGACTACCCCTTCTGCAAATAGGGGCAGGGTTATCATGGTCACTACCACCAGGGAAGCTCCAGGATAAAGCATCAGCTTTGATGTTTTTAACCCCTGGATGGAAAGTGGCAACAAAATTGAACCTAGTAAAAACAGAGACCACATAACCTGCCTAGGGTTGAGATGTTTAGCAGACTGAAGATATGACACGTTCTTATTGTCAGTGATAACAGTAACAGGTAGGACTGCCCCCTCCAAGCAATGTCGCCATTTCACGAAAGCCAATTTAATTGCCAAAAGCTCCCTATTACCCACATTATAATTTCTCTCAGCCGAAGACAACTTTTGGAAAAGAAAGCGTATGGACGCCATTTACCAGGGTATGGACTCTGAGACAACACAGACCCAACCTCCATCTCTGATGCATCAATTTCTATGATGAAAGGTTGAGAAACATCAGGTTGACTGAGTATAGGTGCTGTGGCAAAACATCTCTTAAAAGAAGAGAACGCTTGTTGGGCGGCATTTGATCATTAAGAGAAATCTGACCCTTTTCTTGTCATGTCAGTGAGGGATTACACAATTACTGAATAATTTTAGATACATTTCCTGTAAAAATTAGTAAAGCCCAGAAAGTTCTGTAATGCCTTGAGGTTCTTGGGACGGTCCCAATCAAGTACAGCATGGATCTTCTCCGGATCCATCCGAAAACCCAAAGTGACAACAGATACCCTAAAAATTGCACCTCATGGACAGCGAAAACACATTTCTCTAGTTTGGCATATAGTTTGTTTCTCTTAAAATCTGTAGTACCTGTTTAACATGACCCTGATGTGTCTCTAAATCAGGTGAGTAAACCAAAATATCATCCAGATAGACAACCACAAACCTGCCCACTAAATGGTGGAAAATATTGTTTATGAATTGCTGGAAAACCGCAGGTGTATTGGTGAGAGCAAAAGGCATAACCAGACTCTCGTAATGTTCCTCAGGGATATTGAAAGCCATTTTCCATTCATCCCCCTCTCTGATTCTAACCAGATTATAAACTCTCCTTAAATCCAACTTGGAGAACACTTTAGCTCTCACAATCTGGTTGAAAAATCCAGAGTGAGAGGAAGTGGATAAGGATCTCGGACGGTAATTTCATTCAATTCCTGAAAATTTAAACAGGGACGGAGACCCCCATCTTTCTTCTTAACAAAGATGAACCCTACCGCCACGGGCGAAGATAAGGGTCTGATATGTCCCTTCTCCAGACTCTCAGCAATGAAATCCTTCATGGCTTGTCTTTCAGGGCCAGAAAGATTAAACATTCTGGACTTGGATAGTTTAGCTCCTGGAATCAGGTTGATAGGACAGTCATATGCAAGATGAAGAGGCAAATCCTGACAACCCTTCTCAGAAAATACTTCCTCAAAACCAGACAAAAATGCAGGTAAGGTCTCCGTAGAGACCGCAGAAAGGGAAATGTTTAAGTAAATTTCATGACAGTAATCTCCCCATTCCACAATTTCCTTGGATTGTCAATCCTCTACCGGATTATGTTTCACCAACCAGGGTAGACCCAGTACAACAGGAGTGGGAAGGCCCTCCAGGACATATAAAGGAATTACTTCATAATGAAAAAGCCCCACCCTCTGTCTTATATCATGTACAATCTATGTCAGACATCTCTGAGCAAGTGGCGCTGAGTCGATGGCATAAATAGGTATCGGCTTAGTTAATGTACAGCAAGTAAGCCCATGAGTTCTCAAAAACTCAGCATCAACCATGCTGACTCCAGCTCCACTGTCCAAAAGCACAGAAATTCTCTCAGTCCTGCTCTAGTCTCTAGCATCACTGCTGCCATCAAAACAAACCGAGAACTGCATGTAGAAGACAAACATACCCCCTGATTATCCAACCCTACACTATCTTTTTGCTTTTTGCACTGTGTTTTTTGCACTTGTTTCGCACTTGTTTATCTTTTATCTGATTATTCCTCATCTGGTATTGGCTCACACTACTGAGAAGAAATACTGACCGAATACTGACCAAATACTGATAGTGGGGCCGTTGCCTAACAGTGTGATCACAATCCCCACTCACTGCTCCACATCTCCAGAGAAGTAGAATCAAAGCTTAAAGTATATGTTACAAGCTTCTTTAAACACAAAAAAACTGTCTCTACCTGTTGAAAACCTTTCAGGGAGGGCAATTTTGGGCTCAAGCTGGACCAGCCTACCAGCAAAGACCCCAACATTAGGAGTCTGAAGTCACTGCAGTTGCTGCTGAACCGCTGATCGAAGGTCCCTCCAGTGATTAACTCTGAAACTGCTCTGCCAGCACCGAAGCGGGGTCCATAACAACACGGAAAAAAACACAAACAATGAAAAAGTCCATTTTTTTTTGTACAGCTGGTGATTAGTGTTGATCGAGCACTAAAATGCTCGGGTGCTCGAAGCTCGTGCCGAGCTCACCGTGATACTCGGGTGCTCGACCCGAGCAACGAGCTCAATGTTAGTCTATGGGAGACCCGAGCATTTTTGGCGCGGCACCCCCGGCAGTCTTTTAAAAGCCTAACAAGTGCCCAAAACGATAGTGACAGTGCTCAAATGACATGGGGACAGCATGGGGATCGCCCCAGGAAGCATTTCTGATGCCCATGTCACTGCTGTCAACAACGTGATCAGAGGTATTAAGCCACTTTAAGGGCTCACAATAAAATGTTCAAAAACGAAACTGAAATTGCTTTCCTGTGAAATATGTTAAGGAACTTCCTTTCCAGGGTAAAAAACACTTGTGTATAAGGTAAAATAAATAACCCCCCCCAAAAAATACTTCTCCACACCATGGGCTATGTTCACAAGTAGCATTTTTTATGCGTTTTTGCACTTTTGTATTGCTTTCAACCGTGAGAAATGCATTCACCGGGAAATGTAATTTTAACATTTTACAACCTTATCTGGCCATGTGCTGTGTGACACATGCATACAGTGCTAAAAAGACATGGAACAGCATGGGGAAGACCCCTGGAAGCATCTCTGACAACCAGGTCACTGCATAAAAGTGTGCCCATCAGAAGTCATCTTAGCCGCATCTGAAGATGCAGACTTGCAACTATCCCCGTGCAAGTTCTTGTCCCAGGGCAGTGTTCAATTGTACCTCCCCCATTCCTTGCAATGCAAGCGCAAATATGCAGCCAACCACCCACCCACCCCCAGGCTGCAATACCATACTGCTTGCTTGCACTTGAAATTGGGCCTTTTAGGCATGTGGAGGCGGAATCAGGCCACCACGTCATGGCTGCGTTTGCGGCCTGGAATCCATACTCAGTCCCCAGCCGCCCGGCGGCCGGGTGTCCAAACACGGTCCCCAGCCGCCTGGGGGCAGCCGGGTGTCCATAAACGGTCCCCAGCAGCCCCTATTTCTCCTGTCAACTTCCCCCCACACACTTTTCTTAGCCCGGTCTGCTTTAGTGCAGCATTGGACGAGACCACCAGAGAACCGGACACCTCTGGTGGGCCCTGGCTTCTCTATCAGGGGAGTTGAGAGTGCCAAGGTGATTAGCATGAAGATGATGATAGAAGTTAGCATCTGCTTTGTTTTCTTTTAATGCAAGCATAAGTGTGCAGCCTGCCACCCACTCACCCACAGGCTGCAATGCCATACTGCTAGCTTGCACTTGAAACCCTTTTAGTTTGGAGGAGGCCAAAGCTGGCCACTACCTCATGCCTGCTTCGGCAGCGAGGTATCCATACTCAGTCCCCAGCTGCCTCTATTTGTCCCGGTGTGCCTTATACATAAGATTAAGCGCGTATACCAAAACATTGCCTCTGCCTTCCCCAGTGCATTTAGTGGGAAGGACAGCCTATTCCGCTGTAGCGTGTGCATGTCAAACCCCTGTTCACGGAACATGCGAAGATGCCTCCCACCCTGCACCTGTCGTTGCAGACTTGCGACTATATACGTTCAAGTCCTTGTCACAGGGCAGTGTTCAACTGTACCTCTCCCATTCCTTGCAATGCAAGCGCAAGTATGCAGTCTGCCACCCACGCACCTCCAGGCTGCAATACCATACTGCTTGCTTGCTTGCACTTGAAATTGGGCCTTTTAGGCATGTGGAGGCGGAATCTGGCAACCACGTCATGGCTGTGTTGGTGGCCTGGAATCCATACTCAGTCCCCAGCCGCCAGGCGGCCGGGTGTCCACACTCGGTCCCCTGGCACCAGCGGGCCGCTGGGTGTCCATACTTGGTCCCCAGCCGCCTCGCGGCCGGTTGTCCACACACGATCCCCAGCCGCCTGGGGGCTGCTGGGTGTCCATAAGCGGTCCCCAGCCGCCCCTATTTCTCCTTGGAACATCCCCCCACACAATTTTCTTAGCCCGGCCTGCTTTAGGGCAGCATTGGACGAGCCCACCAGAGAACCAGACTCCTCCGGTCGGCCCTGGCTTCTCCATAAGGGGAGTTGAGAGTGCCAAGGTGAGGACCATGATGATGATGATACAAGTTAGCATCTGCTTTGATTTCTTGGAATGCAAGGGCATGTATGTAGTAGCGGCTAGGCCTGAGGTGTTCAGCGTTTGGGCGCATATCCTACCTCCTCCGAGGATTGCTGGATGTTTTCCTGCTACTATTCCAATTCTATGACTCCCGTTAAAACAAAGCTTCAGGTGATAAATGATGGATGAGGTAGTGGCAAAGGAGAAAGAGCAGGAGGAACAGGGACCATTCACATCAATATCAGGCCAGTCAACCACATATGTCTTGTAGGATATGTTTCTGTAAAAAGAGGAGCGGTTCGGCTACACAGTTATAGGGCATACAGTGAGTGCAATGCCTACCAAAAATTTTGAGGCACTCCAGTGCCCCTTGGAAATGACATGGAGGTCAGGGGGCCTTAACTAAACCGTTTTTTCCATTTATAGCAACTGGGTCTCCTGTACACTGTTAGCCTAAGCAGTGAATGGAAGGCTTTCCAAAAATTATGAGGAACTGCAATGCCCCTTGAAACAGATGTGGATTACAGCGTACTAAAAACCTTCTACCCATTATTGGGGAGTGGGTCTCCCTTAGTTTTCGCCTTTGCATTGAAAAGCAAAAGCTGACTAAAATTAGGAGGAAATGTAGTCCCCGTTGGAAGAGTCGTGGAGGTTAGAGGTAATTAAAAACAACATTTCAATGCCCCTTGGAAGAGCTGTGGAGTTCAGAGTGGCTTAAGAAGACGATTTTAATGCCCCTTTGAAGAGACGTGGAGGTCACAGTAGCTTAACAAGATGGTTTTAATGCCCCTCGGAAAAGATGTGGAGGTCCCAGTAGCTTAACAAGACGGTTTAATGCCCCTCGGAAAAGTGGTGGAGGTCGCAGTAGTTTAACAAGACGCTTTTAATGCCCCTTACAAGAGCCATACAGTACAGCATCTTAAAAGCATTATTCCCATTATTGGGGAGTGGGTCTCACATAGAATTTGCTTATGCCTTCCAAGCAAAAGCTTCCAAAAATTAGGACTGAGCAACTTGCAATGCCCCTTACAAGAGCCATGCAGTACAGCATATTACAAACATAAGTCTCATTATTGGGGAGTGGGTCTCCCATAGTATTTGCTTATGCCTTCCAATCAAAAGCTTCCCAAAAATAAGACAGAGCAACTTGCAATGCCCCTTACAAGAGCCATGCAGTACAGCATATTACAAACATAAGTCCCATTATTGGGGAGTGGGTCTCCCATAGTATTTTCTTATGCCTTCCAAGCAAAAGCTTCCAAAAATTAAGACGGAGCAAGATGCAATGCCCCTTACAAGAGCCATGCAGTACAGCATATTACAAACATAAGTCCCATTATTGGGGAGTGGGTCTCCCATAGTTTTTGCTTATGCCTTCCAAGCAAAAGCTTCCAAAAATTAAGATGGAGCAACTTGCAATGCCCCTTACAAGAGCCTTGCAGTACAGCATATTACAAACATTATTCCCATTATTGGGGAGTGGGTCTCACAAAGTATTTGCTTATGCCTTCCAAGAAAAAGCTTCCAAAAATTAGGACGGAGCAACTTACAATGCCCCTTACAAGAGCCATGCAGTACAGCACATTACAAATATAAGTCCCATTATTGTGGAGTGGGACTCCCTTAGTATTTGCTCATGCCTTCCAAGCAAAAGCATCCAAAAATTAGGAGGAAATGCAATGCCCGTTCGAAGACTCGTGGAGGTCCCAGTAGCTTAACAAGATGGTTTTAATGCCCCTTACAAGAGACATGGTGGTCAGAGTGGTATAACAAGACGCTTTTAATCCTCCTCAGAAGAGACGTGGAGGTCAGAGTGGTATAACAAGATGGTTTTAATGCCCCTCAGAAGAGACGTGGAGGTCAGAGTGGTATAACAAGATGCTTTTAATGCAACCTAAAAGAGACGTGGAGGTCAGAGTGGTAAAACAGACGCTTTTAATGCCCCTTACAAGAGACGTGGAGGTCAGAGTGGTATAACAAGATGTTTTTAATGCCCCTTACAAGAGACGTGGAGGTCAGAGTGGTATAGCAAGACGCGTTTAATGCCCCATACAAGAGACGTGGAGGTCAGAGTGGTATAACAAGATGCTTTTATTGCCCCTTACAAGAGACGTGGAGATCGAAGTGTTATAACAAGACACTTTTAATGCCCCTCAGAAGAGACGTGGAGATCAGAATGGTATAACAAGACGGTTTTAATGCCCCTCAGAAGAGACGTGGAGGTCAGAGTGGTATAACAAGACGGTTTTAATGCCCCTTACAAGAGACGTGAAGGTCAGAGTGGTATAACAAGACGCTTTTAATGCCCCTTACAAGAGCCATACAGTACAGCATCTTAAAAATATTATTCCCATTATTGGGGAGTGGGTCTCCCACAGTCTTTGCTTATGCCTTCCAAGCAAAAGCTTACCAAAATTAGGACGGAGCAACTTGCAATGCCCCTTACAAGAGCCATGCCGTACAGCATATTACAAACATAAGTCCCATTATTGGGGAGTGGGTCTCCCATAGTATTTGCTTATGCCTTCCAAGCAAAAGCTTCCAAAAATTAGGACGGAGCAACTTGCAATGCCTCTTACAAGAGCCATGCAGTACAGCATATTACAAACATAAGTCCCATTATTGGGGAGTGGGTGTCCCATAGTATTTGCTTATGCCTTCCAAGCAAAAAGCTTCCAAAAATTAGGAGGAAATGCAATGCCAGTTCAAAGACTTGTGGAGTTCCCAGTAGCTTAACAAGACGGTTTTAATGCCCCTTACAAGAGACGTGGAGGTCAGAGTGGTATAACAAGACACTTTTAATGCCCCTTACAAGAGACGTGGAGGTCAGAGTGGTATAGCAAGACGCTTTTAATGCCCCTTACAAGAGACGTGGAGGTTAGAGTGGTATAACAAAACGCTTTTAATGCCCCTTACAAGAGACGTGGAGGTCTGAGTGGTATAACAAAACGCTGTTAATGCCCCTCAGAAGAGACGCGGAGGTCAGAGTGGTATAACAAGACGGTTTTAATGCCCCTCAGAAGAGATGTGGAGGTCAGAGTGGTATAACAAGACGGTTTTAATGCCCCTTACAAGAGACGTGGAGGTCAAAGTTGTATAACAAGATGCTTTTAATGCCCCTTACAAGAGACGTGGAGGTCAGAGTGGTATAACAAGACGATTTTAATGCCCCTTACAAGAGCCATACAGTACAGCATCTTAAAAATGTATTTCCCATTATTGGGGAGTGGGTCTCCCACATTCTTTGCATATGCCTTCCAAGCAAAAGCTGACAAAAATATGGACGGGGGAACTTTCAATAATGGCAACACGGACCACGGTCACCCTGGTGGTATAGTGGTGGTGGAGGATGAGGATAAGGAGAAGAACATAAAACAGCCGAAATGTGTGGGTGTGAAGCGGTGCATGTGAATACACCTCCCGAAATAACACAGTGGATTTGACATTATGTTACTCTGCTGTCATTTGGTGGTGATGAGAAGTCTGGCCCAATCCAGCCCTTGTTCATTTTGATAAGGGTCAGCTTGTCAGCATTGTCAGTTGACAGGCGAGTGCTCTTATCAGTTATAATTCCCCCAGCGGCACTAAAAACACGCTCCGATAACACGCTAGCGGCAAAGCAGGCCAGGACCTCCAAGGCGTACAGAGCGAGTTCATTCCAAGTGTCCAGTTTGAATACCCAATAATTAAAATGCACAGAGGAATCACAGAGGTCACTGGTACGGTCGGCAAGGTACTCCCTCACCATCTTTTGAAACTTTCCACTCCTTGTGAGAGTACCCGGCGCCTCAGGGTCTGTCCGAAGGGAGGGTCTGAGAAAACTGTCCCAGAACGTTGACAGTGTTCCCCTGCCTCTGATGGATTGGAGTTGCCTCTCTCTCGCTTGTACGCTTTGGTTGGTCAATGAAATGTGACCTCTGCCGCTAGCGTGTTCAGAAGCGAATTTTTTTAACAGTTCTGCAGCAAGGGCCTTCTGGTACTGGCCCATTTTTGTAGACCTCTCCACCTCAGGAATAGGAGAGTGAAAGTTTTCCTTGTAGCAGGGGTCTTCAATTGTCACTAACCAGTAATGACTGTCACCCAACATTTTGACAATGCGAGGGTCACTGTTAAGGCAGCGTAACATTAAGTCAGCCATGCGTGCCAGACTGGTAACGGGCAAGATTTCCGTGTCCTCACCAAGATGACCACTGACCATGATCTCCTCCTCCTCCTCCTCCCCACTGTCCTCAGGCAACCCACGCTGAACCGACTGTATGACAGTTGTACAGGTACTACCGTCTACAGCGCATGATAACAGCTCCTGTTCTTCCTCCTCCTCCTCCTCTCCCTCATTGTCCCCCAATGCACGTTGGGATGAGATGAGGCTGGGCTGTGTGTAATCGCCCACTACGGCTTCTTGATCCATCTCTTCATTAGTGTTGAGCCACCCCCGTAGTGTTCGAGTTCGGTTCGGTTAGTCGAACACCCGTGTGTTCGCCGAACTGTTCGTCGAACTGTTCGTCGAACACCTTCGAACACCATTAAAACCAATGGCAGGCAAACAAAAACACATAGAAACACATAGAAAACACCTTCAAAGGTGTCCAAAAGCTGACAAACTGCTCAGAAGACACAACTAACACATGGAAAAGTGACAAGTACATATAGTCATGCGAAAATAAAAGAGGTGGAGGAGTAAAAGGAGGGGGAGACACAGATATAGGCATGTCATGCCCTTCTAAAATCCAAAAAGTGAGAAGCCGACGCGGCCAGTCCGCTCCTGCCCGTGCCACCTCCGTGTCGCCGGGTTTGTGCCAGAGCCGCGGTGAACCCTGATGGCCAGCCCCCCTCTCCCAATACTGGTGCCTGTCCGCTGGTGGGTCGAGCGAGCCCCCCTGTGGTGGAGGCAGCTCTAAGCTTTTTAATTTAAATTGTCTCTCTAATTTGAATGAATACACTTTAAATCCATTTACAAGGATCTATTGGAGGGCAAGTCTCATGCCAGCAGCCGCGTAATTCCAGCTCCAGTAGCGTCCACTAAAGCTGCTGCAGTTAAAAAGCTTTTATAAGGATCGAGCTCGGCTGTCCACCGCAAGGCATCCTACTGCCAGTCCCAGCCCCTATGCCTTGGGGTGCCTCCTGATGCTCTTCACTGAGTATCCCATGGTCCCGAAGCATTTCCTTTGAAAAAATTAAGTGTCTAAACTACAGGTGGTGTAGCTTGCTTAACAGCCGGGATAATCCGCTGACTAGCAGACACTGCTACTAGGCACAAAGTATTTCCTGGGCTAGATGGAGTTAAAAATTTGTAATTAGATACTCTCGTTGGATTCTGAGAAAGCATTCCATAGAGTCTCCTGGCACGCCATATATGATTCTCTTAAAAAGCTTGGGGTAGGGGTCTAGGGGACCCTTTTATAGCCAAAATCACGGCCCTGTATCGCAATACGTCACCTAGGCTGAAGATAAATGGAACTGTAGCACCCTGAGGGATCGGTTGCTACAGACGTATTGCACCTCACCCAGAGGTGTGATATCTCACTCTCAGGTAAGGATGGAGTGTGGATCAGGACCCGACACCTGCATGCATTACACCACATTGCCGTGGGGCAGGGCGACCAATATGCCCCTGAGATGGGCACGACAGTCCCTGTCCCTGGCTGGAGTGGGGGGAGGGAACACTGAGGAAGGGGAACCCTGTAGTGCAGGAGCAGGGAGGAAGCAGTTCCTGGGTGCATTGAGAAGGGAGTATAAAAGGTGGGCACCATCTTATTTCAGTGCAGAGAAGTCTGAGCAGAAGTGGCAGGGAGCAGGGGCTCTGCATGAGCTCTGCTCCGGAGGCGGGCCTAGTAACAGAGGCCCAGGCCTGGAAGAGGGAGAAGGAAGGAAGAGGAGCGGAGAAGGCTCCAGGAACGAGGAATGAAGGGATCCCAGGGGTGCGGACGGGAGAGTCGCCACCGCACGCCCGAATCCACCTGCGTGGAGGGGTCAGGCCAAAGGGGGAGACCGGGCCCCGAACTAGTGGAGGCAGGAAACGACCCTCAGCTAGAAAACGGAGGCTCTGACATTTTATGTGGCGCAGCCCCTCGCTACACCCGCTAGGAAGGCACCACATAGGGTCAGGGAAACTGGCGCCAAGTTTACCAAGAGGAGGCCCGAGGCAGCCGGACAGAAGTGTTGGTAAGAAAGGCCAGACAAAGGACACACAAAAGGGGTCCTGTGAAGTGCTCCAAAGTTATCTGGGAGTTGTCTGAGCCCCTCACCTGGTGAGCACAGTACGACATGGGCAGCCGTTACCTGCAGACGTGGTCTGGATAATAAGAACTGTGAGTAAAGGCCCTGGACTGCATCACTGACTCCGTGTTGTTACTGCTGCTGCCCTGCACCATCACCCCCATCCTCCGCATACACTGCCCTGAGGCTATACTCCTCCCGTGGGGAGTTATGCTACGCTCTGCTGCACCCACAACACCAGCCTCAGCGGTCTGCCCTGTAGCGGCGGTTCACTCTGACCGCAATCCACGGGTGGCGTAGTCGGACATTTAAACATCAAAACCACATAAATAGTTCCGCCACTGGTTTGACCGCCCTGAGCCACGGAACCGGGTCGCCGCCACGAAGACTACAACCACCAGCATCCACCAAAAAGGGTCCGGCTCCGGGTGTCCCAAGGCCCAGGGGGTGCGTCAGAACATTTTCATCACCTTTTACAATCACCAATGGGACAAGGCAGGGATGTCCTCTGTCCCCTCTCTTATACATCCTAGTGACGGAGCACCTGCTCTCATCAATTCGCCATAACCCCAATATTAGGTGGATTGAGGTGGGAGGCACCGAGTACAAGTGCTCTCTATTTGCTGATGATGTCCTAGTATATATCACTCAATCACATATATCCATCCATGCTGTTATGGCTGAAATAGATCACTTTGTTACATGGTAAAATTATAAAATCAATGCAGCGAAGTCTGAGGCCCTCAATGTCTCCCTCCCCAAATCCATATAGGAATCCATCCAGTCCAACTTTCCCTTTGCCTGGCCCTCACAGGGTATCAAATACTTAGGAATTCCTATTCATAGAGACCTCTCCCATCTATGTTATCTTAATTTTGGGCCCTTTATTGAACAATTCCATACAGACCACGGTTGGCAAGTTAGAACTGTAAGATTCACTACGTGAACGGCTGGTGTTTTGTGGAAAAGCACATGTACACCGCGTTCCAAATTATTATGCAAAAAGTGTTTAGGAGTGATAAGGGAAGAATTTGTTTGTTTGTCAGTTAAACTCATTGATGGTGATGTGTGTCAGGGCTCTTTATATCACTGTAAGCAATTGCAGACACCTGTGCTAATTAGTTTGGCAGGTGTGTCCAATGAAAGGCAAGACTACTTAAGAAGGCTCTCTTACATTATTAAGCAGCCTACATTTTCTGCCAAAATGGGAAAGAAAAAGGATGTGTCAGCTGCTGAGAAGCAACAAATTGTGGAGTGTTTAGGTCAAGGCATGACTACAATCAACATTGTGCGATGATCAGGATGAAGTGTCTTGGCAATCAAGAAGTATGTAGCTGATTCACAGTACACACGTGTGCGTGCTGATAAGGGCAAATTGAGGACTCTTTCCTACAGGCAATTACGTCAGGTTGAAAGAGCAGCGGCAAAAAAGCCTTGTCATAGCAGCAGACAAGTTTTTTAAGCTGCTTGTGCCTCCAACGTCCCCCGAACAACAAGATGCAGGGTCCTTCAGAGGTTTGCAGCTGTGCATACGCCATCCTGTCGACCTCCTCTATCCACTTCACACAAGCAGAAACGGCTCCAGTGGGCCAAACATTACATGAAGACTGATTTCAAAACTGTTTTGTTCACGGATGAGTGCCGTGCAGCGCTCGATGGTCCAGATGGATGGAGTGGAGGATGGCTGGTTGATGGACACCCCACGCAAACACGGCTACAGCGCCAACAAGGAGGAGGTGGAGTAATGTTTTGGGCTGGAATCATGGGGAGAGAGATTGTCGGCCCCTTTAGGATCCCTGAAGGCGCTAAAGATGAACTTCATAATGTATGTGGATTTTCTCAAACAGCACTTCCTGCCATGGTTCAAGAAGAAGAACCGTGTATTTCACAGCAAGATCATTTTTCTGCATGATAATGCACCATCTCATGCTGCACATAAAACATCTGCATCTCTGGCTGATATGGGCATAAAAGGGGACAAACTTATGGTGTGACCCCCATGCTCCCCTGACCTCTACCCCATTCAGAACCTTTGGAGCATCATTAAAAGGAGTGTCTATGATGGCGGGAGGCAGTTCACATCTAAGCAACAGCTCTGGGAGGGTATTCTGTCCTCATGCAAAACAATTGAAGCAGAAACCATCCAAAACCTGACAAATTCAATGGACGAGAGAGTTCAGAAGCTCCTTTCGAACAAGGGGTCCTATGTGAAAATGTAACATCACTTAGAATAAAGTTTTGAGTTGAAAACTGTTTGATTTCAGTTTCTAACAACCTGCTAATGCTTATAATTTCAAAAATGACCATTTTTTTGGTCTTTATTAAAATGAAAAGGTTGATCGAAAAGTTTGGGGGATCTAAGAGTGTGGCAACCCAGTAGTCATGATTACTTTGAATTCTGACAATATGAGGGTCATGCTGCAGGTAGTGCAGCAAGAAGGCACTTATGTGTCTTGCGCATCTCGGAGCCCCAAAATTATTTTCCGGGCTAGATGCAGCTAAAAATTATTTTTAATTTTAAATCTGGTGGAGCTTATTATAGATGGCCTAATAGGATCAGTGCTGCACACTGCTACAAAGCCCAAATTATTTTCCAGTCAAGATACAGATAAACATGATTAGTAATTTGAAAGCTTAAAACGTTTGGTAGGGTGATTTTAACCAATCATCAAGCTTTTACTCTCCCCAGGATGACACAGGGGTAGAAAAGTCGTTTCGGATCCATGATTTGTTCATCTTTATGAATGTGAGTCTGTCTACATTATCAGTGGAGAGCCGCGTGCGCTTATCTGTCAGCACACCACCAGCAGCGCTGAACACACGTTCAAACAGAACGCTGGCTGCGGGGCATGACAAGATCTCCAAGGCGTAAGTGGCTAGCTCCGGCCATTTATCCAGATTGGAAGCCCAAAAAGAGCAAGGGTCCAGTGACACAGTCTTGGCTTCAATGTTTACTTGATACTCCTGTACCATCGTCTCTAGGCGTTGACTATGTGTCAGACTTCTTGTCTCCTGTGGCCTTGCAAAGGATGGGCTAAAAAAGTGGTGAAATGATTCCGCAAAATTGATGTTACCAGCAGATACTGTGGTTCTGTTACGGTTTGAGTGCTGAACACTTGACGGTCCCACGGTTGGCAAGTTGGAACTGTGAGATTCACTACGTGCACCACTGGTATTTTGTGGAAAAGCACATGTAAGATTCTGCAACAGTCTCTGCTGATACTCCTGCATGCGTGCATCCCTTTCTATGGCAGGAATAATTTCTGCAAATTTACTTTTGTACTGGGGATCTAACAGTGTGGCAACCCAGTAGTCAGGATTATTTCTAATTCTCACAATTCGAGGGTCATGTTGCAGGTAGTGCAGCAAGAAGGCACTCATGTGTGTTGCGCATCCAGGAGCACCAAGTCCCTGTTGTGTTGGTGGCGAGGTAACAATCATGCTTCCTTCCTCTGTCCTCTCCCCCCAACCTCGCACAACAGAAATGTGATCAAGGTCTCCCTCATCTGATGAGTCTTCCATCAGTTCGTTCTCCACTTCTTCCTGGGCTCCTGCACCTTCCTCACTAGTTTAGCTGCTACCATGCGCCCTGGTAAAACCATCTCCCCCACCCTCACATGCCTGCCACCTTGGTGCTGCCGACCTTCTGGACCTTGCAGATGTTAGCCCTTCCGCATACAACTCCTCCTCCTCTACTTCCTCCACCTCCTCTTGTGCCACCACCTGACTCCGAATTCTGTTTAACATGTGCTCCAGCATGTAAATCACCGGAATAGTCATGCTGATAATGGCATCGTCAGCACTAAACATCTTCTTCGCCAATTCAAAACTGTGCAGAAGGGTGCATAGGTCCCTGATCTGAGACCACTCCTCCAGCGTGATTTGCCCCACCTCTGAATCTCGTTGGCCCAGGCTATACGTCAGAACGTATTGCACCAGGGCTTGTCGGTGCTGCCACAGTCGCTGCAACATGTGCAGAGTTGAATTCCACCGGGTAGGCACATCGCATTTTAGCCGGTGAAGTGGCAGGCCCAACGACTTCTGTAGAGATGTAAGTCGCTGAGCTGCGGGATGCGAACGGCGGAAGTGAGCACACAGCGACCGTGCCCTCTGCAGAAGGCCATCTAGTCTGGGATAGTGGGCTAAAAATTGCTGGACAACCAGGTTCAACACGTGAGCCATACAAGGCACGTGTGTGACATTGCCCCGGCGAAGGGCCGCACCCAGGTTTGCAGCATTGTCGCACACGGCCTTCCCTGGTTTCAGGTCCAGTGGAGACAACCATTCATGAAATTGGTTCTCCAGAGCTGACCACAACTCCTCAGCTGTGTGACTCACATTTCCCAGACATTTCAATGTAAAAACCGCCTGATGACTTTGAGCCCTACTGCCAGCATAGTAAGGAGGTGTGCAGGATCTCTTCTGCGCAGTTAGAAAGTTTGTGGCATGACCAGACAGGCTTTGGGTGCAGGTGGAAGACCGAGAGGAGGTTGAGGAGGCAGAAGCAGTGGAGGAACTTTGACATAAAGAGGATTGACGCACAACTCGTGGGGACGGCAAGACTTGGACAGCAGCCCCTTGTCCTGCTGTCACCATAGTTACCCAGTGCCCAGTCAGCGACATGTAACGCCCCTGTCCATGCCTACTCGTCCAAGTGTCTGTGGTGAAATGCACCCTGTCACACACAGAGTTTCTCAAAGAAGCGGTGATGTTGTGTGCGACATGCTGGTGGAGCGCAGGCACACCTTTCTTTGAGAAGTAGTGCCGACTGGGCATCTGGTACTGGGGCACTGCGACGGACATAAGGTCTCGAAAATCCTCTGTGTCCACCAGGCGGAAAGGCAGCATTTCTGTAGCCAAGAGCTTGCAGATGGTGAAATTCAACCTCTTAGCTTTCTCATGGCTAGGAGGAAATGGTCTTTTACTTGTCCACATCTGAGGGACCGAGGGCTGGCTATTGTGCTTAGACGGGGTTGATAAGGGTGTCCCGGGCAAACTGCCGGTCTGTGAGGAAGATGCAGGCGGACATGTTAGGTTGCCTTCATCCAAAGGTGGTGCTATCGATGTCGGACAGCGCTCAACACCAGCTGGTGTTACCACCTCCAAAGAAAATGATGACCTGCCAATCACGCTGGCTGTTGCGGGTAAAGAGGTGGCAGGTCTGCGCCCCAAAACAGGTGTGACTGCTGTCCCCCCAGTCACAGAGGATGAAGAGGCCGCGGATGCACAAGATATGGCAGACGGTGGTTGGCCCGGCCGGCTAGGCCGCATTGTAGCACACTGAGCTTCCCACTGCAACTTATGCTTCATGTCCATGTGCCGGTTCATGCATGAAGTACTCAAACTATGTATTTTTTGGCCTCTACTTAGCTTTTGCTGACAAATGTTACAGATAACACGAGTTGGGTCATCTTTATCGATCTGAAAAAATGCCCAGGCTATGCAAGGCTTAGCACCCAAGAGCCACCACGACTTGTGGTGAGAGGCAGAGTTGTGTTTGAGGATGCAGTTGTTGACGTGCTTCCAGTACTACGTCTCTGTCCAGGAAGGCGCAACCTGACCTCGTCGTCACTAGCATCTTCCTCCACCTCCTCTGCTGACCTCATCTCTTGGCTGACTGTAGGTTGACAGTAAGTGGGATCTCCTACCTCATCATCATCACCCTGTGCGTTATCACACCCGTCGTTCTCAGAGCCAACCTGTTCCTGCCCTGACAAAAAACTAAAGTTGTCGCTCCAATCAGGTATTTGAGTCTTATCATCGTCTTCCTCATTGTCTCCACCAACAGGAGCTACAGTTTGGGAATGAGGGTCTACATTATGGTCAGAACCTTCTGCGTCTGGTCCTGGATCCGACTCATAAAGATTCTGGGCATCAGAGCAGATCATTTCCTCGTCTGGATTCACAGAAGCGCTGGAGTCGACCTCTGATTCCCAGGCTATAGTATGAGTAAACAGCTCTGCAGACTCAACCATCTGTTCTACCTCATACTCAGACGGGCAGCTGGAGATTTGGGAGCTGTGAGGAAGCAAGTGCGATTTGGGTGACACCTTTGAGGACTGGAGTATTTGTGATGTTGAAGTTGATGTGGAGGAGAGCCCACTTAAAGGAGCACTTGATATCCGTTGAAGCACCTGCTGTTTTTGTGCCTCATCTGGAATTTGTAGCGATTGGCGTGGCCGTAAGAAAGGGATCTTATCACATTGTCCGCTAAAAGAAGTAGACATTTTAGTTTGGCTGGAAGATGGTCTTTCTTCTGCAGATGTTACTGTTGCTTTAACACCTACCCCACGGACACAACCTTTTTTCCCCTTCCCAACACGCCTATTCCCCTTTCCACCAGCAGCAGGCCTTTTTCCACTCATTTTGGTGGTTAACTAATTCACAACTCTGGAGTTTTTTGCACAAAAATACAATGGATGGTAACCGAGCAGAGCTGAGTGGCCAAACTGTGGTATTAGGCCAAAACTATTGGCTGGGTTAGATGCAGAAAAAAATTATTTTGAATTTGCAACCTGATGGAGGTCAGTATAGATGGACTAATAGAGAAAGTCCGACACACTACTAGAAGGCCAAATATTTTTTCAGAGGTAGATGCAGAAAAAAATATATTCAGTTTGCAACCTGATGGAGGTCAGTATAGATGGACTAATACAACAAGTCCCGCACACAGCTAGAAGCCCAAATATTTTTTCAGAGGTACGGTAGATGCAGATAAAAATTATTTTTAATTTGCAACCTGATGGAGGTCAGTATAGATGGACTAATAGAGAAAGTCCGACACACTACTAGAAGGCCAAATATTTTTTCAGAGGTAGATGCAGAAAAAAATATATTCAGTTTGCAACCTGATGGAGGTCAGTATAGATGGACTAATACAACAAGTCCCACACACAGCTAGAAGCCCAATAATTTTTTCAGAGGTACTGTAGATGCAGATAAAAATTAGTTTTAATTTGCAACCTGATGGAGGTTAGTATAGATGGACTAATAGAGAAAGTCCGACACACTACTAGAAGGCCAAATATTTTTTCAGAGGTAGATGCAGAAAAAAATATATTCAGTTTGCAACCTGATGGAAGTCAGTATAGATGGATTAATAGAACAAGACCCACACACAGCTAGAAGCCCAATATTTTTTCAGAGGTAGATGCAGAAAAAACTATATTCAGTTTGCAACCTGATGGAGGTCAGTATAGATTGACTAATAGAACAAGTCCCACACACTGCTAGAAGCCCAAATATTTTTTCAGAGGTACTGTAGATGCAGATAAAAATTATTTTTAATTTGCAACCTGATGGAGGTCAGTATAGATGGACTAATAGAGAAAGTCCGACACACTACTAGAAGGCCAAATATTTTTTCAGAGGTAGATGCAGAAAAAAATATATTCAGTTTGCAACCTGATGGAGGTCAGTATAGATGGATTAATAGAACAAGACCCACACACATCTAGAAGCCCAATATTTTTTCAGAGGTAGATGCAGAAAAAAATATATTCAGTTTGCAACCTGATGGAGGTCAGTATAGATGGACTAATAGAACAAGTCCCACACACTGCTAGAAGCCCAAATATTTTTTCAGAGGTACTGTAGATGCAGATAAAAATTAGTTTTAATTTGCAACCTGATGGAGGTCAGTATAGATGGACTAATAGAGAAAGTCCGACACACTACTAGAAGGCCAAATATTTTTTCAGAGGTAGATGCAGAAAAAAATATATTCAGTTTGCAACCTGATGGAGGTCAGTATAGATGGATTAATAGAACAAGACCCACACACAGCTAGAAGCCCAATATTTTTTCAGAGGTAGATGCAGAAAAAAATATATTCAGTTTGCAACCTGATGGAGGTCAGTATAGATGGACTAATAGAACAAGTCCCACACACTGCTAGAAGCCCAAATATTTTTTCAGAGGTACTGTAGATGCAGATAAAAATTAGTTTTAATTTGCAACCTGATGGAGGTCAGTATAGATGGACTAATAGAGAAAGTCCGACACACTACTAGAAGCCCAAATATTTTTTCAGAGGTACTGTAGATGCAGATAAAAATTAGTTTTAATTTGCAACCTGATGGAGATCAGTATAGATGGACTAATAGAGAAAGTCCGACACACTACTAGAAGGCCAAATATTTTTTCAGAGGTAGATGCAGAAAAAAATATATTCAGTTTGCAACCTGATGGAGGTCAGTATAGATGGATTAATAGAACAAGTCCCACACACTGCTAGAAGCCCAAATATTTTTTCAGAGGTACTGTAGATGCAGATAAAAATTAGTTTTAATTTGCAACCTGATGGAGGTCAGTATAGATGGACTAATAGAGAAAGTCCGACACACTACTAGAAGGCCAAATATTTTTTCAGAGCTAGATGCAGAAAAAAATTATATTCAGTTTGCAACCTGATAGAGGTCAGTATAGATGGACTTATAGAGAAAGTCCGACACACTACTAGAAGCCCAAATATTTTTTCAGAGGTACTGTAGATGCAGATAAAAATTAGTTTTAATTTGCAACCTGATGGAGGTCAGTATAGATGGACTAATAGAGAAAGTCCGACACACTACTAGAAGGCCAAATATTTTTTCAGAGGTAGATGCAGAAAAAAATATATTCAGTTTGCAACCTGATGGAGGTCAGTATAGATGGACTAATAGAACAAGTCCCACACACTGCTAGAAGCCCAAATATTTTTTCAGAGGTACTGTAGATGCAGATAAAAATTAGTTTTAATTTGCAACCTGATGGAGGTCAGTATAGATGGACTAATAGAGAAAGTCCGACAAACTACTAGAAGGCCAAATATTTTTTCAGAGGTAGATGCAGAAAAAAATATATTCAGTTTGCAACCTGATGGAGGTCAGTATAGATGGACTAATACAACAAGTCCCGCACACAGCTAGAAGCCCAAATATTTTTTCAGAGGTACTGTAGATGCAGATAAAAATTAGTTTTAATTTGCAACCTGATGGAGGTCAGTATAGATGGACTAATAGAGAAAGTCCGACACACTACTAGAAGGCCAAATATTTTTTCAGAGGTAGATGCAGAAAAAAATATATTCAGTTTGCAACCTGATGGAGGTCAGTATAGATGGATTAATAGAACAAGACCCACACACATCTAGAAGCCCAATATTTTTTCAGAGGTAGATGCAGAAAAAAATATATTCAGTTTGCAACCTGATGGAGGTCAGTATAGATGGACTAATAGAACAAGTCCCACACACTGCTAGAAGCCCAAATATTTTTTCAGAGGTACTGTAGATGCAGATAAAAATTAGTTTTAATTTGCAACCTGATGGAGGTCAGTATAGATGGACTAATAGAGAAAGTCCGACACACTACTAGAAGGCCAAATATTTTTTCAGAGGTAGATGCAGAAAAAAATATATTCAGTTTGCAACCTGATGGAGGTCAGTATAGATGGATTAATAGAACAAGACCCACACACAGCTAGAAGCCCAATATTTTTTCAGAGGTAGATGCAGAAAAAAATATATTCAGTTTGCAACCTGATGGAGGTCAGTATAGATGGACTAATAGAACAAGTCCCACACACTGCTAGAAGCCCAAATATTTTTTCAGAGGTACTGTAGATCCAGATAAAAATTAGTTTTAATTTGCAACCTGATGGAGGTCAGTATAGATGGACTAATAGAGAAAGTCCGACACACTACTAGAAGGCCAAATATTTTTTCAGAGCTAGATGCAGAAAAAAATTATATTCAGTTTGCAACCTGATAGAGGTCAGTATAGATGGACTAATAGAGAAAGTCCGACACACTACTAGAAGCCCAAATATTTTTTCAGAGGTACTGTAGATGCAGATAAAAATTAGTTTTAATTTGCAACCTGATGGAGGTCAGTATAGATGGACTAATAGAGAAAGTCCGACACACTACTAGAAGGCCAAATATTTTTTCAGAGGTAGATGCAGAAAAAAATATATTCAGTTTGCAACCTGATGGAGGTCAGTATAGATGGATTAATAGAACAAGTCCCACACACTGCTAGAAGCCCAAATATTTTTTCAGAGGTACTGTAGATGCAGATAAAAATTAGTTTTAATTTGCAACCTGATGGAGGTCAGTATAGATGGACTAATAGAGAAAGTCCGACACACTACTAGAAGGCCAAATATTTTTTCAGAGCTAGATGCAGAAAAAAATTATATTCAGTTTGCAACCTGATAGAGGTCAGTATAGATGGACTTATAGAGAAAGTCCGACACACTACTAGAAGCCCAAATATTTTTTCAGAGGTACTGTAGATGCAGATAAAAATTAGTTTTAATTTGCAACCTGATGGAGGTCAGTATAGATGGACTAATAGAGAAAGTCCGACACACTACTAGAAGGCCAAATATTTTTTCAGAGGTAGATGCAGAAAAAAATATATTCAGTTTGCAACCTGATGGAGGTCAGTATAGATGGACTAATAGAACAAGTCCCACACACTGCTAGAAGCCCAAATATTTTTTCAGAGGTACTGTAGATGTAGATAAAAATTAGTTTTAATTTGCAACCTGATGGAGGTCAGTATAGATGGACTAATAGAGAAAGTCCGACACACTACTAGAAGGCCAAATATTTTTTCAGAGGTAGATGCAGAAAAAAATATATTCAGTTTGCAACCTGATGGAGGTCAGTATAGATGGACTAATACAACAAGTCCCGCACACAGCTAGAAGCCCAAATATTTTTTCAGAGGTACTGTAGATGCAGATAAAAATTATTTTTAATTTGCAACCTGATGGAGGTCAGTATAGATGGACTAATAGAGAAAGTCCGACACACTACTAGAAGGCCAAATATTTTTTCAGAGGTAGATGCAGAAAAAAATATATTCAGTTTGCAACCTGATGGAGGTCAGTATAGATGGACTAATACAACAAGTCCCACACACAGCTAGAAGCCCAAATATTTTTTCAGAGGTACTGTAGATGCAGATAAAAATTAGTTTTAATTTGCAACCTGATGGAGGTCAGTATAGATGGACTAATAGAGAAAGTCCGACACACTACTAGAAGGCCAAATATTTTTTCAGAGCTAGATGCAGAAAAAAATTATATTCAGTTTGCAACCTGATGGAGGTCAGTATAGATGGATTAATAGAACAAGACCCACACACAGCTAGAAGCCCAATATTTTTTCAGAGGTAGATGCAGAAAAAAATATATTCAGTTTGCAACCTGATGGAGGTCAGTATAGATTGACTAATAGAACAAGTCCCACACACTGCTAGAAGCCCAAATATTTTTTCAGAGGTACTGTAGATGCAGATAAAAATTATTTTTAATTTGCAACCTGATGGAGGTCAGTATAGATGGACTAATAGAGAAAGTCCGACACACTACTAGAAGGCCAAATATTTTTTCAGAGGTAGATGCAGAAAAAAATATATTCAGTTTGCAACCTGATGGAGGTCAGTATAGATGGATTAATAGAACAAGACCCACACACATCTAGAAGCCCAATATTTTTTCAGAGGTAGATGCAGAAAAAAATATATTCAGTTTGCAACCTGATGGAGGTCAGTATAGATGGACTAATAGAACAAGTCCCACACACTGCTAGAAGCCCAAATATTTTTTCAGAGGTACTGTAGATGCAGATAAAAATTAGTTTTAATTTGCAACCTGATGGAGGTCAGTATAGATGGACTAATAGAGAAAGTCCGACACACTACTAGAAGGCCAAATATTTTTTCAGAGGTAGATGCAGAAAAAAATATATTCAGTTTGCAACCTGATGGAGGTCAGTATAGATGGATTAATAGAACAAGACCCACACACAGCTAGAAGCCCAATATTTTTTCAGAGGTAGATGCAGAAAAAAATATATTCAGTTTGCAACCTGATGGAGGTCAGTATAGATGGACTAATAGAACAAGTCCCACACACTGCTAGAAGCCCAAATATTTTTTCAGAGGTACTGTAGATGCAGATAAAAATTAGTTTTAATTTGCAACCTGATGGAGGTCAGTATAGATGGACTAATAGAGAAAGTCCGACACACTACTAGAAGGCCAAATATTTTTTCAGAGCTAGATGCAGAAAAAAATTATATTCAGTTTGCAACCTGATAGAGGTCAGTATAGATGGACTAATAGAGAAAGTCCGACACACTACTAGAAGCCCAAATATTTTTTCAGAGGTACTGTAGATGCAGATAAAAATTAGTTTTAATTTGCAACCTGATGGAGATCAGTATAGATGGACTAATAGAGAAAGTCCGACACACTACTAGAAGGCCAAATATTTTTTCAGAGGTAGATGCAGAAAAAAATATATTCAGTTTGCAACCTGATGGAGGTCAGTATAGATGGATTAATAGAACAAGTCCCACACACTGCTAGAAGCCCAAATATTTTTTCAGAGGTACTGTAGATGCAGATAAAAATTAGTTTTAATTTGCAACCTGATGGAGGTCAGTATAGATGGACTAATAGAGAAAGTCCGACACACTACTAGAAGGCCAAATATTTTTTCAGAGCTAGATGCAGAAAAAAATTATATTCAGTTTGCAACCTGATAGAGGTCAGTATAGATGGACTTATAGAGAAAGTCCGACACACTACTAGAAGCCCAAATATTTTTTCAGAGGTACTGTAGATGCAGATAAAAATTAGTTTTAATTTGCAACCTGATGGAGGTCAGTATAGATGGACTAATAGAGAAAGTCCGACACACTACTAGAAGGCCAAATATTTTTTCAGAGGTAGATGCAGAAAAAAATATATTCAGTTTGCAACCTGATGGAGGTCAGTATAGATGGACTAATAGAACAAGTCCCACACACTGCTAGAAGCCCAAATATTTTTTCAGAGGTACTGTAGATGCAGATAAAAATTAGTTTTAATTTGCAACCTGATGGAGGTCAGTATAGATGGACTAATAGAGAAAGTCCGACAAACTACTAGAAGGCCAAATATTTTTTCAGAGGTAGATGCAGAAAAAAATATATTCAGTTTGCAACCTGATGGAGGTCAGTATAGATGGACTAATACAACAAGTCCCGCACACAGCTAGAAGCCCAAATATTTTTTCAGAGGTACTGTAGATGCAGATAAAAATTAGTTTTAATTTGCAACCTGATGGAGGTCAGTATAGATGGACTAATAGAGAAAGTCCGACACACTACTAGAAGGCCAAATATTTTTTCAGAGGTAGATGCAGAAAAAAATATATTCAGTTTGCAACCTGATGGAGGTCAGTATAGATGGATTAATAGAACAAGACCCACACACATCTAGAAGCCCAATATTTTTTCAGAGGTAGATGCAGAAAAAAATATATTCAGTTTGCAACCTGATGGAGGTCAGTATAGATGGACTAATAGAACAAGTCCCACACACTGCTAGAAGCCCAAATATTTTTTCAGAGGTACTGTAGATGCAGATAAAAATTAGTTTTAATTTGCAACCTGATGGAGGTCAGTATAGATGGACTAATAGAGAAAGTCCGACACACTACTAGAAGGCCAAATATTTTTTCAGAGGTAGATGCAGAAAAAAATATATTCAGTTTGCAACCTGATGGAGGTCAGTATAGATGGATTAATAGAACAAGACCCACACACAGCTAGAAGCCCAATATTTTTTCAGAGGTAGATGCAGAAAAAAATATATTCAGTTTGCAACCTGATGGAGGTCAGTATAGATGGACTAATAGAACAAGTCCCACACACTGCTAGAAGCCCAAATATTTTTTCAGAGGTACTGTAGATCCAGATAAAAATTAGTTTTAATTTGCAACCTGATGGAGGTCAGTATAGATGGACTAATAGAGAAAGTCCGACACACTACTAGAAGGCCAAATATTTTTTCAGAGCTAGATGCAGAAAAAAATTATATTCAGTTTGCAACCTGATAGAGGTCAGTATAGATGGACTAATAGAGAAAGTCCGACACACTACTAGAAGCCCAAATATTTTTTCAGAGGTACTGTAGATGCAGATAAAAATTAGTTTTAATTTGCAACCTGATGGAGGTCAGTATAGATGGACTAATAGAGAAAGTCCGACACACTACTAGAAGGCCAAATATTTTTTCAGAGGTAGATGCAGAAAAAAATATATTCAGTTTGCAACCTGATGGAGGTCAGTATAGATGGATTAATAGAACAAGTCCCACACACTGCTAGAAGCCCAAATATTTTTTCAGAGGTACTGTAGATGCAGATAAAAATTAGTTTTAATTTGCAACCTGATGGAGGTCAGTATAGATGGACTAATAGAGAAAGTCCGACACACTACTAGAAGGCCAAATATTTTTTCAGAGCTAGATGCAGAAAAAAATTATATTCAGTTTGCAACCTGATAGAGGTCAGTATAGATGGACTTATAGAGAAAGTCCGACACACTACTAGAAGCCCAAATATTTTTTCAGAGGTACTGTAGATGCAGATAAAAATTAGTTTTAATTTGCAACCTGATGGAGGTCAGTATAGATGGACTAATAGAGAAAGTCCGACACACTACTAGAAGGCCAAATATTTTTTCAGAGGTAGATGCAGAAAAAAATATATTCAGTTTGCAACCTGATGGAGGTCAGTATAGATGGACTAATAGAACAAGTCCCACACACTGCTAGAAGCCCAAATATTTTTTCAGAGGTACTGTAGATGTAGATAAAAATTAGTTTTAATTTGCAACCTGATGGAGGTCAGTATAGATGGACTAATAGAGAAAGTCCGACACACTACTAGAAGGCCAAATATTTTTTCAGAGGTAGATGCAGAAAAAAATATATTCAGTTTGCAACCTGATGGAGGTCAGTATAGATGGACTAATACAACAAGTCCCGCACACAGCTAGAAGCCCAAATATTTTTTCAGAGGTACTGTAGATGCAGATAAAAATTATTTTTAATTTGCAACCTGATGGAGGTCAGTATAGATGGACTAATAGAGAAAGTCCGACACACTACTAGAAGGCCAAATATTTTTTCAGAGGTAGATGCAGAAAAAAATATATTCAGTTTGCAACCTGATGGAGGTCAGTATAGATGGACTAATACAACAAGTCCCACACACAGCTAGAAGCCCAAATATTTTTTCAGAGGTACTGTAGATGCAGATAAAAATTAGTTTTAATTTGCAACCTGATGGAGGTCAGTATAGATGGACTAATAGAGAAAGTCCGACACACTACTAGAAGGCCAAATATTTTTTCAGAGCTAGATGCAGAAAAAAATTATATTCAGTTTGCAACCTGATGGAGGTCAGTATAGATGGATTAATAGAACAAGACCCACACACAGCTAGAAGCCCAATATTTTTTCAGAGGTAGATGCAGAAAAAAATATATTCAGTTTGCAACCTGATGGAGGTCAGTATAGATTGACTAATAGAACAAGTCCCACACACTGCTAGAAGCCCAAATATTTTTTCAGAGGTACTGTAGATGCAGATAAAAATTAGTTTTAATTTGCAACCTGATGGAGGTCAGTATAGATGGACTAATAGAATGATGCTATGCCCAAAAGATTTTACTTCACTAGGTGCAGTAAAAAAATTGGTATTCTATACACAGGTGGTATATCTTGCAACACAGATAGGCTACTCCACTGACTAACACACTCTGCAATAGGCCAAAAAGGATTAGCTTTGCTAGATTCAGCCAAATGCTGTGAAAAAAACTTGCACAGCACTGGCACAGACCTGCCTGGCAAAAACTGATAGGAACTCATGTAACCTTGTCCTGAAAAGGACTCCAATTACAATTAGTCTTTACTCCCACAACCTATCTATTTAAGAGCACAGACCTCCCTGATAAAAGTCGTAGGAAATGCTGTAACCTAGTCCTTAAAAGGACTGCAATCACAACTATTCCCTACTCCCAAGCTATCTGTATATTTGTGCGAAAATTGGCTTGAAATTAACAAGGTATAGCGCACACAGCAACAGCGGTGCCGTCTAACACGCAGCTGCAGCAGTGAGAAAATGGTGGCGACGGGGAAAATGGCTTTCTTCTTATAGGGCAAGGACATGTGACATACACTGCCAATGACACATGCCCTTGCTTGTGTGAAAAAAAGCACTTCGCTCCGTGTGTGCGCTGCTGATAGGCTGACAGATTGCACCTCCCCACTGTAAATGCGGGAAAGAGAAAAAAAAATGGAGATCTTCAATGTTCCTGCAGAGATCCATCCCCTGCCCCTCCCCCCACCCCGCTGTACACTCAAACTGCGTATTAACATTAATTTTCATCATTACTGAGAAAAAATCCAGTTATGATTTTGGTGCACGAACAGTTATCGAACATAACCTCGAACAGCCGAATTTTTCTCAAATTGTTCGTGTTCGCCGAACGGCTCGAACACCGCCCAAAACAGCTCGAATTTGAGATTGGCGAACAGTTCGAGTAGAACAACGCTCATCTCTACTCATCATACTCTGGCTGCAATGCCTCCTCTTTAATTCTCTGCATAGAGCGTTGCAAAAGACAGACAAGTGGGATGCTGACACTAATGATGGCGTCATCGCCACTCACCATCTTGGTGGCCTCCTCAAAGTTTGTCAGGATGGTACATATGTCAGACATCCAGGTCCACTCATGAGGTCTTATGTGTGGAGTCTGACCTGAATATCGATGGCCTTGTTGCAGCTGGTACAGCACAACTGCTCTCTTCTGCTCACAAATCCTTTGCAACATGTGGAGGGTAGAGTTCCAACGTGTGGGGACATCACACACTAGTCGGTGTGCCTTAAGCTGCAAACGCTGTTGCAACACAGCAAGGGCGGTGGAAGCTGTAGCCGACTTGCAAAAATGAGCTGACAGACAGCATACTTTCACGAGCAGATCTGGCAACTCGGGGTATGATTTAAGAAACTGCTGAACCACGAGGTTAAGCACATGAGCCAGGCATGGTACGTGTGTGATCTCGCCTCGCCTCAGAGCCGCCACCAGGTTACGGCCATTGTCACACACGACCATGCCTGGATGTAGGTTCAGCGGTCTGAGCCACAGATCTGCCTGCTCTTTCACAGCTGTCCCCAACTCACAAGCAGTGTGAGGTTTATGAGTTTCAGCACAGCCTGTTGCCCCTTGGCTGAGGCAGCACTGCAGTGCTTCCAGCTTGTAACTGATGTGGTGATATCTGAGATGGAGGCTGAACATGAGGAGGAGGAGGAGGAGGATGCGCAGGAGCTGTACACTGTGGGGGCAACTCTGACTGACATAGGGCCTGCAATTCTCGGTGTGGGGAGGATGTGTTCAGTCCCAATGTCCGACTGAGTCCCGGCTTCCACTATGTTTACCCAGTGTGCCGTCAGGGAGATGTACCATCCCTGGCCACAAGCACTTGTCTACGTGTTCGTTGTCAGGTGGACTCTCCCAGTAACTGCGTTGTTGAGGGCACGGCAGATGTTTTGGGACACGTGCTTGTGTAGTGCGGGAATGGCACACCGGGCAAAATAGTGTCGGCTGGGGACCGAGTACCGAGGGACGTCCACCGCCATAAGGTTGCGGAAGGATTCCATCTCCACCAGCCTAAAAGGCAGCATTTCCAACGCAAGCAGTCATGAAATGTGAGAAATTAGGACTGTGGCCTGTGGGGCGTTAGCTGCGAATTTTTGCTTTCGCTCAAAGGTCTGGGATATGGACAATTGAACGCTGCGGTGGGACGTGGACGTTGATGCTGTTTCTTGAGAAGCTGCCATAACAAGTGAAAACTGAGAGGAGGGGGCATCTTTACATGCGGTATGAACAGGGGATTGCCTTGCACACACAACAGGGGGTTCTATTGCACGCCCAACAGCGGAAGAAGCAGTGGTGACAACCGCTGACACTGGTCGTGGACCCTGGGTTTTGCCCCACAAAGTCGGGTGCTTTGCTGCCATGTGCCTGATCATGCTGGTGGTGGTCAGGCTGGTAGTTTTGTCACCCCTGCTGATGCTGGCATGGCAGGTGGTACAAATGGCCTTTTTGGGGTTATCAGCAGAGTCTTTAAAAAAATTCCAGACTCTGGAAGACCTACCGCTTGTACTGGCAATGTCCCTCGTGTTGGTGTTACAGGGAACGGTTGCCCGCCTTCTGTGTGCGGGCACCACACTGCTTCTTCCTGCCTGTTGGGGTACTCTGCCTCCCTCCCCCTGTATGCTGCTGGCCTCACTCGGCATGTCCTCCTGCCACGTTGGGTCAGTTACTAGATCATCCACCACCTCCTCCACTTCCACTTGCGCACCATGATGTTCCTCCTCACTTCCTGGCAATTGGGTCTCGTCATCGTCCTCCTCTTGTGAAAAATTGCCAGCGTCAACTTCCTGTGGCCGTGGCTGTTCAAATATTTGGGCATCACTACATGGGATCTCCTCTTCCACCACTTCCAGCGTATCAGGCGAGGGACACAAATATGGAAATGGACCAGTGAACAGCTCTTCAGAGTGTCCAAGTGTGGGATCAATTGCTGTCTGACGACATTCGGCATGGTGGGAGGAAGAAGCATCAGGGTGAGGAGGAGTATGCGGTCGAGACTCATGGCTACTAATAGTTGACAGTGTGGAAAACAGACCGGAGGTGGTGGTGCCCAGGTAACTGGAAGTATTATCTGCTATCCAATTAATAACCTGTTCACACTGATCAGTTCGCAATACTGGTGTTGTTCTGTGCTTCCCTAGTAATTCAGTCAAGAAGTGGGAGCGAGAAGATGTGGCTGTTGGTTGAGGCACATTTTCACCTTGGCCACGGCCCCGTCCTCTGCACGTACCTTCACCAGAACGTCCAGTTCCACGTCCCTTGCCACGCACCTTGCCAATTGTAAAGGAAGTAAAATAGCTTACACTCGCACTATCAATGGAAAAAGGGTAATGAAAAGTAGATTAGAACCGTGGAAGAGGAAAACTACAGTTCTATTTCTCTGGCCTACACCCGACTCTTTTAAACAATCAGAACAATCAGGGAAAAACTATTACTGCTTTTCCTTACGGAGAAAATACCAAAACCTGAATAATATAGATTTTTTACCATGGAATGGCAAAACCACAGTTATTGTTTACTGGTGTATACCACACTTTTTAAAATATATAGATTTGCGGCTGAACAGTGAGCGACACACTCAAACTGTTTTTTTTTCAGATACCAAAGGCCCAAAACTGGATACTACAGAGATTTTACCCGTAGAACTGTAAAACCACACTGGGATTTGTCAAGCGTACACCAGACTATTTTCAACAGATATATTTTTGTGTCAGAACACTCAGGAGACACTACTGGTTTTTTTTACTGCAAAAAATGCGAAAAGCAGGATAATACAGATTTTTTACCATTGAAGAGCAAAACCACAGTTTTAATTTACTGGTGTATGCCACACTTTTTATGATATATATAGATTGCGGATGAACAGTGAGAGACCCACTCAAACTGTTTTTTTTTTAGATACCAAAGGCCCAAAACTTGATACTACAGAGATTTTACCCGTGGAACTGCAAAACCACACTTCTGTTTCTGTGGCCTATACCAGACTCTTTTCAACATATATATTTGTGTCTGAGAAATCAGAGACAAACTTTTTTTTTTTTGGGGGGGGGGACACCAATAGGTAAATAAGACTGGTATTTGTACAGTGTGTAGGAGGAAAAAAAAAAGAGGATTTAGATGAAAAAAAAGGATTTTTACTGGCCCCCGGGACCTGCAGCTAAGTCGAGCAATTTCAGAAACAGGAGCACACAGGACTGTAATGCAGCGTTTGCTGGTCTAACCACAGCGTCTCCTATACAGCCTGCCTGCCTGCCTGATATCTGGGATGGATATTAGTCCTGAGAAGGACTGTTTGTTTGTTCTGGCAGCCTTTACATACCCTACACTAACTATTTCGCAAGAAAAATCTCTCCCTAGCTCAGCAGCGCTGTCCCTACACTGTCTGATCCGGAGCGTCTGTGTCCAAGATGGCGGCGCCCGGTTTTAAATACTCGAGGTGACGCTGTGCAGCCAGCCAATCACTGTAATGCCCACAAACAACATGGCTGCGGCATTACAGTGACTGGCTGGCATTCCCTGCATGTTCATTGGATCTGTAAAGAGCGCCAAACATGCAGGGCGGAGACCCGAGCTCCCGCCCGAGTAACCAGGAAATGCTCGGTGCTCGCCGAACATCCCGAGTAGCGTGATGCTTGGGCAAGTACCGAGCAGGGTTGAGTATGCTCGCTCAACACTACTGGTGATAATATCACGCTGGGTGTGCGGAGAACCATTTTTTTGGTTCTGCACCTATCGCCAAGCAGGAAATCTGACCCTAGCTGACCCTAAAGTTAGGCCCTAGGTAGAGAGGGGGAGGGGTGAGCACTGGTCAGCCCCACTGCAAACTAAAGTATGCATAAGGGAAACAAACAAGGGAATACATTTAGCTTAACCCCTTTACCCCCGGGCCATTTTCCGTTTTTTGCTCCCCTAGTTCCCAGAGCCATAACTTTTTTATTTTTCAGGCAATATGGCCATGTGAGGGCTTATTTTTTGCGGGACAATTTGTACTTTTGACCAACATCACTGGTTTACCATATTGTGTACTGGAAAACGGGAAAAAATTCCAAGTGTGGTGAAATTGCAAAAAAAGTGCAATCCCGCAGTTGTTTTTTGTTTGTTTTTTTACCACGTTCAGTGACTGCTAAAACTGACCTGCTATTATTATTCTCCAGGTCATTACAAGTTTGTAGACACCAAACATGTATAGGTTATTTTTTATTTAAGAGGAGGAAAAAATCCAAAATCTACACTTTTTGTGATCTGGGGCTGGGTGAGGGATTATTTTTTGCGTGCCGAGCTGACATTTTTATTGATACCATATTGGGGTAGATATGATGTTTTGATCGCCCGGTATTGCATTTTATTTCTATGTTGCGCGCGACCAAAAACAAGTAATTCTGGTGTTTAGAATTTTTTTCTCGTTACGCCGTTTACCGATCGGATTAATTCTGTTGTTATATTAATAGATCAGACGATTCTTAACGCAACGATACTTAATATGTGTATGTGTTTTTTTTTATTGTTTTATTTTGAATGGGGCAAAAAGGGGGTGATTTAAACCTTTAGTTTTTTTATTTTTTTAATATTTTTAAATACATTTTTGTTTTACTTTTTGCTTGCATGTATAGACTCCATGGGAGACTAGAAGCAGCACTAGCCTGATCGGCTCTGCTGCATATGAGCAGATCGGCTTTATGCAGCAGATGTGCTCACTTGCTATGAGCGCTGACCACTGGGCGGCCCTCATAGAAATTTGGACATGACAACCACAGGGGTCTGCTGCAGTCCCTGGGTTGTCATGCCAACCCATCGATGATCCGCGATCATGTGACGGGGTCACCGATGGGGGGGTAAGTAATGCGCATCCGGTATGCGCGAGTTAAATGCCGCTGTCAGAGATTGACAGCGGCATTTAACTAGTTAACAGCCGTGGGTGGATCGCGATTCCACCTGCGGCTGTTGCAGGCACATGTCAGCTGTATAAATCAGCTGACGTGTGCCCGGTTCAGTGCGGGCTCAGCACCGGAGCCCTTGCTGAACCGGGGGTTCCAATGGGGTCTGTACTATTACGTACCACGTCGGAAAGGGGTTAAAGATGACACTGGGGAAAACAAGGCAACATTCCATGAGGGAACCCCAAGAAAACTCTATTAACTACTAGATTTCCAGGCCTGAATAGATAAGAAACTCTCTATAACCAGCAACCCTCTAGAGAAACTGAGTGTATTTAAGGATACAGAAAGGGTGTGGTAATTAGCATCAGAAGGTGAGGATCACTGCTGGAACCTAAAGGTATAATCCCCAAGCAAGGTGAGGATCACCGCTGGGTCCCAGAGAGAGAGGGATAATTAAAGGATCAGGAAGATGTTTGCAAGGCCAAACGCAGCAACCTTCTACAGCCAGATCCCGTATAACTGTCTGTCAAACCTGACACACCCATGACAGGAAGACACTTGGTTGATTTTTCTTGCTTTCAACAATATTGTTGCTTTGCTTCTGAAGTATGAATGAAAAACAAAGGTGCAATTGAAAAGCTAGTAGCTGTACTATAAAATAAGCACTGTTGTGATTAATCATTGCTACCAGCTCTCCTCTTTCTCTCTCTCTCACTGCAATGTAATTTAGAGAATCCCACGTGTCCACAGTCAAGGTTATCCAAGCCTTCTCTGGTTCATGAAATTTTCTGTATTGTGTAAAATGGTGATGGGAATTTTTGGAAATTCAATACAAATTGGATTCACATCTCTAATGTAAATCTCAGGGTGTTGTCACAGTAAGAGATCATGTCAACTAAAGAAAATAAAGCATTTATTTTCTGGTGGAAAGAATAAGTAGATAAAATAATAACAGATAAATTATGTAAAATGGGGATCTTTTTACAGAATGAATAAAAGACATCATCGGGGTGCTACATAAAGAATTGTTTAATAACACCTGTGTCAGAACATGACGATAAACTCATTTATCTTTTCACATAGCTTTTAAATATTAGCAGATGGCCTTAAGCTGCGTGCACAAAATAGCATCATCTATTGCAAATATAAGGAAACTATTAGGTATAGTATTAGTGTGCAAAAGCAGTTGTCACTAATTTTCATCTAAAAGTTAAAAGTGACTTGTTTCCTTTAAGACGACCTTTTGAAAGTACTGGTTACTTATCAAGACATCCATCTGTGTGCTTCAACAGAGCACATTAATATTTCCATTCATTTCAAAACCATTAATGATCATTATGACAGGCAGTTATGAATGCAGGGTTAAATTAAAAATTCTTTTTATTGAAATCATAAAAGCAATGTTTATAATTTCACTTTGAACTGTAGTAAAAATAAAATTGTTAAAGATACATCTGATTAGCTTGATCTATATTGTGTGGCTTTGATCTCCCCTTACTTTGAAGATAATTTTTAATAAAATGATGTACTCAGGTGATAATATTAGCATAAAAGATCCACCTTTTCACATGTCAGGGAAAGTACAATGCAAAGATAGGACAATTATGTCAAGAAGAATACACGACATTAGAAAGTTTCTTTATCAGAGAAGACATAGGTCAGCCATGATGGTTACCAAATTGTTATGATTAATGTTTTATCTATCTATCTATCTATCTATCTATCTATCTATCTATCTATCTATCTATCTATCTATCTATCTATCTATCTATCTATCTATCTTTCTAATACAACTATATCTTCATATATCTAACTTACTGTCTAATATAACTATATATCCATATATAAAAAAAAACTGACCAGCAGTTGCTACCTGCTTTTTAAATTTGTAGGTTTTTAGCCCGGGAGAGGCATGTTCGATAAATATTAGGTTTAGGGTCTCATCACAGGAAGGTCACCTTGCTGTGGTTGATGGGCATACATGAATTGCGCGCTAAGTACCTTAATTTTTATAAGTATATTCCATCTAGCAGTAATGCAGTTAAAAATTTCATATATTTAATGTTTTTATACATCTTAATGCTTACAGTGTGCTGCTGTATTCTTGTTTGTGTATATCCATATAGCTATCCTACTGTCTATCTAATTTTCTAAATTAGAAAAGCAGGAGCAGCACAAGTGAAAGATGGTTGCAGAGCCTCCCTGGCGAAGACCAAGACATCCAGATAAGAAGTAAAGAATGGAGGCAGCACACCAGGCAATATGGAAAAAAACAAAACGGTGATTTATTAGTAGAGATGAGCAAATATTTTAATTTTCGGTACAGATTACGATCGTCGAGTTTGCAATATTCGACGATTTATTCGCCGAATATTCGCCGAACATAGCCGAACACCATGCAAACACACCTTCAAACGGGCCCAAAAGCTGCCAAAACAGATCAAATTAGGGACAGACACCACCAAAGTGGCAACAATTTCACTAGAGTAGAGATAGTATAATTAGGACCGACATTTCTTCCATTACAGCCAACTCAGCAGATGGAGACACAACAGAAGTCTCCACATTTCCAAAAATTAGTGGCAGACACCACCAAAGTGGCATCAATTTCAATAGAGTAGAAACAGTATAATTAGGACCGACACCTCCTGCACTACAACCAATCCAGGATATGGAGACCCAACGAGGAGTGTTCACATTTCCAAAAATTAGTGGCAGACACGACCAAAGTGGCATCAATTTTATTAGAGTAGAAATAGTATAATTAGGACCGACACAAGTGATGAGCGAGCACTAAAATACTTGGGTACTTGTTGCTCGATTAGAGCAAATTGTAATGCTCGAGTGCTTGGTTCGACTAGTGAGCCCAATGTAAGTCTATGAAAAACTCGAGCATTTTTCCGGCAGCTCCCCCTGGCGGTCTGCAGAGGGCCTAAAAATTGCCCAAATTGATGGGAACAGTGCTCAAATGACATGGGAACAGCATGGGGAAGACTTCTGGAAGCATTTCTGACTCCCAGGTCAATGCTGTCAACAATGTTGTCAGAGATATTATGCCACTTTTACGGACTCACAATAAAACATACAAAAACTAAACCAAAATGGATTTTCCTGGGAAATATGTTAAGGAACATCCTTTCCAGGGTAATGACTTGTATATAAAGCAAAATAAATATACAAAAACAAAAATGCTCCTCCACAACTTGGACTGTGTTCACACGTAGCATTTTTGATGTTTTTTTTGCACTTTTGCATTGCTTTCAACCAAGACAAATGCATTCACCAGGAAATGTCATTTTAACATTTTACAACCTTGTCTGGCCATGTGGGGTGTGACACATCATCAGACACAACCTGTTTCATTTATGATGGAGGGACTCTGAAAGTCACAAAGTCTATTTTTAAAGGGCCATCAGGCGGCACTTAGTATTCTTAAAGGGCCAGCATTCGGCCCTCGCTATTGCTAGAGAGCCATCAGCCGGCTATGCTTTGTTGTTCCCATTATTGATGAGTGGGTCTCCTTATACTGTTATTGTGTATGCAGTGACTGCAAGGACTGCCAAAAATTTGGCGCAACCCAATACCCTTTGAAGAGACATAGAGAAGGGTCTCCTTAAAAAAAATGTTCTCATTATAAAGGAGCGGGTCTCCTATAGAGGTAATGCCAATGCTGTGACTGCAAGGGCTGCCAAAATTTGGGAAAAACCCCACTAACAATTTTAAGACACAAAAGGGAGAGCCAGGTGATGGCACTGTCTTTGCCACCAAGTGAGATCACGGTGAAGGAACTTCAGGTTGCTCATAAGTAAAAAAAATTTTTTTTAATTATTCACAGTAATATAAAACAATAAAACATATATACACAATGCATTTCGGCTGTTTGCAGCCTTCTTCAGGTGCACTCTGTCGGTGACGAGGTGCTGATGCAATGGGCTCATATTGCCCTGCTAGCAGTTCTTGCCCCTTGCAAGAGACGTAGATATGGTGATATCGTAGATATGGTGCTGATATGGTGGAGGAGGATGAGGAAGAGGAGAAGGAGGAGGACAAGTGCAAATAGACAAAATCAGGAAGTGTATACCCATTTTTTGGTGTGAAGACAGAGGTGCAAGGGAATAGAGTTAGACCTCCCAAAAAAAAGAGACTGTTTTTGAGTTTATGTTACGCAACTATCATTCAGTGATGCTGTGAAGTCTGGCCCAATCCAGCTTGTTCAATTTTTATAAGGGTCAGCCTGTCAGCATTTACAGTTGATAGGCGGATGCGCCTATTGGTTATAATTTCACCGGCGACACTAAAAATCAGCTCTGACAAAACACTAGCGGCAGGGCAGGCCAGGACCTCCAAAGTGTAGAGAGCCAGTTATTGCCACGTATCCAGCTTGGATACCCAATAATTATAGGCACAGAGGAATCATGGAGGACATTGGTACGGTCGGCAGGGTACTCCCTCAGCATCTTCCGCAACTTTTCCCTCCTTGGGAGAGTACCCCGCTTATCAGGGCTTGTGCGATGGGAGGGCCTGAGAAAACTGTCCCAGAACTTTGACAGTGTTCCTCTGCCTCTGCTGGATTGCATTCATATCTTGCTCGCCTGTACTCTTGGCTGTCCAATGAGCTGTGACCTCTGTCGTCAGCGTTTTCAGATGGGAATTTTTAAAATATTTACTCATCAAGGGCATTCTCATACTGCCTCATTTTATTAGGCCTGTCCTGCGTGGGAATAAGAGACAGAAAGTTCTCCTTGTAGCGTGGATCTACAAGTGTTACCAACAAATAATGACTGTCGCCTAAAATTTTGAGAAAGCGAGTGTCACGTGAAAGGCAGCGTAACATAAACTCAGCCATGTGTGCCAGACTTCTAACAGGCAAGACTTACATGCCATAACCAAGAGGACGACTGACCATGCTCTCTTCCTCATCCTCCTCCTCTTCCTCCTCCTCCTCCCTGTCCTCAGGCCATCCATGCTGAACAGATGGTATGACAGTTGTGCAGGTAGTACCGTCTATAGCGCAGGAAACTAGTTTCTGTTCTTCCTCCTCCTTCTCCTCTACCTCATTGTCACCCATTCCATTAGGATGACATGAGGTAGGGCTGTGTGGAATCACCCTGTATGGTTCCTTGCTCCATATCATTGTGCTCATCCTGCAATTCATCCTTTTTATTTGTGAACAGAGAGCATTTCAGAAGACAGAGAAGCGGGATGGTGAAGCTAATTATGGCGACATCGCCAATCACCATCTTGATGCAGTCCAGAAAGTTTTGGAAGATGGTATATATGTCTGACATCCATGTCCACTCCTGAGGTTTTATGTGTGGAGTCTGACCTGAATACCGACGGCCTTGTTGATGCTGGTAGTCAACAACTGCCCTCTTTTGCTCACAAATCCTTCCCAACATCCGCAATGTAGAGTTCCAACGCGTGGGGACATCGCAGATCAGTCGGTGAGCTGGAAGCTGCAAATGCTGCTGAAGCACGGCAAGGGAGGTGGAAGCTGCTGCTGACTTTCTAAAATGGGCACGCAGGTGGCGTACATTGACTATCAGATCTGTCAGATCCATAAAGGTTTTGAGAAACCGCTGAACCACATGGGCCAGGCATGGTATGTGTGTGAGCTCGCCTCGCCTCAGAATCGCCACCAGGATCCGGGGATTGTCACACATGACCATGCCTGACTGTAGGGTCATCAGTGTCAGCCACAGATCTGCCTGCTCTTTCAGAGCTGTCCATAACTCTTCAGTATTGTGCAGTTTGTCACCTAAGCATATTAGCTTCAGCACAGCCTGTTGCCGCTTGGCAGAGGCAGTGCTGCAGTGTTTCCTGCTTGTGACTGATGTGGACATATTGGAGGTGGAGGCTGAAGAGGAGGAGGAGGAGGTTCTGGAGCTGTAGATTGTGGGGGGCAACCCTGATTGACCCAGGGCCAGCAATCCTTGATGTCGGGAGGACGTGTTCCATCCCAAGGTCCGACCGGTTCCCGGCTTCGACTATATTAACCCAGTGTGCCATCAGCGAGATATACCATCCCTGCCCACAAGCACTTGTCAATGTGTCCATGGTTATTTTGAATTTCCCAGTAACTGCATTGTTGAGGGCACGTCTAATGTTGTGGAACACGTGAACGTGTAATGTGGGGACCGCACACTGGGAGAAATAGTGGCAGCTGGGGACCGGCCGCCACCATCAGTTTGCGGAAAGCTGCTGTCTCCACGAACCTAAACAGCAACATTTCGAGCCCAAGCATTCGTGAAATGTGTAAATTCTGCGCTGGGACAAGGACACGCTTGCTGATGGTGCTAGTTGAGAATGATCAACGACAGATGCAGGGCGGGAGGCATCTTGGCATGCACCATGGACAAGTGATTGGCGTGCACGCACAACAGCGGAACAAGCAGTGGTGTCACCCGCAGACACTGTTTGCTGTCATGCGTCTGATCATGCAGGTGGTGGTCAGGCTGCTAGTTTTTCTACCCCTGCTGATGCTGGCCTGGCAGGTGGTGCAAATGGCCTTTTTGAGGTTATCTGCAGAGTCTTTCAAAAATAACAAGACTCGGGAAGACCTAACAGTTGTACTGGCAATTTCCATCATGTTGGCGTTATGAGGAACACTTTCCCGCCTTTTGTCTGCGGCCACCACACTGCTTCTTCCTGCCTGCTGTTGTGCTATGCCTCCCTCCCCCTTTGTGCTGCTGTCCTCGCTCTGTATGTCCTCTTGCCAGGTTGAGTCAGTTACTATATCATCCATCACCTCGTCTTCCACTTCCGCACCCTGGTCCTCCTCTTGATTTTCTGGCATCATTTCTTTTCATCATCATCATCATCCACCTCTAGAGACAGTAATTGCACTCTCCCACCGTCGCCTTTGTGTAACCGTGGTGGCTTCACTATTTGGGCATCACTATACGCGTTCACCTCTTGACTAGCTTGAAGCTGGCCGGGCAAGAGGCCCAAGTCTACAAATGGAAAAGTGAACAGCTCTTCTGAGTGTCCAAGTGTGGGATCAGTTGTCTCCGGGCACTTGGCATGGTGGGAGAAAGGAAGATCAGGGTGAGGAATATGCGGTCCAGACTCTCGGCTACTGAGACTTGACCATGTGGAAGACAGGGTGGTGGTGGTGGCAAAGTGACTGGAAGAATTATCTACTATTCAACCAACAACCTTTTGACACTGCTCTGGGTTCAATAGTGGTGAACTGCGGTCCCCTAGTAATTGGGACAGGTAGGAAGATGTGGGTTTTGAATAGCTTGACCGACACACTACAACAGAATGGAAATGGAATAAATGGCTGATTTTGGAACAGTCTTATAGGTGATATGTCTGACAGAGAACCACGGTTTTAAATAGCAGGTCTGTAATTTACTAATACTATTCTACACAGAGATCTAGTGTGGATAGCTTGACCCCCACACTCCAAGGAAATGAAAATGGAAGAAATGGCTGAATTTCGAACACTCTTATAGGTGTTAAGTCTGACAGAGAACCACTGTTTTAAATAGCAGGCCTGTAATTTGCTAATACTATTTTTCACAGACACCTAATGTGAATAACTTGAACAATACATTGCAACAGATTGGAAAAGGAAGAAATGTCTGATTTTGGAACAGTATTATAGGTGATATGTGTGACAGACAACCACGGTTTTAAATAGCAGGCCTGTAATTTACTAACACTATTCTTCACAGACACCAAGTGTGAATAGCTTGACCAACACACTGCAACAGAATGGAAAAGGAGGCCAATATTTTCCACTTTCAGTTTAAAATTCTGGATTTTTATTGCTGAAATATGGAACATATCTGGCTTTATTATGCAGTGAGAACAAGCAAATGGAGCAGAAAAATGGTGTACTCTGGATTGCTTTTTAACAAATAACCAGAATTAAGATAAAAAATGTTTTCCCTGGCCCCTGATATCTGGGGCTATGTCTACAAATATCTGTAATTATTACAGCAGCAGCAGACGGGACGTTTAACGGACCCTCTTGTGCTGTATCATACACCACAGTCTGAAACATACATTGCCTGCCTACCACTGATTATATGATTATATGCAGGTGGGTTAGTCCTCAGAAGGACTGTTAGATCAGATGGATATATATATATATATATATATATATATATATATATATATATATATACAGTACAGACCAAAAGTTTGGACAAACCTTCTCATTTAAAGATTTTTCTGTATTTTCATGGCTATGAAAATTGTACATTCACACTGAAGGCATCAAAACTATGAATTAACACATGTGGAATTATATACTTAACAAAAAAGTGTGAAACAACTGAAAATATGTCTTATATTCTAGGTTCTTCAAAGTAGCCACATTTTGCTTTGATGACTGCTTTGCACACTCTTGGCATTCTCTTGATGAGCTTCAAGAGGCCGTCACCAGAAATGGTTTTCACTTCACAGGTGTGCCCTGTCAGGTTTAATAAGTGGGATTTCTTGCCTTATAAATGGGGTTGGGACAATCAGTTGTGTTATGCAGAAGTCTGGTGTATACACAGCTGATAGTCCTACTGAATAGACTGTTAGAATTTGTATTATGGCAAGAAAAAAAGCAGCTAAGTAAAGAAAAACGAGTGGCCATCATTACTTTAAGAAATGAAGGTCAGTCAGTGTGAAAAATTGGGAAAACTTGGAAAGTGTCCTTAAGTGCAGTTGCAAAAACCATCACGCGCTACGAAGAAACTGGCTCACATGAGGACCGGGGCGGTCCTCATGTGAGGAAGACCAAGAGTCACCTCTGCTTCTGAGGATAAGTTTATCCGAGTCACCAGCCTCAGAAATCGCAGGTTAACAGCAGCTCAGATTAGGGACCAGGTCAATGCCACTCAGAGTTCTAGCAGCAGACACATCTCTTCAACAACTGTTAAGAGGAGACTTTGTGCAGCAGGCCTTCATGGTAAAATAGCTGCTAGGAAACCACTGCTAAGGACAAGCAACAAGCAGAAGAGACTTGTTAGGGCTAAGGAACACAAGGAATGGACATTAGACCAGTGGAAATCTGTGCTTTGGTCTGATGAGTCCAAATTTAGGATCTTTGGTTCCAACCACAGTGTCTTTGTGCGATGCAGAAAAGGTGAACGGATGGACTCTAGTAGCCTGGTTCCCACCATGCAGCATGGAGGAGGTGTGATGATGTGGGGGTGCTTTGCTGGTGACACTGTTGGGGATTTATTCAAAATTGAAGGCATACTGAACCAGCATGGCTACCACAGAATCTTGCAGAGGCATGCTATTCCATCTGGTTTGTGTTTAGTTGGACCATCATTTATTTTTCAACAGGATAATGACCCCAAACACACCTCCAGGCTGTGTAAGGGCTATTTGACCAAGGAGGAGAGTGATGGGGTGCTGCACCAGATGACCTGGCCTCCAAAGTCACCATACCTGAACCCAATCAACATGGTTTGGGGTGAACTGGACCGCAGAGTGAAGGAAAAAGGGTCATCAAGTGCTAAGCATCTCTGGGAACTCCTTCAAGATTGTTGGAAGACCATTTCCGGTGACTACCTCTTGAAGCTCATCAAGAGAATGCCAAGAGTGTGCAAAGCAGTCATCAAAGCAAAAGGTGGCTACTTTGAAGAACCTAGAATATAAGACATATTTTCAGTTGTTTCACACTTTTTTGTTAAGTATATAATTCCACATGTGTTAATTCATAGTTTTGATGCCTTCAGTGTGAATGTACAATTTTCATAGTCATGAAAATACAGAAAAATCTTTAAATGAGAAGGTGTGTCCAAACTTTTGATCTGTACTGTATATATATATACACATATTGTCAAAATTGTTGGTACCCCTCGTTTAATGAAAGAAAAACCCACAATGGTCACAGAAATAACTCGAATCTGACAAAAGTAATAAATTAAAAATCCATGAAAATGAACAAATGAAAGTCAGTCATTGCTTTTCAACCCTGCTTCAACAGAAGTTTTAATACAATTAAACTCATTAAATAGGCCTGGACAGAAATTATGGTACCGCTGAAAATATTGTGACAAAAGGGACATGTTAAATCAAGTTGTGTCCACTAATTAGCATCACAGGTGTTTACAATTTTGTTATCAATTAATGGGCCTGTATGTAGGGCTACAGAAAAATAAAAAAAATTTTAGACAAGCATGTTAAAGTTAAAGTTTATAAGTAGTGTTGAGCCACACCCGTAGTGTTCGAGTTCGGTTCGGTACGTCGAACACCATTATGTTCGCCGAACTGTTCGTCGAACTGTTCATCGAACACCTTCGAACACCGTTAAAACCAATGGCAAGCAAACAAAAACACATAGAAACACATAGAAAACACCTTCAAAGGTGTCCAAAAGCTGACAAACTGCTCAGAAGACCCAACTAACACATGGAAAAGTGCCAAGTACATATAGTCATGCGAATTGAAAAAAGGTGGAGGAGTAAAAGGAGGGGGAGACACCGATATAGGCATGTCATGCCCTTCTAAAACCAAAAAAGTGCGAAGCCGACACGGCCAATCGGTTCCTGCCCGTGCGACCTCAGTGTCGCCGGGTTTGTGCCAGAGCCGCGGTGGACCCTGACGGCCAGCCCCCCTCTCCCAATACTGGTGCCTGTCCGCTGGTGGGTCGAGCAAGCCCTAATGCGGTGGAGGCAGGTCTAATTTTTTTAATTTAAATTGTCTCTCTAATTTGAATGAGTACACTTTAAATCCTTTAACAAGGATCTATTGGAGGGCAAGTCTCATGCTAGGAGCCACGTAATTCCAGCTCCAGTAGCGTCCACTAAATCTGCTGCAGTTAAAAAGCTTTTATAAGGATCGAGCTTGGCGGTCCACCGCAAGGCGTCCTACCGCCAGTCCCAGCCCCTGTGCCTTGGGGTGCCTCCCCGATGCTCTTCACTGAGTGTCCCAGGGGCCCGAACTATTTCCTTTGAAAAAATTAAGTGTCCAAACTACAGGTGGTGTAGCTTGCTTAACAGCTGGGATAATCTGCTGACTAGCAGACACTGCTACGAGGCACAAAGTATTTCCTGGGCTAGATGCAGTTAAAAATTTGTAATTAGTTACTCTTGTTGGATGCTGAAAAAGCATTCCATAGAGTCTCCTGGCACGTCATATATTATTCTCTTAAAAAGCTTGGGGTAGGGGTCTAGGGGACCATTTTATAGCCAAAATCACGGCCCTGTATCGCAATACGTCACCTAGGCTGAAGATAAATGGAACATTTTCATCACCTTTCATAATCACCAATGGGGCAAGGCAGGGATGTCCTCTGTCCCCTCTCTTATACATCCTAGTGACGGAGCACCTGCTCTCATCAATTCGCCATAACCCCAATATTAGGTGGATTGAGGTGGGAGGCACCGAGCACAAGTGCTCTGCATTTGCTGATGATGTCCTAGTATATATCACTCAATCACATATATCCATCCCTGCTGTTATGGCTGAAATAGATCACTTTGTTACATGGTCAAATTTTAAAATCAATGAAGTGAAGTCTGAGGCCCTCGATGTCTCCCTCCCCAAATCCATACAGGATTCCATCCAGTCCAACTTTCCCTTTGCCTGGCCCTCACAGGGTATCAAATACTTAGGAATTCGTATTCATAGAGACCTCTCTCATCTATGTTATCTTAATTTTGGGCCCTTTATTGAACAACTCCATACAGACCACGGTTGGCAAGTTAGAACTGTAAGATTCACTACGTGAACCTCTGGTGTTTTGTGGAAAAGCACATGTACACTGTGTTCCAAATTATTATGCAAAAAGTGTTTAGGAGTGATAAGGTATGAATTTTTTTGTTTGTCAGTTAAACTCATTGATGGTGATGTGTGTCAGGGCTCTTTATATCACTATAATCTATTGCAGACACCTGTGCTAATTAGTTTGGCAGGTGTGTCCAATGAAAGGCAAGACTACTTAAGAAGGCTGTCCCACATTATTAAGCAGCCTACATTTTCGGCCAAAATGGGAAAGAAAAAGGATGTGTCGGCTGCTGAGAAGCAACAAATTGTGGAGTGTTTAGGTCAAGGCATGACTACAATCAACATTGCCGAGACACTTCATCATGATCATCGCACAATCAAGAAGTATGTAGTTGATTCACAGTACACACGTGTGCGTGCTTATAAAGGAAAATTGAGTACTCTTTCCTACAGGCAATTACGTCAGGTTAAAAGAGCAGCAGCAAAAAAGCCTTGTCATAGCAGCAGACAAGTTTTTAAAGCTGCTGGTGCCTCCAACGTCCCCCGAACAACAAGACGCAGGGTCCTTCAGAGGTTTGCAGCTGTGCGTAAGCCATCCTGTCGAATTCCTCTATCCACTGTACACAAGCAGAAACGGCTCCAGTGGGCCAAACAATACATGAAGACTGACTTCAAAACTGTTTTGTTCACCGATGAGTGCCGTGCAACGCTCGATGGTCCAGATGGATGGAGTGGAGGATGGCTTGTTGATGGACAACCCATGGAAACACGGCTACGGCGCCAACAAGGAGGAGGTGGAGTAATATTTTGGGCTGGAATCATGGGGAGAGAGATTGTCGGCCCCTTTAGGATCCCTGAAGGGGTAAAGATGAACTCCATAATGTTTGTGGAGTTTCTCAAACAGCACTTCCTGCCATGGTTCAAGAACAAGAACCGTGTATTCTGCAGCAAGATCATTTTCATGCATGATAATGCACCGTCTCATGCTGCACATAACACATCTGCATCTCTGGCTGATATGGGCATAAAAGGGGACAAACTTATGGTGTGACCCCCATGCTCCCCTGACCTCAACCCCATTGAGAACCTCTGGAGCATCATCAAAAGGAGGGTCTACATTGGCGGGAGGCAGTTCACATCTAAGCAACAGCTCTGGGAGGGTATTCGGTCCTCATGCAAAACAATTGAAGCAGAAACCATCCAAAACCTGACAAATTCAATGGACGAGAGAGTTGAGAAGCTCCTGCAAATGTAACATCACCTAGAATAAAGTTTTGAGTTGAAAACTGTTTGATTTCATTTTCTAATAACCTGCTAATGCTTATAATTTCAAAAATGACCATTTTTTTGTTCTTTATTAAAATGAAAAGGTTGATCGAAGAGTGTGGGGGATCTAAGAGTGTGGCAACCCAGTAGTCAGGATTATTTCGAATTCTGACAATCTGAGGGTCATGCCGCAGGTAGTGCAGAAAGAAGGCACTCATGTGTCTTGCGCATCTAGGACCCCCTAAATTATTTTCCGGGCTAGATGCAGCTAAAAATTATTATTAATTTGAAAGCTGGTGGAGCTTAGCATAGATGGCCTAATAGAATCAGTACTGCAAACTGCTACAAGGCCCAAATTATTTTCCAGCCAAGATACAGATAAACATGATTAGTAATTTGAAAGCTTAAAACGGTTGGTGAGGTGATTTTAACAAATCATCAAGCTTTTACTCTCCCCAGGATGACACACAGGTAGAAAATTAATTTCTGGTCCATGATTTGTTCATCTTTATGAACGTGAGTCTGTCTACATTATCAGTGGAGAGCCGCGTGCGCTTATCTGTCACCACACCACCAGCAGCGATTAACACACGTTAAGACAGAACGCTGGCTGCGGGGCATGTCAAGATCTCCAAGGCGTAAGTGGCGAGCTCCGGCCATTTATCCAGATTGGAAGCCCAAAAAGAGCAAGGGTCCAGTGACACAGTCATGGCTTCATTGTTTACTTGGAGATACTCCTGTACCATCGTCTCTAGGCGTTGACTATGTGTCAGACTTCTTGTCTCCTGTGGCTTTGCAAAGGATGGGCTAAAAAAGTGGTGAAATGATTCAGCAAAATTGATGTTACCAGCAGATACTGTGTTTCTGTAACGTTTTGAGTGCTGAACACTCGACGGTCCCACGGTTGGCAAGTTGGAACTGTGAGATTCACTACGTGCACCACTAGTGTTTTGGGGAAAAGCACATGTAAGATTCTGCAACAGTCTCTGCTGATACTCCTGCATGCGTGCATCTCTTTCTATGGCAGGAATAATTTCTGCAAATTTACTTTTGTACCGGGGATCTAACAGTGTGGCAACCCAGTAGTCAGGATTATTTCTAATTCTCACAATTCGAGGGTCATGTTGCAGGTAGTGCAGCAAGAAGGCACTCATGTGTCTTGCGCTTCCAGGAGCACCAAGTCCCTGTTGTGTTGGTGGCGAGGTAACAATCATGCTTCCTTCCTCTACCCTCTCACCCCAACCTCGCACAACAGAAATGTGATCAAGGTCTCCCTCATCTGATTAGTCTTCCATCAGTTCGTCCTCCACTTCTTCCTAGGCTCCTGCACCTTCCTCACTAGTTTGGCTGCTACCATGCGCCCTGATAAATCCATCTCCCCCACCTACACATGAATGCCGCCTTGGTGCTGCCGACCGTCTGGACCTTGCAGATGTTAGCCCTTCCGCATACAACTCCTCCTCCTCTACTTCCTCCACCTCCTCTTGTGCCACCACATGACTCCGAATTCTGTTTAACATGTGCTCCAGCATGTAAATCACCGTAATAGTCATGCTGATAATGGCATCGTCAGCACTAAACATCTTTGTTGCCATTTCAAAACTGTACAGAAGGGTGCATAGGTCCCTGATCTGAGACCACTCCTCCAGTGTGATGTGCCCCACCTCTGGATCTCGTTGGCCCAGGCTATACATCAGAACATATTGCACCAGGGCTTGTCGGTACTGCCACAGTCGCTGCAACATGTGCAGAGTTGAATTCCACTGGGTAGGCACATCGCATTTTAGCCAGGGAAGTGGCAGGCCCAACAACTTCTGTAGAGATGTTAGTCGCTGAGCTGCGGGATGCGAACGGCGGATGTGAGCACACAGCGACCGTGCCCACTGCAGAAGGCCATCTAGTCCGGGATAGTGGGCTAAAAATTGCTGGACAACCAGGTTCAACACGTGAGCCATACATGGCACGTGTGTGACATTTCCCCGGCGAAGGGCCGCACCAGGTTTGCAGCATTGTCGCACACGGCCTTCCCTGGTTTCAGGTCCAGTGGAGACAACCATTCATGAAACTGGTTCTCCAGAGCTGACCACAACTCCTCAGCTGTGTGACTCACATTTCCCAGACATTTCAAAGTAAAAACTGCCTGATGACGTTGAGCCCTACTGCAAGCATAGTAAGGAGGTGTGCAGGATTCCTTCTGCGCAGTTAGAAAGCTTGTGGCATGACCAGACAGGCTTTGGGTGCAGGTGGAGGACCGAGAGGAGGTTGAGGAGGCATAAGCAGTGGAGGAACTTCGAGATAAAGAGGATTGACGCACAACTCGTGGGGACGGTAAGACTTGGACAGCAGCCCCTAGTCCTGCTGTCACCATAGTTACCCAGTGAACGCCCCTGTCCATGCCTACTTGTCCAAGTGTCTGTGGTGAAATGCACCCTGTCACACACAGAGTTTCTCAAAGAAGTGGTGATGTTGTGTGCGACATGCTGGTGGAGCGCAGGCACACCTTTCTTTGAGAAGTAGTGCCGACTGGGCATCTGGTACTGGGGCACTGCGACGGACATAAGGTCTCGAAAATTCTCTGTGTCCACCAGGCGGAAAGGCAGCATTTCTGTAGCCAAGAGCTTGCAGATGGTGAAATTCAACCTCTTAGCTTTCTCATGGCTAGGAGGAAATGGTCTTTTACTTGTCCACTTCTGAGGAACCGAGGGCTGGCTGTTGTGCTTAGACGGGGTTGAGAAGGGTGTCCCCGGCAAACTGCCGGTCTGTGAGGAAGATGCAGGCGGACATGTTAGGTTGCCTTGATCCAAAGGTGGTGCTATCGATGTCGGACAGCGCTGAACACCAGCTGGTGTTTCCACCTCCAAAGAAAATGATCACCTGCCAATCACGCTGGCTGATGCGGGTAAAGAGGTGGCAGGTCTGTGTCCCAAAACAGGTGTGACTGCTGTCCCCCCAGTCACAGAGGATGAAGAGGCCACGGATGCACAAGATGTGGCAGCCGGTGGTTGGTCCGGCTGGGTAGGACGCAATGTAGCACCGTGAGCTTCCCACTGCAACTTATGCTTCATATCCATGTGCCGGTTCATGCATGAAGTACTCAAACTATGTATTTTTTGGCCTCTACTTAGTTTTTGCTGACAAATGTTACAGATAACATTTATCGATCTGAAGAAATGTTCAGGCTATGCAAGGCTTAGCACCCATGCGACCTGAAGAGTCACCACGACTTGTGGTCAGAGGCAGAGTTGTGTTTGAGGATGCAGTTGTTGACGTGCTTCCAGTACTACGTCTCTGTCCAGGAAGGCGCAACCTGACCTCGTTGTCACTAGCATCCTCCTCCACCTCCTCTGCTGACCTCATCGACTGGCTGACTGTGGGTTGACAGTAAGTGGGATCTCCAACCTCGTCATCATCACCCTGTGTGTTATCACACCCGTCGTCCTCAGAGCCAACCTCTTCCTGCCCTGACAAAAAACTCAAGTTGTCGCTCCAATCAGGTATTTGAGTCTCATCATCATCTTCCTCATTGTCTCCACCAACAGGAGTTACAGTTTGGGAACGAGGGTCTACATTATGGTCAGAACCTTCTGCGTCTGGTCCTGGATCCGACTCATAAAGATTCTGGGCATCAGTGCAGATCATTTCCTCGTCTGGATTCACAGAAGCTCTGGAGCCGACCTCTGATTCCCAGGCTATAGTATGAGTAAACAGTTCTGCAGACTCAACCATCTGCTCCACCCCATACTCAGACGGGCACCTGAAGACTTGGGAGCTGTGAGGAAGCAAGTGCGATTGGGGTGACACCTCTGAGGACTGAATTATTTGTGATGTTGAAGTTGAGGTGGAGGAGAGCCCACTTAAAGGAGCACTTGATATTCGTTGAAGCACCGGCTTTTTTTGTGCCTCATCTGGAATTTGTAGCGATTGGCGTGGCTGTAAGAAAGCTATCTTATCATATTGTCCGCTAAAAGAAGTAGACATCTTAGTTTGGCAGGAAGATGGTCTTTCTTCTGCACATGTTACTGTTGCTTTAACACCTACCCCACTGACACAACCTTTTTTTCCCTTCCCAACATGCCTATTCCCCTTTCCACCAGCAGCAGGACTTTTTCCACTCATTTTGGTGGTTAACTAATTGACAACTCTGGAGTTGTTTGCATAAAAAACAATGGATGGGAACCGAGCAGAGCTGAGTGGCCAAACTGTGGTATTAGCCCAAAAGTATTGGCTGGGTTAGATGCAGATAAAAATTATTTTGAATTTGCAACCAGGTGGAGGTTAGCATAGATGGACTAATAGAACAAGTCCCACACACTGCTACAAGCCGAAATATTTTTTCAGAGCTAAAAGCAGATAAAAATTATATTGAATTTGCAACCTGGTGGAGGTTAGCAAAGATGTACTAATAGAACAAGTCCCATACACTGCTACAAGCCGAAGCCGAAATATTTTTTCAGAGCTAGATGCAGATAAAAATTATTTTGAATATGCAACCTGGTGGAGGTTTGTATAGATGGACTAATAGAACAAGTCCCACACACCGCTACAAGCCGAAATATTTTTTCAGAGCTAGATGCAGATAAAAATTATATTCAATTTGCAACCTGGTGGAGGTTAGTATAGATGGACTAATAGAACTAGTCCCACACACTGATACAAGCCGAAATATTTTTTCAGAGCTAGTTGCAGATAAAAATTATTTTGAATTTGCAACCTGGTGGAGGTTAGTATCGATGGACTAATAGAACAAGTCCCACACACTGCTACAAGCCGAAATATTTATTCACAGCTAGATGCAGATAAAAATTATATTCAATTTGCAACCTGGTGGAGGTTAGTATAGATAGACTAATAGAACAAGTCCCACACACTGCTACAAGCCGAAATATTTTTTCAGAGCTAGATGCAGATAAAAATTATATTGAATTTGCAACCTGGTGGAGGTTAGTATAGATGGACTAATAGAACAAGTCCCACACACCGCTACAAGCTGAAATATTTTTTCAGAGCTAGATGCATATAAAAATTATATTCAATTTGCAACCTGGTGGAGGTTAGTATAGATGGACTAATAGAACTAGTCCCACACACTGATACAAGCCGAAATATTTTTTCAGAGCTAGTTGCAGATAAAAATTATTTTGAATTTGCAACCTGGTGGAGGTTAGTATCGATGGACTAATAGAACAAGTCCCACACACTGCTACAAGCCGAAATATTTATTCACAGCTAGATGCAGATAAAAATTATATTCAATTTGCAACCTGGTGGAGGTTAGTATAGATGGACTAATAGAACAAGTCCCACACACTGCTACAAGCCGAAATATTTTTTCAGAGCTAGATGCAGATAAAAATTATATTGAATTTGCAACCTGGTGGAGGTTAGTATAGATGGACTAATAGAACAAGTCCCACACACCGCTACAAGCCGAAATATTTTTTCAGAGCTAGATGCAGATAAAAATTATATTGAATTTGCAACCTGGTGGAGGTTAGTATAGATGGACTAATAGAACAAGTCCCACACACTGCTAACAAGCCAAAATATTTTTTCAGAGCTAGATGCAGATAAAAATTATATTCAATTTGCAACCTGGTGGAGGTTAGTATAGATGGACTAATAGAACAAGTCCCACACATTGCTACAAGCTGAAATACTTTTTCAGAGCTAGCTGCAGATAAAAATTAGATTGAATTTGCAACCTTATGGAGGTTAGTATACATGGACTAATAGAACAGGTCCCACACACTGCTACAAGCTGAAATATTTTTCAGAGATAGATGCAGATAAAAATTATATTCAATTTGCAACATGGTGGAGGTTAGTATCGATGGACTAATAGAACAAGTCCCACACACTGCTACAAGCCAAAATATTTTTTCAGAGCTAGATGCAGATAAAGGTTATATTGAATTTGAAACCTGGTTGAGATTAGTATAGATGGACTAATAGTTCAAGTCCCACACATTGCTACAAGCTGAAATACTTTTTCAGAGCTAGCTGCAGATAAAAATTATATTGAATTTGCAACCTGGTGGAGGTTAGTATAGATGGACTAATAGAACTAGTCCCACACACTGATACAAGCCGAAATATTTTTTCAGATCTAGTTGCAGATAAAAATTATACTGAATTTGCAACCTGGTGGAGGTTAGTATAGATGGACTAATAGAACAAGTCCCACACACTGATACAAGCCGAAATATTTTTTCAGAGCTAGATGCAGATAAAAATTATATTGAATTTGCAACCTGGTGGAGGTTAGTATAGATGGACTAATAGAACAAGTCCCACACACTGCTACAAGCCGAAATATTTTTTCAGAGCTAGATGCAGATAAAAATTATATTGAATTTGCAACCTGGTGAGGTTAGTATAGATGGACTAATAGAACAAGTCCCACACACTGCTACAAGCCGAAATATTTTTTCAGAGCTAGATGAAGAAAAAAATTATATTGAATTTGCAACCTGGTGGAGGTTAGTATAGATGGACTAATACAACAAGCCCCACACACCGCTACAAGCCAAAATATTTTTTCAGAACTAGATGCAGATAAAAATTATATTGAATTTGCAACCTGGTGGAGGTTAGTATACATGGACTAATAGAACAAGTCCCACACACTGCTACAAGCCGAAATATTTTTTCAGAGCTAGATGCAGAAAAAAATTATATTGAATTTTCAACCTGGTGGAGGTCAGTATAGATGGACTAATAGAACAAGTCCCACACACTGCTACAAGCCGAAATAGTTTTTCAGAGCTAGATGTAGATAAAAATTATTTTGAATTTGCAACCAAGTGGAGGTTAGTATAGATGGACTAATAGAATGATGCTTTGCCCAAAAGGTTTTACTTCACTAGGTGGAGGTGATGTAGCTTGCAACACAGATAGGCTACTCAACTGAATAACACACACTGCAAGAGGCCAAAAAGGATTTGTTTTGCTAGATTTAGCTAAATGCTGTGAAAAAAACTTGCACAGCACTGGCACAGACGTGCCTGGCAAAAAGTGATAGGAACTGATTTAACCTAGCCCTCAAAAGGACTGCAATTACAATTCGTCTTTAATCCCAATCTATCTATTTAAGAGCACAGACCTGCATGATAAAAGTGATAGGAACTGATGTAACCTAGCCCTCAAAAGGACTGCAATTACAATTAGTCTTTACTCCCAACCTATCTATTTAAGAGCACAGACCTGCCTGATAAAAGTCGTAGGAAATTATGTAACCTAGTCCTCAAAAGGACTGCAATCACAACTATTCCCTACTCCCAAGCTATCTGTAGATTTGTGCAAAAATTGGCTTGAAATTAACAAAGTATAGCACACACAGCAACAGCGGTGCCGTCTAACACGCAGCCGCTGCAGTGAGAAAATGGTGGCGACGGGGAAAATGGCTGGGTCTTATAGGGCAAGGACATGTGACATACACTGCCAATGATACATGCCCTTGCTTGTGTGAAAAAAGCAGTTCGCTCCGTGTGTGCGCTGCTGATAGGCTGACAGATTGCACCTCCCCACTGTAAATGCGGGAAAGAGAAAAAAAACTGGAGATCTTCATTATTTCTGCAGAGATCCATCCCCTGCCCCTCCCCCCACCCTGCTGTACACTCAAACTGCGTATTAACATTAATTTTCAGCATTACTGAGAAACAATCCAGTTATGATTTTGGTGCACGAACAGTTATCGAACTTAACCTCGAACAGCCAAATTTTTTTCAAATTGTTCGTGTTCGCCGAACGACTCGAACACCGCCTAAAACAGCTCGAATTTAAGATTGGCGGACAGTTCGAGTCGATCACCGCTCATCTCTAGTTATAAGGCCATCTCCAAGCAGCTTGATGTTCCTGTGACTATCGTTGCACATATTATTCAGAAATTTAAGATCCATCGGAATGTAGCCAACACCCCCTGGACGTGGCCGCAGGAGGAAAATTGATGACAAATCAAAGAGACGGATAATACGAATGATAACAAAAGAGCCCAGGATAACTTCTAAAGAGATTAAAGGTGAACTTCAAGCTCAAAGAACATCAGTGTCAGATCGCACCATCAGTCGTTGTTTGATCCAAAGTGGACTTCATGGGAGACGACCAAGGAGAACATACCATTGCTGAAAAAAAATCATAAAAAAGCCAAACTGGAATTTGTCAAACTACATGTTGACAAGCCACAAAGCTTCTGGGAGAATGTCTTATGGACAGATGAGACAAAAATGGAAGTTTTTGGCAAGGCACATCAGCTCTATGTTCACAGAAAAATGAAGCATATCAAGAAAAGAACACTGTCCCTACTGTGAAACATGGAGGAGGCTCTGTTATGTTCCGGGGCTGCTTTGCTGCATCTGGCACAGGGTGTCTTGAATCTGTGCAGGGTAAAATGAAATCTCAAGAATATCAAGAGATTCTAGAGAAATGTGCTGCCCAGTGTCAGAAAGCTATTTCTCAGTCACAGGTCATGGGTCTTACAACAGGATAATGACCCAAAACACAAAGCTAAAAAACACCCAAGAATGGCTAAGAGGAAAACATTTGACTATTCTGAAGTGGCCTTCTATGAGCCCTTACCTAAATCCTATTGAGCATCTTTGGAAAGAGCTGAAACATGCCGTCTGGAAAAGGTAACCTTCAAACATGAGACAACTGGAGCAGTTTGCTCATGAGGAGTGGGCCAAAATACCTGTCGAGAGGTGCAGAAGTCTCATGACAGTTACAGGAATCGTTTGATTGCAGTGATTGCCTCAAAAGGTTGTTCAACAAAATATTAAGTTAAGAGTACCATCATTTCTGTCCAAGCCTATTTCATGAGTTTAATTTTTTTTTTAATTATGTGGAAGCTGGGTGGAAAAGCAATGTCTGACTTTCATTTGTTCATTTTCATAGATTTTTAATTTATTATTACTTTTGTCAGATTCAAGTTAATGATGTGACCATTGTAGGTTTTTCTTTCATTAAACAAGGGGTACCAACAATTTTAACCACTTGTATATATGCTGTGGAATGCCTATGCTAACTGACTTTCAATGGACCCTCTTGCAGTATATGCACTCCAGTTTGCCACATACCCTGCCTCTCTACCTAACTGCTGCTATCACCACTGAATATATGCAGCTGGATTAGTCCTCAGAAGGACTGTTAGCTCAGTGGGATCTATATATATGTTGTGGAATACCTATAAAAACAATAAACAAGCAAATCTCTCCCTGACGCAGCAGCACCACTCCCTACTCTGCGTGATTCCGGGGTACACTGTGATGAACATAGTGGCGCCAGGTCTTATATAGACCTGATGATGCTGTACAGCCAGCCAATCACTGTAATGCCCGCAACCAACATGGCTACTGCATTACAGTGCTTGGCAGGCAATCCTTGCATGCTCATTGGCTCTCTAAAGAACGCCAAACATGCAGGGAGGGGACTCAAGTTCCTGCCCGAACAACCCGGAAATACTCGCCGAGCGCCAAGCTCGTCGAGCACAGTGCTGATGGGGCAAGTACCGAAAAGTGGCGAGCACGTTCGCTCATCACTAATATCAACCTTTTAATTGGTATGGACAAAGACCTCTGTATCGATGCAAGTCGATGACTCAAGAGGTGTGAATGGCGGAAGTGAGCACACAGGTTCCATGCTTTCTGCAGCAGCTCATCCAGGCAAGGGTAGTGGTGGAGAAATCGCTGTACCACCAGGTTGAGGACATGAGCTGTGCAAGTCACATCTGTGAGCTTGCCTCGGCCTAGGCCCACCACCAGGTTCGCACCGTTATCGCACATGGCCTTCTCTGGCTCCAGGTTGAGCGGAGACAGCCATTGCTCAAACTCAGCCTAGAGAACTGTCCACAACTCTTGAGCTGTATGACTGGGATCTCCAGAGCATATTAATTTTAACACTGCCTGATTGCAGTGAGCCCTGGATGCACAATATGGAGTTGGTGTGGATTCACTCTGCACTGTTGGAACACATGTCTAATTAAGGCAGAGGTTGAATGTGCAGGTGGAGGCCCTAGAGGAGGTGTAGGAGGCAGAAGCAGTGGAGGAAGTGTGAAATACAAAGGTTTGTTCTGCAAGCCTTGGGGATTCCAAGACTTATGGAACACCACCTTTCCTGCCTGTCCCCACAGCCACCAGAGTCACCCAGTGCCCTGTCAGCAAGATGTAAGGCCCTTGGCCATGCTTACTCATCCAGGTGTCTGTGGTGAAATGCACCCTGGCAGACATAGATTTAGTCAAGAAATGGGTGATATATAGTGTTGAGCGAACATGCTCGACACTGCTCGGTACTCGCCCGAGCATCACACTACTCGGGATGTTCGGCGAGCACCGAGCATTTCCGGGTTACTCGGGCGGGAGCTCGGGTCTCCGCCCTGCATGTTTGGCGCTCTTTACAGAGCCAATGAACATGCAGGGATTGCCAGCCAGTCACTGTAATGCTGCAGCCATGTTGGTTGTGGGCATTACAGTGATTGGCTGGCCGCACAGCGTCACCTCGAGTATTTAAAACCGGGCGCCGCCATCTTGGACACAGTCGCTCCAGATTAGACAGTATAGGGACAGCGCTGCTGATTTAGGGAGAGATATAAACTGTGAAATAGTTAGTGTAGGGTCTGTAAAGGCTGCCAAAACAAACAAACAAACAGTCCTTTTCAGGACTAATATCCATCCCAGAAACCAGGCAGGCAGGCTGTATAGGAGACACAGTGGTTATACCAGCAAACGCTGCATTACAGTCCTGTGTGCTCCTGTTGCTCAAATTGCTGGACTTAGCACCAGGTGTCGGGGGCCAGGAAAAATCCTTTTTTTTTCATCTAAATCCTCCTTTTTTTTTCCTCCTTCACACTGTACAAATACCCATCTTATTAACCTTTTGGTGTGTCCCCCCCCCCGCCCCAAAAAAAGCGTGTCTCTGATTTTTCAGACACAAATATAACTGTTGAAAATAGTCTGGTGTAGGCTAGAGAAACAGAAGTGTTGTTTTGCACTAACACGGTTCAAACCTCTGTATTATCCATTTTGGGCCATTTGTATCTAAAAAAAAAACAGTTTGAGTGTGTCGCTCACTGTTCAGCCGCAAATCTATATATTTAAAAAAGTCTGGTATACCCCAGTAAACAATAACTGTGGTTTTGCCATCCCACGGTAAAAAATCTCTATTATTCAGGTTTTGGTATATTTTCCGCAAAGAAAATCAGTAGTGTCTCCTGACTGCTGTGACACAAAAATATATCTGTTGAAAATAGTCTTGTGTAGGCCCGACATCCCAGTGTGGTTTCGCAGTTCCATGGGTCAAATCGCTGCACTATCCAGTTTTGGTTCTTTGGTATCTAAAAAAAAAGCAGTTTGAGTGTGTCGCTCACTGTTCAGCCGCAAATATCTCATTTTTTGCAGTAAAAAAAACCAGTTGTGTCTCCTGAGTGATCTGACACAAAAATATATCTGTTGAAAATAGTCTGGTGTACGCTTGACAAATCCCAGTGTGGTTTTGCAGTTCTACGGGTAAAATCTCTGTAGTATCCAGTTTTGGGCCTTTGGTATCTATAAAAAAAAGCAATTGGAGTGTGTCGCTCACTGTTCAGCCGCAAATATCTCTATTTAAAAAAGTGTGGTATACCTCAGTAAACAATAACTGTGGTTTTCCTCTTGCATGGTTCTAATCTACTCTTTAGGGTACTTTTTCCATTGATAGTGCAAGTGTAAGCTATTTTACATCATTTACAATGGGCAAGGCGTGTGGCAAGGGATGTGGAAGTGGACGTTCTGGTGATGGTTCGTGCAGAGGACGGGGCCGTGGCCAAGGTGAAAATGTGCCACAACCAACAGCCACATCTTCTCGCTCCCACTTCTTGACCGAATTACTAGGGAAGCACAGAACAACACCAGTATTGAGAACTGATCAGTGTGAACAGGATAGCAGATAATACTTCCAGTTACCTGGGCACCACCACCTCCGGTCTGTCTTCCACACGGTTAACTCTTAGTAGCCGTGAGTCTCGACCGCATACTCCTCCTCACCCTGATTCTCCTTCCTCCCACCATGCCGAGTGTTGTCAGACAACAAGTGATCCCACACTTGTACACTCTGAAGAGCTGTTCACTGGTCCATTTCCATATTTGGGCCCCTCGCCTGATACGCTTGAAGTGGTGGAAGAGTAGATCCCATGTTGGGATGCCCAAATATTTGAACAGCCATGGCCACAGGAAGTCGACGTTGGCAATCTGTCACAAGAAGTGGACGATGACGAGACACAATTGCCAGAAAGTGAGGAGGAGGATCGTGGTGCGCAAGTGGAAGAGGAGGAGGTGTTGGATGATCTAGTAACTGACCCAACGTGGAAGGAGGACATGCAGAGTGAGGCCAGCAGCACACCTGGGGAGGGAGGCTGAGTACCCAACAGGCAGGAAGAAGCAGTGTGGTGGCAGCAGACAGAAGGCAGGCAACCGTTCCCCGTAACACCATCGCGAGGGACGTTGCTAGTACAAGCGGTAGGTCTTCCAGAGTCTGGAATTTTTTTAAAGACTCTGCTGATAACCCCAAAAAGGCCATATGTTCCACCTGCCATGCCAGCATCAGCAGGGGTGACAAAACTACCAGCCTGACCACCACCAGCATGATCAGGCATATGGCAGCAAAGCACCCGACTTTGTGGGGCGAAACCCAGGGTCCACGACCAGTGTCAGCGGGTGTCACCACTGCTTCTTCCGCTGTTGTGCGTGCAATAGTACACCCTGTTGTGTGTGCAAGGCAATCCCCTGTCCATACTGCATGTAAAGATGCCCCCTCCTCTCAGTCTTCACTTGTTATGGCAGTTTCTCAAGAAATAGCATCAACGTCCACGTCCACGTCCCACCGCAGTGTTCAATTGTCCATATCCCAGACCTTTGAACGAAAGCGGAAATTCGCAGCTAACGCCCCACAGGCCACAGTCCTAAATTCACACATTTCACGACTGCTTGCGTTGGAAATGCTGCCTTTTCGGCTGGTGGAGACGTAATCCTTCCGCAATCTTATGGCGGTGGCCGTCCCTCGGTACTCGGTCCCCAGCTGACACTATTTTGCCCGGTGTGCCATCCCCGCACTACACAAGCACGTGTCCCAAAGCATCTGCCGTGCCCTCAACAACGCAGTTACTGGGAGAGTCCACCTGACAACGGACACGTGGACAAGTGCTTGTGGCCAGGGACGATACATCTCTCTCACGGCACACTGGGTAAACATAGTGGAAGCCGGGACCCAGTCGGACCTTCGGACGGAACACATCCTCCCCACACCGAGGATTGCGGTCCCTATGTCAGTCAGACTTTCCCCCACAGTGTAGAGCTCCTGCGAATCCTCCTCCTCCTCCTCATGTTCAGCCTCCATCTCAGATATCACCACATCAGTTACAAGCTGGAAGCATTGCAGTACTGACTCCGCCAAGCGGCAACAGGCTGTGCTGAAACTCATAAGCATAGGTGATAAACCTCACACTGCTTGTGAGTTGTGGACAGCTGTGAAAGAGCAGGCAGATCTGTGGCTGAGACCGCTGAACCTACATCCCGGCATGGTCGTGTGTGACAATGGCCGTAACCTGATGGCGGCTCTGAGGCGAGGTGAGATCACACACGTACCATGCCTGGCTCATGTGCTTAACCTCGTGGTTCAGCGGTTTCTTAAATCGTACCCTGAGTTGCCAGATCTGCTCGTGAAAGTACGCCGCCTGTCAGCTCATTTTTGCAAGTCGGCTACAACTTCCGCCGCCCTTGCTGTGTTGCAGCAGCGTTTGCAGCTTCCGGCACACCGACTGGTGTGTGATGTCCCCACACGTTGGAACTCTACCCTCCACATGTTGCAAAGGATTTGTGAGCAGAAGAGAGCAGTTGTGGAGTACCAGCTGCAACAAGGCCGTCGATATTCAGGTCCGACTCCACACATAAGACCTCAGGAGTGGACCTGGATGTCTGACATATGTACCATCCTGACAAACTCTGAGGAGGCCACCAAGATGGTGAGTGGCGATGACGCCATCATTAGTGTCAGCATCCCTCTTGTCTGTCTTTTGCGATGCTCTCTGCAGAGAATTAAAGAGGAGGCATTGCTGCCAGAGTATGATGAGATGGATCAAGAAGCCGTAGCGGGCGATTACATTCAGCCCAGCCTCATCTCATCCCAACGTGCATTGGGGGACAATGAGGGAGAGGAGGAGGAGGAGGAGGAGGAGGAGGAAGAACAGGAGCTGCTATTATGCGTTGTAGATGGTAGTACCTGTACAAGTGTCATACCGTCGGTTCAGCGTGGGTGGCCTGAGGACAGGGGGGAGGAGGAAGAGGAGGAGGAGGAGGAGGAGGAGGAGAGCATAGTCAGTCGTCATCTTGTTGAGGACACGGAAATCTTGCCCGTTACGAGTCTGGCACGCATGGCTGACTTTATGTTACGCTGCCTTAACCGTGACCCTCGCTTTGTCAAAATGTTGGGTGACAGTCATTACTGGTTGGTGACACTTGTAGACCCCCGCTACAAGGAGAACTTTCACTCTCTTATTCCTGAGGTGGAGAGGTCTACAAAAATGGGGCAGTACCAGAAGGCCCTTGCTGCAGAACTCTTAAAAAAATTCCCATCTGAACACGCTAGCGGCAGAGGTCACAGTTCGTTGCCCAACCAAGGCGTATAGGCGAGAGAGATGCAACTCCAATCCAGCAGAGGCAGGGGAACACTGTCAACATTCTGGGACAGTTTTCTGACACCCGCCCAGCTTACAGGCCCTGAGGGGTACTCTCACAAGGAGTGGAAAGTTTCAAAAGATGGTGAGGGAATACCTTGCCAACCGTACCAGCGTCCTCCGTGATTCCTCTGTGCCTTTTAATTATTGGGTATCCAAGCTGGACACTTGGAATGAACTCGCTCTGTACGCCTTGGAGGTCCTGGCCTGCTTTGCCGCTAGTGTGTTATCGGAGCGTGTTTTTAGTGCCGCTGGGGGAATTATAACTGATAAGCGCACTCGCCTGTCAACTGACAATGCTGACAAGCTGACCCTTATCAAAATGAACAAGGGCTGGATTGGGCCTGACTTCTCATCACCACCAAATGACAGCAGAGTAACATAAAGTCAAATCCACTGTGTTATTTCGGGAGGTGTATTCACATGCACCGCTTCACACCCACACATGGGTATACGCTTCCTCGTTTCGGCTGTTTTATCTTCTTCTCCTTATCCTCAGCCTCCACCTCCACTATACCACCAGGGTGCCAGCATTGCAAGTTCCTCCGTCCTTATTTTTGGCAGCTTTTGCTTGCAAGGCATAAGCAAATACTATGGGACACCCACTCCCCAATAATGGGACTTATGTTTGTAATATGCTGTACTGCATGGCTTTTGTAAGGGGCATTGCAAGTTGCTCCGTCCTAATTTTTGGCAGCTTTTGCTTGGAAAGCATAAGCAAATACTATGGGAGACCCACTCCCCAATAATGGGACTTATGTTTGCAATATGCTGTACTGCATGTGACGCGCCCCCTTGGCCGTGTGTACAAGTGTGAGGGATACCAGGTGTCGGGTCTCTGGAGTCTGTAGTCTCCGTGGCGGTGACCTGGTCCCGTGGCTCAGGCTGGTCAATCCAGAGGCAGTCTTTCTTAGGTTTTGAGGTTAATTGTCCGACTGCGCCACACGTGGATTGCGGTCAGGGAGTACCACCGCTGCGAGGCAGACCGCTGAGGCTGGTGTTGTTTGCGCAGCAGAGAATGGGATAACTCCCCACGGGAGGAGTATAGCCTCAGGGCAGTGAGTGTGGATGATGGGGGTGATGGCGCACGAGCGCAGCATGAACGACTCAGAGTCTTTGCAGTGCAGTTCAGGGACTTTACTGATGATTATAAGGTAGACCCTCCCGACGCTAGCATAAGAGGCCTGGTCAGTCTGTGAGCAAGCAGGAGTTCCCCTGGCCAGGTGGAGTTGTAGGCCTCCCCGTCTGTCTGCACTCTTCCTGGCTACCTTGCTGTAAGCGGGTAGAAGTAGCCCACGTCCCTGAGGGTACCGTGTAGTGCTCACCCATATGGCTGGTGACTTGGGGCCTTCTGTTAGCCTCCGCTCCACGACTGTGGTGCTGGTCCCTTGCTTGTGACTGAGCCTCCGGGCTTCTATGGCCAGAGGACCTGAAATCCCCTGCCGGCTGGTTTCTGCTGCTGGATATATAAGTCCTCACAACTTTGGACTCCTGTGTCCGGTTCCTATTGTCTTCTGCCAGGGCGAGCTCTGCTCAGCTTCCAGCCCCTGGTCTTTAGCTCCTAGCTCCTAAAGAGCTCCTTGCTGTTACTTTCCCTTGCTCTCACTCTGACTCTGACTGTTCTCTGTTCTCTGACTCACTCAACCCCACCCCAAATCCAGTTTATGAGGGCAGAATTCTCCCCTCCCAGGACTGGGGCAGGAGGATGTTGCATGTTTAAGGGATCCTGACAAGGAAACCTCCCACTTGCTCTCCGACGTAATATCTCTATTACTGTGGTGACCAGACCCCTGGGGTGCCACACATGGCTCTTGTAAGGGGCAATGCACTTCCTCATAAATTTTGGAAAGCCTTCCATTCACTGCTTAGGCCAAAAGTGCACAGGAGACCCAGCTGCTATAAATGGAAAAAAAGGTTTAGTTAACGCCCTCTGACTAGTGTTGAGCCACCCCCGTAGTGTTCGAGTTCGGTTCGGTTCGTTGAACACCCGTGTGTTCGCCGAACTGTTCGTCGAACTGTTCGTCGAACACCTTCGAACACCGTTAAAACCAATGGCAGGCAAACAAAAACACATAGAAACACATAGAAAACACCTTCAAAGGTGTCCAAAAGCTGACAAACTGCTCTGAAGACACAACTAACACATGGAAAAGTGACAAGTACATATAGTCATGCGAAAAGAAAAGAGGTGGAGGAGTAAAAGGAGGGGGAGACACAGATATAGGCATGTCATGCCCTTCTAAAATCCAAAAAGTGAGAAGCCGACACGTTCAGTCCGCTCCTGCCCGTGACACCTCCGTGTCGCCGGGTTTGTGCCAGAGCCGCGGTGAACCCTGACGGCCAGCCCCCCTCTCCCAATACTGGTGCCTGTCCGCTGGTGGGTCGAGCGAGGCCCCCTGTGGTGGAGGCAGCTCTAAGCTTTTTAATTTAAATTGTCATTCTAATTTGAATGAATACACTTTAAATCCATTTACAAGGATCTATTGGAGGGCAAGTCTCATGCCAGCAGCCGCGTAATTCCAGCTCCAGTAGCGTCCACTAAAGCTGCTGCAGTTAAAAAGCTTTTATAAGGATCGAGCTTGGCTGTCCACCGCAAGGCATCCTACTGCCAGTCCCAGCCCCTATGCCTTGGCGTGCCTCCTGATGCTCTTCACTGAGTATCCCGTGGTCCCGAAGCATTTCCTTTGAAAAAATTAAGTGTCAAAACTACAGGTGGTGTACCTTGCTTAACAGCCAGGATAATCCGCTGACTAGCAGACACTGCTACTAGGCACAAAGTATTTCCTGGGCTAGATGCAGTTAAAAATTTGTAATTAGATACTCTCGTTGGATGCTGAGAAAGCATTCCATAGAGTCTCCTGGCACGCCATATATGATTCTCTTAAAAAGCTTGGGGTAGGGGTCTAGGGTCACTTTTATAGCCAAAATCACGGCCCTGTATCGCAATACGTCACCTAGGCTGAAGATAAATGGAACTGTATTACCCTGAGGGCTCGGTTGCTACAGAGGTATTGCACCTCACCCAGAGGTGTGATATCTCACTCTCAGGTAAGGATGGAGTGTGGATCAGGACCCGACACCTGCATGCATTACACCACATTGCCGTGGGGCAGGGCGACCAATATGCCCCTGAGATGGGCACGACAGTCCCTGTCCCTGGCTGGAGTGGGGGGAGGGAACACTGAGGAAGGGGAACCCTGTAGTGCAGGAGCAGGGAGGAAGCAGTTCCTGGGTGCATTGAGAAGGGAGTATAAAAGGTAGGCACCATCTTAGTTCAGTGCAGAGAAGTCTGAGCAGAAGTGGCAGGGAGCAGGGGCTCTGCATGAGCTCTGCTCCGGAGGCGGGCCTAGTAACAGAGGCCCAGGCCTGGAAGAGGGAGAAGGAAGGAAGAGGAGCGGAGAAGGCTCCAGGAACGAGGAATGAATGGATCCCAGAGGTGCGGACGGGCAAGTCGCCACCGCACGCCCGAATCCACCTGCGTGGAGGGGTCAGGCCAAAGGGGGAGACCGGTCCCCGAAACTAGTGGAGGCAGGAAACGACCCTCAGCTAGAAACCGGAGGCTGTGACATTTTATGTGGCGCAGCCCCTCTCTACACCCGCTAGGAAGGCACCACATAGGGTCAGGGAAACTGGCGCCAAGTTTACCAAGAGGAGGCCCGAGGCAGCCGGACAGAAGGGTTGGTAAGAAAGGCCAGACAAAGGACACACAAAGGGGGTCCTGTGAAGCGCTCCAAAGTTATCTTGGAGTTGTCTGAGCCCCTCACCTGGTGAGCACAGTACGACGTGGGCAGCCGTTACCTGCAGACGTGGTCTGGATAATAAGAACTGTGAGTAAAGGCCCTGGACTGCATCACTGACTCCGTGTCATTACTGCTGCTGCCCTGCACCATCACCCCCATCCTCCGCATACACTGCCCTGAGGCTATACTCCTCCCGTGGGGAGTTATGCTACGCTCTGCTGCACCCACAACACCAGCCTCAGCGGTCTGCCCTGGAGGGCGATTCACTCTGACCGCAATCCACGGGTGGCGTAGTCGGACATTTAAACATCAAAACCACATAAATAGTTCCGCCACTGGTTTGACCGCCCTGAGCCACGGAACCGGGTCGCCGCCACGGAGACTACAACCACCAGCATCCACCAAAATGGGTCCGGCTCCGGGTGTCCCAAGGCCCAGAGGGCGCGTCAGAACATTTTCATCACCTTTCACAATCACCAATGGGACAAGGCAGGGATGTTCTCTGTCCCCTCTCTTATACATCCTAGTGACGGAGCACCTGATCTCATAAATTCGCCATAACCCCAATATTAGGTGGATTGAGGTGGGAGGCACCGAGTACAAGTGCTCTCTATTTGCTGATGATGTAATAGTATATATCACTCAATCACATATATCCATCCATGCTGTTATGGCTGAAATAGATCACTTTGTTACATGGTCAAATTTTAAAATCAATGCAGCGAAGTCTGAGGCCCTCGATGTCTCCCTCCGCAAATCCATATAGGATTCCATCCAGTCCAACTTTCCCTTTGACTGGCCCTCACAGGGTATCAAATACTTCGGAATTCCTATTCATAGAGACCTCTCCCATCTATGTTATCTTAATTTTGAGCCCTTTATTGAACAACTCCATACAGACCACGGTTGGCAAGTTAGAACTGTAAGATTCACTACGTGAACCACTGGTGTTTTGTGGAAAAGCACATGTACACTGTGTTCCAAATTATTATGCAAAAAGTGTTTAGGAGTGATAAGGGAAGAATTTGTTTGATTGTCAGGTAAACTCATTGATGGTGATGTGTGTCAGGGCTCTTTATATCACTGTAAGCAATTGCAGACACCTGTGCTAATTAGTTTGGCAGGTGTGTCCAATGAAAGGCAAGACTACTTAAGAAGGCTGTCTCACATTATTAAGCAGCCTACATTTTCTGCCAAAATGGGAAAGAAAAAGGATGTGTCGGCTGCTGAGAAGCAACAAATTGTGGAGTGTTTAGGTCAAGGCATGACTACAATCAACATTGTGCGATGATCAGGATGAAGTGTCTTGGCAATCAAGAAGTATGTAGCTGATTCACAGTACACACGTGTGCGTGCTGATAAGGGCAAATTGAGGAATCTTTCCTACAAGCAATTACGTCAGGTTAAAAGAGCAGCGGCAAAAAAGCCTTGTCATAGCAGCAGACAAGTTTTTGAAGCTGCTGGTGCCTCCAACGTCCCCCGAACAACAAGATGCAGGGTCCTTCAGAGGTTTTCAACTGTGCATACACCATCCTGTCGACCTCCTCTATCCACTTCACACAAGCAGAAACGGCTCCAGTGGGCCAAACATTACATGAAGACTGATTTCAAAACTGTTTTGTTCACGGATGAGTGCCGTGCAGCGCTCGATGGTCCAGATGGATGGAGTGGAGGATGGCTGGTTGATGGACACCCCACGCAAACACGGCTACAGCGCCAACAAGGAGGAGGTGGAGTAACGTTTTGGGCTGGAATCATGGGGAGAGAGATTGTCGGCCCCTTTTGGATCCCTGAAGGCGCTGAAGATGAACCCCATAATGTATGTGGATTTTATCAAACAGCACTTCCTGCCATGGTTCAAGAAGAAGAACCGTGTATTTCACAGCAAGATCATTTTTTTGCATGATAATGCACCATCTCATGCTGCACATAAAACATCTGCATCTCTGGCTGATATGGGCATAAAAGGGGACAAACTTATGGTGTGACCCCCATGCAACCCTGACCTCTACCCCATTCAGAACCTCTGGAGCATCATCAAAAGGAGTGTCTATGATGGCGGGAGGCAGTTCACATATAAGCAACAGCTCTGGGAGGGTTTTCTGTCCTCATGCAAAACAATTGAAGCAGAAACCATCCAAAACCTGACAAATTCAATGGACGAGAGAGTTCAGAAGCTCCTTTCGAACAAGGGGTCCTATGTGAAAATGTAACATCACCTAGAATAAAGTTTTGAGTTGAAAACTGTTTGATTTCAGTTTCTAATAACCTGCTAATGCTTATAATTTCAAAAATGACCATTTTTTTGGTCTTTATTAAAATGAAAAGGTTGATCGAAAAGTTTGGCGGATCTAAGAGTGTGGCAACCCAGTAGTCATGATTACTTCGAATTCTGACAATATGAGGGTCATGTTGCAGGTAGTGCAGCAAGAAGGCACTTATGTGTCTTGCGCATCTCGGAGCCCCAAAATTATTTTCCGGGCTAGATGCAGCTAAAAATTATTATTAATTTTAAATCTGGTGGAGCTTAGTATAGATGGCCTAATAGGATCAGTGCTGCACACTGCTACAAAGCCCAAATTATTTTCCAGCCAAGATACAGATAAACATGATTAGTAATTTTAAATCTGGTGGAGCTTATTATAGATGGCCTAATAGAGTCACTGCTGCACACTGCTACAAAGCCCAAATTATTTTCCAGCCAAGATACAGATAAACATGATTAGTAATTTGAAAGCTTAAAACGGTTGGTAGGGTGATTTTAACCAATCATCCATCTTTTACTCTCCCCAGGATGACACAGGGGTAGAAAAGTCGTTTCGGATCCATGATTTGTTCATCTTTATGAACGTGAGTCTGTCTACATTATCAGTGGAGAGCCGCGTGCGCTTATCTGTCAGCACACCACCAGCAGCGCTGAACACACGTTCAGACAGAATGCTGGCTGCGGGGCATGACAAGATCTCCAAGGCGTAAGTGGCTAGCTCCGGCCATTTATCCAGATTGGAAGCCCAAAAAGAGCAAGGGTCCAGTGACACAGTCATGGCTTCAATGTTTACTTGGAGATACTCCTGTACCATCGTCTCTAGGCGTTGACTATGTGTCAGACTTCTTGTCTCCTGTGGCCTTGCAAAGGATGGGCTAAAAAAGTGGTGAAATGATTGCGCAAAATTGATGTTACCAGCAGATACTGTGGTTCTGTTATGGTTTGAGTGCTGAACACTTGACGGTCCCACGGTTGGCAAGTTGGAACTGTGAGATTCACTACGTGCACCACTGGTGTTTTGTGGAAAAGCACATGTAAGATTCTGCAACAGTCTCTGCTGATACTCCTGCATGCATGCATCCCTTTCTATGGCAGGAATAATTTCTGCAAATTTACTTTTGTACCGGGGATCTAACAGTGTGGCAACCCAGTAGTCAGGATTATTTCTAATTCTCCCAATTCGAGGGTCATGTTGCAGGTAGTGCAGCAAGAAGGCACTCATGTGTGTTGCGCATCCAGGAGCACCAAGTCCCTGTTGTGTTGGTGGCGAGGTAACAATCATGCTTCCTTCCTCTGTCCTCTCCCCCCAACCTCGCACAACAGAAATGTGATCAAGGTCTCCCTCATCTGATGAGTCTTCCATCAGTTCATCCTCCACTTCTTCCTGGGCTCCTGCACCTTCCTCACTAGTTTGGCTGCTACCATTCGCCCTGGTAAAACCATCTCCCCCACCCTCACATGCCTGCCGCCTTGGTGCTGCCGACCGTGTGGACCTTGCAGATGTTAGCCCTTCCGCATACAACTCCTCCTCCTCTACTTCCTCCACCTCCTCTTGTGCCACCACCTGACTCCGAATTCTGTTTAACATGTGCTCCAGCATGTAAATCACCGGAATAGTCATGCTGATAATGGCATCGTCAGCACTAAACATCTTCGTCGCCATTTCAAAACTGTGCAGAAGGGTGCATAGGTCCCTGATCTGAGACCACTCCTCCAGCGTGATTTGCCCCACGTCTGGATCTCGTTGGCCCAGGCTATACGTCAGAACGTATTGCACCAGGGCTTGTCGGTGCTGCCACAGTCGCTGCAACATGTGCAGAGTTGAATTCCACCGGGTAGGCACATCGCATTTTAGCCGGTGAAGTGGCAGGCCCAACGACTTCTGTAGAGATGTAAGTCGCTGAGCTGCGGGATGCGAACGGCGGAAGTGAGCACACAGCGACCGTGCCCTCTGCAGAAGGCCATCTAGTCTGGGATAGTGGGCTAAAAATTGCTGGACAACCAGGTTCAACACGTGAGCCATACAAGGCACGTGTGTGACATTGCCCCGGCGAAGGGCCGCACCCAGGTTTGCAGCATTGTCGCACACGGCCTTCCCTGGTTTCAGGTCCAGTGGAGACAACCATTCATGAAATTGGTTCTCCAGAGCTGACCACAACTCCTCAGCTGTGTGACTCACATTTCTCAGACATTTCAAAGTAAAAACCGCCTGATGACGTTGAGCCCTACTACCAGCAAAGTAAGGAGGTGTGCAGGATCCCTTCTGCGCAGTTAGAAAGCTTGTGGCATGACCAGACAGGCTTTGGGTGCAGGTGGAAGACCGAGAGGAGGTTGAGGAGGAAGAAGCAGTGGAGGAACTTTGACATAAAGAGGATTGACGCACAACTCGTGGGGACGGCGAGACTTGGACAGCAGCCCCTTGTCCTGCTGTCACCATAGTTACCCAGTGCACAGTCAGCGACATGTAACGCCCCTGTCCATGCCTACTCGTCCAAGTGTCTGTGGTGAAATGCACCCTGTCACACACAGAGTTTCTCAAAGAAGCTCTGATGTTGTGTGCGACATGCTGGTGGAGCGCAGGCACACCTTTCTTTGAGAAGTAGTGCCGACTGGGCATCTGGTACTGGGGCACTGCGACGGACATAAGGTCTCGAAAATCCTCTGTGTCCACCAGGCGGAAAGGCAGCATTTCTGTAGCCAAGAGCTTGCAGATGGTGAAATTCAAATTCTTAGCTTTCTCATGGCTAGGAGGAAATGGTCTTTTACTTGTCCACATCTGAGGGACCGAGGGCTGGCTATTGTGCTTAGACGGGGTTGATAAGGGTGTCCCCGGCAAACTGCCGGTCTGTGAGGAAGATGCAGGCGGACATGTTAGGTTGCCTTGATCCAAAGGTGGTGCTATCGATGTCGGACAGCGCTCAACACCAGCTGGTGTTACCGCCTCCAAAGAAAATGATGACCTGCCAATCACGCTGGCTGTTGCGGGTAAAGAGGTGGCAGGTCTGCGCCCCAAAACAGGTGTGACTGCTGTCCCCCCAGTCACAGAGGATGAAGAGGCCGCGGATGCACAAGATATGGCAGACGGTGGTTGGCCCGGCGGCTATGCCGCATTGTAGCACACTGAGCTTCCCACTGCAACTTATGCTTCATGTCCATGTGCCGGTTCATGCATGAAGTACTCAAACTAAGTATTTTTTGGCCTCTACTTAGCTTTTGCTGACAAATGTTACAGATAACACGAGCTGGGTCATCTTTATCGATCTGAAAAAATGCCCAGGCTATGCAAGGCTTAGCACCCATGCGACCTGAAGAGCCACCACGACTTGTGGTGAGAGGCAGAGTTGTGTTTGAGGATGCAGTTGTTGACGTGCTTCCAGTACTACGTCTCTGTCCAGGAAGGCACAACCTGACCTCGTCGTCACTAGCATCTTCCTCCACCTCCTCTGCTGACCTCATCTCTTGGCTGACTGTGGGTTGACAGTAAGTGGGATCTCCAACCTCATCATCATCACCCTGTGCGTTATCACACCCGTCGTCCTCAGAGCCAACCTGTTCCTGCCCTGACAAAAAACTAAAGTCGCTCCAATCAGGTATTTGAGTCTCATCATCGTCTTCCTCATTGTCTCCACCAACAGGAGTTACAGTTTGGGAATGAGGGTCTACATTATGGTCAGAACCTTCTGCGTCTGGTCCTGGATCCGACTCATAAAGGTTCTGGGCATCAGTGCAGATCATTTCCTCGTCTGGATTCACAGAAGCGCTGGAGTCGACCTCTGATTCCCAGGCTATAGTATGAGTAAACAGCTCTGCAGACTCAACCATCTGTTCTACCTCATACTCAGACGGGCAGCTGGAGATTTGGGAGCTGTGAGGAAGCAAGTGCGATTGGGGTGACACCTTTGAGGACTAGAGTATTTGTGATGTTGAAGTTGATGTGGAGGAGAGCCCACTTAAAGGAGCACTTGATATCCGTTGAAGCACCTGCTGTTTTTGTGCCTCATCTGGAATTTGTAGCGATTGGCGTGGCCGTAAGAAAGGGATCTTATCACATTGTCCGCTAAAAGAAGTAGACATTTTAGTTTGGCTGGAAGATGGTCTTTCTTCTGCAGATGTTACTGTTGCTTTAACACCTACCCCACGGACACAACCTTTTTTCCCCTTCCCAACACGCCTATTCCCCTTTCCACCAGCAGCAGGCCTTTTTCCACTCATTTTGGTGGTTAACTAATTCACAACTCTGGAGTTGTTTGCACAAAAAAACAATGGATGGGAACCGAGCAGAGCTGAGTGGCCAAACTGTGGTATTAGGCCAAAACTATTGGCTGGGTTAGATGCAGAAAAAAATTATATTCAATTTGCAACCTGATGGAGGTCAGTATAGATGGACTAATAGAACAAGACCCTCACACAGCTAGAAGCCCAAATATTTTTTCAGAGGTAGTTGCAGAAAAAAAAATATTCAGTTTGCAACCTGATGGAGGTCAGTATAGATGGACTAATAGAGAAAGTCCCACACACTGCTAGAAGGCCAAATATTTTTTCAGAGCTAGATGCAGAAAAAAATTATATTCAGTTTGCAAGCTGATGGAGGTCAGTATAGATGGATTAATAGAACAAGTCCCACACACAGCTAGAAGTCCAATATTTTTTCAGAGGTAGATGCAGAAAAAAATATATTCAGTTTGCAACCTGATGGAGGTCAGTATAGATGGACAAATACAACAAGTCCCACACACAGCTAGAAGCCCAATATTTTTTCAGAGCTAGATGCAGAAAAAAATTATATTCAATTTGCAACATGATGGAGGTCAGTATAGATGGAGTAATAGAACAAGTCCCACACACAGCTAGAAGCCCAAATATTTTTTCAGAGCTAGATGCAGATAAAAATTATTTTTAATTTGCAACCTGATGGAGGTCAGTATAGATGGACTAATAGAGAAAGTCCCACACACTGCTAGAAGGCCAAATATTTTTTCAGAGGTAGATGCAGAAAAAAATTATATTCAGTTTGCAACCTGATGGAGGTCTGTATAGATGGATTAATAGAACAAGTCCCACACACAGCTAGAAGCCCAATATTTTTTCAGAGGTAGATGCAGAAAAAAATATATTCAGTTTGCAACCTGATGGAGGTCAGTATAGATGGACTAATACAACAAGTCCCACACACAGTTAGAAGCCCAATATTTTTTCAGAGCTAGATGCAGAAAAAAATTATATTCAATTTGCAACCTGATGGAGGTCAGTATAGATGGAGTAATAGAACAAGTCCCACACACAGCTAGAAGCCCAAATATTTTTTCAGAAGTAGATGCAGAAAAAAATTATATTCAGTTTGCAACCTGATGGAGGTCTGTATAGATGGATTAATAGAACAAGTCCCACACACAGCTACAAGCCCAATATTTTTTCAGAGGTAGATGCAGAAAAAAATATATTCAGTTTGCAACCTGATGGAGGTCAGTATAGATGGACTAATAGAGAAAGTCCCACACACTGCTAGAAGGCCAAATATTTTTTCAGAGCTAGATGCAGAAAAAAATTATATTCAATTTGCAACCTCATGGAGGTCAGTATAGATGGACTAATAGAATGATGCTATGCCCAAAAGATTTTACTTCACTAGGTGCAGTAAAAAAATTGGTATTCTATACACAGGTGGTATATCTTGCAACACAGATAGGCTACTCCACTGACTAACACACTCTGCAATAGGCCAAAAAGGATTAGCTTTGCTAGATGCAGCCAAATGCTGTGAAAAAAACTTGCACAGCACTGGCACAGACCTGCCTGGCAAAAACTGATAGGAACTGATGTAACCTAGTCCTGAAAAGGACTCCAATTACAATTAGTCTTTACTCCCACAACCTATCTATTTAAGAGCACAGACCTGCCTGAGAAAAGTCGTAGGAAATGCTGTAACCTAGTCCTTAAAAGGACTGCAATCACAACTATTCCCTACTCCCAAGCTATCTGTAGATTTGTGCGAAAATTGGCTTGAAATTAACAAGGTATAGCGGTGCCGTCTAACACGCAGCTGCAGCAGTGAGAAAATGGTGGCGACGGGGAAAATGGCTTGGTCTTATAGAGCAAGGACATGTGACTTACACTGCCAATGACACATGCCCTTGCTTGTGTGAAAAAAAGCACTTCGCTCCGTGTGTGCGCTGCTGATAGGCTGACAGATTGCACCTCCCCACTGTAAATGCGGGAAAGAGAAAAAAAAATGGAGATCTTCATTATTCATCAATCCCCTGCCCCTCCCCCCACCCCGCTGTACACTCAAACTGCGTATTAACATTAATTTTCATTATTACTGAGAAAAAATCCAGTTATGATTTTGGTGCACGAACAGTTATCGAACATAACCTCGAACAGCCGAATTTTTCTCAAATCGTTCGTGTTCGCCGAACGGCTCGAACACCGCCCAAAACAGCTCGAATTTGAGATTGGCGAACAGTTCGAATAGAACAACGCTCATCTCTACCTCTGACCTCCATGTCATTTCCAAGGGGATTGGAGTGCCTCGAAATTTTTGGTAGTCATTGCACTCACTGTATGCCCTATAACTGTGTAGCCGAACCGCTCCTTTTGTTACAGAAACATATCCTACAAGACATATCTGGTTGACTGGCCTGATATTGATGTGTATGGTCCCTGTTCCTCCTGCTCTTTCTCCTTTGCCACTACCTCATCCATCATTTATCACCTGAAGCTTTGTTTTAATGGGAGTCATAGAACTTGGATAGTAGCAGGAAAACATCTAGCAATCCTCGGAGGAGGTAGGATATGCGCCAAAACGCTGACCACCTCCGGCCTAGCCGCTACTACATACATGCGCTTGCATTACAACAAAACAAAGCAGATGCTAAATTCTATCATCCTCATCATGCTCCTCACCTTGGCACTCTCAACTCCCCTGATGGAGAAGCCAGGGCCCTCCGGAGGAGTCTGATAGTCCGGTGGGCTCGGCCAATGCTGCCCTAAAGCAGGCCAGGCTAATAAAAGTGTGGGAAAGGTTATCGGGACAAATAGGGGTGGCTGGGGACCGAGTATGGACATCCGGCCACCCCCTGGAAGCTGGGGAGCAAGCAGGGACACCCGGCCACCAGGCGGCTGGGGATTGAGTATGGATACCAGGCCGCCGGCACAGCCATGGCTTGGTGGCCAGATTCCGCCTCCACATGCCTAAAAGGCTCAATTTAAAGTGCAAGCAAGCAAGCAGTATGGTATTGCAGCCTGGGGGTGGGTGGGTAGCAGGCTGCATACTTGCGCTTGCATTGCAAGGAATGGGAGAGGTACAATTGAACACTGCCCTGGGACAAGGACTTGAATGGGGATAGTTGCAAGTCTGCAACGACAGGTGCAAGGTGGGAGGTATTTTCGCATGTACCATGAACAGGGGTTTGGCATGCAAACACTACAGTGGAATAGGCTCTCCTTCCCACTAAATGCACTGGGGAGGGCACAGGTAATGTTTTGGTATACGCGCTTAATCTTATGTATAAGGCACACCAGGACAAATAGGGGCGGCTGGGGACTGAGTATGGATACCTCGCTGCCGAAGCAGCCATGAGGTAGTGGCCAGCTTCGGCCTCCTCCAAACTAAAAGTCCCCATTTCAAGTGCAAGGTAGCAGTATGGAATTGCAGTCTGGGGGTGGGTGGGTGGCAGGCTGCACACTTACACTTGCATTAAAAGAAAACATAGCAGATGCTAACTTCTGTCATCATCATCATGCTCCTCACCTTGGCACTCTCAACTCCACCGATGGAGAAGTCAGGGCCCACAGGAGGAGTCTGGTTCTCTGGTGGGCTCGTCCAATGCTGCCTAAAGCAGGCTGGGCTAAGAAAAGTGTGTGGGGGGGATGTTCCAAGGAGAAATAGGGGCGACTGGGGACCGTTTATGGACACCCGACTGCCCCCAGGCGGCTGGGGACCGTGTGTGGACACCCGGCCGCGGGGCGGCTGGGGGCTTAGTATGGACACCCGGCCGCCGGGTGGCTGGGGACTGAGTATGGATTCCAGGCCGCCAACACAGCCTTGACGTGGTGGCCAGATTCCCCCTCCACATGCCTAAAAGTCCCAATTTCAAGTTCAAGCAAGCAAGCAGTATGGTATTGCAGCCTGGGGGTGGGTGGGTGGCAGGCTGCATACTTGCGCTTGTATTGCAAGGAATGGGGGAGGTACAATTGAACACTGCCCTGGGACTAGAACTTGCATGGGGATATTTGCAAGTCTGCATCTTCTGATGCGGCAAGGATCACTTATGATGGGCACACTTTTAGACAGTGACCTGGGAGTCAGAGATGCTTCCAGGGGTCTTCCCAATGCTGTTCCCATGTATTTTCAGCCCTTTATGCATGTGTCACACAGCACATGGAAAGATAAGGTTGTAAAATGTTAAAATGACATTTCCCGGTGAATGCATTTGTCATAGTTGAAAGCAATACAAAAGTGCAAAAACGCATAAGAAATGCTACTTGTGAACATAGCCGAAGGTGTGGAGGAGTATTTTTGTTTTTGGTCATTTATTTTAACTTATACATAAGTATTTTCCCTGGAAAGGATGTTCCTTAACATATTTCACAGGAAAAAAGTTTCATTTTCGTTTTTGAACGTTTTATTTTGAGCCCGTAAAAGTGGCTTAATACCTCTGACCACGTTGTTGACAGCAGTGACCTGGGGTCAGAAATGCTTCCTGGGGCGATCCCCATGCTGTCCCCATTTCATTTGAGCACTGTCACTATCGTTTTGGGCACTTGTTAGGGTTTTAAAAGACTGCCGGGGGTGCCACCGCAAAAATGCTCGAGTCTCCCATAGTCACCCGAGTATCACGGCGAGCTCGGCCCGAGCTTCGAGCACCCGAGCATTTTAGTGCTCGCTCAACACTAGTGATATTGTCTGTGACATGCTAATGTAACACAGGCACAGGTTTATTAGAGAAGTCATGGCAACTGGGCAACTGGTACTGAGCGACTGCGATGGCCATCAGCTTTCGGAAACAAGGCGGAAAGGCAGCATTTCCATCGCAAACAGATTGTAGATGATGGAGTTCAACTACTTAGCTTTGTCATGTGTAGGAGGAAACAATCTTTTAGGTGTCAACAACAACAGGACCGAGGGCTGGCTACAGTGCCAAGAGAGGGTGGAATACGGTGAACCGGACAAACTCCTGAAACGTGAGTGAGGTGCAAGCAGAGATGTTATGGTGGATTGAGAAAGATGTGGTGTGCTCAGTAAAACTGAAACATCAGGCATGTCCACTTCCATTACAGCTGACGGGCTCTCACTCAGCCTGACTGGAGCAAGTAAGTAATAGGAGGTTCTGTGGTCGGAGACCTGCATGACAATACTTGGCACGGTAATAGAGGAGGAGGAAGAAGCAGCACATGCGGTTAATGAGGTGGCTGATGGTTGTTGAAGTTCACTTGTCTGCATTTTATCACAGAGAGACTGCCAGAATAACGCATGTTGATTACGTTTGTGAAGGTTCATGCATTAGTAGTCAAATTATTGCACTTTTTCCCTCCACTGAGTTTTTTTTTGCAAAGTTGGCAGATAACGTTAGTTTGCTCATCCCTGCTAGGCAACTCTTGCCGCCTCTGTGAACTGCAGACCCGCAACTGCTGCTGGCCACAGCCACAGTTGTGGCTCAGGATGCAGTGCTTCTTGTGGTTGCATCACTCCATGTCTGCGCCGTAGGGGGGAACGTAACTTCCTCGCCTTCCTCCTCCACCTCCTTAGATGGCTTACTCAGCTGCGTGCCTCAGGGTTCACACCAAGGGGAATCTATAACCTCATTATCATCCTCTGTGTTATCCCATTGTTCACCATGATAGTCATCCTCCTCCTCTTCCTGCCCTGACAGCACAGAACAGTCTGCATGAGCCTCAGGTATCTGAGTCTCATCAGGATCACTTCACCTCTGGGGGTAAACATCTGGTGATGAGGGTCAGGATGCTGCTCGTACCCTACTTTGTCCTGCCCCGGATCCAACCTAAAAAAAATTTGGGCATCGGTACAGATCATTTCCTCCTCTTCACTCTATGAATCTTTGCAGTACATTTCTGTTGCCCATGGCATAGCATGTGTTAGCAACTCTGCAGACTCACCCATCTGTGGTTCCCTACAGTCAGTTGGGTGGTTGGATAGTTGTGGCATGGGGGGAAGCAAGGGTAATTGGGATGCCACCTCTGTGGACTGTACTGTGTGTGATGTTGAGGTGGAGGAAGAGGAGAAGAGGCCACTTGACGCAGCTCTTGCCATCCACTAGAGCAAATGATCTTTCTGGCCCTCATCAACAAGACACACCACAGTGTAGTTGCCAAAGAAAGGGAGTGGAGTAGCCCATCCAGTAACAGAAGTTGTCAATTGTCTTTGGATAGGACGTGACATTGTTGGTTCACTAGTTGCTTTCACTAACATTACCACCTACCCCACGTATACCTTGAAAACCAAGCCTATTCCCCCTTCCACTGCGACCTCTCTTTTTGCCACTCATATTCCTCAGTGAGTGTGGTAGGAGCACACTATTAGCAAAAAAAAAATTAGATTTTTTTACTCTACAACACCTCTGTACACAGCTGAATTTCAGCGGCACTAAATGACAATGTGAGATATGGCTTGATGTATCACATTAGTAAAAGAAGGAAGTATTTTTTTAGTGTGGATGAGGCCTGTATAACATAGAATATATGCTCCAAACAATTTTAAACTGAGATCTCCCCTACTGTATCAAGTTAGTAAGGGAAGAAAGTATTTTTTTGTGTGGATGAGGCCGGTATAACATAGAAGATATGCTCCAAACTATTTCAAACTGAGATCTCCCCTACTGTATCACGTTAGTAACAGAAGAAAATATTTTTTTTGCGTGGATGAGGCCTGTATAACATAGAAGATGTGGTCCAAACAATTTCAAACTGACATCTAATTGATGAATGACATTAGTAACAGAAGAAAATATTTTTTTTAGTGTGGATGAGACCTCTATAACATAGAAGATATGCTCCAAACAATTTCAAACTGACATCTAGCTGCTGTGTGATGTTAGTTAGAGATGAGCGGTGTTCGACTCGAACTGTTCGCCAATCTCAAATTCGAGCTGTTTTGGGCGGTGTTCGAGCCGTTCGGCGAACACGAACAATTTGAAAAAAATTTGGCTGTTCGAGGTTATGTTCGATAACTGTTCGTGCACCAAAATCATAACTGGATTTTTTCTCAGTAATGCTGAAAATTAATGTTAATACGCAGTTTGAGTGTACAGCGGGGCGGGGGGAGGGGCAGGGGATGGATCTCTGCAGAAATAATGAAGATCTCCATTTGTTTTCTCTTTCTCGTATTTACAGTGGGGAGTTGCAATCTGTCAGCCTATCAGCAGCGCTCAAACGGAGTGAACTGCTTTTTTTCACACAAGCAAGGGCATGTGTCATTTTCAGTGTATGTCACATGTCCTTGCCCTATAAGACCCAGCCATTTTCCCCGTCGCCACCATTTTCTCACTGCTGCAGCTGCGTGTTAGACGGCACCGCTGTTGCTGTGTGCGCTATACTTTGTTAATTTCAAGCCAATTTTCGCACAAATCTACAGATAGCTAAAGAGTAGGGAATAGTTGTGATTGCAGTCCTTTTGAGGACTAGGTTACATCATTTCCTACGAATTTTATCAGGCAGGTATGTGCTCTTAAATAGATAGGTTGGGAGTAAAGACTAATTGTAATTGCAGTCCTTTTGAGGGCTATGTTACATCAGTTCCTATCACTTTTTTGCCAGGCAGGTCTGTGCCAGTGCTGTGCAAGTTTTTTTCACAGCGTTTGGCTAAATCTAGCAAAGCAAATACCTTTTGGCCTCTTGCAGTGTGTGTTAGTCAGTGGAGTAACCTATCTGTGTTGCAAGGTACACCACCTTTGTATAGAATACAATTTTTTTTACTGCACTTAGTGAAGTAAAACCTTTTGGGCATAGCATCATTCTATTAGTAAATCTATACTAACCTCCACCAGGTTGCAAATTCAATATAATTTTTTTCTACATCTAGCTCTGAAAAAATATTTCGGCTTGTAGCAGTGTGTGAGACTTGTTCTATTAGTCCATCTAAACTAACCTCGACCAGGTTGCAAATTCAATATAATTTTTTTCTGCATCTAGCTCTGAAAAATTATTTCAGCATGTAGCAGTGTGTGGGACTTGTTCTATTAGTCCATATATACTAACCTCCACCAGGTTGCAAATTCAATATAATTTTTTTCTGCATCTAGCTCTGAAAAAATATTTTGGCTTGTAGCAGTGTGTGGGACTTGTTCTATTAGTCCACCTATACTAACCTCCACCTGGTTGCAAATTCAATATAATTTTTTTCTGCATCTAGCTCTGAAAAAATATTTCGGCTTGTAGCAGTGTGTGGGACTTGTTCTATTAGTCCATATATACTAACATCCACCAGGTTGCAAATTCAATATAATTTTTTCTGCGTCTAGCTCTGAAAAAATATTTCAGCTTGTAGCAGTGTGCTGGACTTGTTCTATTAGTCCATCTATACTAAACTCCACCAGGTTGCAAATTCAATATAATTTTTTTCTACATCTAGCTCTGAAAAAATATTTCGGCTTGTAGCAGTGTGTGGGACTTGTTCTATTAGTCCATCTTTACTAACCTCCACCAGGTTGCAAATTCAATAAAAAAAATTTCTGCATCTAGCACTGAAAAAATATTTCGGCTTGTAGCAGTGTGTTGGACTTGTTCTATTAGTCCATCTAGACTAAACTCCACTAGGTTGCAAATTCAATATAATTTTCTTCTACTTCTAGCTCTGAAAAAATATTTTGGCTTGTAGCAGTGTGTGGGACTTGTTCTATTAGTCCATCTATACTAACCTTCACCAGGTTGCAAATTCAATATAATTTTTTTCTGCATCTAACTCTGAAAAAATATTTCAGCTTGTAGCAGTGTGTGGGACTTGTTCTATTAGTCCACCTATGCTAACCTCCACCTGGTTGCAAATTCAATATAATTTTTTCTCTGCATCTAGCTCTGAAAAAATATTTCGGCTTGTAGCAGTGTGTGGGACTTGTTCTATTAGTCCATATATACTAACCTTCACCAGGATGCAAATTCAATATAATTATTTTCTGCGTCTAGCTCTGAAAAAATATTTCGGTTTGTAGCAGTGTGTTGGACTTGTTCTATTAGTCCATCTATACTAAACTCCACCAGGTTGCAAATTCAGTATAATTTTTTTCTACATCTAGCTCTGAAAAAATATTTTGGCTTGTAGCAGTGTGTGGGACTTGTTCTATTAGTCCATCTATACTAACCTCCACCAGGTTGCAAATTCATTATAATATTTTTTTGCATCTAACTCTGAAAAAATATTTCGGCTTGTAGCAGTGTGTGGGACTTGTTCTATTAGTCCATCTATACTGACCTCCATCAGGTTGCACTGTTTGGCCACTCAGCTCTGCCTGCTCCCATCCATTGTTTTTTGTGCAAACAACTCCAGAGTTGTCAATTAGTTAACCACCAAAATGAGTGGAAAAAGTCCTGCTGCTGGTTGAAAGGGGAATAGGCGTGTTGGGAAGGGAAAAAAACGTTGTCTCCGTGGGGTAGGTGTTAAAGCAACAGTAACATCTGCAGAAGAAAGACCATCTTCCAGCCAAACTAAGATGTCTACATCTTTTAGCGGACAATGTGATAAGATCCCTTTCTTATGACCATGCCAATCGCTACAAATTCCATATGAGGCACAAAAACAGCAGGTGCTTCAACGGATATCAAGTGCTCCTTTAAGTGGGCTCTCATCCACCTCAACTTCAACATCAGAAATGCTTCTGTCCTCAGAGGTGTCACCCCAATCTCACTTGCTTCCTCACAGCTCCCAAGTCTCCAGCTGCCCGTCTGAGTATGGAGTAGAACACATGGTTGAGTCTGCAGAGCTGTTTACTCATACTATAGCCTGGGAATCAGAGGTCGGCTCCAGAGCTTCTGTGAATCCAGACGAGGAAAAGATCTGCACTGATGCCCAGAATCTTTATGAGTCAGATCCAGGAACAGACGCAGAAGGTTCTGACCATAATGTAGACCCTCGTTCCAAAACTGTAACTCCTGTTGGTGGAGACAATGAGGAAGACGATGATGAGACCCTGAGAACTATAGACCAGTCAGCTTAATGTCTGTTGTGGGTAAATTGTTTGAAGGATTTCTTAGAGATGCTATTGTAGAATATCTTAATGATAATAACTGTCTAACTCCATATCAACATGGATTCATTAGGGATCGCTCCTGCCAAACAAACCTGATCGCCTTCTACGAGGAGGTGAGCTCACAGCTGGACCGGGGAGAGTCAGTGGATGTTGTATACCTTGACTTCTCCAAAGCGTTTGATACCGTGCCACACAAAAGGTTGGTATATAAAATGAGAATGCTTGGTCTGGGGGATAATGTGTGCAAGTGGGTAAATAGCTGGCTGAGTGATAGAAAGCAGAGGGTGGTTATCAATGGAATAAGCTCAGAGTGTGTCAGGGTTACTAGCGGGGTGCCTCAAGGGTCTGTCTTGGGCCCTATATTATTTAATATATTTATTAATGATCTAGTGGAAGGGTTGCATAGTAAAATAGCAATATTTGCAGATGATACTAAACTTTGTAAAGTAGTTAATACAGATGAGGATAGGGCACAGCTACAGGAGGATTTAGATAAATTGGGGAGTTGGGCCAAAAAATGGCAAATGGGGTTCAATGCCGATAAATGTAAGGTCATGCACATGGGAAAGAAAAACAGCAGTCACCCATACATATTAAATGGGAAACCGCTGGGGAAATCTGACATGGAGAAGGACCTGGGCGTCTTGGTTAATAGCAAATTAAATTGGAGTGCCCAGTGTCAGGCAGCAGCTGCGAAGGCAAATAGAGTCATGGCATGCATCAGAAGAGGAATAGGGGCTTATGATGAGAACATTGTTCTTCCTCTGTATAAAGCGCTGGTAAGGCCGCACTTAGAATATTGTGCACAGTTCTGGGCTTCGGTGCTCAGGAAAGACATATTGGAGCTAGAGATGGTACAAAGGAGGGCGACTAAGGTAATAAAGGGAATGGAGGGACTAGAATACTAAGAGAGGTTGTCAAAATTAGGCCTATTTACGTTGGAAAAGAGAAGGCTTAGGGGAGACCTCATAAACATGTATAAATACATCAGGGGGCAGTACAGAGATCTCTCCCATGACCTGTTTATACCAAGGATGGTGACAAAGACGAGGGGGCACACTATGCGTCTGGAGGAAAGGAGGTTCCTGCACCAGCATAGAAGGGGATTTTTTACGGTCAGAGCCGTGAGACTCTGGAACTCTCTGGGAGAGGAAGTGGTGATGTCCAACTCACTTAATGAGTTCAAGAGAGGCCTGGACGCCTTTCTTGAGAACAATAAAATTAAATCTTATGCTTAGTTAATTAATCCAGGGATTTAATCTGACTGACAGATTGGTGTCGGGAAGTGAATTTTTCCTCAATGATGTAAATTGGCCTATACCGCATGTTTTGTTTTTTTTTGCCTTCCCCTGGATCAACGCTGCGGAATAGCTGCAGTGCACAAGAAATAGGCTGAACTGGATGGACGCTTGACTTTTTTTGGCCTTATAAACTATGTAAATACCTGATTGGAGCGACAACTTGAGTTTTTTGTCAGGGCAGGAAGAGGTTGGCTCTGAGGACGACAGGGTGATGATGACGAGGTTGGAGATCCCTCTTACTCTCAACCCACAGTCAGCCAGTCGATGAGGTCAGCAGAGGAGGTGGAGGAGGATTCTAGTGATGACGAGGTCAGGTTGCGCCTTCCTGGACAGAGACGTAGTACTGGAAGCACGTCAACAACTGCATCCTCAAACACAACTCTGCCTCTGACCACAAGTGATGGTGGCCCTTCAGGTCGCATGGGTGCTAAGCCTTGCATAACCTGGGCATTTTTTCAGATCGATAAGGATGACCCAACTCGTGTTATCTGTAACATTTGTCAGCAAAAGCTAAGTAGAGGCCAAAAAATACATAGTTTGAGTACTTTATGCATGAACCGGCATATGGCTATGAAGCATAAGTTGCAGTGGGAAGATCACTGTGCTACAATACGGCCTAGCGGGCCGGGCCAACCACCATCTGCAACATCTTGTGCATCCGCGGACTCTTCATCCTCTGTGACTGGTGGGACAGCAGTCACACCTGTTTTGGGACGCAGACCTGCCACCTCTTTAACCGCAACAGCCAGCGTGATTGGCAGGTCATCATTTTCTTTTGAGGTGGAAACACCAGCTGGTGTTCAGCGCTGTCCGACATCGATAGCACCACCTTTGGATCAAGGAAATCTAACATGTCCACCTGCATCTTCCTCACAGACTGACAGTTTGCCGGGGACACCCTTCTCAACCCCATCTAAGCACAACAGCAAGCCCTCGGTCCCCCAGATGTGGACAAGTAAAAGACAATTTCCTACTAGCCATGAGAAAGCTAAGAGGTTGAATTTCACCATCTGCAAGCTCTTGGCTACAGAAATGCTGCCTTTCCGCCTGGTGGACACAGAGGATTTTCGAGACCTTATGTCCGTCGCAGTGCCCCAGTACCGGATGCCCAGTCGGCACTACTTCTCAAAGAAAGCTGTGCCTGCGCTACACCAGCATGTCGCACACAACATCACCGCTTCTTTGAGAAACTCTGTGTGTGACAGGGTGCATTTCACCACAGACACTTGGACGAGTAGGCATGGACAGGGGCGTTACATGTCACTGACTGGGCACTGGGTAACTATGGTGACAGCAGGACAAGGGGCTGCTGTTCAAGTTTTGCCGTCCCCTCGAGTTGTGCGTCAATCCTCTTTATCTCGAAGTTCCTCCACTGCTTCTGCCTCCTCAACCTCCTCTCGGTCCTCCACCTGCACCCAAAGCCTGTCTGGTCATGCCACAAGCTTTCTAACTGCGCAGAAGGGATCCTGCACACCTCCTTACTATGCTGGCAGCAGGGCTCAACGTCATCAGGCGGTTTTTACTTTGAAATGTCTTGGAAATGTGAGTCACATAGCTGAGGAGTTGTGGTCAGCTCTGGAGAACCAGTTTCATGAATGGTTGTCTCCACTGGACCTGAAACCAGGGAAAGCCGTGTGCGACAATGCTGCAAACCTGGGTGCGGCCCTTTGCTGGGGCAATGTCACACACGTGCCTTGTATAGCTCATGTGTTGAACCTGGTTGTCCAGCAATTTTTAGCCCACTATCCCGGACTAGATGGCCTTCTGCAGAGGGCACGGTCGCTGTGTGCTCACTTCCGCCATTCGCATCCCGCAGCTCAGTGACTTACATCTCTACAGAAGACGTTAGGCCTGCCACTTCACTGGCTAAAATGCGATGTGCCTACCCGGTGGAATTCAAATCTGCACATGTTGCAGTGACTCTGGCAGCACCGACAAGCCCTGGTGCAATACGTTCTGACGTATAGCCTGGGCCAACAAGATCCAGAGGTGGGGCAAATCACGCTGGAGGAGTGGTCTCAGATCAGGTACCTATGCACCCTTCTGCACAGTTTTGAAATGGCGAAGAAGATGTTTAGTGCTGACGATGCCATTATCAGCATGACTAATCCTGACTACTGGGTTGCCACACTGTTAGATCCCTGGTACAAAAGTAAATTTGCAGAAATTATTCCTGCCATAGAAAGAGATGCACGCATGCAGGAGTATCAGCAGAGACTGTTGCAGAATCTTACATGTGCTTTTCCCCGTGGGACCGTCGAGTGTTCAGCACTCAAAACGTAACAGAAACACAGTATCTGCTGGTAACATCAATTTTGCGGAATCATTTCACCACTTTTTTAGACCATCCTTTGCCAGGCAACAGGAGACAAGAAGTCTGACACATAGTCAATGCCTAGAGACGATGGTACAGGAGTATCTCCAAGTAAACATTGAAGCCATGACTGTGTCACTGGACCCTTGCTCTTTTTGTGCTTCCAATCTGGATAAATGGCTGGAGCTCGCCACTTAAGCCTTCGAGATCTTGTCATGCCCCGCAGCCAGCGTTCTGTCTGTACGTGTGTTCAGCGCTGCTGGTGGTGTGCTGACAGACAAGCGCACGTGGCTCTCCACTGATAATGTAGACAGACTCACGTTCATAAAGATGAACAAATCATGGATCCGAAATGACTTTTCTACCCCTGTGTCATCCTGGGGAGAATAAAAGCTTGATGATTTGTTAAAATCACCTCACCAAACGTTTTAAGCTTTCAAATTACTAATCATGTTTATCTGTATCTTGGCTAGAAAATAATTTGGGCCTTGTAGCAGTTTGCAGTACTGATTCTATTAGGCCATTTATACTAAACTCCACCAGATTTCAAATTAATAATAATTTTTAGCTGCATCTAGCCCGGAAAATAATTTTGGTGCTCCTCGATGCGCAAGACACATGATTGCCTTCTTGCTGCACTTCCTGCAACATGACACTCAGATTGTCAGAATTCGAAATAATCCTGACTACCTGGTTGCCACACTCTTAGATCCCCCACACTCTTTGATCAACCTTTTCATTTTAATAAAGAACAAAAAAATGGTCATTTTTGAAATTATAAGCATTAGCAGGTTATTAGAAACTGAAATCAAACAGTTTTCAACTCAAAACTTTATTCTAGGTGATGTTACATTTGCACATAGGACCCCTTGTTCGAAAGGAGCTACTGAACTCTCTCGTCCATTGAATTTGTCAGGTTTTGGATGGTTTCTGCTTTAATTGTTTTGCATGAGGACAGAATACCCTCCCAGAGCTGTTGCTTAGATTTGAACTGCCTTCCGCCATCATAGACACTCCTTTTGATGATGCTCCAGAGGTTCTCAATGGGGTTGAGGTCAGGGGAGCATGGGGGTCACACCATAATTTTGGCCCCTTTTATGCCCATATCAGCCAGAGATGCAGATGTGTTATGTGCAGCATGAGAAGGTGCATTATCATGCATGAATATGATATTGCTGCGGAATACACGGTTCTTGTTCTTGAACCATGGCAGGAAGTGCTGTTTGAGAAACTCCACATACATTATCGAGTTCATCTTTACCCCTTCAGGGATCCTAAAGGGGCCGACAATCTCTCTCCCCATGATTGCAGCCCAAAACATTACTCCACCTCCTCCTTGTTGGCGCCGTAGCCGTGTTTGCATGGGGTGTCCATCAACCAGCCATCCTCCACTCCATCCATCTGGACCATCGAGCGTTGCACGGCACTCATCGGTGAACAAAACAGTTTTGAAGTCAGTCTTCATGTATTGTTTGGCCCACTGGAGCCATTTCTTCTTGTGTACAGTGGATAGAGGAGGTCGACAGGATGGCTTACGCACAGCTGCAAACCTCTAAAGGACCCTGCATCTTGTTGTTCGGGGGACATTGGAGGCACCAGCAGCTTCAAAAACTTGTCTTCTGCTATGACAAGGCTTTTTGGCCGCTGCTCTTTTAACCTGACGTAATTGCCTGTAGGAAAGAGTCCTCAATTTTCCCTTATCAGCACGCACATGTGTGTACTGTGAATCAGTTACACACTTCTTGATTGTGCGATGATCAGGATGAAGTGTCTTGGCAATGTTGATTGTAGTCATGCCTTGACCTAAGCACTCCACAATTTGTTGCTTCTCAGCAACCCACACATCCTTTTTCTTTCCCATTTTGGCAGAAAATGTGGGCTGCTTAATAATGTGGGACAGCCTTCTTAAGTAGTCTTGCCTTTCATTGGACACACCTGCCAAACTAATTAGCACAGGTGTCTGCAATTGCTTACAGTGATATAAAGAGCCCTGACACACATCACCATCAATGAGTTTAACTGACAAACAAAAAAATTCATACCTTATCACTCCTAAACACTTTTTGCATAATAATTTGGAACACAGTGAACATGTGCTTTTCCACAAAACACCAGAGGTTCACGTAGTGAATCTTACAGTTCTAACTTGCCAACCGTGGTCTGTATGGAGTTGTTCAATAAAGGGCCCAAAATTAAGATAACATAGATGGGAGAGGTCTCTATGAATATGAATTCCTAAGTATTTGATTCCCTGTGAGGGCCAGGCAAAGGGAAAGTTGGACTGGATGGAATTTGGGGAGGGAGACATCGAGAGCCTCAGACTTCGCTTCATTGATTTTAAAATTTGACCATGTAACAAAGTGATCTGTTTCAGCCATAACAGCAGGGATGGATATATGTGATTGAGTGATATATACTAGGACATCATCAGCAAATGCAGAGCACTTGTAATCGGTGCCTCCCACCTCAATTCACCTAATATTGGTGTTATGGCAAATTGATGAGAGCAGGTGCTCAGTCACTAGGATGTATAAGAGAGGGGACAGAGGACATCCCTGCCTTGTCCCATTGGTGATTATAAAAGGTGATGAAAATGTTGCATTTAACTTCAGCCTAGGTGACGTATTGCGATACTGGGCCGTGATGTTGCCTATAAAAGAGTCCCCTAGACCCCTACCCAAAGCTTTTTAAGAGAATAATATATGGCGTGGCAGGAGTCTCTATGGAATGCTTTCTCAGCATCCAACGAGAGTATCTAATTACAAATTTTTAACTGCATCTAGCCCAGGAAATACTTTGTGCCTAGTAGCAGTGTCTGCTAGTCAGCAGATTATCCCAGCTGTTAAGCAAGCTACACCACCTGTAGTTTGGACACTTAATTTTTTCAAAGGAAACGGTTCGGGCCCCTGGGACACTCAGTGAAAAGCATCGGGGAGGCACCCCAAGGCACACGGGCTGGGACTGGCGGTAGGACGCCTTGCGGTGGACCGCCAAGCTCGATCCTTATAAAAGCTTTTTAACTGCAGCAGCTTTAGTGGACCCTACTGGAGTTGGAATTAAGCAGCTGCTGGCATGAGACTTGCCCTCCAATAGATCCTTGTAAAAGGATTTAAAGGGTACTCATTCAAATTAGAGAGACAATTTAAATTAAAAAGATTAGACCTGCCTCTACCGCAGGGGGGCTCGCTCGACCCACCAGCGGACAGGCACTAGGGGGGCTGGCCGTCAAGGTCCACCGCGGCTCTGGCACAAACCCGGCGACACGGAGATCGCATGGGCAGGAACGGATTGGTCGTGTGGGCTTCGCACTTTTTTGGTTTTAGAAGGGCATGGCATGCCTATATCTGTGTCTCCCCCTCCTTTTACTCCTCCACCTCTTTTCTTTTCACATGACTATATGTACTTGTCACTTTTCTATGTGTTAGTTATGTCTTCTGAGCAGTTTGTCAGCTTTTGGACACCTTTGAAGGTGTTTTCTATGTGTTTCTATGTGTTTTTGCTTGCCTGCCCTTGGTTTTAACGGTGTTCGAAGGTGTTCGACGAACAGTTCGGCGAACACATGGGTGTTCGCCGAACTGAACCGAACTCGAACACTATGGGGTGGCTCAACACTAATGTTAGTAACAGAAGAAAGTATTTTTTAGTATGGATGAGGTCTGTATAACATAGAAGATATGCTCCAAACAATTTCAAACTGACATCTACCTGCTGTGTGACGTTAGTAAAAGAAGAAAGAATTTTTTAGTATGGATGAGGTCTGTATAACATGGTAGATATGTTATAAACAATTTCAAACTGACATCTAGCCTGCTATATGACATTAGTAACAAAAGAAAGCATTTTTTGTGTGCATGAGGTCTGCATAACATAGAAGATATGCTCTAAACAATTTCAAACTGAAATCTAGCTTGCTGTATCAGGTTAGTAACAGAAGAATGTATTGTTTTTACTATGGATGAGGCCTGTATACAATAGAAGATATGCTCCAAGAAATTTCAAACTCAGATCTAGCCTGCTGTATCACGTTTGTCACAGAAAAAAATCGATTTTTTTACTCTGCACCAGCTCTGCACACAGCTGAATTTCACCGCCACAAAATGACAAGGTGGGCTCTGGCGTGCTGCATCAAGTTAGTCACAGAAAAAAATAGATTTTATTACTCAGCATAAGCTCTGCACACAGCTAAATTTCACCGCTACAAAATGACAAGGTGGGCTATGGCGTACTGCATCACGTTAGCCACAGAAAAAAATAGATTTTTTTTACTCTGCATGAGCTCTGCATACAGCTAAATTTCACTGTCACAAAATGACAAAGTGAGATATGGCTTGCTGTATCAAGTTAGCAACTGAAAAAATTGTTTTTCTTCTTCTGCACGAGCTTGGCATAAAGCTGAATTTCACTGCCAAAAAAAAGACAAACTGAGAAATGGTGTGCTGCACCATGTTAGGAACAGAAAAAAAAATGTTTTTACTCTGCACCAGCTCAACACAGCTGAATTTCACCGCCACAAAATGACAAGGTGGCATATGGCATGTTGTATATCGTTTGTTGCAGAAAAAAATAGTTTTGTTTACTCTGCATGAACTCTGCATACAGCTGAATTTTGCCACCACAAAATGACAAGGAGAGCTATGGCTTGCTGTATCACATTAGCAACAGAAAAAAATAGTTTTTTTTTACTCTGCACCAGCTCTGCACACAGCTGAATTTCAGCGGCAAAGAATGACAAGGTGGGATAAGGCATGCTGTATCACGTTTATCACAGAAAAAAATAGATTTTTTTACTCTGCATGAGCTCGGCATGAAGCTGAATTTCACCACCACAAAATGACAAACTGAGAGATGGCATGCTGCATCACGTTAGGAACAGAAAAAAATATTTTTTTTACTCAGCACCAGGTCTTAACACAGCTGAATATAACCTCCACAATATGACAAGGGGGGATATGGCATGCTGTAACAAGTTTTTTGCAGAAAAAAATATTTTTCTTTTACTCTGCATGAGCTCTGCATACAGCTGAATTTCACCACCACAAAATGACAACATGGGCTATGGCATGCTGCATCACGTTAGTCACTGAAAAAAATAGATTTTTTTACTCTGCATGAGCTCTGCTGAATTTCACTGCCACAAAAAGACGATGTGAGATATGGCTTGCTGTGTCATGTTAGCAACTGAAAAAAATAGATTTTTAAAGTATACTCATGCATGGAGCACAATAGAAGCAGTGTACAACAGGCTTCAATGAAATGTGCCCTGCTGTCTTTGTCTGGACCTCACTAATGGCACAAGAAAAAAAATCTGCTGGAAGGTCGATTTCACAGCCACACTGAACACTAGCTATCTAAACTATCTGACTTAGAAGCAACTGCCTAGCGGTGGCTAGCTCCTAGTTAATTGGTGAACTTCAAATCGGCTGGACATGTGCTGGCATGATCAGGGGGACATTGCGTGCTCTGCAGGATTTTAATCCATGATGGCGTAGTGTGTTACTAACGGTAATATTTGAGACTGTGGTCCCAGCTCCACCCGTGTAGTGCTGGGCTCATTTCTGACCTTTCTCAGAATCATCCTTACCCCACGAGGTGAGATCTTGCATGGAGCCCCAGATCGAGGAAGATTGACAGTCATAATGTGTTTCTTCTATTTTTTAATAATTGTGCCAACGGTTGTTGCCTTCTCCTCAGGCTGCCTGCCTATTGTCCTGTAGCCCATTCCAGCCTTGTGCAGGTCTACAATTTTGTCTTTGGTGTCATTAGACAGCTCTTTGGTCTTGGTCATGGTTGACAGGCTGGAGTGTGATTGATTGAGTGTGTGGACAGTTGTCTTTTATACAGATAACGAATTCAAACAGGTGCAATTAATACAGTTAATGAGTGCATAGTAGGAGGGCTTCTTAAAGAAAAACTAACAGCTCTGTGAGAGCCAGAATTCTTGCTGGTTGGTAAGTGATCAAATACTTATTTCATGCAATAAAATGCAATTTAATTATTTAAAAAACATACAATGAGATTTGCTGGTTTTTATTTTTAGATTCTGTCTCTCACAGTGGAAGTATTAGCTAAGATAAAAATTAAAGACCTCTCCATTTTTTGTAGGTGGGAAACTTGCAAAATCGGCAGTGTATCAAATACATATTTTCCCCACTGTATATGTACATATGTGTATACTGTATATTAAATCTCAAATTTTTCAAATTCATTGCGAACTGTAAATTGAATAAAATTTTAATTCAATTCGAATTGCATCAAATCTCCACTAATATTTATTCATAGCATGTCTGAATTTGGAATCATGTGCTAGAAGGTTGATTTGCATTGAATATTTAATATTGCAATGGTTTACCATCCTACTTGTTAGTGATTTTGATTAGAGTAGCAACACACATACTCAACCATTAATTCATTCAAACTACTTTGTACAATGGTCATCCAGCTGGTGAGGAACTAGGGACAACATTTGGAATCCCACTGATCTGACGTATATTACCTATCGAGTGGATAGGTTTTAGTCTGCAACTAACACCAATTTAAAAGACACAGATTCATGCTAACATCTGTCATAGAGGCACACTTAGAAGGGGTACAGAACTTATATTTGAATCTGTACCTGATACCTGTCCACTAAAGAACAGTGGCAGTATAAGATGGTGTTCATATGCATAATCACTGGATTCTGAATTTCTATATTTATTATACCAATGAAGGGTTACGCTTCATGGCCTCCTTTGCACATTAAAACACGTACTTGAAAAATCGCTACTGGTGTCATCAGTGTTTTGGTCAGTGTGTCATCTGTGTGTCCATTTTTACCATTAGTGTGTCATCATTGTTTTTCCAGTATAGATAATGAAAGAATTAAATGACAAAGCCTCTCTAATACTATGCCATGTTAAACATGGACATCATACAGATGGCAGACAGAAGTCATATGGATGCCATCCATGTGCTGTATATGTTTTTCACAAACCCTTAGACTTGTATGGGCCCTCTACATCCATGCTGCTGGGAAAAAAGGACATGTCAGTGTGTGTTTTTCACGAATACACATTCCAAGTAAAAATATGGACATGTGCATAGCAACATAGGTTATAATTAGTGATGAGCAAGCACTAAAATGCTTGGGTACTCGATGCTCGGGTCAACATGCTGACATGGGAACAGCATGGGGAAGACCCCTGGAAGCATCTCTGACTCCCAGGTCACTGCTGTGAAATGCCAAAGTGGATTTTCCTGGGAAAAATGTTAAGGAACATCCTTTCCAGGGTAATGACTTGTATATAAGGCAAAATAAATATGCAAAACCAAAAATGCTCCTCCACACCTTGGGCTATGTTCACACGTAGCGTTTTTGATGCTTTTTTGCACTTTTGCATTGCTTTCAACGGTGAAAAATGCATTCACCAGGAAATGTCATTTTGACATTTTACTACCTTATCCAGCCATGTGGTGTGTGAGACATGATCAGACACATCCTGTTTGATACAGTGCAGAAAAGACATGGGAACAGCATGGGGAAGACACCTGGAAGCATCTCTAACTCCCATGGTACTGCCTAAAACTGTGGTCATCTCATCAGACGTGATCCTATATTACTGCGGTAATAAAACAGACATTATTGGCATGACAAATCTTAAACTTCATTTAAAATGGGCAAGGTGTGTGTCAAGGGACGGGGAAGTGGACGTTATGGAGATGGTGATAGTACACGCAGAGGCCGTGGACAAGATTAAACTGTGCCTGCTGAGGGAGCACAACAAACACCCACGTCATGTCGAACTACCCTCCTGTCTCAATTTCTACGGGGCCGCGGAACAACACTATTGAAGCCAGATCAGTGAGAAAAGGTTGTTGGTTGGATAGCAGATAAAGCTTCCAGTCATTTTGCCACCACCACCCTGTGTTCCACATGGTCCAGTCTCAGTAGATGTGAGTCTGGACCACATTATTATTATTACTTTATCGCCATTTATTCCAAGGCGCTTTACATGTGAAAAAGAGGTATACATTGCAAAAACAATTACAATAATCTTGCACAAAAATGTGACAGCGACTGGTACAGGAGAGGAGAGGACCTTGTCCACGTGGGCTCACAGTCTACAATGGATGGGTGAGGACACAATAGGTGAGGATAGACCTGGTCATGCAGCGGTATGGTGGAGAGAGGGTTACTGCAGTTTGTACGCATGTCGCAAGAGGTGGGTCTTCAGGTGCTTTTTGAAGGTTTCAACAATAGGCAAGAGTTAGAAATGGTGGGGTAGAGAGTTCCAGAGAAGGGGGATGCACTGAAGAAATCTGGAATGCGATTGTGGGAAGAGAAGATAAGAGGAGAGAAGAGAAGGAGATCTTGTGAGTATCGGAGGTTGCGTGCAGGTAAGTACCGGGAGACTGGGTCACAGATGTATGGAGGAGACAGGTTGTAGATGGCTTTGCATGCTAAGGTTAGGGTTTTGAACTGGAGTCTCTGGGAAATGGGAGCCAGAGAAGGGATTGACAGACAGGAGAGGCCAGGGAATAGCGAGGGGACAGGTGGATTAGTTGGGCAACAGAGTTTAGGATAGATTGGAGGAATGCGAGAGTGTTAGAAGGGAGGCCACATAGCAGGAGGTTGCAGTCGTCGAGAAGAGAGATGATGAGGGCGTGCACTAGTGTTTTTGTAGATTCGTGGTTGAGGAAAGTGCGGATCCGGGACATTTTTATTACTTGGAGTCGGCATCTTCCTCACCCTGATCCTCCTTAATCCCACCATTCCAAGTGCCCTGAGACAAATGATCCCACACTTGGATACTCCAAATAGCAGTTTTGTTCATCTTTCCATTTATATATTCTGGCCTCTCGCTCGGTCCACTCGGAAGTGGAAAGAGCTTGGATATGTGGTTTGAAGGAGTGATTAGAGTCCAGGGTAACCACAAGAGCTGTTCACTTTTCCATCGACTGATTAGGGCCTCTCGACCAGCCAGCTTCGAGCAGGGCAACAGAAGATCGCATGTAGCGATTTGAGCAGCCATGGTCACCCGAAGTTGATGGTGGGAAAGTGCAATTACTGTCGCAAGAGGTGGATAATGATGAAACACAATGGACAGAAAGTCAGGAGGAGGACCAGAGTGCGGAAGTGGAAGACGAAGCAGTGGACAATGAAGTCACTGACCCAACCTTGCAAGGGGACATGTAGAGCGAGGACAGCAGCACACAGAAGGAGGGAGGTGTAGCACCACAATAGGCAGGAACAAGCAGTGTGGTGGCCACAGTCACAAGGCAGGCAACTGCTCCCCGGAATAGCAACAAGACAGAAGTACAATTGTTAGGTCTTCCCAAGTCTGTTTCTTTTTTATAAACTGCTCAGATAACCCCAAAAAGGCAATTGGCAACATCTGCCAGGCCAGCATCAGCAAGGGCACCAAAACTACCAGTCTGACCACCATCAGCATGCTCAGGCACACGACAGCAAAGCACCCAACTAGCTTGGCCGAACACCAATGTCCAGAAACAGTGTCTGCAGGTGACACCACTCTCTCTTCCGCTGTTGTGTGTGCACGTCAATCCCCTGTCCATGGCAAATGTGAAGATTCCTCCTGCCCTGCACCTGTCATTGCAGACTTGCAACCATCACCGTGCACATCCTTGTCCCTTCGCAGCATTCACTTGTCCCTACCACAGTCCTTAGAATGCAAGCGCAAGTATGCAGCCAACCACTCACCCACAGGCCGCAATGCTAAACTGCCACATTTCTGGACAGCTTACACTTGAAATGTTGCCTTTTAGGCTCATGGAGGCTGAAGCTTTCCACAAACTCAAGGCGGTGGCAGCCGGGTGTCCATACTTGGTCACCAGCTGCCACTATTTCTCCCTCTATCGTCTCCTCCTTCCACAGGCTCGGGTTCCAGAACATTACCCGTGCCCTCCCCAGTGCACTTAATGGGAAAGACCGCCTAATCACAAATAAGTGGACAAGTGAGTGTGGCCAGGGCGGTACGGAGCCAGTCCATAGTAAAAAAGCAGCCAAAGAGTGTCTGGGAACCTTCCCACACACTTTTCTTAGCCAGGGCTGCTTCTCAGCAGGGTTGGACAGGCCCACCAGAGAACCAGAGACTCCTCCAGTGGGCCCTGGCTTCTCCATCAGGAGAGTTCATAGTGCTGAGGTGAGGTCGTGATAATGAGAGAGGCCACCATCTCCTTAGCTTGCTGCTGGTGCTTTTCTATGGGAATCAGCTTTGCTCCAACCAGCCTGTAATATTTCCAGTGAATTATCGCATGACTCCATGGTATTAGCAGTGCTCCCAGTACCAGTAGCGAAGCCATCCACAATTTCCTTTTCTTCTGCCCAAATACATTAGTTTCTCACAAAGGAACTGAAGATACTGAGTGGCAGTAAATATAAGTTTCTCCAGCATGTTAGATATCAGAGAGAGAACAGAGAGGGCAGCACAGTGGATCAGTGGTTAGCACTGAAGCCTTGCAGCGCTGGGGTCTTGGGTTCAAATCCCACCAAAGACAGCAGCTGCAAGAATTTTGTATGTTCTTTCCATGTTTGCATGGATTTGCCCCTGAGTAAAAAATCAGCCATAGACTGACTGGGATCCTTCCCATAGACTTTTCTAAGCCAGGGCTGCTTCTCAGCAGGGTTGGACGGCCCACCAGGGAATATTCAGGTGGGCCCTGGCTTCAACATCAGGAGAGTTCATGATAGCGCAAACTCTGCAGCTGCTATGGGGCTCTTGAGCGGGGGAGAAAGGTGAGTCTTCAGAATCAAATCCTGTGGTGGGCCCAATGTTTTTCAGTCTGACACTGCTTCTCGGTGAGAGTTGTATTTCACCACAGCCATATTCTTTAGCTCGGCATGGCAGAGAGGGAAACCGTATCTACTCCAGCTGTCATTTTTCAGCCACCAGGTTCCGCCCATTGTCACACACGACCATGCCTGACTGTATGTTCAGCAGTGAGATCCACAGATCAGGCTGCTGTGTTACAGCTTTCAACAACAACAACTCTGCATTAAGCTTATTATCTTCAGTACTGTCTGTTGCCGCTTGGCCAAGGCATTGCTGCAGTGCTTCCAGCTTGTGAATGATGTGGTCATTTCGGAGATGGAGGCCGAACAGGAGGAGGAGGTGCAGGAGCTGAACAATGTCATTACATTAAGGTTACATTGGCAAGTCTGTTTTTTATACTAAAAAGATCCTACTGTGTTTTTATTTATTTTTTTATGTCTCTTTAAATGTGTTTTGAAGTTCGTCCTAATTTTTGGCAGCCCTTGAAATTGCTGCATGTGCAATAACAGTATAGGAGACACACTCCTTAATAATGGGAAGAACAATTCAAATAGATTCTATATTCTAGAATATTAACAGTCTTATCTGAAATTCTTTTACAGGTGAGGTATCGCAGTATGGATAGCATATTACATCGATCCAGCCAGGTATTATTGCCTTATATTGCGTGCTGCTGGTGCTGCCCAAAAAAATATAAAACCTATTCTATTCCCTATCGATAATGCTGTTAGATGCATTTACAATAGGGACAAGTTCTGCTATGGTGGTATCATCACCAGCTACAGATGAGTGTTCATTCTGGTCACATAAATGTCTTCCACAGTCCATAACTTTATTTTTGTTTATTTCTTTGGCCTTATATACAAGTCATTTTTCCTGGAAAGAATGTTTCTTAACTTTTTTTCCATTTTAGCTTTCTTTTTGCATGTTTTTTTTGTCAGTCCGTAAAAGTGGCGTAATACTCTGACAACATTGTTCACAGATATGCTATTTGTCAGCGGCCAACTGTGAATAGGTTTGAACCCACAACTGCAATACTTTAAATTGAGTGTCATATTTGACACGCTCACAATAATTGCTGAATTATTAGGGCAGTCATATGGGATAACGTCTGATGGCCACGGTTTCAGGCAGTCGCCTAATAGTATGGTAAGTGTCAATTGATTCAACAAAACACAGGTGGCTGACTTTATATGGAGTGGAATATTTGGCATGCTCCACAAAATTTCTGAATTATTATGGCAGTCATTGGATCATGTGTGTCTGATCATTGAAAAAAGTTCCTCTGCTTCCACAATACTGTAAAAAGAATAAAACTAAAACAATCTGGCTGTATTCTACGAACAAGCAAATGGAGCTGTAAAATGGTGTACACTGACAGACTGCTACAATCTATAAATGGAGGACAATATTTTCCACATTCACTACAAATGGCTGGATTTGAACCGTAGTTATATGTGATGTGTGTCACGGAGAACCACGGTTTTAAATTGCAGGCCTGTAGTTTACTAATACTATTATTCACAGTGACCTAGTGTGAATAGCTTGAATGACACACTGCAACAAAATGGAAATGGAGGACAGAAATGGATGATTTTGGAACGCTGTTATATGTGATACGTCTGACAGAGAACCACGATTTTAAATAGCTGGCCGGTAGTTTACTAATACTATTCTTCACAGAGACCTAGTGTGAATAGCTTGACTGACACACTGCAAAAAAATGGAAAAGAGGCCAATATTTTCCACGTTCAGTTCAAATTTCTTGATTTTTATTGCTGTAATATGGAAAAGATCTGGCTGTATTGTGCAGTGCTAACAAGCAAATGGAGCAGAATAATTGTGTACTCTGTATTGCTTTTTATGCAAATAACCTGGATTAAGATAATAAAAATTTGCCCTAGCCCCTGATACCTGGGGCTATGTTTACAAATATCTGTAAGAACAGGAGCAGCAGACAGAATGTTCAATGGACCCTCTTGTGCTGTATCATGCACTGCAGTCTGCCACATACACTGCCTTCCTGCCTGCCTAACTCCTGCAATCACCACTGAATACATGCTGCTGGATTAGTCCTCAGAAGGACTGTTAGTTCAGATGGATATATATATATATGTTGTGGAATACCTATACTAACTATAAAAAAAGCAAATCTCTCCCTGAATCAACAGCAGCTCTCCCTATTCTGCCTTGTTAAGGGGTAAACTGCGACAAGCATAGTGGCGCCAGGTCTTATATAGACCTTATGACGCTGTGCGGCAAGCCAATCACTGTAATGCCCACAACCAACATGGCTACAGCATTACAATGCGTGGCAAGCAATCCCTGCATGTTCACTGGCTGTCTAAAGAGCGCCAAACATGCAGAGCGGAGAGCCAAGTTTCAGCCGGAGCAGCACAGCTTGTCGAGCACAGTGATGCTCGGGGGAGTATTGAGCAGTGGCGAGCATGTTCGCTCATCACTAGTAATAATGGGTACGTGTGGTATCCTTGAGAAAAATGTATACCACATGTACTGCAAACACAGATATGTGAAGGAGATCTAAGACCACGTATGTGGTCAGTATTTTGCATCAATATTTGTAAGTCAAAACCAGGAGAGGAACAATCAGAGGAAAACTGTAATAGAAACACATGCACCACTTCTTCATTTTTCACCCACCCCTGATTATGGCTTACAAATACTGATGTAACATACTGACCAAATACTGAACGTGTGCACGTGGCCTAACTGTAGGACTACTCTTAAGCTATTTACCCCATTACAGATGTTACTTTTACTGAATCCTACTAGCTTTCTTTTATTCTAGTTTAATCAGCAATTTTAATTATGGCATAAAATTGAGGAAAATATTGACTAAAATAAACATTTTTTAATACTTCTTGTCCTTAGTAAACAAAAAATTATGACTACAACGCTATAAAGGTATGATGCTGTTCTTCTTGAACATCAATTATTCTGAACATAAGGACATATGGCTATTTCCTTTATACTTTCATTTTTTGTAATGCAGCACTGAATAGTATCTGTATATGTAATTTGTATGTTAAAATATATCACATTACTCATGAATTTTACATAGAGGGATGACACGTTTAGCTGACCTACGAATTACACTAAGCTAGGTAAATTTACACAGCTGTAATATAATCTGTATTAATAGAGCTTTTACTGGTGCTTCTCACCATCTTGTTCAAAAAGATGTAGGATGTGACTAACTTAATGACATAGAAGGTTGCGGGTGTCATGAATCTATGGGACATGTCCATTTATAGACTCTCACTGCACAAATAACCTCTTAGACAAGTAAAGCAATGTGTTTCATAGCATCACTACATCATGCTCTAGTCAGTGTTGTGAAACTCCATTAACCTTTTGCAAACTCCTGAGCTCTGATCTTGCCAGTAATAATCTAATGAAATTGCTGAAGGTTTTGTCACTGACAGCCAATATGCTTCTGACTTCATGATCCAGAAAGCTCTTTCAGCTAAGGTTGAGTAAAGCACTGGGCATGAAATATGTGTAAATATAATTCACGTTTTCTATATATAACAATAGATATAGCCTAGAAAAGAGGAAAATATTATGTATCCATATAGTTAAAGTCATTGCTGGTTTAAACAGCACATAATATACATTGAGCCATTGGTAAAAAATAGGAGGATTTTGTATTTTGCTTGATTGCTTGAATTAAAGAATGAAACAAATGTGAAGATTTCTACATTATTTTTTTTTTTAAAATGTGTGTGCCATTATTCAAAAATGATGAAAACAAACATTCTTCTTAGCTAAACAAATTATTATTAGTGTTGAGTGAACATGCTCGACACTGCTCGGTACTCGCCCGAGCATCACGCTACTCGGGATGTTCGGCGAGCACCGAGCATTTCCGGGTTACTCGGGCGGGAGTTCGGGTCTCCGCCCTGCATGTTTGGCGCTCTTTACAGAGCCAATGAACATGCAGGGATTGCCAGCCAGTCACTGTAATGCCGCAGCCATGTTGTTTGGAGGCATTACAGTGATTGGCTGGCCGCACAGCGTCACCTCGAGTATTTAAAACCGGGCACCGCCATCTTGGACACAGTCGCTCTGGATCAGACAGTGTAGGGACAGCGCTGCTGATTTAGGGAGAGATATATCCTGCCAAATAGTTATTGTAGGGTTTGTAAAGGCTGTCAGATCAAACAAACAGTCCTTTTCAGGACTAATATCCATCCCAGGTATATCAGGCAGGCAGGCAGGCTGTAAAGGAGACGCAGTGGTTATACCAGCAAACGCTGCATTACAGTCCTGTGTGCTGCTCCTGTTGCTGAAATTGCTGGACTTAGCTCCAGGTCCCGGGGGCCAGGAAAAATCCTTTTTTTTATCTAAATCCTCTTTTTTTTTCCTCCTTCACAATGTACAAATACCCATCTTATTAACCTTTTGGTGCCCCCCTTCCCCCCCAAAAAAAAGTGTGCCTCTGATTTTTCAGACACAAATATATCTGTTGAAAATAGTCTGGTGTAGGCCAGAGAAATAGAAGTGTGGTTTTGCAGTTCTATGGGCCATTTGTATCTAAAAAAAACAGTTTGAGTGTGTCGCTCACTGTTCAGCCGCAAATATATATATATTTTAAAAAGCCTGGTATACACCAGTAAATTATTACTGTGGTTTTGATGTTCCACGGTAAAACATCTCTATTATCCTGTTTTTGGCATTTTTTGCTGTATAAAAATAATAAGTGTCTCCCTGATTTTTCAGACACAAATATATCTGTTGAAAATAGTCTGGTGTAGGCCAGAGAGACAGAAGTGTGCTTTTGCTGTTCCACGGTAAAAAATCTCTATTATCCTGCTTTTTGCATTTTTTGCTGCAAAAAAAAAAAAAAATAGTGTCTCCCTGATTTTTCAGACACAAATATATCTGTTGAAAATAGTCTGGTGTAGGCCCGAGAAATACAAGTGTGGTTTTGCAGTTCCACGGTACAAACCTCTGTATTATCCACTTTTGGGCCATTTGTATCTAAAAAAAACAGTTTGAGTGTGTCGCTCACTGTTCAGCCGCAAATATATATATATTAAAAAGCCTGGTATACACCAGTAAATTATTACTGTGGTTTTGCTGTTCCACGGTAAAACATCTCTATTATCCTGTTTTCGGCATTTTTTGCTGTATAAAAATAATAATAGTGTCTCCCTGATTTTTCAGACACAAATATATCTGTTGAAAATAGTCTGGTGTAGGCCAGAGAGACAGAAGTGTGCTTTTGCTGTTCCACGGTAAAAAATCTCTATTATCCTGCTTTTTGCATTTTTTGCTGTAAAAAAAAAAAAAAATTGTGTCTCCCTGATTTTTCAGACACAAATATATCTGTTGAAAATAGTCTGGTGTAGGCCCGAGAAATACAAGTGTGGTTTTGCAGTTCCACGATACAAACCTCTGTATTATCCACTTTTGGGCCATTTGTATCTAAAAAAAACAGTTTGAGTGTGTCGCTCACTGTTCAGCTGCAAATATATATATATTTTTAAAAGCCTGGTATACACCAGTAAATTATTACTGTGGTTTTGATGTTCCACGGTAAAACATCTCTATTATCCTGTTTTTGGAATTTTTTGCTGTATAAAAATAATAATAGTGTCTCCCTGATTTTTCAGACACAAATATATCTGTTGAAAATAGTCTGGTGTAGGCCAGAGAGACAGAAGTGTGCTTTTGCTGTTCCACGGTAAAAAATCTCTATTATCCTGATTTTTGCATTTTTTGCTGTAAAAAAAAAAAAATAGTGTCTCCCTGATTTTTCAGACACAAATATATCTGTTGAAAATAGTCTGGTGTAGGCCCGAGAAATACAAGTGTGGTTTTGCAGTTCCACGGTACAAACCTCTGTATTATCCACTTTTGGGCCATTTGTATCTAAAAAAACAGTTTGAGTGTGTCGCTCAATGTTCAGCCGCAAATATATATATATTTTAAAAAGCCTGGTATACACCAGTAAATTATTACTGTGGTTTTGATGTTCCACTGTAAAACATCTCTATTATCCTGTTTTTGGCATTTTTTGCTGTATAAAAATAATAATAGTGTCTCCCTGATTTTTCAGACACAAATATATCTGTTGAAAATAGTCTGGTGTAGGCCCGAGAAATACAAGTGTGGTTTTACAGTTCCACGGTGCAAACCTCTGTATTATCCACTTTTGGGCCATTGGTATCTAAAAAAAACAGTTTGAGCGTGTCGCTCACTGTTCAGCCGCAAATATATATATATTTTAAAAAGCCTGGTATACACCAGTAAATTATAACTGTGGTTTTGCTGTTCCACGGTAAAAAATCTCTATTATTCAGGCTTTGGTAGTTTTTTCCGTAAAGAAAAACAGTAGTGTCTCCTGACTGTTGTGACACAAAAATATATCTGTTGAAAATAGTCTTGTGTAGGCCCGACATCCCAGTGTGGTTTCGCAGTTCCACGGGTCAAATCGCTGTACTATCTAGTTTTCGGCCTTTGGTATCTAAAAAAAAAGCAGTTTGAGTGTGTCGCTCACTGTTCAGCCACAAATATCTCTATTTAAAAAAGTGTGGTATACCCCAGTAAACAATAACTGTGGTTTTCCTCTTCCACGGTTCTAATCTACTCTTTATTACCCTTTTTCCATTGATAGTGCAAGTGTAAGCTATTTTACTTCATTTACAATGGGTATACGCTTCCTCGTTTCGGCTGTTTAATCTTCTTCTCCTTATCCTCAGCCTCCACCACCACTATACCACCAGGGTGCCAGCATTGCAAGTTCCTCCATCCTAATTTTTGGCAGCTTTTGCTGGGAAAGCATAAGCAAATACCATGGGACACCCACTCCCCAATAATGGGACTTATGTTTGTAATATGCTGTACTGCATCGCTCTTGTAAGGGGCATTGCAAGTTGCTCTGTCCTAATTTTTGGCAGCTTTTGCTGGGAAAGCATAAGCAAATACTATGGGAGACCAACTCCCCAATAATGGGACTTATGTTTGTAATATGCTGTACTGCATGGCTCTTGTAAGGGGCATTGCAAGTTGCTCCGTCCTAATTTTTGGCAGCTTTTTCTGGGAAAGCATAAGCAAATACTATGGGAGACCCACTCCCCAATTATGGGACTTATGTTTGTAATATGCTGTACTGCATCACTCTTGTAAAGGGCATTGCAAGTTGCTCCGTCCTAATTTTTGGCAGCTTTTGTTGCAAGGCATAAGCAAATACTATGGGACACCCACTCCCCAATAATGGGACTTATGTTTGTAATATACTGTACTGCATGTGACGCGCCCCCTGGGCCGTGTGTACACGTGTGTGGGATACCCGGTGCCGGGTCTCTGGGGTCTGTAGTCTCCGTGGCGGTGAACCGGTCCAGTGGCTCAGGCTGGTCAAACCAGTGGCAATCTTTCTTAGGTTTTAAGGTTAATTGTCCGACTGCGCCACCCGTGGATTGCGGTCAGGGAATACCACCGCTGCGAGGCAGACCGCTGAGGCTGGTGTTTTGTGCGCAGCATAAAATGGGATAACTCCCCTCGGGAGGAGTATAGCCTCAGGGCAGTGAGTGTGGATGATGGGGGTGATGGGGCACGAGCACAGCAGGAATGACTCAGAGTCTTTGCAGTGCAGTTCAGGGTCTTTACTGATGATTATAAGGTAGACCCCCCCGGGAGTACTGGCTAGCATAAGAGGCCTGGTCAGTCTGTGAGCAAGCAGAAGTTCCCCTGGCCAGGTGGAGTTGTAGGCCTCCCCGTCTGTCTGCACTCTTCCTGGCTACCTTGCTGTAAGCGGGTAGAAGCAGCCCACGTCCCTGAGTGTACCGTGTAGTGCTCACCCGTATGGCTGGTGACTTGGGGCCTTCTGTTAGCCTCCGCTCCACGACGGCGGTGCTGGTCCCTTGCTTGTGACTGAGCCTCCGGGCTTCTATGGCCAGAGGACCTGAAATCCCCTGCCGGCTGGTTTCTGCTGCTGGATATATAAGTCCTCACAGCTTCGGACTCATGTGTCCGGTTCCTATTGTCTTCTGCTAGGGCGAGCTCTGCTCAGCTTCCAGCCCCTCGTCTTTAGCTCCTAGCTCCTACAGAGCTCCTTGCTGTTACTTTCCCTTGCTCTCACTCTGACTCTGACTGTTCTCTGTTCTCTGACTCACTCAACCCCACCCCAGATCCAGTTTATAAGGGCAGAATTCTCCCCACCCAGGACTGGGGCAGGACGATGTTGCATGTTAATGGGATCCTGACCAGGAAACCTCCCACTTGCTCTCCGATGTAATCTCTATTACTGTGGTGACCAGACCCCTGGGGTGCCACACATGGCTCTTGTAAGGGGCATTGCAGTACCTCATAATTTTTGGAAAGCATTCCATTCACTGCTTAGGCCAATAGTGCACAGGAGACCCAGTTGCTATAAATGGAAAAAAAGGTTTAGTTAACGCCCTCTGACCTCCATGTCATTTCCAAGGGACATTGGAGTGCCTCGAAATTTTTGGTAGGCATTGCACTCACTGTATGCCCTATAACTGTGTAGCCGAACCGCTCCTTTTGTTACAGAAACATATCCTACAAGACATATCTGGTTGACTGGCCTGATATTGATGTGAATGGTCCCTGTTCCTCCTTCTCTTTCTCCTTTGCTACTACCTCATCCATCATTTATCACCTGAAGCTTTGTTTTAACTGGAGTCATAGAACTTGGATAGTAGCAGGAAAACATCCAGCAATCCTTGGAGGAGGTAGGATATGCTCCAAAATGCTGACCTCCTCAGGCCTAGCCGCTACTACATACATGCGCTTGCATTACAACAAAACAAAGCAGATGCTAACTTCTATCATCCTCATCGTGCTCCTCACCTTGGCACTCTCAACTCCCCTGATGGAGAAGCCAGGGCCCACCGGAGGAGTCTGATAGTCCGGTGTGCTCGGCCAATGCTGCCCTAAAGCAGGCCAGGCTAAGAAAAGTGTGGGAAAGGTTACCGGTACAAATAGGGGTGGCTGGGGACCGAGTAAGGACACCCGGCCACCCCCTGGAGGCTGGGGAGCAAGCGGGGACACCCGGCCACCAGGCGGCTGGGGACTGAGTATGGATACCAGGCCGCCAACACAGCCATGGCGTGGTGGCCAGATTCCGCCTCCACATGCCTAAAAGGCCCAATTTAAAGTGCAAGCAAGCAAGCAGTATGGTATTGCAGCCTGGGGGTGGGTGTGTGTCAGGCTGCATACTTGCGCTTGCATTGCAAGGAATGGGAGAGGTACAATTGAACACTGCCCTGGGACAAGGACTTGAATGGGGATAGTTGCAAGTCTGCAATGACAGGTGCAAGGTGGGAGGCATCTTTGCATGTACCATGAACAGGGGTTTGGCATGCACACACTACAGCGGAATAGGCTCTCCTTCCCACTAAATGCACTGGGGAGGGCAAAGGAAATGTTTTGGTATACGCGCTTAATCTTATGTATAAGGCACACCAGGACAAATAGGGGCGGCTGGGGACTGAGTATGGATACCTCGCTGACGAAGCAGCCATGAGGTAGTGGCCAGCTTCGGCCTCTTCTAAACTAAAAGGCCCCATTTCAAGTGCAAGCTAGCAGTATGAATTGCAGTCTGGGGGTGGGTGGGTGGCAGGCTGCACACTTACACTTGCATTAAAAGAAAACATAGCAGATGCTAACTTCTGTCATCATCATCATGTTCCTCACCTTGGCACTCTCAACTCCACCGATGGAGAAGTCAGGGCCCAACGGAGGAGTCTGGTTCTCTGGTGGGCTCGTCCAATGCTGCCTAAATCAGGCCGGGCTAAGAAAAGTGTGTGGGGGGATGTTCCAAGGAGAAATGGGGGCGGCTGGGGACAGTTTATGGACACCCGACTGCCCCCAGGCGGCTGGGGACCGTGTGGACACTCGGCCGCGGGGCGGCTGGGGACTGAGTATGGACACCCGGCCGCCGGGCGGCTGGGGACTGAGTATGGATTCCAGGCCGCCAACACAGTCATGACGTGGTGGCCAGATTCCGCCTCCACATGCCTAAAAGGCCCAATTTCAAGTTCAAGCAAGCAAGCAGTATGGCATTGCAGCCTGGGGGTGGGTGGGAGGCAGGCTGCATACTTGCGCTTGTATTGCAAGGAATGGGGGAGGTACAATTGAACACTGCCCTGGGACTAGAACTTGCATGGGGATAGTTGCAAGTCTGCATCTTCTGATGCGGCAAGGATCACTTATGATGGGCACACTTTTAGACAGTGACCTGGGAGTCAGAGATGCTTCCAGGGGTCTTCCCATTGCTGTTCCCATGTCTTTTCAGCACTTTATGCATGTGTCACACAGCACATGGTCAGATAAGGTTGTAAAATGTTAAAATGACATTTCCCGGTGAATGCATTTGTCATAGTTGAAAGCAATACAAAAGTGCAAAAACGCATAAAAAATGCTACTTGTGAACATAGCCGAAGGTGTGGAGGAGTATTTTTGTTTTTGGTCATTTATTTTAACTTATACACAAGTTTTTTCCCTGGAAAGGATGTTCCTTAACATATTTCACAGGAAAAAAGTTTCACTTTTGTTTTATTGTGAGCCTGTAAAAGTGGCTTAATACCTCTGAGCACGTTGTTGACAGCAGTGACCAGGGGGTCAGAAATGCTTCCTGGGGCGATCCCCATGTCAACCAAATCTGCAAATATAAAATTACATGAATAACCCTAAGTGCAGCCCCTTCTACATGGAAGATATCACAGGACCCAAAAATAAAAACACAATCAAAAAGTAAGTATCATTAAGTGTATATATACTCATCCATAAAGGACACATCAGACATGCGTTTTGCTGAGAGTTGTATTTCACCACAGCCATATTCTTTAGCTCGGATAAAGGACTGGCATAGAGGGAAACTGTATCTACTCTGGGTGTCATTTCTCCCTGGAAGTCCTCTATTGCAGCTTGTTGCAGAAGCAATGGCAGCCCGTCCAACATCAACTCACACTTGTCGGTGGTGCTTTGACACACAAACATCTTTCTTTGCGCATTTAATTTCATGACTAGAAAGTTGGGCAGTGGCCTTATCTGCAATGCGGTTTGAGAAATGACATGCATAAGCACGTCCTATCCACATTAAAAAGCAACCATAGAGTGTTCGGGAACCTTCCCCCACACTTTTCTTAGCCAGGGCTGCTTCTCATCAGGGCTGGACGGGCCCACCAAAAAACCGGAGACTCCTTCGGTGGGCCCTGAATTCTCCTTCAGGAGAGTTCATAGAGTCAAGGTGAGGCCATGATGATGATAGAGGCCACCATATGCTTAGTTTTCTGTTACTTGGAATGCAAGCGCAAGTATGCAGCCAGCCTGCCACCCACTCACTTAACCACAGGCCGCAATACTAAACTGCCAGACTTCTGGGAAGCTACTTGCACTTGAAATGTGGCCTTTTGGCTGGTGGAGGTGGAAGCTTTTCACAACCTCATGCCTCATGCCTCGTGTCCATACTCGGTCCCCAGCCGCCACTATTTCTCCCGATGTTGTCTCCACCTTCTACAAGCACGGGTCCCAGAACATTACTGCTGGCACTTTTCTGTGGGAAACTGCTTGCCTCCTACCAGCCTGCAATATTTCCAGTAAACTATGGTACGACCCCATGGAATTAGCACTGCCCCCAGTACCAGTAGTGAAGCCATCCCCAATTTCCATCTCAAGAATTTTTCTCACAAAAGAGCTGAAGCTAGAGTGGCAGTAGGTGCAAGTTTCTCCAGCCTGTTAGATATTAGAGGGTAAATGACAGCACATTCGATCAGTGGTTAGCACTGAAGCCTTGCAGCGCTGGGATCCTGGGTTCAAATGACAGCAAGGACAACATCTGCAAGGCCTTTGTATGTTCTCCCCGTGTTTGTGTGGGTTTCCACCTCAGTAAAAAACACTTTTCTTAGCCTGGACTGATTCTTGGCAGGGTTGGACAGTCCCACCAGATAATCCTCTATGTGTGCCCTGGCTTCAACATCAGGAGAGTTCATGATAGCGCTAACTTTGCAGCTGCTATGGGGCTCTTGAGCGGGGGAGAAAGGTGAGCCCTCAGAATCAAATCCTCTGGTGGGCCCAATGTTTTTCAATCTGAAACTGCTTCTCAGTGGGAGTTGTATTTCACCACAGCCATATTCTTTAGCTCGGTGAGAGCACTGGCATAGAGGGAAACCATATCTACTCCGGCTGTCATTTCTCCGTCACCAGGTTCCGCCCATTGTCACACACGACCATGCCTGGCTGTATGTTCAGCTGTGAGAGCCACAGATTAGGCTGCTGTGTTACAGCTTTCAACAACTCTGCAGCACTGGGCGGTTTGTCAATTAAGCATTAAGCATGTTATCTTCAGCACAGCCTGTTGCCGCTTGGCCAAGGCAGTGCTGCAGTCCGTTCAGCTTGTGACTGATGTGGTCATTTCGTAGATGGAGGAGGATGTGCAGGAGCTGAACAATGTGATTACATTGAGGTTACGTCGGAGACTCTGTTTTTTAAGGTAAGGAAAGATCCTACTGTTTGTTTGTTTTTTTACGTTATTTTTTAAGATAAATACATTCACCGGGAAATGTCATTTTAACATTTTACAACCTTATCTGGTTATACCTTATGTGGTATGTGACACATCATTAGACACATCTTGTTTTATTTATGATGGAGGGACTCTGAAAGTCACAAAGCCTATTTTTATAGGGCCATCAGGTGAACCTTACTATTCTTAAAAGGCCAGCAGTCGGCCTTCACTATTGTTAGAGAGCCATCAGCCGGCTATGCTTTGTTGTTCCATTATTAACAAGTGGGTCTCCTATATTTTTATTGCGTCTGCAGTGACTGCAAAAAAAAAAATGCTCCCATTAGAAAGGAGCGGGGCTCCTATAGTGGTAATGATTATGCTGTGACTGCAAGATCTGACCAAAATTTGGAAAAACCTCACTAAGAAGTTAAAGACACATAGAGCAGGGTCACAGTAATGACATGTTACCATTACATTGGAGCGGGTGTGCTATACAGTTATAGGGTATGCAGTGAGTCCAACGGTTGATCAAATTTAGGAAAAACCCCACTAACAATTTAAAAACACATAGAACAGGGCCACAGTAACGAGTATGACATGATCCCATTAGAAAGGAGAGGGTCTGCTATACAGTTATAGGGTATGCATTGAGTCCAATGGCTGACCAAATTTAGGAAAAATCCCTCGAAGAATTTAAAGACACATAGAGCAGGGCCACAGTAACAACAAATTCCCATTAGAAAGGAGAGGGTCTCCCATAATGTTGACCTATGCAGTGAATGCAAGGGCTGCCAAAAATTGGGAGGCACTCCAATGCCCCATGGAAGAGACGTGGAGGAGTGCCTCATGAAAAAATGTTCCCATTATTAGAAGTGGGTCTCCCATAGTGTTTGCCTATGCAGTGAATGCAAGGTCTGCCAAAAATTGGGAGGCACTCCAATGCCCCTTGGTAGAGACTTAGCGGGCCTCATAAAAAAATGTTCCCATTAGAAAGGAGCGGGTCTCCTATACTTGTAATGACCAAGCACTAAGTTATGGGTTGACAAACATTTACCCCTGGGGGGTATACATGAACATACTGTATAATTTTATTTTTTTTTACGGGCATCATAAACACCCTTTAACAAAATTATGTGGGTGTTGCATCACGGACCACGGTCACCCTGGTGATATGGTGATGGAGGCTGAGGATGAGGAGAAAGAGGAGGACAAGAGCAAATAGCCAAAATCAGGAAGCGTATACCCATGTGTGGGAGTGAAGAGGTGCATGGGAATACACCTCCCAAAAAATGACACTGGATTTGAGTTTATGTTACACTGCTCTCATTCGGTGGTGTAGAGAAGTCTGGCCCAATGCTGCCTTTGATCCTTTTTATAAGAGTCAGCCTGTCAGCATTTTCAGTTGACAGGTGGATGCACTTATCAGTTATAATTCCACGAGTGGCACTAAAAACCCGCTCTGATAAAACACTAGCAGCAGGGCAGGCCAGGACCTCCAAGGCATAGAGAGCAAGTTCATCCCACGTATCCAACTTGGATACCCAATAATTATAAGTCACAGAGGAATCACGGAGGACGTTGGTACGGTTGGCAAGGTACTCCCTCAGCATCTTCCCAAACTTTGCGCTCCTTGTGAGAGTACCCCGTGCCTCAGGGACTGTGCGATGGGAGGGTCTGAGAAAACTGTCCCAGAACTTTGACAGTGTTCCCCTGCCTCTGCTGGATTGCATTTTGTCTCTCTCGCCTGTAATCCTTGGTTGTCCAATGAACTGTGACCTCTGCTGCCAGCGTTTTCAGATGGGAATTTTTTTAATAGTTCCGCAACAAGGGCCTTCTGGTACTGCCCCATTTTTGTACACCTGTCCGCCTCAGGAATAAGAGATATAAAGTTCTCCTTGTAGCGTGGGTCTAGAAGTGTCACCAACCAGTAATGACTGTAACCCAAAATTTTGAGAAAGCGAGAGTCATGGGAAAGGCAGCATAACATAAACTCAGCCATGTGTGCCAAACTGCTAACAGGTGAGACTTCCGTGTCCTCACCAAGAGGATGACTGACCATGCTCTCCTCCTCCTCCTCTCTGTCCTCTGGCCATCCTCACTGAACAGATTATATGACAGTTGTGCAGGTAGTACTGTCTATAGCGCATGAAACTAGCTCCTGTTCTTCCTCCTCCTCTTTCTCATTGTCACCCAATCCACGTTGGAATGAGAGGCTGGACTGTGTGCTATCACCCTGTATGGTTCCTTGCTCCATCACATCGTGCTCTGCCTGCAATGCATCCTCTTTGATTGTGAGCAGAGAGCGTTTCAGAAGACAGAGAAGCAGGATGGTGACGCTAATTATGGCGTCATCTCCGCTCACCATCTTGTTGGAGTCCTCAAAGTTTTGGAGGATGATACATATGTCTGACATCCATGTCCACTCCTGAGGTCTTATGTGTGGAGTCTGAACTGAATACCGATGGCCTTCTTGATGCTGGTACTCAACAACTGCCCTCTTCTGCTCACAAATCCTTCCCAACATCTGCAGTGTAGAGCTCCAACGCGTGGGGACATCACATACCAGTCTGTGAGCCTGAAGCTGCAAACGCTGCTGAAACACGGCAAGGGCGGCAGAAGCTGTAGCTGACTTTCTAAAATGGGCACACAGGCGGCATACTTGAACAAGCAGATCCGGCAGCTCCGGGTAGGATTTGAGAAAGCCCTGAACCACGAGGTTAACACATGGGCCAGGCATGGAACATGTGTGAGCTCGCCTCGCCTCAGAGCCGCCACCAGGTTCCGGCCATTGTCATACACGACCATGCCAGGCTGTAGGTTCAGTGGTGTGAGCCACAGATCTGCCTGCTCTTTCAGAGCTGTCCACAACTCTTCAGCATTGTGCGGTTTGTCACCTAAGCATATTAGCTTCAGCACAGCCTGTTGCTGCTTGGCCGAGGCAGTGCTGCAGTGCTTCCAGCTTGTGACTGTTGTGGCCATTTTGGAGATGTAGGCGGAAAAGGAGGAGGAGGCTGAGGAGGAAGTAGTGCAGGAGCTGTAGATTCTGGGGGCAACCCTGGTTGACCTAGGGCCCACAATCCTCGGCGTCAGGAGGACATGTACCGTTCCAAGGTCTGTCTGGGTCCCGGCTTCCACTATGTTAACCTAGTGTACAGTCAGTGAGATGTATCATCCCTGCCCACAAGCACTTGTCCACATGTCCGTGGTTAGGTGGACTTTCCCGGTAAATGCATTTTTGGGGGCACGGCTAATGTTTTGGGACACGTGCTTGTGTAATGCGGGGACGGCACACTGGGAGAAATAGTGGCCGCTGTGGACTGAGTACCGAGAAATGGCAGCCACTATCAGGTAGCGGAATGCTTCTGTCTCCACGAGCCTAAAAGGCAACATTTCTAGCACAAGCAGTCACGAAATATGGGAATTTTAGTAGCGTGGCCTGTGGGGCGTTGGCTGCTTATTTGGGCTTGCATTCCAAGGACTGGTTTATGTACAACTGAACGCTGCACTGGGACTAGGACGTGGATGTGCATCCTGATGCTGCTACTTGAGAATGTGCAATGACTGGAGCAGGGCAGGAGGAATCTTCGCATGCACCATGGACAGGGGAATGGCTTGCATGCACAACAGTGGAAGAAGCAGTGGTGGCACCAGCAGACACTGTTCCTGGACCCTGGGGTTCGGCCCGCAAAGTCGGGTGCTTTGCTGCCATGTGCTTGATCATGCTTGTGGTGGTCAGGATGGTCGTTTTGCCACCACTGCTGATGCTGGCCTGGCAGGTGGTGCAAATTGCCTTTTTGGGGTTATCGGCAGAGTCTTTAAAAAGCAACCAGACTCAGGAAGACCTAACAGTTGTACTGACAACTTTCTTCGTGTTGGTGTTACGGGGAACGGTTGCCTGCCTTCTGTCTGCCGCCACCACACTGCTTCTTCCTGCCTGTTGTGTTGCTCTGCCTCACTCCCCCTGTGTGCTGCTTTCCTCGCTCTGCAAGTCCTCCTACCAGGTTGGTTCAGTTACTATATCATCCACCATCTCGTCTTCCACTTCCGCCCTCTGGTCCTCCTCCTGACTTTCTGGCAATTGTGTCTCATCATCGACCACCTCTTGTGACACTTTTCCACCATCGCCTTCATGTGACCGTGGCTGCTCAAATATTTGGGCATCACTACATGCAATCTCCTCTTGCCCCACTTCAAGTGGCCTGAGCAAGAGGCCCGATTCGATAAATGGAAAAGTGAACAGCTCTTTGGAGTGTCCAAGTGTGGGATCAGTTGTCTCTGGGCACTCGGCATGGTGGGAGGAAGGAGGAACAGGGTGAGGAATATGCGGTCCAGACTCACAGCTACTAAGACTTGACTGTGTAGAAGATAAGGTGGTGGTTGTGGCTAAGTGACTGGAAGCATTATCTGCTATCCAACCAATAACATTTTCACGCTGATCTATGTTCAATAGTGGTGTTCTGCAGTCCCCTATTAATTGGGACAGGAAGGTCGAGTGAGAAGATGTGGGTGTTTGTTGTGGCACAATTGCAGCTTGCTCACGGCCTCGGCCTCTGCATGCACCATCATCACCATCGCGTCCAGTTCCCTGTCACTTGCCACGTGCCTTGCCCATTTTAAATGGAGGACAATATCTTCCACGCTCACTACAAATGACTGAATTTGGAGCGAACTTGTATGTGATCTGTGTGACGGCGAAACCACAGTTTTAAATACCTGGCCTGTAGGTAAATATTTTGAACAGCAAACTGGTTTCAATAGCTTCACTGACACACTGAAACAAATTTTTAATGGAGGTCAAAAATGGCAGTATTTTCTGAAAACGTATGTGTGATCCGTGTGATGGAGAAACACAGTTTTAAATACATGGCCCGTAGGTAACTATTTTGAACAGCAAACTGGTGTCAATTGCTTCACTGATACACTGAAACAAATTTTTAATGGAGGTCAAAAATGGCAGTATTTTCTGAAAACGTATGTGTGATCCGTGTGATGGAGAAACACAGTTTTAAATACATGGCCCGTAGGTAACTATTTTGAACAGCAAACTGGTGTCAATTGCTTCACTGATACACTGAAACAAATTTTTAATGGAGGTCAGAAATGGCAGTGTATTCTGAAAACGTATATGTAATCCGTGTGACGGAGAAACCACAGTTTTAAATACCTGGCCTGTAGGTAAATATTTTGAACAGCAAACTGGTGTCAACTGCTTCACTGAAACACTGAAACAAATTTTTAATGGAGGTCAGAAATCGCAGTATTTTCTGAAAACGTATATGTGATCCGTGTGACAGAGAAACCACAGTTTAAATAACTGGCCTATAGGTAACTTGTTTGAACAGCAAACTGGTGTCAATTGCTTCACTGTCACACTGAAATAAATTTTTAATGGAGGTCAGAAATGGCAGTATTTTCTGAAAACATATATGTGATCCGTGTGATGGAGAAACCAGAGTTTTAAATACCTGGCCTGTAGGTAACTATTTTGAACAGCAAACTGGTGTCAATTGCTTCACTGACACACTGAAACAAATTTTAATGGAGGTCAGAAATGGCAGTATTTTCTGAAAATGTATATATGTAATCCGTGTGACGGAGAAACCACAGTTTTAAATACCTAACCTGTAGGTAACTATTTTGAACAGCAAACTGCTGTCAACTGCTTCACTGACACATTGAAACAAATTTTTAATGGAGGTCAGAAATGGCAGTATTTTCGGAAAACGTATATGTGATCCGTGTGACAGATAAACCATAGTTTTAAATATCTGGCCTGTAGGTAATTATTTTGAACAGCAAACTGGTGTCAATTGCATCATTGATACACTGAAACAAATTTTTAATGGAGGTCAGAAAGGGCAGTATTTTCTGAAAACGTATATGTGATCCGTGTGACGGAGAAACCACAGTTTTAAATACCTTGCCTGTAGGTAACTATTTTGAATAGCAAACTGGTGTCAATTTCTTCACTGACACACTGAAACAAATTTTAATGGAGGCAGTATTTTCTGAAAACGTATATATGTAATCCGTGTGATGGAGAAACCACAGTTTTAAATACCTGACCTGTAGGTAACTATTTTGAGCAGCAAACTGCTCTCAACTGCTTCACTGACACACTGAAACAAATTTTTAATGGAGGTCAGAAATGGCAGTATTTTCTGAAAACGTATATATTTGATCTGTCTGACGGAGAAACCACAGTTTTAAATACCTGGCCTGTAGGTAACTATTTTGAACAGCAAACTGGTGTCAATTGCGTCACTGACACACTGAAACAAATTTTTAATGGAGGTCAGAAATGTCAGTATTTTCTGAAAACTTATATGTGATCCGTGTGACGGAGAAAACACAGTTTTAAATAGCTGGATTTTTTGCGCTGTAATATGGAAAGAACCTGACTGTATTCTGCATTGCCAACAAGCAAATTGCACAGAAAAACTGTTCTCTGGATTGCTTTTTAAGCAAATAATAAGGATTAAGATCTAAAAAAAAATTATTCCTGGCCTCTGAGACCTGGGCCTATTTCTAAAAATATCTATCAGCAGCAGCAGACAGAACTGGAATGGAGTCTCTTGTGCTATGTGCACTGCAGTCTGCTATGTGCACTGCCTGCCTGCCTATATACACTGCCTGCCTGATATCTCTGCAGATGGATTAGTCATCAGAAGGACTGTTTGTTGAGATGGATATGTGTCTCTAACATTCAGTGGTGGCCGAAAGTATTGGCACCCCTGCAATTCTGTCAGATAATACTCAGTTTCTTCCTGAAAATGATTGCAATCACAAATTCTTTGGTATTATTATCTTCATTTAATTTGCTTGCAAGGAAAAAACACAAAAGAGAATGAAGCAAAAATCTAATCATTGATCATTTCACACAAAACTCCAAAAATGGGCCAGACAAAAGTATTGGCACCCTCAGCCTAATACTTGGTTGCACATCCTTTAGCCAAAATAACTGCGAACAACCGCCTCCGGTAACCATAAATGAGTTTCTTACAATGCTCTGTTGGAATTGTAGACCATTCTTCTTTGGTAAACTGCTCCAGGTCCCTGATATTTGAAGGGTGCCTTCTCCAAATTGCCATTTTGAGATCTCTCCACAGGTGTTCTATGGGATTCAGGTCTGGACTCATTGCTGGCCACCTTAGAAGTCTCCAGTGCTTTCTCTCAAACCATTTTATAGTGCTTTTGGAAGTGTATTTTGGGTCATTGTCCTGCTGGAAGACCCATGACCTCTGAGGGAGACCCAGCTTTCTCACACTGGGCCCTACATTATGCTGCAAAATTTGTTGGAAGTCTTCAGACTTCATAATGCCATGCACACGGTCAAGCAGTCCAGTGCCAGAGGCAGCAAAGCAACCCCAAAACATCAGGGAACCTCCGCCATGTTTGACTGTAGGGACCATGTTCTTTTCTTTGAATGCCTCTTTTTTTTTCCTGTACACTCTATGTTGATGCTTTTTGCCAAAAAGCTCTACTTTTGTCTCATCTGACCAGAGAAAATTCTTCCAAAACGTTTTAGGCTTTCTCAGGTAAGTTTTGGCAAACTCCAGCCTGGCTTTTTTATGTCTCGGGGTAAGAAGTGGGGTCTTCCTGGGTATCATACCATACAGTCCCTTTTCATTCAGATGCCGACGGATAGTACGGGTTGACACTGTTGTACCCTCGGACTGAAGGGCAGCTTGAGCTTGTTTGGATGTTAGTCGAGGTTCTTTATCCACCATCCGCACCAAATCTCTCGTCAATTTTTCTTTCCCGTCCACATCTAGGGAGGTTAGCCACAGTACCATGGCCTTTAAACTTCTTGATGACACTGCGCACGGAAGACACAGGAACCTGTAGGTCTTTGGAGATGGACTTGTAGCCTTGAGATTGCTCATGCTTCCTCGCAATTTGGTTTCTCAAGTCCTCAGACAGTTCTTTGGTTTTCTTTCTTTTCTCCATACTCAATGTGGTACACACAAGGACATAGGACAGAGGTTGAGTCAACTTTAATCTATGTTAACTGGCTGCAAGTGTGATTTAGCTATTGCCAACACCTGTTAGGTGCCACAGGTAAGTTACAGGTGCTGTTAATTACACGAATTAGAGAAGCATCACATGATTTTTCAAACAGTGCCAATACTTTTGTCCACCCCCTTTTTTAGGTTTGGTGTGGAATTATATCCAATTTGGCTTTAGGACAATTCTTTTTGTGTTTTTTCATTGAAGACAAATTAAATGAAGATAATAATACCAAAGAATTTGTGATTGCAATCATTTTCAGGAAGAAACTGAGTATTATCTGACAGAATTGCAGGGGTGCCAATACCACTGTAGTTTGGTACACCTACACTAACTAGAAACAAGCAAATCTCTCCCTAGCTCAGCAGCAGCTCTCCCTACACTGTCTGATTCCAGAGTTACTGTGACGAGCACAGCGGCGTCAGGTCTGATATAGACCTAATGACGCTGTGCGGCCAGCCAATCACTGTAATGCCAGAACAAAAATGGCTACGGCATTACAGTGAGTGGCAGGCAATCCCTGCATGTTTATTGGTGCTCTAAAGAGTGCCAAACATGCAGGGAGGAGACCCGAGCTCCCGCCGAGCAACCCCGGAAATACGCGGCGAGCGCCATTCATCTCGAGCAGTGAGATGCTCGGTCGAGTACCGAGCAGTAGCGAGCATGCTCTCTCATCACTAGTAATGACATTTTTGTCTTTATTATATTTATAATTTTAGAACATACGCAATTGTCCTACCACATATATCCTATATAGTATATGTACTTTATACACTGCTCAAAAAAATAAAGGGAACACTCAAATAACACATCCTAGATCTGAATGAATGAAATATTCTCATTGAATACTTTGCTCTGCACACAGTAGAATGTGCTGACAACAAAATCACACAAAAGTCATCAATGGAAGTCAAATTTATTAACCAATGGAGGCCTGGATTTGGAGTCACCCCCAAAATTAAACTGGAAAAACACACTACAGGCTGATCCAACCTTGATGTAATGTCCTTAAAACAAGTCAAAATGAGGCTCAGTATTGTATGTGGTATCCACCTGCCTGTATTACCTCCCTACAATGCCTGGGCATGCTCCTGATGAGGTTGTGGATGGTCTCCTGTGGGATCTCCTCCCAGACCTGTACTAAAGCATCCGCCAACTTCTGGACAGTCTGTGGTGCAACGTGACGTTGGTGGATGGAGCAAGATTCAGGTCTGGGGAATGGGCGGGCAAGTCCATAGCTTCAATGCCTTCATCTTGCATGAACTGCTGGCACACTCCAGCCACATGAGGTCTGGCATTGTCCTGCATTAGGAGGAACCCAGGGTCAACAGCACCAGCATATGGTCTCACAAGGGGTCTGAGGATCTCGGTACCTAATGGCAGTCAGGCTACCTCTGGCGAGCACATGGAGGGCTGTGCGGCCCTCCAAAGAAATGCCACCCCACACCATTAATGACCTACTGCCAAACTGGTCATGCTAAAGGATGTTACAGGCAGCAGATCACTCTCCACGGTGTCTCCAGACTCTGTCACGTCTGTCACATGTGCTCAGTGTGAACCTGTTTTCATCTGTGAAGAGCACAGGGCGCCAGTGGTGACTTTGCCAATTCTGGTGTTCTGTGGTAAATGCCAAGCATCCTGCATGGTGTTGGGCTGTGAGCACAATCCCCATCTGTGGACATCGGGCCCTCATACCACCCTCATGGTGTCGGTTTCTAACCGTTTGTGCAGACACATGCACATTTGTGGCATGCTGGAGGTCATTTTGCAGGGCTCTGGCAGTGCTCCTCCTGTTCCTCCTTGCAAAAAGGCAGAGGTAGCGGTCCTGCTGCTGGGTTGTTGCCCTCCTACGGGCCCCTCCACATCTCCTGGTGTACTGGCCTGTCTCCTGGTTGCGCCTCCAGCCTGTGGACACTACCCTGACAGACAGAGCAAACCTTCTTGCCATCCTGGATGAGCTGCACTACCTGAGCAACTTCTGTGGGTTATGGAGTCCATCTCATGCTGCCACGAGTGTGCAAGCACAACCAACATTTAAAAGTGACCAAAACATCAGCCAGAAAGCATTGGTACAGAGATGTGGTCTGTGGTCCCCACCCACAGAACCACTCCTTTATTGAGTGTGTCTTGATAATTGCCAATAATTTCCATCTATTGTCTATTCCATCAGCATGTGAAATTGTTCGTCGATCAGTGTTGCTTCCTAAGTGGACAGTTTGATTTCACAGAAGTTTGATTTACTTGGAGTTATATTCTGTTGTTTAAGTGTTCCCTTTATTTTTTTGAGCAGTGTATATATGTTTATTAACATGCCCATTTTCTAGTTGTACCCTTCTATTTGTATGTTTTCTATGCTCATTACTCCTAAGTTCTCCTTTTTTTAGTATTTTGATTCTCTTTTATCTATTACTTTAAAAAGCATAAACTTTTTTTGAATGTTTGTCCTCTATTTGTTGCTTCTCTTTTTGCTATGTATTTGTCAATGCCTTAAAGACATATTACTTTGCTGCCAATTGCCCTGTAGAATTAACGTATAGTGAAAATGGTAAATGAAAAACCCCCCAAAAAATTGTGGAATTGCGCTTTTTTTTGCAATTTTGACACACATGAATTCTTTTCCTCACTTTCCAGTGCATAGCATGATAATATGAATGATGTCATTAAAAAATACAACTCATCCCGCAGAATACACGTCCTCACAAACTGAAAACGAAAAAATAAAAATTGGCATGTGCAGGAATCAAAACCAAATCAGTGCCTCAGGTGAAGCCAACGTGAGCAGTGGAAGAGTAAACAAGATATAGGAGCGACCTACACGGAGGACTGGCTAGGAAGATGTACTAGCGGGGCAAGTGAGCAGTGAGGTATCATTTTTTATTTTGCACCTTACATTTATTGTGCTCCTGAGCTGTAGGGATTCCAAGTAGTGTTGAGTGAGTATGTTCTATTAACCCTTTCGCCAAGTATGCTCGGGCCGAGCTCCGAGTATTTACAGCTGCTTGGTGATAAGGTTAAATCGCTCCCGTGTGCATGATTTGCAACTGTTCGACAGCTTTATTACCTGTGAGAAATGTCTATTTCTTACAGATCATGTGATATTTTTTTATAATTTTTTCTTCTCTGCATTGCAGCAGCCATAACTTATTTTTGTTCTGCTGGTGTGGACCCTGTTTAGCAGGAATTGTATTGTTTTGGTGCTTTTTAGATTTTCTCTACTAATTATTGTGTCATTTATATATTAATTACTTAATATGGGTGTTTTTTAATACTGGAAATGTTTTACATGAAATAATCTCTTGACTTAATTTTCCAGGTTTGTACAGCCATGGACATACCTAATATTTGTAATATTTGTTACTGCTTTTTTTTTTTAAATAATGTAATAGGAAATGTGTTTTATATGATATTTTTATATATTTTTTGTTGTAATGGTTGTTTTTTAATATATTGTTTATTGCAATTTTGCAAGATCTCTTGACTTTACATTTTATTTTATTTACTGCTCTGTTTCACTGTAACTAAACCATGCATGGGATTTTAGTTACAGTAAAAACAGCCCCACTATGTCTGCTAAGACACAACAACTTTGCTATATTCCGCAGACACCAATTGACTATTTGATAACTGGGTAAAATTTAAGTATTTTTGTTGACAATAACTTTATTCATTATACTGTGTGCACAATTGTTAGGCAATTTGTAATTTTAATAAATGATTTTATTATTGAACAACCACTGTGCTGTCAGTCAATCCAAAAGGTTAATAAACCTGAAACCTGAATATTTAAGAAAGTAAAAATATTTTTTTTCTTTCTTAAGAGAATATCTATGTGTGCAGAATTGTTGGGTACCTGTTAGTGTGCAGAATTATTATGCAGTTAAATGAAAAACATAAATTTACCCATTGCAATTGTTTACTTTGATATGTTAAAGTAAAAATAACCAAGCAACTCAAAATGAACGAAATATAATTTCTAAAAGTTCAAAAAAATATCTATGACCATTATAATCACCCTTCTTTTCAACAACAATCATATGCCTTACATTCATAGAGATTGTCGGTTTCCTAATCTGTTGAAGATCAACTTTTTGGCCAACACAAGCCACAATCTCCCAGACACTCACTGTTCAGAGAGGTAAATAAGAAGACCCAATCCATAATGTAACAAGAACTGCTGGATATCTGGTCAATGCCAGAACCGGAGTGAACATATCCGCTCAATAAACATGATCAAAAGGAGAAACAAGAGCTTAAATGGTAAAAGAAAGACATATTATTTATAGAAAAAGTTAATATGGTATATCATAATAAATAACATTACCTATCTCTAACAATGAAGGTGCACAGTACCAGGAGACACAGCGCAATAAAGCCTTACCACCTGATAGATGCCTGGTAAATAAAAGGCAATGTAGACTAAAGAGACATCACTGTGTGCTGTATACACATAAAGGCACAAGTGGGCCAACACCAAAGTCACAAAAAAAAAAAAAAAAAAAAAAAAGCAAAATACACAAATACCTAAAAGTAAATCGATAAATCGTACAGTGCATAAAAATAATGATAAATAATAAATGGTATTTAGTTAACATAAATTTTGATCAAAATAATGTAAAAGCCATCCCGCCACTTCATGGCAACCCTTATGGGACAGTCCTAACTCTAATATTAAAACCTTGTCATAAACAAGCAGTAGGTCAAAAACAACGGTACCAAGGTCAGAACAGGGGAGCTATAGAGCGCAGTGAAGAAAAGTGGGGGCAAACAATGCCTCAACGCTCATTTAGCCAGGAAATAACAAGTTTTATGAAGAGGGTAGCTTGTTATTTCCTGGCGAAATGCACATCAGAGCATTGTTTGCCACCACTACTGCTTGTTTATGACTTTGGTGTTGGCCCACTTGTACCTTTATGTGTATACAGCACTCAGTGTTGTCTCTTCAGTTTACATTGTCTTTTATTTACCAAGCATCTATCAGGGGGATAGGCTTTATTGCGCTGTGTCTCCTGGCACTGTGCACCTTTGTTGCTAGAGATAGCTAATGTTATTTATTATGATGTATCATATTAACTTTTGCTAAAAATAAAATTTCTTCTCTTTTACCATTTAAGCTCTTGACACTGTTCAGAGAGGTGTACTGTTTTCCTCCACCGTAAATCTCCTGCTTAAATAGGGCCCACAAGTCCTCAATAGGGCTTAGTTCAGCTCAGGAAGGGGGTGATATTATAATTCTTATATATTTAAGGTGTTTACTGGCTGCCAAATATGTAGAGCACTTTGAAGCATCCAATGGAGCATTGTCCTGCATAGAAATCACAGATTTTGTGAAAGATACAGACTGTCTATTGGACTACTACTTGAAGAAAGTGTCTTTTAAAAACTTACAATAGGTTGGGAAAAATTTTTTGCGTTATCTTCAACCTGAAATGGTCCAATAATACCAGCTAATAGCACTGATCCAGCCACAGGTCCATTCATCTCATCCGTCAAGAGTCACTCTCATCTCATCAGTCCATAAAACTTTAAAAAAAATTGTCTTCTGATATTTATTCACTCAATCTTGAAGTTTCAAATTATGAGTCTTTTTCAGTGGTGGTCGGGTTTCAGCCTTCCTTACCTTGGCTATGTCTGTGAGCACTGAACGTCTTGCACTTCAGGGTTCTCCAGTGAGGTTGCAGTTCTGGAACAGCACTGGAGAATACTGGGTTCCTAGTCACTTCACATTTGATTTTTCACAACCCTTTTGCAGTTAATTTGTGTCTTATTTTCACAACCTTTTTTTTGCAATCCATTTGACTATTTGCAACAAAACTTTTGATGGTTCTGTGATCACTCCCCATGATCTTAGCAATTTAAAGAGTGCTGCATCCTTCTGTAAGTCTTTTAACAATTTTTTACTTTTCAGAGTCAGTTAAATCTCATTTTTTGGCGCATTTTGACTGAGGAAAACAAGCTGCCCAATAATTTTGCACACCCTGATAAAGAGTATTGATGTTCTTAAGCCACAGACTTCCTCATTACACAAATACACATAATCTGATATGCTTCATCCAATAAGCATTCAAGTTTATACAGCTTGGAGTTGCAAGATATGCTTAAAATGATGATATAATAAAAATACTCACTTAGAATCATTGAATGGTAGAGTTGGAAGGGACCTCCTGGGTCATCTGGTCCAACCCCCTGCTCAAAGAGGATTCACTAGATCATCTCAGACAGATGTCTGTCCAGCCTCTGTTTGAAGACGTCCATTGACGGGGAACTCACCACCTCTCGTGGCAGCCTGTTCCACTCATTAATCACCCTAACTGTCAAAAAGTTTTTTCTAATATCTAATCTGTGTCTCCTCCCATTTAGTTTCATCCCATTGCTTCTAGTCTTTCCTTGTGCAAATGAGAATAAAGATGATCCTTCTACAATGTGACAGCCCTTGACATATTTGTAGACAGCTATTAAGTCTCCTCTCAGTCTTCTTTTTTGCAAGCTAAACATTCCCAAATCCTGCAACCGTTCCTCATAGGACATGGTTTGCAGACCAGTCACCATTCTGGTCGCTCTTCTCTGAACTTGCTCCAGTTTGTCTATGTCTTTTTTAAAATGTGATGCCCAAAACTGTACACAGTATTCCAGATGAGGTCTGACCAAAGAGGAGTAAAGACCGATAATGACTTCACGTGATCTAGACTGTATGCTTCTGTTAATACATCCCAGAATTGTATTTGCCTTTTTTGCTGCTGCATCACACTGTTGACTCATGTTCAGTCTATGATCTATTAGTCTTTTTCACATGTACTGTTGCTTAGCTCTATTCCTCCCATTCTGTATATGCTTTTTTCATTTTTATTGCCCAGATGTAGTACTTTGCATTTTTCCCTGTTAAAAACCATTCTGTTGGTTGCTGCCGACTGCTCCAGTTTATTTAGGTCTTTTTGAATTCTCTCTCTCTCTTCTCTAGTATTAGCTATCCTTCCTAGCTTTGTGTCATCAGCAAATTTAATCAGTTTACCCTCAATTCCTTCATCTAAATCATTGATAAAGATGTTGAACAATACAGGTCCCAGGACGGAGCCCTGTGGTACCCCACTTGAGACATTCATCCAGCTGGATGTGAAGCCATTTACAACCACCCTTTGAGTCCGATCACTAAGCCAGTTATGAATCCACCTAACAGTTGCCTGGTCCATTGCATACTTGGTCATTTTTTCAATAAGGATGGTGTGAGATACTTTGTCAAATGCTTTGCTGAAGTCAAGATATACTATATCTACAGCATTTCCCTGATCCACCCAGTCAGTGATTCTGTCATAGAAGGAAATTAAGTTAGTCTGACATGACTTGTTAGTTACAAACCCATTCTGACTCTGGTTAATCACTTCATTCTTATCCATGTACTTACATACATGTTGTTTAATAATTTGTTCAAAGATCTTTCCTGGTATAGAAGTCAGACTCACCGGCCTATAGTTCCCTGGGTCCACCTTCTTCCCCTTTTTGAAGATAGGAACAACATTTGCTCTTCTCCAGTCTTTTGGGACTTCTCCTGTTCTCCAAGAATTTTCAAAGATTATGGAGAGTGGTTCTAAAATTTCTTCTACGATCTCCTTCAGTACTCTGGGGTGTAATTCATCTGGACCTTGAGACTTGAACTCATTTATGTTAGCTAAATATTCCCTCACAATCTTTCTGTTTACAGATAACTTGGATTCCTCTATTCCTTTAAAAGGACAGTGAAGATCTGTTGATGTTACATTTTCTTTCTGAGAGAAAACAGATGCAAAATAGGAATTAAAAAGTTCGGCCATCTCAACATCCTCTCTTACCATTTCTCCATTTTCATCCTGTAAAAATCCTATAGCATCTTTGACTTTTCTTTTACTTTTGACATACCTCCAAAATCCTTTTTTATTGCTTTTGACATCTCTTGCAAGCCTTAATTCATTGTCAGCTTTAGCTAACCTGATACGTGCCCTGCAGGATCTGCAGACTGCATTATAATCTTCTTTAGATATGCCTCCCTCTTTCCATTTAATAAACATTTCTTTCTTTCTTTTTAGCATGTGTTTAAGTTCTGTGTCCATCCATCCTGGTTTCCTTAAATGCTTCCCATTCTTCCTACTTTTCGGGATTGTTAACGATTGTGCTTTGAGAATCTCATTTTTAATAATTTCCCATCCTTCCGGGACATTTTTGTCCTTAAGGACATCCAGCCATTGGATCCCTCCTATTCTCTTTCTGAGTCTCTTAAAATCTGCCTTTCTAAAATCTAACCTTGAAGTTTGAGTCTTCACATGTCTTCCTCCTCTAGTTATCCAAAATTCTATAATAGCATGATCGCTGCCTCCTAGGGTCCCAGCCACCTTTACCTCCTCACCCATCTCCTCCCTGTTTATAAGGATTAGATCCAAAGTAGCAGATCCCCTTGTTTTCTCCCCTACCTTTTGGAAGATAAAGTTGTCAGCAAGAGAGGATAAGAAATTGCTTGACCTGTTAGTTTTACTTGAGAGAGATTCCCAACAAATGTCTGGATAGTTGAAATCTCCCATGACCACTACGTCATATTTTTTGGAGAACTTGGTCATTTGATACATAAAAGTTCATCCATATCTTCAGCTTGCCCAGGTGGCCTGTAGTAAATGCCTACAATGGTGTCCTTTCCGTTGTTCTCTCCTTGTATTCTTACCCAAACAGTTTCCACAGAACTCCCAGTCTCTGAAGCTTCAATGTCTGTGCAGATATACACTTTTCTAATATACAATGCAACACCTCCTCCTCGTTTATCAAGTTTGTTTCTTGCAAATAAGTTGTATCCTTTAGCCTTTTATTCCAATCATGTGTATCGTCCCACCAAGTTTCAGTGATTCCAATGACATCATATTCCTTTTCCTGCATTAGTAGTTCCAATTCTCCTTGTTTGTTGCCCATGCTTTGTGCATTTGTATAAAAACATTTTAGTTTGTGATTGGTTTCTCTTCCTCCCATATTTTTATTATTTAAATTGTTTTGTCTTTGTTCTTCCTTTCCACTTCCAGTAGCAGAGATCTCAATAGTATTTGTCAGCTGTATTGCTTTTTCTGGCCTTTTGCTTCCCTTCCCACATTGTTCTAGTTTAAAGCTCTTCTGATGAGTGTAGCAAGGCGACTTCCAAATACATGTTTTCTAGTCTTCGTAAGGTGCACCCCATCTCTAGCAAGTAGTCCATCGTATAGGTAATTCATTCCATGATCCAGAAATCCAAATCCTTGTTGACGGCACCATCGACGTAGCCAGTTGTTCACCTGTAGAATCTTATTCCACCTCATTGTTCCATGGCCATCCACTGGCAGGATGGATGAGAAGACCACCTGCGCTCCCAATTCTTTCACTTTCTTGCCTAAGTCTTCAAAGTCACTGCAGATGGTTTCCAGGTCCTTTCTTGCGGTGTCATTTGTCCCCACATGTATTAGCAGGAATGGGTAGTGATCTGTAGGTCTGAAGAGTCTTGATATCCTGTCAGACACATCTTTAATTTTTGCTCCTGGAAGACAGCACATTTCTCTTGAGGTTATGTCTGGTCTGCAGATAGCGGCCTCTGTTCCTCTTAACAGGGAATCCCCCATGACCACCACTCTCCGTTTTTTCTTCACAACATTCTTCTTTCTCCATCCAGGAGGATTCTGAGGGCTTACAAGGTTATTCATTGCTGGCAAAGCCTTATTTTGCTGTATTTCTTCATGGTTCTCCTGCGTGAGAGCCTGGTACTGGTTCCTGAGCAGTATGGGTGCTGACTGCCTCCCGATCCTCCTGCTTCTGTGGGTCACATGCTTCCATTCCTCTGTTTCGTCAGGTGCAGTTCGAATTTCTTCTCTTTCTGAATCATGAAGAGATATTTCTGCTCTGTCTAAGAACTCTTCACCTTCCTTAATGATTTTCAAGGTAGTTAACCTCTCTTCTAGATTTCGCAACTTTTCCTCCAACAGGGACACAAGCTTGCATTTCTGGCATGTGAAGTTTGGCTTTTCCACTGGCAAGTCTGTGAACATGTAGCAGGATATGCAGCTCACCAAATGGCTCCTGGACTCTTCCATGTTCTTATTGTTAATGTTCTGAAAACAGTGAGAAAAGCTTAAAAAAAAGCTTCAAAATGCACGCGCCGGTAGGCGCGCGGTTTACCGATGTCCTCTTTTCAGCTCCAACAGCCAAAATCCAGTGTTCTTTGAGCTCGCGGAGACTCTTCACTTACCCCAAAATGCAGTGGGAATATGCAAATTATCTCCTCAGGACTCCTCCCCTGGTTTACCGATGTCCTCTTTTCAGATCCAACAGTCAAAATCCAGTGTTCTTTGAGCTCGCGGAGACTCTTCACTTACCCCAAAATGCAGTGGGAATATGCAAATTATCTCCTCAGGACTCCTCCCCTGGTTTACCGATGTCCTCTTTTCAGCTCCAACAGCCAAAATCCAGGGTTCTTTGAGCTCGCGGAGACTCTTCACTTACCCCAAAATGCAGTGGGAATATGCAAATTATCTCCTCAGGACTCCTCCCCTGGTTTACCGATGTCCTCTTTTCAGCTCCAACAGCCAAAATCCAGTGTTCTTTGAGCTCGCGAAGACTCTTCACTTACCCCAAAATGCAGTGGGAATATGCCTAATAATTATGCACTCTGCTAAGCGCTATTAGCACTGGAACATAGAAGACACAGCTGTGATAAACCACTTCAGTCTTCTCACTCTTCTACTCCCAGTAGATTACAGGTCTGTGTCACCCAGGGGGATATAGGGGACTCGGTACCCGGGCCTTTTACCTTGTTTAGGATGTCACGGCAGTCGGCTCCCGGGCTTGTACTCTGGGGTCTCTCTTGAAAAAGCGATTTTTAGTGTATGGTTTGTTTCGTGACGCCACCTGTGGTTTCCGGTAATGGTTACCGGCGCTGCTGCAGACCTCCGGGGGTGATGAAATGGCAGCTGGGATGTTTCTGCTCCCCATAGGTGGAGCGGACCCCCGGGGCAGAGTTGATGGAAGGGATGCAGGTGAGAGATGGCCAGGTCAAGGGGAATGACGGACAAACACACAGGGGGTTTGCTTCTGTACCTTTACTGGTTTAACGGCAGGTATGGTCCAGGGTACTTGCTAGGAAGGGGTTCCTAGCCCTGTTATTGCTGGTAGCTTCAGGATGATCAGGGGTCTGGAAGCCTCCTGGTATGCCGGTTGTCACTACTGGGTATAGAGGACCCTGTAGGCGCGGACCCGGTGTTCGGATTATGTCTTGGGGTGAGCCTGTGATGCTCCTCTGCCCCCTTAACTCCTTTCTCCTCTCCTCTTTGCCTCCCGCCACACTCGGGGCCCTCAGAGCTCAGCAGCAGACGTGCTGCTCCTTCACTGGTCTCAGCGCCACCACGCTCTCAGACTTCCTCTCTGTCTGAACTGAACTGACTGACTGCCTAACTCCACCCTCCATATATATATCCCTAACAGGGCTCCCTCTGGTGGTCTGAGGTGGAAGGGTGGAGGTGTTTGTTTGTAGTGAGGGCCTCTTGTGGGGAAGTCCTTCCATGCACCCTTTTGGGTCCTGTGGTACCTGTGGTAGCAGGGTGCCACAGATCAAAAGTCTGAAAACAGAGGACCTGCACCATCTGCTGGCAGTGGAAAAATAATGGGTTGTGGGGAACGTTTAATTAATAAGTAAGTATCAAGAAGGGAAAACATGAATGTGTATAGACCAACTTGATGTGTAAGCACTTAAATATATAATAAATTAATAGAAAAAGATTAATTTGAGTTTTCCACTAAATAATTTTGTCATGCCAATAAATATCATTGTGGGTATGACTGACTGAAGAATTCCCTGTCAATGTTGAGTACAGCATTGGTCTGTCTGCATTACAAGCAGAAAAGTGGTCAAGGCCACTCTCCATTTATGCCAATGGAAGAAATGAAAATACATTTTGGATGCTTTCATTTGGCAAGCTGTCTTCCAAAAGATGAAGAATGGCTGAGCGCTCAAATCTCCTTTAGGATTGGGAATAACTTTATGGTCTATGCAGTGACTATTCAATAGAGTTTTATGGGAATGTAAAAAAAAAAACTTTAATGTATATAACTATGAAAAAGTACAAAGTAAATATAGAGAGTCAGGTCAGTGAATAAATGGATTGAAACGCTGAAAATATCAATTTAAATTAGTGATGTACTTATGAATTGTTCCAACTAAAAACATAGTCAAGTCCTTTATGTATATATCATTTCTGTTGGCTGGTTTAACAGATTTAAGCTTTTCTTGCCAAGAACAGCATGGGTGCTGTTAGATGTTCTTAAACCTTCATACCAAAGGAAGAAATTGCACAGCCCTTGATTTACCTGTCAATTCTATTAGTTCACACACAATAAGCTTCTGCTCTCTGCTTGACTTTTCAGCCAGCACACAGGTCAATATGCCTTAAAAGTCAAGCAGAATAGGCATAATCATCAGGAAATGAACTGATAAAAGCTTTGCTTGGGATAATAAAAATTTCTACACAAATTACCTTTTCGGAAAAAAATCTGGAAAAATAAATAAAATGAAAACTTTTCTATGCTTCCTCTCATACTAGAAGAATGTTCAGTTTACAGTTAAGATAAAATATAACTAGCAATGTAGTGTTCTTTTGCTGACATAGTACCTTGAAAAAATGTCAAACACATCTAGTTTTCAGAAGTTATGATACACAAGTCATAGCTTCTGGTATCACAGATATGAAAGGTTCTTTATTTGTGAGCTTGAAAATGTAGATCAATATGTATCTTGAAGCTCTGGAGGCTATCAGCATAGTTATGGATCCTTGGAGAGAGCTACGCTTCTTGCTTTTGTCTTGCATCTGTTGAACATCTTAGCTTGGTACATTAGGATATCATTCTGTGAAGTGTCACCTGACTCATGCGACCCATGATCAATTCCCTTTTTTTTTGCCTCTTCTGACTTTTCTGTTCTTTCTGTTAATAGCCTGTATGATGTGAAAATAGACAAGGGTGGCAGCAATTTAAAGCTGGTAAACATGCTAGCCTCATTGAATTGGCTTTCATGTCTATGAATAACGCTGGGGTTAAGGTTTGTATGATATAAAATAGATAATTGCTTTCGAAATTGCAAGGTTCTTTTCTCATCCTTTTAATATCATTTTTTCATGAAAGCCAGTTGCATTATTTTTTACCATCAGATACATTTTCCAATCTGAATATTAAATTGCTTCAGTCAAAGCAAGTGAAGGCGACAATTCCTTACTTATACCTACATTTATTATGTTGGTAACCTTGCTTATGGTAAATGGGTAGTGTCTCCGTATTGCCTCAAGACATCAGTTAAGAAAAGCATGTAATTTTAAATGGCACCAATTGTAGCCTAAAACTGCATGAATAATAAATTATACTGAATATAATTTGCATAAATGATGGGAAAAGAAACAAACTTGGGGCCTTATTTCCATAATATTTAAATGAATTTTGCCTCTTCATATTAATGGTGTGCATTAATATTGGATATAGACAATTTTGGCATGAATTAATTGAAAGCATAGTTCAAATATAAGCTATGTATCACGAAGAATATAACAAAAGGATTTTTAACCTACAGAAACCTTTGTATGCATTCAATGAATTATCTATAGACTTCTATAATAGTTGTTTATTTGCCTTAAGGAGCTGAAGATCCAACTTTAATTTCATCTGTGTCATTTGATATTATCATCTGGGAAAGCTTGTGGCAAGTACTTTGCCCTAGTAATAGCTGACTGTTCTCTTTGATATCATCACTTCTAATTCCTAATGGAAAGAATAGTATTCATTGTGACTAACAGGAAACAATTCTGTCCAGCGTGATTAGTCATAAATACTGTAAAGTGATTTTCACGTTGGTTATAAAGACTTCTTTTGTAGTAGCTACATATTTTACAACCTAATGAAATACATGCTGATAATGTGAAAATGATTTCCTAAAATATATGGGGATCTTGCCAGGAGTTGTAAAGATGTTTTATGGAGCTGGACAACCATACGAAGTAAACATTGGCATACTTTTCTGTCTTATACATAAGTAGGAGATCCTACTCATTAAATATGACCTCGGGCTCTATGGCAGTACATTGATAAAATTTCTTAATAACATTTCTGTGAAATCAACACATTCATATAAAGCAGATTGAATTTAATGCGTTTGTATGTTTTCTTCTGTTACCAGAAAGTGCTGAAAATAAAGCACATTGATGTAGGCACTGAAAATACTTTGTAACCTGATTATTATTTCAAACATCAGCTTTATTATTAACACAAGTTCCCTAAGGAGTATTTTAGTAAAGAGGGGTTATTGTGCTGTTTTGGGCCAATGTGAGGCATCATTCTTTGCTGTGGTCATACTGTGCATGTGGTGCTACTGCGGTGCCAAATTGTGTGGAAGAATTTACTGTGGAGGCACTTTGTGGTTGGTATTTTGGTGGACAATGTAACATGTCGGAACACTAAGGGGCTTGAGTAAGGGCACTATTTTTGTGTATTTATGTTGTTAGGACTTAGAAATTGGTAGGTATGCCCTTCTGTGACTCTGCCAATGCACCATGTCCCTGCCTACTCTGCTGAATATTTTTTCTGGGGGAGGCCAGTTTGAACTTTTACTATGTGGTCCCAATATTTCTATGTATACCAGTGAATGCAGTAGTTCTTCTCTGCAAATTCTTCATTATTACTGCATTACCAAACAAATATTTATAAAGCACATATACAGTATATATACAGTTGAAACCAGAAGATTACATACACTATATAAAAAGACTCATATGCATGTTTTTATCACTATCTGACTTGAAATCAGAATAAACCTTTCCCATTTTAGGTCGATTAGGATTACCACAATTTTTTATATTTGCCAAATGCCAGAATAATGAGAAAGAGAGAATGTTTAAAGGCATTTTTATTACTTACTGCAAAGCCAAAAATTTAAATACATTTCATTAGTATTTGGTACCACTGTCCTTAAATTGAATGACTTGGGTCAAATGTTTGGGATATCCTTCCACAAGCTTCTCACAATAGTTGGTCAGAATTTGGGTCCATTCCTTCTGACAAAACTTGTGTAACTAATCCAGGTTTGTAGGTTGCCTTGCTTACACCTGCCTTTTCAGCTTTGCCCATAAATTTTCATCAGGACTTTGTGATGGCCACTCCAAAACATTAACTTTGTTATCCTTAAGCCACTTTGTTACCATTTTGGCAGTATGCTTCAAGTCATTGCCCATTTGAAAGACCCATTTCCGCCAAAGCTTTAACTTCCTGGCTGATGTCTTGAACTGTTTCTTCAGTTTTGCCACATAATCTTCTTTTCTCATGATGCCATCTATTTTGTGAAGTGCACCAGTCCCTCTTGCAGCAAAACAACCCCACAACATGATGCTGCTGTAGGGGGTTAGCCCCTAGACAGCCTACCAATTGAATTACACTGTTACTGTAAGAGAAAATACACCCCTCTGATTTGTGTGTACGTGGACTAGTCCTTTCCCCCCCTGCAGCCTGCGGTGTGTTGGTTGGGACATGGAGCAGTAGGTGTCAGTTGAACAACTGACGAGGGGGAATCCTGGATGCTTTGAGAGACTTTTGCCATGGTGAGCCTGCTGCTGCCATGTGAAAGAGACAAGCAAGACAATAAGTCTGTCCTAACAAGAGAAAAGATAGTGCCCGTTTACAACAGGATCAATCTCCAGGACCATGTCAGAAGGAGAAAGGCGCATTGCATATCCAGGGTAATTCTCCTTGAGTTCCTGTAATCTGATGGAGGAAAACTACTCCGTGGTACCAGTAATCCTTCAACATTGAAAGTGGGAATGTAACTTGCACGGATCTGGAAGAGGTCAAGAGCTCAACACAACAAATTCTGCTTCATAGCATCAGGACCAAGTAGCAGTTATAAGACCTTCTAAGACTGCCAAACTGTGAGTATGACACCGGTGTCAAACTGACTTAGGCTTTAGAGCAGGTTTCCCTTGTTAGGGCGCTGCAGCAGCGCAGCCCGATTATCAGAAGCCAGATAGGTAATTAGCACATAGTAGTTGATAGAAAATGTTTTTACTATTTGCATTGTAATTTGCATTGCCATAGCTGGAGCACGGCTTTTGTGACGAGATCCACCTATCTCTTCTTGTAACTACTATTGTATTTATCATTACAACTATTAGTCTTATTTTCTGGCATATAATCCTCTGTTTCTCAATAAAGCCGGTGTTTTGTTTCTGTCTCCTCATCTACTGTACCGTATTTGAGACCTGCCCAGTGGTGTCGTTCAGGCACCCCTACACTGCCACCCCCGTGTTTCACAGTTGGGATGGTGTTCTTAGGCTTCCAAGCTTCTCCCTTTTTATTCCAAACACAATAATGGTAATTATGCTTATAAATTTTTGTTTCATCAGACCACAGGACATATCTCCAAATATTAAGGTCTTTGTTCCTGTGTGCATTTGCAAACATTAGTCTGGCTTTTTTATGTTTCTTTTGAAGTAATGGCTTCTTCCTGGCAGAGTAGCCTTTCAGCTTATGTTGATACAGTACTCGTTTCAACTTTACAAGGTGTTTTGCCCTTTGGTTGATATGCACATGTTGGACAAAAGCATGTTCATCTCTGGAACACAGAACCAGTTTCCTTCCTGAGCAGTATTATGGCTGGACATTCCCATCTTGTTTGTACTTGCGTATAATTGCTTGTATAGATTAATGAGGCACCTTCAGGTATCTTGAAATTGTACCCAAGGATGAGCCAGTGCAAGTCCACAATTCTCTTCCTGATATCTTGGCTGATTTCTTTAGATTTTCCCATGATGATACACAAAAAAGCAGTGTGTTTCAGGTCTGCATTAAAATGCATACACAGATGGGTCTCTAATTAACTCAGATGTTGCCACAAAATCAGAAGCTTCCAAACACATGACATCATCATATGGGCAGTCCAGAATTGTTTAAAGGCATAGTAATCTTAGTGTATGTAGTGTACTTTTGACTTTGCAGTAAGTAACAAAAATGCCTTAAAACATTCTCTCTGTCAGTATTCTGGCATTTGGCAAAGATTAAAAATTATGGTAATCCTAATTGACCAAAAACGGGAAAGGTTTATTGTGATTTCATGTTAGATATTGAGAAAATATGCATATGTGTCTTTTAATATAGTGTATATAAACTTCTGGTTTCAACTGTATGTATATATATATATATATACAGTACAGACCAAAAGTTTGAACACACCTTCTCATTTAAAGATTTTTCTGTATTTTCATGACTATGAAAATTGTGCATTCACACTGAAGGCATCAAAACTATGAATTAACACATGTGAAATTATATACTTAACAAAAAAGTGTGAAACAACTTAAAATATGTCTTATATTCTAGGTCCTTCAGAGTAGCCACCTTTTCCTTTGATGACTGCTTTGCACACTCTTGGCATTGTCTTGATGAGCTTCAAGAGGTAGTCACCGGAAATGGTTTTCACTTCACAGGAGTGCCCTGTCAGGTTTAATAAGTGGGATTTCTTGCCTTATATATGGGGTTGGGACCATCAGTTGTGTTGTGCAGAAGTCAGGTGGATACACAGCTGATAGTCCTACTGAATAGACTATTAGGATTTGTATTATGGCAAAAAAAAGCAGCTAAATAAAGAAAACCGAGTGGCCATCATTACTTTAAGAAATGAAGGTCAGTCAGTCCGAAAAATTGGGAAAACTTTGAAAGTGTCCCCAAGTGTAGTTGAAAAATCCATCAAGCGCTACAAAGAAACTGGCTCACATGAGGACCGCCTCAGGAAAGGAAGACCAAGAGTCACCTTTGCTTCTGAGGATAAGTTTATCTGAGTCATAAGCCTGAGAACACAAGGAATGAACATTAGACCAGTGGAAATCTGTGCTTTGGTCTGATGAGTCCAAATTTGATATCTTTGGTTCCATCCACCGTGTCTTTGTGCAACGCAGAAAGGGTGAACGGATGGACTCTACATTCCTGGTTCCTACCGAGAAGCATGGAGGAGGAGGTGTGATGGTGTGGGGGTGCTTTGCTGGTGACACTGTTGGGTATTTTTTCAAAATTGAAGACATACTGAACCAGCACGGCTACCACAACATCTTGCAGCGGCATGCTATTCCATCTGGTTTGTGTTTAGTTGGACAATCATTTATTTTTAAACAGGACAATGGCCCCAAACACACCTCCGGGCTGTGTAAGGGCTATTTGACCAAGAAGGAGAGTGATAGGGTGCTGGCCAGATGACCTGGCCTCCACAGTCACCAGACCTGAACCCAATCGAGATGGTTTGGGGTGAGCTGGACAGCAGAGTGAAGACAAAAGGGCCAACAAGTGCTAAGCATCTCTGGGAACTCCTTCAAGATTGTTGGAAGACCATTTCCGGTGACTACCTCTTGAAGCTCATCAAGAGAATGCCAAGAGTGTGCAAAGCAGTCATCAAAGGAAAAGGTGGCTACTTTGAAGAACCTAGAATATAAGACATATTTTCAGTTGTTTCACACTTTTTTGTTTAGTATATAATTCCACATGTGTTAATTCATAGTTTTGATGCCTTCAGTATAAATGTACAATTTTCATAGTTATGAAAATATAGAAAAATCTTTAAATAAGAAGGTGTGTCCAAACTTTTGGTCTGTACTGTATATATATATATATATATATATATATATATAATTATATATATATATATATTAGTATTGGATGGAGACATATTCATATCACTCTCCATCATTGATACTTAGAGATAGTTGCAAAAACCATCAAACGCTACAAGCGTTACAAAGAAACTGGCTCACATGAGGACCGCCCCAGGAAAGGAAGACCAAGAGTCACCTCTGCTTCTGAGGAAAAGTTTATCCGAGTCACCAGCCTCAGAAATCGCAGGTTAACAGCAGCTCAGATTAGATACCAAGTCAATGCCACACAGAGTTCTAGCAGCAGACACATCTCTACAACAACTGTTAAGAGGAGACTTTGTGCAGCAGGCCTTCATGGTGAAATTGCTGCTAGGAAACCACTGCTAAGGACAGGCAACAAGCAGAAGAGTCTTGTTTGCGCTAAAGAACACAAGGAATGGACATTAGACCAGTGGAAATCTGTGCTTTGCTCAGATGAGTCCAAATTTGAGATCTTTGGTTCCAACCAACGTGTCTTTGTGAGACGCAGAAAAGGTGAACGGATGGACTCTACATGCCTGATTCCCACTGTGAAGCATGGAGGAGAAGGTGTGATCATGTGGGGGTGCTTTGCTGGTGACACTGTTGGGGATTTATTCAAAATTGAATGCATACTGAACCAGCATGGCTACCACAGCATCTTGCAGCAGCATGCTATTCCATCCGGTTTGCGTTTAGTTGGACCATCATTTATTTTCCAACAGGAAAATGACCCCAAACACACCTCCTGGCTGTTTAAGAGTTATTTGACTAAGAAGGAGAGTGATGGGGCGCTGCGCCAGATGACCTGGCCTCCACAGTCACCAGACCTGAACCCAATCGAGATGGTTTGGGGTGAGCTGGACCGCAGAGTGAAGACAAAAGGGCCAACAAGTGCTAAGCATCTCTGGGAACTCCTTCAAGATTGTTGGAAGACCATTTCCGGTGACTACCTCTTGAAGCTCATCAAGAGAATGCCAAGAGTGTGCAAAGCAGTCATCAAAGGAAAAGGTGGCTACTTTGAAGAACCTAGAATATAAGACATATTTTCAGTTGTTTCACACTTTTTTGTTTAGTATATAATTCCACATGTGTTAATTCATAGTTTTGATGCCTTCAGTATAAATGTACAATTTTCATAGTTATGAAAATATAGAAAAATCTTTAAATAAGAAGGTGTGTCCAAACTTTTGGTCTGTACTGTATATATATATATATATATATATATATATATATAATTATATATATATATATTAGTATTGGCTGGAGACATATTCATATCACTCTCCATCATTGATACTTAGAGATAGTTGCAAAAACCATCAAACGCTACAAGCGTTACAAAGAAACTGGCTCACATGAGGACCGCCCCAGGAAAGGAAGACCAAGAGTCACCTCTGCTTCTGAGGAAAAGTTTATCTGAGTCACCAGCCTCAGAAATCGCAGGTTAACAGCAGCTCAGATTAGATACCAAGTCAATGCCACACAGAGTTCTAGCAGCAGACACATCTCTACAACAACTGTTAAGAGGAGACTTTGTGCAGCAGGCCTTCATGGTGAAATTGCTGCTAGGAAACCACTGCTAAGGACAGGCAACAAGCAGAAGAGTCTTGTTTGCGCTAAAGAACACAAGGAATGGACATTAGACCAGTGGAAATCTGTGCTTTGCTCAGATGAGTCCAAATTTGAGATCTTTGGTTCCAACCAACGTGTCTTTGTGAGACGCAGAAAAGGTGAACGGATGGACTCTACATGCCTGATTCCCACCGTGAAGCATGGAGGAGAAGGTGTGATCATGTGGGGGTGCTTTGCTGGTGACACTGTTGGGGATTTATTCAAAATTGAATGCATACTGAACCAGCATGGCTACCACAGCATCTTGCAGCAGCATGCTATTCCATCCGGTTTGCGTTTAGTTGGACCATCATTTATTTTCCAACAGGAAAATGACCCCAAACACACCTCCTGGCTGTTTAAGAGTTATTTGACTAAGAAGGAGAGTGATGGGGCGCTGCGCCAGATGACCTGGCCTCCACAGTCACCAGACCTGAACCCAATCGAGATGGTTTGGGGTGTGCTGGACCGCAGAGTGAAGGCAAAAGGGCCAACACGTGCTAAGCATCTCTGGGAACTCCTTCAAGATTGTTGGAAGACCATTTCCAGTGACTACCTCTTGAAGCTCATCAAGAGAATGCCAAGAGTGGCTACTTAGAAGAACCTAGAATATAAGACATATTTTCAGTTGTTTCACACTTTTTAGTTAAGTATATAATTCCACATGTGTTATTTCATAGTTTTGATGCCTTCAGTGTGAATGTACAATTTTCATAGTCATGAAAATACAGAAAAATCTTTAAATGAGAAGGTGTGGCCAAACTTTTCGTCTGTACTGTATGTATTTAAATATTATTTGAATTGTAGAGGTAGACCTCATACACATTCAGTAAAAATTATGAAGGAGAGTATCATACACACCCTGGAAAAATTAAGAGCAAGGGCTGCCTGATGACCCTCTAAAAATTTGGAGCAAGGACCGCATGATGACCCTCTAAAAATTTGAAACAAGGGCCACATTATGACCTTCTAAAAATGCGTCATGAGGACAACATGATGACCCTCTAAAATTTTTGAGTGAGGACAGCATGATCACTGTGACGAAGTTGGCAGGATCAATCCTTGCCGTCGTAAGATCCGAGTGATGCGGGGAAGGCATGGGCTACATTATAAATGACAATTATTGCATGGTCAAAAACAATCAGTGGATATCTGTGGGTTGGACTTCTTGCCCTCATCTGAGCCTAGGTTGCCCATGGAATCAACTTAAGGAGGAAGGAAGCAGTGGCTGCAGCCTGCGGGCCTCAGATTTAGCTCAAATCCATGGACAATCAAAATAAATCCACTCTTGTCGAATGGATGTAAGGCTCAAATGCATCCTTGTGTCAGATGCCTGAAGCTCCTTATTGTGACAGTTGTATCCTGAGTGACCTTGTATCCGGAACTCGTTGTTGTTGGCCACAAATGGTAGAAGGTTTGGTTTGCCCCTTCCTCTTGCTGTTCCTCTGCTGGATTTAAGGAATTAAGCCACGAAAGGTTTCTACACCCTTCGCCATGAAATTTACCCAAACTGCCCAACTTTTCCCCATGTACCCCGAACTTTGCATTTCATGGACTGTGTCCTTGCCAGAGGACTATTGTTGGGGGGAGGAGTGATGGAGACCTGATGTCCCAACCAAGTTAAAGAATTGTTTAAAAGAACTTGGACTCTCTGTTCCAAGGTTCCAACCCAGTGGGACCAGAGTTCTGCCAACCCAAAAGTGAAAGGATGCAATTTGACCTGCAGACAAGAGACTTGTTATTTATGTTTTAACACAGCTCTTGTTGATGCTTTTCTATCTTTTGCAATATATTTTGATATTGTCACTATAATTCTGCAGTATTACTTTTTTAGTCATCACAGTGAGGAATTGCAGATACATAGGATTTAGTTTGTCTCTATGGAATTGATGGTAAAAATATATATCTAAACAAAGAGATGATGTGTTTTTAACCCCACATTTGACCTTTATGAAAAACAATGCAATGTACGTCAGTCGAGTATTATGTAACCATGTGATCTGTTTTAATGCAGAAAATACTAAATGTTTTAAAACAAAGGATATTTTTTTTTTTACTTTTTATAAATAATGGCTGAAAAAAGTTGTGGGCTTTTTCAGAGTCTTCATTTAAACCAGCGGTGGGGAATCTTTTTACTGCCAAAAGCCATTTGGATATTTATACTATCCTTCGGGGGCCGTACAAATCATGCACTAACTCTGCCCCCACAAAGTATGTCCTTATACTGGCACTGGTGTCAAGACATAATATTTCATTGCATGCACCTGAGTGCTCAGTAGTGAACACTGTGTGTGCGGTGCTCACAGAGCAAGAAGAAATTAATAGGCCCTCAAAATACAGCTGCCGGCCCAAGTACTGCAGTCCCCAGGAATCTGCCTGGGGGCTGGAAAAAAAGTCATCAAAGGCCGTAAATGGCCCACAGGCCTGAGGCTCCCACCCTTGATTTAAACCATCAGTAGCCACCAGTAGGCACACAATTAAAGAGAAGTTTTGCATGTGGACCAGGTGGAGATGAAAAAAGAATGTATACAGGGTGATAATGCCCAGCTCAGCCTCATCTCATCTTCTCAGCATGGATTGGGTGATAATGAGGAGGAGGAACCTGAGGAGGATGAGGAACAGGTGATGATTGCCAGTGCTGCAGAAGGTACTAAACACACCAGATTCATCCCATCTGTTCAGCGTGGTTGTGCTGAAAGGGAGGAGAAACATAAAGCCAAATCAAATGGTCCTTTTTTTCAGGTGTATTCCGTTGCACCCCTTCCCATACAAAAACGATATACAGTAGTGATGAGCGATTGTGCTCAATAACCCTTTCACCGAGCACATTCGGGTCCTTTCCGTGCATCTTCGGCATGCTCGTATGTTATGTTCGAGTCACTGCGTCTGCATTACTTATGACTGTTAGACAACTTCAACACATGCAGGGATTGCCTGTTTGTTAAGTAATTCTCACATGTGTTTAAGCTGGGTAACAGCCATAAATCATGCAGACTCAGGAACTTCAACATAATATACTGTATGAGCACGCCAAAGATACTCAGAAAGCACCCGAGCGTGCTCGGTGATAGGGTTAAACGAGCACACTCACTCACCACTTGTAAATGGTTGGTGGTTTCTTCTTTTTCTTGTGCTCCTCCCCCTCTAATCCAAAACTATCCCTCCCCTGTAGCGCTACGTACATGGAATGAAGCTAAAAGAGTTATTAGGAAAAATAACAGCTGTAGCCCTGATAAGGACTTTTGGTTTTTCATTGCAGAAGCAAGGATTGAGAGTCATATAGGCAGGGTTTATTGCCTTAAATGCAAAACTATCCCTTCTTCAGCACCTATCACTGCACTAAATGCAGTTAACAGCGGTATTAATAGGGAATAGAATAGATGGAGCCCTAATAAGGACTCTTGGTTTTAGGTTTCTGCAGCAACGACTGTAAGGTTATAAACCCTGACTATAGGCCTGTAATGCACTACTATCCCTTCTCCAGCAGCTATCACTACACTAAATACAGCTAATAGCAGTATTTATATTGAATAGAATAGATGTAGCTACAAGAACTGTTGGCTTTAGCTTTCTGCAGCAAGGACTGTAAGGTTAAAAACCCTGACTATAGGCCTGTAATGCACTACAATCCCTTCTCCAGAAGCTAACCCTGCACTAGAAAACAGTAGTTACAGGATTACTATTATTGACAAATAATCCCCACATGTTTAGTGGCTGAAAAACAGCTGTGAATCAAGCGGGGCGGGGTCTCGAGCATGTGCTCGAGTATCAGAGATACTCGATTGGGTACCAAGAGCGCCCTATCACCCTGATGCTCAATCGAGTATCGAGCAGTGGCGAGTACGCTCGATGATCACTAGTGAATACCTTTGATATTCATATGTAGGCATTACTGCATTATTGCCCAGTACAGCTTAACACAGTACAGACTTGGTTTAGAATAAAATGTTGTCCTTTGTTAAATGCACTGTTTCTTGTAAAATTAGCAGTATAGCACATTGTGCAAAGATGACCTCAAGGTAATGTGCTAAAAAGTTTTCCTGTTATTGAAAATGTAAAAAAAAAATGTTTCAGAAAACAAATTAGTAAAGTAAGAAGGCATTTGCCAAGCTAGTGTACATTTACTCAAGTAATCCTTTATGCTCTTTCTCTGTCCAATGAACTAAAGTACTAGCTAAAGTACTATACGAATATCCATTGTTATGCCTGGTCAAATCATGAATACATTAAAGAGAACTGTCAGTTCTCCTGTCATATGTTTTAGAAAAAACCTGTAATCCCTATGACTTAACAATACTGGAGCATTTCTTAGAACAATGGGATAGGGTCCATCATGGCAGTTTTTTTGTTCTCCAGTCTTGATCTGGTTGTGCTCGAGTAAGATGTACCAAAGTAGAAGCATACTTCTACTAATTGAATTGCGCTCCAGTTAGAAATGTATGCCAGCTTTTCATTGGAGTATATTTCTGGGTGGTAAATTATAGCAAATTTGTCAGGCTGCACTAGTTGGGGAGATCCCCCCTAAAACACACAGGACGAGATGGGCCCATATACATACCCCACAGTGACGTTATCACGTGTCACATGACGACAGGCTCATTTACGACCCTATGTGTTGAATATGATGAATTGGCCCTATTGAGTTATGCTGTTCCTCTTTAATTTCTCTCAAAAATTTCCAAATAAATTGACAACAAGGCATTATGAGTTGGCAAGATGGTGTCCTTGACCACTCTAATGCTGTTTAATCAGAGTTGATGGTGGCTATTAGAGATCTAGTTGCCTGGCAAACAGAGAGGTAGTTGCTTAGAAGTCCCAATACGTATCTTGTTTGTATCTAGTGGCTTGTACACCGCGTGCAGAATTATTAGGCAAATGCGTATTTTGATCACTTTGATACTTTTTCTACATGTTGTCCTACTCCAAGCTGCATAGGCTTGAGAGCCAACTACCAATTAAGTAAATCTGGTGATGTGCATCTCTGTAATGAGGAGGGGTGTTGACTAATGATATCAACACTCTATATAAGGTGTGCTTAATTATTAGGCAAATTCCTTTCCTTTGGCAAAATGGGTCAGAAGAGAGATTTGACGGGCTCTGAAAAGTCCAAAATTGTGAGATGTCTTGCAGAGGGATGCAGCAGTCTTTAAATTTCCAAACTTTTGAAGCGGGATCACTGAACAATCAAGCGTTTCATGGCAAATAGCCAACAGAGTCGCAAGAAGCGTGTTGGCCAAAAAAGGCGCAAAATAACTGCCCATGAATTGAGGAAAATCAAGCATGAAGCTGCCAAGATGCCATTCGCCACCAGTTTTGCCATATTTCAGAGCTGCAACGTTACTGGAGTATCAAAAAGCACAAGGTGTGCGATACTCAGGGACATGGCCAAGGTAAGGAAGGCTGAAAAACGACCACCTTTGAACAAGAAACATAAGATAAAACATCAAGAATGGGTCAAGAAATATCTTAAGACTAATTTTTCAAAGGTTTTATGGACTGATGAAATGAGAGTGACCCTTGATGGGCCAGAAGGATGGGCTAGAGGCTGGATCAGTGAAGGGCAGTGGGTTCCACTCCGACTAAGACGCCAGCAAGGTGGCGGTGGGGTACTGGTATGGGCTAGTATCATCAAAGATGAACTTGTGGGATCTTTTTGGGTTGAGGATGGAGTGAAGCTCAACTCCCAGACCTACTGCCAGCTTCTGGAAGACAACTTCTTCAAGCAGTGGTACCGGAAGAAGTCGGTATCGTTCAAGAAAAACATGATTTTCATGCAGGACAATGCTTCATCACATGCATCCAATTACTCTTCAGTGTGGCTGGCCAGTAAAGGTCTAAAAGAAGAAAAAAAATGACATGGCGCCCTTGTTCACCTGATCTGAACCCCGTAGAGAACCTGTGGTCCATCATAAAATGTGAGATCTACAGGGAGGGAAAACAGTACACCTCTCGGAGCAGTATCTGGGAGGCTGTGGTGTCTTCTGCACGCAATGTTGATTGAAAACAGATCAAGCAACTGACAGAATCTATGGATGGAAGGCTGTTGAGTGTCATCATAAAGAAAGGTGGCTATATTGATCACAAATTTTTGGGGGTTTTGTTTTTGCATGTCAGAAAAGTTTATTTCTAAATTTTGTGCACTGATATTGGTTTACCTGGTGAAAATAAACAAGTGAGATGGGATTATATTTGTTTTTTTATTAAGTTGCCTAATAATTCTGCACAGTAATAGTTACCTGCAAAAACAGATATCCTCCTAAAATAGCCAAATCTAAAAAAAAAACACTCCAACTTCCAAAAATATTAAGCTTGGATATTTATGAGTCTTTTGGGTTGATTGAGAACATAGTTGTTGATCAATAATAAAAATAATCCTCTAAAATACAACTTGCCTAATAATTCTGCACACAGTGTATATTCCTGTTAGACCGGATTCACACATATCTGTGTTTGACTATATGAGTGATAGGGCTGCAATGCGCAATTTGTCATGGGTCTCCTGATCAGAATTCAACAGCCTTATATACCTATGAGTCTTTCGAATTCAGGTCAGTAGTCCTGCATACAGTTTATGTGTTACAGTTCAAACTCTGTAACATCACTAGGTATTGTTGATTTACTCAAAAAAAAATTGGTAGTACGTTGGGTATCTATTTGATAAAATACTTTAGAGCTACATAAACTATGTGTTGGCCAAAAGTAAGTCCAAACCTTCAGTAAAATGAAAAGTACATAGAAGAGTAAAATAAATAACAAAGGAAAATAATAACCAAATTCTGTTTCCTTACCCTTACTGTAGGTCTCTTGAAAATAATGACATACAGTAATATGGTTATTTGAATCAAGACAGAATGGTTAAAATTGATTCAGATCTCTCTATGATCACGGTAGTGCCATTACATCTCTATTTCACTTTTAAAAGCAAGCAGAGAGTTTACTTTTTGAATACAGAACACATTTTTGTAGCTTAGGTAAGCTACATTTATCTACATGGGTATATGTCAAGTTAACACAATACACTCAATGTGTACAAGATGCTAAAAAGATAAATGGAAAACTACTGAGCATGAACTTGGCCAGAAATTGCACTGATTAGGTTTTACAAAAGAAAATCATGCTGTTAAATTTGGAGTTAATTGACTCAAATACTTAAAACCAATATTGTGTGAAAACCTGTTTTCATAAGTTCAGGGAGGTCATTAACACAGCAAGATCAAACATGCTTTCCTCAAACTGCAGTAAAGATGGCCCAGTGCACATTAAGATGGTAGAGAGACAAACAATTGTGTTCTTATTCGTACATGTCGAGTTAAGTGAAGCTGATTGAATTTGAAAAGAATGAACCAGACAGTTTGAAGTGATTTTGTTCTGTTATACAGCACTTATAATATACACAACATGGTAAGAATTTCAAGATTACAATGGGACTGACAATAACCTAAGAAATAAATTGCAGTAACACATGTAGTATGATAATTAGAGGACATTGGCTAAAGTTCTGATAAGTTTATTGCTGTATATGCCACTTATAGGACATACGCAACAGTAATCATGAGATATTCATTATGCATTAAAACTGCATCATCTTGCAGTTGGTGTATTGTACCCCCGTAAGTAGTATAAATACATTGGCCCTTGTTGGACAAAGTTGTTTCCCTCTCAAGGATGCTGAATGAAATGCAGGTAGAAGCCTGAAACAGTTCAAGAAGATATATTCCCTTAAAACCAATGAGTTTCAGACCCTCCTAAATAGGTAAAAAGCTTGAACTGAAAGATATGGTTAATATACAATGATGAGCTAACTAAAGATCAGCAGATCATTACAAATTCAAATGTACCTGCTTCCTCAATTTTTCCCCCAAAATAAATGAATACATTTACATTGATCTCATTGCTGAAAAGAGGGTCAGGGGGTGTGAACCACAAATCTCGGATGACCCAGAGGTGTAATAACTAGAGATGAGCGGTGTTCGACTAGAACTGTTCGCCAATCTCAAATTCGAGCTGTTTTGGGCGGTGTTCGAGTTGTTCGACGAACCCGAACGATTTGCAAAAAATTCGGCTGTTCGAGGTTATGTTCGATAACTGTTCGTGCACCAAAAGCGTGTCCTGCATGTCTGGCGCTATTTAGAGCACCAATCATGCAGGGATTGTCTGCCACTCACTGTAATGCCACAGCCATGGTGGTTGTGGCATTACAGTGATTGTCCAAATCGATGGGAACAGTGCCAACAGTGAAACATGAAAAGCCGGCAATTCAGCAGCGGCATACACCTGTACCCGACAATTTAGAACCGAAAGAATAGAGCTTCACACATAGATTAGATAGATATAAACATGTCAGCCACATATATACGAAGTACAGTGAAAGTGCTGCTTACTGTACTTGTCATTTAGCGTAAAGGATTTATCAAAAAAAATAATAGTGTTTTCGTGCACCGTCTCTTTAAAAAAGCCGGCCGGCAATTCAGCATCTGTACCCGACAATTTAGAATAGAAAGAATAGAGAATCACACATAGATTAGATAGATAGAAACATGTCAGTCACATATATATGAAGTACAGTGACAGTGCTGCTTACTGTACTTGTCATTTAGCGTAAAGGATTTATCAAAAAAAATAATAGTGTTTTCATGCACCGTCTCTTTAAAAAAGCCGGCCGGCAATTCAGCATCTGTACCCGACAATTTATAACAGACAGAATAGAGCTTCACACATAGATTAGATAGATAGAAACATGTCAGTCACATATATATGAAGTACAGTGATAGTGTTGGTTACTGTACTTGTCATTTAGTATTAAAATAAAGGATTTATTATTAAAAAAATTGGCGTGGGGTTCCCCTTAATTTTAGGCTCTAGCGGAGGTTAAGCAGACGGCTGGGGCAGATGTTTGAAGCCTGGGAAGGGGGTAATACCCACGGAGCTTCCCAGGCTACTAATATCAGCCCCCAGCTGAATACATAGCCTTTACTAGCTATTAAAATGGGGGACCCCCCAAAAAAAATGACGTGGGGTCCCCCCTAATTTAATAGCTAGCAAAGGCTAGGCAGACAGCTGGGGGCTGATATTAATAGCCCAGGAAGGGAGCCATGAATATTGGCCCCCTCCCAGGCTAGAAACACCAGCCGTCAGCCGCCCCAGAAATGGCGCATTCATAGGATGCGCCAATTCTGGCACGTAGCCTCGCTCTTCCACGCTGCCCTGGTGCGGTGGCAGGGGGTAATAGGGTTGGGGTTGATGTCAGCTTATAATGCCAGCTGACATCAAGCCCAGGTTAGTAATGGAGAGGCGTCTATAAGACACCCCCATTACTAACCCCATAGTCAAAGTTAAAAAAAACACAAACACCCAGAATAAAGTCCTTTAATTGAAATAAAGACACAATCCTTTATTGTTCTAAATTAAACCATACTTACTGTCACGCCCATTCCAGCTGAAGCCAACGATCTCCTGCAATAAAAGAAAAATAATAAAGCAACCTCATCCTTACCTTTCCATGGTTCCCACGACAGCTTCAGCTCTGCTACATCGAGATGACAGGCTGGACCGCAGCAGAACGCTGCCATCCAGCCTCTCATCCCGCAGACACTGAGAAGCGCAGGCTTGCTTGCGCTGCTCAGCGTCTCTCTGTGACGACATCCAGATGAGCCGAGTTCATGTCCAATGAACTCGGCTCACCTCATGCACGTCACTGACAGCGTGGGAAAATTCTCACGCTGAAGCGGTGAGTGCAGGAGAATTCTCCCACGCTGTCAGTGACGTGCATAAGGTGAGCTCATGTCCAATGAACTCAGCTCACCTCCTGCACGTCACTGACAGCGTGGGAGAATTCTCCGGCACTCAGCGCTTCAGTGGGAGAATTCTCCCACGCTGAAGCGCTGAGTGCAGGAGAATTTTCCCACGCTGTCAGTGACGTGCATGAGGTGAGCCGAGTTCATTGGACAATAACACGGCTCATCTGGATGCCCTCACAGAGAGACACTGTGGAGCGCAAGCAAGCCTGCGCTTCTCAGTGTCTGCGGGATGACAGGCTGGATGGCAGCGTTCTGCTGCGGTCCAGCCTGTCATCTCGATGTAGCAGAGCTGAAGCTGTCATGGGAACCATGGAAAGGTAAGGATGATGTTGCTTTATTATTTTTCTTTTATTTCAGGAGATCGTTGGCTTCAGCTGGAATGGGCGTGATGGTAAGTATGGTTTAATTTAGAACAATAAAGAATTGTGTGTTTATTTCAATTAAAGGACTTTTTTCTGGGTGTTGTGTTTTTTTTAAATACTTTACTAGAAATTCATGGTGGTCATGTCTAATATTGGCGTGACCCCATGAATTTCGGGCTTAGGGCCAGCTGATAATGCCAAGCTGGCCCTAACCCCTTTATTACCCAGTGAGCCACCACATCAGGGCCCTGGATGAGTTGGGTACAGCGCCAGAAGATGACGCTTCTATGAACGCGCCATTTTCCAGGGTGGCTGCGGACTGCAATTTGCAGCGGGGGTGGCCCAGAAAGCTTGGGCCTCCCTGCGCTGCGGATTCCAGCCCCCAGCTGCCTAGTTGTACCTGGCTGGACACAAAAACAGGGCGAAGCCCCACGTCAATTTTCTTTAAATTATTTCATGAAATAATTAAGAAAAAAAGGGCTTCCCTATATTGTTGTGTCCGGCCAGGTACAAATAGGCAGCTGGTGGTTGGGGGCAGCCCGTTCCTGCCTGCTGTACCTGGCTGGACACAAATATAGTGCGAAGCCCCACGTCAATTTTTTTTAAATTATTTCATGAATTTCCTGAAATAATTAAAAAAAATTGAAGTGGGGCTTCGCACTATATTTGTGTCCAGCCAGGTACAGCAGGCAGGAACGGGCTGCCCCCAACCACCAGCTGCCTATTTGTACCTGGCCGGACACAACAATATAGGGAAGGCCTTTTTTTCTTAATTATTTCATGAATTTCATGAAATAATTAAAAAAAAAGTACGTGGGGCTTCGCCCTATTTTTGTGTCCAGCCAGGTACAACTAGGCAGCTGGGGGCTGGAATCTGCAGCGCAGGGAGGCCCAAGCTTTCTGGGCCCCCCCCCGCAACAAATTGCAGTCCGCAGCCACCCCGGAAAATGGCGCGTTCATAGAAGCGCCATCTTCTGGCGCTGTACCCAACTCATCCAGGGCCCTGGTGCGGTGGCTCACTGGGTAATAAAGGGGTTAGGGCCAGCTTGGTATTATCAGCTGGCCCCAAGCCCAAAATTCATGGGGTCACGCCAGTATTAGACATGACCGCCATGAATTTCTAGTAAAGTATTTAAAAAAAACACAACACCCAGAATAAAGTCCTTTAATTGAAATAAAGACACAATTCTTTATTGTTCTAAATTAAACCATACTTACCATCACACCCATTCCAGCTGAAGCCAACGATCTCCTGCAATAAAAGAAAAATAATAAACCAACCTCATCCTTACCTTTCCATGGTTCCCACGACAGCTTCAGCTCTGCTACATCGAGATGACTGGCTGGACCGCAGCAGAACGCTGCCATCCAGTCTGTCATCCCGCAGACACTGAGAAGCGCAGGCATGCTTGCGCTCCTCACTGTCTCGCTGTGACGGCATCCAGATGAGCCGAGGTCATGTCCAATGAACTCGGCTCACCTCATGCACGTCACTGACAGCGTGGGAAAATTCTCACGCTGAAGTGCTGAGTGCAGGAGAATTCTCCCACGCTGTCAGTGATGTGCATGAGGTGAGCTCATGTCCAATGAACTCAGCTCACCTCCTGCACGTCACTGACAGCGTGGGAAAATTCTCCTGCACTCAGCGCTTCAGCGTGGGAGAATTCTCACGCTGAAGCGCTGAGTGCAGGAGAATTCTCCCACGCTGTCAGTGACGTGCAGGAGGTGAGCTGAGTTCATTGGACATGAGCTCACCTTATGCACGTCACTGACAGCGTGGGAGAATTCTCCTGCACTCACCGCTTCAGCGTGAGAATTTTCCCACGCTGTCAGTGACGTGCATGAGGTGAGCCGAGTTCATTGGACATGAACTCGGCTCATCTGGATGTCGTCACAGAGAGACGCTGAGCAGCGCAAGCAAGCCTGCGCTTCTCAGTGTCTGCGGGATGAGAGGCTGGATGGCAGCGTTCTGCTGCGGTCCAGCCTGTCATCTCGATGTAGCAGAGCTGAAGCTGTCGTGGGAACCATGGAAAGGTAAGGATGAGGTTGCTTTATTATTTTTCTTTTATTGCAGGAGATCGTTGGCTTCAGCTGGAATGGGCGTGATGGTAAGTATGGTTTAATTTAGAACAATAAAGGATTGTGTCTTTATTTCAATTAAAGGACTTTATTCTGGGTGTTTGTGTTTTTTTTAACTTTGACTATGGGGTTAGTAATGGGGGTGTCTTATAGACGCCTCTCCATTACTAACCTGGGCTTGATGTCAGCTGGCATTATAAGCTGACATCAACCCCAACCCTATTACCCCCTGCCACCGCACCAGGGCAGCGTGGAAGAGCGAGGCTAAGTGCCAGAATTGGCGCATCCTATGAATGCGCCATTTCTGGGGCGGCTGACGGCTGGTGTTTCTAGCCTGGGAGGGGGCCAATATTCATGGCTCCCTTCCTGGGCTATTAATATCAGCCCCCAGCTGTCTGCCTAGCCTTTGCTAGCTATTAAATTAGGGGGGACCCCACGTCATTTTTTTGGGGGGGTCCCCCATTTTAATAGCTAGTAAAGGCTATGTATTCAGCTGGGGGCTGATATTAGTAGCCTGGGAAGCTCCGTGGGTATTACCCCCTTCCCAGGCTTCAAACATCTGCCCCAGCCGTCTGCTTAACCTCCGCTAGAGCCTAAAATTAAGGGGAACCCCACGCCAATTTTTTTAATAATAAATCCTTTATTTTAATACAAAATGACAAGTACAGTAACCAACACTATCACTGTACTTCATATATATGTGACTGACATGTTTCTATCTATCTAATCTATGTGTGATGCTCTATCTTTCTGTTCTAAATTGTCGGGTACCGCTGCTGAATTGCCGGCCGGCTTTTTTAAAGAGACAGTGCATGAAAACACTATTATTTTTTTAAATAAATCCTTTACACTAAATGACAAGTACAGTAAGCAACACTATCACTGTACTTCATATATATGTGACTGACATGTTTCTATCTATCTAATCTATGTGTGAAGCTCTATTCTTTCTGTTCTAAATTGTCCGGTACAGATGCTGAATTGCCGGCCGGCTTTTTTAAAGAGACGGTGCACGAAAACACTAATATTTTTTTAAATAAATCCTTTACACTAAATGACAAGTGCAGTAACCAACACTGTCACTGTGCTTCTTATATGTGTGACTGACATGTTTCTATCTATCTAATCTATGTGTGATGCTCTATTCCTTCTTGTCTAAATTGTCGGGTACCGGTGTATGCCGCTGCTGAATTTGCCGGCCGGCTTTTTTAAAGAGAGTGTCTTCTGAGCAGTTTGTCAGCTTTTGGACACCTTTGCAGGTGTTTTCTATGTGTTTCTATGTGTTTTTGTTTGCCTGCCATTGGTTTTAACGGTGTTCGACGGTGTTCTAAGGTGTTCGACGAACAGTTCGACGAACAGTTCCTCGAACATCCCGGTGTTCGACGAACCGAACCGAACCCGAACACTACGGGGGTGGCTCAACACTAGTAATAACCACACTGCTGTGAAAGGTATAATAATCCACTTGATATACTGGAATGCAATGTCATAGTTAAGGGCAGTATATGGAAACTGCTCAACTGCACAAAATAATATTGACCAAGACTCTGAAGCTTTAAGTGTATGGGAAATAGTGCAGGACAAGTTTCTTTTTTAGTGAACCGAATCTCAAATTGATTTAGTTTACGTGTTACCTCAAATTTTAGGATATTTGACTTGAACTCAATCCTACGCAGCTCAATCTGCCCATATTTAGAGTTAACACTTGCAAAACTTGAATGAGTTTTTATTCGAATATAAACTTGTTACGTAAAATAGTAAAAAAACACTGGGACATCCTAAAGGATGACAAAATTCTTGGAGGTAAATTACCATCACAACCCAAATTTATCTTCAGGAAAGCCAACAATTTGGGTAACCTTATTGCCCCATCAGTTAGGAACCCACATATCCCAAAAACCATATCTGCTCCATTTACTAAAAATCTCCATGGCTTCTACCCCTGCAAAAAGTGCAATGCCTGTAGATATTCGCTCACTAGCAAACAAAAAACAATTAAAACAGACCAAAATGAATACCCTATTACAGACTTCATTACTAGTGTTGAGCGAATATGCTCGACACTGCTCGGTACTCGCCCGAGCATCACGCTACTCGGGATGTTCGGCGAGCACCGAGCATTTCCGGGTTACTCGGGCGGGAGCTCGGGTCTCCGCCCTGTATGTTTGGCGCTCTTTACAGAGCCAATGAACATGCAGGGATTGCCAGCTAGTCACTGTAATGCTGCAGCCATGTTGGTTGTGGGCATAACAATGATTGGCTGGCCGCACAGCATCACCTCTAGTATTTAAAACCGGGCGCCGCCATCTTCGACACAGACGGCTGGGATCAGACAGTGTAGGGACTGCGCTGCTGATTTAGGGAGCGATATATACTGCGAAATAGTTAGTGTAGGGTCTGTAAAGGCTGCCAGATCAAACAAACATTCCTTCTCAGGACTAATATCCATCCCAGATATCAGGCAGGCAGGCTGTATAGGAGACACAGTGGTTATACCAGCAAACGCTGCATTACAGTCCTGTGTGCTCCTGTTGCTGAAATTGCTGGACTTAGCTCCAGCTCTCGGGGGCCAGGAAAAATCCTTTTTTTTTCATCTAAATACTCTTTTTTTTTTCCTCCTTCACACTGTACAAATACACGTCTTATTAACCTTTTGGTGTCCCCCCCCCCCCCAAAAAAAAAAGTGTGTCTGTGACAGTTCAGACACAAACATATCTGTTGAAAATAGTCTGGTGTAGGCCAGAGAAACAGAAGTGTGGTTTTGCAGTTCCACGGTTCAAACCTCTGTATTATCCACTTTTGGGCCATTTGTATCTAAAAAAAACAGTTTGAGTGTGTCGCTCACTGCTCAGCCGCAAATATATATATTTAAAAAAGTCTGGTATACACCAGTAAATTATAACTGTGGTTTTGCTGTTCCACGGTAAAAAATCTCTATTATCCTGCTTTTGGCATTTTTTGCCGTAAAAAAAAAACTAATAGTGTCTCCCTGATTTTTCAGACACAAATATATCTTTTGAAAATAGTGTGTCGCTCACTGTTCAGCCGCAAATATATATATTTAAAAAAGTCTGGTATACACCAGTAAATTATAACTGTGGTTTTACCATTCCAGGGTAAAAAATATCTATTATCCAACTTTTGTTATTTTTTCCGTAAAGAAAAACAGTAATAGTTTCTCCATGATTGTTCAGATTGTTTAAAAGAGTCGGGTGTAGGCCAGAGAAATAGAACTGTGGTTTTCCTCTTCCATGGTTCTAATCTACTTTTTATTACCCTTTTTTCATTGATAGTGCGAGTGTAAGCTATTTTACTTCCTTTTCAATGGGCAAGGCGAGTGGCAAGGGACATGGAACTGGACGTTCTGGTGAAGGTGCGTGCAGAGGACGGGGCCGTGGCCAAGGTGAAAATGTGCCACAACCAACAGCCACATCTTCTCACTCCCACTTCTTGACCGAATTACTAGGGAACAGAACAACACCAGCATTGCGAACTGATCAGTGTGAACAGGTTATTAATTGGATAGCAGATAATACTTCCAGTTACCTGGGCACCACCACCTCCGGTCTGTCTTCCACATGGTCAAATCTTAGTAGCCGTGAGTCTCGACCACATACTCCTCCTCACCCTGATGCTCCTTCCTTCCACCATGCCGAGTGTCGTCAGACAGCAACTGATCCCACACTAGTACACTCTGAAGAGCTGAACGCTGGTCCATTTCCAGATTTGTGCCCCTCGCCTGCTCCGCTTGAAGTGGTGGAAGAGGAGATCCCATTTAGCGATGCCCAAATATTTGAACAGCCACGGCCATAGGAATTCGACGCTGGCAATTTGTCACAAGAGGTGGACGATGATGAGACACAATTGCCAGGAAGTGAGGAGGAGGATCATGGTGCGCAAGCGGAAGAGGAGGAGGTGGTGGATGATCTAGTAACTGACCCAACGTGGCAGGAGGACACGCAGAGCGAGGCCAGCAGCACACAGGGTGAGGGAGGCAGAGTACCCCAACAGGCAGGAAGAAGCAGTGTGGTGGCCGCACACAGAAGGCAGGCAAGAGTTCCCCATAACACCAACACGAGGGACTTTGCCAGTACAACCAGTAGGTCTTTCGGAATCTGGAATTTTTTAAAAGACTGCTGATAACCCCAAAAAGGCCATTTGTACCATCTGCCATGCCAGCACCAGCAGGGGTGACAAAACTACCAGCCTGACCACCACCAGCATGATCAGGCACATGGCAGCAAAGCACCCGACTTTGTGAGGCAAACCCCAGATCCCACGACCAGTGTCAGTGGGTGTCACCACTAGAGTTGAGCGTTGTTCGACTCGAACTGTTCGCCAATCTCAAATTCGAGCTGTTTTGGGCGGTGTTCGAGCCGTTCGGCGAACACAAATGATTTGAGAAAAATTTGGCTGTTCGAGGTTATGTTCGATAACAGTTCGTGCACCAAAATCATAACTGGATTTTTTCTCAGTAATGATGAAAATTAATGTTAATATGCAGTTTGAGTGTACAGCGGGGTGGGGGGAGGGGCAGGGGATGGATCTCTGCAGGAATAATGAAGATCTCCATTTTTTTTTCTCTTTCCTGCATTTACAGTGGGGAGGTGCAATCTGTCAGCCTATCAGCAGAGCACACACGAAGCGAAGTGCTTTTTTTCACACAAGCAAGGGCATGTGTCATTGGCAGTGTATGTCACTTGTCCTTGCCCTATAAGACCAAGCCATTTTCCCCGTCGCCACCATTTTCTCACTGCTGCAGCTGCGTGTTAGACGGCACCGCTGTTGCTGTGTGCTCTATACCTTGTTAATTTCAAGCCAATTTTCGCACAAATCTACAGATAGCTTTGGAGTAGGGAATAGTTGTGATTGCAGTCCTTTTAAGGACTAGGTTACAGCATTTCCTACGACTTTTATCAGGCAGGTCTGTGCTCTTAAATAGATAGATTGTGGGAGTAAAGAATAATTGTAATTGCAGTCCTTTTCAGGACTAGGTTACATCAGTTCCTATCAGTTTTTGCCAGGCAGGTCTGTGCCAGTGCTGTGCAAGTTTTTTTCACAGCATTTGGCTGAATCTAGCAAAGCTAATCCTTTTTGGCCTATTGCAGAGTGTGTTAGTCAGTGGAGTAGCCTATCTGTGTTGCAAGATATACCACCTGGGTATAGAATACCAATTTTTTTACTGCACCTAGTGAAGTAAAATCTTTTGGGCATAGCATCATTCTATTAGTCCATCTATACTGACCTCCATCAGGTTGCAAATTGAATATAATTTTTTTCTGCATCTAGCTCTGAAAAAATATTTGGGCTTCTAGCAGTGTGTGGGACTTGTTCTATTAGTCCATCTATACTGACCTCCATCAGGTTGCAAACTGAATATAATTTTTTTCTGCATCTAGCTCTGAAAAAATATTTGGCCTTCTAGCAGTGTGTGGGACTTTCTCTATTAGTCCATCTATACTGACCTCCATCAGGTTACAAATTAAAAATAATTTATATCTGCATCTATCTCTGAAAAAATATTTGGCCTTCTAGCAGTGTGTGGGACTTTCTCTATTAGTCCATCTATACTGACCTCCATCAGGTTGCAAATTAAAAATAATTTTTTGTCTGCATCTAGCTCTGAAAAAATATTTGGCCTTCTAGCAGTGTGTGGGACTTTCTCTATTAGTCCATCTATACTGACCTCCATCAGGTTGCAAACTGAATATATTTTTTTTCTGCATCTACCTCTGAAAAAATATTGGGCTTCTAGCTGTGTGTGCGACTTGTTCTATTAATCCATCTATACAGACCTCCATCAGGTTGCAAACTGAATATAATTTTTTTCTGCATCTACCTCTGAAAAAATATTTGGGCTTCTAGCTGTGTGTGGGACTTGTTCTATTAGTCCATCTATACTGACCTCCATCAGGTTGCAAACTGAATATAATTTTTTTCTGCATCTAGCTCTGAAAAAATATTTGGCCTTCTAGCAGTGTGTGGGACTTTCTCTATTAGTCCATCTATACTGACCTCCATCAGGTTGCAAATTAAATTTAATTTATATCTGCATCTAGCTCTGAAAAAATATTTGCCCTTCTAGCAGTGTGTGGGACTTTCTCTATTAGTCCATCTATACTGACCTCCATCAGGTTACAAATTAAAAATAATTTATATCTGCATCTATCTCTGAAAAAATATTTGGCCTTCTAGCAGTGTGTGGGACTTTCTCTATTAGTCCATCTATACTGACCTCCATCAGGTTGCAAATTAAAAATAATTTTTTGTCTGCATCTAGCTCTGAAAAAATATTTGGCCTTCTAGCAGTGTGTGGGACTTTCTCTATTAGTCCATCTATACTGACCTCCATCAGGTTGCAAACTGAATATATTTTTTTTCTGCATCTACCTCTGAAAAAATATTGGGCTTCTAGCTGTGTGTGCGACTTGTTCTATTAATCCATCTATACAGACCTCCATCAGGTTGCAAACTGAATATAATTTTTTTCTGCATCTACCTCTGAAAAAATATTTGGGCTTCTAGCTGTGTGTGGGACTTGTTCTATTAGTCCATCTATACTGACCTCCATCAGGTTGCAAACTGAATATAATTTTTTTCTGCATCTAGCTCTGAAAAAATATTTGGCCTTCTAGCAGTGTGTGGGACTTTCTCTATTAGTCCATCTATACTGACCTCCATCAGGTTGCAAATTAAAAATAATTTATATCTGCATCTAGCTCTGAAAAAATATTTGGCCTTCTTGCAGTGTGTGGGACTTTCTCTATTAGTCCATCTATACTGACCTCCATCAGGTTGCAAATTAAAAATAATTTTTTGTCTGCATCTAGCTCTGAAAAAATATTTGGCCTTCTAGCAGTGTGTGGGACTTTCTCTATTAGTCCATCTATACTGACCTCCATCAGGTTGCAAACTGAATATATTTTTTTTCTGCATCTACCTCTGAAAAAATATTTGGGCTTCTAGCTGTGTGTAGGACTTGTTCTATTAGTCCATCTATACTGACCTCCATCAGGTTGCAAACTGAATACAATTTTTTTCTGCATCTACCTCTGAAAAAATATTTGGGCTTCTAGCTGTGTGTGGGACTTGTTCTATTAGTCCATCTATACTGACCTCCATCAGGTTGCAAATTGAATATAATTTTTTTCTGCATCTAACTCAGCCAATAGTTTTGGCCTAATACCACAGTTTGGCCACTCAGCTCTGCTTGGTTCCCATCCATTGTTTTTTTGTGCAAACAACTCCAGAGTTATGAATTAGTTAACCACCAAAATGAGTGGAAAAAGGCCTGCTGATGGTGGAAAGGGGAATAGGCGTGTTGGGAAGGGGAAAAAAGGTTGTGTCCGTGGGGTAGGTGTTAAACCAACAGTAACATCTGCAGAAGAAAGACCATCTTCCAGCCAAACTAAAATGTCTACTTCTTTTAGGGGACAATGTGATAAGATCCCTTTCTTACGGCCACGCCAATCGCTACAAATTCCAGATGAGGCACAAAAACAGCAGGTGCTTCAACGGATATCAAGTGCTCCTTTAAGTGGGCTCTCCTCCACATCAACTTCAACATCACAAATACTCCAGTCCTCAAAGGTGTCACCCCAATCGCACTTGCTTCCTCACAGCTCCCAAATCTCCAGCTGCCCGTCTGGGTATGATGTAGAACAGATGGTTGAGTCTGCAGAGCTGTTTACTCATACTATAGCCTGGGAATCAGAGGTCGACTCCAGCGCTTCTGTGAATCCAGACGAGGAAATGATCTGCACTTATGCCCAGAATCTTTATGAGTCGGATCCAGGACCAGACGCAGAAGGTTCTGACCATAATGTAGACCCTCATTCCCAAACTGTAAATCCTGTTGGTGGAGACAATGAGGAAGACGATGATGAGACTCAAATACCTGATTGGAGAGACAACTTTAGTTTTTTGTCAGGGCAGGAACAGGTTGGAGGTGGAGGAAGATGCTAGTGACGACGAGGTCAGGTTGCGCCTTCCTGGACAGAGACGTAGTACTGGAAGCACGTCAACAACTGCATCCTCAAACACAACTCTGCCTCTCACCACAAGTCGTGGTGGCTCTTCAGGTCGCATGGGTGGTAAGCCTTGCATAGCCTGGCCATTTTTTCAGATCGATAAAGATGACCCAACTCGTGTTATCTGTAACATTTGTCAGCAAAAGCTAAGTAGAGGCCAAAAAATACATAGTACTTCATGCATGAAACGGCATATGGACATGAAGCATAAGTTGCAGTGGGGAGCTCAGTGTGCTACAATGCGGCCTAGCCGGCCGGGCCATCCACCGTCTGCCATATCTTGTGCATCCACGGCCTCTTCATCCTCTGTGACTGGGGGGACAGCAGTCACACCTGTTTTGGGGTGCAGACCTGCCACCTCTTTACCCGCAACAGCCAGCGTGATTGGCAGGTCATCATTTTCTTTGGAGGTGGTAACACCAGCTGGTGTTGAGCGCTGTCCGACATCGATAGCACCACCTTTGGATCAAGGCAACCTAACAAGTCCGCCTGCATCTTCCTCACAGACCGGCAGTTTGCCGGGGACACCCTTATCAACCCCGTCTAAGCACAATAGCCAGCCCTCGGTCCCTCAGATGTGGACAAGTAAAAGACCATTTCCTCCTAGCCATGAGAAAGCTAAGAGGTTGAATTTCACCATCTGCAAGCTCTTGGCTACAGATATGCTGCCTTTCCGCCTGGTGGACACAGAGGATTTTCGAGACCTTATGTCTGTTGCAGTGCCCCAGTACCAGATGCCCAGTCGGCACTACTTCTCAAAGAAAGGTGTGCCTGCGCTCCACCAGCATGTCGCACACAACATCACCGCTTCTTTGAGAAACTCTGTGTGTGACAGGGTGCATTTCACCACAGACACTTGGACGAGTAGGCATGGACAGGGGCGTTACATGTCGCTGACCGGGCACTGGGTAACTATGGTGACAGCAGGACAAGGGGCTGCTGTCCAAGTCTTGCCGTCCCCACGAGTTGTGCGTCAATCCTCTTTATGTCAAAGTTCCTCCACTGCTTCTGCCTCCTCAACCTCCTCTCGGTCTTCCACCTGCACCCAAAGCCTGTCTGGTCATGCCACAAGCTTTCTAACTGCGCAGAAGGGATCCTGCACACCTCCTTACTATGCTGGCAGTAGGGCTCAACGTCATCAGGCGGTTTTTACTTTGAAATGTCTGGGAAATGTGAGTCACACAGCTGAGGAGTTGTGGCCAGCTCTGGAGAACCAATTTCATGAATGGTTGTCTCCACTGGACCTGAAACCAGGGAAGGCCGTGTGCGACAATGTTGCAAACCTGGGTGCGGCCCTTCGCCGGGGCAATGTCACACACGTGCCTTGTATGGCTCACGTGTTGAACCTGGTTGTCCAGCAATTTTTAGCCCACTATCCCAGACTAGATGGCCTTCTGCAGAGGGCACGGTCGCTATGTGCTCACTTCCGCCGTTCGCATCCCGCAGCTCAGCGACTTACATCTCTACAGAAGTCGTTGGGCCTGCCACTTCACCGGCTAAAATGCGATGTGCCTACCCGGTGGAATTCAACTCTGCACATGTTGCAGCGACTGTGTCAGCACCGACAAGCCCTGGTGCAATACGTTCTGACGTATAGCCTGGGCCAACGAGATCCAGAGGTGGGGCAAATCATGCTGGAGGAGTTGTCTCAGATCAGGGACCTATGCACCCTTCTGCACAGTTTTGAAATGGCGACGAAGATGTTTAGTGCTGACGATGCCATTATCAGCATGACTATTCCGGTGATTTACATGCTGGAGCACATGTTAAACAGAATTCGGAGTCAGGTGGTGGCACAAGAGGATGTGGAGGAAGTAGAGGAGGAGGAGTTGTATGCGGAAGGGCTAACATCTGCAATGTCCAGACGGTCGGCAGCACCAAGGCGGCAGGCATGTAAGGGTGGGGGAGATGGTTTTACCAGGGCGCATGGTAGCAGCCAAACTAGTGAGGAAGGTGCAGGAGCCCAGCAAGAAGTGGAGGACAAACTGATGGAAGACTCATCAGATGAGGGAGACCTTGATCACATTTCTGTTGTGCGAGGTTGGGGGGAGAGGACAGAGGAAAGAAGCATGATTGTTACCTCGCCACCAACACAACAGGGACTTGGTGCTCCTGGATGCGCAACACACATGAGTGCCTTCTTGCTGCACTACCTGCAACATGACCCTCGAATTGTAAGAATTAGAAATAATCCTGACTACTGGGCTGCCACACTGTTAGATCCCCGGTACAAAAGTAAATTTGCAGAAATTATTCCTGCCATAGAAAGGGATGCACGCATGCAGGAGTATCAGCAGAGACTGTTGCAGAATCTTACATGTGCTTTTCCACAAAACACCAGTGGTGCACGCAGTGAATCTCACAGTTCCAACTTGCCAACCGTGGGACCGTCAAGTGTTCAGCACTCAAACCGTAACAGAACCACAGTATCTGCTGGTAACATCAATTTTGCGGAATCATTTCACCACTTTTTTAGCCCATCCTTTGCAAGGCGACAGGAGACAAGAAGTCTGACACATAGTCAACGCCTAGAGACGATGGTACAGGAGTATCTCCAAGTAAACATTGAAGCCATGACTGTGTCACTGGACCCTTGCTCTTTTTGGGCTTCCAATCTGGATAAATGGCCGGAGCTAGCCACTTACGCTTTGGAGATCTTGTCATGCCCCGCAGCCAGCGTTCTGTCTGAACGTGTGTTCAGCGCTGCTGGTGGTGTGCTGACAGATAAGCGCACGCGGCTCTCCACTGATAATGTAGACAGACTCACATTCATAAAGATGAACAAATCATGGATCCAAAACGACTTTTCTACCCCTGTGTCATCCTGGGGAGAGTAAAAGCTTGATGATTGGTTAAAATCACCCTACCAACCGTTTTAAGCTTTCAAATTACTAATCATGTTTATCTGTATCTTGGCTGGAAAATAATTTGGGCTTTGTAGCAGTGTGCAGCACTGATTCTATTAGGCCATCTATAATAAGCTCCACCAGATTTAAAATGACTAATCATGTTTATCTGTATCTTGACTGGAAAATAATTTGGGCTTTGTAGCAGTGTGCAGCACTGATCCTATTAGGCCATCTATACTAAGCTCCACCAGATTTAAAATTAATAATAATTTTTAGCTGCATCTAGCCCGGAAAATAATTTTGGGGCTCCGAGATGCGCAAGACACATAAGTGCCTTCTTGCTGCACTACCTGCAACATGACCCTCATATTGTCAGAATTCGAAGTAATCATGACTACTGGGTTGCCACACTCTTAGATCCCCCAAACTTTTCGATCAACCTTTTCATTTTAATAAAGACCAAAAAAATGGTCATTTTTGAAATTATAAGCATTAGCAGGTTATTAGAAACTGAAATCAAACAGTCTTCAACTCAAAACTTTATTCTAGGTGATGTTACATTTTCACATAGGACCCCTTGTTCGAAAGGAGCTTCTGAACTCTCTCGTCCATTGAATTTGTCAGGTTTTGGATGGTTTCTGCTTCAATTGTTTTGCATGAGGACAGAATACCCTCCCAGAGCTGTTGCTTAGATGAGAACTGCCTCCCGCCATCATAGACACTCCTTTTGATGATGCTCCAGAGGTTCTGAATGGGGTAGAGATGAGGGGAGCATGGGGGTCACACCATAAGTTTGTCCCCTTTTATGCCCATATCAGCCAGAGATGCAGATGTTTTATGTGCAGCATGAGATGGTGCATTATCATGCAAAAAAATGATCTTGCTGTGAAATACACGGTTCTTCTTCTTGAACCATGGCAGGAAGTGCTGTTTGAGAAAATCCACATACATTATGGAGTTCATCTTTAGCGCCTTCAGGGATCCTAAAGGGGCCGACAATCTCTCTCCCCATGATTCCAGGCCAAAGCATTACTCCACCTCCTCTTTGTTGGCGCTGTAGCCGTGTTTGCGTGGGGTGTCCATCAACCAGCCATCCTCCACTCCATCCATCTGGACCATCGAGCGCTGCACGGCACTCATCCGTGAACAAAACAGTTTTGCAATCAGTCTTCATGTAATGTTTGGCCCACTGGAGACGTTTCTGCTTGTGTGAAGTGGATAGAGGAGGTCGACAGGATGGCGTATGCACAGCTGCAAACCTCTGAAGGACCCTGCATCTTGTTGTTCGGGGGACGTTGGAGGCACCAGCAGCTTCAAAAACTTGTCTGCTGCTATGACAAGGCTTTTTTGCCGCTGCTCTTTTAACCTGACGTAATTGCCTGTAGGAAAGAGTCCTCAATTTGCCCTTATCAGCACGCACACATGTGTACTGTGAATCAGCTACATACTTCTTGATTGCCAAGACACTTCATCCTGATCATCGCACAATGTTGATTGTAGTCATGCCTTGACCTAAACACTCCACAATTTGTTGCTTCTCAGCAGCCGACACATCCTTTTTCTTTCCCATTTTGGCAGAAAATGTAGGCTGCTTAATAATGTGAGACAGCCTTCTTAAGTAGTCTTGCCTTTCATTGGACACACCTGCCAAACTAATTAGCATAGGTGTCTGCAATTGCTTACAGTGATATAAAGAGCCCTGACACACATCACCATCAATGAGTTTAACTGACAAACAAATTCTTCCCTTATCACTCCTAAACACTTTTTGCATAATAATTTGGAACACAGTGTACTTGTGCTTTTCCACAAAACACCAGTGGTTCACGTAGTGAATCTTACAGTTCTAACTTGCCAACCGTGGTCTGTATGGAGTTGTTCAATAAAGGGCCCAAAATTAAGATAACATAGATGGGAGAGGTCTCTATGAATAGGATTTTCTAAGTATTTGATACCCTGTGAGGGCCAGGCAAAGGGAAAGTTGGACTGGATGGAATCCTATATGGATTTGGGGAGGGAGACATCGAGGGCCTCAGACTTCGTTGCATTGATTTTAAAATTTGACCATGTAACAAAGTGATCTATTTCAGCCATAACAGCATGGATGGATATATGTGATTGAGTGATATATACTAGGACATCATCAGCAAATAGAGAGCACTTGTACTCGGTGCCTCCCACCTCAATCCACCTAATATTGGGGTTATGGCGAATTGATGAGAGCAGGTGCTCCGTCACTAGGATGTATAAGAGAGGGGACAGAGGACATCCCTGCCTTGTCCCATTGGTGATTGTGAAAGGTGATGAAAATGTTCTGATGCACCCCCTGGTCCTTGGGACACCCGGAGCCGGACCCTTTTTGGTGGATGCTCGTGGTTGTAGTCTTCGTGGCGGCGACCCGGTTCCGTGGCTCAGGGTGGTCAAACCAGTGGCGGAACAATTTATGTGGTTTTGATGTTTAAATGTCCTACTACGCCACCCGTGGATTACGGTCAGAGTGAACCGCCGCTGCAGGGCAGACCGCTGAGGCTGGTGTTGTGGATGCAGCAGAGCGTAGCATAACTCCCCACGGGAGGAGTATAGCCTCAGGGCAGTGTATGCGGAGGATAGGGGTGATGGTGCAGGGCAGCAGCAGTAACGACACGGAGTCAGTGATGCAGTCCAGGGCCTTTACTCACAGTTCTTATTATCCAGACCACGTCTGCAGGTAACGGCTGCCCACGTCGTACTGTGCTCACCAGGTGAGGGGCTCAGACAACTCCCAGATAACTTTGGAGCGCTTCACAGGACCCCCTTTGTGTGTCCTTTGTCTGGCCCTTCTTACCAACCCTTCTGTCCGGCTGCCTCGGGCCTCCTCTTGGTAAACTTGGCGCCAGTTTCCCTGACCCTATGTGGTGCCTTCCTAGCGGGTGTAGCGAGGGGCTGCGCCACATAAAATGTCACAGCCTCCGGTTTCTAGCTGAGGGTCGTTTCCTGCCTCCACTAGTTTTGGGGACCGGTCTCCCCCTTTGGCCTGACCCCTCCACGCAGGTGGATTCGGGCGTGCGGTGGCGACTCGCCCGTCCGCACCCCTGGGATCCCTTCATTCCTCGTTCCTGGAGCCTTCTCCGCTCCTCTTCCTTCCTTCTCCCTCTTCCAGGCCTGGGCCTCTGTTACTAGGCCCGCCTCCGGAGCAGAGCTCATGCAGAGCCCCTGCTCCCTGCCACTTCTGCTCAGACTTCTCTGCACTGAACTAAGATGGTGCCCACCTTTTATACTCCCTTCTCAATGCACCCAGGAACTGCTTCCTCCCTGCTCCTGCACTACAGGGTTCCCCTTCCTCAGTGTTCCCTCCCCACTCCAGCCAGGGACAGGGACTGTCGTGCCCATCTCAGAGGCATATTGGTCGCCCTGCCCCACGGCAGTGTGGTGTAATGCATGCAGGTGTCGGGTCCTGATCCACACTCCATCCTTACCTGAGAGTGAGATATCACACCTCTGAGTGAGGTGCAATACCTCTGTAGCAACCGAGCCCTCAGGGTGCTACAGTTCCATTTATCTTCAGCCTAGGTGACGTATTGTGATACAGGGCCGTGATTTTGGCTATAAAAGGGTCCCCTAGACCCCTACCCCAAGCTTTTTAAGAGAATCATATATGGCGTGCCAGGAGACTCTATGGAATGCTTTCTCAGCATCCAACGAGAGTATCTAATTACAAATTTTAACTGCATCTAGCCCAGGAAATACTTTGTGCCTAGTAGCAGTGTCTGCTAGTCAGCGGATTATCCCGGCTGTTAAGCAAGCTACACCACCTGTAGTTTGGACACTTAATTTTTTCAAAGGAAATGCTTCGGGACAGCGGGATACTCAGTGAAGAGCATCAGGAGGCACCCCAAGACATAGGGGCTGGGACTGGCAGTAGGATGCCTTGCGGTGGACAGCCAAGCTCGATCCTTATAAAAGCTTTTTAACTGCAGCAGCTTTAATGGACACTACTGGAGCTGGAATTACGCGGCTGCTGGCATGAGACTTGCCCTCCAATAGATCCTTGTAAATGGATTTAAAGTGTATTCATTCAAATTAGAGAGACAATTTAAATTAAAAAGCTTAGAGCTTCCTCCACCACAGGGGGGCTCGCTCGACCCACCAGCGGACAGGCACCAGTATTGGGAGAGGGGGGCTGGCCGTCAGGCTTCACCGCGGCTCTGGCACAAACCCGGCGACACGGAGGTGGCACGGGCAGGAGCAGACTGAACGTGTCGGCTTCTCACTTTTTGGATTTTAGAAGGGCATGACATGCCTATATCTGTGTCACCCCCTCCTTTTACTCCTCCACCTCTTTTCTTTTCGCATGACTATATGTACTTGTCACTTTTCCATGTGTTAGTTGTGTCTTCTGAGCAGTTTGTCAGCTTTTGGACACCTTTGAAGGTGTTTTCTATGTGTTTCTATGTGTATTTATTTGCCTGCCATTGGTTTTAAAGGTGTTCGAAGGTGTTCGACGAACAGTTCGACGAACAGTTCGGCGAACACACGGGTGTTCGACGAACCGAACCGAACTCGAACACTACAGGGGTGGCTCAACACTAGTCACCACTGCTTCTTCCACTGTTGTGCGTGCAAGGCAATCCCCAGTCCATACTGCATGCAAAGATGCCCCCTCCACTCAGTCTTCACTTGTTATGGCAGTTTCTCAAGAAACAACATCAACGTCCACGTCTACGTCCCACCGCAGCGTTCAATTGTCCATATCCCAGACCTTTGAATGAAAGCGAAGATTTGCAGCTAACGACCCACAGGCCACAGTCCTAAATTCGCTACATTTCACGACTGCTTGCGTTGGAAATGCTGCCTTTTAAGCTGGTGGAGACGGAATCCTTCCGCAACCTTATGGCGGTGGCCGTCCCTCGGTACTCGGTCCCCAGCCAACACTATTTTGCCCTGTGTGCCATCCCCGCAGTACACAAGCACGTGTCCCAAAACATCTGCCGTGCCCTCAACATTACAGTTACTGGGAGAGTCCACCTGACAACGGACAAGTGGACAAATGCTTTTGGCCAGGGATGTTACATCTCCCTGACGGCACACTGGGTAAACATAGTGGAAGCCGGGACCCAGTCGGACCTTGGGACGGAACACATCCTGCCCACACCGAGGATTGCGGGCCCTATGTCAGTCAGAGTTGCCCCTACAGTGTACAGCTCCTGCGCATCATCCTCCTTCTCCTCCTCATGTTCAGCCTCCATCTCAGATATCACCACATCAGTTACAAGCTGGAAGCACTGCAGTACTGCCTCCGACAAGCGGCAACAGGCTGTGCTTAAACTCATAAGCTTAGGTGAGAAACCTCACACTGCTTGTGAGTTGTGGACAGCTGTGAAAGAGCAGGCAGATCTATGGCTGAGACAGCTGAACCTACATCCAGACATGGTCATGTGTGACAATGGCTGTAACCTGGTGGCGGCTCTGAGGCGAGATCACACCATGCCTGGCTCATGTGCTTAACCTCGTGGTTCAGCGGTTTCTTAAATCATACCCTGAGTTGCCAGATCTGCTCGTCAAAGTACGCCACTTGTCAGCTCATTTTCGCAAGTCGGCTACAGCTTCCGCTGCCCTTGCTGTGTTGCAGCAGCATTTGCAGTTTCCGTCACACCGACTGGTGTATGATGTCCCCACACATTGGAACTCTATCCTCCACATGTTGCAAAGGATTTGTGAGCAGAAGAGAACAGTTGTGGAGTACCAGCTGCAACAAGGCCGTCGATATTCAGGTCAGACTCCACACATAAGACCTCAGGAGTGGAGCTGGATGTCTGACATATGTACTATCTTGACAAACTTTGAGGAGTCCACCAAGATGGTGAGTGGCGATGACGCCATCATTAGCGTCAGCATTCCACTTGTCTGTCTTTTGCAACGCTCTCTGCAGAGAATTAAAAAGGAGGCATTGCAGCCAGAGTATGATTAGATGGATCAAGAAGCCATAGCGGTCGATTACACACAGCCCAGCCTCATCTTATCCCAATGTGCATTGGGGGAAAATGAGGGAGAGGAGGAGGAGGAGAAGGAAGAACAGGAGCTTTTATCATGTGCTCTAGACGGTAGTACCTGTACAACTGTCATACCGTCGGTTCAGCGTGGGTGGCCTGAGGACAGGGGGAGGAGGGGGAGGAGGAGGAAGAGGAGGAGGAGGAGAGCATGGTCAGTCATCATCTTGGTGAGGACACGGAAGTCTTGCCCGTTACCAGTCTGGCACGCATGGCTGACTTTATGTTACGCTCCCTTAACTGTGACCCTCGCGTTGTTAAAATGTTGGGTGACAGTCATTACTGGTTGGTGACACTATTAGACCCCCGATACAAGGAGAACTTTCACTCTCTCATTCCTGAGGTGGAGTAGTCTACAAAAATGTGGCAGTACCAGAAGGCCCTTGCTGCAGAACTGTTAAAAAAATTCCCATCTGAACACGCTAGAGGCAGAGGTCACAGTTCGTTGACCAACCAAGGCGTACATGCGAGAGAAATGCAACTCCAATCCAGCAGAGGCAGGGGAACACGGTCAACATACTGGGACAGTTTTCTCAGACCCTCCCTTCGGACAGACCCTGAGGCACGGGGTACTATCTCAAGGAGTGGAAAATTTCAAAAGATGGTGAGGGAGTATCTTGCCGACCGTACCAGCGTCCTCCGTTATTCCTCTGTGCCTTTTAATTATTGGGTATCCAAGCAGGACACTTGGAATGAACTCGCTCTGTACGCCTTGGAGGTCCTGGCCTGCCCTGCCGCTAGCGTGTAATTGGACCATGTTTTTAGTGCCACTGTGGGAATTTTAACTGATAAGCGCACTCGCCTGTCAACTGACAATGCTGACAAGCTGACCCTTATCAAAATGAACAAGGGCTGGATTGGGCCAGTATTCTCATCACCACCAAATGACAGCAGAGTAGCATAAAGTCAAATCCACTGTGTTATTTCTGGAGGTGTTTTCACATGCACCACTTCACACCCACACATGGGTATACGCTTCCTCATTTCGAATGTTTTATGTTCTTCTCCTTATCCTCAGCCTCCACCACCACTATACCACCATGGTGACCATGGTCCGTGTTGCCATTATTGAAAGTTCCTCCGTCCTTATTTTTGTCATCTTTTGCTTGGAGGGCATAAGCAAAGACTATGGGAGACCCACTCCCCAATAATGGGAATAATGTTTTTAAGATGCTGTACTGTATGGCTCTTGTAAGGGGCATTAAACTGTCTTGTTAATCTACTGGGACCTCAGCGTCTCTTCCAAGGGGCATTCAAACCATCTTGTTAAGCTACTGTGACCTCCACGTCTCTTCCGAGGGGCATTAAAACTGTCTTGTTAAGCTACTGCGACCTCCATCACTTTTCCAAGGGGCCTTAAAACTGTCTTGTTAAGCTACTGGGACCTCCACGTCTCTTCCGAGGGGCATTAAAAGCGTCTTGTTAAACCACTCTGAACACCACATCTCTTCCATGGGGCATTGAAATGTTGTTTTAATCAACACTAACCTCCACGACTCTTCGAACGGGCATTGCATTTCTGCCTTATTTTGGGAAGCTTTTGCTTGGAAGGCATAAGCAAAGACTATGGGAGACCCACTCCTCAATAATAAGAATAATGTTTGTAATATCCTGTACTTCATGTCTCTTGTAAGGGGCATTGCAAGTTCCTCCGTCCTAATTTTTGGCAGCTTTTGCTTGGAAGGCATAAGCAAAGACTATGGGAGACCCACTCCCCAATAATGGGAATAATTTTTTTAAGATGCTGTACTGTATGGCTCTTGTAAGGGGCAATAAACCGTCTTGTTAAGCAACTAGGACCTCCACGTCTCTTCCAAGGGGCATTCAAACCATCTTGTTAAGCTACTGTGACCTCCACGTCTCTTCTGAGGGGCATTAAAACCGTCTTGTTAAGCTACTGTGGCCTCCACCACTTTTCCAAGTGGCATTAAAACCATCTTGTTAAGCTACTGCGACCTCCACCACTTTTCCAAGGGGCATAAAAATCATCTTGTTAAGCTACTGTGACCTCCACGTCTCTTCCGAGGGGCTTTAAAACCGTCTTGTTTAACTACTGGGACCTCCACGTCTCTTCCGAGGGGCATTAAAACCATCTTGTTAAGCTTCTGTGACCTCCACGTCTCTTCCGAGTGGCATTAAAACCATCTTGTTAAGCTACTGTGACCTCCACCACTTTTGCAAGGGACATTAAAACCGCCTTGTTAAGCTACTATGACCTCCACGTCTCTTCCGATGGGCATTAAAACCATCTTGCTAAGCTACTGGGACCTCCACGTCTCTTCTGAGGGGCATTAAAACCATCTTGTTAAGCTACTGTGACCTCCACGTCTCTTCCGAGGGGCATTGAAACCGTCTTGTTAAGCTACTGTGACCTCCACGTCACTTCAAAGGGGCATCAAAACTGTCTTGTTAAACCACTCTGAACTCCACAGCTCTTCCAAGGGGCATTGAAATGTTGTTTTTAATTACCTCTAACCTCCACGACTCTTCCAATTGGTATTGCATTTCCTCCTAATTTTAGTCAGCTTTTGCTTTTCAATGCATAGGCGAAAACTAAGGGAGACCCACTCCCCAATAATGGGTAGAAGGTTTTTAGTACACTGTAATTCACGTCTGTTTCAAGGGGCATTGCAATTCCTCATAATTTTTGGAAAGCCTTCCATTCACTACTTAGGCCAACAGTGTACAGGAGACCCAGTTGCTATAAATGTAAAAAACGGTTTAGTTAAGGCCCTCTGACCTCCATGTCATTTCCAAAGGGCATTGGAGTGCCTCGAAATTTTTGGTAGGCATTGCACTCACTGTATGCCCTATAACTGTGTAGCCAAACCGCTCCTTTTGTTACAGAAACATATCCTACAAGACATATGTGGTTGACTGGCCTGATATTGATGTGAATGGTCCCTGTTCCTCCCGCTCTTTGTCCTTTGCCACCACCACATCCATCATTTATCACCTGAAGCTTTGTTTTAAAGGGAGTCATAGAACTGGGATAGTAGCAGGAATACATCCAGCAATCCTCGGAGGAGGTAGGATATGCGCCACAACGCTGACAACCTCAGTCCTAGCCGCTACTACATACATGCGCTTGCATCATCATGCTCCTCACCTTGGCACTCTCAACTCCCCTGATGGAGAAGCCAGGGCCCACCGGAGGAGTCTGGTTCTCTGTTGGGCTCGTTCAATGCTGCCCTAAAGCAGGCCAGGCTAAGAAAAGTGTGTGGGAAGGTGACAGGAGGCAAAGGGGCGGCTGGGGACCACTTATGGACACCAGGCCGCCCAAGGCGACTGGGGACCGTGTGTGGACACACGGCCGCAGGGCGGCTGGGGCCCCAGTATGGACACCCAGCCGCCCCCTGGTGGCTGGGGACCAAGTGTGGACACCCGGCCGCCGGGCAGCTGGGGACTGAGTATTGATACCAGGCCGCCAATGCAGCCATGACGTGGTGGTCAGATTCCACCTCCACATGCCTAAAAGGCCCAATTTAAAGTGCAAGCAAGCAAGCAGTGTGGTATTGCAGCCTGGGGGTGGGTTGCAGGCTGCATACTTGGACTTGCATTGCAAGGAATGGGAGAGTTACTATTAAACACTGCCCTTGGACAAGGACTTGAATGGGGATAGTTGCAAGTCTGCAACGACAGGTGCAGGGTGGGAGGCATCTTCACATGTACCATGAACAGGGGTTTGGCATGCACACACTACAGCAGAATAGGCTGTCCTTCCCACTAAATGCACTGGGGAAGGCACAGGTAATGTCTTGGTATGCGCGCTTAATCTTATGTATAAGGCACACCGGGACAAATAGGGGCGGCTGGGGACTGAATATGGATACCTCGCTGCCGAAGCAGCCATGAGGTTGTGGCCAGCATCGGCCACCTCCAAACTAAAAGTGCAAGCTAACAGTATGGTATTGCAGCCTGGGATTGGGTGGGTGGCAGGCTGCACACTTACGCTTGCATTAAAAGAAAACATAGCAGATGCTAACTTCTATCATCATCATCATGCTCCTCACCTTGGCACTCGCAACTCCCTTGAGGGAGAAGCCAGGGCCCACCGGAGGAGTCTGATTCTCTGGTGGGCTCGTCCAATGCTGCCCTAAAGCAGGCCAGGCTAAGAAAAGTGTGTGGGAAGGTGACAGGAGAAATAGGGGCGGCTGGGGACCATTTATGGACACCCGGCCACCCCCAGGTGGCTGGGGACCGTGTGTGGACACCCGGCCGTGGGGCGGCTGGGGACCGAGTATGGACACCCAGCCGCCCCCTGGCGGCTGGGGACCGAGCGTGAACACCCGTCCGCCAGGCAGCAGGGGACTGAGTATGGATACCTCGCTGCCGAAGCAGCCATGAGGTAGTGGCCAGCTTCGGCCTCCTCCAAACTAAAAGGCCCCATTTCAAGTGCAAGCTAGCAGTAGGGTATTGCAGCCTGCGGGTGGGTGGGTGGTTGGCTGCATATTTGCGCTTGCCTTGCAAGGATTGGGGGAGGTACATTTGAACACTGCCCTGGGACAAGGACTTGCACGGGGATACTTGCAAGTCTGCATCTTCTGATGCGGCAAGGATCACTTCTGATGGGCACACTTTTAGGCAGTGACAAGGGTGACAGAGATGCTTTCAGGGGTCTTCCCCATGCTGTTCCCATGTCTTTTCAGCACTGTATGCATGTGTCACACAGCACATGGACAGAAAAGGTTGTAAAATGTTAAAATGACATCTCCCAGTGAATGCATTTGTCACAGTTGAAAGCAATACAAAAGTGCAAAAACGCATAAAAAATGCTACTTGTGAACATAGCCCAAGGTGTGGAGGAGTATTTTTTTTTGTTACTTATTTTACCTTATACACAAGTCTTTACCCTGGAAAGAAACTTCCTTAACATATTTCACAGGAAAGCAGTTTCAGTTTCGCTTTTGAACGTTTTATTGTGAGCCCTTAAAAGTCGCTTAATACCTCTGACCACGTTGTTGACAGTAGTGACCTGGGGGTCAGAAATTCTTCCTGGGGCGATCCCCATGCTGTCCCCATGTCATTTGAGCACAGTCACTATCGTTTTGGGCACTTGTTAGGCTTTTAAAAGTTTGCCAGGGGTGCCGCCGCAAAAATGCTCGTGTCTCCCATAGACTAACATTGGGCTCGTTGCTCGGGTCGAGCACCCGAGTATCACGGCGAGCTCGGCCCGAGCTTCGAGCACCCGAGCACTTTAGTACTCGCTCAACACTGTTCATTGCATGTTCCTCACAAGGAGTCATATACTGCTTAAAATGCCCATGTGGCAAATACTACGTAGGTCGCACAAAACGCCCTATGAGCAAGCTCATTAATGCGCACCTATGTAAAATCAAAAATCTCATTATGGGTCATTCCCTCTCTAAACATTTCCTAGAGGTACATGGGGGACATATACAAGGTACACAGATAATAGGGATTCAGATTGTACCAAAGCATTGGAGAAAAGGGGACTATATCAAAAGAATGTCCCGCATAGGAAGTTCCTGGATTTTTAAATTGGACACGCTCATACCAAAGGGCTTGAATAGTGAGATCGAGCTCTTTGCATTTCAATGATCAATTACCTCCATACCAGCATCCCCTATATAACGGACCACTCACAGCAACAGGACCATCCCTGATGAAGGAAGCCGAACGCCTCCGAAACGCGTAGGAATTTTGGTCCTCCTGTTGTTCTGTCTTCGGTCTGTCACATGAGCATCACGTGACCATGACGTCACGCAGGTCTTGCACCGCTAACGTGCCAGGATCATCCAGAGCACGAGTCACCGGCCGGGACTCTGCTCTACAACACGCCGCTCCAGCTGTACCAAGTACTCACCCCGCTACCGCCCAGGTTCTACCACCCGACGGGGTATCCTCAACGAGGTAAGACACCTATTGGCAATCTACCAGCCGCATCCTGTGACCATCTACCATAGCAAAAGAAGTTAAGACCTTCTGACACGGAATAGCGATTGTGCCTATAGACTTGCATGTGGCAGCAAGGCTAAAGCAACCTACTGTCTCCTAATCCATCAGGACCTGGGTATTACCACGCATCACCCTGCCACTTTTCAGGCACAACCAAGGTCGCAGCATTGAGCAGCCTACTTCTATCTGCACATGTGTTGTGTGCCACTTTTCAGGCACCACCAAGGTCGCAGCATTGACCAGCCTACTTCTATCTTCACATGTGTTGTGCACCGCACCAAGTGCATACTGGGGACACCACCAAAAGCACATCTGTCCATTCACAGGACCAGATTTGAGTGCTTACCACATGCTCATTTATTTTAACCCCAACATCTACTTACTGCCAGTAGGTACTCTGTCAAGGTCTCATATCCACAGGATTAAAATAAATGAGATTACCAATCTATAATCTATCTACCTTCTCCATCTAAGTTATAAAGGGGCCATACCACCTTGCTTAATACTCTTTCCTTATACCAACCTCCCACTCACTCCTAGGAGGTCCAGGGAAACTGCCTTGACAGCCAGGTATGGTCATCTATAACCACTAGGTCTGCATCACCTAGTTAATTTTGATTTTATCCTTGTGTTCTCTACTCTAGTATTTCCCTCAGTGGGTCCACAATGCCCTACGGGACTGTTCCAGTATATTTAGAACCTTGATCCGTCCCAGGTATAAATACTGAATCCCAGATTCAATTATCTTGGAATACAACTAAAATCTAAACAACCTACCTCTCTTTCATTCAAGGAATGTGTAACATCCCTGGCAGCATGCTTGCTTGGTGCACCACCTCCCACCATGCAAGACCGCAATCTTACCTGTCAGTCCATGCTGCACTCTTTATTTCAGTACCTGCTGTGTCCATGTCTCTTGTCTGATTGCTTAGGGCGTCGGCGTGCCTTTCTGCTTGTTTCTTATAGCTACTGTGTGCACAGTCCTAATGCTTCCCCAGTCTATTGCTGTGAGTCACTGGATACTTAAACCCCCTCCACCCAGTAGGAGGGGCCTGAGCAACACTTTCCATCTGTGTGTTTCTTGCAACTTAGTTGCCAGGTCCTGTCCAGTATCTAGTTTGTTTCTGCCACCATGGGGGTTGTATACCCAGGCCTGTTACCTGTACCTGTGACCTTAGTAAGTTTCCTCCACCCTGGGGGCTGAGTTCCCAGGCTCGTTCCTGTATCTTGTTCCCGGTTCAGTTTCTGTCTGAACAGTGTCCTAGTCCGTTTCCTGTTTGTCTCTATGTCTGCACCTTACCCTTTTCCTGCAGTATCTGAACCTACACCTAACTCCAACTCATTGTCTCTGTACTTCTATTTGTGAGTTTTGTGTCCACTCGCTACTTCATTGCAAGTACTTTGTGTGTATCTAGTTCTGCTCGTTCTGTTTCCCTGCCTCTATATCTAACTCCTGTGTTCCAGCCATCTTCTTGTGTTCTCCAGTCTGTTCCATGTGAACAGAGCACTGTCCTGTCTACCGCATCTGCGGGTTTTGCATTGCTCTGCTTCCTCACCACACCTGCGGTTTTTCTCTGCTTTGCTTGTTCACCGCATCTGCGGGTTTTGCTCTGCTTTGCTAGTTCACCGCATCTGCGGTTTTGCTCTGCTTTCCTTGTTCACCGCATCTGCTGGTTTTGCTCTGTTTTGCTTGTTCACCGCATCTGCGGTTTTGCTCTGCTTTGCTTGTTCACCGCATCTGCGGGTTTTGCTCTGCTTTGCTTGTTCACCGCATCTGGGGGTTTTGCTTTGCTTTTTCACCGCATCTGCGGGTTTTGCTCTGCTTTGCTTGTTCACCGCATCTGAGGTTTTGCTCTGCTTTGCTTGTTCACCGCATCTGCGGGTTTTTCTCTGCTTTGCTTGTTCACCGCATCTGGGGGTTTTGCTTTGCTTTTTCACCGCATCTGCGGGTTTTGCTCTGCTTTGCTTGTTCACCGCATCTGAGGTTTTGCTCTGCTTTGCTTGTTCACCGCATCTGTGGGTTTTGCTCTGCTTTGCTTGTTCACTGCATCTGCGGGTTTTGCTCTGCTTTGCTTGTTCACCGCATCTGCGGGTTTTGCTCTGCTCTGCTCGTTCACCGCATCTGTGGTTTTGCTCTGCTTTGCTTGTTCACCGCATCTGCGCATTTTGCTTTGCTTTGCTTGTTCACTGCATCTGTGGGTTTTGCTCTGCTTTGCTTGTTCACCACATCTGCGGGTTCTGCTCTGCTTTGCTTGTTCACCGTATCTGCGGGATTTGTTCTGCTTTGCTTGTTCACCACATCTGTGGGTTTTGCTCTGCTTTGCTTGTTCACCGCATCTGCGGTTTTGCTCTGCTTTGCTTGTTCACCGCATCTGCGGTTTTGCTTTGCTTGTTTACTGCATCTGCGGGTTTTGCTCTGCTTTGCTTGTTCACCGCATCTGGGGGTTTTGCTTTGCTTTTTCACCGCATCTGCGGGTTTTGCTCTGCTTTGCTTGTTCAACGCATCTGAGTTTTCGCTCTGCTTTGCTTGATCACCGCATCTGCGGGTTTTTCTCTGCTTTGCTTGTTCACCGCATCTGGGGGTTTTGCTTTGCTTTTTCACCGCATCTGCGGGTTTTGCTCTGCTTTCCTTGTTCACCGCATCTGAGGTTTTGCTCTGCTTTGCTTGTTCACCGCATCTGTGGGTTTTGCTCTGCTTTGCTTGTTCACTGCATCTGCGGGTTTTGCTCTGCTTTGCTTGTTCACCGCATCTGCGGGTTTTGCTCTGCTCTGCTCGTTCACCGCATCTGTGGTTTTGCTCTGCTTTGCTCGTTCACCGCATCTGCGCATTTTGCTTTGCTTTGCTTGTTCACTGCATCTGTGGGTTTTGCTCTGCTTTGCTTGTTCACCACATCTGCGGGTTCTGCTCTGCTTTGCTTGTTCACCGTATCTGCGGGTTTTGTTCTGCTTTGCTTGTTCACCACATCTGTGGGTTTTGCTCTGCTTTGCTTGTTCACCGCATCTGCGGTTCTGCTCTGCTTTGCTTGTTCACCGCATCTGCGGTTTTGCTTTGCTTGTTTACTGCATCTGCGGGTTTTGCTCTGCTTTGCTTGTTCACCGCATCTGCGGGTTTTGCTCTGCTTTGCTTGTTCAACCCATCTGCGGTTTTGCTCTGCTTTGCTTGTTCACCGCATCTGCAGGTTTTGCTCTGCTTTGCTTGTTCACCACATCTGTGGGTTTTTTCTCTGCTTTGCTTGTTCACCGCATCTGCGGGTTTTGCTCTGCTTTGCTTTTTCACCGCATCTGCGGGTTTTGCTCTGCTTTGCTTGTTCAACGCATCTGAGGTTTTGCTCTGCTTTGCTTGTTCACCGCATCTGTGGGTTTTGCTTTGCTTTGCTTGTTCACTACATCTGTGGGTTTTGCTCTGCTTTGCTTGTTCACCGTATCTGCGCGCTTTGCTTTGCTTTGCTTATTCACTGCATCTGCGGGTTTTGCTCTGCTTTGCTTGTTCACCGCATCTGCGGGTTTTTCTCTGCTTTGCTTGTTCACCGCATCTGGGGGTTTTGCTTTGCTTTTTCACCGCATTTGCGGGTTTTGCTCTGCTTTGCTTGTTCACCACATCTGAGGTTTTGCTCTGCTTTGCTCGTTCACCGCATCTGTGGGTTTTGCTCTGCTTTGCTTGTTCACTGCATCTGCGGGTTTTGCTCTGCTTTGCTTGTTCACCGCATCTGCGGGTTTTGCTCTGCTCTGCTCGTTCACCGCATCTGTGGTTTTGCTCTGCTTTGCTTGTTCACCGCATCTGCGCATTTTGCTTTGCTTTGCTTGTTCACTGCATCTGTGGGTTTTGCTCTGCTTTGCTTGTTCACCACATCTGCGGGTTCTGCTCTGCTTTGCTTGTTCACCGTATCTGCGGGATTTGTTCTGCTTTGCTTGTTCACCACATCTGTGGGTTTTGCTCTGCTTTGCTTGTTCACCGCATCTGCGGTTTTGCTCTGCTTTGCTTGTTCACCGCATCTGCGGTTTTGCTTTGCTTGTTTACTGCATCTGCGGGTTTTGATCTGCTTTGCTTGTTCACCGCATCTGCGGGTTTTGCTCTGCTTTGCTTGTTCACCGCATCTGGGGGTTTTGCTTTGATTTTTCACCGCATCTGCGGTTTTGCTCTGCTTTGCTTGTTCAACGCATCTGAGTTTTCGCTCTGCTTTGCTTCTTCACCGAATCTGCGGGTTTTTCTCTGCTTTGCTTGTTCACCGCATCTGGGGGTTTTGCTTTGCTTTTTCACCGCATCTGCGGGTTTTGCTCTGCTTTGCTTGTTCACCGCATCTGAGGTTTTGCTCTGCTTTGCTTGTTCACCGCATCTGTGGGTTTTGCTCTGCTTTGTTTGTTCACTGCATCTGCGGGTTTTGCTCTGCTTTGCTTGTTCACCGCATCTGCTGGTTTTGCTCTGCTCTGCTCGTTCACCGCATCTGTGGTTTTGCTCTGCTTTGCTCGTTCACCGCATCTGCGCATTTTGCTTTGCTTTGCTTGTTCACTGCATCTGTGGGTTTTGCTCTGCTTTGCTTGTTCACCACATCTGCGGGTTCTGCTCTGCTTTGCTTGTTCACCGTATCTGCGGGTTTTGTTCTGCTTTGCTTGTTGACCACATCTGTGGGTTTTGCTCTGCTTTGCTTGTTCACCGCATCTGCGGTTTTGCTCTGCTTTGCTTGTTCACCGCATCTGCGGTTTTGCTTTGCTTGTTTACTGCATCTGCGGGTTTTGCTCTGCTTTGCTTGTTCACCGCATCTGCGGGTTTTGCTCTGCTTTGCTTGTTCAACGCATCTGCGGTTTTGCTCTGCTTTGCTTGTTCACCGCATCTGAGGTTTTGCTCTGCTTTGCTTGTTCACCGCATCTGTGGGTTTTGCTCTGCTTTGCTTGTTCACTACATCTGTGGGTTTTGCTCTGCTTTGCTTGTTCACCGCATCTGCGCGCTTTGCTTTGCTTTGCTTATTCACTGCATCTGCGGGTTTTGCTCTGCTTTGCTTGTTCACCGCATCTGCGGGTTTTTCTCTGCTTTGCTTGTTCACCGCATCTGGGGGTTTTGCTTTGCTTTTTCACCGCATTTGCGGGTTTTGCTCTGCTTTGCTTGTTCACCACATCTGAGGTTTTGCTCTGCTTTGCTCGTTCACCGCATCTGTGGGTTTTGCTCTGCTTTGCTTGTTCACTGCATCTGCGGGTATTGCTGTGCTTTGCTTGTTCACCGCATCTGCGGGTTTTGCTCTGCTCTGCTCGTTCACCGCATCTGTGGTTTTGCTCTGCTTTGCTTGTTCACCGCATCTGCGCATTTTGCTTTGCTTTGCTTGTTCACTGCATCTGTGGGTTTTGCTCTGCTTTGCTTGTTCACCACATCTGCGGGTTCTGCTCTGCTTTGCTTGTTCACCGTATCTGCGGGATTTGTTCTGCTTTGCTTGTTCACCACATCTGTGGGTTTTGCTCTGCTTTGCTTGTTCACCGCATCTGCGGTTTTGCTCTGCTTTGCTTGTTCACCGCATCTGCGGTTTTGCTTTGCTTGTTTACTGCATCTGCGGGTTTTGCTCTGCTTTGCTTGTTCACCGCATCTGCGGGTTTTGCTCTGCTTTGCTTGTTCACCGCATCTGGGGGTTTTGCTTTGATTTTTCACCGCATCGACGGTTTTGCTCTGCTTTGCTTGTTCAACGCATCTGAGTTTTCGCTCTGCTTTGCTTGTTCACCGCATCTGCGGGTTTTTCTCTGCTTTGCTTGTTCAACGCATCTGGGGGTTTTGCTTTGCTTTTTCACCGCATCTGCGGGTTTTGCTCTGCTTTGCTTGTTCACCGCATCTGAGGTTTTGCTCTGCTTTGCTTGTTCACCGCATCTGTGGGTTTTGCTCTGCTTTGCTTGTTCACTGCATCTGCGGGTTTTGCTCTGCTTTGCTTGTTCACCGCATCTGCTGGTTTTGCTCTGCTCTGCTCGTTCACCGCATCTGTGGTTTTGCTCTGCTTTGCTCGTTCACCGCATCTGCGCATTTTGCTTTGCTTTGCTTGTTCACTGCATCTGTGGGTTTTGCTCTGCTTTGCTTGTTCACCACATCTGCGGGTTCTGCTCTGCTTTGCTTGTTCACCGTATCTGCGGGTTTTGTTCTGCTTTGCTTGTTCACCACATCTGTGGGTTTTGCTCTGCTTTGCTTGTTCACCGCATCTGCGGTTTTGCTCTGCTTTGCTTGTTCACCGCATCTGCGGGTTTTGCTTTGCTTCTTTACTGCATCTGCGGGTTTTGCTCTGCTTTGCTTGTTCACCGCATCTGCAGGTTTTGCTCTGCTTTGCTTGTTCACCACATCTGTGGGTTTTTTCTCTAGTTTGCTTGTTCACCGCATCTGCGGGTTTTGCTCTGCTTTGCTTTTTCACCGCATCTGTGGGTTTTGCTCTGCTTTGCTTGTTCACCGCATCTGCGGGTTTTGCTCTGCTTTGCTTGTTCACCACATCTGCGGGTTTTTCTCTGCTTTGCTTGTTCACCGCATCTGGGGGTTTTGCTTTGCTTTTTCACCGCATTTGCGGGTTTTGCTCTGCTTTGCTTGTTCACCGCATCTGAGGTTTTGCTCTGCTTTGCTCGTTCACCGCATCTGTGGGTTTTGCTCTGCTTTGCTTGTTCACTGCATCTGCGGGTTTTGCTCTGCTTTGCTTGTTCACCACATCTGCGGGTTTTTTCTCTGCTTTGCTTGTTCACCGCATCTGCGGGTTTTGCTCTGCTTTGCTTTTTCGCCGCATCTGCGGGTTTTGCTCTGCTTTGCTTGTTCACCGCATCTAAGGTTTTGCTCTGCTTTGCTTGTTCACCGCATCTGTGGGTTTTGCTCTGCTTTGCTTGTTCACTGCATCTGCGGGTTTTGCTCTGCTTTGCTTGTTCACCGCATCTGCGGGTTTTGCTCTGCTCTGCTGGTTCACCGCATCTGTGGTTTTGCTCTGCTTTGCTTGTTCACCGCATCTGCGCATTTTGCTTTGCTTTGCTTGTTCACTGCATCTGTGGGTTTTGCTCTGCTTTGCTTGTTCACCACATCTGCGGGTTCTGCTCTGCTTTGCTTGTTCACCGTATCTGCGGGTTTTGTTCTGCTTTGCTTGTTCACCACATCTGTCGGTTTTGCTCTGCTTTGCTTGTTCACCGCATCTGCGGTTTTGCTCTGCTTTGCTTGTTCACTGCATCTGCGGTTTTGCTTTGCTTGTTTACTGCATCTGCGGGTTTTGCTCTGCTTTGCTTGTTCACCGCATCTGCGGGTTTTGCTCTGCTTTGCTTGTTCACCGCATCTGCGGTTTTGCTCTGCTTTGCTTGTTCACCGCATCTGCAGGTTTTGCTCTGCTTTGCTTGTTCACCACATCTGCGGGTTTTTTCTCTGCTTTGCTTGTTCACCGCATCTGCGGGTTTTGCTCTGCTTTGCTTTTTCACCGCATCTGCGGGTTTTGCTCTGCTTTGCTTGTTCACCGCATCTAAGGTTTTGCTCTGCTTTGCTTGTTCACCGCATCTGTGGGTTTTGCTCTGCTTTGCTTGTTCACTACATCTGTGGGTTTTGCTCTGCTTTGCTTATTCACCGCATCTGCGGGTTTTGCTCTGCTCTGCTGGTTCACCGCATCTGTGGTTTTGCTCTGCTTTGCTTGTTCACCGGATCTGCGCGTTTTGCTTTGCTTTGCTTGTTCACTGCATCTGCGGGTTTTGCTCTGCTTTGCTTTTTCACCACATCTGCGGGTTCTGTTCTGCTTTGCTTGTTCACCGTATCTGCGGGTTTTGTTCTGCGTTGCTTGTTCACCACATCTGTGGGTTTTGCTCTGCTTTGCTGGTTCACCGCATCTGCGGTTTTGCTCTGCTTTGCTGGTTCACCGCATCTGCAGGTTTTGCTCTGCTTTGCTTGTTCACCGCATCTGCGGTTTTGCTTTGCTTGTTCACCACATCTGCGGGTTCTGCTCTGCTTTGCTTGTTCACCGTATCTGCGGGTTTTGTTCTGCTTTGCTTGTTCACCACATCTGTGGGTTTTGCTCTGCTTTGCTTGTTCACCGCATCTGCGATTTTGCTCTGCTTTGCTTGTTCACCGCATCTGCGGTTTTGCTTTGCTTGTTTACTGCATCTGCGGGTTTTGTTCTGCGTTGCTTGTTCACCACATCTGTGGGTTTTGCTCTGCTTTGCTGGTTCACCGCATCTGCGGTTTTGCTCTGCTTTGCTTGTTCACCGCATCTGCGGGTTTTGCTCTCCTTTGCTTGTTCACTGCATCTGCGGGTTTTGCTCTGCTTTGCTTGCTCACCGCATCTGCGGGTTTTCCTCCGCTCTGCTTGTCTACCGCACCTGCGGCTTTGTTCCTGTATCCCAGTCTGTACTGGTCCCTATCCTGCCTATGCTCTGAGGCGAGGCAAGGTCACACACGTACCATGCCTGGCTCATGTGCTTAACCTCGTGGTTCAGCTGTTTCTTAAATCATACCCTGAGCTACCAGATCTGCTCGTCAAAGTACGCCGCCTGTAAGCTCATTTTCAGTAGTCGGCTACAGCTCCGCCGCCCTTGCTGTGTTGCAGCAGCGTTTACAGCTTCCGGCACACCGACTAGTGTGTGATGTCCCCACACGTTGGAACTCTACCTTCCAAATGTTGCAAAGGATTTGTGAGCAGAAGAGAGCAGTTGTGGAGTACCAGCAGCAACAAGGCCATCGATTTTCAGGTCAGACTCCACACCAAAGACCTCTGGAGTGCACCTGGATCTCCGACATATGTACCATCCTGACAAACTTTGAGGAGTCCTCCAAGATGGTGAGTGGCGATGACGCCATCATTAGCGTCAGCATCCCAATTGTCTGTCTTTTGCAATGCTCTCTGCAAAGAGTTAAAGAGGAGGCATTGCAGCCAGATTATGATGAGATGGATCAAGTAGCCGTAACGGGTGATTACACACAGCCAAGCCTCATCTCATCCCAACGTGCATTGGGGGACAATGAGGGAGAGGAGAAGGAGGAGGAAAAACAGGAGCTTGTATCATGCGCTGTCGACGGTAGTGCCTGTAAAACAGTCATACCGTCAGTTCAGCGTGGGTGGCCTGAGGATGGGGGGGGAGGAGGAGGAGAGCATGGTCAGTCGTCATCTTGGTGAGGACACGGAAGTCTTGCCCATTACCAGTCTGGCACGCATGGCTGAGTTTATGTTACGCTGGCTTAACCGTGACTTTCGCATTGTCAAAATGTTGGGTGACAGTCATTAGTGGTTGGTGACACTTTTTGACCCCGCTACAAGGAGAAATTTCACTCTCTTATTCCTGAGGTGGAGAGGTCTACAAAAATGTGGCAGTACCAGAAGGCCCTTGCTGCAGGACTGTTAAAAAAATTCCCATCTGAACACGCTAGCGGCAGAGGTCACAGTTCGTTGCCCAACCAAGGCGTTCAGGCGAGAGAGACGCAACTCCAATCCAGCAGAGGCAGGGGAACACTGTCAACGTTCTGGAACAGTTTTCTGAGAGCCGCCCAGCTTACACGCTCTAAGGCGCAGGGTACTCTCACAAGAAGTGGAAAGTTTCAAAAGATGGTGAGGGAGTACCTTGCCAACCGTACCAGCGTCCTCCGTGATTCCTCTGTGCCTTTTAATTATTGGGTATCCAAGCTGGACACTTGGAATGAACTCGCTCTGTACGCCTTGGAGGTCCTGGCCTGCCCTGCCGCTAGCGTGTTATCGGAGCGTGTTTATAGTGCTGCTGGGGGAATTATAACTGATAAGCGCACTCGCCTGTCAACTGACAATGCTGACAAGCTGACCCTTGTCAAAATGAACAAGGGCTGGATTTGGCCAGACTTCTCATCACCACAAAATGACAGCAGAGTAACATAAAGTCAAATCCACTGTGTTATTTCGGGAGGTGTATTCTCATGCACCGCTTCACACCCACACGTGGGTATTCGCTTCCTCATTTCAGCTCTTTTTTGCTCTTCTCCTTATCCTCAGCTTCCACCACCACTATACCACCAGGCTGACCATGGTCCGTGTTGCCAGCATTGCAAGTTCCCACGTCCTAATTTATGGCAGCTTTTGCTTGGAAGGCATAGGCAAAGACTATGGGAGACCCACTCCCCAATAATGGGAATAATGTTTTGAATATGTTGTACTGCATGGCTCTTGTAAGGGGCATTGCAAGTTCCTCCACCCTAATTTTTGGCAGCTTTTGCTTGGAAGCCATAGGCAAAGACTATGGGAGACCCACTCCCATACGGAGGGGTAAGGATAAAATTGTGGTTTATTATTTTATATTTTATTACAGGAGATCGATGGCTTCAGGGAATAAGGTGTCTAGTGGAGAATAGGTGTATTTTTTTTTTTTTTACTTTATTTTAGGTGGCGATCGGCAGGGACAGGTAATGTATAAACTAATTTATTTCAGTTAACCACTGGCCACCAATGAAATGTATTTAAAATTAATTGGGGACCAAAAACAAAACAAAAAATATGGGGGCCTAAAAAAAATAAAACATTTATAGCGGCAAAAATATAAACCTATGGGGGCCAAAATAACATATGGGGAAGTTTAAAGGATACAGTATGGCAATTTAAATAGCAGGATCAGGCTGATGGGAACTACTGCTCCCATCGAGCTGATCCTGCTGGCACAAGTGGATGGGGGACAGACATGGACTGATGGGAGTAGTAGTGTCACATCGGCCTATGTCTGCCTGCACGCAGACACCCGCAGACATCGTGCAGACACCGGCAGACACCCGCAGACACCGCGCACACACCAATCATACATCATACCACATACATCAGGGAGCGGGGAGCGCAGCACAGAACGGGAAAGCCGGCAGTGAAGTCTTTTCACTGCCGGCTTCCCCGCCCGGGTCCTTTGCTCCCCACTCCTTGGTGCTGCGCTCCCCGCCCGGTACTAACTTACGATCGGGATGTGAGGTGGTGAGAGGAGCGGAGGATCGTGGTGGGAGGCTGCGGGGAAGCAGTATGGGGCTGTGTGATTGTTTAAAAGCCGGTGGCTTTTTACCGCCCGCCGGCTTTTTACCGCCCGCCTTCTTTTAAACAATCAGGAGAATTCTCTCACGCTGGGATGGCATTCTGATGACAGGCTAGATCGCAGCTGAGCGCTGCCATCCAGCTTGTCATCCTTCAGAGACACTGCAGAGCGCAGGCATTATGGGAACTTCCGATTCCGGTATCCGATATTCTAAAAGTATCGGAACTCAGTATCGGAACTCCGATACCGTGAATATCGGTCGATACCCGATATTTCAGTATCAGAATGCTCAACACTAGTTATGAGCCATTATACTGTTTGGAGGGCTTTGTGGGGGTCAATATACTATTTGGAGGGCTATGTGGGGGCCATCATGCTGTTGGAGGGTTATGTGGGGTCATTGTTTTATTTAGAGGACTATGTGGAGGCCATTATACTGTTTGGAAGTCAATGTGGGAGTGCTTGTACTGTTTGAAGGGCTATGTGGAGGCCATTATACTATTTGGAGGGCTATGAGGGGGCAATATTCTGTGTATATGGCTATTATACTGTGTATGAGGTGAATATACTGTGTGGATAGCCATTATACTAGGTGGGGGCCATTATAGCATTTGGAGGGCTATGTAGACCATTATACAGTGTGGGAGCCATTATGCAGTGTGAAGAACTGTGTCCACACTATAATATAAACTATACTCCACGTTCAAAAAATTGCTATGCATATTTTGGAAAAGATTTTCCTGATCTCACTCAGGCTGATTATTAACAACACTTAGATACAAAACGAAGCAAAAAGATGCAAAGCAACCAGGTGCTGGGTGTCAAGAGTAGAGATGAGCGTTGTTCGACTCGAACTGTTCGCCAATCTCAAATTCGAGCTGTTTTGGGCGGTGTTCGAGCCGTTCGGCGAACACGAACGATTTGAGAAAAATTCGGCTGTTCGAGGTTATGTTCGATAACTGTTCGTGCACCAAAATCATAACTGGATTTTTTCTCAGTAATGATGAAAATTAATGTTAATACGCAGTTTTATTGTACAGCGGGGTGGGGGGAGGGGCAGGGGATGGATCTCTGCAGGAATAATGAAGATCTCCATTTTTTTTTCTCTTTCCCGCATTTACAGTGGGGAGGTAACATAGTAACATAGTAACATAGTTTTTAAAGCCAAATAAAGACTTGCGTCCATCAAGTTCGACCTGCTAGTTCTGTAATTGCTAAAGTTGATCCAGAGGAGGGCAAAAACCCCAAATGATTTAGCCAATCTTCACCTGAGGAAAAATTCCCTCCCGACTCTGAAACCAGCAGTCAGAATAAATCCCTGTATCAACCTACTATTTTATTTTATTTTTAAGTATATGCTGAAATCTGCCTGGTATCTAGAAATGCATCCAGTCCCCGCTTGAACTGGTGTAGTGAATCCGACATTACCGTCTCCTCACTCAGTGAATTCCATATTCTCACTGCTCTTACCGTAAAGAACCCCTTCCTATGCTGGTGCTGAAACCTTTTCTCTTCCAGTCTTAGTGAGTGCCCTCTTGTTACCGTAATATCCCTCCTTTTGAACAAATCCCGGGCAAGATCTCTATACTGTCCCCTAACATATTTGTACACATTTATTATGTCCCCCCTCAACCTTCTCTTTTCCAGGCTGAATAGTCCTAGTTTTGCCAACCTCCCTGGGTATTCTAGTCCCTCCATTCCCTTTATTAATTTTGTTGCCCTCCTTTGTACCTTTTCAAGCTCATTTATATCCTTTCTATATATTGGGGCCCATAACTGAGCACAGTATTCCAAGTGTGGTCTGACCAGTGCTTTGTACAGTGGAAGAACAATGTTCTCATCCTTTGCAGCTATACCTCTTCTGATACATCCCATTACCCTGTTTGCCCTTACAGCAGCGGCCTGACTTTGGGCACTCCAATTTAGTTTGCTATCAATCAAGATGCCCAAGTCCTTCTCCATCTCTGAATTCCCCAATGATTTCCCATTCAGTGAGTACTGGTGACTTCCATTTTTCCTTCCCATATGTATGACCTTACATTTCTCCTCGTTAAACCTCATTTGCCATTTAATGCTCCACCTACCCAGCTTATCCAAATCCCTCTGTAGGTCTGCACTGTCCTCTTTTGTATTAATTGTTTTACATAACTTTGTGTCATCTGCAAATATTGATATTTTACTATTTATCCCGTTGACTATGTCGTTAATAAAGATATTAAATAACATTGGGCCTAGTACAGACCCCTGTGGTACCCCACTAGTGACGCTTACCCAATCTGAGTATATTCCATTTATAACCACCCTCTGCCTTCTATCCTTTAGCCAGTCAGATACCCACTTGCAGACATTTTCCCCCAGCCCCATCATTCTCATTTTGTATACCAACCTATTATGTGGCACGCTATCGAACGCTTTTGAGAAGTCGAGATACACGACATCCACTGGTTCCCCCTGATCTACTCGAGAGCTAACCTCCTCGTAGAAGTCAATCAGGTTTGTTTGGCAGGAGCGATTCCTCATGAATCCATGTTGGTTCGGGATTAAAAGATTATTAGCATCAAGATGCTCCGTAATTGCCTCTTTAATGAAGCTTTCAAAAATTTTGCCCACAACGGACGTCAGACTCACCGGCCGATAGTTTCCGGCGTCACTTTTCGCTCCCTTTTTGAATATTGGCACTACATTCGCCTGTCGCCAATCAAGTGGTACAGACCCAGTCTCAACAGAGTCCTTAAATATAAGATATAACGGTCTGTCTATCACATTACTTAGTTCCCTTAGTACCCGTGGGTGTATGCCATCAGGTCCTGGTGATTTGTTTATTTTAATGTTACTGAGGCGTTTCTGTACCTCATCTTGGGTTAGATTTGTCATACTTAGTGGAGGATTAAGTTTGTCACTTCTCATTTCTCCTGTTAGTTCGATTTCCTTTGTGAAAGTTGTCGAAAAAAAATTATTTAATAGATTAACTTTATCCTCATCTTTCTCTATGATTTTGCCTTCCTCACTTTTTATCGGTCCAATATTATCCGATTTAATCCTTTTACTATTTATATACGTAAAGAACAGTTTGGGATTTGATCTACTTTCCCTAGCAATACGTTTCTCTGTTTCCTCCTTCGCTATTTTTATTTGTTTTTTACAGGTTCTCGTTTTTTCCTTGTAACACATTAGTGCCTCCTTACTGTTTTCCTGTTTTAATCTCTTGAATGCCTCTTTTTTGCTATTTAACGCCCCTTTTACGTTCTTGTTCAACCATATTGGTTTCCTCTTATTTCTGGCCCTTTTATTCCCATACGGTATATACCTCTCGCACTGAGTATTCAGAATTCTTTTGAAGTTTTACCATTTACTATTCGTATTCCTTTGATTAAGAACTTTGTCCCAGTCAATAAGTTGAAGGCTTTCTTTCAGCTGATCAAACTTCGCCCTCCTAAAGTTTAATGTTTTTGTTGCTCCCTTATTGATAACCCTACTGAAGGGCATTTTGAAGTCGATAATATTATGGTCGCTATTACCTAGGTGCCCCCCTATCTGTACCTCAGTTATTCTATCAGGCCTATTAGTTGTAGCGCCGGCGTCCCTGCCCTCTGCTAGGCAGGGACGCTGTTCCCCTCACCTCTCTGCTCCGTGCCCGGTGTCCTCCTCCCCCTCTGCTGGCCACTGTGCTTAGGGCGCGCGCGCGCTCTCCCTCCCTCTTAAAGGGGCCGCGCGCGCCGTCCTAAGGAGTCCCCGGCCAATGGCCGGAGGACTTCACCATATATAAGGCACCTCCTCCAAAATGGAGGTGCCCGAGCAATGTTGTTGCACTGTTCACTACTCTGCTTCAGCCCTGAGGTCCCGTTGCCAGTTATCTGCCAGATACCTGCCAGATTCCTGCCAGCTTGCTGTCTTATTCCTGCCTGATATTCTGCTACCTGCCTGCTAGCCTGAGGTCCGACGGTCTGCCTTACAACTCCAGTCAGTCTGTCTAAGGACCAGCTTGCCCACTCACCTGGGAGCGCACATCAACTACCTGCCTGCTTGCCTGAGGTCCGACGGTCTGCCTTACAACTCCTGTCAGTCTGTCTAAGGACCAGCTTGCCCGCTCACCTGGGAGTGCTCATCTGCTGCCTGTCTGCTAGCCTACCTGGAGGCTCTGCCGTCACGTGCTGTGACCACCCGCCTGTCCAGTGACTTCTGCCCGCTCACCTGGGAGCGCTCATCTGCCGCCTGTCTGTTGGTCTTCCTGGAGGCTCCGCCGTCACATGCTGTGACCACCCGTTTATCCAGAGACTCTCACCTACTCACCTGGGAGCTCACGTCTACCATCAGCCGCCACAGGTCGTACCAACCCTTTACCCAGAGACTGCCCCGGTCACTTGCCGTGACCTCCTGCCCGTTCATCCAGAGACTGCCCCGGTCACTTGCCGTGACCTCCTGCCCATTCATCCAGAGACTGCCCAGGTCACTTGCCGTGACCACCTGCCCGTTCATCCAGAGACTGCCTCGGTCACTTGCCGTGACCTCCTGCCCGTTCATCCAGAGACTGCCCCGGTCACTTGCCGTGACCTCCTGCCCGTTCATCCAGAGACTGCCCCGGTCACTTGCCGTGACCTCCAGCCCGTTCACTCAGAGACTGTCCCGGTCACCTGCTGTGACTGCCTGCCCGTCTTCCCTGGTCGCCACCCGCTCCCTTACAAGGACCGCCCCCTTGTATAGTAGCTCAGAGGTTCCGCCTCCCAGACCCGTTACAGTTTGCTCGGGCCATGGAACCCGGTGGCACCCAGGCTCCCTCGCTCTCGGACCTGTGTCATGAACTGTCCCGTCAGAGGTCCCAACAGGAGTCCATCCTGGGTCACCTGCGGAATGTCAATTCTCGCCTGGACACTCTGACTGCTCCGCCAGCAACCTCCGCCAGTGCCAGGACTCGCAATCCGGCAACTCCGCAGTCCACTAATTCCATGGTATCCTACCCCGGACCCCGGCTTTCTGCACCTCCTCGCTTCGGAGGCGACTCCGCCCAGGCTCGGGGCTTCATAAATCAGTGCACCCTGCACTTTGAACTCTTGTCCCACCAGTTTAACTCCGACCGGGCCAAAATTGCCTTCATCATGTCCCATCTCACCGGGGAGGCCCTGGCCTGGCTAAATCCTCTATGGGAGAGAGGAGACCCCTGGTGTCCAACTTGCCTGCCTTTCTCACGGCTTTCCGGAAAGTCTTCGACGAACCCGGACGGAGGACCTCATCCGCATCATCACTGCTACGCCTCCGTCAGGGAAGTCTCACCGTGGGCCAATATACCATACGGTTCCGTACCCTTGCCTCGGAGCTGGCCTGGGATAACGACGCTCTGGTATCCGTCTTCTGGAAGGGTCTGTCCGGCCGTATTAAAGATGAACTTGCCGGTCGGGACATTCCTACCACTCTCGATGACCTAATAACTCTTGCCACCCGGATTGACCTACGGTTCCAGGAGCGTGCCAAAGAGGTCATCCGTGAGAGGAGGTTTCCACGTCTAGCTCCTACTTTTCAGAAACCCGTCACTCCCTCCGTCGCTCCCCAGGTACACTCTCCTGAGCCTATGCAGGTCGACCAGACCAAGATGGTCAAAACCCGTCAGGACTTACGCCGTGCCGAGGGGAGCTGCTTCTACTGTGGCAGTAAGGAGCACCGGATCCGTGCCTGCCCAGAGAGGTCGGGAAACGCCTGTGTCTAGGTTCGCTCAGAGAGGTCGACCTAGACAAGAATAAATCCTCTCCATCTCTGCTGCTGTCAGTCTCAATCGTCTGCGGGGAGAACCGTTATTTCGAACTAGCCCAACTTGACTCTGGAGCAGCCGGGAATCTTATTTCACAGTCCCTGGTAGAGAAATACCGCATCCCAACCAAACCTCTGGCTGTACCCTTGTCTGTTGCTGCCGTGGATGGGGGTCTCTTACCACGCCCCATCCAACTCATCACCGAATCCATTACTCTGCAGGTGGGAATGCTGCATTCTGAGAGTATCTCCTTTCATGCTCTGCCTGGACTCTCTCACGCCCTCTTGCTAGGTTTACCTTGGCTCCAGAGACATGCACCCGTGCTTGACTGGCAGACCGGAGAAGTCCTTCGCTGGGGACAGGACTGCCATAAGACCTGTCTGGTTCCCATCCATCCCGTCCGTCCTTCTCCTACCCCAGCTAATCTACCTGGACTTCCGATTCCTTATTGGTCTTATGCTGATGTCTTTAATAAAAAGGAGGCAGAGACACTACCCCCTCATAGACCATACGACTGCCCTATCGACCTGTTACCCGGTACTACTCCTCCCCGTGGGCGTATTTATCCATTATCCGCTGCTGAGACCCGGTCGATGTCCGAATATATTGAGGAGAATCTGGCCAGGGGATTCATCCGGAAATCTACCTCCCCGGCGGGAGCAGGCTTCTTTTTCGTCAAAAAGAAGGACGGCTCTCTTCGTCCCTGTATAGACTATAGAGGCCTTAACTAGATCACGGTGAAGAATAAGTACCCCCTTCCGCTCATTCCGGAGTTATTTGATCGTCTGAGGGGGGCTAGAATCTTCACCAAACTGGACCTCCGTGGGGCGTACAACCTGGTTCGTATCCGTCAGGGGGATGAATGGAAGACGGCATTCAACACCCGGGACGGCCACTATGAATATCTGGTAATGCCCTTTGGTCTCTGTAACGCTCCTGCCGTCTTTCAAGAGTTGGTCAATGACATCTTCCGGGACCTTCTCTACTCCTGCGTAGTGGTGTACCTGGACGACATCTTGGTCTTCTCTCCGGATCTCCAGACTCACCGGAGGGACGTTCGTCAGGTCCTGCTCAGGCTCAGGCAGAATCACCTCTTCGCTAAATACGAGAAGTGCCTCTTTGAGCAGACCTCGCTTCCGTTTTTGGGCTACATTATTTCTCAGACCGGCCTATGAATGGATCCAGAGAAACTGTCTGCCATCGAGAAATGGCCTCGACCGGAGGGGTTGAAGGCCATTCAGCGGTTCCTGGGCTTCGCCAACTACTACCGCCTCTTCATACCACACTTCTCTTCCCGGACTGCCCCAATTTCCGCGCTCACCCGTAAGGGTACTAATCCCAAAGAGTGGCCGCCCGAAGCAGAGGAGGCCTTTCTTTCCTTAAAACAGGCCTTCTCTTCCGCCCCGGTGCTGCATCGCCCGGACGGCAACAAGCAGTTCTTCCTGGAAGTTGACGCCTCCTCCTCTGGAGCCGGAGCGGTACTTACTCAAAAATCATCTTCCGGGAGGATGGTAACTTGCGGCTTCTTCTCTAAACTCTTCTCCTCCTCAGAGCGCAATTATTCCATAGGAGACCGAGAGTTATTGGCCATCAAACTGGCATTGGAGGAGTGGCGTTACCTGCTCGAGGGGGCTCTTCACCCGGTAATAATTTACACTGACCACAAGAACTTGGCTTACCTCCAGCATGCCCAGAGACTTAACCCGCGCCAAGCCCGGTGGTCCTTGTTTTTTGCTCGCTTTGATTTTGTTCTTCATTTTCGTCCGGCTGACAAAAACGTCAAGGCGGACGCCTTGTCTCGATCCTTTCTGGTGTCTGATCTCGAGGAAGATCCAAAACACATCATCGATCCCGCCAGAGTAATGCAGGTGGCTCCCGTGAGTCTAAATCGTCTCCCTCCCGGAAAGACGTTCGTATCAGTACCTGATCGGGAGAAGATCCTTCACTGGGGTCACTCGTCTAAACTGGCTGGCCACGCCGGTCAGAAACAGACCCTCCAGCTTATTACCCGGCACTACTGGTGGCCTACCCTTCACAAGGAAGTAATAGACTTTGTTTCTGCCTTTGTGTCCTGCGCCCGCAACAAGGTTCCGAGACATCTGCCAGCCGGTCGCCTCCTTCCGCTTTCTGTACCTGCTGCCCCCTGGCAGCATATAGCAATGGACTTTATAACTGACCTCCCAGTCTCTGCCGGTTGTACGGTCATTTGGGTGCTTGCTGACCGCTTCTCCAAGATGGCTCATTTCGTTCCCCTGCCAGGCCTCCCGTCTGCACCCGAGCTAGCTAAAGACTTTATTCGTCACATCTTTCGTCTTCATGGCCTGCCCCTCCACATCGTGTCGGATCGTGGGGTACAGTTCACCTCACGCTTCTGGAGAGCCACTTGTAAACTGCTAGACGTCACCCTGGACTTCTCTTCCGCTTACCACCCACAGTCCAATGGTCAAGTGGAGCGGATCAATCAGAACCTGACCAGTTACCTCCGGCACTTCGTTAATGCCCATCATTCAGACTGGGTGGATCTCCTACCATGGGCCGAGTTCTCTTATAACAATCACGAGAGCGAATCCTCCTCCAAATCCCCGTTTTTTGTAGTCTTCGGTCAGCATCCTCGGATTCCTTTTCCTGTCTCCACCTCTGTGGACAACCCGGCTGCAGAATCTCTCGTTAGCAAATTCTCCTCCATTTGGGAGAGTACCCGATCCGCACTCCTTCAGTCGTCCGAACGGATGAAAAGACACGCTGAGAAAAAACGCCTGGATCCTCCACAATTTCGTCCTGGAGATAAAGTCTGGCTCTCATCTAAATATGTCCGACTCAAGATACCTTCTTACAAGTTAGGGCCTCGGTTCATCGGTCCTCTGGAGGTCATCAGTCAGATCAACCTGGTGGCCTATAAATTGAAACTCCCGGCCAACTTACGGATCCCTAACTCCTTCCATGTATCTCTCCTCAAACCTGTGGTTCTTAACTCTTTTTCCAAGTCTACAGGTACGCCTCCTGCTCCGGTTTCTGCTGAGGACGAGTTTGAGGTAGAGAACATTCTTGCCACCAAAAGGGTAAGAGGAAAGACCCTTTTTCTAGTGGATTTGAAGGGGTTTGGTCCTGAGGAGAGAACGTGGGAGCCCCGGGAGAACATCCATGCCCCTCTTATCCTTGCTAAATTTCTGTCTGGCATAAAAAAGGGGGGGCCTAAAGGGGGGGGTACTGTAGCGCCGGCGTCCCTGCCCTCTGGTAGGCAGGGACGCTGTTCCCCTCACCTCTCTGCTCCGTGCCCGGCGTCCTCCTCCCGCTCTGCTGGCAGCGCGCGCTCCTTCCCGGCCACCGTGCTTAGGGCGCCCGCGCGCTCTCCCTCCCTCTTAAAGGGGCCGCGCGCGCCGTCCTAAGGAGTCCCCGGCCAATGGCCAGAGGACTTCACCATATATAAGGCACCTCCTCCAAAATGGAGGTGCCCGAGCAATGTTGTTGCACTGTTCACTACTCTGCTTCAGCCCTCAGGTCCCGTTGCCAGTTACCTGCCAGATACCTGCCAGATTCCTGCCAGCTTGCTGTCTTATTCCTGCCTGATATTCTGCTACCTGCCTGCTAGCCTGAGGTCCGACGGTCTGCCTTACAACTCCTGTCAGTCTGTCTAAGGACCAGCTTGCCCACTCACCTGGGAGCGCACATCAACTACCTGCCTGCTTGCCTGAGGTCCGACGGTCTGCCTTACAACTCCTGTCAGTCTGTCTAAGGACCAGCTTGCCCGCTCACCTGGGAGTGCTCATCTGCTGCCTGTCTGCTAGCCTACCTGGAGGCTCTGCCGTCACGTGCTGTGACCACCCGCCTGTCCAGTGGCTTCTGCCCGCTCACCTGGGAGCGCTCATCTGCCGCCTGTCTGTTGGTCTTCCTGGAGGCTCCGCAGTCACATGCTGTGACCACCCGTTTATCCAGAGACTCTCGCCTGCTCACCTGGGAGCTCACGTCTACCATCAGCCGCCACAGGTCGTACCAACCCTTTACCCAGAGACTGCCCCGGTCACTTGCCGTGACCTCCTGCCCGTTCATCCAGAGACTCCCCCGGTCACTTGCCGTGACATCCTGCCCGTTCATCCAGAGACTGCCCCGGTCACTTGCCGTGACCTCCTGCCCGTTCATCCAGAGACTGCCTCGGTCACTTGCCGTGACCTCCTGCCCGTTCATCCAGAGACTGCCCCGGTCACTTGCCGTGACCTCCTGCCCGTTCATCCAGAGACTGCCCCGGTCACTTGCCGTGACCTCCAGCCCGTTCACTCAGAGACTATCCCGGTCACCTGCTGTGACTGCCTGCCCGTCTTCCCTGGTCGCCACCCGCTCCCTTACAAGGACCGCCCCCTTGTATAGTAGCTCAGAGGTTCCGCCTCCCAGACCCGTTACATTAGTCAATATTAAGTCCAACACGGCCTTCCCTCTCGTTGGTTCCTGCACTAGTTGGGAGAGATAATTATCCTTAATATTTGTCAAGAACCTTTTTCCTTTCTGAGATCTATAGGTTTCTGTTTGACAGTCAATATCCGGGTAGTTGAAATCCCCCATTACAATCACTTCATTATGTTTTGCTACTTTGTCTATTTGTCCTAATAGCAGATTCTCATTCTCCTCTGTTATATTTGGTGGCTTATAGCAGACCCCCAGTAATATTTTATTATTATTTTTAGTTCTCTCTATCTCTACCCACATGGACTCGACCCCCTCTTCTCCCTCTCCTATATCTTCCCTTAGTCTGGGTTTTAGACATGACTTTACATATAAGCAGACTCCTCCGCCTTTCCCCTGTTTCCGGTCCCTTCTAAATAAACTATAATCTAATAAATTTACCGCCCAGTCGTAGCTATCGTCTAGCCAAGTCTCTGTTATACCTACGATGTCATACCTCTCCTCCGATATAAGCGCCTGCAGCTCATCCACCTTATTGGTCAGGCTTCTTGCGTTGGTCAGCATGCAAGATAAAACTTTGGGGTTATTTAGCATCCTATTCTTCTCTAACGATCTAACTGTACTATCCCCACCCCCCTCTCCACCCTCATTATATTCACTTCTCCCCTTCCCCCTTGCTTGCCTCACATCCCACCTATTTCCTTGGTTTCCCCCCACGTCTCTAGTTTAAAAACTCCTCCAACCTATTAGCCATCTTCTTCCCCAGCACCGCTGCACCCTCCCCATTGAGGTGCAGCCCGTCCCTACGGTAGAGCCTGTAGCCGACCGCGAAGTCGGCCCAGTTCTCCATGAACCCAAACCCTTCTGCCTTGCACCAACTCTTTAGCCACTTATTCACCTCCCTAACTTCCTGTTGGCGCTCCTGTGTGGCTCGCGGGATTGGTAGTATTTCTGAGAAAACTACCTTGGAGGTCCTTGCCCTAAGCTTCCTACCTAGGTCCCTAAAATCATTTTTAAGGACTCTCCATCTACCACTCACTTTGTCATTGGTGCCGATGTGGACCATGACCGCTGGGTCTTCGCCAGCCCCACCCAGTAACCTGTCAACCCGATCCGCGATGTGCCGGACTCGAGCGCCAGGGAGGCAGCACACCGTTCGGCGATCCCGGTCTTTGTGACAGATTGCCCTGTCTGTCCCCCTAATAATAGAGTCACCCACTACCAGAACCTGTCTTGCCTGCCCTACACTTCCCCCCTCCCCCTCATTACTGGAGCATACACTCCCCCGGCGGTCAGAGGATCTGTCGTGCTCCAATAATGCCGGTTCTGAACCAGCCTTCCTATACTTCTTACCTCTATCCCTCCTAACTGTTATCCAGCTCCTTGCCTGTTCAGCCTGCACTTCCCCTCTATGCTCCACCCCCAGTATTGACCCATTGAGTGTCTGCTCGGTGAGCAGCAAACTCCGTTCCATGTTGTCGATGCTCCTCAGTACCGCTATCTGAGCACTTAGATCCAGAATTTGGGCTTCCAAGTGCACGATATGCTCACATCTCTCGCAGCAGTATGGATCCTCGAGCGGTTGCTCACGGAATGCATACATTGCGCAAGATGTACACTGCACGGCTCCGGCCAAAATGAACGTCATTCTAAATATGGGGATACAGTCAGTATATATATACAAGTACAAAACACAATTATTTATATATAGGTGTATGGACGGGGATCAATTAGGGATGTGCAAGTGTATCAATTAGATATCGGCGGGGGATCAGTTAAGTATCAAGTTTGGACGGGGGAATCAGATAAGTAGGTCAGATGGATTAATTAAGCAAAAAGTAAAGTAAAGAAAGAATGAAATACAGTCAGCAATTCAGTCCTAAGTCCTCCCTTCCAAACTCCCTGAATCCAAAGTCACTGAAAAACAAGTCACACACTTACTTTCGTTCGCACTTACGCTCCGGACACACGCAGCTCGTTCACACTCGCAAACTAAGAGATTTAAAGAGTTTTTTTTTTTTTTCTTCCTTTTCCAGCAATGTACCCTTCACCTCAATGCACTTCCAAAGGACTTGATGTCCAACCAGCTGCCCCTTATAAACCCTTAATTATGACCCCTTCCCCTTAATTAACCCCTTGTGAGTAAATCTACACCTCAGGATTTTAGTGCAATGTAGTTAACCCTTAAATACACAGGTAGTAAACTAAGAAACTAAAACTGTAGTGAGAAAATAGGTTTTAAAAAGCCCAATAAATCTAAACAAGTAGAAAAGCACTCAGCAGGTCACAATGCAGCACTCACCGCAATTCACACAGGTATTTTCTGCAGGATTCCCAAATACCTCTTCACTGAAAAACATGTCACACACTTACTTTCGTTCGCACTTACGCTCCGGACACACGCAGCTCGTTCACACTTGCAAACTAAGAGATTTAAAGAGTTTTTTTTTTTTTTTTTTTCTTCCTTTTCCAGCAATGTACCTTTCACCTCAATGCACTTCCAAAAGGTGCAATCTGTCAGCCTATCAGCAGCGCACACACGGAGCGAAGTGCTTTTTTTCACACAAGCAAGGGCATGTGTCATTGGCAGTGTATGTCACATGTTCTTGCCCTATAAGACCAAGCCACTTTCCCCGTCGCCACCATTTTCTCACTGCTGCAGCTGCGTGTTAGACGGCACCGCTGTTGCTGTGTGCGCTATACCTTGTTAATTTCAAGCCAATTTTTGCACAAATCTATAGATAGCTTGGGAGTAGGGAATAGTTGTGATTGCAGTCCTTTTAAGGACTAGATTACAGCATTTCCTACGACTTTTATCAGGCAGGTCTGTGCTCTTAAATAGATAGATTGTGGGAGTAAAGACTAATTGTAATTGCAGTCCTTTTCAGGACTAGGTTACATCAGTTCCTATCAGTTTTTGCCAGGCAGGTCTGTGCCAGTGCTGTGCAAGTTTTTTTCACAGCATTTGGCTGAATCAAGCAAATCTAATCCTTTTTGGCCTATTGCAGAGTGTGTGAGTCAGTGGAGTAGCCTATCTGTGTTGCAAGATATACCACCTGTGTATAGAATACCAATTTTTTTACTGCACCTAGTGAAGTAAAATCTTTTGGGCATAGCATCATTCTATTAGTCCATCTATACTGACCTCCATCAGGTTGCAAATTGAATATAATTTTTTTTTTGCATCTACCTCTGAAAAAATATTTGGCCTTCTAGCAGTGTGTGGGACTTTCTCTATTAGTCCATCTATACTGACCTCCATCAGGTTGCAAATTGAATATAATTTTTTTCTGCATCTACCTCTGAAAAAATATTTGGGCTTCTAGCAGTGTGTGGGACTTGTTCTATTAGTCCAACTATACTGACCTCCATCAGGTTGCAAACTGAATATAATTTTTTTATGCATCTAGCACTGAAAAAATATTTGGCCTTCTAGCAGTGTGTGGGACTTGTTCTATTAGTCCATCTATACTGACCTTAATCACGATGCAAATTCAAAATAATTTTTTGTCTGCATCTAGCTCTGAAAAATTATTTGGCCTTCTAGCAGTGTGTGGGACTTTCTCTATTAGTCCATCTATACTGACCTCCATCAGGTTGCAAATTAAAAATAATTTTTATCTGCATCTACCTCTGAAAAAATATTTGGGCTTCTAGCTGTGTGTGGGACTTGTTCTATTAGTCCATCTATACTGAACTCCATCAGGTTGCAAATTAAAAATAATTTTTTGTCTGCATCTAGCTCTGAAAAAATATTTGGCCTTCTAGCAGTGTGTGGGACTTTCTCTATTAGTCCATCTATACTGACCTCCATCAGGTTGCAAACTGAATATATTTTTTTTCTGCATCTACCTCTGAAAAAATATTGGGCTTCTAGCTGTGTGTGGGACTTGTTCTATTAATCCATCTATACAGACCTCCATCAGGTTGCAAACTGAATATAATTTTTTTCTGCATCTACCTCTGAAAAAATATTTGGGCTTCTAGCTGTGTGTGGGACTTGTTCTATTAGTCCATCTATACTGACCTCCATCAGGTTGCAAACTGAATATAATTTTTTTCTGCATCTAGCTCTGAAAAAATATTTGACCTTCTTGCAGTGTGTGGGACTTTCTCTATTAGTCCATCTATACTGACCTCCATCAGGTTGCAAATTAAAAATAATTTTTATCTGCATCTACCTCTGAAAAAATATATGGGCTTCTAGCTGTGTGTGGGACTTGTTCTATTAGTCCATCTATACTGACCTCCATCAGGTTGCAAACTGAATATAATTTTTTTCTGCATCTAGCTCTGAAAAAATATTTGGCCTTCTAGCAGTGTGTGGGACTTTCTCTATTAGTCCATCTATACTGACCTCCATCAGGTTGCAAATTAAAAATAATTTTTTGTCTGCATCTAGCTCTGAAAAAATATTTGGCCTTCTAGCAGTGTGTGGGACTTTTTCTATTAGTCCATCTATACTGACCTCCATCAGGTTGCAAATTCAAAATAATTTTTTGTCTGCATCTAGCTCTGAAAAAATATTTGGCCTTCCAGCAGTGTGTGGGACTTTCTCTATTAGTCCATCTATACTGACCTCCATCAGGCTGCAAATTAAAAATAATTTTTATCTGCATCTACCTCTGAAAAAATATTTGGCCTTCTAGCTGTGTGTGGGACTTGTTCTATTAGTCCATCTATACTGACCTCCATCAGGTTGCAAACTGAATATAATTTTTTTCTGCATCTAGCTCTGAAAAAATATTTGGCCTTCTAGCAGTGTGTGGGACTTTCTCTATTACTCCATCTATACTGACCTCCATCATGTTGCAAATTAAAAATAATTTATATCTGCATCTAGCTCTGAAAAAATATTTGGCCTTCTAGCAGTGTGTGGGACTTTCTCCATTAGTCTATCTATACTGACCTCCATCAGTTTGCAAATTAAAAATAATTTTTTGTCTGCATCTAGCTCTGAAAAAATATTTGGCCTTCTAGCAGTGTGTGGGACTTTCTCTATTAGTCCATCTATACTGACCTCCATCAGGTTGCAAACTGAATATATTTTTTTTCTGCATCTACCTCTGAAAAAATATTGGGCTTCTAGCTGTGTGTGGGACTTGTTCTATTAATCCATCTATACAGACCTCCATCAGGTTGCAAACTGAATATGATTTTTTTCTGCATCTAGCTCTGAAAAAATATTTGGCCTTCTAGCAGTGTGTGGGACTTTCTCTATTAGTCCATCTATACGGACCTCCATCAGGTTGCAAATTGAATATAATTTTTTTCTGCATCTAACCCAGCCAATAGTTTTGGCCTAATACCACAGTTTGGCCACTCAGCTCTGCTCGGTTCCCATCCATTGTTTTTTTGTGCAAACAACTCCAGAGTTGTGAATTAGTTAACCACCAAAATGAGTGGAAAAAGGCCTGCTGCTGGTGGAAAGGGGAATAGGCGTGTTGGGAAGGCGAAAAAACTTTTTGTCCGTGGGGTAGGTGTTAAAGCAACAGTAACATCTGCAGAAGAAAGACCATCTTCCAGCCAAACTAAAATGTCTACTTCTTTTAGCGGATAATGTGATAAGATCCCATTCTTACGGCCACGCCAATCGCTACAAATTCCAGATGAGGCACAAAAACAGCAGGTGCTTCAACGGATATCAAGTGCTCCTTTAAGTAGGCTCTCCTCCACATAAACTTCAACATCACAAATACTCCAGTCCTCAAAGGTGTCACCCCAATCGCACTTGCTTCCTCACAGCTCCCAAATCTCCAGCTGCCCGTCTGAGTATGAGGTAGAACGGATGGTTGAGTCTGCAGAGCTGTTTACTCATACTATAGCCTGGGAATCAGAGGTCGACTCCAGTGCTTCTGTGAATCTAGACGAGGAAATGATCTGCACTGATGCCCAGAATCTTTATGAGTCGGATCCAGGACCAGACGCAGAAGGTTTTGACCATAATGTAGACCCTCATTCCCAAACTGTAACTCCTGTTGGTGGAGACAATGAGGAAGACGATGATGAGACTCAAATACCTGATTGGAGCGACAACTTTAGTTTTTTGTCAGGGCAGGAACAGGTTGGCTCTGAGGACGACTGGTGTGATAACGCACAGGGTGATGATGATGAGGTTGGAAATCCCACTTACTGTCAACCCACAGTCAGCCAAGAGATGACGTCAGCAGAGGAGGTGGAGGAAGATGCTAGTGACGACGAGGTCAGGTTGCGCCTTCCTGGACAGAGACGTAGTACTGGAAGCACGTCAACAACTGCATCCTCAAACACAACTCTGCCTCTCACCACAAGTCGTGGTGGCTCTTCAGGTCGCATGGGTGCTAAGCCTTGCATAGCCTGGGCATTTTTTCAGATCGATAAAGATGACCCAACTCATGTATCTGTAACATTTGTCAGCAAAAGCTAAGTAGAGGCCAAAAAATACATAGTTTGAGTACTTCATGCATGAACCGGCACATGGACATGAAGCATAAGTTGCAGTGGGAAGCTCAGTGTGCTACAATGCGGCCTAGCCGGCCGGGCCAACCACCGTCTGCCATATCTTGTGCATCCGCGGCCTCTTCATCCTCTGTGACTGGGGGGACAGCAGTCACACCTGTTTTGGGGCGCAGACCTGCCACCCCTTTACCCGCAACAGCCAGCGTGATTGGCAGGTCATCATTTTCTTTGGAGGTGGTAAGACCAGCTGGTGTTGAGCGCTGTCCGACATCGATAGCACCAAATTTGGATCAAGGCAACCTAACATGTCCGCCTGCATCTTCCTCACAGACGGCAGTTTGCCGGGGACACCCTTATCAACCCCGTCTAAGCACAATAGCCAGCCCTCGGTCCCTCAGATGTGGACAAGTAAAAGACCATTTCCTCCTAGCCATGAGAATGCTAAGAGGTTGAATTTCACCATCTGCAAGCTCTTGGCTACAGAAATGCTGCCTTTCCGCATGGTGGACACAGAGGATTTTCGAGACCTTATGTCCGTCGCAGTGCCCCAGTACCAGATGCCCAGTCGGCACTACTTCTCAAAGAAAGGTGTGCCTGCGCTCCACCAGCATGTCGCACACAACATCACCTCTTCTTTGAGAAACTCTGTGTGTGACAGGGTGCATTTCACCACAGACACTTGGACGAGTAGGCGTGGACAGGGGCGTTACATGTCGCTGACTGGGCACTGGGTAACTATGGTGACAGCAGGACAAGGGGCTGCTGTCCATGTCTTGCCGTCCGCACGAGTTGTGCGTCAATCCTCTTTATGTTAAAGTTCCTCCACTGCTTCTGCCTCCTCAACCTCCTCTCGGTCTTCCACCTGCACCCAAAGCCTGTCTGGTCATGCCACAAGCTTTCTAACTGTGCAGAAGGGATCCTGCACACCTCCTTACTATGCTGGCAGTAGGGCTCAACGTCATCAGGCGGTTTTTACTTTGAAATGTCTGGGAAATGTGAGTCATACAGCTGAGGAGTTGTGGTCAGCTCCGGAGAACCAATTTCATGAATGGTTGTCTCCACTGGACCTGCAACCAGGGAAGGCCGTGTGCGACAATGCTGCAAACCTGGGTGCGGCCCTTCGCCGGGGCAATGTCACACACGTGCCTTGTATGGCTCACGTGTTGAACCTGGTTGTCCAGCAATTTTTAGCCCACTATCCCAGACTTGATGGCCTTCTGCAGAGGGCACGGTCGCTGTGTGCTCACTTCCGCCATGCGCATCCCGCAGCTCAGCGACTTACATCTCTACAAAAGTCATTGGGCCTGCCACTTCACCGTCTAAAATGCGATGTGCCTACCCGGTGGAATTCAACTCTGCACATGTTGCAGCGACTGTGGCAGCACCGACAAGCCCTGGTGCAATACGTTCTGACGTATAGCCTGGGCCAACGAGATCCAGAGGTGGGGCAAATCACGCTGGAGGAGTGGTCTCAGATCAGGGACCTATGCACCCTTCTGCACAGTTTTGAAATGGCGACGAAGATGTTTAGTGCTGACGATGCCATTATCAGCATGACTATTCCGGTGATTTACATGCTGGAGCACATGTTAAACAGAATTCGGAGTCAGGTGGTGGCACAAGAGGAGGTGGAGGAAGTAGAGGAGGAGGAGTTGTATGCGGAAGGGCTAACATCTGCAAGGTCCAGACGGTCGGCAGCAGCAAGACGGCAGGCATGTGAGGGTGGGGGAGATGGTTTTACTAGGGCGCATGGTAGCAGCCAAACTAGTGAGGAAGGTGCAGGAGCCCAGGAAGAAGTGGAGGACGAACTGATGGAAGACTCATCAGATGAGGGAGACCTTGATCACATTTCTGTTGTGCGAGGTTGGGGGAAGAGGACAGAGGAAGGAAGCATGATTGTTACCTCGCCACCAACACAACAGGGACTTGGTGCTCCTGGATGCGCAACACACATGAGTGCCTTCTTGCTGCACTACCTGCAACATGACCCTCGAATTGGGAGAATTAGAAATAATCCTGACTACTGGGTTGCCACACTGTTAGATCCCCGGTACAAAAGTAAATTTGCAGAAATTATTCCTGCCATAAAAAGGGATGCACGCATGCAGGAGTATCAGCAGAGACTGTTGCAGAATCTTACATGTGCTTTTCCACAAAACACCAGTGGTGCACGTAGTGAATCTCACAGTTCCAACTTGCCAACCGTGGGACCGTCAAGTGTTCAGCACTCAAACCGTAACAGAACCACAGTATCTGCTGGTAACATCAATTTTGCGGAATCATTTCACCACTTTTTTAGCCCATCCTTTGCAAGGCCACAGGAGACAAGAAGTCTGACACATAGTCAACACCTAGAGACGATGGTACAGGAGTATCTCCAAGTAAACATTGAAGCCATGACTGTGTCACTGGACCCTTGCTCTTTTTGGGCTTCCAATCTGGATAAATGGCCGGAGCTAGCCACTTACGCCTTGGAGATCTTGTCATGCCCCGCAGCCAGCGTTCTGTCTGAACGTGTGTTTAGCGCTGCTGGTGGAGTGCTGACAGATAAGCACACGCGGCTCTCCACTGATAATGTAGACAGACTCACGTTCATAAAGATGAACAAATCATGGATCCGAAACGACTTTTCTACTCCTGTGTCATCCTGGGGAGAGTAAAAGCTTGATGATTGGTTAAAATCACCCTACCAACCGTTTTAAGCTTTCAAATTACTAATCATGTTTATCTGTATCTTGGCTGGAAAATAATTTGGGCTTTGTAGCAGTGTGCAGCACTGATTCTATTAGGCCATCTATAATAAGCTCCACCAGATTTAAAATTACTAATCATGTTTATCTGTATCTTGACTGGAAAATAATTTGGGCTTTGTAGCAGTGTGCAGCACTGATCCTATTAGGCCATCTATACTAAGCTCCACCAGATTTAAAATTAATAATAATTTTTAGCTGCATCTAGCCCGGAAAATAATTTTGGGGCTCCGAGATGCGCAAGACACATAAGTGCCTTCTTGCTGCACTACCTGCAACATGACCCTCATATTGTCAGAATTCGAAGTAATCATGACTACTGGGTTGCCACACTCTTAGATCCCCCAAACTTTTCGATCAACCTTTTCATTTTAATAAAGACCAAAAAAATGGTCATTTTTGAAATTATAAGCATTAGCAGGTTATTAGAAGCTGAAATCAAACAGTTTTCAACTCAAAACTTTATTCTAGGTGATGTTACATTTTCACATAGGACCCCTTGTTCGAAAGGAGCTTCTGAACTCTCTCGTCCGTTGAATTTGTCAGGTTTTGGATGGTTTCTGCTTCAATTGTTTTGCATGAGGACAGAATACCCTCTCAGAGCTGTTGCTTAGATGTGAACTGCCTCCCGCCATCATAGACACTCCTTTTGATGATGCTCCAAAGGTTCTGAATGGGGTAGAGGTCAGGGGAGCATGGGGGTCACACCATAAGTTTGTCCCCTTTTATGCCCATATCAGCCAGAGATGCAGATGTTTTTTGTGCAGCATGAGATGGTGCATTATCATGCAAAAAAATGATCTTGCTGTGAAATACACGGTTCTTCTTCTTGAACCATGGCAGGAAGTGCTGTTTGAGAAAATCCACATACATTATGAAGTTCATCTTTAGCGCCTTCAGGGATCCTAAAGGGGCCGACAATCTCTCTCCCCATGATTCCAGCCCAAAACATTACTCCACCTCCTCCTTGTTGGCGCTGTAGCCGTGTTTGCGTGGGGTGTCCATCAACCATCCATCCTCCACTCCATCCATCTGGACCATCGAGCGCTCCACGGCACTCATCCGTGAACAAAACAGTTTTGAAATCAGTCTTCATGTAATGTTTGGCCCACTGGAGCCGTTTCTGCTTGTGTGAAGTGGATAGAGGAGGTCGACAGGATGGCGTATGCACAGCTGCAAACCTCTGAAGGACCCTGCATCTTGTTGTTCGGGGGACGTTGGAGGCACCAGCAGCTTCAAAAACTTGTCTGCTGCTATGACAAGGCTTTTTTGCCGCTGCTCTTTTAACCTGACGTAATTGCCTGTAGGAAAGAGTCCTCAATTTGCCCTTATCAGCACCCACACGTGTGTACTGTGAATCAGCTACATACTTCTTGATTGCCAAGACACTTCATCCTGATCATCGCACAATGTTGATTGTAGTCATGACTTGACCTAAACACTCCACAATTTGTTGCTTCTCAGCAGCCGACACATCCTTTTTCTTTCCCATTTTGGCAGAAAATGTAGGCTGCTTAATAATGTGAGACAGCCTTCTTAAGTAATCTTGCCTTTCATTGGACACACCTGCCAAACTAATTAGCACAGGTGTCTGCAATTGCTTACAGTGATATAAAGAGCCCTGACACACATCACCATCAATGAGTTTAACTGACAAACAAACAAATTCTTCCCTTATCACTCCTAAACACTTTTTGCATAATAATTTGGAACACAGTGTACATGTGCTTTTCCACAAAACACCAGTGGTTCACGTAGTGAATCTTACAGTTCTAACTTGCCAACCGTGGTCTGTATGGAGTTGTTCAATAAAGGGCCCAAAATTAAGATAACATAGATGGGAGAGGTCTCTATGAATAGGAATTCCTAAGTATTTGATACCCTGTGAGGGCCAGGCAAAGGGAAAGTTGGACTGGATGGAATCCTATATGGATTTGGGGAGGGAGACATCGAGGGCCTCAGACTTCGCTTTATTGATTTTAAAATTTGACCATGTAACAAAGTGATCTATTTCAGCCATAACAGCATGGATGGATATATGTGATTGAGTGATATATACTAGGACATCATCAGCAAATAGAGAGCACTTGTACTCGGTGCCTCCTACCTCAATCCACCTAATATTGGGGTTATGGCGAATTGATGAGATCAGGTGCTCCGTCACTAGGATGTATAAGAGAGGGGACAGAGGACATCCCTGCCTTGTCCCATTGGTGATTGTGAAAGGTGATGAAAATGTTCTGATGCACCCCCTCGGCCTTGGGACACCTGGAGCCGGACCCTTTTTGGTGGATGCTGGTGGTTGTAGTCTTCGTGGCGGCGACCCGGTTCCGTGGCTCAGGGTGGTCAAACCAGTGGCGGAACTATTTATGTGGTTTTGATGTTTAAATGTACGACTACGCCACCCGTGGATTGCGGTCAGAGTGAACCGCCGCTGCAGGGCAGACCGCTGAGGCTGGTGTTGTGGGTGCAGCAGAGCGTAGCATAACTCCCCACGTGAGGAGTATAGCCTCAGGGCAGTGTATGCGGAGGATGGGGGTGATGGTGGAATGCAGCAGCAGTAACGACACGGAGTCAGTGATGCAGTCCAGGGCCTTTACTCACAGTTCTTATTATCCAGACCACGTCTGCAGGTAACGGCTGCCCACGTCGTACTGTGCTCACCAGGTGAGGGGCTCAGACAACTCCCAGATAACTTTGGAGCGCTTCACAGGACCCCCTTTGTGTGTCCTTTGTCTGGCCTTTCTTACCAACCCTTCTGTCCGGCTGCCTCGGGCCTCCTCTTGGTAAACTTGGCGCCAGTTTCCCTGACCCTATGTGGTGCCTTCCTAGCGGGTGTAGCGAGGGGCTGCGCCACATAAAATGTCACAGCCTCCGGTTTCTAGCTGAGGGTCGTTTCCTGCCTCCACTAGTTTCGGGGACCGGTCTCCCCCTATGGCCTGACCCCTCCACGCAGGTGGATTCGGGCGTGCAGTGGCGACTCGCCTGTCCGCACCCCTGGGATCCCTTCATTCCTCGTTCCTGGAGCCTTCTCCGCTCCTCTTCCTTCCTTCTCCCTCTTCCAGGCCTGGGCCTCTGTTACTAGGCCCGCCTCCGGAGCAGAGCTCATGCAGAGCCCCTGCTCCCTGCCACTTCTGCTCAGACTTCTCTGCACTGAACTAAGATGGTGCCCACCTTTTATACTCCCTTCTCAATGCACCCAGGAACTGCTTCCTCCCTGCTCCTGCACTACAGGGTTCCCCTTCCTCAGTGTTCCCTCCCCCCAATCCAGCCAGGGACAGGGACTGTCGAGCCCATCTCAGAGGCATATTGGTCGCCCTGCCCACGGCATTGTGGTGTAATGCATGCAGGTGTCGGGTCCTGATCCACACTCCATCCTTACCTGAGAGTGAGATATCACACCTCTGGGTGAGGTGCAATACCTCTGCAGCAACCGAGCCCTCAGGGTGCTACAGTTCCATTTATCTTCAGCCTAGGTGACGTATTGTGATACAGGGCCGTGATTTGGGCTATAAAAGGGTCCCCTAGACCCCTACCCCAAGTTTTTTAAGAGAATCATATATGGCGTGCCAGGAGATTCTATGGAATGCTTTCTCAGCATCCAACGAGAGTATCTAATTACAAATTTTTAGCTGCATTTAGCCCAGGAAATACTTTGTGCCTAGTAGCAGTGTCTGCTAGTCAGCGGATTATCCCGGCTGTTAAGCAAGCTACACCACCTGTAGTTTGGACACTTAATTTTTTCAAAGGAAATGCTTCGGGACCACGGGATACTCAGTGAAGAGCATTAGGAGGCACCTCAAGGCATAGGGGCTGGGACTGGCAGTAGGATGCCTTGCGGTGGACAGCCGAGCTCGATCCTTCTAAAAGCTTTTTAACTGCAGCAGCTTTAGTGGACGCTACTGGAACTGGAATTACGCGGCTGCTGGCATGAGACTTGCCCTCCAATAGATCCTTGTAAATGGATTTAAAGTGTATTCATTCAAATTAGAGAGACAAATTAAATTAAAAAGCTTAGAGCTGCCTCCACCACAGGGGGGCTCGCTCAACCCACCAGCGGACAGGCACCAGTATTGGGAGAGGGGGGCTGGCCGTCAGGGTTCACGGCGGCTCTGGCACAAACCCGGCAACACGGAGGTGGCACGGGCAGGAGCGGACTGAACGTGTCGGCTTCTCACTTTTTGGATTTTAGAAGGGCATGACATGCCTATATCTGTGTCTCCCCCTCCTTTTACTCCTCCACCTCTTTTCTTTTCGCATGACTATGTGTACTTGTCACTTTTTCATGTGTTAGTTGTGTCTTCTGAGCAGTTTGTCAGCTTTTGGACACCTTTGAAGGTGTTTTCTATGTGTTTCTATGTGTTTTTGTTTGCCTGCCATTGGTTTTAACGGTGTTCGAAGGTGTTCGACGAACAGTTCGACGAACAGTTCGGCGAACACACGGGTGTTCGACGAACCGAACCGAACTCGAACACTACGGGGGTGGCTCAACACTAGTCAAGAGGGGCACCAACAAGCTACTTTGCATGAATGGGAGGATTTAAATACAGTGTATGGGTGCTTAAAATTTACTTCTCCATACTTTAACATTATACTTAGAGGATATAAAGTTAAAATAAGCAAATTATATCAAACAGCAAAAGCAAATACAATAAAACAACAATTGCTCGTAACCCGACCGTTTTTACCTGATTAGGGTATTTATTCTCTTGATAAAGACTTTTATGACTGATCAATCTGTTGCAAACTGGAAAATTTAGGTATGCATTTATTTGTTGTTTCACGCAAATCGAATTTCAAATTGTGTTTGAATTCACCGGGACCTGTGAATTTCATAGAATTCAACTAAAATTTGATTCACATGTTATCTCTAGTCACTGTATTTTATTAGAGCTATACAATTCTTTATGCATATTCAGCCTCAGTACTAAATGAGAATTCTGGTTTAAGTAATAGCTTTATTATAACTATATACCGTATGTTATAATAAATGCAAATAGTAAATTATTGACAATAAAAGCTAAAAATTATAAAAATAGATATATGACACATACCTACATAATATATTACATCTACACATGGGATAATGAACCATTTCTTTTTCTACAAGTTAGACCTACCTATATGAACTGAAGTAAAGCACAGCGTGAATCACTGCATGGTAGCTCGAAGTTGTGTCCTTGTGACTGACTTTCCAATCTGAAGTCAGCAAACTAGCAAACTAGCTTTGTGATTGTGCTATAATTCATGCTTTTCCAAAATTACCACATAAGCAGTTATGTGCAGTAAGTGCTGTTCGTTTGAAACATATTCCCAGTGTATTCTATTTGCTATGTCTAGATTGAATTTTACCTCTACTACTTGATCACTTCTTAAGTTAAACAAGAAACTTCATATTAAATTAATTATCAATGTTAATCCGATTCAGAGAAATAAGTTATTATGTACTACTGGTAAAACATTAATGTTTGAACCAATGAAATGTAAAAACACTTTTCCTTAGTTAGCAGAAGTGTCAATGTTTCTTTAATTACTTGATCCTTAATTGATCTTGTACACAGAGATTATAATTGCATTAGCTGAACAAGCAAAGAAAAGACAAGTCACTGAAACACATCAATTATCTTTTTCAGCTCTCTGAATTAGTTGCAAAGCTTTTGGAATGGAAACCTCCTATTTGTCAAGTACATCATTTTTACTTAATATTACATTTCATCCAGAGAACATAAATAAAAAAAATCCACACTTTCAGAGGAAGTGATAAAGAATGAATAAGTAATTGGAAAATAAACAGGAAGTTTGGAAAGTTGAGAAAACTCTTTCAATGACATATTGTTGGATGTGTCGTGATTGTTTGACCAGTAGTGATCTGACCACTGTAATCCCCAAAGATCACTATAGCAATGTGGGTGTAGTGATTGAAAAGTATGAGGCCACTGTGTTTATGTTGTAGAAGGAGGCCGAATTAGTTGGCTATGCAGTGCACTTTTGGAAAAAGTCAAGTAAAGCTAATTGTTCATTTACACTGCATAATGGGCGGTGTTAAACTAATGCTGATCAACATGTTTGCCAGTCAGCGGTTGCTTAATAGCCTGTTTGCAAAGGTAGACGATTAGCTTCACTTGACTTTCTCTAAAAGTGCAGATACACACTAAACAATCTGAAATAGATCATTCAGTGCACAAAGGCTGCCATTGTTCTTGGCAGTCCTATTTACATATCATAATGTGCTGGCTAGAACAATGATCTTTGGGTAAACCAAAAGATATTTTCACCTGACAAATGAGTGTTTTGCTCATTCGGCAGGTGATTGGCATACTGTGTAAGACAGCACGATTGTCATTCATAATAATCATGCAGTGTAAATGGGCTTGAGACGTCATTAGCAGGGATAACAGCATTTAGACTCTCGCCACCAATCTGAATTCTATTGATTCTTGTATATGTTTTCTCTTTCGGTAATGGAGACTGACATGACAACTAGTATGGTCCACCTAATATCCAAAATATGATTCCCTTCTTTTCTTGGCTGCTAGTTCAACCACAATCTGTATGGATGCTTTAAAAAAACTGTCTAAAAACACATTTTTCAAAAGCATATACATGTAAAAATTTTTTTTAAGCCATAATATTTAAGGGGATTTTTTCTGTGACCTGGTTCTCTAAAAAAATTAGAGCCTTTTTTTCAAAAATATTTTATAAATTAAATCTTGATGTGTAAACAACATTTATATTGCTGCACTATTACACCTATAGGTCATAAAATTTAGGCTGAGGGTTTTTTTCTTCTGGAAGCTTACAGACTGACGTTCATTGACATTTGAAACTTCAACCAATCACATTCATGCGCAGGCACAGATCAGGCAAATTAACTGACAGCATGAAAAAAAGTTACTAAGTTATATATTCAATGTGAGCTGTGTAGGGTGGAGCTTCCTATTAGTGTTGAGCGAATTTGTTCGGCATTTCAAATTCGTGTTCGTGTTCGGGTTCCGACTTGTTCGCGCCAAAAAATCATCTCTGCCCATGAACATCCCTGATTTGCCATGTTGTCAAGCAGATGACATCTGATTGACAGCGTGGCAAATTAGGGATGTTCATGGGCGGAGATGTTTTGTTGGCGCGAACAAGCCGGTACCCCAAACACGAACCCGAATTTGAAATGCCGAACAAATTCGCTCAACACTTCTTCCTATTATTATTTATGAGCAATAGAGTTTAATTTCAAAATGAAGTAAAAATTCAATAGAAAAGTTATTATACAAGTTATTGTAAGGAAATTAGACATGCTAAAATAAGAGCAAAAACCTAAAATATCAATTGTATTGCAGAGGCTCCTTAAGCCATTAATTAAAATAACCGTCTGTATGAATTATTGATTATTTCTCTTTATCTGTTTGGCAAGCACTTTAGAATTGTCTGTCATTATAATCATTAATTTCCAAGTTTCTTGAAAATTAATATTTGGATTTATTTCTCAATAGACAAATTTCAGGAAAATTATGTCTGAATTAGAGCTTTGCAAATTTGACTGAGACTAATTGGTCTTAAGTACTGTAGATTGTCAGTTGATGCTTTTCTAGATTAAAACTTTTCCGTCAACTTGATAACTGTAAAAGTGACCCAAAATATTATTATAATAATAGCATTAACAGCAGAAGGCAATATCCCCAGGTAAAGAGAAAAAAACATGACCATTTACAATTACAGAGTCTAAAGGAAATTCTTAGGCAGCACAAATAAGATGTACATTACCTTAAGGGATGTCAAAATGCAACTGTTCTTCATCTTTATTGAGAAGGGCAAGTATTAGTGATCCAATCAAGAAATTAAAGATGACATTTTACACACTGATAGTCATTGTTACTTTTGTTGTACCATTGTTTAATAATCTAGATCAAATGTAGCTAGAAGTCAAAGAAGATGAGCTTCTTTTGAGGCCTACAGTCTTGTTTGATTTAATTAGAAACAACGAAGGAAGGTTGTTGTCTATTAGTCCTTCTTGAAGTTATTGCAATTTTTGATATTTTTAAAAACAATGTGCAATATTTATGGAGACAACCTAATAGAAAACTGATGCTTCATACCTCAATTAATTATAGAAAAAGTTATTTTTCCACAACCATTTAAGTAATGAAAGTTCATGAAAGTCAAGGCGCCAGGGACACATTCAACTAATAATTTAACCCGTTCAGGCCATTCTTGATCAGGCATATTTTTTAATTTTATCATACATGTGCTTTTAATATATGCAAATAATTGTATTAATTTTACATGAGTTCTATATTCATTTGCTTTTGCTGATATTGGGGGAGAATGTGAAGAAAAATAAGTTACAAGTGTTTACTTTTTAATTTTTTAAATTGCATTTTTTTACAATCACAAAGAATCCATACAAACATTTTAAATTGTATTCCATTTTCTGTATAAATTATTTTTATATATTAGGTCTCTTTTTTTATCAGTGGCAGTGCTAGAAACAGCAATTCAGACTGGCAGTATTTTTTTGTTTTACTTTGGTTTACTTATTTATGCTTTTTTTTCTATTTTATTTTACATACAGTGCCAAACATGAGGTCTTTTCAGGGACCTTTGGGGGTATTTTAACATATTAATAGATTCATTTTATTGCTTATTTACCCTGTAACTGGGGCTATAATTATATTAGCCCCATTTACAAAAAAATTAGCTGATCTGGTCTCCTACGACCCAGAAGCTCATGGAAATGCCAATGTTAAAACAGTTTAAAACTTGTTAAAACTTTTAAAAATGAACAAAGCTAGATTTTAAGAGTAAGGTCTCATTCACATGTTAGTTTTCCACATACAAGTTCTATTCATGTATCTATTATAGGGCTGTTTACATGTTCACATATCTTTGCAGACCAGTTGGTCCACACCAATAGATGGAGATATGTACTATTTTGATCACAAATCAAACTCAGCAATGCAAGTCTATGGTTTCTTGAAAAAATCGGACAGTACTCGTTTGCCATTCATGTACTTTCTGATTTTTGTTTTTATTTTTTTTTTATGTACAAGCATGAGAAAAAACTGACCAAATGCTGATGAAAATCTGATTCAAAACACTGATGAAAATTGGCCTGTTTGTTGCCTAAGAGAAAAATTACTAGTGTCTGAAAGAGGCATTATTAACAGTTCATTCTGAAACATTGTAATTTTTAATAGCTGAAAAATTCTAATAACATTGTTATGGCCTCTCATGTATGTAGTATCTCTAACTTTTTGAGAGTGTTACTGGGAAACAACAAGAACTTTTAGAACTATAACTTTAATATACCAATGGGACATTCTACTCACTTTCTGGAGCATCCATGAAAGCCAAATATCTTAATAAACACCTCCATGCCAATATACCTTTATCATTTAAAGAATTTTAATGAGATGAAAAAAACACTATTATGGGAAGAAGATAGATGTTGTAAGACATGTGATTGTTTTTCTTGTAGCATTTTACATCGTTTTCCCGAATACAAAATTTGCCATTAAAAAGTACATCTGGAACTATTGTAGTTCTAGAAGTGTCTCATAGAAGAGGTATTTTAACCCCTTCATGACCTTGGGATTTTCTGTTTATGCGGTTTTGTTTTTGCTCCCCTTCTTTCCGGAGACATAACTTTTTTATTTTTCATCAATCTGGCCATGTGAGTACTTGTTCTTTGCAGGCCGAGTATTACTTTTTGAATGTCACCATTGATTTTACCATGTAGTATATTGGAAAATGTGTGGTGAAATTGCAAAAAAAGTGCAATTCCACAATTGTTTTATTTACAATGTTCTCTAAATGCTAAAATTGAGCTGCCATTATGATTTTCCCAGTAATTACAAGTTTGCATATACCAAACATGTATAGATTCCTTTTTATTTAAGTGGTCAAAAAAAATCCAAAGTTTGTAAAAAAAAATGGTGCCATTTTCCAAGACCCATTGTGTCTCCATTTTTCAGGATCTTGGGCTGGGTGAGCATTTATTTTTTGCACACTGAGATGATGTTTTTATTGCTATCATTTTGGAGTAGATATGATTTTTTTATCGCCTATTATTGCATTTTATTACAATGTTGCGGTGACCTAAAAAACTTAATTCTGGTGTTATAATTCTTTTTCTTGTTATGATGTTTACCAATCAGATTAATGGTTTTTATTTTGATATATCAAGCATTTCTTAATACAGCAATACCAAATATGTGTATTCATTTTTTTTATTGTTTTATTTTGAATGGGGCAAAAGGGAAATGACTTTGAAGTTTTATATTTTTTACATTTTTTTATTATTTGTTTTACATTTTTTTCTACTTTTTACTTGCTTCAATAGTCCCCTTAGGAGACTTGAAACTACGATCTTCCGATCGCTTGTTCTGCACATTCCAGGGCTGCCGCCCTTCCTTATGTAGCATAAATCATCATCTCCTATGGCCGGCGTTCATAGGAGATCTGCAATGAAAAGCATGGGGATCTTCTGCAGACCCCGGGTTGTCATGCCATCCCATCAGTGCCCCGCGATTATGTGACATGGCGCTGATGGGTGGGGTTTGTGACATGCTTCCTGCAAATGAGAGTTAAATGCCACTGTCAGAGATTGACAATGGCATTTAACATGTCAACAGCCATGGATGGATTGCGATTCCACCCACGACTGTTGGGGCCACATGACAGCTGATCAACTCAGCTGTCATGTGCCGGAAAAGATGCGGGCTCCTGCACTGATGCCCGGACACGACCTATGATGTACCTATACATCATAGGTTGTGAAGGGGTTATTACTAAAAAATACTTTTAAATGTCTGCAATTCACAATAACCAATTACCATATTCAAAATGTTTGTCATTCAATAGACATTATTCACATTTAAGTGACTCATGGCTGGGGGTCCAACTGCTGGAACCCACCTGATCACTGCAATGGAATTTAAAGCCTCCCATTTATTTTCACTGTATGATTCCTATGTAGAAAAGGTTGAAAGAAGCAGCAACTAGTCCATGTCCATGAGATTGATGGAAACACCTGATTGCTATAATCAATTGTCCCTGTTTAATATACTTTATATAGAATATTGCCAGAAATGCCCAAATGCCACTCAATTCAAGATGCTTATCGTTGCTGTTGTACAGTCAGGAGGAATGGGGAGTCATACAAACAAAAGAATACAGCAGCACTCTATAAGTTTTAAGATGTATGCAAATTTTGAATATTTGAAATTTAAACTACATTGCTGCTATATAGAATATACTTATAAAAGTAAAGGTACTTAACTCAGAAATTCATGAAAGCCCACCAGCCGTGACAAGGTCTTCCTTTCTTTGATGGGACCCTAACCTAATGTCATGCCTCTATCAGGCTTAAAGCCTACAAATTTAATGGGCAGGTAGGATCCAGCACTAATTCTAAAACAACCATAGGCTGTTGAGAGGAGTTCACAGTCAGAAAAGGAGGCAGTCAAAACCTCCAATAGTATGCTATTAAAAAAACTGACAAGCATTTCTCAACAAAATAAAGCAAGTGTGAACAGTTGCAAACTGCTATGACTGAATAATATACAAACAAAAGAATACAGCAGCACACTGTAAGCTCTGAGATGTATGGAATCATTGAATATATGAGTCTTGGACCCATGTCTTAGAGATCAATGGGTGTCTCTGGTGTGGGGCTACCAGTGATCAGACATTGATCCCTTTTGGATAGGTGATAAATGTCCTTTCTCCTTTGCAGAAAAACTTATGTAAGGATCACAATTACAATAAAATGGCAATGATTGCAGAAGTGATTTTTCTAAAAAAATGTGTCATAGAATCAATTATTTTCTTTAATTTGAAAACCTTCTAAAAGTAATTTATCAAAATAATGCTTAACAGAATAATAAAGGCATTAAGCCTGAAACAGACCTGCAAACTGACATATTGTAATTTAATATGTGAATTTACCTGTTACTTAGAGCTCAATTATATGGTGTTAATTCATGTATTGTACTAATTAACAATGCGTCTTTTTTTGTTAAGCAAAACAGGCTTGGTTGCTCTCAGCAATCATAATGGAGTTGTGAGAATTAAGTTATGAATAATTGTTCTCTAGCTAAAAAAAAAGTAAGATTAATAACTTTAATGACTGGGTATGTATGCGACTTTGATGGTCAAAAGGAAAACTTACTTTTGGATGCTGCATTCTATAGTTTATTCTCTGTAGAAAAATTCTATTATTTAAAATTTGTGCAGCCATTTTTTAGGTAGGTCTTTAATAAGGGCAGAAACAGTTTTTTTTTCTAAGAAAGCTGGTCCATTAAGTATGTGTACATATTCATTCAAAACCATATTGCAAAAATTAGTACACTTCAATGAACATCTTAGGAGCAAAGCAAAAATTTAGACTACAAAATTATAAATAACAAGAATTTAACCCAAGGTATAGATGCTTCTCACAAAATTAGAATATCATCAAAAAGTTAATTTATTTCAGTTCTTCAATACAAAAAGTGAAACTCATATATTTTATAGTCATTATTAACAGAGTGATCTGTTTCAAGTGTTTATTTCTGTTAATGTTGATGATTATGGTTTACAGCCAATGAAAACACAAAAGTCATTATCTCATTAAATTACTTTAAGTTACTTTATAACACAAGCTTGAAAAATGATTTTAAAATCCGAAATGTTGGCCTACTGAAATGTATGTTCAGTAAATGCGCTCAATACTTAATCGGGGCTCCTTTTGCATTAATTACTGCAGCAATATGGTATGGCATGGTGGCAATCAGCCTGTGGTACTGCTGAGGTGTTATGGAAGCCCAGGTTGCTGGATAGCAGCCTTCAGCTCTTTGTTATGCTGATGTGTCCTTTAATAAAATAAAACTTAAAGGACACGTTGGGGTCCACTGGACTGTAGAGGAGCTGCAGCAGCTGAGTCCCAGAGGAATGTTCAGCTAAGCACAGAGAAAGAAATGAACTAGTGCGTTAAGTGCACACACAAGTAGTAACTAAACAAGGTACAATGCTGGGAGTTAGCAACACTCCAGAAACAAAACTAATAAACTTCTGCACTGCAAGACACCGCTGTGCAGAGCAGGAAGGATTTGGCAGCATGAAACGCCCGAGCACTAGATGGCGGCATACAGAGCTGCAGATAGCTGCTGGCCAGGAAAGGCCTGAAACATAAGTTACTAAAGAGTAGGAGGATCTCTGCAGCACCCAACACATGGGTGTAAAAGCGGCAGTGTGACCACACATACAATGGCGGACCCTGGAATAATGGATCAGTAGCATGGACGCCTCCATGAACGCCTCCGGTGAACCGACACAGTAGAGCGTGCTGCTCACAGCATTCCCCTAGACTTAATTGATGGCTAGGATGACTAGGGAGCTTTCATCAGGAACCCTTGACAACGACTCTCACACACTGCATTTACTGCCAGAGACCTCACCCTAGGTTAGAAAGAGATAGACTAGGCACCGGGGCAGAGCCCACGGAGCCCTTAAATACACTAGAGACAGCCCCAGCCCCCTAGGACAACCAACCACACAGTACCAGACAGCAGGGGGCGTGGCTTAGCGGCACATGACCACAAGGGGCGTGGCTTAGCGGCGCATGACAGCAAGGGGTGTGGCTTAGCGGCACATGAGCAGAAACACAGAAACCACACTTAGAATCCCTAGAACGGAACCTAAATGCTGACAATTACTGACCAGCAGGAAAGGGCCTGGCCAGACACTGTGAGAAAGCCCTTCTCCTGCGTACCGGCGTAACATTCTTCTGCATTGTTGGGTCTGGTGTCTCTCATCATTCTCTTGACAATTTTCTGGCCAATCAAGAACAGTGATACTGTTGTTTTTAAGCCAGGTATTGGTACTTTTGACAGTGTGGACAGGTGCCAAGTCCTGCTGGAGAATGAAATTTCCATCTCCAAAAAGCTTGTCGGCAGAGGGAAGCATGAAGTACTCTAAAATTTCCTGGAAGACTACTGCGCTGACTTTGGTCTTGATAAAACACAGTGAACCTACACTAGCAGATGACATGGCTCAACAAACCTCACTGATTTTGGAAACTTCAAGCAGCTTGGATTGTGGCCTCTCCATTCTTCCTCCAGACTCTGGGACCTTGATTTCCAAGTGAAATGCAAAATTTACTTTCATCTGAAAACAACACCTTAGAGCAACATTCCAGGTCTTTTTCTCCTTGGCCCAGGTAAGACGCTTCTGACGTTGTCTATTGGTCATGAGTGGCTTGACACAAGGAATGTGACACTTGTAGCCCATGTCCTGGATACGTCTGTGTGTGGTGGCTCTTAAAGCAATGACTCCAGCAGCAGTCCACTCCTTGTGAATCTCCCCCAATTTTTTTAATGGCCTTTTCTTAACAATCCTTCCAAGGCTGCTGTTATCCCGGTTGCTTGTGCACCTTTTTCTACCACACTTTTTCTTTCCACTCAACCTTCCATTAATATGCATGGGACAGCACTCTGTGAACAGCCAGCTTTTTTAGCAATGACCTTTTGTGGCTTACCCTCCTTGTGGAGTGTGTCAATGACTGCCTTCTGGACACCTGTCAAGTCATCAGTCTTCCCCATGACTTTGGAGCCTACTGAAACTGACTAAGGGGCCTTTTTAAACACGTAGGAAGCTTTTGCAGGTGTTTTTGTTAATTATCCTAATTTACTGATATAATGACTTTTGTGTTTTTATTGTACGTAAGTCATAATTATCAACATTATCAGAAATAAACACTTGAAATAGATCACTCTGTTTGTAATGACTCTATATAATATATGAGCTTCACTTTTTGTATTGAAAAACTGAAATATATTAACTTTTTGATGATATTCTAATTTTGTGAGAAGCACCTGTAAGTCTAATTAGTTCTTGAACAGGTGCCCAGCATATAGTTGACTATGATAGGTTTTTACTGGCACCGCATGGAAGAGAAATGTTACAGGACCTCATAATTTAAATAACTTCTTTACAATATATAGGTACAAGAAGATCAGCAAAGCTTTACTTAACAGTCAGAATGCTGTAGCAAAAATGATACAAAAATATTAAAACATTCTTGGATGTCATGAAAAATATAGGATGTTCTAGCTTTTGATGTGGGTTGTATTCATTTTAGCATGAACTAATTTATGTAAAGCTGAAAATTTTGTAATGATAGTTATATTATTAAACTTACTTTCATGTACGGGTTAAAACAATGCTTCTTAAAACTGTCTTGTCAAAAGTTTGGAAATTGTTCTTGTCTTCAGTGAGATATTTATTGAAATCTTACTTTTCAAAGAGGCTGTACTCATTTATGTTGAGCACTGTGTGTATACATATATATATATGTATATATATATATATATATATATATATATATATATATATATATATATATAGTCCCTGAAATAACTTGAAACTGGCAAAAGTAATTTTCAATTTTAGAAAATCAATTGATAAAAATCAGACATTGCATTTGAATTGTAATTTTGACAGAAAATTAAAAAAAATAAAAATAAAAAAAGTAATGAAATTGGCTGGGATAAAGATTATGGTACCTTTAACTTTTTCCCTCATGAGCAAAGCACATTTAATCTATAGATCTTAGAGTAATAATAAGTTTCATAATTGACTGTGTTAAAAATGTTCCTGTGCTGCGATAAACTTAGAAAGTGCCCCTGCTATGTACTGTGTAATGGCTTTATCTGACATTGCAGGAACATAACCTGAACTTACCACATGTTCGGGCCAGACAAGGATGGAAAAGTGAGAATGCTGTCAGGACTAGTGTTGAGCGATACCTTCCGATATCAGGAAATATCGTATCGGATTGGATCGGACCGATACCCAAAAAGTATCGGATATCGCCGATTCCGATACCGGAAACCAATGCAAGTCAAAGGGACACAAATATCGGAATGAAAATAAACCCTTTCTTTCCTTGTAGGTTAATTCTACATGAAGGAAAACAACTAACAATAATGTAGAATGTATTACGCGAAAAGCCGGCAATTCATCAGCGGCATACACCGGTACCCGAAAATTTACAACAGAAAGAATAAAGCATCACACATAGATTAGATAGATAGAAACATGTCAGTCACATATATATGAAGTACAGTGACAGTGTTGCTTACTGTACTTGTCATTTAGTGTAAAGGATTTATTTAAAAAAATAATAGTGTTTTCATGCACCGTCTCTTTAAAAAAGCCGGCCGGCAGTTCAGCAGCGGTACCCGACAATTTAGAATAGAAGGAATAGAGCATCACACATAGATTAGATAGATAGAAACATGTCAGTCACATATATATGAAGTACAGTGACAGTGTTGATTACTGTACTTGTCATTTCAGATTTCAGAATATACTTAAAAATAGAATAAAATAGAAAGTTGATACAGGGATTTATTCTGACTGCTGGTTTCAGAGTCGGGAGGGAATTTTTCCTCAGGTGAAGATTGGCTAAATCATTTGGGGTTTTTGCCCTCCTCTGGATCAACTGTAGCAATTACAGAACTAACAGGTCGAACTTGATGGACGCAAGTCTTTATTCGGCTTTACAAACTATGTAACTATGTAACATTTAGTGTTAAAATAAAGGATTTATTTAAAAAAAAATTGGCGTGGGGTTCCCCGTAATTTTAGGCTCTAGCGGAGGTTAAGCAGACAGCTAGGGCAGATGTTTGAAGCCTGGGAAGGCTCTAATACCCACGGAGCTTCCCAGGCTACTAATATCAGCCCCCAGCTGAATATCTAGCCTTTACTAGCTATTAAAATGGGGGACCCCCCCAAAAAAATGACGTGGGGTCCCCCCTAATTTAATAGCTAGCAAAGGCTAGGCAGACAGCGGGGGGGCTGATATTAATAGCCCAGGAAGGGTGCCATGAATATTGGCCCCCTCCCAGGCTAGAAACACCAGCCGTCAGCCGCCCCAGAAATGGCGCATTCATAGGATGCGCCAATTCTGGCACTTAACCTCGCTCTTCCCACTGCCCTGTAGCGGTGGCAGTGGGGTAATAGGGCTGGGGTTGATGTCAGCTTATAATGCCAGCTGACATCAAGCCCAGGTTAGTAATGGAGAGGCATCTATAAGACACCCCCATTACTGACCCCATAGTCAAAGTTAAAAAAAAAAAACAAACACCCAGAATAAAGTCCTTTAATTGAAATAAAGACACAATTCTTTATTGTTCTAAATTAAACCATACTTACCACCACGCCCATTCCAGCTGAAGCCAACGATCTCCTGCAATAAAAGAAAAATAATAAAGCAACATCATCCTTACCTTTCCATGGTTCCCACGACAGCTTCAGCTCTGCTACATCGAGATGACAGGCTGGACCGCAGCAGAGCGCTGCCATTCAGCCTGTCATCCCGCTGACACTGAGAAGAGCAGGCATGCTTGCGCTCCTCAGTGTCTCTCTGTGACGGCATCCAGATGAGCCGAGTTCATGTCCAATGAACTCGGCTCACCTCATGCACGTCACTGACAGCGTGGGAAAATTCTCCTGCACTCAGCGCTTCAGCGTGAGAATTTTCCCATGCTGTCAGTGACGTGCATGAGGTAAGCTGAGTTCATTGGACATGAGCTCACCTCATGCATGTCACTGACAGCGTGGGAAAATTCTCACGCTGAAGCTCTGAGTGCAGGAGAATTTCCCCATGCTGTCAGTGACGTGCATGAGATGAGCTAAGTTCATTGGACATGAGCTCACCTCATGCACGTCACTGACAGCGTGGGAGAATTTTCACGCTGAAGCGCTGAGTGCAGGAGAATTTTCCCACGCTGTCAGTGACATGCATGAGGTCAGCTGAGTGCATTGGACATGAGCTCACCTCATGCACATCACTGACAGCGAGGGAAAATTCTCACGCTGAAGCGCTGAGTGCAGGAGAATTTTCCCACGCTGTCAGTGACGTGCATGATTTGAGCCGAGTTCATTGGACATGAACTCGGCTCATCTGGATGCCGTCACAGAGAGACACTGAGGAGCGCAAGCAAGCCTGCGCTTCTCAGTGTCTGCAGGATGACAGGCTGGATGGCAGCGTTCTGCTGCGGTCCAACCTGTCATCTCGATGTAGCAGAGCTGAAGCTGTCGTGGGAACCATGGAAAGGTAAGGATGATGTTGCTTTATTATTTTTCTTTTATTGCAGGAGATCGTTGGCTTCAGCTGGAATGGGCGTGATGGTAAGTATGGTTTAATTTAGAACAATAAAGAATTGTCTGTTTATTTCAATTAAAGGACTTTTTTCTGGGTGTTGTTTTTTTTTAAAATACTTTACTAGAAATTCATGGTGGTCATGTCTAATATTGGCGTGACCCCATGAATTTCGGGGCTTAGGGCCAGCTGATAATGCCAAGCTGGCCCTAACCCCTTTATTACCCAGTGAGCCACCGCACCAGGGCACTGGATGAGTTGGGTACAGCGCCAGAAGATGGCGCTTCTATGAACGCGCCATTTTCCGGGGTGGCTGCAGACTGCAATTTGCAGCGGGGGTGGCCCAGAAAGCTTGGGCCTCCCAGAGCTGCGGATTCCAGTCCCCAGCTGCCTAGTTGTACCTTGCTGGACACAAATATAGTGCGAAGCCCCACGTCAATTTTTTTTAAATTATTTCATGAAATAATTTAGAAAAAAAGGGCTTCCCTATATTGTTGTGTCCGGCCAGGTACAAATAGGCAGCAGGTGGTTGGGGACAGCCCGTTCCTGCCTGCTGTACCTGGCTGGACACAAATATAGTGCGAAGCCCCACGTCAATTTTTTTTTAATTATTTCATGAAATAATTAAAATAAAAAGGGCTTCCCTATATTGTTGTGTCCGGCCAGGTACAAATAGGCAGCTGGTGGTTGGGGGCAGCCCATTCCTGCCTGCTGTACCTGGCTGGACACAAATATAGTGCAAAGCCCCACGTCAATTTTTTTTAAATTATTTCATGAAATAATAAAAAAAAAAATGGCTTCCCTATATTGTTGTGTCCGGACAGGTACAAATAGGCAGCTGGGAGTTGGGGGCAGCCCGTTCCTGGATTCTGTACCTGGCTGGCATACAAAAATATGGCGAAGCCCACGTCAAAATTTTTGGGAAAAAATTATTAAAAAATAAATAATAATTTAGGGACTGCATCTTTATTAACCCCTCAAGTGTCATTTAGTGTTAAAATAAAGGATTTATTAAAAATATAATTGGCGTGGGATCCCCCATAATTTTAGTCTCTAGCGGAGGTTAAGCAGACGACTGGGGCAGATGTTTGAAGCCTGGGAAGGGGGTAATACCCACGAAGCTTTCCAGGCTTTCCAGCTGAATACCTTGCCTTTACTAGCTATTAAAATGGGAGACCCCCCAAAAAAATGACGTGGGGTCCCCCCTATTTTAGTAGCTAGCAAAGGCTAGGCAGACAGCTGGGGGCTGATATTAATAGCCCAGGAAGGGTGCCATGAATATTTGCCCCCTCCCAGGCTAGAAACACCAGCCGTCAGCCACCCCAGAAATGGCGCATCCATAGGATGCGCCAATTCTGGCACTTAGCCTCGCTCTTCCACGCTGCCCTGGTGTCGTGGCAGGGGGTAATAGTTGTGGGGTTCATGTTAGCGCCAGCTGCATGAAGCCCAGGTTAGTAATGATGGGGGTCTATAAGACACCCCCATTACTAACCTACAAAGTGTTAAAAATAAAAAACACACACTACACCCAGAAAAAAATAATTTATTTGAAATAAAACACACCATTTTATTTAATTCTTAGTTTACTAAAAAAAAATAGTTACCTGTCCATGTTCCTGCGCTGATCTCCCATGCACAGCTGTCACATCTGGAGATGGTGACAGCTGTGCATGGCTGCTGTAAGCTCACACTGCCGGGAACACGTCCGCTCCCGGTAGCAGGAGCCACTGACTGAGGTCACCGGGTGCATTCAGTCAGCGCAGCTCCGGAGACCTCCTTTACGGTACTGCTGTACCGTGGGAATTTCTCACAGTACAGCAGGGCCGTAAAGGAGCTAACCGGAGCAGTGCTGCCTGAACTCCGGCGAACCCGCTTATGCAATGACGGGGCTGCTCTACGGCCCCATCATTCTAGCGGCGGCAGCGGTTCAGAGCGGTCACATTCTATGTGGCTGCTCTAAATTGGAGATCTTCGTGGGACTCTCGTGGACTACTACGGAGGGGTAAGGATAAGGTTGTGGTTTATTATTTTATATTTTATTACAGGAGATCGATGGCTTCGGGGAATTAGGTGTCTAGGTGAGTATAGGTGTATTTTTTTATTTTTTACTTTATTTTAGGTGGCAATCGGCGGGGACAGGTAATGTATAAACTAATTTATTTTAGGTAACCACTGGCCACCAATGAAATGTATTTAAAATTTATTGCGGTCCAACAACCCCCCCAAAAAATATGGGGGCTTAAATAAAACATGTATTGGGGCAAAAATAGAAAACTATGGGGGACAAAATAACATATGGGCCAGTTTAAAGGGCAATTTAAATAGCAGGATAAGGCTGTTGGGAACTACTCCCATCAAGCTGATCCTGCTGGCACGAGTGGATGGGGGACAGACATAGGCCGATGGGAGTAGTAGTGTCACATCGGCCTATGTCTGCTTGCACGCACACACCCGCACACCCCGCGCACACACACTGCACCCACCCCGCGCACACACACCGCACAGACACCCACACACACCAATCTTGACCGGTCTGATCGTCTGGGAGGTGAGGCTGACCTGTGCGGCCGTGGGAAAGTTCATGTGAGTTCATGCAATGCAGTCAAGCATGAACTCACATGAACCCTCTGAGGGCACCTCGGCTACTTCAAATGAACAGCTGATCGGCATCACCTGATACCTCAGCTGTTCATTTGAATAACCGGCAGGAAAGCGCAGCACAGAACGGGAAAGCCGGCGGTGAAGTCTTTTCACTGCCGGCTTCCCCGCCCGGGTCCTTCGCTCCCCGCTCCTTGGTGCTGCGCTCCCCGCCCGGTCCAAACTTACGATCAGGATGGGGGGAGCGGAGGATCGGGGTGGGAGGCTGCCGGGAAGCAGTATGGGGCTGTGTCATTGTTTAAAAGCCGGCGGCTTTTTACCGCCCGCCGGCTTTTGAACAATCAGGAGAATTCTCTCACGCTGGGATGGCATTCTGATGACAGGCTGGATCGCAGCTGAGCACTGCCATCCAGCTTGTCATCCTTCAGAGACACTGCAGAGCGCAGGCATTATGTGAACTTCCGATTCCGGTATTCGATATTGTAAAAGTATCGGAAATAAGTATCGGAATTCCGATACCGCGAATATCGGCCGATACCCGATATTTCAGTATCGGAATGCTCAACACTAGTCAGGACAGAATGGGATTACAGCTGAATCTTTTTGTGAAGAAAAACATTTCCCTGCTTGTTTAAAAACATGTTTTACCTCACAGAAACATGCAATAAGCTGTCTAAAAACATCTACCAAAACAACCCTGGTCCATACAGCCAAGCAGAGGACAACCTGACAGAATGGAAAGTGGAACCTCTGCTTTGAAGGACTGCATGTCCATGCTTATTACATGAATATCGAAATTGCCAACATAAAATGCTAGATTAATATATGTGACTGACGGTTGCCGATCTGGATATCAGCTGATCATTGGGCTAGAAAAAAATGTAGTAGTGATTTCACTGCTCTTTTCAAGTAAAGGACTTGGACCTCCCAGTAGGAATGTCAGCTTCCAATTCCAAGCAATCCTACATTTATTATCTATCCTGTGGATATGTGATAAACGTTGATTGGACAGCTCATTAAGTCGGTGTTTTGCCTTCTCTGGGTTAACTGTAGCTCACCAAAAAAGATAGGTTGAAATACTGATATATATTTTTAAACACCCCTCCCCTCAAATATGTAACTACATATATGTATGCAATTGACAAACTGTTTATTAATTATTTTTCATAATCTTAAAATACATAAAGGATTATGTAATAAATAAGGACTATTTGTAGTTATTAGTGATATCAGATTGCAAGAGCCAAAGCTCGATTATAAACTAAGATTTAACAGAAGGATCTAGTAATTATATCCAACCCATAAACCACTCACTTTAAGACATTTTAATAAAACAAAGTTGAAAAAGTTTTCAGTAACAATGACATGCTATTAATTGGAGGATGGAACTATGTACAGGTTATAAAGCAGTATAATTACAAGTCATACTAGTGATTGAAATGCACAGATCTGACACCTCTCATAACATTTTATACAAGTGTTTCATTTGTCTGAAACATAATAGACTACTTCTTTTCTTTGGCATTGCTATAATTATGGATTATTTTACTAATACAATGCTTCTATAGTGGTAAGTCATTCTAATTAATGTGGCTGTCATAAGGTGATATTTGCATTTGCATTATTTAAATAACACAGTTGGAATTTATTCGTCATTGACTTCCCTGTGAATTCACATAACAGAGAATTGAGTGAATTTGTAAAAGTTTTAAATCATGGAGCAAACTGAAAACTGTTCATAAAGAAATATATGACAATAAACATAAAGGATATATGACTTTCTTTGTACACTTTACAATTGAGATTCTTATAATGCTGTGTATTCCTTTCTTTTTTTATTTGCTTATCTGCATAGTCTATATGTTGCTTATACTGTATATATAGTTACATAGTTAAGTAGGTTGAATAAAAACCTAGGTTCATTAAGTTCAACTTTCCTCCCCCAATTGTATGAGAAAATCAATACTCCCTTTATCAATTTATTAAGTTTTAACTTCTGTTTCGCTTTGACTTAGAGACCTAGGGCCTAAAACGTGTAAACATTTTCTGCCTTGTCTGTGTTAGATGTAATGGGAAGCTCAATAAAAATACCCCTAAGGGCTCGAGGTGTGTTAATGTCTTGTTCCTGTGTGTATTTGATTTAATGGCAAGGGCAATATATGCTTTTCTTATTTGGATGCTGGTATCACTTTTTCTTTTTGTCTAACATCCATTTTGGGTTCATATAAAGACAATGAATTTTACCTTTAAAAAAAAACATTGCAACATTTTTATTCATTTAAAATAGAAATATGTCTATTAGTAACTGGTTTAATATTTCTTTCTCCTTTATCGGCTACATGTGACAAATATAGCTTTTGAGATAAATATATATATATATACAGTACAGACCAAAAGTTTGGACACACCTTCTCATTTAAAGATTTTTCTGTATTTTCATGACTTTGAAAATTGTACATTCACACTGAAGGCATCAAAACTATGAATTAACACATGTGGAATTATATACTTAACAAAAAAGTGTGAAACAACTGAAAATATGTCTTATATTTTAGGTTCTTCAAAGTAGCCACCTTTTGCTTTGATGACTGCTTTGCACACTTTTGGCATTCTCTTGATGAGCTTCAAGAGGTAGTTACCGGAAATGGTTTTCACTTCACAGGTGTGCCCTGTCAGGTTTAATAAGTGGGATTTCTTGTCTTATAAATGGGGTTGGGACCATCAGTTGTGTTGTGCAGAAGTCTGGTGGATACACAGCTGATAGTCCTACTGAATAGACTGTTAGAATTTGTATTATGGCAAGAAAAAGCAGCTAAGTAAAGAAAAACGAGTGGCCATCATTACTTTAAGAAATGAAGGTCAGTCAGTCTGAAAAATTGGGCAAACTTTGAAAGTGTCCCCAAGTGCAGTTGCAAAAACCATCAAGTGCTACAAAGAAACTGGCTCACATGAGGACCGCCCCAGGAAAGGAAGACCAAGAGTCACCTCTGCTTCTGAGGATAAGTTTATCCGAGTCACCAGCCTCAGAAATTGCAGGTTAACAGCAGCTCAGATCAGAGACCAGGTCAATGCCACACAGAGGTCTAGCAGCAGACACATCTCTTCAACAACTGTTAAGAGGAGACTTTGTGCTGCAGGCCTTCATGGTAAAATAGATGCTAGGAAACCACTGCTAAGAACAGGCAACAAGCAGAAGAGACTTGTTTGTGCTAAAGAACACATTGAATGGACATTAGACCAGTGGAAATCTGTGCTTTGGTCTGATGAGTCCAAATTTGAGATCTTTGGTTCCAACCACCGTGTCTTTGTGCGACGCAGAAAAGGTGAACGGATGGACTCTACATGCCTGGTTCCCACCGTGAAGCATGGAGGAGGAGATGTGATGGTGTGGGGGTGCTTTGCTGGTGACACTTTTGGGGATTTATTCAAAATTGAAGGCATACTGAACCAGCATGGCTACCACAGCATCTTGCAGCAGCATGCTATTCCATCCGGTTTGCATTTAGTTGTACCATCATTTATTTTTCAACAGGATTTTGAAGCCAAACACACCTCCAGGCTGTGTAAGGGCTATTTGACCAAGAAGGAGAGTGATGGGGTGCTACGCCAGATGACCTCACCTCCACAGTCACCAGACCAGAACCCAACCGAGATGGTTTGGGGTGAGCTGGATCGCAGAGTGAGGGCAAAAGGGCCAACAAGTGCTAAGCATCTCTGGGAACTCCTTCAAGATTGTTGGAAGACCATTTCCAGTGACTAACTCTTGAAGCTCATCAAGAGAATGCCAAGAGTGTGCAAAGCAGTCATCAAAGCAAAAGGTGGCTAGTTTAAAAAACCTAGAATATAAGACATATTTTTAGTTGTTTGACACTTTTTTGCTAACTATATAATTCCACATGTGTTAATTCATAGTTTTGATGCCTTCAGTGTGAATGTACAATTTTCATGGTCATGAAAATATTGAAAAATCTTTAAATGAGAAGGTGTGTCCAAACTTTTGGTCTGTACTGTATATATATATATATTTATATATATATACATATATATGTAGAGAGAGAGAGAGAGTGAGAGAGAGAGAGTACAGACCAAAAGTTTGGGCTCACCTTCTCATTTAAAGATTTTTCTGTATTTTCATGACTTTGAAAAATGTACATTCACACTGAAGGCATCAAACCTATGAATTAACACATGTAGAATTATATACTTAACAAAAAAGTGTGAAACAACTGAAAATATGTCTTATATTCTAGGTTCTTTAAAGTAGCCACCTTTTGCTTTGATGACTGCTTTGCACACTTTTGGCATTCTCTTGATGAGCTTCAAGAGGTAGTCACCGGAAATGGTTTTCACTACACAGGTGTGCCCTGTCAGGTTTAATAAGTAGGATTTCTTGCCTTATAAATGGGGTTGGGACCATCAGTTGTGTTGTGCAGAAGTCTGGTGGATACACAGCTGATAGTCCTACTGAATAAACTGTTAGAATTTGTATTATGGCAAGAAAAAAGCAGCTAAGTAAAGAAAAACGAGTGGCCATCATTACTTTAAGAAATGAAGGTCAGTCAGTCTGAAAAATTGGGATAACTTTGAAAGTGCAGTTGCAAAAACCATCAAGTGCTACAAAGAATCTGGCTCACATGAGGACCGCCCCAGGAAAGGAAGACCAAGAGTCACCTCTGCTTCTGAGGATTAGTTTATCCGAGTCACCAGCCTCAGAAATCACAGGTTAACAGTAGCTCAGATTAGAGACCGAGTTCTAGGAGCAGACGCATCTCTACAACAACTGTTTAGAGGAGACTTTGTGCAGCAGGCCTTCATCGTAAAATAGCTGCTAGGAAACCACTGCAAAGGACAGGCAACAAGCAGAAGAGACTTGTTTGGGCTAAAGAACACAAGGAATGGACATTAGACCATTTGAATTCTGTGCTTTGGTCTGATGAATCCAAATTTGAGATCTTTGGTTCCAACCACCGTGTCTTTGTGCGACGCAGAAAAGGTGAACGGATGGACTCTACATGCCTGGTTCCCACTGTGAAGCATGGAGGAGGAGGTGTGATTGTGTGGGGGTGCTTTGCTGGTGACACTTTTGAGGATTTATTCAAAATTGAAGGCACACTGAACCAGCATGGCTGCCACAGCATTTTGCAACGGCATGCTATTCCATCCGGTTTGCGTTTAGTTGGACCATCATTTATTTTTCAACAGGACAATGACCGCAAACACACCTCCAGGCTGTGTAAGGGCTATTTGACCAAAAGGGAGAGTGATGGGGTGCTACGCCATAGGATCTGGCCTCCACAGTCACCAGACCTGAAACCAATCGAGATGGTTTGGGGGGAGCTGGACCACAGAGTGAAGGCAAAAGGACCAACAAGTGCTAAGTATCTCTTTGGAACTCCTTCAAGATTGTTGAAAGACCATATCCGGTGACTACCTCTTGAAGCTCATCAAGAGAATGCCAAGAGTATGCAAAGCAGTTATCAAAGCGAAAGGTGGCTGCTTTGAAGTACCTAGAATATAAGACATATTTTCAGTTGTTTCACACTTTTTTGTTAAGTATTTAATTCCACATGTGTTAATTCATAGTTTTGATGCCTTCAGTGTGAATGTACAATTTTTAAAGTCATGAAAATACAGAAAAATCTTTAAATGAGAAGGTGTGTCCAAACTTTGGTCTGTACTGTATATATATATATATGTATATATATATATATATATATATAGTACTGTTCAAAAGTTTGGGGTCATTTAGAAATTTCATTGTTTTTGAAAGAAAAGCACATTTTTTTTCAATGAAGCTAACATTAAAGGAATCAAAAATACACTCTATACATTGTTAATGTGGTAAATGACTATTCTAGCTGCAAACGTCTTGTTTTTATTGCAGCATCTACATATGTGTATAGAGGCCCATTTCCAACAACCACCACTCCAATGTTTTAATGGTACATTGTGTTTGCTAACTGTGTAAGAAGGCTAATGGATATTTAGAAAACCCTAGAAAACCCTTGCACAAGTATGCTAGCCCAGCTGAAAATGGTTTGGCTGATTTGAGAAGCTATAAAATTGACCTTCCTTTGAGCTAGTTGAGAATCTGGAGCATTACATTTGTTTATTCTATGAAACTCTCAAAATGGCCAGAAAAAGAGAACTTTCATGTGAAACTCGACAGTCTATTCTTTTTCTTAGAAATGAAGGCTATTCCATCTGAGAAATTGCCATGAAACTGAAGATTTCCTACAACGGTGTGTACTACTCCCTTCAGAGGAGAGCACAAACAGGCTCTAACCAGAGTAGAAAGAGACCCCATTTGAGAAATCGACGCCTCACAGCTCCTCAACTGGCAGCTTCATTAAATAGTACACGCAAAACGCCAGTGTCAACGTCTACAGTGAAGAGGTGACTCCTGGATGCTGGCCTTCAGGGCAAAGTGGCAAAGAAAAAGCCATATCTGAGACTGGCTAATAATGGAAAAGTTTTATATGGGCAAAAGAACACAGACATTGGACAGAGGAAGATTGGAAAAAAGTTTTATGGACAGATGAATAAAAGTTTGAGGTGTTTGGATCACACAGAAGAATATTTGTGAGATGAAGAACAACTGAAAAGATGCTAGAAGAGTGCCTGATGCCATCTGTCAAGCATGGTGGAGGTAATGTGATGGTCTGGGGTTGCTTTGGTGCTGGTAACGTGGGAGATTTGTACAAGGTAAATGGGATTTTGAATAGAGATGAGCGTTGTTCGACTCGAACTGTTCGCCAATCTCAAATTCGAGCTGTTTTGGGCGGTGTTCGAGCCGTTCGGCGAACACGAACGATTTGAGAAAAATTCGGCTGTTCGAGGTTATGTTCGATAACTGTTCGTGCACCAAAATCATAACTGGATTTTTTCTCAGTAATGATGAAAATTAATGTTAATATGCAGTTTGAGTGTACAGCGGGGCGGGGGGAGGGGCAGGGGATGGATCTCTGCTGGAATAATGAAGATCTCCATTTTTTTTTCTCTTTCCCGCATTTACAGTGGGGAGGTGCAATCTGTCAGCCTATCAGCAGCGCACACACGGAGAGAAGTGCTTTTTTTTCACACAAGCAAGGGCATGTGTCATTGGCAGTGTATGTCACATGTCCGTGCCCTATAAGACCAAGCCATTTTACCCGTCGCCACCGTTTTCTCACTGCTGCAGCTGCGTGTTAGACGGCACCGCTGTTGCTGTGTGCGCTATACCTTGTTAATTTCAAGCCAATTTTCGCACAAATCTACAGATAGCTTGGGAGTAGGGAATAGTTGTGATTGCAGTCCTTTTAAGGACTACGTTACATCATTTCATACAACTTTTATCAGGCAGGTCTGTGCTCTTAAATAGATAGGTTGGGAGTAAAGACTAATTGTAATTGCAGTCCTTTTCAGGGCTAGGTTACATCAGTTCCTATAACTTTTTGCCAGGCTGGTCTGTGCCAGTGCTGTGCAAGTTTTTTTCACAGCATTTGGCTGAATCTAGCAAAGCTAGTCCTTTTTGGCCTATTGCAGAGTGTGTTAGTCAGTGGAGTAGCCTATTTGTGTTGCAAGATACACCACCTGTGTATAGAATACCAATTTTTTTACTGCACCTAGTGAAGTAAAACCTTTTGGGCATAGCATCATTCTATTAGTCCATCTATACTGAACTATTGAATATAATTTTTTTCTGCATCTAGCTCTGAAAAAATATTTGGCCTTCTAGCTGTGTGTGGGATGTGTTCTATTAGTCCATCTATACTGACCTCCATCAGGTTGCAAAGTGAATATAATTTTTTTCTGCATCTACCTCTGAAAAAATATTTGGGCTTCTAGCAGTGTGTGCGACTTGTTCTATTAGTCCATCTATACTGACCTCCATCACATTGCAAATTGAATGTAATTTTTTTCTGCATCTAGCTCTGAAAAAATATTTGGCCTTCTAGCTGTGTGTGGGACTTGTTCTATTAGTCCATCTATACTGACCTCCATCAGGTTGCAAACTGAATATATATTTTTTCTGCATCTACCTCTGAAAAAATATTTGGCCTTCTAGCAGTGTGAGGGACTTTCTCTATTAGTCCATCTATACTGACCTCCATCAGGTTGCAAATGAAAAATAATTTTTATCTGCATCTAGCTCTGAAAAAATATTTGGCCTTCTAGCAGTGTGTGGGACTTTCTCTATTAGTCCATCTATACTGACCTCCATCAGGTTGCAAATTCAAAATATTTTTTTGTCTGCATCTAGCTCTGAAAAAATATTTGTCTTTCTAGCAGTGTGTGGGACTTTCTATATTAGTTCATCTATACTGACCTCCATCAGGTTGCAAATTCAAAATAATTTTTATCTGCATCTAGGTCTGAAAAAATATTTGGCCATCTAGCAGTGTGTGCGACTTGTTCTATTAGTCCATCTATACTGACCTCCATCAGGTTGCAAATTCAAAATAATTTTTTGTCTTCATCTAGCTCTGAAAAAATATTTGGCCTTCTAGCAGTGTGTGGGACTTCCTCTATTTGTCCCTCTATACTGGCCTCCATCAGGTTGCAAATGAAAAATTATTTTTTGTCTGCATCTAGCTCTGAAAAAATATTTGGCCTTCTAGCAGTGTGTGGGACTTTCTCTATTAGTTCATCTATACTGACCTCCATCAGGTTGCAAATGAAAAATAATTTTTATCTGCATCTAGCTCTGAAAAATATTTGGCCTTCTAGCAGTGTGTGGGACTTTCTCTATTAGTCCATCTATACTGACCTCCATCAGGTTGCAAATGAAAAATAATTTTTATCTGCATCTAGCTCTGAAAAAATATTTGGCCTTCTAGCAGTGTGTGGGACTTTCTCTATTAGTCCATCTATACTGACCTCCATCAGGCTGCAAATGAAAAATATTTTTTTGTCTGCATCTAGCTCTGAAAAAATATTTGGCCTTCTAGCAGTGTGTGGGACTTTCTCTATTAGTCCATCTATACTGACCTCCATCAGGTTGCAAATTCAAAATAATTTTTATCTGCATCTAGCTCTGAAAAAATATTTGGCCTTCTAGCAGTGTGTGAGACTTTCTGTATTAGTCCATCTATACTGACCTCCATCAGGTTGCAAATGAAAAATAATTTTTATCTGCATCTAGCTCTGAAAAATATTTGGCCTTCTAGCAGTGTGTGGGACTTTCTCTATTAGTCCATCTATACTGACCTCCATCAGGTTGCAAATGAAAAATAATTTTTATCTGCATCTAGCTCTGAAAAAATATTTGGCCTTCTAGCAGTGTGTGGGACTTTCTCTATTAGTCCATCTATACTGACCTCCATCAGGTTGCAAATGAAAAAAAATTTTTTGTCTGCATCTAGCTCTGAAAAAATATTTGGCCTTCTAGCAGTGTGTGGGACTTTCTCTATTAGTCCATCTATACTGACCTCCATCAGGTTGCAAATGAAAAATAATTTTTATCTGCATCTAGCTCTGAAAAAATATTTGGCCTTCTAGCAGTGTGTGGGACTTTCTCTATTGGTTCCTCTATACTGACCCCCATCAGGTTGCAAATTAAAAATAATTTTTATCTGCATCTAGCTCTGAAAAAATATTTGGCCTTCTAGCAGTGTGTGGGACTTTCTCTATTAGTCCATCTATACTGACCTCCATCAGGTTGCAAATTCAAAATAATTTTTTGTCTGCATATAGCTCTGAAAAAATATTTGGCCTTCTAGCAGTGTGTGGGACTTTCTCTATTAGTCCATCTATACTGACCTCCATCAGGTTGCAAATGAAAAATAATTTTTATCTGCATCTAGCTCTGAAAAAATATTTGGCCTTCTAGCAGTGTGTGGGACTTTCTCTATTAGTCCATCTATACTGACCTCCATCAGGTTGCAAATTCAAAATAATTTTTTGTCTGCATCTAGCTCTGAAAAAATATTTGGCCTTCTAGCAGTGTGTGGGACTTTCTCTATTAGTCCATCTATACTGACCTCCATCAGGTTGCAAATGAAAAATAATTTTTATCTGCATCTTGCTCTGAAAAAATATTTGGCCTTCTAGCAGTGTGTGGGACTTTCTCTATTAGTCCATCTATACTGACCTCCATCAGGTTGCAAATTCAAAATAATTTTTATTTGCATCTAGCTCTGAAAAAATATTTGGCCTTCTAGCATTGTGTGGGACTTATTGTATTAGGCCATCCATACCAAGCTCCACCAGCTTTTAAATTAATAATAATTTTTTGCTGCATCTTGCCCTGAAAATAATTTTTCTTCCCAATAGTGGTAGCAATAGAAATATGCGGCGCGCGCCTGGCTTTCAAAAATATACGCTTCATAACAAAAAACACCAGCCTAGCGCACTGCATTAATAAGATGGCATCATCGTCTCTCCCAGTGCTAGGCCTACTACCCAGGCTAGCATTCCATTGCCTAAAACACAATGTGTGGGTCCGCGCTAGCCACTATGCTCAGGGGTCTAAAGCTGCTGCTAACGCTTTATAACATTTCAATTGGCAGATTTTCACAGAGCTCTTCCACAACGCCCACCCATCGGGCAACAGTTGCCCACCTTCCCTATGGGATCTAGTGGCGAATAGTTGATGCCATTAATCAGAATGTCAGTTGCCCCATCGACGAGGCAAGCATACGGTAATGCATGGGAAGAGTGGACACGACTAGTAGCAGGCAGACGGGTTGACCAATGTGAACAATCCAGATCACAAGTCACCATAGAATTTCTCCACCAGCTAATTATGAGGGGCATATCAGGGGCGTCAGCGCAGCGGTGTCTGACCGGAGTAGCATTTCACTTCCAACTACTGAATTGGGGAGATGTGACAAAGGTTCATCATCAGACAATCCATAAAAGGGTGGAAAAGGGGTCAGCCAAGTCAGGAGTGTAGACGTCCCGTCCCGTGTCACTAAAACTGATTTCTCACATCATATCCCTAACACCATTAACATGACACTCACAATTTGAAGCAACACTACTGTCTACTGCATTTTTGATCGCCTTCTTCGGGGCGCTATGTATAAGAGAATTAGTCCCTCAATCCAAAATTGCCACCAGTGGAGGCTTATTACACCAGGACGTAGTCATAGCCAATAATGCAATACGTCTACGCATACACAAATCGAAAACGGTTCCAGCGGGCAGGGGCACTTGCGTACTTCTACAACTCACAAACGGTACACTGAGTCGGGTAACAATAGTAAAAACATATCTAACCATCAGATCACAAAGTAATTTCTTCCTATCACACATTGATGGAATGCCATTATCAAGAAACCAGTTCCAAGCTATATTTAATAAATGCATAACATCGGCAAGGAACCACCCCAAAGATTACGGGACACACTCATTCCGCATAGGCACGGCCACGGAAGCAGCAAGAGCAGGACTGTCAGAAACGGAAGTTCAGAGTATAGGGAGATGGCGATCCACGTGTTTGGCAAGATACATAAGACCGGACTTGTTATCCTAACGTGGCTTGTTTCTTTTACAGGTGACGCTAAGCCAACAGTGTGGGTGATAGGCCACTAGTATATGTATTTTGCAGAAAAAAGGGCGAAAGTCTGCCCAGGCGGAAGGAAATTAGAGTTTCATAACACATATTTCAACTAGAGAGGTATTAGAGGCTTGCTATGGCTACAGGTACTAATGGAGGTAATCAAGGTAGGGAGAGAGGCAAGATGTCCGGTCATCTTAGTTATACAGGCCGGGGGAAACAACCTAGGTCATCCCAACAGCGCAAAACTAATGGCAATAATGAAACTAGACACTGAGCGCTTCAGAGAATTTTTCACAAAACTAGCTATAGTATGGTCAGAGATTGTGCCGATAGCGCTATGGCAAGGTGCGCGAGACATCACGGCCATCGAACGGACAAGGCGGGTAATAAATATTCGGAGGGCAAAATTTAGAAGAGACAGAGGCGGTGTAGTGGTATGACACCGACAACTGGAAGGAGATAAAGCAGGCCTCATACGACCCGACGTTGTTAACTTAATGGATATTGTACTGGACATATTCCTGTCAGGACTCCAGGACGGAGTGGAACAAGCGTTAAGAGTGATGGGTGGGGGTCAGATTCCTGCATACGAGTACGCAGGATCCTCCGTGGCCTGGAAATAGAAAGGACATGTTGGAGAGTTACACTTGTTGGCCAACTTGCCGGAGTGGAGACCCAGGGCATGCTGCAACAAGCTGAAATATTTTAGAAATAAAATGCCTTTCTAATGGAATGAGTATAAAGAGTTAATAAAGCTGTGACCGATCCTCACCCATCCAGTTGTAAGAGTTACATTACTGTATTGTCAAGGAAAGGGGGGCGGTAGGGGGGCTGAGCGTCTGGGTTTGGTTGGGGGTCCCTGCCTAGGCTAGATGCATTTAAAAATTCTTATTAGATACACAGGCGGTGCAGCTTGCTTCGCAGCTGGGCTACTACGCCCAAAGTATTGCCTAGGCTAGATGCAGTTAAAAATTCTACGCTGACTAGCAGACACTGAAGATTTGGAGCAGAACTCTGAGTAAACAGCTCTTCAGACTCAACAATCTGTGTTACCCCAAGCCATAGTGTATGTAGTTTCTTACAGTTAAAAGGGGGGGAAGCGACCCAACCCACCTGGAATTAACGATGCCAACATCACGTAAGACACAGCAAGGGGACTCCAAAAAGAGTCTTCATTTTTTCCCAAAATTGTGCACTGACACAACTTAAGTGGCATCAATTGCCCCACAGTTGCTTAAAACGGTTGGTGAGGTGATTTTACCAAATCCTCAAGGTTTTAGTCTCCCAAGGATAACACAGGGGTAGAAAAGTCCTTGCGAATCCATGATTTGTTCATCTTTATGAACGTGAGTCTGTCTACATTCTCAGTGGACAGACGCGTGCGCTTATCTGTCAGCACACCACCAGCAGCGCTGAACACACGTTCAGAGAGAACACTGGCTGCAGGGCATGACAAGATCTCCAAGGCGTGAGTGGCGAGCCATTTTTCCAGATTGGAAAACCAAAATGAGCAAGGGTCCAGTGACACAGTCATGGCTTCGATGTTCACTTGGAGATACTCCTGCACCATCCTCTCTAGGCATTGACTATGTGTCAGACTTCTTGTCTCCTGTGGCCTTGCAAAGGATGGGCTAAAGAAGTGGTGAAACGATTCCACAAAATTGCTGTTACCAGCAGATACTGTGTTACTGTTACGGTTTGAGTGATGAAGACTCGACAGTCCCACGGTTGGCAAGTTAGAACTGTGAGATTCACTACATGCACCACTGGTGTTTGGTGGAAAAGCACATGTAAGATTCTGCAACAGCGTCTGCAGATACTCCTGCATGCGTCAATCCCTTTTTATGGCAGGAATTATTTCAGCAAATTTACTTTTGTACCGGGGATCTAAGAGTGTGGCAACCCAGTAGTCGGGATTACTTCGAATTCTGACAATCTGAGGGTCATGTTGCAGGTAGTGCAGCAAGAAGGCACTCATGTGTTTTGCGCATTCCAGGAGGACCAAGTCCTTGTTGTGTTGGTAGCGAGGTAAGAATCATGCTTCCTTCCTTTCCCCTCTCCCCCCAACCTCGCACAACAGAAATGTGATCAAGGTCTCCCTCATCTGATGAGTCTTCCATGCCCATCGCCAGTTCATCCTCCACTTCTTCCTCGGCTCCTGCACCTTCCTCAACAGTTTGGCTGCTATCATGCGCCCTGGTTAATCCCTCTCCCCCACCCTCCCATGCCTGCTGCCTTGGTGCTGCCAACCATCTGGACCTTGGAGATGTTATCCCTTCTGCATACGACTCCTCCTCTACTTCCTCCACCTCCTCTTGTCCCACCACCTGACTCTGAATTCTGTTTAATGTGTGCTCCAGCATGTAAATCACCGGAATAGTCATGCTGATAATGGCATCGTCGTCATCACTAAACATCTTTGTCGCCATTACAAAACTGTGCAGAAGGGTGTGTGGCGCCCCTGAGGGTTCAGTCGCCACAGAGTTACTGCATCTCACCCAGAGGTGTGGTATCTCACCCTCAGGTAAGGAAGGCATATGGCTCGGGACCCTAACACCTGCATCCAACACATACCCGAAGTGGGGGTAGGGCGAGATTACTCCTAAGGGAGAGCACAGTCCCAGGTCCCTAGCTGGTGGGAGGGTCCTATGTAGTGGGTGCTTAGGGGAGCAGCTTAGCAGAGCACATGACAAGGAGAGTATAGATAGGAAGCCATCTTAGAAAGAGCAAGCCAGTCAGAGGAGGAAAAGTTACTGGAGCAGAGGCTCGGCATGAGCTCTGCTCCAGAGGCGGGCCTAGCCTGGGAGGCCCAGGACTGAAGGAGAGAAGAGAGGAGTGGGAGCAGGAAGGCTCCAGGAACCGAAGGGACCCTAGGGCTACGGGCCGTGTAGAAGGCCACCCGTACTCCTGCTGCTACCAGGAGGTAGAGGGGTCAGGTCAGATAAGGGGAACCGGTCCCTCAACTAGCGGAGAAACAGCAAGGCTCAACTAGAAACCAGAGGTTGCAGCATTTCATGTACTGCAGGTAAAAGTCCACACCAGTCTCACTAAGAAGGAAGCCACATAGGACCCAAGGGACGGAACACAAGTCGCCCGCCAAGGCCCGAGGAAACCGGATAGAAGTGTCACTGGGTGTGAGGTGCAGGGAGAAGGCCAGAGAAAGGACACACAGAAGGGGGTCCTGCTAAGTACTCCGGAGCTATCTGGGGGTGGACTGAGCCCCTCACTGAGTACGCACAGCACGACGGGTGAGATTGCTCTGGTACCTGTAATCTGGACTGCAACAACTGTGATTAAAGATCTTGGGACTGCATAACACGGACTCTGTGTTCATTACTGACTCCCTGCACTACAACCACCATCATCCACCCACAATGCCCTGAAGCTACACTCTTCCTGTGGTGAGTAATAATACCATTGCTGCAAAACCACCAGCTTCAGAGGACTGTTCCGCAGCCATGGCCCCTTTTGCCCCACTCCAGAGGTGGCATAGTCGGACATTATAAAACCCATATATACAAATTACCCTTGGATTGACCGCCCTGGATCACGGACCGGGTCACCGCCACAGTGACTACAACCCCCAGCGTCTACCGGCCCGGCTCAGGGTACCCCACGGCCCAGGGGGCGCGTCAACTTCATAGGTCCCTGATCTGAGACCACTCCTGCAGCGTGATTTGCCCCACCTCTGGATCTCGTTGGCCCAGGCTATACGTCAGAACGTATTGCACCAGGGCTTGTCGGTGCTGCCACAGTCGCTGCAACATGGTCAGAGTTGAATTCCACCGTGTCGGCACATCGCATTTCAGCCGGTGAACTGGCAGGCCCAACGACTTCTGTAGAGATGTAAGTCATTGAGCTGAGGGATGCAAACGGCGGAAGTGAGCACACAGCGACCGTGCCCTCTGCAGAAGGCCATCTAGTCCGGGATAGTGGGCTAACAATTTATGGACAACCAGGTTCAACACGTGAGCCATACAAGGCACGTGTGTGACATTGCCCCGGCGTAGGGCCGCACCCAGGTTTGCAGCATTGTCGCACACGGCCTTCCCTGGTTGCAGGTCCAGTAGAGACAACCATTCATGAAACTGGGTCTCCAGAGCTGACCACAACTCCTCAGCTGTGTGACTCACATTTCCCAGACATTTCAAAGTAAACACTGATGCCTTGAGCCCTGCTGCCAGCATAGTAAGGAGGTGTGCAGGATTCCTTCTGCACAGTTAGAAAGCAGGTGGCATTACCAGATAGGCTTTGGGTGCAGGTGGAGGACCGAGAGGAGGTTGAGGAGGCAGAAGCAGTGGAGGAACTTCGAGATAAAGAGGATTGACGCACAACTCGTGGGGACGGTAAGACTTGGACAGCAGCCCCTTGTCCTGCTGTCACCATAGTTACCCAGAGCCCAGTCAGCGACATGTAACGCCCCTGTCCATGCCTACTCGTCCAAGTGTCTGTGGTGAAATGCACCCTGTCACACACAGAGTTTCTCAAAGAAGCAGTGATGTTGTGTGCGACATGCTGGTGGAGCGCAGGCATACCTTTCTTTGAGAAGTAGTGCCGACTGGGCATCTGGTACTGGGACACTGCGACGGACATAAGGTCTCGAAAATCCACTGTGTCCTCCAGGCGGAAAGGCAGCATTTCTGTAGCCAAGAGCTTGCAGATGGTGAAATTCAACCACTTAGCTTTCTCATGGCTAGGAGGAAATGGTCTTTTACTATTCCACATCTGATGGACCGAGGGCTGGCTGTTGTGCTTAGACGGGGTTGAGTAGGGTCCCCGGCAAACTGCCGGTCTGTGAGGAAGATGCAGGCGGACATGTTAGGTTGCCTTGATCCAAAGGTGGTGCTCTCGATGTCAGAGAGCGCTCAACACCAGCAGGTGTTTCCACTTCCCAATGAACTGACGACCTGCCAATCACACTGGCTGTTGCAGGTAAAGAGGTGGCAGGTCTGCATCCAAAAACATGTGTGACTGCTGTCCCCCCAGTCACAGAGGATGAAGAGGCCGCGGATGCACAAGATGGGGCAGACGGTGGTTGGCCCAGCCTACTAGGCCGCATTGTAGCACAGTGAGCTTCCCGCTGCAACTTATGCTTCATATCCATGTGACGGTACATGCATGAAGTACTCAAACTATGGATTTTTTGGCCTCTACTTAGCTTTTTGTGACAAATATTACAGATAACACGAGTTGGGTCATCCTTATCATTCTGAATAAATGCCCAGGCTATGCAAGGCTTAGAGCCCATGCGACCTGAAGAGCCACTACGACTTGTGGTCAGAGGCAGAGTTGTGGTTGAGGATGCAGTTGTTGACGTGCTTCCAGTACTCCGTCTCTGTCCAGGAAGGCGCAACCTAACCTCGTCGTCAATAACATCTGTGACGCCCCGCTGTGCTTGGTATCACAGATCCTAGAAGAGTGTATTGATGGAATCCTCCACAACAGGCCCCCATAAACATTCACACATCTCCACCTTCCACCTCAGACCAGCAGAGGGAGCCCGTTAGGGATATAAATAGGGAAGGTGGAGCTAGGCAGTTCAGTTCCTCTGAAGAGTTCCTGCAGTAGAGAAGCCTAAGAGAGGTCAGTCTGCAGTGGAGCTCAGTCTAGTCTAGAGAACTCAGTTAATAGTTCAGCAGTGGAGCACAAGGCTCCTGCTAGCTAGATTCAGTAAGGCAAAACCGGATTCCCTGGAGAACTATAAGTCCCAGGATCGCTAATGTGCTGATACGTAACAGAGCCAGGAGACGCTTAGGCCCCGCATAGTGGGAGCGTGAACTCCAAGAGAAGGCCCTACCACAAGTTCAGCCAGCGCAGGAGAGAGACAAAGTTAGGCCTAGCTCCAGGCAGGTCAGAAACTTACTACGCAGAGGCAAGAAACAGGAGGCCCTACACCCGCTCATTGGGGAGGATCCTGATATTCACCCTTCACCCTACAGTGCTCCGGGATGTGCCTGAATTTCCTCCAGTAAAGGGTACTGAAGTGACTACCGTGTCCGTTCCCGTTCTTGCTCTGACCCAGCTGGGTCTCGCCTGTCCTGCATTCCCCCAGCATACGCTGCCCTGAGATCTAGCTCCACCTGTGGGGAGCTATACCATCGAGCTGCCTTTTCCCGGGTCTCAGTGGACTGCTGCAGCGCTGGTGCTTCTCACCAGATACCACAGGTGGCGTCATGAACTCTTATAAAATTAACAATTATCCACTCTTTTAAAGAGTGACCCCAGGGTACGGGCCTGGGAGCCGACCACCGCGACATCCCCAAGGCTAGGCAAAGGCTCGGGTACCGAGTCATCCCCATTCCCTGGGCTAGTCACATCCTCCTCCACCTCCTCCGTTGACCTCATCGACTGGCTGACTGTGGGTTGACAGTAAGTGGGATCTCCAACCTCGTCATCATCACCCTGTGTGTTATCACACCCGTCGTCCTCAAAGCCAATCTCTTCCTGCCCTGACCGAAAAGTCAAGTTGTCGCTCCAATCAGGTATTTGAGTCTCATGATCGTCTTCATCATTGTCTCCACCAACAGGAGTGACAGTTTGGGAACGAGGGTCTACATTATGCTCAGAACCTTCTTCATCTGGTCCTGGATCCGACTTGTAAAGATTCTGGGCATCAGTGCAGATCATTTCCTCGTCTGGATTAACAGAAGCTCTGGAGCAGACCTCCGTTTCCCAGGCTATAGTATGAGTAAACAGCTCTGCAGACTCAACCATCTGTGTTACCCCATACTCAGACGGGCAGCTGGAGACTTGGGAGGTGTGAGGAAGCAAGTGCGATTGGGGTGACACCTCTGAGGACTGGAGTATTTGTGATGTTGAAATTGAGGTGGAGGAGAGTCCACTTGAAGGAGCACTTGATATCCGCTGAAGCACCTGCTGTTTTTGTGCCTCATCTGGAATTTGTAGCGATGGGCGTGTCCGTAAGAAAGGGATCGTATCACATTGTCCACGAAAAGTAGTAGACATCTTAGCTTGGCTGGAAGATGGTCTTTCTTCTGCAGATGTTACCCCCCCCCCACCGCGGGGGGGCTCGACCCACCAGCGGACAGGCTCCAGTATTGGGAGAGGGAGGATGGCCGTCAGGGTCCACCGCGGCTCTGGCACAACCCCTTTGACACGGAGGTGGCACGGGCAGGAACGAACTGGCCGTGTCGGCTTCTCACTTTTTGGATTTTAGAAGGGCATGACATGCCTACATCTGTGTCTCCCCCTCCTTTTACTCCTCCACCTCTTTTCTTTTCGCATGACTATACGTACTTGTCACTTTTCCATGTGTTAGTTATGTCTTCTGAGCAGTTTGTCAGCTTTTGGACACCTTTGAAGGTGTTTTCCATGTGTTTCTATGTGTTTTTGTTTGCCTGCCATTGGTTTTAACGGTTTTCGAAGGTGTTCGATGAACAGTTCGACGAACAGTTCGGCGAACACACGGGTGTTCGACGAACCGAACTCGAACGCTACGGGGGTGACTCAACACTAATTTTGAATAAGGAAGGCTATCACTCCGTTTTGCAACACCATGCCATACCCTGTATGGCTCAAGATTACCTCAGCAAATTAACAGCTAGAATGCCAAAGGTCTGCAATGCTGGAATTGCTGCAAAGGGAGCATTCTTTGACGAAAGCAAAGTTTGAAGGAGAAAATTATTCTTTCTAATAAAAATCATTATTTCTAACCTTTTCAATGTCTGGACTATATTTGGTAATCATTTTGCAAATCAATTGATAAATAAAAGTATGAGTTTTCATGGAAAACTCTAAATTGTCTGGGTGATTCCAAACTTTTGAACGGTAGTGTATATATATATATATAAATATATATATATATATATATATATATATATTACATGTATATATATGATCAAGTAAGACAGCTAACTCAATAACCTCTCTAAACTGGTAAAGTAATTTAAAGGCATGTGTCCTATGGGAAACTTGATTTGGCCAGTAAATTAATGAAAATTGCAGTATTGCAGTGTCCTTTCATAAGGATGGTATTTTAATTTTGTATTCAAGCACTTTGCATTCAATGTAGAAGTAATAATCAAAGAAAAATGTAAAGACAATGTATCCAAAATAAGATCAGGTTCCTTATATGAGATTGTACACATTAATTTGTTTTGCAGCCTTTATTTCAAATTATCTGAAGGTCGTTCGGTGCTATTTTCTGCAACTTACATTAACTTTGTCTCAGGAAATGATGTGTTCCTACTTTTTATTCATACATTATCAATAGACAAAGAAATTGATTAATTAAATGAAACACTCCTAGTAATGTGAATTGGATTGTTTTCTTCCTGAGATATATATTGTGTACTCTAATAGAACTGATTACCTTGTTTGCATATGAGGAACCAGAAATAGCAATCTATTTATAAACTAGATGTTGGCCCGATTCTAATACATCGGCTATTCTAGAATTTGTATGTAGTTTATTCTGTCATCCTCATTGGCGTATTTTCGCTTATGACCCATTGGAAGACAGGAAGCGTAAATCGTGATAGCGTACAGTAAAGAAATATCTGTTCAGCGCCCTGTGACTGACAGAACGTGTTCAGTAAACGTGAGTGAACTACGTCGCGCTGTTACTGGGGGTTAAATTTTGCGCCAATATCTCTGATTGGTTTCGTCCGGCCGGGCGTGACCAATCAGCGAAGCGGGGTTTAACCCTAGAACGCATACCTGGGGCCTCGCAGGCCCGCCCTGTTAATTGCTTTCTATTTTCTGCAAGATTACTTTAGTTCGAATTTTGAAACTCTAGGTATTCCTCAGGTATATAGTTGCTTGTCATTTTTGTTTGAGTTATTCCATGTTATTTGCACACGGGCCTAAAAGGCCCCAGGTATGTGAAAAAGTAGATTTTTATGGTCATGCGTTCTAGGGTTAAAGGGGTTGTCCACTACTTTAAATTAACCCCCCAATGTATCCACCCGGGCCCCTAATGAATTTCGTAAATACCTCATGTTGCCAATAGTGCCTGTGCGCGGCGCTATCGCTGACCGTGCACAGGCAGTACATGACCCCCGGCTGCAGCCAGCTCTTGCTACTGCTTATGTCACAACTATTAGCGGCTGCAGCCAGGGGTCTCCTGTTCCACGTTCCACGGTGAGTGACGGGTTGTGGGCGGGGTTCTCCCCCATCGAGTCACACCCGGCATCCACCGCGCGCCCATTCATTGAGAGAGCGCGCGGTGGATTTTGGGGGTGACGCGATGGGGGATTACCCCGCCCACAACCCGTCACTCACTGTGGAACGCAGAACAGGAGATCCCTGGCTTCAGCCGTAAATAGCCTTGCACAGGCAGTATTGGGAACATGAGGTATTTACGAAATTCATTAGGGGCCCCGGGGGGATACATTGGGGGGTTAATTTAAAGTAGCCACACCAATATCACTGATTGTTTGCGGCCGGCCGGGCGTGACCAATAAGCGAAGCGTGGTTCAAATCCAATGCCAATTCGCGGCCAGACTGTGCCTGTCGCTGATTGGTCGTGGGCGGCTGGCGCGACCAATCAGTGACGCGGGATTTCCATTATAGACAAACAGACAGAATTAGATGATTATACACTGCTCAAAAAAATAAAGGGAACACTTAAACAACAGAATATAACTCTAAGTAAATCAAACTTCTGTGAAATCAAACTGTCCTCTTAGGAAGCAACACTAATTGACAATCAATTTCACATGCTGTTGTGCAAATGGAATAGACAATAAATGGGAATTATTGGCAATTATCAAGACACACTCAATAAAGGAGTGGTTCTGCAGGTGGGGACCACAGACCACATCTCAGTACCAATGTTTTCTGGCTGATGTTTTGGTCACTTTTGAATGTTGGTTGTGCTTTCACACTCGTGGTAGCATGAGACGGACTCTACAATCCACAGAAGTTGCTGAGGCAGTGCAGCTCATCCAGGATGGCACATCAATGCGAGCTGTGGCAAGAAGGTTTGCTGTGTCTGTCAGCGTAGTGTCTAGAGGCTGGAGGCGCTACCAGGATACAGGCCAGTACACCAGGAGACGTGGAGGGGGCCGTAGGAGGGCAACAACCCAGCAGCAGGAGCGCTGCCTCCGCCTTTGTGCAAGGAGGAACAGGAGGAGCTCTGCTAGAACCCTGCAAAATGACCTCCAGCAGGCCACAAATGTGCATGTGTCTGCACAAACGGTTAGAAACCGACACCATGAGGGTGGAATGAGGGCCCAACATCCACAGATAGGGGTTGTGCTCACAGCCCAACACTGTGCAGGACGCTTGGCATTTGCCACAGAACTCCAGGATTGGCAAAGTCGCAACTGGCGCCCTGTGCTCTTCACAGATGAAAGCAGGTTCACACTGAGCACATGTGACAGATGTGACAGAGTCTGGAGATGCCGTGGAGAGCGATCTGCTGCCTGCAACATCCTTCAGCATGACCGGTTTGGCAGTGGACCAGTAATGGTGTTGGGTGGCATGTCTTTGGAGGACCGCACAACCCTCCATGTGCTCGTCAGAGGTAGCCTGACTGCCATTAGGTACCGAGATGAGATCGTCAGACCACTTGTGAGACCATATGCTGGTGCTGTTGGCCCTGGGTACCTCCTAATGCAGGACAATGCCAGAACTCATGTGGCTGGAATGTGTCAGCAGTTCCTGCTAGATGAAGGAATTGAAGCTATGGACTGGCCCGCCTGTTACCCAGACCTGAATCCGATTGAGCACATCTGGGACATCATGTCTCGCGCCATGCACCAATGTCTCGTTGCACCACAGACTGTCCAGGAGTTGGTGGATGCTTTAGTCCAGGTCTGGGAGGAGATCCCACAGGAGACCATCCGCAACCGTATCAGGAACATGCCCAGGCATTGTAGGGAGGTCATACAGGCATGTCGAGGCCACACACAATACTGAGCCTCATTTTGGCTTGTTTTAAGGACATTACATCAAAGTTTGATCAGCCTGTAGTGTGTTTTTCCACTTTAATTTTGGGGGTGACTCCATATCCAGGACTCCATTGGTTAATAAATTTGATTTCCATTGATGATTTTCATGTGATTTTGTTGTCAGCACATTAAACTTTGTACAGAACAAAGTATTCAATGAGAATATTTCATTCATTCAGGTCTAGGATGTGTTATTTGAGTGTTCCCTTTATTTTTTTGAGTAGTGTATATATAGATGGGATAGATTAATTCTATATTTGGAATAGGCTTCATGGGTATTCTATAGTGAAAATGCTTGTTATGAAAAATTAAAGGAAAAAGATTTAGCAAAATAAAAATTTTGGTTTTATTTGCTGAACATACACTTTTCAATATTGAAATTACAACACTAAGAATGAAAAGTCATGGTATTATGGAAATCACAGGAAGGATAGAAATGTTAATGATATGCAAATAATGAAAAAATATAAACAACATTTTTAAAATATCTCAATTTATTTTGTATTAAGTATGTGTTATGCACAGAAGAACATGTACTTTCATGCCTTATGCAAATTGACTCTTCAGAGAGGAAGAGGACTAGAGCTTTAGTGCCACCTATTAGAAGCAACAATCAAAAAAGTCAATATCGACCCTTTAACGAGCTTTGTACTTAGTATAAAATCCAAACCAGAATCTTAATTTGCAGATACAGTGTTTTAGGGTGCTGCCTCTCATCAGTGCAACGTGTGAGATCTGGTTTAGCTGGGTGAGGGGTGTCGGACCAGGATCCAAGGGGTAATGTTTCTCCTCTTGGAGCATGACATGCCAAGCCTTGCATGCCAATGTGAGGAGACTTGTAAGCCTTGCAATGTTCCTCTGGCAACTTAAATATGCAAATTGCCTCTTCAGAGATGAAGAGGGCTAGAACTTTAGTGCCACCTATTGGAACTAGCAATGCTAAAAATCAATATCAACCCTTCAACGAACCTTGCCACATGACGTAGGATAAAAGCCAAACCAGAATTTAAATTTGTAGACACAGTGTTTCGGGGTGCTGTCACTCATTATTTCAAAGTGTGAGATCTGTTTTGGTTTTTATCCTAAATCTTGGCTTGGCCTGTCACTCTCCACAAGGAGAAACATTACCTCTTGAATCCCTTTCATGCCTTGGCATGCAATAAATCAGATTATTAAGAAGGGAACATTTTACTGTATGGGGGTCACAGAGGGAAACATTATACTGTATGAGGACAAAAAAGAAGATTTATACTACATAGGGGCCACAAAGGAGGATATTTAACTTAATGGGTACAGCAGAAAAGGACATTTTACTGAATGGGGGCTACAGAGTGGAACATTATACTGAATGGGGCCACAGAGGGGGGAATAATACTGAATGAGGCCCACAGTGGAAGCTACACTGATGAGAAAAAGGGTATATTTTGAACTTATTACTTTCAGACTCCATATCTCACCTTCTACTACTGCTTGTAATGTAATACTAAAATCATTTTCTAGCTATCTCATACAGTTGAAACCAGAAGTTTACATATACTATAAAAAAGACACATATGCATGGTTCTCTCAATATCTGACATGAAATCAGAATAAACATTTCCCGTTTTAGGTCAATTAGGATTACCATAATTTTTAATATTTGCCAAATGCCAGAATAATTAGAGAGAGAGAGAGAATGTTTTAAGGCATTTTTATTACTTACTGTACTGCAAAGTCAAAGGTTTACATACGTTTCATTTGTATTTGGTACCATTGCCCTTAAACTGAATAATTTGGGTTAAACGTTTGGGATATCCTTCCACATGCTTCTCACAATAGTTGGTCAGAATATGAGCCTATTCCTCCTGACAAAACTGGTGTAACTGATCCAGGTTTGTAGGCTGCCTTGCTCACACCTGCCTTTTCAGCTTTGCCAATAAATTTTCAATAGGATTGAGATCAGGGCTTTGTGATGGCCACTCCAAAACATTGACTTTGTTATCCTTAAGCCACTTTGTTACCATTTTGGCATTATGCTGCAGGTCATTGTCCATTTGGGAGACCCATTTCCACCCAAGCTTTAACTTCCTGGCTGATGTATTGAGATGTTGTTTCAGTATTGCCACATAATCTTCTTTTCTCATTATGCCATCTATTTTGTGAACCCAGGGATGAGCCAGACTTGTGCAAGTCCACAATTCTTTTCCTTATATCCTGGCTGATTTCTTTAGACTTTCCCATGATGCTACACACAGAAGCAGTGTGTTTCAGGTGTGCATTAATATACATCCACAGGTGTGTCTGTAATTAACTCAGATCTTGCCAAAAAAACAGAAGCTTCAAACACATGACATCATCATGGGCAGTCCAGAATTGTTTAAAGGCATAGTAATCTTAGTGTATGTAAACTTTTGACTTTGCAGTATGTAGCAAAATGCCTTAAAACATTCTCTCTCATTATTCTGGCATTTGACAAATATTTAAAATTATGGTAATCCTAATTGACCTAAAATAGGAAAGGTTTATTCTTATTTCATGTCAGATATTGCGAAAAACATGCATATTTGTCTTTTTATATAGTGTATGTGAACTTTCAACTGTAGGTGGAATAGTGAGATTTATTATAAAGAGCAATCCAGAATTGTAATAAATGTTTCGGTCAGCAATAGACCTTCGTTAGTACACAGATTGCAAAAGCAAATGCTGAGCTCCTAGCAGTCTAGACATTGCAATCTCTGTATTGATGAAGGTCTATTGCTGACCGATACATTTATTAGTATTCTGGATTGCTCTTTATAATAAATCTCACCATTACACGTATCTGGAGTGCCACAAATTTTTGTCTATTTATGTATGGGACAAGATCCTATTTGTGCACCCTTCCACAGAAATGCTGAGGTAATCTTCTGAGGTTATAGAAAGGCAACCTTGAGTACCTCTATCAAAATTGGCCTGGGGCCTTCATGTGATGTTATACACAACAGTAGTCAAGCATTTGCAGAATTCACTAGGCTCCATAATAGGCAAAAAACAAGATTACCTCAGGATTCTGGATGTGTTGTTGCCAAGAACTGACAGTTAAAATAATTTTGGTGGCCTGATTTGGAGTCTAAAATTGTTTGGGGTCTTACCTAAGGTCTTAGTTAATGTTGGGGTATGGTCTGAAGTTCCCCTGTGCTTTCCTGTATTTTTCCATCTAGTATTTTTTCTTATGTGGCTGATAATAAAGATGAATCAATCTCTTAAATTAGTTTCAGGCAAAGTCACTGAAATAAAGGCAAATTCATGTTCATAAAGATAAAATTCAGTCCACCTGCCACAAAAAGATGTCTAATATGTTCTGGTGTCGATTCAGACTTCAAAATATAATAAATGGAGAGCCTGGATGGAATTAACAAATAAAAGGCACCAGATGCTGCAGATGGTAATGTCACAGTAGCTTGAGTGGAGTACTGAACCTTAAAAACTTAACTCGAGACCACAAAAAATTTCAATATGGGGAGGTTGTACTCATGGAGACAGTCGATGACTCTTGGGGACACTCCTACACGAGTGATGTCTAAGGGCAGGTATTGAGTGTCCATGGTGTTTTGTGCAATTAAAAACAAACAGACACATGAGGGTGCAAGCATAACACTTCTTAATTAAAGGACATTTCTGTACCAAGGACAGATTATAATGAGGGCAAAGTGAGCTAACCTCTGAGTCTGGGGATGAGCATGGCCAAATTCCAATCATTATAGTCTTTTTCACCACCAATACTGGCATACAATACTGGGCCAAGCACATTCCCGCAGCTCTGATGATGCAATTTTGTGTTGCAACAGAAGACTTTGAGTTTTTATGAATTGGGAGAGGTGGTGGAGAGAGGGCATGTAATTCAAATGAAGTTGGGGGAATAGATGAAAGATAGTGAATTCTGAGGAACTAGGGGTGAGAGCCACAGTTGCTATTTAAATAAGCACTTCCACTAATTTTTTTATTGATTAAATGTCTGTGTATATGAATGTAATGTAGTGTGAGTGTGTTAATATACTCACCTACAGTTGCTCTCTCCGGTGTCCAGCGCCTGTCTTCTGCTCCTCTGAGTGACGTCATCAAAGCAAAAGGTGGCTACTTTGAAGTACCTAGAATATAAGACATATTTTCAGTTGTTTCACACTATTTTGTTAAGTATATAATTCCACATGTGTTAATTCATAGTTTTGATGCCTTCAGTGTGAATGTACAATTTTCAAAGTCATGAAAATATAGAAAAATCTTTAAATGAGAAGGTGTGTCCAAACGTTTTCTCTGTACTGTATATATATATATATATATATATATATATATACAGTATATATATTCTGCGCGGGGACCCAATTAGGACTTCTGCTATAGAGCCCAATGATTTCTATGTACGCCCCTGACTAAGGTCAACGAGATATTGTTATGTATTCATAGAGGCTTTGGCTTATGTGACTGGTGCATGATATCACCACTTTCTTGAGTATTAGTCTAGCCTCACCTGAACTATGCAGTTAAGCTCTGGGCACCAAAAGATGCAGATCAGTTCTGGGCACCAATTCTAAAAAAAATTGCCCTAGCATGGATAAAGATAACCCCAAACACATAATACCTGCATAGTGTTAACTGTACCACAACATCCAGTAACTTACTGTGGATGGAGATTTTTCCACTCTACTTCTCTGCTCCTCCGATTCTTGCTTCCAAAACTTCATCCACAACTCCTTTTGGTTATGTGCACACAGCGTTTTTTTCGGGCGTATTCCGCGAGTGAAGTCACCTTATGAAAATGACCGCTGGCGTTTTTCTGTAGCTGCTTCACCTGGTAAAACTCAGCGGCTGCGCCAGCGTCAAAGTGATGCTGTTGCTATGTGCACATACACTTTTGACTGAATATCTGTACTTAAAATATTGGACTTTCTACTTGATTTTTTATATAGGTTAAGACAACTTAAAAAATATATCTTCAGACAAACTTACAACTCCAAGCAAACTATTAACTGTAATGAATTCATTATTTTTTCCATCTTTTCCATCTTTCTTGTTTATTTTAAGGTCTTATGGACAGTCATACACTGCTTTATTTGTGCATCATTTATAAAATCTAGTGCTATATAAATGAAATAAAAAAAAATTACTGACTAGAAAGTAATCACCATGCATACTGTTGCATTTATCTATTTACGTGCCTTTCTGCAATATCTATGCATTTGTTATCAAAGTTATATGAAAAAAATAATTAAATAAATTAAATTTATAATTAAATAAATACAATAATTTGTGTTATTATTTTAGCTTTTTCAATATTTAAAACTATTGTAAAATATTAATTATTTGTATTTAGGCATGGATATTTTACGTGGACCCTTCAAGCAACACAGTGTTGCCAGTTTCTTAAATTTCCAAATTAACATATTGCCTATTTCCACAATAATCTTTATGTTTATGGTAATAGAAGGGTTAAGCTGTGCTTACACTTTCCTTGCAAGGGTTGTTGCAGACAAGGTTTATTTTCTTAAGTATTGTTCGGCTTACTTATACCTTCATCCTAGCTTGTTCAGGAAAGTTTATTTATGTGGATGTTTTCGGTCAAATTGTTAAATTCCTGTTCTTTAATGTGACAAAGATTGTGGCTGGTATTATTTTATGGCAAGATTCAACTGTGAATAGATTCATTATTTGTAGAAGCGACATGTAGGTGACAAAGGCAAACATATGCTTTAGTGTTAAATTCTACACTTTTAATTACATTTCTTTCTCTTTTATTTGATGCATCATCACATTAATGACTGAAACAGTTTCTGTGATGCGATGGCACAAGATATGCACTTTATAATACCTATGAATACATTTATTCCTGCACTGTGAAAAGAAAAATGTTACTGTTAATTTCTCTATATTTTAATATATTTAATATTTTTATATTAAGTTTTTTTTTTTTTTTTTTTTTTGATATTTTCTAATGTGTTTTGGATAGATATATTCAATAGAAGTGAGCAGATGTTTTGAATTCTGAATTTGACGGCTTCTTTGAATTTTCACAAGAAATTTGATTTGAGGCTAAAAGAGAAAAAATGTGCAAAAGGTAATGATAAATCGGGAACTAAGTATTACGGTGGCAGAGGAGGTGTGCATAACACTAACTCAAGTTGATGGTGTTGCTGTAACTGATATGAGTAAAAGGACCATTATATTCCATGGCGCCCTCCACTTTTTACCCATAGATATGCTTGGCAGAAGCAAAATAAGGTTGATCTGTATTTGGCATTACAAGTACTGCTAAGTTGGTTGCTGCCAGCAGTGCTGGTGGCGGTGTTGCAGCGGCAAGCAGCTCTCACATTTTTTGCAGTGATAAGAGTAGTTTTTCTCTCATGCTTCCATATCAGATGCCAGTGCTACATTTTGGTTTCACGTTCTTTTAATGCACAAGTTTAACATTAATGTAACCTAGAATGCTACGCTGGTTGATGAATACACACATGGAAAGGAACTTGTCGCAAAAATATCAGAAACAGCTGCCAAACATTACCTTTTATTTTTTTGGATTTGTTTTTAATTATCTGCCTCTTCAAAGCAACTCTGAAGTGTTATATTTACAAAATCGGTACATGTAAATTCACACCCGGACATGAATATGTGGTAATAGCATGCAGTATGGCCGTACAGTTGACCAGTTAAAGTTGCTAAAATGTACAAGTAAAAAGGTATTCAAAAATTAAAATGTGCTCTTTATTTAAAAGATTTAAAGAAAAAAAAACACACCAGCCCATTGAAAAAACCTACCAGCCGCTGTATTTGGATAACATTGGTTTCGTAGCAAAATTAGGACAAAGAGGTACTGAAATTATATTATTTGCAGTGTATAAAGAAATAAAAAGGCTGTTATTGAGGTGCCATATTTGCAGCATATCACAGATCAATAAATTCATAATCACACTGAGTGATTCTGCAGATACAGTACGTCCCTATCACATGAAATTTTAATTATTATTCGCATACTGAGAATACCACTCCCCTATGTAGAATGAGCTTTGTGCCCTGACTTCCTATCTCTATGCTGGAAAAGCCTAAAATTGTGCTGCTTGGCCTCTTCCCACATTTTTATGCTGGTTAGCATAGTACCTTCTGATAGGCTGATTTGATGTGATAGCTGCAGGGCATTAATAGGAAACCCACCTGGCCTAGCCTGACGTCATTAATCAGCTCACTAAGTCTTCAGAAGTGTGTCGAGAAATTGTTTCTGGTTAATTAAATTGCAAAGTTGTGAATTCAGGGGACTTGCAATTCTGAGAAAATTTGCCCATGGATCGATCCGCTCATCTATACTTCGAGGAAATCTGTCACCCCCTGGCACCTATCTGACCTACTAATATGGGCATACAGGTGATAGAAATGTAAATCTATACCTACTAGTGTTGAGCGAGCATGCTCGACACTGCTCGTTACTCGTCCGAGCATCACGCTGCTCGGAATGTTCGCCGAGCACCGAGCATTTCCAGGTTACACGGGCGGTAGCTCGGGTCTCCGCCATGCACGTTTGGCGCTCCTTACAGAGCCAATGAACATGCAGGGATTGCCAGCCAGTCATTGTAATGCCGCAGCCATGTTGTTTGTGGGCATTACAGTGATTGGCTGGCCGCACAGCATCATCTCGAGTACTTAAAACCGGGCGCACCCATCTTGGACACAGCCGCTCCGGACCAGCCAGTGTAGGGTCAGTGCTGCTGAGTTAGGGAGACATATAGAGTACAGATCAAAAGTTTGGACACACCTTCTCATGTAAAGATTTTTCTGTATTTTCATGACTTTGAAAATTGTACATTCACACTGAAGGCATCAAAACTGTGAAGGAACACATGTGGAATTATATACTTAACAAAAAAGTGTGAAACAACTGAAAATATGTCTTATATTCTAGGTTCTTCAAAGTAGCCACCTTTTGCTTTGATGACTGCTTTGCACACTCTTGGCATTCTCTTGATGAGCTTCAAGAGGTAGTCACCGGAAATGGTCTTCACTTCACAGGTGTGCCCTGTCAGGTTTAATAAGTGGGATTTCTTGTCTTATAAATGGGGTTTTGACCATCAGTTGTGTTGTGCAGAAGTTAGGTGGATACACAGTTGATAGTCCTACTGAATAGACTGTTAGAATTTGTATTATGGAAAGAAAAAAGCAGCTAAGTAAAGAAAAACGAGTGGCCATCATTACTTTAAGAAATGAAGGTCAGTCAGTGCGAAAAATTGGGAAAACTTTGCAAGTGTCCCCAAGTGCAGTTGCAAAAGCCATCAAGCGCTACAAAGAAACTGGCTCACATGAGGACCGACCCAGGAAAGGAAGACCAAGAGTCACCTCTGCTTCTGAGGATAAGTTTATCCGAGTCACCAGCCTCAGAAATCGCAGGTTAACAGCAGATCAGATTAGAGACCAGGTCAATGCCACACAGAGTTCTAGCAGCAGACACATCTCTACAACAACTGTTAAGAGGAGACTTTGTGCAGCAGGCCTTCATGATAAAATAGCTGCTAGGAAACCACTGCTAAGGACAGACACGAAGCAGAAGCAACTTGTTTGGTCTAAAGAACACAAGGAATGGACATTAGACCAGTGGAAATCTGTGCTTTAGTCTGATGAGTCCAAATTTGAGATCTTTGGTTCCAACCACCGTGTCTTTGTGCGACGCAGAAAAGGTGAACGGATGGACTCTACATGCCTGGTTCCCACTGTGAAGTATGGAGGAGGAGGTGTTATGGTGTGGGGGTGATTTACTGGTGACACTGTTGGGGATTTATTCAAATTGAATGCATACTGAACCAGCAAGGCTACCACAGCATCTTGCCGCGGCAGGCTATTCCATCCAGTTTGCGTTTAGTTGGACCATCATTTATTTTTCAACAGGACAATGACCCCAAACACACCTCCAGGCTGTGTAAGGGCTATTTGACCAAGCAGGAGAGTGATGGGGTGCAACGCCAGATGACCGGGCCTCCACAGTCACCAGACCTGAACCCAATCGAGATGGTTTGGGGGTGAGCGGGACTGCAGAGTGGAAGCAAAAGGGCTAGCAAGTGCTAAGCATCCCTGGGAAATCCTTCAAGATTGCTGGAAGACCATTTCGTGTGACTACCTCTTGAAGCTCATCAAGAGAATGCCAAGAGTGTGCAAAGCCGTCATCAAAGCAAAAGGTGGCTACTTTGAAGAACCTTGAATATAAGACATATTTTCAGTTGTTTCACACTTTTTTGTTAAGTATATAATTCCACATGTGTTAATTCATAGTTTTGATGCCTTCAGTGTGAATGTTCAATTTTCATAGTCATGAAAATAAAGAAAAATATTTAAATGAGAAGGTGTGTCCAAACTTTTGGTCTGTACTGTATAGTGCAAAATAGGTAGTGTAGGGTCTCTAAAGCCTGCCAAATCAAACAAACAGTCCTTCTCAGGACTAATATCCATCCCAGATATCAGGCAGGCAGGCAGGCTGTATTGGAGATGCAGTGGTTATACCAGCAAACGCAGCATTACAGTCCTGTGTGCTCCTGTTGCTTAAATTGCTAGACTTATCACCCCGGTCTCAGGGGACAGGAAATTTTTTTTTTTTTCAACTAAATCCTTTATTTTTTTTTCCTCAGTCAGACTGTCCAAATACGCGTCTTATTAACCTTTTGGTATTTCCCCCCCACCAAAAAAAAATTGAGTGTGTCTGTGACTGTTCAGACACCAATATATCTGTTTAAAAGAGTCTGGTGTAGGCCAGAAAAATAGAACTGTGGTTTTGCAGTTCCACGGGTCAAATCTCTGTATTATCCTGTTTTTGGCATTTTTTGCCGTAAAAAAATACAGTAATAGTGTCTCCCTGACTGTTCGGACACCAATATATCTGTTTAAAAGAGTCTGTTGTAGGCCAGAAAAATAGAACTGTGGTTTTGCAGTTCCATGGGTCAAATCTCTGTATTATCCTGTTTTTGGCATTTTTTGCCGTAAAAACAGCAATAGTGTCTCCCTGACTGGTCAGACACCAATATATCTGTTTAAAAGAGTCTGGTGTACGCCACATAACTATAACTGTGGTTTTGCAGTTCCACGGGTCAAATCTCGATCTTATCCTGCTTTTGGCATTTTTTGCCGTAAAAAAAACCAGTAATAGTGTCTCTCTGACTGGTCAGACACCAATATATCTGTTTAATAGAGTCTGGTGTACACCACATTACTATAACTGTGGTTTTGCAGTTCCACGGGTCAAATCTCTGTCTTATCCTGCTTTTGGCATTTTTTGCCATAAAAAAAAACAGTAATAGTGTCTCCCTGACAGGTCAGACACCAATATATCTGTTTAACAGTGTCTGGTGTAGGCCAGAAAAATAGAACTGTGGTTTTGCAGTTCCACGGGTCAAATCTCTGTATTATCCTGTTTTTGTCATTTTTTGCCATAAAAAAAAACTGTAATAGTGTCTCCCTGACTGGTCAGACACCAATATATCTGTTTAAAAGAGTCTGGTGTACGCCACATAACTATAACTGTGGTTTTGCAGTTCCACGGGTCAAATCTCTGTATTATCCTGTTTTTGGCATTTTTTGCCGTAAAAAAAAACAGTAATAGTGTCTCCCTGACTGGTCAGACACCAATATATCTGTTTCAAAGAGTCTGGTGTAGGCCAGATAAATAGATCTGTGGTTTTGCAGATCCACGGGTCAATTCTCTGTATTATCCACTTTTGGGTCTTAGTTATATAAAAAAAAACAGCTTGAGTGTGTCGCTGACTGTTCAGCCCCAAATATATCTATTTAAAAAAGTCTGGTTTATGCCAATAAATTAGAACTGTGGTTTTGCAGTTCCACGGTTCAAATCTCTGTATTATCCAGCTTTTGGTCTGTTTTACGTAAAAAACCCCAGTAATAGTGTCTCCCTGTATGTTCAGTCAAAAATATATCTGTTTAAAAGATTCTGGTGTAGGCAAGACAAATAGAACTCTGGTTTTCCTTTTCCACGGTTCTAATCTCCTTTTTATTACCCTTTATCCATTGATAGTGCGAGTGAAAGCTATTTTACTTCATTTACAATGGGCAAGGCGCGTGGCAAGGGACGTGGAACTGGACGTTCTGGTAATGGTGCGTGTAGGGGACGGGGCCGTGGCCAAGGTGAAAATGTGCCACATCCAACAGCCACATCTTCTCGCTCCCACTTCTTGACCGAATTACTAGGGAAGCACACTTCAACACCAGTATTGCGAACTGATCAGTGTGAACAGGTTATTAATTGGATAGCAAATAATACTTCCAGTTACCTGGGCACCACCACCTCCGGTCTGTCTTCCACACGGTCAAGTTTTAGTAGCCTTGAGACTTGACCGCATTCTCCTCCTCACCCTGATGCTCCTTCCTCCCACCATGCCGAGTGTCATCAGACAGCAACTGATCCCACACTTGGACACTCTGAAGAGCTGTTCACTGGTCCATTTCCAGATTTGTGCCCCTTGCCTGTTCCATTTGAAGTGGTGGAAGAGGAGATCCCATGTAGCGATGCCCAAATATTTGAACAGCCACGGCCACAGGAAGTCGACGCTGGCAATTTGTCACAAGAGGTGGACGATGACGAGACACAATTGCCACGAAGTGAGGAGGAGGACCGTGGTGCGCAAGTGGAAGAGGAGGAGGTGGTGGACGATCTAGTAGCTAACCCAACGTGGCAGGAGGACACGCAGAGCGAGGCCAGCAGCACACAGGGGGAGGGAGGCAGAGTACCCCAACAGGCAGGAAGAAACAGTGTGGTGGCTGCACACAGAAGGCGGGCAACAGTTCCCCGTAACACAAACATGAGGGACATTGCCAGTGCAACCGGTAGGTCTTCTAGAGTCTGGAATTTTTTTAAAGACTCTGCTGATAACCCCAAAAAGGCCATTTGTACCACCTGCCATGCCAGCATCACCAGGGGTGACAAACTACCAGCCTGACCACCACCAGCATGATCAGGCACATGGCAGCAAAGCACTCGACTTTGTGGGGCGAACCCCAGGGTCCACCACCAGTGTCAGCGGGTGTCACCACTGCTTCTTCCGCTGTTGTGCGTGTAATAGAACCCCCTGTTGTGCGTGCAAGGCAATCCCCTGTCCATACTGCATGCAAAGATGCCCCCTCCTCTCAGTCTTCACTTGTTATGGCAGTTTCTCAAGAAACAGCATCAACGTCCACGTCCCACCGCAGCGTTCAATTTTTCATATCCCAGAGCTTTGAATGAAGGCGTAAATTCGCAGCCAACGCCCCACAGGCCACAGTCCTAAATTCGCACATTTCACGACTGCTTGTGTTGAAAATGCTGCCTTTTAGGCTGGTGGAGACGGAATCCTTCCACAACCTTATGGCGGTGGTAGTCCCTCGGTACTCAGTCCCCAGCCAAAACTATTTTGCCCGGTGTGCCATCCCCGCACTACACAAGCACGTGTCCCAAAACATCTGCCGTGCCCTCAACAAAGCAGTTACTGGGAGAGTCCACCGGACAACGGACACGTGGACAAGTGTTTGTGGCCAGGGACGGTACATCTCCCTGATGGCACAATGGGTAAACATAGTGGAAGCCGGGACCCAGTCGGACCTTTGGACGGAACACATCCTCCCCACACCGGGGATTGCGGGCCCTATGTCAGTCAGAGTTTCCCCCACAGTGTATAGCTCCTGCGCATCATCCTCCTCCTCCTCATGTTCAGCCTACATCTCAGATATCACCACATCATTTACAAGCTGGAAGTACTGCAGTACTGCCTCAGCCAAGCAGCAACAGGCTGTGCTGAAATTCATAAGCTTAGGTGGTAAGATCTACCTGCTCTTGTGGACAGCTGTGAAAGAGCAGGCAGATCAGTGGCTGAGACCACTGAACCTACATCTAGGCATGGTCATGTGTGACAATGGCCATAACCTGGTGGCGGCTCTGAGGCGAGGTGAGATCACACACGTACCATGCCTGGCTCATGTGCTTAACCTCGTGGTTCAGCGGTTTCTTAAATCGTACCCCGAGATTCCAGATGTGCTCATCAAAGTATGCCGCCTGTCAGCTCATTTTCGCAAGTCGGCTACATCTTCCGTCACCCTTGCTGTGTTGCAGCAGCATTTGCAGCATTAGGCACACCGACGATGTCCCCACACATTGGAACTCTCCCTTCCACATGTTGCTAAGGATTTGTGAGCAGAAGAGAGCAGTTGTGGAGTACCAGCTGCAACAAGGCCGTCGATATTCAGGTCAGACTCCACACATAAGACCTCAGGAGTGGACCTGGATGTCTGACATATGTACCATCCTGACAAACTTTGAGGAGTCCGCCAAGATGGTTAGTGACGATGACGCCATCATTAGCATCAGCATCTCACTTGTCTGTCTTATGCAATGCTCTCTGCAGAGAATTAAAGAGGAGGCATTGCAGCCAGAGTAAGATGAGATAGATCAAGAAGTCGTAGCGGGCGATTACACACAGCCCAGCCTCATCTCATCCCAACGTCCATTGCTGGACAATGAGGGAGAGGAGGAGGAGGAGAAGGAGGAAGAACAGGAGCTGGTATCATGCGCTGTAGACGGTAGTACCTGTACAACTGTCATACCGTCGGTTCAGCGTGGGTGGCCTGAGGACAGGGGGGGGGGAGGAGGAGGAGAGCATGATCAGTCATCATCTTGGTGAGGACACGGAAATCTTGCCCGTTACCAGTCTGGCACGCATGGCTGACTTTATGTTATGCTGCCTTAACCGTTACCCTCGCGTTGTCAAAATGTTGGGTGACAGTCATTACTGGTTGGTGACACTTGTAGACCCCCGCTACAAGGAGAACTTTCACTCTCTTATTCCTGAGGTGGAGAGGTCTACAAAAGTGGGGCAGTACCAGTTGGCCCTTGCTGCAGAACTGTTAAAAAAATTCCCATCTGAACACGCTAGCGGCAGAGGTCACAGTTGGTTGTTGCCCAACCAAGGCGTACATGCGAGAGAGACGCAACTCCAATCCAGCAGAGGCAGGGGAACACTGTCAATGGTCTGGGACAGTTTTCTCAGACCCTTTCTTCGGACAGACCCTGAGGCGCGGGGTACTCTCACAAGGAGTGGAAAGTTTCATAAGATGGTGAGGGAGTACCTTGCCAAACGTACCAGCATCCTCCATGATTCCTCTGTGCCTTTTAATTATTGGGTATCCAAGCTGGACACTTGGAATGAACTCACTCTGTACCCCTTGGAAGTCCTGGCCTGCCCTGCTGCTAGAGTGTTATTGGAGCGTGTTTTTAGTGCCGCTGGGGGAATTATAACTGATAAGCGCCTGTCAACTGACAATGCTGACAAGCTGACCCTTATCAAAATGAACAAGGGCTGGATTGGGCCAGACATCTCATCACCACCAAATGAAAGCAGAGTAACATAAAGTCAAATCCACTGTGTTATTTCGGGAGGTGTATTCACATGCACCGCGTCACACCCACACATGGGTATACTCTTCCTCATTTCAGCTGTTTTATGTTCCTCTCCTTATCCTCAGCCTCCACTACCACTATACCACCAGGGTGACCGTGGTCCGTGTTGCCATTATTGAAAGTTCCTCCATCCTGATTTTTGTCAGCTTTTGCTTGGAAGGCATAAGCAAAGTCTGTGGGAGATCCACTCCCCTACAATGGGAATAATATTTTTAAGATGCTGTACTGTATGGCTCTTCCAAGGGGCATTAAAACCGTCTTGTTATACCACTCTGACCTCCACGTTTCTTCTGAGGGGCATTAAAAGCATCTTGTTATACAACTCTGACCTTCACGTCTCTTCTGAGGGGCATTAAAAGGGTCTTGTTATACCAGTCTGACCTCCACGTCTCTTGTAAGAAGCATTAAAACCATCTTGTTATACCACTCTGACCTCCACGTCTCTTGTATGGGGCATTAAAACCGTCTTGTTATACCACTCTGACCTCCATGTCTCTTGTAAGGGGCATTAAAAGCATATTGTTATACCACTCTGACCTCCACGACTCTTCTGAGGGGCATTAAAAGCGTCTTGTTATACCACTCTGACCTCCACGTCTCTACTGAGGGGCATTAAAAGCATCTTGTTATACGACTCTGACCCCCACGTCTCTTGTAAGTGGCATTAAAACTGTCTTGTTATACCACTCTGACCTCCACGTCTCTTTTAAGGGGCATTAAAACCATCTTGTTATACCACTCTGACCTCCACATCTCTTGTAAGGGGCATTAAAAGCGTCTTGTTATACCACTCTGACCTCCACGTCTCTTGTAAGGGGCATTAAAAGCATCTTGTTATACAACTCTGACCTTCACGTCTCTTCTGAGGGGCATTAAAAGGGTCTTGTTATACCAGTCTGACCTCCACGTCTCTTGTAAGAAGCATTAAAACCATCTTGTTATACCACTCTGACCTCCACGTCTCTTGTATGGGGCATTAAAACCGTCTTGTTATACCACTCTGACCTCCATGTCTCTTGTAAGGGGCATTAAAAGCATATTGTTATACCACTCTGACCTCCACGACTCTTCTGAGGGGCATTAAAAGCGTCTTGTTATACCACTCTGACCTCCACGTCTCTACTGAGGGGCATTAAAAGCATCTTGTTATACGACTCTGACCCCCACGTCTCTTGTAAGTGGCATTAAAACTGTCTTGTTATACCACTCTGACCTCCACGTCTCTTTTAAGGGGCATTAAAACCATCTTGTTATACCACTCTGACCTCCACATCTCTTGTAAGGGGCATTAAAAGCGTCTTGTTATACCACTCTGACCTCCACGTCTCTTGTAAGGGGCATTAAAAGCGTCTTGTTATACCACACAGACCTCCACGTCTCTTCTGAGGGGCATTAAAAGCGTCTTGTTATACCACTCTGACCTCCATGTTTCTTCTGAGGGGCATTAAAAGCGTCTTGTTAAGCTACTGGGACCTCCACGACTCTTCGAAAGGGCATTGCATTTCCTCATAATTTTTGAAAGCTTTTGTTTGGAAGGCATAAGCAAATACTATGGGAGACTCACTCCCCAATAATGGGACTAATGTTTGTAATATGCTGTACTGCATGGCTCTTGTAACAGGCATTGCAAGTTGCTCCATCCTAATTTTTGGAAGCTTTTGCTTGGAAGGCATAAGCAAATACTATGGGAGACCCACTCCCCTATAATGTGACTTATGTTTGTAATATGCTGTACTGCATGGCTCTTGTAAGGGGCATTGCAAGTTGCTCCATCCTAATTTTTGTAAGCTTTTGCTTGGAAGACATAAGCAAATACTATGGGAGACCCACTCCCCAATAATGGGACTAATGTTTGTAATATGCTGTACTGCATGGCTCTTGTAAGTGGCACTAAAACCGTCTTGTTAAGCTACTGTGACCTCCACGTCTTTTGTAAGGGGCGTTAAAACCGTCTTGTTATACCACTCTGACCTCCACGTCTCTTCTGAGGGGCATTAAAAGCGTCTTGTTATAAAACTCTGACCTCCACGTCTCTTGTAAGGGGCATTAAAACCGTCTTGTTATACCACTCTGACCTCCATGTCTCATCTGAGGTGCATTTAAAGCGTCTTGTTATACCACTCTGACCTCCACGTCTCTTCTGAGGGGCATTAAGAGCGTCTTGTTAAACCACTCTGACCTCCACGTCTCTTTTAAGGGGCATTAAAACCATCTTGTTATACCACTCTGACCTCCACGTCTCTTGTAAGGGGCATTAAAAGCGTCTTGTTATACCACTCTGACCTCCACGTCTCTTCTGAGGGGCATTAAAAGCATCTTGTTATACCACTCTGACCTCCACATCTCTTGTAAGGGGCATTAAAAGCGTCTTGTTAAGCTACTGGGACCTCCACAACTCTTCGAATGGGCATTGCATTTCCTCATAATTTTTGGAAGCTTTTGCTTGGAAGGCATAAGCAAATACTATGGGAGACCCACTCCCCAATAATGGGACTAATGTTTGTAATATGCTGTACTGCATGGCTCTTGTTAGAGGCATTGCAAGTTACTCCGTTCTAATTTTTGGAAGCTTTTGCTTGAAAGCCATAAGCAAATACTATGGGAGACCCACTCCCCAATAATGGGACTTATGTTTGTAATATGCTGTACTGCATGGCTCTTGTAAGGGGCATTGCAAGTTGCTCCATCCTAATTTTTGTAAGCTTTTGCTTGGAAGACATAAGCAAATACTATGGGAGACCCACTCCCCAATAATGGGACTAATGTTTGTAATATGCTGTACTGCATGGCTCTTGTAAGTGGCATTAAAACCGTCTTGTTAAGCTACTGTGACCTCAACGTCTCTTCCAAGGGGCATTAAAACCGTCTTGATAAAACACTCTGAACTCCACAGCTCTTCCAAGGGGCATTTAAACAGTCTTGTTAAGCTACTATGACCTCAACAGCTATTCCACGGGGCATTAATATTGTCTTTTTATTCCACTGTAACTTCCACCACTCTTCCAAGGGGCATTAAAACCATCTTGTTGAGCTACTGTGACCTCCACGTCTCTTCCAAGGGGCATTAAAACCGTCTTGTTAAACCACTCTGAACTCCACAGCTCTTTTTAGGGGCGTTAAAACCATCTTGTTAAGCTACTGTGACCTTCACGTCTCTTCCGAGGGGCATTAAAACCGTCTTGTTAAGCTACTGTGACCTCAACGTCTATTCCACGGGGCATTGATATTGTCTTTTTATTCCACTGTAACTTCCACCACTCTTCCAAGGGCCATTGAAACCGTCTTGTTAAGCTACTGTGACCTCCACGTCTCTTACAAGGGGCATTAAAACCATCTTGTTAAACCACTCTGAACTCCACAGCTCTTCCAATGGGCATTAAAACCGTCTTGTTAAGCTACGGTGACCTCCACGTCTCTTCCACAGGGCATTGATATTGTCTTTTTATTCCACTGCGACCTCCACCACTCATCCAAGAGGCATTAAAACCATCTTGTTAAGCTACTGTGACCTCCATGTCTCTTCCAAGGGGCATTAAAACCATCTTGTCAAACCACTCTGAACTCCACAGCTCTTCTAAGGGGCATTAAAACCGTCTTGTTAAGATACTGCGACCTCAACGTCTATTCCACGGGGCATTGATATTATCTTTTTATTCCACTGTAACTTCCACCACTCTTCCAAGGGCCATTAAAACCGTCTTTTTAAACCACTCTGAACTCCACAGCTCTTCCAAGGGGCATTAAAACCATCTTGTTAAGCTACTGCGACCTCAATGTCTCTTCCACGGGGCATTGATATTGTCTTTTTATTCCACTGCGACCTCCACCACTCTTCCAAGGGGCATTAAAACCATCTTTTTAAGCTACTATGACCTCCACGTCTCTTCAAAGGGGCATTAAAAGCATCTTCTTAAGCCTCTCTGAACTCCACAGCTCTTCCAAGGGGCATTGAAATGTTGATTTTAATTACCTTACCTCTAATCTCCATGACTCTTCCAACGGGCATTGCATTTCCTACTAAATTTTAGTCAGCTTTTGCTTTTCAATGCAAAGGTGAAAACTAAGGGAGACCTACTCCCCAATAATGGGTATAAGGTTTTTAGTGCGCTGTAATCCACGTCTGTTTCAAGGGGCATTGCAGTTCCTCATAATTTTTGGAAAGCCTTCTATTCACTGCTTAGGCCAACAGTGCACAGGAGACCCAGTTGTTATTAATGGAAAAAAAGGTTTAGTTAAGGCCCTCTGACCTCCATGTCATTTCCAAGGGGCATTGGAGTGCCTCGAAATTTTTGGTAGGCATTGCACTCACTGTATGCCCTATAACTGTGTAGCTAAACTGCCCCTTTTGTTTCAGAAACATATCCTACAAGACATGTGTGGTTGACTGGCCTGATACTGATGTGAATGGTCCCTGTTCCTCCTGCTCTTTCTCCTTTTGCCACTACCTCATACATCATTTGTCAACTCGGAGGAGGTAGGATATGCGCCAAAACGCTGACCACCTCAGGCCTAGCCGCAACTACATACATGCACTTGCATTCCTTGAAAACAAAGCAGATGCTAACTTCTATCATCCTCATCATGCTCCTCACCTTGGCACTCTTTGCTCCCCTGATGGAGAAGCCATGGCTCACCGGAGGAGTCGGGTTCTCTGGTGGGCTCGTTCAATGCTGCCCTAAAGCAGGCCAGTCTAAGAAAAGTGTGTGGGTATGTACCGTGGAGAAATCGGGGCGGCTGGGGACCGTTTATGGACACCCGGCCGCCCCCAGAGGGCTGGGGACTGTGTGTGGACACCCGGCCGTGGGGCGGCTGGGGACCGAGTGAGGACACCCGGCCGCCCCCTCGCGGCTGGGGACCAAGCGTGGAAACCCGGCCGCCGGGCGGCTGGGGACTGAGTATGGATAAAAGGGCCACCGACGCAGCCATGACATGGTGGCCAGCGTCTGCCTCCACATGCCTAAAAGGCCCAATTTCAAGTGCAAGCAAGCTAGCAGTATGGTACTGCAGCCTGGTGGTTTGTGGGTGGCAGGTTGCACACTTACGCTTGCATTAAAAGAAAACAAAGCAGATGCTAACTTCTATCATCATCATGCTCCTCACCTTGCCACTCTCAACTCCCCTGATGGAGAAGCCAGGTCCCAGGGTCTGGTTCTCTGGTGGGCTTGTCCAATGCTGCCATAAAGTAGGCCGGGCTAAGAAAAGTCTGTGTGGATGTCCCGCAGAGAAATTGGTGTGGCTGGGGACTGTTTATTGACACCCGGCCGCCCCCTGGCGGCTGGGGACCGAGCGTAGACACCCGGCCGCCGGGCGGCTGGGGACTGAGTATGGATACCTCGCTGCCGAAGCAGCCATGAGGTAGTGGCCAGTTTCGGCCTCCTCAAAACTAAAAGGCCCCATTTAAAGGCAAGCTAGCAGTATGGTATTGCAGCCTGGGGGTGGGTGGGTGGTTGGCTGCATATTTGTGCTTGCATTGCAAGGAATGGGGGAGGTACATTTGAACACTGCCCTGGGACTAGAACTTGCACGGGGATAGTTGCAAGTCTGCATCTTCTGATGCGTCAAGGATCACTTCTGATGGGCACACTTTTAGGCAGTGACCTAGGAGTCAGAGATGCTTCCAGGGGTCTTCCCCATGCTGTCCCCATGTCTTTTCAGCACTGTATGCACGTGTCTCACAGCACATGGCCAGATAAGGTTGCAAAATGTTAAAATGACATTTCCCGGTGAATGTATTTGCCACAGTTGAAAGCAATACAAAAGTGCAAAAACGCATAAATAATGCTACTTCTGAACATAGCCCAAGATGTGGAGGAGTATTTTTGGTTTTGGTTATTTATTTTACCTTATACACAAGTCTTTACCCTGGAAAATAAATTCCTTAACATATTTCACAGGAAAAAAGTTCCACTTACGTTTTTGAACGTTTTATTATGAGCCTGTAAAAGTGGCTTAATACCTCTGAACACGTTGTTGACAACAGTGACCTGGGGGTCAGAAATGCTTCCTGGGGCGAACCCCATGCTGTCCCCATATCATTTGAGCACTGTCACTATCGTTTTGGGCACTTTTTAGGCTTTCTACAGACTGCCAGGGGTGCCGCCGCAAAAATGCTCGGGTCTCCCATAGACTAACATTGGGCTCGTTCCTCAGGTCGAGCACCCGAGTATCATGGCAAGCTCAGGCCGAGCTTCGAGCACCCGAGCATTTTAGTGCTCGCTCAACACATTTAACAACATTTAGATATGCCAGGGAAATCCTGGGGGAATAAAGTCCGGTAAGATGAGACCAAAACTGAACTCTCTGGATGCTATAATACACACCATGTTTGGAAGCCAAAAGGCACTGCACTGCCATCCCGAAAACACCATACCAGCTGTAAAGTTTGGAGGCGGGAACATCATTGTGTGGGGCTGTTTTTCAGCAAATGGCACTGGCAAACTTAATGTCCAGTAATTGAAGGAATGATGAATGGACAAATGTACCAAGACATTCTTGATAAAAATTTGCTGTCATCTACAAAGATGATGAAGTTCAAATAAGGGTGGACATTTCAGCAAGACAATGATCCCAAACACACAAAGGAAATGCTCAATTGGCTACAGAGAAAGAAAAAAGCTGCTAAATTAGCCGATCACCTGAATCCAATAGAAAATTTATGGATGGAGCTAAGGCTCAGAGTTCATAGAAGGATTTTGCGGAACATTCAGGACTTGAAAAGTGTTACTAAAGAAGAATGGGCCAAAATTTAACTTGAGCAATGCATGCGACTAGATGCTCCATACAGGATGTGTCTTGAAGCTATCATCACCAACAAAGTCTTTTGTATGAAGTACTAATAAATTTCACTAATAAATTGCTTTTTCCCTGTGCAATTTCTCATTATTACATATAACTAGTGATGAGCGAACGTGCTCGCCATTGCTCGGTACTTGCCCGAGCATCACTGTGCTTGACGAGCTCAGCAAGTATTTCCGGGTTGCTCGGGCAGGAACTCGGGTCCCCTCCCTGCATGTTTGCCGCTCTTTAGAGAGTCAATGAACATGCAGGGATTGCCTGCCATGCACAGTAATGCCGTAGCCATGTTGGATGTGGGCATTACAGTGATTCGCTGGCCGTACAGCGTCATCAGGTCTATATAAGACCTGGCGCCGCTAAGCTCCTCACAGTGTACCCTAGAACCAGGCAAAGGAGGGAGAGGTGTTGCTGCGTCAGGGAGAGATTTGCTTCTTTATAATTAGTACAGGTATTCCACAACATATACACAGTATATATCCATCAGAACTAACAGTCCTTCTGTGGACTAATCCAGCTGCATATATTCAGTGGTGAAAGCAGGAGTTAGGCAGGTAGGCAGTGTATGTGGCAGACTGCAGTGCACATATTGCAAGAGGGTCTATTAAACATCCTGTTAGTATAGGTATTCCACAACATATACAGTACAGACCAAAAGTTTGGACACACCTTCACATTTATAGATTTTTCTGTATTTTCATGACTATGAAAATTGTACATTTACACTGAAGACATCAAAACTATTAATTTACACATGTGGAATTATATACTTAGCAAAAAAAGTGTAAAACAACTGAAAATATGTCTTATATTCTAGGTTGTTCAAAGTAGCCACCTTTTGCTTTGATGACTACTTTGCACACTCTTGGCATTCTCTTAATGAGCTTCAAGAGGTAGTCACCAGAAATGGTCTTCCAACAATCTTGAAGGAGACATTCCGCAATCTCATCAGGAGCATGCCCAGGCATTGTAGGGAGGTCATACAGACACGTGGAGGCCACACACAATACTGAGCCTCATTTTGACTTGTTTTAAGGACATTACATCAAAGTTGGATCAGCCTGTAGTTTTTTTTTCCACTTTAGTTTTGGGGGTGACTCCAAATCCAGGCCTCCATTGTTTAATAAATTTGATTTCCATTGATGATTTTTGTGTGATTTTGTTGTCAGCACATTCAACTTTGTACAGAACAAAGTATTCAATGAGAATATTTCATTCATTCAGATCTAGGATGTGTTATTTGAGTGTTCCCTTTTTTTTTGAGCAGTGTATATATATATATATATATATATCCATCTGAACTAACAGTCCTTCTGAGGACTAATTTAGCTGCTTATAATCAGTGCTAGGCAGGCAGGCAGTGTATGTGGCAGACTGCAGTGTATAATACAGCACAAGAGGGTCCATTGAAAGCCCTGTCTGCTGCTGCTGTAATAATAACAGATATTTGTAGACATAGACCCAGATATCAGGGGCAAGGGCAAATTTTTCTTTGATCTTAATCCTGGTTATTTGCTTAAAAAGCAATCCAGAGTACACCATTTTTCTGCTCCATTTGATTGCTCTCACTGCAGAATGAAGCCTTATTTGTTCCATATTTCAGCAATAAAAATCCAGAAATTTAACCTGAACGTGCAAAATATTGGCCTCCTTTTCCATTTTGTTGCAGTGTGTCGGTCAAGCTATTCACACTAGGTCTCTGTGTGGAATAATATTAGTAAATTACAGGCTTGCCATTTAAAATTGGGGTTCTCTGTCAGACGTATCACATATAATTATGTTCCAAAATCAGCCATTTCTCGTGAACGTGGAAAATATTGTCCTCCATTAGAAATGGGCAAGGTGCGCGGCAAGGGACGGGGAAGTGGACATGATGGTGATGGTGCATGCAGAGGCTGAGGCAGAAAACATGGCCATGGGAAGCTGAAATTGTGCCACAACAAACACTCACATCTTTTCACTCGACCTTCCTGTCCCAACTACTAGGTGACCACAGTACACCACTATTGAAACCAGAGCAGTGACAAAAGGTTGTTGGTGTGATAGCAGATAATGATTACAGTCACTTTGCCACCACCACCACTACCCTGTCTTCCACATGGTCAAGTCTCAGTAGCCGTGAGTCTGGACCGCATATTCCTCACCCTGATCCTCCTTCCTCCCACCATGCCCAGTGCCTGGAGACAACCGATCCCACACTTGGACACTCAGAAGAGCTGTTCACTTTTCCATTTGTAGATTCGGGCCTCTCGCCCGGTCAGCTTCAAGCGAGTCAAGCGGAGAACAAGGGAAGTGATGCACAAATATTGGAGCAGCCACGGTCACATGAAGTCGATGGTGGGAAAGTGCAATTAATGTCACAAGAGGTGGATGATGATGATGATGAGACGCAATTGCCAGAAAGTCAGGTGGAGGACTAAGGTGCGGAAATGGAAGATGAGGTGGTGGATGATATAGTAACTGACCCAATCTAGCAGGGGGACATGCAGAGCAAGGACAGCAGCACACAGCGGGAGAGAGGTGTAGAACCACAAAGGCAGGAAGAAGCAGTGTGATGGCCACAGACACAAGGTGGGAAAGCGTTCCTCGTAACACCAACACGACGGAAGTTGCCAATGCAACTGTTAGGTCTTTCCGAGACTGGTTATTTTTTAAAGACTCTGCAGATAACACCAAAAAGGCAATATTCACCACCTGCCAGGCCAGCATCAGCAGGGTTATCAAAATTAGCAGCCTGACCACCACCAGCATGATCAGGAACATGGCAGAAAAGCACCCGGCTAAGTGGGCCAAACACCAGGGTCCAGCAACAGTCACTGCGCGGGACACCACAGCTTGTTATGCTGTTGTGCGCGCACGCCAATCCCCTGTTCATGGCACATGCCAAGATGTCTCCTGCCTTGCACCTGTCGTTGAACACTCTCAACTGGCACCATTAGCAAGCCTGTCCACATCCTTTTCCCAGTGCAGCGTTCAGTTGTCCCTACCCCAGTCCTTGAAATGCAAGCTCAAATATGCAGCCAATGCCCAACAGGCCACACTACTAGAGTCCCACATTTAGTGAATGCTTGCACTCGAAATGTTGCCTTTTAGGCTCGTGGAGACAAAAGCTTTCTGCAACCTGACAGCGGTGTCCATCCCTCAGTACTCGGTCCCCAGCCACCACTCTTTCTCCCGGTGTGGCATCCCCGCATTACACGAGCATGTGTCCCACAACATTAGACGTGCCCTCAACAACGCAGGTACTGGAAAAGTCCACCTAACCACATGCACGTGAACAAGTGCTTGTGGGCAGGGATGGTACATCTCGCTGATGGCACACTGGGTTAATATAGTGGAAGCCTGGACCCAGTCGGATCTTGGGAAGGAACATGTCCTCCCTACGCCGAGGATTGCGGGCCCTGGATCTATCAGGGTTGCCCCCACATTCTATAGCTCCTGCACCCCCTCCTCTGCCTCTTCTGCCTCCATCTCCGAAATGACCACATCAGTCACAAGCTGGAAGCACTGGAGCACTGCCTCGGCCAAGTGGCAACAGGTTGTGCTGAAGCTAATATACTTAGGTGACAAACCACACAATGATTAAAAGTTGTGGACAGGTATGAAAGAGCAGGCAGATCTGTGGCTGACACCACTGATCCTACAGCCAGGCATGGTCATGTGTGACAATGGCCAGAAAATGGTTGCGACTCTGAGGCGAGGCGAGCTCACACACGTACCATGCCTGGCCCATGTGATTAACCTTGTGGTTCAGCGGTTTCTCAAAACCTACCCGGATCTGTCAGATCTGCTTCTCAATGTAATTGTGCCCTTTTTAGAAAGTCACCTACAGCTTCCGCCGCCTTCCATGCTTCAGCGGCATTTGCAGCTTCCAGCTCACCCACTGATCTGCGATGTCCCCACGCATTGGAACTCTGCATTGTTGATGTTGGGAAGGATTTGTGAGCAGAAGAGTGCAGTTGCTGACTACCAGCATCAACAAGGCCGTCAGTATTTAGGTCAGACTCCACACTTAAAACCTCAGTTGACATGGATGTCAGACATATGTACCATCCTCAAAAACTTTGGAGACTCCACCAAGATGGTGAGCGGCGATGATGCCATAATTAGCGTCACCATCCCACTTCTCTGTCTTCTTAAATGAACTCTGCTCACAATTAAAGAGGATGCATTGCAGGTGGAGCATGATGATATGGAGCAAGGAACCATACAGGGTGATTCCACAGAGCCCAGCCTCATCTCAACACAACATGGATTGGGTGACAATGAGGAAGAGGAGGAGGAGGAAGAACAGGAGCTAGTTTCCTGTGCTATAGACAGTACTACCTGCACAACTGCACAACTGTCATACCGTCTGTTCAGTGTGGATGGCCAGAGGACAGGGAGGAGGAGGAAGAGGAGGAGGATGAGGAGGAGGAGAGCATGGTCAGTCATCCTCATAGTGAGGACACGGAAGTCTTGACTCTTTGCAGTGTGGCACACATGGCTGAGATTATTTTATGCTGCCTTTCCCGTGAACCTCACGTTGTCAAAATTTTGAGTGACAATCATTATTGATTAGTGACACTTCTAGCCCCACGCTACAAGGAGAACTTTCTCTCTCTTATTCCTGCGCAGGACAGGCCTAATAAAATGGGGCAGTATGAGAAGGCCCTTGTTGCGGAATTTTTAAAAAAATTCCCATCTGAAAACGCTGGCGGCAGAGGTCACAGTTCGTTCGACAACCAAGGAGAACAGGTGAGAATGACACAAATGCAATCCAGCAGAGGCAGAGGAACACTGTCAAAGTACTCGGACAGTTTTCTCAGACCCGTCCATTGCACAGGCCCTGAGGCGCGGGGTACTCTTCCAAGGAGGGAAAAGTTTGGGAAGATGCTGAGGAAGTAACTTGCCGACCGTACCAACTTCCTCCGTGATTCCTCTGTGCCTTATAATTATTGGGTATCCAAGCTGGAGGTCCTGGCCTGCCCTGCCGCTAGTATTTTGTCAGAGCTTGTTTTTTGTGCCATAACTGATAGGCGCATCCACCTGTCAACTGAAAATGCTGACAGGCTGACTCTTATAAAAATTAACAAGGGCTGGATTGGTCCTGTTAAGGGGACGGTTGCAAACAACTTTATTAAATAATGGAAAGCAACCGAACCTGGGGTCCGCGATGCAGCCTGGAGGACTGTGGCCGAACACCGGGTAAGAAGGTAAAAAAACAACAGAAATAACAATCCCTTCCGTGTTACTGCACACCGGAACGGGAATAGGGATTCACACTATCTCCATTAACTGCACGAGAGATGTGCGACAAATAATGTTTCCGTAGCCATGTTTACTGCACAGGGACTACGCAGCAGGCGCTAGGATGCGTGTGTGATTCACGCCGGCGTATACTTGCTCCCAGCCGGTGTGCTACCGCCATGTTTGTGGGCGGGCTATTTAAAGATTAAGCCCGCATTATTGGTGACATCACCCAATCAGGTGGTGCCAGGTTACCGGATCAGCTGACTCCCAAACCACCAATCACGGTCCGTCATATCACGAGCATGCTCAGTGCAGTGAATCCTGGACTTAGGCTGTAGTAGCCCTGTTTCCCTCTGCAACCTACGCTTCACGTTGCTAGGTACAAAGACCCAAGAGACAACCTGTACATCTTGTGCACCAGCTAGGCGTTGGGACCAATGATTATGCTGCAGCACCATCAGCCCCAGCTGCACTGGAATGGGAGACCACAGAATTCACTGATGATTCTGAACCCATTACAGATCTAGCAAACGCCCAACGTCTAACAGCTCCAGACTTATCAACACCACTGACTGACACAGTGAAATGTAAACTCAAATACATGTTTTTTTTGTTTTGGGAGGTCTATCTCTGTTCCTATGCACTTCTGTCTTCACACCCAGACATGGGTATATGCTTCCTAATTTTGTCTATTTGCTCTTGTCCTCCTCATTTTTCGCATCTTCATCGTCCACCATCATATCACCACCATATGTACCATATCATCATATCTACGTCTCTTGCAAGGGGCATTGGAGTTACTCCAAAATTTTTGGCAGCCGTTGCTTCACTGCATAGGCAAACAGTATGGGAGACACACTTCGTACTAATGGGAACATAGTTTTCAGGAGGCCCTCAGACATCTACGTCTCTTGCAAGGGGCATTGGAGTTCCTCCAAATTTTTGGCAGCCGTTGCTTCAATGCATAGGCGAACAGTATGGGAGACCCACATCCTAATAATGGAAACATTGTTTTCAGGAGGCCATCCGACCTCTACGTACGTCTCTTGAAAGGGGCATTGGAGTTCGTCCAAATTTATGGGAGCTGTTGCTTCACTGCATAGGCAAACAGTATGGGAGACCCACTTCCTAATAATGGTCCATTGCATTCACTGCATACGCTTTAACTGTATAGCCGACCCCCTCCTTTCTAATGGGAACATGTCATTACTGTGGCCCAGCTTTATGTGTGTTTAAATTGTTAGTAGGGTTTTTCCTAAATTTTGGCAGCCATTGCACTCACTGCATACCCTTTAACTGAACAGCAGACTCTCTACTTTATAATGGGACATGTCATACTCCTTACTGTGGCAAAGCTCCATGTGTCTTGAAATTGTTAGTGGGGTTTTTCCCAAATTTTGGCAGCCCTTGCAGTCACAACATGGGCATTACCACAATAGGAGATCCACTTCTTTTTAATGGGAACATTTTTTTTTACTGAGACCCTCCTCTATTTCTCTTCAAAGGGGTATTGGGTTGCGTCCAAATTTTTGGCAGCCCTTGCAGTCACTGCATACACAATAACAGTATAGGAGACCCACTCGTTAATAATGGGAACAACAAAGCATAGCCGGTTGATGGCTCTCTTACAATAGCGAGGGCTGACTGCTGGCCCTTTAAGAATAGTATGGGCCACATGATGGCGCTATAAAAATAGGCTTTGTGACTTTCAGAGTTCCTCCATCATAAATGAAACAGGATGTGTCTGATGATGTGTCACACACCACATGGCCAGATATGGTTGTAAAATGTTAAAATAATATTTCCCGGTAAATGCATTTGTCTTAAAATATAATGTAAAAATAAATAAAGAAAAATAAAACACAGTAGGATCTTTCTTCAGTAAAAAAAACAGACTCGCCAATATAACCTCAATGTAATCACATTGCTCAGCTCCTGCACCTCCTCCTCCAGTTCGGCCTCCATCTCCGAAATGACCACATCAGTCACAAGCTGAAAGCACTGCAGCACTGCCTTGGCCAAGAGGCATCAGGCTATGCTGAAGATAACATGCTTAATGCTTAGGTGACAAACCGCTCACCACTGCAGAGTTGTTGAAAGCTGTAACACAGCAGCCTGATCTGTGGCTCTCACAGCTGAACGTACAGCCAGGCATGTTCGTGTGTGACAATGGGCAGAATCTGGTGACGGAGAAATAACAGCTCGAGTAGATACGGTTTACCTCTTTGCCAGTCCTTTCTCCAAGCTAAAGAATATGACTGCGGTGAAATACAACTCCCACTGAGAAGCAGTTTCAGACTGAAAAACATTGAGTCCACCAGAGGATTTGATTCTGAGGGCTCACCTTTCTCCCCCGCTCAAGAGCCTCATTGCTGCAGCAAATTTTGCACTATCATGAACTCTCCTGATGGAGAAGTCAGGGCCCACCCAAGGATTCTCGGGTGAGACCGTCCAACCCTGCTGAGAAGCAGTCCTGCCTAAGAAAAGTGTATGGGAATGTTCCCGGACACTCTATGGCTGCTTTTTTACTGAGGTGGAAACCCACACAAACATCGGGAGAACATACAAAATCCTTGCAGATGTTGTCCTTGCTGGGATTTGAACCCAAGATCCCAGCTCTGCAAGGCTTCAGTGCTAACCACTGATCCAATGTGCTGCCATTCGCTCTCTGATATCTAACAGGCTGGAGAAACTTGCACCTACTGCCACTCTATCTTCAGCTACTTTGAGAGAAACTAATGTGTTTGGGCAGTCACTCAGTATAGAAAATAAAATTCCTGAGAAGGAAATTGGGGATGGCTTCTCTACTGGTACTGGGGGCAGTGCCAATACCATGGCATCATAACATAGTTTACTGGAAATATTCCAGGCTGGTAGGAGGCAAGCAGATTCCCACAGAAAAATACTAGCATTAATGTTAAGGGACCCACGCCTGTGGAAGGCGGAGATGATGATACCGGGAGAAATAGTGGCAACTGGGGACTGAGTATGGACACCTGGCTGCCGCCATGAGGTTGTGGACAGCTTCCGCCTCCACGAGCCTAAAAGGCCACATTTCAAGTGCAAGCAGCTCCCCAGAAATCTGGCAGTTTAATATTGCAGCCTGAGGGAGGCTGGCTGCATACTTGCGCTTGCATTCCAAGTAACAGAAAACTAAGCAGATGGTGACCTCTAACATCATCATGGCCTCACCTCGGCACTATGAACTCGCCTGATGGAGAAGCCAGGGCCCACCGGAGGAGTCTCCGGTTCTCTGGTGGGCCTGTCCAACCGTGCCGAGAAGCAGCCCTGGCTAAGAAAAGTGTGGGGGAAGGTTGCCGGATACTCTATGGCTGATTTTTTAATGTGGATCGGACATGCTTATGCATGTTATTTCTCAAACCGCATTTCAGATCAGGCCATTGCCCAACTCTGTAGTCATGAAATTAAAGGGAAAAGAAAGATGTTTGTGTGTTAAAGCACTACCGACAAGTGTGAGCTGATGTTGGACGTGCTGCCATTGCTTATGCAACAAGCTGCATTAGAGGACTTCCTGGGAGAAATTACACCAGAGTAGATACAGTTTCCCTCTATGCCAGTCCTTTCACCGAGCTAAAGAATATGGCTGTGGTAAAATACAACTGTCATTGAGAAGCAGTGTCAGACTGAAAAACATTGGGTCCACCAGAGGATTTGTTTCTAAGGGCCCACCTTTCTCCCCCACTCAAGAGCCTCATAGCACCTGCAAAGGTTGTACCTATCATGAACTCTCTTGATGGAGAAGCCAGGGCCCACCCAAAGATTCTCTTGTGGGCACGTCTAACCCTGCCGAGAAGCAGCCCTGGCTAAGAAAAGTGTGTGGCAAGGTTCCCGGACACTCTATGGATGCTTTTTTAATGTGGACTGGTTCCATACCGTCCCTGGCCACATTCACCTGTCCATGTATTTGTGGTTAGGTGGTGCTTCCCAGTAAGTGCACTGGGGTGGGCACAGGTAACGTTGTGGGACCCGTGCTTGTGGAAGGCGGAGGCGACTCAGGGAGAAATACTGGCGGCTGGGGACCGAGTATGGACCTCCTCCACGAGCCTAAAAAGCCACATTTCAAGTGCAAGCAGCTGCCCAGAAATCTGTCAGTTTACTATTGTGGCATGTGCGTGGGTGGCTGGCTGCATACTTGTGCTTGCATTCTAAGGAATGTGGTAGGCTCAACTGAATGCTGCGGTTGGAGAAGGACGTGGACGGTGTTTGCTGCAAGTCGGCAATGACAGGTGTATGGCAGGAGGTATCTTCGCATGCGCCAAGGATAACTTATGACGGGCACACTTTTAGGCAGTTGACTGGGAGTTAGAGATGCTTCCAGGGGTCTTCCCCATGCTGTTCCCATGTCTTTTCAACACTGTATGCATGTGTCTGATCATGTGTCACACACCACATGGCCAGATAAGGTTAGGAAATGTTAAAATGACATTTCCCGGTGAATGCATTTGTCTTGGTTGAAAGCAATGCAAAAGAGCAAAAATGCATCAAAAACACTATGTGTGAAGATAGCCCATGGTGTGGAGGAGCATTTTTGTTTTTGGTTATTCATTTTGCCTTAAATACAAGTCATTACCCTGGAAAGGATGTTCTTTAGCATATTTCCCAGGAAAATCCATTTTGGTTTTGTTTTTTTGTGAGTCCGTAAAAGTGGCATAAGACGTTTGAAAACATTGTTGACGGCAGTGACCTGGTAGTCAGAAATGCTTCCAGGGGTCTTCCCTAGAGATGAGCGTTGTTCGACTCGAACTGTTCGCCAATCTCAAATTCGAGCTGTTTTGGGAGGTGTTCGAGCCGTTCGGCGAACACGAACGATTTGAGAAAAATTCGGCTGTTCGAGGTTATGTTCGATAACTGTTCGTGCACCAAAATCATAACTGGATTTTTTCTCAGTAATGATGAAAATTAATGTTAATACGCAGTTTGAGTGTACAGGGGGGGGGGGGGCAGGGGATGGATCTCTGCAGGAATAATGAAGATCTCCATTTTTTTTTCTCTTTCCCGCATTTACAGTGGGGAGGTGCAATCTGTCAGCCTATCAGCAGCGCACACACGGAGCGAAGTGCTTTTTTTCACACAAGCAAGGGCATGTGTCATTGGCAGTGTATGTCACATGTCCTTGCCCTATAAGACCAAGCCATTTTCCCCGTCGCCACCATTTTCTCACTGCTGCAGCTGCGTGTTAGACGGCACCGCTGTTGCTGTGTGCGCTATACCTTGTTAATTTCAAGCCAATTTTCGCACAAATCTACAGATAGCTTGGGAGTAGGGAATAGTTGTGATTGCAGTCCTTTTAAGGACTAGGTTACAGCATTTCCTACGACTTTTATCAGGCAGGTCTGTGCACTTAAATAGATAGATTTAGGGAGTAAAGACTAATTGTATTTGCAGTCCTTTTCAGGACTAGGTTACATCAGTTCCTATCAGTTTTTGCCAGGCAGGTCTGTGCCAGTGCTGTGCAAGTTATTTTCACAGCATTTGGCTGAATCTAGCAAAGCTAATCCTTTTTGGACTATTGCAGAGTGTGTTAGTCAGTGGAGTAGCCTATCTGTGTTGCAAGATATACCACCTGTGTATAGAATACCAATTTTTTTACTGCACCTAGTGAAGTAAAATCTTTTGGGCATAGCATCATTCTATTAGTCCATCTATACTGACCTCCATCAGGTTGCAAATTGAATATAATTTTTTTCTGCATCTAGCTCTGAAAAAATATTTGGGCTTCTAGCAGTGTGTGGGACTTGTTCTATTAGTCCATCTATACTGACCTCCATCAGGTTGCAAACTGAATATAATTTTTTTCTGCATCTAGCTCTGAAAAAATATTTGGCCTTCTAGCAGTGTGTGGGACTTGTTCTATTAGTCCATCTATACTGACCTCCATCACGCTGCAAATTAAAAATAATTTTTTGTCTGCATCTAGCTCTGAAAAAATATTTGGCCTTCTAGCAGTGTGTGGGACTTTCTCTATTTGTCCATCTATACTGACCTCCATCAGGTTGCAAATTAAAAATAATTTTTATCTGCATCTACCTCTGAAAAAATATTTGGGCTTCTAGCTGTGTGTGGGACTTGTTCTATTAGTCCATCTATACTGACCTCCATCAGGTTGCAAACTGAATATAATTTTTTTCTGCATCTAGCTCTGAAAAAATATTTGGCCTTCTAGCAGTGTGTGGGACTTTCTCTATTAGTCCATCTATACTGACCTCCATCAGGTTGCAAATTAAAAATAATATTTATCTGCATCTAGCGCTGAAAACATATTTGGCCTTCTAGCAGTGTGTGGGACTTTCTCTATTAGTCCATCTATACTGACCTCCATCAGGTTGCAAATTAAAAATAATTTTTTGTCTGCATCTAGCTCTGAAAAAATATTTGGCCTTCTAGCAGTGTGTGGGACTTTCTCTATTAGTCCATCTATACTGACCTCCATCAGGTTGCAAACTGAATATATTTTTTATCTGCATCTACCTCTGAAAAAATATTGGGCTTCTAGCTGTGTGTGGAACTTGTTCTATTAGTCCATCTATACTGACCTCCATCAGGTTGCAAACTGAATATAATTTTTTTCTGCATCTAGCTCTGAAAAAATATTTGGCCTTCTAGCAGTGTGTGGGACTTTCTCTATTAGTCCATCTATACTGGCCTCCATCAGGTTGCAAATTCAAAATAATTTTTTGTCTGCATCTAGCTCTGAAAAAATATTTGACATTCTAGCAGTGTGTGGGACTTTCTCTATTAGTCTATCTATACTGACCTCCATCAGGCTGCAAATTAAAAATAATTTTTATCTGCATCTACCTCTGAAAAAATATTTGGCCTTCTAGCTGTGTGTGGGACTTGTTCTATTAGTCCATCTATACTGACCTCCATCAGGTTGCAAACTGAATATAATTTTTTTCTGCATCTAGCTCTGAAAAAATATTTGGCCTTCTAGCAGTGTGTGGGACTTTCTCTATTTGTCCATCTATACTGACCTCCATCAGGTTGCAAATTAAAATTAAATTATATCTGCATCTAGCTCTGAAAAAACATTTGGCCTTCTAGCAGTGTGTGGGACTTTTTTCTATTAGTCCATCTATGCTGACTTCCATCAGGTTGCAAATTAAAAATAATTTTTTGTCTGCATCTAGCTCTGAAAAAATATTTTGCCTTCTAGCAGTGTGTGGGACTTTCTCTATTTGTCCATCTATACTGACCTCCATCAGGTTGCAAACTGAATATATTTTTTTTCTGCATCTACCTCTGAAAAAATATTTGGGCTTCTAGCTGTGTGTAGTACTTGTTCTATTAGTCCATCTATACTGACCTCCATCAGGTTGCAAACTGAATACAATTTTTTTCTGCATCTACCTCTGAAAAAATATTTGGGCTTCTAGCTGTGTGTGGGACTTGTTCTATTAGTCCATCTATACTGACCTCCATCAGGTTGCAAATTGAATATAATTTTTTTCTGCATCTAACCCAGCCAATAGTTTTGGCCTAATACCACAGTTTGGCCACTCAGCTCTGCTCGGTTCCCATCCATTGTTTTTTCGTGCAAACAACTCCAGAGTTGTGAATTAGTTAACCACCAAATGAGTGGAAAAAGGCCTGCTGCTGGTGGAAAGGGGAATAGGCGTGTTGGGAAGGGGAAAAAAGGTTGTATCCGTGGGGTAGGTGTTAAAGCAACAGTAACATCTGCAGAAGAAAGACCATCTTCCAGCCAAACTAAAATGTCTACTTCTTTTAGCGGACAATGTGATAAGATCCCTTTCTTATGGCCACGCCAATCGCTACAAATTCCAGATGAGGCACAAAAACAGCAGGTGCTTCAACGGATATCAAGTGCTCCTTTAAGTGGGCTCTCCTCCACATCTTCAACATCACAAATACTCCAGTCCTCAAAGGTGTCACCCCAATCGCACTTGCTTCCTCACAGCTCCCAAATCTCCAGCTGCCCGTCTGAGTATGAGGTAGAACTGATGGTTGAGTCTGCAGAGCTGTTTACTCATACTATAGCCTCGGAATCAGAGGTCGACTCCAGCGCTTCTGTGAATCCAGACGAGGAAATGATCTGCACTGATGCCCAGAATCTTTATGAGTCGGATCCAGGACCAGACGCAGAAGGTTCTGACCATAATGTAGACCCTCATTCCCAAACTGTAACTCCTGTTGGTGGAGACAATGAGGAAGACGATGATGAGACTCAAATACCTGATTGGAGCGACAACTTTAGTTTTTTGTCAGGGCAGGAACAGGTTGGCTCTGAGGACGACGGGTGTGATAACGCACAGGGTGATGATGATGAGGTTGGAGATCCCACTTACTGTCAACCCACAGTCAGCCAAGAGATGAGGTCAGCAGAGGAGGTGGAGGAAGATTCTAGTGACGACGAGGTCAGGTTGCGCCTTCCTGGACAGAGACGTAGTGCTGGAAGCACGTCAACAACTGCATCCTCAAACACAACTCTGCCTCTCACCACAAGTCGTGGTGGCTCCTCAGGTCACATGGGTGCTAAGCCTTGCATAGCCTGGTCATTTTTTCAGATCGATAAAGATGACTCAACTAGTGTTATCTGTAACATTTGTCAGCAAAAGCTAAGTAGAGGCCAAAAAATACATAGTTTGAGTACTTCATGCATGAACCGGCACATGGACATGAAGCATAAGTTGCAGTGGGAAGCTCAGTGTGCTACAATGCGGCCTAGCCGGCCGGGCCAACCACCGTCTGCCATATCTTGTGCATCCGCAGCCTCTTCATCCTCTGTGACTGGGGGGACAGCAGACCTGCCACCTCTTTACCAGCAACAGCCAGCGTGATTGGCAGGTCATCATTTTCTTTGGAGGTGGTAACACCAGCTGGTGTTGTGCGCTGTCCGACATCGATAGCACCACCTTTGGATCAAGGCAACCTAACATGTCCGCCTGCATCTTCCTCACAGACCGGCAGTTTGCCGGGGACACCCTTATCAACCCCGTCTAAGCACAATAGCCAGCCCTCGGTCCCTCAGATGTGGACAAGTAAAAGACCATTTCCTCCTAGCCATGAGAAAGCTAAGAGGTTGAATTTCACCATCTGCAAGCTATTGGCTACAGAAATGCTGCCTTTCCGCCTGGTGGACACAGAGGATTTTCGAGACCTTATGTCCGTCGCAGTGCCCCAGTACCAGATGCCCAGTCGGCACTACTTCTCAAAGAAAAGTGTGCCTGCGCTCCACCAGCATGTCGCACACAACATCACTGCTTCTTTGAGAAACTCAGTGTGTGACAGGGTGCATTTCACCACAGACACTTGGACGAGTAGGCATGGACAGGGGCGTTACATGTCACTGACTGGGCACTGGGTAACTATGGTGACAGCAGGACAAGGGGCTGCTGTCCAAGTCTCGCCGTCCCCATGAGTTGTGCGTCAATCCTCTTTATGTCAAAGTTCCTCCACTGCTTCTGCCTCCTCAACCTCCTCTCGGTCTTCCACCTGCACCCAAAGCCTGCCTGGTCATGCCACAAGCTTTCTAACTGCGCAGAAGGGATCCTGCACACCTCCTTACTATGCTGGCAGTAGGGCTCAACGTCATCAGGCGGTTTTTATTTGAAATGTCTGGGAAATGTGAGTCACACAGCTGAGGAGTTGTGGTCAGCTCTGGGGAACCAATTTCATGAATGGTTGTCTCCACTGGACCTGAAACCAGGGAAGGCCGTGTGCGACAATGCTGCAAACCTGGGTGCGGCCCTTCGCCGGGGCAATGTCACACACGTGCCTTGTATGGCTCACGTGTTGAACCTGGTTGTCCAGCAATTTTTAGCCCACTATCCCAGACTAGATGGCCTTCTGCAGAGGGCACGGTCGCTGTGTGCTCACTTCCGCCGTTCGCATCCCGCAGCTCAGCGACTTACATCTCTACAGAAGTCGTTGGGCCTGCCACTTCATCGGCTAAAATGCGATGTGCCTACCCGGTGGAATTCAACTCTGCACATGTTGCAGCGACTGTGGCAGCACTGACAAGCCCTGGTGCAATACGTTCTGACATATAGCCTGGGCCAACGAGATCCAGAGGTGGGGCAAATCACGCTGGAGGAGTGGTCTCAGATCAGGGACCTATGCACCCTTCTGCACAGTTTTGAAATGGCGACGAAGAAGTTTAGTGCTGACGATGCCATTATCAGCATGACTATTCCGGTGATTTACATGCTGGAGCACATGTTAAACAGAATTCGGAGTCAGGTGGTGGCACAAGAGGAGGTGAAGGAAGTAGAGGAGGAGGAGTTGTATGCGGAAGGGCTAACATCTGCAAGGTCCAGACGGTCGGCAGCACCAAGGCGGCAGGCATGTGAGGGTGGGGGAGATGGTTTTACCAGGGCGCATGGTAGCAGCCAAACTAGTGAGGATGGTGCAGGAGCCCAGGAAGAAGTGGAGGACGAACTGATGGAAGACTCATCAGATGAGGGAGACCTTGATCACATTTCTGTTGTGCGAGGTTGGGGGGAGAGGACAGAGGAAGGAAGCATGATTGTTACCTCGCCACCAACACAACAGGGACTTGGTGCTCCTGAATGCGCAACACACATGAGTGCCTTCTTGCTGCACTACCTGCAACATGACCCTCGAATTGTGAGAATTAGAAATAATGCTGACTACTGGGTTGCCACACTGTTAGATCCCCGGTACAAAAGTAAATTTGCAGAAATTATTCCTGCCATAGAAAGGGATGCACGCATGCAGGAGTATCAGCAGAGACTGTTGCAGAATCTTACATGTGCTTTTCCACAAAACACCAGTGGTGCACGTAGTGAATCTCACAGTTCCAACTTGCCAACCGTGGGACCGTCAAGTGTTCAGCTCTCAAACCGTAACAGAACCACAGTATCTGCTGGTAACATCAATTTTGCGGAATCATTTCACCACTTTTTTAGCCCATCCTTTGCAAGGCCACAGGAGACAAGAAGTCTGACACATAGTCAACGCCTAGAGACGATGGTACAGGAGTATCTCCAAGTAAACATTGAAGCCATGACTGTGTCACTGGACCCTTGCTCTTTTTGGGCTTCCAATCTGGATAAATGGCCGGAGCTAGCCACTTACGCCTTGGAGATCTTGTCATGCCCCGCAGCCAGCGTTCTGTCTGAACGTGTGTTCAGCGCTGCTGGTGGTGTGCTGACAGATAAGCGCACGCGGCTCTCCACTGATAATGTAGACAGACTCACGTTCATAAAGATGAACAAATCATGGATCCGAAACGACTTTTCTACCCCTGTGTCATCCTGGGGAGAGTAAAAGCTTGATGATTGGTTAAATTCACCCTACCAACCCTTTTAAGCTTTCAAATTACTAATCATGTTTATCTGTATCTCGGCTGGAAAATAATTTGGGCTTTGTAGCAGTGTGCAGCACTGATTCTATTAGGCCATCTATAATAAGCTCCACCAGATTTAAAATTACTAATCATGTTTATCTGTATCTTGACTGGAAAATAATTTGGGCTTTGTAGCAGTGTGCAGCACTGATCCTATTAGGCCATCTATACTAAGCTCCACCAGATTTAAAATTAATAATAATTTTTAGCTGCATCTAGCCCGGAAAATAATTTTGGGGCTCCGAGATGCGCAAGACACATAAGTGCCTTCATGCTGCACTACCTGCAACATGACCCTCATATTGTCAGAATTCGAAGTAATCATGACTACTGGGTTGCCACACTCTTAGATCCCCCAAACTTTTCGATCAACCTTTTCATTTTAATAAAGACCAAAAAAATGGTCATTTTTGAAATTATAAGCATTAGCAGGTTATTAAAAACTGAAATCAAACAGTTTTCAACTCAAAACTTTATTCTAGGTGATGTTACATTTTCACATAGGACCCCTTGTTCGAAAGGAGCTTCTGAACTCTCTCGTCCATTGAATTTGTCAGGTTTTGGATGGTTTCTGCTTCAATTGTTTTGCATGAGGACAGAATACCCTCCCAGAGCTGTTGCTTAGATGTGAACTGCCTCCCGCCATCATAGACACTCCTTTTGATGATGCTTCAGAGGTTCTGAATGGGGTAGAGGTCAGGGTTGCATGGGGGTCACACCATAAGTTTGTCCCCTTTTATGCCCATATCAGCCAGAGATGCAGATGTTTTATGTGCAGCATGAGATGGTGCATTATCATGCAAAAAAATGATCTTGCTGTGAAATACACGGTTCTTCTTCTTGAACCATGGCAGGAAGTGCTGTTTGAGAAAATCCACATACATTATGGAGTTCATCTTTAGCGCCTTCAGGGATCCTAAAGGGGCCGACAATCTCTCTCCCCATGATTCCAGCCCAAAACATTACTCCACCTCCTCCTTGTTGGCGCTGTAGCTGTGTTTGCGTGGGGTGTCCATCAACCAGCCATCCTCCACTCCATCCATCTGGACCATCGAGCGCTGCACGGCACTCATCCGTGAACAAAACAGTTTTGAAATCAGTCTTCATGTAATGTTTGGCCCACTGGAGCCATTTCTGCTTGTGTGAAGTGGATAGAGGAGGTCGACAAGATGGCGTATGCACAACTGCAAACCTCTGAAGGACCCTGCATCTTGTTGTTCGGGGGACGTTGGAGGCACCAGCTGCTTCAAAAACTTGTCTGCTGCTATGACAAGGCTTTTTTGCCGCTGCTCTTTTAAACTGACGTAATTGCCTGTAGGAAAGAGTCCTCAATTTGCCCTTATCAGCACACACGTGTGTACTGTGAGTCAGCTACATACTTCTTGATTGCCAAGACACTTCATCCTGATCATCGCACAATGTTGATTGTAGTCATGCCTTGACCTAAACACTCCACAATTTGTTGCTTCTCAGCAGCCGACACATCCTTTTTCTTTCCCATTTTGGCAGAAAATGTAGGCTGCTTAATAATGTGAGACAGCCTTCTTAAGTAGTCTTGCCTTTCATTGGACACACCTGCCAAACTAATTAGCACAGGTGTCTGCAATTGCTTACAGTGATATAAAGAGCCCTGACACACATCACCATCAATGAGTTTAACTGACAAACAAACAAATTCTTCCCTTATCACTCTTAAACACTTTTTGCATAATAATTTGGAACACAGTGTACGTGTGCTTTTCCACAAAACACCAGTGGTTCACGTAGTGAATCTTACAGTTCTAACTTGCTAACCGTGGTCTGTATGGAGTTGTTCAATAAAGGGCCCAAAATTAAGATAACATAGATGGGAGAGGTCTCTATGAATAGGAATTCCTAAGTATTTGATACCCTGTGAGGGCCAGGCAAAGGGAAAGTTGGACTGGATGGAATCCTATATGGATTTGGGGAGGTAGACATCGAGGGCCTCAGACTTCGCTGCATTGATTTTAAAATTTGACCATGTAACAAAGTGATCTATTTCAGCCATAACAGCATGGATGGATATATGTGATTGAGTGATATATACTAGGACATCATCAGCAAATAGAGAGCACTTGTACTCGCTGCCTGCCACCTCAATCCACCTAATATTGGGGTTATGGCGAATTGATGAGAGCAGGTGCTCCGTCACTAGGATGTATAAGAGAGGGGACAGAGGACATCCCTGCCTTGTCCCATTGGTGATTGTGAAAGGTGTTGAAAATGTTCTGATGCACCCCCTGGGCCTTGGGACACCCGGAGCCGGACCCTTTTTGGTGGATGCTGGTGGTTGTAGTCTTCGTGGTGGCGACCCGGTTCCGTGGCTCAGGGTGGTCAAACCAGTGGCGGAACTATTTATGTGGTTTGGATGTTTAAATGTCCGACTACGCCACCCGTGGATTGCGGTCAGAGTGAACCGCCGCTGCAGGGCAGACCGCTGAGGCTGGTGTTGTGGGTGCAGCAGAGCGTAGCATAACTCCCCACGGGAGGAGTATAGCCTCAGGGCAGTGTATGCGGAGGATGGGGGTGATGGTGCAGGGCAGCAGCAGTAACGACACGGAGTCAGTGATGCAGTCCAGGGCCTTTACTCACAGTTCTTATTATCCAGACCACGTCTGCAGGTAACGGATGCCCACGTCGTACTGTGCTCACCAGGTGAGGGGCTCAGACAACTCCCAGATAACTTTGGAGCGCTTCACAGGACCCCCTTTGTGTGTCCTTTGTCTGGCCTTTCTTACCAACCCTTCTGTCCGGCTGCCTCGGGCCTCCTCTTGGTAAACTTGGTGCCAGTTTCCCTGACCCGATGTGGTGCCTTCCTAGCGGGTGTAGCGAGGGGCTGCGCCACATAAAATGTCACAGCCTCTGGTTTCTAGCTGAGGGTCGTTTCCTGCCTCCACTAGTTTCGGGGACCGGTCTCCCCCTTTGGCCTGACCCCTCCACGCAGGTGGATTCGGGCGTGCGGTGGCGACTCGCCCATCCGCACCCCTGGGATACATTCATTCCTCGTTCCTGGAGCCTTCTCTGCTCCTCTTCCTTCCTTCTCCCTCTTCCAGGCCTGGGCCTCTGTTACTAGGCCCGCCTCCGAAGCAGAGCTCATGCAGAGCCCCTGTTCCCTGCCACTTCTGCTCAGACTTCTCTGCACTGAACTAAGATGGTGCCCACCTTTTATACTCCCTTCTCAATGCACCCAGGAACTGCTTCCTCCATGCTCCTGCACTACAGGGTTCCCCTTCCTCAGTGTTCCCTCCCCCCACTCCAGCCAGGGACAGGGTCTGTCGTGCCCATCTCAGAGGCATATTGGTCGCCCTATCCCACAGCAATGTGGTGTAATGCATGCAGGTGTCGGGTCCTGATCCACACTCCATTCTTACCTGAGAGTGAGATATCACACCTCTGGGTGAGGTGCAATACCTCTGTAGCAACCGAGCCCTCAGGGTGCTACAGTTCCATTTATCTTCAGCCTAGGTGACGTATTGTGATACAGGGCCGTGATTTTGGCTATAAAAGGGTCCCCTAGACCCCTACCCCAAGCTTTTTAAGAGAATCATATATGGCGTGCCAGGAGACTCTATGGAATGCTTTCTCAGCATCCAACGAGAGTATCTAATTACAAATTTTTAACTGCATCTAGCCCAGGAAATACTTTGTGCCTAGTAGCAGTGTCTGCTAGTCAGCGGATTATCCCGGCTGTTAAGCAAGCTACACCACCTGTAGTTTGGACACTTAATTTTTTCAAAGGAAATGCTTCGGGACCATGGGATACTCAGTGAAGAGCATCAGGAGGCACCCCAAGGCATAGGGGCTGGGACTGGCAGTAGGATGCCTTGCGGTGGACAGCCGAGCTCGATCCTTATAAAAGCTTTTTAACTGCAGCAGCTTTAGTGGACGCTACTGGAGCTGGAATTACGCGGCTGCTGGCATGAGACTTGCCCTCCAATAGATCCTTGTAAATGGATTTAAAGTGTATTCATTCAAATTAGAGAGACAATTTAAATTAAAAAGCTTAGAGCTGCCTCCACCACAGGGGGGCTTGCTCGACCCACCAGCGGACAGGCACCAGTATTGGGAGAGGGGGGCTGGCCGTCAGGGTTCACCGCGGCTCTGGCACAAACCCGGCGACACGGAGGTGGCACGGGCAGGAGCGGACTGAACATGTCGGCTTCTCACTTTTTGGATTTTAGAAGGGCATGACATGCCTATATCTGTGTCTCCCCCTCCTTTTACTCCTCCACCTCTTTTCTTTTCGCATGACTATATGTACTTGTCACTTTTCCATGTGTTAGTTGTGTCTTCTGAGCAGTTTGTCAGCTTTTGGACACCTTTGAAGGTGTTTTCTATGTGTTTCTATGTGTTTTTGTTTGCCTGCCATTGGTTTTAACGGTGTTCGAAGGTGTTCGACGAACAGTTCGACGAACAGTTCGGCGAACACATGGGTGTTCGACGAGCCGAACCGAACTCGAACACTACGGGGGTGGCTCAACACTATTGAGCATTCCAAATTTTCTCGATACGAGCAACGAGTACCTGAGCATTCTAGTGCTCGCTCATCACTAGTGCTCGCTCATCACTACATATAACTTAATTTATGGACATGGTTTGATTTCTTTGCCCATATGGATTGAATGGGTTGTAACAGTCATTGGGTGATAATTTCAATAGTACCTTTGAAAATATATTTACTTAGATAATAGTTGATGCGTTCAATACTTTTTCCACCTGCTGTAGATATATAAAGTCAAGGCCAAAAGTGTTGGAATACTCTTAGGGGAGGAGATTGACGGGGTAAACTTCTGAACAGGGAATCGTGGTGGATCTACATGTTGAATACGAGGATGCCACTGGGGATGAATATCAGGCATAATCTTATATATCATTATGATTAAAATGCCATGCATATTAACATGTTTAATCCCATTCCTTATTTTGGTTGCACTTTTATTATTATTATTATTATTATTGTTATTATTTATTATTATAGCGCCATTTATTTTATGGCGCTTTACATGTGAATGGGATATACATAACACAAACAATTACAATAAATGCAAGTTGGCGACTGGTACAGGAGGAGCGAAGACCCTGCCCGCGAGGGCTCATAATCTACAGGGGATGGTTGAGAATACAGTAGGTGAGGGTAAAGCTGGTCGTGCAGCGGTATGGTGGAGCGAGGGTTATTGCAGGTTCTAGGCTTGTCAGAAGAGGTGGGTCTTCAGGTTCCTTTTGAAAGTTTCCACGGTAGGGGAGAGTTTGATGTATTGGTGTAGAGAGTTCCAGAGTACAGGGGATGCAGCAGAGAAATCTTGTATACGATTGTGGGAAAAGGAGATAAGGGGGAGTAGATAAGGAGATCTTATGAGGATCAGAGGTTGCGTGTAGGTAAGTATCGGGAGACTAGGTCACAGATATATGGAGGAGACAGGTTGTGGATGCCTTTGCATGCCATGGTTAGGGTTTTGAACTGGAGTCTCTGGGCAATTTGGAGCTAGTGAAGGGATTGACAGAGAGGAGAGGCCGGGGAATAGTGGGGAGACAAGTGGATTAGCCAGGCAGCAGAGTTTAGGATAGATTGGAGGGGTGCTAGAGTGGTAGAAGGGAGGCAACAGAGCAGGAGGTTGCAGTAGTTGAGGCAGGATGTGATGAGGGCGTGCACTAATGTTTTTGCAGTTTCATGGTTGAGGAATGTGCGGATCCTGGAGATATTTTTGAATTGGAGTCATCAGGAAGTGGAAAGAGTCTGGATATGTGGTTTGAAGGAGAGATTAGTGTCCATGGAAACCCCAAGGCATCGAGCTTGCGGGACTAGGTAGAGTGGGCAGCCATTGACTTTGATGGATTGGTCAGTCGGGAAGGGTTGAGTGAGATGGTGGAAATATGATGAATTCAGCTTTATTCATGTTAAGTTTTAGAAATCTGTCTGAGGAGAAGAATGAAATGGCAGACAGACATTGTGGAATTCTGGTTAGTAGGGAGGAGATATCAGGTCCAGAGAGGTAGATCTGTGTGTCTTCAGCATAAAGGTGATACTGAAAGCCATGGGACTCTATGAGCTGTCTCAGACCGAATGTGTAGACGGAGAAGAGCAGGGGTCCTAGGACTGAACCTTGGGGGACACCGACAGGTAGGAGGCGAGATGTGGAGGTGGTGTGTGAGTGGGAGACACTGAATGTCCTTTCTGCTAGATATGAAGAGATCGAAGATAGGGACAAGTCTTTGATGCCAAGAGATGAGAGAATCTGTAGTAAGAGGGAATGGTCTACTGTGTCAAAGGCAGATGACGGGTCCAAGAAGAGGAGGACAGAGTATTGTCGCTTGGATTTGGCAGTTAGTAGGTCATTGCTGACTTTAGTCATGGCAGTTTCAGTGAGTGGTGCGGTCGGAAGCCAGATTATAAATGGTCAAAGAGGGAGCAGGGGGAGAGATGGGATGACAGTTCAGAATGGATGTGTTGCAGTAGTTTTGAGGAGTAAGGGAGAAGTGATATGGGGTGATAGCTAGACAGAGAGGATGGGTCAAGGGATGGCTTTTTGAGGACGGGTGTGATCGAGACATGTTTGAAGCATGAGGGGAAAACAAGAGTTGTTAGTGACAGGTTGAAAAGATGGGTTAGGGTTGGGATGAAGACTGTGGTGAGGTTAGGGATGGGGTGGGATGGGATTGGGTCAAGTTCGCCGGTGGTGAGGTGCGATTTGGAAAGTAAAGAGGAAACATGATCATCCGTAATTGTGGAGAAGCTGGTTTTGGAGGAGGACGGTTGAGCAGTTATGAGGAGAGGCTGTGTGGACTTTAGGCAAAAGCTTTGTCTGATGGTGTTAATCTTCTGCTTGAAGAATGAGGCAATGTCTTCGGCTGAGATGAGAGGAGAGGGATGTGGCACTGCTGGACGGAGGAGAGAATTGAAAGTGTTGAATAGCTGTTTTGAAAGAGGGAGAGTAGAGTTAGAGAGGTTGGATAGGGAACAGAGGTGGGTGAAGATGAGGTCCAGTGTGTGGCCATCTTTTTGAGTGGGGGCAGAAGACTGTTGAGCAAGGCTGAAGGAGGAAGTGAGGGATAGAAGCTTGGAGACAGATGAGTGGGAAGTGTCATTGGGGATGTTGAAGTCACCTATGATGATAGTGGAGATGTCAGCAGAAGGGAAATGAAGCAGCCAGGTGGTGAAGTGGACAAAGAAGGTGGTGGCTTGTCCTGGGGGGCTGTAAATGACGGCTAGTTGGAGGTTGGAGGGGGAGAAGATGCGCACATAGTGCACCTCAAAAGAGGGGAGAGTAATGGAGGGTGGCAGTGGGATATGGGTGAAGGAGCAGTTATCTGGCAGGAGAAAACCTACTCCTCCACCATGCTTGCCTTTGGAGCGGGCTGTGTGAGAAAGATGGAATCCACCGTACGAAAGTGCAGCTGGGGAGGCCGTGTCAGAGGGGGTGAGCAAGGTTTCAGTGATGCCAAGGAAGAAGAATTTGTTAGCAATGAAAAGATCATGGATTTAGGAAAGTTTGTTGCAGTCAGAGTGAGCGTTCCATAGAGCTCCTGTTAGTGGGGCTGGGGAAGTGGAGGCTGGGCACACGGGTATAAGATTTGAAAGGTTGCAAGAGTTTGTGATAGATCGTGGATAGGAAGCGGAAGTGACTGTGGGGATGTGCTGAGGAGGGGCAGGATTTGGAGAGATATCGCCAGCAGTCAGAAGGAGCAGGGAAAGTGTTAGCAGGTGGGAGCAGGAGAGGCCATGAGGTGGCTGTCTGTGTTTGGAGACACAGGAGTGAAACATCTCAGATTATTTTTGTTGTTTTTATATATTTTTAATTCTTTGTCTTTTTATTGGCATTATCAGTCATGTGGTCGGACATGGTACAAAAATTTAGACTTTTGTTTTTTTGTGATATGCAATGAATAAAGATGCAATATCTGAAACACGTTTGCAATGCTAAATACCATTGGGGGATTGTGACCAATTTTTGAATTTTATTGGATTTTTCAATAAACTTTTTGATTTTATCTGGATTCTGGACCCCTTCATCTTTTTCTCTCATCCTTGAAATTGTTCCAGAAAATAAAGTATTTCTCCCTGAAAATTATCGCAATTACATGTTTTGTTATACACATGTTAAGTTCCTTTGTGTGTAGTGGAGCAACACAAAAAAAGAGAAAAAAAAGCAAATTTGATGTCTGGATAAAATTGCTGGCACTTTTCCAAAAATTGGGGTAACCAACTTTGTTTTAAGCATGTGATGATTTTTCAAACTCACCTGTGGCAAGTAGCAGGTGTGTGCAATATTAAAAGCATACATGAATGCAGATAAAAAGGGGAGAAGATAACTCAATCTTTGCATTGTGTGTCTGTGTGTGCCACACTAACCATGGAGACCAGAAAGGGGAGAAGAGACCTGACTGAGGACTTGAGATCCAAAATAATTAAAAAAATTTCAAGGTTACGAGTCCATCTCCAGAGATCTTGATTAGAGATGAGCGTTGTTCTACTCGAACTGTTCGCCAATCTCAAATTCGAGCTGTTTTGGGCGGTGTTCGAGCCGTTCGGCGAACACGAACAATTTGAGAAAAATTCGGCTGTTCGAGGTTATGTTCGATAACTGTTCGTGCACCAAAATCATAACTGGATTTTTTCTCAGTAATGATGAAAATTAATGTTAATACGCAGTTTGAGTGTACAGCGGGGTGGGGGGAGGGGCAGGGGATGGATCTCTGCAGGAACAATGAAGATCTCCATTTTTTTTTTCTCTTTCCCGCATTTACAGTGGGGAGGTGCAATCTGTCAGCCTATCAGCAGCGCACACACGGAGCGAAGTGCTTTTTTTCACACAAGCAAGGGCATGTGTCATTGGCAGTGTATGTCACATGTCCTTGCCCTATAAGACCAAGCCATTTTCCCCGTCGCCACCATTTTCTCACTGCTGCAGCTGCGTGTTAGACGGCACCGCTGTTGCTGTGTGCGCTATACCTTGTTAATTTCAAGCCAATTTTCGCACAAATCTACAGATAGCTTGGGAGTAGGGAATAGTTGTGATTGCAGTCCTTTTAAGGACTAGGTTACAGCATTTCCTATGACTTTTATCAGGCAGGTCTGTGCTCTTAAATAGATAGGTTGTGGGAGTAAAGACTAATTGTAATTGGAGTCCTTTTCAGGACTAGGTTACATCAGTTCCTATCAGTTTTTGCCAGGCAGGTCTGTGCCAGTGCTGTGCAAGTTTTTTTCACAGCATTTGGCTGAATCTAGCAAAGCTAATCCCTTTTGGCCTATTGCAGAGTGTGTTAGTCAGTGGAGTAGCCTATCTGTGTTGCAAGATATACCACCTGTGTATAGAATACCAATTTTTTTACTGCACCTAGTGAAGTAAAATCTTTTGGGCATAGCATCATTCTATTAGTCCATCTATACTGACCTCCATCAGGTTGCAAATTGAATATAATTTTTTTCTGCATCTAGCTCTGAAAAAATATTGGGCTTCTAGCTGTGTGTGGGACTTGTTGTATTAGTCCATCTATACTGACCTCCATCAGGTTGCAAACTGAATATATTTTTTTCTGCATCTACCTCTGAAAAAATATTGGGCTTCTAGCTGTGTGTGGGACTTGTTCTATTAATCCATCTATACAGACCTCCATCAGGTTGCAAACTGAATATATTTTTTTCTGCATCTACCTCTGAAAAAATATTGGGCTTCTAGCTGTGTGTGGGACTTGTTGTATTAGTCCATCTATACTGACCTCCATCAGGTTGCAAATTAAAAATAATTTTTATCTGCATCTACAGTACCTCAGAAAAAATATTTGGGCTTCTAGCTGTGTGTGGGACTTGTTCTATTAGTCCATCTATACTGACCTCCATCAGGTTGCAAATTGAATATAATTTTTATCTGCATCTAGCTCTGAAAAAATATTTGGCCTTCTAGCAGTGTGTGCGACTTTCTCTATTAGTCCATCTATACTGACCTCCATCAGGTTGCAAATTAAAAATAATTTTTATCTGTACCTACCTCTGAAAAAATATTTGGGCTTCTAGCTGTGTGTGGGACTTGTTCTATTAATCCATCTATACAGACCTCCATCAGGTTGCAAACTGAATATATTTTTTTCTGCATCTACCTCTGAAAAAATATTGGGCTTCTAGCTGTGTGTGGGACTTGTTGTATTAGTCCATCTATACTGACCTCCATCAGGTTGCAAACTGAATATATTTTTTTCTGCATCTACCTCTGAAAAAATATTGGGCTTCTAGCTGTGTGTGGGACTTGTTATAATAATCCATCTATACAGACCTCCATCAGGTTGCAAACTGAATATATTTTTTTCTGCATCTACCTCTGTAAAAATATGTGGCCTTCTAGCAGTGTGTGGGACTTTCTCTATTAGTCCATCTATACTGACCTCCATCAGGTTGCAAACTGAATATAATTTTTTTCTGCATCTAGCTCTGAAAAAATATTTGGCCTTCTAGCAGTGTGTGGGACTTTCTCTATTAGTCCATCTATACTGACCTCCATCAGGTTGCAAATTAAAAATAATTTTTATCTGCATCTACCTCTGAAAAAATATTTGGGCTTCTAGCTGTGTGTGGGACTTGTTCTATTAATCGATCTATACAGACCTCCATCAGGTTGCAAACTGAATATATTTTTTTCTGCATCTACCTCTGAAAAAATATGTGGCCTTCTAGCAGTGTGTGGGACTTTCTCTATTAGTCCATCTATACTGACCTCCATCAGGTTGCAAACTGAATATATTTTTTTTCTGCATCTAGCTCTGAAAAAATATTTGGCCTTCTAGCAGTGTGTGGGACTTTCTCTATTAGTCCATCTATACTGACCTCCATCAGGTTGCAAATTCAAAATATTTTTTTGTCTGCATCTAGCTCTGAAAAAATATTGGGCTTCTAGCTGTGTGTGGGACTTGTTGTATTAGTCCATCTATACTGACCTCCATCAGGTTGCAAATTAAAAATAATTTTTATCTGCCTCTACAGTACCTCTGAAAAAATATTTGGGCTTCTAGCTGTGTGTGGGACTTGTTCTATTAGTCCATCTATACTGACCTCCATCAGGTTGTAAATTGAATATAATTTTTATCTGCATCTAGCTCTGAAAAAATATTTGGCCTTCTAGCAGTGTGTGGGACTTTCTCTATTAGTCCATCTATACTGACCTCCATCAGGTTGCAAATTAAAAATAATTTTTATCTGCATCTACCTCTGAAAAAATATTTGGGCTTCTAGCTGTGTGTGGGACTTGTTCTATTAATCCATCTATACAGACCTCCATCAGGTTGCAAACTGAATATATTTTTTTCTGCATCTACCTCTGAAAAAATATTGGGCTTCTAGCTGTGTGTGGGACTTGTTGTATTAGTCCATCTATACTGACCTCCATCAGGTTGCAAACTGAATATATTTTTTTCTGCATCTACCTCTGAAAAAATATTGGGCTTCTAACTGTGTGTGGGACTTGTTCTATTAATCCATCTATACAGACCTCCATCAGGTTGCAAACTGAATATATTTTTTTCTGCATCTACCTCTGAAAAAATGTTGGGCTTCTAGCTGTGTGTGGGACTTGTTCTATTAATCCATCTATACAGACCTCCATCAGGTTGCAAACTGAATATATTTTTTTCTGCATCTACCTCTGAAAAAATATTGGGCTTCTAGCTGTGTGTGGGACTTGTTCTATTAATCCATCTATACAGACCTCCATCAGATTGCAAACTGAATATATTTTTTTCTGCATCTACCTCTGAAAAAATATTGGGCTTCTAGCTGTGTGTGGGACTTGTTCTATTAATCCATCTATACAGACCTCCATCAGGTTGCAAACTGAATATATTTTTTTCTGCATCTACCTCTGAAAAAATATTGGGCTTCTAGCTGTGTGTGGGACTTGTTCTATTAATCCATCTATACAGACCTCCATCAGGTTGCAAACTGAATATATTTTTTTCTGCATCTACCTCTGAAAAAATATTGGGCTTCTAGCTGTGTGTGGTACTTGTTGTATTAGTCCATCTATACTGACCTCCATCAGGTTGCAAACTGAATATATTTTTTTCTGCATCTACCTCTGAAAAAATATTGGTCCTTCTAGCAGTGTGTGGGACTTTCTCTATTAGTCCATCTATACTGACCTCCATCAGGTTGCAAATTCAAAATAATTTTTTGTCTGCATCTAGCTCTGAAAAAATATTGGGCTTCTAGCTGTGTGTGGGACTTATTGTATTAGTCCATCTATACTGACCTCCATCAGGTTGCAAATTAAAAATAATTTTTATCTGCATCTACAGTACCTCTGAAAAAATATTTGGGCTTCTAGCTGTGTGTGGGACTTGTTCTATTATTCCATCTATACTGACCTCCATCAGGTTGCAAACTGAATATAATTTTTATCTGCATCTAGCTCTGAAAAAATATTTGGCCTTCTAGCAGTGTGTGGGACTTTCTCTATTAGTCCATGTATACTGACCTCCATTAGGTTGAAAATTGAATATAATTTTTATCTGCATCTAGCTCTGAAAAAATATTTGGCCTTCTAGCAGTGTGTGGGACTTTCTCTATTAGTCCATCTATACTGACCTCCATCAGGTTGCAAATTAAAAATAATTTTTATCTGCATCTACCACTGAAAAAATATTTGGGCTTCTAGCAGTGTGTGGGACTTATTGTATTAGGCCATCTATACCAAGCTCCACCAGCTTTGAAATTAATAATAATATTTAGCTGCATCTAGCCCTGAAAATAATTTTTCCCAATAGTGGTAGCAATAGAAATATGGGGCGCGCGCCTGGCTAACAAAAATATACGTGTGGCACCCCAGGGGTCTGGTTTCCACAGTAACGGCAGTGTTATGTCTGAGAGCAGGTGGGAGGTCTCTTGGTCAGGAATCCTATGCATGCCACACCTCCTGCCCAGTCCTGGGAGGGGAAGGACTTCCCCTATATAAACCTGGGGCAGAGGCAGGGTTAGAGAGTTGAGAGGGAGAGTTCAGCCAGGAGGGCTGACAGGGAGCTGTGGCTCCGGCTGGGCCCAGCTCCTGGGCCATGCCAGGAGTAGAGAAGAAGTAGAGACAGAGAAGAGAAGCAGATATAGGAAAGAACATCAGGAGCTCTGTGGGAGCAGTACTACAAGGAGTCAGGGGCTGGCAGCTGCAGAGCTCGCCCTGACTGAGAAGTTATCTCCGGACCCGGAGTCCGAGGCTGTGGGGACTAACTCCTATCCAGCAGCAGAAACCGACCGGCAGGGGAATTCAGGTCCTCTGGCCCAGAAACCCGAAGGCACGGTCACACGCGTGGGACCAGCACCGCCGTCGTGGAGCGGAAGCCACTAGAAGGCCCCGAGTCACCGGCCATACGGGTGATCACCACACGGTATACTCAGGGACGTGGGCTACTTATACCCGCTTCTAGCAAGGTAGCCAGAAGAGTATCGTTAGTTTGGGAGGCCTACAACTCCGCCTGGCCAGGGGAGATCCCATCTGCTCAAGGACTGACCAGGCCCCAATCGCTAGCCAGTACTCCGGGAGGGTCTATCGTTGTCACCAGTAAAGACCCTGAACTACACCGTACCGTCTCTGAGTGGTTCCTGCTACCCCCATCATCCACGTCGGCTGCCCTGAGGCCATACCCCTCCCGTTGGGGGTTAAACTATCACGCTGCACAATCCTACCACCGGCCTCAGCGGTCTGCCCTGCAGCAGCAGCTCCTTAGCTGTACTCAACGGGTGGCGTAGTCGTCCAACATCTACCGCTAATACAGCGCCACTTAGTCTGACTCCCTGGGCACGGACCGGATCACCGCCACGAGACTACAACCCTCAAGAGATCCGGCTCCGGGTAAGCTCCTGCGTGCGCAACGCAGCGCGACACAGGCCCAGGGGCGCGTCATACGCTTCATAACACAAAACACCAGCCTAGCGCACTGCATTAATAAGATGGCATCATCGTCTCTCCCAGTGCTAGGCCTACTACGCAGGCTAGTATTCCTGTGCCTAAAACACAATGTATGGGTCCGCGCTAGCCACTATGCTGAGGGGTATAAAGCTGCTGCTAACGCTTTATAACAATTCAATTGACAGATTTTCACAGAGCTCTTCCACAACGCCCACCCATCGGGCAACAGTTGCCCACCCTCCCTATGGGATCTAGTGGCGAATAGTTGATGCCATTAATCAGAGCGTCAGTTGCCCTGTCAACGTGGCAAGCATACGGTAAGGCATGGGAAGAGTGGACACGACTAGTAGCAGGCAGACGGGTTGACCAATGTGAACAAGCCAGATCACAAGTCACCATAGAATTTCTCCACCAGCTAATGATGAGGGGCATATCAGGGGCGTCAGCGCAGCGGTGTCTGACCGGAGTAGCATTTTACTTCCAACTACTGAATTGGGGAGATGTGACAAAGATTCATCACCAGACAATCCATAAAAGGGTGGAAAAGGGGTCAGCCAAGTCAGGAATGTAGACGTCCCGTCCCGTGTCACTAAAACTGATTTCTCACATCTTATCCCTAACACCATTAACATGACACTCACAATTTGAAGCAACACTAATGTCTACTGCATTTGTGATCGCCTTCTTCGGGGCGCTATGTATAAGCGAATTAGTCCCTCAATCCAAAATTACCACCAGTGGACGCTTATTACACCAGGAAGTAGTCATAGCCAATAATGAAATACGTGTACGCATACACGAATCGAAAACGGTTCCAGCGGGCAGGGGTACTTGGGTACTTCTACAACCCAAAAACGGTACACTGAGTCGGGTAACAATAGTAAAAACATATCTAACCATCAGATCACAAAGTAATTTCTTCGTATCACACATTGATGGAACGCCATTATCAAGATACCTGTTCCAAGCTATATTTAATAAATGCATAACATCGGCAGGGAACCACCCCAAATATTACGGGACACACTCATTCCGCATAGGTGCGGCCACGGAAGCAGCAAGAGCAGGACTGTCAGAAACGTAAGTTCAGAGGATAGGGAGATGGCGATCCACGTGTTTGGCGAGATACATAAGACCGGACTTGTTATCCTAACGTGGTTTGTTTCTTTTACAGGTGATGCTAAGCCAACAGTGTGAATGATAGGCCACTCGTATATATATTGGGCACAAAAAATGGCGAAAGTCCGCCCAGGCGGGAGGAAATTAGAGTTTCATAACACATATTTCAACTGGAGAGGTATTAGAGGCCTGCTATGGCCACAGGTACTAATGGAGGTAATCAAGGTAGGGAGAGAGGCAAGAGGTCCGGTCATCTTAGTTATACAGGCCGGGGGAAACAACCTAGGTCATCACAAGAGCGCATAACTAATGGCAATAATGAAACTAGACACTGAGCGCTTCAGAGAATTTTTCACAAAATTAGCAATAGTATGGTCAGAGATTGTGCCGATAGCGGTATGGCAAGGTGCGCGAGACATCACGGCCATCGAATGGACAAGGCGGGTAATAAATATTCGGATGGCAAAATTTAGAAGAGACAGAGGCGGTGTAGTGATACGACACCGACAACTGGAAGGAGATAAAGCAGTCCTCATACGGCCCGATGGTGTTCACTTAATAGATATTGGACTGGACATATTCCTGTCAGGACTCCAGGACGGAGTGGAACAAGCGTTAAGAGTGATGGGTGGGGGTCAGAGTCCTGCATACGAGTACGCTGGATCCTCCGTGGCCTGGAAATAGAAAGGACATGTTGGAGAGTTACACTTGTTGGCCAACTTGCCGGAGTGGGGACCCAGGGCATGCTGCAACAAGCTGAATTATTTTAGAAATAAAATGCCTTTCTAATGGAATGAGTATAAAGAGTTAATAAAGCTGTGACCGATCCTCACCCATCCAGTTGTAAGAGTTACATTATTGGGTTGTCCATGAAAGGGGGGCGGTAGGGGGGCTGAGCATCTGGGTTTGGTTGGGGGTCCCCACAGTCTGCCTAGGCTAGATTAATTTAAAAATTCTTATTAGATACACAGGCGGTGCAGCTTGCTTCGCAGCTGGGCTACTACACCCAAAGTATTGCCTAGGCTAGATGCAGTTAAAAATTCTACGCTGACTAGCAGACACTGAAGATTTGGAGCAGACCTCTGAGTAAACAGCTCTTCAGACTCAACCATCTGTGTTACCCCAAGCCATAGTGTATGTAGTTTCTTACAGTTAAAAGGGGGGGGTGCGACCCAACCCACCTGGAATTGACGATGCCAACGTCACGTAAGACACAGCAAGGGGACTCCCAAAATTGTGGCACAGACACCACTTAACGCTAGAACGCATACCTGTGGCCTTGCAGGCCCGCCCAGTTAATTGTTTTCTATTTTCTGCAAGATTGCTTTAGTTAGAATTTTGAAACTCTAGGTATTCTTCATGTATATAGTTGTTTGTCATTTGAGTTTGAGTTATTCCATGTTATTTGCACATGGGCCTAAAGGGCCCCAGGTATGTGAAAGTGTAGATTTTTATGGTCATGCGTTCTAGGGTTAAGTGGCATCAATTGCCCCACTGTTGCTTAAAACGGTTGGTGAGGTGATTTTACCAAATCCCCAAGCTTTTAGTCTCCCAAGGATGACACAGGTGTAGAAATGTCCTTGCGAATCCATGATTTGATCATCTTTATGAACGTGAGTCTGTCTACATTCTCAGTGGACAGCCGCGTGCGCTTATCTGTCAGCACACCACCAGCAGCGCTGAACACACGTTCAGAGAGAACGCTGGCTGCATGGCATGACAAGATCTCCAAGGCGTGAGTGGCGAGCTCCGGCGATTTTTCAAGATTGGAATACCAAAATGAGCAAGGGTCCAGTGACACAGTCATGGCTTCGATGTTCACTTGGAGATTCTCCTGTACCATCCTCTCTAGGCATTGACTATGTGTCAGACTTCTTGTCTCCTGTGGCCTTGCAAAGGATGGTCTAAAAAAGTGGTAAAACGATTCCACAAAATTGCTGTTACCAGAAGATACTGTGTTATTGTTACTGTTTGAGTGATGAAGACTCGACAGTCCCACCGTTGGCAAGTTAGAACTGTGAGATTCACTACGTGCACCACTGGTGTTTCGTGGAAAAGCACAGGTAAGATTCTGCAACAGATACTCCTGCATTCGTCAATACCTTTTTATGGCAGGAATTATTTTGGCAAATATACTTTTGTACCGGGGATCTAAGAGTGTGGCAACCCAGTAGTCGGGATTACTTCGAATTCTGACAATCCGGGGGTCATGTTGCAGGTAGTCCCAAGAAGGCACTCATGTGTCTTGCGCATCCAGAAGGACCAAGTCCTTGTTGTGTTGGTAGCGAGGTAAGAATCATGCTTCCTTCCTCTGCCCTCTCCCTCCAACCTCGCACAACAGAAATGTGATCAAGGTCTCCCTCATCTGATGAGTCTTCCATGCCCATTGCCAGTTCGTCCTCCACTTCTTCCTCGGCTCCTGCACCTTCCTCAACAGTTTGGCTGCTACCATGCGCCCTGGTTAATCCCTCTCCCCCACCCTCCCATGCCTGCCGCCTTGGTGCTGCCAACCGTCTGGACCTTGGAGATGTTATCCCTTCCGCATACGACTCCTCCTCTACTTCCTCCACCTCCTCTTGTCCCACCACCTGACTCCGAATTCTGTTTAACATGTGCTCCAGCATGTAAATCACCGTAATAGTCATGCTGATAATGGCATCGTCAGCACTAAACATCTTCGTCGCCATTTCAAGACTGTGCAGAAGGGTGCATAGGTCCCTGATCTGAGACCACTCCTCCAGCGTGATTTGCCCCACCTCTGGATCTCGTTGGCCCAGGCTATACGTCAGAACGTATTGCACCAGGGCTTGTCGGTGCAGCCACAGTCGCTGCAACATGTGCAGAGTTGAATTCCACCGTGTCGGCACATCGCATTTCAGCCGTTGAACTGGCAGGCCCAACGACTTCTGTAGAGATGTAAGTCGTTGAACTGTGGGATGCGAACGGCGGAAGTGAGCACACAGCGACCGTGCACTCTGCAGAAGGCCATCTAGTCCGGGATAGTGGGCTAAAAATTGCTGGACAACCAGGTTCAACACGTGAGCCATACAAGGCACGTGTGTGACATTGCCCCGGCGAAGTGCCGGACCCAGGTTTGCAGCATTGTCGCACATGGCCTTCCCTGGTTGCAGGTCCAGTGGAGACAACCTTTCATGAAACTGGGTCTCCAGAGCTGACCAAAACTCCTCAGCTGTGTGACTCACATTTCCCAGACAATTCAAAGTAAACACTGATGCGTTGAGCCCTACTGCCAGCATAGTAAGGAGGTGTGCAGGATTCCTTCTGCGCAGTTAGAAAGCAGGTGGCCTTACCAGACAGGCTTTGGGTGCAGGTGGAGGACCAAGAGGAGGTTGAGGACGCAGAAGCAGTGGAGGAAGTTCGAGATAAAGAGGATTAACACACAACTCGTGGGGACGGTAAGACTTGGACAGCAGCCCCTTGTCCTGCTGTCACCATAGTTACCCAGTGCCCAGTCAGCGACATGTAACGCCCCTGTCCATGCCTTCTCGTCCAAGTGTCTGTGGTGAAGTGCACCCTGTCACACACAGAGTTTCTCAAAGAAGCGATGATGTTGTGTGCGACATGCTAGTGGAGCGCAGGCACACCTTTCTTTGAGAAGTAGTGCCGACTGGGCATCTGGTACTGGGGCACTGTGACGGACATAAGGTCTTGAAAATCCTCTGTGTCCTCCAGGTGGAAAGGCAGCATTTCTGTAGCCAACAGCTTGCAGATGGTGAAATTCAACCTCTTAGATTTCTCATGGCTAGGAGGAAATGGTCTTTTACTTTTCCACATCTGAGGGACCGAGGGCTGGCTGTTGTGCTTAGACGGTGTTGAGTAGGGTGTCCCCGGCAACTGCCGGTCTGTGAGGAAGATGCAGGCGGACATGTTAGGTTTCCTTGATCCAAAGGTGGTGCTCTCGATGTCGGAGAGCGCTCAACACTAGCAGGTGTTTCTACTTCCCAATGAACTGACGACCTGCCAATCACACTGGCTGTTGCGGGTAAAGAGGTGGCAGGTCTGCGTCCAAAAACATGTGTGACTGCTGTCCCCCCAGTCACAGAGGATGAAGATTCCGCTGATGCACAAGATGGGGCAGACGGTGGTTGGCACGGCCTGCTAGGCCGCATTGTAGCACAGTGAGCTTCCCACTGCAACTTATGCTTCATATCCATGTGACGGTACATGCATGAAGTACTCAAACTATGTATTTTTTGGCCTCTACTTAGCTTTTGCTGACAAATATTACAGATAACACGAGTTGGGTCATCCTTATCGATCTGAATAAATGCCCAGGCTATGCAAGGCTTAGAGCCCATGTGACCTGAAGAGCCACTACGACTTGTGGTCAGAGGCAGAGTTGTGGTTGAGGATGCAGTTGTTGACGTGCTTCCAGTACTCCGTCTCTGTTCAGGAAGGCGCAACCTAACCTCGTCGTCAATAGCATCTGTGATGCCCCGCTGCGCTTGGTATCACAGTTCCTACAAGAGTGCATTGATGGAATCCTCCACAAGAGGCCCCCATAAACATTCACACATCTCCACCTTCCACCTCAGACTAGCAGAGGGAGCCCGTTAGGGATATAAATAGGGAAGGTGGAGCTAGGCAGTTCAGTTCCTCTGAAGAGTTCCTGCAGTAGAGAAGCCTAAGAGAGGTCAGTCTGCAGTGGAGCTCAGTCTAGTCTAGAGAACGCAGTTAATAGTTCAGCAGTGGAGCACGATGCTGCTGCTTGCTAGATTCAGGGAGCCCAGATAGAGCTTAAGGTGTGCCGGTGCCGTAAGATCAGTGAAGCGCGGCAAGCTGCCGTTAGTGTGTATAGCCTAGTGAGGGCCCGAGTAGGCCGAAGGCGAGTGGCGAGTTAGTACATAAGGGGCAAAGGAGCTTAACCAGCTCACCCCGAAGCATTTACCGGACACAGGATCCGAGCTTACTGGTATCTCTATGACCCAGTAAGGCATAACCGGAATCCCTGGAGAACTACAAGTCCCAGGATCGCTAAGGTGCTGATATGTAACAGAGCCAGGAGACGCTTAGGCCCCGCATACTGGGAGTGTGAACTCCAAGAGAAGGCCCTACCACAAGGTCAGCCAGCGCAGGACAGAGACAAAGTTAGGCCTAGCTCCAGGCAGGTCAGAAACTTACTACGCAGAGGCAAGAAACAGGAGGCCCTACACCCGCTCATTGGGGAGGATCCTGATATGCACCCTTCACCCTACAGTGCTCCGGGATGTGCCTGAATTTCCACCAGTAAAAGGTACTGAAGTGACTTCCGTGTCCGTTCCCATTCTTGCTCTGACCCAGCTGGGTCTCGCCTGTCCTGCATTCCCCTTGCATACGCTGCCCTGAGACCTAGCTCCACCTGTGGGGAGCTATACCATCGAGCTGCCTTATCACCGGCCTCAGTGGACTGCTGCAGCGCTGGTGCTTGTCACCAGATACCACAGGTGGCGTCCTGAACTCTTATAAAATTAACAATTATCCACCCTTTTAAAGAGAGACCCCAGGGTACGGGCCAGGGAGCCGACCACCGCGACATCCCCAAGGCCAGGCAAATGCCCGGGTACCGAGTCATCCCCATCCCCAGGGCTAGTCACATCCTCCTCCACCTCCTCTGCTGACCTCATCGACTGTCTGACTGTGGGTTGACAGTAAGTGGGATCTCCAACCTCGTCATCATCACCCTGTGTGTTATCACACCCGTCGCCCTCAGAGCCAACCTCTTCCTGCCCTGACCGAAAAGTCAAGTTGTCGCTCCAATCAGGTATTTGAGTCTCATCATCGTCTTCATCATTGTCTCCACCAACAGGAGTTACAGTTTGGGAACAAGGGTCTACATTATGCTCAGTACCTTCTTCATCTGGTCCTGGATCCAACTTATAAAGATTCTGGGCATCGGATCAGATCATTTCCTCATCTGGATTAACAGAAGCTCTGGAGCAGACCTCCGTTTCCCAGGCTATAGTATGAGTAAACAGCTGGGCAGACTCAGCCATCTGTGTTACCCCATACTCAGACGGGCAGCTGGAGACTTGGGAGCTGTGAGGAAGCAAGTGCGATTGGGGTGACACCTCTGAGGACTGGAGTATTTGTGATGTTGAAATTGAGGTGATGGAGAGCCCACTTGAAGGAGCACTTGATATCCGTTGAAGCACCTGCTGTTTTTGTGCCTCATCTAGAATTTGTAGCGATGGGCGTGTCCGTAAGAATGGGATCGTATCACATTGTCCACGAAAAGAAGTCGACATCTTAGTTTGGCTGGAAGATGGTCTTTCTTCTGCAGATGTTACTCACCCCCCCTCCGTGGGGGGCCTCGACCCACCGGCGGACAGGCACCAGTATTGGGATAGGGGGGCTGGCCGTCAGGGTCCACCGCGGCTCTGGCACAAACCCGGCGACACAGAGGTGGCACAGGCAGGAACGGACTGGCCGTGTCGGCTTCTCACTTTTTGGATTTTAGAAGGGCATGACATGCCTATATCTGTGTCTCCCCCTCCTTTTACTCCTCCACCTCTTTTCTTTTCGCATGACTATATGTACTTGTCACTTTTCCATGTGTTAGTTGTGTCTTCTGAGCAGTTTGTCAGCTTTTGGACACCTTTGAAGGTGTTTTCTATGTGTTTCTATGTGTTTTTGTTTGCCTGCCATTGGTTTTAATGGTGTTCGAAGGTGTTCGACGAACAGTTCGACGAACAGTTTGGCGAACACACGGGTGTTCGACGAACCGAACCGAACTCGAACACTACGGGGGTGGCTCAACACTAATCTTGATATTCCTTTGTCCACTGTGCGCAACATAATCAAGAACTTTAGAAGCCATGAAGCTAGACTTCAGTTTGCCAATATGTGAGTAGACGACGATCCTTTTAGGAAAGTATATTGTGGACAGATGAGACCAAGATGGAGATTTTTGGTTAAGCACATCATTCTACTGTTTACGAAAAATGGAATAAGGCCTTCAAAGAAAAAAACAAAGTACCTACAGACAAATATGGTGGAGGTTCAAAGATATTTTGGGGTTGTTTTGCTGCCTCTGGCACTGGGTGCCTCGACTGCGTGCAAGGTATCATGAAATTTGAATATTACCAAAGTATTTTGGGTCACAATATAGTGCCCAGTGTCAGAAAGCTGGTTTGCGTCCTATTTCATGGGTCTTCCAGCTGGACAATGACCCCAAATATACTTCAAGAAAAACGTATAAATGGATGGAAACAACAACAAATCCAAATCTAAATCCCATTGAAAGCCTTTAGAGCGATTTTAAAATTGCTGTATTGCCAAACATACAGATTTACAAGGAAGGGTCTGATGCCTTTATGCCTACATTGCTAGTTTATTGAATTCATTTTTATTTTATCATTATTTATTATATTTCCGTGTGCAGCACCATCATATTCTACAGCACTTTACAGATAATATCATCACTGTGGCTCACGTTCTAAATTCCCTATCGGTATATTTTTGGAGGGTGGGGAGATTGCTCTAAGTGGTATTTGACCCCAGATTTACAAAGTAATGATTCTTATACTTATTTTTCTCTTTTTGTCTTTATTCAAAAGATGTTGAATTCTCCTAATACAGGACTCATTGTCTTTTTGTTTCTGGCATTACATGAGGAGTAGGGTTATGTGTGTATTCAAATTTGTCTTCCTGGACACTGATTGGTAAGAGCCAGCTTTCCCAAAACATCTAACATGATAATATAATACACACTAGAGAGGTTAGTTCAATTATTTATTTCTAAATAAATGGAAAATGGCTATATACTTTTTGGTCAGCACTGCTGCAATATCCTCTAACAAAACAAATATGTAATTGGATTGTTGTACAATGTGCTGTAAAAACTGTAATATGGAATTTAGTTAAGAGAAAATTGTCCCAGCCTTTCTCATTTTTAATGGGTGTTTTAAATATACTTTTGTTGTAGTTGTGAAAGCATACATCTAATGTGCACATATCCTCTTTAGTGAGGAAGAGAACTGGACCTCTAGTGTCATCTATTAGGGGGAGCAACCCCAAAAGTTAATATTAACCCTTTAATGAAACTTGCCACATAACTTAGGAAAAAAATACAGATCAGACACTCAATTTGCACACACGAATTGTATAGTATTGCCTATTATCATTGCAGAGCAGAACATTTGCTTTGACTAAGTAAGAAGCCTCTGATCGAGGGTCTTAACGGGAAAGTTTCTCCTTTTGGAGAAAGGCTAGATAGCATAAGGAGACTTGTTGGCAATACAATGCTCTTTAGAGATTAAGAAGGTTAGTACCCTAATGTCAACTATTTGGGGTAGCAAACCTAAATGTCAATATTGACTTTATTGACTAGCCTTAGTATGTTGATAAATGACAGTGTTACCTTCTAACACAAACCTTTCTAGTCATTCAAATTGTATTTTAATGAGAATATATTGTGTTTTAATTTAGGTCATTTAAAAAGATAATATGATACGTCAGTTTGTTGGGGCACTTTAATCACATTTTAGGCTTAAAATAAAGTGAATTTGACATCAGCCCCTCAAGCAGCATGAATTAGATTCTGTCTGCATTATTGCAGCTAAGTGTGTTATCGTCTGAAATACTGTGGCATTTTGGAGAAAAAATTAAAAGCTGGAATCATTTGTCTCAGATGACTAGACCAATAGGCCTGTTACTCACAGTTTCCCTGCCCCACTCCCCTATACCTACAGGTCTCTATTTGTATTTATAGGGACGACAGATATGATAGTCTAGGAAAGCAGAGAGAATTCTCCAGAGACCGGCCTTTTGGACTAATCATCCAAGAGGCATAGTTCATGGACTACTTTTACATGGATGTTTTGACAGAAACAAGAGCGTTGCAAAGTTAAACATACAGTTCACCAAACCCTATAACCATAACTGTTGTCTTACCGCAAAGTACTATTTCATGTCCTAAAATACATTTTATAGCTTTATGTATTAATGTAGCTGGTTTGTAACAGAATTTTACAATTCTGAAATAAACAAAAAAAATTCTGTTTCATTGCCAAACTGTGTTGAAACGGATTGCAAAAGAAAGCAGATGTGTTTTTATTTCTAAAGGCTATATTAGTGTTTCTGCCCATCAATTTCTAAGTACATATTTTTAAACCTTGCTATCATCCTCTCAACAAATAGAAATAAATAAATAAAATATGGCATGTAACAAGCTAAAACAACTTCATTATCTTATATTACTTAGAAAATATTAAAATATCATCTATTTTAGAAAGTAGTTAATTTGCAAATATTTTCCATGTTCTTAATTGGACACATGCATGTATCTAAGGAAAAAAATAATTGAGTTTTCGTTGCTACGTTTAGTTATTTATTTTCAGTATAACTACTCTCTTCAGTTCCTGAAAAAAATGGCTATTATTTATTTTGTTATAAAGGTTATATTTTTTCCATATATGTTGTATAGGACAATACTTACTTTACACATCTTTTGGAATTGACATACATAAGCAAATTACTTACATGGTTGGAGAAATAAAAGGGAACTGTGCTTTCAACAAATTTTGCATAAATCCATGCATGTGAATAAAATAAACATTTCTTTCTCTCCAATTGCTTCTAGAACAATTCATTCATTCATTCAGAAAAGAAGCTCTACTCTGTCTTCCTAAAGACAATCTGCCAGCACAGTGGTGTGTCAGATTGCCCAGTTTGTTATACTTTATGGATAGGGGAGAGCATAGAAGAAGGGAAGTGCTGAGGGAGAAAACAGACAGAGCTTTCTAACATGTCATTTACCTCTCCATGGAGCTTGATTCACTGCTCAGGATGCTCTAGAATTTCATCTATGCTACTTTTTTTTGTCTGCGTCCTAAGGAATAAATACCAGAAATGCATCACCATGTGCTCTGATGTACTGTATATAGAAATGATTATTGCAGCTAATCTCAACCCACCAGCTCAGAACGAATTGCACGTTAAAAGATAGAGCCTACAGAGGAAAAAAATGATGAAAATTCAAGTTATATATTGGCCAGTAGTGATGGGTGCTCGATGCTCGGGTCGAGCACATTGGAATACTCGGGTGCTCAACCTGAGCAACGAGCCCAATGTACGTCTATGGGAAACTCGAGCTTTTTTCCGGCGGCTCCCCCCGGCGGTCTGCAGAGGGCTTAAAAATTGCCCAAATCGATGGGAACAGTGCTCAAATGACATGGGAACAGCATGGGGAAGACCCCTGGAAGCATTTCTGACTCACAGGTCACTACTGTCAAAAATGTTGTCAGAGGTATTACGCCACTTTTACGGACTCACAATAAAACATACAAAAACAAAAGAAAAATGGATTTTCCTGGGAAATATGTCAAGGAACATCCTTTCCAGGGTAATGACTTGTATATAAAGAGAAATAAATAACCAAAAACAAAAATACTCCTCCACACCTTGGGCTATGTTCACACTTAGCGTTTTTGATGCCTTTTTGCACTTTTGCATTGCTTTCAACCGTGACAAATGCATTCACCAGGAAATGTCATTTTAACATTTTGTAACAGTGTGTGAGATATCATCAAACACATCGTGGTTCATTTATGAAGGAGGGGCTCTGAAAGTCACATACCCTATTTTTATAGGGCCATAAGGCTGCCTTTACTATTCTTAAAGAGCCAGCAGTCAGCCCTCACTATTCTTAGAGAGCCATCAGCCGGCTATGTTTTATTGTTCCCATTACTAAAGAGTGGGTCTCCTATACTGTTATTGCGTATGCAATGAGTGGCAGGGCTGCACAAAATTTGGACGCAACCCAATACAATTTTGAAAATTTGGACGAACCCCAATATCCCTTTGAAGAGACTTAGAGGAGGGCCTTCTGAAAACAATGCTACCATTATTAGGAAGTAGGTCTCCCATTGTGTTTGCCTATGCAGTGAATGCAAGGGTTGCCAAAAATTTGGAGGCACTCCAATGCCCCTTGGAAGAGACGTTGAGGTCAGAGGGCCTCCTGAAAACAATGATCCCATTATTAGGAAGAGAGTCTCCCATCGTGTTTGCCTATGCAGTGAATGCAAGGGTTGCCAAAAATTTGAAGGCACTCCAATACCCCTTTCAAGAGATGTATAGGTCAGAGGGCCTCCTGAAAACAATTTTCCCATTATTAAGTAGTGGGTCTCCCATTGTGTTTGACTATGCAGTGAATGCAAGGGTTGCCAAAAATTTGGAGGCTCTACAATGCTCCTTGGAAGAAACGTAGAGGAGGGCCTCCTGAAAAGAAATGTTCCCATTATTAGGAAGTGGGTCTCCCATCGTGTTGGCCTATGCAGTGAATGCAATGGCTGCCAAAAATTGGGAGGCACTCCAATGCCCCTTGGAAGAGACGTGGAGGAGGGCCTCATAAAAATGTTCCCATTTGAAAGGAGCGGGTCTCCTATACTTGTAATGCCCATGCACTAAGTGGGCTGACAAACATTAACCCTGCGGAGTATACATGAACATACTGTATAAAAAATTTTTTTACGGGTATCATAAACATCCTTTAAAATAATTATGTGGGTGCTGCATCACGGACCACGGTCAACCTGGTGATATGGTGGTGGAGGAATAGAAAGAGGAGAAGGAGGAGGACAAGAGCAAATAGCCAAAATCAGGAAGAGTATACCCATGTGAGGGTGAGAAGAGGTGCATGGGAATACACCACCCAAAAAAGACACTGGATTTGAGTTTATGTTACGCTGCTTTCATTCGGTAGTGTTGAGAAGTCTGGCCCAATCCAGCCCTTTTTCATTTTCAGTTGACAGGCGAATGCCCCTATTAGTTATAATTCTACCAGCAGCACTAAAAACCCGCTCTGATAAAACGCTAGCGGCAGGGCGGGCCAGGACCTCCAAGGCGTAGAGAGCCAGTTCATTTCACGTATCCAGCTTGGATACCCAATAATTATAAGGCACAGAGGAATCACGGAGGACGTTGCTACGGTGGGCAAGGTACTCCCTCAGCATCTTCCCAAACTTTGCCCTTCTTGTGAGAGTACTCTGTGCCTCAGGGACTGTGCGATGGGAGGGGCTGAGAATATTCTCCCAGAACTTTGATAGTGTTCCCCTGCCTCTGCTGGATTGAAGTTGTGTCTCTCTTGCCTGTACTCCTTGGTTGTCCAATGAACTGTGACCTCAGCCACCGGCAATTTCAGATGGGAATTTTTTTAATAGTTCGACAACAAGGACCTTCTGGTATTGACCCATTTTTGTAGACCTGTCCGCTTCAGGGATAAGAGATATAAAGTTCTCCTTGTAGCATGGATCTAGAAGTGTCACCAACCAGTAATGACTGTCACCCAAAATTTTGAGAATGCGAGGGTCATGGGAAAGGCAGCATAACATTAACTCAGCCATGCATACCAGATTGCTAACAGGCAAGACTTCCGTTTCATCACCAAAAGGACGACTGACCATGCTCTCCTCCTCTCTGTCCTCAGGCCATCCACGATGAACAGACAGTATGACAGTTGTGCAGGTAGTACCATCTATAGCGCATGAAACTAGATCCTTTTCTTCTTCCTCCTCCTCCTCTTCCTCATTGTCACCCAATCCACGTTGGGATGAAATGAGGCTGGTCTGTGTGTAATCACCCTGAATGGTTCCTTGCTCCATCACATCGTGCTCCGCCTGCAATGCATCCTCTTTGATTGTGAGCAGAGAGCATTTCAAAAGACAGAGAAGCGGGATGGTGACACTAATTATAGCGTCATCGCCGCTCACCATCTTGGTGGAGTCCTCAAAGTTTTGGAGGATGGTACACATGTCTAATATCCATGTCCCCTCCGGAGGTCTCATGTGTGGAGTCTGAACTGAATACCGACGGCCTTGTTGATGCTGGTACTCAACAACTGCCCTCTTCTGCTCACAAATCCTTCCCAACATCTGCAGTGAAGAGTTCCAACGCGTAGGGACATCACACACCAGTCTGTGAGCCGGAAGCTGCAAATGCTGCTGAAACAAGGCAAGGGCGGTGGAAGCTGTAGGTGACGTTCTAAAATGGGCACACAGGTGGCGTACTTTAACAATCAGAGCCGGAAGCTCCGGGTAGGATTTTAGAAGCCGCTGAAACACGAGGTTAAGCACATGGGCCAGGCATGGTACGTGTGTGAGCTTGCCTCTCCTCAGAGCCGCCACCAGGTTCCAGACATTGTCACACACAACCATGCCTTGCTGTAGGTTCAGCAGTGTGAGCCACAGATCGGCCTGCTATTACAGAGCTATCCACAACTTTTCAGCATTGTATGGTTTGTCACTTATGCATATTAGCTTCAGCACAGCCTGTTGCCGCTTGGCCCAGGCAGTGCTGCAGTGCTTCCAGCTTGTGACTGATGTGGTCATTTTGGAGATGGAGGCTGAAGAGGAGGAGGAAGCTGAGGAGGATGATGTTCAGGAGCTGTAGACTGTGAGGGGAAACCCTGATTGACCTAGGGCCCGCAATCCTTGGCGTCGGGAGGACGTGTTCCGTCCCACGGTCTGACTGGGTCCCGGCTTCCACTATGTTAACCCATTGTGCTGTCAGCGAGATTTACCATCCCTGCCCACAAGCACTTGTCCATGTGTCTGTGGTTAGGTGAACTTTCCCGGTAACTGCGCTCTTTAGGGTACGGCTAATGTTTTGGGACACGTGCTTGTGTAACGCGGGGACGGCACACTGGGAGAAATAGTGGCGGCTGCCTGGGGACCGAGTACCGAGGGATGGCCGCCACCATCAGGCTGTAGAATGCTTCCGTCTCTAGGAGCTTAAAAGGCAACATTTCAAGCGCAAGCAGTCGTGAAATGTGGGAATTTAGTAGTGTGGCATTGGCTTTGTATTTGCGCTTGCATTCCAAGGACTGGGGTATTGACAACTGAACACTGCGCTGGGACAAGGACATGGATGTGCTTTCTGATGCTGCTACTTGAGAGTGTGCAACGACAGGTGCAGGGCAGGAGGCATCATCGCATGCACCATGGACAGGGGATTGGCTCACATGAACAACAGCGGAAGAAGCAGTTGTGCCACCCGCATACACATGCTGGCTGATGGTTTTGCCACTCCTGCTGATGCTGGCCTGTCAGGTGGTGCAAATGGCCTTTTTGGATTATCGGCAGAGTCTTTAAAAAACAACCAGAATCGGTAAGACCTAACAGTTGTACTGGCAACTTCCTTTGTGTTGGTGTTATGGGGAGCAGTTGCCTGCCTTCTGTCTGCGGCCACCACACTGCTTCTTCCTGCCTGTTGGGGTGCTCTGCCTCCCTCCCCCTTTGTGCTGCTGTCCTTGCTCTGCATGTCCCCCTGCCAGGTTTGGTCAGTTACTATATCATCAACCACCTCGTCTTGCACTACCCTGTCTCATCATTCTCCATCTCTTGTGACACTTTCCCACCGTCACCTTCATGTGACTGTGGCTGCTCAAATATTTGGGCATCGCTACATGCGATCTCCTCTTGCCCCACTTCAAGTGGACAGGACGAGAGTCCCGAATCTATAATTGGAAAAGTGAACAGCTCTTCCGAGTGTCCAAGTGTGGGATCAGTTGTCTCCGGGCTCTCGGCATGGTGGGAGGAAGGAGGATTAGGGTGAGGAATTTGCAGTCCAGACTCAAGGCTACTGAGACTTGACCGTGTGGAAGACAGGGTGGTGGTGGTGGTTGCCTAATTGACTGGAAGCATTATCCGCTATCCAACCAACAACCTTTTGACACTGCTCTAGGTTCAATATTGGTGTGCTGCCGTCCCCTAGGAATTGGGACAGGAAGGTCGAGCGAGAAGATGTGGGTGTTTATTGTGGCACAATTTCAGCTTGCCCACGGCCTCGGCCTCTGCATGCACCAACACCATCACGTCCAGTTCCCCATCCCTTGCCACGTGCCTTGCCCATTCTAAATGGAGGACAATATCTTCCAAGCTCACTACAAATGGCTGGCTTTGGAGCAAAATTATATGTAATCCGTGTGATGGAGAAACCACAGTTTTAAATACCAAGCCTATAGGTAACTATTTTGAACACCAAACCGGTGTCAAAAATGTTGCTGACACACTGAAAAAAAATTAGATTGGAGGCCAGAAATGGCAGAATTTTCAGAAAACATATATGTGATCCGTGTGACAGACAAACTACAGTTTTAAATACCTCCTGGCCTGTAGGTAACTATTTTGAACAGCAAACTGGTGTCAAAAACTTTGCTGACACACTGAAAAAAAATTAGAATGGAGGCCAGAAATGGCAGAATTTTCAGAAAATGTATATGTGATCCGTGTGACGGACAAACCAGTTTTAAATTGCTGGACTTTTAGCACTGTTATAAGGAAAAGACCGGGCTGTATTCTGCAGTGCCAAGAAGCAAATGGCGCAGAAACATGGTGGTCTCTGGATTGCTTTTTAAGCAAATAATGAGGATTAAAATCCCCCCAAAAATATTCCTGGCCCCTGAGACCTGGGCCTTTGTCTAGAAATGTCTAACAGCAACAGAAGGCAGAACTGGAATGGAGCCTCTTGTGCTATATGCACTGCAGTCTGCTAAATACACTGTCAGCCTGCCTATATACACTGCCTGCCTGATATGTAGATTGATTAGTCTTCAGAAGGACTGTTTGTTGAGATGGATATGTGTAATGTGCTTGTTTTCTCCCTACACTACCTAATACACAACCAAATCTCTCCCTAGCTCAGCAGCACCTCTCCCTATACTGCCAGATTGTGGAGTAGACTGACGAGCACATCGGTGCCAGGTCTGATATAGACCTGATGACGCTGTACAGCCAGCCAATCACTGTAATGCCACAACCAACCTGGCTGCGGCATTACAGTGAGTGGCAGGCAATCTCTGCATGTTAATTGGCGCTCTAAAGAATGGCAAACATGCAAGGAGGGTACTCGAGCATCTCGAGTACTGAGATGCTCGGGCGAATACCGAGTACTTGCGAGTATGCTCACTCATCACTATTGGCCAGAAATAGTATCATTCCTAATCTACACAATCAGGACAGTTTACTTCGTAAAGTTACATAAAAGTACAGTTTCACTTTTAGAAAAGTGACAATTAATCAGGCTGGTAATTTTAATGGACACCAAATATCGTTCAAATAAGTCAGTATACTATGTTGTCTTGTTACAAATGTGTAATACCACTTTAATTGTTATTTATTGCTTTTTATTATTAACATTCTTATTAAAAGGTATGTTGCATTCAAATATTTTTGCAAGAAAACTTTAACACCGTAATGTGCATGGATATTTTTGTTTTTTTAGAGGGCTAGTCAGTATCTAACCAAATGCTAGAAATAAACAATTGTTAATGTGTTTATAACATATGCACATCTGACACTTTTAATTGATTTGTGATATCATGAATTAAAATGGTTGTACTGTTCCATTAAGGCAAACTTAAAAAATCAATAAACCTACTAAATTCACTCTTAAAAAGGATGAGATCAACTACTCCTGTAAAGAAAGCCACCCTGAAAAAACAGCTGGTTACTTTTGCTTTGGATACTGACCAATGACAAGTCCTCTGTTGCAGCCAGACTTTATTCCTTTGGCATTCATCCTTGGCCTGGTATCTTATGGGCACCACTGTTTCTCATCATCTTTCTATCACAATAAATTATGTCACACTCTCCCCTGTACCTGCAATCCGCTGCCTCGGAGTAACCCTTGACTCTGCCCTGTCCTTCACACCCCACATCCAAGCTCTTGCCACTTCCAGTAGCCTCTAGCTCAAAAATATTTCCAGAATCCGTTCTTTCCTCAGCCCTCAATTTAGTAAACTACTTTTGCATGCTGTCATCATCTCCTGCCTTGACTACTGCAACATCCTCCTCTGTGGCCTACCTGCTAACACTCTTGCACCCCTCCAGTCCATCCTCAACTCTGCTGCATGACTAGTTCATCTCTCACCTCGCTACTCCTCTGCTACCCCCCTTTGCAAATCAATTCATTGGCTCCCAATTGCCCAGCATATCCAGTTCAAACAACTAACACTGAGCTACAAAGCTATCCATAACCTTTCTCCTCCGTACATCTCTGAACTAATCTCCCTATATATTCACTTACGTAACCTCTGGTCCTCCCACGTCCTCCTTCTCTCCTCCACACTTATTCGTTCCTCACCCAATAGCCTCCAAGATTTTTCCCAAATATCACCCATTCTATGGAATTCTGTGCCTTAACATGTCCAATTATCCACCACATTTGGATCCTTCAGACGGAACCTGAAAACCCATCTCTTCAAACAAGCTTACAGCCTGCCATGACCTTGCTTGCTGCCATCTCAACAACACCAGAGCTACTGCAACCCCCCCAACCTAATGTCTCCTCCCCATTCTGGTAGTATGTAAGCCAGCAAGGGCAGGGTTTCTTCCCTATGTATCAGTCTATCACTGTTATTTTTGTTTTCATTAAGTGATATCTGTATTTGGCATGTAACCCCTTCCTATGTACAGCACCATGGAATCAATGGCGCTATAAAAATAAATAATAAATAATAATAATTTTAAAGTCTGTATAATATATTGTATTGTTACAAATATTTAATACCATTTTAATGGTTATTTATTGCTTTTTATTATTAACATTATAATTAAAATCTTTGTTATATTCAAATATATTTGCAAGAAAAACTTTAACACCATAATGAGCAAGTATATATAATTAAAAAAATTATGTGCAAGCATATACAGTGCCTACAAGTAGTATTCAACCCCCTGCAGATTTAGCTGGTTGACACATGCGGAATTAACTTGGCATTGTGACATTTGTACTGTAGATCAGCCTGGAAGTGGGAAATGCACTGCAGCAAATTTTTTTTTTTTTTTTTTTTTTAAAACATTAAAAGTTAATTCAGAGTGTCATTTATTATTCAACCCCTCAAACCACAAGAATTCTGTTTGGTCCCCCTAAAGTATTAAGAAGTAGTTCAGGCACCAAGAATAATGAGCTTCACATGTGTGGATTAAAGATCTCTTTTGCCAGCCTTTTCTGACTATTTACGACCCTCCCCAAACTTGTGAACAGCACTCAGACATGGTCAACATGGGAAAGACAAAGGAGCATTCCAAGTCCATCAGAGACAAGATCGTGGAGGGTCACAAGGCTGGCAAGGGGTACAAAACCCTTTCCAAGGAGTTGGGCCTACCTGTCTCCACTGTTGGGAGCATCATCCGTAAGTGGAAGGCTTATGGAACTACTGTTAGCCTTCCACGGCCTGGACAGCCTTTGAAAGTGTCCTCCCGTGCCGAGGCCAGGCTTGTCCGAAGAGTCAAGGCTAACCCAAGGACAACAAGGAAGGAGCTCCGGGAAGATCTCATGGCAGTGGGGACATTGGTTTCAGTCAATACCATAAGTAACGTACTCCACCGCAATGGTCTCCGTTACAGACGAGCCCGTAAGGTACCTTTACTTTCAAAGCGTCATGTCAAGGCTCGTCTACAGTTTGCTCATGATCACTTGGAGGACTCTGAGACAGACTGGTTCAAGGTTCTATGGTCTGATGAGACCAAGATCGAGATCTTTGGTGCCAACCACACACTTGACGTTTGGAGACTGGATGGCACTGCATACGACCCCAAGAATACCATCCCTACAGTCAAGCATGGTGGTGGCAGCATCATGCTGTGGGGCTGTTTCTCAGCCAAGGGGCCTGGCCATCTGGTCCGCATCCATGGGAAGATGGATAGCACGGCCTACCTGGAGATTTTGGCCAAGAACCTCCGCTCCTCCATCAAGGATCTTAAGATGGGTCGTAATTTCATCTTCCAACAAGACAACGACCCAAAGCACACAGCCAAGTAAACCAAGGCCTGGTTCAAGAGGGAAAAAGTCAAGGTGTTGGAGTGGAGTAGTCAGTCTCCTGACCTTAACCCAATTGAAAACTTGTGGAAGGAGCTCAAGAATAAAGTCCACATGAGACACCCAAAGAACCTAGATAACTTGGAGAAGATCTGCATGGAGGAGTGGGCCAAGATAACTCCACAGACCTGTGCCGGCCAGATCAGGTCTTATAAAAGACGATTATTAGCTGTAATTGCAAACAAGGCTTATTCCACAAAATATTAAACATAGGGGTTGTATAATAATTGACCCACACTTTTATGTTTAAAATTAATAAAATTCAACTGAGCAACATAACTTTTTGGTTTGTAAGATTTATGCTTCTGTTCATAAAACCTACTCTCGTTTGCAGTTTGAAGGCTCTAACTTATTTGCATCTTATCAAACCAGCTAAATCTGCAGGGGGTTGAATACTACTTGTAGGCACTGTATATATATTGTCAGAAAGGCTGCACTTGCTGCAAAAGATGAAGGAATCAAAATTTATGGATGAATCATCAACAATCTTAAATATGCTGATGATACAACATTGATAGCAACAAGAATAGATGGAATGAAGGATTGCTACTTTGTGTTAAGATGGAAAGCTCGAACATGGGACTGCTACTCAACAAAAAAAAGACAAAGATGTTGACTACTGCCAGGAACTACTGGGACACATTTGAGATGGATGGCGATGAACTGGAAGTTGAAAAGGACTATAACTTACTCGGATTAATGATCACTCAAGATGCAGCAACAACATCGGAAATCAATAAGAGAATAGCTATGGGCACATCAACAATGAAGTCACTGGATAAGGTCTTCAAATAAAGGAACATCTCACTGGCAGTGAAGACATGGCACGTACATAGTTTGGTATTTTCTTTGGAAAAAAAAAAACAGACAGCATAGCCAGAACAATAGACAGAATTTTTAGAAAATAGCAAAAGGCAATGGTACTCACCAGCCAAGGTTTCAAGAAAAAATGCACACCAGGACATGGCCGGCCCCCTTTTGTTAGAAGGAGGTAACACAGGTGCAGAATGCTAATGAACAATCGCCCTCACTCACTCTCACTGGAGGGGAGACTACCCAGCATTAAAACTGCACACAGATGAAACTTGCAGTAGGGTAGGCGGGATGCCCGGCACCCTATCCGTGCATCGCAGAGTTGTGAAGCCCCCACTCACAAGGTCACCATTACTGGGCCTGGCCGTGCCCTGGCAGATAAAAAAAAGTGCAAAAAATATCATATGAGGTATTAGTTGATATTTTGGCCAAAATACGTAAGCTCGCAACCCATCGTCAAGGGTCCTCACGGTTTTGCGAGTCCCTACTCTAATATTAAAAACAGACAGCATAGCCAGAACAATAGACAGAATTTTTAGAAAATAGCAAAAGGCAATGGTACTCACCAGCCAAGGTTTCAAGAAAAAATGCACACCAGGACACGGCCGGCCCCCTTTTGTTAGAAGGAGGTAACACAGGTGCAGAATGCTAATGAACAATCGCCCTCACTCACTCTCACTGGAGGGGCGACTACCCAGCATTAAAACTGCACACAGATGAAACTTGCAGTAGGGTAGGCGGGATGCCCGACACCCTATCCGTGCATCGCAGAGTTGTGAAGCCCCCACTCACAAGGTCACCATTACTGGGCCTGGCCGTGCCCTGGCAGATAAAAAAAGTGCAAAAAATATCATATGAGGTATTAGTTGATATTTTGGCCAAAATACGTAAGCTCGCAACCCATCGTCAAGGGTCCTCACGGTTTTGCGAGTCCCTACTCTAATATTAAAAACAGACAGCATAGCCAGAACAATAGACAGAATTTTTAGAAAATAGCAAAAGGCAATGGTACTCACCAGCCAAGGATTCAAGAAAAAATGCACACCAGGACACGGCCGGCCCCCTTTTGTTAGAAGGAGGTAACACAGGTGCAGAATGCTAATGAACAATCGCCCTCACTCACTCTCACTGGAGGGGCGACTACCCAGCATTAAAACTGCACACAGATGAAACTTGCAGTAGGGTAGGCGGGATGCCCGGCACCCTATCCGTGCATCGCAGAGTTGTGAAGCCCCCACTCACAAGGTCACCATTACTGGGCCTGGCCGTGCCCTGGCAGATAAAAAAAAGTTCAAAAAATATCATATGAGGTATTAGTTGATATTTAGGCCAAAATACGTAAGCTCGCAACCCATCGTCAAGGGTCCTCACGGTTTTGCGAGTCCCTACTCTAATATTAAAAACAGACAGCATAGCCAGAACAATAGACAGAATTTTTAGAAAATAGCAAAAGGCAATGGTACTCACCAGCCAAGGTTTCAAGAAAAAATGCACACCAGGACACGGCCGGCCCCCTTTTGTTAGAAGGAGGTAACACAGGTGCAGAATGCTAATGAACAATCGCCCTCACTCACTCTCACTGGAGGGGCGACTACCCAGCATTAAAACTGCACACAGATGAAACTTGCAGTAGGGTAGGCGGGATGCCCGGCACCCTATCCGTGCATCGCAGAGTTGTGAAGCCCCCACTCACAAGGTCACCATTACTGGGCCTGGCCGTGCCCTGGCAGATAAAAAAAGTGCAAAAAATATCATATGAGGTATTAGTTGATATTTTGGCCAAAATACATAAGCTCGCAACCCATCGTCAAGGGTCCTCACGGTTTTGCGAGTCCCTACTCTAATATTAAAAACAGACAGCATAGCCAGAACAATAGACAGAATTTTTAGAAAATAGCAAAAGGCAATGGTACTCACCAGCCAAGGTTTCAAGAAAAAATGCACACCAGGACACGGCCGGCCCCCTTTTGTTAGAAGGAGGTAACACAGGTGCAGAATGCTAATGAACAATCGCCCTCACTCACTCTCACTGGAGGGGCGACTACCCAGCATTAAAACTGCACACAGATGAAACTTGCAGTAGGGTAGGCGGGATGCCCGGCACCCTATCCGTGCATCGCAGAGTTGTGAAGCCCCCACTCACAAGGTCACCATTAATGGGCCTGGCCGTGCCCTGGCAGATAAAAAAAGTGCAAAAAATATCATATGAGGTATTAGTTGATATTTTGGCCAAAATACGTAAGCTCGCAACCCATCGTCAAGGGTCCTCACGGTTTTGCGAGTCCCTACTCTAATATTAAAAACAGACAGCATAGCCAGAACAATAGACAGAATTTTTAGAAAATATTTAAAGGCAATGGTACTCACCAGCCAAGGTTTCAAGAAAAAATGCACACCAGGACACGGCCGGCCCCCTTTTGTTAGAAGGAGGTAACACAGGTGCAGAATGCTAATGAACAATCGCCCTCACTCACTCTCACTGGAGGGGCGACTACCCAGCATTAAAACTGCACACAGATGAAACTTGCAGTAGGGTAGGCGGGATGCCCGGCACCCTATCCGTGCATCGCAGAGTTGTGAAGCCCCCACTCACAAGGTCACCAATTATGGGCCTGGCCGTGCCCTGGCAGATAAAAAAAGTGCAAAAAATATCATATGAGGTATTAGTTGATATTTTGGCCAAAATACGTAAGCTCGCAACCCATCGTCAAGGGTCCTCACGGTTTTGCGAGTCCCTACTCTAATATTAAAAACAGACAGCGTAGCCAGAACAATAGACAGAATTTTTAGAAAATAGCAAAAGGCAATGGTACTCACCAGCCAAGGTTTCAAGAAAAAATGCACACCAGGACACGGCCGGCCCCCTTTTGTTAGAAGGAGGTAACACAGGTGGAGAATGCTAATGAACAATCGCCCTCACTCACTCTCACTGGAGGGGCGACTACCCAGCATTAAAACTGCACACAGATGAAACTTGCAGTAGGGTAGGCGGGATGCCCGACACCCTATCCGTGCATCGCAGAGTTGTGAAGCCCCCACTCACAAGGTCACCATTACTGGGCCTGGCCGTGCCCTGGCAGATAAAAAAAGTGCAAAAAATATCATATGAGGTATTAGTTGATATTTTGGCCAAAATACGTAAGCTCGCAACCCATCGTCAAGGGTCCTCACGGTTTTGCGAGTCCCTACTCTAATATTAAAAACAGACAGCATAGCCAGAACAATAGACAGAATTTTTAGAAAATAGCAAAAGGCAATGGTACTCACCAGCCAAGGTTTCAAGAAAAAATGCACACCAGGACACGGCCGGCCCCCTTTTGTTAGAAGGAGGTAACACAGGTGCAGAATGCTAATGAACAATCGCCCTCACTCACTCTCACTGGAGGGGCGACTACCCAGCATTAAAACTGCACACAGATGAAACTTGCAGTAGGGTAGGCGGGATGCCCGGCACCCTATCCGTGCATCGCAGAGTTGTGAAGCCCCCACTCACAAGGTCACCATTACTGGGCCTGGCCGTGCCCTGGCAGATAAAAAAAGTGCAAAAAATATCATATGAGGTATTAGTTGATATTTTGGCCAAAATACGTAAGCTCGCAACCCATCGTCAAGGGTCCTCACGGTTTTCCGAGTCCCTACTCTAATATTAAAAACAGACAGCATAGCCAGAACAATAGACAGAATTTTTAGAAAATAGCAAAAGGCAATGGTACTCACCAGCCAAGGTTTCAAGAAAAAATGCACACCAGGACACGGCCGGCCCCCTTTTGTTAGAAGGAGGTAACACAGGTGCAGAATGCTAATGAACAATCGCCCTCACTCACTCTCACTGGAGGGGCGACTACCCAGCATTAAAACTGCACACAGATGAAACTTGCAGTAGGGTAGGCGGGATGCCCGGCACCCTATCCGTGCATCGCAGAGTTGTGAAGCCCCCACTCACAAGGTCACCATTACTGGGCCTGGCCGTGCCCTGGCAGATAAAAAAAGTGCAAAAAATATCATATGAGGTATTAGTTGATATTTTGGCCAAAATACGTAAGCTCGCAACCCATCGTCAAGGGTCCTCACGGTCTTGCGAGTCCCCACTCTAATATTAAAAACAGACAGCATAGCCAGAACAATAGACAGAATTTTTAGAAAATAGCAAAAGGCAATGGTACTCACCAGCCAAGGTTTCAAGAAAAAATGCACACCAGGACACGGCCGGCCCCCTTTTGTTAGAAGGAGGTAACACAGGTGCAGAATGCTAATGAACAATCGCCCTCACTCACTCTCACTGGAGGGGCGACTACAAAGCATTAAAACTGCACACAGATGAAACTTGCAGTAGGGTAGGCGGGATGCCCGACACCCTATCCGTGCATCACAGAGTTGTGAAGCCCCCACTCACAAGGTCACCATTACTGGGCCTGGCCGTGCCCTGGCAGATAAAAAAAATGCAAAAAATATCATATGAGGTATTAGTTGATATTTTGGCCAAAATACGTAAGCTCGCAACCCATCGTCAAGGGTCCTCACGGTTTTCCGAGTCCCTACTCTAATATTAAAAACAGACAGCATAGCCAGAACAATAGACAGAATTTTTAGAAAATAGCAAAAGGCAATGGTACTCACCAGCCAAGGTTTCAAGAAAAAATGCACACCAGGACACGGCCGGCCCCCTTTTGTTAGAAGGAGGTAACACAGGTGCAGAATGCTAATGAACAATCGCCCTCACTCACTCTCACTGGAGGGGCGACTACCCAGCATTAAAACTGCACACAGATGAAACTTGCAGTAGGGTAGGCGGGATGCCCGGCACCCTATCCGTGCATCGCAGAGTTGTGAAGCCCCCACTCACAAGGTCACCATTACTGGGCCTGGCCGTGCCCTGGCAGATAAAAAAAGTGCAAAAAATATCATATGAGGTATTAGTTGATATTTTGGCCAAAATACGTAAGCTCGCAACCCATCATCAAGGGTCCTCACGGTTTTCCGAGTCCCTACTCTAATATTAAAAACAGACAGCATAGCCAGAACAATAGACAGAATTTTTAGAAAATAGCAAAAGGCAATGGTACTCACCAGCCAAGGTTTCAAGAAAAAATGCACACCAGGACACGGCCGGCCCCCTTTTGTTAGAAGGAGGTAACACAGGTGCAGAATGCTAATGAACAATCGCCCTCACTCACTCTCACTGGAGGGGCGACTACCCAGCATTAAAACTGCACACAGATGAAACTTGCAGTAGGGTAGGCGGGATGCCCGGCACCCTATCCGTGCATCGCAGAGTTGTGAAGCCCCCACTCACAAGGTCACCATTACTGGGCCTGGCCGTGCCCTGGCAGATAAAAAAAGTGCAAAAAATATCATATGAGGTATTAGTTGATATTTTGGCCAAAATACGTAAGCTCGCAACCCATCGTCAAGGGTCCTCACGGTCTTGCGAGTCCCCACTCTAATATTAAAAACAGACAGCATAGCCAGAACAATAGACAGAATTTTTAGAAAATAGCAAAAGGCAATGGTACTCACCAGCCAAGGTTTCAAGAAAAAATGCACACCAGGACACGGCTGGCCCCCTTTTGTTAGAAGGAGGTAACACAGGTGCAGAATGCTAATGAACAATCGCCCTCACTCACTCTCACTGGAGGGGCGACTACCCAGCATTAAAACTGCACACAGATGAAACTTGCAGTAGTGTAGGCGGGATGCCCGGCACCCTATCCGTGCATCGCAGAGTTGTGAAGCCCCCACTCACAAGGTCACCATTACTGGGCCTGGCCGTGCCCTGGCAGATAAAAAAATTGCAAAAAATTTCATATGAGGTATTAGTTGATATTTTGGCCAAAATACGTAAGCTCGCAACCCATCGTCAAGGGTCCTCACGGTTTTGCGAGTCCCTACTCTAATATTAAAAACAGACAGCATAGCCAGAACAATAGACAGAATTTTTAGAAAATAGCAAAAGGCAATGGTACTCACCAGCCAAGGTTTCAAGAAAAAATGCACAGCAGGACACGGCCGGCCCCCTTTTGTTAGAAGGAGGTAACACAGGTGCAGAATGCTAATGAACAATCGCCCTCACTCACTCTCACTGGAGGGGCGACTACCCAGCATTAAAACTGCACACAGATGAAACTTGCAGTAGGGTAGGCGGGATGCCCGACACCCTATCCGTGCATCGCAGAGTTGTGAAGCCCCCACTCACAAGGTCACCATTACTGGGCCTGGCCGTGCCCTGGCAGATAAAAAAAGTGCAAAAAATATCATATGAGGTATTAGTTGATATTTTGGCCAAAATACGTAAGCTCGCAACCCATCGTCAAGGGTCCTCACGGTTTTGCGAGTCCCTACTCTAATATTAAAAACAGACAGCATAGCCAGAACAATAGACAGAATTTTTAGAAAATAGCAAAAGGCAATGGTACTCACCAGCCAAGGATTCAAGAAAAAATGCACACCAGGACACGGCCGGCCCCCTTTTGTTAGAAGGAGGTAACACAGGTGCAGAATGCTAATGAACAATCGCCCTCACTCACTCTCACTGGAGGGGCGACTACCCAGCATTAAAACTGCACACAGATGAAACTTGCAGTAGGGTAGGCGGGATGCCCGGCACCCTATCCGTGCATCGCAGAGTTGTGAAGCCCCCACTCACAAGGTCACCATTACTGGGCCTGGCCGTGCCCTGGCAGATAAAAAAAGTGCAAAAAATATCATATGAGGTATTAGTTGATATTTTGGCCAAAATACGTAAGCTCGCAACCCATCGTCAAGGGTCCTCACGGTTTTGCGAGTCCCTACTCTAATATTAAAAACAGACAGCATAGCCAGAACAATAGACAGAATTTTTAGAAAATAGCAAAAGGCAATGGTACTCACCAGCCAAGGTTTCAAGAAAAAATGCACACCAGGACACGGCCGGCCCCCTTTTGTTAGAAGGAGGTAACACAGGTGCAGAATGCTAATGAACAATCGCCCTCACTCACTCTCACTGTAGGGGCGACTACCCAGCATTAAAACTGCACACAGATGAAACTTGCAGTAGGGTAAGAACAGGGGAGCACACATGCATTCACTAGGCGTGCCACCGGGACATGTACAGACAGAGGCAGGAATCAGGGACACAAAACAGGGACCACGCCGGGGACCATGCATATGCCGGCGTCCCTGGATGGAGAGTCAAGGGGAACCATGCAGGGACCTGGGCATTAGTTTTACAATGACCTTTTGTCCAACATTTTTAATAGTTAGCAGAATATTTATAAAACACAAATAAAAAAGACTTTAACTCCCAAATCAATTTACTTTTACTCTGTTTGCTTCTTCAACTTAAGGATCATTTCTCAAGAATGAAACACCTTGGGTGGCATTTTGCTCTGTCAATATAAAAATATAATTCACAAACCTCTGGGTATGAAATAACAAATTGCTTATAGAGCTATGAGCAATAATTTATTTTTAATGCAACATGTTAAGGTGATGAAATTGTTTTTATATTGTTATTTTACTAGTTAGGATACTAAATGTGAAAAATCCCCTATGGTAAAATATTGATCTAAGTATTTTCAATTATAATTAAAACAAGTATCTTGTACAAAAATGAATGTTGTGGTATAGTGGTTATCTGAATAAAATGAAATGATAGATATTCAGTAAATTATGCTAACGAGGGGGTGAATGCATTCTATTCTCCTTAGCAATCCAACCACTTTTTAGTGTCTTGCAGGTACTGACTGCTCTGGGGTAAGTTCTATACATTTCTATACAATTCTATACACTTTTACTTTTGAGTACATTGTATCTAGTATATACAGCAGAGCATGCATGGACATTGTTATAATGTATTGGCTAAATAGCAATTCCTTGACATATACTCCTTGTCATACTGTTGACCTTGCTATTTCATTACTCATCTATGTCTCTAAACTCCTTGAACAACATGTCTAATTTGAATTGTCCTCTATCCTTTCGTGCAACAAATGTCTTCATTCTAGCTTCTGACTAGTGATGAGCGAGCATGCTCGCTACTGCTCGGTGATTGCCCAAGCATCTCACTGCTCGATATGCTCGGCGATCGCCGAGTATTTCCGAGGTTACTCAGCGGGAGCTTGGGTCTCCTCCCTGCATGTTTGTCGCTCTTTACAGAGCCAATGAACATGCAGGGATTGCCTGCCACTCACTGTAATGCCATAGACATGTTGGTTGTGGCATTATAGTGATTTGCTGGCCGCAAAGCGTTATCAGGTCTATATCAGAACTGGCGCCGCTGTGCTCGTCACAGTCACTCCGGAATCAGACAGTGTAGGGAGAGGTGCTGCTGAGCTAGGGAGAGATTTGTTTGTTTCTAGTTAGTGTAAGTGTACCGAACTATATTAGAGACACAAATCCATTAATACGGATCCGGGTGGTGGAACCTATGTGTTGCGGTGCAAGGAGGGACAAGAGGGAAGTAATTAGGTATCAACTCGGACTGACCAAGGTCGCATGGCGGCTCAATCGACTCTGTGAACCAGGGAAGGACTGAGCAGAGCGACCAGGTGCTACTCTGGACCAGTTCTTGTATGAGAGCAGGTGAATCCCACGGGTCAGAAGGCAGGGACTGACCGGTACAGCAGATGAGCACGGCAGGCAAGCTGACAGGTGATCCGGTTAGACCGACTGGCATATACCACAGGTAACTGGCAGGAACCTCCAGGTAGGCTAGCTGGTATGCACAGTAGGTAACTGGTACGTTCTCCGGGTAGGCAGGCAAGCCTGGCCTATATACAGACTGGCGGGTTTGGACCGTAGGCAGATCATTGGGCTGGAGAGTGTACTTGGCTGGCGGACTGGACTGATAGTCAGGCTGGCGGACTGGACTGAGAGTCAGGCTGGCGGACTGGACTGGTAGTCAGGCTAGCAGCGGGACCTGAGGGCTGAAGCAGAGTTAGAACACAGAGCTACAACCTTGCACGGGCACCTCCATTTTGGAGGAGGTGCCTTTTATATGAGAAGTCCTCCGGCCATTGGCCTGGGACTCCTTAGGACAGCGCGTGCGGCCCCTTTAAGAGGGAGGGAGTGCACGCGCCCTAAGCACAGTGCCCGGGAAGCTGCGCGCGCCGGCAGCAGCAGGAGAGCCGGAAGACGCCGGGCCAGGAGCGCGGCGGTAAGGGGGAAGGCGTATCTGCCTGTCAGGGGGCAGAGACGCCGATGCTACAGTACCCCCCCCTTTACGCCCCCTCTTTTTTAGGCCTGAAAAAATTTTTTGAAGAAGAAGCGGGGCGTGGATGTTCTCCCTGGGTTCTCAAGTTCTCTCCTCTGGGCCAAACCCCTTCCAATCCACCAGAAAAAAAGGTTTTTCCCCTTACCCTCTTGGTGGCCAGAATGTTCTCTACCTCAAAGATGTCCTCAGCGGAGACCAGAGCTGGGGAGGTACCTGGATCGTCGTAAAAAGAATTAAGAACAACTGGTTTGAGGAGAGATACGTGGAGGGAGTTGGGAATCTGTAAGGTGGCCGGGAGTTTTAACTTGTAGGCCACTGGATTGATTTTCTTGAGGACTTCAAATGGACCGATGAACCGTGGACACAACTTATAGGAGGGTATTTTGAGACCAACATGTTTGGAGGAGAGCCAAACCTTGTCTCCCGGACTGAATTGAGGTGGGTCCAGATGTCTCTTGTCGGCATGTCTCTTCATCTGCTAGGAGGATTGAATAAGTGCGAATCTAGTGTCCTCCCAAATGGTGGAAAATTCGCTGACCAGAGACTCCGCGGCAGGATTGTCCACTGAAGCGTAGACGGGAAACGGAATCCGGGGATGTTGACCATAGACCACAAAGAACGGGGACTTGGAAGAAGATTCGCTCTCATGGTTGTTATAGGAGAACTCGGCCCATGGTAGGAGCTCTACCCAATCGGTATGGTGAGCGTTGACAAAGTGCTGGAGGAAGCTGGTAAGGATCTGGTTGTGTAAGGATCTGAATCATGTATCTGTTCTGTCCGGTTTCTGCCCTTATCCAAGATGGAGCTGCATGTACCTGTTCTGTTTGATTCTGCCCTTATCCAAAATGGAGTTGACAGCCTCGGGGGCCATCTTGTTTCCTGTCTGATATCTCCTGTTTCCTGTTTGCTATATATATAAAGAGACTCTGGCCAACTATACTTTGCTTATGTATCTTGTATCTTACCTGCTGCCAAGCTTGAAGGACTTACATCGTGCCTGTTGCTTCTCTACATTGGGATTCCCCACCTGTTACCTGCCTGCCGCTTATCCGGACTTTCATCTGTGTGCAAAGACCCGCTCTGCATCCACCTGCAGTTCAGCTTATTCTCTGCAAGGAGCCTGGTCCGGGCTCAGGATCTCGTGAACTGTGTGTTTCTGGACCTGGAACATCTATCGGTTTGTACTGACATCACAACCATTTCCAGAGACTGTTTACTGATCGCTTATTGCCTATACCTGCCTGCTATAATATATACCGGCCTGCTTCTATATATCCTGTTAATACGATATATCGTGTTTGTCTTTACTCCAACCCACGCTATCGATCTCCATAAGTATAAAGTATATAGCTGACAGAATACACAAGCCTCAAAAGAATGGAGTTCGCTGGGTCAGATACTGTGGAGGTGCGTCTAAAGAAAATATGCACATATATCACAGGACTTCATGGGGACCTGCAGGCTACTAAAACAAAACTAGTGGCATTAGAGACTCAAATCCATCATAATGCTAATGTGGCCGACTCGTCCATTCACGCATTAGCAAATCGCCTGTCAACTCAAGAGACTGCAGCCGCAGCTCCGGTTCCAGTATCAATGCCAACTTTGGCTCTGGCTTCTCCTAAACTCCCGCCATTCAGGTTTGGTGGAGAAAGAGAAAAATTCCGTGGGTTTTTAAATCAGTGTCAACTGTATTTTTCTACACAGGCAGCTCACTTCCCAACTGAACGAGCTAACATATTAACCATGATAATGCTGTTAACTAACAAAGCTCTTGTCTGGGCAAATCCTCTGATTGAAACCGATGATATGTGTTTAAATTCGCTGAAAGACATTATTTCTGCAATCGGTCAAATGTTTGGTGACCCCAATCGGAGTGCCACAGCAGAAGCCGCACTATTGACACTCCAACAGGGAAAGCGCTCTGTCGTAGAATATGCAATGGAGTTTCGGAGGTGGGTGCTGGACACTCCGAGGTGCGATTCGGCAAGACATGCAGTGTTTAGGAGGGGTTTATCCGCTGCAATTAAGGATGAGCTGGCACGAGGGGAGTCACCTGTTGCCCTGGGAGACTTTATCAACGATTGTGTTCGGATAGATGTTCGCCTCACAGAACGTCGGCAAGAGAAATGGGCAGATACTAATCGTAACAATTTGCTATCTTTTTCTCCTCCCTCCAGAGAAAATCAGAATAAGTCCTCTCTTCAGGTGGAGTCGGAACCTATGCAGGTGGATACAATTCAAAGAACTCGCCCTGACGCACGCAAAGAACATCGTTTCAGAGAAAATTTATGCTTCTATTGTTGAAAATCTGGTCACTATATTTCAAATTGTCCCAGTAAAATTCGCAGGACTACGGCTGCAGTAATCGAATACAACGTCTCAGACAAAGTCTCAGTAATTTCTCATCAAATTCCTCCTCGGAATAAAGAAACCGACCAGGATTACGATTTCTCCGACTGTGCTTCAGAAACATCTTCACCCGTGAATGCAGCCGTTCTTTCAGTAGGCTCCACTACTTCGGCCTCGGAGAGCTCAAAGAAAAATTCACACTGCTACATTCCTCTCAAGATAAAGATTCAGTCCGGCTGGGTTACTAGTTCTGCTATGGTTGACTCTGGAGCCAGTGGTAATTTCGTGGACATCGCATTCGCTAAAAAACACGGTATACGTCCACAGAGGAGAATCGCACCGGTATTAATGGAGACGTGGATGGGTCCCCGTTAGCATCCGGCTCTGTTGACCTTGAAACAGCAGCATTGAAACTTTGTATGGGGGCAGACCATGCAGAAAAACTGTCGTTTTTGCAGATCTCTTCTCCCCACTTTCCGGTAATCTTAGGGTTACCGTGGCTACAATTACAGAATCAGCTTTAATCGGGTCAGCATGTGTAAGTGATCTTAAACCACCAATGGAATATCAAGATTTTGCAGATATATGTGATAAAAAGAACGCGGACAGGCTGCCACCACACCGGCAGTATGATTGCCCCATAGAACTCTTACCTGGCGCTGCGATTCCGTTCGGTAGCATTTATCCTTTGGCCGGACCTGAACTAAAAGCTCTCAAAGAGTATATCGATGAGAATTTAACTAAGGGGTTTATACGACCATCTTCCTCTCCAGCCGGTGCCCCAATCTTCTTCGTGAAAAAGAAGGACGGCTCACTTCGACAATGTATTGATTATCGTGAGCTCAACAAAATTACGGTCAGAAATTCTAATCCACTTCCACTAATTCCTGAATTATTTGAGAGGATACGACATGCCAAAATCTTCACAAAATTGGACCTTCGTGGAGCATACAATTTAGTACGGATTCGCCCTGGTGACGAATGGAAAACAGCTTTCCGGTCACGTTACAGACATTTTGAGTATCTTGTTATGCCTTTCGGACTTCGTAACGCACCGGCTACTTTTCAACACTTGGCAAATGATATATTTAGAGACATACTCGATATTTTTGTTGTGGTTTATTTGGATGACATTTTAATTTTTTCCAGCAACTTCGAGGATCATCAGTGGCATGTGAGGATGGTGTTGGATCGTCTACGGCAAAATCAGTTGTACATCAAGTTGGAGAAATGCGAGTTTCACAAGTCGGAAATTCAATTTTTGGGGTATGTTATTTCTCCCCAGGGTCTCAGCATGGATACAAGCAAGACTCAAGCCATTCAGGAGTGGCCAATTCCCAACACACTAATGGAGGTGCAACGATTTATTGGATTCGCCAATTTCTACAGACGGTTCATTAAAAATTTCTCGGAGATTGTCTCACCTATTACCCAACTGACATGGAAAAAGACGCCGTTGGTCTGGTCACCACAAGCGCAGACAGCATTTGACAGGTTGAAGTCTAAATTCACGTCAGCTCCCATTCTCATACATCCGGACCCGGATCGGGCCTTCATAGTGGATGTGGATGCCTCGGACTGTGCTATAGGGGCTATACTTTCGCAGAGAACAGGTGAGAAAGATCTTTTGCATCCCTTTGCGTTTCTTTCACAGAAGTTATCACCTGCAGAAAGGAACTACGACGTTGGAAACAAAGAATTGTTGGCCATTATAACGGCATTCATAGAATGGAGACACTTGCTACAGGGGGCATCCCAACAAATTGTCGTACTTACGGACCATCGTAACCTTGAATTCATGAGGTCGGCAAGGTGTCTAAAACCCAGACAGGCTCGGTGGAATCTTTTTCTTAATCAGTTTGATTTTGTTATCTCCTATTGGCCGGGTTCTCGTAATGGGAAGGCAGATGCATTATCCAGAATTCATTCGGTTGATATAAACCCGGCTGCACCTCCAAAGACCATAATCTCGGAAAACAACTTTATAGGTCTGTTACACAATCAAGATCTATTAACGGCTATCAGGGAGGCGTACGCTGCAGACCCGTTCCTGATTCAACTGTCCAGCCAGGTAAATCTAACCTTGAAAAATAGACTTTGGTTCCAGGGACAACGCCTGTATGTTCCGGAAACGATTACATTAAGGGTGCTAAAATTAATGCATGACTCTAAGATCGCTGGTCATAGAGGAGTTCAGAAGACTCAGGAATTCTTGTCTCGCTTCTTCTGGTGGCCACCTTATCGGAAAGATGTTCAGCATTACGTCTCATCGTGTGAGGTATGTGCAAGATCAAAGGTTCCTCGCTCCTCACCTACCGGACTGTTGCAACCCCTTTCTATTCCATCCCGTCACTGGGAGTCTATTTCAATGGATTTTATTGTAGAGTTGCCTATGTCAAAAGGAAATAACAGTATCCTAGTAGTAGTTGACCGCTTAACCAAGGCTGCTCATTTCATTCCCTGTACCGGCTTACCAACAGCGAAACAGACAGCGGATCTTATTGTACAAGAGGTTTTTCGCCTACATGGAGTACCTGATGAAGTGATATCAGATGGAGGGGTCCAATTTACTTCAAGATATTGGCGAAGCTTTTGTGCTGCTCTGGACATTAAGGTAAATCTGTCATCTGCTTTTCATCCGCAGTCTAACGGCCAAACGGAACGGACAAACCAGACTTTGGAGCAGTATCTGCGTTGTTACGTGTGTCATTTGCAGGATGATTGGGTAAATTTACTTCCGTTGGCCGAATTCACGTATAATAATTCACAGTGTGCGTCCACCAAACTGTCTCCGTTCTTTGCTAACAAGGGGTATCATCCCAGCATTCTTCCACGGTTTCCAATAGATACATCCGTACCCGCAGTAGCCGATCGGATTACGCTTCTTCAACAGAACCTAGAGGTCTTAAAAGAAACGCTGGCCACTGCTCAAGAAAGATATAAGAAGGCGGCAGATAGGTTCCGCAAGCCAGGACCAACATACAAGGTAGGAGACATGGTTTGGCTTTCAACAAAGAACTTAAAACTAAGAACTCCAATGTCTAAATTGGGGCAGAAGTATGTTGGGCCATACAAAATCGGCAAATTGGTAAGTGCTGTAGCCTGCCAACTCAAGTTGCCAAAATCCTTGAAAGTACACCCTGTTTTTCATGTCTCTCTGCTCAAACCGGTAGTACCAAATCTTTTTCCCGGATGCATATCTGCTCCACCCGATCCAGTTCTTATTGACGGGCAAGAGGAATTCATCGTGGAGGGGATCATTGATTCTCGGATTCATAGAGGACGGCTCCAGTACCTGGTGAAATGGCAAGGATATCCATCGGAGGAGAATTCTTGGGAACCTCGGGAGGACATCCACGCTACTCGTTTGATTGAACTGTTCCACAGCAGATATCCCAACAAACCGGCTCCAAGGTTGTCCGGAGGACACCCTTTAAGGGGGGAGTAATGTAAGGATATGAATCATGTATCTGTTCTATCCGGTTTCTGCCCTTATCCAAGATGGAGCTGCATGTACCTGTTCTGTTTGATTCTGCCCTTATCCAAAATGGAGTTGACAGCCTCGGGGGCCATCTTGTTTCCTGTCTGATATCTCTTGTTTCCTGTTTGCTATATATATAAAGAGACTCTGGCCAACTATACTTTGCTTATGTATCTTGTATCTTACCTGCTGCCAAGCTTGAAGCACTTGCATCGTGCCTGTTGCTTCTCTACATTGGGAATCCCCACCTGTTACCTGCCTGCCAATTATCCGGACTTTCATCTGTGTGCAAAGACCCGCTCTGCATCCACCTGCAGTTCAGCTTATTCTCTGCAAGGAGCCTGGTCCGGGCTCAGGATCTCGTGGACTGTGTGTTTCTGGACCTGGGACATCTATCGGTTTGTACTGACATCACAACCGTTTCCAGAGACTGTTTACTGATCGCTTATTGCCTATACCTGCCTGCAATAATATATACCTGCCTGCTTCAATATATCCTGTTAATACGATATATCGTGTTTGTCTTCACTCTGACCCACGCTATCGATCTCCATAAGTATAAAGTATATAGCTGACAGGTTGATACATTCCACTTGGCCATTGAACTGAGGAAGATAAGCAGAGGAGAATTCCAGGGAGACATCCAGCAGCTTACACGTAGCTCTCCAGAAGCGCAAAGTAAACTGGACCCCGCGATCAGACACAGTGTGGAGGGGTAGGCCGTGGAGACGAAAGATGTGATGGATGAAGTCCTTAGCCAGCACAGATGCAGACGGGAGACTAGGCTGAGGGATAAAGTGGGCCATTTTAGAAAAGCAGTCAGCGACTACCCAAATGACAGTACAACCGGCAGAAACAAAGAGATCAGTAATAAAGTCCATAGAAATGTGTTGCCACGGGGCAGCAGGTACGGGAAGAGGCAGGAGACGGCCGGCTGGAAAATGTCTGGGAACCTTGTTGCGGGCATAGGATGAACAGGCCGTGACGAAGTCTACAACAGCCTTGCGCAGGGAAGGTCACCAGTAATGCCAGGTAATGAGCAGGAAGGTCTTCCTCTGGCCAGCATGGCCAGCTAGTTTATATGAATGACTCCAGTGAAGAACCTTCTTATGATCCAGAACCACTACAAACGTCTTACCGGGTGGGAGACGAGACAGGTCCAAGGGAGCTCCATTCATCACTTTGGAGGGATCGATGATATGCATAGGCTCCTCCTCTTGATTGGAAGACCGGAAGGATTGGGACAAAGCTTTGGCTTTAACGTACTTGTCCGCAGAGCCTTAATGTAGGGTAAAGTTGAAACAGGCGAAGAACAAAGACCTCCGGGCCTGATGCGGATTGAGTCTTTGGGCACTTTGTAGATATGCCTGGTTTTTGTGGTCAGTGTAGATGACCACCAGATGCAGAGCCCCCATTAGCAGGTAACGCTACTCCTCCAACACCAATTTGAAGGCTAGCAGTTCTCGATCTCCTATGGAATACTTGAGCTTGGATGAGGAGGAAAGCTTGGAGAAGAAGCCGCAAGTTACCATTCTCCCGGACGGACATTTCTGGGTGAGCAACGCTCCGGCTCCGGAAGAGGAAGCATCAACCTCCAGAAAGAACTGTTTGTTGCATTCCGGATGGTGCAGCACCGGGGCAGAAGAAAAGGCTTGTTTTAAGGAGAGGAAGGCCTCCTCGGCTTTGTACGTCCATTCCTTAGGATTTGATCCCTTACGGGTGAGTGCAGAGATGGGTGCAGTCCGGGAAGAGAAATGTGGGATGAAGAGGCGGTAATAGTTAGCGAAGCCCAGGAATCGCTGAATCGCCTTCAACCCCTCGGGCGAGGCCACTTTAAGACGGCAGAGACCTTCTCGGGGTCCATCCGTAGACCAGTCTTAGAGAAAGGAAGAGAGGTCTGCTCGAAGAGGCATTTCTCAAATTTTGCGTATATGTGATTCTGCCTGAGCCTAAGCAGGACCTGACGAACATCCCTCTGGTGTGTGGGTAGATCCGAAGAGAAGACCAATCCAGTTACACCACCATGCATGAATATAAGAGGTTACGGAAGATGTCGTTAACTAGTTCTTGGAAGACGGCTGGAGGATTACAGAGGCCAAAGGGCATCACACGGTATTCATAGTGGCCATCCCGGGTATTGAATGCCTTCTTCCACTTGTCTCCTTGGAGGATCCGGACCAAGTTATACGCCCCACGAAGATCGAGCTTGGTGAAGATCTTCACGCCTTTAAGGCGGTCGAACAGCTCAGAGATGAGCAGCAGGGGGTATTTATTTTTGATAGTACTCTGGTTGAGTCCTCTATAATTGATACAGGGGCGTAGTGAACTGTCTTCCTTTTTTACGAAGAAGAATCCAGCTCCAGCAGAGGAGGTAGATTTCTGGATGAATCCCCCAGCCAGATTTTCTTCGATGTACTCCGACATGGCCCAGGTTTCGGCCAACGACAAGGGGTAGATACTCCCACGGGGTGGAGTGGCACCAGGTACCAGGTCGATAGGGCAATCATATGGCCTATGAGGTGGCAGTGTCTCTGCTTCCTTCTTGTCGAAGACATCTGCATAGGACCAGTAAGGTGCCGGTAGACCAGGTAAATTAGCCGGAGTAGACAGAGGTTAAGTCTGGCGAAATGGAACCAGGCAGGTCTCATGGCAATCCTGCCCCCATCGGAGCTTCTCACCGGATCGCCAATTCAGAATGGGTTCAAGTCTCTGTAGCCAGGGTAGACCTAGCAAAAGGGAGTGAGAGAGTCCGGATAGCACATGGAAGGAAATCCTCTCCGAGTGCAGCATTCCCACTTGAAGGGTTACAGGCTCAGTGACGAGCAAGATGGTCACCGGAAGGAGTCTTCCATCCACGGAAGTGACTGCCAATGGTTGAGCCAGAGGTTTGGTGGGAATCTGATACTTCTCTACAAGGGACTGGGAAATGAAATTCCCAGCGGCTCCGGAATCCAGGTGGGCGGTTTCAAAGAAGCGGTTCTGTCCACAGGGAATAGAAATGGATAAAGTCAAGAACGGAGAGGATTTACTCTTGCCTAGGACGACTTCTCTGAGTGATCCTAGACACTGGAGTTTCCCGGCTTCACCGGACAGGAACGGATCAGATGCTCCTTACTACCACAGTAGAAACAGCTCCCCTCGGCTTGGCGTGTTTCTTGGCGAGACTTGATTATCTTGGTCTGGTCGCTTTGCATGGGTTCGGGCGAGCGTGCCCGGGGAGTTGCTGGTTGGGAGGCAGGTTTCTCGAAGACAGGAGCAAGATGAGGAAATCTTCTCTCCCGGGTAGTCTCCTTAGCACGTTCCAGGAAACGGATGTCAATCTGAGTAGCTAGTGACACCAGGTCATCCAGGGTGGTAGGAATGTCCCGGCTGGCTAGCTCGTCCTTGATCCGTCTGGAAAGACCCTCCCAGAAGGTGGACACCAGGGACTCGTTGTTCCAGGCAAGCTCTGAAGCGATGGTACGAAACTGTATGGCATACTGGCCCACCCTTATGGCTGTCATATTTGATATATAATTAACATTTTACTAATCAATTTTTTGATTAATAATTGCCATGGGATAGTGTTCTGTCAACAATCTGATGTATGGACTTGAGGTTTGAGTGACATTATTTTACTACATGGCTGTGTATACTTGCTTATATTATAATACAGCGTTGCTGTCTGAATTGATCCACCCTATCTGTATATCTGGATGCTAACCAACCGTATCATGTGACCAGGACACACTTCCTATTTGACGATGCACAATAACCCTGTCTGTATATCTGTTTTCTAACCAACCATATCATGTGACCATGACATACTTCCTGTTTGACGATGCATAATAATCCTGTCTGTATATCTGGTTGCTAACCAACCGTATCATGTGATCATGACATACTTCCTGTCTGACGATGCACAATAGCGTCTCCTTGGTAACCGTGTCACATGCTTAAGACGCATTTCCGGTTTGACGAACACCGCTGAGAACACTGAGTGGTAATTATAAACATATATAAACCCTTTTAGAAGCATGTGGTTTATCCCCTGTTGAAGCTGCAGCCCTAGGCAGCGGAACGCGTGGGGTGGGCCACGGGGACCTCATATCCCTAGTTGGGGCTGGTAATATTGTGGCAGGCTATTGCATCAAAACCCATGCTTTCTTTTATGGTCATTTAGATTATGCCATATTCATGGATTTTCATCCAGACCTATAGAACTGCATGAGGTATTTGGTTGCATATATAGGCTTTTTTTATAAGCTATTTCAGAGGGTAGTGTATGGTATTTATAGACACCATTGGATGTAACTTCCCACTTAGGATTTTATACTGTCCTTATGGAGAGTATATGGATATATTCCAACCATATTCGTATGAACATCTCTGTATATAATGCCTATATCTGCTCTGTGCATTTTCTGTGACACATTTTGATCAATTTATTGGCCGCCAACTATATTGTTATGAATTTCAGATACATATCCTCTGGGGTTAATAGTGTGTGTTCATATATTTTGTTATTATAATTATGACCTACTAAGAATTTATCACGCACTATTGATGAATTTACTTATTCATGATCATCCTATTGTCATAATTGTGTTTCCCATGATCTGGGTATCCTGTGTCTGACTATTTGAGGTTCCCTTGTGTGTGTTTTTTAAATGATTTTATCTTGTTTTTGTCCACATGCTTGTAAATGAATAAATTTGTACTTTTTGGATACTGTACATAATTCAGTGTGCTCACTCTCCATTGTATGCCATCCTTTTTTCTTCTGGTTCCTTAGCTGTTTGTTGGCATGGTGAGCACCCAGTTACATTTGACTTAATTAATGGTGCTCCTCTATCTCTCAGTGCTAATACGTTTTTTTTGGGCCGGTGGTTCACCAATGGCCCAGTTCTGAGTCCTGCACATTCTGGCCTTCGGTCAATGTATTTTTATTATTTGACCGCTTGTCTTAGTGGTGTTCTAATAATCTGGTTGGTTACTATAGACTATTCGAGGGATTATTATCTTTGAGATAATCTGATCCCAACTTTTAGAATAAGCATTTAATTTTTGGAGAGACGTCTGTTTAATGAGATCTGTTATATGGACAAGGATTTTCGTTCGGTTTCTGACATATATTCTGTCTCTTCTGTGTAATAATAATCCCTTTGTAAATTTTCTTTAGCTACATGTGTAGTGAATTGCAAACCTATAAAAGTATCACTAAAAAGTGACAACAATCCCAAATCAAATGAGAAACCAAAGAACAGAGCATTCCCTGCTAAATTTTGCTAGCCCAATAGTATAATATATAGTATATGATCACAAGCAAATGGGAATTTAAGAAAAACTGTGGGATCAGTTTATAAGAGAGTAACAAATTTTATTTAATGTAATAAATATACAACATAGAAAGTATCGACTAAAATAGTTTGGAGTGACAGAAATACTGCAGTTGTACTATGGAAAAAATGATGAAAATAATCCAACACAATAGAGAGTAAGTAGAGACACATAGGATCCTACTCAAACTACATCTGGCTTCCAAATAAGGCTGCTCTATTATATTGCAAGGCAATAAATAAATGCCTAGCAATCAATCAAAAAGTAAATGGTATGCAGCCTGATTATATCTTGTCTGCATAGCTTACTAGACAGGCTGCTCTGATATAATCCAAAGTAATAAAGTTTATGCCCAGCAATAAAGCACGAAGTAAGTACTACATAGCCTAATAATATCTAAACTGAATGTCAGAAAAGGACTAGGATAAAAATACCTGAAGTCATATTATATAGAAGGTAGACATAACTAGGGACCCGTGCATCAGCCTCGGATCCTGGTAAGACTACATGCAGCTTCCTACTCTGGGCTATATAGAGAGGTATCAGAATTTAAACTCAACAATCGATCAAAGATTTAATGGTATGCAGCCTGATTCAGTCTTATCCGCAAGTCAGTGACAAGACTAGGGCAAGATATAGAACATAGGAATACCTTGAGTCATGGTGTAGTAGAGAGTAGGTAGTAAAAGGACTCGTGCAACAGCCTCGACGCGCGTTTCACCTTCCGGCTTCGTCAGGAATTGGGCTAATTTGCATCCCTACAACAGGGTTTCTTTTGACTAAATTCTTAGATACATATTGCTGATATTTATAATGGATTGGGAAACAAGAGAGGCTAATTGGAATACCACCACTGCTGATATTTTTTCTGATACTATACCTACTACAACTGAGACTGGATTTGTAGCAGTCTCTAGGGAATTAACGGCAGCCCAAAAGAAGGGTATCCGGATTTGGTGGAACATACGAACATTGGAGGAATACATTAAAGCCTCTATTGTCCCACGTGGTCTGAGGGTTCAAATATTTCCTGCATGGGAACCCTCAGCTCAATTTCAAAACACCTGGGAACAGGAGTTACTCCAATGTTCTAGAATTATTATCAATATGCTCCTTGAACATGATAGGGCGATATTGATTGAGACAAAAGAAAAAATTAAAATTTTAGAACAGAAATTATCTGATATTGAGAAAGAAAACGTGATTACACCTTTTCTCACAAAATTGAAAATTAGTCTAGATGAATATGAGGTCACAGTCATAGATGGAAAGAAAAGGAAATTTTAACGGGATAAGACTGATTTTGAAGCTAAAAAAGCATTCAGATGGAGACATAAAGGGAATCCACATAATCCCATTAAAAAAAACACCACCTAAAAGACCAACTCCATCTGATGCATCCACAGATCCCTCAGATGACGGTAGTAATTTTTTAGGGTCGGGCAGCGACCCTGAAAGCGGGTCCGTAGGGGAGGAAAGAGGGGTAGGGGTAGGTCGACCTTTGAATTTGAAAGGCGGGAAGGGACGGGGAAAGGGCAGTGGCAAGAGATCCCCCAGATATTCGAGGATACATATATGCCCATGTCCCCAGCAACCACTAGTCCTGCGGATTCTATTAATAACAAACTGCAGGTAATCAACCTTTCTAATCACATACTTACCCCTATTGAAAAATCTGTATTGGAACATGGACTTACCTTTTGCCCCATGAAACATCTGGATAAATTCACCATGATTAAGGACTTGTATCTATTCTGCCGCAAATTGACCTTTTCTGTAATTTGCCATCGACCAGCAACTTTGGAGACCTTGCCTGAGATGGAACAAAGAACCATACGGGATCTTTTGGACTTGCTGGCGGACAATGGACCAAAAGCAGGTAGGGTGATGTTCCCGCATCGTAACAAATCCACCAAAACCCTTCCACTTACAACATTACCAGCAGTCAACCTCTTTTTTGAGTCGGTCAAGAGAGATATTAATAATTTAAAGCCGAATACGGCTATAAACAAAAATTTGACAGGACAGGAAATTACAGCTATATGCAATCTTAAAAGAACACTGAGTTCATTATTAAAGAAGCAGACAAAGGGGGAAATGTCGTTCTTTGGTCATCAACTATGTACCTGGATGAGGCCTGGAGACAGTTATCTAATGACCGATTTTATACCAAATTACCCTCTGACCCTACCTTTGTCTTTCAGGAAAAACTTTTTAGACTTCTGGAAGCCGCCCTCAGATATGGCGCAATTAAACAAAGAGAGAAAGAATTCATCTGGGTAACGAAGCCTGTGGTCCCAACGCTATAGCTACTTCCAAAGGTATATAAAAACATAACAACACTACCGGGCAGGCCTATTGTATCCAGTTTGGGTAGCCATTGTGAAAAGGCGAGTCAGTATGTGGACTTCTATTTACAGCCACATGTACTAAATTTGCCATCTTATACAAGGGATAGCACCCATTTTATTCAAAATATACGAAACCTCAATCTATCGGAGGGTATATTGATAGTCACCTATGATGTGGAATCGCTATATACAAATATTTCCCATACTGACGGAATGCGAGCGGTCATGTATTTTTTGGATGGCCAAATTGGATCTGATAGGATACACGACTCATTTCTAGTGGACCTTCTTGATTTCATACTTACCCATAATTATTTCGTCTTTGACCGTTCATTTTATTGTCAGGTTTCCGGAGTGGCTATGGGCGCTAAATTTGCGCCGGCTCTTGCCAACCTGTTTTTGGGTTGGTGGGAAACCACAGTAGTTTTTTCGTCAGACTTGTATCAAAGGAGGATGAGGGGATGGCACAGGTTCATTGACGATATTATTTTCTTTTGGGATGGCACTAAATCTGAGGCCATTGACTTTCTTTCTACCTTGAATCGGAATACCTTGAAGATTTTTCTGACATATACCATTTCATCTGACAGGGCAATCTTTCTTCATCTTGAAGTAATTATGGAGGAGGGAAAAATTGTAACAGAATTATATCGCAAACCAACTGCTACTAACAGCCTCCTTACATTCTCTAGTTTTCACCCATACCATCTGAAGAAAGGAATTCTGGTGGGACAGTTCTTACGAACAAGACGTAACTGTAAGAAAAAGTCGGATTTCAGAAAACAAGCGAGATTATTAACGGAGCGATTTAGTGATCGAGGTTGACCGAAGAAAGAGATTTCAGAAGCATTTCAACATGCCAACCAACAGGACCAAATGTCATTATTACAAGGGCGACCAAAAGAAGCAGACAAAAGGATCCGAATAACCACTGATTATAATAATCAGTAGACGGAGGTTGGTAATATAATTCGGGAGCATTGGAGAATTCTTACAGTAGATCCCAGAATTAGACCATTAATTGAGGATCACCCCCTCATGACAGCACGGAGGGCATCTAATTTACGGGATCAATTAACTACCAGTCATTACTCTAGACCCACCACAATGACTTCTGGGGGCCATAGTTTGGAGGGCTCGTTCTCTTGTGGATCCTGTAATATATGTCAATATATGATACCCACACAGAATTATTTCACAAACCGCCATGATTTAAAAAAACATAATCTCAAACAATTCATCAATTGTAAAACCTATAACGTGATTTATTGTTTGATTTGCCCCTGCAATAGGGTATATGTGGGAGAGACGATTTAGAGTTGAGGAAGAGAATGCAGAAAAAATCTATCTACCATCAATTGTGCCTCCTCTAACCAAGAAAAAGGCATTAAATTGACTTCCATGGCATCCCACTTTTTGGAACATCATGGTGGTAGTCCAAGGGGTTTAAAAGTGATTGGTCTGGATTGGGTCAATTTAAATATCCGTGGAGGGGATATTACCAAATCATTACTCCAATTGGAGACCAGATGGATTTACCTACTTCATGCCATGTCACCAACAGGACTCAATGAGGACTTTCTCTTTATGGAATACCTTGGATGAAATTGGATCACGTGATGAGATTTAAGACATGGCGATGGATTGGATATACTCATCAGATTCTCTTGAGGACTAAGGACTGTTAGTCTTATTGGACCTTTTTTTTCCAAACACATGATTATCAATGCAATCATTTATATTTTCAGGACAATGGTGTATTTTGGAGCAGAGGATGTTGAATACTAAACCCATATCTTTGCCCTGTTGGGCAATGATTATAATAGAACACTTTAGACAGATTAATGTGTCATCTATATTCATGGGATTTTCTTTTGCTCTGATAATATAGTATAGGTTTGTGCCTACATGTACCAATATCAATCTCTTATATATATATCATCATAAAGGCTCTAGTGAGGGGGAGGAAATATACTATTGACACTCTAAAAATATCTTCCACATAATTGGACCTTATATTTGCATCGTGAATTCTTGTGGGGGAGTATGTTGTAAATTTTGGTTCGATGCTGTCTGTGCTTACTGGACACACATAGTTACTTGGTGTATGCATTTGTTTTGATATAGATGTGTGCTATGCACATAGTCTATGTCTGAGTTATTTAAGTAAAATTAAACATATGCACCCATTATTGTGTCTAGGGACATACTTATGAGTGATATATATTTGTGGGCTGTGAATCGTATTGATATCTGATATAACGCCTTTCCCCGATTTGAGATGCATTTCTAAGCATAGCACAGCATATTTAGTTTGCAGACCTAGGCAGCGGAACGCGTGGGGTGGGCCACGGGGACCTCATATCCCTAATTGGGGCTGGTAATATTGTGGCAGGCTATTGTATCAAAACCCATGCTTTCTTTTATGGTCATTTAGATTATGCCATATTCATGGATTTTCATCCAGACCTATAGAACTGCATGAGGTATTTGTTTGCATATATAGGCTTTTTTATAAGCTATTTCAGAGGGTAGTGTATGGTATTTATAGACACCATTGGATGTAACTTCCCACTTAGGATTTTATGCTGTCCTTATGGAGAGTATATGGATATATTCCAACCATTTTCGTATGAACATCTCTGTATATAATGCCTATATCTGCTCTGTGCATTTTCTGTGACACATTTGGATCAATTTATTGGCCGCCAGATACATTTCAGATACATATCCTCTGGGGTTAATAGTGTGTTCATATATTTTGCTATTATAATTATGACTTACTAAGAATTTATCACGCACTATTGATGAATTTACTTATTCATGATCATCCTATTGTCATAATTGTGTTTCCCATGATCTGGGTATCTTGTATCTGACTATTTGAGGCTCCCTTGTGCGTGTTTTTTAAATGAATTTATCTTGTTTTTGTCCACATGCTTGTAAATAAATCAATTTGTACTTTTTGCATACATAATTCGTTGTGCTCCCTCTCCATTGTATGCCATCCTTTTTTCTTCTGGTTCCTATACTGGCCCACGGTGAGACTCCCTTGGTGGAGATGGAGCAATGAGGAGGCAGTAGAAGTCCTTCGTCCGGGCTCATCGAAGACCTTCCGGAAGGCAGTGAGGAAAGTCGGAAGATCGGACACCAGGAGATCGCCTCTCTCCCATAGAGGGTTTAGCCATACCAATGCTTCTCGGGTGAGATGAGACATGATGAACGCCACCTTGGCCTGGTCGGAGGGAAACTGATGTGCCAGTAGTTCAAAGTGCAGCGTGCACTGGTTCAGAAAACCACGACATAAGACGGGGTCATCCTCAAAACGAGGAGGTGCTGAGAGCCGGGGTCCAGAGCTTGATGCTGTGGCACTGGTTGGCAGAGGCGTCGCCGGAGCGGTTGTCGCTCGGCTCGAGGCGGACACAGGTGGAACGGACAGCGTGTCCAGGCGAGAGTTGACAGACTGCAGGTAGGTCAGGATGGTCTCCTGTTGGGATCTCTAATGAGAAACCTCCTGGTACAGGTTAACAAGCAAAGGAGCGTGGGGGCCACGGGGTTCCATGGCCCGTGCAAACTGTTGCGTATCCGGGTGGTGGAACCTCTGTGCTGCGGTGCGAGGAGGGACCAGAGGGGTGTAATTAGTTATCAACTCGGACTGACCAAGGTCACACGGCGGCTCAATCAACTCCGTGAACCAGGGAAGGACCGAGCAGAGGGACCAGGTGCTACTCTGGACCAGTCCTAGTATGAGAGCAGGTGACTACCATGGGTCCGAAGGCAGGGACTGACCGGTACAGCAGATGAGTATGGCAGGCAGGCTGATGGGTGATCCGGGTAAAGGGACTGGCAGACACCACAGGTAACTGGCATGAACCTCCAGGTAGGCTGGCTGGTAGACACGGCAGGTAACTGGTACGTTCTCCGGGTAGGCAGGCAAGCCTGGCCCATATACAGATTGGCGGGTTTGGACCGTAGGCAGACCGTCTGGCTGGAGAGTGTACTTGGCTGGTGGAGACAGGTAGTCAGGCTGGCGGACTGGACTGGTAGTCAGGCTGGCGGACCAGACTGGTAGTCAGGATGACGGACTGGACTGGTAATCAGGCTGGCGGACTGGACTGATAGTCAGGCTGGCGGACTGGACTGATAGTCAGGCTGGCGGCCTGGACTGGTAGTCAGGCTAGCAGCGGGACCTGAGGGCTGAAGCAGAGTTAGAATACAGAGCTACAACCTTGCATGGGCACCTCCATTTTGGAGGAGGTGCCTTTTATATGAGAAGTCCTCCGGCCATTGGCCCCTTAGGACGGTGCGCAGGCCTTTAAGAGGGAGCACAGTGCCCAGGAAGCTGCACGCGCCGACAGCAGCAGCAGGACGCCGGACCAGGAGTGCGGCGGGAAGGGGGACGGCGTCTCTGCCTGTCAGGGGGCAGAGACGCCCATGCTACATCCATCTCAACAAACAGTCCTTCTGAGGACTAATCCATCTGCAGAGATTTTGGCAGGCAGTGTATATAGGCAGGCAGGCAGGGTAAATAGCAGACTGCAGTGCATATAGCACAAGATGCTCCATTCCAGTTCTGTCGGCTGCAGCTGTTAGATATTTCTAGAAATAGGCCCAGGTCTCAGGGGCCAGGAATAATTTTTCTTGGATCTTAATCCTCATTATTTGCTTAAAAAGCAATCCAGAGAACACAGTTTTTCTGCGCCATTTGCTTTTTTGACACTGCAGAATACAGCCAGGTCCTTTCCATAATATAGCACTAAAAATCCAGCGATTTAAAACTGTGGTTTGTCCGTCACACGGATCACATATAATTGCGATGAAAATACTGCCATTTCTGGCATCCATTAAAAACTTCTTTCAGTGTGTCAGTGAAGCAATTGACACCTGTTTGCTGGTCTGTTCAAAATAGTTACCTACAGGCCAGGTATTTAAAACTGTGTTTTCTCCGTCACACGGATCATATATATGTTTTCAGAAAATACTGCCATTTCTGGCCTTCATTACACTTTTTTTCAGTGTGTCAGTGAAGCAATTGACACCTGTTTGCTGTTCAAAATAGTTACCTACAGGCCAGGTATTTAAAACCTTGCTTTCTCCGTCACACGGCTCACATATATGTTTTCAGAAAATACTGCCATTTCTGGCCTCCATTAAATTTTTTCTTCAGTGTGTCAGCAAAGTTTTTGACACCGGTTTGCTTTTCAAAATAGTTACCTACAAGCCAGAAATTTAAAACTGTGGTTTCTCCGTCACACGGATTACATATAACTTCGCTCCTCATTCAGCCATTTGTAGTGAGCATGGAAGATATTGTCCTCCAAATGGACGTGATGGGGATGGTGATGTTGCATGCAGAGGCCAAAGCCAAGGCTGTGGGCAGGCTGAAATTGTGCCTCAACAAACACCCACATCTTCTCGCTCGACCTTCCTGTCCCAATTCCTAGGGGACGGCAGCACACCACTATTGAACCCAGAGCAGTGTCAAAAGGCTGTTGGTTGGATAGCGGATAATGCTTCCAGTCACTATGCCACCACCACCCTGTCTTCCACACGGTCAAGTCTCAGTTGTCATGAGTCTGGACTACATATTCCTCACCATGATCCTTATTCCTCCCACCATGCCGAGTGCCCGGAAACAACTGATCCAACACTTGGACACTCTGAAGAGCTGTTCACTTTTCCATTTATAGATTCGGGCCTCTCGCCCGGTCCACTTGAAGTGGGGCAAGAGGAGATCGCATGTACCATATTAACATAGTTTTTAAGGTTGAAGGAAGACTAAGTCCATCTAGTTCAACCCATAGCCTAACATGTTGATCCAGAAGAAGGCAAAAAAAAACATGTGGCAAACACTAAGCTCCAAATTGGGGAAAAAATATCCTTCCTGACTCCATACGACAATCAGACTAGTTCCCTGGATCAACGCCCTATCAAGGAATCCAGTATACATTACCTGTAATATTATACTTTTCAAGAAAGGCATCCATGCCCTTCTTAAATTTTTGTAGTGAATAACTCATTACAACATCATGCGGCAAAGAGTTCCATAGTCTCACTGCTCTTACAGTAAAGAATCAACGTCTGTGATTATGATTATACCTTCCTTCCTCCAGATGTAGAAGATGCCCCCTTGTCCCCGTCTCAGGCCTCAGAGTAAAAAGATCAGTAGAAAGGTCTTTGTACTGTCCCCTTATATACTTGTACGTAGTAATAAGATCACCCCTAAGCCTTCGTTTTTCCAAACTAAATAACCTCAAGTGTAATAACCTGTCTTGGTATTGCTGACCCCCCAGTCCTCTAATAACCTTGGTCGCTCTTCTCTGCACCCTCTCTAGTTCAGCTATGTCTTTCTTATACACCGGAGACCAGAACTGTACACAGTATTCTAAGTGTGGTCGCACTATTGACTTGTATAGAGGGAAAATTATGTTCTCCTCATGAGCATCTATGCCTCTTTTAATGGATCCCATTATTTTATTTGCCTTTGCAGCAGCTGCCTGACACTGGCCACCAAACGTGACCATGTCGTCCACCAATACACCAAGTCTTTTTCAGTTACAGTTTGGCCCAGTGATTTACAATTAAGCATATAATTATACATTTCATTTCCTCTGCCCAAGTGAATTACCTTACATTTATCCCCATTAAAGCTCATTTGCCATTTATCAGCCCAAGCTTCTAGTTAACATAGATCCTCCTGTAATATGAAATTGTCCTCCTCTGTATTGATTACCCTGCAGAGTTTAGTGTCATCTGCAAATATTGAAATACTACTCTGTATACCCCCTACAACGGCATTAATAAATATGTTAAAAAGAAGCGGGCCCAATACTGACCCCTGTGGTACCCCACTGTTAACTGTGACCCAGTCTGTGTTCCATTAATAACTACCCTTTGTTTCCCATCACTGAGTCAGTTCTTAACCCACTTACATATATTTTCCCCTATCCCCATTGCTCTCATTTTATGTATCAACCTTTTGTGTGGAACTATATCAAAAGCTTTTGAAAAGTCCATATGCACAACATCCACTGCTTTTCCTTGGTCCAGTCTGGAACTTACCTGTTTAGAAAAGCTAATGAGATTATTCTGACGGGAACTGTCCCTCATAAACCCATGTTGATATTGGGTCATGAGGTTATTCTTCTTCAGATACTCTAGTATAGCATGTCTTAGGAAACCCTCCAGGATTTAACCCACAGTAGAGGTTATGCTTACTGGCCTATTATTTCCAAGTTCGGTTTTTCTCCCCTTTTTGAATATTGGCACCACATTTGCTATACGCCAGTCCTGAGGTACAGACCCTGTTATTATGGAATTTTTAAAGAATAAAAATAAAGGTCTATCTATGACGTTACTTAATGTATGCATGTAGAGATGCCCAATTATTTGAGCAGCCACGGTCACACGAAGGTGACAGTGGGAAAGTGTCACAAGAGGTGGACGATGATGAGACACAATTGTCAGAAAGTCAGGAGGAGGACCAGGGTGCGGAAGAGGAAGACGAGGTGGTGGATGATATAGTAACTGACCAAACCTTGCAGGACGACATGCAAAGCAAGGACAGCAGCACACAGGGGGAGAGAGGCAGAGCACCCCAACAGGCAGGAAGAAGCAGTGTGGTGGCCGCAGACAGAAGGCAGGCAGCCGTTCCCCGTAACACCAACACGAAGGAAGTTGCCAGTACAACTATTAGGTCTTACCGATTCTGTTTTTTTTTTAAAGACTGCCGATAAACCCAAAAAGGCCATTTTCATCTCCTGCCAGGCCAGCATCAGCAGGGTTGGCAAAACTAGCAGCCTGACCACCACCAGCATGATCAGGCACATGGCAGCAAAGCAACTGACTTTGTAGTCCGAACCCCAGGGTCCAGGAAAAGTGTCTGCGGGTGGCACCACTGCTTCTTCGGTTGTTCTGCATGCAAGCCAATCCCGTGTCAATGGTGCATGCAAAGATGCCTCTTGCCCTGCACCTGTCATTGCCTACTCTCAAGTAGCAGCATCAGGAAGCAAGTCCACATCCTTGTCCCAGGGTAGCATTCAGTTTTCCATACCCCAGTCCTTGGATTGCAAGCACAACACCCCACAGGCCACACTACTAAATTCCCACATTTCACGACTACTTGCGCTCAAAAGGTTGCCTTTTATGCTCGTGGAGATGGAAGCATTCTGCAACCTGATGGCGGCGGCCATCCCTTGGTACTCAGTCCCCAGCCACCACTATTTCTCCTGGTGTGCCATCCCCGCATTGCACAAGCACGTGTCCCAAAGCATTAGCCATGCCCTAAACAACGCAGTTACCCGGAAAGTCCACCTGACCATGGACACGTGGACAAGTGCTTGTGGGCAGGGATGGTACATCTCGCTGATGGCACACTGGGTTATCATAGTGGAAGCCGGGACCCAGTCAGACTGATGCCAAAGATTGAAGGCCCTAGGTCAATCAGGGTTGCCGCCACAGTCTACAGCTCCTGCACCGCATCCTCCTCAGCCTCCTTCTCCTTGTCAGCCTCCATCTCTGAAATGAACACATCAGCCACAAGTTGGAAGCACTGCAGCACTGCCTCGGCCAAGCGGCAACAGGCTGTGCTGAAGCTAAAATGATTAGGTGACAAACCGCACAATGCTGAAGAGTTATGGACAGCTCTGAAAGAGCAGGCAGATCTGTGGCTCACACCGCTGAACCTAAAGCCAGGCATGGTCATGTGTGACAATGGCCGGAACCTGGTGGCAGCTCTGAGGCGAGGCGAGCTCACACACGTACCATGCCTGGCTCATGTGCTTAACCTCGTGGTTCAGCAGTTTCTCAAATTCTACCCGGAGCTGCCGGATCTGCTTGTTAAAGTACGCCTCCTGTGTGCCCATTTTAGAAAGTCACTTACAGATTCCGCTGCTTTTGCCGTGTTTCAGCAGCGTTTGCAGCTTCCGGCTCACAGACTGGTGTGTGATGTCCCCACGCATTGGAACTCTACACTGCAGATGTTGGGAAGGATTTGTGTGCAGAAGAGGGCAGTTGTTGAATACCAGCATCAACAATGGCGTCGGTATTTCGTTCAGACTCCACACAAAAGACCTCAGGATTGGACATGGATGTTAGACATGTGTACCATCTTCCAAAACTTTGAGGATTCCACCAAGATGGTGAGCGGCGATGACACCATAATTAGCATCACCATCCTGCTTCTCTGTCTTCTGTAATGCTTTGTGCTCACAATCAAAGAGGATGCATTGCAGGCGGAGGACGATGAGATGGAGCAAGGAACCATACAGGGTGATTACACCCAGCCTAGCCTCATCTCATCCCAACGTGGATTGGGTGACAATGAATAAGAGGAGGAGGAAGAACAGGAGCTAGTTTCATGCGCTATAGACGGTTCTACCTGCACAACTGTCATACCATCTGATCATCGTGGATGGCCAGAGGACAGAGAGGAGGAGGAGAGCATGGTCAGTCATCCTCTTTGTGAGGACCCGGAAGTCTTGCCTGTTAGCAGTCTGAAACGCATGGCTGAGTTTATGTTACGCTGCCTTTCCGATGACCCTCACGTTCTCAAAATTTTGGGTGACAGTCATTACTGGTTGGTGACACTTCTAGACCCACGCTACAAGGAGAACTTTATATCTCTTATTTCTGAGGCGGACAGGTCTACAAAAATGGGGCAGTACCAGAAGGCCCTTGTTGCAGATTTATTTAAAAAATTTCCATCTGAAATTGTTGGCCGCAGAGGTCACAGTTTGTTGGACAACCAAGGAGTACAGGTGAGAGAGACACAACTTCAATCCAACAAAGGCAGGGGAACACTGTCAAAGTTCTGGGAGAATATTCTCAGCCCCTCCCATCTCACAGAACCTGAGGCGCGGGGTACTCTCACAAGGAGTGTAAAGTTTGGGAGGTTGCTGAGGGAGTACCTTGCTGACTGTACCAATGTACTTTGTGATTCCTCTGTGCCTTATAATTATTGGATATCCAAGCTGGATACGTGGAATGAACTGGCTCTCTACGCCTTGGAGGTCCTGGCTGCCCTGCTGCCAGCATTTTATCAGAGCGGGTTTTTAGTGCCACTGGAGGAATTATAAGTGATACGTGCATCCGCCTGTCAACTTAAAGTGCTGACAGCCTGACTCTTGTAAAAATGAACAAGGGCTGGATTGGGTCAGACTTCTCAACACCACAGAATGATAGCAGCGTAACATAAATTCACATCCATTGTCTTTTTTTGGGAGGTGTATTCCCATGCACCTCTTCACACCCACACATGGATATACGCTTCCTGATTTTGGCTATTTGCTCCTGTCCTCCTCCTTCTCCTCATCCTAATCCTCCACCACCATATCAAAAGGGTGACCATGGTCCTTGATGCAACACCCACATAATTTTTTTAAAGGGTGTTTATGATGCCCATAAAAAAAAATTTATACAGTATGTTCATGTATACCCTATACCCCCCAGGGGTAAATGTTTGTTAGCCCATACACTTACTGCATGGGCATTACAAGTATAGGAGACCCGCTCCATTCTAATGGGATCATTTTTTATGAGGCCCTCCTCCACTTCTCTTCCATGGGGCATTGGAATGCCTCCCAATTTTTGGCAGCCCTTGCATTACCTACATAGGGGAACACAATGGGAGACCCACTTCCTAATTATGGGAACATTTCTTTTCAGGAGGACCCTCCTCTATGTCTCTTCCAAGGGGCATTGGAGTGCCTCCAAATTTTTAGCAACCCCTGCATTCACAGCATAGGCAAACACAATGGGAGACCCACTTCCTAATAATGGGAACATTGTTTTCAGGAGGCCCTCTGAAATCCATGTCTCTTGAAAGGGGTATTGGAGTGCCTCTAAATTTTTGGCAACCCTTGCATTCACTGAATAGGCAAACACAATGGGAGACCTACTTCCTAATAATGGGAACATTGTTTTCAGGAGGCCCTCTGACCTCCACGTCTCTTCCAAGGGGCATTGGAGTGCTTCCAAATTTTTGGCAACCCTTGCATTCACTGCATAGGCAAACACAATGAGAAACATACTTCCTAATAATGGGAACATTGTTTTCAGGAGGCCCTCCTCTAAGTCTCTTCAAAAGGGTATTGCGGTGCGTCCAAATTTTGGGCAGCCCTGCCACTCACAGCATACGCAATAACTGTATAGGAGACCCATTCTTTAGTATTGGGAACAATAAAACATAGCCGGCTGTTGGCTCTCTAAGAATAATGAGGGTCCACTGCTGGCCCTTTAAGAATACTAAAGGCCTTCTGATGGCCCTATAAAAATAGGCTTTGTGACTTTCAGAGTCCCTCCTTCATAAATGAAACATGATGTGTCTGATGATATTTCACACACCACATAGTCAGATAAGGTTGTAAAATGATAAAATGACATTTCCTGGTGAATGAATGCATTTGTCACGGTTGAAAGCAATCCAAAAGTGCATCAAAACGCTAAGCGTGAACATAGCCCAAGGTGTGGAGGAGTATTTTTGTTTTTGGTTATTTATTTTGCTTTTTATACAAGTCATTACCCTGGAAAGGATGTTCCTTAACATATTTCCCAGGAAAATCCATTTTGGTTTCGTTTTTGTATGTTTCATTGTGAGTCCGTAAAACTGGCGTAATACCTCTGACAACGTTGTTAAAAGAAGTGACCTGGGAGTCAGAAATGCTTCCAGGGCTCTTCCCCATGCTGTTTTCATGTTATTTGAGCACTGTTCCCATCGATTTGGGCAATTTTTAAGCCCTCTGCAGACCACCGGGGGGAGCCACCTGAAAAATGCTTGAGTTTCCCATAGACTTACATTGGGCTCGTTGTTCGGATCGAGCACCCGAGTATTCCAATGTGCTCAACCCGAGCATCGAGCACCCGAGCATTTTCGTGCTCGCCCATCACTACCAATAACCTTTTCACACTGCTCTGGCTTCAAGAGTGGTGTTCCGCAGCCCCATAGAAATTGGGACAGGAAGGTCGGTTAACATAATGTGTGTGTTTGTTGTGCTACCTCTGCAGGCACAGATTCATCTTGCCAATGACCTCAGCCTCTGCATGCCCCATCAACTTCACGTCCACTTCTCCATCCCTTGCCACGCGCCACGTCTGATGATCAACTCTTCTGCCTAGCGAGGGTATAGTGAGGCTATTGGTCAGCGAACAAGTGTGAATATATTTTTGACACTCAAGTAGCAGACTATAAATGCAGTATAATATTTTGCAGCTTGCAATAAAAATCAGGATTAATACCACAGTATTTGATGACATCTGATGACCAATTCTTTTGCTCAGTCACGGTATTGCGACACTATTGGTCAGCGAACAAGTGTGAATATATTTTTTTACACACAAGTAGCATACTTTAAAGGCAGTATAATATTTTGCAGCTTGCAAAAAGAAATCAGGATTAATACTGTGGTATTTGATCACGTCTGATGATCAATTCTTTTGCCCATTGAAGGTATAGCGATGCCATTTGTCAGTGAACAAGTGTGAATATATTTTTGACATGCCAGCAGAAGACTTTACATGGAGTATAATAGGAGAATATTTTGCAGCTTGCGAAAAAATCTGGATTAATGCCGCAGTTTTTGATTACGTCTGATGACTATCTTTTTTGCCCAGTGAGGGTATAGCGATGCCATTGGTCAGTGAACAAGTGTAAATATATTTTTGACACACACATAGCAGACTTTAAATAGAGTATAATCTTGCAAAAAAAAACAGGATTAATACTGCAGTAATATTTGACCACCTGAGATGATGGACAGTTTTCTCTGCTTCCACAATACAGAAATACTATTCAAATTAAACAAATCTGGCTGTATGCTGCTAAGAAGCAAATGGAGCAGTAAAAATGGCCTAGTATATTGCTCTTCCCCAAAATTAGCAGGATTAAGAGCAAAAATAATATTATCAGCCCTGATATCTATTGCTATTGATAGGGATTCCAGCAGCAGAAAGAACAATGTGCAATGGACCCTATTCTGTACTATGCTAGCTCTTCAAAAACTCTGCCTAAATAGTGCTATCAGCAGCATTAACATTTTCTTCAGAATTAGTCCTGTTAGGCTATGTGCCCATGTAGCAGATTTGATGCAGAGCGTTTTTGCCTCTCTCTGGCAGAAAAAAACGCATGCAGATTTACATGCGTTTTTTTCTACGAGAGAGAAGCGTTTTTTCAGCATTTTTACATGCGTTTTTGCATGCGTTTTTTCATGCAGTTTTCCAAGCGATTTTGAGCATCACTTGGAAAAGTGCTTGACAAGGTGGCGAGGAGGAGACCGGAGAGGTGAGTATACAGGTTTTTTTTATTTTTAACTTTTTTATTTCTTTTTTTCACCTCGTGGTAGCTGGGATGAAGAGGAGTTTTAGTCTCCTCTTCATCCTGGGCACCACACGCACCGCGATTAGGCTGCAAATTCGCAGCCATTGAATTTAATTGAAGTACAGCAAATCCACATATACCTGCGCATTTGCTGCGTTTCAATGTTCATCAATGGCCGAGAATTTGCAGCTTAATCGCGGTAGAAATGGTCATGCTGCGTTTTGCAACGCAATGCAAATTCGGCGCGCTAATTAGCGCATCATGTGCACAACACATCCGAATTCACATTGCTTTGCACATCAGACGGTTTTACAATTATTTTTGCGGCGTTTTCACGGCCGCAAAAATGCTACAAAAATGCTACTTGGGAACATGGCCTTAGAGTAAATTCCTAATAGTGATGTGGAATCTCTGTTTATATTAACCAATTCTCTCCCTCACTCAGCTGCAGCTCTCCCTATTCTGTGTCTTTGACCAGTAGACTGTGATAAGCATAGGGTCCCGGGTCTTATATAGACCCGATGACGCTATGTGGCCAACCAGTCACTGTAGTGCCACAACCAACATGGCTATGGCATTATAATGACTGTCACACAATCCTTGCATAGAAATTGGCTGCCTAAAACGTGTCCAACATGTGGGGCAGGGCTCCTGCCCAAGCATTTCAAAAGTACTATCCGAGCACCGAGCATCTCGAGCACTGTGATGCTCGGGTGAGCAACGAATAGTGGCGAGCATGCTCGCTCATCACTAATTATAAGTTTTTTTCCTATCCATATTTGTTTGCAGAGAAATTGTCCTGCTCTTACCCCCATTTTTCTTCCTTTTGCAGCCCCCTAACCTTTACTTTGAGCATTTAAAAGCCATTTTATAGCACCAAAGTTCGGGTCCCCATTGACCCAAACCTAAATTTGGACTCAAGTTCAGAAAAATTCATTGGCTCATTCCTGCTCACAATGTTTCTTCTTCTAGACATTCAAAAATGTTGACCTTACCATTTTGTTGAAAACTCTTTCATACTTTGTTTTTATAGACTTGGGCCTCTTGTGAATCTATTCATCTGACTCATACAAATATTTTATCCATATAACCGCCACCTCATATTCTCATCAACTCTGTGTTAGTGTCCCTCAGGGCTCTGCCCTAAGATCCTAAATCTTCTCATTCTAAACCTTTGGCCTAGGACAGCCATATAGACCCGTGACTTTCAGAATTATTATCATGCTTACACTCAAATGTACATCTCTGGCCCTGGTATCACCTCTTTGCTTTCCATAATTCCTAGCTTATCAGATTATAGATTGTAGATTATTCTTCTCTTTTCACTTTCTTAACCTTGGCATAGACAAAAATTAAGTAAACATATTTTGCACCATTTCTAGCCCCCTCTACAAGATCAATAAATCACTAACTATAAAAGCCCTCCACTCAAGTAAAAGATACACACCAGTCCAATTTCCATGCTGCCATCTAGATATGATCATTTGGCCTCTTTCGACCAGACCTCAGTCCTTGAGAAATACTTAGGAATCATAAAGATATGTTGTGAATGTCATTGCTGGTATAACACTTGCCATAGGAGTGTCATGCCTAAAGTTGAAATGTCATTGATAGTTTTAGCCAGTAATTGGTGCTGCTTATGTAACATGTCAGGACAACATATAAAAATATCTGATGACATATGTGTTGAAGAGTGTTTTGTAGAGTGGATGTTCTCTCTGTATATTTTATTGTCTTGCAATAGAATTACATTAAATATTTAAAATAGTCCATTGCATTTTACAAAGTTGAAAAAGAAATGAAAAAACCCTCTATTCCATTAGGATACCTATATATACAGTACAGACCAAAAGTTTGGACACACCTTCTCATTTAAAGATTTTTCTGTATTTTCATGACTATGAAAATTGTACATTCACACTGAAGGCATCAAAACTATGAATTAACACATGTGGAATTATATACTTAACAAGAAAGTGTGAAACAACTGAAAATATGTCTTATATTCTAGGTTCTTCAAAGTAGCCACCTTTTGCTTTGATGACTGCTTTGCACACTCTTAGTATTCTCTTGATGAGTTTCAAGAGGTAGTCACCAGAAATGGTCTTCCAACAATCTTGAAGGAGTTCCCAGAGATGCTTAGCACTTGTTGGCACTTTTGCCTTCACTCTGCGGTCCAGCTCACCCCAAACCATCTCGATTGGGTTCTGGTCTGGTGACTGTGGAGGCCAGGTCATCTGGCGTAGCACCGCATCACTCACATTCTTGGTCAAATAGCCCTTACACAGCCTGGAGGTGTGTTTGGGGTCATTGTCTTGTTGAAAAATAAATGATGGTCCAACTAAACGCAAACCGGATGAAATAGCATGCCTCTGCAAGATGCTGTGGTAGCCATGCTGGTTCAGTATGCCTTCAAGTTTGAATAAATCCTCAACAGTGTCACCAGCAAAGCACCCCCACACCATCACACCTCCTCCTCCATGCTTCACGGTGGGAACCAGGCATGTAGAGTCCATCCATTCACCTTTTCTGCGTCGCACAAAGACAGAGTGGTTGGAACCAAAGATCTCAAATTTGGACTCATCAGACCAAAGCACAGATTTCCACTGGTCTAATGTCCATTCTTTATGTTCTTTAGCCCAAACAAGTCTCTTCTGCTTGTTGCCTGTCCTTACCACTGGTTTCCTGGCAGCTATTTTACCATGAAGGCCTGCTGCACAAAGTCTCCCCTTAACAGTTGTTGAAGAGATGTGTCTGCTGCTAGAACTCTGTGTGGCATTGACCTGGTCTCTAATCTGAGCTGCTGTTAACCTGCAATTTCTGAGGCTGGTGACTCGGATAAACTTATCCTCAGAAGCATAGGTGACTCTTGGTCTTTCTTTCCTGGGGCGGTCCTCATGTGAGCCCGTTTCTTTGTAGCGCTTGATGGTTTTTGCAGCTGCACTTGGGGACACTTTCAAAGTTTGCCCAATTTTTCGGACTGACTGACCTTCATTTCTTAAAGTAATGATGGCCACTCGTTTTTCTTTACTTAGCTGCTTTTTTCTTGCCATAATACAAATTCTAACAGTCTCTTCAGTAGGACTATCAGCTGTGTATCCACTAGGGATGAGCGTTGTTCGACTCGAACTGTTCGCCAATCTCAAATTCGAGCTGTTTTGGGCAGTGTTCGAGCCGTTCGGCGAACACAAACGATTTGAGAAAAATTCGGCTGTTCGAGGTTATGGTTGATAACTGTTCGTGCACCAAAATCATAACTGGATTTCTTCTCAGTAATGATGAAAATTAATGTTAATACGCAGTTTGAGTGTACAGTGGGGCGGGGGGAGGGGAAAGGGATGGATCTCTGCAGGAATAATGAAGATCTCCATTTTTTTTTCTCTTTCCCGCATTTACAGTGGGGAGGTGCAATCTGTCAGCCTATCAGCAGCGCACACACGGAGCGAAGTGCTTTTTTTCACACAAGCAAGGACATGTGTCATTGGCAGTGTATGTCACATGTCCTTGCCCTATAAGACCCAGCCATTTTCCCCGTCGCCACCATTTTCTCACTGCTGCAGCTGCGTGTTAGACGGCACCGCTGTTTCTGTGTGCGCTATACCTTGTTAATTTCAAGCCAATTTTTGCACAAATCTACAGATAGCTTGGGAGTAGGGAATAGTTGTGATTGCAGTCCTTTTAAGGACTAGGTTACAGCATTTCCTACAACTTTTATCAGGCTGGTCTGTGCTCTTAAATAGATAGATTGTGGGAGTAAAGACTAATTATAATTGCAGTCCTTTTCAGGACTAAGTTAAATCAGTTCCTATCAGTTTTTGCCAGGCAGGTCTATGCCAGTGCTGTGCAAGTTTTTTTCACAGCATTTGGCTGAATCTAGCAAAGCTAATCCTTTTTGGCCTATTGAAGAGTGTGTTAGTCAGTGGAGTAGCCTATCTGTGTTGCAAGATACACCACCTGTGTATAGAATACCAATTTTTTTACTGCACCTAGTGAAGTAAAACCTTTTGGGCATAGCATCATTCTATTAGTCCATCTATACTGACCTCCATAAGGTTGCAAATTGAATATAATTTTTTTCTGCATCTAGCTCTGAAAAAATATTTGGCCTTCTAGCTGTGTGTGGGACTTGTTCTATTAGTCCATCTATACTGACCTCCATCAGGTTGCAAATTCAAAATAATTTTTTGTCTGCATCTAGCTCTGAAAAAATATTTGGGCTTCTAGCAGTGTGTGGGACTTATTCTATTAGTCCATCTATACTGACCTCCATCAGGTTGCAAATTCAAAATATTTTTTTGTCTGCATCTAGCTCTGAAAAAATATTTGGCCTTCTAGCAGTGTGTGGGACTTATTCTATTAGTCCATCTATACTGACCACCATCAGGTTGCAAATTAAAAATCATTTTTATCTGCTTCTAGCTCTGAAAAAATATTTGGGATTCTAGCAGTGTGTGGTTCTTGTTCTATTAGTCCATCTATACTGACCTCCATCAGGTTGCAAATTCAAAATAATTTTTTGTCTGCATCTAGCTCTGACAAAATATTTAGCCTTCTAGCAGTGTGTGGGACTTGTTCTATTAGTCCATCTATACTGACCTCCATCAGGTTGCAAACTGAATATAATTTTTTTCTGCATCAACCTCTGAAAAAATATTTGGGCTTCTAGCAGTGTGTGGGATTGTATTATTAGTCCATCTATACTGACCTCCATCAGGTTTCAAATTTAATATAATTTTTTTCTGCATCTAGCTCTGAAAAAATATTTGTCCTTCTGGCAGTGTGTGGTACTTGTTCTACTAGTCCATCTATACTGACCTCCATCAGGTTGCAAATTCAAAATAATTTTTTTTCTGCATCTAGCTCTGAAAAAATATTTGTCCTTCTAGAAGTATGTGGGACTTGTTCTACTTGTCCATCTATACTGACCTCCATCAGGTTGCAAATTAAAAATAATTTTTATCTGCATCTAGCTCTGAAAAAATATTTGTCCTTCTAGCAGTGTGTGGGACTTGTTCTATTAGTCCTTCTATACTGACCTCCATCAGGTTGCAAACTGAATATAATTTTTTTCTGCATCTACCTCTGAAAAAATATTTGGGCTTCTAGCTGTGTGTGGGACTTGTTCTATTAGTCCATCTATACTGACCTCCATCAGGTTGAAAATTTAATATAATTTTTTTCTGCATCTAACCCAGCCAATAGTTTTGGCCTAATACCACAGTTTGGCCACTCAGCTCTGCTCGGTTCCCATCCATTGTTTTTTTGTGCAAACAACTCCAGAGTTGTGAATTAGTTAACCACCAAAATGAGTAGAAAAAGGCCTGCTGCTGGTGGAAAGGGGAATAGGCGTGTTGGGAAGGAGAAAAAAGGTTGTGTCCGTGGGGTAGGTGTTAAAGCAACAGTAACATCTGCAGAAGAAAGACCTTCTTCCAGCCAAACTAAAATGTCTACTTCTTTTAGCGGACAATGTGATAAGATCCCTTTCTTACGGCCACACCAATCGCTACAAATTCCAGATGAGGCACAAAAACAGCAGGTGCTTCAACGGATATCAAGTGTTCCTTTAAGTGGGCTCTCCTCCACATCAACTTCAACATCACAAATACTCCAGTCCTCAAAGGTGTCACCCCAATCGCACTTGCTTCCTCACAGGTCCCAAATCTCCAGCTGCCCATCTGAGTATGAGGTAGAACAGATGGTTGAGTCTGCAGAGCTGTTTACTCATACTATAGCCTGGGAATCAGAGGTCGGCTCCAGCGCTTCTGTGAATCCAGACGAAGAAATGATCTGCACTGATGCCCAGAATCTTTATGAGTCGGATCCAGGACCAGACGCTGAAGGTTCTGACCATAATGTAGACCCTCATTCCCAAACTGTAACTCCTGTTGGTGGAGACAATGAGGAAGACGATGATGAGACTCAAATGCCTGATTGGAGCGACAACTTTAGTTTTTTGTCAGGGCAGGAGCAGGTTGGCTCTGAGGACGACGGGTGTGATAACGCACAGGGTGATGATGATGAGGTTGGAGATTCCACTTACTGTCAACCCACAGTCAGCCAAGAGATGAGGTCAGCAGAGGAGGTGGAGGAGAATGCTAGTGACGATGAGGTCAGGTTGCGCCTTCCTGGACAGAGACGTAGTACTGGAAGCACGTCAACAACTGCATCCTCAAACACAACTCTGCCTCTCGCCACAAATTGTGGTGGCTCTTCAGGTTGCATGGGTGCTAAGCCTTGCATAGCCTGTGCATTTTTTCAGATAGATAAATATGACCCAACTCGTGTTATCTGTAACATTTGTCAGCAAAAGCTAAGTAGAGGCCAAAAAATACATAGTTTGAGTACTTCATGCATGAACCGGCACATGGACATGAAGCATAAGTTGCAGTGGGAAGCTCACTGTGCTACAATGCGGCCTAGCCGGCCGGGCCAACCACCGTCTGCCATATCTTGTGCATCCGCGGCCTCTTCATCCTCTGTGACTGGGGGGACAGCAGTCACACCTATTTTGGGGCGCAGACCAGCCACTTCTTTACCCGCAACAGCCAGCGTGATTGGCAGGTCATCATTTTCTTTGGAGGTGGTAACACCAGCTGGTGTTGAGCGCTGTCCGACATCGATAGCACCACCTTTGGATAAAGGCAACCTAACATGTCTGCCTGCATCTTCCTCACAGACTGGCAGTTTGCCGGGGACACCCTTATCAACCCCGTCTAAGCACAATAGCCAGCCCTCGGTCCCTCAGATGTGGACAAGTAAAAGACCATTTCCTCCTAGCCATGAGAAAGCTAAGAGGTTGAATTTCACCATCTGCAAGCTCTTGGCTACAGAAATGCTGCCTTTCGGCCTGGTGGACACAGAGGATTTTTGAGACCTTATGTCCATCGCAGTGCCCCAGTACCAGATGCCCAGTCGGCACTACTTCCCAAAGAAAGGTGTGCCTGCACTCCACCAGCATGTCGCACACAACATCACCGCTTCTTTGAGAAACTCTGTGTGTGACAGGGTGCATTTCACCACAGACACTTGGACGAGTAGGCATGGACAGGGGCGTTACATGTCACTGACTGGGCACTGGGTAACTATGGTGACAGCAGGACAAGGGGCTGCTGTCCAAGTCTTGCCGTCCCCACGAGTTGTGCGTCAATCCTCTTTATCTCAAAGTTCCTCCAATGCTTCTGCCTCCTCAACCTCCTCTCGGTCCTCCACCTGCACCCAAAGCCTGTCTGGTCATGCCACAAGCTTTCTAACTGCGCAGAAGGGATCCTGCACACCTCCTTACTATGCTGGCAGTAGGGCTCAAAGTCATCAGGCGGTTTTTACTTTGAAATGTCTGGGAAATGTGAGTCACACAGCTGAGGAGTTGTGGTAAGCTCTGGAGAACCAATTTCATGAATGGTTGTCTCCACTGTACCTGAAACCAGGGAAGGCCGTGTGCGACAATGCTGCAAACCTGGGTGCGGCCCTTCGCCGGGGCAATGTCACACACGTGCCTTGTATGGCTCACGTGTTGAACCTGGTTGTCCAGCAATTTTTAGCCCACTATCCCGGACTAGATGGCCTTCTGCAGAGGGCATGGTCGCTGTGTGCTCACTTCCGCCATTCGCAACCCGCAGCTCAGCGACTTACATCTCTACAGAAGTCGTTGGGCCTGCCACTTCACCGGCTAAAATGCGATGTGCCTACCCGGTGGAATTCAACTCTGCACATGTTGCAGTGACTGTGGCAGCACCGACAAGCCCTGGTGCAATACGTTCTGACTTAAAGCCTGGGCCAACGAGATCCAGAGGTGCGGCAAATCACGCTGGAGGAGTGGTCTCAGATCAGGGACCTATGCACCCTTCTGCACAGTTTTGAAATGGCGACGAAGATGTTTAGTGCTGACGATGCCATTATCAGCATGACTATTCCGGTGATTTACATGTTGGAGCACAAGTTAAACAGAATTCGGAGTCAGGTGGTGGCACAAGAGGAGGTGGAGGAAGTAGAGGAGGAGGAGTTGTATGCGGAAGGGCTAACATCTGCAAGGTCCAGACGGTCGGCAGCACCAAGGTGGCAGGCATGTGAGGGTGGGGGAGACGGTTTTACCAGGGCGCATGGTAGCAGCCAAACTAGTGAGGAAGGTGCAGGAGCCCAGGAAGAAGTGGAGGACGAACTGATGGAAGACTCATCAGATGAGGGAGACCTTGATCACATTTCTGTTGTGCGAGGTTGGGGGGAGAGAACAGAGGAAGGAAGCATGATTGTTACCTCGCCACCAGCACAACAGGGACTTGGTGCTCCTGGATGCGCCACACACATGAGTGCCCTCGAATTGTGAGAATTAGAAATAATCCAGACTACTGGGTTGCCACACTGTTAGATCCCCGGTACAAAAGTAAATTTGCAGAAATTATTCCTGCCATAGAAAGGGATGCACGCATGCAGCAGTATCAGCAGATACTGTTGCAGAATCTTACATGTGCTTTTCCACAAAACACCAGTGGTGCACGTAGTGAATCTCACAGTTCCAACTTGCCAACCGTGGGACCGTCGAGTGTTCAGCACTCAAATCGTAACAGAAACACAGTATCTGCTGGTAACATCAATTTTGCGGAATCATTTCACCACTTTTTTAGCCCATCCTTTGCAAGGCCACAGGAGACAAGAAGTCTGACACATAGTCAGCGCCTAGAGACGATGGTACAGGAGTATCTCCAAGTAAACATTGAAGCCATGACTGTGTCACTGGACCCTTGCTCTTTTTGGGCTTCCAATCTGGATAAATGGCCGGAGCTAGCCACTTGCGCCTTGGAGATCTTGTCATGCCCCGCAGCCAGCGTTCTGTCTGAACGTGTGTTCAGCGCTGCTGGTGGTATGCTGACAGATAAGCGCACGCGGCTCTCCACTGTTAATGTAGACAGACTCACGTTTATAAAGATGAACAAATCATGGCTCCGAAATGACTTTTCTACCCCTGTGTCATCCTGGGGAGAGTAAAAGCTTGATGATTGGTTAAAATCACCTCACCAACCATTTTAAGCTTTCAAATTACTAATCATGCTTATCTGTATCTTGGCTGGAAAATTATTTGGGCTTTGTAGCAGTGTGCAGTACTGATTCTATTAGGCCATCTATACTAAGCTCCACCAGATTTAAAATTACTAATCATGTTTATCTGTATCTTGGCTGGAAAATAATTTGGGCTTTGTAGCAGTGTGCAGTACTGATTCTATTAGGCCATCTATACTAAGCTCCACCAGATTTAAAATTAGTAATAATTTTTAGCTGCATCTAGCCCGGAAAATAATTTTGGGGCACCGAGATGCGTAAGACACATAAGTGCCTTCTTGCTGCACTACCTGCAACATGACCCTCTGATTGTCAGAATTCGAAGTAATCCTGACTACTGGGTTGCCACACTCTTAGATCCCCCACACTCTTCGATCAACCTTTTCATTTTAATAAAGACCAAAAAAATGGTCATTTTTGAAATTATAAGCATTAGCAGGTTATTAGAAACTGAAATCAAACAGTTTTCAACTCAAAACTTTATTCTAGGTGAAGCTAAATTTGCCCATAGGACCCCTTGTTCGAAAGGAGCTTCTGAACTCTCTCGTCCATTGAATTTGCAATGTTTTGGATGGTTTATGCTTCAATTGTTTTGAATGAGGAAAGAATACCCTCCCAGAGCTGTTGCTTAGATGTGAACTGCCTCCCGCCATCATAGACACTCTTTTTGATGATGCTCCAGAGGTTCTGAATGGGGTAGAGGTCAGGGGAGCATAGGGTTCACACCATAAGTTTGTCCCCTTTTATGCCTATATCAGCCAGAGATGCAGATGTGTTATGTGCAGCATGAGACAGTGCATTATCATGCATAAAAATGATCTTGCGGTGGAATACACGGTTCTTCTTCTTGAACCATGGCAAGAAGTGCTGTTTGAGATACTCCACATACATTATGGAGTTCATCTTTACCACTTCAGGGATCCTAAAGGGGCCGACAATCTCTCTCCCCATGATTCCAGCCCAAAACATTACTCCACCTCCTCCTTGTTGGTGCTGTAGCCGTGTTTGCGTGGGGTGTCCATTATCCAGCCATCCTCCACTCCATCCATCTGGATGATCGGGCGTTGCACGGCACTCATCCGTGAACAAAACAGTTTTGAAATCAGTCTTCATGTATTGTTTGGCCCACTGGAGCTGTTTCTGCTTGTGTGAAGTGGATTGAGGAGGTCGACAGGATGGCTTATGCACAGCTGCAAACCTCTGAAGGACCCTGCATCTTGTTGTTCGGGGGACGTTGGAGGCAACAGCAGCTTCAAAAACTTGTCTGCTGCTATGACAAGGCTTTTTTGCCGCTGCTCTTTTGACCTGATGTAATTGCCTGTAGAAAAGAGTCCTCAATTTGCCCTTATCAGCACGCACACGTGTGTACTGTGAATCAGCTACATACTTCTTGATTGCTAAGGCACTTCATCCTGATCATCGCACAATGTTGATTGTAGTCATGCCTTGACCTAAACACTCCACAATTTGTTGCTTCTCAGCAGCCGACACAACCTTTTTCTTTCCCATTTTGGCAGAAAATGTAGGCTGCTTAATAATGTGGGACAGCCTTCTTAAGTAGTCTTGCCTTTCATTGGACACACCTGCCAAACTAATTAGCACAGGTGTCTGCAATTGCTTACAGTGATATAAAGAGCCCTGACACACATCACCATCAATGAGTTTAACTGACAAACAAACAAATTCTTCCCTTATCACTCCTAATCACTTTTTGCATAATAATTTGGAACACAGTGTACATGTGCTTTTCCACAAAACACCAGTGGTTCACGTAGTGAATCTTACAGTTCTAACTTGCCAACCGTGGTCTGTATGGAGTTGTTCAATAAAGGGCCCAAAATTAAGATAACATAGATGGGAGAGGTCTCTATGAATAGGAATTCCTATGTATTTGATACCCTGTGAGGGCCAGGCAAAGGGAAAGTTGGACTGGATGGAATCCTGTATGGATTTGGGGAGGGAGACATCGAGGGCCTCAGACTTCACTGCATTGATTTTAAAATTTGACTATGTAACAAAGTGATCTATTTCAGCCATAACAGCAGGGATGGATATATGTGATTGAGTGATATATACTAGGACATCATCAACAAATAGAGAGCACTTGTACTCGGTGCCTCCCACCTCAATCCAATTAATATTGGGGTTATGGCAAATTGATGAGAGCAGGTGCTCCGTCACTAGGATGTATAAGAGAGGGGACAGAGGACATCCCTGCCTTGTCTTATTGGTGATTATGAAAGGTGATGAAAATGTTCTGACGCGCCCCCTGGGCCTTGGGACACCCGGAGCCGGACCCTTTTTGGTGGATGCTGGTGGTTGTAGTCTCCGTGGCGGCGACCCGGTTCCATGGCTCAGGGCGGTCATAGCAGTGGCGGAACTATTTATGTGGTTTTGATGTTTAAATGTCCGACTACGCCACCCGTGGATTGCGGTCAGAGTTAAACGCCGCTGCAGGGCAGACCGCTGAGGCTGGTGTTGTGGGTGCAGCAGAGCATAGCATAACTCCCCACGGGAGGAGTATAGCCTCAGGGCAGTGTATGCGGAGGATGGGGGTGATGGAGCAGGGCAGCAGCAGTACCGACACGGAGTCAGTGATGCAGTCCAGGGCCTTTACTCACAGTTGTTATTATCCAGACCACGTCTGCAGGTAGCGGCTGCCCACGTCGTACTGTGCTCACCAGGTGAGGGGCTCAGACAACTTCCAGATAACTTTGGAGCGCTTCACAGGACCTCCTTTGTGTGTCCTTTGTCTGCCCTTTCTTACCAACCCTTCTGTCCGGCTGCCTCGGGCCTCCCCTTGGTAAACTTGGCGCCAGTTTCCCTGACCCTATGTGGTGCCTTCCTAGCGGGTGTAGCGAGGGGCTGCGCCACATAAAATGTCACAGCCTCCGGTTTCTAGCTGACGGTCGTTTCCCGCCTCCACTAGTTTCGGGGATCGGTCTCCACCTTTGGCCTGACCCCTCCACGCAGGTGGATTTGGGCGTGCGGTGGCGACTCGCCCGTCCGCACCCCTGGGATCCCTTCGTTCCTCGTTCCTGGAGCCTTCTCCGCTCCTCTTCCTTCCTTCTCCCTCTTCCAGGCCTGGGCCTCTGTTACTAGGCCCGCCTCCGGAGCAGAGCTCATGCAGAGCCCCTGCTCCCTATCACTTCTGCTCAGACTTCTCTGCACTGAACTAAGATGGTGCCCACCTTTTATACTCCCTTCTCAATGCACCCAGGAACTGCTTCCTCCCTGCTCCTGCACTACAGGGTTCCCCTTCCTCAGTGTTCCCTCCCCCCTCTCCAGCCAGGGACAGGGACTGTCGTGCCCATCTCAGGGGCATATTGGTCACCCTACCCCACGGCAATGTGGTGTAATGCATGCAGGTGTCGGGTCCTGATCCACACTCAATCCTTACCTCAGAGTGAGATATCACACCTCTGGGTGAGGTGCAATACCTCTGTAGCAACCGAGCCCTCAGGGTGCTACAGTTCCATTTATCTTCAGCCTAGGTGGCGTATTGCGATACAGGGCCGTGATTTTGGCTATAAAAGGGTTCCCTAGACCCCTACCCCAAGCTTTTTAAGAGAATAATATATGGCGTGCCTGGAGACTCTATGGAATGCTATCTCAGCATCCAAAGAGAGTATCTAATTACAAATTTTTAACTGCATCTAGCCCAGGAAAATACTTTGTGCCTAGTAGCAGTATCTGCTAGTCAGCGGATTATCCCAGCTTTTAAGCAAGCTACACCACCTGTAGATTGGACAATTAATTTTTTCAAAGGAAATGCTTCGGGACCACGGGATACTCAGTGAAGAGCATCAGGAGGCACCCCAAGGCATAGGGGCTGGGACTGGCAGTAGGATGCCTTGCGGTGGACAGCCGAGCTCAATCCTTATAAAATCTTTTTAACTGCAGCAGCTTTAGTGGACGCTACTGGAGCTGGAATTACGCTGCTGCTGGCATGAGACTTGCCCTCCAATAGATCCTTGTAAATGAATTTAAAGTGTATTCATTCAAATTAGAGAGACAATTTAAATTAAAAAGCTTAGAGCTGCCTCCACCACAGGGGGGCTCGCTCGACCCACCAGCGGACAGGCACCAGTATTGGGAGAGGGGGGCTGGCCGTCAGGGTTCACCGCGGCTCTGGCACAAACCCGGCGACACGGAGGAGGCACGGGCAGGAGCGGACTGGCCATGTCGGCTTCTCACTTTTTGGATTTTAGAAGGGCATGACATGCCTATATCTGTGTCTCCCCCTCCTTTTACTCCTCCACCTCTTTTCTTTTCGCATGACTATATGTACTTGTCACTTTTCCATGTGTTAGTTATGTCTTCTGAGCAGTTTGTCAGCTTTTGGACACCTTTGAAGGTGTTTTCTATGTGTTTCTATGTGTTTTTGTTTGCCTGCCATTGGTTTTAACGGTGTTCGAAGGTGTTCGAACAGTTTGGCGAACACATGGGTGTTCGACGAACCGAACCGAGCTCGAACACTACGGGGGTGGCTCAACACTAGTATCCACCTGACTTCTGCACAACACAGCTGATGGTCCCAACCCCATTTATAAGGCAAGAAATCCCACTTATTAAACCTGACAGGGCATACCTGTGAAGTGAAAACCATTTCCGGTGACTACCACTTGAAGCTCATCAAGAGAATGCCAAGAGTGTGCAAAGCAGTCATCAAAGCAAAAGGTGGCTACTTTGAACAACCTAGAATATAAGACATATTTTCAGTTGTTTCACACTTTTTTGTTAAGTATATAATTCCATATGTGTTAATTTACAGTTATGATGCATTCAGTGTGAATGTACAATTTTCATAGTCATGAAAATACAGAAAAATCTTTAAATGAGAATGTGTGTCCAAACTTTTGGTCTGTACTGTATATATATATATATATATATATATATTTAAATATATATATATATATATATACATACCTGCAATTAGAAAAGTTCAGTACATAACAAAATGTATGTGTATGTATGTATATGAATTTATATTCTATATTGCTATATACTATATCATACACACACTCGTGCACTTTTCTTTCAATTATTTCTAGAAATATTCTCAAAGAATGTTTACAAACCACCCTTTTTCTTTTCTTCTTGGTGGCTGTTTCATCTTTTCTTCTAGCACACTACCAGTGCATGATGCTTTATCTGACAGATTTTTTTTTTTTATTTCAATAACCTTTTAATAATTGAAAAAGAGAATCTACTAATGGCCATTTGGATGGAACAATTTTACTTTTTGAAAAGTTACAAAAAACAGTCCGTCTCATTCTATTCGTTACTGTCTTCGAATTGTTTGACAGGTTTGATAGACCATTATAACAAGCACAATTTTTATTTCAGGAACATTTCAGCAAATATGACAAAGTTGTAACAATAAGTCAAATACAATAGATCTTCTGGCCATTGTCTCTATTTATAAATCATCATTTTGGTACCTATGATACCTACTTTTTATGATAATGTGTAGTTAACAAACTTTAATTTTTCTAAGAATTTTTTTAAAATCCCCTTAGTTACAAGTCTGTTGCTATGAAGTTATGAGAACCTATGAACAGTTTTTGTAACACTTCATATTTCTACATAATTGCTAAAGTTTTGTGCACACTAATACTTCATTGTACATTTTTTATTTATTATTGAATGCTAAAATGTGTTCTATTTTCTAAAATGACATTTGATGGATTTGATGCTTTTCTAACTTTGTTTAAATTTTTTTTAACACAATATCTCCATTTCCATTGATGTTTACTAGATTGTGGTGCAATTCTGCGTTCAATGCTAGTGGTAGGATGTCATTATGTGAATATAAAAATGTTACTGTACATTAGAAAGAGAAAAAGAAGCTGCATCGGAAACACAATCCCAAGTGAAACATAAATATATCAAGGAATTTTATAAAAATAAGTATATGTTCACATACAGTCTGGGTAACTGATCCTGGATGAATACTTAATATAATAAATATGACCATGATCATGCATGTTAGAATTGGTTCAAAATGATCATGCATGTTAGAATTGGTCAAGGATTCAAGTTGTTTGAGCAACAGTATAGAGATAAATGACATCTCTAGCATAGCTTATTTCACATCCAAACAAAGAATAAAATAATTTAACCCCTTTCCGACGACGTCAGTAATAGTACGTAGCTGTGCCCTCCGACTTATGGACCAGCTACGTACTATTACGCATAATGCGATTGCGCCGCACACAAGCGGTGCGAGGCTATCGCCACCAGGTGTCAGCTGATTGTCACAGCTGAAACCGGTGCTATGTGCAGGGAGCGGCCCCGCACTGCTCCCTGCACATTAACCCCCGCAATGCTGAGATCGAAGTCAATTGCTGCATTGCGGGGGCAAGGGGGGAGGTAAGCGCTGGTACTCACCTCTTCTCCGGCCTCCAGCAAAGTCTGCGGCGGCTCCCGGATGTTGTCATGTTGACCCGATGATGTCATGACAACATCCGGGTCACCAGGAGGCAGGACTTTACTTTGGTCATGCGCAGTGCATGACCAAAGTAATGTCTCCCAGTGTGTAGCACTGACAGGCTGCATGGTATAGGGAGCTGCTGCTCTCTATGCTATACAGCCGATCAGGCTGCAAAAAGTGAAAGTCCCATAGTCGGACAATGTGTAAAAGTAAAAAAAAGTGTAGTAAAGTTAAAAAAAAATATTGTAAAAATATTTTAAAAAATGAAAAAAATAATCCCCAAAAAATAAAAATGTATTGTACCCATAATATGTGTGAATCACCTGAAGAGTTAATAAACTTCTAGAATGTGGTTTTGAGCACCTTGAGGGGTGCAGTCTTTAGAATGGTGTCACTTTTGGGTATTTTCTGTCATAAAGGCCCCTCAAAATCACTTCAAATGTGATGTGGTCCCTAAAAAAATGGGTTTGCAAATTTTGAGAAATTGCTGGTCAACCTTATAGCTCCCTAATAAAAAAAAAAATTTGGTTCCAAAATTGTGCTCATGTAAAGTAGACATGTGGGAAATGTTATTTATTAACTATTTTGTGTGATATATCTCTCTGATTTAAGGGCATAAAATTTCAAATTGTGAAAATTGCGAAATTTTCTACATTTTCGCCAAATTTCTGATTTTTTCACAAATAAACACAAGTGATATCTAAGAGATGTTACTGCTATCATGAAGTACAATATGTCACTAAAAAACAATCTCAGAATCAGCGGAATCCAGAGGTATTACCTCATAAAGTGACAGTAGTCAGATTTGTAAAAATTGGCCCAGTCATTTAATGTGCAAACCACCCTCGGGAGTAAAGGGGTTAAAGGGAATCTGTCAGTAGGATTAACCCTCTAAAGTCAGCTATATGAGCATGTAGGTCAAAGGAAGGTAAATAAAACAATACCTTGATATATGTTATCTGATGTCTTAATGTCGAATTAAAGAGAAATCCATGTTTTTTATCTATGTAAAAGAGCTGTTCAGGGCTATGGGGTGGACACGGATCTCCCTGAGAATCTTACTCCAGAAATTATTAAAAATAAAATGGGGCATTACCAGTGTGATATGTAATGACTTCTCTCTCCTCTCCTGATCTCACTGAAGAGCTGTGTGTGATTATACCTGACACATCTGCAGGTTCCTCTCAGCTTCAGATTCCATCTCACAAGCAGCCAATGTTGCAATATTGTTACAATACGGCATCGCTCAGAAAGCTGCAAAAAATGTGTTTGTAAGGAAACAAAGTTCAGTTCTGCTGTCCTGTGTTAGTTGCATGTCTCACACTAGTAACTGGCCTTTTCTTTCAAAATACGCTCTGGAGGCAGATTCTCATGCAGATCAGTGTCCTACCCATAGTCCTAAACAGCTTTTTTAAATATCATAAAAACATGGATTTTTCTGGAATAAGACATGGGATTGCAGATATGAAAGGTACCATTTTATTTAGCTTCCTATAACCTGTGTGCCCATATAGACAGGTTAGGAGGGTTGATCCTATTGACAGATTCCCTTTAAAATCCAACCTGTAAATACTCTGTTTTCAGCATACTATGTGTTTGAGGTATAGTCATAGTTTTTGAGAATAGTTCTTAGAAATATCCATCCATTTCATTATATAATAAAAAAAGTTGAGATTTCATGAAAAGATAAAAAGTTGTAGGTAATTGACATGTGCTGTACAAGTACAGCACTGCTGGAAGTGCATTCCTGCAAACTGCCGTATATGTAGGGCGCCGCAAGTTCTTGTCACCCTTCTGCATTGTGCAGTGATTGGGTCAAGATGGCTGATGTCTCTGACAGCACGCCATCCCTGCACATCGTCACAGGGGGCTGTACCGTCCTCCCGATAGGTGATTGCTGTGATTGGCCAGTCAATTCTGACTAGCCAATCACAGCAATTTAACAATAAAGTAAAAAAATCAATGTGGCATACTATGATTGATGCTGTCTAAGAAAGCACCAATCACGGCAGTCAAAATCGTTCGCGGCGTCACCTCTGTTTATTAACCCTTTTGGTTCCAAGAGGCTGATAAATAATTACTGATCAATAGTCACCAAAAGGGTTATTTTAAAATGATGACCGCCGCACTGCAAACCATATTTTACTCAGATCTGGCATGCAGAGCACTTGTATAGCCCCTGATAGAGATAATTCATTGTTGGCCAATGTGATTCTCCTGCAATCCTCCTGCTTTCCTCCTGCTCTTCTGTGGTGAGTGTTGTCTGTGTGACTGATCTGCTGTCACAGCAGCAGTTCCGAATCCTTGTTCCAGCTCCCCCTTCTTTTGCAGAAAAAAAAGTAGTTATCACCGAGTAGCTTTATAGGAAGCACATTAGGGGAGTGGATGTTGCAATGTTAGTGAGGTCTGTTTTTCTTTTGAAGAAAAAAAGAATAGTTAGCACCAAGTAGCTTCATAGGTAGGGCATCAGTGTAGTCAATGTCACTGTATATTTTTATACAAAGTTTTTTTTACTTCTACTGATTTTTACTTTCATTTTTTTTCTTATAAATTTTTCTTGACTTTTTTTCTCTACTTTTATAGTAAATTTAATAATAAATAGTACCCTTTACACACGCCCTACACAATACAAAAGGAAAAACATCACTTACATACACATCTCCACTGTTTGGAAGAATAAAATAAAAATGGGCCATTCATCAAGAAGAGCCAAGGTAGCATAAGCTTTCCTTGCCTCTGACACTGATTCAGGCAGTGAGTAAGATCCCACATTCCTCTATTTTCCTTACTCCTCGTCCTCTTCAAGTGAGGAGGGTCCACCAGAAAGGTGCACTAGGACCAGGGCAACCTCTTCAGCAATTGATTACATATGGACTCCTCCTCCCCCTCCCCAAAAATTATCAGTCTGTTATTCTGGCTTTTAATGGCAGCTCTGGGATCCAATTTGATGCAACAAGCCTCAGTGAAATTGACATTGTCAAAGTCTTTTTCAGTTTGGATATAATAAATCTAATGGTGGACCAGACAAATGTATATACCCATCAATTTTTCACCCAAAATCCAATGTCATCATATGCCAGATGCACCCCTGTAAATGCAACAGAAATTATAACATTTTGAGGCATTTTGCTGCATTTGGGCATAGTGAAAAAAACAGAACTTTGGCAATATTGAAGTACTGATATACAGCTGTAAAGCACACTAATATTCCGTATGGCGATGATAAGGACAAGTTTTGAAGCAATCCGCAAATTTTGCATTATATTAATAATACGCAGTATCCTCCCCAAGACGATCCCAACTTTGATAGTCTATACAAAATTTGACTAGTAGTTGAACACTGCAGCAGGAAATTTTCTGAGGTGTACAACCCCCAAGTTACATCTGTATAGATGAATCTCTGGTTAATTTCAACCGACAGTACTTGCCCAGTAAAAGGGCAAGATATGAAATTAAACTGCAAGCTGCAAGAGTACCTCAGGGTGTACCCCCATATTTAGTGTTCATGAAAGGATGGACACCAGAATTAACCTCCTCTGAATGCCCCCCCTGTCCTGTGGATGAGTGGGAAAATTGTGTGGGATTTGGTGCACCCACTGCTGGACAAGGGTTATCACAACTACAAAGATAAATTTTACACCAGCATACCACTCTTTAAGACTCTCTCTGCCAGAGGTACTGTGGCATATGGCATCATGTGAAAAAATCAGAGAGGTTGCATTAAGCTGCTAATTGGGCCACTGTTGAGAAAGGGTGACAACATGCTTGTGGTCAAGCATAAGCATAAGAGGAATAGCAATACACTATGGCAACAACTCCCCTGTCATTGTCTGAGGAACCACAGCCTAAGTCCTAAAGCCAGATTGTATCCTGGATTATAATAAGTTTATGGAGGGTTTAGGTTTCTCAATTCAGATCCTCAAACCATACTGTGCTATGCAAAAACCAAGAGTATGGTACAAAAAGTTAGCTATGCACATTGTACTGATGGCACTGTACAATGCTTTTGTGCTGTTTTGATGTGCAGTAAATACAAGAAGCTTTCTTCAGTTTCAAGAGGTAGTCATAAAGGCCCTAATGTTTGGCAGCCATGAGGGAGAGATTCCCAGTACTTCTGAATCTGATGGTATCCTTATTGTTATAGGGAAACATTTTCCCAGAGAGGTTTCTAAAATTGTGAGTAAGGGAAGAACACAGAAAAGGTGCAGAGTGTGCTCCAAGAGGGGAATATGAAAAGGCAGAATTCATCATTGTGAAACCTGCCCTGAGAAACCTGGCCTTTGAATTAAGGATTGCTTCAAAGTGTACCACACATGCATGAATTGATAAAATTAGGTTTTACCTTGTTAAGACATCACCCTTTTATAGTCTGATGTACTCCACACAACTGACACATACCACCAAATTTATAATTTGTGCACCAGTAAAACCAAAAGCATTATTTTAGGATTATAACTGTGCTTCAAAATAATTCCTTGAAGGATGTAGTTTCCAAAATGGGGTCATTTGTTGGGGGATTCCACGGTTTAGGTGTAATAAAATGTAACTTTTAATGAAAATGTATTAAAACGTACCCTCGGAGCGCTCGCGTCACACAGGAACCGGAAGGGGCAATCGATGCATTCTTCCTCCTGTCAATATGGTGGTTACACTACTGTGCAGGATTTGCCAGTACGTTCCAGGCTTGAGCGCAGTGGACCGGAGGTGACGTACTTGTCCTGCCCCTTCCGGTTCCTGTGTGATGCTAGATACACAATTATATAGTTTGTAGTACTGCCTTTATATTTGGATTCCACGGTTTAGGCACATCAGGGGCTCTCCAAATGCGACCATTCCATCAAAGTCTATGCTTCAAAATGTCACTCCTTCCTTTTGGAGCTCGGCAGTGTGTCCAAACAGTAGTTTTCCATCACATATGGAGTATGGGTGTACTCAGGAGAAATTGCCCAACAAATTTTCTCTTGCTGCCCTTGTGAAAACAAAACAATTGGGCTAAAGCAACATTCTCCCTGGAAAGATGTGATTTTTCTTTTTCATGGCTAAACGTTATAAAATTTTGTGAACCTCCTAATTTTCCACCAGAAATGGGGTATTGGCTTACTCAGGAGAAATTGCACACCAAAATAGTACAGTGCATTTTCTCTTTTTACCCTTGTAAAAATGCAAAATGTGGAGCTAAATTAATATTTTTGTTGGAAAAAGTAAAAATTTTATTTTTTTTCCTTTCATATTGCTTTAATTTCCATGGAGCACTTGAAGGGTTAATATACTTTCTGAATAAAGTTTGGGGGGTGCAGTTTTTAAAATGGTGTCTCTTTTGAATATTTTAGGTCACATAGGCCCCTCAAAGTCACTTCAAATGTGATGTGGTCTCTAAAAAGAATTGTTTTTGTAGGTTTTGATGGAAATTGCTGATCAACTTTTAACTCTTCTAACTTCCTAAGAAAAAAACATTGTTTAAAAAATAATGCACATGTAAAGTAGACATTTGGTAAAAGTTATTCTTTAACTGTTTCTGTGATATAATTATCTGCTGTAAGGGCATAAAAATTAAGAATTTGAAAATTGCTAAATTTTCAACATTTTTGCCAAAATTCTGATATTTTCCCAAATAAATTCAAAAAGTATTGATCTAAATTTACCAGTTACATGCCACAAAAAAAAAGCCTCAGAATCACTGGGATCCGTTGAAGCGTTAAAGAGTTATTATCTCATAAACTAACACTGCAGAGAATTGAAATAATTGGACTTGTCAGGAAGGTGAAAACAGGCTTCTGGACGACGGGGTTAAGCATTCTTAATCTATGAGAGAAGGTGGTCACGTGTGCTGGAAAAGAAATTGCCTAGATAGCTGTCCAACCTAAACAATCCCTTTTCATTTCATATTGATATTACCAAAATGTAGTAATCTGTGAAATTTTTGAATTATTAAGTGTTCTATTTAACACTTTTTTTTATGGAGTTAAATAAGCTGTTCATTATGTTATGATGTTCGCTAATGAGAATGTTAAACCTTTCTTTGTATAATTATGTTGTAATAATCATGATGTAGCTGAGATATTGTAATGTAACAATAAAATAATAAAACTGCATATTAAGCCAGGAGCTGTAGATAACTGGAGTGAGCCATGTCATTCCATGTATGTAAAACTGTTGGCAAGTCTGTAATTTCTTGGCATCGGCTCATTCCAGGCAGTTTATTCATGAATTATAGGCATCAATCAACAAACTTTCTCCAGGCTACAAGCAGAGGTGCTGGGACTGATTACAAGAACTTATAGCTACATCTGCTTTGCCAGTCAGCATTTAGAGTGGCATAAGTTTAGATTGGCATTCCACTGAATCCTAGAGTCTTGTCTGCCAGCACTAAAACCAGGATTTCAACCAAAAACCTTGTCACATTTCTTCTGTGCTAGGTGATCACTGACAAATTCTAGTAGTTTTCATTTTTTTTTCTTTGTTTTTAGAATTCCACGTTCTAAACTAGTTAAATGCTTAAAGGAGAAATGGCTAACATAAAATAATACAACAAAATAATTAACATAATTCATATGTAATGCATTATTAAGACTTTGTCTATAGTCAAAAGGTTCGAAGCGTAGTATTTCTATGGAGCAATAATGTTGGCATTTTCTACATTTTTCCCTCTATGCTAAGTAGCCTGTATTTAAGCACAATAATATTTTTATTTAAAAAAAAAAACATTCTAATATGATCAAATGTTACATTATTTAAAAAAGCTTCTAAAATATAAATATGCATGAATAAAATATGAATATAAATCTTTTAAAAATGTATTCACAGTTGTAAGTTTGAAAACATAAAATTAACAGAAGGAATGTCAGAATATCACTAAAATGAGTCTCGGCTGCATCTACCAACTGTTCCTGTATTTGTATAGGCAGATATACCTCTATGAAATTGAGTTTATTTATGTCACTGTCCTTGCTAACCAGTAGTTATTTTTCCCTAATAAAAAAAATGTTTATTTTGTTAAAGGGAACCTGACAGCTAATACAGTATAATTTCTGAAAAAGAAGAACGGAACTCCATGTATAACAAGTGCATAGATAGGGTCCCAACCCTTATGATACTAGTGGAATTCGGAACTCAATAGAAGACTTTTTATTAGAATCAATGAAGAGTGTACAGGAAGTATTTGATGTTTCAGCCTGTATGACCTTATTCAAATTATACACTAGAGATCTATCATTTCCAATATATATGTGTGTAGAACTAAGATTCCAGCTGATCATAATTCAAATAGCAGCCCCTATGTTCCTGGTATAAGGTATGTATTTTAGCAATTAGAACACAATACCCACAGACTTACAGTCATAGGTACACAGGAGTATAGACACAAAAAATATATAATATTTTATTTATATCCAAAGATTTAAAAAGATCAGTCAATAAAATAAACAGGAGAATGTGTCCTCAGCTAAACAGGGGATCATGTCAGGAGCCTATCCAAATACTGATACTGATAAAGCCTGTAGTTAATTTATGCTGACAATAGAAAGAAGTAAACTTCTTTTATCTTCTCTATACACATGTATTGTGGTCTCTATTAAAGGCTTGATTATAATAACACAGAGTGAATGAATAAATGCTACTGCCTAAAATATTGAGAATCCGTAACAAATCAAGAAGAATAAAATGCAAGTGCCTAGCAGCAAAGAATCATATGTAGAATCAACCCCATTAGAAGTACCAACAAGAAAGGATGTGTTTCAGTGTAGCTTAAAAGAGCACATAAAGTCAGCGCACATACAGCTGGATAGGGGATGTGTCCATGAACCCTGTTGCTGCACCCCGATGACGCCGTTTCACCACGCTTCTTCCAAGGGGGCGTTAACTTCTTGTCATGGGAGGCTCCTTAAATAGTGACTCTAGCCATTGAAGAGAATCCCTAAGTTTTGCAAAGTCTAGTATATTGGCACATGGAACATTTTCCAGCATCTCAAGATGAGCACCGGACTTCCGGTTCCAGCGCGTGGAACGCAAGTGTGGAATTCTCGACCCTCCTAATGCACCGGACTAGAAGTCACAGAGAGCCGCAAGATGCGCATGCGCAACAGCCGGAAATGCGATGAAGAATGTGGATTCTCATATTCTAAGGTTAGCGATGTTCAAAAGGGGCGGGCTGTTTGGAGTATATGTGCAATTGTAGAACAAATCATACATCCACAGTAAAAAAAAGTAATGGAATAGATAGAGCATAATCTAAACCCACAAAATCTATAAAAATAATTGAAGTGGACAAAATAATAATTAACAAGTGTATAACGGGATGAAAACAAAGGGAAAGTGAGTCAAAAGTCCAGTATATAGTTTATAATAGCCCATAATATATTTTCACAAACTGTATATACATAAATTAATAAAGTGCATAGATAAATAGATAATACCAAGAAATGCATCCCTGTGAAACAGAGTACTTAATATTTAATATATATGGGAAAAAGGGCAAAGTGCCAAATAAAAACAGAGGGAAAAGGGGAAGGGGAATTCTTCTATAAGAGTGAAATATACTGGCTGATCACCATAAAAATATATAAAAGTGCAAATAAAAAATGAAAGTATAAAGTGCACAAGTGCTTATTAACTACTGTGATATATTATATGTACTGTGACTATACAATCTGAATTCTCCCAGAGCACAATATCTGTATTTAGTATAAATAGTAGGGCACTATGGATCTGTCACTTTATTGTCCATATCAACTCTAATAAAAAATATTTAAACATAATTTTGAAGACCACCAAATGTTACATAATTAATTAAATACCGACCAAAGAAATGTTCCAAGTTACTGAAACCACACTACCCATTGTATTTTAGCATGAGCTGACGTTGTGTGACAGGTCACCTTTTGCCACCACACTAGACATTTAACCCTGAGCCTGGGAATATAAGGGGATTACACACATAAGCTATCTTTGCCACACAGGATGACATTCTGCTACTGTACCAGACATACAAACTTGATCCCAGGAACATAGGGGCTCTATTTGAATTATGATCAGTCAGAATCTTAGTTCTACACACATACAGTGCTGCTCACCATTATTGGCACCCCTTCATTTTTTTCATAGACGGTACAACATCTTCAGAAATAAAAGGAAATGTACCAAAGTTATATCCTCAGGATTTTTTAATTAGTGGTTCAAAGTAATACAACAATTAAACATTGTTTTTCAACTTTCATATTGCAATTTCAAAGAATAAATAGAATAAACAGCATGTGCAGCAATAAAGGCACCCCTAATTAATACTTAGTTGCACACCCTTTGGCATTGACAACCTCCAAACGTTTCTTGCAGCCATCTATAAGCTTCTTGCACTTCTCAGTTGGAATATTCTCCCACTCTTCCTTTGCAGTTTGTTCAAGCTCTTGAATGTTTGCAATGCTCTTTTTCCCAATAGCAGATTTCAGCTCACCACAAAGATTTTCAATGGTATTGAAGTCTGTACTCATTGCAGGCCATTTTTAAACAGTCCATGTTTTCTTTTTCAACCATTCCTGTGTACTTTTGAATGTGTACTTTGGGTCATTGTCTTGCTGGAGGACCCATGATCTTCGTCTCAAACCAAGTTTTCTTACACTAGGTAGGACATCTAAGGCTCTAAAATCTCTTGACAATCCTCTGATTTCACAATTCCCGTGAAACGGTCAAGGCCTCCATAACCGGACGCAGGAAAGTAACTCCACAGCATTGTGGATGCTCCATCATGCTTAACTATTGGTAAGATGTTCTTTTCCTTATAAGCGTCATTGCGCCGTCTGTAAACAAACTGTTGCTTTGCATTGCCAAAAAGCTCTATTTTTGTTTCATTTGTCCACAGAACATTTTTCCAGAAGGATTTTGGTTTGTCAAGGTACTCTTTGGCAAAGAACAGTCATTCCTTTTTATGTCTTTTCTTCAGCAATAGTTTCTTTCTTGGCTTTTGCCTCTAAAGCTCTAATTGGTTTTGTGTGCGGCATATGGTACTTGTTGAAACCATGACCCCAGACTGTTCCAGGTTGACCTTCAGGTCTTTGGATGTTTGATGTGGGGTGTTTTTTCCACCATTTGCACCAACCTTCGAAGACATCTCTTGTCAATTTCCCTCTTTTCCCCACGTCCAGGGAGATTCTTGACGGTTCCATGCTTGGAAAACTTTTTATTAACATTGCACACTATTGAAACTCGGAAACCAAGGTTTTAGTAGATGGCCTTTTACCCTACCATGAGGCTTTTTAAAATACTGAAGTAATCATTCATTGGCTATTCATGTCCCATTGGCATCGACAATTAATCACAGGTGAATCTCTTTTGTGATTAACCACAGGCGAGTCAAAATGTGTTTCCATACTAAATTAATATAAAGGGTGCCAATACCAATGACACAGCAAGCTTTAGGTTTTTCTATTTTTCCCTACCATTGTTTTGTTTTAAATTATTGTTTATCATTTGCTCTATACAAAAAACTGTTTCACTTGATTCATTTTTTTCAGGAGATATTCCAGATTATGTACTTAAACTTCATGGGTGCCAATAACGATGAGCAGGACTGTATATATATATATATATATATATATATATATATATATATATATATATACAGTCATATGAAAAAGTTTGGGCACCCCTATTATTCTTAAGCTTAATGTTTTCTAAAAATTGGTGTTTTTGCAACAGCTATTTCAGTTTGATATATGTAATAACTGTTGGACACAGTAATGTTTCTGCCTTGAAATGAGGTTTATTGTACTAACAGAAAATGAGCAATCTGCATTCAAACAAAATTTGACAGGTGCATAAGTATGGGCACCCTTATCATTTTCTTGTTTTAAATACTCCTACCTACTTTTTACTGACTTACTAAAGCACTTTTTTGGGTTTTGTAACCTCATTGAGCTTTGAACTTCATAGCCAGGTGTATGCAATCATGAGAAAAGCTACTTAAAGTGGCCACTTGCAAGTTGTTCTCCTGTTTGAAGCTCCACTGAAGAGTGCCATCATGGGCTCCTCAAAACAACTGTCAAATGATCTGAAAACAAAGATTATTCAACATAGTTGTTCAGGGGAAGGATACAAAAAGCTGTCTCAGAGATTTAACCTGTCAGTTTCCACTGTGAGGAACATAGTAAGGAAATGGAAGAACACAGGGACAGTTCTTGTTAAGGCCAGAAGTGGCAGGCCAAGAAAAATTTCAGAAAGGCAGAGAAGAAGAATGGTGAGATCAGTCAAGGACAATCCTCAGACCACCTCCAGAGAGCTGCAGCATCAACTTGCTGCAGATGGTGTCACTGTGCATCGGTCAACTATACAACGCACTTTGCACAAGGAGAAGCTGTATGGGAGAGTGATGCGAAAGAAGCCGTTTCTGCAAGCACGCCACAAACAGAGTCGGCTGAGGTATGCAAAAGCACATTTGGAGAAGCCAATTTCTTTTTGGAAGAAGGTCCTATGGACTGATGAAACCAAGATTGAGTTGTTTGGTCATACAAAAAGGCGTTATGCATGGTGGCAAAAAAACACAGCATTCCAAGAAAAACACTTGCTACCAACAGTAAAATTTGGTGGAGGTTCCATCATGCTTTGGGGCTGTGTGGCCAATGCCGGCACCGGGAATCTTGTTAAAGTTGAGGGACGCATGGATTCCACTCAGTATCAGCAGATTCTTGACAATAATTTTCAAGAATCAGTGATAAAGTTGAAGTTACGCAGGGGATGGATCTTTCAGCAAGACAATGATCCAAAACACCGCTCCAAATCTACTCCGGCATTCATGCAGAGGAACAATTACAATGTTCTGGAATGGCCATCCCAGTCCCCAGACCTGAATATCATTGAACATCTGTGGGATCATTTGAAGAGGGCTGTCCATGCTCGGCGACCATCAAACTTAACTGAACTGGAATTGTTTTGTAAAGAGGAATGGTCAAAAATACCTTCATCCAGGATCCAGGAACTCATTAAAAGCTACAGGAAGCGACTAGAGGCTGCTATTTTTGCAAAAGGAGGATCTACTAAATATTAATGTCACTTTTCTGGTGAGGTGCCCATATTTATGCACCTGTCAAATTTTGTTTGAATACAGATTGCACATTTTCTGTTAGTACAATAAACCTCATTTCAAGGCAGAAACATTACTGTGTCCAACAGTTATTACATATATCAAACTGAAATAGCTGTTGCAAAAACACAAATTTTTATAAAACATTAAGCTTAAGATTAATAGGGGTGCCCAAACTTTTTCATATGACTGTATATATATATATATATATATATATATATGAAATGATAGATCTCTAGTGTACAATCTGAATAAGGTCGTACAGACTGAAACGTCAAATACTTCCATTACACTATTCTTTGATTCTAAAAAAAAAGTCTTCTATTGAGTGCCGGATTCCACTACTTTTTGTTAGCTAATACAATACATGCTGCCCAGTCCATGAGCAGCAGGAATCTGGCACAGGTTGTATTATCTCAGCCATAAATGTTTTACTCTAAAACACTGCGGTGTTTGAGAGAAAAACATACTTTTAATGTTACTACTAGTCATACAGACAGGTCCATGGTGGCTTTAGCCCGCCCGCTGACAATGACTGATAGATCTCTGCCTATGTACACATATAGGCAGAGGCTTGTCAGTCACTGTTATTGTATGGGGAGAAGTCCCAGCGTTCCAGAGTAAAACATACATTGTGGAGATAGTGCAGCCAGTGCCTGACACATGCTGCCCATGGATTGAGTAGAATGTGACTCACCCCCTGGGCCGTGGGATACCCGGAACCGGGCTTCAGTGCGATGCTGGAGGTAGTAGTGGCAACCCAATCCCGGGGCTCAGGGAGGTCAGACCAAATGCAGTGGCAGTCTATTTTTAGAGCTATGAATGTCCGACTACGCCACCCGTGGATTCCGGTCAAGGATGACCGCCGCTGCAAGGCAGACTGCTGAGGCTGGTGTTAGTGTGCAGCACAGGGATAGGATAACTCCCCACCAGGAGAGTATAGCCTCAGGGCAATGTAGGTGGATGCTGGGGGTGATGGTGCAGGCGCAGAAGAAATCACACAGAGTCCAATGATGCAGTCCAGGGTTTTTACTCACAGTTGTTATCCATGTCACTTCTGTCAGAAATGACTGCCCAAGCCGTGCTGCGTCCACCAGGTGAGGGGCTCGGTCAGCCCCCAGGCAATTCAGGAGTATGGAACAGGGCTCCCGTCTGTCCTTTCTCTGGCCTCTCGTGCCCCACCAGTGACCAAAATTCTGTCCAGCTACCGCGGATCTTTGCGGGCAAACGTTGGCCCCCGTTTCCCGCTATGCTATATGGTGCCTTCCTAGCAGGTTTGGCGGGGGGTCGCAACAATAGATGATCACGACCTCCGGTTCTTGGCTGAGGGATAATTTACCTCCACCAACTTGGGAATCCGGTACCCTTCTGCGGCCTGACCCTTCACCCGATATAACGCGGGCTTGCAACGGTTGCTGTCCATTCTGCTCTCTTATGGTCCCTTCTGCCTTCTTGTTTCTGGAGCCTTTCTACTCCTCTGTCTCTCCTCTTTCCTTCTTTCTCCTTCTTCTCTTCTCCTCTCTGGCCCCGGCCTTTTCTCTAGGCATGCCTTCTGAGCAGAGCTCCTACAGAGCCTCTGCTCCCTGTCACCTCTCTACTGTACTGACTGGACTTCTCTCTGAACTAAGATGGCTCACACCTTTTATGTGCTTCTCTGTGTATGAGCTCAGGTGACCAGCACCCAATGAGCTCCTTCCTATGCTCCAGAAACCGTCCCCTTCTGCTCCTACATCACTGGGTTCCCTCCCCCCTCCCCACTCCAGCCAGGGACATGGTCAGTTGTGCCTGCAATACATGGGAGCACCATCGAGCTGTCCCCTGGAAATGGGGTGAGTGTGTGTATGCAGCTAACTGAGCCCTGGTCCACACTCCATCCATACCCGGGAGTGGAATATCACACCTCTGGTTGAGGTGCAATACCCCTGTAGCAACAGTACCCTCGGGGCGCTACATTCCCCCCTGGTAAACCACAGCACGTCCTCGGGCTGAAAAAGAGCAAAAACATTTGATTTACAAGACATGCAAAAATTTTTCAAATCCTTTCACATTAGAAAACGGCCGGCATTATTCAACTTCCCTTTATGGGAAACACTTTCTCTTTACTAGACATTTTACTGCATTTTTAATATTACCCAAACTTTTCTTGTCATATATCACATAAAACATCTTCAATACTATGTAACTCTTTTAGCAGCATATAAAACTTTTCATATAAAAATTTTTAGTAAATTCTCTTCTTCACTGGCTAATGTGCAACTTACGACCAGGTGTCCATTTTTCTATTAAGTGCAAAACTTCAGCAACTTTCAAACATGAGGGACGCTTTGTCCAGAGGTAGTCATTGCAGTACTTTTACAAAACCAATAGGGGGCGCTTTAAGAAGTGCAACTATTTACAGGGATTGGCCGCTCCCAGTCCTCGGCCGGATGGGAAAGGGGAATGGCTGCTCTCAGTCCTCAGTCAGGTGACTTGGGGGTTAACTTTGAACGGGCAACAATCCCAACGGGGCAACAAAAACAGTTCCTTGTACACACTTGCTCATCAGTAACGGTATCCTCCTGATGCTCCTCCTTCCTCCTCATACTGATCTTCAGACCAGCCCGGGTCCTCTTGATACTCGGGTTCTGGTTCGTGGTGCTGCTCCTCTCTTATCCTCTGGACATGAAGGGCATGCCATCCCTTTAGGCCTCGGTGTCGGGTGTAGGACTCCAAGTCTCCTGGAAACAGATCCAGTTCCGGGTGGCCTTCTGGCAGGTGGCTCTCCACCTCTCTCCGGGTAACGAACACATCCGTGTCCGTGGTCGAGTCTCGGATGAAACCCCATTCCTGCTCCTGCTGGAACTTGACTACGGTCCCGATGATTCTGGGACCTCGCGCAGCCTGGGGGTCTCGCCGGACGCGCATCTTCTGCTCCGCGCTCCGGGCCTGCAGCTGTTCCTGCCTCTGTCGTCGTGTCCGCCTCTCCCGCTCGAACTGCGCCACCTGGCGGTGACAGAACTCCCGTAAGCGGGCTGCGGCCACCCGCATCTCCCGCGAGAACCCCATGAGGTCTTCTCCTGTCGGGTCCCACTCATATTGGACCTCCTCGACCGGGAGCTGGGGAACTTCAACAGGCCGTGGGTCAGGCGGGAGTGAAAGCAGAGGAGCTCCGGCCTCCATGGGCAGGCTTCCCCGGAGACTAGGGTGGATCCACCTAGGTGGTGGAGGGACTGGCTCTCCATCCAGACCTGACAGTTGGGCATACAGGTCCGCGCCTAGGGGTGGTGGTTTCGAGTCCGGGGGCGCACGCGGTTGGGAGGCACCTAGGGTGGTCAGGTCTTGCGACTGGGCCTGGAGCGGGCCGCTTCCTACCACGTCCAGGGTCAGAGGGCACGACGGGGGGTGTGGTTCAGCAGTGGTCTTCGCGGGTTGCGGCCCAGGTGTTTGCGACAGGAGTGAGGAAGCTGCAGCAGCTCCCGGGACTTCTGGCTCCACGGCGGGATCCAGAGGTAAGGCTACGGTGTCAGGACCCGGGGCAGGGGCGTCCGCTTTACTTGCCTGCTCTGCAGCGTCGTCCTCGGCCTCCGGTCTCCTCTCTTCGTCATCGGGGGCAGGCGCGCTGTCGAGTGCTGACAGTGCCTCTTGCTGCCGGGCCGCGACCCACCGGGCCACTTCCTCTCTCCACCCAGCAACGACGTCCCTCTGCACTCGGATCATCTTCCGGTCCAGCTCCTCCAGTGCAGTCCGCAGGAACTCAGGGTCTTCTGCGGGGAGCTGAGCCATCAGCTCCGTGAGGTTGTACGGGGACGCCTCAGTCTGCAGCAGGCCGCTTGTCAGGGTGCTGGAGTTGACTCTCCTCTCCATCTCCGGGTGTGGTCTGGCGAGACTGATCCAAACCACACCCTGCCCCGCGGTTTTCTTCTCTTTTAGCACCTGTTGGGGGTGGTCCTGGAGCAATCTGCTGACAATCACTCTCAGGGGCAGCCCCCCCACCTTGATGGACATCTCTACAGCTTCACTCATGGCTGTTGGGGGTGGGCTCCTTCTTTGGCGCCATTCTGGGACCTGGCCCACGATGGGAGGTGGCTTCCTGTTGTCTTTTGGCGCGCACATTATGGCGTCAGTTCTTCTGGGGCGGGCACCATTTTTAATACAGTGAAACAGTCTCTTTTCAGGCACGCAATACCCGTTTGTGGCGGGTTGGTAACAATCCTGCCGGCTACGACAAAGCTGACTCGCCCCCTGGGCCGTGGGGTACCTGGAACCGGGCTTCAGAGCGATGCTGGGGGAAGTAGTGGCAACCCAATCCCGTGGCTCAGGGTGTTCAGACCAAATGCAGTGGCAGTCTATTTTTAGAGCTATGAATGTCCGACTACGCCACCCGTGGATTGCGGTCAAGGATGACCGCTGCTGCAAGGCAGAGCGCTGAGGCTGGTGTTAATGTGCAGCACAGGGATAGGATAACTCCCCACGGGGAGAGTATAGCCTCAGCGCTATGTAGGTGGAGGCTGGGGGTGATGGTGCAGGCTCAGCAGAAATCACAGAGTCCAATGATGCAGTCCAGGGTTTTTACTCACAGTTGTTATCAATGTCACTTCTGTCAGCAATGACTGCCCAAGCCGTGCTGCGTCCAGCAGGTGAGGCGCTCTGTCAACCCCCAGGCAATTCAGAAGTATGGAACAGGACTCCCTTCTGTCCTTTCTCTGGCCTCTCGTGCAACACCAGTGACCAAACTTCTGTCCAGCTACCACGGATCTTTGCGGGCAAACGTTGGCCCCCGTTTCCCGCTATCCTATATGGTGCCTTCCTAGCAGGTTTGGCGGGGGGTCGCACCAATAGATGATCACAACCTCCGGTTCTTGGCTGAGGGATAATTTACCTCCACCATCTTGGGAATCCGGTACCCTTCTGCGGCCTGACCCTTCACCCGATATAACGCGGGCTTGCAACGGTTGCTGTCCATTCTGCTCTCTTAGGGTCCCTTCTGCCTTCTTGTTTCTGGAGCCATTCTACTCCTCTGTCTCTCCTCTTTCCTTCTTTCTCCTTCTTCTCTTCTCCTTTCTGGTCCCGGCCTTTTCTCTAGGCCTGCCTTCTGAGCAGAGCTCCTACAGTGCCTCTTCTCTCTGTCACCTCTCTACTGTACTGACTGGACTTCTCTCTGAACTAAGATGGCTCCCACCTTTTATGTGCTTGTCTGTGTATGAGCTCAGGTGACCAGCACCCAATGAGCTCCTTCCTATGCTCCAGAAACCGTCCCCTTCTGCTCCTACATCACTGGGTTCTCTCCCCCCTCCCCACTCCAGCCTGGGACATGGTCAGTTGTGCCTGCAATACATGGGAGCACCGTCGAGCTGTCCCCCGGAAATGGGTTGAGTGTGTGTATGCAGCTAACTGAGCCCTGGTCCACACTCCATCCTTACCCGGGAGTGGAATATCACACCTCTGGTTGAGGTGCAATACCCCTGTAGCAACCGAACCCTCGGGGCGCTACACATGTAGCAAGTGTCAGGTTCTCTTTAAAGTATAAAAAAATTACAAACTAATGATCACTTTCTTTGAATAGGAGTATTGTAGCGAAGCTTTGCCTTTTTAATTCCTTGGGATACTTTATGTCATAAAGACATGTCAGGAGTTCTCATCAGTGGGAATCTGTAATGACATTGGCACCCTGCGATTATGTTACGGGCGTGATGATACCTGCACGTCTTAAATGCCGCTGTCAGAGATTGGATCGCAGATATCAGCGTATTATGTTATTCCGCTTACTATAATCTGCATGCACATATAGATGGCTTAGGAGGGTTTTTCCTACTGACAGATTCCTTTTAACTTATAATAAGAACATTTTGTGTTAGCATACAAACTAGACCTTTAAAAAATAAGTACCGAAATTATGATTGTTGGGCTTTATTAGATGAGGTAGACTTCACAAGCCAGAGTTGCTCATGGCAGTACAAGAGCAGATCGGTCCTATAATTCACTCACAGGAGTAATCGGATAAAGATATTTTTGTCAGATGACTCCACTGGGGGCAATGAGAGGTTAATAGAGGTTATGAACATTAATGTCTTTGTTAGAGAAAAATAACATCTGGACTACTAATAGAAAGTAAAAAAAATCATAATTGGCCTTAAAATGTGTAGTACATAAAGTGACTGCATTCATGTATATAAAGTATCTGCAAATATTACAGCTTATGATTTATGAATTCTTTCATAAATTTCATTTGAAATATGTTTATCTTTTTTTTCTACATATTTACTGCTTGCATATATAAATACAAAGTAATCAGGGTTGTCTTTTTATTTGCATATTGTCAAAAATAATCAAAGATATAGAATTTTCCAATATTAGACTTACCGTCAGATACATCATGCATCATAATTAAACATTGATAAGTTATCCAGATATACTGTATCAGGTTTAAACTCTGCAGGAAATAGTTTATTTTCTGCATATTGGTTACTCTTACCTGCAATCAAAAATGAATCTCTGAATATGACATATCTATATAAAAAAATGTGTCAAATAACCAACTTTATATCATCAAAGTGATATGCTCAGGTCAGCTGTACCAGCCATGATAATAGAATAGTTGAAAATAAATTCAGCATAATCAGTTAAACCATAAACTGCATAAATAGATGTTCTTATGATAAATGTAACACATTTGAGATGTACGTTTAAGTGTTTTACACAAATATAAAACAAGTTTTCTGGCTTCATGGTGACTTAATAGGGCCAAAGGAAATAATGACATGCAAATCTTAAATCAGCAAACTGTTCTACAAACAAACAATACTTTTGAAGTCTTTTCTATCTTAATTCCTCACAGCATGCTCCAGTGGTTTGTAGACCCAAGTGACATTTGAACTATGGTCTGCAGTATCTTGTATGGCAACTGCTGAAATCCTGGGAATTAGATCTTGCCAGCAATCAAGAGGACAACAGACCTACACATCAGTAATCATATTTACAATGTTTAGCATCTGGTAGACTCATTTAATCTCCTCTAGCTTTCCTAGTCCACACATTTATCTCTGTCCAAAAACAAAATAGAATAAGGATGAAAGTAACAAAACCCAACAGTTTACTGTGAACAAAGTTGAGGGTATAACTTTATCATTGAAAAAGAATACTAAAAAGAACATTCTCTATATTGCAGACATTTTTTGCTCTTCCTTATTATCTATGTAAGAAAGAAAATAGCAATGGAAGTGTAGACTGTTATTTATAATATGGTGCACTATGTTAAATAGAGATAAACAGATAGCTTTTGCAGTCTCGGTCCACGGATCAGGTAAGAGCTTTCTGACTGTAGATAGGAGCTGTGTGAATTTATTTACCCTCTGGGATTCCAAGATTGGCTTCTGATTAGCTGAGGTGGCCGGAGGTCACCTGTGCGCCACACGTTGCCCAGATGTCACGCCAGGCATTCAGATCAAACACTATGTAGTGAACCCGAGAGCTCAGGAACTTTACGCAGCTCCTGTCCACAACCAAAAAGTACTGACCTGGGCCATGGTCTTTTACTGCATAAAGTGATCTGCTCATCTCAAATATTAAAGGGGTTTTTCAACATTGGACTACCCTGTTTCAATCAGCAGTTTGCATCAGTAAAAAAGCAACACTTATACTCCCCTCCGGTGTCAGCGCCATTGCAGCTGAGTCAGCACGAGCACCTCTCCTGGGGATCGGGTAACATTGTCCAGCTTCAGCTCTTACTTACTCTTGATTTCTGAGTCATCTAAAGATGGGGAGAGTGAGCCTGTGTGCCCACGATGCGTTTTTGGTGCAGATTTGCAGAGCGGAAACGCTCCAGAAACGCATTGCATACCTTATCCCTTGACTCCCTATGACATTCTGTAAGTTCTGTGCACATGGTCAGGATTTTGGGCAGAAAAAATATGGACATGACCAATTCTTGTGCGTTTCTGCATGCGTATTTGCCTAAACAATGCATTGTAAAAACGCATGGCAAATACGCATGCAATAATGCATCAAAAACGCGTCAAAAACGCATGTAAAAATGCATGCGTTTTTCTGCCAGGGAGATGCAGAAATGCTCAGGAAAATTTCTGCTTCATTTCTGCATCGTGGGCACTAAGCCTTAAAGCATCACTGATTACCCCCTGAAATCTCGTGACATAACAATGTCACGCAATCCTAGGGAGAGTGAGTGCTGACATCGTTGGTGTGAGTATAACTGTTGTTATTTTACTGGGGGAAAACATGCTCTTTGAGACAGGGTGGACATCCCCTTTAATACAAGAACCTCAATATGACTTATGGTTCATGTAGCATTATTTGGAATGTCCTATTTATTATATTGATGGCTGGACCAAACATGACAAAGACTTTGTATCTATTGTGTCCCCCCTATTTCCTTATAGATTGTAAGCTTGCGAGCAGGGCCCTTAGTCCCCCTGTAACTATTGAACTATGTTACTTTGTGATGTCTCTATTCTTTGTATATGTCACCACTTAATTGTAAAGTGCTGAGGAATATGATGCCACTATATAAATAAAGTTATTTATTATTATTATTCAAGGAAAACAATTCATATACTGTATGTATATATATTTATATATACTTTGACTCTTCATTTACTGTAGCAGTATTAAGTTTGACATCTAATGGAATAGATTTTTATAGCTTTCCAAAGAATTTACTTTTATCACTTTTGCACCCCTGATGCAATAGTATGTTACCATCAAGGTACACATGTGTGAAGTTATCTTAGGAGCAGAGTTCTCTTTATATTGGGTAGATGCTTGGTGTGTTATACAAAAATGATATGTTTTGAAAAAAATAAGACATTTTGTACAACCTCAAATCAATTTGCTACTCTTCAGACTTGCTCATCAGACTGCTAGGTACAGAAGAATGAGTTGACATTCCACAAAACATGTTTTCATGGCTCTATTGTAGTAGCAGTGTGCTTTACGTCAATCCATCTGACTCTTGGCATTGTGCTCCGTGATGTAAGGCATGCATGAAGCTACTGGGACATGGAATCCCATGTCATGAAGCTCCTAGCACAGGGTTCCTGCTGATGTTATTGAAAGAGAAATTTTGCAGTTATTGAGTCAGCAAAGTGATGGCTACTTTTATGCACCATGCGCCTCAGCACTCAGCGACCCGTTCTATAACTTTACATAATCTGATACTTTGTGACTGAATTGATGTGGTTTATTAAATGCTTGCAGCTGTAAGTGGAATATTTAGGAAGGAAGAGATTGCATATATTGATTTATTGGAATGGTGGCATCTTATAACAGTACCACATTCATATACAGTGAGCTCTTTAGTACATCTCATTTTTTCACAATGTTTGTAAAGGCAGACTGAGTGGCTAAGTGCACAATTTTAGACATCTATGGAAATTCAACTCAATAAAAAAAACATGAGTTCAATGAGTGCCCTTATACATTTGTTCATATTGTATAGTAGTCAGTGTATTCATAAATTTCCAGAAATGTCAAAGAGGAATGCTTTTTTACTGTGCTCTATCATTATATCATAGAGGGTAATAAACTGATAGAGGGATAAATTCCTCTGTAAAACACGTAAGATATCACAAACATTATTGACTAGGGATGAGCGAACCCGAACGGTAAAGTTTGGGGTTTGTATGGGACACGGTGCTGAATCCCAAACACTTCTTACTGTTTGTCCGTGTTATTGTTTGGGTTCGGCAGCCTAATAAAGCTTGTTGAAAGGCTGCAGTGCAGCCAATCAACAAGCTCTAACCCCTTTACAGCTTGGGGCGTAATAGTATGCAAGGCAGTTGCTTCGAAGTCAGATAGTTTAGATAGATAGGATCCTGTGTGGCTGTGAAATCGACTTCCGGCACATAAATTGTTTTTGTTATTAGTGTGGTTCAGACAGAGACAGCAGGCCACATTTCAGCCCAGAACTCTGTTGTCCACTCTTGAGATTGGGCTGCATGCAGGAGTACACCTTTGAAACTCTACTTTTTTCTGTTACTGCCATGCTACATACCGCAGGCCTTATCTCAGCTTGTATTTTTTTTGTGGTGAAATTCAGCTGTATCCAGAGCTCATCCACAGTAAAAAAAAATCTAATTTCTTCTGTTACTAACATGATACAACAGGCCTCATCTCAGCTTGTAATTTTTTGGTGGTGAAATTCAGCTGTATCCAGAGCTCATCCACAGTAAAAAAAAAATGTAATTTCTTCTGTTACTATCGTGATACATACAGCAGGCCACATCTCAGCTTGTAATTTTCTATTGGTGAAATTCAGCTGTATCCAGATCTTGTCCACAGTAAAATAATCTATTTTTTTCTGTTACTACTGTGCTACTGTTAGAACTCTCCTGTTTCATTTTTCCATCTTGTGTTTTGCGGTCATGTGAGCATCTGCCTTTTTATTCCAGCTCTGCCTTTTTGGCTGTGCTGGACATCAGTGTTGTTTTACTGTTTTTCTAGCCAGGTGCTTCTGTTCCTATATCTCTCAGTTCACTTGGTCCTTTGGGACCTCTAGTACTTTTTTGTCAGTTTATTTTTTGTGTTCTGCAACAACTTTCTCTGCTCCGGAGGTGTCCCATTTTTGCTCCAGTCCTTAGTTCTTTTCGGGACCCTTTCCCTTTATTCTATAGGTCTTCGTTCAGACTAGCCTAGGACTAAGGCAGGTCTGTTCGCTAGGAACAGGCAGCCCGCTACATCGTAGGGATTTTGCTTAGTCCTACTGTAGGGAAAGCTTTCCCCTTCTTTCCTTAGTTCTTGTTTGCAAATCATAACAGTAAGTCCAGCCCAAAAAATAAGGAAATATTAATACGGGGATTAGTATGGCTTCTGTCCAGGATTTGGCTCAACGCTTGCAGGGGTTGACTCTGGAGATGGCCAAGCTCCAGCAACACGTGAGTAGCTGTTCCGGAGCGCATTTTGTGGAACCCAAGGTAGGACTACCGCATGTTTTTTATGGTAAACAGCAAGACTTTTTTTTCTTTAAAAATGCTTGTTTGTTATACAGTGGTGGCCAAAAGTATTGGCACCTCTGCAATTCTGTCAGATAATGCTCAGTTTCTTCCTGAAAATGATTGCAATCACAAATTCTTTGGTATTATTATCATCATTTAATTTGTCTTTAATGAAAAAACACAAAAAGAAATGTCCAAATTGGATATAATTCCACACCAAACCTAAAAAAGGGGGTGGACAAAAGTATTGGCACTGTTTGAAAAATCATGTGATGCTTCTCTAATTCATGTAATTAACAGTAGAGATGAGCGTTGTTCTACTCGAACTGTTCGCCAATCTCAAATTCGAGCTGTTTTGGGCGGTGTTCGAGCCGTTCGGCGAACACGAACAATTTGAGAAAAATTCGGCTGTTGGAGGTTATGTTCGATAACTGTTCGTGCACCAAAATCATAACTGGATTTTTTCTCAGTAAGATCTCCATTTTTTTTTTCTCTTTCCCGCATTTACAGTGGGGAGGTGCAATCTGTCAGCCTATCAGCAGCGCACACACGGAGCGAAGTGCTTTTTTTCACACAAGCAAGGGCATGTGTCATTGGCAGTGTATGTCACATGTCCTTGCCCTATAAGACCAAGCCATTTTCCCCGTCGCCACCATTTTCTCACTGCTGCAGCTGCGTGTTAGACGGTACCGCTGTTGCTGTGTGCGCTATACCTTGTTAATTTCAAGCCAATTTTCGCACAAATCTACAGATAGCTTGGGAGTAGGGAATAGTTGTGATTGCAGTCCTTTTAAGGACTAGATTACAGCATTTCCTATGACTTTTATCAGGCAGGTCTGTGCTCTTAAATAGATAGATTGTGCGAGTAAAGACTAATTGTAATTGGAGTCCTTTTCAGGACTAGGTTACATCAGTTCCTATCAGTTTTTGCCAGGCAGGTCTGTGCCAGTGCTGTGCAAGTTTTTTTCACAGCATTTGGCTGAATCTAGCAAAGCTAATCCTTTTTGGCTATTGCAGAGTGTGTTAGTCAGTGGAGTAGCCTATCTGTGTTGCAAGATATACCACCTGTGTATAGAATACCAATTTTTTTACTGCACCTAGTGAAGTAAAATCTTTTGGGCATAGCATCATTCTATTAGTCCATCTATACTGACCTCCATCAGGTTGCAAATTGAATATAATTTTTTTCTGCATCTAGCTCTGAAAAAATATTGGGCTTCTAGCTGTGTGTGGGACTTGTTGTATTAGTCCATCTATACTGACCTCCATCAGGTTGCAAACTGCATATATTTTTTTCTTCATCTACCTCTGAAAAAATATTGGGCTTCTAGCTGTGTGTGGGACTTGTTCTATTAATCCATCTATACAGACCTCCATCAGGTTGCAAACTGAATATATTTTTTTCTGCATCTACCTCTGAAAAAATATTGGGCTTCTAGCTGTGTGTGGGACTTGTTGTATTAGTCCATCTATACTGACCTCCATCAGGTTGCAAACTGAATATATTTTTTTCTGCATCTACCTCTGAAAAAATATTGGGCTTCTAGCTGTGTGTGGGACTTGTTCTATTAATCCATCTATACAGACCTCCATCAGGTTGCAAACTGAATATATTATTTTCTGCATCTACCTCTGAAAAAATATTGGGCTTCTAGCTATGTGTGGGACTTGTTGTATTAGTCCATCTATACTGACCTCCATCAGGTTGCAAACTGAATATATTTTTTTCTGCATCTACCTCTGAAAAAATATTGGGCTTCTAGCTGTGTGTGGGACTTGTTCTATTAATCCATCTATACTGACCTCCATCAGGTTGCAAATTAAAAATAATTTTTATCTGCATCTAGCTCTGAAAAAATATTTGGCCTTCTAGCAGTGTGTGGGACTTTCTCTATTAGTCCATCTATACTGACCTCCATCAGGTTGCAAATTAAAAATAATTTTTATCTGCATCTAGCTCTGAAAAAATATTTGGCCTTCTAGCAGTGTGTGGGACTTTCTCTATTAGTCCATCTATACTGACCTCCATCAGGTTGCAAATTGAATATAATTTTTTTCTGCATCTAACCCAGCCAATAGTTTTGGCCTAATACCACAGTTTGGCCACTCAGCTCTGCTCGGTTCCCATCCATTGTTTTTTTGTGCAAACAACTCCAGAGTTGTTAATTAGTTAACCACCAAAATGAGTGGAAAAAGGCCTGCTGCTGGTGGAAAGGGGAATAGGCGTGTTGGGAAGGGGAAAAAAGGTTGTGTCCGTGGGGTAGGTGTTAAAGCAACAGTAACATCTGCAGAAGAAAGACCATCTTCCAGCCAAACTAAAATGTCTACTTCTTTTAGCGGACAATGTGATAAGATCCCTTTCTTACGGCCACGCCAATCGCTAAAAATTCCAGATGAGGCACAAAAACAGCAGGTGCTTCAACGGATATCAAGTGCTCCTTTAAGTGGGCTCTCCTCCACATCAACTTCAACATCACAAATACTCCAGTCCTCAAAGGTGTCACCCCAATCGCACTTGCTTCCTCACAGCTCCCAAATCTCCAGCTGCCCGTCTGAGTATGATGTAGAACAGATGGTTGAGTCTGCAGAGCTGTTTACTCATACTATAGCCTGGGAATCAGAGGTCGACTCCAGCGCTTCTGTGAATCCAGACGAGGAAATGATCTGCACTGATGCCCAGAATCTTTATGAGTCGGATCCAGGACCAGACGCAGAAGTTTCTGACCATAATGTAGACCCTCATTCCCAAACTGTAACTCCTGTTGGTGGAGACAATGAGGAAGACGATGATAAGACTCAAATACCTGATTGGAGCGACAACTTTAGTTTTTTGTCAGGGCAGGAACAGGTTGGCTCTGAGGACGACGGGTGTGATAACGCACAGGGTGATGATGATGAGGTTGGAGATCCCACTTACTGTCAACCCACAGTCAGCCAAGAGATGAGGTCAGCAGAGGAGGTGGAGGAAGATGCTAGTGACGACGATTTCAGGTTGCGCCTTCCTGGACAGAGACGTAGTACTGGAAGCACGTCAACAACTGCATCCTCAAACACAACTCTGCCTCTCACCACAAGTCATGGTGGCTCTTCAGGTCGCATGGGTGCTAAGCCTTGCATAGCCTGAGCATTTTTTCAGATCGATAAAGATGACCCAACTCGTGTTATCTGTAACATTTGTCAGCAAAAGCTAAGTAGAGGCCAAAAAATACATAGTTTGAGTACTTCATGCATGAACCAGCACATGGACATGAAGCATAAGTTGCAGTGGGAAGCTCAGTGTGCTACAATGCGGCCTAGCCGGCCGGGCCAACCACCGTCTGCCATATCTTGTGCATCCGCGGCCTCTTCATCCTCTGTGACTGGGGGGACAGCAGTCACACCTGTTTTGGGGCGCAGACCTGCCACCTCTTTACCCGCAACAGCCAGCGTGATTGGCAGGTCATCATTTTCTTTGGAGGTGGTAACACCAGCTGGTGTTGAGCGCTGTCCGACATCGATAGCACCACCTTTGGATCAAGGCAACCTAACATGTCCGCCTGCATCTTCCTCACAGACCGGCAGTTTGCCGGGGACACCCTTATCAACCCCGTCTAAGCACAATAGCCAGCCCTCGGTCCCTCAGATGTGGACAAGTAAAAGACCATTTCCTCCTAGCCATGAGAAAGCTAAGAGGTTGAATTTCACCATCTGCAAGTTCTTGGCTACCGAAATGCTGCCTTTCCGCCTGGTGGACACAGAGGATTTTCGAGACCTTATGTCCGTCGCAGTGCCCCAGTACCAGATGCCCAGTCGGCACTACTTCTCAAAGAAAGGTGTGCCTGCGCTCCACCAGCATGTCGCACACAACATCACCGCTTCTTTGAGAAACTCTGTGTGTGACAGGGTGCATTTCACCACAGACACTTGGACGAGTAGGCATGGACAGGGGCGTTACATGTCGCTGACTGGGCACTGGGTAACTATGGTGACAGCAGGACAAGGGGCTGCTGTCCAAGTCTTGCCGTCCCCACGAGTTGTGCGTCAATCCTCTTTATGTCAAAGTTCCTCCACTGCTTCTGCCTCCTCAACCTCCTCTCGGTCTTCCACCTGCACCCAAAGCCTGTCTGGTCATGCCACAAGCTTTCTAACTGCGCAGAAGGGATCCTGCACACCTCCTTACTATGCTGGCAGTAGGGCTCAACGTCATCAGGCGGTTTTTACATTGAAATGTCTGGGAAATGTGAGTCATACAGCTGAGGAGTTGTGGTCAGCTCTGGAGAACCAATTTCATGAATGGTTGTCTCCACTGGACCTGAAACCAGGGAAGGCCGTGTGCGACAATGCTGCAAACCTGGGTGCGGCCCTTTGCCGGGGCAATGTCACACACGTGCCTTGTATGGCTCACGTGTTGAACCTGGTTGTCCAGCAATTTTTAGCCCACTATCCCAGACTAGATGGCCTTCTGCAGAGGGCACGGTCGCTGTGTGCTCACTTTCGCCGTTCACATCCCGCAGCTCAGCGACTTACATCTCTACAGAAGTCGTTGGGCCTGCCACTTCACCGGTTAAAATGCGATGTGCCTACCCGGTGGAATTCAACTCTGCACATGTTGCAGCGACTGTGGCAGCACCGACAAGCCCTGGTGCAATACGTTCTGACGTATAGCCTGGGCCAACGAGATCCAGAGGAGGGGCAAATCACGCTGGAGGAGTGGTCTCAGATCAGGGACCTATGCACCCTTCTGCACAGTTTTGAAATGGCGACGAAGATGTTTAGTGCTGACGATGCCATTATCAGCATGACTATTCCGGTGATTTACATGCTGGAGCACATGTTAAACAGAATTCGGAGTCAGGTGGTGGCACAAGAGGAGGTGGAGGAAGTAGAGGAGGAGGAGTTGTATGCGGAAGGGCTAACATCTGCAAGGTCCAGACGGTCGGCAGCACCAAGGCGGCAGGCATGTGAGGGTGGGGGAGATGGTTTTACCAGGGCGCATGGTAGCAGCCAAACAAGTGAGGAAGGTGCAGGAGCCCAGGAAGAAGTGGAGGACGAACTGATGGAAGACTCATCAGATAAGGGAGACCTTGATCACATTTCTGTTGTGCGAGGTTGGGGGGAGAGGACAGAGGAAGGAAGCATGATTGTTACCTCGCCACCAACACAACAGGGACTTGGTGCTCCTGGATGCGCAACACACATGAGTGCCTTCTTGCTGCACTACCTGCAACATGACCCTCGAATTGTGAGAATTAGAAATAATCCTGACTACTGGGTTGCCACACTGTTAGATCCCCGGTACAAAAGTAAATTTGCAGAAATTATTCCTGCCATAGAAAGGGATGCACGCATGCAGGAGTTTCAGCAGAGACTGTTGCAGAATCTTACATGTGCTTTTCCACAAAATACCAGTGGTGCACGTAGTGAATCTCACAGTTCCAACTTGCCAACCGTGGGACCGTCAAGTGTTCAGCACTCAAACCGTAACAGAACCACAGTATCTGCTGGTAACATCAATTTTGCGGAATCATTTCACCACTTTTTTAGCCCATCCTTTGCAAGGCCACAGGAGACAAGAAGTCTGACACATAGTCAACGCCTAGAGACGGTGGTACAGGAGTATCTCCAAGTAAACATTGAAGCCACGACTGTGTCACTGGACCCTTGCTCTTTTTGGGCTTCCAATCTGGATAAATGGCCGGAGCTAGCCACTTACGCCTTGGAGATTTTGTCATGCCCCGCAGCCAGCGTTCTGTCTGAACGTGTGTTCAGCGCTGCTGGTGGTGTGCTGACAGATAAGCGCACGCGGCTCTCCACTGATAATGTAGACAGACACGTTCATAAAGATGAACAAATCATGGATCCGAAACGACTTTTCTACCCCTGTGTCATCCTGGGGAGAGTAAAAGCTTGATGATTGGTTAAAATCACCCTACCAACCGTTTTAAGCTTTCAAATTACTAATCATGTTTATCTGTATCTTGGCTGGAAAATAGTTTGGGCTTTGTAGCAGTGTGCAGCACTGATTCTATTAGGCCATCTATAATAAGCTCCACCAGATTTAAAATTACTAATCATGTTTATCTGTATCTTGACTGGAAAATAATTTGGGCTTTGTAGCAGTGTGCAGCACTGATCCTATTAGGCCATCTATACTAAAGCTTCACCAGATTTAAAATTAGTAATAATTTTTAGCTGCATCTAGCCCGGAAAATAATTTTGGGGCTCCGAGATGCGCAAGACACATAAGTGCCTTCTTGCTGCACTACCTGCAGCATGACCCTCATATTGTCAGAATTCGAAGTAATCATGACTACTGGGTTGCCACACTCTTAGATCCCCCAAACTTTTCGATCAACCTTTTCATTTTAATAAAGACCAAAAAAATGGTCATTTTTGAAATTATAAGCATTAGCAGGTTGTTAGAAACTGAAATCAAACAGTTTTCAACTCAAAACTTTATTCTAGGTGATGTTACATTTTCACATAGGACCCCTTGTTCGAAAGGAGCTTCTGAACTCTCTCGTCCATTGAATTTGTCAGGTTTTGAATGGTTTCTGCTTCAATTGTTTTGCATGAGAACAGAATACCCTCCCAGAGCTGTTGCTTAGATGTGAACTGCCTCCCGCCATCATAGACACTCCTTTTAATGATGCTCCAAAGGTTCTGAAAGGGGTAGAGGTCAGGGGAGCATGGGGGTCACACCATAAGTTTGTCCCCTTTTATGCCCATATCAGCCAGAGATGCAGATGTTTTATGTGCAGCATGAGATGGTGCATTATCATGCAGAAAAATGATCTTGCTGTGAAATACACGGTTCTTCTTCTTGAACCATGGCAGGAAGTGCTGTTTGAGAAAATCCACATACATTATGGAGTTCATCTTTAGCGCCTTCAGGGATCCTAAAGGGGCCGACAATCTCTCTCCCCATCATTCCAGCCCAAAACATTACTCCACCTCCTCCTTGTTGGTGCTGTAGCCGTGTTTGCGTGGGGTGTCCATCAACCAGCCATCCTCCACTCCATCCATCTGGACCATCGAGCGCTGCACGGCACTCATCCGTGAACAAAACAGTTTTGAAATCAGTCTTCATGTAATGTTTGGCCCACTGGAGCCGTTTCTGCTTGTGTGAAGTGGATAGAGGAGGTCGACAGGATGGCGTATGCACAGCTGCAAACCTCTGAAGGACCCTGCATCTTGTTGTTCGGGGGACGTTGGAGGCACAAGCAGCTTCAAAAACTTGTCTGCTGCTATGACAAGGCTTTTTTGCCGCTGCTCTTTCAACCTGACGTAATTGCCTGTAGGAAAGAGTCCTCAATTTGCCCTTATCAGCACACACACGTGTGTACTGTGAATCAGCTACATACTTCTTGATTGCCAAGACACTTCATCCTGATCATCGCACAATGTTGATTGTAGTCATGCCTTGACCTAAACACTCCACAATTTGTTGCTTCTCAGCAGCCGACACATCCTTTTTCTTTCCCATTTTGGCAGAAAATGTAGGCTGCATAATAATGTGAGAGAGCCTTCTTAAGTAGTCTTGCCTTTCATTGGACACACCTGCCAAACTAATTAGCACAGGTGTCTGCAATTGCTTACAGTGATATAAAGAGCCCTGACACACATCACCATCAATGAGTTTAACTGACAAACAAACAAATTCTTCCCTTATCACTCCTAAACACTTTTTGCATAATAATTTGGAACGCAGTGTACATGTGCTTTTCCACAAAACAACAGTGGTTCACGTAGTGAATCTTACAGTTCTAACTTGCCAACCGTGGTCTGTATGGAGTTGTTCAATAAAGGGCCCAAAATTAAGATAACATAGATGGGAGAGGTCTCTATGAATAGGAATTCCTAAGTATTTGATAACCTGTGAGGGCCATGCAAAGGGAAAGTTGGACTGGATGGAATCCTATATGGATTTGGGGAGGGAGACATCGAGGGCGTCAGACTTTGCTGCATTGATTTTAAAATTTGACCATGTAACAAAGTGATCTATTTCAGCCATAACAGCATGGATGGATATATGTGATTGAGTGATATATACTAGGACATCATCAGCAAATGGAGAGCACTTGTACTCGGTGCCTCCCACCTCAATCCACCTAATATTGGGGTTATGGCGAATTGATGAGAGCAGGTGCTCCGTCACTAGGATGTATAAGAGAGGGGACAGAGGACATCCCTGCCTTGTCCCATTGGTGATTGTGAAAGGTGATGAAAATGTTCTGACGCACCCCCTGGGCCTTGGGACACCCGGAGCCGGACCCTTTTTGGTGGATGCTGGTGGTTGTAGTCTTCGTGGCGGCGACCCGGTTCCGTGGCTCAGGGTGGTCAAACCAGTGGCGGAACTATTTATGTGGTTTTGATGTTTAAATGTCTGACTACGCCACCCGTGGATTGCGGTCAGAGTGAACCGCCGCTACAGGGCAGACCGCTGAGGCTGGTGTTGTGGGTGCAGCAGAGCGTAGCATAACTCCCCACGGGAGGAGTATAGCCTCAGGGCAGTGTATGCGGAGGATGGGGGTGATGGTGCAGGGCAGCAGCAGTAACGACACGGAGTCAGTGATGCAGTTCAGGGCCTTTACTCACAGTTCTTATTATCTAGACACGTCTGCAGGTAACGGCTGCCCACGTTGTACTGTGCTCACCAGGTGAGGGGCTCAGACAACTCCCAGATAACTTTGGAGCGCTTCACAGGACCCCCTTTGTGTGTCCTTTGTCTGGCCTTTCTTACCAACACTTCTGTCCGGCTTCCTCGGGCCTCCTCTTGGTAAACTTGGCGCCAGTTTCCCTGACCCTATGTGGTGCCTTCCTAGCGGGTGTAGCGAGGGGCTGCGCCACATAAAATGTCAGAGCCTCCGGTTTCTAGCTGAGGGTCATTTCCTGCCTCCACTAGTTCGGGGACCAGTCTCCCCCTTTGGCCTGACCCCTTCACGCAGGTGGATTCGGGCGTGCGGTGGCGACTCGCCCGTCCGCACCCCTGGGATCCCTTCATTCCTCGTTTCTGGAGCCTTCTCCGCTCCTCTTCCTTCCTTCTCCCTCTTGCAGGCCTGGGCCTCTGTTACTAGGCCCGCCTCTGGAACAGAGCTCATGCAGAGCCCCTGCTCCCTGCCACTTCTGCTCAGACTTCTCTGCACTGAACTAAGATGGTGCCCACCTTTTATACTCCCTTCTCAATGCACCCAGGAACTGCTTCCTCCCTGCTCCTGCACTACAGGGTTCCCCTTCCTCAGTGTTCCCTCCCCCCACTCCAGCCAGGGACAGGGACTGTTGTGCCCTTCTCAGGGGCATATTGGTCGCCCTGCCCACGGCAATGTGGTGTAATGCATGCAGGTGTCGGGTCCTGATCCACACTCCATCCTTACCTGAGAGTGAGATATCACACCTCTGGGTGAGGTGCAATTCGTCTGTAGCAACCGAGCCCTCAGGGTGCTACAGTTCCATTTATCTTCAGCCTAGGTGACGTATTGTGATACAGGGCCGTGATTTTGGCTATAAAAGGGTCCCCTAGACCCCTACCCCAAGCTTTTTAAGAGAATCATATATGGCGTGTCAGGAGACTCTATGGAATGCTTTCTCAGCATCCAACGAGAGTATCTACTTACAAATTTTTAACTGCATCTAGCCCAGGAAATACTTTGTGCCTAGTAGCAGTGTCTGCTAGTCAGCAGATTATCCCGGCTGTTAAGCAAGCTACACCACCTGTAGTTTGGACACTTAATTTTTTCAAAGGAAATGCTTCGGGACCACGGGATACTCAGTGAAGAGCATCAGGAGGCACCCCAAGGCATAGGGGCTGGGACTGGCAGTAGGATGCCTTGCGGTGGACAGCCGAGCTCGATCCTTATAAAAGCTTTTTAACTGCAGCAGCTTTAGTGGACGCTACTGGAGCTGGAATTACGCGGCTGCTGGCATGATACTTGCCCTCCAATAGATCCTTGTAAATGGATTTAAAGTGTATTCATTCAAATTAGAGAGACAATTTAAATTAAAAAACTTAGAGCTGCCTCCACCACAGGGGGGCTCGCTCGACCCACCAGCGGACAGGCACCAGTATTGGGAGAGGGGGGCTGGCCGTCAGGGTTCACCGCGGCTCTGGCACAAACCCGGCGACACGGAGGTGGCACGGGCAGGAGCGGACTGAACGTGTCGGCTTCTCACTTTTTCTATTTTAGAAGGGCATGACATGCCTATATCTGTGTCTCCCCCTCCTTTTACTCCTCCACCTCTTTTCTTTTCTCATGACTATATGTACTTGTCACTTTTCCATGTGTTAGTTGTGTCTTCTGAGCAGTTTGTCAGCTTTTGGACACCTTTGAAGGTGTTTTCTATGTGTTTCTATGTGTTTTTGTTTGCCTGCCATTGGTTTTAACGGTGTTCGAAGGTGTTCGACGAACAGTTCGACGAACAGTTCGGCGAACACACGGGTGTTCGACGAACCGAACCGAACTCGAACACTACGGGGGTGGCTCAACACTAATAGGCAGACCTCAACTATGAGAGACAAAATGAGAAAACAAATCCTGAAAATCACATTGTCTGATTTGGAAAGAAATTTTTTTAAAATTTTGGTGGAAAATAAGTATTTGGTCAGTTACAAAAGTTCATCTCAATACTTTGTTATATATTCTTTGCTTGCAATGACAGAGATCAAACGTTTTCTGTAATTCTTCACAAGGTTGACACACACTGTTGCTGGTATGTTGGACCATTCCTCCATGCAGATCTCCTCTAGAGAAGTGATGTTTTGGGGCTGTCGCTGGGCAACACAGACTTTCAACTCCCTCCAAAGGTTTTCTATAGGGTTTTGATCTAGAGACTGGCTAGGCCACTCCGAACCTTGAAATGCTTCTTACGAAGGCACTCCTTTGGTGCCCTGGTGGTGTGCTGGGGATCATTGTCATGCTGAAAGACCCAGCCACGTTTCATCTACAATGCCAATGGAAGGAGGTTTGCACTCAAAATTTCATGATACATGGCCCCATTCATTCTTTCATGTACACTGATCAGTCATCCTGGTCCCTTGGCAGAGAAACAGCCCCAAAGCATGATGTTGCCACCCCTATACTTCACAATAGGTATGGTGTTCTTTGGATGCAACTCAGCATTCTTTCTCATCCAAACAAGACGAGTTGTGTTTCTACCAAACAGTTCTACTTTGGTTTCATCTGACCATATGACATTCTCCCAATACTCTTCTGGATCATACAATTGCTCTGTAGCAGACTTCAGATGGGCCCAGACATCTAATGGCTTTAACAGGGGGACACGTCTGGCACTGCAGGATCTGAGTCCCTGGCAGCGTAGTGTGTTAATGATGGTAGCCTGTGTAACGTTGGTCCCAGCTCTCTGCAGGTCATTCACTAGCTCCCCCAATGTGGTTATGGGATTTTTGCTCACCATTCTTGAGATAATTTTGACCCCACGGGGTGAGATCTTGTGTGGAGCCCCAGATCGAGCGAGATTATCAGTGGTCTTGTGTGTCTTCCATTTTCTAATTATTGCTCCCACAGTTGATTTCTTCACACCAAGCTGCATGCCTATTGAAGATTCAGTCTTCCCAGTCTGGTGCAGGGCTACAATTTTGTTTCTGGTGTCCTTCGAAAGCTCTTTGGTCTTCACCTTAGTGGAGTTTGGAGTGTGACTGTTTGAGGTTGCGGATAGGTGTCTTTTATACTGATAACAAGTTCAAACAAGTGCCAGTACTACAGGTAATAAGAGGAGGACAGAGGAGCCTCTTAAAGAAGAAGTTACAGGTCTGTGAGAGCCAGAAATCTTCCTTGTTTGTAGGTGACCAAATACTTATTTTCCACCAAAATTTGAAAAAAAATTCTTTCCAAATCAGACAATGTGATTTTCAGGATTTGTTTTCTCATTTTGTCTCTCATAGATGAGGTCAATTACAGACCTCTCTCTTCTTTTTAAGTGAGAGAACTTGCACAATTGGTGGCTGACTAAATACTTTTTTCCCCACTGTACATTTGCTTTCTACATGACACAGATCCAATTGAAAGAAGTGGTACCAAGTAATTCCAAAATTTTTCCTAGTAAAATAAACATAGAGATACAATATGCATGGAAAATGTTCAAGAAAATAAATATTTGATAAAAATATAAGCACCTATTAACAAAAATGTATAGTATGATCTCATATCAATAGCCTCATAATATTATGTATACTAGATACAGCATGTGTAATAGCTTTCTACGTGGAACACTAAACGTTTATTTTATTTTAATGACATATTTAAAGATTTCATTAAAAGTGAAATAGTATGCTTTTGTCAGATTGGTGGACATTTTGATAGCAATCATGCATATCAGACTCTTCGTATTTATGATTAAGACATCAGAATCAATTTTGCCTATTTTATCTTCATAATGATTCCAGCGAAGCGAGATGAAATTGTGTTCAGCTCTCTTTATTCAAACACATTTGTATGTTTATTACGTCCTTCACCTATAGTGACTTTTGGCAGTTTTAAACTTATTGTTAATTAACTTTTCTGCTCAAATTCTTGCAAGCTGGACTACAATGATAAGTTATCCAGCTAAACCAATAAATCTTGAAGCAATTTCATAAACATTGTTATTTAATCTAAATTGGATTTTCCATCAATGAAGTCAAATGAATTATTTAATGCCACATTATTATACACTAGAATAGAATACTTTTGCATCAAAATATATATTTTGTTGATCTGAATGCTACAAGTGTTTACAAAGAAATAAAGTGTAAACTTAGAAGCATGCATGTCAAAGGCGTAACTTGTATCTCTTAGGTCCCAAAGAAAAATTGTATGAATAACCCCTACTTAGCATGTGCACTTTATAATTTTGGTCTCTTCTCATGTGAAAGGCATCAGACTTGGGTGTAGCTGCTTCTACAAACATTAGAGCTATGCCTCTAATTTTTGTAATATTAAAGAGAACCGGTTACAACTCTTAAGTCTCCAAAAATAATGGAAGCAGCGGAGAATATCCTCATAAAGCAAATAGATGAAGCACAGACTCAAGGAGAAGTCATTATTTTGGGGACAAAATACCCTGAAATACATTGGGAAACAGAAACCTGTAGTTCAAGCAAAGGTAATAGGTTTTTGACAACTTTGAGAGACAAATACTAGTGTTGAGCGAGCATGCTCGACATTGCTCGGTACTCGCACGAGCATCTCACTACTCGGGATGTTGGGCGAGCACCGAGCATTTTTGGGTTACTCGGGCGGGAGCTTGGGTCTCCGCCCTGCACATTTGGCGCTCTTTACAGAGCCAATGAACATGCAGGGATTGCCAGCCAGTCACTGTAATGCCGCAGCCATGTGATTGGCTGACTGCACAGCGTCACCTCGAGTATTTAAAACCGGGCGCCGCCATCTTGGACACAGTTGCTCCGGATCAGACAGTGTAGGGAGAGTGCTGCTGAGCTAGGGAAAGATTTATACTGCAAAATAGTTAGTGTAGGGTTTCTAAAGCCTGAAAAATCAAACAAACAGTCCTTCTGAGGACTGATATCCATCCAAGATATCAGGCGGCAGGCAGGCAGGCAGGCTATATAGGAGACGCAGTGGTTATACCAACAAACACTGCATTATAGTCCTGTGTGCTGCTGCTGCTCGAATTGCTAGACTTAGCCCCATGTCTAAGGGAAGGAAGATTCCTTTTTATTTCATCTACAGTACAGACCAAAAGTTTGGACATACCTTCTCATTTAAAGATTTTTCTGTACATTCATGACTATGAAAATTGTACATTCACACTGAAGGCATCAAAACTATGAATTAACACATGTGGAATTATATACTTAACAAAAAAGTGTGAAACAACTGAAAATATGTCTTATATTCTAGGCTCTTCAAAGTAGCCACCTTTTGCTTTGATGACTGCTTTGCACACTCTTGGCATTCTCTTGATGAGCTTCAAGAGGTAGTCACCAGAAATGGTCTTACAACAATCTTGAAGGAGTTCCTAGAGATGCTTAGCACTTGTTGGTCCTTTTGCCTTCACTCTGCGGTCCAGCTCACCCCAAACGATCTTGATTGGGTTAAGGTCTGGTGACTGTGGAGGCCAGGTCATCTGGCGTAGCACCCCATCACTCTCCCTCTTTGCAAATAGCCCTTACACTGCCTGGAGGTGTGTTTGGGGTCATTGTCCTGTTGAAAAAGAAATGATGGTCCAACTAATTGCAAACCGGATGGAATAGCATGCCGCTACAAGATGCTGTGGTAGTCATGCTGGTTCAGTATGCCTTCAATTTTGAATAAATCCCCAGCAGAGTCACCAGCAAAGCACCCCCACACCATCACACCTCCTCCTCCATGCTTCACAGTGGGAACCAGGCATGTAGAGTCCATCCGTTCACCTTTTCTGCGTCGGACAAAGACACGGTGGTTGGAACCAAAGATCTCAAATTTGGACTCATCAGACCAAAGCACAGATATCCACTGGTCTAATGTCCATTCCTTGTGTTCTTTAGCCCAAACAAGTCTCTCCTGCTTGTTGCCTGTCCTTAGCAGTGGTTTCCTAGCAGCTGTTTTACCATGAAAGCCTGCTGCACAAAGTCTCCTTTTAACAGTTGTTGAAGAGATGTGTCTACTGCTAGAACTCTGTGTGGCATTGACTTGGTCTCTAATCTGAGCTTCTGTTAACCTGCGATTTCAGAGGCTGGTGACTCTGATAAACTTATCCTCAGAAGCAGAGGTGACTCTTGGTCTTCCTTTCCTGGGGCAGTCCTCATGTGAGCCAGTTTCTTTTTAACGCTTGATGGTTTTTGCAACTGCACTTGGGGACACTTTCAAAGTTTTCCCAATTTTTCGCACTGACTGACGTTCATCTTTTAAAGTAATGATGGCCACTCATTATTCTTTACTTAGCTCCTTTTTTCTTGCCATAATACAAATTCTAACAGTCTATTCAGTAGGACTATCAGCTGTGTATCCACCAGACTTCTGCACAACACAACTGAGGGTCCCAACCCCATTTGGAAGGCAAGAAATTCCACTTATTAAACCTGACAGGGCACACCTGTGAAGTGAAAACCATTTCCGGTGACTACCTCTTAAAGCTCATCAAGAGAATGTCAAGAGTGTGTGTGACGCCTCAAAGCCTTCTGTAAGCCCCTTACCCTGGGAGATGGGGGACTCTGAGTCGGGTCCTGTGATGGAGAGATGGGGTGCAGCCGTGGCCCGGACCCGCTCCGTGCCCAGGGACGTCATATTAAAAAGGATGGTATGGGCTTATCCGGATTGAGTGGCTGATTACGACTACGCCACCTGTGGCTCCTGGTGAAGGCCACCAGCGTTACTGCAGTCCGCCGAGGCATGGTGTTATGGCAGCTGACATTGTTACTACTCCCCACAGGCGGAGCAGGGCCTCAGGGCAGAAGAACAGGACGGAGGGGGTAGTAGTCCAGGAGGTCTGGTTCTGCGTAGTGCGGTGTAGTGCAGAATAAAGAGTCCGGAGGCCATAGGGGTGAACTTCCAAGGCTTTACTCATGAAAGAGATGGCAGTAGGAAGGCGACTCCCTGCTCCTCGCGGGGTCCTGCGGTCACCAGAGACGAAGAGGGTACGACAACCTCCGAGTAAGTCCAATGTTAAATCAGGACCCTGCACCAGAGTGTTCCTAGACTTCAGACTGGGTCCTTTCCTGTCTGTGTGTGCGTGGATAGGCCAGGTCTCCCTCTGAACTTCACTCAGAAAAAAGGGTACGGGTGGCAGCGCCATTCCTTCAGTTACCCGGTGGGATCCTCAGGGCCAACCGGGCTTTCCCGACCAGGACGTGGAGTAGCAAGGTCGGGTGTCGGGGGCCGGTACCCCTCTTGCAGCCGGAATCCATCTGAATAGATCAGGTTGGCGAGGACAGGTGGCGTATACCGCTCCATCTGCATCCTCCCTGGGATCCATTTGCTGTGGTGCTACACTCTTAAGCTCCGGGCCTTCTTGGTCATGGTCCCTGACCGGGCTGAGACATACATTATCGGCAGCCTGCCCCTCTACCCAAGGCCAAGGTACGAGGGCGGTGTCTCCATCTGATGTAGGCCGACACAGGATCCGTGTCCAGGGTAGGAGGTCACAGTAGAACAGTCAAAGAACCATCAAAAGACATCAAAAGGACCATGAACCAAGATGGCTGGGTATTAAATATGAATTATTAAGTGTCACTAAAATGTGAGTCCTCCACCCTCACCCACTAAATGGTTCCCCTATCTCTTTGATCCCCAGTCTCCTGATAACCAGGAGGGCAGCACCTAGTGCATTCTAGCCCCCTCTGGAGGGAGAAGTGTGGTGTTGGATGTGGAGGAAGGGTCCTGACCATCGCACTGTTCTTACCTCAGAGGAGGAACACTACACTCCATTTGAGAAGTGCAGCATTCCTGTGGCGGTCGAACCCTCAGGGGCGCCACATGTGCAAAGCAGTCATCAAAGCAAAAGGTGGCTACTTTGAAGAACCTAGAATATAAGACATATTTTCAGTTGTTTCACACTTTTTTGTTAAGTATATAATTCCACATATGTTAATTCATAGTTTTGTTGCCTTCAGTGTGAATGTACAATTTTCATAGTCATGAAAATACAGAAAAATCTTTAAATGAGAAGGTGTGTCGAAACTTTTGGTCTGTACTGTAAATCCTCTTTTTTATTTTTTTTCCTCAGTCAGACTGAACAAATACCCGTCTTGTTAACCTTTTGGTACCCCCCACCCAAAAAAAAAAATTGAGTGTGTCTGTGAGTGTTCAGACACACATATGTCTATTTAAAAGAGTCTGGTTTCGGCAAGATAACTAGAACTGTGGTTTTGCAGTTCCACGGTTCAAATCTCTGTATTATACACTTTTTTGCCTTTTTTACATAAAAAAAAACAGTTTGAGTGTCTCGCTGACTGTTCAGAAACAAATATATCTATTTAAAAAAGTCTGGTATACGCCAGGAAATTAGAACTGTGGTTTTCCTTTTCCACGGTTCAAATCTGGGTGTTATCCACCTTTTTGCCTTTTTTCCATAAAAAAAACAGTTTGAGTGTCTCGGTGACTGTTCAGACACAGATATATCTGTTTAAAAGAATCTGGTGTAGGCCAGAGAACTAGAATTGTGGTTTTCCTCTTCCACGGTCCAAATCTCCTTTTTATTACCCTTTTGCCATTGATATTGTCAGTGTAAGCTATTTTACTTCATTTACAATGGGCAAGGCGAAAGGCAAGGGACGTGGAATTGGACGTTTTGGTGATGGTGCGTGCAGACAACGGGGCCGTGGCCAAGGTGAAAATGTGCCACAACCAACAGCCACATCTTCTCGCTCCCAGTTCTTGACCGAATTACTATGGAAGCACACAACAACACCACTATTGTGAACTGATCAGTGTAAACAAGTTATTAATTGGATAGCAGATAATTCTTCCAGTCACCTGGGCACCACCACCTCTGGTCTGTCTTCCACACGGTCAAGTCTTAGTAGCAGTGAGTCTCGACCGCATACTCCTCCTCACCCTGATGCTCCTTCCTCCCACCATGCCAAGTGTCGTCAGACAGCAACTGATCCCACAGTTGGACACTCTGAAGAGCTGTTCACTGGTCCATTTCCATATTTGGGCCCCTCGCCTGCTCCGCTTGAAGAGGTGGAAGAGGAGATCCCATGTAGCGATGGCCAAATATTTCAACAGCCACGGACACAGGAAGTCGACGCTGGCAATTTGTCACAAGAGGTGGACGATGACGAGATACAATTGCCACGAAGTGAGGAGGAGGACCGTGGTGTGGTAGTGTAAGAGGAGGAGGTGGTGGATGATCTAATAACTAACCCAACGTGGCAGGAGGACATGCAGAGCGAGGCCAGCAGCACACAGAGGGAGGGAGGCAGAGTACCCCAACAGGCAGGAAGAAGCAGTGTGGTGGCCGCAGACAGAAAGCCGGCAACCGTTCCCTGTAACACCAACACGAGGGACGTTGCCAGTACAACTGGTAGGTCTTCCAGAGTCTGGAATTTTTTTAAAGACTCTGCTGATAACCCCAGAAAGGCCATTTGTACCACCTGCCAGGCCAGCATCAGCAGGAGTGACAAAACTACCAGCTTGACCACCACCAGCATGATCAGGCACATGTCAGCAAAGCACCCGACTTTGTGGGGCGAACCCCAGGGTCCACGATCAGTGTCAGTGGGTGTCACCACTGCTTCTTCCGCTGCTGTGCATGTAAGAGAACCCCCTGTTGTGCGTACAAGGAAATCCCCTATCCATACTGCATGCAAAGATGCCCCCTCCTCTCAGTCTTCACTTGTTATGGCAGTTTCTCAAGAAACAGCATCAACGTCCACGTCCACATCCCACCGCAGCATTCAATTGTCCATATCCCAGACCTTTGAACGAAAGCGCAAATACACAGACAATGACCCACAGGCCACAGTCCTAAATTCGCACATTTTACGACTGCTTGCGTTGGAAATGCTGCCTTTTAGACTGGTGGAGACGGAATCCTTCCGCAACCTTATGGCGGTGGCAATCCCTCGGTACTCGGTCCCCAGCCGACACTATTTTGCCCGGTGTGCCATCCCCGTACTACACAAGCACGTGTCCCAAAACATCTGCCGTGCCCTCAACAATGCAGTTACTGGGAGAGTCCACCTGACAACGGACACGTGGACAAGTGCTTGTGGCCAGGGACGGTACATCTCCCTGGCGGCACGCTGGGTAAGCATAGTGGAAGCTGGGATCCAGTCGGACCTTGGGACTGAACACATCCTCCCCACACCAAGGATTGCGGGCCCTATGTCAGTCAGAGTTGCCCGCACAGTGTACAGCTCCTGCGCATCATCCTCCTCCTCATGTTCAGCCTCCATCTCAGATATCACCACATGAGTTACAAGCTGGAAGCACTGCAGTACTGCCTCAGCCAAGCGGCAACAGGCTGTGCTGAAACTCATAAGCTTAGGTGATAAACCTCACACTGCTTGTGAGTTGTGGACAGCTGTGAAAAAGCATGCAGATCTGTGGCAGAGACCGCTGAACCTACATCCAGGCAAGGTCGTGTGTGACAATGGCCGTAACCTGGTGGCGGCTCTGAGGCGAGGCGAGATCACACACGTACCATGCCTGTCTCATGTGCTTAACCTCGTGGTTCAGCGGTTTCTTAAATCGTACCCCGAGTTGCCAGATCTGCTCGTCAAAGTACGCCGCCTGTCAGCTCATTTTTGCAAGTTGGCTACAGCTTCCTCCGCCCTTTCTGTGTTGCAGCAGCGTTTGCAGCTTCCTGCACACCGACTGATGTGTGATGACCACACACGTTGGAACTCTACCGTCCACATGTTGCAAAGGATTTGTGAGCAGAAGAGAGCAGTTGTGGAGTACCAGCTGCAACAAGGCCGTCGATATTCAGGTCAGACTCCACACATAAGACCTCAGGAGTGGACCTGGATGTCAGACATATGTACCATCCTGACAAACTTTGAGGAGTCCACCAAGATGTGGAGTGGCGATGACGCCATCATTAGCGTCAGCATCCCTCTTGTCTGTCTTTTGCAGCGCTCTCTGTAGAATTAAAGAGGAGGCATTGCAGCCAGAGTATGATGAGATGGATCAAGAAGCCGTAGCGGGTGATTACACACAGCCCAGCCTCATCTCATCCCAGCGTGCATTGGGGGACAAAGAGGGAGAGGAGGAGGAGGAGGAGGAAAAACAGGAGCTGTTATCATGAGCTGTAGATGGTAGTACCTGTACAACTGTCATACCGTTGGTTCAGCGTGGGTGGCCTGAGGACAGGGGGTGAGGAGGAGGAGGAGATCATGGTCAGTCGTCATCTTGGTGAGGACACGGAAGTCTTACCCATTACCAGTCTGGCACGCATGGCTGACTTTATGTTACACTGCCTTAACTGTGACCCTCGCGTTGTCAAAATGTTGCAAAGGATTTGTGAGCAGAAGAGAGCAGTTGTGGAGTATCAGCTGCAACAAGGCCGTCGATTTTCAGGTCAGACTCCACACATAAGACCTCAGGAGTGGACCTGGATGTCTGACATATGTACCATCCTGACAAACTTTGAGGAGGCCACCAAGATGGTGAGTGGCGATGACGCCATCATTAGTGTCAGCATCCCACTTGTCTGTCTTTTGCAACGCTCTCTGCAGAGAATTAAAGAGAGGCATTGCAGCCAGAGTATGATGAGATGGATCAAGAAGCCGTTGCAGGCGATTATACACAGCCCAGCCTCATTTCATCCCAACGTGCATTGGGGGACAATGAGGGAGAGGAGGAGGAGGAAGAACAGGAGCTGCTATCATGCGTTGTAGACGGTAGTACCTGTACAAGTGTCATACCGTCGGTTCAGCGTGGGTGGCCTGAGGACAGGGGGGAGGAGGAGGAGGAGGAGAGCATGGTCGGTCGTCATCTTGGTGAGGACACGGAAATCTTGCCCGTTACCAGTCTGGCATGCATGGCTGACTTTATGTTACGCTGCCTTAACCGTGACCCTCGCGTTGTCAAAATGTTGGGTGACAGTCATTACTGGTTGGTGACACTTTTAGACACCCTCTACAAGGAGAACTTTCATTCTCTTATTCCTGAGGTGGAGAGGTCTACAAGAATGGGGCAGTACCAGAAGGCCCTTGCGGCAGAACTGTTAAAAAAATTCCCATCTGAACACGCTAGCGGCAGAGGTCACAGTTCATTGCCCAACCAAGGTGTACAGGCGAGAGAGACGCAACTCCAATCCAGCAGAGGCAGGGGATCACTATCATTGTTCTGGGACAGTTTTCTGAGACACGCCCAGCTTACAGGACCTGAGGCGCGGGGTACTCTCACAAGGAGTGGAAAGTTTCAAAAGATGGTGAGGGAGTACCTTACCAACCGTACCAGCGTCCTCCGCAATTACTCTGTGCCTTTTAATTATTGGGTATCCAAGCTGGACACTTGGAATGAATTCGCTCTGTACGCCTTGGAGGTCCTGGCCTGCCCTGCCGCTAGCGTGTTACCGGAGCGTGTTTTTAGTGCCACTGCGGGAATTATAACTGATAAGCGCAATCGCCTGTCAACTGACAATGCTGACAAGCTGACCCTTATCAAAATGAACAAGGGCTGGATTGGGCCAGACTTCTCATCACCACCAAATGACAGCAGAGTAACATAAAGTCGAATCCACTGTGTTATTTCTGGAGGTGTATTCCCATGCACCGCTTCACACCTACACATGGGTATACGCTTCCTCATTTCGGATGTTTTTTGCTCTTCTCCTTATCCTCAGCCTCCACCATCACTATACCACAAGGGTGACCATGGTCCGTGTTGCCAGCATTGCAAGTTCCTCCGTCCTAATTTTTGGCAGCTTTTGCTTGGAAGGCATATGCAAAGACTATGGGAGACCAACTCCCGAATAATGGGAATAATGTTTTTAATATGCTGTACTGCATGGCACTTGTAAGGGGCATTGCAAGTTCCTCCGACCTAATTGTTTGCAGTATTTGCTTGGAAGGCATAGGCAAAGACTCTTGGAGACCCACTCCCCAATAATTGGAATAATGTTTTTAATATGCTGTACTGCATGGCTCTTGTAAGGGGCATTGCAAGTTCCTCCGTCCTAATTTTTGGCAGCTTTTGCTTGGAAGGCATAGGCAAAGACTATGGGAGACCCACTCCCCAATAATGGGAATAATGTTTTTAATATGCTGTACTGCATGGCTCTTGTAAGGGGCATTAAAATCTTCTTTTTAAGCTACTGTGACCTCCACGTCTCTTCCAAGGGTCATTGATATTGTCTTTTTATTCCACTGAGACCTCCCCGTCTCTTCCAAGGGGCATTGATTTTGTCTTTTTATTCCTCTGCGACCTCCACCACTCTTCCAAGGGGCATTAAAACCATTTTGATAAGCTACTGTGACCTCCACGTCTCTTCCACGGGGCATTGATATTGTCTTTTTATTCCACTGTAAGCTCCACCACTCTTCCAAGAGGCATTGATATTGTCTTTTTATTCCACTGCGACCTCCACCACTCTTCCAAGGGGCATTAAAACCGTCTTGTTAAGCTGCTGTGACCTCCACGTCTCTCCCAAGGGGCATTAAAACTGTCTTGTTAAACCACTCTGAACTCCACAGCTCTTCCAAGGGGCATTGAAATGTTGTTTTTAATTACCTCTAACCTCCACGACTCTTCCAATTGGCACTGCATTTCCTCCTAATTTTAGTCAGCTTTTGCTTTTCAATGCATAGGCGAACACTAAGGGAGACCCACTCCCCTATAATGGGTAGAAGGTTTTTAATACGCTGTAATCCACATCTGTTTCAAGGGGCATTGCAGTTCCTCATAATTTTTGGAAAGCCTTCCATTCACTGCTTAGGCCAACAGTGTACAGGAGACCCAGTTGCTATAAATGGAAAAAATGGTTTAGTTAAGGCCCTTTGACCTCCATGTCACTTCCAAAGGGCATTGGAGTGCCTCGAAATTTTTGGTAGGCATTGCACTCACTGTATGCCCTATAGCTGTGTAGGTGAACCACTCCTTTTGGTACAGAAACATATCCTACAAGACATGTGTGGTTTACTGGTCTGATATTGATATGAATGGTCCCTGTTCCTCCTGCTCTTTCTCCTTTGCTACCACCTCATCCATCATTCATCACCTGAAGCTTTGTTTTAACGGGAGTCATAGAACTGGGATAGTAGCACGAAAACATCCAGCAATCCTCGGAGGAGGTAGGATATGCGCCAAAACGCTGACCACCTCAGGCCTAGCCGCTACTACATACATGCGCTTGCATTCCAAGGAACAGAAAGCTAAGGAGATGGATTGCCTCATGATCATGAATAATTTACTCGTTGTGTAGGAGGCCGACCACTGCTGCTGTCTACCTTCTGAACTTTGTGTTGAAGCCTGATTGACCCAAGACCCGCAATCCTCTATGTCTGGAGGACGTGTTGCATCTCAGTGTCCAACTGTGTCCCGGCTTCCACAATTCACTGGCCACATTCACTTTTCCACGTGTTTGTGGTTAGGCTGTCCTTCCCACTAAATGCACTGGGGAGGGCACAGGTAATGTTTTGCTATGCCCGATTGTGTATAAGACGCACCAGGACAAATAGGGGTGACTGGGGACGGTTAATGGACTCCCGGCCGCCCCTAGGCAGCTGGGGACCGAGTATGGACAGCCGGCCGCCCCCTGGCGGCTGGGGACCAAGCGTGGACACCCGGCCGCCGGGCGGCTGGGGACTGAGTATGGATACCAGGCCGCCGACGCAGCCATGACAAGGTGGCCAGATTCCGCCTTCACATGCCTAAAAGGCCGAATTTTAAGTGCAAGCAAGCAGTATGATATTGCAGCCTGGGTGTGGGTGGGTGTCAGGCTGCATACTTGCGCTTGCATAGCAAGAAATGGGGGAGGTACAATTGAACACTACCCTGGGACAAGGACTTGAACAGGGATAGTTGCAAGTCTGCAACGACAGGTTCAGGGTGGGAGGCATCATCGCATGTGCCATGAACAGGGGATTGGCGTGCACACACTACAGCGGAATAGGCAGTCCTTCCCACTAAATGCACTGGGGAGGGCACAGGTAATGTTTTGGAATGCGCGCTTGAGAATAAGGCGCACCGGGATAAATAGGGGTGGCTGGGAACCGAGTATGGACACCCGGCCGCCCCTGGCAGCTGGGGACTGAGTTTGGACATCCGGCCGCCAACTGGCGGCTGGGGACCGAGTATGGATACCAGGCCGCCAATGCAGCCATGACATGGTGGCCGGTGTCTGCCTCCTCAAGCCTAAAAGGCCTCATTTCAAGTGCAAGCAAGCTAGCAGTATGGTATTGCAGCTTGGGGGTGGGTGGGTGGTGGGCTGCACACTTACGCTTGCTTTCATAGAAAACAAAGCAGATGCTAACTTCTATCATCATCATCATGCTCCTCACCTTGGCACTCTCAACTCCCCTGATGGAGAAGCCAGGGCCCACCGGAGGAGTCAGGTTGTCTGATGGGCTCGTCCAATGCTGCCCTAAAGCAGACCAGGCAAAGAAAAGTGTGGGGAAAGTTACCGGGACAAATAGTGGCGGCTGGGGACTGAGTATGGAGACCACACTGCCGAAGCAGCCATGAGGTAGTGACCAGCTTCGGCCTCCTCCAAATTAAACGGCCTCATTTCAAGTGCAAGCTAGCAATATGATATTGCATCCTGGGCGTGGGTGGGTGGCAGGCTGCACACTTACGCTTGCATTCCAAGAAAACAAAGCAGATGCTAACTTCTATCATCATCATAATGCTCCTCATCTTGGCACTCTCAACTCCCCTGATGGAGAAGCCAGGGCCCACCGGAGGAGTCAGTTTGTCTGGTAGGCTCGGCCAATGCTGCCCTAAAGCAGGCCAGGCTAAGAAAAGTGTGGGGAAGGTTACCTGGACAAATAGTGGCGGCTGGGGACTGAGTATGGAGTCCTTGCTGCTGAAGCAGCCAAGAGGTAGTGTCCATCTTCGGCCTCCTCCAAACTAAAAGGCCCCATTTCAAGTGCAAGCTATCTGTATGGTATTGCAGCCTGGGGGCGGGTGGGTGGCAGGCTGCACACTTACACTCGCATTCCAAGAAAACAAAGCAGATGCTAACTTATATCATCATCTGCATGCTCCTCACCTTGGCACTCTCAACTCCCTTGATGGAGAAGCCAGGGCCCACCGGAGGAGTCTGGCTGTCTGGTGGGCTCGTCCAATGCTGCCCTAAAGCAGACCAGGCTAAGAAAAGTGTGCGGAAGGTTACTGGGACAAATAGAGGCCGCTGGAGACTGAGTATGGAGACCTCGCTGCCGAAGCAGCCATGAGGTAATGGCCAGCTTTGACCTCCTCCAAACTAGAAGGCCACATTTCAAGTACAAGCTAGCAGTATAGTATTGCAGCCTGCGGGTGGGTGGGTGGTTGGCTGCATATTTGCGCTAGCATTGTAAGGAATGGGGCAGTACAATTGAACACTGCCCTGGGACAAAAACTTGCACATTGATAGTTGCAAGTCTGCATCTTCTGATGTGGCTAGGATCACTTCTGATTGGCACACTTTTAAGGCAGTGACCTGGGTGTCAGAGATGATTCCATGGGTCTTCCCCATGCTGTTCCCATGTCTTTTCAGCACTGTATGCATGTGTCACACAGCACATGGCCAGATAAGGTTGTAAAATGTTAAAATGACATTTCCCGGTGAATGCATTTGTCACGGTTGAAAGCAATACAAAAGAGCAAAAACGCATAAAAAATTGCTACTTTTGAACATAGCCCAAGGTATGGAGGAGTATTTTTGTTGTTGGTTATTTATTTTACCTTATACACAAGTCTTTACTCTGGAAATCACGTTCCTTAACATATTTCACAGGAAAACAGTTTCAGTTTTGTTTTTGAACGTTTTATTGTGAGCCGTAAAAGTGGCTTAATACCTCTGACCACGTTGTTGACAGCTGCGACCTGGGGGTCAGAAATGCATCCTGGGGCGATCCCCATGCTGTCCCCATGTCATTTGAGCACTGTCCCTATCATTTTGGGCACTTTTTAGGCTTTCTACAGACTGCCGGGGGTGCCGCCGCAAAAATGCTCTTTTCTCCCATAGACTAACATTGGGCTCGTTGCTCGGGTCGAGCACCCGAGTATCACGGTGAGCTCGGCCCGAGCTTCGAGCACCCGAGCATTTTAGTGCTCGCTCAACACTAACAATTACCTTTCACAACTGTTTCAGGATCCAACAAGAAGGGGGGCACTGCTAGACCTAATATTAACCCACAGGCCAGACCGCATATCAAATAAACGAGTTGGGGGTCACTTGGGTAATAGTGATCACAAAATAATAAGTTTTCATTTATCCTTTAATAAGATGTGTAGTAGAGGGGTTACAAGGACACTAAACTTCAGGAAGGCAAATTTCCAACGGTTGAGAGATGATCTTTGTGCAATAAACTGGGACGATATCCTGAGACATAAAACTACACAAAGCAAATGGGATACATTTATTAGCATCCTGAATAGGACCTGTGCACAATATATACACTATGGGAATAAGCATGCTAGAAATAGGAGGAAACCACTATGGCTAAATAGAGCTGTAAGGAGCATAATAAGTGCCAAAAAAAAGCATTTAGAGAACTAAAGAAAGTAAGTAGTGATGAGGCATTAAATAAATACAGAAAATTAAATAAATTCTGTAAAAACCAAATCAAGGCAGCAAAGATTGAGACAGAGAGACTCATTGCCAGAGAAAGTAAAAATAATCCCAAAATTTTCCTTAACTACATAAATAGTAAAAAACTAAAAAATGATAGTGTTGGCCCCCTTAAAAATAGTCTGGGTGAAATGGTGGATGAGAGTGAGGAAAAAGTCATTATGCTAAAGATTTTTTTTCAACAGTATTTACACAAAAAAATCGCATGACAGAAAACATGATTAGTGATAACAAAAATTCTCCATTAAATGTCACTTGCTTAACCCAGCAGGAAGTACGGCGGCGTCTAAAAATCACTAAAGTTGACAAATCCCCGGGCCCGGATGGGATACACCCAGGAGTACTGCAGGAATTAAGTAACGTCATTGTTAGACCATTATTTTTAATCTTTAAAGATTCCATAATAACAGGGTCTGTACCACATGACTGGCGTATAGCAAATGTGGTGTCAATATTCAAAAAGGGGACAAAAATCGAACTTGGAAATTATAGGCCAGTAAGCTTAACCTCTACCGTGGGTAAAATCCTGGAGGGTTTCCTAAGAGATGCTATACTAGAGTATCTGAAGAAGAATAACCTCATGACCCAATACAACATGGGTTTAAGAGGGACCGTTCATGTCAAACTAATCTAATCAGCTTTTATGAGGAGGCAAGTTCCGGACTGGACCAAGGAAATGCATTGGATGTTATGTATATGGACTTTTCAAAAGCTTTTGATACGGTTCCACACAAAAGGTTGATCCATAAAATGAGAACAATGGGGATAGGGGAAAATATATGTATGTGGGTTGAGAACTGGCTCAGTGATAGGAATCAAAAGGTGGTTATTAATGGAACACACTCAGACTGGGTCTCAGTTAACAGTGGGGTACCACAAGGGTCAATATTGGGCTTGCTTATTTTTAACATATTTATTAATTACCTTGTAGGGGGAATACAGAGTAGTATTTAAATATTTACAGATGACACTAAACTCTGCAGGGTAATCAATACAGAGGAGGACAATTTTATATTACAGGAAGATCTATGTAAACTAGAAAATTGGGCTAATAAATGGCAAATGAGCTTTAATGGGGATAAATGTAAGGTAATTCACTTGGGTAGAGGAAATAAAATGTATAATTATATGCTTAATTGTAAAACACTGGGCAAAACTGTCACTGAAAAAGACCTGGGTGTATTGGTGGACGACAAGCTTACATTTGGTGGCCAGTGTCAGGCAGCTGCTGTAAAGGTAAATAAAATAATGGGACGCATTAAAAGAGGCATAGATGCTCATGAGGAGAACATAATTTTACCTCTATACAACTCACTAATGCGACCACACTTAGAATACTGTGTACAGTTCAGGTCTCCAGTGTATAAGAAAGACATAGCTGAACTAGAGCGGGTGCAGAGAAGAGCGACCAAGGTTATTAGAGGACTGGGGGGTCTGCAATACCAAGACAGGTTATTACACTTGGGGTTATTTACTTTGGAAAAATGAAGGCTTAGGTGCCTGAGACAGGGACAAGGGGGCATCTTCTACGTCTTGAGGAAAGAAGGTTTAATCATAATCACAGATGGGGATTCTTTACTGTAAGAGCAATGAGACTATGGAACTCTTTGCCGCATGATGTTGTAATGAGTTATTCACTACAAAAATTTAAGAACGGCATGGATGCCTTTCTTGAAAAGTATAATATTACCGGTTATATATACTAGATTCCTTGATAGGGCGTTGATCCAGGGAACTAGTCTGATTGTCGTATGGAGTCAGGAAGGAATTTTTTTCTCCAATGTGGAGCTTAGTGTTTGCCACATGTTTTTTTTTTGCCTTCCTCTGGATCAACTTGTTAGGCTATGGGTTGAACTAGATGGACTTAGTCTTCCTTCAACCTTAAAAACTATGTTACTTTGTTACTCTGTTAATATGTACTACACTGTTTACAAAATATGAAAAAAATAAAAATAATAACAGAATAACAAAATAACAGAATGACCAACTAAACAGACCCAAGTTTGTGATTCGCAAAGCCAATAACTTGGGTAATTTGGTAACTCCAACAGTTGGAAGGAATCGCATGACCAAAAATAAGAACCCACAACAAAGGACGATAAATATAAATAATCAACCCACACATACTCTGAATGTTTTTTCAGTGCTATAGTTGCAAAAATACCCTGAGTAAGAAGAGTAATAAGATAAAGGAGGTAGTAGATTCAGACTAACTAAATACAGTTCGTATAAATGTTTTTTTATCCTGCCGTACGAAAGGGGCTATTTATGTGATTATCTTTACCTTTGGAAAAATGTATGTTGGCAGGACTAAACGGGTGCTTTCAGAACGAATAAGAGAGCATTTGAATAACATAAGACGGGGATTTAAGGGTCACCCTCTACCGCAACATTTTTTAATTAAACATAATAAATCATGCAGAAATGTCGTATTTTTTTGGGTTGAACACGTGCTAAGAAATTGAAGGGGGGGACGATTTGATGCAACTGTCAGACAGGGAGTCCAAATGGATTTTTAATTTAAATATCTTAGCTCCAAATGGGTTAAATCATGATATAGAATTGTTTGCCTTTTAAGAAAACGGTATTAAAATAATATGTTATCCTGTGCATTGCCATCTTTTTTCAGTGTAGTTTTTTTGTAGTTCTATGTATCCTGTAGTTTACATTTGTGAGATATAGACGAGCTATTAAAAAAATTGTATATAAAAAGAAATTAATTTTTAAAATATGAGTTTTAAATTATGAGTTATATATATTGTGATGTTTGGATTAATTATGTTTAAGGGAGAATTCACGTACTGTACGTGTCAAATTGATTCATATAATAATTGCAGATTGCAGATTTTAAAGTTATTTAATAATAAAAAAGCTTTTAATTATATTGGTTTTAATTATATGAGTTTTTTGAATTCAGCAATTAAGTGTATTTAAGCAGCAGGTGTATAGATTGTATAGGGACCATATAAGAGGGAAGCCCAATGGAAACACAGTACCCTCCGATGAAGGAGGCTATAAAGCCCCCGAAACAAGTAAGAGATTGGACTGGATGTGACAGGCTTCTGTCCTTGTGTCTGTGACGTCACACGCCATTGGTGTTCCCCCTACACATGGTCTGCTCAGCTGCAGGAAAGCCGCCGGCCAGGGCTTCCTGCATGCGAGCACCGCCACCGACATTGGTACCAACACTGCCAGAACTGCATTGGTATGACTTCTGCTGACATCGGTCACACTTGTGGATTGCAGACTCATCGAACATCTCAACAGTGAGTCGATGCGGATCTTCCATATATGGGTCCTGCTGTTTATATTTAGGTACCAATAGAGGTGCAAGTATATGGACTTTTTTGGATCCAAAGTTTGCTCCATTACTGTAAACTTCACTGGTTACATGAATATATTATCTTTATTTTTATAAATTTTGCATAATCACCAGTTATTGATTATATTGATAACCAGTGAGGTCTGGTCAATCAGTCAAATTTCCCATTGTATACATTTTTAACCAATATGTTTGTCATGTATATTATTTGACTGGCACGGATTAGACCACAGGGACTCACGGCAATATATAACAGTATTTCACTTTTATATAAGAAATTAGACAATTGTGGACCCTGCAAGTTGCCTCCAGGTTGGTCATTCTGCTATTTTGTTATTCTGTTGTTATTATTTCTATTTTTTTCATATTTTGTAAACAGTGTGGTATATAAAAAGAAAAAACAATTTAGCACAATGGTATATTATTGAGATTTTTCATTCCTATTGTTCATCATTCCAGGAATGTTGGTTACCATTTGCAGCTTTTTTGCTTGAATCTTTGACACAATAGTTAGAGCGGGTGTCCTCTCTTCTTTATAACTCTTAATATGTCTTTTTTTAGCAAATACTCATATTTCCATGTAAAAAAACAACAAAACAGGAGGACATTTTTAATATTGTGCTATTCTTTTTTATTTTCTGGAATATTTATGAATAAAATACCATAACAATAGGATTTGATTTGATATAAGGGTGTGCATTTACATATTATTGAACTGTCAACACTGATTTCACAATGACAGACTACTTAGAGATATATATCTAACTAGTAATTCTCAGCTCTCAAGATAGTCAAACATTTTAAATACCAACAACCAAGTAATTGCTCTATACAGAGATTTCTAAGGAAAGATTTTCCAAAATTATTATTTAATGAAAAATGTATTTGCTTTGATAGTCTTTCCAGTGTAGCTTTAATCCACTATAGATGTGGTTTACTTTGCACAATAGTATGCAGCCACATTTATCAAATCTGACATTCCACTCCGCCTAACAATTACTTCATAATGCTTTTACTCATTAAAACATTATACTTTTCATTAACAGCAAATTTAAATCATTATGGTTGATTTTATTAAAAATATCTAGAACTTGCAAAAAATGTGGAAACTTTGCAATTTCCTCATAGCTAAAATTTTATTTTAGTATTAAGCATGTCAGAGATGTAATTTTCGGCTTGTAGGACCTAAGGAAAAAAATTTAAAAAATTGTAACCGTGGCCCTATCTATTTTTGGCCTTTTATAACTCTTTACTAAAAGAGCAGTGTAATTATGGTACTATTATACCACAACATTATACCACAACTGTTTGCCTTTTATAACTCTTTACTAAAAGAGTAGTGCAATTATGGCACTATAATACCACACTATATCACAAAAAAAATTCAATGAGAGCTTGAATGCCTTTTAATTGATAAATACATTACAGGTTATGGGTACTAGACTTTGCGATGGGATGTTGATCCAGAAAACTAGTCTGATTGCTCTATGTGGAGTCAGGAAAGAACTTTACCCTAATATTGGAAAAGTAGCATCTACGCCATAGAGGTTTTTTTTATTTCATTAAATCAACAGGTTAGGGTATAGGTTTACTTGATGGACTAGTATCTTTTTTCAGCCTAAAAACATCAGGTTGTCTCACCTGTGATGACTTCCAACAAAAAGGTATGCCTTTTTATTGGAAGCCATCGTTTGTGACCATCAGATTTGCAGAGGTAGTAATAGTACACAGTTCTATAGAATGCTGAACCATATTCCACAAATGTGATAAGCTACAATATGTAAAGAATAACTCAACTAAATATATAGAAATAACAATCCATCATTATTTTAAGACATGATGGTCATTCAATCTGCAAAATTGCTAGACCCTTGAAGATATCCTCAATGTGGTCATGAAAGCCATCAATCACTATGATAAGAAAAGCTCTAATGAGGACCACCCAGAAAAGAAAGAACAATATAGCTCTGTTGCAGATGATAAGTTCACTAGAGATGAGCAAATGTTTTGATGTTCGGGTTCGTTGATCAAACCTGAACATCAAAAAAAGTTGCATTCGGGCACTCGATCATGAACCCAAACCTGAACAGGGCCCCGAAAATATCTGGTTTCCCGCGCTGTCATCTGTGTGACAGCATGGGAAACGAGGGCTGTGATCGGCAGTTAGATCACAACCGCTGGTCACAGCGTTGCAGGATCATGCTGTTAGGTGTCAGCATGATCTCGCAGCTGTGACAGTGACCCACGTTAAAAAGTCATAGGCGCTAGCTGATGGGACTACTAGCCCCATCAGCCGGTGACTGCTGTCACAGTACTCAAGCGGCGGAAGCGACGCTGATGTGGGGGCTACTCTCTCATTAGTAGTGCTTGTGCAGTGAAAGTGAAAGTAAAAAAATAAATAAATAAATAAATAATTATGGAAATAAAAATAATAAACATATTATACTCACCTACACTTTGTCCCCGATGTTCTTGTCCCCTGTAAAAACAAAAACAAAAATACACCATATACTCACCCTACACCTAATCCCCGAAGCCCATGTCCCCTGTAGTGAAGGTAAAATAATAAACCACCATAATCCTCACCTGTCTGTCGCAGTCCATATAGCGAGTGTCCCACCACGATCTCACTAGTAGCACAGCCACATCCGGATATGTGACCATGCTATCCAGCAGCCGACAACACACTGACAGGAGCTCAATCACTCCCACAGTGTATAGCGCAGAGCTGCCAGAACTGAGGTCACCAGAGTTCAAACAGCTGAAGATCAGTTGAGAGCTCTGGGACCTCACTTACGGCACCGATGCTGCGTGATAATTTTCCCACGCAACACTGATGCTGTAAGTGAGGTCCTGGAGATCTCAGCTGATCATAAGCTGTTTGAACTCTGGTGAACTCAGCCACAACTCCTTTTAGTGTATACAGTGCTGTCTTCTACAGACGTCACATCAGTGATTGCTGATGTGGCAGCTGTGGAAGTGACCCCGATTGCCGTGGGACACTGGGCTTACGTCATGACAACGGACAGGTGTGGGATATGGTTGTTTTTTATTTTTGTTTTTTTTATAGGAGATGAGGCCTTCGTGGACTTGGCGTTAGGTGACTATACGGAGTTTTTTTTATTTTTAAATAAATTATTAAAACCGTGTGGAATTTTATTGAAATAAAAGGCTTTATTCTGGCCTTGTCTTTATTGAAAAAACGTCAAAAACCTTACTTATAGATGCCTCTCCATTACTAACCTTGAATTCATGTCAGCCGCCAATACAAGGCTGACATGAACCCCAACCCTATTACCCCACTTGCCACTGCTACAGGGCAGTGGGAAGAACAGAGGCTAAGCAGCAGAATTGTTAGATCTTATGGATGCGCCATTTCTGGGACGGCTGAGACTAGCAACTCCGCAAGAGAAATTCACTTGCTGAGGTTTTGAAAGACCCTCCGAAAGTCCGTGTCCGCAGGTGATCTGCAGGCACAGATGGATGTATAGTGGACATGGGATTTCTACAAATCCCATCCACTATGCTGTAACATCTGGCCGCTGCGGGTTTGATGCTGCATAATCACGCAGTGTCAAATCTGCAGCAGCTCCTGATCATGTTCAAATACCGTTAAAGCGATGTCCCACGTTTCTTTTTTCTAATATCTTTAGCTCCAAAGAGCAAGCAAAAAATGCATGCAAATACGCACCGAAAGCTCTGTAGAAAAGTGAATGAGAAATGTGAGGTGTCATGCACACGTTGAGTATTTTTTGACTTGCAGATTTGGTGCAGAAAATAATCATCAGCATGTCAAAGCCCTTTGTGTTTTGCCGCTTTTTTTGTCTGCATTTATTCAGTGCATTCAATGGGTGAAAAACACAGGCAAATGCAACAAAAGCGAAAATAGAAAATAATCTTCAGCATGTCAATTCTCTGTGCATTTTTCTCTGCATTTTTCACGCATTGAATGCACTGAAAAGATGAAGGCAAAAAACACTGCAAAAATGCACAGAGAATTGACCTGCTGAAGATCATTTTCTGCACCAAATCTGCAAGTCAAAAAAATATTCAACCTGTGCATGACACTTCACGTTTCTCAGTCACTTTTATGCAGAGTTTTTGGTGCTTTTTTTGCATGCGTTTTTTGATATATTTTTGTACAGCAATGAATGCTTTTTGGAGCCAATAAAAGATATTTGAAAAAAGAAACGTGGAACATCGCTTTAAGGGCTCATACTCATATGAAAGAAAAATGGATGAGTGCACTCCAATAAAAAATCGGATTGCACTCTGACCAATGTTATTCTATGAGGCACATCTCATCTGTGATTTTTTTTCTCAGCTGAAATCGGACTGAGAAAAAAACCTCAGCATGCTGCGTTTTGCCGCATATCTTGGAAGAGATTCGGCAATGAAAGTCAATGGATGCGTGAAAAAAATCTCACAGCACTCAGAACATGCGAGTGCCATCTGATTTTCACACACCCATCTCCTTCAAATCTGACCATTCAGCTGCCACGTACAGTAAAATCACAACGACATTATAGAATAGAGAGAATAGCTATTATCACAGAGTCACTGGTATTAAATGTGAGGAGAGGTATGTGTCACTCAGAATGTTCTCCTGTGTGAACTAAGACCTACTGAATTTTTGCCAACATGTTATATGCTGGAGGTTAACTCTTTTAATGGGTGTGGTTTTATGGGAATGACGTAGAGATGGGAGGGAAGTCATTCCCCATACCTCCACCTCAGGGTGTGACTGAACAGGGTTTAAATGTTCAGTCAGCTTGTGTTCCTGGGTGGAGTGTGTGGTCTGTACATTTAAGTCTCCAGGCTGTGTGTGGTTGACACCAGAGAGCAGCACCGGAGGACTGGTGTTGCTGAAACTTCACGGGACCATATGCAGCCGGCAAAGACCTTGCTGGCTCGAGGGCTCTGTTATATTTCATCTTTTGTTTTCCCTTTAACCCCGAGAGGGACTGTTTATTTTTATGGGATGCTGCTGGAGTTTATGCTGCACAATAAACCCCCAGGAAGTTTACCCAACCCGTGTGTCCTGTGTCTGCCTCCGGAGAGCTGAGCAAGTCACTTTACCACACTATACTTAGGTAGAATAGTTATATAGAAAGATTCCAGTGACATATATGATTAGAACAGTGATTGTGTTGCTTACTGTACATGTCATTTATTGCTAAATTAAAGAATTTAAAAAAAATGGTGTGGGGTCCCCTGTAATTTTACACACCGGCAGAGGAGGTTAAGCGGACAACTGCGGGCAGATGTTTGTAGCCTGGGAAGGGCTATTAATATCAGTCACCAGCTGTATACTGATGCGTGCTTATGCAGCGTCAAACCCGCAGCAGCCAGATGGTACAGTATAGTGGATGGTATTTGTAGAAATCCCATGTCCACTATGCGTTCATCCGTGCCTGCGGATCACCTGCGGGCAATGACATGCGGTGTGTGTTTCTCTCACTAGTCTCTGCAGGAGAAATCAGATCAGTACAATGTATTGAATGTTGTGAATCCGCATGGTTCAATGAACACATGCGGATTCACCTGCATTCAATAGAACACAGCACTTTGTATGCAGCATAAAGTATGCTGCATCCAAAGGGCTGCTTGTCCAGAACATGTGCACATTCCCTAACCCTTAGATTACCGTCGGACGACGGGGAGTATTTTCTCTGCGTCTAAAATGCTGCATTCTAATGCCGCACTTCTTTTCTCAGTACATATGGATCCACCGCATGTAATGAAATTTCAATCGGTTAAAATCTGCAGTGGAGACTTGCGTCTCCGCTACAGAAATGGACATGCTGCAGGAGAGTTAATGCAACATCAAAATCCAGCACAGTGGGCATGGGATTTCATATAAATTAAATAAAATAAATAATTACATGAAAAAAATGGCGTGGACACCTGAGTCATTTTCCTAACCAGCAGAGGGAAAGTCGACTGCTGGAGGCTGATATTACTAGCCGGGGAGAAGGCAATTAGCCAAAGATGTTCCCTGGCTATAAATAACAGCTCACAGCTGTTTTCTTAGCCTTTACTGGCTAGATTAGAGGGGGACCCCAGAAAAAAAATGATGCAAGTTCCCCCTATAAAATCTAATCAGCAAAGGCTAAACAGACAGATGTGAGCTGATATTAATAACCAGGGAAGGGGACATGGATCCTGGTCCCGTCCGAGGGTAATAATATTAGTCCTCAGCCGCCCCAAAAATGGCGCATCCATAAGACGTGCCAATTTTGAAGCTTAGCCTCTCTTCTTTCCACTGCCATGTAATGGTGGCGAGTGGAGTAATAGGGTTGGGGTTCATGTCAACCTTGTATTGACGGCTGACATGAAGCCCAGGTTAGTAATGGAGAGGCGTTTATAAGATGCCCCCATTACTAACCCCATAATATGGTTTCAATAAAAACAAGGCCAGAATAAAATCTTTTATTTCAATAAACTTCCACACGGTTTCAATAATTTATTTAAAAATAAAAAACACAGTATACTCACCTAATGCCCAGTCCCTAAAGCACTCGTCTCCTGTAAGAAACTAAAAATAAAAAACAACCTTATTCCTCACCTGTCCGCTGTCATGACATAATCCCAATGTCCCACGGCGATCCGGGGCACTTTTATAGCAGCCACATCAGCAATCATTGGTGTGACTTCTGTAGAAGACAGCACTGTATGCACTGACAGGAGTTTAATCAGTCCTGTAAGTGTATAGCACTGTGCTGCTGGGGCTGAGTTCGCCAGGGTTCAAACAGCTGATGATCATCTGAGAGCTATGGAAGCTCACTTACTGCATCAGTGTTGCATGGGAAAATTATCATGCAGCACCGGTAATATGAGGTCCCGGAGTTTTCAGCTGATCTTCAGCTGTTTGAACTCCGGTGATCTCAGTGCTGGCAGCTCTGCTCTATACATTACGGGAGCAATCGCGCTCCTGTCAGTATGTCGCCGGGTGACGGATAGCACAGTCACATCTTCGGTTACCTTTTACCACGGTCACTGTCACAGCTGCTGGATCATGCTGATACCTGACAGCGCTGTGACTGACGGTAGTGATCTTACCGCTGATCACAGTCCCTGTTTCCCATGCTTTCATGCAAATGACAGCACGGTAAACCAGATATGTTCGTGTTCGGGGCCGACTTTTGCCAATTTTTACTCAAAAAGCTCCGTAACCCGAATACAAATCCGAATGTGCCATGTTCGTGCTGAATTTGAAATTGGCAATCATTTTTTGAATATATTCGTTCATCTCTACCTATACGTCCAAGGTAGTAAAGGGGTTAAATCTCAAATGATCTACTAAGCACTGATCCATACCTTATTCATTTTGACAAATGTAAGGTTTTCATTCTTTGTGGAGGATTACATGGTATTCCTGGGAATGACAAAGCCACTTGCCAGAGTGAATACCCTCTTTTGACAGTACACTGGAGGCTCGACATAACAGAACATCCATAGCATACTGAAACCAGAATTTCATGGGATAAAAACTCTGGGGATTTTCTGGAGAAGGGACACTGCTCAGTTATGACTGATCCTGGCAATTCAACCGATGTATATCTGTATGCTGAAATGTCTCAGGCTGGAGCAGTAGCAGATAAAACATCTGGTCCATCATGTAATGTCAAAAATCGTGTAGTTGCTACTACCTCCTTTTCTACCTGTTTTAGCTCTAGTGCTGGCACAGATGGGGAATTGTTGGTTCTGTAGGGAGCTGGTCAGTCATGTGTGCAACAAGCATCCACTCGGTGGAAAAAAGTCGACCATTGTTTATCCTGGTAATATGTTAATTTTGACTCTCTTTTGGTAGCAGGTAAAAATTCCTATATTTTTCTTTCGCAGTATATTAAGGTTTTAAAAGCATGACTATGCCATAATCATTTATTTTCTTGATGATATAATATTACTGTTATCCCCAAACATTCCATCATATGGCTTGCCATGCTTACTAGCCTAAGCGAGGGCCCCCTTGGTACACTTTTTACCCCACAATGATGGGGTGGCTGCTCATAATCGCCAGTCTTAACCTATGAGCAGGTCGCAAATTGCTAAATAATTAATAAACAAATGAAGATGACAGGCTGAAATTTATTGCAACATGTTTAACTCAAAGCAATCATTAACATACTTAAATATCAGTTTTAATAGACAGAGCTGAAATGTCTGTAAAAAGCTGTGGAATTAATGGCACTATATAAGTGAGTAAAATAAATAAATAATTTAAATTTTCATTATTAATAAGCACAAATTACACATTTTCAATCTTTTTTGACTGAATTTCAGAAATTGTCTATATAATTCACTTTACCTAAACTCAAATTATAAATTGAAGAAAGTTAATTTTAGTGATTTTGATCTTTCATTCTCTTTCCTGTAAACATAGAGCATATTATCCAGCTATTGCAATTGAAGAATTTTTTTTATTCCATTAAATACTAATTGCTAGCAAATTAAGTAGATTATTAATATGTTGTAAGTTTGTTACAAGGTCACTTTTTCTGTTACTTTTTTTTGTATTAACTGCAAAAACATGTTCAGTAGTTTTAAAAAGTCTTTCACACATCTAGTATATTTCTTATATATAAAAAGTGTGATTTTCATCAGTGTTTTGGATCCAAGTTCCATCAGTCTTTTGTTACTGTTTCAGTTTTTACCATTAATACTTCATCAGTTATTTTTGCATATTAAAAAAAAATGCAAAGCTACTAATATCTATTGCAATGGTAAAAACTGACAGCACACAGCCACAGTTACACAGTCCATAAAAGAACACGAACATGTGAACAGCTCTATAAATTATAATGGATGTGTATTCCATCAGTAAAAAGCACAGAGAACATGTAAGTAAAAAAATGGACGTCTGAATGTTGGCTAAAGTACATTCACACAGCAGATTTTTTTCTGTGGAAAAAACTATATATGTCTACACTCCTCAAAATTAAAATCGCAACAAGAAGGAAAAGAAGGAAATCTGAAAATCACAGGATTGATAGGCAAGTAAAATAAAACCTAACACCAGATACATGTTGCCCAATCCATGGTCAACATGTATCAGGCACTGGCTGTGTGAACACAAGGTATATTTGACTATGAAATGCTGCGAATGTTGCTTGTGCTACTATGAGCAGGGCGCATGGCCAAAGCATTCTACCATAAATTTCAGAAGCTCTAAACTTATCTCCATCAAGCACATCTTGGATGCTATTGGTTGGCATTATAAAATGCCGTTGTCAGCAGCGGATGTTGATGATTAGCTTGTCCGATCATATTCAGCATCACAGAAAATTAATCAACTATTAATAACCTTATTCATATCAACCAAGGTGTGAATTTCTGAGCATGGAACCAATACTTAATACTGAAAAAATTTAGATGTTTTGACAATTTTGTTTACATTTTTTCATCATTTGCATATTATTACCATTGTGGCTCTCCTTGGCTGGTCTCCTGTGTGTTCTTCTTGGCCTCTGTTTCGGCTTGTGTCGTCGGTGGAGTCGTCTGGGGATCTCTTTTTGTCCAGCTAGATTATTTATTGAAATTGTCCACTGTTGACATTTTTATAATAACATTACTCTGGAGTACCAAGGTTGCAACTTACCACCTTGTGTTGGGGTCTTTTTCAGATGCTGAATAGTGACTTTCCTTGGCTGGCCTTTTGCGTGTTTTTCTTGGTCATTGTTTCGGCTTGTGCCATCAATGGGGGTTTTGGGGTTCCTCTTTTGTCTGACTGGATTGCTTGTAGGAGTTGTCCTTATTTTTATTTTTATAATAACAATATTGGATCAATTCTGGGTGATTATTATTCACCAATACACTTGTGGTGACTCTGCTTACAGATTATAATTTCCTTTATTATGCTCTTAGGATTCTGCTGATCCATTTAAAAATATTGATTATATTCTATTTCATCTTCAGATATTTTGTATATGTTTTAAAAAATCTTCCTATATATATTTTTTTGAATTTATACACCTTTTTACACACGTGTGTATATATACAAGTGTATTCATGTATTCACTTATATACTTTCCAGTAACATATACAAGTACATTTATTAGTATATACAGTGGCGACCAAGAGTTTTGAATTTTTTCTAAAAGTGTGATTAATTCTGTCTTGTTGTTGTGATGCCAGTTCCCTGGTGATTAATTGAAAGTGCATGAAGTTGTCATCATGCAAGGCCTTAATTTTAAAGAAGTTGTCCAGTACTTTATATTACCCCCCCCCCAATGTATCCCCCCCAGGCGCCTAAGGATTTTTGTAAATATCTCACGTTGCTGTTTCTGCCTGTGAGCGGCGCTATCCTTGGCTGCTCACAGGCATCACGTGACCCCACGCTGACATCACGACAAGTGAGGCGTGACTCAGTGCTGGGGTCCCTGCGGTGGTTGCTGGGTTGTGGGCAGGGTTACCCCCCGCATCACATCCAGCATCCACCGCAAGCTTTCCCAATGAATGGGGAGAGGCAGAGCGCGCTGTGGATGCTGGGTGTGATGCGGGGGGTAACCCCGCCCACAGCCTGGCATCCACCGAGGAGCGCAAAAGACAGAGACCCCGGCTGCTGCCAGCACTTGTCATGATGTCAGCGGATGTCAGAGCCGGCTGCAGCTTGGGGTCACGTGATCCCTGTGAGTAGCCAGTGATAGCGCTGCTCTCAGGCAGTATGTATAACATAAGGTAATTACAAAAATCCTTAGTGGCCCTGGGGGGATACATTGGGGGGGTAATATAAAGTACTGGACAACCCCTTTAACCAAAATGCTTTTGAATATAGGTATGGTCATTTAATTAAAGAAAAGTGACTGCCAAATGTTTTGCACATACTATTCATTGATCACAACATAGAGAGTAATTCATTGTTTACAATGCCATAACTTAGTATTTTGTAGCATAACCTCTTGCTTTAATTACTGCACCACACCAACGGGGCATTGAAGTCACTAAGGTATTCAATACATCTTGAGGGATCTTGCTCCATTCCATTTGCAAATCTGCAAACAATTCATCTTTCTTGCTATGGGTACGGGCCCCAACTCGTCGCCCTAACTCATCCCAAAGGTGCTCCATAGGGTGTAAATCAGGTGATAGACTTGGCCATTGCAACAGGCGAACATTTTTCTTTGCTGACCAATTTTTGACTAAATTGGATGTGTGCTTAGGATCAATGTCTTGCTGGAATTTCCATCTTTTGCCTACTTTGGCTTTACCATTGTGGCAGCATTATGTTCTCCAGAATATCCTTGTACATGGTAGCATTAATATTTCCATCAATTCTATGCAGAGGGCCAATGGCAGATGCAGAAAAGCCCCAAACCATGACATCGCAACCACCATGTTTCACTTTACGTGTTTGGTACCTTACAACATTACGATTTTCAATTTGGCGGTATATGTAGTGCTTGCCATCACTACCAAACAGATTGAACTTGGATTCATCCATCCACAACACCTTAGACCAATGTTTCTTTTTCTATTGGCTGTGTTCTTTGGCAAACTCAAGTCAGACCTTCCAATTCTTTGAAGAGATGAAAGGCTTCTTGACTGGAACTCGTGCATTCAACCCTACTGCTATTAGCCATTGCACCACAGTTTGGAGTCTCACTTTGACCCCATATTCTTTCTCATTTCATCCGAAATCTGTACAGCACTTTTATGGACTGACTTTTTCTTAATACTGTGATCAACTCTGGAGGAAGTTTTCTGTGGTGGTCCACTTCTAGGTTTGTCAGCTGTTCCATAACCTTCTTTTTCTTTCTTTAATATGCTTGACACTTCACTCTGTGAACAGTTGAATTCCATAACTACCTCTTTTTGGCTTTTGCCTGATTTCACTCTCAGAATAATAAGCTTCCTGACATCTGGTGATAAATTTGGCTTTGTCTTTGCCATGTTTTAAACTAAAAACAGACACAGTAAAAAAATTAATTAGGCAAAATTTGACAACCCACGACAAAATATGCTAAATATTTGGCCCAGCAAATGTTGAAAAGAACACAGCTGACGACCATTTGCTTTCGGTTTACTAACATCACCATGAAAATGGCATCACAACAACCTGACAGAAGTAATAAAACTTTAAAAAAAATGCAAAAGTTTTGGTCGTCACTGTATATACATTTACACATTTGTATTTTTAGACACATTGTTATTTTATGTATAATCTTCATACACCTTATTACATCTATTTACATCTATTTATTAATTAAACTATTTTCTTTTCCATCATACACTTTTTCACTTTTAATGTTTTCACTCTGACACATTATTTTTCAATTGCTTCTTTATTTATCCCACTTATTTTATTTTTCCCATTTTTCTTTATATATACGAACATATACAGTATATACGCGTCTCTATGATTGTGATTTCTTATCTGGATGGATCTTTTTGATGTTTTACTGACAAAAACCTTTATTCCCTCCTCTGTATCTTGTTATTGTGGCACTTCCCCTAGCATGACTTGCATTACGATGCTGTTTTTTGCTAGCCCTTCATCCTGCCCTTTTGAATAATGGTCATATTTGTGCTGTGCGCATGACACCTTTTCCACCATGTGCATGTGTAGCACCCTGAGGATTCGGCTGCTACAGGGGTATTGCACCTCAACCCAGAGGTGTGATATTCCACTCCCGGGTAAGGATGGAGTGTGGAACTGAGCTCGGTAGGCTGCATGCACTACACACATCCCATTTCCGAGGAGCAGACCGACGGTACTCCCACTTAGAAATGTGCAGGTACGACCGAGTCTGTTCCTGGCTGGAGTGGGAGGGGGGGTGGTACATCCCAAGTAGTGTAGGGGCAGATAGGGGGAGCAGCCTGGGTAAAGTTAGGAGCTCATTGGGTGCTGGTCACCTGAGCTCACACATAGAGGGTGTATATAAGGTGGGCACCAACTAAGAACAGGGTCAGATGCAGAGAACAAGTCAGGAGCAGAGGAGAAAGAAAGACCCAGAGTGAGAGAGGAGAGAGAGAGACCCAGAGGCACAGAAGAACAGGACTCTAAGATCCCAAATTAAAACCCCGGGTGAAGAGTCGGCATCAGGGTACCGGAACCCAAGCTGGTGGGGGTAAAAACATTCCCCAGCCAGAGACCGGAGACCGTGGGCAGCGTTTGCCACGGTCACCCACCACATCCACCCCGAAGGCACACCACATGAAGGGTCAGGGAACCCAAGGCCAAGGGTGTCCCAACAGAAGGCCCGAGGGAGCTGGACCTAGGTGGATCACTGGTGGGGACGGCCAGTGAACGGGACAGAAGGAGAGCTCAGGGCCACGCTCCGGACTTGTTTGGGGGTTGGCTGGATCCAGGACCTGGTGGACGCAGCACGGCTCGGGTGGTCACTCGGAGCTGGAGTGACCAGTACAACATCTGCAGTAAGTAAACACCCTTAACTGCACAACCCGACTCTGTCTTCACTGCCGTCTGCACTGCACCACCACAACCCCCATCCTCTGCACCTGTCCCCCCTGAGGCTATACCCCACCCGTTGGGGGTTATATCATCACAAGCTGCACCTGCACCATCAGCCTCAGCGGACCCTGCTGCAGCGGCGGCCACAGTGACCGCATCACAACGGGTGGCGTAGTCGACACAAAAGAACTCTTAATAACACCTGTAGGACTGCCACATAACACTGAGCTTGACGCCCTGGGCACGGGGCCGGGTCACAGCCGCTCGGAGACTACAACCCCCCATCTGATCCGGTGCCGGGTATTCCCCTCAAAAAGGAATATGTCCCAGGGGGCGCGTCAACTTTGGCGTAGTCGGCAGGATTACGTGCCCACAACAACCGGGTACTGCGTGCCTGAAGAAAAGTGCAAGTTTACCTCAAGAAGAAGTCTCCCGCCGGTTCCGGAGGGTCCACGCCATCGGGCCCCATCACAGGTCGTTTCCCGCCGATTGTCCGCCATTTCCAGCTTGTTCCCGCCATCTGCAGAGTTTCCCGCCACTGGGCGACGCTTCCCGCCAAATCCGAAGATTTCCCGCCTTGGAAGAGCAGCGGACGCCATTATGGGCGTGCCAAAGGAGGGCGAGAGGCCGCCTCCCATCGTGGGCCAGGACAGAAAATGGCGCCAAAAGTGGAAACCGCCCCCACCAACAGAGACTGTGATGCTGGAGGTGTCTGTCAGCGTGAAAGAACTACCCCTGGAGCTGACAGTCACCGAGTTGCCCCGGGACCGCCCTCGAAGTGGGAGGAGACGAAAGAAAAGAACGAAGATGGGTGCCGCCTGGAGCAGTCTGGAGCGAGCGCACCCGGAGGCAAGAAGCCTTGAGAGGAGCAGCAGAAAAGCTCACCCGGAGATGTCCAGAGAGCAGAGCAGCACCGGCCCGCTGGCCAGGAGCCTGCTGGAAGAAGAGCAGAGCAGCACCGACCCGTTGGTCAGGAGCCTGCTAGACACCACGACCCCACTAGGCCTAGTGGAGGTCCTTGCACAGCTCCCCCGAGACCGGGAGTGTGCACAGACTGCCCTGGAGGGCCTCGCACGGAGGATGGCCCGGGTACAGCGCGAGATATTGGCGGAATGGAGCCGGGAGATGGCCCAGCAAGCTGAAACCAAGACCCGGAGCACGCCAGCCAAGATGAGGAGACAGACCGCCTCTGAGGATGGCGCGGGAGGACCAAAGGCCGGAGACGGCGCCGAGAAGGGAGCCGAACGCATGGAGGCAGGTAAAGGGGACGTCTACACCCCAAGCCGGGACACCGCCCACCTGCCCCAGCTCCCCGTCGCAGAGCCCGAAAGTCCCCCTGCTGTGCCCGAAAACGCCATGTCACCGACGCAGACTAGGCCCCAACCGGAAGCCGCCGCCGCGACCCCTGTGACGTCACACGCCTCGACCCCGAGCGTGACCAAGCAGGAAGTACCACCAGCCTGGTCGCAAGGCCTAGTACCCCCGGGCGCCGCATCACCAACAGCGCCCCCTACCTCCGCGGAGCCTCCGGCCTGGTCGCAAGGCCAGGTAGCCCAGGGTGCCGCCGTCCTAACGGTGCCCTTCACCTTCCAGGTGCCCCAGGCCTGGCCGCAAGGCCTGGGCAACCCGGGCGCCACCACCACCGCGCCCGCACCCGTAAAACCAAGGGTGCCGCGTCTGGGAGAGGACTTGTTTGCCCAGCACACGTGGCCGGACGGGCAGCCTTTCATCTGGCCCCAGAAGTATTATGAACTGGAGCACCAGAGGAGAGTTGGGGCCATGTGTGCACCCCTGATTCCGGCTCCGAAGCCCGTGATAAGGATCTCGCCTCCTCTGGAAGAAGCCCAATTTGAGTGGGACCCCACCGGAGAAGACCTAATGGGGTTCACTCAGGAAACCAGGGCAGCTGCAGCGGAGCGTGCTGAGTGTTGCCGACAGCAGCTCGAAGAGTTTGCGAGGGAGCGGAGAGAGAGGCGGGTCCGGGAGCAACAGGCCCAAGTACGGAGCGCCGAGCAGAAGAGCCGGACCAGGAGGGACCCCCGTGCAGCGCATTGTCCCCGCACCATCGGGACAGTGATCAAGTTCAACCAGCAGCATGGGTGGGGCTTCATCAGAGACCACAACACCCCCGGCGACGTTTTTGTAACGCGCAGAGACGTTGAGTCCCATCTGCCGGAGGGGCACAGAGGTCGTGACCTCTACATCGGAGACGAGGTCACCTTCACCCGGCACAAGTGTGCCAAAGGACCTTACGCCCTCCACGTACACCGCCTGACGGAGGAGGAGTTGCGGTGCGAGGAGGAGGAGCAAGAGGACCCGGACGGTTCTGAAGTTACCATCAGCTACAAGCAAAGAGCAGGAGGAAGACGCCGTTGAGTGCGGCAGAGCAGGTGCTGTAAATAAGTTACCCGATCGGGGTATAAAGAAACTGAAACTGTTGCTACATATATATAGTCCCCGTTGGGACCAGCTGAGTGAACTGTTTACCCGTTAACCCCTTAATCCCACAGGCTGAGGACTGTGAGCAGCCATTCCCTTTCCCTCCTTACCTGGCCGAGGACTGAGAGCGGCCAACTTCCCCTGTATATAGTTGCGCGTCCTAAAGCGCCCCCTACCGGTTTTATAGGAAAACCAGTTTTTCTAAGAGACTGTCGCACTTTTCCCGGACACACGTTGCACAGTGTCCGGAGGAGGAGGAACCAGGAGCCTGAGACGACGAGAAAGTTTTATCTGCTAAGATATGTTATTTATATAATGTTTTTTATATGTTTTATATGTTCATATGAAAAATTTGTATGTTTTGGAGATGTTTTATGTCTTACAGCCCGAGGACGTGCTGTGATTTACCAGGGGGAATGTAGCACCCTGAGGATTCGGCTGCTACAGGGGTATTGCACCTCAACCCAGAGGTGTGATATTCCACTCCCGGGTAAGGATGGAGTGTGGAACTGAGCTCGGTAGGCTGCATGCACTACACACATCCCATTTCCGAGGAGCAGACCGACGGTACTCCCACTTAGAAATGTGCAGGTACGACCGAGTCTGTTCCTGGCTGGAGTGGGAGGGGGGGTGGTACATCCCAAGTAGTGTAGGGGCAGATAGGGGGAGCAGCCTGGGTAAAGTTAGGAGCTCATTGGGTGCTGGTCACCTGAGCTCACACATAGAGGGTGTATATAAGGTGGGCACCAACTAAGAACAGGGTCAGATGCAGAGAACAAGTCAGGAGCAGAGGAGAAAGAAAGACCCAGAGTGAGAGAGGAGAGAGAGAGACCCAGAGGCACAGAAGAACAGGACTCTAAGATCCCAAATTAAAACCCCGGGTGAAGAGTCGGCATCAGGGTACCGGAACCCAAGCTGGTGGGGGTAAAAACATTCCCCAGCCAGAGACCGGAGACCGTGGGCAGCGTTTGCCACGGTCACCCACCACATCCACCCCGAAGGCACACCACATGAAGGGTCAGGGAACCCAAGGCCAAGGGTGTCCCAACAGAAGGCCCGAGGGAGCTGGACCTAGGTGGATCACTGGTGGGGACGGCCAGTGAACGGGACAGAAGGAGAGCTCAGGGCCACGCTCCGGACTTGTTTGGGGGTTGGCTGGATCCAGGACCTGGTGGACGCAGCACGGCTCGGGTGGTCACTCGGAGCTGGAGTGACCAGTACAACATCTGCAGTAAGTAAACACCCTTAACTGCACAACCCGACTCTGTCTTCACTGCCGTCTGCACTGCACCACCACAACCCCCATCCTCTGCACCTGTCCCCCCTGAGGCTATACCCCACCCGTTGGGGGTTATATCATCACAAGCTGCACCTGCACCATCAGCCTCAGCGGACCCTGCTGCAGCGGCGGCCACAGTGACCGCATCACAACGGGTGGCGTAGTCGACACAAAAGAACTCTTAATAACACCTGTAGGACTGCCACATAACACTGAGCTTGACGCCCTGGGCACGGGGCCGGGTCACAGCCGCTCGGAGACTACAACCCCCCATCTGATCCGGTGCCGGGTATTCCCCTCAAAAAGGAATATGTCCCAGGGGGCGCGTCAACTTTGGCGTAGTCGGCAGGATTACGTGCCCACAACAACCGGGTACTGCGTGCCTGAAGAAAAGTGCAAGTTTACCTCAAGAAGAAGTCTCCCGCCGGTTCCGGAGGGTCCACGCCATCGGGCCCCATCACAGGTCGTTTCCCGCCGATTGTCCGCCATTTCCAGCTTGTTCCCGCCATCTGCAGAGTTTCCCGCCACTGGGCGACGCTTCCCGCCAAATCCGAAGATTTCCCGCCTTGGAAGAGCAGCGGACGCCATTATGGGCGTGCCAAAGGAGGGCGAGAGGCCGCCTCCCATCGTGGGCCAGGACAGAAAATGGCGCCAAAAGTGGAAACCGCCCCCACCAACAGAGACTGTGATGCTGGAGGTGTCTGTCAGCGTGAAAGAACTACCCCTGGAGCTGACAGTCACCGAGTTGCCCCGGGACCGCCCTCGAAGTGGGAGGAGACGAAAGAAAAGAACGAAGATGGGTGCCGCCTGGAGCAGTCTGGAGCGAGCGCACCCGGAGGCAAGAAGCCTTGAGAGGAGCAGCAGAAAAGCTCACCCGGAGATGTCCAGAGAGCAGAGCAGCACCGGCCCGCTGGCCAGGAGCCTGCTGGAAGAAGAGCAGAGCAGCACCGACCCGTTGGTCAGGAGCCTGCTAGACACCACGACCCCACTAGGCCTAGTGGAGGTCCTTGCACAGCTCCCCCGAGACCGGGAGTGTGCACAGACTGCCCTGGAGGGCCTCGCACGGAGGATGGCCCGGGTACAGCGCGAGATATTGGCGGAATGGAGCCGGGAGATGGCCCAGCAAGCTGAAACCAAGACCCGGAGCACGCCAGCCAAGATGAGGAGACAGACCGCCTCTGAGGATGGCGCGGGAGGACCAAAGGCCGGAGACGGCGCCGAGAAGGGAGCCGAACGCATGGAGGCAGGTAAAGGGGACGTCTACACCCCAAGCCGGGACACCGCCCACCTGCCCCAGCTCCCCGTCGCAGAGCCCGAAAGTCCCCCTGCTGTGCCCGAAAACGCCATGTCACCGACGCAGACTAGGCCCCAACCGGAAGCCGCCGCCGCGACCCCTGTGACGTCACACGCCTCGACCCCGAGCGTGACCAAGCAGGAAGTACCACCAGCCTGGTCGCAAGGCCTAGTACCCCCGGGCGCCGCATCACCAACAGCGCCCCCTACCTCCGCGGAGCCTCCGGCCTGGTCGCAAGGCCAGGTAGCCCAGGGTGCCGCCGTCCTAACGGTGCCCTTCACCTTCCAGGTGCCCCAGGCCTGGCCGCAAGGCCTGGGCAACCCGGGCGCCACCACCACCGCGCCCGCACCCGTAAAACCAAGGGTGCCGCGTCTGGGAGAGGACTTGTTTGCCCAGCACACGTGGCCGGACGGGCAGCCTTTCATCTGGCCCCAGAAGTATTATGAACTGGAGCACCAGAGGAGAGTTGGGGCCATGTGTGCACCCCTGATTCCGGCTCCGAAGCCCGTGATAAGGATCTCGCCTCCTCTGGAAGAAGCCCAATTTGAGTGGGACCCCACCGGAGAAGACCTAATGGGGTTCACTCAGGAAACCAGGGCAGCTGCAGCGGAGCGTGCTGAGTGTTGCCGACAGCAGCTCGAAGAGTTTGCGAGGGAGCGGAGAGAGAGGCGGGTCCGGGAGCAACAGGCCCAAGTACGGAGCGCCGAGCAGAAGAGCCGGACCAGGAGGGACCCCCGTGCAGCGCATTGTCCCCGCACCATCGGGACAGTGATCAAGTTCAACCAGCAGCATGGGTGGGGCTTCATCAGAGACCACAACACCCCCGGCGACGTTTTTGTAACGCGCAGAGACGTTGAGTCCCATCTGCCGGAGGGGCACAGAGGTCGTGACCTCTACATCGGAGACGAGGTCACCTTCACCCGGCACAAGTGTGCCAAAGGACCTTACGCCCTCCACGTACACCGCCTGACGGAGGAGGAGTTGCGGTGCGAGGAGGAGGAGCAAGAGGACCCGGACGGTTCTGAAGTTACCATCAGCTACAAGCAAAGAGCAGGAGGAAGACGCCGTTGAGTGCGGCAGAGCAGGTGCTGTAAATAAGTTACCCGATCGGGGTATAAAGAAACTGAAACTGTTGCTACATATATATAGTCCCCGTTGGGACCAGCTGAGTGAACTGTTTACCCGTTAACCCCTTAATCCCACAGGCTGAGGACTGTGAGCAGCCATTCCCTTTCCCTCCTTACCTGGCCGAGGACTGAGAGCGGCCAACTTCCCCTGTATATAGTTGCGCGTCCTAAAGCGCCCCCTACCGGTTTTATAGGAAAACCAGTTTTTCTAAGAGACTGTCGCACTTTTCCCGGACACACGTTGCACAGTGTCCGGAGGAGGAGGAACCAGGAGCCTGAGACGACGAGAAAGTTTTATCTGCTAAGATATGTTATTTATATAATGTTTTTTATATGTTTTATATGTTCATATGAAAAATTTGTATGTTTTGGAGATGTTTTATGTCTTACAGCCCGAGGACGTGCTGTGATTTACCAGGGGGAATGTAGCACCCTGAGGATTCGGCTGCTACAGGGGTATTGCACCTCAACCCAGAGGTGTGATATTCCACTCCCGGGTAAGGATGGAGTGTGGAACTGAGCTCGGTAGGCTGCATGCACTACACACATCCCATTTCCGAGGAGCAGACCGACGGTACTCCCACTTAGAAATGTGCAGGTACGACCGAGTCTGTTCCTGGCTGGAGTGGGAGGGGGGGTGGTACATCCCAAGTAGTGTAGGGGCAGATAGGGGGAGCAGCCTGGGTAAAGTTAGGAGCTCATTGGGTGCTGGTCACCTGAGCTCACACATAGAGGGTGTATATAAGGTGGGCACCAACTAAGAACAGGGTCAGATGCAGAGAACAAGTCAGGAGCAGAGGAGAAAGAAAGACCCAGAGTGAGAGAGGAGAGAGAGAGACCCAGAGGCACAGAAGAACAGGACTCTAAGATCCCAAATTAAAACCCCGGGTGAAGAGTCGGCATCAGGGTACCGGAACCCAAGCTGGTGGGGGTAAAAACATTCCCCAGCCAGAGACCGGAGACCGTGGGCAGCGTTTGCCACGGTCACCCACCACATCCACCCCGAAGGCACACCACATGAAGGGTCAGGGAACCCAAGGCCAAGGGTGTCCCAACAGAAGGCCCGAGGGAGCTGGACCTAGGTGGATCACTGGTGGGGACGGCCAGTGAACGGGACAGAAGGAGAGCTCAGGGCCACGCTCCGGACTTGTTTGGGGGTTGGCTGGATCCAGGACCTGGTGGACGCAGCACGGCTCGGGTGGTCACTCGGAGCTGGAGTGACCAGTACAACATCTGCAGTAAGTAAACACCCTTAACTGCACAACCCGACTCTGTCTTCACTGCCGTCTGCACTGCACCACCACAACCCCCATCCTCTGCACCTGTCCCCCCTGAGGCTATACCCCACCCGTTGGGGGTTATATCATCACAAGCTGCACCTGCACCATCAGCCTCAGCGGACCCTGCTGCAGCGGCGGCCACAGTGACCGCATCACAACGGGTGGCGTAGTCGACACAAAAGAACTCTTAATAACACCTGTAGGACTGCCACATAACACTGAGCTTGACGCCCTGGGCACGGGGCCGGGTCACAGCCGCTCGGAGACTACAACCCCCCATCTGATCCGGTGCCGGGTATTCCCCTCAAAAAGGAATATGTCCCAGGGGGCGCGTCACATGCTGTCTGTCACACGATTCGCCTGTGACGTCATGTGCGGCATGACCGCACCTTCTTATGACGTCACTGTGAGGCATGCAATGGACAAACGGCAACACCGGAAAGACAATTCCTGCGCCCAGTAACTGGCACCTGAGTAAGTTACTTGTCATTGGTCTAGAGATCATGATCATTACCCTCATATTGAAACTCCAAGCAGCCCCATCACTCCATGAGGAAGCTCATGTGAAACAAGCCTTGGAGTGAGGGATGGTGGGAGCGGCACCCACAGCATGAACCTGGGTCGGTAATCTTATCTATACATTCCTTTTAGCCTCACATCATAACCTTTCCAGATTTATTTATTATTGCTGTTTGTACTACCTCTATTATGATCTTACTGTACTCACTTGAGATTTTTATCATAATCTGTTCTGATTTCTATGATATTGTGCACTGCACTTTATCTATAATATAACGGGCCAAGCGTCCCTCTGTCTGAAGCCTCTATAGACTGCGCATGCGTGACGCGAAGTCTGGCTCCAGACAGAATAACACATCCTGCCATTACAGGTAATAGGAGTGTATGGCGCAGGAGATCACAGTATGCATAAACACTGAACGCATACCGCGATCTCTGGCGCCATACTTACATACTTACCTGACCGGGAGGAGCGTTGCCGCGGCGCCTCTCTTCTGGCCGGAGACCGGGGGCGGAGTGAAGGTGTCGGAATCGGCACATGTGCATAGTGCTATCTGGCGCCATTTTACCAAAGACACATATGCTCCGGCGCTGCACTCCTCCCCCAGCCTCCGGCAGAACCGGACAGAGCAGCGCTGGAGCACAGGAAAGAAAGGAGAGTATAAGTGTTTATTTTTTTTGTATGTGTGCAGAGGAGTACCATGCATACCAGAATTAAGGGGTGAGGGGGCCACACATACCAGAATTCGGGGATGAGGGGTACCATGCATACCAGGATTGGGGGGTGAGGGGGCCACACATACCAGGATTGGGGGATAACTGGTACCATACATAACAGGATTGAGGGATGAGGGGGCCACACATACCAGGATTGGGGGGATGAGGGGACCATACACACCAGGATTGGGGGATGAGGGGATCATGTGTGTTGCCCCTGCGGGTTCAGTCGCCACAGAGGTACTGCATCTCACCCAGAGGTGTGGCATCTCACTCTCAGGTAAAGATGGAGAACTGCCCTGGACCCTAACACCTGCATTCATTACACCACACTTCAGAGGGCAGGGCAAGATTGCTCCTACGGGAGAGCACAGTCCCTGGTCCCTGGCTGGAGTGTTGAGGGGAACCAAGTGAGGGGGAACCATGAAGTGGGTGTGGGTGGAGGACGTAGATCAGGGGAGCACATGAAAGGGAGCAGGAGAAAGGCTCCAGGAACAGAAGGGATCCCAGGGGTACGGGCAGTGCTGGAGGCCACCCGTACGCCCAAATCTGCCGGGCGGTGGAGGGATCGAGCTGCAGAGTGGACCGGCCCCTTAACTAGTGGAGAACTACAAGGCTCAGCTAGGAACCGGAGGCTGCTGTACTTGCAAGGTGCAGTGGCCACATCCGCAATTATATCGCCGAAAAGGTGGCCACAGAGGGTCCAGGAGACTGCAGGTCGCCCGACAAGACTCGAGGTTACCGGATTGGGACACTGATTGTGAGGCGCAGGGCAGGAGGGTGAGACCTAGTGCAGCAAGACGACTGAGAAAGGCACACAGAAAGGGGTCCCGTTAAGTGATCCTGTATTATGCCAGGATAGGGATGAGGCGTGTCATGCATACCAGGAAAGGGATGAGGGCAGCACATAACAGGATGGGGGAACAGGATTGGGGATCACAAATACCTGGATAGAGGCAGCACAAACACCAGGATGGGGGCAGCACATACCAGCATGGGAGACCATATACCAATAAAATGCTCACCACCCGTAAAACGGGCTCAATGGCTAGTATATATATATATATATATATATATATATATATATATATATACATATATAGCACAGATCAAAAGTTTGGATACACCTTCTCATTTAAATATTTTTCTGGAATTTTCATGACTATGAAAATTGTACATTCACACAGAAGGCATCAAAACTATGAATTAACACATGTTGAATTATATACTTAACAAAAAAGTGTGAAACAACTGAAAATATGTCTAATATTCTAGGTTCTTCAAAGTAGCCACCTTTTGCTTTGATGACTGCTTTGCACACTCTTGGCATTCTCTTGATGAGCTTCAAGAGCTAGTCACTGGAAATGGTCTTCCAACAATCTTGAAGAAGTTCCCAGAGATGCTTAGCACTTGTTGCCCCTTTTGCCTTCACTCTGCGGTCCAGCTCACCCCAAACCATCTCGATTGGGTTCACGTCTGGTGACTGTGGAGGCCAGGTCATCTGGCGTAGCACTTCATCACTCTCCTTCTTGGTCAAATAGCCCTTACACAGCCTGGAGGTGTGTTTGGGGTCATTGTCCTGTTGAAAAATAAATGATTGTCCAACTAAACACAAACCAGATGGAATAGCATGCCGCTGCAAGATGCTGTGGTACACATGCTGGTTCAGTATGCCTTCAATTTTAAATAAATCCCCAACAGTGTCACCAGAAAAGCACCCTCACACCATCACACCTCCTCCTCCATGCTTCACGGTGGGAACCAGGCATGTAGAGTCCATCCGTTCACCTTTTCTGCGTCGCACAAAGACACGGTGGTTGGAACCAAAGATCTCAAATTTGAACTCGTCAGACCAAAGCACAGATTTCCACTAGTCTAATGTCCATTCCTTGTGTTCTTTAGCCCAAACAAGTCTCTTCTGCTTGTTGCCTGTCCTTAGCAGTGGTTTCCTAGCAGCTATTTTACCATGAAGGCCTGCTGCACAAAGTCTCCTCTTAACAGTTGTTGAAGAGATGTGTTTGCTGCTAGAACTCTGTGTGGCATTGACCTGGTCTCTAGTCTGAGCTGCTGTTAACCTGTGATTTCTGAGGCTGGTGACTTGGATAAACTTGTCCTCAAAAGCAGAGGTGACTCTTGGTCTTCCTTTCATGGGGCGGTCCTCCTGTGAGCCAGTTTCTTTGTAGCGCTTGATGGTTTTTGCAACTGCACTTGGGGACACTTTCAAAGTTTGCCCAATTTTTCGGACTGACCTTCATTTCTTAAAGTAATGACGGCGACTCGTTTTTCTTTACTTAGCTGCTTTTTTCTTGCCATGATACAAATTCTAACAGTCTATTCAGTAGGACTATCAGCTGTGTATCCACCTGACTTCTGCACAACACAGCTGATGGTCCGAACCCCATTTATAAGGCAAGAAATCCCACTTATTAAACCTGACAGGGCACACCTGTGAAGTGAAAATCATTTCTGGTGACGACCTCTTGAAGCTCATCAAGAGAATGCCAATTGTGTGCAAAGCAGTCATCAAAGCAAAAGGTGGCTACTTTGAAGAACCGAGAATATAACACATATTTTCAGTTGTTTCAAACTTTTTTGTTAAGTATATAATTCCACATGTGTTAATTCATGGTTTTAAAGCCTCCAGTGTGAATGTACAATTTTCATAGTCATGAAAATATAGAAAAATCTTTAAATGAGAATGTGTGTCCAAACTTTTGGTCTGTACTGTATTTATTGTGAGGCAGAGATCAGGATCGTATACGAGGGACATTATATATCCCCCAGAATGTGTACAGAGACCAATTAAATCCATTGGAGTGCATTGCAGTCACAAACTCACCTGCAATGCAGGAATGAAGGTGAGCATTGACCTGGTCAGGCTATATGGCTAAGGCAGATTAGTAAAACCCGGCAGGGCCTTCATTTCTTGGAGGAGGCTACAGGAAGGCAGTGGAGCGGCCTCCTCCCTCCAACCTGGGTTATCCAGTGGCTCATGCCACAGGTCCTTTAAAAACCCTGCACTAAGGATTAGTGTTGTTCATCATTGAGGACCTGCTAGAAACATAGCAGGAAAGCTTGGTGGGCCTGTGAGCAGCTGAACTCATGCCTGGGAAGGCTCTGCACCCGTCAGGCTCTGAGTGGCCCGACGCGGCCCTTGTCCACGGCAACCGTTGTGCAAGGACTCATGTTAACCCGGCTGCAAACCGGAGGACTTTCTTGTTTACCAGTGAGTTGCTGAATAAAGCTGTTTGCTTTGTATCCCAAAGTTAGGGTTTTCAACTGGAGTCTCTGGGCAATGGGGAGCCAGAGCAGGGATTGATACAGTGGAGAAGCCTGGGAATAGCCGGTTGACAGGTGGATTAGTCGGCCAAGAGAATTTAGGATATATTGGAGGTGTGTGAGAGTGTTTGTAGGGAGGCCACAGAGCAGGAGGATGCAGTAGTCGAGGTGGGATATGATGAGGGCGTGCACTAGTGTTTTTGCAGATTCATGGTTGAGGAGTGTGCAGATCCTTGAGATATTTTGCAGTTTGAGTCGGCAGAAAGTAGAAAGGGCTTGGATCTCAGGTTTGAATGAGAGATCAGAGTCAAGCTTGCGGGACTGGGTAGAGCAGCCAGCCATTTACTTTGATGAATAGGTCAGTTGGCGGGGTGGAATGTGATAGTGGAAAGATGATGAATTCGATGATACTGATGAAATTCATATACCTGAGATGCAGGGGGACTGTACTGTGCTGTCAGGGCAAGAAGGGGAGGAGGGTGACTCTCAGGGAGAGGATTGGTAGAACAAATAGGATGACGATGAGGTTGTAGATTCCACTTGGTGTGAACCCAGAAGCATGCACCTGAGTAGCTCAGCAGAGGAGGAGTAGGAAGACAGAGAGATTTCATTGCAGCTTACTGCACAGACACGGCTTCTCACACAGAGTGATGCAACCACAACAACCACTGCATCCATAGTCACAACTGTGGCTGTTGCCAGCAGCAGTTGCAGGTCTGCAGTTCACAGGGGCAGCAAGGGTTGCCTACCCTGGGTCTTTTTGGAGACCGCAAAGGATGACACAACTCAAGTTATCTGCCAACTTTGTAAAAATCGACTGAGTAGAGGCAGAAATTGCAATAATTTGACTACTACATGCATGAACTGGCACATGCGCCATTAACATGCATTAGATTGGGAACTTCACTACTCTAAAATGCAGACTAGTGGGCTTCGCCAACCACCGGCCGCCCCATTAACCGCAACTGCTGCTTCTTCTCCGTCACCTTGGCAAGTGTTCTCACACAGGTCTCCGGCCACAGAACCTCCACTTGTTTACCCACTACAGTCTGGGTGAGTGAGAGTCCATCAGCTGTTACGGAAGTGGACATGCCTGCTGTTTTTGACCGATCTCAGACACCGAGCACACCACATCTTTCTCAATCCACCATAACATCTCCGGCTGCACCTGTCTCACAGTCCAGCAGTTTGTCGTGTTCACCCTACTCCACCCTCTCTCAACACAGCAGCCAGCCCTTTTTTCCACAGTTGTGGTCACGTAAAAGATTGTTTTCTCCTACACATGTCAAAGCAAAGAGCTTGAACTTCACCATGTCCAATATGTTGGCAAAGGAAATGCCACCTTTTCCCCTGGTGGATACAGACGCTTTCCGAAAGATGATTGCCATCACAGTCCCCCAGTATCAGTTGCCATGTCACCATTATTTCTCTAAAAAAGATGTGCCTGAGCTACACTAGTATGTTGCAGACAACATCACCCATTCCTTGAAAAAATCTGACATGTCTGACAGAGTGCATTTCACCACTGACACCTGGACAAGCGAGCATGGCCAGAGGCATTACATCTCGCTGAGTGGGCACTAGGTGACTTTGGTGCCTGTGGGGTCAGGCGGGGAATGGGCTGTTCCACAAGTCTTGGAATCCTCTGGAAAGGCACGCGCCCATGCTGGAGTATCAAAACATGCTTGAAGACAATCTTGAGAGTGGTTGTCACGAACCAGACACCGTGGTGTCCGGCAGACGGCACAATATCTGGGTATAACGGGATGATATAGGTGGGAGGAAGACCCTAGTGGTAGGAAGCAAGGGATGGGACACTTCCTGATACCAACCTGTGTCTTTCCCTAAGCTCCCCTAACATCCTGTGCGGGTCCTTCCCCCTGCCATTGTCACGTGCCTAATCCCTGACTGTCACTTCAACTTACCCTAGCTAATGAACTGACGGACAAGGACTCTAGCCTTATCACTACTGGTAAAGTCACACAGGGTAAGATGACAAAAAAGGGACTGGCAGCAAGAAAAAACAACTTAATTTAAGAACAGCAGCAAAGATCCGAATCTGCAGCCAAACCTCCAATAACAGGACTAGGATACAGAGCTCCCACAGCGGCTCCAAACCTACAGCTGGTCTGCATAGAAATGAGCTCTACAACCAATGGGCAGTTGATGGGTCATGTGACTATTTAAAGGAAGGTGGGAGTGGTTCCAACCAACATCAGCTGATCGGCCTCAAAAAAGCTGCCAGCAAGAGACTAACATTAACCCTTGCTGGACCAAAGGAAAAAATCTACAATTTAAATTCCAGCCTAACCAGAGCTGCCACGAATCTCCTAATTCATGACAGTCATTTCCCCAAGACAGGCACCCAGTGTGCATCACAGTTATAGACTTCCAACAATGGGAACATTGAGTCGTCAATGCAAAAACATCATCAGCAGCAATTTCTGTGAGTCTTTTCACACATTTTTTAGACCAGCCCGGGCACCAGCAGAGTGTAGTGTAGACCACCTAAGTGTAGTGTAGACCTTGTTCAAGATGAACAAGTCAAGGATCGCCAATGACTTTTGCACCCCAGTCGCAAACTGAGCAGACTAGGCGATGGTGTAGTTTTTAGTGTGCTGCATTGATCTCACATTATTGCTGTCTATGACACCTTTGTCGTGGCTTCTGTTGTTGCTAGTGCTGCTGATGTTACTAACATTTTCTTTTAAATGTGGAGACTCCAAGTTGGGTCTCTATCTGGTGGGTTGCCTGTAGTGGAAGGGGTGTCAGAGCCCATTATACTATTTCTACTCTGGGGAAATTGATAATTTCTGCAAAGCGCTGTTGAGTTAATGGCGCTATATAAAATAAATAAATAGTAAAATAAATAAATAAAAAATTATGCCACTTTAGTGGTATCTGCACATAATTCTTGGAAATGTTTGGTCTCCAAGTTGGGTCTCCTTCATGTGTGTTGCCTGACTTAGGCCTAGCTCTCAGAGAAAAAGGCCTACACCTGTCCCTCATCCACCTGTTATTGATCAAAGTTTAAGCTAGAAATGCTGCTCCAAGCCCTGTTAATGCTGATATGTGGCATGGTTTAAGGACCACCCTATTAGCACAACCAATGTAGATTCTGAAATTTGTACTCCTGGACAGAGCACAATATTAACACCAAATATTTATGTGCTGAAATGTGGCCTGCTTTCTGGAGCACGCTAATAGCACAAAGAATTTAGATTGTGAAAAGTGGACCCCTGGCTGGAGCACAATACTAGCACTAAATAATTAAACGCTGTAATGTGACATTGTTTCTGGAATGCGGTAGCACCAGAAAAAAATAGATTTTATAATGTGGAGCCCTGGATAGAGCAAAATCTCAGCATAAAACGATTACAACCTCAGATATGGCCTGGTTTATGTAGCACGGTAGTAGCAGCAAAACTTTAGATTTTATAATGTCAACCTCTAGATGGAGCTGAATATCAGCAGCACTAAAGAATTAAAAGCTCAAATGTGGACTAGTTACTGTAGCACGGTAGTAACTGAACAAATTTAGATTTTATAACGTCAATTCCTTGCTGGAGCTGAATATCAACACCAAAGAATTAAAAGATCAAATCAGGACTCAATATTTGGGATACATCATCTCCCTAGAAGGTATGAGTATGGATTCCAGTAAAATCAGAGCAGTAGTTGAATGGCTTACCCTAAGAAATTTAAAAGATGTCCAGCACTTTATAGGATTTGCAAATTTCTATAGAAGATTCATTAAAAACTTTTTGAAAATCATTCTGCTATTTACTTCACTCACAAAGAAAGCCAAAATATTTTTCTGGTCTCCAGAGTCACTAGGGGCCTTTGACAAACTAAAGACTCTTTTCACTACTGCACCATTACCAGTCCGTCCAAACCTCACTCAACTACCTTTTGTGGTCGATGTAGACGCTTCAGACTCTGCGGTAGGAGCCATTTTGTTACAGCGTGTTGGAAACGATGCAGCTTCATCCATGTGCATTCCTTTCTCATACCATGTCATCTGCAGAAAAGAACTACGACATTGGAAATAAAGAACTTTTAGCTATAAAGTCGCCTTCTCTGAATGGAGACATCTTTTTGAAGGGGCTAATCATCCGGTGACTGTCCTTACTGACCACAAAAATGTAGAATTCATACGTACAGCTAAGAGGTTGTCTGCAAGACAAGCACGCTGGGCCTTATTTTTCTCCAGGTTTAATTTTGTAATTTCTTATCGGCCTGGTTCAAGAAATGGCAAAGCTGATGCACTGTCCAGGGTATCTCCTGAACCTCAGGAGAAGTCTAACACTTACTATGCCATTCTTCATCCAAAAAGTTTTTGGGGAATACTGGACACTAAAGAATTTTTTAACAAAATGAAAGATGAATATCAAAATGATTTTTTTCTTAACCATCTTTCCAAAGATGTTGATCTTTTTTTTAAGGAGGGGTTTTGGATGCAGAAACACCAAGTATATGTCTCCGAATCAGCTCGACTTGAATTCCACAAACTTGTCCATGATTCCAAACTTGTAGGACACCCTGGAATCATGAAAACTGAAGAACTACAGCTCCATTCTTTTTGGTGGCCTAATTGTAGGAGAGATGTAAAAAAATATGTTTCTTCCTGTTTAACATGTGCACGGTACAATACACCACGATCTTCTCCTTTAGGGCTCCTTCAACCTTCCAGTTCCATCCATGCCTTGGGGATCAATCTCAAGGGATTTTATCATGGACCTACCTCCAGCTAAAGAAATTATTGTTATCTTTGATGTGGTGGAACGGCTCACAAAGATGGCCCATTTTATTCAATCTAAAGGGATTCCTACTGCTGAACAAACCGCAGAATTAATGGTTAAAAGAGATATTCAGGCTGCATGCAATTCCTGAGAATGTAATTTCTGATAGAGGTGTTCAGTTTACATCAAAATTTTGGGAAATCTTCTGTACAGCTTTAGGAGTCAATTTGTCTACGGCCTTCCATCAACAATCCAATAGCCAGACCGAAAGAAATAACCAAACTCTTGAACATTATTTGTACTGTTTTATTTCTTACCTGCAGGATGACTGGTAGACTATTTACAAACAGCAGAATTTGCCTACAATAATTCCAAACACAGTTCTACATCCCAAAGTCCATTTTCTGCTAATTATGGCTTGCACGCAGTATGTATTCTGAATCTTCAAAGTAATACTTCTGTTTCTGACAGACTAACAAAGTTACAGGAAGCTCAGAAAGAATGAATTGAGCTGTTACAGAAGGCCCAAGAAGATTATAAAAAAAACGCAGATAAACATCACAAAGCCCCTCCTCAATCCTTTCAGTAAGAACCCATTTCCAGGAAGAACTAAGCCACCTCCTCCACCAGAAATAGTCCATGGTGAAGAAAAGTGAATCGTGGATAAAATACTGAAATCTAGAAGATTTAGAGGAAGATTTCAGTATTTGGTGCAATGGAAGGGTTACGGACTAGAAGATCATGCCTGTGAGCCGGAGTGCAATGTCCATGCACCCAGGCTTACAAGAGACTTTCATCTGAAACATCCAGAGAAACCAGTGCCTGAGATGTCCAGAGGCTATCCTGGAAGGAGGGGACTAATGTCAGGACTTGAACCCAGCACATCTTGTGCATCAGGCGGCAGCTATTCCCACTGAGCTATTCAGCTCGTTGGACAGTTCCTGGCTAACCAAGATTCTAGTATCTGTGTTGTTCCTGAGTAGCTCTACTCTACTTTGCACCTGATTGGCGTCATCCTGATTGAACACCCTACTTAAACCTGGCCTGACACCTCCCTCCTTGTGAGATTATTGAGCTATCAGCGTCTAGTCAAGCTCTTCCTTCTCCTGCTGCCTCTACAAAGACAATACTGCTTTTTTGTGTAGCGAATTCCTGGCTTCCTTAACTACGCTACCTACTAAACCATTAAAGATAATGCTACTTTCCTGTGTACCGAATTCCTGTCTTCCCTGACTATGCTACCGACCGGTGCTGCCCCTAGTGGTTGCAATATCAGTACTCCAACCCAGGTTAATTCTTATCAAGCACGGTAGTAAGACAAAAAAGTTAGATTTTATCATGTGAACCCCTGGATGTAGAAGAATATCAGCTCAAAATAATTGAAAGCTGACATGTGGCATGGTTTCTGTAGCACAGTAGTAAGACATCAAATTTAGATTTTATTATGTGAACCCTTGTATGGAGAAGAATATTAGCACCAAAGAATTAAAGCTCAAATGTGGCCTACTTTCTGTAGCACTGTAGTAGCTGCAAATATTGAGATTTAGTCATGTGAACTGCTGGACGGTGCAGAATATCTTCATCAAAGAATTAAAAGCTCATATGTGGCATGGTTTCAGTAGGATGGTAGTAACAGAACAAATTAAGGTTTTATCAAGTGAGCCCCTGGATGGAGCAGAATATCAGAACAAAACAATTACAAGCTCAGATGTGGCCTGCTTAATGTAGAATGGTAGTACCAGAAAAAAATAGATTTTCTACTGTGGAGCTCTGGATAGAGCAGATTCTCAGCGCAAAACAATTACAAGCTCAGATGTGGCATGGTAGTAAAAGAATAAATTTAGATGTTCTAATGTGAACCCCTGTATGGACAATATTATCAGAACCAAAGAATTTAAAGATTAAATGTGGCATGGTTTCTATAGCACAGTAGTAAGACAGCAAATTTATATTTTATCATGTGAACCCCTGTATGGAGAAAAATATCAGCACTAAAGAATTAAAAGATCAAAGGTGGCCTGCTTTATATAGCACAGTAGCAACAGAAAAAAAGATTTTTTACTGTGTAGCCCTGTATTCAGCAGAATATATGCACCAAAAAACTTCAAATTGAGATGTGGCCTGCTGTATGTATTACGTTAGTAACAGAAGAAATTGGATTTTTTACTGTGGATGAGGCCTGGATACAGCAGAATATATGTGCCAAAAAATTATAAGCTGAGATGTGGCCTGCTGTATCACATTAGAAAAAGAAGAAATTAGATTTTTTTATTTACTGTGGATGAGTCCTGTATACAGCAGAATCTCAACGCCAAAAAATTACAAGTTGAAATATGGCCTGCTGTATGTATCGTGATAGTAGCAGAAGAAATTATGTTTTGCTACTGTGGACTAGCCCTGTATACAGCTGACTCTCAGCATAAAAAAATACAAGCTGAGATGTGGCCCGCTATATGTATCATGGTAGTAACAGGAATTATTATTTTTTTTTTACTGTGGATGAGATCTGGATATTGCTAAATTTCACTGCCAGAAAATTACAAGCTAAGATGTGGCCCTCTGTATCATATTAGTAACAGTAGAAATTAAATTTTTTACAATGGACAAGGCCTGTATACAGCAGCATCTCAGCACCAAAAAATTACAAGTTGAGATGTGGCCTGCTGTATGTATCACGATAGTAACAGAATAAATTTGATTTATTTTACTGTGGATGAACTCTGGATACAGCTAAATTTCACTGGCAGAAAATTACAAGCTGAGATGTGGCCTGCTGTATCAAGTTAGTAACAGAAGAAATTAGATTTTTTTTTACTGTGGATGAGCTCTGGATACAGCTGAATTTTACTGCCAAAAAAATGACAAGCTGAGATGTGGCCTGCTGTATCACATTAGTAAAAGCAAAAGTTTGATTTTTTTTACTGTGAGTGAGCTCTGGATACAGCTAAATTTTACCGCCAAAAAATGACAAGCTAAGATGTGGCCTGCTGTATCACGTTAGTAACAGAAGAAATTTAATTTTTTAATGTGGACAAAGCCTGTATACTGCAGAATCTTAGTGCCAAAAAATTTCAAGTTAAGATGTGGCGTGCTATATGTAGTTGTTATGATCTGCAAACAAGAACTAAGGAATGAAGGGGAAAGCTTTTCCTACAGTAAAACTATGCTGAATCCCTACAATGTAGCGGGCTGCCTGTTCCTAGAGAACAGACCCACCTTAGTCCTAGGCTAGTCTGAATGAAGACCTATAGAATAAAGGGAAGGGGCCCCTAAAAGAACTGAGGACTGGTGCAAAATATGGAACACCTCCTGAACAGAGAAAGTTGTTGCAGAACACAAAAGATAAACTGAAAAAAAGGTACTAGAGGTCCCAAAGGACCAAGCAAACTGAGAGATATAGGCACAGAAACACCTGGCTAGCAAAACAGTCAAACAACACTGAAGTCCAGCACAGCCATAAAGGCAGATGCTCACGTGACCGCAAAACACAAGATGGAAAAAACAAACAGGAGGGTTCTAACAGTACCCCCTCTTTTAAGAGAATCCTCCAGATCATCCAGGCCCAGGCCGATCCGGAAACCTCATGTGGAAAGCTCTAACAAGCCTAGGAGCAGAGACATCTTCCTCTATGCCACCTAGAATTCCAGATACGTGAAATTTCATATTCGCCGTCTTCCACCACAGGAGGAACTGAGACAGTGGCATCCCTATCAGATACATCAGCCTTTTTCAACAAGGAAACATGAAACACAGGATTAATCTTCCAGGAAGTAGGAACATCCAACCTAACCTGTCACAAAAAGCACGCCAAAAGCAAGCCACAAACTGAGGTCCTCTATCAGAAACAATATCCGTGGGAACGCCATGAAGCTTGACAATCTCCTTAACAAATGCCTTAGCAAGTGTCTTCACGCAGGGCAACTTAATGAATGAAACGAAATGACATATCTTACTAAAACGGTCAACGACCACCCAGATGACAGTAAAACCCTCGGACACGGGCAGATCAGTAATAAAATCCATTGTGAGATGCGTCCAAGGCGCACTAGGAACCTCCAGAGGGCAAAGCAACCCCGCACAGTGCGAAGCCTTTGACCTAGCACACACCGTACATTGACGCACCCACTTGATGACTTCCTTCTGCCACCCAGGCCACCAAAAACTGCGACTGATAAGTCTCTTAGTCTCAGAAATTCCGGGATGACCTGCCAACCGAGACTCATGACACTCCACAAACAAGTCTCTCCTAAAGGTTCTAGGCATGAATAACATCCAATGGGGAGTGTTAGATGGAGCATCATCTTGAGCTTTCAGAATCCCATTCTCCAAAACGGAGTCCAATGCCGCCACCACAACTCCTTTCTGTAAAATGTTCTCCTCCTCCTCGGCACCGACCGCAGGAGAGAAGCTGCAAGATAAAGCATTGGCTTTAACATTCTTAGTATCAGGGATATAGGTAACAGAAAAATGAAGCCGAGAAAAAAAAAGTGCCCATCTAGCTTGACGGGCTTTCAAGCGCTTGGCAGCATCCAGATAGACTAAATTCTTATGTTCTGTGAAAACCTGAATAGGAAATCTAGCGCCTTCCAAAAAATAATGCCAATGCACAAAAGCGAGATTAATAGCCTGAAACTCCCGAATACCATCATAATTCAATTCGGTTTACGAAAATTTTTTCGAAAAGAAGGCACAAGGATGTACTCCATCTATGTTCTCCTGAGACAAAAGTGCTCCGACCCCCAACAATGAAGCATCGACCTCAACCAAAAAAGGCTTGGTCTCATCAGGCTGCATAAGGATAGGGGCAGAACTGAACCTCTCTTTGAGATACTTAAACGCTACAATGGCCTCAGTAGTTCATTCGACAATATTCACACTTTTCCTGGAGAGATCGGTTAGAGGCTTAACAATTGCAGAAAAATTCTTAATGAATTTCCTGTAATAATTGGCAAAACACAAAAATCTCTGTATAGATTTCAAACCAATAAGCCTAGGCCATTCCTGCACAGCCTGAACCTTCACCAGGTCCATCTCAAAGCCCTAGCTGGAGACAATGTAGCCTAAAAAACTAATTTTCAGCACAGCAAAGTCACATTTCTGCAGCTTAGCAAAGAGTGAATTATCACTCAATAACTGCAAAACTTCATGTACACTCTCCCAATGGGACTCCAGATCTGGCGAATAAATCAAAATGTCATCCAAATACACAACCACATTCTTACCAATCAAGGTCTCAAGATGTCATTAATAAGGTTCTGAAAAAATGCAGGTGCATTGGTAAGACCAAAAGGCATCACCAGATTCTCAAAATGACTTACCAGAGTTTTAAAAGCAGTTTTCCATTCATCTCCCTCCTTCACTCGTAACAAATTGTACACCCCCCGGAGATCAATTTTAGACAACAACTTGGCCCCCACCAACTGGTTAAACAAGTCAGGAATTAACGGCAATGGGTAGGAATTGCGTACGGTAATCTTATTAATATCACGAAAATCCAGACATGGACGCAAACCCCCGTCGGTTTTTTTAACAAAGAAAAATCCAACTGCCACAGGCGACTTAGAAGGTCTAATGTGACCAGCAGCCAGGCTAGTCTGTATGTACTCCTCCAAGGCCTTTCTTTCAGGGATAGTTAGATTAAACAAGCAACTCTTGGAAAGAGTAGCTCCCGGAATAAACTCAATGACGCAATCATATTTCCTATGAGGAGGTAAAACTTGCGACTCCTCCTCCGAATAAACCTTCAAAAATCTTGAATACGTACAGGTAATTCCCCTTTTCCCACAACCGCAATGCGACCATTACAGCATTTATCATAGCATTTTGGACTCCAAGACTTTATCATATTAGTAGACCAGTACAGCAAAGGATTGTGCAGTTTTAACCAAGGCAATTCTAGAACGACCGGAGAGGCTAAATTATCTAATACAACCAAGTCCAAAATTTCTTGGTGAAGACCATTGATAGTGAGGGGAAATGCAGCAACCTTATGAGTAATACATTTCAAGGGAGTCTTATCAATTCCAATCACAGAAATAGGTGATGACAAAGGTTTGGATTTCAATTTAAGTTTTTCCAAAAACCCTTTATCAATCACATTAAGTGTTGAACCACAATCCACAAATACCTGAAATTCAATCAAATTTTCCTGCAAAGTAGTACACCCTGAAAGAAATACTCCTGCAAAGCATAAACAAGCTATACGAGCGTACCTGACCTTTTTTTTTTCTTTACATAAACGAAGTTCACAATACTTAATCAAATGGTCAGCTTTGACACAATAAAGACACAATCCCTCGGCGAACCTCCGGTCTCTTTCCTGAGAGCGGAGCGACATCGCCCCAACCTCCATTGGTTCTCCGCTGTCTGAGCAGATTTTCTGTGGACTAGGACCTGGCATCACAGGAGTCTTTTCCTCATTGTGCCTAGATGTCAGCCTCCTATCCACACGAACAGCTAATTGCATGACATCATGCAGAGACTCAGGTGCAGGGAATACAATTAGCAAATCCTTAACCCTTTCACTCAGACCAGCAAGAAATAGACATTTCAGAGAAGGATCATTCCATCTGACTTCAGAAGCCCACCTTCTAAAGTGTGTGCAATAAATCTCAGCATCATCTGATCCCTGATTCAAACACCTGAGTTCTTCCTCAGCAGATAAGATTCGATCAGGATTGTCAAATAATAGACCCATAGCAGAAAAAAACTCTTCTACCGACCTCAAACATGGATCATTAGGTTGAAGAGAAAAGGCCCACCCTTGTGGTTCATTGCGCATAAATGACATAATAAAACCAATGCGCTGTGATTCATTCCCAGAGGACCTTGGTATCAAATGAAAATACAGTGGTGGCAAAAAGTATTGGCACCCCTGCAATTCTGTCAGATAATATTCAGTTTCTTCCTGAAAATGATTGCAATCACAAATTCTTTGGTATTATTATCTTCATTTAATTTACTTGCAAGGAAAAAACACAAAAGAGAATGAAGCAAAAATCAAATCATGGATCATTTCACACAAAACTCCAAAAATGGGCCAGACAAAAGAATTGGCACCCTCAGCCTAATACTTGGTTGCACAACCTTTAGCCAAAATAACTGCGAACAACCGCTTCCAGTAACCATCAATGAGTTTCTTACAATGCTCTGCTGGAATTGTAGACCATTCTTCTTTGGCAAACTGCTCCAGGTCCCTGATATTTGAAGGGTGCCTTCTCCAAACTGCCATTTTGAGATCTCTCCACAGGTGTTCTATGGGATTCAGGTCTGGACTCATTGCTGGCCACCTTAGACGTCTCCAGTGCTTTCTCTCAAACCATTTAATAGTGCTTTTGGAAGTGTGTTTTGGGTCATTGTCCTGCTGGAAGACCCATGACCTCTGAGGGAGACCCAGCTTTCTTACACTGGGCCCTACATTATGCTGCAAAATTTGTTGGTAGTCTTCAGACTTCATAATGCCATGCACATGGTCAAGCAGTCCAGTACCAGAGGCAGCAAAGCAACCCCAAAACATCAGGGAACCTCCGCCATGTTTGACTGTAGGGACCGTGTTCTTTTCTTTGAATGCCTCTTTTTTTTTCCTGTACACTCTATGTTGATGCTTTTTCTCAAAAAGCTCTACTTTTGTCTCATCTGCCCAGAGAACATTCTTCCAAAACGTTTTAGGCTTTCTCAGGTAAGTTTTGGCAAACTCCAGCCTGGCTTTTTTATGTCTCGGGGAAAGAAGTGGGGTCTTCCTGGGTATCCTACCATATAGTCCCATTTCATTCAGACGCCGATGGATAGTACGGCTTGACACTGTTGTACCCTCGGGCTGGAGGGCAGCTTGAACTTGTTTGAATGTTAGTCGAGGTTCTTTATCCACCATCCGCACAATTTTGCATTGAAATCTCTCGTCAATTTTTCTTTTCTGTCCACATCTAGGGAGGTTAGCCACAGTGCCATGGGCTTTAAACTTCTTGATGACACTGTGCACGGAAGACACAGGAACATTCAGGTCCTTGGAGATGGACTTGTAGCCTTGAGATTGCTCATGCTTCCTCACAATTTGGTTTCTCAAGTCCTCAGACAGTTCTTTGGTCTTCTTTCTTTTCTCCATGCTCAATGTGGTACACACAAGGACAAAGGACAGAGGTTGAGTCAACTTTAATCCATGTTAACTGGCTGCAAGTGTGATTTAGTTATTGTCAACATCTGTTAGGTGCCACAGGTAAGTTACAGGTGCTGTTAATTAGTGTTGAGCCACCCCCGTAGTGTTCGAGTTCGGTTCGGTTCGTCGAACACCCGTGTGTTCGCCGAACTGTTCGTCGAACACCTTCGAACACCGTTAAAACCAATGGCAGGCAAACAAAAACACATAGAAACACATAGAAAACACCTTCAAAGGTGTCCAAAAGCTGACAAACTGCTCAGAAGACACAACTAACACATGGAAAAGTGACAAGTACATATAGTCATGCGAAAAGAAAAGAGGTGGAGGAGTAAAAGGAGGGGGAGACACAGATATAGGCATGTCATGCCCTTCTAAAATCCAAAAAGTGAGAAGCCGACACGTTCAGTCCGCTCCTGCCCGTGCCACCTCCGTGTCGCCGATTTGTGCCAGAGCCGCGGTGAACCCTGACGGCTAGCCCCCCTTTCCCAATACTGGTGCCTGTCCGCTGGTGGGTCGAGCGAGCCCCCCTGTGGTGGAGGCAGCTCTAAGCTTTTTAATTTAAATTGTCTCTCTAATTTGAATAAATACACTTTAAATCCATTTACAAGGATCTATTGGAGGGCAAGTCTCATGCCAGCAGCCGCGTAATTCCAGCTCCAGTAGCGTCCACTAAAGCTGCTGCAGTTAAAAAGCTTTTATAAGGATCGAGCTCGGCTGTCCACCGCAAGGCATCCTACTGCCAGTCCCAGTCCCTATGCCTTGGGGTGCCTCCTGATGCTCTTCACTGAGTATCCCGTCGTCCCGAAGCATTTCCTTTGAAAAAATGAAGTGTCCAAACTACAGGTGGTGTAGCTTGCTTAACAGCCTGCATAATCCGCTGATTAGCAGACCCTGCTACTAGGCACAAAGTATTTAGTGGGCTAGATGCAGTTAAAAATTTGTAATTAGATACTCTCGTTGGATGCTGAGAAAGCATTCCATAGAGTCTCCTGGCACGCCATATATGATTCTCTTAAAAATCTTGGGGTAGGGGTCTAGGGGACCCTTTTATAGCCAAAATCACGGCCCTGTATCGCAATACGTCACCTAGGCTGAAGATAAATGGAACTGTAGCACCCTGAGGGCTCGGTTGCTACAGAGGTATTGCACCTCACCCAGAGGTGTGATATCTCACTCTCAGGTAAGGATGTAGTGTGGATCAGGACCCGACACCTGCATGCATTACACCACATTGCCGTGGGGCAGGGCGACCAATATGCCCCTGAGATGGGCACGACAGTCCCTGTCCCTGGCTGGAGTGGGGGGAGGGAACACTGAGGAAGGGGAACCCTGTAGTGCAGGAGCAGGGAGGAAGCAGTTCCTGGGTGCATTGAGAAGGGAGTATAAAAGGTGGGCACCATCTTAGTTCAGTGCAGAGAAGACTGAGCAGAAGTGGCAGGGAACAGGGGCTCTGCATGAGCTCTGCTCCGGAGGCGGGCCTAGTAACAGAGGCCCAGGCCTGGAAGAGGGAGAAGGAAGGAAGAGGAGCGGAGAAGGCTCCAGGAACGAGGAACGAAGGGATCTCAGGGGTGCGGATGGGCGAGTCGCCACCGCACGCCCGAATCCACCTGCGTGGAGGGGTCAGGCCAAAGGGGGAGACCGGTCCCCGAACTAGTGGAGGCAGGAAACGACCCTCAGCTAGAAACCGGAGGCTCTGACATTTTATGTGGCGCAGCCCCTCGCTACACCCGCTAGGAAGGCACCACATAGGGTCAGGGAAACTGGCGCCAAGTTTACCAAGAGGAGGCCCGAGGCAGCCGGACAGAAGTGTTGGTAAGAAAGGCCAGACAAAGGACACACAAAGGGGGTCCTGTGAAGCGCTCCAAAGTTATCTGGGAGTTGTCTGAGCCCCTCACCTGGTGATCACAGTACGACATGGGCAGCCGTTACCTGCAGACGTGGTCTGGATAATAAGAACTGTGAGTAAAGGCCCTGAACTGCATCACTGACTCCGTGTCGTTACTGCTGTTGCCCTGCACCATCACCCCCATCCTCCGCATACACTGCCCTGAGGCTATACTCCTCCCGTGGGGAGTTATGCTACGCTCTGCTGCACCCACAGCACCAGCCTCAGCGGTCTGCCCTGTAGAGGCGGTTCACTCTGACCGCAATCCACGGGTGGCGTAGTCGGACATTTAAACATCAAAACCACATAAATAGTTCCGCCACTGGTTTGACCACCCTGAGCCACGGAACCGGGTCGCCGCCACGAAGACTACAACCACCAGCATCCACCAAAAAGGGTCCGGCTCCGGGTGTCCCAAGGCCCAGGGGGTGCGTCAGAACATTTTCATCACCTTTCACAATCACCAATGGGACAAGGCAGGGATGTCCTCTGTCCCCTCTCTTATACATCCTAGTGACGGAGCACCTGCTCTCATCAATTCGCCATAACCCCGATATTAGGTGGATTGAGGTGGGAGGCACCGAGTACAAGTGCTCTCTATTTGCTGATGATGTCCTAGTATATATCACTCAATCACATATATCCATCCATGCTGTTATGGCTGAAATAGATCACTTTGTTACATGGTCAAATTTTAAAATCAATGCAGCGAAGTCTGAGGCCCTCGATGTCTCCCTCCCCAAATCCATATAGGATTCCATCCAGTCCAACTTTCCCTTTGCCTGGCCCTCACAGGGTATCAAATACTTAGGAATTCCTATTCATAGAGACCTCTCCCATCTATGTTATCTTAATTTTGGGCCCTTTATTGAACAACTCCATACAGACCACGGTTGGCAAGTTAGAACTGTAAGATTCACTTCGTGAACCACTGGTGTTTTGTGGAAAAGCACATGTACACTGCGTTCCAAATTATTATGCAAAAAGTGTTTAGGAGTGATAAGGGAAGAATTTGTTTGTTTGTCAGTTAAACTCATTGATGTTGATGTGTGTCAGGGCTCTTTATATCACTGTAAGCAATTGCAGACACCTGTGCTAATTAGTTTGGCAGGTGTGTCCAATGAAAGGCAAGACTACTTAAGAAGGCTCTCTCACATTATTATGCAGCCTACATTTTCTGCCAAAATGGGAAAGAAAAAGGATGTGTCGGCTGCTGAGAAGCAACAAATTGTGGAGTGTTTAGGTCAAGGCATGACTACAATCAACATTGTGCGATGATCAGGATGAAGTGTCTTGGCAATCAAGAAGTATGTAGCTGATTCACAGTACACACGTGTGCGTGCTGATAAGGGCAAATTGAGGACTCTTTCCTACAGGCAATTACGTCAGGTTGAAAGAGCAGCGGCAAAAAAGCCTTGTCATAGCAGCAGACAAGTTTTTGAAGCTGCTTGTGCCTCCAAGGTCCCCTGAACAACAAGATGCAGGGTCCTTCAGAGGTTTGCAGCTGTGCATACGCCATCCTGTCGACCTCCTCTATCCACTTCACACAAGCAGAAACGGCTCCAGTGGGCCAAACATTACATGAAGACTGATTTCAAAACTGTTTTGTTCACGGATGAGTGCCGTGCAGCGCTCGATGGTCCAGATGGATGGAGTGGAGGATGGCTGGTTGATGGACACCCCACGCAAACACGGCTACAGCGCCAACAAGGAGGAGGTGGAGTAATGTTTTGGGCTGGAATCATGGGGAGAGAGATTGTCGGCCCCTTTAGGATCCCTGAAGGAGCTAAAGATGAACTCCATAATGTATGTGGATTTTCTCAAACAGCACTTCCTGCCATGGTTCAAGAAGAAGAACCGTGTATTTCACAGCAAGATCATTTTTCTGCATGAAAATGCACCATCTCATGCTGCACATAAAACATCTGCATCTCTGGCTGATATGGGCATAAAAGGGGACAAACTTATGGTGTGACCCCCATGCTCCCCTGACCTCTACCCCATTCAGAACCTTTGGAGCATCATTAAAAGGAGTGTCTATGATGGCAGGAGGCAGTTCACATCTAAGCAACAGCTCTGGGAGGGTATTCTGTCCTCATGCAAAACAATTGAAGCAGAAACCATCCAAAACCTGACAAATTCAATGGACGAGAGAGTTCATAAGCTCCTTTCGAACAAGGGGTCCTATGTGAAAATGTAACATCACCTAGAATAAAGTTTTGAGTTGAAAACTGTTTGATTTCAGTTTCTAACAACTTGCTAATGCTTATAATTTCAAAAATGACCATTTTTTTGGTCTTTATTAAAATGAAAAGGTTGATCGAAAAGTTTGGGGGATCTAAGAGTGTGGCAACCCAGTAGTCATGATTACTTCGAATTCTGACAATATGAGGGTCATGCTGCAGGTAGTGCAGCAAGAAGGCACTTATGTGTCTTGCGCATCTCGGAGCCCCAAAATTATTTTCCGGGCTAGATGCAGCTAAAAATTATTATTAATTTTAAATCTGGTGAAGCTTTAGTATAGATGGCCTAATAGGATCAGTGCAGCACACTGCTACAAAGCCCAAATTATTTTCCAGTCAAGATAGAGATAAACATGATTAGTAATTTTAAATCTGGTGGAGCTTATTATAGATGGCCTAATAGAATCAGTGCTGCACACTGCTACAAAGCCCAAATTATTTTCCAGCCAAGATACAGATAAACATGATTAGTAATTTGAAAGCTTAAAACGGTTAGTAGGGTGATTTTAACCAATCATCAAGCTTTTACTCTCCCCAGGATGACACAGGGGTAGAAAAGTCGTTTCGGATCCATGATTTGTTCATCTTTATGAACGTGAGTCTGTCTACATTATCAGTGGAGAGCCGCGTGCGCTTATCTGTCAGCACACCACCAGCAGCGCTGAACACACGTTCAGACAGAACGCTGGCTGCGGGGCATGACAAGATCTCCAAGGCGTAAGTGGCTAGCTCCGGCCATTTATCCAGATTGGAAGCCCAAAAAGAGCAAGGGTCCAGTGACACAGTCATGGCTTCAATGTTTACTTGGAGATACTCCTGTACCATCGTCTCTAGGCGTTGACTATGTGTCAGACTTCTTGTCTCCTGTGGCCTTGCAAAGGATGGGCTAAAAAAGTGGTGAAATGATTCCGCAAAATTGATGTTACCAGCAGATACTGTGGTTCTGTTACGGTTTGAGTGCTGAACACTTGACGGTCCCACGGTTGGCAAGTTGGAACTGTGAGATTCACTACGTGCACCACTGGTATTTTGTGGAAAAGCACATGTAAGATTCTGCAACAGTCTCTGCTGATACTCCTGCATGCGTGCATCCCTTTCTATGGCAGGAATAATTTCTGCAAATTTACTTTTGTACCGGTGATCTAATAGTGTGGGAACCCAGTAGTCAGGATTATTTCTAATTCTCACAATTCGAGGGTCATGTTGCAGGTAGTGCAGCAAGAAGGCACTCATGTGTGTTGCGCATCCAGGAGCACCAAGTCCCTGTTGTGTTGGTGGCGACGTAACAATCATGCTTCCTTCCTCTGTCCTCTCCCCCCAACCTCGCACAACAGAAATGTGATCAAGGTCTCCCTCATCTGATGAGTCTTCCATCAGTTCGTCCTCCACTTCTTCCTGGGCTCCTGCACCTTACTCACTAGTTTGGCTGCTACCATGCGCCCTGGTAAAACCATCTCCCCCACCCTCACATGCCTGCCGCCTTGGTGCTGCCGACCGTCTGGACCTTGCAGATGTTAGCCCTTCCGCATACAACTCCTCCTCCTCTACTTCCGCCACCTCCTCTTGTGCCACCACCTGACTCCGAATTCTGTTTAACATGTGCTCCAGCATGTAAATCACCGGAATAGTCATGCTGATAATGGCATCGTCAACACTAAACATCTTCGTCGCCATTTCAAAACTGTGCAGAAGGGTGCATAGGTCCCTGATCTGAGACCACTCCTCCAGCGTGATTTGCCCCACCTCTGAATCTCGTTGGCCCAGGCAATACGTCAGAACGTATTGCACCAGGGCTTGTCGGTGCTGCCACAGTCGCTGCAACATGTGCAGAGTTGAATTCCACCGGGTAGGCACATCGCATTTTAGCCGGTGAAGTGGCAGGCCCAACGACTTCTGTAGAGATGTAAGTCGCTGAGCTGCGGGATGCGAACGGCGGAAGTGAGCACACAGCGACCGTGCCCTCTGCAGAAGGCCATCTAGTCTGGGATAGTGGGCTAAAAATTGCTGGACAACCAGGTTCAACACGTGAGCCATACAAGGCACGTGTGTGACATTGCCCCGGCGAAGGGCCGCACCCACGTTTGCAGCATTGTCGCACACGGCCTTCCCTGGTTTCAGGTCCAGTGGAGACAACCATTCATGAAATTGGTTCTCCAGAGCTGACCACAACTCCTCAGCTGTGTGACTCACATTTCCCAGACATTTCAATGTAAAAACCACCTGATGACGTTGAGCCCTACTGCCAACATAGTAAGGAGGTGTGCCGGATCCCTTCTGCGCAGTTAGAAAGCTTGTGGCATGACCAGACAGGCTTTGGGTGCAGGTGGAGGACCGAGAGGAGGTTGAGGAGGCAGAAGCAGTGGAGGAAATTTGACATAAAGAGGATTGACGCACAATTCGTGGGGACGGCAAGACTTGGACAGCAGCCCCTTGTCCTGCTGTCACCATAGTTACCCAGTGCCCAGTCAGCGACATGTAACGCCCCTGTCCATGCCTACTCGTCCTAGTGTCTGTGGTGAAATGCACCCTGTCACACACAGAGTTTCTCAAAGAAGCGGTGATGTTGTGTGCGACATGCTGGTGGAGCGCAGGCACACCTTTCTTTGAGAAGTAGTGCCGACTGGGCATCTGGTACTGGGGCACTGCGACGGACATAAGGTCTCGAAAATCCTCTGTGTCCACCAGGCGGAAAGGCAGCATTTCTGTAGCCAAGAGCTTGCAGATGGTGAAATTCAACCTTTTAGCTTTCTCATGGCTAGGAGGAAATGGTCTTTTACTTGTCCACATCTGAGGGACCGAGGGCTGGCTATTGTGCTTAGACGGGGTTGATAAGGGTGTCCCCGGCAAACTGCCGGTCTGTGAGGAAGATGCAGGCGGACATGTTAGGTTGCCTTGATCCAAAGGTGGTGCTATCGATGTCGGACAGCGCTCAACACCAGCTGGTGTTACCACCTCCAAAGAAAATTATGACCTGCCAATCACGCTGGCTGTTGCGGGTAAAGAGGTGGCAGGTCTGCGCCCCAAAACAGGTGTGACTGCTGTCCCCCCAGTCACAGAGGATGAAGAGGCCGCGGATGCACAAGATATGGCAGACGGTGGTTGGCCCGGCCGGCTAGGCCGCATTGTAGCACACTGAGCTTCCCACTGCAACTTATGCTTCATGTCCATGTGCCGGTTCATGCATGAAGTACTCAAACTATTTATTTTTTTGCTGACAAATGTTACAGATAACACGAGTTGGGTCATCTTTATCAATCTGAAAAAATGCCCAGGCTATGCAAGGCTTAGCACCCATGCGACCTGAAGAGCCACCACGACTTGTGGTGAGAGGCAAAGTTGTGTTTGAGGATGCAGTTGTTGACGTGCTTCCAGTACTACGTCTCTGTCCAGGAAGGCGCAACCTGACCTCGTCGTCACTAGCATCTTCCTCCACCTCCTCTGCTGACCTCATCTCTTGGCTGACTGTGGGTTGACAGTAAGTGGGATTTCCAACCTCATCATCATCACCCTGTGCGTTATCACACCCGTCGTCCTCAGAGCCAACCTGTTCCTGCCCTGACAAAAAACTAAAGTTGTCGCTCCAATCAGGTATTTGAGTCTTATCATCGTCTTCCTCATTGTCTCCACCAACAGGAGTTACAGTTTGGGAATGAGGGTCTACATTATGGTCAGAACCTTCTGCGTCTGGTCCTGGATCCGACTCATAAAGATTCTGGGCATCAGTGCAGATCATTTCCTCGTCTGGATTCACAGAAGCGCTGGAGTCGACCTCTAATTCCCAGGCTATAGTATGAGTAAAAAGCTCTGCAGACTCAACCATCTGTTCTACCTCATACTCAGACGGGCAGCTGGAGATTTGGGAGCTGTGAGGAAGCAAGTGCGATTGAGGTGACACCTTTGAGGACTGGAGTATTTGTGATGTTGAAGTTGATGTGGAGGAGAGCCCACTTAAAGGAGCACTTGATATCCGATGAAGCACCTGCTGTTTTTGTGCCTCATCTGGAATTTGTAGCGATTGGCGTGGCCGTAAGAAAGGGATCTTATCACATTGTCCGCTAAAAGAAGTAGACATTTTAGTTTGGCTGGAAGATGGTCTTTCTTCTGCAGATGTTACTGTTGCTTTAACACCTACCCCACGGACACAAATTTTTTTCCCCTTCCCAACACGCCTATTCCCCTTTCCACCAGCAGCAGGCCTTTTTCCACTCATTTTGGAGGTTAACTAATTCACAACTCTGGAGTTGTTTGCACAAAAAAACAATGGATGGGAACCGAGCAGAGCTGAGTGGCCAAACTGTGGTATTAGGCCAAAACTATTGCCTGGGTTAGATGCAGAAAAAAATTATATTCAATTTGCAACCTGATGGAGGTCTGTATAGATGGACTAATAGAACAAGTCCCACACACAGCTAGAAGGCCAAATATTTTTTCGGAGATAGATGCAGAAAAAAATTATATTCAGTTTGCAACCTTATGGAGGTCAGTATAGATGGACTAATAGAACAAGTCCCACACACAGCTAGAAGGCCAAATATTTTTTCAGAGGTAGATGCAGAAAAAAACTATATTCAGTTTGCAACCTTATGGAGGTCAGGATAGATGGACTAATAGAACAAGTCCCACACACAGCTAGAAGGCCAAATATTTTTTCAGAGGTAGATGCAGAAAAAAATTATATTCAGTTTGCAACCTTATGGAGGTCAGTATAGATGGACTAATGCAACAAGTCCCACACACAGCTAGAAGGCCAAATATTTTTTCAGAGGTAGATGCAGAAAAAAATATATTCAGTTTGCAACCTGATTGAGGTCTGTATAGATGGATTAATAGAACAAGTCCCACACACAGCTAGAAGCCCAATATTTTTTCAGAGGTAGATGAAGAAAAAAATATATGCAGTTTGCAACCTGATGGAGGTCAGTATAGATGGACTAATAGAACAAGTCCCACACACAGCTAGAAGGCCAAATATTTTTTCAGAGGTAGATGCAGAAAAAAATTATATTCAGTTTGCAACCTTATGGAGGTCAGTATAGATGGACTAATAGAACAAGTCCCACACACAGCTAGAAGGCCAAATATTTTGTCAGAGGTAGATGCAGAAAAAAATTATATTCAGTTTGCAACCTTATGGAGGTCAGTATAGATGGACTAATACAACAAGTCCCACACACAGCTAGAAGCCCAATATTTTTTCATAGGTAGATGCAGAAAAAAATATATTCAGTTTGCAACCTGATGGAGGTCTGTATAGATGGATTAATAGAACAAGTCCCACACACAGCTAGAAGCCCAATATTTTTTCAGAGGTAGATGCAGAAAAAAATTATATTCAGTTTGCAACCTTATGGAGGTCAGTATAGATGGACTAATAGAACAAGTCCCACACACAGCTAGAAGGCCAAATATTTTTTCAGAGGTAGATGCAGAAAAAAATATATTCAGTTTGCAACCTGATGGAGGTCTGTATAGATGGATTAATAGAACAAGTCCCACACACATCTAGAAGCCCAATATTTTTTCAGAGGTAGATGAAGAAAAAAATATATGCAGTTTGCAACCTGATGGAGGTCAGTATAGATGGACTAGTACAACAAGTCCCACACATAGCTAGAAGCCCAATATTTTTTCAGAGCTAGATGCAGAAAAAAATTATATTCAATTTGCAACCTGATGGAGGTCAGTAGAGATGGACTAATAGAATGATGCTATGCCCAAAAGATTTTACTTCACTAGGTGCAGTAAAAAAATTGGTATTCTATACACAGGTGGTATTTCTTGCAACACAGATAGGCTACTCCACTGACTAACACACTCTGCAATAGGCCAAAAAGGATTAGCTTTGCCAGATTCAGCCAAATGCTGTGAAAAAAACTTGCACAGCACTGGCACAGACCTGCCTGGCAAAAACTGGTAGGAACTGATGTAACCTAGTCCTGAAAAGGACTCCAATTACAATTAGTCTTTACTCCCACAATCTATCTATTTAAGAGCACAGACCTGCCTGATAAAAGTCGTAGGAAATGCTGTAACCTAGTCCTTAAAAGGACTGCAATCACAACTATTCCCTACTCCCAATCTATCTGTAGATTTGTGCGAAAATTGGCTTGAAATTAACAAGGTATAGCGCACACAGCAACAGCGGTGCCGTCTAACACGCAGCTGCAGCAGTGAGAAAATGGTGGCGACGGGGAAAATGGCTTGGTCTTATAGGGCAAGGACATGTGACATACACTGCCAATGACACATGCCCTTGCTTGTGTGAAAAAAAGCACTTCGCTCCGTGTGTGCGCTGCTGATAGGCTGACAGATTGCACCTCCCCACTGCAAATGCGGGAAAGAGAAAAAAAAATGGAGATCTTCATTGTTCCTGCAGAGATCCATCCCCTGCCCCTCCCCCCACCCCGCTGTACACTCAAACTGCGTATTAACATTAATTTTCATCATTACTGAGAAAAAATCCAGTTATGATTTTGGTGCACGAACAGTTATCGAACATAACCTCGAACAGCCGAATTTTTCTCAAATTGTTCGTGTTCGCCGAACGGCTCGAACACCGCCCAAAACAGCTCGAATTTGAGATTGGCGAACAGTTCATCTCTACTGCCTATGATGTCAATTACAGGCCTCTCTCATCTTTTTAAGTGGGAGAACTTGCACAATTGGTGGCTGACTAAATACGTTTTTTCCCCACTGTCATTAGTAACTGTCCAAAGGGCACTTGATAAAAGGGTTGCCATAGTAGATGCAGAGATGCCGTTCCCCTCACTGCCGCGGTCCCAGTCCAGCATCTTCCTGCTCTCCTGCTGCTTAGGCGCACTGTTCTTACGGCATGTGCCTCCTTCTTAAAGGGGTCACGCGCGTCGTCCTAAAAAGTCCCCGGCCAATGGCCGGAGGACTGCCCCTATATTGAGCACCTCCTCCAAAATGGAGGTGCCTGTGCAAGGTTGTTGTTTGTGTGCTAACACTCTCCTCAGCCCTCAGGTTCCTTGCCCGCCAGTCTGTCTAACAGTTCTGCCCGCCAGTCTGTCTAACAGTCCTGCCCGCCAGTCTGTGTATCAGCCGTGCCCGCCAGTCTGCCAACCCGGAGCACCTGTCAGATTACCAGCCATGCCCGCCAGCCTGCCAGCCCAGAGCACCTGCTAAGTTACCTGCCGTGCCCACCTGCCTGCCTACCCGGAGCACCTGCCAAGTTATCAGTCATGTCCGCCTGCTCATTTACCCGGAGTACCTGTCTGGCTATACTTCGTACCCGCCTGCTTGTCTACCCGGATCACCCTCCTGCCTACCAGCCGTGCTTATCCGCTGTACCGGTCAGCTCCTGTCATCTGACCCGTGGGAGTCACCTGCTCTCACACAAGGTCAGTCCCAGAGTGGCATCTGGTTCACCTGCTCAGTCCCTCCTTGGTTCATGGAGTCTACTAAGCAGCCGTGTGACCTGGGTCGGTCCGAGTAGGCACTTAGTTACGCCCCTCAGGTCCCTCCTTGCATCAAAGCACAGAGATTCCACCTCCCGGACCCATAACAATTTGCACAGGCCATGGAATTTGGTGGCTCACAGACTTCTTCGCTCTCTGACTTGAACCAGGAGGTCTCTCATCAGAGATCCCACAGGAGACTATTCGGTCCTATCTGCGGACAGTCAACTCCCACCTGGACACACTGTTCACTTAGTCGGTGTCCGTCTCTAATCAAGCGGCACCCACTCCGGTGGTACCTCAACCCAGTGGCGCTGTGGCACCCAGCTTTGGACCCAGGCTTTCTGCGCCTCCATGTTTCGATGGTGACCCAGTCCTCTGTTGGGGCTTCATAATTCAGTGCACGCTGCTCTTTGAACTTCTGGCACACCAGTTCATCTTCGACTTGGCCAAGGTGGCATTCATCATGTCTCACCTCACCGGAGAGGCGTTGGCATGGCTTAACCCTCTGGGGGAGAGAGGGGATCCTCTGGTGTCCGATCTCCAGGCCTTCCTCGCGGCTTTCTGGAAGGTGTTCGATGAACGTGGACGAAGATCTTCTACTGCCTTCTCACTTCTCCAACTCCGTCAAGGGAATCTCTCTGTGAGACAGTATGCCGTGCGTTTCCGTACCCGAGCTTCTGAACTGTAATAATGAGCCACTGGTGTCTACCTTTTAGGAGGGCCTTTCCGGACGGATCAAAGATGAGCTAGCCGGCCGAGACATATCTCCTACCCTGGATGACCTGGTGTCTTTAGCTACCCGGATCAACATCCGCTTTCTGGAACGTGCTAAGGAGTCAACCCCTGAGAGAAGACCTCCGAGTCTCGCTCCAACCTTCCAAAGGCCTGTCTTGCAACCAGCAATCCCCTGGGTATCTTCGCCAGAGCCAATGCGAATTGACCAAGCCAAGATGGTCAAGTCTCGCCAGGAGACACCCCACGCTGAGGAGTGTTGCTTCTTCTGTGGCATCTGATCCATTCCTGCCCAGTGAGACCGGGAAACTCCAGTGTTGAGGACCGCTCGGAGAGGTCGTCCTAGGCAAGAGCTCTTCCTTTCCATCCTTAACTCTGTCCATTTCTGTCACCAGTGGTGAGACCCTCTTCTTCGAGACTGCCTTTCTGGATTCCGGAGCCACAGGGAATCTCATTCAACATGCCATTGTGGAGCGTTATCAGATTCCAACCATACATCTGGCTGAACCTTTGGCGGTTTCCTCAGTGGATTGGAAGCTCCTCCCGGAAACCATCTTGCTGGTCACTGAGCCTGTAACTCTTCAGGTGGGAATGCTGCACTCGGAGAACATCTCCTTTCATGTGCTGTCCGGTCTCTCTCATCCCCTCTTGCTTGGCCTGCCTTGGTTACAGAGACATGAGCCCTTCCTGAATTGGAGATCAAGGTGAAGTTCTCCTTTGGGTTCAGGAATGATATGAGTAATGTCTGGTTCCGGTTCGTCCTGCTCGACCCCCGTCTATGCCGGCTAACCTACTTGGCCTGCCGGCACCCTACTGGTCCTATGTGGACATCTTTGACAAAAAGGAGGCTGAGACACTACCACCTCATTGGCCGCATGATTGCCCCATCGACCTAATTCCTGGTGTGTCACCTCCTCGCGGGCGAATCTACGCCTTGTCGTTGGCCGAGACCCATGCTATGTCTGAGTACATTGAGGAGAATCTTGCTAGGGGATTTATGCGGAAATCCACCTCTCCGGCTGGAGCAGGATTTTTCTTCGTTAAGAAGAAATACGATTTGCTTCATCCTTGTTTAGACTATAGGGGTCTAAACCAGATTACCATCAGAAATAAGTACCCCTGCCTCTCATCTCTGAGTTGTTTGACCGCCTAAAAGGCGTGAAGATCTTCATCAAGCTCGATCTTCGGGGGGCGTACAATCTGATCCGGATTCGTCAGGGAGACGAGTGGAAGACGGCATTCCACACACGGGACGGTCACTACGAATTCCGCGTGATGCCCTTCGGTCTCTGTAATGCCCCAGCCGTCTTCGAGGAGCTAGTTAACGACATCTTCCGAGATCTCCTGTATTCCTGCGTGGTGGTGTACCTGGACAACATCCTGGTGTTCTCCCCGGATCTGTCCTCACACCGCAGGGATGTTCGTCAGGTTCTGCTGAGGCTGTGGAAGAATCGCCTGTATACTAAATACGTGAAATGCCTCTTTGAGCAGACCTCTTTGCCGTTTCTTGGTTGTATCATTTCTGAGACCGGTCTGTGGATGGATCCCGAAAAGGTGTCTGCCGTCTTAAAGTGGCCCCGACCGGAGGGATTGAAGGCGATTCAATGGTTTCTGGGTTTCGCAAACTATTACTGCCTCTGCATTCCTCATTTTTCCTCCCTGACAGCTCCCATCTCTGCTCTCACCTGTAAAGGAGCAAATCCCATTGAGTGTTCTTCTGAGGCAGAGAAAGCCTTCGTCTCACTTAAACAAGCCTTTTCCTCCGCTCCAGTGCTACACCGTCCGGATTGTAACAAGCAGTTGTTCCTGGAGGTTGATGCCTCCTCCTCTGGGCTCGGAGCAGTGCTCACCCAGAAATCCTCGTCCGGGAGAATGGTAACCTGCGACTTCTTCTCCAAGCTTTTCTCCTCGTTCGAGCGCAAATACTCCATAGGAGATCGAGAGCTGCTGGCCATCAAATTAGCACTGGAGGAGTGGCACTACCTACTGGAGGGGGCTCTGCACCCAGTGGTCATCTACACTGACCATAAAAACCTTGCTTATTTGCAGAATGCCCAAAGACTAAACCCACGACAGGCCAGATGGTCAATATTCTTTGATCGGTTCTGCTTTACTCTCCACTACTGCCCGGCAGACAAGAACATTAAAGCCGACGCTCTATCCCGTTCATTTTTGTCTACCGACCAGGAGGAGGAGCCTCTACATATCATTGACCCCTCCAAAATAATGACTGTTGCTCCATTTGACCTGTCTCATCTACCTCCTGGTAAGACCTTGGTAGCGGTTCAGGATCAGAAGAAGGTTTTACTGTGGGGTCATTGGTCCAAACTGGCTGGTCACGCCGGCCAGAGGAAGACATTTCTGCTCATTGCCTGACATTATTGGTGGCCCACCCGGCGCAAGGATGTTGCAGAATTTGTCGTGGCTTGCTCCTCTTGTGCCTGTAACAAGATCTCCAGGCACATCCCTGCCAGCCGTCTCCTTCCTCTTCCCGTGCCTTCCGCTCCGTGGCAACATATTGCAATGGACTTCATCACGGATCTCCCTGTTTCTTCTGGTTGAACTGTCATTTGGGTCGACCACTTTTCTAAGATGGCTCACTTCATTTTCCTGCCTGGTCTTCTGTCTGCACCGGTACTAGCTAAGGACTTGATCCATCACATCTTCTGTCTTCACGGCTTACCCCTCCACATTGTCTCGGATCGTGGAGTTCAATTCACTTTGTGCTTCTGGAGGGCCACGAGCAAGCTGCTAGATGTCTCCCTGGATTTTATTTCGACCTATCATCCTCAGTCCAATGGCCAAGTGGAACGCATCAATCAAATCCTCACCAGTTTTCTTCGACACTTTGTCAACGCTCACCATAGCGATTGGGTTGAGCTCCTGCCCTTGACCGAGTTTTCCTATAACAAAGATGAGAGCGAGTCTTCAGCTAAAACTCAGTTTTTTGTGGTCTACGGTCGACATCCCCGGATTCCGTCTCCCGTCCCCTATTCTGTGGACAATCCTGTTACGGAGTCTCTCGTTAGCGAATTTTCTGCTATTTGGGAAGACAGTAGATCTGTGTTTCTTCAGTCCTCCGAGCGGATGAAGAAGCATGCTGATAAGAGACATCTGGATCCGCCTCAGTTCCATCCGGGAGACAAGGTCTGGCTTTCCTCCAAATAAGTTTGTCTCAAGATACCTTCCTATAAATTGGGTCCACGGTTCATCAGTCCGTTCGAGGTTCTGAACCAAATCAATCCCGTGGCTTACAAGCTGAAACTCCCGGTCACTTTACGGATTCCCAGCTCCTTTCATATATCCCTCCTCAAACCTGTGGTCCTTAATTCATTCTTCTTACTGCTCCAGCTCCAGTCTCCGCTGAGGACGTCTTTGAGGTAGAAAACATTTTGGCCACCAAGATGGTAAGTGGAAAGACTTTCTTTCTTGTGGATTGGAAGGGGTTTGGCCCAGAGGAGAGGTCTTGGGAACCCATGGAGAAAATTCATGCTCCTCATCTTCTAGTAAAATGTCTCGCGGGCTTAAAAAATAGGGGGCGTGAAGGGGGGAGTACTGTAGCATCGGCGTCTCTGCCTCCTGGCAGGCAGAGACGCCGTTCCCCTCACCGCCGTGGTCCCGGTCCGGCGTCTTCCTGCTCTCCTGCTGCTAAGGCGCGCACTACACGCAGCTTCCCGGCAACTGTGCTTAGGGCGTGCGCTCCCTCACTCTTAAAGGGGTAGAGCGCGCCGTCTCAAAGAGTCCCCAGCCAATGGCTGGAGGACTGTTCCTATATTAAGCACCGCCTCCAAAATGGAGGTGCATGTGCAAGGTTGTTGTTAGTGTGCTAACACTATCCTCAGCCCTCAGGTTCCTTGCCCGCCAGTCTGTCTATCAGCCGTGCCCACCAGTCTGCCAACCCGGAGCACCTACCAAGTTACCTGCAGTACCCACCTGCCTGCCTACCCAGAGCACCTGCCAAGTTATCGGCGGTGTCCGCTTGCTCATTTACCTGGAGTACCTGTCTGGCTATCCGCCGTACCCACCTGCTTGTCAGCCCGGATCACCCGCTTGCCTACCAGCCGTGCTTATCCGCTGTACCGGTCAGCTCCTGTCATCTGACCCATGGGAGTCACCTGCTCTCACAAAAGGCCGGTCCCAGAGTGGCACCTGGTTCACCTGCCCGGTCCCTCCTTGGTTCATGGAGTCGACTAAGCCGCCGTGTGACCTGGGTCGGTCCGAATAGGCACTTAGTTACGCTCCTCTGGTCCCTCCTTGCATTAAAGCACAGAGGTTCCACCACCCGGACCCATAACAGTAGGTTTGTGTTGCTTTGCAACATTTCAGTTGTGGGCTTAAATGGAATCTGTCAGTAGGATGAATGCTCCTAAGCCATCTTTATGGGCATAACGATCACAGGAATCTGAATAAAATGATACATTGATATCTGTGATCTAATGTCTTATTCCCCAAATAATCCAAGTTTTTCCTATATGTAAATGAGCTGTTCTGGGTCAGGACATAGATCTCCCTGAGAATCTGCCTCCAAAGCTTATTTTACATGAAGTTGGAGTTACTAGTGTAATGTGTAATAGCCGCTCTCTTCTCTCCAGATCTCATTGCAGAGCAGTGTGTGATTATAACTGAGACATCTGCAGTTTCCTCTCAGCTTCAGCTTCCAGCTCACAAGCAGGGTTGCAATATTGTTGCAATACAGCAGAGCTCTGAGAGCTGTAGCACATGTGTTTGTAAGGAGACAAAGATCAGTTCTACTGTGCTGTGCTAGTTACTAGTCTCATACTGGTAACTCCCCATTTTATTTATAAAAAACTCTAGAGGCAGATTCTCTGGGAGATCTGTTTCCGGCCCATGGTCCTGAAAAGCTCATTTACATATATGATAAACATGGACTTCTGTGGAGTAAGATACCGAATTGCAGATATCATGGTATCATTTTATTCAGCTTCCTATGACCTGCATGCCCATAAAAATAATTTAGAAGGTCCGATCCTACCGACAGATTATTTTTAAGTCCATCAAGATACAAAAACGAGGAAAGAGTTTATATATTACACGTTGTATTTCCTTTTTATTCTTCCAACACTCCAAAATACTCCAAGGTTGACTGACACTATTGTATCTGTGATTCAAAAATTATATTGTGAGCCCCATTAGCACTAGGAAATGATGATGCTCTGTATATAGGGCTACAGATTATTTTGTAGATATGTAACAATCAATATAATAGGTTTTTGGGAGAAAAATCAGTAGCAGTTTGGCAAATATTTAGCATGTGGCCCTCTTTGAAAAACATTAGGTAATTCTTGGTAGCAGTGGCATACCGCCAAAGGCGGCAGGCCACGCCACTGCTGTGTGTCCCGTGAGCAAGGGCGGCCACACAGGGCCCTCACTGCACTGAAACCTCCCCGCACAGGGCCCCGCCTCTACCCGTCAGCACCCGAACTGCCCTGCCGCCCGCACAGAATGATGGGGTTGGAAGCATCTGCTGATGCTCCCTCCTCCATCATCATTGCTTGTGCTGATGGCCAGAGGAGGGGCCCAGTGAAAGCAATGATGATGATGGAGGAGGGAGATTTGGCAGACGCTTCCAACCTTATCATTCTTCCTCTGCGTCTGAGGTCTCAGAGCAGAAGGCGCGATTACGTCATTACAGGGCACCCTCTTCTCTGAGATGTCCGGTGCTTCACACCACTTGCTGAGGAGACTGGAACATCGGGTGGAACCAGGAGAGGCGAGTACTGTATTTTTTTTAAATCATTGACAGGTGGCTATAATACATTATGGGGGTCAATCATATTGTGTGGATGACCATGGAAAAAGTGCATTATATTGTGTGGAGGACTAAGGGGGTTCATTATACTGTGTGAAGGACCATGGGGGCTGCATTATACTGTATAGATGAACATGGAGGTGCATTATAATGTGTGGCAAGCCATGGGGTGGAGCATTATTCTCTATGGAGGACAATGGGGTTCCATTATACTGTATGAAGAACTATGCAGGTGCATTATACTGTGGGAAGGACCACGGGGGGGGTGTATTATACTGTATGAGGGACCCACCCCCAGGCTGCAATACCATTCTGCTTGCTTGCTTGCACTTTAAATAGGGCCTTTTAGGCTTGTGGAGGCGGAATCTGGCCACCACGTCATGGCTGCGTCGGCGGCCTGGTATCCGTATTCAGTCCCCAGCCGTCCGGCGGCAGCGTGTCCACGCTTGGTCCCTAGCAGCAAGGGGGCGGCAGGGTGTCCATACTCAGTCCCCAGCCACCCCTATTTGTCCCGAAAACCTTACCCACACTTTTCTTAGCATGGCCTGTTTTAGGGCAGCATTGCCCGAGCCCACCAGACAACCAGACTCCTCCGGTGGGCCCTCGATTCTCCATCAGGGGAGTTGAGAGTGCCAAGGTGAGAAGCGTGATGATGATAGAAGTTAGCATCTGCTTTATTTTCTTGGAATGCAAGCGTAAGTGTGCAGCCTGCCACGCACCCAATCTCAGGCTGCAATACCATACTGCTAGCTTTCTTGCACTTGAAATGAGGCCTTTTAGACTTGTGGAGACAGACGCCGGCCAACATGTCATGGCTGCGTCGGCGGCCTGCTATCCACACTCAGTCCCCAGTTGCCCGGAGGCCGGGTGTCCATACTTGGTCCCCAGCCACCCCTATTTGTCCCGGTAACCTTCCCCACATTTTTCTTAGCCTGGCCTGCTTTAGGGCAGCATTGGCCAAGCCCACCAGACAACCAGACTCCTCCGGTGGGCCCTGGATTCTCCATCAGGGGAGTTGAGAGTGCCAAGGTGAGAACCAAGATGATGATAGAAGTAAGCATCTGCTTTGTTTTCATGGAATGCAAGCGTAAGTGTGCAGCCTGCCACCCACCCACCCCCAGGCTGCATTACCATACTGCTAGCTTGCTTGCACTTGAAATGAGGCCTTTTAGGCTTGTGGAGGCAAACGCCGGCCACCATGTCATGGCTGCGTCGGCGGCCTGCTATCCACACTCAGTCTCCAGCAGCACGAAGGCCGGGTGTCCACACTCGGTCCTCAGCCTCCAGGGGGTGGCCGGGTGTCCATATTAGGTCCCCAGCCATCCCTATTTGCCCCGGTAACCTTCCCCACACTTTTCTTAGCATGGCCTGCTTTAGGGCAGCATTGGCCAAGCCCACCAAACAACCAGACTCCTCCGGTGGGCCCTGGATTCTCCATCAGGGGAGTTGAGAGTGCCAATGTGAGAAGCGTGATGATGAAAGAAGTTAGCATCTGCTTTGTTTTCTTGCTAATGCAAGCGTAAGTGTGCAGGGTGCCACCCACCCACCCCCAGGCTGCAATACCATACTGCTAGCTTGCTTGCACATGAAATGAGGCCTTTTAGGCTTGTGGAGGCAGACGCCGGCCACCGTGTCATGGCTGCGTCGGCGGCCTGGTATCCAAACTCAGTCCCCAGCCGCCCGGAGGCCGGGTGTCCACACTCAGTCCCCAGCCGCCCGGCGGCCGGGTATCCATACTTGGTCCCCAGCTGCCCCTATTTTTCCCGGTAACCTTCCCCACACTTTTTTTTCCTGGCCTGCTTTAGGGCAGCATTGGCCGAGCCCACCAGATAACCAAACTCCTCCGGTGGGCCCTGGCTTCTCCATCAGGGGAGTTGAGAGTGCCAAGGTGAGGAGCATGATGATGATGATAGAAGTTAGCATCTGCTTTGTTTTCTTGGAATGCAAGCATAAGTGTGCAGCCTGCCACCCACCTACCCCCAGGCTGATATAACATACTGCTAGCTTGCTTGCACTTGAAATGAGGCTTTTTAGGTTTGTGGAGGCAGACGCCAGCCACCATGTCATGACTTTGTCGGCGGCCTGGTATCCATACTCAGTCCCCAGCCGCCCGGCGGCCTGGTTTCCACACTCGGTCCCAAGCCGCCAGGGGGCAGCCGGGAGTCCATACTCGGTCCCCAGCAACCCCTATTTGTCCCGGTAACCTTCCCCACACTTTTCTTAGCCGAGCCTGCTTTAGGGCAGCATTGGCTGAGACCAAGAGACAACCAGACTCCTCCGGTGGGCGCTGGCTTCTCCATCAGGGGAGTTGAGAGTGCCAAGGTGAGGAGCATGATGATGATGAAAGAAGTTAGCAACTGCTTTGTTTTCTTGGAATGCACGCGTAAGTGTGCAGCCTTCCACCCACCCACACCCAGTCTGCAATACCATACTGCTAGCTTGCTTGCACTTGAAATGAGGCCTCTTAGGCTTGTGGAGGCAGAGGCCTGCCACCATGTCATGGCTGTGTCGGCGGCCTGGTAGCCATACTCAGTCCCGGGGCAACCGGGGTCCGGGTGACCACACTCCATCCCCAGCCGTCAGGGGGCGGCCGGGTATCCATAATCTGTCCCAAGCCCCCCTATTTGTCCCGTTAACCTTCCCCACACTTTTCTTAGCCTGGCCTCATTTAGGGCAGCATTGTCCGAGCTCACCAGACAACCAGACTCATCTGGTGGGCCCAGGCTTCTCCTTCAGGGGAGTTGAGAGTGCCAAGGTGAGGAACATGATGACGATGATAGAAGTTAGCATCTGCTTTGTTTTCTTGGAATGCAAGCGTAAGTGTGCAGCCTGCCACCCACCCACCCCCAGGCTGCAATACCATACTGCTAGCTTGCTTGCACATGAAATGAGGCCTTTTAGGCTTGTGGAGGCAGACGCCGGCCACCGTGTCATGGCTGCGTCGGCGGCCTGGTATCCAAACTCAGTCCCCAGCCGCCCGGAGGCCGGGTGTCCACACTCAGTCCCCAGCCGCCCGGCGGCCGGGTATCCATACTTGGTCCCCAGCTGCCCCTATTTTTCCCGGTAACCTTCCCCACACTTTTTTTTCCTGGCCTGCTTTAGGGCAGCATTGGCCGAGTCCACCAGACAACCAAACTCCTCCGGTGGGCCCTGGCTTCTCCATCAGGGGAGTTGAGAGTGCCAAGGTGAGGAGCATGATGATGATGATAGAAGTTAGCATCTGCTTTGTTTTCTTGGAATGCAAGCATAAGTGTGCAGCCTGCCACCCACCTACCCCCAGGCTGATATAACATACTGCTAGCTTGCTTGCACTTGAAATGAGGCTTTTTAGGTTTGTGGAGGCAGACGCCAGCCACCATGTCATGACTTTGTCGGCGGCCTGGTATCCATACTCAGTCCCCTGCTGCCCGGCGGCCTGGTTTCCACACTCGGTCCCAAGCCGCCAGGGGGCAGCCGGGAGTCCATACTCGGTCCCCAGCAACCCCTATTTGTCCCGGTAACCTTCCCCACACTTTTCTTAGCCGAGCCTGCTTTAGGGCAGCATTGGCTGAGACCAAGAGACAACCAGACTCCTCCGGTGGGCGCTGGCTTCTCCATCAGGGGAGTTGAGAGTGCCAAGGTGAGGAGCATGATGATGATGAAAGAAGTTAGCAACTGCTTTGTTTTCTTGGAATGCACGCGTAAGTGTGCAGCCTTCCACCCACCCACACCCAGTCTGCAATACCATACTGCTAGCTTGCTTGCACTTGAAATGAGGCCTCTTAGGCTTGTGGAGGCAGAGGCCTGCCACCATGTCATGGCTGTGTCGGCGGCCTGGTAGCCATACTCAGTCCCGGGGCAACCGGGGTCCGGGTGACCACACTCCATCCCCAGCCGTCAGGGGGCGGCCGGGTATCCATAATCTGTCCCAAGCCCCCCTATTTGTCCCGTTAACCTTCCCCACACTTTTCTTAGCCTGGCCTCATTTAGGGCAGCATTGTCCGAGCTCACCAGACAACCAGACTCATCTGGTGGGCCCAGGCTTCTCCTTCAGGGGAGTTGAGAGTGCCAAGGTGAGGAACATGATGACGATGATAGAAGTTAGCATCTGCTTTGTTTTCTTGGAATGCAAGCGTAAGTGTGCAGCCTGCCACCCACCCACCCCCAGGCTGCAATACCATACTGCTAGCTTGCTTGCACTTGAAATGAGGCCTTTTAGGCTTGAGAGGCAGACGCCAGCAACCATGTCATGGCTGCGTCGGCAGCCGGGTATCCATACTCAGTCCCCAGCCGCCCGGCGGCCGGGTGTTCACACTCGGTCCCCAGCCGCCCCTATTTGTCCCGGTAACCTTCCCCACACTTTTCTTAGCCGGGCCTGCTTTAGGGCAGCATTGGCCGAGACCACAAGACAACCAGACTCCTCCGGTGGGCCCTGACTTCTCCATCAGGGGAGTTGAGAGTGCCAAGGTGAGGAGCATGATGATGATGATAGAAGTTAGCATCTGCTTTGTTTTCTTGGAATGCAAGCGTAAGTGTGCAGCCTTCCTCCCACCCACCCCCAGTCTGCAATACCATACTGCTAGCTTGCTTGCACTTGAAATGAGGCCTTTAAGGCTTGTGGAGGCAGACGCCAGCCAAAATGTCATGACTTCGTCGGCGGCCTGGTATCCATACTCAGTCCCCAGCTGCCCTGCAGTCACGTTTCTACACTCGGTCCCCAGCCCCCTTATTTGTCCCGGTAACCTTCCCCACACTTTTCTTATCCTGGCCTGCTTTAGGGCAGCATTGGCCGAACCCACCAGACAACCAGACTCCTCCGGTGGGCCCTGGCTTCTCCATCAGGGGAGTTGAGAGTGCCAAGGTGAGGAGCATGATGATGATGATAGAAGTTAGCATCTGCTTTGTTTTCTTGGAATGCAAGCGTAAGTGTGCAGTCTGCCACCCACCTACCCCCAGACTGCAATACCATACTGCTAGCTTGCTTTCACTTGAAATGAGGCCTTTTTGGCTTGTGGAGGCAGACTCCAGCCACCATGTCATGACTTCGTCGGCGGCCTGGTATCCATACTCAGTCCGCAGCCGCCCGGCGGCCGGGTTTCCACAATCGGTCCCCAGCCGCCAGGGGGCAGCCTGGAGTCCATACTCAGTCCCCAGCTGCCCCTATTTATCCCAGTAACCTTCCCCACACTTTTCCTCCATGGCCTGCTTCAGGGCAGCAGTGGCCAAGCCCACCAGACAAACAGACTACTCCGGTGGGCCCTGGCTCTTCCATCAGGGGAGTTGAGAGTGCCAAGGTGAGGAGCATGATGATGATGATAGAAGTTAGCATCTGACTTGTTTTCTTGGAATGCAAGCGTTAGTGTGCAGCCTGCCACCCACCCACCCCCAGGTTGCAATACCATACTGCTAGCTTGCTTGCACTTGAAATGAGGCCTTTTAGGCTTGTGGAGGCAGTCGCCGGCCACCATGTCATGGCTGCGTCGGCGGCCGGGTGTCCACACTCGGTCCCCAGCCACCCCTATTTGTCCCGGTAACCTTCCCCACACTTTTCTTAGCCTGGCCTGCTTTAGGGCAGCATTGGCCGAGCCCACCAGACAACCAGACTCCTTCTGTGGTCCCTGGCTTCTCCATCAGGGGAGTTGAGAGTGCCAAGATGAGGAGCATGATGATGATGATAGAAGTTAGCATCTGCCTTGTTTTCTTGGAATGCAAGCGTAAGTGTTCAGCCTGCCACCCACCCACCCCCAGGCTGCAATACCATACTGCTAGCTTGCTTGCAATAGAAATGAGGCCTTTTTGTCTTGTAGAGGCAGACGCCGGCCACCATGTCATGGCTACGTCAGCGGCCTGGTATCCATACTCAGTCTCCAGCTGCCCGGAGGCCGGGTGTCCACACTAGGACCCCAGCCACCCCTATTTGTACCGGTAACCTTCCCCACACTTTTCTCAGCCTAGCCTGCTTTAGGGCATTATTGGCCGAGACCACCAGACAACCAGACTCCTCCGGTGGGCCCTGGCTTCTCCATCAGGGGAGTTGAGAGTACCATGGTGAGGAGCATGATGATGATGATAGAAGTTAGCATCTGCTTTGTTTTCTTGGAATGCAAGCATAAGTGTGCAGCCTTCCACCCACCCACCCACAGTCTGCAATACCATACTGCTAGCTTGCTTGCACTTGAAATGAGGCCTTTTAGGCTTGTGGAGGCAGACGCCGGCCACCATGTCATGGTTTTTATTTCGGCCTTGTAGCCATACTCAGTCCCCAGGCACCCGGGGTCCGGGTGTCCACATTCGGTCCCCAGCCGTCAGGGGGTGGCCGGGTGTCCATAATTGGTCCCCAGCCACCCCTATTTGTCCCGGTAACCTTCCACACACTTTTCTTAGGCTGGCCTGCTTTAGGGCAGCATTGGCCGAGCCCACCAGACAAACAGACTGCTCTGATGTGCCCTGGCAACTCCATCAGGGGAGTTGAGAGTGCCAAGATGAGGAGCATGATGATGATAATAGAAGTTAGCATCTGCTTTGTTTTCTTGGAATGCAAGCATAAGGGTGCAGCCTGCCACCCACCCATTCCCAGGCTGCAATATCATACTGCTAGCTTGCTTGCACTTGAAATGAGGCCTTTCAGGCGTGTGGAGGCAGACGCCGGCCACCATGTCGTGGATGCGTTGGCGGCCTGGTATCCACGCTCAGTCCACAGCTGCTCGGCGGCCGGGTGTCCACACTCGGTGCCCAGCCACCAGAGGGCGGCCGGGTGTCTATACTCGGTCCCCAGCCACCCCTATTTGTCTAAGTAAGGTTCCCCACACTTTTCTTAGCATTGCTTGCTTTAGGGCAGCATTGGCCCAGCCCACCAGACCACCAGACTCCTCCGGTGTGCCCTGGCTTCTCCATCAGGGGAGTAGAGAGTGCCAAGGTGAGGAGCATGATGATGAAAGAAGTTAGCATCTGCTTTGTTTTCTTGGAATGCAAGCGTAAGTGTGCAGCCTGCCACCCACCCAAACCCAGGCTGCATTACCATACTGCTAGCTTGCTTGCACTTGAAATGAGGCCTTTTAGGCTGGTGGAGGCAGACGCCGGCCACCATGTCATGGCTGCGTCGGCGGCCGGGTGTCCACACTCGGTCCCCAGCCGCCCCTATTTGTCCCTGTAACCTTCCCCACACTTTTCTTAGCCTGGCCTGCTTTAGTGCAGCATTGGCCGAGCCCACCAGAAAATCAGACTCCTCCCATTGGCCCTGGATTCACCATCAGGGGCATTGAGAGTGCCATAGTGAGCAGCATGATGATGATAGAAGTTAGCATCTGCTTTGTTTTCTTGGAATGCAAACATAAGTGTGCATCCTGCCACCCACCCACCCCCAGTCTGCAATACCATACTGCTAGCTTGCTTGCACTTGAAATGAGGCCTTTAAGGCTTGTGGAGGCAGGCGCTGGCCACCATGTCATGGCTGCGTCGGTGGCCTGGTATCCACACGCAGTACTTAGCCGCCCGTCGTCGGGGTGTTCACACTCGGTCCCCAGTCGCCATGGGGCTGCTGGGAGTCTATACTCGGTCCCCAGCCGCCACTATTTGTCCCGGTAACCTTCCCCACACTTTTCTTAGCCTGGCCTGCATTAGGGCAGCATTGGCCGATTCCACCAGACAACCAGACTCCTCCGGTTGGCACTGGCTTCTCCATCAGGGTAGGTGAGAGTGCCAAGGTGAGGAGCATGATGATGATGAAAAAAGTTGGCATCTGCTTTGTTTTCTTGGAATGCAAGCGTAAGTGTGCAGCCTGCCACCCTCTCACCCCTAGGCTGCAATACCATACTGCTAGCTTGCTTGCTGTTGTAATGAGGCCTTTTAGGCCTGTGAGGCAGACGCCGGCCAACATGTCATGGCTGCTTCGGTGGCCTGGTATCCATGCTCAGTCCCCAGCCACCCGGTGGCCTGTTGTCCACACTCGGTACCCAGCCGCCAGGGGACCGCCGGGTGTCCATACTCGGTCACCAGCCGCTCCGCGGCCGGGTGCCCACACACGGTTCCCAGACCGCCTGGGGGCGGCCGGGTGTCCGTAAACGGTCCCCAGCTGCCCCTATTTGTTCCGGTGCACCTTATACCCAAGCGCGCATACCAAAACATTACCTTTGCCCTCCCCAGTTCATTTAGTGGGAAGTACAGCCTAACCACAAACACGTGGACAAGTGAATGTGGCCAGGGATGGTCCATTTCACTGACACCTTCACACTGGGTTAATATTGTGGAAGACGGGACACAGTTGGACACTGAGATGCAACATGTCCTCCAGACATAGAGGATTGCGGGTCCTGGGTCAATCATGCTTCAACCCAAAGTTCAGAAGGTAGACAGCAGCAGTGGTCGGTCTCCTACACAGCGAGTAAATTATTCATTATCATGAGGCAATCCATCTCCTTAGCTTTCTGTTCCTTGGAATGCAAGCGCATGTATGTAGTAGCGGCTAGGCCTGAGGTGGTCAGCGTTTTGGCGTATATCCTACCTCCTCCGAGGATTGATGGATGTTTTCCTGCTACTATCCCAGTTCTGTGACTCCCATTAAAGCAAAGCTTCCGGAGATGAATAATGGATGAGGTGGTGGCAAAGGAGAAAGAGCAGGAGGAACAGGGACCATTCACATCAATATCAGGCCAGTCAACCACACATGTCTTGTAGGACATATTTCTGTACCAAAAGGAGCGGTTCGGCTACACAGTTATAGGGCATACAGTGAGTGCAATGCCTACCAAAAATTTCGATGCACTCCAATGCCCCTTGGAAGTGACATGGAGGTCAGAGGGCCTTAACTAAACCGTTTTTTCCATTTATAGCAACTGGGTCTCCTGTACACTGTTTGACTAAGCAGTGAATGGAAGGCGTTTCAAAAATTAAGAGGAACTGCAATGCCCATTGAAACAGAGATGGATTACAGTGTACTAAAAATATTCTACCCATTATTAGGGAATGGGTCTCCCTTAGTGTTCGCCTATGCATTGAAAAGAAAAAGCTGACTAAAATTAGGAGGAAATGCAATGCCCGTTGGAAAAGTCGTGGAAGTTAGAGGTAATTAAAAACAACATTTCAATGCCCCTTGGAAGAGCTGTGGAGTTCAGAGTGGTTTAACAAAATGGTTTTAATGCCCCTTGGAAGAGACGTGGAGGTCACAGTAGCTTAACAAGATGGTTTTAATGCCCCTTGGAAAAGTGGTGGAGGTCAGAGTGGTTTCACAAGATGGTTGTAATACCCCTTGGAAGAGACATGGAGGTCAGAGTGGTTTAACAAGAAGGTTTTAATGCTCCTTGGAAGAGAAGTGGTGTTCAGAGTGGTTTAACAAGACAGTTTTAATGCCCCTTGGAAAAGATGTGGAGTTCACAGTAGCTTAACAATACGGTTTTAATGCCCCTTGGATGAGACATGGAGGTCAGAGTGGTTTAACAAGAAGGTTTTAATGCCCCTTAGAAGAGACGTGGAGTTCACAGTAGCTTAACAAGACGGATTTAATGCCCCTTGGAAGAGCTGTGGGGTTCAGAGTGGTTTAACAAGACGGTTTTAATGCCCCTTAAAAGAGACGTGGAGATCACAGTAGCTTAACAAGGCGGTTTTAATGCCCCTTGGAAGAGTGGTGGAGGTCAGAGTGGTTTCACAAGATGGTTGTAATACCCCTTGGAAGAGACATGGAGGTCAGAGTGGTTTAACAAGATGGTTTTATTGCCCCTTGGAAGAGAAGTGGAGGTCACAGTAGCTTAACAAGATGGTTTTAATGCCCCTTGGAAGAGATGTGGAGGTCAGAGTGGTTTAACAAGTTTGTTTTAATGCCCCTTGGAAGAGACGTGGAGCTCAGAGTGTTTAAAAAGATGGTTTTAATGCCCCGTGGAAAAGACATGGAGGTCACAGTAGCTTAACAAGATGATTTTAATGCCCCTTGGAAGAGTGGTGGAGGTCGCAGTGGAATAAAAAGACAATATCAATGCCCGTTGGAAGTGTGGTGGAGGTCGCTGTGGAATAAAAAGACAATATCAATGCCCCTTGGAAGAGTGGTGGAGGTCGCAGTGGAATAGAAAGACAATATCAATGACCCTTGGAAGAGTGGTGGAGGTCGCTGTGGAATAAAAAGACAATATCAATGCCCCTTAGAAGAGTGGTGGAGGTCGTAGTGGAATAGAAAGACAATATCAATGCCCCTTGGAAGAGTGGTGGAGGTCGCAGTGGAATAAAAATACAATATCAATGCCCCTTGGAAGAGTGGTGGAGGTCGCAGAGGAATAAAAAGACATTATCAATGCCCCGTGGAAGAGTGGTGGGGGTCGCAGTGGAATAAAAAGACAATATCAATGCCCTGTGGAAGAGACGTGGAGGTCACAGTAGCTTAACAAGACTGTTTTAATGCCCCTTGGAAGAGTGGTGAAGGTCAGAGTGGTTTAACAAGATGGTTTTAATGCCCCTTGGAAGAGACGTGGAGGTCAGAGTGGTTTAACAAGATGGTTTTAATGCCCATTTTAAGAGAAGTGGAGGGGAGAGTGGTTTAACAAGACGGTTTTAATGCCCCTTGGAAGAGACGTGGAGCTGAGAGTGGTTTAACAAGACGGTTTTAATGCCCCTTGGAAGAGCTGTGGGGTTCAGAGTGGTTTAACAAGACGATTTTAATGCCCCTTGAAAGAGACGTGGAGATCACAGTAGCTTAACAAGACGGTTTTAATGCTCCTGCGAAGAGTGGTGGAGGTCAGAGTGGTTTAACAAGATGGTTGTAATACCCCCTTGGAAGAGATGTGGAGGTCAGAGTCGTTTAACAGGATGATTTTATTGCCTCTTGGAAAAGACGTGGAGGTCACAGTAGCTTAACAAGACGGTTTAAATGCCCCTTGGAAGAGTGGTGGAAGTCGCTGTGGAATAAAAAGACAATATCAATGCCCCTTGGAAGAGTGGTGGAGGTCGCAGTGGAATAAAAAGACAATATCAATGCCCCTTGGAAGAGTGGTGGAGGTCGCAGAGGAATAAAAAGACATTATCAATGCCCCGTGGAAGAGTGGTGGGGGTCGCAGTGGAATAAAAAGACAATATCAATGCCCTGTGGAAGAGACGTGGAGGTCACAGTAGCTTAACAAGACTGTTTTAATGCCCCTTGGAAGAGTGGTGGAGGTCAGAGTTGTTTAACAAGATGGTTTTAATGCCCCTTGGAAGAGACGTGGAGGTCAGAGTGGTTTAACAAGATGGTTTTAATGCCCATTTTAAGAGAAGTGGAGGGGAGAGTGGTTTAACAAGACGGTTTTAATGCCCCTTGGAAGAGACGTGGAGCTGAGAGTGGTTTAACAAGACGGTTTTAATGCCCCTTGGAAGAGCTGTGGGGTTCAGAGTGGTTTAACAAGACGATTTTAATGCCCCTTGAAAGAGACGTGGAGATCACAGTAGCTTAACAAGACGGTTTTAATGCTCCTGCGAGGAGTGGTGAAGGTCAGAGTGGTTTAACAAGATGGTTGTAATACCCCTTGGAAGAGATGTGGAGGTCAGAGTCGTTTAACAGGATGACTTTATTGCCTCTTGGAAAAGACGTGGAGGTCACAGTAGCTTAACAAGACGGTTTAAATGCCCCTTGGAAGAGTGGTGGAGGTCGCTGTGGAATAAAAAGACAATATCAATGCCCCTTGGAAGAGTGGTGGAGGTCGCTGTGGAATAAAAAGACAATATCAATGCCACTTGGAAGAGTGGTGGAGGTCGCAGTGGAATAGAAAGACAATATCAATGCCGCTTGGAAGAGTGGTGGAGGTCGCAGTGGAATTAAAAGACAATATCAATGCCCCTTGGAGGAGTGGTGGAGGTCGCAGTGGAATAAAAAAACAATATCAATGCCCCTTGGAGGAATGGTTGAGGTCGCAGTGGAATAAAAAGACAATATCAATGCCCCTTGGAAGAGTGGTGGAGGTCGCAGTGTATTAAAAAGACAATATCAATGCTCCTTGGAAGAGTGGTGGGGGTCGCAGTGGAATAAAAAGACAATATCAATTTTCCGTGGAAGAGACATGGAGGTCGCAGTAGCTTAACAAGACGGTTTTATTGCCCCTTGAAAGAGTGGTGAAGGTCAGAGTGGTTTAACAAAAAGGTTTTAATGCCCCTTGGAAGAGACGTGGAGGTCAGAGTGGTTTAACAAGATGGTTTTAATGCCCCTTGGAAGAGACGTGGAGGTCAGAGTGGTTTAACAAGATGGTTTTAATGCCCATTGGAAGAGAAGTGGAGGGGAGAGTGGTTTAACAAGACGGTTTTAATGCCCCTTGGAAGAGCTTTGGGGTTCAGAGTGGTTTAACAAGACGATTTTAATGCCCCTTGAAAGAGACGTGGAGATCACAGTAGCTTAACAAGACGGTTTTAATGCCCCTGCGAAGAGTGGTGGAGGTCAGAGTGGTTTAACAAGATGGTTGTAATACCCCTTGGAAGAGATGTGGAGGTCAGAGTCGTTTAATAGGATGATTTTATTGCCTCTTGGAAAAGACGTGGAGGTCACAGTAGCTTAACAAGACGGTTTAAATGCCCCTTGGAAGAGTGGTGGAGGTCGCTGTGGAATAAAAAGACAATATCAATGCCCCTTGGAAGAGTGGTGGAGGTCGCAGTGGAATAAAAAGACAATATCAATGCCCCTTGGAAGAGTGGTGGAGGTCGCAGTGGAATAGAAAGACAACATCAATGCCCCTTGGAGGAATGGTGGAGGTCGCAGTGGAATAAAAAGACAATATCAATGCCGCTTGGAAGAGTGGTGGAGGTCGCAGTGGAATAAAAAGACAATATCAATGCCCCTTGGAAGAGTGGTGGAGGTCGCAGTGGAATAAAAAAACAATATCAATGCCCCTTGGAGGAATGGTTGAGGTCGCAGTGGAATAAAAAGACAATATCAATGCCCCTTGGAAGAGTGGTGGAGGTCGCAGTGTAATAAAAAGACAATATCAATGCTCCTTGGAAGAGTGGTGGGGGTCGCAGTGGAATAAAAAGACAATATCAATTTCCCGTGAAAGAGGTCGCAGTAGCTTAACAAGACGGTTTTATTGCCCCTTGAAAGAGTGGTGGAGGTCAGAGTGGTTTAACAAGAAGGTGTTAATGCCCCTTGGAAGAGACGTGGAGGTCAGAGTGGTTTAACAAGATGGTTTTAATGCCCCTTGGAAGAGACGTGGAGGGGAGAGTGGTTTAACAAAGACGGTATTAATGCCCCTTGGATGAGACGTGGAGGTCACCGTAGCTTAACAAGACAGTTTTAATGCCCCTTGGAAGAGACGTGGAGGTCAGAGTGGCTTAACAAGATGGTTTTAATGCCCCTTGGAAGAGACGTGGATGTCAGAGTGGTTTAACAAAATGGTTTGAATGCCCCTTGGAAGAGACGTGGAGTTCAAAGTTGCTTAACAAGACGGTTTTAGTGCCCCTTGGATGAGACGTGGAGGTCAGAGTGGTTTAACAAGATGGTTTTCATGCCCCATGAAAGAGACGTGGAGTTCAGAGTGGTTTATCAAGACAGTTTTAATGCCCCTTGGAGGAGACGTCAATTTCACAGTATCTTAACAAGACGGTTTTAATGCCCCTTAGAAGAGACGTGGAGGTCAGAGTGTTTTAACTAGACGGTTTTAATGCCCCTTGGAAGAGACGAGAAGGTCAGGGTGGTTTAACAAGACGGTTTTAATGCCCCTTGGAAGAGTGGTGGAGGTGGCAGTGGAATAAAAAGACAATATCAATGCCCCTTGGAAGAGATGTGGAGGTCACAGTAGCTTAACAAGACTGTTTTAATGCCCCTTACAAGAGCCATGCAGTACAGCATATTAAAAACATTATTTCCATTATTGGGTAGTGGGTCTCTAATAGTCTTTGCCTATGCCTTCCAAGCAAAAGCTGCAGAAAAAATAGGACGGAGGAACTTGCAATGCCAAGTACAAGAGCCATGCAGTACAGCATATAAAAAACATTATTCCCATTATGGGGGAGTGGGTCTCCCATAGTCTTTGCATATGCCTTCCAAGCAAAAGCTGCCAAAAATTAGGATGGATGAACTTGCAATGCTGGCAACACGGACCACGGTCATCCTGGTGGTATACTGGTGGTGGAGGCTGAGGAGAAGGAGAAGAGCAAAAAACAGCTGAAATGAGGAATCGTATACCCATGTGTGGGTGTGAAGCGGTGCATGGGAATACACCTCCCGAAACAAGACAGTGGATTTGACTTTGTTACTTTGCTTTCATTTGGTGGTGATGAGAAGTCTGGCCCAATCCATCCCTTGTTCATTTTCATAAGGGTAAGCTTGTCAGCATTGTCAGTTAAAAAGTGAGTGGGCTTATCAGTTGTAATTCCCCCAGCGGCACGAAAAACATGCTCCGATAACACGCTAGCGGCAGGGCATGCCAGGACCTCCAAGGCATACAGAGCGAGTTCATTCCATGTGTCCAGCTTGGATACCCAAAAATTAAAAGGCACAGAGGAATCACGGAGGACGCTGGAACGGTCGGCAAGGTACTCCATCTTTTGAAACTTTCCACTCCTTGTGAGAGTACCCCGCGCCTCAGGGCCTATAAGCTGGGCAGGTCTCAGAAAACTGTCCCAGAATGTTGAGAGTGATCCCCTGCCTCTGCTGGATTGGATTTGCATCTCTCTCGCCTGTACACCTTGGTTGGGCAATGAACTGTGACCTCTGCTGCTAGCGTGCTCATATGGGAATTTTTTTAACAGTTCTGCAGCAAGGGCCTTCTGGTACTGCCCAATTTTTGTAGACCTCTCCACCTCAGGAATAAGAGAGTGAAAGTTCTCCTTGTAGCGGGGGTCTAAAAGTGTCACCAGCCAGTAATGACTGTCACCCAACATTTTGAAAACGCGAGGGACACCGTTAAGGCAGCGTAGCATAAAGTCAGCCATGCGTGCCTGACTGGTAACGGGGAAGACTTCCGTTTCCTCACCAAGATGACAACTGACCATGCTATCCTCCTCCTCCTCCTCCTGCCCCCTGTTCTCAGGCCACCCACGCTAAACCTAAGGTATGACTTTTGTACAGGTACTACCGTCTACAGCTCATGATACCAGCTCCTGTTCTTCCTCCTCCTCCTCCTCTCCCTCATTGTCCCCCAATGCACATTGGGATGAGACGAGGCTAGGCTGTGTGTAATCGCCCGCTACGGCTTCTTGATCCATCTCATCCTACTCTGGCTGCAATGAATCCTCTTTAATTCTCTGCAGAGAGCATTGCAAAAGACAGACAAGTGGGATTCTAACGCTAATGATGGCATCATCGCCACTCACCATCTTGGTGGACTCCTCAAAGTTTGCCAGGATGGCACATATGTCAGACATCCTGGTCCACTACTGAGGTCTTATGTGTGGAGTCTGACCTGAATATCGATGGCCTTGTTGCAGATGGTACTCCACAACTGCTCTCTTCTGCTCACAAATCCTTTGCAACATGTGGAGGGTAGAGTTCCAACGTGTGGGGTCATCACACACCAGTCGGTGTGCCGGAAGCTGCAAACGCTGCTGCAACACAGCAAGGGCAGCGGAAGCTGTAGCCGACGTCCGAAAATGAGCTGACAGGCGGCGTACTTTGACGAGCAGATCTGGCAACTCGGGGTACGACTTAAGAAACCGCTGAACCACGAGGTTAAGCACATGGGCCAGGCATGGTATGTGTGTGATCTCGTCTCACCTCAGAGCCGCCACCATGTTACGGCCATTGTCACACACGACCATGCCTGGATGTAGGTTCAGTGGTCTCAGCCACAGATCTGCATGCTTTTTCACAGCTGTCCACAACTCACAAGCATTGTGAGGTTTATCACCTGAGCTTATGAGTTTCAGCACAGCCTGTTGCCGCTTGGCGAAGGCAGTACTGCAGTGCTTCCAGCTTGTAACTGGTGTGGTGAACTAAGATGCAGGCTGGCCATGAGGAGGAGGAGGAGGAGGATGATGCGCAGGAGCTGTACACTGTGGGGGCAACTCTGACTGACAAAGGGCCCGCAATCCTCGGTGTTGGGAGGATATGTTCCGTCCCAAGGTCCGACTGGATCCTGGCTTCCACTATGTTTACCAAGTGTGCCGTCAGGGAAATGTACCGTCCCGGGCCACAAACACTTGTCCACGTGTCCGTTGTCAGGTGGACTCTCCCAGTAACTACATTGTTGAGGGCACGGCAGATGTTTTGGGACACGTGCTTGTGTAGTGCGGGGATGGCACACCGGGCAAAATAGTGTCGGCTGGGGACCGAGTATCAAGGGAGGCCAACGCCATGAGGTTGCGGAAGGATTCCGTCTCCACCAACCTACAAGGCAGAATTTCCAACGCAATCAGTCGTGAAATGTGCGAATTTAGGACTGTGGCCAGTTGGGCTTTGGCTGCGAATTTGCGCTTTCATTCAAACGTCTGGGATATGGACAATTTAACACTGCGGTGGGAGGTGGAAGAGGACGTTGATGCTGTTTCTTGAGAAACTGCCATAACAAGTGAAGACTGAGAGAAGGGGCATCTTTGCATGCAGTATGAACAGGGGATAGCCTTTCACGCAAAACAGGGGGTTCTCTTACATGCACAACAGCGGAAGAAGCAGTGGTGACTCCCGCTGACACTGGTCGTGGACCCTGGGGTTCGCAGCACAAAGTCGGCTGCTTTGCTGACATGTGCCTGATCATGCTGGTAGTGGTAGGCTGGTAGTTTTGTCACCCCTGCTGATGCTAGCCAGGCAGGTGGAACAAATGGCCTATTTGGGGTTATCAGCAGAGTCTTTAAAAAAAATCCAGACTCTGGAAGACCTACCGGTTGTACTGGCAATGTCCCTCGTGTTGGTGTGATGGGGAATGGTTGCCCGCCTTCTGTCTGCAGCCACCACACTGCTTCTTCCTGCCTTTTGGGGTACTCTGCCTCCCTCCCCCTGAGTGCTGCTGGCCTCACTCTGCGAGTCCTACTGCCACGTTGGGTCAGTTACTGGATCATCCCCCACCTCCTCTTCTTCCACTTCTGCACAACGGTCATCCTCCTCACTTCGTGGCAATTGTGTCTCATCATTGTCCACCTCTTGTGACAAATTGCCAGCGTCGCCTTCCTGTGGCCGTGGCTGTTGAAATATTTGGCCATCGCTTCATGGGATCTCCTCTTCCTCCACTTCAAGCGGAGCAGGCGAGGGGCCCAAATATGGAAATGGACCAGTGAACAGCTCTTCAGAGTGTCCAACTGTGGGATCAGTTGCTGTCTGACGACACTCGGCATGGTGGGAGGAAGGAGCATCAGGGTGAGGAGGAGTAGGCAGTCGAGACTCATGGCTACTAAGACTTGACCGTGTGGAAGACAGACCGGAGTTGGTGGTGCCCAGTTGACTCCAAATATTATCTGCTATCCAATTAATAACCTGTTCACACTGATCAGTTTTCAATAGTGGTGCTGGTGTGTGCTTCCCTAGTAATTCAGTCAAGAACTGAGAGCGAGAAGAGGTGGCTTTTGGTTGTGGTACATTTTCACCTTGGCCACAGCCCTGTCCTCTGCACGCATCATTACCAGAACGTCCAGTTCCACATCCCTTGCCACGCACCTTGCTCATTGTAAATGAAGTAAAATAGCTTACACTCGCACTATCAATGTCAAAAGGGTAATAAAAAGGAGATTTGAACCGTGAAAGAGGAAAACCACAGTTCTATTTCTCTGGCCTACACCAGACTCCTTTAAACAGATATATTGGTGTCTGGACAGTCAGCGAGAAACTGAAAATGTTTATTTTTATGGAAAAAATACAAAAAAGTGGATAATACAGAGATTTGAACCATGGAAGAGGAAAACCACAGTTCTAGTTATCTGGCATACACCAGATTCATTTAAACAGATATATTGTTGTCTGGACAGTCAGCGAGACACTGAAAATGTTTTTTTATGGAAAAAAGACAAAAAAGTGGATAATACAGAGATTTGAACTGTGGAACTGCAAAACCACAGTTATAATTTCCTGGTGTATACCAGACTTGTTAAAATAGATATATTTGTGTCTGAACAGTCAGCGACACACTCAAACTGTTTTTTTTATGGAAAAAAGGCAAACAGGTTGATAACACCCAGATTTGAACCGTGGAAGAGGCAAAACACAGTTCTATTTCTCTGGCCTACACCAGACTCTTTTAAACAGATATATTGGTGTCTGAACAGTCAGCGAGACGCTGAAAATGTTTTTTTTTATGGAAAAAAGACAAAAAAGTGGATAATACAGAGATTTGATCAGTGGAACTGCAAAACCACAGTTATAATTTCCTGGTGTATACCAGACTTGTTAAAATAGATATATTTGTGTCTGAACAGTCAGCGACACACTCAAACTGTTTTTTTTATGGAAAAAAGGCAAACAGGTTGATAACACCCAGATTTGAACCGTGGAAGAGGCAAAACACAGTTCTATTTCTCTGGCCTACACCAGACTCTTTTAAACAGATATATTGGTGTCTGAACAGTCAGCAAGACGCTGAAAATGTTTTTTTTTATGGAAAAAAGACAAAAAAGTGGATAATACAGAGATTTGATCATTGGAACTGCACAACCACAGTTATAATTTCCTGGTGTATACCAGACTTGTTAAAATAGATATATTTGTGTCTGAACAGTCAGCAACACACTCAAACTGTTTTTTTTAATGGAATAAAGGCAAGCAGGTTGATAACACCCAGATTTGAACCGTGGAAGAGGAAAAACACAGTTCTAGTTATCTGGCCTACACCAGACTCTTTTAAACAGATATATTTGTGTCTGGTTTGAACACTCACAGACACACTCAGTTTTTTTTTTTTGCGGGGAAAAAATACCAAAAGGTTAATAAAACAGGTATTTGTACAGTCTGACTGAGGAAAAAAAACAAAACAGGATTTAGATGAAAAAAAAAGGATTTTTCCTGTCCCGAGACCTGGGGATATGTCTAGCAATTTGACCAGCAGGAGCACCCAGGACTGTAATGTAGTGTTTGTTGGTATAACCACTGCTTCTCCTATACAGCCTGCCTGCCTGACTGCATAATATCTTGGAAGGATATTAGTCCTGAGAAGGACTGTTTGTTTGATTTGGCAGGCTTTAGAGACCCTACACTAACTATTTTGCAGTTTAAATCTCTCCCTAGCTCAGCAGCACTGACCTTACACTGTCTGATCCGGAGCGACTGTGTCCAAGATGGCGGCGCCCGGTTTTAAATACTCGAGGTGACGCTGTGCGGCCAGCCAATCACTGTAATGCCCACAAACAACATGGCTGCCGCATTACAGTGACTGACTTGCAATCCCTGCATGTTCATTGGCTCTGTAAAGAGCTCCAAACTAGCAGGGCGGAGACCCAAGCTCCCGCCCGAGTAACCCGGAAATGCTCGGTGCTCACCGAACATCCCAAGTAGTGAGATGCTTGGGCGAGTACCGAGCAGTGTCGAGCATGCTCGCTCAACACTACTTACAGCCAATGAAAACACGAAAGTAATTATCTCAGTAAATTAGAATACTTTATAACACCAACTTGAAAATGACTTTAAAATTAAAAAAAATGAAAACTTTGAAGAACAGCAAAATAGACTATATTTTTTCCTAGAGATTGAGCATTGATACTCAGGCAGTTTTCCCGGCCTTTGTTTACAAGCAGTTATCGTATGATAGCTGCAATTCTTGGCCAAAACTGATACATGCCACACTACTGGCATCACACATCAATAATGAATACCATGCTGCTATTATTTTGTCATGTGCTAGCTTCTTGCAAAAAACCAAGAGGACCTTTTATCTGCATGGGAAATAAGGTTTGAATATAGTTACTTTTGTCATTTTCCATTGTATGCACCTGTTTTAATTTTTTTAATGTTGGATAGTTTCATTAGCAAAAAAAAATAATTTTATTTGGACTAGAGATGAGCGAGCATGCTCGCCACTGTTCGTTACTCACCCGAGTATCACAGTGCTCGAGATACTCGTTACTCGGCCAGTATTTCTTGAATATTCGGGCGGGAGCTCGAGTCCCCGCCCCTCATGTTGGGTGCATTTTAGGCAGCCAATTCACATGCAGGGATTGTCTGACAGTCACTGTAATGCCGTAGCCATGTTGGATGTGGCATTACAGTGATTGGTTGGCCGCATGGCATCATTGTGTCTATATAAGACCCTGGACCCTATGCTCGCCACAGTCTACCAGTCAAACGGGCAGAGTAGGGAGAGATGGAGCTGAGCGAGAGAGAGAATTGGCGGTTATAATAAACAGAGATTCCACACCACTATTAGAAATCTACTCTAACAGTCCTTGTAAGAGCTCATTCTGAAGAAAATATTAATCCTGTTGATAACACTAGTTAGGCAGAGTTTGTAAAGAGCTAGTATAGTAGTTAATAGGGTCCATTGCACATTCTTTCTGCTGCTGTAACTCCTTTCAATAGCCCTAGATATCATGGCTGATAATATTCTTTTTGCTCTTAATCCTGTTAATTTTTGTGAAAAACAATATAATACACCATTTTTACTGCTCCATTTGCTTATTAGCAGCATACTGACAGATTTGGTTGATTTGAGTAGCATTGCTGTATTGTGAAAGCAGAGAAAATTGTCCATCATCTCAGGTGGTCAAATAATACTGCGGTATTAATCCTGTTTTTTTTTGCATGCTGCAAAACATTAAACTCCATTTAAAGTCTGCTACGTGTGTGTTAAAAATATAGTCACACTTGCTTGCTGACCAGTAGCATCGGTATACTGTAACTGGGCAAAAGAATTGGTCATCAGACGTGATCAAATACTGTGGTATTAATCCTGCTTTTTTCTGCAAGATGCAAAAGAATATACTTCATTTAAAGTCTGCTACTTGTGTGTCAAAAATATATTCACACTTGTTTGCTGACCAATAGCATCGCTATACCATCACTGGGCAAAAAAATTGGTCATCAGACCTGATCAAATACTGCGGTATTATTCCTGATTTTTTTAAAGAGCTGCAAAAGATTATACTCCATTTAAAATGGATAAGGCGCGTGGTAAGGGACGGGAAAGTGGATGTGATGTTGATGGCGCACGCAGAGGCCATGGGCAAGATGAAACTGTGCCTGCTGAGAGAGCACAATTACCCACATCATGTCGACCTACCTTCCTGTCCCAATTTGAGGGGGCCGCGTAACACCACTTTTGAAGCCAAAGCAGTGAAAAGGTTGTTTTTAGAATATCAGATAATGTTTTCAGTCAGTTTGCCACCACCACCACCTCCACACGGTCCTGGACCACATATTCCTCATCCTGATCCTCCTTCCTCCCACCATGCTGAGCGCCTGGAGACAAGTGATCTCACACTTGGACACTCTGAAGAGCTGTTCACATTTTCATTTACAGATTCTGGCCTCTTGCTTGGTCCGCTTCAAGAGGGGTAGATGAGATTGCATGCAGCATTGCCCTAATATTTGAGCAGCCACGGTCACATGAGGGCGATGGTGGGAAAGTGCAATTACTATCACAAGAGGTGGATGATGATGAAACAGAATTGCCAACAAGTCAGGAGGAGCACCAGGGTGCATATGTGGAAGGCGAGGTGGTGGACGATGAAGTCACTGATCCAACCTGGCAAGGTGACATGCATAGTGAGGACAGCAGCGCAGAGGGGGAGGGAGGCATAGCACCACAACAGGCAGGAAGAAGCAGTGGGGTGGTCACAGAAACAAGGCGGGCAACTGTTCCCCAAAACATCAATATGATTGAAGTTGCCAGTCCAATTGCTAGGTCTTCCAGAGTCTGGCTCTTTTTTAAAAACTCTCCAGTTAACCCCAAAAAGGACATTTGCAACATCTGCCATGCCAGCATCAGCAGAGGCAGCAAAACTACCAGCCTGACCACCACCAGAGATGGTGCTCAGGCACAAGACAGCAAAGCACTCGACTAGTTGGGCCGAACGCCAGGGTCCAGAAACAGTGCCTGCAGGTGACACCACTGCCTCTTCCCCTGTTGTACATGCATGCCAAGCCTCTGTCCATGATGCAGGCAAAGAAGGCACCCACCCTGCACCTGTAATTGCACACTTGCAACCATCACTGGCAGTAACCACGTCCACGTTCTTGTCCCAGCGCAGCATTCAAGTTGTCCCTAACCCAGTCCTTTGAACGCAAGCGCAAATACGCACTTAACCACCCACAGTCCACAATACTAAATTGCCACATTTCTCAACTGCTTGCACTGGAAATTTTGCCTTTTAGGCTCGTGGAGACGGAAGCTTTCTGCGACCTCATGGTGGCAGCCTTCCCTCAGTACTCAGTCCCCAGCCGCCAATGTTTCTCCTGATGTGCCATCTCTACCTTACACAAGTAAGTGTCGCAGAATATTGTAGAAGCCAGGACCCAGTCGGACCCTGGGACGGAACACATCCTCCCGACTCCGAGGATTGTGGGCCCTGGGTCCATCAGGTTTGCCTTCACATTCTAGAGCTCCTGCACCTCTTCCTCCTTTTCAGCCTCCATCTCAGAAATTACCACATTAGTCGGAAGCTGGAAGCACTGCAGCACTGCCTCGGCCAAGCGGCAACAGGCTGTGCTAATGCTAATATTCTTATGTGACAACTGCACACCTCTATAGAGTTGTTGAAAGCTGTAACAGAGCAGACAGATCTATGACTGTCACTGCTGAACCTACAGCCAGGCATGGTCCTGTATGACAATGGCCGGAACCTGTTGGCGGCTCTGAGGCATGCTTGGCCCATGTCCTCAATCTAGGTGTTCAGTAGTTTCTCAAAACCTACCCGGATGTGCCTGAGCTGCTTGTGAAAGTACGCCACGTGTGTGCCAATTTCAGAAAGTCAGCTACAGCTTGTTCCGCCCTCGCCGTGCTTCAGAAGCATTTGCAGTTTCCAGCTCACCGACTCATGTGCAATGTCACCACGGGTTGGAACTCAAAAACTTTGAGGACTCCACCAAGATGGTGAGTGGCGATGATGCCATAATTAGCATCACCATCCGGCTTCTCTGTCTACTAAAGCGCTCGTTGCTCACAATTAAAGAGGAGGCATTGCAGATGGAGCACGATGAGATGGAGCAAGGAACTATACAGGGTGATGCTACACAGCCCAGCCTCATCTCATCTCAACAAGGATTGGGTGATAATGAGGAGGAGGAACAGGAGCTGGTTTCCTTCACTACAGACTGTACTACCCACACAACATTCATACTGTCTGTTCAGCGTGGATGGCCTGAGGAGTGGGAGAATGAGGAGGAGGAGAAGGAGGAGGATAAGAAAGAGAACATGGACAGTTGTCCTCTTGGTGAGGACAGGGAAGTCTTGGCTCTTGGCAGTCCGGCACAAATGGCTAACTTTATGTACCGCTTCATTTCCCGTGACCCTCGTATTGTACTCATTTTGGGCTACAGTAATTACTGGTTGGTCACACTTGTAGACTCACGCTACAAGGAGAACTTTCTAGCTCTCCTTTCCATGGTGGAGAGATCTAATAAAATTTTGCAGTATCAGAAGGCTATTGTTGAAGAATTCTTAAAAAAAATCCCATCTGACAATGCTGTCCCAGAGGTTACAGTTTCTTGGACATTTAGTGCATGAGCATTACCAGTTTAGGAGACCCACTCCTTAATTTTGGGAAAAATTTTTTAATGAGGCCCATCTCTATATCTTTTCAAGGGGGTATTGGAGTGTGTCCTAGTTTTTGGCAGCCCTTGCAGTCACTGCTTACGCAATAACAGTATAGGAGACCCACTCCTTAATAATGGAAAATACATTTTTAACTGAGGCCGTCCACTACGTCTCTTCAAATTGGTATTGGAGCGCATCCTAACTTCGGAAGCCCTTAAACTTGCTGCATATGAAATAACAGTATAGAAGACACACTCCTTAAGAAGGGAAAAAAAGCACTGAGGCCCATCACTACGTCTATTCAAAGTAGTACTGGAGTGCGTCCTAATTTTGAGCCGCCCTTGAACTTACTGCATATGCGATAAAATTATAGGAGACCCACTCCTATGTTGTATGTTGCAGTACCAGATGGCCCTTGTTGAAGAATTATTAAAAAAAATCCCATCTGACAATGCTGGTGGTAGAGGTCACAGTTTCTTGGACAACCAAGGAATACAGGCAAGGGAGAAACAAAGCAGATGCAGCAGAGGCAGGGGAACGCTGACAAAGGTCTGGGACAGTTGTCTCATGCCCACCCAGCACCCAGAGCTTGATGTGCAGATTTCTCTGACAAGGAGGGAAAAGTTTTGGATGATGCTGAATAACTATCTTGGCTACTGTAACAGGGTCCTCTGTGATTCCTCTGTGCCTTTTAACTATTGGGTGTCCAAGCTGGACACCTGGCATGAACTGTCTCTCTATGCCTTGGAGGTCTTGGCCTGCCTTGACGCTATTGTTTTGTTAGAGCTGTTTTTTAGTGTCGCTTGGGGTATTATAACTGATATGAGCATTCGCCTGTCAACTGCAAAGCTGAGAGGCTGACTCTTATCAAAATGAACATGGGCTGGATTGGGCCCGACTTCTCGACAAAATCGGATGATAGCAGTGGAACATAATCAAATCCAGTGGTTATTTTTCTGGAGTCTATTCCCATGCACCTCTTAACACCCAGACATGGGTAAACACTTCATGATTTTGTCTATTTTATGTCACCCTCCTCCTTCTACTTCTCCTCATCCTCCACCACCAAATCAACAGGGTGACCATCATAATTTTTTTAAGTGTGTTTATGATGCCTTTAGGAACTATTTTTCAAGGCCTACCTCTAAAATTCTGTATGTTATACAGTATGTTCATGTATACAGTATGTTCATGTATACCCCCAGGGGTAAATGTTTTTCATCCCACGCGCTCAGTGCATGGGCATTACCAGTATAGGAGACCCACTCCTTAATAATGGGAACAATTTTTTTAATGAGGCCCTCCTCTACATCTCTTAAAAGGGTTATTGAAGTGCGTCCTAATTTTTGGCAGCCCTTGCAGTCACTGCATATGCAATAACAGTATAGGAGACCCACTCCTTTATAATGGGAACAATTTTTTAATGAGGCCATCCACTATGTGTCTTCAAAGGGGTATTGGAGTGTGTCCTAATTGTCAGCAGCCCTTGATCTTGCTGCATATGCAATAACAGTATAGGAGACCCACTCTTTTGGAAGGGAAAAAAAAGAAAAGTACTGCGGCCCTTCACTAAGTCTATTCAAAGTGGTATTGGAGTACGTACTAATTTTGAGCAGCCCTTGAACTTGCTGCATATACAATAACAGTATAGGAGAACCAGTCCTTTGTTGTATGTTGCAGTACATATCATATGGCCCTTGCTGAAGAATTATTTAAAAAAAATCACATCTGACAACGCTTGTGGCAAAGGTCACAGTTTCTTGGACAGCCATGAAGTACAGGCAAGAGAGAAGCAAAGCAGATGCAGCAGAGGCAGGGGAGTTCTGTCAAAGGTCTGGGACAGTTTTCTCAGACCCACCCAGCGCCCAGGCTCTGATGCGCAGGTTGCTGTGACAGGGAGGGAAAAATTTTGGAAGATGCTGAAGGAATACCTTGATGACCATACCAGCATCCTCCGTGATTCCTCTGTGCCTTACAACTATTGAGTATTCAAGATGGAGACGTGGCATGAACTGTCTCTCTACACCTTGGAGGTCCAGGGTGCTAGCATTTCATATGAGATGGTACGCAATAACAGTATAAGAGACCCACTCCTTAATAATGGAAAGGCCAATTCATATCAATTCAATATTCTACAATATTACTATCTTATCTGAAATTCGTTTACGGGTGAGCAACTGCAGCATGGATAGTGCATTACACCAATCCAACCCGGTATTATTGTCTTATACTGTGTACTGCTTCTGCTGCATAAAAAAAATTAAAAATGTATTCTATTTTCTATTGATACCTCTGTTAGCTGCATTTACAATAGGGACAGGTGCAAGGTATCATCAGCTGGAGATGAGTGTTCATTGTCGTCAAATACATCTCTTCCACAGTGCATTACTTAATATTTTCCATCCACTCGTTGACCGATTCATAATTTTGAACTGTGTTCTCTAATTAGAAATTGATGAAAGCAGACAGGGTTGCTTGTGTTCCTTCACAGTTTGGTGGTGCAATGTACCAAAAAAACCTCTTCGGTGTCAGTTAAAATCTATATTCCATTGTACTATATTACCTCTTTTATCTGAGATTCGTGAATGGGTGACCATTAGAGATGAGCGTTGTTCTACTCGAACTGTTCGCCAATCTCAAATTCGAGCTGTTTTGGGCGGTGTTCGAGCCGTTCGGCGGACACGAGCAATTTGAGAAAAATTCGGCTGTTCGAGGTTATGTTCGATAACTGTTCGTGCACCAAAATCATAACTGGATTTTTTCTCAGTAATGATGAAAATTAATGTTCATATGCAGTTTGAGTGTACAGCGGGGTGGGGGGAGGGGCAGGGGATGGATCTCTGCAGGAACAATGAAGATCTCCATTTTTTTTTTCTCTTTCCCGCATTTACAGTGGGGAGGTGCAATCTGTCAGCCTATCAGCAGCGCACACACGGAGCGAAGTGCTTTTTTTCACACAAGCAAGGGCATGTGTCATTGGCAGTGTATGTCACATGTCCTTGCCCTATAAGACCAAGCCATTTTCCCCGTCGCCACCATTTTCTCACTGCTGCAGCTGCGTGTTAGACGGCACCGCTGTTTCTGTGTGCGCTATACCTTGTTAATTTCAAGCCAATTTTCGCACAAATCTACAGATAGCTTGGGAGTAGGGAATAGTTGTGATTGCAGTCCTTTTAAGGACTAGGTTACAGCATTTCCTACGACTTTTATCAGGCAGGTCTGTGCTCTGAAGGCTATGTGCCCACGTTGCATTTATGAAGCAGAAAATTTCTGCTTCATTTCTGCAAGTCCTCTCCCTGAAAAACGCATGCGGAATTCCGCACGCGTTTATCGCGCATTTTTCGCGCGTTTATCACGCGTTTTCCACATGCGGAATTGCCTTGCGTTTTTTATGCATTGGACAAAGGCGGAAACGCAAAATTAAATGACATGCTGCGGATTTTTGAACGCAGCATAAACGCTGCGGAAAAATCCGCAGCATGGGCATTGACATTGCGGAATGCCATTGGGGACCATGGGGTGCGGATATACATGCGTTTTTCAAGCGTTTACGCTGCGGAAATTCCGCAGCATATACGCTTGAAAAATGCTACGTGGGCACACAGCCTAAATAGATAGATTGTGGGAGTAAAGACTAATTGTAATTGGAGTCCTTTTCAGGACTAGGTTACATCAGTTCCTATCAGTTTTTGCCAGGCAGGTCTGTGCCAGTGCTGTGCAAGTTTTTTTCACAGCATTTGGCTGAATCTAGCAAAGCTAATCCTTTTTGGCCTATTGCAGAGTGTGTTAGTCAGTGGAGTAGCCTATCTGTGTTGCAAGATATACCACCTGTGTATAGAATACCATTTTTTTACTGCACCTAGTGAAGTAAAATCTTTTGGGCATAGCATCATTCTATTAGTCCATCTATACTGACCTCCATCAGGTTGCAAATTGAATATAATTTTTTTCTGCATCTAGCTCTGAAAAAATATTGGGCTTCTAGCTGTGTGTGGGACTTGTTGTATTAGTCAATCTATACTGACCTCCATCAGGTTGCAAACTGCATATATTTTTTTCTTCATCTACCTCTGAAAAAATATTGGGCTTCTAGCTGTGTGTGGGACTTGTTCTATTAATCCATCTATACAGACCTCCATCAGGTTGCAAACTGAATATATTTTTTTCTGCATCTACCTCTGAAAAAATATTGGGCTTCTAGCTGTGTGTGGGACTTGTTGTATTAGTCCATCTATACTGACCTCCATCAGGTTGCAAACTGAATATATTTTTTTCTGCATCTACCCCTGAAAAAATATTGGGCTTCTAGCTGTGTGTGGGACTTGTTGTATTAGTCCATCTATACAGACCTCCATCAGGTTGCAAACTGAATATATTTTTTTCTGCATCTACCTCTGAAAAAATATTGGGCTTCTAGCTGTGTGTGGGACTTGTTCTATTAATCCATCTATACAGACCTCCATCAGGTTGCAAACTGAATATATTTTTTTCTGCATCTACCTCTGAAAAAATATTGGGCTTCTAGCTGTATGTGGGACTTGTTGTATTAGTCCATCTATACTGACCTCCATCAGGTTGCAAACTGAATATATTTTTTTCTGCATCTACCTCTGGAAAAATATTGGGCTTCTAGCTGTGTGTGGGACTTGTTCTATTGATCCATCTATACAGACCTCCATCAGGTTGCAAACTGAATATATTTTTTTCTGCATCTACCTCTGAAAAAATATTGGGCTTCTAGCTGTGTGTGGGACTTGTTGTATTAGTCCATCTATACTGACCTTCATCAGGTTGCAAACTGAAAATATTTTTTTCTGCATCTACCTCTGAAAAAATATTGGGCTTCTAGCTGTGTGTGGGACTTGTTCTATTAATCCATCTATACAGACCTCCATCTGGTTGCAAACTGAATATATTTTTTTCTGCATCTACCTCTGAAAAAATATTGGGCTTCTAGCTGTGTGTGGGACTTGTTGTATTAGTCCATCTATACTGACCTCCATCAGGTTGCAAACTGAATATATTTTTTTCTGCATCTAACTCTGAAAAAATATTGGGCTTCTAGCTGTGTGTGGGACTTGTTCTATTAATCCATCTATACAGACCTCCATCAGGTTGCAAACTGAATATATTTTTTTCTGCATCTACCTCTGAAAAAACATTGGGCTTCTAGCTGTGTGTGGGACTTGTTGTATTAGTCCATCTATACTGACCTCCATCAGGTTGCAAACTGAATATATTTTTTTCTGCATCTACCTCTGAAAAAATATTGGGCTTCTAGCTGTGTGTGGGACTTGTTGTATTAGTCCATCTATACAGACCTCCATCAGGTTGCAAACTGAATATATTTTTTTCTGCATCTACCTCTGAAAAAATATTGGGCTTCTAGCTGTGTGTGGGACTTGTTGTATTAGTCCATCTATACTGACCTCCATCAGGTTGCAAACTGAATATATTTTTTTCTGCATCTACCTCTGAAAAAATATTGGGCTTCTAGCTGTGTGTGGGACTTGTTTTATTAATCCATCTATACAGACCTCCATCAGGTTGCAAACTGAATATATTTTTTTCTGCATCTACCTCTGAAAAAATATTGGGCTTCTAGCTGTATGTGGGACTTGTTGTATTAGTCCATCTATACTGAACTCCATCAGGTTGCAAACTGAATATATTTTTTTCTGCATCTACCTCTGGAAAAATATTGGGCTTCTAGCTGTGTGTGGGACTTGTTCTATTAATCCATCTATACAGACCTCCATCAGGTTGCAAACTGAGTATATTTTTTTCTGCATCTACCTCTGAAAAAATATTGGGCTTCTAGCTGTGTGTGGGACTTGTTGTATTAGTCCATCTATACTGACCTTCATCAGGTTGCAAACTGAATATATTTTTTTCTGCATCTACCTCTGAAAAAATATTGGGCTTCTAGCTGTGTGTGGGACTTGTTCTATTAATCCATCTATACAGACCTCCATCAGGTTGCAAACTGAATATATTTTTTTCTGCATCTACCTCTGAAAAAATATTGGGCTTCTAGCTGTGTGTGGGACTTGTTGTATTAGTCCATCTATACTGACCTCCATCAGGTTGCAAACTGAATATATTTTTTTCTGCATCTACCTCTGAAAAAATATTGGGCTTCTAGCTGTGTGTGGGACTTGTTCTATTAATCAATCTATACAGACCTCCGTCAGGTTGCAAACTGAATATATTTTTTTCTGCATCTACCTCTGAAAAAATATTGGGCTTCTAGCTGTTTGTGGAACTTGTTGTATTAGTCCATCTATACTGACCTCCATCAGGTTGCAAACTGAATATATTTTTTTCTGCATCTACCTCTGAAAAAATATTGGGCTTCTAGCTGTGTGTGGGACTTGTTCTATTAATCCATCTATACAGACCTCCATCAGGTTGCAAACTGAATATATTTTTTTCTGCATCTACCTCTGAAAAAATATTTGGCCTTCTAGCAGTGTGTGGGACTTTCTCTATTAGTCCATCCATACTGACCTCCATCAGGTTGCAAATTAAAAATAATTTTTATCTGCATCTAGCTCTGAAAAAATATTTGGCCTTCTAGCAGTGTGTGGGACTTTCTCTATTAGTCCATCTATACTGACCTCCATCAGGTTGCAAATTGAATATAATTTTTTTCTGCATCTAACCCAGCCAATAGTTTTGGCCTAATACCACAGTTTGGCCACTCAGCTCTGCTCGGTTCCCATCCATTGTTTTTTTGTGCATATAACTCCAGAGTTGTTAATTAGTTAACCACCAAAATGAGTGGAAAAAGGCCTGCTGCTGGTGGAAAGGGGAATAGGCGTGTTGGGAAGGGGAAAAAAGGTTGTGTCCGTGGGATAGGTGTTAAAGCAACAGTAACATCTGCAGAAGAAAGACCATCTTCCAGCCAAACTAAAATGTCTACTTCTTTTAGCGGACAATGTGATAACATCCCTTTCTTACGGCCACGCTAATCGCTACAACTTCCAGATGAGGCACAAAAACAGCAGGTGCTTCAACGGATATCAAGTGCTCCTTTAAGTGGGCTCTCCTCCACATCAACTTCAACATCACAAATACTCCAGTCCTCAAAGGTGTCACCCCAATCGCACTTGCTTCCTCACAGCTCCCAAATCTCCAGCTGCCCGTCTGAGTATGAGGTAGAACAGATGGTTGAGTCTGCAGAGCTGTTTACTCATACTATAGCCTGGGAATCAGAGGTCGACTCCAGCGCTTCTGTGAATCCAGACGAGGAAATGATCTGCACTGATGCCCAGAATCTTTATGAGTCGGATCCAGGACCAGACGCAGAAGGTTCTGACCATAATGTAGACCCTCATTCCCAAACTGTAACTCCTGTTGGTGGAGACAATGAGGAAGACGATGATAAGACTCAAATCCCTGATTGGAGCGCCAACTTTAGTTTTTTGTCAGGGCAGGAACAGGTTGGCTCTGAGGACGACGGGTGTGATAACGCACAGGGTGATGATGATGAGGTTGGAGATCCCACTTACTGTCAACCCACAGTCAGCCAAGAGATGAGGTCAGCAGAGGAGGTGGAGGAAGATGCTAGTGACGACGAGGTCAGGTTGCGCCTTCCTGGACAGAGACGTAGTACTGGAAGCACGTCAACAACTGCATCCTCAAACACAACTCTGCCTCTCACCACAAGTCGTGGTGGCTCTTCAGGTCGCATGGGTGCTAAGCCTTGCATAGCCTGGGCATTTTTTCAGATCGATAAAGATGACCCAACTCGTGTTATCTGTAACATTTGTCAGCAAAAGCTAAGTAGAGGCCAAAAAATACATAGTTTGAGTACTTCATGCATGAACCGGCACATGGACATGAAGCATAAGTTGCAGTGGGAAGCTCAGTGTGCTACAATGCGGCCTAGCCAGCCGGGCCAACCACCGTCTGCCATATCTTGTGCATCCGCGGCCTCTTCATCCTCTGTGACTGGGGGGACAGCAGTCACACTTGTTTTGGGGCGCAGACCTGCCACCTCTTTACCCGCAACAGCCAGCGTGATTGGCAGGTCATCATTTTCTTTGGAGGTGGTAACACCAGCTGGTGTTGAGCGCTGTCCGACATCGATAGCACCACCTTTGGATCAAGGCAACCTAACATGTCCGCCTGCATCTTCCTCACAGACCGGCAGTTTGCCGGGGACACCCTTATCAACCCCGTCTAAGCACAATAGCCAGCCCTCGGTCCCTCAGATGTGGACAAGTAAAAGACCATTTCCTCCTAGCCATGAGAAAGCTAAGAGGTTGAATTTCACCATCTGCAAGTTCTTGGCTACAGAAATGCTGCCTTTCCGCCTGGTGGACACAGAGGATTTTCGAGACCTTATGTCCGTCGCAGTGCCCCAGTACCAGATGCCCAGTCGGCACTACTTCTCAAAGAAAGGTGTGCCTGCGCTCCACCAGCATGTCGCACACAACATCACCGCTTCTTTGAGAAACTCTGTGTGTGACAGGGTGCATTTCACCACAGACACTTGGACGAGTAGGCATGGACAGGGGCGTTATATGTCGCTGACTGGGCACTGGGTAACTATGGGGACAGCAGGACAAGGGGCTGCTGTCCAAGTCTTGCCGTCCCCACGAGTTGTGCGTCAATCCTCTTTATGTCAAAGTTCCTCCACTGCTTCTGCCTCCTCAACCTCCTCTCGGTCTTCCACCTGCACCCAAAGCCTGTGTGGTCATGCCACAAGCTTTCTAACTGCGCAGAAGGGATCCTGCACACCTCCTTACTATGCTGGCAGTAGGACTCAACGTCATCAGGCTGTTTTTACATTGAAATGTCTGGGAAATGTGAGTCACACACCTGAGGAGTTGTGGTCAGCTCTGGAGAACCAATTTCATGAATGGTTGTCTCCACTAGATGGCCTTCTGCAGAGGGCACGGTCGCTGTGTGCTCACTTTCGCCGTTCGCATCCCGCAGCTCAGCGACTTACATCTCTACAGAAGTCGTTGGGCCTGCCACTTCACCGGCTAAAATGCGATGTGCCTACCCGGTGGAATTCAACTCTGCACATGTTGCAGCGACTGTGGCAGCACCGACAAGCCCTGGTGCAATACGTTCTGACGTATAGCCTGGGCCAACGAGATCCAGAGGTGGGGCAAATCACGCTGGAGGAGTGGTCTCAGATCAGGGACCTATGCACCCTTCTGCACAGTTTTGAAATGGCGACGAAGATGTTTAGTGCTGACGATGCCATTATCAGCATGACTATTCCGGTGATTTACATGCTGGAGCACATGTTAAACAGAATTCGGAGTCAGGTGGTGGCACAAGAGGAGGTGGAGGAAGTAGAGGAGGAGGAGTTGTATGCGGAAGGGCTAACATCTGCAAGGTCCAGACGGTCGGCAGCACCAAGGCGGCAGGCATGTGAGGGTTGGGGAGATGGTTTTACCACGGCTCAAGGTAGCAGCCAAACTAGTGAGGAAGGTGCAGGAGCCCAGGAAGAAGTGGAGGACGAACTGATGGAAGACTCATCAGATGAGGGAGACCTTGATCACATTTCTGTTGTGCGAGGTTGGGGGGAGAGGACAGAGGAAGGAAGCATGATTGTTACCTCGCCACCAACACAACAGGGACTTGGTGCTCCTGGATGCGCAACACACATGAGTGCCTTCTTGCTGCACTACCTGCAACATGACCCTCGAATTGTGAGAATTAGAAATAATCCTGACTACTGGGTTGCCACACTGTTAGATCCCCGGTACAAAAGTAAATTTGCAGAAATTATTCCTGCCATAGAAAGGGATGCACGCATGCAGGAGTATCAGCAGAGACTGTTGCAGAATCTTACATGTGCTTTTCCACAAAACACCAGTGGTTCACGTAGTGAATCTTACAGTTCTAACTTGCCAACCGTGGTCTGTATGGAGTTGTTCAATAAAGGGCCCAAAATTAAGATAACATAGATGGGAGAGGTCTCTATGAATAGGAATTCCTAAGTATTTGATACCCTGTGAGGGCCAGGCAAAGGGAAAGTTGGACTGGATGGAATCCTATATGGATTTGGGGAGGGAGACATCGAGGGCCTCAGACTTCGCTGCATTGATTTTAAAATTTGACCATGTAACAAAGTGATCTATTTCAGCCATAACAGCATGGATGGATATATGTGATTGAGTGATATATACTAGGACATCATCAGCAAATAGAGAGCACTTGTACTCGGTGCCTCCCACCTCAATCCACCTAATATTGGGGTTATGGCGAATTGATGAGAGCAGGTGCTCCGTCACTAGGATGTATAAGAGAGGGGACAGAGAACATCCCTGCCTTGTCCCATTGGTGATTGTGAAAGGTGATGAAAATGTTCTGACGCGCCCCCTGGGCCTTGGGACACCCGGAGCCGGACCCTTTTTGGTGGATGCTGGTGGTTGTAGTCTCCGTGGCGGCAACCCGGTTCCGTGGCTCAGGGCGGTCAAACCAGTGGCGGAACTATTTATGTGGTTTTGATGTTTAAATGTCCGACTACGCCACCCGTGGATTGCGGTCAGAGTCAACCGCCGCTCCAGGGCAGACCGCTGAGGCTGGTGTTGTGGGTGCAGCAGAGCGTAGCATAACTCCCCACGAGAGGAGTATAGCCTCAGGGCAGTGTATGCGGAGGATGGGGGTGATGGTGCAGGGCAGCAGCAGTAATGACACGGAGTCAGTGATGCAGTCCAGGGCCTTTACTCACAGTTCTTATTATCCAGACCACGGCTGCAGGTAACGGCTGCCTACGTCGTACTGTGCTCACCAGGTGAGGGGCTCAGACAACTCCCAGATAACTTTGGAGTGCTTCACAGGACCCCCTTTGTGTGTCCTTTGTCTGGACTTTCTTAACAACCCTTCTGTCCAGCTGCCTCGGGCCTCCTCTTGGTAAACTTGGCGCCAGTTTCCCTGACCCTATGTGGTGCCTTCCTAGCGGGTGTAGCGAGGGGCTGCGCCACATAAAATGTCACAGCCTCCTGTTTCTAGCTGAGGGTCGTTTCCTGCCTCCACGAGTTTCGGGGACCGGTCTCCCCCTTTCGCCTGACCCCTCCACGCAGGTGGATTCGGGCGTGCGGTGGCGACTCGCCCATCCGCACCCCTGAGATCCCTTCGTTCCTCATTCCTGGAGCCTTCTCCGCTCCTCTTCCTTCCTTCTCCCTCTTCCAGGCCTGGGCCTCTGTGACTAGGCCCGCCTCCGGAGCAGAGCTCATGCAGAGCCCCTGCTCCCTGCCACTTCTGCTCAGACTTCTCTGCACTGAACTAAGATGGTGCCCACCTTTTATACTCCCTTCTCAATGCACCCAGGAACTGCTTCCTCCCTGCTCCTGCACTACAGGGTTCCCCTTCCTCAGTGTTCCCTCCCCCCACTCCAGCCAGGGACAGGGACTGTCGTGCCCATCTCAGGGGCATATTGGTCGCCCTGCCCCACGGCAATGTGGTGTAATGCATGCAGGTGTCGGGTCCTGATCCACACTACATTCTTACCTGAGAGTGAGATATCACACCTCTGGGTGAGGTGCAATACGTCTGTAGCAACCGAGCCCTCAGGGTGCTACAGTTCCATTTATCTTCAGCCTAGGTGACGTATTGCGATACAGGGCCGTGATTTTGGCTATAAAAGGGTCCCCTAGACCCCTACCCCAAGCTTTTTAAGAGAATCATATATGGCGTGCCAGGAGACTCTATGGAATGCTTTCTCAGCATCCAACGAGAGTATCTAATTACAAATTTTTAACTGCATCTAGCCCAGGAAATACTTTGTGCCTAGTAGCAGTGTCTGCTAGTCAGCGGATTATCCCGGCTGTTAAGCAAGCTACACCACCTGTAGTTTGGACACTTCATTTTTTCAAAGGAAATGCTTCGGGACCACGGGATACTCAGTGAAGAGCATCAGGAGGCACCCCAAGGCATAGGGGCTCGGACTGGCAGTAGGATGCCTTGCGGTGGACAGCCGAGCTCGATCCATATAAAAGCTTTTTAACTGCAGCAGCTTTAGTGGACGCTACTGGAGCTGGAATTACGCGGCTGCTGGCATGAGACTTGCCCTCCAATAGATCCTTGTAAATGGATTTAAAGTGTATTTATTCAAATTAGAGAGACAATTTAAATTAAAAAGCTTAGAGCTGCCTCCACCACAGGGGGGCTCGCTCGACCCACCAGCGGACAGGCACCAGTATTGGGAGAGGGGGGCTGGCCGTCAGGGTTCACCGCGGCTCTGGCACAAACCCGGCGACACGGAGGTGGCACGGGCAGGAGCGGACTGAACGTGTCGGCTTCTCACTTTTTGGATTTTAGAAGGGCATGACATGCCTATATCTGTGTCTCCCCCTCCTTTTACTCCTCCACCTCTTTTCTTTTCGCATGACTATATGTACTTGTCACTTTTCCATGTGTTAGTTGTGTCTTCTGAGCAGTTTGTCAGCTTTTGGACACCTTTGAAGGTGTTTTCTATGTGTTTCTATGTGTTTTTGTTTGCCTGCCATTGGTTTTAACGGTGTTCGAAGGTGTTCGACGAACAGTTCGACGAACAGTTCGGCGAACACACGCGTGTTCGACGAACCGAACCGAACTCGAACACTACGGGGGTGGCTCAACACTAGTGACCATATCAGTTGGGATAATGTCTTACAGGCATCTAGTCAGGGATTATTGTATTATTCTACGTGCTGTAAAAATTCTATTCCCTATTGATAACGCTGGATTGATGGTATTATCAGATGGAAATCAGTGTTCATTCTGGTCGCATACATCCCTACAACAATCCATAACTTGATAGATTTATTTCCATGCTTTCGTTGACGATTCATAATTTTTACCAGTGATCTGTATTTAGAAAATGATGAAAGCAGACAGGGCTGCTTGCAATCCTTCACAGCTTGGTTGTGCCGGTTAAATTCTATTTTCTGTTGTACTATTTCTATTGTACTATATTATCTCTCTTATCTGAAATTCGTGTACGGGTGGCCTATAGCAGTTGGGATAGCATCTCATTCTGCATGTGTCTGATCATGTCTCACACACAACATGGCACGATAAGGTAGTAAAGTTTAAAATTACTTTTACTGGTGAATGTATTTCTAACCCTTGAAAAAAATGCAAAAGTGCAAAAATGCATCAAAAACTCTAGGTGTGAACATTGCAATGGTGTGGAGGAGCATTTTTGTTTTTGGTAATTTATTTTGCCTTATATATAAGTCATTACTCTGGAAAGAATGTTTCTTAACATTTTTTCCCAGAAAATCCATTTTAGCTTTGTTCTTGTATGTTTTATTTTCAGTCCATTAAAATGGCGTAATACTCTGACAACATTGTTCACAGCAGTGACCTGGGAGTTTGAGATGCTTCCAGGAGTCTTCCCTGTGCTATTCCCATGTCATTTGAGCACTGTTTCCATCGATTTGACCAATTTTTAGGTCCCCTCCAGAATTCCCGGGGGGGCCGCCAGAAAAATGCTCGAGTTTCCCATTGACTTACATTGGGCTCATTATTTGGGTCGAGCATCCGAGAATTCCAATTTGCTCAACCCGAGCAACCAGCACCTGAGAATTTTAGTGCTCGCTCATCACTAGTTCCCACATATAATTAGTGTCTGTTGTATTTTCTGAAATATCGGTAAAAATCTTCACATTTGGTGTGTATATAAGGCAAAAGACTGAATAACATACTTTCCTGTAAAAGATTGCTATGTGTTCAAATATAAAATTAAATAATTGATCATATAGAATTACTGGAATTTCAAGGCTGAGAATATTTCTTTATTTCTTTATGATGAGAACATAAAGCACAAAAAATATTTAGATGCAGTTTTGTGTATTAACATTCATATATTCACAGCAAATGTTCCTAAATATCAGTGGTTGAGCAGTTCAATGTTTTTTATGAACTGCTGCAGTCTAATAAAATATAAATGTAGTGCATCAGCCATTAAAATTAATAGCCATTAATAGGATCGAGAAAACATAGAAGTCTCACACAGCAGAGCATGAATATTAGCCTTCTTAGTACCCGTTATGACTGCTTGAATTCGTTTATTACCACTTGCGTAAGTTTATGAAAAAAAACGTGTTTGAGTTCATTTCTGTACATTTATAGTTTACTTCACATTTCACGACTACTCAATTTCAAACACTCATTCATTTATTGACACAGTTCATAATATAGAAATCTTAAAATTGAAATTACTTGTTCTAAATTGAAATATACAGTTAGGTCCATATATATTTGGACAGAGACAACATTTTTCTAATTTTGGTTCTAGACATTATCACAATAAATTTTAAGCAAAACAATTCAGATGCAGTTGAAGGTCAGACTTTCAGCTTTCATTTGAGGGTATCCACATTAAAATTGAATGAAGGGTTTAGGAGTTTCAGCTCTTTAATACGTGCCACCCTTTTTTTAAAGGGACCAAAAGTAATTGGACAGATTAAATAATTGTAAATAAAATGTTCATTTCTAGTACTTAGTTGAAAACCCTTTGTTGGCAATGACTGCCTGAAGTCTTGAACTCATGAACATCACCAGACGCTGTGTTTACTCCTTTTTGATGCTCTGCCAGGCCTTCACTGCTGTGGTTTTCAGTTGCAGTTTGTTCGTCGGCCTTTCTGTCTGAAGTTTAGTCTTTAACAAGTGAAATGCATGCTCAATTGGGTTGAAATCAGGTGACTGACTTGGCCATTCAAGAATATTCCACTTCTTTGCTTTAATAAACTCCTGGGTTGCTTTGGCTTTATGTTTTGGGTCATTGTCCATCTGTAGTATGAAGCGACGACCAATCAGTTTGGCTGCATTTGGCTGGATCTGACCACACAGTATGGCTCTGAATACATCAGAATTAATTTGGCTGCTTCTGTCCTGTGTCACATCATCAATAAACACTAGTGACCCAGTGCCACTGGCAGCCATGCATGCCCAAGCCATCACACTGCCTCCGCCGTGTTTTACAGATAATGTGGTATGCTTTGGATCATGTGCTGTACCACGCCTTCGCAATACTTTTCTCTTTCCATCATTCTAGTAGAGGTTGATCTTGGTTTCATCTGTCCAAAGATTGTTCTTCCAGAACTGTGCTGGCTTTTTTAGATGTTTTTTAGCAAAGTCCAGTCTAGCCTTTTTATTCTTGATGCTTATGAGTGGCTTGCACCATGCAGTGAACCCTCTGTATTTACTTTCATGCAGTCTTTTCTTTATGGTACATTTGGATATTGATACGCCTACCTCCTGGAGAGTGTTGATCACTTGGTTGGCTGTTGTGAAGGAGTTTCTCTTCACCATGGAGATTATTCTGCGATCATCCACCACTGTTGTCTTCTGTGGGTGGCCAGGTCTTTTTACATTGATGAGTTCACCGGTGCTTGCTTTCTTTCTCAGGATGTACCAAACTGTAGATTTTGCCACTCCTGATATTGTAGCAATTTCTCGGATGGATTTTTTCTGTTTTTGCAGCTTAAGGATGGCTTGTTTCACCTGCATGGAGAGCCCCTTTGACCGCATGTTTACTTCACAGCAAAACCTTCCAAATGCAAGCACCACACCTCAAATCAACTCCAGGCCTTTTATCTGCTTAACTGAGAATGACATAATGAAGGGATTGCCCACACCTCTACATGAAATAGCCTTGGAGTCAATTGTCCAATTACTTTTGGTCCCTTTAAAAACAGGGTGGCAAATGTTAAGGAGCATAAACTCCTAAATCCTTCATCCAATTTTAATGTGGATACCCTCAAATGAAAGCTTAAAGTCTGAACTTCAACTGCATCTGAATTGTTTTGCTTAAAATTCATTGTGGTAATGTCTAGAAACAAAATTAGAAAAATGTTGTCTCTGTCCAAATATATATGGACCTAACTGTATATATATATATATATATATATATATATATATATATATATATATATAATATATATATATATATATATATATATATATACATACAGTACAGACCAAAAGTCTGGACACACCTTCTCATTTAAAGATTTTTCTGTATTTTCATGACTTTGAAAATTGTACACTCACACTGAAGGCATCAAAATTATGAATTAACACATATGGAATTATATACTTAACAAAAAAGTGTGAAACAACTGAAAATATGTCTTATATTCTAGGTTCTTCAAAGTAGCCACCTTTTGCCTTGATGACTGCTTTGTGCACTCTTGGAATTCTCTTGATGAGCTTCAAAAGGTAGTCACCGGAAATGGTTTTCACTTCACAGGTGTGCCCTGTCAGTCCGAAAAATTGGGCAAACTTTGAAAGTGTCCCCAAATGCAGCTGCAAAAACCATCAAGCGCTACAAAGAAACTGCCTCACATGAGGACCGCCCCAGGAAAGGAAGACCAGGAGTCACCTCTGCTTCTGAGGATAAGTTTATCTGAGTCACCAGCGTCAGAAATTGTAGGTTAACAGCAGCTCAGATTAGAGACCAGGTCAATGCCACACAGAGTTCTAGCAGCAGACACATCTCTAAAACAACTGTTCAGAGAAGACTTTGTGCAGCAGGCCTTCATGGTAAAATAGCTGCTAGAAAACCACTGCTAAGTACAAGCAACAAGCAAAAGAGACTTGTTTGGGCTAAAGAACACAAGGAATGGACATTAGACCAGTGGAAATCTGTGCTTTGGTCTGATGAGTCCATATTTGAGATCTTTGGTTCCAACCACCGTGACTTTGTGCGACCCAGAAAAGGTGAACGGATGGACTCTACATGCCTTGTTCCCACCGTTAAGCATGGAGGAGGAGGTGTGATGGTGTGGGGGTGCTTTGCTTGTGACACTGTTGGGGATTTATTCAAAATTGAAGTCATACTGAACAAGCATGGCCACCACAGCATCTTGCTGCGGCATGCTATTCCATCCGGTTTGCGTTTAGTATGACCATCATTTATTTTTCAACAGGACAATGACCCCAAACACACCTCCATGCTGTGTAAGGGCTACTTGACAAAGAAGGAGAGTGATGGGGTACTGCGCCAGATGACCTGGCCTCCACAGTCACCAGACCTGAACCCAATCGAGATGGTTTGGAGTGAGCTGGACCACAGAGTGAAGGCAAAAGGGCCAACAAGTGCTAAGCATCTCTGGGAACTACTTCAAGATTGTTGGAAGACCATTTCTGGTGACTACTAGTGTTGAGCCACCCCCGTAGTGTTCGGGTTCGGTTCGGTTCGTCGAACACCGGGATGTTCGAGGAACTGTTCGTCGAACTGTTCGTCGAACACCTTAGAACACCGTCGAACACCGTTAAAACCAATGGCAGGCAAACAAAAACACATAGAAACACATAGAAAACACCTGCAAAGGTGTCCAAAAGCTGACAAACTGCTCAGAAGACACTCTCTTTAAAAAAGCCGGCCGGCAAATTCAGCAGCGGCATACACCGGTACCCGACAATTTAGACAAGAAGGAATAGAGCATCACACATAGATTAGATAGATAGAAACATGTCAGTCACACATATAAGAAGCACAGTGACAGTGTTGGTTACTGCACTTGTCATTTAGTGTAAAGGATTTATTAAAAAAAATATTAGTGTTTTCATGCACCATCTCTTTAAAAAAGCCGGCCGGCAATTCAGCATCTGTACCCGACAATTTACAGTAACCAACACTATCACTGTACTTCGCCCTGTTTTTGTGTCCAGCCAGGTACAACTAGGCAGCTGGGGGCTGGAATCTGCAGCGCAGGGAGGCCCAAGCTTTCTGGGCCCCCCCCGCTACAAATTGCAGTCCGCAGCCACCCCGGAAAATGGCGCGTTCATAGAAGCGCCATCTTCTGGCGCTGTACCCAACTCATCCAGGGCCCTGGTGCGGTGGCTCACTGGGTAATAAAGGGGTTAGGGCCAGCTTGGTATTATCAGCTGGCCCCAAGCCCAAAATTCATGGGGTCACGCCAGTATTAGACATGACCGCCATGAATTTCTAGTAAAGTATTTAAAAAAAACACAACACCCAGAATAAAGTCCTTTAATTGAAATAAAGACACAATTCTTTATTGTTCTAAATTAAACCATACTTACCATCACACCCATTCCAGCTGAAGCCAACGATCTCCTGCAATAAAAGAAAAATAATAAACCAACCTCATCCTTACCTTTCCATGGTTCCCACGACAGCTTCAGCTCTGCTACATCGAGATGACTGGCTGGACCGCAGCAGAACGCTGCCATCCAGTCTGTCATCCCGCAGACACTGAGAAGCGCAGGCATGCTTGCGCTCCTCACTGTCTCGCTGTGACGGCATCCAGATGAGCCGAGGTCATGTCCAATGAACTCGGCTCACCTCATGCACGTCACTGACAGCGTGGGAAAATTCTCACGCTGAAGTGCTGAGTGCAGGAGAATTCTCCCACGCTGTCAGTGATGTGCATGAGGTGAGCTCATGTCCAATGAACTCAGCTCACCTCCTGCACGTCACTGACAGCGTGGGAAAATTCTCCTGCAATCAGCGCTTCAGCGTGAGAATTTTCCCACGCTGTCAGTGACGTGCATGAGGTGAGCCGAGTTCATTGGACATGAACTCGGCTCATCTGGATGTCGTCACAGAGAGACGCTGAGCAGCGCAAGCAAGCCTGCGCTTCTCAGTGTCTGCGGGATGACAGGCTGGATGGCAGCGTTCTGCTGCGGTCCAGCCTGTCATCTCGATGTCGCAGAGCTGAAGCTGTCGTGGGAACCATGGAAAGGTAAGGATGAGGTTGCTTTATTATTTTTCTTTTATTGCAGGAGATCGTTGGCTTCAGCTGGAATGGGCGTGATGGTAAGTATGGTTTAATTTAGAACAATAAAGGATTGTGTCTTTATTTCATTTAAAGGACTTTATTCTGGGTGTTTGTGTTTTTTTTAACTTTGACTATGGGGTTAGTAATGGGGGTGTCTTATAGACGCCTCTCCATTACTAACCTGGGCTTGATGTCAGCTGGCATTATAAGCTGACATCAACCCCAACCCTATTACCCCCTGCCACCGCACCAGGGCAGCGTGGAAGAGCGAGGCTAAGTGCCAGAATTGGCGCATCCTATGAATGCGCCATTTCTGGGGCGGCTGACGGCTGGTGTTTCTAGCCTGGGAGGGGGCCAATATTCATGGCTCCCTTCCTGGGCTATTAATATCAGCCCCCAGCTGTCTGCCTAGCCTTTGCTAGCTATTAAATTAGGGGGGACCCCACGTCATTTTTTTTGGGGGGTCCCCCATTTTAATAGCTAGTAAAGGCTATGTATTCAGCTGGGGGCTGATATTAGTAGCCTGGGAAGCTCCGTGGGTATTACCCCCTTCCCAGGCTTCAAACATCTGCCCCAGCCGTCTGCTTAACCTCCGCTAGAGCCTAAAATTAAGGGGAACCCCACGCCAATTTTTTCAATAATAAATCCTTTATTTTAATACTAAATGACAAGTACAGTAACCAACACTATCACTGTACTTCATATATATGTGACTGACATGTTTCTATCTATCTAATCTATGTGTGATGCTCTATCTTTCTGTTCTAAATTGTCGGGTACCGCTGCTGAATTGCCGGCCGGCTTTTTTAAAGAGACAGTGCATGAAAACACTATTATTTTTTTAAATAAATCCTTTACACTAAATGACAAGTACAGTAAGCAACACTGTCACTGTACTTATTATATATGTGACTGACATGTTTCTATCTATCTAATCTATGTGTGAAGCTCTATTATTTCTGTTCTAAATTGTCGGGTACAGCTGTATGCCGCTGCTGAATTGCCGGCTTTTCATGTTTCACTGTTGGCACTGTTCCCATCGATTTGGGCAATCACTGTAATGCCACAACCACCATGGCTGTGGCATTACAGTGAGTGGCAGACAATCCCTGCATGATTGGTGCTCTAAATAGCGCCAGACATGCAGGACACGCTTTTGGTGCACGAACAGTTATCGAACATAACCTCGAACAGCCGAATTTTTTGCAAATCGTTCGGGTTCGTCGAACAACTCGAACACCGCCCAAAACAGCTCGAATTTGAGATTGGCGAACAGTTCTAGTCGAACACCGCTCATCTCTAGTGACTACCTCTTGAAGCTCATCAAGAGAATGCCAAGAGTGTGCAAAGCAGTCATCAAAGCAAAAGGTGGCTACTTTGAAGAACCTAGAATATAAGACATATTTTCAGTTGTTTCACACTTTTTTGTTAAGTATATAATAACATGTGTTAATTCATAGTTTTGATGCCTTCAGTGTGAATGTGCAATTTTCATAGTCATGAAAATACAGAAAAATCTTTAAATGAGAAGGTGTGTTCAAACTTTTGGTCTGTACTTGTAATAAGTAATTTCTTATTTTGACTCATTGTGAAATTTTGGCAGCTACACTACACCTGTAATTATAAAACTGTATTACTAATTAATAGAGTTTTATTACTATTATCATTAAAAAATACTAGTCATGATAATAAATAATTTAGCTTTCTTTACATCTTTTTGAAATATTATTTCTGTTATGATCTGCTACAAGCACTAAGGAAAGAAAGGAGATCTGTCCCTACAATAGAACTAAGCTAGATCCCTACGATGTAACGGGGAACCTGATCCTGTGATCAGACCCGCTAAAGTCCTCGGCTAGTCTTCATGAAGACCTATAGATGCAAGTGAGGGATCCCTACAAGAACTAGGAACAGGGATAAAGTTGGACACCTCCTAGCAGAGATTGTAGCAGTTAAAGACAAACACACAACATAGAACATAAAGGTCCGAAGACCTAGCTAAACTGACTGAGAAAGGTAACTAAGCACCAGGCAAGCTTAAGAGTAGAAATTACAATGAAGTCCAGCAAGGCCAGGAGGGTGGAGCAGGATTAAATAGGCAAAAAAGGTCATGTGACCAGCAAGATAGAAAAAAACTAACAGGAGAGTTCTAACAGTACCGCCTCTTTTATGAGGATCCTCCAGATCCCCTAGGCCCATGCTTATCAGGAAACCTCTTGTGAAACGCTCTGACAAGTCTGGAAGCAGAAACATCATCTGCCCTCACCCATGAGTTATCCTCGGGTCCGAAACCCTTCCAAGCGACGACATACTGCAAACTCCCTCTATACCGTCTAGAATTTAGGATGCGGGAAATTTCGTATTCCCCGTCCTCCACCACCGGAGGAACAGTGGCAGAGGCGTCTCCATCCAACACATAAGCTCTTAATAAAATGGTCAGATTTCCCGCAATAAAAGCACAAACCTTCAGAAGATCTGCGGTCTTTTTCCTGAGAGCGGGGTGCCATCGCCCCAATCTCCATCGGCTCTCCAATGTCATTACAGACCCTCTCAAGACTAGGAGCTGACATGGCAGAGGATTTATTCTCATTAACCCTTGCACGCAGTCTCCTATCCACCCGTATAGCTAATTGCATTGCCTCCTGCAAGTTTCCAGGTGTGGGATAAGCATTCAGCAAATCCTTCACCCTTTCACCTAGCCCCGCAAGAAACAAACCTTTCAAAGCTGAATCGTTCCACCCCACCTGGGCAGACCACCGACGGAAGTGAGAACAATATTTTTCCACATTACCTGATCCCTGCCTCAAACGTCTCAATTCAGTCTCAGCTGATGTGACACGATCAGGATCATCATACAACAAACCCAAAGCAGAAATAAAACTATCCACTGATCTAAAGCATGGATTACTAGGTTGGAGAGAAAAGGCCCATCCCTGATGTTCTTTGCGCAAAAGTGACATTATGAACCCTATGCGCTGTGATTCATCACCAGAGGATCTGAGTCTCAAACGAAAATACAACAAACAAGCATTTTTAAAGGAAAAAAACTCTTACTGATCACCAAAAAATAAATCAGGCAAACGTACCTTTGGCTCCACAAAATGTGCTCAAGAACAGCTACTCACGTGTTGTTGGAACTCGGCCACCTCCAGAGAGAGTCCCTGCAGGCGTTGAGCCAAATCCTGAACCGACACCATGATGGAAACTGGAGGTCTTTCCTTAGAGATATTTTTGGGCTGGACTTACTGTTATGATCTGCTACAAGCACTAAGGAAAGAAAGGAGATTTGTCCCTACAATAGAACTAAGCTAGATCCCTACGATGTAACGGGGAACCTGATCCTGCGATCAGACCCGCTAAAGTCCTTGGCTAGTCTGTACGAAGACCTATAGATGCAAGGGAGGGATCCCTACAAGAACTAGGGACTGGAATAAAGTTGGACACCTCCTAGCAGAGTTTGTAGCAGTAAAAGACAAACACACAACATAGAACATAAAGGTCCGAAGACCTAGCTAAACTGACTGAGAAAGGTAACTAAGCACCAGGCAAGCTTAAGAGTTGAAATTACAATGAAGTCCAGCAAGGCCAGGAGGGCGGAGCAGGATTAAATAGGCAAAAAAGGTCATGTGACCAGCAAGATGGAAAAAACCTAACAGGAGAGTTCTAACAATTTCTATACTTTAGTTTAAATACTTAGACCAAAATTATCACAAAATCATTTCATATTTCAATGATTTTGCTATGAATACAAAAAATTACAAAACATTTACTATGCTCTACATAGGACCAATTGTTTGGGGAGGAAGAATTTTGCCTAGGTTTTAACCATGTTCAAAAAATGCTGCATGTTTAGTGTGAACACAGACTTCTGCAAATACATAACTTTGCAATTCCATATGTCCACTGAAAAAATCTGGTATTCATAAGTGATTTGAAGTAAAATAAATTTATTTAGTGAATGGTCTGGTCTGTTGCCTAAATGGCACAGTATTGACTGTATTTTGCAGATTATAAGACGCACCAGATTGTAAGACGCACCCCAAAATTTGGGGGGGAAATTGGACTTTCACTAAGCATGTTTCTTATGAAGGTAATTGCTTGCACCAGAAATTTTTAGGGGCTTCACAGGAAAAGGGTTAAGTACATGTGCACATGCCAATTTTTAGTTATTTTATTCCATAATTGTTATTTATGCCTAGATTTTTCTCACTTCTCTTCACTAACTTAAACTTTTTAGGTCTGATGCATTATACACAAATCGGATTATAAAAATATTTAAACATAGGTTATAATGTAACTAAATAGGTAAAAAGCCAAGGGGGTGTATACTTTTGCAAGCCACTGTAGGCTTGCCCAAATCCTTCTGCCTCTTCATGAAATCCCAGACTGACTTGATGGTGTTAAGATGAGAGATCTGTGTGTTACCTTAATTTTAGGACTTCTTATCCTTCTTTACACTGAATATACTGTAGTTCTTAATGACAATTGGTTTTATGTTTGGGGTTATTGTCTTGCTGCAAAATAATTTTGGAACTAGTCAGATGTGTCTCTGATAGCATTACATAATGGATAAGTATCTGCCTATATTTCTTAGAATTAATGATTCTTTTAATCCTGATCAAATTCCAATTTCATTTGCTGGAATGCAGCCCCAAACTTGCAAGGAACCTCCATCATCATAGAATCATAGAATGCTAGGGTTGGAAGAGATTGCCAGGCTCATTGCATCCAACCCCCGCTTAATGCAGGATTCATTAAACCATCTCAGACATCATGCTTCACTCCTGCCTGTAGACACATTACTGTATTACTCTCCAACACTTTTACAAATAAACTGCTTTATGTTAGAGCCAAATATTTCACATCACATTTTAACCATTAGAGTCCGGAGCACCTACTGCTATTTTTCTGCAGCCCAATTCCCATGTTTCCCAATGAGTTGCTTAGCCTTGTTTCCACATTCAAGGTATGTTTTTTGTGCTACAATTCTTCCTTGCACACCACTTCTGAACAGACTTATTGGAGCAGTAGATGTTTTGGCTGGGTCCCACTGATTGCTGACAGTTCCAAGCTAATGTCACTGTTAGATGTCTTCCAGCTTTGAATGGAAGTAAGCATGATGAGTCTTTCATCTGCTATAATAAAGTTTGTGTATAGTCTTCGACGCTACCCATTACTTGATGTTTTTTCAAAAGAGGTTTAACAACACATAATGAAAATTGCTTTTATATCTTTGGCAAAGAAAAACCTTGCCAATGTGGTATAGCTACCTTGTGTCTTGTTGCTATTCTCAGTCTTGCCATGGTGTATAACCTGTAATTAGAGATGTGCACAAATCTCAAGACTGGAAAGAAAATATACATGGGGAGAAAAGAGAGAGAATCCCACTGATCATAAGAGCTTACACTTTGTTTTAGAGAAAGAGCGAGGACCCCACTGAACATAAGAGCTTGCACATTATAGAGGAGAAAAATGACCCTGCTGATCATAATAGCTTACACTTTAAAGGAGGGAGGAATTGCTGACCATAATAAACTGCAAACAACAGAAGAGAGAAGTTTGCACAGCGACTAGGTGTAACGCTAATGTCACAGTGTAATTGTGGGATAGCAAGGGACAATGGGCTCCTATTCTGTTCTTCAGGCTAGAGGACCTTAGAATATCCCTGTCCCCAGGATTACCCCTGATGGTGGGGATGCCTGGGTATCGTTCATCGTTATGCTCCTAAAATGCGCTAATCTTTTCCCCCCCTACCTTCCTAGAAAGGTAAGTCAAAAGTGTTTGGGAAAACACAAACAAGACCGACAGAAAAAAACAGAAGCACTGTCGCATAGCACTCTCACATGAATAAATACTAAGGAACAAAAAGTGTAAAGCCAGTGAGGCATAGAAGCAACACAGAGACACCAAAGAGGAAGGAAAGGCTATACCAAAAACCATTCACAACAAACTTAGAAGTAACCACCAATAAGCCTGGATATGTTCACCTCTTTACACCAGAATAGACTAACAATAGCTGGTATTACCTGCATAGTCAGGTCATTGTATATATAAGGAGAGAAGATGTGACTGGTTCTCCCACAGCATGTAACTAAAGGAGATTAACAACCTAGTCCAGCAGAGATTTAACTCTTGCTAACCGGCCTAGGCACTATAAGTCTCTGAGTCTGCTCTGATCATAGCAACAATCTGTGGATTCAACAGATTCTGACGCCGCCATGACATTCGGAGATACTTGCAAAAACCTTCCTGTGACAGCTAGTTGCCAGTGTCCCTGTGTGTCCACTCTCCCTCCTCCCAGCAGAGATGTCGACATACTCACCGCTCCGGCCGCGTGGCAGTATCCCTGCTCTCTGCTGTGCTTCCTGCTGCCATGGTTCTCCTGTGCCTGCCACGCAGTACAGGTCTCCCGGCAGCACTCCTAATGCATGTACATGTTACCCTATTCTTATAGGGTGAGTGAGCACACTTTGGAAATGTCCCCAGCCAATGGTTGGGAGGAATCAAATATATTATTTTTATTTATTATTATAGCGCCATTTATTCCATGGCGCTTTACATGTGAGAAAGGGTTATACATAGCAAAAACAATTACAATAATCTTGAATAAAACGTGACGGCAACTGGTACAGGAGGACCGAGGACCCAGCCTGCGAGGACTCACAGTCTACAAGGGATGGGTGAGGATACAGTAGGTGAGGGTAGGGCTGGTCGTGCAGCGGTATCCTGTTGGAAGGTGCTAGAGCAACCCGTGTAGTTTCCCTACCGTGAGTGTGCAACTAGTATGCTGCCAGGTCTCTGTCCTTGAGTCAATAAGTGTTTGGTCCTGTACATATTTCCTGAAACTCGTGATGCACCTGAACCTAAAACCGCATCGGCAGTCCCTGAACCTGAAACCATATTGGTAGCACCTGAACCCTAAAACCACATCAGCGGTCCCAGAACCTGAAACCATATTGTCAATCTCTGAACCCTGAAACCGCATGGCCGTTCCCTGAACCTGAAGCCGCATCTGCAATACCAGAACCCTGAAGCCACTCCGGGGAACCTGAGACTGATGCCGCACTTTTGAAAACTGAATCCACACCAGCGGTGCCTGAGCCTGACACCACTCCAGTGGTACCTGAGCCTGAAGTCTCCATGTAAAGTATCCATTCTGCCCCGTGACCCAGAATCTTTTGTTGTCTTTACAGAGTCAGTATTCTGTCCTGCCAGTGACTCTGAGCCCATGTCTGCGTCTGTGATCCTGACCCTTGGGACCAGCAGCTGCAGTACCTGAGATAGGAGTATTATCTGGAAGCTACCTACAGCTCAAGCGTTTCTCCACCATTATGATTTCTAGCGAAAATCAGGTAGACACTTAGCTACGCCCCTCCTAGGTAAGCCTGACCCCGTGGCACAGTGGGTCCATCATCCACATGTGTGATACTGTGGAGATGGAAAATGACTCTGATCTGTGATGGCCCAGGTACTGACCACCACTGCACTATGTATGATAATCTATAGGACATAATAGCTGTTGGCATTATGGGGAAGTCCGCCTGTGGCCACACAAAATTACATTAACCTGTTTCCTGATATTGTAACATGGTGCCAAGCATGTTTTTTTTCCAAACTGAATCTAAAAGTATTTGAATTTTTCTGAAACCACAAATGTTAGGAACATCTAAAAATTGATTCTTTTATCTATTTCAGTGACTTGGAACTGTCTTTAACAATCTCATTTGGCTTTTTCTCACCCAGTTTTAAGCCCCTTATACTGCTGTTTATACTTTAGTTAATGACTGTATTTCAGTATACCAAAGAAAATGTTGATTAAACCTTTGAGGTTTAATTGGTTACTCATACACCTGATTAAAATGTTACAAAATTTTGTGAAAGTGTAACTAGATGTATTGATGCTGTTTTGAAGGCAAAGGGTGACCACACCAAATATTCAGTTGATTTAGATTTCTCCTTTGCTTATTTAATTCGCATTTTGTTAATTGATAAAAATAAAGTATTAACACTTTTATTTTTAAAAGCATTCTTACTTTACAGCTTTTTTACACACCTGCATGCAACTTTTGCACAGTACAAACTATTAATTAGAAATGAGCAGATCAATCCTCTGCAAATTGATGTTCAGTGGAATTTCATTAATCAAGGAAGGCAAAAAGGTCAAGGTTTTTCTAGTCCAACATAACAAGCATACACGCCACAACAGAAACTGATAATTGTCACCGCAAATTCGTATCTATGCATATACCTACCTAGCATCATAGTTTTTAGAATTGTGGAATATTTCTTTATAGGTGGGGGTATAGTTTTTGCATAAGTGTTTTACCAGTACAAGTTAGCAACCACATGCACCACAACTGTACTGATTGCTTCACTTATGTTTATGTACCTTCCAACTAACATCACATTTATGGTTATATATTTTTGTTGGGGAAACAGTGGTGTTTAAAATAATATATTTATAATTTTAAAACGTAATATATATATTTTATCTTTTAAATATCGGCTTCAAGATTCCAATTTGGCAATCGTAAACCTTACATTGATATTGAGGGATGTTGTAGCATTTTATTGATGGGTTCCTATCTCCTGGCATATGTTTTTACTTCTTCCTTTTTTGGTAGGGGGAATTTATTTGCTTAAATCAAAATCTTACAGGAAATAATTAAACTAAATTGAGCTATTTAACTGTGCAGATCTGTTTTGGCAAACCTGTTTAAGTTGTCAAGTTGGAGACAAGCACACGTAACACTGATATTATGGTAAAAGGGAGATTTAATAGCCTTTTTCACCATCACTTAACCCCTACCTAGCATTCCTGGTTGCTTCTCTAATCGTGCCTAAGGTGGTAGCCGCAGGGAGAGGGACTTGTATTCTGCACCCTGTCCTGCTACAGAAGAACGAGAGTTCTGGATGTGTGTGTATGCTGGTAGTGTTACTGTGAGTACCTTTACCTTCAGGCTGGTCCGTTCTACTCCTCACCAGGTCCATTCGACTTCAAGACAAGGACCAGACATGCTTATAAAAAGAAGGCACTCTTTACTTGCCAGCACATTTAATTTAAGTACACAGGCAGCAGGCAGCACACTTCATGGTTTCTCATATAGAATTACATTCTTATTGGTTTTGGGCGACAGCATGTTATTTTTGAACAGTAAACAAGCAAAGCAAATCAGACAAACTTCCATTTTCCCGGTGCAGGGACACATGGGTCAATGTGTTACACTGCGAATCCTGCACACCAAACTGCAGTTTGTGATTCATTATAAGGGCAGCTCCTAAAGCCACTTTCCTCTTCCTTGTCCTCAACTTGGCAGCACTCTTCTTTCACAGGGCCCCTCCCACATCTGAGCAACACTGGACTTATTTCTTCTTTCAATTCTCCAACTAATAGGTTTCGCCCACTTCCCTGCTGAACTTGATCTCAGTCGCCACAAAATTTCTTTAATGGTTCTCGCTGCCTTCGTCCTCCCAGTTCACACCACCCAAATCCTTTTCCTATCCAGATCTCTGCACACACTAACTTCTAATATGGCTACAGTCACCTTTCCCTGCATCCTTGCTCCTTTCCTATGTGCTAGTCTCAACATGAACTCTGTCTTCCCCAGCAGTCTGTTGCTAGGCAGATTTAACCTTTCACCTACATTCTAGCACACAACTTGCATTACTTTCCTACATTAACATTACATTACATCTTTCATATTATATACCACAGATGTCTTCAGGGGGGAACACGGAAGCTCGTCCACCCCCTCACACTTCCATATTTTTCCAGGACTCAATAAGTGTGGTAAAAACATTTTTAAGCAACTTAAACCTTGTGTTTGTTTCCAAAATCTATGGTAAACGAAAAAATTGGTCCTGATGACAAAAGTAGTTGCGTGAGAGAAAAAAAATACACCACTTCAAAAAATTTGAGAACTGCTGGTAGCAGCACCAGCTGCACTGAAGGCATAAATACCGAAAGAATAGGGCCTCATGGAATATATATCAAATTTAATTTTTTTATTTTACTTGCTTATATATCATCATTATTTTACACAGCCATTTACAGATATCACTATCATTATCCCCATTGGGGCTCACAATCTAAATTCTCTTCCAGTATGTCTTTGACGTGTAGGAGGAAGCCAATGTTCCACGAGAAATCTCACACAAATTTTGGAAGAACATACAAACTCCTTGTAGATGATGATCTTGATGGAGTTTGATCAAAGGACTCCAGCGCTCCATCAACAATCTACATTCCTGTTTAGCTTCGATGTCCTCTCTCTCCTTTCCAGACTCAGCATTATCACATTATAGTAATGTAATACAAAATAAAATAATACATTGCAGAGTGCCCTGGATGAAGGAGCACCTGCTACATGCAGAACGGCGGCAAACTCTGGCACATGCTGCAAACAAGTTTTCTCCAGCGTTGCTCACTGTGTGCCGAGCATCCATGGAGAAAATCACTTCAAGCAGAAGACTTAATAAACAATTAGTTTATGCTATATGTTATGCACACGCCCGGACTGACTGGCGTGTGCAGGAGTAGTGGTTCCACTGGACCATGAACCGGAGAGTGCCTGGAGGGGCGTGACTAAGTATCTGGCCGATCCGACCAAGGTGGCACGACGGCATACGACGCCAGTGCACCAGGGAGAAACCGGGCAGAGGGACCAGGTGCTACTTCAGGTCAAACTCCGGACACGGGGGTTGACCCACACAGGGATTACTGGAACAGGCAGGTTAGGCTGGCACAGACTGGTGGATATAAGCAAACACGGCAGGTATGCAGACGGGTGGATACAGGCGAGTATGCAGGCGGGGAGGTACTGGCCGAAAGGACGGGCTGGAGCACAGAGAGGTCAAGACCCAGTACAGACTGGGTCACAGAAACAGAACCGCAGATGCGGTAGCCAAACACAGCAGAGAGGGAACGCCCGAAGCGGTGGGCAAGAGCAGAGCAGGACGGGACTGCCGGAGCAGCGAGCACAAGCAGAGCAGGACTGGACTGCCGGAGCAGCGGGCAGGTGCAGAGCAGAAACCGCAGGAGCGGCAAGCAAGGAAAGAGCAGAGTGGAAACCACAAGAGTGGCAAGCTAAGCAGGAGCAGAGCGGAAACCGCAGAGCGGTAAACAAGGCAGGAAGAGGGCGGAAACCGCAGAGCGGTAAACAAGGCAAGAGCAGAGCGGAAACCGCAGAGCGGCAAACAAGGCGGGAGCAGAGCAGAAACTGCAGGAGCGGCAAGCAAGGCAAGAGCAGAGCAGAAACTGCAAGAGCGGCAAGCTAAGCAGGAGCAGAGCGGAAACCGCAGAGCGGTAAACAAGGCAGGAGCAGGGCGGAAACCGCAGAGCGGTAAACAAGGCAGGAGCAGAGCGGAAACCGCAGAGCGGTAAACAAGGCAGGAGCAGAGCGGAAACCGGCTAAGAAGGCAGGAGCAGAGCGGAAACCACAGAGCGGCAAACAAGGCATGAGCAGAGCAGAAACCGCAGGAGCGGCAAGCAAGGCAAGAGCAGAGCAGAAACCGCAGGAGCGGCAAGCTAAGCAGGAGCAGAGAGGAAACCGCAGAGCGGTAAACAAGGCAGGAGCAGAGCGGAAACCGCAGAGCGGCTAGGAAGGCAGGAGCAGAGCGGAAACCGCAGAGCGGCAAACAAGGCAGGAGCCGAGCGGAAACCGCAGAGCGGCAAACAAGGCAGGAGCAGAGCGGAAACCGCCGGAGCGGCGAGCAAGGCAGAGCAGGGGGGACAGGGCTCTGTTCACACGGAACAGACAGGAACAGAAAGGCAGAGCCAGTTACCCACAGGGTACTTGCAGTGAAGTAGCGAGTGGACCACAAACTCACAAACGGGAGTACAGAGACAACAAGCAGGAGTTAGGTACGAGTTCAGACTCTGCAGGAAGGGAACGGACATAGAGGCAAAACAGGTAAAGGATAGGAGAGAGTTCAGACTGGATCTGAGTGTACGGAGGAGACCGACACTGCAGCGGGATACAGGAGCGGGTCTGGGAATACGGCCCCCAGAGAGGCGGGACGAACAGGCAAGGAGCGTGTTCAGACAGGACAGACAAGATACAGGAGCGGGTCTAGGTAATCGGCCCCTAGAAGGCGGGAGGAACAGGCTAGGAGCGTGTTCAGACAGGCCTGGAAATACAGCCTCCAGGAGAGGCAGCAGGCAAGAGTACACAGACAGGACTCAGTTCAGACACGGGAACTGATACCGCAAGGTAGGAGACAAAGACAGGACTCAGTTCAGACACGGGAACTGATACCGCAAGGCAGGAGACAAAGAACGGGACCTGGCACGTTCAGAGTGCAGCACACACTGAATGAATCACTATGCTCAGGCATCAGTTAATTGGGGCAGCTGGTTTAAATACCAGGTGATAGACAGCAATAGGCTGAGGACGCACAAGGGGTGTGCCTGCAGCAGGTACAAAAAGCAGGAAGTGATCGGGCGCCGCCCTTAAGCAGCAGACACAGAAGCAAACAGACAGCATGGAGGGAAGCCAGAGAGACATTCTGGACTGGAGACCAAGTGCGCGCTCTTGCACAGTGGGAGATGGACCACCATGCAAGGACGCCGCCAGGTATGTTACAGTACCCCCCCCCCTTACGCCCCCTCTTCTTCAGGCCTGCCAGAATCTTCCGCAGGGAATTCGAGGACCAGTCGTTCACTTCAAGGAGATCACTTCCACTGTCCACAGGAAAAATTGATCCCATCTGGTTAGCTAGGATGCTACCTCCTATCCAGCCATCCTCAGCAACAGACGAAACGGGTGGAGTACCAGGAACAGCACACAAGGAAGTCTCTCTCCACATATTTTCAGGTGGCACCCCAGAGGGTACAGGAGACAACTGGAAGTCCTTCACCGGTTTGGAAGGGGACAGAGACTTGGGGGTAATCTCTGCTTCGAGGTCCATCTTGTCAAGCTCACAGGAAGAAATAGACGGGTTATCAGGTACATAATGAAAAAAAGTCACTGTCTCTTTGTGATCTGGTGGTACCCCGGAGAATTCAGGAAACAACTGGAGGTCCTCCGCTGGGTCAGAAGAGTGCAGAGGCTCAGAGAAAACATCTGCTTCAGAGAACACTAGGTCGGACTCACTGGAGGAAGCAGGCGAGGTATCGGGTACTGAGTATAGGAAAGTCTCTGTCCATTCACCACCCGGTGGCACCCCAAAGGGTTCTGGAGACAACTGAAGGTCCTCCGCCTGGTCAGAGGAGTGTAGAGACTCATGGGTATCCTCTGCTTCAGAGTACACAAGGTCGAACTCACTGAACGAAGCAAGCGAGGTATCAGATCCAGGATATAGGAAAGTCTCTGTCCATTCACCACCCGGTGGCACCCCAAAGGGTTCTGGAGACAACTGAAGGTCCTCCGCCTGGTCAGAGGAGTGTAGAGACTCATGGGTATCCTCTGCTTCAGAGTACACAAGGTCGAACTCACTGAACGAAGCAAGCGAGGTATCAGATCCAGGATATAGGAAAGTCTCTGTCCATTCACCACCAGGTGGCACCCCGAAGGGTTCTGGAGACAACTGGAGGTCCTCCGCCTGGTCAGAGGGGTGTGGAGACTCATGGGTATCCTCTGCTTCAGAGTACACTAGGTCGAACTCACTGAACGAAGCAAGCGAGGTACCAGATCCAGGATATAGGAAAGTCTCTGTCCATTCACCACCAGGTGGCACCCCGAAGGGCTCTGGAGACAACTGGAGGTCCTCCGCCTGGTCGGAGGGGTGTAAAGACTCAGGAGTAACCTCTGCTTCGGAGTACACTAGGTTGGACTCACTGGACGAAGCAAGCGAGGTATCAGGTACAGAGTATAGGAGAGTCTCTGTCCTTTCGCTACCAGGTAGCACCCCGAAGGGTTCTGGAGACAACTGGAGGTCCTCCGCCTGGTCGGAGGGATGTAGAGACTCGGGGGTAACTACCACTTTGGGGTACCCATTGTCAGGCTCACAGGACGAAGCGGACAAAGTATTGAGTACCGAGTGTAGAGAAGTCTCTCTCCATTTGTCATCGAGTGGTATCCCGGAGGATTCAGGAGGCAACAGGGGGTCCTCCGCCAGGTAGTAGAGGTGCACAGACTCAGAGGTAACCACAGCTTTGGAGCATCCTTGGACATGCACACCGGTTAAAGTGGGTGAAGCATCTGATGCCGGGTGCAGGAAGTTCTCCTGTGTGGAGTCTGGATGGGCAGAAGTCTCTTCGGGCAGGAGAACCGGTGCACTACCCACGCACATTACCCATTGGGGCTTCTCTGGGATACAGGGAGATGAAGCTTCAGTAGGGACTTCAAGGTTGGGGTCAGGAGGTCTCAGGGAGGACAGACCCTGGCGTGACGGCTTGCCTCTACGTCTAGCACGTCTGGACTGCCTCTTGAGGTTGGGAGAAGTATTCCGGAAAGCGTAGTCACCCTGTGAGGATTCTGGGTGGGCAGTAGTCTCATTGGGCTGGAGGACTATTGCGCTACCCACACACATTACCCATCGGGGCTGCTCCGGGATATTGGGAGGTGAAGCTTCAGCAGGAGCCTCCGGGTTAGGATCATCGAAGACCATTAGAAAGGCCACCAGGAAGGCCATTAGGTCCAGGAGGATCGGATCCTGTGTTTCATATAGGGGGTTGATCCATTCCAAGGCATCACCCGCCAGGTAAGACATAATGAATGCCACCTTAACCCGATCGGTGGGAAAACATAGAGGGTAGAACTTGAAGTGTAGCATGCATTGCTCCACAAATGCACGACTTTGTCTTGGATCCCCATAGTAACGTGGCGGATCCGCAGGAACGAGAGCAGATAGATCCATCTGGACGGGTGCGTAATTCGCCTGGAACTCAGCTGAGAAAAAAAAAATTTATTTATTTATTTTTAATGCATGTATTCGCTGGAAAACTTCTCAGAGAGCGAAGGCCGTGGGGCTCAACGGGAACCATGGCCTGAGCATGCTGTTGTGCACACGCCCGGACTGACCGGCGTGTGCGGGAGTAGTGGTTCCACTGGACCATGAACCGGAGAGTGCCTGGAGGGGCGTGACTAAGTATCTGGCCGATCCGACCAAGGTGGCACGACGGCATACGACGCCAGTGCACCAGGGAGAAACCGGGCAGAGGGACCAGGTGCTACTCCAGGTCAAACTCCGGACACGGGGGTTGACCCACACAAGGATTACTGGAACAGGCAGGTTAGGCTGGCACAGACTGGTGGATATAAGCGAACACGGCAGGTATGCAGACGGGTGGATACAGGCGAGTATGCAGGCGGGGAGGTACTGGCCGAAAGGACGGGCTGGAGCACAGAGAGGTCAAGACCCAGTACAGACTGGGTCACAGAAACAGAACCGCAGATGCGGTAGCCAAACACAGCAGAGAGGGAACGCCCGAAGCGGTGGGCAAGAGCAGAGCAGGACGGGACTGCCGGAGCAGCGAGCACAAGCAGAGCAGGACTGGACTGCCGGAGCAGCGGGCAGATGCAGAGCAGAAACCGCAGGAGCGGCAAGCAAGCAAAGAGCAGAGTGGAAACCACAAGAGCGGCAAGCTAAGCAGGAGCAGAGCGGAAACCGCAGAGCGGTAAACAAGGCAGGAACACGGCAGAAACCGCAGAGCGGTAAACAAGGCAGGAGCAGAGCGGAAACCGCAGAGCGGTAAACAAGGCAGGAGCAGGGCGGAAACCGCAGAGCGGTAAACAAGGCAGGAGCAGAGCGGAAACCGCAAAGCGGTAAACAAGGCAGGAGCAGAGCGGAAACCGCAGAGCGACTAAGAAGGCAGGAGCAGAGCGGAAACCGCAGAGCGGCAAACAAGGCAGGAGCAGAGCGGAAACCACAGAGCGGCAAACAAGGCAGGAGCAGAGCAGAAACCGCAGGAGTGGCAAGCAAGGCAAGAGCAGAGCACAAACCGCATGAGCGGCAAGCTAAGCAGGAGCAGAGCGGAAACCGCAGAGCGGTAAACAAGGCAGGAGCAGAGCGGAAACCGCAGAGCGGCTAAGAAGGCAGGAGCAGAGCGGAAACCGCAGAGCGGCAAACAAGGCAGGAGCCGAGCGGAAACCGCAGAGCGGCAAACAAGGCAGGAGCAGAGCGGAAACCGCCGGAGCGGCGAGCAAGGCAGAGCAGGGGGGACAGGGCTCTGTTCACACGGAACAGACAGGAAGAGAAAGGCAGAGCCAGATACCCACAGGGTACTTGCAGTGAAGTAGCGAGTGGACCACAAACTCACAAACGGGAGTACAGAGACAACAAGCAGGAGTTAGGTACGAGTTCAGACTCTGCAGGAAGGGAACGGACATAGAGGCAAAACAGGTAAAGGATAGGAGAGAGTTCAGACTGGATCTGAGTGTACGGAGGAGACCGACACTGCAGCAGGATACAGGAGCGGGTCTGGGAATACGGCCCCCAGAGAGGCGGGACGAACAGGCAAGGAGCGTGTTCAGACAGGACAGACAAGATACAGGAGCGGGTCTAGGTAATCGGCCCCTAGAAGGCGGGAGGAACAGGCTAGGAGCGTGTTCAGACAGGCCTGGAAATACAGCCTCCAGGAGAGGCAGCAGGCAAGAGTACACAGACAGGACTCAGTTCAGACACGGGAACTGATACCGCAAGGCAGGAGACAAAGACAGGACTCAGTTCAGACACGGGAACTGATACCGCAAGGCAGGAGACAAAGAACGGGTCCTGGCACGTTCAGAGTGCAGCACACACTGAATGAAACACTATGCTCAGGCATCAGTTAATTGGGGCAGCTGGTTTAAATACCAGGTGATAGACAGCAATAGGCTGAGGACGCACAAGGGGTGTGCCTGCAGCAGGTACAAAAAGCAGGAAGTGATCGGGCGCCGCCCTTAAGCAGCAGACACAGAAGCAAACAGACAGCATGGAGGGAAGCCAGAGACATTCTGGACTGGAGACCAAGTGCGCGCTCTTGCACAGTGGGAGATGGACCACCATGCAAGGACGCCGCCAGGTATGTTACACTATAATTCTGCTCTCCATCTAGCCAAACAAGTCATCTTCACTATATTCATTACATCACTAGCCGACAATCCAAAATAACTCTTTGAAACTTTCGACTCCATCCTGAGCCACAATATACAGGTTCCTGTCACCAACCTCAGCACTGACGATCTGGCCACTTATTATCTAGAAAAAAAAAACCCGTAGCTTTCAGGACATTTTTGCACAATCCCCTAAGAGCCTAGATTTCCTTCCCTCCCGGACTTCAATCTCTCTTTCCACCTTTGAACCTGACAGGAAAGAATGAGTGACTAAGCTCCTCTATTCTTTTCATGCTACAACATGCACCAGTGACCCTATTCCCTCAAATATCATTTAGTCCCTCTCCTCAACTGCTCACCTAATTAAAATATTTAACCTCTCTCTTCCGGTCTCTTTCCCTCTTCATTCAAATATGTCGTCATAACACCTTTACTAAAAAAAATCCTTTGACTAGAACTGCTCTGCTAACTAGTGATAAGCGAGCACTAAAATGCTCGGGTACTCATTGCCCAGGTCGAACAAATTGAAATGCTCGAGTGGTCAATCCGAGCAACGAGCCCAATGTAAGTCAATGGGAAACTCGAGCATTTTTCCTGTGCCCCCCGTCAGCGGTCTGCAGAGGGTCTAAAAATTGCAAAAATCGATTGGAACAGTGCTAAAATGACATGGGAATAGCACGGGAAAGACCCCTGGACGCATCTCTGACTCCCAGGTCACTGCTGTCAACAATGTGGTTAGAGTATTATGCCACTTTTATGGACTTACAATAAAACATACAAAAAACGAAACCAAAATGGATTTTCCTGGGAAAAATGTTAAGGAACATCCTTTCCAGGGTAATTTTTTGTGTATAAGGCAAAATAAATATACAAAAACAAAAATGCTCCTCCACACCTTGGGCTATGTTCACACGTAGCATTTTTGATGCATTTTTGCACTTTTGCATTTCTTTCAACGGAGAAATATACATTCACCGGTAAATGTCATTTTAACATTTTACTACCTTATCATGCTATGTGATGTGTGAGACATCATCAGACACATCCTGTTTCATTTATGAAGGAGGGACTCTGAAAGTCACAAAGCCTATTTTTATAGGGTGATCAGGCGGCCTTTAATATTCTTAAAGGGCCAGCAGTCAGCCCTCACTATTGTTAGAGGGTCATTAGCCAGCTATGCTTTGTTGTTCCCATTATTAAAGAGTGGGTCTCCTATACTGTTATTACATATGCAGTGACTGCAAGGGCTGCCCAAAATTTGGATGCACCCCAATAGAAATAGAGGAGGACCTCAGTAAAAAAAATGTTCCCATTATAAAAGAGTGGGTCTCCTATAGTAGTAATGCGTATGCAGTGACTGCAAGGGCTGCATAATTTGGGAAAAACCCCAATAACAATTTAAAGACACATAGAGGTGGGCCTCAGTAACAACATGTTCCCATTAGAAAAGAGTGGGTCTCCAATACTGTTCTTGCATATGCAGTGACTGCAACGGCTGCCAAAAATTTGGAGGCAATCCAATGCCCCTGGCAAGAGGCGTAGAGGAGGGCCTACTGAAAAAAATGTTCCCATTATTAGGAAGTGGGTCTCCCATACTGTTTGCCTATGCAGTGAATGCAACGGCTGCCAAAAATTTGGAGGCACTCCAATGCCCCTTGCAAGAGACATAGATATGATGATATGTTAGATATGGTGGTGATATGGTGGTGGAGGATGAGGATGAGGAGAAGGAGGAGGACAAGAAGAAATAGGCAAAATCAGGAAACGTATACCAATGTCTTGGCGTGGAGACAGAGGTGCATGGGAATAGAGTTAGACCTCCCAAAAAAAAGACACAGCATTTGAGTTTATGTTACGCTGCTATCATTCGGTGGTGTTGAGAAGTCTGTCCCAATCCAGCCCTTGTTCATTTTTATAAGAGTCAGCCTGTCAGAATTTTCAGTTGACAGGCTGATGCACTTATCAGTTATAATTCCACCGTTCACACTAAAAACCTGCTATGAGAAAACGCTATCAGCAGGGCAGGCCAGGACCTCCAAGGCATAGAGAGTCAGTTCATTCCACATGTCCAGCTTGGATACCCAATAATTATAAGGCACAGAGGAATAACGGAGGACTATGGTACGGTTGGGAAGGTACTCCCTCAGCACCTTCCGAAACGTTTCCCACCTTGGGAGAGAACCCCGCGCCTCAGGGCCTGTGTGGCGAGAGGGTCTGATAAAACTGTCCCAGAACTTTGACAGTGTGCCCCTGCCTCTGCTGGATTGGATTTGTGTCTCTTTCTCCTGTACTCCTTGGTTGTCCAACAAACTGTGACCTCTGCCGTCAGAGGTTTCAGATGGGAATTTTTTAAATAATTCCGCAACAATGGCCTCCTGATACTGCCCCAATATATTAGGCCTGTGCGGCGAAAGAATAAGAGATAGAAGTTCTCCTTGTAGTGTGGGTCTAGAAGTGTCACCAAAAAGTAATGACTGTCACCCAAAATTTGGACAACATGAGGGTCACGGCAAAGGCAGCGAAACATAAACTCAGCCATGTGTGTCAGACAGGCCCACCCTGTTAATTGTTTTCTATTTTCTGCAAGATTACTTTAGTTAGAATTTTGAAACTCTAGGTATTCCTCAGGTATATAGTTGTTTGTAATTTTTGTTTGAGTTATTCCATGTTATTTGCACACGGGCCTAAAAGGCCCCAGGTATGTGAAAGTGTAGATCTTTATGGTCATGCGTTCTAGGGTTAACAGGCAAGACTTCCATGTCCTCACCAAGAGGACCACAGACCATTCTCTCCTCCTCATCCTACTCCTCTTCCCTGTCCTCAGGCCATCCACGTGGAACAGACGGTATGACAGTTGTGCAGGTAGTACCGTCTATAGGGAAGAAAACTAGCTCTTGTTCTTCCTCCTCCTCCTCTTCCTCATTGTCACCCAATCCACATTGGGATGAGATGAGGCTGGGCTGTGTGGAATCACCCTGTTTGGTTCCTTGATCTATCTCATCATGTTAAGCCTGCAATGCATACTCTTTAATTGTGAGCTGAGAGCATTTCAGAAGACAGAGAAGCGGGATGGTGATGCTAATTATGGCGTCATCACCGCTCATCATCTTGGTGGAGTCCTCAAAGTTTTGGAAGATGGTACAGATGTCTGACATCCATGTCCACTCCTGAGGTCTTATGTGTGGAGTCTGACCTGAATACCGACGGCCGTGTTGATGCTGATAGTCAACAACTGCCCTCTTCTGCTCACAAATCCTTCCAAACATCTGCAATGTAGAGTTTGAACGCGTGGAGACATTGCACACTAGTCGGTGAGCTGGAAGCTGCAAATGGTACACACACGGTGTACTTTGACATGCAGATCCGGCATATGTGGGTAGGTTTTGAGAAACCACTGATCTACGAGGTTAAGCACATGGGCCAGGCATGGTACATGTGTGAGTTCGCCTCGCTTCAGAGCCGCCACCAGGTTCTGGCCATTGTCACACACGACCATGCCTGGCTGTAGGTTCAGTGGTGTCCGCCACAGGTGTGCCTGCTCTTTCAGAGCTGTCCACAACACTTCAGCGCTGTGCGGTTTGTCACCTAAGCATATTAGTTCAGAACGGCCTGTTGCCTCTTGGCCGAGGCAGTGTTGCAGTTCTTCCATCTTGCGACTGATGTGGTCATTTCGGAGATGGAGGCTGAAGAAGAGGAGGAGGTACAGGAGCTGTAAAAAGTGGGGGCAACTCTAATTTACCCAGGGCCTGAAATCCTCAGCATCGGGAGGACTTGTTCCTTCCCAAGGCATGACTGGGTCCTGGCTTCCACTATATTAACCCAGCGTGCTGTCAGTGATATGTATCATCTCTGGCAACAAGCACTTGTCCACGAGTCCGTGGTTAGGAGGACTTTCCCAGTAACTGCGTTGTTGAGGGAACAGCTAATGTTGTGGGACAAGTGCTCATGTAATGCGGGGACGGCACACCGGGGGAAATGGTGGCAGATAGGGACCAAGTACCAATGAACGGCCGCTGCCATCAGGTTGCAGAAAACTTCCGTCTTCACGAACCTAAAAGTCAATATTTCACGAAATGTGTGAATTTAGTACTGTGGCCTGTGGGGCGTTGGCTGCGTATTTGCGCTTGCGTTCCAAGGACTGGGGTAGGGACAACTATATGCTGTTCTGGGATAAAGAAGTGCTTTTTGATGGTGCTACTTGAGAGTGTGCAACGACAGGTGTAGGGCAGAAGTCATCCTTGCATGCACCATAGACAGGGTTTTGGCGTACATACACAACAGCGGAAGAAGTCGTGGTGTCACCCACAGTCACTGTTTCTGGAACCTGGGGTTTGGCCCACTTTGTCCGGTGCTTTGCTGCCATGTTTCTGATCATTCTGGCAGTGGTCAGACTGCTAGTTTTGCTACCCCTGCTGTTGCTGGGCTGGCAGGTGGTAAAAATGGCCTCTTTGGGGTTATTTGCATAGTCTTTAAAAAACAACCTGACTCAGGAAGACCTAACAGTTGTACTGGCAACTTTCGCCAGGTTGGTGTTACGGAGAATGCTTTCCCGCCTTGTGTCTATGGCTACCACACTGCTTCTTTCTGCCTGTTGTGGTGCTATGTCTCCCTCCCCCTGTGTGCTGCTGTCCTCGTACTGCATGTCCCCCTGCCAGGTTGGGTTAGTTACAATATCATCCACCACCTCGTCTTCCACTTCCGCATCCTCGCCCTCCTCCTGACTTACTGGCAATTGTGTCTCATCATCATCCACCTCTTGCGACAGTAATTGCACTTTCCCACCATTGCCTTCATGTGACCGTGACTGCTCAAATATTTGGGCATCGCTACACGTGTTCTCCTCTTCACCTGCTTGAAGCTGGCCGGGTGAGAGGCCCGAATCTATAAATGGAAAAGTGAAAAGTTCTTCTGATTGTCCAAGTGTGGGATCAGTTGTCTCCGGGCACTCGGCATGGTGGCATGGTGGGAGTAAGGAGGATCAGGGTGAGAAATATATGGTCAGACTCACAGCTACTGAAACTTGACCGTATGGAACACAGGGTGGTGGTGGCAAAGTGACTATAAGCATTATCTGCTATCCAACCAACAACCTTTTGACACTGCTCTGTTTTAAACAGTGGTGTTCTGCGGTCATTAAGTAATTGGGACAAGAAGGTCGAGCGGCAAGACCTAGGTGTTTATTGTGGCACAATTTCAGCTTGCCCACAGTCTCGGCCTCTACCTCTGTATACACCATCACTATCACATCCACTTCCCCGTCCCTTGCCATGCAGCTTGCCCATTTTAAATGGAGAACAATATTTTCCACGTTCCCTACAAATGAATGGATGTGAACCGGAGTTATATGTGATACGTCTGATGGAGAACCACGGTTTTAAATAGCAGACCTGTAGTTTACTAATACTATTCTTCACAGTGACCTCATGTGAATATCTTCACTGACACAATGCAACAAAATGTAAATGGAAGCCTGAAATGACTGATTTTGGAACGCAGTTATATGTGATATGGCTGATGGAGAATCACGGTTTTAAAAAGTGAACCTGTAGTTTACTAATACTATTCATCACAGCGACCTTGTGTGAATAGCTTCACTGACACACTGCAGCAAAATGGAAATGGCCAATATTTTCCATGTTCAGTTAAAATTTCTGGATTTTTATTGCTGTAATACGGAAAAGATTTGGCTGTATTCTGCAGTGCTAACAAGCAAATGGAGCAGAAAAAATGTGTACTCTGGATTGCTTTTTAAGCAAATAATCAGCATTAAGATAAAAAAAATTAGCCCTGTCCCCTGATACCTGGGGCTATGTCTACAAATATCTGTAACAGCGGGATCAGTCAGAACGTGCCAGGGACCCTCTTGTGCAGTATGAACTGCAGTCTGCCATATACACTGCCTGCCTTTCTTTTTAAGCAAATAACCAGAATTAAGATAAAAAAAAAATTTCCCTGGCCCCTGATATCTGGGGTTATGTCTACAAATATCTGTAACAACAACAGCAGCAGACAGAATGTGCAATGGACCCTCTTGTGCTGTATGCACTGCAGTCTGCCACAAACCCTGCCTGCCTGCCTAACTCCTTCTATCACCACTGAATATATCCAACTGGATTAGTTCTCAGAATGACTGTTAGTTCAGATGAATATATAGACATGCTATGGAATACCTATACTAACTATAAACAAGCAAATCTCTTCCTGATTCAGCAGCAAGCAACCCGGAAATGCTCGCCGAACTTGTCAAGCACTGTGATGCTCAGGCGAGTACCGAGTAGTGGCGAGCACGTTCGCTCATCAATACTGCTAACTACAGACGTGTCTCTAATCTTCCCTTCATTTCTAAACTCCTGGAACGCTTGGTCCACTTTTGTTTGATCCGCTATCTCTCAGATATCTCTCTTCATGACCCTATACAATCTGGTTTCCACTCTTTACACTCTACTGAAGCTGCCATTACCAAAGTTTCTATCAATCTGCTAACAGCTAAATCTAATGGCCATTACTCCCTGTTGATTCTCTGAATCTCTCTGCTGCATTTTACGCTGTATATCACCAGCTCCTCCTCACTATGCTCCACTCTGTACGCATCAAATAAACTGCTCTCTCTTGATTCTCCTCCTACCCCTCTGACCACTCCTTTTCTGTATCTTTTTCTGGTTTTAATTCCTCTAATCTTCCTTACTATCTGGGGTTTTAAGGGCTCAGTCTTAGGCCCCCTCCACTTCTTCTATGCAATGCCTCTATTGGAAAAGCCATCATCATATTTGGATTCCAGTATCATCTCAATGCTGATGACACCCAATTGTACACCTCTTCTCCTTACATCACTCTCACCTTAAAATACCAGGGATTGTCTGTCCATTTTCTCTAACATCATGCATTCCCTCTGTCTGAAACTGAATCTCTCCAATACTGACTTTCTCATGCTTCCTCCCTCTACTAGCCTACCTATACCCGATACTGAAATTGTCTTGAGTGAATCAAACAAAACTCCCAAGCAGCATGATAGCTGTCTTGGGGTACTATTTTAAACAGAACTTTTCTTTAGTCTCTATATCAATCGCCCACTCGATCATGTTTTCTGTATTTTAAAACAGTGAAAATATACAGTACAGACCAAAAGTTTGGACACACCTTCTCATTTAAAGATATTTCTGTATTTTCATGACTATGAAAATTGTACATTCACACTGAAGGCATCAAAACTATGAATATCCTCTGCGCTGGTCCAGAGACACACAAGGATAAATGATAAACCAAAACTTTCTTTATTACTTGGCCTATGCGTTTCGTGGCTACACTGCCACTTCCTCAGGGCTACCAAGTCATTCACAATCCACATACAATACAGACCAAAAGTTTGGACACACCTTCTCATTTAAAGATTTTTTTGTATTTTCATGACTATGAAAATTGTACATTCACACTGAAGGCATCAAAACTATGAATTAACACATGTGGAATTATATACTTAACAAAAAAGTGTGAAACTACTGAAAATATGTTTTATATTCTAAGTTCTTCAAAGTAGCCACCTTTTGCTTTGATGACTGCTTTGCACACTCTTGGCATTCTCTTGATGAGCTTCAAGAGGTAGTCACCAGAAATGGTTTTCACTTCACTGGTGTGCCCTGTCAGGTTTAATAAGTGGGATTTCTTGCCTTATAAATGGGGTTGAGACCATCAGTTGTGTTGTGTTATGCAGAAGTCAGGTGGATACACAGTTGATAGTCCTACTGAACAGACTGTTAGAATTTGTATTATGGCAAGAAAAAAGCAGCTAAGTAAAGAAAAACGAGTGGCCATCATTACTTTAAGAAATGAAGGTCAGTCAGTCCGAAAAATTGGGCAAACTTTGAAAGTGTCCCTAAGTGCAGTTGCAAAAACCATCAAGCGCTACAAAGAAACTGGCTCACATGAGGACCGCCCCCGGAAAGGAAGACCAAGAGTCATCTCTGCTTCTGAGGATAAGTTTATCTGAGTCACCAGCGTCAGAAATTGTAGGTTAACAGCAGCTCAGATTAGAGACCAGGTCAATGCCACACAGAGTTCTAGCAGCAGACACATCTCTTCAACAACTGTTAAGAGGAGACTTTGTGCAGCAGGCCTTCATGGTAAAATGGCTGCTAGGAAACCACTGCTAAGGACAGGTAACAACCAGAAGAGACTTGTTTGGGCTAAAGAACACAAGGAATGGACATTAGACCAGTGGAAATCTGTGCTTTGGTCTGATGAGTCCAAATTTGAGATCTTTGGTTCCAACCAACGTGTCTTTGTGCAACGCAGAAAAGGTGAACGGATGGACTCTACATGTCTGGTTCCCACCGTGAAGCATGGAGGAGGAGGTGTGATGGTGTGGGGGTGCTTTGCTCGTGACACTGTTGGGGATTTATTCAAAATTGAAGGCATACTGAACCAGCATGGCTAACACAGCATCTTGCAGTAACATGCTATTCCATCCGGTTAGCGTTTAGTATGACCATCATTTATTTTTCAACAGGACAAGGACCCCAAACACACCTCCAGGCTGTGTAAGGGCTATTTGACCAAGCAGGAGAGTGATGGGGTGCTATGCCAGATGACCTGGCCTCCACAGTCACCAGACCTGAACCCAATCAAGATGGTTTGGAGTGAGCTGGACGGCAGAGTGAAGGCAAAAGGGCCAACAAGTGCTAAGCATCTCTGGGAACTCTTTCAAGATTGTTGGAAGACCATTTCCCGTGACTACCTCTTGAAGCTCATCAAGAGAATGCCAAGAGTGTGCAAAGCAGTCATCAAAGCAAAAGGTGGCTACCTTGAAGAGCCTAGAATATAAGACATATTTTCAGTTGTTTCACACTTTTTTGTTAAGTATATAATTCCACTTGTGTTAATTCATAGTTTTGATGCCTTCAGTGTGAATGTACAATTTTCATAGTCATGAAAATACAGAAAAATCTTTAAATGAGAAGGTGAGTCAAACTTTTGTTTTGTACTGTATATCTTTGTACCGTGTTAGCCAGTAGATAGAAAAATATTTAGATTTGAGAGTCCTCAGTGGTTCATACCTTTTAATGGCTCACTGAAAAGATGGTAACAAATTGCAAGCTTTCGAGACTAATCAGGTCTCTTCATCAGGCATAGTATAACACAAAATCTGTTGAGTCACATATTTATACACAGCAAGACACAGAAATAATGTAATAGATGAGACAAGTGACGTAAAGCAGAACTATTACTATTGGAGAGGGATAAACAGTTGTGGCCGTAAATATTGGAATAGTTCATAGATAAGGAGTGCAAAAGTATTATTGTCCTGTGATTGAGGTCTAATCCAGGGTTGTGATGACCCCACAGGTCTGATGAGCACATTCCTTAGTTGATTCCTTAGTTGATGTAGAATGACATAAATCCATGCGACACATTCATTCCTGCTCCGAAGGTGTCAAAGGTCGTCATGAGTTTATATTCCCAAACGTTTCTGTCTTTCTGAGAATTGAAGTATTAAAAGGTAACTTCAAATCTCAGTTAGCCATTAAAAGGTATCAACCACTGAGGACTCTCAAATCTAAATATTTTTCTGCATTTTAAAAACATCACCAGAATCCAAAGTTTTCTCATCTTTGAAACTGAAAAATCTCTTACTGTCACTCTAATTTGTTCACTTCTGGACTACTGCAACTCTTTACTGATCGGTCTCCATCTAACAAAACTTTCTCCTCTCCAGTCCATTTTGAACGTGGCAGCCAGGGTTGTATTTTTGTTAAGCTGCTACACAGATGACTACAGCTCTCCACAGTTGTTCACCATCCTACATCTCCTCTCTCATCTCTGTCTACCACCATACCTATCCTGCAACTGATCTAAAACTAACATCCTCCATAAATCTAAACCTCACACGTCTGTCAAAAAGACTTCTCTCGTGCAAGGCCAGTTTTCTGAGATGCACTGCTCCAGGCGATCCGGCTAATACCTAGCTCCCCCGCTTTTAAGCGTGATTTTAAAATACATTAAACACACTCCATAGACAAGCCTTCCACCTAACTTTGATAATCTATCATTCCCTGTTCCCTCTTTTTAAATTTTCCTCAGAATCTGGTCTCTTCTACTCATCTGCTTCCACATCCTCCCTGCACACAAAAGCACTTGGCATCTGTACATGGACAGATACTGGCTGATGACTGGCTCATGCAGCTTTTCTGAAAAGTGCTATTTATTATATTCATGGCTGGGCCTTACAGGACAACCACTTTTTACCTATTGTGTCACCCCCGTTTCCCTATAGATTGTAAGCTTGCGAGCAGGGCCCTCACCCCTGCTGTAACTATTGAAGTTTGTGTTATTTTATATTGTATTTATAGGCAGTGCATGTCACCACTTAATTGTAAAGTGATGTGGAATAAGTTGGCACTAAATAAATACAATTATGATTACTATTATTTCATATTCGGCCGAATTGAGGGTGATCATAATGATGATTCTGTGGTGAACAACACCAGAGAACCAGAAAAGAGTGTCAAATTGGTGATGTCATCAGAGGATTAAGGTGCTGGCCTTATTGATACACAGACGGACAACATTAGATCAATAGATATGGGTCCATACACAAAGTGCAGGGTCACAAACTAAGTTCATAATCAAAATTGATACATATAACAACCACAACCAATGGTAAGGTAAACAATAATGAACACTTCAATAATTATGCAAAAGTAACACATTTTATTATAGCACGCCAAAATGACAACATAAAATGTAAAATCATTGATGATTTTAAATTTTGTGTTGTAATTTTGGTCATGTGGTATGTGAAACATCATTAGACAGATCCTGCTTCATTTATGAAGGATGGATTGTGGAAGTCACAAACACTATTTTTACAGACTTACTATTCTTAAAGGGTTAGTAGTCGGCTATCCTTTGTTGTTCCCATTATTAAAGAGTGGGTCTCCTGTACTGTTATTGCGCATGAAGTGACTGCAAGGGCTGCCAAAAATTTGGACGCACCGCAATACCTCTTTGAAGAGACATAGAGGAGGGTCTAAGTAAAAAAAATGTTCCCTTTATAAAGGAGTGGGTCTACTATAGTGGTAATGCTCATGCTGTGACTACAAGGGCTGCTAATATTTGGGAAAAACCCACTAACAATTTAAAGACAGATAGAGCTGGGCCACAGCAACGAGTACGACATGTTCCCATTAGAAATGAGAAGGTCTGCTATGCTATACAGTTATAGGGTATGCAGTGAGTCCAATGGCTGCCAAAATTTAGGGATAACCCCACTAACAATTTAAAGACACATACAGCTGGGCCACAGTAACTACATGTTCCCATTAGAAAGGAGTGGCTCTCCTATAGTGGTAATGCCCATGCTGTAATTTAAAGACAAAAACAGCTAGACCACAGTAACGACATGTTCCCATTAGAAAGGAGAGGGTCTGCTATACAGTTATAGGGTATGCAGTGAGTTCAACAGCGGCCAAAATTTAGGAAAAACCCCACTAACAATTTAAACACACCTAGAGCTGGGTCACAGTAATGATGTGTTCCCATTAGAAAGGAGAGGGTCTGTTATACAGTTATATGTATGCAGTAACTCCAACAGCTGTCAAAATTTAGGAAAAACCCTGCTAACAATTTAACGACACATAAAGCTGGGCTACAGTAACGAGTATGACATGTTCCCACTAAAAAGAAGTGGTTCTCCCATACTGTTTGCCTATGGAGTGAATGCAACGGCTGCCAAAAGTTTGGAGAAAATCTAATGTCCCTTGCAAGAGACGTAGAGATCGGAGGGCCTCCTGAAAACAAAGTTCCCATTATTAGGAAGTGAGTCTCCCATACTGTTTGCCTATGCAGTGAAGCAATGGCTGCCAAAAATTTGGAGGATCTCCATTGCCCATTGCAAGAGGCGTAGATATGGTGATATTGTGAAATAGTGGTGATATAGACGAGGATGTGGAGGATGAGGAGAAGGGGGAGGACAAGAGCAAATAGACAAAATCAGGAAGCGTATACCATGTCTGGATGTGAAGACAGAGGTGCATGGGAATAGAGTTAGACCTCCCAAAAAAAACACACTGTATTTGAGTTTATGTTACGCTGCTTTCATTCGATGGTTTTGAGAAGTCTGGTCCAATCCAGCCCTTGTTCATTTTTATAAGAGTCATCCTGTCAGAATTTTCAGTTGACAGGCGGATGCGCTTATCAGTTAAAATTCCACTGGCGGCACTAAAAACCAGCTCTGATAAAACGCTAGCAGCAGGGCAGGCCAGGACCTCCAAGGCATAGAGAGCCAGTTCATGCCACGTGCCCAGCTTGGATTCCCAGTAATCAAGAGGCACAAAGGAATCATGGAGGATGTTGGTACGGTCAGCAAGGTACTCCCTCAGCATCTTCCCAAACTTTGCACTCCTTGTGAGAGTACCCTGCCTGTGCGATGGGAGGATCTTAGAAAACTGTCCCAGAACTTTGACAGTGTTCCCCTGCCTCTGCTGGATTGAAGTTGTTTCTCTCTCGGAATAAGAGACAGAAAGCCCTCCTTGTAGCGTGGGTCTAAAAGTGTCACCAACCAGTAATGATTGTCACCTAAAATTTGGAAAACACGAGGGTCACGGGAAAGGCAGCATAACATAAATTTAACCATGTGTGCCAGACTGCAAAGAGGCAAGACTTCTGTGTCCTCACCAAGAGGATGACTGACCATGCTCTCCTCCTTATCCTCCTCCTACTCCTCCCTGTCCTCAGCCCATCCATGCTGAACAGACAGTATGACAGTTGTGCAGGTAGTACCATCTATAGCGAAGGAAACTAGCTCCTGTTCTTCCTCCCCCTCCTCCTCCTCTTCCTCAATGTCACCCAATCCATGTTGGGATGAGATGAGGCTGGGCTGTGTGGAATCACCCTGTACGGTTCCTTGCTCCATCTCATCGTGCTCCGATGCAATGCATCCTCTTTAATTGTGAGCAGTGAGGAATTCAGAAGACAGAGAAGCGGGATGGTGATGGTAATTATGGTGTCATCGCCGCTCACCATCTTGGTGGAGTCCTCAAAGTTTTGGAGGATGGTACAGATGTCTGACATCCATGTCCACTCCTGAGGTTTTATGTGTGGAGTCTGACCTGAATTCCGACGGTCTTGTTGATGCTGGTAATCAACAACTGCTCTCTTCTGCTCACAAATCCTTCCCAACATCTGCAATGTAGAGTTCCAACGCATGGGGACATTACAGATCAGTCAGTGAGCTGGAAGCTGCAAATGCTGCTGAAACACGGCAAGGGTGGCGGAAGTTGTAGCTGACTTTCTAAAATGGGCAGACACGCGGCGTACTTTGACAAGCAGATCCGACAGATCCAGGTAGCCTTTGAGAAACCACGGTTTTAAATAGCAGGCTTGTAAATTACTAATATTATTCTACACAGAGATATAGTGTGAATAGCTTGACCGACACACTGCAATGAAATGGAAAAGGAGGCCAATATTTTCCACGTTCAGTTCAAATTTTTGGATTTTTATCACTGAAATATGGAACAGATCTGGCTGTATTCTGCAGTGCTAACAAGTAAATGGAGCATCAAAATGGTGTACTCTGGATTGTTTTTTAAGCAAATAACCAAGATTAAGATAAAAAAAAATTTGCTCTGGCCCCTGAAATCTGGGGCTATGTCTACAAATATCGGTAATTATTACAGCAGCAGACAGGACGTTCAATGGACCCTCTTGCGCTATATGCACTGCAGTCTGCCACTTACACTGCCTGCCTAACACTAATTATATGGAGCTGGATTAGTCCTCAGAAGGACTGTTAGTTCATATATATATAGATATATATATATATATCTATATATATATATATGTTGTGGAATACCTATACTATAAACAAGTAAATCTCTCCCTGATGCAGCAGCACCTCTCCCTACTCTGGCTGTTTTCAGGGTAGACTGTGATGAGCATAGCGGCGCCAGGTCTTATATATCCCTGCATGTTCATTGGCTAAAGAGCACCAAATATGCAGGGCAGGGACCCGAGTACCCACCCGAGCAACCTGGAAATACACGCCAAGCTTGTCCAGCACTGTGATGCTCGGGCGAGTGCCGAGCAGTCGCTAGCACGTTCGCTCATCACTAGTTGTTATGGGTATCAATGTTGATTGTGAATAGACAGACAACATGCGGCTAACAGCTCCTCTGGGGCAAAATCTGTTCATTCTGTGGTCAGCTCTGGAGCAAGGAATTCTGCGCATGCTGTTGTTTTGGGAGTCTTAGGCTGGGGTCACACAGCGGTCACATCAATTCTCTCATGAGATAGAATCCGACTGATTATGATCATGACACTCAGATCAAACTCAGTCAGATCCGATTCTCTCGCATGAAAGAATCAAAGCATAGGTGTGGAAAAGATGGAGAACTTAATTTCTCCATCTTTCCATTTTCTGTGTCCGCAGATCCAAACTGCGCTCGGATGACATCCGATTATCCGATGCAACCTTAGCATGCTGCAATTGTTTTCTCATGACGGATTGGCATGAAAAAGAAATCGCAGATCTGCACTGCTCCATAAAATAACAATGGGCAGAGAGCTATCTGATAAAACATTGGATAGCACTCGACCATGTTATACGGTCATGTGATCAAGCCCTTAGCAGTGTCTGAAAGGTCTTTTGGTGGAGAAGGCGAGACGAGTGTACCATTCTTTGGCAATCTGAGGGTTTAAAGAGAGGAAAATAAGCTGTGGATGTCCTGGCTTGCATGGACTAGAAACTACAGCTCTCCATCAGCACATGAAATGACATCACCTTCTCAATTGGAGAAAATCAAGCCACCCAGCAGTCAGAACAAGCCTCAATTTGTCCTCCTTCCTCTTCTAGTCAAACTGGTGTTTTTGTTAACCATGCTCTAGGGGTAATATTTCTCCTTGCGGAGAGTGATGTGTTAAGCACGTCAGGTGAGGAGACTTTCAAAGCCGCAATGCTCCTTTGGGAAAAATACAAATTGTCTCATCAGAGAGGAAGAGGACTAGAACTCCAGTGCCACCTACAGGAAGTAGCAATCCTAAAAGTCAATAGTGACCCTTTAACGAGCCTTATCACATGACTTAGGATAAAAGCCAATACCAGAAACTCAATTTGCAGACACTGTGATTCGGGGTAATGCCCTTCATCAGCGCAAAGTGTGAGGTCTGGTTTGGCTGGATGAGAGGCGTCAGACCAGTATCTAGGGGTAATATTTCTCCTTGCGGAGAGTGACATGTTAAGAACTTCAGGTGAGGAGACTTTTAACACTAGAACTACTGATGGAGTCATTTTGACTCCTTTCGTTTTTTATTTCTCTTCTGTGACTACATTTTTCAGAATTCCGGCTTGAAACTCGGTGACTTTTCCTCAAATATGATGTGAAAAAAGATTTTGTGAGAATAAATAATTTGGGCGAAAAATTTGCGCGTTTTTTTCAAAATTTACCAAGAACTACTGAAGGGAGTCATTTTGACTCCCTACTATATTTTGAGGTCCTTTTGTCACTAAATGTTGCTATAAAGTTTTGTGCATAATTTTTTCACTCTGTCTTATTTACCCTGATGTTCATATAGATGTAGTTCAATTTACATGTCAACTTTTCACATTTTCCTTGTGTTTTACCTGCTTGTATTACTGTGTAATGCTGAACAAAATAGCTTGTTTACTCTAGGCTCTTATCTTATGCTAATGAAGGGTGGTGTTTTTCTAAGGTCCTAGCAGGAGACAGTATTCTGGATAGTAACTTTACTTTCAGTTCAGCTGAAGAGACAAAGAGAACAGATGCAGACATACGAGCTCTGAAGACTCATACAGGTATGAATTGTTATGAAATAGTTTAGCTGTCTGTCAACTGATTCAGCCCACCTACTTTTGAAGGTGGCAGAACAGTTATTATTTCTTTTAGTTTTCATTTCATTTCTATTTTTCAGCAGGGAACTATATAGAATTATGGAATTTGTGAGGAATATGGAGAGAAGACGTTTGATAAAGCCTCAGGATATTCTGGCTACTTTGCAATCCATACCGGAGGATGAATCGGAATCCGAATTGCAGGAACATGTATTTGATTCTGACAGTGATGAAGATTTCATTCCTCAGAACATATCAAGTGAATCTGAAGACTCAGAAGGAACAAATCCAGAAGGTAAGTAGTTATGTGTATTTATTTGTTCTTCCACACACTGAGTTAGGGCCTGTGCACACTAGCAGAATTCTGGCTGAATAGCCATCTGGATATTCTTGCCGCAATACAGGCCATACCTGCCCGCTCATGCCTGAAGCTCCGCTCCGAACCCCGGGCTGGAGCCGCTGTCAGGGACAGAGCAGCGCTTGCTTACGCGCGAGCACGGCTCCGTCCCAGACAGCGGCTCCAGCCCGGGGTTCGGAGCGGAGCTTCAGGTATGAAACTCCGCTCTGTACCTGAGCGGGCAGGTACAGGCCGGATTGTGGTGAGAATATCCGGTCGGATATTCCGCCGCTAATCCAGCCAGTGTGCACGGACCCTTACAAAACAAAAATTCTAAATATTCATCAACTTTTTTACAGATATTCCAAGCACATCCACTGGGGATCGGGCTCATGCAGTTATGTTGCCTCGTGACCATCCTCCTGGTCGTGGAAAGAAAAAATCAGCAAAACGTCCCAGAAATGAAAGAACAACAGATAACGATGGCGGCGAAGGTAATGCAACAACAAACACCAGAGAAGGCGAATCTGAAGGAATACTAGTTTCAGCGGATGGTATTCAATGGAAACCTGTTGAAATTGGAGAACACTTGCCTGGTAGGCGTGACAGCCAAAATATTCTTCGAGAAGCACCTGGCCCTACAGGATACGCCAGAAGAAATATCATTATCGATAGTCCTTTGAGCGCATGGCGTTTATTTTTTGATTCATATATATTGACACATATAAAGAACTGTACGCTTGCAGAAGCATGCAGGAACAATAATTTACAGTTTACTCTATCTGATGAGGAGCTAGATGCATTCATTGCGATATTCTATGCTCGTGGAATATCTGGCACGAACCGTCACTCGATTAGCAGTATTTGGTGTAATGACTGGGGAATACCGTTTTGCAAAGCGACAATGTCTAGGGACCGCTTTGTTGAAATTATGAGGTTTCTCAGATTTGATGAGAAATCTACTCGTTCGGAGAGACTGCAAACGGACAAGTTTGCTCTATTTTCTACTGTGTGGGACAGGTTTATTGAAAATTGTATTGCGTGTTACAAACCTGGCCCATACATAACGGTGGATGAGCAACTTTTCCCAAGCAAAACTAGGTGTCCATTCACGCAGTACATGCTTTCCAAACCAGATAAATATGGCCACAAATATTGGCTAGCTGTTGATAAGAGGAGCAAATATCTGGCAAATGGCTTCCCTTATCTAGGCAAAGATGACACACGCCGTGCTGAGGACCGTTTAGCTGACCATGTGGTAATGAAGTTATTGGACCCGTTTTTGAAAAAAGGTCGCAATGTTACAACCGATAATTATTTTACTTCAGTAAAATTAGCTAAACAGCTAAAAAGCAAAGGAACAACCATCGTGGGAACACTGAACAAGATAAGGCGAGAAGTGCCTAAAGAAATAAAATCCATGAAAGAGGAATTGTGCAACACTAAAGTGTTTAGAAATGAAGACAATTTTACACTTACAGTATATCAAGGAAAGCCCAACAAAAATGTTGTCATTTTGAGTTCCGTCCATCCAGATGTTGTTGTTGCGTCTGATTCCGCTAAAAAAACTCCAGAAACGGTAAAGTTTTACAATGAAACAAAATATGGAGTAGATGTAGTGGATCAGATGGCACGAAAATATACCACACGAACATGCACAAGGAGATGGCCTGTTCATGCATTTGAAAATGCCTTAGACTTTGCGGGTATAAATGCATGGATAATATTCAAGGAGATTACCCACCAAAAAATGTCACGCAAGGCATTTTTGCAAACGCTTGTGAGAGAGTTGAGTGGTCCTTATGTCACAGATAGGGAAAAGGGTTCCACGTCCCAAGTTTCTACATGCTCAGAAGTGATGGTTCAAACAAAATTTTGCCAGATCAAAGAAAAGTGCAAGAAAAATAGATCTGTCGGAAATTGTAAGACTTGTGGTAAGTCTTTGTGTGGGCAATGTACTGCCATAAATCAAAGGCAATGCCTAAAATGCGAAACACCAAATGTTTAGAAGGTGAATTCTGCACCATATTTTCATTTTTATGCTCCTCCACCTACATTTTCTCTGCTTTTTGTTCTTCAGTTGTTGTTTATATGTGTGCACTTGAATAAAAAAAAATGTTTGAAAAACGTCTATTATAATTATTGTTATTTTCTGTAGAAAAATAAGAAAAGCAGAAAAAAAACAATCAAAAGCATTACTGTTGGATCTCACAATAATAATACATTACAAAAAATATAATTATTAATAAATAACCACAAATGAAACTCTAAAAATAAACGAAAACAAGCAAGGAGTCAAAATGACTCCTTTCAGTAGTTCTAGGCGGGGTCACGAGTCCAGTAGTCCTAGTGTTAAAGCCACAATGCTCCTCTGGGAAATATGCAAATTGTTTCATCAGAGAGGAAGAGGACTAGAACTCTAGTGCCATCTACATGAAGTAGTAATCCTAAAAGTCAATAGGGACCCTTTAACAAGCCTTATTACATGACCATGCAACATTCTTAAGCACCATAGTACCAGGTGAGTGACATCATCACATTCATCATTGTCATCCACCAGTATTGCTTGCTGTGCTCTAGTAAGCCTCCCCCTCCTTCTCCATTGCACTTGTAAATATCTATCACTGATTTTAGTTTGAGATCACTGACATATGCTCCTATTATCTGCTCGTTTGCCAACCAAACTCTCAACTGGTCAAATAAAGGGTGGTACAGTCTCTACCATAAAATATTGTGGAGTCTGCAGTCTTTCGAGAAATAATGTACATCCAAAGAATTAGACACTGGTATTTACAGTATACATGAGCTGGGCCCCTATTAGCACACCATCCCATCTGGTGAGCTATGGTTTAAACAGTAATTTGGACAAATGATGGCGACTACTCAGCCTTCTTGAAAGATATTCAGCAAACATAATTTCTTGCAGGAAGTGTCAATCTCTCTTTGCTTTTACTGTATGTGCAGTAGAAACTAAGCTTCTCTCTTGACTTGTCTTTGAGCTTCAAAGTGATCAGGATGGTATACACTTTTTAGCAACACTATGTGCAGGGGCAATACATGAATTACATGGTCCACGTTTGTAATAGTAGCAATAGAGAACCATAACCAGAACAGATGGTGAAACCTCTGCTACTGACGCTACATTTGTTTCCACCTCCAGCTAGCAGTTATCTCTCTCCTCCTAAGCCTCCTCCGGATCATTATCTCTCTCCTACTAAGCCTCATCTGGAGACATTACTCCATCCCCAAAAGCCAGTGAGTACAACGTTGATTCCACTCACCAACCTCACTCATTTCTCTTATTAAAATGAAAGTACTGCCAAGCACAAAAGCCATACATAGGATAAGTTGTTGTTGTGCATCAATTTAATTGTGTAACATTTTCTTTACAAATATATCCACGTGAGGAGGGTGGTAGTTATGGTCAGGAAAATGTCAGCTTGTTTCAATCATTCTTAAGTGGTAGTGCACAACCTCCTGGATTTACAAAAACAGAATAGTCTTCGAGAGTGCTAACTGATTTTAAACATTAGAACTTGCTGGGATTTAACACAGCATATGTTGGAGCATCTGTAAGAGCAGGATAAAGCTATTATGGACTATGTGATGCAGCAGTCAAAATGAATTGTGGGTTATTTTTAGATTCGAAGAATTGAAGAGCTGGCTTGCTTTGTTGGTAAGGACAAGTGTCATCCCCTTATACCTACGGTGAAAATAATTCTCACCAGACTTCAAGAGATGGAGGAAGAAGAGAAACTTCCATATGTTCATCCCTACTCTGTGTCTGATGGGGACCCTCGAGTGGGATTCAGCATGCAGCAGGATTTTCGGGAGGAGGAAGATGAGAAGGAGAAAATTAACCATCAACAGGTGGAAACAGAGGAGGACAAAGGCTAGGCACAAGAATCGGATGAGGCTGACATTCAGAGTGAAAACGATCATGGTGACATTGCTGGTCATGAGAACCAACCGTTACAGCAGTGTAATGAAAATGAACTATCTTGGGTATGTGTCATGTTGACCTGCATTACACGAAGCAAGCTGAAATACTTATGGGATGACAGGCATCTTCTTATCATCAAGCAGAGGAATGATTTTTGGATACCCATGCTTTTATACCTGCGCTATAAAAGAAAAATGAGGACACTTTTTCAAAATTGTTCATGGTAGCACAGCAACCGGTGAACACAGAACATATTTTGCTGATAGCATGATACTATTTAGAGACAAGTAAGAGTAATAATCATCGTTCTGACCCAATAATTCTTTGCCAGCCAATAGTTGACCAGTGCTTATTTAACTGACTAAAATTGGGACAGTTGTATATATGGACCTCAAACATTATTATGATTTTGCAATATGTAGTATTTGGAGCATCACTTTTAATTTTTGACCAGGGTCACATTTTGTCTTTAACTAGCCCTGGAGATATGTTAATAATAAAACCTTTCTCAGTAACAAAATGAAAAAATAGTTTACTACACTAATGCATAAAATAATTTCATACTCTTCTTTTGTATGCTTGAAATTTTGTGATGTATAAAATAGTTTAAGGGTTAATTAATTTGACTATGCATTTGCTGTAAATGTGTCATGAGATGTGAGTCAATTGTAGAACAGTTATGCTAGATGCAAAATGGCTGTTGGGTCAGTTTCTATGAAGAGGAAGACTTTTAGCTTATCTGCCCCAAGGATCATACAATTTATAACTTATGGAATAAAACATTCAAAAGATTTACTAGTGAATGCCATCTTTATTCATGGACTTTATGCTGAATATAGTTCATGATATTATTCTTTATCTTACTTTCTATGTAGGGGAATTTTTTAACCAGTTCCAAAGTGGGCCATTTACATCTATTCTTGACCAGACACATTTTCGTGTGTTTTTGATCATGCCGTTAAAAGAGCGATTTAAAATTTTCTCCTAAGGACACTCAAAAAATTTTTGTGTCTTTTTTAAGGCTAAAAGGGGCATTCATTTTATGTCAATGTCATATTCCCTCTTCTTTATTTTCTGATATCAGGCAATGTTGGTGGAAAAAAAAGAGAAATGCCTATTGCTCCTATTTTTTTTATTTTTTATGCCCTCAAAGGACAACTTCAATACATTTAAAAAGTTTGTTCCCCATTATGTAACAAAACTGTATATGTCATGCATCTTGGTTTGAACCCGTTTAACCTGTGCTTTTTTGTCAGCTTCTTTGTCTGCCGGGGCCAAAGCAGATACACTTTTTCTCTGGCTGTTTGGTTTCTGCAATCCATATTTCAGCCTTGTTAGGGTAACAGATATTTTCAGTGCTTTCATTTACTCATTTATCTGCCCTATCAAGTTTCTGGTGCGGCTTTATATATTCCCCCCCTGCTGGAATTCCCTGCTGGTGTGATTGTCTTATTTGGATGTTCAGTCATAGTGCTGTAGCTTAATTCAGTAAGTAAAAGACGAGCTAGGGTTTTTTCTTTCCCTGCTGTTTATGTTCTTTACCCTGTTTCTTTTTAGGAAGTAGGTGGCATATACTCTAACAGTTGTACTTAATCCTTTAGTCTATATTTTGTGGTTTATTTTGCTCACTCAGGGATCTCTTTCTATTTCAGCACACTTTCCCTTCTGTAGGTAATTTGCACTCTGTTCTACCCTCTAGTACTCTAGGAAGAACTTGAAGCGCTTAACAGCCTTTTAGGCAGCACAGGACTGAGTTCCCATAATCTAGTCTGTTGTTAGCACTATCTCAGCTCACGCAGGAACCACTAAGGACTGCGGTGTCAGGATCTCTAGTGTGTACAGGAATCGGCAGGGTCACTTGCAGTTTTTTCCCCAAGTGAGTTGCTACACTATCATAACAGTATATATATATATATATATATATATATATATATATATATATATATATATATATATATGTATTGTATACTTTTTTATGGGGCTGGGCTAGTAACAGCAATTTGGATTGAGTGTCATTTTTGTTCCTCATATTAAATTCCTCCACATGTTTCTTGAGAGTTTCTTAATGCATACCCTGTCATATGCAAACAATGTGACAATATAATTTACTTTTTCTTCTTCTGTAAACAGATTCATCATGAAATCCAAGCTAACCTCATGCACTTTGGGTGACTGTTATGGGTAGGTTAGGAGATAGATCATTTTGTAGAACTGTTCAAGCTCCCAATGGCTTTCCCCAGCCTGCATTATAGAAATCATATCAAAGGCAAAAGAGGAGATGGATGGCGAACCACCCAGAAAAGTCACAAACTAAAACAGAATTTCTGCATTATTCATTAAAGGTAATATGTCAAGAATAAATGACCTATTTTTTTAAATGTTACTTTCATGTTACACATACATATTTTTTTAAATTTAGCTGATTTTTATTTTCTTTTTAATATTTATATAGTTTTTAAAAAATCTGATATCTTAAATTTTTACACTGGCCACTAAGTATAACAAGATTCTCATACTTTCTGTTTTTTACAAAAGACTTTTGAGTAGACTAACTTTTCATTACAGATAAGACAACAATATAAGGTAACTTTTCTATACACAGTAGATAGGATGGGAAAATGAAAGATGAGCAGATCATTTGAAATTTGAATTCACCAACTTCACTGAATTTCCCCCCAAAAATGTAATTTGCAGTGAACAAATTTGCCTCAAATCACAATACCGAAAAGTCTCTAATTGGTCGAAAAATAGGTGTCTAACACTCTGTGGTCTCATAGGTGTGTATTAAACCTATCTTTTTAGTTAAAAGAAAAAAATAGTTTGGTTCCGTGTTAGCCAGATGAAAAAAGATTGCTCTTAGAGGGAAAAACAAGACAATCTCGTAGTTATCATACCTTTTAATGGCTAACAAAAATAAAATAAATGATGTTACAACACAAGCTTTCTTAGGTCCCTTCCTCAGGCATGGTATTACAAAATATGAGTCTTTGATACCCTCTATAGAGGATTAAATCTGTCAGTCTGGCATGCCAGAGCTTGTATGTCACTCTCCACAAGGAGAAAAATTACCTCTTAGACCTCAGTCCTGAACCTCTCTCCTAGCCAAATCAGTTCTCATACTTTGCACTGACGAGGACCAATAACAAACACCGTGTCGGTAAATTGAGATTATGATTTGGCTATTGTATTAAGTAATATAGCATGGCTCGTTGAAGGGTTGATTTTGACTTGTAGGACTGCTGCTTCCATTAGGTGGTGCTAAAGAGTTCAAGTCTTCTTTCTCTCTGAAGAGGCAATTTGCATATTAAATCTGTCAGGAGGATTCTTGTCCACAACAAAATCATAGATTCATCATCATCATTCTTGTTTCAGCTAACATAAATAGCCTGAGTCCATTTTGCTAAAATTCTCATCGTCCACTGACTGATTCCAACCTCAAAATATGCTCTGGCTCAGAATGATTCAGCCACTCCCATTGTCCTTACCACCATGGCTCAGAGAGTCAACACCACAGTTAAAATTGTGTTCTCCATCTTCTTCTGCTCCATGTCATCCAAGTTCAAAGGCTAACTGTTCATTTCTTTCAATATATCAACTGGAACAAGTTTTTCTGGTGTGGTCTCTTCCTTAGCCCATGGGTTGCAGTGGGTTACGGGAACCATTCGGCTGAACTGAAACAGGTGTAATTGATGGAATAGAAATGCCTCTATGTGTTATGACAGCAAAGGAGGTGGACTGAGCAAAATACTGACTCCAGTTGTCACTCACTCCCTCACTCACAATTTTGCATAAGGATACAGTATGATATCTAAACATTCTCCAAGAACAACTTCTCCTATGCTGATGATGAACAATGTTTTTTCCTACATAATGGCGCATCATGTCACACAGTAAAAGTGATAACTAAGTGGTTCCGGTTAGCAAAATATTGAAATGCTGGGCCTATGTCCTAGAAACTTCCCAGAAATGAATCCCACAGAGAATTTATGGTAAATCCTCCAAACAAAAATTGTAATAAACTCCAATAACTGATTAGGCAAAAATTGCTTGCTCTCAGCCAGGATTTAGCCTGAAGCTGATATCCAGCATAGAAGGTTGAATTTCAGAAGTCTTGACATATTAGGATCAACACAATAAATATTGCATTTTTATAAAACATTTATCAATTTGAAAATAACAGTTTAAAAACGTATCAATTTCTGTCTCTCAATGAACGAAGCATTGAATCAGTGGCTCTGATGAGAGTTGTCCTCACTACCCAGCGCCTGTGAGTAGCAGTACCTGACTGCTATTCATAGATGCCAGAGACATTGGAGATCATAGACTATGGCAAAGAAGCTTTGTGGAAACATTTATTTTAATAAATTGGAGAGCGAGGGATAGTGTTGGGGAATCTTTATTCAAATAAAGTATTTTTTTTAAAATATGTGTGTATTTTTTTGATCACCGGTTTGTAATGGGATTGTCTGTTAGATGCCTCTCCATTGCTAGCCGCTGTACTTGATGCCCATTAACATTACACAGATTGCATCAATGCAAAAAAAAATTACTCCGATTGCCACCACACCAGGGCAATCAGGAGAAGCCAGCCAAAGCGCTTCAATTGGCACTTCAAATGGTATTTCTCGCATTTTTTTAGGCTGGGAAAGGCAAATATCCATGGACCTTCCCTGCCTGATAATATCAACCACCAGCTGTCTGCTTTACCTTGGCTGGTTATCTAAAAATGGAGGGTCCACACATGATTTTTTAATCTTATTTATTTATTTACTTCCCAGAAGCAACCTTGGAGTCAGGGATGCACCCAGGCATCTCCCCCATGCTGTTCCCATTCCATTTGAGTGTTGTTTACATCCATTTCAGTGATTTTCCTGTCTCCTTCAACCCTCCTGTTAGGCTCTGCAAGCAAAATGCTCAAGTTTACCATTGACTTTCATTATATTCGTTACTTGAGTCGAGTGGGTCTGAGAATCCGACGTGATCGATTCGAGTAATGAGCACTTGAGCATTTTAGTGCTCAATCATCATTAATCAGAGTTTTGGTGTATCTTATATAATGTATATAAAAAATTCCCAATGTATCCAATGTGATTTGCACATCAGGGTCTCAGTGTTTCTTATGGGATTTATACAACAAATTTGGGCCAGTCACAAAACATTTGGCTCAATTGTACAAGCATATGATGGAGCTCCTTGGCAATATCTTTTATACTGGCCTGATTAGCTGTGCTGGGCGATGTGATATGACAGCTGTCAGACATTATTAATCTGCTCTGAGTCTTCAGCATTGTGAAAAAATGGCAGGAATTTTTTTGGGGGCCGATCCTCACAAATCGAATCACAGAGAATTTGAATTTGTGGTGATGTGTGAATTTCATGAAATTTAACTCAACTCGGAAGTCTCCATGGAGATTTCCAATTATTTCCACACAGAATACAACATTTGCAAAGGGTGAGGGTCACAGCTCATCTCTTTTTTGCTTCACAATGACATTTGTCCAGTTTAGAGCATGAGTGTAAAATATTTGTATTCAAGTCAATAAGGTCAGACTACGTCTATTGCTGCTTAAACCCAAGTAGTTGCTGAAATGACAGGAAGTATGAGTCTAGTACTAGACTAAGTGACCAGTATAAAAGTTGTAATATTTCTGAATAAAGATCATTAAATGATTTAACTTTTAGCATAAACAGTTGTTTTAAAAAATGTTCTAATGACACATCCTTCAATAATAATCAATACACAATATAGACAAAAAAAAGAAACAAGTAAGGGAAATGTATACCAAAACATGCTGAGAAATCTATACCAACACAATTGTTGGCAAACATCTGGCTGTTAGAAGTTGTGGAGAGCCTACAGCCATAGCGTGGCTTATAGTATTATGATTAGTGATGAGCGAGTATGTTCGGCTAACCCTTTTGGCCAGTATGTTCAGGCGAGTACCAAGTATCTTTGTTATGTTCTGCAACTTAGAACTAAGGAATAGAAGGGAAAAGCTGTCCCTGCACTGAGACTCAGCTTAACCCTACGCTGTGGTGGGTGCCCTATTCCTTGTGAATAGCCCCATCGAAACTCCTGCACTGAACTCAAATGAAGACCTGAGGGAAGGGGAAAGGGAGTCCCCAAAAGATCTAAGGACTGGGAGCAAAAACAGGCAGGAGACCTCCTAAAAGAAAAGTAAGTTGCAGAAACAAAGATAAAAGGAAACAAAACTGGTGGAACAAGAAGTCCCAGGATATCAATTGTCCTAAGCACAAAGGACTAAAAGGCAACTTAGCCAAAGCACAAGCGAAACAACACTGATGTCCAGTGGGGAATGGGAGAATGGTGCTGAGTAATAAAGAGTGAAGAGATCACGTGACCAAGACACCCAGCACCAGAGGAAAAGACTAGAAGCCAGCAAACCACAACTAGATGGCCAATAGTAAAACAACATAGATTCTATCAGTACCTCCCTTTTACAAGGATCCTCTGGATGCTCTAGGCCAAACCTTACCAGGAAATCTCCTTTAAAAAGCCTTGATTAGCCTTGAAGCCGAGACGTCCTGGGCCTTCACCCAGGAATTATCCTTGGGGCCGAAACCTCTGCAGGACACAAGATACTGTAATCTCCCTCTATGCCACGTGGAATCCAAAATGTGAGAAATCTCAAATTCACCATCCTCATCAACAGGAAGAACAGTAGGCTTAGCCTGCTTATCAGGCGTGTCTGCCTTCTTAAGTAACGACACATGACACACAGAATTAATCCTCCAGGACGAGGGAATGCCCAACCTCACCGCTGCTGAGTTGACAATCTGAACCACTTTGAAAGAATCCACAAATTTAGGACCCAGTTTATTAAAAGGAATTTTCAAATGAAGATTCCTAGAGGACAACCAATCCATGTCCCCAACAGCAAACAAGGACTCCTTTCTTCTTTTGTCAAAATACCTTTTTGATCTCCTGTTAGCCTATTTAAGATTCAGGCATACAATGGTCCATACCCTCTCCAAATCACCAGAAAAATTATCCTCCTCTGGTACAGCAGCTCCAACTTTGGAAAATGGACCAAAAGATGGATGCCTGCCATTACAACAAAAAAAAGAACAACCAACCAAGGAAGAAGTATGATTATTAAGGGCAAACTCTGCAAGTGGTAGAAATTCTGACTACATTTCCTGATTGTCTGCCACAAAACATCTCAAAAACTGCTCGACATCCTGGTTCTTCCTTTCAGTCTGTCCATTGGACAAATTAATTTTCAATCTGTCACAAAAAGCACACCAAAAGCGAGCCACAAACTGTGGTCCTCTATCGGAAACAATGTCCATGGGAACACCATGGAGCCTGACAATCTCCTTCACAAAAGCCTTAGCAAGAGTCTTGGCGCAAGGTAACTTGTTGAACGGAACCAGATGACATATTTTACTAAACCAGTCCACAACAACCCAGATGACAGAAAAACCCTCCGATAGAGGCAGATCGGTGATAAAATCCATGGCAAGGTGCATCCATAGCGAACTAGGAACTTCCAAGGGGCACAGCAACCCCGCAGCCGGATCTTGAGAGGTCTTCGACCTAGTGCACACTGAACACTGACGCACCCACTTGATGACTTCCCTTTGCCAACCTGGCCACCAGGAACTCCGACCAATTGACTTCCCAGTTTTTGAAATCCCTGGGAGACCCGCCAACCGAGACTCATGACATTCAACAAACAACACTCTCCTCTCCTCCACAAACAATTTACCACACAGAGTGTTAGTTGGTGCCGCACGCTGAGCTCCTAGGATGCTATTCTCCAACTCAGAATCCAATGCGGCCACCACCACCCCTCTCTGCAAAATACACTCCTTCCTCTCAGCATTCACCGCTGGAGATAAACTACGAGACAAAGCATCAGCCTTAACATTCTTTGTCCCCGGGACAATGGTTACGGAAAAATTGAACCGGGCAAAAAACAGTGCCCACCTTGCCTGATGGGCATTCAAACGTTTAGCTGCGTCCGGATAAATCAAATTCTTATGATCAGTGAAAACCTGTATAGGATGTTGAGCCTCCTCCAAAAAATGTCGCCAATGCTCGAACGCGAGTTTAATAGCCAACAACTCAAGATTCCCAACATCATAGTTGAGCTCTGTCTCAGAATTTTTTTTGAAAAGAAAGCACAGGGATGCAATCCATCCTCTCCCTCCTGGTATAGAACAGCCCCTATGCCTATAGATGAGGCATCCACCTTAACCAGAAATGGCTTGGTCTCATCCATCTGGACAAGAACAAGAGCAGAGCTGAACCTCTCCTTGAGATACTCAAAAGCTTCAATAGCCTCAGTGGACCATTGGACTATATTAGAACCCTTATTGGTGAGATCAGTAATGGGTTTAGCGATGACAGAGAAATTCTTTATGAATTTCCTGAAATAATTGGCAAACCCCAAAAACCTCTATACGGACTTCAAACCCTCAGGCCTCGGCCACTCCAGCACAGCCTGAAATTTCATCAGGTCCATCTCAAAACCATCACAAGAGACAAAGTAACCCAAAAAACTAATTTTCTTGAAAGCAAACTGACACTTCTCCAATTTAGCAAAGAGTGTGTTATCTCCCAGTATCTGAAGAACTTTGCGGAATCTCTGCCAATGAGACTCAAGATCTGATGAATAAATCAAAATGTCATCCGGATAAACAATAATAGTCCTACCGATCAAGGGTCTCAGAATGTCATTGATGAAATTTTGAAACAATGCAGGAGCGTTAGTAAACCCAAAAGGCATCACCAAACACTCAAAATGACCTTGGGTGTTAAAAGCTGTCTTCCATTCATCTCCGTCCTTCACCAGCAGCAAATTATATGCCCCACGAAGGTAAATCTTAGAAAACCATTTAGCTCCGGTCAATTGGTTAAACAAGTCCGCAATAAGTGGTAACGGGTAAGGATTGCGCACAGTAATCTTATTAATCTCCCGAGAATCCTGACATGGCCTAAGACCCCCATCCTTCTTTTTGACAAAAAAGAACCCAACCGTCACAGGAGACTTAGAGGGTCCTATGTATGTGACCTGCAGCTAAACTAGTCAGAAGGTATTCTTTCTAAGCCTCCCTCTCGGGAATTGTCAGATTAAACAACCGACTCTTTGGGAGCTTAACATCAGGGACAAACTCAATAGCGCAATCGTAATCTCTATGAGGTGGTAAAGCTTTCGACTCAGACAGTCGCAATGTGAACATTACAACACTTACCATATCACCCCTGACCCCATGATCTTATGGAACCAGATGACCAGTCCAGAAAAGGATTATGCACTTTTAACCAGGGAAACCCCAGGACGACTGGGGAAGGCAACTTAGCAAGTACAAATAAGTCAATCTGCTCCTGATGTTCATATTCATAGTAAGCGGAAACCCAGTGACCTTTCGAAGACTGCTCCCATGCTCCAGGGGAGTATTATCAATCACCACCACAGGAATAGAAGACAAAGGTTCAGAACCAAACTTATACTTTTCAAGAAATTGTTGATCAATCAAATGAAGTGCAGTACCACAATCCACCATAACCTGAAACTCAATCGAATGACTCTGACAGGTGGTGGTATAACCAGGATAAAACACACCAGCAGAACGTAAAAGCGCAATGCGAACAGGAGTGTTATTTCTACTGACCATTTTTTTTTACTTTCCTTAAGTGAACCTTGCATTGCTCTAAAAATGATCAGCCTTACCGAAATAGAAGCAAAGTCCCTCAGAGAACCTCCTGTCCGTCTCCTTGGAAAGGGATGACATTGCCCCCACCTGCATAGGTTTCCCAATGTCAGCAGGAATATCGTTAGAAGCAGAATCCAGTAATACAAGAAACTTTTCCTCATTCTGTCTGGCTCTCAACCTTCTATCCACATGGACAGCTAACTGCATGGCAACTTGCAGAGTATCAGGTGCAGGGAATGCAATGAGCAAATCTTTAACCCTTTCACTCAAGCCTGCCAGAAACTGAAACTTGAGTGCAGGGCCGTTCCACCTGACCTCTGCAGACCATCATCTGAACAGGGTGCAATAACTCTCAGCATCAAGAGAACCCTGTTTGAGATGACTGAGCTCTGCCTCAGCTGATGTAAATCGATCAGGATCATCATACAGAAAACCCATGGCATCAAAAAATGCCTCCACAGACCTCAAACAATGATCATCAGGAGACAAGGAAAACGCCCTAATTTGAGGTTCTTTATGCAATAGAGACATAATAATCCCTACACCCTCTAGTTCACTCCCAGAAGATCTAGGTCGGAGCCAAAAATACAACAAACAAGCATTTTTAAATGAAAAAAAATCCTGTTGTTTCCCCGAGAAACACTCAGGTAATCCTACCTTAGGTTCTTCAGAGCGTTCTGCAGGTTATATACTGCTGAAAACTGGCAACCTCCAGAGTCAACCCTTGCAAGCGTTGAGCAAGCTCATGGATGGTACTCATACTGAAGAAAACCAAGGAAGAGGAGAAAAAAAAAAACTTTTTTTTTTAAACGGAGCTGGACATACTGTTATGTTCTGCAACTTAGAACTAAGGAATAGGAGGGAAAAGCTGTCCCTACACTGAGACTCAGCTTAACCCTACGCTGAGGTGGGTGCCTTATTCCTTGTGAATAGCCCCACCGAAATTCCTGCACTGAACTCAAATGAAGACCTGAGGGAAGGAGAAAGGGTGTCCCTAAAAGATCTAAGGACTGGGAGCAAAAACAGGAGACCTCCTAAAAGAAAAGTAATCTGCAGAAACAAAGATAAAAGGAAACAAAACTGGTGGAACAAGAAGTCCCAGGATATCAATTGTCCTAAGCACAAAGGACTAACAAGGCAACTTAGTCAGAGCTCAAGCGAAACAACATTGATGTCCAGCGGGGAATGGGAGACAGGTGCGAGTAATAAAGAGTGAAGAGATCACATGACCAAGACACACAGCACCAGAGGAAAAAGACTAGAAGCCAGCAAACCACAACAAGATGGGCGATAGTAAAACAACATAGATTCTAACAATCTTCATCGTACTCGGTGATATGTTTGAATCTCTCCCATGTGCATGATTTGCAACTGTTTGACAGCTTTAATACATGTGAGGAATGCTTAAGAAACAAGCATTCCTCACATGTATTAAAGCTGTCAAACAGTCACAAATCATGTACACGGGAGTGATTCAAACATATCACCAAGTACGCTGAAGATACACTTTACTTGCCCGAGCATACTCGCCGAAAGGGTTAACCGAACATACTCCCTCATCACTAATTATGATGTTTAGAGTTAGGAATAGAAAGAATTGAGTAAAAGCTGCAGCTAAATCTAAAGTACAGTATGTCAAACGTTAGACAATTAGGTTAAATTAGGAAGTGTTGCTATAAATTGCCTATCTTTAATGGCCTACTTTGCTTCATTATGTTAGTGATGGCTGGTGACATAACATTGATACATTAAAAAAGCTGTTTCTGATCATATACAGTGGGGGCCAAAAGTATTGGCACCCCTGCAATTCTGTCAGATAATACTAAGTTTCTTCCTGAAAATGATTGCAATCACAAATTCTTTGGTATTCTTATCTTCATTTAATTTGCTTGCAAGGAAAAAACACAAAAGAGAATGAAGCAAAAATCAAATCATTGATCATTTCACACAAAACTCCAAAAATGGGCCAGACAAAAGTATTGGCACCATCAGCCTAATACTTGGTTGCACAACATTTAGCCAAAATAACTGCGAACAACCGCTTCCGGTAACCATCAATGAGTATCTTACAATGCTCTGCTGGAATTGTAGACCATTCTTCTTCGGCAAACTGCTCCAGGTCCCTGATATTTGAAGAGTGCCTTCTCCGAACTGCCATTTTGCGATATCTCCACAGGTGTTCTATGGGATTCAGGTCTGGACTCATTGCTGGCCACCTTAGAAGTCTCCAGTGCTTTCTCTCAAACCATTTTATAGTGCTTTTGGAAGTGTGTTGTGGGTCATTGTCCTGCTGGAAGACCCATGACCTCTGACGGAGACCCAGCTTTCTCACACTGGGCCCTACATTATGCTGCAAAATTTGTTGGTAGTTTTCAGACTTCATAATGCCATGCACACGGTCAAGCAGTCCAGTGCCAGAGGCAGCAAAGCAACCCCAAAACATCAGGGAACCTCTGCCATGTTTGACTGTAGGGACCGTGTTCTTTTCTTTGAATGCCTCTTTTTTTTTCCTGTACATTCTATGTTGATGCTTTTTCCCAAAAAGCTCTACTTTTGTCTCATCTGACCAGAGAACATTCTTCCAAAACGTTTTCGGCTTTCTCAGGTAAGTTTTGGCAAACTCCAGCCTGGCTTTTTTATGTCTCGGGGTAAGAAGTGGGGTCTTCCTGGGTTTCCTACCATACAGTCCCTTTTCATTCAGACGACGATGGATAGTATGGGTTGACACTGTTGTACCCTCGGACTGCAGGGCAGCTTGAACTTGTTTGGATGTTAGTCGAGGTTCTTTTTCCACCATCCGCACAATCTTGCGTTGAAATCTCTCGTCAATTTTTCTTTTCCGTCCACATCTAGGGAGGTTAGCCACAGTGTCAAGTGCTTTAAACTTCTTGATGACACAGGAACATTCAGGTCTTTGGAGATGGACTTGTAGCCTTGAGATTGCTCATGCTTTCTCACAATTTGGTTTCTCAAGTCCTCAGACAGTTCTTTGGTCTTCTTTCTTTTCTCCATGCTCAATGTGGTACACACAAGGACACAGGACAGAGGTTGAGTCAACTTTAATCCATGTTAACTGGCTGCAAGTGTGATTTAGTTATTGCCAACACCTGTTAGGTGCCACAGGTAAGTTACAGGTGCTGTTAATTACATGAATTAGAGAAGCATCACATGATTTTTCAAACAGTGCCAATACTTTTGTCCATCCCCTTTTTTAGGTTTGGTGTGGAATTATATCCAATTTGGCTTTAGGACAATTCTTTTTGTGTTTTTTCATTGTAGACAAATTAAATGAAGATAATAATACCAAAGAATTTGTGATTCCAATCATTTTCAGGAAGAAACTGAGCATTATCTGACAGAATTGCAGGGGTGCCAATACTTTTGGCCACCACTGTATAGTAACATTAATTTAAAATGTAGGAGTGCTTTCCCTTTATAGCCATGTCCTGACTTAAATAACTGATGTAGGTATCTAATAAATGGACAATCCCTATTAAGTCAGATTGTCCCAATAGGGTGTTTGAAAACGTTTTTCTAAACTAGACAATCCCTTTAAGTTACTAAAACAATAAAGATAAAAAAGTTGTTCGATTCCTAGTCTACCATTTCCTTTCATATTCTAGACATTAAATCTTGACACCTGCAATTAATTCATCAACTCTGGTAGATAATTATCTGTGTAGAAAAATATGTATACAATTATGTATGCATATAATACCTATTTCAGTTGCCGTATTACATTGCTTTAATATTTTTTTGGGGAATAGTATGTTGTTCCACTGCTTACATAGTTAACATACTTTTGTGTTATACAGTTCACTGAATTACACTTGACATTGATAATGGTTATGTATAAATTTTGGCAATTGGCACTTTTTAATTAAAACTTAATAATACTAGTAAAGGGAAACACAGCTATAAAATGGATTTAATCCAAGATGGTACAAAATCTAATCTTGTCTACATAGAATTGTAAAAGTTTTAGAAGGGAGCTGCTTTTGTCTGCAAACCACCTTGGAATAGAAGGTCAGATTTCATCAGAATTATTACAATAAAGGCAAAAAATATGAACGTACATGTCAAACATATTATCAGCTCTCCTATTTTTAACAATAAAAGGATGTTGAAAAAAGTGATAAGATACAATAAAGTTGGAAAAAAGAGAAAGAATTAATGAGTTAAGAAATAAGGGAGATATCAGGCTTAGCTTTAGTATATCATGTACCAAGCCTTTGAATACAGGACAAAAATACAACAATGTATTGTAATTTGACTCTTGACGAAGATCTTGCTATCTGATATGCTGTAGACCTATTCTGTCTTGCTCACTGATGTTTTACCATCTTGTTCTAGTCATTCAATAATAGAGAATGACTTAGTATACATAAATGATCTACGCACAGAGAATTCTAGTTTACTATATATTTAAAGTCATAATTTAAAGGTTCTGTGCTTCAAGGAAAAAATCAGTATGTGCTACTTATTATTTCATCACCTCAATAATTCGGCAACAATTAGCAGTTTCCCGGTTGCTTGGTTATTTGTAGAATATTTTGTAAATTTTATTTTATTTAGCCACAAATACCAAATATTATTTTATATCTAGTCTTGGACTAAGCCTCTGACTTTTGGGGACCTTTTAAAAAATAATTGCTCTGGAAAGAGACTCAGCTCAAAAAAATTTAACAAATAATTGTTCACCAACATATTTTTATGATTTGTGAAGCTATCATTATAATTTATGATTTGAATTTTACAGCACAGAAGCTTAGTAGTGGCTCCTGCCATAGGCTATTTTGCCCATAAAGCAAGGTAGTAACAACATGAGATGAGAAAGCAGGCATTTACAGAATTAAGAACAGAGCCAAATCCCTGATCAATATCTAATGTTTGTGAATAAATGCTATGGGAAAGTATTTTTTTTATGAAATTTGACTTAATAAATAGAAAATAAGTTAAAAAATGAAACAGTAAAAAGAAAACATAAAGCGAGTAAAGAATAGACAGTCCTAATTATCCCACATGTTACAGTATATAGAATTTAGAAATATAATACATGAATTGCCCAAAGAAAGAGTAGTAAACTTAAAAAACAAAGCACAAATTATAGTTACATTCCGAAAAGAAATTTCTCACTAAAAGCAATGATGGCATATCATTACACTGTTTGGTCAGTATTTTACATCAGTATTTATAAGCCAAAATCAGGAGTGGGTGATAAATACAGAATTGGTGACGTGTTTCTATTATACTTTTCCTCTGATTGTTCCACTCCTGATTTTGGCTTAAAAATACTGAGGTAAAATGCTGAAAAAATACTGAACCTGTGAACATGGCCTTAGGCCATGGCCCCACTGTCAGTATTTGGTCAGTATTCGGTCAGTATTTTTTCTCAGGAGTGGGAGCCAAAACCAGGTGACGACCAATCAGAGAAAAGGTATAATAGAAACAAGTCACCAATTCTGCATTTATCACTCATTCCTGGTTTTGGCTCCCACTCCTGTGAAAAAATACTGACCAAATACTGATAGTGGGACCATGGCCTTAAACTTTTTTCAGCAGTGTTGGATGGCTGTTTCTTGGGCCCACCGAAGCAAAGGATTTTAAGCCCTACTTTTAAATGTAGAACATATTAAATTATACTTGTATTATTATACATACAGGTCATTTCATAAATACCTTCTAGTTATTTGCGAATCAACCCATGAAAAATATTACTTTTAAATGGGTTTGATTTCTGCTGAACCTTAGGGTTCAATTTACTGTGTGTGTGATTCTCTGGTGTAGCCACTAGATCGTGGTTGTCAGATCATTTGGAACCCAAGCACCACATTGCATGCAATGTCTTTATTCATACTGACACATACTTCAGATACCAATCTTCTGTTCCTTTCCATAAAGTAAAGCATTATTATATCACATACTACCCCACTTGTGACAGCCATGCTCCAAGTCTGCCGGATTTCAATTGTTTGCAGGAGACAAGAATACAAACAACATCAGCAATGCCCTTTATTAGTGTTTTCTGGGAGTTTAAAAAATAGCATAACAACAGGTAATGTGAATAAAATTAACTAATACAATGCTGTTAGATCTCACTCAACTTATGTGGTAGATCTGGTGGTCCCATAGGTCTTTGCATGGCACAAAACAGCTGAAGCTATTAATTATCTATGGTGGTCACAATAGAAGTAATAGAAGTACGCAGAAACAAAGATTGGTGAGGACTACCGTAACGGAGATTTAAAAAGGAGAGTATTGTCTTCTTAATATATGAACAGTATTTATCACATTTCCTATTGCTTTACTAATTTATAACACTTCAGGAAAAAAATTATAGGGTATGTTTATATGAAACTTATCCATACAGTAACAAAATATGAACCTATTCGCATGTATTTAGCTGCAGACTTGTTTTCAGATTTGCTGCAGATGTTATCCTCTGCATTACAAATGTTGAAATCTGCAGTAATAATCTGCAAAATAATTACATAATATGGATGACAATTTTTTTGGTAATGATTATCATCAAAGCTTCTTATACTGTAACCAAAAACCCTAAAATAATAATTTTATTATACGTTTAAAAATTAAGGAAAATAAATAACATAGGCAAGGTAATTGTAGAAAAATTAGATACAACATATAAAAAATTCTAGGCATGGGTAAACCCACTAGATAACCCTAGATGATATCCTAGGTATATGTAATACCTGTCCGCGGATCAAACGGGGTCATCGAGTAATAGGTACCTTCGATAATCAGTACGAGCTAGTGTACATGATTTTAAGAAAACACTGGGGGGTTCTACTGGCCACCACAGACCTGAAATGTGGCTTCAACAGTTCCCACTATTACCTTTAGTGGGTTTTTTTTGCATGTTAGCCACTCGTTTGGATCCCTGTAGCCTTTACTTTTTTCATGTTTGTTATATTGTAAAAAGCAGTGGATTTTTGACCTGAATAATGCAGACAGAAATCTGGATGGAACATATATTTTATACAAAATAAAATACAAACATATACAGTACAGACCAAAAGTTTGGACACACCTTCTGATTTAAAGATTTTTCTGTATTTTCATGACTATGAAAATTGTACATTCACACTGAAGGCATCAAAACTATGAATTAACACATGTGGAATTATATACTTAACAAAAAAGTGTGAAACAACTGAAAATATGTCTTATGTTCTAGGTTCTTCAAAGTAGCCACCTTTTGCTTTGATAACTGCTTTGCATACTCTTGGCATTCTCTTGATGAGCTTCAAGAGGTAGTCACCGGAAATGGTTTTCACTTCACAGGTGTGCCCTGTCAGGTTTAATAAGTGGGATTTCTTGCCTTATAAATGGGGTTGGGACCATCAATTGTGTTGTGCAGAAGTCTGGTGGATCCACAGCTAATAGTCCTACTGAATAGACTGTTAGAGTTTGTATTATGGCAAGAAAAAAGCAGCTAAGTAAAGAAAAACGAGTGGCCATCATTACTTTGAGAAATGAAGGTCAGTCAGTGCGAAAAATTGGGCAAACTTTGAAAGTGTCCCCAAGTGCAGTTGCAAAAACCATCAAGCGCTACAAAGAAACTGGCTCACATGAGGACCGCCCCAGGAAAGGAAGACCAAGTGTCACCTTTGCTTCTGAGGATAAGTTTATCCGAGTCACCAGCCTCAGAAATCGCAGGTTAACAGCAGCTCAGATTAGAGACCAGGTCAATGCCACACAGAGTTCTAGCAGAAGACACATCTCTTCAACAACTGTTAAGAGGAGACTTTGTGCAGCAGGCCTTCATGGTAAAATAGCTGCCAGGAAACCACTGCGAAGGACAGGCAACAAGCAGAAGAGACTTGTTTGGGCTAAAGAACACAAGGAATGGACATTAGACCAGTGGAAATCTGAGCTTTGGTCTGATGAGTCCAAATTTGAGATCTTTGGTTCCATCCACCGTATCTTTGTGCGACGCAGAAAAAAATGAACGGATGGACTCTACATGCCTGGCTCCCACCGTGAAGTATGGATGAGGAGGTGTGATGGTGTGGGGGTGTTTTTCTGGTGACACTCTTGGAGATTTATTCAAAATTGAAGGAATACTGAACCAGCATGGCTACCACAGCATCTTGCAGCGGCATGCTATTGCATCTGGTTTGCATTTAGTTTGACCATCATTTATTTTTCTTTCAACAGGACAATGACCCCAAGCACACCTCCAGGCTGTGTAAGGACTATTTGACCATGAAGGATTGTGATGGGGTGCTACGCCAGATGACCTGGCCACCACAGTCACCAGACCTGAACCCAATCGAGATGGTTTTGGGTGAGCTGGACCGCAGAGTGAAGGCAAAATGGCCAACAAGTGCTAAGCATCTCTTTGAACTCCTTAAAGATTTTTGGAAGACCATTCCCGGTGACTACCTCTTGAGGCTCATCAAGAGAATGGCAAGAGTGTGCAAAGCAGTCATCAAAGCAAAAGGTGGCAACTTTCAAGAACCTAGTATATAAGACATATTTTCAGCTGTTTCACACTTTTTTGTTAAGTATATAATAACAGAAAAATCTTTAAATGAGAAGGTGTGTCCAAATTTTTGGTCTGTACTGTACATTTTATACACATTTACTCAATTAAATCTGCAATATACTACATGCATCATGCTGGTAAATACTATACAATTGTGTTAGCCTAGCCTCACACATTTAGGTTCACACATTAAGTGTCTTCCACAGCAAAGCTCTGGACATGCCCACTAAGGTACGAATTAATCAAGCGTGGCATTTTATATGCTAGTCTTTATGAAAACTCGACTGGAGTAAGATAAATCAAATATACTCCTAATAAATTTTAAGTATATTTGGGCCTGCCCATGCACCAGAGTCTAAAAATCTGCCTCTGCAGATTTATTTCTAACATAACAAGAGCTGACATTACATTTTCTACCACAAATTTTAGTAAATCTATCAGGCTGTAAGTTTTGTGTTGTGAAGAGAGTATAGGTCAGTGGTTATTGCACTGGCTTCTTGACATAGAATTTTGGGTTCAAGTCCCATCAGCGAACAGTGACTTTTTTTTATTATTATTACAGTTGTAAAAGTCACTTGTCTGGATCACATGTCAGGATCACTTGTCAGGATCACTTGTCAAGATCACTTGTCAGAATTACATGTCAGGATCACTTGTCAGAATCACTTGTCAAAATCACTTGTCAGAATCACTTGTCAGAATCATTTGTCAGAATCAGTTCTCAGACAGGGTATTTAGACTCAAAGTGACATCATTCTGTTGTTTGATTTTGATATCTGATCATGTCCGAAAATGGACACTGTAACCCATTAATTGGCATTTAGTGACAACAGTTAATTTTACAATAATAGCACATACAGATCAGATTACATACAAACAAGGTAGTGAACAATATGGCAAAAAATGATATAGACATAAAAGTTGCAAAATAACAAAACATTGCTGAAAGGATTTATATGCAGTAAAATACATAAAGGGAGCAATATTATGCATATGTCTCTTACAGTCTTATATTCCACAGGAACAAAGGATTGAACATGTTAAATAGAGATGAGCGTTGTTCTACTCGAACTGTTCGCCAATCTCAAATTCGAGCTGTTTTGGGCGGTGTTCGAGCCGTTCGGCGAACACGAACAATTTGAGAAAAATTCAGCTGTTCGAGGTTATGTTCGATAACTGTTCGTGCACCAAAATCATAACTGGATTTTTTCTCAGTAATGATGAAAATTAATGTTAATACGCAGTTTGAGTGTACAGCGGGTTGGGGGGAGGGGCAGGGGATGGATCTCTGCAGGAACAATGAAGATCTCCATTTTTTTTTCTCTTTCCCGCATTTACAGTGGGGAGGTGCAATCTGTCAGCCTATCAGCAGCGCACACACGGAGCGAAGTGCTTTTTTTCACACAAGCAAGGGCATGTGTCATTGGCAGTGTATGTCACATGTTCTTGCCCTATAAGACCAAGCCATTTTCCCCGTCGCCACCATTTTCTCACTGCTGCAGCTGCGTGTTAGACGGCACCGCTGTTGCTGTGTGCGCTATACCTTGTTAATTTCAAGCCAATTTTCGCACAAATATACAGATAGCTTGGGAGTAGGGAATAGTTGTGATTGCAGTCCTTTTAAGGACTAGGTTACAGCATTTCCTACGACTTTTATCAGGGAGGTCTGTGCTCTTAAATAGATAGGTTGTGGGAGTAAAGACTAATTGTAATTGGAGTCCTTTTCAGGACTAGGTTACATGAGTTCCTATCAGTTTTTGCCAGGCAGGTCTGTGTCAGTGCTGTGCAAGTTAATTTAACAGCATTTGGCTGAATCTAGCAAAGCTAATCCTTTTTGGCCTATTGCAGAGTGTGTTAGTCAGTGGAGTAGCCTATCTGTGTTGCAAGATATACCACCTGTGTATAGAATACCAATTTTTTTACTGCACCTAGTGAAGTAAAATCTTTTGGGCATAGCATCATTCTATTAGTCCATCTATACTGACCTCCATCAGGTTGCAAATTAAAACTAATTTTTATCTGCATCTACAGTACCTCTGAAAAAATATTTGGGCTTCTAGCTGTGTGTGGGATTTGTTGTATTAGTCCATCTATACTGACCTCCATCAGGTTGCAAACTGAATATATTTTTTTCTGCATCTACCTCTGAAAAAATATTTGGGCTTCTAGCAGTGTGTGGGACTTGTTGTATTAGTCCATCTATACTGACCTCCATCAGGTTGCAAACTGAATATATTTTTTTCTGCATCTACCTCTGAAAAAATATTTGGCCTTCTAGTAGTGTGTCGGACTTTCTCTATTAGTCCATCTATACTGACCTCCATCAGGTTGCAAATTAAAAATAATTTTTATCTGCATCTACAGTACCTCTGAAAAAATATTTGGGCTTCTAGCTGTGTGCGGGACTTGTTGTATTAGTCCATCTATACTGACCTCCATCAGGTTGCAAACTGAATATATTTTTTTCTGCATCTACCTCTGAAAAAATATTTGGCCTTCTAGTAGTGTGTCGGACTTTCTCTATTAGTCCATCTATACTGACCTCCATCAGGTTGCAAATTAAAAATAATTTTTATCTGCATCTACAGTACCTCTGAAAAAATATTTGGGCTTCTAGCTGTGTGCGGGACTTGTTGTATTAGTCCATCTATACTGACCTCCATCAGGTTGCAAACTGAATATATTTTTTTCTGCATCTACCTCTGAAAAAATATTTGGCCTTCTAGTAGTGTGTCGGACTTTCTCTATTAGTCCATCTATACTGACCTCCATCAGGTTGCAAATTAAAAATAATTTTTATCTGCATCTACAGTACCTCTGAAAAAATATTTGGGCTTCTAGCTGTGTGCGGGACTTGTTGTATTAGTCCATCTATACTGACCTCCATCAGGTTGCAAACTGAATATATTTTTTTCTGCATCTACCTCTGAAAAAATATTTGGCCTTCTAGTAGTGTGTCGGACTTTCTCTATTAGTCCATCTATACTGACCTCCATCAGGTTGCAAATTAAAAATAATTTTTATCTGCATCTACAGTACCTCTGAAAAAATATTTGGGCTTCTAGCTGTGTGCGGGACTTGTTGTATTAGTCCATCTATACTGACCTCCATCAGGTTGCAAACTGAATATATTTTTTTCTGCATCTACCTCTGAAAAAATATTTGGCCTTCTAGTAGTGTGTCGGACTTTCTCTATTAGTCCATCTATACTGACCTCCATCAGGTTGCAAATTAAAAATAATTTTTATCTGCATCTACAGTACCTCTGAAAAAATATTTGGGCTTCTAGCTGTGTGCGGGACTTGTTGTATTAGTCCATCTATACTGACCTCCATCAGGTTGCAAACTGAATATATTTTTTTCTGCATCTACCTCTGAAAAAATATTTGGCCTTCTAGTAGTGTGTCGGACTTTCTCTATTAGTCCATCTATACTGACCTCCATCAGGTTGCAAATTAAAAATAATTTTTATCTGCATCTACAGTACCTCTGAAAAAATATTTGGGCTTCTAGCTGTGTGCGGGACTTGTTGTATTAGTCCATCTATACTGACCTCCATCAGGTTGCAAACTGAATATATTTTTTTCTGCATCTACCTCTGAAAAAATATTTGGCCTTCTAGTAGTGTGTCGGACTTTCTCTATTAGTCCATCTATACTGACCTCCATCAGGTTGCAAATTAAAAATAATTTTTATCTGCATCTACAGTACCTCTGAAAAAATATTTGAGCTTCTAGCTGTGTGCGGGACTTGTTGTATTAGTCCATCTATACTGACCTCCATCAGGTTGCAAACTGAATATATTTTTTTCTGCATCTACCTCTGAAAAAATATTTGGCCTTCTAGTAGTGTGTCGGACTTTCTCTATTAGTCCATCTATACTGACCTCCATCAGGTTGCAAATTAAAAATTATTTTTATCTGCATCTACAGTACCTCTGAAAAAATATTTGGGCTTCTAGCTGTGTGTGGGACTTGTTGTATTAGTCCATCTATACTGACCTCCATCAGGTTGCAAACTGAATATATTTTTTTCTGCATCTACGTCTGAAAAAATATTTGGCCTTCTAGTAGTGTGTCGGACTTTCTCTATTAGTCCATCTATACTGACCTCCATCAGGTTGCAAATTAAAAATAATTTTTATCTGCATCTACAGTACCTCTGAAAAAATATTTGGGCTTCTAGCTGTGTGTGGGACTTGTTGTATTAGTCCATCTATACTGACCTCCATCAGGTTGCAAACTGAATATATTTTTTTCTGCATCTACCTCTGAAAAAATATTTGGCCTTCTAGTAGTGTGTCGGACTTTCTCTATTAGTCCATCTATACTGACCTCCATCAGGTTGCAAATTAAAAATAATTTTTATCTGCATCTACAGTACCTCTGAAAAAATATTTGGGCTTCTAGCTGTGTGCGGGACTTGTTGTATTAGTCCATCTATACTGACCTCCATCAGGTTGCAAACTGAATATATTTTTTTCTGCATCTACCTCCGAAAAAATATTTGGCCTTCTAGTAGTGTGTCGGACTTTCTCTATTAGTCCATCTATACTGACCTCCATCAGGTTGCAAATTAAAAATAATTTTTATCTGCATCTACAGTACCTCTGAAAAAATATTTGGGCTTCTAGCTGTGTGCGGGACTTGTTGTATTAGTCCATCTATACTGACCTCCATCAGGTTGCAAACTGAATATATTTTTTTCTGCATCTACCTCTGAAAAAATATTTGGCCTTCTAGTAGTGTGTCGGACTTTCTCTATTAGTCCATCTATACTGACCTCCATCAGGTTGCAAATTAAAAATAATTTTTATCTGCATCTACAGTACCTCTGAAAAAATATTTGGGCTTCTAGCTGTGTGCGGGACTTGTTGTATTAGTCCATCTATACTGACCTCCATCAGGTTGCAAACTGAATATATTTTTTTCTGCATCTACCTCTGAAAAAATATTTGGCCTTCTAGTAGTGTGTCGGACTTTCTCTATTAGTCCATCTATACTGACCTCCATCAGGTTGCAAATTAAAAATAATTTTTATCTGCATCTACAGTACCTCTGAAAAAATATTTGGGCTTCTAGCTGTGTGCGGGACTTGTTGTATTAGTCCATCTATACTGACCTCCATCAGGTTGCAAACTGAATATATTTTTTTCTGCATCTACCTCTGAAAAAATATTTGGCCTTCTAGTAGTGTGTCGGACTTTCTCTATTATTCCATCTATACTGACCTCCATCAGGTTGCAAATTAAAAATAATTTTTATCTGCATCTACAGTACCTCTGAAAAAATATTTGGGCTTCTAGCTGTGTGTGGGACTTGTTGTATTAGTCCATCTATACTGACCTCCATCAGGTTGCAAACTGAATATATTTTTTTCTGCATCTACCTCTGAAAAAATATTTGGCCTTCTAGTAGTGTGTCGGACTTTCTCTATTAGTCCATCTATACTGACCTCCATCAGGTTGCAAATTAAAAATAATTTTTATCTGCATCTACAGTACCTCTGAAAAAATATTTGGGCTTCTAGCTGTGTGCGGGACTTGTTGTATTAGTCCATCTATACTGACCTCCATCAGGTTGCAAACTGAATAGATTTTTTTCTGCATCTACCTCTGAAAAAATATTTGGCCTTCTAGTAGTGTGTCGGACTTTCTCTATTAGTCCATCTATACTGACCTCCATCAGGTTGCAAATTAAAAATAATTTTTATCTGCATCTACAGTACCTCTGAAAAAATATTTGGGCTTCTAGCTGTGTGTGGGACTTGTTGTATTAGTCCATCTATACTGACCTCCATCAGGTTGCAAACTGAATATATTTTTTTCTGCATCTACCTCTGAAAAAATATTTGGCCTTCTAGTAGTGTGTCGGACTTTCTCTATTAGTCCATCTATACTGACCTCCATCAGGTTGCAAATTAAAAATATTTTTTATCTGCATCTACAGTACCTCTGAAAAAATATTTGGGCTTCTAGCTGTGTGCGAGACTTGTTGTATTAGTCCATCTATACTGACCTCCATCAGGTTGCAAACTGAATATATTTTTTTCTGCATCTACCTCTGAAAAAATATTTGGCCTTCTAGTAGTGTGTCGGACTTTCTCTATTAGTCCATCTATACTGACCTCTATCAGGTTGCAAATTAAAAATAATTTTTATCTGCATCTATAGTACCTCTGAAAAAATATTTGGGCTTCTAGCTGTGTGCGGGACTTGTTGTATTAGTCCATCTATACTGACCTCCATCAGGTTGCAAATTCAAAATAATTTTTTTCTGCATCTAACCCAGCCAATAGTTTTGGCCTAATACCACAGTTTGGCCACTGAGCTCTGCTCGGTTACCATCCATTGTTTTATTGTGCAAACAACTCCAGAGTTGTGAATTAGTTAACCACCAAAATGAGTGGAAAAAGGCCTGCTGCTGGTGGAAAGGGGAATAGGCGTGTTGGGAAGGGGAAAAAAGGTTGTGTCCGTGGGGTAGGTGTTAAAGCAACAGTAACATCTGCAGAAGAAAGACCATCTTCCAGCCAAACTAAAATGTCTACTTCTTTTAGCGGACAATGTGATAAGATCCCTTTCTTACGGCCACGCCAATCGCTACAAATTCCAGATGAGGCACAAAAACAGCAGGTGCTTCAACGGATATCAAGTGCTCCTTTAAGTGGGCTCTCCTCCACATCAACTTCAACATCACAAATACTCCAGTCCTCAAAGGTGTCACCCAAATCGCACTTGCTTCCTCACAGCTCCCAAATCTCCAGCTGCCCGTCTGAGTATGAGGTAGAACAGATGGTTGAGTCTGCAGAGCTGTCTACTCATACTATAGCCTGGGAATCAGAGGTCGACTCCAGCGCTTCTGTGAATCCAGACGAGGAAATGATCTGCACTGATGCCCAGAATCTTTATGAGTCGGATCCAGGACCAGACGCAGAAGGTTCTGACCATAATGTAGACCCTCATTCCCAAACTGTAACTCCTGTTGGTGGAGACAATGAGGAAGACGATGATAAGACTCAAATACCTGATTGGAGCGACAACTTTAGTTTTTTGTCAGGGCAGGAACAGGTTGGCTCTGAGGACGACGGGTGTGATAACGCACAGGGTGATGATGATGAGGTCGGAGATCCCACTTACTGTCAACCCACAGTCAGCCAAGAGATGAGGTCAGCAGAGGAGGTGGAGGAAGATGCTAGTGACGACGAGGTCAGGTTGCGCCTTCCTGGACAGAGACGTAGTACTGGAAGCACGTCAACAACTGCATCCTGAAACACAACTCTGCCTCTCACCACAAGTCGTGGTGGCTCTTCTGGTCGCATGGGTGCTAAGCCTTGCATAGCCTGGGCATTTTTTCAGATCGATAAAGATGACCCAACTCGTGTTATCTGTAACATTTGTCAGCAAAAGCTAAGTAGAGGCCAAAAAATACATAGTTTGAGTACTTCATGCATGAACCGGCACATGGACATGAAGCATAAGTTGCAGTGGGAAGCTCAGTGTGCTACAATGCGGCCTAGCCGGCCGGGCCAACCATCGTCTGCCATATCTTGTGCATCCGCGGCCTCTTCATCCTCTGTGACTGGGGGGACAGCAGTCACACCTGTTTTGGGGCGCAGACCTGCCACCTCTTTACCCGCAACAGCCAGCGTGATTGGCAGATCATCATTTTCTTTGGAGGTGGTAACACCAGCTGGTGTTGAGCGCTGTCCAACATCGATAGCACCACCTTTGGATGAAGGCAACCTAACATGTCCGCCTGCATCTTCCTCACAGACCGGCAGTTTGCCGGGGACACCCTTATCAACCCCGTCTAAGCACAATAGCCAGCCCTCGGTCCCTCAGATGTGGACAAGTAAAAGACCATTTCCTCCTAGCCATGAGAAAGCTAAGAGGTTGAATTTCACCATGTGCAAGCTCTTGGCTACAGAAATGCTGCCTTTCCGCCTGGTGGACACAGAGGATTTTCGAGACCTTATGTCCGTCGCAGTGCCCCAGTACCAGATGCCCAGTCGGCACTACTTCTCAAAGAAAGGTGTGCCTGCGCTCCACCAGCATGTCGCACACAACATCACCGCTTCTTTGAGAAACTCTGTGTGTGACAGGGTGCATTTCACCACAGACACTTGGACGAGTAGGCATGGACAGGGGCGTTACATGTCGCTGACTGGGCACTGGGTAACTATGGTGACAGCAGGACAAGGGGCTGCTGTCCAAGTCTTGCCGTCCCCACGAGTTGTGCGTCAATCCTCTTTATGTCAAAGTTCCTCCACTGCTTCTGCCTCCTCAACCTCCTCTCGGTCTTCCACCTGCACCCAAAGCCTGTCTGGTCATGCCACAAGCTTTCTAACTGCGCAGAAGGGATCCTGCACACCTCCTTACTATGCTGGCAGTAGGGCTCAACGTCATCAGGTGGTTTTTACATTGAAATGTCTGGGAAATGTGAGTCACACAGCTGAGGAGTTGTGGTCAGCTCTGGAGAACCAATTTCATGAATGGTTGTCTCCACTGGACCTGAAACCAGGGAAGGCCGTGTGCGACAATGCTGCAAACCTGGGTGCGGCCCTTCGCCGGGGCAATGTCACACACGTGCCTTGTATGGCTCACGTGTTGAACCTGGTTGTCCAGCAATTTTTAGCCCACTATCCCAGACTAGATGGCCTTCTGCAGAGGGCACGGTCGCTGTGTGCTCACTTCCGCCGTTCGCATCCCGCAGCTCAGCGACTTACATCTCTACAGAAGTCGTTGGGCCTGCCACTTCACCGGCTAAATTGCGATGTTCCTACCCGGTGGAATTCAACTCTGCACATGTTGCAGCGACTGTGGCAGCACCGACAAGCCCTGGTGCAATACGTTCTGACGTATAGCCTGGGCCAACGAGATTCAGAGGTGGGGCAAATCACGCTGGAGGAGTGGTCTCAGATCAGGGACCTATGCACCCTTCTGCACAGTTTTGAAATGGCGACGAAGATGTTTAGTGCTGACGATGCCATTATCAGCATGACTATTCCAGTGATTTACATGCTGGAGCACATGTTAAACAGAATTCGGAGTCAGGTGGTGGCACAAGAGGAGGTGGAGGAAGTAGAGGAGGAGGAGTTGTATGCGGAAGGGCTAACATCTGCAAGGTCCAGAAGGTCGGCAGCTCCAAGGCGGCAGGCATGTGAGGGTGGGGGAGATGGTTTTACCAGGGCGCATGGTAGCAGCCAAACTAGTGAGGAAGGTGCAGGAGCCCAGGAAGAAGTGGAGGACGAACTGATGGAAGACTCATCAGATGAGGGAGACCTTGATCACATTTCTGTTGTGCGAGGTTGGGGGGAGAGGACAGAGGAAGGAAGCATGATTGTTACCTCGCCACCAACACAACAGGGACTTGGTGCTCCTGGATGCGCAACACACATGAGTGCCTTCTTGCTGCACTACCTGCAACATGACCCTCGAATTGTGAGAATTAGAAATAATCCTGACTACTGGGTTGCCACACTGTTAGATCCCCGGTACAAAAGTAAATTTGCAGAAATTATTCCTGCCATAGAAAGGGATGCACGCATGCAGGAGTATCAGCAGAGACTGTTGCAGAATCTTACATGTGCTTTTCCACAAAATACCAGTGGTGCACGTAGTGAATCTCACAGTTCCAACTTGCCAACCGTGGGACCGTCAAGTGTTCAGCACTCAAACCGTAACAGAACCACAGTATCTGCTGGTAACATCAATTTTGCGGAATCATTTCACCACTTTTTTAGCCCATCCTTTGCAAGGCCACAGGAGACAAGAAGTCTGACACATAGTCAACGCCTAGAGACGATGGTACAGGAGTATCTCCAAGTAAACAGTGAAGCCACGACTGTGTCACTGGACCCTTGCTCTTTTTGGGCTTCCAATCTGGATAAATGGCCGGAGCTAGCCACTTACGCCTTGGAGATCTTGTCATGCCCCGCAGCCAGCGTTCTGTCTGAACGTGTGTTCAGCGCTGCTGGTGGTGTGCTGACAGATAAGCGCACGCGGCTCTCCACTGATAATGTAGACAGACTCACGTTCATAAAGATGAACAAATCATGGATCTGAAACGACTTTTCTACCCCTGTGTCATCCTGGGGAGAGTAAAAGCTTGATGATTGGTTAAAATCACCCTACCAAACGTTTTAAGCTTTCAAATTACTAATCATGTTTATCTGTATCTTGACTGGAAAATAATTTTGGCTTTGTAGCAGTGTGCAGCACTGATCCTATTAGGCCATCTATAATAAGCTCCACCAGATTTAAAATTAAAAATAATTTTTAGCTTCATCTAGCCCGGAAAATAATTTTGGGGCTCTGAGATGCGCAAGACACATAAGTGCCTTCTTGCTGCACTACCTGCAGCATGACCCTCATATTGTCAGAATTCGAAGTAATCATGACTACTGGGTTGCCACACTCTTAGATCCCCCAAACTTTTCGATCAACCTTTTCATTTTAATAAAGACCAAAAAAATGGTCATTTTTGAAATTATAAGCATTAGCAGGTTGTTAGAAACTGAAATCAAACAGTTTTCAACTCAAAACTTTATTCTAGGTGATGTTACATTTTCACATAGGACCCCTTGTTCGAAAGGAGCTTCTGAACTCTCTCGTCCATTGAATTTGTCAGGTTTTGGATGGTTTCTGCTTCAATTGTTTTGCATGAGGACAGAATACCCTCCCAGAGCTGTTGCTTAGATGTGAACTGCCTCCCGCCATCAAAGACACTCCTTTTAATGATGCTCCAAAGGTTCGGAATGGGGTAGAGGACAGGGGAGCATGGGGGTCACACCATAAGTTTGTCCCCTTTTATGCCCATATCAGCCAGAGATGCAGATGTTTTATGTGCAGCATGAGATGGTGCATTATCATGCAGAAAAATGATCTTGCTGTGAAATACACGGTTCTTCTTCTTGAACCATGGCAGGAAGTGCTGTTTGAGAAAATCCACATACATTATGGAGTTCATCTTTAGCGCCTTCAGGGATCCTAAAGGGGCCGACAATCTCTCTCCCCATGATTCCAGCCCAAAACATTACTCCACCTCCTCCTTGTTGGCGCTGTAGCCGTGTTTGCGTGGGGTGTCCATCAACCAGCCATCCTCCACTCCATCCATCTGGACCATCGAGCGCTGCACGGCACTCATCCGTGAACAAAACAGTTTTGAAATCAGTCTTCATGTAATGTTTGGCCCACTGGAGCCGTTTCTGCTTGTGTGAAGTGGATAGAGGAGGTCGACAGGATGGCGTATGCACAGCTGCAAACCTCTGAAGGACCCTGCATCTTGTTGTTCGGGGGACGTTGGAGGCACAAGCAGCTTCAAAAACTTGTCTGCTGCTATGACAAGGCTTTTTTGCCGCTGCTCTTTCAACCTGACGTAATTGCCTGTAGGAAAGAGTCCTCAATTTGCCCTTATCAGCACGCACACGTGTGTACTGTGAATCAGCTACATACTTCTTGATTGCCAAGACACTTCATCCTGATCATCGCACAATGTTGATTGTAGTCATGCCTTGACCTAAACACTCCACAATTTGTTGCTTCTCAGCAGCCGACACATCCTTTTTCTTTCCCATTTTGGCAGAAAATGTAGGCTGCTGAATAATGTGAGAGAGCCTTCTTAAGTAGTCTTGCCTTTCATTGGACACACCTGACAAACTAATTAGCACTGGTGTCTGCAATTGCTTACAGTGATATAAAGAGCCCTGACACACATCACCATCAATGAGTTTAACTGACAAACAAACAAATTCTTCCCTTATCACTCCTAAATACTTTTTGCATAATAATTTGGAACACAGTGTACATGTGCTTTTCCACAAAACACCAGTGGTTCACGTAGTGAATCTTACAGTTCTAACTTGCCAACCGTGGTCTGTATGGAGTTGTTGAATAAAGGGCCCAAAATTAAGATAACATAGATGGGAGAGGTCTCTATGAATAGGAATTCCTAAGTATTTGATACCCTGTGAGGGCCAGGCAAAGGGAAAGTTGGACTGGATGGAATCCTATATGGATTTGGGGAGGGAGACATCGAGGGCCTCAGACTTCGCTGAATTGATTTTAAAATTTGACCATGTAACAAAGTGATCTATTTCAGCCATAACAGCATGGATGGATATATGTGATTGAGTGATATATACTAGGACATCATCAGCAAATAGAGAGCACTTGTACTCGGTGCCTCCCACCTCAATCCACCTATTATTGGGGTTATGGCGAATTGATGAGAGCAGGTGCTCCGTCACTAGGATGTATAAGAGAGGGGACAGAGAACATCCCTGCCTTGTCCCATTGGTGATTGTGAAAGGTGATGAAAATGTTCTGACGCGCCCCCTGGGCCTTGGGACACCCGGAGCCGGACCCTTTTTGGTGGATGCTGGTGGTTGTAGTCTTCGTGGCGGCGACCCGGTTCCGTTGCTCAGGGCGGTCAAACCAGTGGCGGAACTATTTATGTGGTTTTGATGTTTAAATGTCCGACTACGCCACCCGTGGATTGCGGTCAGAGTGAACCGCCGCTACAGGGCAGACCGCTGAGGCTGGTGTTGTGGGTGCAGCAGAGCGTAGCATAACTCCCCACGGGAGGAGTATAGCCTCAGGGCAGTGTATGTGGAGGATGGGGGTGATGGTGCAGGGCAGCAGCAGTAACGACACGGAGTCAGTGATGCAGTCCAGGGCCTTTACTCACAGTTCTTATTATCCAGACCACGTCTGCAGGTAACGGCTGCCCACGTCGTACTGTGCTCACCAGGTGAGGGGCTCAGACAATTCCCAGATAACTTTGGAGCACTTCACAGGACCCCCTTTGTGTGTCCTTTGTCTGGCCTTTCTTACCAACACTTCTGTCCGGCTGCCTCGGGCCTCCTCTTGGTAAACTTGGCGCCAGTTTCCCTGACCCTATGTGGTGCCTTCCTAGCGGGTGTAGCGAGGGGTTGCGCCACATAAAATGTCAGAGCCTCCGGTTTCTAGCTGAGGGTCGTTTCCTGCCTCCACTAGTTCGGGGACCGGTCTCCCCCTTTGGCCTGACCCCTCCACGCAGGTGGATTCGGGCGTGCGGTGGCGACTCGCCCGTCCGCACCCCTGGGATCCCTTCATTCCTCGTTCCTGGAGCCTTCTCTGCTCCTCTTCCTTCCTTCTCCCTCTTCCAGGCCTGGGCCTCTGTTACTAGGCCCGCCTCTGGAGCAGAGCTCATGCAGAGCCCCTGCTCCCTCTCACTTCTGCTCAGGCTTCTCTGCACTGAACTAAGATGGTGCCCACCTTTTATACTCCCCTCTCAATGCACCCAGGAACTGCTTCCTCCCTGCTCCTGCACTACAGGGTTCCCCTTCCTCAGTGTTCCCTCCCCCCACTGCAGCCAGGGACAGGGACTGTCGTGCCCATCTCAGGGGCATATTGGTCGCCCTGCCCCACGGCAATGTGGTGTAATGCATGCAGGTGTCGGGGTCCTGATCCACACTCCATCCTTACCTGAGAGTGAGATATCACACCTCTGGGTGAGGTGCAATACGTCTGTAGCAACCGAGCCCTCAGGGTGCTACAGTTCCATTTATCTTCAGCCTAGGTGACGTATTGCGATACAGGGCCGTGATTTTGGCTATAAAAGGGTCCCCTAGACCCCTACCCCAAGCTTTTTAAGAGAATCATATATGGCGTGCCAGGAGACTCTATGGAATGCTTTCTCAGCATCCAACGAGAGTATCTAATTACAAATTTTTAACTGCATCTAGCCCAGGAAATACTTTGTGCCTAGTAGCAGTGTCTGCTAGTCAGCGGATTATCCCGGCTGTTAAGCAAGCTACACCACCTGTAGTTTAGACACTTAATTTTTTCAAAGGAAATGCTTCGGGACCATGGGATACTCAGTGAAGAGCATCAGGAGGCACCCCAAGGCATAGGGGCTGGGACTGGCAGTAGGATGCCTTGTGGTGGACAGCCGAGCTCGATCCTTATAAAAGCTTTTTAACTGCAGCAGCTTTAGTGGACGCTACTGGAGCTGGAATTACGCGGCTGCTGGCATGAGACTTGCCCTCCAATAGATCCTTGTAAATGGATTTAAAGTGTATTCATCCAAATTAGAGAGACAATTTAAATTAAAAAGCTTAGAGCTGCCTCCACCACAGGGGGGCTCGCTCGACCCACCAGCGGACAGGCACCAGTATTGGGAGAGGGGGGCTGGCCGTCAGGGTTCACCGCGGCTCTGGCACAAACCCGGCGACACGGAGGTGGCACGGGCAGGAGCGGACTGGCCGTGTCGGCTTCTCGCTTTTTGGATTTTAGAAGGGCATGACATGCCTATATCTGTGTCTCCCCCTCCTTTTACTCCTCCACCTCTTTTCTTTTCGCATGACTATATGTACTTGTCACTTTTCCATGTGTTAGTTGTGTCTTCTGAGCAGTTTGTCAGCTTTTGGACACCTTTGAAGGTGTTTTCTTTGTGTTTCTATGTGTTTTTGTTTGCCTGCCATTGGTTTTAACGGTGTTCGAAGGTGTTCGACGAACAGTTCGACGAACAGTTCGGCGAACACACGGGTGTTCGACGAACCGAACCGAACTCGAACACTACGGGGGTGGCTCAACACTAATGTTAAAATGCAGCATGGCTGATTCTTATTAGCTACAAATTCTGCCGCTAACATACAGTCAGGAATTCCTTATACAAATGAGATTGCACCACAAGTTTTGGATTTAGTTCACTTATCACTCATGAATATGGTCAGCTTTCATGGAAAGTAATGTAGACACTGCTAATAAATCCCAAAATCTCTCATTTTGCTCACTGAGAAGCGATTTTAATGACAGGCTACTTTAAATTGATGTATTATTTTTTCAAATCTAAAAAAAAAAAAGTCTGCTTTTGTACTAATTAAAGTAACAACATATAATGTTCAATAAAAGGTATCCAAAAAGTAATTTAAAAGTTAAAGGAGTAATGGTAATATTGAACATCCGGAACATCTGTTTCTTTCCAGCTTTGACAAATACGAGCTGTTAGCTCAAATGTAAAAATCCTACTTATGATGTTCTAAAGGATTGCAGCTTAATGTCAACCTTTCCAGAGATGCTGCTAAAACACCGAGCAGCATGAAACCGGGACAGCTTTCTTCATTACAAGCAAGTTTGTTCAACTTTGAAAAGCGGTTATTTTACATTAGCTCAGAAACAGCCTGGGAATGGGGCAAGACTTGATTTATCGCATTCTGCCTATCAATCAACAACAGTCACAGTTAAAGGGAATCTGTCAGTAGGATCAACTGTACTAAGCCATCTATATGAGCTTGCAGGGCATAGAAAATGTATTAAACTGATAACTTGATAACTCTGCACTGAGCCTCTCATCTAGCCAAATCAGTTCTCATACTTTGCACTGACGAGGGCCAACAAATTGAAACACTGTATATGCAAATTAAGATTCTGATTTGGCTTTTATCCTGAGTCATATTACACGACTCATTAAAGTGCTGATTGTGACTTGTAGGATTGCTGCTTCCAATAGATGATGCTATAGAGTTCAGTTCCTTTTTTTCTCTGAAGAGGCAATTTGCTTATTAAATTTCACAGAGGAGCATTGCACGGTGACTAAGCGTCCTTACCTTGACATGCCAGAGCTGGTATGTCACTCTTCACAAGGAGAAACATTACCCCTTAGACCTCAGTCCAGAGCCTCCGATCGAGCCAAATCAGTTCCCATACATTGCACTGATGAGGGCCAACAGCCCAAAACACCGTATCTGCAAATTGAGATTCTGATTTGGCTTTTATCCTACATCATATTGCACGACTCGTTAAAGGGTTGATTGTGACTTGTAGGATTGCTGCTTCCAATAGGTGGCGCTATAGTTCAATTACTTTTTTTTTTTGAAGAGGCAATTTGCCTATTAAATTTTCCAGAGGAGCATTGCACGGCGAATAAGCCTCCTTACCTTGATGTGCCAGACCCGGTATGTCATTCTCCACAAGGAGAAACTTTACCCCTTAGACCTAAGACCTAGACTTGTAATTTTGCACCTGAATTATGTTAACCAAGGGAGGACATATGATTGGTGCAACCTGTGCAGCTACACAGGTTCCCAAGATGTAAGGAGGCCCACTTCTACCTCCAAAGCAGGCAGGTGGATTTGTGCATTTTAATCCGTTATTGGACTGTAAAGCCCATTTACTGTTCTTCCACAGGGGCCCTCTTCTCGCCCCTGATGTCAACAGCATTGAAATGCCTCTTGTTGCTGACTAAATCTTCTTGCTGACACAAGTCTTTGGCTCCCTGGCTACCATTACTCGGCAATTATAACTATGAGGCATTTGTACTATTGAATCAAATGCACTATGTGCAGAATTATTAGGCAAATGAGTATTTTGATCACATGATACTTTTCATTCATGTTGTCCTACTCAAGGCTGCATAGGCTTGAGAGCCAACTACCAATTAAGTATATCTGGTGATGTGCATCTTTGTAATGAGGAGGGGTGTTGACTAATGACATCAACACCCTATATAAGGTGTGCTTAATTATTAGGCAACTTTCTTTCCTTTGGCAAAATGCATCAGAAGAGAGATTTGACGGGCTCTGAAAAGTCCAAAATTGTGAGATGTCTTGCAGAGGGATGCAGCAGTCTTGAAATTTCCAAACTTTTGAAGTGTGATAACCGAACAGCCAACAGGGTCACAAGAAGCGTCTTGGCCAAAAAAGGAGCGAAATAACTGCCCATAAATTGAAGAAAATCAAGCATGAAGCTGCCAAGATGCCATTTGCCACCAGTTTAGCCATATTTCAGAGCTGCAAAGTTACTGGAGTATCAAAAAGCACAAGGTGTGCGATACTCAGGGACATGGCCAAGGTAAGGAAGGCTGAAAAACGACAACCTTTGAACAAGAAACATAAGATAAAACATCAAGAATGGGCCAAGAAATATCTTAAGACTGATTTTTCAAAAGTTTTATGGACTGATGAAATGAGAGTGACTCTTGATGGGCCAGATGGATGGGCCAGAGGCTGGATCAGTGAAGGGCAGAGAGCTCCACTCCAACTCAGACGGCAGCAAGGTGGAGGTGGGGTACTCGTATGGGTTGGTATCATCAAAGATTAACTTGTGGGACCTTTTGGGGTTGAGGATGGAGTGAAGCTCAACTCCCAGACCTACTGCCAGTTTCTGGAAGACAACTTCTTCAAGCAGTGGTACAGGAAGAAGTCGGTATCGTTCAAGAAAATCATGATTTTCATGCAGGACAATGCTCCATCACATCCATCCAACTACTCCACAGCGTGGCTGGCCAGTAAAGGTCTAAAAGAAGAAAAAATAAGGACATGGCCCCCCTGTTCACCTGATCTGAACCCCAGAGAGAACCTGTGGTCCATCATAAAATGTGAGATCTACAGGGAGGGAAAACAGTACACCTCTAGGAACAGTGTCTGGCTGTGCCAGGCTGTGGTGGCTGCTGCACGCAATGTTGATCGAAAACGGATCAAGCAACTGACAGAATCTATGGATGGAATGCTGTTGAGTGTCATCATAAAGAAAGGTGGCTATATTGATCACTAATTTTTTTGTTTTTTGTTTTTGCATGTCAGAAATGTTTATTTCTAAATTTTGTGCACTGATATTGGTTTACCTGGTGAAAATAAACAAGTGAGTTGGGATTATATTTGGTTTTTATTAAGTTGCCTAATAATTCTGCACAGTAATAGTTACCTGCACAAACAGATATCCTCCTAAGATCGCCAAATCTAAAAAAAACACCACTCCAACTTGCAAAAATATTAAGCTTAGATATTTATGAGTCTTTTGGGTTGATTGAGAACATAGTTGTTGATCAATAATAAAAATAATCCTCTAAAATACAACTTGCCTAATAATTCTGCACACAGAGTAGATATATTGTATAGGACAAACTAAATGTACAGTATTTCCATGCTTCGGAACAAATTTATGATACATCCGTCGTTTATATGTAAATATTCTGACCGCTATATGCTAACTTTAATAATGTCAATGTCCACTGTTATAAGACATTATTAAGTATTAGGCTCCAATGATCTTGACAATTGTCTCGACTTTGTTTACAAAGAATGTGCAAATGGGATTTAGTTTTAATTCACATTCCTAAATATGGTCTAATAAATTTATTTATACATATATATATATATATATATATATATATATATATATATATACACTATACATATATATATTAGTGATGAGCGAGCATGCTCGCTACTGCTCAGTGCTCGCCCGAGCATCTCACTGCTCGAGATGCTCAGCGCTCGCCGAGTATTTCCGGGTTGCTCGGGCGGGAACTCGGGTCACCTCCCTGCATGTTTGGCGCTCTTTAGAGAGCCAATGAACATGCAGGGATTGCCTGCCATGCACTGTAATGCCGAAGCCCCCAACCACCAGCTGCCTATTTGTACCTGGCCGGACACAACAATATAGGGAAGCCCTTTTTTTTTTAATTATTTCATGAATTTAATGAAGTAATTAAAAAAAAAATACATGGGGCTTCACCCTATTTTTGTGTCCAGCCAGGTACAACTAGGCAGCTGGGGGCTGGAATCCGCAGCGCAGGGTGGCCCAAGCTTTCTGGGCCCCCCACCCCCCAGCTGCAAATTGCAGTCCGCAGCCCCCCCAGAAAATGGCGCGTTCATAGAAGCGCCATCTTCTGGCGCTGTACCCAACTCATCCAGGGCCCTGGTGCGGTAGCTCACTGGGTAATAAAGGGGTTAGGGCCAGCTAGGCATTATCAGCTGGCCCTAAGCCCGAAATTCATGCGGTCAGGCCAATATTAGACATGACCGCCATGAATTTCTAGTAAAGTGATTAAAAAAACACAACACCCAGAATAAAGTCCTTTAATTGAAATAAACACACAATTTTTTAATGTTCTAAATTAAACCATACTTACCATCACGCCCATTCCAGCTGAAGCCAACGATCAGCTGCCATCCAGCTTACCATGCCACAGACACTGAGAAGCGCAGGCATGCTTTCGCTCCTCAGTGTCTCGCTGTGATGGCATCCAGATAAGCCGAGATCATGTCCAATGAACTTGGCTCACCTCATGCACGTCACTAACAGCGTGGGAAAATTCTCCTGCGCTCAGCGCTTGAGCAGGAGTATTCTCCCACGCTGGGATGGCATTGAGATGACTGGCTGGATGGCAGCTGAGCGCTGCCATCCAGCATGCCATCCTTCATAGACACTGCAGAGCGCAGGCCATTCTCCCACGCTGTCAGTGACGTGCATGAGGTGAGCTGAGTTCATTGGACATGAGCTCACCTCATGCACGTCACTGACAGCGTGGGAAAATTATCCTGTGCTCAGCGCTTCAGCAAGGGAATTCTCCCACGCAGGGATGGCATTGAGATGACAGGCTGGATGGCAGCTGAGCGCTGCCATCCAGCATGCCATCCTTCATAGACACTGCAGAGCGCAGGCATGCTTGCATGCGCCATTTCTGGGGCGGCTGACGGCTGGTGTTTCTAGCCTGGGAGGGGGCCAATATTCATGGCACCCTTCCTGGGCTACTAATATCAGCCCCCAGCTGTCTGCCTAGCCTTTGCTAGCTATTAAAATAGGGGGGACCCCATGTCATTTTTTCGGGGGTTCCCCACTTTAATAGCTAGTAAAGGCTAGGTATTCAGCTGGGGGCTGATATTAGTAGCCTGGGAAGCTCTGTGGGTATTACCCCCTTCCCAGGCTTCAAACATCTGCCCCAGCTGTCTGCTTAACCTCCGCTAGAGACTAAAATTACGGGGATCCCCACGCCAATTTTTTTTTAATAAATCCTTTATTTTAACACTAAATGACAAGTACAGTAATCAGCACCATCACTGTACTTCTTATATATGTGACTGACATGTTTCTATGTATCTAACCTATGTGTGATGCTCTATTCTTTCTATTCTAAATTGTCAGGTACCGATGCTGAATTGCCGGCCGGCTTTTTTAAAGAGACGGTGCATGAAAACACTAATATTTTTTTTAATAAATCCTTTAACACTAAATGACAAGTACAGTAACCAACACTGTCACTGTACTTATTATATATGTGACTGACATGTTTCTATCTAATCTCTGTGTGATGCTCTATTCTTTCTGTTCTAAATTGTCGGATACCGCTGTATGCCGCTGCTGTGAGCACTGTTCCCATCGATTTGGGTAAACACTGTAATGCCACAACCACCATGGCTGTGGCATTACAGTGAGGGGCAGACAATCCCTGCATGATTGGTGCTCTAAATAGCGCCAGACATGCAGGACATGCTTTTGGTGCACGAACAGTTATCGAACATAACCTCGAACAGCCGAATTTTTTGCAAATCGTTTGCGTTCGTCGAACGACTCGAACACTGCCCAAAACAGCTCAAATTTGAGATTGGCGAACAATTCTAGTCGAACACCGCTCATCTCTAGTTGGGACCATCATTTATGTTGTGCAGAAGTCAGGTGGATACTCAGCTGATAGTACTACTGAATAGACTGTTAGCTGTTTTTTTCTCGCCATAATACAAATTCTAAGTAAAGAAAAACGAGGGCCATCATTACTTTAAGAAATGAAGGTCAGTCAACTGGGAAAACTTTGAAAGTGTCCCCAAGTGCAGTTGCAAAAACCATCAAGCGCTACAAAGAAACTGACTCACATGAGCACCACCCCAGGAAAGGAAGACCAAGAGTCACCTCTGCTTCTGAGGATAAGTTTATCCAAGTCACCAGCCTCAGAAATCACAGGTTAACAGCAGCTAAGATGAGAGACCAGGTCAATGCCACACAGAGTTCTAGTAGCCGATACATCTCTACAACAACTGTTAAAGAGGAGACTTTGTGCAGCAGGCCTTCATGGTAAAATAGCTGCTAGGAAACCAATGCTAAGGACTGGCAACAAGCTGAAGAGACTTGTTTGGGCTAAAGAACACATGGAATGGACATTAGAGCAGTGGAAATCTGTGCTTTGGTCTGATGAGTCCAAATTTGAGATCTTTGGTTCCAACCACTGTGTCTTTGTGCTACGCAGAAAAGGTGAACGGATGGACTCTACATGCCTGGTTCCCACCATGAAGCATGGAGGAGAAGGTGTGATGGTGTGGGGGTGCTTTGCTGGTGACACTGTTGGGGATTTATTCAAAATTGAAGGCACACTGAACCAGCATGGCTACCACAGCATCTTGCAGCGGCATGCTTTTCCATCTGGTTTGCGTTTAGTTGGACCATCATTTATTTTTCAATAGGACAATGAACTCAAACACACCTTCAGGCTGTGTAAGGGCTATTTGACCAAGAAGGAGAGTGATGGGGTGCTACACCAGATGACCTGGCCTCCACAGTCACCAGACCTGAACCCAATCGAGATGGTTTGGGGTGAGCTGGACCGCAGAGTGAAGGCAAAAGGGCCAACAAGTACTAAGCATCTATGGGAACTCCTTCAAGATTGTTGGAAGACCATTTCCGGTGACTACCTCTTGAAGCTCATCAAGAGAATGCCAAGAGTGTGCAAAGCAGTCATCAAAGCGAAAGTTGGCTACTTTGAAGAACCTAGAATATAAGACATATTTTCAGTTGTTTCAAACTTTTTTGTTATGTATATAATTCCACATGTGTTAATTCATAGTTTTGATGCATTCAGTGTGAATGTACAATTTTCATAGTCATGAAAATACAGAAAAACTTTTAAATGAGAAGGTGTGTCCAAACTTTTGGTCTGTACTGTACATCTTAACAAACAGTACTTCTGAGGAATAACCCATCTGCAGAGATATCAGGCAGGCAGGGTTTATAGACAGGCAGTGTATATAGCAGACTGCAGTGCATATAGCAGAAGAGGCTCCAAACCAATTCTGCCTTCTGCTGCTGTTAGACATTTCTATACAAAGGCCCAGGTCTCAGGGGCCAGGAATACTTTTCTTTGGATCTTAATCCTCATTATTTGCTTAAAAAACAATCCAGAGAACATCATTTTTTCTGCACCATTTGCATGTTGGCACTGCAGAATACAGCCAGGCCCATTCCTTATTAGAGCGCTAGAAATCCAACTATTTAAAACTGCGTTTTCTCCGTCAAACGGATGACATATACGTTGTCAGAAAATACTGCCATTTCTGGCCTCGATTTAAAATTTCCTTTAGTGTGTCAGTGAAGCAATTCACAGCAGTTTGCTGTTCATACTACTTACCTACAGGCCAGGTATTCAAAACTCTGTTTTCTCTGTCACACAGATCACATATACGTTGTCAGAAAATACTGCCTTTTCTGGCCTACATTAAAAATTTCCTCTAGTGTGTCATTGAAGCAATTCACCGCAGTTTGTAGTTCAAACTACTTACCTACAGGCCAGGTATTTAAAACTATGTTTTCTCCATCACACGGATCACATATACATTGTCAGAAAATACTGCCATTTCTGGCCTCAATTAAAAATTTCTTTCAGTGTGTCAGTGAAGCAATTCACAGCAGTTTGCTGGTCAAACTACTTACCTATAGGCCAGGTATTTAAAACTCTGTTTTCTCCATCACACGGATCACATATAATTTTGTTCCAAACTAAAGTCATTTGTAGTGAGCATGGAAGATACTGTCCTCCATTTAAAATGGGCAAGGCACGTGGCAAGGAATGGGGGACTGAAAATGATGGTAATGGTGCATGCAGAGGCCGAGGACAGGGCTGTGGGCTAGCCAAAATTGTGCCACAACAAACACCCACATCTTCTCGCCCGACCTTCCTGTCCCAATTTCTAGGGGACCGCAGCACACCACTATTGAACCCAGAGCAGTGTCAAAAGGTGGTTGGTTGGATAGCGGATAATGCTTCCAGTCACTTAGCCACCACCACCACCACCCTGCCTTCCACACGGTTAAGTCTCAGTAGCCGTGAGTCTGGACTGCATATTCCTCACCCTGATCCTCCTTCCTCCCACCATGCCGAGTACCCAGAGACAACTGATCCCACACTTGGACACTCTGAAGAGCTGTTCATTTTTCCATTTTTAGATTTGGGCCTCTCGCCTGGTCCACTTGAAGCAGGGCAAGAGGAGATCGCGTGTAGCGATGCCCAAATATTTGAGCAGCCACGGTCACATGAAGGCGATGGTGGGAAAGTGTCACAAGAGGTGGATGATGATGAGACACAATTGCCAGAAAGTCAGGAGGAGGACCAGGGTGCGGAAGAGGAAGACGAGGTGGTGGATGATATAGTAACTGACCCAACCTGGCAGGAGGACATGCAGAGCGAGGGCAGCAGCACACAGGGGGAGGGAGGCAGAGCACCCCAACAGGCAGGAAGAAGCAGTGTGGTGGCCGCAGACAGAAGGCAGGCAACCGTTCCCCGTAACACCAACACAAAGGATGTTGCCAATACAACTGTTAGGTCTTCCCGAGTCTGGTTGTTTTTTAAAGACTCTTCCGATAACCCCAAAAAGGCCATTTGCACCACCTGCAAGGCCAGCCTGACCACCACCAGCATGATCAGGCACATGGCAGCAAAGTATCAGATTTTGTTGGCCGAATCCCAGAGTCCAGGAACAGTGTCTGCAGGTGGCACCATTGCTTCTTCCGCTGTTGTGCATGCAAGCTAATCCCCTGTCCATTGTGCATGCGAAGATGCTTCCTGCCCTGCCCCTGTTGTTGCACACTCTCAAGTAGCAGCATCAGGAAGCACATCCATGTCTTTGTCCCAGCACAGCATTCAGTTGTCCATACCCCAGTCCTTGGAACGCAGGCGCAAATATGCAGCCAAGGCCCCACAGGCCACACTACAAAATTCTCACATTTCACCACTGTTTGAGCTCGAAATGTTGCCTTATAGGCTCGTGGAGACGGATGCATTCTGCAACCTGATGGCGGTGACCGGCCCTCAGTACTCGGTCCCCAGCTGACACTATTTCTCCTGGTGTGCCGTGACCTCATTGCACAAGCACGTGTCCCAAAACATTAGCCATACTCTCAACAATGTAGTTATCAATAAAGTCCACCTAACCACGGACACGTGGACAAGTGCTTTTGGGTAGGGATGGTACATCTTGCTGACAGCACACTGGGTTAATATAGTGGAAGCAGGGACCCAGTCGGACCTTGGGACAGAACACGTCCTCCCGACGCCAAGGATTGCGGGCCCTAGGACAATCAGGGTTGCACCCATGGTCTACAGCTCCTGCACCCCATCCTCCTCAGCCTCCTCCTCCTCTTCAGACTCCATCTCCGAAATTACCACATCAGTCACAAGCTGGAAACATTGCAGCACTGCCTCGGCCAAGCGGCAATAGGCTGTGCTGAAGCTAATATGCTTAGGTGAAAAACTGCACAATGCTGAAGAGTTGTGGACAGCTCTGAAAGAGCAGGCAGAACTGTGGCTCACACTGCTGAACCTACAGCCAGGCATGGTCGAGTGTGACAATGGCCAGAACCTGGTGGCAGCTCTGAGGCGAGACGAGCTCACACACGTACCATGCCTGGCCCATGTGCATAACCTCGTGGTTCAGCGGTTACTCAAATCCTACCTGGAGCTGCCGGATCTGCTTGTTAAAGTACACCGCCTGTGTGCCTATTTTAGAAAGTCAGCTACAGCTTCCGCCGCTCTTGCAGTGTTTCAGCAGAGTTTGCAGCTTTCGGCTCACAGACTGGTGTGTGATGTCCCCACGTGTTGGAACTCTACACTGCAGATGTTGGAAAGGATTTGTGAGCAGAAAAGGGCAGTTGTTGAGTACCAGCATCAACAAGGCTGTCGGTATTCAGTTCAGACTCCACACATAAGACATCAGGAGTGGACATGGATGTCAGACATATGTACCATCCTCCAAAACTTTGAGGACTCCACCAAGATGGTGAGCGGCGATGACGCCATAATTAGCATCACCATCCCGCTTCTCTTTCTTTTGAAACGCTCTATGCTCACAATCAAAGAGGATGCATTGCAGGCGGAGCACGATGAGATGGAGCAAGGAACCATACAGGGTGATTACACACAGCCCAGCCTCATCTCATCCCAACGTGGATTGGGTGACATTGAGGAAGAGGAGGAGGAGGAGGAAGGACAGGAGCTAGTTTCATGCACTATAGCCGGTACTACCTGCACAGCTGTCATACCATCTGTTCAGCGTGGATGGCCAGAGGACAGAGAGGAGGAGGAGGAGAGTCATCCTCTTTGTGAAGACACAGAAGTCTTGCCTGTTAGTAATCTGGCACGCATGGCTGAGTTTATGTTATGCTGCCTTTCCCATGATCCTCGCGTTCTCAAAATGTTGGGTGACAGTCATTACTGGTTGGTGACACTTCTAGATCCACGCTACAAGGAGAACTTTATATCTCTTATTCATGAGGCGGACAGGTCTACAAAAATGGAACTGTTCCAGAAGGCCCTTGTTGCAGAACTATTAAAAAAATTCCCATCTGAAAACTTTGGTGGCAGAGGGCACACTTCGTTGGACAACCAAGGTGTACAGGCAAGAGAGACACAACTTCAATCCAGCAGAGGCAGGGGAACACTGTCAAAGTTCTGGGAGAGTTTTCTCAGACCCTCCCATCGAACAGGCCCTGAGGTGCGGGGTACTCTCAAAAGAAGTGCAAAGTTTGGGAAGATGCCAATGAAATACCTTGCTGACTGTACCAATGTCCTCCGTGATTCCTCTGTGCCTCATAATTACTGGGCATCCATGCTGGAAACGTGGAATGAACTGGCTCTCTATGCCTTGGAGGTCCTGGCCTGCCCTGTCGACAGCGTTTTATCAGAGCGGGTTTTTAGTGCCGCTGGTGGAATTATAACTGATAAGCGCATCCGCCTGTCAACTGAAAATGCTGACAGGCAGATTCTTATAAAAATGAACAAGGTCTGGATTGTGCCAGACTTCTCAAGACCACCGAATGACAACAGCGTAACATAAACTCAAATCCAGTGTCTTTACTTGGGAGGTGTATTCTCATGCACCTTTTCACACCCACACATGGGTTTACTCTTCCTGATTTTGCCTATTTACTCTTGTCCTCCTCCTTTTCCTCATCCTCCACCACCAAATCACCAGGGTGACCGTGGTCAGTGATGCAACACCCACATTATTTTTTGAAAGTGTGTTTGTGATGCCCATAAAAAAAATTTTTTATACGGTATGTTCATGTATACCCCCCAGGGGTAAATTTTTGACAGCCCATATACTTAGTGCATGGGCATTACTAGTATAGGAGTCCCACTCCTTTCTAATGGGAACATTTTTTATGAGACCCTCCTCCACGTCACTTCCAAGGGTCATTGAAGTGCCTCCAAATTTTGGCAGCCCTTGCATTCACTGCATAGGCCAACACTATGGGAGATTCTCTCCTTTCTAATGGGAATTTGTCGTTACTGTGGCCCTGATTTATGTGTCTTTAAATTCTTAGTGGGGTTTTTCCTTAAATTGGTCAGCTGTCGGACTCACTGCATACCCTATAACTGTATAGCAGACTCTCTCCTTTCTAATGAGAATTTGTCCTTACTGTAGCCATGCTCTATGTGTCTTTAATTTCTTAGTGGGGTTTTTCCTAAATTTGGTCAGCCGTTGGACTCACTGCATACCCTATAACTGTATAGAAGACCCACTCCTTTCTAATGGGAACATGTCGTCCCTTGTTACTGTGGCCCTGCTCTATGTGTCTTTAAATTCTTTGTGGGGTTTTTCCTAAAATTGGTCAGCCGTTGGACTCACTGCATACCCTATAGCTGTATAGCAGACTCTCTCCTTTCTAATGGGAACATGTCTTACCTTGATACTGTGGCCCTGCTCCATGTATCTTTAAATTCTTAGTGGAGTTTTTCCTAAAATTGGTCTGCTATTGGACTCACTGCATACCCTATAACTGTATAGCAGACTCTCTCCTTTCTAGTGAGAATTTGTCCTTACTGTGGGCCTGCTCTATGTGTCTTTAATCTCTTAGTGGGGTTTTTCCTAAATTTGGTCAGCCGTTGGACTCACTGCATACCCTATAACTGTATAGCAGACCCTCTCCTTTCTAATGGGAACATGTCGTCCCTTGTTACTGTGGCCCTGCTCTATGTGTCTTTAAATTCTTAGTGGGGTTTTTCCTAAAATTGGTCAGCCGTTGGACTCACTGCATACCCTATTACTGTGTAGCAGACCCTCTCCTTTCTAATGGGAACATGTCGTACTTGTTACTGTGGCCCTGCTCTGTGTGTCTTTAAATTCTTAGTGGGGTTTTTCCCAAATTTTGGCATCCCTTGCAGTCACAGCATGGGCATTACCACTATAGGAGACCCGCTCCTTTATAATGGGAACATTTTTTTTACTGAGACCCTCCTCCATGTCTCTTCAAGGGGGTATTTGGACTGCGTCCAAATTTTTGGCAGCCTTTGCTGTTACTGGATACGCAATAACAGTATAGGAGACTCACTTGTTAATAATAAGAAAGACAAAGCATAGCCGGCTGAAGGCTATCTAACAATAGCAAGGGCCGACTGCTGGCCTTTTAAGAATAGTAAGGGCCGTCTGATCGCCCTATAAAAATAAGCTTTATGACTTTCAGTGTCCCTCCTTCATAAATAGAACATGATGTGTCTGATGATGTGTCACACACCACAATGCCAGATAAGGTTGTAAAATGTTAAAATGACATTTCCCGGTGAATGCATTTATCTTAAAAAATAACGTAAAAAAACTAAAACAATAGGATCTTTCTTTAGTATAAAAAAAATCATCACCAATTTAACCTCAATGTAATCACATTGTTCAGCTCATGCACCTCCTCTTCCATCTCCGAAATGACCACATCAGTCACAAGTTGACAGCATAGCAGCACTGCCTTGGCCAAGCGGCAACAGGCTGTGCTGAAGATAACATGTTTAATGCTTAATTGTCAAACCCCCCAGCGCTGCAGAGTTGTTGAAATGTGTAACACTGCAGCCTGGTCTGTGGCTCTCACCGCTGTACATACAGCCAGGCATGGTCATGTGTGACAATGGGCGGAACCTGGTGACGGAGAAATGACAGCCGGGGTAGATAGGGTTTCCCTCTATGCCAGTCCTTTTACCGAGCTAAAGAATATGGCTGTGGTGAAATACAACTCCCACTGAGAAGCTGTTTCAGATTAAAAAACATTGTGCCCACCAGAGGATTTGATTCTGAGAGATAACCTTTCTCACCCGCTCAAGAGCCCCATAGCAGCTGCAAAGGTAGTGCTATCATGAACTTTCCTGAGGTAGAAGCCAAGGCACACCAGAGGATTCTCTGGTGGGACCGTTCAACCCTGCCGAGAAGCAGTTATTGCTAAGAAAAGTGTGTGGGAAGGTTCCTGGACACTATTTTTAATGAGGAGGAAACACATGCAAACACAGGGAGAATATACAAAGTCCTTGCAGATGTGGTCCTTGCTGGGATTTGAACCCAGGATCACAGCGCTACAAGGCTTCAGTGCTTTTCACTGATCCAATGTGCTGCCGTTCACACTCTAATATTTAACAGACTGGAGAAACTTGCACCTACTGCCACTCTATCTTCAGCTCCTTTGTGAGAAAATGTATTTGGGTAGCCGCTCAGTCTACCAAATAAAATTCCTGAGAAGGAAATTGGGGATGGCTTCGCTACTGGTACTGGGGGCAGTGCTAATACCATGGCGTCATACCATAGTTTGCTGGAAATATTCCAGGCTGGTAGGAGGCAAGCAAATTCCCACAGAAAAGTACCAGCAGTAATGTTCAGGCCACATTTCAAGTGCAAGCAGCTTTAGAGGACTTCCAGGGAGAAATGACACACAGGGTAGATGTGGTTTCCCTCTATGCCTGTCCTTTCACTGAGCTAAATACAACTTTCAGCAAAAAATGTTGTGGACTGGCTCCGTACCGTCTCTGGCCACATTAACCTATCCACGTGTTTGTGGTTAGGCGGTCCTTCCCAGTAAGTGCACTGGGGAGGGCACAGGTAATGTTGTGGGACCCGTGCTTGTGGAAGGCGGAGGCGACACCGGGAGAAGCAGTGTATGGACACACGGCCGCCGCCGGCATGATGTTGTGAAAAGCTTCCGCCTCCAAGAGCTTAAAAGCCATATTTCAAGTGCAAAGAGCTGCCCAGAAATCTGGCAGTTTAGGGTTGCGGCCTGTGGGTGGGTGGGTGGCTGGCTGCATACTTGCACTTGCATTCCAAGTTACAGAAAACTAAGCAGATGGTGGCCTCTATCATCATCATGGCCTCACCTCGGCACTATGAACTCTCCTGATGGAGAAGCCAGGGCCCGCCCGAGGAGTCTCCGGTTCTCTGGTGGGCCTGTGCAACCCTGCTTAAAAGCAGCCCTGGCTTAGAAAAGTGTAGGGGAAGGTTCCCGGACACTCTATGGCTGCTTTTTTAATGTGGATCGGCCATGCTTATGCATGTTATTTCTCAAAACGTGTTACAGATTAGGCCATTGTCCAACTCTGTATTCAAGAAATTAAATGCGCAAAGAAAGATGTGTGTGTGTCAAAGCACCACCGACAAGTGCGAGTTGATATTGGAACAGCTGCCATTGCTTCTGCAACAAGCTCAATTACAGGACTTCTTGGGAGAAATGACACACAGGGTAGATACGGTTTCCCTCTATGCCAGTCCTTTCACTGAGCTAAATACAACTCTCAGCAAAAAAAGTTGTTGTCTGACTCCGTACCGTCCCTGGCCACATTCACCTGTCCACGTGTTTGTGGTTAGGCGGTCCTTCCCAGTAAGTGCACTGGGGAGGGCATGGGTAATGTTGTGGGACCCGTGCTTGTGGAAGGTGGAGGCGATACCGGGAAATATAGTGGCGGCTGGGGACCGAGTATGGACACCCGGACGCCGCCGGCATGAGGTTATGAAAAGCTTCCGCCTCCACGAGCCTAAAAGGCCACATTTCATGTGCAAGCAGCTGTCAAAAATTTGGCAGTATAGTATTGCAGCCTGTGGGTGGGTTGGAGGCTGCCTGCATACTTGCGCTTGCATTCCAAGGAATATGGTAGGGACAACTGAACGCTGCAGTGGAGCAAGGATGTGGACGGTAATTGTTCCAAGTCTGCAACGACAGGTGCATGGCAAGAGGCATCTTCTCATGCGCCAAGGATCACTTATGATGGGCATACTTTTAGTCAGTGACCTGGGAGTCAGAGATGCTTCCAGAAGTCTTCCTCATGCTGTTCCCATGTCTTTTCAATACTGTTTGCATGTGTCTGATGATGTGTCACACACCACATGGCCAGATGAGGTTGAAAAATGTTAAAATGACATTTCCTGGTGAATGCATTGGTCTTTGTTGAAAGCATTACAAAAGAGCAAAAATGCATCAAAAACGCTACGTGCAAACATAGCCCAAGTTGTGAAGGAGTATTTTTGTTTTTGGTTATTTATTTTGCCTTATATACATGTCATTACCCTGGAAATTATGTTCCTTAACATATTTCCCAGGAAAATCCATTTTGGTTTTGTTTTTGTATGTTTTATTGTGAGTCCGTAAAAGTGGCGTAATACTCTGACCACGTTGACACCTGTGATCTGGGAGTCAGAGTTGCTTCCAGGGGTCTTCCCCATGCTGTTCCCATGTCATTTGAGCACTGTTCCCATCGATTTGGGCAATTTTTAGGCCCTCTGCAGACCGCCGGGGGGAGCTGCCTGAAAAATGCTCGAGTTTCCAATAGACTTAACTTGGGCTCGTTGCTCGGGTCGAGCACCCGAGTATTCTAATTTGCTTGACTCGAGCAAAGAGCACCCGAGCATTTTAGTGCTCGCTCATCACTAATATATATATATACAGTACAGACCAAAAGTTTGGACACACCTTCTCATTTAAAGATTTTTTCTGTATTTTCGTGACTTTGAAAATTGTATATTCACACTGAAGGCATCAAAACTATGAATTAGCACATGTGGAATTATATACTTAGCAAAAAAGTGTGAAGCAACTGAAAATATGTCTTATATTCTAGGTTCTTCAAAGTAGCCACCTTTTGCTTTGATGACTGCTTTGCACACTCTTGGGATTCTCTTGATGAGCTTCAAGAGGTAGTCACCGGAAATGGTCTTCCAACAATTTTGAAGGAGTTCCCAGAGATGCTTAGCACTTGTTGGCCCTTTGGCATTCACTCTGCGGTCCAGCTCACCCCAAACCATCTCGATTGGGTTCAGATCTGGTGACTGTGGAGGCCAGGTCATCTGGCATAGCACCCATCAGTCTCATTCTTGGTCAAATAGCCCTTACACAGCCTGGAGGTGTGTTTGGGGTCATTGTACTGTTGAAAAATAAATGATGGTCCAAAGAAACGCAAACCGGATGGAATAGCATGCCGCTGTAAGATGCTAAGGTTGCCATGCTGGTTCAGTATGCCTTCAATTTTGAATAAATCCCCAACAGTGTCTCTAGCAAAGCACCCCCACACCATCACACCTCCTCCTCCATGCTTCACGGTGGGAACCAGGCATGTAGAGTCCATCCGTTCACCTTTTCTGCGTCGCACAAAGACACGGTGGTTGGAACCAAAGATCTCAAATTTGGACTCATCAGACCAAATCACAGATTTCCACTGGTCTATTGTCCATTCCTTGTGTTCTTTAGCCCAAACAAGTCTCTTCTGCTTGTTGCCTGTCCTTAGCAGTGGTTTCCTAGAAGCTATTTTACCATGAAGGCCTGCTGCACAAAGTCTCCTCTTAACAGTTGTTGTAGAGATGTGTCTGCTGCTAGAACTCTGTGTGGCATTGACCTGGTCTCTAATCTGAGCTGCTTTTAACCTGCGATTTCTGAGGCTGGCGACTTGGATAAACTTATCCTCAGAAGCAGAGGTGACTCTTGGTCTTCCTTTCCTGGGGCGGTCCTCATGTGAGCCAGTTTCTTTGTAGCGCTTAATGGTTTTTGCAACTGCACTTGGGGACTCATTCAAAGTTTGCCCAATTTTTCGGACTGACTGACCTTAATTTCTTTAAGTAAAGCTGGCCACTCGTTTTTCTTTACTTAGCTGCTTTTTTCTTGCCATAATACAAATTCTAACAGTCTATTCAGTAGGACTATCAGCTGTGTATCCACCAGACTTCTGCACAGCACAACTGATGGTCCCAACCCCATTTATAAGGCAAGAGATCCCACTTATTAAACCTGACAGGGCACACCTGTGAAGTGAAAACCATTTCCAGTGACTACCTCTTGAAGCTCATCAAGAGAATGCCAAGAGTGTGCAAAGCAGTCATCAAAGCAAAACGTGGCTACTTTGAAGAACCTAGAATATAAGACATATTTTCAGTTGTTTCACACTTTTTTGTTATGCAGATAATTCCACATGTGTTAATTAGTGTTGAGCCACCCCCGTAGTGTTCGGGTTTGGTTCGGTTCGTCGAACACCGGGATGTTCGAGGAACTGTTCGTCGAACTGTTCGTCGAACACCTTAGAACACCGTCGAACACCGTTAAAACCAATGGCAGGCAAACAAAAACACATAGGAACACATAGAAAACACCTTCAAAGGTGTCCAAAAGCTGACAAACTGCTCAGAAGATGCTTTCTTTAAAAAAGCCGGCCGGCAATTCAGCAGCGGCATACACCGGTACCCGACAATTTAGACATGAAGGAATAGAGCATCACACATAGATTAGATAGATAGAAACATGTCAGTCACATATATATGAAGTACAGTGACAGTGTTGCTTACTGTACTTGTCATTTAGTGTAAAGGATTTATTAAAAAATATAATAGTGTTTTCGTGCACCGTCTCTTTAAAAAAGCCGGCCGGCAATTCAGCAGCGGTACCCGACAATTTATAACAGACAGAATAGAGCTTAACACATAGATTAGATAGATAGAAACATGTCAGTCACATATATATGAAGTACTGTGACAGTGTTGCTTACTGTACTTGTCATTTACTGCAAAGGATTTATTAAAAAAAATAATAGTGTTTTCATGCACCGTCTCTTTAAAAAAGCCGGCCGGCAATTCAGCATCTGTACCCGACAATTTATAACAGACAGAATAGAGCTTCACACATAGATTAGATAGATAGAAACATGTCAGTCACATATATAATAAGTACAGTGACAGTGTTGGTTACTGTACTTGTCATTTACTATTAAAATAAAGGATTTATTATTAAAAAAAATTGGCGTGGGGTTCCCCGTAATTTTAGTCTCTAGCGGAGGTTAAGCAGACAGCTGGGGCAGATGTTTGAAGCCTGGGAAGGGGGTAAAACCCACGGAGCTTCCCAGGCTACTAATATCAGCCCCCAGCTGAATACCTAGCCTTTACTAGCTATTAAAATGGAGGACCCCCCAAAAAAAATGACGTGGGGTCCCCCCTAATTTAATAGCTAGCAAAGGCTAGGCAGACAGCTGGGGGCTGATATTAATAGCCCAGGAAGGGAGCCATGAATATTGGCCCCCTCCCAGGCTAGAAACACCAGCCGTCAGCCGCCCCAGAAATGGCGCATCCATAGGATGCGCCAATTCTGGCACTTAGCCTCGCTCTTCCATGCTGCCCTGGTGCGGTGGCAGGGGGTAATAGGGTTGGGGTTGATGTCAGCTTATAATGCCAGCTGACATCAAGCCCAGGTTAGTAATGGAAAGGCGTCTATAAGACACCCCCATTACTAACCCCATAGTCAAAGTTAAAAAAAAAACACAAACACCCAGAATAAAGTCCTTTAATTGAAATAAAGACACAATTCTTTATTGTTCTAAATTAAACCATACTTACCATCACGCCCATTCCAGCTGAAGCCAACGATCTCCTGCAATAAAAGAAAAATAATAAAGCAACCTCATCCTTACCTTTCCATGGTTCCCAGGATGGCTTCAGCTCTGCTACATCGAGATGACAGGCTGGACCGCAGCAGAACGCCGCCATCCAGCCTGTCATCCCGCAGACACTGAGAAGCGCAGGCATGCTTGCGCTATTCAGTGTCTGACTGTGACGGCATCCAGATGAGCCGACAATGAACTCGGCTCACCTCATGTACGTCACTGACAGCGTGGGAAAATTCTCCTGCACTCAGCGCTTCAGCGTGAGAATTTTCCCACGCTGTCAGTGACGTGCATGAGGTGAGCCGAGTTCATTGGACATGACCTCGGCTCATCTGGATGCCGTCACAGCCAGACACTGAGTAGCGCAAGCAAGCCTGCGCTTCTCAGTGTCTGCGGGATGACAGGCTGGATGGCAGCGTTCTGCTGCGGTCCAGCCTGTCATCTCGATGTAGCAGAGCTGAAGCTGTCGTGGGAGCCATGGAAAGGTAAGGATGATGTTGCTTTATTATTTTACTTTTATTGCAGGAGATCATTGGCTTCAGCTGGAATGGGAGTGGCGGTAAGTATGGTTTAATTTAGAACAATAAAGAATTGTGTGTTTATTTCAATTAAAGGACTTTTTTCTGGGTGTTTGTGTTTTTTTTAAATACTTTACTAGAAATTCATGGTGGTCATGTCTAATATTGGCGTGACCACATGAATTTCGGGCTTAGGGCCAGCTGATAATGCCAAGCTGGCCTTAACCCCTTTATTACCCAGTGAGCCACCGCACCAGGGCCCTGGATGAGTTGGGTACAGCGCCAGAAGATGGCGCTTCTATGAACGCGCCATTTTCCGGGGCGGCTGCGGACTGCAATTTGCAGCGGGTGGGGCCCAGAAAGCTTGGGCCTCCCTGCGCTGCAGATTCCAGCCCCCAGCTGCCTAGTTGTACCTGGCTGGACACAAAAATAGGGCGAAGCTCCACGTATTTTTTTTTTAAATTCATGAAATTCATGGAATAATTAAGAAAAAAAGGGCTTCCCTATATTGTTGTGTCCAACCAGGTACAAATAGGCAGCTGGTGGTTGGGAGCAGCCCGTTCCTGCCTGCTGTACCTGACTGGACACAAATATAGGGCGAAGCCCCACATCAATTTTTTTTTCATTATTTCATGAATTTCCTGAAATAATTTAAAAAAAATTGACGTGGGGCTTCACCCTATATTTGTGTCCAGTCAGGTACAGCAGGCAGGAACGGGCTGCCCCCAACCACCAGCTGCCTATTTGTACCTGGCCAGACACAACAATATAGGGAAGCCCTTTTTTAAAAAAATTATTTCATGAAATAAGTAAAAAAAAATGGACGTGGGGCTTCGCACTATATTTGTGTCCAGCCAGGTACAGCAGGCAGGAACGGGCTGCCCCCAACCACCAGCTGCCTATTTGTACCTGGTTGGACACAACAATATAGGGAAGCCCTTTTTTTCTTAATTATTCCATGAATTTCATGAAATAATTTTTAAAAAAAATGCGTGGGGCTTCGCCCTATTTTTGTGCCCAGCCAGGTACAACTAGGCAGCTGGGAGCTGGAATCCGCAGCGCAGGGAGGCCCAAGCTTTCTGGGCCCCACCCGCTGCAAATTGCAGTCCGCAGCCGCCCCAGAAAATGGCGCGTTCACAGAAGCGCCATCTTCTGGCGCTGTACCCAACTCATCCAGGGCCCTGGTGCGGTGGCTCACTGGGTAATAAAGGGGTTAAGGCCAGCTTGGCATTATCAGCTGGCCCTAAGCCCGAAATTCATGGGGTCACGCCAAGATTAGACATGACCACCATGAATTTCTAGTAAAGTATTTAAAAAAACACAACACCCAGAATAAAGTCCTTTAATTGAAATAAACACACAATTCTTTATTGTTCTAAATTAAACCATACTTACCGCCACGCCCATTCCAGCTGAAGCCAATGTCTTCTGCAATAAAAGTAAAATAATTAATCAACCTCATCCTTACCTTTCCATGGTTTCCACGACAGCTTCAGCTCTGCTACATCGAGATGACAGGCTGGACCGCAGCAGAACGCTGCCATCCAGCCTGTCATCCCGCGGACACTCAGAAGCGCAGGCATGCTTGCGCTCCTCAGTGTCTCGCTGTGACGGCATAAAGATGAGACAAGCTCATGTCCAATGAACTCGGCGCACCTCATGCACGTCACTGACAGCGTGGGAGAATTCTCCTGCACTCAGCACTTCAGCGTGAAAATTCTCCCACGCTGTCAGTGACGTACATGAGGTCAGCTGAGTTCAATGGACATGAATGAGCTCACCTCATGCACGTCACTGACAGCGTGGGAAAATTCTCACGCTGAAGCGCTGAGTGCAGGAGAATTTTCCCACGCTGTCAGTGACGTGCATGAGGTGAGCTCATTCATGTCCAATGATCTCAGCTCACCTCATGCACGTCACTGACAGCGTGGGAAAATTCTCCTGCACTCAGCGCTACAGCGTGAGAATTCTCCCACGCTGTCAGTGACGTGCATGAGGTGAGCTCATTCATGTCCAATGAACTCAGCTGACCTCATGCACGTCACTGACAGCGTGGGAGAATTCTCACGCTGAAGTGCTGAGTGCAGGAGAATTCTCCCACGCTGTCAGTGACGTGCATGAGGTGCGCCGAGTTCATTGGACATGAACTCGTCTCATCTTTATGCCGTCACAGCCAGACACTGCAGAGCGCAAGCATGCCTGCGCTTCTCAGTGTCTGCGGGATGACAGGCTGGATGGCAGCGTTCTGCTGCGGTCCAGCCTGTTATCTCGATGTAGCAGAGCTGAAGCTGTCGTGGGAACCATGGAAAGGTAAGGATGAGGTTGCTTTATTATTTTTCTTTTATTGCAGGAGATCGTTGGCTTCAGCTGGAATGGGCGTGATGGTAAGTATGGTTTAATTTAGAACAATAAAGAATTGTGTGTTTATTTCAATTAAAGGACTTTATTCTGGGTGTTTGTGTTTTCTTTTAACTTTGACTATGGGGTTAGTAATGGGGTGTCTTATAGACGCCTCTCCATTACTAACCTGGGCTTGATGTCAGCTGGCATTATAAGCTGACATCAACCCCAACCCTATTACCCCCTGCCACCGCACCAGGGCAGCGTGGAAGAGCGAGGCTAAGTGCCAGAATTGGCGCATCCTATGGATGCGCCATTTCTGGGGCGGCTGACGGCTGGTGTTTCTAGCCTGGGAGGGGGCCAATATTCATGGCTCCCTTCCTGGGCTATTAATATCAGCCCCCAGCTGTCTGCCTAGCCTTTGCTAGCTATTAAATTAGGGGGGACCCCACGTCATTTTTTTTGGGGGGGTCCTCCATTTTAATAGCTATTAAAGGCTAGGTATTCAGCTGGGGGCTGATATTAGTAGCCTGGGAAGCCCCGTGGGTATTACCCCCTTCCCAGGCTTCAAACATCTGCCCCAGCTGTCTGCTTAACCTCCGCTAGAGACTAAAATTACGGGGAACTCCACGCCAATTTTTTTTATTAATAAATCCTTTATTTTAATAGTAAATGACAAGTACAGTAACCAACACTGTCACTGTACTTATTATATATGTGACTGACATGTTTCTATCTATCTAATCTATGTGTGAAGCTCTATTCTGTCTGTTATAAATTGTCGGGTACAGATGCTGAATTGCCGGCCGGCTTTTTTAAAGAGACGGTGCATGAAAACACTATTATTTTTTTTAATAAATCCATTGCAGTAAATGACAAGTACAGTAAGCAACACTGTCACAGTACTTCATATATATGTGACTGACATGTTTCTATCTACCTAATCTATGTGTGATTCTCTATTCTTTCTGTTATAAATTGTCGGGTACAGATGCTGAATTGCCGGCCGGCTTTTTTAAAGAGACGGTGCACGAAAACACTATTATTTTTTTTGATAAATCCTTTACACTAAATGACAAGTACAGTAAGCAACACTGTCACTGTGCTTCTTATATGTGTGACTGACATGTTTCTATCTATCTATTCTATGTGTGATGCTCTATTTTTTCTGTTCTAAATTGTCGGGTACCGGTGTATGCCGCTGCTGAATTGCCGGCTTTTCATGTTTCACTGTGAGCACTGTTCCCATCGATTTGGGCAATCACTGTAATGCCACAACCACCATGGCTGTGGCATTACAGTGAGTGGCAGACAATCCCTGCATGATTGGTGCTCTAAATAGCGCCAAACATGCAGGACACGCTTTTGGTGCACGAACAGTTATCGAACATAACCTCGAACAGCTGAATTTTTTGCAAATCGTTCGGGTTCGTCGAACAACTCGAACACCACCCAAAACAGCTCGAATTTGAGATTGGCGAACAGTTCTAGTCGAACACCGCTCATCTCTAGTGTTAATTCATAGTTTTGAAGCCTTCAGTGTGAATGTACAATTTTCATAGTCATGAAAATACAGAAAAATCTTTAAATGAGAAGGTGTGTCCAAACTTTTGGTCTGTACTGTATATATATATATATACTGTATATATACAATCAAGATATGAAATGCTAATAAGAGTGCTCCAATGCAAAGTCAAAATCTTCCTTAAATTATGATTATGGTTTCATACACTTCGAATTTAGCTGAAGCTTGTGCTCTGTAAGGACATTTACAATGTACAGTTATGTTAGGTACAGAGTCAATTTACATTGTTATGGCTGTGCATGTTCTAATATTGGAAAGTTAACATTGATGAGTAAGCTTTTCAGCACAAGGACACATCCTAAAAACCTGGAACAGCAGATGCTGAAGTGTTATTAAAATGAAAATGAAAGATAATTCGAAAAATCAGGGAATATTTAGTGTACTGTATGTTATTTATACAGTAATTGTGCCTATTAAATATGCCTCCAGTGTCTCACTAGGGCCAAACCAAATGCTTACAGAGATTAAAATAATTTGTATTTGATACCCAAAACAATATACACCTGAAGGTTGGTGGAACATTTTTGAAGTTGCATAGTCTGCCATTAAAGATGACCCCCTTTATTAGTCATAGAGTAAAGTAGTTATTTAGACCTATAAAAATGACCACCACAAACAAATTGTTATAGAAATAATCAATATTTATTATATTAAAGTATAGATGCAGAGAAATATACAGTAGATGCTAAGTGCTTAAATATATAGAGCCGCATATAGAAGGCGCAAGAAGACATGTGCCACAATGGTAGTTAAGCAATAAATCACAACACATGGATCGTATTTGACTTCAAAACAAGTCACAAAAGACTCACAGGCTGGATACAGTATCTTGTCATTACTCGATCTGTGTCTGGTTCAATTCTCCGATATCACTTGAGTGCCCGGTGCCCCGGGTGTATATGTGGGGGATACGATCCATCCATTGCAGCACATTACTCCTTGCATCTTTTTTTTGTGGGTGTATGTATTTAAGCACTTAGTGCCTATATTTCCCTGTTAGTTTCCTCATAGATTTTGCATCTATACTATATTTACACAACTTATGTACATCAATATCTTTAGCATATTTATCACCAGTAGATCACCAGATATATCAAGTGTATTATCATGGATGAGCGTAATGTGACCAGTCTCCATATTTTTAATTTGTTTTAATCATATAATTAATAATATAATAACAATGTATTAATTGTATTACATTTTATTTGTGGAAGTCATTTTTATAGGTTTATATTTTCAGTTTGAGACTACACTAATAATACATATTGAAATGTAGATCTATGTAACTAAGAGGACATCATAGTGCTAATCCACACTACTGACAAACAGGTACTATAATTAGAGATGAGCGTTGTTCGACTCGAACCGTTCGCCAGTCTCAAATTCGAGCTGTTTTGGGCGGTGTTCGAGCCGTTCGGCGAACACGAACGATTTGAGAAAAATTCGGCTGTTCGAGGTTATGTTCGATTACTGTTCGTGCACCAAAATCATAACTGGATTTTTTCTCAGTAATGATGAAAATTAATGTTAATACGCAGTTTGAGTGTACAGCGGGGCGGGGGGATGGATCTCTGCAGGAATAATCAAGATCTCCATTTTTTTTTCTCTTTCCCGCATATACAGTGGGGAGGTGCAATCTGTCAGCCTATCAGCAGCGCACACACGGAGCGAAGTGCTTTTTTTCACACAAGCAAGGGCATGTGTCATTGGCAGTGTATGTCACATGTTTTTGCCCTATAAGACCCAGCCATTTTCCCCGTCGCCACCATTTTCTCACTACAGCAGCTGCGTGTTAGACGGCACCGCTGTTGCTGTGTGCGCTATACCTTGTTAATTTCAAGCCAATTTTCGCACAAATCTACAGATAGCTTGGGAGTAGGGAATAGTTGTGATTGCAGTCCTTTTAAGGACTAGGTTACAGCATTTCCTACGACTTTTATGAGGCTGGTCTGTGCTCTTAAATAGATAGGTTGTGGGAGTAAAGACTAACTGTAATTGCAGTCCTTTTCAGGACTAAGTTACATCAGTTCCTATCAGTTTTTGCCAGGCAGGTCTGTGCCAGTGCTGTGCAAGTTTTTTTCACAGCATTTGGCTGAATCTAGCAAAGCTAATCCTTTTTGGCCTATTGCAGAGTGTGTTAGTCAGTGGAGTAGCCTATCTGTGTTGCAAGAAACACCACCTGTGTATAGAATACCAATTTTTTTACTGCACCTAGTGAAGTAAAAATTTTTGGGCATAGCATCATTCTATTAGTCCATCTATACTGTCCTCCATAAGGTTGCAAATTGAATATAATTTTTTTCTGCATCTAGCTCTGAAAAAATATTTGTCCTTCTAGCAGTGTGTAGGACTTGTTCTACTAGTCCATCTATACTGACCTCCATCAGGTTGCAAACTAAAAATAATTTTTATCTGCATCTAGCTCTGAAAAAATATTTGGGCTTCTAGCAGTGTGTGGGACTTGTTTTATTAGTCCATCTATACTGACCTCCATCAGGTTGCAAATTAAAAATAATTTTTATCTGCATCTAGCTCTGAAAAAATATTTGGACTTCTAGCAGTGTGTGGGACTTGTTCTATTAGTCCATCTATACTGACCTCCATCAGGTTGCAAATTAAAAATAATTTTTTGTCTGCATCTAGCTCTGAAAAAATATTTGGCCTTCTTGCAGTGTGTGGGACTTGTTCTACTAGTCCATCTATACTGACCTCCATCAGGTTGCAAATTCAAAATAATTTTTTGCCTGCATCTAGCTCTGAAAAAATATTTGGGTTTCTAGCAGTGTGTGGGACTTGTTCTATTAGTCCATCTATACTGACCTCCATCAGGTTGCAAATTAAAAATAATTTTTTGTCTGCATCTAGCTCTGAAAAAATATTTGGCCTTCTTGCAGTGTGTGGGACTTGTTCTACTAGTCCATCTATACTGACCTCCATCAGGTTGCAAATTCAAAATAATTTTTTGCCTGCATCTAGCTCTGAAAAAATATTTGGCTTCTAGCAGTGTGTGGGACTTGTTCTATTAGTCCATCTATACTGACCTCCATCAGGTTGCAAACTAAAAATATTTTTTATCTGCATCTAGCTCTGAAAAAATATTTGGGCTTCTAGCAGTGTGTGGGACTTGTTCTATTAGTCCATCTATACTGACCTCCATCAGGTTGCAAATTAAAAATAATTTTTATCTGCATCTAGCTCTGAACAAATATTTGGCCTTCTAGCAGTGTGTGGGACTTGTTCTATTAGTCCATCTATACTGACCTCCATCAGGTTGCAAATTAAAAATAATTTTTGGTCTGCATCAAGCTCTGAAAAAATATTTGGCCATCTAGCAGTGTGTGGGACTTGTTCTATTAGTCCATCTATACTGACCTCCATCAGGTTGCAAATTGAATATAATTTTTTTCTGCATCTAGCTCTGAAAAATTATTTGTCCTTCTAGCAGTGTGTGGGACTTGTTCTACTAGCCAATCTATACTGACCTCCATCAGGTTGCAAATTAAAAATAATTTTTATCTGCATCTAGCTCTGAAAAAATATTTGTCCTTCTAGCAGTGTGTGGGACTAGTTCTACTAGTCCATCTATACTGACCTCCATCAGGTTTCAAACTGAATAGAATTTTTTTCTCCATCTACCTCTGAAAAAATATTGGGGCTTCTAGCAGTGTCTGGGACTTGTTTTATTAGTACATCTATACTGACCTCCATCAGGTTGTAAATTAAAAATAATTTTTATCTGCATCTAGCTCTGAAAAAATATTTGGCCTTCTAACAGTGTGTGGGACTTGTTCTATTAGTCCATCTATACTGACCTCATCAGGTTGCAAACTCAAAATAATTTTTTGTCTGCATCTAGCTCTGAAAAAATATTTGGCCTTCTAGCAGTGTGTGGGACTTGTTCTATTAGTCCATCTATACTGACCTCCATCAGGTTGCAAATTGAATATAATTTTTTTCTGCATCTAGCTCTGAAAAAATATTTGTCCTTCTAGCAGTGTGTGGGACTTGTTCTACTAGTCCATCTATACTGACCTCCATCAGGTTGCAAATTTAAAAAAAAAATTTTTCTGCATCTTGCTCTGAAAAAATATTTGTCGTTCTAGCAGTGTGTGGGACTTGTTCTACTAGTCCATCTATACTGACCTCCATCAGGTTGCAAATTAAAAATAATTTTTATCTGCATCTAGCTCTGAGAAAATATTTGTCCTTCTAGCAGTGTGTGGGACTTGTTCTACAAGTCAATCTATACTGTTCTCCATCAGGTTGCAAACTGAATATAATTTTTTTCTGCATCTACCTCTGAAAAAATATTTCGGCTTCTAGCAGTGTGTGGGACTTGTTCTATTAGTCCATCTATACTGACCTCCATCAGGTTGCAAATTAAAAATATTTTTTGTCTGCATCTAGCTCTGAAAAAATATATGGCCTTCTAGCAGTGTGTGGGACTTGTTCTATTAGTTCATCTATACTGACCTCCATCAGGTTGCAAATTAAAAATATTTTTTTGTCTGCATCTAGCTCTAAAAAAATATTTGGCCTTCTAGCAGTGTGTGGGACTTGGGCTATTAGTCCATCTATACTGACCTCCATCAGGTTGCAAATTAAAAATATTTTTTTGACTGCATCTAGCTCTGAAAAAATATTTGGCCTTCTAGCAGTGTGTGGGACTTGTTCTATTAGTCCATCTATACTGACCTCCATCAGGTTGCAAATTAAAAATTTTTTTTTTCTGCATCTAGCTCTGAAAAAATATTTGGCCTTCTAGCAGTGTGTGGGACTTGTTCTATTAGTCCATCTATACTGACCTCCATCAGGTTGCAAACTAAAAATAATTTTTATCTGCATCTAGCTCTGAAAAAATATTTGGGCTTCTAGCAGTGTGTGGGACTTGTTTTATTAGTCCATCTATACTGACCTCCATCAGGTTGCAAATTAAAAATAATTTTTATCTGCATCTAGCTCTGAAAAAATATTTGGACTTCTAGCAGTGTGTGGGACTTGTTCTATTAGTCCATCTATACTGACCTCCATCAGGTTGCAAATTAAAAATAATTTTTTGTCTGCATCTAGCTCTGAAAAAATATTTGGCCTTCTTGCAGTGTGTGGGACTTGTTCTATTAGTCCATCTAAACTGACCTCCATCAGGTTGCAAATTGAATATAATTTTTTTCTGCATCTAGCTCTGAAAAAATATTTGTCCTTCTAGCAGTGTGTGGGACTTGTTCTACTAGTCCATCTATACTGACCTTGATCAGGTTGCAAATTCAAAATAATTTTTTGCCTGCATCTACCTCTGAAAAAATATTTGGGTTTCTAGCAGTGTGTGGGACTTGTTCTATTAGTCCATCTATACTGACCTCCATCAGGTTGCAAATTAAAAATATTTTTTTGTCTGCATCTAGCTCTGAAAAAATATTTGGCTTCTAGCAGTGTGTGGGACTTGTTCTATTAGTCCATCTATACTGACCTCCATCAGGTTGCAAACTAAAAATATTTTTTATCTGCATCTAGCTCTGAAAAAATATTTGGGCTTCTAGCAGTGTGTGGGACTTGTTCTATTAGTCCATCTATACTGACCTCCATCAGGTTGCAAATTAAAAATAATTTTTGGTCTGCATCAAGCTCTGAAAAAATATTTGGCCATCTAGCAGTGTGTGGGACTTGTTCTATTAGTCCATCTATACTGACCTCCATCAGGTTGTAAATTGAATATAATTTTTTTCTGCATCTAGCTCTGAAAAAATATTTGTCCTTCTAGCAGTGTGTGGGACTTGTTCTACTAGCCAATCTATACTGACCTCCATCAGGTTGCAAATTAAAAATAATTTTTATCTGCATCTAGCTCTGAAAAAATATTTGTCCTTCTAGCAGTGTGTGGGACTAGTTCTACTAGTCCATCTATACTGACCTCCATCAGGTTTCAAACTGAATAGAATTTTTTTCTGCATCTACCTCTGAAAAAATATTGGGGCTTCTAGCAGTGTGTGGGACTTGTTTTATTAGTACATCTATACTGACCTCCATCAGGTTGTAAATTAAAAATAATTTTTATCTGCATCTAACTCTGAAAAAATATTTGGCCTTCTAACAGTGTGTTTGACTTGTTCTATTAGTCCATCTATACTGACCTCATCAGGTTGCAAACTCAAAATAATTTTTTGTCTGCATCTAGCTCTGAAAAAATATTTGGCCTTCTAGCAGTGTGTGGGACTTGTTCTATTAGTCCATCTATACTGACCTCCATCAGGTTGCAAATTGAATATAATTTTTTTCTGCATCTAGCTCTGAAAAAATATTTGTCCTTCTAGCAGTGTGTGGGACTTGTTCTACTAGTCCATCTATACTGACCTCCATCAGGTTGCAAATTTAAAAAAAAATTTTTTTTGCATCTTGCTCTGAAAAAATATTTGTCCTTCTAGCAGTGTGTGGGACTTGTTCTACTAGTCCATCTATACTGACCTCCATCAGGTTGCAAATTAAAAATAATTTTTATCTGCATCTAGCTCTGAGAAAATATTTGTCCTTCTAGCAGTGTGTGGGACTTGTTCTACAAGTCAATCTATACTGTTCTCCATCAGGTTGCAAACTGAATATAATTTTTTTCTGCATCTACCTCTGAAAAAATATTTCGGCTTCTAGCAGTGTGTGGGACTTGTTCTATTAGTCCATCTATACTGACCTCCATCAGGTTGCAAATTAAAAATATTTTTTGTCTGCATCTAGCTCTGAAAAAATATATGGCCTTCTAGCAGTGTGTGGGACATGTTCTATTAGTCCATCTATACTGACCTCCATCAGGTTGCAAATTAAAAATATTTTTTTGTCTGCATCTAGCTCTAAAAAAATATTTGGCCTTCTAGCAGTGTGTGGGACTTGGGCTATTAGTCCATCTATACTGACCTCCATCAGGTTGCAAATTAAAAATATTTTTTTGACTGCATCTAGCTCTGAAAAAATATTTGGCCTTCTAGCAGTGTGTGGGACTTGTTCTATTAGTCCATCTATACTGACCTCCATCAGGTTGCAAATTAAAAAAATTTTTTTTCTGCATCTAGCTCTGAAAAAATATTTGGCCTTCTAGCAGTGTGTGGGACTTGGTCTATTAGTCCATCTATACTGACCTCCATCTGGTTGCAAATTAAAAATAATTTTTATCTGCATCTAGCTCTGAAAAAATATTTGGCCTTCTAGCAGTGTGTGGGACTTGTTCTATTAGTCCATCTATACTGACCTCCATCTGGTTGCAAATTAAAAATAATTTTTATCTGCATCTAGCTCTGAAAAAATATTTGTCCTTCTAGCAGTGTGTGGGACTTGTTCTACTAGTCCATCTATACTGACCTCCATCAGGTTGCAAATTGAATATAATTTTTTTCTGCATCTAACCCAGCCAATAGTTTTGGCCTAATACCACAGTTTGGCCACTCAGCTCTGCTCGGTTACCATCCATTTTTTTTTTTGTGCAAACAACTCCAGAGTTGTGAATTAGTTAACCACCAAAATGAGTGGAAAAAGGCCTGCTGCTGGTGGAAAGGGGATTAGGCGTGTTGGGAAGGGGAAAAAAGGTTGTGTCCGTGGGGTAGGTGTTAAAGCAACAGTAACATCTGCAGAAGAAAAACCATCTTCCAGCCAAACTAAAATGTCTACTTCTTTTAGCGGACAATGTGATAAGATCCCTTTCTTACGGCCACGCCTATCGCTACAAATTCCAGATGAGGCACGAAAACAGCAGGTGCTTCAATGGATATCAAGTGTTCCTTTAAGTGGGCTCTCCTCCACATCAACTTCAACATCACAAATACTCCAGTCCTCAAAGGTGTCACCCCAACTGCACTTGCTTCCTCACAGCTCCCAAATCTCCAGCTGCCCATCTGAGTATGAGGTAGAACAGATGGTTGAGTCTGCAGAGCTGCTTACTCATACTATAGCCTGGGAATCAGAGGTCGGCTCCAGCGCTTCTGTGAATCCAGACGAGGAAATGATCTGCACTGATGCCCATAATCTTTATGAGTCGGATCCAGGACCAGACACTGAAGGTTCTGACCATAATGTAGACCCTCATTCCCAAACTGTAACTCCTGTTGGTGGAGACAATGAGGAAGACGATGATGAGACTCAAATACCTGATTGGAGCGACAACTTTAGTTTTTTGTCAGGGCAGGAACAGGTTGGCTCTGAGGACGACGGGTGTGATAACGCACAGGGTGATGATGATGAGGTTGGAGATCCCACTTACTGTCAACCCACAGTCAGCCAAGAGATTAGGTCAGCAGAGGAGGTGGAGGAGAATGCTAGTGACGACGAGGTCAGGTTGCGCCTTCCTGGACAGAGACGTAGTACTGGAAGCACGTCAACAACTGCATCCTCAAACACAACTCTGCCTCTCACCACAAGTCGTGGTGGCTCTTCAGGTTGCATGGGTGCTAAGCCTTGCATAGCCTGGGCATTTTTTCAGATCGTTAAAGATGACCCAACTCGTGTTATCTGTAACATTTGTCAGCAAAAGCTAAGTAGAGGCCAAAAAATACATAGTTTGAGTACTTCATGCATGAACCGGCACATGGACATGAAGCATAAGTTGCAGTGGAAAGCTCACTGTGCTACAATGCGGCCTAGCCGGCCGGGCCAACCACCGTCTGCCATATCTTGTGCATCCACGGCCTCTTCATCCTCTGTGACTGTGGGGACAGCAGTCACACCTGTTTTGGGGCGCAGACCTGCCACCTCTTTACCCGCAACAGCCAGCGTGATTGACAGGTCATCATTTTCTTTGGAGGTGGTAACACCAGCTGGTGTTGAGCGCTGTCCGACATCGATAGCACCACCTCTGGATCAAGGCATCCTAACATGTCCGCCTGCATCTTCCTCACAGACCGGCAGTTTGCCGGGGACACCCTTATCAACCCCGTCTAAGCACAATAGCCAGCCCTCGGTCCCTCAGATGTGGACAAGTAAAAGACCATTTCCTCCTAGCCATGAGAAAGCTAAGAGGTTGAATTTCACCATCTGCAAGCTCTTGGCTACAGAAATGCTGCCTTTCTGCCTGGTGGACACAGAGGATTTTCGAGACCTTATGTCCGTCGCAGTGCCCCAGTACCAGATGCTCAGACGGCACTACTTCTCAAAGAAAGGTGTGCTTGCGCTCCACCAGCATGTCGCACACAACATCACCGCTTCTTTGAGAAACTCTGTGTGTGACAGGGTGCATTTCACCACAGATACTTGGACGAGTAGGCATGGACAGGGGAGTTACATGTCGCTGACTGGGCACTGGGTAACTATGGTGACAGCAGGACAAGGGGCTGCTGTCCAAGTCTTGCCATCCCCACGAGTTGTGCGTCAATCCTCTTTATCTTAAAGTTCCTCCACTGCTTCTGCCTCCTCAACCTCCTCTCGGTCCTCCACCTGCACCCAAAGCCTGTCTGGTCATGCCACAAGCTTTCTAACTGAGCAGAAAGAATCCTGCACACCTCCTTACTATGCTGGCAGTAGGGCTGAACGTCATCAGGCGGCTTTTACTTTGAAATGTCTGGGAAATGTGAGTCACACAGCTGAGGAGTTGTGGTCAGCTCTGGAGAACCAATTTCATGAATGGTTGTCTCCACTGGACCTGAAACCAGGGAAGGCCATGTGTGACAATGCGGCAAACCTGGGTGCGGCCCTTCACCGGGGCAATGTCACACACGTGCCTTGTATGGCTCACGTGTTGAATCTGGTTGTCCAGCAATTTTTAGTCCACTATCCCGGACTAGATGGCCTTCTGCAGAGGGCACGGTCGCTGTGTGCTCACTTCCGCCGTTCGCATCCTGCAGCTCACGACTTAAATCTCTACAGAAGTCGTTGGGCCTGCCACTTCACCGGCTAAAATGCGATGTGCCTACCCGGTGGAATTCAACTCTGCACATGTTGCAGCGACTGTGGCAGCACCGACAAGCCCTGGTGCAATACGTTCTGACGTATAGCCTGGGCCAACGAGATCCAGAGGTGGTGCAAATCACGCTGGAGGAGTGGTCTCAGATCAGGGACCTATGCACCCTTCTGCACAGTTTTGAAATGGCGACGAAGATGTTTAGTGCTGACGATGCCATTATCAGCATGACTATTCCGATAATTTACATGCTGGAGCACATGTTAAACAGAATTCAGAGTCAGGTGGTGGCACAAGAGGAGGTGGAGGAAGTAGAGGAGGAGGAGTTGTATGCGGAAGGGCTAACATCTGCAAGGTCCAGACGGTCGGCAGCACCAAGGTGGCAGGCATGTGAGGGTTGGGGACATGGTTTTACCAGGGCGCATGGTAGCAGCCAAACTAGTGAGGAAGGTGCAGGAGCCCAGGAAGAAGTGGAGGACGAACTGATGGAAGACTCATCAGATGAGGGAGACCTTGATCACATTTCTGTTGTGCAAGGTTGGGGGGAGAGGACAGAGGAAGGAAGCATGATTGTTACCTCGCCACCAACACAACAGGGACTTGGTGCTCCTGGATGCGCAACACACATGAGTGCCTTCTTGCTGCACTACCTGCAACATGAAACTCGAATTGTGAGAATTAGAAATAGTCCTGACTACTGGGTTGCCACACTGTTAGATCCCCGCTACAAAAGTAAATTTGCAGAAATTATTCCTGCCATAGAAAGGGATGCACGCATGCAGGAGTATCAGCAGAGACTGTTGCAGAATCTTACATGTGCTTTTCCACAAAACACCAGTGGTGCACGTACTGAATCTCACAGTTCCAACTTGCCAACCGTGGGACCGTCGAGTGTTCAGCACTCAAACCGTAACAGAAACACAGTATCTGCTGGTAACATCAATTTTGCGGAATCATTTCACCACTTTTTTCCCCCATCCTTTGCAAGGCCACAGGAGACAAGAAGTCTGACACATAGTCAACGCCTAGAGACGATGGTACAGGAGTATCTCCAAGTAAATATTGAAGCCATGACTGTGTCACTGGACCCTTGCTCTTTTTGGGCTTCCAATCTGGATAAATGGTCGGAGCTAGCCACTTACGCCTTGGAGATCTTGTCATGCCCCGCAGCCAGCGTTCTGTCTGAACGTGTGTTCAGCGCTGCTGGTGGTGTGCTGACAGATAAGCGCACGCGGCTCTCCACTGATAATGTAGACAGACTCACGTTTGTAAAGATGAACAAATCATGGATCCGAAACGACTTTTCTACCCCTGTGTCATCCTGGGGAGAGTAAAAGCTTGATGATTGGTTAAAATCTCCTCACCAACCATTTTAAGCTTTCAAACTACTAATCATGTTTATCTGTATCTTGGCTGGAAAATAATTTGGGCTTTGTAGCAGTGTGCAGTACTGATTCTATTAGGCCATCTATACTAAGCTCCACCAGATTTAAAATTAATAATAAATTTTAGCTGCATCTAGCCCGGAAAATAATTTTGGGGCTTCGAGATGAGCAAGACACATAAGTGCCTTCTTGCTGCAGTACCTGCAACATGACCCTTAGATTGTCAGAATTCGAAGTAATCCTGACTACTGGGTTGCCACAGTCTTAGATCCCCCACACTCTTCGATCAACCTTTTCATTTTAATAAAGACCAAACAAATGGTCATTTTTGAAATTATAAGCATTAGCAGGTTATTAGAAACTGAAATCAAACTGTTTTCAACTCAAAACTTTATTCTAGGTGATGTTACATTTGCACATAGGACCCCTTGTTCGAAAGGAGCTTCTGAACGCTCTCGTCCATTGAATTTGTCAGGTTTTGGATGGTTTCTGCTTCAATTGTTTTGCATGAGGACAGAATACCCTCCCAGAGCTGTTGCTTAGATGTTAACTGCCTCCCGCCATCATAGGCACTCCTTTTGATGATGCTCCAGAGGTTCTGAATGGGGTAGAGGTCAGGGGAGCATGGGGGTCACATCATAAGTTTGTCCCCTTTTATGCCCATATCAGCCAGAGATGCAGATGTGTTATGTGCAGCATGAGACGGTGCATTATCATGCATAAAAATGATCTTGCTGTGGAATACACGGTTCTTCTTCTTGAACCATGGCAGGAAGTGCTGTTTGAGAAACTCCACATACATTATGGAGTTCATCTTTACCCCTTCAGGGATCCTAAAGGGGCCGACAATCTCTCTCCCCATGATTCCAGCCCAAAACATTACTCCACCTCCTCCTTGTTGGCGCTGTAGCCGTGTTTGCGTGGGGTGTCCATCAACCAGCCATCCTCCACTCCATCCATCTGGACCATCGAGCGTTGCACGGCACTCATCCGTGAACAAAACAGTTTTGAAATCAGTCTTCATGTAATGTTTGGCCCACTGGAGCCGTTTCTGCTTGTGTGAAGTGGATAGAGGAGGTCGACAGGATGGCGTATGCACAGCTGCAAACCTCTGAAGGACCCTGCATCTTGTTGTTCGGGGGACGTTGGAGGCACCAGCAGCTTCAAAAACTTGTCTGCTGCTATGACAAGGCTTTTTTGCCGTGGCTCTTTTAACCTGACGTAATTGCCTGTAGGAAAGAGTCTTCAATTTGCCCTTATCAGCACGCACACGTGTGTACTGTGAATCAGCTACATACTTCTTGATTGCCAAGACACTTCATCCTGATCATCGCACAATGTTGATTGTAGTCATGCCTTGAACTAAACACTCCACAATTTGTTGCTTCTCAGCAGCCGACACATCCTTTTTCTTTCCCATTTTGGCAGAAAATGTAGGCTGCTTAATAATGTGGGACAGCCTTCTTAAGTAGTCTTGCCTTTCATTGGACACACCTGCCAAACTAATTAGCACAGGTGTCTGCAATTGCTTACAGTGATATAAAGAGCCCTGACACACATCACCATCAATGAGTTTAACTGACAAACAAATTCTTCCCTTATCACTCCTAAACACTTTTTGCATAATAATTTGGAACACAGTGTACATGTGCTTTTCCACAAAACACCAGTGGTTCACGTAGTGAATCTTACAGTTCTAACTTGCCAACCGTGGTCTGTATGGAGTTGTTCAATAAAGGGCCCAAAATTAAGATAACATAGATGGTAGAGGGCTCTATGAATAGGAATTCCTAAGTATTTGATACCCTGCGAGGGCCAGGCAAAGGGAAAATTGGACTGGAGGGAATCCTGTATGGATTTGGGGAGGGAGACATCGATGGCCTCAGACTTTGCTGCATTGATTTTAAAATTTGACCATGCAACAAAGTGATCTATTTCAGCCATAACAGCAGGGATGGATATATGTGATTGAGTGATATATACTAGGACATCATCAGCAAATAGAGAGCACTTGTACTCGGTGCCTCCCACCTCAATCCACCTAATATTGGGGTTATGGCGAATTGATGAGAGCAGGTGCTCCGTCATCAAGATGTATAAGAGAGGGGACAGAGGACATCCCTGCCTTGTCCCATTGGTGATTATGAAAGGTGATGAAAATGTTCTGACGCGCCCCCTGGGCCTTGGGACACCCGGAGCCGGACCCTTTTTGGTGGATGCTGGTGGTTGTAGTCTCCGTGGCGGTGGCCCGGATCCGTGGCTCAGGGCAGTCAAACCAGTGGCGGAACTATTTATGTGGTTTTGATGTTTAAATGTCCAACTACGCCACCCATGGATTGCGGTCAGAGTGAACCGCCGCTGCAGGGCAGACCACTGAGGCTGGTGTTGTGGGTGCAGCAGAGCGTAGCATAACTCCCCATGGGAGGAGTATAGCCTCAGGGCAGTGTATGCGGAGGATGGGGGTGATGGTGCAGGGCAGCAGCAGTAACGACACGAAGTCAGTGATGCAGTCCAGGGCCTTTACTCACAGTTCTTATTATCCAGACCACGTCTGCAGGTAACGGCTGCGCACGTCGTACTGTTTTCACCAGGTGAGGGGCTCAGACAACTCCCACATAACTTTGGAGTGCTTCACAGGACCCCCTTTGTGTGTCCTTTGTCTGGCCTTTCTTACCAACCCTTCTGTCTGGCTGCCTCGGGCCTCCTCTTGGTAAACTTGGTGCCAGTTTCCCTGACCCTATGTGGTGCCTTCCTAGCGGGTGTAGCGAGGGGCTGCGCCGCATAAAATGTCACAACCTCCGGTTTCTAGCTGAGGGTAGTTTCCCGCCTTCACTAGTTTCGGGGACCGGTCTCCCCCTTTGGCCTGACCCCTCCACGCAGGTGGATTCGGGCGTGCGGTGGAGACTCGCCCGTCCGCACCCCTGGGATTCCTTCGTTCCTCGTTCCTGGAGCCTTCTCCGCTCCTCTTCCTTCCTTCTCCCTCTTCCAGGCCTGGGCCTCTGTTACTAGGCCCGCCTCCGGAGCAGAGCTCATGCAGAGCCCCTGCTCCCTGTCACTTCTGCTCAGACTTCTCTGCACTGAACTAAGATGGTGCCCACCTTTTATACTCCCTTCTCAATGCACCCAGGAACTGCTTCCTCCCTGCTCCTGCACTACAGGGTTCCCCTTCCTCAGTGTTCCCTCCCCCAACTCCAGCCAGGGACAGGGACTGTTGTGCCCATCTCAGGGGCATATTGGTCGCCCTGCCCCACGGCAATGTGGTGTAATGCATGCAGGTGTCGGGTCCTGATCCACACTCCATCCTTACCTGAGAGTGAGATATCACACCTCTGGGTGAGGTGCAATACCTCTGTAGCAACCGAGCCCTCAGGGTGCTACAGTTCCATTTATCTTCAGCCTAGGTGACGTATTGCGATACAGGGCCGTGATTTTGGCTATAAAAGGGTCCCCTAGACCCCTACCCCAAACTTTTTAAGAGAATAATATATGGCGTGCCAGGAGACTCTATGGAATGCTTTCTCAGCATCCAACGAGAGTATCTATTTACAAATTTTTAACTGCATCTAGCCCAGGAAATACTTTGTGCCTAGTAGCAGTGTTTGCTAGTCAGCGGATTATCCCGGCTGTTAAGCAAGCTACACCACCTGTAGTTTGGACACTTAATTTTTTCAAAGGAAATGCTTCGGGACCACGGGATACTCAGTGAAGAGCATCAGGAGGCACCCCAAGGCATAGGGGCTTGGACTGGCAGTAGGATGCCTTGCGGTGGACAGCCGAGCTCGATCCTTATAAAAGCTTTTCAACTGCAGCAGCTTTAGTGGTCGCTACTGGAGCTGGAATTACGCGGCTGCTGGCATGAGACTTGCCCTCCAATAGATCCTTGTAAATGGATTTAAAGTGTATTCATTCAAATTAGAGAGACAATTTAAATTAAAAAGCTTAGAGCTGCCTCCACCACAGGGGGGCTCGCTCGACCCACCAGCGGACAGGTACCAGTATTGAGAGAGGGGGGCTGGCCGTCAGGGTTCACCGCGGCTCTGGCACACACCCGGCGACACGAAGGTGGCACGGGCAGGAGCGGACTGGCCGTGTCGGCTTCTCACTTTTTGGATTTTAGAAGGGCATGACATGCCTATATCTGTGTCTCCCCCTCCTTTTACTCCTCCACCTCTTTTCTTTTCGCATGACTATATGTACTTGTAACTTTTCCATGTGTTGGTTATGTCTTGTGAGCAGTTTGTCAGCTTTTGGACACCTTTGAAGGTGTTTTCTATGTATTTCTATGTGTTTTTGTTTGCCTGCCATTGGTTTTAATGGTGTTCGAAGGTGTTCGACGAACAGTTCGAAGAACAGTTCGGCGAACACACGGGTGTTCGACGAACCGAACTCGAACACTACGGGGGTGGCTCAACACTAACTATAATACTTCATTTCTCCTGCAGCTTCCAGCCATTTATTACCCCAGTGATGGTAAGTGATAATTTATTTCTAAAGTTGAATCAAAGATGATGAGTGATTTACAGTGTTGAGCGAGCACTAAAATGCTCGGGTGCTCGAAGCTCGGGCCGAGGTCGCCGTGATACTCGGCTGCTCGACCCGAGCAACGAGCCCAATGTTAGTCTAGGGACACTCGAGCATTTTTGCGGTGGCACCCCCGGCAGTCTTTTAAAAGCCTAACAAGTGCCCAAAACGATAGTGACAGTGCTCAAATGACATGGGGACAGCATGGGGAATGCCCCAGGAAGCATTTTTGACCCCCAGGTCACTGCTGTCAACAACGTGGTCAGAGGTATTAAGCCACTTTTACAGGCTCACAATAAAACGAAAGTGAAACTTTTTTCCTGTGAAATATGTTAAGGAACATCCTTTCCAGGGAAAAGACTTGTGTATAAGTTAAAATAAATGACCAAAAACAAAAATACTCCTCCACACCTTCGGCTATGTTCACAAGTAGCATTTTTTATGCGTTTTTGCACTTTTGTATTGCTTTCAACTATGACAAATGCATTCACCGGGAAATGTCATTTTAACATTTTACAACCTTATCTGGCCATGTGCTGTGTGACACATGCATAAAGTGCTGAAAAGACATGGGAACAGCATGGGGAAGACCCCTGGAAGCATCTCTGCCTCCCAGGTCACTGTCTAAAAGTGTGCCCATCATAAGTGATCCTTGCCGCATCAGAAGATGCAGACTTGCAACTATCCCCATGCAAGTTCTAGTCCCAGGGCAGTGTTCAATTGTACCTCCCCCATTCCTTGCAATACAAGCGCAAGTATGCAGCCTGCCACCCACCCACCGGCTGCAATACCATACTGCTTGCTTGCTTGAACTTGAAATTGGGCCTTTTAGGCATGTGGAGGCGGAATCTGGCCACCACGTCATGGCTGTGTTGGCGGCCAGGAATCCATACTCAGTCCCCCGCCGCCCGGCGGCCGGGTGTCCATACTCAGTCCCAAGCCGCCCTGCGGCCGATTGTCCACACGGTCCCCAGCTGCCTGGGGGCAGTCGGGTGTCCATAAACGGTCCCCAGCCGCCCCCATTTCTCCTTGGAACATCCCCCCACACACTTTTTTTGGCCCGGCCTGCTTTAGGCAGCATTGGACGAGCCCACCAGAGAACCAGACTCCTCCGGTGGGCCCTGACTTCTCCATTGGTGGAGTTGAGAGTGCCAAGGTGAGGAGCATGATGATGATGACAGAAGTTAGCATCTGCTATGTTTTCTTTTAATGCAAGTGTAAGTGTGCAGCCTGCCACCCACCCACCCCCAGACTGCAATTCATACTGCTAGCTTGCACTTGAAATGGGGCCTTTTAGTTTAGAGGAGGCCGAAGCTGGCCACTACCTCATGGCTGCTTCGGCAGCGAGGTATCCATACTCAGTCCCCAGCCGCCCGGAGGCCGGGTGTCCACACTCAGTCCCCAGCCGCCCGGCGGCCGGGTATCCATACTTGGTCCCCAGCTGCCCCTATTTTTCCCGGTAACCTTCCCCACACTTTTTTTTCCTGGCCTGCTTTAGGGCAGCATTGGCCGAGCCCACCAGACAACCAAACTCCTCCGGTGGGCCCTGGCTTCTCCATCAGGGGAGTTGTGAGTGCCAAGGTGAGGAGCATGATGATGATGATAGAAGTTAGCATCTACTTTGTTTTCTTGGAATGCAAGCATAAGTGTGCAGCCTGCCACCCACCTACCCCCAGGCTGATATACCATACTGCTAGCTTGCTTGCACTTGAAATGAGGCTTTTTAGGTTTGTGGAGGCAGACGCCAGCCACCATGTCATGACTTTGTCGGCGGCCTGGTATCCATACTCAGTCCCCAGCCGCCCGGCGGCCTGGTTTCCACACTCGGTCCCAAGCCGCCAGGGGGCAGCCGGGAGTCCATACTCGGTCCCCAGCAACCCCTATTTGTCCCGGTAACCTTCCCCACACTTTTCTTAGCCGAGCCTGCTTTAGGGCAGCATTGGCTGAGACCAAGAGACAACCAGACTCCTCCGGTGGGCCCTGGCTTCTCCATCGGTGGAGTTGAGAGTGCCAAGGTGAGGAGCATGATGATGATGACAGAAGTTAGCATCTGCTATGTTTTCTTTTAATGCAAGTGTAAGTGTGCAGCCTGCCACCCACCCACCCCCAGACTGCAATTCATACTGCTAGCTTACACTTGAAATGGGGCCTTTTAGTTTAGAGGAGGCCGAAGCTGGCCACTACCTCATGGCTGCTTCAGCAGCTAGGTATCCATACTCAGTCCCCAGCCGCCCCTATTTGTCCTGGTGTGCCTTATACATAAGATTAAGCGCGTATACCAAAACATTACCTGTGCCCTCCCCAGTGCATTTAGTGGGAAGGAGAGCCTATTCCGCTGTAGTGTGTGCATGCCAAACCCCTGTTCATGGTACATGCGAAGATGCCTCCCACCTTGCACCTGTCGTTGCAGACTTGCAACTATCCCCATTCAAGTCCTTGTCCTAGGGCAGTGTTCAATTGTACCTCTCTCATTCCTTGCAATGCAAGCGCAAGTATGCAGCCTGCCACCCACCCACCCCCAGGCTGCAATACCATACTGCTTGCTTGCTTGCATTTTAAATTGGGCCTTTTAGGCATGTGGAGGCGGAATCTGGCCAACCCGCCATGGCTGTGTCGGCGGCCTTGTATCCATACTCAGTCCCCAGCCGCCTGGTGGCCGGGTGTCCCCACTTGCTCCCCAGCCTCCAGGGGGTGGCCGGGTGTCCATACTCGGTCCCCAGCCACCCCTATTTGTACCGGTAACCTTTCCCACACTTTTCTTAGCCTGGCCTGCTTTAGGGCAGCATTGGCCGAGCCCACCGGACTATCAGACTCCTCCGGTGGGCCCTGGCTTCTCCATCAGGGGAGTTGATAGTGCCAAGGTGAGGAGCATGATGTGGATGATAGAAGTTAGCATCTGCTTTGTTTTCTTGGAATGCAAACTCATGTATGTAGTAGCGGCTAGGCCTGAGGTGGTCAGCATTTTGGCGCATATCCTACCTCCTCCGAGGATTGCTGGATGCTTTCCTGCTACTATCCAAGTTCTATGACTCCCGTTAAAACAAAGCTTCAGGTGATAAATGATGGATGAGGTAGTGGCAAAGGAGAAAGAGCAGGAGGAACAGGGACCATTCACATCAATATCAGGCCAGTCAACCAGATATGTCTTGTAGGATATGTTTCTGTAACAAAAGGAGCGGTTCGGCTACACAGTTATAGGGCATACAGTGAGTGCAATGCCTACCAAAAATTTCGAGGCACTCCAATGCCCCTTGGAAATGACATGGAGGTCAGAGGGCGTTAACTAAACCTTTTTTTCCATTTATAGCAACTTGGTCTCCTGTGCACTGTTGGCCTAAGCAGTGAATGGAATGCTTTCCAAAAATTATGAGGTACTGCAATGCCCCTTACAAGAGCCATGTGTGGCACCCCAGGGGTCTTGTCACCACAGTAATAGAGATTACGTCGGAGAGCAAGTGGGAGGTTTCCTGGTCAGGATCCCTTAAACATGCAACATCCTCCTGCCCCCGTCCTGGGAGGGGAGATTTCTGCCCTTATAAACTGGATCTGGGGTGGGGTTGAGTGAGTCAGAGAACAGAGAACAGTCAGAGTCAGAGTGAGAGCAAGGGAAAGTAACAGCAAGGAGCTCTGTAGGAGCTAGGAGCTAAAGACGAGGGGCTGGAAGCTGAGCAGAGCTCGCCCTGGCAGAAGACAATAGGAACCGGACACAGGAGTCCGAAGCTGTGAGGACTTATATATCCAGCAGCAGAAACCAGCCGGCAGGGGATTTCAGGTCCTCTGGCCATAGATGCCCGGAGGCTCAGTCACAAGCAAGGGACCAGTACCGCCGTCGTGGAGCGGAGGCTAACAGAAGGCCCCAAGTCACCAGCCATACGGGTGAGCACTACACGGTACACTCAGGGACGTGGGCTACATCTACCCGCTTACAGCAAGGTAGCAAGGAAGAGTGCAGACAGACGGGGAGGCCTACAACTCCACCTGGCCAGGGGAACTCCTGCTTGCTCACAGACTGACCAGGCCTCTTATGCTAGCCAGTACTCCCGGGAAGGTCTACCTTATAATCATCAGTAAAGACCCTGAACTGCACTGCAAAGACTCTGAGTCATTCCTGCTGCGCTCGTGCACCATCACCCCCATCATCCACACTCACTGCCTGAGGCTATACTCCTCCCGAGGGGAGTTATCCCATTTTATGCTGCGCACACAACACCAGCCTCAGCGGTCTGCCTCGCAGCGGCGGTACTCCCTGACCGCAATCCACGGGTGGCGCAGTCGGACAATTAACCTCAAAACCTAAGAAAGATTGCCACTGGTTTGACCAGCCAGAGCCACTGGACCGGGTCACCGCCACAGAAACTACAGACCCCAGAGACCCGGCACCGGGTATCCCACACACGTGTACACACGGTCCAGGGGGCGCGTCACATGCAGTACAGCATATTACAAACATAAGTCCCATTATTGGGGAGTGAGTGTCCCATAGTATTTGCTTATGCCTTGCAAGCAAAAGCTGCCAAAAATTAGGACGGAGCAACTTGCAATGCCCCTTACAAGAGCATTGCAGTACAGCATATTACAAACATAAGTCCCATTATTGGGGAGTGGGTCTCCCATAGTATTTGCTTATGCTTTCCCAGCAAAAGCTGCAAAAAATCAGGACGGAGCAACTTGCAATGCCCCTTACAAGAGCCATGCAGTACAGCATATTACAAACATAAGTCCCATTATTTGGGAGTGGGTGTCCCATGATATTTGCTTATGCTTTCCCAGCAAAAGCTGCCAAAAATTAGGACGGAGGAACTTGCAATGCTGGCACCCTGGTGGTATAGTGGTGGTGGAGGCTGAGGATAAGGAGAAGAAGATTAAACAGCCGAAACGAGGAAGCATATACCCATGTGTGGGTGTGAAGCGGTGCATGTGAATACACCTCCCGAAATAACACAGTGGATTTGACTTTATGTTACTCTGCTGTCATTTGGTGGTGATGAGAAGTCTGGCCCAATCCAGCCCTTGTTCATTTTGATAAGGGTCAGCTTGTCAGCATTGTCAGTTGACAGGCGAGTGCGCTTATCAGTTATAATTCCCCCAGCGGCACTAAAAACACGCTCCGATAACAAGCTAGCGGCAGGGCAGGCCAGGACATCCAAGGAGTTCATTCCAAGTGTCCAGCTTGGATACCCAATAATTAAAAGGCACAGAGGAATCACGGAGGACACTGGTACGATCGGAAAGGTACTCCCTCACCATCTTTTGAAACTTTTCACTCCTTTTGAGAGTACCCCGCGCCTCAGGGCCTGTAAGCTGGGCGGGTGTCAGAAAACTGTCCCTGAACGTTGACAGTGTTCCCCTGCCTCTGCTGGATTGGAGTTGCATCTCTCACGCCTGTACGCCTTAGTTGGGCAACGAACTGTGACCTCTGCCGCTAGTGTGTTCAGATGGAAATTTTTTTAAGAGTTCTGCAGCAAGGGTCTTCTGGTATTGCCCCATTTTTGTAGACCTCTCCACCTCAGGAATAAGAGAGTGAAAGTTCTCCTTGTAGCGGGGGTCTACAAGTGTCACCAACCAGTAATGACTGTCACCCAACATTTTGACAACGCGAGGGTCACGTTTAAGGCAGCGTAACATAAAGTCAGCCATGCATGCCAGACTGGTAACGGGCAAGATTTCCGTGTCGTCACCAAGATGACGACTGACCATGCTCTCCTCCTCCTCCTCCTCCCCCCTGTCCTCAGGCCACCCACGCTGAACCGACGGTATGACACTTGTACAGGTACTACCGTCTACAACGCATGATAGCAGCTCCTGTAATTCCTCCTCCTCCTCTCCCTCATTGTCCCCCATTGCACGTTGGGATGAGATGAGGTTGGGCTGTGTATAATCGCCTGCAACGGCTTCTTGATCCATCTCATCATACTCTGGCTGCAATGCCTCTCTTTAATTCTCTGCAGAGAGCGTTGCAAAAGACAGACAAGTGGGATGCTGACACTAATGATGGCGTCATTGCCACTCACCATCTTGGTGGCCTCCTCAAAGTTTGTCAGGATGGTACATATGTCAGACATCCAGGTCCACTCCTGAGGTCTTATGTGTGGAGTCTGACCTGAATATCGACGGCCTTGTTGCAGCTGATACTCCACAACTGCTCTCTTCTGCTCACAAATCCTTTGCAACATGTGGAGGGTAGAGTTCCAACGTGTGGGGACATCACACACCAGTCGGTGTGCCGGAAGCTGCAAACGCTGCTGCAACACAGCAAGGGCGGCGGAAGCTGTAGCCGACTTGCGAAAATGAGCTGAAAGGCGGCGTACTTTCATGAGCAGATCTGGCAACTCGGGGTACGATTTAAGAAACCACTGAACCACGAGGTTAAGCACATGAGCCAGGCATGGTACGTGTGTGATCTCACCTCGCCTCAGAGCCACCACCAGGTTACGGCCATTGTCACACACGACCATGCCGGGATATAGGTTCAGCGGTCTCAGCCACAGATCTGCCTGCTCTTTCACAGCTGTCCACAACTCTCAAGCAGTGTGAGGTTTATCACTTAAGCTTATGAGTTTCAGCACAGCCTGTTGCCGCTTGGCGGAGGCAGTACTGCAATGCTTCCAGCTTGTAACTGATGTGGTGATATCTGAGATGGAGGCTGAACATGAGGAGGAGGAGGAGGATGCGCAGGAGCTGTACACTGTGGGGGCAACTCTGACTGACATAGGGCCCACAATCCTCGGTGTGGGGAGGATGTGTTCCGTCCCAAGGTCCGACTGGGTCCCGGCTTCCACTATGTTTACCCAGTGTGCCGTCAGAGAGATGTACCGTCCCTGGCCACAAGCACTTGTCCACGTGTCCATTGTCAGGTGGACTCTCCCAGTAACTGCGTTGTTGAGGGCACGGCAGGTGCTTTGGGACACGTGCTTGTGTAGTGCGGGGATGGCACACCAGGCAAAATAGTGTCGGCTGGGGACCGAGTACCGAGGGACGGCCACCGCCATAAGATTGCGGAAGGATTCCGTCTCCACCAGCCGAAAAGGCAGCATTTCCAATGCAAGCAGTCGTGAAATGTGCGAATTTAGGACTGTGGCCTGTGGGGCGTTAGCTGCGAATTTCCGCTTTCGTTCAAAGATCTGGGATATGGACAATTGAACGCTGCGGTGGGACGTGAACGTGGACGTTGATGCTGTTTCTTGAGAAACTGCTATAACAAGTGAAGATTGAGAGAAGGGGGCATCTTTACATGCAGTATGGACAGGGGATTGCCTTGCACACACAACAGGGGGTTCTATTGCACGCACAACAGCGGAAGAAGCAGTGGTGACACCCACTGACACTGGTTGTGGACCGTGGGTTTCGTGCCACGAAGTCGGGTGCTTTGCTGCCATGTGCCTGATCATGCTGGTGGTGGTCAGGCTGGTAGTTTTGTCACCCCTGCTGATGCTGGCATGGCAGGTGGAACATATGGCCTTCATGGGGTTATCATCAGAGTCTTTAAAAAAATTCCAGACTCTGGAAGACCTACCGCTTGTACTGGCAACGTCCCTCGTGTTCGTGTTACGGGGAACGGTTGCCTGCCTTCTGTCTGCGGCCACCACACTGCTTCTTCTTGCCTGTTGGGGTACTCTGCCTCCCTCCCCCTGTGTGCTGCTGGCCTCACTCTGCATGTCCTCCTTCCACGTTGGGTCAGTTACTAGATCATCCACCACCTCCTCCTCTTCCACTTGCGCACCACGATCCTCCTCCTCACTTCCTGGCAATTGTGTCTCGTCATCGTCCACCTCTTGTGACAGATTGTCAACGCCGAATTCCTGTGGCCGTGGCTGTTCAAATATTTGGGCATCGCAACATGGGATCTCCTCTTCCACCACTTCAAGCGTATTAGGCGAGGGGCCCAAATATGGAAATGGACCAGTGAACAGCTCTTCAGAGTGTCCAAGTGTGGGATCACTTGCTTTCTGACGACACTCGGCATGGTGGGAGGAAGGAGCATCAGGGTGAGGAGGAGTAAGCGGTCGAGACTCACGGCTACTAAGAGTTGACCGTGTGGAAGACAGACCGGAGGTGGTGGTGCCCAGGTAACTGGAAGTATTGTCTGCTATCCAATTAATAACCTGTTCACACTGATCAGTTCTCAATACTGGTGTTGTTCTGTGCTTCCCTAGTAATTCGGTAAAGAAGTGGGAGCGAGAAGATGTGGCTGTTGGTTGTGGCACATTTTCACCTTGGCCACGGCCCCGTCCTCTACAGGAACCATCACCAGAACGTCCACTTCCACGTCCCTTGCCACGCGCCTTGCCCATTGTAAATGAAGTAAAATAGCTTACACTTGCACTATCAATGGAAAAAGGGTAATAAAGAGTAGATTAGAACCGTGGAAGAAGAAAACCACAGTTATTGTTTACTGGGGTATACCACACTTTTTTAAATAGAGATATTTGCGGCTGAACAGTGAGCGACACACTGAAACTGCTTTTTTTTTTAGATACCAAAGGCCCAAAACTGGATAGTACAGCGATTTGACCCGTGGAACTGCGAAAACACACTGGGATGTTGGGGTCTGCACAAGACTATTTTCAACAGATATATTTTTGTGTCACAACAGTCAGGAGACACTACTGTTTTTCCTTACGGAAAAAACTACCAAAACCTGAATAATAGAGATTTTTTACCGTGGAACAGCAAAACCACAGTAATAATTTACTGGTGTATACCAGGCTTTTTAAAATATATTTGTGTCTGAAAAATCAGGGAGACGCTATTTTTTTTTCTTTTTTTACAGCAAAAATTGCAAAAAGCAGGATAATAGAGATTTTTTACCGTGGAACAGCAAAAGCACACTTCTGTCTCTCTGGCCTACACCAGACTATTTTCAACAGATATATTTGTGTCTGAAAAATCAGGGAGACACTATTATTATTTTTATACAGCAAAAAATGCCAAAAACAGGATAATAGAGATGTTTTACCGTGGAACATCAAAACCACAGTAATAATTTACTGGTGTATACCAGGCTTTTTAAAATATATATATATTTGCTGCTGAACAGTGAGCGACACCCTCAAACTGTTTTTTTTAGACACAAATGGCCCAAAAGTGGATAACACAGAGGTTTGTACCGTGGAACAGCAAAACCACACTTGTATTTCTCGGGCCTACACCAGATTATTTTCAACAGATATATTTGTGTCTGAAAAATCAAGGAGACACTAATATTTTTTTTTTTTACAGCAAAAAATGCAAAAAGCAGGATAATAGAGATTTTTTACCTTGGAACAGCAAAAGCACACTTCTGTCTCTCTGGCCTACAACAGACTATTTTCAACAGATATATTTGTGTCTGAAAAATCAGGGAGACACTATTATTATTTTTATACAGCAAAAAATGCCAAAAACAGGATAATAGAGATGTTTTACCGTGGAACATCAAAACCACAGTAATAATTTACTGGTGTATACCAGGCTTTTTAAAATATATATATATTTGCGGCTGAACAGTGAGCGACACACTCAAACTGTTTTTTTTAGATACAAATGGCCCAAAAGTGGATAATACAGAGGTTTGTACCATGGAACTGCAAAACCACAGTTGTATTTCTCGGGCCTACACCAGACTATTTTCAACAGATATATTTGTGTTTGAAAAATCAGGGAGACACTATTTTTTTTTTTTTACAGCAAAAAATGCATAAAGCAGGATAATTGAGATTTTTTACCATGGAACAGCAAAAGCACACTTCTGTCTCTCTGGCCTACACCAGACTATTTTCAACAGATATATTTGTGTCTGAAAAATCAGGGAGACACTTATTATTTTTATACAGCAAAAAATGCCAAAAACAGGATAATAGAGATGTTTTACCGTGGAACATCAAAACCACAGTAATAATTTACTGGTGTATACCAGGCTTTTTAAAATATATATATATTTGCGGCTGAACAGTGAGCGACACACTCAAACTGTTTTTTTTAGATACAAATGGCCCAAAAGTGGATAATACAGAGGTTTGTACCGTGGAACTGCAAAACCACACTTGTATTTCTCGGGCCTACACCAGACTATTTTCAACAGATATATTTGTGTCTGAAAAATCAGGGAGACACTATTTTTTTTTTTTTACAGCAAAAAATGCAAAAAGCCGGATAAAAGAGATTTTTTTACCGTGGAACAGCAAAAGCACACTTCTGTCTCTCTGGCCTACACCAGACTATTTTCAACAGATATATTTGTGTCTGAAAAATCAGGGAGACACTATTGTTATTTTTATACAGCAAAAAATGCCAAAAACAGGATAATAGAGATGTTTTACCATGGAACATCAAAACCACAGTAATAATTTACTGGTGTATACCAGGCTTTTTAAAATATATATATATTTGCTGCTGAACAGTGAGCGACACCCTCAAACTGTTTTTTTTAGATACAAATGGCCCAAAAGTGGATAACACAGAGGTTTGTACCGTGGAACAGCAAAACCACACTTGTATTTCTCGGGCCTACACCAGACTATTTTCAACAGATATATTTGTGTCTGAAAAATCAGGGAGACACTATTATTTTTTTTTTTTACAGCAAAAAATGCAAAAAGCAGGATAAAAGAGATTTTTTACCTTGGAACAGCAAAAGCACACTTCTGTCTCTCTGGCCTACACCAGACTATTTTCAACAGATATATTTGTGTCTGAAAAATCAGGGAGACACTATTATTATTGTTATACAGCAAAAAATGCCAAAAACAGGATAATAGAGATGTTTTACCGTGGAACATCAAAACCACACTAATAATTTACTGGTGTATACCAGGCTTTTTAAAATATATATATATTTGCGGCTGAACAGTGAGTGACACACTCAAACTGTTTTTTTTAGATACAAATGGCCCAAAAGTGGATAATACAGAGGTTTGTACCATGGAACAGCAAAACCACACTTGTATTTCTCTGGCCTACACCAAACTATTTTCAACAGATATATTTGTGTCTGAAAAATCAGGGAGACACTATTTTTTTTTTTTTTACAGCAAAAAATGCATAAAGCAGGATAATAGAGATTTTTTAAGGTGGAACAGCAAAAGCACACTTCTGTCTCTCTGGCCTACACCAGACTATTTTCAACAGATATATTTGTGTCTGAAAAATCAGGGAGACACTTATTATTTTTATACAGCAAAAAATGCCAAAAACAGGATAACAGAGATGTTTTACCGTGGAACATCAAAACCACAGTAATAATTTACTGGTGTATACCAGGCTTTTTAAAATATATATATATTTGCGGCTGAACAGTGAGCGACACACTCAAACTGGTTTTTTTAGATACAAATGGCCCAAAAGTGGATAATACAGAGGTTTGTACCGTGGAACTGCAAAACCACACTTGTATTTCTCGGGCCTACACCAGACTATTTTCAACAGATATATTTGTGTCTGAAAAATCAGGGAGACACTATTTTTTTTTTTTTTTACAGCAAAAAATGCAAAAAGCCGGATAAAAGAGATTTTTTTACCGTGGAACAGCAAAAGCACACTTCTGTCTCTCTGGCCTACACCAGACTATTTTCAACAGATATATTTGTGTCTGAAAAATCAGGGAGACACTATTATTATTTTTATACAGCAAAAAATGCCAAAAACAGGATAATAGAGATGTTTTACCATGGAACATCAAAACCACAGTAATAATTTACTGGTGTATACCAGGCTTTTTAAAATATATATATATTTGCTGCTGAACAGTGAGCGACACACTCAAACTGTTTTTTTTAGATACAAATGGCCCAAAAGTGGATAATACAGAGGTTTGTACCATGGAACAGCAAAACCACACTTGTATTTCTCGGGCCTACACCAGACTATTTTCAACTGATATATTTGTGTCTGAAAAATCAGGGAGACACTATTATTTTTTTTTTTTACAGCAAAAAATGCAAAAAGCAGGATAAAAGAGATTTTTTACCTTGGAACAGCAAAAGCACACTTCTGTCTCTCTGGCCTACACCAGACTATTTTCAACAGATATATTTGTGTCTGAAAAATCAGGGAGACACTTATTATTTTTATACAGCAAAAAATGCCAAAAACAGGATAATAGAGATGTTTTACCGTGGAACATCAAAACCACAGTAATAATTTACTGGTGTATACCAGGCTTTTTAAAATATATATATATTTGCGGCTGAACAGTGAGCGACACACTCAAACTGTTTTTTTTTTAGATACAAATGGCCCATAGAACTGCAAAATCACACTTCTATTTCTCTGGCCTACACCAGACTATTTTCAACAGATATATTTGTGTCTGAAAAATCAGAGGCATTTTTTTTTTTTTGGGGGGGGGGAGGGGGCACCAAAACGTTAATAAGATGGGTATTTGTACATTGTGAAGGAGGATTAAAGAAAGAGGATTTAGATAAAAAAAAAGGATTTTTCCTGGCCCCCGGGACCTGGATCTAAGTCCAGCAATTTCAGCAACAGGAGCAGCACACAGGACTGTAATGCAGCGTTTGCTGGTATAACCACTGCGTCTCCTATACAGCCTGCCTGCCTGATATACCTGGGATGGATATTAGTCCCGAGAAGGACTGTTTGTTTGATTTGGCAGCCTTTACAGACCCTACACTATTTTGCAGGATATATCTTTCCTTAAATCATCAGCGCTGTCCCTACACTGTCTGATCCGGAGCGACTGTGTCCAAGATGGCGGTGCCCGGTTTTAAATACTCGAGGTGACGCTGTGCGGCCAGCCAATCACTGTAATGCCCACAAACAACATGGCTGCGGCATTACAGTGACTGGCTGGCAATCCCTGCATGTTCATTGGCTCTGTAAAGAACGCCAAACATGCAGGGCGGAGACCCGAGCTCCCGCCCGAGTAACCCGGAAATGCTCGGTGCTCGCTGAACATCCCGAGTAGCGTGATGCTCGGGCGAGTACCGAGCAGTGTCGAGCATGTTCGCTCAACACTAGTGATTTATAATTCCAGCTTAAATTGGAATCCTCCATAGTGGGTTCACAACACCCTACGGGACCACTCTACTACATCCGGACGTGACACTGTGTGCCGAATTATTAGGCAAATGAGTGTTTTGATCACATGATACTTTTTATACATGTTGTTCTACTCCAAGCTGCATAGGCTTGAAAGCCAACTAGCAATTAAGTAAATCTGGTGATGTGCATCTCTGTAATGAGGAGGGGTGTTGACTAATGACATCAACACCCTATATAAGGTGTGCTTAATAATTAGGCAACTTCCTTTCCTTTGGCAAAATGGGTCAGAAGAGAGATTTGACGGGCTCTGAAAAGTCCAATATTGTGAGATGTCTTTCAGAGGGATGCAGCAGTCTTGAAATTTCCAAACTTTTGAAGCGTGATCACCGAACAACCAAGCGTTTCATGGCAAATAGCCAACAGGGTCGCAAGAAGCATGTTGGCCAAAAAAGGCGCAAAATAACTGCCCATGAATTGAGGAAAATCAAGCGTAAAGCTGCCATGATGCCATTCGCCACCAGTTTTGCCATATTTCAGAGCTGCAACGTTACTGGAGTATCAAAAAGCACAAGGTGTGCGATACTCAGGGACATGGCCAAGGTAAGGAAGGCTGAAAAATGACCAACTTTGAACTAGAAACATAAGATAAAATGTCAAGAATGGGCAAAGAAATATCTTAAGACTGATTTTTCAAAGGTTTTATGGACTGATGAAATGAGAGTGACTCTTGATGGGCCAGATGGATGGGCCAGAGGCTGGATCAGTGAAGGGCAGAGAGCTCCACTCCGACTCAGACGCCAACAAGGTGGAGGTGGGGTACTGGTAAGGGCTGGTATCATCAAAGATGAACTTGTGGTACCTTTTCGGGTTGAGGATGGGGTGAAGCTCAACTCCCAGACCCACTGCCAGTTTCTAGAAGACAACTTATTCAAGCATTGGTACAGGAAGAAGTCAGTATTGTTCAAGGAAAACATGATTTTCATGCAGGACAATGCTCCATCACATGCATCCAACTACTCCACAGAGTGGCTGGCCAGTAAAGGTTTAAAAGAAGAAAAAATAATGACATGGCCCCCTTGTTCTCCTGATCTGAACCCCATAGAGAACCTGTGGTCCATCATAAAATGTGAGATCTACAGGTAGGGAAAACAGTACACCTCTTGGAACAGTGTCTGGGAGGCTGTGGTGGCGGCTGCACGCATTGTTGATCGAAAACAGATCAAGCAACTGACAGAATCTATGGATGGAAGGCTGTTGAGTGTCATCATAAAGAAAGGTGGCTATATTGATCACTAATTTTTTTGTTTTTTGTTTTTGCATGTCAGAAATGTTTATTTCTAAATTTTGTGCACTGATATTGGTTTACCTGGTGAAAATAAACAAGTGAGATGGGATTATATTTGGTTTTTATTAAGTTGCCTAATAATTCTGCACAGTAATAGTTACCTTTAACAGATATCCTCATAAGATAGCCAAATCTAAATAAAAACCACTCCAACTTGCAAAAATATTAAGCTAGGATATTTATGAGTCTTTTGGGTTGATTGAGAACATAGTTGTTGATCAATAATAAAAATAATCCTCTAAAATACAACTTGCCTAATAATTCTGCACACAGTGTAGACCCGGTCCAGGTATAAATACTGAATCCCAGATCTAATTATCCTGGAATACAACTATAAAAATTCTAATTTTGCCTTCTTTTTTGTTCAATGAATGACCGCTATCCCAACCTAAACTCTTCAGCACAAGACAGGAAAGACAGCGCACATAGAGCTTTATCCATATAAAAGTAAATACCAGGTCCCACAATCAGTCTGACTCACCTTCTGAGGTTGTGTGAGTCACAACCTACTGTGAAGCACCTGTCAGATGGCCGATGCAGGAGACCCCGCTGATCAGTAAACAAATGAGAGGAGATAAGAAGCCGGGCTGATCCTCCGCGATGGTCCAGAGACACACAAGGATAAATGATAAACCAAAACTTTCTTTATTACTTGGCCTACGTGTTTCGTGGCTACACTGCCACTTCCTCAGGGCTACCAAGTCATTCACAATCCACATACAATACAGACCAAAAGTTTGGACACACCTTCTCATTTAAAGATTTTTTTGTATTTTCATAACTATGAAAATTGTACATTCACACTGAAGGCATCAAAACTATGAATTAACACATGTGGAATTATATACTTAACAAAAAAGTGTGAAACTACTGAAAATATGTTTTATATTCTAAATTCTTCAAAGTAGCCACCTTTTGCTTTGATGACTGCTTTGCACACTCTTGGCATTCTCTTGATGAGTTTCAAGAGGTAGTCACCGGAAATGGTTTCACTTCACAGGTGTGCCCTGTCAGGTTTAATAAGTAGGATTTCATGCCTTATAAATAAGGTTGTGACCATCAGTTGTGTTGTGCATAAGTCTGGTGGATACACAGCTGATAGTCATACTGAATAGACTGTTAGAATTTGTATTATGGCAAGTAAGAAGCAGTAAAGTAAAGAAAAACAAGTGGCCATCATTACTTTAAGAAATGAAGGTCAGTCAGTCCGAAAAATTGGGCAAACTTTGAAAGTGTCCTCAAGTGCAGTTGCAAAAACCATCAAGAGCTACAAAGAAACTGGCTCACATGAGGACCGCCCCAGGAAAGGAAGACCAAGAGTCACCTCTGCTTCTGAGGATAAGTTTATCCAAGTCACCAGCCTCAGAAATCGCAGGTTAAAAGCAGTTCAGATTAGAGACAAGGTCAATGCCACAAAGAGTTCTAGCAGCAGACACAACTCTACAACAACTGTTAAATGAAGACTTTGTGCAGCAGGCCTTCATGGTAAAATAGCTGCTAGGAAACCACTGCTAAGGACAGGCAACAAGCAGAAGAGAATGGTTTGGGCTAAAGAACACAAGGAATGGACATTAGACCAGTGGAAATCTGTGCTTTGGTCTGATGAGTCCAAATTTGAGATCTTTGGTTCCAACCACCGTGTCTTTGTGCGACGCAGAAAAGGTGTACGGATGGACTCTACATGCCTGGTTCCCACCGTGAAGCATGGAGGAGGTGGTGTGATGGTGTGGGGGTTCTTTGCTGGTTACACTGTTGGGGATTAATTCAAAATTGAAGGCATACTGAACCAGCATGGCTACCACAGCATCTTGCAGCGGCATGCTATTCCATCCGGTTTGCGTTTAGTTGGACCATCATTTATTTTTCAACAGTACAATGACCCCAAATGCACTTCCAGGCTCTGTAATGGCTATTTGAGCAAGAAGGAGAGTGATGGGGTGCTATGCCAGATGACCTGGCCTCCACAGTCACCAGACCTGAACCCAATCGAGATGGTTTGGGGTGAGCTGGACCGCAGAGTAAAGGCAAAAGGGACAACAAGTGCTAAGCATCTCTGGGAACTCCTCCAAGATTGTTGGAAGACCATTTCCGGTGACTACCTCTTAAAGCTCATCAAGAGAATGCCAAGAGTGTGCAAAGCAGTCATCAAAGCAAAAGGTGGCTACTTTGAAGAACCTAGAATATAAGACATATTTTCAGTTGTTTCACACTTTTTTGTTAAGCATATAATTCCACATGTGTTAATTCATAGTTTTGATGCCTTCAGTGTGAATGTACAATTTTCATAGTCATGAAAATACAGAAAAATCTTTAAATGAGAAGGTGTGTCCAAACTTTTGGTCTGTACTGTATATATAACATATAACTACAATTGTCACACATGATGTAATTTCCTGTGAAAACGCCACAAGATACAAGAAAATTTTATAGTATCTTTCAAAAATTAAAATTCTGGCATTCACCGTGATCGATCCCGTGAGGCAACATTACTCCAAAAATATGTAAGCCATATCGTAGCATCAGAACACGGTAAATGCCAGAATTTTAATTTTTGAAAGATACTATAAAATTTTCTTGTGGTTTACTAGAGATTCATCTCATTGCGAAAAATGTCATGCTTTTTATGATTAATTGTTCAATGTGTGACCTTTTTTGAGTGGTTTTAGTTTTTAGAGTTTGCTGTGTACAATGTGGGCGTTTTCACAGGAAATTACGTCATGTATGACACTTGTAGTTATATGTTATATTTATGTGGATTGTGATTGACTTGGTAGCCCTGAGGAAGTGGCAGTGTAGCCACGAAACGCGAAGGCAAGGTAATAAAGAAAGTTTTGGTTTATCATTAATCCTTGTGTGCCTCTGGACCAGCGAGGAGGATCAGCCCGGCTTCTTATTTCCTCTCATTTGTAAACTAAACTCTTCAGCATTCCAAATAGACCGCCACGTGACTTAACTACTAACAACTGCTAACATCCAAAACAGGACTCCGTCCCTGGCAACAGGACCATCCTCTACACCCCCTCCCTTTAACCTTATTAATTTTTACTCTTCATTGGATGTCATTTTAACCTTAATAAATTATTTCTAATTTTAACTATTAACTAATGTTGAGTAGAGATGAGCGGTGTTCGACTTGAACTATTCGCCAATCTCAAATTCGAGCTGTTTTGGGCGGTGTTCGAGCCGTTCGGCGAACACGAACGATTTGAAAAAAATTCGGCTGTTCGAGGTTATGTTCGATAACTGTTCGTGCACCAAAATCATAACTGGATTTTTTCTCAGTAATGATGAAAATTAATGTTAATACGCAGTTTGAGTGTACAGCGGGGCGGGGGGAGGGGCAGGGAATGGATCTCTGCAGAAATAATGAAGATCTCCATTTTTTTTTTCTCTTTCCCGCATTTACAGTGGGGAGGTGCAATCTGTCAGCCTATCAGCAGCGCACACACGGAGCGAAGTGCTTTTTTTCACACAAGCAAGGGCATGTGTCATTGGCAGTGTATGTCACATGTCCTTGCCCTATAACACCCATTTTCCCCGTCGCCACCATTTTCTCACTGCTGCAGCTGCGTGTTAGACGGCACCGCTGTTGCTGTGTGCGCTATACCTTGTTAATTTCAAGCCAATTTTCGCACAAATCTACAGATAGCTTGGGAGTAGGGAATAGTTGTTATTGCAGTCCTTTTAAGGACTAGGTTACAGCATTTCCTATGACTTTTATCAGGCAGGTCTGTGCTCTTAAATAGATAGGTTGGGAGTAAAGACTAATTGTAATTGCAGTCCTTTTCAAGACTAAGTTAGATCAGTTCCTACCAGTTTTTGCCAGGCAGGTCTGTGCCAGTGCTGTGCCAGTTTTTTTCACAGCATTTGGCTAAATCTAGCAAAGCTAATCCTTTTTGGCCTATTGCAGAGTGTGTTAGTCAGTGGAGTAGCCTATCTGTGTTGCAAGCTGCACCACCTGTGTATAGAATACCAATTTTTTACTGCACCTAGTGAAGTAAAACCTTTTGGGCATAGCATCATTCTATTAGTCCATCTATACTGACCTCCATAAGGTTGCAAATTGAATATCATTTTTTTCTGCATCTACCTCTGAAAAAATATTTGGGCTTCTAGCTGTGTGTGGGACTTGTTCTATTAGTCCATCTATACTGACCTCCATCAGGTTGCAAATTGAATATAATAATTTTCTGCATCTAGCCCTGAAAAAATATTTGGCCTTCTAGCAGTGTGTGGGACATTCTCTATTAGTCCATCTATACTGACCTCCATCAATTTGCAAACTGAATATAATATTTTTCTGCATCTAGCTCTGAAAAAATATTTGGCCTTCTAGCAGTGTGTGGGACTTGTTGCATTAGTCCATCTATACTGACCTCCAACAGGTTGCAAATTGAACATAATTTTTTTCTGCATCTAGCTCTGAAAAAATATTTGGGCTTCTAGCTGTGTGTGGGACTTGTTCTATTAGTCCATCTATACTGACCGCCATCAGGTTGCAAATTGAATATAATTTATTTCTGCATCTAGCTCTGAAAAAATATTTGGCCTTCTAGCAGTGTGTGGGACTTGTTCTATTAGTCCATCTATACTGACCTCCATCAGGTTGCAAACTGAATATAATATTTTTCTGCATCTAGCTCTGAAAAAATATTTGACCTTCTAGGAGTGTGTGGGACTTGTTCTATTAGTCCATCTATACTGACCTCCATCACGTTGCAAACTGAATATAATTTTTCTCTGCATCTACCTCTGAAAAAATATTTGGGCTTCTAGCTGTGTGTGGGACTTGTTCTATTAGTCCATCTATACTGACCTCCATCAGGTTGCAAATTGAATATAATATTTTTCTGCATCTAGCGCTTAAAAAATATTTGGCCTTCTAGCAGTGTGTGTGGCTTGTTCTATTAGTCCATCTATACTGACCTCCATCAGGCTGCAAATTGCATATAATATTTTTCTGCATCTAGCTCTGAAAAAATATTTGGCCTTCTAGCAGTGTGTGGGACTTGTTCTATTAGTCCATCTATACTGACCTCCATCAGGTTGCAAATCGAATATAATTTATTTCTGCATCTAGCTCTGAAAAAATATTTGGCCTTCTAGCAGTGTGTGGGACTTGTTCTATTAGTCCATCTATACTGACCTCCATCAGGTTGCAAATTGAATATAATTTTTTTCTGCATCTACCTCTGAAAAAATATTTGGGCTTCTAGCTGTGTTTTGGAATTGTTCTATTAGTCCATCTATACTGACCTCCATCAGGTTGCAAACTGAATATAATATTTTTCTGCATCTAGCTCTGAAAAAATATTTGGCCTTCTAGCAGTGTGTGGGACTTGTTCTATTAGTCCATCTATACTGACCTCCATCAGGTTGCAATTTGAATATAATTTTTTTCTGCATCTACCTCTGAAAAAATATTTGGGCTTCTAGCTGTGTTTTGGACTTGTTCTATTACTCCATCTATACTCACCTCCATCAGGTTGCAAATTGAATATAATTTTTTTCTGCATCTAGCTCTGAGAAAATATTTGGGCTTCTAGCAGTGTGTGGGACTTGTTCTATTAGTCCATCTATACTGACCTCCATCACGTTGCAAATTGAATATAATTTTTTTCTGCATCTAGCCCTGAAAAAATATTTGGGCTTCTAGCTGTGTGTGGGACTTGTTCTATTAGTCCATCTATACTGACCTCCATCAGGTTGCAAATTGAATATAATATTTTTCTGCATCTAGCTCTGAAAAAATATTTGGCCTTCTAGCAGTGTGTGGGTCTTGTTCTATTTGTCCATCTATACTGACCTCCATCAGGTTGCAAATTGAATATAATATTTTTCTGCATCTAGCTCTGAAAAAATATTTGGCCTTCTAGCAGTGTTTGGGACTTGTTCTATTAGTCCATCTATACTGACCTCCAAAAGGTTGCAAATTGAATATAATATTTTTCTGCATCTAGCTCTGAAAAAATATTTGGCCTTCTAGCAGTGTGTGGGATATTCTCTATTAGTCCATCTATACTGACCTCCATCACGTTGCAAATTGAATATAATTTTTTTCTGCATCTAGCTCTGAAAAAATATCTGGGCTTCTAGCTGTGTGTGGGACTTGTTCTTTTAGACCATCTATACTGACCTCCATCAGGTTGCAAACTGAATATAATATTTTTCTGCATCTAGCTCTGAAAAAATATTTGGCCTTCTAGCAGTGTGTGGGACTTGTTCAATTAGTCCATCTATACTGACCTCCATCAGGTTGCAAACTGAATATAATATTTTTCTGCATCTAGCTCTGAAAAAATATTTGGCCTTCTAGCAGTGTGTGGGACTTGTTGCATTAGTCCATCTATACTGACCTCCAACAGGTTGCAAATTGAACATAATTTTTTTCTGCATCTAGCTCTGAAAAAATATTTGGGCTTCTAGCTGTGTGTGGGACTTGTTCTATAAGTCCATCTATACTGACCGCCATCAGGTTGCAAATTGAATATAATTTATTTCTGCATCTAGCTCTGAAAAAATATTTGGCCTTCTAGCAGTGTATGGGACTTGTTCTATTAGTCCATCTATACTGACCTCCATCAGGTTGCAAACTGAATATAATATTTTTCTGCATCTAGCTCTGAAAAAATATTTGGCCTTCTAGGAGTGTGTGGGACTTGTTCTATTAGTCCATCTATACTGACCTCCATCACGTTGCAAACTGAATATAATTTTTCTCTGCATCTACCTCTGAAAAAATATTTGGGCTTCTAGCTGTGTGTGGGACTTGTTCTATTAGTCCATCTATACTGACCTCCATCAGGTTGCAAATTGAATATAATATTTTTCTGCATCTAGCGCTTAAAAAATATTTGGCCTTCTAGCAGTGTGTGTGGCTTGTTCTATTAGTCCATCTATACTGACCTCCATCAGGCTGCAAATTGAATATAATATTTTTCTGCATCTAGCTCTGAAAAAATATTTGGCCTTCTAGCAGTGTGTGGGACTTGTTCTATTAGTCCATCTATACTGACCTCCATCAGGTTGCAAATTGAATATAATATTTTTCTGCATCTAGCTCTGAAAAAATATTTGGCCTTCTAGCAGTGTGTGGGACTTGTTCTATTAGTCCATCTATACTGAGCTCCATCAGGTTGCAAACTGAATATAATATTTTTCTGCATCTAGCTCTGAAAAAATATTTGGCCTTCTAGCAGTGTGTGGGACTTGTTCTATTATTCCATCTATACTGACCTCCATCAGGTTGCAAATTGAATATAATTTTTTTCTGCATCTACCTCTGAAAAAATATTTGGGCTTCTAGCTGTGTTTTGGACTTGTTCTATTAGTCCATCTATACTGACCTCCATCAGGTTGCAAACTGAATATAATATTTTTCTGCATCTAGCTCTGAAAAAATATTTGGCCTTCTAGCAGTGTGTGGGACTTGTTCTATTAGTCCATCTATACTGACCTCCATCAGGTTGCAATTTGAATATAATTTTTTTCTGCATCTACCTCTGAAAAAATATTTGGGCTTCTAGCTGTGTTTTGGACTTGTTCTATTACTCCATCTATACTCACCTCCATCAGATTGCAAATTGAATATAATTTTTTTCTGCATCTAGCTCTGAGAAAATATTTGGGCTTCTAGCAGTGTGTGGGACTTGTTCTATTAGTCCATCTATACTGACCTCCAAAAGGTTGCAAATTGAATATAATATTTTTCTGCATGTAGCTCTGAAAAAATATTTGGCCTTCTAGCAGTGTGTGGGACTTGTTCTATTAGTCCATCTATACTGACCTCCATCACGTTGCAAATTGAATATAATTTTTTTCTGCATCTAGCTCTGAAAAAATATTTGGGCTTCTAGCTGTGTGTGGGACTTGTTCTATTAGTCCATCTATACTGACCTCCATCAGGTTGCAAATTGAATATAATATTTTTCTGCATCTAGCTCTGAAAAAATATTTGGTCTTCTAGCAGTGTGTGGGACTTGTTCTATTAGTCCATCTATTCTGACCTCCATCAGGTTGCAAATTGAATATAATATTTTTATGCATCTAGCTCTGAAAAAATATTTGGCCTTCTAGCAGTGTGTGGGACTTGTTCTATTAGTCCATCTATACTGACCTCCATCAGGTTGCAAATTGAATATAATATTTTTCTGCATCTAGCTCTGAAAAAATATTTGGCCTTCTAGCAGTGTGTGGGACTTGTTCTATTAGTCCATCTATACTGACCTCCAACAGGTTGCAAATTGAATATAATTTTTTTCTGCATCTACCTCTGAAAAAATATTTGGGCTTCTAGCTGTGTGTGGGACTTCTTCTATTAGTCCATCTATACTGACCTCCATCAGGTTGCAAATTGAATATAATTTTTTTCTGCATCTAGCTCTGAAAAAATATTTGGCCTTCTAGCAGTGTGTGGGTCTTGTTCTATTTGTCCATCTATACTGACCTCCATCAGGTTGCAAATTGAATATAATATTTTTCTGCATCTAGCTCTGAAAAAATATTTGGCCTTCTAGCAGTGTTTGGGACTTGTTCTATTAGTCCATCTATACTGACCTCCATCACGTTGCAAATTGAATATAATTTTTTTCTGCATCTAGCTTTGAAAAAATATTTGGGCTTCTAGCTGTGTGTGGGACTTGTTCTATTAGTCCATCTATACTGACCTCCAAAAGGTTGCAAATTGAATATAATATTTTTCTGCATCTAGCTCTGAAAAAATATTTGGCCTTCTAGCAGTGTGTGGGACATTCTCTATTAGTCCATCTATACTGACCTCCATCACGTTGCAAATTGAATATAATTTTTTTCTGCATCTAGCTCTGAAAAAATATCTGGGCTTCTAGCTGTGTGTGGGACTTGTTCTTTTAGTCCATCTATACTGACCTCCATCAGGTTGCAAACTGAATATAATATTTTTCTGCATCTAGCTCTGAAAAAATATTTGGCCTTCTAGCAGTGTGTGCTACTAGTTCTATTAGTCCTTCTATTCTGACCTCCATCAGGTTGCAAATTGAATATAATATTTTTCTGCATCTAGCTCTGAAAAAATATTTGGCCTTCTATCAGTGTGTGGGACTTGTTCTATTAGTCCATCTATACTGACCTCCATCAGGTTGCAAATTGAATATAATATTTTTCTGCATCTAGCTCTGAAAAAATATTTGGCCTACTAGCAGTGTGTGGGACTTGTTCTATTAGTCCACCTATACTGACCTCCAACAGGTTGCAAATTGAATATAATTTTTTTCTGCATCTACCTCTGAAAAAATATTTGGGCTTCTAGCTGTGTGTGGGACTTGTTCTATTTGTCCATCTATACTGACCTCCATCAGGTTGCAAATTGAATATAATTTTTTTCTGCATCTAGCTCTGAAAAAATATTTGGCCTTTTAGCAGTGTGTGGGACTTGTTCTATTTGTCCATCTATACTGACCTCCATCAGGTTGCAAATTGAATATAATATTTTTCTGCATCTAGCTCTGAAAAAATATTTGGCCTTCTAGCAGTGTGTGGGACTTGTTCTATTAGTCCATCTATACTGACCTCCATCAGGCTGCAAATTGAATATAATATTTTTCTGCATCTAGCTCTGAAAAAATATTTGGCCTTCTAGCAGTGTGTGGGACTTGTTCTATTAGTCCATCTATACTGACCTCTGTCAGGTTGCAAATTTAATATAATATTTTTCAGCATCTAGCTCTGAAAAAATATTTGGCCTTCTAGCAGTGTGTGGGACTTGTTCTATTAGTCCATCTATACTGACCTCCATAAGGTTGCAAATTGAATATAATTTTTTTCTGCATCTACCTCTGAAAAAATATTTGGGCTTCTAGCTGTGTGTGGGACTTGTTCTATTAGTCCATCTATACTTACCTCCATCACGTTGCAAATTGAATATAATATTTTTCTGCATCTAGCTCTGAAAAAATATTTGGCATTCTAGCAGTGTGTGGGACTTGTTCTATTAGTCCATCTATACTGACCTCCATAAGGTTGCAAACTGAATATAATATTTTTCTGCATCTAGCTCTGAAAAAATATTTGGCCTTCTAGCAGTGTGTGGGACTTGTTCTATTAGTCCATCTATACTGACCTCCATCAGGTTGCAAATTGAATATAATTTTTTTCTGCATCTACCTCTGAAAAAATATTTGGTCTTCTAGCTGTGTTTTGGACTTGTTCTATTAGTCCATCTATACTCACCTCCATCAGGTTGCAAATTGAATATAATTTTTTTCTGCATCTAGCTCTGAGAAAATATTTGGGCTTCTAGCAGTGTGTGGGACTTGTTCTATTAGTCCATCTATAATGACCTCCAAAAGGTTGCAAATTGAATATAATATTTTTCTGCATGTAGCTCTGAAAAAATATTTGGCCTTCTAGCAGTGTGTGGGACTTGTTCTATTAGTCCATCTATACTGACCTCCATCACGTTGCAAATTGAATATAATCTTTTTCTGCATCTAGCTCTGAAAAAATATTTGGGCTTCTAGCTGTGTGTGGGACTTGTTCTATTAGTCCATCTATACTGACCTCCATCAGGTTGCAAATTGAATATAATATTTTTCTGCATCTAGCTCTGAAAAAATATTTGGTCTTCTAGCTGTGTGTGGGACTTGTTCTATTAGTCCATCTATTCTGACCTCCATCAGGTTGCAAATTGAATATAATTTTTTTCTGCATCTACCTCTGAAAAAATATTTGGGCTTCTAGCTGTGTGTGGGACTTCTTCTATTAGTCCATCTATACTGACCTCCATCAGGTTGCAAATTGAATATAATTTTTTTCTGCATCTAGCTCTGAAAAAATATTTGGCCTTCTAGCAGTGTGTGGGACTTGTTCTATTTGTCCATCTATACTGACCTCCATCAGGTTGCAAATTGAATATAATATTTTTCTGCATCTAGCTCTGAAAAAATATTTGGTCTTCTAGCTGTGTGTGGGACTTGTTCTATTAGTCCATCTATTCTGACCTCCATCAGGTTGCAAATTGAATATAATTTTTTTCTGCATCTACCTCTGAAAAAATATTTGGGCTTCTAGCTGTGTGTGGGACTTCTTCTATTAGTCCATCTATACTGACCTCCATCAGGTTGCAAATTGAATATAATTTTTTTCTGCATCTAGCTCTGAAAAAATATTTGGCCTTCTAGCAGTGTGTGGGACTTGTTCTATTAGTCCATCTATACTGACCTCCATCTGGTTGCAAATTAAAAATAATTTTTATCTGCATCTAGCTCTGAAAAAATATTTGTCCTTCTAGCAGTGTGTGGGACTTGTTCTACTAGTCCATCTATACTGACCTCCATCAGGTTGCAAATTGAATATAATTTTTTTCTGCATCTAACCCAGCCAATAGTTTTGGCCTAATACCACAGTTTGGCCACTCAGCTCTGCTCGGTTACCATCCATTTTTTTTTTTGTGCAAACAACTCCAGAGTTGTGAATTAGTTAACCACCAAAATGAGTGGAAAAAGGCCTGCTGCTGGTGGAAAGGGGATTAGGCGTGTTGGGAAGGGGAAAAAAGGTTGTGTCCGTGGGGTAGGTGTTAAAGCAACAGTAACATCTGCAGAAGAAAAACCATCTTCCAGCCAAACTAAAATGTCTACTTCTTTTAGCGGACAATGTGATAAGATCCCTTTCTTACGGCCACGCCTATCGCTACAAATTCCAGATGAGGCACGAAAACAGCAGGTGCTTCAATGGATATCAAGTGTTCCTTTAAGTGGGCTCTCCTCCACATCAACTTCAACATCACAAATACTCCAGTCCTCAAAGGTGTCACCCCAACTGCACTTGCTTCCTCACAGCTCCCAAATCTCCAGCTGCCCATCTGAGTATGAGGTAGAACAGATGGTTGAGTCTGCAGAGCTGCTTACTCATACTATAGCCTGGGAATCAGAGGTCGGCTCCAGCGCTTCTGTGAATCCAGACGAGGAAATGATCTGCACTGATGCCCATAATCTTTATGAGTCGGATCCAGGACCAGACACTGAAGGTTCTGACCATAATGTAGACCCTCATTCCCAAACTGTAACTCCTGTTGGTGGAGACAATGAGGAAGACGATGATGAGACTCAAATACCTGATTGGAGCGACAACTTTAGTTTTTTGTCAGGGCAGGAACAGGTTGGCTCTGAGGACGACGGGTGTGATAACGCACAGGGTGATGATGATGAGGTTGGAGATCCCACTTACTGTCAACCCACAGTCAGCCAAGAGATTAGGTCAGCAGAGGAGGTGGAGGAGAATGCTAGTGACGACGAGGTCAGGTTGCGCCTTCCTGGACAGAGACGTAGTACTGGAAGCACGTCAACAACTGCATCCTCAAACACAACTCTGCCTCTCACCACAAGTCGTGGTGGCTCTTCAGGTTGCATGGGTGCTAAGCCTTGCATAGCCTGGGCATTTTTTCAGATCGTTAAAGATGACCCAACTCGTGTTATCTGTAACATTTGTCAGCAAAAGCTAAGTAGAGGCCAAAAAATACATAGTTTGAGTACTTCATGCATGAACCGGCACATGGACATGAAGCATAAGTTGCAGTGGAAAGCTCACTGTGCTACAATGCGGCCTAGCCGGCCGGGCCAACCACCGTCTGCCATATCTTGTGCATCCACGGCCTCTTCATCCTCTGTGACTGTGGGGACAGCAGTCACACCTGTTTTGGGGCGCAGACCTGCCACCTCTTTACCCGCAACAGCCAGCGTGATTGACAGGTCATCATTTTCTTTGGAGGTGGTAACACCAGCTGGTGTTGAGCGCTGTCCGACATCGATAGCACCACCTCTGGATCAAGGCATCCTAACATGTCCGCCTGCATCTTCCTCACAGACCGGCAGTTTGCCGGGGACACCCTTATCAACCCCGTCTAAGCACAATAGCCAGCCCTCGGTCCCTCAGATGTGGACAAGTAAAAGACCATTTCCTCCTAGCCATGAGAAAGCTAAGAGGTTGAATTTCACCATCTGCAAGCTCTTGGCTACAGAAATGCTGCCTTTCTGCCTGGTGGACACAGAGGATTTTCGAGACCTTATGTCCGTCGCAGTGCCCCAGTACCAGATGCTCAGACGGCACTACTTCTCAAAGAAAGGTGTGCTTGCGCTCCACCAGCATGTCGCACACAACATCACCGCTTCTTTGAGAAACTCTGTGTGTGACAGGGTGCATTTCACCACAGATACTTGGACGAGTAGGCATGGACAGGGGAGTTACATGTCGCTGACTGGGCACTGGGTAACTATGGTGACAGCAGGACAAGGGGCTGCTGTCCAAGTCTTGCCATCCCCACGAGTTGTGCGTCAATCCTCTTTATCTTAAAGTTCCTCCACTGCTTCTGCCTCCTCAACCTCCTCTCGGTCCTCCACCTGCACCCAAAGCCTGTCTGGTCATGCCACAAGCTTTCTAACTGAGCAGAAAGAATCCTGCACACCTCCTTACTATGCTGGCAGTAGGGCTGAACGTCATCAGGCGGCTTTTACTTTGAAATGTCTGGGAAATGTGAGTCACACAGCTGAGGAGTTGTGGTCAGCTCTGGAGAACCAATTTCATGAATGGTTGTCTCCACTGGACCTGAAACCAGGGAAGGCCATGTGTGACAATGCGGCAAACCTGGGTGCGGCCCTTCACCGGGGCAATGTCACACACGTGCCTTGTATGGCTCACGTGTTGAATCTGGTTGTCCAGCAATTTTTAGTCCACTATCCCGGACTAGATGGCCTTCTGCAGAGGGCACGGTCGCTGTGTGCTCACTTCCGCCGTTCGCATCCTGCAGCTCACGACTTAAATCTCTACAGAAGTCGTTGGGCCTGCCACTTCACCGGCTAAAATGCGATGTGCCTACCCGGTGGAATTCAACTCTGCACATGTTGCAGCGACTGTGGCAGCACCGACAAGCCCTGGTGCAATACGTTCTGACGTATAGCCTGGGCCAACGAGATCCAGAGGTGGTGCAAATCACGCTGGAGGAGTGGTCTCAGATCAGGGACCTATGCACCCTTCTGCACAGTTTTGAAATGGCGACGAAGATGTTTAGTGCTGACGATGCCATTATCAGCATGACTATTCCGATAATTTACATGCTGGAGCACATGTTAAACAGAATTCAGAGTCAGGTGGTGGCACAAGAGGAGGTGGAGGAAGTAGAGGAGGAGGAGTTGTATGCGGAAGGGCTAACATCTGCAAGGTCCAGACGGTCGGCAGCACCAAGGTGGCAGGCATGTGAGGGTTGGGGACATGGTTTTACCAGGGCGCATGGTAGCAGCCAAACTAGTGAGGAAGGTGCAGGAGCCCAGGAAGAAGTGGAGGACGAACTGATGGAAGACTCATCAGATGAGGGAGACCTTGATCACATTTCTGTTGTGCAAGGTTGGGGGGAGAGGACAGAGGAAGGAAGCATGATTGTTACCTCGCCACCAACACAACAGGGACTTGGTGCTCCTGGATGCGCAACACACATGAGTGCCTTCTTGCTGCACTACCTGCAACATGAAACTCGAATTGTGAGAATTAGAAATAGTCCTGACTACTGGGTTGCCACACTGTTAGATCCCCGCTACAAAAGTAAATTTGCAGAAATTATTCCTGCCATAGAAAGGGATGCACGCATGCAGGAGTATCAGCAGAGACTGTTGCAGAATCTTACATGTGCTTTTCCACAAAACACCAGTGGTGCACGTACTGAATCTCACAGTTCCAACTTGCCAACCGTGGGACCGTCGAGTGTTCAGCACTCAAACCGTAACAGAAACACAGTATCTGCTGGTAACATCAATTTTGCGGAATCATTTCACCACTTTTTTCCCCCATCCTTTGCAAGGCCACAGGAGACAAGAAGTCTGACACATAGTCAACGCCTAGAGACGATGGTACAGGAGTATCTCCAAGTAAATATTGAAGCCATGACTGTGTCACTGGACCCTTGCTCTTTTTGGGCTTCCAATCTGGATAAATGGTCGGAGCTAGCCACTTACGCCTTGGAGATCTTGTCATGCCCCGCAGCCAGCGTTCTGTCTGAACGTGTGTTCAGCGCTGCTGGTGGTGTGCTGACAGATAAGCGCACGCGGCTCTCCACTGATAATGTAGACAGACTCACGTTTGTAAAGATGAACAAATCATGGATCCGAAACGACTTTTCTACCCCTGTGTCATCCTGGGGAGAGTAAAAGCTTGATGATTGGTTAAAATCTCCTCACCAACCATTTTAAGCTTTCAAACTACTAATCATGTTTATCTGTATCTTGGCTGGAAAATAATTTGGGCTTTGTAGCAGTGTGCAGTACTGATTCTATTAGGCCATCTATACTAAGCTCCACCAGATTTAAAATTAATAATAAATTTTAGCTGCATCTAGCCCGGAAAATAATTTTGGGGCTTCGAGATGAGCAAGACACATAAGTGCCTTCTTGCTGCAGTACCTGCAACATGACCCTTAGATTGTCAGAATTCGAAGTAATCCTGACTACTGGGTTGCCACAGTCTTAGATCCCCCACACTCTTCGATCAACCTTTTCATTTTAATAAAGACCAAACAAATGGTCATTTTTGAAATTATAAGCATTAGCAGGTTATTAGAAACTGAAATCAAACTGTTTTCAACTCAAAACTTTATTCTAGGTGATGTTACATTTGCACATAGGACCCCTTGTTCGAAAGGAGCTTCTGAACGCTCTCGTCCATTGAATTTGTCAGGTTTTGGATGGTTTCTGCTTCAATTGTTTTGCATGAGGACAGAATACCCTCCCAGAGCTGTTGCTTAGATGTTAACTGCCTCCCGCCATCATAGGCACTCCTTTTGATGATGCTCCAGAGGTTCTGAATGGGGTAGAGGTCAGGGGAGCATGGGGGTCACATCATAAGTTTGTCCCCTTTTATGCCCATATCAGCCAGAGATGCAGATGTGTTATGTGCAGCATGAGACGGTGCATTATCATGCATAAAAATGATCTTGCTGTGGAATACACGGTTCTTCTTCTTGAACCATGGCAGGAAGTGCTGTTTGAGAAACTCCACATACATTATGGAGTTCATCTTTACCCCTTCAGGGATCCTAAAGGGGCCGACAATCTCTCTCCCCATGATTCCAGCCCAAAACATTACTCCACCTCCTCCTTGTTGGCGCTGTAGCCGTGTTTGCGTGGGGTGTCCATCAACCAGCCATCCTCCACTCCATCCATCTGGACCATCGAGCGTTGCACGGCACTCATCCGTGAACAAAACAGTTTTGAAATCAGTCTTCATGTAATGTTTGGCCCACTGGAGCCGTTTCTGCTTGTGTGAAGTGGATAGAGGAGGTCGACAGGATGGCGTATGCACAGCTGCAAACCTCTGAAGGACCCTGCATCTTGTTGTTCGGGGGACGTTGGAGGCACCAGCAGCTTCAAAAACTTGTCTGCTGCTATGACAAGGCTTTTTTGCCGTGGCTCTTTTAACCTGACGTAATTGCCTGTAGGAAAGAGTCTTCAATTTGCCCTTATCAGCACGCACACGTGTGTACTGTGAATCAGCTACATACTTCTTGATTGCCAAGACACTTCATCCTGATCATCGCACAATGTTGATTGTAGTCATGCCTTGAACTAAACACTCCACAATTTGTTGCTTCTCAGCAGCCGACACATCCTTTTTCTTTCCCATTTTGGCAGAAAATGTAGGCTGCTTAATAATGTGGGACAGCCTTCTTAAGTAGTCTTGCCTTTCATTGGACACACCTGCCAAACTAATTAGCACAGGTGTCTGCAATTGCTTACAGTGATATAAAGAGCCCTGACACACATCACCATCAATGAGTTTAACTGACAAACAAATTCTTCCCTTATCACTCCTAAACACTTTTTGCATAATAATTTGGAACACAGTGTACATGTGCTTTTCCACAAAACACCAGTGGTTCACGTAGTGAATCTTACAGTTCTAACTTGCCAACCGTGGTCTGTATGGAGTTGTTCAATAAAGGGCCCAAAATTAAGATAACATAGATGGTAGAGGGCTCTATGAATAGGAATTCCTAAGTATTTGATACCCTGCGAGGGCCAGGCAAAGGGAAAATTGGACTGGAGGGAATCCTGTATGGATTTGGGGAGGGAGACATCGATGGCCTCAGACTTTGCTGCATTGATTTTAAAATTTGACCATGCAACAAAGTGATCTATTTCAGCCATAACAGCAGGGATGGATATATGTGATTGAGTGATATATACTAGGACATCATCAGCAAATAGAGAGCACTTGTACTCGGTGCCTCCCACCTCAATCCACCTAATATTGGGGTTATGGCGAATTGATGAGAGCAGGTGCTCCGTCATAAAGATGTATAAGAGAGGGGACAGAGGACATCCCTGCCTTGTCCCATTGGTGATTATGAAAGGTGATGAAAATGTTCTGACGCGCCCCCTGGGCCTTGGGACACCCGGAGCCGGACCCTTTTTGGTGGATGCTGGTGGTTGTAGTCTCCGTGGCGGTGGCCCGGATCCGTGGCTCAGGGCAGTCAAACCAGTGGCGGAACTATTTATGTGGTTTTGATGTTTAAATGTCCAACTACGCCACCCATGGATTGCGGTCAGAGTGAACCGCCGCTGCAGGGCAGACCACTGAGGCTGGTGTTGTGGGTGCAGCAGAGCGTAGCATAACTCCCCATGGGAGGAGTATAGCCTCAGGGCAGTGTATGCGGAGGATGGGGGTGATGGTGCAGGGCAGCAGCAGTAACGACACGAAGTCAGTGATGCAGTCCAGGGCCTTTACTCACAGTTCTTATTATCCAGACCACGTCTGCAGGTAACGGCTGCGCACGTCGTACTGTTTTCACCAGGTGAGGGGCTCAGACAACTCCCACATAACTTTGGAGTGCTTCACAGGACCCCCTTTGTGTGTCCTTTGTCTGGCCTTTCTTACCAACCCTTCTGTCTGGCTGCCTCGGGCCTCCTCTTGGTAAACTTGGTGCCAGTTTCCCTGACCCTATGTGGTGCCTTCCTAGCGGGTGTAGCGAGGGGCTGCGCCGCATAAAATGTCACAACCTCCGGTTTCTAGCTGAGGGTAGTTTCCCGCCTTCACTAGTTTCGGGGACCGGTCTCCCCCTTTGGCCTGACCCCTCCACGCAGGTGGATTCGGGCGTGCGGTGGAGACTCGCCCGTCCGCACCCCTGGGATTCCTTCGTTCCTCGTTCCTGGAGCCTTCTCCGCTCCTCTTCCTTCCTTCTCCCTCTTCCAGGCCTGGGCCTCTGTTACTAGGCCCGCCTCCGGAGCAGAGCTCATGCAGAGCCCCTGCTCCCTGTCACTTCTGCTCAGACTTCTCTGCACTGAACTAAGATGGTGCCCACCTTTTATACTCCCTTCTCAATGCACCCAGGAACTGCTTCCTCCCTGCTCCTGCACTACAGGGTTCCCCTTCCTCAGTGTTCCCTCCCCCAACTCCAGCCAGGGACAGGGACTGTTGTGCCCATCTCAGGGGCATATTGGTCGCCCTGCCCCACGGCAATGTGGTGTAATGCATGCAGGTGTCGGGTCCTGATCCACACTCCATCCTTACCTGAGAGTGAGATATCACACCTCTGGGTGAGGTGCAATACCTCTGTAGCAACCGAGCCCTCAGGGTGCTACAGTTCCATTTATCTTCAGCCTAGGTGACGTATTGCGATACAGGGCCGTGATTTTGGCTATAAAAGGGTCCCCTAGACCCCTACCCCAAACTTTTTAAGAGAATAATATATGGCGTGCCAGGAGACTCTATGGAATGCTTTCTCAGCATCCAACGAGAGTATCTATTTACAAATTTTTAACTGCATCTAGCCCAGGAAATACTTTGTGCCTAGTAGCAGTGTTTGCTAGTCAGCGGATTATCCCGGCTGTTAAGCAAGCTACACCACCTGTAGTTTGGACACTTAATTTTTTCAAAGGAAATGCTTCGGGACCACGGGATACTCAGTGAAGAGCATCAGGAGGCACCCCAAGGCATAGGGGCTTGGACTGGCAGTAGGATGCCTTGCGGTGGACAGCCGAGCTCGATCCTTATAAAAGCTTTTCAACTGCAGCAGCTTTAGTGGTCGCTACTGGAGCTGGAATTACGCGGCTGCTGGCATGAGACTTGCCCTCCAATAGATCCTTGTAAATGGATTTAAAGTGTATTCATTCAAATTAGAGAGACAATTTAAATTAAAAAGCTTAGAGCTGCCTCCACCACAGGGGGGCTCGCTCGACCCACCAGCGGACAGGTACCAGTATTGAGAGAGGGGGGCTGGCCGTCAGGGTTCACCGCGGCTCTGGCACACACCCGGCGACACGAAGGTGGCACGGGCAGGAGCGGACTGGCCGTGTCGGCTTCTCACTTTTTGGATTTTAGAAGGGCATGACATGCCTATATCTGTGTCTCCCCCTCCTTTTACTCCTCCACCTCTTTTCTTTTCGCATGACTATATGTACTTGTAACTTTTCCATGTGTTGGTTATGTCTTGTGAGCAGTTTGTCAGCTTTTGGACACCTTTGAAGGTGTTTTCTATGTATTTCTATGTGTTTTTGTTTGCCTGCCATTGGTTTTAATGGTGTTCGAAGGTGTTCGACGAACAGTTCGAAGAACAGTTCGGCGAACACACGGGTGTTCGACGAACCGAACTCGAACACTACGGGGGTGGCTCAACACTAACTATAATACTTCATTTCTCCTGCAGCTTCCAGCCATTTATTACCCCAGTGATGGTAAGTGATAATTTATTTCTAAAGTTGAATCAAAGATGATGAGTGATTTACAGTGTTGAGCGAGCACTAAAATGCTCGGGTGCTCGAAGCTCGGGCCGAGGTCGCCGTGATACTCGGCTGCTCGACCCGAGCAACGAGCCCAATGTTAGTCTAGGGACACTCGAGCATTTTTGCGGTGGCACCCCCGGCAGTCTTTTAAAAGCCTAACAAGTGCCCAAAACGATAGTGACAGTGCTCAAATGACATGGGGACAGCATGGGGAATGCCCCAGGAAGCATTTTTGACCCCCAGGTCACTGCTGTCAACAACGTGGTCAGAGGTATTAAGCCACTTTTACAGGCTCACAATAAAACGAAAGTGAAACTTTTTTCCTGTGAAATATGTTAAGGAACATCCTTTCCAGGGAAAAGACTTGTGTATAAGTTAAAATAAATGACCAAAAACAAAAATACTCCTCCACACCTTCGGCTATGTTCACAAGTAGCATTTTTTATGCGTTTTTGCACTTTTGTATTGCTTTCAACTATGACAAATGCATTCACCGGGAAATGTCATTTTAACATTTTACAACCTTATCTGGCCATGTGCTGTGTGACACATGCATAAAGTGCTGAAAAGACATGGGAACAGCATGGGGAAGACCCCTGGAAGCATCTCTGCCTCCCAGGTCACTGTCTAAAAGTGTGCCCATCATAAGTGATCCTTGCCGCATCAGAAGATGCAGACTTGCAACTATCCCCATGCAAGTTCTAGTCCCAGGGCAGTGTTCAATTGTACCTCCCCCATTCCTTGCAATACAAGCGCAAGTATGCAGCCTGCCACCCACCCACCGGCTGCAATACCATACTGCTTGCTTGCTTGAACTTGAAATTGGGCCTTTTAGGCATGTGGAGGCGGAATCTGGCCACCACGTCATGGCTGTGTTGGCGGCCAGGAATCCATACTCAGTCCCCCGCCGCCCGGCGGCCGGGTGTCCATACTCAGTCCCAAGCCGCCCTGCGGCCGATTGTCCACACGGTCCCCAGCTGCCTGGGGGCAGTCGGGTGTCCATAAACGGTCCCCAGCCGCCCCCATTTCTCCTTGGAACATCCCCCCACACACTTTTTTTGGCCCGGCCTGCTTTAGGCAGCATTGGACGAGCCCACCAGAGAACCAGACTCCTCCGGTGGGCCCTGACTTCTCCATTGGTGGAGTTGAGAGTGCCAAGGTGAGGAGCATGATGATGATGACAGAAGTTAGCATCTGCTATGTTTTCTTTTAATGCAAGTGTAAGTGTGCAGCCTGCCACCCACCCACCCCCAGACTGCAATTCATACTGCTAGCTTGCACTTGAAATGGGGCCTTTTAGTTTAGAGGAGGCCGAAGCTGGCCACTACCTCATGGCTGCTTCGGCAGCGAGGTATTCATACTCAGTCCCCAGCCGCCCGGAGGCCGGGTGTCCACACTCAGTCCCCAGCCGCCCGGCGGCCGGGTATCCATACTTGGTCCCCAGCTGCCCCTATTTTTCCCGGTAACCTTCCCCACACTTTTTTTTCCTGGCCTGCTTTAGGGCAGCATTGGCCGAGCCCACCAGACAACCAAACTCCTCCGGTGGGCCCTGGCTTCTCCATCAGGGGAGTTGTGAGTGCCAAGGTGAGGAGCATGATGATGATGATAGAAGTTAGCATCTACTTTGTTTTCTTGGAATGCAAGCATAAGTGTGCAGCCTGCCACCCACCTACCCCCAGGCTGATATACCATACTGCTAGCTTGCTTGCACTTGAAATGAGGCTTTTTAGGTTTGTGGAGGCAGACGCCAGCCACCATGTCATGACTTTGTCGGCGGCCTGGTATCCATACTCAGTCCCCAGCCGCCCGGCGGCCTGGTTTCCACACTCGGTCCCAAGCCGCCAGGGGGCAGCCGGGAGTCCATACTCGGTCCCCAGCAACCCCTATTTGTCCCGGTAACCTTCCCCACACTTTTCTTAGCCGAGCCTGCTTTAGGGCAGCATTGGCTGAGACCAAGAGACAACCAGACTCCTCCGGTGGGCCCTGGCTTCTCCATCGGTGGAGTTGAGAGTGCCAAGGTGAGGAGCATGATGATGATGACAGAAGTTAGCATCTGCTATGTTTTCTTTTAATGCAAGTGTAAGTGTGCAGCCTGCCACCCACCCACCCCCAGACTGCAATTCATACTGCTAGCTTACACTTGAAATGGGGCCTTTTAGTTTAGAGGAGGCCGAAGCTGGCCACTACCTCATGGCTGCTTCAGCAGCTAGGTATCCATACTCAGTCCCCAGCCGCCCCTATTTGTCCTGGTGTGCCTTATACATAAGATTAAGCGCGTATACCAAAACATTACCTGTGCCCTCCCCAGTGCATTTAGTGGGAAGGAGAGCCTATTCCGCTGTAGTGTGTGCATGCCAAACCCCTGTTCATGGTACATGCGAAGATGCCTCCCACCTTGCACCTGTCGTTGCAGACTTGCAACTATCCCCATTCAAGTCCTTGTCCTAGGGCAGTGTTCAATTGTACCTCTCTCATTCCTTGCAATGCAAGCGCAAGTATGCAGCCTGCCACCCACCCACCCCCAGGCTGCAATACCATACTGCTTGCTTGCTTGCATTTTAAATTGGGCCTTTTAGGCATGTGGAGGCGGAATCTGGCCAACCCGCCATGGCTGTGTCGGCGGCCTTGTATCCATACTCAGTCCCCAGCCGCCTGGTGGCCGGGTGTCCCCACTTGCTCCCCAGCCTCCAGGGGGTGGCCGGGTGTCCATACTCGGTCCCCAGCCACCCCTATTTGTACCGGTAACCTTTCCCACACTTTTCTTAGCCTGGCCTGCTTTAGGGCAGCATTGGCCGAGCCCACCGGACTATCAGACTCCTCCGGTGGGCCCTGGCTTCTCCATCAGGGGAGTTGATAGTGCCAAGGTGAGGAGCATGATGTGGATGATAGAAGTTAGCATCTGCTTTGTTTTCTTGGAATGCAAACTCATGTATGTAGTAGCGGCTAGGCCTGAGGTGGTCAGCATTTTGGCGCATATCCTACCTCCTCCGAGGATTGCTGGATGCTTTCCTGCTACTATCCAAGTTCTATGACTCCCGTTAAAACAAAGCTTCAGGTGATAAATGATGGATGAGGTAGTGGCAAAGGAGAAAGAGCAGGAGGAACAGGGACCATTCACATCAATATCAGGCCAGTCAACCAGATATGTCTTGTAGGATATGTTTCTGTAACAAAAGGAGCGGTTCGGCTACACAGTTATAGGGCATACAGTGAGTGCAATGCCTACCAAAAATTTCGAGGCACTCCAATGCCCCTTGGAAATGACATGGAGGTCAGAGGGCGTTAACTAAACCTTTTTTTCCATTTATAGCAACTTGGTCTCCTGTGCACTGTTGGCCTAAGCAGTGAATGGAATGCTTTCCAAAAATTATGAGGTACTGCAATGCCCCTTACAAGAGCCATGTGTGGCACCCCAGGGGTCTTGTCACCACAGTAATAGAGATTACGTCGGAGAGCAAGTGGGAGGTTTCCTGGTCAGGATCCCTTAAACATGCAACATCCTCCTGCCCCCGTCCTGGGAGGGGAGATTTCTGCCCTTATAAACTGTATCTGGGGTGGGGTTGAGTGAGTCAGAGAACAGAGAACAGTCAGAGTCAGAGTGAGAGCAAGGGAAAGTAACAGCAAGGAGCTCTGTAGGAGCTAGGAGCTAAAGACGAGGGGCTGGAAGCTGAGCAGAGCTCGCCCTGGCAGAAGACAATAGGAACCGGACACAGGAGTCCGAAGCTGTGAGGACTTATATATCCAGCAGCAGAAACCAGCCGGCAGGGGATTTCAGGTCCTCTGGCCATAGATGCCCGGAGGCTCAGTCACAAGCAAGGGACCAGTACCGCCGTCGTGGAGCGGAGGCTAACAGAAGGCCCCAAGTCACCAGCCATACGGGTGAGCACTACACGGTACACTCAGGGACGTGGGCTACATCTACCCGCTTACAGCAAGGTAGCAAGGAAGAGTGCAGACAGACGGGGAGGCCTACAACTCCACCTGGCCAGGGGAACTCCTGCTTGCTCACAGACTGACCAGGCCTCTTATGCTAGCCAGTACTCCCGGGAAGGTCTACCTTATAATCATCAGTAAAGACCCTGAACTGCACTGCAAAGACTCTGAGTCATTCCTGCTGCGCTCGTGCACCATCACCCCCATCATCCACACTCACTGCCTGAGGCTATACTCCTCCCGAGGGGAGTTATCCCATTTTATGCTGCGCACACAACACCAGCCTCAGCGGTCTGCCTCGCAGCGGCGGTACTCCCTGACCGCAATCCACGGGTGGCGCAGTCGGACAATTAACCTCAAAACCTAAGAAAGATTGCCACTGGTTTGACCAGCCAGAGCCACTGGACCGGGTCACCGCCACAGAAACTACAGACCCCAGAGACCCGGCACCGGGTATCCCACACACGTGTACACACGGTCCAGGGGGCGCGTCACATGCAGTACAGCATATTACAAACATAAGTCCCATTATTGGGGAGTGAGTGTCCCATAGTATTTGCTTATGCCTTGCAAGCAAAAGCTGCCAAAAATTAGGACGGAGCAACTTGCAATGCCCCTTACAAGAGCATTGCAGTACAGCATATTACAAACATAAGTCCCATTATTGGGGAGTGGGTCTCCCATAGTATTTGCTTATGCTTTCCCAGCAAAAGCTGCAAAAAATCAGGACGGAGCAACTTGCAATGCCCCTTACAAGAGCCATGCAGTACAGCATATTACAAACATAAGTCCCATTATTTGGGAGTGGGTGTCCCATGATATTTGCTTATGCTTTCCCAGCAAAAGCTGCCAAAAATTAGGACGGAGGAACTTGCAATGCTGGCACCCTGGTGGTATAGTGGTGGTGGAGGCTGAGGATAAGGAGAAGAAGATTAAACAGCCGAAACGAGGAAGCATATACCCATGTGTGGGTGTGAAGCGGTGCATGTGAATACACCTCCCGAAATAACACAGTGGATTTGACTTTATGTTACTCTGCTGTCATTTGGTGGTGATGAGAAGTCTGGCCCAATCCAGCCCTTGTTCATTTTGATAAGGGTCAGCTTGTCAGCATTGTCAGTTGACAGGCGAGTGCGCTTATCAGTTATAATTCCCCCAGCGGCACTAAAAACACGCTCCGATAACAAGCTAGCGGCAGGGCAGGCCAGGACATCCAAGGAGTTCATTCCAAGTGTCCAGCTTGGATACCCAATAATTAAAAGGCACAGAGGAATCACGGAGGACACTGGTACGATCGGAAAGGTACTCCCTCACCATCTTTTGAAACTTTTCACTCCTTTTGAGAGTACCCCGCGCCTCAGGGCCTGTAAGCTGGGCGGGTGTCAGAAAACTGTCCCTGAACGTTGACAGTGTTCCCCTGCCTCTGCTGGATTGGAGTTGCATCTCTCACGCCTGTACGCCTTAGTTGGGCAACGAACTGTGACCTCTGCCGCTAGTGTGTTCAGATGGAAATTTTTTTAAGAGTTCTGCAGCAAGGGTCTTCTGGTATTGCCCCATTTTTGTAGACCTCTCCACCTCAGGAATAAGAGAGTGAAAGTTCTCCTTGTAGCGGGGGTCTACAAGTGTCACCAACCAGTAATGACTGTCACCCAACATTTTGACAACGCGAGGGTCACGTTTAAGGCAGCGTAACATAAAGTCAGCCATGCATGCCAGACTGGTAACGGGCAAGATTTCCGTGTCGTCACCAAGATGACGACTGACCATGCTCTCCTCCTCCTCCTCCTCCCCCCTGTCCTCAGGCCACCCACGCTGAACCGACGGTATGACACTTGTACAGGTACTACCGTCTACAACGCATGATAGCAGCTCCTGTAATTCCTCCTCCTCCTCTCCCTCATTGTCCCCCATTGCACGTTGGGATGAGATGAGGTTGGGCTGTGTATAATCGCCTGCAACGGCTTCTTGATCCATCTCATCATACTCTGGCTGCAATGCCTCTCTTTAATTCTCTGCAGAGAGCGTTGCAAAAGACAGACAAGTGGGATGCTGACACTAATGATGGCGTCATCGCCACTCACCATCTTGGTGGCCTCCTCAAAGTTTGTCAGGATGGTACATATGTCAGACATCCAGGTCCACTCCTGAGGTCTTATGTGTGGAGTCTGACCTGAATATCGACGGCCTTGTTGCAGCTGATACTCCACAACTGCTCTCTTCTGCTCACAAATCCTTTGCAACATGTGGAGGGTAGAGTTCCAACGTGTGGGGACATCACACACCAGTCGGTGTGCCGGAAGCTGCAAACGCTGCTGCAACACAGCAAGGGCGGCGGAAGCTGTAGCCGACTTGCGAAAATGAGCTGAAAGGCGGCGTACTTTCATGAGCAGATCTGGCAACTCGGGGTACGATTTAAGAAACCACTGAACCACGAGGTTAAGCACATGAGCCAGGCATGGTACGTGTGTGATCTCACCTCGCCTCAGAGCCACCACCAGGTTACGGCCATTGTCACACACGACCATGCCGGGATATAGGTTCAGCGGTCTCAGCCACAGATCTGCCTGCTCTTTCACAGCTGTCCACAACTCTCAAGCAGTGTGAGGTTTATCACTTAAGCTTATGAGTTTCAGCACAGCCTGTTGCCGCTTGGCGGAGGCAGTACTGCAATGCTTCCAGCTTGTAACTGATGTGGTGATATCTGAGATGGAGGCTGAACATGAGGAGGAGGAGGAGGATGCGCAGGAGCTGTACACTGTGGGGGCAACTCTGACTGACATAGGGCCCACAATCCTCGGTGTGGGGAGGATGTGTTCCGTCCCAAGGTCCGACTGGGTCCCGGCTTCCACTATGTTTACCCAGTGTGCCGTCAGAGAGATGTACCGTCCCTGGCCACAAGCACTTGTCCACGTGTCCATTGTCAGGTGGACTCTCCCAGTAACTGCGTTGTTGAGGGCACGGCAGGTGCTTTGGGACACGTGCTTGTGTAGTGCGGGGATGGCACACCAGGCAAAATAGTGTCGGCTGGGGACCGAGTACCGAGGGACGGCCACCGCCATAAGATTGCGGAAGGATTCCGTCTCCACCAGCCGAAAAGGCAGCATTTCCAATGCAAGCAGTCGTGAAATGTGCGAATTTAGGACTGTGGCCTGTGGGGCGTTAGCTGCGAATTTCCGCTTTCGTTCAAAGATCTGGGATATGGACAATTGAACGCTGCGGTGGGACGTGAACGTGGACGTTGATGCTGTTTCTTGAGAAACTGCTATAACAAGTGAAGATTGAGAGAAGGGGGCATCTTTACATGCAGTATGGACAGGGGATTGCCTTGCACACACAACAGGGGGTTCTATTGCACGCACAACAGCGGAAGAAGCAGTGGTGACACCCACTGACACTGGTTGTGGACCGTGGGTTTCGTGCCACGAAGTCGGGTGCTTTGCTGCCATGTGCCTGATCATGCTGGTGGTGGTCAGGCTGGTAGTTTTGTCACCCCTGCTGATGCTGGCATGGCAGGTGGAACATATGGCCTTCATGGGGTTATCATCAGAGTCTTTAAAAAAATTCCAGACTCTGGAAGACCTACCGCTTGTACTGGCAACGTCCCTCGTGTTCGTGTTACGGGGAACGGTTGCCTGCCTTCTGTCTGCGGCCACCACACTGCTTCTTCTTGCCTGTTGGGGTACTCTGCCTCCCTCCCCCTGTGTGCTGCTGGCCTCACTCTGCATGTCCTCCTTCCACGTTGGGTCAGTTACTAGATCATCCACCACCTCCTCCTCTTCCACTTGCGCACCACGATCCTCCTCCTCACTTCCTGGCAATTGTGTCTCGTCATCGTCCACCTCTTGTGACAGATTGTCAACGCCGAATTCCTGTGGCCGTGGCTGTTCAAATATTTGGGCATCGCAACATGGGATCTCCTCTTCCACCACTTCAAGCGTATTAGGCGAGGGGCCCAAATATGGAAATGGACCAGTGAACAGCTCTTCAGAGTGTCCAAGTGTGGGATCACTTGCTTTCTGACGACACTCGGCATGGTGGGAGGAAGGAGCATCAGGGTGAGGAGGAGTAAGCGGTCGAGACTCACGGCTACTAAGAGTTGACCGTGTGGAAGACAGACCGGAGGTGGTGGTGCCCAGGTAACTGGAAGTATTGTCTGCTATCCAATTAATAACCTGTTCACACTGATCAGTTCTCAATACTGGTGTTGTTCTGTGCTTCCCTAGTAATTCGGTAAAGAAGTGGGAGCGAGAAGATGTGGCTGTTGGTTGTGGCACATTTTCACCTTGGCCACGGCCCCGTCCTCTACAGGAACCATCACCAGAACGTCCACTTCCACGTCCCTTGCCACGCGCCTTGCCCATTGTAAATGAAGTAAAATAGCTTACACTTGCACTATCAATGGAAAAAGGGTAATAAAGAGTAGATTAGAACCGTGGAAGAAGAAAACCACAGTTATTGTTTACTGGGGTATACCACACTTTTTTAAATAGAGATATTTGCGGCTGAACAGTGAGCGACACACTGAAACTGCTTTTTTTTTTAGATACCAAAGGCCCAAAACTGGATAGTACAGCGATTTGACCCGTGGAACTGCGAAAACACACTGGGATGTTGGGGTCTGCACAAGACTATTTTCAACAGATATATTTTTGTGTCACAACAGTCAGGAGACACTACTGTTTTTCCTTACGGAAAAAACTACCAAAACCTGAATAATAGAGATTTTTTACCGTGGAACAGCAAAACCACAGTAATAATTTACTGGTGTATACCAGGCTTTTTAAAATATATTTGTGTCTGAAAAATCAGGGAGACGCTATTTTTTTTTCTTTTTTTACAGCAAAAATTGCAAAAAGCAGGATAATAGAGATTTTTTACCGTGGAACAGCAAAAGCACACTTCTGTCTCTCTGGCCTACACCAGACTATTTTCAACAGATATATTTGTGTCTGAAAAATCAGGGAGACACTATTATTATTTTTATACAGCAAAAAATGCCAAAAACAGGATAATAGAGATGTTTTACCGTGGAACATCAAAACCACAGTAATAATTTACTGGTGTATACCAGGCTTTTTAAAATATATATATATTTGCTGCTGAACAGTGAGCGACACCCTCAAACTGTTTTTTTTAGACACAAATGGCCCAAAAGTGGATAACACAGAGGTTTGTACCGTGGAACAGCAAAACCACACTTGTATTTCTCGGGCCTACACCAGATTATTTTCAACAGATATATTTGTGTCTGAAAAATCAAGGAGACACTAATATTTTTTTTTTTTACAGCAAAAAATGCAAAAAGCAGGATAATAGAGATTTTTTACCTTGGAACAGCAAAAGCACACTTCTGTCTCTCTGGCCTACAACAGACTATTTTCAACAGATATATTTGTGTCTGAAAAATCAGGGAGACACTATTATTATTTTTATACAGCAAAAAATGCCAAAAACAGGATAATAGAGATGTTTTACCGTGGAACATCAAAACCACAGTAATAATTTACTGGTGTATACCAGGCTTTTTAAAATATATATATATTTGCGGCTGAACAGTGAGCGACACACTCAAACTGTTTTTTTTAGATACAAATGGCCCAAAAGTGGATAATACAGAGGTTTGTACCATGGAACTGCAAAACCACAGTTGTATTTCTCGGGCCTACACCAGACTATTTTCAACAGATATATTTGTGTTTGAAAAATCAGGGAGACACTATTTTTTTTTTTTTACAGCAAAAAATGCATAAAGCAGGATAATTGAGATTTTTTACCATGGAACAGCAAAAGCACACTTCTGTCTCTCTGGCCTACACCAGACTATTTTCAACAGATATATTTGTGTCTGAAAAATCAGGGAGACACTTATTATTTTTATACAGCAAAAAATGCCAAAAACAGGATAATAGAGATGTTTTACCGTGGAACATCAAAACCACAGTAATAATTTACTGGTGTATACCAGGCTTTTTAAAATATATATATATTTGCGGCTGAACAGTGAGCGACACACTCAAACTGTTTTTTTTAGATACAAATGGCCCAAAAGTGGATAATACAGAGGTTTGTACCGTGGAACTGCAAAACCACACTTGTATTTCTCGGGCCTACACCAGACTATTTTCAACAGATATATTTGTGTCTGAAAAATCAGGGAGACACTATTTTTTTTTTTTTACAGCAAAAAATGCAAAAAGCCGGATAAAAGAGATTTTTTTACCGTGGAACAGCAAAAGCACACTTCTGTCTCTCTGGCCTACACCAGACTATTTTCAACAGATATATTTGTGTCTGAAAAATCAGGGAGACACTATTGTTATTTTTATACAGCAAAAAATGCCAAAAACAGGATAATAGAGATGTTTTACCATGGAACATCAAAACCACAGTAATAATTTACTGGTGTATACCAGGCTTTTTAAAATATATATATATTTGCTGCTGAACAGTGAGCGACACCCTCAAACTGTTTTTTTTAGATACAAATGGCCCAAAAGTGGATAACACAGAGGTTTGTACCGTGGAACAGCAAAACCACACTTGTATTTCTCGGGCCTACACCAGACTATTTTCAACAGATATATTTGTGTCTGAAAAATCAGGGAGACACTATTATTTTTTTTTTTTACAGCAAAAAATGCAAAAAGCAGGATAAAAGAGATTTTTTACCTTGGAACAGCAAAAGCACACTTCTGTCTCTCTGGCCTACACCAGACTATTTTCAACAGATATATTTGTGTCTGAAAAATCAGGGAGACACTATTATTATTGTTATACAGCAAAAAATGCCAAAAACAGGATAATAGAGATGTTTTACCGTGGAACATCAAAACCACACTAATAATTTACTGGTGTATACCAGGCTTTTTAAAATATATATATATTTGCGGCTGAACAGTGAGTGACACACTCAAACTGTTTTTTTTAGATACAAATGGCCCAAAAGTGGATAATACAGAGGTTTGTACCATGGAACAGCAAAACCACACTTGTATTTCTCTGGCCTACACCAAACTATTTTCAACAGATATATTTGTGTCTGAAAAATCAGGGAGACACTATTTTTTTTTTTTTTACAGCAAAAAATGCATAAAGCAGGATAATAGAGATTTTTTAAGGTGGAACAGCAAAAGCACACTTCTGTCTCTCTGGCCTACACCAGACTATTTTCAACAGATATATTTGTGTCTGAAAAATCAGGGAGACACTTATTATTTTTATACAGCAAAAAATGCCAAAAACAGGATAACAGAGATGTTTTACCGTGGAACATCAAAACCACAGTAATAATTTACTGGTGTATACCAGGCTTTTTAAAATATATATATATTTGCGGCTGAACAGTGAGCGACACACTCAAACTGTTTTTTTTAGATACAAATGGCCCAAAAGTGGATAATACAGAGGTTTGTACCGTGGAACTGCAAAACCACACTTGTATTTCTCGGGCCTACACCAGACTATTTTCAACAGATATATTTGTGTCTGAAAAATCAGGGAGACACTATTTTTTTTTTTTTTTACAGCAAAAAATGCAAAAAGCCGGATAAAAGAGATTTTTTTACCGTGGAACAGCAAAAGCACACTTCTGTCTCTCTGGCCTACACCAGACTATTTTCAACAGATATATTTGTGTCTGAAAAATCAGGGAGACACTATTATTATTTTTATACAGCAAAAAATGCCAAAAACAGGATAATAGAGATGTTTTACCATGGAACATCAAAACCACAGTAATAATTTACTGGTGTATACCAGGCTTTTTAAAATATATATATATATTTGCTGCTGAACAGTGAGCGACACACTCAAACTGTTTTTTTTAGATACAAATGGCCCAAAAGTGGATAATACAGAGGTTTGTACCATGGAACAGCAAAACCACACTTGTATTTCTCGGGCCTACACCAGACTATTTTCAACTGATATATTTGTGTCTGAAAAATCAGGGAGACACTATTATTTTTTTTTTTTACAGCAAAAAATGCAAAAAGCAGGATAAAAGAGATTTTTTACCTTGGAACAGCAAAAGCACACTTCTGTCTCTCTGGCCTACACCAGACTATTTTCAACAGATATATTTGTGTCTGAAAAATCAGGGAGACACTTATTATTTTTATACAGCAAAAAATGCCAAAAACAGGATAATAGAGATGTTTTACCGTGGAACATCAAAACCACAGTAATAATTTACTGGTGTATACCAGGCTTTTTAAAATATATATATATTTGCGGCTGAACAGTGAGCGACACACTCAAACTGTTTTTTTTTTAGATACAAATGGCCCATAGAACTGCAAAATCACACTTCTATTTCTCTGGCCTACACCAGACTATTTTCAACAGATATATTTGTGTCTGAAAAATCAGAGGCATTTTTTTTTTTTTGGGGGGGGGGAGGGGGCACCAAAACGTTAATAAGATGGGTATTTGTACATTGTGAAGGAGGATTAAAGAAAGAGGATTTAGATAAAAAAAAAGGATTTTTCCTGGCCCCCGGGACCTGGATCTAAGTCCAGCAATTTCAGCAACAGGAGCAGCACACAGGACTGTAATGCAGCGTTTGCTGGTATAACCACTGCGTCTCCTATACAGCCTGCCTGCCTGATATACCTGGGATGGATATTAGTCCCGAGAAGGACTGTTTGTTTGATTTGGCAGCCTTTACAGACCCTACACTATTTTGCAGGATATATCTTTCCTTAAATCATCAGCGCTGTCCCTACACTGTCTGATCCGGAGCGACTGTGTCCAAGATGGCGGTGCCCGGTTTTAAATACTCGAGGTGACGCTGTGCGGCCAGCCAATCACTGTAATGCCCACAAACAACATGGCTGCGGCATTACAGTGACTGGCTGGCAATCCCTGCATGTTCATTGGCTCTGTAAAGAACGCCAAACATGCAGGGCGGAGACCCGAGCTCCCGCCCGAGTAACCCGGAAATGCTCGGTGCTCGCTGAACATCCCGAGTAGCGTGATGCTCGGGCGAGTACCGAGCAGTGTCGAGCATGTTCGCTCAACACTAGTGATTTATAATTCCAGCTTAAATTGGAATCCTCCATAGTGGGTTCACAACACCCTACGGGACCACTCTACTACATCCGGACGTGACACTGTGTGCCGAATTATTAGGCAAATGAGTGTTTTGATCACATGATACTTTTTATACATGTTGTTCTACTCCAAGCTGCATAGGCTTGAAAGCCAACTAGCAATTAAGTAAATCTGGTGATGTGCATCTCTGTAATGAGGAGGGGTGTTGACTAATGACATCAACACCCTATATAAGGTGTGCTTAATAATTAGGCAACTTCCTTTCCTTTGGCAAAATGGGTCAGAAGAGAGATTTGACGGGCTCTGAAAAGTCCAATATTGTGAGATGTCTTTCAGAGGGATGCAGCAGTCTTGAAATTTCCAAACTTTTGAAGCGTGATCACCGAACAACCAAGCGTTTCATGGCAAATAGCCAACAGGGTCGCAAGAAGCATGTTGGCCAAAAAAGGCGCAAAATAACTGCCCATGAATTGAGGAAAATCAAGCGTAAAGCTGCCATGATGCCATTCGCCACCAGTTTTGCCATATTTCAGAGCTGCAACGTTACTGGAGTATCAAAAAGCACAAGGTGTGCGATACTCAGGGACATGGCCAAGGTAAGGAAGGCTGAAAAATGACCAACTTTGAACTAGAAACATAAGATAAAATGTCAAGAATGGGCAAAGAAATATCTTAAGACTGATTTTTCAAAGGTTTTATGGACTGATGAAATGAGAGTGACTCTTGATGGGCCAGATGGATGGGCCAGAGGCTGGATCAGTGAAGGGCAGAGAGCTCCACTCCGACTCAGACGCCAACAAGGTGGAGGTGGGGTACTGGTAAGGGCTGGTATCATCAAAGATGAACTTGTGGTACCTTTTCGGGTTGAGGATGGGGTGAAGCTCAACTCCCAGACCCACTGCCAGTTTCTAGAAGACAACTTATTCAAGCATTGGTACAGGAAGAAGTCAGTATTGTTCAAGGAAAACATGATTTTCATGCAGGACAATGCTCCATCACATGCATCCAACTACTCCACAGAGTGGCTGGCCAGTAAAGGTTTAAAAGAAGAAAAAATAATGACATGGCCCCCTTGTTCTCCTGATCTGAACCCCATAGAGAACCTGTGGTCCATCATAAAATGTGAGATCTACAGGTAGGGAAAACAGTACACCTCTTGGAACAGTGTCTGGGAGGCTGTGGTGGCGGCTGCACGCATTGTTGATCGAAAACAGATCAAGCAACTGACAGAATCTATGGATGGAAGGCTGTTGAGTGTCATCATAAAGAAAGGTGGCTATATTGATCACTAATTTTTTTGTTTTTTGTTTTTGCATGTCAGAAATGTTTATTTCTAAATTTTGTGCACTGATATTGGTTTACCTGGTGAAAATAAACAAGTGAGATGGGATTATATTTGGTTTTTATTAAGTTGCCTAATAATTCTGCACAGTAATAGTTACCTTTAACAGATATCCTCATAAGATAGCCAAATCTAAATAAAAACCACTCCAACTTGCAAAAATATTAAGCTAGGATATTTATGAGTCTTTTGGGTTGATTGAGAACATAGTTGTTGATCAATAATAAAAATAATCCTCTAAAATACAACTTGCCTAATAATTCTGCACACAGTGTAGACCCGGTCCAGGTATAAATACTGAATCCCAGATCTAATTATCCTGGAATACAACTATAAAAATTCTAATTTTGCCTTCTTTTTTGTTCAATGAATGACCGCTATCCCAACCTAAACTCTTCAGCACAAGACAGGAAAGACAGCGCACATAGAGCTTTATCCATATAAAAGTAAATACCAGGTCCCACAATCAGTCTGACTCACCTTCTGAGGTTGTGTGAGTCACAACCTACTGTGAAGCACCTGTCAGATGGCCGATGCAGGAGACCCCGCTGATCAGTAAACAAATGAGAGGAGATAAGAAGCCGGGCTGATCCTCCGCGATGGTCCAGAGACACACAAGGATAAATGATAAACCAAAACTTTCTTTATTACTTGGCCTACGTGTTTCGTGGCTACACTGCCACTTCCTCAGGGCTACCAAGTCATTCACAATCCACATACAATACAGACCAAAAGTTTGGACACACCTTCTCATTTAAAGATTTTTTTGTATTTTCATAACTATGAAAATTGTACATTCACACTGAAGGCATCAAAACTATGAATTAACACATGTGGAATTATATACTTAACAAAAAAGTGTGAAACTACTGAAAATATGTTTTATATTCTAAATTCTTCAAAGTAGCCACCTTTTGCTTTGATGACTGCTTTGCACACTCTTGGCATTCTCTTGATGAGTTTCAAGAGGTAGTCACCGGAAATGGTTTCACTTCACAGGTGTGCCCTGTCAGGTTTAATAAGTAGGATTTCATGCCTTATAAATAAGGTTGTGACCATCAGTTGTGTTGTGCATAAGTCTGGTGGATACACAGCTGATAGTCATACTGAATAGACTGTTAGAATTTGTATTATGGCAAGTAAGAAGCAGTAAAGTAAAGAAAAACAAGTGGCCATCATTACTTTAAGAAATGAAGGTCAGTCAGTCCGAAAAATTGGGCAAACTTTGAAAGTGTCCTCAAGTGCAGTTGCAAAAACCATCAAGAGCTACAAAGAAACTGGCTCACATGAGGACCGCCCCAGGAAAGGAAGACCAAGAGTCACCTCTGCTTCTGAGGATAAGTTTATCCAAGTCACCAGCCTCAGAAATCGCAGGTTAAAAGCAGTTCAGATTAGAGACAAGGTCAATGCCACAAAGAGTTCTAGCAGCAGACACAACTCTACAACAACTGTTAAATGAAGACTTTGTGCAGCAGGCCTTCATGGTAAAATAGCTGCTAGGAAACCACTGCTAAGGACAGGCAACAAGCAGAAGAGAATGGTTTGGGCTAAAGAACACAAGGAATGGACATTAGACCAGTGGAAATCTGTGCTTTGGTCTGATGAGTCCAAATTTGAGATCTTTGGTTCCAACCACCGTGTCTTTGTGCGACGCAGAAAAGGTGTACGGATGGACTCTACATGCCTGGTTCCCACCGTGAAGCATGGAGGAGGTGGTGTGATGGTGTGGGGGTTCTTTGCTGGTTACACTGTTGGGGATTAATTCAAAATTGAAGGCATACTGAACCAGCATGGCTACCACAGCATCTTGCAGCGGCATGCTATTCCATCCGGTTTGCGTTTAGTTGGACCATCATTTATTTTTCAACAGTACAATGACCCCAAATGCACTTCCAGGCTCTGTAATGGCTATTTGAGCAAGAAGGAGAGTGATGGGGTGCTATGCCAGATGACCTGGCCTCCACAGTCACCAGACCTGAACCCAATCGAGATGGTTTGGGGTGAGCTGGACCGCAGAGTAAAGGCAAAAGGGACAACAAGTGCTAAGCATCTCTGGGAACTCCTCCAAGATTGTTGGAAGACCATTTCCGGTGACTACCTCTTAAAGCTCATCAAGAGAATGCCAAGAGTGTGCAAAGCAGTCATCAAAGCAAAAGGTGGCTACTTTGAAGAACCTAGAATATAAGACATATTTTCAGTTGTTTCACACTTTTTTGTTAAGCATATAATTCCACATGTGTTAATTCATAGTTTTGATGCCTTCAGTGTGAATGTACAATTTTCATAGTCATGAAAATACAGAAAAATCTTTAAATGAGAAGGTGTGTCCAAACTTTTGGTCTGTACTGTATATATAACATATAACTACAATTGTCACACATGATGTAATTTCCTGTGAAAACGCCACAAGATACAAGAAAATTTTATAGTATCTTTCAAAAATTAAAATTCTGGCATTCACCGTGATCGATCCCGTGAGGCAACATTACTCCAAAAATATGTAAGCCATATCGTAGCATCAGAACACGGTAAATGCCAGAATTTTAATTTTTGAAAGATACTATAAAATTTTCTTGTGGTTTACTAGAGATTCATCTCATTGCGAAAAATGTCATGCTTTTTATGATTAATTGTTCAATGTGTGACCTTTTTTGAGTGGTTTTAGTTTTTAGAGTTTGCTGTGTACAATGTGGGCGTTTTCACAGGAAATTACGTCATGTATGACACTTGTAGTTATATGTTATATTTATGTGGATTGTGATTGACTTGGTAGCCCTGAGGAAGTGGCAGTGTAGCCACGAAACGCGAAGGCAAGGTAATAAAGAAAGTTTTGGTTTATCATTAATCCTTGTGTGCCTCTGGACCAGCGAGGAGGATCAGCCCGGCTTCTTATTTCCTCTCATTTGTAAACTAAACTCTTCAGCATTCCAAATAGACCGCCACGTGACTTAACTACTAACAACTGCTAACATCCAAAACAGGACTCCGTCCCTGGCAACAGGACCATCCTCTACACCCCCTCCCTTTAACCTTATTAATTTTTACTCTTCATTGGATGTCATTTTAACCTTAATAAATTATTTCTAATTTTAACTATTAACTAATGTTGAGTAGAGATGAGCGGTGTTCGACTTGAACTATTCGCCAATCTCAAATTCGAGCTGTTTTGGGCGGTGTTCGAGCCGTTCGGCGAACACGAACGATTTGAAAAAAATTCGGCTGTTCGAGGTTATGTTCGATAACTGTTCGTGCACCAAAATCATAACTGGATTTTTTCTCAGTAATGATGAAAATTAATGTTAATACGCAGTTTGAGTGTACAGCGGGGCGGGGGGAGGGGCAGGGAATGGATCTCTGCAGGAATAATGAAGATCTCCATTTTTTTTTTCTCTTTCCCGCATTTACAGTGGGGAGGTGCAATCTGTCAGCCTATCAGCAGCGCACACACGGAGCGAAGTGCTTTTTTTCACACAAGCAAGGGCATGTGTCATTGGCAGTGTATGTCACATGTCCTTGCCCTATAACACCCATTTTCCCCGTCGCCACCATTTTCTCACTGCTGCAGCTGCGTGTTAGACGGCACCGCTGTTGCTGTGTGCGCTATACCTTGTTAATTTCAAGCCAATTTTCGCACAAATCTACAGATAGCTTGGGAGTAGGGAATAGTTGTTATTGCAGTCCTTTTAAGGACTAGGTTACAGCATTTCCTATGACTTTTATCAGGCAGGTCTGTGCTCTTAAATAGATAGGTTGGGAGTAAAGACTAATTGTAATTGCAGTCCTTTTCAAGACTAAGTTAGATCAGTTCCTACCAGTTTTTGCCAGGCAGGTCTGTGCCAGTGCTGTGCCAGTTTTTTTCACAGCATTTGGCTAAATCTAGCAAAGCTAATCCTTTTTGGCCTATTGCAGAGTGTGTTAGTCAGTGGAGTAGCCTATCTGTGTTGCAAGCTGCACCACCTGTGTATAGAATACCAATTTTTTACTGCACCTAGTGAAGTAAAACCTTTTGGGCATAGCATCATTCTATTAGTCCATCTATACTGACCTCCATAAGGTTGCAAATTGAATATCATTTTTTTCTGCATCTACCTCTGAAAAAATATTTGGGCTTCTAGCTGTGTGTGGGACTTGTTCTATTAGTCCATCTATACTGACCTCCATCAGGTTGCAAATTGAATATAATAATTTTCTGCATCTAGCCCTGAAAAAATATTTGGCCTTCTAGCAGTGTGTGGGACATTCTCTATTAGTCCATCTATACTGACCTCCATCAATTTGCAAACTGAATATAATATTTTTCTGCATCTAGCTCTGAAAAAATATTTGGCCTTCTAGCAGTGTGTGGGACTTGTTGCATTAGTCCATCTATACTGACCTCCAACAGGTTGCAAATTGAACATAATTTTTTTCTGCATCTAGCTCTGAAAAAATATTTGGGCTTCTAGCTGTGTGTGGGACTTGTTCTATTAGTCCATCTATACTGACCGCCATCAGGTTGCAAATTGAATATAATTTATTTCTGCATCTAGCTCTGAAAAAATATTTGGCCTTCTAGCAGTGTGTGGGACTTGTTCTATTAGTCCATCTATACTGACCTCCATCAGGTTGCAAACTGAATATAATATTTTTCTGCATCTAGCTCTGAAAAAATATTTGACCTTCTAGGAGTGTGTGGGACTTGTTCTATTAGTCCATCTATACTGACCTCCATCACGTTGCAAACTGAATATAATTTTTCTCTGCATCTACCTCTGAAAAAATATTTGGGCTTCTAGCTGTGTGTGGGACTTGTTCTATTAGTCCATCTATACTGACCTCCATCAGGTTGCAAATTGAATATAATATTTTTCTGCATCTAGCGCTTAAAAAATATTTGGCCTTCTAGCAGTGTGTGTGGCTTGTTCTATTAGTCCATCTATACTGACCTCCATCAGGCTGCAAATTGCATATAATATTTTTCTGCATCTAGCTCTGAAAAAATATTTGGCCTTCTAGCAGTGTGTGGGACTTGTTCTATTAGTCCATCTATACTGACCTCCATCAGGTTGCAAATCGAATATAATTTATTTCTGCATCTAGCTCTGAAAAAATATTTGGCCTTCTAGCAGTGTGTGGGACTTGTTCTATTAGTCCATCTATACTGACCTCCATCAGGTTGCAAATTGAATATAATTTTTTTCTGCATCTACCTCTGAAAAAATATTTGGGCTTCTAGCTGTGTTTTGGAATTGTTCTATTAGTCCATCTATACTGACCTCCATCAGGTTGCAAACTGAATATAATATTTTTCTGCATCTAGCTCTGAAAAAATATTTGGCCTTCTAGCAGTGTGTGGGACTTGTTCTATTAGTCCATCTATACTGACCTCCATCAGGTTGCAATTTGAATATAATTTTTTTCTGCATCTACCTCTGAAAAAATATTTGGGCTTCTAGCTGTGTTTTGGACTTGTTCTATTACTCCATCTATACTCACCTCCATCAGGTTGCAAATTGAATATAATTTTTTTCTGCATCTAGCTCTGAGAAAATATTTGGGCTTCTAGCAGTGTGTGGGACTTGTTCTATTAGTCCATCTATACTGACCTCCATCACGTTGCAAATTGAATATAATTTTTTTCTGCATCTAGCCCTGAAAAAATATTTGGGCTTCTAGCTGTGTGTGGGACTTGTTCTATTAGTCCATCTATACTGACCTCCATCAGGTTGCAAATTGAATATAATATTTTTCTGCATCTAGCTCTGAAAAAATATTTGGCCTTCTAGCAGTGTGTGGGTCTTGTTCTATTTGTCCATCTATACTGACCTCCATCAGGTTGCAAATTGAATATAATATTTTTCTGCATCTAGCTCTGAAAAAATATTTGGCCTTCTAGCAGTGTTTGGGACTTGTTCTATTAGTCCATCTATACTGACCTCCAAAAGGTTGCAAATTGAATATAATATTTTTCTGCATCTAGCTCTGAAAAAATATTTGGCCTTCTAGCAGTGTGTGGGACATTCTCTATTAGTCCATCTATACTGACCTCCATCACGTTGCAAATTGAATATAATTTTTTTCTGCATCTAGCTCTGAAAAAATATCTGGGCTTCTAGCTGTGTGTGGGACTTGTTCTTTTAGACCATCTATACTGACCTCCATCAGGTTGCAAACTGAATATAATATTTTTCTGCATCTAGCTCTGAAAAAATATTTGGCCTTCTAGCAGTGTGTGGGACTTGTTCAATTAGTCCATCTATACTGACCTCCATCAGGTTGCAAACTGAATATAATATTTTTCTGCATCTAGCTCTGAAAAAATATTTGGCCTTCTAGCAGTGTGTGGGACTTGTTGCATTAGTCCATCTATACTGACCTCCAACAGGTTGCAAATTGAACATAATTTTTTTCTGCATCTAGCTCTGAAAAAATATTTGGGCTTCTAGCTGTGTGTGGGACTTGTTCTATAAGTCCATCTATACTGACCGCCATCAGGTTGCAAATTGAATATAATTTATTTCTGCATCTAGCTCTGAAAAAATATTTGGCCTTCTAGCAGTGTATGGGACTTGTTCTATTAGTCCATCTATACTGACCTCCATCAGGTTGCAAACTGAATATAATATTTTTCTGCATCTAGCTCTGAAAAAATATTTGGCCTTCTAGGAGTGTGTGGGACTTGTTCTATTAGTCCATCTATACTGACCTCCATCACGTTGCAAACTGAATATAATTTTTCTCTGCATCTACCTCTGAAAAAATATTTGGGCTTCTAGCTGTGTGTGGGACTTGTTCTATTAGTCCATCTATACTGACCTCCATCAGGTTGCAAATTGAATATAATATTTTTCTGCATCTAGCGCTTAAAAAATATTTGGCCTTCTAGCAGTGTGTGTGGCTTGTTCTATTAGTCCATCTATACTGACCTCCATCAGGCTGCAAATTGAATATAATATTTTTCTGCATCTAGCTCTGAAAAAATATTTGGCCTTCTAGCAGTGTGTGGGACTTGTTCTATTAGTCCATCTATACTGACCTCCATCAGGTTGCAAATTGAATATAATATTTTTCTGCATCTAGCTCTGAAAAAATATTTGGCCTTCTAGCAGTGTGTGGGACTTGTTCTATTAGTCCATCTATACTGAGCTCCATCAGGTTGCAAACTGAATATAATATTTTTCTGCATCTAGCTCTGAAAAAATATTTGGCCTTCTAGCAGTGTGTGGGACTTGTTCTATTATTCCATCTATACTGACCTCCATCAGGTTGCAAATTGAATATAATTTTTTTCTGCATCTACCTCTGAAAAAATATTTGGGCTTCTAGCTGTGTTTTGGACTTGTTCTATTAGTCCATCTATACTGACCTCCATCAGGTTGCAAACTGAATATAATATTTTTCTGCATCTAGCTCTGAAAAAATATTTGGCCTTCTAGCAGTGTGTGGGACTTGTTCTATTAGTCCATCTATACTGACCTCCATCAGGTTGCAATTTGAATATAATTTTTTTCTGCATCTACCTCTGAAAAAATATTTGGGCTTCTAGCTGTGTTTTGGACTTGTTCTATTACTCCATCTATACTCACCTCCATCAGATTGCAAATTGAATATAATTTTTTTCTGCATCTAGCTCTGAGAAAATATTTGGGCTTCTAGCAGTGTGTGGGACTTGTTCTATTAGTCCATCTATACTGACCTCCAAAAGGTTGCAAATTGAATATAATATTTTTCTGCATGTAGCTCTGAAAAAATATTTGGCCTTCTAGCAGTGTGTGGGACTTGTTCTATTAGTCCATCTATACTGACCTCCATCACGTTGCAAATTGAATATAATTTTTTTCTGCATCTAGCTCTGAAAAAATATTTGGGCTTCTAGCTGTGTGTGGGACTTGTTCTATTAGTCCATCTATACTGACCTCCATCAGGTTGCAAATTGAATATAATATTTTTCTGCATCTAGCTCTGAAAAAATATTTGGTCTTCTAGCAGTGTGTGGGACTTGTTCTATTAGTCCATCTATTCTGACCTCCATCAGGTTGCAAATTGAATATAATATTTTTATGCATCTAGCTCTGAAAAAATATTTGGCCTTCTAGCAGTGTGTGGGACTTGTTCTATTAGTCCATCTATACTGACCTCCATCAGGTTGCAAATTGAATATAATATTTTTCTGCATCTAGCTCTGAAAAAATATTTGGCCTTCTAGCAGTGTGTGGGACTTGTTCTATTAGTCCATCTATACTGACCTCCAACAGGTTGCAAATTGAATATAATTTTTTTCTGCATCTACCTCTGAAAAAATATTTGGGCTTCTAGCTGTGTGTGGGACTTCTTCTATTAGTCCATCTATACTGACCTCCATCAGGTTGCAAATTGAATATAATTTTTTTCTGCATCTAGCTCTGAAAAAATATTTGGCCTTCTAGCAGTGTGTGGGTCTTGTTCTATTTGTCCATCTATACTGACCTCCATCAGGTTGCAAATTGAATATAATATTTTTCTGCATCTAGCTCTGAAAAAATATTTGGCCTTCTAGCAGTGTTTGGGACTTGTTCTATTAGTCCATCTATACTGACCTCCATCACGTTGCAAATTGAATATAATTTTTTTCTGCATCTAGCTTTGAAAAAATATTTGGGCTTCTAGCTGTGTGTGGGACTTGTTCTATTAGTCCATCTATACTGACCTCCAAAAGGTTGCAAATTGAATATAATATTTTTCTGCATCTAGCTCTGAAAAAATATTTGGCCTTCTAGCAGTGTGTGGGACATTCTCTATTAGTCCATCTATACTGACCTCCATCACGTTGCAAATTGAATATAATTTTTTTCTGCATCTAGCTCTGAAAAAATATCTGGGCTTCTAGCTGTGTGTGGGACTTGTTCTTTTAGTCCATCTATACTGACCTCCATCAGGTTGCAAACTGAATATAATATTTTTCTGCATCTAGCTCTGAAAAAATATTTGGCCTTCTAGCAGTGTGTGGTACTAGTTCTATTAGTCCTTCTATTCTGACCTCCATCAGGTTGCAAATTGAATATAATATTTTTCTGCATCTAGCTCTGAAAAAATATTTGGCCTTCTATCAGTGTGTGGGACTTGTTCTATTAGTCCATCTATACTGACCTCCATCAGGTTGCAAATTGAATATAATATTTTTCTGCATCTAGCTCTGAAAAAATATTTGGCCTTCTAGCAGTGTGTGGGACTTGTTCTATTAGTCCACCTATACTGACCTCCAACAGGTTGCAAATTGAATATAATTTTTTTCTGCATCTACCTCTGAAAAAATATTTGGGCTTCTAGCTGTGTGTGGGACTTGTTCTATTTGTCCATCTATACTGACCTCCATCAGGTTGCAAATTGAATATAATTTTTTTCTGCATCTAGCTCTGAAAAAATATTTGGCCTTTTAGCAGTGTGTGGGACTTGTTCTATTTGTCCATCTATACTGACCTCCATCAGGTTGCAAATTGAATATAATATTTTTCTGCATCTAGCTCTGAAAAAATATTTGGCCTTCTAGCAGTGTGTGGGACTTGTTCTATTAGTCCATCTATACTGACCTCCATCAGGCTGCAAATTGAATATAATATTTTTCTGCATCTAGCTCTGAAAAAATATTTGGCCTTCTAGCAGTGTGTGGGACTTGTTCTATTAGTCCATCTATACTGACCTCTGTCAGGTTGCAAATTTAATATAATATTTTTCAGCATCTAGCTCTGAAAAAATATTTGGCCTTCTAGCAGTGTGTGGGACTTGTTCTATTAGTCCATCTATACTGACCTCCATAAGGTTGCAAATTGAATATAATTTTTTTCTGCATCTACCTCTGAAAAAATATTTGGGCTTCTAGCTGTGTGTGGGACTTGTTCTATTAGTCCATCTATACTTACCTCCATCACGTTGCAAATTGAATATAATATTTTTCTGCATCTAGCTCTGAAAAAATATTTGGCATTCTAGCAGTGTGTGGGACTTGTTCTATTAGTCCATCTATACTGACCTCCATAAGGTTGCAAACTGAATATAATATTTTTCTGCATCTAGCTCTGAAAAAATATTTGGCCTTCTAGCAGTGTGTGGGACTTGTTCTATTAGTCCATCTATACTGACCTCCATCAGGTTGCAAATTGAATATAATTTTTTTCTGCATCTACCTCTGAAAAAATATTTGGTCTTCTAGCTGTGTTTTGGACTTGTTCTATTAGTCCATCTATACTCACCTCCATCAGGTTGCAAATTGAATATAATTTTTTTCTGCATCTAGCTCTGAGAAAATATTTGGGCTTCTAGCAGTGTGTGGGACTTGTTCTATTAGTCCATCTATAATGACCTCCAAAAGGTTGCAAATTGAATATAATATTTTTCTGCATGTAGCTCTGAAAAAATATTTGGCCTTCTAGCAGTGTGTGGGACTTGTTCTATTAGTCCATCTATACTGACCTCCATCACGTTGCAAATTGAATATAATCTTTTTCTGCATCTAGCTCTGAAAAAATATTTGGGCTTCTAGCTGTGTGTGGGACTTGTTCTATTAGTCCATCTATACTGACCTCCATCAGGTTGCAAATTGAATATAATATTTTTCTGCATCTAGCTCTGAAAAAATATTTGGTCTTCTAGCTGTGTGTGGGACTTGTTCTATTAGTCCATCTATTCTGACCTCCATCAGGTTGCAAATTGAATATAATTTTTTTCTGCATCTACCTCTGAAAAAATATTTGGGCTTCTAGCTGTGTGTGGGACTTCTTCTATTAGTCCATCTATACTGACCTCCATCAGGTTGCAAATTGAATATAATTTTTTTCTGCATCTAGCTCTGAAAAAATATTTGGCCTTCTAGCAGTGTGTGGGACTTGTTCTATTTGTCCATCTATACTGACCTCCATCAGGTTGCAAATTGAATATAATATTTTTCTGCATTAAGCTCTGAAAAAATATTTGGCCTTCTAGCAGTGTGTGGGACTTGTTCTATTAGTCCATCTATCCTGACCTCCATCACGTTGAAAATTGAATATAATTTTTTTCTGCATCTAGCTATGAAAAAATATTTGGGCTTCTAGCTGTGTGTGGGACTTGTTCTATTAGTCCATCTATACTGACCTCCATCACGTTGAAAATTGAATATAATTTTTTTCTGCATCTAGATCTGAAAAAATATTTGGGCTTCTTGCAGTGTGTGGGACTTGTTCTATTAGTCCATCTATACTGACCTCCAAAAGGTTGCAAATTGAATATAATATTTTTCTGCATCTAGCTCTGAAAAAATATTTGGCCTTCTAGCAGTGTGTGGGACATTCTCTATAAGTCCATCTATACTGACCTCCATCACGTTGCAAATTGAATATAATTTTTTTCTGCATCTAGCTCTGAAAAAATATCTGGGCTTCTAGCTGTGTGTGGGACTTGTTCTTTTAGTCCATCTATACTGACCTCCATCAGGTTGCAAACTGAATATAATTTTTTTCTGCATCTACCTCTGAAAAAATATTTGGGCTTCTAGCTGTGTGTGGGACTTGTTCTATTAGTCCATCTATACTGACCTCCATCAGGTTGCAAATTGAATATAATATTTTTCTGCATCTAGCTCTGAAAAAATATTTGGCCTTCTAGCAGTGTGTGGGACTTGTTCTATTAGTCCATCTATTCTGACCTCCATCAGGTTGCAAATTGAATATAATATTTTTCTGCATCTAGCTCTGAAAAAATATTTGGCCTTCTAGCAGTGTGTGGGACTTGTTCTATTAGTCCATCTATACTGACCTCCATCAGGTTGCAAATTGAATATAATATTTTTCTGCATCTAGCTCTGAAAAAATATTTGGCCTTCTAGCAGTGTGTGGGACTTGTTCTATTAGTCCATCTATACTGACCTCCAACAGGTTGCAAATTGAATATAATTTTTTTCTGCATCTACCTCTGAAAAAATATTTGGGCTTCTAGCTGTGTGTGGGACTTGTTCTATTAGTCCATCTATACTGACCTCCATCAGGCTGCAAATTGAATATAATATTTTTCTGCATGTAGCTCTGAAAAAATATTTGGCCTTCTAGCAGTGTGTGGGACTTGTTCTATTAGTCCATCTATACTGACCTCCATCAGGTTGCAAATTGAATATAATATTTTTCTGCATCTAGCTCTGAAAAAATATTTGGCCTTCTAGCAGTGTGTGGGACTTGTTCTATTAGTCCATCTATACTGACCTCCAACAGGTTGCAAATTGAATATAATTTTTTTCTGCATCTACCTCTGAAAAAATATTTGGGCTTCTAGCTGTGTGTGGGACTTCTTCTATTAGTCCATCTATACTGACCTCCATCAGGTTGCAAATTGAATATAATTTTTTTCTGCATCTAGCTCTGAAAAAATATTTGGCCTTCTAGCAGTGTGTGGGTCTTGTTCTATTTGTCCATCTATACTGACCTCCATCAGGTTGCAAATTGAATATAATATTTTTCTGCATCTAGCTCTGAAAAAATATTTGGCCTTCTAGCAGTGTTTGGGACTTGTTCTATTAGTCCATCTATACTGACCTCCATCACGTTGCAAATTGAATATAATTTTTTTCTGCATCTAGCTTTGAAAAAATATTTGGGCTTCTAGCTGTGTGTGGGACTTGTTCTATTAGTCCATCTATACTGACCTCCAAAAGGTTGCAAATTGAATATAATATTTTTCTGCATCTAGCTCTGAAAAAATATTTGGCCTTCTAGCAGTGTGTGGGACATTCTCTATTAGTCCATCTATACTGACCTCCATCACGTTGCAAATTGAATATAATTTTTTTCTGCATCTAGCTCTGAAAAAATATCTGGGCTTCTAGCTGTGTGTGGGACTTGTTCTTTTAGTCCATCTATACTGACCTCCATCAGGTTGCAAACTGAATATAATATTTTTCTGCATCTAGCTCTGAAAAAATATTTGGCCTTCTAGCAGTGTGTGGTACTAGTTCTATTAGTCCTTCTATTCTGACCTCCATCAGGTTGCAAATTGAATATAATATTTTTCTGCATCTAGCTCTGAAAAAATATTTGGCCTTCTATCAGTGTGTGGGACTTGTTCTATTAGTCCATCTATACTGACCTCCATCAGGTTGCAAATTGAATATAATATTTTTCTGCATCTAGCTCTGAAAAAATATTTGGCCTTCTAGCAGTGTGTGGGACTTGTTCTATTAGTCCACCTATACTGACCTCCAACAGGTTGCAAATTGAATATAATTTTTTTCTGCATCTACCTCTGAAAAAATATTTGGGCTTCTAGCTGTGTGTGGGACTTGTTCTATTTGTCCATCTATACTGACCTCCATCAGGTTGCAAATTGAATATAATTTTTTTCTGCATCTAGCTCTGAAAAAATATTTGGCCTTTTAGCAGTGTGTGGGACTTGTTCTATTTGTCCATCTATACTGACCTCCATCAGGTTGCAAATTGAATATAATATTTTTCTGCATCTAGCTCTGAAAAAATATTTGGCCTTCTAGCAGTGTGTGGGACTTGTTCTATTAGTCCATCTATACTGACCTCCATCAGGCTGCAAATTGAATATAATATTTTTCTGCATCTAGCTCTGAAAAAATATTTGGCCTTCTAGCAGTGTGTGGGACTTGTTCTATTAGTCCATCTATACTGACCTCTGTCAGGTTGCAAATTTAATATAATATTTTTCAGCATCTAGCTCTGAAAAAATATTTGGCCTTCTAGCAGTGTGTGGGACTTGTTCTATTAGTCCATCTATACTGACCTCCATAAGGTTGCAAATTGAATATAATTTTTTCTGCATCTACCTCTGAAAAAATATTTGGGCTTCTAGCTGTGTGTGGGACTTGTTCTATTAGTCCATCTATACTTACCTCCATCACGTTGCAAATTGAATATAATATTTTTCTGCATCTAGCTCTGAAAAAATATTTGGCATTCTAGCAGTGTGTGGGACTTGTTCTATTAGTCCATCTATACTGACCTCCATAAGGTTGCAAACTGAATATAATATTTTTCTGCATCTAGCTCTGAAAAAATATTTGGCCTTCTAGCAGTGTGTGGGACTTGTTCTATTAGTCCATCTATACTGACCTCCATCAGGTTGCAAATTGAATATAATTTTTTTCTGCATCTACCTCTGAAAAAATATTTGGTCTTCTAGCTGTGTTTTGGACTTGTTCTATTAGTCCATCTATACTCACCTCCATCAGGTTGCAAACTGAATATAATTTTTTTCTGCATCTAGCTCTGAAAAAATATTTGGGCTTCTAGCAGTGTGTGGGACTTGTTCTATTAGTCCATCTATACTGACCTCCAAAAGGTTGCAAATTGAATATAATATTTTTCTGCATGTAGCTCTGAAAAAATATTTGGCCTTCTAGCAGTGTGTGGGACTTGTTCTATTAGTCCATCTATACTGACCTCCATCACGTTGCAAATTGAATATAATTTTTTTCTGCATCTAGCTCTGAAAAAATATTTGGGCTTCTAGCTGTGTGTGGGACTTGTTCTATTAGTCCATCTATACTGACCTCCATCAGGTTGCAAATTGAATATAATTTTTTTCTGCATCTACCTCTGAAAAAATATTTGGGCTTCTAGCTGTGTGTGGGACTTGTTCTATTAGTCCATCTATACTGACCTCCATCACGTTGCTAATTGAATATAATATTTTTCTGCATCTAGCTCTGAAAAAATATATGGCCTTCTAGCAGTGTGTGGGACTTGTTCTATTAGTCCATCTATACTGACCTCCATCAGGTTGCAAACTGAATATAATATTTTTCTGCATCTAGCTCTGAAAAAATATTTGGCCTTCTAGCAGTGTGTGGGACTTGTTCTATTAGTCCATCTATACTGACCTCCATCAGGTTGCAAATTGAATATAATTTTTTTCTGCATCTACCTCTGAAAAAATATTTGGGCTTCTAGCTGTGTTTTGGACTTGTTCTATTAGTCCATCTATACTCACCTCCATCAGGTTGCAAATTGAATATAATTTTTTTCTGCATCTAGCTCTGAGAAAATATTTGGGCTTCTAGCAGTGTGTGGGACTTGTTCTATTAGTCCATCTATAATGACCTCCAAAAGGTTGCAAATTGAATATAATATTTTTCTGCATGTAGCTCTGAAAAAATATTTGGCCTTCTAGCAGTGTGTGGGACTTGTTCTATTAGTCCATCTATACTGACCTCCATCACGTTGCAAATTGAATATAATCTTTTTCTGCATCTAGCTCTGAAAAAATATTTGGGCTTCTAGCTGTGTGTGGGACTTGTTCTATTAGTCCATCTATACTGACCTCCATCAGGTTGCAAATTGAATATAATATTTTTCTGCATCTAGCTCTGAAAAAATATTTGGTCTTCTAGCTGTGTGTGGGACTTGTTCTATTAGTCCATCTATTCTGACCTCCATCAGGTTGCAAATTGAATATAATTTTTTTCTGCATCTACCTCTGAAAAAATATTTGGGCTTCTAGCTGTGTGTGGGACTTCTTCTATTAGTCCATCTATACTGACCTCCATCAGGTTGCAAATTGAATATAATTTTTTTCTGCATCTAGCTCTGAAAAAATATTTGGCCTTCTAGCAGTGTGTGGGACTTGTTCTATTTGTCCATCTATACTGACCTCCATCAGGTTGCAAATTGAATATAATATTTTTCTGCATTAAGCTCTGAAAAAATATTTGGCCTTCTAGCAGTGTGTGGGACTTGTTCTATTAGTCCATCTATCCTGACCTCCATCACGTTGAAAATTGAATATAATTTTTTTCTGCATCTAGCTATGAAAAAATATTTGGGCTTCTAGCTGTGTGTGGGACTTGTTCTATTAGTCCATCTATACTGACCTCCATCACGTTGAAAATTGAATATAATTTTTTTCTGCATCTAGATCTGAAAAAATATTTGGGCTTCTTGCAGTGTGTGGGACTTGTTCTATTAGTCCATCTATACTGACCTCCAAAAGGTTGCAAATTGAATATAATATTTTTCTGCATCTAGCTCTGAAAAAATATTTGGCCTTCTAGCAGTGTGTGGGACATTCTCTATAAGTCCATCTATACTGACCTCCATCACGTTGCAAATTGAATATAATTTTTTTCTGCATCTAGCTCTGAAAAAATATCTGGGCTTCTAGCTGTGTGTGGGACTTGTTCTTTTAGTCCATCTATACTGACCTCCATCAGGTTGCAAACTGAATATAATTTTTTTCTGCATCTACCTCTGAAAAAATATTTGGGCTTCTAGCTGTGTGTGGGACTTGTTCTATTAGTCCATCTATACTGACCTCCATCAGGTTGCAAATTGAATATAATATTTTTCTGCATCTAGCTCTGAAAAAATATTTGGCCTTCTAGCAGTGTGTGGGACTTGTTCTATTAGTCCATCTATTCTGACCTCCATCAGGTTGCAAATTGAATATAATATTTTTCTGCATCTAGCTCTGAAAAAATATTTGGCCTTCTAGCAGTGCGTGGGACTTGTTCTATTAGTCCATCTATACTGACCTCCATCAGGTTGCAAATTGAATATAATATTTTTCTGCATCTAGCTCTGAAAAAATATTTGGCCTTCTAGCAGTGTGTGGGACTTGTTCTATTAGTCCATCTATACTGACCTCCAACAGGTTGCAAATTGAATATAATTTTTTTCTGCATCTACCTCTGAAAAAATATTTGGGCTTCTAGCTGTGTGTGGGACTTGTTCTATTAGTCCATCTATACTGACCTCCATCAGGCTGCAAATTGAATATAATATTTTTCTGCATGTAGCTCTGAAAAAATATTTGGCCTTCTAGCAGTGTGTGGGACTTGTTCTATTAGTCCATCTATACTGACCTCCATCAGGTTGCAAATTTAATATAATATTTTTCAGCATCTAGTTCTGAAAAAATATTTGGCCTTCTAGTAGTGTGTGGGACTTATTCTATTAGTCCATCTATACTGACCTCCATCAGGTTGCAAATTGAATATAATTTTTTTCTGCATCTACCTCTGAAAAAATATTTGGGCTTCTAGCTGTGTGTGGGACTTGTTCTATTAGTCCATCTATACTGACCTCCATCAGGTTGCAAACTGAATATAATATTTTTCTGCATCTAGCTCTGAAAAAATATTTGGCCTTCTAGCAGTGTGTGGGACTTGATATATTAGTCCATCTATACTGACCTCCATCAGGTTGCAAATTGAATATAATTTTTTTCTGCATCTACCTCTGAAAAAATTTTTGGTCTTCTAGCTGTGTTTTGGACTTGTTCTATTAGTTCATCTATACTCACCTCCATCAGGTTGCAAACTGAATATAATTTTTTTCTGCATCTAGCTCTGAAAAAATATTTGGGCTTCTAGCTGTGTGTGGGACTTGTTCTATTAGTCCATCTATACTGACCTCCAAAAGGTTGCAAATTGAATATAATATTTTTCTGCATGTAGCTCTGAAAAAATATTTGGCCTTCTAGCAGTGTGTGGGACTTGTTCTATTAGTCCATCTATACTGACCTCCATCACGTTGCAAATTGAATATAATTTTTTTCTGCATCTAGCTCTGAAAAAATATTTGGGCTTCTAGCTGTGTGTGGGACTTGTTCTATTAGTCCATCTATACTGACCTCCATCAGGTTGCAAACTGAATATAATATTTTTCTGCATTTAGCTCTGAAAAAATATTTGGCCTTCTAGCAGTGTGTGGGACTTGTTCTATTAGTCCATCTATACTGACCTCCATCACGTTGCAAATTGAAAATAATTTTTTTCTGCATCTAGCTCTGAAAAAATATTTGGGCTTCTAGCTGTGTGTGGGACTTGTTCTATTAGTCCATCTATACTGACCTCCATCAGGTTGCAAACTGTATATAATTTTTCTCTGCATCTACATCTGAAAAAATATTTGGGCTTCTAACAGTGTGTGGGACTTGTTCTATTAGTCCATCTATACTGACCTCCATCAGGTTGCAAATTGAATATAATATTTTTCTGCATCTAGCTCTGAAAAAATATTTGGCCTTCTAGCAGTGTGTGGGACTTGTTCTATTAGTCCATCTATACTGACCTCCATCAGGTTGCAAACTGAATATAATATTTTTCTGCATCTAGCTCTGAAAAAATATTTGGCCTTCTAGGAGTGTGTGGGACTTGTTCTATTAGTCCATCTATACTGACCTCCATCACGTTGCAAACTGAATATAATTTTTCTCTGCATCTACCTCTGAAAAAATATTTGGGCTTCTAGCTGTGTGTGGGACTTGTTCTATTAGTCCATCTATACTGACCTCCATCAGGTTGCAAATTGAATATAATATTTTTCTGCATCTAGCGTTTAAAAATATTTGGCCTTCTAGCAGTGTGTGTGGCTTGTTCTATTAGTCCATCTATACTGACCTCCATCAGGCTGCAAATTGAAAATAATATTTTTCTGCATCTAGCTCTGAAAAAATATATGGCCTTCTAGCAGTGTGTGGGACTTGTTCTATTAGTCCATCTATACTGACCTCCATCAGGTTGCAAATTGAATATAATATTTTTCTGCATCTAGCTCTGAAAAAATATTTGGCCTTCTAGCAGTGTGTGGGACTTGTTCTATTAGTCCATCTATACTGAGCTCCATCAGGTTGCAAACTGAATATAATATTTTTCTGCATCTAGCTCTGAAAAAATATTTGGCCTTCTAGCAGTGTGGGACTTGTTCTATTATTCCATCTATACTGACCTCCATCAGGTTGCAAATTGAATATAATTTTTTTCTGCATCTACCTCTGAAAAAATATTTGGGCTTCTAGCTGTGTTTTGGACTTGTTCTATTAGTCCATCTATACTGACCTCCATCAGGTTGCAAACTGAATATAATATTTTTCTGCATCTAGCTCTGAAAAAATATTTGGCCTTCTAGCAGTGTGTGGGACTTGTTCTATTAGTCCATCTATACTGACCTCCATCAGGTTGCAATTTGAATATAATTTTTTTCTGCATCTACCTCTGAAAAAATATTTGGGCTTCTAGCTGTGTTTTGGACTTGTTCTATTACTCCATCTATACTCACCTCCACCAGGTTGCAAATTGAATATAATTTTTTTCTGCATCTAGCTCTGAGAAAATATTTGGGCTTCTAGCAGTGTGTGGGACTTGTTCTATTAGTCCATCTATACTGACCTCCAAAAGGTTGCAAATTGAATATAATATTTTTCTGCATGTAGCTCTGAAAAAATATTTGGCCTTCTAGCAGTGTGTGGGACTTGTTCTATTAGTCCATCTATACTGACCTCCATCACGTTGCAAATTGAATATAATTTTTTTCTGCATCTAGCTCTGAAAAAATATTTGGGCTTCTAGCTGTGTGTGGGACTTGTTCTATTAGTCCATCTATACTGACCTCCATCAGGTTGCAAATTGAATATAATATTTTTCTGCATCTAGCTCTGAAAAAATATTTGGTCTTCTAGCAGTGTGTGGGACTTGTTCTATTAGTCCATCTATTCTGACCTCCATCAGGTTGCAAATTGAATATAATATTTTTATGCATCTAGCTCTGAAAAAATATTTGGCCTTCTAGCAGTGTGTGGGACTTGTTCTATTAGTCCATCTATACTGACCTCCATCAGGTTGCAAATTGAATATAATATTTTTCTGCATCTAGCTCTGAAAAAATATTTGGCCTTCTAGCAGTGTGTGGGACTTGTTCTATTAGTCCATCTATACTGACCTCCAACAGGTTGCAAATTGAATATAATTTTTTTCTGCATCTACCTCTGAAAAAATATTTGGGCTTCTAGCTGTGTGTGGGACTTCTTCTATTAGTCCATCTATACTGACCTCCATCAGGTTGCAAATTGAATATAATTTTTTTCTGCATCTAGCTCTGAAAAAATATTTGGCCTTCTAGCAGTGTGTGGGTCTTGTTCTATTTGTCCATCTATACTGACCTCCATCAGGTTGCAAATTGAATATAATATTTTTCTGCATCTAGCTCTGAAAAAATATTTGGCCTTCTAGCAGTGTTTGGGACTTGTTCTATTAGTCCATCTATACTGACCTCCATCACGTTGCAAATTGAATATAATTTTTTTCTGCATCTAGCTTTGAAAAAATATTTGGGCTTCTAGCTGTGTGTGGGACTTGTTCTATTAGTCTATCTATACTGACCTCCATCACGTTGAAAATTGAATATAATTTTTTTCTGCATCTAGATCTGAAAAAATATTTGGGCTTCTAGCAGTGTGTGGGACTTGTTCTATTAGTCCATCTATACTGACCTCCAAAAGGTTGCAAATTGAATATAATATTTTTCTGCATCTAGCTCTGAAAAAATATTTGGCCTTCTAGCAGTGTGTGGGACATTCTCTATTAGTCCATCTATACTGACCTCCATCACGTTGCAAATTGAATATAATTTTTTTCTGCATCTAGCTCTGAAAAAATATCTGGGCTTCTAGCTGTGTGTGGGACTTGTTCTTTTAGTCCATCTATACTGACCTCCATCAGGTTGCAAACTGAATATAATATTTTTCTGCATCTAGCTCTGAAAAAATATTTGGCCTTCTAGCAGTGTGTGGTACTTGTTCTATTAGTCCATCTATTCTGACCTCCATCAGGTTGCAAATTGAATATAATATTTTTCTGCATCTAGCTCTGAAAAAATATTTGGCCTTCTAGCAGTGTGTGGGACTTGTTCTATTAGTCCATCTATACTGACCTCCATCAGGTTGCAAATTGAATATAATATTTTTCTGCATCTAGCTCTGAAAAAATATTTGGCCTTCTAGCAGTGTGTGGGACTTGTTCTATTAGTCCACCTATACTGACCTCCAACAGGTTGCAAATTGAATATAATTTTTTTCTGCATCTACCTCTGAAAAAATATTTGGGATTCTAGCTGTGTGTGGGACTTGTTCTATTTGTCCATCTATACTGACCTCCATCAGGTTGCAAATTGAATATAATTTTTTTCTGCATCTAGCTCTGAAAAAATATTTGGCCTTTTAGCAGTGTGTGGGACTTGTTCTATTTGTCCATCTATACTGACCTCCATCAGGTTGCAAATTGAATATAATATTTTTCTGCATCTAGCTCTGAAAAAATATTTGGCCTTCTAGCAGTGTGTGGGACTTGTTCTATTAGTCCATCTATACTGACCTCCATCAGGCTGCAAATTGAATATAATATTTTTCTGCATCTAGCTCTGAAAAAATATTTGGCCTTCTAGCAGTGTGTGGGACTTGTTCTATTAGTCCATCTATACTGACCTCTGTCAGGTTGCAAATTTAATATAATATTTTTCAGCATCTAGCTCTGAAAAAATATTTGGCCTTCTAGCAGTGTGTGGGACTTGTTCTATTAGTCCATCTATACTGACCTCCATAAGGTTGCAAATTGAATATAATTTTTTTCTGCATCTACCTCTGAAAAAATATTTGGGCTTCTAGCTGTGTGTGGGACTTGTTCTATTAGTCCATCTATACTTACCTCCATCACGTTGCAAATTGAATATAATATTTTTCTGCATCTAGCTCTGAAAAAATATTTGGCATTCTAGCAGTGTGTGGGACTTGTTCTATTAGTCCATCTATACTGACCTCCATAAGGTTGCAAACTGAATATAATATTTTTCTGCATCTAGCTCTGAAAAAATATTTGGCCTTCTAGCAGTGTGTGGGACTTGTTCTATTAGTCCATCTATACTGACCTCCATCAGGTTGCAAATTGAATATAATTTTTTTCTGCATCTACCTCTGAAAAAATATTTGGTCTTCTAGCTGTGTTTTGGACTTGTTCTATTAGTCCATCTATACTCACCTCCATCAGGTTGCAAACTGAGTATAATTTTTTTCTGCATCTAGCTCTGAAAAAATATTTGGGCTTCTAGCAGTGTGTGGGACTTGTTCTATTAGTCCATCTATACTGACCTCCAAAAGGTTGCAAATTGAATATAATATTTTTCTGCATGTAGCTCTGAAAAAATATTTGGCCTTCTAGCAGTGTGTGGGACTTGTTCTATTAGTCCATCTATACTGACCTCCATCACGTTGCAAATTGAATATAATTTTTTTCTGCATCTAGCTCTGAAAAAATATTTGGGCTTCTAGCTGTGTGTGGGACTTGTTCTATTAGTCCATCTATACTGACCTCCATCACGTTGAAAATTGAATATAATTTTTTTCTGCATCTAGATCTGAAAAAATATTTCGGCTTCTTGCAGTGTGTGGGACTTGTTCTATTAGTCCATCTATACAGACCTCCAAAAGGTTGCAAATTGAATATAATATTTTTCTGCATCTAGCTCTGAAAAAATATTTGGCCTTCTAGCAGTGTGTGGGACATTCTCTATAAGTCCATCTATACTGACCTCCATCACGTTGCAAATTGAATATAATTTTTTTCTGCATCTAGCTCTGAAAAAATATCTGGGCTTCTAGCTGTGTGTGGGACTTGTTCTTTTAGTCCATCTATACTGACCTCCATCAGGTTGCAAACTGAATATAATTTTTTTCTGCATCTACCTCTGAAAAAATATTTGGGCTTCTAGCTGTGTGTGGGACTTGTTCTATTAGTCCATCTATACTGACCTCCATCAGGTTGCAAATTGAATATAATATTTTTCTGCATCTAGCTCTGAAAAAATATTTGGCCTTCTAGCAGTGTGTGGGACTTGTTCTATTAGTCCATCTATTCTGACCTTCATCAGGTTGCAAATTGAATATAATATTTTTCTGCATCTAGCTCTGAAAAAATATTTGGCCTTCTAGCAGTGTGTGGGACTTGTTCTATTAGTCCATCTATACTGACCTCCATCAGGTTGCAAATTGAATATAATATTTTTCTGCATCTAGCTCTGAAAAAATTTTTGGCCTTCTAGCAGTGTGTGGGACTTGTTCTATTAGTCCATCTATACTGACCTCCAACAGGTTGCAAATTGAATATAATTTTTTTCTGCATCTACCTCTGAAAAAATATTTGGGCTTCTAGCTGTGTGTGGGACTTGTTCTATTAGTCCATCTATACTGACCTCCATCAGGCTGCAAATTGAATATAATATTTTTCTGCATGTAGCTCTGAAAAAATATTTGGCCTTCTAGCAGTGTGTGGGACTTGTTCTATTAGTCCATCTATACTGACCTCCATCAGGTTGCAAATTTAATATAATACTTTTCAGCATCTAGCTCTGAAAAAATATTTGGCCTTCTAGTAGTGTGTGGGACTTATTCTATTAGTCCATCTATACTGACCTCCATCAGGTTGCAAATTGAATATAATTTTTTTCTGCATCTACCTCTGAAAAAATATTTGGGCTTCTAGCTGTGTGTGGGACTTGTTCTATTAGTCCATCTATACTGACCTCCATCACGTTGCAAATTGAATATAATATTTTTCTGCATCTAGCTCTGAAAAAATATTTGGCCTTCTAGCAGTGTGTGGGACTTGTTCTATTAGTCCATCTATACTGACCTCCATCAGGTTGCAAACTGAATATAATATTTTTCTGCATCTAGCTCTGAAAAAATATTTGGCCTTCTAGCAGTGTGTGGGACTTGATATATTAGTCCATCTATACTGACCTCCATCAGGTTGCAAATTGAATATAATTTTTTTCTGCATCTACCTCTGAAAAAATTTTTGGTCTTCTAGCTGTGTTTTGGACTTGTTCTATTAGTTCATCTATACTCACCTCCATCAGGTTGCAAACTGAATATAATTTTTTTCTGCATCTAGCTCTGAAAAAATATTTGGGCTTCTAGCAGTGTGTGGGACTTGTTCTATTAGTCCATCTATACTGACCTCCAAAAGGTTGCAAATTGAATATAATATTTTTCTGCATGTAGCTCTGAAAAAATATTTGGCCTTCTAGCAGTGTGTGGGACTTGTTCTATTAGTCCATCTATACTGACCTCCATCAGGTTGCAAACTGAATATAATTTTTCTCTGCATCTACATCTGAAAAAATATTTGGGCTTCTAGCAGTGTGTGGGACTTGTTCTATTAGTCCATCTATACTGACCTCCATCAGGTTGCAAATTGAATATAATATTTTTCTGCATCTAGCTCTGAAAAAATATTTGGCCTTCTAGCAGTGTGTGGGACTTGTTCTATTAGTCCATCTATACTGACCTCCATCAGGTTGCAAATTGAATATAATTTTTTTCTGCATGTAGCTCTGAAAAAATATTTGGCCTTCTAGCAGTGTGTGGGACTTGTTCTATTAGTCCATCTATACTGACCTCCATCAGGTTGCAAATTTAATATAATATTTTTCAGCATCTAGCTCTGAAAAAATATTTGGCCTTCTAGTAGTGTGTGGGACTTATTCTATTAGTCCATCTATACTGACCTCCATCAGGTTGCAAATTGAATATAATTTTTTTCTGCATCTACCTCTGAAAAAATATTTGGGCTTCTAGCTGTGTGTGGGACTTGTTCTATTAGTCCATCTATACTGACCTCCATCACGTTGCAAATTGAATATAATATTTTTCTGCATCTAGCCCTGAAAAAATATTTGGCCTTCTAGCAGTGTGTGGGACTTGTTCTATTAGTCCATCTATACTGACCTCCATCAGGTTGCAAACTGAATATAATATTTTTCTGCATCTAGCTCTGAAAAAATATTTGGCCTTCTAGCAGTGTGTGGGACTTGATATATTAGTCCATCTATACTGACCTCCATCAGGTTGCAAATTGAATATAATTTTTTTCTGCATCTACCTCTGAAAAAATTTTTGGTCTTCTAGCTGTGTTTTGGACTTGTTCTATTAGTTCATCTATACTCACCTCCATCAGGTTGCAAACTGAATATAATTTTTTTCTGCATCTAGCTCTGAAAAAATATTTGGGCTTCTAGCAGTGTGTGGGACTTGTTCTATTAGTCCATCTATACTGACCTCCATCAGGTTGCAAACTGAATATAATATTTTTCTGCATTTAGCTCTGAAAAAATATTTGGCCTTCTAGCAGTGTGTGGGACTTGTTCTATTAGTCCATCTATACTGACCTCCATCACGTTGCAAATTGAATATAATTTTTTTCTGCATCTAGCTCTGAAAAAATATTTGGGCTTCTAGCTGTGTGTGGGACTTGTTCTATTAGTCCATCTATACTGACCTCCATCAGGTTGCAAACTGAATATAATATTTTTCTGCATTTAGCTCTGAAAAAATATTTGGCCTTCTAGCAGTGTGTGGGACTTGTTCTATTAGTCCATCTATACTGACCTCCATCACGTTGCAAATTGAATATAATTTTTTTCTGCATCTAGCTCTGAAAAAATATTTGGGCTTCTAGCTGTGTGTGGGACTTGTTCTATTAGTCCATCTATACTGACCTCCATCAGGTTGCAAACTGAATATAATTTTTCTCTGCATCTACATCTGAAAAAATATTTGGGCTTCTAGCAGTGTGTGGGACTTGTTCTATTAGTCCATCTATACTGACCTCCATCAGGTTGCAAATTGAATATAATATTTTTCTGCATCTAGCTCTGAAAAAATATTTGGCCTTCTAGCAGTGTGTGGGACTTGTTCTATTAGTCCATCTATACTGACCTCCATCAGGTTGCAAATTGAATATAATTTTTTTCTGCATCTACCTCTGAAAAAATATATGGGCTTCTAGCTGTGTGTGGGACTTGTTCTATTAGTCCATCTATACTGACCTCCATCAGGTTGCAAATTGAATATAATTTTTTTTCTGCATCTAGCTCTGAAAAAATATTTGGGCTTACAGCTGTGTGTGGGACTTGTTCTCTTAGTCCATCTATACTGACCTTCATCAGGTTGCAAACTGAATATAATTTTTTTCTGCATCTAACCCAGACAATAGTTTTGGCCTTATACCACAGTTTGGCCACTCAGCTCTGCTTGGTTCCCATCCATTGTTTTTTTGTGCAAACAACTCCAGAGTTGTGAATTAGTTAACCACCAAAATGAGTGGAAAAAGGCCTGCTGCTGGTGGAAAGGGGAATAGGTGTGTTGGGAAGGGGAAAAATGTTTTTTTCCGTGGAGTAGGTGTTAATGCAACAGTAACATCTGCAGAAGAAAGACCATCTTCCAGCAAAACTAAAATGTCTACTTCTTTTAGCGGACAATGTGATAAGATCCCTTTCTTACGGACACACCAGTCGCTGCAAATTCCAGATGAGGCACAAAAACAGCATGTGCTTCAACGGATATCAAGTGCTCCTTTAAGTGGGCTCTCCTCCACATCAACTTCAACATTATAAATACTCCAGTCCTCAGAGGTGTCACCCCAATCGCACTTGCTTCCTCACAGCTCCCAAAGCTCCAGCTGCACATCTGAGTATGAGGTAGAACAGATGGTTGAGTCTGCAGAGCTGTTTACTCATACTATAGCCTGGGAATCAGAGGTCGGCTCCAGTGCTTCTGTGAATCCAGATGAGGAAATGATCTGCACTGATGCCCAGAATCTTTATGAGACTCAAATACCTGATTGGAGCGACAACTTGAGTTTTTTGTCAGGGCAGGAACAGGTTGGCTCTGAGGACGACGGGTGTGATATCACACAGGGTGATGATGATGAGGTTGGAGATCCCACTTACTGTCAACCCACAGTCAGCCAAGAGATGAGGTCAGCAGAGGAGGTGGAGGAGGATGCTAGTGACTACGAGGTCAGGTTGCGCCTTCCTGGACAGAGACGCAGTACTGGAAGCACATCAACAACTGCATCCTCAAACAGAACTCTGCCTCTGACCACAAGTCGTGGTGGCTCTTCATGCCGCATGGGAGCTAACCCTTGCATAGCCTGAGCATTTTTTCAGATCAGTAAAGATGACCCAACTTGTGTTATCTGTAACATTTGTCAGCAAAAGCTAAGTAGAGGCCAAAAAATACATAGTTTGAGTACTTCATGCATGAACCGGCACATGGACATGAAGCATAAGTTGCAGTGGGAAGCTCACTGTACTACAATGCGGCCTAGCCGGCCGGGCCAACCACTGTCTGCCCCATCTTGTGCATCTGTGGCCTCTTCATCCTCTGTGACTGTGGGGACAGCAGTCACACCTGTTTTGGGACACAGACCTGCCACCTCTTTACCCGCAACAGCCAGCGTGATTGGCAGGTCATCATTTTCTTTGGAGGTGGTAACACCAGCTGGTGTTGAGCGCTGTCCGACATCGATAGCACCACCTTTGGATCAAGGCAACCTAACAAGTCTGCCAGCATCTTCCTCACAGACCGGCAGTTTGCCGGGGACACCCTTATCAACCCCGTCTAAGCACAACAGCCAGCCCTCAGTCCCTCAGATGTGGACAAGTAAAAGACCATTTCCTCCTAGCCATGAGAAAGCTAAGAGGTTGAATTTCACCATGTGCAAGCTCTTGGCTGCAGAAATGCTGCCTTTCCACCTTGTGGACACAGAGGATTTTCGAGATCTTATGTCCGTCGCAGTGCCCCAGTACCAGATGCCCAGTCGGCACTACTTCTCAATGAAGCATGTCGCACACAACATCACCGCTACTTTGAGAAACTCTGTGTGTGACAGGGTGCATTTCACCTCAGACACTTGGACGAGTAGGCATGGACAGGGGCGTTACATGTCGCTGACTGGGCACTGGGTAACTATGGTGACAGCAGGACAAGGGGCTGCTGTCCAAGTCTTGCCGTCCCCGCGAGTTGTGCGTCAATCCTCTTTATGTCAAAATTCCTCCACTGCTTCTGCCTCCTCAACCTCCTCTCGGTCCTCCACCTGCACCCAAAGCCTGTGTGGTCATGCCACAAGCTTTCTAACTGCGCAGAAGGGATCCTGCACACCTCCTTACTATGCTGGCAATAGGGCTCAACGTCATCAGGCGGTTTTTACTTTGAAATGTCTGGGAAATGTGAGTCACACAGCTGAGCAGTTGTGGTCAGCTCTGGAGAACCAATTTCATGAATGGTTGTCTCCACTGGGCCTGAAACCAGGGAAGGCCGTGTGCGACAATGCTGCAAACCTGGGTGCGGCCCTTCGCCGGGGCAATGTCACACACGTGCCTTGTATGGCTCACATGTTGAACCTGGTTGTCCAGCAATTTTTAGCCCACTATCCCGGACTAGATGGCCTTCTGCAGAGGGCACGTTCGCTGTGTGCTCACTTCCGCCATTCGCATCCAGCAGTTCAGTGACTTACATCTCTACAGAAGTCGTTGGGCCTGCCACTTCACCGGCTAAAATGCGATGTGCCTACCCGGTGGAATTCAACTCTGCACATGTTGCAGCGACAGTGGCAGCACCGACAAGCCCTGGTGCAATACGTTCTGACGTATAGCCTGGGCCAACGGGATCCAGAGGTGGGGCAAATCACGCTGGAGGAGTGGTCTCAGATCAGGGACCTATGCACCCTTCTGCACAGTTTTGAAATGGAGATGAAGATGTTTAGTGGTGACGATGCCATTATCAGCATGACTATTCTGGTGATTTACATGCTGGAGCACATGTTAAACAGAATTCGGAGTCAGGTGGTGGTACAAGAGGAGGTGGAGGAAGTAGAGGAGGAGGAGTTGTATGCGGAAGGGCTAACATCTGCAAGGTCCAGATGGTCGGCAGCACCAAGGCGGCAGGCATGTGAGGGTGGGGGATATGGTTTTACCAGGGCGCATTTTAGCAGCCAAACTAGTGAGGAAGGTGCAGGAGCCCAGGAAGAAGTGGAGGACGAACTGATGGAAGACTCATCAGATCAGGGAGACCTTGATCACATTTCTGTTGTGCGAGGTTGGGGGGAGAGGACAGAGGAAGGAAGCATGATTGTTACCTCGCCACCAACACAACAGGGACTTGGTGCTCCTGGATGCGCAAGACACATGAGTGCCTTCTTGCTGCACTACCTGCAACATGACCCTCGAATTGTGAGAATTAGAAATAATCCTGACTACTGGGTTGCCACGCTGTTAGATCCCCGGTACAAAAGTAAATTTGCAGAAATAATTACTGCCATAGAAAGGGATGCACGCATGCAGGAGTATCAGCAGAGACTGTTGCAGAATCTTACATGTGCTTTTCCACAAAACATCAGTGGTGCAAGTAGTGAATCTCACAGTTCCAACTTGCCAACCGTGGGACCGTCAAGTGTTCAGCACTCAAACCGTAACAGAAACACAGTATCTGCTGGTAACATCAATTTTGCGGAATCATTTCACCACTTTTTTAGCTCATCCTTTGCAAGGCCCCAGGAGACAAGAAGTCTGACACATAGTCAACGCCTAGAGACGATGGTACAGGAGTATCTCCAAGTAAACATTGAAGCCATGACTGTGTCACTGGACACTTGCTCTTTTTGGGCTTCCAACCTGGATAAATGGCCGGAGCTCGCCACTTACGCCTTGGAGATCTTGTCATGCCCCGCATCCAGCGTTCTGTCTGAACGTGTGTTCAGCGCTGCTGGTGGTGTGCTGACAGATAAGCGCACGCGGCTCTCCACTGATAATGTAGACAGACTCACGTACATAAAGATGAACAAATCATGGATCCGAAACGACTTTTCTACCCCTGTGTCTTCCTGGGGAGAGTAAAAGCTTGATGATTGGTTAAAATCACCTCACCAACCGTTTTAAGCTTTCAAATTACTAATCATGTTTATCTGTATCTTGGCTGGAAAATAATTTGGGCTTTGTAGCAGTGTGCAGTACTGATTCTATTAGGCCATCTATACTAAGCTCCACCAGATTTAAAATTAAAAATAATTTTTAGCTGCATCTAGCCCGGAAAATAATTTTGGGGCTCCGAGATGCTCAAGACACATAAGTGCCTTCTTGCTGCACTACCTGCAACATGACCCTCAGATTGTCAGAATTCGAAGTAATTCTGACTACTGGGTTGCCACACTCTTAGATCCCCCACACTCTTCGATCAACCTTTTCATTTTAATAAAGACCAAAAAAATGGTCATTTTTGAAATTATAAGCATTAGCAGGTTATTAGAAACTGAAATCAAACAGTTTTCAACTCAAAACTTTTTTCTAGGTGATGTTACATTTGCACATAGGACCCCTTGTTCGAAAGGAGCTTCTGAACTCTCTCGTCCATTGAATTTGTCAGGTTTTGGATGGTTTCTGCTTCAATTGTTTTGCATGAGGACAGAATACCCTCCCAGAGCTGTTGCTTAGATGTGAACTGCCTCCCACCATCATAGACACTCCTTTTGATGATGCTCCAGAGGCTCTGAATGGGGTAGAGGTCAGGGGAGCATGGGGGTCTAACCATAAGTTTGTCCCCTTTTATGTCCATATCAGCCAGAGATGCAAATGTGTTATGTGCAGCATGAGACGGTGCATTATCATGCATGAAAATGATCTTGCTGCGGAATACACGGTTCTTCTTCTTGAACCATGGCAGGAAGTGCTGTTTGAGAAACTCCACATACATTATGGAGTTCATCTTTACCCCTTCAGGGATCCTAAAGGGGCTGACAATCTCTCTCCCCTTGATTCCAGCCCAAAACATTACTCCACCTCCTCCTTGTTGGCGCTGTAGCCGTGTTTGCGTGGGGTGTCCATCAACCAGCCATCCTCCACTCCATCCATCTGGACCATCGAGCGTTGCACGGCACTCATCCGTGAACAAAACAGTTTTGAAATCAGTCTTCATGTAATGTTTGGCCCACTGGAGCCGTCTCTGCTTGTGTGCAGTGGATAGAGGAGGTCGACAGGATGGCGTACGCACAGCTGCAAACCTCTGAAGGACCCTGCATCTTGTTGTTCGGGGGACGTTGGAGGCACCAGCAGCTTCAAAAACTTGTCTGCTGCTATGACAAGGCTTTTTTGCCGCTGCTCTTTTAACCTGACGTAATTGCCTGTAGGAAAGAGTCCTCAATTTGCCCTTATCAGCATGCACACGTGTGTACTTTGAATCAGCTACATACTTCTTGATTGCCAAGACACTTCATCCTGATCATCGCACAATGTTGATTGTAGTCATGCCTTGACCTAAACACTCCACAATTTGTTGCTTCTCAGCAGCCGACACATCCTTTTTCTTTCCCATTTTGGCAGAAAATGTAGGCTGCTTAATAATGTGGGACAGCCTTCTTAAGTAGTCTTGCCGTTCATTGGACACACCTGCCAAACTAATTAGCACAGGTGTCTGCAATTGCTTACATTGATATAAAGAGCCCTGACACACATCACCATCAATGAGTTTAACTGACAAACAAACAAATTCTTCCCTTATCACTCCTAAACACTTTTTGCATAACAATTTGGAACACAGTGTTCATGTGCTTCTCCACAAAACACCAGTGGTTCACGTAGTGAATCTTACAGTTCTAACTTGCCAACCATGGTCTGTATGGAGTTGTTCAATAAAGGGCCCAAAATTAAGATAACATAGACGGGAGAGGTCTCTATGAATAGGAATTCCTAAGAATTTGATACCCTATGACGGCCAGGCAAAGGGAAAGTTGGACTGGATGGAATCCTGTATCTATTTGGGGAGGGAGACATCGAGGGCCTCAGACTTCGCTGTATTGATTTTAAAATTTGACCATGTAACAAAGTGATCTATTTCAGCCATAACAGCAGCGATGTATATATGTGATTGAGTGATATATACTAGGACATCATCAGCAAATAGAGAGGACTTGTACTCGGTGCCTCCCACCTCAATCCACCTAATATTGGGGTTATGGCGAATTGATAAGAGCAAGTGCTCCGTCACTAGGATGTATAAGAGAGGGGACAGAGGACATCCCTGCCTTGTCCCATTGGTGATTATGAAAGGTGATGAAAATGTTCTGACGCGCCCCCTGGGCCTTGGGACATCCGGAGCCGGACCCTTTTTGGTGGATGCTGGTGGTTGTAGTCTCCGTGGCGGCGACCCGGTTCCGTGGCTCAGGGCGGTCAAACCAGTGGCGGAACTATTTATGTGGTTTTGATGTTTAAATGTCTGACTACGCCACCCGTGGATTGCGGTCAGAGTGAACCGCCGCTGCAGGGCAGACCGCTGAGGCTGGTGTTGTGGGTGCAGCAGAGCATAGCATAACTCCCTACGGGAGGACTATAGCCTCAGGGCAGTGTATGCGGAGGATGGGGGTGATGGTGCAGGGCAGCAGCAGTAACGACACGGAGTCAGTGATGCAGTCCAGGGCCTTTACTCACAGTTCTTATTATCCAGACCACTTCTGCAGGTAACGGCTGCCCACGTTGTACTGTGCTCACCAGGTGAGGGGCTCAGGCAACTCCCAGATAACTTTGGAGCGCTTCACAGGACCCCCTTTGTGTGTCCTTTGTCTGGCCTTTCTTACCAACCCTTCTGTCTGGCTGCCTCGGGCCTCCTCTTGGTAAACTTGGCGCCAGTTTCCCTGACCCTATGTGCTGCCCTCCTAGCGGGTGTAGCGAAGGGCTGCGCCGCATAAAATGACACAGCCTCCGGTTTCCAGCTGAGGGTCTTTTCCCGCCTCCACTAGTTTCGGGGACCGCCCTCCCCCTTTGGCCTGACCCCTCCATGCAGGTGGATTCAGGCGTGCGGTGGAGACTCGCCCGTCCACACCCCTGGGATCCCTTCGTTCCTCGTTCCTGGAGCCTTCTCCGCTCCTCTTCATTCCTTCTCCCTCTTCCAGGCCTGGGCCTCTGTAACTAGGCCCGCCTCTGGAGCAGAGCTCATGCAGAGCCGCTGCTCCCTGTCACTTCTGCTCAGACTTCTCTGCACTAAACTAAGATGGTGCCCACCTTTTATACTCCCTTCTCAATGCACCCAGGAACTGCTTCCTCCCTGCTCCTGCACTACAGGTTTCCCCTTCCTCAGTGTTCCCTCCCCCGACTCCAGCCAAGGACAGGGACTGTCATGCCCATCTCAGGGGCATATTGGTCGCCCTGCCCCACGGAAATGTGGTGTAATGCATGCAGGTGTCGGGTCCTGATCCACACTCCATCCTTACCTGAGAGTGAGATATCACACCTCTGGGTGAGGTGCAATACCTCTGCAGCAACCAAGCCCTCGGGGTGCTACAGTTCCATTTATCTTCAGCCTAGGTGACGCATTGCGATACAGGGCCCTGATTTTGGCTATAAAAGGGTCCCCTAGACGCATACCCCAAGCTTTTTAAGAGAATAATATATGGCGTGCCAGGAGACTCTATGGAATGCTTTCTCAGCATCCAACGAGAGTATCTAATTACAAATGTTTAACTGCATCTAGCCCAGGAAATACTTTGTGCCTAGTAGCAGTGTCTGCTAGTCAGCGGATTATCCCGGCTGTTAAGCAAGCTACACCACCTGTAGTTTGGACACTTAATTTTTTCAAAGGAAATGCTTCGGGACCACGGGATACTCACTGAAGAGCATCAGGAGGCACCCCAAGGCATAGGGGCTGGGACTGGCGGTAGGACGCCTTGCGGTGGACAGCCGAGCTCGATCCCTAAAAAAGCTTTTTAACTGCAGCAGCTTTAGTGGACGCTACCGGAGCTGGATTTACACGGCTGCTGGCATGAGACTTGCCCTTCAATAGATCCTTGTAAAAGGATTTAAAGTGTATTCATTCAAATTAGAGAGACAATTTAAATTAAAAAGATTAGAGCTGCCTCCACCACAGGGGGGCTCGCTCGACCCACCAGCGGACAGGCACCAGTATTGGGAGAGGGGGACTGGCCGTCAGGGTCCACCGCGGCTCTGGCACAAACGGAGGTGGCACAGGCAGTAACGGACTGGCCGTGTCGGCTACTCACTTTTTGGATTTTAGAAGGGCTTGACATGCCTTTATCTGTGTCTCCTCCTCCTTTTACTCCTCCACCTCTTTTCTTTTCGCATGACTATATGTACTTGTCACTTTTCCATGTGTTAGTTATGTCTTCTGAGCAGTTTGTCAGCTTTTGGACACCTTTGAAGGTGTTTTCTATGTGTTTCTATGTGTTTTTGTTTGCCTGCCATTGGTTTTAACGGTGTTCGAAGGTGTTCGACGAACAGTTCGACGAACAGTTCGGCGAACACAAGGGTGTTCGACGAACCGAACCGAACTCGAACACAACGGGGGTGGCTCAACACTAGTGTTGAGGGAACATGCTCGATACTGCTCGGTACTTGCCCGAGCATCACGCTACTCGGGATGTTCGGCGAGCACCGAGCATTTCCGGGTTACTCGGGCAGGAGCTCGGGTCTCCGCCCTGCATGTTTGGCGCTCTTTACAGAGCCAATGAACATGCGGGGATTGCCAGCCAGTCACTGTAATGCCACAGCCATGTTGGTTGTGGGCATTACATTGATTGGCTGGCCGCACAGCGTCACCTCGAGTATTTAAAACTGGGCACCGCCATCTTGGACACAGACGCCTGGGATCACACAGTGTAGGGACAGCGCTGCTGATTTAGGGAGAGATATATACTGCAAAATAGTCATTGTAGGATCTGTAAAGGCTGCAAGATCAAACAAACAGTCCTTCTCAGGACTAGTACCCATCCCAGATATCAGGCAGGCAGGCTGTATAGGAGACGCAGTGGTTATACAGCAAACGCTGCATTACAGTCCTGTGTGCTCCTGTTGCTGAAATTGCTGGACTTAGCTCCATGTCTCGGGGGCCAGGAAAAATCCTTTTTTTTTCATCTAAATCCTCTTTATTTTTTTTTCCTCCTTCACACTGTACAAACACCCATCTTATTAACCTTTTGGTGTCCCCCCCCCAAAAAAAAAGTGTGTCTGTGACAGTTCAGACTCAAATATATTTTTTTAAAACAGTCTGGTGTAGGCCAGAGGAATAGAAGTGTGGTTTTGCAGTTCCACGGTTCAAACCTCTGTATTATCCACATTTGGGCCATTTTTGCCTAAAAAAAAACAGTTTGAGTGTGTCGCTCACTGTTCAGCCCCAAATATATCTATTTAAAAAAGTATGGTATACACCAGTAAATAATAACTATGGTTTTGCTGTTCCACGGTAAAAAATCTCTATTATCCAGCTTTTGGTATTTTTTCCATAAAGAAAAACAGTAATAGTGTCTCCTGATTGTTCAGACACAAATATATCTGTTTAAAAGAGTCTGGTATACACCAGTAAATTATAACTGTGGTTTTGCCGTCCCACAGTAAAAAAATCACTATTATCCAGCTTTTCGTATTTTTTCCGTAAAGAAAAACAGTAATAGTGTCTCCTGATTGTTCAGACACCAATATATCTGTTGAAAATAGTCTGGTGTAGGCCCAAGAAATAGAACTGTGGTTTTGCAGTTCCAAGAGACAAATCTCTGTGTTATCCTGCTTTTGGCATTTTTTTCCGTAAAGAAAAACAGTAATAGTGTCTCCTGATTGTTCAGACACAAATATATCTGTTTAAAAGAGTCTGGTATACACCAGTAAATTATAACTGTGGTTTTACCGTCCCACAGTAAAAAATCTCTATTTTCCAGCTTTTGGTATTTTTTCCGTAAGGAAAAACAGTAATAGTGTCTCCTGATTGTTCACACACCAATATATCTGTTTAAAATAATCTGGTGTAGGCCCGAGAAATAGAAATGTGGTTTTGCAGTTCCACAGTAAAAAATCTCTATTATCCAGCTTTTGGTGTTTTTTCCGTAAAGAAAAAGAGTAATAGTGTCTCCTGATTGTTCAGACACAAATATATCTGTTTAAAAGAGTCTGGTATACACCAGTAAATTATAACTGTGGTTTTGCCGTCCCACAGTAAAAAATCACTATTATCCAGCTTTTCGTATTTTTTCCGTAAAGAAAAACAGTAATAGTGTCTCCTGATTGTTCAGAAACAAATATATCTGTTTAAAAAAGTCTGGTATACACCAGTAAATTATAACTGTGGTTTTACCGTCCCACAGTAAAAAATCTATTTTATCCAGCTTTTGGTATTTTTTCCGTAAAGAAAAACAGTAATAGTGTCTCCTGATTCTTCAGACACCAATATATCTTTTTAAAATAATCTGGTGTAGGCCCGAGAAATAGAACTGTGGTTTTGCAGTTCAAAGGGACAAATCTCTATATTATCCTGCTTTTGCCATTTTTTGCCGTAAAGAAAACAGTAATAGTGTCTCCTGATTGTTCAGACACAAATATATCTGTTTAAAAGAGTCTGGTATACACCAGTAAATTATAACTGTGGTTTTGCCGTCCCACTGTAAAAAATCTCTATTTTCCAGCTTTTGGTATTTTTTCCGTAAGGAAAAACAGTAATAGTGTCTCCTGATTGTTCACACACCAATATATCTGTTTAAAATAATCTGGTGTAGGCCCGACAAATAGAAATGTGGTTTTGCAGTTCCAAAGTAAAAAATCTCTATTATCCAACTTTTGGAATTTTTTCCGTAAAGAAAAACAGTAATAGTGTCTCATGATTGTTCAGACACAAATATATCTGTTTAAAAGAGTCTGGTATACACCAGTTAATTATAAATGTGGTTTTGCCGTCCCACAGTAAAAAATCACTATTATCCAGCTTTTCGTATTTTTTCCGTAAAGAAAAACAGTAATAGTGTCTCCTGATTGTTCAGAAACAAATATATCTGTTTAAAAAAGTCTGGTATACACCAGTAAATTATAACTGTGGTTTTACTGTCCCACAGTAAAAAATCTCTTTTATCCAGCTTTTGGTATTTTTTCCGTAAAGAAAAACAGTAATAATGCCTCCTGATTGTTCAGACACCAATATATCTATTTAAAATAATCTGGTGTAGGCCCGAGAAATAGAACTGTGGTTTTGCAGTTCCACAGTAAAAAATCTCTATTATCCAGCTTTTGGTATTTTTTGCCATAAAGAAAAACAGTAATAGTGTCTCCTGATTGTTCAGACACAAATATATCTGTTGAAAATAGTCTGGTGTAGGCCCAAGAAATTGAACTGTGGTTTTGCAGTTCCACGGGTCAAATCTCTGTATTATCCTGCTTTTGGCATTTTTTTGCCGTAAAGAAAAACAGTAATAGTGTCTCCTGATTGTTCAGACACAAATATATCTGTTTAAAAGAGTCTGGTATACACCAGTAAATTATAACTGTGGTTTTGCCGTCCCATGGTAAAAAATCTCTATTATCCAGCTTTTGGTATTTTTTCCATAACGAAAAACAGTAATAGTGTCTCCTGATTGTTCAGACACCAATATATCTGTTGTAAATAGTCTGGTGTAGGCCCGAGAAATAGAACTGTGGTTTTGCAGTTCCACGGTAAAAAATCTCTATTATCCAGCTTTTGGTATTTTTTCCGTAAAGAAAAACAGTAATAGTGTCTCCTGATTGTTCTGACACAAATATATCTATTTAAAAGAGTCTGGTATACATCAGTAAATTATAACTGTGGTTTTGCCGTCCCACGGTAAAAAAATCTCTATTATCCAGCTTTTGGTATTTTTTCCGTAAAGAAAAACATTAATAGTGTCTCCTGATTGTTCAGAAACAAATATATCTGTTTAAAAAAGTCTGGTATACACCAGTAAATTATAACTGTGGTTTTGCCGTCCCACAGTAAAAAATCTCTTTTATCCAGCTTTTGGTATTTTTTCCGTAAAGAAAAACAGTAATAGTGTCTCCTGATTGTTCAGACACCAATATATCTGTTTAAAATAATCTGGTGTAGGCCCGAGAAATAGAACTGTGGTTTTGCAGTTTCACAGTAAAAAATCTCTATTATCCAGCTTTTGGTATTTTTTCCGTAAAGAAAAACAGTAATAGTGTCTCCTGATTGTTCAGACACAAATATATCTGTTTAAAAGAGTCTGGTATACACCAGTAAATTATAACTGTGGTTTTGCCGTTCCACAGTGAAAAATCTCTATTATCCTGCTTTTGGCATTTTTTGCCATAAAGAAAAACAGTAATAGTGTCTCCTGATTGTTCAGACACAAATATATCTGTTGAAAATAGTCTGGTGTAGGCCCGAGAAATTGAACTGTGGTTTTGCAGTCCCACGGGTCAAATCTCTGTATTATCCTGCTTTTGGCATTTTTTTGCTGTAAAGAAAAACAGTAATAGTGTCTCCTGATTGTTCAGACACAAATATATCTGTTTAAAGGAGTCTGGTATACTCCAGTATATTATAACTATGGTTTTGCCGTCCCACGGTAAAAAATCTCTATTATCCAGCTTTTGGTATTTTTTCCGTAAAGAAAAACAGTAATAGTGTCTCCTGATTGTTCAGACACCAATATATCTGTTTAAAAGAGTCTGGTATACACCAGTAAATTATAACTGTGGTTTTGCTGTTCCACGGTAAAAAATCTCTATTATCCTGCTTTTGGCATTTTTTGTCGTAGAAAAGAAAAATTCCGAAAAGAAAAACAGTAATAGTGACTCCCTGATTGCTCAGACAAATATATTTGTTGAAAATAGTCTGGTGTAGGCCAGAGAAATAGAAGTGTGGTTTTGCAGTTCCACGGTTCAAACCTCTGTATTATCCACTTTTGTGCCATTTTTACCTAAAAAAAGAACAGTTTGAGTGTGTCGCTCACTGTTAAGCCGCAAATATATCTATTTAAAATTGTCTGGTATACCCCTGTAAACAATAACTGTTGTTTTGCCATTCCACGGTAAAAAATCTCTATTATTCAGCTTTTGATGTTTTTTCCTTAAAGAAAAACAGTAATAGTTTCTCCCTGATTGTTCAGATTGTTTAAAAGAGTTGAGTGTAGGCCAGAGAAACTGTGGTTTTCCTCTTCCATGGTTCTAATCTACTTTTTATTACCCTTTTTCCATTGATAGTGCGAGTGTAAGCTATTTTACTTCCTTTACAATGGGCAAGGGGCGTGGCAAGTTACGTGTTCTGGTTGTGGTGCGTGCAGAGGACGGGGCCGTGGCCAAGGTGAAAATGTGCCACAACCAACAGCCACATCTTCTCGCTCCCACTTCTTGACCGAATTACTAGGGAAGCACATAGCAGCACCACTATTGCGAAATGATCAGTGTGAACAGGTTATTAATTGGATAGCAGATAATACTTCCAGTTACCTGGCCACCACCACCTCCCATCTGTCTTCCACACGGTCAAATCTTAGTAGCCGTGAGTCTCGACGGCATACTCCTCCTCACCCAGATGCTCCTTCCTCTCACCATGTCGAGTGTCGTCAGACAGCAACTGATCCAACGCTTGGACACTCTGAAGAGCTGTTCACTGGTCCATTTCCAGATTTGTGCCCATCGCCTGCTCCGCTTGAAGTGGTGGAAGAGGATATCCCATGTAGCGATGCCCAAATATTTGAACAGCGACGGCAACAGGAAGTCGATGCTGGCAATTTGCCACAAGAGGTGGACGATGACGAGACACAATTTCCAGGAAGTGAGGAGGAGGATCGTGGTGCGCAAGTGGAATAGGAGGAGGTAGTGGATGATCTAGTAACTAACCCAACGTGGCAGGAGGACATGCAGAGCGAGGCCGGCAGTAGACAAGGTGAGGGAGGCAGAGTACCCCAACAGGCAGGAAGAAGCAGTGTGGTGGCCGCACACAGAACACAGGCAACAGTTCCCCGTAACACCAACACGAGGGACGTTGCCAGTACAACCAGTAGGTCTTCCAGAGTCTGGAATTTTTTTAAAGACTCTGAGGATAACCCCAAAAAGGCCATTTTTACCACCTGCCATGCCAGCATCAGCAGGTGTGACAAAACTACCAGCCTGACCACCACCATGCTTCCACATTTCGGCTGTTTTATGTTCTTCTCCTTATCCTTAGCCTCCACCACCACTATACCACCAGGGTGACCGTGGTCCGTGTTGTCATTTTTGAAAGTTCCTCCGTCCTTATTTTTGTCAGCTTTTGCTTGGAAGGGATAAGCAAAGACTGTGGGCGACCAATAATGGGAATAATATTTTTAAAATGCTGTACTGTATGGCTCTTGTAAGGGACATTAAAACCATCTTGTTAAGCTACTGTGACCTCCACCACTTTTTCAAGGGGCATTAAAACCGTCTTGTTAAGCTACTGCGACCTCCACGTTTCTTCCGAGGGGCATTAAAACCATCTTGTTAAGCTACTGGGACCTTCACGTCTCTGCCGAGGGGCATTAAAAGCATCTTGTTAAATAACTCTGAACTCCACAGCTCTTCCAAGGGGCATTGAAATGTTGTTTTTAATTGACTCTAACCTCCACGACTATTCGTACGGGCATTGCATTTCCTCCTAATTTTTGGCAGCTTTTGCTTGGAAGGCATAAGCAAAGACTATGGGAGTCCCACTCCCCAATAATGGGAATAATGTTTTTAAGATGCTGTAATGTATGGCTCTCGTAAGGGGCATTAAAACTGTCTTGTTAAGCTACTGAAACCTCCACCACTTTTCCAAGGGGCATTAAAAACATCTTGTTAAGCTACTGTGACCTCCACCACTCTTCCAAGGGGCATTAAAACCGTCTTGTGAAGCTATTGTGACCCCCACCACTTTTCTAAGGGGCATTCAAACCATCTTTTTAAGCTACTGTGACCTCCACCACTTTTCCAAGGGGCATTAAAACCATCTTGTTAAGCTACGGCGACTTTCAAGACTATTCCAGCGGGCATTGCATTTCCTCCTAAATTTAATCAGCTTTTGCTTTTCAATGCATAGGCGAACACTAAGGGCGACCCACTCCACAATAATGGGTAGAAGGTTTTTAGTACGCTGTAATCCAAGTCTGTTTCAAGGGGCATTGCAGTTCTTCATAATTTTTGGAAAGCCTTCCATTCACTGCTTAGGCCATCAGTGCACAGGAGACCCAGTTGCTATAAATGGAAAAAATGGTTTAGTTAAGGCGCTCTGAACTCCACAGCTCTTCCAAGGGGCATTGAAATGTTGTTTTTAATTAACTCTAACCTCCACGACTCTTCGAACGGGCATTGCATTTCCTCCTAATTTTTGGCAGCTATTGCTTGGAAGGCATAAGCAAAGACTATGGGAGACCCACTCCCCAATTATGGGAATAATGTTTTTAAGATGCTGTAATGTATGGCTCTTGAAAGGGGCATTAAAACTATCTTGTTAAGCTACTGCGACCTCCACCACTTTTCCAAGGGGCATTCAAAACGTCTTGTTAAGCTACTGTGACCTCCACCACTCTTCCAAGGGGCATTCAAACCATCTTGTTAAGCTACTGTGACCTCCACCACTTTTCCAAGGGGCATTAAAACCGTCTTGTTAAGCTACTGAGACCACCAAGACTATTCCAACGGGCATTGCATTTCCTCCTAATTTTAGTCAGCTTTTGATTTTCAATGCATAGGCGAACACTAAGGGAGAACCACTCCCCGTAATCCACGTCTGTTTAAAGGGACATTGCAGTTCCTCATAATTTTTGGAAAGCCTTCCATTCACTGCTTAGGCCATCAGTGCACAGGAGACCCAGTTGCTATAAATGGAAAAAATGGATTAGTTAAGGCCCTCTGACCTCCATATCACTTCCAAGGGGCATAGGAGTGCCTCAAAATTTTTGGTAGGCATTGCACTCACTGTATGCCCTTTAACTGTGTAGCCGAACCGCTACTTTTGGTACAGAAACATATCCTACAAGACATTTGTGGTTGACTGGCCTGATATTGATGTGAATGGTCCCTGTTCCTCCTGCTCTTTCTCCTTTGCCACCACCTCATCCATCATTTATCACCTGAAGCTTTGTTTTAATGGGAGTCATACAACTGTGATAGTAGCAGGAAAAGTCCAGCAATCCTCAGAGGAGGTAGGATATGCGCCAAAACGCTAACCAACTCAGGCCTAGCCACGACTACATACATGCGCTTGCATTCCAAGAAAACAAAGCAGATGCTAACTTCTATCATCATCATCATGCTCCTCACCTTGGCACTCTCAACTCCCCTGATGGAGAAGCCAGGGCCCACCGGAGGAGTCTGGTTCTCTGGTGGGCTCGCCCAATGCTGCCCTAAAGCAGGCCAGGCTAAGAAAAGTGTGTGGGAAGGTGACAGGAGAAATAGTGGCAGCTGGAGACCGTTTATAGACACCCGGCCGCCGGGCGCTGGGGACTGAGTATGGATGCCAGACCGCCGAAGCAGCCATGAGGTATTGGCCAGCTTTGGCCTCCTCCAAACTAAAAGGCCCCATTTCAAGTGCAAGCTAGCCGTATGGCATTGCAGCCTGGGGGTGGGTGGGTGGCAGGCTGCACACTTACGCTTGCATTAAAAGAAAACAAAGCAGATGCAAACTTCTATCATCATAATCATGCTCCTCACCTTGGCACTCTCAACTCCCCTGATGGAGAAGCCAGGGCCCACCGGAGAAGTCTGGTTCTCTGGTGGGCTCGTCCAATGCTGCCTTAAAGCAGGCCGGGCAAAGAAAAGTGTGGGGGGAAGTTGACAGGAGAAACAGTGGCGGCTGGGGATCATTTATGGACACCCAGCCGCCCCCAGGTGGCTGGGGACCATGAGTGGACACCCGGCCGCAGGGTGACAGGGGACCGGGTATGAATACCCGGCCGCCCCCTGGCGGTTGGGGAACGAGTGCGGACACCCGGCCGCCGGCGACTGGGGACTGAGTATGGATACCAGGCCGCTGAAGCAGCCATGAGGTAGGGGCCTGCTTCGGCCGACTCCAAACTAAAAGGCCCCATTTCAAGTGCAAGCTAGCAATATGGCATTGCAGCCTGGGGGTGGGTGGGTGGCAGGCTGCACACTTACGCTTGCATTAAAAGAAAACAAAGCAGATGCTAACTTCTATCATCATCATCATGCTCCTCACCTTGGCACTCTTAACTCCCCTGATGGAGAAGCCAGGGCCCACCAGAGGAGTCTGGTTCTCTGGTGGGCTCGTCCAATGCTGCCCTAAAGCAGGCCAGGCTAAGAAAAGTGTCTGGGAAGGTGATAGTTTTGAGGGAGGGCAATGGCCCTTCACGGTTGACCAAGTGAGTGTCAAATTATTATGTTGATTGCGCAATCCACAGAAAACCAAACAGAGGCAGTGTGCTCTGTATGGGAGGATTCAAGAGAATCTCTGATCCCGTTTATTTTGCTTAGCATTTTATATTGTTTTGAGTTTATTAATGTCCAATCATCTACTGCCGTACTACAATACTACAGGCTTCAGCCAATGTTAGTACAATTATTACGGAAACACATATATGGTCATATTATCGTTAGTTCGAAGCACGCTGGAAATTTACCAGGTCAATCCTGGCCTAGACTAGTTAGATAACAGGAGCGGGATGTCTGACAAAATGTTTTTGGTATAAAAAGTTAGTGTGAGAAAGTTCAATGGGAAGAGAAAGAAACAAGTATGTTATGCAAGGAGTGATAATAACATGATTTTAAAGAAAGCAGACAAAATGGAGTTGCTCTAGCATGAGTATCAATATGTCCTTTACATTCCCCCCTAAAAATTATGTTATTATCAATAATAGAGGTGCTTTCCCAGGGTCATGTTTTGAGCCTGAAGGACATTGGTCTTCACCCAATTAGTGCCCTTGTTACCAATTGAGGCTGTCGCGGCATGTCCATCTTCCCTTGTTTGTTGACATAATCATAAAGCTCAGATCTTCAGACGTGAGGTTGGTTGGGGCATTCGGGTAAAGGTCATCATTCCCTTGTCGCTCAGGTCCTCAATGCTGGTTACATCTGGGAGGTCCGTGTATAGTAGCACTGGATGTTGGTTGTCAGTGTCCTCCTTGCTCTCTGATGACTGGCAGGTTTTCCTCATGCAAAATGGGATGCAATAAAAGACTAGTTTTAGTAAAACATATATTAACAAGATGCAAGCAGCAATATACAACACTCCTTGTAATATTACAGCAATCCATCCACCAATCCCCTTAAACCAATTAGCAGGATTTAAAACGGAAAAAGTATCAGACCACCAACTGTCTTTGGTCAATTCATTATGTTTGTTATATTCTTCCCTGAGTTTCCTAATGTCTTCCATTTTAGTCTTTAACCGTATGGTAGAGTCGGGGTCAATATAGTGACAACAGGCTGGGCCTATAACCTGACACATCCCTCCTTGAGCTGCTGTCAAATAGTCCAGCACTAAAGTATTTTGATTAGCTGCTATAATAAGTTGACCCTGCACTGCAACAGTAGTATTAATTACTTCCAATACACTCCAAATATGGTCATCTAAGTAATTAGACGAGCCCCCAACTTCCACTAATTTGTCCCACATTTGTGTTACCATAGAGTAGAGGAAGACAGTACTGGATATCTTATTGCATATATTCATTTGTACTAAATTAGGTCTTCCTGATGGGCGTGGGGTGTTGTCCTTAGCACGTTTATAGATGGTATGGAGAGGGATGCCTCTCAAATCTACTTTACTATGGGGAATAAGATAAGTGGCTGGAGTTAGCCGGGCCACCGTACACGGGAGCCATTTATATGCATTATTCCCACAGACCCAATATGTGGCTAATGGCAGGTCCCATAAAACAGAGTGCTGTAATACTAATTTATGTACCAAATCGATAAAAACGGTGTTATTTGATAACATACACCATGAAGACATTAGTCCCGGGGGCTACAATATCCAACATCCGGATTGCCACATGTTGGATCACTAGACTTATATTCAGAAAATTCATGTTTTACTGCTGTTGGGGTTGTCAGGAGCACTTGGTATGGTCCGTCATACAATGGTTCTAGTCCATGTTTCCGAACAAGCTTCTTCACATACACATAATCTCCAGGCTTGAGGGTATGACAACCTTCTGCATCAGCTGGATCTGGAATAGAAGATGATACAAACGCATGGGTGTTAGTGCTTTGGCAAGCTGAATCACATATTGCACCACATGATCTGTTTCTTCTGATAACTGTTGTGGGGTAAATCTAGCTATGGCTGGTTGTGACCCAAAGAGTATCTTATAGGGTGACAGTTTGTGTTTCCCTATGGGGGTGGTGCGTATGTGATACAGTGCAATGGGAAGGAGCTCAGGCCACTGGGCCATAGTCTCCTGCATCATTTTGGTTAATTGCCTTTTCAGTGTGCCATTCAATCTCTCCACCTTGCCACTTGACTGTGGATGGTAAGGAGTATGTAACGCCACTGTTGATCCGATCATGGTAAGTATTTCTTAACATACGAATTAGGAAAAGGCTGGTCCTTGATCACTTTCGATAACTTCTCGAACTCCATACCGGCGAACAACTTCAGAGACCAGCTTCTTGGTAGTGGTAAGGTTGGCAGCCTCTACCAATGTATCTTCAGTTGTGACAGCATATCCAGTATGAAACCTGCCAGAGGTGTCAACATATCTGGATCCATCCATATATAACATAAGTTCTGGGTCATCCAAGGGTACTTCCCCCACTAGAAAAAGTGGAGTTGACTCCGCAGTAATTTGTTCCAGACAATCATGCGGTGGAGCCTGTTTCCCCTCTCCTTCAGGTGCTGGTAGCAGGGTGGCCGGGTTGATGGTGATGCACCGGTGTAACTTCACATTTTCTGGCAAAATCAACGAACACTGCAACCGTAGATGCCTCTGTGTAGACAGATGTTTAGGTTGCTGTGTGGCATGAACCGCTCGTAGACAGCTGGGGGAGGCTCTGGCTACCGGGTCCAGATGCGCTGAGTAATAACCAACCGGGCGCTGCTTTGTACAGTGTCTCTGCATAGTACCCCGGCTGCATGCCCTCCCGTCTCAGAGACATACAAATGGAAAGGTTGAGCATAGTCCAGATTTCCAAGGGAAGGGCTGTCATTATCCTTGACTTTAGTTGCTCAAAGGCTTGTTGCAACAGTTCTTGGTGGTCCTTGTTGTTTGCATCAGCCAGAGTGTCTTCTTTTAATGCATCATATAAGGGCTGCATCAGACGTGAGGCGTCTGGGATCCATTGTCTGCAATATGTACATAGTCCGAGGAATCCGAGGAACCATTGCAGCTCTATGGGATCTTTTGGGAATGATAGCAGGTAGATGGCCGTCTTCCTTTCTTCTGTGAGATGTCTGGCACCCTGAGTAAGGCAGTGGCCTAAGAAGACCACTTGACCAAGGCAAAACTGAAGTTTCGAGGCTGAGACTCGACAATTCAGTTTTGCTAGATGCTTGAGGAGGCTAACACTGGCCCTGATGGACATTTGCTCCGTGGGGGCACACAAGAGAAGATCATCCACGCATTGTAAAAGTACTACCTCAGAGTTGTCCAGCTGCCACGGCAGCAGACAGCAAGACATGTTCTTTGCAAACTGATTAGGGCTATTCTGCGCACCCTGCGGCATCACTGTCCAAGTCAATTGCCTGCCCTGATATGTAAATGCAAACAGAAACTGACAGTCTTTGTGTAGTGGAATGCTGAAAAAAACATTTGCTAAATCAATTACTGTAAACCAGACAACATGTATGTGCATCTATTAGAAACTTAAGGATATATGACCATCTAGGGAATTAGTTTACATCACCATATTTAAGCCCTAATGTCAAAGTGGACATAAATATGTGCTGTTGAGGGTAGTGGATTGATCAGCCAACTTATCCTGAGCACATATTTTAAGGGCTTGACAGAAGTCAACCCCACTCTCATACTAATTGGCGTCTAATGCTCTGTCACACACTGATCATGATGATCTTCATCATACACATTGCGGGTGTAGTGTGTATTGCTGCCGGTATTCCGGGTGTGCCAAGATGGCCACCACCAGAAGGAAGCACACTACAGGAGGGGTGCGCCCAGATGGCCACCACCAAAGGGACATCTGATCAGAGGCCGGAGGTGATGCAATGGGTGTAGCAACATGGCAGCTGCAGGAAGGGTTGGAACTTTGGGCGGACATAGGTATAACAGATGAGGATGGGGCACTAGGAGTGGCTTGGGTAGTAGCGAGGGGTGGGCCTCAATTAGAACATTCCCAACAATTCATTACGCCACCATTATCGGAGAGCAGTATCTTTGTAATACACATAACATAGCGTCTTTCCCTTATTGTCTGCATTTTCTAAATTCTCTGCTGTTCCGTACAAAGCCAAAGCTATTTGTAACAATCCTTTATCTTCTAACTTGCCCTTTTGCTTCTTCATAATTAACCGGCCCTTATCTGGTAGCTTGCATGTTTTAGTTAACTGTTTAAGTTTCTGTACATAACTTTTCCCTTCTTTCAATAAACCCAGCGCAGCATTTTTAAACATCAGCCGCATTTTGTAGAACAAACCTGTCAGAGTGATAGATAATTCTCCCTTCTTTACATAAAAATAATTAAAACAACCAGGCTTCGTCTCCTCCTCTGCGAGCGAGACAGCGGATGGCAGGCTGAGGTCTCCCTCCCATAGGAAAATATAACACCTTAAACACTTTTGGTACATTCTTAAATTATCTTTTCTCTTCTCGACCGATCTTGATATTCATAACATCCTTACCTTCCTGTCTCTCTCTCTCCCCTCCTGTCTCTCTCTCTCACCTACTGACTCTCTTACCTCCTGTCTCTCTCTCTCATCTCCTGTCTCTCTCTCTCATCTCCTCTCTCTCTCTCTCTCATCTCCTGTCTCTCTCTCTCATCTCCTCTCACTCTCTCTCACCTCCTGTCTCTCTCTCTCACAGGGGAGACTAATTCTTTCTGCTCCACGGAAACATTGATTAATCACTACTGCCACCTCTCAATCACAACCAACAACAAAGATCCTTAATTTTGTGCACAGCGGAGTCTGGCCGGACCTCCCAGCTGTTCCACTGATTTTTTTCACCCCCTCCCATCGGGGAAGTCTTTCACACGGCTAATGAAAGGAGAAGCGCTTTTGCAGCTTTGCAGCGCTCCGGACACTCGATATACGTATATCTACTTGCGTGCCATACCCAATCTTCGATCACCTGCCGCGACTGAAACTAACAATGTCCAGTCTTCTAAGAATCTTTGTCAGAAGTTAAAGAAGGAAAGATTCACACAATATTCACTTGTAAATCCGAGGTGATACTGCTTTAAAAGTTAGCAATATCAGACCCCTAATGGGACTACACCCCTTATAGTCTCACCTTTGACTATATCCAACCAGGACATCCGGAGATACTGCAAACAACCACACACCACGTGGAAACCACCCCAAATGGTCAGTAACACTAGTAAAGAACTTGTGCACTTACCGTGGCTTTTTGTGGGGGATGATCTGTCCCAATTCCAGTGGGGGAGGCTGAAGGCAAGTCTCTTTTTGTGGACGTCCAGAGGTGGAGGGGCGTCCCTGGTTAGGGATCCGAGTCATGGCACCAGCTGTTGAGGGAGGGCAATGGCCCTTCACGGTTGACCAAGTGAGTGTCAAATTATTATGTTGATTGCGCAATCCACAGAAAACCAAACGGAGGCAATGTGCTCTGTATGGGAGGATTCAAGAGAATCTCTGATCCCGTTTATTTTGATAAGCATTTTATATTGTTTTGAGTTTATTAATGTCCAATCATCTACTGCCGTACTACAGTACTACAGGTTTGAGCCAATGTTAGTACAATTATTGCGGAAACACATATATGGTCATATTATCGTTAGTTCGAAGCACGCTGGAAATTTACAAGGTCAATCCTGGCCTAGACTAGTTAGATAACAGGAGCGGGATGTCTGACAAAATGTTCTTGAGATAAAAAGTTAGTGTGAGAAAGTTCCATGGGAAGAGAAAGAAAGTAGTATGTTATGCAAGAAGTGATAATAACATGATTTTCTAGCAAGCAGACAAAATGGACTTGCTCTAGCATGAGTATCAATATGTCCCTTACAACAGGAGAAATAGGGGCAGCTGGGGACCCTTTATGGACACCCGGCTGCCGTGCGGCTGGGGACTGAGTAGGGATTCCAGGCCGCCGAAGCAGCCATGAGGTAGTGGCCAGCTTCGGCCTCCTCCAAACTAAAAGGCCCCATTTCAAGTGCAAGCTAGCAGTATGGCATTGCAGCCTGGGGGTGGGTGGGTGGAAGGCTGCACACTTACGCTTGCATTAAAAGAAAACAAAGCATATGCTAACTTCTATCATCTTCAGTGTTGAGCGAACATACTCGACACTGCTCGGTACTCGCCCGAGCATCACACTACTTGGGATGCTCGGCGAGCACCGAGCATTTCCGGGTTACTCTGGCGGAAGCTCGGGTCTCCGCCCTGCATGTTTGGCGCTCTTTACAGAGCCAATGAACATGCAGGGATTGCCAGCCAGTCACTGTAATGCCGCAGCCATGTTGTGTGTGGGCATTAAAGTGATTGGCTGACTGCACAGCGTCACCTCGAGTATGTAAAACCGGGCGCCGCCATCTTGAACACAGTCGCTCCGGATCAGACAGTGTAGGGACAGCGCTGCTGATTTAGGGAGAGATGTATCCTGCGAAATAGATAGTGTAGGACCTGTAAAGGCTGCCAGATCAAACAAACAGTCCTTCTCAGGACTAATATCCATCCCAGATATCAGGCAGGCAGGCAGGCTTTATAGGAGGTGAAGTGGTTATACCAGCAAGCGCTGCATTACAGTCCTGTGTGTTCCTGTTGCTGAAATTGCGGGACTTAGCTCCAGGTCTCAGGGGCCAGGAAAAATCCTTTTTTTTCATCTAAATCCTCTTTTTTTTTTCCTCCTTCACACTGTATAAATACCCGTCTTATTAACCTTTTGGTGTCCCCCCCCCCAAAAAAAAAGGTTGTCTCTGATTTTTCAGACACAAATATATCTGTTGAAAACAGTCTGATGTAGGCTAGAGAAATAGAAGTATGGTTTTGCAGTTCCACGGTTCAAACCTCTGTATTATCCAGTTTTGGGCCATTTGTATCTAAAAAAAACAGTTTGAGTGTTTCGCTCACTGTTCAGCCGCAAATATATATATTTAAAAATGTCTGGTATACACGAGTAAATTATAACTGTGGTTTTGCTGTTCCACGGTAAAAAATCTCTATTTTTCTGCTTTTGGAATTTTTTGCCATAAAAAAAAAACTTATAGTGTCTCCCTGATTTTTCAGACACAAATATATCTTGTAATGCACACGCCCGGGCTGAGTGGCATGTGCGTGTATATGTAGTGATTCCACTGGACCGTGCCGGAGAGTGAATGCCTGGAGGGGCATAACTAAGTATCCACCCGATCCGACCAGGGTCGTATGACGGCATACGACGCCAGTGCACCAAAGAGGAACGGAGCAGAGGGACCAGGTGCTACTCCAGGACAAACCCCGGACACGGCTGTTGACCCACACAGGGGAATACAGGAACAGGCAGACATGACTGGTATGCAGACTGGCGGATGCTGGTAAGCACCAATGGTATGCAGGCAGGGAGGTACTGGCAGGTACGACAGGTTGGAGCACCGAGTGGATAGGACCCAGTACAGACTGGGAATCAGGAACAGAACCGCAGATGCGGTGGACAAACAGCAGAGTGAGGCCACCCAGAGCGGCGAGCAAGAGCAGAACAAGACGAGACCACCTGGAGCGGTGAGTGCGAGAAGAGCAGGATAAGGCCGCCTGGAGCAGTGAGCGAGAGAGGAACAGGACGAGACTGCCGAAGCAGCGAGCAAATGGTCAGAGCAGAGCGAGACTGCTGGAGCAGCGAGCAAAGGGTCAGAGCAGAGCGAGACTGCCGGAGCAGCGAGCAAAGGGTCAGAGCAGAGCGAGACTGCCGGAGCAGCGAGCAATGGGTCAGAGCAGAGGGAGACTGCCGGAGCAGCGAGCAAAGGGTCAGAGCAGAGAGAGACTGCCGGAGCAGCGAGCAAAGGGTCAGAGCAGAGCGAGACTGCCGGAGCTGCGATCAAAGGGTCAGAGCAGAGCGATGCTGCCGGAGCAGCGAGCAAAGGGTCAGAGCAGAGCGAGACTGCCAGAGCAGCGAGCAAAGGGTCAGAGCAGAGCGAGACTGCCGGAGCAGCGAGCAAAGGGTCAGAGCAGAATGGACAGGGCTCTGTTGACACGGAACAGACTGGAAGGGAAAGGTAGAACCAGGTACACACATGATACTTGCAATGAAGTAGCGAGTGGACTCTAAACTCACAAACGGGACTACAGGGACAACAAGTAGGAGTTAGGTACGGGATCAGATTCTGCAGGAAAAGGGAAGGTGCGGACATAGAGAAAAACAGGTAACAGGCTAGGAGAGTATTCAGACAAGAACAGACACAGCATCAAGATACAGGAGTGGGTCTAGGTATGCGGCCCCTAGAAGGCGGAACGAAAAGGCTAGGAGCGTGTTCAGACTGGCCTGGAAATACAGCCTCCAGGATAGGCAGAAGACAACAGGCTAGAAGATAGTTCAGACAGGACACAGTTCAGACACGGGAACTGATACCGCAAGGCAGGAAGCATAGACAGGACCAGGCACATCAGTGACAGGAAGCCAACTGACAGAACACAATGCTCAGGCATGGATTCCAGGGAGGAGCTGGGTAAAATACCAGGTGACAGACAGCAATAGGCTGAGGATGCACAAGGGGTGTGCCTGCTGCAGCTACAAGAAGCAGGAAGTGATCGGGCGCCGCCCTTAAGCAGCAGAAACAGAGGCAAGCAGACAGCATGGAGGGAAGCCAGGTTACCAGACTGGACTGGAGATCAAGTGCGCGCTCTTGCACAGTGGGAGATGGACCACTATGCAAGGACGCTGCCAGGAATGTTACAGTACCCCCCCCCTTACGCCCCCTCTTCTTCAGGCCTGCCAGAATGTTCCGCAGGGAATTTGAGGGCCAATCCTTCACTTCAAGGAGATCACTTCCACTGTCCACAGGAAAAACTGGTCTCATCTGAGTAGCTAGGATGCTACCTCCTATCCAGCCATCCTCAGCAACAGACTAAACGGGTGGAGTACCAGGAACAGCACACAAGGAATTCTCTCTCCACTTACTATCAGGTAGCACCCCAGAGGGTTCAGGAGACAACTGGAAGTTCTCTGCCGGGTTGGAGGGGTGCAGAAACTCGGGGGTAACCTCTGCTTCGGGGTACATCTTGTCAAGCTCACAGGATGAAATGGGCGAGGTATCAGGTACAAGGTGTAGAAAAGTCACTGTCTCTTTGTTATCTGGTGGTACCCCGGAGGATTCAGGAAACAACTGGGGGTCCTCCGCCAGGTCAGAAGAGTGCAGAGACTCGGGGGTAACCTCTGCTTCAGAGTACACTAGGTCGGACTCGCTGGAAAAAGCGGGCGAGGTATCAGGTACCGAGTATAGGAGAGTCCCTGTCCATTCGCTATCAGGTAGCACCCCAAAGGGTTCAGGAGACAACTGGAGGTCCCCCGCCTGGTCAGAGGGGTGTAGAGACTCGGGGATAACCTCTGCTTTGGAGTACACTAGGTCGGACTCACTGGACAAAGCGGGCGAGGTATCAGGTACAGAGTATAGGGAACACTCTGTCCATTCGCTACCAGGTAGCACCCCGAAGGGTTCTGGAGACAACTGGAGGTCCTCCGGCAGTTCGGAGGGGTGTAGAGACTTGGGTTTAACTACCACATTGAGGTACCCATTGTCAGGCTCACAGGACGGAGCGGACAAAGTATCGGGTACCGGGTGTAGGGAAGTCTCTCTCCATTTGTCAACAGGTGGTATCCCGGAGGATTCAGGAGGCAACATGGGGTCCTCCGCCAGGTAGTAGAGAAGCACAGACTTGGAGGTAATCACTGCTTTGGAGTACCCTTGAACAGGCTCACCGGTTAAAGTGGGTGAAGCATCTTATACCGGGTGCAGGAAGTCCTCCTGTGTGGATTCTAGGTGGGCAGAAGTCTCTTTGGGCAGGAGAACTGGTGCGCTACCCACGCACATTACCCGTCGGGGCTGCTCCAGGATACAGGGAAGTGAAGCTTCAGCAGGGACATCAAGGTTAGGGTCAGGAGGTCTTTGGGAGGACAGACCCTGGCGAAACTGCTTGCCTCTACGCCTAGCAAATCTGGACTCCTTCTTGAGGTTGGGAGAAGTATTCCAGAGAGCGTAGTCATCCTGTGTGGATTCTGGGTGGGCAGTAGTCTCTTCGGGCAGGAGGACTAGTGCGCTTCCCACACACATTACCCAACGGGGCTGCTCCGGGTTATTGGGAAGTGAAGCTTCAGCAGGAGCCTACGGATTAGGGTCATCGAAGACCATTAGAAAGGCCACCAGGAAGGCCATTATGTCCAGGACGAAAGGATCCTGTGCGTCCCATAGGGGTTGATCCATTTCAAGGCATCACCAGCTAGGTAAGACATCATGAATCCCACCTTAGCACGATCGGTGGGAAAACAAAGAGGGTAGAACTTGAAGTGTAGCATGCATTGCTCCACACATGCACGACTCTGTCTTGGATCCCCATAATACCGTGGCGGATCCACTGGAACGGGTGCAGAAAGCTCCATCTGGACGGGTGCGTAATTCCCCTGGAACTCAGCTAGTAGCAAAAAAAAAAAATTCTTCTAGATGCACGTATTCGCTGGAAAATGTTTCAGAGAGCGAAGGCCGTGGGGCTCAACGGGAACCATGGCCTGAGCATGCTGTAATGCACACGCCCGGGCTGAATGGCGCGTGCGTGTATATGTAGTGATTCCACTGGACCGTGCCGAAGAGTGAATGCCTGGAGGGGCGTAACTAAGTATCCACCCGATCCGACCAGGGTCGCACGACGGCATACGACGCCAGTGCACCAAGGAGGAACCGAGCAGAGAGACCAGGTGCTACTCAAGGACAGAACCCGGACACGGCTGTTGACCCACACAGAGGAATACAGGAACAGGCAGACACGGCTGGTATGCAGATTGGCGGATGCTGGTAAGCACGACTGGTATGCAGGCAGGGAGGTACTGGCAGGTACGACAGGTTGGAGCACCGAGTGGATAGGACCCAGTACAGACTAGGACTCGGGAACAGAACCGCAGATGAGGGGGACAAACAGCAGAGTGAGGCCACCCAGAGTGGCGAGCAAGAGAAGAACAAGATGAGACCGCCTGGAGCGGTGAGCGAGAGAAGAGCAGGACAAGGCCGCCTGGAGCGGTGAGCGAGAGAGGAGCAGGACGAGACTGCCGAAGCAGCGAGCAAAGGGTCAGATCAGAGCGAGACTGCCGGAGCAGCGAGCAAAGGGTCAGAGCAGAGCGACACTGCCGGAGCAGCGAGCAAAGGGTCAGAGCAGAGCGAGTCTGCCGGAGCAGCGAGCAAAGCGTCAGAGCAGAGCGAGACTGCTGGAGCAGCGAGCAAAGGGTCAGAGCAGAGTGAGACTGCCGGAGCAGCGAGCAAAGGGTCAGAGCAGAGCGAGACTGCCAGAGCAGCGAGCAAAGGGTCAGAACAGAGCGAGACTGCCGGAGCAGCGAGCAAAGGGTCAGAACAGAGCGAGACTGCCAGAGCTGCGAGCAAAGGGTCAGAGCAGAGCGAGACTGCCGGAGCAGCGAGCTAAGGGTCAGAGCAGAGCGAGACTGCCGGAGCAGCGAGCAAAGGGTCAGAGCAGAGCGAGACTGCCGGAGCAGCGAGCAAAGTGTCAGAGCAGAGCGGACAGGGCTCTGTTCACACGGAACAGACTGGAAGGGAAATGCAGAACCAGGTACACACAGAATACTTACAATGAAGTAGCGAGTGGACTTTAAACTCACAAACGGGAGTACAGGGACAACGACTAGGAGTTAGGTACTGGATCAGATTCTGCAGGAAAAGGGAACGTACGGACATAGAGAAAAACAGTAGCAGACTAGGAGATTATTCATACAAGAACAGACACAGCAGCAAGATACAGGAGCGGGTCTAGGTATGTGGCCCCTAGAAGGCGGAACGAAAAGGCTAGGAGCGTGTTCAGACTGGCATGGAAATACAGCCTCCAGGATAGGCAGAAGACAACAGGCTAGAAGATAGTTCAGACAGGACACAGTTTAGACATGGGAACTGATACCGCAAGGCAGGAAGCATAGACAGGACCTGGCACATCAGTGACAGGAAGCCAACTGACAGAACACAATGCTCAGGCATGGATTCCAGGGAGGAGCTGGGTAAAATACCAGGTGACAGACAGCAATAGGCTGAGGACGCACAAGGGGTGTGCCTGCAGCAGCTACAAGAAGCAGGAAGTGATCAGGCGCCGCCCTTGAGCAGCAGAAACAGAGGCAAGCAGACAGCATGGAGGGAAGCCAGGCTAGCAGACTGGACTGGAGATCAAGTGCGTGCTCTTGCACAGTGGGAGATGGACCACTATGCAAGGACGCCGCCAGGAATGTTACATATCTGTTGAAAATAGTCTGGTGTAGGCCCGAGAAATACAAGTGTGGTTTTGCAGTTCCATGGATCAAATCTCTGTATTATCCTGCTTTTGGCATTTTTTGCCGTAAAGAAAAACAGTAGTAGTGTCTCCTGATTGTTCAGAGACAAATATATCTGTTGGAAATAGTCTGGTATACACCAGTAAATTATAACTGTGGTTTTGCTGTTCCACGGTAAAAAATCTCTATTATCCTGCTTTTTTGCATTTTTTGCTGTAAAGAAAAACAGTAGTGTCTCCTGATTGTTCAGACACAAATATATCTGTTGAAAATACTCTGGTGTAGGCACGAGAATTACAAGTGTGGTTTTGCAGTACCATGGGTCAAATCTCTGTATTATCCTGCTTTTTTGCATTTTTTGCAGTAAAGAAAAACAGTAGTGTCTCCTGATTGTTCAGACACAAAAATATCTGTTGAAAATAGTTTGGTGTAGGCCAGATTAATAAAATTGTGGTTTTGCAGTTCCACGGGTCGAAACTCTGTATTATCCTTCTTTTGGCATTTTTTGCCGTAAAGAAAAACAGTAGCGTCTCCTGATTGTTCAGACAAAAATATATCTGTTGAAAATAGTCTGGTGTAGGCCCGAGAAATAGAAGTGTGGTTTCGAAGTTCCACGGTTCAAACCTCTGTATTATCCACTCTTGGGCCATTTTTACCTAAGAAAAAACCAGTTTGAGTGTGTCGCTCACTGTTCAGCCGCAAATATATCTATTTAAAATTTTCTGGTATACCGCAGTAAACAATAACTGTGGTTTTGCCATTCCACGGTAAAAAATCTCTATTATTCAGCTTTTGGTATTTTTTCCGTAAAGAAAAACAGTAATAGTTTCTCCCTGATTTTTTAAAAGAGTCGGGTGTAGTCCAGAGAAATAGAACTGTGGTTTTCCTCTTCCACGGTTCTAATCTACTTTTTATTACCCTTTTTCCATTGATAATGCGAGTGTAAGCTATTTTACAACCTTTACAATGGGCAAGGCGCTTGGCAAGGGACGTTCTGGTGATGGTGAATGCAGAGGACGAGACTGTGGCCAAGGTGAAAATGTGCCACAAACAACAGCCACATCTTCTCGCTCACACTTCTTGACCGAATTACTAGGGTAGCACAGAACAACACCAGTATTGCGAACTGTTCAGTGTGAACAGGTTATTAATTTTATAGCAGATAATACTTCCAGTTATCTGGGCACCTCCACCTCCGGTCTTTCTTCCACACGGTCAACTCTTAGTAGCAGTGAGTTTTGACCGCATACTCCTCCTCACCCTGATGCTCCTTCCTCCCACCATGCCGAGTGTCGTCAGACAGCAACTGATCCCACACTTGGACACTCTGAAGAGCTGTTCACTGGTCCATTTCCAGATTTGTGCCCATCGCCTGCTCCGCTTGAAGTGGTGGAAGAGGAGATCCCATGTACCGATGCCCAAATATTTGCACAGCCACGGCCACAGGATGTCGACACTGGCAATTTGTCACAATAAGTGGACCATGACGAGACACAATTGCCAGGAAGTGAGGAGGAGGATCGTGGTGCGCAAGTGGAATAGGAGGAGGTGGTGGATGATCTAGTGACTGACCCAACGTGGCAGGAGGACATGCAGAGCGAGGCCAGCAGCACACAGGGTGAGGGAGGCAGAGTACCCCAACAGGCAAGAAGAAGCAGTGTGGTGGCCGCACACAGAAGGCGGGCAACAGTTCCCCGTAAAACCAACACGAGGGACGTTGCCAGTACAACCTGTAGGTCTTCCAGAGTCTGGAATTTTTTTTAAGACTCTGCTGATAACCCCAAAAAGGCCATTTGTACCACCTGCCATGTCAGCATCGGCAAGGGTGACAAAACTACCCGCCTGACCACCACCAGCATGATCAGGCACATGGCAGCAAAGCACCCGACTATGTGGGGCGTACCCCAGGGTCCACGACCAGTGTCAGCGGGTGTCACCACTGTTTCTTCCGCTGTTGTGCGTGCAATAGAACCCCCTGTTGTGTGTGCAAGGCAATCCCCTGTCCATACTGCATGCAAAGATGTCCCCTCCTCTCAGTCTTCACTTGTTATGGCAGTTTCTCAAGAAAGAGCATCAACGTCTACGTCCACATCTCACCATAGCGTTCAATTGTCCATATCCCAGACCTCTGAACGAAAGCGGAAATACGCAGCTAACGCCCCACAGGCCACAGTCATAAATTCGCACATTTCACAACTGCATGCGTTGGAAATGCTGCCTTTTAGGCTGGTGAAGACGGAATCCTCCAGGACGAGAAGGCCCTTGCTGCAGAACTGTAACCTTATGGCGGTGGCCGTCCCTCGGTACTCGGTCCCCAGCCGACACTATTTTGCCCAGTGTGCCATCCCAGCACTACACAAGCACGTGTCCCAAAACATCTGACGTGCCCTCAACAACGCAGTTACTGGGAGAGTCCACCTAACAACGGACATGTGGACAAGTGCTTGTGGCCATGGACGGTACATATCCCTGACGGCAAACTGGGTAAACATAGTCTGTCAGCTCATTTTTGCAAGTCAGCTACAGTTTCCGCTGCCCTTGCTATGTTGCAGCAGCGTTTGCAGCTTCCGGCACACCGACTGGTGTGTGATGTCCCCACACGTTGGAACTCTACCCTCCACATGTTGCAAACGATTTGTGAGCAGAAGAGAGCAGTTGTGGAGTACCAGCTGCAACAAGGCAGTCGATATTCATGTCAAACTCCACACATAAGACCTCAGGAGTGGACCTGGATGTCTGACATATGTACCATCTTGACAAACTTTGAGGAGTACACCAAGATGTTGAGTGGAGGTGACGCCATCATTAGCATCAGCATTCCACTTGTCTGTCTTTTGCAACGCTCTCTGCAGAGAATTAAGAGGAGGCATTGCAGCCAGAGTATGATGAGATGGATCAAGAAGCCGTAGCGGGCAATTACACACAGCCCAGCCTCATCTCATCCCAACGTGCATTGGGGGACAATGAAGGAGAAGAGGAGGAGGAGGAGGAAGAACAGGAGCTTGTATCATGCTCTGTAGACGGTAGTACCTGTACAACTGTCATACCGTCGGTTCAGCATGGGTGGCCTGAGGACAGGGGGAGGAGGAGGAGGAGGAGAGCATGGTCAGTTTTCATCTTGGTGAGGACACGGAACTCTTTCCCGTTACCAGTCTGGCACGCATAGCTGACTTTATGCTACGCTGCCTTAACGGTGACCCTCGCGTTGTCAAAATGTTGGGTGACAGTCATTACTGGTTGGTGACACTTTTAGACCCCCGCAACAAGGAGAACTTTCACTCTCTTATTCCTGGGGTGGAGAGGTCTACAAAAATGGGGCAGTACCAGAAGGCCCTTGCTGCAGAACTGTTAACAAAATTCCCATCTGAACACGCTAGCGGCAGAGGTCACAGTTCGTTGACCAACCAAGGCGTACAAGTGAGAGAGAGGCAACTCCAATCCAGCAGAGGCAGAGGAACACTGTCAACGTTCTGGGACAGTTTTCTGAGACCCGCCCAGCTTACAGGCCCTGAGTCGCGGGGTACTCTCACAAGGAGTGGAAAGTTTCAAAAGATGGTGAGGGAGTACCTTGCCGAATGTACCAGTGTCCTCCGTGATTCCTCTGTGCCTTTTAATTATTGGGTATCCAAGCTGGAAACTTGGAATGAACTCGATCTGTACGGCTTGGAGGTCCTGGCCAGCCCTGCCGCTAGCGTGTTATCGGAGCATGTTTTTAGTGCCACTGGGGGAATTATAACTGATAAACACACTCGCCTGTCAACTGACAATGCTGACAAGCTGACCCTTATCAAAATGAACAAGGGCTGGATTGGGCCAGACTTCTCATCACCACCAAATGACAGCAGAGTAGCATAAAGTCAAATCCACTGTGTTATTTCGGGAGGTGTATTCACATGCACTGTTTCACACCCACACATGGGAATACGCTTCCTTATTTCGGCTGTTTTATGTTCTTCTCCTTATCCTCAGGCTCCTCCACCACTATACCACCAGGGTGACCGTGGTCCATGTTGCCATTATTGAAAGTTCCTCCGTCCTTATTTTTGTCAGCTTTTGCTTGGAAGGCATAAGCAAAGTCAGTGGGAGACCCACTCCCCAATAATGGGAATAATATTTTTTAGATGCTGTACTGTATGGCTCTTGTAAGGGGCATTAAAAGCGTCTTGTTAAGCTACTGCGACCTCCACCACTTTTCAGAGGGGCATGAAAAGCGTCTTGTTAAGCTACTGTGACCTCCACCACTTTTCCGAGGGGCATTAAAACCGTCTTGCTAAGCTACTGGGACCTCCACGTCTCTTCTGATGGGCATTAAAAGCATCTTTTTAAGCTACTGCGACCACCACCACTTTTCCGAGGGGCTTAAAAAGCGTCTTGTTAAGCTACTGCGACCTCCACCACTTTTGCAAGGGGCGTTAAAACCGTCTTGTTAAGCTACTGGGACCTCCACGTCTCTTCCAAGGGGCATTCAAACTGTCTTGTTAAGCTACTGCGACCTCCACCACTATTCCAGGGGGCATTAAAAGTGTCTTGTTTAACTACTGGGACCTCCTCGTCTCTTCTGAGGGGCATAAAAAGCATCTTGTTAAGCTACTGTGAACTCCACCACTTTTCCAAGGGGCATTAAAACCGTCTTGTTAAGCTACTGGGACCTCCACGTCTCTTCTGAGGGGCATTAAAAGTGTCTTGTTAAGCTACTGTGACCTCCACCACTTTTCCGAGGGGCATTAAAAGCGTCTTGTTGAGCTACTGGGACCTCCATGTCTCTTCTGAGGGGCATTACAAGCGTCTTGTTAAGCTACTGCGACCTCCACCACTTTTCCGAGGGGCATTAAAAGCGTCTTGTTAAGCTACTGCGACCTCCACCACTTTTCCAAGGGGCATTAAAACCGTCTTGTTAAGCTACTTGAACCTCCACGTCTCTTCCAAGGGGCACTCAAACCGTCTTGTTAAGCTACTGCGACCTCCACGTCTCTTCTGAGGGGCATTAAAAGCATCTTGTTAAACCACTCTGAACTCCACAGCTCTTCCAAGGGGCATTGAAATGTTGTTTTTAATTAACTCTAACCTCCATGACTCTTCGAACGGGCATTGCATTTCCTCCTAATGTTTGGCAGCTTTTGCTTGGAAGGCATAAGCAAAGACTATGCGAGACACACTCCCCAATAATGGGAATAATGTTTGTAATATGCTGTACTGCTTGGCTTTTGTAAGGGGCATTACAAGTTCCTCCATCCTAATTTTTGGCAGCTTTTGCTTGGAAGGCATAAGCAAAGACTATGGGAGACACACTCCCCAATAATGGGAATAATGTTGTTATATGCTGTACTTCATGGCTCTTGTAAGGGGCATTGCAACTTCCTCCGTCCTAATTTTTGGCAGCTTTTGCTTAGAAGGCATAAGAAAAGACTATGAGAGACACACTCCCCAATAATAGGAATAATGTTTGTAATATGCTGCACTGCATGGCTCTTGTAAGGGGCATTTCAAGTTCCTCCGTCCTAATTTTTGGCAGCTTTTGCTTAGAAGGCATAAGAAAAGACTATGAGAGACACACTCCCCAATAATAGGAATAATGTTTGTAATATGCTGCACTGCATGGCTCTTGTAAGGGGCATTGCAAGTAGTGTTGAGCCACCCCCGTAGTGTTCGAGTTCGGTTCGGTTCGTCGAACACCCGTGTGTTCGCCGAACTGTTCGTCGAACTGTTCGTCGAACACCTTCGAACACCGTTAAAACCAATGGCAGGCAAACAAAAACACATAGAAACACATAGAAAACACCTTCAAAGGTGTCCAAAAGCTGACAAACTGCTCAGAAGACACAACTAACACATGGAAAAGTGACAAGTATATATAGTCATGCGAAAAGAAAAGAGGTGGAGGAGTAAAAGGAGGGGGAGACACAGATATAGGCATGTCATGCCCTTCTAAAATCCAAAAAGTGATAAGCCGAGACGGCCAGTCCGCTCCTGCCCGTGCCACCTCCGTGTCGCCGGGTTTGTGCCAGAGCCGCGGTGAACCCTGACGGCCAGCCCCCCTCTCCCAATACTGGTGCCTGTCTGCTGGTGGGTCGAGAGAGCCCCCCTGTGGTGGAGGCAGCTCTAAGCTTTTTAATTTAAATTGTCCCTCTAATTTGAATGAATACACTTTAAATCCATTTACAAGGATCTATTGGAGGGCAAGTCTCATGCCAGCAGCCGCGTAATTCCAGCTCCAGTAGCGTCCACTAAAGCTGCTGCAGTTAAAAAGCTTTTATAAGGATCGAGCTCGGCTGTCCACCGCAAGGCATCCTAGTGCCAGTCCCAGCCCCTATGCCTTGGGGTGCCTCCTGATGCTCTTCACTAAGTATCCCGTGGTCCCGAAGCATTTCCTTTGAAAAAATTAAGTGTCAAAACTACAGGTGGTGTAGCTTGCTTAACAGCCGGGATAATCCGCTGACTAGCAGACACTGCTACTAGGCACAAAGTATTTCCTGGGCTAGATGCAGTTAAAAATTTGTAAGTAGATACTCTCGTTGGATGCTGAGAAAGCATTCCATAGAGTCTCCTGGCACGCCATATATGATTCTCTTAAAAAGCTTGGGGTAGGGGTCTAGGGGACCCTTTTATAGCCAAAATCACGGCCCTGTATCACAATACGTCACCTAGGCTGAAGATAAATGGAACTGTAGCACCGAGGGCTCGGTTGCTACAGACGTATTGCACCTCACCCAGAGGTGTGATATCTCACTCTCAGATAAGGATGGAGTGTGGATCAGGACCCGACACCTGCATGCATTACACCACATTGCCGTGGGGCAGGGCGACCAATATGCCCCTGAGATGGGCACGACAGTCCCTGTCCCTGGCTGGAGTGGGGGGAGGGAACACTGAGGAAGGGGAACCCTGCAGTGCAGGAGCAGGGAGGAAGCAGTTCCTGGGTGCATTGAGAAGGGAGTATAAAAGGTGGGCACCATCTTAGTTCAGTGCAGAGAAGTCTGAGCAGAAGTGGCAGGGAGCAGGGGCTCTGCATGAGCTCTGCTCCGGAGGCGGGCCTAGTAACAGAGGCCCAGGCCTGCAAGAGGGAGAAGGAAGGAAGAGGAGCGGAGAAGGCTCCAGGAACGAGGAATGAAGGGATCCCAGGGGTGCGGACGGGCGAGTCGCCACCGCACGCCCGAATCCACCTGCGTGGAGGGGTCAGGCCAAAGGGGGAGACCGGTCCCCGAACTAGTGGAGGCAGGAAACGACCCTCAGCTAGAAACCGGAGGCTCTGACATTTTATGTGGCGCAGCCCCTTGCTCCACCCGCTAGGAAGGCACCACATAGGGTCAGGGAAACTGGCGCCAAGTTTACCAAGAGGAGGCCCGAGGCAGCCGGACAGAAGTGTTGGTAAGAAAGGCCAGACAAAGGACACACAAAGGGGGTCCTGTGAAGCGCTCCAAAGTTATCTGGGAGTTGTCTGAGCCCCTCACCTGGTGAGCACAGTACGACGTGGGCAGCCGTTACCTGCAGACGTGGTCTGGATAATAAGAACTGTGAGTAAAGGCCCTGAACTGCATCACTGACTCCGTGTCGTTACTGCTGCTGCCCTGCACCATCACCCCCATCCTCCGCATACACTGCCCTGAGGCTATACTCCTCCCGTGGGGAGTTATGCTACGCTCTGCTGCACCCACAACACCAGCCTTAGCGGTCTGCCCTGTAGCGGCGGTTCACTCTGACCGCAATCCGCGGGTGGCGTAGTCGGACATTTAAACATCAAAACCACATAAATAGTTCCGCCACTGGTTTGACCGCCCTGAGCCATGGAACCGGATCGCCGCCACGAAGACTACAACCACCAGCATCCACCAAAAAGGGTCCGGCTCCGGGTGTCCCAAGGCCCAGGGGGTGCGTCAGAACATTTTCATCACCTTTCACAATCACCAATGGGACAAGGCAGGGATGTCCTCTGTCCCCTCTCTTATACATCCTAGTGACGGAGCACCTGCTCTCATCAATTCGCCATAACCCCAATATTAGGTGGATTGAGGTGGGAGGCACCGAGTACAAGTGCTCTCTATTTGCTGATGATGTCCTAGTATATATCACTCAATCACATATATCCATCCCTGCTGTTATGGCTGAAATAGATCACTTTGTTACATGGTAAAATTTTAAAATAAATGCAGCGAAGTCTGAGGCCCTCGATGTCTCCCTCCCTAAATCCATATAGGATTCCATCCAGTCCAACTTTCCCTTTGCCTGGCCCTCACAGGGTATCAAATACTTAGGAATTCCTATTCATAGAGACCTCTCCCATCTATGTTATCTTAATTTTGGGCCCTTTATTGAACAATTCCATACAGACCACGGTTGGCACGTTGGAACTGTGAGATTCACTACGTGCACCACTGGTATTTTGTGGAAAAGCACATGTAAGATTCTGCAACAGTCTCTGCTGATACTCCTGCATGCGTGCATCCCTTTCTATGGCAGGAATAATTTCTGCAAATTTACTTTTGTACCGGGGATCTAACAGTGTGGCAACCCAGTAGTCAGGATTATTTCTAATTCTCACAATTCGAGGGTCATGTTGCAGGTAGTGCAGCAAGAAGGCACTCATGTGTGTTGCGCATCCAGGAGCACCAAGTCCCTGTTGTGTTGGTGGCGAGGTAACAATCATGCTTCCTTCCTCTGTCCTCTCCCCCCAACCTCGCACAACAGAAATGTGATCAAGGTCTCCCTCATCTGATGAGTCTTCCATCAGTTCGTCCTCCACTTCTTCCTGGGCTCCTGCACCTTCCTCACTAGTTTGGCTGCTACCATGCGCCCTGGTAAAATCATCTCCCCCACCCTCACATGCCTGCCGCCCTGGTGCTGCCGACCGTCTGGACCTTGCAGATGTTAGCCCTTCCGCATACAACTCCTCCTCCTCTACTTCCTCCACCTCCTCTTGTGCCACCACCTGACTCCGAATTCTGTTTAACATGTGCTCCAGCATGTAAATTACCGGAATAGTCAAGCTGATAATGGCATCGTCAGCACTAAACATCTTCGTCGCCATTTCAAAACTGTGCAGAAGGGTGCATAGGTCCCTGATCTGAGACCACTCCTCCAGCGTGATTTGCCCCACCTCTGAATCTCGTTGGCCCAGGCTATACGTCAGAACGTATTGCACCAGGGCTTGTCGGTGCTGCCACAGTCGCTGCAACATGTGCAGAGTTGAATTCCACCGGGTAGGCACATCGCATTTTAGCCGGTGAAGTGGCAGGCCCAACGACTTCTGTAGAGATGTAAGTCGCTGAGCTGCGGGATGCGAACGGCGGAAGTGAGCACACAGCGACCGTGCCCTCTGCAGAAGGCCATCTAGTCTGGGATAGTGGGCTAAAAATTGCTGGACAACCAGGTTCAACACGTGAGCCATACAAGGCACGTGTGTGACATTGCCCCGGCGAAGGGTCGCACCCAGGTTTGCAGCATTGTCGCACACGGCCTTCCCTGGTTTCAGGTCCAGTGGAGACAACCATTCATGAAATTGGTTCTCCAGAGCTGACCACAACTCCTCAGCTGTGTGACTCACATTTCCCAGACATTTCAATGTAAAAACCGCCTGATGACGTTGAGCCCTACTGCCAGCATAGTAAGGAGGTGTGCAGGATCCCTTCTGCGCAGTTAGAAAGCTTGTGGCATGACCAGACAGGCTTTGGGTGCAGGTGGAAGACCGAGAGGAGGTTGAGGAGGCAGAAGCAGTGGAGGAAAAATGACATAAAGAGGATTGACGCACAACTCGTGGGGACGGCAAGACTTGGACAGCAGCCCCTTGTCCTGCTGTCACCATAGTTACCCAGTGCCCAGTCAGCGACATGTAACGCCCCTGTCCATGCCTACTCGTCCAAGTGTCTGTGGTGAAATGCACCCTGTCACACACAGAGTTTCTCAAAGAAGCGGTGATGTTGTGTGCGACATGCTGGTGGAGGGCAGGCACACCTTTCTTTGAGAAGTAGTGCCGACTGGGCATCTGGTACTGGGGCACTGCGACGGACATAAGGTCTCGAAAATCCTCTGTGTCCACCAGGCGGAAAGGCAGCATTTCTGTAGCCAAGAGCTTGCAGATGGTGAAATTCAACCTCTTAGCTTTCTCATGGCTAGGAGGAAATGGTCTTTTACTTGTCCACATCTGAGGGACCGAGGGCTGGCTATTGTGCTTAGACGGGGTTGATAAGGGTGTCCCCGGCAAACTGCCGGTCTGTGAGGAAGATGCAGGCGGACATGTTAGGTTGCCTTGATCCAAAGGTGGTGCTATCGATGTCGGACAGCGCTCAAGACCAGCTGGTGTTACCACCTCCAAAGAAAATGATGACCTGCCAATCACGCTGGCTGTTGCGGGTAAAGAGGTGGCAGGTCTGCGCCCCAAAACAGGTGTGACTGCTGTCCCCCCAGTCACAGAGGATGAAGAGGCCGCGGATGCACAAGATATGGCAGACGGTGGTTGGCCCGGCCGGCTAGACCGCATTGTAGCACACTGAGCTTCCCACTGCAACTTATGCTTCATGTCCATGTGCCAGTTCATGCATGAAGTACTCAAACTATGTATTTTTTGGCCTCTACTTAGCTTTTGCTGACAAATGTTACAGATAACATGAGTTGGGTCATCTTTATCGATCTGAAAAAATGCCCAGGCTATGCAAGGCTTAGCACCCATGCAACTTGAAGAGCCACCACGACTTGTGGTGAGAGGCAGAGTTGTGTTTGAGGATGCAGTTGTTGACGTGCTTCCAGTACTACGTCTCTGTCCAGGAAGGCGCAACCTGACCTCGTCGTCACTAGCATCTTCCTCCACCTCCTCTGCTGACCTCATCTCTTGGCTGACTGTGGGTTGACAGTAAGTGGGATCTCCGACCTCATCATCATCACCCTGTGCGTTATCACACCCGTCGTCCTCAGAGCCAACCTGTTCCTGCCCTGACAAAAAACTAAAGTTGTCGCTCCAATCAGGTATTTGAGTCTTATCATCGTCTTCCTCATTGTCTCCACCAACAGGAGTTACAGTTTGGGAATGAGGGTCTACATTATGGTCAGAACCTTCTGCGTCTGGTCCTGGATCCGACTCATAAAGATTCTGGGCATCAGTGCAGATCATTTCCTCGTCTGGATTCACAGAAGCGCTGGAGTCGACCTCTGATTCCCAGGCTATAGTATGAGTAAACAGCTCTGCAGACTCAACCATCTGTTCTACCTCATACTCAGACGGGCAAGCTGGAGATTTGGGAGCTGTGAGGAAGCAAGTGCGATTTGGGTGACACCTTTGAGGACTGGAGTATTTGTGATGTTGAAGTTGATGTGGAGGAGAGCCCACTTAAAGGAGCACTTGATATCCGTTGAAGCACCTGCTGTTTTTGTGCCTCATCTGGAATTTGTAGCGATTGGCGTGGCCGTAAGAAAGGGATCTTATCACATTGTCCGCTAAAAGAAGTAGACATTTTAGTTTGGCTGGAAGATGGTCTTTCTTCTGCACCTACCCCACGGACACAACCTTTTTTCCCCTTCCCAACACGCCTATTCCCCTTTCCACCAGCAGCAGGCCTTTTTCCACTCATTTTGGTGGTTAACTAATTCACAACTCTGGAGTTGTTTGGACAAAAAAACAATGGATGGTAACCGAGCAGAGCTGAGTGGCCAAACTGTGGTATTAGGCCAAAACTATTGGCTGGGTTAGATGCAGAAAAAAATTATTTTTAATTTGCAACCTGATGGAGGTCAGTATAGATGGACTAATAGACCAAGTCCCACACACCGCTAGAAGCCCAAATATTTTTTCAGAGCTAGATGCAGAAAATTTTTTTATTCAATTTGCAACCTGATGGAGGTCAGTATAGATGGACTAATAGACCAAGTCCCACACACTGCTAGAAGCCCAAATATTTTTTCAGAGCTAGATGCAGAAAAAAAATATTTTTAATTTGCAACCTGATGGAGGTCAGTATAGATGGACTAATAGACCAAGTCCCACACACCGCTAGAAGCCCAAATATTTTTTCAGAGCTAGATGCAGAAAAAAATTATTTTTAATTTGCAACCTGATGGAGGTCAGTATAGATGGACTAATAGACCCAGTCCCACACACCGCTAGAAGCCCAAATATTTTTTCAGAGCTAGATGCAGAAAAAAATTATATTCAATTTGCAACCTGCTGGAGGTCAGTATAGAAGGACTAATAGAACAAGTCCCACACACTGCTAGAAGCCCAAATATTTTTTCAGAGCTAAATGAAGAAAAAAATTATTTTTAATTTGCAACCTGATGGAGGTCAGTATAGATGGACTAATAGACCAAGTCCCACACACTGCTAGAAGCCCAAATATTTTTTCAGAGCTAGATGCAGAAAAAAATTATTTTTAATTTGCAACCTGATGGAGGTCAGTATAGATGGACTAATAGACCAAGTCTCACACACTGCTAGAAGCCCAAATATTTTTTCAGAGCTAGATGCAGAAAAAAATTATTTTTAATTTGCAACCTGATGGAGGTCAGTATAGATGGACTAATAGACCAAGTCCCACACACCGCTAGAAGCCCAAATATTTTTTCAGAGCTAGATGCAGAAAAAAATTATTTTTAATTTGCAACCTGATGGAGGTCAGTATAGATGGACTAATAGTCCAAGTCCCACACACTGCTAGAAGCCCAAATATTTTTTCAGAGCTAGATGCAGAAAAAAATTATTTTTAATTTGCAACCTGATGGAGGTCAGTATAGATGGACTAATAGAACAAGTCCCACACGCTGCTAGAAGCCCAAATATTTTTTCAGAGATAAATGAAGAAAAAAATTATTTTTAATTTGCAACCTGATGGAGGTCAGTATAGATGGACTAATAGACCAAGTCCCACACACTGCTAGAAGCCCAAATATTTTTTCAGAGCTAGATGCAGAAAAAAATTATATTCAGTTTGCAACCTGATGGAGGTCAGTATAGATGGACTAATAGAATGATGCTATGCCCAAAAGATTTTACTTCACTAGGTGCAGTAAAAAAATTGGTATTCTATACACAGGTGGTATATCTTGCAACACAGATAGGCTACTCCACTGACTAACACACTCTGCAATAGGCCAAAAAGGATTAGCTTTGCTAGATTCAGCCAAATGCTGTGAAAAAAAACTTGCACAGCACTGGCACAGACCTGCCTGGCAAAAACTGATAGGAACTGATGTAACCTAGTCCTGAAAAGGACTCCAATTACAATTAGTCTTTACTCCCACAATCTATCTATTTAAGAGCACAGACCTGCCTGATAAAAGTCGTAGGAAATGCTGTAACCTAGTCCTTAAAAGGACTGCAATCACAACTATTCCCTACTCCCAAGCTATCTGTATATTTGTGCGAAAATTGGCTTGAAATTAACAAGGTATAGCGCACACAGCAACAGCGGTGCCGTCTAACACGCAGCTGCAGCAGTGAGAAAATGGTGGCGACGGGGAAAATGGCTTGGTCTTATAGGGCAAGGACATGTGACATACACTGCCAATGACACATGCCCTTGCTTGTGTGAAAAAAAGCACTTCGCTCCGTGTGTGCGCTGCTGATAGGCTGACAGATTGCACCTCCCCACTGCAAATGCAGGAAAGAGAAAAAAAAATGGAGATCTTCATTGTTCCTGCAGAGATCCATCCCCTGCCCCTCCCCCCGCCCCGCTGTACACTCAAACTGCGTATTAACATTAATTTTCATCATTACTGAGAAAAAATCCAGTTATGATTTTGGTGCACGAACAGTTATCGAACATAACCTCGAACAGCCGAATTTTTCTCAAATTGTTCGTGTTCGCCGACCGGCTCGAACACCGCCCAAAACAGCTCGAATTTGAGATTGGCGAACAGTTCGAGTAGAACAACGCTCATCTCTAATTGCAAGTTCCACCATCCTAAATTTTGGCAGCTTTTGCTTGAACGGCATAAGCAAAGACTATGGGAGACACACTCCCCAATATTGGGAATAATGTTTGTAATATGCTGTACTGCATGCCTCTTGTAAGGGGCATTGCAAGTTCCTCCATCATAATTTTTGGCAGCTTTTGCTTGGAAGGCATAAGCAAAGACTATGGGAGACACACTCCCCAATAATGGGAATAATGTTTGTAATATGCTGTACTGCATGGCTCTTGTAAGGGGCATTGCAAGCTCCTCTGTCCTAATTTTTGCATCTTTTGCTTGGACGGCATAAGCAAAGACTATGGGAGACTCACTCGCCAATATTGGGAATAATGTTTGTAATATGCTGTACTGCATGCCTCTTGTAAGGGGCATTGCAAGTTCCTCCATCATAATTTTTGGCAGCTTTTGCTTGGAAGGCATAAGCAAAGACTATGGGAGACACACTCCCCAATAATGGGATTAATGTTTGTAATATGCTGTACTGCATGCCTCTTGTAAGGGGCATTGCAAGTTCCTCCATCATAATTTTTGGCAGCTTTTGCTTGGAAGGCATAAGCAAAGACTATGGGAGACACACTCCCCAATAATGGGATTAATGTTTGTAATATGCTGTACTGCATGGCTCTTGTAAGGGGCATTGCAAGCTCCTCCGTCCTAATTTTTGCAGCTTTTGCTTGGACGGCATAAGCAAAGACTATGGGAGACTCACTCCCCAATATTGGGAATAATGTTTGTAATATGCTGTACTGCATGCCTCTTGTAAGGGGCTTTGCAAGTTCCTCCATCATAATTTTTGGCAGCTTTTGCTTGGAAGGCATAAGCAAAGACTATGGGAGACACACTCCCCAATAATGGGAATAATGTTTTTTAGATGCTATACTGTATGGCTCTTGTAAGGGGCATTAAAACCGTCTTGTTAAGCTACTGCAACCTCCACCACTTTTCCGAGGGGCATTAAAACCATCTTGTTAAGCTACTGTGACCTCCACGTCTCTTCAAAGGGGCATTCAAACCATCTTGTTAACCTACTGGGACCTCCACGTCTTTTACGAGGGGCAATAAAACCGTCTTCTTAAGCCACTCTGAACTCTACAGCTCTTCCATGGGGCATTGAAATGTTGTTTTTAATTACCTCTAACCTCCATGACTCTTCCAACAGGCTTTGCATTTCCTCCTAATTTTAGTCAGCTTTTGCTTTTCAATGCAAAGGCGAAAACTAAGGGAGACCCACTCCCCAATAATGGGTTGAAGGTTTTTAGTATGCTGTAATCCCCGTCTGTTTCAAGGGGCATTGCAGCTCCTCACAATTTTTGGAAAGCCTTCCATTCACTGCTTAGGCCAACAGTGTACAGGAGACCCAGTAGCTATAAATGGAAAAAATGGTTTAGTTAAGGCCCTCTGACCTCCATGTCATTTCCAAGGGGCATTGGAGTGCCTCAAAATTTTTGGTAGGCATTGCACTCACTGTATACTCTATAAATGTGCAGCCGAACCGCTCCATTTGTTACAGAAACATATCCTACAAGACATATGTGGTTGACTGGCCAGATATTGATGTGAATGGTCCCTGTTCCTCCTGCACTTTCTCCTTTGCCACTACCTCATCCATCATTTATCACCTGAAGCTTTGTTTTAACGGGAGTCATAGAACTGTGATAGTAGCAGGAAAGCATCCAGCAATCCTCGGAGGAGGTAGGATATGCGCCAAAATGCTGACCACCTCAGTTTGCATTCCAAGAAAACAAAGCAGATGCTAACTTCTATCATCATCATCATGCTCCTCACCTTGGCACTCTCAACTGCCTTGATGGAGAAGCCAGGGCCCACCGGAGGAGTCTGGTTAACTGGTGGGCTCGTCCAATACTGCCCTAACGCAGGCCAGGCTAAGAAAAGGCGGCTGGGGACCCTGTGTGGACACCCGGCCGTGGGGTGGCTGGGGATCGAGTATGGACACCTGGCCACCCACTGGCAGCTGGGGACCGAGCGTGTACACCCGGCCGCCGGGCGGCTGGGGACTTAGTATGGATACCTTGCTGCTGAAGCAGCCATGAGGTAGTGGCCAGCTTCGGCCTCCTCCAAACTAAAAGGCCCCATTTCAAGACAAAGCTAGCAGTACGGTATTGCAGCCTGCGCGTGGTTGGGTGGTTGGCTGCATATTTGCGCTTGCATTGCAAGGAATGGTGGAGGTACAATTGAACACTGCCCTGGGACAAGGACTTGCACGGGGATAGTTGCAAGTCTGAATCTTCTGATGCGGCAAGGATCACGTCTGATGGGCACACTTTTAGGCAGTGACCTGGGAGTCAGAGATACTTCCAGGGGTCTTCCCTATGCTGTTCCCATGTCTTTTCAGCACTGTATGCATGTGTCACACAGCACATGGCCAGATAAGGTTGTAAAATGTTAAAATGACATTTCCCGGTGAATGCATTTGTCACGGTTGAAAGCAATACAAAAGTGCAAAAACGCATGAAAAATGCTACTTGTGAACATAGCCCAAGGTGTGGAGGAGTATTTTTGTTTTTGGTTATTTATTTTACCTTATACACAAGTCTTTACCCTGGAAAGGAAATTCCTTAACATATTTCACAGGAAAACCGTTTCAGTTTCGTTTTTGAACGTTTTATTGTGAGCCCATAAAAGTGGCTTAATACCTCTGACCACGTTGTTGACAGCAGTGACCTGGGGTTCAGAAATGCTTGCAGGGGCAATCACCATGCTGCCCCCATGTCTTTTGAGCACTATCACTATCGTTTTGGGCACTTTTTAAACTTTCTACAGACTGCCTGGGGTGCCGCCACAAAAATGCTCGGGTCTCCCATAGACTAACATTGGGTTCGTTGCTCGGGTTGAGCACCCGAGTGTCACGGTGAGCTCGGCCCAAGCTTCGAGCACCCGAGCATTTAGTGCTCGCTCAACACTACTATTAACCATTCCTTTCTTATTCATTCTCTTAGTCCTGTGCAAATTACCTTATTTTTTTCATATTTAACCATAGGCAATTGGAGGACAAAGTGAAATCTCTTCTTTTTTTTTATTACTTAGATGCTTTGGTCAGCAAGCTTTAAGACAAGATGAGCTTTACATATTTAGTTAAGCAGGTATTAAAATATAGCTCTAATTTAGTTTATGACATACACTTCTCAACAATGAAATTGCCACAAACAACAAGAATAAAAGTTAGGGAATTATGGAAATCATGGGATGGAAACACAGGCAAATGATGAAAACATGAAAACTAAATTTTCAAAACATTTGTTATCTAGTATGAGTGCCACACATTAGTGAGGTTATTAATGTTTGTCTGAGGAATATTCTGTCACACTGAATACCCTTGGGTATGCAAATAATCAAGATCCGCTGCTTGTCGCGGCTTTTGCTGTTTTCAACTAATTATGTTTAAAATGTGCTCAATGAAAGACAAATCCACAAAAGCCACAAGTCATGCCAGCATGTTTAGACCACGCAGCTGCTCATTGTACCACAAGTAATATGCAGACTGGTGTTGTCTTGTTGAAAAAAGGCTCCTAATACACTTTGGAAAATGGCCATATCATTTACTCATCAATTAAATCAGTGCAACTCTGAGCTGTTAATCTACCTGGAATTGAGACTAGAGTGTGGCAGATGACATAAATTATGCCACCACAAAATTATCACATGAGTAGGGTTGGTATTCATTTGGCCTTTATTCCACCACTCCCAAAATCTATGATCATGTTTATCAGTATGGGAATGGAGGCTAGAATGGATGTCTGTCCACTAATTCAATGAGACCCACAGTTTTCTTGGATGACATGATTGTTGTAAACTGGTCTGGAGGCCACGTGGAAAATGCTGTGAAGAGGCCTTCATGGGTGAGTGTGAAAGTGTCCCAGAAGCTATTTTTCAACATGACGCCAGGCTACATTTTTCAGATGCTATTTGAAGCAACCATGACCTGCAGTATCTTCGGACTTCCATATCTGGGATATTATTGGCCAGCAATTATAAAGGGAGCTGCTAGCAATGAATCTTTACGATTTGTGTACCAAAGTGCATTCAGTTTGGCAGAATGTTACACAGATAATAATTAATATCCTCATTTATAGCATGCCACGGCTTGTAAGTGCATGTGTTTCTGTGCATGGCACTCATCCTCGCTACTAAATAAATCAAGGTCTTTCAAATATTTTGTTTTCATGTTTGTAGAATTTGCATATCATTAACATGTCTATCAATCTTGCAATTTTCAGAATCTCATAACTTTTCCTCCATTGTGTTGTCATTTCAATGCTGAGGAGTGTATGTTCCCTCCCTCTGGCACTTTGTTACCCAGTTAGCCCTAAAAGAGTTCTAAAAACCTAACTAGTTAACATCTAACACAAGAAAACTCACATTAAACTAATACAAATCAATGTACTAGTAAAAGTCATTAACCCTTTGACGATGTGGCCAATTTTAGTTTTTGCATTTTTATATTTTCCTCCCCTTCTTCCCAGACCCATAACCTTTTTATCTTTGTGTCCATATAGACATATGCGAGCTTGTTTTTTGTGGGACGAGTTGTAATTTTGAATGACACCTTTCATTTTATCAGATAGTGTACTGGAAAATGGGAAAAAAACAGTGGTAAAAATGATCATGCAACATGATTCTGCTCATCAGTACAATTATGGAGACATCAAACATGTCCAGGTTTTTATTATTTTAGTATTGAAAAAAATCTGAAGTTTGCAAAAATATTCTGTGGGGCGTGTTGCCATTTTTCGAGACCTGTAACATTTTCACTTTTCAGTCGATGAAGCTCTGTGATGACTTATTTTTTGCTGGGCAATGCGATGATTTTATTGATACCATTTTAGGATAGATATGACTAGAGATGAGCGGTGTTCGACTAGAACTGTTCGCCAATCTCAAATTCGAGCTGTTTTGGGCGGTGTTCGAGTCGTTTGAGGAACGCGAACGATTTGCAAAAAATCGGCTGTTCGAGGTTATGTTTGATAACTGTTCGTGCACGAAAAGTGTGTCCTGCATGTCTGGCGCTATTTAGAGCACCAATCATGCAGGGATTGTCTGCCACTCACTGTAATGCCACAGTCATGGTGGTTGTGGCATTACAGTGGTTGCCCAAATCGATGGAAACAGTGCTCACAGTGAAACATGAAAAGCCGGCAATTCAGCAGTGGCATACACCGGTACCGACAATTTAGAACCGAAAAAATAGAGTATCACACATAGATTAGATAGATAGAAACATGTCAGTTACATATATAAGAAGTACAGTGACAGCGTTGGTTACTGTACTTGTCATTTAGTGTTAAAGGATTTATTTAAAAAAATATTAGTGTTTTCATGCACCGTCTCTTTAAAAAAGCCGGCCGGCAATTCAGCATCGGTACCCGACAATTTATAACAGAAAGAATAGAGCATCACACATAGATTAAATAGAGAGAAACATGTCAGTCACATATATAAGAAGTTCAGTGATAGTGTTGATTACTGTACTTGTCATTTAGTGTTAAAATAAAGGATTTATTAAAAAAAAAATTGGCGTGGTGTTCCCCGTAATTTTAGTCTCTAGCGGAGGTTAAGCAGACAGCTGGGGCAGATGTTTGAAGCCTGGGAAGGGGGTAATACCCACGGAGCTTCCCAGGCTACTAATATTAGCCCCCAGCAGAATACCTAGCCTTTACTAGCTAATAAAATGGGGGACCCCCAAAAAAATGACATGGGTTCCCCCCTATTTTAATAGCCAGCAAAGGCTAGGCAGACAGCTGGGGGCTGATATTAATAGCCCAGGAAGGGTGCCATGAATATTGGCCCCCTCCCAGGCTAGAAACACCTGCCGTCAGCCGCCCCAGAAATGGCGCATCCATAGGATGCGCCAATTCTGGCACTTAGCCTCCCTCTTCCCACTGCCCTGTAGCGGTGGCAGTGGGGTAATAGGGCTGGGGTTGATGTCAGCTTATAATGCCAGCTGACATCAAGCCCAGGTTAGTAATGGAGAGGCATCTATAAGACACCCCCATTACTAACCCCATAGTCAAAGTTAAAAAAAAAAACAAAACCCAGAATAAAGTCCTTTAATTGAAATAAATACACAATTCTTTATTGTTCTAAATTAAACCATACTTACCATCACGCCCATTCCAGCTGAAGCCAACGATCTCCTGCAATAAAAGTAAAATAATAAAGCAGCATCATCCTTACCTTTCCATGGTTCCCACGACAGCTTCAGCTCTGCTACATTCACATGACAATTTACGTTTCAGTTCAGACTCCCAGGTTTTTTCTTTACAGCCTAATAAAAGTCTATGGCTCCATACTGCAGAGTTGTAAGCACTATATTGGCTTAGATACTGTATGGTGCTCTATATGGCAAAGATTTAAATGGTCTTCAAGAACGACAGACAATTCTTCAAGAGATAGAATAGCTTCATGATATGCTTGTTTTACATAATTCTATGTAATCAGAGAGAAAACATCTTCACTTAGGTATGAAATAAGAGACACCAGAATGTACGCTGAGTTCCCATAGAAGCCTAAAAGGTGCTATATTGTGTCTCTTAGGATACATTCACACTAGTGAATAAAAAAATTGGTCCCATTTTCTTCTAGGAGAGTGGGATGATTTTTTTCTCACCTGTCATCCGTTTGCTGTCCGTATGCAAGCCATTTTTACTCAGCAGCTATAAATCTTTCATAGGGCCATTTACAGTTTCGTATGCTACAGAACTGTAATATATCAGTAAAAATCAGATGTTATACTGATGGCCCGTATGGCATGCAATTTTTTTTCTCAGACTGTACTGATTTCAAAGTGAAATCACAGCATGCTGCAGTTTTTATCTCATGCTGAATAAAAAATATGCAAATCTGCACTACCTCATTGAATAACATTGGTCCGAGTGCAATCCAATTTATATGCAAGTGTGAGTGAACTCTTAACAAGTTGGCTTATATAAGAAGCAGAGATAAGCAGATCAATCTGAGGAGGATCGACTTCAAGTAGAATTTCCTCAAATTCATGGTTTGATGAAAACTTAAACACTTTGGCCCCTATTAATAAATGCAATTTCCCCAGAATTTTGGTGTAAATTGCATTGAAAGTTACAAAATTTTTGCACAACTTGGACTTGCACAAAAATGTTGTAACTTTTGGCATTTTCTCCCGGCTCTGCCAAAATGGACAATGTTGAGACGAGATAGGAGCGCTGTGGGGTCTAAATGCCGTATCTCGTCTAATTCTTGACAAGCTGTCAGATTACTTATGACAGAAATCTTACTCCAGGCAAGGACTGGGATAAGATTTTTAGTTTGACGTATGTAGGTGCAAAATACTGCATAGATGTACCAGATTCATTAAGAGGCATGAATGAAGAGGCCAGATTCATTAAGAGTGTATGACTCCTACAAGCCCCCTCATCAATAACAGCAAAAATATTGCTGATCTTGAGGAACCAGGGCATTGAGATATGATTCGTGAGAATCGCAAAGGAAATTACTTGTCTGGCATCATTTTCCATGCTGCTGTAGCATCGTAGAGTGAGCTAATGATATTTTGCATGGCCAGGTGAGTCCCTATAATATCCTGCAGCTTTGATATCACATGGTTTACCCCAGTTTAGCAAGAGGATTATCATACCTAATTCGGTGGTACCTGGATTATCAACGATCATCGCATCAAATCTCATGTAGTGTGATTTGAAGAAAATTTATTCGATTTAAAACAATTTGGGGGGAAATTCAGAAATGCCCGCTAATTCGAATTTCAAATGATCTGCTCATCTCTAGTAAGCAGGCAAAAACCATAATAGCTAACATATTGTAAAGGGTTTTATGAATTATAGAGATGCTATTGCTGTTAATATCAAGCAGATATAAGTCGGCACTCTATTAACACAATGCCACATAAAAAGACAATTAGTAATTCAAAGGAGAAGTAGATTTCATTTTCTTGCAATCCACCCAACTGTTATAACTTCACATGCTTAGTTGTGCTTGCTGTTTTAATTGAACGGCTCATTAAACAACATGGTAGGAAAAATGCACTCCATAGTTCTGTTGAATATCTTAAAACAGTTGCTATCACATACTGCAGATCATATTTTCATCTGGTCAATTAAGTTGCCTGGGGATTTTGACTAATATATGTAATATCAATTCCCACCAGGTCTAGACACAAACATTTATTTGAGGAAGGTTATCTGAAAAATAATCACATTTTTTCACTTTATAAATCAGGACACTCAGTACTGATTGCAATTATTCCATAATGCATAAGGATAAAAAAGTGAGCAATCCCCCAAAATATAATATAATAAAATCTTTCAATCAGCTTTAGTATGTGATACAATGTGATAATACTTCCAACTCCTTTGCAATCACTGAACGTCTGCATCCTGTTGTGTATCCTCTGCTTTAATTATTTATGGATAGATGATGGTTTATTTTGAAAAATAATACAGTTAAAGAATCACACTTTAATTGTAATCAATATTTGTTAGCATCGAGCTATTTCAGTAAGGTCAAAGCAAGATTCTCATGAATTACATTGAAATCTGCAAAGCTTAGGATAAATTCTTTTAAATAATTAAAAACTATTTCCTTGTATATATTGGAATGAATAATAGAATAAGTAAGGATAAATATCCACAAATTTAAGCTAGTAAAATAGAAATATAAAAAATTGGAAGTCTAAGACTATATTAGCAAGTTTTCGTCAATCAAGAGTTGTAAAATCTCAACGACTTCTTAGGATTGCAATCTTGTTTCCCATAGGAAAAAAATTGATGTACAAATGTTGCTATGTCATAGCAACTCGTTTTTGAGCAATTTTTCCCAGATATCCATAGCTTTAGCCAATCAATTTATAATACAAGGCAATACAAGGCAAGTTGCGCCATATCGAATAGAACAGAAATGTCATGGGTGTCTTAAGAGCCCGAAGTTCAAGCTCAATGTGAGAGGCACAGGGATTTCAGCACTCATGGCTGGGATCAGATGATGTGACAAGGACAAGAAGGGTAACGATGAGAACAACAAGGACCAGAGAGGTGAGCGGTAATGTAAGTACTGAATACGTTTTTTTTTTTAATTTAACCTTTTGATGAACCTTTTAATGTTCATAATTTTGCTAAATCCGCGTGGAAGCAAGTTACAAAAATACGCATTTGTAATATTTGAGTAGAATTCAACTCCCATCGAATATATATTCTCTCTGCAAGAAGTAAATAAAGAAACTGTTGCAAGTTGCACCAAAATTACATCAAAAGCATTTATTTGAGTACATGTTACTCAAAGGTGATCTCATTTATATGTGTAAATACATGTGTAGTAGCGAACTTTTGAAATTTGAATTTGCCAAATTTTCCCCCTAAATGTTTTATTTGGCAAACAAATTTGGCAAATTTCAATACTATAAACTTTTATTGACTCATAAAATACACATGGGGAAGAGGAGAGAGACAGAACCTCGCTGACCGTAACGGCTTATGCGTAACAATCAAGAGAGAGAGGATCCAGCTGACCATAAGAGCTTTCACTCTAAAGGAAAGAAAGAGAGGAATTCACTGTCTGTAGGAGCTTGCACTCTATAGGAGAAAGAGGACTTCACTGACTATATACTCTATAGAAGAGAGGCACTTACCCAGTGACTCTAGAAATGGAAATGACTCTGCAGTACAAACTGTGCTCAACTGAGAACCACTGATCTTTGATGGCCCAGGTACTGAGCACCACTGTGCAGGATATGATAGTCCATAAGATGTCATACCTGCAGGGATTATGGAGAAGCCAGAGTAACAATGTAAAATGATGTTTTCCTGCGCTCGGCTGCTTCAGCAGTGTGGGAAATGGTGCAGGGCAAGTTTATTTTTGAAATCTATGAATCGAATGTCAAAATGATGAAACCGCGAATTTCAGAAAATTCAAGTCGAACTCGATCTTTTGTGAATCAATCTACTCACCTCTAATGTGTGGTAAAATAGAAAAAAAATTACTCACAAATGAATTCCTCCAAGAACCTTTCAAAGGATTAGGGCACATTCATTTAATGGGTTATCAAGCCACTTTTATGTACTTTTACATTGGATGACATGCACTGCTGATTTGCATAAGCAGATATTTGTCAGGTATTGACAGGCAGTTTGCCAAGTATGTTTAGAATAATACAGCTGTGTAATGTTGTCAGTGCCAATGCAAAAGTTAGAGGCTCTGCATAACCCTTAAAGGTAAGAGACATATTATAGTATCCATAATCCATAATGTCAAGGTAATTAAGTATAAAATTGTACATATTCAAATAAACGTTTATAATATTACTGTAAATGTTCACTTACTTATCCAATCACATAATTACCTGCAACTTTTTTTAAATACATTTATTTAATAAAGATTTTATTTAATTGTTATTATGACAATCATTATAGGAAATATAATTAAGGATCCAAAGACTATTAAAGTATTATTATAAAATTTAACTCATGCTTAAATTCTTAAAGATTTGAATAATTAAATACAATGTTTACAAGCCAAGGAAGCCTATGAACCTCAGAAGATCATTTTGTCTTGAGGTCTATTAGAAGCAAAACAACCTATGTTGATGCCCAGAACAAAGGAGGTAGAGTTTAAAATGTCTGCATCAGTTTGTTACCAATTACCAATCTAAATATCAGTCCTCCCTTTACAAAATTGTGTTTTGCTCTATTTTCTCTTATGTTACTGAGAAAAATCTAATCTTTAAAAAGAAAAAAAGGAAAGAAAAGGCAGCAAAACATTTAGAGCCACAGTATAAATAAAACCATAGCAAATTCAGGTGATTCTATAGGGTAACCATTAGTGATGAGTGAGCACTAAAATGTTCAGGTACTCGTTGCTCGGGTCAAGCAAATTGGAATGCTCGGGTGCTCGACCCACGCAACGAGCCAATGTAAGTCTATGGGAAACTCGAGCATTTTTCCGACGGCCCCCCTGGGCAGTCAGCAGGAGGCCAAAATATTGCCCTAATTGATGGGAACAGTGCTCAAATGGCATGGAAACAGCATGGGGAAGCTGCTGGAAGCATCTCTGACTCCCAGGTCACTGCTGTTAACAATGTGGTCAGAGTATTACGGCACTTTTATGGGCTCAAAATAAAACATACAAAAACGAAACCAAAATGGATTTTCCTAGAGAAAACATTAAGGAACATTATTTCCTGGGTAATAAATAACCCTAAAAAAAGGCTCCTCCACACCTTGGAGTGTGTTCACACGTAGCATTTTTGATGCGTTTTTGCACTTTTGCATTGCTTTCAATGGTGAAAAATACATTCACCGGTAAATGTCATTTTAACATTTTACTACCTTATCTGGCCATGTGGTGTGTGAGACATGATCAGACACATCCATATAGTGCTGAAAATACATGGGAAAAGCATGGGGAAGACCCCTGGAAGCATCTCTGAATCCCAGGTCACTGCCTAAAACAGTGGTCTTCAGACATGATCCTATATTACTGCGATAATAATAGACATTTTTTGGCAACGTGACAAATATTAAACTCCATTTAAAATGGGAAGGCGCGTGGCAAGGGAGAGGGAAGTGAGCGTAATGATGATGCACGTAAGGCTGAGGCCATGGGCAAGATGAAACTGTGGCTGCTGAGGGAGCACATCAAACACCCACATCATGACGAACTACCTTCCTGTTCCAATTTCTAGGGGCCCGTGGGACACAACTATTGAAGTCAAAGCAGTGAGAAAGGGTTGTTGCTTTGATAGCAGATAATGCTTCCAGTCAGTTTTCCACAACAACCACCACCATCCTCTCTTCCACATGGTCCAGTCTAAGTAGCCGTCCGTCTGGACCACATTATTATTATTAGTAGTGTTGAGCAAGCATGCTCGGCACTGCTCGGTACTCACCCGAGCATCACACTTCTCGGGATGTCCGGCGAGCACCGAGCATTTCTGGGTTACTCGGGCGGGAGCTCTGGTCTCTGCCCTGCACGTTTGGCGCTCTTTACAGAGCCAATGAAGATGCAGGGATTGCCAGCCAGTCACTGTAATGCCGCAGCCATGTTGTTTGTGGGCATTACAGTGATTGGCTTGCCGCACAGCGTCACCTCGAGTATTTAAAACCGGGCGCCGCCATCTTGGACACAGTCGCTCCCGATCAGCCAGTGTAGGGAGAGTGCTGCTGAGTTAGGGAGAGACATATAGTGCGAAATAGGTAGTGTAGGGTCTCCAAAGCCGGCCATATCAAACAAACAGTCCTTCTCAGGACTAATATCCATCCCAGATATCAGGCAGGCAGGCAGGCTGTATAGGAGACGCAGTGGTTATATCAACAAACGCTGCATCACAGTCCTGTGTGCTCCTGTTGGTCAAATTGCTAGACTTATCACCCCGGTCTCAGGGGCCAGGAAAAAAAAAAATTTTTTCATCTAAAACCTGTATTTTTTTTCCCCTCAGTCAGACAGTCCAAATACGCGTCTTATTAACCTTTTGGTATTCCCCCCCCCCCCCCGAAAAAAAAAAATTGAGTGTGTCTGTGACTGTTCAGACACTAATATATCTGTTTAAGAGTCTGGTGTAGGCCAGAAAAATAGAAATGTGGTTTTGCAGTTCCAGGGGTCAAATCTCTGTATTATCCTGTTTTTTACATTTTTTGCGGTAAAAGAAACTGTAATAGTGTCTCCCTGACTTGTCAGACACCAATATATCTGTTTAAAAGAGTCCGGTGTACACCATATAGCTATAACTGTGGTTTTACAGTTTCATGGGTCAAATCTCTGTATTATCCTGTTTTTGGCATATTTTTCCATAAAAAAAACTCTAATAGTGTCTCCCTGACTGGTCAGACACCAATATATCTGTTTAAAAGAGTCTGGTGTACGCCACATAACTATAACTGTGGTTTTGCAGGTCCACAGGACAAATCTCTGTATTATCCTGCTTTTGGCATTTTTTGCCGTAAAAAAACAGTAATAGTGTCTCCCTGACTGTTCAGACACAAATATATCTGTTTAAAAGAGTCTGGTGTAGGCCAGAAAAACAGAATTGTGGTTTTGCAGTTCCACGGGTCAAATCTCTGTATTATCCTGTCTTGGCATTTTTTGCTGTAAAAAAAAACTGTAATAGTGTCTCCCTGACTGGTCAGACACAAATATATCTGTTTCAAAGAGTCTGGTGTACGCCACATAACTATAACTGTGGTTTTGCTGTTCCATGGGTCAAATCTCTGTATTATCTTGCTTTTGGCATTTTTGACATAAAAAAAACTGTAATAGTGTCACCCGGACTGGTCAGACACCAATATATCTGTTTAAAAATTGTGGTGTACGCCACATAACTTTAACTGTGGTTTTGCAGTTACACGGGTCAAATATCTGTATTATCCTGCTTTTGGCATTTTTTGCCGTAAAAAATACTGTAATAGTGTCTCCCTAACTGTTCAGACACCAATATACTGTATCTGTTTAAAAGAGTCTGGTGTAGGCCAGAAAAATAGAACTGTGGTTTTGCAGTTCCATCGGTCAAATCTCTGTATTATCCTGCTTTTGGCATTTTTTGCTGTAAAAAAAAACTGTAATAGTGTCTCCCTGACTGGTCAGACACCAATATATCTGTTTCAAAGAGTCTGGTGTACGCCACATAACTATAACTGTGGTTTTGCAGTTCCACGGGTCAAATCTCTGTATTATCCTGCTTTTGGCATTTTTTGCCGTTAAAAAAAAACATTAATAGTGTATCCCTGACTGTTCAGACACAAACATATCTGTTTAAAAGAGTCTGGTGTAGGCCAGAAAAATAGAACTGTGGTTTTGCAGTTCCACGGTTCAAATCTCTGTATTATCCTGCTTTTGGCATTTTTTGCCGTAAAAAAAACTGTAATAGTGTCTCCATGACTGTTCAGACACAAATATATCTGTTTGAAAGATTCTGGTGTACGCCACATAACTATAACTGTGGATTTGCAGTTCCATGGGTCAAATCTCTGTATTATCTTGCTTTTGGCATTTTTGACATAAAAAAAACTGTAATAGTGTCACCCGGACTGGTCAGACACCAATATATCTGTTTAAAAATTGTGGTGTACGCCACATAACTTTAACTGTGGTTTTGCAGTTACACGGGTCAAATATCTGTATTATCCTGCTTTTGGCATTTTTTGCCGTAAAAAATACTGTAATAGTGTCTCCCTAACTGTTCAGACACCAATATACTGTATCTGTTTAAAAGAGTCTGGTGTAGGCCAGAAAAATAGAACTGTGGTTTTGCAGTTCCATCGGTCAAATCTCTGTATTATCCTGCTTTTGGCATTTTTTGCTGTAAAAAAAAACTGTAATAGTGTCTCCCTGACTGGTCAGACACCAATATATCTGTTTCAAAGAGTCTGGTGTACGCCACATAACTATAACTGTGGTTTTGCAGTTCCACGGGTCAAATCTCTGTATTATCCTGCTTTTGGCATTTTTTGCCGTTAAAAAAAAACATTAATAGTGTATCCCTGACTGTTCAGACACAAACATATCTGTTTAAAAGAGTCTGGTGTAGGCCAGAAAAATAGAACTGTGGTTTTGCAGTTCCACGGTTCAAATCTCTGTATTATCCTGCTTTTGGCATTTTTTGCCGTAAAAAAAACTGTAATAGTGTCTCCATGACTGTTCAGACACAAATATATCTGTTTGAAAGATTCTGGTGTACGCCACATAACTATAACTGTGGATTTGCAGTTCCACGGGTCAAATCTCTGTATTTGGGTCATTTTTACATAAAAAAAAACAGTTTGAGCGTGTCGCTGACTGTTCCGTCCCAAATATATCTATTTAAAAGATTCTGGTGTAGACCAGACAAATAGAACTGTGGTTTTCATTTTCCACGGTTCTAATCTCCTTTTTATTACCCTTTTTTCATTGATAGTGCGAGTGTAAGCTATTTTACTTCATTTACAATGGGCAAGGCGCGTGGGTACCACCACCTCCGGTCTGTCTTCCACACGGTCAAGTTTTAGTAGCCGTGAGTCTCGACCGCATACTCCTCCTCACCCTGATGCTCCTTCCTCCCACCATGTCGAGTGTCGTCAGACAGCAACTGATCCAACGCTTGGACACTCTGAAGAGCTGTTCACTGGTCCATTTCCATATTTGTGCCCCTCGCTTGCTCCGCTTGAAGTGGTGGAAGAGGAGATCCCATGTAGCGATGCCCAAATATTTCAACAGCCACGGCCAGAGGAAGTCAACGCTGGCAATTTGTCACAAGAGGTGGACGATGACGAGACACAATTGCCACGAAGTGAGGAGGATGATCGTGGTGCGCAAGTGGAAGAGGAGGAGGTGGTGGATGATCTAGTAACTGACCCAACGTGGCAGGAGGACACGCCGAGCGAGGCCAGCAGCAGACAGGGGGAGGGAGGCGGAGTACCCCAACAGACAGGAAGAAGCAGTGTGGTGGCCGCACACAGAAGGCGGGCAACAGTTCCCAGTAACACCAACACGAGGGACATTGCCAGTACAACCGGTACGTCTTCCAGAGTCTGAAATTTTTTTAAAGACTCTGCTGATAACCCCAAAAAGGCCATTTGTACCACCTGCCATGCCAGCATCAGCAGGGGTGACAAAACTACCAGCCTGACCACCACCAGCATGATCAGGCACATGGCAGCAAAGCACCCGACTTTCTGGGGCGAACCCCAGAGTCCACGACCAGTGTCAGCGGGACTCACCACTGCTTCTTCCGCTGTTGTGCGTGTGATAGAACCCATCTTGTGCGTGTGATAGAACCCATGTTGTGCGTGCAAGGCAATCCCCTGTCCATACTGCATGCAAAGATGCCCCCTCATCTCAGTCTTCACTTGTTATGGCAGTTTCTCAAGAAACAGCATCAATGTCCACGTCCCACCGCAGTGTTCAATTGTCCATATCCCAGAGCTTTGAACGAAAGCGCAATTTTGCAGCCAACGCCCCACAGGCAACAGTCCTAAATTCGCACATTTCACGACTGTTTGCATCGGAAATGCTGCCTTTTACATGGAATCCTTCCGCAACCTTATGGCGATGGCCGTCCCTCGGTTCTCGGTCCCCAGTCAACACTATTTTGCCCGGTGTGCCATCCCCACACTACACAAGCACGTGTCCCCAAACATCTGCCGTGCCCTAAGCAACGCAGATACTGGGAGAGTCCACCTGACAATGGACACGTGGACTAGTGCTTGTGGCCAGGGATGGTACATCTCCCTGACGGCACACTGGGTAAGTGATAGCATATTGAAAGCCGGGACCCAGTCGGACATTGGGACGGTACCCATCCTCCCCACACCGAGGATTGCGGGCCCTATTTCAGGCAGAGTTGCCTCCACAGTGTACAGCTCCTGTGCATCTTCCTCCTCCTCCACCTCATGTTCAGCCTCCATCTCAGATATCACCACATCAGTTACAAGCTGGAAGCACTGCAGTACTGCCTCAGCCAAGCGGCAACAGGCTGTGCTGAAACTCATAAGCTTAGGTGATAAACCTCACACTGCTTGTGAGTTGTTTACAGCTGAGAAAGAGCAGGTAGATCTGTGGCTGAGACCGCTGAACCTATATCAAGGCATGGTCGTGTGTGACAATGGCCGTAACATAGTGGCGGCTCTGAGGCGAGGCGAGATCACACACGTACCATGCCTGGCTCATGTGCTTAACCTCGTGATTCAGCGGTTTCTTAAATCGTACCCCGAGTTGCCAGATCTGCTCATCAAAGTACGCCGCCTGTCAGCTCATTTTCGCAAGTCGGCTACAGCTTCCGCCGCCCTTGCTGTGTTGCAGCAGCGTTTGCAGCTTGTGGCACACCGACTGGTGTGTGATGTCCCCACACGTTGGAACTCTACCCTCCACATGTTGCAAAGGATTTGTGAGCAGAAGAGAGCAGTTGTGGAGTACCAGCTGCAACAAGGCCATCGATATTCAGGTCAGACTCCACACATAAGACCTCAGGAGTGGACCTGGATGTCTGACATATGTACCATCCTGACAAACTTTGAGGAGTCCACCAAGATGGTGAGTGGTGATAACGCCATCATTAGCGTCAGCATCCCACTTGTCTGTCTTTTGCAATGCTCTCTGCAGAGAATTAAAGAGGAGGCATTGCAGCCAGAGTATGATGAGATGGATCAAGAAGCAGTAGCGGGCGATTACACACAGCCCAGCCTCATCTCATCCCAACGTGCATTGGGGGTCAATGAGGGAGAGGAGAAGGAGGAGGAGGAAGAACAGGAGCTGGTATCATGAGCTGTAGACGGTAGTACCTGTACAACTGTCATACCGTCGGTTCAGCGTGTGTGGCCTGAGGACAGGGAGGAGGAGGAGGAGGAGGAGGAGAGCATGGTCAGTCATCATCTTGGTGAGGAAACGGAAGTCTTGCCCGTTACCAGTCTGGCACGCATGGCTGACTTTATGTTACACTGCCTTAACCGTGACCCTCGCGTTGTCAAAATGTTGGGTGACAGTCATTTCTGGTTGGTGACACTTTTAAACCCTCGCTACAAGGAGAACTTTCACTTTTATTCCTGATTCTGGGGAGGTCTACAAAAATGGGGCTGAAGGCCCTTGCTGCAGAACTGTTAAAAAAATTCCCATCTGAACACGCTAGCAGCAGAGGTCACAGTTCGTTGCCCAACCAAGGTGTTCAGGCAAGAGAGACGCAACTCCAATCCAGCAGAGGCAGGGGAACACTGTAAACGTTCTGGGACAGTTTTCTGAGACCCGCCCAGGTTACAAGCCCTGAGGCGCGGGGTACTCTCACAAGGAGTGGAAAGTTTCAAAAGATGGTGAGGGAGTACCTTGCCGACAGTACCAGCGTCCTTCTTGATTCCTCTGTGCCTTTTAGTTTTGGGTATCTAAGCTGGACACTTGGAATAAACTCGCTCTGTACACCTTGGAAGTCCTGGCCAGCCCTGCCGCTAGCGTGTTATCGGATCGTGCTTTTAATGCCACTGGGGGAATTATAACTGATAAGCGCACTCGCCTGTCAACTGACAATGCTGACAAGCTGACCCTTATCAAAATGAACAAGGGCTGGATTGGGCCAGACTTCTCATCACCACCAAATGACAGCAGAGTAACATAAAGTCAAATCCACTGTGTTATTTCGGGAGGTGAATTCCCATGCATCGCTTCACACACACACATGGGTATACGCTTCCTCATTTCGGCTGTATTTTGCTCTTCTCCTTATCCTCAGCCTCCACCACCACTATACCACCAGGGGTACCTTGGTCCGTGTTGCCAGCATTGCAAGTTTGTCCTTCTTAATTTTTGGCAGCTTTTGCTTGGACAGCATAGGCAAAGACTATGGGAGACCCACTCCCCAATAATGGAAATAATGTTTTTAAGATGCTGTACTGCATGACTCTTCCAAGGTGCATTAAAACCATCTTGTTAAGCTACTGCAACCTCCACGTCTCTTCCAAGGGGCATTAAAACCATCTTGTTAAGCTACTGCAACCTCCACGTCTCTTTCAAGGGGCAATAAAACTGTCTTATTAAGCTACTGCGACCTCCACCACTTTTCCTAGGGGCATTGATATTGTCTTTTTATTCCACTGCGACCTCCACGTCTCTTCCAAGGGGCATTAAAACTGTCTTGTTAAGCTACTGCAACCTGAACGGCTCTTGAAAGGGGCATTAAAACCATCTTGTTAAGCTACTGCGACCTCCACCACTTTTCCCAGGGGCATTGATGTTGCTTTTTATTCCACTGCGGCCTCCACGTCTCTTCCAAGGGGCATTAAAACTGTCTTGTTAAGCTACTTCAACCTCCACGTCTCTTCCAAGGGGCATTAAAAGCGTCTTGTTAAGCTACTGCAACCTCCATGTCTCTTCCAAGGGGCATTAAAACCGTCTTGTTAAGCTACTGCAACCTCCACGACTCTTCCAAGGGGCATTAAAACTGTCTTGATAAGCTACAGCATCCTACACGTCTCTTCCAAGGGGCATTAAAACTGTCTTGTTAAGCTACTGCAACCTCCCCGTCTCTTCCAAGGGGTCATTAAAACCATCTTGTTAAGCTACTGCGAACTCCACGTCTCTTCCAAGGGGCTATTAAACCATCTTGTTAAGCTATTACAACCTCCACGTGTCTTCCAAGGGGCATTAAAACTGTCTTGTTAAGCTACTGCGACCTCCACCACTTTTCCCAGGGGCATTGATATTGTCTTTGTATTCCACTGCGACCTCCTCGTCTCTTCCAAGGGGCATTAATACCGTCTTGTTAAGCTACTGCAACCTCCATGTCTCTTCCAAGGGGCATTAAAACCGTCTTGTTAAGCTATTGCGACCTCCACGTCTCTTCGAAGGGGCATTAAAACTGTCTTGTTAAGCTACTGGGACCTCCACCCCTTTTCCCAGGGGCATTGTTATTGTCTTTTAATTCCACTGCGACCTGCACCATTCTTCCTAGGGGCATTAAAACCGTCTTGTTAAGCTACTGCAACCTCCACGTCTCTTCCTTGAGCATTAAAATCAACTTGTTAAGCTACTGCGACCTCCATGTCTCTTACAAGGGGCATTAAAACCGTATTGTTAAGCTACTGCGACATCCACCTCTTTTCCCAGGGGCATTGATATTGTCTTTTATTTCCACTGCAACCTCCACGTCTCTTCCAAGCGGCATTAAAACGGTCTTGTTAAGCTACTGCAACCTCCACGTCTCTTCCAAGGGGCATTAAAACAGTCTTTTTAAGCTACTGCAACCTCCACGTCTCTTCCAAGGGGCATTAAAAGCATCTTGTTAAGCTACTGCGACCTCCACGTCTCTTCCAAGGGGCATTAAAACCGTCTTGTTAAGCTACTGCAACCTCCATGTCTCTTCCAAGGGGCATTAAAACCGTCTTGTTAAGCTACTGTGACCTCCACCACTTTTCCCAGGGGCATTGATATTGTCTTTTTATTCCACTGCAACCTCCACGTCTCTTCCAAGGGGCAATAAAACCGTCTTGTTAAGCTACTGCAACATCCACGCCTCTTCCAAGGGGCATTAAAACAATGTTGTTAAGCTACTGCGACATCCACGTCTCTTCCAAGGGGCATTAAAACCATCTTTTCAAGCTACTGCGACCTCAACCACTTTTCCCAGGGGCATTGATATTGTCTTTTAATTCCACTGCAACCTCCACCATTCTTTCAAGGGGCATTAAAACCGTCTTGTTAAGCTACTGCAACCTCCACCGCTTTTCCCATGGGCATTGATATTGTCTTTTTATTCCACTGCGACCTCCACGTCTCTTCCAAGGGGCATTAAAACCGTCTTGTTAATCTACTGCGACCTCCACCACTTTTCCCAGGGGCATGGATATTGTCTTTTTATTCCACTGCGACATCCACGTCTCTTCCAAGGGGCATTAAAACCGTCTTGTTAAGCTACTGCGACCTCCACCACTTTTCCAAGGGGCATTGATATGTCTTTTTATTCCACTGCGACCTCCACCATTCTTTCAACGGGCATTGCATTTCCTCCTAATTTTAGTCAGCTTTTGCTTTTCAATGCATAGGCGAACACTAAGGGAGACCCACTCCCCAATAATGGGTAGAAGGTTTTTAGTATGCTGTAATCCACGTCTGTTTCAAGGGGCATTGCAGTTCCTCATAATTTTTGGAAAACCTTCCATTCACTGCTTAGGCCAACAGTGCACAGGAGACCCAGTAGCTATAAATGGAAAAAATGGTTTAGTTAAGGCCCTCTGACCTCCATGTCACTTCCAAGGGGCATTGGAGTGCCTCAAATTTTTGGTAGGCATTGCACTCACTGCATGCCTTATAACTGTGTAGCCGAACCGCTCCTTTTGGTACAGAAACATATCCTACAAGACATGTGTGGTTGAGGGCCTGATAATGATGAGAATGGTCCCTGTTCCTCCTGCTCTTTATCCTTTGCCACCACCTCATCCATCATTCATCACCTGAAGCTTTGTTTAAACGGGAGTTATAGTACTGGGATAGTAGCAGGAAAACATCCAGCAATCCTCGGAGGAGGTAAGATATGTGCCAAAATGCGGACCATTAAAACCGTCTTGTTAAGCTATTGCGACCTCCACGTCTCTTCGAAGGGGCATTAAAACCGTCTTGTTAAGCTTCTGCGACCTCCACCACTTTTCCCAGGGGCATTGATATTGTCTATTAATTCCACTGCGACCTGCACCATTCTTCCAAGGGGCATTAAATCTGTCTTGTTAAGCTACTGCAACCTCCACGTCTCTTCCTAGGGCATTAAAATCATCTTGTTAAGCTGCTGCGACCTCCACATCTCTTCCAAGGGGCATTAAAACCGTCTTGATAAGCTCCTGCAACCTCCATGTCTCTTACAAGGGGCATTAAAACCATCTTGTTAAGCTACTGCGACCTCCACCACTTTTCCCAGGGGCATTGATATTGTCTTTTTATTCCACTGCGACCTCCACGTCTCTTCTAAGGGGCATTAATACCGTCTTGTTAAGCTACTGGAACATCCACGTCTCTTCCAAGGGGCATTAAAACAATCTTGTTAAGCTACTGCGACTTCCACGTCTCTTCCAATGGGCATTAAAACCATCTTGTAAAGCTACTGCGACCTCTACCACTTTTCCCAGGGGCATTGATATTGTCTTTTAATTCCACTGCGACCTCCACCATTCTTTCAAGGGGCATTAAAACCGTCTTGTTAAGCTACTGCGACCTCCACCACTTTTCCCATGGGCATTGATATTGTCTTTTTATTCCACTGCGACCTCCACTTCTCATCCAAGGGGCATTAAAACCGTCTTGTTAAGCTACTGCGACCGCCACCACTTTTCCAAGGGGCATTGATATGTCTTTTTATTCCACTGCGACCTTCACCATTCTTCCAACGGGCATTGCATTTCCTCCTAATTTTAGTCAGCTTTTGCTTTTCAATGCATAGGCGAACACTAAGGGAGACCCACTCCCCAATAATGGTTAGAAGGTTTTTAGTATGCTGTAATCCACGTCTGTTTCAAGGGGCATTGCAGTTCCCCATAATTTTTGGAAAACCTTCCATTCACTGCTTAGGCCAACAGTGCACAGGAGACCCAGTTGCTATAAATGGAAAAAATGGTTTAGTTAAGGCCCTCTGACCTCCATGTCACTTCCAAGGGGCATTGGAGTGCCTCGAAATTTTTGGTAGGCATTGCACTCACTGCGTGCCTTATAACTGTGTAGCCGAACCGCTCCTTTTGGTACAGAAACATATCCTACAAGACATGTGTGGTTGACTGGCCTGATATTGATGTGAATGGTCCCTGTTCCTCCTGCTCTTTCTCCTTTGCCACCACCTCATCCATCATTCATCACCTGAAGCTTTGTTTAAACGGGAGTCATAGAACTGGGATAGTAGCAGGAAAACATCCAGCAATCCTCGGAGGAGGTAGGATATGTGCCAAAATGCTGACCACCTCAGGCCTAGCCGCTACTACATACTTGCGCTTGCATTCCAAGAAAACAAAGCAGACGCTAACTTCTATCATCATCATCACGCTCCTCACCTTGGCACTCTCAACTCCCCTGATGGAGAAGCCAGGGACCACCGGAGGCGTCTTGTTCTCTGGTGGGCTTGTCCAATGCTGCCCTAAAGCAGACCAGGCAAAGAAAATTGTGGGGGAAGTTTCAAGGAGAAATAGGGGCAGCTGGGGACTGTTTATGGACACCTGGCCACCCCCAGGCGGCTTGGGACCGTGTGTGGACACCCGACCGCGGGGCAGCTGGGGACTTAATATGGATACCTCGCTGCCGAAGCAGCCATGAGGTAGTGGCCAGCTTCGGCCTCCTCCAAACTAAAAGGCTCCATTTCAAGTGCAAGCAAGCAGTATAGTATTGCAGCCTGGGGGGGTGGGTGGCAGGTTGCACACTTACGCATGCATTCCAAGAAAACAAAGCAGATGCTAACTTCTATCATCATCATCATGCTCCTCACCTTGGCACTCTCAACTCTCCTGATGGAGAAGCAAGGGCCGACCGTAGGAGTCTGGTTCTCTGGTGGGCTCGCTCAATGCTGCCCTAAAGCAGGCCGGGCTAAGAAAAGTGTGGGGGAAGTTTCAAGGAGAAATAGAGGCGGCTGGGGACTGTGTGTGGACTCCCGGGCGCAGGGCGGCTGGGGACCGAGTATGGACACCCGGCCGCCCCCTGCCGTCTGGGGACCGAGCGAGGACACCCGGCCGCCGGGCGGCTGGGGACCGAGTATGGATACCTCGCTGCAGAAGCAGCCATGAGGTAGTGGCCAGTTTCGGCCTCCTCCAAACTAAAATGCCCCATTTCAAGGGCAAGAAAGCTAGCAGTATGGTATTGCAGCCTGGGGGTGGGTGGGTGGCAGGCTGCATACTTGCGCTTGCATTGCAAGGAATGGGGGAGATACAATTGAACACTGCCCTGGGACAAGGACTTGCACGGGGATAGTTGCAAGTCTGCATCTTCTGATGCGGAAAAGATCACTTCCGATGGGCACACTTTTAGGCAGTGACCTGGGTGTCAGAGATGCTTCCAGGGGTCTTCCACCTGCTGTTCCCATGTCTTTTCAGCGCTGTATGCATGTGTCACACAGCACATGGCCAGATAAGATTGTAAAATGTTAAAATGACATTTTCCGGTGAATGCATTTGTCACGGTTGAAATCAATACAAAAACGCATCAAAAATGCTACTTGTGAACATAGCCCAAGGTGTGGAGGAGTATTTTTGTTTTTGGTTATTTTTTTTACCTGATACACAAGTCTTTACCCTGTAAAGGAAGTTCCTTAACATATTTCACAGGAAAACCGTTTCAGTTTCGATTTTGAACGTTTTATTGTGAGCCCGTTAAAGTGGCTTAATACCTCTGACCACGTTGTTGACAGCAGTGACCTGGGGTTCAGAAATGCTTCCTGGGGCGATGCCCATGCTGTCCCCATGTCTTTTGAGCACTGTCACTATCATTTTGGGGACTTTTTAGGCTTTCTACAGACTGCCGGGGGTACCGCCGCAAAATTGCTCGGGTCTCCCATAGACTAACATTGGGCTCGTTTCTCGGGTCGAGCACCCGAGTATCACGGTGAGCTCGGCCCGAGCTTCAAGCACCCGAGCATTTTAGTGCTAACTATTACTATAGCGCCATTAATTCCATGGCGCTTTACATGTGAAAAAGGGGTATACATTGCAAAAACAATTACAATGTTGTTGCAGAAAAAATGTGATGGTGACTGGTACAGGAGAGAAGAGGACCCTGACTGCGAGTGCTCATAGTCTATAAGGGATGGATGAGGATACAGTAGGTCGGGGTGGAGGTAGTTGTGCAGCGGTATGGTGGAGCAGTGGTTACTGCAGGTTGTAGGTTTGTTGGAAGAGGTGGGACTTCATGTTTCTAATGAGGGATTCCATGGTAAGAGAGAGGCTGATATGTTGGGGTAGAGAGTTCCAAGTGGGGGGATGCACGGCACAAATTTTGCATGCGATTGTGGGAAGAATAGATTAGAGGGGAGTAGAGATGGAGATCTTGTGAGGATCAGAGATTGCGTGCAGTTAAGTACCTGGAGACTAGGTCACAGATGTATGGAGGAGACAGGTTGGGGATGGCTTTGCATGCCAAGGTTAGGGTTGTGAACGGGAGTCTAGGGAGCCAGTGAAGGCATTGAAAGAGAGTAGAGGTCAGGGAATAGCGGGGGGATAGGTGGATTAGTTGGGCAGCAGAGTTTAGGATAAATTGAAAGGGTGAGAGAGTGTTGGAAGGGAGGCCACAAAGCAGGAGGTTACAGTCATTAAGGCAGGAGATGATGAGGGCGTGCACTAGTGTTTTTGCAGATTCGTGGTTGAGGAATGTGCGGATATTTTTGAGTTGAAATCGGCAGGAAGTGGAAAGGGCTTGGATATGTGGTTTGAAGGAGAGATTATAGTCCAGGATAACCCCAATGCTGCGAGCTTGTGGGAATGGGGAGAGCGGACAGCCATTGACATTGATAGATAGGTCAGATGGGGGGGTTGAATGAGATGGTAGAAAGATGATGAATTTTGTTTAATCCGTGTTAAGTTTTAGAAATCTAGCAGATAAGAAGGATGAAATCGCAGACGGACATTGTGGAATTTTGGTTAGTGCCTGATCTTCTTTTCTCCCACAATGCCCAATGCCCGGAGACAACTCATCCCACTCTTGGACACTCCGAAGAGCTGTTCAATTTTCCATTTATAGATTCGGGCCTATCGCCTTGACTGCTACAAGCAGGGCAACAGAAGATCGCATGTAGTGATGCTCAAATATTTGAGCAGCCATGGTCACCTGATGGTAACGGTGGGAAAGCGCAATTACTGTCGCAAGAGGTGGATGATGATGAGACAAAATGGACAAAAAGTCAGGAGGAGGACCAAGGTGCGGAAGTGTAAGAAGAGGTGGTAGACGATGAAGTCGATAGGCCAAACGCCAGAGTCCAGAAACAGTGTCTGCAGGTGACACCACTTCACCTTCCCCTGTTATACGTGCACGCCAAGCCTCTATTCATGATGCAGACAAAAATGCCCCCCTCACTGCACCTGTCATTGCCACTTGCAACCATCACCGTCAGAAACCACGTCCACATCCTTGTCCCAGCACATCGTTCAGTTGTCCCTACCCCCGGCCTTTGAACGCAAGTGCAAATACGCAGCCAACCACTCACAGGCCACAATACTAAATTGCCACATTTCTCCCGGTGTCGTCCCCACCTTTTACAAGCCCCGAAAAGAAGAGAAGGTTCTCTATGGCTGCTTTTTTACTGTGGATTGTAACGTGCTTATGCACGCTATTTCTCAAAACACATTGTAGATCAGGCCATAGCCCAACTCTGTAGTCATGAAATTGAGGGCGTAAAGATTTGTGTGTCGAAGCACTGAGAAGTGTGAGCTGATGTTGGACGGGCTGCCATTGCTTATGGAACAAGCTGCATTAGAGGACTTCCTGGGAGAAATGACAGCCGGAGTAGATACGGTTTCCCTCTATGCCAGTCCTTTCACTCACCTAAAGAATTTGACTGTGGTGAAATACAACTCAAACTGAGAAGCAGCCCTGGCTAAGAAAAGTCTGTGGGAGGGTTCCAGGACAGCATATGGCTGCTTTTTTACTGTGGACTGGCTCCAGCAATCTATAGGATTGCAATCTATAAGATCCCTTCACTGGCACCCAATTGCCCACTGTAAGCAGTTCAAACTACTAACACTGACCTACAAAACCATCCATAGCCTTTATAGTCTGTACATCTCTGAATTAATATCCTGAAATATTTCCTTACATAATCTTTGGTCCTCCCAAGACGTCCTTCTCTCCTCCACACTTATTCGTTCCTCACCCAATCGCCTCCAAGACTTCTCCCAAATATCCTCCATCCTTTGGAATTCTGTGCCTCAACATGTCCAATTAACTACCACATTTGGATCCTCCAGATGGAATCTGAAGACGCATCTCTTAAAGACAGCCTACAGCTTGCCATTACCTCGCTGCCAACTCAACACCACCAGGGCTACTGCAACCCCCCAACCTACTGTCTCCTTCCCCACTATCCTGTAGAATGTAGGCCTGCAAGGGCAGGGTCTATAAGATGTAAAATGCAATCTGGCACCTTGGCAAAGCCAAATTCTGTTCTCCCTCTGATATCTAACAATAACAAACAGGTCCTGCTGGAGAAACTTGCACCTACTGCCACTCAGTGTTTTCAGCTCCTTTGTGAGGAACTAATGGTTGGACATCCACTCAGTCTGCCAAATAAAATTCCTAGGAAGGAAATTGTGAATGGCATCGCTTTTGGTACTGGGTGCACTGCTAATACCATGGCGTGCCATAATTCACTGGAAATATTTTAGGCTGGTGGGAGACAAGCTCATTCCCACAGAAAGCTACCAGCAGCAAGCTAAGGAGATGGTGACCTCTATCATCATCATGACCTGCAAGGTTTGCATTATGAACTCTCCTGAAGGAGAAGCCAGGACCCAACGGAGGAGGGCTGCTGGTACTTTTCTGTGGGAATCAGCTTGGCTCCAATAAGCCTGGAATATTTCCAGTGAATTAAGGCATGCCATGTTTTGGTATTAGCACCCAGTACCAGAAGCAAAGCCATCCACAATTTCTTTCTCAGGAATTTTATTTCGTAGACTGAGTGGCTGCCCAAACTTTAATTTCTCACAAAGGATCTGAAGACACTGAGTGGCAGTAGGTGCAAGTTTCTCCAGCATGACCTGTTTGTTAGATATCAGAGAGAGAACAGGATTTGGCTTTGCAAAGGTGCCAGATTGCATATTCTTAAGTCTTATATATTGCTGGAGCCGGTCCGCAGTAAAAAAAACAGCCATAGAGTGTCCGGGAACCTTCACACAGACTTTTATTAGTCAGGGCTGCTTCTTGGTGAGAGTTGTATTTCACCACAGCCATATTCTTTATGTCGAATAAAAGGACTGGCATAGAGGGAGACCATATCTACTCCTCTGGCTGTCATTTCTCCACCACCAGGTTCGGGCCATTGTCACAAACAACAATGCCTGGCTGTATGTTCAGTGGTGAGAGCCACAGATCTGTCTGCTCTGTTACAGCTTTCAACAACTCTTCAGCGGTGTGCGGTTTGTCACCTAAGCATAAGCATAATATCTTCAGCACAGCCTATTGCTGCTAGGCCAAGGCAGTGCTGCAGTGCTTCCAGCTTGCAACTGATGTGGTAATTTCGGTGATGGAGGCTAAAGAGGAGGAGATGCAGGAGCTGTACAATGTGATTAAATTGAAGTTACATTGGTGAGTCTGGTTTTTATACTAAAGATCCTGCTGTGTTTTTATATTAGATTTTTTTTGTTTTTAACGTCTCTTCAAATGTGTATTGGAGTGCATTCTAATTTTTGCCAACCCTTATATACAAGTTATTACCCTGGATAGAATTTTTCTTAAAAAAATTTCAGGAAAATTCATTTTAGCTTGGTTTTTGTGCATTTTATTGTCAGTCTGAAAAAGTGGTGTAGTACTCTGACAACATTGTTCACAGATATGCTATTTGTCAGTGACCAACTGTGAATAGGTTTGAACACACAACTGGCATACTTTAAATGAAGTATAATATTTGACACGCTCCAAAAAATGTCTGTATTATTAGGGCTGTAATATTGGATCACGTCTTTTGGCCACGGTTTCAGTCAGTCACCTAATAGTATGGCATTTGTCAGCGACCTAGTGTCAATAGTTTGAAACAACATACACCTGGTAGACTTTAAATGGAGCGTAATATCTAACACGTTCCCAAAAATTTCTGTATTATTGCGACAGTAATATGGGATCAAGTCTGATGGCCACAGTTTCAGGCAGCTGACTTTAAATATAGTGTAATATTTGGCACACTCCACAAAATATGGGATCACGTCTGATCATGGAAAAGTTTCTCTGCTTCCACAATAAAGTAATGCAAATATAATCAAAAAAATCTGGCTGTATTCTGCTAACAAGAAAATGGAGCAGTAAAATGGTGTACTCTGGATTGCTTTTTAAGAAAATAATGAGGATTAAGAGCAAGAAAAAAAAAATAGCCCAGATATGTAGGACTACATGGATATCTGTAACAGCAGCAGCAGACAGAATGTGCAATGGTCCCTATTGTTCTGTATACACTGTCCACACACCCTGCCTGCCTAACTCCTGCTATCACCAGTAATATATGCAGCTGGATTAGTCCTCAGAAGGACTGTTAGTTCAGATGGATATATATCTTGCTGTGTAACACCTATACCTAACTAATAAACTGGCAATCCTCTCCCTAGCTCAGAAGAGTCTCTCCTTACTCAGCCTCTTTCTGGGCTAGAGTGTCACGAGCATAGGGCCAGCGGGTTTTATATAGATCCCATGAAGCTATGCAGCCTGCTAATAACTGTAATGCCACAACCAACATGGCTACAGCATTACAGTGTGTGGCAAGCAATCCCTGCATGTTAATTGGCTGTCTCGCTCATCACTAGTAATCATATGACTTTTTGTTTTTTTGTGGATTTTTTATTAATTTTATTGCTACACTTTTACAGTATTTATTTTCTATTAAAGTTGTGCGCTTGTAAAATCATTTTGTTCGCTTTAAAAATAATTTTTACTAGGGGGTATGTCTGAAAACTAGTGATGAGCGAGCATGTTCTGTTAATCCTTTCGGCGATCATGCTTGGGTGCTCGCCGAGTATTTTCGGTGTGTTCGAATTTCATGTTTGAGTCACTGTGTGTGCATGATTTGTGACTGTTTGACAGCTTTAATACATGTGAGGAATGCAAAACCAACAGGCATTCCTCACATGTATTAAATCTGTCAAACAGTCGCAAATCATGGAAACACAGTAACTCAAACATAACATTCTAGCACGCAAAAGATACTCGGCGAGCACCCGAGCATGCTCGACTAAAAGGTTAACAGAACACGCTCGCTCATCACTACTGAAAACTTGTCAATTAGGTAGTGTTCTGTTAGTAAAATATAAAATTACATAGGAATTGACATATGTCTACTCTAAAGTTTGCTGTAGACTTTAGAGACTCTAGCTGTCAGGTCTTATATATTCATGCTTTGTTCAACTTCTGCAGACCTTAAAGGGAGTCCTTCATCACATTTGACCAATCAAAACTATTAATATGGGCATACAGGTTATAGAATCCTGAAAAACGTCATACCTGAAGGTCTCATATAAGATGCTTTGTTGTTGAGAAATGATCTTTTATCATTATATGTAAATGACCTCTTCCGGGCCATGAATGCTATATTATATAGCACTGTGTATTAGTAATTACTCATTTTGCCCTTCTACCTAACTAATTCTTCTTTTACATTAGGTCTATGACATCACATGATTAAAAACTGACTAGCTGAATCCTTCTAAGCATTACATAGAAACAGGAGGTCAAGTTTCCCTATATGAGTCATGAGTCACTGCAAAAGTCCCTGGCTAGGGGAAGGAAGGAGCACCTGGGTCAGGAGTTGAAGAAGGGAATGATAAATGCAGGGAAAAGAGACTTCCTATTTGTACATAGAGCAAAGAATATAGGAAAATAGAAGAATTTGCTGGGTAGAAAGGCAAAATTAACAATTATAAGTACACAGTTTGTAACACTAATGTTGGCCTCCATGCAGAGTCTCCGACATACTCATCGCCCCGGCCATGCAGTGATCTCCCCATCTCTTGCTTCCTGCTCTCAGCATCCTGCGCAAGTGCTCCTAGTGCATGTGTCCTCCCCTCTTCTTTAAGGGGCAGCGTGCACACTGTGATAATGCCACCAGCGAATATCTGGGAGCCATTTAGTATAAAATGCACCCTCCCCAGAAGGGAGGTGCCTGAGCGTCATTCTCCCTTGTTAGTTTGTGTTCAAATAGTGAGTTGCCTGGTCCCTGTCCTGTTTCCTGAACTGTTTCCCATGTAGCCTGATTCCGATCCCCTGGGCCTGTTAGGCCAGGATCTGAATTCAAACCTTAAACCTGTAACAGCATCAGTGGTCCCTGAACACTGACACCACTCCCTGCGGTACCTGTGCCTAAAGTCACACCTGCAGCTCCTGAAGCCTGACACCACACCCGACGGAACCTGTGTCTAAAGCCGCACCTGAAGTCTGAAACTGCTCCGGCAGTAACTGAACCCTAGAGCCACATCAGTGTTACCTGAATCTGAAACAGTTTCAGCAGTACTTGAACCAGCACCAGTGTCTGTCTGGTTAGAATTCCTGAGTATATACTGTCAGAGAATGTTCCAGTATCCAAATCCAGCCCTGTCTGTGACTCTATGTCAGCATCTGTTCTACCAAGGATCCAGAACTTGTATAGTCTGAACAAAGTCTAAATCCTGTCCTGCCAGATACTCCGAGTTCAGTCCATGTCTGCGAGTCTGAAACCTTGGGTCAGCAGTCACAGTTCCTGGGGACTGACTAGGAGTGGTATCTGGCTGCTACCTGAAGCTCAAGACTGACACCACCATTAGGAGCTCCAGTGAAACCAGGTAGCTACTTAGCACCACCCCTACAGTGTCCATTTTAGGACATGATCAGATATCAAATTCAAACATCAAAATGATGTCAGTTTGAGGCTAAATACCCTGTCTGAGAACTGATTTTGACAAGTGATTCTGACAAGTAATTCTGATGAGTGATTTTGACAAATGATTTTGACGAGTGATTTTGATTGCTGATTCTGACAAGTGATTTTGAAGAGTGATTTTGACGAGTGACTTTGATGAGTGACTTTGACAAGTGACTTTGACAACTGTAATAATAATAATAAAAAAAGTAACTGTTCGCTGACGGGACTTGAACCCAAAATTCTCTGTCTCAAGGCCAGTGCACTAACCACTAGCTATAAACTCAGTTGTAGAAACCTAGGAGTTCTTTTTGGTTATATGATTTTCAGTGCAAAACTCATTTGTCTAAAACTCATTGGGACTTATGCACAGACTGCAAGCAAGCAAAATTCAAATGATGTTTGGATTTGATGTGTGAGTCTGATGTGTGACTTTCTTCAAACATCAGAATCAGAATCACAATGACTTTTAGTCACCCTGAGTATTTTTATGGTTGATCTCATAAGACAAGAAAAGCTATCAGCTAGTATCACTTGGCTGGATTGCTCAATGGTAAGGCATCAGCCTCTGAAACTACAGTGTTAGAGTTCAAATCCTGATAGGAATAAGAATTTTTTTTTAATTATGTCTATTTAGCACACAAATTACAGGGGTGTTTTACTTTTAATATCTGACACTCTGATTGTCATCCTGACGTGTTAAGAGTTTCAGACACGCTGTCTATTTGCATGGTAAATTACATAGCCAAAGTAAATTGGGAGTCACTAATTTACTACATATCTATTTACAAGTGAATATATTTGCATAATTTCTTAAAGGGGTCTAATGATAAAATGTCTTTATTGTACATTTTTATTTCCATCCACCCAAGTACTGGCTGCAAACTCCCATCATTTGAATTTGGCTTGCTTGCAGTCTGTGCATATGTCCCAATGAGTTTTAGACAAGTTTGCACTGAAAATCATATAACCAAATAGAACTCCTAGTTTTTAGCAGCTGAGTTTAAAGCTCAATGGTTAGTGCACTGGATTTGGGACACAGAATTTTGGGTTCAAGTCCCATCAGCGAACAGTTCCTTTTTTTTATTATTATTATTACAGTTGTAAAACTCACTTGTCAAAGTCACTTGTCAGAATCACTTGTCAAAATCACTCATCAGAATCACTTGTCAAAATCACTTGCCAGAATCACTCATCAAAATCACTCTTCAGAATCACTCGTCAACACTCGTCAGAATCACTTGTCAAGATCACCTGTCAGAATCACTCATCAGAATCATTTGTCAAAATCACTTGTCAGAATCACTTGTCAGTATCACTTGTCAGACAGGGTATTTAGCCTCAAACTGACATCATTCTCATGTTTGATTTTGATATCTGATCATGTCCTAAAATGGACACTGTACACCCCTCATATGTAAGCCGCCTCCGTGGCACAGTCAGTTCATGAACCACGTGTGCCACTCACATGCCTTGCACAGTGCTATATAATAAGATGATTGCAATATGTTAAAAGGATAAAATCTTTGATGGGAGTGCTTCTTTAATACAATTCATCATCTCAAAATTATAATGCCATGAAACAGTCACGCCCCAAACACTACAAAGTTCATAGTATAATGAAATCAAAGGCACACGGGTTTCTCAATTTCCTTATTTTTTGTATCCAAAAAAGAATAATAATTCTATTTTCCAATTTTCAATGGTATCATAGTGTAACGTAATCCAGATATGACACAACGTGAATGAGGCAGAAATTTCATTCTGAGTTAGGACTGGTAGAGACACTGTGATAATCACCTGCACCTAAGCAATGATGTTTATTGCAAGCATGCAATAATTTGTCATCTTCCTCCCTAAAAGCTAAGCACCATGTGACACCCAGCACGAATCGTGAAACAGGAATTTAACACATTTAAAAAAATTGTAAGACTTGTTATGTATACTGATAGTTAGAAAATCCTTCTATGAAATCTTAAGTAATTCCTTTAAAATTCAGAATATTCTATGTATTACATAATAATGATGGTCACTATACCTGCAAATCTATTAGGTGTGGAATAACTGCATAAAAATGTAGAAATATTAGAGAAATACATTAAAGTTACAGTTTTTGTTCATGCCCTTAGGGCTAACTGTGCTTAGCGAATATATCCAAAATACTTCTCAGTGAAATAAATACCTTCGAAGTTGTGCAGTCATGAGTTGTAATCTTCTCCAGAATCATCCATTTTAACTCAAATGTTTTATGTCTAGATTCTCAAAAATGTCTTGCAACGTTAATCTCATTAAACTTTCTAGAAGAAGTTCCTCCTTCCTTCTTTTTAGATTTTTCCTCTATCTGTAATTTTTTCTTCTCATCAAAAATCTTAATAGCTGATTATTGTTCTGTGAGAAGGATCCTAATTTGCATTGAAATCTGCATTTTAAAGAATAGCTGACATTACTGCTGTTACGTGTAAAAAAAAACATGTGTTGGTAATTTCTTTCCTGAACAGAGATGGGATACATGATCTCCTCTATTAATCAAGTTACAGTTTTGACAATTGAGGCATGGAAAGGTGCCAACTTTTTTTGTTTGATGAAATACTTGTTCTCAACGTCTGGGTACACTCCGGGATGTGATATGTATACTTTCAAATTCACCATTAGTGTTGAGCCACCCCCGTAGAGTTCGAGTTCGGTTCGGTTCGTCGAACACCCGTATGTTTGCCGAACTGTTCATCGAACTGTTCGTCGAACACCTTCGAACACCGTTAAAACCAATGGCAGGCAAACAAAAACACATAGAAACACATAGAAAACACATAGAAAACACTTCAAAGGTGTCCAAAAGCTGACAAACTGCTCAGAAGACACAACTAACACATGGAAAAGTGACAAGTACATATAGTCATGCGAAAAGAAAAGAGGTGGAGGAGTAAAAAGAGGGGGAGACACAGATATAGGCATGTCATGCCCTTCTAAAACCAAAAAAGGGTGAAGCCGACACGGCCAGTCCGTTCCTGCCCGTGCGACCTCCGTGTCGCCAGGTTTGTGCCAGAGCCGAGGTGGACCCTGACGGCCAGCGCCCCTCTCCCAAAACTGGTGCTTGTCCGCTGGTGGGTCGAGCGAGCCCCCCTGCAGTGGAGGCAGGTCTAATCTTTTTAATTTAAATTGTCTCTCTAATTTGAATGAGTACATGAGTACACTTTAAATCCTTTTACAAGGATCTATTGGAGGGCAAGTCTCATGCCAGCAGCCGCGGTAATTCCAGCTCCAGTAGCGTCCACTAAAGCTGCTGCAGTTAAAAAGCTTTTATAAGGATCGAGCTTGGCGGTCCACCGCAAGGTGTCCTACCGCCAGTCCCAGCCCCTGTGCCTTGGGGTGCCTAACCCCGATGCTCTTCACTGAGTGTCCCAGCGGCCCGAAGCATTTCCTTTGAAGAAATTAAGCATCCAAACTACAGGTGGTGTAGCTTGCTTAACAGCTGGGATAATCCGCTGACTAGCAGACACTGCTACTAGGCACAAAGTATTTCCTGGGCTACATGCAGTTAAAAATTTGTAATTAGATACTCTTCTTGGATGCTGAGAAAGCATTCCATAGAGTCTCCTGGCACGCCATATATTATTCTCTTAAAAAGCTTGGGGTAGGGGTCTAGGGGACCCTTTTATAGGCAAAATCATGGCCCTGTATCGCAATACGTCACCTAGGCTGAAGATAAATGGAACATTTTCATCACCTTTCATAATCACCAGTGGGACAAGGCAGGGATGTCCTCTGTCCCCTCTCTTATACATCCTAGTGACGGAGCACCTGCTCTCATCAATTCGCCATAACCCCAATATTAGGTGAATTGAGGTGGGAGGCACCGAGTACAAGTGCTCTGCATTTGCTGATGATGTCCTAGTATATATCACTCAATTACATATATCCATCCCTGCTGTTATGGCTGAAATAGATCACTTTGTTGCATGGTCAAATTTTAAAATCAATGCAGCGAAGTCTGAGGCCCTCGATGTCTCCTTCTCCACATCCATACAGGATTCCATCTAGTCCAACTTTCCCTTTGCCTGGCCCTCACAGGGTATCAAATACTTAGGAATTCCTATTCATAGAAACCTCTCCCGTCTATGTTATCTTAATTTTGGGCCCTTTATTGAACAACTCCATACAGACCACGGTTGGCAAGTTAGAACTGTAAGATTCACTACGTGAACCACTGGTGTTTTGTGGAAAAGCACATGTACACTGTGTTTCAAATTATTATGCAAAAAGTGTTTAGGAGTGATAAGGTAAGAATTTTTTTGTTTGTCAGTTAAACTCATTGATGGTGATGTGTGTCAGGGCTCTTTATATCACTCTAAGCAATTGCAGACACCTGTGCTAATTAGTTTGGCAGGTGTGTCCAATGAAAGGCAAGACTACTTAAAAAGGCTGTCCCACATTATTAAGCAGACTACATTTTCTGCCAAAATGGGAAAGAAAAAGGATGTGTCGGCTGCTGAGAAGCAACAAATTGTAGAGAGTTTAGGTCAAGGAATGACTACAATCAACATTGCCAAGACACTTCATCCTGATCATCGCACAATCAAGAAGTATGTAGCTGATTCACAATACACACGTGTGCGTGCTGATAAGGGAGAATTGAGGACTCTTTCCTACAGTCAATTACGTCAGGTTAAAAGAGCAGTGGCAAAAAAGCCTTGTCATAGCAGCAGACAAGTTTTTGAAGCTGCTGGTGCCTCCAACGTCCCCCGAGCAACAAGATGCAGGGTCCTTCAGAGGTTTGCAGCAGTGCGTTAAGCCATCCTGTCGACCTCCTCTATCCACTGTACACAAGCAGAAACAGCTCCAGTGGGACAACAATACATGAAGACTGACTTCAAAACTGTTTTGTTCACCGAGGAGTGCCGTGCAACGCTCGATGGTCCAGATGGATGGAGTGGAGGATGGCTGGTTGATGGACACCCCATGCAAACACGGCTACGGCGCCAACAAGGAGGAGGTGGAGTAATGTTTTGGGCTGGAATCATGGGGAGAGAGATTGTCGGCCCCTTTAGGATCCCTGAAGGGGTAAAGATGAACTCGATAATGTATGTTTAGTTTCTCAAACAGCACTTCCTGCCATGGATCAAGAAGAAGAACCGTGTATTCCACAGCAAGATCATTTTCATGCATGATAATGCACTCTTTCATGCTGCACATAACACATCTGCATCTCTGGCTGATATGGGCATAAAAGGGGACAAACTTATGGTGTGACCCCCATGCTCCCCTGACCTCAACCCCATTGAGAACCTCTGGAGCATCATCAAAAGGAGTGTCTATGATGGCGGGACGCAGTTCACATCTAAGCAACAGCTCTGGGAGGGTATTCTGTCCTCATGCAAAACAATTGAAGCAGAAACCATCCAAAACCTGACAAATTCAATGGACGAGAGAGTTCAGAAGCTCCTTTCAAACAAGGGGTCCTATGTGCAAAACTAACAACACCTATAATGAAGTTTTGAGTGGAAAACTGTTTGATTTCAGTTTCTAATAACCTGCTAATGCTTATAATTTCAAAAATGACCATTTTTTTGTTCTTTATTAAAATGAAAAGGTTGATCGAAGAGTGTGGGGGATCTAAGAGTGTGGCAACCCAGTAGTCAGAATTATTTCGAATTCTGACAATCTGAGGGTCATGTTGCAGGTAGTGCAGCAAGAAGGCACTCATGTGTCTTGCGAATCTAGGAGCCCCAAAATTATTTTCCGGGCTAGATGCAGCTAAAAATTATTATTAATTTGAAAGCTGGTGGAGCTTAGTATAGATGGCCTAATAGAATCAGTACTGCAAACTGCTAAAAGGCCCAAATTTTTTTCCAGCCAACATACAGATAAACATGATTAGTAATTTTAAATCTGGTGGAGTTTAGTATAGATGGCCTAATAGAATCAGTACTGCACACTGCTACAAGGCCCAAATTAGTTTCCAGCCAATATACAGATAAACATGATTAGTAATTTTAAATCTGGTGAAGTTTAGTATAGATGGCCTAATAGAATCAGTACTGCAAACAGCTACAAGGCCCAAATTATTTTCCAGCCAAGATACAGATAAACATGATTAATAATTTTAAATCTGGTGGAGTTTAGTATAGATGGCCTAATAGAATCAGTACTGCACACTGCTACAAGGCCCAATTAATTTTCTAGCCAAGATACAGATAAACATGATTAGTAATTTTAAATCTGGTGGAGTTTAGTATAGATGGCCTAATAGAATCAGTACTGCACACTGCTACAAGGCCCAAATTATTTTCCAGCCAAGATACAGATAAACATGATTAGTAATTTTAAATTTGGTGGAGTTTACTATAGATGGCCTAATAGAATCAGTACTGCACACTGCTACAAGGCCCAAATTATTTTTCAGCCAAGAAACAGGTAAACATGATTAGTAATTTTAAATCTGGTGGAGTTTAGTATAGATGGCCTAATAGAATCAGTGCTGCACACTGCTACAAGGCCCACATTATTTTCCAGCCATGATACAGATAAACATGATTAGTAATTTGAAAGATTAAAACGGTTGGTGAGGTGATTTTAACAAATCATCAAGCTTTTTCTCTCCCCAGGATGACACAGGGGTAGAAAAGTGATTTCGGATCCATGTTTTGTTCATCTTTATGAACCTGAGTCTGTCCACATTATCAGTGGAGAGCCGCGTGCGCTTATCTGTCAGCACACCAACAGCAGCGCTGAACACACGTTCAGACAGAACGCTGGCTGCGGGGCATGACAAGATCTCCAAGGCGTAAGTGGCGAGCTCCGGTCATTTATCCAGATTGAAAGCCCAAAAAGAGCAAGGGTCCAGTGACACAGTCATGGCTTCAATGTTTACTTGGAGATTATCCTGACCCATCGTCTCTAGGCGTTGACTATGTGTCAGACTTCTTGTCTCCTGTGGCCTTGCAAAGGACGGGCTAAAAAAGTGGTGAAATGATTCCGCAAAATTGATGTTACCAGCAGATACTGTGTTTCTGTTACATTTTAAGTGCTGAACACTCGACGGTCCCATGGTTGGCAAGTTGGAACTGTGAGATTCACTACGTGCACCACTAGTTGGAACTGTGAGATTCACTACCTGCACCACTAGTGTTTTGTGGAAAAGCACATGTAAGATTCTGCAACTGCTCTGCTGATGCTCCTGCATGCGTGCATCCCTTTCTAAGGCAGGAATAATTTCTGCAAATTTACTTTTGTACCGGGGATCTAACAGTGTGGCAACCCAGTAGTCAGGATTATTTCTAATTCTCACAAATCGAGGGTCATGTTGCAGGTAGTGCAGCAAGAAGGCACTCATGTGTCTTGCGCATCCAGGAGCACCAAGTCCCTGTTGTGTTGGTGGCGAGGTAACAATCATTCTTCCTTCCTCTGCCCTATCCCCCCAACTTCGCACAACAGAAATGTGATCAAGGTCTCCCTAATCTGATGAGTCTTCCATCAGTTCGTCCTCCACTTCTTCCTGGGCTCCTGCACCTTCCTCACTAGTTTGGCTGCCACCATGGGCCCTGGTAAAACCATCTCCCCCACCCTCACATGCCTGCCACCTTGGTGCTGCCGACCGTCTGGACCTTGCAGATGTTAGCCCTTCCGCATGCAACTCCTCCTCCTCTACTTCCTCCACCTCCTCTTGCGCCACCACCTGACTCCGAATTCTGTTTAACATGTGCTCCAGCATGTATATCACCGGAATAGTCATGCTGATATTGGCTTCATCAGCACTAAACAACTTCGTCACCATTTCAAAACTGTGCAGAAGGGTGCATAGGTCCCTGATCTGAGACCACTTCTCCAGCGTGATTTGCCCCACCTCTGGATCTCGTTGGCCCAGGCTATATGTCAGAACGTATTGCACCAGGGCTTGTCGGTGCTGCCACAGTCGCTGCAACATGTTCAGAGTTGAATTCCACCGTGTAGGCACATCGCATTTTAGCCGGTGAAGTGGCAGGCCCAACGACTTCTGTAGAGATGTAAGTCGCTGAGCTGCGGGATGCGAACGGCAGAAGTGAGCACACAGCGACCGTGCCCTCTGCAGAAGGCCATCTAGTCCGGGATAGTGGGCTAAAAATTGCTGGACGACCAGGTTCAACACGTGAGCCATACAAGGCACGTGTGTGACATTGCCCCGGCGAAGGGCCGCACCCAGGTTTGCAGCATTGTTGCACACGGCCTTCCCTGGTTTCAGGTCCAGTGTAGTCAACCATTCATGAAACTGGTTCTCCAGAGCTGACCACAACTCCTCAGCTGTGTGACACACATTTCCCAGACATTTCAAAGTAAAAACCGCCTGATGACATTGAGCCCTGCTACCAGCATAGTAAGGAAGTGTGCAGGATCCCTTCTGTGCAGTTAGAAAGCTTGTGGCATGACCAGACAGGCTTTGGGTGCTCGTGGAGGACCGAGAGGAGGTTGAGGAGGCAGAAGCAGTGGAGGAACTTTGAGATAAAGAGGATTGACACACAACTCGTGGGGACGGCAAGACTTGGACAGCAGCCCCTTGTCCTGCTGTCACCATAGTTACCCAGTGCCCAGTCAGCGACATGTAACGCCCCTGTCCATGCCTACTCGTCCAAGTGTCTGTGGTGAAATGCACCCTGTCACACACAGAGTTTCTCAATGAAGCGGTGATGTTGTGTGCGACATGCTGGTGGAGCGCAGGCACAACTTTCTTTGAGAAGTAGTGCCGACTGGGCATCTGGTACTGGGTCACTGTGACGGACAAAAGGTCTCGAAAATCCTCTGTGTCCACCAGGCGGAAAGGCAGCATTTCTGTAGCCAAGAGCTTGCAGATGGTGAAATTCAACCTGTTAGCTTTCTCATGGCTAGGAGCAAATGGTCTTTTACTTGTCCACATCTGAGGGACCGAGGGCTGGCTGTTGTGCTTACACGGGGTTGAGAAGGGTGTCCCCGGCAAACTGCTGGTCTGTGAGGAAGATGCAGGCGGACATGTTAGTTTGCCTTGACCCAAAGGTGGTGCTATCGATGTCAGACAGCGCTGAACACCAGCTGGTGTTTCCACCTCCAAAGAAAATGATGACTTGCCAATCACGCTGGCTGTTGCGGGTAAAGATGTGGCAGGTCTGCGTTCCGTGTGACTGCTGTCCCCCCAGTCACAGAGGATGAAGAGGCCACGGATGCCCAAGATGTGGCAGACGGTGGTTGGCCCGGCCGGCTAGGCCGCATTGTGGCACAGTGAGCTTCCCACTGCAACTTATGCTTCATATCCATGTGCGGGTTCATGCAGGAACTACTCATACTATGTATTTTTTGGCCTCTACTTAGCTTTTGCTGACAAATGTTACAGATAACACGAGTTGGGTCATCCTTATTGATCTGGAAAAATGCCCAGGCTATGCAAGGCTTAGCACCCATGCGACCTGTAGAGCAACCACGACTAGTGGTCAGAGGCAGAGTTGTGTTTGAGGATGCAGTTCTTGACGTGCTTCCAGTACTACGTCTCTGGCCAGTAAGGCGCAACCTGACCTCATCGTCACTAGCATCCTCCTACACCTCCTCTGCTGACCTCATCGACTGGCTGACTGTGGGTTGACAGTAAGTGGGATCTCCAACCTCGTCATCATCACCCTGTGTGTTATCACACCCGTCGTCCTCAGAGCCAACCTCTTCTTGCCCTGACAAAAAACTCAAGTTGTCGCTCCAATCAGGTATTTGAGTCTCATCATCGTCTTCCTCATTGTCTCCACCAACAGGAGTGACAGTTTGGGAACGAGGGTCTACATTATGGTCAGAACGTTCTGCGTCTGGTCATGGATCCGACTCATAAAGATTCTGGGCCTCAGTGCAGATCATTTCCTCGTCTGGATTCACAGAAGCTCTGGAGCCGACCTCTGATTCCCAGGCTATAGTATGAGTAAAGAGCTCTGCAGACTCAACCATCTGTTCTACCCCATACTCAGACGGGCAGCTGGAGACTTGGGAGCTGTGAGGAAGCAAGTGCAATTGGGGTGACACCTCTGAGGACTGGAGTATTTGTGATGTTGAAGTTGAGGTGGAGGAGAGCCCACTTAAAGCAGCACTTGATATCCGTTAAAGCACCTGCTGTTTTTGTGCCTCATCTCGAATTTGTAGCGATTGGCGTGGCCGTAAGAAAGGGTTCTTATCACATTGTCTGCTAAAAGAAGTAGACATCTTAATTTGGCTTGAAGATGGTCTTTCTTCTGCCGATGTTACTGTTGCTTTAACACCTACCCCATGGACACAACCTTTTTTTCCCTTCCCAACACGCCTATTCCCCTTTCCACAAGCAGCAGGCCTTTTTCCACTCATTTTGGTGGTTAACTAATTGACAACTCTGGAGTTGTTTGCACAAAAAACAATGGATGGGAACCGAGCAGAGCTGAGTGGCCAAACTATGGTATTAGCCGAAAAGTATTGGCTGGGTTAGATGCAGTAAAACAATTTTATTACACACACGGGAGGTGGAGGTTAGTATAGATGGACTAATAGAACAAGTCCCACACACTGCTTCAAGCCCAAATATTTTTTCAGTGCTAGATGCAGATAAAAATTATTTTTAATTTGCAACCTGGTGGAGGTTTTTATAGATGGACTAATAGAATGATGCTATGCCCAAAAGATTTTGCTTGGCTAGGTGCAGTAAAAAAAATTGTATTCTATACACAGGTGGTGTAGCTTGCAACACAGATAGGCTACTCCACTGACTAACACACACTGCAAGAGGCCAAAATGGATTTGCTTAGCTAGATTTAGCCAAATGCTGTGAAAAAAACGTGCACAGCACTGGCACAGACCAGCCTGGCAAAAAGTGATAGGAACTGATGTAACGTAGCCCTCAAAAGGACTGCAATTACAATTATTCTTTACTCCCAACCTATCTATTTTAGAGCACAGACCTGCCTGATAAAAGTGATAGGCACTGATGTAACCTAGCCCTCAAAAGGACTGCAATTACAATTAGTCTTTACTCCCAACCTATCTATTTAAGAGCACAGACCTGCCTGATAAAAGTCGTAGGAAATGATGTAACCTAGTCCTCAAAAGGACTGCAATCACAACTATTCCCTACTTCCAAGCGATCTGTAGATTTGTGCGAAAATTGGCTTGAAATTAACACTCAAAGTATAGCGCACACAGCAACAGCGGTGCCGTCTAACACGCAGCTGCAGCAGTGAGAAAATGGTGGCTACGTGGAAAATGGCTGGGTCTTATAGGGCAAGGACATGTGACATACACTGCCAATGACACATGCCCTTGCTTGTGTGAAAAAAAGCAGTTCGCTCCGTGTGTGCGCTGCGGATAGGCTGACAGATTGCACCTCCCCACTGTAAATGCGGGAAAGAGAAAAAAAAATGGAGATCTTCATTATTTATGCAGAGATCCATCCCCTGACCCTCCCCCCGCCGCGCTGTACACTTAAACTGCATATTAACATTAATTTTCAGCATTACTGAGAAAAAATCCAGTTATGATTTTGGTGCACGAACAGTTATCGAACATAACCTCGAACAGTCAAATTTTTTTCTAATCGTTCGTGTTCGCCGAACGGCTCGAACACCACCCAAAACAGCTCGAATTTGAGATTGGCGTACAGTTCGAGTCGAACACCGCTCATTTCTATTCACCATCCATTACTGTTACATTTCAAGCCTAAGGCATCAAACAGTATCTACACAAACCATTAGAAGGTGTTTGTATGACATTGGGATGCAAGCCATACATCCAGCTACAGGTGTCCTATTGACCTCACAACACAAATATCAAAAGCTGCAATAAAATCTACCCTGTTCAGTGATGAGTCACACTTTTGTTATGGATGTTCTAGTAGCCGGAGATTAGTCTGGAGACTCCATAGGCAATGCCATGAAGTGGCTTTCACAAAAGAACATCATGCCAGTCCTGCCACTGGGAATATACTGGAGGTGGCATAATGTACGGTAGATGGACATCTCCAATCTTCATTCCAGGTACACTAACAGCTCAATGTTACATTGATTTGATCATGGAACCAGTGGTACGGCCATTTCTCCAAAGTGTCCCAGAAGCATTTGTTTAACACAATGCCAGGCCATATGTTGCTTATGCTACTGTGAGCAGCCTACATTGCCCAATCGTGCTATCATGACCTGCAGTGTCTCCAGATTTGTCTCCCATCGAGCACATCTGGGACATTGACAAATGCAAAGCAAGGTCCCATCACTGAATTTTGATAATCTTTGTGCCTAAGTGCATTCAGCGTTCTTGACCATTTCTTGGACAAAACTTAATAACCTCGATGATAACATGCCAAGGTGCGTAAGTGTGTATATTTCTGAGCATGGCACTAATGCTTGTTACTGAATAAATTAAGATGTTTTGAAAATGTTGTTTCCATTTTTTCATCATTTACAAATCATTAGCATGTCTATCAGTCCTCTAATTTCAATACTTTTCATTTTTGGTGTTGCAATTTCATTGTTAATGAGGATATATTTCTCATAATGAGAGTGATTTACAAGATTTGTCTGAGAAAATCCCTTTCAGATATCAAACATTATATACCGTAGTTTGTGAATGTACTATCTAATTTAGCTCCAAGCAGATCTACTTTGCTGATTCCTTCGTACAAAATGTTCTTGTTTTGATTTATGCACATATTTTTCGTAAAACATAAAAAAACTAAGGGATTTTATTGCTTCTTTTTCCTCCTTTAAACTCATACAGTATGTATGCTAAAATATTTGGTCAATTTTGATACAATTTAAACCCTGTCTCCTTTTTCTCTGAGACATATCACTCTTCTAGACAATTTTCAAATCTGTCCAATGAGGCCTTAAAAATGTCTAAAACACAAAATAAATTTGACACAAGGCATGTGCGCCATTTTTCGGGTACAATTTGAGATATAATTTTACATCATTTACTTTAGTACATTTCCCCAATTGCAGGGTTGGTCTGGCGTGATGCCCTTTTGATGTGTGGTGAATGAGAAGCATGTATTTTTAGGTTACGGTTGGTGTGATACATGGTGTACAATTACAGTATATAAACTGCTGTATACTTCAATCTCTCATCAACAGCAAAGGAGGAATAATACCATGTAGAATAGGAATTTCCTTCCAGGGAAAACTTTACATGCAGTCAAAGAAAAATCAAGCATTCATGCTTGCCGAAATGGGGACTCCAAAATTGAAAACATAAGAAAAGTCTTCCCCCCTTATATAATACTGACAACGTTAATACTAAGAATGCAAGTTAACTGAAAAAGGCTGAATATAGACACTACCAGGTAAAATAAATAAATAGTGTTTTTAGGGCCCCAGGAGAACATCTGAGCTTGAGTGCTACCACCAGCATGTTACCTAGATATGGAGGAGCATGTTGCTTTGCTAGAAATAAAGATATCACATCTACCAATAAGTAGTACACATAAATTTATCAAAGGCAACATAGCTGTAACATAATTTTCTATGTATGGTACTACACCTCTAAATAATATAGCCACCAAACAATACCATTGTATAAGGATTAAATATTACCACTATACTATTACAGAACAAAACTTAGTATATCAACACATCAACATTACTAATATGATTTGTATATAAAAAAAAGAAATTAGCACCACACTATGACCACATAATACCATCATATGGTGTGCAAATAATAACACCATAACACTGATCATTAGCAAAAATACTTTATCAAAACCAATATTCTCACATTCTCCCACCACTACACAAGCCACAAAGAATTTAAAGTGCTCCAGGCAATAATAATGTTCTACCCCTTCACCCCCCAATGATTTACACAATAAAAGTAACCCACATTTCTTCTTCACACAGTAATAATGCCCTCTTTAGTTCCCCACATAGTAGCAGTGCCCTTATTGTACCTTCACATAAAAATAGTGCCCCTATTGTGCTTGCATATAATAATATTTCACCTTTTTCACCCCACATATTCAATGTACCCACTCAGTGCCTCAGTAACAATGCCCTCCCGTCCATCTAGATAGTAGTAGTAATCTGTACATAGTAATAGTGATCCTCTTTCTGTGTAAATATAGAAATAGTACCTCATTTGTGCCACAAGGTATTAATAGTGTGTCTATTCTGCCCCTAGATATTAATTGTTCCCAACTTTATGCCTCCTGATAGTGTGCCACACTAAGGGTGCCACCATAGTGCCCAATATGATAGTAATGCCAGCACCAGCATTTCTGTACATTGGCAATAAAAACAAAAATAAATGTTAACTCACATCACCTAGCTCCTCCTTCTGCATGCTCATTCTTTGCATTCTCTGCATTTATATCATGAGAATTTGGATGCCATTAAAATTGATGCAGGCCACTAACTCCAAAAAGACTGTAGGGGCTAGGTAAGCTGAGCTACCACTGCCAGTAATGATATTTCTTTGAAACAAAAAAAAGATGTTTAGGATCTGAAGCCTATTGCAATTATTATAGTCTGCTCCACCTTGCTTTATCTTTCCAGGATGATACAGTTTTGCATTAATCTATTAACTTTTTTCTTTAAACTATCATTGTTTCCTGGTTACCATCAATAATTTCTAAAATAAGTGCTTAGACAAATGGATTTTTCCCTTTCTTTTTTTAAACATCTTCGAAATGCCTTTAATAACATTAACGATTAGGAAACAGTGTATGATCAATTGCATTATTGAGGTAGTATTTTAAAAATATAAAGAATCCAAAAATTCAGGGCTATTTAGATCTCCTGTCAATATTTCTACTGTTAAGAAAATGGTTTCTTTCCCATTGTTTCAGATCTATAATTCAATTCAAACATTTCATTCTAAGGCATATGCGTAACTAATGTAATGACCTTGTATTCTGTACAGGGATATGTTCCAATTGAGAAAAAGTGATATGTCCATGATGCCGTAATTGCAACAGACACAAAAGTAATGATTTTTTTAAACACATGAATACATTGAAGCAGTTATAGACATTGAAATATTTTCCTGCATTTTGTCCATTTACACCACCACCAGAGAAATGAACATTGCTGAGAAGTGAATATTTACTGCCATATTCTACAGGAAATGAAAGAGAAACATATCATATTAATAATATGCTTGTATATTCATCTACACACGTAAAAACATTATTCTAAGTAGCTGCTGCTTTGTTTTATTATACTTTGGAAGAAAATGCTATTATATTGTGACAATGTTCATAATAACTCTTGCTTATTCAGGTATAAATGTCTGATTAGATACGGAAAAAAACACTTTGTGTTATGAATACTGTGACTCCAACATTTTTCCTGCAATTTTATTAATAAGAAAACAAAAATACAACCAATTTAATTTTTTTTTGCTGATTTTACTTTCATGTATTTAGCACCAACATTCTACAAGACTTATTCTGACTGAAATTCTTATCCAATTTGCTTACGGCAAATGGGTTTAATAACCTTTAATTTATGTGCAAGTTTCATTAAATGTATTTAAAAAATATTCATAGATTTATTTCTAGAACTTTGTTGGTTGGTAGAGTTTTCTTTTAATTCCTTTTGTCACACAACTGATCTCAAAAAATGGTGATATGGAGACTGCTTAACCACTTAGTGTTGGAGCCAAATATGTCCTTAATGACCAAGCCAAATTTTACAATTCTGACCAGTGTCATTTTATGAGGTAATAACTCTGGAACGCTTCAACGGATCCCACTGATTATGAGGTTGCTCTTTCGTAACATATTGTACTTCATGATAATGGTAAAAATTTTTCGATATATGACTTGTGTTAATTTTGAAAAAAGGGAAATTTGGCGAAAATGTTGCAAATTTCAAACTTTGAATCATTATGCCCTTAAATTAGGGAGTTATGTCACACAAAATAGTTCATAAATAACATTTAACACATGTCTACTTTACATCAGCACAATTTTTGAAACAACATTTTTTTGTTATGAAGTTATAATGGTTAAAAGTGGTGTTTCTCATTTTTCCAACAAATTTACAAAACCATTGTTTTAGGGACCACATCACATTGATGACTTTAAGGGATCTATACCAAAAATGGCACCATTTAAACACTGCACCACTCAAGCTCCTCAAAACCACATTCAAGAAGTTTATTAACCCTTCATATGCTTCACAGGAACTGAAGCAATGTGGAAAGAAAAAAATGAACATTTAACTTTTTTCACAAAAAGTTTACTTCAGACTCCAATTTTTTATTTTCACAAGGGTAACAAGAGAAAATTGACCACAAACTTTGTTGTTCAATTTCCTATAAGCATGTCAATTCCCCATATGTGAGGGAAAATCAATGTTTGGGTGCACGGCAGAGTTAAGAATCACTTTTTGAACACAAAATTCGCTGGAATCTAGAGCGGACGCCATGTCGCATTTGGAGAGGCCCTTATGTGCCTAAACAGTAGAAACCCACCACAAGTGACCCCATTTGGGAAACTGGGCCCCTCATTGAACTTATCTAGATGTGTGGTGAGCAAAGTTTATAACAGCTGTAAAAATTAAAAATCAAACTTTTTCCACAAAAATGATCTTTTAGCCCCAAATTTTTTTATTTTCACTAGGGTGAGAGGAGAAAATGTACCCCAAATATTGTTGTGCAATTTCTCCTGAGTACGCCGATACCAGATATATGAAGAAAAAACACTGTTTGGGCACATGGCAGGGCATGGAAGAGAAGGAGCACTGTTTGACTTTTTGAGCGCAAAATTGTCTAGAATCGAGAGCGGACGCCATGTCGCATTTGGAGAAACCTTGATGTGCCTAATGAGTGGAAACCCCCCACAAGTTACTCTTTTTGGAAATTATACCCTTCAAGGATTTTATCAAGGGGTATAGTGAGCATTTTGAAACCAGGGATAGGACACAGAATTTCATAACATTAGGTTGTCATATTGAATATGTTGTCATTAGTGTTGAGTGCAAGTGCTCGCTACTTGAGTTTGCATTGGTTGCTTGGGTAAGCAACAAGTATTGCAGGTGATCAAGTCCCCGCCCCGCATGTTTCACAGCTGTTGGACATCCTAAAAAAAATGCAGGTATTGCCCATGTATGTCAGACAATCCCCACATGTTTTTTTTCCGCTTTATAACAGCCGTGAAACATATGGGGTGGGGACTCGAGCATGTCACTCGAGCACTTGGTTCATACCCAAGCAACCAATGTAAACTCAAGTAGCGAGCACTTGCGCTCAACACTAGTTTTTCAAAATATCCTTATCCTAGCTCCAACCCTATCCCTAATCCTAACCCTATCACAACCCTCACACAACCCTAACCCTAACACAACCCTGACCCTAACACTATCACAACCTTCACCCTAACAACAAAGAATGTAAAAAATATATATATTTTAGAATTTTTATCTAACTAAAAGAGTGACAAAGCCATCATGTGTCTCCAACACCTGTGGCTGGAGCAGATCTATGCCCAGGGCAGTAAACCAGTTAAATCCCACTGTCAATCACTGACAGAAGCATTTATTTTGCACCGGAAGGGAAAGTGAGTCATTCGAAGTGCCTTTCTGCTCACCTGTGACGTGATTGGGGGCACTGGTGGGTTGCCATGACAGCAGGGGGTCTTCTGAAGACCCCTGTGCCTGTCAGTAAAATCTTTCTGTGAAAACCAGCAGTCAGCTGGCATTCATAGGAGGCTGATAGGAAGCGATCAGTCGATTTCAGCTTCAAGTCCTCTAAAAGACTATTAAAAATAATAAAAAAGTTAAAAACGTTTTTAAAATACAAAAAAACCCTCCAAAGTTCAAATCCCCCTTATTAAAAAATAAAATAATAGAAAAAACTACACATATTTAGTATTGCTGCATTTGTAAAAGTCTGATCTATCAAAATATAAAATCAATTATTCTGATGAGTAAACGGCATAATGAGAAAAAAATAGAAACGCCAGAATTCCGTTTTTGGTCAGCTGCAATATTGCAATAACATGCAATAAGAGGTAATCAAAACATTGCATCTACCCCAAAATGGTATCAGTAAAAATGTCAGCTCAGTGAGCAAAAAAATAAGTCCTCACACAACCCATGACCTGAAAATTTAAAGCATTACGGTCTTGGAAAATATCGACACAAGCAAAACATTTTTGCAAATTTTTGCAAATTTATGACAATTTTTCACCACTGAGGGTATGTGCACACGATGCAGAAATGCTCAGGATTTTTTCCTGAGCGTTTCTGCATCTCCCTGGCAGGAAAAAATGCATGCGGATTGTACATGCATTTTCCTGCCAGGGACATGCGGAAATGAAGCGGTCTTCACTTTCATTTCCACATGCGGGTTGACAAGCGCTTCCCAAGCGATTTTAGCATCACTTGGAAAGTGCTTGTCAACTTCACACTATATAAATCCATGCAACCGGCATGGATTTATATAGTGTGTGAGTGTCAAAAAATAAAAAAATAAATATATACTTACCCTCCGATGGCCCCCGGTGTCCTGCTTCCCTCTGTAACGGCTGCCGGCAGTGTAAAACTGAAGGACCTGCCGACGTCAGAGTCACGTGACCCGTCACATGACTCTGACATCAGCGTAGGTCCTTCATTCAGGCGCGAAGTGCCCGGGAAGCCAGGAGGACGCAGCGCGGGACGCCGGAAGGTAAGTATATATATATTTTTTTTATTTTATTCTTTTTTTTTAATGGTACCTGGGTCTGGATGAGAGTCCTCTCATCCAGACCCGGGTACTATCCGCACATTAGAACGCATGGAATGCGCATCTACATATACAGTGATGCGGATTCTATGCGTTCTAATGCAAGTCAATGGCGGCGAAAAAGCAGCGTTTCCGCAAAATTAATGGACATGCTGCGGACTTTTGATCGCAGCGTTTACGCTGCGGAAAAATCCACATCATGGGCACAGCACATGCGGATTTCCATTGGGGAACATTGCTGCCCTTCTACCATGCGTTTTTAATGCGTTTCCGCGGCGCTTCCGTAGCTGCAGAAACGCCACGGAAACGCATTAAAAACGCATCGTGTGCACACAGCCTTACAGTGTCATGTAAAAGTTTGGGCACCACTGGTCAAAATTACAGTTATTGTGAACAGTTAAGCAAGGTGAAGATGAAATGATCTATAAAAGGCCTAAAGTTAAAGATGACACATTTCCTCTGTATTTTAGGCAAAAATATATTTATATTGTCATTTTTTACAAATATAGTTAGGTAAGGCCAGGTTATGCAAATTTCCCAGCTTTGTAAAAACCCAGTCTCCTGTAACCTTGTGCCAAAAAACATCAGCCATGGGTTCTTCTAAGCAGCTGCATAGCAATCTGAAAATGAAAATGGTGGAACCCCACAAAGCAGCAGAAGCCTATAAGAAGATAGCAAAGCATTTTCAAGTTGCCCTTTCCTCAGATCGAAATGTAATTAAGAAATGGCAGTTAAGATGAATAATGGGGTCAAGGTAAGGTCTGGAAGACCAAGCAAAATTTCAGTGAGAGCTACTCGTAAGATTACTAGAGAGGCAAATCAGAATCCCTGTTTTACTGCAAAAGACCTTCAGAAAGATTTAGCAAACTGTGGAGTTGTGGTACATTGTTCTACTGTTCAGAGACACTTGCACAAATATGGCCTTCATGGAAGAGCCATAGAAGAAAACCTTCCCTGTGTCCTTACCATAAAATTTAGCATCATGAGTATACAAAAGAACATCTAAACAAGCCTGATGCATTTTGCAAACAAGTTCTGTGGACCAATGAGGTTAAAAAAGAACTCTTTGGCCACAATGATCAAAGGTATGTGTGGAGATGAAAGGGCACAGATTTTCAGGAAAAGTATATCTTGCCAACCATTAAGCATGGGGGTGGATCAATCATGCTTTGGTTTTGTGTTGCAGCCAATGGCACAGGGAACATTTCATAGGTAGAGGGAAGAATGGATTCAATGAAATATCAATAAATTATTCTTGCAAACATAACACCATCTGTAAAAGAAAGCTGAAGTTGGAGAGTTGATGGCTTCTACAAATGGATAATGATCCTAAACCTACGTCAAAGTCCACAATAGACTACATCAAAAGGTGCAAGCTGAAGGTTTTATAATGGCCTTCACAGTCCCCTGATCTGAACATCATTGAAAATCTGTGGCTAGACCTCAAAATAGAAATGCATGCAAGACTACCCAGGAATCTCACAGAACTGAAAGAATTTTCCAAGAAAGAATGAATGAAAATCCCTCAAACAATAATTGAAAGACTTTTGTCTGGCTACAAAAAGCATTTACAAGCTGTGAAACTTTCAAAAGGGGGTGCTACTAGGTACTAACCATACAGAGTGCCCATCTTTTGCATCGGCCCATTTTTCTTTTTGTAATTTTTAAAATGTAAAAGATGAAAAATATATATATATTTTTTTGCCTAAAATACAAAGGAAATGTGTCATCTTTTACTTTTGGCCTTTTAGAGATCATTTCATCTTCAACTTGCTTAACTGTTCACAATAACAGTAATTGTGACCAGGGGTGCCCAAATTTTTACAAGCCACTGTAAATAAAAAAAAATGCATTTTTGATATGAGTATAATCATACTGACATGGAGAATCATATTGCTAGGTCAGTTTACCGTATAGTGAATATGGTAAATAAAAACCCAAAAAACAATTGTAAAATTGCACTTTTTTTGCAATTTCAATACACTAGGAATTTTGTTCCCGCTTTCCATTGCATCACATGATAAAATGAATGGAATTACTCAAAAGTAAAACTTATCCCTAAAAACAACCCCTTGTTCGGCTAAATTGATAGAAAAATAACAAATATATGGCTCTTGGAAGAAGGTAGGAGGAAACAAAAACAAAAAAATGGAAAATGGCCATTGCGTGAAGGGAATGATTGTGCTCACCTGGAGTTTATTTGAAAAACAAAAAATGACATTGTAATGACATATAAATCAAATTTGCATAATAAATTGAAATGCGGTGTAGTGTGTCGCCACGGGGAGCCAACTTGTGAAGCAAAATATTAGCTGGACTGTGCTTTCTTATAACAACTCCTTCAATAGCAAGTGAAGTGAACTTTATTCCATTCAATCACGTAGGCCCTAAACCTGCTTGCTTCATAAGGAGATGAAACTTCCTGCGCCTCATGCAAAATACTAAGTTTATCCTATTCTGTGAACATCCACTGTGCCTTTAAGAGAAACTGTAACCTGTTTTATTCGTCAGTAAAGAAGTTTTATGTTTGCAAGATTACATGTGTGTTTGGTTGCTTCCAATTGCACTAAAGTCACAATTGTTCAAACATCTGTACCCAGATATCACCTATACAGTAGAGCCCCTGGGGGGGTCCTATACCATTTAGGAAAGTGTCACCTCTTGCTATTGTTGTGGACACAAGGGAATTGTTTAGGAGTCCAGCAACTTACTTCACCTATTGTGATATTACCCTCTGCAAACATGGGAACTGAATGTCCCAGCTGGCCGCTCTGAAACATTTGGCGCCCCCCACGTGCTTCACCACAGTTTTTGGCATCACTATCAAGATTCATCTGTGTGATCATATTAGAGGCTGTGTCCAATTGTGAACAGTCGCCTCTACATCATGAGCAACCCCAGCGATAATAACCAAGCTGGTATAGCAGCCTACTTCAGCTACAGTGACATTACCATCTGCTGCCCGTGGAACTACATGTCCCAGATGGCCCATCCGCATTATCTGGCACCTCCCTTGTGGCTCACCACAAATACTTGTTTGGCTGATAGCTATCCCTACTGACCCCCAAAAAGCACATTAATATTTAAATATGTACAGATGTTCATGAGTTTTGAAAGTAGAGAGGTAGTTAGCCTCAAAACTCGGGTATCAGATGATCTTTCTTGAGAATAACCAGTTATGGTACATTGAAATTTAATGGCCTGATGCTTTTTTCTCCCAACACCTGCCATCAAGGGAAAGTCAAGAGAAAACCATGCACTTTAGGGTTCGTTGGCAATATTATTCAATGGGGCAGTACAGATCTGCATATTTATTCTCAGCTGTATTTAGCATGAGAAAAAAAATTACAGCATGCTGCGATTTCACTCTGAAATCTGATGGGTGGGAGAAAAAAATCAGATGTCAAGGAGACCATCAGTATGTCATCCAATTTTTATGGATACATTACAATTCTGTTGCATAGGAAACTGTAAATCGTTCTGTAAAAGATTAATAGCTACAGAGTTAAAAATGGATTGCATAAGGACAGCACGCAGATGATCTCTTGGATGAGAATGGACCAATTTTTTATACGCTAGTATACACTAAAGGGTTCGCTCACGCAGGCGTATAAAAAAATTGGTTTATTTTCATCCAGGAGAGTGGGACGATTTTTTTCTCACTTGTCATCCATAAATAAAAGCTTTAAAAAGCCAAAGTGGCTATGAAGAGATACCTGCCTACAAAAAGGCTCAAGTCCACCCTATCTGATCAAAAAAATGCATGGGTCACCAATGACATTATCAATAACAATAACAAAAATGACTGAAAGGTATGAAAATATAACAGCTTGTTATATGGGTACAAACAGCAATATCATGGAGAGACAGTTGGTTCACAGATATATAGTGCCCCACAAGAACATCCCATAGACCTATAGGCACATAATAAATACATAAAACTTATGTATAAGAAAAAGGACAGATATATGGCAGATAAAACCGTGGTTAGTGGTATCTAGATAAGTCAATAGACCTCTGGAAACCCAAATTACAAAAGTTAAAGCACCATTCCAGTGTTTTTCTTCTTCACCGCTGGAGTGGTGCTTTAAGCATAAGTCACCTGCCCCCAGTCATATACTCAATCTCCGGCTTGTGAGTGCAACTTCTGAGTGGCAGGAACTCAGAAGCTACGTCACAAGCTCTCTATGCAAGTCTATGAGAGCCAGAACGAGACTCTCATAGACTTACTGTACATTTATTAGTGACCTCCGGCTCGATCCATGAAACACTAGCAGCCGTCAGGTCACAAACTGCAGGAGATGGACAGGAGCTGGGGTGAAATTAGATGAAAACACCTTAAGGTGAATATCAGAAAGGGAGCAGGAGACTTGGATTTTATGCACCACTCCAGTGGTGAAATGAAAAAAAACACTGAAGTGGTGCTTTAACATACCCTGTGTTAATCCAGGTCACAGCAAAGAAGAGGAAGGCAAGATGATGCATACATACACATTTATGTGAGGTGTAAAAGGATGAGGTTTCCACCAAAAATATCAGTTATTAATGCGGAACTCTCCTACACCTCTATTGAGGTTCGATATTAACTATTAACATCAAACTTGACTATTAATAATTAATATCCACTAACGTTATCTGTGCCTTAAACTATATACCAACTGAGACAAAACCGTGTACTAATAAAAGGTATTTATTACACAAAAGTCTACAGTTAATATACTACTATTTATCACACTAACACAGTACACAATAATAATATATACAATTCCCAATTACCGAATATATTTTCCACCCACGTTTCCTAATCACTCATGCAATATCAGCCCACCCAACTATACTAACTTTCCCTATATATACCGTATATATATATATATATATATATATATATATATATATATATATATATATATATATCAATATCTAGGAGGGTTAGTACAGGGTATGTAGGGCTAGTAAGTAAAGAAGTTACAGGGGAAGAGAGATACTCAGCCATGTGTTGTTATGTCCATCTTCAAGAGTCAAAAAGGGCCGAGCACATGAGGGCTCTGGGGTTTTAAGTCCAGCCAGTGTCCACCTTCATGTGAAAGGAAATGATTAGTGATGAGCGAGCACTAAAATGCTTGGGTAATCGTTGCTCGGGTTGAGCAAATTGGAATACTCGGGTGCTCGACCCTAGCAACGAGCCCAATGTAAGTCTATTGGAAACTCGAGCATTTTTCAGGGAGCTCCCGCGACGGTCTGCTGAGGGCCTAAAAATTGCCCAAATCGATGGGAACAGTGCTCAAATGACATGGGAACAGCATTGGGTAGAGACCCCTGGAAGCATCTCTGACTCCCAGGTCACTTCTGTCAACAACGTGGTCAGAGTATTACACCACTTTTACGAACTCGCAATAAAAAATACCAAAACTAAACCAAAATGGATTTTCCTGGGAAATATGTTAAGGAACATCCTTATGTACAATGTATATAAAGCAAAATAAATAACCAAAAACAAAAATACTCCTCCACACCTTGGGCTATGTTCACATGTAGCGTTTTTGATGTGTTTTTGCACTTTTGCATTGCTTTCAACCAAGACAAATGCATTCACCAGGAAATTTCATTTTAACAGTTTACAACCGTATCTGGCCATGTGATGTGTGACACATCATCAGACACATGCATACAGTGCTGAAAAGTCATGGGAACAGAATGGGGAATACTTCTTAAAGCATCTCTGACTCCCAGGTCACTGCTTAAAAGTGTGCCCATCATAAGTGATCCTTGGCGCATTTGAAGATGCCTCCCACCGTGAACCTGTCATTGCAGACTTGCAACAATCAATGTCCACGTCCTTGTCCCACTGCAGCGTTCAGTTGTCCCTACCCCATTCCTTGGAATGCAAGCGCAAGTATGCAGGCAGCCAGCCACCCACCCACACACAGGCTGCAATGCTATACTGCCAAATTTTTGACAGCTGCTTGCATTTGAAATGTGTCCTTTTAGGCTCGTGGAGGCGGAAGCTTTTCATAACCTCATGCTGGCGGCAGCCCGGTGTCCATACTCAGTCCCCAGCCGCCACTATATTTCCCGGTATCGCCTCCGCATTCCACAAGCAAGGGTCCCACAACATTACCCGTGCCCTCCCCAGTGCACTTACTGGGAAGGACCGCCTAACCACAAACACGTGGACAGGTGAATGTGGTCAGAGATGGTACGGAGCCAGTCCACAGCTTTTTTTGCAGAGAGATGTATCTAGCTCGGTGAAAGGACTGGCATAGAGGGAAACCGTATCTACCCTTCGTGTCATTTCTCCCAGGAAGTCCTGAAATTGAGCTTGCTGCAGAAGCAATGGCAGCCCGTCCAACATCAACTCGCCCTTGTCGGTGGTGCTTTGACACACACACATATTTCTTTGCGCATTTAATTTCTTGAATACAGAGTTGGACAATGGCCTGATCTGTAATGCGGTTTGAGAAATAACATGCATAAGCATGGCCGATCCACATTAAAAAAACAGCAATAGAGTGTCCGGGAACCTTCCCCCACACTTTTCTTAGCCATTGCTGCTTTTTGGCAGGGTTGGACGGGCCAACCAGAGAACCGGAGACTCCTCCGGTGGGCACTGGCCTCTCCTTCAGGAGGGTTCATAGTGCAGAGGTGAGGCCATGATAATGATAGAGGCCACCATCTGCTTTGTTTTCTGTTACTTGGAATGTAAGTGCAAGTATGCAGCCAAAACAGGCTGCAACACTTAACTGCCAGATTTCTGGGAAGCTTTTTGCACTTGAAATATGGCCTTCTAAGCTCGTGGAGGCAGAAACTTTTCACAACCTCATGCCGGCGGCGGCCAGGTGTCCATACTCGGTCCCCAGCCGCCACTATATTTCCCGGTATCGCTTCCGCCTTCCACAAGCACGGGTTCCACAACATTACACATGCCCTCCCCAGTGCACTTACTGGGAAGGACCGCCTAACCACAAACACATGGACAGGTGAATGTGGCCAGGGACAGTACGGAGCCAGTCCACAACTTTTTTTGCTGACAGTTGTATTTAGCTAGGTGAAAGGACTGGCATAGAGGGAAACCCTATCTACCCTACGTGTCATTTCTCACATTAAGTCCTGTAAAGCTGCTTTCACTTGAAATGTGGCCTTTTAGGTTCATGGAGGCGGAACCTTTTCACAACCATATGCCTCATGCCTCGTGTCCATACTCGGTCCCCAGCAGTCACTATTTCTCCAGGTGTTGTCTCTGTCTTCTATAAGCGCGGGTCCCTGAACATTACTGCTGGCACTTTTCTGTGGGAATTTGCTTGCCTCTTACCAGCCTAGAATATTTCCAGAAAACTATGGTTTGATGCCATGGCATTAGCACTGCCCCCAGTACCAGTAGCGAAGCCATCCCCATTATCCTTTTCTGGAATTTTATTTTGGTAGTGGCTGCCCAAATACATTTTCTCACAAAGGAGCTGAAGATAGAGTGGCACTAGGTGCAAGTTTCTCCAGCGTGTTAGATATTAGAGGGTGAACGGCAGCACATTGGATCAGTGGTTAGCACTGAAGACTTGCAGCGCTGGGATCTTGGGTTCAAATGCCAGCAAGGACAACATCTGCAAGGACTTTGTATGTTCTCCTCGTGTTTGCATGTGTTTCCTCTCAGTAAAAAAGCAGCCATAGAGTGTCCGGGAACCTTTCCACACACTTTTCTTAGCCAGGACTGCTTCTCGGCAGTGTTGGACGGTCCCACCAGAGAATCCTCTGGTGTGCCTTGGCTTCTACCTCAGGAGAGTTCATGATAGCGCTAACTTTGCAGCTGCTATAGGGCACTTGAGCGGGTGAGAAAGGTTAGCTCTCAGAATCAAATCCTCTGGTGGGCACAATGTTTTTCAATCTGAAACAGCTTCTCAGTGGGAGTTGTATTTCACCACAGCCATATTCTTTAGCTTGGTGAAAGGACTGGCATAGAGGGAAACCGTATCTACCCCGGCTGCCATTTCTCTGTCACCAGGTTCCGCCCATTGTCACACACGACCATGCCTGGCTGTATGTTCAGCGGTGAGAGCCACAGATCAGGCTGCTGTGTTACAGCTTTCAACAACTCTGAAGCGCTGGGTGGTTTGTCAATTAAGCATTAAGCATGTTATCTTCAGCACAGCCTGTTGCCGCTTGGCCAAGGCAGTGCTGCAGTGCTGTCAGCTTGTGACTGATATGATAATTTCAGAGGTGGAGGAGGAGGTGCATGAGCTGAACAATGTGATTACATTGTTGTTAAATTGCTGACACTGTTTTTTAAACTAAAGAAAGATCCTATTGTTTTGTTTTTTTACGCTTTTTGTTAAGACAAATGCATTCACCGGGAAATGTCATTTTAACATTTTACAACCTTATCTGGCAATGTGGTGTGTGACACATCATCAGACACATCCTGTTTTATTTATGATGGAGGCACTCTGAAAGTCATAAAGCCTATTTTTAAAGGGCCATCAGACGGCCCTTACTATTCTTAAAAAGCTAGCAGTCGACCCTAGATATTGTTAGAGAGAAATCAGCCATCTATGCTTTGTTGTTCCCATTATTAAAAAAAGGGTCTCCTATACTGTTGTTGTGTATCCAGTGACTGCAAGGGCTGCCAAAAATTTGGACGCAACCCAATACCCCTTTGAAGAGACATAGAGGAGGGTCTCAGTAAAAAAAATGTTCCCATTATAAAGGAGCTGGTCTCCTATAGTGGTAATGCCCATGCTGTGACTGCAAGGGCTGCCAAAATTTGGGAAAAACCCCAATAAGAGTTTAAAGACACATAGAGCAGGGCCACAGTAAAAAGGTACGACATGTTTCCATTAGAAAGGAGAGGGTCTGCTATACAGTTATAGGGTATGCAGTGAGTCCAACGGCTGACCAATTTTAGGTAAAACCCCACTAAGAATTTAAAGACACAGAGAGCAGGGCCACAGTAACAAGGTACGACATGTTCCCAGTAGAAAAGAGAGGGTCTGCTATACAGTTATAGGGTATGCAGTGAGTCCAACGGCTGACAATTTTAGGAAAAACACCACTAAGAATTTAAAGACACATGGAGCAGGGCCACAGTTACAAGTACGACATGTTCCCATTAGAAAGGAGAGGGTCTGCTATACATTTATAGGGTATGCAGTGAGTTCAATGGCTGACAATTTTAGGAAAAACCCCACTGAGAATTTAAAGACACACAGAGCAGGGCCACAGTAACAAGGTACGACATGTTCCCATTACAAAGGAGAGAGTCTGCTATACAGTTATAGGGTATGCAGTGAGTCCAACAGCTGACAATTTTAGGAAAAACCCCACTAAGAATTTAAAGACACACAGAGCAGGGCCACAGTAACAAGGTACGACATTTTCCCATTAGAAAGAAGAAAGTCTGCTCTACAGTTATAGGGTATGCAGTGAGTCCAATGGATGACCAATTTTAGGAAAAACCCCACTAAGAATTTAAAGACACACAGAGCAGGGCCACAGTAATGACAAATTCCCATTATTAAGGAGAGAGTCTCCCATAGTGTTGGCCTTTGCAGTAAGTGAAAGGGCTGCCAAAAATTTGGAGGAACTTCAATGTCCCTTGGAAGACACGTGGTGGAGGGCCTCATAAAAAAATGTTCCCATTGGAAAGGAGCGGGTCTCCTATACTTGTAATGCCCATTCACTAAATGTATGGGCTGACAAACATTTACCCCTGGGGGGTATACATGAACATACTGTACAAAAAATTTTTTTTACGGGCATCATAAACACCCTTTAAAAAAATTAGGTGGGTGTTGCATTATGGACCACGGTCAACCTGGTGATATGGTGGTGGAGGATGAGGAGGAGGAGTACAAGAGCAAATAGACAAAATCAGGAAGCGTATACTCATGTGTGGATATGAAGAGGTGCATGGGAATACACCTCCCAAGAAAAGACACTGGATTTGAGTTTATGTTATGCTGCTATCATTCGGTGGTGTTGAGAAGTCAGGCCCAATCCAGCCCTTGTTCATTTTTATAAGAGTCAGCCTGTCAGCATTTTCAGTTGACAGGCGGATGCACTTATCAGTTTTAATTCGACCAGCTGCACTAAAAACCCGTTCTGATAAAACGCTGGCGGCAGGACAGGCCAGGACCTCAAAGGCATAGAGAGCCAGTTCAATCCACATATCCAGCTTGGATGCCCAATAATTATAGGGCTCAGAGGAATCACGGAGGACGTTGGTATGGTCGGCAAGGTACTCCCTCAACATCTTCCCAAACTTTGCACTCCTTGTGAGAGTACCCCGCGGCTCAGGGCCTGTGCGATGGGAGGGTCTGAGAAAACTATCCCAGAACTTTGACAGTGTTCCCCTGCCTCTGCTGGATTGAAGTTGTGTCTCTATCGCCTGTACTCCTTGGTTGTCCAACGAAGTGTGCCCTCTGCTGCCAGCGTTTTCAGATGGGAATTTTTTTAATAGTTCCGCAACAAGGGCCTTCTGGTACAGCCCCATTTTTGTAGACCTGTCCACCTCAGGAATAAGAGATATAAAGTTCTCCTTGTTGCGTGGGTCTAGAAGTGTCACCTTCCAGCAATTTCTGTCACCCAAAATTTTGAGAATGCGAGGGTCATGGGAAAGGCAGCATAACTTAAACTCGGCCATGCGTGCCAGACTACTAACAGGCAAGACTTCCGTGTCCTCACCAAGAGGATGACTGACCATGCTCTCCTCCTCCTCCTCTCTGTCCTCTGGCCATTCACACTGAACAGACGGTATGACGGTATGACAGCTGTGCAGGTAGTACCATCTATAGTGCATGAAACTAGCTCCTGTCCTTCCTCCTCCTCCTCTTCCTCATTGTCACCCAATCCACGTTGGGATGAGATGAGGCTTGGCTGTGTGTAATCATCCTGTATGGTTCCTTGCTCCATCTCATCGTGCTCCACCTGCAATGCATCCTCTTTGATTGTGAGCAGAGAGCGTTTCTGAAGACAGAGAAGCGGGATGGTGACGCTAATTATGGCGTCATAGCCGCTCACCTTCTTGCTGGACTCCTCAAAGTTTGGGAGAATGGTACATATGTCTGACTTCCATGTCCACTCCTGAGGTCTTGTGTGTGGAGTCTGAACTGAATGCCGATGGCCTTGTTGATGCTGGTACTCAACAACAGCCCTCTTCTGCTCACAAATCCTTCCCAACATCTGCAGGGTAGAGTTCCAATGTGTGGGGACATCACACACCAGTCTGTGAGCCAGAAGCTGATAATGCTGCTGAATCACTGCAAGGGCGGTGGAAGCTGTAACTGACTTTCTAAAATGGGCACACAGGTGGCATACTTTAACAAGCAGATCCGGCAGCTCCGGGTAGGATTTGAGAAACTGCTGAACCACGAGGTTAAGCACATGGGCCAGGCATGGTACGTGTGTGAGCTCGCTTCGCCTCAGAGCCGCCACCAGGTTCCTGCCTGGCTGAAGGTTCAGCGCTGTGAGCCACATATCTGCCTGCTCTTTCAGAGCTGTCCACAACCCTTCAGCATTGTGCGGTTTTTCACCTAAGCATAGTTGCTTCAGCACAGCCTGTTGCTGCTTAGCCGAGGCAGTGCTGCAGTGCTTCAAGCTTGTGACTGATGTGGTCATTTCGGAGATGGAGGCTGAAGAGGAGGTGGCTGAGGTGCAGGAGCTGTAGACCATGGGGGCAACCCTGATTGACATAGGGCCCGCAATCCTTGGCATCAGGAAGACGTGTTCCGTCCCAAGGTCCGACTGGGTCCCGGCTTCCACTGTGTTAACCCAGTGTGCGGTCAGTGAGATGTACCGTCCCTGCCCACAAGCACTTGTCCACGTGTCCGTGGTTAGGTGGACTTTACCGTTAACTGCGTTGTTGAGAGCACGGCTAATGTTTTGGGACACGTGCTTGTGTAATGCGGCGACGGCACACAGGGGAAATAGTGGCGGTTGGGGACCGAGTACCGAGGGATGGTCGCCGCCATCAGGTTGCGGAATGCTTCCATCTCAACGAACCTAAAAGGCTACATTTCGGGCTCAAGCAGTCGTGAAATGTGAGAATTTAGTAGTGTGGCCTGTGGGGCATTGGCTGCATATTTGCGCTTGCGTTCCAAGGACTGGAATATTGACAACTGAACACTGCGCTGGGACAAGGACACGGACGTGCTTCCTGATGCTGCTACTTAAGAGTGTACACCAACAGGTGCAGGGCAGGAGGCATTTTTGCATGTACCATGGACAGGGGATTGGCTTGCATGCACAACAGCGGAAGAAGCAATGGTGCCACCCACAGACACTGTTTCTGGACCCTGGGGTTCGGACCACAAAGTCAGGTGCTTTGCTGCCATGTGCCTGATCATGCTGGTGATGGTCAGGCAGGTCATTTTGCTACCCCTGCTGATGCTAGCCTGGCAGGTGGTGTAAATGGCCTTTTTGAGGTTATCGGCAAAGTCTGTAAAAAGCAACCAGACTCGGGAAGACCTAACAGATGTACTGGCAACTTCCTTCGTGTTGGTGTTACGGGGAACGGTTGCTTGCCTTCTGTCTGCGGCCACCACACTGCTTGTTCCTGCCTGTTGTGGTGCTCTGCCTACCTCCCCCTGTGTGCTGCTGTCCTCGCTCTGCATGTGCTCCTACCAGGTTGGGTCAGTTACAATATCATCCACCACTTCGTCTTCCACTTCCGCATCCTGGTCCTCCTCCTGACTTTCTGGCAATTGTGTCTCATCATCGTCCACCTCTTGTGACACTTTCCCACCGTCACCTTCTTGTGACCGTGGCTGCTCAAATATTTGGCCATCACTACATGCGATCTCCTCTTGCCCTGCTTCAAGTGAACCGGGCGAGAGGCCTGAATCTATAAATGGAAAAGTGAACAGCTCTTCAGAGTGTCCAAGTGTGTGATCAGTTGTCTCTGGGTACTCGGCATGGGGTGAGGAAGGAGGATCAGGGTGAGGAATATGCAGTAAAGAATCACGGCTACTGAGACTTGACCGTGTGGAAGACAGGGTGGTGGTGGTGGTGGCTAAGTGACTGGAAGCATTATCCGCTATCCAACCAGCAATCTTTTGATACTGCTCTGGGTTCATTAGTGGTGTGCTGCGGTCCCCTAGAAATTGGGACAGGAAGGTCAGACGAGAAGATGTCGGTGTTTGTTGTGGCACAATTTTGGCTTGCCCACGGCCTTGTCCTCGGCCTCTGCATGCACAATTACCATCACTTCCAGTTCCCCGTCCCTTGCCACGTGCCTTGCCCATTTTAAATGGAGGACAGTATCTTCCACGCTCACTACAAATGACTGAGTTTGGAGCGAATTTATATGTGATCCGTGTGACGGAGAAAACAGAGTTTTAAATACCTGGCCTGTAGGTAAGTAGTTTGACCAGCAAACTGCTGTGAATTGCTTCACTGACACTCTGCAAGAAATTTTTAATGAAGGCCAGAAATGGCAGTATTTTCTGACATCGTATATGTGAGCCGTGTGACGGAGAAAACACAATTTTAATTACCTGGCCTGTAGGTAACTATTTTGAACAGCAATCTGGTGTCAATTGCTTCACTGACACACTGAAAAAATTTTTAAATGGAGGCCAGAAATGGCAGTATTTTCTGACAACGTATTTGTAATCCGTGTGATGGAGAAAACACAGTTTTAAATACCTGGCCTGTAGGTAACTGTTTTGAACAGCAAACCAGTGTCAAAAACTTTGCTGACACACTGAAAAATTTTTTTAAATGGAGGCCAGAAATGGCAGCATTTTCTGAAAACGTATATGTAATCCGTGTGATGGAAAAAACACAGTTTTAAATACCTGGCCTGTAGGTAACTGTTTTGAACAGCAAACCAGTTTCAAAAACTTTACTGACACACTGAAAAAAAAATTAATGGAGGCCAGAAATTACAGTATTTTCTGAAAAGGTATATGTGATCCGTGTGACGGAGAAAACACAGTTTTAAATAGATGGATTTTTAGAGCTGTAATATGGAAAGGACCTGGCTGTATTCTGCAGTGCCAACAAGCAAATGGCACAGAAAAATCATGTTCTCTGGATTCTTTTTTAAGCAAATAATGAGGATTAAGATGCAAAAAAAAAATATTCCTGGCCCCTGAGACCTGGGCCTATTTCCAGAAATATAACAGCATCAGCCGACAGAACTGGAATGGAGCCTCTTGTCTTATATGCACTGCAGTCTGCTATATACACCGCCTGCCTCTACACCCTGCCTGCCTGATATCTCTGCAGATGGATTAGTCCTCAGAAGGACTGATGGTTAAGATGGATATGTGAAATGTACGTTTTTTCTCCCTACACTACCTAATACACGATCAAATCTCTCCTGTCACGCTGTCTCGGCGTTCAGGAGGTCAGGAGCCTATGCTGACCCTACACTGAGGCCCTGCCTAATCCCTCTACCTGGAGGTACTGTTGATGGTACAGAGGTCCCAGCCGCCAGCGTAAACCTACCTCCTGAGAATCCCTGAACCTCAGTAATCTAGTCCTGAGAAGGACCCCGATCACAACAATTGGGGACAGGACCGTATATGCCAAACACAGTACAAGACGAACGAGACAGTACAAGGGGCAAACCAAAAACCACTTCGCATACAACAAACTTACACCACTACAACGGAGGGAACACCAATGGGTAAGGGGATAAAGAATAAAGCGAGGAAGGGAAAAAACCACACCGAGTACACTTCGCTCCTAACTCCACAATACCACGTATCACTCTGATAGTCTGCATGAAAAGCTTTCACCGACAACTACCCTATCAGAACGGCAGGTATTTGAAGGAGTCCCAATACTGCAGAATTAACTGCAGCTGGCGAGGCTGGGCCTCGTCTAGCACAGAGAGAGAGAATTAACTCCCTCCCTGCCGAAAAACACCAAGCACCAAAAACTCAGCTGCGAGAAGTCAGGCTGTGTAATCGCGACGATCTTCATGGCGACACACCCGTGACAGTACCCCCCCTTCTACGAGGGGCCTCCGGACCCTCAGGGCCAGGTTTATCCGGGTGAGTCGTGTGGAAGGCCCAAATTAATCGGTCTGCGTTAATATCCGACATTGTAACCCACATCCTCTCCTCAGGACCATACCCCTTCTAATGAACGAGGTACTGAAGGGACCGGCGATTAAAACGTGAATCGATGACTTTCGATACCTGAAACTCCAAGTTACCATTGACCACCACAGGAGGAGGAGGTAAAGGTGACGGTATCACCGGCGCCACATACCTTTTAAGCAAAGATCTGTGGAACACGTTGTGAATTTTAAAAGTAGAGGGGAGGTCAAGACGAAATGCCACCGGATTAATTATAGAGCAGATCCTATACGGCCCGATGAACCTGGGACCCAGTTTCCAGGAGGGAACCTTAAGTTTTATATTCTTGGTAGACAACCATACCCGATCGTTCACACTTAGATCCGGACCAGACACTCTCTTCCTATCAGCCATACGTTTGTATCGGTTCCCCATAGAACTTAGATTATACAGCAACCCTTTCCATATCGAAGCGAGTGATGACAAAAATCGTTCCTCCTCAGGAACCCCCGAAGAGCCCCCCCTACTGAAAGTACAAAACTGGGAGTGAAAACCATATGCCCCAAAAAACGGGGACTTACCAGTGGACTCACTCTGCCTATTATTAAGAGCAAACTCCTCCAGAGGTAAGAAAGAAGCCCAGTCCTCCTGGTTCTCTGACACAAAACACCGGAGATATGTTTCCAAACTCTGGTTCAGACGTTCCGTCTGACCATTGGTCTGAGGATGAAAAGCCGAAGAAAACGATAAATGGATCCCTCACCGTGTACAAAATGCCCTCCAGAATTTGGACACAAACTGAGACCCCCGATCAGACACTACATCAGAGGGTACACCGTGAAGCCTTACAATCTCCCCAATGAACACCTGCGCAAGAGTTTTAGCATTAGGAAGAGCAGAAAGAGCGATAAAATGTGCCATCTTGCTGAACCTGTCCACTACAACGAGTATGACCGTTTTACACGAAGATGGCGGGAGATCCGTAATAAAGTCCATAGACAGATGAGTCCAAGGACGCTCCGGGATCTTCAAAGGTAAGAGAGCCCCAGACGGACGGGTACATGGGGTCTTAGAGCGCGCACAAACCCCACCGGACGCAATAAAAGTTCCCACCTCCCTATGTAAATTAGGCCACCAAAACCGACGCGAAAGGAGATCCACAGTTGCTTTACTCCCTGGGTGTCCTGTCAAAGCTGAGTTATGGTGTGCCTCGATCACCTTTTGTCGCAACTGATCTGGAACAAACAGTCTCCCAGGAGATCCAACAGGGGCGTCCCCCTGAGCCTCCAATACTTCCTCCTCAAGCTCAGAGAATACTGCCGACACCACCACCCACTCCTGAAGGATAGGAAACGGGTCATCCGTATTCCCGGCCCCAGGGAAACTACGAGATAAGGCATCCGCCTTTACATTTTTTGATCCAGGACAATATGTGACGACAAAATTAAACCTGGTAAAAAACAATGACCACCTAGCTTGTCTGGGATTCAGACGTTTTGCGGACTCCAGATATAGCAGGTTCTTGTGATCGGTGATAACGGTGACCGGATGGATAGCCGCCTCCAAAAAATGGCGCCACTCCTCAAAAGCTAACTTAATGGCCAAGAGTTCCCTATTGCCGACATCGTAATTCCTCTCAGCGGACGACAATTTTTTAGAGAAAAAACGCACGGACGCCATTTACCAGGAGACGAACCTTGTGATAATACTGCCCCTACCCCGACCTCAGAAGCGTCTACCTCTACAATGAATGGCTGTGACGCATCAGGTTGAATGAGTATGGGTGCCAAGGCAAAACATTTTTTCAAGGAGGAGAAAGCTTGACAAGCCTTGTCAGACCACCTAGAAAAATCCGTCCCTTTTTTTGTCATGTCTGTGAGAGATTTAACCATGGACGAGAAATTACGAATGAATTTCCGGTAATAATTAGCAAACCCCAGAAAATGTTGTAGTGCCTTAAGATTCTCTGGCAGATCCCACTCAAGAACTGCCCGCACTTTCCCAGGGTCCATACGAAAACCAGACGCTGACACCAGGAAGCCAAGAAACTGGAGTTCCTGAACGGCGAACACACACTTTTCCCACTTGGCGTAGAGTTTATTATCCCGCAAGATCTGTAAGACCTGCCTAACATGCTCCTGATGAGACACAAGATCAGGCGAGTAAATTAAGATGTCATCCAGATAAATAACAACAAACTGACCCACCAGGCAGCGAAAAATGTCATTAACAAAGTGTTGGAACACCGCCGGGGCATTAGTCAGACCAAATGGCATGATAAGGTTCTCATAATGTCCCTCCGGAGTGTTAAAAGCTGTCTTCCACTCATCCCCCTCCTTCATCCTAATCAGATTGTACGCCCCCCTGAGATCCAATTTAGAGAACCATTTGGCTCCCACGATCTGATTGAAGAGATCGGGGATAAGTGGGAGCGGATATGGATCTCAGACCGTAATCCGATTAAGTTCACGGAAATCCAGGCAAGAGCGTAGGCCACCATCTTTCTTCTTCACAAAGAAGAACCCCACGGCCACCGGGGAAGATGAAGGTCTAATATGCCCCTTAGCCAGACTCTCTGAAATATAATCCTTCATGGCCTGCCTCTCCGGACCAGACAAATTATACAACCTAGATTTAGATAACTTGACCCCAGGAAGCAGTTTTACCGAACAGTCATACACGCGATGAGGAGGTAGCTCCTGACACCCTCTTTCCGAGAACACATCCTCAAAGTCAGCCAGAAATGGGGGTACCGATGACCGTATTCATGCAGTTTTTTTTTACAGAATTCACTCCATTGGCTTATCTCTCTAGATTGCCAATTAATAACCGGGTTATGCTTAGTTAACCAAGGAAGGCCCAACACAATAGGAGTGGGAAGATCCTCCAAAACGTAGCAAGACAACAGTTCTTTATGTATCGCCCCCACCTGAAGATTTATGTTATGCACCGCTTGCGAAAAACTTCCCTGACAGAGAGGCCTGGCGTCGATCGAGAATATGGGGATGGGTTTAGCCAACACACTCAATCGCATACCTTGAACCCGAGCAAACCAAGCATCCACCAGATTAGCCCCGGCCCCACTATCCAGAAGAACAGATAACCTCTCAGTTCTCGTACCCACCACCACCTCCGCCGGTACAAGAAACTGAGACGAACCTAGGGACGAAATACCTACTCCCAGATTGCCGTCCACCACACAACCTGGGATCAATAGTTTTCTGACGACTCTTTGCTCTGCGAAGGACGGGAAGGACACCCCCCAATAAAATGTCCCTTTCTCCCGCAGAGGAAACACCTTCCTGTCTTGTGGCGCACCGCCGGTCCCCTCCCCCGAAAGGATGTCCCTCCTAACTGCATAGGCTCCTCTGGACTGACCAGGGGAACCTCCATATAAGGGACCCTTGTAGAAGGTGGAGTCATCACAGGGGGTGGAGTTATCCCGCACCTCTCCCAAAGCCGTCTGTCAATGCGAATAGCAAGGGCCATAGCGGCTTCCAGCGACGCGGGAGAGTCATACTGTGCCAACATATCCTTTAATTTGTCAGATAAACCTTGACAAAACTGGCTCCGAAGAGCCGGGTCATTCCACTGGGTGTCCGTGGCCCACCTACGCAACGCTGAACAGAATTCCTCCGCAGGACGATCTCCCTGCTGGATCCTACGTAACTTAGAATCAGCAAGGGAGATCCGATCCGGGTCATCATATACAAGACCCAGAGCAGAGAAAAACCCATCCACTGTCCGGAGAGCCGGAGAGCCCGGGGGAAGAGAGAACGCCCAAGATTGGGGGTCCCCTTGAAGGAGCGAGATGACTATTCCCACCCTTTGTTCTTCACTCTCCAATGACCGAGGCCGCAGCCGAAAGTACAACATACATGCCTCCCGGAAAACAAAAAACTTGTCCCGCCCCCCGTGAACCTGTCAGGGAGAGCTACTTTGGGTTCTGATCCGGCTTGCTCCAGGGGATACAAAACCTTGGACTTAACATCCGCCAGCTCCATGGACAAACTCTGCAACTGCCGAGCTATATTGGCTACTGGATCCATGGTGGATGGAGAGAATCTTTTAGTTGGTCGGTGAAAATGTCACGCTGTCTCAGCGTTCAGGAGGTCAGGAGCCTATGCTGACCCTACACTGAGGCCCTGCCTAATCCCTCTACCTGGAGGTACTGTTGATGGTACAGAGGTCCAGGCCGCCAGCATAAACCTACCTCCTGAGAATCCCTGAACCTCAGTAATCTAGTCCTGAGAAGGACCCCGATCACAACAATTGGGGACAGGACCGTATATGCCAAACACAGTACAAGACGAACGAGACAGTACAAGGGACAAACCAAAAACCACCTCGCATACAACAAACTTACACCACTACAACGGAGGGAACACCAACGGGTAAGGGGATAAAGAATAAAGCGAGGAAGGGAAAAAACCACACCGAGTACACTTCGCTCCTAACTCCACAATACCACGCATCACTCTGATAGTCTGCATGAAAAGCTTTAACCGACAACTACCCTATCAGAACGGCAGGTATTTTAAGGAGTCCCAATACTGCAGAATTAACTGCAGCAGGGCGAGGCTGGGCCTCGTCTAGCACGGAGAGAGAGAATTAACTCCCTCCCTGCCGAAAAACACCAAGCACCAAAAACTCAGCTGCGAGAAGTCAGGCTGTGTAATCGCGACGATCTTCGTGGCGACACACCCGTGACATCTCCCTGACACAGCAGCTCCTCTCCCTACACTGTCTGATCCAGAGTGACTGTGACGAGCATGGTGGCGCCAGGTCTGATGCAGACCTGATGACACTGTGCGGCCAGCCAATCACTGTAATGCCCACAAACAACATGGCTACGGCATTACAGTGCAAGGCAGGCAATCCCTGCATGTTCATTGGCTCTCTAATGAGTGCCAAACATGCAGGGAGGGGACCCGAGTTCCCGCCCGAGCAACCCGGAAATAATAGCCGAGAGCCGAGCTTGTCTAGCACCATGATGATCGGGCGAGTACCGAGTAGTGGTGAGCATGTTCGCTCATCACTAGAAATGAAGTATTATTCCCCGCCCACTGGCTAAGGTCTTTGTTCATGTCCAATCATACTAGCAAAACCTGTTTTAGCACATGGCTGGACATTCGGTTGATCCTCCCCCAACAGCAGCAAACACTCTGAATTTTATCAGTTGGGATGGGGATTGGGCCTAAACACATGGGGAGATGTGGGAAAAATATATTTTTTTGGTTTTGTAACCTCATTGAGCTTTGAACTTCATAGCCAGGTGTATGCAATCATGAGAAAAGCAACATAAAGTGGCCACTTGCAAGTTGTTCTGCTGTTTGAATCTCCTCTGAAGAGTGGCATCATGGGCTCCTCAAAACAACTGTCAAATGATCTGAAAACAAAGATTATTCAACATAGTTGTTCAGGGGAAGGATACAAAAAGCTGTCTCAGAGATTTAACCTGTCAGTTTCCACTGTGAGGAACATAGTCAGGAAATGGAAGAACACAGGGACAGTTCTTGTTAAGGCCAGAAGTGGCAGGCCAAGAAAAACATTAGAAAGGCAGAGAAGAAGAATGGTGAGATCAGTCAAGGACAATCCTCAGACCACCTCCAGAGAGCTGCAGCATCAACTTGCTGCAGATGGTGTCACTGTGCATCGGTCAACTATACAACGCACTTTGCACAAGGAGAAGCTGTATGGGAGAGTGATGCGAAAGAAGTCGTTTCTGCAAGCATGCCACAAACAGAGTCGGCTGAGGTATGCAAAAGCACATTTGGAGAAGCCAATTTCTTTTTGGAAGAAGATCCTGTGGACTGATGAAACCAAGATTGAGTTGTTTGGTCATACAAAAAGGCATTATGCATGGCGGCAAAAAAACACAGCATTCCAAGAAAAACACTTGCTACCCACAGTAAAATTTGGTGGAGGTTCCATCATGCTTTGGGGCTGTGTGGCCAATGCCGGCACTGGGAATCTTGTTAAAGTTGAGGGACGCATGGATTCCACTCAGTATCAGCAGATACTTGACAATAATGTTCAAGAATCTGTGATAAAGTTGAAGTTACGCAGGGGATGGATCTTTCAGAAAGACAATGATCCAAAACACTGCTCCAAATCTACTCAGGCATTCATGCAGAGGAACAATTACAATGTTCTGGAATGGCCATCCCAGTCCCCAGACCTGAATATCATTGAACATCTGTGGGATCATTTGAAGAGGGCTGTCCATGCTCGGCGACCATCAAACTTAACTGAACTGGAATTGTTTTGTAAAGAGGAATGGTCAAAAATACCTTCATCCAGGATCCAGGAACTCATTAAAAGCTACAGGAAGCGACTAGATGCTGTTATTTTTGCAAAAGGAGGATCTACTAAATATTAATGTCACTTTTCTGGTGAGGTGCCCATACTTATGCACCTGTCAAATTTTGTTTGAATGCAGATTGCACATTTTCTGTTAGTACAAAAAACCTCATTTCAAGGCAGACACATTACTGTGTCCAACAGTTATTACATATATCAAACTGAAATAGCTGTTGCAAAAACACCAATTTTTATAAAACAATAAGCTTAAGATTAATAGGGGTGCCCAAACTTTTGCATATAACTGTATATATGTATCTGCATTCATTGCTAGCATGCCGAACATATATACTGTACATGTACAACCTGTAACTTCCCTTTACAATCCCCCTGTTCTCGAGAACACGACAATGAAATTTGAGGGAAGTGATGTACTGGGATTTATTTGCCTACTCAAACCCCATTTATAAGTTGTGACAGTTCAAGATGGAATGAAGTATAATACTGCACTTAGGTACCTAGACATCACCCATTATGGCCATCAGCTCTTCCTTGCTTTTCACTGTAATCCAAAGTATCCCTCCACAGAATACACTCTGCTTCTTTCTTGGATGTTTAATAAAAGTCTTTTTGTTGCTAAAGTCTTTTTGCTGTGGTCATGTCGTTGCCAGTCTTCAGGTATATGTCTATCCCAAAGTCGTCTTGCTGGTCAGACTCTGAAATGGCTTTACCCTCAGTCTATAGGTTGGCCACTATCCTGTGTACACCCCTCACCCTGCCAGTCTTTCTATTCCTCTCTCCTGCAGCTTGCTTCTGCGGGGTTATGAGTACTCCTGGCGTGATGAGACTGCTCGGTGTCACCAAGTGGTTTCTTTGAGCACCTCCTTCTTTTTGGGGTACGATCAATCGTGGTCTTTCAGTAGAGGCACGACTTCCCTCAGGCACGACTTTCATCAGGCACTTTTCCTGTAGTCTTGATTGAAGATCTTTGATGAGTTTCTTCCATGGATAGATACGCAGATCTTTATTAGGCAGGTCAGAATTTCTCAAGTAGGGAGTTGTGTCACAATATCTAAGTAGACTACGGGAAGAAACACCGTCTGATTCTAACAGACATTCAATCCATCCCTTACAAACTTCACAATAGCTAGGGTTGAAGTGAATAATACCTTATAAAGTGTGGGGGCCTGTCCCTAGAGAAACCTAACTCTATTCCCCCACTCACACAGAACTCACATTACAATTCCATTCCAAAATAAGCTTTTGGTTTGAATGCATATAGCATGTATACTAACTGACCCATAGAGCACATGCAGATCATTGACCCATGTGCAATTGGAGTTCACTATCGGCTGCAAATGCATGAACACAGTTACATGAACACACTTATTGCGGACTGAGTATGTCCATGCGCAGGTATTTCTGCACTTACATCTAAAGTGTCTATATGCACACATACGGAATTTCAGTATACAGTAAAACTCATAACTTTACATTAAATTATAAATGCTCAATATAAATTGTATTTGGGGTAAAGGACTGTATTTGTCTTATGTCCTTAACCCCCTGTCTCTGGCTGAGCTCATGGTGCTCAGCCTGACTTCTGTGCAGTTGGGCAGACAGTCTTTTGATCCTCCTGCAAATCAGAAACCGTCCAATATATACGATTACAACCATGAGGCAATGACCGGAAGAGGCAGCTTTGGGGCTTTATTACAGCCTCCTCATGGCTGAAATCTGAGAGGAGATGTTTCAGCTCTGTGACAAACACAAGGGGGGTCTTCTGGAGTCTCTCAGGGGTATCTGGGTGAAGGTCAAGACTTCTCCCAGGAGTGAAAGGTGTTCTTCAGCACTATGCTCTGCTACATTGATACCTAAAATGAGAATAAGGGAACAATACGCTCCTGGGAGTTCTCCCTGTGCAGTTAATCAACCTGACACTGGATAACCTTCCTTATTTTGATCATCCCTGTCCAATCAAACTCCTGTTCGTTCAGGGTGACCTCCCCCTGTTAACCTATCCTGAGCAGCCTAGCAAGTTCCTATTGCATAGTTGGACCTCTTGACTCTTGACTCTCTTGAACCCCACAAAATGAATGCAATTTTTCTTTAGTATGCTCCTAGTCAATTGCTTCTGTTTCCCATGCAGACACCCCATTCCAGTTTTTCATAATACAAAAGAGTAACATCCAGCCCTCGCAGCTACTTATTCTCCTGTACATAGCTTCAAACAAACTACACAGAGACAAAGGCTCATCGTGTATAGTTGGCTTAAACTAATTCAGGATTTCTGGAGTAACATCCCAGTTTGCCAGCCTCATGCCTCATCATGAAACTGCCCATCCCTGGGTTCGGTCCTCCCTGTTGCAATATACTACCGATTAAGATATGTAGGCAACCACAACCAGCTGGAACTTCAAGGCCTAGGTGCACAATATATACTTGTCCACACCTCTCTACCTATCTTAGTTCATGCAGCAAAACCAGCTCACTCGTGGATATGGCTCTGTTATCAAAGGAAAAATGTTAATACACTTAGGAAAACTAAACGTCAAACTAAGGTTCACTTTTTTTAGTTGTATCCTGCATCAAGATTTAAACAAAACCAGGTTATCCGTCCAAACTTCAAGGTCTAAACGCACAGTATAACACAACACTCCATCGTGTACGTCAGTTACCTGTCCATGCTTCTCTGCCTGTCTTAGTTCACGTAATACACCGTTTATTCAATCCAAAATGCACAGAAAAAAAAAAACATTAACGAATTATCCGCCTGAACTTCAAGGCCTAGGTGCACAATATATACCTGTCCACACCTCTCTACCTATCTTAGTTTATGCAGCAAAACCAGTTCATCCACAGATGTGGCTCTATTACCAAATGAAAACAAAAAAATAAATAAATAAAATAAACATTCCTGCGATCTGTGCTCCTCTTAACCTTATGAATTCTATGGAAAAACTGGAGCTAAAAATAAAAGTACCAGCAAATAAATCTCATTTACTTGACAGGGGGTCTGATAGAAAACAGAAAACAACCAGCATACTAACAAATCCTGTTATAAATTGCATACACATTGAGACTCCTATAAAGCCTTTCTGCCACCTGTCTGAGCCTCACAGGTCTAATGATATATTTAAACTGTAAAAGAACAAACCTAGTAAACAACTGAACAGTAAAATAAACTAATAAGACAAAACAACTGTAACAGTACAGGTCTGTTAGAAACTCTGCTGATAGAGTATAAATCAAGGCCTTACTAGAGAGAAAAATTTACCCTTTTCATCCTTTGCTTGTCGTCGGCCATCTTGACACATCTGCACATGGTGGGGCACATGAGACTGAGAGAAAATACTATTTTGTCTCTGTAAATGTCTGTTCTCCATGCTGGACTTCTCACAACTAATTGTGCAATGACAATTCCTTGCAATGTGTCCAAAGTGACCACATTTAAAACATTTAACAGAGCAATATTTCCTCTCTCTCCTTGTACCTGACAATTTGCAGTACCTGTCAATATGACCTGAGCAAGCACAGGCATAACATCTAATGGATGCCATGCTTGATGTAGGGCCCCTAACAGAACATACTTCCTTTTGTCTGGATATTTTAAACTGTTCCATCACTAGGGATGCACTTTAAACAATTTTACGTTTGCATTTTCTCATTATTTTACACTTGCTGTTACATTTCTTGATTGGATCAAAATTTGATGAAATATTAGATCCATCACTCCCCCCTTTTTGCCCTGCACAGGGCACAATTGGTAGAGAATCTGGCCTTGGTCTCAGAGACAAAGAGAAGGCCGGCACCATGTTTGAAAAATCATTGAATATATTTTGCAAATTTGTAATCAGTTGGGATCTTGTATCAAGATAAATACTCAACTGATTGATTATGGCATCACTAGCTGCTGCCTTGTCCTTAAAAGCTTTGATCTCAGCCCCACACTGAGTCAGCAGTGCCTCAATATCAACACAATGATTTTTCATCTCAAGCAGTTGCGATTCAAGAATGCAGATCTGCTTATCTCTATCTATATCACATTTACCATTCTCTGCCAGTTGTGTCTGTCACATTTGTTACACAACACTGGCAGTGAAACTTTGGGGGATCAGCCTTACACAGTGAGTCCTCATATACACAAATCAGTTTTGCTAACATGTGGAGCTGTGGAGCCGTTTGCTTGTTTTATTCAAAACCGACTGTCTGTCTATACACATGCTATCATGAGCACATGCTTGCTCCAATAGAGCAGACCATAGTAATTCTGCAGATTTGGGTGTACTGGGGTGCACTGGGTTAAATTTACTGTGTTTTGCTAAGCATTTCAGGGTAGATAAATCCATACTCACGCTTCCTGGAGCCATCCTGGTCGTCCTCCTTGTCCCTTCTTTGGTGCTTGAAAAAGGTCCTTTTACATCCGAAACGCCTTTTCCTGACCAGCTGGACTTTCTCTTCAGAGCAACGACTATGCCTCTTTGATAGAATGCCTTGGTATATATCACCCCAAATGCTCAAAGATTACAAAGCTAACAGAAAAATGTTAAAAACCTGAAAACAAAAGATTTGGTTCTCTGTTATAGTTTTTGTCCCGTGTACGGCTCGTGCTGAAAAACTGCGTCATTCGTCTGAACTTTCAGCACTCTGAACGAACAGAATTACACAATAGTTCACCCTGTATCAATGTAACCTGTCCACGTCCCTCTGGCCTGATCAGTTCACAGACAATGACCACAGATAATCACAGAGCAAAACACGAAAAACAAAATCACGACAGTTGGGCCAGGCTCGCCATTGTAAAAGGACGAGGTTTCCTCCAAAAATATCAGTAATTAATGGGGAACTCTCCTACACCTCTATTGAGGTCCAATATTAACTATTAACATCAAACTTGACTATCAATAATTAATATCCACTAACGTTATCTGTGCCTTATACTATATACCAACTGAGACAAAACTGTGTACTAATAAAAGGTATTTATTACATAAAAGTCTACAGTTAATATACTACTATTTATCACACTAACACAGTACACAATAATAATATATACAATTCCCAATTACCGAATATATTTTCCACCCACGTTTCCTAATCACTCATGCAATATCGGCCCACCCAACTATGCTAACTTTCCCTATATATACCGTATATATATATATATATATATATATATCCAAATCTAGGAGGGTTAGTACAGGGTATGTAGGGCTAGTAAGTAAAGAAGTTACAGGGGAAGAGAGATACTCAGCCATGTGTTGTTGTGTCCATTTTCAAGAGTCAAAAAGGGCTGAGCTCATGTGGGCTCTGGGGTTTTAAGTCCAGCCAGTGTCCAGCTTCATGTGACAGGAAATGATGTTTTATTCCCCACCCACTGGCTAAGGTCTTTGTTCATGTCCAACTGTCCAAACATACTAGCAAAACCTGTTTTAGCACATGGCTGGACATTCTGTTGATCCTCCCCCAACAGCAGAAAACACTCTGAATTCTATCAGTGGGGATGGGGATTGGGCCTAAACACATGGGGAGATGTGGGACAAATATATACATATATATGTATCTGCACGCATGGCTAGCATGCAGATACATATATACTGTACATGTACAACCTGGGACACTTCCCTTTACATCAGGAGATAGGGAATGAACCCACCCCATGCATATTGCCTCCAAAAATGAGGCTTCCTCAGAGGCAAAAATGCACAAGATATGACTCATGATCATATACAAAATAGAAAAAGTCAAAAATAAATGGAGCATGTGAAAGTCTGCTAACAGCTGGAAAAACCAAGACATATACACTACCGTTCAAACGTTTGGGGTCACCCAGACAATTTTGTACTTTCCATGAAAACTCATACTTTTATTTATCAAATGAGTTGCAAAATGAATAGAAAATATAGTCCAGACATTGACAAGGTTAGAAATAATGATTTTTATTTAAAAGAATAATTTTCTCCTTCAAACTTTCCTTTCGTCAAAGAATGCTCCCTTTGCAGGAATTACAACATTGCAGACCTTTGGCATTATAGCTGTTAATTTGCTGAGGTAATCTTGAGAAATTTCACCCCATGCTTCCTGAAGTCCCTCCCACAAGTTGGATTGGCTTGATGGGTACATTTTGCATACCATAGTGTCAAGCTGCTCCCACAACAGCTCAATGGGTTTGAGATCTGGTGACTGCGCTGGCCACTCCATTACATATAGAATACCAGCTGCATGCTTCTTCCCTAAATAGTTCATGCATAATTTGGAGGTGTGATTTGGGTCATTGTCCTGTTGTAGGACGAAATTGGCTCCAATCAAGTGGTGTCCACAGGGTATGGCGGTGCAAAATGGAGTGATGGCCTTCCTTATTCAAAATCCCATTTACCTTGTACAAATCTCCCACTTTACCAGCCCCAAAAGTAACCATCACATTACCTCCACCATTCTTGACAGATGGCATCAGGCACTCTTCCAGCATCTTTTCAGTTGTTCTGCATCTCACAAATGTTCTTCTGTGTGATCAAAATACCTCAAACTTTGATTCATATGTCCATAAAACTTTTTTCCAATCTTCCTCTGTCCAATGTCTGTGTTCTTTTGCCCATATTAATCTTTTCCTTTGATTAGCCAGTCTCATATATGGCTTTTTCTTTGCCACTTTGCCCTGAAGGCCAGCATCCCGAAGTCGCCTCTTCACTGTAGACGTTGAGACTGGCATTTTGCGTGTACTATTTAATGAAGCTTCCAGTTGAGGAGCTGTGAGGCGTCGATTTCTCAAACTAGAGACTCTAATGTACTTGTCTTGTTGCTCAGTTGTGCAGTGGAGCCACCCACTTCTCTTTCTACTCTGGTTAGAGCCTGTTTGTGCTCTCCTCTGAAGGGAGTAGTACACACCGTTGTAGGAAATCTTCAGTTTCTTGGCAATTTCTCGCATAGAATAGCCTTCATTTCTAAGAACAAGAATAAATTGTCGAGTTTCACATGAAAGTTCTCTTTTTCTGCCCAGTTTGATAGTTTCATAGAACAAACAAATGTAATGCTCCAGATTCTCAACTAGTTCAAAGTAAGGTCAATTTTATAGCTTCTCAAATCAGCCAAACCGTTGTCAGCTGGGCTAACATACTTGTGCAAGGGTTTTCTAGGGTTTTCTAAACATCCATTAGCCTTCTTACACAGTTAGCAAACACAATGTACCATTAAAACAATGGATTGGTGGTTGTTGGAAATGGGCCTCTATACACCTATGTTGAAATTGCAATAAAAATAAGAAGTCATTTACCACATTAACAATGTATATAGTGTATTTCTGATTTATTTAATGTTAGCTTCATTGAAAAAAATATGTTTTTCTTTAAAAAATGATGAAATTTCTAAATGAAACCAAACTTTTGAACGGTAGTGTATTGCGCATGCACAGAGGATTCAAACACGTACATGGACCCAAATGGATGGAACAACAATGACCATACATGAATATGGGTACAAATAAATTAAAGTAAGCATGCGCAAGTCTGGACACAGCAAATCCTTAATGAATTAAATATAGATGTATAAGAATAGCGGTGCAAGCGAATCCAAGTACAAATCAGGTGCTATTATACATGCATGGAACATAAAAATACATAAATAAGAATGGCCAGCATGCATGCATAGACAATTCCCTATGTGCTAACAGATAATGAAAAAATTATGAAAAAATGTAAATAAATAGAAAAAATAAAAATGAAAAATAAATGAAAAAATATATGAAAAATCAAAAAATAAAAAGATAAAAAATAAAAAATTAATTAAAAAAATAAAATCCATCCTAACCTACTGTCTCCTTCCCCATTCCTGTGGAATGTATGCCCGCAAGGGTAGGGTCCTCTTTCCCCTGTACCAGTCTATTATTGTTAGTTTGTTTACTGTAAGTGATATCTGATGATATTGGTATGTAACCCCTTCTTATGTACAGCACCATAGAATCAATGGCGCTATATAAATAAATAATAATAATAAAATAATAAAACATATAAAAAATAAAATAAAAAAAAATATGTAAAAAATAATAATTATTAATTCACATGCATGTGCAAAAGGAAAGTTAAATAAAAAAAACTGAATAAAAAAAACACAAAAATGTGTATTAACCCTGCTTTACTGTTCGGGTCTGTTTGATCGGAAAAAAAGTTTGTGAAGCTGCAGATTAATTATTATGAGGATCTGAAAATCATGGTTAGGTGAGTTTGTTTATGGATAGGTGTTGTTATTATGTTTTTATGTTTTGTTTGTCTTTCAATATGACCCATTAGTGTTTTAAACGGATCTCCAGCCATGTTTTCAGTGACATAAATAATTTACAGTATCATTGTGGATTATTTATTGCATCTACTATTGTTTATCGATTTCTTTAGTTCCTGCCAGTCCGTGCACTCGATACATTTGTAAGTTACTGCAGATGGATGGGCTTTGAGTACAGGTCTGTGCAAGTCTGTTTAGCTGTACTATATAAGCTCTTATTGTTCCTAAACTGGTTAGTGTTTCTTGCAATTTCAATATTATTATTATTATTATTATTGTTGCTGTTTATTTATATAATGCTATTTTATTCCACAATGCTGATATTACCCCGTGAAAGTCGTGAGTGTTCATTATTTTGAAAATTGGATAAAAATGTGGCAAAGACATCCATTGAGTGAAGCTAAATTGTAAAAGCTTACCAACGCCTCATATTCTGAAGAAGGTATCTGTTAGGAGGGCTGTTGCAGACAACTTTATTAAAATGGAACGCTACCGACCCAGGGGTCCGCGATGCAGCCTGGAGGACTGCTGCCGAACACTTTCCGGGTGGAAAGTAAAGTAACCAACTTAAATATTAAACCTTTCCGTATTTCGCCACACAGGAATGAGTATTGCGGTACGCTCTATCTCCGTTAGCTGCACGAGAGAGAGGCAGAGAAAAACTGTTACAGCACAGGGACTACAGTGTCGGCGCTAGGATGCGTTTGTGACTATGCCAACGGGTACACGTGCCCCCAGCCGGCGTGCTACCGGACGGAAGGGTTCAACTCCACGTGACGGACAGGCATTAGCCGTGCACAGGACGTCTGCAGGCTGCTCGGGGTGATAGGCGACCCCTTTGGCTGAGCCAGGCTGCTAGACGAAGCTGCCTGCCTCTATAGAGCTAACCTGCCTCTATGGAGCTAACCTGCCTAAGCGACCTGTGCTAATTAGCCGAGCGAACTCTGGCATCAGCAGGTCACGGAGTGAACAGCTAGGGAGCACGTGGAACAGAGTTGTCCACACAACGGCATCACTTGCTCAAATGATCAGAGCACATTGCCATGTTTGTGGGCGGGCCTTTTAAAGACTAAGCCCTGCCCACCGACGCACCATTGGTGACGTTACCCGTGGACCAATCAGGCGGTGCCAGGTCACCGGGTCAGGTGGGTGCCAACCCACCAATCATGATCCGCCAGGTCACGGACATTCTCAGTATGGCAAATCCTGGACTTAGATTCCACAAGCCCTGTCTCCCTCTGCAACCCAGGCTTAACATTGCTAGGCACAACTACCTGAGAGATAAGCAGTGCTCGCGGACCAGCTAGGCGTTAAGGCTGATGGTGATGCTGAGCAGCATCAGCCCTGGTTGGACTGAAATGGGAGACCACAGAAGGTCCTGGACCCTTTTCAAATCCAGCACCAGACCGACACCTAACAGTATCCAACTGGAGAAAATGTCTGAAGATGAGGACCACCTAAGTGGCAGGGAGAGTGATTATGAGAATTCTGATTTTGAAGGTAAATCTGATGAGGCATGATACCCAGACAACTAGTCCGATGCAAGCAATTCAGTCTAAAAACAAAAATGTAATTTGAAACTTGCAACCTTCTGCCCAGGCAGGAAAATTGTCCTCTGCTAACATCAAATAATTCTCTAATAACAAGCCTCTATTAAAAAAGTTGGGATAAATGGATAGAGATTCTTCCAAAATTATACATTACTGGTAAAATTGTCAGTGTGGATGAACAACTTGTGGCGTTCCGATGTAGGTGCTGTTCAAACAATATATACCGAGTAAGCCAGCAAAGTATGGCATCAAGATCTGGACACTTTGTGACAGCAGCAGTTCATACACTCTAAACGCTCAGGTATACACAGGAAGAAAGCCTTGAGAAAAACCTGAAAAGAATCAAGTTATGCGAGTCGTTTCAGATTTGACGTATGGACTAAGAGGACAAAATGTGACATGTGACAATGTTTTTACATCGCACCAACTGAGGCAGCTGTTGCTTAAACGAAAACTTACAATTTTGGGAGCTGTAAAAAAAGCAAGTCTGAACTGCCATACGGTATCCTTGGTAAAAGAGATGTTCATAGTTCAACATTTTTCTTTACTGAAGATACAAGAATGGTTTCTTACACTGCCCAAAATAACAGGTCATTCTGATGAGTACAATGCACCATGACAATGTAGTAAGTAGTCGAGGTGACAAAGCTGAAGATGCTATTAGATTATAATTCCACCAAAGGGGCAGTTGATACACTAGATCAACTAATAGCTACATACACAAGCAGACGCAAAACCAATCGGTGGCCAGTGGTTTTATTTTATAACATTCTTGATGTATCTGCCTACAGTGCATTTGTTTTATGGCACAAAAAACTCAGATTGGAACGCAAATAAACTACAGAAACAATTGCTCTTTCTGGAAGCATTAGTAAAGTCATTTGTTATGCCATCTATTTTAGGAAGAAAAGTAAAACCCCAAAGTTAAGGAGCATCAGCCATAGTAAACTGTATCCAGAAGCATTCTCAACAAAGCCTAAAAAGTAAAAGATGCTGCATTTGTCCATCTTTGTGTGATAAAACAAATATTAAATGTTGTCGTCTTAGTTAATAATTATGTAAAGCACATGTGAGTTATTTCTGTGCAGAATGTAAGAATGCCTGATAATAGCAATAAGTGAACCTGTACAACCTTTTTGTAAAGAAAATAAAGCAAACTGATGTTTTGATTTTTATTTTTCATATTTTTGACCAACCATGTTCACATACAGTTAAATAATGCAACTGGTATTCAAATAATACACTTAGAGTAGCTAAATGTCAAAATTAACAGACTTTAATATGTCAGTACAAGTGCATAATCAATGCAAACAGAACAGCATGATTAAGGATGTGCATATTGCCACCACATGCTCTATTGGATGCATTTTGGAACAATAATGCTCAGTCATGAAATTGTGAAAGATATACGTATTTATGAAAACACATATATAATGTGCAATGGACCACAATTAAATAACGAGTTCGCTACTAAATGCATGTCCTAAAAATTAATATTGGCACTTTATTCACTATTAAATACATAATAAGACTCTAGAGCGCCAATATAGAACTGCAGAACCATATATATGGTGAAACACTTTGCGCATGATCAAATGTATTCCAAATATGCATAAGCGACGTAAGGATGTACATCAGAAGTGATAATAATGCTTAGCCCAATTATCGACGGAGTAAGTATTAGGTGATTCTATAAACACAAGTAAAAACAATGAAAGAGATAATACTCTAGATACATAATGTTGATACGTATATTACAGTTGGGTACTTGGATGGATACATGTACTACATGTATTGGAATGCTAATATGCATACAAGAGATTGCACATGATAAAAAGGAGATAAAGACACAAGTATTGCATAACGAACAGTCAAAATGATGCAAAAGTAACCAGATTCATACTATAATAGCACATTTTATTAATAGGTGTGGTAATAAGTATATATTCAAATGTTAAAATGCCTATAACAAACCATGAAAATAGTATATATCAATGAGAGCAATATAAATAGAAGTATACATCCAAAGTTAATGCACGAGCGTAAATCCCAACAATATGGATCCACGTGCTATGTGTACCAGTAGGGATATTATCAAGAGTACATACAGCAATAATGCACTTGTGAAAAAATTATTAATATTGCTAAAAGGCATTAAATTCATGGATTAGAAAGGCTATATTGATGTCAGACCAATAAACAAAACCAATTACGCCCCAATATCACCTAGTCATTGTGGTCAGCCCAGCAATAAAAAAAAAAGAAAAGGAAGGAGAGATATTTTTCAGTATGAACAATAAAACATGTATATAAAGTCCAAAAGGAATTTGAAGTGATGAGATGTCCAGGAGGTGGTGATGAAGATCAAAGTGAAGATGATGACCAATCAAAATATCAAAAATGTGGTAGTAAAGAACAATCCAGGTGATGAGGGGGGGCAGGGTTCAATCATATAAAGAGGTGGCAATTGTGAGTGGGAAATCCTTATCCAAATCCAACAGGTAAATAGAATGGCTGACCCAAGGATGATGCAAGTGACAAGAGAGGCAGGTAAATCTAAATTGGACTTGTGAGGACCCATGGATGATCCAAGTGGCAAGAGACATAGGGTGTTTTTTCACTCAGCAGCTATTAATTTTTTACAGGAATATTTTCAATTTCCAATCTTACAGAATTGTAATGTATCTGTAAAAATCGGATGCCATACTGATGGTTCGTATGCCATTTAATTTTTTTTCTCACACCCATCAGATTTCTGAGTGAAATCGCAGCATGATGCAATTTTTTTCTCACGCAAATACAACTGAGATAAAATATGCAGATCTGCAGTGCCTCACTTAATAACATTGGTCCGAGTGCTATGCGATTATTTATTGGATTGCACTCGTTCGAGTTTACGCTACTGTGGGCAAACCCTTAGTCATCTGTTCCCACCAAAATTATACTAGCTTAAGTTATGGTGTTGGGCCATGGACTATACAGTGTGCAAATCAAAAGCAGCGCACAATAAATAATGCAATGCTTCTGCTATACACTTAAATAAAACCAGCAAAATAACTTGTGAATGTAATAACCATTACAGAAAAAGATATGGTATAATTGAGATGAAGACACTGACCTTCTCCATTGTACTCAGCTATATTATACAGCATCTTGTATTTTAGATCAGCAAATGGTGATACAATGGAATTGCATTAATCTAAGACCTTGGCTTCAAAACGTACAAATGTAAATGCTGACCAGAGTTCCAGAAACTGTGATTAGTAGCATATACGATTCCCAAAAGCAAGTCAAGCATTATTTTATGGATTTCTCTCAGGTACAGTCTTAAATACAATAAGCCAAAAGAATAGAAATATAAATAAATTCCTATATAATTTTTATACACATTGTATTAAAGTGAAACTTTTAACCTTTAGTACATTAAAACTCTGACGCTGACCATTATATCTTGAAAACTCCTGGAATTCTCATTAACATGCAAAATACAGGTAGTTTTGCCATTCAAGGAAGCACAAAGACATTGTAAAGCAGACCAATTTCTAAAATAAATATTGGCCCAGAACAATGCTGACTATAATCCACTACATGTTAATTCCAGCAAATATTGATATACATCCATTTTCCAATCTTAAATGAAAGTTTTTCACACTAAACTATTATCATCATTTGCTGATGCACTTCAACATCCAAATTTCTTAGTGTTTTTCCCTGTATAAAAGATGGAAATAACTGGGTCACAATGTAGCATATTACTTTTAATAATTATGTTTTTCTATAATGTACATATTGTAATAAAAATACACTTTGTTCCAATATGAAATGTAATGTTCATATTGCTCTTTGGGTTTAGCTTAGCTAAAAACATTGAAATAAATTCATTTAATCACGTAAACCCTTTATTGGACTCAACTAATCGCACAGTTATGCTCATGCAACAGAAATATAAATTCTCTAACTCATAATTAATTTTGCACTATCTAGACTGGAGTGGACATTTAAAAGATCTCTGTGCTCTTCAAACCTAACCCATGCAAGGAGGTATGAAGGAGGTATGACTTGCGCTGTAGGATACCAAGGCCACGACCCCCAGCTCGTCAATTTTCACATCCATACCCATCACAAAAATACAACCGCTTGTTTCAGTTGCTGGCTTTTTAGATGTTTTTGCACTTACCTTGCTTTTTTGTGTTCTTCTTGGTAAGGAGGGGGTTTAAAGAATAAACCATTATATAAATTTACAAAAAATCCAGACTCTTAATTTTGCATTTTTATTTTTGCACACTTTTACCATTACATTGCAGCGTATTGCCACATTACTGCATGTGAATGTACCTACTTATCCACATAGAATTTTTATTAGACATGTAACTACCAAGCTAGCATTTCTTGTTACATACTTTTAAGATGTATGGGTAGATTTTGTTTAAAAAACAAAACAAAAAATAAATAAAAATCCATTTTGATATAGGAAAAATATATATCTTCGTACCGTGTTAGTCAGTAGATAGAAAAATATTAAAATTTGAGAGTCCTCATTGGTTGAAACCTTTTAATGGCTAACTGAAAAGATGGTAACAAATTGAAAGCTTTCAAGACTACTCGGGTCTTAGAAATGCCAGGTGACGCTTGCAATTTGTTACCATCTTTTCAGTTACCTTTTAATGGCTATCAACCAATGAGGACTCTCAAATTTTATTTAAAAAAATCCAGACATTTAAATGTACATACAGTTATATGTAAAAGTTTGGGCACCCCTATTAATCTTAAGCTTAATGTTTTCTTAAAATTTGTGTTTTTGCAACAGCTATTTCAGTTTGATATATGTAATAACAGTTGGACACAGTAATGTTTCTGCCTTGAAATGAGGTTTATTGTACTAACAGAAAATGTGCAATCTGCATTCAAACAAAATTTGCCAGGTGCATAAGTATGGGCACCCTTATCATTTTCTTGTTTTAAATACTCCTACCTACTTTTTACTGACTTACTAAAGCACTTTTTTTGGTTTTGTAACCTCATTGAGCTTTGAACTTCTTAGCCAGAGGTATGCAATCATGAGAAAAGCTACTTAAAGTGGCCACTTGCAAGTTGTTCTCCTGTTTGAATCTCCTCTGAAGAGTGGCATCATGGGCTCCTCAAAACAACTGTTAAATGATCTGAAAACAAAGATTATTCAACATAGTTGTTCAGGGGAAGGATACAAAAAGCTGTCTCAGAGATTTAACCTGTCAGTTTCCACTGTGAGGAGCATAGTAAGGAAATGGAGGAACACAGGGACAGTTCTTGTTAAGGCCAGAAGTGGCAGGCCAAGAAAAACATCAGAAAGGCAGAGAAGAAGAATGGTGAGATCAGTCAAGGACAATCCTCAGACCACCTCCAGAGAGCTGCAGCATCAACTTGCTGCAGATGGTGTCACTGTGCATCGGTCAACTATACAACGCACTTTGCACAAGGAGAAGCTGTATGGGAGAGTGATGCGAAAGAAGCCGTTTGTGCAAGCACGCCACAACAGAGTCGGCTGAGGTATGCAAAAGCACATTTGGAGAAGCCAATTTCTTTTTGGAAGAAGGTCCTGTGGACTGATGAAACCAAGATTGAGTTGTTTGGTCATACAAAAAGGCGTTATGCATGGCGGCAAAAAAACACAGCATTCCAAGAAAAACACTTGCTACCCACAGTAAAATTTGGTGGAGGTTCCATCATGCTTTGGGGCTGTGTGGCCAATGCCGGCACCGGGAATGTTGTTAAAGTTGAGGGACGCATGGATTCCACTCAGTATCAGCAGATTCTTGACAATGTTCAAGAATCAGTGATAAAGTTGAAGTTACGCAGGGGATGGATCTTTCAGCAAGACAATGATCCAAAACACCGAAATCTACTCAGGCATTCATGCAGAGGAACAATTACAATGTTCTGGAATGGCCATCCCAGTCCCCAGACCTGAATATCATTGAACATCTGTGGGATCATTTGAAGAGGGCTGTCCATGCTCGGCGACCATCAAACTTAACTGAACTGGAATTGTTTTGTAAAGAGGAATGGTCAAAAATACCTTCATCCAGGATCCAGGAACTCATTAAAAGCTACAGGAAGCGACTAGATGCTGTTATTTTTGCAAAAGGAGGATCTACTAAATATTAATGTCACTTTTCTGGTGAGGTGCCCATACTTATGCACCTGTCAAATTTTGTTTGAATGCAGATTGCACATTTTCTGTTAGTACAATAAACCTCATTTCAAGGCAGAAACATTACTGTGTCCAACAGTTATTACATATATCAAACTGAAATAGCTGTTGCAAAAACACCAATTTTTATACAACATTAAGCTTAAGATTAATAGGGGTGCCCAAACTTTTTCATATAACTGTATATGTTATTGCACACTTTTTTCACTATTCCAATTTGATACATGCACAAACACAACAATCCTGCAGTCAGTTACAGTTGCTGGCTTTTTGGATGTCTACTCACTTACCTTGTTTTTCTTTTTCCATCCTGTTTGGGAAGCAATGGAGAAATTTGTTTAAACATTCAGCCGTGTACCTGTGCATGTCAGTTTTTGCTCAACTTTTTTACTTGTCCAATTCAGCACCTGAACTCACCAAATCTATACCTTTTCTGCATTTTGTTTTCTCTACATTTTTGTTCAGTCTTTATTACATTGGGGAGAATAACTGGGGATGAAAAGACTGACCAAAGTTAATTATGGTGTTGTAAAAAATGTATGGTAAAAGAAAAAGTATTAATGGCAATGGATGGAGAAATGTAAAAGAAAAAACCTATACTACATTTAAAAGTGTCTCCAATTTATAGAACATCACTGGTCTCAGTCACAGCAGGTTAACTCTAACAGTGAAACAGTCAGTTTAAAGTCACTATTCTGCACAGTCCTCTTCCTACACATAATATTTAATCTTTTACATTTCAGTCTTTATATTTTGTCAATGATACAACAATTTGTTCTGCCCCATAGACCCCTTGCCACAACACTAAGGAAGATATTCACAAAAACAACTTCTTCCAGTTGTTAGTCGAAAAAATGAACAGTTAGCCTTTTCACTCAGATGCCATGGGCTGAAGAAGATAAAGGATATGATTTAAATGCGTAGTTGTGTTGGTGGCTATCAGGCATTGTGGTTTGGCACTGGCAGAGGCACTAGCAGTGGCAGCGGAAGTTGTAGGTACACTTTAAGCCAGTGCACATCTTAAGATGAGAATCATGTGATAAGAAAGGAGCTTAAGACATTTTCCACACTGAATCATCAATCAATGATGATGATGATGATAATGATGATTCTGCGGAGGGCAAGACCTGGAAACTAAATCTGGTGGCGAGGAGGTGATGTCATCAGAGAAAAAGGGTGTTAGCATCGTTGATAAAGAGTAGAGCCGATGATTGGCCAAAAGATCTTCTGCTGACAAACTTGCTTCTTTTGTGGTCAGCTCTGGAGCAGGTGATGTTACAACTGTTGTTGGAGGAGAAGGCTCAACATTGCCTGGAAGCTATGCAATTGGTAGTAATGATAAGCTCTAAAAGCGGTCATCTCGGGTGTTCAAATTCTTGTCCATGCAGCTTGCTGGCCAATGTTTTGCAGTATGAAGGCTCTACAGGAGGAAATTAAGCCATGGATATTCAGTTTTGAAAAGACTATGAACTGTGGCTTTCCATCAGCAAAAGGAGCAACATCAACTACTCAATCTGATAAAGAAAGCTGTCCAGCAATAGAACCAAGGTTCAAGCTGTCCTTCTACTCTTTCTCCTTTCGATAATATTTCTAGTAGCCTGACCTTATCCTGAAGTAGATCATCATCATCATCCACAACTACTGTTTCTCATATTCTGACTCTACTTCTTCCTCAATTGAAATTTCAGATACACACATATGGAGAAAATACATGGCCTAGAAAAAGTATAGCTAAATAAATCAAGAATACTAAAATGGCAAAGCCCCACTTTTATCCCTAACAGGTCAATAAAACTTAGCCTTTAATGCTTTATATTAAAATAATTATTTTAATTATATTTCATTTACTGGGGTAATGGGTTAAAATAATCAATATTTCACATTAATTTATTCCATATATAGCAGGTGAAATAAGTAAGGAACATGTCATCAATTTTCAAAGTAAATATATTTCTAAAGGTGCTATTGACATGAAATTCTCACCAGATGTCAGTGGCAAGCCATGCAATCCACATAGGCAAAGAAATCAAACCATAGATGTCTATAAATTAAGTTCAAATTAACTGAAAAATTTGTTTTAAATTTGTGATGTATTCAATACTTATTTTATTCGATGTATATTCAGTAGCAATTGCTACAACATATGCCCATATGCCCTTCCAACATATTTCATCGAAGCATTGGTGTCATCAGGGGATGGGACATTAGTATGAATAATGTTCAAACAACACAAGCCCTCTATAAAGCCACTGTCATCCTTGGGCGCAGATCATTTGGATCATAAAATGGATGCCATACTTTCGGTCTCACATGTAATGAACGCGATGTCATATCCGCATCGCGCAGTCTATTTAAGAGTCACCTGCGTCAAGATACTGCACTTCATGCAGCGGTCCTTCATCTGTCTTATATTGATTAATTTTATCATGTGATGCACTGGAAAGCAGGAAAACAATTCCAAGTGCGTTAAAATTAAAAAAAACAGCGCAAATTCACATTTTTTTTTTCTTTACCATGTTCACTATATAGTAAAACTCATCTGGCAATATGATTCTTCAAGTCAGTATGAGTATGGAGGTACCAAACTTGTATATTTTTTTTATTTTAGTGGTGAAAAAAAAATTGTCAATTTGTGAAAAAAATTTTTTGCTTTTGTCTCCATTTTCTGAGACCCGTAACATTTTCATATGGGGCTATGTGAGGGCTTATTTTTTGCACCCTAAGCTGACATTTTTACTGATACCATTTTGGGGTAGATATAATGTTTTGATCGCCTCTTATTGCATTTTATTACAATGCTGCGGCGGCTAAAAAAACATAATTCTCGAGGTTTGATTTTTTTTTGTTATGCCTTTTAACGATCGTATAATTTATTTTACATTTTGATACAATTAACTTTTACGAATGCAGCTATACTAAATATTTGTATTTTTTTTATTGTTTTATTGTTAATAGGGCAAAAAGGGTTGATATGAACTTTTTTGGTTTTTTTTCACTTTTTTTTCACTTTTTACTGTATTTAGTAATCACCTTAAGGGACTTAAGGCTGCAATCATCCAATCGCTTGTGTTATACATAGCAGTGCTACAATACTGCTATATATAGCAAAAACCAAGGGCTGGCTTTCACAGTATCTTAATGAAAGGCATGGGGGTCTTCAACAGATTCTCGGCTGTCATGACAACTCATCGGCTCCCCACGATCACATTGAGGTCCATGTTAAATGCCACTGTCAGTGATTGACAGAGGGATTTAACAAGTTAGCAACCTCAGGCTGAGCACTGCTCCATCATCGGCTGCTAGAAGCACATAATGGTTGACTAAATCAGCCATCATGTGCCAGAAAAGATGTGGGCTTATTGTGAGCCGGGATACGACATATGATGTAGGTTTACATCATATGTTGAGAAGGAGTTAAATGTTGCTGTGATAGACAGCAACATTTAAGTGGTTAATGGCAATGGGCAGAGATAATTTCTACCCACTGCTGTTAGAGGCAAATGATAGCTGTGTGTGGCTAAGTTCTCATAGTGAGTATTTGGCGAATGTTTGATGTTGCAGATTTTTTGCAGCATTTATGCAACTATTAGCTAAATTAGCTTATTAGCATTTTTATATTCCAATTTTGAGTGCGTTTTTTACATGTATTTTCATCATGTTTTTGATGCTGCAGTTTTTCACTCTCTTTGGTTTATTATGTATTCAATAAAGCTGGTTTATTTTTGATAGTTTCTTGTATCTGACTTTGACAAACTTTTATCGATAATTATGTGAATATTACATTCATTTTTAGTGTGTATCCATAGTTTCATAGTTATGAAGGTTGAAGATAGATATATGTCCATCGAGATCAACTTATTGCCTAACATGTTGATCCAGAGGATGGCAAAATACTCCTGAGGCAGATGCTAATTGCCCATATTGTTGGGAAAATTCCTTCTCTACTCCACAAACAGCAATCAGCTAGTTCCCTGTATCAACATCCCTTCCATAGAAATGTACTAAAAATATACATTTTATTACCTGCGGATTTTCTGCATTTTAAGCAGTTTTATGGGGAAAATCACCATATTTGCAAGAAGAATTGAAATGTTGCAGGTATCAAACACGTACCGCAGGTTAGTTTACACAGCACATATAAAGCAGAGTGGGCATGAAATTTCTATAAATTCCATCAACTTTGCTGGAACTGTAAGACTCTGCATTTTTTCCCAAAACTCATAGAGGACACTTAACCCAAGACAGCCATTTATTTAAAAAGAAAGATGGAAGCTCATGAACTGAGCTTGTATCAAAGATAGGGATTCAATATAAGATTAATATTATGCCATATGTTGGGAACAGGTTAACAAGCAACAAACCAGTTGTTACTCAAAAAACAGGTATAATTTTTGTGCCACTGTTTGCCAAAACGTCATGACTTTTTCACTGTACACCGCCTGTGTATTAACAAGGCACACTAGTTATCAGCCCCCAAAAGGAGTTCTTTTAACCAGTTTTACCTTTTATAAAGTGTAATGCAGCGGCTTGCTGCATTGCTAAAATTTCCAGGGGGTGTGTTCTGGCTGACCATTTACCTCAGGTGACTGATCACATGACTGTGACATCATCACAGGTCCTGTGTGCACAGAAGGATATATAAATCTTGGTGGTTTTGAAACAAAGAGAGAGAGGCCTGGTGAGGCCTGGTGAGGCAATAAGCCTGGTCCCTGTGTCTGGGACACCATTAGCCTGGAAGGCAGAGGCTGGATCCCTGTGTCCGGGATACCAGTAGTCTTGGAAGGCAAGAAGTCTGGTCCCTGTGTCTGGGACTCCACTAGCCTGGAAGGCAGAGGCTAGATCCCTATGTCTGAGATACCAGTAGCCTTGGAAGGCACATGGCCTGGAGACTACGTCTGGGAAGCCTTAAAGCCACAACAGTGGCAGACACGAGCTGATAGAAGCATCTGAGACCCGGCAAAGGTCAATCGGCGCTTTAAGTGAATATTGTTGGTGTACCTTGCTGAATTCTGTATTTGAAGCCAAGTGGGCATAGCTGCCACTGAAAAGGCTCTAGGATACATGTGTAACATTCCTGTGAGCCATGGAGATGGACTATGTTATGAGTGGTTTATGATGTGTAATAAACTACTGTTCTTCATATTACCGGAAAATGTTGCATGTGTGCTTTAATTGTTCCGGTGAAGCGAGTACCCCCAGCGTGATGAATAGCACTACCTTAGATGTGGTTGGAGAATGCGGGCAACTGCAGCCTGGTTGCTAGGGGTAACGGCACAGGATGATGAATGTGGATGCAAGCATCTTGCTGTGGCTTGGTGGGGTCACGAAGATTAAAGCATCTGGCTGTAACTCGGCGGGGTTACGAAAATTGTCGTCACACTCAAACTTGGTTTGCTGTGGCTTGGTGGGGCCACGAAAATTTTCCGGGGAGAGCGGTGTGAAGTGTCTAGTGTGAACAGTGTACACCGATGGCTATGAATGGAGCAGTATCCCCAGACGGAATGGAGAAGTGGTTAGATGACCGGCTGCAAACCCTCTTCAGCAAAATAGAGTTTTCTGAAGAAATGTAGTAGCAGATAAAGATGGCTGTGAAGGGAGCAGCAGATGAGACTAAAGCTGCTGAGCGGTTAAGGTACCTGTTAACGTTACAGCAACAGGACATGGTGCAGGAATGGCAGGAGCTGTTGGCACCGTATAGAATGGCTGTAGCGGACTATTCTGTGAGTTCTCCTGGGGCGCCGGTATTGTCCCAGAGTGCCCGGGGAGGTGTTGTGAACTGGGTCCTAAGACTATCGCGTGTTTTTTTAAAAAAAAATCATCCTACAGGTGGGGTGTCCAAAAGGGGGTGGAGTTTCAAAAGAGCGTGGAGTATAGAAAACCAAAATTAGTTACTTTTTGTGGGCTGATACCGCCTAAAAATTACAATTTGACCGTTGATAACGGGGTAGCTCCAGTAGAAGGGGTTGACGTCAAAGTGGGAGGTGACTTGTTGGTCCACAACACCATGGGGAGTGACACAGACCCCATAGCTGACGGTGACACTACGAAACTAGAAAGAGAGTTCAGTCAGGAGGAGCTAGACGAGGTGAGAAAGTCCCCCTCTCGTTGTCGACGGCACAAGGGCCACAAAAAAGTTGCTCCTGTAGACTTTGCTGAAATGTCAAATAAAGAAAATGCAATGTTTTGTGCCTTTATTCCGAGTGTGGATCTTCCTGAAATCAGGAGGGAAGAGGAGGTGACGTTGCCAGTAGCAACCTCCGGTACAGTATCAGACAACAATGAAGATAAGGAGGAAGAGTTTGATGCAGTTCTGCAGATTAGTTAAAAGCAGGATGATCTACTGAGCCAGTAGGATCAGGAACCAACAGCCCTGAAGGAGGAGGTGGTAAATCCTGACAAAGAGCTGGAGCCTATTAGGCAGCAGTATCAGAGTGACGTGCAGCAACTAAGGAAAAACCTGGAGAACGTGTCCTCAAACCAGCTGAGCCTGGAGTCTGAACGGCAGAAAATAAACCAGGTTGTGAGGAACTTACAGCGAGAACTGGAGGAAAACAGCAAGGAAGTCAACAATTGGAAGGAAAAGTTCCAGAAAAATAAAGAGGAAGTTTTTCAGTTGGAGCTTGACAAAGCGGAGTTTGAAGATGAGCTGTGCGAGATGAAAGATCGTTTCTCCCTGGTACAGTTAGAGCTGATGCAGGTGAAGCAAAAGCTGGATGAGGGTCTACACAAGAGGGACAGGGAGCTGTCTGCCTTAAAAGAGGTGCTGCAGGATGAAGTTTCTGGATGTGATCAAAACCTAGATCGACTGCGCGAACAGTTCAACCGGGAGTTGTGTGAATCCAAGAAGGAGTATGGTGAACTTAGTAAGGAACTGCAACAAATTAAGAGAGACTATGAGGATCTCCTCAAGGTTAAGGAAAAACTAGAGGCTGATAATGCGGATGAAGAACACATGCGCCAAGTGATTGAGACCACTCTACAGGACACCCGGAATGAGAATGATGATCTCTGCAGAAAGATCCCAGGACTGGAAGCTCAGGTGAAGGAGCTGCAGACGTTCTGTGGTGATCTCTAGAGGGCAGAAATGTGCCTTAAGGATAGAATCTGCAGGATGGAGGAGTCTATCGGAGAAGGGAGGTATGAAGCAAATGCCTCTTCGAATAATGCGAGCTTGGGTGATTCGGATGGATGTAAGAGCCAAGATAAGGGAGCTCAAGGAGTCGCTACAAGCCCATTTGAAGCAAGAGAAGCTTGCGAGACTGGCTGTCGAGAGCCGAATGGGCACATTGGAGACAGAGAGGTCTGAGAAAATTCTGCTGATAAAGGAGCAGTTGAAGCCGGAAGAGATTCAGAGTTGGGTTGCAGAGAGGCGAGAAGCTGAGCTAGAGGAAGTAGTTGTCGAGCTCAAAGGTCGCCTGGCAAAGTACCAATCAGTGAACGAGGCCTCCTTGGGGAAGGAAAAGGGCAAACAAATTGCGCTTAATCCTTTATACTGTGAGAAGGTGGACCTGAGGAGAACTGAGAGAGTGTTTAAAGAAGATAAGTATGAAATGGAAGTGGTCAAGATGAGAATTCTTGAGTTCATAGCTGTGAGTCAGCTCAGGGGAAGCATACAGGGTGAAGAAGCTGAATGTCAGTTGTCCCTGAAACCTGAGCAAGATGATCATTTGGAGACCACTGGTGAGACAGAAACGTCTCGGTACAAGTACCTCATAGATGTACCCAAAGATTTGAGAGAAGAATACACCAGAGAGTCAGTGCATGCAGAGTTTAAGAAGGCCGTGGGAGCCTGTAAGGTGTACTCAACCTCAGAAGCTAAACAGCTGGTGGTCCTGTCCACAACCGAAGTCACAGAGAAGAGGGTGGCTATCCTAAGTGACATGCACTGGCGATGTATTCGCACGAAGCGGTTTGTCCTTTTGAAGACGGAACAAGCCATTAGACAACTGGAGCTTATAAGAAAAGCTCAAAGTCTGCGGGAAGAAGTCATCCGGGTGCCTCATGCTTTGGTAAGAAAGCTCATTGGGAGAAATGGCCGAACCATGCAAATGATGGTAAAGAAGTCTGGTGTGATGAAAGTAAGCAGTCCACGTGATTGTCAGGACTGGATACCAGATGAAGACGGCATGGTGTCATTCTCCGCTGTAGGAAGGGAAGAAAATCTTGCATATATACGTATGCTGATGGAGTACCGAGTGACGTACCTGCAAGAGGTAGAACAGTTGAAACTCGCCAGACTGCGAATAGAAAGACAGCATCGCCTGAGCAGCAGAAGGTGGCAGCCGTCTAGAAATTGTGAGACCAAACAGCGAAAGGGCCCTTCAAATAATAGGACAGCTACAGAAGAAGTTAGAGACCTTTTAAGATGTCCTGAGGATAGTGGGCATGGGTTTAGAGGTAGTGAGACCTCCAGTAACTCAGGTCTGAGAGGCCCATACAAACGACCCAATAGAGTACAGGACAGCACGAAGGCAGACCTGACCTGCTGTATTGACCGCAGGGAGCGCGGGAGGTCTGACAAGGTTACGACTCGGAAATGTGACTTGACGAATTTTGTGACAATGACAGATGGTAGGTCCCTAAGGAATGGGCTAATGTTGATGACTAATGTTCCAGGGGCTGAGCAGCGCAATTGTCAAGTACATGGTCTCTGTGTGAACTGTGGGTTATAATGTGATTGTGTATATTATGTGTTCAACCCCACAAGTTTGAAGAGGGGGGGGATATGTAATGCAGCAGCTTGCTGCATTGCTAAAATGTCCAGGGGTGTGTTGTGGAAGACCATTTACATCCCCTTCAGGTGACTGATCACATGACTGAGACATCATCACAGGTCCTGTGTGCACAGAAAGATATATAAATCTTGGTGGTTTTGAAACAGAGAGAGAGAGGCCTGGTGAGGCCTGGTGAGTAGTGTTGAGCCACCCCCGTAGTGTTCGGGATCGGTTCGGTTCGTCGAACACCGGGATGTTCGAGGAACTGTTCGTCGAACTGTTCGTCGAACACCTTAGAACACCGTCGAACACCATTAAAACCAATGGCAGGCAAACAAAAACACTTAGAAACACATAGAAAACACCTTCAAAGGTGTCCAAAAGCTGACAAACTGCTCAGAAGACGCTTTCTTTAAAAAAGCCGGCCGGCAATTCAGCAGCGGCATACACCGGTACCCGACAATTTAGACATGAAGGAATAGAGCATCACACATAGATTAGATAGATAGAAACATGTCAGTCACATATATATGAAGTACAGTGACAGTGTTGCTTACTGTACTTGTCATTTAGTGTAAAGGATTTATTAAAAAATATAATAGTGTTTTCGTGCACCGTCTCTTTAAAAAAGCCGGCCGGCAATTCAGCAGCGGTACCCGACAATTTATAACAGACAGAATAAAGCTTCACACATAGATTACATAGATAGAAACATGTCAGTCACATATATATGAAGTACTGTGACAGTGTTGCTTACTGTACTTGTCATTTACTGCAAAGGATTTATTAAAAAAAATAATAGTGTTTTCATGCACCGTCTCTTTTAAAAAGCCGGCCGGCAATTCAGCATCTGTACCCGACAATTTAGAACAGAAAGAATAGAGCATCACACATAGATTAGATAGATAGAAACATGTCAGCCACATATATACGAAGTACAGTGACAGTGTTGCTTACTGTAATTGTCATTTAGTGTAAAGGATTTATCAAAAAAAATAATAGTGTTTTCATGCACCGTCTCTTTAAGAAAGCCGGCCGGCAATTCAGCATCTGTACCCGACAATTTATAACAGACAGAATAGAGCTTCACACATAGATTAGATAGATAGAAACATGTCAGTCACATATATAATAAGTACAGTGATAGTGTTGGTTACTGTACTTGTCATTTAGTATTAAAATAAAGGATTTATTATTAAAAAAAATTGGCGTGAGGTTCCCCGTAATTTTAGTCTCTAGCGGAGGTTAAGCAGACAGCTGGGGCAGATGTTTGAAGCCTGGGAAGGGGGTAATACCCACGGAGCTTCCCAGGCTACTAATATCAGCCCCCAGCTGAATACCTAGCCTTTACTAGCTATTGAAATGGGGGACCCCCCCAAAAAAATGACGTGGGGTCCCCCCTAATTTAATAGCTAGCAAAGGCTAGGCAGACAGATGGGGGCTGATATTAATAGCCCAGGAAGGGAGCCATGAATATTGGCCCCCTCCCAGGCTAGAAACACCAGCCGTCAGCCGCCCCAGAAATGGCGCATCCATAGGATGCGCCAATTCTAGGACTTAGCCTCGCTCTTCCACGCTGCCCTGGTGCGGCAGCAGGGGGTAATAGGGTTGGGGTTGATGTCAGCTTATAATGCCAGCTGACATCAAGCCCAGGTTAGTAATGGAGAGGCGTCTATAAGACACCCCCATTACTAACCCCATAGTCAAAGTTAAAAAAAAAACACAAACACCCAGAATAAAGTCCTTTAATTGAAATAAAGACACAATTCTTTATTGTTCTAAATTAAACCATACTTACCATCACGCCCATTCCAGCTGAAGCCAACGATCTCCTGCAATAAAAGAAAAATAATGAAGCAACCTCATCCTTACCTTTCCATGGTTCCCAGGACAGCTTCAGCTCTGCTACATCGAGATGACAGGCTGGACCGCAGCAGAACGCTGCCATCCAGCTTGCCATGCCGCACACACTGAGAAGCGCAGGCATGCTTGCGCTCCTCAGTGTCTGACTGTGACGGCATCCAGATGAGCCGACAATGAACTCGGCTCACCTCATGTACGTCACTGACAGCGTGGGAAAATTCTCCTGCACTCAGCGCTTCAGCGTGAGAATTTTCCCACGCTGTCAGTGACGTGCATGAGGTGAGCCGAGTTCATTGGACATGACCTCGGCTCATCTGGATGCCGTCACAGCCAGACACTGAGGAGCGCAAGCATGCCTGCGCATCTCAGTGTCTGCGGGATGACAGGCTGAATGGCAGCGTTCTGCTGCGGTCCAGCCTGTCATCTCGATGTAGCAGAGCTGAAGCTGTCGTGGGAGCCATGGAAAGGTAAGGATGATGTTGCTTTATTATTTTACTTTTATTGCAGGAGATCGTTGGCTTCAGCTGGAATGGGCGTGATGGTAAGTATGGTTTTATTTAGAACAATAAAGAATTGTGTGTTTATTTCAATTAAAGGACTTTTTTCTGGGTGTTTGTGTTTTTTTTAAATACTTTACTAGAAATTCATGGTGGTCATGTCTAATATTGGCGTGACCCCATGAATTTCGGGCTTAGGGCCAGCTGATAATGCCAAGCTGGCCTTAACCCCTTTATTACCCAGTGAGCCACCGCACCAGGGCCCTGGATGAGTTGGGTACAGCGCCAGAAGATGGCGCTTCTATGAACGCGCCATTTTCCGGGGCGGCTGCGGACTGCAATTTGCAGCGGGTGGGGCCCAGAAAGCTTGGGCCTCCCTGCGCTGCAGATTCCAGCCCCCAGCTGCCTAGTTGTACCTGGCTGGACACAAAAATAGGGCGAAGCTCCACGTATTTTTTTTTTAATTCATGAAATTCATGGAATAATTAAGAAAAAAAGGGCATCCCTATATTGTTGTGTCCGGCTAGGTACAAATAGGCAGCTGGTGGTTGGGAGCAGCCCGTTCCTGCCTGCTGTACCTGACTGGACACAAATATAGGGCGAAGCCCCACATCAATTTTTTTTTCATTATTTCATGAATTTCCTGAAATAATTTAAAAAAAATTGACGTGGATCTTCGCCCTATATTTGTGTCCAGTCAGGTACAGCAGGCAGGAACGGGCTGCCCCCAACCACCAGCTGCCTATTTGTACCTGGCCAGACACAACAATATAGGGAAGCCCTTTTTTAAAAAAATTATTTCATGAAATAATTAAAAAAAAATTGACGTGGGGATTCGCACTATATTTGTGTCCAGCCAGGTACAGCAGGCAGGGACGGGCTGCCCCCAACCACCAGCTGCCTATTTGTACCTGGTTGGACACAACAATATAGGGAAGCCCTTTTTTTCTTAATTATTCCATGAATTTCATGAAATAATTAAAAAAAAAAATGCGTGGGGCTTCGCCCTATTTTTGTGTCCAGCCAGGTACAACTAGGCAGCTGGGGGCTGGAATCTGCAGCGCAGGGAGGCCCAAGCTTTCTGGGCCCCACCCGCTGCAAATTGCAGTCCGCAGCCGCCCCAGAAAATGGCGCGTTCATAGAAGTGCCATCTTCTGGCGCTGTACCCAACTCATCCAGGGCCCTGGTGCGGTGGCTCACTGGGTAATAAAGGGGTTAAGGCCAGCTTGGCATTATCAGCTGGCCCTAAGCCCGAAATTCATGGGGTCACGCCAATATTAGACATGACCACCATGAATTTCTAGTAAAGTATTTAAAAAAACACAACACCCAGAATAAAGTCCTTTAATTGAAATAAACACACAATTCTTTATTGTTCTAAATTAAACCATACTTACCGTCACGCCCATTCCAGCTGAAGCCAATGTCTTCTGCAATAAAAGTAAAATAATAAAGCAACATCATCCTTACCTTTCCATGGTTCCCACGACAGCTTCAGCTCTGCTACATCGAGATGACAGGCTGGACCGCAGCAGAACGCTGCCATCCAGCCTGTCATCCCGCGGACACTGAGAAGCGCAGGCATGCTTGCGCTCCTCAGTGTCTCGCTGTGATGGCATAAAGATGAGACAAATTCATGTCCAATGAACTCGGCGCACCTCATGCACGTCACTGACAGCGTGGGAGAATTCTCCTGCACTCAGCACTTCAGCGTGAAAATTCTCCCACGCTGTCAGTGACGTACATGAGGTCAGCTGAGTTCATTGGACATGAATGAGCTCACCTCATGCACGTCACTGACAGCGTGGGAAAATTCTCACGCTGAAGCGCTGAGTGCAGGAGAATTTTCCCACGCTGTCAGTGACGTGCATGAGGTGAGCTCATTCATGTCCAATGATCTCAGCTCACCTCATGCACGTCACTGACAGCGTGGGAAAATTCTCCTGCACTCAGCGCTACAGCGTGAGAATTCTCCCACGCTGTCAGTGACGTGCATGAGGTGAGCTCATTCATTTCCAATGAACTCAGCTGACCTCATGTACGTCACTGACAGCGTGGGAGAATTCTCACGCTGAAGTGCTGAGTGCAGGAGAATTCTCCCACGCTGTCAGTGACGTGCATGAGGTGCGCCGAGTTCATTGGACATGAACTCGTCTCATCTTTATGCCGTCACAGCCAGACACTGCAGAGCGCAAGCATGCCTGCGCTTCTCAGTGTCTGCGGGATGACAGGCTGGATGGCAGCGTTCTGCTGCGGTCCAGCCTGTTATCTCGATGTAGCAGAGCTGAAGCTGTCGTGGGAACCATGGAAAGGTAAGGATGAGGTTGCTTTATTATTTTTCTTTTATTGCAGGAGATCGTTGGCTTCAGCTGGAATGGGCGTGATGGTAAGTATGGTTTAATTTAGAACAATAAAGGAATGTGTCTTTATTTCAATTAAAGGACTTTATTCTGGGTGTTTGTGTTTTCTTTTAACTTTGACTATGGGGTTAGTAATGGGGGTGTCTTATAGACGCCTCTCCACTACTAACCTGGGCTTGATGTCAGCTGGCATTATAAGCTGACATCAACCCCAACCCTATTACCCCACTGCCACCGCTACAGGGCAGTGGGAAGAGCGAGGCTAAGTACCAGAATTGGCGCATCCTAAGGATGCGCCATTTCTGGGGCGGCTGACGGCTGGTGTTTCTAGCCTGGGAGGGGGCCAATATTCATGGAACCCTTCCTGGGCTATTAATATCAGCCCCCAGCTGTCTGCCTAGCCTTTGCTAGCTATTAAAATAGGGGGGACCCCACGTCATTTTTTTGGGGGGTCCCCCATTTTAATAGCTAGTAAAGGCTAGGTATTCCGCTGGGGGCTGATATTAGTAGCCTGGGAAGCTCCGTGGGTATTACCCCCTTCCCAGGCTTCAAACATCTGCCCCAGCCATCTGGTTAACCTCCGCTAGAGCCTAAAATTATGGGGATCCCCACGTCAATTTTTTTTTAAATAAATCCTTTATTTTAACACTAAATGACAAGTACAGTAATCAACACTGTCACTGTACTTCATATATATGTGACTGACATGTTTCTATCTATCTAATCTATGTGTGATTCTCTATTCCTTCTATTCTAAATTGTCGTGTACAGATGCTGAATTGCCGGCCGGCTTTTTTAAAGAGACGGTGCATGAAAACACTATTATTTTTTTTTAATAAATCCTTTAGACTAAATGACAAGTACAGTAAGCAACACTGTCACTGTACTTCATATATATGTGACTGACATGTTTCTATCTATCTAATCTATGTGTGATTCTCTATTCCTTCTATTCTAAATTGTCGGGTACAGATGCTGAATTGCCGGCCGGCTTTTTTAAAGAGACAGTGCATGAAAACACTATTATTTTTTTTAATAAATCCTTTATACTAAATGACAAGTACAGTAAGCAACACTGTCACTGTACTTCATATATATGTGACTGACATGTTTCTATCTACCTAATCTATGTGTGATTCTCTATTCCTTCTATTCTAAATTGTTGGGTACAGATGCTGAATTGCCGGCTGGCTTTTTTAAAGAGACGGTGCATGAAAACACTATTATTTTTTTTAATAAATCCTTTACACTAAATGACAAGTACAGTAATCAACACTGTCACTGTACTTCATATATATGTGACTGACATGTTTCTATCTATCTAATCTATGTGTGAAGCTCTATTCTGTCTGTTATAAATTGTCAGGTACCGCTGTTGAATTGCCGGCCGGCTTTTTTAAAGAGACGGTGCATGAAAACACTATTATTTTTTTTGATAAATCCTTTACACTAAATGACAAGTACAGTAAGCAACACTGTCACTGTGCTTCTTATATGTGTGACTGACATGTTTCTATCTATCTAATCTATGTGTGAAGCTCTATTCTTTCGGTTCTAAATTGTCGGGTACCGGTGTATGCCGCTGCTGAATTGCCGGCTTTTCATGTTTCACTGTTGGCACTGTTCCCATCGATTTGGGCAATCACTGTAATGCCACAACCACCATGGCTGTGGCATTACAGTGAGTGGCAGACAATCCCTGCATGATTGGTGCTCTAAATAGCGCCAGACATGCAGGACACGCTTTTGGTGCACGAACAGTTATCGAACATAACCTCGAACAGCCGAATTTTTTGCAAATCGTTCGGGTTCGTCGAACAACTCGAACACCGCCCAAAACAGCTCGAATTTGAGATTGGCGAACAGTTCTAGTCGAACACCGCTCATCTCTACTGGTGAGGCAAGAAGCCTGGTCCCTGTGTCTGAGACACCATTAGCCTGGAAGGCAGAGGCTGGATCCCTGTGTCCGGGATACCAGTAATCTTGGAAGGCAAGAAGCCTGGTCTCTGTGTCTGGGACTCCACTAGCCTGAAAGGCAGAGGCTGGATCCCTGTGTCTGAGATACCAGTAGCCTTGGAAGGCACATGGCCTGGAGACTATGTCTGGGAAGCCTTAAAGCCACAGCTGTGGCAGAACCGAGCTGATAGAAGCAGCTGAGACCCGGCAAAGGTAAATCGGCGCTTTAAGTGAGTATTGTTGCTGTACCTTGCTGAATTCTGTATTTGAAGCCAAGCGGGCATAGCTGCCACTGAAAAGGCTCTAGGATACATGTGTAACATTCCTGCGAGCCACGGAGATGGACTATGTTATGAGCGGTTTATGATGTGTAATAAACTGCTGGTCTTCATATTACCGGAAAACGCTGCATGTGTGCTTTAATTGTTCCGATGAAGCGAGTACCCCCAGCATGATGAATAGCGCTACCTTACAAAAGGTAAAATAGTCTGTCAGTGCAGTATGTTATTAAACTGGCTGTACCGGAAACTGTTCATTTACCAAGGTGAATATGATTTTCAGAAGATACAGTTCACAGCTGCTTATATGCTATACCCTATGCACAGTGTTTAAAATATTTAACATGTTTGAAAGAGAAAGCTCTGATGAGCTAAATGCAGATTTTATAGAAACATTGCAGATTAAATTTTGTGCTGAGTATTATAGATGAGTGGATTGCTTAGCGCAACCCGGGTCCATAGTTCAGATGAGTCTCTGGCAGTGTATATGAGCTGTGAAAATTTCCACAGTTTCTGTGTTCCTCGGTGTGGCATTTGATTTGCCCATCTGGGATGACGTCATCTGAGTAACATGCATCACTAATCATAAGTCAATCCGTGAATCACAGATGTTAAAGGCAACCTGTCACCAGAAAAAATGCTATTAACCTGCAGATATGGGGTTAATCTGCAGGTTAATAGCACTATCAACCTACCTGCACTTAGTCGAATGTTGCAGGGAGAAAGTTAATTTTATTTTCCCTGACATCATTCGGTTTCATTCATGGGGGTGGCGCTGGTTCAGTTGAGTATACAGAGCGGGGTCTGTAACCACACCCCTGGCCTTGCCTGACAGCAGCCCCAATGCAGAGTCAGTGTCAGTAAGTGCCAGGGAAGCAGTTACAGCCACAACTCTGTATTCTCTGTGCTGTGACTGAAACAGTGCAGGCATCGCCCCCGTGACTGAAACCGCATGCTGCTGGGGAGAATAAAGTTCATTTTCTCCCCACAACTTTCAGCTAAGTGCAGGAGCTGGGCAGGTTAGTAACGCTATTAACCTGCAGCTAAACCCCATATCTGCAGATTAATTAATAGCGTTTTTTTGGTGACAGGTGTCCCTTAAAGAAATTTGCACAGCTCCTATCCAGAGGCAGAGAACACTGGCCAGGACCATGGACTTGTGTTGCACAAGGTGATCCACTCATCTCTAGATCTTTACGCCTAGGAATGAGCACCTGAACAAGTAAATATATATGTAAAAAAAATCTCATATCCAATTAAATTAGAAATCTGTACTACAGATTAATTTGTTGTCATCAAAAGATTATCTGTATTAGAATATTGAACTATTATAGGTGCCACGTACTAAGTCATTAAATTTAAAAGGTTTTGTGCCCTTGGATGATATTGTCATATATTTACATATCCTCAGAGCATTTGTAATATCACATATAATTAAAAAATGAAGGATTCAGCTGATCACAGACATATCACTGAAATAAAGCCTAATAGTCACAAAGCTGGAAAGACTAGGCTTGTGATTAAAAAGGCTTCAGTGGAAATTCTCATCATGATAAAAGGGACATTACACACACAGAACACAAAGGTTTTAATTGGATATAATTACTTTTCTTATTCTCCTTGCTTGACATGAAGGAAACTAGTATAATGTTCATTTTGACTTCAAAATTACAATACATAATAATTGAATTATTTTAGGATTTTGGTATTTATGTCATATGTATTACACTTTTAAAGCATTCTTATCATGACCTACTTTGAACAAGACCCTCTAAAGTTGTCAGTGACTTTAATGGTCACTGAATGTTTGGGAGTGCTAAAGACACATCAAAGAAACCTCCACTTTTACTCTTGGCTTTTTGATGAATCCAAGCAAATGCAAAAGTTTTAGGCCACAAACGTAATTATATAGTGAATCTGGAACAGCTTGCAAGGGAAATTACCCAAATATATAAGTAAATCACAAAAGGGAAAAACTACCCCGCTAAATATCAGCTCCTCACTAACATGCCAGTAAAACTTAGCCTTTGTTAAACAGTTAAAACTTCATTATTTAATTGAAATCATATTACAAAAGGGGTGATAGAAGTTAAAATGTGCCTGAATGTGATAGTAAAATTGAACAGAATCTAAAAATAAAATCCAAAAAATCACATTGTATGATTTTTACATAATTAATTTGCAGTTTATTGCATGAAATAAGTATTTGATACAATAGAAAAATAGAACTTAATATTTGGTACAGAAATTTTTGTTTGCAATTACAGAGGTCAGATGTTTTCTGTAGTTCATGACCAAGCTTGCACACACTGCAGCAGGGATTTTGGCCCACTTTGCTATGCAGAACTTAACAAGATTTTCAGGTTTCGGGGCTATTGCTGTGCAACATTGGGTTTCAAAGATTTTCTATTGTGTTCAGGTCTGGAGACTGGCTAGGCCACTCCAGGACCTTGAAATGCTTCTTATGGAGCTACTCCTTAGCTGCCTGGCTGTTTGTTTCGGGTCATTGTCATGCTGGAAGATCCAGCCATGGCCCATCTTCAATGCTCTTACTGAGGGAAGGAGGTTGTTGGCCAAAATCCCACGAAACATGACCCCATCCATCCTTCCTTCAATACAGTGCAGTTGTCCTGTCCCATTTTCAGAAACGCACTCTCAAAGTATGATGTTTCCTGCACCATGTTTCACGGTTGGGATGGTGTTCTTGGGGTTGTACTCATCCTTCTTCTTCCTCCAAACATGGCGAGTGGAGTTGATACCAAAAATTTTTATTTTGATCTGATCTGACCACATTACTTTCTCCCATGCTTTCTCGGGATCATCCAGATGGTCATTGCCGATCTTCAAATGGGCCTGGACATGTGCTAGCATGAGCTCTGAAGGATTTTAAACCATGATGGCATAATGTGTTACTAACAGTATTGTTTGAGACTGTGGTCCCAGTTTTCTTCAGGTCATTGACCAGATCCTCCCATGTAGTTCTGGGCTGATTCCTGACCTCAGAATCAGAATCATCCTTACTCCACGAGACAAGATCTTGCATGGAGTCCCAGACAGAGGAAAATTGACAGTCATCTTGTGTGTCTTCCATGTTCTAATAATTGTGCCTATTGTCCTGTAGCACATCTCAACCTTGTGCAGGTCTATAATTTTGTCCCTGTTGTCCTTAGACAGCTCTTTAGTCTTGGCCATGGTGGAGAGGTTGGAGTGTGATTGATTGAGTGTGTAGACAGGTGTATTTTATACAGGTAATGAGTTCAAACAAGTGCAATTAATACAGGTATTGAGTGCAGAGTAGGAAGGATTCTTAAAGAAAAACTAACAGGTCTGTGGGAGCCAGGATTCTTGCTGGTGGGTAGGTGATCAAATACTTATTTTATGCAATAAAATACAATCTAATTATTTAAAAATCATATACCGTATTTTTCGGACCATAAGACGCACTTTTTTCCCCAATATTTGGTAGGAAAATGGGGGGTGCGTCTTATGGTCCGAACGTTACCTGCGGTGGTGGTAAAGTGGGATTGCAAGGCCCTCCAGGCAGTGGTGGTAGCGGCGATGGTAGCAGCGGCGTAAGCAGAGGTGAGCAGCTGGGACCGGCACTTGTGCCTGGCTGGTACTGGGGCTGGGGGCGGTGTCGGGCTATGAGCGGCGTGCGGCTGGTGTGCGTGGCCATCTTCCTAGAGCAGTGATCTACAAGAAAATGGCTGCCCGAGCCGGCGCATGCGCGGACCAGTAGCTACGGCGGCCATTTTCATGTAGATCACAGCTCTAGTAAGATGGCCGCGCACACCGGAAACCTGCGCAGGCCGCACTGCTTCGCCGCTCACAGCCCGGCACCCACCGCAGCCCGGTACATCCCCTGGCCCCAGCCAGAGGCCCCAGCCCAAGACCCAGGCCTCAACTCCAGCCAGAGGCATCGGCCCCAGCTCCAGCCAGAGGCCTCGGCTCCGGCCCCTGCCAGAGGCTCCGGCCTCGGCCTTGGCCTCAGCCCCAGCCAGAGGCCACGGAAACCTGCGCAAGCCGCACTGCTTCGCCGCTCACATCCCGGCACTGACCGCAGCCCAGTACATCCCCCGGCCCCAGCCCAAGACCCCGGCCTCAGCCCCAGCCAGAGGTCTTGGCCCCAGCCCCAGCCCGAGGCCTCGGCCCCAGCCCGAGACCTTGGCCCCAGCCCCACTCAGAGGCCCCGGCCTCGGCCCCAGCCTCAGCCAGAGGCCCCAGCCCCAGCCAGAGGCCTCGTCCCCAGCCCCAGCCAGAGGCCCCAGCGTCGGGCTTGGCCCCGGCCCCAGCCAGAGGCCCTGGCCTTGGCCTTGGCCCCAGCCACAGGTCTCGGCCCCAGCCAGAGGCCCCAGCCAGAAGGCCCTGGCCGCAGCCAGAGGCCCCAGCCAGAGGCACCCGGCTTCTGCCTCAGCCAGAGGCCTCCGCACAGGAACCGGCCAGGCTAAGGCCCTCAGTCAGGCACAGGCCCCGGCCCGGCACAGGCTCCACAGCATCTGATCTCTTCTGCTGCAGACGCCGACTTCCTGAGGGACCCTGCCTCTTGTGATCCTCACTTTACTGCCCACTAGGTAAGATACCATACCTATTCAGACTATAAGATGGACTCCCATATTATAAAAAATATATTTTTTTCTATTTTCCACCCCAAAATTTGGGGTGCGCCTTATGGTCCGGTGCGTCTTATAGTCCGAAAATTACGGTAATGTAATTTTTTGTTTTTTATTTTTAGATTATGTCTCTCACAGTTGAATTGTATCTACGATAAAATTTACAAACATCTTCATTCTTTGTAGGTGGAAAGAATCGCAAAATCAGCAGTGTATCAAATACTTAATTTCCCCACAGTATATAAATATATATATATAAATATAAATATATATATATTTATATACACTACCGTTCAAAAGTTTGGGGTCATTTAGAAATTTCATTATTTTTGAAAGAAAAGCACATTTTTTTTTCAATGAAGCTAACATTAAATGAATCAGAAATACCCTCTATACATTGATAATATGGTAAATGACTATTCTAGCTGCAAACGTCTTGTTTTTATTGCAATATCTACATAGGTGTAAAGAGACCCATTTCCAACAATCACCACTCCAGTGTTTTAATGGTACATTGTGTTTTCTAACTGTGTAAGAAGGATAATGGATGCTTAGAAAACCCTAGAAAACCCTTGCACAAGTATGTTAGCCCAGCTGAAAACGGTTGGGCTTATTTGAGAAGCTATAAAATTGACCTTCCTTTGAGCTAGTTGGGAATCTGGAGCATTACATTTGTTTGTTCTATTAAACTCTCAAAATGGCCAGAAAAAGAAAACTTTCATGTGAAACTCGACAGTCTATTCTTGTTCTTAGAAATGAAGGCTATTCCATGCGAGAAGTTGCCAAGAAACTGAAGATTTCCTACAACGGTGTGTACTACTCCCTTCAGAGGAGAGCACAAACAGGCTCTAACCAGAGCAGAAAGAGAAGTGGGAGGCCCTGCTGAACATTTGAGCAACAAGACAAGTACATTAGAGTCTGTAGTTTGAGAAATCGACGCCTCACAGCTCCTCATCTGGCAGCATCATTAAACAGTACATGCAAAACAGCAGGGTCAACGTCTACAGTGAAGAGGCGACTCCGGGATGCTGGCCTTCAGGGCAAAGTGGCAAAGAAAAAGCCATATCTGAGACTGGCTAATAAAAGTAAAAGTTTAATATGTTCAAATGAACACAGACATTGGACAGAGGAAGATTGGAAAAAAGTTTTATGGTCAGACAAATCAAAGTTTGAGGTGTTTGGATTACACAGAAGAACATTTGTGAGACGCAGAACAACTGAAAAGATGCTGGAAGAGTGCCTGATGCCATCTGTCAAGCATGGTGGAGGTAATGTGATGGTCTGGGGTAGCTTTGGTGCTGGTAAAGTGGGAGATTTGTAAAAGGTAAATGGGATTTTGAATAAGGAAGGCTATCACTCCATTTTGCAACGTCATGCCATACCCTGTGGACAGCGCTTGATTGGAGCCAATTTCATCCTACAACAGGAAAATGACCCAAAGCACACCTCCAAATTATGCATGAACTATTTAGGGAAGAAGCAGGCAGATGGTATTCTGTCTGTAATGGAGTGGCCAGCGCAGTCACCAGATCTCAACCCCATTGAGCTGTTGTGGGAGCAGCTTGACCATATGGTACGCAAAAAGTGCCCATCAAGCCAATCCAACTAGTGGAAGGGGCTTCAGGAAGCATGAGGTGAAATTTCTCAAGATTACCTCAGCAAATTAACAGCTAGAATGCCAAAGGTCTGCAATGCTGAAATTGCTGCAAAGGGAGCATTCTTTGATGAAAGCAAAGTTTGGAGGAGAAAATTATTCTTTCAAATAAAAATCATTATTTCTAACCTTGTCAACATTTGGACTATGTTTTCTTTTCATTTTGCAACTCATTTGATAAATAACAGTATGAGTTTTCATGGAAAACACAAAATTGTCTGGGTGATCCCAAACTTTTAAACGGTAGTGTACGTATATACAGTACAGACCAAAAGTTTGGACACACCTTCTCATTTAAAGATTTTTCTGTATTTTCATGACTATGAAAATTGTACATTCACACTGAAGGCATCAAAACTATGAATTAACACATGTGGAATTATAGACTTAACAAAAAAGTGTGAAACAACTGAAAATATGTCTTATATTCTAGGTTCTTCACAGTAGCCACCTTTTGCTTTAATGACTGCTTTGCACACTCTTGGCATTCTCTTGATGAGCTTCAAGAGGTAGTCACCGGAAATGGTTTTCACTTCACAGGTGTGCCCTGTCAGGTTTAATAAGTGGGATTTCTTGCCTTATAAATGGGGTTGGGACCATCAGTTGTGCTGTGCAGAAGTCTGGTGGATACACAGCTGATAGTCCTACTGAATAGACTGTTAGAATTTGTATTATGGCAAGAAAAAAGCAGCTAAGTAAAGAAAAACGAGTGGCCAGCTTTACTTTAAGAAGGGAAGGTCAGTCAGTCTGAAAAATTGGGCAAACTTTGAAAGTGTCCCAAAGTGCAGTTGCAAAAGCCATCAAGCGCTACAAAGAAACTGGCTCACATGAGGACTGCCCCAGGAAAGAAAGACCAAGAGTCACCTCTGCTTCTGAGGATAAGTTTATCCGAGTCACCAGCGTCAGAAATCACAGGTTAACAGCAGCTCAAATTAGAGACCAGGTCAATGCCACACAGAGTTCTAGCAGCAGACACATCTCTACAACAACTGTTAAGAGGAGACTTTGCGCAGCAGGCCTTCATGGTAAAATAGCTGCTAGGAAACCACTGCTAAGGACAGGCAACAAGCAGTAGAGACTTGTTTGGGCTAAAGAACACAAGGAATGGACATTAGACCAGTGGAAATCTGTGCTTTGGTCTGATGAGTCCAAATTTGAGATCTTTGGTTCCAACCACCGTGTCTTTGTGCGACGCAGAAAAGGTGAACGGATGGACTCTACATGCCTGGTTCCCACCATGAAACATGGAGAAGGAGGTGTGATGGTGTGGGGGGCTTTGCTGGTGACACTGTTGGGGATTTATTCAAAATTGAAGGCATACTGAACCAGCATTGCTACTACAGCATCTTGCAGCGGCATGCTATTCCATCCGGTTTGTGTTTAGTTGGACCATCATTTATTTTTCAACAGGACAATGACCCCAAACACACCTCCAGGCTGGGTAAGGGCTATTTGACCAAGAAAGAGAGTGATGGGGGGCTACGCCAGATGACCTGGCTTCCACAGTCACCAGACCTGAACCCAATCGAGATGGTTTGAGGTGAGCTGGACCGCAGAGTGAAGGCAAAAGGGCCAACAAGTGCTAAGCATCTCTGGGAACTCCTTCAAGAATGTTGGAAGACCATTTCCGGTGACTACCTCTTGAAACTCATCAAGAGAATGCCCAGAGTGTGCAAAGCTGTCATCAAAGCAAAAGGTGGCTACTTTGAAGAACCTAGAATATAAGACATATTTTCAGTTGTTTCACACTTTTTTGTTAAGTATATAATTCCACATGTGGTAATTCATAGTTTTGATGCCTTCAGTGTGAATGTACAATTTTCATAGTCATGAAAATACAGAAAAATCTTTAAATGAGAAGGTGTGTCCAAACTTTTGGTCTGTACTGTATATATATATATATATATGTATTTATTTATATATATATATATATATATATATATATATATATATATATACCTACTGTTTACATGCATATATATTTAGAAATACAATAAATAAAGCATGATTAATATGTGAGGTTATGCGATTAAGAATTAATATTGTTATCTGTCAAGGCGATTAAAGTTTAATTTTTCAACTGCAATTGCCTTAGCGATATCAAGGCATTCTAATCAAAGAAAACTAAGTGGTAGAAAATATCAGTATCTGATGATTGAACCATTTCAGAAGAAATTGAAGGTGGAATTGAAATAGATTCGGTAAAAGAATGTCTTTTTACCAAGTATATGTGTGAATCTATTGACATCACAAATGGTGTGGAAGAGATCAAAGTTATGCTTATGGACAAAATTAAAAAGACCTTTAGCCAGAACTTCATTCTGTGAAGAGGAAAGAATAATGGGTAAATATCAAAACACTATTCAAACAGGTATTAACAGAAGAAATTATTTCCACCTCTACCATGGATATTTATTTTAGTGATTTCCTTATAGTTCTTCTACCTCCCCTCTGCCTCTTCCATTTTTGGCCAAGGTATGTGGATTGTCCATTTGCTGGTGATTAGTAATGAGCTAGCATGCTCGCTTCTGCTCGGAGCTCGCCCGAGCATCTCACTGATCGAGATGCTCGGCACTCACCGAGTATTTCTGGGGTTGCTCAGTGGGAGTTTGGGTCCCCTCTCTGCATGTTTGTTTCTCTTCAGAGTGCCAATGAACATGCAGGGATTGTCTGCCACAGCCATGTTGGTTGTGGCATTACAGTGATTGGCTGGCCGCACAGCGTCATCTGGTCTGTATCAGAGCAGGCGCCACCATGCTCGTCACTGTCTACTCCTGAATCAGGCAGTGTAGGGAGAGGTGCTGCTGAGCTATGGAGAGATTTGCTTGTTTCTTAGTTAGTGTAGGTATACCACAACATATTCTATACATATCTATCTCAACTAACAGTCCTTCTGAGGAATAATCCTGCTGCATAGATATCAGTGCTAGGCAGGTAGGCAGTGCATGTGGCAGACTGCAGTGCATATAGCAAGAGGGTCCATTCCAGTTTTGTCTGCTTGTGCTTTTACAGATATTTCTAGAAATAGCCACAGGTATCAGGGGCAAGGAATTATTATTTTTTTTGGATCCTTAATCCTCATTAGTTGCTTAAAAAGCAATCGAGAAAACACAGTTTTTCTGCTCCATTTGCTTGTTGGCACTGCAAAATACAGCCAGATGATTTCTATATTACAGTGCTAAAAATCCATCTATTTAAAACTGAGTGTAGCATCGGCGTCTCTGCCCCATTCTAGGCAGAGACGCCGTCCCTCTCACCTCCCCGCTCCTGGCGTGGCGTCCTCCAGCGCTTCTCTCCCCGCTGCTTCCGGCACGCGCTCCTTCCCCGGCAGTGTGCTTAGGGCGCGCGCGCGCTCCCCCTCTCTTAAAGGGACCGAGCGCGCCGTCCTAAGGAGTCCCCGGCCAATTGCCGGAGGACCTCCCATATAAAAGGCACCTCCTCCAAAATGGAGGTGCCCGAGCAATGTTGTAGCACTGTTCACTACTCTGCTTCAGCCCTCAGGTCCCGTTGCCAGTTACCTGCCAGATACCTGCCAGATTCCTGCCAGCTTGCTGTCTTGTTCCTGCCTGATATTCTTCTACCTGCCTGCTAGTCTGAGGTCCGACGGTCTGCCTTCCAACTCCTGTCAGTCTGTCTATGGACCAGCTTGCCCGCTCACCTGGGAGCGCTCATCTACTACCTGCCTGCTAGTCTGCCTGGAGGCTCCGCCGTCATGTGCTGTGACCACCTGCCTGTCCAGAGACTTCTGTCCGCTCACCTGGGAGCGCTCATCTGCTACCTGCCTGCTAGCCTACCTGGAGGCTCCGCCGTCACATGCTGTGACCACCTGCCATTCCAGAGACTCCTGCCCGCTCACCTGGGAGCGCTCATCTGCTGCCTGTCTGTTGGCCTACCTGGAGGCTCTGCCGTCACGTGCTGTGACCACCCGCCATTCCAGAGACTCCTGCCCGCTCACCTGGGAGCGCTCATCTGCTGCCTGTCTGTTGGCCTACCTGGAGGATCCGCCGTCACATGCTGTGACCACCCGTTTATCCAGAGACTCTCGCTTTCTCACCTGGGAGCACACATCTACCATCTGCCTGCTAGCCTACTGGAAGGCTCAGCCATCACAGGTCGTACCTACCCTTACCCAGAGACTGCCCCGGTCACTTGCCGTGACCCCCTGCCCGTTCATCCAGAGACTGTCCCGGTTACCTGCTGTGACTGCCTGCCCGTCTACCCTGGTCGCCACCCGCTCCCTTACAAGGACCGCCCCCTTGTATAGTAGCTCAGAGGTTCCGCCTCCCAGACCCGTTACAGTTTGCTCGGGCCATGGAACCCGGTGGCACCCAAACTCCCTCGCTCTCGAACCTGTGTCATGAACTGTCCCGTCAGAGGTCCCAACAGGAGTCCATCCTGGGTCACCTGCGGAATGTCAATTCTCGCCTGGACACTCTGACTGCTCCACCAGCAACCACCGCCTGTGCGATGACCCGCAATCCGGCAGCTCCGCTGCCCACCAATACCATGGTATCCTACCCCGGACCCCGGCTTTCTGCACCTCCTCGCTTCGGAGGCGACCCCGCTCAGGCTCGGGGCTTCATTAATCAGTGCACCCTGCACTTTGAACTCCTGTCCCACCAGTTTAACTCCGACCGGGCCAAAATTGCCTTCATCATGTCCCATCTCACCGGGGAGGCCCTGGCCTGGCTAAATCCTCTATGGGAGAGAGGAGACCCCCTGGTGTCCGACTTGCCTGCCTTTATTACGGCTTTCCGGAAAGTCTTCGACGAACCCGGACGGAAGACCTCATCCGCATCATCACTGCTACGCCTCCGTCAGGGAAGTCTCACCGTGGGCCAATATGCCATACGGTTCCGTACCCTTGCCTCGGAGCTGGCCTGGGATAATGACGCTCTGGTATTCGTCTTCTGGGAGGGTCTGTCCGGCCGTATTAAGGATGAACTTGCCGGTCGGGACATTCCTACCACTCTCGATGACCTAATAACTCTTGCCACCCGGATTGACCATACGGTTCCAGGAGCGTGCCAAAGAGGTCACCCGTGAGAGGAGGTTTCCACGTCTAGCTCATACTTTTCAGAAACCCGTCACTCCCTCCGTCTCTCCTCAGGTACACCCTCCTGAGCCTATGCAGGTCGACCAGACCAAGATGGTCGGTTCTCGCCAAGAATCTCGTCGAGCCGAGGGAAGCTGTTTCTATTGTGGCAGTATGAAGCACCTCATCCGTTCCTGCCCGGAAAAGCCGGGAAACGCCAGTGTCTAGGACCACTCGGAGAGGTCGTCCTAGACAAAAGTAAGCCCTCTCCGTCTCTGACCTTACCGGTCTCTATTGCTTGGGGAGAGAACTGTCTCTTTGAACTCGCCCATCTGGATTCTGGAGCTGCTGGAAACCTCATCTCCCAGTCTCTGGTAGAGAGATACCATATTCCCACCAAGTCCCTGGCTGAACCATTGTCAGTCGCCTCCGTGGATGGAAGACTTCTCTCGGAGACCATCCTGCTCGTCACTGAACCCATAACCCTACAGGTGGGAATGCTGCACTCTGAGGAGATCTCATTTCATGTGCTGTCCGGACTTTCTCACTCCCTGTTGCTAGGTTTACCTTGGCTCCAGACACATGAACCCGTATTGAACTGGCGGTCCGGTGAAGTACTCCGATGGGGTCCTGACTGCCATAGGACCTGCCTGGTCCCGGTCCGTCCACTTTGCCCTCAGCCTACTCCAGCTAACTTACCTGGTCTCCCGGCTCCCTACTGGCCCTATGCGGACGTCTTCGGTAAGAAGGAAGCTGAGACGTTGCCACCCCATAGGCCATACGATTGCCCGATCGACCTGGTACCTGGCACCACTCCTCCCCGTGGGCGTATCTACCCGTTGTCTGCAGCCGAGACCCGGGCCATGTCTGAGTACATTGAAGAGTATTTGGCTAGGGGATTTATCCGAAAATCTACCTCCCCGGCTGGAGCCGGATTCTTCTTTGTCAAAAAGAAAGACGGCTCGCTACGTCCCTGTATTGACTACAGAGGACTCAATCTCATCACGGTAAAAAACAAATATCCCCTGCCACTCATCTCTGAATTGTTTGACCGTCTCAAGGGCGCCAGGATCTTCTCCAAGCTGGATCTACGAGGAGCATATAATCTGGTCCGTATCCGTCAAGGAGACGAGTGGAAGACGGCATTCAATACCCGGGACGGTCACTACGAGTACCTTGTGATGCCCTTCGGTCTCTGTAATGCTCCCGCGGTCTTTCAGGAACTAGTCAACGACATCTTCCGTGACCTCCTGTACTCCTGCGTAGTAGTATACCTGGACGATATCTTGGTCTTCTCTCCGGATCTCCCCACACACCGGAGGGATGTTCGTCAGGTCCTGCTTAGGCTTCGGCAGAACCACCTTTATGCCAAATACGAGAAGTGCCTCTTCGATCAGACCTCCCTTCCGTTCTTGGGCTACGTCATCTCCCAAACAGGTCTGCAAATGGATCCCGAGAAGTTCTCTTCCGTTGTAAAATGGCCTCGTCCTGAAGGTTTGAAGGCGATACAGCGATTCCTGGGCTTCGCTAATTACTATCGTCTTTTCATCCCACACTTCTCGTCTCGGACTGCTCCCATATCTGCACCTACCCGTAAGGGGGCTAACCCCAGGACATGGTCGCCTGAAGCCGAGGAGGCCTTCCTTTCCCTAAAGAAAGCCTTCGCCTCTGCTCCTGTCCTGCACCGTCCGGACTGTAATAAACAATTCTACCTGGAGGTTGATGCCTCCTCCTCCGGAGCCGGAGCGGTGCTCACCCAAAAATCTTCTACCGGGAGAATGGTAACATGCGGCTTCTTCTCCAAAATCTTCTCCTCGTCGGAGCGCAACTACTCCATAGGAGACTGTGAATTGCTAGCCATCAAATTGGCACTGGGGGAGTGGCGCTATCTGCTTGAGGGGGCTCTCTACCCGGTAATTATCTACACGGATCACAAAAACCTGGCATATCTCCAAAATGCCCAGAGACTCAATCCTTGCCAGGCCCGGTGGTCGTTGTTTTTTGCCCGCTTCGACTTCATTCTTCATTTCCGTCCGGCAGACAAGAACGTCAAAGCTGATGCCTTGTCCCGGTGCTTCCTGTCTTCCGATCAAGAGGAGGAACCTACGCACATCATCGACTCCTCCAAGGTGATGAATGTGGCCCCCTTGGATCTGACTCGTCTTCCACCTGGTAAGACGTTCTTAGCTGTGCCGGATCGGGAGAGGGTTCTTCGCTGGGGACATTCTTCTAAACTAGCTGGCCATGCTGGCCAAAAGAAGACCTTCCAACTTATTACCCGGCATTACTGGTGGCCTACCCTGCGTAAGGACGTGGTAGACTTCGTCGCGGCCTGTTCATCCTGTGCCCGTAACAAAGTTCCCCGACATCTACCAGCCGGCCATCTCCTGCCCCTTCCCGTACCTGCTGCTCCTTGGCAACACATCGCTATGGACTTTATCACCGACCTTCCAGTTTCTGCCGGTTGTACTGTCATTTGGGTTGTCGCTGACCGTTTTTCTAAGATGGCCCACTTCATTCCCCTGCCTGGTCTCCCATCTGCACCCGAGCTGGCTAAAGACTTTATCCGCCACATCTTCCGTCTCCATGGTCTGCCCCTCCACATCGTGTCGGATCGTGGGGTTCAGTTCACCTCACGCTTCTGGAGAGCCACATGTAAGCTGCTGGACATTACCCTGGACTTCTCCTCCGCTTACCACCCTCAGTCCAATGGTCAAGTGGAGCGGATCAATCAGATCTTGACCAGCTACCTCTGGCACTTCGTTGATGCTCACCACTCGGACTGGGTGGATCTCCTACCATGGGCCGAGTTCTCTTATAACAACCATGAGAGCGAATCCTCTTCCAAATCCCCGTTCTTTATAGTCGGTGGCCAACATCCCCGGATTCCACTTCCTGTCTCCGTTTCTGTGGACAACCCTGCTGCGGAGTCTCTTGGCAGCGAATTTTCTACTATTTGGGAGAGCACCAGGTCCACTCTTCTTCTCTCCTCTGAGCGGATGAAGAGATATGCTGATAAGAGACGTCTGGATCCGCCCCAATTCCGTCCGGGAGACAAGGTTTGGCTCTCATCCAAACATGTGCGGCTCAAAGTACCCTCCTACAAGTTGGGTCCTCGATTCATCGGTCCCTTCGAAGTCCTCAGGCAAATTAACCCTGTGGCCTACAAATTAAGACTCCCGGCCACCCTACGGATCCCCAACTCCTTCCACGTATCTCTCCTCAAACCCGTTGTCTTTAACTTTTTTTCCAAAAATCCAGGTGCCCCTCCTGCTCCGGTATCCGCTGATGACATCTTTGAGGTAGAGAGTATTCTGGCCTCCAAGAGGGTAAGAGGAAAGACCTTTTTTATGGTATATTGGAAGGGGTTTGGTCCTGAGGAGAGAACTTGGGAACCCAGGGAGAACATCAACGCCCCGCTTCTCCTTGAAAAATTTCTTTCTGGCCAAAAAAAGAGGGGGCCTAAAGGGGGGGGTACTGTAGCATCGGCGTCTCTGCCCCGATCTAGGCAGAGACGCCGTCCCTCTCACCTCCCCGCTCCTGGCACGGCGTCCTCCAGCGCTTCTCTCCCCGCTGCTTCCGGCACGCGCTCCTTCCACGGCAGTGTGCTTAGGGCGCGCGCGCGCGCTCCCCCTCTCTTAAAGGGACCGCGCGCGCCGTCCTAAGGAGTCCCCGGCCAATTGCCGGAGGACCTCCCATATAAAAGGCACCTCCTTCAAAATGGAGGTGCCCGAGCAATGTTGTAGCACTGTTCACTACTCTGCTTCAGCCCTCAGGTCCCGTTGCCAGTTACCTGCCAGATACCTGCCAGATTCCTGCCAGCTTGCTGTCTTGTTCCTGCCTGATATTCTGCTACCTGCCTGCTAGTCTGAGGTCCGACGGTCTGCCTTCCAACTCCTGTCAGTCTGTCTATGGACCAGCTTGCTCGCTCACCTGGGAGCGCTCGTCTACTACCTGCCTGCTAGTCTGCCTGGAGGCTCCGCCGTCACGTGCTGTGACCACCTGCCTGTCCAGAGACTTCTGTCTGCTCACCTGGGAGCGCTCATCTGCTACCTGCCTGCTAGCCTACCTGGAGGCTCCGCCGTCACATGCTGTGACCACCTGCCATTCCAGAGACTCCTGCCCACTCACCTGGGAGCACTCATCTGCTGCCTGTCTGTTGGCCTACATGGAGGCTCTGCCGTCACGTGCTGTGACCACCTGCCATTCCAGAGACTCCTGCCCGCTCACCTGGGAGCGCTCATCTGCTGCCTGTCTGTTGGCCTACCTGGAGGATCCGCCGTCACATGCTGTGACCACCCGTTTATCCAGAGACTCTCGCTTGCTCACCTGGGAGCACACATCTACCATCTGCCTGCTAGCCTACCGGGAGGCTCAGCCATCACAGGTCGTACCTACCCTTACCCAGAGACTGCCCCGGTCACTTGCCGTGACCCCCTGCCCGTTCATCCAGAGACTGTCCCTGTTACCTGCTGTGACTGCCTGCCCGTCTACCCTGGTCGCCACCCGCTCCCTTACAAGGACCGCCCCCTTGTATAGTAGCTCAGAGGTTCCGCCTCCCAGACCCGTTACACTGAGGTTTGTCTGTCACACAAATCACATAGAATTGCGCTGGAAAATTCTGCCACTTCTGGCTTCCATTGAAATTTTGTTGCAGTGTGTCAGTGAAGTTATTGACATGAGGTCGCTGTTAAAAATAGTTAACTGCAGGCCAGCTATTTAAAACTGTGGTTTTCCATCACACTTATCACATGTCACTGGGGTTCAAATCCAGCCATTTGTACTGAACGTGGAAAATATTGTCCTCCATTTAAAATGGGCAAGGCCCGTGGCAAGGGACTGGGAAGTGGACCTGATGGTGATGATGGTGCATGCAGAGGACGAGGCCGAGGTCGTGGGCAAGCTGAAATTGTGCCAGTACAAACACCCACATCTTCTCGTTCGACCTTCCTGTCCCAATAAATAGGGGACCACAGAACACCACTATTGAACACAGAGCAGTGTGAAAAGGTTATTGGTTGGATAGCAGATAATGCTTCCAGTCACTTAGCCACCACCACCACCACCCTCTGTTCCACACGGTCAAGTCTCAGTAACTGTGAGCCTGGATCGCATATTTCTCACCCTGATCCTCCTTCCTCCCACCTTGCTGAGTGCCCGGAGACAACTGATCCCACACTTGGACACTCCAAAGAGTTGTTCACTTTTTCATTTATGGATTTGGGCCTCTCGCTCGGTCGACTTGAAGCGGGGCAAGAGGAGATCACAAGTAGCAATGCCCAAATATGTGAGCAGCCATGGTCACATGAAGGCGACGGTGGGAAACTGTCACAAGAGGTGGACGATGATGAGACACAATTGCCAAAAAGTCAGGAGGAGGACCAGGGTGCGGAAGTGGAAGACAAGGTGGTGGATGCTATAATAACTGACCCAACCTGGCAAGAGGACAGCAGCACATAGGGGGAGGGAGGCATAGCACCACAACAGGCAGGAAGAAGCAGTGTGGTGGCGGCAGACGGAAGGCGGGCAACTGATCCCCATAACACCAACACAACAGAAATTGGCAGTACAACTGTTAGGTCTTCCCGAGTCTGGTTATTTTTTAAAGACTCTGCTGATAAACCCAAAAAGGCCATTTACACCACCTGCCAGGCCAGCATTAGCAGGGGTGGCAAAACTAGCAGCCTGACCACCACCAGCATGATCAGGCACATGGCAGCAAAGCACCCGACTAAGTGGGCCGAACCCCAGGGTCCAAGAACAGTGTCTGCGGGTGGCACCACTGCGTCTTCCGCTGTTGTGCGTGCAAACCAATCCCCTGTCCATGGCACATGTGAAGATGCCTCATGCCCTGCACCTGTCATTGCACACTCTCAAGTAGCACTATCAGCAAGCACGTCCACGTCTTTCTCGCAGCGCAGCGTTCAGTTGTCCCTACTGCAGTACTTGGAATGCAAGTGTAAATACGCAGTTCATGCCCCACAGACCTCACAGTACTAAATTCACACATTTTGCGACAGATTGCGCTCAAAATGTTGCTTTTTAGGCTCATGGAGAGGGAAGTTTTCCGCAACCTGATGCCCTCGGTACTCAGTCCCCATCTACTATTATTTCTCCTGGTGTGCAGTCCCTACATTACACGAGCACGTGTCCCACAATATTAGCTGTGCCCTCAACAACACAGTTATTGGGAAAGTCCACCTAACCACTAGTGTTGAGCCACCCCCGTAGTGTTCGGGTTCAGTTCGGTTCTTCGAACACCGGGACGTTCGAGGAACTGTTCGTCGAACTGTTCGTCGAACACCTTAGAACACCATCGAACACCGTTAAAACCAATGGCAGGCAAACAAAAACACTTAGAAACACATAGAAAACACCTTCAAAGGTGTCCAGAAGCTGACAAACTGCTCAGAAGACGCTCTCTTTAAAAAAGTTGGCCGGCAATTCAGCAGCGGCATACACCGGTAACCGACAATTTAGACAAGAAGGAATAGAGCATCACACATAGATTAGATAGATAGAAACATGTCAGTCACATATATATGAAGTACAGTGACAGTGTTGGTTACTGTACTTGTCATTTAGTGTAAAGGATTTATTAAAAAAAATATTAGTGCTTTCATGCACCGTCTCTTTAAAAAAGCCGGCCGGCAATTCAGCAGCGGTACCCGACAATTTACAACAGAAAGAATAGAGCTTCACACATAGATTAGATAGATAGAAACATGTCAGTCACATATATATGAAGTACAGTGACAGTGTTGGTGACTGTACTTGTCATTTAGTGTTAAAATAAAGAATTTTTTTAAAAAAAATTGGCGTGGGGTTCCCCATAATTTTAGTCTCTAGGGGAGGTTAAGCAGACGGCTGGGGCAGATGTTTGAAGCCTGGGAAGGGGGTAATACCCACGGAGCTTCGCAGGCTACTAATATCAGCCCCCAGCTGAATACCTAGCCTTTACTAGCTATTAAAATGGGGGACCCACCCAAAAAAATGACGTGGGGTCCCCCCTATTTTAATAGCTAGCAAAGGCTAGGCAGACAGCTGGGGGCTGATATTAATAGCCCAGGAAGGGTGCCATGAATATTGGCCCCCTCCCAGGCTAGAAACACCAGCCGTCAGCCATCCCAGAAATGGCGCATCCATAGGATGCGCCAATTCTGGCACTTAGCCTCGCTCTTCCCACTGCCCTGTAGCGGTGGCAGTGGGGTAATAGGGTTGGGGTTGATGTCAGCTTATAATGCCAGCTGACATCAAGCCCAGGTTAGTAATGGAGAGGCGTCTATAACACACCCCCATTGCTAACCCGATAATGAAAGTTAAAAAAAACACAAACACCCAGAATAAAGTCCTTTAATTGAAATAAAGACACAATTCTTTATTGTTCTAAATTAAACCCTACTTACCGTATCGCCCATTCCAGCTGAAGCCAACGATCTCCTGCAATAAAAGAAAAATAATAAAGCAACATCATCCTTACCTTTCCATGGTTCCCAGGACAGCTTCAGCTCTGCTACATCGAGATGACAGGCTGGACCGCAGCAGAACGCTGCCATCCAGCCTGTCATCCCGCAGACACTGAGAAGCGCAAGCATGCTTGCGCTCCTCAGTGTCTGGCTGTGACGGCATCCAGATGAGCCGAGGTCATGTCCAATGAACTCGGCTCACCTCATGTACGTCACTGACAGCGTGGGAAAATTCTCCTGCACTCAGCGCTTCAGTGTGAGAATTCTCCCACGCTGTCAGTGACGTGCATGAGGTGAGCTCATGTCCAATGAACTCAGCTCACTTCATGCACGTCACTGACAGCGTGGGAAAATTCTCCTGCACTCAGCGCTTCAGCGTGAGAATTTTCCCACGTTGTCAGTGACGTGCATGAGGTGAGTTCATGTCCAATGATCTCAGCTCACCTCATGCACGTCACTGACAGCGTGGGAGAATTCTCACGCTGAAGCGCTGAGTGCAGGAGAATTTTCCCACGCTGTCAGTGACATACATGAGGTGAGCTCATGTCCAATGAACTCGGCTCACCTCATGCACCTCTCTGACAGCGTGGGAAAATTCTCCTGCACTCAGCACTTCAGCGTGAGAATTCTCCCACGCTGTCAGTGATGTACATGAGGTGAGCCGAGTTCATTGGACATGACCTCAGCTCATCTGGATGCCGTCACAGCGAGACTCTGAGGAGTGCAAGCATGCCTGCGCTCTCAATGTCTGCGGGATGACAGGCTGGATGGCAGCGTTCTCCTGCGGTCCAGCCTGTCATCTCGATGTAGCAGAGCTGAAGCTGTCCTGGGAACCATGGAAAGGTAAGGATGATGTTGCTTTATTATTTTTCTTTTATTGCAGGAGATCGTTGGCTTCAACTGGAATGGGCGTGATGGTGAGTATGGTTTAATTTAGAACAATAAAGAATTGTGTGTTTATTTCAATTAAAGGACTTTATTCTGGGTGTTTGTGGTTTTTTTAACTTTGACTATGGGGTTAGTAATGGGGGTGTCTTATAGACGCCTTTCCATTACTAACCTGGGCTTGATGTCAGCTGGCATTATAAGCTGACATCAACCCCAACCCTTTTACCCCCTGCCACCGCTACAGGGCAGTGGGAAGAGCGAGGCTAAGTGCCAGAATTGGCGCATCCTATGGATGCGCCATTTCTGGGGCGGCTGACGGCTGGTGTTTCTAGCCTGGGAGGGGTCCAATATTCATGGCACCCTTCCTGGGCTATTAATATCAGCCCCCAGCTGTCTGCCTAGCCTTTGCTAGCTATTAAAATAGGTGAGACCCAACGTCATTTTTTTGGGGGGGTCCCCCATTTTAATAGCTAGTAAAGGCTAGGTATTCAGCTGGGGGCTGATATTAGTAGCCTGGGAAGCTCCGTGGGTATTACCCCCTTCCCAGGCTTCAAACATCTGCCCCAGCCGTCTGCTTAACCTCCTCCTGAGCCTAAAATTATGGGGAACCCCACGCCAATTTTTTTTTTAATAAATCCTTTATTTTAACACTAAATGACAAGTACAGTAATCAACACTGTCACTGTACTTCATATATATGTGACTGACATGTTTCTATCTATCTAATCTTTGTGTGATTCTCTATTCCTTCTATTCTAAATTGTCGGGTACTGCTGCTGAAATGCCGGCCGGCTTTTTTAAAGAGACGGTGCATGAAAACACTATTATTTTTTTAAATAAATCCTTTACACTAAATGACACGTACAGTAAGCAACACTGTCACTGCACTTCATATATATGTGACTGACATGTTTCTATCTATCTAATCTATGTGTGATTTTCTATTCTTTCTGTTCTAATTTGTCGGGTACCGGTGTATGCCGCTGCTGAATTGTCGGCTTTTCATGTTTCACTGTGAGCACTGTTCCCATCGATTTGGGCAATCACTGTAATGCCACAACCACCATGGCTGTGACATTACAGTGAGTGGCAGACAATCCCTGCATGATTCGTGCTCTAAATAGCACCAGACATGCAGGACACGCTTTTGGTGCACGAACAGTTATCGAACATAACCTCGAACAGCCAAATTTTTTGCAAATCGTTCGGGTTCGTCGAACAACTCGAACACCGCCCAAAACAGCTCGAATTTGAGATTGGCGAACAGTTCTTGTCGAACACCGCTCATCTGTACTAACCACGGACACGTGGACAAGTGCTTGTGGGCAGGAATGGTACGTTTCACTAATGGCACACTGGGTTAACATAGTGGAAGCCGGGATCAAGTTGGACCTTGGGATGGAACATGTCCACCCGACGCTGAGGAATGCGGGCCTTGGGTCAATCAGGGTTGCTCCCACATTCTACAGCTCCAGCACCTCCTCCTCCTCTTCAGCATCCATCTACGAAATGACCACATCAGTCGCAAATTGGAAGCACTGCAGCACTGCCTCGGCCAAGCGGCAACAGTGTGTGCTGAAACTAATATGCTTAGGTGACAAAGCACACAACACTGAAGAGTTGTGGACAGCTTTGAAAGAGCAGGCAGATCTGTGGCTGACACTGCTGATCCTACAGCCAGGCATGGTCATATGTGACAATAGCCTGAACCTGGTGGCGGCTCTGAGTTGAGCTCACACATGTACCATGCCTGGCCCATGTGCTTAACCTCGTGGTTCAGCGGTTTCTCAAAACCTAACCGGAGCTGCCAGATCTGCTTGTCAAAGTACACCGCCTGTTTGCCCATTTTAGATAGTCACCTACAGCTTCCGCCGCCCTTGCCGTATTTCAGCAGCGTTTGCAGCTTCCGGCTCACTGGTGTGTGATGTTCCCACGCCTTGAAACTTTACATTGCACATGTTGGGAAGAATTTGTGAGCAGAAGAGGGCAGTTGTTGACTACCATCATCAACAAGGCCATCGGTATTCAGTTCAGACTCCACACATAAGATCTCAGGAGTGGACATGGATGTCAGACATATGTATAATCCTCCAAAACTTTGAGGACTCCACCTCCTATTCACACTGTCACCCCCTTTATAGTTACTATACGATTTTAGTGGAGACTGTTTTACGATGGTTATCTATATGTGAAGCAATTCTTTCATCAGTAGCAGAGAATTTACTTTCTGAAAACCCACTCTGGGACTTTCTTATCCTCCTAGCCTGTCTCATATAGAATGTACAATATTCAATACCAGATTTGATAAGTCTCTATATTTCTTTATAGTTTATTTTTAAGATCAGTCAATTCCGAATTTGGGGGGTTGAGTTTAGTTTGTTCTTTTTCTTTTACCAATATTAGATATATTTTAGAAAAAAATGTAATTCATTTACGACATCTGCAGCTTGTTACAGTCACCGCGCTTCATTGCGCATATTGGCGCACTTTTTTGGGGGTGTCTTTTACGTGTGTGTGTCCTGTGTACATACCTCAATTGTATTTTGTGCTGAGCATTCGTGCTAAATTTTTTCATTGTGGCAGAAATCAGAGAGGCCTCTCTAAGCCGCTAATTGGGCAACTGCTGAGAATGGGCGACAGCAGAGTCCAATGCAGCGACAACATGCTGCTGGTCAAGTATAATGTCAAGAAGGGATGTCCTTATCTTGACCACCATAAATCCTGACAACAGCTCTTTAGTCATTCTCTGATTTACCACAACAGATGTCCCAAAGCCAAATTGCACACTGGATTATAATAGGTACATGGGGGTGTAGATCTCTGATATCAGTTCTCAAACCATACAGTGAGATGAGAAAAGCAAAAGTATGTTAGCTGTTTCAATGTGCAGGTAATATGAGAGCTTTGGAAGTGCTTTGGAAGTGCATTGAGGTGAAGGGTACATTGCTGGAAAAGGAAAAAAAAAAAAAAAAAACTCTTTAAATCTCTTAGTTTGCGAGTGTGAACGAGCTGCGTGTGTCCGGAGCGTAAGTGCAAACGAAAGTAAGTGTGTGACTTGTTTTTCAGTGAAGAGGTATTGGGAATCCTGCAGAAAATACCTGTGTGAATTGCGGTGAGTGCTGCATTGTGACCTGCTGAGTGCTTTTCTACCTGTTTAGATTTATTGGGCTTTTTAAAACCTATTTTCTCACTACAGTTTTAGTTTCTTAGTTTACTACCTGTGTATTTAAGGGTTAACTACATTGCACTAAAATCCTGAGGTGTAGATTTACTCACAAGGGGTTAATTAAGGGGAAGGGGTCATAATTAAGGGTTTATAAGGGGCAGCTGGTTGGCCATCAAGTCCTTTGGAAGTGCATTGAGGTGAAGGGTGCATTGCTGGAAAAGGAAGAAAAAAAAACAAAAAACTCTTTAAATCTCTTAGTTTGCGAGTGTGAACGAGCTGCGTGTGTCCGGAGCGTAAGTGCGAACGAAAGTAAGTGTGTGACTTGTTTTTCAGTGACTTTGGATTCAGGGAGTTTGGAAGGGAGGACTTAGGACTGAATTGCTGACTGTATTTCTGTATTTCATTCTTTCTTTACTTTACTTTTTACTTAATTAATCCACCTGACCTACTTATCTGATTCCCCCGTCCATACTTGATACTTAACTGATCCCCCGCCGATATCTAATTGATACACTTGCACATCCCTAATTGATCCCCGTCCATACACCTATATATAAATAATTGTGTTTTGTACTTGTATATATATATACTGACTGTATCCCCATATTTAGAATGACGTCCATGTTGGCCGGAGCCGTGCAGTGTACATCTTGCGCAATGTATGCATTCCGTGAGCAACCGCTCGAGGATCCATACTGCTGCGAGAGATGTGAGCATATCGTGCACTTGGAAGCCCAAATTCTGGATCTAAGTGCTCAGATAGCAGTACTGAGGAGCATCGACAACATGGAACGGAGTTTGCTGCTCACCGAGCAGACACTCAATGGGTCAATACTGGGGGCGGAGCATAGAGGGGAAGTGCAGGCTGAACAGGCAGGGAGCTGGATAACAGTTAGGAAGGATAGAGGGAAGAAGTATAGGAAGGCTGGTTCAGAACCGGCATTATTGGAGCACGACAGATCCTCTGACCGCCGGGGGAGTGTATGCTCCAGTAATGAGGGGGAGGGGGGAAGTGTAGGGCAGGCAAGACAGGTTCTGGTAGTGGGTGACTCTATTATTAGGGGGACAGACAGGGCAATCTGTCACAAAGACCGGGATCGCCGAACGGTGTGCTGCCTCCCTGGCGCTCGAGTCCTGGCACATCGCGGATCGGGTTGACAGGTTACTGGGTGGGGCTGGCGAAGACCCAGCGGTCATGGTCCACATCGGCACCAATGAAAAAGTGAGTGGTAGATGGAGGGTCCTTAAAAATGATTTCAGGGACCTAGGTAGGAAGCTTAGGGCAAGGACCTCAGAAATACTACCAATCCCGCGAGCCACACAGGAGCGCCAACGGGAAGTTAGGGAGGTGAATAAGTGGCTAAAGAGTTGGTGCAAGGCAGAAGGGTTTGGGTTCATGGAGAACTGGGCTCTACCGTAGGGACGGGCTGCACCTCAATGGGGAGGGTGCAGCGATGCTGGGGAAGAAGATGGCTAATAGGTTGGAGGAGTTTTTAAACTAGAGACGGGGGGGGAACCAAGGAAATAGGTGGGATGTGAGGCAAGCAAGGGGGAAGGGGAGAAGTGAATATAATGAAGGTGGAGAGGGGGGTGGGGATAGTACAGTTAGATCGTTAGAGAAGAATAGGATGCTAAATAACCCCAAAGTTTTATCTTGCATGCTGACCAACGCAAGAAGCCTGACCAATAAGGCGGATGAGCTGCAGGCGCTTATATCGGAGGAGAGGTATGACATCGTAGGTATAACAGAGACTTGGCTAGACGATAGCTACGACTGGGCGGTAAATTTATTAGATTATAGTTTATTTAGAAGGGACCGGAAACAGGGGAAAGGCGGAGGAGTCTGCTTATATGTAAAGTCATGTCTAAAACCCAGACTAAGGGAAGATATAGGAGAGGGAGAAGAGGGGGTCGAGTCCATGTGGGTAGAGATAGAGGGAACTAAAAATAATAATAAAATATTACTGGGGGTCTGCTATAAGCCACCAAATATAACAGAGGAGAATGAGAATCTGCTATTAGGACAAATAGACAAAGTAGCAAAACATAATGAAGTGATTGTAATGGGGGATTTCAACTACCCGGATATTGACTGGGAAACAGAAACCTGTAGATCTCAGAAAGGTAAAAGGTTCTTGACAAATATTAAGTATAATTATCTCTCCCAACTAGTGCAGGAACCAACGAGAGGGAAGGCCGTGTTGGACTTAATATTGACTAATAGGCCTGATAGAATAACTGAGGTACAGATAGGGGGGCACCTAGGTAATAGCGACCATAATATTATCGACTTCAAAATGCTCTTCAGTAGGGTTATCAATAAGGGAACAACAAAAACATTAAACTTTAGGAGGGCGAAGTTTGATCAGCTGATAGAAAACCTTCAACTTATTGACTGGGACAAAGTTCTTAAAAGAATACGAATAGTAAATGGGAAACCTTCAAAAGAATTCTGAATACTCAGTGCGAGAGGTATATACCGTATGGGAATAAAAGGGCCAGAAATAAGAGGAAACCAATATGGTTGAACAAGAACGTAAAAGGGGCGTTAAATAGCAAAAAAGAGGCATTCAAGAGATTAAAACAGGAAAACAGTAAGGAGGCACTAATGTGTTACAAGGAAAAAACGAGAACCTGGAAAAAACAAATAAAAATAGCGAAGGAGGAAACAGAGAGACGTATTGCTAGGGAAAGTAGATCAAATCCCAAACTGTTCTTTACGTATATAAATAGTAAAAGGATTAAATCGGATAATATTGGACCGATAAAAAGTGAGGAAGGCAAAATCATAGAGAAAGATGAGGATAAAGCTAATCTATTAAATAATTTTTTTTCGACAACTTTCACAAAGGAAATCGAACTAACAGGAGAAATGAGAAGTGACAAACTTAATCCTCCACTAAGTATGACAAATCTAAACCAAGCTGGGGTACAGAAACGCCTCAGTAACATTAAAATAAACAAATCACCAGGACCTAATGGCATACACCCACGGGTACTAAGGGAACTAAGTAATGTGATAGACAGACCGTTATATCTTATATTTAAGGACTCTGTTGAGACTGGGTCTGTGCCACTTGATTGGCGACAGGTGAATGTAGTGCCAATATTCAAAAAGGGAGCGAAAAGTGACGCCAGAAACTATCGGCCGGTGAGTCTGACGTCCGTTGTGGGCAAAATTTTTGAAAGCTTCATTAAAGAGGCAATTACGGAGCATCTTGATGCTAATAATCTTTTAATCCCGAACCAACATGGATTCATGAGGAATCGCTCCTGCCAAACAAACCTGATTGACTTCTATGAGGAGGTTAGCTCTCGAGTAGATCAGGGGGAACCAGTGGATGTCGTGTATCTCGACTTCTCAAAAGCGTTCGATAGCGTGCCACATAATAGGTTGGTATACAAAATGAGAATGATGGGGCTGGGGGAAAATGTCTGCAAGTGGGTAGCTAACTGGCTAAAGGATAGAAGGCAGAGGGTGGTTAAAAATGGAATATACTCAGATTGGGTAAGCGTCACTAGTGGGGTGCCACAGGGGTCTGTACTAGGCCCAATGTTATTTAATATCTTTATTAACGACATAGTCAACGGGATAAATAGTAAAATATCAATATTTGCAGATGACACAAAGTTATGTAAAACAATTAATACAAAAGAGGACAGTGCAGACCTACAGAGGGATTTGGATAAGCTGGTTAGGTGGAGCATTAAATGGCAAATGAGGTTTAACGAGGAGAAATGTAAGGTCATACATATGGGAAGGAAAAATGGAAGTCACCAGTACTCACTGAATGGGAAATCATTGGGGAATTCAGAGATGGAGAAGGACTTGGGCATTTTGATTGATAGCAAACTAAATTGGAGTGCCCAAAGTCAGGCCGCTGCTGTAAGGGCAAACAGGGTAATGGGATGTATCAGAAGAGGTATAGCTGCAAAGGATGAGAACATTGTTCTTCCACTGTACAAAGCACTGGTCAGACCACATTTGGAATACTGTGCTCAGTTATGGGCCCCAATATATAGAAAGGATATAAATGAGCTTGAAAAGGTACAAAGGAGGGCAACAAAATTAATAAAGGGAATGGAGGGACTGCAATACCCAGAGAGGTTGGCAAAACTAGGACTATTCAGCTTGGAAAAGAGAAGGTTGAGGGGGGACATAATAAATGTGTACAAATATGTTAGGGGACAGTATAGACATCTTGCCTGGGATTTGTTCAAAAGGAGGGATATTACGGTAACAAGAGGGCACTCACTAAGACTGGAAGAGAAAAGGTTTCAGCACCAGCATAGGAAGGGGTTCTTTACGGTAAGAGCAGTGAGAATATGGAATTCACTGAGTGAGGAGACGGTAATGTCGGATTCACTACACCAGTTCAAGCGGGGACTGGATGCATTTCTAGATACCAGGCAGATTTCAGCATATACTTAAAAATAAAATAAAATAGTAGGTTGATACAGGGATTTATTCTGACTGCTGGTTTCAGAGTCGGGAGGGAATTTTTCCTCAGGTGAAGATTGGCTAAATCATTTGGGGTTTTTGCCCTCCTCTGGATCAACTTTAGCAATTACAGAACTAACAGGTCGAACTTGATGGACGCAAGTCTTTATTCGGCTTTACAAACTATGTTACTATGTTACTTCAGTTTCATAAGGTAGTCATCCAGGCTCTAAAGTTTGACAGTCAGAAAGGTGAGGGCCCCAGTACTTCTGAAACCGATAGTGCCAAGTCATCATTTTCTCGGTGAGGTTTCCCAAACTGTGAGGAAGGTAAGAAAAGAAAAGTGCAGAGTATGCTCCAAGAGGGGAATATGAAAGGACACAATTTACCATTGTGAAATCTGCCCTGAGAAACCTGGCCTTTGCATTCAAGATTGATTCAAAGCATATCACAAGTCCATACATTGATAAAATTTGGTTTTACCCTGTTAACTCAACACACTTTTATAATCTCATGTACTTTGCAAAAGTGACACATACCTCCACATTATAAATTGATACACCAGTAAAACCAAAAGCATTATTATCACTACTATAACTATGCTTCTAGATAATTCCATGAGGGGTGTAGTTTCCAAAAATGGGGTCAATTGTGGGAGGTTTCCACTGTTTATGCACATCAGGGGCTCTCCAAATGCAACATGATGCTTGCAGACCATTCCATCAAAGTCTGCGCTCCAAAACGTCACTCGTTTTTGGAGCTCGGCAGTGTGCCCAAACAGTAGTTTCCCACTACACATGGGGTACCAGCGAAAGAAAAATTGCACAACTAATTTTGGGGTCCATTTTCTCCTGCTAACCTTGTGAAAATAAAAAATTTGGTGCTAAACAACTTTTTTGTCATTTTTTATTTTCACGGCTTAACATCATGAATTTCTGTGAAGCATCGGGGATTTCAAGATGCTCACCGCACATCTATGTAAATTTCTTGAGGAGTCTAGTTTCCAAAATGGTGTCACTTGTGGGGGGTTTCCACTGTTTATGGAAACATCAGGGACTCTCCAAACGCAACATGGCATCTGCTATCGATTCTGGTCAATTTTGCGTTCCAAAAGTCAAATGGTGCTCAATCCCTTCAAGCCCTACTGCGAGCCCAAACAGTAGTTTTCCACCACATATAGAGTATCAGCATACTCATGAGAAATTGCAAACAAATTTTGGGGTCAATTCTCTCTTGTTACCCTTGTGAAAATAGAAACATTGGGGATAAACAAACTTTTGTAGGAAAAATTAGATTTTTAATTTTCATAGCTCAATGTTAATTTTTTTGTGAAGCATCTGATGGTTCAAAGTGCTCTCTACAAATCTAAATAAATTCATTGAGGGGTTTAATTTGTAAAATGGGGTCACTGGTGAGGGGTTTCCACTGTTTAGTCACATCAGAGGCTCTCCAAACGTGACATGTCGTCCACTATCAATTGAAGCCAATTTTGTATTCTAAAAGTCATATACTGCTTCCTCGCTTCCGACCCCTGCTGTGTGTCCAAACAGTAGTTTTCCACCACATGTGGGATATTACCATACTCATAAGAAACTGAACAACAAATTGTATGGTGCATTTTCTCCTGCTACCCTTTCAAAAATGCAAAATTTGGAGCTAAAATAACTTTTTTTGTGCGAAAAAGTAAAATTTTCATGTTTTCCTTCCCCATTGCTTTAATTCCTGTGAAGCACCTGAAGGGTTAATCAATTTATTAAATGTGTTTTTTTGTAGTTTGAGGGGAACAGTTTTTAGAATGGTGTCACTTTTGGGTATTTTCTGTCACGTAGGCCCCTCAAAGTCATTTCAACAGTGATGTGTTCCCTAAAAAAATTGTTTTGCAAAATTTTTTGCTAGCAAAAAAAATATTTTTCAAACATTATGCTAATGTAAAGTAGACATGTGTAATTGTTATTTACATACTATTTTGTGTGACATAATTCTCTGGTGTAAGGGCATCAAAATTAAAAGTTTAAAAATTGCGTAATTTTCAAACGTTTTGATAAATTTCCAATACTTTCACAATTAAACACATAAGATATCATCCCAAATTTAGCACTATCATGAAGTACAATATATCATGAAAAAAACACTCTCAGAATCAATGGGATCCGTTGAAACGTTCCAGAACTATTACCTCATAAAGTGACACTTGTCAGAATTGAAAAAATGTACCTGGTCAGGAAGGTAAAAACAGGTTTCATGGCAAAGGGGTTAATAATCAAACAGGTGATGGAACATTTTTTAATGAATTTTTAGTGAGAAGACATAACAAACCTTTCATAAATTCATGATCTTCCTGATGTGAATTTGGTATAAAATATACGTACACTACAGTACATTAGTCCCTGTTTGAGAGATATCTCAAAGCTGGCCACCTCCCAGCATAATTTTGCATGGGACTTAACAATTTTAAATATATTTTGAAAGGCTGTATGGATATCTGTATGATTAATGAGAACTTCTGAATTTGAGAATACCTGCAGAGCTTCTGCAGATAGATTCTCAAATTTAATTTGCACTCAGAGAAATTCTACCATATGATTTATATTTAAGAGTATACAAGATAACTTTTAAAACGACAATCACACAGTGGATGTAGGCGATAAGCCAGTGCGTTAATCATAGAAACATAATTACACTGTTAATCTAGAACTGCCTGGGGGGATACAAATTGTCCAAATGCATAAATAAACCCAGAAAAGGCAAATTGCCCAACTAGATGTTAGACCCTCACTAACTGGCCATTAACTGGCCATTAATACTTAGCCTTTATTTAACAATTAAAACTTCATTACTCAATTTTGATTCCTAGCATGAAAATATCAGCTCACAAGCTGTTTTCTTTACCTTGGCTACTTATCAAAAAGAATGAGGACCCCATGTCATTTATTTCATTTATTAGCTAAATACATGTACACTAAACTACATACACAAAGCTTTGATTACATATCTCACATCTATGTATCTATCTATCTACTGTTTCTATCTATCTATCTATCTCTATCTTTGCACACCTAACACCTAAACATCTGTCATTTCTCTTCTGTATTCTTTTCCAGTATGTGACACATGGATAGAGCACATGGATGCCACACGGATGACACACGTACACAAGAACACACGGACATGGGTGACACAGGTAATGTTTTTTCCAGTACCGGATCCATCAGGACATGTGAAGGATGCCTAAGTGGCATCATCAGGGTGAGGATCGGAGGACTAAATGATAATTCACCTAGACACGCCTCCTATAAATAGCCTATTATTGAGACCTTAATGGAATATCAAACGGTTAACAATAACCTCACATAAATAGCGTCTCCACAATGTACTTTGAATGTCCAATTCACTTAAAAATAAGAACTAAGCCACGTTCCTTTGATGATGGAAGCTAAAACACCAGATGGTCTAGGTCTGGGTCAATAGGAATGCTGCTAGCCTAAACACATTTTCATTGATGGGCCAAATGCTGACAAATGTTAGCTATGTTCACACTGAGTTTTTTTTAGGAGTTTTTTTGAGCAGATACTCTTTATAATCCCATTCACTGCTTCAAAAACTCCTATAAACCTTTTCCAGATCATATCTATTAGATATCCACTTTTCTGTTCATAGGAGCCAAGGTGTTTTGAGCATTTTTTTTTTTTTTTGAAAAGCACCTGGTAGAAAAAGAAAAAGTGCATGATACTTCATTGAAAAGGATCCTGAAGGAATCTTTTCCAAACTGAGCTCTTTCACATCAAATGTCTGAAAAGAACTTATTCGCTCAGTTCCGAATTAAACTTTGATTTGCATTGAAAAAATTCTGGGGTAATTTCAATCAACTTGATTAAAAAAAAATCATGTGCAAAACTCTCTTCAACCCTCACTGTATCTGTCCTGCCACAGCCGGTCCTATGATTGACTCTTTTATTTTCTGCCTGCTGGCGTCCATTTGCCTTTCAGCCGGTCACCACTAGGGCCCATATTATATATTTAGGGGTCGTTGTACATGATTGAACTGCTTTACGCTGCATGTGGTTACATGGGGACAACATATGTCTTTGATATGTTTCGAACCCCACGTGATTGAGTGGGGCCTAGTGAATGGAAGACCAGGCTAGAAGAAAGTGTCAGTTAGAAGATTGGATGTACAATAGCTGCATGACAGGTATAGAGATGGCTGAGGAGAAGTGAGTAAAAGCATTTTTTTTACCCATTCCTAGCCTTTGTGCTGGTTACATTAAATCAAATTGCAAAAAAAAATTCATTCTGATGTAACTGTTTCTTTTTTTGGAAAAATTGAGCAGAATGTGATTTGTCTCGAATTGATTTGTTCATCTCTAAGAAGTTTACATAAAACCAGACACTGATTCTTAATATTTAGCTGTTTATAAAAAAAAAGTACTACAAAAATTCTAGTGTAAATGTATCAAAAAGGCTATCAATTAAGCTGCTGTAAGAAAATCAGTACTTCAAATAGTAAAGAGTTGCTTGTAGAGTTAAAAAAAGCTGACATTTGTAGCTCAGTGGCTTTATGCATATGTTAACCTTATCATTTGATGCATGGTGAATGCCTTACTTTACTACTTTATAAAATAGTCACATGTATAGAGCACTAAACCATCTGTAATATTCAAATATTTATCTTTTCTAATTAAAACTAAAATTAAAAAAAGTTCACTGATTTATATTTAGAGGCAAGATTTACAATGAAATTTTGATGTTCTCTATTAATATTTCTTTAATGTGCATATTGAAACTGAATCATATTGCACTGTATATACTGTATAGGAGTACTGATATATTGGAACACTGAAATAAATTATATAAAATATATAATATTGTGTGTGCATTTTGACATGCATGGTATAGCGCAGGAATGCATTATGCATAGATGAGGGGTTGCTCTCTGAATGTGTGGTTGGGTGCTCTAAAGAAACCAATTCCAGAAATCAAGTAGAAAAAACTTCGGCACTCCAATGATGATACTTTTATAATGCTTTATCGAAGAACCCCATATAGAAAAGCAAGGTATATGCCAACGTTTCGACCTACTGGTCTTTTTCAAGGCAATTCACTTCTAAATGATATCTAAAGGATAAAGAGATCAAAATCTTATGAAGATGCAATCATTTCATATACCTTTTTAACTGAGTTCAAACAACTTAAAGACATAGAATGTATTCTAATGTAAACGTTATTATTAAGTGATGAGCGAGCATGCTCGCTACTGCTTGGTGCTCGCCCAAAGCATCTCACTGCTCGAGATGCTCTGCGCTTGCCGAGTATTTCTGGGGTTGCTTGGCTGCAGCTGCGGTCCCATCCCTGCATGCTTGGCGCTTTTTAGAGTGCCAATCAACATGCAGGGATTGTCTGCCACACACTGTAATGCCGCAAGCATGTTGGTTGTGGCATTACAGTGATTGGCTGGCTGCACAGCGTCATCAGGACTATATCAGACCTGGCACCGCCATGCTCGTCACAGTCACTCCGAAATCAGACTGTGTATGGAGAGCTGCTGCTGAGCTAGGGAGAAATTTGCTTGTTTCTAGTTAGTGTTGGCATAACAGACTATATTAGAGACACATATCCATGTCAACTAACAGTCCGTCTGAGCACTAATCCAGCTGCAGAGATATCAGTGCAAGGCAGGCAGGGTATATAGCAAACTGCAGTGCATATAGCAAGAGCGTCCATTCCAGTTCTGTCTGCTTGTGCTTTTACAGATATTTGCAGAAATAGGCCCAGGTATCAGGGGACAGGAATAATTTTTTTTTTATCTTAATCCTGATTGTTTGCTTAAAAAGCAATCCGGAGAGCACCATTTAACTCCGCCATTTGCTTGTTGGCACTGCAGATTACATCCAGGTCCTTTCAATATTACAGTGCTAAAAATCCAGCTATTTAAAACTGTGGTTTCTCCGTCACATGAATCACATATAATTGCGCTGAAAATATTGCCATTTCTGGCCTCCATTGAAATTGTGTTGCAGTGTGTCAGTGAAGCTATTTACACCAGTTTTCTGTTAAAAATAGTTACCTATTGGCCAGCTATTCAAAACTGTGGTTTGTTCGTCACACGGATCATATATAATTGCGCTGAAAATATTGCCATTTCTGGCCTCCATTTAAATTTTGTTGCAGTGTGTCAGTGAACTGATTGACACAAGGTCGGCGCTGTTAAAAATAGTTATCTACAGGCCAGCTATTTAAAATTGTGGTTTGCCCGTCACATGGATCATATATAATTGCGCTGAAACTATTGCCATTTCTGGCCTCCATTTAAATTTTGTTGCAGTGTGTCAGTGAACTGATTGACACGAGGTCGGTGCTGTTAAAAATAGTTACCTACAGGCCAGCTATTTAAAATTGTGGTTTGTCCGTCACACGGATCACAAATAATTGCGCTGAAAATTTTGCCATTTCTGGCCTTGATTAAAATTTTGTTTCGTTGTGTCAGTGAAGTCATTGACACCGGTTTGCTGTTAAACTACAGGCCAGCTATTTAACACTGTGGTTTGTCCGTCACACGGATCACATATAAGTTCGCTCCAAATTCAGCCATTTGTATTGAGCGTGGAAGATATTGTCCTCCAATTAAAATGGGCAAGGCACGTGGCAAGGGACGGGGAGCTGGACGTGATGGTAATCATGCATGCAGAGGCTGAGGCTGTGGGCAAGCTTAAATTGTGACACAACAAACACCCACATCTTCTCGCTCGACCTTCTTATCCCAATTAATAGGGGACCGCAGAACACCACTATTGAACACAGAGCAGTATGAAAAGGTTATTGGTTGGATAGCAGATAATGCTTCCAGTCACTTAGTCACCCCCACCATCACCCTGTCTTCCACACGGTCATGTCTCAGTAGCCGTGAGTCTGGACCGAATATTCCTCACCCTGATCCTCCTTCCTCTCACCATGCCGAGTGCCCAGAGACAACTGATCCCACACTTGGACACTCCAAAAAGCTGTTCACTTTTCCATTTATAGATTTGGGCCTCTACGCCCGGTCCACTTGAAGCGGGGCAAGAGGAGATCACATGTAGCGATGCCCAAATATTTGAGCAGCCAGGGTCATATGAAAGCGATGGTGGGAAAGTGTCACAAGAGGTGGACGATTATGAGACACAATTGCCAGAAAGTAAGGAGGAGGACAAAGGTGCGGAAGTGGAAAACGAGGTGATGGATGATATAGTAACAGACCCAACCTGGCAGGAGGACATGCAGAGCGAGGACAGCAGCACACAGGGGGAGGGAGGCAGAGCACCACAACAGGTAGGAAGAAACAGTGTGGTGGCCGTAGACAGAAGGTGGGAAACCGTTCCCTGTAACACCAACCTGACGTAAATTGCCAGTACAACTGTTAGGTCTTCACGAGTTTGGTTGTTTTAAAAAGACTCTGCCGATAACCCCAAAAAGGCCATTTGCACCACCTGCCAGGCCAGCATCAGCAGTGGTAATAAAACTACTAGCCTGACCACCACCTGCTTGATCAGGCACATGGCAGCAAAGCACCCAACTTTGTGGGCCAAACCCCAGGGTCCAGGAGCAGTGTCTGCGGGTGACACCACTGGTTCTTCCGCTGTTGTGCGTGAAAGCCAATCCCCTTTCCATAGTGCATGCCTCCTGCCCTACACCTGTCGTTGCACACTGTCAACTAGCACCATGAGCAAGCACGTTCTTGCCCCAGTGCAGGATTCACTTGTCCATACCCCAGTCCTTGGAATGCAAGAGCAAATACGCAGCCAACGCCCCACAGGCAACAATACTAAATTCCCACATTTCGTAACTGCTTGCGCTCGAAATGTTGCCTTTTAGGCTCATGGAGATGAAAGCTTTCCACAACCTGATGGCAGTGGCCGTCCTTCGGTACTCGGTCCCCAGCCGCCACTATTTCTCCCGGTGTGCCGACCCTGCATTACACAAGCACGTGCCCCACAACATTAGCCGTGCCCTCAACAATGCTGTTACAGGGAAAGTCCACCTAACCACTGACACGTGGACAAGTGCTTGTTGGCAGAGACCGTAAATCTCACTGACGGCACACTGGGTTAACATAGTGGAAGCCGGGACCCAGTCAGACCATGAGACAGAACACATTCTCCCGATGCCAAGGATTGTGGGCCCAAGGTCAATCAGGGTTGCCCCCACAGTCTACAGCTCCTGCACCTCATCCTCCTCAGTCTTCTCCTCCTCTTCAGCCTCCATCTCCAAAATGACCACATCAGTCACAAGCTGGAAGCACTGCAGCACTGCTTCGGCCAAGCGGCAACAGGCTGTGCTGAAGTTAATATAAATAGGTGACAAACCGCACAATGCTGAAGAGTTGTGGACAGCTCTGAAAGGGCAGGCAGATCTATGGCTGACACCGCTGAACCTACAGCCAGGCATGGTCGTGTGTGACCATGGGTGGAACCAGGTTGCGGCTCTTAGGCAAGGAAAGCTCACACATGTACCATGCCTGGCCCATGTGCTCAACCTTGTGGTTCAGCGGATCTCAAAAGCTGCCCGATCTGCTTGTCAAAGTACGCCGCTTGTGTGCCCATTTTAGAAAGTCAGCTACAGCTTCCGCCGCCCTTACAGTGCTTCAGCAGCGTTTGCAGTTTCTGGCTCACTGACTAGTGTGTGATGTCCCCACGCATTGGAACTCCACACTGCCGATGTTGGGAAGGATTTGTGAGCAGAAGAGGGCAGTTGTGGACAACAAGGCCATCGTTATTCAGTTCAGACTCCACACATAAGACCTCAGGAGTGGACATGGATGTCCGACATCTGTACCATCCTCCAAAACTTTGAGGACTCCACCAAGATGGCGAGCGGCAATGACACCATAATTAACGTCACCATCCCGCTTCTCTGTCTTCTGAAACTCTCTCTGCTCACAACCAAAGAGGATGCATTGCAGGCTGAGCCCGATGAGATGTAGCAAGGAACCATACAGGCTGATTACACACAGCCCAGCCTCATCTCATCCCAAAATGGATTGGGTGACAATAAGTAAGATGAGAAGAAGGAGGAGGAAGAAGAGGAGCTAGCTTCATGCGCTATAGACAGTACTACCTGAACAACTGTCATACCGTCTATTCAGCAAGGATGGCCTGAGGACAGGAAGGAGGAGGAGGAGAAGAGCATGGTCAGTCGTCCTCTTGGTGAGGACATGGAAGTCTTGCCTGTTAGCAGTCTGGTACACATGGCTGAGTTTATGTTATGCTGCCTTTCCCGTGACCCTCGCGTTCTCAAAATTTTGGGCGACAGTCATTACTGGTTGGTTTCTCTTCTAGACCAACGCTACAAGGAGAACTTTATTTCTTTTATTCCTGAGGTGGACAGGTCTACAAAAATGGGGCAGTAACAGAAGGCTCTTGTTGCGGAACTATTAAAAAAATTCCCATCTGAAAACGCTGGTGGCAAAGGTCACAGTTCATTGGACAACCAAGGAGTACAGCCGAGAGAGACACAACTCCAATCCAGCAGAGGCAGGGGAACACGGTAAAATTTCTGGGAGAGTTTTCTCAGCCCCTCCCATTGCACAGGCCCTGAGGCGCTGGGTACTCTCACAAGGAGTGCAAAGTTTTGGAAGATGCTGAGGGAGTACCTTGCCGACCGTACCATCGTCCTCCGTGCTTCCTTTGTGCCTTATGATTATTGGGTGTCCAACCTTGACACGTGGAATGAATTGGCTCTCTACGCCTTGGTTGTCCTGGCCTGCCCTGCCTCTAGCTTTTTATCAGAGAAAGTTTTTAGTGCCATGTTTCCAGCTTGGATACCAAATAATTATAAGGCACAAGGAATCACTGAGGACATTGGTACAGTTAGCAAGGTACTCCCTCACCATCTTCCAAAACATTTCCCTCCTTGTGAAAGTACCCATCGCCTTAGGGCCTGTGCCATGGAAGGGTCTGAGAAAACTGTCCCAGAAGTTTGACAGTGTTCCCCTGCCTCTGCTGGATTGCATTTGTGTCTCTCTATCTAAATGGCAGGCCTGTAATTTTCTAATACTAATCTTCACAGAGACCTAGAGTGAATAGCTTGACTGACACACTGCAATGAAATGGAAGGCAGAAACGGCTGATTTTGGAACACTGTTATATGTGATATGTATGGCAGAGAACCACAGTTTTAAATAGAAGTCCTATAATTTACTAATATTATTCTTCAAAGAGACCTAGTGTGAATAGCTTGACCGACACACTACAACAAAATTTAAATGGAAGAAATGGCTGATTTTGGAACACTCTAAGAGGTGATACCGTACGTCTGACAGAGAACCACGGTTTTAAATAGCAGGCCTGTAATTTACTAATGTTATTCTACACAGAGACCTAGTGTGAATACCTTGACTGACACACTGTAACGTAATGAAAATGAAAGAAATGGCTGATTTTGATCACCTTTTCTTAGGATATGTCATCAATATAAAATCATAGGAGATCTGATGTCTGGCATTCCCACTTATTAGTTGTTATCAGATCTAGCAGCAGAGGTATATAAACAGTGTAAAGAGCCGAATACCACAGCACCGTATACTATTTAATGACTGCAGCTGGGTACTTAAGCTCATTCCTATTTTCTCGCTGATCTATAGTATCAGGCAGTGCAACAGTGACCATTACATAGTATATGGAGAAATGGTATCCCGCCTGCACACTGCTTATATTTAGCTACCACCGGAGGTGATAACAGCTGATCAACGGAAGTGCCAGGCATCACTTTCACGCAGATTTTATGTTGATGACCTATCCTAGGAAAAAATTAGCAATATAAAAGTTCTAAACAATGCCGTTAAGGGAGCTTAATTGAAGATTAACCCCTTTTAAAATCTAACTGAAACTAAAAACACGCCGGTGTAATGTGATACAGCTTCTGAGCAGCTTAAAATATTTCAAAAGGTGTTTAGTATAATTAGTATATTAATAAATTAGAGTAATGCATTTCATACCATATCACATAAAAGTTTCATGTGACAAATATATGTGACAACCTGGGCTGTCTCGTTGTGTTGAGGGACCATAAAACCAGAACAGTTGTCTATTAATCCTGGAAGAAAAGAGAAAACAGGGATTTTACATTTTGAAGTGGGATATACAGGATGTTAAACAACGTCTACTTTTTCCAGAAATAGCATCATATTCCTCCTTGGGTTGTGTTCATAATTGCACTTCAGCCCAAATTGTCTTGAATGTGACCAAGCTGCAATACAAGGCAGAACTCTGTGCAGAAGATTATTTCACCCAATGAATGAGCTTTGCTTTGAAGTAGCATATGAAAAGGTACCTAACATGTCAAACAAGTTGCTTCACCCGATATATTTTTAATTATATCATTATGATGTTCTTCAATTTACCATCTTTGTGCAATCAGTAGGAGCAAAACCTACCAGTAATTATACAACTGACATGCTGTCACATAAGCCCTGGTGCAAAAACTGCACCAATGACATATTTGACCTGTACAAAACCAAAAGCTCTAAACTGATGAGGTGGTTGGTTACCTTCTGAATGTGTAATTAAAATTATAAAATAATTTGCTGTAATTGAGCATGGAAACACATATTGAAGGGGATACATTTCTCTAAACTTACTGTAGCTTGGGTGCTAATTAGGTAATTTCCATCACTATGTGGAGCACAGAGTAAATGGTGCAAAATCTCTCTAATTCTACATTACCTTATGACCCTTTCCAGAAAATTACTGATGATATTAAGATTGATGTCTTTAGTTCCTTCACTATGATCCATTTCTATGAAATCTTTTGGAGTGACAATACACTATTTTTGACAAATTTAAATTATTAATTTCCCCCAATTAACTTCAGTTACAGTGTAAGGCTATAAATAATTGAAACCCATATATTTCAGATGAAGGAAGGAAGATAATCCATTTCTTTGTACTGTATATCTCTTTGAATTTTATTCAAATTCATCATGAAAAAGAATTACTTTTATAATTAGTTTTCCAATCTGTAAACTGTTCTACATGTACCTAGTGAAATGTCATATATTTCTTCTTAAAGAAAATATCATACTGTCAAGTTGCATCACAATTTGACAATCTCCCACTATTATCATAAAGTAGGTTATTAGTTTGTAATAAACTTTTAATACAACAGAATCAACGTGATTAACAGACATAATAAATTGTTTTAGTGGTGTTGGCTTATTTAAACTTTTCATCTTTTAGTTGCAAGTTATGCTTGCATCATTGTTTGATAAATATAATTTTTAGCAAAATTTTCATAGTCTTTTTATTGCACATGATTACTAAAAAGCTAAACTGAAAGAGGAATATACCATCACAAACAATATCCTGCCAGTATCTACAACTATACCATCTACTCAAGTTGCAGGCCAGAATAGTGAACATGTCTAAATAATCTGATTAATTGACACCATTGTTTCATGAGGTAATATAAAAAGAACAATCTCATATACATTAGATATAAAATCTCTGCACATCACTGCTAAAATGACAGGTTTTTGTCATGTTAAAAATCATACCAAAAAAAAGCATTTCATATCTTTTTCTACTTTAATGTTACCAATAATTTGTACAATTCAATTGAAAAACAAACTGAATTTATTTTAGGTGGAAAAATATAAATATGCAGTAGAACTAAATTAATGTGGCACACTTTGTTGAATTTATGACAGCATTCAGTAGCCTTCCAAATCTGTCAGATTGCAAGGGCATATATTACAGTGGGGGGAAATAAGTATTTGATCCCTTGCCCTTGTATAAATTAGATAATTTTTTTTTGCATTTTGCAGTGAGAAATAAGTATTTGTTCGCCTACAAACCATTATGAGTTCTGGCTCCTACAGACCAGTTAGACGCTCCTAATCAACTTGTTACCTGCATTAAAGACAGCTGTCTTACATAGTCACCTGTATTATTATTATTTATTATTATAGCGCCATTTATTCCATGGCACTTTACATGTGAAAAAGGGGTATACATACAAGAACAATTACAATAATCTTGAACACAATGTGATAGCGACTGGTACAGGAGGAGCGAGGACCTGTATAAAAGACTCCTGTCCACAGACTCAATTAATCATTCAGACTCTTACCACTACAACATGGGCAAGACCAAAGAGCTTTCTAAGGATGTCGTGGACAAGATCCTAGACCTCCACAAAGCTGGAATGAGCTACAAAGCCATAAGTAAGATGCTGGGTGAGAAGGAGACTACTGTTGGTGCAGTGGTAAGAAAATGGAAGAAATACAATTGACATCGACCTGGGGAACCATGCAAAATCTCACCTCGTGGGGTATCCTTGATCATGAGGAAGGTGAGAGATCAGCCTAAAACTACATGGGGGGACTTGTTAATGATCTCAAAGCAGCTGGGACCACAGTCACCAAGAAAACCATTGGTAACACATTACGTCTTAAAGGTTTAAAATCCTGCAGTGCCCGCAAGGTCCCCCTGCTCAAGAAGGCACATGTGCAGGCCCGTCTGAAGTTTGCCAATGAACAACTCGATGATTCTGTGAGTTATTTAGAGAAGGTGCTGTGGTTAGATGAGACAAAAATTGAGCTCTTTGGCATTAACTCAACTCACTGGAGGAAGAAGAAGGATGAGTACAACCCTAAGAACATCGTCCCAATCGTGAAACATGGTGGGGGAAACATTATACTTTGGCGGTGCTTTTCTGCAAAGAGGACATGACAACTGCGCCATACTGAAGGGAAGATGGAAGGGGTCATGTATCGCGAATTTTGGCCAACAACCTCCTTCCCTCTGTAAGAGAATTGAAGATGGGTAGTGGCTGGGTCTTCCAGCAAGACAATGACATTTGTTGATGAATGTTGGGGTCTGATTCTGAGACCTCCATTGAAAAGTCAAAACACCCCCTTGATGTCTGTAGCCCCTGCATAAGTTGTGCACACAGAGCAGGGTACAAAGCTCAATAGTAAATCTATTATTTGTTATACCACACTGTAATAGTGAAGTTACAGACCCATACAACCCATATACTACTCTGTGCGAGCAACACATGCAGGAGCTGTGCACAACCAACTGGTGTTTTGACAGATCAGTGGTGGTCTCATGATCTGAATCAGCAACACTAGGCAGAAATATACATAAATTCTGCACACTGTGATTAATGAGTAAGTGAATCTCACTACTGCTATGTATGTAAAAATGTGAGGCACTCAGTTAACATTTTTTGATCAAAATGTGTAAAGCCTTCCAAATGTAACAAGGTGATCACATTTTGAATGGTTCCTGACACTAATATCCTACCTGTCCATGTGCAAAGCCAGGCCTCTACTGAACTAGGGAAGTAAAATGAAACCAGGAGTAGCTTGTAATTAAAGAAAGAAAGATTGATGACAATGGTGCTCCCGCGTATTTACACAGATTTGACTGTTTTGTGAAGATAAGCATGGGAAGAGTCTGAAGTGTTTGCATAGATACTCCCCCTGCTTACACAGATCTCACAACACTCGTAGGTGAAACAGAATGATGTTACTCAGCTGGTAGATCTGTCTAAGTATGGGCAAGTCTGTCTGCAATGACTGCAGATGCTTCCCATGCGTAAAAATATGCTGCATCCTGTGTGCATTTTCAGATCTTTGAGAGCCTCACAGATGACGCACACCTTGGGAGGACTATTTTTTATTATGAAAGAACTGCACATGCTTGACCATCTGAGTGACTACTAGGATTGACTGATAAAGCTCACACTTGGAATAATGCCAGGGGACTCATTTTAGGAGATGAAAGTTTGATATTTTTTGAAGGAGACCTAAGTTTTAATAGGTGTAAAATACAAAAATATTTATTTATGTTTTCTGCTTATTTATGCATCTTTCATGGTGACAGAACTCCTTTAACAAACTATATCCAGGTTACAAATTTTGACATAACGCTGAGAAGAGAACAACCAAAAAGGAGTAGTCAAGTCTACCATATAAAATCAGCAAATAATAGATTATTTTATTTTAGCTAGATTGGAAGAATATGTGTCCTTTTTTTTCTAAAATTGTTTACATTGACATTTTAAACTGCAGATTATGGAATTTATTGCACTATATTATTATGTATACCCATTATTTGAGGATATGTTTACTGTATACTGGGATCATTTATGCCTCTTTTACATAGCTCCATTTAAAACATTTTCTTACATCTGAAATTTTCATTGGTCAGCTTTGAGATGGAATGATGAAGACTATGGAGGAGCGAACGTGTTCGCCACTGCTCGGTACTCGCCCGAGCATCTCACTGCTCGAGAAGCTCAGCGCTCTGCGAGTATTTCCTGGTTGCTCGGGCGGGAGCTCGGGTCCCCTCCTTGCATGTTTGGCGCTCTTTAGAGAGCCAATGAACATGCAGGAATTGCCTATCACACACTGTAATGCCGTTTCCATGTTGGTTGTTGCATTACAGTGATTGGCTGGCCGCACATCATCATCAGGTGTATATAAGACAGGGCGACATCATGATCGTCACAGTCTACCCCAGAATCAGGCAGAGTAGGGAGAGGTGCTGCTGCGTCAGGGAGAGATTTGCTTGTTTTGAGTTAGTATAGGTATTCCACAACATATATCTATAATATCGATCTGAACTAAAAGTCCTTCTGAGGACTAATCCAGATGCATATAATCAGTGGTGATAGCAGGAATTAGGCAGGCAGGCATTGTATGTGACAGACTGCAGTGCATATAGCAAGAGGGTCCTTGAATGTCTTGTTAGTCTAGGTATTCCACAACATAGATATATATACAGTACAGACCAAAAGTTTGGACACACCTTCTCATTTAAAGATTTTTCTGTATTTTCATGACTGTGAAAATTGTACATTCACACTGAAGGCATCAAAACTATGAATTAACACATGTGGAATTATATACTTAACAAAAAAGTGTGAAACATCTAAAAATATGTCTTATATTCTAGGTTCTTCAAAGTAGCCACCTTTTGCTTTGATGACTGCTTTTCACACTCATGGCATTCTCTTGATGAGCTTCAATATCTATCTATCTATCTATCTATCTATCTATATATATATATGTATATATATATATATATATATTTCAGAGCTAGGCAGGCACGCAGTGTATGTGGCAGGCTGCAGTGTACAGCACAAGAGGCTCCATTCCAGTTCTGTCTGCTGCTGCTGTTACAGATATTTCTACAAATAGCCCCAAGTATCAGGGGTCAGGGATAATTATTTTTTTGATCTTAATCCTGATTATTTGGTTAAAAAGCAATCCAGAGAAAACCATTTTTCTGCTCCATTTGCTTGTTGCCACAGCAGAATATTGCCAGATTCTTTCCATATTACAGTGATAAAAATCCATAAATTTGTATTGAACATGGAAAATATTGGCCTCCATTTAAATTTTGTTGCAGTGTGTCAGTGAAGTTATTGACACCAGGTCGCTGTGAAAAATAGTGACCTACAGGCCAGCTATTTAAAACTGTGGTTTTCACATATCACATATAAGTTTGCTCCAAATTCAGAAATTTCTGGCCTCCATGTAAATTTTTTTGCAGTGTGTTAGTAAAGTTATTGACACCAGGTCACTGTGAAAATAATAATCTACAGGCCAGCTATTTAAAACTGTTTTTCCGTCGCACTTATCACATATAAGTTCGCTACAAATTCAGCCATTTCTGGCCTCCATGTAAATTTTGTTGCAGTGTGTTAGTAAAGTTATTGACATCAGATCGCTGTGAAAAATAGTAACTTACAGGACTGCTATTTAAAAATGTGGTTTTCCATCACACGTATCACATATAAGTTTGCTCCAAATTCAGCTATTTCTGGCCTCCATTTAAATTTTGTTGCAGTGTGTCAGTGATGTTATTGATATCAGGTCACTGTGAAAAATAGTAAACTACAGGCCAGCTATTTAAAACTGTGGTTTTCCTTCACATGTATTGCATATAAGTTCGCTCCAAATTCAGCTATTTGTAGTGAATGTCTAAAATATTGTCTTCCATTTAAAATGGGCAAGGCGCGTGGCAAGGGATGGGGAAGTGGACATGATGGTGATGATGGTGCATGCAGAAGACGAGGTCGAGGCAGTGGGCAAGCTGAAATTGTGCCACAACAAACACCCGGATCTTGTCGCTCGACCTTCCTGTCCCAATTAATAGGGGACAGGAAGGACACCACTATTGAACACAGAGCAGTGTGAAAAAGATATTGATTGGATAGCAGATAATGCTTCCAGTCACTTAGCCACAACCACCACCACCACCCTGTCTTCCACACGGTCAAGTCTCAGTAGCCGTTAGGATGGACTGCACATTCCTTACCCTGATCCTCCTTCCTCCCACAATGCCAAGTGCCCGGAGACAACTGATCCCATATTTGGACACTCCGAAGAACTGTTCACTTTTCCATTTTTAGATTCAGGCCTCTCGCCCGGTCCACTTGAAGTGGGGCAAGAGGAGATCGCATGTATCAATGCCCAAATATTTGAGCAGCCATCGTCACACAAAGGGACGGTGGGAAACTGTCACAAGAGGTGACACAATTTCCAGAAAATCAGGAGGAGGCACAGACACAGGCAGATCAGTAATAAAATCCATTGTGAGATGCGTCCAAGGCACACTAGGAACCTCCAGAGGGCAAAGCAATCCCACAGCAGGAGTATGTGAAGCCTTTGACATAGCACACACAGTACATTGACACACCCACTTGATGACTTCTTTCTGCCATCCAGGCCACCAAAAACAGCGACTGATAAGTCTCTTAGTCTCAGAAATTCCTGGATGACCTGCCAACCGAGACTTATGACACTCCACAAACAAATCTCTCCTATAGGTTCTAGGCACGAACAACCTCCCATGGGGAGTGTTAGATGGAGCATCATCTTGAGCTTTCAGAATCCCATTCTCCAAAAAGGAGTCCAATGCCATCACCACAACTCTTTTCTGTAAAATGCTCTCTTCCTCCTCGGCACCGACCGTAGGAGAGAAGTTGCGAGATATAGCATCGGCTTTAACATTCTTAGCACCAGGGATATAGGTAACAGAAAAATGAAACTGAGAAAAAAAAGTGCCCACCTAGCTTGACCGGCATTCAAGTGCTTGGCAGCATCCAGATAGATCAAATTCTTATGATCTGTGAAAACCTGAATAGGAAATCTAGCGCCTTCGAAAAAATGATGGCAATGTTCAAGCGTGAGTTTAATAGCCAGCAACTCCTGATTTCCAACATCATAATTCAGTTCGGTATCCGAAATTTTTTTCGAAAAGAAGGCACAAGTATGTACTCCATCACTGTTCTCCTGAGACAAAACTGCTCCGACCCCCACCAATGAAGCATCGACCTCGACCAAAAAAGGCTTGGTCTCATCAGGCTGCATAAGGATAGGGGCAGAACTGAACCTCTCTTTGAGATACTTAAACGCTTCAATGGCCTTAGTATTCCACTAGACCGTATTCGCATCATCCCTGGTGAGATCGGTTAGAGGCTTAACAATTGCAGAAAAAATCTTAATGAATTTCCTGTAATAATTGGCAAAACCCAAAAATATCTGTATAGATTTCAAACCAATAGGCCTAGGCCATTGCTGCGCAGCCTGAACCTTCACCGGGTCCATCTCAAAACCCTCGCTGGAGACAATGTAGCCCAAAAAACTAATTTTCTGCACGGCGAACTCACATTTCTCCAGCTTAGCAAAGAGTGAATTATCACTCAATAACTGCAAAAGTTCACATACACTCTGCCAATGGGACTCCAGATCTGCCGAATAAATCAAAATGTCATCTAAATACACAACCACATTCTTAAGAATCAAAGGTCTCAGGATGTCATTAATAAGGTTCTGAAAAAATGCAGGTGCATTGGTAAGACCAAAAGGCATCACCAGATTCTCAAAATGACATACCGGAGTGTTAAAAGCAGTTTTCCATTCATCACCCTCCTTCACTCGTAACAAATTGTATGCCCCCCCCGGAGATCAATCTTAGAGAACCACTTGGCCCCCACTAACTGGTTAAACAAGTCAGGAATTAATGGCAATGGGTAGGGATTGCGTATGGTAATCTTATTAATTTCACGAAAATCCAGACATGGACGTAAACCCTCGTCCTTTTTTTTAACAAAGAAAAATCCAACTGCCACAAGCGACTTAGAAGGTCTAATGTGACCAGCAGCCAGGCTAGTCTGTATGTACTCCTCCAAGGCCTTTCTTTCAGGGATAGTCAGATTAAACAAGCGACTCTTGCGAAGAGTAGCTCCCCGAACAAACTCAATGGCACAATTATAATCCCTATGAGGAGGTAAACTTGCGACTCCTCCTCCGAAAAAACCCTCTAAAAATCTTGAATAGGTACAGGTAATTCCCTTTTTTCCATAGCCGCAATGCGACCATTACAACATTTATCACAGCATTTCGGACTCCAAGACTTTATCATATTAGTAGACCCGTCCAGCAAAGGATTGTGCAGTTTTAAACAAGGCAATCCTAGAACGACCGGAGAGGGTAAATTATCTAATACAACCAAGTCCAAAATTTCTTGGTGAAGTCCATTGATAGTGAGAGGAAATGCAGCAACCTTGTGAGTAATACATTTCAAGGGAGTGTTATCAATTGCAATCAAAGAAATAGGTGATGACAAAGGTTTGGATTTCAATTTAAGGTTATCCAAAAACCCTTTATCAATCACATTAAGTGTTGAACCACAATCCACAAATACCTGAAATTCAATCATATCTCCCTGCAGAGTAGTACTCCCAGAAAGAAATACTCCTGCAGAGCGTAAACAAGCTATACGGGTGTACCTGACCTTTTTTTTTCTTTACTTAAATGAAGCACACAATACTTACTCAAATGGTCAGCTTTACCACAATAAAGACACAATCCCTCGGCGAACCTCCGGTCTCTTTCATGAGAGAGGAGCGACATCGCCCCAACCTCCATCGGTTCTCCGCCATCTGAATTTCTGGAGACTAGGACCTGGCATTACAGGAGTCTTTACCTCATTCTGCCTAGATGTCAGCCTCCTATCCACACGAACATCTAATTGCATGGCATCCTGCAGAGTCTCAGGTGCGGGGAATGCAATTAGCAAATCCTTAACCCTTTCACTCAGACCAGCAAGAAATAGATATTTCATAGCAGGATCATTCCGTTTAACTTCTGAAGCCCACCTTCTAAAATGTGTGCAATAATTTTCAACATCACCTGACCACTGATTCAAACTCCTGAGTTCTGCCTCAGCAAATGACATTTGATCAGGATCGTCATATAATAGACCCATAGTGGAAAAAAATTCTTCTACCGACCTTAAGAATGGATCATTAGTAGTGTTGAGCCACCCCCGTAGTGCTCGAGTTCGGTTTGGTTCGTCGAACACACGTATGTTCGCCGAACTGTTCGTCGAACTGTTCGTCGAACACCTTCGAACACAGTTAAAACCAATTGCAGGCAAACAAAAACACATAGAAACACATAGAAAACACCTTCAAAGGTGTCCAAAAGCTGACAAACTGCTCAGAAGACACAACTAACACATGGAAAAGTGACAAGTACATATAGTCATGCGAAAAGAAAAGAGGTGGAGGAGTAAAAGGAGGGGGAGACACAGATATAGGCATGTCATGCCCTTCTAAAACCAAAAAAGTGCGAAGCCGACACGGCCAATCCGTTCCTGCCCATGGGACCTCCGTGTCGCTGGGTTTGTGCCAGAGCCGCGGTGTACCCTGAGGGCCAGCCCCCCTCTTCCAATACTGGTGCCTGTCCCCTGGTTGGTCGAGCGAGCCCCCCTGCAGTGGAGGCAGGTCTAATCTTTTTAATTTAAATTGTCTCTCTAATTTGAATGAGTACACTTTAATTCCTTTTACAAGGTTCTATTGGAGGGCAAGTCTCATGACAGCAGCCGCGTAATTCCAGCTCCAGTAGTGTCCACTAAAGCAGCTGCAGTTAAAAATCTTTTATAAGGATCGATCTTGGCAGTCCACCGCAAGGCGTCCTACCGCCAGTCCCAGCCCCTGTGCCTTGGGGTGCCTCCCCGATGCACTTCACTGAGTGTCCCGGGGGACCGAACCATTTCCTTTGAAAAAAATGAAGTGTCCTAACTACAGGTGGTTTAGCTTGCTTTACAGCTGGGATAATCCGCTGACTAGCAGACACTGCTACTAGGCACAAAGTATTTCCTGGTCTAGATGCAGTTAAAAATTTGTAATTAGATCCTCTCGTTGGATGCTGAGAAAGCATTCCATAGAGTCTCCTGGCACGCCATATATTATTCTCTTAAAAAGCTTGGGGTAGGGGTCTAGCGGATCCTTTTATAGCCAAAATCACGGCCCTGTATCGCAATACGTCACCTAGGCTGAAGATAAATGGAACATTTTCATCACCTTTCATAATCACCAATGGGACAAGGCAGGGATGTCCTCAGTCCCCTCTCTTATACATCCTAGTGACGGAGCACCTGCTCTCATCAATTCGCCATAACCCCAATATTAGGTGGATTGAGGTGGGAGGCACCGAGTTCAAGTGCTCTGCATTTGCTGATGATGTCCTAGTATATATCACTCAATCACATATATCCATCCCTGCTGTTATCGCTGAAACAGATCACTTTGTTACATGGTCAAATTTTAAAATCAATGCAGCGAAGTCTGAGGCCCTCGATGTCTCCCTCCCCAAATCCATACAGGATTCCATCCAGTCCAACTTTCCCTTTGCCTGGCCCTCACAGGGTATCAAATACTTAGGAATTCGTATTCATAGAGACCTCTCCCATCTATGTTATCTTAATTTTGGGCCCTTTATTGAACAACTACATACAGACCATGGTTGGCAAGTTAGAACTGTTAGATTCACAACGTGAACCACTGGTGTTTTGTGGAAAAGCACATGTACACTGTCTTCCAAATTATTATGCAAAAAGTGTTTAGGAGTGATAAGGTAAGAATTTTTTTGTTTGTCAGTTAAACTCATTGATGGTGATGTGTGTCAGGGCTCTTTATATAACTGTAAGCAATTGTAGACACCTGTGCTAATTAGATTGGCAGGTGTGTCCAATTAAAGGCAAGTTTACTTAAGATGGCTGTCCCACATTATTAAGCAGCCTACATTTTCTGCCAAAATGGGGAAGAAAAAGGATGTGTCGGCTGCTGAGAAGCAACAAATTGTGCAGTGTTTAGGTCAAGGCAGGACTACAATCAACATTGCCAAGACACTTCATCCTGATCATCGCACAATCAAGAAGTATGTAGCTGATTCACAGTACACACGTGTGCGAGCTGATAAGTGAAAATTGAGGACTCTTTCCTACAGGCAATTACGTCAGGTTAAAAGAGCAGCAGCAAAAAAGCCTTGTCATAGCAGCAGACAAGTTTTTGAAGCTGCTGGTGCCTCCAAGGTCCCCCGAACAACAAGATGCAGCGTCCTTCAGAGGTTTGCAGCAGTGCGTAAGCCATCCTGTCGACCATCTCTATTCACTGTACACAAGCAGAAATGGCTCCAGTGGGCCAAACATTACATGAAGACTGACTTCAAAACTGTTTTGTTCACCGATGAGTGCCGTGCAACGCTCGATGGTCCAGATGGATGGAGTGGAGGATGGCTGGTTGATGGACACCCCACGCAAACACGGCTACAGCGCCAACAAGGAGGAGGTGGAGTAATGTTTTGGGCTGGAATCATGGGGAGAGAGATTGTCGGCCCCTTTAGGATCCCTGAAGGGGTAAAGATGAACTCCATAATGTATGTGGAGTTTCTCAAACAGCACTTCCTGCCATTGTTCAAGAAGAAGAACCGTGTATTCCGCAGCAAGATAATTTTCATGCATGATAATGCACCATCTCATGCTGCACGTAACACATCTGCATCTGTGGCTGATATGGGCATAAAAGGTGACAAACTTATGGTGTGACCCCCATGCTCTTCTGACCTCAAACCCATTGAGAACCTCTGGAGCATCATTAAAAGGAGTGTCTATGATGGCGGGAGGCAGTTCACATCTAAGCAACAGCTCTGGGAGGGTATTCTGTCCTCATTCAAAACAATTGAAGCAGAAACCATCCAAAACCTGACAAATTCAATGGACGAGAGAGTTCAGAAGCTCCTTTCGAACAAGGGGTCCTATGTGCAAATGTAACATCACCTAGAATAAAGTTTTGAGTTGAAAACTGTTTGATTTCAGTTCATAATAACCTGCTAATGCTTATAATTTAAAAAATGACCATTTTTTTGTTCTTTCTTAAAATGAAAAGGTTGATAGAAGAGTGTGGGGGATATAAGAGTGTGGCAACCCAGTAGTCATGATTATTTCAAATTCTGACAATCTGAAGGTCATGTTGCAGGTAGTGCTGCAAGAAGGCACTCATGTGTCTTGCGCATCTATGAGCCCCAAAATTGTTTTCCGGGCTAGATGCAGCTAAAAATTATTATTAATTTGAAAGCTGGTGGAGCTTAGTTTAGATGGCCTAATAGAATCAGTACTGCAAACTGCTACAAGGCCAAAATATTTTCCAGCCAAGATACAGATAAACATGATTAGTCATTTTAAATCTGGTGGAGTTTGGTATAGATGGCCTAATAGAATCAGTACTGCAAGCCGCTACAAGGCCCAAATTATTTTCCAGCCAAGGTACAGATAAACATGATTAGTAATTTAAAATCTGGTGGAGTTTAGTATAGATGGCCTAATAGAATCAGTGCTGCAAACTGCTACAAGGCCCAAATTATTTTCCAGCCAAGATACAGAGAAACATGATTAGTAATTTTAAATCTGGTGAAGTTTAGTATAGATGGCCTAAAAGAATCAGTACTGCACACTGCTACAAGGCCCAAAATATTTTCCAGCCAAGATACAGATAAACATGATTAGAAATTTTAAATCTGGTGGAGTTTAGTATAGATGGCCTAATAGAATCAGTACTGCACATTGCTACAAGGCCCAAATTATTTTCCAGCCAAGATACAGATAAACATGATTAGTAATTTAAAATCTGGTGGAGTTTAGTATAGATGGCCTAATAGAATCAGTACTGCACACTGCTACAAGGCCCAAATTATTTTCCAGACAAGATACAGATAAACATGATTAGTAATTTTAAATCTGGTGGAGTTTAGTATAGATGGCCTAATAGAATCAGTACTGCACACTGCTACAAGGCCCAAATTATTTTCCAGCCAAGATACAGATAAACCTGATTAGTAATTTGAAAGCTTAAAACGGTTGGTGAGGTGATTTTAACAAATCATCAAGCTTTTACTCTCCCCAGGATGACACAGGGGTAGAAAAGTCGTTTCGGATCCATGATTTGTTCATCTTTATGAACGTGAGTCTGTCTACATTATCAGTGGAGAGCAGCTTGCGCTTATATGTCAGCACACCACCAGCAGTGCTGAACACACGTTCAGACAGAACGCTGGCTGCGGGGCATGACAAGATCTCCGAGGCGTAAGTGGCGAGCTCTGGCCATTTAACCAGATTGGAAGCCCAAAAAGAGCAAGGGTCCAGTGACACAGTCATGGCTTCAATGTTTACTTGGAGATATTCCTGAACCATCGTCTCTAGGCGTTGACTATGTGTCAGAGTTCTTGTCTCCTGTGGCCTTGTAAAGGATGGGCTAAAAAAGTGGTGAAATGATTCCGCAAAATTGATGTTACCAGCAGATAATGTGTTTCTGTTACGTTTTGAGTGCTGAACACTCGACGGTCCCATGGTTGGCAAGTTGGAACTGTGACATTCACTACACGCACCACTAGTGTTTTATGGAAAAGCACATGTAAGATTCTGCAACAGTCTCTGCTGATACTCCTGCATGCGTGCATCTCTTTCGATGGCACGAATAATTTCTGCAAATTTACTTTTGTACTGTAGATCTAACAGTGTGGCAACCCAGTAGTCAGGATTATTTCTAATTCTCACAATTCGAGGGTCATGTTGCAGGTAGTGCAGCAAGAAGGCACTCATGTGTCTTGCGCATCCAGGAGCACCAAGTCCCTGTTGTGTTTGTGGTGAGGGAATCATGCTTCCTTCCTCTGCCCTCTCCCCACAACCTCAAACAACAGAAATGTGATCAAGGTCTCCCTCATCTGATGAGTCTTCCATCAGTTCGTCCCCCACTTCTTTCTGGGCTCCTGCACCTTCCTCACTAGTTTGGCTGCTACCATGCGCCCTGGTAAATCCATCTCCCCCACATTCACATGCCTGCCGCCTTGGTGCTGCCGACCGTCTGGACCTTGCAGATGTTAGCCCTTCCGCATAAAACTCCTCCTCCTCTACTTCCTCCACCTCCTATTGTGCCACCACCTGGCTCCGAATTCTGTTTAACATGTGCTCCAGCATGTATATCACCGGAATAGTCATGCTGATAATGGCATCGTCAGCACTAAACATCTTCGTCGCCATTTCAAAACTGTGTAGAAGGGTGCATAGGTCGCTGATCTGAGACCACTCCTCCTGCGTGATTTGCCCCACCTCTGGATCTCGTTGGCCCAGGCTATACGTCAGAACGTATTGCACCAGGGCTTGTCGGTGCTGCCACAGTCGCTGAAACATGTGCAGAGTTGAATTCCACCGGGTAGGCACATCGCAATTTAGCCGGTGAAGTGGCAGGCCCAACGACTTCTGTAGAGGTGTAAGTCGCTGAGCTGCGGGATGCGAACGGCAGAAGTGAGCACACAGCGACCGTGCCCTCTGCAGAAGGCCATCTAGTCCGGGATAGTGGGCTAAAAATTGCTGGACAACCAGGTTCAACACGCGAGCCATACAAGGCACGTGTGTGACATTGCCCCGGCGAAGGGCCGCACCCAGGTTTGCAGCATTGTCGCACACGGCCTTCCCTGGTTTCAGGTCCAGTGGAGACAACCATTCATGAAATTGGTTCTCCAGAGCTGACCACAACTCCTCAGCTGTGTGACTCACATTTCCCAGACATTTCAAAGTAAAAACCGCCTGATGACGTTGAGCCCTACTGCCAGCATAGTAAGGAGGTGTGCAGGATCCCTTCTGCGCAGTTAGAAAGCTTGTGGCATGACCAGACAGGCTTTGGGTTCAGTTGGAGGACCGAGAGGAGGTTGAGGAGGCAGAAGCAGTGGAGGAACTTTGAGATAAAGAGGATTGACGCACAACTCGTGGGGATGGCAAGACTTGGACAGCAGCCACTTGTCCTCCTGTCACCATAGTTACCCAGTGCCCAGTCAGCGACATGTAACTCCCCTGTCCATGCCTACTCGTCCAAGTGTCTGTTCTGAAATGCACCCTGTGACACACAGAGTTTCTCAAAGAAGCGGTGATGTTGTGTGCGACATGCTGGTGGAGCGCAGGCACACCTTTCTTTGAGAAGTAGTGCCAACTGGGCATCTGGTACTGGGGCACTGCGACGGACATAAGGTCTCAAAGATCCTCTGTGTCCACCAGGCGGAAATGCAGCATTTCTGTAGCCAAGAGCTTGCAGATGGTGAAATTCAACCTCTTAGCTTTCTCATGGCTAGGAGGAAATGGTCTTTTACTTGTCCACATCTGAGGGACCGAGGGCTGGCTATTGTGCTTAGACGGGGTTGATAAGGGTGTCCCTGGCAAACTGCCGGTCTGTGAGGAAGATGAAGGCGGACATGTTAGGTTGCCATGATCCAAAGGTGGTGCTATCGATGTCGGACAGCGCTCAACACCAGCTGGTGTTACCACTTCCAAAGAAAATGATGACCTGCCAATCACGCTGGCTGTTGCGGGTAAAGAGGTGGCAGGTCTGCGCCCCAAAACAGGTGTGACTGCTGTCCCCCCAGTCACAGAGGATGAAGAGGCCGCGGATACACAAGATATGGCAGACGGTGGTTGGCCCGGCCGGCTAGGCCGCATTGTAGCACAGTGAGCTTCCCACTGCAACTTATGCTTCATGTCCATGTGCCGGTTCATGCATGAAGTACTCAAACTATGTATTTTTTGGCCTCTACTTAGCTTTTGCTGACAAATGTTACAGATAAACAGAGCTTACAATCAAAGAGAGTACCAGTGCGATGGAAGACTTCCTGCCTGGTGCCGGTTCCCAAGACTACCTTCTCGGCTTCCCCGGGGGACTATAGACCGGTGGCCTTAACATCGCATGCGATGAAGTCCTTGGAGAGAATAGTACTTGCTCACTTGTGTCCGAGGGTGATGGCGCATACTGATGCTCTTCAGTTAGCGTACCGGCAGGGTCTGGGGGTGGACGATGCTGTAGCGTCTCAGCTACAAACAGTACATTCCTTTTTGGACAATGATGGAACCACAGTGCGTGCTTTGTTCTTTGATTTCTCTAGTGCGTTCAACACATTACAGCCACTCTTACTGCGTGGAAAGTTGATTAAAATGGCGGTGGATGAGGGACTTGTGAATTGGATAATTGACTACCTGTCGGATAGGCCACAGTTTGTTAGGTGGGGGACGGCTACATCAGATAGTGTACTGAGCAGTGTCGGAGCCCCGCAGGGAACAGTGCTGTCGCCATTCCTCTTTACATTGTACACAGCTGACTTTCAGTATAAATCAGACCGTTGTCACCTCCAGAAGTACTCGGATGACTCTGTGATAGTTGGTGGTATTGGGAAGGACCAGGATGAAGAGGAATATAGAAGGGTGGTTGCGGACTTTGTAGTATGGTGCCAGGCTAACCATCTAGAACTAAATGTTAAGAAAACCAGGGAGTTGGTGATGAGCTATGGAAGGTGCAAGAAGGTATGCCTACCTGTTACCATTGACGGTCAGGATGTGGAGATGGTGGACAGTTTAAAATATTTCGGGGTTTACCTGTATAGCAAGCTAGACTGGAAGTGCCACATGGAGAAGGTCTACAAGAAGTGGATGAGTAGATTCTACTTCCTAAGGAAGTTAAGGTCTTTTAATGTGTGTGGCAAAATGCTTGAGGTGTTCTACCAATCCATTGTGGCTAGTGCCACCTTTGCGGCAATATTTGCTGTGGTAACAGTGTGCGTGTTGCTGACGCCAACAAGCTCAACAAACTTATAAAGAAGGCTAGCGCGACGGTGGGCCTATAGCTTGGGACTTTTGAAGAGGTGGTAGAGGATAGGATTAAGAAGAAGTGCAGAGCTATAATGGGCAACAACACACACCCGCTTTATGAACTGTTTGCGAAACAGAAGAGCACATTCAGCAATCGCCTAATACAACTAAGGTGTAAAAAGGAAAAATACAGGAGATCGTTTGTTCCAACAGCTATGGGGGTGTTTAACAAATGTCTGAAAAGCAATGTCTAAAGCATTCCAAATGTTATGTTTTCATATGTGTCATGTTCAAGATCTGTGTTCTGCTGCTGTGATACCGCAATTTCCTCCGGGATAAATAAAGTATATCTTATCTTATCTTATCTTATGTTATAACACGAGTTGGGTCATCTTTATCGATCTGAAAAAATGCCCAGGCTATGCAAGGCTTAGCAACCATGCGACCTGAAGAGCCACCACGACTTGTGGTGAGATGCAGAGTTGTGTTTGAGGATGCAGTTGTTGACGTGCTTCCAGTACTACGTCTCTGTCCAGGAAGGCGCAACCTGACCTCGTCGTCACTAGCATCCTCCTCCACCTCCTCTGCTGACCTCATTTCTTGGCTGACTGTGGGTTGACAGTAAGTGGGTTCTCCAACCTCATCATCATCACCCTGTGCGTTATCACACCCGTCGTCCTCAGAGCCAACCTGTTCCTGCCCTGACAAAAAACTAAAGTTGTCGCTCCAATCAGGTATTTGAGTCTCATCATCGTCTTCCTCATTGTCTCCACCAACAGGAGTTACAGTTTAGGAATGAGGGTCTACATTATGGTCAGAACCTTCTGCATCTGGTCCTGGATCCGACTCATAAAGATTCTGGGCATCAGTGCAGATCATTTCCTCATCTGGATTCACAGAAGCGCTGGTGTCGACCTCTGATTCCCAGGCTATAGTATGAGTAAACAGCTCTGCAGACTCAGCCATCTGTTCTACCTCATACTCAGACGGGCAGCTGGAGATTTGGGAGCTGTGAGGAAGCAAGTGCGATTGGGGTGACACCTTTGAGGACTGGAGTATTTGTGATGTTGATGTGGAGGAGAGCCCACTTAAAGGAACACTTGATATCCGTAGAAGCACCTGCTGTTTTTGTGCCTCATCTGGAATTTGTAGCCATTGGCGTGGCTGTAAGAAAGGGATCTTATCATATTGTCCGCTAAAAGAAGTAGACATTTTAGTTTGGCTGGAAGATGGTCATTCTTCTGCAGATGTTACTGCTGATTTAACACCTACCCCACGGACACAACCTTTTTTCCCCTTCCCAACACGCCTATTCCCCTTTCCACCAGCAGCAGGCCTTTTTCCACTCATTTTGGTGGTTAACTAATTGACAACTCTGGAGTTGTTTGCACAAAAAAACAATGGATGGGAACCGAGCAGAGCTGAGTGGCCAAACTCTGGTATTAGGCCAAAACTATTGGCTGGGTTAGATGCAGAAAAAAATTATATTCAATTTGCAACCTGATGGAGGTCAGTATAGATGGACTAATAGAACAAGTCCCACACACAGCTAGAAGCCCAAATATTTTTTCAGAGGTAGATTCAGAAAAAATATATATTCAGTTTTCAACCTGATGGAGGTCAGTATAGATGGACTAATAGAGAAAGTCCCACACACTGCTAGAAGGCCAAATATTTTTTCAGAGCTAGATGCAGATAAAAATTATTTTTAATTTGCAACCCGATGGAGGTCAGTATAGATGGACTAATAGAGAAAGTCCCACACACAGCTAGAAGGCCAAATATTTTTTCAGAGCTAGATGCAGATAAAAATTATTTTTAATTTGCAACCTGATGGAGGTCAGTATAGATGGACTAATAGAACAAGTCCCACATGCAGCTAGAAGCCCAAATATTTTTTCAGAGGTAGATGCAGAAAAAAAATATATTCAGTTTGCAACCTGATGGAGGTCAGTATAGATGGACTAATAGAGAAAGTCCAACACACTGCTAGAAGGCCAAATATTTTTTTAGAGCTAGATGCAGACAAAAAATTATTTTGAATTTGCAACGTGATGGAGGTCAGTATAGATGGACTAATAGAACAAGTCCCACACACTGCTAGAAGGCCAAATATTTTTCCAGAGCTAGATGCCGAAAAAATTATATTCAGTTTGCAACCTGATAGAGGTCAGTATAGATGGACTAATAGAACAAGTCCCACACACTACTAGAAGCCCAAATATTTTTTCAGAGCTAGATGCAGAAAAAAATTATATTCAATTTGCAACCTGATGGAGGTCAGTATAGATGGACTAATAGAATGATGCTATGCCCAAAAGATTTTACTTCACTAGGTGCAGTAAAAAAATTGATATTCTATACACAGGTGGTATATCTTGCAACACAGATAGGCTACTCCACTGACTAACACACTCTGCAATAGGCCAAAAAGGATTAGCTTTGCTAGATTCAGCCAAATGCTGTGAAAAAAACTTGCACAGCACTGGCACAGACCTGCCTGGCAAAAACTGATAGGAACTGATGTAACCTAGTCCTGAAAAGGACTGCAATTACAATTAGTCTATACTCCCACAACCTATCTATTTAAGAGCACAGACCTGCTTGATAAAAGTCGTAGGAAATGCTGTAACCTAGTCCTTAAAAGGACTGCAATCACAACTATTCCCTACTAGAGATGAGCGTTGTTCTACTCGAACTGTTCGCCAATCTCAAATTCGAGCTGTTTTGGGCGGTGTTCGAGCCGTTCGGCGAACACGAACAATTTGAGAAAAATTCGGCTGTTCGAGGTTATGTTCGATAAGTGTTCGTGCACCAAAATCATAACTGGATTTTTTCTCAGTAATGATGAAAATTAATGTAAATACGCAGTTTAAGTGTACAGCGGGGTGGGGGGAGGGGCAGGGGATGGATCTCTGCAGGAACAATGAAGATCTCCATTTTTTTTTCTCTTTCCTGCATTTACAGTGGGGAGGTGCAATCTGTCAGCCTATCAGCAGCGCACACACGGAGCGAAGTGCTTTTTTTCACACAAGCAAGGGCATGTGTCATTGGCAGTGTATGTCACATGTCCTTGCCCTATAAGACCAAGCCATTTTCCCCGTCGCCACCATTTTCTCACTGCTGCAGCTGCGTGTTAGACGGCACCGCTGTTGCTGTGTGCGCTATACCTTGTTAATTTCAAGCCAATTTTCGCACAAATATACAGATAGCTTGGGAGTAGGGAATAGTTGTGATTGCAGTCCTTTTAAGGACTAGGTTACAGCATTTCCTACGACTTTTATCAGGCAGGTCTGTGCTCTTAAATAGATAGGTTGTGGGAGTAAAGACTAATTGTAATTGGAGTCCTTTTCAGGACTAGGTTACATCAGTTCCTATCAGTTTTTGCCAGGCAGGTCTGTGCCAGTGCTGTGCAAGTTTTTTTCACAGCATTTGGCTGAATCTAGCAAAGCTAATCCTTTTTGGCCTATTGCAGAGTGTGTTAGTCAGTGGAGTAGCCTATCTGTGTTGCAAGATATACCACCTGTGTATATAATACCAATTTTTTTACTGCACCTAGTGAAGTAAAATCTTTTGGGCATAGCATCATTCTATTAGTCCATCTATACTGACCTCCATCAGGTTGCAAACTGAATCTAATTTTTTTCTGCATCTAGCTCTGAAAAAATATTTGGCCTTCTAGCAGTGTGTCGGACTTTCTCTATTAGTCCATCTATACTGACCTCCATCAGGTTGCAAATTCAAAATAATTTTTATCTGCATCTACAGTACCTCTGAAAAAATATTTGGGCTTCTAGCTGTGTGTGGGACTTGTTGTATTAGTCCATCTATACTGACCTCTATCAGGTTGCAAACTGAATATATTTTTTTCTGCATCTACCTCTGAAAAAATATTGGGCTTCTAGCTGTGTGTGGGACTTGTTGTATTAGTCCATCTATACTGACCTCCATCAGGTTGCAAACTGAATATAATTTTTTTCTGCATCTAGCTCTGAAAAAATATTAGGCCTTCTAGTAGTGTGTCGGACTTTCTCTATTAGTCCATCTATACTGACCTCCATCAGGTTGCAAATTAAAAATAATTTTTATCTGCATCTACAGTACCTCTGAAAAAATATTTGGCCTTCTAGCAGTGTGTCGGACTTTCTCTATTAGTCCATCTATACTGACCTCCATCAGGTTGCAAATTCAAAATAATTTTTATCTGCATCTACAGTACCTCTGAAAAAATATTTGGGCTTCTAGCTGTGTGTGGGACTTGTTGTATTAGTCCATCTATACTGACCTCCATCAGGTTGCAAACTGAATATATTTTTTTCTGCATCTACCTCTGAAAAAATATTGGGCTTCTAGCTGTGTGTGGGTCTTGTTCTATTAATCCATCTATACAGACCCCCATCAGGTTGCAAACTGAATATAATTTTTTTCTGCATCTAACCCAGCCAATAGTTTTGGCCTAATACCACAGTTTGGCCACTCAGCTCTGCTCGGTTACCATCCATTGTTTTTTTGTGCAAACAACTCCAGAGTTGTGAATTAGTTAACCACCAAAATGAGTGGAAAAAGGCCTGCTGCTGGTGGAAAGGGGAATAGGCGTGTTGGGAAGGGGAAAAAAGGTTGTGTCCGTGGGGTAGGTGTTAAAGCAACAGTAACATCTGCAGAAGAAAGACCATCTTCCAGCCAAACTAAAATGTCTACTTCTTTTAGCGGACAATGTGATAAGATCCCTTTCTTACGGCCACGCCAATCGCTACAAATTCCAGATGAGGCACAAAAACAGCAGGTGCTTCAACGGATATCAAGTGCTCCTTTAAGTGGGCTCTCCTCCACATCAACTTCAACATCACAAATACTCCAGTCCTCAAAGGTGTCACCCAAATCGCACTTGCTTCCTCACAGCTCCCAAATCTCCAGCTGCCCGTCTGAGTATGAGGTAGAACAGATGGTTGAGTCTGCAGAGCTGTTTACTCATACTATAGCCTGGGAATCAGAGGTCGACTCCAGCGCTTCTGTGAATCCAGACGAGGAAATGATCTGCACTGATGCCCAGAATCTTTATGAGTCGGATCCAGGACCAGACGCAGAAGGTTCTGACCATAATGTAGACCCTCATTCCCAAACTGTAACTCCTGTTGGTGGAGACAATGAGGAAGACGATGATGAGACTCAAATACCTGATTGGAGCGACAACTTTAGTTTTTTGTCAGGGCAGGAACAGGTTGGCTCTGAGGACGACGGGTGTGATAACACACAGGGTGATGATGATGAGGTTGGAGATCCCACTTACTGTCAACCCACAGTCAGCCAAGAGATGAGGTCAGCAGAGGAGGTGGAGGAAGATGCTAGTGACGACGAGGTCAGGTTGCGCCTTCCTGGACAGAGACGTAGTACTGGAAGCACGTCAACAACTGCATCCTCAATCACAACTCTGCCTCTCACCACAAGTCGTGGTGGCTCTTCAGGTCGCATGGGTGCTAAGCCTTGCATAGCCTGGGCATTTTTTCAGATCGATAAAGATGACCCAACTCGTGTTATCTGTAACATTTGTCAGCAAAAGCTAAGTAGAGGCCAAAAAATACATAGTTTGAGTACTTCATGCATGAACCGGCACATGGACATGAAGCATAAGTTGCAGTGGGAAGCTCAGTGTGCTACAATGCGGCCTAGCCGACGGGGCCAACCACCGTCTGCCATATCTTGTGCATCCGCGGCCTCTTCATCCTCTGTGACTGGGGGGACAGCAGTCACACCTGTTTTGGGGCGCAGACCTGCCACCTCTTTACCCGCAACAGCCAGCGTGATTGGCAGGTCATCATTTTCTTTGGAGGTGGTAACACCAGCTGGTGTTGAGCGCTGTCCGACATCGATAGCACCACCTTTGGATCAAGGCAACCTAACATGTCCGCCTGCATCTTCCTCACAGACCGGCAGTTTGCCGGGGACACCCTTATCAACCCCGTCTAAGCACAATAGCCAGCCCTCGGTCCCTCAGATGTGGACAAGTAAAAGACCATTTCCTCCTAGCCATGAGAAAGCTAAGAGGTTGAATTTCACCATCTGCAAGCTCTTGGCTACAGAAATGCTGCCTTTCCGCCTGGTGGACACAGAGGATTTTCGAGACCTTATGTCCGTCGCAGTGCCCCAGTACCAGATGCCCAGTCGGCACTACTTCTCAAAGAAAGGTGTGCCTGCGCTCCACCAGCATGTCGCACACAACATCACCGCTTCTTTGAGAAACTCTGTGTGTGACAGGGTGCATTTCACCACAGACACTTGGACGAGTAGGCATGGACAGGGGCGTTACATGTCGCTGACTGGGCACTGGGTAACTATGGTGACAGCAGGACAAGGGGCTGCTGTCCAAGTCTTGCCGTCCCCAGGAGTTGTGCGTCAATCCTCTTTATGTCAAAGTTCCTCCACTGCTTCTGCCTCCTCAACCTCCTCTCGGTCTTCCACCTGCACCCAAAGCCTGTCTGGTCATGCCACAAGCTTTCTAACTGCGCAGAAGGGATCCTGCACACCTCCTTACTATGCTGGCAGTAGGGCTCAACGTCATCAGGTGGTTTTTACTTTGAAATGTCTGGGAAATGTGAGTCACACAGCTGAGGAGTTGTGGTCAGCTCTGGAGAACCAATTTCATGAATGGTTGTCTCCACTGGACCTGAAACCAGGGAAGGCCGTGTGCGACAATGCTGCAAACCTGGGTGCGGCCCTTCGCCGGGGCAATGTCACACACGTGCCTTGTATGGCTCACGTGTTGAACCTGGTTGTCCAGCAATTTTTAGCCCACTATCCCAGACTAGATGGCCTTCTGCAGAGGGCACGGTCGCTGTGTGCTCACTTCCGCCGTTCGCATCCCGCAGCTCAGCGACTTACATCTCTACAGAAGTCGTTGGGACTGCCACTTCACCGGCTAAAATGCGATGTGCCTACCCGGTGGAATTCAACTCTGCACATGTTGCAGCGACTGTGGCAGCACCGACAAGCCCTGGTGCAATACGTTCTGACGTATAGCCTGGGCCAACGAGATTCAGAGGTGGGGCAAATCACGCTGGAGGAGTGGTCTCAGATCAGGGACCTATGCACCCTTCTGCACAGTTTTGAAATGGCGACGAAGATGTTTAGTGCTGACGATGCCATTATCAGCATGACTATTCCGGTGATTTACATGCTGGAGCACATGTTAAACAGAATTCGGAGTCAGGTGGTGGCACAAGAGGAGGTGGAGGAAGTAGAGGAGGAGGAGTTGTATGCGGAAGAGCTAACATCTGCAAGGTCCAGACGGTCGGCAGCACCAAGGCGGCAGGCATGTGAGGGTGGGGGAGATGGTTTTACCAGGGCGCATGGTAGCAGCCAAACTAGTGAGGAAGGTGCAGGAGCCCAGGAAGAAGTGGAGGACGAACTGATGGAAGACTCATCAGATGAGGGAGACCTTGATCACATTTCTGTTGTGCGAGGTTGGGGGGAGAGGACAGAGGAAGGAAGCATGATTGTTACCTCGCCACCAACACAACAGGGACTTGGTGCTCCTGGATGCGCAACACACATGAGTGCCTTCTTGCTGCACTACCTGCAACATGACCCTCGAATTGTGAGAATTAGAAATAATCCTGACTACTGGGTTGCCACACTGTTAGATCCCCGGTACAAAAGTAAATTTGCAGAAATTATTCCTGCCATAGAAAGGGATGCACGCATGCAGGAGTATCAGCAGAGACTGTTGCAGAATCTTACATGTGCTTTTCCACAAAATACCAGTGGTGCACGTAGTGAATCTCACAGTTCCAACTTGCCAACCGTGGGACCGTCAAGTGTTCAGCACTCAAACCGTAACAGAACCACAGTATCTGCTGGTAACATCAATTTTGCGGAATCATTTCACCACTTTTTTAGCCCATCCTTTGCAAGGCCACAGGAGACAAGAAGTCTGACACATAGTCAACGCCTAGAGACGATGGTACAGGAGTATCTCCAAGTAAACATTGAAGCCACGACTGTGTCACTGGACCCTTGCTCTTTTTGGGCTTCCAATCTGGATAAATGGCCGGAGCTAGCCACTTACGCCTTGGAGATCTTGTCATGCCCCGCAGCCAGCGTTCTGTCTGAACGTGTGTTCAGCGCTGCTGGTGGTGTGCTGACAGATAAGCGCACGCGGATCTCCACTGATAATGTAGACAGACTCACGTTCATAAAGATGAACAAATCATGGATCCGAAACGACTTTTCTACCCCTGTGTCATCCTGGGGAGAGTAAAAGCTTGATGATTGGTTAAAATCACCCTACCAACCGTTTTAAGCTTTCAAATTACTAATCATGTTTATCTGTATCTTGACTGGAAAATAATTTGGGCTTTGTAGCAGTGTGCAGCACTGATCCTATTAGGCCATCTATAATAAGCTCCACCAGATTTAAAATTAAAAATAATTTTTAGCTGCATCTAGCCCGGAAAATAATTTTGGGGCTCCGAGATGCGCAAGACACATAAGTGCCTTCTTGCTGCACTACCTGCAGCATGACCCTCATATTGTCAGAATTCGAAGTAATCATGACTACTGGGTTGCCACACTCTTAGATCCCCCAAACTTTTCGATCAACCTTTTCATTTTAATAAAGACCAAAAAAATGGTCATTTTTGAAATTATAAGCATTAGCAGGTTGTTAGAAACTGAAATCAAACAGTTTTCAACTCAAAACTTTATTGTAGGTGATGTTACATTTTCACATAGGACCCCTTGTTCGAAAGGAGCTTCTGAACTCTCTCGTCCATTGAATTTGTCAGGTTTTGGATGGTTTCTGCTTCAATTGTTTTGCATGAGGACAGAATACCCTCCCAGAGCTGTTGCTTAGATGTGAACTGCCTCCCGCCATCATAGACACTCCTTTTAATGATGCTCCAAAGGTTCTGAATGGGGTAGAGGTCAGGGGAGCATGGGGGTCACACCATAAGTTTGTCCCCTTTTATGCCCATATCAGCCAGAGATGCAGATGTTTTATGTGCAGCATGAGATGGTGCATTATCATGCAGAAAAATGATCTTGCTGTGAAATACACGGTTCTTCTTCTTGAACCATGGCAGGAAGTGCTGTTTGAGAAAATCCACATACATTATGGAGTTCATCTTTAGCGCCTTCAGGGATCCTAAAGGGGCCGACAATCTCTCTCCCCATGATTCCAGCCCAAAACATTACTCCACCTCCTCCTTGTTGGTGCTGTAGCCGTGTTTGCGTGGGGTGTCCATCAACCAGCCATCCTCCACTCCATCCATCTGGACCATCGAGCGCTGCACGGCACTCATCCGTGAACAAAACAGTTTTGAAATCAGTCTTCATGTAATGTTTGGCCCACTGGAGCCGTTTCTGCTTGTGTGAAGTGGATAGAGGAGGTCAACAGGATGGCGTATGCACAGCTGCAAACCTCTGAAGGACCCTGCATCTTGTTGTTCGGGGGACGTTGGAGGCACCAGCAGCTTCAAAAACTTGTCTGCTGCTATGACAAGGCTTTCTTGCCGCTGCTCTTTTAACCTGACGTAATTGCCTGTAGGAAAGAGTCCTCAATTTGCCCTTATCAGCACGCACACGTGTGTACTGTGAATCAGCTACATACTTCTTGATTGCCAAGACACTTCATCCTGATCATCGCACAATGTTGATTGTAGTCATGCCTTGACCTAAACACTCCACAATTTGTTGCTTCTCAGCAGCCGACACATCCTTTTTCTTTCCCATTTTGGCAGAAAATGTAGGCTGCTTAATAATGTGAGAGAGCCTTCTTAAGTAGTCTTGCCTTTCATTGGACACACCTGCCAAACTAATTAGCACAGGTGTCTGCAATTGCTTACAGTGATATAAAGAGCCCTGACACACATCACCATCAATGAGTTTAACTGACAAACAAACAAATTCTTCCCTTATCACTCCTAAACACTTTTTGCATAATAATTTGGAACGCAGTGTACATGTGCTTTTCCACAAAACACCAGTGGTTCACGTAGTGAATCTTACAGTTCTAACTTGCCAACCGTGGTCTGTATGGAATTGTTCAATAAAGGGCCCAAAATTAAGATAACATAGATGGGAGAGGTCTCTATGAATAGGAATTCCTAAGTATTTGATACCCTGTGAGGGCCAGGCAAAGGGAAAGTTGGACTGGATGGAATCCTATATGGATTTGGGGAGGGAGACATCGAGGGCCTCAGACTTCGCTGCATTGATTTTAAAATTTTACCATGTAACAAAGTGATCTATTTCAGCCATAACAGCAGGGATGGATATATGTGATTGAGTGATATATACTAGGACATCATCAGCAAATAGAGAGCACTTGTACTCGGTGCCTCCCACCTCAATCCACCTAATATTGGGGTTATGGCGAATTGATGAGAGCAGGTGCTCCGTCACTAGGATGTATAAGAGAGGGGACAGAGGACATCCCTGCCTTGTCCCATTGGTGATTGTGAAAGGTGATGAAAATGTTCTGACGCACCCCCTGGGCCTTGGAACACCCGGAGCCGGACCCTTTTTGGTGGATGCTGGTGGTTGTAGTCTTCGTGGCGGCGACCCGGTTCCGTGGCTCAGGGCGGTCAAACCAGTGGCGGAACTATTTATGTGGTTTTCATGTTTAAATGTCCGACTACGCCACCTGTGGATTGCGGTCAGAGTGAACCGCCGCTACAGGGCAGACCGCTGAGGCTGGTGTTGTGGGTGCAGCAGGGCGTAGCATAACTCCCCACGGGAGGAGTATAGCCTCAGGGCAGTGTATGCGGAGGATGGGGGTGATGGTGCAGGGCAGCAGCAGTAACGACACGGAGTCAGTGATGCAGTCCAGGGCCTTTACTCAGAGTTCTTATTATCCAGACCACGTCTGCAGGTAACGGCTGCCCACGTCGTACTGTGCTCACCAGGTGAGGGGCTCAGACAACTCCCAGATAACTTTGGAGCACTTCACAGGACCCCCTTTGTGTGTCCTTTGTCTGGCCTTTCTTACCAACACTTCTGTCCGGCTGCCTCGGGCCTCCTCTTGGTAAACTTGGCGCCAGTTTCCCTGACCCTATGTGGTGCCTTCCTAGCGGGTGTAGCGAGGGGCTGCACCACATAAAATGTCAGAGCCTCCGGTTTCTAGCTGAGGGTCGTTTCCTGCCTCCACTAGTTCGGGGACCAGTCTCCCCCTTTGGCCTGACCCCTCCACGCAGGTGGATTCGGGCGTGCGGTGGCGACTCGCCCGTCCGCACCCCTGGGATCCCTTCATTCCTCGTTCCTGGAGCCTTCTCCGCTCCTCTTCCTTCCTTCTCCCTCTTCCAGGCCTGGGCCTCTGTTACTAGGCCCGCCTCCGGAGCAGAGCTCATGCAGAGCCCCTGCTCCCTGCCACTTCTGCTCAGACTTCTCTGCACTGAACTAAGATGGTGCCCACCTTTTATACTCCATTCTCAATGCACCCAGGAACTGCTTCCTCCCTGCTCCTGTACTACAGGGTTCCCCTTCCTCAGTGTTCCCTCCCCCCACTCCAGCCAGGGACAGGGACTGTCGTGCCCATCTCAGGGGCATATTGGTCGCCCTGCCCCACGGCAATGTGGTGTAATGCATGCAGGTGTCGGGTCCTGATCCACACTCCATCCTTACCTGAGAGTGAGATATCACACCTCTGGGTGAGGTGCAATACGTCTGTAGCAACCGAGCCCTCAGGGTGCTACAGTTCCATTTATCTTCAGCCTAGGTGACGTATTGCGATACACTGCCGTGATTTTGGCTATAAAAGGGTCCCCTAGACCCCTACCCCAAGCTTTTTAAGAGAATCATAAATGGCGTGCCAGGAGACTCTATGGAATGCTTTCTCAGCATCCAACGAGAGTATCTAATTACAAATTTTTAACTGCATCTAGCCCAGGAAATACTTTGTGCCTAGTAGCAGTGTCTGCTAGTCAGCGGATTATCCCGGCTGTTAAGCAAGCTACACCACCTGTAGTTTAGACACTTAATTTTTTCAAAGGAAATGCTTCGGGACCATGGGATACTTAGTGAAGAGCATCAGGAGGCACCCCAAGGCATAGGGGCTGGGACTGGCAGTAGGATGCCTTGCGGTGGACAGCCGAGCTCGATCCTTATAAAAGCTTTTTAACTGCAGCAGCTTTAGTGGACGCTACTGGAGCTGGAATTACCACGGCTGCTGGCATGAGACTTGCCCTCCAATAGATCCTTGTAAATGGATTTAAAGTGTATTCATTCAAATTAGAGAGACAATTTAAATTAAAGAGCTTAGAGCTGCCTCCACCACAGGGGGGCTCGCTCGACCCACCAGCGGAGAGGCACCAGTATTGGGAGAGGGGGGCTGGCCGTCAGGGTTCACCGCGGCTCTGGCACAAACCCGGCGACACGGAGGTGGCACGGGCAGGAGCGGACTGGCCGTGTCGACTTCTCACTTTTTGGATTTTAGAAGGGCATGACATGCCTATATCTGTGTCTCCCCCTCCTTTTACTCCTCCACCTCTTTTATTTTCGCATGACTATATGTACTTGTCACTTTTCCATGTGTTAGTTATGTCTTCTGAGCAGTTTGTCAGCTTTTGGACACCTTTGAAGGTGTTTTCTATGTGTTTCTATGTGTTTTTGTTTGCCTGCCATTGGTTTTAACGGTGTTCGAAGGTGTTCGACGAACAGTTCGACGAACAGTTCGGCGAACACACGGGTGTTCGACGAACCGAACCGAACTCGAACACTACGGGGGTGGCTCAACACTATTCCCTACTGCCAAGCTATCTGTAGATTTGTGCGAAAATTGGCTTGAAATTAACAAGGTATAGCGCACACAGCAACAGCGGTGCCGTCTAACACGCAGCTGCAGCAGTGAGAAAATGGTGGCGACGGGGAAAATGGCTTGGTCTTATAGGGCAAGGACATGTGACATACACTGCCAATGACACATGCCCTTGCTTGTGTGAAAAAAAGCACTTCGCTCCGTGTGTGCGCTGCTGATAGGCTGACAGATTGCACCTCCCCACTGTAAATGCGGGAAAGAGAAAAAAAAATGGAGATCTTCATTATTCCTGCAGAGATCCATCCCCTGCCCCTCCCCCCACCCCGCTGTACACACAAACTGCATATTAACATTAATTTTCATCATTACTGAGAAAAAATCCAGTTATGATTTTGGTGCACGAACAGTTATCGAACATAACCTCGAACAGCCGAATTTTTTTTAAATTGTTCGTGTTCGCCGAACGGCTAGAACACCGCCCAAAACAGCTCGAATTTGAGATTGGCGAACAGTTTGAGTCGAACACCGCTTATCTCTAATCATTAGGTTGGAGAGAAAAGCCCCACCCTTGTGGTTCATTGCGCAAAAGTGACATAATAAAACCAATGCAACAAGCATTTTTAAAGGAAAAAAAATCTTGCTGTTTACCATAAAAAACATCAGGCAGTCCTACATTGGGTTTCACAAAATGCGCTCCAGAAGATCTACTCACGTGTTGCTGAAGCTCGGCCACTTCCAGAGACAATACCTGCAAGTGTTGAACCAAATCCCAGACGGAAGCCATACCAATCCCTGAATTTCTTTACTTTTCATTTTTTTGGTCTGGACTTACTGTTATGATCAGCAACAAATACTAAAGAAAGAAAGGGGAAATCTATCCCCACAGTAAGACTAAGCTGAATCCCTACGATGTAGCGGGCTTAATGTTCCTTGTGAAAAGACCCGCCTTAGTCTTCTGCTAGTCTAAATGGAGACCTATAGCATAAAGGGAAGGGGTCCCTAAAAGAACTAAGCACTGGAACAAAAATGGGACACCTTCTGAACAGAGAAAGTTGTTGCAGAACACAAAAAGATAAACTGACAAAAAGGTACTAGAGGTCCCAGAAGGACCAAGCGAACTGACAGAGATAGACACAGAAGCACCTGGCTAGCAAAACAGTCAAACAACACTGAAGTCCATCACAGCCAAAAGGGCGGAGCTGAAATATAAAGGCAGAAGGTCACATGACCGCAAAGCACAAGATGGAAATAACAAACAGGAAGGTTCTAACAGGAGTACCTTGCCTACTGTACCAACGTCCTCCATGATTCCTCTGTGCCTCATAATTATTGGGTACCTAAGCTGGACACGTGGCATGAACTGGCTCTCTACGCCTTGGAGGTCATGATGAGCAAAAAAATGGCCAACTGCACAATACTAAACGGACCATAGTACCAAGACAAAAGTGTCAAGCACTGGGTCCGTATTGCCTACTCATACAATTGAATGCAAAAAAAGGAGGACAAAAGAGTAATGTGGCAAAGCAGATATAATTTTATTTCATACAAAAACTCCAAAGTGGTAAAAATATTCGAAATCACAAGAGCAGGGAAAAAGGTGCGAAGTGCCAGAAACCGGAGAATCCCTGGGGGAATAGGGCAATAAAGGATTATAAATTCATGGGTCTATAAATAGCGAAGGGCAAGTATGAGTACATAAATAGATAAAAAGGATATAGAAATTGGGCAACTGGGGGGATTTTTTCCCTTGATGTAATATACAACTCACAGTCCAAAAATAAATAACTATCATGTGTAAAACGCAAGTAGAATATATTAGCAGGAGGTAAAGACCAGAGTTCAATTGAGAGCAAGCATATTACTCCGTATAAACACAAGGGGAAGATTCCACACAGTGTCCCAAAATCTACCCTGGAAGTAAGCTTAGTAGCTCACCCAAGAGAGTCAAAATAGAGGAGAGCCCACGAGTCCCATGGGGACCCCAGAGAGTGCTGATGGTGAGTAACGCGCTCCGATGCACTCTCTAACGCCACGACGCGTTTAGATAGCAGAAGCTATCTTCCTCAGATTAAAGAGCGCATTAAACAATAAAAGGTTGGTGTTTTTTAACCTTAATTCCCTGTCTAGTTGTTCTAGCATTTCCCTAACACCACACAATTCTTTCCTTCTTGATTGCCAATCTCCCTTGTAGAGAGCGGTGGAAGCTGCTCTGTTTACAACTAGCTTACTACAGGAATTGCCGTGATGTCAATGTGGAAAGCCCACTTCGGTCACACGGTCCCGGTCATGTGACCGCTGAAGCAGGAAAAAACTCCTTACAGCAGTCCCTGTTAAGCTGCGGTCATCATACAGATTGCCACCTGGAAGCGTTTTCCCTTGTTGTGCGGAGCTCCTTAGCACAACAGGACCAGGTGAGTGGTCACAACACCTCCCCCTCCCCCCCCCCAAACCTCAGGCTCTTCACCATTGGCGCTCCAACTGTTTTTGTTTTCCATGCACTTGAAATGTGGCATTTTAGGCTCATGGAGGCGGAAGCTGTCCACAACCTCATGGCGGCGGTCGGGAGTCCATAATTGGTCCCCAGCCGCCACTCTTTCTTCCGGTGTCATCTCCGCCTTCCACAAGCACGGGTCCCATAACAGCACTATGGGAGACCCACTTCCTAATTAGTGTTGAGCCACCCCCTTAGTGTTCGGGTTCGGTTCGGTTAGTCGAACACCGGGATGTTCGAGGAACTGTTCGTCGAACTGTTCGTCGAACACCTTAGAACACCGTCGAACACCGTTAAAACCAATGGCAGGCAAACAAAAACACATAGGAACACATAGAAAACACCTTCAAAGGTGTCCAAAAGCTGACAAACTGCTCAGAAGACGCTTTCTTTAAAAAACCCGGCCGGCAATTCAGCAGCGGCATACACCGGTACCCGACAATTTAGACATGAAGGAATAGAGCATCACACATAGATTAGATAGATAGAAACATGTCAGTCACATATATATGAAGTACAGTGACAGTGTTGCTTACTGTACTTGTCATTTAGTGTAAAGGATTTATTAAAATATAATAGTGTTTTCGTGCACCGTCTCTTTAAAAAAGCCGGCCGGCAATTCAGCAGCGGTACCCGACAATTTATAACAGACAGAATAGAGCTTCACACATAGATTAGATAGATAGAAACATGTCAGTCACATATATATGAAGTACTGTGACAGTGTTGCTTACTGTACTTGTCATTTACTGCAAAGGATTTATTAAAAAAAATATTAGTGTTTTCATGCACCGTCTCTTTAAAAAAGCCGGCCGGCAATTCAGCATCTGTACCTGACAATTTATAACAGACAGAATAGAGCTTCACACATAGATTAGATAGATAGAAACATGTCAGTCACATATATATGAAGTACAGTGACAGTGTTGATTACTGTACTTGTCATTTAGTATTAAAATAAAGGATTTATTATTAAAAAAAATTGGCGTGGGGTTCCCCGTATTTTAGTCTCAAGCGGAGGTTAAGCAGACAGCTGGGGCAGATGTTTGAAGCCTGGGAAGGGGGTAATACCCACGGAGCTTCCCAGGCTACTAATATCAGCCCCCAGCGGAATACCTAGCCTTTACTAGCTATTAAAATGGAGGACCCCCCCAAAAAAAATGACGTGGGGTCCCCCCTAATTTAATAGCTAGCAAAGGCTAGGCAGACAGCTGGGGGCTGATATTAATAGCCCAGGAAGGGAGCCATGAATATTGGCCCCCTCCCAGGCTAGAAACACCAGCCGTCAGCCGCCCCAGAAATGGCGCATTCATAGGATGCGCCAATTCTGGCACTTAGCCTCGCTCTTCCACGCTGCCCTGGTGCGGTGGCAGGGGGTAATAGGGTTGGGGTTGATGTCAGCTTATAATGCCAGCTGACATCAAGCCCAGGTTAGTAATGGAGAGGCGTCTATAAGACACCCCCATTACTAACCCCATAGTCAAAGTTAAAAAAAAACACAAACACCCAGAATAAAGTCCTTTAATTGAAATAAAGACACAATTCTTTATTGTTCTAAATTAAACCATACTTACCATCACGCCCATTCCAGCTGAAGCCAACGATCTCCTGTAATAAAAGAAAAATAATAAAGCAACCTCATCCTTACCTTTCCATGGTTCCCAGGACGGCTTCAGCTCTGCTACATCGAGATGACAGGCTGGACCGCAGCAGAACGCTGCCATCCAGCTTGCCATGCCGCACACACTGAGAAGCGCAGGCATGCTTGCGCTCCTCAGTGTCTGACTGTGACGGCATCCAGATGAGCCGACAATGAACTCGGCTCACCTCATGTACGTCACTGACAGCGTGGGAGAATTCTCCTGCACTCAGCGCTTCAGCGTGAGAATTCTCCCACGCTGTCAGTGACGTGCATGAGGTGCGCCGAGTTCATTGGACATGACCTCGGCTCATCTGGATGCCGTCACAGCCAGACACTGTGTAGCGAAAGCATGCCTGTGCTTCTCAGTGTCTGCGGGATGACAGGCAGGATGGCAGCGTTCTGCTGCGGTCCAGCCTGTCATCTCGATGTAGCAGAGCTGAAGCTGTCGTGGGAGCCATGGAAAGGTAAGGATGATGTTGCTTTATTATTTTACTTTTATTGCAGGAGATCATTGGCTTCAGCTGGAATGGGCGTGGCGGTAAGTATGGTTTAATTTAGAACAATAAAGAATTGTGTGTTTATTTCAATTAAAGGACTTTTTTCTGGGTGTTTGTGTTTTTTTTAAATACTTTACTAGAAATTCATGGTGGTCATGTCTAATATTGGCGTGACCCCATGAATTTCGGGCTTAGGGCCAGCTGATAATGCCAAGCTGGCCTTAACCCCTTTATTACCCAGTGAGCCACCGCACCAGGGCCCTGGATGAGTTGGGTACAGCGCCAGAAGATGGCGCTTCTATGAACGCGCCATTTTCCGGGGCGGCTGCGGACTGCAATTTGCAGCGGGTGGGGCCCAGAAAGCTTGGGCCTCCCTGCGCTGCAGATTCCAGCCCCCAGCTGCCTAGTTGTACCTGGCTGGACACAAAAATAGGGCGAAGCTCCACGTATTTTTTTTTTAAATTCATGAAATTCATGGAATAATTAAGAAAAAAAGGGCTTCCCTATATTGTTGTGTCCGGCTAGGTACAAATAGGCAGCTGGTGGTTGGGAGCAGCCCGTTCCTGCCTGCTGTACCTGACAGGACACAAATATAGGGCGAAGCCCCACATCAATTTTTTTTTCATTATTTCATGAATTTCCTGAAATAATTTAAAAAAAATTGACGTGGGGCTTCGCCCTATATTTGTGTCCAGTCAGGTACAGCAGGCAGGAACGGGCTGCCCCCAACCACCAGCTGCCTATTTGTACCTGGCCAGACACAACAATATAGGGAAGCCCTTTTTTAAAAAAATTATTTCATGAAATAATTAAAAAAAAATTGACGTGGGGCTTCGCACTATATTTGTGTCCAGCCAGGTACAGCAGGCAGGGACGGGCTGCCCCCAACCACCAGCTGCCTATTTGTACCTGGTTGGACACAACAATATAGGGAAGCCCTTTTTTTCTTAATTATTCCATGAATTTCATGAAATAATTTAAAAAAAAAATGCGTGGGGCTATGCCCTATTTTTGTGCCCGGCCAGGTACAACTAGGCAGCTGGGAGCTGGAATCCGCAGCGCAGGGAGGCCCAAGCTTTCTGGGCCCCACCCGCTGCAAATTGCAGTCCGCAGCCGCCCCAGAAAATGGCGCGTTCATAGAAGCGCCATCTTCTGGCGCTGTACCCAACTCATCCAGGGCCCTGGTGCGGTGGCTCACTGGGTAATAAAGGGGTTAAGGCCAGCTTGGCATTATCAGCTGGCCCTAAGCCCGAAATTCATGGGGTCACGCCAATATTAGACATGACCACCATGAATTTCTAGTAAAGTATTTAAAAAAACACAACACCCAGAATAAAGTCCTTTAATTGAAATAAACACACAATTCTTTATTGTTCTAAATTAAACCATACTTACCGTCACGCCCATTCCAGCTGAAGCCAATGTCTTCTGCAATAAAAGTAAAATAATTAAGCAACCTCATCCTTACCTTTCCATGGTTCCCACGACAGCTTCAGCTCTGCTACATCGAGATGACAGGCTGGACCGCAGCAGAACGCTGCCATCCAGCCTGTCATCCCGCGGACTCTCAGAAGCGCAGGCATGCTTGCGCTCCTCAGTGTCTCGCTGTGACGGCGTAAAGATGAGACAAGCTCATGTCCAATGAACTCGGCGCACCTCATGCACGTCACTGACAGCGTGGGAGAATTCTCCTGCACTCAGCGCTACAGCGTGAGAATTCTCCCACGCTGTCAGTGACGTGCATGAGGTGAGCTCATTCATGTCCAATGATCTCAGCTCACCTCATGCACGTCACTGACAGCGTGGGAAAATTCTCCTGCACTCAGCGCTACAGCGTGAGAATTCTCCCACGCTGTCAGTGACGTGCATGAGGTGAGCTCATTCATGTCCAATGAACTCAGCTGACCTCATGCACGTCACTGACAGCGTGGGAGAATTCTCACGCTGAAGTGCTGAGTGCAGGAGAATTCTCCCACGCTGTCAGTGACGTGCATGAGGTGCGCCGAGTTCATTGGACATGAACTCGTCTCATCTTTATGCCGTCACAGCCAGACACTACAGAGCGCAAGCATGCCTGCGCTTCTCAGTGTCTGCGGGATGACAGGCTGGATGGCAGCGTTCTGCTGCGGTCCAGCCTGTCATCTCGATGTAGCAGAGCTGAAGCTGTCGTGGGAACCATGGAAAGGTAAGGATGAGGTTGCTTTATTATTTTTCTTTTATTGCATTAGATCGTTGGCTTCAGCTGGAATGGGCGTGATGGTAAGTATGGTTTAATTTAGAACAATAAAGGAATGTGTCTTTATTTCAATTAAAGGACTTTATTCTGGGTGTTTGTGTTTTCTTTTAACTTTGACTATGGGGTTAGTAATGGGGGTGTCTTATAGACGCCTCTCCATTACTAACCTGGGCTTGATGTCAGCTGGCATTATAAGCTGACATCAACCCCAACCCTATTACCCCCTGCCACCGCACCAGGGCAGCGTGGAAGAGCGAGGCTAAGTGCCAGAATTGGCGCATCCTATGAATGCGCCATTTCTGGGGCGGCTGACGGCTGGTGTTTCTAGCCTGGGAGGGGGCCAATATTCATGGCTCCCTTCCTGGGCTATTAATATCAGCCCCCAGCTGTCTGCCTAGCCTTTGCTAGCTATTAATTTAGGGGGGACCCCACGTCATTTTTTGGGGGGGGTCCTCCATTTTAATAGCTAGTAAAGGCTAGGTATTCAGCTGGGGGCTGATATTAGTAGCCTGGGTAGCTCCGTGGGTATAACCCCCTTCCCAGGCTTCAAACATCTGCCCCAGCTGTCTGCTTAACCTCCGCTTGAGACTAAAATTAAGGGGAGCCCCACGCCAATTTTTTTTAATAATAAATCCTTTATTTTAATACTAAATGACAAGTACAGTAACCAACACTGTCACTGTACTTATTATATATGTGACTGACATGTTTCTATCTATCTAATCTATGTGTGAAGCTCTATTCTGTCTGTTATAAATTGTCGGGTACAGATGCTGAATTGCCGGCCGGCTTTTTTAAAGAGACGGTGCATGAAAACACTATTATTTTTTTTAATAAATCCTTTGCAGTAAATGACAAGTACAGTAAGCAACACTGTCACAGTACTTCATATATATGTGACTGACATGTTTCTATCTATCTAATCTATGTGTGAAGCTCTATTCTGTCTGTTATAAATTGTCGGGTACCGCTGCTGAATTGCCGGCCGGCTTTTTCAAAGAGACGGTGCACGAAAACACTATTATATTTTTTAATAAATCCTTTACACTAAATGACAAGTACAGTAAGCAACACTGTCACTGTACTTCGTATATATGTGGCTGACATGTTTATATCTATCTAATCTATGTGTGATTCTCTATTCCTTCTATTCTAAATTGTCGGGTACCGCTGCTGAATTGCCGGCCGGCTTTTTTAAAGAGACGGTGCATGAAAACACTATTATTTTTTTTGATAAATCCTTTACACTAAATGACAAGTACAGTAAGCAACACTGTCACTGTACTTCTTATATGTGTGACTGACATGTTTATATCTATCTAATCTATGTGTGATTCTCTATTCTTTCTGTTCTAAATTGTCGGGTACCGGTGTATGCCGCTGCTGAATTGCCGGCTTTTCATGTTTCACTGTGAGCACTGTTCCCATCGATTTGGGCAATCACTCTAATGCCACAACCACCATGGCTGTGGCATTACAGTGAGTGGCAGACAATCCCTGCATGATTGGTGCTCTAAATAGCGCCAGACATGCAGGACACGCTTTTGGTGCACGAACAGTTATCGAACATAACCTTGAACAGCCGAATTTTTTGCAAATCATTCGGGTTCGTCGAACAACTCGAACACCACATAAAACAGCTCGAATTTGAGATTGGCGAACAGTTCTAGTCGAACACCGCTCATCTCTATTCCTAATAATGGGAACATTGTTTTTAGGAGGCTCTCTGACCTCTAAAACTCTTGCAAGGGGCATTGGAGTTCCTCCAATTTTTTGGCAGCAGTTGCTTCACTGCATAGGCAATAACAGTTGTTAGAACCTTGCTCTTAGTTTTTTTTTCCTTTGCTGGTCACATGACCTTGTTGGCCTATTTAATCCTGCTCCGCCCTTCTGGCTTTGCTGGACTTCATTGTTTAACTACTTTCTAGCTAGCCTGTGCTCTGTATCTAACTCTGTTAGTTTGCTTGGTCTACGGACCTCTATGTTCTATATATTTTGTTTGTTTGTCTGTCTGCTACTATTTCTGTTAGGCGGTGTCCTTTATTCCTCCCAGTCCTTAGTACTTGTAGGGATTCCTTCCCCACATCTATAGGTCTCCGTACAGACTAGCTTAGGACTTTAGCAGGTCTGATCGCAGGATCAGGTTCCCTGTTACATCGTAGGGATTCAGCTGAGTTCTATCGTAGGGACAGATCTCATCTCTTTCCTTAGCTCTGGTAGCAGAACATAACAGTAAGTCCAGCCTGTAAATTCTCTAAGGAAAGATTTTTCTGTTCCATCATGGTGTCGGTTCAGGATTTGGCTCATCGCCTGCAGGGACTCTCTCTGGAGGTGGCCGAGTTCCGTCAGCACGTGAGTAACTGTCCTGGAGCACATTTCTTGGAGCCTAAGGTATGTTTGCCGGATTTATTTTTTGGTGAACACCGAGAATTTTTTTCATTTAAAAATGCTTGCTTATTGTATTTTCGTTTGAGACCCAAGTCCTCTGGGGATGAATCCCAGCGCATAGGGTTCATAATGTCACTTTTGCGCAAAGAGACTCAGGAGTGGGCCTTTTCTTTGCAACCTAGTGATACATGCTTCAGATCAGTGGATAGTTTTTTTTCTGCTTTGGGACTATTATATGATGATCCTGACCGTGTCGCATCAGCTGAGACTGAGTTGAGACGTTTGAAACAGGGATCAGGTAATGTGGAAAAATATTGTACTCATTTCCGTCGTTGGTCTACTCAAACAGGGTGGAACGATTCTACTCTGAAAAGTCTATTTCTTGCTGGGCTCAATGAAAGGGTTAAAGACCTGCTAATTGCTTATCCTACACCTGAAGATTTGCAACAGGCTATGCAATTAGCTATACGGGTGGATAGGAGACTGCGTGCAAGGGTTAATGAGAGCAAATCCTCTGCTATGTCAGTTTCTGGTTATGAGAATGTGTGTACTAACAGTGGTGAACCGATGGAGATTGGATCGGTGGCACCTCGCTCTCAAGAAAAAGACCGTAGATTTTTTGAAGGCTTGTGTTTCTATTGCGGAAAATCTGGTCATTTGATTAAAGGCTGTGAGCTTCGTATGAAGAAAGAAAAAAAAAATGGTCAGTCATGCCCGTATTGCCTGTTTAAATTCCAAGGGTGTATTTTTAGCTGCTTCCACGATTGCTCAGGAAAAATTAATGGAATTTCGGGTGTTTGTTGATTGCGGGTCTACTCTGAATGTAATTGATGGGGGATTCTTGGAAAGACTCAATTTAAAACCCGAACCTTTATCATCCCCCATTGCTGTGGTTTCTGTGGATGGTTCCCCTTTGAAGAATATTACTCTCAAGGTCTGTGAATTTCCTCTCACTATTAATGGTGTTCACCATGAGAAATTGGATTTGGTAGTTTTGAATAACTTGCCTTCTCCAGTAATATTGGGATTGCCCTGGTTAAAATTTCACAATCCTGTACTGGATTGGTCTACCAGTGAAATTAAATCCTGGAGCCATAAATGTTATGACAAGTGTTGTAACGGGCGTATTGCAGCTTTGGATAGGGGAGAATTGCCTGTTCCTATTCAGGATTTTTGGAGAGTTTTTTCTGAGAAGGAATCGCAGGTTTTGCCTCTCCATAGAGACTGTGATTGTTCTATTGAATTTGTCCCTGGAGCGACTCTTCCTAAAAGTCGTTTATTTAACCTTACTATTCCTGAGAGGAAGGCTTTGGAGGAATACATACAGACAAGTTTGGCCGCCGGTCACATTAGGCCTTCTAAGTCTCCTGTGGCGGTTGGATTTTTTTTTGTAAAAAAAAAGGACGGCGGTTTACGTCCTTGTCTGGATTTTCGTGAGATTAACAAAATTACTGTACGCAATCCTTACCCACTGCCATTGATTCCTGATCTGTTTAACCAGTTAATGGGGGCCAAGTGGTTCTCTAAAATTGACCTTAAGGGGGCATACAATCTGTTGCGCATGAAGGAGGGTGACGAATGGAAGACTGCTTTTAACACTCCTGTGGGTCATTTTGAGAATCTGGTTATGCCTTTTGGACTTACTAATGCTCCTGCATTTTTTCAGAATCTTATTAATGACATCCTTAGACCTTTGATCGGCAAAAATGTGGTTGTGTATTTGGAAGACATTTTGATTTATTCGCCGGATCTGGAGTCTCATTGGCGGAGCGTACGTGAGGTATTACAGTTATTAATGGACAATTCGCTTTTTGCTAAGTTGGAGAAATGTGAGTTCGCTGTACAGAGAATTAGTTTTTGGGGTTACATTATCTCCAGCGAAGGTTTTGAGATGGACCCGGTTAAAGTTCAAGCTGTACAGGAATGGCCTAGGCCTATTGGTTTGAAATCGATACAGAGGTTTTTAGGTTTTGCCAATTATTACAGAAAATTCATAAAAAATTTTTCTAGTATTGTCAAACCTCTGACCGATCTCACCAGGAAAGGTGCTGATGCGGTTCAGTGGTCTTCTGAGGCCATTGAAGCTTTTGTGTATCTCAAGGAGAGGTTCACCTCTGCTCCCATCCTTATGCAGCCTGATGTGACTAAGCCGTTTTTGGTTGAGGTTGATGCTTCCTCTGTGGGGGTTGGCGCAGTATTGTCTCAGGATAACGGGGATGGATTACATCCCTGTGCCTTTTTTTCAAAAAAATTTTCGGAGACTGAACTGAATTACGATATTGGTAATCGGGAATTGCTGGCTATTAAACTCGCATTTGAACACTGGCGCCACTTCTTGGAAGGTGCGGAATTTCCCGTTCAGGTTCTTACGGATCATAAAAATCTGATATATCTTGATGCTGCCAAGCGCCTGAATGCCCGTCAGGCTAGGTGGGCACTGTTTTTCTCGCGGTTTAATTTCTCCGTTACTTACATCCCTGGTACTAAGAATATTAAGGCGGATGCCTTGTCTCGCAGTTTTTCTCCCATAGTCGGTGCTGAGAAAGAGGAGAACATTTTACAAGAAGGTGTTGTGATAGCTGCTTTGGACTCCGTTTTGGAAGAAGAGATTCTTAAAGCACAGGAGAATGCCCCATCTAACACTCCTCATGGGAGGTTGTTTGTGCCTGGGACCTTTAGGAGAGATTTGTTTGTTGAGTGTCACGAATCTCGGTTGGCAGGTCATCCCGGAATCTCTGAGACCAAGAGACTGGTGGGTCGCAGTTTTTGGTGGCCTGGATGGCAGAAGGAAGTCATTAAGTGGGTGCGTCAATGTACTATATGTGCTAGATCTAAGTCCTCACATACTCCTGCTGCGGGGTTGCTTTGTCCTTTGGAGGTTCCCAGTGCTCCTTGGACACATTTGGCTATGGACTTTATAACTGACCTTCCCCCCTCTGAGGGTTTTACTGTCATCTGGGTGGTCGTGGACCGTTTTAGCAAGATGTGTCACTTGGTTCCCTTCATCAAACTGCCCTGCGCTAAAACTCTCGCTAAGGCCTTTGTCAAGGAAATTGTCAGACTTCATGGTGTTCCTACTGACATTGTTTCTGATAGGGGTCCTCAGTTTGTGGCTCGTTTTTGGCGTGCCTTTTGTGACAGGTTGGGAGTTCATTTATCGTTCTCGTCCGGATATCATCCTGAATCTAATGGCCAGACAGAAAGGAAAAACCAGGATGTTGAGCAGTTCTTGCGTTGTTTTGTGGCAGACAATCAAGACGGGTGGTCTGAGTTTCTGCCACTTGCTGAATTTGCTCTGAACAATCATACATCTTCTTCTGCTGGTTGTTCGCCTTTTTTTTGTTGTTCTGGGAGACATCCGTCGTTTGGGTCGTTCTCCAAGTTGGGATCTGCCGTGCCTGAGGAGGAGAATTTTTCCGGTGATTTAGAGAGAGTTTGGACGGATGTGCGTGGTAATCTTCAGGAGGCCAACAGAAAATCTAAAGACTACTTTGATAGGAAACGACAGGAGGTTTTGTTCACTGTTGGTGACATGGTTTGGTTGTCCTCTAGGAATCTGCGGTTGAGGATTCCTTCTAAGAAATTGGGTCCCAAGTTTGTAGGGCCCTTTAAGGTACTTCAGGTTGTCAACCAATCTTCTGTTAGGTTGGAGGTTCCTACCTCCTGGAGAATTAATCCGGTATTTCATGTCTCTCTGTTGAAAAAAGCTGTTGTATCGGATTGTGACACCTCTGCCTCTGTTCCTCCGGTGGTGGAGGACGGGGAATATGAAATTTCTCGCATCCTTAACTCTAGACGGTATAGAGGTAGTTTGCAGTATCTTGTGGCCTGGAAAGGTTTCGGACCCGAGGATAACTCTTGAGTGAGGTCGGATGATGTTTCCGCGTCCAGACTTATCAGAGCGTTTCACAGTAGATTTCCTGATAAGCCTGGTCCTAGGGGATCCGGAGGATCCTCTTAGAAGGGGGGGTACTGTTAGAACCTTGCTCTTAGGTTTTTTTTCCTTTGCTGGTCACATGACCTTGTTGGCCTATTTAATCCTGCTCCGCCCTTCTGGCTTTGTTGGACTTCATTGTTTAACTACTTTCTAGCTAGCCTGTGCTCTGTATCTAACTCTGTTAGTTTGCTTGGTCTACGGACCTCTATGTTCTATATATTTTGTTTGTTCGTCTGTCTGCTACTATTTCTGTTAGGAGGTGTCCTATATTCCTCCCAGTCCTTAGTACTTGTAGGGATTCCTTCCCCACATCTATAGGTCTCCGTACAGACTAGCTTAGGACTTTAGCAGGTCTGATCGCAGGATCAGGTTCCCTGTTACATCGTAGGGATTCAGCTGAGTTCTATCGTAGGGACAGATCTCCTCTCTTTCCTTAGCTCTGGTAGCAGAACATAACAACAGTATAGGAGACCCACCCTTTAAGAATAGTAAGGGCCACCTGATGGCCCTATAAAAATAGGCTTTGTGATTTTCAGAGTACCTCCATCATAAATGAAACAGGCTGTGTCTGATGATGTGTCACACACCACATGGCTAGATAAGGTTGCAAAATGTTAAAATTACATTTCGCGGTGAATGCATTTGTCTTAAAAAATAACGTAAAAAAAAAACACAGTAGGATATTTCTTTAGTGTAAAAACCAGAGTAGCCAATGTAATGTCAATGTAATCCCATTGTTCAGCTCCTGCACCTCCTCCTCCTGTTCGGCCTCCATCTCTGAAAGACCATATCAGTCACAACCTAAAAGCGCTGCAGCACTGCCTTGGCCAAGCCCCAACAGGCTGTGCTGAAGATAACATGCTTAATGCTTAAGTGACAAATCGCCCACCGCTGCAGAGTTGTTGAAAGCTCTAACACAGAAGCTTGATCTGTGGCTATCACCACTGAACATACAGCCAGGCTTGGTCGTGTGTGACAATGGACGGAACCTGGTGACAGAGAAATGACAGCCGGAGACGACACCGAGAGTTATAGTGGCCATTGGGGACCGAGTATGGACATCCGGCCGCCACCGCCATGAGGTTGTGGACAGCTTCTGTCTCCACGAGCCTAAAAGGCCACATGTCAAGTGTAAGCAGCTTTAGAGGACTTCCTGGGAGAAATGACAGCTGGAGTAGATACGGATTCCCAAGTCCTTTCACAAAGGTAAAGAATATGGCTGTGGTGAAATACAACTCTCAGCACAAAAAGCTGTAGACTGGCTTCATACCATCCCTGGCCACATTCACTTGACCACGTGTTTGTGGTTAAGCAGTCTTTCCCAGTAATTGCACTTGGGAGGGCACCGGTAATGTTGTGGGACCCGTTCTTGTGGAAGGCGGAGACGACACTGCGAGAAATAGTGGCGGCTGGGGACCAAGTATGGACACCCAAACGCTGCTGCCATGTGGTTGTGGACAGCTTCAATCTCCACGAACTTAAAAGGCCACATTTCAAGTGCAAGCAGCTTTAGAGGACTTCCTGGGAGAAATGACAGCTGGAGTAGATACAGTTTCCCAAGTACTTTCACCAAGCTAAAGAATATGGCTGTGGTGAAATACAACTCTTAGAAAAAAAGCTGTGGTCTGGCTCCATACCGTGTTTGTGGCTAAGCGGTCCTTCCCAGTAAGTGCACTGGGTAGGGCAGGGTAATGTTTTGGGACCCATGCTTGAGGAAGGTGGAGACGACACGGGGAGAAATAGTGGCGGCTGGGGACCAAGTATAAACACCCGACCGCCGCCATGAGTTTGTGGACAGCTTCCGCCTCCACAAGCCTAAAATGGCACATTTCAAGTGCAAGAAGCTTTAGAGGACTTCCTGGGAGAAAGGACAGCTGGAGTAGATACAGTTTCCCAAGTACTTTCACCAAGCTAAAGAATATGTCTGTGGTGAAATACAACTCTTAGAAAAAAAGCTGTGGTCTGGCTCCATACCCGCCCTGGCCACATTCACTTGACCACGTGTTTGTGGTTAAGAGGTCCTTCCCAGTAAGTGCACTGGGGAGGGCACGGACAATGTTATAGGATTCATGCTTGTGGAAGGCGGAGATGACATCGGGAGAAATAGTGGTGGCTGGGGGCCGAGTATGGACACCCGGCCGCTGCCTCCATGAGGTTGTGGACAACATCCACTTCCACGAGCCTAAAATGCCACATTTCAAGTGCAAGCAGCTGTCAAAAATTTGTCAGTTTAGTATTGCAGCCTGTGGGTGGGTGGCTGGCTGCATACTTGCGCTTGCATTCCAAGGAATGGGGCAGGGACAATCGAACATTGCGCTGGGACAAGGATGTGAATGATGATTGTTGCAAGCCTGCAATGACAGGTGCATGGCGGGAGGCATCTTTGCATGCCCAAGGATCACTCATGATGGGCACACTTTTAGGCAGTGACCTGCGAGTCAGTGATGCTTCCAGGGGTCTTCCCCATGCTGTTCCCATCTCTTTTCAGCACTGTATGCATGTGTCTGATGATGTGTCACACACCACATGGTCAAATAAGGTTGTAAAATGTTAAAATGACATTTCCCAGTGAATGCATTTGTCTTGGTTGAAACCAATCCAAAAGTGCAAAAACGCATCAAAAATGTTACGTGTGAACATAGCACATGGTGTGGAGGAGCATTTTTGGTTTTGGTTATTTTTTTTGCCCTTATATACAAGTCATTACTCTGGAAAGGATGTTCTTTAACATATTTCCCAGGAAAATCCATTTTGGTTTCGTTTTTGCATGTTTTATTTTGAGTCAGCAAAAGTGGCGTAATACCTCTGACAACATTGACAGCAGTGACCATGTCATTTGGGCACTGTTCCCGTCGATTTGGGCAATTTTTAGGCCCTCTGCAGGCCGCCGGGGGAGCAGCCGGAAAAATGCTCAAGTTTCCCATAGACTTACAGTACAGACCAAAAGTTTGGACACACCTTCTCATTTAAAGATTTTTCTGTATTTTCATGACTTTGAAAATTGTATATTCACACTGAAGGCATCAAAACTATGAATTAACACATGTGGAATTATATGCTTAACAAAAAAAGTGTGAAACAACTGAAAATATGTCTTATATTCTAGGTTCTTCAAAGTAGCCACCTTTTGCTTTGATGACTGCTTTGCACACTCTTGGCATTCTCTTGATGAGCTTCAAGAGGTAGTCACCAGAAATGGTTTTCACTTCACAGGTGTGCCCTGTCAGGTTTAATAAGTGGTATTTCTTGCCTTATAAATGGGGACCATCAGTTGTGTTGTGCAGAAGTCATGTGAATACAAAGCTGAAAGTCCTACTGAATAGACTGTTAGAATTTGTATTATGGCAAGAAAAAAGCACCTAAGTAAAGAAAAACGAGTGGCCATCATTACTTTAAGAAATGAAGATCAGTCAGTGCGAAAAATAGGGAAACCTTTGAATGTGTCCACAGGTGAAGTTGCAAAAACCATCAAGTGCAACAGAGAAACTGGCTCACATGAGGACCGCCTCAGGAAAGGAAGACCAAGAGTCACCTCTGCTTCTGAGGATAAGTTTATCCGAGTCACTAGCCTCAGAAATCGCAGGTTAACAGCAGCTCAGATTAGAGACCAGGTCAATGCCACACAGAGTTCTAGCAGCAGACACTTCTCTTCAACAACTGTTAAGAGGAGACTTTGTGCAGCAGGACTTCATGGTAAAATAGCTGCTAGGAAACCACTGCTAAGGACAGGCAACAAGCAGAAGAGACTTGTTTGGGCTAAAGAACACAAGGAATGGACATTAGACCAGTGGAAATCTGTGCTTTGGTCTGATGAGTCCAAATTTGAGATCTGTGGTTCCAACCACCGTGTCTTTGTGCGACGCAGAAAAGGTGAACGGATGGACTCTACATGCCTGGTTCCCACCGTGAAGCATCGAGGAGGAGGTGTGATGGTGTGGGAGTGCTTTGCTGGTGACACTGTTGGGGATTTATTCAAAATTGAAGGCATTCTGCAATCAGCATGGCTACCACAGCATCTTGCAGCAGCATGCTATTCCATCCGGTTTGCGTTTAGTTGGACCATCATTTATTTTTCAACAGGATAATGACCCCAAACACACCTCCAGGCTGTGTAAGGGCTATTTGACCATGAAGGAGAGTGATGGGGTGCTATGCCAGATGACCTGGCCTCCACAGTCACCAGACCTCAACCCAATCGAGATGGTTTGGCATGAGCTGGACCCCAGAGTGAAGGCAAAAGGGCCAACAAGTGCTAAGCATCTCTGGGAACTCCTTCAAGATTGTTGGAAGACCATTTCCGGTGACTACCTCTTGAAGCTCATCAAGAGAATGCCAAGAGTGTGCAAAGCAGTCATCAAAGAAAAAGGTGGCTACTTTGAAGAACCTAGAATATAAGACATATTATCAGTTGTTTCACACTTTTTTGTTAAGTATATATTTCCACATGTGTTAATTCATAGTTTTGAAGCCTTCAGTGTGAATGTACAATTTTCATAGTCATGAAAATACAGAAAAATCTTTAAATGAGAAGGTGTGTCCTAACTTTTGGTCTGTACTGTACATTGGGCTCGTTACTCGGACCGAGCACTCGAGCATTCCAATTTGCTCGACCCGAGCAATGAGTACGTGAGCAATTAAGTGCTCGTTCATCACTAATGAAGACATTTAGAATCTCACATACATACATCAAATGTATATGAAACCGTCAAACATGCAGAATGCTGGATGGGTCTCTGTACTTATTTTTTCTTGGGTAAATGTATACAAGGTTAACATAAAATAGTTAAACTCAGTTTAATTATACATAATTTTAATGCTTTTGTCCGTATTTCTATTTGAAATTCAAATAATACTCTTCCCTTAATTTCCATGATAAAACCAAGCAAAGTAGGCATTGCACCATGGCAGGCATCTATGCCTGTGGTTACTTTTATTTGAGGTAACTGTTCCATATGAAAATATTTAATTACAAGAGATGCATTCTGTATTCCTAAAGGGAGAATCAAAAACCTCCAAGCAATGTATTAAGAACAATTCTGAATACGTAATCTGTGTATTTCTCTACCCATGTGGTTTGCTCTACGTGAGTAACATATTTTAGTCTTCAGTGTAAAGAAAACAAGGGTAGACATGAAAATAGTCACCATATTTGAAAATATTTTACAGTTTTAAATCTAAAAAAAATAAAATTTCGGAAAGCTAGAAATGCTATAGAGCAGGGTATTCTCTATTGTAATAAATCAGCAGATATTTAATTATAAAGAAATATATACTGTATATAGAAAGCAATAAGATGATATTGTATTTATCATTGAAAGGGTACAATTCTCTTAGGGTTGTGAAATCAATATTTGAAATGTTGTATCTAAGTGCTCTGGAATAGAAATGTACAGAATAAATATCTGTTTACTCCTCCAATTGTCCCAATTGAAACACAGTGAAAAAATAGCTATTACTTTTACTTTTCTGCTACTAACTCTATTGCTAATAATAATGGCAACAGCTGTTTGCTGTCATATAGTTTGTCCCTTTACGACCACCCCTGTCCATGTCATTTAGCTTGCCACTTTGACTTTTGATTTGATTTGCTGAGTCATTTAATTATGAGTTTCTTTTATATATTTTTCTTTTTTCCAACATATCCCCAAAAGATCAATTTGTCTGAATCCATTTCAAAACAAAGACAATTTGTGCAAACACAGAAGAACATACAAACTTCATGCACACCTGTGGTCATTGGTCAGATCTGTACCATGGACCCCAGTGCTGCAAATCATTAGTGCTAATCCCCACACTGCCAGAATGTATAGATACATTGATAAATTCATAAATATTATGTGTATAGAACACAGAACAAAGCTACTAAAGATCAATATTTACAGATGTAACAAAAACGAATGAATGTGTGCATCATGCAAATGTCAAAGTGTACCCACATTATTTTTGTAGACAGACGCTAGTTTACCTAGCATCATGAGCAGAGGCACTATGCAGATAGCACAGATGCCACTTTATGATTTTTAAATAGCGTAGAACACCATATGTCATAGCACCAATTATTTTATTTATATGTAATGTGAAAAAAGCTTAAAGAGTAACAGTCGCTTTGATTTTCATTTCAGACATCTGTAATACACATGAAGTTAAGCTATTTTGTAATATATTTTATAAGAGCAATCAGCTTCTTTTTCCACCAGGACTGATTATTCATTTTCAAAAATCATAATTTTAGGGAATTAAATGTGTATTCAATGAAGACAGATTTCTACATTACTGAGTTAGGAGATGACAGTTGTTACTCATAAGACTCCATAGGGAAAGGAAAGGAGCAAAAGGCAGATGTCCTCCTACTCCACCTCTCCCATCTTAGTGGAATCTTATTAGCAGCAACTGTAATTTCCTATCTCAATAATGTAACAAACTGTCTTTACTGAATACAGATTTTACTCGAGAATTGAACATTTTGAGGGTGAATGATCAGTCCTGGTAGAGGAAGAAGCAGATTTCTCTGAAAAAAATATATTACAAAGTTGCTTATTTTCATGTGTACTATTGATTTATGAAATAAAAAAAATTAAACCATGGTTACTCTTTAACCAACAGTATCATGACACCGCTGGTCTGAACTCAGAGCTCTCCAATACTGCAAGCAGAGTTACCTTTGCCTTTGCAGTATTGTAGGGGCACTCTGGTACTAAATCTGTCCGTATCCAGATTTTTTTAATATACCCATGTTTATTTTCTTTGTATGTATTGAAACAACATAAAAAACCAGAGAAAAGAAGGCACATTTGACATAATTTCACACAAAATCTCAAAAATGACCCTGACAAAATTGTATGGGTTGTCAAATGGTCCAATACTCAGTATTAATACACTATGGGACTGTAGTGGTCACTGATATTCCAGTAATGCCTAGAACCACTTGCTAAACACTGCCCTGGGACAAGTATACTGCCTGTATAGCCACAGTGTATGACGATTGTCCAAACCCCACACTTTTTCAACTGATTAGTAGTACACAAACACATACAATTGTACAAACACTTAAAGGATAGTTAAAAGCGTCACCTTTGAGACAGACCAGCAATATCTTGTATAGCCAAAGTCCCCAAAGCAAGACCCACAGAGGAGGAGAGAAAAAGAGAATGGTAAAAATGTCATCCTATAAATCCTCCTGTTTGGGTTACTGTGGAAAGGGAACCAAGGCTGCTGGATATTCCCGATTATACACCAATTGATCTGAAAATCTATATTCCAAGCAAAATATCCATCTTCACGGGTGATTTGAATGAAAGGAAAATGTATTTAGAATAAAAGTTCTAATTAAAAAAGATAGATAAAGATAAGATATAAAAGGTGAATATGGACCCTTATAAATATGTAAGATGCAGTATTTAAATCAAAATTCTTGCTCACAGTTATGAAGTTTCCACTCATGCTCAGGCTGAATAATTAAATTATTAAAGTAAAATATTAAATAGTAAAATTATTAGTTTTCAAGGATAACTTTGGTGCAGGAGACCTGCAAACACCTGGTTTCTGTGAGTACATTTAATCTATGGATCAACATCTTACAGAACATTTGAACAATATCAACAGGCTTAGCCTTGGCTTTTTATACAGAAACAAAACAGGATTTTTTAAAGCTGGTACATAGGTGACATATCACAAATAATTTAATATGTTGAAAAAATTATGGATTATAATAGCTGCATTGATTATTTTCTTTGTTGGATTTATTTTAAATTTCTCTATATGTAAATGTTGTACAGTTGAAACCAGAAATTTACATACAATATATAAAATACACATATTCATGTTTTTCTCAATATCTGACATGAAATCAGAATAAACCTTTCCGTTTTAGGTCAATTAGGATTACCATAATTTTGAATATTTGCCAAATGCCAGAATAATGAGAGAGAGAGAGAGAGAGAATGTTTTAAGGTATTTTTATTACTGCAAAGTCATAAGTTTACATACACTAAGATTACTATGCCTTTAAACAATTCTGGACTGCCCATATGATGATGTCATGTGTTTGGAAGCTTTTGATAGGATTTTTGGCAACATCTGAGTTAATTAGAAACACACCTGTGGATGTGTTTAAATGAACACCTGAAACACACTGCTTCTTTGTGTAGCATCATGGGAAAGTCTAAAGATATCAGCCAAGATATCAGGAAGAGAATTGTGGACTTGCACAAGTCTGTCTCATCCTTGGGTACAATTTCAAGATACCTGAAGGTGTCTGTACAAACAATTATACGCAAGTACAAACAAGATGGGAATGTACAGCCATCATACAGCTCAGGAAGGAGACGGGTTCTGTGTCCTAGAGATGAACATGCTTTGGTTCGACATGTGCATATCAACCCAAGGACAAAAGAAAAAGACCTTGTGAAGATGATAGTGGAAGCTGGTAAGATTGTGTCAATAACCACAGTGAAACGAGTACTGTACCAACATGGGCTGAAAGGCCACTCTGCCAGGAAGAAGCCATTACACCAAAAGAAACATAAAAAAGCCAAATTAATGTTTGCAAATGCACACAGGATCAAAGACCTTAATTTTTGGAGACATGCCCTGTAGTCTGATAAAAATAAAATTGAACTTTTTGGGCATAATGAGCATCGTTACATTTGGTGTAAAAAGGGAGAAGCTTGGAAGCCTAAGAACACCATCCCAACTGTGAAACACGGGGGTGGCAGCATCCTGTTGTGGGTTTGTTTTGCTGCAGGAGGGACTAGTGCACTTCACAAAATAGATGGCATCATGAGAAAAGAAGATTATGTGGCAATACTAAAGCAACATCTCAAGACATCAGCCAGGAAGTTAAAGCTTGGGTGGAAATGGTTCTTCCAAATAGACAATGACCTGAAGCATACTGCCAAAATGGTATCAAAGTGGCTTAAGGATAACAAAGTCAATGTTTTGGAGTGGCCATCACAAAGCCCTGATGTCAATCCTAAAGTTTATGGGCAAAGCTGAAAAGGCAGGTGCGAACAAGGTGATCTACAAACCAGGATCAGTTACACCAGTTTTCTCAGGAGAAATCGGCCCACCAAATTCCGACCAATTAATGTGAGAAGTGTGGGAAGGATATCCCAAACGTTTGACCCAAGTCATTTGGTTTAAGGGCAATGGTACCAAATACTAAAGAATTGTGCCGTATTTTTCGGACTATAAGATGCTCCGGACCATAAGACGCACCCCAAATTTTGGGGTGGAAAATAGGAAAAAATTATTTTTTTGTAAGGTGGGGTCCAACTTATAGTCTGAACAGGCACGGTATCTTACCTGGGGGGGTGGTGGAGCGGGGGTCACAGGAGGCAGGGTCCTTCTGGAAACCATCCCGGCGGAAGTGGAGGAATGCTGTGGACCCTGGATACATGAAGCCGGTGCTCCAGCAGCTGTGAGTTGCGGTGGTGTTGTAGCAGGATCGCAGGTCCCTCTGTTCCCTGCCTCAGGAACCCGGCAGCGGCAGCAGAAGAGGTGAAATGCTGCGGGGTCGGTGTCGGTCTGGGGCCTGTCACCTGCTGGGGCCCGTCAACGGCTGGAGTCTGTCACCTGCTGGGGCCTGTATGAAGTCTGGGGCCTTTCACCTGCTGGGGCCTATCTGAAGTCTGGGGCCTGTCACCGGCTGGGGTCTGTCACCAGCTGGGGCCTGTATGAAGCCTGGGGCCAGTCACCTGCTGGGGCCTGTGGGCCTGTCACCTGCTGGGGCCTGTGGGCCTGTCACCTGCTGGGGCCTGTGGGCCTGTCTGATGTCTGGGGCCTGTCACCTGGCTGTGAATGGCGTCTGGCGATGAGGCAGAGGAGCCGGGGTCTGTGCTGGGCTTTGAGCGACTCCCAGCGGTGAGGCTGAGGAGTGTGTGCGGCTTCCGGTGGCCGCCGCGATCTTCCTGAGGCCGTGATCTACAGGAAAATTTTCCTGTAGATCACAGCCTCAGGAAGATGGCCCCGGCTCCTCTGCCACACCGCCGGACGCCGCTCACAGCCAAGCACAGGCCCCGACTCCTCTGCCTCACCGCCGGACGCCACTCACAGCCAAGCACAGGCCCCGGCTTTTCTGCTTCACTGCCCGACATCAGCCACTTCAGCACAGGTACAGACCCCGGCTTCAGCCGCATGTCACCTCTGCCACCGCCGGAGGACCCTGCGATCCCCGCTCCACCACCACCAGTAAACTAAGGTTTGGACCATAAGACGCACCCCCCATTTTCCTTCCAAATTTGGGGGAAAAAAGTGCATAAAAATGCCTTAAAACATTCTCTCATTATTCTGGCATTTGGCAAATATTAAAAATTATGGTAATCCTAATTGACCTAAAACGGGAAAGGTTTATTCTGATTTCAAGTCAGATATTGAGAAAAACACGCATATGTGTCTTTTTATATCGTGTATGTAAACTTCTGGTTTCAACTGTGTGTGTTCTTTGAATGGAACATCACTATAAAAGCGCATTTTTCTTTTTGCATGTATTTTAAACTGACTATTAATATAGATTATACGCATTCGGGAGCTAAGCTCTCACTTGTAAAATGCTGCACAATATTTTTCTAATGCATAAATGTATTATTATTTTAGAGATGATAGATTGATGATAGATAGATAGATAGATAGATAGATAGATAGATAGATAGATAGATAGATAGATAGATAGCAAAAAAGCTGGGTAAAAAGGCATACACACAGTTTTTTATTTATAATTGAAATACCCCAGTGTGACAACACTTATAAGGCGAAGGGGCATGTCCCCATGTCATAAACGTTCCAATAGTAATGCCTCCTACCCTGGCTTGTGCACAGAGCGCCTTAAAATAAGAAAAGGGATGTGTGCTCACAATAAAAATGGCAACCGCAACTTAGATATATGCCATGAGTGAAATCTCTGTGAGACCCTGGAGAATCTGATTGGTTTATGGACTATGACACAACGGACTTGCGCAGTAGCGTATTTCCGGACACCGAGAGCGGCGTGTAATCATATGTAAGGCTGTATATATTATGAATGGGTAAGTCCTACCTCCATAATTAATTAATTATAAAACACATGCCACAAATGAAATGATATTTAAGCACTAAGCACTTTATATGAATATATATTTATATGAACTGTAATCTGACTGTTGTAGCTATGTCATATTTTATATGCACTATGAATTAAAATGGATATTGTAATGTACTTTTTTAATTATTGTATAATGTTACATCAATGAGAATTTAATCTTTAATTATGTAATTCACCTATATATATCACATACTTGAACCTATGCATTGCTTGACAAAGGTAAGTCACAACCAAAACGTTGCCGCAACATATGGGTGAATAAAGGCCACATTTTTCTCACCAAACCTTTTTAGGAGTACTGCCTGCCTTTTTTTGCCACTAGATAGATAGATAGATAGATATATAGATCAATCAATAGATAGATACACTGTAGATAGATAATTATAGATAATTAATTAATAATAGATTATCATGGATAAAACCAGCACATTGCACTTGATTTTTATGTTTATTGTTGTAGTGATGCACTAAAAAAAGGTCAATAGATGCACTTCTACAATGCTTGAGAAATGTTCTCATTTCTTGAACCCAAAAGTCTCCATCACTATGGGCTATTAAACCACAAATTTTTCCATGAATGTATTTGGTGTGATACCGCTATTTTTTAATTATAGATAGGTAGATACTAGATAGATAAACCATAGATAGTAGTGTTCAGCGAGCGTGCTCGGATAAGGTGTTATCCGAGCATGCTCGGGTGTTATCCGAGTATCTTGTAGTGCTCTGCTAATATGCTCGAGTCCCTGTGGCTGCATGTTTTGTGGCGGTAGACAGACGTAACACATGCAGGGATTGCCAAACAAACAGGCAATCCCTGCATGTGTTGCGTCTGTCTACTGCTGCCAAGCATGTTAGCAGAGCACTACAAGATACTGGGATAATACCCAAGCATGCTCGGATAACATCTTATCCGAGCACGTTCGCTCAACACTAATAGATAGATAGAAAGCACTGTACATGCCTATACATAGAGTCTGATAAAATATTTATTTTCCAGATTCCAGATTCTTTATACACTAAACTGACTGTAAAGTTGATTTGATAAAAACATAAAAAACAACATATAGTTAAATATTTTTATTGCAGATATTAATAATAAGAAAAATAATATTAAGATTAATCAGCATTTTTCCTTATGCAGTATTTCACATTTCCTATTCTTTATCCATGCTGTGGTTTTATATGCTGGCAAGTAAACCTCTTTCCAGAATGCATTTACCATGTATTCATAAAGTCCACAATATTCATAATTGAAAGATTGCTAGCCAAAGTTTGATTAATTGCTTACATCTGGCATAATAAAATGCAATGTGTGCAGACTTCAATAACAATAATTAGAATAACAGAACAAGTATTGACAGGCCACTCCATTTAGAGTTCACATAATTTCTAATTATTTCTCATCAACTGCTTTTGTTTCCTTTCATTTCTATCTGTTCAGGAAAAAACTCTACATTTAAATATTTTTCTGCTCTGTGTGATAGACTTCTCAGAATAGGACTATACTAAGTTACATTTTATCCTTGAACAATATATGGCAGAATCATTGCTTTTCTAAAGAGTCCCAACACTGGTGGATTTAGAGTATCCAAGGCCCCCGTGCAGTTTAGAGGGCGAGCCCCCCCAGGTGCCCAAAGTATAATGTGACATGTCACATAATTCCATCAAGAGATCATGTGATCAGTCACGTGATTAACACATGTGTGGTCAGGAGCATATTTTCAGACATAAAATGACGGAGACATGACATAGCATAGAGTGCAGCGCAATTTTTTTCCCATTATGCACAGCACTATAAATAGCATTGCACTATTATTATTATTATTATTTATTATTATAGCGCCATTTATTCCAAGGCACTTTACATGTGAAATGGGTATACATAGCACAAACAATTACAATAATTTTGAACAATAAATAATAATAAAAGTCAGCAACTGATACAGGAGGAGAGAAGACCCTGCCCGCGAGGGTTCACAATCTACAAGGGATGGGTGATGACACAGTAGGTGAGGGTAGAGCTGGTCATGCAGCAGTATGGTGGAGCGGTGGTTACGGAAGGTTGTAGGCTTGTCAGAAGAGGTGGGTCTTCAGGTTCCTTTTGAAGGTGTCCACGGTAGGCGAGTGTCTGATATGTTGGGGTAGAGAGTTCCAGAGTAGGGGGGATGCACGGAAGAAATCTTGTATGTAATTGCGAGAAGAGAAGATAAGGAGTAGAGAAGGAGATCTTGTGAGGATCGGAGGTTGCATACAAATGAGTACCGGGAGACTAAGTCACAGATGTATGGAGGAGACAGGTTGTGGATGGCTTTGTATGCCATGGTTAGAGTTTTGAACTGGAGTCTCTGGGTAATGGGGAGCCAGTGAAGGGATTGACAGAGAGGAGAGGGCAGCAAAGAGTGTGGGGACAGGTGGATTAGTCGGGTAGCAGAGTTTAGAGAGATTGGAAGGGTGCAAGAATGTTGGAAGGGAGGCCACAGAGCAGGAGGTTGCAGTAGTTGAGGGGGGAGATGATGAGGGCATGCAGTAGTGTTTTTGCAGATTCGTGGTTGAGGAATGTGCAGATCCGGGAGATAATTTTGAGTTGGAGTTGGCAGGAAGTGGAAAGGGCTTGGATATGTGGTTTGAAGGAGAGATCAGAGTCCAGGGTTACCCCAAGGCAGTGAGCTTGCTGGACTGGGGAGAGTGGGCAGCCATTGACTATGATGGATAGGTCAGATGGGGAGGTGATATCGGGTCCAGAGAGGTAGATCTGTGTGTCATCAGCATAGAGATAATACTGAAAGCTGTGAGACTCTATGAGCTGTCCGAGGCTGAAGGTGTATATGGAGAAGAGTAGAGGCACTAGGACTGAACCTGGGGGGACACTGACAGATAGGGGACGAGATGAGGAGGTGGTGTGTGTGTGGGAGACACTGAATGTCCAGTATGTTAGGTATAAAAAGAGCCAAGATTGGGTCAAGTCTGTGATGTCGAGAGATGAGAGAGTCTGTAGAAAGATGCTATGGTCCACTGTGTCAAAGGCAGAAGACAGGTCCAGGAGGAGGAGCACAGAGTTGTGTCGCTTAGATTTGGCGGTTAGTAGGTCGTTGGTGACTTTAGTTAGGGCCGTTTCAGTAGAGTGACGCGGTCAGAAGCCAGATTGCAAATGGTCAAAGAGGGAGCAGGAGGAGAGGTAGGAGGACAGTTCAGAATAGACGTGCTGTTCCAGTAGTTTTGAGGCATAGGGGAGAAGGGATATGGGGTGATAGCTAGTCAGAGAGTTTGGGTCAAGGGAGGGCTTTTGGAGGATGGGTGTGATCGAGGCATGTTTGAAGTATGAGGGAAAGACACCAGTTGTTAGTGACAGGTTGAAGAGGTGGGTTAAGGTTGGGATGAAAACTCGTGAGGTTTGGGATGGGGTGGGACGGGATTGGGTCAAGTTTGCAGATGGTGAGGTGTGATTTGGAGAGTAAAGAGGAAACTTGATCGTCTGTAATGGTGGAGAAGCAGGTTTTGGAAGAGGAGGGTTGAGTAGATATGAGTATGGGCTGTGGGGACTTTAGGCAAAAGGTTTGTCTGATAGTGTCAATCTTCTGCTGAGATGAGAGGAGAGGGAGGAGGCACTGAGGGACGACGGTGAGAATTAAAGTGTTGAATAGCTGTTCAAGGTTGTGAGACAGGGAGGATATGAGAGATGAGAAGTAGGTTTGTTTTGCGGCAGTAAGTGTGGATTTGAAAGAAGTGAGGGACTGTTTGAATGCGATGAAGTGCTCGTTGGGACCTTTTCCATCTCCGCTTAGCAACTCTGGAGGCCCTTCACAGTTCTTTAGTCAGGCACTATTCATAAAAACCTACAAGAAGCAAAATGAACATAAACCCTGCTGTAAATAAATAAAAAGCAAGTGCATTTAAATAAACTAGGGTTCTTAGTAACACTGTTTTTGATCAAAAATACTATATAAGTCATCCCACCATTGACAAGGCACTATTCATAATAGAAGATACTATGTAATAAGAAGTGACACGATTTATATTAACAAAACGCTTTATAATATAGGATGGTGCTGTATATAGCAAAAAGATGTTATATAATACAGAATGGCGTTATACATTACAAAAGGGAATGCTAGGTAAAAAACAGAGCTTTATGTAACAACAGGGGAGGCTATATAATAAAGGATGGATTGATCAGTTTAAACGGGTGGTCCAAAAATGAACTTGATTTTCATCCTAAAGTCTATTTAATGCCATAATCTAACCTTTTTTTAATATAATTTTAATAAAATTCACTATCCTACCCTATCTACATCATATATCTGCTATTTTTTCTACTACTTAATCTTTTATGACATTTTGTTTGAGAATCCCAGTGCATGCTGGGATACTCAAATGACTCATCATCAGAGGGCAGAGGCTGTGGTGGTGCCTCTCAATGAAACAAGGTGTCATCAGTGGCCTCAGTTTCAGGGGCTGGGATAGTCTCTGCTCTACTTAGCATGTGTAGGTTGTCACTTTATGACTAATGTATAGAGTAATTCATATATTAGATTAGTGGGAGTCCAATGCCCGGCACCACCACCGATTAGCTGTTATAGCCTCCAATGGATGCCTAAATGTAAACAATTTGTGAAGTGGAACAAAACAGCTCTGCACACTCTGTATTAGACACTTTTAGGAACTGTAAATAACTTCTGTTAGGGTATATGCACACGATCCTTTCTGGCTGTGCTTTGAACTCAGCATACTCTATTCTGCGTCCAAAGCACTGCATGCAGTGAATCCACATGTGTTCATTGAACACATGCAGATTCACTGCATCCTATTCATTGCACTGACAGAATTTCTCTTGAGGAGACCAGCGTCTCCGCAAGAGGAATTGGCTTCCAGCGGTCTGGAAAGACGCGCCACATGTCCGTCTCCATCAGTGATCCGCAGGAGCACACTGATGCATAGTGAGCATGGGATTTAAAGTGTGCTGTGTCCAATCCGCAGCCATTCCTGACCATGTGCACGTACCCTTACTAAAATGGAGCTGTACCTGGTAGCCACGGTAAGGCATTTCTCATTACCAGGAATCTACCAATGTGTATCCTCTCTTAGAGACTAGAGTCTAGATGTGTATGGGAAGGTAAGAACCTGCTGTAATTAAAACCGCCTGTGGCTTAGAGGCAGAGTGGTAAGTCAGAAGGCCTATGGATATAAATGAAAAAGACTGACTGTCACTTCCAAAACAGTATTTGGTATCGCTGCATACAGAACAACCTGATCTATAAAACTGTCACACTAGTTAATCCCTTCAGTGACCACCCTAAAAAATTGTAAAAACGTTGCAAAAAACTATGCCTTTTCATCTTGCTGCAAAAAAAAGTGAAATAAACATGACCAGTGATGCCCATCTTTTTAAGCATGCATAAAGGCGTGGTTAGACACAGTTTTGTGCATCTCTGAAAAGAAGGACACTGCCAGAGGCCAGACTAACTCTGCTGCCTCATCATGGTGAATTGATACCTGAGGGGTTTCATCTGAATCATGTCATTTTAAGATTTAGAATGAAACCCCAATATAAGTACTCAGTGAAGAGCACAAGATAAATTTGATCCAAAATGTTATTTAAAATGTTCCCAAAATAGGTTCAACTAAATCCACAAAAAAATGCAAGTCCCCACTCAGGTCCATCATATGTCAATGGAAATATAGGGGGCCTTCACGTTACTGGTAGCACAAAGGCTCTGGAAAAGCACAATGGCTTCTTGGCCCCGAAAGAAATCCAGAGAATTCTGCTCTCCCAAATACAAATGTCCGGCTCCCTTCTGAGCCCCACAGTGTGACTAAACCTTCTCTTTTGAGCTTTTAACTGTGTCTGAAAATTATTATCCGATTACATGTATGGTATTGGCGCACTCAACATAAATTGCACAACATTCTGTGAGGTCCATTTTTTTCATATTAGCCCTTAAAAAAATTTTAAAACTTGAGACCAAACCACATTTTAGTGGTAAAAATGTAATTATTCTATCTTCATCATCCAATGGTATAAAATTCTGTGAGGCACATGTGGTTTCAACATACTGACTGCACCCCTAGATTAATTAATTGGGGAAAGTAGTTTTTAAAAATGGGGTTAGTTATGGATGAGCTTTGCTGTTCTGGCACTTCAGGGGCTCTGCCAATGTGACATGGCACCCTCAAGCCATTCCGCAAAATCTGAATTTCAATATGGTTCTCTTTCCCATCTTAGCTAGGCATTATGCTGCAAAAGTAGTTTTTGACCACTTATGGAGTATTGGTGTATTCAGGAGAAACTGCGTAAAAAATTGTATCATTCATTTTCTTCCATTATCCCTTTTGAAAATTAAAAGTTTGGACCAAAGCAACATTTTTGTGGAAAAAAATGGTAATTTTCCATTGACTCGGCACAGTGTGAATTGCTTTTGTGCTAAGAGTGCTCATTACACCCCAAGATGAATTCCTTGAGAGGTATAGTTTCCAAAATCACTTGTGAAGGATTCTGCTATTTTGGCATGTCAGGGACTCTTCAAATGAGACATGGCATCCACAATCTATTCCAGACTATATTGCACTTCAGAATCCATTTGGTGATCCTTCCCTTTTGAGCCCTGCTGTGTGCCCAAACAGTAGTTTTCCATCACATATGGGGAATTTGTGTACTCAGGATTAATTGCAAAACAAATGAAAAAAAATTGGGGCAATAGCAACATTTTTGAGGAAAAATATATTTTTTGGATTTTTACTGCTCAACCTTAAATAATTCTGTGAAGCACCTGTGGCTTCTTTGTGCTGAAAACTGCTGTAGATAGGTTCCTTGAGGGGTTTAGTTTCTAAAATAGGGTCACTTGTGGGGGGTTTCCACTTTTTAGGCACATCAGGGGCTCTGCAAACTCTATCTATTTCAGACAATTTTGCACTCCAAAACTCAAATGATACTTCTTCTCTTCCGAGCCCTGCCGTGCGCCCAAACAGTAGGTTTCCACCACATATAGGGTATTGGTGTACTCAGGAGGAATTGTACAACAGATTGAATGGTCCATTTTTTTCGGTTACCTTTGTGAAAATTAAAAATTAGGGGATAAAGCAACATTTTTGTGGGAAAAATGTATTTTTTTAATTTTCATGGCTCAACCTTATAAAATTCTGTGAAACACCGGTGGGTTCAAGCTGCTCAACTCACCTCTAAATAATTTCCTTGAGGGGTGTAGTTTCCAAAATGGGTTCACTTGTGAGTGGTTTACACTATTTAGGCACATCAGGGTCTCTGCAAATATGACGTGGTCCTCTATCTATTTCAGCCAATTTTGCATTCTAAAAGTCAAACAGTGTTCCTTCCCTTTTAATTTCATAACAAAAATAAAAGGTTTAAAAAATTATGGTGATGTAAAGTAGACATGTGGTAAATGTTATTTAATAACCTCATTATGTGGTATAACGTTCTGATTTAAGGGCATAAAAACTTAAAGTTTGAAAATTGCAAAATTTTCATATTTTTTGTACAATTTTCAAGATTTTCATAAATAAAACACAAATCATATCAACCAAAGTTTTCCACTAACATGAAGTACAAGGTGTCATCAAAAAACCTTCTTAAAATCACTGGGATATGTTGAATCATTACAGAGTTATAACCTCATAAATTGAAGCTGGTCTGAATTGTAAAATTTGGCCTGGTTAGGAAGGTGAAAACTGGCTTGGGTGTGAAGGGGTTAACATACACTGCTCAAAAAAATAAAGTGAACACTTAAATAACACATCCTAGATCTGAATGAATGAAATAATCTCATTGAATACTTTGTTCTGTACAAAGTTGAATGTGCTGACAACAAAATAACACAAAAATCATCAATGGATATCAAATTTATTAACCAATGCAGGCCTGGATTTGGAGTCACCCCCAAAATTAAAGTGGAAAAACACACTACAGGCTGATCTAACTTTGATGTAATGTCCTTAAAACAAGTCAAAATTAGGCTCAGTATTGTGTGTGGCCTCCACATGCCTGTATGACCTCCCTACAATGCCTGGGCATGCTCCTGATGAGGTTGCGGATGGTCTCCTGTGGGATCTCCTCCCAGACCTGGACTAAAGCATCCGCCAACTCCTGGACAGTCTGTGGTGCAACGTGACGTTGGTGGATGGAGCGAGACTTGATGTCCCAGATGTGCTCAATCAAATTCAGGTCTGGGGAATGTGCGGGCCAGTCCATAGCTTCAATGCCTTCATCTTGCAGGAACTGCTGACTCCAGCCACATGAGGACTGCCATTGTCCTGCATTAGGAGGAACCCATGGCCAACCGCACCAGCATATTGTCTCACAAGGGGTCTGAGGATCTCATCTTGGTACCTCATGGCAGTCAGGCTACCTCTGGTGAGCACATGAAGGGCTGTGCGGCCCTCAAAAGAAATGCCACCACAAACCATTACAGTCCCACTGCCAAACTGGTCATTCTGAAGGATTTTGCAGGCAGCAGATCGCTATCCATGGCGTCTCTAGCCTCTCTCATGTCTGTCACATGTGCTCAGTGTGAACCTGCTTTCATCTGTGAAGAGCACAGGGCACCAGTGGCGACTTTGCAGACCGTGGTGTTCTGTGGCAAATGCCAAGCGTCCTGCATGGTGTTGGGCTGTGAGCACAACCCCCAGCTCTGGACGTCGGGCCCTCATACCACCCTCATGGAGTCGGTTTCTAACCGTTTGTGCAGACACATGCACATTTGTGGCATGCTAAAGGTCATTTCGCAGGGCTCTGGCAGTGCTCCTCCTGTTCCTCCTTGAACAAAGGCGGAGGTAGCGGTTCTGCTGCTGGGTTGTTGCCTTCCTACGGCCCCCTCCACATCTCCTGGTGTACTGGCCTGTCTCCTGGTAGCGCCTCCAGCCTCTGAGCACTACGCTGACATACACAGTAAATCTTCTTGCCACAGCCCGCATTAATGTGCCATCCTGGATGAGCTGCACTAACTGAGCAACTTCTGTGGGTTATAGAATCCGTCTCATGCTACCACTAGTGTGAAAGCACAACCAACATTCAAAAGTGACCAAAACATCAGCCAGAAAGCATTGGTACTGAGATGTGGTCTGTGGTCCCCACCTGCAGAACCACTCCTTTATTGAGAGTGTCTTGATAATTGCCAGTAATTTCCATCTATTGTCTATTCCATTTGCACAACAGCATGTGAAATTAATTGTCAATCAGTGTTGCTTCCTAAGTGGACAGTTTGATTTCACAGAAGATTGACTTACTTGGAGTTATATTCTGTTGTTTAAGTGTTCCCTTTATTTTTTTGAGCAGTATATTTTGGATCATTATATTGTCAAAAGGTCCAAGTTTAAGCTGCAGCATTCTAAAGGTAGAAAAAATTGAAGCTATAATTTCTGCTATTTAGTAACATTTATTTGGTCATGGAGGCATAAATATTTGGTCAATATTTGAAAATTTGGGGGAATTAGGCCCTAAAATTTTCCATTATTCTAGAAAGCCTACTTTCTTAAGTTCAATAACTATTTCTCTTGACTTTTAAAGTTTTGGGGATTTGGCCCTTAAATTTAGCAAAACTCCCCAAAAATCTGGTTTTAGAGGAATAGCAGCTTTTTTTTGGTTTTCATACCATATTTTTTTTAACTAAGACCATACTCGACAATGTTTTATGCAAACCATTGAACTATTATTGACTTCTCATTGATACCTTTCTTAAAAGTGCAACCAATAAATGATTAATTACTTTTGCATAATTTTTTGACTTGATTTTAAATTGTTGTAAAAAGCCCAGTATGAAACACAAAATAACACCAGTTAAAGAGGACCTTTCACCAATTTGTTTTATGTTGAACTGGACACACAATTAAATAGTGACTGCAGAGCATAAAAAAAGTGTTTTTTTTCTACTTCGCCTCTTGATTGTTGAGATATTAGCAATCAGAGTATTGACACATAATGGGTTAACTCCAAGTGGGTGGATGTTATCAGATAACAATTCATATGGTATCTAATAACACCCACTGGGCTTACCATATTTTTCAGACTATAAGACGCACTTTTTTCCTAAAAAAATTTTGGGAGGAAAGTGGAGAGTGCAACTTACAGTCCAAATGTTGCTTATGGTTGTGGCTATGGTTGTTACTGTGGATGGGGGAGGAGCGGCAGCGACGGAGGGACGGGTAACAGGAGGCAGGAGCAGGCTGCTGTGGCTAACACTGTGCCCGCTTTTAAAGAAAATTAATATTCACTGCTCTCCATGCCAATGGGCATGGAGAGCAGTAAATATTAATTTTCTTTAACAGCAGGCACACATGATAGCCCAGCCGCTACAGGAAGCAGGCAGCTGCGGCTAACACCGTGCTCGCTATGAAAGGAAATGAATATTCACTTCTTTCCACTCCCATAGTCCCACCGTGAAGAGCAGTGAATTTTCCAGCAGCTGAAAATTGTAGGCTTGCATTTCAGCCCAAGAGAGGTGACAGAGAAGGACAGGGACCCAACAATGAAAGACGCCTTGACGCTGACGCTGGCTGTTGGGCACACATATAATAGCCAATCTATTCGCTAAGTGCTTTCCTTTACTGTAATTTTTCATATTAATATTACAGAAAAAAATTAAAATATTTCATGTGCACATTTTGTAGTGATTTCCTATGTTTCTATTGCAGTAATGCAATTTCAATGTCTTAGAGCAATCAATCTTAGCAATTTAGGAGGCAACTTTGCCCCTTTTGTTATAGTTTGGATTTTTTTAGTTGGCTCCTGTTCACACTAGTTAGGATGTGCTGGACATTTTCACAGTTTCTACCTGGATTGGGGGCCATGTATACCTGGATTGTGGACCATGTATGCCTGGATTGGGGGCCATGTATACCTGGATTGGGGGCCATGTATACCTGGATTAGGACCATATATACACCAGGATGGGGATCATATATATCTGGATGGGGACATATATATATATATATATATATATATATATATATATATATATATATATATATCAGGATGGGGGAGGCATATATATCAGGAAGGGGACATATATATACCAGGATGGAGGATATTAGTATGAAATTAGGAGACATTACCCCTATAACACTGTCAGCAGCAGACCCCCCCATAACAGTGCATCATGATCACATTTTTTGCTTCAATATATTTTCTATGTTCCACTTCTAAAACTTAGGTACATCTTATGGTCCGATGCATCTTATAGTCTGAAAAATAATGTAACTTAAGTTAAAAGGAAGCTGGCAGGTCCCTTATGCCATCCAACCCACCAGCATTTGAATATTTCTTCATAAATACCCTGCCTACCAAATCCTTAATCTTGGATTACACATCAACAAATGTTTGAAAAGAGTATTTTTAATATGCAAATAATGTTTGGACCAGTCGATTGGGGCATTTGTTTCCCCAGACTAGTTCTCCCACACGGCATGTTATCCCACCCCTGTGGGCAAGATAACATTATTTGCAAGAGCCAGCATCTCGCGCATGCGAGCGACTTTTTTTTCCTACATGTCATTGGGCCTCTGAAGCTGGGTGCTAGTTTCCTGTCTTCAGAGGTGCATTGTGCGTATCTGGAAGAGAAGAAGAAGCCTGATGTTTACGGGGAGCTGAAGATCAGTCGCCTATTCGTTGCAAGCTCTGTTCTTCTGACATTAGGCTTCTTCTTTGCTTTCAGACATGTGCACACCTGAAGGAAAGAAAGTCATGATCATGCGTGAGATGCTGGCTCTTGCAAATCATGTTATCATGCCCACTGAGGTGTGATGATAATGTGCTGAGTGGGATTACTAATCTGAGAAACAAAATGCCCCATCGACTAGTCAAAAGATTATCTGCATATTTAAAAACGGACTATAAAAATATATTTTTAAACATCTGTTAATGTGTCATCCAGGATCAAGAGCTTGTTAGGCAGCATGTTTATAAAGGAGTATACAAATGCTGGTGGATTAAAAGGCATGATTGACCTGACCGACTCCCTTTAACTTATTAGATGCAAATACTTTGATATCTCTGCAATGGAGAGACAATATTAAAAAAAAAAAAAGCATTTTATTCTGCTCTGCATCCACTATTAAATCATATGCTCAGCGTCACCATCAAAAATAATTGTGACAGATCCTCTTAAAATACTGTGTAAAAAATGTAAAAGAAAATAAAATGACATGGCTTTAATTTTATACTTATATGAAAGAATCAAAAAAGGAATTATGGCTTCAAAAGTTACCTTTGTCACTAGAGTCCAAGTGTAATAAAATCTAAAGAAAAGATTTATAGATCCTAATAATAAACCAATTTTACTGAACAAGGTATGTCAGACAGTGTAAATAGCATTATGCAGGTGACTACCAATAAAACATTGTCCAAATTCTACACTGATTTAATATAAAGCAGTGGGTAGAGTTTACTTCTCAAAGTCCACAGGTAATTTAAACAATAATTCTACTATTGATAAATGGTTTAATGTTCAGATCTGTGTGTTTATCATTTATCATTTTATATACCTTGTGCGTTTTACCCTCCCATGTGATATGAAATAATTTTAAAGCCATGTAATATGATTTGTTTTGAATTGAAATGGAAACATTTTATGTGTTCTTAAAAACACATAATGCCAAAGTTACATTCACATCAAAATAAGTGACTTAGAATGTCATTTGAGAAATATCTTACAAGCATACGGCTATAGTATAACACTTACAAGCAAAAAAAAAAGTACATAGGTCACTTTATCATAAGAAAAATACTTTAATTATCATTATAATATCAAATATAAAATTATGAATAAAAGGAGAAGTTGGGCTTCCAAGAAATTACAGTCCTACATACAGCATTATAGACCCAGGAAAAATTGCAATGTGTAGAGCTGTAAAATCCTAGTAACCCACCTTCTATCCTTTGATTCTTGATTTAGTATTTGATTTTTGAATCATAATACAAATGTTTTTCATATGATAAAGTGGCCTATATACTTCTTGTTTGATTGTGTAATATTATGTTAATGAGGGGACCATGATCAATTTTTGAGGTTGTGCAGATATTCAAATATAGTTGCCTTAGGGCATGTGCATGTGAAATTTCTGCATCCCTTAGCAGGGAAAACTGTGTGAAATAGGTGCATTTTTGCCATACTTTTGATGCTTTTCATACATGTGTTTTTGTTCCACATTTTGCACATTCATTAATATGAGTGAATTCTGCAGTAAAAATGCTGAAAGAATTGACATGCTGCAGATTTATATCTGCACTAGCGATTAGCGAGCATGCTCGCTACTGCTCGGTGCTCGCCCGAGCATCTCACTGCTCGAGATGCTCGGCGTTCGCCGAGTATTTCCTGGGTTTGCTCGGCGGGAGCTCTAGTCCCCTCTCTGCATGTTTGGCGCTCAATCAACATACAGGGATTGCCTGCCACTCACTGTAATGCCGTAGCCATGTTGGTTGTGGCATTACAGTGATTGGCTGGCCCTACAGCATCATCAGGTCTACATCAGACCTGGCGCCGCCATGCTCGTCACAGTCACTCCGGAATCAGACAGTGTAGGGAGAGGTGCTGCTGCGTCAGGGAGAGATTTGCTTGTGTATTAGGTAGTGTACATTACACATATCCATCTTAACAAACAGTCCTTTTGAGGACTAACTAATCCATCTGCAGAGAAATAAAGCAGGCAGTTTATATAGGCAGGCAGACAGGGTATATAGCAGACTGCAGTGCATATAGCACAAGAGGCTCCATTCCAATTCTGCCTTCTGCTGCTGTTAAATATTTCTATATAAAGGCCTATGTCTCAGGGGCCAGGAATACTTTTTTTTGGATCTTAATCCTCATTATTTGCTTAAAAAGCAATCCAGAGAACACTGTTTTCCTGCGCCATTTGCTTGTTGGCACAGTAGAATACTGCCACGTCCTTTCCATATTACAGCGCTAGAAATCCAGCTATTTAAAACTATGTTTCCTCCGTCAAATGGATCACACATAGGTTGTCAGAAAATACTGCCACTTCTGGCCTCCATTAAAAATTTCCTTTAGTGTGTCAGTGAAGCAATTCACAGCAGTTTGCTGTTCAAACTACTTACCTACAGGCCAGGTAATTAAAACTCTGTTTTCTCCGTCACACGTATCACATATACGTTGTCAGAAAATACTGTCATTTCTGGCCTCGATTAAAAATTTCCTTTAGTGTGTCAGTGAAGCAATTCACAGCAGTTTGCTGTTCAAACTACTTACCTACAGGCCAGGTATTTAAAACTCTGTTTTCTCCATCACACGGATCACATATACGTTGTCAGAAAATACTGCCATTTCTGGCCTCCATTAAAAATTTCCTTTAGTGTGTCAGTGAAGCAATTCACAGCAGTTTGCTGTTCAAACTACTTACCTACAGGCCAGGTATTTAAAACTGTGTTTTCTCCATCACACAGGTCACCTAAAAGTTCGCTCCAAATTCAGTCATTTGTAGTAAGCGTGGAAGATACTGTCCACCATTTAAAATGGGCAAGGCACGTGGCAAGGGAAGGGGAACTGGACGTGATGGTGATGGTGCATGCAGAAACCGAGGACAAGGCCGTGGGCAAGCTGAAATTGTGCCACAACAAACACCCACATCTTCTCGCCTGACCTTCCTGTCTCAATTACTAGGGGACCGCAGCACACCACTATTGAACCCAGAGCAGTATCAAAAGGTTGTTGGTTGGAGAGCGGATAATGCTTTCAGTCACTTAGCCACCACTACCACCACCACCCTGTCTTCCACACGGTCAAGTCTCAGTATCCGTGAGTTTGGACTGTATATTCCTCACCCTGATCCTCCTTCCTCCCACCACGATGAGTGACCGGAGACAAATGATCCCACACTTGGACACTCTGAAGAGCTGATCTCTTTTCCATTTATAGATTCGGGCCTCTCGCCCGGTCCACTTGAAGTGGGGCAAGAGGAGATCGCGTGTAGCGATGCCCAAATATTTGAACAGCCACGGTCACACGAAGGCGATGGTCTGAAAGTGTCACAAGAGGTGGATGATGATGAGACACAATTGCCAGAAAGTCAGGAGGAGGATCAGGGTGTGGAAGAGGAAGATGAGGTGGTATAGCATAGTAACTGACCCAACATGGCAGGAGGACATGCAAAGTGAACACAGCAGCACACAGGGGGAGGAAGGCAGAGCACCCCAACAGGCAGGAAGAAGCAGTGTGGTGGCCACAGACAGAAGGCAGGCAACCGTTCCCCGTAACACCAACACAAAGGAAGTTGCCAGTACAACTGTTAGGTCTTCCCGAGTCTGGTTGTCTTTTTTATACTCTGCCGATGACCCCAAAAATGCCATTTGCTCCACCTGCCAGGCCAGCATCAGCCGGGGTGGCAAAACGACCAGCCTTACCACCACCAGCATGGTCAAACACATGGCAGCAAAGCAGCCAACTCTGTGTGCCAAACCCCAGGGTCCAGGAACAGTGTCTGTAGGTGGCACCATTTCTTCTTCCGCTGTTGTGCATGCAAGCCAATCCCCTGTCCATGGTGCATGCGAAGATGCCTCCTGCCCTGCACCTGTCGTTGTGCACTCTCAAGTAGCAGCATCAGGAAGCACGTTCATGTCCTTGTCCCAGCGCAGCGTTCAGTTGTCCATACCCCAGTCCTTGGAACGCAATCACAAATATGCAGCCAAACCCCTACAGGCCACACTACTAAATTCTCACATTTCATGACTGCTTGTGCTCAAAATGTTGCATTTTAGGCTTGTGGAGATGCAAGCATTCCGAAATCTGATGGCGGCTGCCGTCCCTCAGTACTCGGTCCCCAGCCGCCACTATTTCTCCTGGTGTGCAGTCCCCGCATTACACAAGCACGTGTCCCAAAACATTAGCCGTGCCATCAACAACACAGATACCGGGAAAGTCTACCTAACCACTGACACGTGGTCAAGTGCTTGTGGGCAGGGACGGTACATTTCGCTAACGGCACACTTGGTTAACATAGTGGAAGCCGGGACCCAGTTGGACATTGGGATGGAACACATCCTCCCGATGCCAAGGATTGCGGGCCCTAGGTCAATCAGGGTTGCCCTCGCAGTCTACAGCTCCTCCACCTCATCCTCCTTAGCCTCCTCCTCCTCTTCAGCCTCCATCTCCGAAATGACCACATCAGTCACAAGCTGGAAGCACTGCAGCACTGCCTCGACCAAGCAGCAACAGGCTGTGCTGAAGCTAATATGCTTAGGTGACAAACCGCACAATGCTGAAGAGTTGTGGACAGATCTGAAAGAGCAGGCAGATCTGTGGCTCACATCACTGAACCTGCAACTAGGCATGGTTGTGTATGACAATGCACAGAAACTGGTGGTGGCTCTGAGGCCAGGCGAGCTCACACACGTACCATGCCTGGCCCATGTGCTTAACCTCGTGGTTCAGCGGTTTCTCAAAAACTACCTGGAGCTTCTGGATCTGCTTGTTAAAGTACGCCGCCCATTTTATAAAGTCAGGTACAGCTTCTGCCACCCTTGCCGTGTTTCAGCAGCATTTGCAGCTTCCGGCTCACAGACTGGTGTGTGATGTCCTCACGCATTGAAACGCTACACTGCAGATGTTATGGACTCTGGGAATTTGTCGTTACTGTGGCCCTGCTCTATGTGTCTTTAATTTCTTACTGGGGTTTTTCCTAAAATTGGTCAGCCGTTGGACTCACTGTATACCCTATAACTGTATAATAGACTCTCTCCTTTCTAGTGGGAACATGTCGTACGTCGTTACTGTGGCCCTGCTCTATGTGTCTTTAATTTCTAAGTGGGGCTTTTCCTAAATTTGGTGTGCTGTTGAACTCACTGCATACCCTATAACTGTATAGCAGACCCTCTCCTTTCTAATGGGAACATGTCGTACTTGTTACTGTGGCTCTGCTCTCTGTGTCTTTAAATTCTTAGTGGGGTTATTCCTAAAATTGGTCAGCCGTTGAACTCACTGCATTTCCTATAACTGTATAAGGGACTCTCTCCTTTCTAAATAAAATTTGTCGTTACTGTGGCCCTGCTCTATGTGTCTTTAATTTCTTACTGGGATTTTTCCAAAAATTGGTAAGCCGTTGGATTCACTGCATACCCTATAACTGTATAGCAGACTCTTTCCTTTCTAGTGGGAACATTTCGTACCTCATTACTGTGGCCCCACTCTATGTGTCTTTAATTTCTCAGTGGGTTTTTTCCTAAATTTGGTGAGCCATTGGAATTACTGCATACCCTATAACTGTATAGCAAACCCTTTCCTTTCTAATGGGAACATGTCGTACTTGTTACTGTGGCCCTGCTCTATGTGTCTTTAAGTTCTCAGTTGGGTCTTTCCTAAAATTGGTTAGCCGTTGGACTCACTGCATACCCTATAACTGTAAAGCAGACTCTCTCCTTTCTGAATAGAATTTGTCGTTACTGTGGCCCTGCTCTATGTGTCTTTAAATTCTTAGTCGGCTTTTTCCTAAAAGTGGTCAGCCATTGGACTCACTACATATCCTATAACTGTATAGAAGACCCTCTCCTTTCTAATGGGAACATGTCGTACTTGTTACTGTAGCCCTGCTCTGTGTCTTTAAATTCTTAGTGGGGTTATTCCTAAAATTTGTCAGCCGTTGAACTCACTGCATTTCCTATAACTGTATAACAGATTCTCTCCTTTCTAAATAAAATTTGTCGTTACTGTGGCCTTGCTCTATGTGTCTTTAATTTTTAAGTGGGGTTTTTCCTAAATTTGGTCAGACGTCGGACTTACTTCATGCCCTATAACTGTATAGCAGACTCTCTCCTTTCTAATGGGAATTTGTCGTTACAGTGGCCCTGCTCTATTTGTCTTTAATTTCTTTCTGGGGTTTTTCCTAAATTTGTTCAGCCATTAGACTCACTGCATACCCTATAACTGTAGAGCAGACCCTTTCCTTTCTAATGGGAACATGTCGTACTTGTTACTGTGGCCCTGATCTATGTGTCTTTAAATTTCTAGTGGGCTTTTACCTAAAATTGATCAGCTGTTGGACTCACTGCATATACTATAACTGTATAGCAGACTATCTCCTTTCTAAATGGAATTTGTCATTACTGTGGCCCTGCTTTATGGGTCTTTAAATTCTAAATGGGGTTTTTCGTAAAATTGGTCAGCCCTTGGACTCACTGCAAAACCTATAACTGTATAGCGAACCCTCTCCTTTCTAATGGGAATTTATCATTACTGTGGCCCTGCTGTATGTGTCTTTAATTATTAGTGTGGTTTTTCCTAAATTTGGTCAGCATTCGGACTCACTGCATACCCTATAACTGTATAGCAGACCCTCTCTTTTCTAATGGGAACATGTCGTACTTGTTACTGTGGCCCTGCTTTATGCGTCTTAAATTCTTAGTGGGGTTATTCCTAAAATTGGTCAGCCTTTGCACTCACTGCACACCCTATAACTGTATAGCAGACCCTTTCCTTTCTAATGGGAACATGCCGTACTCGTTACTGTGGCCCTGCTTTATGTGTCTTTGAATTCTTAGTGGGGTTTTCCCTAAAATTTGTCAGCCATTGGACTCACTGCATACCCTATAACAGTATAGCAGACTCTATCCTTTCTAATGGGAACATGTCATACTTGTTACTGTGGCCCTGCTCTATGTGTCTTTAAACTCTTAGTGGGGTTTTTCGTAAAATTGGTCAGCCGTTGGACTCCCTGCATACCCTATAACTGTATAGCAGACTCTCTCCTTCTAAACGGAATTTATCGTTAATGTGGCCCTGCTCTCTGTGTCTTTAAATTATTAGTGGGGTTTTTCCTAAAATTGGTCAGCCGTTGGACTCACTGCATACCCTATAACTGTAGAGCAAACCCTCTCCTTTCTAAATGGAATTTGTCGTTACTGTGGCCCTGCTCTATGTGTCTTTAATTTCTTACTGGGGTTTTTCCTAAATCTGGTCAGCTATTGGACTCACTGCATACCCTATAGCTGTATAGCAGACCATCTCCTTTCTAATGGGAACATGTCGTACTTGTTACTGTGGCCCTGCTCTGTGTGTCTTTAAATTCTTAGTGGTGTTTTTCCTAAAATTGGTCAGCCATTGGACTCACTGCATACCCTATAACTGTACAGCAGACCCTCTCCTTTCTAATGGGAATTTGTCACTACTGTGGCCCTGCTCTTTGTGTCTTTAATTTTTTAGTGGGGTTGTTCCTAAATTTCGTCAGACTTCAGACTCACTGCATACCCTATAACTGTATGGCAGACTCTCTCCTTTTTAATGGGAATTTGTCATTACTGTGGCCCTGCTCTATGTGTCTTTAATTTCTTACTTGGGTTTTTGCTAAAATTTGTCAGCCATTGGACACACTGTATACCCTATAACTGTATAATAGACTTTCTCCTTTCTAATGGGAACATGTCGTACGTCGTTACTGTGGCCCTGCTCTATGTGTCTTTAATTTCTTAGTGGGGCTTTTCCTAAATTTGGTGTCATTGAACTCACTGCATACCCTTTAACAGTATAGCAGACCCTCTCCTTTCTAATGGGAAAATGTCGTACTTGTTACTGTGGCCCTTCTCTATGTGTCTTTAAATTCTTAGTGGGGTAATTCCTAAAATTGGTCAGCCGTTGAACTCACTGCATTTCCTATAACTGTATAACAGACTCTCTCCTTTCTAAATAGAATTTGTCATTACTGTGGCCCTCCTCTATGTGTCTTTAATTTTTCAGTGGGGTTTTTCCTAAATTTGGTCAGCCATCAGACTCACTGCATACCCTATAACTGTATAGCTGACTCCCTCTTTTCTAATGGGAAATTGTCGATACTGTGGCCCTGCTCTATGTGTCTTTAATTTCTAACTGGGGTTTTTTCTAAAATAAGTCAGCCGTTGGACTCACAGCATACCCTATTACGGTATAGCAGACCCTCTCTTTTCTAATGGGAACATGTCGTACTTGTTACTGTGGCCCTGCTCTATGCGCCTTTAAATTCTTAGTGGGGTTTTTCCTAAAATTGGTCAGCCTTTGCACTCACTGCATACCCTATAACTGTTTAGCAGACCCTCTCCTTTCTAATGGGAACATGTCGTACTTGTTACTGTGGCCCTGCTCTATGTTTCTTTAAATTCTTAGTGGGGTTTTTCCTAAAATTTGTCAGCCGTTGGACTCACTGCATACCCTATAACAGTATAGCAGACTCTATACTTTCTAATGGGAACATGTCATACTTGTTTCTGTGGCCCTGCTCTATGAGTCTTTAAACTCTTAGTGGGGTTTTTCGTAAAATTAGTCAGCCGTTGAAATCACTGCATACCCTATAACTGTATAGCAAACCCTCTCCTTTCTAAATGGAATTTGTCATTACTGTGGCCCTGCTCTATGTGTCTTTAATTTTTTAGTGGGGTTTTTCCTAAATTTGGTCAGACGTCGGACTCACTGCATACCCTATAAATGTATTGCAGACTATCTCCTTTCTAATGGGAATTTGTCATTACTGTGTCCCTGCTCTATGTTTCTTTAATTTCTTACTGGGGTTTTTCCTAAATTTGGTCAGCCATTGGACTCACTGTATACCCTATAGCTGTATAGCAGACCCACTCCTTTCTAATGGGAACATGTCGTACTTGTTACTGTGGCTCTGCTCTGTGTGTCTTTAATTTCTTAGTAGTGTTTTTCCTAAAATTGGTCAGCCGTTGGACTCACTGCATACCCTATAACTGTATAGCAGACCCTCTCCTTTCTAATGGGAATTTGTCATTACTGTGGCCCTCCTCTATGTGTCTTTAATTTCTAGCTGTGGTTTTCCTAAACTTGGTCAACCATTGTACTCACTGCATACCTTATAACTGTATAGCAGACCCTCTCCTTTCTAATGGGAACATGTCGTACTTGTTACAGTGGCCCTGCTCTATGTGTCTTTAAATTATTAGTGGGGGTTTTCCTAAAATTTTTCAGCCGTTGGACTCACTGCATACTCTATAACTGTATAGCAGACTCTCTCTTTTCTAAATGGAATTTAAAGATACTGTGGCCCTGCTCTATGTTTCTTTAAATTCTTAGTGGGGTTTTTCCTAAAATTGGTCTGCCGTTAGACTAACTGCATACCCCATAACTGTATAGCAGACTCTCTCCTTTCTAAATGGAATTTGTCGTTACTGTGGCCCTGCTCTATGTGTCTTTAAATTCTTAGTGGAGTTTTTCCTTAATTTGGTCAGCCATTGGACTCACTGCATACACTATATCTGTATAGCAGACTCTGTCCTTTCTAAATGCAATTTGTCGTTATTGTTGACCTGTTCTTTGTGTCTTTAAATTCTTAGTGTGGTTTGTCCTAAAATTGGTCAGCAGTTGGACTCACTGCATATACTCTAACAGTATAGCAGACTATCCTTTCTAATGTGAACATGCCGTACTTGTTACTGTGGCCCTGCTCTATGTGTCTTTAAACTCTTAGTGGGGTTTTTAGTAAAATTGGTCAGCCGTTGGACTCACTACATACCCTATAACTGTATAGCAGACTCTCTCATTTCTAAATGGAAGTTATCGATACTGTGACCCTGCTCTATGTGTCTTTAAATTCTTAGTGGGGTTTTCCCTAAAATTGGTCAGCCGTTGGACTCACTGTATACGCTATAACTGTATAGCACACTCTCTCCTTAGTAAATGGAATTTGTCGCTACTGTAGCCCTGCTCTATGTGTCTTTAAATTCTTAGTGGGGAATTTCCTAAAATTTGTCAGCCGTTGGACTCACTGCATACCCTATAACTGTATAGCAGGCTCTGTCCTTTCTAAATGGAATTTGTCATTACTTTGGACCTGCTCTATGTGTCTTTAAATTCTTAGTGGGGTTTTTCCTTAAAATTGGTCAGCAGTTGAACTCACTGCATACCCTATAACTGTATAGCAGACTCTTTACCTTCTAAATGGAATTTGTCGTTACGGTGGCCCTGCTCTATGTGTCTATAAATTCTTAGTGGGGTTTTTCCCAAATTTTGCCAGGCCTTGCAGTTACAGCATGGGCATTACCACTATAGGAGACTCGTTCCTTTATAATGGGAACATTTTTTTTCCTGAGACCCTCCTCTATGTCTCTTCAAAGGGGTATTGGGTTGCATCCAAATTTTTGGCAGCCCTTTCTGTCACTGGATATGCAATAACAGTATAGGAGACCCACTTTTTAACCCCTTAAGCCCCGCGGGTGGTTTGCACGTTAATGACCGGGCCAATTTTTACAATTCTGATCACTGTCAATTTATGAGGTAATTACTCTGGAACGCTTCAACGGATCCCCCTGATTCTGAGATTTTTTTTTTCGTGACATATTGTACTTCATGATTGTGGAAAAAATTCTTCGATATCACTTGCGTTTATTTGTGAAAAAAACAGAAATTTTTCGAAAATTTTGAAAATTTTGCAATTTTCAAAATTTGAATTTTTAAGCCCTGAAATCAGAGAGATATGTCACACAAAAGAGTTAATAAATAACATTTCCCACATGTCTACTTTACATCAGCACAATTTTGGAACCAAAATTTTTTTTTGTTAGGGAGCTATAAGGGTTAAAAGTTGACCAGCGATTTCTCATTTTTCCAACAAAATTTACAAAACCATTTTTTTAGGGACCACATCACATTTGAAGTCACTTTGAGAGGTCTTTATGACAGAAAATACCCAAAAGTGACACCATTCTAAAAACTGCACCCCTCAAGGTGCTCAAAACCACATTCAAGAACTTTATTAACCCTTCAGGTGCTTCATAGGAATTTTTTGAATGTGGAAGAAAAAAATGAACATTTAACTTTTTTCACAAAAATGTTACTTTAGACCCAATTTTTTTTATTTTCACAGGGGTAACAAGAAAAAATGGACCCCAAAATTTGTTGTGCAATTTCCCGTGGGCACACAGATACCCAATATTTGGGGAAAAAACACTGTTTGGGCGCACTGTAGGGCTCGGAAGGGAAGGAGCGCCATTTGACTTTTTGATTGTAAAATTTGCTTGAATAATTAGCGGACACCATGTTGCGTTTAGAGAGCCCCTGTGTGTCCAAACATTGGAGCTCCCCCGCAAGTGAACCCATTTTGGAAACTAGACTCCCCAAGGCACCTATCTAGATGCATAGTGAGCAGTTGCAACCCCCAGGTGCTTCACAAATTGATTCGTAAAAATGAAAAAGTGAAAAAAAAAAACACTTTTTCATTGTTACGAATCAATTTGCGAAGCACCTGGGGGTTCCAACTGCTCACTATGCATCTAGATAGGTGCCTTGGGGGGTCTAGTTTCCAAAATGGGGTCACTTGTGGGGGAGCTCCAATGTTTGGGCACACAGGGACTCTCTAAATGCAACATGGTATCCGCTAACAAATTGAATGGAAAATCGGCTCAAATTGTTAGTGGACACCACATTGCGTTTGGAGAGCCCCTCTGTGCCCAAACTTTGGAGCTCCCCCACAAGTGACCCCATTTTGGAAACTAGACCCCCCAAGGCACCTTTCTAGATGCATAGTGAGCACTTGGAACCCCCAGGTGCTTCACAAATTGATTCGTAATAATGAAAAAGTGAAAAAAAAAACACTTTTTCATTTTTACGAATCAATTTGTGAAGCACCTAGGGATTCCAAGTGCTCACTAAGCATCTAGATAGTTGCCTTGGGGGGTCTAGTTTCCAAAATGGGGTCACTTGTGGGGGAGCTCCAATGTTTGGGCACACAGGGACTCTCTAAATGCAACATGGTATCCGCTAACAAATTGAATGGAAAATCGGCTCAAATTGTTAGCGGACACCACATTGCGTTTGGAGAGCCCCTCTGTGCCCAAACTTTAAAGCTCCCCCACAAGTGACCCCATTTTGGAAACTAGACCCCCCAAGGCACCTTCCTAGATGCATAGTGAGCACTTGGAACCCCCAGGTGCTTCACAAATTGATTCGTAATAATGAAAAAGTGAAAAAAAACCCACTTTTTCATTTTTACGAATCAATTTGTGAAGCACCTAGGGGTTCCAAGTGCTCACTATGCATCTAGATAGGTGCCTTGGGGGGTCTAGTTTCCAAAATGGTGTCACTTGTGGGGGAGCTCCAATGTTCGGGCACACAGGGACTCTCTAAATGCAACATGGTGTCCGCGAACAATTTGAGCCGACAATTTGTTAGTGGATATCATGTTGCATTTGGAGAGTCCCTGTGTGCCCAAACATTGGAGCTCCCCCACAAGTGACCCCATTTTGGAAACTAGACCCCCCAAGGCACCTATCTAGATTCATAGTGAGCACTTGGAACCCCAGGTGCTTCACAAATTGACTCAAAAAAATGAAAAAGTGTTTTTTTTTTCACTTTTTCATTATTACGAATCAATTTGTGAAGCACCTGGGGGTTCCAAGTGCTCACTATGCATCTAGAAACGTGCCTTGGGGGGTCTAGTTTCCAAAATGGGGTCACTTGTGGGGGAGCTCCAAAGTTTGGGCACAGAGGGGCTCTCCAAACGCAATGTGGTGTCCGCTAACAATTTGAGCCGATTTTCCATTCAATTTGTTAGCGGATACCATGTTGCATTTAGAGAGTCCCTGCATGCCCAAACATTGGAGCTCCCCCACAAGTGACCCCATTTTGGAAACTAGACCCCCCAAGGCACCTATCTAGATTCATAGTGAGCACTTGGAACCCCAGGTGCTTCACAAATTGATTCATAAAAATGAAAAAGTGTTTTTTTTTTCACTTTTTCATTTTTACGAATCAATTTGTGAAGCACCTGGGGATTCCAAGTGCTCACTATGCATCTAGATAGGTGCTTTGGGGGGTCCAGTTTCCAAAATGGGGTCACTTGTGGGGGAGCTCCAATGTTTGGGCACACAGGGACTCTCCAAACGCAGCATGGCGTCCGCTAACAATTTGAGCCGATTTTCCATTCAATTTGTTAGCGGACACCATGTCGCGTTTGGAGAGCCCGTGATGTGCCTAAACAGTGGAGCTCCCCCACAAGTGTCCCCATTTTGGAAACTATACCCCTCAAGGATTTTATTAAGGTGTATAATGAACATTTTGAACCCAGAGGTACGGCACAGAATTTGTTTACATTAGGTCATCATATTGAATAAGTTGTCATTATTCTTGAGCGCAAGTGCTCGCTACTTGAGTTTGCATCGGGTACTCAGGTATGCACCATGTACAGCGTGTGCTCGAGTGACATGCTCGAGTCCCTGCTCCGCATGTTTCACGGTTATTAGACACCCAAAAAAAAAACATGCGGGGATCGCTCGTGCATGGCAGGCAATCCCCGTAAAGTTTTTTGGCCGCGAAGCATATGGGGCAGAGACTCGAGCATGTCACTCAAATACCCACGATACTCAATGCATACCAGAGCACCCGATGCAAACTCAAGTAGCGAGCACTTGCTCTCAACACTAGTCGCCATATCGTCATCTTTTTTTCATACTTTTGAAAAAAATCCCAACCCCAGCCCTAACCCTAGCACAACCCTAGCCCCAGCACAACCCTAGCCCCAGCACAACCCTAGCCCCAGCACAACCCTAGCCCCAAACCCAGCCCTAACCCTAGCCCAATCCTAACTCAAGAGTTTATTTTTGACGCCGTTCCTTGTGCGGTATAAGTGATTAGACGATTTTATTTTTCGGGTCGGTGTGACTACAGCAATGCCAGAATCATATGAGGTTTTTATGACTGACAGCTGTCACACACTAAAAGACGCATTTTTTGTAAAATCTAGTTTTTGCATCGCCATATTTTGAGAGCTATAATTTTTTCAGATTTTGGCAGACAGTCATGTGATGGCTCGTTTTTTGTGGGATGACTTGACGTTGTTATTGGTGCCATTTTCAGGTACGTGACATTTTTTGATCGCTTTCTATTCCGATTTTTGGGAGGCAGAATAAAAAAAAAACAACAATTCAGGAATTTTTTTTTTTTTTTTTTTATTCTGTTCCGCGTGTGGTAAAATTGATGAGGTAGCTTTATTCTTCGGGTCAGTACGTTTACAGCGGTACCACATTTGTATCATTTTTCTATGTTTTGGCGCTTATACACAATAAAAGCTATTTTATAGAAAAAAATATTTTTTAGTATCGCTTTATTCTGAGAGCAATAACTTTTTTATTTTTCGGCTGATGGAGCTGTATGGCAGCTTGTTTTTTGCGGGACGAGATGCCGTTTTCAGCAGTATCATTTTTCTTTATATGCGTCTTTTTGATCGCGTGTTATTCCACTTTTTGTTTGGCGGTATGGTGATAAAGCATTGTTTTTTGTTTCGGTTTTTTTTTTTTTTTTTTACCGTGTTCACTGAAGGGGTTAACTAGTGGGACAGGTTTATAGGTCAGGTTTTTCCGGACGCGGTGATACCAAATATGTGTACTTTTATTGTTTTTTTTTTATTTTTTTTATAATAATATTTATTGATGGGTACATTATATTTTTATTTTTGGTGTATTATTTTTTTATAATATTTTTGCACATTTTTTTTTTTTTTTTTTCCACTTTCACACAGTTTATACACTTTATTACTTTGTCCCACTCTGGGACTTTCACTTTTTTTTTTTCTGATCGCCTGCATGGCACAGGAATGGAGCACCATCCCTATGCCATGAAGGCTGTCAGAAATGCACAGTGTGAAGATTGCTTGGAGATGCACTGCGCATGTCCAAGCAATCTTCCTGCTCTCTGGTGACCCGGATGTTGTCATGACGACATCGGGTCGTCATGGCAACACCCGGGAAGCCTTTGCAGACTGCGCTGGAAGCCGGAAGAGGAGGTGAGTATCGCCGATCACCTCCCTTTGCCCCCGCAATGCCGCTATCGACTTTGATCGCAGCATCGCGGGGGTTAATGTGCTGGGAGCGGTGCAGGACCGCTCCCTGCACATAGTACCGGGTGTCAGCTGTGACAATCAGCTGACACCCGGCGGCGATCGCGCCCGCACAGCCTGTGTGCGCGCGCGATCGCGATGACGTACTAATACGGGTCTGGCTCTTAAGTCCCAGGGCATAGACGCGTATTAGTACGTCAGATGTTATTAAGGGGTTAATAATGGGAACAACAAAGCATAGCCGGCTGATGGCTCTCTATCAATAGCGAGTGCCGACTGCTGGCCTTTTAAGAATAGAAAGGGCCGTCTCATGGCCCTATAAAATTAGGCTTTATGACTTTCACAGTCCCTCCATCATAAATAAAACAAGATGTGTCTGATCATGTGTCACACACCACATTGCCAGATAAGGTTGTAAAATGATAAAATGACATTTCCTGGTGAATGCATTTGTCTTAAAAAATAACGTAAAAAAAACAAAACAATAGGATCTTTCTTTAGTATAAAAATCAGCGGCACCAATTTAACCTCAATGTAATCACATTGTTCAGCTCATGCACCTCCTCCTACATCTCCGAAATGACCACATCAGTCAAAAACTGACAGCACTGCAACACTGTCTTGGTCAAGCGGCAACAGTCTGTGCTGAAGATAACTTGCTTAATGCTTAATTGACAAACCGCCCAGCGCTGCAGAGTTGTTGAAAGCTGTAACACAGCAACCTGATCTGTGGCTCTCACCGCTGAACATACAGCCAGGCATGGTCGTGTGTAACAATGGGCGGAACCTGGTGAAGGAGAAATGACAGCCGGAGTAGAATGCCATTCCTTTCACCGTGCTAAATACAACTCTCAGCAAAAAAAGCTGTGGACTGGCTCCGTACTGTCCCTGGCCACATACACCTGTCCACGTGTTGGTAGTTAGGTGGTCCTTCCCAGTAAGTGCACTGGGGAGGGCATGGGTAATGTTTTGGGACCCATGCTTGTGGAAGGCGGAGACGATACCGGGAGAAATAGTGGAGGCTGGGGACCGAGTATGGACACCCGGCCTCCGCCAGCATGAGGTTATGAAAAGCTTCCACCTCACGAGCCTAAAAGGCCATATTTCAAGTGAAAGCAGCCCTAGAGGACTTCCTGGGAGAAATGACAGCTGTGTAGATATTGTTTCCCAAGTCCTTTCACCAAGCTAAAGAATATGGCTGTGGTGGAATTCAACTCAGCAAAAAAAGCTGTTGACTGGTTCCATACCGTCCCTGGCCACATTCACCTTTCCACGTGTTTGTGGTTAGGCAGTCCTTCCCAGTAAGTGCACTCGGAGGGCACGGGTAATGTTGTGGGACCCTTGCTTGTGGAAGGCGGAGACGAAACCGGGAAAAAAAATGGCGACTGGGGACCGAGTATCGATACCCAGGCTCTGCCGTTATAAGATTGTGGACATCTTCCACCTCCACGAACCTAAAAGGCCACATTTCAAGTGCAAGCATCTGCCCAGAAATCTGGCACTTTAGTGTTGCGGCCTGTTTGGCTGGCTGTATGCTTGCGCTTGCATTCCAAGTAACAGAAAACTAAGCAGATGGTGGCCTCTATCATCATCATGGCCTCACCTCTGTAATATGAACTCTCCTGAAGGAGAATCCAGGACCCACCGGAGGAGTCTCCGGTTCTCTGGTGGGCCCGTCCAACCCTGCCGAGAAGCAGCCCTGGCTAAGAAAAGTGTGGGGGAAGGTTCCCGGACACTCTATGGCTGCTTTTTTAATGTGGATTGGACATGCTTATACATGTTATTTCTTAAACCGCATTGCAGATCAGGCCATTGTCGAACTCTGTATTCATGAAATTAAATGCGCAGACAAAGATGTTCGTGTGTCAAAGCACCACCGACAAGTGCGAGTAGTTGATGTTAGACGGGCTGCCATTGCTTCTGCAACAAGCTGCATTAGAGGACTTCCTGGGAGAAATGACACCCAGGGTAGATAAGGTTTCCCTCTATGCCAGTCCTTTCACCAAGCTAAATACACCTCTCTCTCCGTACCATCCCACACCACATTCACTAAAATGCTCGGGTACTCATTGCTCTGGTCAAGCAAATTGGAATACTTGAGTGCTCGACCCGAGCAACGAGCCCAATGTAAGGCTATGGGAAACCGGAGCATTTTTCAGGCAGCTCCCCCCGCGACGGTGTGCGAGGGCCTAAAAATTGCACAAATCGATGGGAACAGTGCTCAAATGACATGGGAACAGCATGGGGAAGACCCCTGGAAGCATTTCTGACTCCCAGGTCCCTGCTGTCAACAATGTTGTCAGAGTATTACGCCACTTTTACGGACTCACAATAAAACATACAAAAATGAAACCAAAATGGATTTTCCTGGAAGTAAGTTAAGGAACATCCTTTTCAGGGTAATGACTTGTATATAAGGCAAAATAAATAACCAAAAACAAAAATGCTCCTCCACACCTTGGGCTATGTTCACCCGTAGCGTTTTTGATGCGTTTTTTGCACTTTTGCATTGCTTTCAACCAAGACAAATGCATTCACCTGGAAATATCATTTTAACATTTTACAACCTTATCTGGCCATGTGGTGTGTGACACATCATCAGACACATGCATACAGTGCTGAAATGGGAACAACATGGGGAAGACCTCTGGAAGAATTTCTGACTCCCAGGTCACTGCCTAAAAGTTTGCCCATAATAAGTGATCCTTGGCGCATGCGAAGATGCCTTCCACCATGCACCTCAGTGAATATGAATAGCGGTACCAGAGAGCCAATAACAGGGCAAAAATATTAAAAGGACTGATTTATTAATACACGCAACGCGTTTCGGTGGACACAGCCACCTTCATCAGATGAAGGTGGCTGTGTCCACCGAAACGCGTTGCGTGTATAAATAAATCAGTCCTTTTAATATTTTTGCCCTGTTATTGGCGCTCTGGTACCGCTATTCATATTCACTGATTGTCCTTTTCCCCCTGTTGGGGTGCGGAAGAGCTGCCTTTAATGTATTGTTCTTTCACCTGTGGGAGGAATTTAATTAGAATTACTACCCTGGTTTTCTAAGCTGTGCTGCCCTAACCCCTCTGGAACGCTGCCGGGGGTGTTGGTGAAGCTGGGCGTCTATCTCGGCGTTACATGCTACTAACTTGACCACGTGATCCACCACCGAGAGATCAGGATCTGTGAACGCCGCTGGAAATAGATGACAGCCACCAACAGAGCGGAGCTTGTGGAGCTTTACACTGGGGTTGTGCAGAGGTGCACAACTTCATAAGGTTAGTAGCCATCCCCACACCCCTCTAACAATTGTAATACTGAGTCACCCATTGCGCCTTGTTCTCTCCTCTCTTTCCACCATGCACCTGTCTTTGCAGACTTGCAACAATCACCGTTCACGTCCTTGTCCCAGTGCAGAATTCAGTTGTCCCTACCCCATTCCTTGGAATGCAAGCGCAAGTATGCAGCCAGCCACCCACCCACCCACAAGCTGAAATACTATACTGCCAAATTTTTGACAGCTGCTTGCACTTGAAATGTGGCCTTTTAGGGTCATGGAGGCAGAAGCTTTTCATAACCTCATGTCGGCGGCGGCCGGGTGTCCATACTCAGTCCCCAGCTGCTACTGTTTCTCCCGGTGTCATCTCCGCCTTCCACAATCACGGGTCCCACAACATTACCCGTGCCCTCCCCAGTACACTTAGTGCGAAGGACCGCCTAACCACAAACACGTGGACAGGTGAATGTGGCCAGGGACGGTACGGAGCCTGTCCACAGCTTTTTTTGCTGAGTTGTATTTCACCAAAGCCATATTCTTTAGTTTGGTGAAAGGACTTGGGAAACCATATCTACCCAGCTATCATTTCTCTCAGGAAGTCTCCTAAAGCTGCTTTCACTTGAAATGTGGCCTTTTAGTCTCATGGAGGCGGAAGCTTTTCATAACCTCATGCCGGCGACGACCGGGTGTCCATACTCGGTACCCAACCTCCACTATTTCTCCCGGTATTGTCTCCGCCTTCCACAAGCACGGGTCCCACAACATTACCCGTGCCGTCCCCAGTGCACCTAATGGGAAGGACCTCCTAACCATAAACACGTGGACAGGTGAATGTGGCCAGGGACGATACGGAGTCAGTCCACAGCTTTTTTTGCTGAGAGTTGTATTTAGCTCAGTGAAAGGACTGGCATAGAGGGAAACCGTATCTACCCTGGGTGTCATTTCTCCCAGGAAGTCCTCTAATGCAGCTTGTTGCAGGAGCAATGGCAGTCCGTCCAACATCACCTCGCACTTGTCGGTGTTGCTTTAACACACGAACATCTTTGTCTGCGCATTTAATTTCATGAATACAGAGTTGGACAATGGCCTGATCTGCAATGCGGTTTAAGAAATAACATGCATAAGCATGTCCAATCCACATTAAAAAAGCAGCCACAGAGTGTCCGGGAACCTTCCCCCACACTTTTCTTAGCCAGGGCTGATTCTCGACAGGGTTGAACGGGCCCACCAGAGAACCGGAGACTCCTCCAGTGGGTCCTGGCTTCTCCTTCATGAGAGTTCATAGTGCCGAGGTGAGGCCATGATGATGATAGAGGCCACCATCTGCTTAATTTTCTGTTACTTGGAATGCAAGCGCAAGTACGCAGCCAGCCACCCACCCACCCACAGGCCGCAACACTAAAGTGCCAGATTTCTGGGCAGCTGCTTGCACTTGAAATGTTGCCTTTTAGGCTCGTGGAGGCAGAAGCTGTCCACAACCTTATGGCGGCGTCGGATGAGCATCCATACTAGGTCCACAGCCGCCATTATTTTTCACGGTATCGTCTCCGCCTTCCACAAGCACGAGTCCCACAACATTAACCGTGCCCTCCCCAGTGCACTTACCGGGAAGGACAGCCTAACCACAAACACGTGGACAGGTGAATGTAGCCAGGGACGGTACGGAGCCAGTCCACAGCTTTTTTTGCTGAGTTGTATTTCACCACAGTCATATTCTTTAGCTTGGTGAAATAACTTGGGAAACCATTTCTACCCAGCTGTCATTTCTCCCAGGAAGTCCTCTACAGCTGATTTCACTTGAAATTTGGCCTTTTAGGCTCGCGGAGGCGGAAGCTTTTCATAACCTCATGCCGGCGGTGGCCGGGTGTCCATACTCGGTCCCCAGCCGCCACTATATCTCCCGGTATCGTCTCCGCCTTCCACAAGCACGGGTCCCACAACATTGCCCGTGCCCTCCCCAGTGCACTAACTGGGAAGGACCGCCTGACCACAAACACGTGGACATGTGAATGTGGCCAGGGACAGTACGGAGCCAGTCCACAGCTTTTTTTGCAGAGAGTTGTATTTAGCTCGGTGAAAGGAATGGCATAGAGGGAAACCTTATCCACTCCGGCTGTCATTTCTCCATCACCAGGTTCTGCCCATTGTCACACACGACCATGCCTGGCTGTATGTTCAGCGGTGAGAGCCACAGATCTGGCTGCTGTTACAGCTTTCAACAACTCTGCAGCGCTGGGCGGTTTGTCAATTAAGCATTTAGCAAGTTTTCATCAGCACAGCCTGTTGCCGCTTGGCCAAGGCAGTGCTGCAGTTTTGTCAGCTTGTGACTGATGTGGTCATTTCGGAGATGGAAGAGGAGGTGCAGGAGCTGAGCAATGTGATTACATTGAGGTTAAATTGGTGACGCTGTTTTTTATACTAAAGAAAGCTCCTTTTGTTTTGGGTTTTTTACGTTATTTTTTAAGACAAATGCATTCACTGGGAAATGTCATTTTAACATTTTACAACCTTATCTGGCAATGTGGTATGTGACACATCAACAGACACATCCTGTTTTATTTTTGATGGAGGGACTGTGAAAGTCATAAAGCCTATTTTTATAGGGCCATCAGACTGCCCTTATTATTCTTAAAAGGCCAGTAGTCGGCCCTCGCTATTGTTAGAGAGCCATTAGCCGGCTATGCTTTGTTGTTCCCATTATTAACAAGTGGGTCTACTATACTGTTATTGCGTATCCAGTGACTGCAAGGGCTGCCAAAAATTTGGACGCAACCCAATACTCCTTTGAAGAGACATATAGGAGGGTCTCTGTAAAAAAACGTTACCATTAAAAAGGAACGGGTCTCCTATAGGGGTAATGCCCATGTTGAGACTGCAAGGGCTGCCAAAAGTTGAGAAAACCCCACGAAGAATTTAAAGACACATAGAGCAGGGCCACATTAATGACACATTCCTTTTAGAAAGGAGAGAGTCTGCTATACAGTTATAGGGTATGAAGTGAGTCAAACGGCTGACCAACTTTAGGAAAAACCCCACGAAAAAATTAAAAACACAGAGGAGGGCCACATTAACAAGTACGACATGTTCCCAATAGAAAGGAGAGGGTCTGATATACAGTTATAGGGTATGCAGTGAGTCCAACAGCTGACCAAATTTAGGAAAAACCCCACTTAGAAATTAAAGACACAAAGAGTAGGGCCACAGTAATGACAAATTCCCATTAGAGAGGAGAGAGTCTCCCATAGTGTTGGCCTATGCAGTGAATGCAAGAGCTGCCAAAAATTTGAGGCACTTCAATGCCTCTTGGAAGAGAAGCGGAGGAGTGCATCATAAAAAAGTGTTCCCATTAGAAAGGAGCGGGTCTCCTATACTTGTACTTCCCATTCGCTAACTGTATGGGCTGGCAAACGTTTACCCCTGAGTGTACATAGTGTATAAAAAATTTTTTTACAGGCATCATAAACACCCTTTAAAAAAATTATGTGGGTGTTGCATCACGGACCACTGTCACCCTGGTGATATGGTGGTGGAGGATGAGTAGAAGGAGGAGGACAAGAGCAATTAGCCAAAATCAGGAAGCGTATACCCATGTGTGGGTGTAAGTAGGTGCATGGGAAAACACCTTCCAAGTAAAGACACTGGATTTGAGTTTATGCTACCCTACTATCATTCGGTGGTGTTGAGACATCTGGCCCTATCCAGCCCTTGTTCATTTTTATAAGAATCAGCCTGTCAGCATTTTCAGTTGACAGTCGGATGCGCTTATCAGTTTTATGTCCAACAGCGGCACTAAAAATCCCCTCTAATACCACGCTGGCGGCACGACAGGCCAAGACCTTCAAGCCATATAGAGCCAGTTCATTCCAGGTATACCAGCTTGGATGCCCAATAATTATAAGGCACAGCGGAATCACGGAGGACGTTGATACAGTCGGCAAGGTACTCCCTCAGCATCTTCCCAAACTTTGCACTCCTTGTGAGAGTACCCAGCGCCTCAGGGCCTGTGCCATGGGAGGGTCTGAGAAAACTCTCTCAGAACTTTGACAGTGTTCCCCTGCCCCATTTTTGTAGACCATTCCCCCTCAGGAATAAGAGATATAAAATTATCCTTGTAGCGTGGGTCTAGAAGTGTCACCAACCAGTAATGACTGTTACCCAAAATTTTGAGAACGCGAGGGTCATGGGAAAGGCAGCGTAACATAAACTCAGCCATGCGTGCCAGACTACTAACAGGCAAGACTACCATGTCTTCACCAAGAGGATGGCTGACCATGCTCTCCTCCTCCTCCTCCTCCTCTCTGTCCTCTGGACATCCATGCTGAACAGAAGGTATGACAGTTGTGCAGGTAGTACCATCTATAGTGCATGAAACTAGCTCTTGCCCTTTCTCCTCCTCCTCTTCCTCATTGTCACCCAATCCTCGTTGGGATGAGATGAGGTTTGGCTGTGTGTAATCACCCTGTATGGTACCTTTCTCCATCTCTTCGTGCTGCGCCTGCAATGCATCCTCTTTGATTGTGAGCAAAGAACATTTCAGAAGACAGAGAAGCGGGATGGTGACGCTAATTATGGCGTCATCGCCGCTCACCAGATTCTAGCCATTGTCACACACGACCATGCCTGGCTGTAGGTTCAGCGGTATGAGCCACAGATCTGCCTGCTATTTCAGAGCTGTCCACAACTCTTCAGCATTGTGCAGTTTGTCACCTAAGCATATCAGCTTCAGCACAGCCTGTTGCCGCTTGGCAGAGGCAGTGCTGCAATGCTTCCAGCTTGTGACTGATGTGGTAATTTTGGAGATGGAGGCTGAAGAGGAGGAGGAGGCTGAGAAGGATGAGGTGCCGGAGCTGCAGGCTGCGAGGGCAACCCTGATTGACCTAGGGCCCACAATCCTTGGCGTCTGGAGGACGTGTTCCGTCTCAAGGTCTAACTGGGTCCTGGTTTCCTCTATGCTAACCCAGTGTGCCGTCAGCGAGATGTACCGTCCCTGCCCACAAGCACTTTTCCACATATCCGTGGTTAGGTGGACTTTCCCGGTAGCTGCGTTGTTGAGGGCACAGCTAATGTTTTGGGACGCGTGCTTGTGTAATGCTGGGATGGCACTCTGGGAGAAATAGTGGCGGCTGGGGACCGAGTACCGAGGGACGGCCGCCACCATCAGATTGCGAAATGCTTCTGTCTCCACGAGCCTAATCAGTCGTGAAATGTGAGAATTTAGTAGTGTGGCCGGTGGTGCGCTGCCTGCATATTTGTGCTTGCTTTCCAAGGACTGGGGTATGGACAACTAAACCCTGCGCTGCAACAAGGACATGAACGTGCTTCCTGATGGTGCTACTTGAGAGTACGCAAGGACAGGTGCAGGGCAGGAGGCATCTTCGCATGCACCATGGACGGGGGATTGGCTTGCATGCACAACAGTGGAAGAAGCAATGGTGCCACCTACAGACACTGTTCCTGGACCCTGGAGTTCGGCCCACAAAGTCGGGTGCTTTGCTGCCATGTGCCTGATCATGTTGGTGGTGGTCAGGATGGTCGTTTTGCCACCCCTGCTGATGCTGGCCTGTCATGTGGTGCAAATGGCCTTTTTGGTGTTATCGGCAGAGTCTTTAAAAAACAACCAGACTCATGAAGACCTAACAGTTGTACTGGCAACTTCCTTTGTTTTGGTGTTACGGGGAATAGTTGCCTGCCTTCTGTCTGCGGCTACCACACTGCTTCTTCCCACCTGTTGGCGTGCTCTGCCTCTCTCCTCCTGTGTGCTGCTGTCCTCACTCTGCATGTCCTCCTGCCATGTTGGGTCAGTTGCTATATCATCCACCACCTCGTCTTTCACTATCGCCTTTGTGTTACCGTGGCTGCTCAAATATTTGGGCATCGCTACACGCGATCTCCTCTTTCCCCTCTTCAAGTGGACGGGGCAAGAGGCCAAAATCTATAAATGGAAAAGTGGTGTGCTGTGGTCCCCTAGGAATTGGGACAGTTAGGTAAGGCGAGAAGATGTGGGTGTTTGTTGTGGGACAATTTCAGCTTGCCCATGGCCTTGTCCTCGGCCTCTGCATGCACCATCACCATCAAGTCCAGTTCCCCGTCCCTTGCAACGTGCCTTGCCCAATTTAAAAGGAGGACAGTATCTTCCACGCTCACTACAAATGACTGAGTTTGGGGTGAACTTATTGGTGATCCGTGTGACGGAGACACACATATAAGCAGACTTAGATGTGATCCGTGTGATGGAGAACACTGAGTTTTAAATACCTGGCCTGTAGGTAAGTAGTATGAACAGCAAAGTGCTGTGAATTGCTTCACTGGCACACTAAAGGAAATTTTTAATGGAGGCCAGAAATGGCAGTATTTTCTGACAACATATATGTGATCCGTTTGATGGGGAAAACATGGTTTTAAATAGCTGGATTTCAATCGTTGTAACATGGAAAGGACCTGGCTGTATTCTGCAGTGCCAACAAGCAAATGGCGCAGAAAAACGGTGTTCTCTGGATTGCTTTTTAAGCAAATAATGAGGATTAAGATCCAAAGAAAAGTATTCCAGGCCCCTGAGACATGGGCCTTTGAATTGAAATATCTAACAGCAGCAGAAGGCAGAATTGAAATGGAGCCTCTTGAGCTATATACCCTGCCTGCCTGCCTATATACACTGCCTGCCTGATATCTCTGCAGATGATTTAGCTAGTCCTCAAAAGGACTGTTTGTTAAGATGGATATGTGTAATGTACGGTTTTTCTCCCTACACTACCTAATACACAAGCAAATTTCTCCCTGACTCAGCAGCACCTCTCCCTACACTGTCTGATTCTGTAGTGACTGTGACGAGCATGGTGGCGCCAGGTTTGATATAGACCTGATGACGTTGTGCGGCCAGCCATTCACTGTAATGCCACAACTAACATGACCACGGCATTACAGTGAGTGTCAGGCAATCCCTGCATGTTGATTGGCGCTCTAAAGAGCGACAAACATGCAGGGAGGGGACCAGAGCTCCCGCCGAGGAACCCCGGAAATACTCGGCGAGCGCCGAGCATCTCGAGCAGTGAGATGATCAGGCGAGCACCGAGCAGTAGCAAGCATGCTCGCTCATCACTACTCAACACCCATCACTAATACTAAAGGAGTTAAGTAAAGAGAATACTAAATATAAATATAATATAAATCTAATAATAAAAAGAAATACATATATTCCTTAACTTTTTCTCACCTGTTTAACTAGACTGGTTTCCAACATGCCACAACAATACTATGGGCTGTGTTCGCAATTTGCTTTCCTGTACATACTAGAGACAAGCGGATCGATGAGCGGAGAATTACGTTCTAGTCAAATTTGCTAGAACATAATTCCATGATTTCAAGCAATCGGTGAATTTATTCACGGTTTTCAATTAAAAAAATGCCCAGCGCCATTTCACACATGCTGCATACTCAGCAGTCATGTCAGCACAGGTTTCCCCATAATGCCCTGCAGCAATCTGATCGCTTGTTATAACACAGCCAATATGTGGGACTTCACAGGCAGTGTAAAAGTAATATTACTTTTAAACCAAAATTCTATGAATTCTCTAAATTAAATTTTCTGTAAAAGAAAATATATTTCAGGGCAGAGGAACTGGCTTATTAAATCCTTCAACAATGAGTGATTTTCCGCTTTTTCTTTTTAGTTTTTTCCTCCCCTTTTTCCAAGAGAAATATTTTTTTTTAATACAAAGAGCTGCATGAGGGCCTATTTTGGGGGGACAAATTCTACTTTTGAATAACTCCATAAATTTTATCATGTGATGCCCTAAGAAGTGGGAAAAAAAATTCCAAGCGAGTGAACATTGCAAAAAAAAGTGCAATTTCACAATTGTTTTTATTTATTTAATTTTTTTATTTACCATGTTTTCTATATGACAATGTCATTCTGTAGGTCAGTTTGATTATGTAGATACCAAGCATGTATAGATTTGTTTTTATTTAAGTAATGAAAAAAATCATTAAAAAAAAAAATTGTTTTCTGAAACCCATAGTGCTTTAAATTTTTGGGATAATGTGCTGTGTGAAGGTTTATTTTTGTGCCCTGAGCAGACGTTTTTACTGATGCTATTTTAGGATAGGTATGATTTTAGATCGCCTATTATTGCATTTTATTCCAATAATGCAGTGGCCAAAAAATCGTAATTCGGGAGTTGCCATTTTTTCTCATTGCGCCATTTACCGACAAGATTAATTTATTATATATTTTGGTAGATCAAACTTTTATAAATGCAGCAATACCAAATATGTGTATTTATTATTATTATTATCATTAATATGATTATTATTAATATTGTTTTATTTCACATAGGGGCAAAAGAGAAGTGATTTGAACTTTTTTCAAACTTTTTATTGTATTTAATAGTTCCCTTAAGAGCTTTTTCACATGTCTTGATATTTCCGGTACTGTACTTGATATATCCGGAGATATGTCCATGTGTCCGTGTGCACCTGTGTGGCACACGTGTGGCACACATGTGACAACCGTTTGCCACATTAGGGGCACACGTAACAGGCGTCTGGAAATCAGCAAACACTTTGTGCTGTTCCCAAGTGCCAGGTGCTAAACGCTGCCCTCATCATTGTTCCCTGCTGGCGTTGTGATCAGCACCAGCAGGGACAATGATGAGAGCAGTAGTGTCTGCTCCCGCAGTTTCCAGCTGTAAAAATAAGAATAAAATGAAAAAAACATTATACTCACCTGTCCTAAGTATCCCCCACTGTAATCCATGCAACCGATCACGCCGAGGAGCCGGGGAGAATGTCCTTTCACCCACTGCGCGCAGGTCCGGGGCCCACTCACTGCAGTGTGTAATTCTCCTCGGCTCCTCAGCGTGATCGGTCTCATGGAATACAGCAGGGGGACACTTAAGACCGGTGAGTATAAGGTTTTTTTAATTTTGTTCTTATTTTTACAAATGGACACTGCGAGAGCACACACTACTACTCTCATCATTGTCCCTGCTGGTGCTGATCGCAATGCCACCAGGGAACAATGATAAGGGCAGTGTACAGCACATGATGCTTGGGAACAGCGTGAACTGTACCGCTGATTCCCAAGTGCCGGAACATGTCATAGAGATGACACACGGATGTCATCCATGTGTCATCAGTGTGGGACATTTTGCGGCCCATGCAACGGGTAAAAACGGACATGTGCACAGACCCATTCATTTGTAAGGGTCAACATGTGTCAGTGTCTCCAGTATCTGTGGAAACTGTCACCACACGTACCAAACACACTGACGTGTGATTGAGCCCTTAAGGACATGAAGCTGCAATCATCTGATTGCTTTTGCTAAACATAGCAGTGCAAAATCACAATCTCCGATGAATGCCAGCTAATTGTTGGCTTTCACAGGAGTATCGCAATGACAGGCACAGTCCTCTGCAGACCCCCTGCTGTCATGGCAACCCATCGGCACCACATGATCAAATCATTGGCAGGGCGATGGGATGGTGGATTGCCTGTGCATGGTAAATATTGCTGTCAGATATTGACAGCAGCATTTAACAAGTTAACAGCCCTGGGCAGAGCTCCCTGCCTCCCACGGCTGGTGTGCGAGCCTGCATCAAAGTTGGGGACACGAACTTTGATGTAAATGCACTAATTAATACAAAACAGTAATTAATAGGGAAACATGAGCTGCATGATTGGTAAAGCTTTTGCACAGTGAATGGTTGCTAATCACATTTATAACCAAGCAACCACTATTCACTTCCTCTAGAATAAATACTTTCTCAAGTATTCATCTCCTTCGCAGGGCAGGTCAGAAAGAGAAAATTTGTTGGAAAGCACCGAATTGCTTTAAAAATCTATTTTTTTTGTTTTATTCCTTAAGTACAATTTTCAATGGCAGCAGGTCATCTCAACTGATGAATGAAAAGTTGAAATATTTGGCTTTTACAGAAAGCAATTTGTTCACTGAGAGATGAATATTGGTACAATAATGAACCTCTGCGGGTAACAGTGAAGCATGGTGGAGACTCTTTGCAAGTTTGGGACTTCATTGCAACAAATGGATTTTGGGCATTTGTCAGGTGTTTCAATCCTGAGCAATACAAGCATACTTTGCTTTCATGCAATACCTTCAGGGTAACGTCTCATCAGCTCTAAATTTATTCTGCTGCAGAATTACAACCCCAAACACACAGCAAATGTTATTAAGAATGATCTTGAACATAAATATGAACAAGAAAGAAATTATATGGCCCTCATCTGTCTGGGATTATTAGAAGAGATAGAAGGATTTGTGCAAATCTACATCCACAGAAGATCTGTGGTTATTAGAGATGATTGAATATTTTTAAATTTTAATCTGTTGGATTCAGTGAATTTTTTTTTTACATTTGATTTGCAGTCGGGAATCTTAATACTGCAAAATCTCTAATTTCTCAGAAAAGACATATGTTACAATGTACTCTAAGGTCTTCTAGGGCTGTATTGAGTCTCATAAGCCTTTTTAACAAAAACATGGCCTTAGTAGTATCAAAGTGACCTCAACATATTTAGTTACGGGTGACTGGTGATAATTTGTGTTGTGCGATTGTGCTCGGATAAGCCTTCAACTGAGCACCCTCGAGTCTTAACCAACTAGCTTCGGCGTTCACGCAAAATATGTTCACGTTGCCGAGGCTACATGTCTCACATGCAGCCATGGTGACGTGAACATATTTTGCGAGCATGCCAAAGAAACTTGTTTAGGACTTGAGCGTGCTCAGCTAAAGTCTTATCCGAGCATGTTCACGCAACACTAGTGGTAACCATTGGAAATGACTCATACAGTAAGAGGAAATGAATTAAAAAAAATCTCAGAAAAATAATCAGCCTTACCAACATCAGGTCAGACTACCAATGCATTGGATGCAGTAGACCCCCATGATAAAGACATGGGCAGCACAGGTGCAAAATAGTGATGAAACAACCAGTCATGAAGCTCATCTACAACATCCTGTTGTTTCTTTTTCTGTGATGTTTTTGTAACTATTTCTTTTGTGATGTGCAAGCATTTTCTACGTGCATTTTTTAATACTAGGCAAAAATGAAATGGTAGGTTTTTGAGTGATTGCTTCATCAGTATTTTGTACCTGTGCCTTTATCATGGACGTCTACTAGTGCATTGATATTCTGACATGGTGTCGGTAAGGCTATTTCTTTTTCTGTAATGTAGTAATGTATTTTAGTAAACTTTGGTACCCAACAGCCTGTTTGATGAAACACACCACATTTAGACTTATCATGTTTTTTTATTAAAAATGATGTCCAGAAATTACCCATCTTAGGGTATGTGCACATAACAACTTTTAGACATGTGTAAATCTGTCAAGCTTTTCAGGACCAAGATGATTCAGGACACACCATTTTTTTTGTCCTGAATTGTCTTTTTTACCATTTTTTTGTTTGTTTTTGCGACATCTTTGGGATACACAAATACAGTCCTAGGCATCGTTATTGGCACCCATAAAGTTTAAGCACATAATGTGGAATATCTCCTGAAAAAAATGAATCAATTGAAACAGTTTTTTTGTATAGAGTACTCGTGTTAAATACAAAAGAGCAAATGATAAACAATAATTTAAAACAAAAAACAATGGCAAGGAAAAATAGAAAGACCTAAAGCTTGCTGTGTAACTGGTATTTGAACCTTTTACATTAATTTAGTATGGAAACACATTTCGATTCGCCTGTGTTAAATCACAAAAGAGATTCACCTATGATTAATTGTTGGTGCCCATGTGACTTGAATTAGCCAATGAACGATGACTTCAGTGTTTTAAAAAGCCACATAGTAGGTCCTGTTCTTTTATCACAATGGTGAAGACACAGGAGCTACCTGAGGACAACAGAACTTCTATCATTAGCAAATACAAGACCTCCAAATGGTATAAGGCCATCTCCAAAGACTTTTATATCCCAGTTTCAAAAGTGAATAATGTTACTAAGAAGTTTGCCAAGCAATTTTCCAAGCATAGAACCAACAAGAACCTCCCTGGACGTGAGGAAAGAGGAAAATTTATAAGAGATGTCTTCAAAGATTAGTGCAAATGGTGTAAAAAAACACCACGTCAAACATCCAAAGACTTGAAGGCCAACCTGGAACAGTCTGGGGTCATGGTTTCAACAAGTACCTTACGCCGCACACAAAATCAAGCAGAGCTTTATGGGCGAAGGCCAAAGAAGGAACCATTGCTGAAGAAAAGACATAAAAAGGAACGATTGATCTTTGCCAAAGAGTACATTGACAAACCACAATGCTTCTGGGCAAATGTTCTGTGGACAGATAAAACAAAAATAGAACTTTTTGGCGATGCAAAGCAGTAGTTTGTTTACAGACACCACAATGAAGCTTTTAAGGAAAAGAACACCTTACCAACAGTTAAGCATGGTGGAGGATCCATAATGCTGTGGGGTTGCTTAGCTGCATCTGGTACTGAAGGCCTTGACCAAATCACCAGAATTATGAAATCAGAAAATTATCAAGAGATTTTAGAGCGAAATGTCCTACTCAGTGTAAGAAAACTTGGTTTGAGTCGAAGATCATGGGTCCTCCAGAAAGACAATGACATAAAGCACACATCCAAAAGTACACAAGAATGGTTGAAAAATGGACTGTTTTAAAATGACCAGCAATGAGTCCTGATCTCAATACCATTGAAAATCTTTGGGGTCAGCTGAAATCTGCTAATGGGAAAAAGAATCCTGCAAAAATTCAAGAGCTTGAACAAACTTCAAAGGAAGAGTGGGAGAAAATTCCTGCTGAGAAGTGCAAGAAGCTTATAGATGGCTACAACAAATGTTTGGAGGCTGTCAGCAATGCCAAAGGGTGTTCAACTAAGTATTAATTAGAGGTGCCTTTAATTGCTGCACATGCTCTTATTCTGTTTCTTCTTTGAAATTGCAACATGAAAGTTGAAAAACAATGTTTTATTGTTGTATTACTTTGGGCCATTAAAAAAGATTGAGGATATAACTTTGGTATATTTCCATTTATTTCTGAAGATACTGTACAGTGTATGAAAAAAATGAAAAGGTGCCAATAAGGGGAGCAGCACCGTTTTAATACCATGGATGGCAAGAAGAACAAATAAATCAATTTTGGAGCAAATCAAGCAAGATATGTCACTCAAATCAAGGATCACTAAGCTATGACTTGCCTACTTTGGACACATCATATGAAGACTGCAATCACTGAGAAGGACATCATGGTTGGAAGAAGAGAAGGAGCAAGGCGAAGAGGAAGATCATCAACCCGATGGCTTGACACTATCAAGCTAACAGAGGAGAAGACCCTGGTGGACCTATATAGGCTTGCAAAAGATCGTTCTTCTTACACAGTGTTCATTTATCAAGTCACCATTGGTCGAGATTGAGCCAAGGCTATTAAATAAATACATTAAATAAACTAGTAATAGGCTTCCAAGTGCAACTTGACTGTAAAATGGTTAGGTCTTTCACTCCTTTTAACCGCTTTGCGTCTTTGGAAAAATGAAGCTCAAAAGAATGTGCACAAAAAGTTGTTTTTTCATTGCAAAATGTTCATTATTTTTATCATTTATATAGAGATTTTTCAGGTGGGTTATGGAGCCTACTCATGTGAAAAAGACATGGTGTGCACATACCATTAGATTTTAGTGATCAGACTCCATTCTGTAAGTCCATGAAAATGGCTGAAATTTCCTGCACGGGGGTCATCACAAAATTCTATTTAATTTCCTGTTGTCTATGCCAAACCCAGTTGATGCATTTTATAAATATTACATGCAGGGTTCTGAACTTAATGGTGGCCATCTTGAGTCTGTGTGTCATGTAAATTTTGGTATGGTCTCCTGACCACAGGAAATCAAGTATCACGGTTCTATTCCTTGAAAGATCGCCATCTTCTTCCATATAACTTAGTACTCACAAATGACACTGCTGAATGAAGAACCTGTATTGGACAATTCTGATGTTGTAGCTGAAGACACTCCATCAACAGAACAATTAGCCATTTCTAATGTAAATTAAATTCTGTTGAACCTGAAATCTTTGAAGAGGTTCAAGTGTTTAATACTTGTGACCTCTAGATGATGCATCAGATAGCATTGAGTTGGAGCGATCAGTATCCTATAAGGAATTTATTGAAATAAATAATACCAGATCTTTTTATGTTCCCAGTTCTGAGCATAGGGTTAATCCTATCCATGTTTCTAATGAGGAATTTCTTCTGTTTCTCAAAAAAAAATATTTATGCAAAAATTGAGAACTTTATGATTGCAATAATGAATACCAAGAATTTTTCATTGCTATGTTACAACACCTTTTCCCTTTGTGCATTTATCTGCACAGGTGCCAAATACAGCACAGGGTTCTAGGAGGTGAATTCACCAATGCTTGTTTCCTCTAAACAAAATGTATTTCACTAAAAATAAGGAATAATCTGAGACCAAAAGAGAGTCCACAAAGCCCAACTATTTTTCTTTAAACTAATTTTGCCCTTTATACCCATCCCTGTGCAGAGTACCAACTCTCTGCAGCGCTCTGCCAGGCAACTTTACCTAACTCAAAAAGATCATTAAATAATTATACAAATAATTCGATTTTTTTTTAATGAAGATTGCATTAATAGTAGGGATGAGTGAGCACTAAAATGCTTGGATGGTCGTTACTTGAACCAAGCAATTCCTATTGCTCGGATGCTCATTGCAAGTAATGAGTATAATGGGAGTCAATGGGAAATCCAAGCATTTTTCCGGCAGACCCTACAAGGAGGTCTGGGGGCAGTGAAAATGTTGAAATGGATGGAAAAGTGCTGAATGGAAGGAGAACAGCATAGGGAAGACCCCTGGAATAATCTCTGACTCCCAGATAGCTGCTGAGAGTAATGCTCTCACACATTTACTCCACTTTAAGGGCTGAAAATATAACATTCAAACTCGACCAGAAATTAAAGTTTACAGGAAAAAAATGTTAAGAAACATTCTTTCCTGTTTAATGACTTGTATAAAAGTAAAAATGTAAAAAGGATTAAAAAAATAATAATAATAATTTAAGAAAACCAAAATTGACATTTTTCTTAAAACATTGGAAATTTCAGTGCAGTTTATGAAGGAAGCAATGACTGCCAAAAATGACATGGCAGAGGGACTCAGATGCATCAGTTATTAGACGTAAAGGAGGGCCTCATACACATTCTGTTCAAATTGTCATGTGGTACTCCTAGACTTATAAAGGCTATGCAATAAGTTCAAAGCCTGCCAAATATTACAGGCTGGGTCATCAATACACCCTTGAATGCACCAACTGGAGTACCTCATAAAAAAATTAAGAAAGCGTAATTGTGGCACTTCTACACCCATAAAGGCTCTGTCCACACTGCAAAGCCAGGAAAAAATGATAAGGAGGGTAATACATTCATCCATAGACTCTTGAAGGCAGCAACTTGCAGGCCTCATCACAATATTTTCAAAGTGTAGTTGATGTACTCCTACACTCATAAAGGCTTTGCGCAAAGTGCAATGGCAGGAAAAAATCCTCAGCCCATACATGTAGGAGAGACGTGATGAAGCTTGTGTGGGTACTAGCCTCTGTTGGTCCTTTTTATTATTCTTCTTCCTCAGCCTCCACCTCATCATTGTTACAAAATCCTTGCTGAGTAGATCATATGAGGCTGGGCTGGGTAGTATCTCCATGTCTCATGTCTTCCTCCATCTCCACATGGTCAGTATGCAAAGCTTCATGTTAATTGTCAGGAGTGACTGTTTAAGTAGGCACAGAAGTTGGATCATTGCGCTGATGATGATGTCATTGCCGCTCACCCACTTTGTGTAGACCTCAGAGTCTTGGAGAACCACACAAATGTCAATCATCCATGCCCATTCTTCATTTGTTATGTTTGGTGGCTGACCAGAATACCAACGGGTGTTTTGGAGCTGGTATTAAACAACTGGCCTCTGTTGCTCATAAAGCCTTGCCAGCATGTGCAGTATGGAGTTACAGCGCGTGGTCACGTCACAGACCAGTCGGCACTTGCATGCACGTTTGCAGCTGTTACCTGACTTGCTGAAGTGGGCTCTGATATGGCATACCTTGACCATAAGTTCTGGCAAATCTGGGTAGGTTTCCAGAAACCGTTGAACTACCAAGTTGAGCATGTGGATCAAGCATGGTACGTGTGAGCTTGAGAAGTTTTGCAGCCACCAGGTTATGGCCATTATCACAAATGACCATGCCTGGTTGGAGGTTCAGCCGCAAAAGCAACAGCTATGTCTGGTCTGTTTTTCCTTTCAATAACTCTGCCATGGTGTGTGGTTTGTCTTCTAGACAAATTAGCTTCAGGAGAGCCTGTTGCTGAGACAGTGCAGCAGAGCATCCAGCTTCCGGCTGATATGGATGACGTGGTCTAAAATAGCACATCGGAGATGGAGGAGTAGCAAGAGGGGGTGCAGGAATGGGTATAGGAGATGGAGGAAACCCTGAGAGAAGTAGAGCCAGGGTTGGCAAAAGTTCCATGGCAGGGTTGGATTCGGTTTCGTCCTACTCAATTTTCACCCAGTGTGCCATAAGAGAAACGTAGCGTCCATGGCCACAAGCACATGTCCACATGTCGGTCATTAAGTGGACAATACCAGTAACCGCATTGGTAATGCCACGAGTGATGTCCCTGGACATATGATGGTACAAGGCGAGGATGCCACACTGGGAGAAATAATGTCGCTAGGGGACCGAGTATTGAGGGACCAAATTTGTACACCTGTAGCAGGCCAATTTTTGTTTTTATTTCAAACCAATGAAATTTCACACAAACCAAGTTATAAAGCATATATGACAATAGTCAATTTTTGAACAACCAAATTTCTACACCTGAAGCAGGTCAATTTTTGTCTTTATTTCAAACCAATGAAATTTCACACAAACCAAGTTCTAAAGTATATATGACAATAGTTAAATTTTAAGCAACCAAATTTGTATACCTGTAGCAGGCCAATTTTAGTTTTTAATTTCAAACCAACGAAATTTCACACAAAGCATGTTATACGGTATATATGACAATAGTAAATTTTTCGAACAAAACTATTTTCCATACTGTACCAGGCCAAACGTTTTTTAAAAATTTTAAACCACTGTGATGTAACAATAACTGCGTTAAACTGTATGGATGGCTAATTAAATTCCGAACATTTTTTTGAATGTAAAATTTTGAAAGTGCAGTTGATGTACTCCTACACTCATAAAGGCATTTGCACAAAGTGCAAACCCAGGAAAAAAATATAGACCCCTGAAAGGCAACAACTGGTGGGCCTCATTCAAATATATTTAAAGTGTAGTTGCTGTACTCGTACACTTATAAAGGCTTTGCTGTTTTGCTCTACTCATAAAGGCTTTGCACATTGTGCAAAGCAAGGAAAAAAATATAAAAAGGGTGTCAAGTACACACTTCTCAGCATGTGAGGGGTGGTGGCCCTGCAAGGGTTAATTTATCTCATCTCACTCAATCCAGCTCTCAACCTCTGTTTTGGCTAGAAAGTGAGCATAAATAACACCCTGACATAACCCACACACCCCAATTTTGTATCACATTGCCACCACACACGGGGTGATGAGTTCCCAAACTATATTACTGTCAGACAATCCAAAAGTCACTCACTCTCTGAAAGTCTATGCATCATTAGAGCATAGAAAGACTCAAACTTATTAAAGATTTTAAGCTTTAATATAAATATATACAGTGCTTCCAATAAAAGGTATAAAAATATAAAAATAAAATGACACCTAAATATGCAACACAGTTATAAAATAAAAAGGGAGAAATAACAGAAATACCTAAACATTTCCGTCTACAGTTATCTTCTGTTTCCTTGAGGGTAAAAGAAATAAATGATGGATCCCATAAACCTCCTAAACAGCCCTCACATGTGAACCCCTTATTTTTGTGCCAGGCAGCTTTTTATAGTGCTGACTATAGGCTCATGTTTCCAGGATGACCTGGATTGGCTCTTTTAAAACTTTCTGTTTGTGAATGGACAATGGGTTAAGGCATTTTAAATACCTGTGTCTTCCCCTCCCTTCTCTCCATACAGAAAATAAGAAATATTCTTTCCTAGTTACAGTCCATCTGCTAGCTGAACTGCCATGTTTGACACCTATAGTATTCTCCCCTGGGAGACCCCCTGTGGCTCTAAGCTCCTTCAATAAGAGTAGGCAGATGTTATCTCATTTGTGTAGAGACAATATGGGAATGCAATAAAAGTAGGCAGATGTTATCTCCTTTGTGTAGAGACAGTATGTGGATCTAGCCTTAACAAGTTATTTTGCTGATATTATAGTTTCCCTTACAATTATATATTTCCTTCACAGAGGGAAATACAGTAATCCTCTTCAGGAGTCCGCTTCTTTTTCTCTTTAATCGGGAGGCTGGGGGGACTGAATACAACTGCTTACTGGAGCCCTATTCCCAGGTGCCTGAGCTGTAAGTGACCTGGCTTTGGGTAGTGCCAGAGCCCCCTGTGTCACCTGCACCAGTGCCTGCTCCCGCATAGGAGGTGGGGAACTCCAAGGATAGTCCGATCTCTCGGGGATGGTAGCCCTGTCACAAGCTGCCTCAAGGAGCCTCTCCTTCTTAATCTCTGATCACACCCACCGCATACTAGCAATGTTGCCCCTCCGTTTTGAGGAACGTGACCCTGGTTCCAGCCATCAGCTCTTGTAGCCTTTGAGGCAAGTGTTTCGTCTCTACTGCGGGTTGTTGAAAGAGACGTTATGACGGGTCCGAAATTCTTAGAAGAGCACCTTCTCTGCTTCCGGTCGTACATAACGACCTTACCCTGGGATGCCAACTCTCGATACTTGCGTCTTGCTTGCCCGCTAATAAGTCTCCAGGCCTGGTCCTGGCTTGCCTCCTTCTCTCTTCTGACCAGCCTAGTCCCCGCAGTCTGCTCATCAGTTCCTGGATCTTGGCTTTCCAATTCGCAGTCCACAAGAACCCCAACGGAGAAGGCTGCGGCCTGGGTTCGGCCAAGGTGGTTCTGGGAAAGCCTCTGGTTCTGAACCACAAACTCCTGCCACCACCGCTATTTTTCCACCTTGGTCTGGCTACAATATTCCTCTGGATACTCCCTTGGGAGTCTCGAGGGATTCTGCCATCATTGTTGCCTTGTCCCCCACTAAGCATGTTGCACTGTATGGATTACTAATTCAATCTAGAAAAAATTTTTAATGCTTTTTTGGAGCGTTATATACCACCAAAATTTTACTGAAATCACGTAATACCCTATAGATGATTAATTGAATCCAGAAAAAATTTTGATGCTTTTTTGAGTATTATATGCCACCAAAATTTAAAAGAAAGCACATAATACTCTATGAATGACTAGTTGAATCTAGAAAAAATTTTGAACACTTTTTTGGAGTGTTATATAACACTGAAATTTTACAAAAAGCATGTATAACTCTATGGGTGACTAATTGAACTCAGAAATATTTTTGAATGCTTTTGTGGAGTGTTATATACCACCAAAATTTAACAGAAAGCACGTAATACTCTATGGATTACAATATAGTCAATTTTTTCACCCCAAAATAAAAGAATGTGGTCACGCGCAGCAGATAAATATTTATCAATGGACTGCAAAGCCCTAAGATCTACCTGGAGGCTGTATTCAGCCACTCTCCCTGCTCCTTCAACTGTCCCTCCCTAGGCTAAATGCAAAATGTATCTGATGCAAACGGTAAAGCACAATAATAGTGCTTAGAAGGACTGTTAGTGTGATGGTTCAGCTTCAGCATCAGTATCAACACTAGAGGACTCTGATTCATTAAACTGTGCACACAGAGGCCTGGACAACCACTCTCTCCCTCCAATAAGAACTGTCCCTGGGCTGTGCAATGGCATCAGTGTGCCAAGTGTGGTGGCGCCTGTTATTTTATAACCTCTGATGATGTAATACTGCCAGCCAATCTTAGTAATTCCACTACCAAGATGGTTACGGCATTACAGTGACTGGCAGGGATTTGAGTATTATATCCGAGCACTAGCCTATACCTATGCACATCCGAGCAGCCAGATGCTCGAGTGATATCCAAGTATCACCGAGCACATTTGTTCATTCCTAATTAATAGAATATCAATAATTTTTGTTTGCTAACTTACAACAATTTTAGCCTTTTGTGCCCATGCCTGCCAATGGATGCAATACTTCACCCAACCCTTAAAAATAATGTAATATTAACATCATAATTAATAGTTTCAAATAACAAATTTTGCTATAATGGAACATCAAGAATTTTTTTTTCTACGTTGTAGCAATTGTCTTCCTTTGTGTCGAATCCTGTGCCGGGGCGCAATACTGCACATTGTTCTACCCCTGGAATTCACTACACTTAATGCCCCTCCAAAAAATTAATTTAGTAAAAAATGTTGTAAACCCAGGAGTTTTTCTTATACCAATTTTAGCCTTTTGTGCCTAATCTTGTGTATTGGCTCAATCCTGTGCATGGTCCTATCTTGGGATTTCTCCACAAAAGGAGGAAGTTATAAGTCTGACAACAGAGCTGGGGCAAGGGCACATGAAGTTAAGCAGAAAGGCTTAATTTAATTTGAAAGTTGGCAGAAATTGTATATGTGGTTTTTCAGGGGCATTGTTGTTAGGCATTTATGACAAAACCAGAAAATAAGTTAGGGTAGAGAAAAACCTTTTTCATATATAGACTAAGCCAAACATTAGACAGTACAATTACAATGCTTACAGTTTTATGTAATATAATTTAGGTAGGCATTAGAAAGATTAGACATATATTCCCATTTTAGCCTTTTTTATTTTTTAGAATGATATTTATAATTATCTTCTTAAGTAAATGCATCACCACACTGATGATGAAAATTTAAACCACATTTTCCTCCCTGTAAATGTATAATTTCTGCAAATTTGTTACTCATCTCAGGTGACATTAAGTCATTTTGAAGAAGTGTCACTCATAATGCCAATATTGTCCTCACTGAATCTAAGGAGTGTCACTCCAAAGTGATTTCACTATAATTACAATTTAAATGTCACTAATATTGTCGCTCACGGCTTTCCAAGGGCACAGATAATATTTTTCATCCTATATATGTTGACAAAGGAATAGTTGACAAATAATAAACCTTATGGAATATGCAAAAAAAATGAAAACATGAATTAGAAAATAACCTAATCTTAAAAACATGTTTTATATGTGTTGTGGATGTGGACCTCTTTGATGACATTTTTTCATTTTTTATTTATTTAAAGAGATTAATTTTTTTCAGCTAAAATTATATTTGAATTTGGGTTTCATTAAAATTTTTACATTGTTTGGCTTTCAAGGCTTTTTGCTTCCCTGCATATTTCTGGTTGGTGAATGAGTTTAGCTAAGAATCTATCAGTGAGCTCATTCTGAGAGAGTGAGAGAGGTTGCAACTATTTTATCAGTCTTTTAATGAACTCCTCTGTGCAAATTTATGAGCACAAAGCACATGAACATTGAGATGAACTTTCATGTTGTAATACATTTAATGAGGAGAGCACAGAAAAACATAAATAAAAGAATTGCAAACTCCCCTGTCAGAATGAGCTCACTGATGAATTTTTACTTAGCACATGTGGCTGGCAAAGTGCAGGAAAGCAAAGCGCAAAATAAAAGCTAAACAGTGCAAACTTTTTAATGAAACCTAAATGCAGAAATTGTTTTTGGATGCAAATACTTGCATTTAGTGTTAGTCTCCATTAAACATCTGTTGTTGAAAATAAAATGTGGCGATTTCTTTCTTTATTTAGAATTTTCCATGTCACCTTCTATATTAATTGCAAAAAGAACTTCGGCACTCCATACATGAAAATATAAGAAATATTGTATCTAGACTAATGTCACTTTGAAAAATGAAGGTTTTTTGCGCATAATTTGGCCAATTTATGTGTGCCCATCAACCACGACAAGGTCACCTTCGTATGATGGGAAACGACGCTACGCTACCACTGGATATGCCACTCTTGGGCTGTAAGCCTGTATGGACAATATGTCTATGCTTGGGCTTTTAACCTACAATGTATGGGCTGATAGAGCTAGTTAAAACCACCTGTGACTGAATGGGAGGGACACATGGTCAGAAAAAAGGCTGTCAAACTTCTAATAGTGTGAACACGTACCTGCTGCAATGCTCCAGGAGCGGGATCCCAAAAATGATTAATAGAAAAAAGAGAGGGGTCGCTCACTGGTCTATTCGGGTGCTCTGAAGAAAAGAGTAATCTCAATTGCAAAAAGAACTTCGGCACTCCATACATGAAAATATAAGAAATATTGTATCTAGACTAATGTCACTTTGAAAAATGAAGGTTTTTTGCGCATAATTTGGCCAATTTATGTGTGCCCATCAACCAGGACAAGGTCACCTTCGTATGATGGGAAACTATGCTACGCTACCACTGAATATGCCACTCTTGGGCTGTAAGCCTGTATGGACAATATGTCTATGCTTGGGCTTTTAACCTACAATGTATGGGCTGGTAGAGCTAGTTAAAACCACCTGTGACTGAATGGGAGGGACACATGGTCAGAAAAAAGGCTGTCAAACTTCTAATAGTGTGAACACGTACCTGCTGCAATGCTCCAGGAGCGGGATCCCAAAAATGATTAATAGAAATGTCACTTTGAAAAATGAAGGTTTTTTGCGCATCGTATGATGGGAAACTACGCTACGCTATTAGAAGTTTGACAGCCTTTTTTCTGACCATGTGTCCCTCCCACTCAGTCACAGGTGGTTTTAACTAGCTCTACCAGCCCATACATTGTAGGTTAAAAGCCCAAGCATAGACATATTGTCCACACAGGCTTACAGCCCAAGAGTGGCATATCCAGTGGTAGCGTAGCGTAGTTTCCCATCATACGAAGGTGACCTTGTCGTGGTTGATGGGCACACATAAATTGGCCAAATTATGCGCAAAAAACCTTCATTTTTCAAAGTGACATTAGTCTAGATACAATATTTCTTATATTTTCATGTATGGAGTGCCAAAGTTCTTTTTGCAATTGAGATTACTCTTTTCTTCATAGCACCCGAATAGACCAGTGAGCGACCCCTCTCTTTTTTCTATTAATCATTTTTGGGATCCCGCTCCTGGAGCATTGCAGCAGGTACGTGTTCACACTATTAGAAGTTTGACAGCCTTTTTTCTGACCATGTGTCCCTCCCATTCAGTCTCAGGTGGTTTTAACTAGCTCTACCAGCCCATACATTGTAGGTTAAAAGCCCAAGCATAGACATTTTGTCCATACAGGCTTACAGCCCAAGAGTGGCATATCCAGTGGTAGCGTAGCGTAGTTTCCCATCATACGAAGGTGACCTTGTCGTGGTTGATGGGCACACATAAATTGGCCAAATTATGCGCAAAAAAACTTCATTTTTCAAAGTGACATTAGTCTAGATACAATATTTCTTATATTTTCATGTATGGAGTGCCGAAGTTCTTTTTGCAATTGAGATTACTCTTTTCTTCAGAGCACCCGAATAGACCAGTGAGCGACCCCTCTCTTTTTTCTACCTTCTATATTAAAACATCCTGAAACATTGGAGCCTTAATACTGATCTCTGAACTTCATGTTAGACTGACAGCTCAATATCTGTGGAGACATTACCCCCAGCATGCACAGTATGATGATCCCACAGCAAATCCTACAATTATGATACATTCTCAGACCCTCCCCCACCTGTATGATGCCCCAACAGCCTCCTACACACAGTGTTATGGCCTCCATGTTTTCTCAAACACAGTATGATGGACCCCCTAATCCCTTCATACAGTAGGTTGGCCTCCACACCTCCCTATACGGTATGATGGAACCACAGTGCCTTACTTATACATAGTATTATTGACCACAGAGCCCACTACATAGTATGACAGACCTCACAGCACCCTATACAATATAATAGCCCTCACAGTTAATCCCATATAATGGTCCCACAGTCTTCCACAAAATATTATAGTCCCAAAGCTCCTCATATGGTATAATGACCCGCACAGTTGCCTGACAGAGAATGATGGACCCCACAGCCCCACTCTCATGCAGTATGATGGCCCGCACAATACTATATATTGTATAACAGACCCTGTAGTTGCCTAAGACAGTATGATGGTCCCCACAGCATGCAACATGGTATGATGGCCTTTCCAGACTCACACACAGTATGATGGACCCCACATCTTCCCACATACTATGATGGCCCCCACATCCTCCTCACACAGTAGTATAGTCACCATAGTCCCTCCCCACACAGAACAATAGCCCCCACATAGTGTAGAAAAAAAAATAATAATGCTTACCTTGCTGCTCACTTTCCCATCGTCTTGGACAATCATAATGTTAGAGTCTAACTTGGCACTATGAGCCATGGCGTAGAGTAAACGTGGCAAAAGTGGATGGTGTTCAGAAGGAAAGAAAAGGCTGGAGGGGGCTGCCCTGAGGGTCGGATTAAGGACTATGTAGGCAAAAATAGTGAATGGTGATGTATTTTTTTCATCCCTTTCCTGGCATAGTAGGCTGTCATTTTCCTGAATTCATATGAAGTAAATCACAAAAAAAGTTTGGATTAATTACACTCTGTTATTTTTTGTAATTTAATTTTCCTCAAAACTATTGGTTTATCTCTACTGCCCATTAATCCTAGTAATATGCTAACAGTAAGATGGAAAATGCTTTTAATTTTTCCAGAAAAAATAATAATAGAATTCTACTTCACACACATTATTAATTTCATCTCTTTTTACATTTCATTGTGAGTTATAAACATTGAAATATTTCACACTTCTGTTCTAGTAACGAAATGGTGTGCACATTTAATTGCAATGTCACAGTAGTGCATCCGCATTTATAAAAGTTGGAAACAGTTTTGCCTGCTAACTTAGCCTCTCACACAATGACTGGATAAATTGAAGACACAGTCACTCCTACTAGATGTCAGAAAAAGATACATCAAAGATAATTTATTCTTCAAATGCCATCAGAATATTAGCAGCATACCTATTGGCAAAGTCAAGATGTTAGTTTAAAGAATCCCAAATATGGAATGATTTAAAGTTGTGGTATGTGTCAACTGACTGACAAAGCTAATTAACTGCCTTAAGATGATTCTTTATAAATGAAGAAGCAACTGTCCTTTTATATTCCCACCAAGAATGTTTTATTCTCTTCATCTTTGTTTACTCATGCTAAAATGATTGCATTTTTAGCATATCTCTAAAATTCTTCTAAATGAGTATAGTATGTGACCTGTTACTCAATTTCTATCCATTTATGTTGTTACACCTGTACCGCCAACTACTGGTCTAGTCTTAGGCAGGCAGATATAAAGGGACTGGATGCAAAGTCCAGGCTTTTGCTATTGTACTTTTTTTTAAACTTAACCTACAGATTTAGTTTGGCAGAGTCCATAATTTTCTTAGGGTGGTGAGAACTATTTATAAGTAATATCTTGGACCAAGATTACAACCTCGTGTATCCATATGGGTTTTACAGCATATGAAATTACCAACTATTCAATAAGCCATTTATCTGTCTGCAATATAAGAACCTAGTTTTTTCCAATTGCACTTTGGTTAATGGGATGTCTATCTCTGTAAACCTGGTTGAAATTTTCTGTTATCTTATGTGCTTTATTCACCAGAAATTAGGGTGATCTCAATAATTTCTTAACATAAGAATGAATAAAGACATGTTACCATTATTTTTATGTTGAACTTCTTTACCAGTTTGATGTATCACACACATACCTTCCAATCTGAAAAACTGTAGTTGAATCCAAGATGACAGTTTTCCATATGACCATCATGTTGGTGAGTTAGCGTTAGGTTTCTTTCCTCCCCCACAGCTTGTATCAAAACCTATATCACGGTTTTAATTTGTATTGGTGTTACCTTGCTTATGATACTATATATATATATATATATATATATATATATATATATATATATATATATATATGTATATGTATATTGTAGGATTTTGGTACTCATTCAGCCACGTTAGAGGTAGGAACCGGAAACGGTTTCTTGTAAAAACGTCCAAGGCAGGTTTATTGTACCTTCATAAACCACACTTTTAGAAGTAAACAAAAGACAGCCTTGTCCATACAATATGGCGGGTTCGCCCACTCACGGTCAGTGTCCTTTAGCACTAAACACTCTGGATGTCTCCACACCTCCAGCTACAGACACTGAATGAGACACTCGGTCTCCATTTTATTTACATGCCCTGGGGTAGCGATATTTGAGTAGCCAATCCCTCCCAACTCTTATGACTGCTAGTAAAAACTGGACTTCATACACCCAATTAACCCTCTCAGCACTTCGTGTGCTGGAGCATGCTTTTCCCAGGTTTACATCACTGAAGCTACCAAACTTGGTGATACATATCTCCCCTCAAGGACTTGTCCGGTGGCCATCTTACATATCCCCCCCTCTGCCCAAAGCCAGGGGGCTTGACACCTTCCACTAACAAACAGTGGACCCTCGACAATGCATCAGCATTGCCATGCAGTTTCCCCGACCTATGCTCTACATGAAAGCTAAAATCTTGAAGGGCTAGGAACCACCTGGTCACCCCAGTATTGTTCCCCTTCTTCTCATTCATCCACCTTAGTGGAGCATGGTCTGATACCAGCCAGAACTTCCTGCCTTAGAGGTAGCATTTAAGAGTGTCTAATGCCCACTTGATGGCCAAACATTCCTTCTCCATTATGGAGTAATTCTTCTCACAAGATGTCAGCTTCTGGCTTAAATACATTATGGGGTGCTCTTCAACGTTCATCTCTTGTGATTGTACAGCACCCAGTCCGGTATCTGACGCATCAATTTGGACCACAAACCCTTTAGAGAAATCTGGTGCCACCAACTCTAGCTGTTTACACAGGGCTTGCTTTAGTTCCTGGAAGGCCGTTTCAGCATCTGGAGATCACTTAGCCATAGCTGATTTTGTCCCTTTATGGAGGTCTGTCAAAGGGGTAGCTATCATGGAGAAGTTAGAGATAAAGCGGCGGTAATAGCCCACGATGCCCAGGAACGCTCTGACCTGCTTTTTTCAGAGAGATTGTGGCCCACCCTGGATTGCTTCAACTTTATTTGTTTGAGGCTTTATTATGCCTCTGCCTACAACATAGCCCAAATAATTAGTTTCCTCCGTGCCCATGGCACATTTCATCGGGTTGCTGGAAAACCTCACCTCTTGCGGAGCAACGAATATCACCTGGACTTTACACAGATAGCTTCCCCAATCCTGGCTGTAGATCATGACATCTTATGGGGAGCTAGGATCTGGTCTATGGCTCTCTGGAAGGTAGCCAGTGCTCCTTGCAACCCAAACAGCATCCCTGTGTATTGGAAACATCCGTCTGGCATTGAGAAGGCCGTCTTCTCCTTCGCATCTTGGGACATGGGTATTTGCCAATATCCTTTCATGAGGTTAAGATGGTAATGTTCCTGGCCGGTCCTAGACTTTCAATTAGTTCATCTACCCTGGGCATTGGGTAGATGTCAAACTTCGAGACCTCGTTGAGTTACCTATAGTCATTGCAGAACCGCCATTCTCCATCTGATTTCGGCACTAAGACTATGGGACTGGACCAGCCACTCTTGGACTCTTCAATGACTACTAGACCGATCACATGCTTCACCAATTTCGAGATTACCTTTCGGCGGGTTTCAGGAATCCGGTATGGCTTCAAGTTTACTCAGACATGAGGCTCCGTAAGCACCTCATGCTCTATGATCTGACAACACCCTGGTAGATCCAATAACAGGTCCCTGTTCCGCTGTAGCAACTCGTGGCACTGTTGTTTTGGTGCACGTGACAGTGACTGCAACCTTGACCTCTCCCACATTGGCTTCCGACTTCGCCACCAAACACGGAGCTTCCATGGGCTCCCTATCTCGCCATGGCTTAATCAAGTTAACATGGTACACCTAGTAGGGCTTCCTTCTCCCTGGTTGGTGGACTTTATAGTTGACATCACCAACCTTTTACACTACTTCATAGGGGCCCTGCCACTTAGCCAGGTATTTGCTCTCCACCGTAGGTACCAGCACCAGTACCCGATCCCCAGGATTGAAGTGTCTCACCCTCGCCGACCTATTGTACACCCTCGACTGGGCCTCTTGTCCTTTGAGGAGGTGTTCTTTCACAATGACCATCACCTCTGCAATCCCCTCTTGAATCTGGGCCTCATGATTAATCACACTCCTGTAGGGTGTAGACTCCACCTCCCAGGTCTCCTTTGCTATGTCCTGGAGTCCGCGGGGGTGTTGACCGTATAACAGCTCAAATGGAGAGAATCCAGTAGAGGCCTGTGAAACTTCTCTAATGGAGAACAGAAAGTACGGCAGTAGACAGTCCCAGTCCCGGCCGTCTTTCTCTATGACCTTTTTTAACAAGGTTTTATTAAACCTCTCCACTAAGCCATCTGTCTGGGGGAGGTAGACTGATGTCCTGAGTTCTGTGATCTGCAGGGACCTGCACAACTTCCTCATCACCCTTGACATAAATGAGGTCCCTTGGTCCGTTAGGATCTCCTTTGGCAACCCCGTTCTAGAGAAGATGTGGACCAACTCCCGGGCTATACATTTGGCAGAGTTGTTACGTAGTGGCACGGTCTCCGGATACCGTGTTGCCTAGTCCAGTACCACCAGGAAATACTGATGTCCTCTGGTGGACTTGACAAGGGGTCCCACTAGATCCATGGCTATGCGATCAAACAGCATCTCAATGATCGGCAATGGCACTAAGGGGCTACAAAAGTGAGCCACCGGAGAAGCTGGCAGGTGGGACATGACCTACAATAATTTACAATTTCTCAGTGACAACCAGGCCAATAGAACCTCTGGAAGATCCTTTCCTGGGTTTTCTCTACCCCCAGATAACCATCCAACACATGTGTATGGGCCATATCTAACACCCTGCATCTGTATGGCCCTGGCACTAGTAACTGCTCGACTATCTCCCCTCTGAGCTTGGTGACCTGATATAGTAACTCCCCATATATCCAAAGTATGGATATCGGGTGTCAGCCCACTGCTCTTGAGCAACACAATTAAGAACAGTTACATTATCAAATGCTCCTTTTAGAGTTAAGTCCTTGAGCTGGGTGGTTCCAAAGCTTCTTCCGTAAACCTCCCGTTCAGGGATGTTGTCTTCCAGGAATGCTGCCTCATCCTCATCCCCAATCAGCACTCCATGCACTGACAAGAGGCATGCCTGCGGTCCCTCGCCTGGTTAAGGGAAGTCACTGCAGATAGGATATGCAAAGTACAAACTGCACCGTCCCGTGCTGCAGTCCATTGGCTTGTTTGTCATGGGGCAATGGGCGGCTATATGACCTGGGGTGTGACAACTCCAACATGCTATGTTATTGGGTGGGACCTTAGGCAGCAACTCAGACTCCTCCTTGGCTCTAGGATGCCTCTCAGATGTGGCTCTAGTTCCCCTCTTTTGGGTGTACGCCCCCTTTTGGGAACCCCAGTATGGAGACGCTACAACCCCTGGCTTTCCCAAGGAATTCTCCACCACCTGGTACCTTTCCATCAACCCCACCAGGTCATTGGCGTTACGGGGATATCCCTGGGCAACCCAGGCTTGCACCGACTTCAGAAGGGAGTGGATGAAGAATGCCCATGACGACCCTTTCCATCATCTGTGCTGGGGAGGAAGATTCAGGTTTCAACCACTTTTGGACCAAGTGTATGAGGTCGAACATTTGGGACCGGGGTGGTTTGTCACTGCAATAGGCCCAGTGGTGCATCTGTTGCACCCTGACAGTCACTTCCAAGCGTGCCAAGATCTCCATTTTTAACTTGACGTACTCTTTTGTGTCCTGCAAGGCCAAGTCATAATAGGCTTTCTGCAGCTCGACTGTTAAATATGGCGCCAGAACCTCCGCCCATTGCTCTGGTGGCAATTTCTCCCATTCCGTCACCCTTTCAAATACAGTCAGGAATGCCTCAATGTCATCACCGGGGGTCATCTCTTCTAATACTCTCCTTACCGTCTTCCTGACTTGTGAGTCATCACCTGGACTTAGGGGTGGGGCGGTAACCCTGCAACGGATCACCTCGGCTAGGAGCTCCATCTTGTCTTTTGCTGCAGTTGCTACATCTGCTGCTGCTCTTGCTACTGCTGTTGTTGTTGATGCTGCTGAAAATTAGCCTGCACCAGTTGCTTTATCAGCTCTTTCATGCTGCCGGACGTTGCTTGCTGGCTGGCGGGCTTCACCCGGTTTCCTGTAGCAGTCACACTGCCCCATGGGATTCGTGCCTGTGCTTCTAGCACCAATTGTAGGGTTTTGGTACTCACTCAGCCACATTAGAGGTAGGCACAGGAAACAGTTTTCTGTATAAACCTCCAAGGCAGGTTTATAGTACCTTCATACACCACACTTTTAGAAGTAAACAAAAGACAGCCTTGTCCGGCAAAGAGTAACAAAAGCAGAAAATAACAGTCCATACAATATGGGTTCGCCCGCTCATGGTCAGTGTCCTTTAGCACAAAACACTCTGGAGGTCTCCACACCTCCAGTCACAGACACTGAATGAGACACTCGGTCTCCATTTTATTTACACATCCTAGGGTGGAGATATGTGAGCAGCCATTGCCTCCCAACTCTTATAACTGCTCATAAAAATCGTACCTGATATGTCCACTTAACGCTCTCAGCTCTACGTTTGCTGGAGCATGCTTTTCCCCGGTTTAAGTCACTGAAGCTACCAAACTCAGTGATACATATCTCCCCTCAAGGACCTGTCCGGTGGCCATCTTACAATATATATATACATATATATATAGTTTATTGTATTTATTTTATACATGCTCACGACTTGTCTTTTCCTTCTCTGCATTCCTGCTTAGTATCTAAATGTTTTTACCATAGATGTATCCATGATTCTCATAATGTTATGGTAAAATAGGACCAATCTATAAAGCCATCTCTTGAGATGGGATGTGTCACCCTCGTATTGAGGAGTGGAACATGGCTTCAACATAAATTGAAGAGAAAAACTAAAACGACGTCTGACCCCTGTTGCCCTATAACTTCCTGGAGGGAACAGTTAATTAAAGTAGGTTATCTTATGGAGAGCAGAAATAAAATCTGAGCCAGGGGCTGTGAGGTGGTAATATTTTCTCCTGTGTAGATAAGTTTTCCTGTCTTCAAAGAATTACAGGCATATGCTTAGACACTGGATTCCAGTTATGAATATTGTGTTTTTTTTGTGACCTGTGTAGGTCCTAAAGTTATGGGAGAAATATTTTTGGCATTTGACGAAGTGTCGAACATAGCACAATTGCTCATATCACCGTATGGTGTGCGCATCAGCTCCAACTTTATATCAGCCAGATGGACAAAGTTGGATATGGCATTTCTCCTATATATAGAAAGCTACCAAACAGCAAGAATTCTGTCTCTCACAGACCTGTTAGTTTTTCTTTAAGAAGCACCTTTACTCTGCACTCATTACCTGTATTAATTGCACCTGTTTGAACTTGCTACCTGTATAAAAGACACCTGTCCACACACTCAATCAATTACACTCCAACCTGTCCATCATGGCCAAGACCAAAGAGCTGTCTAAGGACAACAGGGACAAAATTATAGACCTGCACAAGGATGTGATGGGCTACAGGACAATAAGCAAGCAGCTTGGTGGGAAGGAAACAACGGTTGGCACAATTATTAGGCAATTGAAGAAACACAATATGACTGTCAATCTTCCTGGGTCTGGGGCTACATGCAAGATCTTGCCTCATAGGGTAAGGATGATTCTGATAAATGTCAGGAATCAGCCCCGAACTATACGGGAGGACCTGGTCAATAACCTGAAGAGAGCAGGGACAATAGTCTCAAACATTACTGTTAGTAACACACTACGATGTCATGAATTAAAATCCTGCAGGGCATGCAAGGTCTCCGTGCTCATGCCAGCACATGTCCAGGCCCTTTGAAGCTTGCCAGTGACCATCTGGTTGATCCAGAGAAGGCATGGGAGAAGATCATGTGGTCAGATGAGACCAAAATAGAACTTTTTGGTATCAGCTCCACTCTTCATGTTTGGAGGAAGAATAAGGATGAGTACAACCCCGAGAACACCATCTCACCCGTGAAGCATGGTTGGGGAAACATAATACTTTGGGGGTGCTTTTCTGCAAAGGGTACAGGATGACTCTACCATATTAAAGTAAGGATGGGGTCAAGTTTTGCAAGATTTTGTCCAACAACCTCCTTCCCTCAGTAAGTGCATTGAAGATGGATCGTGGTTGAGTCTTCCAGCATGACAATGACCCGAAACACACAGCCAGGGCAACTAAGGAGTGGCTCCATAAGAGGCATTTCAAGGTCCTGGAGTGGCCTAGCTGAGCCCAATCAAAAATCTTTGGATTAAAACTGAAACTCAATGTAGCCCAGTGACAGGCCTGAAACCTGAAAGACCTGGAGAAGATCTGTATGGGGAAGTGGGCCAAAATCCCTGCAGCAGTGTATGCAGACTTGGTCAAGAACTACAGGAAATGTCTGACCTCTGTAATTGGAAACAAAGGTTTTTGTACCAAATAATAAGTTCTGTTTTTCTATTGTATCAAATACTTATTTCATGCAATAAAATGCAAATTAATTATATAAAAATCATACAATGTTATTTTCTGGATTTTTTTTAAGATTTTGTCTCTCACAGTTGAAGTGTACCTACGATAAACATTACAGACCTCTCCATTCTTTGTAGGTGAGAAAACTTCCAAAATCTGCAGTGTATCAAATACTTATTTTCCCCACTGTGTGTATATGTACAGTCCTGCTCATTGTTATTGGCACCCATGAAGTTTAAGTACATCATGTGGAATATCTCCTGAAAAAATGAATCAAGTGAAACAGTTTTTTTTGTATAGAGCACTCTTGTTAAATACAAAAGAGCAAATGATAAACAATAATTTAAAACAAAAAACAATGGGAGGGGAAAATAGAAAGACGTAAAGCTTACTGTGCCACTGGTATTGACTCGCCGGTGGTAAATCACAATAGAGATTCACCTGTGAATAATTGTCAGTGCCCATGTGACAAGAATTAGCCAATGAATTATGACTTCAGTGTTTTAAAAAGCCACTTGGTAGGCCCTGTTCATTTGTCACAATGGTGAAGACAAAGGAGCTGTCTGAGGACATCAGAACTGCTATTATTAGCAAACACCATACTTCCAAAGGGTATAAGGCCATCTCCAAAGACCTTGGTATCCCAGTTTCAACAGTGCGCAATGTTACTTAGAAGTTTATGTCTTCAAAGGTTGCTGCGAATGGTGGAAAAAACACCACGTCAAACATCCATAGACCTGAAGTTCAACCTGGAACAGTCTGGAGTCATGGTTTCAGCAAGTACCATACGTCGCACATTAAACCAAGCTGTGCTTTATGGGTGAAGGCCAAGGACGAAACCATTGCTAAAGAAAAGACATTAAAAGGAACGACTGATCTTTTCCAAAGAGTACCTTGACAAACAATCCTTCTGGGAAAATGAATATATATATATATATATATAAATATACAGTTGAAACCAGAAGTTTACATACACTATATGAAAATACACATATGCATGTTTTTCTCAATATTTAACATGAAGTCAGAATAAACCTTTCTCGTTTTAGATCAATTGGGATTACCATAATTTTAATATTTGTCAAATGCCAGAATAATGAGAGAGAGAGAGAGAGAGAGAGAGAGAGAATGTTTTAAGGCATTTTTATTACTTACTGCAAAGTCAAAAGTTTACATACATTTCATTAGTATTTGATACCGTTGCCCTTAAACTGAATGACTTGTGTGAAACGTTTGGGATATCCTTCCACAAGCTTCTCCCAATAGTTGGTCGGAATTTGGGCCCATTCTTCCTAATAAAACTGGTGTAACTGATCCAGGTTTGTAGGTCGCCTTGCTTGCACCTGCCTTTTCAGCTTTGCCCATATGTGTCTTTTTATATTGTGTATGTAAATTTCTGGTTTCAACTGTATATACATACTCGTGTGTTGCATTCGGATGTGTAAGCACTATGTTTTCACTGTATAGTAAATACAAATTATTCCCAAATGAAATCAGATTACTATATGATACAAACCAGCATTAGGCTGCCTCCAATCATCAGGACAATCATGCAATTGACTGATGATTGATGGACAAGGCCACTGCTGCTTTTGCTGCTATGCTGGCTATTGGGCACATCACAGTGAAATGTAGAACAATATGGTTCCAAGCATAAAAAATCCAAATACCAGAACCCATAGAGTATTTTTTAACCTGATAATTCTTTATTAATCAATTCATATATATAAACATAAAATTTAATAAAAATAACAAACAGAGTATCATTAAAAGCAGGGATAATAAATATGGGATAGGATAGCCTAGAATTAATTATACCAATTATCATGTGTTATGTATGTATGTATATAAATACACAAAGTTTAGACACTGTTTCTGGTGAATACATAAATAAATTAATTAGATAAATAAATATTAATTGATTGATTAATCTTCCAACATTCTCTAACTACTTCATGCTAGCCATGTCTTCTCTTAGTATACACTATCAATGGGTCAATACATTTGTTGGAGCTAATTTATACATTTCATACTGTCTTCACTAGGTGTTTATGTGTGGAATTGCACATACTTGCTTTATTTGTACAAGCAAGGAAATTCAGAATACGGTATATATATATGAGGCAAAAAAAACTTACTGAGTAGTTAAGGATAGTTCCCTGCCTCCCCTTACAAGCGTTTTACCATGTTTTCTTCATCAGAAGGCGTGTCCTATGTAGGGGCTTAGTATATATGTAGAGCGTTGGCCAATTAGAAGGTCATCCCAACAATGACGTGTATGGAATTAATGAAGCAGCGTCATAAGCGGCGCATGCGCAGAAGCAGGGTACACCTTTAAACCGGATGCTTACTTCAGCGTCCGTGGACTGCAGGTGTTCCACCGCTGCTTAGCAGCCTTGCTCGCATGTGTGTCACAATGGACGAGTCAGAAAGATCCAGTGTGTCCTTTTCCAGGCATGAGCATATGACATAGGTGGATGCGGCACGAAGCAAGTGATTAATTGGATGAATCTATACTTTTATAGTCGTGATGTAAATACAAATACAGGTAATTATACCATGTCCATCCTTTACTATGGATATATTAAACTTAACATGGATGTGAGATAAGCTCAATAGTGGAATATGATAAATTAATGGATAACTGCTGTATATATAAAAAAGCTAAGTAAATGAATAAAAAAAACTAAATGAGGTAAGCGTATACGATATATCATGTGTGAACCAAAAATACCAAAATGAGTGAAAAAAGAAGAAGAGTTAAAATTCTATATGATAATCTGCAGTATACTGCGTGTAAGTAAAACGAATTTGCAAGGGGCAAGCAAGTAGCTTTTTTCATTTAATCTATAGGAATAATAAAGTGCATGTGCCTGAATAATTATATGTAAATATATGAGAAGCAAGTAGCTTTTTTCCTATAGTCTATAGGGATAATAAAGTGCACGTGCCCAGATAACCATATATCAATCCAATGTGTGAGCCATGTAATATTAAAATTGATGACATACTGTATATATAATGAGTGAGTGATCTACATTTAAAAAAGTGAACATAGTCCCAATGTGGAATATTAACAACAACATAAAATAAAAAAAAAACTTACATCGCGACACTTTAGAGCATAAATCAGAGACCAGAAAAGACTGTCCTTCATATAACGATCAAAACAAGAGGGGTCCTATTAAGGTCTCATTATCCCAAGGGACTTTAGAAATACAGGATATGTGGTCGCGGCCAACCCATGTATAAGAATCTTTAAGAATGGATCCAAGTTGAAATATGCATTAGTCCTTGGTTCAAATGAAAAGAACTGTCCAAGAGCCGGCTTGATCCCGATACAAGGTTCCATGACGAGATTTATCCACAGAGATCAAAACCATGTATGAATGTCCCATGATATAATGATGTTCATAGCTTGAGATTGTTGGAAGCTCAATCAATTAATTATTTATTTTTCTAATTTATTTATTTATGTATTCACCAGAAGTATTGTCTAAACTTTGTGTATTTATATCAGAGGAAATACATAACCCATGATATTGGTATAATTAATTTTAGGCTATTCTATCACCACAGGATGTATATTTATTATCCCTGCTTTTAATGCCACTGTTTTTGTTTTTATTACATTTTATGTTTTTATATATATATATATATATATATATATATATATATATATATAAATATGAATTGATTAATAAAGAATTATCAGGTTAAAAAATACTCTATGGGTTCTGGTATTTGGATTTTTTATGTTTGGGACCATAATGTGCTACATTTCACTGTGAAATGCCCAATAACGAGCATAGTAGCAAAAGCAGCAGTGGCCTCGTCCATCAATCATCAGTCAATTGCATGATTGTACTGATGATTGGAGGCAGCCGAATGCTGTTTGTGATAAATTGGTGGCAGCAGTGGGTTCTCTGCGGGATCCCTTGGCTGTTACCTGACAATGATCATGACCTCATTGGCCCTTGTTTTCTGCATCAATGCTCAGGAGCTCAATCAGTGTGCCTTCTTTTGCATGCCAGTGTTCTGGTATGACCAACCTGGCTGTTACAGTTTGTCATCTCCTTTCTCCTCTTCTTCCTTCCTTCGGGGATCGCGAGATTTTATTTCTCTTTTTAAACACCATAAAATATTGTTTGCTTTTGTGGCTGCTGCTTAACATTGAGTACTGCTGCTCAGCTAACTTGTAACCAGAATAGCCAAATCCTTCTCCTGTTCTGTAGTCCCGAGTATACTCCCATTTAATGTATATGTAGCAATAGGTTTACTCCATCCTAGGTGCATTACTCTACACTTATCCAGATTGTTGTGCAATATCGTAATCGCAATTATCTCTTTGGTGTTTCTGTTCTTTGCTCTGCATCTAGCTTCTGTTTCTTTTTAGGAAGTAGACGGCATATTTTCAAGCAGTACATAATTTTTACTTTTATTTTGTATTTTGTGGTTTATTTTACTCACTCTGGGATCTTTCCTTTTTCAGCAGACTTTCCCTTTTGTAGTTAATTCACACTCTGCTCTGCCCTCCAGTTCTTTAGGAGGAGCATGATGCACTCGATGGCCTTTTAGGCAGCATAGGTCTAAGTTGCCATCTTCTAGTCTGCGATTAGGGCGATCTAATGCAATAACCATTAGGGACTGCGGGGTCAGGATCTCTAGTCTGTACAGGAACCAGCAGGCTCAATTGCGGTATTTAGATTTACCTATTATCCCAAGTGAGTAGCTACAATAGCATACACATGGCCAAAATTGTTGGTACCCCTCGTTTAATGAAAGAAAAACCCACAATGGTCTCAGAAATAACTTGAATCTGACAAAAGTAATAATAAAATGAACAAATGAAAGTCAGACATTGCTTTTCAACCCTGAATCCACAGAACTTTTAAAAAATTAAACTCATGAAATAGGCCTGGAAAGAAATGATGGTACTCTTAACTTAATATTTTGTTGAACAACCTTTTGAGGCATTCACTGCAATCAAACGATTCCTGTAACTGTCAATGAGACTTCTGTACCTATCGACAGATATTTTGACCCATTCCTCAGGAGCAAACTGCTCCAGTTGTCTCGTGTTTGAAGGTTGCCTTTTCCAGATGGCATGTTTCAGATCTTTCCAAAGAAGCTCAATAGAATTTAGGTCAGGGCTCATAGAAGGCCACTTCAGAATAGGAACAGTGTTCCTTCTTGATATGCTTCATTTTTTCATCTGTGAACATAGAGCTGATGTGCCTTGCCAAAAACTTCAATTTTTGTCTCATCTGTCCATAAGACATTCTCCCAGAAGCTTTGTGGCTTGTCAACATATAGTTTGGCAAATTCCAGTCTGGCTTTTTTATGATTTTTTTTCAACAATGGTGTTCTCCTTGGTCGTCTCCCGTGAAGTCCACTTTGGATCAAACAACGACGGATGGTGTGATCTGATACTGATGTTCCTTGAGCTTGAAGTTCACCTGTAATCTCTTTCGAAGTTAGCCTGGGCTCTTTTGTTACCATTCGTATTATCCGTCTCTTTGATTTGTCATCAATTTTCCCCCTGCGGCCACATCCAGGGAGGTTGGCTACAGTCCCATGGATCTTAAATTTTGGAATAATATGTGCAACTGTAGTCACAGGAACATCAAGCTGCTTGGAGATGGTCTTATAACCTTTACCTTTAACATGCTTGTCTATAATTTTCTTTCTACTCTCCTGAGACAACTCTTTCCTTTGCTTCCTCTGGTCCATGTTGAGTGTGGTACACACCATGTTACCAAACAGCACAGTGAGTATCTGTAGCCCTATATACAGGCCCACTGACTGATTACAAGATTGTAGACACCTGTGATGCTAATTAGTGGACCAACTTGACTTAACATGTCCCTTTTGTCACATTATTTTCAGTGGTACCATCATTTCTGTCCAGGCCTATTTCATGAGTTTAATTTTTTAAACAATTCTGTGGAAGCAGGATTGAAAAGCATTGACTGACTTTCATTTGTTTATTTTCATCAATTTTAATTTATTATTACTTTTGTCAGATTGAAGTTATTTCTGTGACCATTGTGGGTTTTTCTTTCATTAAACGAGTGGTACCAACAATTTTGACCACGTGTGTAACAACAGCACAGTGGCATTTGACTAGATCTCTAAGCCACACAGCTGCCTACTTTTAAAAGCACATGTGCAGTGATCTTTTTTTAACAATAGGAAACATGTTCAGGATGGGGTCCCATGATTCACCATGCACTGAGCCGTGACTTCCTGCTTCACAGTTTATAAAGTGCTCCATAAAATGGTAAAGTTAACGTAAAGCTCTGTAGCCTACACAAATTAAGTGCTCTTAACGGAAGCCAACTTAGTCTGTAACAAAGCCAAGCAGACATCATGTTTATTATCTGTTATAAATCATGATAATTTGCTAAGATATCTTTTAGTTAAAATGTGTTTGATTTAAAAAAAAAAAAGCTACTTATCTATATTTTATGGGTAACAGCATTTTTTTCTGAAAAGATCTATGCTTGAGTTCAATCTTACGGATTTATCTTTCATCTTTTATTTTGCTTGGATCATTAGAAACACTGGTTTTCTGTTACATGACATTTTGTAATGAGCAGTAATGAAGTGTTTGAACTGTTGTAAAAACTACAGATGCATTCTGAGTTGACTCAATCTATTTTAAAACAGACAACAATCTTACCAGAAGTGTTACGGTTCATTGCACTTTTTAAAAGGATTCATCCATAATTATGCGTTGCCATTATTTAAGTTGTTAGCTAAACAGATTATCCATAATTAGTAAACACAATTTGGAAGAACCTGCCCCACATCTTAATTTAATTTTGCTATGCGCTTGCAGAATGTCTATCATTTTCTGCATTTACATTTAACTGTTTGAATGAGTACAGCCTAAATGTAATATTCTAAATGATATATACAGTGTTCTTAATTGAAAATTCATTAAAACCCATACAGTGGCATGTAAAAGTTTGGGCACGCATGGTCAAAATTACTGTTATTGTGAACAGTTAAGCAAGTGGAAAATGAAATGATCTCTAAAAGGCCTGAAGTTAAAGATGACACATTTCCTTTGTATTTTAGGCAAACAATAAACAGTACAGACCAAAAGTTTGGACACACCTTCTCATTTAAAGATTTTTCTCAATTTTCATGACTATGAAAATTGTACATTCACACTGAAGGCATCAAAACTATGAAGTAACACATGTGAAATTATATGCTTAACAAAAAAGTGTGAAACAATTGAAAATATGTCTTATATTCTAGGTTCTTCAAAGTAGCCACCTTTTGCTTTGATGACTGCTTTGCACACTCTTGGCATTCTCTTGATGAGCTTCAAGAGGTAGTAGTCACCGGAAATGGTCTTCCAACAATCTTGAAGTAGTTCCAAGAGATGCTTAGCACTTGTTGGCCCTTTTGCCTTCACTCTGCGGTCCAGCTCACCAAAACCATCTTGATTGGGTTCAGGTCTGGTGACGGTGGTGGCCAGGTCATCTGGCGTAGCACCCCATCACTCTCCTTCTTGGTCAAATAGCCCTTACACAGCCTGGAGGTGTGTTTGAGGTCATTGTCCTGTTGAAAAATAAATGATGGTCCAAATAAACGCAAACCGGATGGAATAGCATGCCGCTGCAAGATGCTGTGGTAGCCATGCTGGTTCAGTATGCCTTCAATTTTGAATAAATCCCCAACAGTGTCACCAGCAAAGCATCCCCACACCATCACACCTGCTCCTCCATGCTTCACGCTGGGAACCATGCATGTAGAGTCCATCCATTCACCTTTTCTGCGTCGCACAAAGACACGGTGGTTGGAACCAAAGATCTCAAATTTGGACTCATCAGAACAAAGCACAGATTTCCACTGGTATAATGTCCATTCCTTGTGATCTTTAGCCCAAACAAGTCTCTTCTGCTTGTTGCCTGTCCTTAGCAGTGGTTTCCTAGCAGCTATTTTACCATGAAGGCCTGCTGCACAAAGTCTCCTCTTAACAGTTGTGTCTGCTCCTAGAACTCTGTGTGGCATTGACCTGGTCTCTAATCTGAGCTGCTGTTACATAGTTACATAGTTACATACATAGTTTATAAGGCCGAAAAAAGACAAGCGTCCATCCAGTTCAGCCTATTTCTTGTGCACTGCAGCTATTCCTCAGCGTTGATCCAGGGGAACGCAAAAAAAAAACAAAACAAAACAAAAAAAAAAAACATGCGGTATAGGCCAATTGACATCATTGAGGAAAAAATTCACTTCCCGACACCAATCTGGATTAATTAACTATCACTAAGCATAAGATGTAATTTTATTGTTCTCAAGAAAGGCGTCCAGGCCTCTCTTGAACTCATTAAGTGAGTTGGACATCACCACTTCCTCTCCCAGAGAGTTCCAGAGTCTCACGGCTCTGACCGTAAAGAATCTCCTTCTATGCTGGTGCAGTAACCTCCTTTCCTCCAGACGCATAGTGTGCCCCCTCGTCTTTGTCACCATCCTTGGTATAAACAGGTCATGGGAGAGATCTCTGTACTGCCCCCTGATGTATTTATACATGTTTATGAGGTCTCCCCTAAGCCTTCTCTTTTCCAACGTAAATAGGCCTAATTTTGACAACCTCTCTGGGTATTCTAGTCCCTCCATTCCCTTTATTACCTTAGTCGCCCTCCTTTGTACCCTCTCTAGCTCCAATATGTCTTTCCTGAGCACCGGAGCCCAGAACTGTGCACAATATGCTAAGTGCGGCCTTACCAGCGCTTTATACAGAGGAAGAACAATGTTCTCATCATATGCCCCTATTCCTCTTCTGATGCATGCCATGACTCTATTTGCCTTCGCAGCTGCTGCCTGACACTGGGCACTCCAATTTAATTTGCTATTAACCAAGACGCCCAGGTCCTTCTCCATGTCAGATTTCCCCAACGGTTTCCCATTTAATATGTATGGGTGACTGCTGTTTTTCTTTCCCATGTGCATGACCTTACATTTATCGGCATTGAACCCCATTTGCCATTTTTTGGCCCAACTCCCCAATTTATCTAAATCCTCCTGTAGCTGTGCCCTATCCTCATCTGTGTTAACTACTTTACAAAGTTTAGTATCATCTGCAAATATTAACCTGTGATTTATGAGGCTGGTGACTCGGATAAACTTATCCTCAGAAGCAGAGGTGACTCTTTGTCTCCCTTTACTGGGGCGGTCCTCATGTGAGCCAGTTTCTTTGTAGCGCTTGATGGTTTTTGCAAAGGCACTTGGGAACACTTTCAAAGTTTGCCCAATTTTTCGGACAGACTGACCTTCATTTCTTAACGTAATGATGGCCACTCGTTTTTCTTTACTTAGCTGCTTTTTTCTTGCCATAATACAAATTCTAACAGGCTATTCAGTAGGACTATCAGCTGTGTATCCACCTGACTTCTGCACAACACAACTGATGGTCCCAAACCCATTTATAAGGCAAGAAATCCCACTTATTAAACCTGACAGGGCACACCTGTGAAGTGAAAACCATTTCCGGTGACTACCTCTTGAAGCTCATCAAGAGAATGCCAAGAGTGTGCAAAGCAGTCATCAAAGCAAAAGGTGGCTACTTTGAAGAACCTAGAATATAAGTCATATTTTCAGTTGTTTCACACTTTTTTGTTAAGTATATAATTCCACATGTGTTAATTCATAGTTTTGATGCCTTCAGTGTGAATGTACAATTTTCATAGTCATGAAAATACAGAAAAATCTTTAAATGAGAAGGTGTGTCCAAACTTTTGGTCTGTACTGTATATATATATATATATTTTTTTCATCCTTTACATTTTAAAACTTGCAAAAAGAAAAATGGACTGATGCAAAAGTTTGGGTACCCTTGAAGATTTGTGTGCTCAAATAAATTTGGCCAAGATTTCAGACCTTAATAAGTCTGTTATGGTTATGGCTTGTTTGCTATCATCGTTAGAAAAGGCCAGGGGATGCAAATTTCCCAACTTTAAAGAAACCCAGCTTCCTCTAAACTTGTGCCAAAAAACAGCAAATATAGGGATAAGTATTCAAAAAGTCACTCAATCATGTATATATGTACTTAAGAATGGGACTAATAAATATGGTAATGCACCAGAATAGTCAACAGATCATTTATAAAAAAGTGCAATTAGAACCATATAAGCATGAGTATGTTAAAAGCAATAAGCTTTTATTAAATCATGTTAAAAAGTGGGACAAACAGTTAAGCCAGCAGTTATAATCAAATAGCAATATATATATAGTCATTAATCTGCCAAGGTAGATAAATATAAATAGAAAGTCACAGAGTACAAAGGGAGAATGTAATGGCAGTATCTAACTAATGATATAGGAGTAATCCAATCATCGCCCCTGACGTGATAATAGTGACAATGTCAAATAATAATAGCATTACCTATAGCAGAATATTAAGGACAACAAACTAAACGGAAGTAAGAGATAGGAGGATCATTTATACCAGTGCTGGAGATGAATGTCAAGTCCCTTACGTGCGTTTCGACACTTGCCTTTTTTCTGGGGGAGTGGTTTCATGAGGAACCAGCATCTTTAAGTATAGATCAGTGACCAATCATAACTCATATTGGTAGCAATGTCAAAATGATGTGATGAAACGCCGGTATGTATTGGTGCACGAGAACGCCGGCCCCGCCCATCGATCTCATCATCAGGAGAGTCACTGTAAGAATTACTTTCTGTTCAAATCATGTTGCAAGAAAACATTATGGGTGAGTTGCACATCAAATATATGTTAATTTCAATTCTCAATCCTCAATTAAATTACATGACAAAGTACAGAACAATGAAAGTGAATGAGGTTTTCACAAAACCCCCTCACTCAAAGTGTAAAAGAATTTCAGGAGATGCTAGGATTTTCAGAACTTCAGCATGTGATACCTGTTGCAGAAATGTCCCAGATATCCACTGCAGAATTCATCCACTGCAATGTAAAAAGTGAAATTTATATCTCAGTTTATGTCATAATAAATAGTGTTACATCCATTTCTGATCCTGCTCTAAAACCTTCCACACTGTCACCAGATGGCGCCGAATTTGCTCTGTGGACAGCACTGACGATGGAGGTGGCATTGTTGCTATGATGCCGTAAAGCCAGTGAGTGTGTATATTTCTGCTGTGAACTATTAGGCAGAACCACTCCTAATTTAAAGTTCCAGCAGTCTGCTGTGAGCGGCCAGGTGTTTACTTACCCTGGTTTGAAACCTCTAATTCTATAAAACCTGATTTATACCAGTTTTTGACCTTGGATTTATTTAAATAGGATGTTTCATTAGATTTTTTTATATAAACTTAGCAACTGCATTGATTAGTGCTGCTCCACTGATTCTTTTTTTTGATTTTCTTCTGTTCCACTCTTTTCCAAGTTTATGCCCCCTGGAAATAGAATTGCTGAATTTTCCCTTTGACTCTGTGTCAGGTGCAATAGGCCAGTCAGGCACAGCTTACACATTTTATTTCCCCCCTTTTCTCCAGGGAGGCAGGGGATCCAACTCTACCCAGGACTTTCCTTTCTTTAGGTGCTGCTTGCAACCCCCACTCAGTTTTACTGCTGTCCTTGTGGAGAGCATTGTGTGTGAAGGTTCTCACTTTTGAAGGTTCATACTTTTTGGGGGGATTTTTAAGCACAATTGTTTATTTTGCTCATTTATGAATAAATAATGCACTTTGTGGATATTACATGGAAATAAGTAGGGTTTTCATAGAAATAAGAGGGTTTTCTTAGAAATAGCCTCTCAAGTACATTGCACCCGAACACGTAATGATAATCTCTGATATGATGTGATAATATGATCTTCCAACCTTGTTCTTCTCTCTACAAATGTGTTTCTTCTGCTGAGCTTTTAACATCTGAATTTGAGTGAACTTGACTCCAGTAGCATCTAAATGCCTTACAATTAAGTTTTTTCCTCATTTTAATGTTTAGTAATAGCTATGTCCTGAAAGCTGCTATTTGGCGGTGATTGAGAAATTTGAGTACTTTTTGATTTATTCCTTTTATGGTTATTAAATTATTTTTTTTGCATCTGATTTCATATACTCTATTTTAATACATCCCTATGAAGAACTCATCTATTTTGGGCCTCCAGGATGAAGCTGTTTTTTAGCTGTTGCATTCAAAGAGCCACAACATTTTTGTTTTTTCCTTTTGTGAGCTTGTTTTTTGTAGGATGAGTTGTATTCATCAATTGCATCATTTTGTGGTACAATTATACCTAACTCCCAGTGGGATCTGATAGGCTGTTACATATTGCAAACACGGAGGCCATTGTTAGGACCTTGGCTAACAAGGTACCCAATTGGCACCTCATGCCAGTCAATCAGCCAGGAAGCCGATGGGCTGACAGATAAACTATCTTACTCTGTTAAAGTCTTTACATGTGTGGTTAGTGCGACCATGCATGTAAAAAGTTGAACAGACAGAATCGCCCATACTGCAGCTGTGATCCAAGGTGTTGCAGTGGAAGCCCAAGGGGTATGTAACAGCTGACTCCGGCTGTGGATTGCATGGATGTAAGGCAGGTGACTGGATGCAATGCACAGTTAGATAATAGACACAAGGCAGGAACAGCCAATAGACTAGTTATTTCCCTCACTTTGGCAGGAACTTGCATTAGCTAAGAAACAGTTAAACAGTTTAAACAGGGTAGATTATACAATACAGAACATATAATGAGTTTAAAGTACAATTATAATGGCAGTAAAGTCTCTCACCAATTATAATATTGTTCCTTTGACAGGGGTGACACACCCGTCCCTGTGGGAGCTACTACGTGAGCTCCTTCTGAAGCAATGGCCGTGACAGGGGTTGCTGGTTGTTCCCTATAGGCCGCAAGTCCTCCTGACAAAATCTATTAATGCACGTTGAGCCTCCTAAACTCCAAATGACCCCACCCTGTCTGCTTCCTAGCCAAGGTCGACCCCTGTACAGTACTTCAGTGCTGAAAGCGACGGCCCGGCTCACTCATGCCTTCCCTCTACCACCGCAGGCATCCTCCTCCTGGCGGAGTATCCTCAGGGGTCTTCAGTGCTGGACCGACAATGGTTGTCTCCTGAATCTGGGGAGAAGAGGGCTTGGCTCCAGATCTTGACTGGCGTCATCAGGGTTTGATATCTTGACCGGTGAAGGTCTGGGATTTGGGCCTTGACCAGTGAAGTCTGAACTCTGAGTCCTGACCGACATAGATCAGGTCCTCAGGTCTTGACCAGCATAGTGGAGGGCGTGGATCTGATTTGGTGTCGTTTGGATCTAGTCCGCAAGCGACCGGCAACCTGCTGGCACACGCTTCCTGCTGCGGTTTGTCAGTCTGGCTGCAGCACCTTTCTTCTGCACGTCTGCAAGTCTCTTTCTTGGTGCCAAAGCCCGCTCTAGTTTAGCATGCAGACCCTTTATATCCAGGAACTCTGTCATCAGTGGCATCTGACTGGGTGTTGCATCTGATTCCGTCCCACCTGCAATTCTTCCTGCTCCAGTTAGTTCCTCACTGTCCCTTCTTAACAGCAAGTGGCAGCCATCTCGCACCAATGATACACATCTTCGGGATTTCCCAGAAGGATTGTCACCTGCTCAAACATGGACACAGCCCTGTGACTACTCCATCCCCTCATTGTACATGTATAATGCACATGCCCCCAGAAGAAGCAAGGCAAAATGGCATTGAGGTTGAAGGGACACATGATATGGAGCACAAGTACTAGTCAGTGATCAACCTATTTAGGTAAATACTTGTCTTAACACATTTATTTGGCATTTTGTTGTATCATTTTGTCAGAGTGATACACTAAGAGTGTATGAATAGCACTAGTACTTTACTATATATCATAGCTATATATATTTATAATATGGCTGTAACAGACTATCTTTATATCACCACTGTCAGTGAGCTTTATTACTTAGTTTAGAACCTTGTTTCTGAGGCTTCTTAAATAGCACCTGCACTTTGTGAGATATAGCAGTACCTATGTGGATATTTTTAAACACTGTGTTGTATCAAGCCTTGATCAGTTACTCGATCTGATAACCATCTTCTGATAATTTAATCTTATATATTATCCTATCTATATATAGCATTGGAACTTTTTCATTTAATACTATTTATATATTAATTTGCTCTACTTTCTATAGTTAATCTGCCGGCTCCTTAAACATGACATATGCCCCTCTGTTTCTAATTTTGCCCCTATTTATTATTTGTAATATATATATATATATACTGCCCAGAGTGTGCAAAGCAGTCATCAAAGCAAAAGGTGGCTACTCTGAAGAACCTAGAATATAAGACATATTTTCAGTTGTTTCACACTTTTTTGTTAAGTATATAATTCCACATGTGTTAATTCATAGTTTTGATGCCTTCAGTGTGAATGTACAATTTTCATAGTCATGAAAATACAGAAAAATCTTTAAATGAGAAGGTGTGTCCAAACTTTTGGTCTGTACTGTATATATACATATATATTAACATTTTTCTCAACAATAGTATACATTTTACATTATCTCACATATATGTCTTCTTACCCTAGGAACATATACAGTATGCACCTTGGTTGTGTTGGTTAGATGACCTTACCCAAAATATGTATATGAATATGTATATATATGAATATGTTATGACTGAGTCAAAGATATGTAAACAGAGCTATGGCACAAAGGTAACAAAAAATAATGAAAAATTCTAAAAATACAGTAATATTATTGATAGGTTTATTATTTTAGCATTTTATTCCAAATTATTTTTATAATATTATACATAACTGCTCAAAATCTCCTTTTCTTGTTATATTGCTTCACTGAGGATCTAAAGTGCATCCTGATCAGAGAAGCTACAGTATATAACCTTCTTTGAGAAATCTAAAGTTTGAAAAAGGTCTGCATACATGTAAAATTATTTCTCCAGATTTGCCAGAGTCATGAACTGAATCACTGATGAGCAAAGTATTAAAAGGGCTACAAGTGAAATGACATTTACTAAAGTCAAATGAACTATTTAAACTTTAGTTCATCATGAAAACTTCATTTTACTTCAAAATGTACCTATGTTCTCATTTCCTAGACACAATTGTAAAGTAATAAAATGTAACTGAATGGTATACAAGTTAGGTAAACCTATGCAACTTTCCTATTTTATTGATTAGCTAGATATTAGGCAGGTGGTCAATGTCACATCTTCAGTCTCCTCTCCAATTGCAAATTAAGCATAAGAATAATTAAAGTAAATCTAAATTAAAAATTCATGCTGTAGCACTGAGAACCAGTTGCCATTTTTTACTTCTAAGATGTATTACTATAAAAAAAATATCTACAAGTACCTCTAGCCTTTCTACTTTGTGCTGCATCAGTTTATCTTTCTATAATATTATATCATATGTAAAAAAGACGCAGTATTTGCATTTGCATTGAGGCCTCATGGGGTGGAAGGATAAGATAAGGAATTTATCAATGGATGGAAGGAACTGGAAGGAGGATGTCTCTCTTTCTGTAACATTAGCTAACAACAGAGGATGGATCCAGACCAACCAGAGGAAGATTCTACTAATCTTGGCTAATATTTATTATTATTATAATATTTATTGATATCATTATAATTGATATGACTTTTAATGTAGAATCCATCTTTGCCAATTAAGGAAACTTCTCTTTTACAACAATAGGTGGCTGTACATTCATTTTCATAGCTTTTAAAAATGTTCCACATAAGTTTTGACTAATATCCAGAAAAGTTAGCCATTGAATTGGAATTATGCAGTGTGGCTTGTACTTCATGTTTCCTGTACAAGATAAGGACCCTGCACAGGGTGTATATACAGATATGTATATATCTGTATATACATATATGTACACACGTGGTCAAAATTGTTGGTACCCCTCGTTTAATGAAAGAAAAACCCACAATGGTCACAGAAATAACTTGAATCTGACATAAGTAAAAATAAATTAAAAATATATGAAAATGAACAAATGAAAGTCAGACATTACTTTTCAACCGTCATTCCACAGAATTAAAAAAAAAATTAAACTCATGAAATAGGCCTGAACAGAAATGATGGTACCCCTGAAAATAATGTGACAAAAGGGACATGTTAGATCAAGTTGTGTACACTAATTAGCATCACAGGTGTCTACATTCTTGTAATCAGTCAGTGGGCCTGTATATAGGGCTACAGCTACTCACTGAGCTGTTTGCTGACACGGTGTGTTCCACACTCAACATGGACCAGAGGAAGCAAAGGAAAGAGTTGTCTCAGGAGATTAGAAAAAAAATTATAGACAAGCATGTTAAAGGTAAAGGTTATAAGATCATCTCCAAGCAGCTTGATGTTCCTGTGACTACAGTTGCACATATTATTCAGAAATTTAATATCCATGGGACTGTAGCCAACCTCCCTGGACGTGGTTGCAGGAGGAAAATTGATGACAAATCAAAGAGAAGGATAATACGAATGGTAACAAAAGAGCAGAGGAAAACTTCGAAAGAAATTAAAGGTGAACTTCAAGCTTAAGGAACGTCAGTGTCAGATCGCACCATCCGACGTTGCTTTATCCAAAGTGGACTTTATGGGAGACGATCAAGGAGAACACCATAGTTGAAAAAAATCCTTAAAAAGCCAGACTGGAATTTGCCAAACTACATGTTGACAAGCCACAAAACTTCTGGGAGAATGTCCTATGGACAGATGAGACAAAAATTGAAGTTTTTGGCAAGGCACATCAGCTCAATGATCACAGATGGAAAAATGAAGCATATCAATAAAAGAACACTGTCCCTATTGTGAAACATGGAGGAGGCTCTGTTATGTTCTGGGGCTGCTTTGCTGCATCTGGCACAGGGTGTCTTGAATCTGTCCAGGGTACAATGAAATCTCAAGACTATCAAGGGATTCTAGAGAGAAATGTGCTACCCAGTGTAAGAAAGCTTGGTCTCAGTCGCAGGTCATGGGTCTTGCAACGGGATAATGACCCAAAACACACAGCTAAAAACACCCAAGAATGGCTAAGAGGAAAACATTGGACTGTTCGGAAGTGGCCTTCTACGAGCCCTGACCTAAATCCTATTGAGCATCTTGGAAAAGAGCTTAAACATGCTGTCTGGAAAAGGCAACCTTCAAACACGAGACAACTGGAGCAGTTAGCTCATGAGGATTGGGCCAAAATACCTGTCGAGAGGTGCAGAAGTCTCATTGACAGTTACAGGAATCATTTGATTGCAGTGATTGCCTCAAATGGTTGTTTAACAAAATATTAAGTTAAGAGTACCATCATTTCTGTCCAGGCCTATTTCATGAGTTTAATTTTTTTTTACATTTTGTGGAAGCAGGGTTGAAAAGCAATGTCTGACTTTCATTTGTTCATTTTCAAAGATTTTTAATTTATTATTACTTTTGTCAGATTCAAGTTATTGCTGTTACCATTTTGGGTTTTTCTTTCATTAAACAAGGGGTACCACGTGTGTGTATATATATATATATATATATACATATATATATATATATATATATATATATATATACATATATATATAGTCCACAGAAACAAAGGCAGCACTCCAGTCTTCAAGATAAGCTGTGATTTAGTGACACATAATCATTGTGGCAGTGGCAACGTTTCATTCCTGTTGAGGAACTTTCTTAAGCTTGAGGAAGTTCCTCAACAGGAACGAAACGTTGCCATTGCCACCATGACTATGTTTCAATAAATCACAGCATGTCTTGAAGACTGGAGTGCTTTTGATTCTACAGACTACATTGAGGTTTGGTTGTGCCTATAAGGCTCTGCACCTGCGATTTATGCAGCTATCCTGAGCTGCACTTTTTCTATTGTTAAATATATAAATATATATATATATATATAAACGCCCTCCATCCAACCTCCATGAGCTTGAGCTGTTTTGCAAGGAAGAATGGGCAAGAATTTCAGCCTCTCGATGTGCAAAATTGATAGAGACATACCCCAAGCGACTTGCAGCTGTAATCACAGCAAAAGGTGGCGCTACAAAGTATTAACTCAAGGGGGCCGAATAATATTGCACGCCCCTCTTTTCCGTTTTTAATTTGTTAAAAAAGTTTAAAATATCCTATAAATTTTGTTCCACTTCACGATTGTGTCCTACTTGTTGTTGATTCTTCCCAAAAAAATTAGAATTTTATATCTTTACGTTTGAAGCCAGAAATGAGGCAAAAGTTAGAAAAGTTCAAAGGGGCCAAATACTTTCACAATGCACTGTATATATACAGTGCCTACAAGTAGTATTCAACCCCCTGCAGATTTAGCTGGTTGACACATGCGGAATTAACTTGGCATTGTGACATTTGTACTGTAGATCAGCCTGAAAGTGGGAAATGCACTGCAGCAAATTTTTTTGTTTGTTTTTTTGTTTTTTTTAAACGTAAAAAGTTAATTCAGTGTCATTTATTAGGAAGAATGGGAAGCATTTAAGGAAACCAGGATGGATGAACACAGAACTTAAACACATGCTAAAAAGAAAGAAAGAAATGTTTATTAAATGGAAAGAGGGAGGCATATCTAAAGAAGATTATAATGCAGTCTGCAGATCCTGCAGGACACGTATCAGGTTAGCTAAAGCTGACAATGAATTAAGGCTTGCAAGAGATGTCTAAAGCAATAAAAAAGGATTTTGGGGGTATGTCAAAAGTAAAAGAAAAGTCAAAGATGCTATAGGATTTTTACAGGATGAAAATGGAGAAATGGTAAGAGAGGATGTTGAGAAGGCCGAACTTTTTAATTCCTATTTTGCATCTGTTTTCTCTCAGAAAGAAAATGTAACATCAACTGATCTTCACTGTCCTTTTAAAGGAATAGAGGAATCAAAGTTATCTGTAAACAGAAAGATTGTGAGGGAATATTTAGCTAACATAAATGAGTTCAAGTCTCCAGGTCCAGATGAATTACACCCCAGAGTACTGAAGGAGATCGTAGAAGAAATTTTAGAACCACTCTCCATAATCTTTGAAAATTCTTGGAGAACAGGAGAAGTCCCAGAAGACTGGAGAAGAGCAAATGTTGTTCCTATCTTCAAAAAGGGGAAGAAGGTGGACCCAGGGAACTATAGGCCGGTGAGTCTGACTTCTATACCAGGAAAGATCTTTGAACAAATTATTAAACAACATGTATGTAAGTACATGGATAAGAATGAAGTGATTAACCAGAGTCAGCATGGGTTTGTAACTAACAAGTCATGTCAGACTAACTTAATTTCCTTCTATGACAGAATCACTGACTGGGTGGATCAGGGAAATGCTGTAGATATAGTATATCTTGACTTCAGCAAAGCATTTGACTAAGTATCTCACACCATCCTTATTGAAAAAATGACCAAGTATGCAATGGACCAGGCAACTGTTAGGTGGATTCATAACTGGCTTAGTGATCGGACTCAAAGGGTGGTTGTAAATGGCTTCACATCGAACTGGATGAATGTCTCAAGTGGGGTACCACAGGGCTCCGTCCTGGGACCTGTATTGTTCAACATCTTTATCAATGATTTAGATGAAGGAATTGAGGGTAAACTGATTAAATTTGCTGATGACACAAAGCTAGGAGGGATAGCTAATACTAGAGAAGAGAGAGAGAGGATTCAAAAAGACCTAAATAAACTGGAGCAGTGGGCAGCAACCAACAGAATGGTTTTTAACAGGGAAAAATGCAAAGTACTACATCTGGGCAATAAAAATGAAAAAAGCATATACAGAATGGGAGGAATAGAGCTAAGCAACAGTACATGTGAAAAAGACTTAGGTATACTAATAGATCATAGACTAAACATGAGTCAACAGTGTGATGCAGCAGCAAAAAAGGCAAATACAATTCTGGGATGTATTAACAGAAGCATACAGTCTAGATCACGTGAAGTCATTATCGGTCTTTACTCCTCTTTGGTCAGACCTCATCTGGAATACTGTGTACAGTTTTGGGCACCACATTTTAAAAAAGACATAGACAAACTGGAGCAAGTTCAGAGAAGAGCGACCAGAATGGTGACTGGTCTGCAAACCATGTCCTATGAGGAACGGTTGCAGGATTTGGGAATGTTTAGCTTGCAAAAAAGAAGACTGAGAGGAGACTTAATAGCTGTCTACAAATATGTCAAGGGCTGTCACATTGTAGAAGGATCATCTTTATTCTCATTTGCACAAGGAAAGACTAGAAGCAATGGGATGAAACTAAATGGGAGGAGACACAGATTAGATATTAGAAAAAACTTTTTGACAGTTAGGGTGATTAATGAGTGGAACAGGCTGCCACGAGAGGTGGTGAGTTCCCCTTCAATGGACGTCTTCAAACAGAGGCTGGACAGACATCTGTCTGAGATGATCTAGTGAATCCTGCTTTGAGCAGGGGGTTGGACCAGATGACCCAGGAGGTCCCTTCCAACTCAACCATTCTATGATTCTATGATTATTCAACCCCTCAAACCACAAGAATTCTGTTTGGTCCCAATAAAGTATTAAGAAGTAGTTCAGGCACCAAGAATAATGAGCTTCACATGTGTGGATTAAAGATCTATTTTGCCAGCCTTTTCTATTTAAGACCCTCCCCAAACTTGTGAACAGCACTCAGACATGGTCAACATGGGAAAGACAAAGGAACATTCCAAGGCCATCAGAGACAAGATCGTGGAGAGTCACAAGGCTGGCAAGGGGTACAAAACCCTTTCCAAGGAGTTGGGACTACCAGTCTCCACTGTTGGGAGCATCATCCGTAAGTGGAAGGCTTATGGAACTACTGTTAGCCTTCCACGGCCAGGACAGCCTTTGAAAGTGTCCTCCCGTGCCGAGGCCAGGCTTATCCGAAGAGTCAAGGCTAACCCAAGGACAACAAGGAAGGAGCTCCGGGAAGATCTCATGGCAGTAGGGACATCCGTTCCAGACGAGCCCGTAAGGTACCTTTACTTTCAAAGCGTCATGTCAAGGCTTGTCTACAGTTTGCTCATGATCACTTGGAGGACTCTGAGACAGACTGGTTCAAGGTTCTATGGTCTGATGAGACCAAGATCGAGATCTTTGGTGCCAACCACACACGTGACGTTTGGAGACTGGATGGCACTGCATATGACCCCAAGAATACCATCCCTACAGTCAAGCATGGTGGTGGCAGCATCATGCTGTGGGGCTGTTTCTCTGCCAAGGGGCCTGGCCATCTGGTCCGCATCCATGGGAAGATGGATAGCATGGCCTACCTGGAGATTTTGGCCAAGAACCTCCGCTCCTCCATCAAGGATCTTAAGATGGGTCGTAATTTCATCTTCCAACAAGACAACGACCCAAAGCACACAGCCAAGAAAACCAAGGCCTGGTTCAAGAGGGAAAAAGTCAAGGTGTTGGAGTGGCCTAGTCAGTCTCCTGACCTTAACCCAATTGAAAACTTGTGGAAGGAGCTCAAGAATAAAGTCCACATGAGACACCCAAAGAACCTAGATAACTTGGAGAAGATCTGCATGGAGGAGTGGGCCAAGATAACTCCACAGACCTGTGCCGACCTGATCAGGTCTTATAAAAGACGATTATTAGCTGTAATTGCAAACAAGGGTTATTCCACAAAATATTAAACATAGGGGTTGTATAATAATTGACCCACACTTTTATGTTTAAAATTTAATAAAATTCAACTGAGCAACATAACTTTTTGGTTTGTAAGATTTATGCTTCTGTTCATAAAACCTACTCTCGTTTGCAGTTTGAAGGCTCTAACTTATTTGCATCTTATCAAACCAGCTAAATCTGCAGGGGGTTGAATACTACTTGTAGGCACTGTATATAGAACAGTTATGTCCAGAGATATTTGAACAGTGACCAAATCTTCGTCATTTTAGCTCTGCTTGCCACTATTTTGATTTAAAATTAAACAACTGAGATACAATTGAAGTGTAGACTTTCAGGTTTACTTAAAGAGGTTGAACAAAAATATCCTGTGAAACGTTTAGGAATTGCAACCTTTTTCTACAGTCTCCTCATTTCAGGTGCTCAAAAGTAGTAGGACAAAGTAACTTTAACATAAGTAAATGTTAATTTTTAATACTTTGTAGGAAATCCTTTGCAGGTAATGACTGTCTGAAGTCTGAAAGCCATGGACATCACCAAATGCTGGCTTTCTTCCTTTGTGATGCTTTGCCCGGGCCTTTAGTGCAGCTGAATTCAGATGTTGCTTGAATATGAATCTTTCTGCCTTAAGTTTAGTTTTAAGCATGTGAAATGCATGCTCGGTGGTGTTGAGATCTAGTGGTCATTGCAGAATATTCTACTTCTTTGCCTTAACAAAATCCTGGGTTGCTTTCTGAGTAAGATTTGGGTCATTGTCCATCTGTACTGTGAAGCACACTGTGAACCTTGCTGCATTTGGCTGAATCCGAGCGGAAAGTATAACCCTATACATTTTAGAATTCATCCGGCTGCTTCTGTCTTCAGTCACATCATCAATAAACTCTAGTAGAAGCCATGCATGCTCATGCCATCACACTGCCTCCACCATGCTTTACAGAGGAAGAGGAAGTGGTGTGCTTTGGATCATGAGCCATTCCAAGCCTTATCCATACTTCTTTATTCCCATCTTTCTTGTACAAGTTGATCTTAAATTCATGTATCCAAAGAGTGCTTTTCCAGAACAGGGCTGGCTTGTTTTGATGTTTTTTGACAAAGTCTAATCTGGTCTTTCTATTTTTAAGGCTGATTAATGGTTTGCACCTTGTGGTGAACCCTTTGTATTTGCTCTCATGAAATCATGTCTTTATGATAGACTTAGATACTGAAACACCTACCTCGTTTAGAGTGTTTTTCACTTGGGTGTATGTTGTGAAGGGGTTTTTCTCCACTATAGAAAGGATTCTGTGATCACCCACCACTGCTGTCTTTCATGGACGTCCAGGCCTTTTTGAGTTTCCAAAATCATTAGTGCCTTATTTTTTTTTTGCAGAATGTACGAAACTGTTGATTTTGCCACTCCTAACATTTCTTCTATCTCTATGATGGATTTCTTTTCTTTTTCAGCCTAATTATCCTGATTACGGTTTGTTTCTCTCCCATTAAAATCACCTTTGGCTGCCTGTTATGGGTTCACAGAAAAAGCTTCCAAATACAAATGCCACACCTAGAATCAGATTCAGACCTTTTACCTGCCTAATCGATGATGGATTAATGAGGGAATAGCCCATGCAGCCCATTAAAGGGTTTTTGAGATGACTGTCCAATTACTTTGATCCCTTTAAAAAGATGCAGCTACATGTTAAAGAGCTGTAATTACTAGTGTTGAGCGAACATGCTCGACACAGCTCGGTACTCGCCCGAGCATCATGCTACTCGGGATGTTCGGCGAGCACCGATCATTTCCGGGTTACTCGGGCGGGAGCTTCGGTCTCCGCCCTGCATGTTTGGCTCTCTTTACAGAGCCAATGAACATGCAGGGATTGCCAGCCAGTCACTGTAATGCTGCAGCCATGTTGGTTGTGGGCATTACAGTGATTGGCTGGCCGCACAGAGTCACCTCGAGTATTTAAAACCGGGCGCCGCCATCTTGGACACAGTCGCTCCGGATTAGACTGTGTAGGGACAGCGCTGCTGATTTAGGGAGAGATATAAACTGCGAAATAGTTAGTGTAGGGTCTGTAAAGGCTGCCAGAACAAACAAACAGTCCTTTTGAGGACTAATATCCATCCCAGATACCAGACAGGCAGGCTGTATAGGAGACACAGTGGTTATACCAGCAAACGCTGCATTACAGACCTGTGTGCTCCTGTTGCTGAAATTGCTGGACTTAGCACCAGGTGTTAGGGGCCAGGAAAAATCCTTTTTTTTTTCATCTAAATCCTCCTTTTTTTTCCCTCCTTCACGCTGTACAAATACCCGTCTTATTAACCTTTTGGTGTGTCCCCCCCACGAAAAAAAAAGGGTGTCTGTGATTTTTCAGACCCAAATATAACTGTTGAAAATAGTCTGGTGTAGGCTAGAGAAACAGAAGTGTTGTTTTGCACTTCCACGGTTCAAACCTCTGTATTATCATTTTGGGCCATTTGTATCTAAAAAAAAAACAGTTTGAGTGTGTCGCTCACTGTTCAGGCGCAAATCTATATATCTAAAAAAGTCTGGTATACCCCTGTAAACAATAACTGTGGTTTTTCCATCCCACGGTTAAAAATCTCTATTATTCAGGTTTTGGTATATTTTCCGTAAAGAAAAACAGTAGAGTCTCCTGACTGTTGTGACACAAAAATATATCTGATGAAAATAGTCTTGTGTAGGCCCGACATCCCAGTGTGGTTTCGCAGTTCCATGGGTCAAATCGCTGTGCTATCCAGTTTTGGGCCTTTGGTATCTAAAAAAAAAGCAGTTTGAGTGTGTCGCTCACTGTTCAGCCGCAAATATCTCTATTTTAAAAAGTGTGGTATACCCCAGTAAACAATAACTGTGGTTTTGCCATCCCATGGTAAAAAAATCTCTATTATTCAGGTTTTGGTATATTTTCCGTAAAGAAAAACAGTAGTGTCTCCTGACTGTTGTGACACAAAAATATATCTGTTGAAAATAGTCTTGTTTAGGCCCGACATCCCAGTGTGGTTTCGCAGTTCCACGGGTCAAATCGCTGTACTATCCAGTTTTGGGCCTTTGGTATCTAAAAAAAAAGCAGTTTGAGTGTGTCGCTCACTGTTCTGCCGCAAATATCTCTATTTAAAAAAGTGTGGTATACCCCTGTAAACAATAACTGTGGTTTTGCCATCCCACAGTAAAAAATCTCTATTATTCAGCTTTTGGTAGTTTTTTCTGTAAAGAAAAACAGTAGTGTCTCCTGACTGTTGTGACACAAAAATATATCTGTTGAAAATAGTCTTGTGTAGGCCCGACATCCCAGTGTGGTTTCGCAGTTCCATGGGTCAAATCGCTGTGCTATCCAGTTTTGGGCCTTTGGTATCTAAAAAAAAAGCAGTTTGAGTGTGTCGCTCACTGTTCAGCCGCAAATATCTCTATTTAAAAAAGTGTGGTATACCCCAGTAAACAATAACTGTGGTTTTGCCATCCCACGGTAAAAAATCTCTATTTTTCAGGTTTTGGTATATTTTCCGTAAATAAAAACAGTAGTGTCTCCTGACTGTTGTGACACAAAAATATATCTGTTGAAAATAGTCTTGTTTAGGCCCGACATCCCAGTGTGGTTTCGCAGTTCCACGGGTCAAATCGCTGTACTATCCAGTATTGGGCCTTTGGTATCTAAAAAAAAAGCAGTTTGAGTGTGTTGCTCACTGTTCATCCGCAAATATCTCTATTTAAAAAAGTGTGGTATACCCCAGTAAACAATAACTGTGGTTTTGCCATCCCACGGTAAAAAATCTCTATTATTCAGCTTTTGGTAGTTTTTTCTGTAAAGAAAAACAGTAGTGTCTCCTGACTGTTGTGACACAAAATTATATCTGTTGAAAATAGTCTTGTGTAGGCCCGACATCCCAGTGTGGTTTCGCAGTTCCATGGGTCAAATCGCTGTACTATCCAGTTTTGGGCCTTTGGTATCTAAAAAAAAAGCAGTTTGAGTGTGTCGCTCACTGTTCAGCCGCAAATATCTCTATTTAAAAAAGTGTGGAATTCCCCAGTAAACAATAACTGTGGTTTTGCCATCCCACGGTAAAAAATCTCTATTATTCAGGTTTTGGCATATTTTCCGTAAAGAAAAACAGTAGTGTCTCCTGACTGTTGTGACACAAAAATATAGCTGCTGAAAATAGTCTTGTGTAGGCCCGACATCCCAGTGTGGTTTCGCATTTCCACGGGTCAAATCGCTGTACTATCCAGTTTTGGGCTTTTGGTATCTAAAAAAAAAGCAGTTTGAGTGTGTCGCTCACTGTTCAGCCGCAAATATCTCTATTTAAAAAAGTGTGGTATACCCCAGTAAACAATAACTGTGGTTTTGCCATCCCACAGTAAAAAATCTCTATTATTCTGCTTTTGTTAGTTTTTTCCGTAAAGAAAAACAGTAGTGTCTCCTGACTGTTGTGACACAAAAATATATCTGTCGAAAATAGTCTTGTGTAGGCCCGACATCCCAGTGTGGTTTCGTAGTTCCATGCCTCAAATCGCTGTAATATCCAGTTTTGGGCCTTTGGTATCTAAAAAAAAAGCAGTTTGAGTGTGTCGCTCACTGTTCAGCCGCAAATATCTCTATTTAAAAAAGTGTGGTATACCCCAGTAAACAATAACTGTGGTTTTGCCATCCCACGGTAAAAAATCTCTATTATTCAGGTTTTGGTATATTTTCCGTAAAGAAAAACAGTAGTGTCTCCTGACTGTTGTGACACAAAAGTATATCTGTTGAAAATAGTCTTGTTTAGGCCCGACATCCCAGTGTGGTTTCGCAGTTCCACGGGTCAAATCGCTGTACTATCCAGTTTTGGGCCTTTGGTATCTAAAAAAAAAGCAGTTTGAGTGTGTTGCTCATTGTTCATCCGCAAATATCTCTATTTAAAAAATTGTGGTATACCCCAGTAAACAATAACTGTGGTTTTGCCATCCCACGGTAAAAAATCTCTATTATTCAGCTTTTGGTAGTTTTTTCTGTAAAGAAAAACAGTAGTGTCTCCTGACTGTTGTGACACAAAATTATATCTGTTGAAAATAGTCTTGTGTAGGCCCGACATCCCAGTGTGGTTTCGCAGTTCCATGGGTCAAATCGCTGTACTATCCAGTTTTGGGCCTTTGGTATCTAAAAAAAAAGCAGTTTGAGTGTGTCGCTCATTGTTCAGCCGCAAATATCTCTATTTAAAAAAGTGTGGAATTCCCCAGTAAACAATAACTGTGGTTTTGCCATCCCACGGTAAAAAATCTCTATTATTCAGGTTTTGGTATATTTTCCGTAAAGAAAAACAGTAGTGTCTCCTGACTGTTGTGACACAAAAATATATCTGTTGAAAATAGTCTTGTGTAGGCCCGACCTCCCAGTGTGGTTTCGCAGTTCCACGGGTCAAATCACTGTACTATCCAGTTTTGGGCCTTTGGTATCTAAAAAAAAAGCAGTTTGAGTGTGTCGCTCACTGTTCAGCCGCAAATATCTCTATTTAAAAAAATGTGGTATACCCCAGTAAACAATAACTGTGGTTTTGCCATCCCACGGTAAAAAATCTCTATTATTCAGCTTTTGGTAGTTTTTTCCGTAAAGAAAAACAGTAGTGTCTCCTGACTGTTGTGACACAAAAATATAGCTGTTGAAAATAGTCTTGTGTAGGCCCGACATCCCAGTGTGGTTTCACATTTCCACGGGTCAAATCGCTGTACTATCCAGTTTTGGGCTTTTGGTATCTAAAAAAAAAGCAGTTTGAGTGTGTCGCTCACTGTTCAGCCCCAAATATCTCTATTTAAAAAAGTGTGGTATACCCCAGTAAACAAGAACTGTGGTTTTGCCATCCCACGGTAAAAAATCTCTATTATTCTGCTTTTGTTAGTTTTTTCCGTAAAGAAAAACAGTAGTGTCTCCTGACTGTTGTGACACAAAAATATATCTGTCGAAAATAGTCTTGTGTAGGCCCGACATCCCAGTGTGGTTTCGCAGTTCCATGCCTCAAATCGCTGTACTATCCAGTTTTGGGCCTTTGGTATCTATAAAAAAAGCAGTTTGAGTGTGTCACTCACTGTTCAGCCGCAAATATCTCTATTTAAAAAAGTGTGGTATACCCCAGTAAACAATAACTGTGGTTTTCCTCTTCCACGGTTCTAATCTACCCTTTATTACCCTTTTTCCATTGATAGTGCAAGCGTAAGCTATTTTACTTCAGTTACAATGGGCAAGGCGCGTGGCAAGGGACGTGGAAGTGGACATTCTGGTGATGGTTCGTGCAGAGGACGGGGCCGTGGCCAAGGTGAAAATGTGCCACAACCAACAGCCACATCTTCTTGCTCTCACTTCTTGACCGAATTACTAGGGAAGCACAGAACAACTCCAGTATTGAGAACTGATCAGTGTGAACAGGTTATTAATTGGATAGCAGATAATACTTCCAGTTACCTGGGCACCACCACCTCCAGTCTGTCTTCCGCACGGTCAACTCTTAGTAGCCGTGAGTCTCGACCGCATACTCCTCCTCACCCTGATGCTCCTTCCTCCCACCATACCGAGTGTCGTCAGACAGCAAGTGATCCCACACTTGGACACTCTGAAGAGCTGTTCACTGGTCCATTTCCATATTTGGGCCCCTCGCCTGATACGCTTGAAGTGGTGGAAGAGGAGATCCCATGTTGCGATGACCAAATATTTGAACAGCAGCGGCCACAGGAAGTCGACGTTGGCAATCTGTCACAAGAGGTGGACGATGACGAGACACAATTGCCAGGAAGTGAGGAGGAGGATCGTGGTGCGCAAGTGGAAGAGGAGGAGGTGGTAGATGATCTAGTAACTGGCAGGAAGAAGCAGTGTGGTGGCCTCAGACAGAAGGCAGGCAACCGTTCCCCGTAACACCAACACGAGGGACGTTGCCAGTACAAGCGATAGGTCTTCCAGAGTCTGGAATTTTTTTAAAGACTCTGCTGATAACCCCAAAAAGGCCATATGTTCCACCTGCCATGCTAGCATCAGCAGGAGTGACAAAACTACCAGCCTGACCACCACCAGCATGATCAGGCACATGCCAGCAAAGCACCCGACTTTGTGGGGCGAAACCCAGGGTCCACGACCAGTGTCAGCGGGTGTCACCATTGCTTCTTCCACTGCTGTGCGTGCAATAGAACCCCCTGTTCTGTGTGCAAGGCAATCCCCTGTCCATACTGCATGTAAAGATGCCCCCTCCTCTCAGTCTTCACTTCTTATGGCAGTTTCTCAAGAATCAGCATCAACGTCCACGTCCACGTCCCACCGCAGCATTCAATTGTCCATATCCCAGAACTTTGAATGAAAGCGGAAATTCGCAGCTAACGCCCCACAGGCCACAGTCCTAAATTCGCACATTTCACGACTGCTTGCATTGGAAATGTTGCCTTTTAGGCTGGTGGAGACGGAATCCTTCTGCAATCTTATGGCGGTGGCCGTCCCTCGGTACTCGGTCCCCAGCCGACACTATTTTGCCCGGTGTGCCATCCCCGCACTACACAAGCACTTGTTCCAAAGCATCTGCCGTGGACTCAACAACGCAGTTACTGGGAGAGTCCACCTGACAACGGACACGTGGACAAGTGCTTGTGGCCAGTGACGGTACATCTCTCTGACGGCACACTGGGTAAACATAGTGGAAGCCGGGACCCATTCGGACCTTGGGACGGAACACATCCTCCCCACACCGAGGATTGTGGGCCCTATGTCAGTCAGAGTTGCCCCCACAGTGTACAGCTTCTGCGCATCCTCCTCCTCCTCCTCATGTTCAGCCTCCATCTCAGACATCATCACATCAGTTACAAGCTGGAAGCATTGCAGTACTGCCACCGCCAAGCGGCAACAGGTTGTGCTGAAACTCATAAGCTTAGGTGATAAACCTCACACTGCTTGTGAGTTGTGGACAGCTGTGAAAGAGCAGGCAGATCTGTGGCTGAGACCGCTGAACCTACATCCCGGCATGGTCGTGTGTGACAATGGCCGTAACCTGGTGGCGGCTCTGAGGCGAGGTGAGATCACACACGTACCATGCCTGGCTCATGTGCTTAACCTCGTACCCCGAGTTGCCAGATCTGCTCGTGAAAGTACACCGCCTGTCAGCTCATTTTCGCAAGTCGGCTACAGCTTCCGCCGCCCTTGCTGTGTTGCAGCAGCGTTTGCAGCTTCCGGCACACCAACTGGTGTGTGATGTCCCCACACGTTGGAACTCTACCCTCCACATGTTGCAAAGGATTTGTGAGCAGAAGAGAGCAGTTGTGGAGTACCAGCTGCAACAAGGCCATCGATATTCAGGTCAGACTCCACACATAAGACCTCAGGAGTGGACCTGGATGTCTGACATATGTACCATCCTGACAAACTTTGAGGAGGCCTCCAAGTTGGTGAGTGGCAATGACGCCATCATTAGTGTCAGCATCCCACTTGTCTGTCTTTTGCAATGCTCTCTGCAGAGAATTAAAGAGGAGGCATTGCAGCCAGAGTATGATGAGATGGATCAAGAAGCCGTAGCGGGCGATTACACACAGCCCAGCCTCATCTCATCCCAACGTGCATTGGGGGACAATGTGGGAGAGGAGGAGGAGGAGGAGTAAGAACAGGAGCTGCTATCATGCGTTGTAGACGGTAGTACCTGTACAAGTGTCATACCGTCGGTTCAGTGTGGGTGGTCTGAGGACAGGGGGGAGGAGGAAGAGGAAGATGAGGAGAACATGGTCAGTCGTCATCTTGGTGAGGACATGGAAATCTTGCCCGTCACCAGTCTGGCACGCAAGGCTGACTTTATGTTACGCTGCCTTAACCGTGACCCTCGCCTTGTCAAAATGTTGGGTGACAGTCATTACTGGTTGGTGACACTTGTAGACCCCAGCTACAAGGAGAACTTTCACTCTCTTATTCCTGAGGTGGAGAGGTCTACAAACATGGGGCAGTACCAGAAGGCTTTTGCTGCAGAACTCTTAAAAAAATTCCCATCTGAACACGCTAGTGGCAGAGGTCACAGTTCGTTGCCCAACCAAGGCGTACAGGCGAGAGAAATGCAACTCCAATCCAGCAGAGGCAGGGGAACACTGTCATTATTCAGGGACAGTTTTCTGACACCCGCCCAGCTTACATGCCCTGAGGCGCGGGGTACTCTCACAAGGAGTGGAAAGTTTCAAAAGATGGTGAGGGAGTACCTTGCCGACCATACCAGCGTCCTCCGTGATTCCTCTGTGCCTTTTAATTATTTGGTATCCAAGCTGTACACTTGGAATGAACTCGCTCTGTACATCTTGGAGGTCCTGCCTGCCCTGCCGCTAGCGTGTTATCCGAGAGTGTTTTTAGTGCCGCTGGGGGAATTATAACTGATAAGCGCACTCGCCTGTCAACTGACAATGCTGACAAGCTGACCCTTATCAAAATGAACAAGGGCTGGAGTGGGCCAGACTTCTCATCACCACCAAATGACAGCAGAGTAACATAAAGTCAAATCCACTGTGTTATTTCGGGAGGTGTATTCACATGCACCACTTCACACACACACATGGGTATACGCTTCCTCGTTTCGGCTGTTTTAACTTCTTCTCCTTATCCTCAGCCTCCACCACCACTATACCACCAGGGTGCCAGCATTGCAAGTTCCTCCGTCCTAATTTTTGGCAGCTTTTGCTTGGAAACCATAAGCAAATACTATGGGAGACCCACTCCCCAATAATGGGACTTATGTTTGTAATATGCTGTACTGCATGACTCTTGGAAGGGGCATTGCAAGTTGCTCCGTCCTAATTTTTGGCAGCTTTTGCTTGCAAGGCATAAGCAAATACTATGGGACACCCACTCCCCAATAATGGGACTTATGTTTGTAATATGCTGTACTGCATGGCTCTTGTAAAGGGCATTGCAAGTTGCTCCGTCCTAATTTTTGGCAGCTTTTGCTTGTAAAGCATAAGCAAATCCTATGGGAGACCCACTCCCCAATAATGGGACTTATGTTTGTAATATGCTGTACTGCATGGCTCTTGTAAGGGGCATTGCAAGTTGCTCCGTCCTAATTTTTGGCAGCTTTTGCTTGCAAGGCATAAGCAAATACTATGGGACACCCACTCCCCAATAATGGGACTTATGTTTGTAATATGCTGTACTGCATGGCTCTTGTAAGGGGCATTGCAAGTTGCTCCATCCTAATTTTTGGCAGCTTTTGCTTGCAAGGCATAAGCAAATACTATGGGAGACCCACTCCCCAATAATGGGACTTATGTTTGTAATATGCTGTACTGCATGGCTCTTGTAAGGGGCATTACAAGTTGCTCCGTCCTAATTTTTGGCAGCTTTTGCTTGCAAGGCATAAGTAAATACTATGGGAGACCCACTCCCCAATAATGGGATTTATGTTTGTAATATGCTGTACAGCATGTGACGCGCCCCCTGGGCCATGTGTACACGTGTGTGGGATACCCGGTGCCTGGTCTCTGGGGTCTGTAGTCTCTGTGGCGGTGACCCGGTCCCGTGGTTCAGGCTGGTCAAACCAGTGGCAGTCTTTCTTAGGTTTTGAGGTTAATTGTCCGACTGCGCCACCCGTGGATTGCGGTCAGGGAGTACCACCGCTGCGAGGCAGACCGCTGAGGCTGGTGTTGTGTGCGCAGCAGAGAATGGGATAACTCCCCACGGGAGGAGTATAACCTCAGGGCAGTGAGTGTGGATGATGGGGGTGATGGTGCACGAGCGCAACAGGAACGACTCAGAGTCTTTGCAGTGCAGTTCAGGGTCTTTACTGATGATTATAAGGTAGACCCTACCAGGAGTACTGGCTAGCATAAGAGGCCTGGTCAGTCTGTGAGCAAGCAGGAGTTCCCCTGGCCAGGTGGATTTGTAGGCCTCCCCGTCTGTCTGCACTCTTCCTGGCTACCTTGCTGTAAGCGGGTAGAAGTAGCCCACGTCCCTGAGTGTACCGTGTAGTGCTCACCCGTATGGCTCGTGACTTGGGGCCTTCTGTTAGCCTCAGCTCCACGACGGCGGTGCTGGTCCCTTGCTTGTGACTGAGCCTCCAGGTTTCTATGGCCAGAGGACCTGAAATCCCCTGCCGGCTGGTTTCTGCTACTGGATATATAAGTCCTCACAGCCTCAGACTCCTGTGTCCGGTTCCTATTGTCTTCTGCCAGGGCGAGCTCTGCTCAGCTTCCAGCCCCTGGTCTTTAGCTCCTAGCTTCTACAGAGCTCCTTGCTGTTACTTTCCCTTGCTTTCACTCTGACTCTGACTGTTCTCTGTTCTCTGACTCACTCAACCCCGCCCCAGATCCAGTTTATAAGGGCAGAATTCTCCCCTCCCAGGACTGGGGCAGGAGGATGTTGCATGTTTAAGGGATCCTGACCAGGAAACCTCCCACTTGCTCTCCGACGTAATATCTCTATTACTGTGGTGACCAGACCCCTGGGGTGCCACACATGGCTCTTGTAAGGGGCATTGCAGTTCCTCATAATTTTTGGAAAGCCTTCCATTCACTGCTTAGGCCAACAGTGCACAGGAGACCCAGTTGCTATAAATGGAAAAAAAGGTTTAGTTAACGCCCTCTGACCTCCATGTCATTTCCAAGGGGCATTGGAGTGCCTCGAAATTTTTGGTAGGCATTGCACTCACTGTATGCCCTATAACTGTGTAGCCGAACCGCTCCTTTTGTTACAGAAACATATCCTACAAGACATATCTGGTTGACTGGCCTGATATTGATGTGAATGGTCCCTGTTCCTCCTGCTCTTTCTCCTTTGGCACTACCTCATCCATCATTTATCACCTGAAGCTTTGTTTTAACGGGAGTCATAGAACTTGGATAGTAGCAGGAAAACATCCAGCAATCCTCAGAGGAGGTAGGATATGCGCCAAAACGCTGACCACCTCAGGCCTAGCCGCTACTACATACATGCGCTTGCATTACAACAAAACAAAGCAGATGCTAACTTCTATCATCCTCATCATACTCCTCACCTTGGCACTCTCAACTCCCCTGATGGAAAAGCCAGGGCCCACCGAAGGAGACTGATAGTCCGGTGGGCTTGGCCAATGCTGCCCTAAAGCAGGCCAGGCTAAGAAAAGTGTGGGAAAGGTTACTGGGACAAATAGGGGTGGCTGGGGACCGAGTATGGACACCCGGCCAACCCTTGGAGGCTGGGGAGCAAGCGGGGACACCCGGCCACCAGGCGGCTGGGGACTGAGTATGAATACCAGGCCGCCGACACAGCCATGGCGTGGTGGCCAGATTCCGCCTCCACATGCCTAAAAGGCCCAATTTAAAGTGCAAGCAAGCAAGCAGTATGGTATTGCAGCCTGGGGGTGGGTGTTGGGTGGCAGGCTGCATACTTGCGCTTGCATTGCAAGGAATGGGATGGGAGAGGTACAATTGAACACTGCCCTGGGACAAGGACTTGAATGGGTATAGTTGCAAGTCTGCAACGACAGGTGCAAGGTGGGAGGCATCTTCGCATGTACCATGAACAGGGGTTTGGCATGCACACACTACAGCGGAATAGGTTCTCCTTACCACTAAATGCACTGGGGAGGGCACAGGTAATGTTTTGGTATACGCGCTTAATCTTATGTATAAGGCACACCAGGACAAATAGGGGCGGCTGGGGACTGAGTATGGATACCTCGCTGCCAAAGCAGCCATGAGGTAGTGGCCAGCTTTGGCCTCCTCCAAACTAAAAGGCCCCATTTCAAGTGCAAGCTAGCAGTATGGAATTGCAGTCTGGGGGTGGGTGGGTGGCAGGCTGCACACTCACACTTGCATTAAAAGAAAACATAGCAGATGCTAACTTCTGTCATCATCATCATGCTCCTCACCTTGGCACTCTCAACTCCACCGATAGAGAAGTCAGGGCCCACCGGAGGAGTCTGGTTCTCTAGTTGGCTCGTCCAATGCTGCCTAAAGCAGGCCGGGCTAAGAAAAGTGTGTGGGGGGATGTTCCAAGGAGAAATAGGGGCAGCTGGGGACCGTTTATGGATTCCCGGCTGCCCCCAGGCGGCTGGGGACCGTGTGTGGACACCCGGCCGCGGGGCGGCTGGGGACCGAGTATGGACACCCGGCCACCGGGTGGCTGGGGACTGAGTATGGATTCCAGGCCGCCAACACAGCCATGACGTGGTGGCTAGATTCCGCCTCCACATGCCTAAAAGGCCCAATTTCAAGTTCAAGCAAGTAAGCAGTATGGTATTGCAGCCTGGGGGTGGGTGGGTGGCAGGCTGCATACTTGCGCTTGTATTGCAAGGAAAGGGGGAGGTACAATTGAACACTGCCCTGGGACTAGAACTTGCATGGGGATAGTTGCAAGTCTGCATCTTCTGATGCGGCAAGGATCACTTATGATGGGCACACTTTTAGACAGTGACCTGGGAGTCAGAGATGCTTCCAGGGGTCTTCCCCATGCTGTTCCCATGTCTTTTCAGCACATTATGCATGTGTCAAACAGCACATGGCCAGATAAGGTTGTAAAATGTTAAAATTACATTTCCCGGTGAATGCATTTGTCATAGTTGAAAGCAATGCAAAAGTGCAAAAACGCATAAAAATGCTACTTGTGAACATAGCCGAAGGTGTGGAGGAGTATTTTTGTTTTTGGTCATTTATTTTAACTTATACACAAGTCTTTTCCCTGGAAAGGATGTTCCTTAACATATTTCACAGAAAAAAAGTTTCACTTTCGTTTTTGAACTTTTTATTGTGAGCCCGTAAAAGTGGCTTAATACCTCTGACCACGTTGTTGACAGCAGTGACTTGGGGATCAGAAATGCTTCCTGGGGCGATCCCCATGCTGTCCCCATGTCATTTGAGCACTGTCACTATCGTTTTGGGCACTTGTTAGCGTTTTAAAAGACTGCCGGGGGTGCCACCGCAAAAATGCTCGAGTCTCCCATAGACTAACATTGGGCTCGTTGCTCGGGTCGAGCACCCGAGTATCACGGTGAGCTCGGCCCGAGCTTCGAGCACCCGAGCATTTTAGTGCTCGCTCAACACTAGTAATTACTAAACACTTACTCCACATAGGATGTGAATATCTTCAGATTAAAGCTGAGAGTCGGAACTTTAAGTCCATTTATATAACTATATCTTGAATATGTTTTAGTAAATAGCTAAAATGGCAAAACTTGTGTCTCCGTCCAAATATTTTTGGACCTAATTATAGATAAATAGATAATGCCAAAAGATGAAGGCAGCACACTATTTTTTTAAAAAAAAGAAATGTGATTTAATTTTTGCAGTATTTTGAGGATTGGTCTATGCCTGGATGTTTGGCACCCTAACATTGCCATTGTTTGCTAGTGCTGCTTTCAAATCTCTTTTTTCTAAATAAATAGATAGATAGATGGATATAGATATGTATGCTTGTGAGTGTATCTGTATGTAGAGGCGGGGTGGAATGCCCCAAATAAGACAAGCCTTAAAGAAATATTCCCAGAATTTAATGATATTCCCTGTTACTTCTCCCTAATCTTCTGCAAACCCATAGGAAAGAAATGGAGCACAGGTTGAGCATTTGCACCTTTACTCAATCCAATATGAAGCTCTGCAAAATTCTGCTCTCAGAATCTGGAGTCCCATTCTCAGGGACCCAGTGTGTGGGCTTTCATTGATTCAGTATCATAACTCTTAAAGGGGTTGTCCGGTCAAAAGTGATAAGTCTGCAGTCACTCTGTGTGACTGCACACTTATGAATTCCCCCAGCGCCCGCACTGTGCGCTGCGGGGATTCACTGTTATCAGACCCGGGACCGGAGGGTATGTATGCGTTATACATAACCCCAGCCAGTGGGCATGGCCTCGATCTCCATACACTTTTATTGAGCAGCGCCACGCCTTCTAGTCAGATGCACCCACTGGCCGTCCACGTCACTAGACAGGGAATGGTCTTGCTCCATACAAATGTATGGAGCGAAGTGGCGCTGACTGGCCAGAGGTATGTATAACATATACATAGCCTCCGTTACCGAGTCCGAAACCAGTTAATCCCTGCAGCGCACGCACTGTGCGCTGTGGGGATTCATAAGTCTGCAGTCACACAGTCACACAGTCACACACATCACTTTTGACAGGACAACCCCTTTAAAATATAGAATAGTGATAACTTTCAGTTCCTATTCTGCCACGTTAGACTGCTTTTCCAGCTGAATATAATTTACTGGAAGACTACTTTCAAGCTACCATATTTCCCTAATACCTGCCATATTTCCACATACCTGCTAGATTTTCCTAACTACTATCCTAACACATTACTGATATTTGATAGAAATTAGGATATTGACTAGTTCTTTGTCACTTTAATTTCCCTTCTTATCGGATACACTGCTCCTAAACCTATTCATATACAGTATTACAAATTGTTTCCTGTCTACTTTATAACCCTGACCATAGATTCTTTTCTTCAAGTTAAGATACTTATCAGAGCTTGAGGTCTATATTTTGAGCCCATAATTAAATACATTGACATGTTAATGCTAATAAATCCTTATTATCCCATAGTTTGACTGTGTTCAGTAAGTTAGATATAGGCAAATCATTTCTCATAGCTGAAACTTCTCATCAAAGTAATAAAAAAAAACTTCATTTCTGAGAAGCTGACATAAGAATCAGGAAATTAGCAAAACACTTGAGTTCTGAGAAACTGAACATTGTATTATTATAATAAGAGATTCCAATGCAATTTACTTAGAGAAAAAAGTCTTTTAGGGCAAGCAGATTGCATTAGTTTATTTAAATTTTTAATTTTAAGTGCTCTTGGCATTGTATGCTCATCATCAAAGCTGATTTATTTCTACCACAATGAAGACAACTCCAGCTGCAGTGGTTTTCATGGTTTTTGGAGACAATCAGCAAACATCTTCATGTTTGATTGGTCAATTACATAGCAACGAGTAAAGAGAGCAAATGTCTTATACTTTGATAGTTTTAGTTTTAGAAATTTTGTAAAGTGTGAAGAAAACTATATTTTCTTCTACTAACCTTCCATACAAACTTAACCTCAAGCAAGACTGTTGGAATATAGACTTTGGTTGCTTATGCAATTCAGTGTAAGTAGACTCTGGTGTTTGCTGCAGTGCTGTGTGCCACAATAAACACCAAAGGCTCATCTACTCAGCATTGTGCAATCTCTCCTATCTCCCTGCTCTTATCCGGCTTTTAACTAATTGAAAATTATGCAAAAAAAAAACAACATAAAAAGAGCCGCCATAGTTACGATACCTGCTCAAAATACTAATGTAGGCCTCCATGACACTTGACAAAAGGTGAAAGCGCAGGTGCAAAATACTGATTATCAAAATACACCTATCATCCTTGAGGGTAAGGATGAGGCACATAAGGCACACAGATAAGACTTGTATAAAGTAGATGAGAGAAAAATTGCTGTCCTTTGTGTACCTTCAACCTCAAACTGCTAATATTCTGCAACATTTAATTTCCATCTACACCGGTCTCCAGGGATGGATCAGTGTCAGTGAAGTAAAGCCACACACATTTCCCCACAACAGATAAGTATATGTGTGCAATGTGTTTACTATGGGTGTATATAGTATGTGTGTAATCAGGGCCGGCCTTAGGGTATATGGCGCCCTGTGCGAAATCCCTCTTGGCGCCCCCCCCCAAAGAAAAAAAATTAAACTCATGTAGGTGAAAACAACAAGTGCATTTTTTATTAATCAAATGATCAAGTAATAACAAGCAACAAAAGTTGAACAGACGGTCATTATAAAGTATAAAGTGTTTTGAACAGGTACAATTTTTATTTCTGAAACAATCAATTTCAACCATAAAATACACATTCAAAGTGCATTGCAAAGAGTCCCAAATGAATGTGCTTAGAAAATAACTTTTCGGGCTTTTGTTCTTGCAAACTCATCGATAGTGGTGGTCATGTCCAGACTCTGAAGAATGTCATTTTCAATGGACAGGACTGCTAAAGCTGTTAGTCTGTCATCTGACATTGACGACCTCAAGTAAGTTTTTATCAGTTTTAATTTGGAAAAGCTACGTTCTCCTGAAGCCACCGTGACAGGAATTGTCAGCAAAATACGAAGTGCTACCCACAGATTGGGGAAAGTGTCAGTCAGACTATTTTTGTTTATGAAGTTTAGCACATCAAGAGGATTTATGGTATCACTAGGTAAAAGACTTTGAATGTGGTAGAATTCCTGGGCCAACTCTTCTCCGTTTACGTCAGATTCAGTTCCACTAACCAATGCAGCTTGTAGATTTAGGCAACTTCTTGTCAGGTCTTCTCTAGAAAAACTATTATTTTTTATGTTGTATAAGAATCCCCATACTCCGTTATGGTTTTCTAATTGTTTGAAGCGCTCCTCCAATGATGCTGACGCTGTGTCTACTAAAACGAAAAAAAAATCTACCTTGAATTTAGATTGCGGGTCTGTTATTGCTTCGTCCCGTCCTTCATAACTAAAACTAGCTTTCTTCACTCTGATGCGCTTTTCTGGCCTAAACACTGGCTCCAAATTCAAATTCTCAGCAATCTCCTTTGCACTCTGCAGTGCCATGTCAAATCCTTTTTCACGAAAGTTTCTAATAAATTCTAGACACTTGTGAATTAGTTCTGTCACTGTACTGAGATCAGAAGTTTGTCTTTGCATGGCTTTACTTACGATATTTATTTGAAACAATATGTCATACCAAATGATAAACGACATGATAAACTTAAAGTCCGTAATCTTCTGAGCAAGAGTCTTGGCTTCAAAAGATACATTTGGCTCAACTCTCTCTTCCTCAGATAGTGCAATTAGTGCCTCATGTATGTCTCCTAAATGATAACGAAAGGGTTTAAGGCAGTCTATTCTGCATTCCCATCTTGTAGTAGACATGGGTTTCAAAGTCAGACCTGAAATATGGTCAGTCAAGATTTTCCACCTTTTAACAGAGCCAGAAAAAAGAACATAAATACACTGGATTAAACCAAAAAGGTCCTTTGAGTCTTTACTAGATCTTGCTGCATCTCCAACCACAAGATTAAGACAATGGCATCCACATGGTACAAAGACAGCACGAGAATTTTTCTCTAAAATTTGAACTTGAACACCGTTGTGTTTTCCTGCCATATTGGCACCATTATCGTAGCCTTGACCACGACAATTAGTAATATCTAAATTTTTCTCACTCAGAAAGTCAAGAAGGGCATCGGTCAATCCCTTTCCTGTTGTGTCTACAACATTTTTGTATCCAATAAAATGTTCCTTAATTGTGTATATGCCACATACTTCATCCAAAAAGCGAATGGTAAATGACATTTGCTCCTTGTGGCTTAAATCAGGGGTGCAGTCTAGTATTATAGAGTAATATTTAGCCTGGTTGCAGCGCGTTACAATGTGGTTAATGACTTGGCTTGCCATCAGAGCAATAATTTCATTTTGAATAGTTTTACCACAATAGTGGTCTGATATTTCTTTGGAGACAACACGATGCAGGTGTTCTGACATCACTCTATCAAACTTTCCAAGTACCTGCACAAACCCCAAAAAGTTTCCATTATTGGGGGTAAAAAGACGATCAGAACTTCCTCTGAATGCCAAATTGCGTTCTGCAAGAAATTGAATAATACATACAAGCCTTTCCAACACTCCTCTCCAGTGTTGTCTTTCTCTATTCATAAGAGTTTGCATGTTGGAATCTATTGTTGTATTCGTCTTGAGCCGAACCTGAGTCTCCAACCATTTACGTTCTGCTAAAAAATGATTTGGTGAGGACTCGTGTGATTTTAATATAGATGATATATGTTGCCAGTCTTGAGATCCATCTAAAGCAAGAGATGACCTTGGTTTTCTATCAAATAATTTACAACAAAAGCAGAATACTTTGTTTGCAGATTTTGAGTAAACCAACCACTGTCTCTTGCAGTGTTGTCCATTAACCAAAACTCTCTTATAGAATTTAGCAGAAAAGTGACGGTCATTTGAATCTTTTTTAAACTCCATATCTGTTATATGAACAGGCCCAGTTTCCACAACATGATCTATAACTTTGGTAGTCAATGAAGGCCATAGAGCGGGATCAGTGTCAATCAGTATTAGATCTTGATTGCTTGGAAATTCTGGGATATCAGTTTCCTGGTGACCAGTGCCTGTGTCAGCTGCAGAATGTTCCTCTGGATTTTCAACATTTTCAGTTAAATTTTCTAAAAATTGAGGATCCTCTGCTATCTCTGATTCATCGTTTAGAGAGCCATCAGGGTTTGAAAATTGTCCTGACGTGGAAGGTTCATCCAAATCGATTTCTATTGGACCTTCTCTATGTGTCGCTACACTTTCATATTGTTCTGCAGCTGTCTCTTTAGAAGAGCATTGGTCGCTGGATTTCTGAAAAAGCTTTTTGAAAGACTGCACATTTTTTGTCTTCAACTTCTTTAAGTGCTTTTCGTTTTCGATTTTGTGCTCCTGATAGTTTTTTGGGGCCCATAATTAAACTGAAAAATGTATATAATAATAACACTATTATTATTGAAACTTAAATATTCTAAATATTCTTCATCTTTTTATTATAATGCAGCAACAAAGAACAGATAGTCAGGGAACTGATCTTCTACCAACAAAGGCTGTCCATTTATGATGGGAGTCGTAGTTTTGCAATGGCTGACTCACAGGGTGGCAATGGGGACATTGGGGGGATGTCTGTCTGTCTGCACCTTATTGTTAACGTCTTTATTCAAGTTTGTTCATCATATCAGGCTCAGCAGCACAGCACTCACCAGTCACCACCACTTTGTAGCTGAGCTGCCTGCAGCATCCCCGGCGCGGCACTGTGTCTGAGCTGTGTGACGTCACAGTGCCGTGCCCGCGCCAATGGAAGGAGACGAGAGATGCTGCAGGCGGCGCCTCCCGCACTGTCTCCAGCGCTGGGGGTAAGTGTGTGAGCAGGGGCGGACACAGACTGTAGTGGGCCCCTGTGCAAGAAATTTTTTGGGCCCCCCCCCCCCTGCGCTTCATAAGGCAACAAAGTTATCTAAACATAACCCCCCCCCATGTGCATCTCTCGCCCCCCCATGTGCAGCTCTCATCCCCCCCATGTGCAGCTCTCATCCCCCCCATGTGCAGCTCTCATCCCCCCCATGTGCAGCTCTCATCCCCCCCATGTGCAGCTCTCATCCCCCCCCATGTGCAGCTCTCATCCCCCCCATGTGCATCTCTCATCCCCCCCATGTGCATCTCTCATCCCACCCCATGTGCATCTCTCATCCCCCCCACTCCTAGTTAACTACTTGTATTTAAAACAAATAAAACTTGTTATACTTACCCCCATGCGATCCCTGCAGAATCCTGGCGCTCGTCCACGTCGCTGCCACCAGACGGTGCCACATGCATAGCCATCAGCTTTTGTTTTGGCCAAAAGATTTTTAAAGCCGCCACCACGATAAGGTAGACTCTTCTGGCAGGGCCCTACTCTAACCTATTAAAATTTTCTTAAAATATCCAATACTCTTTTTAGATATATTTTTATTTAGTTTTCTTTAAGGGAATGTGTCATATACATTTTTTTTTAAAAATGACCAATAATACCACATACAGGGAATACTGCCACACCATGACCAGACCACATATTACCACAACATAGTGACCGAATAATACCACACAGAAGGGGGAAAAACTGCCACACCATGACCAGACCACATATTACCACCACATTACTAATATTACCACCACATTACTAATATTACCATAAGTGTCATTATGCACGGGAGCTCTATACATGGTATGTATAATGTAAGTGTCCAGGTAATCTAGTGATCACCAGTGACATTATACACAGGAGCTCTGTATATAGTGTCAGTGTACAGGTAATACAGTGATCATCAGTGACATTATACACAGGAGCTCTGTATATAGTGTCAGTGTACAGGTAATACAGTGATCACCAGTGACATTATACACAGGAGCCCGGTACATAGTATATAGTGTAAGTGTACATGTAATACACTGACTCACTGGTGACGTCTCTAGGTGAAGTCCTTCAGCTACGCTTTTCTCCTTCATCCAGCACAGACCGCCATTACGTCTTCCAGCCAGGACTCGTCTCTGCATAAAATAACACAGTTATCTAGAGCACATTCCCCAACTTCTACATTACGCAGCTGAATACAGACGTGTATCCACCATCAATATATGGTTAGTTATTATACAACCTACCATTCCAAATATAAATTGTAATCCACCACGGTGCCCCCATTAACTGTAAATAGGCACTTAATATATAATTTAATTAGAACCTCTACTCTTTCCGCCAATTTGTTACCAGTTACACTCCTGCATCCGCAACGCCCCCTACTCTATACTTCCTGCTCCCCGCATTCATTATTTACATGCACCCCCTGCCCCAATTCATTATATCATGTCCTGCTCTCCCCACCCCATCATCATTTACTGTCCCCCACCCCACATTCATTATGTGCAGCTCATTATCCCCCTACTCCCAATTCCCCCATGTGCAGCTCATTTTCTCCCAATTCCCCCATGTGCAGCTCTCACCCCCCCATGTGCACATCTCTCATCCCCCTCCCCCACATGTGCCCCTCTCTCATCCCCCTCCCCCACATGTGCCCCTCTCTCATCCCCCTCCCCCACATGTGCACCTCTCTCATCCCACTCCCCCACATGTGCACCTCTCTCATCCCCCTCCCCCACATGTGCACCTCTCTCATCCCCCTCCCCCACATGTGCACCTCTCTCATCCCCCTCCCCCACATGTGCACCTCTCTCATTCCCCCTCCCCCACATGTGCACCTCTCTCATCCCCCTCCCCCACATGTGCACCTCTCTCATCCCCCTCCCCCACATGTGCACCTCTCTCATCCCCCTCCCCCACATGTGCACCTCTCTCATCCCCCTCCCCCACATGTGCACCTCTCTCATCCCCCTCCCCCACATGTGCACCTCTCTCATCCCCCTCCCCCACATGTGCACCTCTCTCATTCCCCTCCCCCACATGTGCCCCTCTCTCATCCCCCCCATGTGCACATCTCTCATCCCCCTCCCCCACATGTGCACCTCTCTCATCCCCCTCCCCCACATGTGCACCTCTCTCATCCCCCTCCCCCACATGTGCACACCTCTCATCCCCCTCCCCCACATGTGCACCTCTCTCATCCCCCTCCCCCACATGTGCACCTCTCTCATTCCCCTCCCCCACATGTGCACCTCCCATTCCCCCCACTCCTAGTAAATTGTATTTAAAAAAAAAAAAAAACTTGTTATACTTACCCCCATGCGATCCCTGCAGAATCCTCGTCCAAATCGATGACACCAGGTTCTCCTGACTTCCGGTCATGTGACGGTGCCGTCACATGACCGGAAGTCAGAGAAATCATGACAGAGATGTTCCGGCCCCGGCGCTTAGCATGGGGCCGGGGGCCCCATGAGGAGAGAGACACACAAGAGGGGGGCCCCCAAGGGGGCCCCTACCGGCCGGGCCCCATACTGGAGTCAGGGCAGTCATGCCCTGATGGCGGCCCTGCTGGAGGCTGAAGGGGCCCCCTCTCCCTCGGGGCCCCCGTTCAATGAACCGGCTGCACGGGCGGTAGTTCCGCCCCTGTGTGTGAGGAGGAGAGAGTGCAGCGCGCCCGGGTCCCGGCCGGACATTTCAGAGCAGAGAGGGGGCGCCGGCGCCTGAGCACAGAAGAAACGCTGGGCGCTCCCTCTCTGCTCTTCCATAAGAAAAATACCGACGGGGAGGGAGCCAGCGCAGCGCCCCCCTTCACTCTCAAGTTTGAGGCGCCCTGTGCAGTTGCACAGCTGGCACGCCCCAAAGGCCGGCCCTGTGTGTAATGTATGTGTAATGTGAGACACTGGAAGGCCTAAGCCCTAAAAAAGAAATAAGAGTCAACTCTATCTGACAGTTTTTCAGCAACATATACCACCTCATTGTTATAAATAATTGCCCGTGACCTATGGCATAGGCTGTTTACAATTTGAGCATAAACCATACAATAACACAATCTACTCACTCCACATAAATAACTTGCTGCCACCAAGCAATTGGTGTAGTTAATAAATAAGTAAAATGAGTGTAATGCGCAATATTACATTAGACAAAATAGCTAAAAAATATAAATCTTCAATAAATTAATAATATGAAAAATGTAGTTTATTAGGAACACACTCATAAATATAGTTTATTAAGAATCACACTCAAATATATAGTTTATTAAGCAGAAATATACTAGGCTTAATGAGAAAGTGGAAAGAAGACATTTAACTAGAAATCTCAACAGAAGAAATAGAGACTAGAATTAAAGGACTAATGATAGTTAGCAGATGTACCTTGTCTGTTTTGAACTCTGCATAGAGTTCATCAGGCATTTAATCTTGATTTAGCTGATTATATTGAGAACTATTCAATTAAATGCCCTGAATGCTCTAACAGAGATGCTAAACTATTCCACTATTTTTCGGATTGCCCTAAACTGAAAAGCTGAAGTTGATTATACATCCATCGAAAGATATACACTGCTCAAAAAAATAAAGGGAACACTTAAACAGCAGAATATAACTCTAAGTAAATCAAACTTCTGTAAAATCAAACTGTCCACTTAGGAAGCAACACTGATTGACAATTTCATATGCTGTTGTGCAAATGGAATAGATAATAGATGGAAATTATTGGCAATTATCAATACACCCTCAATAAAGGAGTGGTTCTGCAGGTGGGGACCACAGACCAAATCTCAATACCAATGCTTTCTGGCATTCACTTTTGAATGTTGTTTGTGCTTTCACACCCATGGTAGCATGAGATGTACTATACAACCCACAGAAGTTGCTCAGGTAGTGCAGCTTATCCAGGATGGCACATCAATGTGAGCTGTGGCAAGAAGGTTTGCTGTGTCTGTCAGCGTAGTGTCCAGAGGCTGAAGGCGCTACCCGGAGACATGCCAGTACACCAGGAGACGTGGAGGGGGCTGTAGGAGGGAAAAAGCCCAGCAGCAGGACCGCTACCTCCGCCTTTGTGCAAGGAGGAACAGGAGGAGCACTGCCAGAGGCCGGAAAAATGACCTCCAGCATGCCACAAATGTGCATGTGTCTGCACAAACGGTTATAAACCGACTCCATGAGGGTGGTATGAGGGCCCAATGTCCACAGATGGGGGTTGTGCTCACAGCCCAACACCATGCAGGACGCTTGGCATTTTCCACAGAACGTAAGGATTGGCAAAGTCACCACTGGCGCCTTGTGCTCTTCACAGATGAAAGCAGGTTCACATTGAGCACATGTGACAGACGTGACAGAGTCTAGAGACACCGTAGAGAGCGATCTGCTGCCTGCAACATCATTCAGCATGACCAGTTTGGCAGTGGGTCAATAATGGTGTGAGGTGGCATTTCTTTGGAGGGCCGCACAGCCCCCCATGTGCTCGCCAGAGGTAGCCTGACTGCCATTAGGTACCGAGATGTGATCCTCAGACCCCTTGTGAGACCATATGCTGGTGCAGTTGGCCCTGGGTTCCTTCTAATGCAGGACAATGCTAGACCTCATTTGGCTGGAGTGTGTCAGCAGTTCCTGCAAGATCAAGGCATTGAAGCTATGGACTGGCCCGCCCATTCCCCTGACCTGAATCAGATTGAGCACATCTGGGACATCATGTCTCACTCCATCCACCAACATTGCACCACAGACTGTCCAGGAGCTTTAGTCCAGGTCTGGGAGGAGATCCCACAGGAGACCATTCGCAACCCCATCAGGAGCATGCCCAGGCATTGTAGGGAGGTACGTGGAGGCCACACACAATACTGAGCCTCATTTTGACTTGTTTAAAGGACATTACATCAAAGTTGGATCAGCCTGTAGTGTGTTTTTCCAGTTTAATTTTGGGGGTGACTCCAAATCCAGGCCTATATTGGTTAATAAATTTGATTTCCATTGATGATTTTTGTGTGATTTTGTTGTCAGCACATTCAACTTTCTACAGAACAAAGTATTCAATGAGAATATTTCATTCATTCCGATCTAGGATTTGTTATTTGAGTGTTCCCTTTATTTTTTTGAGCAGTGTATATTGGTTAGACTTTAAAATGGATTATTGGTTATGCATTTTCCATTACAATGCAATCAAGATAAATACTAAAATTAATTAAATACTTTTAGCAGCAAAAAATACATTATTATACTTCTGACTGGAAGAGATTATTCCTTTAGTAGAAAAGGTAATAACAATAGTAGTAAATCAATTAACCCTAGAACGCATGACCAAAAAAAGCTACACTTTCACATACCTGGGGCCTTTTAGGCCCGTGTGCAAATAATAAATAAATGAACAACTGGAAATGACAAACAACTATATACCTGAGGAATACCTAGAGTTTCAAAATTCTAACTAAAGTAATCTTGCAGAAAATAGAAAACAATTAACAGGGCAGGCCTGCGAGGCCCCAGGTATGCATTCTGGGGTTAAGAATGGAAGGAAACTAATAGGAGGGGAAAATGAAAAAATAAATAAATCTATTATGATCAGAGATGATAAAATCTTTTGAATTCACCAAGTTGAACAAATCTTTCCAAAAAATTAGATTTGAATCAAATCGATTCACCGCAAATCACAGTAATGCAAAGCTTCTAATCGCCAAGAAAAGACACGTGAAGCATTCTGAGGTCTCCTATAGCTACATCTAAACTCATTCAAGCTCTTTAACACAAACATATCCTTAGTAATTTCACTATAACCTCACCATAGAAAATGTTGATAACTAGTGATGAGCGAATTCGCTCTCCACTGTTCGATACTCACTAGAGTTTTTCCGGGTTGCTCGGGTGGGATCTTGGGTCCCCTCCCTGCATGTTTGAAGCTCTTAAAAGAGCCAATGAACATGCAGGGATTGCCTCCCACACACTGTAATGCTGTAGCCATGTCGGTTGTGGGCATTACGGTGATTGGCTGGCAGTACAATGTCATAAGGTGTATATAAGACAGGGTGGGGCGCCGCCATGCTCGTCACAGTCTACGGAATCAGGTAGAGTAGGGAGAGCTGCTGCTGCATCAGGGAGAGATTTGCTTGTTCATAGTTAGTATAGCTATTCCACAACATATATCTATATCCATCTGAACCAACAGTCCTTCTGAGGACTAATCCAGCTGCAAATAATCAGAGATAGTCAAGCAGGCAGTGTATGTGGCAGACTGCAGTGTATAAAACAGCGCAAGAGCGTCCATTGAATGTTCTGTCTGCTGCTGCTGTAAAAATTACAGATATTACTAGACATAGCCCCAGATATCAGGGGCCAGGGAAATTTTTTTTTTTATCTTAATTCTGTTTATTTGCTTAAAAAGCAATCCGGAGTACACCATTTTTCTGCTCACTGCAGAATAAAGCCAGATCTGTTCCATATTACAGCGATAAAAATCCAGAAATTTGAATTGAACGTGGAAAATATTGGCCTCCTTTTCCATTTTGTTGCAGTGTGTCGGTGAATCTATTCACACTAGGTCTCCATTTAGAATAATATTTGTAAACTAAAGGCCTACAAGTTAAAACTGTGGTTCTCTGTCAGCCATATCACCGAAAAAGACTTCTGAAATCATACATTTCTTACATTTTCACTCCGTTGCAGTGTGTCGATGAAGCAATTCACACTACTTCTCTGTGCAGAATAGTATTAGTAAATTACAGGTCTGCTATTTAAAATCGTGGTTCTCTGTCAGACATATCACTGCGTTCCAAAAGCAGCCATTTCTCGTGAACGTGGAAAATATTGTCCTCTATTTAAAATGGGCAAGGTGCGTGGCAAGGGACGGGGAAGTGGACGTGATGGTGCATGCAGAGGCCGAGGGCATGTCTGCGGGCAAAGTCAAATTGTGCCACAACAAACACCCACATCTTCTCGCTCGACATTCCTGTCCCAATTACTAAGTGACCGCAGAGCACCACTATTGCAAACAGATCAGTGTGAAAAGATTATTGGTTGGATAATGCTTCCCGTCACTTGGCCACCACCAGCTCTATGCTGTCTTCCACACAGTCAAGTCTCAGTAGCCATGAGTCTGGACCGCATATTCCTCACCCTGATCCTCCTTCCTCTCACCATGCCGAGTGCTCGGAGATAACTGATCCACATTTGGACACTCAGAAGAGCTGTTCACTTTTCCATTTGTAGATTCGAGCCTCTCACCCGGCCAGCTTCAAGCGAGTCAAGAGGAGAATGCTTATAGCGATGCTGAAATATTGGAGCAGCCACAGTCACATGAAGGCAATGGTGGTAAAGTGAAATTACTTTTGCAAAAGGAGGATGATGATGATGACACACAATTGCCAGAAAGTCAGGAGGAGGACCAGGGTGCAGAAGTGGAAGACGAGGTGGTTGATGATATAGTAAGTGATCCAACCTGGCTGGGAACACACAGAGCAAGGACAGTAGCACAAAAGAAGAGGGAGGCGTAGCACCACAACAGGCAGGAAAAAGCAGTGTGGTGGCCACAGACACAAGGCGGGAAAGCGTTACTTGTAATGCCAACATGACGGAAGTTGCCAGTACAACTGTTAGGTCTTCCCGAGTCTGGTTGTTTTTTAAAGACTCTGCAGAAATCCCCAAACAAGCAAAACTACCAGCCTGACCACCACATGGCACATGGCAGCAAAGCACCCGACTAAGTGGGCCGAACCCCAGGGTCCACCAACAGTATCTGCAGGTGACAACACCTCCTGTCCATGGTGTGTGCGAAGATGACTCCTGCCCTGCACCTGTCATTGCACACTCTCAAGTAGCACCATCAGCAAGCACGTCCACATTCTTGTCCCAGTGCAGAGTTCAGTTGTCCCTACCCCAGTTCTTGGAATGCAAGCGCAAATATGCAGCTAACGCCCCACAGGCCACACAACTAAATTCACACATTTTGCGAATGCTTGCGCTCGAAATGTTGCCTTTTAGGCTCGTGGAGATGGAAGCTTTCTACAACCTGATGGCGGCGGCCATACTTCAGTACTTGGTCCCCAGCTGCCACTATTTCTCCCGGTGTGCCGTTCCCGCATTACACGAGCACATGTCCCATAATAATAGACGTGCGCTCAACAATGCAGTTACAGGGAAAGTCCACCACGGACACATGGACAAGAGCTTGTGGGCAGGAACAGTACATCTCGCTGACGGCACACTGCATTAACATAGAAGCTGGGACCCAGTTGGACCTTGGGATGGAACACGTCCTCCCGACGCTGAGGATTGTGGGCCCTGGGTCAATCAGGGTTGCCCCCACATTATACAGCTCCTGCACCTCTTCCTCCGCATCCATCTCCGAAATGATCACATCAATCACAAGCTCGAAGCACTGAAGCACTGCCTCGGCCAAGCGGCAACAGGGTGTGCTGAAGCTAATATGCTTAGGTAATAAACCATACAACTCTGAAGATATGTGGACAGCTCTGAAAGAGTCGGCAGATCTGTGGCTGGCACCGCTGACCCTATAGCCAGGCATGGTTGTGTGTGATAATGGCCGTAATCAGGTGATGGCTCTGAGGCGAGGAGAGCTCTCATACGTACCATGCCTGGCCCATGTGCTTAAACTCGTGGTTCAGCGGTTTCTCAAAACCTACCCGGATCTGCTGGATCTGCTTATCAAAGTATGCCGCCTGTGTGACCATTTTAGAAAGTCAGCTATAGCTTTCGCTGCCCTTGCCGTGCTTCAGCAGTGTTTGCTGCTTCCAGCTCACCGACAGATCTGCAATGTCCCCACGCATTTGAACTCTACATTGCAGATGTTGGGAAGGATTCGTGAGCATAAGTGGGTAGTCGTTGACTACCAGCATCACGAAGGCCATCGGTATTCAGTTCAGACTCCACACATAAAACCTCAGGAGTGGACATGGATGTCAGACATCTGTACCATTGTCCAAAACTTTGAGGACTCCACCAAGATAGTGAGCAGCGATGACGTCATAATTAGCGTCACCATCCCTCATCTCTGTCTTCTGAAATGCTCTCAGCTCTCAATTAAAGAGGATGCATTGCAAGTGGAGCATGATGAGATGGAGCAAGGAACCATACAGGGTGATTACACACAGCCCAGCCTCATCTCATCCCAACATGGATTGGGTGACAATAAGGAAGAAGAGGAGGAGGAGGAAGAACAGGAGCTAGTTTCCTGCTCTATAGTCGGTACTACCTGCACAATTGTCATACCATCTATTCAGCGTGGATGGCCAGAGGACTGGGAGGAGGAGGAAGAGGAGGAGGATGAGCAGGAGAGCATGGTCAGTCTTCCTCTTGGTGAGGACATGGAAGTCTTGCCTCTTTGCAGTCTGGCACACATGGCTGAGTTTATGTTACGCTGTCTTTCCCGTGACCCTCACATTGTCCAAATTTTTGGTGGCAGTCATTACTGGATGGTGACGCTTCTAGACACATGCTACAGAGAGAACTTTATGTCTCTTATTCCCTTGCAGGACAGGTCTAATAAAATGGGGCAGTACAAGAAGGCCCTTGTTGCTGAATTATTTAAAAATTTCCCATCTGAAAACGCTGGCGGCAGAGGTCATATTTCGTTGGACAACCAAGGAGTACGGGCGAGAGAGACACAAATGCAATCCAGCAGAGACAGGGGAACACTGTCAAAGTTCTGTGACAGTTTTCTCAGAGCTTCCCATCGCTCAGGCCCTGAGGCGTGGGGTACTCTCATAAGGAGTGCAAAGTTTCAGAAGATGGTGAGGAGTACCTTGCCGACCGTACCAACGTCCTCCATGATTTTTCTGTGCCTTTTAATTATTGGGTATCCAAGGTGGACACGTGGTATGAACTGGCTCTCTACTCCTTGGAGGTCCTGGCCTGCCATGCCAATAGAGTTTTGTCAGAGTGGGTTTTAGTGCAGCTGTTGGAATTATAACCGATAGGCACATCAACCTGTCAGCTAAAAATGCTGACAGGCTGACTCTTATAAAAATGGACAAGGGCTGGATTGGGCCAGACTTCTCAACACCACCGAATGATAGCAGCGTAACATAAACTCAAATACAGTGTCTTTTTTTGGGGAGGTCTAATTCTATTCCCATGCACCTCTGTCTTCACACCCAGACATGGGTATACGCTTTCTGATTTTGCCTATTTGCTCTTGTCTTCCTCCTTCTCCACATCCTCATCCTCCACCACCATATCACCACCATATGTATCATATCAACATATCTACGCCTCTTGCAAGGGGCACTGGAGTTCCTCCAAATTTTTGCAACTGTTGCTTCAGTGCATAGGCAAACAGTATGGGAGACCCACTTCCTAATTTTTTCAAGAGGTCCTCCGACCTCTACGTCTCTTGTAAGGGGCATTGGAGTGCCTCCAAATTTTTGACAGCCATTGCAGTCACTGCATAGGAAAATAGTATGGGAGATCGGCTCCTTTCTAATTTGAATATGTCGTTACGGAGGCCCACCTTTATGTGTCTTTAAATTGTTAGCAGGTTTTTCCTAAATTTTGGCAGCCATTGGTCTCACTTCATACCTTATAACTGTATAGCAGACCCGCTCCTTTCTAATGGAAACATGTCGTTAATGTGGCCCTGCTCTATGTGTCTTTAAATTGTTAGTGGGGTTTTTCCTAAATTTTAGCAGCTGTTGGACTCACTGCATATCCTATAACTATATAGCAGACACGCTCCTTTCTAGTGGGAACATGTCTTTACTGTGGCCCAGCTCTATGTGTCTTTAAATATTTAGTGTTGTTATTCCTAAATTTTGTCAGCCGTTGGATTCACTGCATACCCTAAAAATGTATAGCGGACCCTCTCCTTTCTAATGTTGTACTAATTACTGTGGCCCAGCTCTATGTGTCTTCAAATTGTTATTGGGGTTTTTCCCAAATTTTGGCAGCCCTTGCAGTCACAGAATGGGCATTACCACTATAGGAAACACGCTCCTTTATAATGGGAACATTTTTTATTCTGAGACCCTCCTCTATGTCTTTTCAAAGGGGTATTGGGTTGCGTCCAAATTTTTGGCAGCCCTGGCAGTCACTGCATACGCAATAACAGTATAGGAGACCCACTCGTTAATTATGGAAACAACAAAGCATAGCCAGCTGATGGCTCTCTAACAAAAGCGAGGACAGACTGCTTGCCTATTAAGAATAGTAAGGGCCGCCTGATGACCCTATGAAAATAGGCTTTGTAACTTTCAGAATCTCTCCATCATAAATAAAACAGTATGTGTCTGATGATGTGTCACACACCATATGGTCAGATAAGGTTGAGAAATGTTAAAAGAACATTTCCCGGTGAATGCATTTGTTTTAAAAAATAACGTAAAAAAAAACAGTAGGATCTTTCTTTAGTAGTGTTGAGCGAGCATGCTCGACACTGCTCGGTACTCGCCCGAGCATCTCACTACTTGGGATGTTCGGCGAGCACCGAGCATTTCCGAGTTACTCGGGCGAGAGCTCGGGTCTCCGCCCTGCACGTTTGGCTCTCTTTACAGAGCCAATGAACATGCAGGGATTGCCAGCCAGTCACTGTAATGCCGCAGCCATGTTGTTTGTGGGCATTACAGTGATTGGCTGGCCGCAAAGCGTCACCTCGAGTATATAAAACCGGGCGCCGCCATCTTGGACACAGTCTCTCCGGATCAGCCAGTGTAGGGTCAGTGCTGCTGAGCTAGGGAGAGATTTATACTACAAAATAGTTAGTGTAGGGTCTCTAAAGTCTGCCAAATCAAACAAACAGTCCTCAGGACGAATATCCATCTCAGATATCAGGCAGGCAGGCTATATAGGAGACGCAGTGGTTATACCAGCAAATGCTGCATTACAGTCCTGTGTGCTCCTGTTGGTCAAATTGCTAGACTTATCACCCCGGTCTCAAGGGCCAGGAAAAAATTTTTTTTTTCATCTAAATCCTGTATTTTTTTTTTTCTCAGTCGGACTGTCCAAATACGCGTCTTATTAACCTTTTGGTTTTCCCACCGCCCCAAAAAAAATTGAGTGTGTCTGTGACTGTTCAGACACCAATATATCTGTTTAACAGAGTCTGGTGTGGGCCAGAAAAATAGAACTGTGGTTTTGCAGTTCCACGGGTCAAATCTCTGTACTATCCTGTTTTTGGCATTTTTTGCCGTAAAAAAAAACTGTAATAGTGTCTCCCTGACTGGTCAGACACAAATATATCTGTTTGAAAGATTGTGGTGTAGGCCAGAAAAATATAACTTTGGTTTTGCATTTCCACGGTTCAAATCTCTGTATTATCCAGCTTTTGGTATTTTTTCCGTAAAGAAAAACAGTAATAGTGTCTCCCTGCTTGTTCAGACACAAATATATCTGCTTGAAAGATTCTGGTGTAGGCTAGAAAAATATAACTGTGGTTTTGCAGTTCCATGGTCAGACACCAATATATCTGTTTAAAAGAGTCTACTGTAGGCCAGAAAAATATAACTGTGGTTTTGCAGTTCCACGGTTCAAATCTCTGTATTATCCAGCTTTTGGTATTTTTTGCTGTAAAAAAAAACAGTAATAGTGTCTCCCTGACTGGTTAGACACCAATATATCTGTTTAAAAGAGTTTGGTGTAGGCCAGAAAAATATAACTGTGGTTTTGCAGTTCCATGGGTCAAATCTCTGTATTATCCTGTTTTTGGCATTTTTTGCTGTAAAAAAAAAACAGTAATAGTGTCTCCCTGACTGGTCAGACACAAATATATCTGTTTGAAAGATTGTGGTGTAGGCCAGAAAAATATAACTTTGGTTTTGCATTTCCACGGTTCAAATCTCTGTATTATCCAGCTTTTGGTATTTTTTCCGTAAAGAAAAACAGTAATAGTGTCTCCCTGCTTGTTCAGACACAAATATATCTGCTTGAAAGATTCTGGTGTAGGCTAGAAAAATATACCTGTGGTTTTGCAGTTCCACTGGTCAAATCTCTGTATTATCATGTTTTTGGCATTTTTGGCCATAAAAAAAACAGTAATAGTGTCCCCCTGATTGTTCAGACACAAATAAATCTGTTTTAAAGATTCTGGTGTAGGCCAGAAAAATATAACTGTGGTTTTGCAGTTCCACGGTTCACATCTCTGTATTATCCACTTCTGGGCCTTTTTTACATAAAAAAAACAGTTTGAGTGTGTCGCTGACTGTTCAGCCCCAAATACATCTATTATAAAAAATCTGGTATACGCCAGTAAATTAGAACTGGTTTTGCAGTTCCACGGTTCAAATCTCTGTTTTCTCCAGTTTTTGGCCTGTTTTACGTAAAAAAATAATAGTGTCTCTCTGTCTGTTCAGTCACAAATATATCTGTTTAAAAGGTTCTGGTGTAGGCCAGAGAAATAGAACTGTGGTTTTCCTCTTCCACGGTTCTAAACTCCTTTTTATTACCCTTTTTCCATTGATAGTGCGAGTGTAAGCTATTTTACTTCATTTACAATGGGCAAGGCGCATGGCAAGGTACGTGGAAAAGGACATTCTGGTGATGGTGCGTGTAGAGGATGGGTCCGCGGCCAAGGTGAAAATGTGCCACAACCAACAGCCACATCTTCTCACTCCCACTTCTTGACCGAATTATTAGGGTACCACACTTCAACACCAGTATTGCAAACTGATCAGTGTGAACAGGTTATTAATTGCATAGCAGATAATTCCAGTTACCTGGGCACCACCACCTCCAGTCTTTCTTCCACACGGTCAAGTTTTAGTAGCCGTGAGTCTCGACCGTATACTCCTCCTCACCCTGATGCTCCTTCCTCCCACCATGCCAAGTGTCGTCAGACAGCAACTGATCCCACAGTTGGACACCCTGAAGAGCTGTTCACTGGTCGATTTCCATATTTGTGCCCCTTGCCTACTCCGCTTGAAGTGGTGGAAGAGGAGATCCCATGTAGCGATGCCCAAATATTTGAACAGCCACGGCCACAGGAAGTCGACGCTGGCAATTTGTCACAAGAGGTGGACGATGACGAGGCACAATTGGATGATCTAGTAACTGACCCAACGTGGGAGGCCAGCAGCACACAGGAGGAGGGAGGCAGAGTACCTGAACAGGCAGGAAATAGCAGTGTGGTGGCTGCACACAGAAGGCGGGCAACTGTTCCCCAAAACACCAACACGAGGGACGTTGCCAGTACAACTGGTAGGTCTTCCAGAGTCTGGAATTTTTTTAAAGACTCTGCTGATAAACCCAAAAAGGCCATTTGTACCACCTGCCATGCCAGCATCAGCTGGGGTGACAAAACTACCAGCCTGACCATCACCAGCATGATCAGGCACATGGCAGCCAAGCACCCGACTTTGTGGGGCGAACCCCAGGGTCCACGACCAGTGTCAGCGGGTGTCACCACTGCTTCTTTCGCTGTTGTGCATGCAATAGAACCCCCTTTTGTGTGTGCAAGTCAATCCCCTGTCCATACTGCATGCAAATATGGCCCCTCCTCTCAGTCTTCACTTGTTATGGCAGTTTCTCAAGAAACAGCATCAACGTCCACGTCCACGTCCCATCGCAGCGTTCAATTGTCCATATCCCAAACCTTTGAACGAAAGCGCAAATTCGCAGCCAACGCCCCACAGGCCACAGTCCTAAATTCGCACATTTCACGACTGCTTGCGTTGGAAATGCTGCCTTTTAGGCTGGTGGAGACGGAATCCTTCCGCAACCTTATGGCAGTGGCCGTCCCTCGGTACTCGGTCCCCAGCCGTCACTATTTTGCCCGGTGTGCCATCCCCGCACTAAACAAGCACGTGTCCCAAAGCATCTGCCGTGCCCTCAACAACGCAGTTACTGGGAGAGTCCACCTGACAACGGACACGAGGACAAGTGCTTGTGGCCAGGGACGGTACATCTCCCTGATGGCACACTGGGTAAACATAGTGGAAGCTGGGACCCAGTCGGGCCTTGGGATGGAACACATTCTCCCCACACCAAGGATTGCAGGCCCTATGTCAGTCACAGTTGCCCCCACAGTGTACAGCTCCTGCGCATCATCCTCCTCCTCATGTTCAGCCTCCATCTCAGATATCACCACATCAGTTACAAGCTGGAAGCACTGCAGTACTGCCTCAGCCAAGCGGCAACAGGCTGTGCTAAAACTCATAAGCTTAGGTGATAAACCTCACACTGCTTGTGAGTTGTGGACAGCTGTGAAAGAGCAGGCTAATCTGTGGCTGAGACCGCTGAACCTACATCCAGGCATGGTCGTGTGTGACAATGGCAGTAACCTGGTGGCGGCTCTGAGGCGAGGCGAGATCATACATATACCATGCCTGGCTCATGTGCTTAACCTCGTGGTTCAGAGGTTTATTAAATCATACCCCGAGTTGCCAGATCTGCTCGTCAAAGTACGCCACCTGTCAGCTCATTTTCGCAAGTCGGCTACAGCTTCTGCCGCCCTTGCTGTGTTGCAGCAGTGTTTGCAGCTTCCGGCACACCGACTGGTGTGTGATGTCCCCACACGTTAGAACTCTACCCTCCACATGTTGCAAAGGATTTGTGAGCAGAAGATAGTAGTTGTGGAGTACCAGCTGCAACAAGCCCGTCGATATTCAGGTCAGACTCCACACATAAGACCTCAGGAGTGGACCTGGATGTCTGATGTATGTACCATTCTGACAAACTTTGAGGAGTCCACCAAGATGGTGAGTGGCGATGACGCCATCATTAGCGTCAACATCCCACTTGTCTGTCTTTTGCAACGTTCTCTGCAGAGAATTTAAGAGGAGGCATTGCAGCCAGAGTATGATGACATGGATAAAGAAGCCATAGCAGGCGATTACACACAGCCCATCCTCATCTCATCCCAATGTGCATTGGGGGACAATGAGGGATAGAATGAGGGAGAGGAGGAGGAGGAGAAGGAGGAGGATGAACAGGAGCTTGTATCATGCGCTGTAGACGGTAGTACCTGTACAACTGTCATACCATCGGTTCAGCGTGGGTGGCCTGAGGACAGGGGGGAGGAGGAGGATGAGAGCATGGTCATTCGTCATCTTGGTGAGGACACGGAAGTCTTACCCTTTACCAGTCTGGCACGCATGGCTGACTTTATGTTACACTGCCTTAACCGTGACCCTCGCATTGCAAAAATGTTGGGTTACAGTCATTACTGGTTGGTGACACTTTTAGACCCCCGCTACAAGGAGAACTTTCACTCTCTTATTCCTGAGGTGGAGAGGTCTACAAAAATGGGGCAGTACCAGAAGGCCCTTGCTGAAGAACTGTTAAAAAAATTCCCATCTGAACACGCTAGCGGCAGAGAACACAGTTCGTTGCCCAACCAAGGTGTACAGGCGAGAGAGACGCAACTCCAAGGCAGCAGAGGCAGGGGTACACTGTCAATATTCTGGGACAGTTTTCTGAGACCCGCCCAGCTTACAGGCCCTGAGGAGTGGGGTACTCTCACAAGGAGTGGAAAGTTTCGAAAGATGGTGAGGGAGTACCTTGCCGACCATACCAGCATCCTCTGTGATTCCTCTGTGCCTTTTAATTATTGGGTATCCAAGCTGGACACTTGGAATGAACTCGCTCTGTAAGCCTTGGAGGTCCTGGCCTGCCCTGCCGCTAGCGTGTTATCCGAGCGTGATTTTATTGCCGCTGGGGGAATTATAATTGATAAGCGCACTCGCCTGTCAACTGACAAAGCTGACAAGCTGACCCTTATCAAAATGAACAAGGGCTGGATTGGGCCAGACTTCTCATCACCACCAAATGACAGCAGAGTAACATAAAGTCAAATCCACTGTGTTATTTTGGGAGGTGTCTTCCCATGCAATGCTTCACACCCACACATGGGTATACGCTTCCTCATTTCGGCTGTATTTTGCTTTTCTCCTTAACCTCAGCCTCCACCACCACTATACCACCAGGGTGACCTTGGTCCATGTTGCCAGCATTGCAAGTTCCTCCCTCCTAATTTTTGGCAGCTTTTGCTTTGAAGGCATAGGCAAAGACTATGGGAGACCCACTTCCCAATAATGGGAATAATGGTTTTAAGATGCTGTACTGCATGGCTCTTGTAAGGGGCATTTAAACCGTTTTGTTAAGCTACTGCAACCTCCAGGTTTCTTCCAAGGGGCATTAAAACCATCTTTTTAAGCTACGGTGACCTCCACCACTCTTCCAAGGGGCATTAAAACCATCTTGTTAAGCTACTGAGACCTCCACCACTTCTCCAAGGGGCATTAAAACCTTCTTGTTAAGCTACTGCAACCTCCACCACTTTTCCAAGGGCATTAAAACCGTCTAGTTAAGCTACTACGACATCCAGGTATCGTGCAAGGGGCATTAAAACCGTCTTGTTAAGCTACTGCGACCTCCACGTCTCTTCCAAGGGGCATTAAAACAGTCTTGCAAAGCTACTGCGACCTCCACCCCTTCTCCAAGGGGCATTAAAACCATATTGTTAAGCTACTGTGACCTCCAACACTTCTCCAAGGGGCATTAAAACCATCTTGTTAAGCTACTGCGAGCTCCACCACTTTTCCGAGGGGCATCAAAATCGTATTGTTAATCTTCTGCGACCTCCATGTCTCTTTCAAGGGGCATTAAAAATGTCTTGTTAAGCTACTGCGACCTCCACCATTCTTCCAAGGGGAATTAAAACCTACTTGTTAAGCTACTGCAACCTCCACCACTTCTCCAAGGGGCATTAAAACCGTCTTGTTAAGCTACTGCGACCTCCACCACTTTTCCAAGGTGCATTAAAACCTTCTTGGTAAGCTACTGCGACCTCCACCACTTTTCTAAGGGACATTAAAACCGTCTTGTTAAGCTACTGCGAACTCCAAGTCTCTTCTAAGGGGCATTAAAAACATCTTGTTAAACTACTGCGACTTCCACCACTTCTACTAGGGGCATTAAAAACATCTTGTCAAGCTACTGTGACCTCCACGTCTCTTCCAAGGGGCATTTAAACCATCTTGATATGCTACTACGACCTCCACCACTTCTCCAAGGGGCATTAAAACCATCTTGTTAAGCTACTGCGACCTCCACGTCTCTTCTATGGGGCATTAAAACTGTCTTGTTAAGCTATTGTGACCTTCACCACTTTTCCAAGGGGCATTAAAACCGTCTTGCTAAGCTACTGTGAACTCCACCACTTCTCCAAGGGGCATTAAAACCGTCTTGTTAAGCTACTGCGACCTCCCCCACTTTTCGAAGGGGCATTAAAACCATCTTGTTAAGCTGCTGCGACCTCCACGTCTCTTCCATGGGGCATTAAAACCGTCTTGTTAATCTACTGCGACTTCAACCACTTCTACTAGGGGCATTAAAACCGTCTTGTCAAGCTACTGCGACCTCCATGTCTCTTCCAAGGGGCATTTAAACCGTCTTGTTAAGCTACTGCGACCTCCACCACTTTTCCAAGCGGCATTAAAACCATATTTTAAGCTGCTGCGACCTCCATATCTCTTCCAAGGGGCTTTAAAACCGTCTTGTTAAGCTACTACGATTTCCACCACTTCTACTAGGGGCATTAAAACCGTCTTGTCAAGCTACTGCGTCCTCCACGTCTTTTCCAAGGGGCATTAAAACCGTCTTGTTAAGCTACTGTGAGCTCCACCACTTCTCCAAGGGGGATTAAAACCGTCTTGTTAATCTACATGCGACCTCCACGTCTCTTCCAAGGGGCATTTAAACAGTCTTGTTAAGCTACTGCGACCTCCACCACTTATCCAAGGGGCATTAAAACCATCTTGTTAAGCTACTGCGGCCTCCACGTGTCTTGCAAGGGGCAATTAAACCTTCTTGTTAAGCTACTGAGACTTCCACCATTCTTCCAAGGGCCATTAAATCCATTTTGTCAAGCTACTGCGACCTCCACCACTTTTCCCAGGGGCACCAAAACCGTCTTGTTAAGCTACTGCGACCTTCACCACTTCTCCAAGGGGCATTAAAACCGTCTTGTTAAGCTACTGTGACCTCCACCACTTTTCCAAGGAGCATTAAAACAGTCTTGTTAAGCTACTGCGACCTCCACGTCTCTTCCAAGGGGCATTAAAACCATCTTGTAAAGCCACTGCGACCTCCACGTCTCTTCCAAGGGGCAATAAAACTGTCTTGTTAAGCTACTGTGACCTCCACGTCTCTTCCAAGGGGCATTAAAACCATCTTGTTAAGCCACTGCGACCTCCACCACTTCTCCAAGGGGCATTAAAACCATCTTGTTAAGCTACTGCGACCTCCACCTCTTTTCCAAGGGGAATTAAAACCGTCTTGTTAAGCTACTGCGACCTCCACCACTTCTCGAAAGGGCTTTAAAATCGTCTTGTTAAGCTACTGCGACCTCCAAGTCTCTTCCAAGGGGCATTTAAACGATCTTGTTAAGCTACTGCGTCCTCTACCACTACATCAAGGGGCATTAAAACCGCCTTGTTAAGCTACTGCGACCACCACAATTCTTCCAAGGGCCATTTTAGCCATCTTGTTAAGCTACTGCGACCTCCACCACATTTCCCAGGGGCATTAAACCACCTTGTTAAGCAACTGCGACCTCCACGTCTCTTCCAAGGGGCATTAAAACCGTCTTGTTAAGCTACTGCGACCTCCCCGTCTCTTCCAAGGGGCATTAAAACCGTCTTGTTAAGCTACTGCGACCTCCACCAATTCTCCAAGGGGCATTAAAACCGTCTTGTTAAGCTGCTGCGACCTCCACGTCTCTTCCAAGGGGCATTAAAACCGTCTTGTTAAGCTGCTGCGACCTCCTCCACTTTTCCAAGGGGCATTATAGCCATATTGTTAAGCTACTGCGACCTCCACCACTCCTCCAAGGGGAATTAAAACCGTCTTGTTAAGCTGCTGCGACCTCCACCACTTTTCCAAGGAGCATTAAAACCGTCTTGTTAAGGAACTGCTACCTCCACGTCTCTTAAAATGGGCATTAAAACCGTCTTGTCAAGCTGCTGCGACCTCTACGTCTCTTCCCAGGGGCAATAAAACCATCTTGTAAAGCTACTGCGACCTCCAATACTTCTCCAAGGGGCATTAAAACCATCTTGCTAAGCTACTGCGACCTCCACCACTTCTCCAAGTGGCATTAAAACCATCTTGTTAAGCTACTGCGACCTCCACTTCTCTTCCAAGTGGCATTAAAACCATCTTGTTAAGCTACTACGACCGCCACCACTTCTCCAAGGGGCATTAAAACCGTCTTGTTAAGCTATTGCGACCTCCACCACTTCTCCGACGGGCATTAAAACAGTCTTGTTGAGCTACTGCAACCTCCACCACTTTTCCAAGGGACATTAAAACTGTCTTTATAAGCTACTGCGACCTCCACGTCTCTTCCAAGGGGCATTAAAACCGTCTTATTAAGCTACTGCAACCCCCACCACTTTTCCAAGGGGCATTAAAACCATCTAGTTAAGCTGCTGCGACCTCCACCACTTTTCCAAGGGACATTAAAACCGTCTTGATAAGCTACTGCAACCTCCACATCTCTTCCAATGGGCATTAAAACCGTCTTGTTAAGCTACTGCGACCTCCGCCACTTCTCCAAGGGGCATTAAAACCGTCTTGTTAAGCTACTGTGACCTCCACCACTTTTCCAAGGGGCATTGATATTGTCTTTTTATTCCACTGCGACCCCCACCATTCTTCCAACTGGCTGTGCATTTCCTTCTCATTTTAGTCAGCTTTTGCTTTTCAATGCATAGCCGAACACTAAGGGAGACCCACTCCTCAATAATGGGTAGAAGGTTTTTAGTATGCTGTAATCCACGTCTTTTTCAAGCGGCATTGCTGTTCCTCATAATTTTTTGAAAGACTTCCATTCACTGCATAGGCCAACAGTGCACAGGAGACCAGTTGCTATAAATGGAAAAAACGGTTTATTTAAGGCCCTCTGACCTCTATGTCACTTCCAATGGGCATTGGAGTGCCTTGAAATTTTTGGTAAGCATTGCACTCACTGCGTGGCCTTTAACTGTGTAGCCGAGCCGCTCCTTTTGGTACAGAAACATATCCTACAAGACATGTGTGGTTGACTGGCCTGATATTGATTTGAATGGTCCCTGTTCCTCCTGCTCTTTCTCCTTTGCCACCACCTCATCCATCATTCATCACCTGAAGCTTTGTTTTAACGGGAGTCATAGAACTGGGATAGTAGCAGGAAAACATCCAGAAATCCTCGGAGAGGGAGGATATGCGCCAAAACGCTGACCATCTCAGGCCTAGCCGCTACTACATACATGCACTTGCATTCCAAGAAAACAACGCAGGCGCTAACTACTATCATCATCATCATGCTCCTCACCTTGGCACTCTTAACTCCCCTGATGGAGAATCCAGGGCTCACCGGAGGAGTCTGGTTCTCTGGTGGGCTCGTCCAATGCTGCCCTAAAGCAGGCCAGGCTAAGAAAAGTGTGTGGGAAGGTGACAGGAGAAATAAGGGCGCCTGGGGACCGTTTATGGACACCCGGCCGCCCGCAGGCGGCTGGGTACCGTGTGGACACCCAGCCACGGCGTGGCTGGGGACCGAGTATGGACACCCGGCCGCCGGGCAGCTGGGGACTGAGTATGGATACCTCGCTGCCGAAGCAGCCATGAGGTGGTGGCCAGCTTTGGCCTCCTCCAAACTAAAAGGCCCCATTTCAAGTGCAAGCTAGCAGTATGGTATTGCAGCCTGGGGGTGGGTGGGTGTTTGGTTGCACACTTATGCTAGCATTCCAAGAAAACAAAGCAGATGCTAACTTCTATCACCATCATCATGCTCCTCACCTTGGCACTATCAACTCCCCTGATGGAGAAGCCAGGGCCCACCGGAGGAGTCTGGTTCTCTGGTGGGCTCGTCCAATGCTGCCCTAAAGCAGGCCAGGCTAAGAAAAGTGTGTGGGGGGATGTTCCAAGGAGAAATGGGGGTGGCTGGGGACCGTTTATGGACACCCGGCCGCCCCCAAGTTGCTGGGGAGCGTGTGTGGACACTCAGCTGCGGGGCGCCTGGGGACTGAGTATGGATACCTCGCTGCCGAAGCAGCAATGAGGTAGTGGCCAACTTCGGCCTCCTCCAAACTAAAAGGCCCCATTTCAAGAGCAAGCTAGCAGTATGGTATTGCAGCCTGGGGGTGGGTGGGTGTTTGGTTGCACACTTACGCTAGCATTCCAAGAAAACAAAGCAGATGCTAAATTCTATCACCATCATCATGCTCCTCACCTTGGCACTATCAACTCCCCTGATGGAGAAGCCAGGGCCCACCGGAGGAGTCTGGTTCTCTGGTGGGCTCGTCCAATGCTGCCCTAAAGCAGGCCAGGCTAAGAAAAGCGTGTGGGGGGATGTTCCAAGGAGAAATGGGGGTGGCTGGGGACCGTTTATGGACACCCGGCCGCCCCCAAGTTGCTGGGGAGCGTGTGTGGACACCCAGCTGCGGGGCGCCTGGGGACTGAGTATGGATACCTCGCTGCCGAAGCAGCAATGAGGTAGTGGCCAACTTCGGCCTCCTCCAAACTAAAAGGCCCCATTTCAAGTGCAAGCAAGCTAGCAGTATGGTATTGCAGCCTTGGGGGTGGGTGGGTGGCAGGCTGCATACTTGCACTTGCATTGCAAGTAATGGGAGAGGTACAGTTGAACACTGCCCTGGGACAAGGACTTGCATGGGGATAGTTGCAAGTCTGCATCTTCTGATGCGGAAAGGATCACTTCTGATGAGCACACTTTTAGGTAGTGACCTGGGTGTCAGAGATGCTTCCAGGGGTCTTCCCCATGCTGTTCCCATGTCTTTTCAGCACTGTATGCATGTGTCACAAAGCACATGGCCAGATAAGTGTTAGAACCTTGCTGTTAGGTTTTTTTTCCTTTGCTGGTCACATGACCTTGTTGGCCTATTTAATCCTGCTCCGCCCTTCTGGCTTTGCTGGACTTCATTGTATATCTACTTTCTAGCTAGCCTGTGTTCTGTATCTAGCTCTGTTAGTTTGCTTGGTCTACGGACCTCTATGTTCTATCTATTTTGTTTGTTCTTCTGTCTGCTACTATTTCTGTTAGGAGGTGTCCCATATTCCTCCCAGTCCTTAGTACTTGTAGGGATTCCCTCCCCACATCTATAGGTCTCCGTACAGACTAGATTAGGACTTTAGCAGGTCTGATCGCAGGATCAGGTTCCCTGTTACATCGTAGGGATTCAGCTGAGTCCTATAGTAGGGACAGATCTCCTCTCTTTCCTTAGCTTTGGTAGCAGAACATAACAGTAAGTCCAGCCTGCAAATTCTCTAAGGAAAGATTTTTTTTTTTTTTTTTTTTTGTTCCATCATGGTGTCGGTTCAGGATTTGGCTAAACACCTGCAGGGACTCTCTCTGGAAGTGGCCGAGCTCCGTCAGCACGTGAGTAACTGTCCTGGAGCATATTTCTTGAAGCCTAAGGTATGTTTGCCGGATTTATTTTTTGGTGAACATCGAGAATTTTTTTCATTTAAAAATGCTTGCTTATTGTATTTTCGTTTGAGACCCAAGTCCTCTGGGGATGAATCCCAGCGCGTAGGGTTCATAATGTCACTTTTGCGCAAAGAGCCTCAGGAGTGGGCCTTTTCTTTGCAACCTAGTGATACATGCTTCAGATCAGTGGATAGTTTTTTTTCTGCTTTAGGATTATTATATGATGATCCTGACCGTGTGGCATCAGCTGAGACTGAGTTGAGACGTTTAAAACAAGGATCAGGTAATGTGGAAAAATATTGTACTCATTTTCGTCGTTGGTCCACTCAAACAGGGTGGAACGATTCTGCTCTGAAAAGTCTATTTCTTGCTGGGCTCAGTGAAAGGGTTAAAGACCTGCTAATTGCTTATCCTACACCTGAGGATTTGCAACAGGCTATGCAATTAGCTATACGGGTGGATAGAAGACTGCGTGCTAGGGTTAATGAGAGCAAATCCTCTGCTATGTCAGTTTCTGGTTATGATGTGTGTACTAACAGTGGTGAACCGATGGAGATTGGATCGGTGGCACCTCGCTCTCAAGAAAAAGTCCGTCGTTTGGGTCGTTCTCCAAGTTGGGATCTGCCGTGCCTGAGGAGGAGAATTTTTCCGGTGATTTGGAAAGAGTTTGGACGGATGTGCGTGGTAATCTTCAGGAGGCCAACAGAAAATCTAAAGACTACTTTGATAGGAAACGACAGGAGGTTTTGTTCGCTGTTGGTGACATGGTTTGGTTGTCCTCTAGGAATCTGCGGTTGAGGATTCCTTCTAAGAAATTGGGTCCCAAGTTTGTAGGGCCCTTTAAGGTGCTTCAGGTTGTCAACCAATCTGCTGTTAGGTTGGAGGTTCCTACCTCCTGGAGAATTAATCCGGTCTTTCATGTCTCTCTGTTAAAAAAAGCTGTTGTGTCGGATGGTGACGCCTCTGCCTCTGTTCCTCCGGTGGTGGAGGAAGGGGAATATGAAATTTCTCGCATCCTTGACTCTAGACGGTATAGAGGTAGTTTGCAGTATCTTGTGGCCTGGAAAGGTTTCGGACCCGAGGATAACTCTTGGGTGAGGTCAGATGATGTTTCTGCGTCCAGACTTATCAGAGCGTTTCACAGGAGATTTCCTGATAAGCCTGGTCCTAGGGGATCCGGAGGATCCTCTTAGAAGGGGGGGTACTGTTAGAACCTTGCTGTTAGGTTTTTTTTTCCTTTGCTGGTCACATGACCTTGTTGGCCTATTTAATCCTGCTCCGCCCTTCTGGCTTTGCTGGACTTCATTGTATATCTACTTTCTAGCTAGCCTGTGTTCTGTATCTAGCTCTGTTAGTTTGCTTGGTCTACGGACCTCTATGTTCTATCTATTTTGTTTGTTCTTCTGTCTGCTACTATTTCTGTTAGGAGGTGTCCCATATTCCTCCCAGTCCTTAGTATTTGTAGGGATTCCCTCCCCACATCTATAGGTCTCCGTACAGACTAGATTAGGACTTTAGCAGGTCTGATCGCAGGATCAGGTTCCCTGTTACATCGTAGGGATTCAGCTGAGTCCTATAGTAGGGACAGATCTCCTCTCTTTCCTTAGCTTTGGTAGCAGAACATAACAATAAGATTGTAAAATGTTAAAATAACAATTCCCGGTGAATGCATTTGTCACGGTTGAAAGCAATGCAAAAGTGCAAAAACGCATAAAAAATGCTACTTGTGAACATAGCCCAAGGTGTGGAGGAGTATTTTTGTTTTTGGTTATTTATTTTACCTTATACACAAGTCTTTACCCTGGAAAGGAAGTTCCTTAACATATTTCACAGGAAAACCGTTTCAGTTTCGTTTTTGAACATTTTATTGTGAGCCCGTAAAAGTGGCTTAATACCTCTGACCACGTTGTTGACAGCAGTGACCTGGGGATCAGAAATGCTTCCTGGGGCACTGCCAATGCTGCCACCATGTTTTTGAACACTGTCACTATCGTTTTGGGCACTTTTTTTTGCTTTCTACAGACTGCCGGGGGTGCCGCAGCAAAAATGCTCGGGTCTCCCATAGACTAACATTGGGCTCGTTGCTCGGGTCGAGCACCCGAGTATCACGGTGAGCTCGGCCCGAGCTTCGAGTATCCAAGCATTTTAGGCTCGCTCAACACTATTCTTTAGTATAAAAACCATAGCCGCCAATGTAACCTCAATGTAATCACATTGTTCAGCTCCTGCACCTCCTCCTCCTCCAGTTCGGCCTTCATCTCTGAAATGTCCACATCAGTCACAAGCTGAAAGCACTGCAGCAATGCCTTAGTAAAGCGGCAACAGGCTGTGCTGAAGATAACATGCTTAATGCTTGGGTGACAAACCGCCCAGAGTTGTTGAAAGCTGTAACACAGCAGCCTGATCTGTGGCTCTCCCCACTGAACATACACCCAGGCATGGTCGCGGGTGACTATGAGCAGAACCTGGCGATGGAGAAATGACAGCAGGAGTAGATACGGTTTCCCACTATGCCAGTCCTTTCACCAAGCTAAAGAGTATTGCTGTGGTGAAATTCAACTCCCACTGAGAAGTAGTTTCAAACTGAAAAACACTGGGCCCACCAGAGGATTTGATTCTGAGGGCTCACCTTTCTCCCCTGCTCAAGAGCCCCATATCTGCTGCAAAGTTTGCGCTATCATGAACTCTCCTCATGGAGAAGCCAGGGCCCATGTGAGGATTCTCGGGTGGGACCGTCCAACCATGCCGAGAAGCAGTCCTGGCTAAGAAAAGTGTGAGGGAAGGTTCCCGGACACTCTATGGCTCATTTTTACTGAGGTGGAAACCAACGCAAACAGGGGGGAGAACATACAAAATCCTAGCACTTTTTGTCCTTGCTGGGATTTGAAATAACTATTGAGTAGAGTTGAGCGTTTTTCGACTCGAACTGTTCGCCAATCTCAAATTCGCGCTGTTTTGGGTGGTGTTCGAGCCGTTCGGCGAACACGAACGATTTGAGAAAAATTCGGCTGTTCGAGGTTATGTTCGATAACTGTTCGTGCACCAAAATCATAACTGGATTTTTTCTCAGTAATGATGAAAATTAATGTTAATACGCAGGTTGAGTGTACAGCGGGGTGAGGGGAGGGGCAGGGGATGGATCTCTGCAGGAATAATGAAGATCTCCATTTTTTTTTCTCTTTCCTGCATTTACAGTGGGGAGGTGCAATCTGTCAGCCTATCAGCAGCGCACACACGGAGCGAAGTGCTTTTTTTCACACAAGCAAGGGCATGTGTCATTGGCAGTGTATGTCACATGTCCTTGCCCTATAAGACCAAGCCATTTTCCCCGTCGCCACCATTTTCTCACTGCTGCAGCTGCGTGTTAGAAGGCACCGCTGTTGCTGTGTGCGCTATACCTTGTTAATTTCAAGCCAATTTTCGCACAAATCTACAGATAGCTTGGGAGTAGGGAATAGTTGTGATTGCAGTCCTTTTAAGGACTAGGTTGCAGCATTTCCTACGACTTTTATCAGGCAGGTCTGTGCTCTTAAATAGATAGATTGTGGGAGTAAAGACTAATTGTAATTGCAGTCCTTTTCTGGACTAGGTTACATCAGTTCCTATCAGTTTTTGCCTGGCAGGACTGTGCCAGTGCTGTGCAAGGTTTTTTCACAGCATTTGGCTGAATCTAGCAAAGCTAATCCTTTTTGGCCTATTGCAGAGTGTGTTAGTCAGTGGAGTAGCCTATCTGTGTTGCAAGATATACCACCTGTGTATAGAATACCAATTTTTTTACTGCACCTAGTGAAGTAAAATCTTTTGGGCATAGCATCATTCTATTAGTCCATCTATACTAACCTCCATCAGGTTGCAAATTGAATATAATTATTTTCTGCATCTAGCTCTGAAAAAATATTTGGGCTTCTAGCAGTGTGTGGGACTTGTTCTATTAGTCCATCTATACTGACCTCCATCAGGTTGCAAACTGAATATAATACTTTTCTGCATCTAGCTCTGAAAAAATATTTGGCCTTCTAGCAGTGTGTGGGACTTGTTCTATTAGTCCATCTATACTGACCTCCATCACGCTGCAAATTCAAAATAATTTTTTGTCTGCATCTAGCTCTGAAAAAATATTTGGCCTTCTAGCAGTGTGTGGGACTTTCTCTATTAGTCCATCTATACTGACCTCCATCAGGTTGCAAATTAAAAATAATTTTTATCTGCATCTACCTCTGAAAAAATATTTGGGCTTCTAGTTGTGTGTGGGACTTGTTCTATTAGTCCATCTATACTGACCTCCATCAGGTTGCAAACTGAATATAATTTTTTTCTGCATCTAGCTCTGAAAAAATATTTGGCCTTCTAGCAGTGTGTGGGACTTTCTCTATTAGTCCATTTATACTGACCTCCATCAGGTTGCAAATTAAAAATAATTTTTATCTGCATCTAGCTCTGAAAAAAATATTTGGCCTTCTAGCAGTGTGTGGGACTTTCTCTATTAGTCAATCTATACTGACCTCCATCAGGTTGCAAATTAAAAATAATTTTTTGTCTGCATCTAGCTCTGAAAAAATATTTGGCCTTCTAGCAGTGTGTGGGACTTTCTCTATTAGTCCATCTATACTGACCTCCATCAGGTTGCAAATTCAAAATAATTTTTTGTCTGCATCTAGCTCTGAAAAAATATTTGGCCTTCTAGCAGTGTGTGGGACTTTCTCTATTAGTCCATCTATACTGACCTAAATCAGGCTGCAAATTAAAAATAATTTTTATCTGCATCTACCTCTGAAAAAATATTTGGCCTTCTAGCTGTGTGTGGGACTTGTTCTATTAGTCCATCTATACTGACCTCCATCAGGTTGCAAACGCAATATAATTTTTTTCTGCATCTAGCTCTGAAAAAATATTTGGCCTTCTAGCAGTGTGTGGGACTTTCTCTATTAGTCCATCTATACTGACCTCCATCAGGTTGCAAATTAAAAATAATTTTTATCTGCATCTAACTCTGAAAAAATATTTGGCCTTCTAGCAGTGTGTGGGACTTTCTCTATTAGTCCATCTATACTGACCTCCATCAGGTTGCAAATTAAAAATAATTTTTTGTCTGCATCTAGCTCTGAAAAAATATTTGGCCTTCTAGCAGTGTGTGGAACTTTCTATATTAGTCCATCTATACTGACCTCCATCAGGTTGCAAATTCAAAATAATTTTTTGTCTGCATCTAGCTCTGAAAAAATATTTGGCCTTCTAGCAGTGTGTGGGACTTTCTCTATTAGTCCATCTATACTGACCTCCATCAGGCTCAGCAGAGGAGGTGGAGGAAGATGCTAGTGACGACGAGGTCAGGTTGCGCCTTCCTGGACAGAGCCGTAGTACTGGAAGCACGTCAACAACTGCATCCTCAAACACAACTCTGCCTCTCACCACAAGTCGTGGTGGCTCTTCAGGTCACATGAGTGCTAAGCCTTGCATAGCCTGGGCATTTTTTCAGATCGATAAAGATGACCCAACTCGTGTTATCTGTAAAATTTGTCAGCAAAAGCTAAGTAGAGGCCAAAAAATACATAGTTTGAGTACTTCATGCATGAGCCAGCACATGGACATGAAGCATAAGTTGCAGTGGGAAGCTCAGTGTGCTACAATGCGGCCTACCCGGCCGGGCCAACCACCGTCTGCCATATCTTGTGCATCCGCGGCCTCTTCATCCTCTGTGACTGGGGGGACAGCAGTCACACCTGTTTTGGGGCGCAGACCTGCCACCTCTTTACCCGCAACAGCCAGCGTGATTGGCAGGTCATCATTTTCTTTGGAGGTGGTAACACCAGCTGGTGTTGAGCGCTGTCCGACATCGATAGCACCACCTTTGGATCAAGGCAACCTAACATGTCCGCCTGCATCTTCCTCACAGACCGGCAGTTTGCCGGGGACACCCTTATCAACCCCGTCTAAGCACAATAGCCAGTCCTCGGTCCCTCAGATGTGGACAAGTAAAAGACCATTTCCTCCTAGCCATGAGAAAGCTAAGAGGTTGAATTTCACCATCTGCAAGCTCTTGGCTACAGAAATGCTGCCTTTCCGCCTGGTGGACACAGGGGATTTTCGAGACCTTATGTCCGACGCAGTGCCCCAGTACCAGATGCCCAGTCGGCACTACTTCTCAAAGAAAGGTGTGCCTGCGCTCCACCAGCATGTCGCACACAACATCACCGCTTCTTTTAGAAACTCTGTGTGTGACAGGGTGCATTTCACCACAGACACTTGGACGAGTAGGCATGGACAGGGGCGTTACATGTCGCTGACTGGGCACTGGGTAATTATGGTGACAGCAGGACAAGGGGCTGCTGTCCAAGTCTTGCCGTCCCCACGAGTTGTGCGTCAATCCTCTTTATGTCAAAGTTCCTCCACTGCTTCTGCCTCCTCAACCTCCTCTCGGTCTTCCACCTGCACCCAAAGCCTGTCTGGTCATGCCACAAGCTTTCTAACTGCGCAGAAGGGATCCTGCACACCTCCTTACTATGCTGGCAGTAGGGCTCAACGTCATCAGGCGGTTTTTACTTTGAAATGTCTGGGAAATGTGAGTCACACAGCTGAGGAGTTGTGGTCAGCTCTGGAGAACCAATTTCATGAATGGTTGTCTCCACTGGACCTGAAACCAGGGAAGGCCGTGTGCGACAATGCTGCAAACCTGGGTGCGGCCCTTCGCCGGGGCAATGTCACACACGTGCCTTGTATGGCTCACGTGTTGAACCTGGTTGTCCAGCAATTTTTAGCCCACTATCCCAGACTAGATGGCCTTCTGCAGAGGGCACGGTCGCTGTGTGCTCACTTCCGCCGTTCGCATCCCGCAGCTCAGCGACTTACATCTCTACAGAAGTCGTTGGGCCTGCCACTTCACCGGCTAAAATGCGATGTGCCTACCCGGTGGAATTCAACTCTGCACATGTTGCAGCGACTGTGGCAGCACCGACAAGCCCTGGTGCAATACGTTCTGACGTATAGCCTGGGCCAATGAGATCCAGAGGTGGGGCAAATCACGCTGGAGGAGTGGTCTCAGATCAGGGACCTATGTACCCTTCTGCACAGTTTTGAAATGGCGACGAAGATGTTTAGTGCTGACGATGCCATTATCAGCATGACTATTCCGGTGATTTACATGCTGGAGCACATGTTAAACAGAATTCGGAGTCAGGTGGTGGCACAAGAGGAGGTGGAGGAAGTAGAGGAGGAGGAGTTGTATGCGGAAGGGCTAACATCTGCAAGGTCCAGATTGTCGGCAGCACCAAGGCGGCAGGCATGTGAGGGTGGGGGAGATGGTTTTACTAGGGCGCATGGTAGCAGCCAAACTATTGAGGAAGGTGCAGGAGCCCAGGAAGAAGTGGAGGACGAACTGATGGAAGACTCATCAGATGAGGGAGACCTTGATCACATTTCTGTTGTGCGAGGTTGGGGGGAGAGGACAGAGGAAGGAAGCATGATTGTTACCTCGCCACCAACACAACAGGGACTTGGTGCTCCTGGATGCGCAACACACATGAGTGCCTTCTTGCTGCACTACCTGCAACATGACCCTCGAATTGTGAGAATTAGAAATAATCCTGACTACTGGGTTGCCACACTGTTAGATCCCCGGTACAAAAGTAAATTTGCGAAATTATTCCTGCCATAGAAAGGGATGCACGCATGCAATAGTATCAGCAGAGACTGTTGCAGAATCTTACATGTGCTTTTCCACAAAACACCAGTGGTGCACGTAGTGAATCTCAAAGTTCCAACTTGCCAACCGTTGGACCGTCAAGTGTTCAGCACTCAAACCGTAACAGAACCACAGTATCTGCTGGTAACATCAATTTTGCGGAATCATTTCACCACTTTTTTAGCCCATGCTTTGCAAGGCCACAGGAGACAAGAAGTCTGACACATAGTCAACGCCTAGAGACGATGGTACAGGAGTATCTCCAAGTAAACATTAAAGCCATGACTGTGTCACTGGACCCTTGCTCTTTTTGTGCTTCCAATCTAAATAAATGGACGGAGCTAGCCACTTACGCCTTGGAGATCTTGTCATGCCCCGCAGCCAGCGTTCTGTCTGAACGTGTGTTCAGTGCTGCTGGTGGTGTGCTGACAGATAAGCGCACGCTGCTCTCCACTGATAATGTAGACAGACTCACGTTCATAAAGATGAACAAATCATGGATCCGAAACGACTTTTCTACCCCTGTGTCATCCTGGGGAGAGTAAAAGCTTGATGATTGGTTAAAATCACCCTACCAACTGTTTTAAGCTTTCAAATTACTAATCATGTTTATCTGTATCTTGGCTGGAAAATAATTTGGGCTTTGTAGCAGTGTGCAGCACTGATTCTATTAGGCCATCTATAATAAGCTCCACCAGATTTAAAATTACTAATCATGTTTATCTGTATCTTGACTGGAAAATAATTTGGGCTTTGTAGCAGTGTGCAGCACTGATCCTATTAGGCCATCTATACTAAGCTCCACCAGATTTAAAATTAATAATAATTTTTAGCTGCATCTAGCCCGGAAAATAATTTTGGGTCTCCGAGATGCGCAAGACACATAAGTGCCTTCTTGCTGCACTACCTGCAACATGACCCTCATATTGTCAGAATTCGAAGCAATCATGACTACTGGGTTGCCACACTCTTAGATCCCCCAAACTTTTCGATCAACCTTTTCATTTTAATAAAGACCAAAAAAATGGTCATTTTTGAAATTATAAGCATTAGCAGGTTATTAGAAACTGAAATCAAACAGTTTTCAACTCAAAACTTTATTCTAGGTGATGTTTCATTTTCACATAGCACCCCTTGTTCGAAAGGAGCTTCTGAACTCTCTCGTCCATTGAATTTGTCAGGTTTTGGATGGTTTCTGCTTCAATTGTTTTGCATGAGGACAGAATACCCTCCCAGAGCTGTTGCTTAGATGTGAACTGCCTCCCGCCATCATAAACACTCCTTTTGATGATGCTCCAGAGGTTCTGAATGGGGAAGAGGTCAGGGGAGCATGGGGGTCACACCATAAGTTTGTCCCCTTTCATGCCCATATCAGCCAGAGATGCAGATGTTTTATGTGCAGCATGAGATGGTGCATTATCATGCAAAAAAATGATCTTGCTGTGAAATACATGGTTCTTCTTCTTGAATCATGGCAGGAAGTGCTGTTTGAGAAAATCCACATACATTATGGAGGTCATCTTTAGCGCCTTCAGGGATCCTAAAGGGACCGAGAATCTCTCTCCCAATGATTCCAGCCCAAAACATTACTCCACCTCCTCCTTGTTGGCGCTGTAGCCGTGTTTGCGTGGGGTGTCCATCAACCAGCCATCCTCCACTCAATCCATCTGGACCATCGAGCGCTGCATGGCACTCATCCGTGAACAAAACAGTTTTGAAATCAGTCTTCAAGTAATGTTTGGCCCACTGGAGCCGTTTCTGCTTGTGTGAAGTGGATAGAGGAGGTCGACAGGATGGCGTATGCACAGCTGCAAACCTCTGAAGGACCCTGCATCTTGTTGTTCGGGGGACGTTGGAGGCACCAGCAGCTTCAAAAACTTGTCTGCTGCTATGACAAGGCTTTTTTGCCGCTGCTCTTTTAACCTGACGTAATTGCCTGTAGGAAAGAGTCCTCAATTTGCCCTTATCAGCACGCACACGTGTGTACTGTGAATCAGCTACATACTTCTTGATTGCCAAGACACTTCATCCTGATCATCGCACAATGTTGATTGTAGTCATGCCTTGACCTAAACACTCCACAATTTGTTGCTTCTCAGCAGCCGACACATCCTTTTTCTTTCCCATTTTGGCAGAAAATGTAGGCTGCTTAATAATGTGAGACAGGCTTCTTAAGTAATCTTGCCTTTCATTGGACACACCTGCCAAACTAATTAGCACAGGTGTCTGCAATTGCTTACAGTGATATAAAGAGCCCTGACACACATCACCATCAATGAGTTTAACTGACAAACAAACAAATTCTTCCCTTATCACTCCTAAACACTTTTTGCATAATAATTTGGAACACAGTGTACATGTGCTTTTCCACAAAACACCTGTGGTTCACGTAGTGAATCCTACAGTTCTAACTTGCCAACCGTGGTCTGTATGGAGTTGTTCAATAAAGGGCCCAAAATTAAGATAACATAGATGGGAGAGGTCTCTATGAATAGGAATTCCTAAGTATTTGATACCCTGTGAGGGCCAGGCAAAGGGAAAGTTGGACTGGATGGAATCCTATATGGATTTGGGGAGGGAGACATCGAGGGCCTCAGACTTCGCTGCATTGATTTTAAAATTTGACCATGTAACAAAGTGATCTATTTCAGCCATAACAGCATGGATGGATATATGTGATTGAGTGATATATACTAGGACATCATCAGCAAATAGAGAGCACTTGTACTCGGTGCCTCCCACCTCAATCCACCTAATATTTGGTTTATGGCGAATTGATGAGAGCAGGTGCTCCGTCACTAGGATGTATAAGAGAGGGGACAGAGGACATCCCTGCCTTGTCCCATTGGTGATTGTGAAAGGTGATGAAAATGTTCTGATGCACCCCCTGGGCCTTGGGACACCCGGAGCCGGACCCTTTTTGGTGGATGCTGGTGGTTGTAGTCTTCGTGGCGGCGACCCGGTTCCGTGGCTCAGGGTGGTCAAACCAGTGGCGGAACTATTTATGTGGTTTTGATGTTTAAATGTCCGACTACGCCACCCGTGGATTGCGGTCAGAGTGAACCGCCGCTGCATGGCAGACCGCTGAGGCTCCCACGGGAGGAGTATCGCCTCAGGGCAGTGTATGCGGAGGATGGGGGTGATGGTGCAGGGCAGCAGCAGTAATGACACGGAGTCAGTGATGCAGTCCAGGGCCTTTACTCACAGTTCTTATTTTCCAGACCACGTCTGCAGGTAACGGCTGCCCACGTCGTACTGTGCTCACCAGGTGAGGGGCTCAGACAACTCCCAGATAACTTTGGAGCGCTTCACAGGACCCCCTTTGTGTGTCCTTTGTCTGGCCTTTCTTACCATCCCTTCTGTCTGGCTGCCTCGGGCCTCCTCTTGGTAAACTTGGCGCCAGTTTCCCTGACCCTATGTGGTGCCTTCCTAGCAGGTGTAGCGAGGGGCTGCGCCACATAAAATGTCACAGCCTCTGGTTTCTAGCTGAGGGTCGTTTCCTGCCTCCACTAGTTTCGGGGACCGGTCTCCCCCTTTGGCCTGACCCCTCCACGCAGGTGGATTCGGGCGTGCTGTGGCGACTCGCCCGTCCACACCCCTGGGATCCCTTCATTCCTCGTACCTGGAGCCTTCTCCGCTCCTCTTCCTTCCTTCTCCCTCTTTCAGGCCTGGGCCTCTGTTACTAGGCCCACCTCCGGAGCAGAGCTCATGCAGAGCCCCTGCTCCCTGCCACTTCTGCTCAGACTTCTCTGCACTGAACTAAGATGGTGCCCACCTTTTATACTCCCTTCTCAATGCACCCAGGAACTGCTTCCTCCCTGCTCCTGCACTACAGGGTTCCCCTTCCTCAGTGTTCCCTCCCCCCACTCCAGCCAGGGACAGGGACTGTCGTGCCCATCTCAGAGGCATATTGGTCGCCCTGCCCCACGGCAATGTGGTGTAATGCATGCAGGTGTCGGATCCTGATCCACACTCCATCCTTATCTGAGAGTGAGATATCACACCTCTGGGTGAGGTGCAATACCTCTGTAGCAACCGAGCCCTCAGGGTGCTACAGTTCCATTCATCTTCAGCCTAGGTGACGTATTGTGATACAGGGCCGTGATTTTGGCTATAAAAGGGTCCCCTAGACCCCTACCCCAAGCTTTTTAAGAGAATCATATTTGGCGTGCCAGGAGACTCTATGGAATGCTTTCTCAGCATCCAACGATAGTATCTAATTACAAATTTTTAACTGCATCTAGCCCAGGAAATACTTTGTGCCTAGTAGCAGTGTCTGCTAGTCAGCGGATTATCCCGGCTGTTAAGCAAGCTACACCACCTGTAGTTTGGACACTTAATTTTTTCAAAGGAAATGCTTCGGGACCACGGGATACTCAGTGAAGAGCATCAGGAGGCACCCCAAGGCATAGGGGCTGGGACTGGCAGTAGGATGCCTTGCGGTGGACAGCCGAGCTCGATCCTTATAAAAGCTTTTTAACTGCAGCAGCTTTAGTGGACGCTACTGGAGCTGGAATTACGCGGCTGCTGGCATGAGACTTGCCCTCCAATATATCCTTGTAAATGGATTTAAAGTGTATTTATTCAAATTAGAGAGACAATTTAAATTAAAAAGCTTAGAGCTGCCTCCACCACAGGGGGGCTCGCTCGACCCACCAGCGGACAGGCACTAGTATTGGGAGAGGGGGGCTGGCCGTCAGGGTTCACCGCGGCTCTGGCACAAACCCGGCGACACGGAGGTGGCACGGGCAGGAGCGGACTGAACGTGTCGGCTTCTCACTTTTTGGATTTTAGAAGGGCATGACATGCCTATATCTGTGTCTCCCCCTCCTTTTACTCCTCCACCTCTTTTCTTTTCGCATGACTATATGTACTTGTCACTTTTCCATGTGTTAGTTGTGTCTTCTGAGCAGTTTGTCAGCTTTTGGACACCTTTGAATGTGTTTTCTATGTGTTTCTATGTGTTTTTGTTTGCCTGCCATTGGTTTTAACGGTGTTCGAAGGTGTTCGACGAACAGTTCGATGAACAGTTCGGCGAACACACGGGTGTTCGACGAACCGAACCGAACTCGAACACTACGGGGGTGGCTCAACACTATTCCCTACTGCCAAGCTATCTGTAGATTTGTGCGAAAATTGGCTTGAAATTAACAAGGTATAGCGCACACAGCAACAGCGGTGCCGTCTAACACGCAGCTGCAGCAGTGAGAAAATGGTGGCGACGGGGAAAATGGCTTGGTCTTATAGGGCAACGACATGTGACATACACTGCCAATGACACACGGGTGTTCGACGAACCGAACCGAACTCGAACACTACGGGGGTGGCTCAACACTACTATTGAGTGGTTAGTGCTTCAGTGCTAACCACTGAGCCAATGTGCTGCTGTTCGCAATCGGATATCTAACAAGCTGGAGAAACTTGCACCTACTGCCACTCTATCTTCGGCTCCTTTGTGAGTAACTAATGTATTTGAGCAGCCACTCAGTCTACCAAATAGAATTCCTGAGAAGAAAATTGGGGATGGCTTTGCTACTGGTACTCGGGGCAGTACTAATACCATAGTGTCATACCATAGTTCACTGGAAATATTCCAGGCTGGAAGGAGGCAAGCAGATTTCCTGCAGAAAAATATTAGCTGTAATGTTCAGGGACCCTTGCTTCTGTAAGGTGGAGATGATACTGGGAGAAATAGTTGAGGCTGGGGACCAAGTAAGGACACCTGGTCGCCGCCATGAGGTTGTGAAAAGCTTCCGCCTCCATGAGAGTAAAAGGCCACATTACAAGTGCAAGGAGCTGTCAAAAATTTGGCAGTATAGTATTGCAGCCTGTGGGTGGGTCGGTGGCTGGCTGCATTCTTGCGTTTGCATTCCAAGTAACAGAAAACTAAGCAGATGGTTGTTATGATCTGCTACACGCACTAAGGAAAGACAGGAGATCTGTCCCTACAATAGAACTAAACTGGATCCCTACGATGTAACGGGGAACCTGATCCTCCGATCAGACCCGCTAAAGTCCTCGGCTAGTCTGTACGAAGACCTATAGATGTGAGGGAGGGAGCCCTACAAGAACTAGGGACTGGGATAAGTTTGGACACCTCCTAGCAGAAATAGTAGCAGTCAAAGACAAACACACAACAAAAAGCACAGAGGTCAGAAGACCTAGCAAAACTAACAGAGAACGGCAACAGAGCACCAAGCTAGCTCAAGAGTAGTAAATACAATGAAGTCCAGCAAGGCCAGGAGGGCGGAGCCGGATTAAATAGGCAAAAATGGTCATGTGACCAGCAAACTAAAAAAAAACTAACAGGAGAGTTCTAACAATGGTGGCCTCTATCATCATCATGGCCTCAGCTCGGCACTATGAACTCTCCCAAAGGTGAAGCCAGGGCCCACCGGAGGATTCTCCAGTTCTCTGGTGGGCCCGTTCAGCCCTGCCGAGAAGGAGCCCTGGCTAAGAAAATTGTGTGGGAAGGTTCCCGGACACTGTATGGCTGCTTTTTTCAATGTGGATTGGACGTGCTTAATTGCATGTTATTTCTGAAACCGCATTGCAGATCAGGCCATTGCCCAACTCTATAGTCATGAAATTAAAGGGCAAAGAAAGATGTTTGTGTGTCAAAGCACCACCGACAAGGGCGAGAAGATGTTGGACGGGCAGCCATTGCTTCTGCGCCAAGCTGCATTTGATGACTTCCGGGGAGAAATGACAGCTAGAGTAGATACGGTTTCCCAAGTCCTTTCACTGAGCTAAAAAATATGGCTGGAGTGAAATACAACTCTGACCGACAAGCTGTGGAATTACTCCGTTCCGTCCCTGGCCACATTCACTTGTTCATGTGTTTGTGGTTAGGCGGTCCTTCCCAGTAAGTGCACTGGGGAAGGCACGGGTAGTGTTGTGGGACCCGTGCTTGTGGAAGGTGGAGACGATAGTGAGACAAATAGTGGCGGCTGGGGACCGAGTATACACACCGGGCCGCCGCCATGAGGTTGTAGACAGCTTCTGCCTTGACAAGCCTAAAAGGCAATATTGCAAATGCAAGCAAGCAGTCCAGAAATGTGGCAGTTTAGTATTGCGGTCTGTGGGTGAATGTCTATTTGCATACTTGTGCTTGCATTTCAAGTAACAGAAAACTAAGCAGATGGTGGCCTCTATCATCATCATGGCCTCACCTCGGAACTATGAACTCTCCTGATGAAGGAGCCAGGGCCCACCTGAGGATTCTCTGGTGCGCCTTTCCAACCCTGCTGAGAAGGAGCCTTGACAAAGAAATGTGTTTGGGAATGTTCCTGGACACTCTATGGCTGCATTTTTAATGTAGACTGGGTCCGTACCATCCCTGGCCAAATTCACCTGTCCACGTGTTTCTGGTTAGCCGGTAGTTCCCACCTAAGTGCATTGGGGAGGGCACGGGTAATGTTGTGGGACCCCTGCTGGTGGAAGGCAGAGACGACACTGGGAGAAATAGTGGCGGCTGGGGATCGAGTATGGATACCCGGCCGCCGCTGTCATGAGGTCATGGACAGCTTCCACCTCCACGAGCCTAAAAGGCCACATTTCAAGTGCAAGCAAATGTAAAAAGTTTTCAGCATAGTATTGCAGCCTGTGCGTGGGTGGTTGGCTGCATACTTGCACCTGCATTCCAAGGAATGGGGTAGGGACAACTTAACGCTGGGCTGGGACAAGGATGTCGATGGTGATTGTTGCAAGTCTGCAATGACAGGTGCATGGCTGTTCCCATGTCTTTTCAGCACTGTATGCATGTGTCTGATGATGTGTCACACACCACATGGCCAGATAAGGTTGTAAAATGTTAAAATGACATTTCCCAGTGAATGCATTTGTCTTGGTTAAAAGCAATGTAAAAGTGAAAAATGCATCTAAAACGCTACGTGTGAACATAGCCCATGTTGTGGAGGAGCATTTTTGTTTTTATTATTAATTATTTTTTTTATTTTGTATATATTTATTTATTGCCTTATATACAAGTCATTTCCCTGGAAAGGATGTTCCTTAACATTTTTCCCAGGAAAATCCATTTTGATTTCGTTTTAGCATGTTTTATTGTGAGTCCGTAAAAGTGGCGTAATACCTCTGACAACGTTGTTGACAGCAGTGATCTGGGCATCCGAAATGCATCCAGGGGTCCTCCCTATGCTGATCCCATGTCATTTGAGCACTTTTCCCATCAATTTGGGCAATTTTTAGGCCCTCTTCAGACCGCCGTGGGGAGCCCCCGGAAAAATGCTCGAGTTTCCCATAGACTTACATTGGGCTCTTTACTCGGTCCAAGCATTCGAGCATTCCAATTTTCCCGTCTCGAACAACGAGTACCAGAGCATTTCAGTGCTCGCTCATCACTAATGATAACCTAATAATAACCAACAGCCTATTTAAAAACATAGTATACTGACATATTGTTCATGATTTTTACAATTTTTAAACAGTGCAAAAATTATCCATGTCATATATTTTCATGGCCATTATTCTGCTACCAACAATTTCTTAGTTCCCTCCACTTCTGCCCTAATAATATGCTTATTGAAGAAAAGGCGGTCAATTACGATTACGTTTGGTAGCGTTTATGCTCCTGCTATTAGGTCCATATTTTTAGACGTGTTTTTTTTTTTTTTTACACTATCCTGTCCATTGCTATTACCACATTTTCTTTTATTATACATTTTCTGCAACACTATAATTACATTTTGCCAATATTTTCTCTCCAAATTATTCAACCTTTGCCAAAAAGGATGAAACAAGAAATGCTTCGTAGGTAAGCAGAGAAGCAGAAAGAAAAATGTGGCAGCAGGAAGGAGTGAAAGTGAGGCGTGTATGTTTGCCAAATAAGACTAGTAAAATAGGTGTGTAAAATAGACATTTTTCTTTTTGTCTATTTAATAAAATGAATCACCTTTCCTAAAAATGTCATGATAAGAATGCAGGTAGGTACATGTCCAAAATGTCAACAGTTGCAACTGGGTGTTGTATTGATTTGACATGCACAAATATAAAATTTTACTAGTAAAATATATGTAAAAAATGTTTTCAATACACTTTGTGAGATAGACAGTTGCAATTAAACATTTGGATTTTTGGGAAAATTTCTTTTATATTTTTAAAAAACCAATTACTCCCCTTTTACAAATAGAATAGCACAAGAAATTAAGAAAAGTCACTTATAACAATTAAGTGCACCATCTTTGCCTCACATTGATTTCAGAAAAAAAAATTCTTTATGCAAAAAATTATTGGGTTCTCTTGATGTTGCTTTCTAGTGGATTAAGAATGAAGAAATAATGAATACTTCAAAAGCTGAAGGACAAATGTCAGCTACACCATATCACTGATCAATGACACTGAATATGGTACTGCTACTGGTATCTCTCCTATCTTTCTCACCCCAATCAATTGACTCTATATTTTTCGCAAAATACTACTCTTATCTTCTTTAGTGCTGCAGTTGTACAATACATTACTATCTGGAATATTTGTCCAATGTGATAGAATTTTCTCTTCCTATGTTTATTGCTTTTCTGACACCCTCTAAGGCTATGTGCACACGATGCGTATTTCATGCGTATTTTGTGCGGAAAATTCCGCAGCGTAAACGCATGAATTACACATATTAGCCTTCTGCCATGGTCCCCTATGGCATTCCGCAATTGTAATGCCCACGCTGCGGAATTTTCCGCAGCGTTTTTTTGAGCGGAAAATTCCGCAGCATGTCAATTCTTTGTGCGTTTACGCATGCGGAATTGCCATCTACAATGCAGTAGAAAACGCAAGGCAATTCCGCATGTGCAAAACGCACGAATTACGCGCGAAAAACGCATGCCAAATTCCGCATGCGTTTTCCAGGAAAAAGGACATGCGGAAATGAAGCGGAAATTTCCGCTTCAAATACGCATTGTGTGCACTTAGCCTTACTATCCTAAGCAATTCTAAAATGATGCTGCATTTCTTGTCTCGCTTTTACATAGGCTAGAATAATATCTCCTTATTGGCTTTTCTATAGCATGTGATGACTGCAAGGCATTATAGGGAAGCCCACATGGTCACACCTAAGGTCATGTGAGCCTTCTGTAGCTGATGCAATCTTGTGCAATGTGTAAAATGGAAAATTTGGCCATTCAGCAAAATCAAATTGTAATTTTTTTAATTCACTAGGAACTGAAAATTTTGATAAAATTTCACATAAATTTGATGCATTGAAAATTCTCTCATGTCTTCTTAGGATGTAAGCACCTTAGGCACAGAAAATGATGTCTTTACAGAGGGATGAGATGGAAAGGGGGAAGTTGTTGGTAGGAGAGTGGGATGATGAAATAAGTACTTTTTAATTTTTTTGCATATTTTTGTATAACTAAACAAAAAAGTACAAGACAGTCGTTTTGCTAGCAAATTAAAGACTGTGATCAGAAGAAACCAACAATTTCTAGTCTCCAGAATACAATTATACAAGAATTCTTTATACCTTTTTTGTTTTAATGTCGTTTGAGATAAAATATAAAACAGAAACAGCAATAAAAAATAGGGATAAAGGAGCACTCAGGTGAAGGTAGTGAGAGTTTAATATATATGGGAATTGGATATTTCGCCCCCAGCAGTTCGACCCCAGCAATTTGCCCCCGGGTACATTTCGCTTCCACACATTTCGTCCCCAGCATTTGGTCCCCAGGATGTTTTGCCCCCGCACATTTCACCCCCGCACATATCGCCCCCAGTTCGCCCCCGGATGTTTCGCTCCATGAAACTTCCGGGGGCGAATCTTCCTGGGGGCGAAATGATAGGGGCGAACTGCTGGGGGCAAATTGGTGGGGGCGAACTGCTGGGGGTGAAACTTCCTATAACCAATATATATAGAATAAACAGAAATACGAGCTGGGAACTGAAATGTAGGAAGCTGTATATACCATCCCTGCATATGTGTGAGTTCCCAAAGTGTATTTCTGTTTTTTGTATATAAAATCCTAGAAAAAAAGCCAAAAAAAGCCAAAAATGAGCATATACCCTACAGCAAGTAAATAATAATAGTACGTGTAAATAACATAGGGTACTTAGCTAACCCCACCCCACCATGAAAAGGTACACCCATCGGGATGGTCCTAACCTGTTTCTAGCATTAAAACCTTACCATATACAAACAATAATAATGTAAATAAGGGCAAAATAGCACAGGGCCTGACTTAGACACCCATCCATGGAAGTTTTAGAGATAAAATACTTAACTAAGAAAGGTTGGGTCATGTTCACTGTTTGTACAAAGTACGAGAGATTACAGCAAAACCAAAAAATGAGCTGAACTATAAGCTGGTATATGTGCAAAGTGTAAGAGCATATACCCTACAGCAAGTAAATAAGTAAAAAGTAGTAGCACATGTAAATAACATAGGTACTTAGTTAACACTATTTTGATCAAAAATGTGTAAAAGCCATAATGTCATGACAAGGTGTACCCATCGGGGTGGTCCTAACCTGTCTCTGGCATTAAAACCTTACCATGTACCAACGACAATAATGTGAATAAGGGCAGAGCAGCACAGGGCCTGACTGAGACACCCATCCATGGGAAGCTATACAGATGAAGTACTTAGCTCAGAAAGGGTGGTCCTTAATCCCTGTTTGTACAAAGTACAAGGGATAACAGCAAAATAAAAAAATGAGCTGAACTATAAGCTGGTATACGTGCAGAGTGTATGAGAATGTTCACACTGCGTCAATTTCACAGACAATACCCAAGAAAAGATAAATAAAAACGAGCATATACCCTATAGCAAGTAAATAAGTAATAAGTAATAGTACATGTAAATAACATAGGGAACTTGAAAAAGCCATAATGTGGATGTGCTCTTGAACTATACACATATACTAATTTATAGTCCAGCTCAGGTTTTTGGTTTTGCTGTAATCTCCTGTACTTTGTCACTTTGTGCAAACAGGGGGTTTGGCTCCCTTTTTGAGCTAAGCATTTAATCTGTATAGCTTTCCAAGGATGGATGTCACATTCGGGGCCTGTCCTGCTTTGCCCTTAGTCACATTGATTTCGTTTGACACATGGAAAGGTTTTACTACTAGAGACAGGTTAGTAGAGTCCAGATGGTTACACCTTGCCGCTGTGGGATGGTTTCCAGGCTTTTTTTTTTATCAAAATAGCATTAACTAAGTACCCATTGTTATTTACATATACTATTAATATTTATTTAGTTACTAGCTGAAATGTATAATATATACTTATCTGTAGTGATGAGCAAACGTGCCCGCCATTGCTCGGTACTCGCCCGAGCATCACTGTGCTCGACGAGCTCGGTGCTCGACAAGTATTTCTGGGTTGATCGGGCGGGAACTCAGGACCCCTCCCTGCATGTTTGGCGCTCTTTAGAGAGAAAATGAACTTGCAGGGATTGCGTGCCACGCACTGCAATGCCGTAGCCATGTTGGTTGTGGGCATTACAGTGATTGGCTGGCCACACAGCATCATCAGGTGTATATAAGACCGGGCGTCGCCATGCTCGTCACAGTCGACCCCTGAATCAGGCAGAGTAGGGCGAGGTGCTTGATTAAAGTTAGTATAGATATTCCACAACATACAGTATATCTATAATATCCATCTGAACTAACAGTCCTTCTGAGGACTAATCCAGCTCCATATAATCAGTGGTGATAGCAGGAATTAGGCAGGCAGGATATGTGGCAGACTGCAGTGCATGATACAGCACAAGAGGGTCCACTGAACGTCCTGTTAGTCTAGGTATTCCACAACATATACAGTACAGGCCAAAAGTTTGGACACACATTCTCATTTAAAGATTTTTCTGTATTTTCTTGACTGTGAAAAATTTACATTCACACTGAAGGCATCAAAACTATGAATTAACACATGTGGAATTATATATTTAACAAAAAAGTGTGAAACAACTGAAAATATGTCTTATATTCTAGGTTCTTCAAAGTAGCCACCTTTTGCTTTGATGACTGCTTTGCACACACTTGGCATTCTCTTGATGAGCATCAAGAGGTAGTCACCGGAAATGGTTTTCACTTCACAGGTGTGCCCTGTCAGGTTTAATAAGTGGGATTTCTTGCCTTATAAATGGGTATATTTTTGAGTAAAATGTACATTGTTGTTTTAGTCTATAAACTATTAACAACATGTCTCCAGAATTCAAAGCTAAAAATTTTGTATCACAGCTTTCATGCGTCTTGGCATGCTTTCCACCAGTCTTTCCATGCTTTCCAATAGAAAATTGTTCAATGGTCTCTTAATTTTTGCCAGAGCTGTATATATATATTTATATATATATATATATATATATATATATATATATAAATATATACATATATATATATATAGAGAGAGAGAGCAGTGTATAATACAGCACAAGAGGCTCCATTCAAGTTCTGTCTGCTGCTGCTGTTACAGATATTTCTACAAATATCCCCAGGTATTAGGGGCCAGGGATAAATATTTGAGCAGCCACGGTCACACTAAGGCGATGGTGAGAAACTGTCACAAGAGGTGGATGATGATGAGACACAATTGCCAGAAAGTCAAGATTAGGACCAGGATGCGGAAGTGGAAGATGAGGTAGTGGACGATGAAGTTACTGACCCAATCTGGCAAGGTGACATGCAGAGCGAGGACAGCAGCACACAGAGGGAGGGAGGCATAGCATCACAGCAGGCAACAAGAAGCAGTGTGGTGGCCGCAGACAGAAGGCAGGCAACCGTCACCCCTAACATCAACACGATAGAAGTTGCTAGTACAACTGCTAGGTCTTCCCGTGTCTAGTTGTCTTTTAAAGACTCTGCCGATAACCGCAAAAAGGCCATTTGAACCACCTGCCAGGCCAGCATCAGCAGGGGTAGCAAAACTAGCAGCCTGACCACCACCAGCATGATTAGGCACATGGCAGCAAATCACCCGACTAAGTGGGCCGAACCCCAATGTCCAGCAACAGTGTCTGTGGGTGACACCATTGCTTGTTCCGCTGTTGTGAGTGCTCGCCAATCCCCTGTCCATGGCGCATACCAAGATGCCTCCTGCCCTACACCTGTCATTGAACACTCTTAACTAGCACCATCAGGAAGCACATAAACTTCCTTGTCCCAGCGCAGGGTTCAGTTGTCCCTACCTGAGTCCTTGGAACGCAAGTGCAAATCCATAGCTAACGCCCCACAGGCTACACTACTTAATTCACTCATTTCTTGAATGCTTGCGTTCAAAATGTTGCCTTTTAGGCTCGTGGAGTTGGGAGCTTTCTGCAACCTGATGGCGGCGGCCGTCCCTCAGTACTTGGTAACCAGATGCCTCTATTTTTCCCGCTGTACCATCCCTGCATTACACAAGCACGTGTCCCACAATATTAGCCGTGCCCTCAACAATGCAGTTACTGGGAAAGTCCACCTAACCACTGACACGTGGACAAGTGCTTGTGGGCAGGGATGGTACATCACGCTGATGGCACACTGGGTTAACATAGTGGAAGCTGGGACCCAGTCGGACTTTGGGATGGAACATGTCCTCCCGACGCCAAGGATTGCGGGCCCTGGGTCAGTCAGGGTTGCCCCCACATTCTACAGCTCTTTCACCTTCTCCTCCTCTTCAGCATCAATCTCTGAAAAGACCACATCAGTCACAAGCTGGAAGCACTAAAGCACTGCCTCGGCCAAACGACAACAGGCTGTGCTGAAGCTTAGGTGACAAACCGCACAATGCTGAAGAGTTGTGGGCACCACTGAAACAGCAGGCAGATCTGTGGCTGACACTGCTAAACCTACAGCCAGGCCTGGTGTTGGCTCTGAGGCGAGCCCACACAAGTACCTTGCCTGGCCCATGTGCTTAACCTCGTGGTTCAGCGGTTTCTCAAATCCTACCCAGATCTGTCGTATCTGCTTGTCAAAGTATGCTGCCTGTAAGCCATTTTAGAAAGTCAGATATAGCTTCCGCCGCTCTTGCCATGCTTCAGCATCATTTGCAGTTTCCAGCTCACCAACTGGTGTGTGATGTCCCCACTCATTGGAACTCTACATTGCAGATGTTGGGAGGGATTTGTGAGCAGAAGAGGGCAGTTGTTGACTACCTGCATCAACAAGGCCGTCGGTATTCAGGTCAGACTCCACACATAAAACCTCAGGAGTGGACATGGATGTCAGACATCTGTACCATCCTCCAAAACTTTGATGACACCAACAAGATGGTGAGCGGCTATGACGCCATAATTAGCATCACCATTCCGCTTCTCTGTCTTCTGAAATGCTCTCTGCTCTCAATTAAAGAGGAAGCATTGCAGGTGGAGCACAATGAGATGGAGCAAGGAACCATACAGGGTGATTACACATAGCTCAGCCTCATCTCATCCCAACGTGGATTGGGTGACAATGAGGAAGAAGAGGAGGAAGAACAGAAGCTAGTTTCCGGCACTATAGACGGTACTAACTGAACAACTGCCATGCCGTCAGTTCAGCATGGATGGCCTGAGGACAGGGATGAGGAGGAAGAGGAGGAGGATGAGGAGGAGAGCATGGTCAGTCGTCCTCTTGGTGAGGATATGGAAGTCTTGCCTCTTTTCAGTCTGGCACACATGGCTGAGTTTATGTTACGCTGTCTTTCCCGTGACCCTCACGTTGTCCAAATTTTGTGTGACAGTCATTACTGGTTGGTGACGCTTCTAGACCCACGCTATAGGGAGAACTTTATGTCTCTTATTTCTTTGCAGGACAGGCCTAATAAAATGGTGCCATACAAGAAGGCCCTTTTTGCGGATTTAGTGAAAAAATTCCCATCTGAAAATGCTGGCGGCAGAGGTCACAGTTTGTTGGACAACCAAGGAGTAAAGGCGAGAGAGCCACAAATGAAATACAGCAGAGGCAGGGGAACACTGTCAAAATTCTGGGACAGTTTTCTCAGCCCCTCCCATCACAAAGGCCCTGAGGTGGGGTGTACTCTCACAAGAGTGCAAAGTTTCGGAAGATGGTGAGGGAGTACCTTGCTGACTGTACCAATGTCCTCTGCGATTCCTCTGTGCCTTATAATTATTGGGTATCCAAGCTGGACACGTGGCATGAACTGGCTCTTTACGCCTTGGAGTTCCTGGCCTGCCCTACTGCTAGCGTTTTGTCTGAGCAGGTTTTTAGTGCCGCTGGTGGAATTATAACCGATAGGCGCATCCTCCTGTCAACTGAAAATGCTGACAGGCTGACTCTTATAAAAATGAACAAGGCCTGACTGGGCCAGACTTCTCAACACCACCGAATGATAGCAGAGTAACATATACTCAAATACAGTGTCTTTTTTTGGGGAGGCCTAACTCTTTTCCCATGCACCTCTGTCTTCACACCCAGACATGGGTGTACAATTCTTGATTTTGTCTATTTGCTCTTGTCCTCCTCCATCTCAGCATCCTCATCCTCCACCACCATATCACCACCATATATACCATATTAACATATCTACGTCTCTTGCAAGGGGCATTGGAGTTCCTCCAAATTTTTGGCAGCCGTTGCTTCACAGCATAGGCAAACACTTTGCGAAACCCACTTCCTAATAATGGGAACATTGTTTTTAGGAGGCTCTCTGACCTCTATGTCTCTTGCAAGGGGCATTGCTGTGCCTCCAAATTTTTGGCAGCCCTTGCAGTCACTGCATATGCAATAACTTTATAGGATACACTCTCATTAATAATGGGAACAGCAAAGCATAGCCAGCTGATGGCTCTCTAATAATAGCGAGGGCCGACTGCTGGCCCTTTAAGAATAGTAAGGGCAGTCTGATGGCCCTATAAAAATAGGCTTTGTGACTTTCAGAGACCCTCCATAATAAATGAAACAGGATGTGTCTGATGATGTGTCACACACCACATGGCTAGATAAGGTTGTAAGATGTTAAAATTATATTTCCCGGTGAATGCATTTGTCTTAAAAAATAACGTAAAAACAAAGCAAAAAAAAAACACAGTAGAATCTTTATTTATTATAAAAACGAGACTCGCCAATGTAACCTCAATGTAATCACATTGTTCAGCTCCTGCACAAGCTGAATGCACTGCAGCGCTGCCTTGGCCAAGCGACAATAGGCTGTGCTGAAGATAACATGCTTAATGCTTAGGTGACAAACCGCCCACAGCTGCAGAGTTGTTGAAAGCTGTAACACAGCAGCCTGATCTGTGGCTCTCACCACTGAACATACAGCCTTGCATGGTCATGTGTGAAAGTGGGTGGAACCTGGTAACAGAAATGACAGCAGGAATAGATACGGTTTCCCAAAAGTCAGTCCTTTCACCGAGCTAAAAAACATGACTGTGGTGAAATATAACTTACCGACAAGCTGTGGACTGGCTCTGTATGAGCCTAAAAGGCCACATTTTAAGTGCACAAGTGCAAGCAGCTTTAGAGGACTTCCTGGAAGAAATGACAGCTGGAGTAGCTACGGTTTCCCAAGTACTTTCACTAAGCTAAAGAATATGGCTGTGGTGAAATACAACTCTCAAAGAAAAAGCTGTGGACTGGCTCCTTACCGTCCCTGGAAAAATTCACTTGACCACGTGTTTTTGGTTAGGCAGTCCTTCCAAGTAAGTGCACTGGGAAGGGCACGGGTAATGTTGTGGGACCCGCGCTACTGGAAGGCGGAGACAACACCGGGAGAAATAGTGGAGGCAGGGGACCGAGTATGGACATCCCGCTGCCACCGCCATGAGGTTGTGGACAGCTTCCGCCTCCACGAGCCTAAAAGGCCACATTTCAAGCACAAACAGCTGTCAAAAATTTGACAGTATAGTATAGCTACATAGTTACATAGTTACATAGTTTATAAGGCCGAAAAAAGACAAGCGTCCATCCAGTTCAGCCTATTTCTTGTGCACTGCAGCTATTCCGCAGCGTTGATCCAGGGGAAGGCAAAAAAAAAACCATGCGGTATAGGCCAATTTACATCATTGAGGAAAAATTCACTTCCCGACTCCAATCTGGCAGTCAGATTAAATCCCTGGATTAATTAACTATCACTAAGCATAACATGTAATTTTATTGTTCTCAAGAAAGACGTCCAGGCCTCTCTTGAACTCATTTAGTGAGTTGGACATCACCACTTCCTCTCCCAGAGAGTTCCAGAGTCTCACGGCTCTGACCGTAAAGAATCCCCTTCTATGCTGGTGCAGGAACCTCCTTTCCTCCAGACGCATAGTGTGCCCCCTCGTCTTTATCACCATCCTTGGTTTAAACAGGTCATGGGAGAGATCTCTGTACTGCCCCCTTATGTATTTATACATGTTTATGAGGTCTCCCCTAAGCCTTCTCTTTTCCAACGTTAATAGGCCTAATTTTGACAACCTTTCTGGGTATTCTAATACCTCCATTCCCTTTATTACCTTAGTCGCCCTCCTTTGTACCCTCTCTAGCTCCAATATGTCTTTCCTGAGCACCGGAGCCCAGAACTGTGCACAATATTCTAAGTGCGGCCTTACCAGTGCTTTATACAGAGGAAGAACAATGTTCTCATCATATGCCCCTATTCCTCTTCTGATGCATGCCATGACTCTATTTGCCTTCGCAGCTGCTGCCTGACACTGGGCACTCCAATTTAATTTGCTGTTAACCAAGACGCCTAGGTCCTTCTCCATGTCAGATTTCCCCAACGGTTTCCCATTTAATATGTATGGGTGACTGCTGTTTTTCTTTCCCATGTGCATGACCTTACATTTATCGGCATTGTACCCCATTTGCTATTTTTTGGCCCAACTCCCCAATTTATCTAAATCCTCCTGTAGCTGTGCCCTATCCTCATCTGTATTAACTACTTTACAAAGTTTAGTATCATCTGCAAATATTGCTATTTTACTATGCAACCCTTCCACTAGATCATTAAAAAATATATTAAATAATATAGGGCCCAAGACAGACCCTTGAGGCACCCCGCTAGTAACCCTGACACACCCTGAGCTTACTCCATTGATAACCACCCTCTGCTTTCTATCACTCAGCCAGCTATTTACCCACTTGCAGACATTATCCCCCAGACCAAGCATTCTCATTTTATATACCAACCTTTTGTGTGGCACGGAATCAAACGCTTTGGAGAAGTCAAGGTATACAACATCCACTGACTCTCCCCGGTCCAGCTGTGAGCTCACCTCCTCGTAGAAGGCAATCAGGTTTGTTTGGCAGGAGCGATCCCTCATGAATCCATGTTGATATGGAGTTAGACAGTTATTATCTTTAATATATTCTACAATAGCATCTCTAAGAAATCCTTCAAACAATTTACCCACAACAGACGTTAAGCTTACTGGTCTATAGTTCCCAGGGTCACTTTTAGACCCCTTTTTGAATATTGGTATCACATTTGCTTCGCGCCAGTCTAGTGGGACAGTCCCTGTCCATAAAGAGTGCTTGAATATAAGATACAGCGGTCTGTCTATCACATTACTTAATTCTTTTAATACCCGGGGGTGTATGTCATCTGGGGCTGGTGACTTGTCTATTTTGATATTATTTAGGCGTTTCTGAACTTCCTCCTGGGTTAGGTGGGTGATTTTTAGCGGAGGGTTTACTTTATCACTCTGCATTTCCTCCGATAAATTGTTTTCTTTTGTGAAAACAGTGGAGAAGAAGCTATTGAGTAGGTTTGCTTTACCCTCATCGCCCTCTATGATTTTACCCAGATTATTTTTCAATGGGCCAACTCCATCAGTTTTAATCCTTTTACTGTTTATAAAGTTAAAGAACAGTTTGGAATTCATTTTACTTTCCTTGGCAATTAGTCTCTCTGTCTCCTCTTTTGCTATTCTTATTTGTTTCTTACAGATTTTGTTATTTTCCCTATAAGATATTAGCGCTTCCTCGCTGCCTTCTTGTTTAAGTTTACCGAAAGCCCTTTTTTTATTTTTCATTGCCCTCTTGACTTCCTTATTTAGCCACATTGGCTTCCTCCTATTCCTAGCCCTTTTATTCCCATAAGGTATGTACCTTCTACAGTGACTATGTAGGACTCTTTTGAAAATTTCCCATTTTCTATCCGTGCTCCTATTACTGAAGATACTATCCCAGTCTATAAGGTGAAGGGCATGTCTTAGCTGATCAAACTTTGCCCTCCTGAAGTTCAGTGTTTTTGTGACTCCCTTGCTGGGCACCCTACTGAAGCACATGTCAAATTGTATAATGTTGTGGTCACTATTTCCCAGATAGCCCCCGACCTGCACCTCAGTTATTCTGTCTGGCCGGTTAGTTAATATTAAGTCTAAAAGGGCCGTACCTCTAGTTGGTTCCTGCACAAGTTGTGACAAATAATTGTCTTTGACAATTGACAGAAACCTGTTTCCGTTCTGAGATTTACAGCTTTCGGTTTCCCAGTCTATATCGGGGTAGTTGAAGTCCCCCATAATAATCACCTCGTTATTTTTTGCTACTTCATCTATTTGTCTGAGTAATAGACTTTCCGTGGCTCCTGCAGCCTGTGGGTGGGTGGATGGCTGGCTGCATACTTGCGCTTGCATTCCAAGGAATGAGGTAGGGACAATTGAATGCTGCGCTGGGACAAGGACGTGGATGGTGGTTGTTGCAAGTCTGCAACGACAGGTGCATGGCGGGAGGTATCTTCGCATGCGCCAAGGATGACTTATGATGGGCACACTTTTAGGCAGTGACCTTGGAGTCAGAGATGCATCCAGTGGTCTTCCCCATGCTTTTCCCATGTCATTTGAGCACTGTTCCCGTCGATTTGGGCAATTTTTAGGCCCTCTGCAGACCGCCTTGGGGAGCCGCTGCAAAAATGCTTGAGTTTCCCATAGACTTAGATTTAGCTCATTACTCGGACCGAGCACTCAAGCATTCCAATTTGCTTGACCCGAGCAATAAGTACCCGAGCATTTTAGTGCTCTCTCATCACTATTTATCTGTCTACTTCTTTGAGCCATATGTAAATGCCATTATCACAATTGTTATTTATTATGAGTCTTACTCGGGACAGTATTTTTAACTCAGAAGTTCTCATCCTGAGTTTGTGGAACACAATCATGTCAGATGAAATCAATACATCTAGGTTACTTCTAAAAGGTACTCAAAGGTGTTCCACTGTGGTGAGTGCAGTAAAAATAGTATAAAATATGACCTTAGTATAAACACATTGCACACCACTGGCAAGGGAAATATTGGGCTGCACAATAGAACTACACAAACAAACAATTAAGGGTGAATGTATACAGTATAAATATTTAAAAATGCAAACTACAGCAAATTAGAACAAAAGTGTATATCACACAATTGTATAATAAATGTAAACATGCTAGTTACTTAAATATATAATAGTCATAACCATATATCGGAACCCAGAAACAGAGTTACTAAATTTGGATATATTAAATCTAGGTAAATGTATCTTCAGGTATACCTAGTGACATTTTAAAAATTCATTCAAATATATAATTCATGTATTGAATGGTGTGGTGGCTCAGTGATTAGTACTATAGCCTTGTACCGCTGGGGTCCTGGGTTTAAATCACACCATGGACAACATCTGCAAGGTGTTTGTTCTCCACATGTTTGCCTGGGTTTCCCCCAGGTTCTCCGGGTTCCTCCCACACTCCAAAGACATACTGATAGGGGATTTAGTTTGTGAGCCTCAAAAGGGAAAGTGATGATGATGTCTGTAAAGTACTATGGAATTAATGGTGCTATATAAGTAAGTAAAATAAGTAAATTATGTATTCCATTTATTCATTTAGACCTAAAGGAGTGAATGTACTGAATCTGAATATCCAATAGCTCTCTTTCCTACACAATTGCTTAAAGAGACTTAGCACATTTTCAATGGGGTCAATTTCCATACCTTCAAATATGAAATATGTTGAAGGGTCATGACACACTGTATAGCCTATATTGATTTAATGTTAGACCTATGTTTATGAATGCATATCCAAAGGGGTTAAATGGTTCTATATTTTGCAACCTACAAGGGCAAATTAATATGCATGTAACAAAATTAGAGTTGCAACAAGTGTATTCTGTACTGAAAAACTCTCACCTTAAGATGTAATGTAAAATTAAAGCATGCCATCTTCTAGTATGGCACGGCATTTACAGAGTTTATGTCCACATTTATAAATGCCTCTTTATGGTGTACAGTTTTTAGGTGGATCCCTCAATTGAGACAAAATTACATCAAAGTGAAAAATTATATTAGGTGTGGAATTGGGAAGGAACAGCTCAACATGATTGATAGACCTCTCCCTATATACAAATAAATTGTCCCAGGTCATCAGTGTCAAAAGTGAGTGAAATAAGTATTGAAAATGTCACCAATTTTCTAAGCACATGTAATTTTTTTTATAGCTTTACTTGTGTCCATTAATTTTCTATTAGATTCAGGTCAAATGATTGGCTGGCCCATTCTATACAATAAACAGCAAATACATACAAATCTCAAAAAAAGGCCATCTGGCCACAAAAAATCCGCCAACAAGAATCGGACATATACAGCAAAAAATGTCAGAATTAAAATATAACTTTTAATGGGATAATTAAAATCTAAAATAGTATCTAGATACACACAAACAAACATAAATAGGGATGTTATTCACCCAGTGGGGTGGATTAGTTCAGAAAATACAACAGGAGATATATGTTCCTTAATTTACTACAATAATGTTTACTCCTTAATAGTAGAGAGAGACTATCATATACAAACAGTGGAAATTCATAAGTAGAAAGAAAAGGAACAATCTCACCGGTCCTGCAGCACGAATTTCTCCACAGAATAGCACAGGGTTAATCCAGCGGTCATCCACCTCTGACCCTATAATGCCCTGTTCTCATATGCTGTCCCTAGGACCCCAAAGCTCCCGCCCTAACAAGGGCAGTCCACAGCTGACCCTAAAGATCTGATCAGCCCTACATAGACCCTACAGAAGTTTCCCAACGCGTTTCCTCACCATCAAGTGATTCATCAGGGGAGTAACAGAAAAATTATTATCAATGGTCTAGGGTATGGTAACCCTCCATGCAGGTATATAGAAAAGGCAGTGGCAAAATGGCCACAGGTTGATTGCCTTAAGTATGTTCAGGTACAATTAATCCAAATTATTCCCATGTGTGTACCTTGAGACACATCTGGTCTCATTGGATAACACCGTAAATAGCAGCGAACTTTAGCCAATTAAAGCTCGTATATGCAAATGCCCCCTGCAGGAGCTAAACCCACCCACACATACATGCCCCAGCGATCCACAACCGCCCCATAAAGGGCAGACAACGATCCCCTACCCCCCAAGGCAGGATCCCCCCGAGGAGACACATCTAAGACCCCCACAAAGAAAAATCCATTATAAGACCCCCTGAAAATGAGACAATCTAACACTTCCCATGCAGTATGCTCCATTCCCATGCCGTGGAACGCTGTTTGCGCTCCACCGATGTCACTTCCGGTCATGTGATCCACACCGCGGCGTCACTTCCAGTTTCTTGGAACGCAAGCCTGCGCTCCACCGCCGTCATTTCCGGTTTCGTGGAACGCAAGCCTGCGCTCCACCACCCCATAGCCATCTCACAGACCCAAAATCAGTGGTCTCAGCAAACATAGCACAATGGCCGACCACAAAGAGCATCCCCACTATGTCATAAAGCCTGCACAATGCCCCTAAAGAGGGAATGTGCAAATGACAAAAAAGGGGGGGGAACGCCTCATATACATAAGATCTATAAGACACACCCCCTATATATATATATATACCTCATAAGCTTAAAGCCACACAACCTCCAGTGGGAGGATAAAAATGCAAAGAGTGAGGATATGTACAGGGGTTTATAAACGATCTTAGATAGCATAGGATAAGAGGGCATAATCAGTACATTAGAAACGAATAAGTGGTGAAAAGGGGGGGGTGAAGATGGAGAGGATGGGGAGAGGGGAAAAGGAAGAAGGGAACGGGAGGGGGGCAAAAAAGCTCAACTCACAGGGAGAATATATAAGTAGATTTGCATATAGGGATTCAGAGCCATATCCCTGTTCACTCTATCTCATACACATATGAAAAAGAAAAGGTGTATTTATACATTGATGTCCAAGCAGGTTCAAAAGAAGGTTATGTAATATCTAGTTCCAAAGAGTAAAAGAAAGTCCAAGGCTAAGGAAGCCAGCAGTATCGGGAGAAAAATACAATAGTTTACTCATCTATAAAGCAGTTGAATGTAAGTTGTTCATTCAGCCCCATAGGGGCCATAGTTTTAAGTCGGAAAATCCACCTTGTTTCCTACTGTAGGATTACACGATACCAGTTACCTCCCCTATGGGGTTTAGGGACCTTTTCTATCCCCATGAACAAAATGGTCTTCTTGTCCCCTCCATGAAACTCATTAACGTGTCTCGCAATGGGTGTTTCCCTATGATGTTCAATGTCCCCCAGATGCTCGCCTATCCTCCGTCTCAATTCACGTTTTGTTTTACCAACGTACTCAAGGCCACATTTACAGGTACCTTTATAAACCACCCCTTGTGTACGGCAGTTAATAAAGTCCAGCACCCGAAATTCCCTGTCAATGTTATTGCCTCGGAATGTTTTACCACACTGTATCGATGAGCAGACCACACATTTTCCACATTTATAGCATCCCTTAGTCAAAGAGCCAAGCCAATTATCCTGTCTAGGTGCAGAGTAGTGACTATGTACCAAACGGTCCCGGAGAGAGCGGCCTTTTTTATATGTAACATGGGGGAACCCCCCAAGGTATGGAGATATATCTCCATCCATTTCCAAGATAGGCCAATACTTGTTAAGGATCTCCTTCGCCTCCCTAGCTCCGTTTCTAAAGGTTGTAATAAACCTAACCACTTCTCCATCATCACCCTTAGGTTTAGAAGTCAACAGGCTGGACCTTCTTCTGGACCTACTCTTGAGGTATGCTTGATGTACCACATCTCTAGGGTAACCCCTTTCATGGAATCTATTGTGGAGGTCGGCAGCCTGCTCCTCAAAAGCAAGATTGGTGGTACAATTTCTGCGAACTCGCAGATATTGGCCTGTAGGGATACCTCTCTTCAGGGGAACAGGATGATGACTTTCCCATCGAAGCAACGAGTTGGTCGCTGTAGGTTTTCGAAACGTACTCGTTTCCACAAGACCACCTCTACCCTTGCGAATCAAAACGTAAAGAAAAGGAAGACAAGTAGAGTCTGCTTCACACGTAAATCTCAGGCCAATCGGATTTCTATTAAGCCCCTCAACGAGGAGCTGAAATTCCTGAACGGAGCCCCTATATATGACAAATACGTCATCTAAATACCGTGCCCACATTTCAATCCTCTCTACGCCTGAACAAACTCCCTTCCCAAAGACCATTGTTTCCTCCCACCAGCCCAGGAGCAGATTAGCGTAGGTAGGCGCACAAGGGCTACCCATCGCAGTGCCCCTGAGCTGGTGGAAGTACTTATGGTCAAAAGTAAAGAAATTTTTAGTCAAACAAAATTCAAGCGCTTTCAGCAGAAACCCATTATGGGCCCGACACTGCATACTCCTTGTGGATAGATAGTACTGTACTGCCTTCACACCCATATCATGTGGTATGGAGGAATACAGTGCCTCTACATCCACACTTGCCAAAATGACCTCGGGTCCCAGTGTCACCCCATCCAACTTACGAAGCAAGTCTGCTGTATCTCTGGTGTAAGATGGTAATGCAAGAACAAAAGGGCGTAGCACCTGATCGAGGTATATGCCTAGGTTCTGACAAAGACCACCCACCCCCGATACTATCGGCCTACCTCTAAGGGGATTAATTCCTTTGTGTATTTTAGGTAGGCAATAGAATGTCGCCATCACCGGATGTTGAGGCAGCATAAAATCAAATTCATTTTTGTCAATCAGTTTATCTCTCAGGCCTTTTTTCAATAACTCTGTTAATTCACCCAGAAAGGCCGACATTGGGTTTTCAGAAAGGATCGCATACCCCTGCCTGTCCTTTAACAAATCCAAACACATCCTAAAGTATTTTTCGACATCCATGACCACCACATTACCCCCTTTATCTGAAGGTTTGATAACAATGTGGTGGTCCTGTTCAAGATGTCTAATAGCCATTATTTCATCTCTACTACAGTTATACTTATAGAATGTGTTTGTTCTATCAAGTGCCAACAGTTCTCTAGTAACCATATTCACAAACGTGTCAATTGAAGACACGTCTCTCTGTACAGGTGGCATCCTAGTACTCTTCTTCTTAAGGGTAGAGAAAGGTCCCAGTCCCCTAGAATTAGGTTCGGGGATTTCTAGGTTACTGAGGAGGCGTACATCAGGCAAGATATCAAGAGGAACATCAAACTCCTCACACGATTTTTGATCCTGTCTTGCGAAGAATTTTCGCCACCTCAATTTCCTCGCAAAGAGATGCAGGTCCTTTATATATTCAAAGTTATCAAAATCAGAGGTGGGCACGAATGAGAGACCCTTATTAAGTACTGCTAATTCCACGGATCTCAATGTTCTCGAAGAGAGATTTATAACTCTTGTATCAGATTCAGAGGTTAGGGTCTTCCCTGATTGATCCGATTCCTCAGGGGATATGTTGAATCTAAAAAATGAGTATTTTGTACTACATATTTTTGTCTCCCCCTGCCCGGACCACGAGCACGTCCCCCAACCCTCTGTCGCCCCCTACCTGATTTACTCCTACTATCAGTATCCGAGAATTCAGTATCAGTAGAGGAGATATCTGTCTCTCGTTCAACCGATACAGGTTTATTATTCAGAAAAAGGTAGGCCTTATTTTCTTTAAAGTCCTGTGAATTTCTCAGAAATTGTTTGTGTTTCCTTTCTTTAATATGATACTGGAACCTTTCAATATCAGCTTGAAGTTTAGCCTACCTTGTCCCAAAGTCAGTCTCCTGTGAGAATTTTTTGGTGAGTTCTATTTGCTCCCTCAATTTATCATCGAGAGTCAGTAAGGTTTGTTTCTCCTCCTCCAACAATAATGTCATAAGACGTAGGGAGCTAGCAGTCACCTCCCGTTCCCATCTAGAGATAAACCCTGTATTTCTGTGTCTATTGCCCGGATTAAGAGTGATTCTAAGTCCCCTTGGTACAATCCCTGCCTTGATATAGTTATCCAAACTCTGTACTTCCCACCAAGAGGATATTTTATCCTTACAGGCCCTAGTCAGCTCTCTGAATGCAGCCTTATACGTGGGTGTATATTTCTTTTGAGTAAACACTTGTTCTGAAAAGACCTCCTTAGCCTCCACTAGCCACTGTTCTGTGTCAAAATTCATGGAGAGAAAACCTGCCATACCAATATCAGATTCTATACAATAAACAGCAAATACATACAAATCTCAAAAAAAGGCCATCTGGCCACAAAAAATCCGCCAACAAGAATCGGACATATATAGCAAAAAATGGCAGAATTAAAATATAACTTTTAATGGGATAATTAAAATCTAAAATAGTATCTAGATACACACAAACAAACATAAATAGGGATGTTATTCACCCAGTGGGGTGGACTAGTTCAGAAAATACAACAGGAGATATATGTTCCTTAATTTACTACAATAATGTTTACTCCTTAATAGTAGAGAGAGACTATCATATGCAAACAGTGGAAATTCATAAGTAGAAAGAAAAGGAACAATCTCACCGGTCCTGCAGCACGAATTTCTCCACAGAATAGCACAGGGTTAATCCAGCGGTCATCCACCTCTGACCCTATAATGCCCTGTTCTCATATGCTGTCCCTAGTAAATTATTGTAGTAAATTAAGGAACATATATCTCCTGTTGTATTTTCTGCACTAGTCCACCCCACTGGGTGAATAACATCCCTATTTATGTTTGTTTGTGTGCATCTAGATACTATTTTAGATTTTAATTATCCCATTAAAAGTTATATTTTAATTCTGCCATTTTTTGCTGTATATGGCTGGCCCATTCTAGCAGCTTTATTTTCTTTTTCTGAAAAAAGGTTGAGAGTTTCCTGGCTGTGTGTTGGGGAACATAGTCTTGCTTAAATGTCCACCCTTGTTTCATCTTCATTATCCTGATAGATGGCAGCAGATTTTTTTGTACATTCATCCTTCCTTCAATTACATGACATGTCCGAATGCCATATGCTGAAAAAAACAGCTCCACACCATGATGTTCCCACCTCCAAACTTCAATTTTGGTCTCATCTGACCAGACTATATTCTCTATACTCTATATACCTATTAGGGTATGTGCACACGATCAGTAATCACTGCGGATTGGACGCAGCGCACTTGAACTGCGTGCAGACTGCAGCGGCCGGAAGTTACAGCATAGTGGATGGGATTTGTAGAAATCCCTTGTCCACTATGCGACTGGGGCACATCCATGGAAACTGACATGCAGCGCGTCTTTCCAGACCCCAGCATGTCAATTACTCCGGCGGATCTGCATGCGGGCTTTCCCCATAAACCTAACCTCTTTGAGGAAAGTCTGCATGTGAAAAAAATAAAAAAATGGTGCTGCTCATTAGCATATTGAGCAGAAACCGCCTGAGGCTTCTTCGCAGCGTTGAGGATGCAGCAGGCTCCGGATGGTGGGAACATAGCCTGATGAGATGTTTCTTGTGTGGCACATTGGTAATGAGACACCTTTTAAAAGGCCATCAGTTAAACCAGCTGATATTATTATTCATTAAGCAGCAGGATTGCTTTCTCATTACTGATAGATTTCAACTGGTGTCATGGCTTTTTGCCCCTCTATATCTTCAACACTTTTTCCCTGTGAAATTTCTCATTATTACACATACATAGCTTAATTTATAGTCATTTATGGCTTAATTTCCTTACCTGTGTGGATCGGATAAATTGTTAATGACATTTGGTGAGAATTTCATGTCAATAGCACTTTTAGAAATGCATTTACTTAGAAAATTGGTGACGTGTTTAAGGCGTATTTCACCCACAGAATATATGCATGTATACAGTATATATATATATACAGTACAGACCAAACATTTGGACACACTTTCTCATTGAAAGATTTTTCTGTATTTTCATGACTATGAAAATTGTAAATTCACACTGAAGGCATCAAAACTATGAATTAACACATGTGGAATTATATACTTAACAAAAAAGTGTGAAACAACTGAAAATATGTCTTATATTCTAGGTTCTTCAAAGTAGCCACCTTTTGCTTTGATGACTGCTTTGCACACTCTTGGCATTCTCTTGATGAGCTTCAAGAGGTAGTCACCGGAAATGGTCTTCCAACAATCTTGAAGGAGTTCCCAGAGATGCTTAGCACTTGTTGGCCCTTTTTCCTTCACTCTGCGGTCCAGCTCACCCCAAACCATCTCGATTGGCTTCAGGTCTGGTGACTGTGGAGGCCAGGTCACCTGGCGTAGCACTCCATCACTCTCCTTTTTGGCCAAATAGCCCTTACACAGCCTGGAGGTGTGTTTGGGGTCACTGTCCTGTTGAAAAATAAATGATGGTCCAACTAAACGCAAACCGGATGGAATAGCATGCTCTTGGAGTCTAAGTGCAGGATTCGCCGCACTGAGCATGCCCGTGACCTGGCGGACCGTGATTGGTGGTTTGGCAACCACCTGACCCGGTAACCTGGCACCGCCTGATTGGTCCACGGGTGGCGTCACCAATGGTGCGACGGTGGGCAGGGCTTAGTCTTTAAAAGGCCATCCCACAAATATGGCGGTGCTCTCTGATCATAGAGCATGTGATGCTGTTGTGTGGGCGACTGTTCCACGTAGTTTCCATAGGCAGGTTTAGTGGAAATAGGCAGGTAGCTTCGTCTTGCAGGCTGGCTCTGCCAAAGGGGTCACCTAATACCCCGAGCAGCCTGCAGACGTCCTATCCACGACTATTACCTGTCAGCCACGTGGAGTAGTACCCTTCAGTCTGGTAGCACGCCGGCTGGAGGAACTTGTACCCGTCGACGTAGTCACACACGCATCCTTGTGCCCCCAGTGTAGTCCATTGTGCAGTAACAGGTCTACAGATAGTTTATCACCGCACATATCTCGTGCTGCTAACGGAGATTGTGCGAATTGCTATACCCATTCCCGTGTGCAGTAACACGGAAGGGTTTATCATTTAAGTTAGATGCTTTCCTTTCCACCCGGAAAGTGTTTGGCAGCAGCCCACCAGGCTGCATCGCGGTCTCCGGGGTCGGTTGCATTCCATTATAATAAAGTTGATTACAACCGCCCTCCTAACACCAGGCATGTAGAGTCCATCCGTTCACCTTTTCTGCGTCGCACAAAGACACGGTGGTTGGAACCAATGATCTCATATTTGGACTCATCAGACCAAAGCACAGATTTCCACTGGTCTAATGTCGATTCCTTGTGTTCTTTAGCCCAAACAAGTCTCTTCTGCTTGTTGCCTGTCCTTAGCAGTGGTTTCCTAGCAGCTATTTTAGCAAGAAGGCCTGCTGCACAAAGTCTCCTCTTAACAGTTGTTGTAGAGATGTGTCTGCTGCAAGAACTCTGCTTGATATTGACCTGGTCTCTAATCTGAGCTGCTGTTAACCTGCGATTTCTGAGGCTGGTGACTCGGATAAACTTATCCTCAGAAGCAGAGGTGACTCTTGGTCTTCCTTTCCTGGGGCGGTCCTCATGTGAGCCAGTTTCTTTGTAGCTCCCGATGGTTTTTGCATCTGCACTTGGGAACACTTTCAAAGTTTGCCCAATTTTTCAGACTGACTGACCTTCATTTCTTAAAGTAATGATGGTCACTCGTTTTTCGTTACTTAGCTGCTTTTTTCTTGCAATAATACAAATTATAACAGTCTATTCAGTAGGACGATCAGTTGTGTATCCACCAGACTTCTGCACAACACAACTGATGGTCCCAACCCATTTATAAGGCAAGAAATCCCACTAATTAAACCTGACAGGGCACACCTGTGAAGTGAAAACCATTTCCGGTGACTACCTCTTGAAGCTCATCAAGAGAATGCCAAGAGTGTGCACCGCAGTCATCAAAGCAAAAGGTGGCTACTTTGAAAAACCTAAAATGTAAGACATATTTTCAGTTGTTTCACACTTTTTTGTTAAGTATATAATTCCACATGTGTTAATTCATAGTTTTGATGCATTCAGTGTGAATGTACAATTTTCATAGTCATGAAAATACAGAAAAATCTTTAAATAGAAGGTGTGTCCAAACTTTTGGTCTGTACTGTATATATATAAATATATATACATATGCATACAAATATGCAGTGGGTAAAAAAGTATTTAGTCAGCCACCAATTGTGCAAGTTCTCCCACTTGAAAAGAAGAGAGAGGCCTGTAATTGACATCATAGGTAGACCTCCACTATGAGAGATAAAATGAGAAAACAAATCCTGAAAATTACATTGTCTGATTTGGAAAGAATTTTTTTTCTAATTTTGGAAAATAAGTATTTGGTTAATTTTAAAAGTTCATCTCAATAATTTGTTATATATCCTTTGTTGGCAATGACAGAGGTCAAACGTTTTCTGTAAGTCTTCACAAGGTTGGCACACACTGTTGCTGGTATGTTGGCCCATTTCTCCATGCAGATCTCCTCTAGAACAGTGATGTTTTGGGGCTGCCGCTGGGCAACATGGACTTTCAACTTCCTCAAAAGGTTTTCTATAGGTTTAGATCTGAAGACTGGCTAGGCCACTCCAGGACCTTGAAATACTTTTTACGAAGCCACTCCTTTTTTGCCCTGGTGCTGTGCTTGGGATCATTGTCATGCTGAAAGACCCAGCCATGTTTCATCTTCAATGCCCTTGCTGATGGAAGGAGGTTTGCACTCAAAATCTCATGATACATGGTCCCATTCATTCTTATATGTACACGGATCAGTCGTCCTGGTCCCTTGGAAGAGAAGCAAGAAACAGCCCCAAGGCATGATGTTGACATCCCCATGCTTCACAGTAGGTATGGTGTTCTTTGGATGCAACTCAGCATTCTTTCTCCTCCAAACACGCCAAGCTGTGTTTCTACCAAACAGTTCTACTTTGGTTTCATCTGACCATATGACATTCTCCCAATACTCTTTTGGATCATCCAAATGCTCTCTAGCAAACTTAAGGTGGGCCCGGACATGTAATGGCTTAAGCAGGGTGGCACGTCTGGCACTGCAGGATCTGAGTCCCTGGCAGCGTAGTGTGCTACTGAGGGTAGCATATGTAACGTTGGTCCCAGCTCTCTGCAGGTCATTCACTAGGTCCCCCCGTGTGGTCCTGGGATTTTTGCTCACCGTTCTTGAGATCATTTTGACCCCACGGGGTGAGATCTTGTGTGGAGCCCCAGATCGAGGGAGATTATCAGTGGTCTTGTATATCTTCAATTTTCTAATTATTGCTCCCACAGTTGATTTCTTCACACCAAGCTGCTTGCCTATTGCAGATTCAGTCTTCCCAGCCTGGTGCAGGGCTACAATTTTGTTTCTGGTGTCCTTTGACAGCTCTTTGGTCTTCACCATAGTGGAGTTTGGAGTGTGACTGTTTGAGGTTGCAGACAGGTGTCTTTTATACTGATAACAAATTCAAACAGGTGCCAGTACTACATGTAAAGAGTGGAGGATAGAGGAGCCTCTTAAAGAAAAAGTTACTGGTCTGGTGAGAGAGAGAAATCTTGCTTGTTTCTAATTGACCAAATACTTATTTTCCACCAAAATTTGAAAAAAATTTCTTTACAAATCAGACAATGTGATTTTCAGGATTTGTTTTCTTATTTTGTCTCTCATAGTTGAAGTCTACCTATGATGTCAATTACAGGCCTCTCTCATCTTTTTAAGTGGGTGAACTTGCACAATTGATGGCTGACTAAATACTTTTTTTCCCCACTGTATATATATGTGCATAATCAGCAATTTATTTTTTTTCAAGGATAAGTTAGTCCATATTAGATTGCATTTGACATTTTATTTGTTTTTAGTCAGTCAAATATATTCAAGTGCCTCTACCTCTCCAAATAATCAGTTTGCATACTTATTTCATGACATTTTATCATTTAATGTCATTGGTTAAGATAAAAGTGGTTCATTAATAAGCAATGTAAAGAGATATGACCCTAATAATTAACTTTCAAGCAATCAATGCAAAACAACATTTCTTGCAAATAATTAAATTGCAGTAATCATAATAATTTTGCATATTAATTATCTAAAAATAAATTATTGATACAATTTATTACATTCAAAATAGTGAGACTAGTTTGGCATTTTCCAAATTCTGTTTCTGTTACAGTCAGTATGTTTGGACTTAATGTATCAATGAATACAAATGAATGTTTACTGTGGCTTTACAACATTTGCTTTTCATTTTTTACATAGTTTATTGCAAATATATAGGCAATGAGTAGTGATGAGCGAGTGTATTCATTACTATTCACTATTCGCACGGATAGTGTGGTATTCGGATTACTCTCTATATTGCGAGTATTTGTGTACTCGCCTCGCTATATTCGGATGTACCGCCCTGCATTTTTGGCGCCTCCTTTGCAGCCACTAAACATTCTGGACTTCTTAACCAATCACAGTAATGCCGCAGACATCTTGGTTGTGGCATTACTGTGATTGGCTGGCCGCCCAGTGTCATATGGTCTATTTAATCCCTGCCGCTGCCATTTTCTGCACATTGCGTCTGGAGCCTGCATTTTATAAGCATAGGAAGAGATCGCTGACCTGCTAGGAAGAGTGTTTAGGCCTCTTGATAAAACAAAAACCCTTTTAAGGGCTAACTGCAGTGTATACTAGTTCAGTGTTCAAAGGAGCCGCTCACTAGATCCATAATACCACCAAAAAATAGCTCTTTTCAGAACAGAAGACACACAACAAAGTCTGAGTACAGGGAGGGAGAGATTGTGTATTAGGTAGGGAGAGGTTAAAGTGTTCTTCCAGTGTCCATCTTAAAACTGCTCTTGTCAGAGGCAAAGCAATATTTTTCTAGCACAAAGAGTAGTAGCATTTTGTGCTGCCTTTTTTTTCTAAAAGCACCGGTCTATTTTCCCAGCTGTTCTAGGGGTCAGAGCCTGGCTTCTTCTGTCCACATTAGTCCGCTAGTGCCCAACTCAAAGCAGTAGTCTAAACATTTCCTACTGCCTTCTACCAAGCATGTACCAGGCCATTTTTCCCGCTGTTTTTGGGGTGACAGCCTGCATTCTGTCCACATTAGTCTACTTAAAAAAGCATTTAGTGCACTAAACAAAGCAGTAGTCCAAACATTTCCTACTGCCTGCTGCCAAGCATGCACCAGGCCATTTTACCCACTATTTTGGCTGTGACAGCTAGCTTGGCTTGTGCCATAAACATCTTAAAATCTGTCAACATAACCCAAAATGCCAAAAAAGCCTGTTATTAAGGGACGTGGACGTGGTGTTGTCAGTGGTGCACGAGATGGCACTCAGTCTGTGTCAGGTCAGAAGAAGCATGATGCATCCACTATGTTCCTGGAAAAATTTCCTGGTCTGGAACACAAACGTGTGTGGAAGCCAGAAGAGTGGGAGCAGATTCTGTCTTAGATAGCAGACAAGGCCTCTACACAGCAACAAACCTTCCACGACCACACAGTCTACTGTCGATACACAGAAGACTGGCCCATCCAATATTGAAGCTGGTTCTCTTTCTTCCCGCCATTATCAGTTACAGTAGACATATAACCCCAAGCTTGGCCACTCTGAGGATATGTTTTTTTCGTGTCCTTTGGTTGGCTCTGGCCTATCACCGTGCAGTATTGAAGAAGGACAAGAGGAGGTGGCGTGCGTTGATGCTCAAGTATTTGAGGACCTATGGCCAGAAGAAAGCTGCTTGGAGCAACGTCATTTAATGTCTCCAGAGGTGGGGGCTGATTATGATGAGACACAGTTGCCATCAGGTCAGCCTACAATGTCAACTGGGAAGGAGGATGAGATGAGTCCACTGATCCGACCTGGACCATTGGCATGCATAGCCATGACAGCAACACAGAGGAAGATGGATATGTAGCACCAACACAGGCGCCAAGGGGTTGTGGTTTGTCCAGAGTAAGAACTGGGTCAACTGCTCCCAAGAGAACCCCTTAAAGTCAGGGCAAGGGGGCGTTCAGCTGCTGTGTGGAATTTTTTTTCGTAAAGTCCTTCAGAGAAAAACATTGTTGTCTGTAGCATCTGCCATACCAAGTTAAGCATTGGCCAGGGCAAAGGCAACCTGAGCACCACCAGTATGCGAAACCACATGGCAGCAAAGCACCCCAGTAGGTGGGCAGAACACCAGGGTATCAAATCTGCATCTGCGGGTCTAACCAATGCCATGTCTCCTGGAAGGAGCTCATACCTCCTGCCAACAAGCTGCAGTTGCTCACACACAACAAACATCAACCACATCCACTTCCTTGTCAAAGTGAAGCGTCCAATTGTCCATGCCTGAGAGCTTGGAAAGACATTGTAAATACCCAGCCATGCACCCACAGGCACAGATACTTAACTTGCACATTGCCAAATTGCTAGCTGTGGAGATGTTGCCATTTAGTCTTGTGGGAACACAGTCTTTCCGTGATCTCTTGGCTGTGGCTGCCCCACGATACAGTGTTCCTAGCAGCCACTATTTTGCCCGGTGTGCCATCCCTGCATTACACAAGCACGTGTTAAACAATCTGAACCGTGCTTTCACCAACACCGTAACCGGGAAGGTCCACCTAACAGCAGACACCTGGACCAGTTGTTGTGGACAGGGACGATACATTTCTGTCATGGCACACTAAATGAACCTGGTGGATGGTGGGACAAAGGTGCAAACTGGAACATCACACATCCTACCCACTCCAAGAATAGAGGGCCCAACTTCTGTCAGGGTTTCCGCCTCTTCATATTCCACTTCCTCTCTCCCCTCCACCTACTCCTCATTCTCTGCTGAATTACCCTCCTCATCACTGCCAAGCTGGGACCTGTGCAGCAGCGCATCGGCAAAGAGGCAACACGCTCTGCTGAAGCTGATCAGTTAGGTCAGAAAGCACACACTGCAGTAGAGCTGTGGCAAGCTTTAAAACGACAGACCGATCAGTGCCCCCCCCCCCCGCTGCACCTCCAACCCCGTCTGGTCGTCTGCGATAATGGGCATAACCTGGTGGCGGCATTAAAGGTCGGCAAGCTGGTACACGTGCCATGCATGGCTCACGTGCTGAACCTAGTTGTTCAGAAATTTCTGAAAACTTACCGTGACTTGCCGTACCTACTTGAGAAGGTGCGCCGTATTAGCGCCCATTTCCGCCATTCCTCTACCGCTTTTGCTGCTCTTACAGCGCTGCAAAAGCGCTTGAATTTGCCAAGTCACTTACTCATTTGTGACCTGCCCACATGGTGGAACTCAATATATCATATATTGGCGAGGATTAGTGAACAGCAGAGGGCAGTAGCTGAATACCAGCTTCAACATGCCCGTTAGACTGAGAGTCAGCCACCACGCATAACAACTGTTGATTGAGTGTGGCTCGCTGACATTTGTGAGGTTCTTGAGAACTTTGAGTACTGCACCAACCTCGTTAGCGGTGATCAGGCTATTATCATCATAACCATCCTGCTGCTGTATCTCTGCATAATCTCAAAGAGGAAGTTTTGAGTGCCCAGCATGCTGGTGTGGACACAGATTTCCCAATGGGTGATACTACCCAATATTCTGAGGCAACATTGGGTGATGTGGAGGAAGATGAGGAGGGAGAGGACTTATTTTTCTGTGCCACCGAGGGGACTCATAATGCTACAGAGGGGACAACCAACCCAAGCTTCATGTCAGTCCAGCCTGGATGGGCTGGAGAGGAGGAGGTGGAGGAGGAGGCGAGTTAGCATGAGGAGAGGATGGGTACTGTTTCTGCTGTTGGGGACACAGAACATTTGCCTTTTTGCAGCTTGGCCCACAAGGCACAGTTCATGTGTATGTTTCTGTGGCAAGACTCTTGCATGATACACATTTTATCCAACAACCTATAATGATTGGCCACCTTTCTCGATCCACGGTACAAGGAGAAATTTCCCTCTCTCCTTTTGGAGTCACCAAAGAGTTTTACAATGGAATCATTCAAGAGGGCCATTGTAGATCAGTTGCTGAAAACATCACCCTCAGACAATGGTGGTGGCAGAGGTACCGGCTCTTTTCAACACCAAGGGATAATGAGGAGAAACACGAACACCAGCTCCAACAGAGGTAGGGCGAAAATGTGCACAAATTGGGCAATTTTCAATAAACCAACACAACAGCAAGGGCTATCTGTGCCTGTAACAATGCCAAGGAGGGATAAGTTGCTGAACATAGTATGGTCATGGGGTACTTAAGTGACCATACGTGCGTCCTTTCTGACGCTTCAGTTCTCTTTAATTATTGGGTATCTTAGCTGAACACTTGGCATCCTCAATCAGGTTGGAAATAGTCAGGAGGTTGTAACAATTCCACAATTATTATACACTGCTCAAAAAATAAAGGGAACACTTAAACAACAGAATATAACTCCAAGTAAATCAAACTTCTGTGAAATCAAACTGTCCACTTAGGAAGCAACAGTGATTGACAATCAATTTCACATGCTGTTGTGCAAATGGAATAGACAATAGATGGAAATTATTGGCAATTATCAAGACACCCTCAATAAAGGAGTGGTTCTGCAGGTAGGGACCACAGACCACATCTGAGTACCAATGCTTTCTGGCTAATGTTTTGGTCACTTTTGAATGTTGGTGTTATGGGTCCGGGTGCTGGAATGCACGGAGGGACCAGAGGGGCGTAACTAACTGCCAACTCGGACTGACCCTGGCCACACAGCGGCTTAGTCGACTCCGTGAACCAAGAAGGGATCGGGCAGGTGAACCAGGTGCCACTCTGGGACCGACCTTGTGTGAGAGCAGGTGACTCCCATGGGTCAGGTGTCTGTGGCTGACAGGTACAGAGGATGAGCACGGCAGGTAGCCTGATGGGTGATCCGGGTAGGCAAGTAGGCGGGCACGGCAGGTAGCCAAACAAGTGCTCCGGGTAGACAAGCAGGCAGGCACAGCAGGTGACCAGACAGGTGATCCGGGAAGGCAAGCCGGCGAGCACGGCAGGTAGACAGGCTGGCGGCATGGATGATAGACAGGCAGGCGAGCATGGCTGATAGACAGGCTGGCGGGCACGGCTGATAGACAGGCAGGCGGGCACAGCTGACTGACAGATTGGTGGGCACTGTAACTCTAGGGCTGAGGAGAGAGTTATCACACACATAACAACCTTGTACTGGCACCTCCATTTTGGAGGAGGTGCATGAAATAGGAGTGGGCCACCGGCCTTTGGCCGGGGACTCTTTAGGACGGCGCGCGTGGCCCTTTAAAGAGGGAGGGAGTGCGCGCACACGCCCTAAGCACAGTGCCCCGGAAGCTGCGCGCGGTGCGCGCAGCAGCAGCATGAAAGTCAGAGGACGCCGAACCGGGACTGTGGCGGTGAGGGGAACTGCATCTCTGCCCGGCAGGAGGCAGATATGCTGATGCTACAGTTGGTTTTGCTTTCACACTCTTGGTAGCATGAGATGGACTCTACAACCAAAAAAAGTTGCTCACGTAGTGCAGCTTATCCAGGATGGCACATCAATGCAAGCAGTGGCAAGAAGGTTTGCTGTGTCAGCGTTGTGTCCAGAGGCTGGAGGCGCTGCCAGGAGACAGGCCAGTACATCAGGCAACGTGGAGGGGGCCGCAGGAGGGCAACAACCCAGCAACAGGACCGCTACCTCCGCCTTTGTGCAAGGAGGAACAGGAGGAGCACTGCCAGAGCCCTACAAAATGACTTCCAGCAGGCCACAAATGTGCATGTGTCTGCACAAATGGTTAGTTAGGGCCTGACGTCCATAGATGGGGGTTGTGTTCACAGCCCAACACCGTGCAGGATGCTTGGCATTTGACACAAAACACAAGGATTGGCAAAGTCGCCACAGGTGCCCTGTGCTCTTCACAGATGAAAGCAGGTTCACACTGAGCACATGTGACAGACGTGACAGAGTGTGGAGATGCCGTGGAGAGCGATCTGCTGCCTGCAATATCCTTCAGCCTGACCGGTTTGGCAGTGGGTCAGTAACGGTGTGGGGTGGCATTTCTTTGGAGAGCCGCACAGCCCTCCATGTGCTCGCTGAAGGTAGCCTGACTGCCATTAGGTACCGAGATAAGATCCTCAGACCCCTTGTGAGACCGTATGCTGGTGCGGTTGGCCCTGGGTTCCTCCTAATGCAGGACCCTTCCAGACCTCATGTGGCTGGAGAGTGTCAGCAGTTCCTGCAAGATGAAGGCATTGAACCTATGGACTGGCCTGCCCGTTCCCCAGACCTGAATCCAATTGAGCACCCATCTGGAACATCATGTCCTGCTCCATCCACCAACGTCACGTTGCACCACAGACTGTCCAGGAGTTGGGGGAAGCTTTAGTCCAGGTCTGGGAGGAGATACCACAGGAGACCATCCGCAACCTCATCAGCAGCATGCCCAGGCATTGTAGGGAGGTCATACAGGCACATGGAGGCCTCACACAATACTGAGCCTCATTTTGACTTGTTTTAAGGAAATTACATCAAAGTTGGATCAGCCTGTAGTGTGTTTTTCCACTTTAATTTTGGGGGTGACTCCAAATCCAGGCCTCCATTGGTTAATACATTTGATTTCCATTGATGATTTTTGTGTGGTTTTGTTGTCAGCACATTCAACTTTGTACAGAACAAAGTATTCAATGAGAATATTTCATTCATTCAGATCTAGGATGTGTTATTTGAGTGTTCCTTTTATTTTTTGAGCAGTGTATTATATTATATCCACTCCATTAGCAAATAATATTAATTATTTGTAAATATAAATTATAAATAGTTTGATTTTTTTTTCTAAATACTTAAACAAGATTGTTATTCATCAAATTGTATCCACCGCTGTTTATACACAGATCAAAAAAAATGACTGGTGCCTCAAATATAAATAAATAGATAAATGAATGAATAAATAAATTAATTAATCCCATATCAATTCATCTTATATAGTATTTAACAATAAAGTGATCAGTGTATCATATATAAAGTGCATAGGACTAATTAGATATTCCTTCAATTCCTCATGTCATGTATCTATAACAGATGGTAAAGTGACTAGTGCACTCATTAGTAGCATTGTTGTCATTAAGTCCTTCAGCAGGTAGTGAAAAAAGTATATAAGAGAGATAAGAAAAGATACAGAACTCACGGATATTGCCTCATGCCCAATGCGCATTTCGCCTAACTTTAAGGAGGAAACAATGGAGGAGGGGAGGTATATCCTTTTAAAGGTCCTGTGACCAATCGCTTGTGGCCATTCTCACCATGCATGGTTAAATTCTGACATCATATCCATCTCGGTGACGCGCCTCTGTTAGAGCGTGGCACCCTGGAAGGACATGACGTCGGTATGCGTTCCACGCTGGACAGCACGGAAGTGAAAACACTGTTGTGAACACAATGGAACTGACGTCACCATGCGTTCCAATTGTGGAACGCATACGGCGCTCATATACTGCTATTGTTTACATTATCTAGGGAAAAGAGAAGGAAATAAGAAAGGGAAAAGGGGACAAAATTATAAGATTGGATAAAAAGGGAAAAATTATTAGACAAATGAACATAGAATATATGAAAGTGAAGTTAAGAAACACCTTAACGTGTATGTGAAGAAACCATGATATTAATGTGCCATATAAAATATCAGTGAATATGAATTATTTATTATTATTATTTATTTATTTATATAGCGCCATTGATTCCATGGCGCTGTGCATAAGAAGGGGTTACATACCAAATACAGATATCACTTATAGCAAACTAGCTAACAATTATAGAATGGTACAGAGGGAAGAGGACCCTGCCCTTCCAGGCTTACATTCTACAGGAGAGATGGATTACATTATGTGTATATAAATAAAGTGATGCTAGCCATATTACATTATAGTGAAAAGATATATATTAATATTGAAAAATATACATATAGATACAGTACAGACCAAAAGTTTGGACACACCTTCTCATTTAAAGATTTTTCTGGATTTTCATGACTATGAAAATTGTACATTCACACTGAAGGCCTCAAAACTACGAATTAACACATGTGGAATTATATACTTAACAAAAAAGTGTGAAACAACTTAAAATATGTCTTATATTCAAGGTTCTTCAAAGTAGCCACCTTTAGCTTTGATGACTGCTTTGCACACTCTTGGCATTCTCTTGATGAGCTTCAAGAGGTAGTCTCTGGAAATGGTCTTCCAACAATCTTGAAGGAGTTCCCAGAGATGCTAAGCACTTGTTGTCCCTTTTGCCTTCACTCTGCAGTCCAGCTCACCCCAAACCATCTCAATTGGGTTCAGGGCTGGGGACTGTGGAGGCCAGGTCATCTGCCGTAGCACCCCATCACTCTCCCTCTTGGTCAAATAGCCCTTACACAGCCTGGAGGTGTGTTTGGCGTCATTGTACTGTTGAAAATTAAATGATGGTCCAATTAAATGCAAACCGGTTGGAATAGCATGCCGCTGCAAGATGCTGTGGTAGCCATGCTGGTTCAGTATGCCTTCAATTTTGAATAAATCCCCAACAGTGTCACCAGCAAAGCACCCTCATACCATCACACCTCCTACTCCATGCTTCACGGTGGGAACCAGGCATGTAGAGTCCATCCATTCACCTTTTCTGCATCGCACAAAGACACGGTGGTTGGAACCAAAGATCTCAAATTTGGACCCCTCAGACCAAAGCACAGATTTCCACTGGACTAATGTCCATTCCTTGTGTTCTTTAACCCAAACAAGTCTCTTCTGCTTGTTGCCTGTCAGTAGCAATGGTTTCCTAGCAGCTATTTTACCATGAAGGCCTGCAGCACAAAGTCTCTTCTGAACAGTTGTTGTAGAGATGTGTCTGCTGCTAGAACTCTGTGTGGTATTGACCTGGTCTCTAATCTGAGCTGCTGTTAACCTGCGATTTCTGAGGCTGGTGACTCGGATAAGCTTATCCTCAGAAGCAGAGGTCCTCGTATGAGCCAGTTTCTTTGTAGCACTTGATGGTTTTTGCAACTGCATTTGGGGACACTTTCAAAGTTTTCCCAATTTTTCGGACTGACTGACCTTCATTTATTAAAGTAATGATGGCCACTCGTTTTTCTTTACTTAGAATTTGTATTATGTCAACAAAATAGCAGCTAACAGTCTATTCAGTAGGACTATCAGCTGTGTATCCATCAGACTTCTGCACAACAAAACTGATGGTCCCAACCCCATTTATAAGGCAAGAAATCCCACTTATTAAACCTGACAGGTCACACCTGTGAAGTGAAAACCATTTCCAGTGACTACCTCTAGAAGCTCATCAAGAGAATGCCAAGAGTGTGCAAAGCAGTCATCAAAGCAAAAGGTGGCTATTTTGAAGAACCTAGAATATAAGACATATTTTCAGTTGTTTCACACTTTTTTGTTAAGTATATAATTACACATGTGTTAATTCATACAGTAGTTTTGATGCCTTCAGTGTGAATGTACAATTTTCATAGTCATGAAAATACAGAAAAATCTTTAAATGAGAATGTGTGTTCAAACTTTTGGTCTATACTGTATATTAATACATTTTCTAGTGAACAACATTTCATTTACAAATATAATATTTAAATTGAATAGTAGTGATAAAAACATAAAATATATATATATGTATATAAAAAAGTTAAGAAACAGGATATATATAAAAAGAAAAGAATAGAAAAAAACATCCATGTCTAAAAATTGTTGTAATAATAATTACTCTTCCAGTTATTACATAAAGGAGAAAAAGTATCGTACAATTAGACCGTATATATGTCTGGCCGATGTATGAATATATACACTTTGCAGTGCAATAACTTTTTTTTTATATATCGGTAGAAAATTAAAAGCCTTCAAAAAAACCTTTGTGCCTATACTTGGTGTGCTATTTCCGTGTATAATATTAATTTTCTGATGTGCCCCTACTGATTGGCTCTGCCATACCATGTAATGTGATAGCTGCAAATCATTGTGGGGAGCCTTGCGTGCTGGAGTCTGAGGTCATATGAGCCTTCCATGCCTGCTTGGTGATATCATCAAATTGAATTGTAAATCGTTCAAATTCGCTGGGACCTGATAATTTCCTGAAATTTTGCACAAATTTATTTTGAATTGAATCAATTGGCATATCCCTAGAGATGATTTAATCTTTTTAAATCGAAATTCAACAGACTCAAAGAATTTTTCCAAAAAATATGATTTGCAGCAATTCGATTTCCATAATTTGCAATGCTGCAAATCTTCCAATTGTTCTGGAAAGATGTGTGTAAAGCACTGAGTTCTCTTAGCACAGTATTCAGTCCCTGGCTGTGTAATGCAGGTATAACTTTACTAATGTCAAAGTGACTTCATCATATAAACAGATTGCACGCTGAAGTAGCTAACTGAAAAATGAATAACAAAGCCAACTGATAGACTTATTTTGTTTTTAAAATTGAAAAATGGTCCAAAAATTATACCCTCTAAGTAACTTGTGATGAGGAAGATCATTTTTTGCAGAACAGGGGTAAACGAGTAATATTTCATATAACACCCGCCACTGTAGCAGTGGGCAATACATTACTGTCTGGAGTATTTGTCCATTACTATAGGGCTTTATTCTCCTATATCTATTGCTGAGCTGTGAGTGTCTTTTTCTATCACATAGCTTTTGTGCCTTTTTGATTTTGCTCTTCGGCCGTTTTCATCAATTTGAATTTATTTCCGAAGAAGTCTGATTGGTTGCATTGGAGTGACTGGCTTTACTTGATTTGGTATTATTTAAAAAGTTGCACATTCACTTCACCTTCAAGGTGCCATTTAACCAGTGCAGAATTATTCTTGAACATGAGGGTTCCTTTATGAAGACTTCATTTTATGCAATTTTAACATATCAGATGTAATGTACATCGTGAGACACTTTGATAATTTTGTCTCAAACATGGCAAGAAAAGGACTCTTTGCGTAAAAAAATGACAACAATAATCCCCTTGTGATAAATTCCCCCCTAAGTTTGCATTGTCTAAAAATTAGACAGCATTCATAAATATTTTTTAATGTGTCTTACATAATTAAGGGAATAAATTTAAAGTGTATGTCATTTGTCATTTATCTTTCTCACCATAACCACTTTATAATTGCTAAACTGCAGAATTTTCAAGCATTGTTTTGTGTAAAGGAGAATCAATAAAAGGGTAAAATGATACAACATTTGAAAATATTCAGTGATTAATATTTTAGACTTTACTAAAGAATACATGATTTTTTCTCATAGTAAAGAGCAGTAACTGTTCAACTTAAGAAGCAGATTTTACATTTATTTTGAGACGCTGTGTTATCAAAGGCTCATTAAAATCTCCACTTTCAATCATGCAGTCATTTCAGGAGTACTGGGGACTAAATTAGTGTCATTTAAGGATGGTGATGATGGTTTTTGCAGTGTATGCGATAGAATTACCGAACATAATCAAGGCTTGAACTCATGATTTCATTAATGAGATTCAATGAGTTTGTTTTTGAGCAGAGATCTACTTTGTAATCATTACCTCTCTTGCTGAGCTATGCTGTTGTTTATGATTTACATTTGTGTCTGCCTAAATTATCCTCAAATTGTACAGTTTTTTTGTATTTTGTTTAAACACCATTTGATGAAAATATGTGTCATATCTTCCCATTGTAGTTAGAGATGAGTAAATCAGTTTGATGTAAATTGAATTTGAGACAAATTGTATGAAATTTGCAGATCCAAGCAAATTCGAACAATTTGTTATTCAATTTGCACAAATTGCCAAAAAATTCCCACAGATTTTTTACACATTACAGAAGATTACATCAGTCATAGAAAGCTGACATGACCTTAGGAACAATCACATGGGTTGCCCCATAATGCTTTGCAGCTATTACATCACATGATATAGCCTATCCAAACAGGAGGGACTGTCATCACCTGTATATAGCTGGGGCAGGTAATATAACATTTTACAGTGATTTAAAATAGTGAGAGTACGTCAGAGCTCACAGCTCGGAAATAGAGATAGGAAAATAAAGCCCTAAAACATTTGACAAATACTTCACATAGAAATGTTTACAAATAAGTTGTTAATCCTGCAACCATTGATACTTCTTAAAAACAATGAAATTTTATTTCAGAAAATTATTAAAAAACACTCATCAGTTTATGGTACAAAATTGGATAAGGGAAAAACACTTACACATGGAAGCTGATATTCGTTCCAAACCACAAGACTGGTTCCTAGTCACAATTTGATAAAACTTCTTTCTTTGCTTCAGATAGTAATGTGTTGTGAAATGAAGAGGATGAATGAAGTAGTCGGCAAAAAAAACAGATTAAATTGATGGGGGAAGAGGAGAGAGTGAAAGGAAAATTGCTAACAGCAGCAGTGACAGAGATAGTTTGATTGATCAGTGATATTTTGTAGCTGTCATCTGTCCTGCTGCATTTGAGTTACAAATACATATTTACTTTCTTCTTTATTCATAATATTCTAAAAATTAGTACATGCAGACACAAGCCACAATTGGTTTTCAAGCGTTTTAGTGGGGAGGAAGTAGAGGGCATTATGGAATATATGGCACATCACTCATCTCGGTCAAAGCAGAATGATGTTACTTCTTACAGTGACACAGTCAGTTTGAGTCAGTGATCTGCAAATAAAGGTCTGTCATTGTGTTATAAAATGAGCAGTTGGCTATTAAGATTAACCATTGGTTCTATAGTGAGGTAACTTTGTTTTTAGTAAGGCAATGTTTGTGTTAAAGAGATTAAAAATGGTGGAATCAGTACTAAAAGACGTCCACATGTCACACATATATTTTAAGAGCAATTGGAGGCTTTCCTTTCTCATGATTTGAGGAAAATCAATTTTCTGCAAACCACATATTTTTGAAAACCTTTTTCAACCAGCTTAATTCAAATTTCAAAAGATTTGAACAGATAACTGTACAGTGTACTCAAGTGGTCCTTTACAAAGAAAATTATAAAGTCCGCTCACCTATAAATTCCTTCCTGGTGTTTCCTACTTTCTGCTCGGATAGCAACAGGCTGCTGCATTGAACGCAACTTCAGACCAAAATCCAGCGAGTGAGGAGACTCCAGCGATGTGGTGTGATTAAAATTGCCATTTATTTGAAGGATGATATTTCCATAAAAAATGCACTTACAAAGAGAGCCAATTCACACCATATGAGCAAACAGAGTAAAAAAGACCTGAGCCGTCAAAGCTGTAGAAATGGAACAGATAATGCACTCACCAACAGTGTTGCTTGATAATAGTCCTGTTTATTCCGGATTACACATGCAAAGTGGTGGTGCAGGTTCTGGGGTGCGGGGGTGAGAGGACAACGGCCGTTTCGTACTGGTCCTGCCCTTCAATGGGTCCACTACAGGTGAGCAGCAGAAACCTTCTGGTTAAACACCTGAAAATGAGGCAATACGGCCAACCCACCTGCACAAGTGTTGATTAAGTGAAACAACACACAAATAAAAAAATGTTTAAAAACACAATGTAACGCATACACAGTTACAATGAATTTATGGAAACTTATATAAATACAGATACATCCAGGCGATCGTTGAGTCCTGTTGGACCTTGTGCGTTAGAGTCAAAAATTAGCTTAGCTTCTTTTTGAAGTAAAACTACATTGCAATTACCTCCGTTTTTGGGCGGACTGACCTTTAGGAGGCCAGCAAAGCATAATTTATTAGAGTCACTACCTTGAGCTTCTTTCATGTGCTGAATTAAACAGGGAGAGCCTTTTTCTGAATGAATCGATCTATAATGCTCACCAAACCTCACATACAAGGGTCTGATGGTTTTCCCTATGTAGACAAATCTACAGGGACAAAAAATCACATAGACTACATAGTTAGCCTTATAGGTAATCAAATCCTTTGCTTGCCACTTTGGGCTTCCCAATTGGAAAAATGGAGAGAGACATTCCTCGGGGTAATTTCAAATGTGGACACTGTTCCCATTGCTCACTGCATCTTAGCGGTAAGTTTTTCCAATTGAGAAGCCTAAAGTGGCAAGTAAAGGATTTGATTACCTGTAAGACTAACTATGTAGTCTACGTGATTTTTTGTCTCTGTAGATTTTTCTACATAGGAAAAACTATCAGCACCCATTTGTCTCAATAGAATCGTTTTTTGCAATTAAAAAAAAAATGGTATAGTAGCATCAGGAACATCACTTTGCAGGGGTGTAGAAATAGATGTTAAAGTGTCTCTCGTTTCATCACGTTCATTCAATAAAAAATGGCATTTTAACGTTATGATTCTCGCCAGTTTATTAATATCAAGAAGAGTGGAAAACAGGTCAAAATTCCTTGAAGGTGAGTATCCTAGACATTTCGATAGTACTGATATGTGTTCCTCTCTCAAAATTTGAGCTGAAAGGTTCCATACTGGAACAGCTTCATTTAAAATCTTTTCTTTCTGTTGCTTTTTCTTATTGGGATGCCTTCTTCCTCCCCACCTCCCCCGTTTTTTGAAAGATTCAGACCTTGTTTGCTTCTGGATATTCCCGGGTTTTCAATACTACTTTCTTCAGAATCCTCAGATTCTGTCGTGGTAACTGTCTCAATTGATGTTTCAGAGTGGAAAGTAACCTTTCTTTTTTTGTTCGCTTTTTTACCCTTTGATGGTCTTTTAGGTGTATCAACCGGTGGCTTTCTTGGGGGGTGTAATAGATTTTTAGGGTTTGGTTTGGCCCTTTTCCAAGAGTAGATGATGCCTGTATCATAATCTTGGCTCTTTCAAATTTTCGTTTTTTGGTTTCAATTACATCATTCTCTAAGGTGTCTATATGCATGTCCACTTTTTTCAGTAACATAGTTTTAAAGGTTAAAGGAAGACTAAGTCCATCTAGATCCTTATAATTATTTGGTTTCACACTTTTATTAAGTTTAAATGCAATGTCATTTATTTCTCCCTGTATTCTTTGAGTTATTTTTCTTCATATTTAATAATTTTTTTTATCAGATTCATGGAGCAGTGAGATAAAGCTGAATTCCACTCCTCCGTGAAAATCTTAGGATAGGGATGTGTGCATTTTTTATTTAGTCTAAGACCCCTGGGGATCATGTTTTTAGACACATAATTGCTTAAAATTTCGGTATCTAGCCACAACTTAGCTTCCTTTGTTCTCTTTGCTTGTAATCTTTTATATAAAACTTCAAATTCCCTGTCTGTTTCCTCTGAGCCCATGGTTGATTAGCTCTCATGTGCAAAAATGGAATCTATCTTCTTTTTTCTTCTATTAAACACCTGTTTGCTTTAAAAAAAAATTTCACAGTGACATATATTTTTCTTTTTCTGTTATAGAGAAATAAGTGGAGGAGAGATTAATAATAATATTAATAATAACACATTAATAACAGGTCATTGTGAGCAAAAAGTTAGCAATTCATTTTTTGACAGCAAACTGTAAGTATTTTTTCATTCCATATATATTAATAAATAAATCTTACAGCGAGGAAAGTGAAAAACCTGCACCACCTGCAAGCAGCTGCAATAGTCATTGCAAAGCTGAACATGTACAGTGCAGACACCTAAATAGGACTTGGTAACATTTCAGGTGCAAAAGCTCATAAAAAAGTTTAAACAGTCCAAAATAACCATAAGAAAGAAAAATGAGCTGCACTCACCAGTCCTTAAAAGCAGTATCTTTATTTCATGAGGATAAAAAGTCCGGCAGCTGGGAGAGCGGGGAAGAAAAGAGCAGACAACAGCTGTTTCGCGTGAAGACGCTTCTACGGGTCTGTGTTACACACAAAACATGACATCACATCCTTTATATGCAAATTAAGCAAGAACACATAATCAGAAAAATAAAAAAACACAAATCAGAACAGAATCATAAAACAGAAAAATCCAGACGATCATTTAAGCCCAATGGACCATTAGCATTCAGGCGAATGATCCATTTAGTTTCGATTTGAAGCAGCAGCTTATTCAGATTGCCGCCTCTACTGGGAAAATGAAGCTGTTCTAAGCCAGCAAATCTTCATGATTTAGGGTTAGCATTATGAAATTCAGTAACATGCTTAATAAATCTTTTGGAGCCCTTTTGGGTTTCTAGGAAATGTAAATGCTCCCTTATCCTAATAAATAAAGAACGTATAGTCTTCTCTATGTAAAAAAAATTTCAAGGACAAAAAATTACATAAACAATATTCTTGGACCTACAGGTAATGAAATCCTTAACAAAATGTGTAATCGGGCCAATTACAAAACGAACAAGAACCGCATCTGAAATTCCCTGAGGGAATGTTTTTCTGCAACCAATTTTTAGATTCCACTGGGAGTCTGTGTTTACTGACTAAGTCTCCTATATTCTGACTACGCATGTAAGATACTATAGGTTTGTTCTTGGCCACTGATAGTAAATCTGGATCAGACTCCAAAAGATGCCAATTGTTCAAAGTGGCTTTTTTAATCGTGTCATTAATGGGACTATGTTTGAAATGAAAAACAAACCATTTAGTAGCCGTTTGTGCATGATGGGAGGATGACTTATAGCGTTTTAATAAAAGACTATCTCGTGTGAATTTTTGTGCTTTCTCAAGTGCGGTATTTAGTTCATGTCTAGGATAACCACGAACAAGAAAGTTGTTTTTCAACTCTGAAGCTTGATCAAGAAAGGTTTGGTCAGAAGTATTCAATTTGCGCAGACAGAGAAATTGTCTGTATGGAACCCCAGATTTAGTATGCACTGGATGAGCACTATTATAATGTAGCAAAGTGTTACCAGCTGAAGGTTTTTTAAATAATTTTGTGTGAATGGTATTATTTTCAATTGAAATGGAAACGTCCAGAAAATCAAGAAAAAGTCCTCCAAAATTCGCAGAAAAATTCATATTAGCTGTATTTGTGGTGTTCAAAAACTGAATAAAAGCCGTAAAATCTTCTGCGGTACCCGACCAAACGATGAAAATATCATCAATATATCTTAAAAAAGATCTAATATACTTAACAAACGAATTTTTGCAGGAAATGATAAATTACGTTTCAAAAAAAGATAAAAAAATATTTGCATAGACACACGCTGCGGGTGTGCCCATTGCAGTCCCAATATTCTGGCGGTACCATTGGTTCTGGAACTGAAAACAGTTATTTGAGAGCACAAAATCAAGGCTTTCTATAATAAAGGAGGAAAATTCCTCACTTTTATTAGACTGCATCAGGAATTTTTTTACTGCCTCCAACCCTAGTGCTTTGGGGATGCGAGTGTATAAACTGGTAACATCTATAGAACATAGAGAAAAATCAGGTTGCTAGTTTACCTCCTTTAAAGCAACCAGAAAACTATCAGTGTCCTTTATGAACGAAGGTATTTTTTGTAGAAAAGGTTTTAAAAGCCAATCTATATATCTCGAGAGAGGCTCCAAAAGGGAGCCCACCCCCGAGACAATAGGGCGGCCTGGGGGCATTTTGGTACACTTATGAATTTTTGGTATAGTATAACAATAAGGTCTCAATGGGAATTCTGGCAGAAGCTTTTCAGCAGTAGATTTAGATAGAATGCCTTTCTCCACGTATTTTCTTAATAAAGATCTCAATAAATTTTTATTTTTAAATGTGGGGTCACTAGGTAAAGGTGTATAAGTATTGGAATCTGCCAATTTGCGACAATCATTCTGCCACATAGAAATCTCTATTAAGTAATACTATTTTACCACCTTTATCTGCTTTACGTACAACAACATCCTTCCAAGATTTAATTTCATTCAAAGCCGATTTCTCATTTTGTGACAAGTTAGAAAGCGGGGGTACATAAATCAATGATTCTACCTCCCGGATAACACGATCCTGAAAGGTGTCAATAATATTACCAGGGCTAATGGGAGGTAGAAAAGAAGACGAGATGCCACCAGTGAAGGCTGCATTCTCATTACCGGCAGGTAAGTCAGACAAAACCTCATAATCAGCATCTTAATCAGCATCAAAATCAGCATCAAAATCAGCATGTGGAATGGTATTCAAATTAGCCAAAACAAGCGCATCATCCATTATATGCTGGTCTGCAGGATCATTGACATAAAAGCCAAGGATGTCAGAACTGCAAGGAGTCTCACACTCAAGAGGGGCATGAACATGGGTATCACTTTTTTTGTTAGAAAAAATTTTGTGCAGATGTATCTTTCTGACAGCTTTAAACAAATTGACTCTAAAATCCACTGGATCAAAAGCTTCAGGTAAACAAAAATGTAGTCCCTTGGACTGCACAGACAAATGAAACTGAGATAGAGCATGATCCGTAAGATTAAGGACACAGTCAGTGGGAACTAGTTCTTCCAGGAAACTTGCTTTCTCTTGCGGTTTGGATATCTTTTTCTTTCTCTTTCCACCTCTCCTGATCTTTCTTCTAAAGGAAGGAAGCGCAAAGCAGTTGGGGAAGCCGCAATTTCAGACTCAGAAAGATCATTAGATTCATTGTTGATACTAGAGTCTGAATCCGTGGTCCAGAACTCTTGTGGTGTTCTTTTGTTGTTATAAAACTGATTCCTCTTATTGGCAGCGTGTCTGTTATTGGAACGGGACTGCTTATGACCCAAATTTTTATTTTTATTCCGTGAAAACACATTGCCTGTTTCAAAGTCGACTTTGTCTCGGATAAATTTGTCCTTCTTTCTGGACTTAATATCCGCTTGGATCGGCAACAATTTCTTATTTAGTCGACTAAAAAAAGAAGGCACCTGTGTTGTTGAGAGCCTGGAACGAATTTCTGTTTCGGCAGCTTCCAACTCATTTTTAATAGCCGCATGTGCGGCTTCGCTCCGTTTAAGAACTAGATGCATCAAGTCCATGGAGCATTTCAAATGAATGGCTTCCCATTCCTTATGGAAGTCAAGGTCCTCTCGAAATTGAGATATTTCTTTAAACACTCTTAGGACTCTTGGTACCCGACCACAGTCACTGTACGATTTCAGAGAGTGAATGGTCCAAAACAGCCTTATTTCTCTTTCACACAGGGAAGACACTTTCCGTTCAAGTGTTTTAAGACCCAGGGCCTGAATTTCATTTTGAGAATTACAAGCAGAAAAAAATTCCTCCGCATTTTCTCGACCTGCATTAAGACCGGTTTGTAGAGATATAGGTGCCTGCAACTCCTGCATATCTATGTTAGGAGTGTCCATTATCAGTGGAAAGCTGCTAAATTAATCTCAAGGAGCAAAAACAGGTGTGCTAGGATAATAAAGACAATAAATCTTACAGCGAGGAAAGTGAAAAACCTGCACCACCTGCAAGCGGCAGCAATAGTCAGTGCAAAGCTGAACATGTACAGTGCAGACACATTTTGAACAAATGGCATCTTTTGGAGTCTGATCCAGATTTACTATCAGTGGCCAAAAACAAACCTATAGTATCCTACATGCGTAGTCAGAATATAGGAGACTTAGTCAGTAAACACAGACTCCCAGTGGAATCTAAAAATTGGTTGCAGAAAAACATTCCCTCAGGGAATTTCAGATGCGGATCTTGTTCTTTTGGTAATCTGCACCTCACGACTAATCCCTTGCCTATTGGCCCGATTACACATTTTGTTAAGGATTTCATTACCTGTAGGTCCAAGAATATTGTTTATGTAATTTTTTGTCCTTGTATTTTTTTTTACATAGGGAAGACTATACGTTCTTTAATTTTTAGGATCAGGGAGCATTTACATTTCCTAGAAACCCAAAAGGGCTCCAAAAGATTTATTAAGCATGTTACTGAATTTCATAATGCTAACCCTAAATCATTGAGATTTGCTGGCTTAGAACAGCTTCATTTTCCCAGTAGAGGCGGCAATCTGAATAAGCTGCTGCTTCAAATCGAAACTAAATGGATCATTCGCCTGAATGCTAATGGTCCATTGGGCTTAAATGATCGTCTGGATTTTTCTATGTTTTTATGATTCTGTTCTGATTTGTGTTTTTTTATTTTTCTGATCATGTGTTCTTGCTTAATTTGCATATAAAGGATGTGATGTCATGTTTTGTGTGTAACACAGACCCGTAGAAGCGTCTTCACGCGAAACAGCTGTTGTCTGCTCTTTTCTTCTCCGCTCCCCCTGCTTGCCGGACTTTTTATTCTCATGAAATAAAGATACTGCTTTTAAGGACTGGTGAGTGCAGCTCATTTTTCTTTCTTATGGTTATATTATTAAATAATGCCAACATATCTTTTGTGTACAGCAATGGATAAGTGAAAATAATACAGTTTTATTATATACGGTAGTACGATATATATGAATAGCTAGATGAAAGCTGGAATAAACCGGATGAATTAAACTGGTCACCTCCCACTGTGGGAGATTTTTTATTCGGCTATACATACATATATTTTGTTGGTATATATTGTGTTTCGTATACTTATTACTGTTTTCAACATAGTGAATCTATACTGTTTAGCTAATTAGTTTCAATTCTTTTGCCAGAAACTTCAATATCAGGACTAGAGATGAGCGGTGTTCGACTCGAACTGTTCGCCAATCTCAAATTCGAGCTGTTTTGGGCGGTGTTCGAGCCGTTCGGCGAACACGAACGATTTTAAAAAAATTTGGCTGTTCGAGGTTATGTTCAATAACTGTTCGTGCACCAAAATCATAACTGGATTTTTTCTCAGTAATGCTGAAAAATAATGTTAATATGCAGTTTGAGTGTACAGCGGGGCGGGCGGAGGGGCAGTGGATGGATCTCTGCATAAATAATGAAGATCTCCATTTTTTTTTCTCTTTCCCACATTTACAGTGGGGAGGTGCAATCTGTCAGCCTATAAGCAGTGCACACACGGAGCGAACTGCTTTTTTCACACAAGCAAGGGCATGTGTCATTGGCAGTGTATGTCACATGTCCTTGCCCAATAAGACCAAGCCATTTTCCACGTAGCCACCATTTTCTGACTGCTGTAGCTGCATGTTAGACGGCAACGCTGTTGCTGTGTGCGCTATACCTTGTTAATTTCAAGCCAATTTTCGCACAAATCTACAGATAGCTTGGGAGTAGGGAATAGTTGTGATTGCAGTCCTTTTGAGGACTAGGTTACATAATTTCCTATGACTTTTATCAGGCAGGTCTGTGCTCTTAAATAGATAGGTTGGGAGTAATGACTAATTGTAATTGCAGTCCTTTGGAGGGCTAGGTTACATCAGTTCCTATCACTTATATCAGGCAGGTCTGTGCTCTTAAATAGATAGGTTGGGAGTAAAGACTAATTGTAATTGCAGTCCTTTTGAGGGCTAGGTTACATCAGTTCCTATCACTTTTATCAGGCAGGTCTGTGCTCTTAAATAGATAGGTTGGGAGCAAAGACTAATTGTAATTGCAGTCCTTTTGAGGGCTGGGTTACATCAGTTCCTATCACTTTTTGCCAGGCAGGTCTGTGCCAGTGCTGTGCATGCTTTTTCACAGCATTTGGCTAAATATAGCTATGCAAATCCTTTTTGGCCTCTTGCAGTGTGTGTTAATCAGTGGAGTAGCCTATCTGTGTTGCAAGCTACACCACTTGTGTATAGAATACAATTTTTTTTACTGCACTTAGCCAAGTAAAACCTTTTGGGCATACCATCATTATATTAGTCCATCTATACTAACCTCCACCAGGTTGCAAATTCAAAATAATTTTTATCTGCATCTAGCTCTGAAAAAATATTTGGGCTTGGGCTTGTAGCAGTGTGTGGGACTTGTTCTATTAGTCCATCTATACTAACCTCCAACTGGTTGCAAATTCAAAATAATTTGTATCTGCATCTAGCTCTGAAAAAATATTTGGGCTTGGGCTTGTAGCAGTGTGTGGGACTTGTTCTATTAGTCCATCTATACTAACCTCCACCAGGTTGCAAATTCTAAATAATTTTTATCTGCATCTACCTCTGAAAAAATATTTTGGCTTGGGCTTGTAGCAGTGTGTGGGACTTGTTCTATTGGTCCATCTATACTAACATTCACCAGGTTGCAAATTCAAAATAATTTTTATCTGCATCTAGCTCTGAAAAAATATTTGGGCTTGGGCTTGTAGCAGTGTGTGGGACTTGTTCTATTAGTCCATCTATACTAACCTCCACCAGGTTGCAAATTCAAAATAATTTTTATCTGCATCTAGCTCTGAAAAAATATTTGGGCTTGGGCTTGTAGCAGTGTGTGGGACTGGTTCTATTAGTCCATCTATACTATTCTCCACCAGGTTGCAAATTCAAAATAATTTTTATCTGCATCTTGCTCTGAAAAAATATTTGGGCTTGGGCTTGTAGCAGTGTGTGGGACTTGCAAGCTACACCACCTGTGTAAAGAATATACATTTTTTACTGCACTTAGCAAAGTAAAACCTTTTGGACATAGAATCATTTTATTATTCCATCTATACTAACTAGAGATGAGCGTTGTTCTACTCGAACTGTTCGCCAATCTCAAATTCGAGCTGTTTTGGGCGGTGTTCGAGCCGGTCGGCGAACACGAACAATTTGAGAAAAATTCGGCTGTTCGAGGTTATGTTCGATAACTGTTCGTGCACCAAAATCATAACTGGATTTTTTCTCTGTAATGATGAAAATTAATGTTAATACGCAGTTTGAGTGTACAGCGGGGCGGGGGGAGGGGCAGGGGATTGATCTCTGCAGGAACAATGAAGATCTCCATTTTTTTTTCTCTTTCCCGCATTTGCAGTGGGGAGGTGCAATCTGTCAGCCTATCAGCAGCGCACACACGGAGCGAAGTGCTTTTTTTCACACAAGCAAGGGCATGTGTGATTGGCAGTGTATGTCACATGTCCTTGCCCTATAAGACCAAGCCATTTTCCCCGTCGCCACCATTTTCTCACTGCTGCAGCTGCGTGTTAGACGGCACCGCTGTTGCTGTGTGCGCTATACCTTGTTAATTTCAAGCCAATTTTCGCACAAATATACAGATAGCTTGGGAGTAGGGAATAGTTGTGATTGCAGTCCTTTTAAGGACTAGGTTACAGCATTTCCTACGACTTTTATCAAGCAGGTCTGTGCTCTTAAATAGATAGATTGTGGGAGTAAAGACTAATTGTAATTTGAGTCCTTTTCAGGACTAGGTTACATCAGTTCCTATCAGTTTTTGCCAGGCAGGTCTGTGCCAGTGCTGTGCAAGTTTTTTTCACAGCATTTGGCTGAATCTAGCAAAGCTAATCCTCTTTGGCCTATTGCAGAGTGTGTTAGTCAGTGGAGTAGCCTATCTGTGTTGCAAGATATACCACCTGTGTATAGAATACCAATTTTTTTACTGCACCTAGTGAAGTAAAATCTTTTGGGCATAGCATCATTCTATTAGTCCATCTATACTGACCTCCATCAGGTTGCAAATTAAAAATAATTTTTTTCTGCATCTAGCTCTGAAAAAATATTTGGGCTTCTAGCAGTGTGTGGGACTTGGTCTATTAGTCCATCTATACTGACCTCCATCAGGTTGCAAATTGAATAAAAAAATTTTCTGCATCTAGCTCTGAAAAAATATTTGGGCTTCTAGCGGTGTGTGGGACTTGGTCTATTAGTCCATCTATACTGACCTCCATCAGGTTGCAAATTAAAAATAATCTTTTTCTGCATCTAGCTCTGAAAAAATATTTGGGCTTCTAGCAGTGTGTGGGACTTGGTCTATTAGTCCATCTATACTGACCTCCATCAGGTTTCAAATTAAAATAATTTTTTTCTTCATTTAGCTCTGAAAAAATATTTGGGCTTCTAGCAGTGTGTGGGACTTGTTCTATTAGTCCTTCTATACTGACCTCCAGCAGGTTGCAAATTGAATATAATTTTTTTCTGCATCTAGCTCTGAAAAAATATTTGGGCTTCTAGCGGTGTGTGGGACTTGTTCTATTAGTCCTTCTATACTGACCTCCAGCAGGTTGCAAATTGAATATAATTTTTTTCTGCATCTAGCTCTGAAAAAATATTTGGGCTTCTAGCGGTGTGTGGGACTTGGTCTATTAGTCCATCTATACTGACCTCCATCAGGTTGCAAATTAAAAATAATTTTTTTCTGCATCTAGCTCTGAAAAAATATTTGGGCTTCTAGCAGTGTGTGGGACTTGGTCTATTAGTCCATCTATACTGACCTCCATCAGGTTGCAAATTAAAAATAATTTTTTTCTTCATTTATTTCTGAAAAAATATTTGGGCTTCTAGCAGCGTGTGGGACTTGTTCTATTAGTCCATCTATACTGACCTCCATCAGGTTGCAAATTAAAAATAATTTTTTTCTGCATCTAGCTCTGAAAAATTATTTGGGCTTCTAGCAGTGTGTGGGACTTGGTCTATTAGTCCATCTATACTGACCTCCATCAGGTTGCAAATTAAAAATAATTTTTTTCTTCATTTAGCTCTGAAAAAATATTTGGGCTTCTAGCAGTGTGTGGGACTTGTTCTATTAGTCCTTCTATACTGACCTCCAGCAGGTTGCAAATTGAATATAATTTTTTTCTGCATCTAGCTCTGAAAAAATATTTGGGCTTCTAGCGGTGTGTGGGACTTGGTCTATTAGTCCATCTATACTGACCTCCATCAGGTTGCAAATTAAAAATATTTTTTTTCTGCATCTAGCTCTGAAAAAATATTTGGGCTTCTAGCAGTGTGTGGGACTTGGTCTATTAGTCCATCTATACTGACCTCCATCAGGTTGCAAATTGAATAAAAAAATTTTCTGCATCTAGCTCTGAAAAAATATTTGGGCTTCTAGCGGTGTGTGGGACTTGGTCTATTAGTCCATCTATACTGACCTCCATCAGGTTGCAAATTAAAAATAATTTTTTTCTGCATCTAACCCAGCCAATAGTTTTGGCCTAATACCACAGTTTGGCCATTCAGCTCTGCTCGGTTACCATCCATTGTTTTTTTGTGCAAACAACTCCAGAGTTGTGAATTAGTTAACCACCAAAATGAGTGGAAAAAGGCCTGCTGCTGGTGGAAAGGGGAATAGTCGTGTTGGGAAGGGGAAAAAAGGTTGTGTCCGTGGGGTAGGTGCAGAAGAAAGACCATCTTCCAGCCAAACTAAAATGTCTACTTCTTTTAGCGGACAATGTGATAAGATCCCTTTCTTACGGCCACGCCAATCGCTACAAATTCCAGATGAGGCACAAAAACAGCAGGTGCTTCAACGGATATCAAGTGCTCCTTTAAGTGGGCTCTCCTCCACATCAACTTCAACATCACAAATACTCCAGTCCTCAAAGGTGTCACCCAAATCGCACTTGCTTCCTCACAGCTCCCAAATCTCCAGCTGCCCGTCTGAGTATGAGGTAGAACAGATGGTTGAGTCTGCAGAGCTGTTTACTCATACTATAGCCTGGGAATCAGAGGTCGACTCCAGCGCTTCTGTGAATCCAGACGAGGAAATGATCTGCACTGATGCCCAGAATCTTTATGAGTCGGATCCAGGACCAGACGCAGAAGGTTCTGACCATAATGTAGACCCTCATTCCCAAACTGTAACTCCTGTTGGTGGAGACAATGAGGAAGACGATGATAAGACTCAAATACCTGATTGGAGCGACAACTTTAGTTTTTTGTCAGGGCAGGAACAGGTTGGCTCTGAGGACGACGGGTGTGATAACGCACAGGGTGATGATGATGAGGTCGGAGATCCCACTTACTGTCAACCCACAGTCAGCCAAGAGATGAGGTCAGCAGAGGAGGTGGAGGAAGATGCTAGTGACGACGAGGTCAGGTTGCGCCTTCCTGGACAGAGACGTAGTACTGGAAGCACGTCAACAACTGCATCCTCAAACACAACTCTGCCTCTCACCACAAGTCGTGGTGTCTCTTCAGGTCGCATGGGTGCTAAGCCTTGCATAGCCTGGGCATTTTTTCAGATCGATAAAGATGACCCAACTCGTGTTATCTGTAACATTTGTCAGCAAAAGCTAAGTAGAGGCCAAAAAATACATTTTTTGAGTACTTCATGCATGAACCGGCACATGGACATGAAGCATAAGTTGCAGTGGGAAGCTCAGTGTGCTACAATGCGGCCTAGCCGGCCGGGCCAACCACCGTCTGCCATATCTTGTGCATCCGCGGCCTCTTCATCCTCTGTGACTGGGGGGACAGCAGTCACACCTGTTTTGGGGCGCAGACCTGCCACCTCTTTACCCGCAACAGCCAGCGTGATTGGCAGGTCATCATTTTCTTTGGAGGTGGTAACACCAGCTGGTCTTGAGCGCTGTCCGACATCGATAGCACCACCTTTGGATCAAGGCAACCTAACATGTCCGCCTGCATCTTCCTCACAGACCGGCAGTTTGCCGGGGACACCCTTATCAACCCCGTCTAAGCACAATAGCCAGCCCTCGGTCCCTCAGATGTGGACAAGTAAAAGACCATTTCCTCCTAGCCATGAGAAAGCTAAGAGGTTGAATTTCACCATCTGCAAGCTCTTGGCTACAGAAATGCTGCCTTAACGCCTGGTGGACACAGAGGATTTTCGAGACCTTATGTCCGTCGCAGTGCCCCAGTACCAGATGCCCAGTCGGCACTACTTCTCAAAGAAAGGTGTGCCTGCGCTCCACCAGCATGTCGCACACAACATCACCGCTTCTTTGAGAAACTCTGTGTGTGACAGGGTGCATTTCACCACAGACACTTGGACGAGTAGGCATGGACAGGGGCGTTACATGTCGCTGACTGGGCACTGGGTAACTATGGTGACAGCAGGACAAGGGGCTGCTGTCCAAGTCTTGCCGTCCCCACGAGTTGTGCGTCAATCCTCTTTATGTCAAAGTTCCTCCACTGCTTCTGCCTCCTCAACCTCCTCTCGGTCTTCCACCTGCACCCAAAGCCTGTCTGGTCATGCCACAAGCTTTCTAACTGCGCAGAAGGGATCCTGCACACCTCCTTACTATGCTGGCAGTAGGGCTCAACGTCATCAGGCGGTTTTTACATTGAAATGTCTGGGAAATGTGAGTCACACAGCTGAGGAGTTGTGGTCAGCTCTGGCGAACCAATTTCATGAATGGTTGTCTCCACTGGACCTGAAACCAGGGAAGGCCGTGTGCGACAATGCTGCAAACCTGGGTGCGGCCCTTCGCCGGGGCAATGTCACACACGTGCCTTGTATGGCTCACGTCTTGAACCTGGTTGTCCAGCAATTTTTAGCCCACTATCCCAGACTAGATGGCCTTCTGCGGAGGGCACGGTCGCTGTGTGCTCACTTCCGCCGTTCGCATCCCGCAGCTCAGCGACTTACATCTCTACAGAAGTCGTTGGGCCTGCCACTTCACCGGCTAAAATGCGATGTGCCTACCCGGTGGAATTCAACTCTGCACATGTTGCAGCGACTGTGGCAGCACCGACAAGCCCTGGTGCAATACGTTCTGACGTATAGCCTGGGCCAACGAGATTCAGAGGTGGGGCAAATCACGCTGGAGGAGTGGTCTCAGATCAGGGACCTATGCACCCTTCTGCACAGTTTTGAAATGGCGACGAAGATGTTTAGTGCTGACGATGCCATTATCAGCATGACTATTCCGGTGATTTACATGCTGGAGCACATGTTAAACAGAATTCGGAGTCAGGTGGTGGCACAAGAGGAGGTGGAGGAAGTAGAGGAGGAGGAGTTGTATGCGGAAGGGCTAACATCTGCAAGGTCCAGACGGTCGGCAGCACCAAGGCGGCAGGCATGTGAGGGTGGGGGAGATGATTTTACCAGGGCGCATGGTAGCAGCCAAACTAGTGAGGAAGGTGCAGGAGCCCAGGAAGAAGTGGAGGACGAACTGATGGAAGACTCATCAGATGAGGGAGACCTTGATCACATTTCTGTTGTGCGAGGTTGGGGGGAGAGGACAGAGGAAGGAAGCATGATTGTTACCTCGCCACCAACACAACAGGGACTTGGTGCTCCTGGATGCGCAACACACATGAGTGAGTTCTTGCTGCACTACCTGCAACATGACCCTCGAATTGTGAGAATTAGAAATAATCCTGACTACTGGGTTGCCACACTGTTAGATCCCCGGTACAAAAGTAAATTTGCAGAAATTATTCCTGCCATAGAAAGGGATGCACGCATGCAGGAGTATCAGCAGAGACTGTTGCAGAATCTTACATGTGCTTTTCCACAAAATACCAGTGGTGCACGTAGTGAATCTCACAGTTCCAACTTGCCAACCGTGGGACCGTCAAGTGTTCAGCACTCAAACCGTAACAGAACCACAGTATCTGCTGGTAACATCAATTTTGCGGAATCATTTCACCACTTTTTTAGCCCATCCTTTGCAAGGCCACAGGAGACAAGAAGTCTGACACATAGTCAACGCCTAGAGATGATGGTACAGGAGTATCTCCAAGTAAACATTGAAGCCACGACTGTGTCACTGGACCCTTGCTCTTTTTGGGCTTCCAATCTGGATAAATGGCCGGAGCTAGCCACTTACGCCTTGGAGATCTTGTCGTGCCCCGCAGCCAGCGTTCTGTCTGAACGTGTGTTCAGCGCTGCTGGTGGTGTGCTGACAGATAAGCGCACGCGGCTCTCCACTGATAATGTAGGCAGACTCAAGTTCATAAAGATGAACAAATCATGGATCCGAAACGACTTTTCTACCCCTGTGTCATCCTGGGGAGAGTAAAAGCTTGATGATTGGTTAAAATCACCCTGCCAACCGTTTTAAGCTTTCAAATTACTAATCATGTTTATCTGTATCTTGACTGGAAAATAATTTGGGCTTTGTAGCAGTGTGCAGCACTGATCCTATTAGGCCATCTATAATAAGCTTCACCAGATTTAAAATTAAAAATAATTTTTAGCTGCATCTAGCCCGGAAAATAATTTTGGGGCTCCGAGATGCGCAAGACACATAAGTGCCTTCTTGCTGCACTACCTGCAGCATGACCCTCATATTGTCAGAATTCGAAGTAATCATGACTACTGGGTTGCCACACTCTTAGATCCCCCAAACTTTTCGATCAACCTTTTCATTTTAATAAAGACCAAAAAAATGGTCATTTTTGAAATTATAAGCATTAGCAGGTTGTTAGAAACTGAAATCAAACAGTTTTCAACTCAAAACTTTATTCTAGGTGATGTTACATTTTCACATAGGACCCCTTGATCGAAAGGAGCTTCTGAACTCTCTCGTCCATTGAATTTGTCAGGTTTTGGATGGTTTCTGCTTCAATTGTTTTGCATGAGGACAGAATACCCTCCCAGAGCTGTTGCTTAGATGTGAACTGCCTCCCGCCATCATAGACACTCCTTTTAATGATGCTCCAAAGGTTCTGAATGGGGTAGAGGTCAGGGGAGCATGGGGGTCACACCATAAGTTTGTCCCCTTTTATGCCCATATCAGCCAGAGATGCAGATGTTTTATGTGCAGCATGAGATGGTGCATTATCATGCAGAAAAATGATCTTGCTGTGAAATACACGGTTCTTCTTCTTGAACCATGGCAGGAAGTGCTGTTTGAGAAAATCCACATACATTATGGAGTTCATCTTTAGCGCCTTCAGGGATCCTAAAGGGGCCGACAATCTCTCTCCCCATGATTCCAGCCGAAAACATTACTCCACCTCCTCCTTGTTGGCGCTGTAGCCGTGTTTGCGTGGGGTGTCCATCAACCAGCCATCCTCCACTCCATTCATCTGGACCATCGAGCGCTGCACGGCACTCATCCGTGAACAAAACAGTTTTGAAATCAGTCTTCATGTAATGTTTGGCCCACTGGAGCCGTTTCTGCTTGTGTGAAGTGGATAGAGGAGGTCGACAGGATGGCGTATGCACAGCTGCAAACCTCTGAAGGACCCTGCATCTTGTTGTTCGGGGGACGTTGGAGGCACAAGCAGCATCAAAAACTTGTCTGCTGCTATGACAAGGCTTTTTTGCCGCTGCTCTTTCAACCTGACGTAATTGCCTGTAGGAAAGAGTCCTCAATTTGCCCTTATCAGCACGCACACGTGTGTACTGTGAATCAGCTACATACTTCTTGATTGCCAAGACACTTCATCCTGATCATCGCACAATGTTGATTGTAGTCATGCCTTGACCTAAACACTCCACAATTTGTTGCTTCTCAGCAGCCGACACATCCTTTTTCTTTCCCATTTTGGCAGAAAATGTAGGCTGCTTAATAATGTGAGAGAGCCTTCTTAAGTAGTCTTGCCTTTCATTGGACACACCTGCCAAACTAATTAGCACAGGTGTCTGCAATTGCTTACAGTGATATAAAGAGCCCTGACACACATCACCATCAATGAGTTTAACTGACAAACAAACAAATTCTTCCCTTATCACTCCTAAACACTTTTTGCATAATAATTTGGAACGCGGTGTACATGTGCTTTTCCACAAAACACCAGTGGTTCACGTAGTGAATCTTACAGTTCTAACTTGCCAACCGTGGTCTGTATGGAATTGTTCAATAAAGGGCCCAAAATTAAGATAACATAGATGGGAGAGGTCTCTATGAATAGGAATTCCTAAGTATTTGATACCCTGTGAGGGCCAGGCAAAGGGAAAGTTGGACTGGATGGAATCCTATATGGATTTAGGGAGGGAGACATCGAGGGCCTCAGACTTCGCTGCATTGATTTTAAAATTTTACCATGTAACAAAGTGATCTATTTCAGCCATAACAGCAGGGATGGATATATGTGATTGAGTGATATATACTAGGACATCATCAGCAAATAGAGAGCACTTGTACTCGGTGCCTCCCACCTCAATCCACCTAATATTGGGGTTATGGCGAATTGATGAGAGCAGGTGCTCCGTCACTAGGATGTATAAGAGAGGGGACAGAGGACATCCCTGCCTTGTCCCATTGGTGATTGTGAAAGGTGATGAAAATGTTCTGACGCACCCCCTGGGCCTTGGGACACCCGGAGCCGGACCCTTTTTGGTGGATGCTGGTGGTTGTAGTCTTCGTGGCGGCGATCCGGTTCCGTGGCTCAGGGCGGTCAAACCAGTGGCGGAACTATTTATGTGGTTTTGATGTTTAAATGTCCGACTACGCCACCCGTGGATTGCGGTCAGAGTGAACCGCCGCTACAGGGCAGACCGCTAAGGCTGGTGTTGTGGGTGCAGCAGAGCGTAGCATAACTCCCCACGGGAGGAGTATAGCCTCAGGGCAGTGTATGCGGAGGATGGGGGTGATGGTGCAGGGCAGCAGCAGTAACGACACGGAGTCAGTGATGCAGTTCAGGGCCTTTACTCACAGTTCTTATTATCCAGACCACGTCTGCAGGTAACGGCTGCCCACGTCGTACTGTGCTCACCAGGTGAGGGGCTCAGACAACTCCCAGATAACTTTGGAGCGCTTCACAGGACCCCCTTTGTGTGTCCTTTGTCTGGCCTTTCTTACCAACACTTCTGTCCGGCTGCCTCGGGCCTCCTCTTGGTAAACTTGGCGCCAGTTTCCCTGACCCTATGTGGTGCCTTCCTAGCGGGTGGAGCAAGGGGCTGCGCCACATAAAATGTCAGAGCCTCCGGTTTCTAGCTGAGGGTCGTTTCCTGCCTCCACTAGTTCGGGGACCGGTCTCCCCCTTTGGCCTGACCCCTCCACGCAGGTGGATTCGGGCGTGCGGTGGCGACTCGCCCGTCCGCACCCCTGGGATCCCTTCATTCCTCGTTCCTGGAGCCTTCTCCGCTCCTCTTCCTTCCTTCTCCCTCTTGCAGGCCTGGGCCTCTGTTACTAGGCCCGCCTCCGGAGCAGAGCTCATGCAGAGCCCCTGCTCCCTGCCACTTCTGCTCAGACTTCTCTGCACTGAACTAAGATGGTGCCCACCTTTTATACTCCCTTCTCAATGCACCCAGGAACTGCTTCCTCCCTGCTCCTGCACTGCAGGGTTCCCCTTCCTCAGTGTTCCCTCCCCCCACTCCAGCCAGGGACAGGGACTGTCGTGCCCATCTCAGGGGCATATTGGTCGCCCTGCCCCACGGCAATGTGGTGTAATGCATGCAGGTGTCGGGTCCTGATCCACACTCCATCCTTATCTGAGAGTGAGATATCACACCTCTGGGTGAGGTGCAATACGTCTGTAGCAACCGAGCCCTCGGTGCTACAGTTCCATTTATCTTCAGCCTAGGTGACGTATTGTGATACAGGGCCGTGATTTTGGCTATAAAAGGGTCCCCTAGACCCCTACCCCAAGCTTTTTAAGAGAATCATATATGGCGTGCCAGGAGACTCTATGGAATGCTTTCTCAGCATCCAACGAGAGTATCTACTTACAAATTTTTAACTGCATCTAGCCCAGGAAATACTTTGTGCCTAGTAGCAGTGTCTGCTAGTCAGCGGATTATCCCGGCTGTTAAGCAAGCTACACCACCTGTAGTTTGGACACTTAATTTTTTCAAAGGAAATGCTTCGGGACCACGGGATACTCAGTGAAGAGCATCAGGAGGCACCCCAAGGCATAGGGGCTGGGACTGGCACTAGGATGCCTTGCGGTGGACAGCCGAGCTCGATCCTTACAAAAGCTTTTTAACTGCAGCAGCTTTAGTGGACGCTACTGGAGCTGGAATTACGCGGCTGCTGGCATGAGACTTGCCCTCCAATAGATCCTTGTAAATGGATTTAAAGTGTATTCATTCAAATTAGAGGGACAATTTAAATTAAAAAGCTTAGAGCTGCCTCCACCACAGGGGGGCTCTCTCGACCCACCAGCGGACAGGCACCAGTATTGGGAGAGGGGGGCTGGCCGTCAGGGTTCACCGCGGCTCTGGCACAAACCCGGCGACACGGAGGTGGCACGGGCAGGAGCGGACTGGCCGTCTCGGCTTCTCACTTTTTGGATTTTAGAAGGGCATGACATGCCTATATCTGTGTCTCCCCCTCCTTTTACTCCTCCACCTCTTTTCTTTTCGCATGACTATATGTACTTGTCACTTTTCCATGTGTTAGTTGTGTCTTCTGAGCAGTTTGTCAGCTTTTGGACACCTTTGAAGGTGTTTTCTATGTGTTTCTATGTGTTTTTGTTTGCCTGCCATTGGTTTTAACGGTGTTCGAAGGTGTTCGACGAACAGTTCGACGAACAGTTCGGCGAACACACGGGTGTTCGACGAACCGAACCGAACTCGAACACTACGGGGGTGGCTCAACACTAATACTAACCTCCACCAGGTTGCAAATTCAAAATAATTTTTATCTGCATCTAGCTCTGAAAAAATATTTGGGCTTAGGCTTGTAGCAGTGTGTGGGACTTGTTCTATTAGTCCATCTATACTAACCTCCAGCAGGTTGCAAATTCAAAATAATTTTTATCTGCATCTAGCTCTGAAAAAGTATTTGGGCTTGGGCTTGTAGCAGTGTGTGGGACTTGTTCTATTAGTCCATCTATACTAACCTCCACCAGGTTGCAAATTCAAAATAATTTTTATCTGCATCTAGCTCTGAAAAAATATTTGGGCTTGGGCTTGTAGCAGTTTGTGGGACTTGTTCTATTACTCCATCTATACTAACCTCCACCAGGTTTCAAATTCAAAATAATTTTTATCTGCATCTAGCTCTGACAAAATATTTGGGCTTGGGCTTGTAGCAGTGTGTGGGACTTGTTCTATTAGTCCATCTATACTAACCTCCACCTGGTTGCAAATTCTAAATAATTTTTATCTGCATCTAGCTCTGAAAAAATATTTGGGCTTGGGCTTGTAGCAGTGTGTGGGACTTGTTCTATTAGTCCATCTATACTAACATCCACCAGGTTGCAAATTCAAAATTATTTTTATCTGCATCTAGCTCTAAAAAAATATTTGGGCTTGGGCTTGTAGCAGTGTGTGGGACTTGTTCAATTAGTCCATCTATACTAACATTCACCAGGTTGCAAATTCAAAATAATTTTTATCTGCATCTAGCTCTGAAAAAATAATTGGGCTAGGGCTTGTAGCAGTGTGTGGGACTTGTTCTATTAGTCCATCTATACTAACCTCCACAGGTTGCAAAGTCAAAATAATTTTTATCTGCATCTAGCTCTGAAAAAATATTTAGGCTTGGGCTTGTAGCAGTGTGTGGCACTGGTTCTATTAGTCCATCTATACTTACCTCCACCAGGTTGCAAATTCAAAATAATTTTTATCTGCATCTAGCTCTGAAAAAATATTTGGGCTTGGGCTTGTAGCAGTGTGTGGGACATGCAAGCTACACCACCTGTGTAAAGATTACACATTTTTTACTGCACTTAGCAAAGTAAAACCTTTTGGACATAGAATCATTCTATTAGTCCATCTATACTAACCTCCACCAGGTTGCAAATTCAAAATAATTTTTATCTGCATCTAGCTCTGAAAAAATATTTGGGCTTGGGCTTGTAGCAGTGTGTGGGACTTGTTCTATTAGTCCATCTATACTAACCTCCACCAGGTTGCAAATTCAAAATAATTTTTATCTGCATCTAGCTCTGAAAAAATATTTGGGCTTGGGCTTGTAGCAGTGTGTGGGACTTGTTCTATTAGTCCATCTATACTAACCTCCACCAGGTTGCAAATTCAAAATAATTTTTATCTGCATCTAGCTCTGAAAAAATATTTGGGCTTGGGCTTGTAGCAGTGTGTGGGACTTGTTCTATTAGTCCATCTATACTAACCTCCACCAGGTTTCAAATTCAAAATAATTTTTATCTGCATCTAGCTCTGAAAAAATATTTGGGCTTGGGCTTGTAGCAGTGTGTGGGACTTGTTCTATTAGTCCATCTATACTAACATCCACTAGGTTGCAAATTCAAAATAATTTTTATCTGCATCTAGCTCTGAAAAAATATTTGGGCTTGGGCTTATAGCAGTGTGTGGGACTTGTTCTATTAGTCCATCTATACTAACCTCCACCCGGTTTCAAATTCAAAATAATTTTTATCTGTATCTAGCTCTGAAAAAATATTTGGGCTTGGGCTTGTAGCAGTGTGTGGGACTTGTTTTAGTAGTCCATCTATACTAACCTCCACCAGGTTGCAAATTCAAAATAATTTTTAACTGCATCTAGCTCTGAAAAAATATTTGAGCCTGGGCTTGTAGCAGTGTGTGGGACTTGTTCTATTAGTCCATCTATACTAACCTCCACCAGGTTGCAAATTCAAAATAATTTTTATCTGCATCTGGCTCTGAAAAAATATTTGGGCTTGGGCTTGTAGCAGTGTGTGGGACTTGTTCTATTAGTCCATCTATACTAACCTCCACCAGGTTGCAAATTCAAAATAATTTTTATCTGCATCTAGCTCTGAAAAAATATTTGGGTTTGGGCTTGTAGCAGTGTATGGGGCTTGTTCTATTAGTCCATCTATACTAACCTCCACCAGGTTGCAAATTCAAAATAATTTTTATCTGCATCTAGCTCTGAAAAAATATTTGGGCTTGGGCTTGTTGCAGTGTGTGGGACTTGTTCTATTAGTCCATCTATACTAACCTCCACCAGGTTGCAAACTCAAAATAATTTTTATCTGCATCTAGCTCTGAAAAAATATTTGGGCTTGGGCTTGTAGCAGTGTGTGGGACTTGTTCTTTTAGTCCATTTGTACTAACCTCCACCAGGTTTCAAATTCAAAATAATTTTTATCTGCATCTAGCTCTGAAAAAGTATTTGGGCTTGGGCTTGTAGCAGTCTGTGGGACTTGTTCTATTAGTCCATCTATACTAACCTCCAACAGGTTGCAAATTCAAAATAATTTTTATCTGCATCTAGCTCTGAAAAAATATTTGGGCTTGGGCTTGTAGCAGTGTGTGGGACTTGTTCTATTAGTCCATCTATACTAAGCTCCACCACCTGTGTATGTAATAAAATTGTTTTACTGCATCTAACCCAGCCAATACTTTTGGGCTAATACCACAGTTTGGCCACTCAGCTCTGCTTGGTTCCCATCCATTGTTTTTTGTGCAAACAACTCCAGAGCTGTCAATTAGTTAACCACCATAATGAGTGGAAAAAGGCCTGCTGCTGGTGGAAAGGGGAATACGCATGTTGGGAAGGGAAAAAAAGGTTCTGTCCGTGGGGTAGGTGTTAAAGCAATAGTAACATCTGCAGAAGAAAGACCATCTTCCAGCCAAACTAAGATGTCTACTTCTTTTAGCGGAAAATGTGATAAGATCCCTTTCTTACGTCCACGCCAATCGCTACAAATTCCACATGAGGCACAAAAACAGCAGGTGGTTCAACGGATATCAAGTGCTCCTTTAAGTGGGCTCTCCTCCACCTCAACTTCAACATCACAAATACTCCAGTCCTCAGAGGTGTCACCCCAATCGCACTTGCTTCCTCACAGCTCCCAAGTCTCCAGCTGCCCGTCTGAGTATGGGGCAGAACAGATGGTTGAGTCTGCAGAGCTGTTTACTCATACTATAGCCTGGGAATCAGAGGTCGGCTCCAGAGCTTCTGTGAATCCAGACAAGGAAATGATCTGCACTGATACCCAGAATCTTTATGAGTCGGATCCAGGACCAGACGCAGAAGGTTCTGACCATAATGTAGACCCTCATTCCCAAACTGTAACTCCTGTTGGTGGAGACAATGAGAAAGACGATGATGAGACTCAAATACCTGATTGGAGCGACAACTTTAGTTTTTTGTCAGGGCAGGAAGAGGTTGGCTCTGAGGACGATGGGTGTGATAACACACAGGGTGATGATGTCGAGGTTGGAGATCCCACTTACTGTCAACCCACAGTCAGCCAAGAGATGAGGTCAGCAGAGGAGGTGGAGGAGGATGCTAGTGATGACGAGGTCAGGTTGCACCTTCCAGGACAGAGACGTAGTACTGGAATCACGTCAACAACTGCATCCTCAAATACAACTCTGCCTCTGACCACATATCGTGGTGGCTCTTCAGGTCGCATGGGTGCTAAGCCTTGCATAGCCTGGGTATTTTTTCTGATCGATAAGGATGACCCAACTCGTGTTATCTGTAACATTTGTCAGCAAAAGCTAAGTAGAGGCCAAAAAATACATAGTTTGAGTACTTCATGCATGAATCGGCACATGGATATGAAGCATAAGTTGCAAGGGGAAGCTCACTGTGCTACAATGCGGCCTAGAAGGCTGGGCCCACCACCGACTGCCACTTCTTGTGCATCCGTGGCCTCTTCATCGTCTGTGACTGGGGGACAGCAGTCACACCTGTTTTGGGACGCACACCTGCCACCTCTTTACCCGCAACAGCCAGCGAGATTGGCAAGTCATCATTTTCTTTGGAGGTGGAAACACCAGCTGGTGTTCAGCGCTGTCCGACATCGATAGCACCATCTTTGGATCAAGGCAACCTAACATATCCGCCTGCATCTTCCTCACAGACCGGCAGTTTGCCGGGGACACCCTTCTCAACCCCGTCTAAGCACAAGTGCCAGCCCTCGGTCCCTCAGATGTGGACAAGTAAAAGACCATTTCCTCCTAGCCAAGAGAAAACTAAGACGTCGAATTTCACCATCTGCAAGCTCTTGCCTACAGAGATGCTGCCTTTCCGCCTGGTGGACACAGAGGATTTTTGAGACCTTATGTCCGTCGCAGTGCCCCAGTACCAGATGCCCAGTCGGCACTACTTCTCAAAGAAAGGTGTGCCTGCGCTCCACCAGCATGTTGCACACAACATCACTGCTTCTTTGAGAAACTCTTTGTGTGACAGGGTGCATTTCACCACAGACACTTGAATGAGTATGCATGGACAGGGGTGTTATATGTCGCTGACTGGGCACTGGGTAACTATGGTGACAGCAGGACAAGGGACTGCTGTCCAAGTCTTGCCGTCCCCATGAGTTGTGCGTAAATCCTCTTTATCTCAAAGTTCCTCCACTGCATCTGCCTCCTCAACCCCCTCTCGGTCCTCCACCTGCACCAAAAGCCTGTCTGGTCATGCCACAAGCTTTCTAACTGTGCAGAAGGATTCCTGCACACCTCCTTACTATGCTGGCAGCAGGGCTCAACGTCATCAGGCGGTTTTCACTTTGAAATGTCTGGGAAATGTGAGTCACACAGCTGAGGAGTCGTGGTCAGCTCTGGAAAACCAGTTTCATGAATGGTTTTCTCCACTGGACTTGAAACCAGGGAAGGCCGTGTGCGACAATGCTGCAAACCTGGGTGCGGCCCTTCGCTGGGGCAATGTCACACACGTGCCTTGCATGGCTCACGTGTTGAACTTGGTTGTCCAGCAATTTTTAGCCCACTATCCCGGACTAGATGGCCTTCTGCAGAGGGCACGGTCACTGTGTGCTCACTTCTGCTGCTCGCATCCCGCAGCTCAGCAACTTACATCTCTACAGAAGTCGTTGGGCCTGCCACTTCACCGGCTAAAATGCGATGTGCCTACCCGGTGGAATTCAACTCTGCACATGTTGCAGCGACTGTGGCAGCACCGACAAGCCCTGGTGCAATACGTTCTGATGTATAGCCTGGGCCATCGAGATCCAGAGGTGGGGAAAATCACGCTGGAGGAATGGTCTCAGATCAGGGACCTATGCACCCTTCTGCACAGTTTGAAATGGTGACAAAGATGTTTAGTGCTGACGATGCCATTATCAGCATGACTATTCTGGTGATTTACATGCTGGAGCACATGTTTAACAGAATTCGGAGTCAGGTGGTGGCACAAGAGGAGGTGGAGGAAGTAGAGGAGGAGGAGTTGTATGCGGAAGGGCTAACAACTGCAAGGTCCAGACGGTCGGCAGCACCAAGGCGGCAGGCATGTGAGAGTGGGCGAGATGGTTTTACCAGGGTGCATGGTTGCAGCCAAACTAGTGAGGAAGGTGCAGGAGCCCAGGAAGAAGTGGAGGACAAACTGATGGAAGACTCATCAGATGAGGGAGACCTTGATCACATTTCTGTTATGCGAGGTTGGGGGGAGAGGGCAGAGGAAGGAAGCATGATTGTTACCTCGCCACCAACACAACAGGGAATTGGTGCTCCTGGATGCGCAAGACACATGAGTGCCTTCTTGCTGCACTACCTCCAACATGACCATCGAATAGTGAGAATTAGAAATAATCCTAACTACTGGGTTGCCACACTCTTAGATCCTGGGTACAAATGTAAATTTGCAGAAATTATTCCTACCATAGAAAGAGATGCCCGCATGCAGGAGTATCAGCAGAGACTGTTGCAGAATCTTACATGTGCTTTTCCCCAAAACATTAGTGGTGCACGTAGTGAATCTCACAGTTCCAACTTGCCAACCTTAGGACCGTCGAGTGTTCAGCACTAAAAACGTAACAGAAACACAGTATCTGCGGGTAACATCAATTTTGCGGAATCATTTCACCACTTTTTTAGCCCATCCTTTGCAAGGCCACAGGAGACAAGAAGTCTGACACATAGTCAACGCCTAGAGACGATGGTACAGGAGTATCTCCAAGTAAACATTGAAGCCATGACTGTGTCACAGGACCCTTGCTCTTTTGGGGCTTCCAATCTGGATAAATGGCCGGAGCTCGCCACTTACGCCTTGGAGATCTTGTCATGCCCCGCAGCCAGCGTTCTGTCTGAAAGTGTGTTCAGCGCTGCTGGTGGTGTGCTGACAGATAAGCGCACGCCGCTCTCCACTGATAATGTAGACAGACTCACGTTCATAAAAATGAACAAATCATGAATCCAAAACGACTTTTCTACCCCTGTGTCATCCTGGGGAGAGTAAAAGCTTGATGATTTGTTAAAATCACCTCACCAACCGTTTTAAGCTTTCAAATTACTAATCATGTTTATCTGTATCTTGGCTGGAAAATAATTTGGGCCTTGTAGCAGTGTGCAGTACTGATTCTATTAGCCCATCTATACTAAACTCCATCAGATTTAAAATTACTAATCATGCTTATCTGTATCTTGGCTGGAAAATAATTTGGGCCTTGTACAAGTGTGCAGTACTGATTCTATTAGGCCATCTATACTTAACTCCACCAGATTTAAAATTACTAATCATGTTTATCTGTATCTTGGCTGTATAATAATTTGGGCCTTGTAGCAGTTTGCAGTACTGATTCTATTAGGCCATCTATACTAAGCTCCACCAGCTTTCAAATTAATAATAATTTTTAGTTGCATCTAGCCCGGAAAATAATTTTGGGGCTCCTAGATGCGCAAGACACATGAGTGCCTTCTTGCTACACTACCTGCAACATGACCCTCAGATTGTCAGAATTTGAAATAATCCTGACTACAGGGTTGCCACACTCTTAGATCCCCCACACTCTTCGATCAACCTTTTCATTTTAATAAAGAACAAAAAAATGGTAATTTTTGAAATTATAAGCATTAGCAGGTTATTAGAAATTGAAATCAAACAGTTTTCAACTCAAAACTTTATTCTAGGTGATGTTACATTTGCACATAGGACCCCTTGTTCGAAAGGAGCTTCTGAACTCTCTCGTCCATTGAATTTGTCAGGTTTTGGATGGTTTCTGCTTCAATTGTTTTGCATGAGGACAGAATACCCTCCCAGAGCTGTTGCTTAGATGTGAACTGCCTCCCGCCATCATAGACACTCCTTTTGATGTTGCTCCAGAGGTTCTCAATGGGGTTGAGGTCAGGGGAGCATGGGGGTCACACCATAGGTTTGTCCCCTTTTATGCCCATATCAGCCAGAGATGCAGATGTGTTATGTGCAGCATGAGACGGTGCATTATCATGCATGAAAGTGATCTTGCTGCGGAATACAAGGTTCTTCTTCTTGAACCATGGCAGGAAGTGCTGTTTGAGAAACTCCACATACATTATGGAGTTCATCTTTACCCCTTCAGGGATCCTAAAGGGGCCGACAATCTCTCTCCCCATGATTCCAGCCCAAAACATTACTCCACCTCCTTCTTGTTGGCACCGTAGCCGTGTTTGCATGGGGTGTCCATCAACCAGCCATCCTCCACTCCATCCATCTGGACCATCGAGTGTTGCACGGCACTCATCGGTGAACAAAACAGTTTTGAAGTCAGTCTTCATGTATTGTTTGGCCCACTGGAGACGTTTCTGCTTGTGTACAGTGGATAGAGGAGGTCGACAGGATGGCTTACACACAGCTGCAAACCTCTGAAGGACCCTGCATCTTGTTGTTCGGGGGACGTTGGAGGCACCAGTTGCTTCAAAAACTTGTCTGCTGCTATGACAAGGCTTTTTTGCCGCTGCTCTTTTAGCCTGACGTAATTGCCTGTAGGAAAGAGTCCTCAATTTGCACTTATCATCACGCACATATGTGTACTGTGACTCAGCTACATACTTCTTGATTGTGTGATGATCAGGATGAAGTTTCTTGGCAATGTTGATTGTAGTCATGCCTTGACCTAAACACTCCACAATTTGTTGCATCTCAGCAGCCGACACATCCTTTTTCTTTCCCATTTTGGCAGAAAATGTAGGCTGCTTAATATTGTGGGACAGCCTTCTTAAGTAGTCTTGCCTTTCATTGGACACACCTGCCAAACTAATTAGCACAGGTGTCTGCAATTGCTTACAGTGATATAAAGAGCCCTGACACACATCATCATCAATGAGTTTAACTGACAAAAAAAAAATTCTTAACTTATCACTCCTAAACACTTTTTGCACAATAATTTGGAACACAGTGTACATGTGCTTTTCCACAAAACACCAGTGGTTCACGTAGTAAATCTTACAGTTCTAACTTGCCAACCGTGGTCTGTATGGAGTTGTTCAATAAAGGGCCCAAAATTAAGATAACATAGACGGGAGAGGTCTCTATGAATAGGAATTCCTAAGTATTTGATACCATGTGAGGGCCAGGCAAAGGTAAAGTTGGACTGGATGGAATCCTGTATGGATTTGGGGAGGGTAAACATCGAGGGCCTCAGACTTCGCTGCATTGATTTTAAAATTTGACCATGTAACAAAGTGATCTATTTCAGCCATAACAGCAGGGATGGATATATGTGATTCAGTGATATATACTAGGACATCATGAGCAAATGCAGAGCACTTGTACTCGGTGCCTCCCACCTCAATCCACCTAATATTGGGGTTATGGCGAATTGATGAGAGCAGGTGCTCCGTCACTAGGATGTATAAGAGACGGGACAGAGGACATCCCTGCCTTGTCCCATTGGTAATTTTGAAAGGTGATGAAAATGTTCCATTTATCTTCAGCCTAGGTGACGTATTGCGATACAGGGCTGTGATTTTGCCTATAAAAGGGTCCCCTAGACCCCAACCCCAAGCTTTTTAAGAGAATAATATATGATGTTCCAGGAGACTCTATGGAATGCTTTCTCAGCATCCAACGAGAATATCTAATTACAAATTTTTAACTGCATCTAGCCCAGGAAATAGTTTGTGCCTAGTAGCAGTGTCTGCTAGTCAGCGGATTATCCCAGCTGTTGAGCAAGCTACACCACCTGTAGTTTGGACAATTAATTTTTTCAAAGGAAATGCTTCGGGCCCCCAGGACACTCAGTGAAGAGCATCGGGGAGGCACCCCAAGGCACAGGGGCTGGGACAAGCGGTAGGACGCCTTGCGGTGGACCGCCAAGCTCGTTCCTTATAAAAGCTTTTTAATAGCAGCAGCTTTAGTGGGCGCTCCTGGAGCTGGAATTACCGCGGCTGCTGGCATGAGACTTGCCCTCCAATAGATCCTTGTAAAAGGATTTAAAGTGTACTCATTCAAATTAGAGAGACAATTTAAATTAAAAAGATTAGACCTGCCTCCACCGCAGGGGGGCTCGCTCGACCCACCAGCGGACAGGCACCAGTATTGGGAGAGGGTCCACCGCTGCTCTGGCACAAACCCGGCGACACGGAGGTCGCATGGCAGGAACAGACTGGCGGTGTCGGCTTCGCACTTTTTTGGTTTTAGAAGGGCATGACATGCCTATATCTGTGTCTCCCCCTCCTTTTACTCCTCCACCTCTTTTCTTTTCACATGACTATATGTACTTGTCACTTTTCCATGTGTTAGTTGTGTCTTCTGAGCAGTTTGTCAGCTTTTGGACACCTTTGAAGTGTTTTCTATGTGTTTTCTATGTGTTTCTATGTGTTTTTGTTTGCCTGCCATTGGTTTTAACGGTGTTCGAAGGTGTTCGACGAACAGTTCGACGAACAGTTTGGCGAACATACGGGTGTTCGACGAACCGAACCGAACTCGAACACTACGGGGGTGGCTCAACAATAGTCAGGACCTTTATTATAACATCTGTAGCATTAAAGAACCACAAAAAGAAAAAAGCCTGTCTCCAACTTGGAAACGAAGATGTAACACCTGAACATCACAAGAACTAATTAATTAACTGATTGGACTTCCTTTGTCAGTTTGCTGTTCTTTTGTATTTATACTCTGCTTGTATTCCAATGTATGTACCATGATTAAGGCTTTTCTAAGCCGAAACGCGTGTTTTTTTTACTCTGTTTGCCCATATGGTGTGAATTGGCTCTCTTTGTAAGTGCATTTTTTATGGAAATATCATCCTTCAAATAAATGGAAATTTTAATTACACCACATTGCTGGAGTCTCCTCACTTGCTGGATTTTGGTCTCAAGTGGTCCTATAAGGCCATAAACCTTTTATTAATACAACTAAATATAAAGTTGATTTATATTCTTCAATTCATATGCTATTATTTGTACTTAAAGATTTTAGTACAATATGTGTACTAAAATAATTTCTTCTAAATGCTCCTAATTCATAATTCAAAAACAGCAAATGTGGTCAATTTCTTAAAATTTGTCCCCTTTATTGGAGGAATCTGGAGTATTGGGATTGGAGATATTAACTTGAATGGAGTATTCTGGAGAATGGAGAGTTAAAAATGACTGGGTATAAATTCTAAGGAAACTATTAGGCTGGGGTTACACGTTAACGTGTCATATAACACTGAAATAGCACTGTGGCATTGCAAAATTGAATCTAATGATTTCGCATTGCGACCTGCGACCTCTTGCGATTGTGATTCACAAATGTTTCCAAATGTGTTTGATTTTCTGTTGTTGGTTGCAAGTTGCACATCACACATTTGCCTTAGACTTCAATGCAATTACCATTCAACTGCGGCTTATCAGCAATTTGGCAATTTTTTCCAGCAAAATCACAGCTCTAAAATAATCACACAACAGAAAGTCGCAGACTAGTTGCAAAAATGTTTTTGCTCATGCTACCAGTAAGAGAATTACTGTCATGAGACACTTGGATATGCTGGTTTCTGTATGTGATCTTTAGGCTAAGACTAGATGGTGACCTGTGTAGTGCAACAATGAAATTGCAGTATTGCATAGTGACATTACAGCTAATAATTTACTAGGGTGTCATGTTGCAACTAGAAACCTACTGCAACTACAAAATACCATGAAATGTGCAATTGCAATGGATTTTGATGCAAGTTTTAAGAGACTTACACAGATGTTTTTGGTTTCACAACTTCTCTAAAAAATTCTGTTCATCACTCATGTCACCATGTAGCAACTGTCTCATGCATACATTAGTATATTATTATAAGTGTAATGATTTTGTACATGCCGTATTCAGTGGTCAACTAGAGTACTATTATATGAAATATCTACTCATATGTACAGTAAATGCTTGTCATCTATTTGACATACAATTTTTATTGACCAGAGATGAGTGGATCTTTTGAAATTTGAGCATGTTAGTGTAGCACCCCGAGGGCTCGGCTGCTACAGGGGTATTGCACCTCGAACCAGAGGTGTGATATTCCACTCCCGGGTAAGGATGGAGTGTGGACCAGGGCTCAGTAAGTTGCATGCATCACACACACCCCATTTCCGAGGGACAGCTCAACGGTGCTCCCACTAGACAGAAGTGCAGGCACGACAGCATCTGTCCCTGGCTGGAGTGGGGCGGGGGGAGGAAAACCCAGTGGTGTAGGAGCAGATAGGGGTGGGTCTCTGGGCATAGGCAGGAGCCCATTGGTTTCTAGTCACCTGAGCTCGGGTGTCAGAAGGAGGTATAAAAGGTGGGCACCATCTTAGAACAGAGTTCAGTTCAGTTCTGTTCAGAGAGGAGGAGAAGAAGACAGGAGTTCAGCCAGAGAGGGCTGACAGGGAGCTGTGGCTCAGTCTGGGCCCAGCTCCAGAGGCAGGCCTGGAGTGGAGGCCAGAAACAGCAGAAAGAGAGAGGAGAAGGAGCAGAAAGGAAAGTAAGAAAGGAACTGGAACAGAGGAGAAAGGAAGCAAGGAACACAGAGAAAGGCCCAGAGACACGAGGACAGAAGGAACCCCATATGCCCAGGAGGTTGCGGGTGACGGGTTGGCAGAACAGGGTACCGGAACCCAAATTGGTGGAGGCAACAGATTCCTCAGCCAAAGACCGGAGGTTGTTACCACATCTTGGTGCGACCCCTCACTACATCCACCAGAAAGGCATACCGTATGGGGTCAGGGAAACCGGGAGAGGTTTCGCCAACAGAAGGCCCGAGGAAGCTGGACCTGGGCCTAGAGACCCGGCAGTGCGCGTGCAGCGCTGGAAGACCTAAACAGAAGAATGCTCCGGGCGCAGCGGGATGTGTTTGCCGGGTAGAAGGAGGAGATGACCCGGCAGCCCGAAGGCAGCCAGCGGAGGACCCCGCCGGAACTGGCAGCTGCAGACGACGCCGCGGAGGAGGCCATGGAGACCGAGGCAGGTAATTGGGACGCCACCACCCCAAGCCCTGGGAACACCAGCCTGCCCTCACCCTCCGTTGCGGGACCCAAAGCCCTGGGGACCGTACCTGACACCATGCCTCCACCGCCGCCAGCTAGGCCTCAGGCAGCGAGAACCGTCATCACGCCCCGCCCCGCGCTGTGCCCTCTGAACCCGGGCGCCGTAACGCGGGAGACGTCACAGGCCAGGACGCAAGGCCCAGCACACCCGGGCGCCGCTGCCTCACCAGCGCCCCCTACCTTGGGGGTGCCACCGCCAGGCGCGACCAACAAGCGACCACCGGCCTGGTCGCAAGGCCGAGTGCCCCCGGGCGCTGCCACACGTCCGAAGCCCGCGGTGCCGCCCCTGGGTGCGGACCTGTACGCCCAACATACCAGCCCAGACGGGCTGCCCTTTGAGTGGCCACCAGAGTTGGACAACCCCCGTCTCCGGGGAGAACAACCCCTGAGCGAGCCTCTGATCCCGGCCCCGGAGCACGCCAACATCGCTCCACCCCCGCTGGAGGATGCCCAGTTTGCATGGGACCCCACCGGCGAGAGTCTCATGGGGTTCACCCAGGAGACCCGGGCGGAAGCATCCCAGCGCCTGGATTGCTGCCGTCAGCAGCTGGCCACCTATGAAAGAGAGCGGCAGCAGAGGCGCATCAGGGAGGAGCGACTCCAGGCCAGGAGCGCGGAAGAGAAGAGGAGGGCCCGACAAGACACCCACGCCATCCGCGGTCCAAGAGCCACCGGGACCGTAGTCAAGTTCCAGCTAGAGCATGGCTGGGGCTTCATAAGAGACCCGGAGGCTGACACCGACGTCTTCGTCACTAGAAGGGACATTGAAAGCCACCTGCCAGAGGGACATCACGGCCGTGACCTGTACCCCGGTGACTTGGTCACCTACACCCGGCACAAGGGCGCAAAGGGACTGTACGCCCTCCACGTTCACCGGCTCACGGAGGAGGAACTGCAGTACCGCCCAGACACGGAGTACACTGAGGGTCCGGACGGATCAGAAGATTACCCGGAAGAGCAAGGAGCATCAGGAGGACACCGTTACCAGTGAACGGTAAAGTGGAACTGTACATAGTTACCCGTACGGGTATAAGAACTGTTGCTGATTGAAGTGTGGTCCCCGTTGGGACTAGTGTGGAATAGTTAAAGGACTGTTACCCGTGTGCAAGTTAACCCCCTCAATCCCTAACCAGGCTGAGGACTGTGAACAGCCATTCCCCTATCCCCACTGGCCGAGGACTGAGAGCGGCCACCCCTGTAAATAGTTGCGCTTCCTAAAGCGCCCCCTACTGGTTTTATACAAAAACCGCAACGTCTACCTCAAGGCAGATTAAATGGACTGTTGCACCTTTTCCTGGTCGCAAGTTGCACAGCGGCCAGAGCTCAAGAATGTTCTACTTGAAAAAGTTTTATATTGAAAAGTTTTATATGCTGCTAGAATAATAATGCAAATGTTTCGTGTGATGTTTTATATGCTAAAAGAGTTCCGGTAGTTTTGACCATAGCTAGTGACAGAAGAATGTTAAAGAAAAGAAAAAGAGTACCAGCAACGTTAAAAGAGAAAAGTGCCTCCCATAAAGGGATGGGTTTATAGTTATTGTCTTATATACGAATGCATTCTAAAAATTTGTATGTTTAAATTGTTTTGCTGTTTTCCAGCCCGAGGACGTGCTGTGATTTACCAGGGGGGAATGTAGCACCCCGAGGGCTCGGCTGCTACAGGGGTATTGCACCTCGAACCAGAGGTGTGATATTCCACTCCCGGGTAAGGATGGAGTGTGGACCAGGGCTCAGTAAGCTGCATGCATCACACACACCCCATTTCCGAGGGACAGCTCAACGGTGCTCCCACTAGACAGAAGTGCAGGCACGACAGCATCTGTCCCTGGCTGGAGTGGGGCGGGGGGAGGAAAACCCAGTGGTGTAGGAGCAGATAGGGGTGGGTCTCTGGGCATAGGCAGGAGCCCATTGGTTGCTAGTCACCTGGGCTCAGGTGTCAGAAGGAGGTATAAAAGGTGGGCACCATCTTAGAACAGAGTTCAGTTCAGTTCAGAGAGGAGGAGAAGAAGACAGGAGTTCAGCCAGAGAGGGCTGACAGGGAGCTGTGGCTCAGTCTGGGCCCAGCTCCAGAGGCAGGCCTGGAGTGGAGGCCAGAAACAGCAGAAAGAGAGAGGAGAAGGAGCGGAAAGGAAAGTAAGAAAGGAACTGGAACAGAGGAGAAAGGAAGCAAGGAACACAGAGAAAGGCCCAGAGACACGAGGACAGAAGGAACCCCATATGCCCAGGAGGTTGCGGGTGACAGGTTGGCAGAACAGGGTACCGGAACCCAAATTGGTGGAGGCAACAGATTCCTCAGCCAAAGACCGGAGGTTGTTACCACATCTTGGTGCGACCCCTAACTACATCCACCAGAAAGGCATACCGTATAGGGTCAGGGAAACCGGGAGAGGTTTCGCCAACAGAAGGCCCGAGGAAGCTGGACAAAGGTGGGTCACTGGTGGGGACGGCTAGAGAAAGGTAGAGAAGGGAGCTCGGAACCACACTCTGGAATTACCTGGGAGTTCATAGAATCATAGAATCATAGAATGGTTTAGTTGGAAGGGACCTCCTGGGTCATCTGGTCCAACCCCCTGCTCAAAGCAGGATTCACTAGATCATCTCAGACAGATGTCTGTCCAGCCTCTGTTTGAAGACGTCCATTGAAGGGGAACTCACCACCTCTCGTGGCAGCCTGTTCCACTCATTAATCACCCTAACTGTCAAAAAGTTTTTTCTAATATCTAATCTGTGTCTCCTCCCATTTAGTTTCATCCCATTGCTTCTAGTCTTTCCTTGTGCAAATGAGAATAAAGATGATCCTTCTACAATGTGATAGCCCTTGACATATTTGTAGACAGCTATTAAGTCTCCTCTTAGTCTTCTTTTTTGCAAGCTAAACATTCCCAAATCCTGCAACCGTTCCTCATAGGACATGGTTTGCAGACCAGTCACCATTCTGGTCGCTCTTCTCTGAACTTGCTCCAGTTTGTCTATGTCTTTTTTAAAATGTGGTGCCCAAAACTGTACACAGTATTCCAGATGAGGTCTGACCAAAGAGGAGTAAAGACCGATAATGACTTCACGTGATCTAGACTGTATGCTTCTGTTAATACATCCCAGAATTGTATTTGCCTTTTTTGCTGCTGCATCACACTGTTGACTCATGTTTAGACTATGATCTATTAGTATACCTAAGTCTTTTTCACATGTACTGTTGCTTAGCTCTATTCCTCCCATTCTGTATATGCTTTTTTCATTTTTATTGCCCAGATGTAGTACTTTGCATTTTTCCCTGTTAAAAACCATTCTGTTGGTTGCTGCCCACTGCTCCAGTTTATTTAGGTCTTTTTGAATCCTCTCTCTCTCTTCTCTAGTATTAGCTATCCCTCCTAGCTTTGTGTCATCAGCAAATTTAATCAGTTTACCCTCAATTCCTTCATCTAAATCATTGATAAAGATGTTGAACAATACAGGTCCCAGGACGGAGCCCTGTGGTACCCCACTTGAGACATTCATCCAGCTGGATGTGAAGCCATTTACAACCACCCTTTGAGTCCGATCACTAAGCCAGTTATGAATCCACCTAACAGTTGCCTGGTCCATTGCATACTTGGTAATTTTTTCAATAAGGATGGTGTGAGATACTTTGTCAAATGCTTTGCTGAAGTCAAGATATACTATATCTACAGCATTTCCCTGATCCACCCAGTCAGTGATTCTGTCATAGAAGGAAATTAAGTTAGTCTGACATGACTTGTTAGTTACAAACCCATGCTGACTCTGGTTAATCACTTCATTCTTATCCATGTACTTACATACATGTTGTTTAATAATTTGTTCAAAGATCTTTCCTGGTATAGAAGTCAGACTCACCGGCCTATAGTTCCCTGGGTCCACCTTCTTCCCCTTTTTGAAGATAGGAACAACATTTGCTCTTCTCCAGTCTTCTGGGACTTCTCCTGTTCTCCAAGAATTTTCAAAGATTATGGAGAGTGGTTCTAAAATTTCTTCTACGATCTCCTTCAGTACTCTGGGGTGTAATTCATCTGGACCTGGAGACTTGAACTCATTTATGTTAGCTAAATATTCCCTCACAATCTTTCTGTTTACAGATAACTTTGATTCCTCTATTCCTTTAAAAGGACAGTGAAGATCAGTTGATGTTACATTTTCTTTCTGAGAGAAAACAGATGCAAAATAGGAATTAAAAAGTTCGGCCTTCTCAACATCCTCTCTTACCATTTCTCCATTTTCATCCTGTAAAAATCCTATAGCATCTTTGACTTTTCTTTTACTTTTGACATACCCCCAAAATCCTTTTTTATTGCTTTTGACATCTCTTGCAAGCCTTAATTCATTGTCAGCTTTAGCTAACCTGACACGTGCCCTACAGGATCTGCAGACTGCATTTTAATCTTCTTTAGATATGCCTCCCTCTTTCCATTTAATAAACATTTCTTTCTTTCTCTTTAGCATGTGTTTAAGTTCTGTGTTCATCCATCCTGGTTTCCTTAAATGCTTCCCATTCTTCCTACTTTTCGGGATTGTTAACGATTGTGCTTTGAGAATCTCATTTTTAAAAATTTCCCATCCTTCCTGGACATTTTTGTCCTTAAGGACATCCAGCCATTGGATCCCTCCTATTCTCTTTCTGAGTCTCTTAAAATCTGCCTTTCTAAAATCTAACCTTGAAGTTTGAGTCTTCACATGTCTTCCTCCTCTAGTTATCCAAAATTCTATAATAGCATGATCGCTGCCTCCTAGGGTCCCAGCCACCTTTACCTCCTCAACCATTTCCTCCCTGTTTATAAGGATTAGATCCAAAGTAGCAGGCAAGTTGACCGAGTCCCTTGCCTGGTGGACGCAGCATGGCTCGGGCAGTCATTGCCTGCAGCATTGACATGAACAACAACTGTGAGTAAAGCATTGAAAACTGCAACCGCATGTCTCTGTGGTTCCTCACCGCACCAGCACCATTAGCACTGGGACGCTCACACCATCACTCCCATCATCTCTCACATTAGCTGCCCTGAGGCAATACTTCTCCCGTGGGGAGTTATCCCATACTCAGCTGCGCAAACAACATCAGCCTCAGCGGTCTGCAGCGCGGCGGCGGTCCCCACTGACCGCAATCCACGGGTGGCGTAGTCGGACATTTGCTATACATAAAGACTGCCACTGGTTTGACCACCCTGGGCACGGACCGGGTCACCGCCACACGGAGACTACAACCCCCAGCATTCTACAACAGGCCCGTTTCCAGGTTCCCCTGCACAACACAGGCCCAGGGGGCGCGTCATTAGCGTTGCAGAATTTTCCCCAAAAATTATAATTACAATGCATAAATTTGCACCAAATTGCATAGTTAAAAGTCTCTAATTGCCTGGAAAATATGTGAATAACACTTTGATTTCCCCTCTAGAGCCTATTGAACCTGTTTTGAGCACTGTAATGCAAACACAGCATTTGTAAAGTCAAAGTGAACTCAAACTATGTGGCAAAGTGAAAACGGATGGCAACCAGTGATAACCAACAGAATTTTAACCACACACAACAGTTTCAGACATTGAAGGTTACTTATATTATATAAATGATGTAAAAAAATTCATAATTGGGGTCAAATGATTGTATATACACAGACAATACAAACAGAAGAAGGCATGGTATTCTCACACGGTTGGAAAAATTATCCCTATTCGGGAAGCAACAGAAGTGATAGGTTTTGGACAGCTTGTGTAAAATGCTATCTCCCCAATTAGGGACTCCAAGCACATGTACTGATTTGAATATGAAGAAGTTATTGTTTCCCAACTAGGACTGAAAAATATTCTATTTTCTGGGGTCCACAACTGGCTTGCTAATTACAAAATGATTAGGCAATTACAACAGCTTTTTATCAAGCTGTCCAAAAATTATTCTCCTTTTTAAGGAGACAAAACAGAAGTACTGTTTTAAAACAGAAGGAGCTATGGCTTGTTGTCACTTAGCTGTTTCATGTTTGTGTATCCTCAACAGAGTACATTTCACATCATCAGTAGTACTGCTTAGCACTATAAAACACAGGGGGCAGTCAGTGGAAGAGTAGTTGGTGTGGCTGTTCAGTGGCAAGGGTAGGCGTTGCATGACAGCAAGTTAGAACGAAGCAAGCAATGAGCTGTGTGGAAGTTTAGGGCTAGCAATGGCATCACCAGTTGCAGCAGTACAGTCAAGCACTATGAAACACAGTTTCACATTTTTATTTTATTGTGAAGATGTAAACGCATGGCCTACTGTCATCCCACAAGTATTGTAGCAGCATAACAGAAGAACCCAATGTTTCATTGTCATCACCCAAAAAAAGGGGAAGAGCATTACAGAAATGATAAACACACCTATACGTAATTATAACACATTTTATTGTGACTATAATATATGTATACCAGGCTCCAAACTAATTAAAAATTAAAATGCCCTCAACACTAACATGTAAGGGATTACAATGACACCTACTGTAGTAAATCATAATGGATCCAGTGGTATACCTGAAAAATAAGCAATATGTATGAATAATATATATATAATTAATTAAGTGGGTGAATCCCTAAAATTACCAGACTTAAAATTAAACTCAAATAAGTAATAGATATGATGGAAAGACCATGAATCATTTAATGCAATAAAGAAAAACACGAATGAAAGGTTAAACAAAATATATCCAAAAAATATATATAACAAGAATAGCCAATAAAGTGAGAGTGTGAGTTATATGATATATAAATCATATAGTGCAATCAATTACATGTTGTGTGGCATTTATATATCATACCACATTAACTTTGCCATTATCAAAAATTATAATAATAATAATAATAATAATAATAATAATAATACCAGGACCAAAGATACACCTATTAATCAGAAATCATTAACCAACAAAAAGGAAAGGTGCAAAACATGTCTCACAAAATAATTATTTTAATGATATAAAAAACACATATATTAACAAAATTTAGATAAAAAAAAGAAAAATCCAATTGAGGGCTACAATCACTTGCTTACACCGCATAATGCATTATATAACCTAAGTGTCAATGACTAAAGTTTTCAATCATAGTGAAATAATATAGACATACAAAAAGACAAGAACTTAAATAATATGCCTGTCAGAAATCTCAGTGGTGGTACAGCCCTGGGGCCTCAACGCGTGTTTCACCCTGCTTCGTCAGGGGGCATGTTCATATATAAATCATGTAATGCAAACAATAGGTATGCAGTGTCAATAACATGCAATAAAAAATAAATATGGACAAAGCTTTCCATAGTGAAATGCGCTTTGGGTGTGGTGGATTTCTGGATCTTTGCATTGTTGGTAATGTTACTTCCACTACCTTTTCTCTATTATGTTTATTGTTTGAGGCTGTTTTTTAGTTATCTGTTATTTCAGCTTCATGAGACTTTTTGCGGGTCACCCTGACTCCCATTCCAACCTATGTGCTATCTATGTTAATACAATAATCTATTAGGATTGTTACTCATACCCTACAACTTTTCGGGTCTTGTCACCATACAGGTCTAAATATTGTTTTTTTGCATTCTATGGGTGTGTATCAATGGGAGCCGTGATGTCCCACTTTGTATTAAAAGACATTGTTTTTTAGCTTAATATATTATAGGTACAGCAGTGCATTTTACTCTGTTTTACCATCCAGGTATACCCACCTTTTTTCCTGAATTTGTCTTCCCCATTTTATTAAGTGTGTGTATATATACAGCTCTGGCAAAAATTAAGAGACAACTGCAAAATGTTCAGTTTCTCAGATTTTTTTCTTTATAGGTGTATTTTTGAGTAAAATGTACATTGTTGTTTTAGTCTATAAACTACTGACATGCCTCCAAAATTCAAAGCTAAAAATGTTGTATTTATTTGCAGCAAATGATAAAGAGTCAAAATGCTAAAAAGAAACAGTGCTTTCAGACCTCAAATTACTCATGTTTTAACTCAGGAACAGTTCAGAAATCAATATTTGGTGAACTAACCATGATTTTTAATCACAGCTTTCATACGTCTTGGCATGCTTTCCACCAGTCTTTTCATGCTTTCCAATAGAAAACTGTTCACTGGTCTCTTCATTTTTTCCAGAGCTGTATCCATCTATGTTCCTTTTTTAAATATATTCTAATAAAGACATTTTTAATCTTTCAAAAAAAGCTCTAGTTCTTTTGCCTTAGTTCTGTTTTTGCTTTTTTGACCTAAATTATTTAGGATTTAGGATATTGGTGTACTTACATGAATCAGGTTATACGCACCCCTAAGATCAAGTTTGGTGAACCAATGGGATACCAACAGCTGGTTATAGAGATCAGGGATGAGTGGCAGAAGGTACTGATTTTTCACAGTAATTTTGTTAGTTTCCCAATAGTCAATCCATGGTTTGAGACCACCATCTTTCTTATCAACAAAAAAAAAAACGCACCTATTGTTGACGTGGATGGTCTGATGAACTCTTTTTGCAGACTGTCTGCTATATAATCTTTCATGGACTGATGTTCTGGACCAAAAAGACTATATATTTTACTCTTCTGGATACAGAAATTGGGAACCATATCAGTGGGACAATCATAATCTCTGTGAGGGGGTAGTTTTTCAGATTCAGACACAGAAAATTCATCGGCAAAATTTTTACATTCATCAGACAAACCACTGGGCATGGCTTTAGACAAATTCACAGATAAGGACATGCATTTCTCCTGATGCATAGGGCTCTGGAGCACAATATAACCCTGGCGCCAGTCAATAACCTCCGGCTGCAGACAAGTTTTCAAGGAAAAAATGGCATAGATTCAAAATGTAAAGGCTCTAAGCCACACAGATTTAGCAAGATAAGTCATACCTGTGCAAATGGTGGGCAACCTGGGACCCACCCAGATACTGGTGACTTTCTGATTGCAGTTGTTTTGGGCAGGCATGCATATGATGTCCAGGATCTCCACAGTTGCTTTCAAGATTCAGTGTTTGGTGCTTTTCCCATTGTTGTTGATGGGAGTTGGCCATGCCAACCTGCATCAGCTTAACAGTAAGAGGAATAGATGCACAAGACTTAGGTGTGGAGTCATTAGTCCATTCCTGTCTGTGTTTGCGCAATCGCCTATTAATGTCAGGAACATGGTGGAGTCAAGGGAGTCAGGAGGTGGGAACTGCACTGACATGTCTTTGAGGTGGTCAGAAAATCTAGCAAGAAATTGATGACAAATTGCCTGGTCATTCTACTGAGTCAGTAGCCCAGCACCAAAACTCTGTACAGTAATTCTCCGCAGGATGTCACCCCTAACAGAGTGCTGCTAATTTGCTTGAGTTCAGTATGTTAATTGAGTTCAGTATGTGGGTCATGCATTGAGCGTGAGTTAATTTTACCAGCCGTAAGGAAGCTTGAAGGTTGCATGAATTTTCGCATACTACAATTTTGTGTTGCAATTCATGGGGAGCCAGTCAGCAAGTATGTTGCTGCTTGATCCACAGCAGCTACTCCTCTGCCATATGGCCTTTTGCCCAAGGCTTTCAAGTTACAAATCTGCTTGGAACTGTTTTACTTGACATGAAAGAAAACAATCAGGGCAGTGTGTTTAGTCTATGATGTGCCCTGTGCCTGTTCAGGATCTGGCCAGTTAAGCAGATTCTGGAGGAGGTGTATGAGGAGACAGATCATCGGACTATGATCCCAGTCACAGAGGCCTGAAAACCTGTATAAATTTTAGTGTGCATCACTTCCGCTAAAACCATTCACCAAGTGAGCCATGAAGCTCATGTATTGTCCATGCCCATATTTTCTGCTCCAGGTATTTACAGTGCAATGAACATTGAAACTCAAAGACAAGTCAAGAGAGTGACCTACATGGTCCTGCAGGTGAGAATACAGAGCAGACATCATTTTCTGTGGTAAATAATGGCAGCTGGGTAACTCTTAACAGGGATGAGCGCATGACATCATTTATCGAAAGCCAGCAGACTCTACAAGGTGGTATGGGAGCGATTGCACTGCACAAAGATGATTGTGGTGATGATTACACCATTGAGGTATTAATTGAGAGTGCGGCCTAGCTGACAGAAAGCCAAATGTAGCAAAAAGATAAGGAGGACAACTTGAGGTTTTCTGTAACAGCTGGCCTGCTAGACTTTGCCAAATGAGAAGGTGAGGTCACTTCATATACTGATAGAGAGATGTAGTTCTTAGTCATCATGACCTAAGACATCCCTGGATTATTTTTCTCTTGCAGAACCTGCTGGGTGTCAAAGAATCATCTAGCAGCAACATGCAAAAGAACTTCCACAAACAAGATGCCCATATATATGACTCAACATCACTGCAACCAGACCTCTCAGGAGCGGTTGAGCTTCTTCTACCAACTGGTTATTTGGCATCACCTGCTGACATCAGAAAAAGCAGATTTTGTTTCAGAGAATCTTTTAGCTACAAGTCACCTGCACTATGTGTCTCTGAGGCCAACACCCTTCTCCTCCCTCTTATGATCTCACATTAACAGCACCCATGTCTGGATCCCAGGACAAATAATAATTGAATACATTGCTCTCCAGGATGTTCCAAAAATAAAATTATTTTATTTCTCCATTTAAGTAAAAAACAGCAATGTTTCGACCTAGGTGGTCTTTTTCAAGATGACATAAAAAATTACAGATTCACCTTATACAGGCACAGGCGATGTAAATGGAAGAAGCCGTGTTTCATGTGATTAATGTTGCTAGGCATAGAGACGCTATCTGTCATTTGTTAGTGATGAGTAGTGTTGAGCAAATTTGTTCGGCATTTCAAATTCAAGTTCGTGTTCGGGGTTCTGGCTTGGTCGCGACAAAAAATGGCTCAGCCCATGAACATCCCTGATTTGCCATGCTGTCACGCAGATGTTATCAACACTAGTGATGAGTACGCACATTTATATATTGGAGATGCCATAAAAGTCATGTGATCACTGTTTCTGGGCATGAACACAATATTTCTTATTAATTTGGAGTGGGAGTACGAATTAATTTATTACAGTAGCTGAGTTTGGTAGATTTTTTCTGATATCTTTATAAAATCTGTTATTTTATAAATCATTCATTATTTATTGCAGCAAATCAATTTCTAATACAGTATAGACCAAAAGTTTTGACATACATTCTCATTTAAAGATTTTTCTGTATTTTCATGACTTTGAAAATTGTACATTCACACTGAAGGCATCAAAACTATGAATTAACAAATATGGAATCACCTCTGCTTCTGAGGATAAGTTTATCCGAGTCACCAGCCTCAGAAATCGCAGGTTAACAGCAGCTCAGATTAGAGACCAGGTCAATGCCACACAGAGTTCTATCAGCAGACACATCTCTACAACAACAGTTAAGAGGAGACTTTGTGCAGCAGGCCTTCATGGTAAATTAGCTGCTAGGAAACCACTGCTAAGGACAGGCAACAAGCAGAAGAGACTTGTTTGGGCTAAAGAACACAAGGAATGGACATTAGACCAGTGGAAATCTGTGCTTTGGTCTGATGAGTCTAAATTTGAGATCTTTGGTTCCAACTACCGTGTATTTGTGCGATGCAGAAAAGGTGAACGGATGGACTCTACATGCCTGGTTCCCACTGTGAAGCATGGAGTAGGAGGTGTGATGGTGTAGAGGTGCTTTGCTGGTGACACTGTTGGGGATTTATTCAAAATTAAAGGCATAGTGAACCTGCATGACTACCACAGCATCTTGCAGCGGCATGCTATTCAATAAGGTTTGCGTTTAGTTGGACCATCATTTACTTTTCAACAGGACAATGACCCCAAACACACCTCCAGGCTGTGTAAGGACTATTTGACCAAAATGGAGAGAGATGGGGTGCTACGCTAGATGACCTGGCCTCCACAGTCACCAGACCTGAACCCAATCGAGATGGTTTGGGGTGAGCTGGACCGCAGAGTGAAGGTAAAAGGGCCAGCAAGAGCTAAGCATCTCTGGGAACTCCTTCAAGATTGTTGGAAGACCATTTCCGGTGACTACCTCTTGAAGCTCATCAAGAGAATGCCAAGAGTGTGCAAAGCAGTCATCAAAGCAAAAGGTGGCTACTTTGAAGAAGCTAGAATATAAGACATATTTTCAGTTGTTTCACACATTTTTGTTAAGTATATAATTCCACATGTGTTAATTCATAGTTTTGATGCCTTCAGCGTGAATGTACAATTTTCGTACTCATGAAAATACAGAAATATCTTTAAATGAGAAGGTGTGTCCAAACTTTTGGTCTGTACTGTCTGTGGGTTATGTATAACATGACATTTTTGTGGGCATATATAATTTTAGTGATTGGTTAATTGTTAATTTAGTGTCTTTATAAGACTGTATTGGTATGTTTTTATTTCAGCTTGAAAAACTATTGCAACTACTTTTCTATTTTTTATTTACATGTAAAAGCTGAAAGATGCTGGAGAACACTGTCTTGAAGTATGTGTTGATTAGCATCGAATGGATTTCTTAAAGCATATTTAGGCTGTGTCACTCTTAAAATGTATACATCTGCTGCAGACAAACCACTTTTTGTAAGTTATTGGTTCCCAGACCATGTCTACCACATAATCCTCATCATTGTCTTCATCACATATTCCGCTGTCAGTTGCCTCGGTGTGGGAATGGCTCCTTTCCATTCTTCCTGATTCCCACCTTGTGGTTTTCCCTGGTTAAGACAATTACAATTACTGCCAGTAACTCTTCCATCAAAACTGGCCGGGACAGAATTATAGCTTGGCCTTAAAAACATTTTCTCAGTCTCTTTAACTCTTCTAATAAATCAACTGAAAAAGTTGTTCTTATGTTATATGTTCATTAGCCTCTGGGTCCAATGGGTTAGGTAACTATGGGGCTTGAACAGAGACAGGTGACGATGACGGACTGAAAATTTCTTTCTGTAAAGCATTCAGCGTTATGGCTGATGAGGAGATGGCAGCCCAGAACATTGACTTCAGCTGTCAATGTCAGAGACTACATCATCCTGTTCTGATTGAGATGAGCCAAAGGAGGCTAAATGTGACCTGGGTTTAGTACTACTGTCAGTAATGCACTTGGAGTTGCTGCTGCTAGCAGCTCCTATTTTTACTTCCATAATATGGTGTTTTCTATCATGCCACCTCATCCATTGCCTGTACCACAATTTGGTTTCACATCAATTTTTTACATCAATATAGCAGGTAATTTGTGTCTAGAACTTGGTAACTACACTTATTCAACAAAGGATAAATATGAAATCAGCCAAAAATGATAGACAAAAGGTATAATTTAACAACACTCTGTCCATAATATCAGTGTGACATGTGTGTGTCTTTAATTTGACAATTTAAGTAGTTGTTGCAAAACAGACTTGCACTGTTAACTCTATTTGAGTGAATAATTCGCAAATTTGGGATTAAAGCACATTAATTAACTGTGGTCAAAAAAGACCACATAAAAAATGCCGTGAGGTAGGAACACTGCTCAAAATGCTGCAAAAGACCACTGCATTGTTGTGTGGTGTACTATTGCCAAACCAAAATATTATAATAGTTGCAAAAAGTAAAGCGCATGTAGCTCTGTATTTTTTTTCATTATTTTTGAGTGAAGGGGTTGGATTTTTTGTTTGATATTCTCCCCCCTTAACAAAAATTGCTTAAAAAACTAGATCACTACGTAGGTACAAGCACAGAAAGAAATTAGCAGCAGCTGCCAGCAGAATCGTTGTAGTGTCTACAATTGTTAAACACAACTTGTAAAAGAGTTTTCAAACCCTAAACCTTTTTTGCATCTTTTTATATAATATACATTTCTCAAAAAAATAAAGGGAACACTCAAATAACACATCCTAGATCTGAATAAATGAAATATTCTCATTGAATACTTTGTTCTGTACAAAGTTGAATGTGCTGACAACAAAATCACACAAAAATCATCAATGGAAATCAAATTTATTAACCAATGGAGGCCTGGATTTGGAGTCACCCCGAAAATTAAAGTGGAAAAACACACTACATGCTGATCCAACTTTGATGTAATGTCCTTACAACAAGTCAAAATGAGACTCAGTATTGTGTGTGGCCTCCATGTGTCTGTATGACCTCCCTACAACGCCTGGGCATGCTCTTCATTAGGCTGCGGATGGTCTTCCGTGGGATCTCCTCCCAGACCTAGACTAAAGTATCCGCCAACTCTTGGACTGTCTGTGGTGCAACGTGACGTTGGTGGATGGAGCAAGACATGATGTCCCTGATGTGCTCAATCGGATTCAGGTGTGGGGAACGGGCGGGCCAGTCCATATATACAATGCCTTCATCTTGCAGGAACTGCTGACACACTCCAGCCACATGAGGTCTGGCATTGTCCTGCATTAAGAGGAACAAAGGGCCAACCGCACAAGCATACGGTCTCACAAGAGATCTGAGGATCTCATCTCGGTACCTAATTGCAGTCAGGCTACCTCTGACAAGCAAATGGAGGGCTGTGCGGCCCGCCAAGGAAATCCTACCCTACACTATTACTGACCCACTGCCAAACCGCTCATACTGAAGGATGTTGCAGGCAGCAGATCGCTCTCCATGGCGTCTCCAGACTCTGTCACGTCTGTCACATGTGCTCAGTGTGAACCTGCTTTCATCTGTAAAGAGCACAGGGCGCCAGTGGCGACTTTGCCAATCCTGGTGTTCTGTGGCAAATGCCAAGCGTCCTGCACGGTGTTGGGCTGTGAGCACAACCCCCATCTGCGGATGTTGGGCCCTCATACCACCCTCATGGAGTCGGTTTCTAACCGTTTGTGCAGACACATGCACATTTGTGGCATTCTGGAGGTCATTTTGCAGGGCTCTGGCAGTGATCTTTCTGTTCTTCCTTGCACAAAGGCGGAGGTAACGCTCCTGCTGCTGGGTTGTTGCCCTCCTACAGCCCCCTCCACGTCTCCTGGTGTACTGGCCTGTCTCCTTGTAGTGCCTCCAGCCTCTGAACACTACGCTGACAGACACAGCAAACCTTCTTGCCACAGCTCGAATTGATGTGCCATCCTGGATGAGCTGCAATACCTGAGCAACTTCTGTGGGTTGTAGATTCCGTCTCATGCTGCCACGAGTGTGAAAGCACAACCAACATTCAAAAGTGACCAAAACATCAGCCAGAAAGCATTAGTACTGAGATGTGGTCTGTGGTCCCCACCTGCAGAACCACTCCTTTATTGAGTGTGTCTTGATAATTGCCAATAATTTCCATATATTGTCTATTCCATTTGCACAACAGCATGTGAAATTGATTGTCAATCAGTTTTGCTTCCCAAGTGGACAGTTTGATTTCACAGAAGTTTGATCTACTTGAAGTTATATTCTGTTATTTAAGTGTTCCCTTTATTTTTTTGAGCAGTGTATATACATATATACAGTATATATATTGTGACTAGGTACCTGGCAAAGTACTGGAGAGAAGATGTGTAACACTAAGATTGTTAGCTCCATTGATATAAACATAGCAAAAGTGTCTCAGCACACGAAGTATAGAAAGGGGTTTATCAGCCATCTTCGTGCTATGGTGATTAAACACCTGTAGAAAGAGAGGAACTCAGAGGATAAAATCACAGCATTTCAGAGCATTTGGTGTGGGGAGGACCTGGAGGTGAAAACTCTGAGCTGTTTTGTCATATGAAGGAAAGACAAACCTGGGATTGTTTGTTCCTGAAGTGGACGGTCACCCATAGCAACAAGGACTGTGCCATATGTTATGGTTATGTTTTCATTTTCCTGTTAGGCCAGGAAGGCCATGCTTGTTTTTACTGACATTGCCGTAGTTTATGCAGTGCTCTTAATAAACTCAGAAGATTTAAAGAGACCGTGTTCCTGTGTACCTCTATGTGCAACCAAGTGAGCCGATCTACCACAATATATACAGTACAGACCAAAAGTTTGGACACACCTTCTCATTTAAAGATTTTTCTGTATTTTCATGACTATGAAAATTGTACATTCACACTGAAGGTATCAAAACTATGAATTAACACATGTGGAATTATATACTTAACAAAAAAAGTGTGAAACAACTGAAAATATGTCTTATATTCTAGGTTCTTCAAAGTAGCCACCTTTTGCTTCGATGACTGCTTTGCACACTCTTGGCATTCTCTTGATGAGCTTCAAGAGGTAGTCACCGGAAATGGTTTTCGCTTCACAGGTGTGCCCTATCAGGTTTAATAAGTGGGATTTCTTGCCTTATAAATGGGGTTGGGACAATCAGTTGTGTTGTGCAGAAATCTGGTGGAAACACAGCTGATAGTCCTACTGAATAGACTGTTAGAATTTGTATTATGACAAGAAAAAGCAGTTAAGTAAAGAAAAATGAGTTGCCATCATTACTTTAAGAAATGAAGGTCAGTCAGTGCGAAAAATTGGGAAAACTTTGAATGTGTCCCCAAGTGCAGTCTCAAAAACAATCAAGCGCTATAAAGAAACTGGCTTACATGAGGACCGCCCCAGGAAAGGAAGACCAAGAGTCACCTCTGCTTCTGAGGATAATTTTTTCCGAGTTACTAGCCTCCGAAATCGCAGGTTAACAGCAGCTCAGATTAGAGACCAGGTCAATGCCACACAGAGTTTTAGCAGCAGACACATCTCTTCAACAACTGTTAAGAGGAGACTTTGTGCAGCAGGCCTTCATGGTAAAATAGCTGCTAGGAAACCACTGCTAAGGACAGGCAACAAGCAGAAGAGACTTGTTTGGGCTAAAGAACACAAGGAATGGACATTAGACCAGTGGAAATCTGTGCTTTGGTCTGATGAGTCCAAATTTGAGAACATTGCTTCCAACCACCGTGTCTTTGTGCGACGCAGAAAAGGTGAACGGATGGACTCTACATGCCTGGTTCCCACCGTGAAGCATGGAGGAGGAGGTGTGATGGTGTGGGGGTGCTTTTCTCGTGACACTGTTGGGGATTTATTCAAAATTAAAGGCATACTGAACCAGCATGGCTACCACAGCATCTTGCAGCGGCATGCTATTCCATCCGGTTTCCGTTTAGTTGGACCATCATTTATTTTTCAACGGGACAGTGACCCTAAACACACCTCCAGGCTGTGTAAGGGCTATTTGACCCAGAAGGAGAGTGATGCAGTGCTACGCCAGATGACCTCGCCTCTGCAGTCACCAGACCTGAACCCTATCGAGATGGTTTGGGGTGAGCTGGACCGCAGAGTGAAGGCAAAAGGGCCAACAAGTGCTAAGCATCTCTGGGAACTCCTTCAAGATTGTTGACAGACCATTTCCAGTAACAACCTCTTGAAGCTCATCAAGAGGATGCCAAGAGTGTGCAAAGCAGTCATCAAAGCAAAAGGTGGCTACTTTAAAGAACCTAGAGTATAAGACATATTTTCAGTTGTTTCACACTTTTTTGTTAAGTATATAATTCCACATGTGTTAATTCATAGTTTTGATGCCTTTAGTGTGAATGTACAATTTTCATAGTCATGAAAATACAGAAAAATCTTTAAATGAGAAGGTGTGTCCAAACTTTTGGTCTGTACTGTATATATATTAATCAACCCGTTCTCAACAAAACAACAATGTCAGTTACATGACCTTAGATGCATATTGTGTATGGAAGGGGACACTATTTTGGCATAAGCTGGGTGCAAGAAGAATATGCACACATTGGAGTTATAATTTGGGGTATACTATTCTTGCCCCAGATCTTCTCAGCTGCAATGGTTTCTTAATTCTAAAGCATTTTAAAAGTCTGTGTCTAGACATAAGTCTTTTTAAAAATGCCTACATTTGATTGCAAACAAGATTTTAATTAAAAAGTGCCTTTGAAAAATATGTAATTTTCCTAGCATTTTACCAATTACTTTCATTTACCCATTACATAAGTCATGAAGAACAACATTCCTCTTGGTGTTTGTTATCTAAATGATCATGGAATGACAACTGCATTACATTTTATAGGAATTCTGTGTAAATATATCTGAAGAAATGTAAATAGCGAAAACATGCATCTTTTGTTTTCTAATCAGGAACAGAACTGTTCTTTTGTTATTTTAGTTTTTCTGTCTGAAGAATTTCACCCAAGATCATAACCTTTCAACTAGAATGGATCTTTAATCTGGAAGAGAAAACTAATGATTATGCTCAGCATTATTAGTCCATTGCATTATTAGATTTTTAAATAATGAGATGCCAGAAGCATTCATTCCACCATCTCTCATTAGGCAGAGGTTATAAGTACAATTAGACGGCACTCTTGGATCTTGTTTTTCAATTTACTTGCAAACTGAGTACTTCTTCTTTGTGATTATATTCTCAAGTATTGTACTTCATTACTTATGCAGCAAAAAAACTAGCCCAAATGTATTACTAAATCTGCTTCAAATATTAATTTGTACTGATAGAAATTTTAACTTTGTTTTCTAATAATTTTTTTGAGTTTAGCTCATTAAAAGTTGTGTAGTAAATATCTGCATCTAAATTATTTAGCAAAAGTATGCGCACCCCCTTGTAAAATGAAATATTCAGTTGAAGTTAAAAGTGAAAAGATGATAACACAAGCTCAGCAAGAAAAAATACTTATATAACTTCATGCTTCATAGTGGGGATACATAAACACATAAGTAAGCATTGAATTTTGGGTTCTTTTAATGTTATTCAAGCTTTTATTCAAAAGTAAAGGCTTTTAGTCAAAAGTAAAGAAATTCAGATCTTATAAAGTTTTGTGTCACTTCGATGTACTTAGTGATTGTTCAGGTGTTGCATTCTTTTCCATGATTTGTTTCTGCTTGATTTTGTCGTGGAAAAATGCAGTGTTTTACAATATCTGCAAAGTGAATAAGATTTCTGAAATCTCATGAACATCCTGCTTATTTTTGCCTGATGAAGGGCAATGCAGAAACGCTTTGGGGTGGGGTGGGCGCATTTCCAGGAAGTGTCTGCTGTCTGCTGTCATTCACACAGGTACAGTTGAAACCAGAAGTTTACATACACTATATAAAAAGACACATATGCATTTTTTTCTCAATATCTGACGTGAAATCAGAATAAACATTTAGGTCGATTAGGATTAACATAATTTTGAATATTTGCCAAATGCCAGAATAATGAGAGAGAGAGAAGGTTTTACGGCATTTTTATTACTTACTGCAATGTCAAAAGTTTACATACGCTAAGATTACTATGCCTTTAAAAAATTCTGGACTGCCCATATGATAATGTCATGTGTTTCGAAGCTTCTTTTGGCATCATCTGAGTTAATTAGAGACACACCTGTGGATGTATTTTAATTCATACCTTAAATACACTGCTTCTTTGTGTAGCATCATGGGAAAGTCTAAAGGAATCAGCCAAGATATCAGGAAGAAAATTGTGGACTTGCACAAGTCTGGCTCATCCTTGGGTACAATTTCAAGATACTTGAAGGTGCCTCGTTCATCTGTACAAACAATTATACGGAAGTACAAACATGATGGGAATGTCCAGCCATCATACCGCTCAGGAAGGAGATGGGTTCTGTGTCCCAGAGAAGAATGTGCTTTGGTCCGACATGTGCAGATGCACCCAAGGAAAAAAGCAAAAGACCTTGTGAAGATGATGGCCAAAGCTGGTAAAATTGTGTTAATAACCACAGTGAAATGAGTACTGTATCTACATGGGCTAAAAGGCCATTCTGCCAGGAATGCAATTACTCCAAAAGAAACATAAAAAAGCCAGATTAATGTTTGCACATACACACAGGAACAAAGAACTTAATTTTTAGAGACATGTCCTGTGGTCTGATGAATTTAAAATTTAACTTTCTAGGCATAATGATCATCGTTACATTTAGAGGAAATAGGGAGAAGATTGGAAGCCTAAAAAAAACATCCCAACTGGGAAACACGCGCGTGGCAGCATCATGTTGTGGGGTTGTTTTGCTGCAGGAGGGACTGTTGCACTTCACAAAATAGATGGAATCATGAGAAAAGAAGATTATGTGGCAATACTGAAGCAACATCTCAAGACATCAGCCAGGAAGTTAAAGCTTGGGTAAAAATGGGACCTCCAAATGGACAATGACAAGTGATGAGCGAGCATGCTCACTACTGCTCGGTGCTAGACCGAGCATCTCACTGCTCGAGATGCTCGGCGCTCGCCAAGTATTTCTGGGGTTGCTCGGCGGTAGCTCGGGTCCACTCCCTGCATGTTTGGCTCTCTTTACAGAGCCAATGAACAAGCAGGGATTGTCTTCCACTCACTGTAATGCCACAGCCATGTTGGTTGTGGCATCACAGTGATTGGCTGGCCGCACAGACCTATATCAGACCTGGCGCCGCTGTGCGCATCACAGTAACTCCAGAATCAGACAGTGTAGGGAGAGGTGCTGCTGCACTAGGGAGAGATTTGCTTGTTTCCAGTTAGTGTAGGTATACCAAATACTGAGATATCAGGCAGGTAATGTATATAGGCAGGCAGGCAGTGTATATAGCAGAATGCAGTGCATATAGTACAAGAGGCTCCATTTCAGTTTTGTCTGCTGCTGCTGTTAGTTATTTCTAGATATTGGCCCAGGTCGCAGGGGCCAGGAATATTTTTTTTGGATCTTAATCTTCATTATTTGCTTAAAAAACAATCCAGAGAACAATGTTTTTCTGCGTTATTTGCTTGTTGGCACTTCAGAATACAGCCAGCTCCGTTCTATATTACAGCACTAAAAATCCAGCTATTTAAAACTGGTTTATCCATCACGCGGATCACATATAATGGTGCTGAAAATATTGCCATTTCTGTCCTCCATTGAAATTTTGTTTCAGTGTGTCAGTGAAGCTATGGACACCAGTTAGCTGTTCAAAATAGTTACCTACAGGCCAGCTATTTAAAACTGTGTTTTCTTCGTCACACGGATCACATATGTTTTCAGAAAATACTGCCATTTCTGGCCGCCATTAAAAATTTGTTTTAGTGTGTCAGCGAAGTTTTTGACACCGGTTTACTGTTCAAAATAGTTACCTACAGACCAGCTATTTAAAACTGTGGTTTGTCCGTCACCAGATCACATATAAGTTCGCTTCAAATTCAGCTATTTTTAGTGAGCATGGAAGATATTGTCCTCCATTTAAAATGGTCATGGCACGTGGCAAGGGATGGGGAACTGGACGCGTGATGGTGCATGCCGAGGCCGAGGCCGTGGGCATGCTGAAATTGTGCCACAACAAACACCAACACATTCCTGCCCCAATTAATAGGGGACCGCAGAACACCACTATTTAACATAGAGTAGTGTGAAAAGGTTATGGGTTGGATAGCGGATAATACTTCCAGTTACTTAGCCACCACCACCATCACCACCCTGTCTTCCACACGGTCAAGTCTCAGTAGCCGTGAGTCTGGACTGCATATTCCTCACCCTGAACCTCCTTCCTCCCACCATGCTGACTGCCCAGAGACAACTGATCCCACACTTGGACACTCTGAAGAGCTGTTCACTTTTTCATTTATAGATTTTGGCCTCTCGACCAGTCCACTTGAAGCGGAGCAAGAAAAGATCGCATGTAGTGATGCCCAAAAATTTGAGCAGTCACGATCACGCGACAGTGGGAAAGTGTCTCAAGAGGTGGACGATGATGAGACACAATTGCCAGAGAGTCAGGAGGAGGACCAGGGTGCGGAATTGGAAGACGAGGTGGTGGATGATATAGTAACTGACCCAATCTGGCAGGAGGACATGCAGAGCGAGGACAGCAGCACACAGGGGGAGGGAGGCAGAGCACCCCAACAGGCAGGAAGAAGCAATGTGATGGCCGCAAACAGAAGGCAGGCAACTGTGCCCGGTAACACCAACACAAATGAAGCTGCCAGTACAACTGTTATGTCTTCCCGAGTCTGGTTGTTTTTTAAAGACTCTGCCGAAAACCCCAAAAGGCCATTTACACCACATGCCAGGCCAGCATCAGCAGGGGTGGCAAAACTACCAGCCTGACCACCACCGGCATGATCAGGCACATGACAGCAAAGCACTCGACTTTGTGCGCCGAACCCCATGGTCCAGGAACAGTGTCTGCGGGTGGCACCACTGCTTTTTCCGCCGTTGTGCATGCTAGCCAATCCCCTGTCCATGGTGCAAGCGAAGATGCCTCCTGCCCTGCACCTGTCGCTGCACACTCTTCACTAGCAGCATCAGGAAGCACGTCCACGTTCTTGTCTCAGCGCAGCGTTCAGTTGTCCATACCCCAGTCCTTGAAACGCCAGCCCAAATACGCAGCCAACGCCCCACAGGCCACACTACTAAATCCCCACATTTTACGACTGCTTGAAGTCGAAATGTTGCCTTTTAGGCTCGTGGAGACGGAAGCATTCCGCAACCTGATGGCTGCAGCCATCCCTCGGTACTCGGTCCCCAGCCGCCACTATTTCTCCTGGTGTGTCGTCCCCGCATTACACAAGCACGTGTATCAAAACATTAGCCGTGCCCTCAACAACGCAGTTACCGGGAAAGTCCCCCTAACCACGTACACGTGGACAAGTGCTTGAGGGCAGAGATGGTACATGTCGCTGATGGCACACTGGGTTAACATAGTGGAAGCTGGGACCCAGTCGGACCTTGGGCCTGAACACGTCCCCCCGATGCCAAGGATTGCGGGCCCTAGGTCAATCAGGGTTTCCCCCACAGTCTACAGCTCCTGCACCTCCTCCTCCTCCGCCTCCTCCACCTCTTTAGCCTCCATCTCCGAAATGACCACATCAGTTACAAGCTGGAAGCACTGCAGCACTGCCTCGGCCAAGTGGCAACAGGCTGTGCTGAAGCTAATATGCTAAGGTGATAAACTGCACAATGCTGAAGAGTTTTGGACAGCTCTGAAAGAGCTGGCAGATCTGTGGCTCACACCGCTGAACCTACAGCCAGGCATGGTCGTGTGTGACAATGGCCGGAACCTGGTGGCGGCTCTGAGGCGAGGTGAGCACACACACATACCATGCCTGGCCCATGTGTTTAACCTCGTGGTTCGGCGGTTTCTCAAATCCTACCCGGAGCTGCCGGATCTGCTTGTTAAAGTATGCCACCTGTGTGCCCATTTTAGAAAGTCACCTACAGCTTCCGTTGCCCTTGCCGTGTTTCAGCAGCATTTGCAGCTTCTGGCTCACAGACTGGTGTGTGATGTCCCCATGCATTGGAACTCTACACTGCAGATGTTGGGAAGGATTTGTGAGCAGAAGAGGGAAGTTGTTGACTACCAGCATCAACAAGGCCGTCGGTATTCAGTTCAGACTCCACACATAAAACCTCAGGAGTGGACATGGATGTCCGACATATGTGCCATTCTCTAAAACTTTGAGGACTCCACCAAGATGGTGAACGGCGATGACGCCATAATTAGCATCACCATCCCGCTTCTCTGTCTTCTGAAACACTCTCTGCTCACAATCAAAGAGGATGCATTGCAGATGGAGCACGATGAGATGTAGGAAGGAACAAGCCTCACAAAGCCCAGCCTCATCTCATCCCAACGTGGATTGGGTTACAATGAGGAAGAGGAGGAGGAGGAAGAACATGAGCTAGTTTCCTGTGCTATAGACGGTACTACCTGCACAACTGTCATACCGTCTGTTCAGCGTGGATGGATCTCTTGATGAGGACACGGAAGTCTTGCCTGTTAGCAGTCTGGTACGCATGGCTGAGTTTATATTACGCTGCCTTTTCCATGATCCTTACGTTCGCAAAATTTTGGCTGACAGTCATTACTGGTTAGTGACACTTCTAGACCTACACTACAAGGAGAACTTTATATCTCTTATTTCTGAGGCGGACAGGTCTACAAAAATGGGGCAGTATCAGAAGGCCCTTGTTGTGGAACTATTAATAAAATTCCCATCTGAAAACGCTAGCGGCAGAGGTCACAGTCCATTGGACAAACAAGGACTACAGGCGAGAGAGTCATAACTCCAATCCAACAGAGACAGGGGAACACTGTCAAAGTTCTGGGAGAATTTTCTCAGCCCCTCCCATCGCACAGGCTTTGAGGCGTGGGGTACTCTCACAAGGAGTGCAAAGTTTGCGAAGATGCTGAGGGAGTACCTTGCCGACCGTACCAATGTTCTCCGTGATTCCTCTGTGCCTTATAATTATTGGGTATCCAAGCTGGATAAGTGGAATGAACTGGCTCTCTACGCCTTGGAGGTCCTGGCCTGCCCTGCCACTAGCGTTTTATCAGAGCGGGTTTTTAGTGCCATTGGTGGAATTATAACTGATAAGCGCATCCGCCTGTCAACTGAAAATGCTGACAGGCTGACTCTTATGAAAATGAACAAGGGCTTGATTGGGCCTGACTTCTCAACACCACCGAATGTTAGCAGCGTAACATAAGCTCAAATACAGTGTCTTTTTTTGGGAGGTGTATTCCCATGCACCTTTTCACACCCACACATGGGTATACGCTTCCTGACTTTGGCTATTTTCTCTTGTCCTCCTCCTTCTCTTCATCCTCAGCCTCCACCACCATATCACCAGGGTCACCATGGTCCGTGATGCAACACCCACATAATTTTTTTATAGGGTGTTTATGATGTCCGTAAAAAAATAGGTTATACAGTATGTTCATGTTAACCCCCCAGTGGTAAATGTTTGTCAGCCCATACACTTAGTGCATGGGCATTACAAGTATAGGAGACCTGCTCCTTTCTAATGGAAACATTTTTTTATGAGGCCCTTCTCCACTTCTCTTCCAAGGGGCATTGGAGTGCCTCCCAATTTTTGGCAGCCCTTGCATTCACTGCAAAGGCCAACACTATGGGAGACCCACTTCCTAATAATGGGAATATTTTTACATGAGGCCCTCTACATCTCTGCCAAGGGGCATTAGAGTGCCTCCCAATTTTTGGCAACCCTTGAATTTACTGCATAGGCAAACACAATGGGAGACCAACTTCCTAATAATGGGAACATTGTTTTCAAAAGGCACTCTGACATCCACGTCTCTTCCAAGGGGCATTGGAGTGCCTCCAAATTTTTGGCAACCCTTGCATTCACTGCATAGGCAAACACAATGGGAGACCCACTTCCTGATAATGGGAACATTTTTTTTCAGGAGGCCCTCCTCTACGTCTGTTCCAAGGGGCATTGGAGTAGGTTCAAATTTGTGGCAGCACTTGCATTCACTGCATAGGCAAACTCAATGGGAGATCCACTTCCTAATTATGGAAACATTGTTTTCAAGAGTCCCTCTGACCTCCACGTCTCTTCCAAGGGGCACTGGAGTGCCTCCAAATTTTTGGCAACCCTTGCATTCACTGCATAGGCAAACACAATGGGAAACCCACTTCCTAATAATGGGAACATTGTTTTCAAAAGGCACTCTGACCTCCACGTCTCTTCCAAGGGGCATTGGAGTGCCTCCAAATTTTTGGCAATCCTTGCATTCACTGCATAGGCAAACACAATGGGAAACCAACTTCCTAATAATGGGAACATTGTTTTCAAAATGCCCTCTCACCTCCACATCTCTTCCAAGGGTCAATGGAGTGCCTCCAAATTTTTGGCAAACCCGTGCATTCACTGCATAGGCAAACACAATGGGAGACCCACTTCCTAATAATGGGAACATTTTTTTTCAGTAGGCCCTACTCTACGTTTGTTCCAAGGGGCATTGGAGTGGGTCCAAATTTTGGGCAGCCCTTGCATTTACTGCATAGGCAAACACAATGGGAGACCCACTTCCTAATTATTGGAACATTGTATTCAAGAGGCCCTCTAACCTCCATGTCTCTTCCAAGGGGCATTGGAGTGCCTCCAAATTTTTGGCAATCCTTGCATTCACTGCATAGGCAAACACAATGGTAGACTCACTTACTAATAATGGGAACATTGTTTTCAATAGGCCCTCTAACCTCCACGTCTCTTCCAAGTGGCAGTGGAGTGCCTCCCAATTTTTGGCAACCCTTGCATTCACTGCATAGGCAAACACAATGGGAGACCCACTTCCTAATAATGGTAACATTGTTTTCATGACGCCCTCCTCTAAGTCTCTTCCACGGGGTATTGAGGTGCGTCAAAATATTCAAAGGGGTATTGTGGTGCGTCCAAATTTTGGACAGCCCTGCCACTCACTGCATACGCAACAACAGAATAGGAGACCCACTCTTTAGTAATGGAAACAACAAAGCATAGCTCGCTGATGGCTCTCTAAGATTAGTGAGGGCAGACTGCTGGCCCTTTAAAATAGTAAAGGCCGCCTGATGGCCCTATAAAAATAGGCTTTGTGACTTTCAGAATCCCTCCTTCATAAATAAAACAGGATGTGTCTGATCATGTCTCACACACCACATGGCCAAATAAGGATGTAAAATGTTAAAATGACATCTCCTGGTGAATTCATTTGTCACGGTTGAAAGCAATGCTAAAGTGCAAAAATGCATCAAAAATGCTACGTGTGAACATAGCCCAAGGTGAGGAGGAATATTTTTGTTTTTGGTTATTTATTTTGCCTTATATACTAGTTATTACCCCGGAAAGGATGTCACCGTCTCCACATGGAGGGAGAAGAGGAACCATATGGATTGCAGTGATTGGAGTCCGTAAAAGTGGCGTAATACCTCTGAGCAATTTTTAGGCCCTCAACAGACTGCCAGGGGGAGCCGCCTGAAAAATGCTCGAGTTTCCCATAGACTTACATTGGGTTCGTTGCTTGGGTCGAGCACCCGAGTATTCCAAAGTGCTCGACCCGAGCAGCGAGCACCCGAGCATTTTAGTTTTCGCCCATCGCTAACAATGACCTGAAGCATACTGCCAAAATGGTAACAAAGTGGCTTAAGGATAACAAAGTCTATGCTTTAGAGTAGCCATCACAAAGCTCTGATCTCAATCCTATTGAAAATTTATGGGCAAAACTGAAAAAGCAGGTGTGAGCAAGGCGACCTACAAACCTGGATCAGTTACAACAGTTTTGTCAGGAGGAATGGGCCCAAATTCTGATAAATTATTGTGAGAAGCTTGTGGAAGGATATCCCAAATGTTTGACCAAAGTCATTCAGTTTAAGGGCAATGGTACCAAATACTAATGAAATGTATGTAAACTTTTGACTTTGCTGTAAGTAATAAAAATGCCTTAAAAAATTCTCGCTCTCTCATTATACTGGAATTTGGCAAATATTAAAAATTATGGTAATCCTAATCGACCTAAAAAGGGAAAGGTTTATTCTGATTTCATGTCAGATATTGAGAAAAACATGCATGTGTCTTTTTATATAGTGCATGTAAACTTCTGATTTTAACTGTATATGCTTACCTATCTTGTGACATATTCTGCAATATGCTTACGTTACCTGTATGACACCAGATATATCTCCATTATTACCATTCCTTTTTTAATCCTTGGTACTCAGAATATATACGTACCTATAATCATGTGCTTTGGCATATCTATATTGGCTCTTATTGCTGTAGTCGAACACAGACATTCACTTCCACTGGGTAATCTTTTCATCAGCTATTATTTATTTATTTATCTGTCATTTATTATTTATTTATTAATATATTTTTTTGTATCCTAGCTGATTATTTACTTTTCTTTTGGCTGTAATACTCTGGTGTTATCATGTTACATTATCTGCCAATTTAGATGTGGATTCTCTTATATAACATGCAGTCCCTTTCTTTTAATATACCATGGGTTAAATTTATTCACACCATTGTTTTATCTGCTTGTGCACCTGCTTTTCAAATTGTTGCATGATTACGGCACACCAACTTCTTGATTAATGAAGCTGACATTATTATCTCTATATCCTATATTGACCTGTTTTGGGTTTTTTTTTTACTTGTTGGTTATAATACCTGCAAAGTGAATCAGACTTCAGAAATCTCATGAACATTCTGCTTAGTTTTTTTTGTAGAATTGAAGCTTTAAAATATTTTTTCTTTTAATCTACAGAATGTCAAATCTTTTAGTATTTTTGCATCATTTTTCGTCAATTCAAATGAGTGGGAAAAACATCACAGGTAAAAACTCATAAAAAAGCATGTAAAAAAAGTGGCAAAAATGCAACAAAAACTTGCATATTTTAGACTGCATTTTCCCTGTCAACACTGTTTTTCGAAGCAGAAAAATTTGCTCCTATACTAAACATGTGCACTTACCCTTAGAGTGTTATGGTTATACTCAATAGCCACAATTCTCTAAGCTACAAAAAAAATCTGAAAGTACAGAAAAGTGACTACCAAGTTGAAAAACGCTATAAAGGATTAAATTGTAAGATTGCTAATGGTCGCGTAGTCAATGGGAGGTATGTATCACAGAGATGGCTGGTCTCTGTGATGTAGTCCGGAGTGTTTCTCAAGTGCACATAAGCACTAAGAGGATCGTTTTGTGCACCAGGGAGCCGGGTTGCGGGTAGCTATGAGAGAATGGGCGGGTCCAGCTACCCACATAGCTCACCTCTGGGTGAGGTTAACAGCCTATGAAATGGAGGGTGTTGTTTGGCACATGGTCTGTGTGTCAGGATGGAGAAGGCCTCCTGTGTATGTTTTGCCTCCAGACAAAGCCAGGATACTGGACGCTACACCAGCCTATGTGACCACAGCGCTGGCTAACCAGAGACTTTGCTGAAAGGACTATTTTCTTTGTGTTTCTGCCTGCACTAAAGGCTGTTTGTTTGGATTCTGCTTTTGACCGGTTTATGAAGCCAATAAACCGTGAAGGACATTTAAAGGAACATGCCTCCTATTTTGCCTCTCATCGCACCTGAGTGAGTAAAACCCCACAATATCTAAATAAACGACATACACAATGAACTGAGAGAAGACTTTATCTGCTGTATATTAGCCAATATTAAAGGTATTTTCTGGAACTAATGTTTCAATGATGACCTATCCAAAATATGGGTCTTCGATATCAGTTTGATTGAGGTCTGTCACCCGTCATCATCATCTGCTCTGATAATGGCCAAATGTAAACTGTATAAGAAAATAAGGCAGTGTGTCTCTATGCAATGTTTATTGGCCACTCCTGGGTGCTGCATTTTATCTCTTATTCACTTGCGTAGCACCCATTGCCGGTGCAATCCATATGGTTCCTCTTCTCCCTCCATGTGGAGACGGTGACATACTCACTGCCTCAGCCAAGGCAGCATCCTTGTGCTCCTCTGCCTCCCTCGCCTGTGCACACTGCACAAGCTTCCAACAGCATGTCTAGTGCATGAGCACACGTGCTCCCCTGTTCTTAAATGGTCATCGTGCGCACCTGCAAAGGTGCCCCCAGTCAATAGCTGGAATGCTTCTTGCTTAAAAGGCCCCCTCCCCAATAGAGAGGTGTCTGAGCAACCCCTATAGTTTCGTTAGTGGTAGTGTGTATGCAACTTTATGTTGCCAGGCTCTCAGTCTATTATAGTTATATCCTTATCCTGTAACTTCCCTGTAGTTTTGTGTAGTGTATAGATGACTCTGAAGCCACTCCGGCAGTACCTTAACCATTTCTCGAAACCAGTGTGTCTGAACAAGAACCTATTCCCGAATCCCACATTGTCTGTCAACCAGTCTTCTAATACTTCCAGTCAGTGACACCACTTCCGTGTCCCCATCAAGCAAATCCAACCCTGGGGTCAGCAGCTGTGGGACTGCCTAGGAGTGGTACCTGGCGGCTGCCTGCAGGTCAAGCCTGACTCCGCCATCAGGAGCTCCAATGAACACCAGGTAGTCACTTAGCTATGCCCCTCCTAGGCAATGCTGGCCCTGTGAGTCCAAGAACCACAAGCACCACCTGCGAGCGTGACAACTTGAATTGGAGATAAAGTGCAACACTGAGCAATGGACAGAACTGCACTGTTTTCCATATGGGAAACTTTTCCTATGACTAGATGGATCAAGAAATGCTAATCTTTTCATTGCCTATTAGGAAAAAAAATTCTATTTTTTAGTTACAAATTGTTAAAAGTTTACTGTTTTAAAGTGAACCTGTCTAAAACTTTTAACTCCTCCCCCACAAAAAACATAATTTATACAAGACTGTTTGGCCTTTTAAAAGATAGGACAGTTAATCTCTTTATGACTCCAATGCTGTGCTCTATCAAGGAGAAGTCACATATTTCCATGTGTGCATTGGAGTGTGACAAGGCACATCCAGCACCTCAGCCTCACCCTGTATTCCCTTCCATATCTCCGCCATGTTTTGATTGTCCTGCAAGTCGTTTGATCTGGTACACGGCCAACAGCCTGTAAGTCAACCAAAGGAGGTTATCCTTAGGCAGGGAATACAGCATGAGACTAACTAGCTGAAAGTGCATCGTCATGACCTAATGCACTTCCACATTGATGTACACTGAACATCAATATGTGATATCCCTTGGGTTCACAGAGGGATCAGCTGGCTTTACTTTTAACGGGCAACACAGTCTCATAAATGGGGGATACAAGTTTTTGACAGGTTCACTTTAAACTTTAAAATTAGGAAGGGCTTAAAGTTTTAGAATAGTTCACAGTAATATTATTAATATGATTAATAATTATTACCATTTTCCTATTGTAAGATTATGGACTGTGAAGGTTTCCAGCTGGTATCTTTCCTATTTCTGATTCATTGCATATTGATATCATACTATTTTAAAAAGCCCTTCGTTTACGGCTGTAAAGAAAGATTACAAAGAAGTGACTTATAAATTAAAAATATGCAGAATTTAAGCTTTTTTGTGAGAAACCTTTGATTAAAAGGTTATGTAACCATTGTGAATCAGCATGTCACTGGTCTCAACTAAATTAACAGATATGTAATAGGTTTGAAATCAAGCACTAATTAAGAAGGAATTAAGTTTCAGTGAAAGTCTGCTTGCATCCTTAAGTCACTAAGATGTCATCACCTTCTCCATTCATTTCCTGTAACCATAGAACTACAAAAGTGATTAATGTATTTAAGAATATTCTTCAAGAACAGAAAAAAAGATAATTTAAACAGCACAAAACATTTAAAAGAAAAACATTCTTGACTGCTATTTCCCAAAGAATCATAACAAACTAGATCCCCAAATATTATATATTTTCTAGTTTTAGGAGGCAAAAACGTAACTCAATAAAGCTACCAGTTTCTAGTTTTTCCAGTTAATCACCAGATTTCTTTTGAAAGGTCTATTTGATCATATCACATGGTGTTAGACATCATCACTGCCTTTGCACTGGGTTTTTGTACATGAATTTTAAAGCACATTGCCTTCAAATTCACTTAAAACATTTCAAATATCTTTTGAATATTCTTTAATGTGGATTTTGAAATGAATCCACTTCAAATTCCACTTAAAAAACCTTCATACCTTCATGTGAACATAACGTTACACTCTAAACTGTTGTTGTTTATAGAAATATCTCAGTCCTAGAAGTATATACAACAATATGATAATAATAGTCAAAAAAGTGTGCATACAGTAACAATATGGAATCCACATAAACTATTACCTATACTCATCTCCTATTTGAACTTGCCTATTTTCTCTGGTATCTATATTTATGACCTTACATATTCAAATACCCAAGCTACTCGAACCTCTTAGGGACCTTCCTAACTGCTGGATATTTTGTGAATTCACTATTGTTACTGTATGCACATATTGTTGTACATATGGTACTTCCCTGATTGGGATATTTCTACATAATTTATTTTTAATTATGTTTTGTGTTCACTATTTGTAGTATATATTTGATAATAGTTTGCTTGACCAAAATATTACTTACTGTTACAGTGATTGTGGACTTCGTTATTAATAGGAACTTCTTCCACCATGCCATTTTGAGTGCCGGATTCTTCTCTATATGTTTAAGGATTGGGACCCTCTCATAGCATCAGCCATTACTGAATTACTAAATCATTTATCCCCTTTATGACCTTGAAATTTTCTGTTTTGGGGCTTTCATTTTTTCTCCCATTATTCCAAGAGCCATTATTTTTTTATTTTTTGTCCCCAAAGCTGTATGACAGTTTGATTGTTTCACAGGTGTATCAGGGGTAACAGACAGTCGCCCTGCAGTTGGTTGCAGGAGATCTCTATGTTTGGCATTGCAGACAGCTTCTTAGATGAAAGGCTGTCTTTGGGATGGAGCGGCTCTTCCCTGTTGCTAATTAGCTTTCTGGCCTGGGTGTATATATACCTGGCGTGTCTGAGAGGGAGTCGCCAGCTATATTCATTTCTACATGTGTGGCTTAGCAGGAGCAGTACTTTGTCCTCTCTGGAGCTTGAGGCCGTGTGCATATTTGTATTCTTCTAAAAGCTAAGCAATTTCCCCCTGTTTGGTCTTCCATTGTTGTCTTTAGTGTTTAGTGGAGGTTGACTTGGCCTCACCTCCTTCCATCCCTAGCCGTAGCAATACGCCAGGGGAAGTAGGGCGAGGCACGCGTGTGGCGATTGCTGAAGAGACAATATAGGGACGTTAGTTGAGACAGGGTGATGCTAGACCAGACTAGGAGGTCTCCACTTCCCCCTTTCCCTAGTGTTTTGGCTCCCTCTCCCTTTTCCCTCTGTGACACAGATACCAAACACATACAGTACAGACCAAAAGTTTGGACACACCGTCTCATTTAAAGATTTTTCTGTATTTTCATGACTATGAAAATTGTACATTCACACTGAAGGCATCAAAACTATGAATTAACACATGTGGATTTATATACTTAACAAAAAAGTGTGAAACAACTTAAAATATGTCTTATATTCTAGGTTCTTCAAAGTAGCCACCTTTTGGTTTGATGACTGCTTTGCACACTCTTGGCATTCTCTTGATGAGCTTCAAGTGGTAGTCACCGGAAATGGTCTTCCAACAATCTTGAAGGAGCTCCCAGAGATGCTTAGCACTTGTTGGCCCTTTTGCCTTCATTCTGCGGTCCAGCTCATCCCAAACCATCTCGATTGGGTTCAGGTCTGGTGACTGTGGAGGCCAGGTCATCTGGCGTAGCACCCCATCACTCTCCTTCTTTGTAAAATAGCCCTTAAACAGCCTGTAGGTGTGTTTGGGGTCATTGTCCTGTTGAAAAATAAATGATGGTCCAACATAGTTCTGATGCCTTCAGTGTGAATGTACAATTTTCATAGTCATGAAAATACAGAAAAATCTTTAAATGAGAAGGTGTGTCCAAATTTTTGGTCTGTACTGTATAATAAGTACAGTGACAGTGTTGGTTACTGTACTTGTCATTTAGTGTTAAAATAAAGGATTCATTAAAAAAAAAATTGGCTTGGGGTCCCCCGTAATTCTAGTCTCTAGCGGAGGTTAAGCAGATGGCTGGGGCACATGTTTGAAGCCTGGGAAGGGGGTAATACCCACAGAGCTTCCCAGGCTACTAATATCAGACCCTAGCTGAATACTTAGCCTTTATTAGCTATTAATATGGGGGACCCCAAAAAAAATTGATGTGGGGTCCCCCTATTTTAATAGCTAGCAAAGGCTAGGCAGACAGCTGGGGGCCGATATTAAAAGCCCAGGAAGGGTGCCATGAATATTGGCCCCCTCCCAGGCTAGAAACACCAGCCCTCAGCTGCCACAGAAATGGCACATCCAATGGATGTTGCAATTCTGGCACTTTGCCTCGCTCTGCCCACTGCCCTGTAGCTGTGGCAGTGGGGTAATAGGGCTGGGGTTGATGTCAGCTTATAATGCTAGCTGACATCAAACCCAGGTTAGTAATGTGGAGGCGTCTATAAGACGCCCCCATCTCTAACCCCATAGTAAAATGGAAAAAAATCACCAACACCCAGAATAAAATGTTTTAATTTAAATAAACATACAATACTTTAATATTCTAAATTAAACTCTACTTCAGCATGTCTTTAAGCACAGCCATGAATGTAAGAAGTCTCACCTTGATGACAACAAAACTTAGCATCATCCAGTTTCCTCTGAGCATATTCCAAGTCTTCCTTGCGAATAAACTCAACACGTAATTGAAGACAACAGACTGGTATCCATTGTGTCCACACATGCTGTTCTCTGCATCCTATGGTTCCTAAATTAAATCCGAGGAGTGTCGGTGGCCTGGTATTTAATCTATTGAAGCTGGCACAGCTCCTGTAGTTGTTGTATCTTGCTGCTGCTGTTGTTATGATCTGCAACATGTACTAAGGAAAGAAATGGAAAAGCTGTCCCTACAGTAAGACTAAGCTGAATCCCTACAATGTAGCGGGCTGCCTGTTCCTAGCGAACAGACCCACCTTAGTCCTCGGCTAGTCTGAACGAAGACCTATAGAATTAAGGGAGGGTTCCCTAAAAGAATTAAGGACTGGGACAAAAATGGGACACCTCCTAAACAGAGAAATTGTTGCAGAACACAAAAAGACAAACTGACAAAAGGTACTAGAGGTCCCAGAAGGACCAAGCGAACTGACAGAGAAAGGTACAGAAGCACTAGGCTAGAGAAACAGTCAAACACTGAAGTCCAGCAAAGCCAGAAGGGCGGAGCTGGAATATAAAGGCAGATGGTCACGTGACCACAAAACACAAGATGGAAAAAACAAACAGGAGGGTTCTAACAGCTGTATATCCTCTCCGATCTTCCTCCTAAGGCTGGGCTGCTGGGGTTGGACATGGTAGCATCTGAAACCCACTGTGTATGCCTCACCTATGGTCTGCTGGGTCTGTCTACATGCCTCCCTGGTTGTGGAGTCTTTGGATGGTGTTTGCTAACATCAGTCCCCTGCAGCACCCCCAGCTCTGCTGGAAGTCTCCATAGTCACAGCTGTTCTATCCCAGGCGGGTGGAGATGGAAGGGTGAGACTGTGTAATGTTGTACCATCTTGGGTATTTGCTGGGACTGTTCTATGTGTTTATTGTCCGCTTTGTGGTTCAATAAAGTATTTCCACACTGTTTAACGCTCACCCTGCATATTTTCAATATGCTTGAGCATTGAGAGTAGCAAGCTACAATCAGATTAGACCTTTTCCTAATGCTAATTAGAATGAGGTGTGGCGCTATCCTCCTATCCCTATACTGTACAAGCATAAAATGGCTCTCATTGACCAGCACCTATCTTTTAGATTGTGAGATCCCCCTGATTGGTTATGCTAGACCATGTGATGTCAGAATATATATATGTATATACAGTACAGACCAAAAGTTTGGATACACCTCCTCATTTAAAGATTTTTCTGTATTTTTCTGACTTTGAAAATTGTACTTTCACACTGAAGGCATCAAAACTATGAATTAACACATGTGGAATTATATACTTAACAAAATAGTGTGAAACAACTGAAAATATGTCTTATATTCTAGGTTTTTCAAAGTAGCCACCTTTTGGTTTGATGACTGCTTTGCACACTTTTGGCATTCTCTTGATGAGCTTCAAGAGGTAGTCACCGGAAATGGTTTTCACTTACAGGTGTGCCCTGTCAGGTTTAATAAGTGGGATTTCTTGCCTTATAAATGGGGTTGGGGCAATCAGTTGTGTTGTGCAGAAGTCTGGTGGAAACACAGCTGATAGTCCTACTGAATAGACTGTTAGAATTTGTATTATGGCAAGAAAAAAGCAGCTAATTAAAGAAAAACGAGTGGCGATCATTACTTTAAGAAATTAAGGTCAGTCAGTTCGAAAAATTGGGCAAACTTTGAATGTGTCCCCGAGTGCAGTTGCAAAAACCATCAAGCGCTACAAAGAAACTGGCTCACATGGGGACCACCCCAGGAAAGGAATACCAAGAGTCACCTCTGCTTCTGAGGATAAGTTTATCCTAGTCACCAGCCTCAGAAATTGCAGGTTAACAGCAGCTCAGATTAGAGACCATGTCAATGCCACAGAGAGTTCTAGCAGCAGACACATCTCTACAACAACTGTTAAGAGGAGACTTTATGCAGCAGGCCTTCATGGTAAAATAGCTTCTAGGAAACCACTGCTAAGGACAGGCAACAAGCAGAAGAGACTTGTTTGGGCTAAAGAACACAAGGAATTGACATTAGACCAGTGGAAATCTGTGCTTTGGTCTGATGAGTCCAAATTTGAGATCTTTGTTTCCAACCACTGTGTCTTTGTGCGACGCAAGAAAAGGTGAACGGATGGACTCTACGTGCCTGGTTCCCTCCATGAAGCATGGAGGAGGAGGTGTGATGGTGTGGGGGTGCTTTGCTGGTGACACTGTTGGGAATTTATTCAAAATTGAAGGCATACTGAACCAGCATGGCTACCACAGCATCTTGCAGTGGCATGCTATTCCATCCGGTTTGCGTTTAGTTGGACCAGCATTTATTTTTCAACAGGACAATGACCCCAAACACACCTCCAGGCTGTGTAAGGGCTATTTGACCAAGAGGGAGAGTGATGGGGTGCTACACCAGGTGACCTGGCCTCCACAGTCACCAGACCTGAACCCAATCGAGATGGTTTGGAGAGAGCTGGACCGCAGAGTGAAGGCAAAAGGGCCAACAAGTGCTAAGCATCTCTGGAAACTCCTTCAAGATTGTTGGAAGACCATTTCCGGTGACTGCCTCTAGAAGCTCATCAAGAGAATGCCAAGAGCGTGCAAAGCAGTCATCAAAGCAAAAGGTGGCTACTTTGAAGAACCTAGAATATAAGACATATTTTCAGTTGTTTCACACTTTTTTGTTAAGTATATAATTCCACATGTGTTAATTCATAGTTTTGATGCCTTCAGTGTGAATGTACAATTTTCAAAGTCATGAAAATACAGAAAAATCATTAAATGAGAAGGTGTGTCCAAACTTTTGGTCTGTACTGTATATATATATATATATATATATATATATATATATATATATATATATATTCTATAGATAGATAGATAGAAAGAGAGATAATAGATAGATAAGAAGGAAAGGCATATATGCATTCTAACAGTGTCAGAAGCACTTGTCACTTTGGAAACACCTTGTGTACGTTTGTGATAGCCAGATTGACATTGACGAATAATTTAAACTCAGTCTCAACAAATTTTATGACATTCATTTGCCAATTAGTTTGACACAAATCATAAGCATCTCTGGAGCGGGTGCATCAAAATACTGTGTGTCAACAGTTTTTCAAGAAACATTTAATATAGTCTGAGCATAATAAAAAATCCATATTCTTAGTACTACAGTAAATAGCTGGATTCTGAACTAAATGAGCAAATTGATTTTGTAGGGTTAAAGTATGATCACAGTGTTAATGTTGGTCTTTAAAGGAAATCTGACAGCATGTTTTTACATATAAAAAAAAGTACCGATATGGATGTATAGACGCTTGTCTCCCAATAAAACAAAATCATTTTGTGCATAGATCCAAGGTGCCAGCCATGAGAAATGCAGATGAGACTATGGCATGTCAATGTATTTGGACATGTTCTTTCAAGTGCAGTGACACTCCCCAGTTTAATTCAAGCCTAGTTTGCATTAGTATTGTATGGTAAATTTCTCATGACTGGCACATCAGATTTATCATTTTCAGAATTGAACAAGTGATTATACTGCACAGCCATAGCGTTACTTCAATATGTAAAAACAAGTGGTCGGGTTTTCTTTATAGATTCCTATATTTTTTCTTAAGCACTATTCTTGCCGATACAATGTGCATAACTTTTAACCCCTGCCCGACTTATGATGTGCCATAAGTCATATTTTGCTGTGCACTTGAGCAAATTGATGTAGTGGTAAGTCATGACGATTATGGAGGCATAAGAAATGTGCCTGTACAATGTCAGTCGGGAGCTTAGTTTAACTGACAATCTAGTTCTTGCTGAAGTAGCCAAGTCCAGTTCCCGCACTGGCCAGAGCTGTTTAACCCTCTAAATGTCACAGTGAATAGCAATTGCAAAATTCACAAGGTTAGGAGAGGGGGATTCCCTCTCTCTCCCAATTGGCACCTCCGCAACGCAATAGCAGGCTGCCGATGGTTGCCTTGACAGCAGGAGATCAAAATATGACCTCCAGGTCTGCCATCTCTGGTTTCCTATTAGACAATGCTATAAGCATTGTCTAGCATGTGAACCAGCCCATGGCAGTTTTAATTACTGCAGGATCCTACCTACCCATATAAATGAAGGATTCAGCCCAGGAGAAGATTCACATTAGGAAAGGTTCCCAGCAAAGAATGTCACCTTGCAGTGGCTGCTAGGCATGCATGAATTGGCCAAATTATGTGCTAATTTCATGTTTACATGCTATATCTCTACAGAATGCAAGTTTATTTGTTAGTATGGAGAAAACCTGTAAAAATAAAATAAAATGGAAAAATGTGAAAAAATATTAGGCCAATAAGTAAGCAAATTTATGAAAAAAACAAAAATAAATTAAAAAGTACACATATTTGGTATCGTTGCATCTGGAGCTACTTGATTGTCACACTATTTAATCCCTACAGTGAGCACAGTAAAAAAATAAATAAAGCACAATGCAAAAACTATGCCTTTTCAACACATAACCAAAAAAAGTGGAATAAAATGTGATTAAAAAGTCATATGTAAATAAAAATGGTATCCATGAAAATGTAATCTTGACTCGCAAAAACAAGCCACCATACAGCTCCATCAGCAGAAAAATAAACATAGTTCTCAGAATATAGCAATTCAAAAACAATTTTCTGTCTATTAAAGTTTTTATTGTGTAGCGAAACAAAAAAAAAACCTGCAAAAATGTTGTATCACTGATCTGAAGAATAAAGCTGTCATCACGTTTGACACATGGTAAATGGCATAAACAAAACAATTCTCGAATTGCTGCTTTATGTTCACTCAGCCTCCCAAAAATCAGATTAGAAAGCGATCAAAAAATATTGTGCACCCCGAAATGATACCAATAAAGTCTACACTCATCCCACAAAAAAAACAAGCTCTCATGTTACTCTATCAGCAGAAAAATGAGAAAATTGTAGCTCTCAAAATATGGTGATGCAAAAACCTTTTTTTTTGTAAAGTGTTTTTAAGTGTATAAAATTAGCAAAGCCTAAAAAACTTTAATAAATCTTGCATCTTTGTAATCGTATTGACCTGAGGAATAAAGCTGTCTTACACTATTACCTCATGGTGAACAGCGTAAAAAAAGCAATTCTTGACCGGCTGTTGATTTGTTCATTCTGTCTCCTAAAGATTGCAAAAGGCTCAGCTCACATTTATCCTGTGTTCTACGCTAAGCACTTAAATTGGGGTTTCCATGTAAATCTCTGAAATATGTGATTCAAATGACACCCTCGATGGAAAATTCACTGTAAGGAGGTAAATAGAGACACTTTGGACAGGAGCGTAATGACCGCCTACTTCAGCTTGTTGTGCATTCTCGGATTCACATTTAGCTGAAGTGTACTGCTGTGTACAGACCCCTCAGGTCTGTGCACCGCAATACACGCTGTCGGCCAATCAGAGGCCAGCAGCTGATGTTGGTGTGCATTTGACTGGGAGCGCATGGCAGTGACGTCATTCTCTCCCGCCGCATGTCGAAGTCAGCTGCCAGCTTCAGAAGTGGACACCACGCTAGGAAGGTGAGTAGGAGCGTTTAATGTTTTTTTTTTCTGTTTATTGAACAACAGCGGGGCCATATTCCATGATGGGGGCCATATACCAGAATGGGGGCCATATACCAGGATGAGGCCCAGGATGTGGGCCATATACCATAATGGGGGTCATATACCAGGATGGGGGACATAAACCAGGATCAGGATGGGGCCCATGATGAGGGCCATATACCAGAATCTGAACATATACCAGGATGAGCGTAATATACCAGGATGGGGACACCATATACCAGGATGGGGACATATACCAGGATAAGGGCCATATATCACGATGGGGACATATACCAGGATGAGGCCCATATACCAGGATGAGGTCATATATCAGGATGAGGGTCGTATACCAGGATGGGGAACATATACCAGGGTGGGCTGTGCCTTATACTATATGGAGGACTATGGGCTGTGCATTATACTACATGGATGACTATGTGCTGTGCATTATATTGTATGGAGGACTATGGAGGGTGCATTATACTGTATAGAGGATTATGAACGGTTAATTATATTATATGGAGGACTATGAAGAATGTATTATACTATAGGGCGGACTATGAGGGGTGCATTATACTATATAGAGGACTATGGGGAGTGTATTATACTATATGGAAGACTATGAGGAGTGCATTATACTTTTGCTATGGGGCCTCATGACTTCTATGTTCACCCCTCTTGAGTATAATAGTTTACTCATCTTCCTCCTGCTCCTCATTCTCCCTTTACTCAGGCCATCCACGCTGAATAAATAGTATGAATGTGTTGTGGGTAGTACCCTCTGCAGCGCAGGAAATCAGCTCCTGTTCCTCCTTATCCTCTTCCTCCTCCTCCTCAATAGCACCCAATCCATATTGGGCTGAGATGAGGCTGGGCTGTGTGGCATTACACTGTATGGTGCCTTGCTCCATCTCATCGTGCTCCACCTGCAATGCATCCTCTTTAATTGAGAGCAGAGAGTGTTTCAGAAGACAGAGAAGCTGGATGGTGACACCAATTATGGCGTCATCACCGCTCACCATCTTGGTGGAGTCCTGGAGGATCACACAGATGTCTGCATATCAGGATTGGGATGAGGGGGCCATGCATACTAGGAATGGGGATGAGGGGGCCATGCATACCAGGATTGGGATGAGGTGGCCATGCATACCAAGATTTGGGATAAGGGGGCCATGCATACCAGGATTGGGGATGAGGGGGTCATGCATACCAGGTTTGGATGAGGGGCCATGCATACCAGGATTGAAAATGCAAAATTTGGGGTTAAATCAATGTTTTAGTGGGAAAAAATAAAATGTTAATTTTTTTCTTCTGCACTGCTTTAATTCTGGTGAAGACCCGAAAAGGTTGATAATCTGCTTGAATTTGGTTTTGGAAACTTTGAGGGGTGTAGTTTTAAAATGCTTTCACTTTTCAAAATTTTCTGTCAAATAGGCTACTCAAAGTTACTTCAAATGGGAGATGGTCCTTAAAAAAATTTCTTTTGTAAATATTGTTGGAAAAATGAGAAATTGCTGAACAGTTTAACCCTTCTAACTTCCTAGGAAAAAAAAAGTTTTAAAAATGATGCTGAGGTGAAGTAGAAATGGGGTAAATGTTATTTATTGTCTATTTTGTGTGTTATAACTATCTGGTTTAAAGGGCATAAAAAAATTTAAATGTGAAAATTGCTAAATTTTCTATTTTTTTTCCAAAATGTCGATATTTTTATAAATAAATGCTAATCAACCTAAATTTACCACTAATATGAAATACAACATGTCCCGAAAAAATATTCTCTAAATTACTGGGATATGATGAGGCATTCCAGAGTTAATACCTCATAAAGAAGCACAGGTCAGAATTGAAAAAAGTGACTTGGTTAGGATGGTGAAAACAGGCTGAGAGGTGAAGGGGTTAACTATGCTTTGTAATGACAGAATGTCATAGTTATACATTGCAGCTTCCATGTGCTTTTCCTAAAGACATTCATTTAAAAAGTGTGTGATTCTTCAGGCATGAAGATTTTTACTAAATCAGTTTTCTATAATTCAAAAAAGCCTAGTTTATATTTATAAGTAGACAATAATAAGTTAATGCAGGCAATCATAATTGAAGGGGTTGTCTAACTCCCTGAAAACCTTATTGGAAAAACTTGTTAGTGCATTTTTACCCTGCACTAATGAGGGGCATGAACCCAAAAACGGCTTATACAGATGGAAGTCTTTTCCTCTTTAGAAGACTCTGAATATCCAGTCATGTGGCAAAGCTATTTATATGGTCAATACATAAATATGTATATTGGTATATACAACCCCTGGCAAAAATTATGGAATCACCAGTCTCGGAGGATGTTCATTCAGTTGTTTAATGTTGTTGAAAAAAAGCAGATCACAGACATGGCACAAAACAAAACAAAAATCCTTTCAAATGGCAACTTTAGTGCTTTAAGAAACACTAAAAGAAATCAAGATTAAAAATGTGGTACTCAGTAAGGGTAATATTTTGCAGACCAAACAGAGGGAAAAAAATATGGAATCACTCAATTCTGAGGTAAAAATTATGGAAACATGAAAAACAAACACACAGAAGAACACTCCAATACATCACTAGTATTTTGTTGCACCACCTCTGGCTTTAATAACAGCTTGCAGTTTGTGAGGCATGGACTTAATGAGTGACAAACTGTACTCTTCATCAATCTGGCTCCAACTTTCTCTGATTGCTGTTGCCAGATCAGCTTTGCAGGTTGGAGCGTTGTCATGGACCATTTTCTTCAACTTCCACCAAAGATTTTCAATTGGATTGAGATCCGGACTATTTGCAGGCCATGACATTGATCTTATTTGTAGAGATGAGCGGTGTTCGACTAGAACTGTTCGCCAATCTCAAATTCGAGCTGTTTTGGGCGGTGTTCGAGTTGTTCGACGAACCCGAACGATTTGCAAAAAATTCGGCTGTTCGAGGTTATGTTCGATAACTGTTCGTGCACCAAAAGCGTGTCCTGCATGTCTGGTGCTATTTAGAGCACCAATCATGCAGGGATTGTCTGCCACTCACTGTAATGCCACAGCCATGGTGGTTGTGGCATTACAGTGATTGCCCAAATCGATGGGAACAGTGCTCACAGTGAAACATGAAAAGCCGGCAATTCAGCAGCGGCATACACCGGTACCCGACAATTTAGAACAGAAAGAATAGAGAATCACACATAGATTAGATAGATAGAAACATGTCAGTCACACATATAAGAAGCACAGTGACAGTGTTGCTTACTGTACTTGTCATTTAGTGTAAAGGATTTATCAAAAAAAATAATAGTGTTTTCATGCACCGTCTCTTTAAAAAAGCCGGCCGGCAATTCAGCATCTGTACCCGACAATTTAGAATAGAAGGAATAGAGAATCACACATAGATTAGATAGATAGAAACATGTCAGCCACATATATACGAAGTACAGTGACAGTGTTGCTTACTGTACTTGTCATTTAGTGTAAAGGATTTATTAAAAAATATAATAGTGTTTTCGTGCACCGTCTCTTTAAAAAAGCCGGCCGGCAAATCAGCAGCGGTACCCGACAATTTATAACAGACAGAATAGAGCTTCACACATAGATTAGATAGATAGAAACATGTCAGTCACATATATAATAAGTACAGTGACAGTGTTGGTTACTGTACTTGTCATTTAGTATTAAAATAAAGGATTTATTATTAAAAAAAATTGGCGTGGGGTTCCCCGTAATTTTAGTCTCTAGCGGAGGTTAAGCAGACAGCTGGGGCAGATGTTTGAAGCCTGGGAAGCAGGTAATACCCACGGAGCTTCCCAGACTACTAATATCAGCCCCCAGCTGAATACCTAGCCTTTACTAGCTATTAAAATGGGGGACCCCCCAAAAAAATGACGTGGGGTCCCCCCTAATTTAATAGCTAGCAAAGGCTAGGCAGACAGCTGGGGGCTGATATTAATAGCCCAGGAAGGGAACCATGAATATTGGCCCCCTCCCAGGCTAGAAACACCAGCCGTCAGCCGCCCCAGAAATGGCGCATCCATAGGATGCACCAATTCTGGCACTTAGCCTCGCTCTTCCACGCTGCCCTGGTGCGGTGGCAGGGGGTAATAGGGTTGGGGTTGATGTCAGCTTATAATGCCAACTGACATCAAGCCCAGGTTAGTAATGGAGAGGCGTCTATAAGACACCCCCATTACTAACCCCATAGTCAAAGTTAAAAGAAAACACAAACACCCAGAATAAAGTCCTTTAATTGAAATAAAGACACATTCCTTTATTGTTCTAAATTAAACCATACTTACCGTCACGCCCATTCCAGCTGAAGCCAACGATCTCCTGCAATAAAAGAAAAATAATAAAGCAACCTCATCCTTACCTTTCCATGGTTCCCACGACAGCTTCAGCTCTGCTACATCGAGATAACAGGCTGGACCGCAGCAGAACGCTGCCATCCAGCCTGTCATCCCGCAGACACTGAGAAGCGCAGGCATGCTTGCGCTCTGCAGTGTCTGGCTGTGACGGCATAAAGATGAGACGAGTTCATGTCCAATGAACTCGGCGCACCTCATGCACGTCACTGACAGCGTGGGAGAATTCTCCTGCACTCAGCACTTCAGCGTGAGAATTCTCCCACGCTGTCAGTGACGTGCCTGAGGTCAGCTGAGTTCATTGGACATGAATGAGCTCACCTCATGCACGTCACTGACAGCGTGGGAGAATTCTCACGCTGTAGCGCTGAGTGCAGGAGAATTTTCCCACGCTGTCAGTGACGTGCATGAGGTGAGCTGAGATCATTGGACATGAATGAGCTCACCTCATGCACGTCACTGACAGCGTGGGAAAATTCTCCTGCACTCAGCGCTTCAGCGTGAGAATTTTCCCACGCTGTCAGTGACGTGCATGAGGTGAGCTCATTCATGTTCAATGAACTCAGCTGACCTCATGTACGTCACTGACAGCGTGGGAGAATTTTCACGCTGAAGTGCTGAGTGCAGGAGATTTCTCCCACGCTGTCAGTGACGTGCATGAGGTGCGCCGAGTTCATTGGACATGAGCTTGTCTCATCTTTATGCCGTCACAGCGAGACACTGAGGAGCGCAAGCATGCCTGCGCTTCTGAGTGTCCGCGGGATGACAGGCTGGATGGCAGCGTTCTGCTGCGGTCCAGCCTGTCATCTCGATGTAGCAGAGCTGAAGCTGTCGTGGGAACCATGGAAAGGTAAGGATGAGGTTGCTTTATTATTTTACTTTTACTGCAGAAGACATTGGCTTCAGCTGGAATGGGCGTGACGGTAAGTATGGTTTAATTTAGAACAATAAAGAATTGTGTGTTTATTTCAATTAAAGGACTTTATTCTGGGTGTTGTGTTTTTTTAAATACTTTACTAGAAATTGATGGTGGTCATGTCTAATATTGGCGTGACCCCATGAATTTCGGGCTTAGGGCCAGCTGATAATGCCAAGCTGGCCTTAACCCCTTTATTACCCAGTGAGCCACCGCACCAGGGCCCTGGATGAGTTGGGTACAGCGCCAGAAGATGGCGCTTCTATGAACGCACCATTTTCCAGGGCGACTGCGGACTGCAATATGCAGCGGGTGGGGTCCAGAAAGCTTGGGCCTCCCTGCGCTGCAGATTCCAGCCCCCAGCTGCCTAGTTGTACCTGGCTGGGCACAAAAATAGGGCGAAGCCCCACGCATTTTTTTTTTAAATTATTTCATGAAATTCATGGAATAATTAAGAAAAAAAGGGCTTCCCTATATTGTTGTGTCCAACCAGGTACAAATAGGCAGCTGGTGGTTGGGGGCAGCCGGTCCCTGCCTGCTGTACCTGGCTGGACACAAATATAGTGCGAAGCCCCACGTCAATTTTTTTTTAATTATTTCATGAAATAATTTTTTTAAAAAAGGGCTTCCCTATATTGTTGTGTCTGGCCAGGTACAAATAGGCAGCTGGTGGTTGGGGGCAGCCCGTTCCTGCCTGCTGTACCTGACTGGACACAAATATAGGGCGAAGCCCCACGTCAATTTTTTTTAAATTATTTCAGGAAATTCATGAAATAATGAAAAAAAAATTGATGTGGGGCTTCGCCCTATATTTGTGTCCAGTCAGGTACAGCAGGCAGGAACGGGCTGCTCCCAACCACCAGCTGCCTATTTGTACCTAGCCGGACACAACAATATAGGGAAGCCCTTTTTTTCTTAATTATTCCATGAATTTCATGAATTTAAAAAAAAAATACGTGGAGCTTCGCCCTATTTTTGTGTCCAGCCAGGTACAACTAGGCAGCTGGGGGCTGGAATCTGCAGCGCAGGGAGGCCCAAGCTTTCTGGGCCCCACCCGCTGCAAATTGCAGTCCGCAGCCGCCCCGGAAAATGGCGCGTTCATAGAAGCGCCATCTTCTGGCGCTGTACCCAACTCATCCAGGGCCCTGGTGCGGTGGCTCACTGGGTAATAAAGGGGTTAAGGCCAGCTTGGCATTATCAGCTGGCCCTAAGCCCAAAATTCATGGGGTCACGCCAATATTAGACATGACCACCATGAATTTCTAGTAAAGTATTTAAAAAAAACACAAACACCCAGAAAAAAGTCCTTTAATTGAAATAAACACACAATTCTTTATTGTTCTAAATTAAACCATACTTACCGCCACGCCCATTTCAGCTGAAGCCAATGATCTCCTGCAATAAAAGTAAAATAATAAAGCAACATCATCCTTACCTTTCCATGGCTCCCACGACAGCTTCAGCTCTGCTACATCGAGATGACAGGCTGGACCGCAGCAGAACGCTGCCATCCAGCCTGTCATCCCGCAGACACTGAGAAGCGCAGGCATGCTTGCGCTACTCAGTGTCTGGCTGTGACGGCATCCAGATGAGCCGAGGTCATGTCCAATGAACTCGGCTCACCTCATGCACGTCACTGACAGCGTGGGAAAATTCTCACGCTGAAGCGCTGAGTGCAGGAGAATTTTCCCACGCTGTCAGTGACGTACATGAGGTGAGCCGAGTTCATTGTCGGCTCATCTGGATGCCGTCACAGTCAGACACTGAGGAGCGCAAGCATGCCTGCGCTTCTCAGTGTGTGCGGCATGGCAAGCTGGATGGCAGCGTTCTGCTGCGGTCCAGCCTGTCATCTCGATGTAGCAGAGCTGGAGCTGTCCTGGGAACCATGGAAAGGTAAGGATGAGGTTGCTTTATTATTTTTCTTTTATTGCAGGAGATCGTTGGCTTCAGCTGGAATGGGCGTGATGGTAAGTATGGTTTAATTTAGAACAATAAAGAATTGTGTCTTTATTTCAATTAAAGGACTTTATTCTGGGTGTTTGTGTTTTTTTTTTAACTTTGACTATGGGGTTAGTAATGGGGGTGTCTTATAGACGCCTCTCCATTACTACCCTGGGCTTGATGTCAGCTGGCATTATAAGCTGACATCAACCCCAACCCTATTACCCCCTGCCACCGCACCAGGGCAGCGTGGAAGAGCGAGGCTAAGTGCCAGAATTGGCGCATCCTATGGATGCGCCATTTCTGGGGTGGCTGAGGGCTGGTGTTTCTAGCCTGGGAGGGGGCCAATATTCATGGCTCCCTTCCTGGGCTATTAATATCAGCCCCCAGCTGTCTGCCTAGCCTTTGCTAGCTATTAAATTAGGGGGGACCCCACGTCATTTTTTTGGGGGGGTCCTCCATTTTAATAGCTAGTAAAGGCTAGGTATTCAGCTGGGGGCTGATATTAGTAGCCTGGGAAGCTCCGTCGGTATTACCCCCTTCCCAGGCTTCAAACATCTGCCCCAGCTGTCTGCTTAACCTCCGCTAGAGACTAAAATTACAGGGAACCTCACGCCAATTTTTTTTAATAATAAATCCTTTATTTTAATACTAAATGACAAGTACAGTAACCAACACTGTCACTGTACTTATTATATATGTGACTGACATGTTTCTATCTATCTAATCTATGTGTGAAGCTCTATTCTGTCTGTTATAAATTGTCGGGTACAGATGCTGAATTGCCGGCCGGCTTTTTTAAAGAGACGGTGTATGAAAACACTATTATTTTTTTTAATAAATCCTTTGCAGTAAATGACAAGTACAGTAAGCAACACTGTCACAGTACTTCATATATATGTGACTGACATATTTCTATCTATCTAATCTATGTGTGAAGCTCTATTCTGTCTGTTATAAATTGTCGGGTACCGCTGCTGAATTGCCGGCCGGCTTTTTTAAAGAGACGGTGCACGAAAACACTATTATATTTTTTAATAAATCCTTTACACTAAATGACAAGTACAGTAAGCAACACTGTCACTGTACTTCGTATATATGTGGCTGACATGTTTCTATCTATCTAATCTATGTGTGATTCTCTATTCCTTCTATTCTAAATTGTCGGGTACAGATGCTGAATTGCCGGCCGGCTTTTTTAAAGAGACGGTGCATGAAAACACTATTATTTTTTTTAATAAATCCTTTGCAGTAAATGACAAGTACAGTAAGCAACACTGTCACAGTACTTCATATATATGTGACTGACATATTTCTATCTATCTAATCTATGTGTGAAGCTCTATTCTGTCTGTTATAAATTGTCGAGTACCGCTGCTGAATTGCCGGCCGGCTTTTTTAAAGAGACGGTGCACGAAAACACTATTATATTTTTTAATAAATCCTTTACACTAAATGACAAGTACAGTAAGCAACACTGTCACTGTACTTCATATATATGTGACTGACATGTTTCTATCTATCTAATCTATGTGTGATGCTCTATTCCTTCATGTCTAAATTGTCGGGTACCGGTGTATGCCGCTGCTGAATTGCCGGCCGGCTTTTTTAAAGAAAGCGTCTTCTGAGCAGTTTGTCAGCTTTTGGACACCTTTGAAGGTGTTTTCTATGTGTTCCTATGTGTTTTTGTTTGCCTGCCATTGGTTTTAACGGTGTTCGACGGTGTTCTAAGGTGTTCGACGAACAGTTCGACGAACAGTTCCTCGAACATCCCGGTGTTCGACGAACCGAACCGAACCCGAACACTACGGGGGTGGCTCAACACTACTTATTTGTCTTCTTTCAAGGAATGTTTTCACAGTTTTTGCTCTATGGCAGGATGCATTATCATCTTGAAAAATGATTTCATCATCCCCAAACATTCTTTCAATTGATGGGATAAGAAAACTGTCTAAAATATCAATGTAAACTTGGGCATTTATTGAAGATGTAATGACAGCCATCACCCCAGTGCCTTTACCTGACATGCAGCCCCATATCATCAATGACAGTGGAAATTTGCATGTTCTCTTCATGCAGTCATCTTTATAAATCTCATTGGAACGGCACCAAACAAAAGTTCCAGCATCATCACTTTGCCCAATGCAGATTCGCGATTCATATATATATATATATATATATATATATATATATATATATATATATATATATATATACAGTCATGGCCAAAAGTTTTGAGAATGACTCCAAAATTATATTTTCACATGATCTGCTGGCCTCTGGTTTTTATTAGTGTTTGTCTGATGTTTATATCACATACAGAAATATAATTGCAATCATATTATGAGTACCAATAGGTTATATTGACAGTTAGAATGAGTTAATGCAGCAAGTCAATATTTGCAGTGTTGCCCCTTCTTCTTCAAGACCTCTGTAATTCTCCCTGACATGCTCTCAATCAACTTTTGGACCAAATCCTGACTGATAGCAGTCCATTCTTGCATAATCAATGCTTGCATTTTGTCAGAATTTGTTGGTTTTTGTTTGTCCACCCATCTCTTGATGATTGACCACAAGTTCTCAATGGGATTAAGATCTGGGGAGTTTCCAGGCCATGGACCCAAAATCTCTATGTTTTGTTCCATGAGCCATTTAGTTATCACATTTGCTTTATGGCAAAGTGCTCCATCATGCTGGAAAAGGCATTGTTGGGCGCCAAACTGCTCTTGGACGGTTGGGAGAAGTTGCTCTTGGAGGACATTCTGGTACCATTCTTTATTCATGGCTGTGTTTTTAGGCAAGACTGTGAGTGAGCCGATTCCCTTGGCTGAGAAGCAACCCCACACATGAATGGTTTCAGGATGCTTTACAGTTGGCATGAGACAAGACTGGTGGTAGCGCTCACCTCTTCTTCTCCGAATAAGCTGTTTTCCAGATGTCCCAAACAATCGAATAGGGGATTCATCAGAGAAAATGACTTTGCCCCAGTCCTCAGCAGTCCACTCCCTGTACCTTTTGCAGAATATCAGTCGGTCCCTGATATTTTTTCTGGAGAGAAGTGGCTTCTTTTCTGTCCTCCTTGAATCCTTGAAACCAGCCCTTGCTCAAAGAGTCTCCGCCTCACAGTGCGTGCAGAAGCACTCACACCAGCCTGCTGCCATTCCTGAGCAAGCTCGGCACTGCTGGTAGTCCGATCCCGCAGCTGAAACAGTTTTAAGATACGGTCCTGGCGCTTGCTGGTCTTTCTTGGGCGCCCTGGAGCCTTTTTGACAACAATGGAAGCTCTCTCCTTGAAGTTTTTGATGATGCGATAGATTGTTGACTGAGGTGCAATCTTTGTAGCTGCGATACTCTTCCCTGTTAGGCCATTTTTGTGCAGTGCAATGATGGCTGCACGTGTTTCTTTAGAGATAACCATGGTTAACTGAAGAGAAACAATGATACCAAGAACCAGCCTCCTTTTAAAGTGTCCAGTGATGTCATTCTTACTTAATCAAGACTGATTGATCGCCAGCCCTGTCCTCATCAACACCCACACCTGTGTTAATGGATCAATCACTAAAACGATGCTAGCTGCTCCTTTTAAGGCATGACTGCAATGATGTTGAAATGTGTTTTGGGGGTTAAAGTTCATTTTCTGGGCAAATATTGACTTTGCAAGTACAGTAATTGCTGTTAAGCTAATCACTCTTTGACATTCAGGAGTATATGCAAATTGCCATTACAAAAAATGAAGCAGTAAACTTTGGAAAAATTACTATTTGTCTCATTCTCAATACTTTTGGCCATGACTGTATATATATATATATATATATATATATATATATATATATATGCTGCCCCCCTCCTTGTATTTGTGCTGCCCTCAATCCTGGTATTTGTGCTCCCCAATCATGTTCCGCCATCCTGTTATGTTCTGCCCTCATCCCTATCATGGTATGCATGGCACGCCTCTTCCCTATCCTTGTACGCATGGTACCCCTCACCCCCAATCCTAGTATGCATGCCACCCCTCACCCTCAATCCTAGTACTCATGGCACCACTCACCCTCAATCCTGGTACGCATGGCACCCCTCACCCTCAATACTGGTATGCATGGCATCCCTCACCCCCACTCCTGGTATGCATGGCACCTCTCACCCTCAATCCTGGTATGCATGGCCCCTCATCCGAATCCTGGTATGCATGGCCCCCCCAGATCCATATCCTGGTATGCATGGTACCCCTCATCCCCCAATCCTGGAATGCATGGTACCCCTTATCCCCCAGTCCTTTTATGCATGGTACCCCTCAATCCTGGTATGCATGGTACCCCTCACCCCTCAATAATCCTGGTATGCATGGCACCCCTCTTCACCCAAGCCTGGTATGCATGGCACCCCTCATTCCCAATCCTGGTATGCATGGCACCCCACAATCTCCAATCCTGGTATGCATGGTACCCCCATCCCCAATCCTGGTATGCATGGCACCCCTCATTTCAAATCTACGATACATGGCACCCCTCATCCCAATCTTGGTATGCATGACACCGCATCTCTCATCCTGGTATGCATGGCACCCCTCATCCAAAATTTGATATACATGGCACCCTTCATCCCAATTCTGGAATGTATGGCACCCTCATCCCCCAATCCTGGTATGCATGGCACCCCCCATCCCCCAATCCTGGTATGTATGGAACCCAATCCCTCATCCTGGTATGCATGGCTTTCTCATCCCAAATCCTGGTATGTATTACCCCCTCGTCCTTATCCTGGTATGCATGGCACTACTCATCCCCCAATACTGGTATGCATGGAACCCCTCATCCCCCAATCCTGGTATGCATGCTACCCCTCATCCCCCAATCCTGGTATGCATGGTACCCCTCATCCCCCAATCCTGGTATGCATGGTACCCCTCATCCCTTAATCCTGGTATGCATGGTACCCCTCATCCCTGAATCCTGGTATGCATGGTCCCCTCACCCTCAATCCTGGTATGCATGGTCCCCTCATCCCCAATCCTGGTATGCATGGTCCCCTCATCCCCAATCCTGGTATGCGTGGTACCCTCATCCCCAATCCTGGTATGCGTGATACCCCTCATCCCCGAATCCTGGTATGCATGGTCCCCTCACCCCCAATCCTGGTATGCATGGTCCCGTAATCCCCAATCCTGGTATGCATGGCACCCCTCATCCCCCAATCCTGGTATGCATGGTCCCCTCATCCCCAATCCTGGTATGTGTGGTCCCCTCACCACCAATCTTGGTATGCATGGCCTCCCTCATCCCCCAATCTTGGTATGTATGGTACCCCTCATCCCCCAATCCTGGTATGTATGGTACCTCTCATCCCCCAATCCTGGTATATGTGGCCCCCTGATCCCTCAATCCTGGCATGCATGGTCTCCTCACCCCAATCCTGGTATGCATGGCCCCCCTCATCCCCCAATCCTGGTATGTATGGTACCCCTCATCCCCCAATCCTGGTATGCGTGACCCCCTCATCCCTTAATCCTGGTATGCATGGTCTCCTCACCCCCAATCCTGGTATGCATGGTCCCCTCATCCCCCAATCCTGGTATGCATGGTCCCCTCACCCCCCAATCCTAGTATGTATTGTACCCCTCATCCCCCATTCCTGGTATGCATGGTCCCCTTATCCCCAATCCTGATATGCATGGTCCCCTCACCCCCAAACCTGATATGCGTGGTCCCCTCATCCCCCCAATCCTGTTATGTGTGGCCCCCTTATCCCGCAATCCTGGTATGTATGGTACCCCTCATTCCCCAATCCTGGTATGTGTGGCCCCCTCATCCCCCAATCCAGGTATGTGTGGCCCCCTCATCCCTCAATCCTGGTATGTATGGCACCCCTCATCCCTTTCACACTGTACACATACAAAAAAAAAAAAATAAATAATACTCACCTTTCTTCCGTGTGCTTCAGCACTGCAGTGTCCTGTTCTGCCGGAGGCCGGGGTAGGAGTGCGGCGCCGGATAGCGCTATGCGCATGCGCCGATTATGACGCCTTCACTCCGCCCCTGTTCTCCGGCCGGAAGAGAGGCACCGCGGCAACACTCCTCCCGGTCAGGTAAGTATATAAGTATGGCGCCGGAGATCGCAGTATGCGTTCAGTGTCTACGCATACCGCGATCTCCAGCGCCATACACTCCTCTTACCTGTAATGGCTCCATGCGTTCTTCTGTCTGGAGCCAGACTGCGCAGTTTATAGAGGCTTCAGACAGAGGGACGCTTGGATGGTTATATTATAGATGTATATATATATATATATATATATATATATATATATATATATATATACAATAAAGAAAGCTGATTCTCTAGTTGGCGTAGTAACATTATTAATCATCCTATATCACTATTTAACCCTGCGTTACTCGCAGTACGCCTGACGAGCGCAGCTCATTTTGTTTCCCCCTCCTCGCCAAGGTGGCCTATCTTTAGGTGCTGCCTGAAACCCCCACACTCATTTTTACCGCCGTCCTTGCGGAGAGAAGGTTTGACCTCCATGGCCTCTCAGACTCATTGCGCCTGAAGGTTCTCACTTTAATAGGTTTTTACTTTCTGGGTTTTTTCATCACAATTGTGTATATTTTGTTTGTTTTATGAATGAATAATTAAAAGTTTGCGTATATTTTGCAGAAATAAGTAGGGTTTTCTTACAAATAAGAGGTTTTTTTTTAGAAATGGCTTCTCAAGCACATTGTGCCTGAACACAAAATAATAACCTCTGATATGATGTGATAATGTGACCTGCCAACCTTGCTTTTCTCTCTGCTAATGTTTTTCTTCTGCTGAACTTTTAAAATCTGAATCTGAGTAAATATGACTCCAGTAATATCTAAATGCCTTACAATTAAGTTTTCTTCCTAATGTTAATGTTTAGTAATAGTTATGGAAGTTTCTTGGCGGTAGCTGTGAAATTTGGGTACCTTTTTTATTGTATTGCGTTTATGGTTATTAAATGATTTTTTTTTCATCTGATTTTGTGTACTCTCTTTTAATACATCCCTATGAAGGTCACTGATTACATTTAGAGCCCAAGAAATTGAGATAATTAGATATTATAGGTGATTTTCTAACCTGTGCCTCTCAGGCTCACTGTGCCTGAACTAGGGAATGCAAGAGATGCACCTGATCCAGAGTTAAATAAATATATATATGTATATATATATATATATATATATATATATATATATATATACAGTACAGACCAAAAGTTTGGACACACCTTCTCATTTAAAGATTTTCTGTATTTTCATGACTATGAAAATTGTACATCCACACTGAAGGCATCAAAACTATGAATTAACACATGTGGAATTATATACTTAACAAAAAAGTGTGAAACAACTGAAAATATGTCTTATATTCTAGGTTTTTCAAAGTAGCCACCTTTTGCTTTCATGATTGCTTTGCACATTGATGAGCTTCAAGAGGTAGTCACCGGAAATGGTTTTCACTTCACAGGTGTGCCCTGTCAGGTTTAATAAGTGGGATTTCTTGCCTTATAAATGGGTTGGGACCATCAGTTGTGTTGTGCAGAAGTCTGGTGGACACACAGCTGATAGTCCTTCTGAATAGACTGTTAGGAATTGTATTATGGCAAGAAAAAAGCAGCTAAGTGAAGAAAAACGAGTGGCCATCATTACTTTAAGAAATGAAGGTTAGTCAGTGCGAAAAATTGGGAAAAATTTGAAAGTGTTCCCGAGTGCAGTTGCAAAAACCATCAAGCGCTACAAAGAAACTGGCTCACATGAGAACCGCCCCAGGAAAGAAAGACGAAGAGTCACCTCTGCTTCTGAGGATAAGTTTATATGAGTCACCAGCCTCAGAAATAGCAGGTTAACAGCAGCTCAGATTAGAGACCAGGTCAATGCCACACAGAGTTCTAGCAGCAGACACATCTCTTCAACAACTGTTAAGAGGAGACTTTGTGCAGCAGGCCTTCATGGTAAAATAGCTGCTAGGAAACCACTGCTAAGGACAGGCAACAAGCAGAAGTGACTTGTTTGGGCTAAAGAACACAAGGAATGGACATTAGACCAGTGGAAATCTGTGCTTTGGTCTAATGAGTCCAAATTTGAGATCTTTGGTTACAACCACCGTGTCTTTGTGCGACGCAGAAAAGGCGAACGGATGGACTCTATATGCCTGGTTCCCACAGTGAAGCATAGAGGAGGAGGTGTGATGGTGTGGGGGTGCTTTGCTGGTGATACTGTTGGGGATTTATTCAAAATTGAAGGCATACTGAACCAGCATGGCTACCACAGCATCTTGCAGCGGCATGTTATTCCATCCGGTTTTCGTTTATTTGAACCATCATTTATTTTTCAACAGGACAATGACCCTAAACAAACCTCCTGGCTGTGTAAGGGCTATTTGACCAAGGAGAGTGATGGGGTGCTACGCCAGATGACCTGGCCTCCACAGTCACCAGACGTGAACCCAATCAAGATGGTTTGGGGTGAGCTGGACCGCAGAGTGAAGGCAAAAGGGCCATCAAGTGCTAAGCATCTCTGGAACTCCTTCAAGATTGTTGGAAGACCATTTCCGGTGACTACCTCTTGAAGCTCATCAAGAGAATGCCAAGAGTGTGCAAAGCAGTTATCAAAGCAAAAGGTGGCTACTTTGAAGAACCTAGAATATAAAACATATTTTCAGTTGTTTCACACTTTTTTGTTAAGTATATAATTCCACATGTGTTAATTCATAGTTTTGATGCCTTCAGTGTGAATGTACAATTTTCATAGTCAAGAAAATACAGAAAAATCTTTAAATGAGAAGGTGTGTCCAAACTTTTGGTCTGTACTGTATATATATAAATAAATTGGGATACAGGGTGACTTATAAGGCTACTATGCTCACTAAAGTTCCAGCTTTCTTCATCTATGAAGAGGGCTTATTTTCTTATTTAGTAGGAGACAAATTGTGGGAGAAGATAGGGTGAGGGTGGTCTCACTGCACAGAGATAGGTGCAAATTTTAGAATCGTATCAATAAAAACAGGATGATGCCTTAATTACCCTCTCCTTTACTTTTCATTATCAGAACTTCTCAGTATTCATACACATTAGCTAAAACTCAGGTGAAACTGCCAATTGTGAAGAGATAGACTGAATGTGTAATGCATCTATAGGCCTCTTGACTTTCCCTCATTAGATGATGTCAGGAGAGAAGAGAAGAATAAGACCTATAGAATTTCAACTGGCCGGTTTTTTGTTCAGAGTGGAGAAAAACTGCTAAAGAAGTGGCAGTTCTGTCTGCTGAGAATTCTTGTTTACCGGTGAGGATAGATAGCTGTCTGTTGAACAATCAGTTGACCACTAATTAATTTGTATGGCCAGTTTTACAATAGTTATAGAAAAATTGAGCAGCATGATAAGACAGAATAATATTGTATATGATTTAGCTCCTGTCTACCCTCATATTCTCCCTGTGTTACATATGGCAACAAGTAATCACTGGTCAGTGAGAAAGTGCACTATACAGTAGCTTGTAAAAGTATTTACCCCCCTTGGGATTTTTCATCTTTTGCTACCTCACAACCTGAAATTTCACTGTATTTTTTGAGGGTTTGCATCAGTTCATGTAAAGAGCATGACTATAAGTGCGAACATTTGGTTTCCTTTTTATTGTGAAGCAAACAACAAATAGGACAAAATAACTTAAAACTTCAGTGTGCATAACTATTCACCCCCCTAAAGTCAATATTTTGTAGAGCCTCCAATTGTGGCAATTACAGCTGAAAGTCACTTTAGATTAGTCTCCATGAGCTTTCCACAACTTGCCATGTGATTTTTGTCCATACCTTAAGGTAAAGTTGCTCCAGCTTCTTCAAGTTACATGGTTTCCTCTGATGAACAGCAATCTTCAATTCTGACCTCAGATTCTCAATTGGATTATGGTCTGAGTTTTGATTAGGCCACTCCAAAACATTTACACTTTTCCCCTTAAACCACTAGAGTATTGGTTTAGCAGTATGCTTTGGGTCATTGCCTTGTTGGAAGGTGAACCTCCGTCCCAGTTTCAAATCTCTGACAGACTGAAGTTCTGAGTCCGTGACTCATATTTCATAGGTCAAGTATATGTTCTGTAGAAGAGAGTGGTGTGGGAACAAGCAGACTGAACAAGCAGGAAGACAGGTTCTAGAAGCAGATACAGCAAGAAAGCAAAGTGTTCTGTCAGTTTGCATTTCCTGAGAAGAATGGGGGCACGTCTAATGCTTCAACTGAACACTGGCACAGTCTTGTGCTTACAGTCTGTAGAGGGCCTTATAATCAGGACTCTATCTCCGAGAAGAAGAAGATGTCAGCCGGGTCGCAAAGGGAAAGAAAGTTAGTGAATATAATCTCAGCACAGGATGGGGACAATGTCTGCTAGGACACAAAACGGAAGGAACTTGAACACAAAAAGACTCTGTATTAATCTGTATGCTACAACCATGTGTAATTGAATTGCACAGTAAAGACACACCTGTTAAGCCGGACTTCCATTCTCCGGTCTTGGTTGCAGTCGGTACCAGTCCTGAGGATGGGGAGATAATGGGGACTCCCGAAGTAACAGTGAGTAAAGAACAGATTCCACTTCCAGTCCTTTATAGAAGCGGGGCTGCAGTGGGCAGAGAACTCCGTTCCGGCCCACAGTGTGTTGAAACCGGCCTGGTCTCCCCTTCAAGTGGCGCTGCAAGCAGGGTCAGGCCCTTAAAAGTGAAGTAAAGAAAGAAAATAAAGAAGCCGGGAAACTAACGAAAAAGACAGAATCCAGTACCTTAAAGGCAAAAAAAATAGAGGACAACAACTTGAGTTCCAAAATGGCAGATGGCGACACAATTCCCAAGATGGCAGACAACAATGTGGGTCCCAAGATGACAACTAACGTGGGTCCAAGAATGGGAGATCCTGCCCATTATGGAACTAAAACTGTGTGCTCGGCCTACCAGACGACCAGCCTCCAAGAGGCTTTAGAGATCCAAGATCCATCCCAGAACAGTTGGAGACACACAGGGACGAGAGAGGCCACACCTGGTAACAGAGATGACAAGATCAGAGGGGTCGCGGCAAGAGACGGAGGGACAGAAGTGGGTGTCATCCGCGTCACTGGTGCAACCGCCGAAAAGGCAGAGCATACTGGGCGGAAGTGCACCAGAAGTGACTCGCCAGCATCATTTTGCTTCCACCATTACTTCAGGCGAGTTGCACGTGGAGAGAGAAGATGAGCTAGACCGTGTCATTCTCCTGAAGGGCCAAGGTGATGAATTCCTCATTGGATGAAGAGGTGATCCAGATCACCACCTCGGGGGCTGCCGCAGGGAATGTCCTCTATGAACGAGAGGAAGTTCCCATGGTGGCTGCGGTGCACTGAGAGGCTACTCCACGTCCGGAGCTGGGCCTCGTCCAACATGATGTGCAACTAAATATCAACTGCTTGGATATGGTAAATAAAGAAAGCTCTTCAAACAAATCCACAAATTACCACCTCCACACTATATAGAAGTGCAGAAAAGAGAACCATAAATATAAAAACATAATTTTTATTAATGCAATTAAAATATCACAATCTGACTACATAATAACAATACTTAATTAAAAATGTCACAACAGAGTACCCAGTAGAAAAAGAGGGGGATAGCAATCTGCCCTCAGTTTTAATAATATATTAGGCTCCAATCATCCAAATTTATATAAATGGCATATAGAAGCAAAAAGCTGCAATGAAATATAGCTAATCGACCCATGGGAATGCCTAACAAAGGTAATCTAAAGGGGAAATATAGTTACAGAGGGGATACTACCCCTTCAAATTATCATCCCCAATACAAAGACCCTTAAATTGGCTAAATAGGTGATGCATAAATATATCTGCAGCTCTAATATAATACTATACTCATTTGTAGTGGCACAAAAAGACCCTTACATAGAAAAATATAAGCCATGTTAAATACCTGGTCCAAGGTGAGGTGAAAAAATGAGCCTTTCAGGAAAATAACAGCCACTGAGCAGAACGCTATCCCCCTTCACCCCGACGCGCGTTTCGCCCGCTTGCTTCTTCCGGGGGCGTGTCCAGGGTGAGGGGGGAATGTCTTCAAATACACTAAATGGGCCAATAGAATCGCTTCCAATTCAGAACAGGGGAGCCAATCGCCGGACATCTACTGCGCATGACGCGACTGCTCCTCCTCCAAGATAAACCATGGCTTCCTGTGGAAGCGCTCCCTGACCCGCATGCTGGAACGCAAGCCCGTCAGATACGAGCGCCCACGGAAGCCGAGGAGAATGGAGAAAGGTACGCATGCGCATTGCCCGGCGATATGGAAACAGAGACTGTGGAAGTGCATAGAATATATATGATTAATGAATAATGAAAAAATATATATATAAATATGGATGATGGAGACCACATAAAAAAGAAAGAGGAAATAATACACATGAAAAACAATAAAATACATAACAGCCAAATATATTAATAATATACACCAAAACATATTACATAAATATATAATAATATACAAAAAATAATAATAATACTGATAATAAAAAACATTTTTGGATCTAATAAAATAAATATAGTGAATCATGATAATATCATACTACGATTATAAATATAACAATTTATTAAACAATAAATGTATAATGATGAAAATAGAAATGTGAATTATACCTTTGTATACAGCAATAATAAATGGCATTTAAATAAAAAGTGAATAGAAAGTGCCAAAAGTGCATATATTAATACGTGCCAATATAGTTAAATAAATACAAAATATAATATACATCTAGCAATAAGTATAAAGTGTGATAATATATAATATTAATTAATGAAAAAACATTAATCAATGTTAAAAATTAATAGTAATATTAATAGAGTGCAATAGTGAAAAAATATATTAACCGATATATTAATTATAATATACAACATCAATCAATAAGTGTAAATTAATTATAAAACAATCAAAATTATTAGAAAAACGGTGCCATTGGTGTATGATAAAACCGATAATAAATCATAAAATATTTATGCACAAAATGTAATAATTCATAAATGCATCCAAAACTTCTGCATTCCTCTGTAATAAACCGGCAACCAAACTCCCGGCACATCCCCAAGCGATAGATACCCAAAAATCTTGATGGACTAAAATAAAAAAAGACACAAATAAATAAACTTAATAAAATATAAAGTGTGAACACCTTCTAAATAAAGTTAAAAACTAACCATAAACCCCCTCTACCCCTAAAAAGATACTACCTCAATAGTTAGAACTAGAAAAACACCTATATATATAAGGGAACTGCCTATAAGAATGCAGCAAAACCCATATTTTCATTCAATCCCCTAGGATTAATGGTGTTCAATCTATAAAACCACTTACATTCCAATTGGGCAAGAGCCCTACCAACGTCACCTCCCCGGGAACCGAGATCCACTTGATCGATAGCTTTAACTGTCAGACCTCTGAAGTTACATTTGTGGAATTGTTTGAAATGCCTTGGCAATGTTTTTTATTGGGAAGAATCTTCTCTCTGCTGAGCCTTTTCTACATCCCTCACATGTTCTCTTATTCTGATTTTAAGCTCTCTTGTGGTCATGCCGATGAAAATTTTGTTGCAAGGGCAGGTAGCATGATAGATAACCACTTTAGATGAACAAGTAAGATGTTTTCTGATCTCCCATTTACGCGAATTATCCCAATTAAAAAAGATGGAAGTTTTAATTAAATTCAAGCAGCCTTTACAAAGGCCGCAAGGAAAAAAGCCTGATGGGTTCTGAACTTTAGAGGAATTCTTACCCGGATCATAGTGGCTATGGACTAAGGCATCTTTTAGATTGGCTGCTCATCTAGCAACATAAGAGGGTGAGGCAGGCAAAACTCGTTGTAAGATTGGGTCTGCCATGAGAATCTTCCAATTTCTAGAAATAATGGATTTAAGATCTTGCCACTGATTATTGTAGGTAGAAATAAACCATACCTGGTTACCATCTTCTTTTATAGTTAAATTGGAAGGGCCATACAGCAGCTTATCTCTGGAAATGTTTTTGGCTCTGAGGTAACCTCGTTTAATCACTTTCCTGCTGTACCCACGATCTTGAAAGCGTCTTGCCAAGTCCCTGGCTTGCCCCTCAAAGGTTTCGTTATCCGAGCATATCCTTTTAATCCGAAGGAACTGTCCAATGGGTATGCCTCGAATAGTATTTCTAGGGTGTGAAGAATCCGCCATAAGAAAAGAATTCGTCGCTGTGGGTTTTCTATACACATCCGTATGTAGACGTCCATTTGGTAACGCTTTTATTCTTACATCAAGGAAACTCAATGTTCTGCCAAAATTGAATGTAAGTTTGATGTTTAATTCATTATCATTAAGTTTACCCATCAATTTCTTAAGATCATCAACAGTCCCATCCCAGAAGAAAAGGATGTCATCGATATATCTCATCCAATTATGTTCATTATTCATAGTCTCAATGACATCCTCCTGAAAGATTCTACGCTCCCACGCTCCTAAAAAGAGGTTGGCGTAAGCGGGGGCACATGATGCCCCCATCGCCGTTCCTTGTTGTTGAAGATAAATATTTTTATTAAAAATAAAAACATTATGTTCAAGTAAGAATTCCAACAAAATGAGAATTAGGTTAGATAAAGAATCATCCAGATTACTAGATTCCAAAAACCATGCTACTGCGGCCAGACCATCCTTATGCCTGATCGAGGTATAAAGAGACTCCACATTAGCCGTTACCATGATCATGCCATCATCCAAATATACTTGATCAATTCTTTGTAAGGCTGATGTGGTGTCCCTAATGAAAGAGGGGAGCGTCAAGACCAATGGTTGCAAAAAATAATCCACCAAACCTGAAATGGTCTCACATAGGCCCCCATTACCTGTTACAATTGGACGTCCTGGTGGATCTGTGGGATTTTTGTGCAGTTTTGGAATCAGATAAAATGTAGATAATCTCGGATGAAAATCTCGCATGTTATCCAGCAGTTTCTTGGTGATAATGCCATCCTCAAAGGCCTTTTCCAGAATGGCAATTAATTTACTCTGGAAAGAGGTCAGAGGATTGAAAGTGAGTTTACGATAGCATCTACTATCTCCTAATAATTTCAAAGCCTGCCTTTCATACATCTCCCTTGGCCATAGAACTAAATTACCACCCTTATCTGCTTGTTTGAAAACCACATCATCCCAGGATTTCAATTGTTGCAAGGCCAAATATTCTTTCTTAGTCAGATTAAAATTTCTATCACGATTCTCTGCCAAGGATTCAATTTCAGAGGTGATAACTTTAGTGAATACCTCAATAGCCGGACAAAGAGTCAAAGCAGGAAATTTTTTAGATTTACAAAAAAGATGACTGGGCACAACACCAACCTCTTTGGGTGAATTTTCCTCTTCCAGGGATTCAAGAATTTTAATGGCCTCAATTTCTTCATCTGTTTGACCGGTCTCAGGACCATTCGACTTATAATGTAACCTCTTTAATAAGAGTTTTCTAGCAAATAATTGGGTGTCTTTTATTGCCGTGAAAGCATCTAAATCGGAGGAAGGAGAAAAAGTTAAACCATGTTCAAGAACTGAAATCTGAGCCTCAGTAAGGATTAGAGATGAGCGTTGTTCTACTCGAACTGTTCGCCAATCTCAAATTCGAGCTGTTTTGGGCGGTGTTCGAGCCGTTCGGCGAACACGAACGATTTGATAAAAATTCGGCTGTTCGAGGTTATGTTCGATAACTGTTCGTGCGCCAAAATCAAATCTGGATTTTTTCTCAGTAATGATGAAAATTAATGTTAATACGCAGTTTGAGTGTACAGCGGGGTGGGGGGAGGGGCAGGGGATGGATCTCTGCAGGAACAATGAAGAGCTCCATTTTTTTTTCTCTTTCCCGCATTTGCAGTGGGGAGGTGCAATCTGTCAGCCTATCAGCAGTGCACACACAGAGCGAAGTGCTTTTTTTCACACAAGCAAGGGCATGTGTCATTGGCAGTGTATGTCACATGTCCTTGCCCTATAAGACCAAGCCATTTTCCCCGTCGCCACCATTTTCTCACTGCTGCAGCTGCGTGTTAGACAGCACCGCTGTTGCTGTGTGCGCTATACCTTGTTAATTTCAAGCCAATTTTCGCACAAATATACAGATAGCTTGGGAGTAGGGAATAGTTGTGATTGCAGTCCTTTTAAGGACTAGGTTACAGCATTTCCTACGACTTTTATCAGGGAGGTCTTTGCTCTTAAATAGATAGGTTGTGGGAGTAAAGACTAATTGTAATTGGAGTCCTTTTCAGGACTAGGTTACATCAGTTCCTATCAGTTTTTGCCAGGCAGGTCTGTGCCAGTGCTGTGCAAGTTTTTTTCACAGCATTTGGCTGAATCTAGCAAAGCTAATCCTTTTTGGCCTATTGCAGAGTGTGTTAGTCAGTGGAGTAGCCTATCTGTGTTGCAAGATATACCACCTGTGTATAGAATACCAATTTTTTTACTGCACCTAGTGAAGTAAAATCTTTTGGGCATAGCATCATTCTATTAGTCCATCTATACTGACCTCCATCAGGTTGCAAATTAAAACTAATTTTTATCTGCATCTACAGTACCTCTGAAAAAATATTTGGGCTTCTAGATGTGTGTGGGACTTGTTGTATTAGTCCATCTATACTGACCTCCATCAGGTTGCAAACTGAATATATTTTTTTCTGCATCTACCTCTGAAAAAATATTTGGGCTTCTAGCTGTGTGTGGGACTTGTTGTATTAGTCCATCTATACTGACCTCCATCAGGTTGCAAACTGAATATATTTTTTTCTGCATCTACCTCTGAAAAATATTGGGCTTCTAGCTGTGTGTGGGTCTTGTTCTATTAATCCATCTATACTGACCTCCATCAGGTTGCAAACTGAATATAATTTTTTTCTGCATCTAGCTCTGAAAAAATATTTGGCCTTCTAGCAGTGTGTCGGACTTTCTCTATTAGTCCATCTATACTGACCTCCATCAGGTTGCAAATTAAAACTAATTTTTATCTGCATCTACAGTACCTCTGAAAAAATATTGGGCTTCTAGCTGTGTGTGGGACTTGTTGTATTAGTCCATCTATACTGACCTCCATCAGGTTGCAAACTGAATATATTTTTTTCTGCATCTACCTCTGAAAAAATATTGGGCTTCTAGCTGTGTGTGGGTCTTGTTCTATTAATCCATCTATACTGACCTCCATCAGGTTGCAAACTGAATATAATTTTTTTCTGCATCTAGCTCTGAAAAAATATTTGGCCTTCTAGCAGTGTGTCGGACTTTCTCTATTAGTCCATCTATACTGACCTCCATCAGGTTGCAAATTAAAACTAATTTTTATCTGCATCTACAGTACCTCTGAAAAAATATTGGGCTTCTAGCTGTGTGTGGGACTTGTTGTATTAGTCCATCTATACTGACCTCCATCAGGTTGCAAACTGAATATATTTTTTTCTGCATCTACCTCTGAAAAATATTGGGCTTCTAGCTGTGTGTGGGTCTTGTTCTATTAATCCATCTATACTGACCTCCATCAGGTTGCAAACTGAATATAATTTTTTTCTGCATCTAGCTCTGAAAAAATATTTGGCCTTCTAGCAGTGTGTCGGACTTTCTCTATTAGTCCATCTATACTGACCTCCATCAGGTTGCAAATTAAAACTAATTTTTATCTGCATCTACAGTTCCTCTGAAAAAATATTGGGCTTCTAGCTGTGTGTGGGACTTGTTGTATTAGTCCATTATACTGACCTCCATCAGGTTGCAAACTAAATATATTTTTTTCTGCATCTAACCCAGCCAATAGTTTTGGCCTAATACCACAGTTTGGCCACTCAGCTCTGCTCGGTTACCATCCATTGTTTTTTTGTGCAAACAACTCCAGAGTTGTGAATTAGTTAACCACCAAAATGAGTGGAAAAAGGCCTGCTGCTGGTGGAAAGGGGAATAAAGGTTGTGTCCGTGGGGTAGGTGTTAAAGCAACAGTAACATCTGCAGAAGAAAGACCATCTTCCAGCCAAACTAAAATGTCTACTTCTTTTAGCGGACAATGTGATAAGATCCCTTTCTTACGGCCACGCCAATCGCTACAAATTCCAGATGAGGCACAAAAACAGCAGGTGCTTCAACGGATATCAAGTGCTCCTTTAAGTGGGCTCTCCTCCACATCAACTTCAACATCACAAATACTCCAGTCCTCAAAGGTGTCACCCAAATCGCACTTGCTTCCTCACAGCTCCCAAATCTCCAGCTGCCCGTCTGAGTATGAGGTAGAACAGATGGTTGAGTCTGCAGAGCTGTTTACTCATACTATAGCCTGGGAATCAGAGGTCGACTCCAGCGCTTCTGTGAATCCAGACGAGGAAATGATCTGCACTGATGCCCAGAATCTTTATGAGTCGGATCCAGGACCAGACGCAGAAGGTTCTGACCATAATGTAGACCCTCATTCCCAAACTGTAACTCCTGTTGGTGGAGACAATGAGGAAGACGATGATAAGACTCAAATACCTGATTGGAGCGACAACTTTAGTTTTTTGTCAGGGCAGGAACAGGTTGGCTCTGAGGATGACGGGTGTGATAACACACAGGGTGATGATGATGAGGTTGGAGATCCCACTTACTGTCAACCCACAGTCAGCCAAGAGATGAGGTCAGCAGAGGAGGTGGAGGAAGATGCTAGTGATGACGAGGTCAGGTTGCGCCTTCCTGGACAGAGACGTAGTACTGGAAGCACGTCAACAACTGCATCCTCAAACACTAACTCTGCCTCTCACCACAAGTCGTGGTGGCTCTTCAGGTCGCATGGGTGCTAAGCCTTGCATAGCCTGGGCATTTTTTCAGATCGATAAAGATGACCCAACTCGTGTTATCTGTAACATTTGTCAGCAAAAGCTAAGTAGAGGCCAAAAAATACATAGTTTGAGTACTTCATGCATGAACCGGCACATGGACATGAAGCATAAGTTGCAGTGGGAAGCTCAGTGTGCTACAATGCAGCCTAGCCGGCCGGGCCAACCACCGTCTGCCATATCTTGTGCATCCGCGGCCTCTTCATCCTCTGTGACTGGGGGGACAGCAGTCACACCTGTTTTGGGGCGCAGACCTGCCACCTCTTTACCCGCAACAGCCAGCGTGATTGGCAGGTCATCATTTTCTTTGGAGGTGGTAACAGCAGCTGGTGTTGAGCGCTGTACGACATCGATAGCACCACCTTTGGATCAAGGCAACCTAACATGTCCGCCTGCATCTTCCTCACAGACCGGCAGTTTGCCGGGGACACCCTTATCAACCCCGTCTAAGCACAATAGCCAGCCCTCGGTCCCTCAGATGTAGACAAGTAAAAGACCATTTCCTCCTAGCCATGAGAAAGCTAAGAGGTTGAATTTCACCATCTGCAAGCTCTTGGCTACAGAAATGCTGCCTTTCTGCCTGGTGGACACAGAGGATTTTCGAGACCTTATGTCCGTCGCAGTGCCCCAGTACCAGATGCCCAGTCGGCACTACTTCTCAAAGAAAGGTGTGCCTGCGCTCCACCAGCATGTCGCACACAACATCACCGCTTCTTTGAGAAACTCTGTGTGTGACAGGGTGCATTTCACCACAGACACTTGGATGAGTAGGCATGGACAGGGGCGTTACATGTCGCTGACTGGGCAGTGGGTAACTATGGTGACAGCAGGACAAGGGGCTGCTGTCCAAGTCTTGCCGTCCCCACGAGTTGTGCGTCAATCCTCTTTATGTCAAAGTTCCTCCACTGCTTCTGCCTCCTCAACCTCCTCTCGGTCTTCCACCTGCACCCAAAGCCTGTCTGGTCATGCCACAAGCTTTCTAACTGCGCAGAAGGGATCCTGCACACCTCCTTACTATGCTGGCAGTAGGGCTCAATGTCATCAGGCGGTTTTTACATTGAAATGTCTGGAAAATGTGAGTCACACAGCTGAGGAGTTGTGGTCAGCTCTGGAGAACCAATTTCATGAATGGTTGTCTCCACTGGACCTGAGACCAGGGAAGGCCGTGTGCGACAATGCTGCAAACCTGGGTGCGGCCCTTCGCTGGGGCAATGTCACACACGTGCCTTGTATGGCTCACGTGTTGAACCTGGTTGTCCAGCAATTTTTAGCCCACTATCCCAGACTAGATGGCCTTCTGCAGAGGGCACGGTCGCTGTGTTCTCACTTCCGCCGTTCGCATCCCGCAGCTCAGCGACTTACATCTCTACAGAAGACGTTGGGCCTGCCACTTCACAGGCTAAAATGCGATGTGCCTACCCGGTGGAATTCAACTCTGCACATGTTGCAGCGACTGTGGCAGCACCGACAAGCCCTGGTGCAATACGTTCTGACGTATAGCCTGGGCCAACGAGATTCAGAGGTGGGGCAAATCACGCTGGAGGAGTGGTCTCAGATCAGGGACCTATGCACCCTTCTGCACAGTTTTGAAATGGCGACGAAGATGTTTAGTGCTGACGATGCCATTATCAGCATGACTATTCCGGTGATTTACATGCTGGAGCACATGTTAAACAGAATTCGGAGTCAGGTGGTGGCACAAGAGGAGGTGGAGGAAGTAGAGGAGGAGGAGTTGTATGCGGAAGGGCTAACATCTGCAAGGTCCAGACGGTCGGCAGCACCAAGGCGGCAGGCATGTGAGGGTGGGGGAGATGGTTTTACCAGAGCGCATGGTAGCAGCCAAACTAGTGAGGAAGGTGCAGGAGCCCAGGAAGAAGTGGAGGACGAACTGATGGAAGACTCATCAGATGAGGGAGACCTTGATCACATTTCTGTTGTGCGAGGTTGGGGGGAGAGGACAGAGGAAGGAAGCATGATTGTTACCTCGCCACCAACACAACAGGGACTTGGTGCTCCTGGATGCGCAACACACATGAGTGCCTTCTTGCTGCACTACCTGCAACATGACCCTCGAATTGTGAGAATTAGAAATAATCCTGACTACTGGGTTGCCACACTGTTAGATCCCCGGTACAAAAGTAAATTTGCAGAAATTATTCCTGCCATAGAAAGGGATGCACGCATGCAGGAGTATCAGCAGAGACTGTTGCAGAATCTTACATGTGCTTTTCCACAAAATACCAGTGGTGCACGAAGTGAATCTCACATTTCCAACTTGCCAACCGTGGGACCGTCAAGTGTTCAGCACTCAAACCATAACAGAACCACAGTATCTGGTGGTAACATCAATTTTGCGGAATCATTTCACCACTTTTTTAGCCCATCCTTTGCAAGGCCACAGGAGACAAGAAGTCTGACACATAGTCAACGCCTAGAGACGATGGTACAGGAGTATCTCCAAGTAAACATAGAAGCCACGACTGTGTCACTGGACCCTTGCTCTTTTTGGGCTTCCAATCTGGATAAATGGCCGGAGCTAGCCACTTACGCCTTGGAGATCTTGTCATGCCCCGCAGCCAGCGTTCTGTCTGAACGTGTGTTCAGCGCTGCTGGTGGTGTGCTGACAGATAAGCGCACACGGCTCTCCACTGATAATGTAGACAGACTCACGTTCATAAAGATGAACAAATCATGGATCCGAAACGACTTTTCTACCCCTGTGTCATCCTGGGGAGAGTAAAAGCTTGATGATTGTTTAAAATCACCCTACCAACCGTTTTAAGCTTTCAAATTACTAATCATGTTTATCTGTATCTTGACTGGAAAATAATTTGGGCTTTGTAGCAGTGTGCAGCACTGATCCTATTAGGCCATCTATAATAAGCTCCACCAGATTTAAAATTAAAAATAATTTTTAGCTGCATCTAGCCCGGAAAATAATTTTGGGGCTCCGAGATGCGCAAGACACATAAGTGCCTTCTTGCTGCACTACCTGCAGCATGACCCTCATATTGTCAGAATTCGAAGTAATCATGACTACTGGGTTGCCACACTCTTAGATCCCCCAAACTTTTCGATCAACCTTTTCATTTTAATAAAGACCAAAAAAATGGTCATTTTTGAAATTATAAGCATTAGCAGGTTGTTAGAAACTGAAATCAAACAGTTTTCAACTCAAAACTTTATTCTAGGTGATGATACATTTTCACATAGGACCCCTTGTTCGAAAGGAGCTTCTGAACTCTCTCGTCCATTGAATTTGTCAGGTTTTGGATTGTTTCTGCTTCAATTGTTTTGCATGAGGACAGAATACCCTCCCAGAGCTGTTGCTTAGATGTGATCTGCCTCCCGCCATCATAGACACTCCTTTTAATGATGCTCCAAAGATTCTGAATGGGGTAGAGGTCACGGGAGCATGGGGGTCACACCATAAGTTTGTCCCCTTTTATGCCCATATCAGCCAGAGATGCAGATGTTTTATGTGCAGCATGAGATGGTGCATTATCATGCAGAAAAATGATCTTGCTGTGAAATACACGGTTCTTCTTCTTGAACCATGGCAGGAAGTGCTGTTTGAGAAAATCCACATACATTATGGAGTTCATCTTTAGCGCCTTCAGGGATCCTAAAGGGGCCGACAATCTCTCTCCCCATGATTCCAGCCCAAAACATTACTCCACCTCCTCCTTGTTGGCGCTGTAGCCGTGTTTGCGTGGGGTGTCCATCAACCAGCCATCCTCCACTCCATCCATCTGGACCATCGAGCGCTGCACGGCACTCATCCGTGAACAAAACAGTTTTGAAATCAGTCTTCATGTAATGTTTGGCCCACTGGAGCCGTTTTTGCTTGTATGAAGTGGATAGAGGAGGTCGACAGGATGGCGTATGCACAGCTGCAAACCTCTGAAGGACCCTGCATCTTGTTGTTCGGGGGACGTTGGAGGCACAAGCAGCTTCAAAAACTTGTCTGCTGCTATGACAAGGCTTTTTTGCCGCTGCTCTTTCAACCTGACGTAATTGCCTGTAGGAAAGAGTCCTCAATTTGCCCTTATCAGCACGCACACGTGTGTACTGTGAATCAGCTACATACTTCTTGATTGCCAAGACACTTCATCCTGATCATCGCACAATGTTGATTGTAGTCATGCCTTGACCTAAACACTCCACAATTTGTTGCTTCTCAGCAGCCGACACATCCTTTTTCTTTCCCATTTTGGCAGAAAATGTAGGCTGCTGAATAATGTGAGAGAGCCTTCTTAAGTAGTCTTGCCTTTCATTGGACACACCTGCCAAACTAATTAGCACTGGTGTCTGCAATTGCTTACAGTGATATAAAGAGCCCTGACACACATCACCATCAATGAGTTTAACTGACAAACAAACAAATTCTTCCCTTATCACTCCTAAACACTTTTTGCATAATAATTTGGAACGCAGTGTAAATGTGCTTTTCCACAAAACACCAGTGGTTCACGTAGTGAATCTTACAGTTCTAACTTGCCAACCGTGGTCTGTATGGAGTTGTTCAATAAAGGGCCCAAAATTAAGATAACATAGATGGGAGAGGTCTCTATGAATAGGAATTCCTAAGTATTTGATACCCTGTGAGGGCCAGGCAAAGGGAAAGTTGGACTGGATGGAATCCTATATGGATTTGGGGAGGGAGACATCGAGGGCCTCAGACTTCGCTGCATTGTTTTTAAAATTTGACCATGTAACAAAGTGATCTATTTCAGCCATAACAGCATGGATGGATATATGTGATTGAGTGATATATACTAGGACATCATCAGCAAATAGAGAGCACTTGTACTCGGTGCCTCCCACCTCAATCCACCTAATATTGGGGTTATGGCGAATTGATGAGAGCAGGTACTCCGTCACTAGGATGTATAAGAGAGGGGACAGAGAACATCCCTGCCTTGTCCCATTGGTGATTGTGAAAGGTGATGAAAATGTTCTGACGCGCCCCCTGGGCCTTGGGACACCCGGAGCCGGACCCTTTTTGGTGGATGCTGGTGGTTGTAGTCTCCGTGGCGGCAACCCGGTTCCGTGGCTCAGGGCGGTCAAACCAGTGGCGGAACTATTTATGTGGTTTTGATGTTTAAATGTCCGACTACGCCACCCGTGGATTGCGGTCAGAGTGAACCGCCGCTCCAGGGCAGACCGCTGAGGCTGGTGTTGTGGGTGCAGCAGAGCGTAGCATAACTCCCCACGGGAGGAGTATAGCCTCAGGGCAGTGTATGCGGAGGATGGGGGTGATGGTGCAGGGCAGCAGCAGTAATGACACGGAGTCAGTGATGCAGTCCAGGGCCTTTACTCACAGTTCTTATTATCCAGACCACGTCTGCAGGTAAAGGCTGCCCACGTCGTACTGTGCTCACCAGGTGAGGGGCTCAGACAACTCCCAGATAACTTTGGAGTGCTCACAGGACCCCCTTTGTGTGTCCTTTGTCTGGCCTTTCTTACCAACCCTTCTGTCCGGCTGCCTCGGGCCTCCTCTTGGTAAACTTGGCGCCAGTTTCCCTGACCCTATGTGGTGCCTTCCTAGCGGGTGTAGCGAGGGGCTGCGCCACATAAAATGTCACAGCCTCCTGTTTCTAGCTGAGGGTCGTTTCCTGCCTCCACTAGTTTCGGGGACCGGTCTCCCCCTTTGGCCTGACCCCTCCACACAGGTGGATTCTGGCGTGCGGTGGCGACTCGCCCGTCCGCACCCCTGAGATCCCTTCGTTCCTCGTTCCTGGAGCCTTCTCCGCTCCTCTTCCTTCCTTCTCCCTCTTCCAGGCCTGGGCCTCTGTTACTAGGCCCGCCTCCGGAGCAGAGCTCATGCAGAGCCCCTGCTCCCTGCCACTTCTGCTCAGACTTCTCTGCACTGAACTAAGATGGTGCCCACCTTTTATACTCCCTTCTCAATGCACCCAGGAACTGCTTCCTCCCTGCTCCTGCACTACAGGGTTCCCCTTCCTCAGTGTTCCCTCCCCCCACTCAAGCCAGGGACAGGGACTGTCGTGCCCATCTCAGGGGCATATTGGTCGCCCTGCCCCACGGCAATGTGGTGTAATGCATGCAGGTGTCGGGTCCTGATCCACACTACATCCTTACCTGAGAGTGAGATATCACACCTCTGGGTGAGGTGCAATACCTCTGTAGCAACCGAGCCCTCAGGGTGCTACAGTTCCATTTATCTTCAGCCTAGGTGACGTATTGCGATACAGGGCCGTGATTTTGGCTATAAAAGGGTCCCCTAGACCCCTACCCCAAGCTTTTTAAGAGAATCATATATGGCGTGCCAGGAGACTCTATGGAATGCTTTCTCAGCATCCAACGAGAGTATCTAATTACAAATTTTTAACTGCATCTAGCCCAGGAAATACTTTGTGCCTAGTAGCAGGGTCTGCTAGTCAGCGGATTATCCCGGCTGTTAAGCAAGCTACACCACCTGTAGTTTGGACACTTCATTTTTTCAAAGGAAATGCTTCGGGACCACGGGATACTCAGTGAAGAGCATCAGGAGGCACCCCAAGGCATAGGGGCTGGGACTGGCAGTAGGATGCCTTGCGGTGGACAGCCGAGCTCGATCCTTATAAAAGCTTTTTAACTGCAGCAGCTTTAGTGGACGCTACTGGAGCTGGAATTACGCGTCTGATGGCATGAGACTTGCCCTCCAATAGATCCTTGTAAATGGATTTAAAGTGTATTCATTCAAATTAGAGAGACAATTTAAATTAAAAAGCTTAGAGCTGCCTCCACCACAGGGGGGCTCGCTCGACCCACCAGCGGACAGGCACCAGTATTGGGAGAGGGGGGCTGGCCATCAGGGTTCACCGCGGCTCTGGCACAAACCCGGCGACACGGAGGTGGCACGGGCAGGAGCGGACTGGCCATGTCGGCTTCTCACTTTTTGGATTTTAGAAGGGCATGACATGCCTATATCTGTGTCTCCCCCTCCTTTTACTCCTCCACCTCTTTTATTTTCGCATGACTATATGTACTTGTCACTTTTTCATGTGTTAGTTATGTCTTCTGAGCAGTTTGTCAGCTTTTGGACACCTTTGAAGGTGTTTTCTATGTGTTTCTATGTGTTTTTGTTTGCCTGCCATTGGTTTTAACGGTGTTCGAAGGTGTTCGACGAACAGTTCGACGAACAGTTCGGCGAACACACGGGTGTTCGACGAACCGAACCGAACTCGAACACTACGGGGGTGGCTCAACACTAGTAAGGATATGTTGAGATAAATTAACCAGCTGAAAACGGTCTTTACTCTTTTTTCCTTTTTGAGTTTTGTTGAACATATCAGGATATTTCCTCTTCCCTTTTCCACTACATAAATGAAAATCTCTGGAGTAATCAACATCACTGGTAGATGAATTACTATCTTGTCCAGATAGAATAGAGGTTTCAGAAGGATCTCGAGATCTGGGACGTAATGGCATAATTTTCTTGAATTGCCAACGATAAATTTTATTCGATTCATTGTTATTTAAATCACGAAGATATTTCTTTTGTTTGACTTGACTAATATTCTCCTCCCATTTGTCAATATTCTTTTCCAACTCCGTCAGCCAGCTAGAAAAATTATCTCCTGACATCATGGACTGCAGAGTCTTCTTGAGATTATCAAGTTCACCATCAATAAAATTCAGAGTAGACGTGTTTTTTTCAATTATAATTTTAATGAACTCCATGGAGCAGACTGAGGCTGCAGTAGTCCATCTTTTTTGTAGGTTTTCATCATCCAGCTCAAATGTAGGATAGAGCTGGATTCTGAGACCTCTAGGGATGATTTGTTTGCTCATATAATGTTCCAACGAGGTACGGTTCCACCAAATTTTAATTCTCCGGTGAACTGCATTCTTATAACGCCGCATAACGTCTACACTATCACTGGTAGTATCTATCAAAACTGCTGAGGCACTCTGTTTAAAAATATCGTCCGCTTTAGATCGCCAGGACTTCTCCTTAGCTTTAATATCCATTATTGAAATCCCAAATTAATCTGTTATAAAAACAGAAAACGAAACTTAATATCAACTGCTTGGATATGGTAAATAAAGAAAGCTCTTCAAACAAATCCACAAATTCCCACCTCCACACTATATAGAAGTGCAGAAAAGAAGAGAACCATAAATATAAAAACATAATTTTTATTAATGCAATTAAAATATCACAATCTGACTACATAATAACAATACTTAATTAAAAATGTCACAACAGAGTACCCAGTAGAAAAAGAGGGGGATAGCAATCTGCCCTCAGTTTTAATAATATATTACGCTCCAATCATCCAAATTGATATAAATGGCATATAGAAGCAAAAAGCTGCAATGAAATATAGCTAATCGACCCATGGGAATGCCTAACAAAGGTAATCTAAAGGGGAAATATAGTTACAGAGGGGATACTACCCCTTCAAATTATCATCCCCAATACAAAAGACCCTTAAATTGGCTAAATAGGTGATGCAAAAATATATCTGCAGCTCTAATATAATACTATACTCATTTGTAGTGGCACAAAAAGACCCTTACATAGAAAAATATAAGCCATGTTAAATACCTGGTCCAAGGTGAGGTGAAAAAATGAGCCTTACAGGAAAATAACAGCCACTGAGCAGAACGCTATCCCCCTTCACCCCGACGTGCGTTTTGCCCGCTTGCTTCTTCCGGGGGCGTGTCCAGGGTGAGGGGGGAATGTCTTCAAATACACTAAATGGGCCAATAGAATCGCTTCCAATTCAGAACAGGGGAGCCAATCGCCGGACATCTACTGCGCATGACGCGACTGCTCCTCCTCCAAGATAAACCATGGCTTCCTGTGGAAGCGCTCCCTGACACGCATGCTGGAAGGCAAGCCCGTCAAATACGAGCGCCCACGGAAGCCGAGGAGAATGGAGAAAGGTACGCATGTGGCGCGCCCCCTGGGCCAGTGCTGTTAGGGGATACCCGGAGCCGGATCAGATGGGGGTTGTAGTCTCCGAGTGGCTGTGACCCGGTCCGTGCCCAGGGTGTCAAACTCAGTGTGTGGCAGTCCTTACTGATGTTACTAAAGTTCTTTATGTCGACTACGCCACCCGTTGAATTGCGGTCACTACGGCCGCCGCTGCAGCAGGGTCCGCTGAGGCTGATGGTGTTTGTGCAGCTTAGGTGGTATAACCCCCAACGGGAAGGGTATAGCCTCAGGGGGTCAGGTGCAGAGGATGGTGGTTGTGGAAGTGCAGGGAAGATGGTAATGAGAGTCAGAGTCGGGTTGTACAGTTCAGGGTTCTTTACTTACTGCTGTTCTTGTACCGGTCACTCCGGCCTTAAGTGACCACCCGAGCCGTGCTGCGTCCACCAGGTCCTGGACTCGGCCAACCCCCAGGTAGTTCTGGAGCGTGGTTCTGAGCTCTCTTTCTGTCCTGTCCTCGTCTCTGGCCTTCCCCACCAGGGATCCACCTAAGTCCGGCTCCCTCGGGCCTCTTGTTGGCGAACCCTTGTCTCTGGGTTCCCTGACCCTATGCGTGGTCTGCCTTCCGGGTGGATTTGGTGGGTGGCCGTGGCAGATGCTGCCCACGGCCTCCGGTCTCTGGCTGAGGTATGCTGTAGCCCCCACCAGTTTGGGATCCGGTACCCTGTTGCCAACTCTTCACCCTGTGGTTGTATTTGGGCTCTCAGAGTTCCTTCTTTCTCCCCCTCTGGGTCTTTCGTTCTCTCCTCTCTCACTCTGGGCCTGGGGCTGCTCTGCTCCTCTGCTTTCTTCCACTGCTCTGCAAAGTCTTCCTCACTGACTGACTTCTCACAGACTGACAGACTGACTGACCCTGATCTTAGATGGTTCCCACCTTTTATACTCCCTCTATGTGTGAGCTCAGGTGACCAGCACCCAATGAGCTCCTAGCACTACCCAGACTGCTCCCCCTATCTGCCCCTACACTACTGGGATTTTCCACCCCCCTCCCACTCCAGCCAAGGACAGACTCGGTCGTACCTGCACATTTCTAAGTGGGAGTACCGTTGGTCTGCCCTCCGGAAATGGGATGTGTGTAGTGCATGCAGCTAACTGAGCTCAGCTCCACACTCCATCCTTACTCGGGAGTGGAATACCACACCTCTGGGTTGAGGTGCAATACCCCTGTAGCAGCCGAATCCTCAGGGTGCTACATTCCCCCCTGGTAAATCACAGCACGTCCTCGGGCTGTAAGATATAAAACATCCAAAACATACATTTTTTTTTTTTCATAAACATAAACATATAAAACATATAAAACACCATATACATCAGCATAAACTTTTCATATAAACTTTTCATAAAAACATTCTTGTCTTCTGGTACCTCCGGTCACGGTGCAACTTGTGACCGGGTAAAGTGCGACAGTCTCTCTTGGAATCAAACAGTTTCCTATAAAACCGGAAGGGGGCGCTTTAGGAAGCGCAACTATATACAAGGGGATATGGCCGCTCTCAGTCCTCGGCCAGGTATTAGGGAGGATTGACCGTTCTCAGTCCTCGGTCAGTGGGAATAGGGACACACGGGTTAACAGTTCAGTTCTATGGTCCCAACGGGGACTATATTAGCAGCAACGGTTCACTGTGCCCCGACGGGCAACTATATACAGTCTCTATACTACCGTACTCAACGACGGCATCCTCCTGCTCTTTCTTTGTGATCGGTTCCAGGTTCTGGTTCAGACCCGTCCGGGTCCTCTTGCTCCTCCTCACACCGCAGCTCCTCCTCCGTCAGGCGATGCACATGGAGGGCGTAGGGTCCTTTGGCACACTTGTGCCGGGTGAAGGTGACCTCGTCCCCTAAATAGAGGTCACGACCTCTGTGTCCCTCCAGTAGGTGGGACTCAACGTCTCTCCTGGTCACGAAGACGTCGCCTGGGGTGCGGTGATCCCTGATGAAACCCCACCCATGCTGCAGATTAAATTTAATTACAGTCCCGGTGGTACGGGGACCATGCGCTGCACGGGGGTTTCTCCTGGTCCGGCTCTTCTGCTCCGCGCTCCTTATTTGGGCTTGTTGTTCCCGGACCCGCCTCTCTCTCCGCTCCCTCTCAAAGACCTCAAGCTGCTGCCGGCAGCACTCTGCACGCTTCGCTGCGGCTGCCCGAGTCTCCTGAGTGAACCCCATGAGGTCTTCTCCGGTGGGGTCCCACTCAAACTGGGTCTCTTCTAGCGGGGGCGAGATCCTCTTTATGGGCTTTGGAGCCGGGATCAGGGGTTCGTCTAGGGGTCTCTCTTTCCGGAGTCGAGGATGGTGAAACTCCGGTGGCCATATGAAGGGCTGCCCATCCGGGCACGTATGTTGGGCAACAGGTTTTCACCCAGGTGCGGCACTCTTGATGTTACGGGCGCTGTGGTGGTAGCGGCGCCCGGGTTAACCAGGCCTTGCGACCAGGCCTGGGGCACCTTGAAAGTAAAGGGCACCGTAAGAACGGCGGCGCCCTGTGTTACTTGGCCCTGCGACCAGGCCGGGGGCTCCGCGGAGGTAGGGGGCGCTGTTGGTATTGCGTCGCCCGGGGGTACTAGGCCTTGCGACCAGGCCGATGGTACTTCCTGCTTGGCCACGCTCGGGGTCGAGGCGTGTGACGTCACAGGGGTCGCGGCTTCCGTTTGAGGCCTAGTCTGCGGCGGTGACGTTGCAGCGACGGGCACGGCAGGGGGTACTTCGGGCTCTGCGACGGGGAGCTGGGGCAGGTACGCGGTTTCCCGGTTTGGGGTAGAGACGTCCCCTTTACCTGCCTCCTTTCGTTCGGCTCCCTTCTCGGCGCCGTCTCCGGCCTTCAGTCCTCCTGCGCCATCCTCAGAGGCGGTCTGTCTCCTCGTCTCGGGTGGCGTGCTCCGCTGACGGGTTCTTGTCTGCTGGGCCATCTCACGGCTCCATTCTGCTAACGTCTCTCGCTGCACCCGGGCCATCCTCCGTGCGAGGCCCTCCAGCGCAGTCTGTGCACACTCCCGATCTCGGGGGAGCTGTGCCAAGACCTCCACTAAGCCTAGTGGGGTCGTTGCTTCTAGCAGGCTCCTGACCAACGGGTCGGTGCTGCTCTGCTCTCCTCCCATTGTCTCCAGCCGGCCTTCTGGAATGGCGACCGGCAACAGGCTCCTGACCACTGGGTCGGTGCTGCCTGGAGTGGCGGCCCGCATCAGGCTCCTGACCTCTGGGTCGGTGCTGCCTGGCTCTCCCTCCATCTCCGGGTGTGCTTCCTCTGGACTCTCTTCCAGACGTCTTGTCTCCGGGTGCGCTCTCTCCAGACTGCTCCAAGCTGCACCCATCTTCGTTCTCTTCTTCTGTCTCCGCCCACATCGAGGGTGGTCCCGGGGCAACTTCAGTTCCAGGGGCAGTTCTCTCACGCTGATGGACACTTCCAGCATCACAGTCTCTGTTGGTGGGCACGGTTTCCGCTTTTGGCGCCATTCTTCGACCTGGCCCACGATGGGAGGTGACCTCTTGCCACCCTCTGGCACGCCCATAATGGCGTCCGCTCTTCCAAGGCGGGAAATCTTCGGAAATGGCAGGAATCGTCTCCCAGTGGCGGGAAACTCCATGGATGGCGGGAAAAAGCTGCAAATGGCGGACAACCGGCGGAAACGACCTGTGATGGGGCCCGATGGCGGGGACCCTCCGGAACCGGCAGGAGACTTCTTTTTAAGGTAACGATGTACTTTTCTTCAGGCACGCAGTACCTGGTTGTTGCGGGCACGTAATCCTGCCGACTACGCCAAAGTTGGCGCGCCCCCTGGGCCAGTGCTGTTAGGGGATACCCGGAGCCGGATCAGATGGGGGTTGTAGTCTCCGAGTGGCTGTGACCCGGTCCGTGCCCAGGGTGTCAAACTCAGTGTGTGGCAGTCCTTACTGATGTTACTAAAGTTCTTTATGTCGACTACGCCACCCGTTGAATTGCGGTCACTACGGCCGCCGCTGCAGCAGGGTCCGCTGAGGCTGATGGTGTTTGTGCAGCTTAGGTGGTATAACCCCCAACGGGAAGGGTATAGCCTCAGGGGGTCAGGTGCAGAGGATGGTGGTTGTGGAAGTGCAGGGAAGATGGTAATGAGAGTCAGAGTCGGGTTGTGCAGTTCAGGGTTCTTTACTTACTGCTGTTCTTGTACCGGTCACTCCGGCCTTAAGTGACCACCCGAGCCGTGCTGCGTCCACCAGGTCCTGGACTCGGCCAACCCCCAGGTAGTTCTGGAGCGTGGTTCTGAGCTCCCTTTCTGTCCTGTCCTCGTCTCTGGCCTTCCCCACCAGGGATCCACCTAAGTCCGGCTCCCTCGGGCCTCTTGTTGGCGAACCCTTGTCTCTGGGTTCCCTGACCCTATGCGTGGTCTGCCTTCCGGGTGGATTTGGTGGGTGGCCGTGGCAGATGCTGCCCACGGCCTCCGGTCTCTGGCTGAGGTATGCTGTAGCCCCCACCAGTTTGGGATCCGGTACCCTGTTGCCAACTCTTCACCCTGTGGTTGTATTTGGGCTCTCAGAGTTCCTTCTTTCTCCCCCTCTGGGTCTTTCGTTCTCTCCTCTCTCACTCTGGGCCTGGGGCTGCTCTGCTCCTCTGCTTTCTTCCACTGCTCTGCAAAGTCTTCCTCACTTACTGACTTCTCACAGACTGACAGACTGACTGACCCTGATCTTAGATGGTTCCCACCTTTTATACTCCCTCTATGGGTGAGCTCAGGTGACCAGCACCCAATGAGCTCCTAGCACTACCCAGACTGCTCCCCCTATCTGCCCCTACACTACTGGGATTTTCCACCCCCCTCCCACTCCAGCCAAGGACAGACTCGGTCGTACCTGCACATTTCTAAGTGGGAGTACCGTTGGTCTGCCCTCCGGAAATGGGATGTGTGTAGTGCATGCAGCTAACTGAGCTCAGCTCCACACTCCATCCTTACCCGGGAGTGGAATACCACACCTCTGGGTTGAGGTGCAATACCCCTGTAGCAGCCGAATCCTCAGGGTGCTACACATGCGCATTGCCCGGCGATATGGAAACAGAGACTGTGGAAGTGCATAGAATATATATGATTAATGAATAATGAAAAAATATATATATAAATATGGATGATGGAGACCACATAAAAAAGAAAACGGAAATAATACACATGAAAAACAATAAAATACATAACAGCCAAATATATTAATAATATACACCAAAACATATTACATAAATATATAATAATATACAAAAAATAATAATAATACTGATAATAAAAAACATTTTTGGATCTAATAAAATAAATATAGCGAATCATGCTAATATCATACTACGATTATAAATATAACAATTTATTAAACAATAAATGTATAATGATGAAATTAGAAATGTGAATTATACCTTTGTATACAGCAATAATAAATGGCATTTAAATAAAAAGTGAATAGAAAGTGCCAAAAGTGCATATATTAATACGTGCCAATATAGTTAAATAAATACAAAATATAATATACATCTAGCAATAAGTATAAAGTGTGATAATATATAATATTAATTAATGAAAAAAACATTAATCAATGTTAAAAATTAATAGTAATATTCATAGAGTGCAATAGTGAAAAAATATATTAACCGATATATTAATTATAATATACAACATCAATCAATAAGTGTAAACTAATTATAAAACAATCAAAATTATTAGAAAAACGGTGCCATTGGTGTATGATAAAACTGATAATAAATCATAAAATATTTATGCACAAAATGTAATAATTCATAAATACATCCAAAACTTCTGCATTCCTCTGTAATAAACCGGCAACCAAACTCCCGGCACATCCCCAAGCGATAGATACCCAAAAATCTTGCTGGACTAAAATAAAAAAAGACACAAATAAATAAACTTAATAAAATATAAAGTGTGAACACCTTCTAAATAAAGTTAAAAACTAACCATAAACCCCCTCTACCCCTAAAAAGATACTACCTCAATAGTTAGAACTAGAAAAACACCTATATATATAAGGGAACGGCCTATAAGAATGCAGAAAAACCCATATTTTCATTCAATCCCCTAGAATTAATGGTGTTCAATCTATAAATCCACTTACATTCCAATTGGGCAAGAGCCCTACCAACGTCACCTCCCCGGGAACCGAGATCCACTTGATCGATAGCTTTGACCGTCAGACCTCTTGAGTTACATTTGTGGAATTGTTTAAAATGCCTTGGCAATGTTTTTAATTGGGAAGAATCTTCTATCTGCTGAGCCTTTTCTATATCCCTCACATGTTCTCTTATTCTGATTTTAAGCTCTCTTGTGGTCATGCCGATGTAAATTTTGTTGCAAGGGCAGGTAGCATGATAGATAACCGCTTTAGATGAACAAGTAAGATGTTTTCTGATCTCCCATTTACGCGAATTATCCCAATTAAAAAAGATGGAAGTTTTAATTAAATTCAAGCAGCCTTTACAAAGGCCACAAGGAAAAAAGCCTGATGGGTTCTGAACTTTAGAGGAATTCTTACCCGGATCATAGTGGCTATGGACTAAGGCATCTTTTAGATTGGCTGCTCGTCTAGCAACATAAGAGGGTGAGGCAGGCAAAACTCGTTGTAAGATTGGGTCTGCCATGAGAATCTTCAAATTTCTAGAAATAATGGATTTAAGATCTTGCCACTGATTATTGTAGGTAGAAATAAACCGTACCTTGTTACCATCTTCTTTTTTAGTTAAATTGGAAGGGCCATACAGCAGCTTATCTCTGGAAATGTTTTTGGCTCTGAGGTAACCTCGTTTAATCACTTTCCTGCTGTACCCACGATCTTGAAAGCGTCTTGCCAAGTCCCTGGCTTGCCCCTCAAAGGTTTCGTTATCCGAGCATATCCTTTTAATCCGAAGGAACTGTCCAATGGGTATGCCTCGAATAGTATTTCTAGGGTGTGAAGAATCCGCCATAAGAAAAGAATTTGTCGCTGTGGGTTTTCTATACACATCCGTATGTAGACGTCCATTTGGTAACGCTTTTATTCTTACATCAAGGAAACTCAATGTTCTGCCAAAATTGAATGTAAGTTTGATGTTTAATTCATTATCATTAAGTTTACCCATCAATTTCTTAAGATCATCAACAGTCCCATCCCAGAAGAAAAGGATGTCATCGATATATCTCATCCAATTATGTACATTATTCATAGTCTCAATGACATCCTCCTGAAAGATTCTACGCTCCCACGCTCCTAAAAAGAGGTTGGCGTAAGCGGGGGCACATGATGCCCCCATGGCCGTTCCTTGTTGTTGAAGATAAATATTTTTATTAAAAATAAAAACATTATGTTCAAGTAAGAATTCCAACAAAATGAGAATTAGGTTAAAGAATCATCCAGATTACTAGATTCCAAAAACCATGCTACTGCGGCCAGACCATCCTTATGCCTGATCGAGGTATAAAGAGACTCCACATTAGCCGTTACCATGATCATGCCATCATCCAAATATACTTGATCAATTTTTGTAAGGCTGATGTGGTGTCCCTAATGAAAGAGGGGAGCGTCAAGACCAATGGTTGCAAAAAATAATCCACCAAACCTGAAATGGTCTCACATAGGCCCCCATTACCTGCTACAATTGGACGTCCTGGTGGATCTGTGGGATTTTTGTGGGATTTTTGTGCAGTTGCCAGATGTGCATCCATCTGGCAACTAGCCTATTGGAGCCAGATGGATGAATGAAGAAGTTGCCCGTTGGGAGGAACAGGCTGCATTTGAGTGGGTCTATCGTCATCAATGACAATACCCCCCACCACCCCCTCAGGTTTCGGGCATTGGGGTTGCCCAAGTCCTCACAAAAGGTCAGTATGGGAACCCAAACCTGCACACCAGACCCCTGCACTTCTGTTCCTAATCAGGACAAAGAGGCCAGAAGTCTTGCGGCTGAAACACCCCATGTGGCTGCACCAAGCATGTATATAAACAGCTCCTAAATGTCCTGTCGGGGACTGATATCCAAGAAGTGGACAGAGGAAGAGAAAAGTATCCCAATTATCACTGGAAGTGGGACCATCCTCCTTCTCCAAATACTTGTGCTAAGTTCCTACATGACAACTTCTTTAAAAGTTGAAGAAGTGAATATTCTTTTCTTTTTCTTTCTTGTTGTTCCTCCCTGAAGCCGTACCCTATGTGGTCGAGTTTAAGGTCATTGAACTAATGTTACAGAGCTCTTGAGGACTTTTCCAAGTTCCAGGACAGTTATGTTTTATTATATGTGCTGTGCAAGATTATTTTTGGTTTGATAAAGTTGTTAAATTTATCCCTATTGTCGTTATTGTATGCTTGTTCTCCTACAGACTGTGCCTAGGGCCGTCCCTGGAAATGCGGGAGGTCTGTCCACTAGGAGGAACCATACAATGGATAGGGATACAGTTTGCACTAAATTGCATAAGACACTAGATGGTTAAGAAAGGCATTAACTCACCAGTTAGGAGAGGCTAAGAGCAGTTTTAGATATAGAAGAAAAGGTTTTCCGTGTTGCAGGCAGTTGGTCAGGGTGTGGAGTCCATGACACACACACCCCAGTTTGCAGTCCATGACTCATATTGCACAGGATTAGTGTATGTCCTGTAGAAGAGACTGGAGTGAGAATAAGCAGACTGAACAAGCTGGAAAACAGGATCTAAAAGCAGATACAGCAAGAAAGCAAAATGAGTGTGCATTTTTTCAACTGGACACCAGGACTGTCTTGGGCTTACAGTCCGGAAGAGGGCCTGGCAATCAGGACTATGTCTCCCAGAAGAGGAAAGATGTCAGCTGGGACACAGAGGGAGAGAAAGATAGTGAATCTCAGGACAGGATGGGGACAAAGACTGCTAGGACACAAAAGCAAGGGAACTTCAACACAAAATACTCTGTTTTAATCTGTATGCTGCAGCAGAGTGTAAATTAATTGCACAGTAAAGACAAACCTGTTAGCCCAAACTTCCAGTTTCCTGTCTTGTTTGCAGTCGATACCGGTCCTGAGGATGGGGAGGTAACCGGAAGTCCAAAAGTAACAGTGAGCAAGGAACAGATTCACATTCACATGTAAGGCGCCATGGAATAAATGGCGCTATAATAATAAATAATAATAATAATTCCATCACACAAAACACTCCACTCTCAGTCCTTTATAGAAGAGGGGTTAGAGGACGCAGAGAACTCAGTTCAGTCCACAGTATGTTGAAACCGGACGGGTCTCCCCCTTTATTGCAGCCTCTGTGGCCTTTCAGAAAAGGTGAGTATATATTGATAGACCATGTGACACTTAGATTGCATACAAGTGGACTTCCTTTCACTAAGCATGTGAGTTATGAAGGTAATTGTTTGCAGCATAAATTCATAGCAAAAGGGATGAATACATATGCACATGCTGATTTTTAGTTTCCATAAATTTAATTGATGCCAATATTTTTCTCACTTCACCAACTTAAACTATTTAGTGCTGATGTATCACACACAAATCGGATTACAAAAAATTTAAACACAGGTTGTAATGTAACAAAATAGGTAAAAAGCCAAGGGGAGTGAATACTTTCGCAAGCCACGGTTGACCTCATATTTGTCCACAGTGATTTTATAACTAATTGGGCACATGCATTTTTTTGTCTAATTACATTGTCTTACAATCACAGTTTATTGCTCTCTGCCAGATAAGTGATACATGTTATTGACCAGGATTCCCACTGCTCAGACCTCCAGTCCTCACACTCCCACTCCATTTAAAATGTATGTGAATGAAGGAGATTACAGCGTGAACATCATCTGATTATGTTCGTTACTGAGAATGGCGTTAATTGCTTAAATTTGAAAGTCATCAGTCAATATAAGAAGTATACGTCTATGAGACTTAAAAATATCTCAGGATTATATGTGTATATGATCTTACCTGGCCTTCAGCAAACAGACTAAAGTGACATATAAAGTTACAGTTCATTATGCTAACTTAAAAATACTGAGAATTGTTTATCTAGCTCAAAAACTAAAGTCCTAATCCACCAATTTTATTCCAGTTCTTCAATAAATTTGCGCTACAGAAATCCCTGAAATATTATTCCAGGTGCTTAACTATAAAATCAGGCTCTATTCAACTTCCAAAAGAGGAAGTATCTATTGATAGTTACTGCTGTCACCTGTGATGAAATTGATCATTGCGCATTACAGCATACACGAATAAAGAACATAAATTATAATCAACTTGTATTCAATCGTTTTAATGGTGCTTTCAACCAAGGAACAATAGTGAACTATTTTCAAATTCAGAACCTTTCTCAAAAACAATGCCATCTTATTCCTCCAGACAAGAGTATAATATGAGATATTTTAGTGGGTATGTTTTAAAGTTAAGCACGCAAAAAGATGGTGTGAAAGGATAATTCTGATATATTTTTAACACAGGCATGCTAATTATATATATTGTGACTTATTTATCATGAAGGAAAACAGGATCACGTTACTCATTTCAGTTAACTAAAATAAACTTAAACAAATTTTATGGGACTAAAAAAGGGTATATTTTTTCCAGTAGCATGGCTCCTCTTTTCATGGCGTTTGTCAGGTGTTATAGCTCATCTCCATTCAAGTGAATGTTGCTGGTAGTAACAATGATCTTAGAGTTCAAAATAATTTTGCCCCATTAAGCAGATGAGCATTGGAAAAGATGTTTACTGGTTAATTATCATCTATCTATCCCCCATAGTTAATTATCATGACCCATAGAAGAGTTTTAATACTTTAAATGGCTGTTGCTAAACATACATCCCACTGGCTCCTTTACTAATTTTAATTTGATTGATATTAAACTACTGTATTAACTTTTTATGGATGATAAGTACCAATTTAACTTCTCAGTTGGCTTTTAAGTATCCCCTAACTGCCTATTGAAATATATTTATATCAACATGGTTATCCAATTTGAGTGTGCCTATTATTATAGGGGTGAATGGAATAATTGTTGATCAATGCATGCTAGGATTTGGGATAAGTGAATCACCTAAAAATCTCTCTTGAATTACTAGTAGAAAAAGGAGATTGAAATTTCAAAGTAGACTGAGCTGCTGTAGAGAGGAAGCAGTTCAAGAATGGAAGAGTAATTTCAATGTTTTTATTTTTACGTACCAAGCTCTTTTTTCAAAAGCAAACTACATCAAAAGCTTTCATTCTAAGTAGTTCATTTTTTAAAAAGAGCTCGGTGTGAGAACAAAACATGTAAAAATAAAAACTATGAAATTACTATTCTATTCTGGAACTGCTTCCTCTTTACACCAGCGCGGTCTACTTTGAAATGTCAATCTACTTTTTCTACTAATCAATATGCAAAGGAGGGACTGCAGCAGCTCTAATATTCTTGGACAATTATTGGAATTGTGACAATGACCACCTTTTCAGATGAGCAACTCCATAAATCCTTTCCCATCTGTACTTTTCAATTTCACCCTGTGTGCATTTGTCTCCCCCTTTTTCTTTCTCTCTCAAATCACATATTTGATTTGGTTTGAATAAGATTTGTTCTTAAATCGAAAGTACCCCAATTGTTATGAAAAGACATTTATAATACTTGTTGGTCTCAATACATCCCAAAGCATAATAAACGGAGGAGAAGGAAAGGGTTCAAAAATCTAAAAAAAATCGTGCTCAAAGGCTTAGTCCTCTCCTGCCTTATTAAACCAATGGTGTCACATTTTGCCTAGTACTCTGTGTGTGGATCTTTGGTCCTTTCAACATTAAAGTCACATGCAGGAGATGAATTAGGCATGCATGTCATAAACCTCATGTCCAGAAGAAACAAAGAACCCTGCAGAGGAACAGGGTGTTGCCATGAAGAAGGTGCAGATGGGTGGTGTTCGCATGAATATGTGGGTTTTTGATTCATCCTGATTGATCTCGTACTATAGCGCAATCACTGAAACATTGTTTCAAATCTTCACCTGCTTCTTAAGACACTCAGAAATGGAACATATCTTTTTAACCCCTAAGAATTGCCCTACACTCCAGTAGGTATTGCTCTAATGGTTTGATGGAGATGTGAAAAAAATACATGAAGGTATGAATTCACTGCAGTGTTCGTATGGAACACATCAGTTTGGATATATCCCATGGAATCGAGCATGACATCAAGAAAATCATGTTCATATCTGTAAGTGAGTCAAATCTTACAAATGTTGCTATTAAGATGTATCATAAGACTTTATTTGGGTAATGTTTCCTTGGCTGACCATGAACACAACATCATTGTACATGTAAATATGGATTGATATGCTTTGTCATGCTTCATATGACTTTTCACATGATGATGCGGTTCATTGAGATGGTCCCTTTCCCAGAGCCCAGGAAGAGGTTGCCATACGATGACATGCATGCCTCCCAATATCTGTGGCATGGAACTATATGAAGAAGGATCCATTGAATCTAAAAAATTATAAGTGAGCACAAAGACCTATGCCTGGATAATGAAATCCACCATCTCTAGCTCTGTCACTCATCTTTAAAGATTATTTTGCAGGCTCAACATCACAGGCCATGAGCTCATCTTTAAAAATTATTTGGCAGGCTATGAGCATCATGTCATCATTTAGATGAATGCCATCGATCCTCTTGGATAAAGTTTGTTGTGTCCCAAATATAAGAGGGTTGACATTCCACTAATGGTTTAAGATGAAGCTCAATGAATTTGCCTACATTTTCAGCAAAATATCCCATTCCAGATATTATAGGTCTTTCTTATGACTTGTGAGGAACTTTGTGGATTTTATGTAGCATATACAGTATAATGGAGATATGATCAGCTCCTTAACCCTCCGTCACATACAAGATCGGTTCTAACAAGTTCACATACAATGTGACTGTCAGGCGCAGGCTAGAAAAATACCTAGAATATCTAATGTTTGCAATTTCAGTGCTCTAAAAGTGATCAGTGACCTTCATAGGGATGTAATAAAAGAGACTACACATAATCAGGTGCAAAAAAAACCCATTTACTTAACATAAAACTAATAACTCTGAAATACAAACATTTCAAAACTCCCGCCAAATAGTTCCCAGTTCGACTCTGTCAAAAAACTCTACAAAGAAAATTTATGGAAACAAACTTAATTTTAAGGTACCTTAAGTACTATTAAACACATATTCAATCAGAATTAGATCCTGAAGTTTCCCCAGAAAAATTACACTTGCAGAGCAAAGAGCAAGAATTACACATCATTTTTGCATGTGTCAGGCAGATTGCATTATGACATTTGTGACATTCATAATTAGAAAGTCTTCTGATTCCGCTTTCCGTGGTGCAGGAGGTGCATCTCCTTCTTTTGGGAGGTGGTGCAGGTGGTGAATTTTCACTATCATCTTCTGGGCAGAATCTTTTGAGCTGAACTTGAAGGCAAGAGGGGATACCGATTGTTTTCATACTTCTCCTGCGTAGCTCTCCAAGCACTAGTTCATGGGCCAATTTTTTCAGATAGAATAGTCTACGGAGTGGTTCAAGCTTGTTTTTAAGGTAAATGACTTGTGAATTTATACCACCCAAATTCAACATAGCAAAAAATATGACCATTGGCCAGCGTTTGGTGTTTCTGCTGACGTTGAAAGTTGAGCACATCTGATCAGCTGTATCAACACCCCCTTTGGTTGCATTATAAAATGTAATTATCTCCGTTTTTTCTTGTGCCTCAGTCCCAGGATCGATGGCATCATCATCATGAAGTGTTGATAGAAGAAGTACAATTTTTTTTGCTTGTGGTACATAGGAAACCAAAACCTTTCCATTATGGAATGCAAACATACTGCTGTACTGTTGTCTCCCTTTCACACTTACAAACTGTGTAGGCAATTCTTTTTTATTTTTTCTTACAGTTCCGACATATGAAAGCTTCTGCATTTTCAGATAATCAATCAGATCACAATTTGAAAACCAATTGTCAACTGTTATATTGCGACCCGATCCAAATAAGGGCTCAGCCAGTCTTTTTACAACATCACTTGGTTTGTTGCTGACACAGTAAGGACCTTCTGGTTGTTTTCCTGCATAAACTTCCAGGTTGTAAGTGTAGGTCTTACTGGCATCAACAAGGGAATACATTTTTATTCCATATTTGTTAGGCTTTGATGGAATATATTGACGAAAGGCACATTTACCACGAAAACCAGGGAGCATTTCGTCAATAGTGAGATTCTCCCCAGGGCAATAGCTTTTTTTACAGTTTTCAACAAATTTTTGGAATATATCACGAATTGGAGCAAGTCGGTCATGTGTTTTACGTTCGGTTTGGTTAGTTCTGTCATCAAACCGAAGGCAACGAATTAGAAGCTTGAATCTGTTTATGGACATAACAAGGCCAAATTTTTCAACTCCATCCCCATCTTTACGCCAAAGTTCCCCCAAACTTTGTCTATTTGCCCTATAAGCTCCTGCAAGGTATAATAATCCAAAGAAAGCACGCAGTTCTATTTCATCTGTGGCCTTGATGGTTCTGTTGCAGATGAACTTGTCCTTTGTAATGTCTATATATTGGTTGGTATATGTGACAATAGAGTCCAGAATGTCATCTGTGAATAAACTATTCCAGCATTCAACTGCAGTTTTTGCATTACTTGCAGTTCCTATAACTACAGGAAGGTGAGTAATAATGTTTTGAGGTTCCCTACATTTTTTCTGGAGTGGCTTCTTTTTCCATTGGGTTTTTTTATCTTTTCCCATATAATAAGATTCTACATCTTTATCCTCATCACCGTCACCATCTTGCTCTGTTTCAGAATCCACTTCACATACTTCCACCTCATCATGAGAATCAATCTCGCTTTCCTCTCCTAAATCCTCATTCAGTGTGGGGTCTGCATCATCTAACAGCATGTTTGTTACTTCCTCAACATCAAGGTTTTTTGATAAATTGTACATTTTCCTCTCCATTTCAGCAGATAATCTGAAGCAAGAGAAGGAATATGTGTTAGGGAACTACTGTATATGCCTGAGCAGCACACTTTCTTTTTTAATCTGCCTTATTTCTATGAAATATCCTCACACTTTGTGCTATACATTCATAAAACAAGCTAAATAAACAATTGTGATGAATAAAAACATAAAATACCAACCTTATTGAATGTAACGTGTTCACATACAATAAGCCTGAGAGATTAGCGCAGTTATATCTGTCCTCCTGAAGCTCTGCAATCCAACTGTGGTATGAGGTTTCACAGAGCTGCTAGAGACAGGAGACTACCTGGAGGGAGGGGATTTCCTCACAATCTGGTGAGGAAGGAGAAATGAAAGTAAAAGAGATGTGCCTGTCAGGCCTATTGTATGTGACTGAGGGTTAAACGTCAATGCTTCAAATAGTTCCATGGAAAATCTCCCTTTAGGCACAGCCATGTGAAAGATCTTCTGTTAATGTGTAATGAAAGATGAAAGAGGGTTATATATGTTAGTTTCAGATAGTGTGTCATATCTCCCAGCTTCCTCCCAGCCTCAGTTTCAAACAGAATATGTGCCCAGAAGACCACATTTCTCATTTGTCGGCTTGTTTTAACAGAAAATCATCCAAATTCTGTGCCTTTTTAAAACTCATATGTTGATCATTTCAAAGATTATCTCAGCATACAGACTTAGGCCACGATCATATGTTCAGAGTTTGGTAAGTATTTTACATCCGTATTTGTAAGCCAATACCAGGAGCGGAACAATCAGAGGAAAAGTATAATAGAAATGTGCATCACTTCTGCATTTTTCACCCACTCCTGATTTTGGCTTAAAAATCCTGATGTAAAATACTGAGGCTGCAGTCTGAAGTAACACAGCTTCCGAGACCTGTGTCTCAAATGACAGAACCTGTATTGTAAACAACATACATCCACAAGCCAATGATAAGTGTGTGACAGTAGAAGAAATATATTTTCTCCTTGGCTGACGGAGCTTATAAGAGTGAGGCTAGAAGACAACATATTTCTTCACCTGTTACTCACTTCTCTTTGGCTCATGGATGTATCTGTGCTTACAATCCTGCTTCTATTAGTTTATACACAGTTCACATAAGGTTTGTTTCTTCCGTCTTTAGTCTGTCCTGACACATGACTAGGACAGACTGCCGTTTGAATTATGCGAAAGGTGCCATTTTCTTAAAATCTTGTAAAACATCTTTAATGCTGTCTTGCACGTCAAAATTTTGCTGCAACTTCCACTAAGCAATTCTAAAAACTGTTCTGTAGGTAGGTGACAGTAATGGGTTTTCTACTATTTTCATGAAATTATTTCAGTGAGAAAAAAAAAAATAAAAAAGTCAGTCTTACTTATTAACACCAAGTCGCATTACCAATGCATTACAGAATGCAGTAGACCCCAATTGGCAGGGGGCAGCGCAGGTGCAAATATGAAACAATCACTGACAAACCTACCATTCATGGATGAGGTGGCTGCCTATTATAAATGCACATAGATGAGGTTTAATGTTGGCTGGGTAATTGTGGGTTGTCTGTCCCTTTGGGGTGCACTTATATAGTGCTGGGCTAGACCGCTTGATCTAATTGTATGGGTGTCACTAATAGGCTGTAAGCTATATACTATGCATCACATGTACCTGTGTGACTTGAGCCCTATGCAAGCCTGATCTGTGTGCATTTATAATATGAGACAACCACCCCCTCCATGAATGGTAGGTTTGTGAGTGGTTGTTTCATCAGTATTTTGCACCTTTGCAGCCCCCTCCTTTTTCATGGGGATTTACTACATACTGTAGTGTATTGGTATTGTGATGGTATTAATAAGTAAGGCTACTTTTTTTCTGTGATTTATTTTTTATTTTTATGTCCTTTTCGATTAGTTATTTTAGTGAGCAGCTGAGAAATTAAAGATGGAGAGATAAAACATTTTTTGTAGCTTTTTTAGTACATAAGATAAATGTTTTACAGGCATTTGAAATACGTGAACTTAATTGAAAGTATAATGTGTGTTTTGGGCCATAATAAAATGTGTATAAAAGATTAATGACTTGCCTTCCAAGTTCTAGAGATTCATCAACATAAATCTAATCATTACATTATCATTCTGTTTTCAGCAGGGAAATGATGATTAATATAAAGCTTTTGTTTAAAAACATTTATGTAAAGAAAAATTATCTTATCTAAAATATCAAACTTCTTTCTATAGGTGATTATGGGGGAGCCTACATGTCTGTTATAAAGACAATGTACAAATGTGTCAGAAAGTGGTCAGAGCTTTCAAGTCATACTGAATAGTACAACTTATTCATAATCAATATTTTTTGACTGACACATGCTGCATGAGTATGAGATGCTGTATCCTAATTCTAACAAGATGCAAGTTGTATATTCAGGTTAGGAACCTCTCAAAAGTGCACCATCTTTTCTAAATCAAAATACCCATTAAAAAGCAAGAACTTTAAAATACTTACTATCCACATAAAGACAAGTAGGAGTTGTAATCCAGCACAAAACTGCAAAATAAACACCTAGCCTTTATTCATGACACATTAAAAAATTACAAAATAAGACAAATCTATATCAAAAGAATTCAGATGTTGTAAGGTTCCTCAAGGAGCTACTTAAAATCAGAGATTTATTCATAAAAAAAAAATTAACATAGCCATATTAACATCCATGTGGGAAAGCCACTGGAAGGGATATTTCAGAAGGTGCAAGATAAAATGGAGATAAAATTGCCATACACCAATAATACAGCAAATTTAAATGGAATTTATAAGTAAAAATAGCAGGAACATCTACTTATAAACCAACATCCTTTATTTCAGATGCATTAAGAATTGTTCTGCTGGTTCATGTGTGCATCTCTGATGCGCTTCCGGTGCTATCAACTGCCCTTAGTCATAGAGAAAAAAACATCTCTACTACTAAGGCCGGTTAGGAGCACCGAAAACGCGTCAGAGAATTTTTACAGAGAATTTTATTTGTTTCTGCTGGGCAACAGTTTTTTGCGGGTTCCACGTGTGATGTGAAACCATACTACAATATCTAATAGTGGTGAGTTTGGCTTTTTACATTTTTTCTTAATTCTGTCCAAATTTAAATTGCTCTCTGGTCTGGGATAGATCTTATCAAACATAGATTCTAATTACAAAGCTTTTATTTGTTGCCAGACTAATGATTTCAAGGAGATAGTGTATTAGTGAAGCTACTTTGCTGATAAAATGGACCACAATTTTGGAATGTGTTATGGAGTACGAGAAAGTTTGGTAAGGGTGTAGAGGACAGTTGGAGACGTGTTTCAATATTTGAGGCAAGTAGGTGGGATAATGACATATTCGCTTTTTTACTTCCTCCCCAGCATGTAGGGGAGGTTAAAGTGTGGGGAAGGGGAAATTATTTGAGGAATATTTTATATTTTTGTATTAGTACGTTAAAATAAAAGAATAAAACAGTAGCCAATGTGTGTGGTATACATAAACATGACCATGCTGTGCAGTCTATTTCCCCAAATAACCCAACTTGGGTGCAAACTTATAATGGATGAACTTCTTGCACTGTTTGCGGCTTCTATGTGCATTTCACTATTTGCTACTTCAGCGGGTCATTTGATGTTATGTGACACTCTCTTTTAGGTCCCCTTCATATGTTCGTGTTTGCAGTATGTGCGACATCGTTTTTTTTCACGGATGCCACAAGTACCCATTATAACCTATGATGCTGTGCACATGTCCATGTTTTTACAACTAAGCTACACAGAGACCTGTCCATTTTTTACAGGCAGCACAGGTGAAAAAGGCCAATATACGTCTATACAAGACTATTGGTCTGTGTAAAACATACAGCACACTGATGCCATCCATGTGTCATCCGTCTGCTGTATGTGTTTAGCATTGCAAAGTATAAGAAAAGCTTTTGCAATTTTCTTTCTTTTGTCACACTGAAAAACACTGATGGCACATTGATGACACACTGATGACACACTGATCCATAACACTGATGGCACATTGATGACATATTGATGACACACTGATGACACACTGATCCAAAACACTATGGCACTCTGATGGCACATTGATGACACACTGATCCAAAACACTGATGGCACTCTGATGGCACATTGATGACACACTGATCCAAAACACTATGGCACTCTGATGGCATATTGATGACACACTGATCCAAAACACTGATGACATGGGTACTGTTTTTTCGGTACCAGTCTTATACGGACATGTGAAGGGTGCCTTACAGTGCCTGCTACATGTGTTAGTAACTGCTCTGGTAAAATGGTGCATTACAATTTTGATTGGTCATATACTCATCTCCAAATCTCTGCTTTAACCACCACAACAGTTTGTCCAACCCTTCAAAACAGTTTTTTAGCATCTGAAAATTCATATTTTTCTCTCATAGTCGGGACTTATAATGCGAAAATCATTCTTTTTGGGTAAACTTTAAATACTTCTTTTTTAATGAACCCTATTCTGCATTGAAGGAATTCCATTTCTTCCTCAAGTTTTTAAAATGTTTGTTAACATCATTTTCCTGCTATTATAATGTATCTAGAATAATAGCATAATTATTTATTGGACTGTTTGATGAAACAGTGCATGATTTTTGATGGTTATATGGCTCTAAAATAATAAATGTAATGGTCAATGACTACTTAAGAGTCTTCTTAATGCAGCTCAATTTAATCACATTTATATTCAAAGCTCAGAACAAAGCAATGCATATTGCAATATATATCAGTGACTACTTTTAGTCTTTTTGAGTTGATCATTACTTTTCATTTTAGGACTTTTCTTTTTTACATTTGTGCTACCAAGAGGTGAAGGCTTAGCGGCAGAAATAGTATCGGTTTTTAATCTTGTCAAAGTCAAGTTCTGTTCTTTAACATGACCTTTTCACACTCTTTGTCAATCTTAAATACATGTGATTAAGAAAGATGTGTTTGAGAATTTGATCTTTTTATCCTCTCTCTTGTCCAAGTCCTTTGAAGTTTTTCAACATGTGATTGAATGGAACTGGTTTTGTCAGATTTCCACTGTGTAAGCATTAGAAACGCTTTCTACTTTCAGCATAATATTTTCTTTGGGAATATTCATGCTCATAGTTAGAGCTGAGGCTACAGTATCAGCTCGAGTGAATAAAGAATTATGTTAGGTAGTTTACATTTTACAGCAAATTCTAATGCAAGTATTTAAAATACATAAACAAAGTTTTGTACATGTAATTAAATAATGTCTTATAATAATTTCAATATAATGTAGTCACTAGCCATTAATAATTAACATAATTAGAAACATTAATGTTGCAAGTGCAAACTACTTAGCATTGGAAAGATGTTCTACATTAATAGCGTAATGAGCATACAAGGTTCATAGCATAACACTAGCACTTGCTACATCTGTATGTACATGATTATGTACACTCACCTAGTACAGACGTGCAGTTTCTCTCTGAAACTTAAACAAGGCTATATCCACACTGAGGATTTTTTTTTAAAATGTCTGAAATTTTTCTAAAATTTGCTTTAAAAATACTTGTAAACTCTTATATTATGGGAAAATCCCATGGATTACTTATCATTTTTTTTTTGTTTCCAGAAGATGCTTTGAAAAAATGCTATAGGGCAAAAAAAAAATTGCATGCCACTTCTTTGAAGCAGATCCTGAAAGAAATTACTCCAAACTAGGTATGTCAGAAGAAAGAGTGGCAAAGAATTCCTCAGGAGAAGAAAAAATCTTCCAAAGATGTTCAAGACCCTTTCAAGAAATGTTTTAGGGAAAAAAAAACTTCCCAAAAAGGATGCATTTCTGAAGCAGTTTCCGTTTGAAAAACTTTTTTTTATATGAACATCACAGAGAACACTTGAACATGGCCTTGCAGGCCAGACAGTGCTCCCTGGAAAAGAGGTAAGGAAACAGTTTCTTCAAAAAGGAAGAGAATAGGGTCTATCGTGCCTCCTATTAGATGTAGAAAGCGTAGTACTCAATATTTAACCCCATAGCAACCAGCCTGTTTGCTTGACAATGATCTTGCTAGTTTATGTAAATATGACATGTGTGAATATTTGAGGAAGCAACTCTTAAGATCATATGCATATCCAAGCAATTTTGGTACTTTTTTGTCACAAGTTGTATATTGTTTTGGTGATAAAATTAAGTGAACATATTTGGAGTTCATTTATGAAAAAATCAAGAAAAATTAGAAAAAAAATTAATAAAATTTTAATTTATGCATTTTAAATATGCAAACATGGTAAAAAATGTACATTAGCATATGATATCTTCATTTTTACATCAGTTATTTTCCAAAAAATCTTATGATCGTATTTCAAGGTTAATAATATAACAGTAATTTTAAAACTTTGCAGTAAATATTTCATTTTTTTTGTGCCCCATACCAAGTTGGCATTGGCTCAAAAGTAGAAGAATCCTAAATGCTAGCAATAAAGGACTCCAATTGAAAACTAAATTTTTGGAGTTATGGTATTTATCTAGAGGTGTAGTGAGTATTTTAGCCCCACTGTTCTGTTATGGATTTGATTCAAAGCATATGAAAAAAACAAATAATTAACATTTTTTTCACAAATATCTCACTTTTATGACAGATTTGCTCAATCAAGACAAAGGAAATAAGGAAAACTTACCTAAAGTTTTTTTTTGCTTTTTCGCCTATGTTCAGATATACCCCAAGTGTGGCTCTAATCTGCTTAGTAGACACACAGTAGGAAGGGAGCACATTTGACTTTCAGGCAATGATTTTGGCTAGGATTAATTTCAGACTCCAGCACATGCTCGCTGAGGCATTGAGCTGTCAGAACACAGAAAAAGTGGCCCCATTTTGAAAATTACACCAATTGAGGTATTTATCTAGAGGTATAGTGAGTTTTGTGACACCACTATTTTTATTTAATGCAAAGTAAATGAAAAAAAAATGCCCTTTTCTTTATAAATATCTCACTTTTATGACACAATTCCTCATACAAGTCAAAGAAAATTATCGAAACACACTCAAAATATAGTTTTGCTGTATCTCCTATGTTCAAAAATACTCAAATGTTCCCATAATCTGCTTTCCAGACACACAGCAGTGCCTGCTTTTTTTAGCCGATTCCCGTGATTTGAGTGTTTGAATTCGCAGGGACCTGCGATTTTCAGGTAATACGACTGAGTCGACCCTGCATGGATCAATCCACTATCTCTAATCATCAGTAAGCCTTTTGTATGCCCAAAAAACATGCATCTTGCCGTCTGATTGCTTGGAAACTTAACCCCCACATATCCAAATTGACGCTGGTTTGTATTGCCGTTTATGAAAGAATTGCATGCACTCAGCCTTGATGAAAGATATCAAGCCATAATTATTTATTAAGTAAAGCTTTTTACTTTCACGTGATGGAGACTCATTCAGCTCTTTGAAATTGACATTGTGCTGCAAGGAGCATTGCAATGAGAGCAACAAATCACATCCAGTGAAATCACAGTTATGGCCCATTGAGATAATGTTTTGAATGGTGGAGATGTACTAACGCACGTGGGCCAGGTGTTATAGGTGACTAGTGATTGGCTAAACCGTGAATGTTCGGGTTCGGCTAATTCAGCTGAACAGTTTATTAAAAGTTCGGGTTCGGGTACCAGAACGGTACCCGAACCCGAACACAGACCCCATTCATCTGAATGGGGGAGCCGTTTATCCGGTATTTCCCGTGCTGTCACTAGTGTGACAGCGCACGAAACACAGGCTCTGATCTGCAGTAATATAGTTACCGCGGTCAGAGTGCTGTGGCATCGTGCTGACAAGTGACAGTGACCCAGGGTAAAAAGCTTACCGTGGGTCATAGGCGCTGGCTGATGGTACTACTAACACCATCAGCCAACGCCTACTGCCATAGGAAACAGCGAGCACAGGCGTCACTGGATGGGAGCAGTAGTCTCTCATTCACCGGCATTGGTGCTCTGCTGAAATTAAAAAAAAAATGTCAAAATTAATAAAAAAATGTTTAAATAAAAATAAAACACATTATACTCACCTACACCTTGTCCCTGATGTTCTCTGCCCCTGCAAAAAATAAAAAATAAAAAAACACCATATACTCACCATACACCTAGTCCCCAAAGCCATGATCACCAGTAATAAAAATAAAATAATAAACCAACCTCATCCTCACCTTTCAATGAGTTGAAATGAGTTCAACTCATTGGCAAGCGTGGGAAAATACTCTCTGCGCATGCGCTGACCTCATTTGCCGGCAATGCACTGAGCGTCAGTGTATTGCCGGCAAATGAACAGAGCGGTCACATTTTACAATGTGCCCGTTCTGTTCATGGGATCTTCGTAGGACCCTTGTTATTTGAACTACGTCGGAAAGGTAAGAATGAGGTTGGTTTATTATTTTACCTTTATTACAAGTGATCATTGGCTTCAGCTGGAATGGGAATGACGGTAAGTATGGTTTAATTTAGAACATTAAAGGTGTCTGTCTTTATTTCAAATAAAGTATTTTATTCACGGTGTGGGTGTCTTAATTTTACATTTCACTATCTATCGATCTATTATCTGTTTATCTATCTATCCATAAATCTATTATCTATCTTTCTGTATGTCCATATATCTAACTATTATCTATCTATCTATAAATCTATTTATCTATCTATACATTTATTATCTATCTATCAATATATCTATTTATCCATATATCTATTCATATGTCTATCTATCAATCTATTATCTATTTATCTATCTATTATCTATTTATCGATCTATTATCTATCCATCTATCTATCCATATATCTATTATCTATCTATCTATCTATATATCCATATATATATATATTATCTATCTATATGTCACTCAATAAATCTATCCATATATCTATTATCTATCTATCTATCTATCTATATATCCATATATCTAACTATTATCTCTATATCTATAAATCTATTTATCTATCCATATATTTATTATCTATCTATCAATATATCTATATATCCATATATCTAACTATTATCAATCTATCTATAAATCTATTTATCCATATATCTATTCATATATCTATCTATTATTATTATTATTTATTATTATAGCGCCATTTATTCCATGGCGCTTTACATGTGAACTATCTATCTATTATCTATTTATCTATCTATCGATTATCTATCCATATATCTATCTATCCATATATTTATTATCTATATATCGCTCAATAAATCTAACCATATATCTATTATCTATCTATCTATATATGCATATATCTATTATCTCTCGATCTATAAATCTATTTATCTATCCATATATCTATTATCTATCTATCAATAAATCTATATATATATATATATATATATATATATATATATATATATATACAGTACAGACCAAAAGTTTGGACACACCTTCTCATTTAAAGATTTTTCTGTATTTTCATGACTATGAAAATTGTACATTCACACTGAAGGCATTAAAACTATGAATTAACACATGTGGAATTATATACTTAACAAAAAAGTGTGAAACAACTGAAAATATGACTTATATTCTAGGTTCTTCAAAGTAGCCACCTTTTGCTTTGATGACTGCTTTGCACACTCTTGGCATTCTCTTGATGAGCTTCAAGAGATAGTCACCGGAAATGATCTTCCAACAATCTTGAAGGAGTTCCCAGAGATGCTTAGCACTTGTTGGCCCTTTTTCCTTCACCCTGCGGTCCAGCTCACCCCAAACCATCTCGATTGGGTTCAGGTCTGGTGACGAAGCACCCCATCACTCTCCATCTTGGTCAAATAGCCATTACACAGCCTGGAGGTGTGTTTGGGGTCATTGTCCTGTTGAAAAATAAATGATGGTGCAACTAAACGCAAACCGGATGGAATAGCATGCCGCTGCAAGATGCTGTGGTAGCCATGCTGGTTCAGTATGCCTTCAATTTTGAATAAATCCCCAACAGTGTCACTAGCAAAGAACTTCACGGTGGGAACCAGGCATGTAGAGTTCATCCGTTCACCTTTTTTGCATCGCACAAAGACACGGTGGTTGGAACCAAAGATCTCAAATTTGGACTCGTCAGACCAAAGCACAGATTTCCACTGGTCTAATGTCCATTCCTTGTGTTCTTTAGCCCAAACAAGTCTCTTCTGCTTGTTGCCTGTCCTTAGCAGTCGTTTCCTAGTAGCTATTTTACCATGAAGGCCTGCTACACAAAGTCTCCTCTTAACAGTTGTTGAAGAGATGTGTCTGCTGCTAGAACTCTGTGTGGCATTGACCTCGTCTTTAATCTGAGCTGCTGTTAATGTGAAAATTCTGATGTTGGTGACTCGGATAAACTTATCCTCAGAAGCAGAGGTGACTCTAGGTCTTCCTTTCTTGTGGCGGTCCTCATGTGAGCCAGTTTCTTTGTAGCGCTTTGATGGTTTTTGCAACTGCACTTGGGGACACTTTCAAAGTTTGCCCAATTTTTCAGACTGACTGACCTTCATTTCTTAAAGTAATGATGGCCACTCGTTTTTCTTTACTTAGCTGCTTTTTTCTTGCCATAATACAAATTCTAACAGTCTATTCAGTAGGACTATCAGCTGTGTATCCACCTGACTTCTGCACAACACAACTGATGGTCCCAACCCCATTTATAAGACAAGAAATCCCACTTATTAAACCTGGCAGGGCACACTTGTGAAGTGAAAACCATTTCCTGTGACTACCTCTTGAAGCTCATCAAGAGAATGCCAAGAGTGTGCAAAGCAGTCATCAAAGCAAAAGGTCGCTACTTTGAAGAACCTAGAATATAAGATATATTTTCATTTGTTTCACACTTTTTTGTTAAGTATATAATTCCACATGTGATAATTCATAGTTTTGATGCCTTCAGTGTGAATGTACAATTTTCATAGTCATGAAAATACAGAAAAAAATTTAAATGAGAAGGTGTCTCCAAACTTTTGGTCTGTACTGTATATATATATCCATATTTTTAACTATTATCTATCTATCTATAAATCTATTCATCTATCCATATGTCTAACAATATATCTAACAATATATCTATATATCCATATATCTAACTATTATCTATCAATAAATCTATTTATCCATATATCTATCCATATATCTATCGATCTATTATCTATTTATCTATCTATATATTTATTATCTATCTCTATATCTATCCATATATCTATTCTCTATCTATATATCTATCATTAAATCTAATCATATATCTATTATCTATCTATTCATGTGTCTATTAATCTATTTATCTATCTAACGATATATCTATATATCCATATGTCTAACTATTATCTATCTATCTTTAAATCTATTTATCTATCCATATATCTATTATCTATCTATCTATCAATATATCTATATATCCATATATTTAAATATTATCTATCTATAAATCTTTTTATCTATCCATATATCTATCCATATATCTATATATCCATATATCTAACTATTATCTATCTATAAATCTATTTATCTATCAATATATCTATCTTTCTATCTATCTATCTATCTATCTATCTATCTATCAAACTATTATCTATTTATCTATCTATTATCTATCCAGATATCTATCTGTACAAGTTCAGCAAGTAGCATGGGTCTAGAAGTGTCACCAACCAGTAATTACTGTCACCCAAAATTTGGACAATGCGATGGTCATGGGAAAGGCAGCGTAACATAAACTCAGCCATGTGTGCCAGACTGCTAACAGGCAAGACTTTTGTGTCCTCACCAAGAGGACAACTGACCATGCTCTCCTCCTCTTCCTCCTCCTCCTTGTTCTCCCTCTCCTAAGGCCATCCACGCTGAATAGAGGGTATGACAGTCGTGTGGGTAGTATAGTCTATAGCGCAGGAAACTAGCTCCTGATCTTCCTCCTCCTCCTCCTTCGGTATGGAACCCAAACAGTAAAGTTCGGGGTCCGTACCGAACACCTAGTGTACATGTACGGACCCCGAACACGGTCTACTCCAGGAAGTTCATGTTACTGTTTAGGTTCGGCAGCCCGAACATCAGCTGTCTCACACGCTGTCAGAGAGCTGTGGTTCCCATGTTGTCAGAAGACAGCATGTGAGGCAGCAGCTCTGACAGGCATCGGCTGATGTGAGTACCACTCTCATCAGCATACGCTTGCTGTTGCAGATAGCAGCGAGAGCAGGCTCCACTGATGAGAGTATTCATATAATAATAATAAATAATAAAAAATATATAATAAAAAAAAATATGTGGGGTTTCTTCGATTTTTGATAACCAGCACAGACAAAACCGAAAGCTGTGGGCTGCAACTCCCAGCTGTTAGCTTTATCAAGGCTTGTTATCAAGAAAACTTGGTCCCCATGCCGTTTTTTTAAGTTATTTTAACAACCTGCCAAGATAAAGCAGACAGCTGGGGGCTGGTGTTCTTAGACTGGGAAGGGGCCATGGATATTGGCCTTCCCCAGCCTAAAAATAGCAGACTGCAGTCACACCAAAAATGGCTCATCTATTTGATGCTCCAATTCTGGCGCTTTGCCCGGCTCTTCCTAATTGCCCGCTGTGCACACTGGGGGTGGGGAGTTGGGGGGAGTTGGACCTCTGACAGGAATGATGTCAGGAAATGTGCAAATGCGACCAGCTGACCGCCCACTACAAGGATGGAAGGGAAAAACCCAGTGGGTGCCAGGGAGTATACTCCAAAAGATAAAAGCTTGGTGTTTATTGAATGCAGCATAATTTTTAATAAATGTAAATTACAAAAACATTTATTTACACCTTTTCTGCTTGGCTAAAAGTATTCTTTATGGTGACATAACCCCTTTAATAGAGGCTGAAATAGTGCAGAGAACCTGCAAAATCAAAAACTCTTATAGTCTTCATACACAGCACTGAGAACAGCAATGGTAATCAAACACTAACAGCCATCATGAAACTGATGCACGGCAGAGCATGTCAGTGCTGGGGTGTGCTTACAGCCATTGCTCTCAGTGCTGTGAGTGGTGACTGTAGCCGCTCCAGAAACACCTGTAAGACTAAGGCTATGTTTACACATGTTGTGTTTTTCAGCATTTTTTGCTGCAGATTTTTATGCTAATTTTCAGCTGTGTTTGCAGAATAAGCTAAGTCTAAGAGAAACCAGAATTCTTTGCTCACATATCATGTTTTTTTAGTTGTTGCATATTTTGTGGCTTGGTTGGGTCTTTGGAAAATAGAATATGTCACTTCTTTCAGCATTTTTTCAGCCATAGAAAGTAAAGGGTGGTGAAAAAAGCACTGAAAATGCATCAAAACTGCATCAAAATTTACATCAGTGTTTTTTTCAGGGTTTTTTCAGCGTTTTTGACAGAACTTTATGTACATGCATAAATAGAGACAGAAGGACAATGAAAAAGATGCTGAAAAACTCTGTAAAAACGCATCAAAAAACGCAGCAAAACATGCAAGAGGTCAGTTTTGCTGCAGATTTGTGACGGAAAAAAACCCAACATGTTTGGGGTGGTGCACTTCTCCTGGGTGCTGCACTTTTAGTACTGTGGCCAGACACCTTCATAACAACATTAATCTGCAGAATTACCCTATATCTGCAGGTTATTAATGTTATTGGACATAATCGGTTCCATTTATCATGATTTTGTTCATATAGCGTTTAAAAGATTGTCCTAATGCCATAGACTATCAAAGTCAAATGAAGAATTTGTCTTATCTTCTTTCTTCAAAAGTGCACAGCTTCTCTGCCTCCCCACCTCTTGCTTTCTGGGATGTGGGATGTTCCTGAAGGGTGATAGTTTAGACCAGTGACATGGTCATGGCTTTCCTCCAAACTGATTACTCTCTCATGCTGTAAGTAGATGCAGCTTTTGTCTGTGCAGTATGGTACAAGTATAAGATGACTGAGGCTAGGCACATCTGTCAAAGCATAGAGGCTGCAGCATAGAGCACTCCTGGTCTGGGCAATTGGCCATTCTGAGACCAGGATAACTATTAACCTATCAGCTGTAAACTATAGAATTATAAATCCCTGTGTTCTTGAGAAAAGAAGGATTTATCAAAGTGCTTATTTTTATGAACACTTTGCAATTTTACCCATTAATGAAGATGAGACAACCCCTTTAAGATCTCTAAGGATTAATTACTCATCATCAATAAATTCTATATATTTGTCTCCTCTTTGTGAAGCATTGACTGTACAAACAATGTTGTCTAAATGTATTTATTTGCATGCAAACGTAAAATACACATCTTTATGAATGATTATTATTTCATTTTGGTCTATCTCCGTTTAGACTAATTCCCTATTCAGTAGACATGCAGGTGCCTGAACCAGAAATAAATGACATGTCCACATAGTATTAGAGAATACGCCTCCTTTATAAAACATAGTTAAGTAACTTCAGCAGCAGCGCTCTCTTTACTCGCTTTTCAACAGTTTGGCCCAACTGACTTGTCATTTTCATTATTCAGATGTAATCACCTATTTTATTCCTCTGCTCTTTAACTGTTGCCCTCCCCTTTAACTTTATCTATTTTGAACTGGATGTGAATGAAAAATTAAGGTGGTCTTCTCTGCCTCGGTCTCAGTGATTTCTATCAATTATACTATTGAAACATTGCGAATGTATTCTGCAAGGAATTGTCTTTGTGCTTGTTCCTTTTTTTTGTATAAATCGTGTTTCAGAATTGGGACTTTTCATTTGTTACCTGTCCTCATTCCAGCTCTGTCCTAGTTTTTCTACTTCAGACTTACTTCATTAGTTGACCTTATTATAGAGATGTAAAATCTTCTGCAAATGCAGTATATCATGATACTTAGCCAAGAGAGTATATTCTACACGAAGTGGCCATCCACATAGAGCACGGGGCAAGCGTTTATATGCCAGATCCCTATTTATCCTGTGTATTTCAATATTTTGTTATTAATTATGGAGTAGTACTAAAGGTTCCTATATCTGAATACTGCATCTTAAGTAACTAGCACATTGTATTTACCATAAAGATCTGTTTATAGGAAGCTGATTTGTAATTTCCACAGCTACCAAAATTCCGCTGTCTTTCATCTTCTCTCTTTTTCATAAAAGCCAGAGGATGAAGCCTGTAGCATTTTACAGAGAAAAAAAAATTACTTGCTTAGTTGCTCTAGATTCTAACATCAAACCAAGGTTTTCAGAATTATAGATCGAGGCTTCTTTCCACTCTGCTTATGAAATATCATTAATTTTTCAGCTTTAAATCTCAGGAACGTGAGTCTGCTACTTCTGGTTGTTATGATTCTCCAAAGCTTTCAGCTGGAGATGTACATTACATGCATTTACTGTTATTTTATCAAGTTGTAGGCTTACTGCAGTAAAGCTTAGCGACATGACACGAGATCAGGTGCATATCATTTCCCAGCAATCTCTACCAATAAAGCATCACACTATTCCTAATAAATAAAAATGGAAAATATTTTGTTGCTTTGACCTTTTGATATTTCGATAATGCATAATCCATCAGGAGTGTTATCAGTAACTACCGCCATCTTTACTTCTCAGAAAATAATTATATCGTCCTTCTGATTTACATTATGTTATGGTATAACACACATTGGAGATAATTACAATTGACCGACCAGCTCACATCTAACGTATCCATATATGTGCTGTGTAAATGCCATATGAAATTAGTAGATGAAATTATCTGCTACTAGAAATAAGCACAGTGGTACCTCACTTACTCAGGATCATTATTTCACAATGCTAGATTTTTTCCCCACAAGGCATCATTATGGCAATGACTATGAGCAGCCATCTGTCTATGTGTCCATTGGCAAATGATGATAGATTTAATACATTTTAGCATTTTGCTGCACCGACTCCTTGTAAATATGCATAGGGAGTATTATACATTATAATGTAATCACTTGATGTAGTAAGTGTGGATAATTTACTGTCAATACACATTTTAACACTGGTTTCAAAGCATGATAACATTTTAAGTATATTTAATGCATTCATAGTTACAATGATATGTTTTGAATTTCACAAATAACTTCAATTTATACTTAAGTGAACCCCCAGCAATCAGCTGCAGGCGATATATAGTACTGGCACCCATTCAAAGGCATGACTGATCATGTGCTACAATACATTGGAATATTTTTTCTTTTTATTTTACACTTAGGAAAAAATTCTTTTGCAAAGATTGACACATGCCACTTAAATTTCTGTCAGTTGCTTCTTAGCATCAGATGATAAACTGTCACTTTGTCAACTTTCATTGAAACCAACATAATAGAAATGTATAATCATTTGCTAAAGAAAAAATAAAATACTGTTATTTGCATTAACGTAGTAAATGTTTGCAAGAACTAAGGTTTCCATTATGTGCAATAACGTGCCCCTTATTCTGTTTAATACTTATCCCAGCAACAACTACTTAAAGGGAACCCATCCATTGGTTCATGCTAGCAAAATCACAAGCAGCATGAATCAGATCATGGCTGAACTATTGCAGCCAGATATATTTTAATCTAATATACTCTAGCAATTCAGAGAAAATATACTTTAATGATCCATACTGCAGACAAGACTAAACTAGTGCTACCCTGGCTGGCTTCTCTCTTGCAGTTCTGCTACTGGTGACTAACAGGTCTCTCACATAACGATAGACCTATCAGTCACCTAGAATGGTGCTGGGAGAAACCGGCCAGAGAGGCTCCACATTAGTCTCGTCTCCAGTTACAAATGCTCCAGTTTCTCTGAAACACTTAGTATCAGAGTAAAACATACTTGGCTGAAATTGCACAACTAGGATCTGATTCATTCCGCCTGTGATTTGGGCAGCATTAATCAGATGACAGGTTCCTTTTAAAGAGGTTGTCTACTCCTATTTTTAAATAAACCTTCTATCGTGCTATACAATTGGATAAAAAAACATGCTTACCTTACTGATCCCCCACTGATCCTCTTCTAACACTGTTCAGTTTCTTGGGTGATCTTCAAGTTTCCTCTTCTACCACATGCTGCAATCAATCACTGACCACAGCAAGAACCAACACATCTCCTCTACAGCAAGAGATTGGCTGCAGCCAAGCAGTTTGCAGATGTTGTTTCATATGTATGGACATGTGACCATCTCAGCCAAACACAGGTGTCATTTGTTCCACTGTAGCCATTGATTGGCTGCAGTGGTCACATACCTATCTGTCAGGAGGAAGCACAGAGAAAGGCCAGCAGGGAACCTGGGCAGTATTAGAAGAGAAGTGATGTGGACCAGTAAGTGTATGATTTATTTCTTTATTTTAATTTAAAGCATGCTGGAGGTTTCAGCAAAAAAAATCAGGATACTCTTTGAAATCTTTTAGGTGAGAATGTGGTTTTAGCTATGAAATGAATGTAAGGAAAATACTATACCTAAGTGAAGAATAACTTTAAGATGATGCCTTTTGAGGATGGTAATATTACAAACAGATGAACATATCAACTTTAGACAAAGATAATGAAGGAAACAAAGGAGCCCAATTTTAGAAAGATTACATTTTGGATATAGTATGGACAGAGAAAGCCATCACACACTACCTGTTGTTGTTTTTTTTTAAAGCAGAGGAAATGTCCTGGAAGGACATTATTACACATAACTTAATGGTCATTTGTGGTTTGATTTCTTTGCCTGTGTGGATTGGATGGGTTGTTACTGATATCTGGTAAGAATTTCATGTCAATAGCACCATTAGAAATATATTTACTTAGAAAATTGGTGTAATTCAGATCCTTAATTTCTTCACTGTGACTAAATTGAAGCTTTATTTCTGAAATAACAATAGGAGAGGAGTGGCAGTGGCAGAATCTAAGACTCACGTTTCAGTAAATGTAAGCAAGTTCAAAGATTTTAATGGAAAATGTTGTGTAAAGTTTGCATTTCTTATATAGTGCCATCATATTTTGCCACCTTTTAAAGACATCATCCTCATTGTCCCCAGCGGGACTCACGATCTAGGTTCCCTATCAGTATGTCTTTGGAGTGTGGAAGAAAACTGAAGTACCCAGAGGAAACCCACACAAACACGGGGGGAACATACAAACTCCTTGCAGATGTTGTCCTTGGTGGGATTTGAACCCAGGACCCCGGCGCTGCAATCCAACAATGCTAACCGCTGAGTCACCACGCTGCCCAGATTTAATGTCCACAGAGTATTAATTCTATAATTCATATACAATCAAGAATTGTAGGAAATGTCAGTGACATATGATGTATGAGGAAAAAATGAGGGATGAAAAAGGAACCAGCATTTGAATTCAGAGTTCTTACTAAAATTGACTAATAAAGCAATTTTTCCCTGTGTGGCACCTCATTTTATCGATATCAGATCCTGCAAACATGGCTTTGATTCCCTTTGTTTGAATTGTTTAGTAATGTTTTTACTACTCAGCCAGCCTATAGGTTTAAAAAATAATACATAATATATAAATTACTTGAATTTGGCCTCAGACTTTAGATTATGTTTAGACATTTCTTAATTAGTGGTCCACTAATTTAAAAAAAGAATCACGATTGTAGTCATAAAAAGGATAAGCATTATTACAAGGAAATAACAAATCGATCTCATGACTTCGACCAGGAAATATAGAAATCTAAAATTGTTCCATGCATTTGGCCTCCGTATTGCAATTTCAAAGGTACCCTGCACATATTATTATACTTTATCTAGTTTGGAGTATCTCAGTATGTGTTAAGTCATAAAAAAACACACATGTAGTGAGGCTCCATCGTATAAATATTGCCCAGGGCTAATGGCAGTGTTAATTTGCCATTAGCCAGTACATTATAGACATTAAACACGGATATGAATGTGACTGAAAATATTAATTCATTCATTTTATATGAACAGAATGGGATGTGAAGAGATAATGTTGTGGGATTCCACATAAAAATAAGCCCAACAAGTGGAAAGGATAGAAAATAAAGCCTACTTCCAATGCAGATAATGAGTATCAAACACAACATTCAGAATTTCAAAGGGTTAATGGAACAAAAAAATTGCTCAGGGACAATAGTTAATTATGTCTTTATATTTTTGTTATTTCTAATTTCGTTAGAAATTGAATAGCTAATGACAGAAAACTTAAATCATAAATGACATCTGAATTCTTTGCTCAGGTTATGATCAGCAAGATGTACATTATGCCAAAAAGTACCCTTTGTCAGGAGGTTTAGCTGGTGAACACTGTTAGGGTGGACTATGTTTTACACTACAACTTTATGCAAAAAAAATAATATTAATTATTTTTTGTGTTTGACAAACAAATGCAATTGTGTAAACATTCAGTTGTACAGTAGATGTCTGGGACATTTTTGAGGGGAGTTTTAACATCTTCACAACTGCTGACGGTTAATAAACATTGGCACTTGCTGGGCTTTGTGCAATGCAAACAGTTCTCTATTGTCGGCGGTCTTGCAGCACTCGGGAGTCCTACAAGCACTGAGATTCCGGTGAAGAGCGATACTTTTCTGACAGACAACATCATCGGGACCTTATTGGCTCAGGTTCCAATGATGTTAACCCTATGTTATATTCTAGATGCCGCGATCAATAGTGATCTTGGCATTTAGAAGTTTGTGAGAGGGAGTGGGCTCCTTTTTTCACCCCTCCGGCACCCCCCGCCCTGACGTGATCAGCGAGGAGTGCAGGTTATCATGGTAGCCGGAGGTCATATGATGACTTCAGAGGCTGTCAGCTATGGTGGCCAGTGAGACTCAGCAAGCAGCAGGGTCTAACACATGTCCTAAGGGCTCATACTAACTTGAGAGAAAAACAGACGGATTGCACTTTGACCAATGTTAATCAATGAGTGACATCTCATCTGCGATTTTTTTTCTCAGCTGAAATCGGGCAGAGAAAAAAATCACAGCATGCTGCAATTTTCCACCTATCTCGGACGAGACTCACCAATGCAAGTAAATGGGTTCATGAAAAAAATCGCATGGCACTCGGACCATGCGAGTGCCGTCCGATTTTCACGCACCCATCTATTTAAAAGCTGGCATTTCATCAGCCGCGTACAGTTACAATACAGCGGTACCCGACAATATAGAATAGAGAGTATAGATCTACACACATAGAAAAGATATATAGAAAGATGTCAGTTACATATGTAATTAGTACAGTGACTGTGTTGGTTACTGTACTTGTCATTTATTGATAAATTAAAGAATGTATTTAAAAAACAAATTGGCGTGGGGTCCCCCGTAATTTTATACTCTAGCAGAGGTTAAGCAGACAGCTGGGGCAGATATTTGAAGCCTGGGAAGGGGGTAATACCCATGGTGCTTCCCAGGCTACTAATATCAGCCCCCAGCTGAATACTTAGCTTCTAATGGCTATCAAAATAGGGGACCTCCCAAATAAATGATGTGGGGTCCCGCGATTTTAACAGCTAGCAAAGGCTAGTCAGACAGCTGGGGACTGATATTAATAGCCAAGGAAGGGGCCATGAATATTGGCCCCCTTCCAGGCTAGAAACACCAGCCCTCAGCTGCCCCAGTAATGGTGCATCCATAGGATGCGCCAACTCTGGCACTTAGCCTCTCTCTGCCCATTGCCCTGTGGTGGTGGCAAGTGGGGTTATAGGGCTGGGGTTGATGTCAGCTTATAATGCCAGCTGACATCAAGCCCAGGTTAGTAATGGAAAGGCGTCTATAAGATGCCCCCATTACTAATTCCATAGTGCAAGTGAAATGTGAAATAAATACACCCACACCCACAAAGTAAAATAATAAACCAACTTCATCCTTAGCTTTCTGACGTGGGAATATTCTCACCGCTAATGCACTGATGTCATTTGCCGGCAAGGCGAGCGTGAGAATTTTCCAATGCTTGCATTGATGTCAAGGAAATGAGTTCATATGACATTAACCCTTTCTCGCCAATGTCCGTTTTCGCCTTCGCGACTGGGCCAATTTTTTAAATTCTGACCACTGTCACTTTATGTGTTAATAGCTCTGGAATGCTTCAACAGATCCCCCTGATTCTGAGATTGTTTTTTTGTGACATCTTGTACTTCATGATAGTGGTAACATTTCTTCAATATCACTTGCGTTTATTTGTGAAAAAATCGGAAATTTGGCGACAATTTTGAAAATGTTGCAATTTTCAAAATTTGAATTTTCATGCCCTTAAATCAGAGAGATATGTCACACAAAATAATTAATAAATAACATTTCCCACATGTCTACTTTACATCAGCACAATTTGGAACCAAAATTTTATTTTGTTAGGAAGTTCTAAGGGTTAAAAGTTGACCAGCGATTTCTCATTTTTCCAACAAAATTTACAAAACCATTTTTTTAGGGACCACATCTTATTTGAAGTGACCTTGAGGGGCATTTATGACAGAAAATACCCAAAAGTGACAACAAAACCTTCACCCCTCAAGGTGCTCAAAACCACATTTAAGAAGTCTATTTAACCCTTTAGGTGTTTCACGGGAATTTTTGGAATATGGAAGAAAACAATGAACATTTAACTTTTTTTCACAAAATGTTACTTTAGACCCAATTTTTTTTTTTCACAAGGGTAACAGGAAAAAACGGACTACACAATTTGTAGTGCAATTTCTCCTGAGCACGCTGATACCCCATAAGTGAGGGAAAACCACTGTTTGGGCGCACTGCAGGGTTCGGAAGGGAAGGAGCGCCATTTGATATTTTGAATGTAAAATTTGTTTGAATAATTATCTGACGTCATCTCGCATTTAGGGAGCCCCTGATGTGCCTAAACAGTGGAAACCCCCCACAAGTGACACCATTTTTGGAAATTAGACCCCTTAGGGAACTTATCTAGATGTGTGGTGAGCATCTTGAACCCCCAGGTGCTTCTCAAAAGTTTATAATATTGAGCCATAAAAATAAAATTTTCACATTTTTCCCTCAAAAATGTTTTTCATCCACTAATTTTGCATTATCATAAGGGTAACAGGAGAAATTGCACCATGAAATTTGTTGTGCAAGTTCTCGTGAGTACTTTGATACCCGATATGTGGGGGAAAAACACTGCTTTGGCATACGGCAGGGTTCGGAAGACAAAGGAGCGCAATGTTGGCTGGGATAGGTTGCAGACACCATGTCACATTTGAAGAGCCGCTGACATGCCGAAATATCAGAAACCCGCACAAGTGACCCCATTTTGTAAATTACACCTCTCAAGGAATTCATCTAGGGAAGTAGTGAGTATTTTTTAATTTTTAAATTTATACCATTGGGCAGTGAAGAAAACATAATTATATTTTTACCACAAAAAAAATGTTTTAGCCTCAGATTTTACATTTTCACACAGGGCAGTGGGTAAAAATGGTGCCAAAATGTGTCACACAATTTCTTCTAAATGTGGCAATACCCCATATGTGACTGTACAGTATCGCTTAGCCATACGGTGAGATCTGGGAGGGACGGAGCGCTGTTTCACTCTTGGAGAACAAATTATTGTAAAATAGTTTTTGGACTCCATATACACAGCCCCTAAGTGCTAGAAGAGCAGAATCAACCCCTCAATTGACCCCATTTTGGAAATTACACCCCTTTAGGAATTTACCTACAGGTGTAGTGACGATTTTGACTCCATGGGCCTTTTCCAGAAACAAGCAGGCGAGTGAAAATTTCCAACTGCCATTGAAGTGACCAGTACATTGAGCTGTAGTGATCAGTACATTGTGCCCAGCTCGTGCTTCTGGAGACATGCATCTGTAAATTAGGCAAGCTCTCATCACTACAGGAATGTCAAACATGTGGACCCTAAATATAGTTTAGGCACATTGTGGGGCTCAGAAGGTAGAGAGGCATTCAGATTTCGGAGCACAACATTTTCTGAATTTCTTTTTGGGGGCAAGGGCCATTTCGCTCTTCCAGAGCCTTTGTTAGGCCAGTATGCAGGAAAAGGGCTTTCTCACGGCATCCCGCCAGGCCCTTTCCTGCAGGTCAGTAATTTTCAGCATTTAGGTTCCGTTCTAGGGATTCTAAGTGTGGTTTCTGCATTTCTGCTCATGTGCCGCTAAGCCACGCCCCTTGTGAGCATGTGTCGCTAAGCCACGCCCTATTGTGGTCATGTGTCACTAAGCCACACCACCTGCGATCATGTGCCACTAAGCCACGCTCCCTGCTGTCTGGTACAACGTGGTTAGTTGTTCTGGGGGGCTGGGGCTGTCTCTAGTGTATTTAAGGGCTCGCCACGGAGGCGTCCTTGCTACTAATCTTAACACACTAGTTCATTTCTTTCTCTGTGCTTAGCTGAACATTCCTCTGGGACTCAGCTGCTACAGCTACTCTGCAGTCCGGTGGACCCTGAGGTGTCCTTTTAGTTTTATTTTATTTCATTAAAGGACATGCCAGCATAACATTAGACTAGGCCAGGGTCTGGCTGCGTATGTCGGCTACTGCACAGAGTCAGAACGGCTCATCCTCAATGCAACACTGTATCCAGCAGCTGGAGTCTCTGTTGCAACGAGTAGAACAATGTGCGCCGACCCTGGACATTCCAACTCTGACCGCTCAGGCTGTGGGCCAGACGGTAGCCACACTAATACCCTCCCCTGTCCCAACTCCTTGCCTTGCCAAGTAAGTTTTCTGGGAGGGCTCGGACCTGTCGGGGGTTTCTCAACCACAGGTGTACCCCACTTATAGGTCTAGAGTGGGATTTATATTTTCCTTGCTCTCCGAGCGGGCGCTGGAGTGGGCTACTCCACTCTGGGAACAGTTGGATCCAGTTGTGCAGACTGTAGCTGGTTTCACAACAGCCCTCAAACAGGTCTTTTTGGGCCCTGAGGTCACCAATGACACTGCCATGCGTCTACTCGCTATTAGTCAGGCTACATCGTCTGTAAGCGACTATGCGGTGCGTTTCCGCACCATAGAAGCTGATTTGGAATGGCCAGACAAAGCTCTGATTCCCATTTTCTGGAGAGCTCTGGCCTCTCATGTAAAAGATGTGTTGGCTACCCGAGAGGTGCCAGTAACAATTGAGGCATTGATTAACCTCGTTACTAGAATTGACCTTCGGTTTGCCGAGAGATGACTGGAGGTGACTGCTGAGAAGCTACGGGAGCATTCTGCTCCAATCTCCTCAGTGCCCCTGAGTGAGGGTTCAGGCAATTTTGACCCCTCTGTGCCCATGGAGGTGTCACGCACGGAGGGTCTTTGTCCTCCCAAACAGTCAATAAAATCCGGTCTATTTTCCCACACCCCTCGGGGGTCTGGGCGATGCTCCAGTCGCTCTCTGCATGTTAATCGGGGAGTTTTAGTGTCTGTTGGAGGCGAGTCACTAGAAAATGAATTCGTTTCCTCCAAAATTCTGTTGCCTTCCTCAGTCATTCTTGATCAGAAGACTGTGGAGATTGGAGCTCGTGTGGACTCGGGAGCAGAGGCAAATTTTATGTCCGCGTCTTTCACTCAGAGCCACTCAGTTCCATTAGTTTTACTTTCTAATACAGTTAAAATCTGAGTAGTTAACGGGTTTGTTCTGCCCAAGGAGGTTACCCATCACACTCAGACTATACAGCTCCAGATAGGAGCTAGCCATTATGAATCTATTTCTTTTCTAGTGAGGGAGGAGGGGGTGGATTAAGTACTCTTGGGCCTGCCCTGGCTCCGGAGGCATTCCCCCCATCTGGACTGGTCGACTGGTCAGGTTATCCAGTGGAGCTCTTCCTGCCAGGGGAATTGTATTCGTCCGGCGCTTCCGGTTTCTCGTTCTGAGTTACCTCTGGGGCTGTCAGTGTTACCCGTTCAATACGCAGAGTATGCAGATGTTTTCTCCAAAAAATCTGCAGAGACTCTACCACCTCACCGGGCGTATGATTGTGCCATAAACTTACTACTGGGTTCTGAACCCCCGAGAGGCAGGGTAAATCCTTTGTCGGTCCCTGAGACGAAAGCAATGTCAGAATACATTGCAGATAATCTGGCAAGGGGATTTATCCATAAATCTAATCCATGGGCAGATGTTCTGTCTCGCTCTTTTGACCCCCTGGGTGAAGAGTCGGAATCGCGGCTTATTGTCCCATCTGAGAGTTTACTCTCTGTAAATCCTGTCACCTTGCAGGGACTTCCACCTGGGAGGACCTTTGTGCCAGAGCCTCGCAGGCAAGAGGTTCTCCATTGGGGTCACTCCTCCATGACTGGAGGGCACTTTAGGGACAAGCGGATGAAAGAGCTAATTTCTCGGTCCTATTGGTGGCCCAAGATGTCTACTGATATCTCTCATTTTGTCACCGCCTGCGTCTCTTGTGCGCGAAATAAGCCGTCTAGGGAATGGTCGGCGGGGTTTCTTATGCCTCTTCCCGCTGTGCAGGATTGGGCAACGAATGCCAGGGATATCTGGGATCAGACTCAGGAGTCTTTGCGTGCTTCTAAGGAGCGTATGAGGGTCACGGCGGATAGGCATCGGCGTCCTGCTCCAAGTTATACTCCTGGGGACTTGGTGTGGCTTTCTGCATGCAATATTCGCCTCCGAGTGGTTTCGACTAAATTTGCTCCCCGGTATTTGGGGCCATTTAGAATCTTAGCCAAAGTGAATGATGCGGCCAATTGGCTGAAATTGCCGGCCGCTTGGCGAATTTCTAACACCTTTCATGTTTCTTTACTCAAGCCGGTTACTCCGAATGAATTCTCTGGTTCCTTTCTGTCTGAATCGGAATCTGCACAGGATGACTTTGAGGTAATTGAAATCATTGCTTCTAAGGTCGTTAGGGGCAAGAAGTTTTATTTGGTGGACTGGCGGGATTATGGTCCGGAGGATAGGACTTGGGAGTGGGTAGACAATATCAACGCTCCGAATCTTATTGCCGCTTTTGAGCGTATCCATAATTCTGGGGGGGGGCCCTAGAGAGGGGGGTAATATTAGTCCGGTACGCAGGAGAAGGGCTTTCTTGTGGCGTCCGGCCAGGCCCTTTCCTGCTGGTCAGCATTTAGGTTCCGTTCTAGGGATTCTAAGTGTGGTTTCTGCTCATGTGCCACTAAGCCATGCCTCCTTGCGGTCATGTGCCGCTAAGTCACGCACCCTTGCAGGCATGTGCCGCTAAGCCATGCCCCCTGCTCACTGGTACAGCGTGGTTGGTTTTTCTGTGGGGCTAGGGCTGTGTCTAGTGTATTTAAGGGCTCTGTGGGCTCTGCCCCAGTGCCTAGTCTATCTCTTTCTAACCTTGGGTGAGGTCTCTGGCAGTAAATGCAGTGTGTGAGAGTCATTGTCAAGGGTTCCTGCTGAAAGCTCCCTAGTCATCCTAGCCATCAATTAGGGCTAGGGGAATGCTGTGAGCAGCACGCTGTACCGTGTCGGTTCACCGATTGGTGTCCACGCCACGGAGGCGTCCTTGCTACCGATCCAGTATTCCAGGGTCTGCCATTGTATGTGTGGTCACACTGCCGCTTTTACACCCATGTGTTGAGTGCTGCAGAAATTCTCCTCTTTAGGAACTTAGGTTCCAGGTCTTTCCTGACCTGCAGCTAGCTGCAGCTCTATACACCGCCATCTAGTGCTCAAGCGTTTCATGCTGCCAAATCCTTCCTGCTCTGCACAGCGGTGTCTTGCAGTACAGAAGTTTATTCGTTTCGTTTCTGGAGTGTTGTTAACTCCCAGCATTGTACCTTGTTTAGTTACTACTAGTGTGTGCACTTTCTCTGTGCTTAGCTGAACATTCCTCTGGGACTCAGCTGCTGCAGCTCCTCTGCAGTCCGGTCGACCATGACGTGTCCTTTAAGTTTTACTTTATTTTATTAAAGGACATGTCAGCGTAACAGCCTTTCTACTACCAGTAACCTGGAAGTCCCTTATATTTTTAACAGATAACGGACCTGAGTGGGGACTAGCTTTTTTTGAGGACTGAGTTGGAACTTTTATTGGGAACATTTTACATAACATTTATCCGGCGATCTAGGCTGAGCACTTAGATCGGGGTTTCCATCTAAATCTCCAAGTGATGTAATTCAGATGAAACCCCCCCGGGATCCATTCACTATAATGAGGCAGCAGAGTTACTCTGGACTCCGTCTGGCCTCTGTTTAGCGGTGTCCTTTTTTTCAGAAGTGCACAAAACTGTGGCCAACAGCACTTTTATGCACGCCTTAAAAAACTAACACCGTGGGATCACAGGCCAGATGGTATCCACAGTGCCTATATCTGCTTCGTTAACGGGAATCTTCAGTCAGGGGTCCCATCTGAATCACGTATTTCAGAGATTTACACGGAAACCCCAGTGTAAGTGCTCAGCGCAGAACGCCGGATAAATGTGAGCAGAGCCTTACTGCTATCTTTGGGAGACATAATAAACAAATCAGCAGCAGGTGAAGAATTGGTTTGATTTATTTTTCACGCTGTTCCTCGTGTGGTATAAGTGATTAGATGACTTTATTCTTCAGGTCGGTGGGATTACAGCGATGCCAAATTCATATTGGGTTTTTATGATTTACAGCTGTCACACTAAAAGACACTTTTTTTTCAAAATCTAGTTTTTGCATTGCCATATCTTGAGAGTTATAATTTTTACATATTTCGGCCGACAGAGTCATGTGAGAGCTTGGTTTTGCGGGACGAGTTGATGTTATTGGTACCATTTTTGGGTATGTGACATTTTTTGATCGCTTTCTTTTCCGTTTTTTGGGAGGTAAAATGAAGAAAAGCCAACAATTCAGCAATTGTTTTTTCAGGTTTTTTTTATGCCATTCTGCGTGTGGTAAAAGTGATAAGGCAGCATTATTATTCGGGTCAGTACGTTTACAGCGATACTACACTTATGTCTTTTTTTATGTTTTGGCGCTTTTACACAATAAAACTATTTTATAGAAAAAATGATTTTTTTGCATCGCTTCATTCTGAGAGCTATAACTTTTTATTTTTCGGCTGATGGAGCTGTATGGTGGCTTTTTTTTTGTGGTACAAGATGACATTTTCAGCGGTACCATTTTTATTTCCATTTGGCTTTTTGATCGCATTTTATTCCACTTTTTGTTTGGCGATATGATGAAAGAGCATAGTTTTTTGCTCCGTTTTTTTTTTTTTTTTTTACAGTGTCCACAGAAGGGGTTAATCAATGTAACAGTTTTATACATCGAGATGTTCCGGACGCGGCGATACCAAATATGTGTACTTTTTTTGTTTTTGCATAAATATACGGATTTATTGGCTTAATATTTTATTTATTTATTTTTATTTATTTTCAGATTTTTTTAACAGTTTTAAAACATTTTTTTTACTTTTTTTTTTTACATTTATACTTGGTCCCTTTATGGGACATCAATTTTTATTTTTCTAATCCCTGTTCTCATGCAATGCAATAGACATGTATTGCATTGCATAACAACTCAGCTGACAGTGTAAAACTGTCATTAGTCATTACAGCATCTCCTGTTAGACTCAGCTGTATGCTGAGCCTAGCAGGACACCTTACATGGCAAACCCAGGGGTGGTCATGTGACCTCCGGCAGCCATGACAACGCCAGGTCCTCTCAGACATCACGGGGGCCATCGGAAGGGTAAGTGGATGACCCCCTCTCCTCTCACTATATTCTAAATGTCGTGATCGCTATGGATCGCGGCATCTAGAAGATAGCAAAGGGTTAACATCATTGGAACCTGATCCAATCAGGTCCCGATGATGTCCCCTGTCAGAGCTGTTGTTCTGCACCACACCCGCAGCGGTTGCAGGACCTTGGGAGTCCTGAGCGCTGCGGGACCACCGACCGTTTAAAGACGTCGGCGCTGCACAGAGCCCAGGCAGCACCGACATTTATATACAGTGGGCAGTCGGGAAGCTGTTAACTCAGCTCATCTTGATGCCATCACAGTGAGTCACTGAGGAGCGCAAGCATGCGCTCCTCAGTGTCTCTGCAAGATAGTGGGCTGGATTGTCGCGTCAAGCTACAATGCAGCCTGCCATCTAGATGTAGCAGAGCTGGAGCCATCACGGGATATATGGATTATGTTCTTCATGTCGGAAAGGTAAGGATGAGGTTGGTTTATTATTTTACGTTTATTACAGGTGACAATGGATTCAGTTGGAATGGGCGTAATGGTAAGTAGGGTTTAATGTAGAACATTAAAGGAGTCAGTGTCTTTATTTCAAATAAAATATTTTATTCACGGTGTGGGTATATTTATTTCACATTTCACTTGCACTATGGAGTTAGTAATGGAGGCATCTTATTGACGCCTCTCCATTACTAACCTGGGCTTGATATCTGCTAGCATTAAAAGCTGATATCAACCCCAGCCCTATAACCCCACTTGCCACCACCACAGGGCAATGGGCAGAGTGAGGATAAGTGCCAGAGTTGGCGCATCCTATGGATGCGCCATTTCTGGTGTGGCTGTGGGCTGGTGTTTCTAGCCTGGGAGGGGGCCAATATACATGGCCCCTTCCTTGGTTATTAATATCAGTTCCCAGCTGTCGGCTTAGCCTTTGCTAGCTGTTAAAATAGGGGGACCCAACATCATTTATTTGGGGGGGTCCCCCATTTTAAAAGCCAGTAGAAGCTAAGTATTCAGCTGGGGCTGTTATTAGTAGCCTAGGAAGCTCCGTGGGTATTACCCCCTTCCCAGGCTTCAAACATCTGCCCCAGCTGTCCGCTTAACCTCTGCTAGAGTGTAAAGTTACGGGGGACCTCATGCCATTTTTTTTTTTAAATACATTCTTTAATTTAACAATAAATGACAAGTACAGTAATCAACAGTCACTGTACTAATTACATATGTGACTGACATCTTTCTATCTATCTATTCTATGTGTGTAAATCTATTCTCTCTATTCTAAATTGTCGGGTACCGCTGTATTGTAACTGTACATGGCTGATGAATTGCCAGCTTTAAAAGAGACAAGTGCGTGAAAATTGGATGACATTCGCATAGCACTAACATGACACTCACATACCACTCTCACGACACTCATTCATTTTTTCGGTCCAGAAAATGGAACATTCTTTTTCTCACATATGAGCATGTGCCCTAATAGTGTAAAACTGACAGTTCTCATGCATTTCAATACATTTATATTGCAATGCATGAGGCCAGCAATCAGAGAAATAAAATTTTAATTCACAAACAAAGACTAAGTAAAAAAGTAAAAGAAACTAAAAACATTTTTTTATAAATATTTAAAAATAAATTACACAAAAATAAAATAAAAAAAATATTAACCCCATAGCGCTCAATGAGGGACACTGCACAGCATGAGCCGGTGTAAGTTACTGCTCCTTGCCTTGCAGTGTCCGTAATAGCTTTGAACTGGCACAGCATCTAAACACGCTGTGCCAGTTCAGTGCTGACAGCTGTCCGTGATAGCTGAGTGGCACAAGAAGGGGTGCAGGGACCCATGCCGTCGGTCCCTGCTCCCAGATCGCTGCGATCGGTCAGTCAATCTGACTGACCGATCATAGCATGATGGAGAAGGAGATGCTGAAATTTAAGTGTCTGCTGCTCTATCAGTGCTGGAGCTCAGCGCTGCCAGTGGCTGAGCTGCGGCACTAAACAGCCAGGAGCGGTGTCAGCACCGCCCCTGGCTGTTAACCCTCTGAATACTGCGATCGAGCGCTATCGCAGCATTCAGGAGACAAGGCAGAGGGCCGGGAGCTCCCTCTGACTTCAGGTCGGTGCACCCGTGACGTCATTGCAGGGGCCCAACAGTTGCCATGGTGACCAGGGGTCGTCATGACGACCGCCAGGTCACCAAGCCACGGAAAGCTCCTGAGACCAATGCATAGCATAGTCTCAGGAGCTTTCAATATAGGTATAATTCATTGCAATACATTATATGTATGAAAAATGTGAAAGTCCCATAGAGGGACTAGGTAAAAAAGTTAAAAAAAATAATTAAAAAAAATTGTAAAAATGTAAAAAAAAAAATGTAAAAAAAAAAAATATTACACTAATAAATACAGATTTAAATAAAAAAAATAAATAAACAAAAGAGTACACATATTTGGTATCGCCGATTCCGGAACAACCCGATCTATAAACGTGTCACACTAGTTAACCCTTTCAGTGAACAGCGTAAAAAAAAAAAAAACATGAGAAACTCTGACTTTTCATCATATCGCTGGGAAAAAGTGAAATAAAACGCGATAAAAAAGACGAATGTAAATAAAAATGGTACCGCTGAAAATGTCATCTTGTCCCGTAAAAATCAAGCCGCCATCTGGCTCTATCATCCGAAAAATTAAAACGCTACAGCGCTCAGAATAAAGTGATGCAAAGATAATTATTTTTTCTATAAAAGTTTTATGTAAAAGCGCAGAAACAAAAAGATTACATAAATGTGGTACCGCTGTAAATGTACTGACCCGAAGAATAAAGCTGCCTTATCAATTTTACCACACAAGTAACAACAACAAAAAAAATTCCTGAATTGTTGTTTTTTGTTCATTCTGCCTCCCAAAAATCTGAATAGAAAGCGATAAAAAATTATAATTGCCCAAAAGTGGAGCCAATAAAAACATCAACTCGTCCCGTAAAAGACAAGCCGTCACATGACCCTGTCTGCCGAAATATGGAAAAATTATAGCTCTCTAAATATGGAGATGCAAACATTAGTATTGCAAAAAAAGCGTCTTTTAGTGAGTGACAGCTGTCAATCATAAAAACCCGATAAGAATCTGGCATCGCTGTAATAGCACCGACCCGAAGAAGAAAGTTGTCTAATCACTTTTATACTGCACAAGGAACGACGTAAAAAATATATAAAACCAATTCTTCACTGCTGCAGATTTGTTTATTCTGCCTCCCAAAGATCGCAATAAGGCTCAGCGCACATTTATCCTGCGCTCTGCGCTGAGCGCTTACACATGGGTTTCTGTGTAAATCTCTGAAATACGTGATTCAGATGGAAATCCCTGATGGAAGATTCCCTATAAAGAGGCAGATGGAGGCACTGTGGATGGCGTCCATCTTTTTAGGCATAAATAAAAGTGTGGTCTGCCACAGTTTTGTGCACCTCTGAAAAGAAGGATAACGCTGAACAGAGGCAAGATGGAGTCCAGGGTAACTCTGCTGCCTCATCTCATTATAGTGAATGGATCCCTCCAGGGTTTCATCTGAATCACGTCATTTAGAGATTTAGATGGAAACCCTAAAGTAATTGTTCAGCGTAGAGCGCCGGATAAATGTGATCTAAAATGTTATGTGAAATGTTCCAAATAAAAGCTTCAAATAATAGCCCCCACTCAGGTCTGTCACGTCTTAATGGAAATATAGGGGGCTTCCACATTACGGGTAGTACAAAGCTCTTGAAAAGCTAAATGGCTCTTCGCCCCCCAAAAGAAATTCAGCAAATTCTGCGCTCCCAAATCCAAATCCCTCCTCCCTTCTGAGCACCGCAATGTGTCTAAACCACATTTAGTGTCCACATGTTTGGCAGGGGTATAATTTCCAAAATGGGGTCACTTGAGGAGGGATTCGGGTCTTTTAACATTTAGGGGCTCTGCATATGGGGTACGCAAACTATTCTAGGAAAATCTGCGCTCTAGGAGGCAAATAGCGCTCCATCCCTCCTGAGTGTTGTCGTGTGGCCAAGCAGTACTGTACAGCCACATATGAGGTATTGTCACATTCAGCAGAAATTATGGGACAAATTTTGGTGCCATTTTAATCAATTATCCAGTGTGAAAATGTCAAATCTGGGGTTAAATCAAAATTTTTGCGGTAAAAATGTAATTATTTTTTCCTCACTGCCCAATGGAATAAAATTCTGTGACACACCCTTGGAGTCAGTATGATCAGTGCACCCCTAGATAAGTTCATTGAGAGGTTTAGTTGGTAAAATGGGGTCATTTATGGGGGAATCTGCTGTTACGGCACCTCATCTCCCAGTGGGTCATGGCACCCTCAAGCCATAACAGTAAAATCTGTACTATAATATGGTGCTCCTTCCTTTCTGACCTTTGCACTGTGCCTCAAAAGTAGTTGCCAATTATATGTAGGGTATTGGTGTGCTCAGGAAAAATTGCACAACAAAGTGAGAGGTAAATTTTCTCCTGTTACCCTTGTGAAAATAAAAAATTTGTAGCTAAAAGAAAATTGTTGTGATTTTTTTTATTTTCACGGATATACGTTATAAACTTCTGAGAAACACCTGGCGGTTCAAAGTGCTCACCACACATCTAGATAAGTTCACGGTGGGGTCTAGTTTCCATAATGGGGTCACTTGTGGTTTTTTTTCGCTGTTTAGGCACATCAGGGGCTCCCCAAACACGACATGGCGTCCGCTAATTATTCAAGCAAATTTTGAATTCAGAAAATCAAATGGCGCTCTTTCCCTTCTGAACCCTGCTGTGCACCCAAACAGTGGTTTTCTGCCACATATAGGGTATCGGTGTACTCAAGAGAAATTGCACAACAACTTTTGGGGTCCATTTTCTCCTGTTACCCTTGTGAAAATAAAAAATTTGGGGCTAAAAATATATATATATTTTTTTCATGTCTCTATGTTATAAACTACTGTGAAGCACCTGGGGGTTCAAAGTGCTCATCACACATCTAGATAAGTTCACTGAGGGGTCTATTTTCCAAAATGGGGTCACTTGTGGGGGGTTTCCACTGTTTAAGTACATCAGAGGCTCTCCAAACGTAACATGGCATTTGCTGATTATTGCAGCGAATTTTGAATTAAAAAATCTCTGAAATACGTGATTCAGATGGAAATCTCTGATGGAAGATTCCCTATAAAGAGGCAGATGGAGGCACTGTGGATGGCGTCTGACCTATGATCCGGCGGTGTCCATCTTTTTAGGCATAAATAAAAGTGTGATCTGCCACAGTTTTGTGCACCTCTGAAAAGAAGGATACCGCTGAACAGAGGCCAGATGGAGTCCAGGGTAACTCTGCTGCCTCATCTCATTATAGTGAATGGATCCCTCCAGGGTTTCATCTGAATCACGTCATTTAGAGATTTAGATGGAAACACCAAAGTAATTGCTCAGCGTAGAGCGCCGGATAAATGTGATCTAAAATGTTATGTGAAATGTTCCAAATAAAAGCTTCAAATAATAGCCCCCACACAGGTCTGTCATGTCTTAATGGAAATATAGGGGGCTTCCACGTTACGGGTAGTACAAAGCTCTGGAAAAGATAAATGGCTCTTCGCCCCCCAAAAGAAATTCAGCAAATTCTGCACTCCCAAATCCAAATCCCTCCTCCCTTCTGAGCACCGCAATGTGTCTAAACCACATTTATTGTCCACATGTTTGGCAGGGGTATAATTTCCAAAATGGGGTCACTTGAGGAGGGATTCGGATCTTTTAACATTAAGGGGCTCTGTATGTGCGGTGCGCAAACTATTCCAGGAAAATCTGCTCATTAGGAGAAAAATAGCGCGCCTTCCCTCCTGAGTGTTGTCGTGTGGCCAAGCAGTACTGTACAGCCACATATGAGGTATTGTCACATTCAGCAGAAATTATGGGACAAATTTTGGTGCCATTTTTATCCATTATCCAGTGTGAAAATGTCAAATCTGGGGTTAAATCAATTTTTTTGCGGTAAAAATGTAATTATTTTTTTCCTCACTGCCCAATGGAATAAAATTCTGTGACACACCCTTGGTGTCAGTATGATCATTGCACCCCTAGATAAGTTCATTGAGAGGTTTAGTTGGTAAAATGGGGTCATTTATGGGGGAATCTGCTGTTACGGCACCTCATCTCCCAGTGGGTCATGGCACCCTCAAGCCATAACAGTAAAATCTGTACTATAATATGGTGCTCCTTCCTTTCTGACCTTTGCACTGTGCCTCAAAAGTAGTTGCCAATTATATGTAGGGTATTGGCGTGCTCAGGAAAAATTGCACAACAAAATGAGAGGTAAATTTTCTCCTGTTACCCTTGTGAAAATAAAAAATTTGTGGCTAAAAGAAAATTGTTGTGATTTTATTTATTTTCACGGCTCTACGTTATAAACTTCTGAGAAACACCTGGCGGTTCAAAGTGCTCACCACACATCTAGATAAGTTCATGGAGGGGTCTAGTTTCCTTAATGGGGTCACTTGTGGGGGGTTTCCGCTGTTTAGGCAGATCAGGGGCTCCCCAAACACGACATGGCATCCGCTAATTATTCAAGCAAATTTTGAATTCAAAAAATCAAATGGCGCTCCTTCCCTTCTGAACCCTGCTGTGCACTCAAACCGTGGTTTTCTGCCACATATAGGGTATCGGTGTACTTAAGAGAAATTGCACAACAACTTTTGGGGTCCATTTTCTCCTGTTACCTTTGTGAAAATAAAAAAATTGGGGCTAAAAAGAATTTTTTTTTTTCATGTCTCTATGTTATAAACTACTGTGAAGCACCTGGGGGTTCAAAGTGCTCATCACACATCTAGATAAGTTCATTGAGGGTCTAATTTCCAAAATAGGGTCACTTGTGGGGAGTTTCTGCTGTTTAGGGATTTCAAAAGCTCTCCAAACGCAGCATGGTGTCCGCTAATTATGCCAGCAAATTTTGAATTCAAAAAGTCAAATGGTGCTCCTTCCCTTCTGAACCCTGCCATGCGCCCAACTAGTAGTTTGCTGCCACATATAGGGTATCGGCGTGCTAAGGAGAAATTGCACAACAACTTTTGTGGTCCATTTTCTCCTGTTACCCTTGTGAAAATAAAAAATTGGGGGCTAAAAGAAAATTTTGGTGATTTTTTTTTCACATCTTTATGTTATAAACTTCTGTGAAGCACCTGGGGGTTTAAAGTGCTCATCACACATCTAGATAAGTTCATTGAGGGGTCTAGTTTCCAAAATGGGGTCACTTGTGGGGGGTTTCCACTGTTTAGGCACATCAGAGGCTCTCCAAACGTAACATGGCTTTTGCTGATTATTGCAGCAAATTTTGAATTCAAAAAGTCAAATGGCGCTCCTTCACTTCCGAACCCTGCCATGCCCCAAACAGTAGTTTTCTGCCACATATTTGGTATCAGCATGTTAAGGAGAAATTGTACAATACATTTTGGGGTCAATTTTTATCTGTTATCATTGTGAAAATAAAAAAAATATGGTCTAAATTTAATATTTTGTGAAAAAAGTTAAATGTTAATTTTTTTCTTCCTCATTGCTTTGGTTTCTGTGAAGCACCTGAAGGATTAATAAACTTCTTGAATGTGGTTTTGAGTTCCTTGAGGGGTGCAGTTTTTAGAATGGTGTCACTTTTGGGTATTTTCTGTCATATAGACACCTCAAAGCGACTTCAAATGTGATGTGGCCCCTAAAAAAATAGTTTTGAAAATTTTGTTGAAAAAATGAGAAATCGCTGGTCAACTTTTAACCCTTATTTCTCCCTAACAAAAAAAATTGGGTTCCAAAATTGTGCTGATGTACAGTAGACATGTGGGAAATGTTATTTATTAACTATTTTGTGTGACATATCTCTCTGATTTCAGGGCATAACAATTTAAAGTTTGAAAATTGCAAAATTTTAAAAATTTTCTCCAAATTTCTGTTTATTTTACAAATAAACATAAGTCATATCAAATAAATTTTACCACTATCATGAAGTACAATATGTCCCGGAAAAACAATCTCAGAATCAGGGGAATCCGTTGAAGCGTTCCAGAGGTATTACTGTGTAAAGTGACAGTGGTCAAAATTGAAAAAATTGGCCCAGTCATTAATATGTAAAGTGGCTCGGTCCTTAAGGGGTTAAACCAATAAATGCGTATTTTTTATGTAAAAACAAAAATAAACAAAAAAGTACACATATTTGTTATCACCATGTCCAGAACAACCTGATCTATAAAACTGTCATACTAGTTAACCTTGTTAGTGAACACAGTAAAAAAAAAAAAAAAAAAATGTTACAAAAAAAACTATGCCTTTTCATCATACGAACAAAAAGTAGAGTGAAATTCAATCAAAATTACAAATATAAATAAGAATGGCATCTCTTAAAACATCATCTTGTCCCGCAAAAAACAAGCCACAATACAGAAACCCCAGGAGCCCTAAGCAGAGGGGGGCATGACTTTGGGAGTGGTGGGCTTTAAGGCCAACAGATTTGCTTGTAATGCTGTGTAGATTTTAAAGGAGTGATTCTGCTCTAGCAGGGAGGATCACAGTAGGGGGCTGTGCCTAGGGGCTTAGTGTAAGAAGGGTGGGCTTGCAGGTGGGAGGGAAGGTAGCTTTCTCTCTTTGTGTGATCGGTCTTTCTATCTGTGGACGAGATGGAGGATGCATCACGGGAGCATCATCTACAATATCAGGGAGTATAATATGGGGTTTATCACTTCACATTACAGATATCAGTACAATACGGGGGGCTATCACCTCACATTACCACATTTACCTCAAACACACCATATATCTGATCAATATTACCTCAGACATCATGCACTAGTATAGTATTAACTCCTACATCATATACCTGATTAATATTACCTCCGAAACTCATGTAGCTGCCATACTCCTCATGTGTCTGCTATAACTTAACCCTGATCCTGATCCTGTGTGTATCCTCCATGCAGACATGGCTAATATATCACATATGCCTCATCACAGATTATATGCTGCTGTCATCTATACACGGATTATACACTGCTGTCATCTATATATACTGATTATACAAAGCTGGCATCTATATATTGATTATACACTGCTACCATCTAGGAGAGCCGAGCGATAGCCATCATTGTTTAATAGTAGAGTACATCATCACATGCAGTGAGTACGGAAAGTATTCAGACCCCTTTAAATTTTTCACTCTTTGGTTCATTGCAGCCATTTGGTAAGTTCTAAAAAGTTCATTTTTTTCTCATTAAAGTACACTCTGCACCCCATCTTGACTGAAAAAAACAGAAATGTAGAAATTTTTGCAAATTTATTAAAAAAGAAAAACTGAAATATCACTTGGTCATAAGTATTCAGACCCTTTGCTTAGACACTCATATTTAAGTCACATGCTGTCCATTTCCTTGTGATCCTCCTTGAGATGATTCTACTCCTTCATTGGAGTCCAGCTGTGTTTAATTAAACTGATAGAACTTGATTTGGAAAGGCACACGCCTGTCTATATAAAACCTCTCAGCTCACCGTGCATGTCAGACCAAATGAGAATCATGAGCCCAAAGAAACTGCCCAAGGAGCTCAGAGACAGAATTGTGGCAAGGCATAGATCTGGCCAAGGTTACAAAAGAATTTCTGCATCACTTAAGGTTCCTAAGAGCACAGTGGCCTCCATAATCCTTAAATGGAAGAAGTTTGGGACCACCAGAAGTCTTCCTAGACCTGGCTGTCAAGCAAAACTGAGCATTCGTGGGAGAAGAGCCTTGGTGAGAGAGGTAAAGAAGAACTCTAAGATCACTGTGGCTGAGCTCCAGAGATGCAGTAGGGTGATGGGAGAAAGTTCCACAAAGTCAACTATCACTGCAGCCCTCCACCAGTCTGACTTTTATGGCAGAGCAGCCTGATGGAAGCCTCTCCTCAGTGCAAGACATATGAAAGACCCCATAGAGTTTGCTTAAAAACACATGAAGGACTCCCAGACTATGAGAAATAAGATTCTCTGGTCTGATGAGATGAAGATAGAACATTTTGGTGATAATTCTAAGCGGTGTGTGTGGAGAAAACCAGGCACTGCTTATCACCTGCCCAATACAATCCCAACAGTGAAACATGGTGGTGGCAGCATCATGTTATGGGGATGTTTTTCAGCTACAGGGACAGGATGACTGGTTGCAATTGAAGGAAACATGAATGCGGCCAAGTACAGAGATATCCTGGATGAAAACCTCTTCCAGAGTGCTCTGGACCTAAGACTTGGCCTACAGTTCACCTTCTAATAAGACAATGACCCTAAGCACACAGCTAAAATAACAAAGAGTGGCTTCAGAACAACTCTGTGACTATTCTTGACTGGCCTAGTCAGAGCCCTGACCTAAACCCAATTGAGCATCACTGGAGAGACCTGAAAATGGCTGACCACCAACGTTCACCATCCAACCTGACGGAACTGGAGAAGATCTGCAAGGAAGAATGGCAGATCCCCAAATCCAGGTGTGAAAAACTTGTTGCATCATTCCCAAGAAGACTTATGGCTGTACTAGCTCAAAAGGGTGCTTCTACTCAATACTGAGAAAAGGGTCTGAATACTTATGACCATGTGATTTTCAGTTTTTCTTTTTTAATAAATGCAAAAATTTCTACATTTCTGTTTTTTTTCAGTTAAGATGGGATGCAGAGTATACTTTAATGATAAAAAATGAACTTTTTAGAATTTACTAAAAGGCTGCAATGAAACAAACAGGGAAAAATTTAAAGGAGTCTGAATACTTTCCGTACCCACTGTACAGTGTCTGCCATTACAATGCTCTCTATAGTGGAGCTTGGCAGTGACATTTCCTAGAGACTTGTGAGAGGGGGCAGCTGGGGCCAGGGCTTAGTATGTAACAGGAGATGCTGCACACAATGTCAGCACAATGTATACTCATCCTGCTGTGGGCTGTTGTAGCCCCATCTCCACGTTCCCATGTATAGAGTCTGGTCACCAGTATGTGACCTGGTTATATGTACAGATCCTGGGTATGAAGGTTATCCGTCTTAATTATATAAGGGTAATATGTTACATAATAATCATGCTGTGTGTATGGATCTTGTGTATGAAAGTTATCATTAGTGTTGAGCATTCCGATACTGAAATATCGGGTATCGGCCGATATTCGCGGTATCGGAATTCCGATACTTAATTCCGATACTTTTACAATATCGAATACTGGAATCGGAAGTTCCCATAATGCCTGCGCTCTGCAGTGTCTCTGAAGGATGACAAGCTGGATGGCAGCGCTCAGCTGCGAACCAGCCTGTCATCAGAATGCCATCCCAGCGTGGGAGAATTCTCCTGATCGTTTAAAAGCCGGCGGGCGGTAAAAAGCCGCCGGCTTTTAAACAATCACACAGCCCCATACTGCTTCCCCGCAGCCTCCCACCCCGATCCTCCGCTCCCCTCGCCACCTCCCATCCCGATCGTAAGTTAGGACCGGGCGGGGAGCGTAGCACCAAGGAGCGGGGAGCGAAGGACCCGGGCGGGGAAGCCGGCAGTGAAAAGACTTCACCGCCGGCTTTCCCGTTCTGTGCCGGTTATTTCAAATGAACAGCTGAGGTATCAGGTGATGCTGATCAGCTGTTCATTTGAAGTAGCCGCGGTGCCCTCAGAGGGTTCACGTGAGTTCATGCTTGACTGCATTGCATGAACTCACATGAACTTTCTCACGGCCGCACAGGTCAGCCTCACCTCCCAGACGATCAGCCCGTCATGATTGGTGTGTGTGGGTGTCTGTGCGTGTGTCTGCGAGTGTGTGCGGGGTGTCTGTGCGTGTGTCTGCGAGTGTGTGCGGGGTGTCTGTGCGATGTCTGTGCGATGTGTGCGGGTGTGCGCGGTGTCTGTGGTGTCTGTGCGATGTCTGCGGGTGTGTGCGGTGTCTGTGCGATGTCTGCGAGTGTGTGCGGGTGTGTGCGTGCAGGCAGACATAGGCCGATGTGACACTACTACTCCCATCGGCCTATGTCTGTCCCCCGTCCACTCGTGCCAGCAGGATCAGCTCGATGGGAGCAGTAGTTCCCATCAGCCTGATCCTGTTATTTAAATTGCCCTACTATTTCCCCAATAAATTTTAAATACATGTCATTGGTGGCCAGTGGTTACCTACAATAAATTAGTTCATACATTACCTGTCCCCGCCGATCGCCACCTAAAATAAAGTAAAAAATAAAAAACTACACCTATACTCACCTAGACACCTAATTCCCCGAAGCCATCGATCTCCTGTAATAAAATATAAAATAATAAACCACAACCTTATCCTTACCCCTACTTAGTAGTCCACGAGTGTCCCACGATGATCTCCAGTTTAGAGCAGCCACATAGAATGTGACCGCTCTGAACCGCTGCCGCCGCTAAAGCAGCCCTGTCAGAACGCTGCCATCCAGCCTGTCATCCCGCAGACACTGAGAAGCGCAGGCTTTCTTGCGCTCCTCAGTGTCTCTCTGTGACGGCATAAAGATGAGCCGAGGTCAAGTCCAATGAACTCGGCTCACCTCATGCACGTCACTAACAGCGTGGGAAAATTCTCCTGCACTCAGCGCTTCAGCGTGAGAATTTTCCCACGCTGTCAGTGACGTGAATGAGGTGAGGTCATGTCCAATGAACTCAGCTCACCTCATGCACGTCACTGACAGCGTGGGAAAATTCTCACGCTGAAGCGCTGAGTGCAGGAGAATTCTCCCACGCTGTCAGTGACGTGCATGAGGTGAGCTGAGTTCATTGGACATGAACTCGGCTCATCTGGATGCCGTCACAGAGAGACACTGAGGAGCGCAAGCATGCCTGCGCTTCTCAGTGTCTGCGGGATGACAGGCTGGATGGCAGCGTTCTGCTGCGGTCCAGCCTGTCATCTCGATGTAGCAGAACTGAAGCTGTCCTGGGAACCATGGAAAGGTAAGGATGAGGTTGCTTTATTATTTTTCTTTTATTGCAGGAGATCGTTGGCTTCAGCTGGAATGGGCGTGATGGTAAGTAGAGTTTAATTTAGAACAATAAAGAATTGTGTGTTTATTTCAATTAAAGGACTTTATTCTGGGTGTTTGTGTTTTTTTTTTTAACTTTGACTATGGGGTTAGTAATGGGGGTGTCTTATAGACACCTCTCCATTACTAACCTGGGCTTGATGTCAGCTGGCATTATAAGCTGACATCAACCCCAACCCTATTACCCCACTGCCACCGCTACAGGGCAGTGGGAAGAGCGAGGCTAAGTGCCAGAATTGGCGCATCCTATGGATGCGCCATTTCTGGGGCGGCTGACGGCTGGTGTTTCTAGCCTGGGAGGGGGCCAATATTCATGGCACCCTTCCTGGGCTATTAATATCAGCCCCCAGCTGTCTGCCTAGCCTTTGCTAGCTATTAAATTAGGGGGGACCCCACGTCATTTTTTTGAGGGGGTCCCCCATTTTAATAACTAGTAAAGGCTAGGTATTCAGCTGGGGGCTCATATTAGTAGCCTGGGAAGCTCCGTGGGTATTACCCCCTTCCCAGGCTTCAAACATCTGCCCCAGCCGTCTGCTTAACCTCCGCTAGAGCCTAAAATTAAGGGGAACCCCACGCCAATTTTTTTTTAAATAAATCCTTTATTTTAACACTAAATGACAAGTACAGTAATCAACACAGTCACTGTACTTCATATATATGTGACTGACATGTTTCTATCTATCTAATCTATGTATGATTCTCTATTCCTTCTATTCTAAATTGTCGGGTACAGATGCTGAATTGCCGGCCGGCTTTTTTAAAGAGACTGTGCATGAAAACACTATTATATTTTTAAATAAATCCTTTACACTAAATGACAAGTACAGTAACCAACACTATCACTGTACTTATTATATATGTGACTGACATGTTTCTATCTATCTAATCTATGTGTGATACTCTATTCTTTCTGTTGTAAATTGTCGGGTACCGGTGTATGACGCTGATGAATTGCTGGCTTTTCGCGTAATACATTCTACATTATTCTTAGTTGTTTTACTTCATGTAGAATTAACCTACAAGGAAAGAAAGGGTTTATTTTCATTCCGATATTTGTGTCCTATTGACTTGCATTGGTTTCCGGTATCGGAATTGGCGATATCCGATGCTTTTTGGGTATCGGTCCAATCCAATCCGATATGATATTTCCTGATATCGGAAGGTATCGCTCAACACTAGTTATCATTTCTCATTATATAGGGGTAATCTGTTATACTGTATACTGATAAGACTGTGTAATATTGTACAGACTTGATCCTTTGTGTGGTATAATTATGTATACTGAGTCATTATATCGAGGGTGCTCTCTCTATATACTGTATGTGTAATATGGGTACAAACTTGATCCTTTGTGTGGTATATTTATGTATACAAAGTAAGTAGATCAAGGGTATTATCACTATATACTATACGATATACTTATGTATACAGAGCCAGTATATCAAGGCTGCTCTCACTACATACTGTATATGTAATATAGGTACAGGCTTGATCCTTTGTGTGGTATATTTATGTATACAGAGGAAGTATATCAGGGGTATTATCACTATATACTATATATACTATGTATACTTATGTATACAGAGACAGTATACCGAGGGTGCTCTCACTGTATACTGTATGTGTAATATGGGTACAGGCTTGATTCCTGTATGGTATATTTATGTAAACAGAGCCAGTATATCAGGGGTATTCTCACTATATACTTTATGTATAATATGAGTACAGACTCCATCCATATATGGTATAATTATGTATACACAGCCATTATATCAAGGGTATTATCACTATATACTATATGGTATACTTATGCATACAAAGCCAATATATCAAGGGTGTTCTCATAAGTTCAGGCTTAATCCCTGTGCAGTATATGTATCTGGTATACAGAGCCAGCATATCAAGGGTATTCTCACTATATAATATATATGTGTAATATGGGTACAGGCGCCATTCCTGTGCTGCATACTTATGTATACAGAGCAAGTATATCAAGGATATTATCAATATATACTATATATGTAATATATGCTATATGTGTAAAATGGATACAGGCTCCATTCCTGTGCGGTATATGTATCATGTTTACAGATCCTGTGAATCCAGTATGTCAGTCCTCACTATATATGTGGCATGTTTTGTGTATATATATATCCTGTGGTACAGGTTATTCTCCTTTATATATAATCTGTTTCTGTATGTTGCCCCTCACAGGTTTTCTGCAGAAGCGGAGTATACCCAAAAAGGGCTTATTATACATTATCTATAGTTGTAGAAATCACAAGACTGAGTGTAACTCCGAACATGGCGGAGCAGTGAGTGGACACTAATAACTCAGCATATGGCGGGCAGTGAAGGGGGACTGCCAGTGTGATGCTGCCCTCAGCTATGGAGGATACATTGTGTGCCCAGTTTTCGGCCTGGTCTCTCATGGTTGCATGTAGGTAGGATGACTGACTGGGGTACAGAGCTTGCAGTCTTCCGCACATACACCTATCTCTGCATGCGGCTAATATTAGACCTACATGTTATATTTCTATCCGAGAATATGATGTTATAATTTTCAGTATCAACCTGTTCTATACCTTAGAGTTTACAAATAACATATCTACTTACATGTAACAAATCAGTTATGCCTACATTTAAACTTCAGAACAAGCTGTTATATAGATACACTGTTTCTAGTCATTATACGTATCTATATGGGTGGGTGTGTGTATCTATAGATAGATAGATACATACATACATACATACATAGATACATAGATAGATAGATTTGGTTTCCTTTTAGTGGGTCCCTGAAGTTAATTATAATTTGGTCAGCAGTAGTTTGGGTCTTTGGTAAGCCGAGAAATAATCAGGGTCCCTACTGGGCTAAAGTCTCAGCGGGAAAATGAATGGGCGCCATTCAGCAGGAGGGACCCCGAATCGGCGCATTGCGGTTGGGGGCAATAGAGAAGCAGCTGATGGCGAGAGGTTTCCGATGTGACGGCTTCCAAAGTATGTTTCCTTATTTTCAGTTCTCAGAAGGGGTAATCTTCTAAAGTAGGGCCCCCCCATGTCTCCGGAAGCATTTATATGTTATAAGACCCTGTTAGGGTAAAGTCCCTAGCGTCATGGCAATCATAATTTGCATGTCTACAGAATAAATTGGCTCCTCTGAGCCAGAAACAGTGCTGGAGGTGAGAACAGTTAGAGGTAGACATGTTTGCCAATACAATCAGTAGCTTCAAGGACCCTCTCTGTTTTCAGGTGACTTGATAATTCTGAGGTGCGGATTGTAACTGTTTATATTAACCAACTCCTGTTTCTTTCAAGGTTCTCATCGAGACAATGCAATAATCGAGTGCATTAACACACACATCAATGTATCTAATCTGGGTGTCCTTGTGTCGATGGAAGCGAACAAGGGTAAAGTAATCAAGTGCTTCAACACAAGGGGCAATTAGCCAATCCCTGGTGCCCTGGAGCCAGTGTGAGCGCTGAAGAAAAAATGTCATCAAGTGAACTACAAACTAAGAGCAATATGTGTCTAATACGGATGCATTTGATGAAGAGGTAACATCATGTCACGGCAGTTAGCGTGATGGGTCTTTGTAAAGCTAAATGATGGTATGGAAAAGGGGGGGAAACCCCACTGTGGGGCGAGCCACCTCCCTCCTTTAGGCAGATGCCAAGGAATAATCAAGGTCCCGACTGGGCTATGTGTTAAAATTTAGGATGTTAATAATTTCTTCTCTTTATTTCTAACACTTTTCTCCTATAGGTTTATTTTGATTACTGCGTCCAAATATTATGAAAGTTACTTAATGGTTATTTATTAATGTTGATGTTATTGTATGTAGCTTTTAAGGACTTTCTCTTTATAATATCTTTCTCTTTATATATACTCATCACTTTAAAGTTAATAGTACGTGGGTTTAAAAAATGATTACTGCACAGCACAGTAGCTAAATATAATAGTGGTTTCTACAACCCCCCCCCCCCAAAAAAAAAATTGAAAGCTTAGTGGTGGTATGGAAAAGGGAGGGAGACCCGTTGTGGGGCGGGCCACCTCCCTCCTTTTGGCAGATACCAAAGAAAAATCAAGGTCCTGACTGGGCTAAGGTCTCAGAGGAAAATTGGATAGGTGCCATTCAGCAGGAGGGCGCATTGCGGTTGGGGGCAATAGAGGAGCAGCTAATTGCAATAGTTTTCTCAATGTGAAGGCTTCCAAAGACCCCTTTATCTTTAATCTTAGGTTATGTTAGGTTATATGTAAAGCTATGTGTAAAAATGTAAGATGTTAATAATTTTATTTTGGAGCACTTTTTCTCCTATAGGTTTATTTAGATTACTGCATCCAAATATTATGAAAGTTTTTTAATGGTTATTTATTAATGTTGATGTTATTGTATGTAGCTTTTAACTACTCTCTCTTTATAATATCTTTCTCTTTATATATACTTATTACTTTTCAGTTAATGGTAAGTGGGTTTAAGAAATGATTACTGCACAGCTTTAACATAATAGGCTAATAGTGGTTTCTACAACCCCCCAAAATGGTTGATTTATTAGAACTGACTACAATCCCTGCAGTATAATGGTGGCTTTGGAATTTTGATACTTGTATGCACAGTCTTCCCAGAGTATGTAGGACTGGCCGATGGCTTTATTAGGCAGGGTTGATGGCGGTCGAGTCCATTGAAGGTGTCAAATGGCCTCTTTGGTGGTGGTTTAGGAGTCAGGTGGAAGTTGCAGACAAGTTACGGTGGACCCATTTCAACTAATAGAGGATGTAAACCTCATGGTGGTGAACAGGCTCAGCTATGGGGGACCGGCCTGAAGGATGTTGTAATGGTAATGTCTATAAGGGGCGGGCACGATGATTATGCACAGGAGTGAGGATAATAGTGTCATTGGTACCCTGAAAAGTTACTGGCTCTGCTTGAATGACAAGCCAGTGCGTGCCGCCCCTTTATGGCTATCTATCCTAGTGCGGTATATCAGACAGCTGGGGGTATCACAATACTGATGAATCACAATGTGCTAGCCCTCCACCTGACTCCTAATGTGATTGTTTAATTCCGTGCTTTAAATAAAGTTGTGGCCATTTTGACAGCCAAAAGAATGTGTTATGTATTTAATCCAGTGTCGAGGTTTACTAGTTGGTTTAAAATGGAGTTGCGGTCCGTCCCATATCCAAAAGTTAAGATACCCCCGAAGCCCTTAGCAGAGGGGGGCATGACTTTGAGAGGGGTGGTCCTTTAACACCAGAAGCTTTTCTTGTAAAGCTGTGTGGATTTTAAAGGAGTGATTCTGCTTTAGCAAGGAGGATCACAGTAGGGGGCTATGCCTGGGGGCTTAGTGTAAGAAGGGTGGGCTTGCAGGGGGGGAAGGTAACTTTCTCTCTCTGTGTGATTTGTCTTTCTATCTGTGGACGAGATGGAGGAAGCATCAACTGCCCTCCCGCCCTGTTATAATCACTGTTCCTGTTCTGCAATGCTTTATTCAACCGTTACTTGTATTAACCGTTATTTGTATATTGATGAACGTATTATTGCATTTAATTAATTATCCATTTTAACCGTTACTTGTATAATGATGAATTACTTTTTAATTTTACCAAAGTGAAATAAATGTTTTATTAAAAATAAATGGCTAAAAAAGTCATATATGGCTTGCAATGTATAACTTGTCACAGATTGGCGGATTAGGAGTCAGGTGGAAGATGCAGACAAGTTAAGGTGGACCCATTTCAACTAATAGAGGAAGTAAACCTCATGGTGGTGAACAGGCTCAGCTATGGGGGGCCGGCCTGAAGGATGCTGTAATGGTAATGAATATAAGGGGCGGGCACGATGATTAAGCACAGGAGTGAGGATAATAGGGTCATTGGTGCCCTGAAAAGTTACTGGCTCTGCTTGAATGACAAGCCAGTGCGTGCCACCCCTTTATGACTGTCTGTCCTGGTGCGGTATGTCAGACAGCTGGGGATATCACAATACTGTTCTATCACAATGTACTAGCCCTCCACCTGACTCCTAATGTGATTGTTTAATTCCGTGCTTTAAATAAAGTTGTGGCCATTGTGACAGCCAAAAGAATGTGTTATGTATTTAATCCAGTGTCAAGGTTTACTGTAGTTATAATTTGTTTAAGATGGAGTGGGGTCCATCCCTTATCCAAAAGTCAAGCTCCGTCAGCGGAGAAAAAAAAAAGTTGTACCTCTCCGAATATAGCAATGCAAAAACAATTATTGTTTTTCTAAAATAATTTTTATTGTGTAAAAGTGGCAAATAATAAAAAAAAATATGAATGTGGTATCGCAGTAATCGTACAGACCCAACGAATAAAACTGTGTTATCACTTTTACCACATGGTGAATGGCATAAAAACCCCTCAAAGAACAAATCCTGAATTGCTGGTTTCTATTAATTCTTCCTTCCAAAAATCTGAATAGAAAGCGATCCAAAAATATTATGTACCCAAAAATGATACCAATGAAAATGTCAACTCGTCCCTTAAAAACCAAGCCCTCAAGTGACTGTGTCGGCAGAAATATAGGAAAAGTATAGCTCTCAAAAATAAGGCGATGCAAAAACTTTTTTTAAATAAAAAAGCGTTTTTTAGTGTGCGGTAGTAACTAGAGATGAACGAACCTTTCAAGATTCGGTTCAGTTCGGATTGGTGAACATCCCGAACAGTTCGCCGAACTTATCCAAACCCCATTTAATTCAATGGGAGGCAAAACAAAACTCATAGACAACACCTTCAAGGGGGCCCAAAAGCTACTAAAACATCTCAAATTAGGAGCAGACACCAGGAAAAGTGGTATAAATTGACCCAGAGTACAAATAGTATAATTGTGCAGCATTGATGCAAGGGACAGGGCTTGGACCAGCATTTCTAGCTTAAACATTGATCATTAACAGATGGATGAGTGACAGGGGTAAGCCTGGTGCTCTGAGAGCCTTGTCCAATTAAAGCAACACACATGGAGGAGATCCAACTTGGAGTCCAAACATTTCCAAAAATTAGGGGCAAACACCTGGAAAAATGGCATCAATTGACCCACAGTAGAAATTTTATAATTGCACAGCAGCAATCAGTCATGGGCCATGCATGAGGTATCAGAATCTAGGCCAGCATTTACAGCTTTGAATTTAAGTTCAAATTAAGACAAGGTGAGTGAGGGACCCATGTTGGTCTGGTTTGCTGGGAGCCCTGATACCTCATGCAACAGTTAAAACTGCGTTTCTGCTCAGCCACACTCGGGTGGCACACATATCAGCTTCGTAGACTAGTATTGGTAGAAAAATTTAAGGATAGTAACACAGGTAGTTGATTGAAAGTAAGTGCAGGCCAGCTGGCCGGTATGGGAGCCCTGTGGCTACAGGCAACACACATGAAGCATACCCAGCTAGGAGTCCAAACATTTAAAAAAATTAGGGGCAGACACCACTAAAGTGGAATCAATTTCCCCAGAGTAGAAATAGTATAATGAGGCTCTGACACCCCTTTCACTACAGGCAACCCACCAGATGGAGACCAAACTTGGAGTCTCCACATTTCCAAAAATTGTTAGTAGCATCAGCAGCAGTAGCAAAAGCAGCGACAGAAGTCACAACAAAGGTGTCACAGACTGCAATAACGCGAGATCAATGCAGCAAACTAATAACTACACCATCGCATAGTCTGCACTGTCTGCAACCGGGATGCCAAAATCTGGGAGATTCATGACTTGTTCATCTTGATGAAAGTTAGACGATCTTCAATTTCAGGGGACAGCCGGCTGCGTTTATCCATCAGGACACCACCAGCAGTGTAGAAGACACATTCTGAGAGAACGCTGGCTGCCGGGCATTGCAAAACCTCCAAGGCATGAAAGGTGAGCTCAAGCCACTCTCCCATTTTTGAAGACCAAAATGCAAAATGGTCTAAACCCCCACTGATGGCAGTTATATTGAGCATGAGATACTCCTGCATCATCCTCTCCAGTCATTCACTATGTGTCAGACAGGATTTAGATTCTGAAATGTGGACTGGTGTTTGGACTACACTATTAGCACAAAGGATTGATATGCTGGAAGATTAATTTCACACAGGAAACTTAGTATCTAATCTAGATGACAATAAACCACCTAGATAACTATCTGACTACTTGCAGCAGCAGGAGCAGCATCTGTGCACTTTTACACTGACAAAGTGGTGCGAAAACAGCATGTACGCTTTTTATATGGAGTGGGACATGTGACTTCAGCAGCCAATGACATAAGCCCTTGTGTCTGGATGTTGTGGATGGTGTTTGCGCCTTGATTGGCTGCCGGAATCTCCACACATTGAGTTAAAAAAAAAGAATAACAGTAGTGTTGAGTGAGCACTAAAATGCTCGGGTGCTCGAAGCTCGGGCCGAGCTCGCCGTGATACTCGGGTGCTCGACCCGAGCAACGAGCCCAATGTTAGTCTATGGGAGACCCGAGCATTTTTGCGGCGGCACCCCCGGCAGTCTTTTAAAAGCCTAACAAGTGGCCAAAACGAAAGTTACAGTGCTCAAATGACATGGAGACAGCATGGGAATCGCCCCAGGAAGCATTTCTGACCCCCAGGTCACTGTTGTCAACAACGTGGTCAGAGGTATTAAGCCATTTTTACAGCCTCATAATAAAACGTTCAAAAACGAAACAGAAACTGTTTTCCTGTGAAATATGTTAAGGAACATCCTTTCCAGGGTAAAGACTTGTGTATAAGGTAAAATAAATAACCAAAAACAAAAATACACCCCACCTTGGGTTATGTTTACAAGTAGCATTTTTAATCTGTTTTTGCACTTTTTTATTGCTTTCAACTGTGACAAATGCATTCGCCGTGAAATGTCATTTTAACATTTTACAACCTTATCTGGCCATGTGCTGTCTGACACATGCATACAGTGCTGAAAAGACATGGGGACAGCATGGGGAAGACTCCTGGAAGCATCTCTGACTTCCAGGTCACTGCCTAAAAGAATGCCCATCAGAAGTGATCCTTTCCGCATCAGAAGATGCAGACTTGCAACTATCCCCGTGCAAGTCCTTATCCAAGGGCAATGTTCAATTGTACCTCCCCCATTCCTTGCAATGCAAGCGCAAATTTGCAGCCAACCACCCACCCACCCACAGGCTGCAATACCATACTGCTAGCTTGCACTTGAAATGGGGCCTTTTAGTTTTGATGAGGCCGAAGCTGGCCACTACCTCATGGCTGCTTCGGCAGCGAGGTATCCATACTCAGTCCCCAGCCGCCCGGCGTCCGGGTGTCCACGCTAGGTCCCCAGCCGCCCCGCGGCCGGGTGTCCATACACGGCCCCAGCCACCCCGATTTCTCCGCGGAACATCCCCACAGACGTTTCTTAGCCCGGTCTACTTTAGGGCAGCATTGGACGAGCCCACTGGAGAACCAGACTCCTCCGGTGGGCCCTGGCTTCTCCATCAGGGCAGTTGAGAGTGCCAAGGTGGGGAGCATGATGATGATGATAGAAGTTAGTATCTGCTTTATTTTGTTGCAATGCAAGCGTAAGTGTGCAACCTGCCACCCACCCACCCCCAGGCTGCAATACCATACTGCTAGCTTGCTTGCACTTGAAATTGTGCCTTTTAGGCATGTGGAGGCAGACACCGGCCACCATGTCATGGCTGCATTGGCGGCCCTTTTATCCATACTCAGTCCCCAGTCGCCCGGCGGCCGGGCGTCCACGCTCGGTCCCCAGCCGCCAGGGGGCGGCCGGGTGTCTACACTTGGCCCCCAGCCGCCCCATGGCCGGGTGTCCACACACGGTCCCCAGCTGCCTGGGGGCAGCCGGGTGTCCATAAATGGTCCCCAGCCGCCCTGATTTCTCCTGCTACTGACCCACACACTTTTCTTAGGCTGGCCTGCTTTAGGGCAGCATTGGATGAGTCCACCAGAGAACCAGACTCCTCCGGTGGGCCCTGGCTTCTCCATCAGGGGAGTTGAGAGTGCCAAGGTGAGGAGCATGATGATGATAGAAGTTAGCATCTGCTTTGTTTTCTTGGAATGCAAGCACATGTATGTAGTAGCGGATAGGCCTTAGGTGGTCAGCGTTTTGGCGCATATCCTACCTCCTACGAGAATTGCTGGATGTTTTCCTGCTACTATCCCAGTTCTATGACTCCCGTTAAAACAAATCTTCTGGTGATAAATGATGGATGAGGTGGTGGCAAGGGAGAAAGAGCAGGAGGAACAAGGACCATTCACATCAATATCAGGCCAGTCAACCACACATGTCTTGTAGGATATGTTTCTGTAACAAAAGGAGTGTTTCTGCTACACAGTTATAGGGCATACAGTGAGTGCAATGCCTACCAAACATTTCGAGGCACTCCAATGCCCCTTGGAAGTGACATGGAGTTCAGAGGGCCTTAACTAAACCGTTTTTTCCATTTATAGCTACTGGGTCTCCTGTGCACTGTTGGCCTAAGCAGTGAATGGAAGGCTTTCCGAAAATTATGAGAAACTGCAATGCCCCTTGAAACAGACATGGATTACAGCATACTGAAAACCTTCTACCCATTATTGGGGAGTGGGTCTCCTTTAGTTTTCGCCTTTGCATTGAAAAGCAAAACCTGACTAAAAAAAAGAGGAAATGCAATGCCCATTGGAAGAGTCGTGGAGGTTAGAGGTAATTAAAAACAACATTTCAATGCCCCTCGGAAGAGACGTGGAGGTCACAGTAGCTTAAAAAGACGGTTTTAATGCCCCTTGAAAAAGTGGTGGAGGTCACAGTAGCTTATCAATACGCTTTTAATGCCCCTTGGAAGAGACATGGAGGTTGCAATAGCTTAACAAGATGGTTTTAATGCCCCTCGAAAGAGACGTAGAGGTCGCAGTAGCATAACGAGATGCTTTTAATGCCCCTTGGAAAAGTGGTGGAGGTCGCAGTAGCTTAACAAGACGGTTTTAATGTCCCCTCAGAAGAGACGTGGAGGTCAGAGTGGTTTAACAAGACGGTTTTAATGCCCCTTGGAAGAGACGTGGAGGTCAGAGTGGTATAACAACACGCTTTTAATGCCCCTCAGAATAGACGTGGAGGTCCCAGTAGCTAAACAAGATGCTTTTAATGCCCCTCAGAAGAGACGTGGAGGTCGCAGTAGCTTAACAAGATGGTTTTAATGCCCCTTACAAGAGCCATACTATACAGCATATTACAAACATTATTCCCATTATTGGGAAGTGGGTCTCCCATAGTCTTTGCTTATGCCTTCCAAGCAAAAGGTGCCAAAAATTAGGACATAGGAACTTGCAATACCCTTAAAAGAGTACAGCAGTACAGTACAGCATAATACAAAGCATATTACAAACATTATTCCCATTAATGGGAAGTGGGTCTCCCATAGTCTTAGCTTATGCCTTCCAAGCAAAAGCTGCCTAAAATTAGGACGTAGGCACTTGCAATACCCTTACAAGAGCCATGCAGTACAGCATATTACAAACATTATTTCCATTATTGGGGAGTGGGTCTCCCATAGTATTTGCTTATGCCTTCCAAGCAAAAGCTGCCAAAAATTAGGACGGAGGAACTTGCAATTCCCCATAAAAGAGCCATGCATTACAGCATATTACAAACATTATTCCAATTATTGGGGAGTGGGTCTCCCATAGTATTTGCTTATGCCTTCCAAGCAAAAGCTGCCAAAAATTAGGATGGAGTAACTTGCAATTCCCCTTACAAGAGCCATGCTGTACAGCATATTGCAAACATTATTCCAATGATTGGGGAGTGGGTCTCCCATAATATTTGCTTACGCAATCCAAGCAAATGCTGTCAAAAATTATGAGGAAATGCAATGCCCGTTCGAAGAGTCATGAAGGTCCCAGTAGCTTAACAAGACCGTTTAATGCCCCTCAGAAGAGACGTGGAGGTCAGAGTGGTATAACAAGACTCTTTAATGCCCCTTGGAAAAGTGGTGGAGGTCGCAGTAGTTTATCAAGACGGTTTTAATGCCCATCAGAAGAGACATGGAGGTAGCAGTAGCTTAACAAGATGCTTTTAATGCCCCTCAGAAGACACGTGTAGGTCAAAGTGGTATAACAACAAGCTTTTAATGCCCCTCAGAAGAGATGTGGAGGTCAGAGTGGTATATCAACACGCTTTTAATGCACCCTCAGAAGAGACGTGGAAGTCACAGTAGCTTAACAAAATGCTTTTAATGCCCCTCAGAAGAGATGTGGAGGTCAGAATGGTATAACAACACACTTTTAAAGCCCCTTAGAAGAGATGTGGAGGTCAGAGTGATATAACAACATGTTTTGATGCCCCTCATAAGAGACGTGGAGGTCAGAGTGGTATAACAAGACGGTTTTAATGCCCCTCAGAAGAGACGTGGAGGTCACAGTAGCTTAACAAGACGCTTTTAATGCCCCTCAGAAGAGACGTGGAGGTCAGAGTGGTATAACAATACGCTTTTAATGCCCCTCAGAAGAGACGAGGAGGTCAGAGTTGTATAACAACACGCTTTTCATGCCCCTCAGAAGAGACGTGGAGGTCAGAGTGGTATAATAAGACAGTTTTAATGCCCCTCACAAGAGACGTGGAGGTCACAGTAGCTTAACAAGGTGCTTTTAATGCCCCTCAGAAGAGACGTGGTAGTCAGAGTGGTAAAACAACACGCTTTTAATGCCCATCAGAAGAGACGTGGAGGTCAGAGTGGTATAACAACACGCTTTTGATGCCCCTCAGAAGAGACGTGGATGTCAGAATGGTATAACAAGACGGTTTTAATGCCCCTCAGAAGAGACGTGGAGGTTACAGTAGCTTAACAAGACGCTTTTAATTCCCCTCAGAAGAGACGTGGAGGTCAGAGTGGTATAACAACACGCTTTTAAATATTTGGGCTTCTAGCTGTGTGTGGGACTTGTTCTATTAATCCATTTATACAGACCTCCATCAGGTTGCAAACTGAATATATTTTTTTCTGCATCTACCTCTGAAAAAATATTGGGCTTCTAGCTGTGTGTGGGACTTGTTCTATTAATCCATCTATACAGACCTCCATCAGGTTGCAAACTGAATATATTTTTTTCTGCATCTACCTCTGAAAAAATATGTGGCCTTCTAGCAGTGTGTCGGACTTTCTCTATTAGTCCATCTATACTGACCTCCATCAGGTTGCATACTGAATATAATTTTTTTCTGCATCTAGCTCTGAAAAAATATTTGGCCTTCTAGCAGTGTGTGGGACTTTCTCTATTAGTCCATCTATACTGACCTCCATCAGGTTGCAAATTCAAAATAATTTTTTGTCTGCATCTAGCTCTGAAAAAATATTGGGCTTCTAGCTGTGTGTGGGACTTGTTGTATTAGTCCATCTATACTGACCTCCATCAGGTTGCAAATTAAAAATAATTTTTATCTGCATCTACAGTACCTCTGAAAAAATATTTGGGCTTCTAGCTGTGTGTGGGACTTGTTCTATTAGTCCATCTATACTGACCTCCATCAGGTTACAAATTGAATATAATTTTTATCTGCATCTAGCTTTGAAAAAATATTTGGCTTTCTAGCAGTGTGTGGGACTTTCTCTATTAGTCCATCTATACTGACCTCCATCAGGTTGCAAATTAAAAATAATTTTTATCTGCATCTACCTCTGAAAAAATATTTGGGCTTCTAGCTGTGTGTGGGACTTGTTCTATTAATCCATTTATACAGACCTCCATCAGGTTGCAAACTGAATATATTTTTTTCTGCATCTACCTCTGAAAAAATATTGGGCTTCTAGCTGTGTGTGGGACTTGTTGTATTAGTCCATCTATACTGACCTCCATCAGGTTGCAAACTGAATATATTTTTTTCTGCATCTACCTCTGAAAAAATATTGGGCTTCTAGCTGTGTGTGGGACTTGTTCTATTAATCCATCTATACAGACCTCCACCAGGTTGCAAAGTGAATATATTTTTTTCTGCATCTACCTCTGAAAAAATATGTGGCCTTCTAGCAGTGTGTGGGACTTTCTCTATTAGTCCATCTATACTGACCTCCATCAGGTTGCAAACTGAATATAATTTTTTTCTGCATCTAGCTCTGAAAAAATATTTGGCCTTCTAGCAGTGTGTGGGACTTTCTCTATTAGTCCATCTATACTGACCTCCATCAGGTTGCAAATTCAAAATAATTTTTTGTCTGCATCTAGCTCTGAAAAAATATTGGGCTTCTAGCTGTGTGTGGGACTTGTTGTATTAGTCCATCTATACTGACCTCCATCAGGTTGCAAATTAAAAATAATTTTTATCTGCATCTACAGTACCTCTGAAAAAATATTTCGGCTTCTAGCTGTGTGTGGGAGTTGTTCTATTAGTCCATCTATACTGACCTCCATCAGGTTGCAAATTGAATATAATTTTTATCTGCATCTAGCTCTGAAAAAATATTTGGCCTTCTAGCAGTGTGTGGGACTTTCTCTATTAGTCCATCTATACTGACCTCCATCAGGTTGCAAATTAAAAATAATTTTTATCTGCATCTACCTCTGAAAAAATATTTGGGCTTCTAGCTGTGTGTGGGACTTGTTCTATTAATCCATTTATACAGACCTCCATCAGGTTGCAAACTGAATATATTTTTTTCTGCATCTACCTCTGAAAAAATATTGGGCTTCTAGCTGTGTGTGGGACTTGTTGTATTAGTCCATCTATACTGACCTCCATCAGGTTGCAAACTGAATATATTTTTTTCTGCATCTACCTCTGAAAAAATATTGGGCTTCTAGCTGTGTGTGGGACTTGTTCTATTAATCCATCTATACAGACCTCCACCAGGTTGCAAACTGAATATATTTTTTTCTGCATCTACCTCTGAAAAAATATGTGGCCTTCTAGCAGTGTGTGGGACTTTCTCTATTAGTCCATCTATACTGACCTCCATCAGGTTGCAAATTCAAAATAATTTTTTGTCTGCATCTAGCTCTGAAAAAATATTGGGCTTCTAGCTGTGTGTGGGACTTGTTGTATTAGTCCATCTATAATGACCTCCATCAGGTTGCAAACTGAATATATTTTTTTCTGCATCTACCTCTGAAAAAATATGTGGCCTTCTAGCAGTGTGTGGGACTTTGTCTATTAGTAAATTTATACTGACCTCCATCAGGTTGCAAACTGAATATAATTTTTTTCTGCATCTAGCTCTGAAAAAATATTTGGCCTTCTAGCAGTGTGTGGGACTTTCTCTATTAGTCCATCTATACTGACCTCCATCAGGTTGCAAATTCAAAATAATTTTTTGTCTGCATCTACCTCTGAAAAAATATTTGGGCTTCTAGCTGTGTGTGGGACTTGTTCTATTAATCCATCTATACAGACCTCCATCAGGTTGCAAACTGAATATATTTTTTTCTCCATCTACCTCTGAAAAAATATTGGGCTTCTAGCTGTGTGTGGGACTTTTTCTATTAATCCATCTATACAGACATCCATCAGGTTGCAAACTGAATATATTTTTTTCTGCATCTACCTCTGAAAAAATATTGGGCTTCTAGCTGTGTGTGGGACTTGTTGTATTAGTCCATCTATACTGACCTCCATCAGGTTGCAAACTGAATATATTTTTTTCTGCATCTACCTCTGAAACAATATATTGGGCCTTCTAGCAGTGTGTGGGACTTTCTCTATTAGTCCATCTATACTGACTTCCATCAGGTTGCAAATTCAAAATAATTTTTTGTCTGCATCTACCTCTGAAAAAATATTGGGCTTCTAGCTGTGTGTGGGACTTGTTGTATTAGTCCATCTATACTGACCTCCATCAGGTTGCAAACTGAATATATTTTTTTCTGCATCTACCTCTGAAAAAATATTGGGCTTCTAGCTGTGTGTGGGACTTGTTGTATTAGTCCATCTATACTGACCTCCATCTGGTTGCAAACTGAATATATTTTTTTCTGCACCTACCTCTGAAAAAATATTGGGCTTCTAGCTGTGTGTGGGACTTGTTCTATTAATCCATCTATAATGACCTCCATCAGGTTGCAAACTGAATATATTTTTTTCTGCATCTACCTCTGAAAAAATATTGGGCTTCTAGCTGTGTGTAGGACTTGTTCTATTAATCCATCTATACAGACCTCCATCAGGTTGCAAACTGAATATATTTTTTTCTGTATCTACCTCTGAAAAAATATGTGGCCTTCTAGCAGTGTGTGGGACTTTGTCTATTAGTCCATTTATACTGACCTCCATCAGGTTGCAAACTGAATATAATTTTTTTCTGCATCTAGCTCTGAAAAAATATTTGGCCTTCTAGCAGTGTGTGGGACTTTCTCTATTAGTCCATCTATACTGACCTCCATCAGGTTGCAAATTCAAAATAATTTTTTGTCTGCATCTACCTCTGAAAAAATATTTGGGCTTCTAGCTGTGTGTGGGACTTGTTCTATTAGTCCATCTATACTGACCTCCATCAGGTTGCAAATTGAATATAATTTTTATCTGCATCTAGCTCTGAAAAAATATTTGGCCTTCTAGCAGTGTGTGGGACTTTCTATATTAGTCCATCTATACTGACCTGCATCAGGTTGCAAATTAAAAGTAATTTTTATCTGCATCTACCTCTGAAAAAATATTTGGGCTTCTAGCTGTGTGTGGGACTTGTTCTATTAATCCATCTATACAGACCTCCATCAGGTTGCAAACTGAATATATTTTTTTCTGCATCTACCTCTGAAAATATATTGGGCTTCTAGCTGTGTGTGGGACTTGTTCTATTAATCCATCTATACAGACCTCCATCAGGTTGCAAACTGAATATATTTTTTTCTGCATCTACCTCTGAAAAAATATTGGGCTTCTAGCTGTGTGTGGGACTTGTTCTATTAATCCATCTATACAGACCTCCATCAGGTTGCAAACTGAATATATTTTTTTCTGCATCTACCTCTGAAAAAATATGTGGCCTTCTAGCAGTGTGTGGGACTTTCTCTATTAGTCCATCTATACTGACCTCCATCAGGTTGCAAACTGAATATAATTTTTTTCTGCATCTAGCTCTGAAAAAATATTTGGCCTTCTAGCAGTGTGTGGGACTTTCTCTATTAGTCCATCTATACTGACCTCCATCAGGTTGCAAATTCAAAATAATTTTTTGTCTGCATCTAGCTCTGAAAAAATATTGGGCTTCTAGCTGTGTGTGGGACTTGTTGTATTAGTCCATCTATACTGACCTCCATCAGGTTGCAAATTAAAAATAATTTTTATCTGCATCTATAGTACCTCTGAAAAAATATTTGAACTTCTAGCTGTGTGTGGGACTTGTTCTATTAGTCCATCTATACTGACCTCCATCAGGTTGCAAATTGAATATAATTTTTATCTGCATCTAGCTCTGAAAAAATATTTGGCCTTCTAGCAGTGTGTGGGACTTTCTCTATTAGTCCATCTATACTGACCTCCATCAGGTTGCAAATTAAAAATATTTTTTATCTGCATCTACCTCTGAAAAAATATTTGGGCTTCTAGCTGTGTGTGGGACTTGTTCTATTAATCCATCTATACAGACCTCCATCAGGTAGCAAACTGAATATATTTTTTTCTGCATCTACCTCTGAAAAAATATTGGGCTTCTAGCTGTGTGTGGGACTTGTTCTATTAATCCATCTATACAGACCTCCATCAGGTTGCAAACTGAATATATTTTTTTCTGCATCTACCTCTGAAAAAATATTGGGCTTCTAGCTGTGTGTGGGACTTGTTCTATTAATCCATCTATACAGACATCCATCAGGTTGCAAACTGAATATATTTTTTTCTGCATCTACCTCTGAAAAAATATTGGGCTTCTAGCTGTGTGTGGGACTTGTTGTATTAGTCCATCTATACTGACCTCCATCAGGTTGCAAACTGAATATGTTTTTTTCTGCATCTACCTCTGAAAAAATATTGGTCCTTCTAGCAGTGTGTGGGACTTTCTCTATTAGTCCATCTATACTGACCTCCATCAGGTTGCAAATTCAAAATAATTTTTTGTCTGCATCTATCTCTGAAAAAATATTGAGCTTCTAGCTGTGTGTGGGACTTGTTGTATTAGTCCATCTATACTGACCTCCATCAGGTTGCAAATTGAATATAATTTTTATCTGCATCTAGCTCTGAAAAAATATTTGGCCTTCTAGCAGTGTGTGGGACTTTCTATATTAGTCCATCTATACTGACCTGCATCAGGTTGCAAATTAAAAGTAATTTTTATCTGCAACTACCTCTGAAAATATATTTGGGCTTCTAGCTGTGTGTGGGACTTGTTCTATTAATCCATCTATACAGACCTCCATCAGGTTGCAAACTGAATATATTTTTTTCTGCATCTACCTCTGAAAAAATATTGGGCTTCTAGCTGTGTGTGGGACTTGTTCTATTAATCCATCTATACAGACCTCCATCAGGTTGCAAACTGAATATATTTTTTTCTGCATCTACCTCTGAAAAAATATTGGGCTTCTAGCTGTGTGTGGGACTTGTTCTATTAATCCATCTATACAGACATCCATCAGGTTGCAAACTGAATATATTTTTTTCTGCATCTACCTCTGAAAAAATATTGGGCTTCTAGCTGTGTGTGGGACTTGTTGTATTAGTCCATCTATACTGACCTCCATCAGGTTGCAAACTGAATATATTTTTTTCTGCATCTACCTCTGAAAAAATATTGGGCCTTCTAGCAGTGTGTGGGACTTTCTCTATTAGTCCATCTATACTGACTTCCATCAGGTTGCAAATTCAAAATAATTTTTTGTCTGCATCTACCTCTGAAAAAATATTGGGCTTCTAGCTGTGTGTGGGACTTGTTGTATTAGTCCATCTATACTGACCTCCATCAGGTTGCAAACTGAATATATTTTTTTCTGCATCTACCTCTGAAAAAATATTGGGCTTCTAGCTGTGTGTGGGACTTGTTGTATTAGTCCATCTATACTGACCTCCATCTGGTTGCAAACTGAATATATTTTTTTCTGCACCTACCTCTGAAAAAATATTGGGCTTCTAGCTGTGTGTGGGACTTGTTCTATTAATCCATCTATAATGACCTCCATCAGGTTGCAAACTGAATATATTTTTTTCTGCATCTACCTCTGAAAATATATTGGGCTTCTAGCTGTGTGTGGGACTTGTTCTATTAATCCATCTATACAGACCTCCATCAGGTTGCAAACTGAATATATTTTTTTCTGCATCTACCTCTGAAAAAATATTGGGCTTCTAGCTGTGTGTGGGACTTGTTCTATTAATCCATCTATACAGACCTCCATCAGGTTGCAAACTGAATATATTTTTTTCTGCATCTACCTCTGAAAAAATATGTGGCCTTCTAGCAGTGTGTGGGACTTTCTCTATTAGTCCATCTATACTGACCTCCATCAGGTTGCAAACTGAATATAATTTTTTTCTGCATCTAGCTCTGAAAAAATATTTGGCCTTCTAGCAGTGTGTGGGACTTTCTCTATTAGTCCATCTATACTGACCTCCATCAGGTTGCAAATTCAAAATAATTTTTTGTCTGCATCTAGCTCTGAAAAAATATTGGGCTTCTAGCTGTGTGTGGGACTTGTTGTATTAGTCCATCTATACTGACCTCCATCAGGTTGCAAATTAAAAATAATTTTTATCTGCATCTATAGTACCTCTGAAAAAATATTTGAACTTCTAGCTGTGTGTGGGACTTGTTCTATTAGTCCATCTATACTGACCTCCATCAGGTTGCAAATTGAATATAATTTTTATCTGCATCTAGCTCTGAAAAAATATTTGGCCTTCTAGCAGTGTGTGGGACTTTCTCTATTAGTCCATCTATACTGACCTCCATCAGGTTGCAAATTAAAAATATTTTTTATCTGCATCTACCTCTGAAAAAATATTTGGGCTTCTAGCTGTGTGTGGGACTTGTTCTATTAATCCATCTATACAGACGTCCATCAGGTAGCAAACTGAATATATTTTTTTCTGCATCTACCTCTGAAAAAATATTGGGCTTCTAGCTGTGTGTGGGACTTGTTCTATTAATCCATCTATACAGACCTCCATCAGGTTGCAAACTGAATATATTTTTTTCTGCATCTACCTCTGAAAAAATATTGGGCTTCTAGCTGTGTGTGGGACTTGTTCTATTAATCCATCTATACAGACATCCATCAGGTTGCAATCTGAATATATTTTTTTCTGTATCTACCTCTGAAAAAATATTGGGCTTCTAGCTGTGTGTGGGACTTGTTGTATTAGTCCATCTATACTGACCTCCATCAGGTTGCAAACTGAATATATTTTTTTCTGCATCTACCTCTGAAAAAATATTGGGCCTTCTAGCAGTGTGTGGGACTTTCTCTATTAGTCCATCTATACTGACCTCCATCAGGTTGCAAATTCAAAATAAATTTTTGTCTGCATCTAGCTCTGAAAAAATATTGAGCTTCTAGCTGTGTGTGGGACTTGTTGTATTAGTCCATCTATACTGACCTCCATCAGGTTGCAAATTAAAAATAATTTTTATCTGCATCTACAGTACCTCTGAAAAAATTTTTGGGCTTCTAGCTGTGTGTGGGACTTGTTCTATTAGTCCATCTATACTGACCTCCATCAGGTTGCAAATTGAATATAATTTTTATCTGCATCTAGCTCTGAAAAAATATTTGGCCTTCTAGCAGTGTGTGGGACTTTCTCTATTAGTCCATCTATACTGACCTCCATCAGGTTGCAAATTAAAAATATTTTTTATCTGCATCTACCTCTGAAAAAATATTTGGGCTTCTAGCTGTGTGTGGGACTTGTTCTATTAATCCATCTATACAGACCTCTATCAGGTAGCAAACTGAATATATTTTTTTCTGCATCTACCTCTGAAAAAATATTGGGCTTCTAGCTGTGTGTGGGACTTGTTCTATTAATCCATCTATACAGACCTCCATCAGGTTGCAAACTGAATATATTTTTTTCTGCATCTACCTCTGAAAAAATATTGGGCTTCTAGCTGTGTGTGGGACTTGTTCTATTAATCCATCTATACAGACATCCATCAGGTTGCAAACTGAATATATTTTTTTCTGCATCTACCTCTGAAAAAATATTGGGCTTCTAGCTGTGTGTGGGACTTGTTGTATTAGTCCATCTATACTGACCTCCATCAGGTTGCAAACTGAATATATTTTTTTCTGCATCTACCTCTGAAAAAATATTGGGCCTTCTAGCAGTGTGTGGGACTTTCTCTATTAGTCCATCTATACTGACCTCCATCAGGTTGCAAATTCAAAATAATTTTTTGTCTGCATCTAGCTCTGAAAAAATATTGAGCTTCTAGCTGTGTGTGGGACTTGTTGTATTAGTCCATCTATACTGACCTCCATCAGGTTGCAAATTAAAAAAATTTTTTATCTGCATCTACAGTACCTCTGAAAAAATTTTTGGGCTTCTAGCTGTGTGTGGGACTTGTTCTATTAGTCCATCTATACTGACCTCCATCAGGTTGCAAATTGAATATAATTTTTATCTGCATCTAGCTCTGAAAAAATATTTGGCCTTCTAGCAGTGTGTGGGACTTTCTCTATTAGTCCATCTATACTGACCTCCATCAGGTTGCAAATTAAAAATAATTTTTATCTGCATCTACCTCTGAAAAAATATTTGGGCTTCTAGCTGTGTGTGGGACTTGTTCTATTAGTCCATCTATACTGACCTCCATCAGGCTGCAAATTAAAAATAATTTTTATCTGCATCTAGCTCTGAAAAAATATTTGGGCTTCTAGCAGTGTGTGGGACTCATTGTATTAGGCCATCTATACCAAGCTCCACCAGCTTTGAAATTAATAATAATTTTTAGCTGCATCTAGCCCTGAAAAAATATTTGGGCTTCTAGCTGTGTGTGGGACTTGTTCTATTAGTCCATGTATACTGGCCTCCATCAGGTTGCAAATTGAATATAATTTTTATCTGCATCTAGCTCTGAAAAAATATTTGGCCTTCTAACAGTGTGTGGGACTTTCTCTATTAGTCCATCTATACTGACCTCCATCAGGTTGCAAATTAAAAATAATTTTTATCTGCATCTACCTCTGAAAAAATATTTGGGCTTCTAGCTGTGTGTGGGACTTGTTCTATTAGTCCATCTATACTGACCTCCATCAGGCTGCAAATTAAAAATAATTTTTATCTGCATCTAGCTCTGAAAAAATATTTGGGCTTCTAGCAGTGTGTGGGACTCATTGTATTACGCCATCTATACCAAGCTCCACCAGCTTTGAAATTAATAATAATTTTTATCTGCATCTAGCCCTGAAAATAATTTTTCCCACTAGTGGTAGCAATAGAAATATGGGGCGCGCGCCTGGCTAACAAAAATATACGCTTCATAACACAAAACACCAGCCTAGCGCACTGCATTAATAAGATGGCATCATCGTCTCTCCCAATGCTAGGCCTACTACGCAGGCTAGCATTCCTGTGCCTAAAACACAATGTATGGGTCCGTGCTAGCCACTATGCTGAGGGGTATAAAGCTGCTGCTAACGCTTTGTAACAATTCAATTGGCAGATTTTCACAGAGCTCTTCCACAACACCCACCCATCGGGCAACAGTTGCCCACCCTCCCTATGGGATCTAGTGGCGAATAGTTGATGCCATTTATCAGAGCGTCAGTTGCCCCGTCAACGTGGCAAGCATACGGTAAGGCATGGGAAGAGTGGACACGACTAGTAGCAGGCAGACCGGTTGACCAATGTGAACAAGCCAGATCACAAGTCACCATAGAATTTCTCCACCAGCTAATGATGAGGGGCATATCAGGGGCGTCAGCGCAGCGGTGTCTGACCGGAGTAGCATTTCACTTCCAACTACTGAATTGGGGAGATGTGACAAAGATTCATCATCAGACAATCCATAAAAGGGTGGAAAAGGGGTCAGCCAAGTCAGGAATGTAGACGTCCCGTCCCGTGTCACTAAAACTGATTTCTCACATCTTATCCCTAACACCATTAACATGACACTCACAATTTGAAGCAACACTAATGTCTACTGCATTTGTGATCGCCTTCTTCGGGGCACTATGTATAAGCGAATTAGTCCCTCAATCCAAAATTACCACCAGTGGAGGCTTATTACACCAGGACGTAGTCATAGCCAATAATGCAATACGTCTACGCATACACCAATCGAAAACGGTTCCAGCGGGCAGGGGTGCTTGGGTACTTCTACAACCCACAAACGGTACACTGAGTCAGGTAACAATAGTAAAAACATATCTAACCATCAGATCACAAAGTAATTTCTTCCTATCACACATTGATGGAACGCCATTATCAAGATACCTGTTCCAAGCTATATTTAATAAATGCATAACATCGGCAGGGAACCACCCCAAAGATTACGGGACACACTCATTCCGCATAGGTGCGGCCACGGAAGCAGCAAGAGCAGGACTGTCAGAATCGGAAGTTCAGAGGATAGGGAGATGGCGATCCACGTGTTTGGCGAGATACATAAGACCGGACTTGTTATCCTAACGTGGTTTGTTTCTTTTACAGGTGACACTAAGCCAACAGTGTGAGTGATAGGCCACTCGTATATATATTGGGCACAAAAAAGGGCGAAAGTCCGCCCAGGCGGGAGGAAATTAGAGTTTCATAACACATATTTCAACTGGAGAGGTATTAGAGGCCTGCTATGGCCACAGGTACTAATGGAGGTAACCAAGGTAGGGAGAGAGGCAAGAGGTCCGGTCATCTTAGTTATACAGGCCGGGGGAAATTTCCTAGGTCATCACAAGAGCGCATAACTAATGGCAATAATGAAACTAGACACTGAGCGCTTCAGAGAATTTTTCACAAAATTAGCTATAGTATGGTCAGAGATTGTGCCGATAGCGGTATGGCAAGGTGCGCGAGACATCACGGTCATCTAATGGACAAGGCGGGTAATAAATATTCGGATGGCAAAATTTAGAAGAGACAGAGGCGGTGTAGTGATACGACACCGACAACTGGAAGGAGATAAAGCAGGCCTCATACGGCCCGACGGTGTTCACTTAATAGATATTGGACTGGACATATTCCTGTCAGGACTCCAGGACGGAGTGGAACAAGCGTTAAGAGTGATGGGTGGGGGTCAGAGTCCTGCATACGAGTACGCTGGATCCTCCGTGGCCTGGAAATAGAAAGGACATGTTGGAGAGTTACACTTGTTGGCCAACTTGCCGGAGTGGGGACCCAGGGCATGCTGCAACAAGCTGAATTATTTTAGAAATAAGATGCCTTTCCCTTTCTAATGGAATGAGTATAAAGATTTAATAAAGCTGTGACCGATCCTCACCCATCCAGTTGTAAGAGTTACATTATTGTATTGTCCATGAAAGGGGGGCGGTAGGGGGGCTGAGCGTCTGGGTTCGGTTGGGGGTCCCCACAGTCTGCCTAGGCTAGATTAATTTAAAAATTCTTATTAGATACACAGGCGGTGCAGCTTGCTTCGCAGCTGGGCTACTACGCCCAAAGTATTGCCTAGGCTAGATGCAGTTAAAAATTCTACACTGACTAGCAGACACTGAAGATTTGGAGCAGACCTCTAAGTAAACAGCTCTTCAGACTCAACCATCTGTGTTACCCCAAGCCATAGTGTATGTAGTTTCTTACAGTTAAAAGGGGGGGGGGTGCGACCCAACCCACCTGGAATTGACGATGCCAACGTCACGTAAGACACAGCAAGGGGACTCCCAAAATTGTGGCACAGGCCCGCGCAGTTAATTGTTTTCTATTTTCTGCAAGATTACTTTAGTTAGAATTTTGAAACTCTAGGTATTCTTCATGTATATAGTTGTTTGTCATTTGAGTTTGAGTTATTCCATGTTATTTGCACACGGGCCTAAAGGGCCCCAGGTATGTGAAAGTGTAGATTTTTATGGTCAAGCGTTCTAGGGTTAAGTGGCATCAATTGCCCCACTGTTGCTTAAAACGGTTGGTCAGGTGATTTTACCAAATCCCCAAGCTTTTAGCCTCCCAAGGATGACACAGGGGTAGAAATGTCCTTGCGAATCCATGATTTGTTCATCTTTATGAACGTGAGTCTGTCTACATTCTCAGTGGACAGCCGCGTGCGCTTATCTGTCAGCACACCACCAGCAGCGCTGAACACACGTTCAGAGAGAACGCTGGCTGCATGGCATGACAAGATCTCCAAGGCGTGAGTGGCGAGTTCCGGCGATTTTTCCAGATTGGAATACCAAAATGAGCAAGGGTCCAGTGACACAGTCATGGCTTCGATGTTCACTTGGAGATTCTCCTGTACCATCCTCTCTACGCATTGACTATGTGTCAGACTTCTTGTCTCCTGTGGCCTTGCAAAGGATGGTCTAAAAAAGTGGTGAAACGATTCCACAAAATTGCTGTTACCAGCAGATACTGTGTTACTGTTACTGTTTGAGTGATGAAGACTCGACAGTCCCACCGTTGGCAAGTTAGAACTGTGAGATTCACTACGTGCACCACTGGTGTTTTGTGGAAAAGCACATGTAAGATTCTGCAACAGCGTCTGCAGATACTCCTGCATTCGTCAATACCTTTTTATGGCAGGAATTATTTCGGCAAATATACTTTTGTACCGGGGATCTAAGAGTGTGGCAACCCAGTAGTCGGGATTACTTCGAATTCTGACAATCCGGGGGTCATGTTGCAGGTAGTGCAGCAAGAAGGCACTCATGTGTCTGCGCATCCAGAAGGACCAAGTCCTTGTTGTGTTGGTAGCGAGGTAAGAATCATGTTTCCTTCCTCTGCCCTCTCCCCCCAACCTCGCACAACAGAAATGTGATCAAGGTCTCCCTCATCTGATGAGTCTTCCATGCCCATCGCCAGTTCGTCCTCCACTTCTTCCTCGGCTCCTGCACCTTCCTCAACAGTTTGGCTGCTACCATGCACCCTGGATAATCCCTCTCCCCCACCCTCCCATGCCTGCCGCCTTGGTGCTGCCAACCGTCTGGACCTTGGAGATGTTATCCCTTCCGCATACGACTCCTCCTCTACTTCCTCCACCTCCTCTTGTCCCACCACCTGACTCTGAATTCTGTTTAAAGTGTGCTCCAGCATGTAAATCACCGGAATAGTCATGCTGATAAGGGCATCGTCGTCAGCACTAAACATCTTCGTCGCCATTTCAAAACTGTACAGAAGGGTGTGTGGCGCCCCTGAGGGTTCAGTCGCCACAGAGTTACTGCATCTCACCCAGAGGTGTGGTATCTCACCCTCAGGTAAGGAAGGCGTATGGCTCGGGACCCTAACTCCTGCATCCAACACATACCCGCAGTGGGGGTATGGCGAGATTGCTCCTAAGGGAGAGCACAGTCCCAGGTCCCTAGCTGGTTTGAGGGTCCTATGTAGTGGGTGCTTAGGGGAGCAGCTTAGGGGAGCACATGACAAGGAGAGTATAAATAGGAAGCCATCTTAGAAAGAGCAAGCCAGACAGAGGAGGAAAAGTGACAGGAGCAGAGACTAGGCATGAGCTCTGCTCCGGAGGTGGGCCTAGCCTGGGAGGCCCAGGACTGAAGGAGAGAAGAGAGGAGTGGGAGCTGGAAGGCTCCAGGAACCAAAGGGACCCTACGGCTACGGGCCGTGCAGAAGGCCACCCGTACTCCCGCTGCTACCAGGAGGTAGAGGGGTCAGGCCAGATAAGGGGAACCGGTCCCTCAACTAGCGGAGAAACAGCAAGGCTCAACTAGAAACCGGAGGCTGCTGCAATTCATGTACTGCAGGCCAAAGTCCACACCAGTCTCACTAAGAAGGTAGCCACATAGGACCCAGGGGACGGAACACACGTCACCCGCCAAGGCCCGAGGATACCGGATAGAAGTGTCACTCGGTGTGAGGTGCAGGGAGAAGGCCAGAGAAAGGACACACAGAAGGGGGTCCTGCTAAGTACTCCGGAGCTATCTGGGGGTGGACTGAGCCCCTCACTGAGTATGCACAGCACGACGGGGGAGATTGCTCTGGTACCTGTAATCTGGACTACAACAACTGTGAGTAATATCTTGAGATGGCATCACACGGACTCTGTGTTCATTACTGACTCCCTGCACTATAACCACCATAATCCACCCACACTGCACTGAAGCTACACTCTTCCTGTGGTGAGTAATAATACCGTTGCTGCAAAACCACCAGCTTCAGAGGACTGTTCCGCAGCGGCGGCCCCTTTGGCCGCACTCCACAGGTGGCGTAGTCAGACATTATAAAATCCATATATACAAATTACCCTTGGATTAACCGCCGTGGGTCACGGACTGGGTCACCGCCACAGTGACTACAACCCCCAGCGTCTACCGGCCCGGCTCAGGGTACCCCATACCCCAGGGGGCGCGTCAACTTCATAGGTCCCTGATCTGAGACCACTCCTGCAGCGTGATTTGCCCCACTTCTGGATCTCGTTGGCCCAGGCTATACGTCAGAACGTATTGCACCAGGGCTTGTCGGTGCTGCCACAGTCGCTGCAACATGTGCAGAGTTGAATTCCACAATGTCGGCACATCGCATTTCAGCCGGTGAACTGGCAGGCCCAACGACTTCTGTAGAGATGTAAGTCGTTGAACTGCAGGATGCAAACGGCGGAAGTGAGCACACAGCGACCGTGCCCTCTGCAGAAGGCCATCTAGTCTGGGATAGTGGGCTAAAAATTGCTGGACAACCAGGTACAACACTTGAGCCATACAAGGCACGTGTGTGACATTGCCCCGGCGAAGTGCCGCACCCAGGTTTGCAGCATTGTCGCACATGGCCTTCCCTGGTTGCAGGTCCAGTGGAGACAACCTTTCATGAAACTGGGTCTCCAGAGCTGACCACAACTCCTCAGCTGTGTGACTCACATTTCCCAGACATTTCAAAGTAAACACTGATGCCGTTGAGCCCTGCTGCCAGCATAGTAAGGAGGTGTGCAGGATTCCTTCTGCGCAGTTAGAAAGCAGGTGGCATTACCAGACAGGCTTTGGGTGCAGGTGGCGGACCGAGAGGAGGTTGAGGAGGCAGAAGCAGTGGAGGAACTTCGAGATAAAGAGGATTGACGCACAACTCGTGGGGACGGTAAGACTTGGACAGCAGCCCCTTGTCCTGCTGTCACCATAGTCACCCAGTGCCCAGTCAGCGACATGTAACGCCCCTGTCCATGCCTACTCGTCCAAGTGTCTGTGGTGAAGTGCACCCTGTCACACACAGAGTTTCTCAAAGAAGCGGTGATGTTGTGTGCGACATGCTAGTGGAGCGCATGCACACCTTTCTTGGAGAAGTAGTGCCGACTGGGCATCTGGTATTGGGGCACTGTGACGGACATAAGGTCTTGAAAATCCTCTGTGTCCTCCAGGTGGAAAGGCAGCATTTCTGTAGCCAACAGCTTGCAGATGGTGAAATTCAACCTCTTAGCTTTCTCATGGCTAGGATGAAATGGTCTTTTACTTTTCCACATCTGAGGGACCGAGGGCTGGCTGTTGTGTTTAGACGGTGTTGAGTAGGGTGTCCCCGGCAAACAGCCGGTCTGTGAGGAAGATGCAGGCGGACATGTTAGGTTGCCTTGATCCAAAGGTGGTGCTCTCGATGTCGGAGAGCGCTCAACACTAGCAGGTGTTTCCAGTTCCCAATGAACTGACGACCTGCCAATCACACTGGCTGTTGCGGGTAAAGAGGTGGCAGGTCTGCGTCCAAAAACATGTGTGACTGCTGTCCCCCCAGTCACAGAGGATGAAGAGGCTGCCGTTGCACAAGATGGGGCAGACGGTGGTTGGCCCAGCCGGCTAGGCCGCATTGTAGCACAGTGAGCTTCCCACTGCAACTTATGCTTCATATCCATGTGACGGTACATGCATGAAGTACTCAAACTATGGATTTTTTGGCCTCTACTTAGCTTTTGCTGACAAATATTACAGATAACACGAGTTGGATCATCCTTATCGATCTGAATAAATGCCCAGGCTATGCAAGGCTTAGAGCCCATGTGACCTGAAGAGCCACTACGACTTGTGGTCAGAGGCAGAGTTGTGGTTGAGGATGCAGTTGTTGACGTGCTTCCAGTACTCCGTCTCTGTTCAGGAAGGCGCAACCTAACCTCGTCGTCAATAGCATCTGTGATGCCCCGCTGCGCTTGGTATCACAGATCCTAGAAGAGTGCATTGATGGAATCCTCCACAAGAGGCCCCCATAAACATTCACACATCTCCACCTTCCACCTCAGACCAGCAGAGGGAGCCCGTTAGGGATATAAATAGGGAAGGTGGAGCTAGGCAGTTCAGTTCCTCTGAAGAGTTCCTGAAGTAGAGAAGCCTAAGAGAGGTCAGTCTGCAGTGGAGCTCAGTCTAGTCTAGAGAACGCAGTTAATAGTTCAGCAGTGGAGCACGAGGCTCCTGCTTGCTAGATTCAGGGAGCCCAGATAGAGCTTAAGGTGTGCCGGTGCCGTAAGATCAGTGAAGCGCGGCAAGCTGCCGTTAGTGTGTGTAGCCTAGTGAGGGCCCGAGTAGGCCGAAGGCGAGTGGCAAGTTAGTACATAAGGGGCATAACCAGCTCACCCCGAAGCATTTACCGGACACAGGATCCGAGCTTACCGGTATCTCTATGACCCAGTAAGGCATAACCGGAATCCCTGGAGAACTACAAGTCCCAGGATCGCTAAGGTGCTGATATGTAACAGAGCCAGGAGATGCTTAGGCCCCGCATACTGGGAGCGTGAACTCCAAGAGAAGGCCCTACCACAAGGTCAGCCAGCGCAGGACAGAGACAAAGTTAGGCCTAGCTCCAGGCAGGTCAGAAACTTACTACGCAGAGGCAAGAAACAAGAGGCCCTACACTTGCTCATTGGGGAGGATCCTGATATGCACCCTTCACCCTACAGTGCTCCGGGATGTGCCTGAATTTCCACCAGTAAAAGGTACTGAAGTGACTACTGTGTCCGTTCCCGTTCTTGCTCTGACCCAGCTGGGTCTCGCCTGTCCTGCATTCCACCTGCATACGCTGCCCTGAGACCTAGCTCCACCTGTGGGGAGCTATACCATCGAGCTGCCTTATCACCGGCCTCAGTGGACTGCTGCAGCGCTGGTGCTTGTCACCAGATACCACAGGTGGCGTCATGAACTCTTATAAAATTACCAATTATCCACCCTTTTAAAGAGAGACCCCAGGGTACGGGCCAGGGAGCCGACCACCGCGACATCCCCAAGGCCAGACAAATGCCCGGGTACCAAGTCATCCCCATCCCCAGGGCTAGTCACATCTTCCCCCACCTCCTCTGCTGACCTCATCGACTGGCTGACTGTGGGTTGACAGTAAGTGGGATCTCCAACCTCGTCATCATCACCCTGTGTGTTATCACACCCGTCGTCCTCAGAGCCAACCTCTTCCTGCCCTGACCGAAAAGTCAAGTTGTCGCTCCAATCAGGTATTTGAGTCTCATCATCGTCTTCATCATTGTCTCCACCAACAGGAGTTACAGTTTGGGAACAAGGGTCTACATTATGCTCAGAACCTTCTTCATCTGGTCCTGGATCCGACTTATAAAGATTCTGGGCATCAGATCAGATCATTTCCTCATCTGGATCAACAGAAGCTCTGGAGCAGACCTCCATTTCCCAGGCTATAGTATGAGTAAACAGCTGTGCAGACTCAACCATCTGTGTTACCTCTTACTCAGACGGGCAGCTGGAGACTTGGGAGCTGTCAGGAAGCAAGTGCGATTGGGGTGACACCTCTGAGGACTGGAGTATTTGTGATGTTGAAATTGAGGTGATGGAGAGCCCACTTGAAGGAGCACTTGATATCCGTAGAAGCACCTGCTGTTTTTGTGCCTCATCTAGAATTTGTAGCGATGGCCGTGTCCGTAAGAATGGGATCGTATCACATTGTCCACGAAAAGAAGTCGACATCTTAGTTTGGCTGGAAGATGGTCTTTCTTCTGCAGATGTTACTCCCCCCCCACCGTGGGGGGTCTCGACCCACCGGCGGACAGGCACCAGTATTGGGATAGGGGGGCTGGCCGTCAGGGTCCACCCCGGCTCTGGCACAAACCCGGCGACACAGAGGTGGCACGGGCAGGAACAGACTGGCCGTGTCGGCTTCTCGCTTTTTGGATTTTAGAAGGGCATGACATGCCTATATCTGTGTCTCCCCCTCCTTTTACTCCTCCACCTCTTTTCTTTTCGCATGACTATATGCACTTGTCACTTTTCCATGTGTTAGTTGTGTCTTCTGAGCAGTTTGTCAGCTTTTGGACACCTTTGAAGGTGTTTTCTATGTGTTTCTATGTGTTTTTGTTTGCCTGCCATTGGTTTTAACGGTGTTCGAAGGTGTTCGACGAACAGTTCGACGAACAGTTCGGCGAACACACGGGTGTTCGACGAACCGAACCGAACTCGAACACTACGGGGGTGGCTCAACACTATTAACAAGTCACTTTTAATGCCCCTCAGAAGAGACGTGGAGGTCAGAATGGTAAAACAACACGCTTTTAATGCCCCTCAGAAGAGACATGGAGGTCAGAGGGGTATAACAAGACGGTTTTAATGCCCCTCAGAAAAGACGTTGAGGTCGCAGTAGCTAAACAAGACTCTTTTAATGCCCCTCAGAAGAGACGTGGAGGTCATTGTGGTATAACACCACTCTTTTAATGCCGCTCAGAAGAGACGTGGAGGTCAGAGTGGTATAAGAACACGTTTTTGATGCCACTCAGAAGAGACTTGGAGGTCAGAGTGGTATAACAAGACGGTTTTAATGCTCCTCAGAAGAGACGTGAAGGTCACAGTAGCTTAACAAGATGCTTTCAATGCCCCTCAGAAGAGACGTGGAGGTCAGAGTGGTATAGCAAGACGCTTTTAATGCCCCTCAGAAGAGACATGGAGGTCAGAGTTGTATAACAACACACTTTTAATGCCCCTCAGAAGAGACGTGGAGGTCAGAGTGGTATAACAACATGCTTTTAAAGCCCCTCAGAAGAGACGTGGAGGTCAGAATGGTATAACAACACACTTTTAATGCCCCTCAGAAGAGACGTGGAGGTCAGAGTGGTATGCCAACATGCTTTTAATGCCCCTCAGATGAGACATGGAGGTCACAGTAGCTTAACAAGACTTTTTTAATGCCCCTCAGAAGAGACGTGGAGGTCAGAGTGGTATAACAACACGCTTTTAATGCCCCTCAGAATAGACATGGAGGTCAGAGTGGTATAACAAGATGCTTTTAATGCCCCTTGGAAGAGACATGGAGGTTGCAGTAGCTTAACAAGATGGTTTTAATGCCCCTTGGAAAAGTAGTGGAGGTCGCAGTAGCTTAACTAGACGGTTTTAATGCCCCTCAGAAGAGACGTGGAGGTCAGAGTCGTTTAACAAGACGGTTTTAATGCCCCTTGGTAGAGACGTGGAGGTCAGAGTGGTATAACAAGATGCTTTTAATGCCCCTTGGAAGAGACATGAAGGTTGCAGTAGCTTAACAAGACGGTTTTAATGCCCATCTGAAGAGACGTGGAGGTCGCAGTAGCATAACAAGATGCTTTTAATGCCCCTTGGAAAAGTAGTGGAGGTCGCAGAAGCTTAACAAGATGGTTTTAATGCCCCTCAGAAGAGACGTGGAGGTCAGAGTCGTTTAACAAGACGGTTTTAATGCCCCTTGGTAGAGACGTGGAGGTCAGAGTGGTATAACAACACGTTTTTAATGCCCCTCAGAAGAGACGTGGAGGTCACAGTAGCTTAACAAGATGCTTTTATTGCCCCTCAGAAGAGACGTGGAGGTCAGAGTGGTATAACATCACGCTTTTAATGCCCCTCAGAAGAGACGTAGTGGTCAGAGTGGTATAACAACACGCTTTTAATGCCCCTTGGAAGAGACGTGTAGGTCAGAGGGGTATAACAACACGCTTTTAATGCCCCTCAGAAGAGACGTGGAGGTCAGAGTGGTATAACAACATGCTTTTAATGCCCCTTGGAAGAGACATGGAGGTCAGAGTGGTATAACAACATGCTTTTAATGCCCCTCAGAAGAGACGTGGAGGTCCCAGTAGCTTAACAGGACGCTTATAATGCCCCTTGGAAAAGTGGTGGAGGTCCCAGTAGCTTAACATGACGTTTTTAATGCCCCTCAGATGAGACGTGGAGGCCCCAGTAGCTTAACAAGACGCTTTTAATGCCCCTCGGAAAAGTGGTGGAGGTCGCAGTAGCTTAACAAGACTCTTTTAATGCCCCTTACAAGAGCCATACAGTACAGCATCTTAAAAACATTATTCCCATTATTGGGGAGTGTGTCTCCCCTAGTCTTGGCTTAGCCTTCCAAGCAAAAGCTGCCAAAAATTAGGATGGAGGAACTTGCAATGCCCCTTACAAGAGCCATGCAGTACAGCATATTACAAACATTATTCCCATTATTGGGGAGTGGGTCTCCCACAGTCTTTGCTTATGCCTTCCAAGCAAAAGCTGACAAAAATAAGGACAGAGGAACTTTCAATAATGGCAACACGGACCATGGTCACCCTGGTGGTATAGTGGTGGTGGAGGCTGAGGATAAGGAGAAGAACATAAAACAGCCAAAATGAGGAAGCGTATACCCATGTGTGGGTGTGAAGTGGTGCATGTGAATACACCTCCCGAAACAATACAGTAGATTTGACTTTATGTTACTCTGCTGTCATTTGGTGGTGATGTGAAGTCTGGCCCAATCCAGCCCTTGTTCATTTTGATAAGGGTCAGCTTGTCAGCATTGTCAGTTGACAGGCAAGTGCGCTTATCAGTTATAATTCCCCCAGCGTCACTAAAAACACGCTCCCATAACACGCTAGCGGCAGAGCAGGCCAGGACCTCCAAGGCGTACAGAGCGAGTTCATTCCAAGAGTCCAGATTGGATACCCAATAATGAAAAGGCACAGAGGAATCACAGAGGACACTGGTACGGTCAGCAAGGTACTCCCTCACCATCTTTTGAAACTTTCCACTCTTTGTGAGAGTACCCCGCGCCTCAGGGCCTGTAAGTTGGGCAGGTCTCATAAAACTGTCCCAGAACTTTGACAGTGTTCCCCTGCCTCTGCTGGATTGGAGTTGCCTCTCTCTCGCTTGTACGCCTTGGTTGGTCAACGAACTGTGACTTCTGCCGCTATCGTGATCAGATGGGAACTTTTTTAACAGTTCTGCAGCAAGGGCCTTCTGGTACTGCCCCATTTTTGTAGACCTCTCCACCTCAGGAATAAGAGAGTGAAAGTTCTCCTTGTAGCGGGGGTCTAAAAGTGTCACAAACCAGTAATGACTGTCACCCAACATTTTGACAACGCGAGGGTCACTGTTAAGGCAGCGTAACATAAAGTCAGCCATGCGTGCCAGACTGGTAACGGGCAAGACTTCCGTGTCCTCACCAAGATGACAACTGACCATGCTCTCCATGCTCTCCTACTCCTCCTCCTCCTCCCCCATGTCCTCAGGCCACCCACGCTGAACTGACGGTATGACAGTTGTACAGGTATTACGGTCTACAGCGCCTGACACAAGCTCCTGTTCTTCTTCCTCCTCCTCCTCCTCTCCTTCAATGTCCCCAATGCACGTTGGGATGAGCTGAGGCTGGGCTGTGTGTAATCGACCGCTACGGCTTCTTGATCCATCTCATCATACTCTGGCTGCAATGCCTCCTCTTTAATTCTCTGCAGAGAGTGTTGCAAAAGACAGACAAGTGGAATGCTGACGCTAATGATGGCATCATCGCCACTCACCATCTGGGTGGACTCCTCAAAGTTTGTCAAGATGGTACAGATGTCAGACATCCAGGTCCACTCCTGAGGTCTTATGTGTGGAGTCTGACCTGAATATCGACGGCTTTGTTGCAGCTGGTACTCCACAACTGCTCTCTTCTGCTCACAAATCCTTTGCAACATGTGGAGGGTAGAGTTCCAACGTGTGGGGACATCACACACCAGTCGCTGTGATGGTAGCTGCAAACACTGCTGCAACAAAGCAAGGGTGGCGGAAGCTGTAGCCGACTTGCGAAAATGAGATGACAGGCGGCGTACTTTGACAAGCAGATCTGGCAACTCGGGGTACGATTTAAGAAACCGCTGAACCACGAAGTTAAGCACATGAGCCAGGCATGGTGCGTGTGTGATCTCGCCTCACCTCAGAGCCGCCACCAGGTTATGGCCATTATCACACACGACCATGCCTTGATGTAGGTTCATCGGTCTCAGCCACAGATCTGCCTGCTCTTTCACAGCTGTCCACAACTCACAAGCAGTGTGAGGTTTCTCACCTAAGCTTATGAGTTTCAGCACAGCCTGTTGCCGCTTGGCGGAGGCAGTACTGCAGTGCTTCCAGCTTGTAACTGATGTGGTGATATCTGAGATGGAGGCTGAACATGAGAAGGAGGAGGAGGATGATGCGCAGGAGCTGTACACTGTGGGGGCAACTCTGACTGACATAGGGCCCGCAATCCTCGTTGTGGGGAGGATGTGTTCCGTCTCAAGGTCCGACTGCGTCCCGGCTTCCACTATGTTTACCCAGTGTGCCGTCAGGGAGATGTACAGTCCCTGGCCACAAGCACTTGTCCACGTGTCCGTTGTCAGGTGGACTCTCCCAGTAACTGCGTTGTTGAGGTCACGGCAGATGTTTTGGGACACGTGCTTGTGTAGTGCGGGGATGGAACACCGGGCAAAATAGTGTGGGTTGGGGACTGAGTACTGAGGGACAGCCACTGCCATAAGGTTGTGGAAGGATTCCGTCTCCACCAGCCTAAAAGGCAGCATTTCCAACGCAAGCAGTCGTGAAATGTGCGAATTTAGGACTGTGGCCTGTGGGGTGTTAGCTGCGAATTTCCGCTTTCGTTCAAAGGTCTGGGATATGGACAATTGATCGCTGCGGTGGGACGTGGACGTGGACGTTGATGCTGTTTCTTGAGAAACTGCCATAACAAGTGAAGACTGAGAGGAGGTGGCATCTTTGCATGCAGTATGCACAGGGGATTGCCTTGCACACACAACAGTGGGTTCTATTGCACGCACAACAGAGGAAGAAGCAGTGGTGACACCCGCTGACACTGGTCGTGGACCCTGAGGTTCACCCCACAAAGTTAGGTGCTTTGCTGCCATGTGCCTGATCATGCTGGTGGTGGTCAGGCTGGTAGTTTTGTCACCTCTGCTGATGCTGGCATGGCAGGTGGTACAAATGGCCTTTTTTGGGTTATCAGCAGAGTCTTTAAAAAAAATCCAGACTCTGGAAGACCTACCGCTTGTACTGGCATCGTCCCTCGTGTTGGTGTTATGGGGAACGGTTGCCTGCCTTCTGTCTGCGGCCACCACACTGCTTCTTCCTGCCTGTTTTGGTACTCTGCCTCCCTCCCCCTGTGTGCTGCTGGCCTCACTCTGCATGTCCTCCTGCCACGTTGGGTCAGTTACTAGATCATCCACCACCTCCTCCTCTTCCATTTGCGCACCATGATCCTCCTTCTCACTTCCTGGCAATTGTGTCTCGTCATCGTCCACCTCTTGTGACAAATTGCCAGCGTCGACTTCCTGTGGCCGTGGCTATTCAATTATTTGTGCATCGCTACATGGGATCTCCTCTTCCACCACTTCAAGCGGAGCAGGCGAGGTCCACAAATCTGGAAATGGACCAGTGAACAGCTCTTCAGAGTGTCCAAGTGTGGGATCAGTTGCTGTCTGACGACACTCGGCATGGTGGGAGGAAGGAGCATCAGGGTTAGGAGGAGTATGAGGTCGAGACTCACGGCTACTAAGAGTCGACCGTGTGGAAGACAGGCCGGAGGTGGTGGTGCCCAGGTAACTGGAAGTTTTATCTGCTATCCAATTAATAACCTGTTCACACTGATCAGTTCGCAATACTGTTGTTGTTCTGTGCTTCCCTAGTAATTCGGTAAAGAACTGGGAGCGAGAAGATGTGGCTGTTGGTTGTGGCACATTTTCACCTTGGCCATGGCAACATCCTCTGCACGCACAATCACCAGAACGTGCACTTCCACGTCCCTTGCCACGTGCCTTGCCCATTGTAAAGGAAGTAAAATAGCTTACACTCGCACTATCAATGAAAAAAGGGTAATAGAAAGTAGATTAGAGCCGTGGAAAAGGAAAACCACAGTTCTATTTCTCTGGCCTACACCCGACTCTTTTAAACAATCTGAACAATCACGTAGAAAATATTACTGTTTTTCTTTATGGAAAAAATACCAAAAGCTGAATAATAGAGATTTTTTACCGTGGAACAGCAAAACCACAGTTATAATTTACTGGTGTATGTATACCAGACTTTTTTAAATATATATATATTTGCGGATAATAATAATAATAATAATAATAATAGTTTATTTTTATAGCGCCAACATATTCCGCAGCACTTTACAAATTTTAGGGGGGACTTATACAGACAATACAGAATAAGCATATCTCATATCGAACGGAGTGAGGGCCCTGCTCGCGAGCTTACAGTCTATGAGGAAGTGGGGGAGACACAAAAGGTAAAAAGTACATATATTGTATAATGCAGCCTTGATATACTGAATAGGATAAATAATAATACATGGACTGGTCGCCAGCCAGTATGTGTGCAGTCCTGACAGAGGCTTTTATGTGCATGGTTGGTTTGAACCCGAAGTTGAAGAAGATTTTAATATGGGGGAAAGCTGGGATGGACAGAGTGTGTTTAGGTGATACGCCAGTCTAAAGAAATGTGTTTTTAGGGTTCGCTTGAAACTGTGGGTATTGGGAATTAATCGAACTGTCCTGGGTAGTGCATTCCAGAGAATTGGCGCAGCACGCGAGAAATCTTGGAGACGGGAGTGGGAAGTTCGGATTATGGAGGATTTTAGTTTCAAGTCATTTGCAGAACGGAGGGCACGTGTAGGGTGGTAGACTGAGACAAGGGAGGAGATGTAGGGGGGTACTGAAGCATGGAGCGCTTTGTGGGTAAGCGTGATAAGTTTAAAACGAACTCTATATTGGATGAGCAACCAATGCAATGACTGGCACAGGGAAAAGGCATCTGAGTAGCGGTTGGCGAGGAATATGATCCTGGCTGCTGCGTTCAGGACGGATTGGAGAGGGGAGAGTTTAGTAAGAGGGAGACCGATTAGTAGAGCGTTGCAATAGTCAAGACGAGAATGAATAAGAGCGACAGTAAGAGTTTTTGCCGAGTCAAAGGTGAGAAAAGTCCTGATTCTTGAGATGTTTTTGAGGTGTAGATGACATGAACGAGCGAGTGATTTGATGTGAGGAGTGAAAGAAAGATCTGAATCAAAAATGACCCCAAGACAGCGGGCTTGTAGCTGGGGAGTAATGGTTGAGCCACAAACGGAGATGGCAATATCGGGCACAGGTAGATTAATGGAGGGAGGAAAGACGAGTAGTTCAGTTTTTGACAGATTCAGTTTTAGGTAGAGGGAGGACATAATGTTAGACACAGCAGAAAGACAATCACTGGTCTTTTGTAGTAATGCAGGGGTGATGTCCGGAGCAGAGGTGTATAATTGGGTGTCATCAGCATAGAGATGGTACTGAAAACCGAATCTACTGATTGTTTGTCCAATAGGAGCGGTGTATAAGGAGAAAAGAAGGGGGCCTAGGACTGATCCTTGAGGAACCCCGACAGTAAGAGGAAGTAGGGAGGAGGAGGAGCCGGCAAAAGACACAGAGAAGGAGCGGTCAGAGAGATAAGAGGAGAACCAGGAGAGAACCGTGTCCTTGAGGCCAATAGTGCGGAGCATAGTGAGGAGGAGCTGGTGATCCACAGTGTCAAATGCTGCAGAGAGATCCAGGAGAATCAGCAGGGAGTAGTGACCATTAGATTTAGCTGTTAGTAGATCATTAGAGACTTTAGTGAGGGCAGTTTCAGTAGAATGTAAAGAGCGGAAACCAGATTGTAAAGGGTCAAGAAGAGAGTTGTCTGAGAGATAGCGGATTAGACGGGAGTGGACCAGGCGTTCCAGGAGTTTAGAGATAAAGGGAAGATTGGAAACAGGTCTGTAGTTGGCCGTGCAGTTCTGGTCGAGGGATGGTTTTTTAAGTAATGGTTGTATGCTGGCGTGTTTAAAAGAAGAGGGAAAGATACCAGATGAGAGGGAAAGGTTGAAAATTTTAGTTAGGTGAGAGGTGACAGCTGGAGCAAGGGACTGAAGGAGATGTGAGGGAATAGGGTCGCTGGTGCAGGTGGTAGGGCGAGAAGATGCAAGGAGCCTGATCACTTCATCTTCCGTGACTGGTTCGAAGTCAGAAAATGAGCAAACAGTGAACAGTGAGCGACACACTCAAACTGTTTTTTTAGATACAAATGGCCCAAAAGTGGATAATACAGAGGTTTGAACCGAGGAACTGCAAAACCACATTTGTATTTCTCAGGCCTACACCAGACTATTTTCAACAGATATATTTGTGTCTGAACAATCAGGAGACACTATTTATTTTTTACGGCAAAATATGGCAAAAGCAGGATAATAGAGATTTTTTACCGTGGAACAGCAAAACCACAGTTATAATTTACTGGTGTATACCAGACTATTTTCAACAGATATATTTGTGTCTGAACAATCAGGAGACACTATTATTTATTTTTTATGGCAAAAAATGCCAAAAGCAGGATAATAGAGATTTTTTACTGTGGAACACCAAAACCACAGTTCTAATTTACTGGTGTATACTAGACTATTTTCAACAGATATATTTGTTTCTGAACAATCAGGAGACACTATTATTTATTTTTTACGGCAAAAAATGCCAAAAGCAGGATAATAGAGATTTTTTACCGTGGAACAGCAAAACCCAGTTATAATTAACTGGTGTATACCAGACTTTTTAAAATATATATATATTTGCGGCTGATCAGTGAGCGACACACTCAAACTGTTTTTTTTAGATACAAAAGGCACAAAACTTGATAATACAGAGATTTCACCCGTGGAACTGCAAAACCACACTTCTGTTTCTGTGGCCTATACCAGACTCTTTTCAACAGATATATTTGTGTCTGAAAAATCAGAGACACACTTATTTTGGGGGGGGTGGGGGACACCAATAGGTTAATAAGACGGGTATTTGTACAGTGTGAAGGAGGAAAAAAAGAAGTGGATTTAGATGAAAAAAATGATTTTTCCTGGCCCCCGAGACCTGGAGCTAAGTCCAGCAATTTCAGAAACAGGAGCATACAAGACTGTAATGCAGCGTTTGCTGGTATAACCCCGCTGCGTCTCCTATACAGCCTGCCTGTCTGCCTGATATCTGGGATGGATATTAGTCCTGAGAAGGACTGTTTGTTTGATCTGGCAGCCTTTACAGACCCTACACTAACTATTTCGCAGGAAAAATCGCTCCCTAGCTCAGCAGCGCTGTCCCTACACTGTCTAATCCGAAGCGACTGTGTCCAAGATGGCGGCGCCCGGTTTTAAATACTCGAGGTGACGCTGTGCAGCCAGCCAATCACTGTAATGCCCACAAACAACATGGCTGTGGCATTACGGTGACTGGCTGGCAATCCCTGCATGTTCATTGGCTCTGTAAAGAGCACCAAACATGCAGGGCGGAGACCCGAGCTCCCGCCCGAATACCCCAAAAATGCTCACTGCTCGCCGAACATCCCGAGTAGCGTGATGCTCCGGCGAGTACAGAGCAGTGTCTAGCATGCTCGTTCAACAGTAAATAACAGTCCACCATTCCTCTGACCTCTCTCCACTCCCTTCCCTCATCAAACATATTCCCCCCTGCCCATCATACAGCACCACTATCCTATCAAGTCCTAACATAAGCATTCGTGGAAACTAGATCATTTACCAAACTTTGAATTTTGCCAATTTTGAGGAAAATGCCTGGGAATCCGAACACGAATCCAAATCTGCAATGTTCGAGCCGACTTTGAGATCGATGAACGTTTTCTGAACAAGTTCGCTCATCACTAGTATTGACCAAACATTAAAAAACTATATAAATCTGGTATCGCTGTTATCGCACTGTCCCAAATAATAAAGTTTTCTTATCACTTATACCTAAATAGCGTAAAAAAACAAATAACATTAATTCTTGACTTGCTGTTGATTTGTTCATTCTGCATCCCAAAAAATGGCATTAAGGCTCAGCTCACATTTATCTTGCGCTGACTGCTTACTATGGGGCTTCCATGTAAATCTCTGAAAGACATGATTCAGACTGAACCCCCGATGGAAGATTTCCTTTAATGAGGCAGATGGAGGCACTGTGGACTTTGTCTGGTTTATGATCCGGCTGTGTCCGTCTTTTTAAACGTGTATAAAAGCACTGTCGACCACACTTTTTTTTCATTTCTGAAAAGACAGACACCGCTGAACAGAGGCCAGCCGAAGTCCATTATAGTGAATGCATCCTGCAGGCGTTTCATCTGAATTACGTAATTTGGACATTTAGTTGGAAACCCCGATGTAAATGCTCAGCATAGAATGCAGGGTAAATGTGATCCAAAATGTTACGGAAAATGTTCCCAATAAAAGCTTCAACTCAATTCACAAAAAATGCAAGACTTCACTCAGATCTGTCATCTGTTAATGGAAATATAGGGGTCTTCTAACTTATTGGTAGCACAAAGGCTCTGCAAAAGTGCTATGGCCCCCCCGCCAAAAAAACAATAAAATCCAGAAAATTCTGTGCTGCCTAATCAAAATACTCCCCTCCCTTCTGAGCCACACAGTTAGCTTAAACCACATTTGGCGTCCACATGTTTGGAATTTCTGTAGCGATTAGAGCCTGAATAATTTACGGAATGCATGTCTCCAGAAGCAAGAGCTGGGCCCAATGTATGGGCATTACCAGGTACTAGGCACTACAATGGCAGATTTGCAATTTTCATTAAGCAACAACTATTGCTGCCTGTTTCTCAAAAACAACCATGGAGTCAAAATCGTCACTAGATAAATTCCCAGAGGGGTGCAATTTTCAAAATGAGGTCACTTGAGAGTGGATTCTGCAGTTCTGGCACTAAAAGATCTGTATATAGAGTCTGCAAACTATTCTACAATTTTTTTTTCTCCTAGAGTAAAATAGCACTCATTCCCTCCCGAGTCCCGCTGTTTGGTTTTTCAGTACTGTTCAGCCACATTTGGGGTATTGCCACTTTCAGCTGAAGTTATGTGACAAATTTTGGTGCTATTTTTACCCATTTCCTCTTGTGAAAATGTAAAATATGGGGTTAAACATTTTTTTTGTGGTAAAACTGTAATTTTTTTTCTTCACCGCCCAATGGTTTAAAATTTTGTGACATATCTCTGATGTCAATATGATCACTTCACCCCTACATAAATGAATTGAGATGTATAGTATGTAAAATGGGGACACTTATGGGGGCTGTTCAGGGACCTCAGGGGCTCTGGCAATGTGACATGGAGATCGCTGCTGTTTGGCATGTCAGGGGCTTTTCAAATGTGACATAGATTCTACAATCTATTCCAACCAAAATGTCGTCCCTTCCGAGCCGTGCGACCAAACAGTACTTTTCTACCACATATGGGTATTGGCGTAGTCAATATAAATTGCCTATTGCACAAATTGTATGGTCCATTTTCACCTGTTACCCTTGTGAAAATAAAGACATTTGAGCTAAAGCAACATTTCTATTGTAAAAATGGGATTTTTTTATTTTCATGATCAACATTATAAAATTCTGTGAGGCACCTGCAGATTCAAGGTGCTCATCACAAATCAAAATAAATTCCTTGAGGAGTGTAGTTTCCAGAATGGGGTCAATAGTGGGGTGTTTCCACTGTTTAGGCACATTAGGTGCTCTGCAAATGTGACATAGTGTCGACTATCTATTCCAGCCAATTTTGCATTCCAAAAGTCAAATGGTGCGCCTTCCCTTCTGAGCTCTGCTGTGCGCCCAAAGTTTTCTACCACATATGATGTATCAGCGTACTAAGAATAAATTGCACAACAAATTATATGGTCCATTTTGCTTACCACACCTCTAGATCAATTCTTTGGGGATGTAGTTTCCAAAATATGGTCACTTGTGGGAGGTTTCCATGGTTTAAGCATGTCATAGGCTTTGCAAATGCCACATGGCATCTGTTATCTATTCCAGACAATTTTTTGGTCCAATAGTTCATGGAAAATACAGGAATTGATGCCGATTCTGTGGTGAAACTTACAAAATTCATCCTCACCCACAATTACTTTGAATTTGATAACAGCATATGTCTTCAGGAGACTGGTACAGCGATGGGAAGTAAAATGGCTCCACAGTACGCAAATATTTTCATAGCCAAGCTTGAAAGTGACTTTTTGTCCTCATGCCCCATCAGGTCTCTGGCCTACTACCGTTAGTAGACAAGATAAAGATACCCAACTCACATCAGGAATGCAAGATCCCAGGTACTTACAGCTGTATCACATCTAATGTAGTGTACTTAATTATATGCACCAAATGTCCATCAGGGGGTGTGTATATAGGGGTGACAGGGCAAAAACTTAGAACAAGGATGAATCATCATTGCCACACAATAAAAGAAGAAAAAATAGATCTACCTGTGGCCAAGCATTTTTGTTAACCTGATCAAAACATCACAGACATGAAATTATTGGTATTTAAAGGTAACTTCAAATCTCAGAGAGACAGAAGAGTCTCAGAATATAAACTAATGGTGACATTTGATACTTTTAGAGCAGGAATGAATGTGTTGCATGGATTTATGTCATTCTACATCAACTAAGAAATGTGGTCCTCAGAGTTTTGGGGTCATCATAACAGTCCTTATCTATGAACCAATTCAATATTTACAGCCAGAACTATTTACCTTTCTTCCACAGTAATAGCTCTGGTTAACATTACCTGTCTCATCTATTGCATCATTTCTGTGTCCTAATGTGTATAAATATGTAACTCTTCAGATTTTGTGTTATATTAGCCTGATGAAGATGCCTAAGTAGCCTCGAAAGCTTGAAATCTGTTATCATCTGTTCAGTTAGCCATTAAAAGGTATCAACCACTGAGGACTCTCAAATCGAAATATTTTTCTATCTACTGGCTAACACGGTGCAAATATATATATATATATATATATATATATATATATATATATTTCCCTGTATCAGAAATAATTGAGAAATCTTAGCGCATAAATAGGCCATTTCATGTGTACCTGGTAGCCACGATACGTTTTCTGTTTTGGATGTGATGGTCAGTTTTTTTCATTTATATGCACAGGCCTTCTGACTGAGCACTTCGCCTTTTAGCCACAGGTGGTTTTAATTACAGCAGGATCTTACCTTCCCATACACATGCAGACTTTAGTCTCTAAGAGAGGATACAAATTGGTAGGTTCCTGGAATCGTGAAACGCCTTATCATGGCTACCAGATGCACAAGGATAGACCAATTTATGCGCTAAGATTTCTCAATTATTTAAATTTTCTTGAGCAGTATTGCTATTCAAATTTAATATATTTCATGTTTGCATACTTAGCGTTACAGAGTACTACTTTGCTTGTTAGTTATATATGAATATTGCTACTCTTAGTAATCACCTGTCCACACCAGTTTTCTGTTTTGCATGTGACGGTCAGTTTTTTTCATTTATATGCATAGACAGCACTCCGCTTCTAAGCTACAGGCGGTTTTACTTACAGCAGGTTCTTTTCTTCCCATACACATGCAGAGTTTAGTCTCTAAGAGAGGATACACATTGGCAGGTTCCTGGTATCGAGAAACGTCTTATCGTAGCTACTAGGTACACATGAATTGGCCAATTTATGCGCTAAGATTTCACAATTATTTATATTTTCTTGAGCAGTATTGCTATTCAAATTTCATATATTTCATGTTTGCATACTTAGCATTAGAGAGTGCTACTTTATTTGTTATTTATATATGGAGATGGCTACTCTTAGTAAGCACCTCTACACACCAGTTTTCTGTTATGGTCAGTTTTTTTCTTTCAACACATTTTGGTGGCCTACTAAGTAGAAGGAGCAGCGAGGATTTGGCAGGTCAGGTTGTAGAAGGTTTGCATGGCTCTCGTTTGGTAGTCATGGACTACTGGCATGGCCGATGAACCAAGGGTACAGCAAATATTTTTTTCCCATGTTTATGAATTGGATTTCAACAATTTCAGTCCTTTTATTACACAGGAGAGAAGCCAATTCCAGAGTGGTCTGAAAGTAGTTTATTGCTTCTTCTCAATTGAAATGAGCATGCACACTCAGCTGAGCAGATATTTAGTAGCATACATTTTAAGCAATGAAAGTAAGTTTTTATTTGCAATTAAAAGACAAGAAAAAGAGACCATTTTACAATTTTCCCTTTATATTTAAGACGCTGCTTCTTGTAAGACACAATGTGATACAAAGCACTGTTAGTTTCAGCAAATTAAATTTAATGCTTTATAATCGCCAAGACAAAGAAATGTGTAAGAATTATGAATTAAATGAACAATGATTGTCAGGTCCCAGCTGTGGGTTTTGTTGGCATGGATACATTAATCTAAAGTGAACAAAACAGTTAGAGAACTTTTAGAAATTATATAGAGTAGCGGTTTTCAGATAAGTGGCAAAAACAAAAATAAAAATCAAAGAACAAAACAGAATTGAAATGAATTCTTTACTGAAAAACATATAAAGGCACAGAAGAAATGAAAAGCTTAATGTTATAGCATAAAAAAAATAAGTTACCATGCTGTTTTTTTTATATACGGACATTGACTGATATTTGTTCTATAATTCCCACTGCTGCAACAGTTTTATACCTCCTAATGGAAAATACTCATTAGTTCTTTAAAACAGTTTTGTTCGACACAATTGCTTCTAAAAAGAGCTTTGTGTATTTTAACTCCAACTGCAAAAAGCTTTGTGGGTGGTTATTTAAATCAATTCTCTCACATATTTCCGGCTAGTCCAGTGCAAATTACTTCATATATAATATACTGGAAGCTGAAATGCTTATGTAGTTCAGAAAGTTTTTCTTCTTGTGAAATCAATTTTACATTTCACAAGCAATTTTACATCACTTTAGGTGTGTAGTATGAACATGAAAAATGGCTATTTTATATTTCAAATTCATATTGAAAAAAAATAGGAACTGGACATGTCAGCATTTGTAGGTATCTTACCTCAGTAGACTAGGGGTCATTAGTCCAGACATACTAAAATATAGCTTTAGGTTGAGTTTGCTAACAGTCTGAGGTTTAATCTTTATTACTGAAGGGAATTAGCCTTTGCATACGCTGTGTTTGCCATGAGAGATCCGAGGTAGAACCAGACACAAAGACGATTGCACAATATTGTTAATAAGACTACAGGCATATGGCTTAAGATGGAGAAGCTTATTGTAGTACCAAAAATATAAGTGGCTCTCTGAAACCCATTATGATGTATCCAACCTTTAATTAATATTCTGATTATATATTCTGTGTTAAGGTAAACTTTATCTGTGAATGTATCTCACTGATACATAGCTTCTTAACACAATATGCTGTTTGGGAAGAAAATCTTGTTCTAATTTATAACCCAGTTAGGATTTACTCTTATCATATGTAAACATTATGACAGAGGTAGAATGGTCCGTGAAGAGGTCTTGATTGGTATTGCTTATCTGTGATAGCTTGCCACTGTCACGGGATTGGAATGTTGGATAACATCAATTTCATGCTTACATAATATTAGGTTGTGAAAGCCTTTTTCTAAAATATATAAAAGCTGTTGAAGAATTCAGTTATGGCAGAAGCATTGTGGACCTGTGAAGAGGATGCTCCTCACAGTGTAGAACCTAGGACGCATTCTCTGCCCATCGCTGAGCGCTTCTCCAGCTGAAGTTTCTGGAAGGATGATGTACTAAGGAAATCTTTTTTGTTCTTCTATCTAATAGTAAGTATGTAACCTTTATAAGTATTTAACCTTTGTACTTAGAATCTACAAAAGTGTACGCAATATCATAATATCATACTTTTCCTTTGATTCTGTATTTTATCTTTCAAATTAACTGTTATAAGTAAAATTGCGTTATATTATAAGTGGTTGCCTTCTTTAAAGCCGTATCCGAACCATATTGCTAAAAACTTGGCAATACAAGGTGCTACAAATGTCTTCTTTATCATTGTGTAAACATGTCACACTTTGGCTATATTGCCACTGTTAAACGTAAGGTTGGCAAATACAATTCAGAATTCTCTTTTTTTAATCATAAGCTGGATGCTTATACCCTTTCATTTAGCCTCCTGCTTAAGGAAACTCCTGTTTATTGCATTGTGCTAGCTAAAATTACTATTATTTTTTCTTGTACAGTGACATTACATATAACAGTTTTTTATCTCTAACATTGTCTATAAGCACTATGATAGCTGCCATTTATCAAAATAGTCCACACACTGTGATGAAATATGTGTAGTGAGAGTTTTATATGAAGCAAGTTGATTTGCTTCAGATTATTGGTTTTGAAGGTGAATGCTTTGGTACAGTTTTTTACAACTTTACTGGCGTTTAGTAAAAATAGCTTGGGTATTGCGCTATCCATAGGTTCTACTATTAGAAAGTCCAACTGCTTGTTTAATCTTATATAAATAAGCTTAAGGTTCATCTGTTAACTCTCTTAAGTAACAAGTTTGAAGGCCGTGTAGGATAGAGGGGATGGCATTAATCTGGGTAATATGTGTTGTTGTATTATTTTATTCAGTATTTTGAAGAAAACATAATCTAAATTCAGCTAGGAATAGAAAAAGTATTGATATGATTTAGAATTTTTGGAAATAGAATAGCTTACCAATTAAAACAGGACAATAATTACTAAATCTTGATTTGTCCAGAAATTACACAATTAAAAAAAAACATTAAGCGTTTGTATTGACCGTTAAATAAAAGTAATATGTTGTCTCTTTCTGTTTTTATCCCACTCATTTGCCAGCTTTGTTTTATAACTGTGTTAGATTGAGCCAAGTCATTTCCTCATCATTAGATGGTATGCAAAGTCTATTGTAGAGGAATTAATAGAAGCTTTCTTCTACTTCTAGAGACTTAGATTAGGATAGCTAATAGAGATGAGTGGAATAATCTGGACAGCATCAACTTTGAGTGGAATTTCCTAAAATTCATAGGTCCCAACAAAATCAACCACTTTGTGATTTATTCTCTAGGATCGCAAAAAAATATCTGGTGCCATTTCACATATTGTGGAAGAATCTGAGGCTAATGACATCAGGGGCAGCTATGTGGGCTTCACCTTAATGCCTTGCAGTTATCACATTATATGGACAATTAGAGCCAATCAGGTTAGTATAAAAAATGGGAGCCAGTTAAGAAGTGCCATTTTATACTTAAACAGTATAAAGATAAGAGGTCAGAGCGCACAGCTCATTCCACTTAGAAAAAGGCCTAATCTGATTATGATGCTGAAGCAATTCTGAAGATTGAAAAATGGAGTGGTAGTCTGAGTCTGTGAATAATATAAAGATTCAAGTGATTGGGAGGTGCTGGACCTGTATAGTCAGCGTGACTGTGAAGTTACTACAGTAACAGCACTTTGAAAACAGCCTTTTTTATTTTTCAGACAACATTTTTTTACTAAAACATCCTGACACCAAGGCTTGTGTTAATTAAAACTTAAGGTAAAATTCAGTAAAGCCAGCAAATTTAAATTTCCAACAATTCGCTTCTCTCCTACTAGATAGTATTACTATATGCTATGTACATAGATAAAATTCTGTATGTATCTTCACTTTTATCTTCTGATATCTGAAGGACAGATTGTAATCTACATTTCTCTATCAAATGACTCTCATTTGCTTTAGCTTTAGCTGCCTTAAATCACACTCATCTGGCTATACTGTCTATCCCAGAAATGTAAGAAAGAAGTGAATATATATCCAATTTGACCCCTTCCAATAATCTTTTTTTAATTAGCTACTTATAAAGTAAAAACAAATATGTTATTTGTCTTCTGCACATTTAAGTGATGAAATTAAACTTAAACACATGGCACTTTGTTAACAAATCTACCCAGATACAAATGAATTTATAACTGCTGATGTACTTGTGTATGCAAGACGATCAAAATAGCCGCTGCCAAGCAAAATCTTTAAGATTATTATTGACACGAACAGCCCTGGACAGTGTTCAGCATTGTGCACTGCTGCATCTGCCCCAGCCGTCTGCTTAACCTCCGCTAGAGACTAAAATAACGGGGAACCCCACGTCAATTTTTTTTTAAATAAATCCTTTATTTTAACACTAAATGACAAGTACAGTAATCAACACTATTACTATACTTATTATATATGTGACTGACATGTTTCTATCTATCTAATCTATGTGTGATGCTCTATTCCTTCTGTTATAAATTGTCGGGTACGGATGCTGAATTGTCGGCCGGCTTTTTTAAAGAGACAGTGCATGAAAACACTATTATTTTTTTTAATAAATCCTTTAACACTAAATGACAAGTACAGTAACCAACACTGTCACTGTACTTCTTATATATGTGACTGACATGTTTCTATCTATCTAATCTATCTGTGATGCTCTATTCTTTCTGTTCTAAATTGTCGGGTACCTATGTATGCCGCTGCTGAATTGCCGGCTTTTCATGTTTCACTTTGAGCACTGTTCTCATCGATTTGGGCAACCACTGTAATGCCACAACCACCATGGCTGCGGCATTACAGTGAGTGGCAGACAATCGCTGCATGATGTGAAAAAATCCAGTTACACTTTTGGTGCACTAACAGTTATCGAAAATAACCTCGAACAGCCGAATTTTTTGCAAATCGTTCGCGTTCGTCGAACGACTCGAACACCGCCCAAAACAGCTCGAATTTGAGATTGGCGAACAGTTCTAGTCGAACACTGCTCTATTAAGTAATTAGAGAATTTTTATTGTAACTATAGTTATGTAGTGTTATAATTACCAGGGTGTTTACTTTCACACACCTCCAGTACTTACCTTGCTTCTCTATACATGACACATTTCAAATATTAGGTAAAATCCATTTCTTTCAACAAAATAAATGTTTTTTATAATAAACAGTGCATATCCATGCTCTTTAAAGAGAAATTCCACTGGCCACCAGTCCTCTTTCATTCAACCTTTACACAACATCTTTAGAATGTCTTCATATTAGCAATTAATATGTTTTAGCAACAACCAAATTTTAATTTTATCGAGAGACATATGTTAATTATAGGAGTGTCACCTCTTCATTGAACAGTCAACTTGATCAGGCTCTAATTAGGTGCATGTGTATTGATTGATGTGCTGAAAACAGCCCAACGTCAATATTCTAGTGCTAGCGGTTAGAGATGAGTAGATTAATTCGCTGGACTCCGGTTCAGTGTCCAGGTTAATTGCTATGAATCTCTTACCTGCCAGTGTCCCCGGCATGGCATTTGATTTGTCAGGGCTGATGGACGTGACATCATCTGTGCGTCACGTCATGCAGATGACGTTTTACCAGCCATGATTAGCCGCCAAGTAGCACTGACCTGGACGTTAAACCAAAGTCCATAGAATCAATCCACTCATTTCTAGTAGCAGTCATTTAAGGCACAATAAAGATGTCACTTTTATATTGACTGTTCTGAGATGAGGAGGAGTCTGGATTACTACTGAAAGCAATTTTCGTTTGCTTTTGCAACAATATTATAACTTTTTTTTTGCTACTTGTTAATATAAAGATTTGCTGAGAATGTCCTATGTTTTAATAAAGAATTGGAAAAGACTTAAAGAAGAAAATATTTGTAACATCTTTTATTTAGAAACATTGAAATTGTTATTTGCTTACTAGAGATAAGAAAATTGATTCTGTATAAATCAATTTCTATACTTAATTTTCAAAATTCTTTCAAGTTTACAAATAACAATAACTCTCAGTTCGATTTGGACAAATAACATGACACAGGAAAGAAGGATCATACGACCTTGGTCATGTCTGGGCTGCTACCCCATCCTATAGCACTTCCTGTCATGAGGGACTATAGGTCAGAGGTCACTGATGACTCATAGCTACTTTACAGCCTGAGCAGGAATATCAGAAAGAGCGGCAACATTCAGGTTAATGTAATTGAAAACATCCGTACAACAGTATCTGTCAAAAAGATAGTAAGATGCTAAAGCACAAGTGTCAGCATCAGCATTGTGATCAGCACTGTCAGAACCAGCCTTCCAGTCAATAGAAGCAGAAAGAGGCCCCAAGTGTCCGCTTTTTGAGGCAGGTATATTTTTTAATAAATATTTAAAAATAATATTTTAAAGTAAAAATAAAAAAAATGATATTAAACATTTAACATTTTTGATTGCATAAACAAAATGCAGTGTGCCATTAAATAGAGTGAATACCAATATATCTAACTAGCTATTGAACCCGTTCTACGCCCGGGTGGCGAGCATTTTTATTGTTATACAGTCTCCCATGCTGGTATGTGCTGCCCCCCTCCTGGTATTTGTGCTGCCCCCATCCTGTCCCAACCATCCTATCCTGGTATGCATGGCACCCCTCATCTCTATCCTGGTATGCATTGCACCCCTCACCCCCAATCCTGGTATGCATGGCACCCCTCACCCCCAATCCGGGTATGCATGGCACCCCTCAACCCCAATCCTGGAAGGCATGGCACCCCTCATCCCCAATCCTAGTATGCATGGCACCCCTCACCCCCAATCCTGGTATGCGTGGTACTCCTCATCCCTATACTGGTATGTGTGGTATCCATCATCCTGGTATGCATGGCACCCCTCACCCCCAATACTGCTATGCATGGCACCCCTCATCACCAATCCCGGTATGCATGGCACCCCTCATCCCCAATCCTGGTATGCATGGCACCCCTCATCCCCAATCCTGGTATGCATGTCACCCCTCATCCCCAATCCCGGTATGCATGGCACCCCTCATCCCCAATCCTGGTTTGCATGGCTCCCTCATCCCCAATCCTGCTATGCATGGCTCCCTCATCCCCAATCCTGCTATGCATGGTACCTCTCATCTCCAATCCTGGTATGCATGGCACCCCTCATCCCCAATCCTGATATGCATGGCACCCCTCATCCTCATTCCTGGCGAGCATGGCTCCATCATCCCCAATCCTGGTATGTATGGCTCCCTCACCTCCATCCTGGTATGCATAGCACTATTCATCCTGGGAATTGGATGTTTCGCCCCCAGCAGTTCGCCCCCAGCAGTTCGCCCCCAGCAATCCGCCCCTGGGTACATTTCACCCCTGCACTTTTTGTCCCCAGCATTTGGCCCCCAGGATGTTTTGCCCCCGCACATTTCACCCCCGCACATATCGCCCCAAGTTCGCCCCGGTCCGGCGAAACATACGGGGGTGAAACGTGCGGGGGCGAATCTTCCTGGGGGCAAAATGATAGGGGCGAAATGTGCGGGGGCAAAATGTACCTGGGGCGAACTGATGGGGCAAACTGCTGGGGCAAATTTCTGGGGGCGAACTGCTGGGGGTGAAACTTCCTATAACCGCATTGCACCCAAAACCTCATCCTAGTATGCATGGCACCCCTCATCCCTATCCTGGTATGCATGGCACCCCATCCCTCATCCTGGTATGCATGGTACCCCACATTCCTATCCAAGTATGAATGGTACCCCTCATCCCAATTCTGGTATGCATGGCAACCCTGACCCCCCAATCCTGGTATGCATGGTCCACTCACCACCCAATCCTGGTATGCATTGTACCCCTCATCCCCCAATCCTGGTATGCATGGCTCCCCTCATCCTCAATCCTGGTATGCATGGTCCCCTCACCCCCCAATCCTGGTATGCATGGTCCCCTCACCTCCCAATCCTGGTATGCATGGTCCCCTCACCCCCCAATCCTGGTATGCATGGTACCCCTCACCCCACAATCCTGGTAAGTGTGGCCCCCTTATCCCTTTCATGCTGTACACACATACAAGAAAATAAACACTTATACTCAACTTTCTTCCCTGTGCTCCAGCGTTGCGGTGTCCTGTTCTGCCAGAGGCCGGGGGAGGAGTGTGGAGCCGGAGCACCCTGCTGTCCAGCGCCATTTTGCTGAAGACACACTGCAAATGTGTCTTCAGTAAAATGGCGCCGGATAGCGCTATGCGCATGTGCCGATCCGACGCCTCACTCCTGCCCCGTTCTCCGGCGAAGAGAGGCGCTGCGGCAACGCTCCTCCCGGTCAGGTAAGTATCTAAGTATGGTGCCAGAGATCGCGGTATGCGTTCAGTGCCTACGCATACTGCGATCTCTGGCGCCATACACTCCTCTTACCTGTAACGGCTGGATGTGTGCTTCTGTCTGAAGCCAGACTGCGCGTCTATAAAGGCTTCAGACAGAGACACGCATCCCCGGTTATATTATAGATATCAAACAGTGGAGTATTCAATTGAGGGGAGAGTCAATCTGCACTGGTTAACTCAATGTGAATATATACACTATTCAACATTGAAATGGCACTCCAAAAAAGAAAATTCATAGAATTATGCAAATTAAAGGATTGATGGACATGTTAATAGTAATCAAATTGAAAATAAATGTTCAAAACATCTCGCTATATTTAATATCAAATACGATCAACACGCACAGAAATTCACACGTAGATGCCATACCATATCAATGAAGTTATTAATAGTCATCTGTGAAATGTTTTTAAACACTGAATATCCTACAAATGAACTTATCCATGTTTGCAGTATATTGTGCCTGTTATGTCCCATGATTGGGAATTTCATGGGCAATAATGGATTTATTACAGTTGCTATATATTACTGTTTATTGCATTGCTGTAAGGATCACCTTCCTTGAAGTTTGTCCCTTCTCTCTCCCTGTCTCCCTCTCATGTGGCCGTGATGTAACTAACCCCTCCCTTTTTCTTCCTGCTTTTCGTCATTCGCCACTAACCACCATTAGAAGCTTGTCTCTGAGGAAAAGTTCTTTTTACCTGCTCCTGGATGTACTTCAACAGGATTTCTGTAAGAAAATAAAGCTTCTTCTAAAATCTTCACAACGTGCTTGCCTGCAGCCGAGTTAAAGCTATCTGCTACCATCGCCCTTGTAAGTAAGGTGAAGAGACAGCGTCTCACAGCACCATAAATTTACTGCACAACCATGGGGACAGAATAGCACCTACTCATATAAATATGCACAGGCACCTGCTATACCTTACAGTGCCACTGGAATTCTCCAAGTAAAGTTCGGGGTCTGTACAGGACACTTAGAGTCCGTGCACGGACCATGAACTTGAACTTCTCCTGGAAGTCTGTGTTACTGTTCGATTTAGGCAGCCCAAACAAAGCTTGTTGAAAGGCTGCAGCACAGCCAATCAACAAGCTTTTTCTGTGTGGGCACTTCCGGCCCATTCACAGCCATATCAAGTATTGGCATGGCTGTGATTGACCAGCGCACTGTGTTAAAAAAAATAAAATAAATAATAATAATAATAAAAAAAAAGTTGTGGTGTCTCCTCTGTTTTTTATAACAAGTGCAGATAAAGCTTTTTTTAAATTGTTTAATTAAATAAAGCAGAGAGCTGGGGGTTAGTATTCTCAGGCTAGGAAGGCCCTTGGATATTTGGCCTTCCCCAGTCTAAAACGAGCAGCCCGCAGCCTCCTTTAAAAAAGGCGCATGCATTAGATGCGCCAATTCTGGCACTTTGCACAGCTCTTCACCCTTGCCCTTGTGCATTGGCAAGTGGTGTAATATTTTGGGGTTGATGTAAGCTTTGTAGTGTCAGCTGACATCAAGCCCAGGGGTTAGTAATGGAAAGGCATCTTTAAGACACCCCCATTACTAACCCCATAGTGAAAATGAATAAAGACACACAGAAAAAAAGTCCTTTAATTGAACAAAACACTCCCTGACAAATCCCCTAAAGTTACCTTTGAATACTGTGACAGTTAGAAGATGCCTGTGTGAAGCTAATCTCTTAGCAAGAAGTCCCCGCAAATCCCCGCTGTTACAAAAAAAGACATGTACTGAAGTGGATACGATTTGCCAAAGAACACATCAACTGTCCTAAACAGAAATGGAGAAACATTTTGTGGACTGATGAAAGTAAAATTGTTCTTTTTGGGTTCAAGGGCCACAGACAGTTCTTTGGACGACCCACAAACTCTGCATTTAAGCCACAGTACACTCTGAAAACAGTGAAGCATGGTGGTGCAAGCATCATGATATGGGCATGTTTCTCTTACTATGATGCCGGACCTATTTACCACATACCAGGGATCATGAACCAGTTTGCATATATTAACATTCTTGAAGAGGTCATGTTGCCTTACGCTGAAGAGGATATGTCCTTGAAATGGGTGTTTCAACAAGACAACGACCATAAACACACCAGTAAATAAGCAAAATCTTGGGTCTAGTCCAAGAAAATTGAGGTTATGAAGTGACCAGCCCAATCCCAATCCCAAGAACTTAATCCGATAGAACACTTGTGAGGTGACATCAAAAATGCAGTGTCTGAGGCAAAGTCAAAAAATGCCAAAAAATGGTGGGATGTAGTCAAAGCATCCTGGGCTGGAATAACAGTTGACAGGTGCCAGAAGTTGATTGACTCTATGCACCATAAATGTGAAGCAATTCTAAAAAACTGTGGGTATACAACTAAATATTAGGTTAGTGATTCACGTGAATGCTAAATACTCAAAAAAAGAGTCGGGTTGGGTCTCCTCCATGCATGTTTGGCGCTCTTTACAAAGCCAATGAACATGCAGGGATTGCCTGCCACTCACTGTAATGCCGTAGCCATATTGGTTGTGGCATTACAGTGAGTGGCTGGCCGCATAGCGTCATCAGGTCTATATCAGACCCGGCGCCGCCAAGCTCGTCACAGTCACTCCAGAATCAGACAGTGTAGGGATAGGTGCTGCTGCGTTAGGGAGAGATTTGCTTGCGTATTAGATAGTGTAGGGAGAAAATACATACATTACACATATCCATCTTAACAAACAGTCCTTTTGAGGACTAACTAATCCATCTGCAGAGATATCAGGCAGGCAGTGTATATAGGCAGGCAGGCAAGGAATATAGCAGACTGCAGTGCATATAGCACAAGAGGCTCCATTCCAATTCTGCCTTCTTCTGCTGTTAGATATTTCTATACAAAGGCCCAGGTTTCAGGGGCCAGGAATACTTTTCTTTGGATCTTAATCCTCATTATTTGCTTAAAAAGCAATCCAGAGAACACCGTTTTTCTGCGCCATTTGCTTGTGAAGGGAGAGGTGCTGCTTAGTGTTGAGCAAAAACTAAAATGCTCAGGTGCTCGAAGCTCGGGCCGAGCTCACTGTGATGCTCGGGTGCTCGACCCGAGCAACGAGCCCAATGTTAGTCTATGGGAGACCCGAGCATTTTTGCGGCGGAACCCCCGGCAGTCTGTAGAAAGCCTAAAAAGTGGCCAAAACGATAGTGACAGTGCTCAAAAGACATGGGGGCAGCATGGGGATCGCCCCTGGAAGAATTTCTGACCCCAAGGTCACTGCTGTCAACAACGTGGTCAGAGGTATTAAGTCACTTTTACGGGCTCACAATAAAACGTTCAAAAACGAAACTGAAACGGTTTTCCTGTGAAATATGTTAAGGAATTTCCTTTCCAGGGTAAAGACTTGTGTATAAGGTAAAATAAATAACCAGAAATAAAAATACTCCTCCACACCTTGGGCTATATTCACAAGTAGCATTTTTCATGTGCTTTTGCACTTTTGTATTGCTTTCAACCGTGACAAATGCATTCACCGGGAAATGTCATTTTAACATTTTACAATCTTATCTGGCCATGTGCTGTGTGACACATGCATACAGTGCTGAAAAGACATGGGAAAAGCATGGGGAAGACCCGTGGTAGCATCTCTGACTCCCAGGTCACTGCCGAAAAGTGTGCCCATCAGAAGTGATCCTTGCCGCATCAGAAGATGCAGACTTGCAACTATCCCAGTGCAAGTCCTTGTCCCAGGAAAGCGTTCAATTGTACCTCCCCCATTCCTTGCAATGCAAGCGCAAATATGCAGCCAACCGTAGGCTGCAATACCATACTGCTAGCTTGCTTGCACTTGAAATTGGGCCTTTTAGGCATGTGGAGGCAGACGCCGGCCACCATGTAATGGCTGCGTCGGAGGCCTGGTATCCATACTCTGTCCCCAGCTGTCCGGCGGCCCGGTGTCCACGCTCGGTCCCCAGCCGCCCCACAGCCGGGTGTCCATACACGGTCCCCAGCCGCCCCAATTTCTCCTGTTACCTTCCCACACACTTTTCTTAGCCTGGCCTGCTTTAGGGCAGCATTGGATGAGCCCATCAGAGAACCAGACTCCTCCGGTGTGCCCTGGCTTCTCCATCAGGGGAGTTGAGAGTGCCAAGGTGAGGAGCATGATGATGATGATAGAAGTTAGCATCTGCTTTGTTTTCTTGGAATGCAAGCGCATGTATGTGGTAGCGGCTAGGCCTGAGGTGGTCAGCATTTTGGCGCATATCATACCTCCTCCGAAGATTGCTGGATGTTTTCCTGCTACTATCCCAGTTCTATGACTCCCGTTAAAACAAAGCTTCAGGTGATAAATGATGGATGAGGTGGTGGCAAAGGAGAAAGAGCAGGAGGAACAGGGACCATTCACATCAATATCAGGCCAGTCAACCACACATGTCTTGTAGGATATGTTTCTGTACCAAAAGGAGCAGTTCGGCTACACAGTTATAGGGCATACAGTGAGTGCAATGCCTGCCTACCAAAAATTTCGAGACACTCCAATGCCCCTTGGAAGTGACATGGAGGTAAGAGGGCCTTAACTAAACCATTTTTTCCATTTATAGCAACTGAGTCTCCTGTACACTGTTGGCCAAGCAGTGAATGGAAGGCTTTCCAAAAATTATGAGGAACTGCAATGTCCCTTGAAACAGACGTGGATTACAGCGTACTAAAAACCTTCTACCCATTATTGGGGAGTGGGTCTCCCTTAGTTTTCGCCTTAGCATTGAAACGCAAAAGCTGACTAAAATTAGGAGGAAATGCAATGCCCGTTGGAAGAGTCGTGGAGGTTAGAGGTAATTAAAAACAACATTTCAATGCCCCTTGGTGTTATGATCTGCTACAAGCACTAAGGAAAGAAAGGAGATCTGTCCCTACAATAGAACTAAGCTAGATCCCTACGATGTAACGGGGAACCTGATCTTGCGATCAGACCCGCTAAAGTCCTCGGCTAGTCTGTACGAAGACCTATAGATGGAAGGGAGGGATCCCTACAAGAACTAGGGACTGGGATAAAGTTGGACACCTCCTAGCAGAGATTGTAGCAGTAAAAGACAAACACACAACATAGAACATAAAGGTCCGAAGACATAGCTAAACTGACTGAGAAAGGTAACTAAGCACCAGGCTAGCTAAAGAGTAGAAATTACAATGAAGTCCAGCAAGGCCAGGAGGGTGGAGCAGGATTAAATAGGCAAAAAGGTCATGTGACCAGCAAGAAAGAAAAAACCTAACAGGAGAGTTCTAACAGTACCCCCTCTTCTATGAGGATCCTCCGGATCCCCTAGGCCCAGGCTTATCAGGAAACCTCTTGTGAAATGCTCTGACAAGTCTGGAAGCAGAAACATCATCTGCCCTCACCCATGAGTTATCCTCGGGTCCGAAACCCTTCCAAGCGACGAGATACTGCAAACTCCCTCTATACCGTCTAGAATTTAGGATGCGGGAAATTTCGTATTCCCCATCCTCCACCACCGGAGGAACAGTGGCGGAGGTGTCTCCATCCGACACATAAGCTCTTTTCAACAGAGAAACATGAAACACCGGATTAATCTTCCAGGAGGTAGGAACCTCCAACCTAACAGCAGATTGGTTAACTACCTGAAGCATCTTAAAGGGCCCTACAAACTTGGGACCCAAATTTTTAGAAGGAATCCTCAACCGCAGATTCTTAGAGGACAACCAAACCATGTCACCAATAGCAAACAAAACCTCTTGCCGTTTCCTATCAAAGTACCTATTAGATTTTTTGTTAGCCTCCTGAAGATTACCACGCACATCCGTCCAAACTCTCTCCAAATCACCGGAAAAACTCTCCTCCTCAGGCACAGCCGATACCAATTTGGAGAATGACCCAAAAGACGGATGTCTCCCAGAACAACAAAAAAAAGGCGAACAACCAGCAGAAGAGGATGTATGGTTGTTAAGAGCAAACTTAGCAAGTGGCAGAAACTCAGACCACCCCTCTTGAATGTCTGCCGCAAAACAACGCAAGAACTGCTCAACATCCTGATTCTTCCTTTCTTTCTGGCCATTAGACTCAGGATGATATCCGGATGAAAACGACAAATGGACTCCCAACCTGTCACACAAAGCACGCCAAAAACGAGCCACAAACTGAGGTCCCCTATCCGAAACAATGTCAGTAGGAACGCCATGTAGTCTGACAATTTCCTTGACAAAGGCCTTAGCGTGTGTCTTAGCGCAGGGCAGTTTGATGAAAGGAACCAAGTGACACATCTTGCTAAAACGGTCCACGACCACCCAGATGACTGTGAAACCCTCAGAGGGGGGAAGGTCAGTAATAAAGTCCATAGCCAGATGTGTCCAAGGTGCACTAGAAACCTCCAGAGGGCAAAGCAACCTCGCTGCAGTAGTATGTGAAGTCTTAGATCTAGCACACACCGTACATTGATGCACCCACTTAATGACTTCCTTCTGCCATCCAGGGCACCAAAAACTGCGACCCACAACTCTCTTGGTCTCAGAAATTCCTGGATGACCTGCCAACCGAGACTCATGACACTCAACAAACAAATTTCTCCTAAAGGTCCTAGGCACAAACAACCTCCCATGGGGAGTGTTAGATGGGGCATTCTCCTGTGCTTTAAGAATCTCATCTTCCAAAACGGAGTCCAATGCAGCAATCACAACACCTTCTTGAAAAATGCTCCCCTCCTCCTCAGCACCGACCATGGGAGAAAAGCAGCGAGACAAAGCATCAGCTTTAACATTCTTGGTACCCGGGATGTAAGTAACGGAAAAATTAAACCGCGAGAAAAAAAGTGCCCACCTAGCCTGACGGCATTCAAGCGCTTGGCAGCATCAAGATAGATCAGATTTTTATGATCAGTGAAAACCTGAATGGGAAATTCAGCACCTTCCAAGAGATGACGCCAGTGTTCAAATGCGAGTTTAATAGCCAGCAATTCCCGATTACCAATATCGTAATTAAGTTCAGTCTCAGAAAATTTTTTTGAAAAAAAAGCACAGGGATGTACTCCATCCTTTTTTTTCTGAGACAACACCGCACCGACCCCCACCGAAGAAGCATCAACCTCAACCAAAACGGCTTAGTCACATCAGGCTGCATAAGGATGGGAGCAGAGCTGAACCTCTCCTTTAGAAACACAAAGGCTTCAATGGCCTCAGTAGTCCACTGAACCGCATTAGCACCTTTCCTGGTGAGATCGGTCAGTGGTTTGACAATAATAGAAAATTTTTTAATGAATTTTCTGTAATAATTGGCGAAACCCAAAAACCTCTGTATCGATTTCAAACCAATAGGCCTAGGCCATTCCTGAACCGCCTGAACCTTCACAGGGTCCATCTCAAAGCCCTCGCTGGAGATAATGTAGCCCAAAAAACTAATTCTCTGTACAGCGAACTCACATTTCTCCAGCTTAGCAAAAAGCGAATTGTCAATTAATAACTGTAATACCTCACGTACGCTCCGCCAATGAGACTCCAGATCCGGTGAATAAATCAAAATGTCATCCAAATACACAACCACATTTTTGCCGATCAAAGTTCTAAGGATGTCATTAATAAGATTCTGAAAAAATGCTGGAGCATTGGTAAGACCAAAAGGCATAACCAGATTCTCAAAATGACCCACAGGAGTGTTAAAAGCAGTCTTCCATTCATCACCCTCCTTCATGCGCAACAAATTGTATGCCTCCGGGATATCAATTTTAGAGAACCACTTGGCCCGCACTAACTGGTTAAACAAATCAGGAATCAATGGCAGTGGGTAAGGATTGCGTACAGTAATTTTATTAATCTCATGAAAATCCAGACAAGGACGTAAACCTCCGTCCTTTTTTTTAACAAAATAAAGTCCAACAGCCACAGGAGACTTGGAAGGCCTAATGAGACCAGCGGCCAAGCTTGTCTGTATGTATTCCTCCAAAGCCTTTCTCTCAGGAATAGTAAGATTAAATAAACGACTTTTAGGAAGAGTCGCTCCAGGGACAAATTCAATGGTACAATCGTAGTCTCTATGGGGAGGCAAAATTTGTGACTCCTCCTCAGAAAAAACTCTCCAAAAATCCTGAATAGGTACAGGTAATTCCCCTTTTTCCACTGCAGCAATACGTCCGTTACAACACTTGTCATAACACTTAGGGCTCCAGGACTTAATTTCATTGGTAGACCAATCCAGTACAGGATTGTGCAATTTTAACCAGGGTAACCCCAAAATTACTGGAGAAGGCAAATTATTTAATACTACCAAATCCAAATTTTCTTGGTGAATACCATTAATAGTGAGGGGAAATTCACAGACCTTGTGAGTAACACTCTTCAAGGGGGAGCTATCGACAGATACCACAGCAATAGGGGATGACAAAGGTTTGGGTTTTAATTTAAGTTTTTCCAAGAATCCCCCATCAATCACATTCAGAGTAGAACCACAATCCACAAATATCCGAAATTCAATTAATTCTTCCTGAGCAGCAGTAGTAGCAGAAAGAAATACCCCCTTAGTATTTAAACAGGCAATACGGGCGTAACTGACCTTTTTTTTTTCTTTGTTCATACGAAGCACACAGTTCTTAATAAAATTGTCAGATTTCCCGCAATAAAAGCACAAACCTTCAGAAGATCTGCGGTCTTTTTCCTGAGAGCAGGGTGGCATCGCCCCAATCACCATCGGCTCTCCAATGTCAGTACAGACCCTCTCAAGACTAGGAGCTGACATGGCAGAGGGCTTACTCTCATTAACCCTTGCACGCAGTCTCCTGTCCACCCGTATAGCTAATTACATTGCCTCCTGCAAGTTTCCAGGTGTGGGATAAGCAATCAGCAAATCCTTGACCCTTTCACCTAGCCCTGCAAGAAACAAACTTTTCAAAGCTGAATCGTTCCACCCCACCTGGGCAGTCCACCGACGGAAGTGAGAACAATATTTTTCCACATTACCTGATCCCTGCCTCAAACGTCTCAATTCAGTCTCAGCTGATGAGACACGATCAGGATCATCATACAACAAACCAAAAGCAGAGAAAAAACTATCCACTGATCTAAAGCATGGATCACTAGGTTGGAGAGAAAAGGCCCATCCCTGAGGTTCTTTGCGCAAAAGTGACATTATGAACTCTATGCGCTGTGATTCATCACCAGAGGATCTGGGTCTCAAACGAAAATACAACAAACAAGCATTTTTAAAGGAAAAAAACTCTTACTAATCACCAAAAAATAAATCAGGCAAACGTACCTTTGGCTCCACAAAATGTGCTCCAGAACAGCTACTCACGTGTTGTTGGAGCTCGGCCACCTCCAGAGAGAGTCCCTGCAGGCGTTGAGCCAAATCCTGAACCGACACCATGATGGAAACTGGAGGTCTTTCCTTAGAGATATTTTTGGGCTGGACTTACTGTTATGATCTGCTACAAGCACTAAGGAAAGAAAGGAGATCTGTCCCTACAATAGAACTAAGCTAGATCCCTACGATGTAACGGGGAACCAGATCCTGCAATCAGACCCGCTAAAGTCCTCGGCTAGTCTGTACGAAGACCTATAGATGCAAGGGAGGGATCCCTACAAGAACTAGGCATTGGGATAAAGTTGGACACCTCCTAGCAGAGATTGTAGCAGTAAAAGACAAACACACAACATAGAAAATAAAGGTCCGAAGACCTAGCTAAACTGACTGAGAAAGGTAACTAAGCACCAGGCTAGCTAAAGAGTAGAAATTACAATGAAGTCCAGCAAGGCCAGGAGGGCGGAGCAGGATTAAATAGGCAAAAAAGATCATGTGACCAGCAAGATAGAAAAAACCTAACAGGAGAGTTCTAACACTTGGAAGAGACGTGGAGGTCACAGTAACTTAACAAGATGGTTTGAATGCCCCTCGGAAGAGACGTGGAGGTCACAGTAGCTTAACAAGACGGTTTTAATGCCCTTTACAAGAGCCATACAGTACAGCATCTTAAAAATATTATTCCCATTATTGGGGAGTGGTCTCCTATAGTCTTTGCTTATGCTTTCCAAGCAAAAGCTGCCAAAAATTAGGACGGAGGAACTTGCAATACCATTACAAGAGCCATGCAGTACAGCATATTACAAACATTAATCCCATTATTGGGAAGTGGGTCTCCCATAGTCTTTGCTTATGCCTTCCAAGCAAAAGTTGCCAAAAATTAGGACGGAGGAACTTGCAATACCCTTACAAGAGCCATGCAGTACAGCATATTACAAACATTATTCCCATTATTGGGAAGTGGTTCTCCCATAGTCTTTGCTTATGCCTTCCAAGCAAAAGCTGCCAAAAATTAGGACAGAGGAACTTTCAATACCCTTACAAGAGCCATGCAGTACAGCATATTACAAACATTATTCCCATTATTGGGAAGTCGGTCTCCCATAATCTTTGCTCATGCCTTCCAAGCAAAAGCTGCCAAAAATAAGGACGGAGGAACTTTCAATAAAGGCAACACGGACTATGGTCACCCTGGTGGTATAGTGGTGGTGGAGGCTGAGGATAAGAAGAAGAGCATAAAACAGCCGAAATGAGGAAGCGTATACCCATGTGGGTGTGAAGTGGTGCATGGGAATACACCTCCCTAAATTACACAGTGGATTTGACTTTATGTTACTCTGCTGTCATTTGGTGGTGATGAGAAGTCTGGCCCAATCCAGCCCTTGTTCATTTTGATAAGGGTCAGCTTGTCAGCATTGTAAGTAGACAGGCGAGTGCGCTTATCAGTTATAATTCCCCCAGCGGCATTAAAAACACTCTCCGATAACACGCTAGCGGTAGGGCAGGCCAGGACTAGAGATGAGCGTTGTTCTACTCGAACTGTTTGCCAATCTCAAATTTGAGCTGTTTTGGGCGGTGTTCGAGCCGTTCGGCGAACACGAACGATTTGAGAAAAATTCGGCTGTTCGAGGTTATGTTCGATAACTGTTCGTGCACCAAAATCATAACTGGATTTTTTCTCAGTAATGATGAAAATTAATGTTAATACGCAGTTTGAATGTACAGCGGGGTGGGGGGAGGGGCAGGGGATGGATCTCTGCAGGAATAATGAAGATCTCCATTTTTTTTTCTCTTTCCCGCATTTACAGTGGGGAGGTGCATTCTGTCAGCCTATCAGCAGCGCACACACGGAGCGAAATGCTTTTTTTCACACAAGCAAGGGCATGTGTCATTGGCAGTGTATGTCACATGTCCTTGCCCTATAAGACCAAGCCATTTTCCCCGTCGCCACCATTTTCTCACTGCTGCAGCTGCGTGTTAGACGGCACCGCTGTTGCTGTGTGCACTATACCTTGTTAATTTCAAGCCAATTTTCGCACAAATCTACAGATAGCTTGGGAGTAGGGAATAGTTGTGATTGCAGTCCTTTTAAGGACTAGGTTACAGCATTTCCTACGACTTTTATCAGGCAGCTCTGTGCTCTTAAATAGATAGGTTGTGGGAGTAAAGACTAATTGTAATTGGAGTCCTTTTCAGGACTAGGTTACATCAGTTCCTATCAGTTTTTGCCAGGCAGGTCTGTGCCAGTGCTGTGCAAGTTTTTTTCACAGCACTTCGCTGAATCTAGCAAAGCTAATCCTTTTTGGCCTATTGCAGAGTGTGTTAGTCAGTGGAGTAGCCTATCTGTGTTGCAAGATATACCACCTGTGTATAGAATACCAATTTTTATACTGCACCTAGTGAAGTAAAATCTTTTGGGCATAGCATCATTCTATTAGTCCATCTATACTGACCTCCATCAGGTTGCAAATTGAATATAATTTCTTTCTGCATCTAGCTCTGAAAAAATATTTGGCCTTCTAGCAGTGTGTGGGACTTTCTCTATTAGTCCATCTATACTGACCTCCATCAGGTTGCAAACTGAATATATTTTTTTCTGCATCTACCTTTGAAAAAATATTGGGCTTGTAGCTGTGTGTGGGACTTGTTCTATTAATCCATCTATACAGACCTCCATCAGGTTGCAAACTGAATATAATTTTTTTCTGCATCTACCTCTGAAAAAATATTTGGGCTTCTAGCTGTGTGTGATACTTGTTCTATTACTCCATCTATACTGACCTCCATCAGGTTGCAAATTGAATATAATTTTTTCTGCATCTAGCTCTGAAAAAATATTGGGCTTCTAGCTGTGTGCGGAACTTGTTCTATTAGTCCATCTATACTGACCTCCATCAGGTTGCAAACTGAATATATTTTTTTCTGCATCTACCTCTGAAAAAATATTGGGCTTCTAGCTGTGTGTGGGACTTGTTCTATTAATCCATCTATACAGACCTCCATCAGGTTGCAAACTGAATATAATTTTTTTCTGCATCTAGCTCTGAAAAAATATTTGGCCTTCTAGCAGTGTGTGGGACTTTCTCTATTAGTCCATCTATACTGACCTCCATCAGGTTGCAAATTAAAAATAATTTTTATCTGCATCTAGCTCTGAAAAAATATTTGGGCTTCTAGCTGTGTGTGGGACTTGTTCTATTACTCCATCTATACTGACCTCCATCAGGTTGCAAATTGAATATAATTTTTTTCTGCATCTAGCTCTGAAAAAATATTGGGCTTCTAGCTGTGTGTGGGACTTGTTGTATTAGTCCATCTATACTGACCTTCATCAGGTTGCAAACTGAATATATTTTTTTCTGCATCTACCTCTGAAAAAATATTGGGCTTCTAGCTGTGTGTGGGACTTGTTGTATTAGTCCATCTATACTGACCTCCATCAGGTTGCAAACTGAATATAATTTTTTTCTGCATCTAGCTCTGAAAAAATATTTGGCCTTCTAGCAGTGTGTGGGACTTTCTCTATTAGTCCATCTACACTGACCTCCATCAGGTTGCAAACTGAATATAATTTTTTTCTGCACCTAGCTCTGAAAAAATATTTGGCCTTCAAGCAGTGTGTGGGACTTTCTCTATTAGTCCATCTATACTGACCTCCATCAGGTTGCAAACTGAATATAATTTTTTTCTGCATCTAGCTGTGAAAAAATATTTGGCCTTCTAGCAGTGTGTGGGACTTTCTCTATTACTCCATCTATACTGACCTCCATCAGGTTGCAAATTAAAAATAATTTTTATCTGCATCTAGCTCTGAAAAAATATTTGGGCTTCTAGCTGTGTGTGGGACTTGTTCTATTGCTCCATCTATACTGACCTCCATCAGATTGCAAATTGAATATAATTTTTTTCTGCATCTAGCTCTGAAAAAATATTGGGCTTCTAGCTGTGTGTGGGACTTGTTGTATTAGTCCATCTATACTGACCTCCATCAGGTTGCAAACTGAATATATTTTTTCTGCATCTACCTCTGAAAAAATATTGGGCTTCTAGCTGTGTGTGGGACTTGTTGTATTAGTCCATCTATACTGACCTCCATCAGGTTGCAAACTGAACATATTTTTTTCTGCATCTACCTCTGAAAGAATATTGGGCTTCTAGCTGTGTGTGGGACTTGTTCTATTAATCCATCTATACAGACCTCCATCAGGTTGCAAACTGAATATAATTTTTTTCTGCATCTAGCGCTGAAAAAATATTTGGCCTTCTAGCAGTGTGTGGGACTTTCTCTATTAGTCCATCTATACTGACCTCCATCAGGTTGCAAACTGAATATAATTTTTTTCTGCATCTAGCTCTGAAAAAATATTTGGCCTTCTTGCAGTGTGTGGGACTTTCTCTATTAGTCCATCTATACTGACCTCCATCAGGTTGCAAACTGAATATATTTTTTTCTGCATCTAGCTCTGAAAAAATATTTGGCCTTCTAGCAGTGTGTGGGACTTTCTCTATTAGTCCATCTATACTGACCTTCACCAGGTTGCAAATTAAAAATAATTTTTATCTGCATCTAGCTCTGAAAAAATATTTGGCCTTCTAGCTGTGTGTGGGAATTGTTCTATTACTCCATCTATACTGACCTCCATCAGGTTGCAAATTGAATATAATTTTTTTCTGCATCTAGCTCTGAAAAAATATTGGGCTTCTAGCTGTGTGTGGGACTTGTTGTATTAGTCCATCTATACTGACCTCCATCAGGTTGCAAACTGAATATATTTTTTTCTGCATCTACCTCTGAAAAAATATTGGGCTTCTAGCTGTGTGTGGGACTTGTTCTATTAATCCATCTATACAGACCTCCATCAGGTTGCAAACTGAATATAATTTTTTTCTGCATCTAGCTCTGAAAAAATATTTGGCCTTCTAGCAGTGTGTGGGACTTTCTCTATTAGTCCATCTATACTGACCTCCATCAGGTTGCAAATTAAAAATAATTTTTATCTGCATCTAGCTCTGAAAAAATATTTGGGCTTCTAGCTGTGTGTGGGACTTGTTCTATTACTCCATCTATACTGACCTCCATCAGGTTGCAAATTGAATATAATTTTTTTCTGCATCTAGCTCTGAAAAAATATTGGGCTTCTAGCTGTGTGTGGGACTTGTTGTATTAGTCCATCTATACTGACCTCCATCAGGTTGCAAACTGAATATATTTTTTTCTGCATCTACCTCTGAAAAAATATTGGGCTTCTAGCTGTGTGTGGGACTTGTTGTATTAGTCCATCTATACTGACCTCCATCAGGTTGCAAACTGAATATAATTTTTTTCTGCATCTAGCTCTGAAAAAATATTTGGCCTTCTAGCAGTGTGTGGGACTTTCTCTATTAGTCCATCTACACTGACCTCCATCAGGTTGCAAACTGAATATAATTTTTTTCTGCATCTAGCTCTGAAAAAATATTTGGCCTTCAAGCAGTGTGTGGGACTTTCTCTATTAGTCCATCTATACTGACCTCCATCAGGTTGCAAACTGAATATAATTTTTTTCTGCATCTAGCTGTGAAAAAATATTTGGCCTTCTAGCAGTGTGTGGGACTTTCTCTATTACTCCATCTATACTGACCTCCATCAGGTTGCAAATTAAAAATAATTTTTATCTGCATCTAGCTCTGAAAAAATATTTGGGCTTCTAGCTGTGTGTGGGACTTGTTCTATTGCTCCATCTATACTGACCTCCATCAGATTGCAAATTGAATATAATTTTTTTCTGCATCTAGCTCTGAAAAAATATTGGGCTTCTAGCTGTGTGTGGGACTTGTTGTATTAGTCCATCTATACTGACCTCCATCAGGTTGCAAACTGAATATATTTTTTCTGCATCTACCTCTGAAAAAATATTGGGCTTCTAGCTGTGTGTGGGACTTGTTCTATTAATCCATCTATACAGACCTCCATCAGGTTGCAAACTGAATATAATTTTTTTCTGCATCTAGCTCTGAAAAAATATTTGGCCTTCTAGCAGTGTGTGGGACTTTCTCTATTAGTCCATCTATACTGACCTCCATCAGGTTGCAAACTGAATATAATTTTTTTCTGCATCTAGCTCTGAAAAAATATTTGGCCTTCTAGCAATGTGTGGGACTTTCTCTATTAGTCCATCTATTCTGACCTCCATCAGGTTGCAAACTGAATATAATTTTTTTCTGCATCTAGCTCTGAAAAAATATTTGGCCTTCTAGCAGTGTGTGGGACTTTCTCTATTAGTCCATCTATACTGACCTCCATCAGGTTGCAAATTAAAAATAATTTTTATCTGCATCTAGCTCTGAAAAAATATTTGGGCTTCTAGCTGTGTGTGGGACTTGTTCTATTACTCCATCTATACTGACCTCCATCAGGTTGCAAACTGAATGTAATTTTTTTCTGCATCTAGCGCTGAAAAAATATTTGGCCTTCTAGCAGTGTGTGGGACTTTCTCTATTAGTCCATCTATACTGACCTCCATCAGGTTGCAAACTGAATATAATTTTTTTCTGCATCTAGCTCTGAAAAAATATTTGGCCTTCTTGCAGTGTGTGGGACTTTCTCTATTAGTCCATCTATACTGACCTCCATCAGGTTGCAAACTGAATATAATTTTTTTCTGCATCTAGCTCTGAAAAAATATTTGGCCTTCTAGCAGTGTGTGGGACTTTCTCTATTACTCCATCTATACTGACCTCCATCAGGTTGCAAATTAAAAATAATTTTTATCTGCATCTAGCTCTGAAAAAATATTTGGGCTTCTAGCTGTGTGTGGGACTTGTTCTATTGCTCCATCTATACTGACCTCCATCAGATTGCAAATTGAATATAATTTTTTTCTGCATCTAGCTCTGAAAAAATATTGGGCTTCTAGCTGTGTGTGGGACTTGTTGTATTAGTCCATCTATACTGACCTCCATCAGGTTGCAAACTGAATATATTTTTTCTGCATCTACCTCTGAAAAAATATTGGGCTTCTAGCTGTGTGTGGGACTTGTTCTATTAATCCATCTATACAGACCTCCATCAGGTTGCAAACTGAATATAATTTTTTTCTGCATCTAGCTCTGAAAAAATATTTGGCCTTCTAGCAGTGTGTGGGACTTTCTCTATTAGTCCATCTATACTGACCTCCATCAGGTTGCAAACTGAATATAATTTTTTTCTGCATCTAGCTCTGAAAAAATATTTGGCCTTCTAGCAATGTGTGGGACTTTCTCTATTAGTCCATCTATTCTGACCTCCATCAGGTTGCAAACTGAATATAATTTTTTTCTGCATCTAGCTCTGAAAAAATATTTGGCCTTCTAGCAGTGTGTGTGACTTTCTCTATTAGTCCATCTATACTGACCTCCATCAGGTTGCAAATTAAAAATAATTTTTATCTGCATCTAGCTCTGAAAAAATATTTGGGCTTCTAGCTGTGTGTGGGACTTGTTCTATTACTCCATCTATAATGACCTCCATCAGGTTGCAAATTGAATATAATTTTTTTCTGCATCTAGCTCTGAAAAAATATTGGGCTTCTAGCTGTGTGTGGGACTTGTTGTATTAGTCCATCTATACTGACCTCCATCAGGTTGCAAACTGAATATATTTTTTTCTGCATCTACCTCTGAAAGAATATTGGGCTTCTAGCTGTGTGTGGGACTTGTTCTATTAATCCATCTATACAGACCTCCATCAGGTTGCAAACTGAATATAATTTTTTTCTGCATCTAGCGCTGAAAAAATATTTGGCCTTCTAGCAGTGTGTGGAACTTTCTCTATTAGTCCATCTATACTGACCTCCATCAGGTTGAAAACTGAATATAATTTTTTTCTGCATCTAGCTCTGAAAAAATATTTGGCCTTCTAGCAGTGTGTGGGACTTGTTCTATTACTCCATCTATACTGACCTCCATCAGGTTGCAAATTGAATATAATTTTTTTCTGCATCTAGCTCTGAAAAAATATTGGGCTTCTAGCTGTGTGTGGGACTTGTTGTATTAGTCCATCTATACTGACCTCCATCAGGTTGCAAACTGAATATATTTTTTTCTGCATCTACCTCTGAAAAAATATTGGGCTTCTAGCTGTGTGTGGGACTTGTTGTATTAGTCCATCTATACTGACCTCCATCAGGTTGCAAACTGAATATAATTTTTTTCTGCATCTAGCTCTGAAAAAATATTTGGCCTTCTAGCAGTGTGTGGGACTTTCTCTATTAGTCCATCTACACTGACCTCCATCAGGTTGCAAATTGAATATAATTTTTTTCTGCATCTAGCTCTGAAAAAATATTTGGCCTTCAAGCAGTGTGTGGGACTTGTTCTATTGCTCCATCTATACTGACCTCCATCAGATTGCAAATTGAATATAATTTTTTTCTGCATCTAGCTCTGAAAAAATATTGGGCTTCTAGCTGTGTGTGGGACTTGTTGTATTAGTCCATCTATACAGACCTCCATCAGGTTGCAAACTGAATATAATTTTTTTCTGCATCTAGCTCTGAAAAAATATTTGGCCTTCTAGCAGTGTGTGGGACTTTATCTATTAGTCCATCTATACTGACCTCCATCAGGTTGCAAACTGAATATAATTTTTTTCTGCATCTAGCTGTGAAAAAATATTTGGCCTTCTAGCAGTGTGTGGGACTTTCTCTATTACTCCATCTATACTGACCTCCATCAGGTTGCAAATTAAAAATAATTTTTATCTGCATCTAGCTCTGAAAAAATATTTTGGCTTCTAGCTGTGTGTGGGACTTGTTGTATTAGTCCATCTATACTGACCTCCATCAGGTTGCAAACTGAATATATTTTTTCTGCATCTACCTCTGAAAAAAATATTGGGCTTCTAGCTGTGTGTGGGACTTGTTCTATTAATCCATCTATACAGACCTCCATCAGGTTGCAAACTGAATATAATTTTTTTCTGCATCTAGCTCTGAAAAAATATTTGGCCTTCTAGCAGTGTGTGGGACTTTCTCTATTAGTCCATCTATGCTGACCTCCATCAGGTTGCAAACTGAATATAATTTATTTCTGCATCTAGCTCTGAAAAAATATTTGGCCTTCTAGCAATGTGTGGGACTTTCTCTATTAGTCCATCTATTCTGACCTCCATCAGGTTGCAAACTGAATATAATTTTTTTCTGCATCTAGCTCTGAAAAAATATTTGGCCTTCTAGCAGTGTGTGGGACTTTCTCTATTAGTCCATCTATACTGACCTCCATCAGGTTGCAAATTAAAAATAATTTTTATCTGCATCTAGCTCTGAAAAAATATTTGGGCTTCTAGCTGTGTGTGGGACTTGTTCTATTACTCCATCTATACTGACCTCCATCAGGTTGCAAATTGAATATTATTTTTTTCTGCATCTAGCTCTGAAAAAATATTGGGCTTCTAGCTGTGTGTGGGACTTGTTGTATTAGTCCATCTATACTGACCTCCATCAGGTTGCAAACTGAATATATTTTTTTCTGCATCTACCTCTGAAAGAATATTGGGCTTCTAGCTGTGTGTGGGACTTGTTCTATTAATCCATCTATACTGACCTCCATCAGGTTGCAAACTGAATATAATTTTTTTCTGCATCTAGCGCTGAAAAAATATTTGGCCTTCTAGCAGTGTGTGGGACTTTATCTATTAGTCCATCTATACTGACCTCCATCAGGTTGCAAACTGAATATAATTTTTTTCTGCATCTAGCTCTGAAAAAATATTTGGCCTTCTTGCAGTGTGTGGGACTTTCTCTATTAGTCCATCTATACTGACCTCCATCAGGTTGCAAACTGAATATAATTTTTTTCTGCATCTAGCTCTGAAAAAATATTTGGCCTTCTAGCAGTGTGTGGGACTTTCTCTATTAGTCCATCTATACTGACCTTCATCAGGTTGCAAATTAAAAATAATTTTTATCTGCATCTAGCTCTGAAAAAATATTTGGCCTTCTAGCTGTGTGTGGGACTTGTTCTATTACTCCATCTATACTGACCTCCATCAGGTTGCAAATTGAATATAATTTTTTTCTGCATCTAGCTCTGAAAAAATATTGGGCTTCTAGCTGTGTGTGGGACTTGTTGTATTAGTCCATCTATACTGACCTCCATCAGGTTGCAAACTGAATATATTTTTTTCTGCATCTACCTCTGAAAAAATATTGGGCTTCTAGCTGTGTGTGGGACTTGTTCTATTAATCCATCTATACAGACCTCCATCAGGTTGCAAACTGAATATAATTTTTTTCTGCATCTAGCTCTGAAAAAATATTTGGCCTTCTAGCAGTGTGTGGGACTTTCTCTATTAGTCCATCTATACTGACCTCCATCAGGTTGCAAATTAAAAATAATTTTTATCTGCATCTAGCTCTTAAAAAATATTTGGGCTTCTAGCTGTGTGTGGGACTTGTTCTATTACTCCATCTATACTGACCTCCATCAGGTTGCAAATTGAATATAATTTTTTTCTGCATCTAGCTCTGAAAAAATATTGGGCTTCTAGCTGTGTGTGGGACTTGTTGTATTAGTCCATCTAAACTGACCTCCATCAGGTTGCAAACTGAATATATTTTTTTCTGCATCTACCTCTGAAAAAATATTGGGCTTCTAGCTGTGTGTGGGACTTGTTGTACTAGTCCATCTATACTGACCTCCATCAGGTTGCAAACTGAATATAATTTTTTTCTGCATCTAGCTCTGAAAAAATATTTGGCCTTCTAGCAGTGTGTGGGACTTTATCTATTAGTCCATCTACACTGACCTCCATCAGGTTGCAAACTGAATATAATTTTTTTCTGCATCTAGCTCTAAAAAAATATTTGGCCTTCAAGCAGTGTGTGGGACTTTCTCTATTAGTCCATCTATACTGACCTCCATCAGGTTGCAAACTGAATATAATTTTTTTCTTCATCTAGCTGTGAAAAAATATTTGGCCTTCTAGCAGTGTGTGGGACTTTCTCTATTACTCCATCTATACTGACCTCCATCAGGTTGCAAATTAAAAATAATTTTTATCTGCATCTAGCTCTGAAAAAATATTTGGGCTTCTAGCTGTGTGTGGGACTTGTTCTATTGCTCCATCTATACTGACCTCCATCAGATTGCAAATTGAATATAATTTTTTTCTGCATCTAGCTCTGAAAAAATATTGGGCTTCTAGCTGTGTGTGGGACTTGTTGTATTAGTCCATCTATACTGACCTCCATCAGGTTGCAAACTGAATATATTTTTTCTGCATCTACCTCTGAAAAAATATTGGGCTTCTAGCTGTGTGTGGGACTTGTTCTATTAATCCATCTATACAGACCTCCATCAGGTTGCAAACTGAATATAATTTTTTTCTGCATCTAGCTCTGAAAAAATATTTGGCCTTCTAGCAGTGTGTGGGACTTTCTCTATTAGTCCATCTATACTGACCTCCATCAGGTTGCAAACTGAATATAATTTTTTTCTGCATCTAGCTCTGAAAAAATATTTGGCCTTCTAGCAATGTGTGGGACTTTCTCTATTAGTCCATCTATTCTGACCTCCATCAGGTTGCAAACTGAATATAATTTTTTTCTGCATCTAGCTCTGAAAAAATATTTGGCCTTCTAGCAGTGTGTGGGACTTTCTCTATTAGTCCATCTATACTGACCTCCATCAGGTTGCAAATTAAAAATAATTTTTATCTGCATCTAGCTCTGAAAAAATATTTGGGCTTCTAGCTGTGTGTGGGACTTTTTCTATTACTCCATCTATACTGACCTCCATCAGGTTGCAAATTGAATATAATTTTTTTCTCCATCTAGCTCTGAAAAAATATTGGGCTTCTAGCTGTGTGTGGGACTTGTTGTATTAGTCCATCTATACTGACCTCCATCAGGTTGCAAACTGAATATATTTTTTTCTGCATCTACCTCTGAAAAAATATTGGGCTTCTAGCTGTGTGTGGGACTTGTTGTATTAGTCCATCTATACTGACCTCCATCAGGTTGCAAACTGAATATAATTTTTTTCTGCATCTAGCTCTGAAAAAATATTTGGCCTTCTAGCAGTGTGTGGGACTTTCTCTATTAGTCCATCTACACTGACCTCCATCAGGATGCAAACTGAATATAATTTTTTTCTGCATCTAGCTCTGAAAAAATATTTGGCCTTCAAGCAGTGTGTGGGACTTTCTCTATTAGTCCATCTATACTGACCTCCATCAGGTTGCAAACTGAATATAATTTTTTTCTGCATCTAGCTGTGAAAAAATATTTGGCCTTCTAGCAGTGTGTGGGACTTTCTCTATTACTCCATCTATACTGACCTCCATCAGGTTGCAAATTAAAAATAATTTTTATCTGCATCTAGCTCTGAAAAAATATTTGGGCTTCTAGCTGTGTGTGGGACTTGTTCTATTGCTCCATCTATACTGACCTCCATCAGATTGCAAATTGAATATAATTTTTTTCTGCATCTAGCTCTGAAAAAATATTGGGCTTCTAGCTGTGTGTGGGACTTGTTGTATTAGTCCATCTATACTGACCTCCATCAGGTTGCAAACTGAATATATTTTTTCTGCATCTACCTCTGAAAAAATATTGGGCTTCTAGCTGTGTGTGGGACTTGTTCTATTAATCCATCTATACAGACCTCCATCAGGTTGCAAACTGAATATAATTTTTTTCTGCATCTAGCTCTGAAAAAATATTTGGCCTTCTAGCAGTGTGTGGGACTTTCTCTATTAGTCCATCTATACTGACCTCCATCAGGTTGCAAACTGAATATAATTTTTTTCTGCATCTAGCTCTGAAAAAATATTTGGCCTTCTAGCAATGTGTGGGACTTTCTCTATTAGTCCATCTATTCTGACCTCCATCAGGTTGCAAACTGAATATAATTTTTTTCTGCATCTAGCTCTGAAAAAATATTTGGCCTTCTAGCAGTGTGTGGGACTTTCTCTATTAGTCCATCTATACTGACCTCCATCAGGTTGCAAATTAAAAATAATTTTTATCTGCATCTAGCTCTGAAAAAATATTTGGGCTTCTAGCTGTGTGTGGGACTTGTTCTATTACTCCATCTATAATGACCTCCATCAGGTTGCAAATTGAATATAATTTTTTTCTGCATCTAGCTCTGAAAAAATATTGGGCTTCTAGCTGTGTGTGGGTCTTGTTGTATTAGTCCATCTATACTGACCTCCATCAGGTTGCAAACTGAATATATTTTTTTCTGCATCTACCTCTGAAAGAATATTGGGCTTCTAGCTGTGTGTGGGACTTGTTCTATTAATCCATCTATACTGACCTCCATCAGGTTGCAAACTGAATATAATTTTTTTCTGCATCTAGCGCTGAAAAAATATTTGGCCTTCTAGCAGTGTGTGGGACTATCTCTATTAGTCCATCTATACTGACCTCCATCAGGTTGCAAACTGAATATAATTTTTTTCTGCATCTAGCTCTGAAAAAATATTTGGCCTTCTGGCAGTGTGTGGGACTTTCTCTATTAGTCCATCTATACTGACCTCCATCAGGTTGCAAACTGAATATAATTTTTTTCTGCATCTAGCTCTGAAAAAATATTTGGCCTTCTAGCAGTGTGTGGGACTTTCTCTATTAGTCCATCTATACTGACCTTCATCAGGTTGCAAATTAAAAATAATTTTTATCTGCATCTAGCTCTGAAAAAATATTTGGCCTTCTAGCTGTGTGTGGGACTTGTTCTATTACTCCATCTATACTGACCTCAATCAGGTTGCAAATTGAATATAATTTTTTTCTGCATCTAGCTCTGAAAAAATATTGGGCTTCTAGCTGTGTGTGGGACTTGTTGTATTAGTCCATCTATACTGACCTCCATCAGGTTGCAAACTGAATATATTTTTTTCTGCATCTACCTCTGAAAAAATATTGGGCTTCTAGCTGTGTGTGGGACTTGTTGTATTAGTCCATCTATACTGACCTCCATCAGGTTGCAAACTGAATATAATTTTTTTCTGCATCTAGCTCTGAAAAAATATTTGGCCTTCTAGCAGTGTGTGGGACTTTCTCTATTAGTCCATCTACACTGACCTCCATCAGGTTGCAAACTGAATATAATTTTTTTCTGCATCTAGCTCTGAAAAAATATTTGGCCTTCAAGCAGTGTGTGGGACTTTCTCTATTAGTCCATCTATACTGACCTCCATCAGGTTGCAAACTGAATATAATTTTTTTCTCAATCTAGCTGTGAAAAAATATTTGGCCTTCTAGCAGTGTGTGGGACTTTCTCTATTACTCCATCTATACTGACCTCCATCAGGTTGCAAATTAAAAATAATTTTTATCTGCATCTAGCTCTGAAAAAATATTTGGGCTTCTAGCTGTGTGTGGGACTTGTTCTATTGCTCCATCTATACTGACCTCCATCAGATTGCAAATTGAATATAATTTTTTTCTGCATCTAGCTCTGAAAAAATATTGGGCTTCTAGCTGTGTGTGGGACTTGTTGTATTAGTCCATCTATACTGACCTCCATCAGGTTGCAAACTGAATATATTTTTTCTGCATCTAGCTCTGAAAAAATATTGGGCTTCTAGCTGTGTGTGGGACTTGTTCTATTAATCCATCTATACAGACCTCCATCAGGTTGCAAACTGAATATAATTTTTTTCTGCATCTAGCTCTGAAAAAATATTTGGCCTTCTAGCAGTGTGTGGGACTTTCTCTATTAGTCCATCTATACTGACCTCCATCAGGTTGCAAACTGAATATAATTTTTTTCTGCATCTAGCTCTGAAAAAATATTTGGCCTTCTAGCAGTGTGTGGGACTTTCTCTATTAGTCCATCTATACTGACCTCCATCAGGTTGCAAACTGAATATAATTTTTTTCTGCATCTAGCTCTGAAAAAATATTTGGCCTTCTAGCAATGTGTGGGACTTTCTCTATTAGTCCATCTATTCTGACCTCCATCAGGTTGCAAACTGAATATAATTTTTTTCTGCATCTAGCTCTGAAAAAATATTTGGCCTTCTAGCAGTGTGTTGGACTTTCTCTATTAGTCCATCTATACTGACCTCCATCAGTTTGCAAATTAAAAATAATTTTTATCTGCATCTAGCTCTGAAAAAATATTTGGGCTTCTAGCTGTGTGTGGGACTTGTTCTATTACTCCATCTATAATGACCTCCATCAGGTTGCAAATTGAATATAATTTTTTTCTGCATCTAGCTCTGAAAAAATATTGGGCTTCTAGCTGTGTGTGGGACTTGTTGTATTAGTCCATCTATACTGACCTCCATCAGGTTGCAAACTGAATATATTTTTTTCTGCATCTACCTCTGAAAGAATATTGGGCTTCTAGCTGTGTGTGGGACTTGTTCTATTAATCCATCTATACTGACCTCCATCAGGTTGCAAACTGAATATAATTTTTTTCTGCATCTAGCGCTGAAAAAATATTTGGCCTTCTAGCAGTGTGTGGGACTTTCTCTATTAGTCCATCTATACTGACCTCCATCAGGTTGCAAACTGAATATAATTTTTTTCTGCATCTAGCTCTGAAAAAATATTTGGCCTTCTTGCAGTGTGTGGGACTTTCTCTATTAGTCCATCTATACTGACCTCCATCAGGTTGCAAACTGAATATAATTTTTTTCTGCATCTAGCTCTGAAAAAATATTTGGCCTTCTAGCAGTGTGTGGGACTTTCTCTATTAGTCCATCTATACTGACCTTCATCAGGTTGCAAATTAAAAATAATTTTTATCTGCATCTAGCTCTGAAAAAATATTTGGCCTTCTAGCTGTGTGTGGGACTTGTTCTATTACTCCATCTATACTGACCTCCATCAGGTTGCAAATTGAATATAATTTTTTTCTGCATCTAGCTCTGAAAAAATATTGGGCTTCTAGCTGTGTGTGGGACTTGTTGTATTAGTCCATCTATACTGACCTCCATCAGGTTGCAAACTGAATATATTTTTTTCTGCATCTACCTCTGAAAAAATATTGGGCTTCTAGCTGTGTGTGGGACTTGTTCTATTAATCCATCTATACTGACCTCCATCAGGTTGCAAACTGAATATAATTTTTTTCTGCATCTAGCTCTGAAAAAATATTTGGCCTTCTAGCAGTGTGTGGGACTTTCTCTATTAGTCCATCTATACTGACCTCCATCAGGTTGCAAATTAAAAATAATTTTTATCTGCATCTAGCTCTGAAAAAATATTTGGGCTTCTAGCTGTGTGTGGGACTTGTTCTATTACTCCATCTATACTGACCTCCATCAGGTTGCAAATTGAATATAATTTTTTTCTGCATCTAGCTCTGAAAAAATATTGGGCTTCTAGCTGTGTGTGGGACTTGTTGTATTAGTCCATCTATACTGACCTCCATCAGGTTGCAAACTGAATATATTTTTTTCTGCATCTACCTCTGAAAAAATATTGGGCTTCTAGCTGTGTGTGGGACTTGTTGTATTAGTCCATCTATACTGACCTCCATCAGGTTGCAAACTGAATATAATTTTTTTCTGCATCTAGCTCTGAAAAAATATTTGGCCTTCTAGCAGTGTGTGGGACTTTCTCTATTAGTCCATCTACACTGACCTCCATCAGGTTGCAAACTGAATATAATTTTTTTCTGCATCTAGCTCTGAAAAAATATTTGGCCTTCTTGCAGTGTGTGGGACTTTCTCTATTAGTCCATCTATACTGACCTCCATCAGGTTGCAAACTGAATATAATTTTTTTCTGCATCTAGCTCTGAAAAAATATTTGGCCTTCTAGCAGTGTGTGGGACTTTCTCTATTAGTCCATCTATACTGACCTTCATCAGGTTGCAAATTAAAAATAATTTTTATCTGCATCTAGCTCTGAAAAAATATTTGGCCTTCTAGCTGTGTGTGGGACTTGTTATATTACTCCATCTATACTGACCTCCATCAGGTTGCAAATTGAATATAATTTTTTTCTGCATCTAGCTCTGAAAAAATATTGGGCTTCTAGCTATGTGTGGGACTTGTTGTATTAGTCCATCTATACTGACCTCCATCAGGTTGCAAACTGAATATATTTTTTTCTGCATCTACCTCTGAAAAAATATTGGGCTTCTAGCTGTGTGTGGGACTTGTTCTATTAATCCATCTATACAGACCTCCATCAGGTTGCAAACTGAATATAATTTTTTTCTACATCTAGCTCTGAAAAAATATTTGGCCTTCTAGCAGTGTGTGGGACTTTCTCTATTAGTCCATCTATACTGACCTCCATCAGGTTGCAAACTGAATATAATTTTTTTCTGCATCTAGCTCTGAAAAAATATTTGGCCTTCTAGCAATGTGTGGGACTTTCTCTATTAGTCCATCTATTCTGACCTCCATCAGGTTGCAAACTGAATATAATTTTTTTCTGCATCCAGCTCTGAAAAAATATTTGGCCTTCTAGCAGTGTGTGGGACTTTCTCTATTAGTCCATCTATACTGACCTCCATCAGGTTGCAAATTAAAAATAATTTTTATCTGCATCTAGCTCTGAAAAAATATTTGGGCTTCTAGCTGTGTGTGGGACTTGTTCTATTACTCCATCTATAATGACCTCCATCAGGTTGCAAATTGAATATAATTTTTTTCTGCATCTAGCTCTGAAAAAATATTGGGCTTCTAGCTGTGTGTGGGACTTGTTGTATTAGTCCATCTATACTGACATCCATCAGGTTGCAAACTGAATATATTTTTTTCTGCATCTACCTCTGAAAGAATATTGGGCTTCTAGCTGTGTGTGGGACTTGTTCTATTAATCCATCTATACTGACCTCCATCAGGTTGCAAACTGAATATAATTTTTTTCTGCATCTAGCGCTGAAAAAATATTTGGCCTTCTAGCAGTGTGTGGGACTTTCTCTACTAGTCCATCTATACTGACCTCCATCAGGTTGCAAACTGAATATATTTTTTTCTGCATCTACCTCTGAAAAAATATTGGGCTTCTAGCTGTGTGTGGGACTTGTTCTATTAATCCATCTATACAGACCTCCATCAGGTTGCAAACTGAATATAATTTTTTTCTGCATCTAGCTCTGAAAAAATATTTGGCCTTCTAGCAGTGTGTGGGACTTTCTCTATTAGTCCATCTATACTGACCTCCATCAGGTTGCAAATTAAAAATAATTTTTATCTGCATCTAGCTCTGAAAAAATATTTGGGCTTCTAGCTGTGTGTGGGACTTGTTCTATTACTCCATCTATACTGACCTCCATCAGGTTGCAAATTGAATATAATTTTTTTCTGCATCTAGCTCTGAAAAAATATTGGGCTTCTAGCTGTGTGTGGGACTTGTTGTATTAGTCCATCTATACTGACCTCCATCAGGTTGCAAACTGAATATATTTTTTTCTGCATCTACCTCTGAAAAAATATTGGGCTTCTAGCTGTGTGTGGGACTTGTTCTATTAATCCATCTATACAGACCTCCATCAGGTTGCAAACTGAATATAATTTTTTTCTACATCTAGCTCTGAAAAAATATTTGGCCTTCTAGCAGTGTGTGGGACTTTCTCTATTAGTCCATCTATACTGACCTCCATCAGGTTGCAAACTGAATATAATTTTTTTCTGCATCTAGCTCTGAAAAAATATTTGGCCTTCTAGCAATGTGTGGGACTTTCTCTATTAGTCCATCTATTCTGACCTCCATCAGGTTGCAAACTGAATATAATTTTTTTCTGCATCCAGCTCTGAAAAAATATTTGGCCTTCTAGCAGTGTGTGGGACTTTCTCTATTAGTCCATCTATACTGACCTCCATCAGGTTGCAAATTAAAAATAATTTTTATCTGCATCTAGCTCTGAAAAAATATTTGGGCTTCTAGCTGTGTGTGGGACTTGTTCTATTACTCCATCTATAATGACCTCCATCAGGTTGCAAATTGAATATAATTTTTTTCTGCATCTAGCTCTGAAAAAATATTGGGCTTCTAGCTGTGTGTGGGACTTGTTGTATTAGTCCATCTATACTGACCTCCATCAGGTTGCAAACTGAATATATTTTTTTCTGCATCTACCTCTGAAAGAATATTGGGCTTCTAGCTGTGTGTGGGACTTGTTCTATTAATCCATCTATACTGACCTCCATCAGGTTGCAAACTGAATATAATTTTTTTCTGCATCTAGCGCTGAAAAAATATTTGGCCTTCTAGCAGTGTGTGGGAGTTTCTCTACTAGTCCATCTATACTGACCTCCATCAGGTTGCAAACTGAATATATTTTTTTCTGCATCTACCTCTGAAAAAATATTGGGCTTCTAGCTGTGTGTGGGACTTGTTCTATTAATCCATCTATACAGACCTCCATCAGGTTGCAAACTGAATATAATTTTTTTCTGCATCTAGCTCTGAAAAAATATTTGGCCTTCTAGCAGTGTGTGGGACTTTCTCTATTAGTCCATCTATACTGACCTCCATCAGGTTGCAAATTAAAAATAATTTTTATCTGCATCTAGCTCTGAAAAAATATTTGGGCTTCTAGCTGTGTGTGGGACTTGTTCTATTACTCCATCTATACTGACCTCCATCAGGTTGCAAATTGAATATAATTTTTTTCTGCATCTAGCTCTGAAAAAATATTGGGCTTCTAGCTGTGTGTGGGACTTGTTGTATTAGTCCATCTATACTGACCTCCATCAGGTTGCAAACTGAATATATTTTTTTCTGCATCTACCTCTGAAAAAATATTGGGCTTCTAGCTGTGTGTGGGACTTGTTGTATTAGTCCATCTATACTGACCTCCATCAGGTTGCAAACTGAATATAATTTTTTTCTGCATCTAGCTCTGAAAAAATATTTGGCCTTCTAGCAGTGTGTGGGACTTTCTCTATTAGTCCATCTACACTGACCTCCATCAGGTTGCAAACTGAATATAATTTTTTTCTGCATCTAGCTCTGAAAAAATATTTGGCCTTCAAGCAGTGTGTGGGACTTTCTCTATTAGTCCATCTATACTGACCTCCATAAGGTTGCAAACTGAATATAATTTTTTTCTGCATCTAGCTGTGAAAAAATATTTGGCCTTCTAGCAGTGTGTGGGACTTTCTCTATTACTCCATCTATACTGACCTCCATCAGGTTGCAAATTAAAAATAATTTTTATCTGCATCTAGCTTTGAAAAAATATTTGGGCTTCTAGCTGTGTGTGGGACTTGTTCTATTGCTCCATCTATACTGACCTCCATCAGATTGCAAATTGAATATAATTTTTTTCTGCATCTAGCTCTGAAAAAATATTGGGCTTCTAGCTGTGTGTGGGACTTGTTGTATTAGTCCATCTATACTGACCTCCATCAGGTTGCAAACTGAATATATTTTTTCTGCATCTACCTCTGAAAGAATATTGGGCTTCTAGCTGTGTGTGGGACTTGTTCTATTAATCCATCTATACAGACCTCCATCAGGTTGCAAACTGAATAAAATTTTTTTCTGCATCTAGCTCTGAAAAAATATTTGGCCTTCTAGCAATGTGTGGGACTTTCTCTATTAGTCCATCTATTCTGACCTCCATCAGGTTGCAAACTGAATATAATTTTTTTCTGCATCTAGCTCTGAAAAAATATTTGGCCTTCTAGCAGTGTGTGGGACTTTCTCTATTAGTCCATCTATACTGACCTCCATCAGGTTGCAAATTAAAAATAATTTTTATCTGCATCTAGCTCTGAAAAAATATTTGGGCTTCTAGCTGTGTGTGGGACTTGTTCTATTACTCCATCTATAATGACCTCCATCAGGTTGCAAATTGAATATAATTTTTTTCTGCATCTAGCTCTGAAAAAATATTGGGCTTCTAGCTGTGTGTGGGACTTGTTGTATTAGTCCATCTATACTGACCTCCATCAGGTTGCAAACTGAATATATTTTTTTCTGCATCTACCTCTGAAAGAATATTGGGCTTCTAGCTGTGTGTGGGACTTGTTCTATTAATCCATCTATACTGACCTCCATCAGGTTGCAAACTGAATATAATTTTTTTCTGCATCTAGCGCTGAAAAAATATTTGGCCTTCTAGCAGTGTGTGGGACTTTCTCTATTAGTCCATCTATACTGACCTCCATCAGGTTGCAAACTGAATATAATTTTTTTCTGCATCTAGCTCTGAAAAAATATTTGGCCTTCTAGCAGTGTGTGGGACTTTCTCTATTAGTCCATCTATACTGACCTTCATCAGGTTGCAAATTAAAAATAATTTTTATCTGCATCTAGCTCTGAAAAAATATTTGGCCTTCTAGCTGTGTGTGGGACTTGTTCTATTACTCCATCTATACTGACCTCCATCAGGTTGCAAATTGAATATAATTTTTTTCTGCATCTAGCTCTGAAAAAATATTGGGCTTCTAGCTATGTGTGGGACTTGTTGTATTAGTCCATCTATACTGACCTCCATCAGGTTGCAAACTGAATATATTTTTTTCTGCATCTACCTCTGAAAAAATATTGGGCTTCTAGCTGTGTGTGGGACTTGTTCTATTAATCCATCTATACAGACCTCCATCAGGTTGCAAACTGAATATAATTTTTTTCTGCATCTAGCTCTGAAAAAATATTTGGCCTTCTAGCAGTGTGTGGGACTTTCTCTATTAGTCCATCTATACTGACCTCCATCAGGTTGCAAACTGAATATAATTTTTTTCTGCATCTAGCTCTGAAAAAATATTTGGCCTTCTAGCAATGTGTGGGACTTTCTCTATTAGTCCATCTATTCTGACCTCCATCAGGTTGCAAGCTGAATATAATTTTTTTCTGCATCTAGCTCTGAAAAAATATTTGGCCTTCTAGCAGTGTGTGGGACTTTCTCTATTAGTCCATCTATACTGACCTCCATCAGGTTGCAAATTAAAAATAATTTTTATCTGCATCTAGCTCTGAAAAAATATTTGGGCTTCTAGCTGTGTGTGGGACTTGTTCTATTACTCCATCTATAATGACCTCCATCAGGTTGCAAATTGAATATAATTTTTTTCTGCATCTAGCTCTGAAAAAATATTGGGCTTCTAGCTGTGTGTGGGACTTGTTGTATTAGTCCATCTATACTGACCTCCATCAGGTTGCAAACTGAATATATTTTTTTCTGCATCTACCTCTGAAAGAATATTGGGCTTCTAGCTGTGTGTGGGACTTGTTCTATTAATCCATCTATACTGACCTCCATCAGGTTGCAAACTGAATATAATTTTTTTCTGCATCTAGCGCTCAAAAAATATTTGGCCTTCTAGCAGTGTGTGGGACTTTCTCTATTAGTCCATCTATACTGACCTCCATCAGGTTGCAAACTGAATATAATTTTTTTCTGCATCTAGCTCTGAAAAAATATTTGGCCTTCTTGCAGTGTGTGGGACTTTCTCTATTAGTCCATCTATACTGACCTCCATCAGGTTGCAAACTGAATATAATTTTTTTCTGCATCTAGCTCTGAAAAAATATTTGGCCTTCTAGCAGTGTGTGGGACTTTCTCTATTAGTCCATCTATACTGACCTTCATCAGGTTGCAAATTAAAAACAATTTTTATCTGCATCTAGCTCTGAAAAAATATTTGGCCTTCTAGCTGTGTGTGGGACTTGTTCTATTACTCCATCTATACTGACCTCCATCAGGTTGCAAATTGAATATAATTTTTTTCTCCATCTAGCTCTGAAAAAATATTGGGCTTCTTGCTGTGTGTGGGACTTGTTGTATTAGTCCATCTATACTGACCTCCATCAGGTTGCAAACTGAATATATTTTTTTCTGCATCTACCTCTGAAAAAATATTGGGCTTCTAGCTGTGTGTGGGACTTGTTCTATTAATCCATCTATACAGACCTCCATCAGGTTGCAAACTGAATATAATTTTTTTCTGCATCTAGCTCTGAAAAAATATTTGGCCTTCTAGCAGTTTGTGGGACTTGTTCTATTAGTCCACCTATACTGACCTCCATCAGGTTGCAAATTTAAAATAATTTTTTGTCTGCATCTAGCTCTGAAAAAATATTTGGCCTTCTAGCAGTGTGTGGGATTTCTCTATTAGTCCATCTATACTGACCTCCATCAGGTTGCAAACTGAATACTTTTTTTTCTGCATCTACCTCTGAAAAAATATTTGGGCTTCTAGCTGTGTGTGGGACTTTTTCTATTAGTCCATCTATACTGACCATCTACTGACCTCCATCAGGTTGCAAATTGAATATAATTTTTTTCTGCATCTAACCCAGCCAATAGTTTTGGCCTAATACCACAGTTTGGCCACTCAGCTCTCCTCTGTTCCCATCCATTGTTTTTTTGTGCAAACAACTCCAGAGTTGTGAATTAGTTAACCACCAAAATGAGTGGAAAAAGGCCTGCTGCTGGTGGAAAGGGGAATAGGCGTGTTGGGAAGGGGAAAAAAGGTTGTGTCCGTGGGGTAGGTGTTAAAGCAGCAGGTGCTTCAACGGATATCAAGTGCTCCTTTAAGTGGGCTCTCCTCCACATCAACTTCAACATCACAAATACTCCAGTCCTCAAAGGTGTCACCCCAATCGCACTTGCTTCCTCACAGCTCCCAAATCTCCAGCTGCCCATCTGAGTATGAGGTAGAACAGATGGTTGAGTCTGCAGAGCTGTTTACTCATACTATAGCCTGGGAATCAGAGGTCGACTCCAGCACTTCTGTGAATCCAGACGAGGAAATGATCTTCACTGATGCCCAGAATCTTTATGAGTCGGATCCAGGACCAGACGCAGAAGGTTCTGACCATAATGTAGACCCTCATTCCCAAACTGTAACTCCTGTTGGTGGAGACAATGAGGAAGACGATGATGAGACTCAAATACCTGATTGGAGCGACAACTTTAGTTTTGTGTCAGGGCAGGAACAGGTTGGCTCTGAGGACGACGGGTGTGATAACGCACAGGGTGATGATGATGAGGTTGGAGATCCCACTTACTGTCAACCCACAGTCAGCCAAGAGATGAGGTCAGCAGAGGAGGTGGAGGAAGATGCTAGTGACGACGAGGTCAGGTTGCACCTTCCTGGACAGAGACGTAGTACTGGAAGCACGTCAACAACTGCATCCTCAAACACAACTCTGCCTCTCACCACAAGTCGTGGTGGCTCTTCAGGTCGCATGGGTGCTAAGCCTTGCATAGCCTGGGCATTTTTTCAGATCGATAAAGATGACCCAACTCGTGTTATCTGTAACATTTGTCAGCAAAAGCTAAGTAGAGGCCAAAAAATACATAGTTTGAGTACTTCATGCATGAACCAGCACATGGACATGAAGCATAAGTTGCGTGGGAAGCTCAGTGTGCTACAATGTGGCCTAGCCGGCCGGGCCAACCACCGTCTGCCATATCTTGTGCATCCGTGGCCTCTTCATCCTCTGTGACTGGGAGGACAGCAGTCACACCTGTTTTGGGGCGCAGAGCTGCCACCTCTTTACCCGCAACAGCCAGCGTGATTGGCAGGTCATCATTTTCTTTGGAGGTGGTAACACCAGCTGGTGTTGAGCGCTGTCCGACATCGATAGCACCACCTTTGGATCAAGGCAACCTAACATGTCCGCCTGCATCTTCCTCACAGACCGGCAGTTTGCCGGGGACACCCTTATCAACCCCGTCTAAGCACAATAGCCAGCCCTCGGTCCCTCAGATGTGGACAAGTAAAAGACCATTTCCTCCTAGCCATGAGAAAGCTAAGAGGTTGAATTTCACCATCTGCAAGCTCTTGGCTACAGAAATGCTGCCTTTCCGCCTGGTGGACACAGAGGATTTTCGAGACCTTATGTCCGTCGCAGTGCCCCAGTACCAGATGCCCAGTCGGCACTACTTCTCAAAGAAAGGTGTGCCTGCGCTCCACCAGCATGTCGCACAAAACATCACCGCTTCTTTGAGAAACTCTGTGTGTGACAGGGTGCATTTCACCACAGACACTTGGACGAGTAGGCATGGACAGGGGTGTTACATGTCGCTGACTGGGCACTGGGTAACTATGGTGACAGCAGGACAAGGGGCTGCTGTCCAAGTCTTGCCGTCCCCACGAGTTGTGCGTCAATCCTCTTTATGTCAAAGTTCCTCCACTGCTTCTGCCTCCTCAACCTCCTCTCGGTCTTCCACCTGCACCCAAAGCCTGTCTGGTCATGCCAAAAGCTTTCTAACTGCGCAGAAGGGATCCTGCACACCTCCTTACTATGCTGGCAGTAGGGCTCAACATCATCAGGCGGTTTTTACTTTGAAATATCTGGGAAATGTGAGTAACACAGCTGAGGAGTTGTGGTCAGCTCTGGAGAACCAATTTCATGAATGGTTGTCTCCACTGGACCTGAAATCAGGGAAGGCCGTGTGCGACAATGCTGCAAACCTGGGTGCGGCCCTTCGCCGGGGCAATGTCACACACGTGCCTTGTATGGCTCACGTGTTGAACCTGGTTGTCCAGCAATTTTTAGCCCACTATCCCAGACTAGATGGCCTTCTGCAGAGGGCACGGTCGCTGTGTGCTCACTTCCGCCGTTCGCATCCCGCAGCTCAGCGACTTACATCTCTACAGAAGTCGTTGGGCCTGCCACTTCACCGGCTAAAATGCGATGTGCCTACCCGGTGGAATTCAACTCTGCACACGTTGCAGCGACTGTGGCAGCACCGACAAGCCCTGGTGCAATACGTTCTGACTAGTGTTGAGCATTCCGATACTGAAATATCGGGTATCGGCCGATATTCGTGGTATCGGAATTCCGATACTTAATTCCGATACTTTTACAATATCGAATACCGGAATCGGAAGTTCCCATAATGCCTGCGCTCTGCAGTGTCTCTGAAGGATGACAAGCTGGATGGCAGAGCTCAGCTGAGATCCAGCCTGTCATCAGAATGCCATCCCAGCGTGGGAGTATTCTCCTGATTGTTTAAAAGCCGACGGGCGGTAAAAAGCTTTTAATCAATCACACGGCCCCATACTGCTTCCCTGCAGCCTCCCACCCCGATCCTCCTCTCCCCCCGCCACCTCCAATCCCAATCGTAAGTTAGGACCGGGCGGGGAGCACAGCACCAAGGAGCGGGGAGCGAAGGACCCGGGCGGGGAAGCCGGCAGTGAAAAGACTTCACCGCCGGCTTTCCCGTTCTGTGCTGCACTTTCCCGCCGGTTATTTCAAATGAACAGCTGAGGTATCAGGTGATGCCGATCAGCTGTTCATTTGAAGTCGCTGCGGTGCCCTCAGAGGGTTCATGTGAGTTCATGCTTGACTGCATGAACTCACATGAACTTTCCCACGGTCGCACAGGTCAGCCTCACCTCCCAGACCCGTCATGATTGGTGTGTTTGGGTGTCTGTGCGATGTGTGCGGGTGTGTGCGGTGTCTGCGAGTGTTTGCGGTGTCTGTGCGATGTGTGCGGGTGTGCGCGGTGTCTGTGCGATGTGTGCGGGTGTGCGCGGTGTCTGTGCGATGTCTGCGGGTGTGTGTGCGCGGTGTGTGTGCGGGTGTGTGCGTGCAGGCAGACATAGGCCGATGTGACACTACTACTCCCATCGGCCTATGTCTGACCCCCGTCCACTCGTGCCAGCAGGATCAGCTCGATGGGAGCAGTAGTTCCCATCAGCCTGATCCTGCTATTTAAATTGCCCTACTGTGTCCCCAATAAATTTTAAATACATGTCATTGGTGGCCAGTGGTTGCCTACAATAAATTAGTTCATACATTACCTGTCCCCGCCGATCGCCACCTAAAATAAAGTAAAAAATAAAAAACTACACCTATACTCACCTAGACACCTAATTCCCCGAAGCCATCGATCTCCTGTAATAAAATATAAAATAATAAACCACAACCTTATCCTTACCCCTCCGTAGTAGTCCACGAGTGTCCCACGAAGATCTCCAGTTCAGAGCAGCCACGTAGAATGTGACCGCTCTGAACCGCTGCCGCCGCTAGAATGATGGGGCCGTAAAGCAGCCCCGTCATTGCATAAGCGGGTTCGCCGGAGTTCAGGCAGCGCTGCTCCGGTCAACTCCTTTACGGCCCTGCTGTATCGTCAGAAATTCCCACGGTACAGCAGTGCCGTAAAGGAGGTCTCCGGAGCTGCGCTGACTGAATGCACTCCGGTGACCTCAGTCAGTGGCTCCCGCTGCCGGGAGCGGACGTGTTCCCGGCAGCGTGAGCTTACAGCAGCCATGACAGCTGTCACATCTCCTGATGTGACAGCTGTGCATGGGAGATCAGCGCAGGAACGTGGACAGGTAACTATTTTTTTTAGTAAACTAAGAATTAAATAAAATGGTGTGTTTTATTTTAAATAAATTATTTTTTTCTGGGTGTAGTGTGTTTTTTCTTTTTAACACTTTGTAGGTTAGTAATGGGGGTGTCTTATAGACGCCCATCATTACTAACCCGGGCTTCATGGCAGCTGGCGCTGACATGAACCCCAGCCCTATTACCCCCTGCCACCGCACCAGGGCAGTGTGGAAGAGCGAGGCTAAGTGCCAGAATTGGCGCATCCTATGGATGCGCCATTTCTGGGGCGGCTGACGGCTGGTGTTTCTAGCCTGGGAGGGGGCCAATATTCATGGCACCCTTCCTGGGCTATTAATATCAGCCCCCAGCTGTCTGCCTAGCCTTTGCTAGCTATTAAAATAGGGGGGACCGCACGTCATTTTTTTGGGGGGGTCCCCCATTTTAATAGCTAGTAAAGGCTAGGTATTCAGCTGGGGGCTGATATTAGTAGTCTGGGAAGATCCGTGGGTATTACCCCCTTCCCAGGCTTCAAACATCTTCCCCAGCCGTCTGCTTAACCTCCGCTAGAGACTAAAATTATGGGGGATCCCACGCCAATTTTTTTTTAAAATAAATCCTTTATTTTAACACTAAATGACATTTGAGGAGTTAATAAAGATGCAGTCCCTAAATTATTATTTATTTTTTAATTAATTTTTCCCAAAAATTTTGACGTGGGCTTTGCCATATTTTTGTATGCCAGCCAGGTACAGCATCCAGCTTCTATGAACGCGACATTTTCCGGGGCGGCTGCGGACTGCAATTTGCAGCGGGTGGGGCCCAGAAAGCTTGGGCCTCCCTGCGTTGCGGATTCCAGCCCCCAGCTGCCTAGTTGTACCTGGCTGGACACAAAAATAGGGCGAAGCTCCACGTAATTTTTTTTTTAATTATTTCATGAAATTCATGAAATAATAAAGAATAAAAGGGCTTCCCTATATTGTTGTGTCCATCCAGGTACAAATAGGCAGCTGGTGGTTGGGGGCAGCCCGTTCCTGCCTGCTTTACCTGGCTGGACCCAAATATAGTGCGAAGCTCCACGTCAATTTTTTTTTAATTATTTCATGAAATAATTTTTTAAAAAATGGCTTCCCTATATTGTTGTGTCCGGCCAGGTACAAAGAGGCAGCTGGTGGTTGGGGGCAGCCCGTTCCTGCCTGCTGTACCTGGCTGGACCCAAATATAGGACGAAGCTCCACGTCAATTTTTTTAAAATTATTTCATGAATTTCCTGAAATAATTTAAAAAAAATTGACGTGGGGCTTTGCACTATATTTGTGTCCAGCCAGGTACAGCAGGCAGGAACGGGCTGCCCCCAACCACCAGCTGCCTATTTGTACCTGGCCGGACACAACAATATAGGGAAGCCCTTTTTTTAAAAAATTATTTCATGAAATAATTAAAAAAAAATTGACGTGGAGCTTCGCACTATATTTGGGTCCAGCCAGGTACAGCAGGCAGGAACGGGCTGCCCCCAACCACCAGCTGCCTATTTGTACCTGGATGGACACAACAATATAGGGAAGCCCTTTTTTTCTTTATTATTTCATGAATTTCATGAAATAATTTAAAAAAAAAATACGTGGAGCTTCGCCCTATTTTTGTGTCCAGCCAGGTACAACTAGGCAGCTGGGGGCTGGAATCCGCAGCGCAGGGAGGCCCAAGCTTTCTGGGCACCACCCGCTGCAAATTGCAGTCCGCAGCCGCCCTGGAAAATGGCGCGGTCATAGAAGCGCCATCTTCTGGCGCTGTACCCAACTCATCCAGGGCCCTGGTGCGGTGGCTCACTGGGTATTAAAGGGGTTAAGGCCAGCTTGGCATTATCAGCTGGCCCTAAGCCCGAAATTCATGGGGTCACGCCAATATTAGACATGACCACCATGAATTTCTAGTAAAGTATTTAAAAAAAACACAACACCCAGAATAAAGTCCTTTAATTGAAATAAACACACAATTCTTTATTGTTCTAAATTAAACTATACTTACCATCACGCCCATTCCAGCTGAAGCCAACGATCTCCTGCAATAAAAGAAAAATAATAAACCAACCTCATCCTTACCTTCCCATGGATCCCTCAACAGCTTCAGCTCTGCTACATCGAGATGACAGGCTGGACCGCAGCAGAACGCTGCCAACCAGCCTGTCATCCCGCAGACACTGAGAAGCGGAGGCATGCTTGCGCTCCTCAGTGTCTCTCTGTGACGGCATAAAGATGAGCCGAGTTCATGTCCAATGAACTCAGCTCACCTCATGCACATCACTGACAGCGTGGGAAAATTCTCCTGCACTCAGCGCTTCAGCGTGAGAATTCTCCCACGCTGTCAGTGACGTACATGAAGCGAGCTGAGTTCATTGGACATGAGCTCACCTCATGCACGTCACTGACAGCGTGGGGAAATTCTCACGCTGAAGCGCTGAGTGCAGGAGAATTTTCCCACGCTGTCAGTGACGTGCATGAGGTGAGGTCATGTCCAATGAACTTGGCTCACCTCATGCACGTCACTGACAGCGTGGGAAAATTCTCCTGCACTCAGCGCTTCAGCGTGAGAATTCTCCCACGCTGTCAGTGACGTGCATGAGGTGAGGTCATGTCCAATGAACTCGGCTCACCTCATGCACGTCACTGACAGCGTGGGAAAATTCTCCTGCACTCAGCGCTTCAGCGTGAGAATTCTCCCACTCTGTCAGTGACGTGCATGAGGTGAGCCGAGTTCATTGTCGGCTCATCTGGATGCCGTCACAGAGAGACACTGAGGAGCGTAAGCATGCCTGCGCTTCTCAGTGTCTGCGGGATGACAGGCTGGATGGCAGCGTTCTGCTGCGGTCCAGCCTGTCATCTCAATGTAGCAGAGCTGGAGCCGTCGTGGGAACCATGGAAAGGTAAGGATGAGGTTGCTTTATTATTTTTCTTTTATTGCAGGAGATCGTTGGCTTCAGCTGGAATGGGCGTGACGGTAAGTATGGTTTAATTTAGAACAATAAAGAATTGTGTCTTTATTTCAATTAAAGGACTTTATTCTGGGTGTTTGTGTTTTTTTTTTAACTTTCACTATGGGGTTAGTAATGGGGGTGTCTTATAGACGCCTCTCCATTACTAACCTGGGCTTGATGTCAGCTGGCATTATAAGCTGACATCAACCACAGCCCTATTACCCCACTGCCACCGCTACAGGGCAGTGGGAAGAGCGAGGCTAAGTGCCTGAATTGGCGCATCCTATGGATGCGCCATTTCTGGGGCGGCTGACGGCTGGTGTTTCTAGCCTGGGAGGGGGCCAATATTCATGGCTCCCTTCCTGGGAAATTAATATCAGCCCCCAGCTGTCTGCCTAGCCTTTGCTAGCTATTAAAATAGGGGGGACCCCACGTCATTTTTTTGGGGGGGTCCCCCATTTTAATAGCTAGTAAGGGCTAGGTATTCAGCTGGGGGCTGATATTAGTAGCCTGGGAAGCTCCGTGGGTATTACCCCCTTCCCAGGCTTCAAACATCTGCCCCAGCTGTTTGCTTAACCTCCTCTAGAGACTAAAATTAAGGGGAACCCCACGCCAATTTTTTTTTAAATAAATCCTTTATTTTAACACTAAATGACAAGTACAGTAATCAACACTATCACTGTACTTCATATATATGTGACTGACATGTTTCTATCTATCTAATCTATGTATGATTCTCTATTCCTTCTATTCTAAATTGTCGGGTACAGATGCTGAATTGCCGGCCGGCTTTTTTAAAGAGACGGTGCATGAAAACACTATTATTTTTTTAAATAAATCCTTTACACTAAATGACAAGTACAGTAACCAACACTGTCACTGTGCTTCATATATATGTGACTGACATGTTTCTATCTATCTAATCTATGTGTGAAGCTCTATTCTGTCTGTTATAAATTGTCGGGTACAGATGCTGAATTGCCGGCCGGCTTTTTTAAAGAGACGGTGCATGAAAACACTATTATTTTTTTAAATAAATCCTTTACACTAAATGACAAGTACAGTAAGCAACACTGTTACTGTACTTCATATATATGTGACTGGCAGGTTTCTATCTATCTAATCTATGTGTGAAGCTCTATTCTTTCTGTTGTAAATTGTCGGGTACCGGTGTATGCGCTGATGAATTGCCGGCTTTTCGCATAATACATTCTACATTATTCTTATTTGTTTTACTTCATGTAGAATTAACCTACAAGGAAAGAAAGGGTTTATTTTCATTCCGATATTAGTGTCCCATTGACTTGCATTGGTTTCCGGCATCGGAATCGGCGATATCCGATACTTTTTGAGTATCGGTCCGATCCAATCCGATAGATATTTCCTGATATCGGAAGGTATCGCTCAACACTAGTTCTGACGTATAGCCTGGGCCAACGAGATCCAGACGTGGGGCAAATCACGCTGGAGGAGTGGTCTCAGATCAGGGACCTATGCACCCTTCTGCACAGTTTTGAAATGGCGACGAAGATGTTTAGTGCTGACGATGCCATTATCAGCATGACTATTCCGGTGATTTACATGCTGGAGCACATGATAAACAGAATTCGGAGTCAGGTGGTGGCACAAGAGGAGGTGGAGGAAGTAGAGGAGGAGGAGTTGTATGCGGAAGGGCTAACATCTGCAAGGTCCATAAGGTCGGCAGCACCAAGGCGGCAGGCATGTGAGGGTGGGGGAGATGGTTTTACCAGGGCGCATGGTAACAGCCAAACTAGTGAGGAAGGTGCAGGAGCCCAGGAAGAAGTGGAGGACGAACTGATGGAAGACTCATCAGATGAGGGAGACCTTGATCACATTTCTGTTGTGCGAGGTTGGGGGGAGAGGACAGAGGAAGGAAGCATGATTGTTACCTCGCCACCAACACAACAGGGACTTGGTGCTCCTGGATGCGCAACACACATGAGTGCCTTCTTGCTGCACTACCTGCAACATGACCCTCGAATTGTGAGAATTAGAAATAATCCTGACTACTGGGTTGCCACACTGTTGGATCCCCGGTACAAAAGTAAATTTGCAGAAATTATTCCTGACATAGAAAGGGATGCACGCATGCAGGAGTATCAGCAGAGACTGTTGCAGAATCTTACATGTGCTTTTCCACAAAACACCAGTGGTGCACGTAGTAAATCTCACAGTTCCAACTTGCCAACCGTGGGACCGTCAAGTGTTTAGCACTCAAACCATAACAGAACAACAGTATGCGCTGGTAACATCAATTTTGCGCAATCATTTCACCACTTTTTTAGCCCATCCTTTGCAAGGCCACAGGAGACAAGAAGTCTGACACATAGTCAACGCCTAGAGACAATGGTACAGGAGTATCTCCAAGTAAACATTGAAGCCATGACTGTGTCACTGGACCCTTGCTCTTTTTGGGCTTCCAATCTGGATAAATGGCCGGAGCTAGCCACTTACGCCTTGGAGATCTTGTCATGCCCCGCAGCCAGCGTTCTGTCTGAACGTGTGTTCAGCGCTGCTGGTGGTGTGCTGACAGATAAGCGCACGCGGCTCTCCACTGATAATGTAGACAGACTCACGTTCATAAAGATGAACAAATCATGGATCCGAAACGACTTTTCTACCCCTGTGTCATCCTGGGGAGAGTAAAAGATTGATGATTGGTTAAAATCACCCTACCAACCGTTTTAAGCTTTCAAATTACTAATCATGTTTATCTGTATCTTGGCTGGAAAATAATTTGGGCTTTGTAGCAGTGTGCAGCACTGATCCTATTAGGCCATCTATACTAAGCTCCACCAGATTTAAAATTAATAATAATTTTTAGCTGCATCTAGCCCGGAAAATAATTTTGGGGCTCTGAGATGCGCAAGACACATAAGTCCCTTCTTGCTGCACTACCTGCAACATGACCCTCATATTGTCAGAATTCGAAGTAATCATGACTACTGGGTTGCCACACTCTTAGATCCGCCAAACTTTTCGATCATCCTTTTCATTTTAATAAAGACCAAAAAAATGGTCATTTTTGAAATTATAAGCATTAGCAGGTTATTAGAAACTGAAATCAAACAGTTTTCAACTCAAAACTTTATTCTAGGTGATGTTACATTTTCACATAGGACCCCTTGTTCGAAAGGAGCTTCTGAACTCTCTCGTCCATTGAATTTGTCAGGTTTTGGATGGTTTCTGCTTCAATTGTTTTGCATGAGGACAGAATACCCTCCCAGAGCTGTTGCTTAGATGTGAACTGCCTCCCGCCATCATAGACACTCCTTTTGATGATGCTCCAGAGGTTCTGAATGGGGTAGAGGTCAGGGGAGCATGGGGGTCACACCATAAGTTTGTCCCCTTTTATGCCCTTATCAGCCAGAGATGCAGATATTTTATGTGCAGCATGAGATGGTGCATTATCATGCAAAAAATGATCTTGCTGTGAAATACACGGTTCTTCTTCTTGAACCATGGCAGGAAGTGCTGTTTGAGAAAATCCACATACATTATGGAGTTCATCTTTAGCGCCTTCAGGGATCCTAAAGGGGCCGACAATCTCTCTCCCCATGATTCCAGCCCAAAACATTACTCCACCTCCTCCTTGTTGGCGCTGTAGTCGTATTTGCGTGGGGTGTCCATCAACCAGCCATCCTCCACTCCATCCATCTGGACCATCGAGCGCTGCACGGCACTCATCCGTGAACAAAACAGTTTTGAAATCAGTCTTCATGTAATGTTTGGCCCACTGGAGCCGTTTCTGCTTGTGTGAAGTGGATAGAGGAGGTCGACAGGATGGTATATGCACAGCTGCAAACCTCTGAAGGACCCTGCATCTTGTTGTTCGGGGGACGTTGGAGGCACCAGCAGCTTCAAAAACTTGTCTGCTGCTATGACAAGGCTTTTTTGCCGCTGCTCTTTTAACCTGACGTAATTGCTTGTAGGAAAGAGTCCTCAATTTGCCCTTATCAGCATGCACACGTGTGTACTGTGAATCAGCTACATACTTCTTGATTGCCAAGACACTTCATCCTGATCATCGCACAATGTTGATTGTAGTCATGCCTTGACCTAAACACTCCACAATTTGTTGCTTCTCAGCAGCTGACACATCCTTTTTCTTTCCCATTTTGGCAGAAAATGTAGGCTGCTTAATAATGTGAGACAGCCTTCTTAAGTAGTCTTGCCTTTCATTGGACACACCTGCCAAACTAATTAGCACAGGTGTCTGCAATTGCTTACAGTGATATAAAGAGCCCTGACACACATCACCATCAATGAGTTTAACTGACAAACAAACAAATTCTTCCCTTATCACTCCTAAACACTTTTTGCATAATAATTTGGAACACAGTGTACATGTGCTTTTCCACAAAACACCAGTGGTTCACGTAGTGAATCTTACAGTTCTAACTTGCCAACCGTGGTCTGTATGGAGTTGTTCAATAAAGGGCCCAAAATTAAGATAACATAGATGGGAGAGGTCTCTATGAATAGGAATTCCTAAGTATTTGATACCCTGTGAGGGCCAGGCAAAGGGAAAGTTGGACTGGATGGAATCCTATATGGATTTGGGGAGGGAGACATCGAGGGCCTCAGACTTCGCTTCATTGATTTTAAAATTTGACCATGTAACAAAGTGATCTAGTTCAGCCATAACAGCATGGATGGATATATGTGATTGAGTGATATATACTAAGACATCATCAGCAAATAGAGAGCACTTGTACTCGGTGCCTCCCACCTCAATCCACCTAATATTGGGGTTATGGCGAATTGATGAGAGCAGGTGCTCCGTCACTAGGATGTATAAGAGAGGGGACAGAGAACATCCTTGCCTTGTCCCATTGGTGATTGTGAAAGGTGATGAAAATGTTCTGACGCGCCCCCTGGGCCTTGGGACACCCGGAGCCGGACCCTTTTTGGTGGATGCTGGTGGTTGTAGTCTCCGTGGCGGCGACCCGGTTCCGTGGCTCAGGGCGGTCAAACCAGTGGCGGAACTATTTATGTGGTTTTGATGTTTAAATGTCCGACTACGCCACCCGTGGATTGCGGTTAGAGTGAACCGCCGCTCCAGGGCAGACCGCTGAGGCTGGTGTTGTGGGTGCAGCAGAGCGTAGCATAACTCCCCACGGGAGGAGTATAGCCTCAGGGCAGTGTATGCGGAGGATGGGGGTGATGGTGCAGGGCAGCAGCAGTAATGACACGGAGTCAGTGATGCAGTCTAGGGCCTTTACTCACAGTTCTTATTATCCAGACCACGTCTGCAGGTAACGGCTGCCTACGTCGTACTGTGCTTACCAGGTGAGGGGCTCAGACAACTCCCAGATAACTTTGGAGCGCTTCACAGGACCCCCTTTGTGTGTCCTTTGTCTGGCCTTTCTTACCAACCCTTCTGTCCGGCTGCCTCGGGCCTCCTCTTGGTAAACTTGGCGCCAGTTTCCCTGACCCTATGTGGTGCCTTCCTAGCGGGTGTAGCGAGGGGCTGCGCCACATAAAATGTCACAGCCTCCGGTTTCTAGCTGAGGATCGTTTCCTGCCTCCACTAGTTTCGGGGACCGGTCTCCCCCTTTGGCCTGACCCCTCCACGCAGGTGGATTCGGGCGTGCGGTGGCGACTCGCCCGTCCGCACCCCTGGGATCCCTTCATTCCTTGTTCCTGGAGCCTTCTCCGCTCCTCTTCCTTCCTTCTCCCTCTTCCAGGCCTGGGCCTCTGTTACTAGGCCCGCCTCTGGAGCAGAGCTCATGCAGAGCCCCTGCTCCCTGCCACTTCTGCTCAGACTTCTCTGCACTGAACTAAGATGGTGCCCACCTTTTATACTCCCTTCTCAATGCACCCAGGAACTGCTTCCTCCCTGCTCCTGCATTACAGGGTTCCCCTTCCTCAGTGTTCCCTCCCCCCACTCCAGCCAGGGACAGGGACTGTCGTGCCCATCTCAGGGGCATATTGGTCGCCCTGCCCCACGGCAATGTGGTGTAATGCATGCAGGTGTCGGGTACTGATCCACACTCCATCCTTACCTGAGAGTGAGATATCACACCTCTGGGTGAGGTGCAATACCTCTGTAGCAACCGAGCCCTCAGGGTAATACAGTTCCATTTATCTTCAGCCTAGGTGACGTATTGCGATACAGGGCCGTGATTTTGGCTATAAAAGGGTCCCCTAGACCCCTACCCCAAGCTTTTTAAGAGAATCATATATGGCGTGCCAGGAGACTCTATGGAATGCTTTCTCAGCATCCAACGAGAGTATCTAATTACAAATTTTTAACTGCATCTAGCCCAGGAAATACTTTGTGCCTAGTAGCAGTGTCTGCTAGTCAGCGGATTATCCCGGCTGTTAAGCAAGCTACACCACCTGTAGTTTTGACACTTCATTTTTTCAAAGGAAATGCTTCGGGACCACGGGATACTCAGTGAAGAGCATCAGGAGGCACCCCAAGGCATAGGGGCTGGGACTGGCAGTAGGATGCCTTGCGGTGGACAGCCGAGCTCGATCCTTATAAAAGCTTTTTAACTGCAGCAGCTTTAGTGGACGCTACTGAAGCTGGAATTACGCGGCTGCTGGCATGAGACTTGCCCTCCAATAGATCCTTGTAAATGGATTTAAAGTGTATTCATTCAAATTAGAGAGACAATTTAAATTAAAAAGCTTAGAGCTGCCTCCACCACAGGGGGGCTCGCTCGACCCACCAGCGGACAGGCACCAGTATTGGGAGAGGGGGGCTGGCCGTCAGGGTTCACCGCGGCTCTGGCACAAACCCGGCGACACGGAGGTGGCACGGGCAGGAGCGGACTGAACGTGTTGGCTTCTCACTTTTTGGATTTTAGAAGGGCATGACATGCCTATATCTGTGTCTCCCCCTCCTTTTACTCCTCCACCTCTTTTCTTTTCGCATGACTATATGTACTTGTCACTTTTCCATGTGTTAGTTGTGTCTTCAGAGCAGTTTGTCAGCTTTTGGACACCTTTGAAGGTGTTTTCTATGTGTTTCTATGTGTTTTTGTTTGCCTGCCATTGGTTTTAACGGTGTTCGAAGGTGTTCGACGAACAGTTCGACGAACAGTTCGGCGAACACATGGGTGTTCGACGAACCGAACCGAACTCGAACACTGCGGGGGTGGCTCAACACTAGCCAGGACCTCCTAGGCGTACAGAGCGAGTTCATTCCAAGTGTCCAGCTTGGATACCCAATAATTAAAAGGCACAGAGGAATCACGGAGGATGCTGGTACGGTCTGCAAGGTACTCCATCACTATCTTTGGAAACTTTGCACTCCTTGTGAGAGTACCCCGCGCCTCAGGGTCTGTCCGAAGGGAGGGTCTGAGAAAACTGTCCCAGAACTTTGACAGTGTTCCCCTGTCTCTGCTAGATTGGAGTCGCTCGCATGTACGCCTTGGTTGGGCAACAAACTGTGACCTCTGCCGCTAGCGTGTAGAGATGAGCGTTGTTCTACTCGAACTGTTCGCCAATCTCAAATTCGAGCTGTTTTGGGCGGTGTTCGAGCCGTTCGGCGAACACGAACGATTTGAGAAAAATTCGGCTGTTCGAGGTTATGTTCGATAACTGTTCGTGCACCAAAATCATAACTGGATTTTTTCTCAGTAATGATGAAAATTAATGTTAATACGCAGGTCGAGTGTACAGCGGGGTGGGGGGAGGGGCAGGGGATGGATCTCTGCAGGAATAATGAAGATCTCCATTTTTTTTTCTCTTTCCCGCATTTACAGTGGGGAGGTGCAATCTGTCAGCCTATCAGCAGCGCACACACGGAGCGAAGTGCTTTTTTCACACAAGCAAGGGCATGTGTCATTGGCAGTGTATGTCACATGTCCTTGCCCTATAAGACCAAGCCATTTTCCCCGTCGCCACCATTTTCTCACTGCTGCATCTGCGTGTTAGACGGCACCACTGTTGCTGTGTGCGCTATACCTTGTTAATTTCAAGCCAATTTTCGCACAAATCTACAGATAGCTTGGGAGTAGGGAATAGTTGTGATTGCAGTCCTTTTAAGGACTAGGTTACAGCATTTCCTACGACTTTTATCAGGCAGGTCTGTGCTCTTAAATAGATAGATTGTGGGAGTAAAGAATAATTGTAATTGCAGTCCTTTTCAGGACTAGGTTACATCAGTTCCTATCAGTTTTTGCCAGGCAGGTCTGTGCCAGTGCTGTGCAAGTTTTTTTCACAGCATTTGGCTGAATCTAGCAAAGCTAATCCTTTTTGGCCTATTGCAGACTGTGTTAGTCAGTGGAGTAGCCTATCTGTGTTGCAAGATATACCACCTGTGTATAGAATACCAATTTTTTTACTGCACCTAGTGAAGTAAAATCTTTTGGGCATAGCATCATTCTATTAGTCCATCTATACTGACCTCCATCAGGTTGCAAATTGAATATAATTTTTTTCTGCATCTAGCTCTGAAAAAATATTTGGGCTTCTAGCAGTGTGTGGGACATTCTCTATTAGTCCATCTATACTGACCTCCATCAGGTTGCAAACTGAATATAATTTTTTTCTGCATCTTGCTCTGAAAAAATATTTGGCCTTCTAGCAGTGTGTGGGTCTTTCTCTATTAGTCCATCTATACTGACCTCCATCAGGTTGCAAACTGAATATATTTTTTTTCTGCATCTACCTCTGAAAAAATATTGGGCTTCTAGCTGTGTGTGGGACTTGTTCTATTAATCCATCTATACAGACCTCCATCAGGTTGCAAACTGAATATAATTTTTTTCTGCATCTACCTCTGAAAAAATATTTGGGCTTCTAGCTGTGTGTGGGACTTGTTCTATTAGTCCAACTATACTGACCTCCATCAGGTTGCAAAGTAAAAATAATTTTTATCTGCATCTACCTCTGAAAAAATATTTGGGCTTCTAGCTGTGTGTGGGACTTGTTGTATTAGTCCATCTATACTGACCTCCATCAGGTTGCAAACTGAATATAATTTTTTTCTGCATCTAGCTCTGAAAAAATATTTGGCCTTCTAGCAGTGTGTGGGACTTTCTCTATTAGTCCATCTATACTGACCTCCATCAGGTTGCAAATTAAAAATAATTTTTATCTGCATCCAGCTCTGAAAAAATATTTGGCCTTCTAGCAGTGTGTGGGACATTCTCTATTAGTCCATCTATACTGACCTCCATCAGGTTGCAAATTAAAAATAATCTTTTGTCTGCATCTAGCTCTGAAAAAATATTTGGCCTTCTAGCAGTGTGTGGGACTTTCTCTATTAGTCCATCTATACTGACCTCCATCAGGTTGCAAACTGAATACATTTTTTTTCTGCATCTACCTCTGAAAAAATATTGGGCTTCTAGCTGTGTGTGGGACTTGTTCTATTAATCCATCTATACAGACCTCCATCAGGTTGCAAACTGAATATAATTTTTTTCTGCATCTACCTCTGAAAAAATATTTGGGCTTCTAGCTGTGTGTGGGACTTGTTCTATTAGTCCATCTATACTGACCTCCATCAGGTTGCAAACTGAAAATAATTTTTTGTCTGCATCTAGCTCTGAAAAAATATTTGGCCTTCTAGCAGTGTGTGGGACTTTCTCTATTAGTCCATCTATACTGACCTCCATCAGGTTGCAAATTAAAAATAATTTTTATCTGCATCTACCTCTGAAAAAATATTTGGGCTTCTACCTGTGTGTGGGACTTTTTCTATTAGTCCATCTATACTGACCTCCATCAGGTTGCAAACTGAATATAATTTTTTTCTGCATCTACCTCTGAAAAAATATTTGGCCTTCTAGCAGTGTGTGGGACATTCTCTATTAGTCCATCTAAACTGACCTCCATCAGGTTACAAACTGAATATATTTTTTTTCTGCATCTACCTCTGAAAAAATATTTGGGCTTCTAGCTGTGTGTGGGACTTTCTCTATTAGTCCATCTATACTGACCTCCATCAGGTTGCAAATTGAATATAATTTTTTTCTGCATCTAACCCAGCCAATAGTTTTGGCCTAATACCACAGTTTGGCCACTCAGCTCTGCTCAGTTCCCATCCATTGTTTTTTTGTGCAAACAACTCCAGAGTTGTGAATTAGTTAACCACCAAAATGAGTGGAAAAAGGCCTGCTGCTGGTGGAAAGGGGAATAGGCGTGTTGGGAAGGGGAAAAAAGGTTGTGTCCGTGGGGTAGGTGTTAAAGCAACAGTAACATCTGCAGAAGAAAGACCATCTTCCAGCCAAACTAAAAAGTCTACTTCTTTTAGCGGACAATGTGAGAAGATCCCTTTCTTACGGCCATGAAAATCGCTACAAATTCCAGATGAGGCACAAAAACAGCAGGTGCTTCAACGGATATCAAGTGCTCCTTTAAGTGGGCTCTCCTCCACATCAACTTCAACATCACAAATACTCCAGTCCTCAAAGGTGTCACCCCAATCGCACTTGCTTCCTCACAGCTCCCAAATCTCCAGCTGCCCGTCTGAGTTTGAGGTAGAACAGATGGCTGAGTCTGCAGAGCTGTTTACTCATACTATAGCCTGGGAATCAGAGGTCGACTCCAGCGCTTCTGTGAATCCAGACGAGGAAATGATCTGCACTGATGCCCAGAATCTTTATGAATCGGATCCAGGACCAGACGCAGAAGGTTCTGACCATAATATAGACCCTCATTCCCAAACTGTAACTCCTTTTGGTGGAGACAATGAGGAAGACGATGATGAGACTCAAATACCTGATTGGAGCGACAACTTTAGTTTTTTGTCAGGGCAGGAACAGGTTGGCTCTGAGGACGACGGGTGTGATAACGCACAGGGTGATGATGATGAGGTTGGAGATCCCACTTACTGTCAACCCACAGTCAGCCAAGAGATGAGGTCAGCAGAGGAGGTGGAGGAAGATGCTAGTGACGACGAGGTCAGGTTGCGCCTTCCTGGACAGAGACGTAGTACTGGAAGCACGTCAACAACTGCATCCTCAAACACAACTCTGCCTCTCACCACAAGTCGTGGTGGCTCTTCAGGTCGCATGGGTGCTAAGCCTTGCATAGCCTGGGCATTTTTTCAGATCGATAAAGATGACCCAACTCGTGTTATCTGTAACATTTGTCAGCAAAAGCTAAGTAGCGGCCAAAAAATACATAGTTTGAGTACTTTATGCATGAACCGGCACATGGACATGAAGCATAAGTTGCAGTGGGAAGCTCAGTGTGCTACAATGCGGCCTAGCCGGCCGGGCCAACCACCGTCTGCCATATCTTGTGCATCCGCGGCCTCTTCATCCTCTGTGACTGGGGGGACAGCAGTCACACCTGTTTTGGGGCGCAGACCTGCCACCTCTTTACCCGCAACAGCCAGCGTGATTGGCAGGTCATCATTTTCTTTGGAGGTGGTAACACCAGCTGGTGTTGAGCGCTGTCCGACATCGATAGCACCACCTTTGGATCAAGGCAGCCTAACATGTCTGCCTGCATCTCCCTCACAGACCGGCAGTTTGCCGGGGACACCCTTATCAACCCCGTCTAAGCACAAAAGCCAGCCCTCGGTCCCTCAGATGTGGACAAGTAAAAGACCATTTCCTCCTAGCCATGAGAAAGCTAAGAGGTTGAATTTCACCATCTGCAAGCTCTTGGCTACAGAAATGCTGCCTTTCCGCCTGGTGGACACAGAGGATTTTCGAGACCTTATGTCCGTCGCAGTGCCCCAGTACCAGATGCCCAGTCAGCACTACTTCTCAAAGAAAGGTGTGCCTGCGCACCACCAGCACGTCACACACAACATCACCGCTTCTTTGACAAACTCTGTGTGTGACAGGGTGCATTTCACCACAGACACTTGGACGAGTAGGCATGGACAGGGGCGTTACATGTCGCTGACTGGGCACTGGGTAACTATGGTGACAGCAGGACAAGGGGCTGCTGTCCAAGTCTTGCCGTCCCCACGAGTTGTGCGTCAATCCTCTTTATGTCAAAGTTCCTCCACTGCTTCAGCCTCCTCAACCTCCTCTCGGTCTTCCACCTGCACCCAAAGCCTGTCTGGTCATGCCACAAGCTTTCTAACTGTGCAGAAGGGATCCTGCACACCTCCTTACTATGCTGGCAGTAGGGCTCAACGTCATCAGGCGGTTTTTACTTTGAAATGTCTGGGAAATGTGAGTCACACAGCTGAGGAGTTGTGGTCAGCTCTGGAGAACCAATTTCATGAATGGTTGTCTCCACAGGACCTGAAACCAGGGAAGGCCGTGTGCGACAATGCTGCAAACCTGGGTGCGGCCCTTCGCCGGGGCAATGTCACACACGTGCCTTGTATGGCTCACGTGTTGAACCTGGTTGTCCAGCAATTTTTAGCCCACTATCCCAGACTAGATGGCCTTCTGCAGAGGGCACAGTCGCTGTGTGCTCACTTCCGTCGTTCGCATCCCGCAGCTCAGCGACTTACATATCTACAGAAGTCGTTGGGCCTGCCACTTCACCGGCTATAATGCGATGTGCCTACCCGGTGGAATTCAACTCTGCACATGTTGCAGCGACTGTGGCAGCACCGACAAGCCCTGGTGCAATACGTTCTGACGTATAGCCTGGGCCAACGAGATCCGGAGGTGGGGCAAATCACGGTGGAGGAGTGGTCTCAGATCAGGGACCTATGCACCCTTCTGCACAGTTTTGAAATGGCAACGAAGATGTTTAGTGCTGACGATGCCATTATCAGCATGACTATTCCGGTGATTTACATGCTGGAGCACATGTTAAACAGAATTCGGAGTCAGGTGGTGGCACAAGAGGAGGTGGAGGAAGTAGAGGAGGAGGAGTTGTATGCGGAAGGGCTAACATCTGCAAGGTCCAGACGGTCGGCAGCACCAAGGCGGCAGGCATGTGAGGGTGGGGGAGATGGTTTTACCAGGGCGCATGGTAGCAGCCAAACTAGTGAGGAAGGTGCAGGAGCCCAGGAAAAAGTGTAGGACGAACTGATGGAAGACTCATCAGATGAGGGAGACCTTGATCACATTTCTGTTGTGCGAGGTTGGGGGGAGAGGACAGAGGAAGGAAGCATGATTGTTACCTCGCCACCAACACAACAGGGACTTGGTGCTCCTGGATGCGCAACACACATGAGTGCCTTCTTGCTGCACTACCTGCAACATGACCCTCGAATTGTGAGAATTAGAAATAATCCTGACTACTGGGTTGCCACACTGTTAGATCCCCGGTACAAAAGTAAATTTGCAGAAATTATTCCTGCCATAGAAAGGGATGCACGCATGCAGGAGTATCAGCAGAGACTGTTGCAGAATCTTACATGTGCTTTTCCACAAAACACCAGTGGTGCACGTAGTGAATCTCACAGTTCCAACTTGCCAACCGTGGGACCGTCAAGTGTTCAGCACTCAAACCGTAACAGAACCACAGTATCTGCTGGTAACATCAATTTTGCGGAATCATTTCACCACTTTTTTAGCCCATCCTTTGCAAGGCCACAGGAGACAAGAAGTCTGACACATAGTCAACGCCTAGAGACGATGGTACAGGAGTATCTCCAAGTAAACATTGAAGCCATGACTGTGTCACTGGACCCTTGCTCTTTTTGGGCTTCCAATCTGGATAAATGGCCGGAGCTAGCCACTTACGCCTTGGAGATCTTGTCATGCCCCGCAGCCAGCGTTCTGTCTGAACGTGTGTTCAGCGCTGCTGGTGGTGTGCTGACAGATAAGCGCACGGTGCTCTCCACTGATAATGTAGACAGACTCACGTTCATAAAGATGAACAAATCATGGATCCGAAATGACTTTTCTACCCCTGTGTCATCCTGGGGAGAATGAAAGCTTGATGATTGGTTAAAATCACCCTACCAACCGTTTTAAGCTTTCAAATTACTAATCATGTTTATCTGTATCTTGACTGGAAAATAATTTGGGCTTTGTAGCAGTGTGCAGCACTGATCCTACAGTTTTGAAATCAGTCTTCATGTAATGTTTGGCCCACTGGAGCCGTTTCTGCTTGTGTGAAGTGGATAGAGGAGGTCGACAGGATGGCATATGCACAGCTGCAAACCTCTGAAGGACCCTGCATCTTGTTGTTCGGGGGACGTTGGAGGCACCAGCAGCTTCAAAAACTTGTCTGCTGCTATGACAAGGCTTTTTTGCCGCTGCTCTTTTAACCTGACGTAATTGCCTGTAGGAAAGAGTCCTCAATTTGCCCTTATCAGCACGCACACGTGTGTACTGTGAATCAGCTACATACTTCTTGATTGCCAAGACACTTCATCCTGATCATCGCACATTGTTGATTGTAGTCATGTCTTGACCTAAACACTCCACAATTTGTTGCTTCTCAGCAGCCGACACATCCTTTTTCTTTCCCATTTTGGCAGAAAATGTAGGCTGCTTAATAATGTGAGACAGCCTTCTTAAGTAGTCTTGCCTTTCATTGGACACACCTGCCAAACTAATTAGCACAGGTGTCTGCAATTGCTTACAGTGATGTAAAGAGCCCTGACACACATCACCATCAATGAGTTTAACTGACAAACAAACAAATTCTTCCCTTATCACTCCTAAACACTTTTTGCATAATAATTTGGAACACAGTGTACATGTGCTTTTCCACAAAACACCAGTGGTTCACGTAGTGAATCTTACAGTTCTAACTTGCCAACCGTGGTCTGTATGGAGTTGTTCAATAAAGGGCCCAAAATTAAGATAACATAGATGGGAGAGGTCTCTATGAATAGGAATTCCTAAGTATTTGATACCCTGTGAGGGCCAGGCAAAGGGAAAGTTGGACTGGATGGAATCCTATATGGATTTGGGGAGGGAGACATCGAGGGCCTCAGATTTCGCTGCATTGATTTTAAAATTTGACCATGTAACAAAGTGATCTATTACAGCCATAACAGCATGGATGGATATATGTGATTGAGTGATATATACTAGTACATCATCAGCAAATAGAGAGCACTTGTACTCGGTGCCTCCCACCTCAATCCACCTAATATTGGGGTTATGGCGAATTGATGAGAGCAGGTGCTCCGTCACTAGGATGTATAAGAGAGGGGAAAGAGGACATCCCTGCCTTGTCCCATTGGTGATTGTGAAAGGTGATGAAAATGTTCTGATGCACCCCCTGGGCCTTGGGACACCCGGAGCCGGACCCTTTTTGGTGGATGCTGGTGGTTGTAGTCTTCGTGGCGGCGACCCGGTTCCGTGGCTCAGGGTGGTCAAACCAGTGGCGGAACTATTTATGTGGTTTTGATGTTTAAATGTCCGACTACGCCACCCGTAGATTGCGGTCAGAGTGAACCGCTGCTGCAGGGCAGACCGCTGAGGCTGGTGTTGTGGGTGCAGCAGAGCGTAGCATAACTCCCCACGGGAGGAGTATAGCCTCAGGGCAGTGTATGCTGAGGATGGGGGTGATGGTGCAGGGCAGCAGCAGTAACGACGCGGAGTCAGTGATGCAGTCCAGGGCCTTTACTCACAGTTCTTATTATCCAGACCACGTCTGCAGGTAACGGCTGCCCACGTCGTACTGTGCTCACCAGGTGAGGGGCTCAGACAACTCCCAGATAACTTTGGAGCGCTTCACAGGGCCCTCTTTGTGTGTCCTTTGTCTGGCCTTTCTTACCAACCCTTCTGTCCGGCTGCCTCGGGCCTCCTCTTGGTTAACTTGGCGCCAGTTTCCCTGACCCTATGTGCTGCCCTCCTAGCGGGTGTAGCGAGGGGCTGCACCACATAAAATGTCACAGCCTCCGGTTTCTAACTGAGGGTCGTTTCCTGCCTCCACTAGTTTCGGGGACCGGTCTCCCCCTTTGGCCTGACCCCTCCATGCAGGTGGATTCGGGCGTGCGGTGGTGACTCGCCCGTCCGCACCCCTGGGATCCCTTTGTTCCTCGTTCCTGGAGCCTTCTCCGCTCCTCTTCCTTCCTTCTCCCTCTTCCAGGCCTGGGCCTCTGTTACTAGGCCTGCCTCCGGAGCAGAGCTCATGCAGAGCCCCTGCTCCCTGCCACTTCTGCTCAGACTTCTCTGCACTGAACTAAGATGGTGCCCACCTTTTATACTCCCTTCTCAATGCACCCAGGAACTGCTTCCTCCCTGCTCCTGCACTACAGGGTTCCCCTTCCTCAGTGTTCCCTTCCCCCACTCCAGCCAGGGACAGGGACTGTCGTGCCCATCTCAGGGGCATATTGGTCGCCCTGCCCCACGGCAATGTGGTGTAATGCATGCAGGTGTCGGGTCCTGATCCACACTCCATCCTTACCTGAGAGTGAGATATCACACCTCTGGGTGAGGTGCAATAGCTCTGTAGCAACCGAGCCCTCAGGGTGCTACAGTTCCATTTATCTTCAGCCTAGGTGACGTATTGCGATACAGGGCCGTGATTTTGGCTATAAAAGGGTCCCCTAGACCCCTACCCCAAGCTTTTTAAGAGAATCATATATGGCGTGCCAGGAGACTCTATGGAATGCTTTCTCAGCATCCAACGAGAGTATCTAATTACAAATTTATAACTGCATCTAGCCCAGGAAATACTTTGTGCCTAGTAGCAGTGTCTGCTAGTCAGTGGATTATCCCGGCTGTTAAGCAAGCTACACCTCCTGTAGTTTGGACACTTAATTTTTTCACAGGAAATGCTTCGGGACCACGGGATACTCAGTGAAGAGCATCAGGAGGCACCCCAAGGCATAGGGGCTGGGACTGGCAGTAGGATGCCTTGCGGTGGACAGCCGAGCTCGATCCTTATAAAAGCTTTTTAACTGCAGCAGCTTTAGTGGACGCTACTGGAACTGGAATTACGCAGCTGCTGGCATGAGACTTGCCCTACAATAGATCCTTGTAAATGGATTTAAAGTGTATTCATTCAAATTAGAGAGACAATTTAAATTAAAAAGCTTAGAGCTGCCTCCACCACAGGGGGGCTCGCTCGACCCACCAGCGGACAGGCACCAGTATTGGGAGAGGGGGGCTGGCCGTCAGGGTTCACCGCGGCTCTGGCACAAACCCGTCGACACGGAGGTGGCACGGGCAGGAGCGGACTGAACGTGTCGGCTTCTCACTTTTTGGATTTTAGAAGGGCATGACATGCCTATATCTGTGTCTCCCCCTCCTTTTACTCCTCCACCTCTTTTCTTTTCTCATGACTATATGTACTTGTCACTTTTCCATGTGTTAGTTGTGTCTTCTGAGCAGTTTGTCAGCTTTTGGACACCTTTGAAGGTGTTTTCTATGTGTTTCTATGTGTTTTTGTTTGCCTGCCATTGGTTTTAACGGTGTTCGAAGGTGTTCGACGAACAGTTCGACGAACAGTTCGGCGAACACACGGGTGTTCGACGAACCGAACCGAACTCGAACACTACGGGGGTGGCTCAACACTACTAGCGTGTTCAGATGGAAATTTTTTTTAACAGTTCTGCAGCAAGGGCCTTCTGGTACTGCCCCATTTTTGTAGACCTCTCCACCTCAGGAATAAGAGAATGAAAGTTCTCCTTGTAGCAGGGGTCTAAAAGTGTCACCAGCCAGTAATGACTGTCACCCAACATTTTGACAATTCGAGGGTCATGGTTAAGGCAGCGTAACATAAAGTCAGCCATGTGTGCCAGACTGATAATGGCCAAGACTTCCGTGTCCTCACTAAGATGACGACTGACCATGCTCTCCTCCTCCTCCTCCCTGTCCTCAGGCCACCCACGCTGAACCGATGGTATGACAGTTGTATAGGTACTACGGTCTACAGCGCATGATACCAGCTCCTGTTCTTCCTCCTCCTCCTCCTCCTTCTCCTCTCCCTCATTGTCCTCCAATGCACGTTGGAATGAGATGAGGCTGGGCTGTGAGTAATCGCCCGCTAAGGCTTCTTGATCCATCTCATCATACTCTGGATGTAATGCCTCCTCTTTAATTCTCTGCAGAGAGCGTTGCAAAAGACAGACAAGTGGAATGCTGACGCTAATGATGGCGTCATCGCCACTCACCATCTTGGTGGACTCCTCAAAGTTTGTCAAGATTGTACATATGTCAGACCTCCAGGTCCACTCCTGAGGTCTTATTTGTGGAGTCTGACCTGAATATCGACGGCCTTATTGCAGCTGGTACTCCGCAACTGCTCTCTTCTGCTCACAAATCCTTTGCAACATATGGATGGTAGAGTTCCAACATGTGGGGACATCACACACCAGTCGGTGTGCCGGAAGCTGCAAACGCTGCTGCAACACAGCAAGGGCGGCGGAAGCTGTAGCTGACTTGCGAAAATGAGCTGACAGGCGGCGTACTTTCACGAGCAGATCTGGCAACTCGGGGTACGATTTAAGAAACCGCTGAACCACGAGGTTAAGCACATGAGCCAGGCATGGTACATGTGTGATCTCGCCTCGACTCAGAGCCGCCACCAGGTTATGGCTATTGTCACACCCGACCTTGCCTGGATGTAGGTTCAGCGGTCTCAGCCACAGATCTGCCTGCTCCTTCACAGCTGTCCACAACTCACAAGCAGTGTGAGGTTTATCACCTAAGCTTATGAGTATCAGCACAGCCTGCTACCGCTTGGCTGAGGCAGTACTGCAGTGCTTTCAGCTTGTATCTGATGTGGTGATATCTGAGATAGAGGCTGAACATGAGGAGGAGGAGGATGATGCGCAGGTGCTGTACACTGTGGGGGCAACTCTGACTGACATAGGGCCCGCAATCCTCGGTGTATGGAGGATGTGTTCCGTCCCAAGGTCCGACTGGGTCCCGGCTTCCACTAGATGTACAGTGGGAGATGTACAGCCCCTGGCCACAAGCACTTGTCCATGTGTCCGTTGTCAGGTGGACTCTCCCATTAACTGCATTGTTGAGGGCACTGCAGATGTTTTGGGACACGTGCTTGTTTAGTGCGGGGATGGCACACCGGGCAAAATAGTGTCGACTGGGGACCGAGTACCGAGGGACGGCCACCGCCAAAAGGTTGCGGAAGGATTCAGGCCTCCAACGCAAGCAGTTGTGAAATGTGCGAATTTAGGACTGTAGCCTGTGGGGCATTGGCTGCGAATTTCCGCTTTCGTTCAAAGGTCTGGGATATGAACAATTAAAAGCTGCGGTGGGACGTGGTCGTGGACGTTGATGCTGTTTCTTGAGAAACTGCCAAAACAAGTGAAGACTGAGAGGAGGGGGCATCTTTGCATGCAGTATGGACAGGGGATTGCCTTGCACACACAACAGGGGGTTCTATTGCATGTACAACAGCGGAAGAAGCAGTGGTGACACCTGCTGACACTGGTCGTGGACCCTGGGGTTCACCCCACAAAGTTGGGTGATTTGCTGCCATGTGCCTGATCATGCTGGTGGTGGTCAGGCTGGTAGTTTTGTCACCCCTGCTGATGCTGGCATGGCAGGTGGTATAAATGGCCTTTTGGGGGTTATCAGCAGAGTCTTTAAAAAAATTCCAGACTCTGGAAGACCTACAGGTTTACTGGCAATGTCCCTCGTGTTGGGGTTACGGGGAACTGTTGCCTGCCTTCTGTATGCAGCCACCACACTGTTTCTTCCTGCCTGTTGGGGTATTCTGTCTCCCTCCCCCTGTGTGCTGCTGGCCTCGCTCTGCGTGTCCTCCTGCCACGTTGGGTAGGTTAGTAGATCATCCACCACCTCCTCCTCTTCCACTTGCGCACCACGATCCTCCTCCTCACTTCCTGGCAATTGTGTCTCCTCATCGTCCACCTCTTGTGACAAATTGCCAGCGTCGACTTCCTGTGGCCGTGGCTGTTCAAATATTTGGGCATCGCTACATGGGATCTCCTCTTCCACCACTTCGAGCAGGCGAGGGGCACAAATCTGGAAATGGACCAGTGAACAGCTCTTCAGAGTGTCCGAGTGTGGGATCAGTTGCTGTCTGACGACACTCGGCATGGTGGGAGGAAGGAGCATCAGGGTGAGGAGGAGTATGCGGTTGAGACTCACGTCTACTAAGATTTACTGTATGGAAGACAGACCGGAGCTGGTGGTGGCCAGGTAACTGGAAGTATTATCTGCTATCCAATCAATAACCTGTTCACACTGATCATGTCGCAATACTGGTGTTGTTCTGTGCTTCCCTAGTAATTCGGTCAAGAACTGGGAGTGAGGAGATGTGGCTGTTGGTTGTGGCACATTTTCACCTTGGCCACGGCTCCGTCCTCTGCACGCACCATCACCAGAACGTCCACTTCCACGTCCCTTGCCATGCGTCTTGCCCTTTGTAAATGAAGTAAAATAGCTTAGACTCGCACTATCAATGGAAAAAGGGTAATAGAAAATAGATTACAACCGTGGAAGAGGAAAACCACAGTTCTATTTCTCTGGCCTACACCCGACTCTTTTAAACAATCTGAACAATCAGGGAGAAAATATTAGTGTTTTTCTTTAGGAAAAAATACCAAAAGCTGAATAATTGAGATTTTTTACCGTAGAATGGCAAAACCACAGTTATAATTTACTGGTGTACACCACACTGTTTTAAACAGATATATTGGTGTCTGAACAATCAGGAGACACTATTACTGTTTTAATTTACATCAAAAAATGCCAAAAGCAGGATAATACATAGATTTGACCCGTGGAACTGCAAAACCACAGTTCTATTTCTCGGGCCTACACCAGACTATTTGAAACAGATATATTGGTGTCTGAACAATCAGGAGACACTATTACTGTTTTTCTTTACAGCAAAAAATGACAAAAGCAGGATAATACAGAGATTTGACCCGTGGAACTGCAAAACCACAGTTCTATTTTTCGGGCCTACACCAGACTATTTTAAACAGATATATTGGTGTCTAAACAATCAGGAGACACTATTACTGTTTTTCTTTACAGCAAAAAATGACAAAAGCAGGATAATACAGAGATTTGACTCATGGAACTGCAAAACCACAGTTCTATTTCTCTGGCTATTTGTGTCTGAACAATCAGGAGACACTATTACTGTTTTTCTTTCCGGAAAAAATACCAAAAGCTGGATAATAGAGATTTTTTTACCGTGGGACGGCAAAACCACAGTTATAATTTACTGGTGTATACCAGACTCTTTTAAACAGATATATTGGTGTCTGAACAATCAAGAGACACTATTACTGTTTTTCTTTACGGCAAAAAATGCAAAAAGCAGGATAATACAGAGATTTGACCTGTGGAACTGCAAAACCACAGTTCTATTTCTGGTGTATACCAGACTTTTCTAAATATATATATTTGCGACTGAACAGTGAGCGACACACTCAAACTGTTTTTTTTTGGGGTAAAAATGGCCCAAAAGTGGATAATACAGAGGTTTGAACCGTGGAACTGCAAAACCACACTTCTGTTTCTCTGGCCTACACCAGACTATTTTCAACAAATATATTTGTGTCTGAACAATCAGGAGACACAATTACTGTTTTCTTTACGGCAAAAAATGCCAAAAGCATGAAAATAGAGATTTTTCACCATGGAACGGCAAAACCACAGTTATAATTTACTGGTGTATACCAGACTTTTTTAAATATATATATTTGCGGCTGAACAGTGAGCGACACACTCAAACTGTTTTTTTTAAGGTAAAAATCACCCAAAAGTGGATAATACAGAGGTTTTAACCGTGGAACTGCAAAACCACAGTTCTATTCCTCTGGCCTACACCAGACTCTTTTAAACAGATATATTTGTGTCTGAACTGTCACAGACACACTTTTTTTTTTTTTTTTTTTGGGGGGGCGCACCAAGAGGTTAATAAGACGGGTATTTGTACAGTGTGAAGGAGGAAAAAAAAAAAGGATTTAGATGTAAAAAAAAAGGATTTTTCCTGGCCCCCGAGACCTGGAGCTAAGTCCAGAAATTTCAGCAACAGGAGCACACAGGACTGTAATGCAGAGTTTGCTGGTATAACCACTGCGTCTCCTATACAGTCTGCTTGCCTGCCTGATATCTGGGATGGATATTAGTCCTGAGAAGGACTGTTTGTTTGATCTGGTAGCCTTTAGAGACCCTACACTACCTATTTTGCAGTATAAATCTCTCCCTAGCTCAGCAGCACATTCCCTACACTAGCTAATCCTGGGCGTCTGTGTCCAAGATGGCGGCGCCCGGTTTTAAATACTCGAGGTGACGCTGTGTGGCCAGCCAATCAATGTAATGCCCACAACCAACATGGCTGCGGCATTACAGTAGCTGGCTGGCAATCCCTGCATGTTCATTGGCTCTGTAAAGAGCGCCAAACATGCAGGGCGGAGACCCGAGCTCCCACCTGAGTAACCCAGAAATGCTCAGTGCTCGCCGAACATCCCGAGTAGCATGATGCTTGGGCGAGTACTGAGCAGTGTCGAGCATGTTTGCTCAACACTAGTGCTGCTGCATCAGGGAGAGATTTTCTTGTGTATTAGGTAGTGTAGGGAGAAAAACCGTACATTACACATATCTATCTTAACAAACAGTCCTTTTGAGGACTAACTAATCCATCTGCAAAGATATCAGGCAGGCAGTGTATATAGGCAGGCAGGGTATATAGCAGACTGCAGTGCATATTGCACAAGAGGCTCCATTTCAGTTCTGCCTTCTGCTGCTGTTAGATATTTCTATACAAATGCCCAGGTCTCCTTTAGTGTGTCAGTGAAGCAATTCACAGCAGCTTGCTGTTCAAACTACTTACCTACAGGCCAGCTATTTGAAACTCTATTTTCTCCGTCACACGGATCACATATAAGTTCGCTCCAAACTCAGTCATTTGTAGTGAGCGTGGAAGATACTGTCCTCCATTTAAAATGGGCAAGGCACGTGGCTACGGACGGGGAACTGGACGTGATGGTAATGGTGCATGCAGAGGCAGAGGACAAGGCCGTGGGCAAGCTGAAATTGTGCCACATCAAACAACCACATCTTCTTGCCTGACCTTCCTGTCCCAATTTCTAGGGGACCGCAGTACACCACTATTGAACCCAGAGCAGTGTCAAAATGTTGTTGATTGGATAGGGGATAATGCTACCAGTTACTTAGCCATGACCAACACCACCCTGTCTTCCACACGGTCAAGTCTCAGTAGCCATGAGTCTGGACCGCATATTCCCCACCCTGATCCTCCTTCCTCCCACAATGCCGAGTACCCAGAGACAACTGATCTCACACTTGGACACTCTGAAGAGCTGTTCACTTTTCCATTTATAGATTCGGGCCTCTCGCCTGGTCCACTTGAAGCGGGGCAGGAAGAGATCGCGTGTAGCGATGCCCAAATATTTGAGCAGCCACGGTCACACAAAGGTGATGGTGGGAAAGTGTCACAAGAGGTGGACGATGATGAGACACAATTTACAGAAAGTCAGGAGGAGGACCAGGGTGTGGAAGGGGAAGACGATGTGGTGGATGATATAGTCACTGACCCAACCTGGCAAGAGGACATACAGAGCGAGGACAGCAGCACACAGGTAGAGGGAGGCAGAGCACCCCAACAGGCAGGAAGAAGCAGTGTGGTGGCCGCAGACAGAAGGCTGGCAACCGTTCCCCGTAACACCAACACGAAGGAAGTTGCCAGTACAACTGTTAGGTTTTCCCGATTCTGGTTGTTTTTTAAAGACTCTGCCAATAACCCCAAAAATGCCATTTGCATCATCTGCCAGGCCAGCATCAGCAGGAGTGGCAAAACGACCAGCCTGACCACCACCAGCATGATCAGGCACATGGCAGCAAAGCACCCGACTTTGTGGGCCAAACCCCAGGGTCCAGGAACAGTGTCTGCAGGTGGCACCATTGCTTCTTCCGCTTTTGTTCATGCAAGCCAATCCCCTGTCCATGGTGCATGCAAAGATGCCTCCTGCCCTGCACCTGTCATTGCACACTCTCAAGTAGCAGCATCAGGAAGCAAGTCCATGTCCTTGTCCCAGCGCAGATTTCAGTTGTCCATATCCCAGTCCTTGGAATGCAAGCACAAATATGCAGCCAACGCCCCACAGGCAACACTACTAAATTCTCACATTTCACGACTGCTTGCGCTCGAAATGTTGCCTTTTAGGCTCGTGGAGACAGAAGCTTTCCGCAACCTGATGGCGGCGGCCGTCCCTCGGTACTCGGTCCCCTTCCGCCACTATTTGTCCCGGTGTGCCGTCCCCGCATTACACAAGCACATGTCCCAAAACATTAGCCGTGCCCTCAACAACGCAGTTACAGGGAAAATCCACCTAAACACGGACACATGGACAAGTGCTTGTGGGCAGGGACTGTACATCTCGCTGACGGCACACTGGGTTAACATAGTGGAAGATGGGACCCAGTCGGACCTTGGGACAGAACACGTCCTCCCGACGCCAAGGATTGCGGGCTCTAGGTCAATCAGGGGTGCCCACACGGTCTACAGTTCTTGCACCTCATCCTCCTCCTCCGCTTCAGCCTCCATCTCCGAAATGACCACATCAGTCACAAGCTGGAAGCACTGCAGCACTGCCTCGGCCAAACGATAACAGGCTGTGTTGAAGCTAATATGCTTAGGTGACAAACCACACAATGCTGTTGTGGACAGCTCTGAAAGAGCAGGCAGGTCTGTGGCTCACACCGCTGAACCTAAAGCCAGGCATGGTCGTGTGTGACAATGGCCGGAACCTGGTGGCGGCTCTGAGGCGAGGCGAGCTCACACACGTACTATGCCTGGCCCATGTGCTTAACCTCGTGGTTCAGCGGTTTCTCAAATCCTACCCGTAGCTGCCGGATCTGCATGTTAAAGTACGCCGCCTCTGTGCCCATTTTAGAAAGTCAGCTACAGCTTCCGCCGCCCTTACCTTGTTTCATCAGCGTTTGCAGCTTCCGGCTCATAGACTGGTGTGTGATGTCCCCACGCGTTGGAACTCTACACTGCAGATGTTGGGAAGGATTTGTGAGCAGAAGAGGGCAGTTGTTGAGTACCAGCATCAACAAGGCCATCGGTATTCAGTTCAGACTTCACACATAAGACCTCAGGAGTGGACATGGATGTCAGACATATGTACCATCCTCCAAAACTTTGAGGACTCTACCAAGATGGTCAGCGGCGATGATGCCATAGTTAGCATCACCATCCCGCTTCTCTGTCTTCTGAAATGCTCTCTGCTCACAATCAAAGAGGATGCATTGCAGGCGGAGCATGATGAGATGGAACAAGGAACCATACAGGGTGATTACACATAGCCAAACCTCATCTCATCCCAACGTGGATTGGGTGACAATGAGGAACAGGAGGAGGAGGAAGGATAGGAGCTAGTTTCATGCACTATAGACGGTACTACCTTCACAGCTGTCATACTGTCTTTTCAGCGTGGATGGCCAGAGGACAGAGAGGAGGAGGAGGGGGAGGAGGAGAGCATTGTCAGTCATCATTTTGGTGAGGACACGGAAGTCTTGCCTGTTAGTAGTCTAGCACGCATGGCTGAGTTTATGCTACGCTGCCATTCCCATGACCCTCGCGTTCTCTAAATTTTGGGTGACAGTCATTACTGGTTGGTGACACTTCTAGACCCACTCTACAAGGAGAACTTAATATCTCTTATTCCTGAGGCAGACAGGTCTACAAAAATGGGGCTGTACCAGAAGGTCCTTGTTGCACTATTAAAAAAATTCCCATCTGAAAACGCTGGCAGCAGAGGGCACACTTCGTTGGACAACCAAGGAGTACAGGCGAGAGAGACACAACTTCAATCCAACAGAGGCAGGGGAACACTGACAAAGTTCTGGGAGAGTTTTCTCAGACCCTCCCATTGCACAGGCCATGAGGAGCAGGGTACTCTCACAAGGAGTGCAAAGTTTTGGAAGATGCTGAGGGAGTACGTTGCCGACCGTACCAACGTCCTCCGTGATTCCTCTGTGCCTTATAATTATTAGGTATCCAAGCTGGATACGTGGAATGAACTGGCTCTCTATGCCTTGGAGGTCCTGGCATGCCTTGCCGCCAGTGTTTTATCAAAGCGGGTTTTTAGTGCCGCTGGTGGAATTATAACTGATAAGCGCTTCCGCCTGTCAACTGAAAATGCTGACAGGTAGACTCTTATAAAAATGAACAAGGGCTGGATTGGGCCAGACTTCTCAACACCACCGAATGATAGCAGAGTAACATAAAATCAAATTCAGTGTCTTTTCTTGGGAGGTGTATTCCCAAGCACCTTTTTACACCCTCACATGGGTATACGCTTCCTGATTTTGGCTATTTGCTCTTGTCCTCCTCCTTCTCCTCATCCTCCACCACCATATCACCAGGGTGACCGTGGTCCGTGATGCAACACCCACATAATATTTTTAAAGGGTGTTTATGATGGCCATAAAAAAATTTTTTATACAGTATGTTCATGTATAACCCCCAGGGGTAAATGTTTGTCAGCCCATACACTTGAGCTTGGGAATTACAAGTATAGGCGGCTTGCTCCTTTCTAATGGGAACATTTTTTTATGAGGCCCTCCTCCATGTTTCTTCCAAGGGGCATTGAAGTGCCTCCAAATTTTTGGCATCCCTTGCATTCACTGCATAGGCCAACACTATGGGAGACTTTATCCTTTCTAAGGGGATTTTGTCGTTACTGTGGCACTGCTCTATGTGTCTTTAAATTCTTAGTGGAGTTTTTCCTAAAATTGGTCAGCCGTTGGACTCACTGCGTACCCTATAACTGTATAGCAGACTCTCTCCTTTCTAATGGGAATTTGTAATTACTGTGGCCTTGCTCTATGTGTCTTTAAATTCTTAGTGGGGCTTTTCCCAAATTTTTGCAGCCTTTGCAGTCACAGCATGGGCATTACCACTAAAGGAGACCCGCTCCTTTATAATGGGAACATTTTTTTTACTGAGACCCTCCTCTATGTCTCTTCAAAGTGGTATTGGGTTGCATCCAAATTTTTGGCTGCCCTTGCAGTCACTGGATATGCAATAACAGTAAAGGATACCCACTTGTTAATATTGGGAACAACAAAGCATAGCCGGCTGATGGCTCTCTAACAATAGCAAGATCTGACTGCTGGCCTTTTAACAATAGTAAGGGCCGCCTGATGGCCCTTTAAAAATAGGATTTATGACTTTCAGAGTCCATCCATCATAAATAAAACAGGATGTGCCAGATGATGTGTCACACACCACATTGCCAGATAAGGTTGTAAAATGTTAAAATGACATTTCCCGGTGAATGCATTTGTCTTAAAAAATAACATAAAAAAAACAAAACAATAGGATCTTTCTTTAGTATAAAAAACAGCGTCACCAATTTAACCTCAATGTAATCACATTGTTCAGCTCCTCCTCCATCTCCGAAATAACCACATCAGTCAAAAGCCGACAGCACTGCAGCACTGCCTTGGCCAAGCGGCAACAGGCTGTGCTGAAGATAACATGCTTAATTGACAAACCGCCCAGCGCTGCAGAGTTGTTGAAAGCTGTAACACAGCAGCCTTATCTGTGGCTCTCACCGCTGAACATACAGCCAGGCTTGTTCGTGTGTGACAATGGGCAGAACCTGGTGACGGAGAAATGACACCCAGAGTAGATACAGTTTCCCTCTATGCCAGTCCTTTTACCGAGCTAAATACAACTCTCAGCAAAAAAAGCTGTGGACTTGCTCTGTACCGTCCCAAGGCACATTCACCTGTCCACCTGCTCAGAAGACACTCTCTTTAAAAAAGCCGGCCAGCAATTCAGCAGCGGCATACACCGGTACCCGACAAATTAGAACAGAAAGAATAGAGCATCACACATAGATTAGATAGATAGAAACATGTCAGTCACATATATAAGAAGTACAGTGACAGTGTTGGTTACTCTACTTGTCATTTAGTGTTAAAGGATTTATTAAAAAAAAAATAATAGTGTTTTCATGCACCTGTCTCTTTAAAAAAGCCGGCCGGCAATTCAGCATCCGTACCTGACAATCTATAACAGAAAGAATATAGCATCACACATAGATTAGATAGATAGAAACATGTCAGTCGCATATATAAGAAGTACATTGATAGTGTTGATTACTGTACTTGTCATTTAGTGTTAAAATAAAGGATTTATTAAAAAAAAAATTGACGTGGGGTTCCCCGTAATTTTAGTCTGTAGCGGAGGTTAAGCAGACGGCTGGGGCAGATGTTTGAAGCCTGGGAAGGGGGTAATACCCACCGAGCTTCCCAGGCTACTAATGTCAGCCCCCAGCTGAATACCTAGCCTTCACTAGCTATTAAAATGGGGGACCCCCAAAAAAATGACGTGGGGTCCCCCCTATTTTAATAGCTAGCAAAGGCTTGGCAGAAAGCTGGGGGCTGATATTAATAGCCCAGGAAGGGTACCATTAATATTGGCCCCCTACCAGGCTAGAAACACCAGCCGTCAGCCGCCCCAGAAATGGCGCATCCATAGGATGCGCCAATTCTGGTTCTTAGCCTCGCTCTTCCCACTGCCCTGTAGCGGTGGCAGTGGGGTAATAGGGCTGGGGTTGATGTCAGCTTAAAATGCCAGCTTAAAATTTGTCCCCTTTTATGCCGACAGCAGCCAGAGATGCAGATATGTTATGTGCAGCATGAGACGGGGCATTATCATGCATGAAAATGATCTTCTTCTTGACCCATGGCAGGAAGTGCTGTTTGAGAAACTCAACATACATTATGGAGTGCATCTTTACCCCTTCAGGGATCCTAAAAGGGCCGACAATCTCTCTCCCCATGATTCCAGCCCAAAACATTACTCCACCTCCTCCTTTTTGACGCAGTAGCCATGTTTGCATGGGGTGTCCATCAACCAGCCATCCTCCACTCCATCCATCTGGACCATCGAGATCATTTCATGCAGTGTAAATTGTCGGGTACCGGTGTATGCCGCTGCTGAATTGCCGGCCGGCTTTTTTAAAGAGAGTGTCTTCTGAGCAGTTTGTCAGCTTTTGGACACCTTTGAAGGTGTTTTCTATGTGTTTCTATGTGTTTTTGTTTGCCTACCATTGGTTTTAACGGTGTTCGACGGTGTTCGACGAACAGTTCCACGAACATCCCCGTGTTTGACGAACCGAACCGAACCCGAACACTACGGGGGTGGCTCAACACTAGTCCCAAGCGCACTCTGCTCCATCTATTATCATGACACAAGGTAATTCCTTTTCCTTTTAAATTCTTTTAGTCATTAATTGGGACATATTGGAGATAGAACAGGACAGGATCGGGCTGCACTTATTTTCTGACAGATTGGGGACATATATCCAACTAATAATAATATTCCAGTGTATTCCTTGGTCCAATATAACTACTAGGATACCTTGCTTATATGATTGGGGACCCAGTGTGTCTCTCTATTTCTTTCACTATGGCAGATATTCCATCATCCTCTCCATAGTGTTGTCGCAGTATCTTCTCATTTCAAACCTTTTTACATTATCTTTTGTGCTGTATATTATAATGAATAAAATTTAATACTTTTTCATAAAACTGACCCCACAGTTTTTTTGAATTCCTGCTTGCCCTCAATAATGAAGATCTATTATTATCTATTGAGTTATATAGATTTGGGAATTCTTTGCACTTGGGTTAATAATAAGAATACTTCTGTATGAATCTTCTTGCCAGATTCTTGATTACATATACGGACATGGCAAGGGTCTCCGCCTGTGATAGGGGGTATATATGACCCAGTGGAGGGGACGACCCAGGAATCAGGTCTATGGGGCAGTCATATAGCCTATGTGGAGGTAAAGTTTCTGCTTCCTTTTTAAAAAACACATGAGCTTAGGACCAGTAACTCCGGCAAAGAAGATGATGCTACCAGCAGCCAAACTGGATGCACAGGTACAAGACACTGTCCCCAACGAAGCACCTCTCACGATCTCCAGTCAAGGATGGAACCATGGAAGACCCAGGAGAAGTTGATGTGACAGACCAGGTAGCACGTAGAAGGCAATCTTCTCTGTGCGCAGCATTCCTATCTGAAGCTCTACCTGCTCAGTATCAACCTGAACAGCTTCGTATAGGGCCCTCCTGTCAAGAGATGACAACAGCAAAGGATTCTGGAGTCATCAAAAGGGGATCAGGTAACAATCCACCACTGCTTACTGCATAAAGTTCCCTGACGCACCGGAATCCAGGTAAGCAGTCTCGATGAACCGGAAGCCATCACATGTCACGGATACAATCAAGGTCAATGGTGGAGAGGAATTACTCTCGCCTAAGGTAGCCTTTCCAAACATTTCTAGGCATGGGAGTTTTCCGACTTTTTGGGACAAGATAGGACGAGTTAACCCTGTCTCTCCACAATAAAAGCACAAGCCTTCGGCTAGATGAATCTCCTGTCATTCCTCAGCCAGCTCCACTTGGTCGACCTGCATAGGTTCAAGATAGGCTATGGCCGTGGAAGGCTGAGGAATAGTGATGGGTGAAACCGAACAGTAAAGTTAAGGGTCTGTACCTAACACCCAGTGTCCATGTATGGATCCCGAACACTGTCTACTCCAGGAAGTCCGTGTTACTGTTCCAGTTCGGCAGCCCGAACATCATCTGTTTCCCATGCTGTCATCTGTGTGACAGTGCGAGAAACACTGGATTTGATCGGAGGTCAGAGCGTTGCGGTTCCCACCCTGTCATCTGTATGACAGCGTGTGAGCCAGCAGCAGCTGTGAAAGTCATTAAATAGCAAGAGGTGATGTCATTGAGGTGACCGCCGTTCATCAGCTATAAATTCCAGTGACATTTCTCACATCAGCACTACACGCTGCAGGAGCGTAATCATGCTCCTGTCACAGTGTGTTCTGGCTTGCTTGCTGAGCTGTCGCATCATGCCAGCGCTCAAAAAACCACCCTGATGTAGCAAAGCTGAAGTTCTTTGTGGGGCAGTATCACATAGGGATTTTTGGTGGACAGGTTAGGAATATGGTTCTTTATTATTTTTTTATTTTTATTACAGTAATAAATGGGAAAAGAGGAACAGGAAGTATTTATTTAAGATAAAGGAGTCTGTGTATTTCTTTCAATTAAAAATCTTTATTCTGGCTGTGTATTTTTTACAATCTGACTATGGGGCTGGTAACGGGAGCGTCTTATAGACGCCTCTCCATTACTAACCTGTGGGCTTGATGTCAGCTGACATTACAAAGCTGACATTAACCCAACAACTATTACCCCACTGGCCACCGCACCAGGGCAAGTTGGAAGAGCTGTGCAAAGTGCCAGAATAGATGAACCTTTTCTGAGGCAGTTGTGGCTGCTTGGCTGGAGAAGTCCAATATCCATCACCCCTTCCCAGTCTGAGAATACCAGCCCTCAGATTTCTGCTTTAGCTTGGCTAGTTGCCTAAAATGGGGGGGACTCCATGCCGATTTTTAAATTATTTATTTAAATAATTAAAAAAAAAATGGCGAGGGACCTCTCTATTTTTGACATTTTGACAGCTGTCAATTTTAATTGCACTGGTTATCAAAAATAAAGGGGACCACATGCCATTTTTTATTTTGTTTATTTATAGCACTATGTGTCTACATATGTAATGGTTTAATTAAGACAGCTACTTAATCTTTTGATTCATATATTTTCATTATTACATTACATAGGTACCCAGGTTTTCTCATGACCCTGCCTTTGGATTTATAATCCTATTCAAGTGTAGTACCTAAACAAAAAAATAAGGTACCAGTATATCTCTTATTTTATGCAGTTCTGTAACTTTGTTTCACAGTAATTTCAGTAAACTATGTATTAAACTATTTTAAAAAAAACAAGCAAACAATTCACAATCTGTATGTTTATATTGTAATATTGTAACTATAATGTTGCTTTCTGTAACTTTGAATACAGATTTACATTTAATAAAAATGCAAAAGCAACATATTTGTTTAAATCATATTTACAATGAGATGCAGTGACAGAACAACAATTAGAATTTGCGTTTTTACACTCTGACAGCATCAAGTTCATTTATTAAGCTGTTTTAGCAAAGTGACAGAGAAGCATCAGGAATGATTGAAATCTTGGCCAACCCTGACAGATGTTCTCATCACATTGTCAAACTCAAGTATATCTTAATGAGTTTCAAGTGGCTGGAGCGCCTCTTAACAGATGCTTCTGTTGTAGAAATCCAATGGTCTCAACAGTTTATGACAGTACAATAAAAATCAACCAATCTAAAATAAAGAATTTATTTCTGCAGTTTAAAAATACCTATGAAAGAACATAAACGTGAAAGAAATAATGATGATTAGATAGGTAGATGGATAGATAGCTACATAAATAGAGAGATATAGATAGATAGATAGATAGATAGATAGATAGATAGATAGATAGATAGATAGATAGATAGATAGATATGAGACAGAAAATGCTATAGAAAAAATACTCTCCAGATGATCCATATTATTAGAAAAAATTACAGCTCAATATATCTCTGGCTAGGGAAAAATGGATGGTAACAGTTTGCAACTAACAATACGCTGCAGTAAGATACATATTAGGCTTATTGAAATGTAAAAATGATTCAAAAATGGTACCATGTTGGGAGTAGATTCCTAGATTCCTGCCTTGTTGGTATTTATACACAGGCAGAAAAAAGTTATCCCTGTTTGAAGAGTAGCAAAAGCTTTAGTCTTTGCTAAATAAAGATGGAATAGGTTTCAAAAGATGTTCAAAATGTATACCTTTATTTACGAGGCAAAAAATGTGCTATTTTGAAAGTGAAGAGCTAATGGATTCTCACCTAGAAATGAAAAAAATATCCATTTTTTGGATCAGCAAAATGTTTTCTATTCTCAAAATAACTAAACAATTTCAACGGCTTTTTATCAAGCTGTCCAAAAATTAGTCTGTTATTTACTGAGCAAGGCAGCTGTTTTCAAAATGGAGAAAAAATGGCTTGTCATCAAACCATGTAAATTTATGCTTATTTTGGGAGGATTTTCATTATTGTTGTTCCTGAAAAAGGTACATTTCCCAGCAGCAGTATAGTATAAAAATACAACACCCTGGATAAGTGCAAGAGATGTGTGTGGGCATTCAGTGGCAGTAGTAACAATAGCACAATGTAGAATAGAGCAAGGAAGGTAAGGAGACATGTGGCAGTGTGGACCAGAATTGGTATCCTGGCAGCAGCAGTATAGTATAACATAATAAAACACAATGTGAAAACAAAAGATGTGTGGCTGGCATGACTGTGCAGTGGCAGAAGAAGCAGAAAATGGAACGGAGAATGTAAGAATATGAGTGACTGTTTAAGGCCAACAATGTTAGTCCTGGAGGCAGCTATACAATATAACACTATGAAACACAGTAGGCAGACAGAAGATGTGTAGCTCGCGTGGTTATGCAATCGAAGTGGCATCAGCAGAAACTACATGTGGAGACATGAGGGTCAGTGGGTCCTCTCGTCCACAGGCCTGGGTGTATTATGATAGACCGCATAGACCAGGACTCATCCCAATGAACGCTCATACTCTTTCTAGTGGGCATCATACTACTCCAGCAACACAGGGTGAGGGTATCATAGTGTGGCAATATTTTATTGGACCATCAAGAGTCAATAACATATAGTACAGTCTCAGCATGTACATAAGGTGCTGCAAATGACAGAGTCTCACTCTTCCGCTGGCTCTCCGGGAATAAGAACATCTGCAACTTCGGGGCTTTCAGAGACAACTTTCCCAACCAGTAGCAGCTAGTGTTGAGCCAGTAGCAGCTAGTGTTCGGGTTCGGTTCGGTTCGTCGAACACCGGGATGGTCGAGGAACTGTTCGTCGAACTGTTCGTCGAACAACTTAGAACACCGTCGAACACCGTTAAAACCAATGGCAGGCAAACAAAAACACATAGAAACACATAGAAAACACCTTCAAATGTGTCCAAAAGTTGACAAACTGCTCAGAAGACGCTCTCTTTAAAAAAGCCGGCCGGCAATTCAGCAGCGGCATACACCGGTACCCGACAATTTAGACAAGAAGGAATAGAGCATCACACATAGATTAGATAGATAGAAACATGTCAGTCACATATATAATAAGTACAGTGACAGTGTTGGTTACTGTACTTGTCATTTAGTGTAAAGGATTTAATAAAAAAAATAATAGTGTTTTCGTGCACTGTCTCTTTAAAAAAGCCGGCCGGCAATTCAGCAGCGGTATCCGACAATTTAGAACAGAAAGAATAGAGCTTCACACATAGATTAGATAGATATAAACATGTCAGTCACATATATAATAAGTACAGTGACAGTGTTGGTTACTGTACTTGTCATTTAGTGTAAAGGATTTATTTAAAAAAATAATAGTGTTTTCATGCACTGTCTCTTTAAAAAAGCCGGCCGGCAATTCAGCATCTGTACCCGACAATTTAGAACAGAAAGATAGAGCATCACACATAGATTAGATAGATAGAAACATGTCAGTAACATATATATGAAGTACAGTGACAGTGTTGGTTATTGTACTTGTCATTTAGTGTTAAAATAAAGGATTTATAAAAAAAAAATTGGCGTGGGGTTCCCCGTAATTTTAGTCTCTAGCGGAGGTTAAGCAGACGGCTGGGGCAGATGTTTGAAGCCTGGGAAGGGGGTAATACCCACGGAGCTCTCCAGGCTACTAATATCAGCCCCCAGCTGAATACCTAGCCTTTACTAGCTATTAAAATGGAGGTACCCCCCCAAAAAAATGACGTGGGGTCCCCCCTATTTTATTAGCTAGCAAAGGCTAGGCAGACAGCTGGGGGCTGATATTAATAGCCCAGGAAGGGTGCCATGAATATTGGCCCCCTCCCAGGCTAGAAACACCAGCTGTCAGCCGCCCCAGAAATGGCGCATCCATAGGATGCGCCAATTCTGGCACTTAGCCTCGCTCTTCCCACTGCCCTGTAGCGGTGGCAGTGGGGTAATAGGGCTGGGGTTGATGTCAGCTTATAATGCCAGCTGACATCAAGCCCAGGTTAGTAATGGAGAGGCGTCTATAAGACACCCCCATTACTAACCCCATAGTCAAAGTTAAAAGAATACACAGCACCCAGAATAAAGTCCTTTAATTGAAATAAACACACAATTCTTTTTTGTTCTAAATTAAACCATACTTACCGTCACACCCATTCCAGCTGAAGCCAATAATCTCCTTCAATAAAAGAAAAATAATAAAGCAACCTCATCCTTACCTTTCCATGGTTCCCACGACAGCTTCAGCTCTGCTACATCGAGATGACAGGCTGGACCGCAGCAGAACGCTGCCATCCAGCCTGTCATCCCGCAGACACTGAAAAGCGCAGGCATGCTTGTGCTCCTCAGTGTCTGGCTGTGATGGCATAAAGATGAGCCGAGGTCATGTCCAATGAACTCGGCTCACCTCATGCACATCACTGACAGCGTGGGAAAACTCTCCTGCACTTAGCGCTTCAGCGTGAGAATTCTCCCGCGCTGTCAGTGACGTGCATGAGTAGCACAGTAGTGTTTAACTTTGGCGGCAAGATCAGTGATTGGTCGCGGGTCAAGCACCATGGTGTTACAAAGGTCCGGACATTTGTGTTAAAAATCGCTGATTGGCCGCTGGCGCTGCCCGCGACCAATCACCGATTTGGGCGCCAAATTTAAATATCGGCCGCGACCAATCACCGATTTGGGCGCCAAATTTAAATATCGGCCGCGACCAATCACCCATCTTGGCTCCACATTTAAACACCGCTGTGCTGATTGATCGCCGACGCTGCCCGCGACTAATCACCGATTTGGGTGCCAAATTTAAATATCGGCCGCGACCAATCACCGATTTGGGCGCCAAATTTAAATATCGGCCGCGACCAATCACCCATCTTGGCTCCACATTTAAACACCACTGTACTGATTGGTCGCGGACGCTATTTAAATGTGGTGCCAAAATCGGTGTTTGGTCGCGCCCAGCATCGGCGACCAATCAGCACAGCGGTGTTTAAATGTGGAGCCAAGATCGGTGATTGGTCGCGGCCGATATTTAAATTTGGCGCACAAATCGGTGATTGGTCGCGGGCAGCGCCAGTGACCAATCAGCAATTTTTAACACAAATGTCCGGATCTTTGTAACACCATGCGGATACTGTGGGGACATCACCGGCTAGGGTGTCAAGGGAGGACCGGGGAGCGGCGCTGTGGGTCGGGATACTTCTGCTGCGAGCAGTCGCTCATCTCCCGGCTTCTCGCAGCGGAAGTATCCGACCAGGCAGCGGCGCTCCCCGGTCCTCACCAATACGATTCGCTGATTTGTTGCACTCTCCGCACGCGACCAATCAGTGATCTTGGCGCTAAAGTTAACCACCGCTCTGCTGATTGGTCACGGACGCTGCCCGCGACCAATCACCGATTTGGGCGCCACATTTAAATAGTGGCCACGACCAATCAGCGAGCTTGGCGCCAAATTTAAACAACGCTCTGCTGATTGGTCGCGGACTCCAGCCGCGACCAATCAGCGAGATTGGCGCCAAATTTAAACCCCGCTCTGCTAATTGGTCGCAGATGCCGGCCGCGACTAATCAGCATTATTGGCGCCAAATTTAAACACCGCTCTGCTGATTGATCGCGGTCGCTGGCCGAGATCAATCAGCAATATTGCCACAAAATTTAAACACCGCTCTGCTGATTAGTCGCGGTCACCGTCTGCGACCAATCAGCAGTATTGGCGCCAAATTTAAACCCTGCTCGGCTGATTGGTCGCAGTTGCCGGCCGCGACCAATCAGCAGTATTGGCGCCAAATTTAAACCCCGCTCTGCCAATTGGTCACGGTTGCCGGCCACGACCAATTAGCAATTTTGGCGCCAAATTTAAACACCGCTCTGCTGATTGGTCGCGGCCGGCGATTGCGACCAATCAGCATTATTGGCGCCAAATTTAAACCCCGCTCTGCTGATTGGTCACGACTGCCGGCCGCGACTAATCAACATTATTGCCGCCAAATTTAAACACCGCTCTGCTGAATGGTCGCGGTCGTGACCAATCACCATTATTGGCGCCAAATTTAAACACCGCTTTGCTGATTGGTCGCGACCGCAACCAATCAGCATTATTGGCGCAAAATTTAAACCCCGCTCTGTAGATTGGTCACGTTCGCTGGCCGCGACCAATCAGCATTATTGGCGCAAAATTTAAACCCCGCTCTGCTGATTAGTCGCGACCGCCGGCCGTGACCAATCAGCGATATAGTCGCCAAATTTCAACACCGCTTTGCTGATTGGTCGCGGTTGCTGGCTGTGACCAGTCAGCGATTTTAGCGCCAAATTTAAACACCGCTCTGCTGATTGCGCCGTGTTTGCCGCATACATATTCTAGAATACCCGATGCGCTAGAATCGGGCCACCATCTAGTTTCATGAAATAATTTAAAAAAAAATTGACGTGGGGCTTCGCACTATATTTGTGTCCAGCCAGGTACAGCAGGCAGGAACGGGCTGCCCCCAACCACCAGCTGCCTATTTGTAACTGCAAAGTGCAGTCCGCAGCCACCCCGGAAAATGGCGCGATCTTAGAAGCGCCATCTTCTGGCGCTGTACCCAACTCATCCAGGGCCCTGGTGAGGTGGCTCACTGGGTAATAAAGGGGTTAGGGCCAGCTTGGCATTATCAGCTGGCCCTAAGCCCGAAATTCATGGGATCATGCCAATATTAGACATGACCACCATGAATTTCTAGTAAAGTATTTTAAAAAAACACAACACCCAGAATAAAGTCCAGCTGACATCAAGCCCAGGTTAGTAATGGAGAGGCGTCTATAAGACACCACCATTACTAACCCCATAGTCAAAGTTAAAAAAAAACACAAACACCCAGAATAAAGTCCTTTAATTGAAATAAACACACAATTCTTTATTGTTCTAAATTAAACCATACTTACCGTCACGCCCATTCCAGCTAAAGCCAACGATCTCCTGCAATAAAAAAAAAATAATAAAGAAACATCATCCTTACCTTTACATGGTTCCCAGGACAGCTTCAGCTCTGCTACATCGAGATGACAGGCTGGACCGCAGCAGAACGCTGCCATCCAGCCTGTCATCCCGCAGACACTGAGAAACGCAGGCATGCTTGCGCTCCTCAGTGTCTCGCTGTGACGGCATCCAGATGAGCCGAGGTCATGTCCAATGAACTTGGCTCACCTCATGCACGTCACTGACAGCGTGGGAGAATTGTCCTGCACTCAGCGCTTCAGCGTGAGAATTCTCCCATGCTGTCAGTGACGTACATGAGGTGAGCTGAGTTCATTGGACATTACCTCACCTCATGCACGTCACTGACAGCGTGGGAAAATTCTCACGCTGAAGCGCTGAGTGCAGGAGAATTTTCCCACACTGTCAGTGACGTGCATGAGGTGAGCCGAGTTCATTGGACATGACCTCGGCTCATCTTTATGCCGTCACAGCCAGACACTGAAGAGCGCAAGCATGCCTGCTCTTCTCAGTGTCTGCGGGATGACAGGCTGGATGGCAGCGTTCTGCTGCGGTCCAGCCTGTCATCTCGATGTAGCAGAGCTGGAGCTGTCCTGGGAACCATGGAAAGGTAAGTATGATGTTGCTTTATTATTTTTCTTTTATTGCAGGAGATCATTGGCTTCAGCTGGAATGGGCGTGATGGTAAGTATGGTTTAATTTAGAACAATAAAGAATTGTGTGTTTATTTCAATTAAAGGACTTTATTCTGGGTGTTTGTGTTTTCTTTTAACTTTGACTATGGGGTTAGTAATGGGGGTGTCTTATAGACGCCTCTCCATTACTAACCTGGGCTTGATGTCAGCTGGCATTATAAGCTGACATCAACCCCAACCCTATTACCCCACTGCCACCGCTACAGGGCAGTGGGAAGAGCGAGGCTAAGTGCCAGAATTGGAGCATCCTATGGATGCGCCATTTCTGGGGCGGTTAACGGCTGGTGTTTCTAGCCTGGGAGGGGGCCAATATTCATGGCACCCTTCCTGGGCTATTAATATCAGTCCCCAGCTGTCTGCCTAGCCTTTGCTAGCTATTAAAAAAGGGGGGACCCCACGTCATTTTTTTGGGGGGTCCCCCATTTTAATAGCTAGTAAAGGCTAGGTATTCAGCTGGGGGCTGATATTAGTAGCCTGGGAAGCTCCGTGGGTATTACCCCTTCCCAGGCTTCAAACATCTGCCCCAGCCGTCTGCTTAACCTCCGCTAGAGACTAAAATTAAGGGGAACCCCACGCCAATTTTTTTTTAAATAAATCCTTTATTTTAACACTAAATGACAAGTACAGTAATCAACACTGTCACTGTACTTCATATATATGTGACTGACATGTTTCTATCTATCTAATCTATGTGTGATGCTCTATTCTTTCTGTTATAAATTGTCGGGTGCAGATGCTGAATTGCCGGCCGGCTTTTTTGAAGAGACAGTGCATGAAAACACTATTATTTTTTTTAATAAATCCTTTACACTAAATGACAAGTACAGTAAGCAATACTGTCACTGTACTTCATATATATGTGACTGACATGTTTCTATCTATCTAATCTATGTGTGATGCTCTATTCTTTCTGTTATAAATTGTCGGGTGCAGATGCTGAATTGCCGGCCGGCTTTTTTGAAGAGACAGTGCATGAAAACACTATTATTTTTTTTAATAAATCCTTTACACTAAATGACAAGTACAGTAAGCAACACTGTCACTGTACTTCATATATATGTGACTGACATGTTTCTATCTATCTAATCTATGTGTGATTCTCTATTTCTTCTATTCTAAATTGTCGGGTACCGCTACTGAATTGCCGGCCTGCTTTTTTAAAGAGACAGTGCATGAAAACACTATTATTTTTTTTAATAAATCCTTTACACTAAATGACAAGTACAGTAAGCAACACTGTCACTGTACTCCATATATATGTGACTGACATGATTCTATCTATCTAATCTATGTGTGATTCTCTATTCTTTCTGTTCTAAATTGTCGGGTACCGGTGTATGCTGCTGCTGAATTGCCGGCTTTTCATGTTTCACTGTGGGCACTGTTCCCATCGATTTGGGCAATCACTGTAATGCCACAACCACCATGGCTGTGGCATTACAGTGAGTGGCAGGCAATCCCTGCATGATTGGTGCTCAAAATAGCGCCAGACATGCATGACACGCTTTTGGTGCACGAACAGTTTTCGAACATAACCTCGAACCATAACCAAAACAGCTCGAATTTGAGATTGGCGAACAGTTCTAGACGAACACCGCTCATCTCTAGTAGCAGCAAGTTTAGGAAGCAGACAGAGTCCATTGAAGTATGTCGCCAGGTGACCTGATTGTCCCAACTTGGGTTCTCTAAACATCTCCATGGGGTCAGTGATAGGCAGTGGATCAAATCAGCATTGGAGCCATGGTTTCTTGTTTGCTGTCCTGTAAATTATCAAATCAGTATTCTTTTGGTTGGAGCCATGGTGCCTTGGCTATTGTCATGTAGAGTCTCTGGAAAAAGAGGCAGATCCCCTTTATCTAATCCACAGCTCTTATTCATGTCATTAACCACAGGTTTGAGGATGGTATGAGGAGGTCATCTCTTAATTTTAGAGTGTTCAATTAACATGCATATTTTGTCCTTTAATGTTTGCAGAGCAACAAGCTGCATGGACTGATATAATAGGTAGTCAGCGGCATTAACCAAACATTGATTGTTCAATTAACCAGTGCCTTTGTTCACTAAGGAGAGCAGAACAATACGCTGCAGGAACGGATACAATAGATAGTCAAAAAATCAACAAACAACAATTCAAGAGTCAAGGTTGAGGCCCATATGAGCAATGGCTTATGTCACTTGACCTACTGAAAAATATTTGTAGCATAATTAAGAATAAATGCTGTGTCGTCACACCACACTATATAAATATATAATAAGCAACCATTGAATGAATAGGCACTGACTACAGATGAGCACATCAATCTGCGGAAGATCTGGTTTGAGTCACATTTTCTGAAAGGATGGCAAACATATATATTTTTTATATATATATATATATATATATATATATATATATATATAGTACAGACCAAAAGTTTGAACACACTTTCTCATTTAAAAATTTTTCTGTATTTTCATGACTATGAAAATTGTACATTCACACTGAAGGCATCAAAACTATGAATTAACACATGTGGAATTATATACTTAACAAAAAAAGTGTGAAACATCTGAAAATATGTCTTATATTCTAGGTTCTTCAAAGTAGCCACTTTTGCTTTGATGACTGCTTTGGACACTCTTGGCATTCTCTTGATGCCACATCCAAGCCACAAAGCCGCCCATTGTCCCCTGACCCCCGAGCAGATGGACTGCAGCATAGGATGCCGATGTTCGTATTATGCATATCCAGCCTGCAGTGTGAACTGTCCGCCCAGCAAGGGGCCACAAGCCTGTCCAGTAAAGGTGAATGGTTAGCAATTAACAGCACAACTAGACTCCGGGAGTCTGGTGACCCTGGTGAGGGCCACACTTCCTCTCCAACTGATCCCGGGGAAAAAAGTCGGTGTAAGGTGCATTCATGGCGATGCTAAGGAGTGGCCAGAGTGGACATTGAAATGGCCCAAGGTACTGAGTTCCACGAGGTCGGCGTTGTTCAGGACTTGTTGCACCCCATTATTATAGGCCGGGACTTTTGTTTACTTTGGGATCTGTCGGGAAGGGTTCAGTATCACCACACCAAGAGTCACATGGGTTTCCCTTTTGTGTTCTTGTGGGGGAAGAGGAGGTAGTGTCCCCTGAGTCTGACATTCCTGAGTTAGGGGTGACCAGCGAGAATTTTGGGTCTCCCCAACATAGGGACCTAACTCTGAAGGAAGCCTCACGGTCACGGTCATAAATGGGGTTGCACAGGAGCCTGGGGCTGACACACGGTTTCCCTATTTTATGTTGAGTGGGGAGTTGTTGCACCATGTTACGAAAGTGAGGGAGGAGCTGGTGGAACAATCATTGGTGCCGGGGCCGTATTGACGCAAGGTGTTGGACATGGCCCATTCACATATCTTAGGGGGACATCTAGGGGTGCAAAAGATGCAGGAACGGAACATGCAGAGGTTCTATTGTGTCAGTTAACTGCCCCCACCTCTCACTTTCGAAGTCCCCTCGTGCCATTGCCCATTATTGAAGTGCCGTTCAAGAGAATTGCCATGGACTTGGTCGGTCCCCTGGTTAAATCTGCACGTGAGCATCAATATAGTTTGGTCATCTTGGACTATGCCACCCACTATCCTGAAGCGATCCCGCTGAGAAAATCCTCCACCAAGAGTATAGCTCATAAGTTAGTCCATGTTTTCTCCTGGACAGGTTGCCAAGGGAGATCCTGACCGACCAGGGAACACCCTTTATGAGTAAGGGTAATGAGGGAATTGTGCAAGGTCCTGCAAATCTCCCAACTGAGAACCTCAGTGTACCATCCTCAGACAGATGGACTCATAGAAAAGTTCAACAAAACTCGGAAGAATATGCTGAGGAAGGCCATAGAAAAGGATGGGAGAGACTGGGACTGTCTCCTGCCATATCTTTTGTTCAATATTTGAGAGGTTCCACAAGCCTCTACTGGGTTCTCGCCATTCGAACTCCTGTATGGCTGTGGGGTCTCCTGGATGTAGCAAAGGAAACCTGGGAAGCTGAAGTCGCGCCCCACAGGAGTGTCATCGAGCACGTCACTCTGATGCAGGAGAGGATTGCAAAGGTGATGCCCATCATCAAAGAACATCTCCTTCAGACACAAGAGGCGCAGGTCAGGGTCTACAACCACTCAGCGAGAGTGCGGCGATCCAATCCTGGTGACAGAGTCCTCGTTCTGATACCTAGCATGGAAAGCAAGTTCTTGGCCAAGTGGCAAGGACTGTATGAGTTGGTGGAAAAAGATGGTGAAGTGAATTATAAGGTTCACCAACCAGGTCCACGTAAACCATACCAGATATATCACGTCAACCTCATCAAGCCATGGCATGACATAGATGTGGTGGAAGCTCCATGCTTGCTGATCAAACCAGAAGGTGAGGATGAAGGGGTCGCAATAGTGGAGACGCTAATGAAGGAACAAAAACAGCAGTGTAGGGAGTTGCTGCAGAAGAACAGGGACCTGTTCTCAGAATTGCCGGGCTGCACAAGCGTCATAGAATACAAGGTTCTGACGGAGCCACATGTGCGGGTGAACTTGACGACCTATTGGATACCTGAGGCATGACGAGAGGTGATCTCCAAAGAGGTGGCTCTTATGCCAAAACTCGGTGTCATTGGAGAGTCCAAGAGCGGTTGGTCGAGCCCAATTGTCCTGGTCCCAAAACCATATGGAAAGTGGAGATTCTGCAATGACTATCGGAAATTAAATGAAATCTCCAAATCTGACACGTATCCGATGCCGCGTGTCGATGAGCTGATCGAGAGACTAGGACCAGCAAGGTACAAAACCACCTTGGATTTGATATTTGATGAAGAGATATTGGCTGATCCCCATGGCACAGGGAGCCAAGGGAGCCAAGAAGAAGGTACAAAGGAGAGCAACAAAATTAATAAAGGCAATGGAGGGACTGCAATACCCAGAGAGGTTGGCAAAACTAGGACTATTCAGCCTGGAAAAGAGAAGGTTGAGGGGGGACATAATAAATGTGTACAAATATGTTAGGGGACAGTATAGAGATCTTGCCCGGGATTTGTTCAAAAGGAGGGATATTACGGTAACAAGAGGGCATTCACTAAGACTGGAAGAGAAAAGGTTTCAGCACCAGCATAGGAAGGGGTTCTTTACGGTAAGAGCAGTGAGAATATGGAATTCACTGAGTGAGGAGACGGTAATGTCGGATTCACTACACCAGTTCAAGCGGGGACTGGATGCATTTCTAGATACCAGGCAGATTTCAGCGTATACTTAAAAATAAAATAAAATAGTAGGTTGATACAGGGATTTATTCTGACTGCTGATTTCAGAGTTGGGAGGGAATTTTTCCTCAGGTGAAGATTGGCTAAATCATTTGGGGTTTTTGCCCTCCTCTGGATCAACTTTCGCAATTACAGAACTAACAGGTCGAACTTGATGGACGCAAGTCTTTATTCGGCTTTACAAACTATGTAATGCATTTTGTACATTGGATGGATTCTTCCAGTATGTCCGGATGCCATTTGGACCACAGGGTCCCCCTGCAACCTTCCAGAGATCCATGGATTTTATCGTTGCATCCCATAAGGAATACGCCACAGCAAACCAGGACGATATTGTTATCTTCAGCCCAGACTGGGAGAGTCATCTGGAAAAGGTCCAGACGGTGTTTGATGCTCTGAGGAAGGTGGGGTTTTCAATAAACCTGAAGAAATGTGCCATGAGAAAAGAAGAAATTAAGTACCTGGAATATGTAGTAGGGAGACGCAAGATCAAACCCCAAATCAGTAAAGTGGAAACAATCCAAACTTGGCCGAGACTGCTGTCGAAAAAGCAAGTTAGAGACTTCCTGGGAATCTACAGGAGGTTCATCCCAAACTTTGCCACGATGGCCTCACCCCTGACTGACCTTCTTACGGGGACAAAATCAGCCATGGCCAAGTGAACTGCAGAGGCGGAGATGGATTTTCAGGAGATGAAAGTGGTTCTATGTAGGCAACCGGTTCTGGTTGCCCCAGACTTCAAGAAAGAATTTGTACTCCAGACAGATGCCTCAGATGTCGGTTTAGGAGCAATCCTTTCCCGGGAGATACTCGGGGAGGAGCACCCTGTCCTCTACCTAAGTAGGAAGCTGTCCTCATGCGAGAAGAATTATTCTGTCATAGAGAAGGAGTGCTTGGCCATAAAGTGGGTGGTGGACACGTTACAGTACTATTTATTAGGTCAAAAATTTAGATTAGTATCCGACCATGCCCCACTCAGATGGATGAGGGAAACAAAGGGGAAAAATGCTAGGGTCACTTACACCACTTGCACCACTAGGGTAACTTGGAAGTTGAAATCTGAAGAGCCACTACAGGATTTCAACTTCCATGTAGAACATAGAGCAGGGAAGCTACATGGTAATGCTGATGCCCTCTCGAGAATCCCCTCTCTAGTGGTAGAAGGTGCCAAGCCCCACAGCTTTAGGCAGAAGAGGGGTATGAAAGGTGGCTAATGGTTGCATAGTCGATGGGAGGTATGTGTCACAGAGATGCCTAGTCTTTGTGATGTAGCCCGGAGTGTTTCTCTGGTGCAGATAAGCACTAAGGATATCGTTTGGTGCACCTGGGAGCCGGGTTATGGTTAGCTAGCTGAGACTAGGTGGGTCCAGCTACCCACAAATCTCACCTCTGGGTGTGGTTAAAAGCCTATATAATGGAGGCTGTTGTTTGGCACATGTTCTGTGTTTGGAGGGAAAAGGCCTCCTGTGTATGTTGTGTGCTCAATACACACCAACCTGTGTGACCACAGGTCCAGTTTACCAAAGACTTTGTTTAAAGGACTGTTTTCTTTGTTTTTGCCTGCCCTAAAGGCTGTTTGTTTGCATTTTACTTTCTGACTGGTTTATGAAGCCAATAAACCGCTATGAACATTGACTCACACTGCATCTGAGTGAGTTTAATCCCTACTATATACACTGTGTGCAGAATTATTAGGCAAGTTATATTTTAGAGGATTATTTTTATTATTGATCAACAACTATGTTCTCAATCAACCCAAAAGACTCATAAATATCCAAGCTTAATATTTTTAGAAGTTGGAGTGGGTTTTTTTAGATTTGGCTATCTTAAGAGGATATCTGTTTGTGCAGGTAATTATTACTGTGCAGAATTATTAGGCAACTTAATAAAAACCAAATATAATCCCATCTCACTTGTTTATATTCACCAGGTAAACCAACATCAGTGCACAAAATTTAGAAATAAACATTTCTGACATGCAAAAACAAAAACCCCAAAAATTAGTGATCAATATAGCCACCTTTCTTTATGATGACACTCAACAGCCTTCCATCCATAGATTCTGTCAGTTGCTTGATCTGTTTTCGATCAACATTGCGTGCAGCAGCCACCACAGCCTCCCAGACACTGTTCCGAGAGGTGTACTGTTTTCCCTCCATGTAGATCTCACATTTTATGAAGGACCACACATTCTCTATGGGGTTCAGATCAGGTGAACAAGGGGGCCATGTCATTATTTTTTCTTCTTTTAGACCTTTACTGGCCAGCCACGCTGTGGAGTAGCTGGATGCATGTGATGGAGCATTGTCCTGCATGAAAATCATGTTTTTCTTGAACGATACTTACTTCTTCTTGTACCACTGCTTGAAGAAGTTGTCTTCCAGAAACTGGCAGTAGGTCTGTGAGTTGAGCTTCACTCCACCCTCAACCCGAAAAGGTCCCACAAGTTCATCTTTGATGATACCAGCCCATACCAGTACCCCACCTCCACCTTGCTGGCGTCTGAGTCGGAGTGGAGCTCTCTGCCCTTTACTGATCCAGCCTTTAGCCCATCCATCTGGCCCATCAAGAGTCACTCTCATTTCATCAGTCTATAAAACCTTTGAAAAATCAGTCTTAAGATATTTCTTTGCCCATTCTTGAAGTTTTATCTTATGTTTCTTGTTCAAAGGTGGTCGTTTTTTAGTCTTCCTTACCTTGGCCATGTCCCTGAGTATCGCACACCTTGTACTTTTTGATACTCCAGTAACGTTGCAGCTCTGAAATATGGCAAAACTGGTGGCGAATGGCATCTTGGCAGCTTCACGCTTGATTTTCCTCAATTCATGGGCAGTTATTTTGCGCCTTTTTTGGCTAACACTTTTGACTCTGTTGGCTATTTGCCATGAAACGCTTGATTGTTCGGTGATCACGCTTCAAATGTTTGGAAATTTCAAGACTGCTGCATCCCTCTGCAAGACATCTCACAATTTTGGACTTTTCAGAGCCCGTCAAATCTCTCTTCTGACCCATTTTGCCAAAGGAAAGGAAGTTGCCTAATAATTAAGCACACCTTATATATACAGTACACACCAAAAGTTTAGACACACCTTCTCATTTAAAGATTTTTCTGTATTTTCATGACTATGAAAATTGTACATTCACACTGAAGGCATCAAAACTATGAATTAACACATGTGGAATTATATACTTAACAAAAAAGTGTGAAACAACTGAAAATATGTCTTATATTCTAGGTTCTTCAAAGTAGACACTTTTGCTTTGATGACTGCTTTGCACACTTTTGGCATTCTCTTGATGAGCTTCAAGAGGTAGTCACCGGAAATGGGCTTCCAAAAATCTTCATAGAATAGTAGAGTTGGAAGTGACCTCCTGGGTCATCTGGTCCAACCCCCTGCTCAAAGCAGGATTCACTAAATCATCTCAGACAGATGTCTGTCCAGCCTCTGTTTGAAGACGTAAACTGAAGGGGAACTCACCACCTCTCGTGGCAGCCTGTTCCACTCATTGATCACTCTAACTGTCAAAACGTTTTTTCTAATATCTAATCTGTGTCTCCTCCCATTCAGTTTCATCCCATTGCTTCTAGTCTTTCCTTGTTGCAAATGAGAATAAAGATGATCTTTCTACAATGTGACATCCCTTGAGATATTTGTAGATAGCTATTAAGTTTCCTCTCAGTCTTCTCTTTTGCAAGCTAAACATTCCATAATCCTGTAACCGTTCCACATAGGACATGGTTTGCAGACCAGTCACCATTCTGGTTGCTCTGCTCTGAACTTGCTCCAGTTTGTCAATGTCTTTTTTAAAATGTGGTGCCCAAAACTGAACACAGTATTCCAGATGAGGTCTGACCAAAGAGGAGTAAAGTGCGATAATGACTTCACGTGATCTGGACTGTATGCTTCTGTTAATACATCCCAGAATTGTATTTGCCATTTTTGCTGCTGCATCACACTGTTGACTCATGTTCGGTCTATGATCTATTAGTATACCTAAGTCTTTTTCACATGTACTGTTGCTTAGCTTTATTCCTCCCATTCTGTATATGCTTTTTTCATTTTTATTGCCAAGATGTAGTACTTTGCATTTTTCCTTGTTAAAAACCATTCTGTTAGTTGCTGCCCACTGCTCCACTTTACTTAGGTCTTTTTGAATCCTCTCTTTTCTCTAGTGTTAGCTTTGTGTCATCAGCAAATTTAACCAGTTTACCCTCATTTCCTTCATCTAAATCATTGATAAAGAGGTTGAACAATACAGGTCCCAGGACAGAGCCCTGTGGTACCCCACTTGAGACATTCATCCAACTGGATGTGAAGCCATTTACGACCACTCTTTGAGTCCGATCACTAAGCCAGTTATGAATCCACTGCATTATAATCTTCTTTAGATATGCCTCCCTCTTTCCATTTGATAAACATTTCTTTCTTTCTTCTTAGCATGTGTTTAAGTTCTGTGTTCATCCATCCTGGTTTCCTTAAATGCTTCCCATTTTTCCTTCTTTTTGGGATTGTCAACGATTGTGCTTTGAGAATCTCATTTTTAAAAATTTCCCATCCTTCCAGCACATTTTTGTCCTTAAGGACATCCAGCCATTGGATCCCTCCTATTCTCTTTCTGAGTCTCTTAAAATCTGCCTTTCTAAAATCTAACCTTGAAGTTTGAGTCTTCACATGTCTTCCTCCTCTAGTTATCCAAAATTCTATAATAGCATGATCGCTGCCTTCTAGCGTCCCAGCCACTTTTACCTCCTCAACCATTTCCTCTCTGTTTATAAGGATTAGATCCAAAGTAGCAGATCCCCTTGTTTTCTTCCCTACCTTTTGGAAGATAAAGTTATCAGCAAGAGAGGATAAGAATTTGCTTGACCTGTTAGTTTTGCTTGAGAGAGATTCCCACCAAATGTCTGGATAGTTGAAATCTCCCATGACCACTATGTCATATTTTTTGGAGAACTTGGTCATTTGATACATAAAGAGTTCTTCCATATCTTCAGTATGCCCAGGTGACCTGTAGTAAATGCCTAAAATGGTGTCCTTTCCGTTGTTCTCTCCTTGTATTCTTATTCAAACAGTTTCCACAGAACTCCCAGTCTCTGAAGCTTCAATCTCTGTGCAGATATACGCTTTTCTAACATACAATGCGACACCTCCTCCTTGTTTATCAAGTCTGTTTCTTGCAAATAAGTTGTATCCTTTTAGCCTTGTATTCCAATCACGTGTATCGTCCCACCAAGTTTCAGTGATTCCAATTACATCATATTTCTTTTCCTGCGTTAGTATTTCCAATTCTCCTTGTTTGTTTCCCATGCTTTGTGCATTTGTATAAAAACATTTTAGTTTGCGATTGGCTTCTCTTCCTCCCATATTTTTATTATTAAGATTTTTTTGTCTTTGTTCTTTCTTTCCACTTCCAAAGGACTCTTGAAGGAGTTCCCAGAGATGACTAGCACTTGTTGGCCCTTTTGCCTTCACTCTGCGGTCCAGCTCACCCCAAACCATCTCTATTGGGTCTAGTGACTGTGGAGGCCAGGTCATCTGGCGTAGCACCCCATCACTCTCCTTCTTCGTCAAATAGCCTTTACACAGCCTGGAGGTGTGTTTGGGGTCATTGCATTCCGTGAGCAACCGCTCGAGGATCCATACTGCTGCGAGAGATGTGAGCATATCGTGCACTTGGAAGCCCAAATTCTGGATCTAAGTGCTCAGATAGCGGTACTGAGGAGCATCGACAACATGGAACGGAGTTTGCTGCTCACCGAGCAGACACTCAATGGGTCAATACTGGGGGTGGAGCATAGAGGGGAAGTGCAGGCTGAACAGGCAGGGAGCTGGATAACAGTTAGGAGGGATAGAGGGAAGAAGTATAGGAAGGCTGGTTCAGAACCGGCATTATTGGAGCACGACAGATCCTCTGACCGCCGGGGGAGTGTATGCTCCAGTAATGAGGGGGAGGGGGGAAGTGTAGGGCAGGCAAGACAGGTTCTGGTAATGGGTGACTCTATTTTTGGGGGGACAGACAGGGCAATCTGTCACAAAGACCGGGATCGCCGAACGGTGTGCTGCCTCCCTGGCGCTCGAGTCCGGCACATCGCGGATCGGGTTGACAGGTTACTGGGTGGGGCTGGCGAAGACCCAGCGGTCATGGTCCACATCGGCACCAATGACAAAGTGAGTGGTAGATGGAGGGTCCTTAAAAATGATTTCAGGGACCTAGGTAGGAAGCTTAGGGCAAGGACCTCCAAGGTAGTTTTCTCAGAAATACTACCAATCCCGCGAGCCACACAGGAGCGCCAACGGGAAGTTAGGGAGGTGAATAAGTGGCTAAACAGTTGGTGCAAGGCAGAAGAGTTTGGGTTCATGGAGAACTGGGCCTACTTCGCGGTCGGCTACAGGCTCTACCGTAGGGACGGGCTGCACTTCAATGGGGAGGGTGCAGCGGTGCTAGGGAAGAAGATGGCTAATAGGTTGGAGGAGTTTTTAAACTAGAGACGGGGGGGGACCAAGGAAATAGGTGGGATGGGAGGCAAGCAAGGGGGAAGGGGAGAAGTGAATATAATGAGGGTGGAGAGGGGGGTGGGGATAGTACAGTTAGATCGTTAGAGAAGAACAGGATGCTAAATAGCCCCAAAGTTTTATCTTGCATGCTGACCAACGCAAGAAGCCTGACCAATAAGGCGGATGAGCTGCAGGCGCTTATATCGGAGGAGAGGTATGACATCGTAGGTATAACAGAGACTTGGCTAGACGATAGCTACGACTGGGCGGTAAATTTATTAGATTATAGTTTATTTAGAAGGGACCAGAAACAGGGGAAAGGCGGAGGAGTCTGCTTATATGTAAAGTCATGTCTAAAACCCAGACTAAGGGAAGATATAGGAGAGGGAGAAGAGGGGGTCGAGTCCATGTGGGTAGAGATAGAGGGAACTAAAAATAATAATAAAATATTACTGGGGGTCTGCTATAAGCCACCAAATATAACAGAGGAGAATGAGAATCTGCTATTAGGACAAATAGACAAAGTAGCAAAACATAATGAAGTGATTGTAATGGGGGATTTCAACTACCCGGATATTGACTGGGAAACAGAAACCTGTAGATCTCAGAAAGGAAAAAGGTTCTTGACAAATATTAAGGATAATTATCTCTCCCAACTAGTGCAGGAACCAACGAGAGGGAAGGCCGTGTTGGACTTAATATTGACTAATAGGCCTGATAGAATAACTGAGGTACAGATAGGGGGGCACCTAGGTAATAGCGACCATAATATTATCGACTTCAAAATGCCCTTCAGTAGGGTTATCAATAAGGGAACAACAAAAACATTAAACTTTAGGAGGGCGAAGTTTGATCAGCTGAAAGAAAGCCTTCAACTTATTGACTGGGACAAAGTTCTTAATCAAAGGAATACGAATAGTAAATGGGAAACCTTCAAAAGAATTCTGAATACTCAGTGCGAGAGGTATATACCGTATGGGAATAAAAGGGCCAGAAATAAGAGGAAACCAATATGGTTGAACAAGAACATAAAAGGGGCGTTAAATAGCAAAAAAGAGGCATTCAAGAGATTAAAACAGGAAAACAGTAAGGAGGCACTAATGTGTTACAAGGAAAAAACGAGAACCTGTAAAAAACAAATAAAAATAGCGAAGGAGGAAACAGAGAGACGTATTGCTAGGGAAAGTAGATCAAATCCCAAACTGTTCTTTACGTATATAAATAGTAAAAGGATTAAATCGGATAATATTGGACCGATAAAAAGTGAGGAAGGCAAAATCATAGAGAAAGATGAGGATAAAGCTAATCTATTAAATAATTTTTTTTCGACAACTTTCACAAAGGAAATCGAACTAACAGGAGAAATGAGAAGTGACAAACTTAATCCTCCACTAAGTATGACAAATCTAACCCAAGCTGGGGTACAGAAACGCCTCAGTAACATTAAAATAAACAAATCACCAGGACCTGATGACATACACCCACGGGTACTAAGGGAACTAAGTAATGTGATAGACAGACCGTTATATCTTATATTTAAGGACTCTGTTGAGACTGGGTCTGTACCACTTGATTGGCGACAGGCGAATGTAGTGCCAATATTCAAAAAGGGAGCGAAAAGTGACGCCGGAAACTATCGGCCGGTGAGTCTGACGTCCGTTGTGGGCAAAATTTTTGAAAGCTTCATTAAAGAGGCAATTACGGAGCATCTTGATGCTAATAATCTTTTAATCCCGAACCAACATGGATTCATGAGGAATCACTCCTGCCAAACAAACCTGATTGACTTCTACGAGGAGGTTAGCTCTCGAGTAGATCAGGGGGAACCAGTGGATGTCGTGTATCTCGACTTCTCAAAAGCGTTCGATAGCGTGCCACATAATAGGTTGGTATACAAAATGAGAATGATGGGGCTGGGGGAAAATGTCTGCAAGTGGGTAGCTAACTGGCTAAAGGATAGAAGGCAGAGGGTGGTTATAAATGGAATATACTCAGATTGGGTAAGCGTCACTAGTGGGGTACCACAGGGGTCTGTACTAGGCCCAATGTTATTTAATATCTTTATTAACGACATAGTCAACGGGATAAATAGTAAAATATCAATATTTGCAGATGACACAAAGTTATGTAATACAATTAATACAAAAGAGGACAGTGCAGACCTACAGAGGGATTTGGATAAGCTGGGTAGGTGGAGCATTAAATGCAAATGAGGTTTAACGAGGAGAAATGTAAGGTCATACATATGGGAAGGAAAAATGGAAGTCACCAGTACTCACTGAATGGGAAATCATTGGGGAATTCAGAGATGGAGAAGGACTTGGGCATCTTGATTGATAGCAAACTAAATTGGAGTGCCCAAAGTCAGGCCGCTGCTGTAAGGGCAAACAGGGTAATGGGATGTATCAGAAGAGGTATAGCTGCAAAGGATGAGAACATTGTTCTTCCACTGTACAAAGCACTGGTCAGACCACACTTGGAATACTGTGCTCAGTTATGGGCCCCAATATATAGAAAGGATATAAATGAGCTTGAAAAGGTACAAAGGAGGGCAACAAAATTAATAAAGGGAATGGAGGGACTGCAATACCCAGGGAGGCTGGCAAAATTAGGACTATTTAGCCTGGAAAAGAGAAGGTTGAGGGGGGACATAATAAATGTGTACAAATATGTTAGGGGACAGTATAGAGATCTTGCCCGGGATTTGTTCAAAAGGAGGGATATTACGGTAACAAGAGGGCATTCACTAAGACTGGAAGAGAAAAGGTTTCAGCACCAGCATAGGAAGGGGTTCTTTACGGTAAGAGCAGTGAGAATATGGAATTCACTGAGTGAGGAGACGGTAATGTCAGATTCACTACACCAGTTCAAACGGGGACTGGATGCATTTCTAGACACCAGGCAGATTTCAGCATATACTTAAAAATAAAATAAAATAGTAGGTTGATACAGGGATTTATTCTGACTGCTGGTTTCAGAGTCGGGAGGGAATTTTTCCTCAGGCGAAGATTGGCCAAATCATTTGGGGTTTTTGCCATCCTCTGGATCAACTTTAGCAATTACAGAACTAACAGGTCGAACTTGATGGACGCAAGTCTTTATTCGGCTTTACAAACTATGTTACTATGTTACTATGTCCTTTTGAAAAATAAATGATGGTCCAACTAAACGCAAACTGGATGGAATAGCATGCCGCTGCAAGATGCTGTGGTAGCCATGCTGGCTCAGTATGCCTTCAATTTTGAATAAATCCCCAACAGTGTCACCAGCAAAGCACATCCAGACCATCACACCTCCTCCTCCATGCTTCACGGTGGGAACCAGGCATGTAGAATCCATCCGTTCACCTTTTCTGCGTTGCACAAAGACACGGTGGTTGGAACCAAAGATCTCAAATTTGGAATCATCAGACCAAAGCACAGATTTCCACTGGTCTAATGTCCATTCCTTGTGTTCTTTAGCCCAAACAAGTCTCTTCTGCTTGTTGCCTGTCCTTAGTAGTGGTTTCCTAGGAGCTATTTTACCATGAAGGCCTGCTGCACTAAGTCTCCTCTTAACAGTTGTTGTAGAGATGTGTCTGCTGCTAGAACTCTATGTGGCATAGACCTGGTCTCTAATCTGAGCTGCTGTTAAAGTAGCATCGGTGTCTCTTCCCCCTGCCAGGCAGAGACGCCGTCCCTCTCACCTCCTCGCTCCCCGCGCGGCATCCTCCAGCGCTCCTCCTGCTGCTGCTGTCAGCGCGCGCTGCCTCCCGGGCACTGCGCTTAGGGCGCGCGTGCTCCCTCTCTCTTAAAGGGGCCACACGCACCGTCCTAAGGAGTCCCCCGGCCAATAGCCGGAGGACCTCCCATATATAAGGCGCCTCCTCCAAAATGGAGGTGCCCGAGCAATAGTTGATGCACAGTATACTTACTTACTACTGTTCCAGTCCGCCAGCCTGACCACTCTCCAGCCCGACAGTCTGTCTTCCATTCTACCCACCAGTCTGTCTATGGGCAAGTCCGCCTGCTTACCAGGAAGCACCTGCCAGTTACCTGCCTGCTACCTGCCGTGCCTGCTAGCCCGCTCAGCTGGGAGCACTTGCCTGTTACCTGCTTGTTACCTGCTAGCCTACCTGGAGGCTCAGCCATCACTTGCCGTGACCACCTGATAGCCTACCTGGAGACTCCTGCTGTCACTTGCCGTGACCACCTGATAGCCTACCTGGAGGCTCCTACTGTCACTTGCCGTGACCACCTGTCTGCTAACCTAGAGACTTCAGCCTGCTCTGCCGTCACTTGCCGTGACCACCTGATAGCCTACCTGGAGGCTTCTGCTGTCACTTGCCGTGACCACCTGTCTGCTAACCTAGAGACTTCAGCCTGCTCTGCCGTCACGTGCCGTGACCACCTGTCAGCTAACCCAGAGACTTCTGCCTGCTTGTTGTGCCCATCAGCTATACCGGTCAGTCCCAGTCATCTAACCCGTGGGTGCCACCTGCTCTCTTACAAGGTCGTCCCCAGAGTAGCACTTGGTCCCTCTGCTCGGTCCCTCCCTGGTCACGGAGTCGTTAGCCGCCGTATGACCAGGGTCGGTCTGAGTTGATACTTAGTTACGCCCCTCTGGGTCCCTCTTTGCACCTCGGCACAGAGATTCCACCACCCGGATCCGTAACAGTTTGCTCGGACCATGGAACCCGGTGGCCCCCAGATCTCTGATCTGCACCAGGAAGTCTTACGTCAGAAAACTCAACAGGAATCGGTCCTGTCCTATCTACGATCTGTTAACTCTCACCTAGGCGCATTGTCTGACTCGTCTGTGTCTATCTCCGGTCCAGTGGTGCCTGTTCCTGCGGCACCGCAATCCAGTCCCATTATGGTACCCAGCTATGGACCTCCATTCCTGGCACCTCCACGTTTTGCTGGCGACCCCGCTTTAGCCCGGGATTTCATAAACCATTGCACCCTGCACTTTGAACTCTTGGCATAGCAGTTCATCTCCGACCAGGCCAAGGTGGCCTTCATCATGTCCCATCTCACTGGGAAGGCACTGGCATGGCTAAATCCCTTGTGGGAAAGAGGGGATACCCTGGTGTCCGACCTGTCGTCTTTCCTCGCTGCTTTCCGTAAAGTCTTCGATGAACGGGGATGGAAAACCTCTTCTGCCTCCTCTCTGCTACGTCTCCGCCAAGAGAGTCTCACCGTGGGCCAATATGCCATACGGTTCCGTACCCTCGCTTCTGAGCTTGCCTGGGAGAACGGGGCTCTGGTGTCTGTCTTCTGGGACGGTCTTTCCGGTTGGATTAAGGACGAGTTAGCCGGTCGGGACATTCCTACCACCCTGGATGACCTGGTGTAACTAGCTACCCGGATCGACATCCGGTTCCAAGAACGTACCAAAGAGACTTCTCGGGAGAGAAAGTTTTCCCGCCTTGCTCCTACTTTCCAGAGACCTGCCTCTCAACCATTCACTCCCCGGGCGCACTCGCCCGAACCTATGCAGATCGACCAGACCAAGATGGTCAAATCTCGCCAAGAGTCACGCCGAGCCGAGGGAAGCTGTTTCTATTGTGGCAGTAAGGAGCACTTCATCCGTTCCTGCCAGGAGAAGACTGGAAACGCCAGTGTCTAGGACCGCTCGGAGAGGTCGTCCTAGGCAAAAGTAAGCCCTCTCCAACCCTGACTTTGTCTGTCTCTATCTCCTGGGGTGAAAACCGTCACTTTGAAATTGCTCACCTGGATTCTGGAGCTGCTGGAAACCTCATTTCCCAGTCCCTGGTAGAGAGATAATGGATTCCCACCAAACCTCTAGCTGAACCATTGTCCGTCGCCTCCGTGGATGGAAGACTCCTTCCGGTGACCATCCTGCTCGTCACTGAACCCATAACCCTGCAGGTGGGAATGCTGTACTCTGAGAAAATCTCCTTCCATGTGCTACCCGGACTCTCCCACTCCCTATTGCTAGGTCTTCCCTGGCTCCAGACTCATGAACCCGTGCTGAACTGGCAATCCGGTGAAGTACTTCGATGGGGGCAGAGCTGCCACAGGACCTGCCTGGTTCCCGTTCGCCCGGCTCGTCCACCACCTACCCCAGCTAATTTACCCGGTCTTCTGGCTCCTTACTGCTCCTATGAGGATGTCTTCAGTAAAAAGGAAGCAGAGGCACTGCGTCCCCATAGGCCATATGATTGCCCGATCGACCTGGTACCTGGCGCCACTCCAACCCGTGGGCGTATTTATCCGTTGTCGGCGGCCGAGACCCGGGCCATGTCTGAATACATTGAGGAGAATCTGGCTAGAGGATTCATCCGGAAATCTACCTCCCCGGCTGGAGCCGGATTCTTCTTTGTCAAGAAGAAGGATGGCTCGCTACGCCCCTGTATTGATTATAGAGGACTCAATCAGATCACGGTAAAAAACAAATACCCCCTGCCGCTCATCTCCGAGTTGTTTGATCGCTTTAAGGGCGCCAGGATCTTTTCCAAGTTGGATCTACATGGAGCGTATAACCTGGTCCGTATCCGTCAAGGAGGCGAGTGGAAGACGGCATTCAATACCCGGGACAGTCACTATGAATACCGTGTGATGCCCTTCGGTCTCTGCAATGCTCCTGCTGTCTTCAAAGAATTGGTAAATGACATCTTCCGTGATCTTCTCTACTCCTGTGTGGTGGTATACCTGGACTATATCTTGGTCTTCTCTCCGGATCTTCCCACACACCGGAGGGATGTTCGTCAGGTAATGCTTAGGCTCAGGGAGAACCACCTCTATGCAAAATAGGAGAAGTGCCTCTTCGAATAGACCTCTCTTCCATTTCTGGCCTATGTCATCTCCCAGACATGCTTACAAATGGATCCTGAGAAGCTCTCTGCTGTCCTAAAGTGGTCCCGTCCGGAGGGGTTGAAGGCGATTCAGCGATTCCTGGGCTTCGCCAACTACTATCATCTCTTCATTCCGCACTTCTCTTCCCGGACTGCTCCCATATCTGCACTCACCTGTAAGGGAGCAAATCCCAAGGTATGGTCGCCCGAAGCTGAGGAGGCCTTCCTTTCCTTAGAGCAATCCTTCTCCTCTGCCCCAGTACTGCACCGTCCGAACTGCAACAAACAGTTCTTCTTGGAGGTTGATGCTTCCTGCTCCAGAGCCGGAGAGGTGCTCACCCAAAAATCTTCATCTGGGAGAATGGTAACCTGCGGCTTCTTCTCCAAACTCTTTTCCTCATCTGAGTGCAACTACTCCATTGGAGACTGAGAATTGTTAGCCATCAAGTTGGCACTGGAGGAGTGGCATTACCTGTTTGAAGGGGCTCTATACCCGGTGATCATCTATACGGATCACAAAAATCTGGCATATCTCCAAAATGCCCAAAGATTCAATCCAAGTCAGGCCCGGTGGTCTTTGTTCTTCGCCAGCTTCGACTTCGTCCTACAATTCCGAAAGGCGTACAAGAATATCAAAGCCGACACCTTGTCCCGATCCTTCCTGTCCTCCGATCAAGAGCAGGAGCCTATGCACATCATCGACCCCTCCAAGTTGATGAATGTGGTCCCCTTGGATCTAATTCGTCTTCCACCCGGTATGACGTTTGTAGCAGTACCAGATCGTAAGAAGGTTCTTCACTGGGGTCATTCATCTAAACTAGCCGGCCATGCTGGCCAGAAAAAGACCTTCCTGCTCATTACCTGGCATTACTGGTGGCCTACCCTGCGCAAGGATGTGGTAGACTTCGTCTCAGCCTGTTCCCGCATCAAAGTTCCCAAACATATACCAGCCGGTCATCTCCTACCTCTTCCTGCACCTGATGCCCCGTGGCAACACATTACTATGAACTTTATTACCGATCTCCCTGTCTCTGCCGGTTGTACAGTCATTTGGGTGGTAGCCGACCGCTTTTCTAAAATTGCTCACTTCATCCCTCTGCCTGGTATCCCATCTGCATCAGAGCTAGCTAAGGACTTCTTCCTTCAAATCTTCCGTCTCCATGGTCTACCCCTCCACATCGTGTCGGATCGAGGGGTTCAGTTCACCTCACGTTTCTGGAGAGCTACATGTAAGCTGCTGGATGTCACCCTGGATTTCTCCTCTGCTTACCATCCACAGTCCAATGGTCAAGTGGAGTGGATCAACCAGATCATTACCGGCTACCTCCGGCACTTTGTTAATGCTCACCATACTGATTGGGTGGACCTCCTACCATGGTCCGAATTCTCCTACAACAACCATGAGAGCGAATCTACTTCCAAGTCCCCGTTCTTTATAGTCTATGGTCAACTTCCCCGGATTCCATTTCCCGTCTCCGCTTCTGTGGACAACCCTGCCGCGGAGTCTCTGGTCAGCGAATTTTCCACCATTTGGGAGAATACTATGTCCGCACTTCTTCAGTCCTCCGAGCGGATGAAGAGATTTGCTGACAAAAGACGTCTGGATCCGCCTCAATTCGGTCCGGGAGACAAGGTTTGGCTCTCCTCCAAACATGTTTGGCTCCAAATACCCTCCTACAAGTTGGGTCCTCGGTTCTTCGGTCCATTTGAAGTCCTTAAACAAATCATTCCAGTGGCCTACAAGTTAAAGCTTCCAGCAACCTTACGGATTCCCAACTCCTTCCACGTATCTCTCCTCAAACCAGTTGTCTTTAATTCTTTTTCCAACAATCCAGGTACTTCCCCTGCCCCGGTTTCCGCTGGGGACGTTTTTGAGGTAGAGAATATTCTGGCCACCAAGAGGGTAAGAGGAAAAAACTTTTTTTCTGGTGGATTGGAAGGGGTTTGGTCCAGAGGAGAGTACTTGGGAACCCAAGGAGAACATCCACGCCCCGCTTCTCCTTGAAAGATTTCTTTCTGGCCTAAAAAAGAGGGGGTGTAAATGGGGGTGGGTACGGTAGCATTGGCGTCTCTGCCCCCTGCCAGGCGGAGACGCCGTCCCTCTCACCTCCTCGCTTCCCACGCAGCATCCTCCAGCGCTCGTCTTCCTGCTGCTGCTGCTCCTAAGGAATCCCCGGACAATAGTCGGAGGACCTCCCGTATATAAGGCACCTCCTCCAAAATGGAGGTGCCCGAGCAATAGTTGATGCACAGTATACTTACCTCTGCTTCAGCCCTCAGGTCTAGTTGCCAGCCTGACTACTGTTCCAGTCCGCCAGTCTGACTACTCTCCAGCCCGACAGTCTGTCTTCCGTTCTACCCACCAGTCTGTCTACGGGCAAATCCACCTGCTTACCAGGAAGCACCTGCCAGTTACCTGCCTGCTACCTGCCGTGCCTGCTAGCCTGCTCACCTGGGAGCACTTGCCTGTTACCTGCTTGTTACCTGCTAGCCTACCTGGAGGCACAGCCGTCACTTGCCGTGACCACCTGATAGCCAACCTGGAGGCTCCTGCTGTCACTTGCCGTGATCACCTGTCTGCTAACCTAGAGACTTCAGCCTGCTCTGCCGTCACGTGCCGTGACCACCTGTCAGCTAACCCAGAGACTTCTGCCTGCTTGTTGTGCCCATCCGCTATACTGGTCAGTCCCAGTCATCTGAACCGTGGGTGCCACCTGCTCTCTTACAAGGTCATCCCCAGAGTAGCACCTGGTCCCTCTGCTCGGTCCCTCCCTGGTCACGGAGTCGTTAGCCGCCGTACGACCAGGGTCGGTGTGAGTTGATACTTAGTTACGGCCCTCTGGGTCCCTCTTTGCACCGCGGCACAGAGGTTCCACCACCCGGATCCAAAACAGTTAACCTGCGATTTCTGAGGCTATTTACTCGGATAAACTTATCCTCAGAAGCAGAGGTGACTCTTGGTATTCCTTTCCTGGGGCGGTCCTCATGTGAGCCAGTTTCTTTGTAGCGCTTGATGGTTTTTGAAACTGTACTTGGGGACACTTTGAAAGTTTGCCCAATTTTTCGGACTGACTGACCTTCATTTCTTGAAGTAATGATGGCCACTCGTTTTTCTTTACTTAGCTGCTTTTTTCTTGCCATAATACAAATTCTAACAGTCTATTCAGTAGGACTATCAGCTGTGTATCCACCAGACTTCTGCACAACACAACTGATGGTCCCAACCCCATTTATAAGTCAAGAAATCCCACTTATTAAACCTGACAGGGCACACCTGTGAAGTGAAAACCATTTCCGGTGACTACCTCTTGAAGCTCATCAAGAGAATGCCAAGAGTGCGCAAAGCCGTCATCAAAGCAAAAGGTGGCTACTTTGAAGAACCTAGAATATGAGACATATTATCAGTTGTTTCACACTTTTTTGTTAAGTATATAATTCCACATGTGTTAATTCATAGTTTTGATGCCTTCAGTGTGAAAGTACAATTTTCATAGTCATGAAAATGCAGAAAAATCTTTAAATGAGAAGGTGTGTCCAAACTTTTGGTCTGTACTGTATATATATATATATATATATATATAAATATATATATATATATATATATATATACAGTGCTGGTCAAAAGTATTGACACCCCTGCAATTCTGTCAGATAATACTCAGTTTCTTCCTGAAAATAATTGCAATCACAAATTCTTTGGTAGTATTCTCTTCATTTAATTTGTCTTCAATGAAAAAAACACAAAAAGAATTGTCCTAAAGCCAAATTGAATATAATTCCACACCAAACCTTAAAAAAGTGGGTGGACAAAAGTATTGGCACCCTTTGAAAAATCATGTGATGCTTCTCTAATTCGTGTAATTAACAGCACCTGTAACTTACCTGTGGCACCTAACAGGTGTTGGCAATAACTAAATCACACTTGCAGCCAGTTAACATGGATTAAAGTTGACTCAACCTCTGTCCTGTGTCCTTGTGTGTACCACATTGAGCATGGAGAAAAGAAAGAAGACCAAAGAACTGTCTGAGGACTTGAGAAACCAAATTGTGAGGAAGCATGAGCAATCTCAAGGCTACAAGTCCATCTCCAAAGACCTGAATGTTTCTGGGTCTTCCGTGCGCAGTGTCATCAAGAAGTTTAAAGCCCATGGCACTGTGGCTAACCTCCCTAGATGTGGACGGAAAAGAAAAATTGACGAGAGATTTCAACGCAAGATTGTGCGGATGGTGGATAAAGAACCTCGACTAACGTCCAAACAAGTTCAAGCTGCCCTGCAGTCCGAGGGTACAACAGTGTCAACCCGTACTATCCGTCGACGTCTGAATGAAAAGGGACTGTATGGTAGGATACCCAGGAAGACCCCACTTCTTACCCTGAGACATAAAAAAGCCAGGCTGGAATTTTCCAAACTTACCTGAGAAAGCCTAAAACGTTTTGGAAGAATGTTCTCTGGTCAGATGAGACAAAAGTAGAGCTTTTTGGGAAAAAGCATCAACATAGAGTGTACAGGAAAAAAAGAGGCATTCAAAGAAAAGAACATGGTCCCTACAGTCAAACATGGCGGAGGTTCCCTGATGTTTTGGGGTTGCTTTGCTGCCTCTGGCACTGGACTGCTTGACCGTGTGCATGGCATTATGAAGTCTGAAGACTACCAACAAATTTTGCAGCATAATGTAGGGCCCAGTGTGAGAAAGCAGGGTCTCCCTCAAAGGTCATGTGTCTTCCAGCAGGACAATGACCCAAAACACACTTCCAAAAGCACTATAAAATGGTTTTAGAGTAAGCACTGGAGACTTCTAAGGTGGCCAGCAATGAGTCCAGACTTAAATCCCATAGAACACCTGTGGAGAGATCTCAAAATGGCAGTTTGGAGAAGGCACCCTTCAAATATCAGGGACCTGGAGCAGTTTGCCAAAGAAGAATGGTCTGCAATTCCAGCAGAGCATTGTAAGAAACTCAATGATGGTTTCCGGAAGCGGTTGTTCGCAGTTATTTTGGCTAAAGGTTGTGCAACCAAGTATTAGGCTGAGGATGCCAATACTTTTGTCCGGCCCTTTTTTGGAGTTTTGTGTGAAATGATCAATGATTTGATTTTTGCTTCATTCTCTTTTGTGTTTTTTCCTTGCAAGCAAATTAAATGAAAAGAATAATGCCAAAGAATTTGTGATTGCAATCATTTTCAGGAAGAAACTGAGTATTATCTGACAGAATTGCTGGGGTGCCAATACTTTTGGCAAGCACTGTATATACAGTACATATATACAGAGGGTGAAATAAGTGTGGAATAAGTATTCTCTACATCATCAAACTTCTAAGTAAATATATTTCTTAAGGTGCTATTGACATGAAATTCTTACCACATATCGGTAATATCCCAACAAATCCATACAGTCAAATCAAACCATTGATGTCGATAAGTTAAGTAATATGTAATAATTAGGGTTGAGCGAGCACGAAAATGCTCAGGTGCTCGAAGCTCGGGCCGAGATCACCGTGATACTTGGGTGCTCGACACGAGCAACGAGCCCAATGTTAGTCTATGGGAGACCCGAGCATTTTTGCGGCGGCACCCCCGGCAGTCTGTAGAAAGCCTTAATAGTGCCCAAAACGATAGTGACAGTGCTCAAATGACATGGGGACAGCATGAGGATCGCCCCAGGTCACTGCTGTCAACAACGTGGTCAGAGGTATTAAGCCACTTTTTCGGGCTCACAATAAAACGTTCAAAAACGAAACTGAAACTGCTTTCCTGTGAAATATGTTGAGGAACATCCTTTCCAGGGTAAAGACTTGTGTATAAGGTAAAATAAATAACCAAAAACAAAATTACTTCTCCACACCTTGGGCTATGTCCACAAGTAGCATTTTTTATGCGTTTTTGCACTTTTGTATTGCTTTCAACCGTGACAAATGCATTCACCGGGAAATGTCTTTTTAACATTTTTCAACCTTATCTGGCCATGTGCTGTGTGACACATGCATACAGTGCTGAAAAGACTTGGGAACAGCATGGGGAAGACCCCTGGAAGCATCTCTGACACCCAAGTTATTGCCTAAAAGTGTGCCCATCAGAAGTGATCCTTGCCGCATCAGAAGATGCAGACTTGCAACTATCCCGGTGCAAGTCCTTGTCCCTGGGCAGTGTTCAATTGTACCTCCCCCATTCCTTGCAATGCAAGCGCAAGTATGCACCCTGCCACCCACCCACCCCCAGGCTGCAATACCATACTGCTTGCTTGCTTGCACTTGAAATTGGGCATTTTAGGCATGTGGAGGCGGAATCTGGCCACCACGTCATAGCTGCATCGGCAGCCTGGTATCCATACTCAGTCCCCATCCGCCCGGCGGCCGGGTGTCAACGCTTGGTCCCCAGCCGCCAGGGGGCGGCCGGATGTCGATACTCGGTCCCCAGCCACCCCACGGCAGGGTGCCCACAATCGGTCCCCAGCCTCCCCACGGCTGGGTGCCCACACACGGTCCCAAGCCGCCCCTATTTGTCCCGGTGCACCTTATACACAAGCGCGCATACCAAAACATTACCTATGCCCTCCCCAGTGCATTTAGTGGGAAGGACAGCCTAACCACAAACACATAGACAAGTGAATGTGGCCAGGGATGGTCCATCTCACTGACGCCTTCACACTGGCTTAATATTGTGGAATCCGGGACACAGTTGGACACTGGGATGCAACACGTCCTCCAGACATAGAGGATTGCGGGTCCTGGGTCAATCAGGCTTCAACACAAAGTTCAGAAGGTAGACAGCAGCAGTGGTCGGCCTCTTACACAATGAGTAAATTATTCATGATCATGAGTCCTTCCATCTCCTTTGCTTTCTGTTCCTTGGAATGCAAGCGCATGTATTTAGTAGCGGCTAGGCCTGAGGTGGCCAACGTTTTGGTGCATATCCTACCTCCTTCGAGGATTGCTGGATGTTTTCCTTCTACTATCCCAGTTCTATGACTCCCATTAAAACAAAGCTTCAGGTGATGAATGATGGATGAGATGGTGGCAAAGGAGAAAAAGCAGGAGGAACAGGGACCATTCACATCAATATCAGGCCAGTCAACCACACATGTCTTGCAGGATATGTTTCTGTACCAAAAGGAGCGGTTCGACTACACAGTTATAGGGCATACAATGAGTGCAATGCCTACCAAAAATTTCAAGGCACTCCAATGCCCCTTGGAAGTGACATGGAGGTCAGAGGGCCTTAACTGAACCGTTTTTTCCATTTATAGCAACTGGGTCTACTGTACACTATTGGCCTAATCAGTGAATTGAAGGCTTTCCAAAAATTATGAGGAACTGCAATGCCCCTTGAAACAGACGTGGATTACAGCATACTAAAAACCTTCTACCCATTATTGGGGAGTGGGTCTCCCTTAGTGTTCGCCTATGCATTGAAAAGCAAAAGCTGACTAAAATTAGGAGGAAATGAAATGCCCGTTGGAAGAGTCGTGGAGGTTAGAGGTAATTAAAAACAACATTTCAATGCCCCTTGGAAGAGCTGTGGAGTTCAGAGTGCTTTAACAAGACGGTTTTAATGCCTCTTGGAAGAGACGTGGAGTTCAGAGTGGTTTAACAAGACGGTTTTAATGCCCCTTGGAAGAGACGAGGAGTTCAGAGTCATTTAACAAGAAGGTTTTAATGCCTCCTTGAAAGAGTGGTGGAGGTCCCAGTGGAATAAAAAGACAATATCAATGCCCCTTGGAAGAGTGGTGGAGGTCGCAGTGGAATAAAAAGACAATATCAACGCCCCTTGGAAGAGACGTGGAGGTCACAGCAGCTTAACAAGACAGTTTTAGTGCCCCTTGGAAGAGACGTGGAGGTCACAGTAGCTTAACAAGACGGTTTTAATGCCCCTTGGAAGAGACATGGAGTTCAAAGTGGTTTAACAAGATGGTTTTAATGCCCCTTGGAAGAGAAGTGGAGGTCACAGTAGCTTAACAAGACTGTTTTAATGCCCCTTGGAAGAGACGTGGAGTACAGAGTGGTTTAACAAGATGGTTTTAATGCCCCTTGGAAGAGTGGTGGAGGTTGCAGTGGAATAAAAAGACAATATCAATGCCCCTTGGAAGGGTGGTGGAGGTCACAGTGGAATAAAAAGACAATATCAATGCCCCATGGAAGAGTGGTGGAGGTCGCAGTGGAATAAAAAGACAATATCAGTGACCCTTGGAAGAGACGTGGAGTTCAGAGAGGTTTAACAAGACGGTTTTAATGCCCCTTGGAAGAGACGTTGAGGTCACAGTAGCTTAACAAGACGATTTTAATGCCCCTTGGAAGAGACGTGGAGTTCAGAGTGGTTTAACAAGACGGTTTTAATGCCCCTTGGAAGAGACGTGGAGTTCAGAGTGGTTTAACAAGACAGTTTTAATGCCCCTTGGAAGTGTGGTGGAGGTCCCAGTGGAATAAAAAGACAATATCAATGCCCCTTGGAAGAGTGGTGGAGGTCCCAGTGGAATAAAAAGACAATATCAATGCCCTTTGGAAGAGATGTGGAGGTCACAGTAGCATAACAAGACGGTTTTAATGCCCCTTGGAAGAGACATGGAGTTCAGAGTTGTTTAACAAGACGGTTTTAATGCCCCTTGGTAGAGACGTGGAGGTCATAGTAGCTTAACAAGACAGTTTTAATGCCCCTTACAAGAGCCATGCAGTACAGCATATTAAAAACATTATTCCCATTATTGGGGAGTGGGTCTCCCATAGTTTTTGCCTATGCCTTCCAAGCAAAAGCTGCCAAAAATTAGGACGGAGGAACTTGCAATGCCCTTTACAAGAGCCATGCAGTACAGCATACTAAAAACATTATTCCCATTATTGGCGAGTGGGTCTCCCATAGTCTTTGCCTATGCCTTTCAAGCAAAAGCGGCCAAAAATTAGGACGGAGGAACTTGCAATGCCCCTTACAAGAGCCATGCAGTACAGCATATTAAAAACATTTTTCCCATTATTGGGGAGTGGGTCTCCCATAGTCTTTGCCTATGCCTTCCAAGCAAAAGCTGCGAAAAATTAGGACGGAGGAACTTGCAATGCTGGCAACACGGACCACGGTCACACTGGTGGTATAGTGGTGGTGGAGGCTGAGGATAAGGAGAAGAGCGAAAAACAGCCGAAATGAGGAAGCATATACCCATGTGTGGGTGTGAAGCGGTGCATGGGAATACACCTCCCGAAATAACACAGTGGATTTGACTTTATGTTACTCTGCTGTCATTTGGTGGTGATGAGAAGTCTGGCCCAATCCAACCCTTGTTCATTTTGATAAGGGTCAGCATGTCAGCATTGTCAGTTGACAGGCGAGTGTGCTTATCAGTTATAATTCCCCCAGCCTCCAAGGCGTACAGAGCGAGTTCATTCCAAGTGTCCAGCTTGGATACCCAATAATTAAAAGGCACAGAGGAATCACGGAGGACGCTGGTATGGTCGGCAAGGTACTCCCTCACCATCCTTTGAAACTTTCCACTCCTTGTGAGAGTACCCCGCGCCTCAGGGCCTGTAAGCTGGGCGGGTCTCAGAAAACTGTCCCAGAACGTTGACAGTGCTCCCCTGCCTCTGCTGGATTGGAGTTGCGTCTCTCTCGCCTGTACGACTTGGTTGGGCAACGAACTGTGACCTCTGCCGCTAGCGTGTTCAGATGAGAATTTTTTTAACAGTTCTGCAGCATGGGCCTTCTGGTACTGCCCCATTTTTGTAGACCTCTCCACCTCAGGAATAAGAGAGTGAAAGTTCTCCTTGTAGCGTGGGTCTAAAAGTGTCACCAACCAGTAATAACTGTCACCCAACATTTTGACAACGCGAGGGTCACAGTTAAGGCAGCGTAACATAAAGTCAGCCAAGCATGCCAGACTGGTAACGAGCAAGACCGTGTCCTCACCAAGATGACAACTGACCATTCTCTCCTTCTCCTCCTCCTCCACCCCTCTGTCCTCAGACCACCCACGCTGAACCGACGGTATGACAGTTTTACTGGTACTACGGTCTACAGCGCATGATACCAGCTCCTGTTCTTCCTCCTCCTCCTCTACCTCATTGTCCCCCAATGAATGTTGGGATGTTGATGAGGCTGGGCTGTGTGTAATCACCCGCTACGGCTTCGTGATCCATCTCATCATACTCTGGCTGAAATGCCTCCTCTTTAATTCTCAGCAGAGAGCATTGCAAAAGACAGACAAGTGGGATGCTGACGCTAATGATGGCATCATCGCCACTCACCATCTTGGTGGACTCCTCAAAGTTTGTCAGGATGGTACATATGTCAGACATCCAGGTCCACTCCTGAGGTCTTATGTGTGGAGTCTGACCTGAATATCGACGGCCTTGTTGCAGCTGGTACTCCACAACTGCTCTCTTCTGCTCACAAATCCTTTGCAACATGTGAAGGGTAGAGTTCCAACGTGTGGGGACATCACACACCAGTCGGTGTGCCGGAAGCTGCAAATGCTGCTGCAGCACAGCAAGGGCGGCGGAAGCAGTAGCCGACTTCCAAAAAGGAGCTGACAGGTGGCGTACTTTGAGGAGCAGATCTGGCAACTCGGAGAACGATTTAAGAAACTGCTGAACCACGAGGTTAAGCACATGAGCCAGGCATGGTACGTGTGTGATCTCGCCTCGCCTCAGAGTCGCCACCTGGTTACGGCCATTGTTAGTTTTTTCTATCTTGTGTTTTGTTTGACCATCTGCCTATATATTCCAGCTCTGCCCTTCTGGCCTTGCTGGTCTTCAGTGTTGTTTGACTGTCTTGCTAACCTGGTGCTTTGGTGCCTATCTCTGTCAGTTCGCTTGGTCCTCTGGGACCTCTAGTACTTTTTGTCAGTTTGGCTTTTGTGTTCTACAACAACTTCTGTTTAGGAGGTGTCCCATTTTTGTCCCAGTCCTTAGTTCTTTTAGGGACCCCTTCCTTAATTCTATAGGTCTTCGTTCAGACTAGCCGAGGACGAAGGCGGGTCTGTTCACTAGGAACAGGCAGCCCGTTACATCGTAGGGATTCAGCTTAGTCTTACTGTAGGGACAACTTTCCCGTATTTTTCCTTAGTTCTAGTTGCAGATCATAACAGTAAGTCCAGCCCAAAAAAACTTAAAGGAAAGAAATTTGGGGATCAGTATGGTTTCCGTCCAGGAGTTGGCTCAACGCTTGCAGGGATTGTCTCTGGGGGTTGCCGAGCTCCAGCAACACGTGAGTAGCAATTCTGGAGCGCATTTTGTGGAACCCAAGGTAGGACTGCCTGATGTTTTTTGTGGTAAACAGCAAGATTTTTTTTCCTTTAAAAATGCTTGTTTGTTATATTTTTGTTTGAGACCAAGGTCCTCTGGGAATGAATCACAGCGCATTGGTTGTATTTTGTCACTTTTGCGCTAGGAACCACATGGGTGGGCCTTTTCTCTCCAACCTAATGATCCGTGCTTAAGGTCTGTTGAGGAATTTTTTTCTGCTATGGGGCTATTATATGATGATCCTGATTGAATCTCATTTGCTGAATAAGAACTTAGACGTTTGAATCAGGGGTCAGATAATGTTGAAAATTATGCACACACTTCAGGAGATGGGCCTCAGAAGTTAAATGGAATGATTCTGCGCTGAGATGTTTATTTCTTGGTGGTCTGAGTGAAAGGGTTAAAGATTTGCTAATTGCATTCCCTGCACCTGAGACAATGCAGGAGGCTATGCAGTTAGCTGTTCATGTGGACAGGAGACTGAGGTCCAGGGTGAATGATGTAAAAACTCCTGTAACGTCAGGTCCTAGTTCCCAGAAAATCTGCTCTGACAGCGGAGATTAAATGGAGGAGGGGGCAATGTCACTCCGCTCTCAGGAAAGAGACGGGAGATTCGCCGAAGGTTTGTGTCTTTATTGTGGTAAAGCTGACCATTTGATTAAGTATTGTGAGCGTCGTTTAAGTAAAGAAAAAAAAAAGGTCAGTTACGCCCGTATAGCTTGTTTACGCTCTGCAGGAGTTTTTTTTTCTGGGAGTAAAACTCTGCAGGGAGATTTGATTGAATTTCAGGTATTTGTGGATTGTGGTTCAACACTTAATGTGATTGATAAAGGGTTTTTGGAAAACCTTAAATTGAAATCCAAACCTTTGTCATCACCTATTTCTGTGGTTGCAATTGATAACACTCCTTTGAAATGTATTACTCACAAAACTGCTGCATTTTCCCTCACTATCAATGGAGTTCACCAAGAAATTTTGGACTTGTTTGTTTTGGATAATTTGCCCTCTCCAGTTGTTCTAGGATTGCCTTGGTTGAAACTGCTCAATCCTTTATTGGACTGGTCTACTAATGTGATTAAGTCTTGGAGTCCGTAGTACTATGATAAATGTTGTAATGGTCGCATTGCGGCTGTGGTAAAAGGGGAATTACCTGTACCAATTGAAGATTTTTGGAGGTTTTTTTTGGAGGAGGAGTCGCAAGTTTTACCTCCTCATAGGGATTATGATTGCGCCATTGAGTTTGTTCCGGGTGAGTTTGTTCCAGGTGCTACTCTTCCCAAAAGTCGCTTGTTTAATCTGACTATCCCTGAAAGAAAGGCTTTGGAGGAGTACATAGAGACTAGCCTGGCTGCGGGTCACATTAGACCTTCTAATTCGCCGGTGGCAGTTGGATTCTTCTTTGTTAAAAAAAAAATCACGGCGGTTTACGTCCATGTCTGGATTTTCGTGAAATTAATAAGATTACGGTACGCAATTCGTACCCATTGCCGTTAATTCCTGACTTGTTTAACCAGTTAGTGGGAGCCAAGTGGTTCTCCAAAATTGATCTCCGGGGGGCATACAATTTGTTACGAGTGAAGGAGGGTGATGATGGAAAACTGCTTTTAACACTCTGGTTGGTCATTTCTAGTTATCTGGCCTACACCAGACTCTTTTAAACAGATATATTTGTGTCTGAACAATCAGCGAGACACTGAAACTTTTTTTTTTATGCAAAAAGGTGGATTACACCCAGATTTGAACCGAGGAAGAGGAAAACCACAGTTCTAGTTATCTTGCCTACACCAGAATCTTTTAAACAGATATATTTCTGTCTGAACAGTCAGCGAGACACTGAAACGTTTTTTTTTTTTTATGGAAAAAAGGCAAAAAAGTGGATAATACAGAGATTTGAACCGTGGAACTGCAAAACCACAGTTCTAGTTATCTGGCCTACACCAGACTCTTTTAAATAGATATATTTGTGTCTGAACACTCACAGACACACTCAATTTTTTTTTGGGGGGAGGGGAATACCAAAAGGTTAATAAGACGGGTATTTGTACAGTCTGACTGAGGAAAAAAAAAAAAAAGAGGATTTAGATGAAAAAAAAAGGATTTTTCCTGGCCCCTGAGACCTGGGGCTAAGTCTAGCAATTTTAAAAGCAGCACACAGGACTGTAATGCAGTGGTTGTTGGTATAACCACTGCGTCTCCTATACAGCCTGCCTGCCTGCCTGATATCTGGGATGGATATTAGTCCTGAGAAGGACTGTTTGTTTGATTTTGCAGTCTTTAGAAACCCTACACTACCTATTTCGCAGTATAAATCTCTCCCTAGCTCAGCAGCACTCTCCCTACACTGTGTCATCCGGAGCGACTGTGTCCAAGATGGCGGCGCCCGCTTTTAAATACTCGAGGTGACGCTGTGCGGCCAGCCAATCACTGTAATTCCCATAACCAACATGGCTGCGGCAGTACAGTGACTGGCTGGCCATCCCTGCATGTTCATTGGCTCTGTAAAGAGCGCCAAACATGCAGGGTGGAGACCCGAGCTCCCGCCCGAGTAACCCGGAAATGCTCGGTGCTCGCCGAACATCCCGAGTAGTGAGATGCTTGGGCGAGTACCGAGCAATGTCGAGCATGCTCGCTCAACACTGGTAATAATGAGAAATTACATAGGGAATTATTATTGAAAAAGCTTACTGAAATTTATTGAAAACTTTGTACAAAAGCCCCTGACGAAGCTGAACGCGAAGCGTGCGCTGTGGTACTAAGCAGTATGGTTCAACAGTATGGCACATGGTTTGTATTTTTTGGGTCTAATCCACTCTTTATCACTGGTGGCTGCCTATGTGATATAGGGGTATTGATGGGTATTGGGCAACTCCTTTGTGACTGTATTATCTGATTATACCCTATTTGTGGCATTATCTGTATGCAATTATTTATATGTAAATATATGAAATCCTGAAATCTATTGATATGTTTCTGGTATTTATTGTATATATTCTAGAATTTTTGTGGTTACAATTATTAACCATATAAAATCATTTGTATTACTAACTATATATATGCCACTATACACAGTACAAACCAAAAGTTTGGACACACTTTCTCATTTAAAGATTTTTCTGTATTTTCATGACTCTGAAAATTGTACATTCACACTGAAGGCATCAAAACTATGAATTAACACATGTGGAATTATATACTTAACAAAAAAGTGTGAAACAACTGAAATTATGTCTTATAATCTAGGTTCTTCAAAGTAGCCACCTTTTGCTTGATGACTGCTTTGCACACTCTTGGCATTCTCTTGATGAGCTTCAAGAGGTAGTCACCAGAAATGGTTTTCACTTCACAGGTGTGCCCTGTCAGGTTTAATAAGTGGGATTTCTTGCCTTATAAATGGGGTTGGGACCATCAGTTGTGTTGTGCAGAAGTCTGGTGGATACACAGCTGATAGTCCTACTGAATAGACTGTTAGAATTTGTATTATGGCAAGAAAAAAGCAGCTAAGTAAAGAAAAACGAGTGGCCATCATTACTTTAAGAAATGAAGGTCAGTCAGTGCGAAAAATTGGGCAAGCTTTGAAAGTGTTCCGAAGTGCAGTTGCAAAAACCATCAAGCGCTACAAAGAAAATGGCTCACATGAGGATCGCCCCAGTAAAGGAAGAACAAGAGTACCTCTGCTTCTGAGGATAAGTTTATCCGAGTCGCCAGCCACAGAAATTGCAGGTTAACAGCAGCTCAGATTAGAGATCAGGTCAATGCCACACAGATTTCTAGCAGCAGGCACATCTCTTCAACGACTTTGTGCAGCAGTCCTTCATGGTAAAATAGCTGCTAGGAAACCACTGCTAAGGACAGGCAACAAGCAGAAGAGATTTGTTTGGGCTAAAGAACACAAGGAATGGACATTAGACCAGTGGAAATCTGTGCTTTGGTCTGATGAGTGGAGATGAGTGGTGTTCGAATTGAACTGTTCGCCAATCTCAACTTCTGGGCGGTGTTCGAGCCATTCGACGAACACGAACGATTTGAAAAAAATCCGGCTGTTCGAGGTTATGTTCGATAACTGTTCGTGCACCCAAATCGCAACTGGATTTTTTCACAGTAATGCTGATAATCAAAGTTAATACACAGTTTGAGTGTACAGCAGGGCGGGGGGAGGGGCAGGGGATGGATCTCTGCAGAAATAATGAAGATCTCCATTTTTTTTTCTCTTTCCCGCATTTACACTGGTGAGGTGCAATCTGTCAGCCTATCAGCAGCGCACACACGGATCGAACTGCTTTTTTTCACACAAGCAAGGGCATGTGTCATTGGCAGTGTATGTCACATGTGCTTGCCCTATAAGACCCAGCCATTTTCCCCATCGCCACCATTTTCTCACTGCTGCAGCTGAGTGTTAGACGGCACCGCTGTTGCTGCTTGCGCTATACTTTGTTCATTTCAATTCAATTTTCGCACAAATCTACAGATTGCTTGGGAGTAGGGAATATTTTTGATTGCAGTCCTTTTGAGGACTGGGTTACATCATTTCCTACGACTTTTCTCAGGCAGGTCTGTGCTCTTAAATAGATAGGTTGGGAGTAAAGACTAATTGTAATTGCAGTCCTTTTCAGGGCTAGGTTACATCAGTTCCTATCACTTTTTGCCAGGCAGGTCTGTGCCAGTGCTGCGCAAGTTTGTTTCACAGCATTTAGCTAAATCTAGCAAAGCAAATCCTTTTTGGCCTCTTGCAGTGTGTGTTAGTCAGTGGAGTAGCTTATCTGTGTTGCAAGCTACACCACCTGTGTAAAGAATACAAATTTTTTTACTGCACCTAGTGAAGTAAAACCTTTTGGGCATAGCATCATTCTATTAGTCGATCTATACTAACCTCCACCAGGTTGCAAATTCAATATAATTTTTTTCTGCATCTAGCTCTGAAAAAATATTTCGGCTTGTAGCAGTGTGTGGGACTTGTTCTATTAGTCCATCTATACTAACCTCCACCAGGTTGCAAATTCAATATAATTTTGATCTGCATCTAGCTCTGAAAAAATATTTCGGCTTGTAGCAGTGTGTGGGACTTGTTCTATTAGTCCATCTATACTAACCTCCACCAGGTTGCAAATTCAATATAATTTTTTTCTGCATCTAGCTCTGAAAAAATATTTCGGCTTGAGAATTTTTTTAACAGTTCTGCAGCATGGGCCTTCTGGTACTGCCCCATTTTTGTAGACCTCTCCACCTCAGGAATAAGAGAGTGAAAGTTCTCCTTGTAGCGTGGGTCTAAAAGTGTAACCAACCAGTAATAACTGTCACCCAACATTTTGACAACGCGAGGGTCACAGGTAAGGCAGCGTAACATAAAGTCAGCCAAGCGTGCCAGACTGGTAACGAGCAAGACCGTGTCCTCACCAAGATGACAACTGACCATTCTCTCCTTCTCCTCCTCCTCCTCCCCCCTGTCCTCAGACCACCCACGCTGAACCGACGGTATGACAGTTTTACTGGTACTACGGTCTACAGCGCATGATACCAGCTCCTGTTCTTCCTCCTCCTCTTCTACCTCATTGTCCCCCAATGAATGTTGGGATGTTGATGAGGCTGGGCTGTGTGTAATCGCCCGCTACGGCTTCGTGATCCATCTCATCATACTCTGGCTGAAATGCCTCCTCTTTAATTCTCAGCAGAGAGCATTGCAAAAGACAGACAAGTGGGATGCTGACGCTAATGATGGCATCATCGCCACTCACCATCTTGGTGGACTCCTCAAAGTTTGTCAGGATGGTACATATGTCAGACATCCAGGTCCACTCCTGAGGTCTTATGTGTGGAGTCTGACCTGAATATCGACGGCCTTGTTGCAGCTGGTACTCCACAACTGCTCTCTTCTGCTCACAAATCCTTTGCAACATGTGAAGGGTAGAGTTCCAACGTGTGGGGACATCACACACCAGTCGGTGTGCCGGAAGCTGCAAATGCTGCTGCAGCAAGGCAAGGGCGGCGGAAGCAGTAGCCGACTTCCAAAAAGGAGCTGACAGGTGGCGAACTTTGAGGAGCAGATCTGGCAACTCGGAGAAAGATTTAAGAAACTGCTGAACCACGAGGTTAAGCACATGAGCCAGGCATGGTACGTGTGTGATCTCGCCTCGCCTCAGAGCCGCCACCTGGTTACGGCCATTGTCACACAAGACCATGCCTGGATGTAGGTTCAGCGGTCTCAGCCACAGATCTGCCTGCTCTTTCACAGCTGTCCACAACTCACAAGCAGTGTGAAGTTTCTCACCTAAGCTTAAGAGTTTCAGCACAGCCTGTTGCCGCTTGGCTGTGGCAGTACTGCAGTGGTTCCAGCTTGTAACTGATGTGGTGATATCTGAGATGGAGGCTGAACATGAGGAGGAGGAGGATGCGCAGGAGCTGTACTCTGTGGGGGCAACTCTGACTGACATAGGGCCCGCAATCCTCGTTGTGGGGAGGATGTGTTCTGTCCCAAGGTCCGACTGTTATAACCCTCCTGTTAGTTTTTTCTATCTTGTGTTTTGTTTGACCATCTGCCTATATATTCCAGCTCTGCCCTTCTGGCCTTGCTGGTCTTCAGTGTTGTTTGACTGTCTTGCTAAAGTGGTGCTTTGGTGCCTATCTCTGTCAGTTCGCTTGGTCCTCTGGGACCTCTAGTACTTTTTGTCAGCTTGTCTTTTGTGTTCTACAACAACTTCTGTTTAGGAGGTGTCCCATTTTTGTCCCAGTCCTTAGTTCTTTTAGGGACCCCTTCCTTAATTCTATAGGTCTTCGCTCAGACTAGCCGAGGAAGAAGGCGGGTCTGTTCACTAGGAACAGGCAGCCCGTTACATCGTAGGGATTCAGCTTAGTCTTACTGTAGGGACAACTTTCCCGTATTTTTCCTTAGTTCTAGTTGCAGATCATAACAGTAAGTCCAGCCCAAAAAAACTTAAAGGAAAGAAATTTGGGGATGAGTATGGTTTCCATCCAGGAGTTGGCTCAACGCTTGCAGGGATTGTCTCTGGGGGTTGCCGAGCTCCAGCAACACGTGAGTAGCAATTCTGGAGCGCATTTTGTGGAACCCAAGGTAGGACTGCCTGATGTTTTTTGTGGTAAACAGCAAGATTTTTTTTCCTTTAAAAATGCTTGTTTGTTATATTTTTGTTTGAGACCAAGGTCCTCTGGGAATGAATCACAGCGCATTGGTTGTATTTTGTCACTTTTGCGCTAGGAACCACATGGGTGGGCCTTTTCTCTCCAACCTAATGATCCGTGCTTAAGGTCTGTTGAGGAATTTTTTTCTGCTATGGGGCTATTATATGACGATCCTGATTGAATCTCATTTGCTGAATAAGAACTTACACGTTTGAATCAGGGGTCAGATAATGTTGAAAATTATGCACACACTTCAGGAGATGGGCCTCAGAAGTTAAATGGAATGATTCTGCGTTAAGATGTTTATTTCTTGCTGGTCTGAGTGAAAGGGTTAAAGATTTGCTAATTGCATTCCCTGCACCTGAGACAATGCAGGAGGCTATGCAGTTAGCTGTTCATGTGAACAGGAGACTGAGGTCCAGGGTGAATGATGTAAAAACTCCTGTAACGTCAGGTCCTAGTTCCCAGAAAATCTGCTCTGACAGCGGAGATTAAATGGAGGAGGGGGCAATGTCACTCCGCTCTCAGGAAAGAGACGGGAGATTCGCCGAAGGTTTGTGTCTTTATTGTGGTAAAGCTGACCATTTGATTAAGTATTGTGAGCGTCGTTTAAGTAAAGAAAAAAAAAGGTCAGTTACGCCCGTATAGCTTGTTTACGCTCTGCAGGAGTTTTTTTTTCTGGGAGTAAAACTCTGCAGGGAGATTTGATTGAATTTCAGGTATTTGTGGATTGTGGTTTAACACTTTATGTGATTGATAAAGGGTTTTTGGAAAACCTTAAATTGAAATCCAAACCTTTGTCATCACCTATTTCTGTGGTTGCAATTGCTAACACTCCTTTGAAATGTATTACTCTCAAAACTGCTGCATTTTCCCTCACTATCAATGGAGTTCACGAAGAAATTTTGGACTTGTTTGTTTTGGATAATTTGCCCTCTCCAGTTGTTCTAGGATTGCCTTGGTAAAAACTGCTCAATCCTTTATTGGACTGGTCTACTAATGTGATTAAGTCTTGGAGTCCGAAGTACTATGATAAATGTTGTAATGGTCGCATTGCGGCTGTGGTAAAAGGGGAATTACCTGTACCAATTGAAGAACTTTGGAGGTTTTTTTTGGAGGAGGAGTCGCAAGTTTTACCTCCTCATAGGGATTATGATTGCGCCATTGAGTTTGTTCTGGGTGCTACTCTTCCCAAAAGTCGCTTGTTTAATCTGACTATCCCTGAAAGAAAGGCTTTGGAGGAGTACATAGAGACTTTTCGTGAAATTAATAAGATTACGGTACGCAATTCGTACCCATTGCCGTTAATTCCTGACTTGTTTAACCAGTTAGTGGGAGCCAAGTGGTTCTCCAAAATTGATCTCCGGGGGGGCATAAAATTTGTTACGAGTGAAGGAGGGTGATGATGGAAAACTGCTTTTAACACTCTGGTTGGTCATTTCTAGTTATCTGGCCTACACCAGACTCTTTTAAACAGATATATTTGTGTCTGAACAATCAGCGAGACACTGAAACTTTTTTTTTTATGCAAAAAGGTGGATTACACCCAGATTTGAACCGAGGAAGAGGAAAACCACAGTTCTAGTTATCTTGCCTACACCATAATCTTTTAAACAGATATATTTCTGTCTGAACAGTCAGCGAGACACTGAAACGTTTTTTTTTTATGGAAAAAAGGCAAAAAAGTGGATAATACAGAGATTTGAACCGTGGAACTGCAAAACCACAGTTCTAGTTATCTGGCCTACACCAGACTCTTTTAAACAGATATATTTGTGTCTGAACACTCACAGACACACTCAATTTTTTTTTGGGGGGAGGGGAATACCAAAAGGTTAATAAGACGGGTACAGTCTGACTGAGGAAAAAAAAAAAGAGGATTTAGATGAAAAAAAAAGGATTTTTCCTGGCCCCTGAGACCTGGGGCTAAGTCTAGCAATTTTAAAAGCAGCACACAGGACTGTAATGCAGTGGTTGTTGGTATAACCACTGCGTCTCCTATACAGCCTGCCTGCCTGCCTGATATCTGGGATGGATATTAGTCCTGAGAAGGACTGTTTGCTTGATTTTGCAGTCTTTAGAAACCCTACACTACCTATTTCGCAGTATAAATCTCTCCCTTGCTCAGCAGCACTCTCCCTACACTGTGTCATCCGGAGCGACTGTGTCCAAGATGGTGGCGCTCGGTTTTAAATACTCGAGGTGACGCTGTGCGGCCAGCCAATCACTGTAATGCCCATAACCAACATGGCTGCGGCAGTACAGTGACTGGCTGGCAATCCCTGCATGTTCATTGGCTCTGTAAAGAGCGCCAAACATGCAGGGTGGAGACCCGAGCTCCCGCCCGAGTAACCCGGAAATGCTCGGTGCTCGCCGAACATCCCGAGTAGTGAGATGCTTGGGCGAGTACCGAGCAATGTCGAGCATGCTCGCTCAACACTGGTAACAATGAGAAATTACATAGGGAATTATTATTGAAAAAGCTTACTGAAATTTATTGAAAACTTTGTACATAAGCCCCTGACGAAGCTGAACGCGAAGCGTGCGCTGTGGTACTAAGCAGTATGGTTCAACAGTATGGCACATGGTTTGTATTTTTTGGGTCTAATCCACTCTTTATCACTGGTGGCTGCCTATGTGATATAGGGGTATTGATGGGTATTGGGCAACTCCTTTGTGACTGTATTATCTGATTATACCCTATTTGTGGCATTATCTGTATGCAATTATTTATATGTAAATATATGAAATCCTGAAATCTATTGATATGTTTCTGGTATTTATTGTATATATGCAATTCTAGAATTTTTGTGGTTACAATTATTAACCATATAAAATCATTTGTATTACTAACTATATATATGCCACTATACACAGTACAAACCAAAAGTTTGGACACACTTTCTCATTTAAAGATTTTTCTGTATTTTCATGACTCTGAAAATTGTACATTCACACTGAAGGCATCAAAACTATGAATTAACACATGTGGAATTATATACTTAACAAAAAAGTGTGAAACAACTGAAATTATGTCTTATAATCTAGGTTCTTCAAAGTAGCCACCTTTTGCTTGATAACTGCTTTGCACACTCTTGGCATTCTCTTGATGAGCTTCAAGAGGTAGTCACCAGAAATGGTTTTCACTTCACAGGTGTGCCCTGTCAGGTTTAATAAGTGGGATTTCTTGCCTTATAAATGGGGTTGGGACCATCAGTTGTGTTGTGCAGAAGTCTGGTGGATACACAGCTGATAGTCCTACTGAATAGACTGTTAGAATTTGTATTATGGCAAGAAAAAAGCAGCTAAGTAAAGAAAAACGAGTGGCCATCATTACTTTAAGAAATGAAGGTCAGTCAGTGCGAAAAATTGGGCAAGCTTTGAAAGTGTTCCGAAGTGCAGTTGCAAAAACCATCAAGCGCTACAAAGAAAATGGCTCACATGAGGACCGCCCCAGTAAAGGAAGAACAAGAGTCACCTCTGTTTCTGAGGATAAGTTTATCCGAGTCGCCAGCCTCAGAAATTGCAGGTTAACAGCAGCTCAGATTAGAGATCAGGTCAATGCCACACAGATTTCTAGCAGCAGGCACATCTCTTCAACGACTTTGTGCAGCAGTCCTTCATGGTAAAATAGCTGCTAGGAAACCACTGCTAAGGACAGGCAACAAGCAGAAGAGATTTGTTTGGGCTAAAGAACACAAGGAATGGACATTAGACCAGTGGAAATCTGTGCTTTGGTCTGATGAGTAGAGATGAGTGGTGTTCGAATTGAACTGTTCGCCAATCTCAACTTCGAGCTGTTCTGGGCGGTGTTCGAGCCGTTCGACGAACACGAACGATTTGAAAAAAATCCGGCTGTTCGAGGTTATGTTCGATAACTGTTCGTGCACCCGAATCGTAACTGGATATTTTCACAGTAATGCTGATAATCAAAGTTAATACACAGTTTGAGTGTACAGCAGGGCGGGGGGAGGGGCAGGGGATGGATCTCTGCAGAAATAATGAAGGTCTCCTTTTTTTTTTCTCTTTCCCGCATTTACAGTGGTGAGGTGCAGTCTGTCAGCCTATCAGCAGCGCACACATGGAGCGAAGTGCTTTTTTTCACACAAGCAAGGGCATGTGTCATTGGCTGTGTATGTCACATGTCCTTGCCCTATAAGACCCAGCCATTTTACCCATCGCCACCATTTTCTCACTGCTGCAGCTGAATGTTAGACGGCACTGCTGCTGCTGTTAGCGCTATATTGTGTAACTGAATTGCAAGCGAATTTTCTCTTAAATAGACAGAAATGTTTAGGGAGTAGGGACTAGTTTGTAATTGCAGCCCTTTTGAGGGCTAGGTTACAGCAGTTCCTAGCACTTTTAGCAGGCAGGTCTGTGCTCTTATATTGACAGATAGGTTGGGAATAGTGACTAGTTGTAATTCAAGCCCTTTTGAGGGATAGGTTACATCAGTTCTTATCACTTTTTGCCAGGCAGGTCTGTTTTAGTGCTGTGCAAGTGTTTTTCACAGCATTTGGCAAAATCTAGCTAAGCAAATCCTTTTGGGCCTCTTGCAGTGTGTGTTAGTCAGTGGAGTAGCCTATCTGTGTTGCAAGCTACACCACCTGTGTATGTAATACAAATTTTTTACTGCATCTAGCCAAGTAAAACCTTTTGGGCCTGAAGCAGTGTGTGGTACTCAATCTATTAGGCCATCTATACCAAGCTCCACCAGCTTTGAAATTAATAATAATGTTTAGCTGCATCTTGCCTGTAAAATAATTTTGGGCATATTAGCAGTGTGTGGTATGCATTCTATTAGGCCATCTATACTAAGCTCCACCAGCTTTCAAATTACTAATAATTTTTAGCTGCATCTTGCCTGGAAAATAATTTTGGGCATATTAGTAGTGTGTGGTACTCATTGTATTAGGCCATCTATACCAAGCTCCACCAGCCTTGAAATTCATAATAATTTTTAGCTGCATCTAGCCTGGAAAATAATTTTGGGCATAGTAGCAGTGTGTGGTACTCATTGTATTAGGCCATCTATACCAAGCTCCACCAGCTTTGAAATTAATAATAATTTTTAGCTGCATCTAGCCCGGAAAATAATTTTTCCTCCCAAAAGTGGTAGCAATAGAAATATGGGGCGCGTGCCTGGCTAACAAAAATATACGCTTCATAACAAAAAACACCAGCCTAGCGCACAGCATTAATAATATTGCATCATCGTCTCTCCCAGTGCTAGGCCTACTACGCCGGCGAGCATTCCTGTGCCTAAAACACAATGTATGGGTCCGCGCTAGCCACGATGCTGAGGGGTCTAAAGCTGCTGCTAACGCTTTATCACAATTCAATTGGCAGATTTTCACAGAGCTCCTCCCCAACTCCCACCCATCGGGCAACAGTTGCCCACCCTCCCTATGGGATCTAGTGGCGAATAGTTGATGCCATTAATCAGAGCGTCAGTTGCCCCGTCGACGTGGCAAGCATATGGTAAGGCATGGGAAGAGTGGACACGACTAGTAGCAGGCAGACGGGTTGACCAATGTGAACAAGCCAGATTACAAGTCACCATAGAATTTCTCCACCAGCTAATGATGAGGGGCATATCAGGGGCGTCAGCGCAGTGGTGTCTGACTGAAGTAGCATTTCACTTCCAACTACTGAATTGGGGAGATGTGACAAAGAGATTCATCATCAGGCAATCCATAAAAGGGTGGAAAAGGGCTCAGCCAAGTCAGGAGTGTAGACATCCCGTCCTGTGTCACTAAAACTGATTTCTCACATCATATCCCTAACACCATTAACATGACACTCACAATTTGAAGCAACACTACTGTCTACTGCATTTGCGATCGCCTTCGTCAGGGCGCTATGCATAAGCGAATTAGTCCCTCAATCCAAAATTAATGTTAATACGCAGTTTGAGTGTATAGCGGGGCGGGGGGAGGGGCAGGGGATGGATCTCTGCAGAAATAATGAAGATCTCCATTTTTTTTCCTCTGTCCCACATTTACAGTGGGGAGGTGCAATCTGTCAGCCTATCAGCAGCGCACACACGGATCGAACTGCTTTTTTTCACACAAGCAAGGGCATGTGTCATTGGCAGTGTATGTCACATGTCCTTGCCCTATAAGACCCAGCCATTTTCCCCATCGCCACCATTTTCTCACTGCTGCAGCTGAGTGTTAGACGGCACCGCTGTTGCTGCGTGCGCTATACTTTGTTCATTTCAATCCAATTTTCGCACAAATCTACAGATTGCTTGGGAGTAGGGAATAGTTGTGATTGCAGTCCTTTTGAGGACTGGGTTACATCATTTCCTACAACTTTTATCAGGCAGGTCTGTGCTCTTAAATAGATAGGTAGGGAGTAAAGACTAATTGTAATTGCAGTCCTTTTCAGGGCTAGGTTACATCAGTTCCTATCACTTTTTCCCAGGCAGGTCTGTGCCAGTGCTGTGCAAGTTTGTTTCACAGCATTTGGCTAAATCTAGCAAAGCAAATCCTTTTTGGCCTCTTGCAGTGTGTGTTAGTCAGTGGAGTAGCTTATCTGTGTTGCAAGCTACACCACCTGTGTATAGAATACAAATTTCTTTACTGCACCTAGTGAAGTAAAACCTTTTGGGCATAGCATCATTCTATTAGTCGATCTATACTAACCTCCACCAGGTTGCAAATTCAATATAATTTTTATCTGAATCTAGCTCGGAAAAAATATTTCGGCTTGTAGCAGTGTGTGGAACTTGTTCTATTAGTCCATCTATACTAACCTCCAACAGGTTGCAAATTCAATATAATTTTGATCTGCATCTAGCTCTGAAAAAATATTTCGGCTTGTAGCAGTGTGTGGGACTTGTACTATTAGTCCATCTATACTAACCTCCACCAGGTTGCAAATTCAATAAAAAAAATTTCTGCATCTAGCTCTGAAAAAATATTTCAGCTTGTAACAGTGGGTAGGACTTGTTTTATTAGTTCATCTATACTAACCTCCACCAGGTTGCAAATTCAATATAACTTTTTTCTGCATCTAGCTCTGAAAAAGTATTTCGGCTTGTAGCAGTGTGTGGAACTTGTTCTATTAGTCCATCTATACTAACCTCCACCAGGTTGCAAATTCAATATCATTTTTTTCTGCATCTAGCTCTGAAAAAATATTTCAGCTTGTAGCAGTGGGTAGGACTTGTTCTATTAGTTCATCTATACAAACCTCCACCAGGTTGCAAATTCAGTATAATTTTTTTCTGCATCTAGCTCTGAAAAAGTATTTCGGCTTGTAGCAGTGTGTGGAACTTGTTCTATTAGTCCATCTATACTAACCTCCACCAGGTTGCAAATTCAATATCATTTTTTTCTGCATCTAGCTCTGAAAAAATATTTCAGCTTGTAGCAGTGGGTAGGACTTGTTCTATTAGTTCATCTATACAAACCTCCACCAGGTTGCAAATTCAATATAATTTTTTTCTGCATCTAGCTCTGAAAAAATATTTCGGCTTGTAGCAGTGTGTGGGACTTGTTCTATTAGTCCATCTATACTAACCTCCACCAGGTTGCAAATTCAATATAATTTTTTCTGCATCTAGCTCTGAAAAAATATTTCGACTTGTAGCAGTGTGTAGGACTTGTTCTATTAGTCCATCTATACTAACCTCCATCAGGTTGCAAATTCAATATAATTTTTTTCTGCATCTAGCTCTGAAAAAATATTTCGGCTTGTAGCAGTGTGTAGGACTTGTTCTATTAGTCCATCTATACTAACCTCCACCAGGTTGCAAATTCAATATAATTTTTTTCTGCATCTAGCTCTGAAAAAGTATTTCGGCTTGTAGCAGTGTGTGGAACTTGTTCTATTAGTCCATCTATACTAACCTCCACCAGGTTGCAAATTCAATATCATTTTTTTCTGCATCTAGCTCTGAAAAAATATTTCAGCTTGTAGCAGTGGGTAGGACTTGTTCTATTAGTCCGTCTATACAAACCTCCAACAGGTTGCAAATTCAATATAATTTTTTTCTGCATCTAGCTCTGAAAAAATATTTCGGCTTGTAGCAGTGTGTGGGACTTGTTCTATTAGTCCATCTATACTAACCTCCACCAGGTTGCAAATTCAATATAATTTTTTCTGCATCTAGCTCTGAAAAAATATTTCGACTTGTAGCAGTGAGTAGGACTTGTTCTATTAGTCCATCTATACTAACCTCCACCAGGTTGCAAATTCAATATAATTTTTTCTGCATCTAGCTCTGAAAAAGTATTTTGGCTTGTAGCAGTGTGTGGGACTTGTTCTATTAGTCCATCTATACTAACCTCCACCAGGTTGCAAATTCAATATAATTTTTTTCTGCATCTAGCAATGAAAAAATATTTTGGCTTGTAGCAGTGTGTGGGACTTGTTCTATTAGTCCATCTATACTAATCTCCACCAGGTTGCAAATTCAATATAATTTTGATCTGCATCAAGCTCTGAAAAAATATTTTGGCTTGTAGCAGTGTGTGGGACTTGTTCTATTAGTCCATCTATACTAACCTACACCAGGTTGCAAATTCAATCTAATTTTTTTCTGCATCTAGCTCTGAAAAAATATTTCGGCTTGTAGCAGTGTGTGGGAGTTGTACTATTAGTCCATCTATACTAACTTCAACCAGGTTGCAAATTCAATATAATTTTTTTCTGCATCTAGCTCTGAAAAAATATTTCGGCTTGTAGCAGTGTGTGGGACTTGTTCTATTAGTCCATCTATACTAACCTCCACCAGGTTGCAAATTCAATATAATTTTTTTCTGCATCTAGCTCTATAAAAATATTTCGGCTTGTAGCAGTGTGTGGTACTTGTTCTATTAGTCCATCTATACTAACCTCCACCAGGTTGCAAATTCAATATAATTTTGATCTGCATCTAGCTCTGAAAAAATATTTTGGCTTATAGCAGTGTGTGGGACTTGTTCTATTAGTCCATCTATACTAACCTCCACCAGGTTGCAAATTCAATATAATTTTTTTCTGCATCTAGCTCTGAAAAAATATTTCGGCTTGTAGCAGTGTGTAGGACTTGTTCTATTAGTCCATCTATACTAACCTCCACCAGGTTGCAAATTCAATATCATTTTTTTCTGCATCTAGCTCTGAAAACGTATTTCGGCATGTAGCAGTGTGTGGGACTTGTTCTATTAGTCCATCTATACTAACCCCCACCAGGTTGCAAATTCAATATAATTTTTTTCTGCATCTAGCTCTGAAAAAGTATTTCGGCTTATAGCAGTGTGTGGGACATGTTCTATTAGTCCATCTATGCTAACCTCCACCAGGTTGCATATTCAATATAATTTTTTTCTGCATCTAGCTCTGAAAAAATATTTCGACTTGTAGCAGTGTGTAGGACTTGTTCTATTAGTCCATCTATACTAACCTCCACCAGGTTGCAAATTCAATATAATTTTTTTCTGCATCTAGCTCTGAAAAAGTATTTTGGCTTGTAGCAGTGTGTGGGACTTGTTCTATTAGTCCATCTATACTAACCTCCACCAGGTTGCAAATTCAATATAATTTTTTTCTGCATCTAGCTATGAAAAAATATTTTGGCTTGTAGCAGTGTGTGGGACTTGTTCTATTAGTCCATCTATACTAACCTCCACCAGGTTGCAAATTCAATATCATTTTTTTCTGCATCTTGCTCTGAAAAAATATTTCGGCTTGTAGCAGTGTGTGGGACTTGTTCTATTAGTCCATCTATACTAACCTCCACCAGGTTGCAAATTCAATATAATTTTGATCGGCATCTAGCTCTGAAAAAATATTTCGGCTAGTAGCAGTGTGTGGGACTTGTACTATTAGTCCATCTATACTAACCTCCACCAGGTTGCAAATTCAATATCATTTTTTTCTGCATCTAGCTCTGAAAAAATATTTCAGCTTGAAGCAGTGGGTAGGACTTGTTCTATTAGTCCATCTATACTAACCTCCACCAGGTTGCAAATTCAATATAACTTTTTTCTGCATCTAGCTCTGAAAAAATATTTCGGCTTGTAGCAGTGTGTGGGACTTGTTCTATTAGTCCATCTATACTAACCTCCACCAGGTTGCAAATTCAATATAATTTTTTTCTGCATCCAGCTCTGAAAAAATATTTCAGCTAGTAGCAGTGTGTGGGACTTGTACTATTAGTCCATCTATACTAACCTCCACCAGGTTGCAAATTCAATATCATTTTTTTCTGCATCTAGCTCTGAAAAAATATTTCAGCTTGAAGCAGTGGGTAGGACTTGTTCTATTAGTCCATCTATACTAACCTCCACCAGGTTGCAAATTCAATATAATTTTTTTCTGCATCTAGCTCTGAAAAAATATTTCGGCTTGTAGCAGTGTGTGGGACTTGTTCTATTAGTCCATCTATACTAACCTCCACCAGGTTGCAAATTCAATATAATTTTTATCTGCATCTAGCTCTGAAAAAATATTTCGGCTTGTAGCAGTGTGTGGGACTTGTTCTATTAGTCCATCTATGCTAACCTCCGCCAGGTTGCAAATTCAATATAATTTTTATCTGCATCTAACCCAGCCAATACTTTTGGGCTAATACCACAGTTTGGCCACTCAGCTCTGCTCGGTTCCCATCCAGAGTTGTCAATTAAATAACCACCAATATGAATGGAAAAAGGCCTCCTGCTGGTGGAAAGGGGAATAGGCGTGTTGGGAAGGGAAAAAAAGGTTGTGTCTGTGGGGTAGGTGTTAAAGCAACAGTAACATCTGCAGAAGAAAGACCATCTTCCAGCCAAACTAAGATGTCTACTTCTTTTAGCGGACAATGTGATAAGATCCCTTTCTTATGGCCACGCCAATCGTTACAAATTCCAGATGAGGCACAAAAACAGCAGATGCTTCAACGGATATCAAGTGCTCCTTTAAGAGGGCTCTCCTCCACCTCAACTTCAACATCACAAATACTCTAGTCCTCAGAGGTGTCACCCCAATCGCACTTGCTTCCTCACAGCTCCCAAGTCTCCAGCTGCCCATCTGAGTATGGGGTAGAACATATGGTTGAGTCTGCACAGCTATTTACTCAAACTATAGCCTGGGAATCAGAGGTCGGCTCCAGATCTTCTGTGAATCCAGACGAGGAAATGATCTGCACTGATGCCCAGAATCTTTATGATTCGGATCCAGGAACAGACGCAGAAGGTTCTGAGCATAATGAAGACCCTAGTTCCCATACTGTAACTCCTGTTGGTGGAGACAATGAGGAAGACGATGATGAGACTCAAAAACCTGATTAGAGCGACAACTTGAGTTTTTTGTCAGGGCAGGAAGAGGTTGGTTCTGAGGACAACGGGTGAGATAATACACAGGGTGATGATGACGAGGTTGCAGATCCCACTTACTGTCAACCCACAGTCAGCCAGTCGATGAGGTCAGCAGAGGAGGTGGAGGAGGATGCTAGTGACGACGAGGTCAGGTTGCGTCTTCCTGGACAGAGACGTAGTACTGGAAGCACGTCAACAACTGCATACTCAAACACAACTTTGCCTCTGACCACAAGTCGTTGTGGCCCTTCAGGTCGCATGGGTGCTAAGCCTTGCCTAGCCTGGGCATTTTTTCAGATTGATAAGGATGACCCAACTCGTGTTATCTGTAACATTTGTCAGCAAAAGCTAAGTAGAGGCCAAAAAATACATAGTTTGAGTACTTCATGCATGAACCGGCACATGGATATGAAGCATAAGTTGCAGTGGGAAGCTCACTGTGCTACAATGCGGCCTTGCCGGCCGGGCCAGCCGAAGTCTGCCACATCTTATGCATCCGCGGTCTCTTCATCCTCTTTGACTGGGGGAACAGCAGTCACACCTGTATTGGGACGCAGACCTGCCACCTCTTTACCCGCAACAGCCAGCGTGATTGGCAGGTCATCATTTTCTTTGGAGGTGGAAACACCAGCTGGTGTTCAGCGCTGTCCGACATCGATAGCACCACCTTTGCATCAAGGCAACCTAACATGTCCGCCTGCATCTTCCTTACAGACCGGCAGTTTGCCGGGGACACACTTCTCAACCCAGCCAGCCCTCGGTCCCTCAGATGTGGACAAGTAAAAGACCATTTCCTCCTAGCCATGAGAAAGCTAAGAGGTTGAATTTCACCATCTGCAAGCTCTTGGCTACAGAAATGCTGTCTTTCCGCCTGGTGGACACAGAGGATTTTCGAGACCTTATGTCCGTCGCAGTGCCCCAGTACCAGATGCCCAGTTGGCACTATTTCTCAAAGAAAGGTGTGCCTGCGCTCAACCAGCATGTCGCACACAACATCACCGCTTCTTTGAGAAACTCTGTGTGTGACAGGGTGCATTTCACCACAGACATTTGACGAGTAGGCATGGACAGGTGCCTTACATGTCGCTGACTGGGCACTGGGTAACTATGGTGACAGCAGGACAAGGGGCTGCTGTCCAAGTCTTGCCGTCCCCACGAGTTGTGCGTCAATCCTCTTTATCTCATAGTTCCTCCACTGCTTCTGCCTCCTCAACCTCCTCTCAGTCCTCCACCTGCACCCAAAGCCTGTCTGGTCATGCCACAAGCTTTCTAACTGCGCAGAAGGGATCCTGCACACCTCCTTACTATTCAGGCAGCAGGGCTCAACGTCATCAGGCGGTTTTTACTTTGAAATGTCTGGGAAATGTGAGTCACACAGCTGAGGAGTTGTGGTCAGCTCTGGAGAACCAGTTTCATGAATGGTTGTCTCCACTGGACCTGAAACCAGTGAAGGCCGTGTGCGACAATGCTGCAAACCTGGGTGCGGCCCCTCGCCGGGGCAAAGTCACACACGTGCCTTGTATGGCTCACATGTTGAACCTGGTTGTCTAGCAATTTATAGCCCACTATCCCGGACTAGATGGCCTTCTGCAGAGGGCACGGTAGCTGTGTGCTCACTTCCGCTGTTCGCATCCCGCAACTCAGCGACTTACATCTCTACAGAAGTCGTTGGGCCTGCTACTTCACCGGCTAAAATGCGATGTGCCTACCCGGTGGAATTCAACTCTGCACATGTTGCAGCGACTGTGGCAGCACCGACAAGCCCTGGTGCAATACGTTCTGACGTATAGCCTGGGCCAAAGAGATCCAGAGGTGGGGCAAATCACGCTGGAGGAGTGGTCTCTGATCAGGGACCTATGCACCCTTCTGCACAGTTTTGAAATGGCAACGAAGATGTTTAGAACTGACGATGCCATTATCAGCATGACTATTCCGGTGATTTACATGCTGGAGCATATGTTAAACAGAATTCGGAGTCAGGTGGTGGCACAAGAAGAGGTGGAGGAAGTAGAGGAGGAGGAGTTGTATGCGGAAGGGCTAACGTCTGCAAGGTCCAGACGGTCGGCAGCACCAAGGCGGCAGGCATGTGAGGGTGGGGGGATGGTTTTACCAGGGCGCATGGTAGCAGCCAAACTAGTGAGGAAGGTGCAGGAGCCCAGGAAGAAGTGGAGGTCGAACTGATGCAAGAATCATCAGATGAGGGAGACCTTGATCACATTTCTGTTGTGCGAGGTTGGGGGGAGAGGGCAGAGGAAGGAAGCATGATTGTTACCTCGCCACCAACACAACTGGGACTTGGTGCTCCTGGATGCGCAAGACACATGAGTGCCTTCTTGCTGCACTACCTGCAACATGACCCTCGAATTGTCAGAATTAGAAATAATCCTGACTACTGGGTTGCCACACTCTTAGATCCCCGGTACAAAAGTAAATTTGCAGAAATTATTCCTGCCATAGAAAGAGATGCACGCATGCAGGAGTATCAGCAGAGACAGTTGCAGAATCTTACATGTGCTTTTCCACAAAACACTAGTGGTGCACGTAGTGAATCTCACAGTTCCAACTTGCCAACCGTTGGACTGTCGCGTGTTCAGCAATCAAAACGTAACAGAAACACAGTATCTGCAGGTAACATCAATTTTGTGGAATCATTTCACCACGTTTTTAGCCCATCCTTTGCAAGGCCACAGGAGACAAGAAGTCTGACACATAGTCAGCGCCTAGAGACGATGGTACAGGAGTATCTCCAAGTAAACATTGAAGCCATAACTGTATCACTGGACCCTTGCTCTTTTTGGGCTTCCAATCTGGATAAATGGCCGGAGCACGCCACTTACGCCTTGGAGATCTTGTCATGCCCCGCAGCCAGCGTTCTGTCTGAACGTGTGTTCAGCACTGCTGGTGGTGTGCTGACAGATAAGCGCACGCGGCTATCCACTGATAATGTAGACAGACTCACGTTCATAAAGATGAACAAATCATGGAACCGAAACGACTTTTCTACCCCTGTGTCATCCTGGGGAGAGTAAAAGCTTGATGATTTCTTAAAATCACCTCACCAACCGTTTTAAGCTTTCAAATTACTAATCATGTTTATCTGTATCTTGGCTGGAAAATAATTTGGGTCCTGTAGCAGTGTGCAGTGCTGATTCTATTAGGCCATCTATACTAAACTCAACCAGATTTAAAATTACTAATCATGTTTATCTGTATCTTGGCTGGAAAATAATTTGGGCCTTGTAGCAGTTTCTATACTAAGCTCCACCAGCTTTCAAATTAATAATAATTTTTAGCTGCATCCAACCCGGAAAATAATTTTGGGGCTCCTAGATGCGCAAGACACATGAGTGCCTTTTTGCTGCACTACCTGCAACATGACCCTCAGATTGTCAGAATTCGAAATAATCCTGACTACTGGGTTGCCACACTCTTAGATCCCCCACACTCTTCGATCAACCTCTTCATTTTAATAAAGAACAAAAAAATGGTCATTTTTGAAATTATAAGCATTAGCAGGTTATTACAAACTGAAATCAAACAGTTTTCAACTCAAAACTTTATTCTAGGTGATGTAACATTTGCACATAGGACCTCTTGTTCGAAAGGAGCTTCTGAACTCTCTCGTCCATTGAATTTGTCAGGTTTTGGATGGTTTCAGCTTCAATTGTTTTGCATGAGGACAGAATACCCTCCCAGAGCTGTTGCTTAGATGTGAACTGCCTCCCGCCATCATAGACACTCCTTTTGATGATGCTCCAGAGGTTCTCAAGGGGGTTGAGCTCAGGGGAGCATGGGGGTCACACTATAAGTTTGTCCCCTGTTATGCCCATATCAGCCAGAGATTCAGATGTGTTATGTGCAGCATGAGACGGTGCATTATCATGCATGAAAATGATCTTGCTGCGGAATACAAGGTTCTTCTTCTTGAACCATGGCAGGAAGTGCTGTTTGAGAAACTCCACATACATTATGGAGTTCATCTTTACCCCTTCAGGGATCCTAAAGGGGCCGACAATCTCTCTCCCCATGATTCCAGCCCAAAACTTTACTCAACCTCCTCCTTGTTGGCGCCGTAGCCGTGTTTGCATGGGGTGTCCATCAACCAGCCATCCTCCACTCCATCCATCTGGACCATCGAGCGTTGCACGGCACTCATCGGTGAACAAAACAGTTTTGAAGTCAGTCTTCATGTATTGTTTGGCCCACTGGAGCCATTTCTGCTTGTGTACAGTGGATAGAGGAGGTCGACAGGATGGCTTACGCACAGCTGCAAACCTCTGAAGGATCCTGCATCTTGTTGTTCGGGGGACGTTGGAGACACCAGCAGCTTCAAAAACTTGTCTGCTGCTATGACAAGGCTTTTTTGCCGCTGCTCTTTTAACCTGACGTAATTGCCTGTAGGAAAGAGTCCTCAATTTTCCCTTACCAGCACGCACACGTGTGTACTGTGAATCAGCTACATACTTCTTGATTTTGCGATGATCAGGATGAAGTGTCTTGGCAATGTTGATTGTAGTCATGCCTTGACCTAAACAGCAGCCGACACATCCTTTTTCTTTCCCATTTTGGCAGAAAATGTAGGCTGCTTAATAATGTGGGACAGCCTTCATAAGTAGTCTTGCCTTTCATTGGATACACCTGACAAACAAATAAGCACAGGTGTCTGCAATTGCTTACAGTGATATAAAGAGCCCTGACAGACATCACAATCAATGCGTTTACCTGACAAACAAAAAAATTCTTACCTTATCACTCCTAAACACTTTTTGCATAATAATTTGGAACACAGTGTACATGTGCTTTTCCACAAAACACCAGTGGTTCACGTAGTGAATCTTACAGTTCTAACTTGCCAACCGTAGTCTGTATGGAGTTGTTCAATAAAGGGCCCAAAATTAAGATAACATAGACTGGAGAGGTCTCTATAAATATGAATTCCTAAGTATTTGATACCCTGTGAGGGCCAGGCAAAGGGAAAGTTGGACTGGATGGAATCCTGTATGAATTTGGGGAGGGAGACATCGAGGGCCTCAGACTTCGCTGCATTGATTTTAAAATTTGACCATGCAACAAAGTGATCTATTTCAGCCATAACAGCAGGGATGGATATATGTGATTGAGTGATATATACTAGGACATCATCAGCAAATGCAGAGCACTTGTACTCGGTGCCTCCCACCTCAATCCACCTAATATTGGGGTTATGGTGAATTGATGAGAGCAGGTGCTCCGTCACTAGGATGTATAAGAGAGGGGACAGAGGAAATCCCTGCCTTGTCCCATTGGTGATTATGAAAGGTGATGAAAATGTTCCATTTATCTTCAGCCTAGGTGACGTATTGCAATACAGGGCCGTGATTTTGCCTATAAAAGGGTCCCCTAGTACACTACCCCAAGCTTTTTAAGAGAATAATTTATGGCGTGCCAGGAGACTCTATGGAATGCAATCTCAGCATCCAACAAGAGTATCTAATTACAAATTTTTAACTGCATCTAGCACAGGAAATACTTTGTGCCTAGTAGCAGTGTCTGCTAGTCAGCGGATTATCCCAGCTGCTAAGCAAGCTACACCACCTGTAGTTTGGACACTTAATTTTTTCAAAGGAAATGGTTCGGGCCCCCGGGACACTCAGTGAAGAGCACCGGGGAGGCATCCCAAGGCACAGGGGCTGGGACTGGTGGTAGGACGCCTTGCGGTGGACCGCCAAGCTCAATCCTTATAAAAGCTTTTTAACTGCAGAAGCTTTAGTGGACGCTACTGGAGCTGGAATTACGCGGTTGCTGGCATGAGACTTGCCCTCCAATAGATCCTTGTAAAAGGATTTAAAGTGTACTCATTCAAATTAGAGAGACAATTTAAATTAAAAGATTAGACCTGCCTCCACCGCAGAGGGGCTCGCTCGACCCACCAGCGGACAGGCACCAGTATTGGGAGAGGGGGGCTGGCCGTCAGGGTCCACCGTGGCTCTGGCACAAACCCGGCGACACAGAGATCGCACGGGAAGGAACGGACTGGCCGTGTCGGCTTTGCACTTTTTGGTTTTAGAAGGACATGACATGCCTATATCTGTGTCTCCCCCTCCTTTTACTCCTCCACCTCTTTTTTTTTCGCATGTCTATATGTACTTGTCACTTTTCCATGTGTTAGTTGTGTCTTCAGAGCAGTTTGTCAGCTTTTGGACACCTTTGAAGGTGTTTTCTAAGTGTTTCTATGTGTTTTTGTGTGCCTGCCATTGGTTTTAACGGTGTTCGAAGGTGTTAGACAAACAGTTCAACGAACATTTCGGCAAACATACGGGTGTTCGACGAACCGAACTCGAACACTACGGGGGTGGCTCAGCACTACCAGTGACGCAGTCATGGCTTCGATGTTCACTTGGAGATACTCCTGTACCATCGTCTCTAGGCGTTGACTATGTGTCAGACTTCTTGTCTCCTGTGGCCTTGCAAAGGATGGTCTAAAAAAGTGGTGAAATGATTCCACAAAATTGCTGTTACCAGCAGATACTGTGCTACTGTTACGGTTTGAGTGATGAAGACTCAACAGTCCCACGGTTGGCAAGTTAGAACTGTGAGATTCACTATGTGCACCACTGGTGTTTTGTGGAAAAGCACATGTAAGATTCTGCAACAGCCTCTGCTGATACTCCTGCATGCGTGAATCCCTTTCTATGGCAGGGATTATTTTGGTAAATTTACTTTTGTACCGGGGATCTAAGCATGTGGCAACCCAGTAGTCGGGATTACTTCGAATTCTGACAATCCGAGGGTCATGTTGCAGGTAGTGCAGCAAGAAGGCACTCATGTGTCTTGCGCATCCAGGAGGACACAAGTCCTTGTTGTGTTGGAAGCGAGGTAACAATCATGCTTCCTTCCTCTGCCCTCTAACCCCCCACCTCGCACAACAGAAATGTGATCAAGGTCTCCCTCATCTGATGAGACTTCCATGCCCATCGCCAGTTCATCCTCCACTTCTTCCTCGGCTCCTGCACCTTCCTCAACAGTTTGGCTTCTACCATGCGCCCTGGTTAATCCCTCTCCCCCACCCTCCCATGCCTTCCGAATTGGTGCTGCCGATCGTCTGGACCTTGGAGATGTTATCCCTTCCGCATACGACTCCTCCTCTACCTCCTCCACCTCCTCTTGTCCCACCACCTGACTCTGAATTCTGTTTAACGTGTGTTCCAGCATGTAAATCACCGGAATAGTCATGCTGATAATGGCATCGTCGTCAGCACTAAACATCTTCGTCGCCATTTCAAAACTGTGCAGAAGGGTGTGTGGCGCCCCTGAGGGTTCAGTCGCCACAGAGGTACTGCATCTCACCCAGAGGTGTGGTATCTCACCCTCAGGTAAGGAAGGAGTATGGCTCGGGACCCTAACACCGGCATCCAACACATACCCGCAGTGGGGGTAGGGCGAGATTGCTCCTAAGTGAGAGCACAGTCCCAGGTCCCTAGCTGGCGGGAGGGTCCTATGTAGTGGGTGTGGGTGGAGAAAGCAGCTTAGGGGAGCACATGACAGGGAGAGTATAAATAGGAAGCCATCTTAGAAAGAGCAAGCCAGTCAGAGGAGGAGAAGTGACTAGAGCAGAGGCTCTGCATGAGCTCTGCTCCGGAGGCGGGCCTAGCCTGGGAGGCCCAGGACAGAAGGAGAGAAGAGAGGAGTGGGAGCAGGAAGGTTCCAGGAACCGAAGGGGCCCTAGGGGTACGGGCTGCACAGAAGGCAACCCGTACGCCCGCTGCTACCAGGAGGTAGAGGGGTCAGGCCAGATAAGGGGAACCGGTCCCTCAACTAGAGGCGAAACAGCAAGGCTCAACTAGAAACCGGGGGCTGCAGCATTTCATGTACTGCAGGCCAAAGTCCACACCAGTCTCACTAAGAAGGTAGCCACATAGGACCCAGGGGACGGAACACACGTCGCCCGCCAAGGCCCGAGGATACCGGATAGAAGTGTCACTGGGTGTGAGGTGCAGGGAGAAGGCCAGAGAAAGGACACACAGAAGGGGGTCCTGCTAAGTACTCGGGAGCTATCTGGGGGTAGACTGAGCCCCTCACTGAGTACGCACAGCACGACGGGGGAGATTGCTCTGGTACCTGTAATATGGACTGCAACAGCTGTGAGTTAAGATCTTGGGACTGCATCACACAGACTCTGTGTTCATTACTGACTCCCTGCACTACAACCACCATCATCCACCCACACTGCCCTGAAGCTACACTCTTCCTGTGGGGAGTAATAATACTATCTCTGCAAAACCACCAGCTTCAGAGGACTGTTCCGCAGCGGCGGCCCCTTTGGCCGCACTCCACAGATGGCGTAGTCGGACATTATAAAACCCATATATACAAATTACCCTTGGATTGACCGCCCTGGGTCACGGACCGGGTCACCGCCACAGAGACTTCCACCCCCAGTGTCTACCGACCAGGATCCGGGTACCCCATGCCCCACGGGGCGCGTCAACTTCATAGGTCCCTGATCTGAGACCACTCCTGCAGCGTGATTTGCCCCACCTCTGGATCTCGTTGGCCCAGGCTATACGTCAGAACGTATTGCACCAGGGCTTGTCGGTGCTGCCACAGTCGCTGCAACATGTGCAGAGTTGAATTCCACCGTGTCGGCACATCGCATTTCAGCCGGTAAACTGGCAGGCCCAACGACTTTTGTAGAGATGTAAGTCGTTGAGCTGCAGGATGCAAACGGCGGAAGTGAGCACACAGCGACCGTGTCCTCTGCAGAAGGCCATCTAGTCCGGGATAGTGGGCTAAAAATTGCTGGACAACCAGGTTCAACACGTGAGCCATACAAGGTACATGTGTGACATTGCCCCGGTGAAGGGCCGCACCCAGGTTTGCAGCATTGTCACACACGGCCTTCCCTGGTTGCAGGTCCAGTGGAGACAACCATTCGTGAAACTGGGTCTCCAGAGCTGACCACAACTCCTCAGCTGTGTGACTCACATTTCCCAGACATTTCAATGTAAACACCGCCTGATGCCGTTGAGCCCTGCTGCCAGCATAGTAAGGAGGTGTGCAGGATTCCTTCTGCGCAGTTAGAAAGTGGGTGGCATTACCAGACAGGCTTTGGGTGCAGGTGGAGGACCGAGAGGAGGTTGAGGAGGCAGAAGCAGTGAAGGAACTTCTAGATAAAGAGGATTGACGCACAACTCATGGGGACGGCAAGACTTGGACAGCAGCCCCTTGTCCTGCTGTCACCACAGTTACCCAGTGCCCAGTCAGCGACATGTAACGCCCCTGTCCATGCCTACTCGTCCAAGTGTCTGTGGTGAAATGCACCCTGTCACACACAGAGTTTCTCAAAGAAGAGGTGATGTTGTGTGCGACATGCTGGTGTAGCGCAGGCACACCTTTCTTTAAGAAGTAGTGCCAACTGGGCATCTGGTATGGGGCACTGCGATGGACATAAGGTCTCAAAAATCCTCTGTGTCCACCAGGCGGAAAGGCAGCATTTCTGTAGCCAACAGCTTGCAGATGGTGAAATTCAACCTCTTTGCTTTGTCATGGCTAGGAGGAAATGGTCTTTTACTTGTCCACATCTGAGGGACCGAGGGCTGGCTGTTGTGCTTAGACGGGGTTGAGTAGGGTGTCCCCGGCAAACTGCCGGTCTGTGAGGAAGATGCAGGGGGAAAAGTTAGGTTGCCTTGATCCAAAGTTGGTGCTCTCGATGTCGGAGAGCGCACAACACCAGCTGGTGTTTCCACTTCCAAATGAAATGATGACCTGCCAATCACACTGGCTGTTGCAGGTAAAGAGGTGGCAGGTGTGCGTCCAAAAACATGTGTGACTGCTGTCCCCCCAGTCACAGAGGATGAAGAGGCCGCGGATGCACAAGATGGGGCAGACGGTGGTTGGACCGGCCCGCTAGGCTGCATTGCAGCACAGTGAGCTTCCCACTGCAACTTATGCTTCATATCCATGTGACGTTTCATGCATGAAGTACTCAAACTATGGATTTTTTGGCCTCTACTTAGCTTTTGGTGACAAATATTACCTTAAACACGAGTTGGGTCATCCTTATCGATCTGAAAAAATGCCCAGGCTATTCAAGGCTTAGAGCCCATGCAACCTGAAGAGCCACCACGACTTGTGGTCAGAGGCAGAGTTGTGTTTGAGGATGCAGTTGTTGACGTGCTTCTAGTACTCCGTCTCTGTCCAGGAAGGCGCAACCTAACCTCGTCGTCAATAGCATCTGTGACGCCCAGCTGCGCTTGGTATCACAGATCCTAGAAGAGTGCATTGATGGAATCCTCCACAAGAGGCCCTCATAAACATTCGCACATCTCCACCTTCCACCTCAGACCAGCAGAGGGAGCCCGTTAGGGATATAAATAGGGAAGGTGGAGCTAGGCAGTTCAGTTCCTCTGAAGAGTTCCTGCAGTAGAGAAGCCTAAGAGAGGTCAATCTGCAGTGGAGCTCAGTCTAGTCTAGAGAAATCAGTTAATAGTTCAGCAGTGGAGCACGAGGCTCCTGCTAGCTAGATTCAGGGAGCACAGTTAGAGCTTAAGGTGTGCCGGCGCCATAAGATTGGTGAAGTGCGGCAAGCTGCCGTTAGTGTGTATAGCCTAGTGAGGGCCCGAGTAGGCCGAAGGCAAGTGGAGAGTTATTACATAGGGGGCAGAGGAGCTTAACTAGCTCACCCCGAAGCATTTACCGGACACCGGATCTGAGCTTACCGGGATCTCTATGACCCAGTAAGGCATAACCGGAATCCCTGGAGAACTACAAGTCCCAGGATCGCTAAGGTGCTCATACGTAACAGAGCGAGGAGATGCTTAGGCCCCACATACTGGAAGTGTGAACTCTAAGACAAGGCCCTACCACAAGGTCAGCCAGCGCAGGACAGAGACAAAGTTAGGCCTAGCTCCAGGCAGGTCAGAAACTTACTACGCAGAGGCAAGAAACAGGAGGCCCTACACCCGCTCATTGGGGAGGATCCTGATATGCACCCTTCACCCTACAGTGCTCCGGGATGTGCCTGAATTTCCTCCAGTAAAAGGTACTGATGTGACTACCGTGTCCGTTCCCGTTCTTGCTCTGGCCCAGCTGGGTCTCACCTGTCCTGAATTCCCCCTGCATACGCTTTTCTGAGGCCTAGCTCCACCTGTGGGGAGCTCTACCATCGAGCTGCCTTATCACCGGTCTCATTGGACTGCTGCAGCGCTGGAGCTTCTCACCAGATACCAAAGTTGGCGTCACGAAATCTTATAAAATTAACAATTATCCAACCTTTTAAAGAGTGACCCCAGGGTACGGGCCCGGGAGCAGACCACCGCGACATCCCAAAGGCCAGGCAAAGGCCCGGGTACCGAGTCATCCAAAATCCCCTGGGCTAGTCACATCCTCCTCCACCTCCTATGCTGACCTCATCGACTGGCTGACTGTGGGTTGACAGTAAGTGGGATCTCCAACCTCGTCATCATCACCCTGTGTGTTCTCACACCCGTGGTCCTCAGAGCCAACCTCTTCCTGCCCTGACCAAAAAGTCAAGTTGTCGCTCCAATCAGGTATTTGAGTCTCATCATCATCTTCATCATTGTCTCCACCAACAGGAGTTACAGTTTGGGAACGAGGGTCTACATTATGCTCAGAACCTTCTTCATCTGGTCCTGGATCCGACTCATAAAGATTCTGGGCATCAGTGCAGATCATTTCCTCGTCTGGATTAACAGAAGCTCTGGAGCAGACCTCTGTTTCCCAGGTTATAGTATGAGTAAACAGCTGTGCAGACTCCATCTGTGTTACCCCATACTCAGACGGGCAGCTGGAGACTTGGGAGCTGTGAGGAAGCAAGTGCGATTGGGGTGACTCCTCTGAGGACTGGAGTATTTGTAATGTTGAAGTTGAGGTGGAGGAGAGCCCACTTGAAGGAGCACTTGATATCCGTTGACCTGCTGTTTTTGTGCCTCATCTGGAATTTGTAGCGATGGGCGTGTCCGTATGAAAGGGATCGTATCACATTGTCCACGAAAAGAAGTAGACATCTTAGTTTGGCTGAAAGATGGTCTTTCTTCTGCAGATGTTACTCCCCCCCCCACCGCGGGGGGGCTCGACCCACCAGCGGACAGGCACCAGTATTGGGAGAGGGGGGCTGGCCGTCAGGGTCCACCGCGGCTCTGGCACAAACCCGGCGACGCGGAGGTCGCACGGGCAGGAACGGACTGGCCGTGTTGGCTTCGCACTCCAGCGTAGTCTCTCTGCCTGCTCGCACCCGTAACCTCAAAGGGATGTGCAAGCGGCTTTTCATCCAAGGGCTGTTCCCTGCCCAGCAGGAACATGGGGGAGCTCAGGTCGGCCTTCCACTGTACTCCCTTACCTTCCTCGCCCTCTTTCCTTCTTCCGTTCTCCATCTAACCCCTCGGCTCTGTGGTGTCCGCTCTCCCTCCAGCTCTCTCCTTCTCACAGGTGGACTACCGCGTGTATTAACACTGTGGCGAATCTTTTGGGCCCAGGCATAAGAAGTTGTCGAGGTAATGTATAATACGTGCCCCCTTAGAAACGTCCATTACAACCCATTCGAGGAAGCAACTAAATGCCTCAAATAGTGAGCAGGATCTGGAGGACCCCATGGGCAAACAGCGATCTATATAGTATGCTCCTTCCCAGAAGCAGCCCAATAGGTGGACACTATTCGGAGGCACAGGTAGTAAGTAACCGGAACGCCGCATCAATGTCTGTTTTGGCCATTAGGGTGACCCTTCCCAACTTCTTGATCCGCCTGATTGCCTTGTCAAAGGATGTACAGTATATACTACTGCACTTGGTTCCGCGTTGATGTTGTCGTTTACTGACCTGCCCCTTGGATATGACAAACGGTGGATTAGTCCGAATGTATTGGGTTCCATTTTTTGCACAACTCACAACGGGGATACCACTATGTCTTGTAAGGAAAGTGTTCTGAATGGAACCGCCATTCTACCTAAAGATATTTCTTTTTTTAATTTTCTTGTCACGACGTCTGTGTGTTGGTAGGCTGATTTTAGATGTTTACTGCAGCCTTTCTTGATTTTAGAAGGGCATGACATGCCTATATCTGTGTCTCACCCTCCTTTTACTCATCCACCTCTTTTCTTTTCGCATGACTATATGTACTTGTCACTTTTCCATGTGTTAGTTGTGTCTTCTGAGCAGTTTGTCAGCTTTTGGACACCTTTGAAGTGTTTTCTATGTGTTTTATTTGTGTTTCTATGTGTTTTTGTTTGCCTGCCATTGGTTTTAACGGTGTTCGAAGGTGTTTGACGAACAGTTCGGCGAACATACGGGTGTTCGACAAACCGAAACGAACTCGAACACTATGGGGGTGGCTCAACACTACTGATAAGTCCAAATTTGAGATCTTTGGTTCCAACTACCGTGTCTTTGTGCGACGCAGAAAAGGTGAACGGATGGACTCTACATGCCTGGCTCCCACCGTGAAGCATGGAGGAGGAGGTGTGATGGTGTGGGGGTGCTTTGCTGGTGACACTTTTGGGGATTTATTCAAAATTGAAGTCATACTGAACCAGCATGGCTACCACAGCATCTTGCAGCAGCATGCTATTCCATCCGGTTTGCATTTATTTGGACCATCATTTATTTTTCAACAGGACAATGACCCCAAACACACCTCCAGGCTGTGTAAGGGCTATTTGACCAAGAAGGAGAGTGATGGGGTGCTACGCCAGATGACCTGGCCTCCACAGTCACCAGACCTGAACCCAATCGAGATGGTTTGATGTGAGCTGGACCGCAGAGTGAATGCAAAAGGGCCAACAAGTGCTAAGCATCTCTGGGAACTCCTTCAAGATTGTTGGAAGACCATTTCCGGTGACTACCTCTTGAAGCTCATCAAGAGAATGCCAAGAGTGTGCAAAGCAATACTCAAAGCAAAAGGTGGCTACTTTGAAGAACCTAGAATATAAGACATATTTTCAGTTGTTTCACAATTTTTTGTTAAGTATATAATTCCACATGTGTTAATTCATAGTTTTGATGCCTTCAGTGTGAATGTACAATTTTCAAAGTCATGAAAATACAGAAAAATCTTTAAATGAGAAGGTGTGTCCAAATTTTTGGTCTGCACTGTAGGTAGAAAGTAAAAATATGGTAGTTGTTAATATTTGATGGAGAGAAAATCTTTCTTTTTTTGTTTAAAAGATTATTCTGAATAGCTCTACTTACCAGTTCATTGTATTCCAAAAAATAATATATGGAGGGGTCATGTGGTAATTTGTCATAATATATTGTATCCCTCAAGATACGTATGGCTTTATCTATATTGGAAGATCTCTGCATAATAACAATTTCCCCTTCTTTGTCGTCGGCTCTAAGCAAAATCTGCTCATTGGTTTTGTGTGTTTTGAGAGCAGAACGTTCTGCTTTGGTGATGTTATCTTTACTAGGATTTTCACTGGAGTTGGGGAGATCCTAAAATTCCCTTAGTGTAAGATGATAATTTTTTTCCAAATGACTACCGCAATGATGCAGAGGATAGAAAACTATCTGGGGAAAAAATAGACTTTTTGTGCTTTAATATAAAATGTCTCTATAATGTAAATTTACATACAAATTAGTTTAGGTCATGGAATAATTGTAAATCAACCACTTTAGCTGTAGGGCAAAACAAAATACCTTGTTTTTTTTGGGAATCGTCTGGGATGGGCCTGGAATGTTTGTTATTCCTCTTTCTACCCGCTCGTATCCCCTTGGTCAGCTTTTCTTTTTGAGGCTTTGTAGTGCGAGTGATGTTCATGTTTGATATTGGTGATAAAAAAGCTGATATTTTTTGTGTTTGAAAAAGTGTGATTTTTGGTGCTTGGGATGAATAATTGGTGCATACTATTTCTTAAAAAATAGGAGAGGCGAGTGTGGTTAATATGTCAGAGTCTATGTTTGAAAAGGTGTGTGTGGCAATCAGAGGTGAACTCCCAAGGGAAGATGGGTGTATCAGTGTGTTGTGGAGTTAAAGTAACATCTAGATCAGTGAAACTCATGCTATGTGTGGTTAGAAAGGAAAGATTAATGGATTCCTTAGAATTGACTCCTAAATGTTCTTCAAGGTTAACACCTTCACGGTTAGTGATGGTGAAAGAGATATTGTAAGAAATTTTTTTGGGGGAGGTTTTTGAACATTGTCCTGAACTGAAATGTTCACACATTGGGGAGGTTTAGAATTGAATGAAAAACCTTTCTTTAAGTTGTAAATTACCCTTGAGGGGAAATTGTCGGTTTCTTGTGGTAATCTTGTTTTATTTGAATTGATGGTGTGAACTGAGTATGAGGATTTAGACATTGTTCTAAGGGATTTGTTTTTTCTTTTTTTGTTACGTGATTATCTATGGTACATACACATGTTAACAACATCCCATTCTAGGGTTAATACTTTGTTATTCAGGTGTGGTAAATGTGTGATGTCAGCTAATTAGTGGGCTTTATGTGTTCTTATACTAGTAGTTTTGTCCTTTTTTTTAATTAAATCTACGATTCAGAGTCAGCTAGGCTCGAAATGCGTCAGATATATTTATTATGCCCATTCTACTATTTTAATGAAGTCATAATAAAGTATTTTTGCTTTTAATTCACTTTGCTGGATTGAAAACCCTCTTTTTACAGCTTTTTTTCTGAGGTTTATACTTAAGAAAAGTGGTCTGATTCATACTGATTGCTTTTTCTTTCCATTTATTTAGTAAAAGTACAGGATATTCCATATTTTTACAGTTCTCTGTCATAGTCAAAAGTGAAGTATCACAATCAACTTTTTCACTGACTAATTTACTATGTGGTAAAGATTCATCCATTTTTATGGGATGGTACCTCTCAAATGTTAATAAATTGTTCCTATCCTAGGTTTCCCAAACAATGATGTGGTTAATTTTCTCATAGTTTGTGACACTAAAACATACAGAAAATGTATTTACTTAACCCAATAAGATAATATAAACTTAACGTCTGTGTCAACATTATTCAAAAAGGTGCCAGTCCAGAGGAGGAAGCATCATCTATGTACCTCTACCGCCGCAAAACATGAGTGAAGTGGTGGGAAGTGGTGGGATCTAGTGACCTCATGATCAAATTAGCATATGCGGGTGTCATATTGGCAACAATCACGGTCGCACGTTGCTGGATATAAACATCATCATTAAATAAAAAATAATAGTTTTTGAGTATTTTGAGTACAATTTCAAGTAAGTCCAGTATAAATTCAATACTGTTTGTAGTAAATGTTTTTTTTATTAAAACTATCACGTATTACTGTTAAACCTTTAGTCTGGCTAATCGAGGTGTATAATGAAACCACATGAAATGAAGCAAGAATTACATTATAATCCAGTTTAGCTATCTGTAACTTACATACAGTGGTATCCAAGATGAATGATGTCCCATTTTAGCAAGTGGACTCAAAACTCTATAAAAAATATCGATGTTACTGAAAATAGATCCACTTCCTGAGACAATGGTTCTTGCAGGAGATTCAATTAATGACTTGAATATTTTTGGAAGTTTGTATAAATCTGGAGTTATGGGATTATGTACCATAAGGAATTCATTTAAGTCATTATCAACTGTTGTATTATCTTTAGCTTTATTCAGGATGGTTTTAATCTTTTTACTAATTGCTAATTTGGGATCACCATTCACTTTAAGGTAGACATCAGTATCATCTAATTGCCTATTGATTTAAAAAATATATGTAGAAGCATCCATGACGATGACAGCATCACCCTTGACTGCAGGCTTGATGGTGATGTTGCCATGGGTCAATGAACACAAGGCTTTAAATTCTTCTCTAGTCACATTCGGGTGCTTAAAATGATTACCACTAGATATTTTAAGGACTGCAATATCATTAACATCAGTTATAAAAGCATGTATAACAAATGTATTAACTAATGGTATAAATTACTACCCTTAGATAAAATTGGTGTAAACTAATTTCTGATGCATTGAGTTTAATAGGCCCTAGGGCAATTATGAAACCAATATTTCGGCTTACTAGATCTAAAGAATTTGAATAGATCCGTTTCAAGTTCAAACCATTCAGTATGGGTACTTGGACAAAAATAAAGTCCCTAACTTAATACTTTGGTGCAAATATCAGAAATGGATTTTTAGAGAGACTGACAATGAGTTCAGATTTTTCTTTCTTGTCGTTGGTTGCTAGAGATGTGCTTTGTCCTTCTGCCACTTCTCTTTTCATTCTGCAATGAGGTTGTTTTCTACCTCTCCTCTTTTTTAATCTTGATTGGACATTCCTGCAGTGCTGTCTAAAAAAAATAGTGTCATAATAAAAAGAATTCTCATAGGACACATATCCACTAAATAACTGTTGCTGTTTATTATCACCCTTTGGTTTCAACTCCTTCTATTTGCCAATTATAGATCTTCCCAATATGATAGTCCTGAGTCTCTGTGCCATTTTTACCTCTTGATTTCTTCCAATTCTTGTCAAATCTATAAAGATCAATTGGTAATAGATTCCCTAAAAGTATCTCAATCCTTTAAACACTGTTGATCATGTTTTGTGTTCAGCAATGGAGTTTTGCATGGTGAGTGGGCATACAGGCCATGGAGGTTAATTGCATTATTTATAGTATTCTTTGGAACAATTGTACTTGTTGATTCCAGGTCTTTCTCTAGTCCTCCACAGGTGGTCCTTTTCTCTTGGATATCTCTTCTGATAATTCTTTTCACTCTGTCTGAAATCTTGCGGGGAGCATCTGGTCGTGTCCAGGTTTAAGGTGAAATCATGTTCTTTTCACTTCCGGATTATTACCCTAACAGTACTAAATGGAACCTTCAGTGGTTTAGAAATTCTTCTGCAACCAATGGCTTCAGTAAGTTTTGTAACAACAAGGTGTTAAGGGGACGGTTGCAAACAACTTTATTAATAAGGGAAAGCAATCGAACCCGGGGTCCGCGATGCAGCCTGGAGGACTGCGGCTGAACACCTTCCGGGTAAGAAGGTAAAACAACCAACTGAAATAACAATCCCTTCCATGTTACTGCACACTGGAACGGGAATAGGGATTCACACTATCTCCGTTAACTGCACGAGAGATGTGTGACAAATAATGTATCTGTAGCCCTGTTTACTGCACAGGGACTACGCAGCAGGCGCTAGGATGCGTGTGTGATTCACGCCAGTGTATACGTGCTCCATGCCAGCATGCTACCGGACTGAGGAGTATCTCTCCACATGGCTAACAGGCGGTGCCGGGAATACGGAGTCTGCAGTCTGCTCGGGGTGTAGAGCGACCCCCTTGTTGGAGCCAAACTGTCAGACAAAGCTACCTGCCTCCCTCCATCTAAGGCTGCCTGTCCCCCTCTAAACCTGCCTGTCAGAAGCTATAACAGCAATAGCACACGTGGAGCCCAAACAACCAAGCGTCCACACAATATCACCATCTCAGCTCAATGATCAGAGAGCACCGCCATATTTGTGGGCGGGCTATTTAAAGATTAAGCCCTGCCCACCATCGCATTATTGGTGACGTTACCCGTGGCCAATCAGGCTGTGCCAGGTCACCGGATCAGCTGACTCCCAAACCACCAATCACGGTCTGCCATGTCACGGGCATGCTCAGTGCAGTGCATCCTGGACTTAGGCTGTAGCAACCCTGTTTCCCTCCGCAACCTATGCTTCACATTGCTAGGAACAAAGACCCAAGAGACAACTTGTACATCTCTTGCACCAGCTAGATGTTGGGACTGACAGCAATGCTGAGCAGCATCTGCCCTGGCTGGACCAGAATGGGAGACCACAGAATCCACTGATGATTCTGAACCCATTTCACATCCCCCAAATGCCAAACACCTAACATTATCCCCCTTCTAACATCCCTCTCCACTTGATGCTCATATTCCTCAATGAGCAGGGGAGCATGAATGTGGTCCACCAGTTCCCAGGAAGGATCCTCAGATCCATGGCCCCTCCAGTGTACTAGGTAATGTTTTTTCCCACGATCGCCAGTATCTCGAGATCATCACCCCCCTCTGGAGTCTGAATCAGGTTGGGGTTCAGAGAATTTTGTCAGGCGAAGCGGCTTAAGGAGCGACACATGAAAAGTGTCGTGAATCCTCATGTGTCGTGGTAACTGTAACTAGAACACTATGGGGTTTATTTGGGCCAAAATTTTGAAAGAACCAATAAAACGGGGGGCAAACTTAGCAGATTCCCCGCATACTCTGATATTGCGAGCCGCGAGCCACACCCTGTCGCCCAGAGAGAATACGGGGGCTGGACGGCGATGAGTGTCAGCCGACTCTCTCATCCGATTATTGGAGGCCAATATAGCATTCTGGGTATGGTCCCAAACTCCCGCGCCTCCAGAGCCCAATCTCTGACCCCAGGTTCCACAGAGGAAACTGGCATAGGAACCGGGACTCGCGGATGTTGGCCATTATTTAGAAGAAGCGGAGTCTGACCTGTGGAATCCACCACTGCGTTGTTTAGAGCAAACTCTGCCCAATCATAATGGTTGGCCGAAACTAAATGGCGCAAGTAAGTCACAAGCGTCTGGTTAGTGCAATCCACCAGACCATTGGTCTCCGGGTGCCTGCCTCCCTCCATCTCAGGCTGCCTATCCCCCGCTAAACCTGCCTGTCAGAAGCTATAACAGTAATAGCACACGTGGAGCGCAAGCAACCAAGCGTCCACACAATAACACCATCTCAGCTCAATGATCAGAGTGCGCCGCCATGTTTGTGGGTGGGTTATTTAATGATTAAGCCCTGCTCATCGTCGCATTATTGGTGACGTCACCCGCGGCCAATCAGGCGGTGCCAGGTCACCGGATCAGCTGACTCCCAAACCACCAATCACGGTCCGCCATGTCACGGGCATGCTCAGTGCAGTGCATCCTCGACTTAGGCTGTAGCAGCCCTGTTTCCCTCCGCATCCTATGCTTCACATTGCTAGGAACAAAGACCCAAGTGACAACTTGTACATCTCGTGCACCAGCTAGGCATTGGGACTGATGGCAATGCTGAGCAGCATCTGCTCTAGCTGGACTGGAATGGGAGATCACAGAATCCACTGATGATTCTGAACCCATTTCAGATCCAGAAAATGCCTAACACAAGGTTGCAAAGTTCTTGAGATAGCTCACTGGTAGTGTTGAGCAAGTATGTTCTGATAACCCTTTCACTGAGTACGCTTGAGCCAAGCACCAAGTATTTATAGCTGCTCGGTGATATGCTTGAATCACTCCCGTGTGCATGATTTGCAACTGTTTGACAGTTTTATTACATGGAAGGAATGTTTATTTCTTACACATTCCTCACATGTAATAAAGCTGCCAAACAGTTGCAAATCATGCACACGGGAGCGACCTAACCTTATCACCGAGCAGCTATAAATACTCGGAGGTCGGCCCGAGTGTACTCGGACAGAACATACTCACTCAACACTACTCACTGGTTCTACCCATCATGAGATGTTTCTTGTGTGGCACCTTGATAATAAGACACTTTTTTATAGGCCATCAGTTGAACCAACAAGCTAACATTTTTTCATTTATAAAAGTGAAAAGCTGGTTATACTTTCCAAATCTGGAAAATTGTTGCTCCAATTATTGTGTGAAAATACCACAACTTCTTCTGATTGCACAACCTGGCTATAAACAATGGCAATGCAAGGATCTGCCTCACAAGCGAGCTAATTTTTAGATAGTTTATAAAATTTTGGTAGCCTAATAAGTCTAAGACTACATTTTGATTTTAAATATGCTGCGGTTTGCTCTAGTTGCCATCAGGACATACCAACCAGATAGCTTGAAGTCATTTGGATATTAAAAAGGCTGTGTTTGCATTACACATTAAAAAAAAAAATTAATTGACTCCATGGGAAAGTTCTACACATATTTTCTAAGCAATTAGAGGTTTTTAAATTATGTGATTTGCACAAATTTATCCAACTTGAATCAAGCTATTTGGGAAAATTCGGGGGAGGTGGTGAATTCGAATTTCAAATGATCTATTCATCTCTAGGAACTACTTCACTCAATTTGCACACCACACGACATGTCATTACCTGCTTATGTGCTGTAAAATAGCTCATGGACACATAGTCGATGGAAGGTATGTATCACATAGATGGCTGTCCTCTGTGATGTAATCCGGGAATGTTGCTCTTGTGCACCTAAGCACTAAGAGGACTGTTTGGTGCATCTGGGGCCAGGTTACAGGTAGTTGGAAAGATGGGCGGGTCTGGCTACCCCCATACCTCATCTCTGGGTGTGGTTAACAAGTTATAATGGAGGCCATTGTTTGGCACATGGTCTGTGTTTGGAGGAAGAAGGTCTCCTGTGTGTTGTTGTCTCCAGACTGAGCCAGTGAACTGGATGCTATCCAGCCTGTGTGCCCACGGGACTGGCTAACTAGAGACTTTGCCTAAAGGACTGTTTACTTTGATTTGCCTGAACTAAAGTCTGTTTGTTTTCCTTTTGCTTTTTAACTGCATCTGTAGGGAACTTTTTCAGTAGCACCCTGATTAGGATTAGGAGTAGTGATGAGCGAGCATGTTCGTCACTACTCATTACTCGCCCGAGCATCACAGTGCTCGAGATGTTCATTTCTCTGCAATGAGAAATTTCTCTGCAAAATGTTCATTTCTCTGCAATTTCCAATATAAACAATGTTTTGTTTATATTGGAAATGGGGCAAATCTATTTCCAGGATCCAGTCAAGCATTCTTCTTTTGATTTGCCAACTTGGCTCAATGTCATCATTGCTGCGTGACACACAGGCCACTGGCCGCTGTATTTCTATTTTTTATATCCAATTTATGTTTAAACAATCTTGTCACAAAAGACAAGATTGTTTAAACATAAATTGCGACGTATATTAGAACTTTTCTAGCAATATTTATTATACACTGGACATCATATATTACTCTGATGACTCATCTTATACAAGGAACATTATTCTTTGAAGATTTACTGCCTTCCCAATAAAATATTCTATGTAACATTTTCTACGTACAGCCACATTACCCTAAACACGCCCGATCTTGTCTATCTCAGAAGCCAAGCAGGGTCGGGGCTGGTTAGTGTTTGGATAGGAGACTACCTGTGGATATGAAGTGCTGTTTGGAATATATATCATTATTTCCGCTATTAGAATTGATCCCTTTATGCTTAATTTCTCTAGGTAATTATCCTTAATGGATTGTGAGTGGTGTGCTGTGTTACTAATTAGATCCAGCCCTTCTCACATATCATTTTATTTCAGTTGTACCAGTCCCAGCTACTTGGGTTTCCTTGGAATTCTCTAGGGTCATTCCTTTATTTGCCTTGCTGTTTAGGGTCTTTCTATCTATAGATTGCTAGCACATTTTCCCTTTAGCAAGATGATGTTTTTAACACCATGTAATGTGCAGCAATGCATCTGGCTTCCTTTACACACTGTGATGCAATTCCCTTTTATAATATTGAATGAATGTGGACATGTGCACATCGCTCACTAACCTTTTCCAAGATGGCACATGTGATTTTAATCGTCATTGTGCATGTGCGAAATCAAACTGCACACCTGTCTTTTGTTCTGACGTGCAGTGAGTTAATTAAAACGCCAAATATGATGTCTTTTTTATACAGATGTTCCTGTGACCTATAGGGCGAGTTATCTGAGCTATATTTAATCATTGTGATTTTTTTCACCTGGTATTTACCTGCATAATTAAGCACTATTGCACTTTTCTGTACACTGTCATACTGTAATACATTTACTTACAGGTATTTTTAATGTACAGTATATGCACACTACATTCACAATGATAGTGAACAAGCCATAACCCTAACAGGCTAATTAAGGTCTGAAAGCTTGGTCAAAGTTATCTGAGCACACAAATCTCCAAGGGTGCCCAAACTTTGGCATTGTCCCATTTTCCTTTTTGTTAATTTTTAAAATGTAAAAAATTACTCTCTCTCTCTCTCTCTCTCTTTATATATATATATATATATATATATATATATACATGTATATATATATATATATATATATATATATACATACTGCGTTCCAAATTATTATGCAAATAATATTTTCTCAGATTTTCCCAAATTACCTATATGAATTGCAGTCATTGTAATTTTCCAGTAAAATAACTATTAGAGTACAATTGAAAGGTTTTTGTACAAACTGCCTAAGATAACAGTATATTTTTTAAAAAATAAAACACTCAAACTGCACTCAAAATGCATGTTCCAAATTATTATGCACAGCAGAGTTTTCAACCTTTTCATTTTAATAAAGAACAAAAAAATGGTCATTTTTGAAATTATAAGCATTAGCAGGTTATTACACACTGAAATCAAACAGTTTTCAACTCAAAACTTTATTCTAGGTGATGTTACATTTGCACATAGGACCCCTTGTTCGAAAGGAGCTTCTGAACTCTCTCGTCCATTGAATTTGTCAGGTTTTGGACACAAACCATGTTTGTTTTTTTGCCATATTGCTTGGTGTGCTGCTTCTATTCATTACTTTTTGTTTAGATAGATATTATTTTATTTTATTTGTTTATGTTTTGACAATTAATTTACAACATATTACACACATATTTACACAGATTTCAGATATAGACGGATAGACAGGTGAATGTGGTTTACAGAATCCTGTGACACATACTTAGCTCACATAAATATAGGGAAGCAATGTACACATATATTATTCTAAGTAAAATAACCCTCCCTTCTGAATGTTGCATGTTTGACTTATTTGAAGATGTGAATGCAAATCTGCATTGAAGAAAAATAGCTTGTTCTCTGAGTATATAAGCATCTCTATGCTGCCAGACGATAAATCAGCCAGCCAGCTTTTTTTCATTTTTTTAGCATAAGGAACTGTAAGGAAATGTCTAATCTCTGCTCTGACAAAACATTTGACAGTTTGTACTTCCTGCCAGCATGTAACACTTGGTATGATGCAGAAAATTCCTCCAAGCAGATCAGATAATTATTCAACGTTTTATAATACCATCATTTTATGTTGTTGATGTATAGAAAATGGTCAGTATAATAAGGAACTGACCCAGCATTTTAAAAGGTCAAATTAGGTCACAATGGCAAAAGAAAACATTATCTTACTATTTTGCTAGTTAAGAATCGATATTTGTAAATGATGCATATTATATGACTCGTGAATACAGCCTACAAAATACTGAGAGATAAGGTAGGACATATGATATTTCTGCGCAGTATAAAACACTTGAGAAAAACTGCATATTGGAAAGATAGCAAAATTGAAAATCCCTCTATATAAAGCTCTCAAAAACTTTTTTATATCCATGTAAAATGGAATGTTTTTCTTTCACGTGCCATCTGTTTTGAATCTGTATTGCATCCTCTTTTATTCATCAGTTTTTGAAAGCTGAATAAGGTTAACTTTTTTTATCAATAACTCTTAACAAGACACATCAGGAGCGTAGTGATCGCTGTCGCAGAGGGTGCGATCACAACCGAACCTTTGCAGGTAGGGGGCCTGCCAATGCCAGCAACATATTTAAGCTGGATGTGCATCCAAGGACACACATTCAGCTGGAATGTATAGCAGCACAGACACCATCCGGGTCCCGGCTTAGTGAACAGTCCGGTGTTCTCTTATTCATGCCCCTCCAGGCTCTCCGCGGTCCGTGGCACAGTGGTTCCACAAACCACGTCTATGACAGTTTGCTCCAACCATGGACCCCACTGGACCCTGGATCTCGCCTGATCAGAACATGTACCAAGAGCTCTGCAGACAGAAAGGTGTGCAGGAAAAGTTGTCGATGCAGTTGGAGGTCTTAAACATCTCTCCAAAGTCCCCACATGTTCAAGCAGCTGTGTCTTCTCCCGTAACTTCTCAGACTGTTTGCTTAGTTCGAGGTTCAGGCCCATGACTCACAACTCCACCACGCTTTGACGGCAATCGGAAGTTCTGCCGTGGGTTCATCAATCAATGCAGGCCACATTTTGAACTTCTTCCTCACCACTTCCCATCAGACCGAACAAAGGTAGCATTCCTTATGTCGCACGTTGGAGGCGAGGCCCAGGCGTGGTTGAACCCATTATGGGAGAGAGAGAACCCGATCATCTCCAATTTTCTGGTATTCTTGGAGGCTTTTGGCAAAGTATTCAATGAACCCGGGCGAACCACCTCTTCAGCTTCCGCTCGTCTCCGTTTACGTTAGTCCAATTCATCTGTGGGACAATATGCATTACGCTTCTGCACTCTGGCGTCTGAACTCAGATTGAATAACAAAGCTTTGGTGGTGATATTCTGGGAGGGGCTCCCAGAATTAAGGATGAGCTAGCCGGTCGAGACCTACCAACTACGACTTGATCTCCCTAACCATGCGTATAGACCTTAGTTTCCGAGATCGTGCCCGTAAGGTGGCACATGAAAGAGGATCACGGTGCCTGGCTCCTTCCTTTCAAAGGCTGCTTGTTCCTTCGCCCTTCCCTGTTGAGGCCTCACCTGAACCCATGCAGGTTGATCACTTTGCCCTCGCCAGTCAGTGAGAGTGGGATTGCCACGCTAAAGGCCAGTGCCTGTACTGTGGAGACATGGGCCACTTTATTCGCGCCTGTTCGGTGAAGCCATAAAACTCCAGCATCTAGGGTCGGCAGGAGAGGCCTCCCTAGATGGAAAGAACAACTCTCAACCCCTGACTCTTACTGTGGCTGTGACAACCGGGGTATCCCAGTTTATTGAGACAGCGTATTTTGATTCCGAGACAGCAGGGAATTTTATCCTTCAGGCTGTAGTGGACCACTTCCAAATCCCAGTTCGTTCACTCCAAAACCCTCTTAGGGAGACGGTTCGTCTGGCTACTGAGCCGCTTGAGGTCCATATTGGGATGTTTCATGCTGAGAAGAGAAGATGGTCATCTATATTCTTTCGCACATGTTTCACGCCTTTCTCTTAGGCCTACCATGGCTATGACAGTACAAACCTGTTAGACTGGAGGACTGGAGGGGTGCTCTGCTGGAGACATTCCTGTCATGAGAAATGTTTGGCTCCAGTACGTCTGGCTAAGGCCCCATCTTCTCCAGCATCGCTGCCCGGTTTGCCATCTGCCTATTGGTCCTTTGCCGATGTATTAGACAAAAAGGAAGCAGAGACTTTGCCGCCTCACAGGCCATATGACTGCCCTATCGACTTGATTCCCAGATCTTCACCCCCTAGAGGCCGAATTTACCCTTTGTTACCAGCTGAGACTCAAGCTATGTAAGACTACATTCAGGAGAATTTGGCCAGGGAGTTCATTCAGAAGTCCTCCTCTCTTGCTGGGGCTGGGTTTTTCTTCATTAAAAAGAAAAACAGATAACTCCAGCCCTGTATAGACTATCGGGGCCTCAACCAGATCATGGTGAAAAATAAATACCCTATCCCACTGATTCCTAAGTTGTTTGAACGATTAAGGGGTGCCAGGATCTTCACCAAATTAGATTTAAGATTGCCCCGTCTCATGCTGCACATAACACATCTGCATCTCTGGCTGCTATGGGCATAAAAGGGGACAAACTTATGGTGTGGCACCCATGCTCCCCTGACCTCAACCCCATTGAGAACCTCTGGAGCATCATCAAAAGGAGTGTCTATGATGGCGGGAGGAAGTTCACATCTAAGCAACAGCTCTGGGAGGGTATTCTGTCCTCATGCAAAACAATTGAAGCAGAAACCATCCAAAACCTGACAAATTCAATGGACGAGAGAGTTCAGAAGCTCCTTTCTAACAAGGGTTCCTATGTGCAAATGTAACATCACCTAGAATAAAGTTTTGAGTTGAAAACTGTTTGATTTCAGTTTATAATAACCTGCTAATGCTTATAATTTCAAAAATGACCATTTTTTTGTTCTTTATTAAAATGAAAAGGTTGAAAACTCTGCTGTGCATAATAATTTGGAACATGCATTTTGAGTGCAGTTTGAGTTTTTTATTTTTTTTTTAAATATACTGTTATCATAGGCAGTTTGTACAAAAACCTTTCAATTGTACTCTAATAGTTATTTGACTGGAAAAAAACAATGACTGCAATTCATATAGGTAATTTGGGAAAATCTGAGAATATATTATTTGCATAATAATTTGGAACACAGTGTATATACAAAGATGAGAGATATATATACCAGGATGGGCCCAGAATGGGGGACATACTGTATATACCAGGATGGGTGATATACTGTATATACCAAGAAGGGCCCAGGATAGAAGACATAGATACAAGGATGGGGGATATATATTCTATGATGGCGGACATATATACCAAAGTGGGGCCCAGGAAAAGGGACATATATACCAGGATGGGGAACATATACAGTGGTATGAAAAAGTGTGTGCCCCCTTCCTGATTTATTATTTTTTTGCATGTTTGTCACACTTAAATGTTTCAGATCACAAAACAAAATTTAAATATTAGAAAAAGATAACACAAGTCAACACAAAATGCTGTTTTTAAATGAAGTTCTTTATTATTAAGGGAACAAGAAATCCAAACCTACAGAGCCCTGTGAGAAAAAGTGATTCCCCACTAAAGCTAATAACTGGTTGTTCCACCTTTAGCAGCAACAACTGCAATCAAGTGTTTGCGAGAACTGGCAATGAGTCTTTTAGAACGCTCTGGAGGAATTTTGGCCCACTCATGTTTGCAAAATTGTTGGAATTCAGCCATATTGAAGGGTTTCCGAGAATGAACCACCTTTTTAATGTCATGCCACACGTGCTTCTCACATGGATTATGGTCAGGACTTTGACTAGGCCATTCCAAAGTCTTAAGTGTTTTGGATCATTGTCCTGCTGCATAACTCAAGTGCGCTTCAGCTTGAGGTCACAAACAGATGGCCGGACCATCTCCTTCAGGACTTTTTGCTAGACAGCAGCATTCATGGTTCCATTTATCACAGCAAGTCTTCCAGCAAAACAGCCTCTGACCATCACACTACCACCACCATATTTTAACTGTTGGTATGATGTTCGTTTTCTGAAATGCTGTGTTACTTCTACACCAGATGTAATGGGATATTCACCTTCCAAAAAGATAAACTTTTGTCTTGTCAGTCCGTAAAGTACTCTCTCAAAAGTCTTAGCGATCATCAAGATGTTTTCTAGCAAAACTGAGACGTGCCTTTCTGTTCTTTTTGCCGAGCAGTGGTTTTCGTCTTGGAACTCTGCCATGCATGCCATTTTTGCCCAGTCTCTTTCTTATGGTGGAGTGATGGACACTGACCTTAACTGAGGCAATTGAGGCCTGCAGTTCTTTGTATGTTCTTGTGGTGTCTTTTGTGACCTCTTGGATGAGTCGTCGCTGCGCTCTTGGGGTCATTTTGGTCAGCTGGCCACTCCTGGAAAGGTTCACTACAGTTCCATGTGACGCGCCCCCTGGGCCATGTGTGTGTGGGGATACCCGGAACCGGACCCATTGTGGATGCTGGGGGTTGTAGTCCTTGCGTTGCGGGGACCCGGTCCCGTTGCTCAGGGTGGTCAACCCAAATGGCTGTCTATAAACTGAATGTCCGACTACGCCACCCGTGGATTGCAGTCACAGTGAACCGCCGCTGCAGGGCAGACCGCTGAGGCTGGTGTTGTGGGTGCAGCTGAGGATAGTATAACTCCCCACGGGAGGAGTATAGCCTCAGGGCAGTAACAAGGGATGTTGGTGGTGATGGTGCGCGGGAGCAGTAGTAACCACACGGAGTCTGTCATGTAACTCAGGGTCTATACTGTTGGTGGTATTAAAGGACCCGTCCGGAATACAGGTAAACAATGGAGGCCTGGTCAGTCTGAGAGCAACTGGGAAATCCCGCTGGTCAGGGGGAGTTTGTAGGCCTACCGTGCTGACTTCACTCTTTCTTGGCTATCCCGCTGTAGTGTGGTAGTAGCCCCGTCTCTGAGTGTACCGTGTTGTTCTCACCCGTATGACTGGCGACTCGGGCCTTCCGTACTTCTCACCCCTCCGGGGCAGTAGTGGTCCCTCTCGTGTGGCTGAGCCTCCGGGCTTCCTTGGGTGAGAGGACTTTAAGTCCCCTGCATGGTGGTTTTCTGCTGCTGGGCTTATAACCCTCACAGCCTCGGACTCCAGTGTCCGGCTTAGTAAGTCTCTAGCCAGAACGAGCTCTGCTCACTCCCCTTCTGGCCTTGTGTTCCTCTTCTGCTTACAGGGACTCCTCAGTCTGCTGCTGACCTGTCCCTGTCTTGTCTGGCACTTCTCTCTGGCTGGACTCGACTCAGTCTGGCACTTCACTGTCTAACCCTGCCCCAGATCCAGTTTATAAAGGGCAGGTTTCTCCCCTCCCTGGACTGAGGCGGGAGGTGCTGCATGTTAATTGTCCCCACCAGGGAACCTCCCACCTGCTCTCTGACATGACATTGCTGCCACTGTGGCGACCAGACCTGGGGTGCCACACATGTTTTCGCCATTTGTGGATAATTGCTCTCACTGTGATTCACTGTAGTCCCAAAGCTTTAGAAATGGCTTTATAACCTTTTCCATACTAATAGATCTCAATTCTATTGGTTCTCATTTGTTCCTGACTATCTTTGGATTGCAGCATGATGTCTAGCTTTTGGGGATCTTTTGGTTTACTTTACTTTGTCAGGCAGGTCCTACTTTAGTGATTTCTTGATTGAAAACTGGTGTGGCAGTAATCAGGCCTGTGTGTGCCTAGGGAATTTTAACTCAGCTGCCCAAAGATGTGATAAACCATAGTTATTTTATAACTACAGCTGTTGAAATAAGTATTGAACACAAATATATTTCTGAAGGTGCTATTGACATAAAATTCTCACCTGATGTCAGTAACAATCCATCTAATCCAATAAAGTAATAGAGAAAATAACAACAAGGATGATGTTGGCCTTGATAATTAAACATCCCAGCAAGGTCATCAAACATAATCAACAGGGCCCTCAGTTGTGCTGGCCAGCAAGGCAAGCTGCATGATGCAACGCTTGTGGGATAAAAAGCATATTGTTAATATAAATAAAAGTGATGACTATAGAATAGTCAAGATTTTAGAATATCAAAATAAAAGCTAAATGTGTGAATTTTTTTCAGGCTTCTGAAGGGAAGTCCAAATTGGCTTATTAACAGAATAAGATGTTTTACCTGCTCTGCAAACCTTTTGCTAAGCAGACACCTGCTGACAGCACGACTCACCAGAAGACCCCTCAATGATCCCACAGAAACAATGATCCATTACCTGTACCAGAATTAGGCCAGTAACAAGAAGAAGAGGTAGCAGCAACCACAGCTACAGTATCTTTGACATGATGGGCCAGAAGCTTTATGTGCCAATGAGACAACCTGATACACTTCAGCAAACAAAGATGCACCAGCTGAACAGTGAGGTTCAGTCATACTTAGATGTTGTCCTCCTCATGCAAATACTCTAAGCCCTGATCCTATGAACTTCTGGCTAAGCAGATTGGACCAGTGGCAAGAACTGGCTTAGTTTTCCATTGGCATACTTTCTTGTGCAGCCTCCAATGTAATGTCAGACATGTTATTCATTATGGTTTTGTCACACCCAAGTGGACTAGGTTAAATGCTACAAGTGTGGAAAACTTTATATTCCTCAAAATCAATCAAGAATAGATCCATGCCAACTTTCATTCACCTACAGCTGATGACAATGATTAAATCGGCCGTACCATTATGTAATCTATACTGTAGCAATGCTGCTGCTGGGGATGCCATTGCTAGCCATGCACTGCTAGACACCTCCTTGACTGTGGGTAATAATACTCTATTCTTTGGCGTCTAATGCTTCCACTGCCAATACACAGCCATGACAGTCATACATCTCCTGGCTGCACACTGTTTATTATAGATATATACTATACTGCTGATGTGAAATGTATTCTCTTGAGCGTACACTTACATTAAACAGCTCACAAAATAAGGCTACATTTTTAAAAGATTTATTGACAACTAGCCATTACTTCTTTACTTAGTAATTAGCTTGCCCATTCCTGTTCCCTAAAAAAGATAGCTTTGGGAAGGCTTGATAAAAAGTAATTGTTTACTCATTTTTGTACCATTTATACAATTCAAGCAGCATAAAAATTGTATTACAAACAGGCTGTTGTTGAACGGTTACCATTCGTTTCTCTTACGGCAGCATGTTGAGGTCACTTAGACATTACTAAGGGTGATTTGCATTAAACAGCTCAAAACTCTTTTAATACATTCCTAAGAAACCTTAATCTGTTATACACATCTTTTTCAGGGTTTAAAAGACTGTGCAGTATTGAGTTTTAAGGCAAATTTATTCACCACTACTTAAATTTTGGGGAAAATTTCAAGAAGCTGGTTAATTCGAATTTCACAGCATTATAATTACTATTATTTTTAAAGCACCATTGAACCCCTTGGTGTCACAGCTAGTTTTGGCCTTTATGACAGATGATTTTTTTTCTGTTTTTTATTGCGTTATATTATGTTGCGTTCCATGAGCCATATATATTTTTTGCAACTTAGTCAAATGAGGGCTTAGTATTAAAAAAAAAAAAAAAAAAGAAAAAACCCCCAAACAAACAAAAAATAGGGTCTATATGCTTTTAGTATTAAAGGGGTTGTCCACTACTTTTACATTGATGCCCTATGTCAATTGAATAGGAAGCGGATCTGCAGTACACCACGGCGGCCACTACCACTTGACGGCGGAGCCCCGCAGGTGAGCACTTCCGGCCGGCGGCCGCCGCTGTCGGCACGGATAACAGCTGATCGGAGGGTGTGCCGCGTGCGGGACCCCGGCAGATCATACATTGATGCCCTATCCCATGTAAAAGTAGTGGACAACCCCTTTAAATTAATCTGCCGGGGCACAAATACGCTATTTGACCAATGAATACACATACATACACTACGCATCAGCACATTGTGATAAATGAAAACAAGAACTCCACTATAGCTGGAGTTCTTGTATTTATTAATTACACTAAAATCGTAAGGTACTTAGTTAGCATTTTTTTTACCAAGCAGCACAAAAGCCATCCAACAACATCAAGGTGACCTTTAATATGGATGGTCCTTATCACTAATGTAATACCTCTCCATGTGCCAAACCAGCCTCATCTGAATGGGGAAATGAAAGAAATCCAGATATAGCTCGTAATTAAAACCTTGTCTCTGAAGAATGTGTGTATAAGGGTGTTGAACCCTGGAGGGGGCCACATCCCCTATGTATACTAAAAAAGGGGCTTGTACACCTTTAGGCTTGTTATTTTTGGGATGAGTTATATTTATCAAAAAAATAAATTATCAAATATTTATTGACTCTATGTGGGAATTAATATAAAGACAACAACAGTTCTGCCACAGATTTTGTCCATTTTAAATGTTATGCTCTTCATCATGCACAAATAACTTTAATCTGTGAGTCATTATGAATATGGCAATGTTCAATTTTATAGTTTTATTTATGTTTTACTATTTTGCACAATAAATAAATGCAAAAAAATAATTTGTTTTGGTGTTGCCATATTGTTCAAGCTGTAGGTTATGCAATTTTCAGCAGAGCTGAATGAGGGATAATTTTTTGCATGGCAAATTGCAACTTTTTATTGATACCATTTTGTGGTACATTGAATTTTTTGATCACTTTTTATTACATTCATTGCAAGCCAAAATTAACAAAAAATATCATTCTGAATTTGTTCTGTTTACTTGTAAATTGTAAACACAATTATTATTACACTTTATTCAACAAGTCAGTACGATCACTCCAGTGCTAAATTGAGATAGGTTTGTTCATGTTTTGCCAACTTTGCTAAAAAATGAGTTGAAAGAAAATATTTTATTTTTAGTCACCATATTCTGATACCTATAACTTTTTTTCAATATATGTAGTTGTATGAGTGCTTGTTTTTTCCAGGACAAGTTGCAAGTAGTATCAATTTTAGGCACTGTACATAGACTTCTTGGTCCCTTTTTAATTCATGCTCAGTAGGATGCATGAGCAAAAAACAATTAATATAAAATTGCCTTTTAATTATATTTTTTGTAGAATTTACTGTGAATATGTTGACTTTATTTTGCTTGTCTATTTGATTATTTAATTACGGTGATAACCAATTCATATTGTGTTTTTTGTTTTTTTTATGTTTCATTTTTTTAAATGTTTTTTTTTTCCATTATATTGTAAGAGCCCTAATGTTTTCATTTTTTCTGAATACATAGCTGTATGAGAGCTTTTTTTTACAGACCTATCTGTTGATTTTATTGATATAACTTTGGGATTCATATGATTTCTTTATTTCTTTTATTTTTTTTTGTGAGGCAAGATGAAGAGTTTTACAATACAGGGCACTACAAATATGTGTTGTGTAGTTTATGCTGGGGTTTGGAGAAACTTTTTTACAATTAAATAAGGTGAGCCCTTGAGGGCGTTGACTACTTTTCACCCAGCTCCCAGTATGGAAAGGCAACGTTGTTAGTGCTCTTCCAAGACCCACTGTCGCTGGTCAGCTGTAGTCTGGTGTTGTGGCCGGTGCCTAGTCAAGAACCAGGTGAGTACCTCTGCAAGAACCCCTAGGAAAATAGAATAGGGAAAGAGAAGACCCCTAAGATAACAACCAATAATGTTAGCATCACTCAACAGCACAGCACATAGGAACTGCAATAAACAGCAAAGGACGGAGCAGGGAACTGGGTTAAATAGCCCCCCCAATGCTGAAGGAAATGATCAGGTGTTGAATACCTCCCAATCTTCCCCAGACAACCACTCCCTGTTAGCTGGCATAGCAGAATGGACACAATCCTACCACTGCCTAGTTACAGAAACAGCAGAATCCTGCATTGTCTGGCAACCAAGAAACACAGAGTCCTATATTCCATGGCAGTAAAATCACACTCACACATCCTCACACATCCCACCACTCCAGAATGTGATGCTCCATAAGATTGGGACATTTCCCTGCACGCATAGTAGCTCCAACTCCATGGTCAGGACAATGGTGGCGCCTGCGACCAGAGCAGCACTGGACCTGCTCCATTTCCAGGAAGGAGCACAGATCCACAATTCCTAACAACTTGAATCCTTGGATTCCAAGCAGTCCACACCCCCCAGTGAGATCTGTTTGGCTGAGGAATATGTTGTCTTAGAAACTATTGGCACCTATTGATCGTGCTGCAGGAGTGTCAATGGTCTGACAAAGGAAGTGATCTTCATTTGTGTGATATCGGAGCTTGTTCCCTCCACTCCTGCTTTGCTCATCAGCCGATGCAAAATTACTTTTCAGTAGCCCTCTTTCACTCCTTGGGCAATCAAAATAATTGAATAAATTAGTAAAGTTTATTAATAATCAGTAGCAATAATACAAAATATTTGAAAAGTGGTAGGGAGAGGTAAGACTAAAAACACATATAGAGAAATGGATGTAAATAGATTCATAATAAAGATAAAAAAGATTCCTATAAGCGAAGGCAAGAAAATCCCCTGAAAATGTCCTCAAAATAGGCAGTGATATAAAAACCAAGAGGTCAAAATATAAATAAACAAACTGTAAAATGAAAAGTCATATGCAGCATAAAATATCCAAAATATTATAATGATGGCATTATAATACTACTGGAACCTCCACGTCTCTTCCGAGGGGCATTAAAAGCGTCTTGTTAAACCACTCTGAACACCACAGCTCTTCCAAGGGGCATTGAAATGTTGTTTTTTGATTAACTCTAACCTCCACGACTCTTTGAACGGGCATTGCATTTCCTCCTAATTTTTGGCATCTTTTGCTTGGAAGGCATAGGGAAAGACTATGGGAGACCCACTCCCCAATAATGGGAATAATGTTTGTAATATGCTGTACTGCATGGCTCTTGTAAGGGGCATTGCAAGTTCCTCCGTCCTAATTTTTGGCAGCTATTGCTTGGAAGGCATAGGCAAAGACTATGGGAGACCCACTCCCCAATAATGGGAATAATGTTTGTAATATGCTGTACTGCATGGCTCTTGTAAGGGGCATTGCAAGTTCCTCCATCCAAATTTTTGGCAGCTTTTGCTTTGAAGGCATAGGCAAAGACTATGGGAGACCCACTCCACAATAATGGTAATATTGTTTGTAATATGCTGTACTGCATGGCTCTTGTAAGTGGCATTGCAAGTTCCTCCGTCCTAATTTTTGGCAGCTTTTGCTTGGAAGGCATAAGCAAAGACTAAGGGAGACCCACTCCCCAATAATGGGAATAATATTTTTAAGATGCTGTACTGTATGGCTCTTGTAAGGGGCATTAAAACCATCTTGTTAAGCTACTGCGACCTCCACCACTTTTCCAAGGGGCATTAAAACCGTCTTGTTAAGCTACTGTGACCTCCACCACTTTCCAAGGGGCATTAAAACCGTCTTGTTAAGCTACTGTGACCTCCACGTCTCTTCCGAGGGGCATTAAAACCATCTTGTTAAGCTACTGGGACCTCCACATCTCTTCTGAGGGGCATAAAAACCGTCTTGTTAAGCTACTGCAACCTCCACCACTTTTCCAAGGGGCATTAAAACCATCTTTTTAAGCTACTGTGACCTCCACGTCTCTTCAGAGGGGCATTAAAACCGTCTTGTTAAGCTACTGGGACCTCCTCGTCTCTTCCGAGGGGCATTAAAACCGTCTTGTTAAGCTACTGTGACCTCCACGTCTCTTCCAAGGGGCATTAAAACCGTCTTCATAAGCTACTGCGACCTCCACCTCTCTTTCGAGTGGCATTAAAACCGTCTTGTTAAGCTACTGGGATCTCCACGTCTCTTCCGAGGGGCATTAAAACTGTCTTGTTAAGCTACTGTGACCTCCACCACTTTTCCAAGGGGCATTAAAACCGTCTTGTTAAGCTACTGTGACCTCCACCACTTTTCCAAGGGGCATTAAAACCGTCTTGTTAAGCTACTGTGACCTCCACGTCTCTTCCAAGTGGCATTAAATCTGTCTTGTTAAGCTACTGTGACCTCCACGTCTCTTCCAAGGGGCATTAAAACCTTCTTGTTAAGCTACTGCGACCTCCACGACTCTTCCAACGGGCATTGCATTTCCTCGTAATTTTAGTCAACTTTTGCTTTTCAATGCATAGGCGAACACTAAGGGAGACCCACTTCCCAATAATGGGTAGAAGGCTTTTAGTACGCTGTAATCCACGTCTGCTTCAAGGGGCATTGCAGTTCCTCATAATTTTTGGAAAGCCTTCCATTCACTGCTTATGCCAACAGTGCACAAGAGACCCAGATGCTATAAATGGAAAAAATAGATTAGTTAAGGCCCTCTGACCTCTATGTCACTTCCAAGGGGCATTGGAGCGCCTCTGAATTTTTGGTAGGCATTGCACTCACTGTGTGCCCTATAACTGTGTAGCTGAACCGCTCCTTTTGGTACAGAAACATATCCTACAAGACATGTGTGGTTGACTGGCCTGATATTGATGTGAATGGTCCCTGTTCCTCCTGCTCTTTCTCCTTTGCCACTACCTCATCCATCATTTATCACCTGAACCTTTGTTTTAACGGGAGTCATAGAACTGGGATAGTAACAGGAAAACATCCAGCAATCCTCGGAGGAGGTAGGATATGCGCCAAAACGCTGACGACCTCAGGCCTAGCCGCTACTACATACATGCGCTTGCATTCCAAGGAACAGAAATCTAAGGAGATGGATGGCCTCATGATCATGAATAATTTACTCATTGTGTAGGAGGCCGACCACTGCTGCTGTCTACCTTCTGAACTTTGTGTTGAAGCCTGATTGACCCAGGACCCACAATCCTCTATGTCTGGAGGATGTGTTGCATCCCAGTGTCCAACTGTGTCTTGGCTTCCACAATATTAACCCAGTGTGAAGGCGTCAGTGAGATGGACCATCCCTGGCCACATTCACTTGTCCACGTGTTTGTGGTTAGGCTGTCCTTCCCACTAAATGCACTGGGGAGGTCACAGGAAATGTTTTGGTATGCACGCTTGTGTATAAGGCACACCGGGACAAATAGGGGCGGCTGGGGACCGTTTATTGACACCTGGCCACCCCAAGGTGGCTGGGGACCTTGTGTGGGCACCCGGCCGCCCCCTGGCGGCTGGGGACCAAGCGTGGACACCCGGCCACCAGACGGTTGGGGACTGCGTATGGATACCAGGCTGCCGACGCAGCCATGACGTGGTGGCCAGATTCTGCCTCCACATGCCTAAAAGGCCCAATTTCAAGTGCAAGCAAGCAAGCAGTATGGTATTGCAGCCTGAGGGAGGGTGGGTGGCAGGGTGCATGCTTGCGCTTCCATTGCAAGGAATGGGGGAGGTAAAATTGAACACTGCCCTGGGACAAGGACTTGAAAGCGGACAGTTGAAAGTCTCCAATGACAGATGCAGGGCGGGAGGCATCTTCGCATGCGCGTGCACACACTACAGTGGAATAGGCTGTCCTTCCCACTAAATGCACTGGGGAGGGCACAGGTAATGTTTTGTTATGCACGCTTGTGTATAAGGCGCACCGGGACAAATAGGGGCGTCTGGGGACCGAGTATGGATACCAGGCTACCGATGCAGCCATGACATGGTGGCTGGCGTCTGCCTCCACAAGCCTAAAAGGCCCAATTTCAAGTGCAAGCATGCTAGCAGTATGGTATTGCAGCCTGGGGGTGGGTGGGTGGCAGGCTGCACACTTATGCTTGCATTCCAAGAAAACAAAGCAGATGCTAACTTCTATCACCATCATCATGCTCCTCACCTTGGCACTCCCAACTCCCCTGATGGAAAAGCCAGGGCCCACCGGAGGAGTCTGGTTGTCTGGTGGGCTCGTCCAATGCTGCCCTAAAGCAGGCCAGGCTAAGAAAAGTGTGGGGAAGGTTACCGGGACAAATAGTGGCGGCTGGGGACTGAGTATGGATACCTCGCTGCCAAAGCAGCCATGAGGTAATGGCCAGCTTCGGCCTCCTCCAAACTAAAAGGCCCCATTTAAAGTGCAAGCTAGCAGTATGGTATTGCAGCCTGTGGGTGGGTGGGTGGTTGGCTGCATATTTGCGCTTGCATTGCAAGGAATGGGGGAGGTACAATTGACCACTGCCCTGGGACAAGGACTGCCCTGGGACGGGGATAGTTGCAAGTCTGCATCTTCTGATGCGGCAAGGATCACTTCTGATGGGCACACTTTTAGGCAGTGACCTGGATGTCAGAGATGCTCCCAGGGGTCTTCCCATATCTTTTCAGCACTGTATGCATGTGTCACACAGCACATGGCCAGATAAGGTTGTAAAATGTTAAAATGACATTTCCCGGTGAATGCATTTGTCACGGTTGAAAGCAATACAAAAGTGCAAAAACGCATGAAAAATGCTACTTGTGAACATAGCCCAAGGTGTGGAGGAGTATTTTTGTTTTTGGTTATTTATTTTACCTTATACACAAGTCTTTACCCTGGAAAGGATGTTCCTTAACATATTTCACAGGAAAACAGTTTCAGTTTCGTTTTTGAACATTTTATTGTGAGCCCATAAAAGTGGCTTAATACCTCTGACCACGTTGATGACAGCAGTGACTTGGGGGTCAGAAATGCTTCCTGGGGCGATCCCCATGCTGTCCCCATGTCATTTGAGCACTGTCACTATCGTTTTGGGCACTTTTTAGGCTTTCTACAGACTGCCGTGGGTGCCGACGCAAAAATGCTCGGGTCTCCCATAGACTAACATTGGGCTCGCTGCTCTGGTCGAGCACCCGAGTATCACGGTGAGCTCGGCCCGAGCTTCGAGCACCCGAGCATTTTAGTGCTCGCTCAACACTAATGAGTAACAATAAGGAACTGTTTACTCCCTTATAACTCTGAGTAGCACATTTAAGGATATGAATACAAACCCAGTTCAGAGGGAGCCGGGTTAGCTTGCCACTGGTATTCTAACAATCAGTTTGATTAATTATGATCAAACATTCAGATTCAATCCCTGACTAAAAGTCTTCACATAATCTAGCAATGATTAAATACACAGTAAAGAACTTAGTTACTATAAGTCAAAGGAAGCCTAGTAACAGATACCCAATCAAGTGCTGAGGAATTAGAAATCCTAGCATAACCTAGTTATAAATACACAATTGAGAAGAGCTGCAAATCTTACATATCCTAGAGTTAATGTGTGGTAAAGGCACAGGCTGTTAAGAGCATTCTCCAATAGTCTTTATGAGCATAGGAGTGTTAAAGGGGTTGACCACATTTGGGGCCATTTTTTTTTATTAAATGTGGAGTCACTAGGGTCAGTGGGTGCTCTCGTCCGCTGGCCTGGCTGTCTTTTGAAAGATAGAACCGGCTGGGGCTCATCCCACTTAATGCTCATACTCCTTCCCGTGGTCAGAACACTATGCAGACAATACAGGGCGAGGGTACCACACTCCAGTAAGACTTAATTTAATCACCAACAGTCAACAGCATATAGTATATTCCCTGCAAGGAAACAAGATGGTGCAAGTGACAGAGTCTCACTCTTGCGCTGGCTCATCAGGGATTAGAATCTCTTCGATTTTTGGGCATCCAGGGCCAACTACCCATGCCAGCAGCACCCCTTTTTTGGCGGGCACCCACTGAGAGGAGTTGGTGGCAAGCTTAGGAAGCTGACTGAGCACAGGGAGGTATGTGGCCAAGTGACCAGATTGTCCTAATTTGGGTTCTCCAATCTAATTTGTGGGCTAAGTGTTGGGCAGTGGAGCAGTTCTGTAATCCAACAGCTGGAACCATGGTCCCTAGGCTAAAGTCCTGTAGAATTACACCAATGACAGGAGCAGGCCCCCTTTTTATATCACTCAGCTCCCATTTCAAGGCATTGTGCCCCCCAGTATTGGGGGGGGAAACCATGGCTGTTCCCTCATTGTTTGCTAGTTCAATTAGACTGCATAATTGTCCTCCAAATGATGCAGACTAGTACACAGCAGGTGGCTGATCAATCTGTAATCAGCAGGCATTCCACAAATTATCATCCAAATAGGGGCGCCGGACAGCCTCACATGAAACAATGGTTCATGTCCCTTAACTTTTTTAACATAGGAATAACGCATCTGGCTTAATAAAGAATAGTTCATCTTTGCACAAGTGACCAGACTGACTCTGAGTCATCGCAGGTTCACTAAAAATGTTGTGCCGTTTTGCTAAAACAGGCTCTTTTTTTCCCTGCACATTAAATTTTAGTATAGTCTTTAGCCATAAATCAGCTGAGAGGAGCTCAGAAAAAGACAAACGAAAAAGTGTTTGAAACTTTCTTATAAGACTGTCAGAACAAAATGGCAGCTTCTCAATTAGAGAATGGCCACTTTCTCTTGTTAGTGCAGCTTTCCTCACAAACTGAACAGCTCTCTTGTCCATATAATGGCTGCTGGTGGAGGAGCATGTGCCTAGAGCAGTCGATTACTCCATTGGCCATCTTTTCTCTGTTACTATGGTCCCGTCTTCCTGTGTGCTGTCATTAAATCTTGTAGAGAGAGGTCAGAGGGAAGCGGGAAGAGCTATAGTACCCTGCCATAGGAAGAAGTAACAGAAGCCTGCTTTAACGCAAAAAGAGAAGAAACTATGAGATCTGTGATAATTCCCGAGTAGCTTATTGCTAGCCCAAATTTGACAGATGGGCAGTTCTGACTGGTGCTGGATTTTGCCATACAAGACAGAAGGATGACCAACATGTATTAATTTTTCCATGATTTACCAATTACCATTGGTAATATTCCCACTCTTTGCTTCATAACAAATCAGTTCTTAGTGTCTTCATCTTGTTATTTAACAAAGCTAAATTCACAGTTGGCAAGATTCTTCCACAATATATGATTTTTAGAACAGAATTCACTTCTGTTGTACAATGAATTGCTGTAGACATTGAGTATGGAATTCAGCACTAGAAATCGGCAACAATTATGCCTTACACATTTTTTTCATAAATATATTAACAATTACTTGCAAAGAATCTGGCGCAGTCTCCACTAATGAGAAAAAAAAGTTTATGGTAAATGATAAGTAATCTTTCACTTCAATAAAATTAGAGAACCTCAAAATAGAATTACCTGCGCTCTATCAAAGAATAGATTCCTTTGGGGCTTTACCATTTTACACCTTTATTTGTAGGCTCTAAATGAAGATTTTCTGTTACAAGGTGTGAAGTCACATTTATGAGAGTGTTAAGAATCTAAAAGAATTGGATGTTGATAAATAGAATAAAAAATAAATGAAACAGCAAGCATGTCCAAAAAATACCTGACAGGAAGTCCACACACACGTTATTATATTATATATTCATAAGACACAGTTCTAGAGTAATCATGCAGTGCATTGCTCCATTGTCATATATTAGATAGCACCACCCTCTCTACAAGGAGTGTATTTAGTGTGCGAAGCATATGGCATCGAGTATAGTACAATATTAACGGCATTGAAGTGTGAAATGCCCACGTGTTACATAGTTACATAGTTACATAATTTATAAGGCCGAAAAAAGACAAGCGTCCATCCAGTTCAGCCTATTTCTTGTGCACTGCAGCTATTCCGCAGCGTTGATCCAGGGGAAGGCAAAAAAAACCCATGCGGTATAGGCCAATTTACATCACTGAGGAAAAATTCACTTCCCGACTCCAATCTGGCAGTCAGATTAAATCCCTGGATTAATTAACTATCACTAAGCATAAAATGTAATTTTATTGTTCTCAAGAAAGGCGTCCAGGCCTCTCTTGAACTCATTAAGTGAGTTGAACATCACCACTTCCTCTCCCAGAGAGTTCCAGAGTCTCACGGCTCTGACCGTAAAGAATCCCCTTCTATGCTGGTGCAGGAACCTCCTTTCCTCCAGACGCATAGTGTGCCCCCTCGTCTTTGTCACCATCCTTGGTATAAACAGGTCATGGGAGAGATCTCTGTACTGCCCCCTGATGTATTTATACATGTTTATGAGGTCTCCCCTAAGCCTTCTCTTTTCCAACGTAAATAGGCCTAATTTTGACAACCTCTCTGGGTATTCTAGTCACTCCATTCCCTTTATTACTGTGAATTGTGCACAGCATTTGTGGACCGAAATACGAGACCTTGTTCTATGAAATGATGTCCTAATGCTTTTCCTCATTGGCAATGGGTCCTTTATACATAGCATTTCTTCAGCTCTTTTCACCTTACAGTTTTTAACTCTTTTATCTCTGGCTTCTGAGCTCCTGTGTGCTGATTTATGATAAACAACAAAGTTCGGATCAACATTGCAATTGTATTGGTCATAGATCAGCAGAAAGGATCTCAGAAAAATATCAGTTAAAAAAGTTTACATTTTTCTGTTCACCGCAACAGATTAATAAATTATCAGATAATTCACTATGCAGCAAGGCAAACTCTATAATGTAAACAGTGCCACATTTTTAATGAAACCCAATTGAAGAAATTATTTAAATACCCACATTTAAGTAGAAAAATGCCCTTGAAAGTGTGCTCTTATCCTTTAAGTCTGCCTAAAACCAGTTGACAGGTTTCATGCAGACTTAAACCTGTACAGGAAGGCACAAGAAGGGAGCTGCTGTTTTCTGAAAAAAGAGGAGTTGTAGGGAAAAGCTGAAGTCAGAGATCGGTGTGTGGAAAATGTTTTTGTGTGGGGTAGCACGGTGGCTCAATTCTCACCAAGGACAACATCTGCAGGGAGTTTGTATGTTCTCTCTATGTTTGTGTGGGTTTCCTCTGGGTTCTCCATTTTTTTCCCACTCTCCAAGGACATAATAATAAAGAATTTATATTGTGAGAGCCAATAGTGACAGTGATGACAGTATCTATAGAGCTCTGTGGAATATGATGGCGCTATATAAGTAAGCATAATAAATAGTGCTAAGCGGAGTTAAAAACGTTTGGTTTTATTCGACATGTTTCGAAGTATAGTACAGTTTTTCCTCAGGAAAATATATGAAACCTCATGTCTATTTAACCTTTTGAAATTGGTGTCTTAACCATCGCGAACAAGTCCACAAATTTTCCTTGCATTTCCTACTACTTACTTGACAATGATGCAAAAGGTGCCCTCTCTGCTTGATTTACAAAGCACTGATTTGCAAGAGTGCTTAACATTTTATTTCTTACACCACCCAAGCACTGAAGTCAATGGCTCAATGAATCCACCACTGTGGAAAAAGTTACCCAAAGATCTAAATGCTGTTACTTCTGTTGTGTCTTTGATCTTCCATTATCAATGTTAACTTGGAACAACTTCACTATACCCATCTATGTTGAGGACATTTAGACTTTACAAAGACTGTATGGCACAATATTTTTGCAGGCAATTGCAGCCTTTGAAGTATGCGCTTGCAATTCACGAAAAAAATTTGGAAAAGCTGGTGAATTAGAATTTTAAAACATTTGCTCATCTCTAATTACTGCTACTCCTACTACTTGGAATACAGTTTTGCTTTTTTGACGACTTTTGGAAATAATTTCAATTTTTACTATCTAAACCTTATTGCTCTTGTCTCATAGTATATCCCAAGTAAGTGCTCCTGTTACTTTGGTAAATTCTAAAATCAGCTAAAGAATGTTTTGCAGAGTAAACGTTAGAAAATGATTGATATGTTATTAAAGAAGTGACTTTGTATCTTGCTAATATCATTTTAGCATTCTAGCAGCAGATTACAACAAATCAAGTTTATATAGTGCAAGATGCAACCTAACTATTATCTTCACCATTATGTATTGCAGAAGACAGCATATTTGATCTGAAATCTATCAAGCATAAAAAACTGTTAATATAAATTTTTGGATCTGGACTAAGAATACATTTATGTTAGGTACAGTAATCTCTGCTTCCCAGCAGTACAGATACTGGCAAAATATTAGTTAAATATTTTGGCTAACAGATGATGTTCCTATTTAAAAGAGTGCATAGCATACGCAACACCTGTTTCATTAAAAAGCAAACAGAGAGATGATTAAAATAAAAACTCTTTTTGAAACTGAAATTAGTAATTGGCAGAGTAAAACATATATTTCTTTTTTCAAAAAGCCTCGTGTAGCCTTAGGCAGTTGTAAAAGTTGACAGACTATTTCATTAGTTTGATCACATTGCATATCATCTATATACACAGCTTGACTAAAAATGACATATAGTGGTCTTTTGAGGATGCAATGGTCTAATTAAGTCTTCTTCAGTACAAAATTATACATTTTCATCTTTTTTTCAAGCTGCATATGAAACTAGTGCATTGACTGCAGAAGTAAGTACTACTGAGAGTATGTGGCACAAATGTAGATATACACTAACTATACACACGTTTATTTGTGAACTTTATTATTTTTTATTCTTGTGTAATTGATTGCATTTTAATACACAATATATATCTACATAGATATATACGTACATATATTGGTGTATTAAAATTCAATACATTACACATTTATACACAGATCGTGTGTATATATATAAACAGTATATATATATATATATATATATATATATATATATATATACTAGCTATTGAACCCATTGTACGCCCGGGTGGCAAGCATTTTTATTGGTATATGGTCTCCCATACTGGTATGTGCTGCCCCCCTCCTGGTATTTGTGCTGCCCCCATCCTGTCCCCACCATCCTATCATTGTATGCATGGCACCACTCATCCCCATCCTGGTATGCATGGCACCCCTCATCCCTATCCTGGTATGCATGGCACCACTCATCCCTATCCTGGTATGCATGGCTCCCATCACCCCCAATCCTGGTAAGCATGGCACCCCTCACCCCCAATCCTGGTATGCAGGGCACCTCTCACACCCAATCCTGGTATGCATGGCACCCCTCACCCCATTCCTGGTATGCATGGCACCCCTCACCCCCAATCCTGGTATGCGTGGCATCCCTCACCCCCAATCCTGGTATGTGTGGTACTCCTCATCCCTATCCTGGTATGCATGGTACCCCATCCCTCATCCCTATCCTGCTATGTATGGTATCCCTCATACTGGTATGCATGGGCCCCTCACCCACATTCTGGTATGCATTGCACCCCTCATCCCCATCCTGGTATGCATGGCCCCTCATCTGAATCCTGGTATGCATGGCACTTCTCATCCCTATCCTGGTATGCATGGCACCCCTCATGCCCAATCCTTGTATGCATGGCACCCCTCATGCCCAATCCTGGTATGCATGGCACCCCTCATCCCTAATCCCGGTATGCATGGCACCCCTCATCCCCAATCCCGGTATGCATGGCACCCCTCATTCCCAATCCTGGAATGTATGGCACCCCTCATCCCCAATCCTGGTATGCATGGCTCCTTCACCCCCATCCTGGTATGCATGGCACTCCTCATCCCTATCCTGGCATACATGTTACCCCTCATACCCAATCCTGGTATGTATGGTACCCCTCATCCTGGTATGCATGACGCCCCTCATCCCTATTCTGGTATGTATGGTACACCCTCATCCTGGTATGCATGGCACCCCTCATCCCAATTCTGGTATGTATGACCTCCTCATCCCAGAAAATTGCTATGCATGGCCCCCAATCCCTCATCCTAGTATGCATGGCACCCAATCCCTCATCCTAGTATGCATGGCACCCCTCATCCTTATCCTGGTATGCATGGTACCCCTCATCCCTATTCTGGTATGCGTGATACCCCTCATCCTGGTATGCATGGCACCCCATCCCTCATCCTGGTATGCATAGTACCCCTTATCCCTATTCTGGTATGCATGACACTTCTCACCCCCCAATCCTGGTATGCATGGCTCTCTCACCCCACAATCCTGGTATGCATGGTCCCCTCACCCCCCAATCCTGGTATACATGGGTCCCTCATCCCCCAATCCTGGTATGTATGGGCCCCTCATCCCCCAATAATGATATGTGTGGTACCCCTCATCCTGGTATGCATGGTCCCCCCACCCCCCAATCTTGGAATGTGTGGTACCCCTCACACCTCAATCCTGGTATGCATGGTCCCCTCACCCCGCAATCCTGGTATGTGTGGGCCCTTCACCCACCAACCCTTGTATGCATGATCCCCTCACACCACAATCCTGGTATGCATGGTACCCTCAACCCTGAATCCTGGTATGCATGGGCCCCTCATCCCCCAATAGTGATATGTGTGGTACCCCTCATCCTGGTATGCATGGTCCCGTCACCCCCCAATCTTGGAATGTGTGGTACCCCTCACCCCCCAATCCTGGTATGTTGGTACCCCTCATCCTAGTATTCATGATCCCCTCTCCCCACAATCATGGTATGCATGGTCCCCTCACCCCACAATCCTCATATGTATGATACCCCTCACCCCCCAATTCTGGAATGCATGGTCCCCTCACCCCCCAATCCTGGTATGTGTGGCCCCCTCACCCCCCAATTCTGATATGCATGGTCCCCTCACCCCCCAATCCTTGTATGTGTGGTACCCCTCACCCCCCAATCCTGGTATGCATGATCCCCTCACCCCACAATCCTGGTATGTGTGGCCCCCTTACCCCACAATCCTGGTATGTGTGGCCCCGTCACCCTCGAATCCTGGTATGTGTGGCCCCCTCATCCGCCAATCCTGGTATGTGTGGCCCCTTCATCCCTTTCACACTTTCCACACATACAAAAAATAAACAGTTATACTAACCTTTCTTCCCTGTGCTCCAGCCCTGCTGTGTCCTGTTCTGCCGGAGGCTGGGGGAGGAGTGCGGCGCTGGAGCACCGCGCTGTCTGGCGCCATTTTGCTGAAGACAAACTGCAAATGTGTCTTCATTAAAATGGCACCGGATAGCGCTATGCACATGCGCCGATCCGACGCCTCACTCCAAACCTGGTCTCTGGAGAAGAGAGCCACCGCGGCAACGTTCCTCCCGGTCAATTAAGAATGTAAGTATGGTGCCGGAGATCGCGGTATGCGCTCAGTGACTACGCATACTGCGATCTCCGGCTCCATACACGCTCCTCTTACCTTTAACGGCTGGATGCGTGATTCTGTCTGGAGCCAGACTGTGCGTCGTGCATGCGCAGTCTATTGAGGCTTCCGACAGAGACACGCATCCCCGGTTATATTATAGATATACACTGCTCAAAAAAATAAAGGGAACACTCAAATAACACATCCTAGATCTGAATGAATGAAATATTCTCTTTGAATACTTTGTTCTGTACAAAGTTGAATGTGCTGACAACAAAATCACACAAAAATCATCAATGGAATTCAAATTTATTAACCAATGGAGGCCTGGATTTGGAGTCACCCCCAAAATTGAAGTGGAAAAACACACTACAGGCAGATCCAACTTTGATGTAATGTCCTTACATAGTTACATAGTTACATAGTTTATAAGGCCGAAAAAAAGACAAGCGTCCATCCAGTTCAGCCTATTTCTTGTGCACTGCAGCTATTCCGCTATTCCTATACCATGCGGTATAGGCCAATTTACATCATTGAGGAAAAATTCACTTCCCGACACCAATCTGGCAGTCAGATTAAATCCCTGGATTAATTAACTAAGCATAAAATGTAATTTTATTGTTCTCAAGAAAGGCGTCCAGGCCTCTCTTGAACTCATTAAGTGATTTGGACATCACCACTTCCTCTCCCAGAGAGTTCCAGAGTCTCACAGCTCTGACCGTAAAGAATCCCCTTCTATGCTGGTGCAGGAACCTCCTTTCCTCCAGACGCATAGTGTGCCCCCTCGTCTTTGTCACCATCCTTGGTATAAACAGGTCATGGGAGAGATTTCTGTACTGCCCCCTGATGTATTTATACATGTTTATGAGGTCTCCCCTAAGCCTTCTTTTTTCCAATGTAAATAGGCCTAATTTTGACAACCTCTCTGGGTATTCTAGTCCCTCCATTCCCTTTATTACCTTAGCCGCCCTCCTTTGTACCCTCTCTAGCTCCAATATGTCTTTCCTGAGCACCGGAGCCCCGAACTGTGCACAATATTCTAAGTGCGGCCTTACCAGCGCTTTATACAGAGGAAGAACAATGTTCTCATCATATGCCCCTATTCCTCTTCTGATGCATGCCATGACTCTATTTGCCTTCGCAGCTGCTGCCTGACACCGGGCACTCCAATTTAATTTGCTATTAACCAAGACGCCCAGGTCCTTCTCCATGTCAGATTTCCCCAACGGTTTCCCATTTAATATGTATGGGTGACTGCTGTTTTTCTTTCCCATGTGCATGACCTTACATTTATCGGCATTGTACCCCATTTGCCCTTTTTTTGGCCCAACTCCCCAATTTATCTAAATCCTCCTGTAGCTGTGCCCTATCCTCATCTGTATTAACTACTTTACAAAGTTTAGTATCATCTGCAAATATTGCTATTTTACTATGCAACCCTTCCACTAGATCATTAATAAATATATTAAATAATATAGGGCCCAAGACAGACCCTTGAGGCACCCCGCTAGTAACCCTGACACCCCCTGAGCTTACTCCATTGATAACCACCCTCTGCTTTCTATCACTCAGCCAGCTATTTACCCACTTGCACACATTATCCCCCAGACCAAGCATTCTCATTTTATATACCAACCTTTTGTGTGGCACGGTATCAAACGCTTTGGAGAAGTCAAGGTATACAACATCCACTGACTCTCTCCGGTCCAGCTGTGAGCTCACCTCCTCGTAGAAGGCGATCAGGTTTGTTTGGCAGGAGCGATCCCTCATGAATCCATGTTGATATTGAGTTAGACAGTTATTATCATTAAGATATTCTACAATAGCATCTCTAAGAAATCCTTCAAACAATTTACCCACAACAGATGTTAAGCTGACTGGTCTATAGTTCCCAGGGTCACTTTTAGACCCCTTTTTGAATATTGGTACCACATTTGCTTGGCGCCAGTCTAGTGGGACAGTCCCTGTCCATAAAGAGTGCTTGAATATAAGATACAGCGGTCTGTCTATCACATTACTTAATTCTTTTAGTACCCGGGGGTGTATGTCATCTGGGCCTAGTGACTTGTCTATTTTGATATTATTTAGGCGTTTCTGAACTTCCTCCTGGGTTAGGTGGGTGATATTTAGCGGAGGGTTTACTTTATCACTCTGCATTTCCTCCGATAAATTGTTTTCTTTTGTGAAAACAGTGGAGAAGAAGCTATTGAGTAGGTTTGCTTTACCCTCATCGCCCTCTATGATTTTACCCAGGTTATTTTTCAATGGGCCAACTCCATCAGTTTTAATCCTTTTACTGTTTATATAGTCAAAGAACAGTTTGGGATTCGTTTTACTTTCCTTGGCAATTAGTCTCTCTGTCTCCTCTTTTGCTATTCTTATTTGTTTCTTACAGATTTTGTTTTTTTCCCTATAAGATATTAACGCTTCCTCGCTGCCTTCTTGTTTAAGTTTACCGAAAGCCCTTTTTTTTGTTTTTCATTGCCCTCTTCACTTCCTTATTTAGCCACATTGGCTTCCTCCTATTTCTAGCCCTTTTATTCCCATAAGGTATGTACCTTCTACAGTGACTATGTAGGACTGTTTTGAAAATTTCCCATTTTCTATCCGTGCTCCTATTACTGAAGATACTATCCCAGTCTATAAGGTGAAGGGCATCTCTTAGCTGATCAAACTTTGCCCTCCTGAAGTTCAGTGTTTTTGTGACTCCCTTGCTAGGCACCCTACTGAAGCACATGTGGAATTGTATAATGTTGTGGTCACTATTTCCCAGGTGCCCCCCGACCTGCACCTCAGTTATTCTGTCTGGCCTGTTAGTTAATATTAAGTCTAAAAGGGCTGTCCCTCTAGTTGGTTCCTGCACAAGTTGTGGCAAATAATTGTCTTTGACAATTGACAGAAACCTGTTTCCTTTCTGAGATCTACAGCTTTCGGTTTCCCAGTCTATATCGGGGTAGTTGAAGTCCCCCATAATAATCACCTCGTTATTTTTTGCTACTTCATCTAATTGTCTCATTAATAGACTTTCCGTGGCTTCTGCTATATTTGGTGGTTTATAACAGACTCCTATGATAATTTTATTATTGTTTTTTGCCCCATGTATCTCCACCCATAAGGACTCGACCTCCTCATTTCCCTCCCATACATCCCCCCGTATTGTAGGCTTTAGACACGTCTTTACATATAGACAGACTCCACCCCCTTTCCGACTTCTTCGATCCCTTCTAAACAGACTGTAATCCTGTAAGTTAACTGCCCAGTCATAGCTTTCATCTAACCATGTCTCGGTTATTCCCACTATGTCATAGTTACCTGTAGATATTTCTGCTTCCAGTTCATCCATCTTGTTTGTCAGGCTCCTGGCATTTGCTAGCACGCAGTTTACACGATTTTGTTTTGTTCCAATCTTCTCCCTGTGGATTGTATTAGAAATTTTCTTACCTCCCTTCCAAGCATCTTGTCTTGGACCTTCTTTGTCACACTTCATATCTTTCATTAGTATGTTCTCTGGTTGCATGTTCGTGTCCGGCATTTTTCTTCCCATCCCCTCTTCTTCTAGTTTAACGCCCTCCTGATGAGTGTTGCGAGTCTCCTGGCGAATGTGTGCTTCCCGGGTTTGTTGAGGTGTAGTCCGTCTCTGGCAAGGAGTCCGTCATAGAGGTAATTCACACCTTGGTCCAGGAATCCAAATCCTTGTTGTCTGCACCATCGTCTCAGCCAGTTGTTCACATCAAGGATCCTGTTCCATCTCCTGACGCCATGCCCGTCTACTGGAAGGATAGAAGAAAAAACTACCTGCGCATCCAGTTCTTTTACTTTCTTCCCCAATGCTTCAAAGTCCTTGCAGATTGTCGGTAGGTCCTTCTTTGCCGTATCATTAGTGCCAACATGTATCAGAAGAAATGGGTGGACATCCTTGGAACTGATGAGCTTCGGTATCCTATCGGTAACATCCGTGATCTTCGCCCCTGGGAGGCAGCGTACTTCTCTTGCGGTTATGTCCGGTCTGCAGATAGCTGCTTCTGTTCCTCTCAGTAGTGAGTCTCCCACCACCACCACTCTTCTTTCCTTCTTGGCTGTCCTTTTTCTTCTTTTTCTTCTTTTTTCTTAAAACAAGTCAAAATGAGGCTCAGTATTGTGTGGCCTCCACTTGCCTGTATGACCTCCCTACAATGCCTGGGCATGCTCCTGATGAGGTTGCGGATGGTCTCCTGTGGGATCTCCTCCCAGTTCTGGACTAAAGCATCCGCCAACTCCTGGACAGTCTGTGGTGCAATTGTGGTCCATCTGTTGGTGGATGGAGCGAGACATGACGTCCCAGATGTGCTCAATCGGATTCAGGTCTGTGGAACGGGCGGGCCAGTCTATAGCTTCAATGCCTTCATCTTGCAGGAACTGCTGACACACTCCAGCCACATGAGGTCTTGCTTTGTCCTGCATTAGGAGGAACCCAGGACCAACCGCACCAGCATATAGTCTCACAAGGGGTCTGAGGATCTCATCTCGGTACCTAATGGCAGTCAGGCTACCTCTGGCGAGCACATGGAGGGCTGTGTGGCCCTCCAAAGAAATGCCACCGAACACCATTACTGACCACTGCCAAACCGGTCATGCTGAAGGATGTTGCAGACAGCAGATCACTCTCCACGGCATCTCCAGACTCTGTCACGTCTGTCACATGTGCTCAGTGTAAACCTGCTTTCATCTGTGAAGAGCACAGGGCGTCAGTGGCGACTTTGCCAATCCTGGTGTTCTGTGGCAAATGCCAAGCATCCTGCACGGTGTTGGGCTGTGAGCAAAACCCCCATCTGTGGACGTCGGGCCCTCATACCACCCTCATGGAATCAGTTTCTAACCATTTGTGCAGATACATGCACATTTGTGGCCTGCTGGAGGTCATTTTGCAGGGCTCTGGCAGTGCTTCTCCTGTTCCTCCTTGCACAAAGGCAGAGGTAGCGGTCCTGCTGCTGGGTTGTTGCCCTCCTACGGCCCCCTCCACATCTCCTGGTGTACTGGCCTGTCTCCTGGTAGTGCCTCCAGCCTCTGGACACTACGCTGACAGACACAGCAAACCTTCTTGCCACAGCTCGCATTAATGTGCCATCCTGGATGAACTGCACTACCTCAGCAACTTCTGTGGGTTGTAGAGTTCGTCTCATGCTACCATGAGTGTGGAAGCACAACCAACATTCAAAAGTGACCAAAACATCAGCCAGAAAGCATTGGTACTGACATGTGGTCTGTGGTCTCCACCTGCAGAACTACTCCTTTATTGAGGGTGTCTTGATAATTGCCAATAATTTCCATCCATTGTCTATTCCATTTGCACAACAGCAAGTGAAATTGATTGTCAATCAGTGTTGCTTCCGAAGTGGACAGTTAGATTTCACAGAAGTTTGATTTACTTGGAGTTATACTCTGTTGTTTAAGTGTTCCCTTTATTTTTTTGAGCAGTGTATACATGTATATACAGCTCTGGCAAAAATTAGCAGACCACTGCAAAATTTTCAGTTTCTCAGATTTTTCTCTTTATAGGTATATTTTTGATTAAAATGTACATTGTTGTTTTAGCCTATAAACTACTGACATGTCTCCAAAATCAAAGCAAAAAAATTTATTTGCAGCAAATGATAAAGAGTCAAAATACTCCAAAAGAAACAGTGCTTTCAGACCTCAAATTACTCATGTTTTAACTCAGGAACAGTTTAGAAATCAATATTTGGTGAACTAACCATTATTTTTAATCACAGCTTTCATGCATCTTGGCATGCTTTCCACCAGTCTTTCCATGTTTTCCAATAGAAAACTGTTCAGTGGTCTCTTCATTTTTGCCAGAGTTGTATATATACAGTACAGACCAAAAGTTTGGACACACCTTCTCATTTAAAGATTTTTATGTATTTTCATGACATTGAAAATTGTACATTCACACTGAAGGCATCAAAACTATGAATTATTACATGTGGAATTATATACTTAACAAAAAAGTGTGAAACAACTGAAAATATGTCTTATATTCTAGGTTCTTCAAAGTAGCCACATTTTGCTTTGATGACTGCTTTGCACACTCTTGGCATTCTCTTGATGAGCTTCAAAAGGTAGTCACCGGAAATGGTTTTCACTTCACAGATGTACCCTGTCAGGTTTAATAAGTGAGATTTCTTGCCTTATAAATGGGATTGGGACCATCAGTTGTGTTGTGCAGAAGTCAGGTGGATACACAGCTGATAGTCCTACTGAATAGACTGTTAGAATTTGTATTATGGCAAGAAAAAAGCAGCTAAATAAAGAAAAATGAGTGGCCATCATTACTCTAAGAAATGAAGGTCAGTCAGTCCGAAAAATTGGGCAAACTTTGAATGTGTCCCCAAGTGCAGTTGCAAAAACCATCAAGCGCTACAAAGAAACTGGCTCACATGAAGGCCAAGAGTCACCTCTGCTTCTGAGGATAAGTTTATCCGAGTCACCAGCCTCAGAAATTGCAGGTTAACAGCAGCTCAGATTAGAGACCAGGTCAATGCCACACAGAGTTCTAGCAGCGGACACATCTCTACAACAACTGAAAAGAGTCTTTGTGCAGCAGGCCTTCAAGGTAAAATAGCTGCTAGGAAACCACTGCTAAGGACAGGCAACAAGCAGAAGAGACTTGTTTGGGCTAAAGAACACAAGGAATGGACATTAGACCAGTGGAAATCTGTGCTTTGGTCTGATGAGTCCAAATTTGACATCTTTGGTTTCAACCGCCGTGTCTTTGTGCGACGCAGAAAAGGTGAACGGATGGACTCTACATGCCTGGTTCCCACCGTCAAGCATGGATTAGGAGGTGTGATGGTGTGGGGGTGCTTTGCTGGTGACACTGTTGGGGATTTATTCAAAATTGAAGGCATACTGAACCAGCGTGGCTACCATAGCATCTTGCAGCTGCATGTTATTCCATCCGGTTTGCGTTTAGTTGGACCATCATTTATTTTTCAACAGGACTATGACCCCAAACACACCTTCAGGCTGTTTAAGGGCTATTTGACAAAGAAGGGGAGTGATGGGGTGCTACGCCAGATGACCTGGCCTCCACAGTCACCAGACCTGAACCCAATCGATATGGTTTGGGGTGAGCTGGACCGCAAAGTGAAGGCAAAAGGGCCTTCAAGTGCTAAGCATCTCTGGGAACTCCTTCAAGATTGTTGGAAGACCATTTCCGGTGACTACCTCTTGAAGCTCATCAAGAGAATGCCAAGAGTGTGCAAAGCAATCCTCAAAGCAAAAGGTGGCTACTTTGAAGAACCTAGAATATAAGACATATTTTCAGTTGTTTCACACTTTTTTGTTAAGTATATAATTCTACATGTATTAATTCATAGTTTTGATGCCTTCAGTGTGAATGTACAATTTTCAAAGTCATGAAAATACAGAAAAATCTTTAAATGAGAACGTGTGTCCAAACTTTTGGTCTGTACTGTATATATATGTATACAGCTCTGGCAAAAATTAAGAAACCACTGCACAGTTTTCTAAAAATCCCCATCTCTATATGTCTGACAGCCATTCCATTCCAGTGTCAGTTGAATTCTAACCAAAGTACACCTCATTCTACTTAGTGTGCTTCTGATTAGGTGATCACCTGAACCAAATCTTATGTAACGAGGATAAGTATAAAAAACACTGCTGTGGTCTTCACAATCCTCTTGCAATAGGACAATCTGGATGGCAAAACAAGTGCTAGGAATAGTCCAAAAGTAATTTGAATGAAAAAAATAACTTTTAACCAATTCTTTGCTTACAAATCAGTGTTAAAGCATCAATTATTTTAGGTACATTTTTTGAAGTTTTGTGAGAACTTGGCAGGAAGATTGTTTCAAATATATTGAAGAACTAATCACAGATTTTCTTTGGGTGACAGCTTGCGCAAATCCTTCTGTCTCTTCATGAAATCCCTGATAGACTTGAGGATGTTGGTATCATGGTTTGTGGGATCCTTATCATTAATTCTTTGTGCTCATGACAGTTCTTAACCCTAGAATGCATGACTATAAAAATCTACACTTTCACTTACCTGGGGCCTTTTAGGCCCGTGTGCAAATAATAAATAAATGACCAACTGGAAATGACAAACAACTGTATACTTGAGGAATACCTAGAGTTTCAAAATTCTAACTAAAGAAATCTTGCAGAAAATAGAAAACAATTAACAGGGCGGACCTGCGAGGCACCAGGTATGCGTTCTAGGGTTAAAGGGGTTGTCCGGTCAAAAGTGATAAGTCTGAAGTCACTCTGTGTGACTGCAGACTTTTGAATCCCCCTAGCGCAGGCACTGTGCGCTGCAGGGATTTCACTGTATGAGACCCAGTAATGGAGGGTATGTATACGTTATATATACCCTCGGCCATACACTGTTATTGAGTGAGGCAGTGCCTTTTATTTAGATGCGCCCTCTGGACCTCCACGTCACTAAATGGGGCATGGCCTCGCTCCATTCAAGTGTACGGAGCGATGCGGCGCTGAATGGCCGGGGGTATGTATAACATATACATAGCCTACATCCGGGTCTCATATCGGCCAGATATGAAGACAATCTATGCCGGATATAAAGACACCTGAATATCCATATCCAAATATATGAAAAAATGCAAATTACACATGAATCAATGTAAAAAGAGCCATCACATCAACATATTCAACACAGTATACACATAGTAAATTAACCAACATTGGCAAAGTCAGAACACATCAGAACAATGAGGCACAAAGCATTTACTAGAACCTGTTCTCCCTAACTCGCGTTTCGCATTGTCGCTTCTTCAGAGACCCTCTCTCTCTGTTTTTTCATATATTTGCTTACCCTGATAGAGCACGACTTGCACCTTATTCAAATTTATATAGCATAGTTGCAGCAGTTAGTTCTCTTTTTGAATCTTTACCATCTTTATATTTTGAGTCTCTAAATATTCCATGAGATTCCACCAGGGGGGGAGATTTTAATTAAATTGATACTATTCACAGACTTGTGATTTTCCTATTTTGGTCTCTTCATACATGCACTCTACATTTTATATTATATTCATATTTATGTGTATGAAGTAATTATAGAGTCTGTGTTTAATAAATATTTCTCCATATGGATATTCATGTGTCTTTATATCCGGCATAGATTGTCTTCCTATTTTGCATAGATTATAAGTGTTATCTTCTTTACTCAGTACCTGTTTAATTGTAGTAGATTATCCTTTTTTAATGTATTTTTAATTGTTGTTCTTTTTAGTACATGTTCAATAAAATATCTTATTTCATCATATTGGTTATTCTCATTTTAAAATGGGAGTTTCCTTTTTTGGCTAAATAATCTTGAATACTCCCATAAAACTCTTAGGACCTTTTTGGGCTATCAAAATAAACAATTTGACAGATTCTATTTAACAAAAGTTGGGACAATGGATGGATCAAAAGAAAGTATTTCTGTTCCCAAGAGGTAGCATTAAATACAATTTGCATTATTTTCAATTGTAATGGAAACGCATGGTGAAAAACATAACAAAAATCATTATGAAAGAGTGAAATGAATGATAAAGATGCATTAATTCACAAATAATGCCAGTGTACTGTACATTAAAAGTAGAGTTTCCAGATGTCTGTGCAATCAATGAATAACCAGAGCAGATGGCAGCAAGATTGTTTGGCTTCAAATTAATTTATCATGGTTTTATATAATGCCTAGTTTTCATTTGTCTGTTTCCGTTGCTAACTTCCCATTAAATCTGCCCTGTCATCTTATGGCTAATTTTTAATAGGACATTATAAATATATCAGATGTTAAACTCCGCTCAACAACTAGGTACATTACAAACAATTTTGCTTGAGTTTTTGTTATTAGCATTGTTATTGTGCAGTTTGCGTGTGTGGTTATACATATAAGCATAGTATATTTATTGTCTGTTTAGTAATGGTAAAATGCAATAGTTATGTAGTTACCATAATTTAAGCTTGACGTTAACCTGAGTGACCTTTTCTCATCTTTACACTAACAAATTGCCACTGGTTAGAGTTACAATATTAATTCAATTGTGCAACACCAGTTGGAGTAAAATTTTGCAACTGAACTATAATAATGCAACTCAAGTTTTGTACATTTTTATTGCTCTGTTATAAATAAATATTCAGAATATATTAAAGTTAACTTCTCATAATGCAGTTGTGTATTATAATAAAGATGAAAATTAAATAACTCACATGGTGAGATGCATATAAATAGAATGGGTAATATTGTAATGTAAGGGACAAGGGATTTACAAAAAGCCAACATAAGACAGTAACCAAAGAGCATGTGATTTTATTGTGTTTTTTTTGCGCTCACCTTGTGATGCTGTGAAATCACAGCAATTCAATCGCCTTAGATAGCAATACCCCAGCTGCTACTGTTCTGCTGGGTCAATAGACCAATGTTCCAAAAGGAAAAATGCGGGTGTGCTGCACTGCTAGTTAGGAATTTGCAGGATTCAGATGAATAGAAATAGATTGGAGTTTATCCCCAATGTATTTCTAGGTCAAACTGACCCCTTCCTAAGGGGAACCTGAGAAAGATGTCTGTTTGACCTAGAAATGGTTTAGAAATAATTACAATTTATTTCTATTCATCTGAATCCTGTGAATTCCTTAATAGCAGCACAACACACTCGCATTTTTCCCTTTTGTAAAATTGTTATGTAGTTCATGTAATATAGTTTACAGGGGTTTTCTGGTTTTGGAAAACCCTTGTCCCCCGGCTGCAATTTATTTAAAAAAAATTGAGCTTTATTCTACCTCCCTGGGTCCAGCTTTAAGTCTACACCCCTGCTCCTGGTGTATGTTATTGTTTGCAGCCAATAATTGAGCTCAGTGGCCTTGAGCAGCTTGTGCGGTCAACTCTGGCAGAGTCCTTGAGCTCAGTTATTGCTTCAAAACTGCTGATAGAAACAGGAGATTTTTAGGTATGCTAATGCCTAGCTATTTAATGAAATTATCTTCAAGTAAGTTAATGAAGAAAAGAGCAGAAAAACCTTTCTAGCATCTCATATCTAATGCTGGGTTAGGTGACCACAACTGTCTGACCACAACTGACCATTGCTGATTGACTACATGCGAGCCAACAGTGGTTGTTTAATAGTCTGTTTAGAACAAACAATAAAACTTATATGCACACAAACCATTAGTTAATATGATAGTTAGATGCTTACAGTAAATAATCTCCTGTTTACACTATTATGCTATGTTCACAAGTTGCGTTTTTGCTGCGTTTTTTGCAGCATTTTTAATAAAAATTTAAAGCTGCCTTTTACAGTACCAGCAAAAGCTATGAGATTTCAGAAATCTCATGCACATGCTTGTTTTTTTTTGTTGACTGAATTGGAAACTCACTGCCTTTTTCAAAACTGCAGCAATTATTTCAGCGTTTTTGCAGCATATTTTTCACCTATAGAAAGCAATAAGTGAATGCAAAAACCCATTTATTTTTGTGATTTTCCCAAGTTTAAACCACAATGTCTTGGTGTCCTCACATGAGCATGGCTCTTAATGTTAGTACAGTTTAATTAAATTATGCATATGAGTTAAAGCAAATAATGCCTGAGCAAGTGTGAAAGTAAACAATGACCTACCAACTCAGTGCCCATCGAAGGTGTGAAAGTAAACAATGCCCTACCAACTGATTGCCCTACTAATGTTATAGGTAAACAATGCCAGACCAGTTCAACTTTCCCCTGTTTTTACATTTTCAATTGTGTATTTTTTCATGAACTAATTTAACCTTAGCTCACAGCTGAATACCTGAATCCAGGTTTTTTGTTCAGAATAGTCACTATTTTTTAAGACATAAAAATCTTTTTCCACTAAATAATTTGATCAAATTGCCCCTTTTTTCAAAAATGTTATGGTTTCACATACGTTTTGCATTGATTGGCTAAGACCTTGTATTGTTCATGTTTGCAAGGTGGGAGCAAAGCTGAATTTTGGGATCCTGCAAAATGCAGCAAAAAAACGCAGCAAGAAAAGAAGCAAAAATTGGGTTTTATCTAGATCTGTTTTACTGCCAAAAGATTAGGTTCTGGTTGAAGAAAAAAAGCAGCAAAAAAGCAACGTATGAACATAGCCTTACACATACTGTTAATTGGGAATGAGCATTCTTATCTGCACAAAGGCCTATTTACATGAGCTGACTGCAGTAGTGAAATGGCCACCAATTGGCTAAATGCAGGCTGATCAGAGAATGTTTAACAGGTTAAACCGAATTCTAGGTGCTCATAGAATCCATCGCTACAAGCAGCAAATCTCCTCTTTATACAAGACAATGTGCTGCACAGAATGATTATTTAAATCTATTACAGATCCAATCACACAATATAGTGTTTTTCTCATTTATTGGGTTATTGGCATCATGTTTACCTTAGCTGATGATTAACAAATGATGTCTCCTGACCTCGTGAGTCACAGAGAATGACATGAGGGGTCGGATTTGGCCCGCAGGCCTTGAATTTGACACCTCTACTCTAGAAGATCTGAGTATTTGTCACCTTGATGCTGATGGTAAAAATATTTGTATTAATATTCCTGGACAGGGTGGATTATAATGATAAAATGTAACCTTTATTATAAACATTAAATGCAATAATCCAATTCCATTGGGTATGGTATATGTACACACGTGGTCAAAATTGTTGGTACCCCTCGTTTAATGAAAGAAAAACCCACAATGGTCACAGAAATAACTTGAATCTGACAAAAGTACTAAGAAATTAAAAATCTATGAAAATTAACAAATGAAAGTCAGACATTGCTTTTCAACCCTGCTTCCACAGAATTTTTTTAATGAAAATCAAATGAAATAGGCCTGGACAGAAATGATGGTACCCCTAAAAATAATGTGACAAAAGGGACATGAAACATCAAGTTGTGTCCACTAATTAGCATCACAGGTGTCTACGATCTTGTAATCAGTCAGTGGGCCTGTAGCGGGCCTGTAGGGCTACAGATATTAGAATCCCTTAATCGACATTTCAGTAGGGTATTTTATGTTACCAGTCTCCCCCATTATTATTGTCTATGATAATAGACTGTCCTCAGTCTCTCTAGCGGATTCAATCTTATATTTGATTCTAAGGGCATACTTAATCATTGTCCTGTGAATAATTATTTATACTAGATAGACCAGCACATAGCACGGTAGAATTGGATTATCACATTTTAATGTTTAGAATAAAGGTTACATTTTATCATTATAATCCACCTTGGTCAGTGTCATTATTCTATTTTGTGGATTTAATTTATGTTTAGTTGGCACTCTTTGATATAAAAATGTTTGTATCTCAAGCTCAAAAAAGTTGTGATATTCATTCAACTACAAAAGTAAGACATTTGAGATATTTTTGTGTTTTTTTGTTTACTTCTTGAAAGACAAGACTTTGGTACTCTGGTCGACTTGAACCTCTAAGCCTTTTCTACATTCTCATCAAATAGATCAACTGAAAATATTTTAATCAAAGGAAAGATAGATCAAACACTAGAAAATGTTCTTAGATTAATGATTTTTTGGGGAATAAATAATAAAAAATAAACATTTACACAAATCAAAATGCAGATATTGCTATATGGTAAAAAGGTAAAAATATTGTCCCATCAAAATCGTTCCTAGGAACAGGGTCTTATTCACATTTCACAATTTTTTTCTGTGCTGATCTATACTGATCGGATGGCTTATGCATAAAACACCACGTAAACTGTTGCAAAATAATATATTTACAGTGTGTATAAATTATCATACCAATCCTTTGATAAATCAAAGCAAGTGAAATATAAATTTTATTTAAGCCTTTTGACTTATGTTTGCTTTTGCATTGTACAAGCTATACAAAAACATTCTGTTGTTGCACATAAAAGGATTGATATGCTGAACTAAAAAATAACCCACTTATCTGTAACACCATTGTGGCATGAAGATGTTTTAGAATTGTGTGTCACTTTGGTTCATATAAAAATATTTTACTCCCATTCCTGGGTAATCCTAGATTCTTAGATGGTTAACCCCCCAAAATACTTAAAGGGAATCTTTCAGCAATGCCTCCCATATCAAGCTCTGCCCTGTTGTTTGATTGCAATGGTAGTTTTAGCACCAGGAGCTTATCATTGCTCGGACACAGCAGCACAGAGCCTCCTGGTCCGACATGCCCCCTCCTGCGATAAGCACCTTACTATCTATGAACATTGTATATAAGGAGCCTGGTGTGGGTGGGGTTAGCTTCCTCAGCTCTGCTGTATTGCTAAATCTAAAAGTTCTGATTGTGTCAGAACCTCTGAACCCAATAAACTAAGTGATACATCATTGGATTCAGGGTTTATTTGCCTAGAACAGGCTGCTTTCAGATGAGGTAGCAAAAACTTGCTGACAGATTCCCTTTAATGAGCTGGCACAATATGTGATGGTATCCAGTTTTTAAATAAACAGCTTATAAACTTTATCTTATGAGGAAGCTTCATCTAAATTTCCTAAATCTAGTTGGAAACATAATTCTTCATCATCGGCTCAAATATTTTGCTGACACAGTATTAAGTTTTATCACAATAGAATCTCATGGTCAGTCATTAGAAGGTTCTTAAAGGGAATCTCTCAGCAGGGTATTGCTATAGAATCTGAGAGCTGCATAATGTAAGAGCTGTAGCTGTGAGCCCACACTTTTGACCTCTGTAATACTAGAGAGGTATTATTCTCATGTGTTGTTGCTATTTAGCACAACTCTTTTTTAACTTGTGTTCAAATGTATAATATTTAATAAAATGTTGATTGAATTTTCTATAACCATTTGTTTGGATCTTTTTCTGACTCAATAATGGTGCTTCATAGGGTTAATATGCTTGTGAGTCTTGATCAATAATGCAGCACTTTACCCAGGATTTCTTTTTGTTTTGCTATAGTGTAGAAGCAGAGAGCATGATGCCAGCAATGTGTTATTTATTGGACTGATTGGTGGAGTTTTGATCGAATCTCTTTTTTTCTCTGTTGTAGATGTAGCAGTTCTCTGACAGCTCGAGCTCTGTATCTGTATGTAGTCTTGATCAATAATGCAGCACTTTACCCAGGATTTCTTTTTGTTTTGCTATGTAACTATTCTGAGTTTTTTCACAGTCGGTCATTCTGGGCAAATGGACCTTAAAACACGTGAACAAGCATGGGTTCAACGAATCAACACGGTTTTTAGTGATGGCTCCAGTTTGGTTTAAGATTCTAACAATGCAGAGACGAGGGATCTTACTAATAGATTGAGGGAGACGCTCAATAAACAAATTCGCAAATGATGTAGCAAATCATTCCTGGAAAAGTATATTTCGAAGGGACTGATACCATGGGGCCTTCGGGTGCAGGTGCTTTCCTCTTTTCCAATCACTGATGACACATTCAAAAATAGATAGGAGGGGCTGTCTGCAGTTTGCTCAAAAGGATTTATGGAACTTCTTATTCAGTCAAATGAACAAATGATCAACGAACTGGATTTAGAGATAGACTCAATATAGGATGAACTTAAAAGACAACTTTCCCCTGAATCCATAGTAACACTTAATTTGAATATAAATAAGGACTTTCAGAAGTGGGAGAAAGAAATTATATCAATAAAAACAAAAAAAATATCAATGTGATATTTTGGATTTCCTAAACAAACACGTTTATAGATGGAAGAAAAGTAATTCAAAAATAAGATCCAGATCTATTAGATCTGGGTCATTTTCTTCTGTGTCATCGTGCGAGGAGGCTGCACAAGTGGGGAGCCTCATTGAGGTTAGTCAGATCTCTAAACATCTAAAAGTGAGCCAAGGGAAAAATAACATCAAGACCAAAAGCTCTGCAGTGCAACAACGTGAAAGTAAAAACATGTAGCAATCTGGAGGTAATTAACCTCTTGTCCCATAATTTGACTGATGCACAACGGAAGGTGTTATGCCTTGGTTTGAATTTTGTGCCTACTAACAGGTTCGATTTTTTCACAGCTGTGAAGGATCTTTATTTATTTTCGAGGAAGGTGATGTTAAACAAACTCCATAACAAATCTAAATATGAACAAGGCTTTACCACTAAGGAAAAATTTGAGGCCCTGTCAGCACTCGAGGACCATTTGAAGGAACAAACCTCGGATCATGCAGGTAGGTTTCTCGTTCTGTTATACCATGATCGGCAACATTTCCCCCCTTGTCACTGTGTCCACAAATTGAGATCTTTACAAAAATAGTCACTGAAGATTTTCATAAAATTACAAGTACAAGAAGGGGAGATAATTTAACCCGACAACAGCGGACAGCATTAAAGGAATTGCAGTCCTTGAAATACGTGGTAATTAAACCAGCTGACAAGGGGGGAAATGTTGTTATATGGCCGACCCACCTGTATGAGAAAGAGGCATTTAAACAACTAAAGAATAAAGAGACATACAGTTAGGACCATATATATTTGGACAGAGACAACATTTTTCTAATTTTGGTTCTAGACATTACCACAATGAATTTTAAACAAAATAGTTCAGATGCAGTTGAAGTTCAGACTTTCAGCTTTCATTTGAGGGTATCCACATTAAAATTGGATGAAGGATTTAGGAGTTTCAGCTCCTTAACATGTGCCACCCTGTTTTTAAAGGGACAAAAAATAATTGGACAGATTAAATAATTGTAAATAAAATGTTCATTTCTAATACTTGGTTGAAAACCCTTTGTTGGCAATGACTGCCTGAAGTCTTGAACTCATGGACATCACCAGACGTTGGGTTTCCTCCTTTTTGATGCTCTGCAAGGCCTTCACTGCTGTGGTTTTCGTTTGCTGTTTGTTTGTGGGCCTTTCTGTCTGAAGTTTAGTCTTTAACAAGTGAAATGCATGCTCAATTGGGTTGAGACCAGGTGACTGACTTGGCCATTCAAGAATATTCCACTTCTTTGCTTTAATAAGCTCCTGGGTTGTTTTGGCTTTATGTTTTGGGTCATTGTCCATCTGTAGTATGAAACGATGACCAATCAGTTTGGCTGCATTTGGCTGGATCTGAGCACACAGTATGGCTCTGAATACATCAGAATTCAGTCGGCTGCTTCTGTCCTGTGTCACATCATCAATAAACACTAGGGACCCAGTGCCACTGGTGGCCATGCATGTCCAAGCCATCACACTGCCTCCACCGCGTTTTACAGATTATGTGGTATGCTTTGGATCATGAGCTGTACCACGCCTTTGCCATACTTTTCTCTTTCCATCATTCTGGTAGAGATTGATCTTGGTTTCATCTGTCCAAAGAATGTTCTTCCAGAACTGTGATGGCTTTCTTAGATGTTTTTTAGCAAAGTCCAGTCTAGCCTTTTTATTCTTGATGCTTATGAGTGGCTTGCACCGTGCAGTGAACCCTCTGTATTTACTCCCATGCAGTCTTCTCTTTATGGTAGATTATGATATTGATACGCTTACCTCCTGGAGAGTGTTGTTCACTTGGTTGGCTGTTGTGAAGGGGTTTCTCTTCACCATAGAAATTATTCTGTGATCATCCACCACTGTTGTCTTCCGTGGGCGCCCAGGTCTTTTTGCATTGATGAGTTCACCAGTGCTTTCTTTCTTTCTCAGGATGTACCAAACTGTAGATTTTGCCACTCCTAATACTGTAGCAATTTCTCGAATGGGTTTCTTCTGTTTTTGCAGCTTAAGGATGGCTTGTTTCACCTGCATGGAGAGCTCCTTTGACCGCATGTTTACTTCACAGCAAAACCTTCCAAATGCAAGCACCACACCTCAAATCAACTCCAGGACTTTTATCTGCTTAATTGAGAATGACATAACGAAGGGATTGCCCACACTTGTCCATGAAATAGCCTTGGAGTCAATTGTCCAATTACTTTTGGTCCCTTTAAAAACAGGGTGGCACATGTTAAGGAGCTGAAACTCATAAACCCTTCATTCAATTTTAGTGTGGATACCCTCAAATGAAAGCTGAAAGTCTGAACTTCAACTGCATCTGAATTGTTTTGTTTAAATTTCATTGTGGTAATGTCTAGAACCCAAATTAAAAAATGTTGTCTCCGTCCAAACATATATGAACCTAACTGTATGCACTCCTCCCTAGTAACTCAGTGGTGTCCTACTCTGGAGAACTACTTCACATACTTGAAAGGGCAGTTGAGAGGGGTATTATCCCTAAACGTGTCTTAGAGGGACTTTTGGCAGCTCAACCAAAGATACCCACATTTTATTTGCTGCCAAAGATCCACAAGAATCTTTCTGAACCACCAGTGCGTCCTATTGTCTCTGGCGTAGGGGAAAAATGCGACCCAGTGTGCAAATTTATTGAACATTACTTACATCCTGTTGTGGAAATGCTGCCCTCCTATGTCAGGGACACTATGGATTTCCTGGTGAAAATGGACGGTATTTGTATGGAGTCCGATATGTTCCTGGTCACGGCCGACGTGGAGTCCCTCAACACGTGCATACGCCATGAAGACGGTTTGGAAGCCACTAGATTCTTTTTAGGTACAAGTGGTCTTGACTCCCCTATGTATGACCTTCTCTTGGAGCTGTTGTGGTTCATTTTAACCCTTAACTTCATTACATTTAAAGACAAATTCTTTGTCCAAAAACAAGGCACTGCCATGGGCACAGTGTGCACGCCACCATGTTCTAATTTCTTTCTCGGGTACTGGGAGAGGGAGATTTTCGGTGGTGGCGTGCGCGCCGCCTCCCATGTGCTGTGCTGGTATCGATATATCGATGACCTATTAATAATCTGTGAAAGAGATTACCGGAGGCGCTCCCGTGGATAATGATAGAGACTCCACTGTAAGTTTAGTGGAAACGTTCCAATAGGCTCGCAGGTGACTGCTCAAAAGCGCATAGGTTCAAGATATAAAAATTTATTTGGAATTAAAAACGTCTCAAGAGATGAGTGGTTGGCATATAAGAGCATATAATGGCACAATGCGTTTCTGCTCTCAAGGAGCCTTCATCAGGTGCATGTTGAGCTCTACAATATGCAAGCTTTAAATATCCTATTTGTATAGTAAGGGGTGGGGCTCTCTCCCCGCGCATTGAGCTGAACTGCATTATATCAAACAGCCTACACCTTCCCACCTGCACACAGGCTGCAAGAACACTCCATCCCAACCACATTTAAAAAAAAAAAAGCCTGCCAGTATCCAAAAAATGACCCGCATACACATGAAATACACAATTAATTGAAAGGATTCTATACTAAAATAAAACCAAGCGAATAACCAAGGAGAAAATGAGATTCTCACAACCCAATATGATGTACTGGACTGATAAAATAGATCTCTAAAGGAACCATTTTTGATTTTCAGTTTTACATTTGCATTCCCCATTTACTTCATATTCATTCATAAATAGATTCATGTTCTGTATAGTTGGCCTTTAGATATATAGAAAAATATATGTATGTATTATTAAAAAAGGGACGATAATAAAAAAAATGTAAAAATGTAAAAACAAAAAATATCTTTTTCTTCTTCCCTTTTTTTTCCTTTATCTCTCTCTTCTCTTCCCTTTTTTCCCTCTCCTCCCTTCCCTTCACTCCCCTCCTTTGCAACAGAGTAAATATATTAAAATGGCACGAACCCCTCAAGTCCGAAAACCTTTCCTCCAATGTGAATTCCAACCATGGGCTATATTTGTATATATTTTATATATTCCATCTGTGAATGAAAAACAGTGCAAATGTGAAACTGTTTTGCTTTGATAATGACTAGTAAATAGACGTTTGATAACACTATGTTTGTATAGTTTATTGTTATCTTGAGATTGAAAAATAAATAAATAAATAAATAAATAATTAAAAAAATAATAATAATTATATATATATATATATATATATATATATATATATATATAAATTAATAAATAAATAAATAAATAAATAAAACCTAAAAAAAAAATAAATAAATAAAAGTAGAAATGAATAGGTGACTCATATCTTTTATTTCATAACGAAAGTCCTACTAGAGTTGCAATAAATTATCAATCACAAGTGCGAAATAATGCACCTATATCTGAAACAAACAGGATTTTTAATTTGGCTATGGGTGATTGATTCCATCTACTATTAAAAGATGATATTAGACGAACTCTACAACCTCATTAAAACCGTCTGGATGGAGGCTCCCTAGTTTATAAATCCACTAGGATTCTTTGGAACTAAGGGTGGCTCTTCTCTTTCTAATACCTGCAGGGATCTGTTCAGGCGGTGTGACTACTACAGAATCAAAATTTTTATTATGCACTTATGTGATGTGTTTGGATAGACTTTGCTTGAGAAAGCCTCTTTTGACATTATGCCTGTGGCCGTTCATACGGTTCCGCAAGGTCTGAACTGTGCGTCCCACATAATTGAGCCCACATCTACATGTGACTGCATATATAAGAAATTCAGAACCACATGTGAACTTATACGTAGGATTTGCAGTGACCTGAGTTATTTTATCATTTGAGGCTCTCTTGTCAAAGTTGATAATTCTCCAACAATAACATTTTTTGTTCCCGCATTTAAAGATTCCCATTTTTTCTTTATCAGGCTGGGTGCCCACGTAGCGTTTTTCAAGCGTTTATGCTGTGGAATTTCCGCAGCATAAACGCTTGTGAAACGCTAGGTAATCCGCACCCCATGGTCCCCAAGGGGATTCCGCATTTTCTATGCACATGCTGCAGATTTTTCCGCAGCGTTTATGCTGCGTACAAAAATCCGCAGCATGTCATTTAATTTTGCGGAAGTGCAGCGGAACTCCCTCCATTGACTTGCATTGAGACGCATAGAAACCACGACTGTACATTTGTACAAGCGGCTTCTATGCGTCTCTATGTGCGGATGGTACCCAGTTCTGGAGGAGAGGAGACTCTCATCTAGACCTGGGTACCATAGTACCTGTAAAAAAAGAATAAAATAATAAATAAAGTTTATACTTACCTTTCCGAAGGCTTCTCTCTGAATGCCGGCATCGCTTGAGGACCTGCGGTGACGTCACAGTCATGTGACCGCAGGCCCTTCACCGCTCTGTCTCGCGATATGCCGGCAGCCAGGAACCAGCCCGGAAGCAGCGCTGCAGCACACGCCGGGGCCTCGGGGGTGAGTATAGCTTTATTTGTTTTAATTTTTACGGTTCACACTGTATAAATCCATGCCGTTTGCATGGATTTATATAGTGTGACCTAGTTGTCAAGCACTTTCCAAGTGATGCTATCGCCTGGAAAGCGCTTGTCAATCTGCATGCGGAAACGCATGTGAATCCGCATGTGCATCCGCATGTATGCTGCAGGAAAAACGCATGCACAATCTGCATGTGTTTTTTCTGCCAGGGAGATGCATAAATGCTGCAGAAATTTTCTGCTTCATTTCTGCATCGTGGGCACATAGCCTCAGGCCTCTGTACAGTATAAATATTTTCATTCCTCAACAGACTGGACGCTATGCTATTTTTTATAGTTTTGCCCCTTCTGAACACTATATTGGGTCTCGGGGGGACTAGATCTTTTAAAATGGGGTCTTTCCTAACAAGATACCAATATTTATATGATATTTTACGAATTATGTGGTTTCCTTTATTATATACTGTAATGAAACTATGTTTCCAGTCAAATTTGCTCTTCTCTAGATTGCTTGGCGGTTTCTGAATCAAACAATTGTTTTGAGTGAGCGCTAGATTATTTTGATAGGAGGATGCGATTAATGCTCTAGGGTAACCCTTCTCTTTGAATCTTGTGATAAATGTGTTTGATTATTCCTGGTAATCTGCTGTTGAGGTACAGTAACGCCTAATGCGTCGGAATTGACTAGAAGGGATATTTTTCTTCCACTTGGGGTAATGTGTGCTTGAGTAATCAAGGTATCCATTTGTGTCTACCGATTTGAAATATGTTCTACTTTGGATTTTTTGACCTACAGTATATAGTTGAAGATCCAAATAAACATTTTTTTCTTTTGATGTATTGCTAGTGAACGATAAGCCCCAATCATTTTGGTTTAACTCTTTCACAAAGGACTCTGCTTCGCTTGTTGTGCCCCTCCTTATTATAATTAAGTCATCTATATATCTGCGATAATATTGAATGTGATCCTTATATTTGGGAGCTGTGAGTGGCGACAGGGACTCAAATCACCCCATGAATAAATTTGCGAAACTGGGTGCGACCCGAGTCCCAAAGGTGTAGGCTGTTTGATTTAATGAAGTTCAGCTCAATGCACGGGGAGAGAGCCCCACCCCTTACTATACAAATAGGGTATTTAAAGCTTGAATATTGTATAGCTCAACATGCACCTGGTGAAGGCTCCTTGAGAGCAGAAACGCATTGTGCCATTATATGCTATTATATCTCAACCACTCATCTCTTGAGTGGTTTTAATTCCAAATACATTTTTATATCTTGAACCTATGCACTTTTGAGCAGTCACCTCTGAGCCTATTGGAACGTTTCCACTAAACTTACAATAGATTCTCTATCATTATCCACGGGAGCGCCTCCGGTAATCTCTTTCACAAACCCACGTGGAGGCAAACTGTCGGGCCAGGACAAGGTGTGCAACCACAGCTTTCGGATGAGCGGCAGACCATTGGGGGGAGACCCTGCAAAACATTTTATTTAATCTCTATTAGAGTTGTGCCTGGATCTGCACAACCCACAAAATTCTATATGTGATGTTATTTACTGCACTCAGCGCTCCTTTCTTCTCCCAGTTTTTTATCTTTCTGACTGCCCAGATTTTCTATTAATAATCTGGCAGGGAGTGGAGTCTGAAATTGGGGAATTTATGACCTCTTTGACCCACAACAGCTCCAACATTAGGCTCACACATAGGTACCACAAACATACTATTGATTTCCTGGATATTCAATTGATTGTGGCAGAGGATGGCTATATACAAACTGATGCATTTAGAAAAGAATCATCAGTAAATTCATTATTGCATGCATCCTCTGCACACAACCCGGCCACCATAAGGACTATTCTAACAGGCCAGTTATTGTGGATGAGGAGGAATTGCTCCTCTGATGCAAGATTTGATTATCAGGAAACAGACGTAAAAGAGAGATTCTTGTCACGTGGATATAGCAGGAGGTGTGTTAAGAAGGGATATATTGGAGCTAAACACACTCCTAGACCCTGCCTGTTAAGTAAAAATACTGAAGGGAAATCAAATAACAATCCGATAAGGTTCATCTCAATGTACAATTCTCAGTGGAATACCATCCGTCATATTTTAGAGAGACATTGGAGCATCCTTAAGACGGACTCCACGTTGGCCGTGACTCTCCCGGACAAACCATGTCTTACTGCCAGGAGAAATAGAAACATTAAGGACTTGCTGGTGAGGAGTCATTATGTGGCTAGAAATGCTCCCCTGTTCAGATCCAAGGGTCCAAGGTGGGGTTTATTTCCATGTGGTGATTGCCTTGGCTGCAAGAACATGGTGAGGGCATATGATTTTCAATCATCGGATGGTGAGAAACAATATAAGATCAACCACCATATTTCTTGCAGCTCGACATATTTAATTTACTACGCAACTTGTGCTTGCAATCTCATTTATATAGGCCTCACCTCTCGGGAGTAAAGGATGCGAACGAGGGAGCATGTGCGCGACATCTTGGTGGCTAGGGATACCACTAACCCTACTGGGTTACAAACAATACCCAGACATTTTAGATCCTTTCATCGCTGTGATCCGTCCTCGTTTAAGGCATAGATAGACTCCGTTGTGGCATCATGGGAGGTGATTTAAAGCGCCTCCTTGCTCAAATGGAATGTCACTGGATTGCAATGCTTGACACAGTGACACCTAAGAGATTAAACGAGAAGTTGAGCTTCTCTCCCTTTTTTTAGGGTCCCCCCTCTTGCATGTTTTTTTATGATGTGTTTAATTGTTGTATATTCTTCTTTATATTTTCAGGTCTAGCACTTTTCCTTGGGTGGTACTGCTGTCCCGTTGTGTTATCTGTCCTTGAAGTGGCCTTCCTTTGTATTACATGCTGACATCTTTAACCTTGATGGAAAACATCTCGAGACAGGCATTGGCATGCAATCATTTCCCCTCAATGAGGCTGGCAACTATTTATATCACTTATTCACATTGGAACTAGGTATGACTGTATTAACGGACTCTTTTAATCATAGATAGCCAAAATTATGAGGGGATGTGCTTCATATTTTAATATGGTATGATCTATGGTTATATACTACATATTTTTTGCATACCTGTCAAGGTTTCACCTCTCACTGTGTCTGGGAAACAGTTGCTGACAGCTCAGCCATCCAATCTTGCAAAGGGGCGTGCAATAGCTCAGTGTGGTGATTGACAGCTCGGCTGTACAATCTGAAACTGGAAAGCACTGGCTATCTTCAGGTGTTCATTATCCCAGTTGAATGCCTGGCTACTTAACTGAGCTGTTTGTCCCAGATCTCTGCCAGACATACATTCATCCAGTGTGTGTGGTTTGTTCTCTGTGCCTTGCGTTCTGTTTATTGATCTACTGCTGCCTGACCTTGGACCTTGTTCTGTCCATCCGTCTGTTTAACCCCTTCTGATCTGATCTTCTGTCCTCTTGGAATTCGGACCAACGTTACGTTACCTGACTATGCCTTTGCCTCTTCCCTCTGTTTATGACGTACCCTCCTGGCTTTGACTTTGGACTCCTTGACTATCCCGTCTCACGACCTGGCCGTGAAAAGAGACTCAGTGTCACATTACGTTTGGACCATACGCTTTTCTTTTTCGCCAGTAACAGACTATCCACACTCTCTGTGATCAGGTTGCGAATCTGAAGCAGATGACTCAGGATCTGGCTAAGGAATGCCAGAGTCTGGAGTCATTACAATGTCAGTTGCAGGGTCAGATAACTAATTTAATGAAGACCTTGCATAGCCCTCCACTGCTGGCAGTGGCTGTGACGTCATTACCCTCTGATGTAAAGTTGGTCTCTCCCAAACCTGTAATAGCCTTCCTTGATAAATTTTATGGAGAGAAAGACCAGTTTACAATCTTTAGGGAGAGCTGTAGGTTCAGGATCGTCAGAGGAGGAGTTCCAGCGGGTGGGAATAATCAAGTCCCTACTGCACGGGGGCCCTCAGACCTGGGCATTTTCCTTGTCCAAACAAGCCCCAGAACAGTTTTCTGTTGACACCTTCTTTGACAGTTTAGGACTGATATATGATGAACCCGACAGGATCCAGGTCGCTGAGGCTAAGATCACGAACCTGGCACAAGGGGGTCGCACAGCCGAGGACTACTGTACTGAGTTTTGGCAGTGGCCCACTATAGTTCTGTGGAACGATGCAGCTCTCAGGTGCCTGTTCCACAAAGGCCTTTCCAAAAAATCTTAAGCATGCCCTGGTCCTGCATGATGCCCCTAATTCTCTGGTGGAGGCAATGACCCAGGCCATACGAATGGACCGTAGTATCCATGAGAGACGGGATGAACAGCAGGCTGCCCACTATTCTTCCCCGGAGCAGGTCCATTCACCGGAGGTGGAGCCATTGGAGATTAGAGTCACCACTCTTCTGGTTGCAGAGAAAAAGCGTAGACAAGATCTCGGACTCTGTCTGTACTGTGGTCTCTCTGGACATTTTCTCAAGATTTGCCCAACTCGTCCTCCAGCTGGCAAACCATCAGGAGAACATCTGAGTCTGGGTGACAGCCAAGGAGGTCACCCAGACTCCTAGGTACCTTTTTCTTCCTCTACTAAAATACTGATAAATACTGTGTTATCCTTCGAGAACCAGGTGTTATCAACATTGCGTTCACTGTCTGTGGGTCTGCTGCTAACTTTATTGATTCGGGACTGGTTCTTCACCCTTGACAAGACACCATTATCCCGGAATTTGGTCAAGAAGGTAACGGTGGATTTCACGCTTCAAGTAGGAGCTCTCCACTCTGAATCCATCTCATGTTTTGTATTGGATAATTTGCCTGCTGGGTTGGTACTGGGGCTTCCATGCTTGCATATTCACAATCCTGTCATTGATTGGTGTCAGAGGGAGATTGTTAAATGGAGCTCCAGTTGTTGCAAGAAATGTCTAAAAACTGTACAAATATGCTTCGCTAGTCTGAAAGGTCTGCAGGGGTACCTGAAGGACTTTGGAGATGTGTTCTCGGAAAAAGAGGCAGAGATACTACCTCCCCATCATCCTTATGATTGTGCTATTGATCTTATTCCTAGTGCCAAATTGCTTAAAGCTTGCTGTTACAATTTGTCTGGGCCTGAACGGGCCACCATGAAAGAATATGTTATTGAAAGTTTACGGAAGGGTCATATCTGTCCTTCCTCCTCTCCAGTAGCTGCCGGATTTTTCTTTGTAGAAAAGAAAGATGGGGTCTCCGTCCTTGCCTCGATTTCCAGGAACGAAACAAAATCACGGTTAAAAATACTTACCCACTTCCACTCATCCCTGACCTATATAATCAGCTTCTGGGGGCTAGAGCATTCTCTAAATTGATCTTAGAGGGGCTTACAATTTGATACGCATCCGGGAGGGTGATAAGTGGAAAACGGCGTTTTTAACCCCTTAAGCCCCGCGGGTGGTTTGCACGTTAATGACCGGGCCAATTTTTACAATTCTGACCACTGTCACTTTATGAGGTAATTACTCTCGAACGCTTCAACGGATCCCCCTGATTCTGAGATTGTTTTTTCGTGACATATTGTACTTCATGATTGTGGAAAAATTTCTTCGATATCACTTGCGTTTATTTGTGAAAAAAACGGAAATTTGGCGAAAATTTTGAAAATTTTGCAATTTTCAAAATTTGAATTTTTAAGCCCTGAAATCAGAGCGATATGTCACACAAAAGAGTTAATAAATAACATTTCCCACATGTCTACTTTACATTAGCACAATTTTGGAACCAAAATTTTTTTTTGTTAGGGAGCTATAAGGGTTAAAAGTTGACCATCGATTTCTCATTTTTCCAACAAAATTTACAAAACCATTTTTTTAGGGACCACATCACATTTGAAGTCACTTTGAGAGGTCTTTATGACAGAAAATACCCAAAAGTGACACCATTCTAAAAACTGCACCCCTCAAGGTGCTCAAAACCACATTCAAGAACTTTATTAACCCTTCAGGTGCTTCACAGGAATTTTTTGAATGTGGAAGAAAAAAATGAACATTTAACTTTTTTCACAAAAATGTTAATTTAGACCCAATTTTTTTTATTTTCACAGGGGTAACAAGAAAAAATGGACCCCAAAATTTGTTGTGCAATTTCCCCTGGGCACGCAGATACCCAATATTTGGGGAAAAAATACTGTTTGGGCGCACGGCAGGGCTCGGAAGGGAAGGAGCGCTATTTGACTTTTTGATTGTAAAATTTGCTTGAATAATTAGCGGACGCCATGTTGTGTTTGGAGAGCCCATGTGTGCCCAAACTTTGGAGCTCCCCCACAAGTGACCCCATTTTGGAAACTAGACCCCCCAAGGCACCTTTCTAGATGCATAGTGAGCACTTGGAACCCCCAGGTGCTTCACAAATTGATTCGTAACAATGAAAAAGTGAAAAAAAAAAACACTTTTTCATTTTTATGAATCAATTTGTGAAGCACCTGAGTGTTCCAAGTGCTCACAATGCATCTAGATAGGTGCCTTGGGGGGTCTAGTTTCCAAAATGGGGTCACTTGTGGGGGAGCTCCAATGTTTGGGCACACAGCGGCTCTCCAAACGCAACATGGTGTCGCTAACAATTTGAGCCGATTTTCCGTTAAATTTGTTAGAGGACACCATGTTGCATTTAGAGAGTCCCTGTGTGCCCAAACATTGGAGCTCCCCCACAAGTGACCCCATTTTGGAAACTAGACCCCCCAAGGCACCTATCTAGATGCATAGTGAGCACTTGGAACCCCCAGGTGCTTCACAAATTGATTCGTAACAATGAAAAAGTGAAAAAAAAAACACTTTTTCATTTGTATGAATCAATTTGTGAAGCACCTGAGGGTTCCAAGTGCTCACTATGCATCTAGATAGGTGCCTTGGGTGGTCTAGTTTCCAAAATGGGGTCACTTGTGGGGGAGCTCCAATATTTGGGCACACAGCGGCTCTCTAAATGCAACATGGTGTCCGCTAACAAATTTAACGCAAAATTGGCTCAAATTGTTAGCGACACCATGTTGCGTTTGGAGAGCTGCTGTGTGCCCAAACATTGGAGCTCCCCCACAAGTGACCCCATTTTGGAAACTAGACCCCCAAAGGCACCTATCTAGATGCATAGTGAGCACTTGGAACCCCCAGGTGCTTCACAAATTGATTCGTAACAATGAAAAAGTGAAAAAAAAAACACTTTTTCATTTTTATGAATCAATTTGTGAAGCACCTGGGGGTTCCAACTGCTCACTATGCATCTAGATAGGTGCCTTGGGGGGTCTAGTTTCCAAAATGGGGTCACTTGTGGGAGAGCTCCAATGTTTGGGCACACAGGGACTCTCTAAATGCAACATGGTATCCGCTAACAAATTGAATGGAAAATCGGCTCAAATTGTTAGCGGACACCACATTGCGTTTGGAGAGCTTCTCTGTGCCCAAACTTTGGAGCTCCCCCACAAGTGACCCCATTTTGGAAACTAGACCCCCCAAGGCACCTTTCTAGATGCATAGTGAGCACTTGGAACCCCCAGGTGCTTCACAAATTGATTCGTAATAATGAAAAAGTGAAAAAAAAAACACTTTTTCATTTTTACGAATCAATTTGTGAAGCACCTAGGGGATCCAAGTGCTCACTATGCATCTAGATAGGTGCCTTGGGGGGTCTAGTTTCCAAAATGGGGTCACTTGTGGGGGAGCTCCAATGTTTGGGCACACAGGGACTCTCTAAATGCAACATGGTATCCGCTAACAAATTGAATGGAAAATCGGCTCAAATTGTTAGCGGACGCCACATTGCGTTTGGAGAGCCCCTCTGTGCCCAAACTTTGGAGCTCCCCCACAAGTGACCCCATTTTGGAAACTAGACCCCCCAAGGCACCTTTCTAGATGCATAGTGAGCACTTGGAACCCCCAGGTGCTTCACAAATTGATTCGTAATAATGAAAAAGTGAAAAAAAAAACACTTTTTCATTTTTACGAATTAATTTGTGAAGCACCTAGGGGTTCCAAGTGCTCACTATGCATCTAGATAGGTGCCTTGGGGGGTCTAGTTTCCAAAATGGGGTCACTTGTGGGGGAGCTCCAATGTTTGGGCACACAGGGACTCTCTAAATGCAACATGGTATCCGCTAACAAATTGAATGGAAAATCGGCTCAAATTGTTAGCGGACGCCACATTGCGTTTGGAGAGCCCCTCTGTGCCCAAACTTTGGAGCTCCCCCACAAGTGACCCCATTTTGGAAACTAGACCCCCCAAGGCACCTTTCTAGATGCATAGTGAGCACTTGGAACCCCCAGGTGCTTCACAAATTGATTCGTAATAATGAAAAAGTGAAAAAAAAAACACTTTTTCATTTTTACGAATTAATTTGTGAAGCACCTAGGGGTTCCAAGTGCTCACTATGCATCTAGATAGGTGCCTTGGGGGGTCTAGTTTCCAAAATGGGGTCACTTGTGGAGGAGCTCCAATGTTTGGGCACACAGGGACTCTCCAAATGCAACATGATATCCGCTAACAATTTGAGCCGACAATTTGTTAGCGGATATCATGTTGCATTTGGAGAGTCCCTGTGTGCTCAAACATTGGAGCTCCCCCACAAGTGACCCCATTTTGGAAACTAGACCCCCCAAGGCACCTATCTAGATTCATAGTGAGCACTTGGAACCCCAGGTGCTTCACAAATTGATTCATGAAAATGAAAAAGTGTTTTTTTTTTCACTTTTTCATTTTTACGAATCAATTTGTGAAGCACCTGGGGGTTCCAAGTGCTCACTATGCATCTAGAAAGGTGCCTTGGGGGGTCTAGTTTCCAAAATGGGGTCACTTGTGCGGGAGCTCCAAAGTTTGGGCACAGAGGGGCTCTCCAAACGCAATGTGGTGTCCGCTAACAATTTGAGCCGATTTTCCATTCAATTTGTTAGCGGATACCATGTTGCATTTAGAGAGTCCCTGTGTGCCCAAACATTGGAGCTCCCCCACAAGTGACCCCATTTTGGAAACTAGACCCCCCAAGGCACCTATCTAGATTCATAGTGAGCACTTGGAACCCCAGGTGCTTCACAAATTGATTCATAAAAATGAAAAAGTGTTTTATTTTCACTTTTTCATTTTTACGAATCAATTTGTGAAGCACCTGGGGGTTCTAAGTGCTCACTATGCATCTAGATAGGTGCCTTGGGGGGTCTAGTTTCCAAAATGGGGTCACTTGTGGGGGAGCTCCAATGTTTGGACACACAGGGGCTCTCCAAACGCAACATGGCGTCCGCTAACAATTTGAGCCGATTTTCCATTCAATTTGTTAGCGGACACCATGTCGCGTTTGGAGAGCCCGTGATGTGCCTAAACAGTGGAGCTCCCCCACAAGTGTCCCCATTTTGGAAACTATACCCCTCAAAGATTTTATTAAGGTGTATAGTGAACATTTTGAACCCAGAGGTACGGCACATTATTTGTTTACATTAGGTCATCATATTGAATAAGTTTTCATTATTCTTGAGCGCAAGTGCTCGCTACTTGAGTTTGCATCGGGTACTCAGGTATGCACCATGTACAGCGTGTGCTCGAGTGACATGCTCGAGTCCCTGCTCCGCATGTTTCACGGTTATTAGACACCCAAAAAAAAACATGCGGGGATCGCTCGTGCATGGCAGGCAATCCCCGTAAAGTTTTTTGGCCGCGAAGCATATGGGGCAGAGACTCGAGCATGTCACTCAAATACCCACGATACTAAATGCATACCAGAGCACCCGATGCAAACTCAAGTAGCGAGCACTTGCTCTCAACACTAGTCGCCATATCGTCATCTTTTTTTCTTACTTTTGAAAAAAATCCCAACCCCAGCCCTAACCCTAGCACAACCCTAGCCCCAGCACAACCCTAGCCCCAGCACAACCCTAGCCCCAGCACAACCCTAGCCCCAGCACAACCCTAGCCCCAGCACAACCCTAGCCCCAGCACAACCCTAGCCCCAAACCCAGCCCTAACCCTAGCCCAATCCTAACTCAAGAGTTTATTTTTGACGCCGTTCCTTGTGCGGTATAAGTGATTAGACGACTTTATTCTTCGGGTCGGTGTGATTACAGCAATGCCAGAATCATATGGGGTTTTTATGACTGACAGCTGTCACACACTAAAAGACGCATTTTTTGTAAAATCTAGTTTTTGCATCGCCATATTTTGAGAGCTATAATTTTTCCAAATTTTGGCAGACAGTCATGTGACGGCTCGTTTTTTGCGGGATGACTTGACGTTGTTATTGGTGCCATTTTCAGGCACGTGACATTTTTTGATCGCTTTCTATTCCGATTTTTGGGAGGCAGAATAAACAAAAACCAACAATTCAGGAATTGTTTTTTTTTTTTTTTTTTTATTCTGTTCCGCGTGTGGTAAAATTGATGAGGCAGCTTTACTCTTCGGGTCAGTACGTTTACAGCGGTACCACATTTGTATAATTTTTCTATGTTTTGGCGCTTATACACAATAAAAGCTATTTTATAGAAAAAAATATTTTTTAGTATCGCTTTATTCTGAGAGCTATAACTTTTTTATTTTTCGGCTGATGGAGCTATATGGCAGCTTGTTTTTTGCGGGACGAGATGACGTTTTCAGCGGTATCATTTTTATTTATATGCGTCTTTTTGATCGCGTGTTATTCCACTTTTTGTTTGGCGGTATGGTGATAAAGCATTGTTTTTTGCTTGGTTTTTTTTTTTTTTTTTTTACCGTGTTCACTGAAGGGGTTAACTAGTGGGACAATTTTATAGGTCAGGTTGTTCCGGACGCGGCGATACCAAATATGTGTACTTTTATTGTTTTTTTTTTATTTTTTTTATAATAATATTTATTGATGGGTACATTATATTTTTATTTTTGGTGTATTATTTTTTTTATTTTTTTATAATATTTTTGCACATTTTTTTTTTTTTTTTTTTTCCACTTTCACACAGTTTATACACTTTATTACTTTGTCCCACTCTGGGACTTTCACTTTTTTTTTTCTGATCGCCTGCATGGCACAGGAATGGAGCACCATCCCTATGCCATGAAGGCTGTCAGAAGTGCACAGTGTGAAGATTGCTTGGAGATGCACTGCGCATGTCCAAGCAATCTTCCTGCTCTCTGGTGACCCGGATGTTGTCATGACGACATCGGGTCGTCATGGCAACACCCGGGAAGCCTTTGCAGACTGCACTGGAAGCCGGAAGAGGAGGTGAGTATCGGCGATCACCTCCCCTTGCCCCCGCAATGCCGCGATCGACTTCGATCGACTTCGATCGCAGCATCGCGGGGGTTAATGTGCTGGGAGCGGTGCGTGACCGCTCCCTGCACATAGTACCGGGTGTCAGCTGTGACAATCAGCTGACACCCGGCGGCGATCGCGCCCGCACAGCCTGTGTGCGCGCGCGATCGCCATGACGTACTAATACGGGTCTGGCTCTTAAGTCCCAGGGCACAGACGCGTATTAGTACGTCAGATGTTATTAAGGGGTTAACGTCGGAGGGTCTGTTTGAAAACCTTGACATGCAATTTGGGTTATCCAATGCACCTGCTGTGTTTCAAAATTTTATGAATGATATTTTTTCTGATTGCATTGGAAGATATGTTGTGATTTAACTGGATGATATTCTAATTTTCTTATCAGAAACATGTCCGGGTTGTGTTACAAAGCTTAAGGGAGAACTCCTTGTTTGCTAAATTAGAGAAATGTGTTTTTTCTGTTCAGGAAATTTCATTCTTCAGGTTCATCTTGTCAGCAGAAGGGTTTAAGATTGACCCTGGGAAGGTACAGGCCATAATTGACTGGGTTCAGCCTCGTGATCTTAAGGCTTTGCAACGATTTCTGTAATTCGCCAACTATTATAGGAAATTTATGAAGGGTTTCTCTCAGATTGCTAAACCTCTTACTGACCTGACACGTAAGGGGGCTAATCTCAAGGTATGGTCGCCGGGTGCTATCAGGGCTTTTGAAAAGTTAAAAGAGTGTTTCATGTCTGCTCCGATTCTGATCCAACCTGATCTCCAAGAGTCATTCATTGTAGAGGTGGATGCTTCGGAGGTTGGAGTAGGGGCAGTTTTGTCGCAGGGGCCCAAAACTCTGACTAACTTGCGTCCATGTGATTTTTTTGTCTAAGAAATTTTTGCCGGCGGAAAGAAATTATGATGTTGGGAATCGTGAGTTACTTGCTGTAAAATTAGCCTTTGGGGAATGGAGGCATTTTTTGGAGGGAGCAGTTCATCCAGTTACTGTGGTCATTGATCACAAGAATCTAGCCTATATTGAGTCAGCTAAAAGGTTAACTCCCAGACAGGCCAGATGGTCCTTGTTTTTCTCAAGGTTTAATTTGGGAGTGGTTCATCCAGTTACTGTGGTCATTGATCACAAGAATCTAGCCTATATTGAGTCAGCTAAAAGGTTAACTCCCAGACAGGCCAGATGGTCCTTGTTTTTCTCAAGGTTTAATTTTTTGATTACATTCAGACCGGGGTCTAAGAATGTGAAAGCTGACGCATTATCTCGTAGTCTCGATCCAGTTTCTTTTCTAGAACTTCCATCCTCCATTATTCCTCAGGGTATTGTGGTTTCTTGGGTAACCTCAGAATTGGAGGAGGAGATCCGTAATGCCCAGTCATTGGCTCCTCCTGCTACTCCAGCTTCTAAACTATTTGTGCCTGTGTATATAAGATTACGTGTGTTACAAGAATTTCATGATTCCGTTTTGAGCGATCATCCTGGGGTTACTGCTACATGGAAAGCCATTGCCAGACTTTTTTGGTGGCCTTCCATGCATAATGATATCAAACATTTTGTATCTGCTTGTGAGGTCTGCACACGCGCTAAAGTCAGTCATAGCCAGCCGGCCAGGGAATTGGCTCCATTGCAAATTCCAGAAAGACCATAGACTCATTTCTCCATGGATTTTATCACAGATTTGCCTCTGTCTGATGGGAAAACTGCTATCTGGGTGGTAGTGCACCGATTCAGAAAATAAGCTCATTTTGTTGCCTGTTAGGATTACCTAATGCAGAGACACTCTCCAGGTTGTTTATTTCCCATATTGTAAGATTACATGGTATCCCTCTTAACATTGTGTCTGACAGGGAAGTACAATTTGTCTCTAAATTCTGGAGAGATTTTTGTAATAAGCTTGGGATTGAATTGCCATTTTCATCTGCTTACCACCGAGACCAATGGTCAGACTGAGAGGACAAATCAATTTTTGGACCAAATTTTAAGGTGTTTTGTGGTGGCTCAGCAGGAGGACTGGTCTTCGTTTTTACCTCTCGCTGAGTTTGCCTTTAACAGTCGAGTTAATCAGTCTACTTGAACCTTTCAGTTTTTCTGTAATTATGGTTTTCATCCCCATTTTGGTGAATTTTCTAGAATTAGTTCTGAATGTCCTGGGGTGGAGGTCGCCATACAAAGACTTGGAGATGTTTGGAAGGAGGTTCAAAAGAATATTGGGACTGCACAGACTCTCCAAAAATTGAAGGCCGATAGAAGATTGGGGATAAGGTTTGGTTGTCATCCAGGAATATTAAACTTAAAGTGCCGTCGGCAAAGTTGGGTCCAAAGTTTATTGGTCCTTATGAGATCCTTGAGGTGGTCAATCCAGTGGCATTCAGATTAAAGCTTCCTCCAGCCCTTTGCATCCCTAACGTCTTCCATAAATCTCTATTAAAGGCGTTTGTCCCTTCGGTATTGTCTCCATCATCCCCACCTCCTCCAGTGTCAGTCAACTGTGGCTTGGAGTATGAGGTTCAGAGAGTGGTGGATTCTCGTAGGGTCCGTAATTCCCTCCAGTACCTCATCCACTGGAGGGGATGTGGACCAGAGGTGAGATCATGGGTCCCTGCTCAAGATGTGAAGGCCGATCGGTTAGTCAGGGCCTTCCATCAAAAGTTTCCTGGAAAGCCTGGGGGTCCAGTGTCCCCCCCTTAGAAGAGGGGGTACTGTCACGGTTCCACCCCTCACTGTGTCAGGGATGCAGTTGCTGACAGCTCAGTCATCCAATCTTGTACAGGGGCGTGCTGGAGTCAATGTGGTGATTGACACTTCGGGTGTCCAATCTGAGACTGGGAAGCACTGGCTATCTTCAGGTGTTCATTATCCCAGGTGAATGCCTGGCTACTTAACTGAGCTGTTTGTCCCAGATATCTGCCAGGCGTAAATTCAGCTAGTGTGTGTGGTTTGTTCTGTGTGCCTTGCGTTCTGTTTATTTATTTTCTGCTGCCTGACCTTGGACCTTGTTCTGACCATCCATCTGTTTAACCCCTTTTGCTCTGATCTGCTGTCATCCTGGAATTCTGACCAAGAGTATGTTACCTGACTACCCCTTTGCCTCTTCCCTCTGTTTATGATGTACCCTCCTGGCTTTGACTTCAGACTTCATGACTATCCCGTCTCACGGCCTGGCCATGAAAAGTGACTCAGTGTCACAAAACCAATATATAATTATGGCATTTTGATAATTTTTTAATATACACTGCTCAAAAAAATAAAGGGAACACTCAAATAACACATCCTATATCCGAATGACTAAAATATTCTCATTAAATACTTTGTTCTGTACAAAGTTGAATGTGCTGACAACAAAAACACACAAAAATCATCAATGGAAATCAAATTTAATAACCAATGGAGGCTTGGATTTGGAGTCACCCCCAAAATTAAAGTGGAAAAACTCCAGGTTGATCCAACTTTGATGCAATGTCTGTAAAACAAGTCAAAATGGGGCTCAGTATTGTGTGTGGCCTCCACGTGCCTGTATGACCTCCCTTCAATGCCTGGGCATGCTCCAGATGAGGTTGTGGATGGTCTCCTGTGGGATCTCCTCCCAGATCTGGACTAAAGCATCCGCCAACTCCTGGACAGTCTGTGGTGCAACGTGACATTGGTGGATGGAGTGAGACATGATGTCCTAGATGTGCTCAATCGGATTCAGGTCTGGGGAACGGGCGGGTCAGTCCATAGCTTCAATGCCTTCATCTTGCAGGAACTGCTGACACACTCCAGCCACATGAGGTCTGGCATTGTCCTGCATTAGGAGGAACCCAGGGCCAACTGCACCAGCATGTGGTCTCACAAGGTGTCTGAGGATCTCTTCTCAGTACCTAATGGCAGTCAGGCTACCTCTGCCGAGGGCTGTGCAGCCTTCCAAAGAAATGCCACCCCACACCATTACTGACCCACTGCCAAACCGGTCATGCTGAAGGATATTGCAGGCAGCAGATCGCTCTCTATTCTGTCTCCTGACTCTGTCATGTCTGTCGCATGTGCTCAGTGTGAACCTGCTTTCATCTGTGAAGAGCACAGGGCTCCAGTGGCGACTTTGCCAATCCTGGTGTTCTGTGGCAAATGCCAAGCGTCCTGCATGGTGTTGGGCTGTGAGCATAACCCCCATCTGTGGACATCGGGCCCTCATACCACCCTCGTGGAGTCAGTTTCTAAAGGTTTGTGCACACACATGCACATTTGTGGCCTGCTGGAGGTCATTTTGCAGGGCTCTGGCAGTGCTCCTCCTGTTCCTCCTTGCACAAAGGCGGAGGTAGTGGTCCTGCTGCTGGGTTGTTGCCCTCCTATGGCCCCCTCCACGTCTCCTGGTGTACTGGCCTGTCTCCTCGTAGCGCCTCCAGTCTCTGGACACTACGCTGACAGACACAGCAAACCTTCTTGCCACAGCTCGCATTGATGTGCCATCCTGGATGAGCTGCACTACCTGAGAAACTTCTGTGGGTTGTAGAGTCCATCTCATGCTACTACAAATGTGAAAGCACAACCAACATTCAAAAGTGACCAAAACATCAGCCAGAAAGCATTGGTACTGAGATGTGGTCTGTGGTCCCCACCTGCAGAACCACTCTTTTATTGAGGGTGTCTTGATAATTGCCAATAATTTTCATCTATTGTCTATTCCATTTGCACAATAGCATGTGAAATTGATTGTCAATCAGTGTTGCTTCCGAAGTGGACAGTTTGATTTCACAGAAGTTTGATCTACTTGGAGTTATTATCTGTTGTTTAAGTGTTCCCTTTATTTTTTTGAGCAGTGTATATGAATAATAATAATATTAATTGCATGTATATTGGATATTTCTTGAACTGTTGCAATATGTAAATAGCCCCCTGTTATGATGGACAAATATTTGATGTATTGAGCTGTTGTCTATGTTGTTGTGAGATTTTCCAGGGTGACAAATTAAAATACACTCTGTGCACTGGTGGATTTCCAGATAATAGAATTATCAAATTATGACCTCTCTATGTATTAATCATGTGATTGGAAATTTTTATTCTGATTGCTTTAAGCTTACCCTAGATGTTGCTGCTTTCTACCTCCACTTGTACATGACAAAATGGCCACGTTCAGGGACTTCCCCAATATGGCACTGGACGAGCACATGTGTCCGAGGACTGCTGCACTGCCGCGCGTCCTCCGGCAAACACACGCTGCGCGCAATCCAGGGTCATGGGAAGTGCACCCCTTGGCCTGTGCGCGCTACTGCGGTGAGGCAGATGCTGCGTGCGATGCGGTCGGAGCACTGGGACGCATGCACCATTATGTCCAGTTCAATGATTGCTGGCACATGCGGGTACCATATATAAAAAGGAGCGCTACATAAATAACACCAGGCTGTACATTTCCCCTTTAAAAGGGTGCGGTTTAGCTCCGAAACGTACGTAGGGACTGTAAACCAGGTGGTGAAGCACGTGTACAAGGTTGTCATAACTATGTTAATTACTTGGTGTTACTGTCCTTAGTTCATGATTCCTAGGGAGATGCATGTTCTCAGCAAATACTTGTATGGATATTCTCACTTACGCTTGGTAGCATTAATTATATGGGACTGATTTACCTATGATTAGGAGTTCCATGCCTAACCATATAGGTGACTATGCCATCCATTCAAGTATTGATTTCAGGTTACCAACTTTTCCCCTTGATAAACATGTTCCTTTGACACCAAAGTAGCTGTGAGCCCACACTTTTGACCTCTGTAACGCTAGAGAAGAATTATTCTCATGCGTTGTTGCTCGTTAGCACAACTATTTTTTAACTTGCGTTTAAATGTCTAATATTTAATAAAATATTGATTGAATTTTCTATAACCATTTGTTTGGATGTTTTTATGACTCAATAATGGTGCTTCATAGGGTTAATATGCTTGTGAGTCTTGATCAAAAATGCAGTACTTTACCCAGGATTTCTTTTTGTTTTGCTATAATGTAGGAGCAGAGAGCATGATGCCAGCAATGTGTTATTTATTGGACTGATTGGTGGTTTTTCGATAGAATCCATTTTTTCTCTGTTGTAGATGTAGCAGTTCTCTGACTGCTCGAGCTCTGTATAACCCCCCCCAGACCCCTGATTGGCAGCTTCCTGTGTACACTGTGCATTGTCAAAAAGATAATCAGTGCGGAAATGGGGTTACACAGAATAGCTGGTCAGGATTGCACGTGACAAGTAGTCTCCTGCTGATAAAACACTGATTTTAATGAAATTACATCAAACTGCTGAGCACGTAGCTCATCCTTGGATTTTGGCCCAATTCCCATACATTATGCTACTCTCAGATTAAATGGAAAAATCCTGCTGACAGATTCCCTTTAAGGTTCTTAAATGTTTGGACATCTCGGCTCGCCCGAGTAAATGGTTGACACCACTTTTCTTTAGAGATAAAAAAAATATCCCTGACTCCACTATTAAAATTAACAACCATGGGACCTGATTGCAATTTTAAATTCATGGTCCTTATGATCCTTCTCAGGACGGTCAAAAATACCACCTTCAGGGAATTATGAGCATTCTAAATCACAGATTGCTATCTTTCATTGCTTGTGTCAGGGGCTACAAATTCAGGAAATATAGCACACTGTACGACAATTTCTGAAAGATACTATTAAATACTCACCTGGAGAGGTAGATTCACTAATTCACTAATCCATATGTCAGGTTGGGACAGTTAGGACTACAGGCAAAATGCTCTGAAGCTCCCTAGTGTTTGCAAACAGCCATTGCCTGGTCATGCTGCTCTGCACGAGACCCGGCAGCTCTGAACAGCAGTGACATCAATAACGTTACTGCTCATCAGTGTCCCGAGTTACGAAGAGGGCAGCGTGATCCAGCAACTCTGATGAGTGGTAACATTACTAATGTCACGCAGCACAGCATAACCTGGCATTGGTTGTTTGCAAAGACTATGGAACCTCAGAACGAAGCTCCATAGTCTTTATTTCGAGGATTGAATGGACAATGGACTGATGGATTCACTTAGAATACTTTGGATTCAATAGACTGTGGGGGATCTGCATAGAATTTTTTTTAATAAAGTGAACCAGGGAAAGTGTCGGGGAGTGTTTATTTAAATAAAGTTGTTTTTTTTTGTGTGTTTATTTTTTTTTTATTACTGGACACACAGCCTGTGGGAAAACACAGTCATGTGCGCAGCCCCATAGATTATAATGGGTGTGCGTGTGCACGTGTCTCTGGTGAGAAAACAGATGCCAGGCGTACCAGAAACATGGACATGTGAAGGGGGCATAAAATAGTATGCAACCACATATAATGCTAAAAAAAGCAAACAAAAAATGGCTCTTAGAATATAATGACACAACAACAAAAGATTTTTTCAAACTATGTTTATTGTACAAAATTAGTGATGGGCGATCCCGAATGGTAAAGTTCAGGGTGCGTACAGGACACCTACTGTCCATTTACGAACTACGAACTCGGACTTCCCACAGAAGTCTGTGTTTACTGTTCGGGTTCAGAAGCCCAAACAAAGCTTGTTGAAAGGCTGCAGTGCAGCCAATCAACAAGCTTTTCCGGTGTGGGCACTTCCTGCCCCATCACAGCCATGCCAAGTATTGGTATGACTGTGATTAGCTGGCTCAGAATGTTAAAAAAATAATAATAAAATTAATAAAAAAAAAAGACGTGGGGTCCCCCCTAGTTTTTATAACAAGCGCAGGTATAGCAGACAGCTGCTATCAAAAATATAGGGGCCCCTACCCCGCTTTTTAAAATTATTTAAATAAATAATTTTGAAAAACGGCATGGGGGAGCCCCCATTTTTGATAACCAGCAAAGGTAAAGCAGACAACTGCGGGCTTATATTAATAGGCTGGGAATGCCATTTGTTATTGGGCCATTCTCAACGTACTTATATGAGCCTGCAGTCGCCCTAGAAGTGGCGCATCATGATGCGCCAATTCTGGCACTTAGCCTCAGTTCTTCCTAATTGCCCTGGTGCGCAGGGTAATTGTTTTTGGAGTTAGTAATGGAGAGGTGTCAGTCAGAGACCCCCATTACAAACCCAGTAGTACAAATAAATAAATACACACATAGAAAAAAAAAATTTGAATAAAAACTAGTGATGAGCGATCGTGCTCGCCACTGCGCCCGAGCATCACTGTGCTCGACGAGCTTGGCGCTCTGCGAGTATTTCCGGGTTGCTCGGGTGGGAACTCGGGTCCCCTCCCTGCATGTTTAGCACTCTTGAGAGAGCCAATGAACATGTAGGGATTGCCTGTCATGCACTGTAATGATGTAGCCATGTGGGTTGTGGGCATTACAGTGATTGGCTGGCCGCACAGAATCATCAGGTGTATATAAGACCGGGAGCCTCCATGCTCGTCACAGTCTACTCCGGAACCAGGCAGAGTAGGGAGAGCTGCTGCTGCGTTAGGGAGAGATTTGCTTCGTCATAGTTAGCACAAGTATTCCAAAACATATATACACTGCTCAAAAAAATAAAGGGAACACTTAAACAACAGAATATAACTCCAAGTAAATCAAACTTCTGTGAAATCAAACTGTCTATTTAGGAAGCAACACTGATTGACAATCAATTTCGCATGCTGTTGTGCAAATGGAATAGACAATAAATGGAAATTATTGGCAATTATCAAGACACCCTCCATAAAGGAGTGGTTCTGCAGGTGGGGACCATAGACCACATCTCAGTACCAATGCTTTCTGGCTGATGTTTTGGTCACTTTTGAATGTTGGTTGTGCTTTCACACTCGAGATAGCATGAGACGGACTCTAAACCCACTGAAGTTGCTCAGGTAGTGCAGCTCATCCAGGATGGCACAACAATGCGAGCTGTGGCAAGAAGGTTTGCTGTGTCTGTCAGCGTAGTGTCCAGAGGCTGGAGGCGCTACGAGGAGTCAGGCCAGTACACCAGGAGACGTGGAGGGGGCCATAGGAGGGCAACAACCCAGCAGCAGGACCGCTACCTCTGCCTTTGTGCAAGGAGGAACAGGAGGAGCACTGCCAGAGCCCTGCAAAATGACCTCCAGCAGGCCACAAATGTGCATGTGTCTGCACAAACGGTTAGAAACCGACTCCATGAGGGTGGTATGAGGGCCCGACGTCCACAGATGGGGGTTGTGCTCTCAGCCCAACACCGTGCAGGACGCTTGGTATTTGCCACATAACACCAGGATTGGCAAAGTCGCCACTGGTGCCCTGTGCTCTTCACAGATGAAAGCAGGTTCACACTGAGCACATGTGACAGACGTGACAGAGTCTGGAGACGCCATGGAGAGCGATCTGCTGCCAGAAACAGCCTTCAGCATGACCAGTTTGGCAGTGGGTCAGTAATGGTGCAGGGTGGCATTTCTTCGGAGGGCTGCACAGCCCTCCATGTGCTCGCCAGAGGTAGCCTGCCTCACGCTCCACTTTTCAGTTTTGAATTTGTTAAAAAAGTTTAAAATATCCAATAAATTTTGTTCCACTTCACGATTGTGTCCCACTTGTTGTTGATTCTTCCCCAAAAAATTAGAATTTTATATCTTTATGTTTGAAGCCAGAAATGTGGCAAAAGGTAGAAAAGTTCAAGGGGGCCAAATACTTTCACAATGCTCTGTATATACAGTATGTCTGCTGCTAGAACTCTGTGTGGCATAGACCTGGTCTCTAATCTGGGCTGCTGTTAACCTGCGATTTCTGAGGCTGGTGACTCGGATAAACTTACCCTCAGAAGCAGAGGTGACTCTTCGTCTTCCTTTCCTGGGGCGGCCTTCATGTGAGCCAGTTTCTTTGTAGCGCTTGATGGCTTTTGCAACGGCACTTGGGGACACTTTCAAAGTTTTCCCAATTTTTCGCACTGACTGACCTTCATTTCTTAAAGTAATGATGGCCACTTGTTTTTATTTACTTAGCTGCTTTTTTCTTGCCATAATACAAATTCTAACAGTCTATTCAGTAGGACTATCAGCTGTGTATCCACCAGACTTCTTCACAACACAACTGATGGTCCCAACCCCATTTATAAGGCAAGAAATCCCACTTATTAAACCTGACAGGGCACACCTGTGAAGTGAAAACCATTTCCCGTGACTACCTCTTGAAGCTCATCAAGAGAATGCTAAGAGTGTGCAAAGCAGTCATCAAAGCAAAAGTAGCTACTTTGCAGAACCTAGAATATAAGACATATTTTAAGTTGTTTCACACTTTTTTGTTAAGTATATAATTCCACATGTGTTAATTCATAGTTTTGATGCATTCAGTGTGAATGTACAATTTTCATAGTCATGAAAATACCGAAAAATCTTTAAATGAGAAGGTGTGTCCAAACTTTTGATCTGTACTGTATATCCATCTGAACTAACAGTCCTTCTGAGGTCTAATCCAGCTGCATATATTAAGTGGGGATAGCAGGAATTAGGCAGGCAGGCAGTGTATGTGGCAGACTGCAGTGCATATAGCAAGAGGGTCCATTGAATGTTTTTGCTGCTGCTGTTCTTACAGATATTTGTAGACATAGCCCCATAAATCAGGGGCCAGGGAATTTTTTTTTTATCTTAATCCTGGTTATTTGCTTAAAATGCAATCTAGAGTACACCATTTTGTGCTCCATTTGCTTGTTCTCACTGCAGAATAAAGCCAGATCTATTACATATTTCAGTGATAAAAATCCAGAAATTTTAACTGAACGTGTAAAATATTGGCCGTCTTTTCCATTCTGCTGCAGTGTGTCGGTCAAGCTATTCACACTAGGTGTCTGTAAAGGAAAGTATTAGCAAATTACAGGCCTGCTATCTAAAATCGTGGTTCTCTGTCAGACATATCACCTATAAGAATGTTCCAAAATCAGACATTTCTTCCATTTTCATTCCGTTGCAGTGTGTCGGTCAAGCTATTCACACTAGGTGTATGTGAAGGATAGTATTAGCAAATTATAGGCCTGCTATTTAAAACCGTGGCTCTCTGTCAGACATACTACCTATAAGAGTGTTCCAAAATCAGACATTTCTTCCATTTTAATTCCGTTGCAGTGTGTCGGTCAAGCTATTCACACTAGGTGTCTGTGAAGAATAGTTTTAGTAAATTACAGGCCTGCTATTTAAAACCGTGGTTCTCTATCAGACATAACACCTATAAGAGTGTTTGAAAATCTGACATTTCTTCCATTTTCATTCCGTTGGTGTGTGTCGGTCAAGCTAGTCACACTAGGTGTCTGTAAAGGATAGTATTAGCAAATTACAGGCCTGCTATTTAAAACCGTGGCTCTCTGTCAGACATAATACCTATAAGAGTGTTCCAAAATCAGACATTTCTTCCATTTTCATTCCGTTGCAGTGTGTCGGTCAAGCTATTCACACTAGGTGTCTGTGAAGAATAGTATTAGCAAATTACAGGCCTGCTTTTTAAAATTGTGATTCTCTGTCAGATGTATCACATAGAACTGTGTTCCAAAATCAGCAAATTCTCGTGAACATGGAAAATATTGTCCTTCATTAAAAATGGTCAAGGTGCATAGCAAGGGATGGGGAAGTGGACGTGATGGTGATGATGCATGCATAGGCCGAGGATGTGGCCGTGGGCTAGCTAAAATTGTGCCACAACAAACACCCACATCTTGTCACTCGACCTTCCTGTCCCAATTACTAGGGGACCGCAGAACACCACTATTGAATACAGAGCAGTGTCAAAAGGTTATTGGTTGGATAGCAGATAATGATTCCAGTCACTTAGCCACCACCACCACCACCCTGTCATCCACACGGTCAAGACACAGTAGCCGTGAGTCTGGACCGCATATTCCTTACCCTGATCCTCCTTCCTCCCACCATGCCGAGTGCCTGGAGACAACTAATCGCACACTTGGACACTCAGAATAGCTGTTCATTTTTTTGTAGATTCGGGCCTCTCTCCCAGCCAGCTTCAAGTGAGTAAAGAGGAGAATGCGTGTAACGATGCAAAAATATTGGAGCAGTCAAGGTCACATTAAGGCGAAGGTGGGAAAGTGCAATTACTGCTGCAAGAGGTGAATGATGATGATGATGAGACACAATTGCCAGAAAGTCAGGAGGAGGACCAGGGTGCGGAAGTGGAAGACGAGGTGGTGAATGATATAGTAACTGACCCAACCTGGCAGGGGGACATGCAGAGTGAGGACAGCAGAACACAGGGAGTGGGAGGAATAGTACCACAACAGGCAGGTAGAAGCAGTGTGGTGACTGCAGACTAGAGATGAGCGGTGTTCGACTAGAACTGTTCGCCAATCTCAAATTCGAGCTGTTTTGGGCGGTGTTCGAGTTGTTCGACGAACCCGAACGATTTGCAAAAAATTCGGCTGTTCGAGGTTATGTTCGATAACTGTTCGTGCACCAAAAGCGTGTCCTGCATGTCTGGCGCTATTTAGAGCACCAATCATGCAGGGATTGTCTGCCACTCACTGTAATGCCACAGCCATGGTGGTTGTGGCATTACAGTGATTGCCCAAATCGATGGGAACAGTGTCAACAGTGAAACATGAAAAGCCGGCAATTCAGCAGCGGCATACACCGGTACCCGACAATTTAGAACCGAAAGAATAGAGCATCACACATAGATTAGATAGATATAAACATGTCAGCCACATATATACGAAGTACAGTGACAGTGCTGCTTACTGTACTTGTCATTTAGTGTAAAGGATTTATCAAAAAAAATAATAGTGTTTTCATGCACCGTCTCTTTAAAAAAGCCGGCCGGCAATTCAGCAGCGGTACCCGACAATTTATAACAGACAGAATAGAGCTTCACACATAGATTAGATAGATAGAAACATGTCAGTCACATATATATGAAGTACAGTGATAGTGTTGGTTACTGTACTTGTCATTTAGTATTAAAATAAAGGATTTATTATTAAAAAAAATGGCGTGGGGTTCCCCTTAATTTTAGGCTCTAGCGGAGGTTAAGCAGACGGCTGGGGCAGATGTTTGAAGCCTGGGAAGGGGGTAATACCCACGGAGCTTCCCAGGCTACTAATATCAGCCCCCAGCTGAATACCTAGCCTTTACTAGCTATTAAAATGGAGGACCCCCCCCAAAAAAATGACGTGGGGTCCCCCCTAATTTAATAGCTAGCAAAGGCTAGGCAGACAGCTGGGGGCTGATATTAGTAGCCCAGGAAGGGAGCCATGAATATTGGCCCCCTCCCAGGCTAGAAACACCAGCCGTCAGCCGCCCCAGAAATGGCGCATCCATAGGATGCGCCAATTCTGGCACTTAGCCTCGCTCTTCCACGCTGCCCTGGTGCGGTGGCAGGGGGTAATAGGGTTGGGGTTGATGTCAGCTTATAATGCCAGCTGACATCAAGCCCAGGTTAGTAATGGAGAGGCGTCTATAAGACACCCCCATTACTAACCCCATAGTCAAAGTTAAAAAAAACACAAACACCCAGAATAAAGTCCTTTAATTGAAATAAAGACACAATCCTTTATTGTTCTAAATTAAACCATACTTACCGTCACGCCCATTCCAGCTGAAGCCAACGATCTCCTGCAATAAAAGAAAAATAATAAAGCAACCTCATCCTTACCTTTCCATGGTTCCCACGACAGCTTCAGCTCTGCTACATCGAGATGACAGGCTGGACCGCAGCAGAACGCTGCCATCCAGCCTCTCATCCCGCAGACACTGAGAAGCGCAGGCTTACTTGCGCTGCTCAGCGTCTCTCTGTGACGACATCCAGATGAGCCGAGTTCATGTCCAATGAACTCGGCTCACCTCATGCACGTCACTGACAGCGTGGGAAAATTCTCACGCTGAAGCGGTGAGTGCAGGAGAATTCTCCCACGCTGTCAGTGACGTGCATAAGGTGAGCTCATGTCCAATGAACTCAGCTCACCTCCTGCACGTCACTGACAGCGTGGGAGAATTCTCCTGCACTCAGCGCTTCAGCGTGAGAATTCTCCCGCTGAAGCGCTGAGTGCAGGAGAATTTTCCCACGCTGTCAGTGACGTGCATAAGGTGAGCTCATGTCCAATGAACTCAGCTCACCTCCTGCACGTCACTGACAGCGTGGGAGAATTCTCCTGCACTCAGCGCTTCAGTGTGAGAATTCTCCCACCCTGAAGCGGTGAGTGCAGGAGAATTTTCCCACGCTGTCAGTGACGTGCATGAGGTGAGCCGAGTTCATTGGACATTAACTCGGCTCATCTGGATGCCCTCACAGAGAGACACTGTGGAGCGCAAGCAAGCCTGCGCTTCTCAGTGTCTGCGGGATGACAGGCAGGATGGCAGCGTTCTGCTGCGGTCCAGCCTGTCATCTCGATGTAGCAGAGCTGAAGCTGTCATGGGAACCATGGAAAGGTAAGGATGATGTTGCTTTATTATTTTTCTTTTATTTCAGGAGATCGTTGGCTTCAGCTGGAATGGGCGTGATGGTAAGTATGGTTTAATTTAGAACAATAAAGAATTGTGTGTTTATTTCAATTAAAGGACTTTTTTCTGGGTGTTGTGTTTTTTTTAAATACTTTACTAGAAATTCATGGTGGTCATGTCTAATATTGGCGTGACCCCATGAATTTCGGGCTTAGGGCCAGCTGATAATGCCAAGCTGGCCCTAACCCCTTTATTACCCAGTGAGCCACCGCATCAGGGCCCTGGATGAGTTGGGTACAGCGCCAGAAGATGGCGCTTCTATGAACGCGCCATTTTCCGGGGTGGCTGCGGACTGCAATTTGCAGCGGGGGTGGCCCAGAAAGCTTGGGCCTCCCTGCGCTGCGGATTCCAGCCCCCAGCTGCCTAGTTGTACCTGGCTGGACACAAAAACAGGGCGAAGCCCCACGTCAATTTTTTTTAAATTATTTCATGAAATAATTAAGAAAAAAGGGCTTCCCTATATTGTTGTGTCCGGCCAGGTACAAATAGGCAGCTGGTGGATGGGGGCAGCCCGTTCCTGCCTGCTGTACCTGGCTGGACACAAATATAGTGCGAAGCCCCACGTCAATTTTTTTTAAATTATTTCATGAATTTCCTGAAATAATTTAAAAAAATTGAAGTGTGGCTTCGCACTATATTTGTGTCCAGCCAGGTACAGCAGGCAGGAACGGGCTGCCCCCATCCACCAGCTGCCTATTTGTACCTGGCCGGACACAACAATATAGGGAAGCCCTTTTTTTCTTAATTATTTCATGAATTTCATGAAATAATTAAAAAAAATTGAAGTGGGGCTTCGCACTATATTTGTGTCCAGCCAGGTACAGCAGGCAGGAACGGGCTGCCCCCATCCACCAGCTGCCTATTTGCACCTGGCCGGACACAACAATATAGGGAAGCCCTTTTTTTCTTAATTATTTCATGAATTTCATGAAATAATTAAAAAAAATTGAAGTGGGGCTTCGCACTATATTTGTGTCCAGCCAGGTACAGCAGGCAGGAACGGGCTGCCCCCAACCACCAGCTGCCTATTTGTACCTGGCCGGACACAACAATATAGGGAAGGCCTTTTTTTCTTAATTATTTCATGAATTTCATGAAATAATTAAAAAAAAAGTACGTGGGGCTTCGCCCTATTTTTGTGTCCAGCCAGGTACAACTAGGCAGCTGGGGGCTGGAATCTGCAGCGCAGGGAGGCCCAAGCTTTCTGGGCCCCCCCCCGCTACAAATTGCAGTCCGCAGCCACCCCGGAAAATGGCGCGTTCATAGAAGCGCCATCTTCTGGCGCTGTACCCAACTCATCCAGGGCCCTGGTGCGGTGGCTCACTGGGTAATAAAGGGGTTAGGGCCAGCTTGGTATTATCAGCTGGCCCCAAGCCCAAAATTCATGGGGTCACGCCAGTATTAGACATGACCGCCATGAATTTCTAGTAAAGTATTTAAAAAAAACACAACACCCAGAATAAAGTCCTTTAATTGAAATAAAGAGACAATTCTTTATTATTCTAAATTAAACCATACTTACCATCACACCCATTCCAGCTGAAGCCAACGATCTCCTGCAATAAAAGAAAAATAATAAACCAACCTCATCCTTACCTTTCCATGGTTCCCACGACAGCTTCAGCTCTGCTACATCGAGATGACTGGCTGGACCGCAGCAGAACGCTGCCATCCAGTCTGTCATCCCGCAGACACTGAGAAGCGCAGGCATGCTTGCGCTCCTCACTGTCTCGCTGTGACGGCATCCAGATGAGCCGAGGTCATGTCCAATGAACTCGGCTCACCTCATGCACGTCACTGACAGCGTGGGAAAATTCTCACGCTGAAGTGCTGAGTGCAGGAGAATACTCCCACGCTGTCAGTGATGTGCATGAGGTGAGCTCATGTCCAATGAACTCAGCTCACCTCCTGCACGTCACTGACAGCGTGGGAAAATTCTCCTGCAATCAGCGCTTCAGCGTGAGAATTTTCCCACGCTGTCAGTGACGTGCATGAGGTGAGCCGAGTTCATTGGACATGAACTCGGCTCATCTGGATGTCGTCACAGAGAGACGCTGAGCAGCGCAAGCAAGCCTGCGCTTCTCAGTGTCTGCGGGATGACAGGCTGGATGGCAGCGTTCTGCTGCGGTCCAGCCTGTCATCTCGATGTAGCAGAGCTGAAGCTGTCGTGGGAACCATGGAAAGGTAAGGATGAGGTTGCTTTATTATTTTTCTTTTATTGCAGGAGATCGTTGGCTTCAGCTGGAATGGGCGTGATGGTAAGTATGGTTTAATTTAGAACAATAAAGGATTGTGTCTTTATTTCAATTAAAGGACTTTATTCTGGGTGTTTGTGTTTTTTTTAACTTTGACTATGGGGTTAGTAATGGGGGTGTCTTATAGACGCCTCTCCATTACTAACCTGGGCTTGATGTCAGCTGGCATTATAAGCTGACATCAACCCCAACCCTATTACCCCCTGCCACCGCACCAGGGCAGCGTGGAAGAGCGAGGCTAAGTGCCAGAATTGGCGCATCCTATGAATGCGCCATTTCTGGGGCGGCTGACGGCTGGTGTTTCTAGCCTGGGAGGGGGCCAATATTCATGGCTCCCTTCCTGGGCTATTAATATCAGCCCCCAGCTGTCTGCCTAGCCTTTGCTAGCTATTAAATTAGGGGGGACCCCACGTCATTTTTTTTGGGGGGTCCCCCAATTTAATAGCTAGTAAAGGCTATGTATTCAGCTGGAGGCTGATATTAGTAGCCTGGGAAGCTCCGTGGGTATTACCCCCTTCCCAGGCTTCAAACATCTGCCCCAGCCGTCTGCTTAACCTCCGCTAGAGCCTAAAATTAAGGGGAACCCCACGCCAATTTTTTTAATAATAAATCCTTTATTTTAATACTAAATGACAAGTACAGTAACCAACACTATCACTGTACTTCATATATATGTGACTGACATGTTTCTATCTATCTAATCTATGTGTGATGCTCTATCTTTCTGTTCTAAATTGTCGGGTACCGCTGCTGAATTGCCGGCCGGCTTTTTTAAAGAGACAGTGCATGAAAACACTATTATTTTTTTAAATAAATCCTTTACACTAAATGACAAGTACAGTAAGCAACACTATCACTGTACTTATTATATATGTGACTGACATGTTTCTATCTATCTAATCTATGTGTGAAGCTCTATTCTTTCTGTTCTAAATTGTCGGGTACCGCTGCTGAATTGCCGGCCGGCTTTTTTAAAGAGACGGTGCATGAAAACACTAATATTTTTTTTAATAAATCCTTTACACTAAATGACAAGTGCAGTAACCAACACTGTCACTGTGCTTCTTATATGTGTGACTGACATGTTTCTATCTATCTAATCTATGTGTGATGCTCTATTCCTTCTTGTCTAAATTGTCGGGTACCGGTGTATGCCGCTGCTGAATTTGCCGGCCGGCTTTTTTAAAGAGAGTGTCTTCTGAGCAGTTTGTCAGCTTTTGGACACCTTTGCAGGTGTTTTCTATGTGTTTCTATGTGTTTTTGTTTGCCTGCCATTGGTTTTAACGGTGTTCGACGGTGTTCTAAGGTGTTCGACGAACAGTTCGACGAACAGTTCCTCGAACATCCCGGTGTTCGACGAACCGAACCGAACCCGAACACTACGGGGGTGGCTCAACACTACTGCAGACACAAGGTGGGAAAGCACTCCTCGTAACGTCAACAGAACGTAAGCTGCCAGTACAACTGTTAGGTCTTCCCGAGTCTGGTTATTTTTTTAAAGACTCTGCAGATAACCCCCAAAATTCAATTTGCACCACCTGCAAGGCCAGCATCAGCAGGGGTAGCAAAACTAGCAGCCTGTTTACCACCAGCATGATCAGGCACATGGCGGCAAACCACCCGACTAAGTGGGCCGAACACCAGGGTCAAGCAACAGTGTCTGCGGGTGACACCACTGCTTGTTCCGCTGTTGTGCGTGCATGCCAATCCCCTCTCTATGGCACATGTCAAGATGCCTCCCGCCTTGCACCTGTCGTTGCACACTCTCATTTAGCACCATCAGCAAGGACGTCCAAATCCTTGTCCCAGCGCAGCATTCAGTTATCCCTACCCCAGTTCATGGAACGCAAGCTCAAATATGCAGCCAACGCCCCACAGGCCACACTACTAAATTCACACATTTTGTGAACGCTTGCGCTCGAAATGTTGCCTTTTAGGCTTGTGGAGACTGAAGCTTTCCACAACCTAATGGCGGCGGCCGTCCCTCGGTACTCGGTCCCCAGCCGCCACTATTTCTCCTGGTATGCGGTCCCTGTATTACACAAGCAGGTGTCCCACAACATTAGCCGTGCCCTCAGCAATGCAGTTACTGGGAAAGTCCACTTTACCACGGACACGTGGACAAGTGCTTGAGGGTAGGGATGGTGCATCTCGCTGACAGCACACTGGCTTAATATAGTGGAAGCCGGGACCCAGTCGGACCTTGGGACGGAACATGTCCTCCCGACGCCAAGGATTGCAGGCCCTGGGTCAATCAGGGTTGCTCCCACATTCTACAGCTCCATCTCCTCCTCTTCAGCCTACATCTCCGAAATGTCCACATCAGTCGCAAGCTGGAAGCACTGCAGCACTGCCTCGGCCAAGTGGCAACAGGCTGTGCTGAAGCTAATATTCTTAGGTGACAAACCGTACAATACTGAAAAGTTGTGGATGCTCTGAAAGAGCACGCAGTTCTGTGGCTGACACCGCTGAACCTACAGCCAGGCATGGTCGCGTGTGACAATGGCCGGAACCTGGTGTCAGCTCTGAGGCGTGGCGATCTCACACATGTTCCATGCCTGGCCCATGTGCTTAACCTCGGGGTTCAGCGGTTTCTCAAATTCTACCCGGAGCTGCCGCATCTGCTTGTGTGCGCATTTTAGAAAGTCAGCTACAGCTTCCGCCGCCCTTGCCGTGTTTCAGCAGCGTTTGCACCTTCCGGCTCACAGACTGGTGTGTGATGTCCCCACGCGTTGGAACTCTACACTACAGATGTTGGAAAGGATTTGCGAGCAGAAGAGGGCAGTTGTAGAGTACCAGCATCAACAAGGCCGTCTGTATTCAGTTCAGACTCCACACATAAGAACTCAGGAGTGGACATTGATGTCAGACATACAGTGCTGGCCAAAAGTATTGGCACCCCTGCAATTCTGTCAGATAATACTCAGTTTCTTCCTGAAAATGATTGCAATCACAAATTCTTTGGTATTATTCTCTTCATTTAATTTGTCTTCAATGAAAAAAACACAAAAAGAATTGTCCTAAAGCCAAATTGGATATAATTCCACACCAAACCTAAAAAAGGGGGTGGACAAAAGTATTGTCACCCTTTGAAAAATCATGTGATACTTCTCTAATTCGTGTAATTAACAGCACCTGTAACTTACCTGTGGCACCTAACAGGTGTTGGCAATAACTAAATCACACTTGCAGCCAGTTAACATGGATTAAAGTTGACTCAACCTCTGTCCTGTGTCCTTGTGTGTACCACATTGAGCATGGAGAAAAGAAAGAAGACCAAAGAACTGTCTGAGGACTTGAGAAACCAAATTGTGAGGAAGCATGAGCAATCTCAAGGCTACAAGTCCATCTCCAAAGACCTGAATGTTCCTGTGTCTTCCGTGCACAGTGTCATCAAGAAGTTTAAAGCCCATGGCACTGTGGCTAACCTCCCTACATGTGGACGGAAAAGAAAAATTGACGAGAGATTTCAATGCAAGATTGTGCGGATGGTGGATAAAGAACCTCGACTAACATCCAAACAAGTTCAAGCTGCCCTGCAGTCCGAGGGTACAACAGTGTCAACCCGTACTATCCATCGACGTCTGAATGAAAAGGGACTGTATGGTAGGATACTCAGGAAGACCCCACTTCTTACCCCGAGATATAAAAAAGCCAGGCTGGAGTTTGCCAAAACTTACCTGAGAAAGCCTAAAACGTTTTGGAAGAATGTTCTCTGGTCAGATGAGACAAAAGTAGAGCTTTTTGGGAAAAAGCATCAACATACAGTGTACAGGAAAAAAAAAAGAGGCATTCAAAGAAAAGAACACGGTCCCTACATTCAAACATGGTGGAGATTCCCTGATGTTTTGGGGTTGATTTGCTGCCTCTGGCACTGGACTACTTGACCGTGTGCATGGCATTATGAAGTCTGAAGACTACCAACAAATTTTGCAGCATAATGTAGGGCCCAGTGTGAGAAAGCTGGGTCTCCCTCAGAGGTCATGGGTCTTCCAGCAGGACAATGACCCAAAACACACTTCCAAAAGCAAAATAAAATGGTTTTAGAGAAAGCACTGGAGACTTCTAAGGTGGCCAGCAATGAGTCCAGACCTAAATCCCATAGAACACCTGTGGAGAGATCTCAAAATGGCAGTTTGGAGAAGGCACCCTTCAAATATCAGGGACCTGGAGCAGTTTGCTAAAGAAGAATGGTCTACAATTCCAGCAGAGCATTGTAAGAAACTCATTGATGGTTACCGGAAGCAGTTGTTCGCAGTTATTTTGGCTAAAGGTTGTGCAACCAAGTATTAGGCTGAGGGTGCCAATACTTTTGTCCAACCTTTTTTTGGAGTTTTGTGTGAAATGATCAATGATTTGATTTTTGCTTCATTCTCTTTTGTGTTTTTTCCTTGCAAGCAAATTAAATGAAGAGAATAATACCAAAGAATTTGTGATTGCAATCATTTTCAGGAAGAAACTGAGTATTATCTGACAGAATTGCAGGGGTGCCAAAACTTTTGGCCAGCACTGTATGTACCATCCTCCAAAACTTTGAGGACACCACCAAGATGGTGGGTGGCGATGATGCCATAATTAGCTTCACCATCCCGCATCTCTGTCTTCTGAAACGCTCTCTGCTCACAATCAAAGAGCATGCATTGCAGGCGGAGCACGATGAGATGGAGCAAGGAACCATACAGGGTGATTACACACAGCCCAGCCTCATCTCATCCCAATGTGGATTGGGAGACAATGAGGAAGAGGAGGAGGAGGAGGAAGGACAGGAGCTAGTTTCATGCACTATAGATGGTACTACCTGCACAGCTGTCATACCGTCTGTTCAGCGTCGATGGCCAGAGGACAGAGAGGAGGAGGAGAAGGAGGAGGAGTGCTTGGTCAGTCATCCTCTTGGTGAGGACACAGAAGTCATGCCTGTTATACTCTGGCACGCATGGCTGAGTTTATGTTATGCTGCCTTTCCCATGACCCTCGCGTTCTCAAAATTTTGGGTGACAGTCATTACTGGTTGGTGACACTACTAGACCCATGCTACAAGGAGAACTTTATATCTTTTATTCCTGAGGCGGACCAGTCTACAAAAATGGGGCTGTACCAGAAGGCCCTTGTTGCGGAACTATTAAAAAAATTCCCATCTGAAAACGCTGGCGGCAGATGGCACACTTCGTTGGACAACCAAGGAGTACAGGCAAGAGAGACACAACTCCAATCCAGCAGAGGCAGGGGAACACTGTCAAAGTACTGGAAGAGTTTTCTCAGACCCTCCCATCGCACAGGCCCTGAGGAGCGGGGTACTCTCACAAGGAGTGCAAAGTTTTGGAAGATGTTGAGGGAGTACCTTGCCGACCATACCAACGTCCTCTGTGATTCCTCTGTGCCTTATAATTATTAGGTATGCAAGCTGGATACGTGGAATGAACTGGCTCTCTATGCCTTGGAGGTCTTGGCCTGCACAGCTGCCAGCGTTTTATCAGAGCGGGTTTTGAGTGCCCCTGGTGGAATTATTGCTGATAAGCGCATCCGCCTGTCAACTGAAAATGCTGATAGGCTGACTCTTATAAAAATGAAGAAGGGCTGGATTGGGCCAGACTTCTCAACACCACTGAATGATAGCAGCGTAACATAAACTCAAATCCAGTGTCTTTTCTTGGGAGGTGTGTTCCCATGCACCTATTCACACCCAGACATGGGTATACGCTTCCTGATTTTGACTATTTGCTCTTTTCATGCTCAATCTCCTCATCGTCCTCCACCATATCACCAGGGTGACCGTGGTCCGTGATGCAACACCCACATAATTTTTTTAAATGGTGTTTATGATTAGAGATGAGCGGTGTTCGACAAGAACTGTTCGACAATCTCAAATTCGAGCTGTTTTAGGCGGTGTTCGAGTCGTTCGACGAGCGCGAACAATTTGCAAAAGATTCGGCTGTTCGAGGTTATGTTCGATAACTGTTCGTGCACCAAAAGCATGTCCTGCATGTCTGGCGCTATTTAGAGCACCAATCATGCAGGGATTGTCTGCCACTCACTGTAATGCCACAGCCATGGTGGTTGTGGCATTACAGTGGTTGCCCAACTCATGGGAACAGTGCTCACAGTGAAACATGAAAAGCCGGCAATTCAGCAGCGGCATACACCGGTACCCGACAATTTAGAACAGAAAGAATAGAGCATCACACATAGATTAGAGAGATAGAAACATGTCAGTCACATATATAAGAAGTACAGTGACAGTGTTGGTTACTGTACATGTCATTTAGTGTTAAAGGATTTATAAAAAAAAAATAATAGTGTTTTCTTGCACCGTCTCTTTAAAAAAGCCGGCCGGCAATTCAGCATCGGTACCCGACAATTTAGAATAGAAAGAATAGAGCATTACACATAGATTAGATAGATAGAAACATGTCAGTCACATATATAATAAGTACAGTGATAGTGTTGATTACTGTACATGTCATTTAGTGTTAAAATAAAGGATTTATTAAAAAAAAAATTGGTGTGGGGTTCCCTGTAATTTTAGTCTCTAACGGAGGTTAAGCAGACGGCTGGGGCAGATGTTTGAAGCCTGGGAAGGGGGTAATACCCACGGAGCTTCCTAGTCTACTAAAATCAGCCCCCAGCTGAATACCTAGCCTTTACTAGCTATTAAAATGGGGGACCCCCCAAAAAAATGACGTGGGGTCCCCCCTATTTTAATAGCTAGCAAAGGCTAGGCAGACAGCTGGGGGCTGATATTAATAGCCCAGGAAGGGTGCCAGGAATATTGGCCCCCTCCCAGGCTAGAAACACCAGCAGTCAGCCGCCCCAGAAATGGCGCATCAATAGGATGCGCCAATTCTGGCACTTAGCCTCACTCTTTCCACTGCCCTGTAGCGATGGCAGTGGGGTAATAGGGCTGGGGTTGATGTCAGCTTATAATGCCAGCTGACATCAAGCAGAGGTTAGTAATGGAGAGGCGTCTATAAGACACCCCCATTACTAACCCCATAGTCAAAGTTAAAAAAAAAGCACAAACACCCAGAATAAAGTCCTTTAATTGAAATAAACACACAATTCTTTATTGTTCTAAATTAAACCATACTTTCCATCACGCCCATTCCAGCTGAAGCCAATGTCTTCTGCAATAAAAGTAAAATAATAAACCAACATCATCCTTACCTTTCCATGGTTCCCACGACGGCTCCAGCTCTGCTGCTTTTGTTAGAACTCTCCTGTTAGGTTTTTTCTATTTTGCTGGTCACATGACCTTTTTTGCCTATTTAATCCTGCTTCGCCCTTCTGGCCATGCTGGACTTCATTGTAATTTCTACTCTTAAGCTAGCCAGGTGCTTTGTAACCTTTCTCAGTCAGTTTAGCTAGGTCTTTTGACCTCTATGTTCTATGTTGTTTGTTTGTCTTTTTACTGCTACAATTTCTGCTAGGAGGTGTCCATCTTTCTCCCAGTCCCTAGTTCTTGTAGGGATCCCTCCCTCCCATCTATAGGTCTTCGTTCAGACTAGCTGAGGACTTTAGCGGGTCTGATCGCAGGATCAGATTCCCCGTTACATCGTAGGGATCTAGCTTAGTTCTATTGTAGGGACAGATCTCCTGTCTTTCCTTAGTGCTTGTAGCCGATCATAACAGTAAGTCCAGCCAAAAAATATCTCTAAGGAAAGACCTCCAGTTTCCATCATGGTGTCGGTTCAGGATTTGGCTCAACGCCTGCAGGGACTCTCTCTGGAGAGAGAGCTCCAACAACACGTGAGTAGCTGTTCTGGAGCGCATTTTGTGGAGCCAAAGGTACGATTGCCTGATTTATTTTTTAATGAACAACAAGATTTTTTTTCCTTTAAAAATGCTTGTTTATTGTATTTTCGTTTGAGACCCAGATCCTCTGGTGATGAATCACAGCGCATAGGGTTCATAATGTCACTTTTGCGCAAAGAACCTCAGGGATGGGCCTTTTCTCTCCAACCTAGTGATCCGTGCTTTAGATCAGTGGATAGTTTTTTTTCTGCTTTGGGGTTGCTGTATGATGATCCTGATCGTGTCTCATCAGCTGAGACGGAATTGAGACTTTTGAGGCAGGGATCAGGTAATGTGGAAAATTATTGTTCTCACTTCCGTCGGTGGTCTGCCCAGGTGGGGTGGAACGATTCAGCTCTGAAAAGTTTGTTTCTTGCTGGGCTAGGTGAAAGGGTTAAGGATCTGCTTATTGCTTATCCTACACCTGGAAACTTGCAGGAGGCAATGCAATTAGCTATACGGGTGGACAGGAGACTGCGTGCAAGGGTTAATGAGAGTAAATCCTTTGCCATGTCAGCTCCTAGTCTTGAGAGGGTCTGTATTGACATTGGAGAACCGATGGAGATTGGGGCAATGTCACCCCGCTCTCAGGAAAAAGACCGCAGGTTTTCTGATGGTTTGTGCTTTTATTGCGGAAAATCTGACCATTTCATTAAGAACTGTGTACTTCGTATGAACAAAGAATAAAAAAAAGGTCAGTTACGCCCGTATAGCCTGTTTAAACACTAAGGGGGTATTTCTTTCTGCTACTTCTGCAGCTCAGGAAGATTTAATTGAATTTCGGGTATTTGTGGATTGTGGTTCTACTCTGAATGTGATTGATGGGGGATTCTTGGAAAAACTTAAATTAAAACCCAAATCTTTTTCATCCCCTATTGCCGTGGTTTCTGTCGATGGCTCTCCCTTGAAATGTGTTACTCACAAGGTTTATGAATTTCCCCTCACTATTGATGGTATTCGCCAAGAAAATTTGGATTTGGTAGTATTAAATAATTTGCCTTCTCCAGTAGTTTTGGGGTACCCTGGTTAAAATTGCCCAATCCTGTACTGGATTGGTCTACTAATGAAATTAAGTCCTGGAGCCCTAAGTGTTATGACAAGTGTTGTAACGGGCGCATTGCTGCTGTGGATAAAGGGGAATTACCTGTACCTATTCAGGATTTTTGGAAAGTTTTTTCTGAGGTGGAGTCGCAAATTTTGCCTCCCCATAGAGACTATGATTGTACCATTGAATTTGTCCCTGGAGCGACTCTTCCTAAAAGTCGTTTATTTAATCTTTCTATTTCTGAGTGAAAGGCTTTGGAGGAATACATACAGACGAGCTTGGCCGCCCGTCATATCAGACCCTCTAAGTCACCTGTGGCTGTTGGATTTTTTTTGTTAAAAAAAAGGACGGCGGTTTACGTCCTTGTCTGGACTTTTGCGAGATTAATAAAATTACTGTACGCAATCCCTACCCACTGCCATTCATTCCTGATTTGTTTAACCAGTTAGTGGGGGCCAAGTGGTTCTCTAAAATTGATATCCGGGGGGCATACAATTTGTTGCCCATGAAGGAGGGTGATGAATGGAAGACTGCTTTTAAGACTCCTGTGGGTCATTTTGAGAATTTGGTTATGCCTTTTGGTCTTACCAATGCTCCAGCATTTTTTCAGAATCTTATTAATGACATCCTTAGACCTTTGATCGGCAAAAATGTGGTTGTGTATTTGGATGACATTTTGATTTATTCGCCTGATCTGGAGTCTCATTGGCGGAGCGTACGTGATGTATTACAGTTATTAATTGACAATTCGCTTTTTGCTAAGCTAGAGAAATGTGAGTTCGCTGTACAGAGAATTAGTTTTTTGGGCTACATTATCTCCAGCGAGGGCTTTGAGATGGACCCGGTGAAAGTTCAAGCTGTGCAGGAATGGCCTAGGCCTATTGGTTTGAAATCGATGCAGAGGTTTTTGGGTTTCGCCAATTATTACAAAAAATTCATTAAAAATTTTTCTATTATTGTTAAACCACTGACCGATCTCACCAGGAAAGGTGCTAATACGGTTCAGTGGACTACTGAGGCCATTGAAGCATTTGTGTTTCTAAAGGAGAGGTTCAGCTCTGCCCCCATCCTTATGCAGCCTGATGTGACTAAGCCATTTTTGGTTGAGGTTGAGGCTTCTTCTGTGGGGGTCGGTGCGGTGTTGTCTCAGGAAAACAAGGATGGAGTACATCCCTGTGCCTTTTTTTCCAATAAATTTTCTGAGACTGAACTTAATTACGATATTGGTAATCCAGAATTGCTGGCTATTAAACTCACATTTGAACACAGGCGTGATCTCTTGGAAGGTGCTGAGTTTCCCATTCAGGTTTTCACTGATCATAAAAATCTGATCTATCTTGATGCTGCCAAGCGCTTGAATGCCCGTCAGGCTAGGTGGGCTCTTTTTTTTTCGCGGTTTAATTTTTCCATTACTTACATCCCGGGTACCAAGAATGTTAAAGCTGATGCTTTGTCTCGCAGCTTTTCTCCCATGGTCGGTGCTGAGGAGGAGGAGAGCATTTTACAAGAAGGTGTTGTGATTGCTGCATTGACTCCGTTTTGGAAGATGAGATTCTTAAAGCACAGGAGAATGCCCCATCTAACACTCCCCATGGGAGGTTGTTTGTGCCTAGGACCTTTAGGAGAGATTTGTTTGTTGAGTGTCATGAGTCTCGGTTGGCAGGTCATCCAGGAATTTCTGAGACCAAGAGACTTGTGGGTCACAGTTTTTGGTGGCCTGGATGGCAGAAGGAAGTCATTAAGTGGGTGCATCAATGTACTGTGTGTGCTAGATCTAAGTCTTCTCATACTCCTGCTGCGGGGTTGCTTTGTCCTCTGGAGGTTCCTAGTGCACCTTGGACACATCTGGCTATGGACTTTATTACTGACCTTCCCTCCTCTGAGGGTTTCACGGTCATCTGGGTGGTCGTGGACCGTTTTAGCAAGATATGTCACTTGGTTCCCTTCATCAAACTGCCCTGCGCTAAGACTCTCGCTAAGGCCTTTGTCAAGGAAATTGTCAGACTCCATGGTGTTCCTACTGACATTGTTTCTGATAGGGGACCTCAGTTCGTGGCTCGTTTTTGGCGTGCCTTTTGTGACAGGTTGGGAGTTCATTTGTCGTTTTCATCTGGATATCATCCTGAGTCTAATGGCCAGACAGAAAGGAAGAATCAGGATGTTGAGCAGTTCTTGCATTGTTTTGTGGCAGACAATCAAGAGGGGTGGTCTGAGTTTCTGCCGCTTGCTGAATTTGCTGTTAACAACCATACATCCTCTTCTGCTGGGTGTTCGCCTTTTTTTTGTTGTTCTGGGAGACATCCGTCTTTTGGGTCATTCTCCAAATTGGTATCGGCCGTGTCTGAGGAGGAGAGTTTTTCCGGTGATTTGGAGAGAGTTTGGACAGATGTGCGTGGTAATCTTCAGGAGGCTTACAAAAAATCTAAGAGGTACTTTGACAGGAAACATCAAGACGTTTTGTTTACGGTTGGTGACATGGTTTGGTTGTCCTCTAAGAATCTGCGGTTGAGGATTCCTTCTAAAAAATTGGGTCCCAAGTTTGTAGGGCCCTTCAAGGTGCTTTAGGTAGTTAACCAATCTGCTGTTAGGTTGGAGGTTCCTACCTCCTGGAAGATTAATCCGGTGTTTCATGTTTCTCTATTGAAAAAAGTTGATGTATAAGATAGAGACGCCACTGCCACTGTTCCTCCGGTGGTGGAGGACGGGGAATATGAAATTTCCCGCATCCTTAATTCTAGACGGTATAGGGGGAGTTTGCAGTATCTCGTCACTTGGAAGGGTTTCGGTACCGAGGATAACTCATGTTGTCAGAGCGTTTCACAAGAGGTTTCCTGATAAGCCTGGGCCTAGGGGATCCGTAGGATCCTCATAGAAGAGGGGGTACTGTTACAACTCTCCTGTTAGGTTTTTTCTATTTTGCTGGTCACATGACCTTTTTTGCCTATTTAATCCTGCTCCGCCCTTCTGGCCATGCTGGACTTCATTGTAATTTCTATTCTTAAGCTAGCCAGGTTCTTTGTAACCTTTCTCAGTCAGTTTAGCTAGGTCTTTTGACCTCTATGTTCTATGTTGTTTGTTTGTCTTTTTACTGCTACAATTTCTGCTAGGAGGTGTCCATCTTTCTCCCAGTCCCTAGTTCTTGTAGGGATCCCTCCCTCACATCTATAGGTCTTCGTTCAGACTAGCTGAGGACTTTAGCAGGTCTGATCGCAGGATCAGGTTCCCCATTAAATCGTAGGGATCAAGCTTAGTTCTATTGTAGGGACAGATCTCCTGTCTTTCCTTAGTGCTTGTAGCCGATCATAACAGCATTCACATGACAGGCTGGATCGCAGCCGAAAGCTGCCATTCAGCCTGCCATGCCTCAGACAGTGAGAAGCGCAGGCATGCTTGCGCTCCTCAGTGTCTCGCTGTGACGGCATAAAGATGAGCCGAGGTCATGTCCAATGAACTCAGCTCACCTCATGCACGTCAGCGCTTGAGCAGTAGAATTCTCCCACGCTGGAATATCATTGAGATGACAGGCTGGATTGCAGCAATTCTCCTGCGCTCAGCGCTTGAGCAGGAGAATTCTCCCACGCTGGAATATCATTGAGATGACAGGCTGGATCGCAGCTGAACACTGCCATCCAGCTTGTCATCCTTCAGAGACACTGCAGAGCGCAAGCATGCCTGCGCTCTGCAGTGTATATGAAGGATGGCATGCTGGGTGGCAGCGCTCAGCTGCGATCCAGCCTGTCATCTCAATGCCATCCCAGCATGGGAGAACTCTCCTGCGCTCAGCGCTGAGCGCAGGAGAATTTTCCCTCGCTGTCAGTGACGTGCATGAGGTGAGCTGAGTTCATTGGACATGACCTCGGCTCATCTGGATGCCGTCACAGCCAGACACTGCAGAGCGCAAGCATGGCTGCGCTTCTCAGTGTCTGCAGCAGGGCAAGCTGGATGGCAGCTTTCGGCCTTAGGTACAGCAGGCAGGAACGGGCTGCCCCCAACCCCCAGATGCCTATTTGTACCTGGCTGGAAACAAAAATACAGGGAAGCCCTTTTTTTAATTATTTCATGAATTTCAAAAAAAATACGTGGGGCTTCGCCCTATTTTTGTGTCCAGCCAGGTACATCTAGGTAGCTGGGGGCTGTAATCTGCAGCGCAGGGAGGCGCAAGCTTTCTGCCCACCCCCCCCGCTGCAAATTGCAGTCCGCAGCCACCCCAGAAAATGGCACATTCATAGAAGCGCGATCTTCTGGCGCTGTACCCAACTCATCCAGGGCCCTGGTGCAGTGGCTCACTGAGTAATAAAGGGGTTAGGGCCAGCTTGGCATTATCAGCTGGCCCTAAGCCCGAAATTCATGGGGTCACGCCAATATTAGACATGACCACCATGAATTTCTAGTAAAGCATTTAAAAAAACACAACACCCAGAATAAAGTCCTTTAATTGAAATAAACACACAATTTTTTAATGTTCTAATTTAAACCATACTCACCATCACGCCCATTCCAGCTGAAGCCAATGACTTCTGCAATAAAAGTAAAATAATAAAGCAACCTCATCCTTACCTTTCCATGGTTCCCACGACGGCTCCAGCTCTGCTACATTGACATGACATGCTGGATCGCAGACACTGAGAAGCACAGGCTTGCTTGCACTCTGCAGTGTCTGGCTGTGACGGCATCCAGATGAACCGAGGTCATGTCCAATGAACTCAGCTCACCTCATGCACGTCACTGACAGCGAGGGAAAATTCTCCTGCGCTCAGCGCTTCAGCAGGAGAATTCTCTCACGCTCACTGCAAGCGCAGGAGAATTTTCCCATGCTGTTAGTGACGTGCACGAGGTGAGCTGAGTTCATTGGACATGACCTCAGCTCATCTTTATGCCGTCACAGCGAGACACTGAGGAGCGCAAGCATGCCTGTGCTTCTCAGTGTCTGCGGCATGGCAAGCTGGATGGCAGCTTTCGACTGCGATCCAGCCTGTCATGTGAATGTAGCAGAGCTGGAGCCGTGGAGGGAACCATGGAAAGGTAAGGATGATGTTGGTTTATTATTTTACTTTTATTGCAGAAGACATTGGCTTCTGCTAGAATGGGCGTGATGGTAAGTATGGTTTAATTTAGAACAATAAAGAATTGTGTGTTTATTTCAATTAAATGACTTTATTCTGGGTGCTTGTGTCACTAACAACTTGTGTCTTCCCCTCATGTTTCAAACATGCCGCAATCACACCCATCCTCAAAAGCCCTCCCTTGACCCATCCTCTCTGACTAGCTACCGCCCCTTATCACTTCTCCCCTTTGCCTCAAAAATACTAGAACAACATGTCCACCTTGAACTGTCCTCCCACCTCTCCTCCTGTTCCCTCTTCGACTGCCTGCAATCTCACTTCTGACCGCATCACTCGACTGAAACTGCCCTGACCAAAGTCACCAACGACCTACTAAATGCCGAATCCAAGCGACACTATTCCATCCTCCTCCTTCTGGACCTGTCATCTGCCTTCGACACAGTGGACCATTCCCTCTTACTACAGATTCTCTCATCTCTTGGCATCACGGACTTGGCCCTATCTTGGATCTCCTCATACTTAACAGATAGGACATTCAGCATCTCCCACTCACGCACCACCTCCTCATCTCGCCCCCTATCTGTCGGTGTCCCCCAAGGTTCAGTTCTAGGACCTCTGCTCTTCTCCATCTACACCTTTGGCCTGGGACAGCTCATAAAGTGTCACGGCTTTCAGTATCACCTCTATGCTGATGACACACAGATCTACCTCTCTGGACGTGATATCTCCTCCTTACTAACCAAAATCCCACAATGTCTGTCTGCCATCTCATCCTTCTTCTCTGCCAGATTCCTAAAACTCAACATGGATAAAACAGAGGTCATCATCTTTACACCCTCTCATTCATATCCCCGATCTGACCTATCTATCAACGTCAATGGCTGTTCACTCTCCCCAGTCCCAAAAGCTCGCTGCCTTGGGGTAACCCTGGACTCTAATCTCTCCTTCAAACCACATATCCAAGCCCTTTTCACTTCCTGCCGACTCCAACTCCAAAATATCTCCCGGATCCGTGCATTCCTCAGCAAAGATTATGCAAAAACACTAGTGCATGCCCTCATCATCTCCCGCCTCGACTACTGCAACCTCCTGCCCTGTGGCCTCCCTTCCAACACTCTTGCGCCCCTCCAATCTATCCTAAACTCTGCTGCTCGACTAATCCACCTGTCCCCCCGCTATTCCCTGGCCTCCCCCCTCTGTCAATCCCTTCACTGGCTCCCCATTGCCCAGAGAATCCAGTTCAAAACCCTAACCATGGCATACAAAGCCATCCACAACCTGTCTCCTCCATACATCTGTGACCTAGTCTCCCGGTACTTACCTGCACGCAACCTCCAATTCTCACAAGATCTCCTTCTCTACTCCCCTCTTATCTCCCCTTCCCACAATCGCATACAAGATTTCTCCCGTGCATCCCCCCTACTCTGGAACTCTGTACGCCAACACATACGACTCTCGACTACCATGGAAGCCTTCAAAAGAAATCTGAAGACCTACCTCTTCCAACAAGCCTACAACCTTCAGTAACCACCGCTCCACCACATTACTGCATGACCTCCTCTACCCCCACCTACTGTATCCTCACCCATCCCTTGTAGACTGTGAGCCCTCGCGAGCAGGGTCCTCGCTCCTCCTGTAACAGTCGCTGACTCGTTTTGTTAAGATTATGTAAATGTTTTTGCTATGTATATCCCTTTCACATGTAAAGCGCCATGGAATAAATGGCGCTATAATAATAAATAATAATAGCAGACTCTCTCTTTTCTTATGGGAATTTGTCGTTACTGTGGCCCTGCTCTATGTGTCTTTAAATTCTTATTGGGGTTTTTCCTAAAATTGGTCATCCTTCGTACTAGCTGCATACCCTATAACTTTATAGCAGACTCTCTCCTTTCTAATGGGAATTTGTCGTTACTGTGGCCCTGCTCTATGTGTCTTTAAATTCTTAGTGGGTTTTTCCTAAATTTGGTCAGCCTTTGGACTCACTGCATACCCTTGCATACCCTATAACTGTATAGCAGACTCTTTCCTTTCTAATGGGAGTTTGTCGTTACTGTGGCCCTGCTCTATGTGTCTTTAAATTCTTAGAGGGTTTTTTCTTAAAACTGGTCAGCCTTTGGACACAATGCATGCCCTATAACTGTCTAGCAGACTCTCTCCTTTCTTATGGGAATTTGTCGTTACTGTGGCCCTGCTCTATGTGTCTTTAAATTCTCAATGTGGTTTTTCCAAAAATTGTTCAGCCGTTGGACTCACTGCATACCCTTTAACTGTATAGCACACTCTCTCCTTTCTATTGGGAATTTTTCATTACTGTGGCCCTGCGCTATGTGTCTTTAAATACTTAGTGGGGCTTTTCCTAAAATTATTCAGCCGTTGGACTCACTGCATACCCTATAACTGTATTGCAGACCCTCTCCTTTCTAATGGGAGCATGTCGTACTTTAAACTGTGGCCCTGCTCTGTGTGTCTTTAAAATCTTACTGGGATTTTTCCTAAAATTGGTCAGTCTTTGGACTCACTGCATACCCTATAACTGTACAGCAGACTCTCTCCTTTCTTGTGGGAATTTGTCATTACTGTGGCCCTGTTCTATGTGTCTTTAAATTCTTAGTGGGGTTTTTCCTAAAATATGTCAGACTTTGGACTCACTGCATACCCTATTACTGTATAGCTATTTCCTAACATTGGTCAGCCATTGGACACACTGCATACCCTATAACTGTATAGTAGACTCTCTCCTTTGTAATTGGAATTTGTCGTTACTGTTGCCCTGCTCTATGTGTCTTTAAATTCTTAGTGGGGTTTTTCCTAAAAGTGGTCAGCCGTTGGACTCACTGCATACCCTATAACTGTATAGCAGACTCTCTCCTTTCTAATGGGAATTTGTCGTTACTGTGGCCCTGCTCTGTGTGTCTTTAAATTCTTAGTGGGGCTTTTCTAAAATTGTTCAGCCGTTGGACTCACTGCATACCCTATAACTGTATAGCAGACCCTCTCCTTTTTAATGGGAACATGTCGTACTTGTTACTGTGGACCTGCTCTGTGTGTCTTTAAATTCTCAGTGGGGTTTTTACTATAATTGGTTAGCCTTTGGACTCACTGCATATCCTATAACTGTATAGCAGACTCTCTCTTTTCTAATGGGAATTTGTCATTACTGTGGCCCTGCTCTATGTGTCTTTATATTCTTAGTGTTTTTTTTGCTAAAATAGGTCAGCCGTTGGATTCGCTGCATGTCCTATAACTGTATAGCAGATCTTCTCCTTTCTAATGGGAATATGTCGTACCTTGTTACTGTGGTCCTGCTCCGTGTGTCTATAAATTCTTAGTGGGGTTCTTCCTAAAATTGGTCAGCCGTTGGATTCTCTGCATGCTCTATAATGGTACAACAGACTCTCTCCTTTCTAATTGGAATTTGTCATTTTTGTGGCTCTGCTTTATGTGACTTTAAATTCTTAGTGGGGTTTTTACTAAAATTGGTCAGCCTTTGGACTCACTGCATACCCTATAACTGTATAGCCGACTCTCTCCTTTCTAATGGCAATTTGTCATTACTGTGGTCATTCTCTATGTGTCTTTAAATTCTTAGTTGGGCTTTTCCTAAAATTGTTCAGCCATTTGCCTCACTGCATATGCTATAGCTGTATAGTAGACCCTCTCCTTTCTAATGGGAACATGTCGCACTTGTTACTATGCCCCTGCTCTGTGTGTCTTTAAAATCTTAGTGGGGTTTTTCCTCAAATTGGTCACCCTTTGGACTCACTGCATACCCTATAACTGTATAGCAGACTCTTTCCTTTCTAATGGGAATTTGTCATTACTGTTTCCCTGCTCTATGTGTCTTTAAATACTTAGTGGTATTTTTCCAAAATTTTGGCAGCCCTTGCAGTCACAGCATATGCATTATCACTATAGGAGACCCGCTCCTTTATAATAGGAACAATTTTTTACTGAGACCCTCCTCTATTTCTCTCAAAGGGGTATTGGGTTGCATCCTAATTATTGGCAGCCCTTGCAGTCACTGAATACACAATAACAGTATAGGAGACCCACTTGTTAATAATCAGAACAAAGCAAAGCCGACTGATGGCTCTCTAACAATAGCGAGGGCCGACTGCTGGCCTTTTAAGAATAGTAAGGGACGTCTGATTGCCCTATAAAAATAGGCTTTATGACTTTCAGAGTCCCTCCATCATAAATAAAACAGGATGTGTCTGATGATGTGTCACACACCACATTGCCAGATAAGGTTGTAAAATGTTAAAATTACATTTCCCGGTGAATGCATTTGTCTTGAAAAATAACGTAAAAAAACAAAACAATTGGATCTTTCTTTACTATAAAAAACAGCGTCACCAATTTAACCTCACTGTAATCACATTGTTCAGCTCCAGCACCTCCTCCTCCATCTCCGAAATGACCACATCAGTCACAAGCTGTAGATAACATGCTTAAAGCTTAATTGACAAATCGCCCAGCGCTGCAGATTTGTTGAAAGCTGTAACACCGCAGCCTGATCTGTGGCCCTCACCGCTGAACCAGGCATGGTCGTGTGACAATGGGCGGAATATGGTGACGGAGAAATGACACCCAGAGTAGATATGGTTTCCCACTATGCTAGTCCTTTCACCGAGCTAAATACAACTCTCATCAAAAAAAGCTGTGCACTGGCTACGTACTGTCCCTGGCCACATTCACCTATCCACGTGATTGTGGGTAGGCTATACTTTCCAGTAAGTGCACTGGGGAGGGCACGGGTAATGTTGTGGGACCTGTGCTTGAGGAAGGCGGAGACGAAACCGGGAAAAATAATGGCGGCTGGGGACCGAGTATGGATACCCGGCCGCCGCCGGCAAGAGGTTGTGAAAAGCTTTCACCTCCACGAGCCTAAAAGGCCACATTTCAAGTGAAAGCAGCTTTAGTGTACTTCCAGGGAGAAATGACAGCTGTGTAGATATGGTTTCCTAAGTCCTTTCACCAAGCTAAAGAATATGGTTGTGGTGAAAAACAACTCAGCAAAAAAAGCTGTGGACTCTATCCGTACCGTCCATGGCCACTTTTACCTGTCCATGTGTTTGTGGCTAGGCGGTCCTTCCTAGTAAGTGCACTGAGGAGGGCATGGGTAATATTGTGGGACCCGTGCTTGTGGAAGGCAGACGCGATACGGTGAGAAACAGTGGCAGCTGGGGACCGAGTATGGACCTCCACGAGCCTAAAAGGCCACATTTCAAGTGCAAGAGGCTGTCAAAAAATTGACAGTATAGTATTGCAGCCTGTGGGTGGGTGGGTGGCTGGCTGCATACCTGCGCTTGCATTCCAAGGAATGGGGTATGGACAACTGAACGCTACACTGGGACAAGGACGTGGACGGTGATTGTTGCAAGTCTGCAACGACAGGTGCATGGCAAGAGGCATCTTCACATGTGCCAAGGATCACTTATGATGTGCACACTTTTAGGCAGTGACCTGAGAGTCAGAAATGCTTCGAGAGGTCTTCCCATGCTGTTCCCATGTATTTTCAGCACTGTATGCATGTGTCTGATGATGTGTTACACAACACATGGTGTAACATACCTGGCGGCGTCTTTGCATAGTGGTCCATCTCCCACTGTGCAAGAGCGCGCACTTGATCTCCTGTCCAGAATGTCTCTCTGGCTTCCCTCCATGCTGTCTGTTTGTGTCTGTTTCTGCTGCTTAAGGGCGGCGCCCGATCACTTCCTGCTTTTTGTACCTGCTGTGGGTCACACCCCTTGTGCGTCCTCAGCCTATTGCTGTCTGTCACCTGGTATATAGCCCAGCTGCGGCAATCAATCCCTGCCTGAGCATAGTGTTTAATTCAGTGTGTGCTTGCACTCTGAAGGTGCCAGGTCCCGTTCTTTGTCTCCTGCCTTGCGGTATCAGTTCCCGTGTCTGAACTGAGTCCTGTCTATGTCTCCTGCCTTGCGGTATCAGTTCCCGCGTCTGAACTGAGTCCTGTCTATGTCTCCTGCCTTGCGGTATCAGTTCCAGTGTCTGAACTGAGTCCTGTCTTTGTTTCCTGCCTTGCGGTATCAGTTCCCGTGTCTGAACTGAGTCCTGTCTATGTCTCCTGCCTTCCGGTATCAGTTCCCGTGTCTGAGCTGAGTCCTGTCTATGTCTCCTGCCTTGCGGTATCAGTTCCCATGTCTGAACTGAGTCCTGTCTATGTCTCCTGCCTTGCGGTATCAGTTCCCGTGTCTGAAGTGAGTCCTGTCTATATCTCCTGCCTTACGGTATCAGTTCCCATGTCTGAACTGAGTCCTGTCTGTGTTCTCTTGTCTGCCTATCCTGGAGGCTGTATTTCCAGGCCTGTCTGAACACGCTCCTAGCCTGTTCCTCCCGCTTTCTAGGGGCCGATTACCTAGACCCGTTCCTGTATCTTGTCTGTCCTGTCTGAACACGCTCCTAGCCTGTTCCTCCCGCCTTCTAGGGGCCGATTACCTAGACCTGTTCCTGTATCTTGTCTGTCCTGTCTGAACACGCTCCTTGCCTGTTTGTCCCGCCTCTCTGGGGGCCGTATTCCCAGACCCGCTCCTGTCTCCCGCTGCAGTGTCGGTCTCCTCTGTACACTCAGTTCCAGTCTGAACTCTTTCCTATCCTTTACCTGTTTTGCCTCTATGTCCGTTCCCTTTCTTTTTCTGCAGAGTCTGAACTCGTACCTAACTCCTGCTTGTTGTCTCTGTACTCCCGTTTGTGAGTTTGTGGTCCACTCGCTACTTCACTGCAAGTATCCTGTGGGTATCTGGCTCTGCCTTTCTCTTCCTGTCTGTTCCGTGTGAACAGAGCCCTGTCCCCCCTGCTCTGACTCCTTTGCTCACCGCTCCGGCGGTTCTAACCTGCTCTGACTCCTTTGCTCACCGCTCCGGCGGTTCTAGCCTGCTCCTTCTCCTTTGTTCACCGCTCCGGCGGTACTAGCCTGCTCTGACTCCTTTGCTCACCGCTCCGGCGGTTCTAGCCTGCTCTGACTCCTTTGCTCGCTGCTCCGGCAGCCTTGCTCCGCTCGGACCCTTTTGCTCGCTGCTCCGGCAGTCTTGCTCCGCTCTTATCCTTTTGCTCACTGCTCCGGCAGTCTTGCTCCACTCTTGCTCACCGCTCCAGGTGGCCTCGTCCTGCTTTACTCTTGCTCACTGCTCCGGCAGTCTCCCTCAGCTCTGACCCTTTGTTCACCGCTCCTGGCGGCCTTGTCCTGCTCTACTCTTGCTCACCGCTCCAGGCGGCCTTGTCCTGCCCTGTTCTCGCTCACCTCTCTGGGCGGCCTCACTCTGCTGTGTTTGTCCGCCACATCTGTGGTTCTGTTCCTGAGTCCCAGTGTGTACTGGGTCCTATCCCGCCAGTGTTCCTACCTGCTAGTGCTTCCCTGTCTGCACTCTAGCTGTGCTTGCCTGTACCCCCCTGCCTGCTTACCCGCCTGCCTGCATACCAGTCGTGCCTGCCTATACCCACCAGTCTGTGTGCCAGCCTACCAGTCTGTTCCTGTATTCCCCTGTGTGGGTCAACAGCCGTGTCCGGGGTCTGTCCTGGAGTAGCACCTGGTCCCTCTGCTCGGTTCCTCCTTGGTGCACTGGCGTCGTATGCCGTCGTGCGACCCTGGTCGGATCGGGTGAATACTTAGTTACGCCCCTCCAGGCATTCACTCTCCGGCACGGTCCAGTGGAATCACTACAATCACACGCACACGCCGCTCAGCCCGGGCGTGTGCATTACAGCATGTTCAGGCCATGGTTCCCATTGAGCCCCACGGCCTTCGCTCTCTGAGAAGTTTTCCAGCGAATACATGCATTAAAATAAATAAATATTTTTTTTTTCCCTTTAGCTGAGTTCCAGGCGAATTACGCACCCATCCAGATGGATCTATCAGCTCTCGTTCCTGCGGATCCGCCACGTTACTATGGGGATCCAAGACAGTGTCGTGCATTTGTGGAGCAATGCATGCTACACTTTAAGGCCTACCCTCTCTATTTTCCTTCCGATTGGGCTAAAGTGGCCTTTATGATTGACTACCTAGCGGGTGATGCCTTGAAATGGGTCACCCCCCTATGGGAAGCATGGGATCCTGTCGTCCTTGACCTGCAGGCCTTCCTGGTGGCCTTTCGTATGGTCTTCGAGGACCCTAACCCTGAAGCCCCTGCTGAAGCTTCACTTCCCAATATCCCGGAGCAGCCACGACGGGTAATGTGTGTGGGTAGCGCAATAGTCCTCCAGCCCAATGAGACTACTGCCCACCCAGAATCCTCACAGGGTGACTACGCTTTCCGGAATACTTCTCCCAACCTCAAGAGGCAATCCAGACGTGCTAGACGTAGAGGCAAGCCGTCACGCCAGGGTCTGTCCTCCCTGAGACCTCCTGACCCCAACCTTGAAGTCCCTACTGAAGCTTCATCTCCCTGTATCCCGGAGAAGCCCCAATGGGTAATGTGCGTGGGTAGTGCACCAGTTCTCCTGCCCGAAGAGACTTCTGCCCATCCAGACTCCACACAGGAGAACTTCCTGCACCCGGCATCAGATGCTTCACCCACTTTAACCGGTGTGCATATCCAAGGATGCTCCAAAGCTGTGGTTATCTCAGAGTTTGTGCACCTCTACTACCTGGTGGAGGTCCCCCTGTTGCCTCCTGAATCCTCCGGGATACCACTCGATGACAAATGGAGAGAGACTTCTCTACACCCGGTACTCGATACTTTGTCCGCTTCGTCCTGTGAGCCTGACAATGGGTACCCCAAAGTGGTAGTTACCCCCGAGTCTCTACACCCCTCCGACCAGGCGGAGGACCTCCAGTTGTCTCCTGAACCCTTCGGGGTGCTACCTGGTAGCGAAAGGACAGAGACTCTCCTATACTCTGTACCTGATACCTCACTCTCTTCGTCCAGTGAGTCCAACCTAGTGTACTCCGAAGCAGAGGTTACTCCCGAGTCTCTACACCCCTCCGACCAGGCGGAGGACCTCCAGTTGTCTCCAGAACCCTTCGGGGTGCTACCTGGTAGCGAAAGGACAGAGACTCTCCTATACTCTGTACCTGATACCTCGCTCGCTTCGTCCACTGAGTCCAACCTAGTGTACTCTGAAGCAGAGGTTACCCATGAGTCTCTACACCCCTCTGACCAGGCGGAGGACCTCCAGTTGTCTCCAGAACCCTTCGGGGTGCCACCTGGTGGTGAATGGACAGAGACTTTCCTATATCCTGGATCTGATACCTCGCTTGCTTCGTCCAGTGAGTCCGACCTAGTGTACTCTGAAGCAGAGGTTACCCGTGAGTCTCTACACCCCTCTGACCAGGCGGAGGACCGCCAGTTGTCTCCAGAACCCTTCGGGGTGCCACCTGGTGGTGAATGGACAGAGACTTTCCTATACTCAGTACCCGATACCTCGCCTGCTTCGTCCAGTGAGTCCGACCTAGTGTACTCTGAAGCAGATGTTTTCTCCGAGCCTCTGCACTCTTCTGTCCCGGCGGAGGACCTCCAGTTGTTTCCTGAATCCTCCGGGGTACCACCTGATAACAAAGAGACAGTGACTTTTCCTCATCCTGTACCTGATAACCCGTCTATTTCTTCCTGTGAGTTTGACAAGATGTACCTCGAAGCAGAGATTACCCCCAAGTCTCTGCTCCCCTCCAACCGGGTGGAGGACTTCCAGTTGTCTCCTGTACCCTCTGGGGTGCCACCTGAAAATATGTGGAGAGAGACTTCCTTGTGTGCTGTTCCTGGTACTCCACCCGTTTCGTCTGTTGCTGAGGATGGCTGGATAGGAGGTAGCATCCTAGCTAACCAGATGAGATCAGTTTTTCCTGTGGACAGTGGAAGTGATCTATTCGAAGTGAAGAATTGGCCTTCGAATTCCCTGTGGAAGATTCTGGCAGGCCTGAAGAAGAGGGGGCGTAAGTGGGGGGTACTGTAACATACCTGGCGGCGTCCTTGCATAGTGGTCCATCTCCCACTGTGCAAGAGCGCGCACTTGATCTCCTGTCCAGAATGTCTCTCTGGCTTCCCTCCATGCTGTCTGTTTGTGTCTGTTTCTGCTGCTTAAGGGCGGCGCCCGATCACTTCCTGCTTTTTGTACCTGCTGTGGGTCACACCCCTTGTGCGTCCTCAGCCTATTGCTGTCTGTCACCTGGTATATAGCCCAGCTGCGGCAATCAATCCCTGCCTGAGGATAGTGTTTCATTCAGTGTGTGCTTGCACTCTGAAGGTGCCAGGTCCCGTTCTTTGTCTCCTGCCTTGCGGTATCAGTTCCCGTGTCTGAACTGAGTCCTGTCTATGTCTCCTGCCTTGCGGTATCAGTTCCCGCGTCTGAACTGAGTCCTGTCTATGTCTCCTGCCTTGCGGTATCAGTTCCCGTGTCTGAACTGAGTCCTGTCTTTGTCTCCTGCCTTGCGGTATCAGTTCCCGTGTCTGAACTGAGTCCTGTCTATGTCTCCTGCCTTGCGGTATCAGTTCCCGTGTCTGAGCTGAGTCCTGTCTATGTCTCCTGCCTTGCGGTATCAGTTCCCGTGTCTGAACTGAGTCCTGTCTATGTCTCCTGCCTTGCGGTATCAGTTCCCGTGTCTGAACTGAGTCCTGTCTATATCTCCTGCCTTACGGTATCAGTTCCCATGTCTGAACTGAGTCCTGTCTGTGTTCTCTTGTCTGCCTATCCTGGAGGCTGTATTTCCAGGCCTGTCTGAACACGCTCCTAGCCTGTTCCTCCCGCCTTCTAGGGGCCGATTACCTAGACCCGTTCCTGTATCTTGTCTGTCCTGTCTGAACACGCTCCTAGCCTGTTCCTCCCGCCTTCTAGGGGCCGATTACCTAGACCTGTTCCTGTATCTTGTCTGTCCTGTCTGAACACGCTCCTTGCCTGTTTGTCCTGCCTCTCTGGGGGCAGTATTCCCAGACCCGCTCCTGTCTCCCGCTGCAGTGTCGGTCTCCTCCGTACACTCAGTTCCAGTCTGAACTCTTTCCTATCCTTTACCTGTTTTGCCTCTATGTCCGTTCCCTTCCTTTTTCTGCAGAGTCTGAACTCGCACCTAACTCCTGCTTGTTGTCTCTGTACTCCCGTTTGTGAGTTTGTGGTCCACTCGCTACTTCACTGCAAGTATCCTGTGGGTATCTGGCTCTGCCTTTCTCTTCCTGTCTGTTCCGTGTGAACAGAGCCCTGTCCCCCCTGCTCTGACTCCTTTGCTCACCGCTCCGGCGGTTCTAACCTGCTCTGACTCCTTTGCTCACCGCTCCGGCGGTTCTAGCCTGCTCCTTCTCCTTTGTTCACCGCTCCGGCGGTTCTAGCATGCTCTGACTCCTTTGCTCACCGCTCCGGCGGTTCTAGCCTGCTCTGACTCCTTTGCTCGCTGCTCCGGCAGCCTTGCTCCGCTCGGACCCTTTTGCTTGCTGCTCCGGCAGTCTTGCTCCGCTCTTATCCTTTTGCTCACTGCTCCGGCAGTCTTGCTCCACTCTTGCTCACCGCTCCAGGCGGCCTCGTCCTGCTTTACTCTTGCTCACTGATCCGGCAGTCTCGCTCAGCTCTGACCCTTTGTTCACCGCTCCTGGCGGCCTTGTCCTGCTCTACTCTTGCTCACCGCTCCAGGCGGCCTTGTCCTGCCCTGTTCTCGCTCACCTCTCTGGGCGGCCTCACTCTGCTGTGTTTGTCCGCCACATCTGTGGTTCTGTTCCTGAGTCCCAGTGTGTACTGGGTCCTATCCCGCCAGTATTCCTACCTGCTAGTGCTTCCCTGTCTGCACTCTAGCTGTGCTTGCCTGTACCCCCCTGCCTGCTTACCCGCCTGCCTGCATACCAGTCGTGCCTGCCTATACCCACCAGTCTGTGTGCCAGCCTACCAGTCTGTTCCTGTATTCCCCTGTGTGGGTCAACAGCCGTGTCCGGGGTCTGTCCTGGAGTAGCACCTGGTCCCTCTGCTCGGTTCCTCCTTGGTGCACTGGCGTCGTATGCCGTCGTGCGACCCTGGTCGGATCGGGTGAATACCTAGTTACGCCCCTCCAGGCATTCACTCTCCGGCACGGTCCAGTGGAATCACTACAATCACACGCACACGCCGCTAAGCCCGGGCGTGTGCATTACACATGGCCAGATAAGGTTGTAAAATGTTAAAATGACATTTCTCAGTGAATGCATTTGTCACGGTTGAAAGCAATGCAAAAGTGAAAAAAAAGCATCAAAAACGCTACGTGTAAACATAGCCCAAGGTGTTGAGGAGTATTTTTGTTTATTTATTTTGCCTTATATACAAGTCATTACCCTGGAAAGGATGTTCCTTAATATATTTCCCAGGAAGATTAATTTTGTTTTTGTTTTTGTATGTTTTATTGTGAGTCCGTAAATGTGGCGTAATACTCTGACAACGTTGTAGACAGCAGTGACCTGGGAGTCAGAAATGCTTCCAGGGGTCTTCCCCATGCTGTTCCCATGACATTTGATGACTGTTCTCATCGATTTGGGCAATTTTTAGGCCCACTGCAGACCGCCGGGGGGAGCCGCCTGAAAAATTGAAAAATTCTCGAGTTTCCCATAGACTTACATTGGGCTCGTTGCTCGGGTCGAGCACCCGAGTATTCCAATTTGCTCGACCCGAGCAACGAGTACCTGAACAATTTAGTGCTCTCTCAAAACTAGTCACAGTTCATTGGACAACCAAGGAGTATAGGCGAGAGAGAAACACAAATGCAATCGAGCAGAGTCAGACTAACACTGTCAAAGTTCTGGGACAGTTTTCTCAGACCCTCCAATCGCACAAGGAGGGAAAAGTTGCAGAAGATGCTGAGGGAGTACCTTGTCGACCGTACCAACATCCTTCGTGATTCCTCTGTGCCTTATAATTATTGGGTATACAAGCTGGACACATGGCATGAACTGGCTCTCTAAGCCTTAGAGGTCCTGGCCTGCCCTGCCGCTAGCGTTTTGTGAGAGCGGGTTTTTAGTGCCCCCGGTGGAATTATAACCGATAGGTGCATCCGCCTGTCAACTGAAAATGCTGACGGGATGACTCTTATAAAAATGTACAAGGGTTGGATTTGGCCAGACTTCTTAACAACACCGAATGATAGCAGCGCACCTCTGTCTTCACACCCAGACATGGATATATGCTTCCTGATTTTGTCTATATGATCTTCTCCTCCTCCTTCTCCACATCGTCATCCTCCACCACCATATCACTACCTTATGTTCCATATCAACATATCTACGTTTAATGTAAGGGACATTGGAGTTCCTGCAAATTTTTGGCAGCCGTTGCTTCACTGCATAGGCAAACAGTATGGAAGACACACTTCCTACTAATGGGAGCACTTCTTGCAGGAGGCCCTCCGACCTCTAAGTCTCTTGCAAGGGACATTGGAGCGCCTCCAAATTTTTGGCAGTCATTGTGTCACTGCATAGGCAAACATTATGGGAGACACACTTCCTAATAATGGGAACATTGTTTTCAGGAGGCCCTCCGACCTTAACATCTCTTGCAAGGGGCATTGGAGTTCCTGCAATTTTTTGGCAGCCGTTGCTTCACTGCATAGGCAAACAGTTTGGGAAACACACTTCCTAATAATGGGAACATTTCTTGCAGGAGGCCCTCCGACCTCTAAGTCTCTTGCAAGGGGCATTGGAGTTCCTCCAACTTTTTGGCAGCCATTGCTTCACTGCATACGCAATAACAGTATAGGAGACCCACTCGATAATAATGGGAACAACAAAGCATAGCCGACTGCTGGCAGTTGAAGAATAGTAAGGGCCATCTGGTGGTCCTATAAATAATAGTCTTTGTGACTTTCAGAGTCCCGCCATCATAAATGAAACAGGATGTGTCTGATGTTGTGTCACACACCACATAGCCAGATAAAGTTGTAAAATGTTAAAATGACATTTACCAGTGAATGCATTTGTCTTGGCTGAAAGCAATGCAAAAGTGCAAAAACGCATCAAAAATGCTATGTGTGAACATAGCCCAAGGTGTGGAGGAGCATTTTTGTTTTTGGTTATTTATATGCAAGTCATTACCTTGGAAAGGATGCTCCTTAACATATTTCCCAGGAAAATCCATTTTGGTTTCGTTTTTGTATGTATTATTGTGAGTCCGTAAAAGTGGCGTAATAACTCTGACAACGTTGTTGACAGCAGTGACCTGGGAGTCAGAAATGCTTCCAGGGGTCTTCCTCATGCTGTTCCCATTTCATTTGAGCACTGTTCCCATCTATTTGGGCAATTTTTAGGCCCTCAGCAGACCACCGTGAGGAGCCGCCGGAAAAATGTTCGAGTTTCCCATAGACTTACATTGGGCTTGTAACTCGGTCCGAGCACTCTAGCATTCCAATTTTCTCGACGCGAGCAACGAGTACCCGAGCATTTTAGTGCTCACTCATCACTAATAAAAACTCCCCCTCACTAGCCCTCATTCACCAATTTATTAATAAATTGATCCCACAAAGTAATCTACGTTCATATTCTTGGTCTCTGGTGCATGTGGATAGCTGTAAAACTTCCGCTTTGCACAGATGCTGGCTGATGAATACTCTCATCACCGTCTCCTGCTCTCATTGCTCTCAGGGAGAGAAGGATAGCTGATGACAGCAGTAGTCATCAGCAGGTGCCTAACTGGCGGTAACCTTGTCACCGTCGATCATTACAGTTGGTTCACACGCTGTTCTCTGTGTGACAGCGTGGGGACCTGCAGCGGTCTGTGATACCCAGCGGCTGTGACCGGCAGTGACTTCAGTAAGGTTACCACCGGTCAGAGCTACTGTTTTCCATGCTGTCAAACAGAGTACAGCATGGGAACCACCGGCTGTTTGGGCCCCTTATTCACTTGAATGGGGTTTGGGATCAAGTTCGAGTACTTTGAAGTCCTGAGGCCTTCCGTGGGTGTAACACTACTCAGACAACACAGGGTGAGGGTAAAACAGTGTGGCAATACTTTATTAAACCACAAAGCGGACAATAAACAGATAGAACAGTCCCAGAAGTACCTAAGATGGTGCAAATTACAGTCCTCATCCTTCCGCTGGCCCGCCAAGAAAAGAGTAGCTGTGATTTCGGGGTTTGCATGGCCGACTACCCCCACCAGTGGCACCCCGAGAGCAGTGAAGTCTTGGGCCAGGTGACTCGATTGTCTCAACCTGGATTCTTCAAGACGTCTCTGAGGGTTCAGCAATGGTCAATGGGGCCGATCTGTATTCCTCCTGCTGGGGCCGAAGTCACCTAAGCTGACAAGCTGTAGAATGACACCGAATAGAGGCAGAGAGACCCCTTTTTTATAGATCACAGTTGTCCTTTCAGCCATGATTCACAGGTTAGGGGTCAGGTATCAAGGTGGATGGGGCTCATGACTCATTGTTTGAGCATTTAATCAACTTGCATAGTTTGGTATAATACATAATCAGCATATTATCATAGTATTGCTCCATGACTCTCTCTTGCAAGATTTGCAGACAATATGTTACAGTACATCTCAACTCAAGTGTCAACATTCAGGATTATTCAAAGAATAGTCTGTGTTAATCAACCAAGGAAGAACACAAATGCAAAAGTCAATATGAATATAAAAGCATATATCTCCTGGCTTACTGAATTTGTCTGGCATAATTAAGAAGAAAAGCTGTGTTGTCACAGGTACCATTCCGGTACTCAAAACAAACTTTTTTATAAAGTTCGGCGGAACCCAACTAACCCTCCTTGGGTCTGCCCATCCCTATTTAAGTTTAAAAATTGTAATTGTGTTCACCCACAGAATAAAGTTTCTACTTGTGCAGCACATGAAAGAATAACATTTTAGATATAAAAAAACAGTGGTAAAATAGTTTTTTTTCTTATTTCCTAAGTTGAAGAGCTAGTGAAAGTTATTATGTTAAATGTACACCAAAGTGGTGCCACGGTCAAAAGAAGATGTTAAATGGATGCAATAAAAGCCCTAAAAGCATGATGTCATTGGCCCCCATTAAACACGTGATGGAAGCTCTATTGTCAGTATATTGACAGCTCTCAGTGGAGCTTCATCAAGTGAACATGTAATCCAGACAAGCCACAACATCTGAAAGATTCTGTGGTATAATGGTCCATATAAGGTAACTGTCCTTTTCAGTACAGTTATGTGACTGAAGGTTTCCAGGTAGAAAACATTAAAAATCCTGATTCCCTATAGCATGATTTTACTGCAAGGACTATTGTGAATTATGACTGGCTTTGACAGCTGTATGTCTTTCTTATGGGCTATATGAGGACATATGTTAGTGCTGTGGCTCAAAATATATAACTTATAACCAATAACTAATAATAGTAACTAATGTTTTCCAATGTTTACATAATTTTGGGCTGGATGCCATGCTTTGTCTTCCATTTTGGATGTTCTATCCTTTAATTACTACTGCAAAAACAATCTCAGGCTCATAGCCTACAAACTGTATCATGGATACATGTATCAGGATAAAAACTCAGTAAAGTAAGCTTACCCTCAGCAAACTGGGATCCAACCTTGCACAGATATGCCAGGATTCCAAACATGCAGAGAAAATAGATCCAGCAGTGAAGTAATTTCCAATAAAACATAACTATTATTTCATGTTGCTGTAAAAAGTACCAACAGAACTGGAACCTCTGGTGATGTTTTGGTAATAAAACCTGAGTGCAAACTCCCAAACTCCTCATTACCATTTAATAATGTTGTTATATTAAACAGAGGATTCGCAATGACAGTGGGACAAACAGTCAAAAACATATATGTAAATAATATATATTCACTGCTTTCCAAAGCAAATGAATTAATGTTCAAATCATCAACCGTTAAGACTATAAATCACATTTTATTGAGCAAAACCTCGCAATTATAACAGTATTTTTTTCAAAACTAAAAAAACTCAAAATGCACTGTTCCAAATTATTATGCACAACAAAGTTTCCAAACATTTTATAGTTTGTAAACAACTGAAAATGGTCATTTGTTGAATTTGCAGGAATAAGAGGTCATATTTACTGAAATCAAAAGCTTTTTCAATCAAAAACATCTTAACATCTTAAATTTCTTTGCAGAATGTCACAATAGCCTCCCAGAGCTGCTGTTTTGATGTGAACTGCCTCCCATCCACATAGATCTTTTGCTTGAGGATACTCCAAAGGTTCTCAATAAAGTTATGGTCAGGAGTGGATGGTGGCCACAGCATGAGTTTCTCTCCTTTTATGCCCATAGCTGCCAATGCCTCAGAGATATTCTTTGCAGCATAAGATGGTGCATTGTCATGCATGAAGATGATTTTGTTATGAATGACACGTTTCTTCTTTGTACCATGGAAGAAAGTGGTCAGTCAGAACCTGTAAATCCTTTTCAAGGTAACTTTCACACCATCAGGGACCCCAAAAGGGCCTACCAGCTCTCTCCCCTTGATTCTGGTCCAAAAAATGACTCCGCCACCTCCTTGCTGATATCGCAGCCTTGTTGGGACATGATGGCCATCCACCAACCATCCATTACTTCATCGTCTGAACCATCTAGATTTACATGGTACTCATTAGTAAACAAGACTGTTTTATAATTAGTTTTCATGTATGTCTAGGTCCACTGCAACCATTTCTGCTTGTGAGCACTGTTTAGGGATGGTCAAATAGTAGGTTTATGCACAACTGCAAGCCTCTGGAGGATCCTACAGCTTGAGGTTCGCGGGACTTCAGAGGCACCAGAAGCTTTAAATACCTCTTTGCTGCTTTGTAATGGTATTTTAGCAGCTGGTTTCTTAATCCAATGAATTTGTTCAGCAGAAACCTTCCTCATTATGACTTTATCTGCACAAACCTGTTTGTGCTCTACATCTGCCACAAATCTTTTCACAGTACAATGATCATGCATACGTTTTCATGAAATATATAATATTTCATATCTTTTCCAAGGCATTGAACTATTGGATAATTTTTGGCAGAAGAGAGATCATTTTTCTTTCCCATATTGCTTGAAACCTGTAGCCTGCTTAAAAATGTGGAGAAGCCTTCTTTAGTAGTATTCCTCTAATTGGGTTCACCTGTCAAACTTATTATCACAGGAATTTGAGATTAATTTCAGTAATCCAAAGAGCCCTGAGACACAATACCATCCTTGAATTTATTTGAAAACTAAAAATTAAATCTTCATGACACTTAAATCCAATTTGTACAATAATTTGCAACACAGTGTAGATAGCAATGGATGTTTATTAAGATTATGATATAAAAGAGAAAAACAATATCCATTATATTTCAAATGATAATTTTAACTAATTAGTAATATATATTCATGGTCATATTATGTACAACCTCTAGTAATAAACATCGGATGTTCAAAAAAAGAACTTAAAACTCACCACAGCACTCTCTTCATCCACCACCTGGTCCTCTTCATTCTGCTGTCGCGCACCGCACCTTTGGCCCCTACACTATAAGCCAGGACTTCTGGTCACATTCAGGCGGTAACTCACTGCGTGTCATAAGATAACTCTGTCCTCGCAACCTTATGACACACCTTGAGTGTCGACCTGGACGTGACCATTAGTCCTGGCCTATACCAGTAATTTCATGTCCGTGATACTGTGATCAGGGATACAAAAATATTTGGCCACAGGTAGATCTATTCTTTTCCCTGGTATGTAACTTCAAATCTCAGAGAGAAAAGTTTGGGAATTTAAACTCATGACACCTTCAGAGCTGGAATGAATGTGTCGCATGGATTTATGTCATTCTACATCAGCTAAGGAATGTGCTCCACAGACCTCTGGAGGCATCACAGCCCGGGAACAGACTTTAATCACAGGATAATAAAACTTTCACACTCCTTATCTATGAACTATTCAACAACTGTTTATCCCTCTCCAATAGTAATAGCTCTGCTTTACGTCACTTGTCTCATCTATTGCATTATTTCTTTGTCTTGCTGTGTATATATATATGTGACTCTTCAGATTTTGTGTTATACTATGCCTGATGAAGAGACCTGAGAAGTCTCGAAAGCTTGCAATTTGTTACCATCTTTTCAGTTAGCCATTAAAAGGTATCAACCACTGAGGACCCTCAAATCTAAAAATTTTTCCTTATACTGGGACACTTGAACATTTTTAAACACTTCAGAATTTACCATTTCCAATTTCTGAATTAATTAAACCAAAAATTATATCAGATTTTTACACAAATCTTAAAAGTAGATATAGAGAACCAAATCATACAAATGGGCCAAAAATTTTAGACTTTTTAATTTTTTTAAATATGAAAAATTATCCAATATCAAATGTATGTGAGTGGCAAAAGTATGTGAACCTTTGCTTTCCATATCTGACTGGACCCCATTGGCAGCAATAACTGCAACCAATTTTTTCTGGTAATTATTGATTATTCCTGCATATAGACTTGGAGGAATTTTAGCCTATTGCTCCCTTCAAAACAACTTCATCTCTGTTATGTTGGTTGGTTTTCTACCACAAACTGCTCACTTCAGGTTCTCCCACAACATTTATATTGGATTAAAAGTGAAGACTTTGAGTTGGCCATTGCAAAACATTATCTTTATTCTTCTTTAACTATTCTTTTATAGAAAGACATGTGTTTTGGATAGTTGTCTTGATGCATGACCCACTTACCTTGTGATAAAGCTCATGAACAGATGTCCTGACATTTTCTTACACAATTTGCTATTATAATTAGTGTTGAGCCACCCCCGTAGTGTTCGGGTTCGGTTCGGTTCGTCGAACACCGGGATGTTCGAGGAACTGTTCGTCGAACTGTTCGTCGAACACCTTAGAACACCGTCGAACACCGTTAAAACCAATGGCAGGCAAACAAAAACACATAGAAACACATAGAAAACACCTTCAAAGGTGTCCAAAAGCTGACAAACTGCTCAGAAGACGCTCTCTTTAAAAAAGCCGGCCGGCAATTCAGCAGCGGCATACACCGGTACCCGACAATTTAGACAAGAAGGAATAGAGCATCACACATAGATTAGATAGATAGAAACATGTCACACATATAAGAAGCACAGTGATAGTGTTGCTTACTGTACTTGTCATTTAGTGTAAAGGATTTATTAAAAAAAATAATAGTGTTTTCGTGCACCGTCTCTTTAAAAAAGCCGGCCGGCAATTCAGCAGTGGTACCCGACAATTTATAACAGAAAGAATAGAGCATCACACATAGATAGATATAAACATGCCAATCACATATATAATAAGTACAGTGACAGTGTTGGTTACTGTACTTGTCATTTAGTGTAAAGGATTTATTTAAAAAAATAATAGTGTTTTCATGCACTGTCTCTTTAAAAAAGCCGGCCGGCAATTCAGCCTCGGTACCCGACAATTTAGAACAGAAAGATAGAGCATCACACATAGATTAGATAGATAGAAACATGTCAGTCACATATATAAGAAGTACAGTGATAGTGTTGATCACTGTACTTGTCATTTAGTGTTAAAATAAAGGATTTATTAAAAAAAAAATTGGCGTGGGGTTCTCCGTAATTTTAGTCTCTAGCGGAGGTTAAGCAGACGGCTGGGGCAGATGTTTGAAGCCTGGGAAGGGGGTAATACCCACAGAGCTTCCCAGGCTACTAATATCAGCCCCCAGCTGAATACCTAGCCTTTACTAGCTATTAAAATGGGGACCCCCCCCCAAAAAAATGACGTGGGGTCCCCCCTATTTAAATAGCTAGCAAAGGCTAAGCAGACAGCTGGGGGCTGATATTAATAGCCCAGGAAGGGTGCCATGAATATTGGCCCCCTCCCAGGCTAGAAACACCAGCCGTCAGCTGTCCCAGAAATGGCGCATCCGTAGGATGCGCCAAATCTGGCACTTAGCCTCGCTCTTCCCACTGCCCTGTAGCGGTGGCAGTGGGGTAATAGGGCTGGGGTTGATGTCAGCTTATAAGGCCAGCTGACATCAAGCCCAGGTTAGTAATGGAGAGGCGTCTATAAGACACCCCCATTACTAACCCCATAGTCAAAGTTAAAAGAAAACACAAACACCCAGAATAAAGTCCTTTAATTGAAATAAACACACAATTCTTTATTGTTCTAAATTAAACCATACTTACCATCACGCCCATTCCAGCTGAAGCCAACGATCTCCTGCAATTAAAGTAAAATAATAAACCAACATCATCCTTACCTTTCCATGGTTCCCACGACAGCTTCAGCTCTGCTACATCGAGATGACAGGCTGGACCGCAGCAGAACGCTGCCATCCAGCCTGTGATCCCGCAGACACTGAGAAACGCAGGCATGCTTGCGCTCCTCAGTGTCTGGCTGTGACGGCATAAAGATGAGCCGAGGTCATGTCCAATGAGCTCGGCTCACCTCATGCACGTCAGTGACAGCGTGGGAGAATTCTCACGGTGAAGCGCTGTGTGCAGGAGAATTTTCCCACGCTGTCAGTGACGTGCATGAGGCTGATATTTAAATTTGGCGCACAAATCGGTGATTGGTCGCGGGCAGTGTCCGCGACCAATCAGCACAGTAGTGTTTAACTTTGGTGGCAAGATCAGTGATTGGTCGCGGTCAAGACGGCGACCAATCACCGATTTGTGCGGCACATTTAAATAGCGGCCGCGACCAATTGGTTGTCAGCGCCGCTCCCCGGTCCTCCCTTCACGCCCTAGCCGCATGGATGTCAGCGGCGCTGCCTGTGCGGATACTTCCGCTGCGAGAACCAGGGACATGAGCGGGCGCTCGGAGCAGAAGTATCCCGACCCGCAGCGCCGCTCCCCGGTCCTCCCTTCACACCCTAGCCGCTGATGTCCCCACAGTATCCGCATGGTGTTACAAAGGTCCGGACATTTGTGTTAAAAATCGCTGATTGGTCGCTGGCGCTGCCCGCGACCAATCACCGATTTGGGCGCCAAATTTAAATATCGGCCGCGACCAATCACCCATCTTGGCTCCACATTTAAACACCGCTGTACTGATTGGTCGCGGACGCTATTTAAATGTGGCGCCAAAATCGGTGATTGGTCGCGCCCAGCGTCGGCGACCAATCAGCACAGCGGTGTTTAAATGTGGAGCCAAGATCGGTGATTGGTTGTGGCCGATATTTAAATTTGGCGCCCAAATCGGTGATTGGTCGCGGGCAGCGCCAGCGACCAATCAGCGATTTTTAACACAAATATCTGGATCTTTGTAACACCATGCGGATACTGTGGGGAGATCAGCGGCTAGGGTGTCAAGGGAGGACCGGGGAGCTGAGCTGTGGGTCGGGATTAGAGATGAGCGTTGTTCTACTCGAACTGTTCGCCAATCTCAAATTCGAGCTGTTTTGGGTGGTGTTCGAGCCGTTCGGCGAACACGAACAATTTGAGAAAAATTCGGCTGTTCGAGGTTATGTTCGATAACTGTTCGTGCACCAAAATCATAACTGGATTTTTTCTCAGTAATGATAAAAATTAATGTTAATACACAGTTTGAGTGTACAGCGGGGTGGGGGGAGGGGCAGGGGATGGATCTCTGCAGGAACAATGAAGATCTCCATTTTTTTTTCTCTTTCCCGCATTTACAGTGGGGAGGTGCAATCTGTCAGCCTATCAGCAGCGCACACACGGAGCGAAGTGCTTTTTTTCACACAAGCAAGGGCATGTGTCATTGGCAGTGTATGTCACATGTCCTTGCCCTATAAGACCAAGCCATTTTCCCCGTCGCCACCATTTTCTCACTGCTGCAGCTGCGTGTTAGACGGCACCGCTGTTGCTGTGTGCGCTATACCTTGTTAATTTCAAGCCAATTTTCGCACAAATATACAGATAGCTTGGGAGTAGGGAATAGTTGTGATTGCAGTCCTTTTAAGGACTAGGTTACAGCATTTCCTACGACTTTTATCAGGGAGGTCTGTGCTCTTAAATAGATAGGTTGTGGGAGTAAAGACTAATTGTAATTGGAGTCCTTTTCAGGACTAGGTTACATGAGTTCCTATCAGTTTTTGCCAGGCAGGTCTGTGCCAGTGCTGTGCAAGTTTTTTTCACAGCATTTGGCTGAATCTAGCAAAGCTAATCCTTTTTGGCCTATTGCAGAGTGTGTTAGTCAGTGGAGTAGCCTATCTGTGTTGCAAGATATACCACCTGTGTATAGAATACCAATTTTTTTACTGCACCTAGTGAAGTAAAATCTTTTGGGCATAGCATCATTCTATTAGTCCATCTATACTGACCTACATCAGGTTGCAAATTAAAACTAATTTTTATCTGCATCTACAGTACCTCTGAAAAAATATTTGGGCTTCTAGCAGTGTGTGGGACTTGTTCTATTAGTCCATCTATACTGACCTCCATCAGGTTGCAAACTGAATATATTTTTTTCTGCATCTACCTCTGAAAAAATATTGGGCTTCTAGCTGTGTGTGGGTCTTGTTCTATTAATCCATCTATACTGACCTCCATCAGGTTGCAAACTGAATATAATTTTTTTCTGCATCTAGCTCTGAAAAAATATTTGACCTTCTAGTAGTGTGTCGGACTTTCTCTATTAGTCCATCTATACTGACCTCCATCAGGTTGCAAATTAAAACTAATTTTTATCTGCATCTACAGTACCTCTGAAAAAATATTTGGGCTTCTAGCTGTGTGTGGGACTTGTTGTATTAGTCCATCTATACTGACCTCCATCAGGTTGCAAACTGAATATATTTTTTTCTGCATCTACCTCTGAAAAAATATTTGGCCTTCTAGTAGTGTGTCGGACTTTCTCTATTAGTCCATCTATACTGACCTCCATCAGGTTGCAAATTAAAAATAATTTTTATCTGCATCTACAGTACCTCTGAAAAAATATTTGGGCTTCTAGCTGTGTGCGGGACTTGTTGTATTAGTCCATCTATACTGACCTCCATCAGGTTGCAAACTGAATATATTTTTTTCTGCATCTACCTCTGAAAAAATATTTGGCCTTCTAGTAGTGTGTCGGACTTTCTCTATTAGTCCATCTATACTGACCTCCATCAGGTTGCAAATTAAAACTAATTTTTATCTGCATCTACAGTACCTCTGAAAAAATATTTGGGCTTCTAGCAGTGTGTGGGACTTGTTCTATTAGTCCATCTATACTGACCTCCATCAGGTTGCAAACTGAATATATTTTTTTCTGCATCTACCTCTGAAAAAATATTTGGCCTTCTAGTAGTGTGTCGGACTTTCTCTATTAGTCCATCTATACTGACCTCCATCAGGTTGCAAATTAAAACTAATTTTTATCTGCATCTACAGTACCTCTGAAAAAATATTTGGGCTTCTAGCAGTGTGTGGGACTTGTTCTATTAGTCCATCTATACTGACCTCCATCAGGTTGCAAACTGAATATATTTTTTTCTGCATCTACCTCTGAAAAAATATTGGGCTTCTAGCTGTGTGTGGGTCTTGTTCTATTAATCCATCTATACTGACCTCCATCAGGTTGCAAACTGAATATATTTTTTTCTGCATCTACCTCTGAAAAAATATTTGGCCTTCTAGTAGTGTGTCGGACTTTCTCTATTAGTCCATCTATACTGACCTCCATCAGGTTGCAAATTAAAACTAATTTTTATCTGCATCTACAGTACCTCTGAAAAAATATTTGGGCTTCTAGCAGTGTGTGGGACTTGTTCTATTAGTCCATCTATACTGACCTCCATCAGGTTGCAAACTGAATATAGTTTTTTCTGCATCTACCTCTGAAAAAATATTGTGCTTCTAGCTGTGTGTGGGTCTTGTTCTATTAATCCATCTATACTGACCTCCATCAGGTTGCAAACTGAATATATTTTTTTCTGCATCTACCTCTGAAAAAATATTTGGCCTTCTAGTAGTGTGTCGGACTTTCTCTATTAGTCCATCTATACTGACCTCCATCAGGTTGCAAATTAAAACTAATTTTTATCTGCATCTACAGTACCTCTGAAAAAATATTTGGGCTTCTAGCAGTGTGTGGGACTTGTTCTATTAGTCCATCTATACTGACCTCCATCAGGTTGCAAACTGAATATAGTTTTTTCTGCATCTACCTCTGAAAAAATATTGGGCTTCTAGCTGTGTGTGGGTCTTGTTCTATTAATCCATCTATACTGACCTCCATCAGGTTGCAAACTGAATATATTTTTTTCTGCATCTACCTCTGAAAAAATATTTGGCCTTCTAGTAGTGTGTCGGACTTTCTCTATTAGTCCATCTATACTGACCTCCATCAGGTTGCAAATTAAAACTAATTTTTATCTGCATCTACAGTACCTCTGAAAAAATATTTGGGCTTCTAGCAGTGTGTGGGACTTGTTCTATTAGTCCATCTATACTGACCTCCATCAGGTTGCAAACTGAATATAGTTTTTTCTGCATCTACCTCTGAAAAAATATTGGGCTTCTAGTTGTGTGTGGGTCTTGTTCTATTAATCCATCTATACTGACCTCCATCAGGTTGCAAACTGAATATATTTTTTTCTGCATCTACCTCTGAAAAAATATTTGGCCTTCTAGTAGTGTGTCGGACTTTCTCTATTAGTCCATCTATACTGACCTCCATCAGGTTGCAAACTGAATATAATTTTTTTCTGCATCTAGCTCTGAAAAAATATTTGGCCTTCTAGTAGTGTGTCGGACTTTCTCTATTAGTCCATCTATACTGACCTCCATCAGGTTGCAACTTAAAACTAATTTTTATCTGCATCTACAGTACCTCTGAAAAAATATTTGGGCTTCTAGCTGTGTGTGGGACTTGTTGTATTAGTCCATCTATACTGACCTCCATCAGGTTGCAAACTGAATATATTTTTTTCTGCATCTACCTCTGAAAAAATATTTGGCCTTCTAGTAGTGTGTCGGACTTTCTCTATTAGTCCATCTATACTGACCTCCATCAGGTTGCAAATTAAAAATAATTTTTATCTGCATCTACAGTACCTCTGAAAAAATATTTGGGCTTCTAGCTGTGTGCGGGACTTGTTGTATTAGTCCATCTATACTGACCTCCATCAGGTTGCAAACTGAATATATTTTTTTCTGCATCTACCTCTGAAAAAATATTTGGCCTTCTAGTAGTGTGTCGGACTTTCTCTATTAGTCCATCTATACTGACCTCCATCAGGTTTCAAATTCAAAATAATTTTTTTCTGCATCTAACCCAGCCAATTGTTTTGGCCTAATACCACAGTTTGGCCACTCAGCTCTGCTCGGTTACCATCCATTGTTTTTTTGTGCAAACAACTCCAGAGTTGTGAATTAGTTAACCACCAAAATGAGTGGAAAAAGGCCTGCTGCTGGTGGAAAGGGGAATAGGCGTGTTGGGAAGGGGAAAAAAGGTTGTGTCCGTGGGGTAGGTGTTAAAGCAACAGTAACATCTGCAGAAGAAAGACCATCTTCCAGCCAAACTAAAATGTCTACTTCTTTTAGCGGACAATGTGATAAGATCCCTTTCTTACGGCCACGCCAATCGCTACAAATTCCAGATGAGGCACAAAAACAGCAGGTGCTTCAACGGATATCAAGTGCTCCTTTAAGTGGGCTCTCCTCCACATCAACTTCAACATCACAAATACTCCAGTCCTCAAAGGTGTCACCCAAATCGCACTTGCTTCCTCACAGCTCCCAAATCTCCAGCTGCCCATCTGAGTATGAGGTAGAACAGATGGTTGAGTCTGCAGAGCTGTTTACTCATACTATAGCCTGGGAATCAGAGGTCGACTCCAGCGCTTCTGTGAATCCAGACGAGGAAATGATCTGCACTGATGCCCAGAATCTTTATGAGTCGGATCCGGGACCAGACGCAGAAGGTTCTGACCATAATGTAGACCCTCATTCCCAAACTGTAACTCCTGTTGGTGGAGACAATGAGGAAGATGATGATAAGACTCAAATACCTGATTGGAGCGACAACTTTAGTTTTTTGTCAGGGCAGGAACAGGTTGGCTCTGAGGACGACGGGTGTGATAACGCACAGGGTGATGATGATGAGGTCGGAGATCCCACTTACTGTCAACCCACAGTCAGCCAAGAGATGAGGTCAGCAGAGGAGGTGGAGGAAGATGCTAGTGACGACGAGGTCAGGTTGCGCCTTCCTGGACAGAGACGTAGTACTGGAAGCACGTCAACAACTGCATCCTCAAACACAACTCTGCCTCTCACCACAAGTCGTGGTGGCTCTTCAGGTCGCATGGGTGCTAAGCCTTGCATAGCCTGGGCATTTTTTCAGATCGATAAAGATGACCCAACTCGTGTTATCTGTAACATTTGTCAGCAAAAGCTAAGTAGAGGCCAAAAAATACATAGTTTGAGTACTTCATGCATGAACCGGCACATGGACATGAAGCATAAGTTGCAGTGGGAAGCTCAGTGTGCTACAATGCGGCCTAGCCGGCCGGGCCAACCACCGTCTGCCATATATTGTGCATCCGCGGCCTCTTCATCCTCTGTGACTGGGGGGACAGCAGTCACACCTGTTTTGGGGCGCAGACCTGCCACCTCTTTACCTGCAACAGCCAGTGTGATTGGCAGGTCATCATTTTCTTTGGAGGTGGTAACACCAGCTGGTGTTGAGCGCTGTCCGACATCGATAGCACCACCTTTGGATGAAGGCAACCTAACATGTCCGCCTGCTTCTTCCTCACAGACCGGCAGTTTGCCGGGTACACCCTTATCAACCCCGTCTAAGCACAATAGCCAGCCCTCGGTCCCTCAGATGTGGACAAGTAAAAGACCATTTCCTCCTAGCCATGAGAAAGCTAAGAGGTTGAATTTCACCATCTGCAAGTTCTTGGCTACAGAAATGCTGCCTTTCCGCCTGGTGGACACAGAGGATTTTCGAGACCTTATGTCCGTCGCAGTGCCCCAGTACCAGATGCCCAGTCGGCACTACTTCTCAAAGAAAGGTGTGCCTGCGCTCCACCAGCATGTCGCACACAACATCACCGCTTCTTTGAGAAACTCTGTGTGTGACAGGGTGCATTTCACCACAGACACTTGGACGAGTAGGCATGGACAGGGGCGTTACATGTCGCTGACTGGGCACTGGGTAACTATGGTGACAGCAGGACAAGGGGCTGCTGTCCAAGTCTTGCCGTCCCCACGAGTTGTGCGTCAATCCTCTTTATGTCAAAGTTCCTCCACTGCTTCTGCCTCCTCAACCTCCTCTCGGTCTTCCACCTGCACCCAAAGCCTGTCTGGTCATGCCACAAGCTTTCTAACTGCGCAGAAGGGATCCTGCACACCTCCTTACTATGCTGGCAGTAGGGCTCAACGTCATCAGGCGGTTTTTACATTGACATGTCTGGGAAATGTGAGTCACACAGCTGAGGAGTTGTGGTCAGCTCTGGAGAACCAATTTCATGAATGGTTGTCTCCACTGGACCTGAAACCAGGGAAGGCCGTGTGCGACAATGCTGCAAACCTGGGTGCGGCCCTTCGCCGGGGCAATGTCACACACGTGCCTTGTATGGCTCACGTGTTGAACCTGGTTGTCCAGCAATTTTTAGCCCACTATCCCAGACTAGATGGCCTTCTGCAGAGGGCACGGTCGCTGTGTGCTCACTTCCGCCGTTCGCATCCCGCAGCTCAGCGACTTACATCTCTACAGAAGTCGTTGGGCCTGCCACTTCACCGGCTAAAATGCGATGTGCCTACCCGGTGGAATTCAACTCTGCACATGTTGCAGCGACTGTGGCAGCACCGACAAGCCCTGGTGCAATACGTTCTGACGTATAGCCTGGGCCAACGAGATTCAGAGGTGGGGCAAATCACGCTGGAGGAGTGGTCTCAGATCAGGGACCTATGCACCCTTCTGCACAGTTTTGAAATGGCGACGAAGATGTTTAGTGCTGACGATGCCATTATCAGCATGACTATTCCGGTGATTTACATGCTGGAGCACATGCTAAACAGAATTCGGAGTCAGGTGGTGGCACAAGAGGAGGTGGAGGAAGTAGAGGAGGAGGAGTTGTATGCGGAAGGGCTAACATCTGCAAGGTCCAGAAGGTCGGCAGCACCAAGGCGGCAGGCATGTGAGGGTGGGGGAGATGGTTTTACCAGGGCGCATGGTAGCAGCCAAACTAGTGAGGAAGGTGCAGGAGCCCAGGAAGAAGTGGAGGACGAACTGATGGAAGACTCATCAGATGAGGGAGACCTTGATCACATTTCTGTTGTGCGAGGTTGGGGGGAGAGGACAGAGGAAGGAAGCATGATTGTTACCTCGCCACCAACACAACAGGGACTTGGTGCTCCTGGATGCGCAACACACATGAGTGCCTTCTTGCTGCACTACCTGCAACATGACCCTCGAATTGTGAGAATTAGAAATAATCCTGACTACTGGGTTGCCACACTGTTAGATCCCCGGTACAAAAGTAAATTTGCAGAAATTATTCCTGCCATAGAAAGTGATGCACGCATGCAGGAGTATCAGCAGAGACTGTTGCAGAATCTTACATGTGCTTTTCCACAAAATACCAGTGGTGCACGTAGTGAATCTCACAGTTCCAACTTGCCAACCGTGGGACCATCAAGTGTTCAGCACTCAAACCGTAACAGAACCACAGTATCTGCTGGTAACATCAATTTTGCGGAATCATTTCACCACTTTTTTAGCCCATCCTTTGCAAGGCCACAGGAGACAAGAAGTCTGACACATAGTCAACGCCTAGAGACGATGGTACAGGAGTATCTCCAAGTAAACATTGAAGCCACGACTGTGTCACTGGACCCTTGCTCTTTTTGGGCTTCCAATCTGGATAAATGGCCGGAGCTAGCCACTTACGCCTTGGAGATCTTGTCATGCCCCGCAGCCAGCGTTCTGTCTGAACGTGTGTTCAGCGCTGCTGGTGGTGTGCTGACAGATAAGCGCACGCGGCTCTCCACTGATAATGTAGACAGACTCACGTTCATAAAGATGAACAAATCATGGATCCGAAACGACTTTTCTACCCCTGTGTCATCCTGGGGAGAGTAAAAGCTTGATGATTGGTTAAAATCACCCTACCAAACGTTTTAAGCTTTCAAATTACTAATCATGTTTATCTGTATCTTGACTGGAAAATAATTTGGGCTTTGTAGCAGTGTGCAGCACTGATCCTATTAGGCCATCTATAATAAGCTCCACCAGATTTAAAATTAAAAATAATTTTTAGCTGCATCTAGCCCGGAAAATAATTTTGGGGCTCCGAGATGCGCAAGACACATAAGTGCCTTCTTGCTGCACTACCTGCAGCATGACCCTCATATTGTCAGAATTCGAAGTAATCATGACTACTGGGTTGCCACACTCTTAGATCCCCCAAACTTTTCAATCAACCTTTTCATTTTAATAAAGACCAAAAAAATGGTCATTTTTGAAATTATAAGCATTAGCAGGTTGTTAGAAACTGAAATCAAACAGTTTTCAACTCAAAACTTTATTCTAGGTGATGTTACATTTTCACATAGGACCCCTTGTTCGAAAGGAGCTTCTGAACTCTCTCGTCCATTGAATTTGTCAGGTTTTGGATGGTTTCTGCTTCAATTGTTTTGCATGAGGACAGAATACCCTCCCAGAGCTGTTGCTTAGATGTGAACTGCCTCCCGCCATCATAGACACTCCTTTTAATGATGCTCCAAAGGTTCTGAATGGGGTAGAGGTCAGGGGAGCATGGGGGTCACACCATAAGTTTGTCCCCTTTTATGCCCATATCAGCCAGAGATGCAGATGTTTTATGTGCAGCATGAGATGGTGCATTATCATGCAGAAAAATGATCTTGCTGTGAAATACACGGTTCTTCTTCTTGAACCATGGCAGGAAGTGCTGTTTGAGAAAATCCACATACATTATGGAGTTCATCTTTAGCGCCTTCAGGGATCCTAAAGGGGCCGACAATCTCTCTCCCCATGATTCCAGCCCAAAACATTACTCCACCTCCTCCTTGTTGGCGCTGTAGCCGTGTTTGCGTGGGGTGTCCATCAACCAGCCATCCTCCACTCCATCCATCTGGACCATCGAGCGCTGCACGGCACTCATCCGTGAACAAAACAGTTTTGAAATCAGTCTTCATGTAATGTTTGGCCCACTGGAGCCGTTTCTGCTTGTGTGAAGTGGATAGAGGAGGTCGACAGGATGGCGTATGCACAGCTGCAAACCTCTGATGGACCCTGCATCTTGTTGTTCGGGGGACGTTGGAGGCACAAGCAGCTTCAAAAACTTGTCTGCTGCTATGACAAGGCTTTTTTGCCGCTGCTCTTTCAACCTGACGTAATTGCCTGTAGGAAAGAGTCCTCAATTTGCCCTTATCAGCACGCACACGTGTGTACTGTGAATCAGCTACATACTTCTTGATTGCCAAGACACTTCATCCTGATCATCGCACAATGTTGATTGTAGTCATGCCTTGACCTAAACACTCCACAATTTGTTGCTTCTCAGCAGCCGACACATCCTTTTTCTTTCCCATTTTGGCAGAAAATGTAGGCTGCTTAATAATGTGAGAGAGCCTTCTTAAGTAGTCTTGCCTTTCATTGGACACACCTGCCAAACTAATTAGCACAGGTGTCTGCAATTGCTTACAGTGATATAAAGAGCCCTGACACACATCACCATCAATGAGTTTAACTGACAAACAAACAAATTCTTCCCTTATCACTCCTAAACACTTTTTGCATAATAATTTGGAACGCGGCGTACATGTGCTTTTCCACAAAACACCAGCAGTTCACGTAGTGAATCTTACAGTTCTAACTTGCCAACCGTGGTCTGTATGGAATTGTTCAATAAAGGGCCCAAAATTAAGATAACATAGATGGGAGAGGTCTCTATGAATAGGAATTCCTAAGTATTTGATACCCTGTGAGGGCCAGGCAAAGGGAAAGTTGGACTGGATGGAATCCTATATGGATTTGGGGAGGGAGACATCGAGGGCCTCAGACTTCGCTGCATTGATTTTAAAATTTTACCATGTAACAAAGTGATCTATTTCAGCCATAACAGCATGGATGGATATATGTGATTGAGTGATATATACTAGGACATCATCAGCAAATAGAGAGCACTTGTACTCGGTGCCTCCCACCTCAATCCACCTAATATTGGGGTTATGGCGAATTGATGAGAGCAGGTGCTCCATCACTAGGATGTATAAGAGAGGGGACAGAGGACATCCCTGCCTTGTCCCATTGGTGATTGTGAAAGGTGATGAAAATGTTCTGACGAACCCCCTGGGCCTTGGGACACCCGGAGCCGGACCCTTTTTGGTGGATGCTGGTGGTTGTAGTCTTCGTGGCGGCGACCCGGTTCCGTGGCTCAGGGCGGTCAAACCAGTGGCGGAACTATTTATGTGGTTTTGATGTTTAAATGTCCGACTACGCCACCCATGGATTGCGGTCAGAGTGAACCGCCGCTACAGGGCAGACCGCTGAGGCTGGTGTTGTGGGTGCAGCAGAGCGTAGCATAACTCCCCACGGGAGGAGTATAGCCTCAGGGCAGTGTATGCGGAGGATGGGGGTGATGTTGCAGGGCAGCAGCAGTAACGACACGGAGTCAGTGATGCAGTCCAGGGCCTTTACTCACAGTTCTTATTATCCAGACCACGTCTGCAGGTAACGGCTGCCCACGTCGTACTGTGCTCACCAGGTGAGGGGCTCAGACAACTCCCAGATAACTTTGGAGCACTTCACAGGACCCCCTTTGTGTGTCCTTTGTCTAGCCTTTCTTACCAACACTTCTGTCCGGCTGCCTCGGGCCTCCTCTTGGTAAACTTGGCGCCAGTTTCCCTGACCCTATGTGGTGCCTTCCTAGCGGGTGTAGCGAGGGGCTGCGCCACATAAAATGTCAGAGCCTCCGGTTTCTAGCTGAGGGTCGTTTCCTGCCTCCACTAGTTCGGGGACCGGTCTCCCCCTTTGGCCTGACCCCTCCACGCAGGTGGATTCGGGCGTGCGGTGGCGACTCGCCCGTCCGCACCCCTGGGATCCCTTCATTCCTCGTTCCTGGAGCCTTCTCCGCTCCTCTTCCTTCCTTCTCCCTCTTCCAGGCCTGGGCCTCTGTTACTAGGCCCGCCTCCGGAGCAGAGCTCATGCAGAGCCCCTGCTCCCTTCCACTTCTGCTCAGACTTCTCTGCACTGAACTAAGATGGTGCCCACCTTTTATACTTCCTTCTCAATGCACCCAGGAACTGCTTCCTCCCTGCTCCTGCACTACAGGGTTCCCCTTCCTCAGTGTTCCCTCCCCCCACTCCAGCCAGGGACAGGGACTGTCATGCCCATCTCAGGGGCATATTGGTCGCCCTGCCCCACGGCAATGTGGTGTAATGCATGCAGGTGTCGGGTCCTGATCCACACTCCATCCTTACCTGAGAGTGAGATATCACACCTCTGGGTGAGGTGCAATACATCTGTAGCAAACGAGCCCTCAGGGTGCTACAGTTCCATTTATCTTCAGCCTAGGTGACGTATTGCGATACAGGGCCGTGATTTTGGCTATGAAAGGGTCCCCTAGACCCCTACCCCAAGCTTTTTAAGAGAATCATATATGGCGTGCCAGGAGACTCTATGGAATGCTTTCTCAGCATCCAACGAGAGTATCTAATTACAAATTTTTAACTGCATCTAGCCCAGGAAATACTTTGTGCCTAGTAGCAGTGTCTGCTAGTCAGCGGATTATCCCGGCTGTTAAGCAAGCTACACCACCTGTAGTTTAGACACTTAATTTTTTCAAAGGAAATGCTTCGGGACCTTGGAATACTCAGTGAAGAGCATCAGGAGGCACCCCAAGGCATAGGGGCTGGGACTGGCAGTAGGATGCCTTGTGGTGGACAGCCGAGCTCGATCCTTATAAAAGCTTTTTAACTGCAGCAGCTTTAGTGGACGCTACTGGAGCTGGAATTACGCGGCTGCTGGCATGAGACTTGCCCTCCAATAGATCCTTGTAAATGGATTTAAAGTGTATTCATTCAAATTAGAGAGACAATTTAAATTAAAAAGCTTAGAGCTGCCTCCACCACAGGGGGGCTCGCTCGACCCACCAGCGGACAGGCACCAGTATTGGGAGAGGGGGGCTGGCCATCAGGGTTCACCGCGGCTCTGGCACAAACCCGGCGACACGGAGGTGGCACGGGCAGGAGCGGACTGGCCGTGTCGGCTTCTCACTTTTTGGATTTTAGAAGGGCATGACATGCCTATATCTGTGTCTCCCCCTCCTTTTACTCCTCCACCTCTTTTATTTTCGCATGACTATATGTACTTGTCACTTTTCCATGTGTTAGTTGTGTCTTCTGAGCAGTTTGTCAGCTTTTGGACACCTTTGAAGGTGTTTTCTATGTGTTTCTATGTGTTTTTGTTTGCCTGCCATTGGTTTTAACGGTGTTCGAAGGTGTTCGACGAACAGTTCGACGAACAGTTCGGCGAACACACGGGTGTTCGACGAACCGAACCGAACTCGAACACTACGGGGGTGGCTCAACACTAGTCGGGATACATCTGCAGCGAGCAGTCGCTCATCTCCCGGCTTCTCGCAGCGGAAGTATCCGACCAGGCAGCGGCGCTCCCCGGTCCTCACCAATACGATTCGCTGATTGGTCGCGCTCTCTGCACGCGACCAATCAGTGATCTTGGCGCTAAAGTTAAACACCGCTCTGCTGATTGGTCGCGGAAACTGCCCGCGACCAATCACCGATTTGGGCGCCACATTTAAATAGCGGCCGCGACCAATCAGTGAGATTGGCGCCAAATTTAAACAACGCTCTGCTGATTGGTCGCGGACTCCAGCCGCGACCAATCAGCGAGATTGGCGCCAAATTTAAACCCCGCTCTGCTAATTGGTCGCGGATGCCGGCCGCGACTAATCAGCATTATTGGCGCCAAATTTAAACACCGCTCTGCTGATTGATCGCGGTCGCCGTCCGCAACCAATCAGCAGTATTGGCGCCAAATTTAAACCCTGCTCGGCTGATTGGTTACGGTTGCCGGCCGCAACCAATCAGCAGTATTGGCGCCAAATTTAAACCCCGCTCTGCTGATGGGTCACGGTTGCCGGCCGCGACCAATCAGCGATTTTGGCGCCAAATTGAAACACCGCTCTGCTGATTGGTCGCGGCCGGCGATTGCGACCAATCAGCATTATTGGCGCCAAATTTAAACCCCGCTCTGCTGATTGGTCGCGACCGCCGGCCGCGACTAATCAATATTGTTGCCGCCAAATTTAAACACCGCCCTGCTGAATGGTCGCGGTCGTGACCAATCACCGTTATTGGCGCCAAATTTAAACACCGCTTTGCTGATTGGTCGCAACCGCAACCAATCAGCATTATTGGCGCAAAATTTAAATTTAAACACCGCTTTGCTGATTGGTCGTGACCGCGACCAATCAGCATTATTGGCGCAAAATTTAAACCCCGCTCTGCTGATTAGTCGCAACCGCCGGCCGTGACCAATCAGCGATATAGTCGCCAAATTTCAACACCGCTTTGCTGATTGGTCGCGGTTGCTGGCCGCGACCAGTCAGTGATTTTGGCGCCAAATTTAAACACCTCTCTGCTGATTGCGCTGGGTCTGCCGCATACATATTCTAGAATACCCGATGCGTTAGAATTGGGCCACCATCTAGTTTCATGAAATAATTTTAAAAAAAATTGACGTGGGGCTTCGCACTATATTTGTGTCCAGCCAGGTACAGCAGGCAGGAACGGGCTGCCCCCAACCACCAGCTGCCTATTTGTACCTGGTTGGACACAACAAATTCTCCTGCACTCAGCGCTACAGCGTGAGAATTCTCCCACGCTGTCAGTGACGTGCATGAGGTGAACTGAGATCATTGGACATGAATGAGCTCACCTCATGCACGAACACTGACAGCGTGGGAGAATTCTCCCACGCTGTCAGTGACGTGCATGAGGTGAGCTGAGTTCATTGGACATGAACTCGTCTCATCTTTATGCCGTCACAGCGAGACACTGAGGAGCGCAAGCATGCCTGCGCTTCTCAGTGTCCGCGGCATGGCAAGCTGGATGGCAGCATTCTGCTGCGGTCCAGCCTGTCATCTCGATGTAGCAGAGCTGAAGCTGTCGTGGGAACCATGGAAAGGTAAGGATGATGTTGCTTTATTATATTACTTTTATTGCAGGAGATCGTTGGCTTCAGCTGGAATGGGCGTGGTGGTAAGTATGGTTTAATTTAGAACAATAAAGGAATGTGTCTTTATTTCAATTAAAGGAGTTTATTCTGGGTGTTTGTGTTTTCTTTTAACTTTGACTATGGGATTAGTAATGGGGGTGTCTTATAGACGCCTCTCCATTACTAACCTGGGCTTGATGTCAGCTGGCATTATAAGCTGACATCAACCCCAACCCTATTACCCCACTGCCACCGCACCAGGGCAGCGGGAAGAGCGAGGCTAAGTGCCAGAATTAGCGCATCCTATGGATGCGCCAGTTCTGGGGCGGCTGACGGCTGGTGTTTCTAGCCTGGGAGGGGGCCAATATTCATGGCACCCTTCCTGGGCTATTAATATCAGCCCCCAGCTGTCTGCCTAGCCTTTGCTAGCTATCAAAATAGGGGGGACCCCACGTCATTTTTTGGGGGGGGTCCCCCATTTTAATAGCTAGTAAAGGCTAGGTATTCAGCTGGGGGCTGATATTAGTAGCCTGGGAAGCTCCATGGGTATTACCCCCTTCCCAGGCTTCAAACATCTGACCCAGCCGTCTGCTTAACCTCCGCTAGAGCCTAAAATTATGGGGACCCCCACGCCAATTTTTTTTTAAATAAATCCTTTATTTTAACACTAAATGACAAGTACAGTAAGCAACACTGTCACTGTACTTCATATATATGTGACTGACATGTTTCTATCTATCTAATCTATTTGTGATTCTCTATTCCTTCTATTCTAAATTGTCGGGTACCGCTGCTGAATTGCCGGCCGGCTTTTTTAAAGAGACAATGCATGAAAACACTATTATTTTTTTTAATAAATCCTTTACACTAAATGACAAGAACAGTAAGCAACACTGTCACTGTACTTCATATATATGTGACTGACATGTTTCTATCTATCTAATCTATGTGTGATTCTCTATTCCTTCTATTCTAAATTGTCGGGTACCACTGCTGAATTGCCGGCCGGCATTTTTAAAGAGACAGTGCATGAAAACACTATTATTTTTTTTAATAAATCCTTTACACTAAATGACAAGTACAGTAAGCAACACTGTCACTGTACTTCATATATGTGACTGACATGTTTCTATCTATCTAATCTATGTGTGATTCTCTATTCTTTCTATTCTAAATTGTCGGGTACCGCTGCTGAATTGCCGGCCGGCTTTTTTAAAGAGACGGTGCATGAAAACACTCTTATTTTTTTTTGATAAATCCTTTACACTAAATGACAAGTACAGTAAGCAACACTGTCACTGTACTTCGTATATATGTGGCTGACTTGTTTCTATCTATCTAATCTATGTGTGATGCTCTATTCTTTCTGTTCTAAATTGTCGGGTACAGGTCTATGCCGCTGCTGAATTGCCGCTTTTAATGTTTCACTGTTGGCACTGTTCCCATCGATTTGGGCAATCACTGTAATGCCACAACCACCATGGCTGTGGCATTACAGTGAGTGGCAGGCAATCCCTGCATGATTTGTGCTCAAAATAGCGCCAGACATGCAGGACACGCTTTTGGTGCACGAACAGTTATCGAACATAACCTCGAACAGCCGAATTTTTTGCAAATCGTTCGGGTTCGTCGAACAACTCGAACACCGCCCAAAACAGCTCGAATTTGAGATTGGCGAACAGTTCTAGTCGAACACCTTCTCATCTCTAATTATAATTCAGAATGCATTGTTCCATCAATGACGGAAATCCGTTTTTGGCCCAGATGCAGCAAAACAGGCCCAAATCATGATACTACCACTACTGTTTTTAACGGATAGTATGCTATTTTTATACTATAATGCAGTGTTTTTCTTTCTACAAACAGAACGCTTCTCATTTAAACCAAAAATGCACTATTTTGGTCTCATTCATCCACAAAACATTGTTCCAATAGCTTTCTGACTTGCCTAAGTAATTTTTAGCAAACTGCAGAAGGGCAGGGATGTTGATTTTAGATAGCAGTTGCTTTCTTCTTGCAATCCTGTCATGCATACTATTACTGTTAAGTACACAGCTGATGGTGGAATCATTAACAATAGCTAATGTGAAAGGCCTTAAGTTGCTTATAGGGTGCCTTGGGCCCCTTTGTGACCTTAGTCACTATTATACACTTTGCTCTTGTAGTGCTCTTTGTTGGTCAATCCTTCCTTGGGCGTATAATGGTGATCTTGAATTTCCTCTTTGTACACAATCTGTCTGACTGGAGATTGGGAGTCCAAACTCTCTAGAGATGGTTTTCTAACTTTTTCCATTCTGATGAGTATCAACAACTCTTTTTTTGAAGTGCTAAGAAATATACTTTATTTGTGCCATGTTACACTTCAACAAATGTGTTGTGAGGATCAGATATTGATAGATCACAGTTCTTTAAAATAGGTCACCCACTCACACCCGATTGTCATCCAATTAATTGAAAAATACAGACTTATTTCATCTTCAAATTATTTGCTAATACTAAACGTTCACATACTATTGCCTCTCACAAATGTGATGTTTGAACATTTTGCTCATTAAAAAAAAATAAAAGACTAATATGTTTGGCTAGTTTGGTTCTCTTTGTATACTTTTAGAACGTGTGAAAATATAATGTAGATTTAGACAAAATGTAAACAGAAATATGGTGAATTCTGATGGGTTCACAAACTTTCAAGCACCACTGTATGTAAAAGTAGGAATCTTTTTAATGCAAAGACACCTTGGTATAATCCATTTTTCAATATAGACTTTCAAAAACTTTGAGCCTCAAAATTGCTTTATAGAAGTATTTAACTCTTGAGATTCCAGAGCTTTTGATTATTCAGTTTCAAACAAATTATCTGCCTAGTAAGGCGTCCTTTGCAATCCCCAATATATTTTTAAGCTATTTTTCCTGCTCCAATATTAATATAAGCTCCATGTTAACCATTGTATTTAAATTATATTAATAACTATTTAAAAGCAATGGTAGGCATAAGACATAAAATTCAGCATAACGTAAAAATACGGTAATGTCAGGTCACTACCAGAAAACTGTAATAATCATAAAAAATATCCATTAGCTCATTGTTTGCTATGTATTCTACACATATCTTTTACATATATCCTTTTAACTATGTATTCCATCCTATAATGAATACATGCAAATCATGTATTCATTATAGAAGGGTATGGGAGAATCTGGAATTTTGACAAAAGTTATATAACCAAAACATGTTGGTCTGACCAGGGGCTTCTATTCTGTTACTTTTTACTGCAACATGAAAAACGTGATATTTTATAGGAAATTCCTTCATTGCTGGATGTTCTATTTTCTCTGTAACTCAACAGAGGTACAACCAATCATTGCCACATTGTAGGGATTAATAATATAGCAGGACTTCTACTACTCCCTGCACTCTCTGTACTCCCTGCTCACACTGGGATGTCAATCATGTCGCTCTGTGTGTTAAACTAGTACACTGTTAGAATAAGTGACAGTTGTATCTTTGTTAAAGGGAATTTGTCACTAGATTTTTAGACCCTAAACTAACATTTAACCCTAAACTATGTAAAGCATCTATAATATTGATATTGACTATACCATTGAATTAAAATCGATTTCTCCGCTTTCATAAATCCATCGGTGAATGTTTACACAAATGGGCTTGAAAGTGAAGGCATGGGGCTTGTCCTGCACTTACAGTTCGTCGGCCTCTCTCCCTCTTTCTCCTCCTGCAGTTGGCCTCCTTTCAGTGACTGACAGGTCACTATTCTTTGTGACCTGCTCACCCGCCCGTAATTTTGCACAGTTGCCATCATTCATCCATAGTACAGCTCTTGTATCATCATCAGGATTTTGGCATGCCCCCCCAGGCGGGGAAGCAGATCACAGAGAAGAGTGACATGTCAGTTACTAAAAGGAGACTGGCAGCAGGAGGAGTAAATGGGAGAGAGCTGTAAGTGCAAGCCAAACCACCTGTAATTCTGAACTGCTTTACATAAATATTTGATGGATTTCGAGAAAATGGCGAATAAGCCTCCTTACCTTGACGTGCCAGCGCTGGTGTGTCACTCTCCATAAGGAGAAACGCTACCCCTTAGACCTCAATCCAGAGCCTCTCACCTAGCCAAATCAGTTCAGACACTTTGCACTGATGAGGGCCAACAACCTGAAACACCGTGTCTGCAAATTGAGATTCTGATTTGGATTTTATCCTAAGTCATATGGCACGACTCGTTAAAGGGTAATTGTGACTTGTAGGATTGCTACTTCCAATAGGTGGCGCTATAGAGTACAAGTCCTCTTTTTCTCTGAAGAGGCAATTTGCATAGAAAAGGTGAAACAAACTTAGAATACAAAGGTAGAGCAATATTCAACATTTCAGATGCTTTCATAGATGATGTTAGTTTATGGTCTAAAAATCTGGTAATAAAGTCCCTTTAAACTTACTACAGCATTACTTATTGACAATACAGAACTCCAGTAGAGTGCATCCTCTGCCTGTGTAGAATTATTGTGTGTATATGTGCCTAAATGCAGAGTTGCTCTTGTATATAAAGCTGCTGCTGCAGAGCTGTGTGTGTAATGTTTACATGTTCCATAGAAATGCAAACAGGAACTTATTGTTAACTATTACTTCTGTATTTTATCTTAGGATTTGAAAATTAGTGGTATTTGCGCCTCCATTTATTTATTCCACTAGGAAAGTTTTAATTAATTCGTAGGCAATGTTTTTCCTATTTTCTGATTTGTAAACCTGCGGTATGTCTCATAGTAAAGGTATAGTCTGAAAAATGCTGTATATATCACCATGAAAAAAAACAGATAAATATGTCACTCACCATACTGCATTAATGACCTCTGTCTTATTTTGCCACTATGCTCTGTGCTGCTCTAGTCATCATCAGGACAGGATGACATATTGGGTTGGGGAGCATTTAAAATTTGCTGTCTCTTCAAATAAGCCCATCATATAAAATGGAACATGTCATAAAAATTACTGCCATCTATTCACAAATTATAGAAAATTGCACCAGTCACAGAAGGCTAACATGACCCTTGGCACAACTGTAAAACTTCCCCATAATACCTTGCATAAAACATATCACATGAACTTAGGCAGGGAATGTATTTTAGGGTTATTTTTGTATCGTGAGAGTACATTATAGCTCCCAGTTCAGCAATAGGGATAGGGACAGCAAACCATAAAATATTGGACAAAAATTCCAGACAATAATTTGTTGTATAAATGCAGCACTGTAGAAAATTAGAACAGTAGTCTGAGATTAAGGAATGATTCAATTGATATGCAGTGGAGAAAGATAGGAGAGGTGTCAGCAGCAATGGTAGACCCCATGTGATAAGGTACAGCTGGCATCTGTCCTGCTGCATTTGAATTATAATGAAGCTGAGGCAGGGAATGCAGCAGCGTTTAAGAGTGATTTTGGATAGCAAGAGGACGTCATAGCCCACAGCTCAGCAATAGAGACAGGAAGAGAATCCCTAAAATAAAGAATATGCAAATTGCCTCTTCAGAGAAAAAGAGGACTTGTACTCTGTAGCGCCACCTATTGGAAGCAGCAATCCTACAAGTCACAATTAACCCTTTAACGAGTCGTGCAATATGACTTAAGATAAAAGCCAAATCAGAATCTCAATTTGCAGACACAGTGTTTCGGGCTGTTGGCCCTCTTCAGTGCAAAGTATGACAACTGATTTGGCTGGGTGAGAGAATCTGGACTGAGGTCTAAGGGGTAACGTTTCTCCTGATCGCTCTCCATGGCATCTCTGTCTCGTCTGTCACATGTGCTCAGTGTGAACTTGCTTTCATCTGTGAAGAGCACAGGGCACCAGTGGCGACTTTGCCAATCCTGGTGTTCTGTGGCAAATGCCAAGCATCCTGCACGGTGTTGGGCTGTGAGCACAACCCCCATCTGTGGACGTCGGACCCTCATACCACCCTCATGGAGTAGGTTTCTAACCGTTTGTGCAGACACATGCACATATGTGGCCTGCGGGAGGTCATTTTGCAGGGCTCTGGCAGTGCTCCTCCTGTTCCTCCTTGCACAAAGGTGGAGGTAGCGGTCCTGTTGCTGGGTTGTTGCCCTCCTACAGCCCCCTCCACTTCTCCTGGTGTACTGGCCTGTCTCCTGATAGCGCCTCCAGCCTCTGGACACTACTCTGACAGACACAGCAAACCTTCTTGCCACAGCTCACATTGATGTGCCATCCTGGATGAGCTGCACTACCTGAGCAACTTCTGTGGATTGTAGAGTCCGTCTCATGCTACCACGAGTGTGAAAGCACAACCAACACTCAAAAGTGACAAACATCAGCCAGAAAGCATTGGTACTGAGATGTGGTCTGTGGTCCCCACCTGCAGAACCATTCCTTTGTTAAGGGTGTCTTGATAATTGCCAATAATTTCCATCTATTGTCTATTGTCTATTCCATTTGCACAACAGCATGTAAAATTGGTTGTCAATCAGTGTTGCTTCCTAAATGGACGGTTTGATTTCACAGATGTTTGATTCACTTGGAGTTATATTGTGTTGTTTAAGTGCTCCCTTAATTTTTTGAGCAGTGTATATATATATATGGTTTTCACTTCACAGGTGTGCCCTATCAGGTTTAATAAGTGGGATTTCTTGCCTTATAAATGGGGCTGGGTCCATCAGTTGTGTTGTGCAGAGGTCTGGTGGATACACAGCTGATAGTCCTACTGAATAGACTGTTACAATTTGTATTATGGCAAGAAAAAAGCAGCTAAGTAAAGAAAAACGAGTGGCCATCATTACTTTAAGAAATGAAGGTCAGTCAGTACGAAAAATTGGGAAAACTTTGAAAGTGTCCCCAAGTGCAGTATCAAAAACCATCAAACGCTACAAAGAAACTGGCTCACATGAGGACCGCCCCAGGAAAGGAAGACCAAGAGTCACCTCTGCTTCTGAGGATAAGTTTATCCGAGTCACCAGCCTCAGAAATCGCAGGTTAACAGCAGCTCAGATTAGAGACCAGGTCAATGCCACACAGAGTTCTAGCAGCAGACACATCTCTTCAACAACTGTTAACCCTAGAACGCAAACCTGGGGCCTCGCAGGCCCGCCCTGTTAATTGTTTTCTATTTTCTGCAAGATTACTTTAGTTAGAATTTTGAAACTCTAGGTATTACTCAGGTATATAGTTGTTTGTCATTTTTGTTTGAGTTATTCCATGTTATTTGGACACGGGCCTAAAAGGCCTCAGGTATGTGAAAAAGTCGATTTTTATGGTCATGCGTTCTAGGGTTAAGAGGAGACTTTGTGCAGCAGGCCTTCATGGTAAAATAGCTGCTATGAAACCACTGCTAAGGACAGGCAACAAGCAGAAGAGACTTGTTTGGGCTAAAGAACACAAGGAATGGACATTAGACCAGTGGAAATCTGTGCTTTGGTCTGATGAGTCCAAATTTGTGATCTTTGGTTCCAATCACTGTGTCTTTGTGCGACGCAGAAAAGGTGAACGGATGGACTCTACATGCCTGGTTCCCACCGTGAAGCATGGAGGAGGAGGTGTGATTGTGTGGGGGTGCTTTGCTGGTGACACTGTTGGGGATTTATTCAAAAATTGAAGGCATACTGAACCAGCATGGCTACCAAAGCATCTTGCAGCTGCATGCTATTCCATCCGGTTTGCGTTGAGTTGGACCATCATTTATTTTTCAACAGGACAATGACTCCAAACACACCTCCAGGCTGTGTTAGGGCTATTTGACCAAGAAGGAGAGTGATGGGGTGCTACGCCAGATGACCTGGCCTCCACAGTCACCAGACATGAACCCAATCGAGATGGTTTGGGGTGAGCTGGACCGCAGAGTGAAGGCAAAAGGGCCAACAAGTGCTAAGCATCTCTGGGAACTCCTTCAAGATTGTTGGAAGACCATTTCCGGTGACTACCTCTTGAAGCTCATCAAGAGAATGCCAAGAGTGTGCAAAGCAGTCATCAAAGCAAAAGGTGGCTACTTTGAAGAACCTAGAATATAAGACATATTTTCAGTTGTTTCACACTTTTTTGTTAAGTATATAATTCCACATGTGTTAATTCATAGTTTTGATGCCTTCAGTGTGAATGTACAACTTTCAAAGTCATGAAAATACAGAAAAATCTTTAAATTAGAAGGTTTGTCCAAACTTTTGGTCTGTACTGTATATATATATATATATATTTATATATATTGAGACATTTCAAATTTGACCAACATTTTGATGTTTGCAGCACTATTTACATATATGATCAAGATTCTATAGTGGAGCTCCGCTATGTCTGCTTTTTTTTTTTATTAATGATTAATATTTTCTTGTGTACAATCAGAAACCCCCCCTTTAATAATTTAAGAAAGCAGTCCAAGATATTTTTTCCTCTGTAATTAAAATATGTTAGTAAGATTCCATATTCATTATGAGTCTACCTGAAATGATTGCCTATGCCACAAAGTTATAAATAAATAAATAAGTAAAGCAGCAAGTACGTCATGTCACTACAGCAACATTAAACAGAGTAAATACTGCCTCTGATTGCAGCTTCTTTCATTTCAAAGGATAATTAGTATCTTGCTGTGACATAACATAGGTATGTGGGAGCTTCCAGAAAGATACAGCAAATGTTTTCCAACCTTTATAGTGTCTATAAAGAGCATTTAAAGTTCAAACTACAAACTTCAACTTGTACTTCGTGTTAGAATTATCATCCTGTTTGTAAGACTTTAGGACTGAGCAGGGTAGTCTATTACTTTTATAATGGAGACCTATCACTAGGATCGATCGTTAATATTAGACCAGTGGTAGTCCAACACAACACCTGGCACCCAGTACGGATGGGGACAGTGTATGGAGCAGAACACCACAGTGCTACATACTATGTAATGGCAGCTGCAGGTAAAAGTAGGAGATGATCTGCAGTACTCGGCAGTATTCACTAAACAATGTACGCTGTGCTGTTTCGCTCTGTGGACTGTATTTATTCAGCTACTGGCGGAGGTGATAACAGCTCATCACAGAGGTACTGAGTGCTGGTTCTCACCAATCTTATAGGGATAGGTCATAGCTATAAAAGTATTGGACAACCCCATAAAACTCCCTCATCCTATTCAACTATGGGGCAGTGCTCATCTGTGATTTTTTTCTCATACCAATTCAGCATGAGAAAAAATTTGCAGCGCAAACTGGAGAGCACGCACCCATTCAAGTCTATGGGTGCATGGAAAACATCGGATTTCACTGAAATTAAATCTTGGTGCAATCCAATTTCCACAACTCACAGAATGGAGAAGATGGAGAAATTTTGCTTTCTCGGTTCTCTCATCCAAGAGGGTTGGATCACACTACGCTGACACTCTGAGCCAATTCGGATAAGAGTTGGATCGGAGTACAATTACCATATTCGATCTGATTCTCTCGCATGAGAGAATCTACGCTCATGTGACTCTGGCCTAAAAGTAAAAACAGGATGTATACAGCCATGCAAATCTTACTCTCTTGGACTACTGAGATCCCTCTTATAAAAATGACATCAATAGATAGGGCATGTTCATATGGAGTTCTTTTAACATGGATTTAGGTGTAGAAAAATGCAAGTAAAAAACTTTCATTTAACGTTTCCTTACATAAATATCAGAAACTAAATGGAAGTTTAACCCTAAACATATAAATAGTATTATTTCAACTCATTGTATTGGCAAAATACAAAGAAAAGCTAATAAAAATATGTCAAGTCAGTTTTTAAGTTCAAGCCCTGTTGTGACTCAGTATCCAGTAAGAGGATAAACTCAGCGAGGAGAATCAATGCCTTCTGAGACTTTATTCACTAAAAGCTGAAAATGAACACAGCCTTATGCTACATGCAGTACTCCCTGTGAGATGAAGTTAATCCATCGGACTAAAGAGCAAAAATATAGATTAAAGATTTTATGTCTTATGTTGGCCCATAACTATATAAACACTTGAATTAAAATATAATAAAATCATAATCACTAAACAAAATGTGAATGCTGTCAAATGGTTGGGAGAAACAAATGTATACATGTTTCTCAAATATATTTTGTTGCATCGTTGTGGAACAGGATTCTTGATTTCAGTGAAAGAAGCATATTCACTATAATGAGTGGATAAGCATCCTTATAAGGCTGGTTTTACATATATCCATTGCATTAAACTCAGCTTTTATGAGCCTGGTATAGATGAATGGATCAAAACTGATGACATAACAAATAAAAAACTGCATTAGCTGCCATCAGGCTATTTCTCTATTTCCTCCCAGCCAGATCCAAATGTTAAAGGGACATTATATTCTAATCTGCAGGTATCCTGTTAGGGTATGTGCACTCGATCAATAATCGCTGCGGATTGCACGTAGTGCACTTGCACTGCGTGCAATCCGCAGCGGCCAGATGTTACAGCATATTGGATGGGATTTGTAGAATTCCCATGCCCACTGTGCGTCTCCGTGCACCTGAGAAAAGATTCAGTATAATCTGTGTTTTCAAAATTTAAACCTCTGCTCTTTCTGAGATCTTTGATCCAGTGGGCAGTCCTATCAGTGACTGATAACTACATGTGTATGCACATTTATACAAAGAAATCTGTCAGTCACTGATAGGACCGCCCAATGGTCAAAAATCCCAGCAATAGCGGTGGATTAAATTATTAAAACACAGATAATACTTAATCTTTACTCATAAAATAACAGTATATACTGTAATAATAATAATAATCTTTTATTTTTATAGCGCCGAGCATATTTCGCAGCACTCTACAATTTTAGGGGGGCTTGAACAGACAAACAGACATTACAGAATAAGCATAACTCAGATATTAAAAGGAGTGAGGGCCCTGCTCGCAAGCTTACAGTCTATGAGGAAATAGGGGGGACAGAAAAGGTAAAATTTACAAATATTGTATAATACAGCCATAATGCGCTAAACAGGGTAAGTACATAACACTACATGAACTGTTCACCAGCCAGTAAGGGTACAGTACAGACAGAGGCTAATCAGTGCATGGATGGTATGAACATGATTTTGAAGAAAATTTTGGTATGTGCCAAACTGGGACAGTTAGATAAGTGTGTTAAGGCGATAGGCCAGTCTAAAGAAATGGGTTTTTAGGGCACGCTTAAAGCTGTGGGTATTGGGGATTATTCAAATTGTTCTGGGTAGTGCATTCCAAAGAATTGGCGCAGCACGCATGAAATCCTGGAGACGGGAGTTGGAGGTTCGGATTATGGAGGATTTTAGTATTAAGTCATTAGCAGAACTGAAGGCACGGGAAGGGTGGTAGACAGAGATGAGGGAGGAGATGTATAGTGGTGCTTAATCTTGGAGAGCTTTGTGGGTAAGAGTGATAAGTTTATATTGAACTTTGTATTAGATGGGCAACCAGTGCAATCCATAGCACAGGGAAGAGACATCAATATAGAGGTTGGCGAGGAATATGATCCTGGCTGCTGCGTTCAGGACGGATTGGAGAGGGGAGAGTTTAGTAAGAGGGAGACCGATTAGTAGAGAGTTGCAGTAGTCCAGATGAGAATGAATAAGAGCCACAGTAAGAGTTTTTACCGAGTCAAAGGTAAGAAAAGTTCTGATTCTTTGAGGTGTAGATGACACGAGCGAGCGAGTGATCTGATGTGAGGAGTGAAGGAAAGATCTGAATCAAATAAGACCCCAAGACAGCTGGCGGGACGCTGGGGAGTAATGGTGGAGCCACAAACAGGAATGGAAATATCGGGGACAGGTAGGTTAGTGGAGGGAGGAAATATGAGTAGTTCGGTTTTAGACAGATTCAATTTTAGGGGAATTGGATGTTTCGCCCCCAGCAGTTCGCCCCCAGCAGTTCACCCCCAGCAGTTCGCCCCCAGCAATTCGCCCCCAGCAATTTGTCCCCGGGTACACTTCGCCCCTGCACATTTTGTCCCCAGCATTTAACCCCCAGGATGTTTTGCCCCCGCACATTTCACCCCCGCACATATCGCCTCCAGTTCGCCCTGGTCCGGGGGCAAAACATGCGGGGGCTAAATGTGTGGAGGCGAATCTTCCTGGGGGCGAAATGATAGGGGCGAAATGTGCAGGGGCAAAATGTACCTGGGGGCGAACTGATGGGGGCGAACTGCTGGGGGCAAATTGCTGGGGGCGAACTGCTTTGGGCAAAACTTCCTATAACCCAATTTAAGATAGAGGGAGGACATAGTGTTAGAGACAGCGGAAAACAGTCACTGGTATTTTGTAGTAATGCAGGGGTGATGTCCGGAGAAGAGGTGTATAATTGGGTATTATCAGCATAGAGATGATACTGAAAACTAAATCTGCTGATTGTTTGTCCAATAGGAGCAGTGTAAAGGAGAAAAGAAGGGGGCCTAGGACTGATCCTTGAGGAACCCCCGACAATGAGGGGAAGGGGGGAGGTAGGAGGAGAACCAGGATAGAACAGTGTCCTTGAGGCCAATAGAGTGGAGCATAGTGAGGAGAGCTGCTGATCCACTGTGTCGAATGCTGCAGAGAGATCTAGGAGAATCAGCAGGGAGTAGCAACCATTAGATTTGGCTGTTAGTAGATCAGTAGAGACTTTACTGTGTGCAGTTTCAGTAGAATGTAAAGAGCGGAAACCAGATTGTAAAGGGTCAAGGAGAGAGTTATTTGAGAGAAAGCGGATGACACTAGAGTAGATCAAGCGTTCCAGGAGTTTAGAGATAAAGGGAAGATTCGAAACAGGTCTGTAGTTAGCCACACAGCTCTGGTCGAGGGATGGTTTTTTAAGTAATGGATGTATTCTGGCGTGTTTAAAAGAGGAGGGAAAAATACCAGATGAGAGGGAAAGGTTGAATATTTTAGTTAGATGAGTGGTGACAGCTGGAGAAAGGGACTTAAGAAGATGTGAGGGAATAGGGTCACTGGTGTAGGTGGTAGGGCAAGAGGAAGCAAGGAGCCTGGTCACTTCTTCTTTTGTGACTGGTTCGAAGTCAGAAAGTGAGCAAGATGCAATGTGGGAGGGAGGAACATGCATAACATTTGGGGATTGGGAGAAAACTTCCTGTCGGTTATGGTCAATTTTGTTCCTTGAAATAATTGGCTAGATCATACTGTATCAATCTACTCAGCTTCCCCTGCTCTATAGCACGCTGCTTGTAGATTGGACTGCTTTTTATGGTGACAGGTTCTCTTTAAATGAAATGTTGCTATCTGGACCTCAGAATGGCAGCTGCACATATCCTTTGCAAAAACTATTGCATCGGACAGATGAAATTGCAATTGCAAACAATGGGATCAGTTCCTCCAACAGTTTCCATCTTGTGTTGTAGTTGAAAGTTGGATGGAAACTACAATGCAGCAGCAGCAATATGTGAGACCAACTTAATATACTAAAAAAACTCTCTATGAGTAGGAAATAGAAATAACACATACTTGGAGTCTATGGTTTAGAAGAAACCTATGGGCCAGGCAAGTTTGACTCTGAAACGTAATGGCGCTTCAGAGAAAGACATAGTTTAATAGGCGCTATGTACCGCCGATAGACTAGTTAAACAGGCGGGTCCCCAGCGGCTTCTCCTCCCCCACTGCCCTGGAGTGACAGGTGTCTAAATATATAAGCCCAACTAAACAGAGACCTGTCAATCCAGTGCAGCTGGCGGAGAAGAGTCACCAGGGAACCACCTGTCCGATTAGTCTATAGAGCGGACTCTGTCACTGGATGCTATTAAAGATTGTTGTTCTCTGAAATGTGGCAGCATTTTAGAGTCAAATTTACCTGGCTAACTACATACAGGCAGTGCCTCATACATGCTGCTCACAGATTGCACAGCATGTATCTGCTGTCAGGTTCTCTGTAAATAATAATCAAAATATTCCTCTCAATACTATATGTTAAATGGAATATGTCAGCAGGTTTTTACTATGAGATCTGATAGCAGCATGAGGTATGGCCTGAGACCCTAATTCTAGCAAAGTATTACTTAGTTTACTGGGTTATATCAAGAAAGAAAAAAGAGGTCCAAGACTAAATAAGGTGTCACTGAAACAAAACACTGTAAATGAAAAACCTGCCTGTAAAGAAACCATTCCTGAAGGGAATAGATAGGCAACGTAACTACTCAAAATGGTATTAAAAAGTGATAGTTTTATTAATTACATATAGAATGAACATAACATACAAAAATATAAAAAGTAGGTGCCTCTCGTGTGAGGGAACATCAAATCCTGATAGACAAATTGGTAAATATTACATGAAATTTATTTTTTGAATATACATATTTTTACCTGTATGGGGTTTCGCCAGCATATACAAGCACTCAGTCTGTCAGGAAAAGTACATTGGGGCAGAGGGACGCCTAACAGACAGAGTGCTTGTATATGCTGGTGAAAGTCCCTATACAGGTAAAAATATGGCTGATTACATGCTTCAGTTCTCTACTACATTGTTATTTATCATTGTTTTTTGCACCTTATACTACTAATAGCTGCTACAAAGCACTGACACTTTTTTGATCATTTGCTGTGTACTTTAATAGGTTTTGCTATGGTAAGGCATACATATTTTTAAGCATACTACTTGCACTTACTCAGCAATTTTACTATATCCATTTATGTGCATGGGGACATTTTGTTGTATCTGTACCACTATAATGGTGGCATTTAAAATTAATTTGTATGTCTATTCAAAAAATATATTTCATGTAATTTTTACCAATTTGTATGTCAGGATTTGATGTTTCCTCACACGAAAGGCACCCTAATTTTTATATTTTTGCATGTTATGTTCATTCTATATGTAATTAATAAAACTATCACTTTTTAATACTATTTTGAGTTGTCACATTGCCTATCTCTTCCCTTCAGGAAGGGTTTCTTTAAAGACACTTAGTTTACTGGGTGCAGCAGTTATGATCAAATCATAGTTTTCTCTGTTGCAGATTTTCAGAGCTGAAAAGTTGAGCTGTGTAACCCCACCTACAGCACTGATTGGCAGTTTCTGTGTACACTGTGTAGAGACTAGTGTTGAGCAATACCTTCCGATATCGAGAAATATCGGATCGGATTGTATCGGACCGATACCCAAAAAATATCGGATATCGCCGATTCCGATACCGGAAACCAATGGGACACAAATATCGGAATGAAAATAAACCCTTTCTTTCCTTGTAGGTTAATTCTACATGAAGGAAAACAACTAAGAATAATGTAGAATGTATTGGGGGAGGTGGGGGAGACAATAAAGTCATAGAGGTTTAGCCCAATCAAATGGAATAGCAGGAATTAATATTTTTTTTAAGACGTTCTGAGTTACAAAAATATTGACTATGTTAAGCTTTTTTATATTTTGTCAGATATTTATGTTTCACTACTTCCATGCTCTTCACCATCTTTTTTACTTCTCCCACACTTTCTCCTTCATCAACCTCAGCATCAGCATCTTTTTCATCAACTTCCTCTTCACCTTCTTCGTATTATTCTTTTTTTTTTACATTCTTCATATTCTTCTTATTCAACTATTATTCTTCTTCATATTCTACTTCTTCATCTTCTTCATATTCTTCTTCTTCATCATATTCTTATTTGTGACAGGCATTCCTGTAGTTGTTATCTATAAAAGTTTGAAGATTACACCTTTCGTTCTGCCTGTCACAAAAGATTTACAACAGGATTTGTCCGCGTTCAGTTTGGCATGCAGCAGCAGGTCTTTTCCAGGGGCACCACGAGGAGGAATGGACTCACCCTCATACACTGCTTAGTCTTCTTCGGCTTATATAATAGATAATATCTTTTGCTCTGATTTTTAGTCTTATGCTTAGTGACGCGCCCCCTGGGACATATTCCTTTTTGAGGGGAATACCCGGCACCGGATCAGATGGGGGGTTGTAGTCTCCGAGCGGCTGTGACCCGGCCCGTGCCCAGGGCGTCAAACTCAGTGTTATGTGGCAGTCCTACAGATGTTATTAAGAGTTCTTTTGTGTCGACTACGCCACCCGTTGTGATGCGGTCACTGTGGCCGCCGCTGCAGCAGGGTCCGCTGAGGCTGATGGTGGGTGCGCAGCTTGGTGGGATAACCCCCAACGGGAGGGGTATAGCCTCAGGGGGGACAGGTGCAGAGGATGGGGGTTGTGGTGGTGCAGTGCAGACGGCAGTGAAGACAGAGTCGGGTTGTGCAGTTAAGGGTGTTTACTTACTGCAGATGTTGTACTGGTCACTCCAGCTTCGAGTGACCACCCGAGCCGTGCTGCGTCCACCAGGTCCTGGATCCAGCCAACCCCCAAACAAGTCCGGAGCGTGGCCCTGAGCTCTCCTTCTGTCCCGTTCTCTGGCCGTCCCCACCAGTGATCCACCTAGGTCCAGCTCCCTCGGGCCTTCTGTTGGGACACCCTTGGCCTTGGGTTCCCTGACCCTTCATGTGGTGTGCCTTCGGGGTGGATGTGGTGGGTGACCGTGGCAAACGCTGCCCACGGTCTCCGGTCTCTGGCTGGGGAATGTTTTTACCCCCACCAGCTTGGGTTCCGGTACCCTGATGCCGACTCTTCACCCGGGGATTTAAGTTGGGATCTTGGAGTCCTTTTCTGCTGTTTCCCCCTCTGGGTCTCTCTCTTCTCCTCTCTCACTCTGGGTCTCTCTTCTCCTCTGCTCGCTGACTTGTTCTCTGCATCTGACCCTGTTCTTAGTTGGTGCCCACCTTATATACACCCTCTATGTGTGAGCTCAGGTGACCAGCACCCAATGAGCTCCTAACTTTACCCAGGCTGCTCCCCCTATCTGCCCCTACACTACTTGGGATGTACCACCCCCCTCCCACTCCAGCCAGGAACAGACTCGGTCGTACCTGCACATTTCTAAGTGGGAGTACTGTCGGTCTGGGTTGAGGTGCAATACCCCTGTAGCAGCCGAATCCTCAGGGTGCTACACTTAGTATTCTTCCGCTTTTTGTTCTGCAGCTTCTTGTTCTTCTGCTTCTTGGTTTTCTGTCTCTTGTTCTTCTGTATCTTGGTGGATGTCTTCTTGTTCTTTGTCCTCTTGGTCATCTTCTTCAGGGTCATCTTCTTGGTCTTCTTCGGTGTGGTCTTCAGGGTCGTCGTCTTCACGGTCATCGTCTTCGGGGTCCTCGTCTTCTTTGGGGTGGTCTTCAGGGTCCTCGTCTTCAGGGTCGTCGTCTTCGGGGTCCTCATCTTCTTCGGGGTGGTCTTCAGGGTCGTCGTCTTCAGGTTCGTCATCTTCGGGGTCCTCGTCTTCTTCGAGGCGGTCTTCAGGGTCTTCGTCATCAGGGTCCTCGTCTTCGGGGTCGTCATCTTCGGGGTCCTCGTCTTCTTCGGGGTGGTCTTCAGGGTCCTTGTCTTCAGGGTCGTCGTCAGGGAGATCCAGAGTGATTACCAAGAACCATTTCAAAAAGCTTGAACTTGGAAATGTAGCAGAAGGTACGAGAAGGTGGAGGAACTGCCGAGAACCAGCTGACGGTACTGGAACCCGGATTGGTAGCAGAAGGCTCTAGAGCCGATGGAACTACCAAGGACCAGATGACGGTACTGGAACCCGGTTACTAAGCAGGAGGTACCTGTGCCAGAAAGCACTACCAAGGACCAGCAGACGTTGGTGGAACTTGGATAACGAGAAGGAGGCACCTAAGCCAAAGGCACTGCCGAGAACCTGCTGACAGTACTGGAAACCGGATGGGTAGCAGAAGGTACAAGAGCCAATGGAATTACCGAGGACCAGCTGACGGTACTGGAACTCGGTTACTAAGAAGGAGGTACCTGTGCCAGAAAGCACTACCAAGGACCAGCAGACGTTGGTGGAACTTGGATACCGAGAAGGAGGCACCTAAGTCAAAGGTACTGCCGAGAACCAGCTGATGGTACTGGAACCCGGATGGGTAGCAGAAGGTACAAGAGCAAATGGAACTACTGAGAACCAGCTGACGGTACTGGAACCCGGATGGGTAGCAGAAGGCACTAGAGCCAATGGAACTACCGAAGACCAGCTGACGGTACTGGAACTCGGTTACTAAACAGGAGGTACCTGTGCCAGAAAGCACTACCAAGGACCAGCAGACGTTGGTGGAACTTGGATACCGAGAAGGAGGCACCTAAGCCAAAGGCACTGCCAAGAACCAGCTGATGGTACTGGAACCCGGATGGGTAGCAGAAGGTACAAGAGCAAATGGAACTACTGAGAACCAGCTGACGGTACTGGAACCCGGATGGGTAGCAGAAGGCACTAGAGCCAATGGAACTACCGAGGACCAGCTGACGGTACTGGAACTCGGTTACTAAACAGGAGGTACCTGTGCCAGAAAGCACTACCAAGGACCAGCAGACGTTGGTGGAACTTGGATACCGAGAAGGAGGCACCTAAGCCAAAGGCACTGCTGAGAACCAGCTGGCGGTACTGGAACTCGGATGGGTAGCAGAAGGTACCAATGAAAAAAAAAGTTGCAAGGCCGCGAGCCGGCCTGAGTTACCGAAACACACAGTCCTACAGGGGGTTCTTGTCCTATTGTCACTATGGAACCAGCATTCATTGCTAGCTCCCGCAGCCCACATAGGAGTCACCTAAGCTGCAGGCACCATAGAGTTGGCTAACCCGACCGCAACACGACAGGACAACATATTGGAGGCAAAGTGACGTTGAAACTACCCGGAAACAGTGGGCGTGCTGGAACCAGGCTGGGCAGGAGGGAGTACCCGTGCCAAAGACACTGCCGGGAACCAGCTGACGGTACTGGAACCCGGATGGGTAGCAGAAGGTACAAGAGCAAATAGAACTACCGAGAACCAGCTGACGGTACTGGAACCCGGATGGGTAGCAGAAGGCACTAGAGCCAATGGAACTACCGAGGACCAGCTGACGGTACTGGAACTCAGTTACTAAGAAGGAGGTGCCTGTGACAGAAAGTACTACCAAGGACCAGCAGACGGTGGTGAAACTTGGATACCGAGAAGGAGGCACCTAAGCCAAAGGCACTGCCGAGAACCAGCTGACGGTACTGGAACCCGGATGGGTAGCAGAAGGCACTAGAGCCATTAGAACTACCGAGAACCAGCTGACGGTACTGGAACCCAGATGGGGAGCAAAAGGTACAAGAGCAAATGGAACTACCGAGAACAAGCTGACAGTACTGGAACCCGGATGGGTAGCAGAAGGTACAAGAGCCACTTGAACTACCGAAGACCAGCTGACGGTACTAGAACTAGGTTACTAAGCAGGAGGTACCTGTGCCAGAAAGCACTACCAAGGACCAGCAGACGTTGGTGGAACTTGGATACCGAGAAGGAGGCACCTAAGCCAAAGGCATTGCTGAGAACCAGCTGACGGTACTGGAACCCGGATGGGTAGCAGAAGATACAAGAGCAAATGGAACTACCGAGAACCAACTGATGGTAGTGGAACCAGGATGGGTAGCAGAAGGCACTAGAGCCAATGGAACTACCGAGAACCAGCTGACGGTACTGGAACTCGGTTACTAAGAAGGAGGTACCTGTGCCAGAAAGCACTACCAAGGACTAGCAGACGTTGGTGGAACTTGGATACCAAGAAGGAGGCACCTAAGCCAAAGGCACTGCCGAGAACTAGCTGACGGTACTGGAACCCGGATGGGTAGCAGAAGGTACAAGAGCAAATGGAACTACCGAGAACCAGCTGACGGTACTGGAACCCGGATGGGTAGCAGAAGGCACTAGAGCCAATGGAACTACCGAGAACCAGCTGACAGTACTGGAACTCGGATCGGTAGCAGAAGGTACAAGAGCCAATGGAACTACCGAGGACCTGCTGACGGTACTGGAACTCAGTTACTAAGCAGGAGGTACCTGTGCCAGAAAGCACTACCAAGGACCAGCAGAGGTTGGTGGAACTTGGATACCGAGAAGGAGGCACCTAAGCCAAAGGCATTGCTGAGAACCATCTGATGGTACTGGAACCCGGATGGGTAGCAGAAGATACAAGAGCAAATGGAACTACCGAGAACCAGCTGATGGTAGTGTAACCCGGATGGGTAGCAGAAGGCACTAGATCCAATGGAACTACCGAGAACAAGCTGACGGTACTGGAACTCAGTTACTAAGAATTAGGTACCTGTGCCAGAAAGCACTACCAAGGACTAGCAGACGTTGGTGGAACTTGGATACCAAGAAGGAGGCACCTAAGCCAAAGGCACTGCCGAGAGCCAGCTGAGGGTACTGGAACCCGGATGGGTAGCAGAAGGTACAAGAGCAAATGGAACTACCGAGAACCAGCTGACGGTACTGGAACCCGGATGGGTAGCAGAAGGCACTAGAGCCAATGGAACTACCGAGAACCAGTTGACAGTACTGGAACTCGGATCGGTAGCAGAAGGAACAAGAGCCAATGGAACTACCGAGGACCTGCTGACGGTACTGGAACTCGGTTACTAAGCAGGAGGTACCTGTGCCAGAAAGCACAACCAAGGACCAGCAGACGTTGGTGGAACTTGGATACCGAGAAGGAGGCACCTAAGCCAAAGGCACTGCCGGGAACCAGCTAACGGTACTGGAACCCGGATGGGTAGCAGAAGATACAAGAGCAAGTGGAACTACCAAGAACCAGCTGACGGTACTGGAACCCGGATGGGTAGCAGAAGGCACTAGAGCCAATGGAACTACCGAGAACCAGCTGACGGTACTGGAACTCGGATCGGTAGCAGAAGGTACAAGAGCCAATGGAACTACCGAGAACCAGCTGACGGTACTGGAACCCGGATGGGTAGCAGAAGGCACTAGAGCCAATGGAACTACCGAGGACCAGCTGACGGTACTGGAACTCGGTTACTTAGCTGGAGGTACCTGTGCCAGAAAGCACTACTAAGGACCAGCAGACGTTGGTGGAACTTGGATACCGAGAAGGAGGCACCTAAGCCAAAGGCACTGCTGAGAACCAGCTGACGGTACTGGAACTCGGATGGGTAGCAGAAGGTACCAATGAAAAAAAAAGTTGCAAGGCCGCGAGCCGGCCTGAGTTACCGAAACCCACAGTCCTACAGGGGGTGCTTGTCCTATTGTCACTATGGAACCAGCATTCATTGCCAGCTCCCACAGCCCACATAGGAGTCACCTAAGCTGCAGGCACCATAGAGTCGGCTAACCCGACCGCAACACGACAGGACAACATATTGGAGGCAAAGTGACGTTGAAACTACCCGGAAACAGTGGGCGTGCTGGAACCAGGCTGGGCAGGAGGGAGTACCCGTGCCAAAGACACTGCCGGGAACCAGCTGACGGTACTGGAACCTGGATGGGTAGCAGAAGGTACAAGAGCAAATAGAACTACCGAGAACCAGCTGACGGTACTGGAACCCGCATGGGTAGCAGAAGGCACTAGAGCCAATGGAACTACCGAGGACCTGCTGACGGTACTGGAACTCGGTTACTAAGCAGGAGGTACCTGTGCCAGAAAGCACTACCAAGAACCAGCAGACGTTGGTGGAACTTGGATACCGAGAAGGAGGCACCTAAGCCAAAGGCACTGCTGAGAACCAGCTGACGGTACTGGAACCCAGATGGGTAGCAGAAGGTACAAGAGCAAATGGAACTACTGAGAACCAGCTGACGGTACTGGAACCCGGATGGGTAGCAGAAGGCACTAGAGCCAATGGAACTACCGAGAACCAGCTGACGGTACTGGAACCCGGATGGGTAGCAGAAGGTACAAGAGCAAATGGAACTACCGAGAACCAGCTGACGGTACTGGAACCCGGATGGGTAGCAGAAGGCACTAGAGCCAATGGAACTACCGAGAACCAGCTGACAGTACTGGAACTCGGATCGGTATCAGAAGGTACAAGAGCCAATGGAACTACCGAGGATCTGCTGACGGTACTGGAACTCAGTTACTAAGCAGGAGGTACCTGTGCCAGAAAGCACTACCAAGGACCAGCAGACATTGGTGGAACTTGGATACCGAGAAGGAGGCACCTAAGCCAAAGGCACTGCCGAGAACCAGCTGACGGTACTGGAACCCAGATGGGTAGCAGAAGGTACAAGAGCAAATGGAACTACTGAGAACCAGCTGACGGTACTGGAAACCGGATGGGTAGCAGAAGGCACTAGAGCCAATGGAACTACCGAGGACCAGCTGACGGTACTGGAACTCAGTTACTAAGAAGGAGGTGCCTGTGACAGAAAGTACTACCAAGGACCAGCAGACGGTGGTGAAACTTGGATACCGAGAAGGAGGCACCTAAGCCAAAGGCACTGCCGAGAACCAGCTGACGGTACTGGAAACCGGATGGGTAGCAGAAGGCACTAGAGCCATTAGAACTACCGAGAACCAGCTGACGGTACTGGAACCCGGATGGGGAGCAGAAGGTACAAGAGCAAATGGAACCACCGAGAACAAGCTGACAGTACTGGAACCCGGATGGGTAGCAGAAGGTACAAGAGCCACTTGAACTACCGAGGACCAGCTGACGGTACTAGAACTCGGTTACTAAGCAGGAGGTACCTGTGCCAGAAAGCACTACCAAGGACCAGCAGACGTTGGTGGAACTTGGATACCGAGAAGGAGGCACCTAAGCCAAAGGCATTGCTGAGAACCAGCTGACGGTACTGGAACCCGGATGGGTAGCAGAAGATACAAGAGCAAATGGAACTACCGAGAACCAGCTGATGGTAGTGGAACCCGGATGGGTAGCAGAAGGCAATAGAGCCAATGGAACTACCGAGAATCAGCTGACGGTACTGGAACTCGGTTACTAAGAAGGAGGTACCTGTGCCAGAAAGCACTACCAAGGACTAGCAGACGTTGGTGGAACTTGGATACCAAGAAGGAGGCACCTAAGCCAAAGGCACTGCCGAGAACCAGCTGACGGTACTGGAAACCGGATGGGTAGCAGAAGGTACAAGAGCAAATGGAACTACCGAGAACCAGCTGACGGTACTGGAACCCGGATGGGTAGCAGAAGGCACTAGAGCCAATGGAACTACCGAGAACCAATTGACAGTACTGGAACTCGGATCGGTAGAAGAAGGTACAAGAGCCAATGGAACTACCGAGGACCTGCTGATGGTACTGAACTCGGTTACTAAGCAGGAGGTACCTGTGCCAGAAAGCACTGCCAAGGACCAGCAGACGTTGGTGGAACTTGGATACCGAGAAGGAGGCACCTAAGCCAAAGGCACTGCCGGGAACCAGCTAACGGTACTGGAACCCGGATGGGTAGCAGAAGATGCAAGAGCAAGTGGAACTACCAAGAACCAGCTGACGGTACTGGAACCCGGATGGGTAGCAGAAGGCACTAGAGCCAATGGAACTACTGAGGACCAGCTGACGGTACTGGAACTCGGTTACTTAGCTGGAGGTACCTGTGCCAGAAAGCACTACTAAGGACCAGCAGACGTTGGTGGAACTTGGATACCGAGTAGGAGGCACCTAAGCCAAAGGCACTGCTGAGAACCAGCTGACGGTACTGGAACTCGGATGGGTAGCAGAAGGTACCAATGAAAAAAAAAGTTGCAAGGCCGCGAGCCGGCCTGAGTTACCGAAACCCACAGTCCTACAGGGGGTGCTTGTCCTATTGTCACTATGGAACCAGCATTCATTGCCAGCTCCCGCAGCCCACATAGGAGTCACCGAAGCTGCAGGCACCATAGAGTCGGCTAACCCGACCGCAACACGACAGGACAACATAGTGGAGGCAAAGTGACGTTGAAACTACCCGGAAACAGTGGGCGTGCTGGAACCAGGCTGGGCAGGAGGGAGTACCCGTGCCAAAGACACTGCCGGGAACCAGCTGACGGTACTGGAACCCGGATGGGTAGCAGAAGGTACAAGAGCAAATAGAACTACCGAGAACCAGCTGACGGTACTGGAACCCGGATGGGTAGCAGAAGGCACTAGATCCAATGGAACTACCGAGGACCTGCTGACGGTACTGGAACTCGGTTACTAAGCAGGAGGTACCTGTGCCAGAAAGCACTACCAAGAACCAGTAGACGTTGGTGGAACTTGGATACCGAGAAGAAGGCACCTAAGCCAAAGGCACTGCTGAGAACCAGCTGACGGTACTGGAACCCAGATGGGTAGCACAAGGTACAAGAGCAAATGGAACTACTGAGAACTAGCTGACGGTACTGGAACCCGGATGGGTAGCAGAAGGCACTAGAGCCAATGGATCTACCGAGAACCAGCTGACGGTACTGGAACCCGGATGGGTAGCAGAAGGTACAAGAGCAAATGGAACTACCGAGAACCAGCTGACAGTACTGGAACCCGGATGGGTAGCAGAAGGCACTAGAGCCAATGGAACTACCGAGAACCAGCTGACAGTACTGGAACTAGGATCGGTATCAGAAGGTACAAGAGCCAATGGAACTACCGAGGACCTGCTGACGGTACTGGAACTCAGTTACTAAGCAGGAGGTACCTGTGCCAGAAAGCACTACCAAGGACCAGCAGACGTTGGTGGAACTTGGATACCGAGAAGGAGGCACCTAAGCCAAAGGCACTGCCGAGAACCAGCTGATGGTTCTGGAACTCGGATGATTAGCAGAGGGTACCAATGAAAAAAAAGTTGCAAGGCCTCGAGCCGGCCTGAGTCTCTGAAACCCACAGTCCTACAGGGGGTCCTAGTCCTATTGCAATATGGAACCAGCCTTCATTGCCAGCTCCCGCAGCCCACATAGGAGTCACCTAAGCTGCAGGCACCATAGAGTCGGCTAACCCGACCGCAACACGACAGGACAACGTATTGGAGGCAAAGTGACGTTGACACTACCCGGAAACAGCTGGCATGCTGGAACCAGGCTGGGCAGGAGGGAGTACCCGTGCCAAAGACACTGCCGGGAACCAGCTGACAGTACTGGAACCCGGATGGGTAGCAGAAGGTACAAGAGCCAATGGACCTGCTGAGGACCAGCTGACGGTACTGGAACTCTGTTGCTAAGAAGGAGGTACCTGTGCCAGAAAGTACTATCAAGGACCTGCAGACGTTGGTGGAACTTGGATACCGAGAAGGAGGCACCTAAGCCAAAGGCACTGCCGAGAACCAGCTGACGGTACTGGAACCCGGATGGGTAGCAGAAGGCACTAGAGCCAATGGAACTACCGAGAACCTGCTGACGGTACTGGAACCCGGATGGGTAGCGGAAGGTACAAGAGCAAATGGAACTACCGAGAACCAGCTGACGGTACTGGAACCCGGATGGGTAGCAGAACTCACTAGAGCCAATGGAACTACCGAGAACCAGCTGACGGTACTGGAACCCGGATGGGTAGCAGAAGGTAAAAGTGCCAATGGAACTACCGAGGACCAGCTGACGGTATTGGAACTCAGTTCCTAAGCAGGAGGTACCTGGGCCAGAAAGCACTGCCAAGGACCAGCACACGTTGGTGGAACTTGGATACTGAGAAGGAGGCACCTAAGCCAAAGGCACTGCCGGGAACCAGCTAACGGTACTGGAACCCGGATGGGTAGCAGAAGATACAAGAGCAAGTGGAACTACCAAGAACCAGCTGACGGTACTGGAACCCGGATGGGTAGCAGAAGGCACTAGAGCCAATGGAACTACTGAGGACCAGCTGACGGTACTGGAACTCGGTTACTTAGCTGGAGGTACCTGTGTCAGAAAGCACTACCAAGGACCAGCAGACGTTGGTGGAACTTGGATACCGGGAAGGAGGCACCTAAGCCAAAGGCACTGCTGAGAACCAGCTGACGGTACTGGAACTCGGATGGGTAGCAGAAGGTACCAATGAAAAAAAAAGTTGCAAGGCCGCGAGCCGTCCTGAGTTACCGAAACCCACAGTCCTACAGGGGGTGCTTGTCCTATTGTCACTATGGAACCAGCATTCATTGCCAGCTCCCGCAGCCCACATAGGAGTCACCTAAGCTGCAGGCACCATAGAGTCGGCTAACCCGACCGCAACACGACAGGACAATATATTGGAGGCAAAGTGACGTTGAAACTACCCGGAAACAGTGGGCGTGCTGGAACCAGGCTGGGCAGGAGGGTGTACCCGTGCCAAAGACACTGCCAGGAACCAGCTGACGGTACTGGAACCCGGATGGGTAGCAGAAGGCACTAGAGCCAATGGAACTACCGAGGACCAGCTGACGGTACTGGAACTCAGTTACTAAGAAGGAGGTTCCTGTGACAGAAAGTACTACCAAGGACCAGCAGACGGTGGTGAAACTTGGATACCGAGAAGGAGGCACCTAAGCCAAAGGCACTGCCGAGAACCAGCTGATGGTACTGGAACCCGGATGGGTAGTTGAAGGCACTAGAGCCATTAGAACTACCGAGAACCAGCTGACGGTACTGGAACCCGGATGGGGAGCAGAAGGTACAAGAGCAAATGGAACTACCGAGAACAAGCTGACAGTACTGGAACCCGGATGGGTAGCAGAAGGTACAAGAGCCACTTGAACTACCGAGGACCAGCTGACGGTACTGGAACTCGGTTACTAAGCAGGAGGTACCTGTGCCAGAAAGCACTACCAAGGACCAGCAGACCTTGTTGGAACTTGGATACCGAGAAGGAGGCACCTAAGCCAAAGGCATTGCTGAGAACCAGCTGATGGTACTGGAACCCGGATGGGTAGCAGAAGATACAAGAGCAAATGGAACTACCGAGAACCAGCTGACGGTAGTGGAACCCGGATGGGTAGCAGAAGGCACTAGAGCCAATGGAACTACCGAGAACCAGCTGACTGTACTGGAACTCGGTTACTAAGAAGGAGGTACCTGTGCCAGAAAGCACTACCAAGGACTAGCAGACGTTGGTGGAACTTGGATACCAAGAAGGAGGCACCTAAGCCAAAGGCACTGCCGAGAACCAGCTGATGGTACTGGAACCCGGATGGGTAGCAGAAGGTACAAGAGCAAATGGAACTACCGAGAACCAGCTGACGGTACTGGAACCCGGATGGGTAGCAGAAGGCACTAGAGCCAATGGAACTATCGAGAACCAGCTGACAGTACTGGAACTCGGATCGGTAGCAGAAGGTACAGGAGCCAATGGAACTACCGAGGACCTGCTGACGGTACTGGAACTCGGTTACTGAGCAGGAGGTACCTGTGCCAGAAAGCACTACCAAGGACCAGCAGACGTTGGTGGAACTTGGATACCGAGAAGGAGGCACCTAAGCCAAAGGCACTGCCGAGAACCAGCTAACGGTACTGGAACCCAGATGGGTAGCAGAAGGTACAAGAGCAAATGGAACTACCGAGAACCAGCTGACGGTACTGGAACCCGGATGGGTAGCAGAAGGTACAAGAGCAAATGGAACTACCGAGAACCAGCTGACGGTACTGGAACCCGGATGGGTAGCAGAAGGTACAAGAGCAAATGGAACTACCGAGAACCAGCTGACGGTACTGGAACCCGGATGGGTAGCAGAAGGCACTAGAGCCAATGGAACTACCGAGAACCAGCTGACAGTACTGGAACTCGGTTACTGAGCAGGAGGTACCTGTGCCAGAAAGCACTACCAAGGACCAGCAGACGTTGGTGGAACTTGGATACCGAGAAGGAGGCACCTAAGCCAAAGGCACTGCCGAGAACCAGCTGATGGTACTGGAACTCGGATGGGTAGCAGAAGGTACCAATGAAAAAAAAGTTGCAAGGCCGTGAGCCGGCCTGAGTTACTGAAACCCACAGTCCTACAGGGGGTGCTAGTCCTATTGGCAATATGGAACCAGCCTTCATTGCCAGCTCCCGCAGCCCACATAGGAGTCACCTAAGCTGCAGGCACCATAGTGTCGTCTAACCCGACCGAAACACGACAGGACAACGTATTGGAGGCAAAGTGACGTTGACACTACCCAGAAACAGCTGGCGTGCTGGAACCAGGCTGGGCAGGAGGGAGTAAACGTGCCAAAGACACTGCCGGGAAACAGCTGACGGGGCTGTAACCCAGGGCAAATACTGAAAAAAGAGTGGAGCCAGAGGTGTAATTGGAGCAAGTTTTAAATCTGAAGTACAGTGGATGTGGACAGAGCAGGAGAATTTGCCGGACACACAGCAGGGGAACAGATGACGTTACTGAACCCCAATGACACGGCAGCAAGTGTTGACTGTGCAGACGGCACTTCTGAGCGGCAACTGGTGGTGTTGGAGCTCAGGGATAATAATGAAAACAGAGAGGAGCCAGAGGTGTAATTGGAGCAAGTTTTAAATCTGAAGTATTAGTGAGAATGTGGACAGAGCAGGAGAATTTGCCGGACAAACAGCTGGGGATCAGTTGACGTTACTGAACCCCAATAACACGGCAGCAAGTGTTGACAGTGCAGACGGCACTTCTGAGCGGCAACTGGCGGTGTTGGAGCTCAGGGATAATACTGAAAACCGAGGAGCCAGAGGCCTAATTGGAGCAACTTTAAAATCTGTAGTAGTGTGAATGTGGACAGAGCAGGAGAAATTGCCATACACACAGCAGGGGAACAGCTGAAGTTACTGAACCCCAATGACACGGGAGCAAGTGTTGACTGTGCAGACGGCACTTCTGAGCAGCAACTGGTGGTGTTCGAGCTCAGGGATAATACTGAAAACAGAGAGGAGCCAGAGGTGTAATTGGAGCAAGTTTTAAATCTGTAGTACAGTGGATGTGGACAGAGCAGGAGAATTTGCCGGACACACAGCAGGGGAACAGATGACGTTACTGAACCCCAATGACACGGCAGCAAGTGTTGACTGTGCAGACGGCACTTCTGAGCGGCAACTGGTGGTGTTGGAGCTCAGGGATAATAATGAAAACAGAGAGGAGCCAGAGGTGTAATTGGAGCAAGTTTTAAATCTGAAGTATTAGTGAGAATGTGGACAGAGCAGGAGAATTTGCCGGACAAACAGCTGGGGATCAGTTGACGTTACTGAACCCCAATAACACGGCAGCAAGTGTTGACAGTGCAGACGGCACTTCTGAGCGGCAACTGGCGGTGTTGGAGCTCAGGGATAATACTGAAAACCGAGGAGCCAGAGGCCTAATTGGAGCAACTTTAAAATCTGTAGTAGTGTGAATGTGGACAGAGCAGGAGAAATTGCCATACACACAGCAGGGGAACAGCTGAAGTTACTGAACCCCAATGACACGGGAGCAAGTGTTGACTGTGCAGACGGCACTTCTGAGCAGCAACTGGTGGTGTTCGAGCTCAGGGATAATACTGAAAACAGAGAGGAGCCAGAGGTGTAATTGGAGCAAGTTTTAAATCTGTAGTACAGTGGATGTGGACAGAGCAGGAGAATTTGCCCGACACACAGCTGGGGATCAGCTGACGTTACTGAACCCCAATAACATGGCAGCAAGTGTTGACTGTGCAGACGGCACTTCTGAGCGGCAACTGGTGGTGTTGGAGCTCAGGGATAATACTGAAAACAGAGAGGGGACAGAGGTGTAATTGGAGCAAGTTTTAAATCTGTAGTAGTATTGAGAATGTGGAAAGAGCAGGAGAAGTTGCCGGACAAACAGCTGGGGATCAGTTGACGTTATTGAACCCCAATAACACGGCAGCAAGTGTTGACTGTGCAGACGGCACTTCTGAGCGGCAACTGGCGGTGTTGGAGCTCAGGGATAATACTGAAAACATAGGAGCCACAGGCCTAATTTGAGCAACTTTAAAATCTGTAGTAGTGTGAATGTGGACAGAGCAGGAGAAATTGCCGTACACACAGCAGGGGAACAGCTGAAGTTACTGAACCCCAATGACACGGAAGCAAGTGTTGACTGTGCAGACGGCACTTCTGAGCAGCAACCGGCGGTGTTGGAGCTCAGGGATAATGCTGAAAACAGAGAGAAGCCAGAGGTGTAATTGGAGCAAGATTTAAATCTGTAGTACAGTGGATGTGGACAGAGCAGGAGAATTTGCCGGACACACAGCTGGGGATCAGCTGACGTTACTGAACCCCAATAACACGGCAGCAAGTGTTGACTGTGCAGACGGCACTTCTGAGCAGCAACTAGCGGTGTTGGAGCCCAGGGTTAATACTGAAAACAGAGGAGCCAGAGGTGTAATTGGAGCAAGTTTTAAATTAGTAGTAGAGTGGATGTGGACAGAGCAGGAGAAATTGCCGAACACACAGCAGGGGAACAGCTGACGTTACTGAACCCCAATAACATGGCAGCAAATGTTGACTGTGCAGATGGCACTTCTGAGCGGCAACTGGCGGTGTTGGAGCTCAGGGATAATACTGAAAACAGAGGAGCCAGAGGCCTAATTGGAGCAACTTTAAAATCTGTAGTAGTGTGAATGTGGACAGAGCAGGAGAAATTGCCGTACACACAGCAGGGGAACAGCTGACGTTACTGAACCCCAATAACACGGCAGCAAGTGTTGACTGTACAGACGGCACTTCAGAGCAGCAACTAGCGGTGTTGGAGCCAGGGGTAAATACTGAAAAAAGAGGAGCCAGAGGTGTAATTGGAGCAAGTTTTAAATTAGTAGTAGAGTGGATGTGGACAGAGCAGGAGAATTTGCCGGACACACAGCAGGGGATCAGCTGACGTTACTGAACCCCAATAACACGGCAGCAAGTGTTGACTGTGCAGATGGCACTTCTGAGCGGCAACTGGTGGTGTTGGAGGTCAGGGATTAAAATTCAGGTGGTAGAAATATGAACACAACAGGAGACCTGGCTACTGTTGCCAACCAATTAATTATTCTGGAAGAGGACTAGCAAATTCATGCAAGATCCAGGCCTTGTTCATTTTCAGAAAAGTAAGCCGGTCAACGTTATCGGAGGATAGGCGCATGCAACGGTCTGTTAGTACACCACCTGCGGCACTAAAGACGCGTTCCGATAATACACTAGCTGCAGGGCAAGCCAGCACCTCCAATGCATACTGGCTAAGCTCTGGCCATGTATCCAGCTTAGAGACCCAAAACTTGAAGGGGGAAGAGCCGTCTGGGGGTACACTGAGAGGGCAAGACATGTAGTCTGTCACCATCTGACGGAAACGTTGCCTCCTGCTGACTGGAGCCGTCTGTGATGGTGTAGACATTTGTGGCGGCGGGGACACTAAACTTTGCCACGTTTGGGCCATACTGGTCTTGCCTTGTGCTGAGGCGCTGCTTCTGCTCCCTCATTGTGCAGAGCTTCCTCCACTGCCTCGACGCTCTGAGCTGCTTTGTAAAGCACTAGCAGCACTGCTCTCGGTTGGAATGGAGAACATGATGGAATGTACCAGTGCGTCTTGGTACTCCCGCATTGTAAGTTGTCCCGGTAGCGAGGATCTAGGAGGGTGGACACCCAATAATCAGCCGTGTTGAGAATGTGGGCGATGCGGCGGTCGTTTCTCAGGCACTGCAGCATGAAATCAACCATGTGCTGCAGACTGCCAACTGGCCAAGAAACGCTGTCCCCTGCTTGAGGCATGATCTCTTCCTGCTCTGCATCACCCCACCCTCGCTCTAGATACTGACTACTAGAGCATTGTGTACCTCCCTCCTCTGGACAGATGTCTTCCTCCTCCATTGACTCCTCCTCATCCTCCTCACAAAGTGTCCCCTGCTTAGGCCTTTGTGAGGAACCACGTTGCGCAGACTGTACAGAAGCAGATGGCATTTGTGACTCCTCATCCTCTACCTCTTCCAAAACCTCCTCCCTTAGTGCTTGCAGTGTTTTTTCAAGCAGGCAGATAAGGGGGACAGTCATGCTGACTAGTGCATCATCTGCACTCGCCATCCGCGTGGAATAATCGAAGGCACGCAAAACGTGGCAAATGTCCTTCATAGAGGCCCACTCAGTGGTGGTGAAGTGTGAACGGCGCGCACTGCGACTTGTTTGCGCCTGCTGCAGCTGGTACTCCATTACTGCTGCCTGCTGCTCACACAACCTCTCCAACATATGTAACGTTGAATTCCACCTGGTGGGTAGGTCAAATATGATGCAATGTTCCGGAAGACGTAATCGGCGCTGCAGAGCTGCAATGCGCGATCTTGCGCTGCTGGAACGCCGCAAGTGAGCGCACTCTATGCGGACCTTGTGCAGCAGTGCATCAAGATCCGGATAGTCCCTCAAAAAACTCTGCACGACCAAGTTGAGCACATGTGCCAGACATGGGATGTGAGTGAGGTTGCCTAGGCCCAGAGCCGCCACCAGATTTCGGCCATTGTCACAAACTACCATGCCTGGCTGGAGACTCGCTGGCACAAACCACACGTCGCTCTGCTGCTTGATGGCATTCCAGAGCTCCTGCGCTGTGTGGCTTCGATTCCCCAAAGAAATTAATTTTAATATGGCCTGTTGACGTTTGGCCACGGCTGTGCTCATATCGGTCATCATAACAGGTCGATGTGGAGGTAGACCGTGACGGCTCCTGCAGCGCTGATTCAGAGGAACTGGAGTATGAGGAGGAGTCAATGTGTACAGACTGGATTCCTGCAATCCTTGGAGTTGGCAGAACACGTACAGCGCCACTCTCAATATCTGTACCCAGCTCCACAACATTTACCCAATGGGCAGTGAGGGAAAGGTATCGTCCCTGTCCATGCTTACTGGTCCACGCATCGGTGGTCAGGTGGACCGGTGGACCTTGCTACTGACGGCGTTTTGTAGCGCATGTTTAATTTTTCCCTCCACATGCTGTTGCAGGGCAGGGACGGCTTGCCTGCTGAAATAAAAGCGGCTGGGCACGTTGTATTGTGGGACTGCCAATGCCATAAAGTTACAGAAGGTGTCAGTCTCCACCAGCCTGAATGATAGCATTTCAAGGGCCAGTAGTTTTGCAATGCCAGCATTCAGAGCCTGTGCTCGGGGGTGGTTTGCCGAGTATGGGCGCCTTTTCTCCCATGCCTGTGCTAAAGATGGCTGTAGACTGGCCTGGGAGTGTGAGAATGACAGGGAACGTGGTGCTGTGGGTGGAATTACACTGTGTCTCTGTACAACAGTGCCAGAGGTTCTTCCATGGCGATCCTGTGAGGAAGCCGAACCAGCTGTGTGTGAGCTGGAGGAAGAGGCTACAACACGAGCTGAAGAGGTGGTAGGTGGCACTGTACGTTGGCCTAGGTCTTCAGTGTGTTTTTGTAACTCCACCACGTGCTTGGTCCGCACATGTTTCCACATATTTGTGGTATTGAGGTTGCTGACACTTTTCCCTCTTTTCACCTTCTGATTACACAGCTTGCATTTGACAAAGCAAATGTCATCTGCAACTGTGTCAAAAAAGGACCAGGCACTGGAAGTCTTGGGAGCGCCCGCTTTGGATTTTGGAAGAGCCATGCTCTTAATGGGTGCCGAAGTGGAGGCTACAGGCAACCAAGTCTGCCCCCTCCCTCTCCCTCCTTTTTGGGCCGTTCAAGGAATCTCTTCCTCAGAGATGCTCCCACCACCTTCCTGTCCCTCACGCCATGATGGGTCAAGGACCACATCATCTACACCACCCTCTTCAAACAACTGCTTCTCCTGGGTAGTCTCGACAGCACAGTACGCACTAGAAAGTTGCACCTGAGTCTCATCATCAGATGCGTACTGAGGTGTGCTGCTGACCATAGGCACTGGCCCACCCACCTCTTCAGATTCAGAGAGACAAAACGGTTTCGCATCACTGCATACTACCTCTTCTTCAAATTCTTGAATTCTGCTTGGCTGGCCACTTCTTTCCAAGCCAAGAGATTCAGAGAACAGAAGTAGAGATGGCTCCTGTCCAGGGCTCTCTGACTGCCTGGGCAATTTAGTAGGTGGTGAAGAGACAGATGGGTGCTCTTCAGTGCTCAGGACCTGAGAGGATCTGGAACTAATTGAAGTCGATGCGTTAGCTGCCATCCATCACACAACGGCTTCAATTTGGTCCTCCCGCAGCAGTGGGGTACGGCTAGCTCCTACAAAGCTGCGCATAAAGGACTGTTCCTTGGTAAAACTGGGGGATGCTGAGTCACTGGTGCCCACAGCAGGCACAGGATCCCCATGTCCTCTCCCTGCAGGCACAGAATCCTCACGTCCTCTCCCTGCAGAAACTCCACGCCCACGCCCACGACCACAAGCCTTACTCCCTGCCTTCTTCATCTTGGTAGACTGATAAAGATAGGCAGAAAAGTACTAAGGGCTTAGTGTGCTTATTCCTGAACAGCTGCTAACAGGTATAAGAAACACTAATTTTATAAAGTGTGGACTAGACTTTAATATGAGCTAATGTGGCCTACACAACTGTAAAGTGGAGTGTTTGGTTAACTTTATTTAGGTTTTTTTTTCTCACAAAAAGACACTGGATGTGCCCAAAGATGTAATACCAATAGTATCGCAAACTTCTGTAGCTATTACAATGCAGGAAGGTAACCTACAATGCAATAGGTGAGGCTGCAAAAAATAGGCTAATACAAATCTGGCTGGGGCTGAAGGGCACAAGGCTGCAGAAAGACTCCTCTATTTACAGGAAAAATGGTCAATTAGCAAAAAAGGACAATGTATGAGGCAGTGACGCATGCTGAGCGCACTACAACCAGACGTGGTTGAAGCACAAACTACAGCGTGAGCTGCACACACACACAGAGACCTTGAAGACAGCCGTGAACAGTGCAGATGCAGAGCACTGTGCACTAGCGCTGCAAGACAAAATAAAACTTCTCTATCTACTCCTTTATAGTGTGTTTGGAACCAATGTAGCTGGATACAGATGGAACCACCACACTAATAGGAGAAATCAGGAAAAATGATCAATTAGCAAAAAAGGACAATGTATGAGACAGTGACGCACGCTGAGCGCTCTACAACCAGACGTGGCTGAAGCACACACTACAGCGTGAGCTGCACTCACACACAGAGACCTTGCAGACAGCGGTGAACAGAACAGAGAATTGTGCAATAGCGCTGCAAGGCACAGCGGTTTATAAAGTAGCTTGGGTAAAGCAGAATAGAGCAAATAGGTAGCTAAAACTGTTCCTCAGAACAACAGCGTCCTATCCCTAACTGAATTCACAGCAGAGTGAGCTCAAAATGGCGGCGGCGGCTTTTATAGTGCATCATGACATCATTTCAGCAGCCATTCACAGCCATGCCATTAGTTAACATGCCTACATGACTAACAGGATGTGCCCACACTTCTTAGGATCCTCATTGGCTGAATAAAAGTATCGGAACTAAGTATCGGAATTCCGATACCGCGAATATCGGCCGATACCCGATATTTCAGTATCGGAATGCTCAACGCTAATAGAGGCAGAAAGCTGCTAATCCGTTGTGGAGGATGTGGTTGGACTAGGAGTCACCTAGTCATGCAGTGATACTTTCCTGCTGATAAAACATTAGTTGTATTGAAATAGTAAAACGCAGCTTAGTAAGTAATCCATCGCAGGAATCAGGATCTCTTCCACTGTATCTTGGTTCTCTCAGATCACATTGCAAATCATGGTGACAGATTCCTTTTAATTAAATGTTTAAAGGGCTTGTCCAGGACTGCAGCATTATATTATATATAAGATAACTAACTGCCTTTTCTACTCTGTGACAGCTCAGAGTGGTCATCGACTGCTCCTGTCGGCGATTCAGCTGCTCCACATCAACAGCTGCTCCTCCAGTGAGAGTGGGTGAGAGTGATTGTTCATCAGCATTCTGCACCTGTTACCTCCTTCTAACAAAAAGGGGCCGACTGCATTCTGGTGTGCATTTTTCTTGAAATCTTGCCTTTTGCTATTTTCTAATTTGACTTTGGAAATTTTTAAAAAATTCAGTTTATTGTTCTGGCTATGCTGTTTGTTTTTAATGATAGAGTAGGGACTCGCAAAATCGTGAGGACCCTTGACGATGGGTTGCGAGCTTACGTATTTTGGCCAAAATATTAACTAATACCTCATATGATAATTTTGCACTTTTTTTATCTTTCAGGGCGCAGCCAGGCCCATTAATGGTGACCTTGTGAGTTGGGGCTTTGCACCTCTGCGATGCACGGATAGGGTGCCGAGCATCCGCCTAATTGAATAGTAGGGGCATGCAATAGGATGCTGACTAGGCACGGTGCTGCGTGTGTGTGAATTGCACCCTACTATCATCTGTGTGCAGTTTTAGTGCTAGGCAGTCGCTCCTCCAGTGAGAGTGAGAGAGAGTGATTGTTCATCAGCATATGCACCTGTGTTACCTCCTTCTAACAAAAGGGGGCCGGTTGTGTCCTGGTGTGCATTTTTCTTGAAGTATTGGCTAGTAAGTACCATTGCCTTTTCCTATTTTCCACATCCACAGAGCAGGTATTCTTCTAAGCTGCTCTGTTGATGGGGCGTGACTGCAGTCATCATGCTGACTGACAGCCGGGTAGGCTGTCAATCAGCATGACATCGGTATTCCAGTCTCATCAACTGAGCAGAGCAGAAAAGATGCTGCTGCTTGACGTTACATCAGCAGACTCTGCTGAATCGCCAGGAGGAGTGGTCTGTGACCATTCTGTGCAGCAGACATCGAAGACTAGCACAACAAACCGCTATTTAGCTATTACCTGCCTGTTAGATCTCAGGCCCATAGTAAAATTATTATATTTATCTCTTTAAGTTATCATGTGTGTAAAGAAAGAATTCTAGTTTTTGCATTCAAAGGCTAAAAACTAGTTGTAACATAATTCATAAACTGTAGTTTGTTACGATGCTGTACCAATCAAAGAAAATTTAATGCTTTAATTTATTAGAAGCAAGAACTTTAAAAATGTTAAAAAATTGAAATAAATTTTTGTTTACTGAATGTTGAATACTACTGATGAGCGAGCATGCTCGCAACTGCTCGGTACTCGTCCAAGCATCTCACTGTTCAAGATGCTCGGTGAGTACTTCCTGGATGTTCGGGCGTGTGCTCGAGTACCCGCCCGCATGTTTCGTGCTGTTTTAACAGCGAATAAACATGTGGGGATTGCCTGCCTCTCACTGTAATGCTGCAGCGATTTTGGTGATTGGCTGGCCGCATAGCGTCATCGGGTCTATATCAGACCCGGTGACCCTATGCTCGTCACAGTCTATCCTTCAGACAGGCAGAGTAGGGAGAGCTGCTGCTGAGCTAGGAAGAGAATTGGTTTATTAGTGAGTTATTAGGTATTCCACAGCTATTTACAGTCATATGAAAAAGTTTGGGCACCCCTATTAATCTTAAGCTTAATGTTTTATAAAAATTGGTGTTTTTGCAACAGCTATTTCAGTTTGATATATGTAATAACTGTTGGACACAGTAATATTTCTGCCTTGAAATGAGGTTTATTGTGCTAACAGAAAATGTGCAATCTGCATTCAAACAAAATTTGACCGGTGCATAAGTATGGGCACCCTTATCATTTTCTTGTTTTAAATACTCCTGCCTACTTTTTACTGACTTACTAAAGCACTTTTTTTGGTTTTGTAACCTCATTGAGCTTTGAACTTTATAGCCAGGTGTATGCAATCATGAGAAAAGCTACTTAAAGTGGCCACTTGCAAGTTGTTCTCCTGTTTGAATCTCCTCTGAAGAGTGGCATCATGGGCTCCTCAAAACAACTGTCAAATGATCTGAAAACAAAGATTATTCAACATAGTTGTTCAGGGGAAGGATACAAAAAGCTGTCTCAGAGATTTAACCTGTCAGTTTCCACTGTGAGGAACATAGTAAGGAAATGGAAGAACATAGGGACAGTTCTTGTTAAGGCCAGAAGTGTCAGGACAAGAAAAACATCAGAAAGGCAGAGAAGAAGAATGGTGAGATCAGTCAAGGACAATCCTCAGACCACCTCCAGAGAGCTGCAGCATCAACTTGCTGCAGATGGTGTCACTGTGCATCGGTCAACTATACAACGCACTTTGCACAAGGAGAAGCTGTATGGGAGAGTGATGCGAAAGAAGCCGTTTCTGCAAGTACGCACAAACAGAGTCGGCTGAGGTATGCAAAAGCACATTTGAAGAAGCCTATTTCTTTTTGGAAGAAGGTCCTGTGGACTGATGAAACCAAGATTGAGTTGTTTGGTCATACAAAAAGGCGTTATGCATGGTGGCAAAAAAACACAGCATTCCAAGAAAAACACTTGCTACCCACAGTAAAATTTGGTGGAGGTTCCATCATGCTTTGGGGCTGTGTGGTCAATGCCGGCACTGGGAATCTTGTTAAAGTTGAGGGACGCATGGATTCCACTCAGTATCAGCAGATTCTTGGCAATAGTGTTCAAGAATCAGTGATAAAGTTGAAGTTACGCAGTGGATGGATCTTTCAGCAAGACAATGATCCAAAACACCGCTCCAAATCTACTCAGGCATTCATGCAGAGGAACAATTATAATGTTCTGGAATGGCCATCCCAGTCCCCAGACCTGAATATCATTGAACATCTGTGGGATCATTTGAAGAGGCTGTCCATGCTCGGCGACCATCAAACTTAACTGAACTGGAATTGTTTTGTAAAGAGGAATGGTCAAAAATACCTTCATCCAGGATCCAGGAACTCATTAAAAGCTACAGGAAGCGACTAGAGGCTGTTATTTTTGCAAAAGGAGGATCTACTAAATATTAATGTCACTTTTCTGGTGAGGTGCCCATACTTATGCACCTGTCAAATTTTGTTTGAATGCAGATTGCACATTTTCTGTTAGTACAATAAACCTCATTTCAAGGCAGAAACATTACTGTATCCAACAGTTATTACATATATCAAGCTGAAATAGCTGTTGCAAAAACACCAATTTTTATAAAACATTAAGCTTAAGATTAATAGGGGTGCCCAAACTTTTTCATATGACTGTATATACATCAGAACTAACAGTTCTTCTAAGGACTTATCCAGCTGCATATATTATTAATCCTGGTGATAGCAGGAGTTAGGCAGGCAGAGTTTGTGGAGAGTTTGCATGGATTTATATAGTGTGACCAAGTTGTCAAGCACTTTTGCAAGTGATGCTAAAATCGATTGGGAAAGTGCTTAACAACCCACATGCAGAAATGCATGCAAAAACGCTTGACAAACGCTTCTACCTGGCAGGAAAAACGCATGTAAAATACGCATGCGTTTTTCCTGCCAGGGAGAAGCGGAAAAAATATGCAGCATTTCTGCATCGTGGGCACTTAGCCTTAAAAGCAATAGAATACACCATTTTACTGTTCCATTTGCTTGTTAGCAGAATACAGCCAGATTTTTTTTATTTTATTTGCATTGCTGTATTGTGGAAGCAGAGAAACTTGTCCATCATCAGACATGGTCCGATATTACTGCGGATATAATCGTGACATTTTTTGGCAAGTGCCAAATATTACACTCCAGTTAAAGTCTGCTAGCTGTGTGTTGTTCAACCTATTCACACTTGGTTGCTGACCAATATCATACTGTATCTCTAACGTAACTACCTAAAACAGTGGTCATCAGACGTGATCCGATGTTACTGCGGTAATAATCGTCACATTTTTTGCAATGGGCCAAATATTACACTCCAGTTAGAGTCTGCCAGTTGTGTGTTGTTCAACCTATTCACACTTGGTCACTGACCAATACCACATCTATAAGGCCACTGCCTAAAACCGTGGTCATCAGACGTGATTCGATATTACTGCGATAATAATCATCACATATTTTGGAGCGTGCCAAATATTCCACTCCAGTTAAAGTCTGCCAGTTGCGTGCTGTTCAACCTTTCACACTTGGTCGCTGACCAATACTACATCTGTTACGCCACTGCCCAAAGCCGTGGTCATCACACGTGATCCGATATTACTGCAGTTATAATCGTCATATTTTTTGGAGCGTGCCAAATATTCCACTCGAGTTAAAGTCTGCGAGTTGTGTGTTGTTCAACCTCTTCACACAGAATCAGAAAGGGGCAAGGTGAGTGGCAAAGGACGGGGAAGTGTACGTGATGCTGATGGTGCACACAGAGGCTGAGGCCATGGGCAAGATGAAATTGTGCCTTCTGAGGGAGCACAACAAACACCCACATCATGTCAATCTTCCTCCCTGTCCCAATTTTAAGGGGGCTGCGGAACACCACTCTTGAGACCAGAGCAGTGTTGTTGGTTGGATAGCAGATAATGTTTCCAGTCAGTTTACCACCACCACCACCCTGTCTTCTACAAGGTCCAGTCTAAGTAGCCATGAGTCTGGACCACATATTCCTCACCCTGATCCTCCTCTCTCCCACCATGCTGAGTGCCCGGAAACAAGTGATCCCTCACTTGGACACTCCGAAGAGCTGTTCACTTTTCCATTTATATATTCTGGCCTCTCACTTGGCCCATTTCAAGCAAGGCAAGAGGAGATTGCATGTAGCGATGCCCAAATATTTGAGCAGCCACGGACACATGAAGGTGATGGTGGGAAACTGCAATTACTGTCGCAAGAGGTGGATGATGATGATGAGGCACAATTGCCAGCAAGTCAGAAGGAGGCCCAGGGTGCATACATGGAAGACTAGGTGATGAACGATGAAGTCATTGACCCATCCTGGCAAGGTGTCATGCATAGTGAGAGCAGCAGCACACAGTGGGAGAGAGGCATAGGACCACAACATGCAGGAATAAGCAGTGGGGCGGCCACAGACACAAGGTGGGCAACTGTTCCCTGGAACACCAACACAAGGGAAGTTTCCAGTCCAACTTTTAAGTGTTCCAGTGTCTGGCTCTTTTTTAAAGACTGTCCAGATAACCCTAAAAAGGCCATTTGCAACATCTGCCATGCTAGTATAAGCAGGGGCAGCAAAACTACTAGCCTGACCACCACCAGCATGCTCAGTCACATGACAGAAAAGCACCTGACTAATTGGGCCAAACATCATGGTCCAGAAACAGTAAATGCAGGTGACACCACCGCCTGTTCGGCTGTTGTGCGTGCACGTCAATCCCCTGTCCATGGCACAGGCAAAGATGCCTACCGCCCTGCACCTGTCATTGCACACTCGCAACCACCACCATCAGCAACCAGGTCCACGTCCTTGTCCCAGTGCAGCGCTTGGTTGTCCCTACCCCCGCCCTCTGAATGCAAGGAGCAAATAAGCAGCCAATTACTCACAGTCTAATCTGTCACATTTCTAGACTGCTTGGACTAGAAATGTTGCCTTTTAGGCTCATGGAGACAGAAGCTTTCCACAACCTAATGGCAGTGGCTGTTCCGTGGTACTCGGACCCCAGCCGCCACTATTTCTCCCTGTGTGCCATCCCCGTCTTACACAAGCACATGTCCCAGAACATTACCCGTTTCTCTCAACAATGCAGATACTAGGAAGGTCCTAATCATGGACACGTGGACAAGTGCTTGTGGCCAGGGACGGTACATCTCGCTGATGGCACACTGGGTTAATATAGTTGAAGCCGGGATCCAGTCGGATCCTGGGACGGAACAAGTAATCCCAACGCCGAGAATTGCGGGCCCTGGGTCATTTAGATTTGCCCCTATATTCTACAGCTCCTGAACCTCCTCCTCCTCTTCAGCCTCCACTGCATAATGGCCACATCAGTCGGAAGCTGGAAGCACTGCAGCACTGCCTCGGCCAAGCGGCAACAGACTGTGCAGAAACTAATATATTTAGGGGACAAACCACACACGGCTGCGGAGTTGTTGACAGCTGTAACAGAGCAGGTAGATCTGTGTCTGGCACCGCTGAACCTACGGCCAAGCATGGTCATGTGTGACAATGGCCGGAACCTGGTGGTGGCTCTGAAGCTTGGCAACCTCGCACATGTACCATGCCTGGCCAATGTGCTCAACCTAGTGGTTCAGTGGTTTCTCAAAACCTACCTGAATTGGCCTGAGCTGCTTGTCAAAGTACGCCGCATGCCTTCCCATTTTAGAAAGTCACTTACAGCTTCCGCTGCCCTCACCATGTTTCATCAGCATTTGCAGCTTACAGCTCACTGACAGGTGTGCGATTTTACCACGGAACTCAATCTTGCATATGTTGGAAAGGATTTGTGAGCAGCAGAGGGCAGTTGTTGTTGAGTACCAGTTTCAACACACCCGTTGGTATTCAGGTCAGCCTCCACACTTACGAACTGATGAGTGAACATGGTTGTCTGACATTTGTGCCATCCTCCAAAACTTTGAGGACTCCACCAAGATGGTGAACTGAGATGATGTCATACTTAGCGTCACCATCCCACTTCTTTGTCTACTGAAACGCTCGCTGCTCACAATTAAAGAGGAGGCATTGCAGGCGGAGCACGATGAGATGGAGAAAGGAACCATACAGGGTGATTACACACAGCCCAGCCTCATCTCATCCCAACGTGGATTGGGTGACAATGAGAAAGGGGAGGAGGAGGAGCTAGTTTCTTGCGCTATAGACTGTACAACCTGCACAACAGTGATACCGTCTGTTCAGCGTGGGTGGACAGAGAGGAGGAAGAGGAGTAGGAGGAGGAGGAGAGCATGGTCAGTCGTCCTCTTGGTGAGGATACGGAAGTTTTGCCTGTTATCAGTCTGGCACACATGGCTGAGTTTATGTTACGCTGCCTTTCCCTTGACCCTCACGTTCTCCAAATTTTGGGTGACATTCATTACTGGTTGGTGACACTTCTAGACCCTCGCTACAAGGAGAACTTTCTATCTCTTATTCCCGAGGCAGACAGGTCTACTAAAATTGTTAAGTAACAGAAGGCCCTTGTTGTGGAATTATTAAAAAAATTCCCATCTGAAAATGCTGGCGACAGAGGTCACAGTTCGTTGGACAACCAAGGAGTACAGGCGAGAGAGACACACCTCCAATCTAGCAGAGGCAGGGGAACACTGTAAAAAGTCGTGGGACAGTATTCTCAGCCCCTCTCATCTTACAGGCCCTGAGGCGCTGGGTACTCTCACAAGGAGTGCCAAGTTTGGGAAGATGGTGAGGGAGTACCTTGCTGACCATAACAACATCCTCCGTGATTCCTCTGTGCCTTATAATTATTGGGTATACAAGCTGGACACGTGGCATGAACTGGCTCTCTACGCCTTGGAGGTCCTGGCCTCTAGCGTTTTGTTAGAGTGCGTTGTTAGTGCTGCTGGTGGAATTATCACTGATAAGTGCATCCGCCTGTCAACTGAAAAGGCTGACAGGCTGACTCTTATAAAAATGATCAAGGGCTGGATTGGGCCAGACTTCTCAACACCACCGAATGATAGCAGCGTAACATAAGCTCAACTCCAGTGTCTTTTTTTGAGAGGTCTATTCCCATTCACCTCTTCACACCTACACATGGGTATACGCTTCCTGATTTTGTCTATTTGCTCGTGTCCGCCTCCTTCTATTCATCCTCCATCACCATATTATTCATCACCATATCTATCATATCACCTCATCAACGTGTCTTGCAAGGGGCAATGGAGTTCCTCCAAATTTATGGCAGCTTTTGCATTCACTACATAGGCAAACACAATGGGAGACCCACTTCCTAATTATGGGAACATTGTTTTTAGGAGGCTCTCTGACCTCTACGTCTCTTGCACGGGGCATTGAAGTGCCTCCAAATTTTTGGCAGCTCTTGCAGTCACTGCATACGCAATAACAGTATATGAGACCCACTCGTTAATAATGGGAACAACAAAGCACAGCCGGCTGTTGGCTCTCTAACAATAGTAAGGGCCAACAGCTGGCCCTTCAAGAATAGTAAGGGCCACCTGATGGCCCTATAAAAATAGACTTTGTGACTTTCAAAGTCCCTCCACAATAAATGAAACAGGATGTGTCTGGTGATGTGTCACACACCACATGGCCAGATAAGGTTGTAAAATGTTAAAATGACATTTACCAGTGAATGCATTTGTCTTGGTTGAAAGCAATGCAAAAGTGCAAAAATGCATCAAAAACGCTACGTGTGAACATAGCCCAAGATGTGGAGGAGCATTTTTGTTTTTGTATATTTATTTTGCCTTATATACAAGTCATTAACCGGAAAAGGATGTTCCTTACCATATTTCCCAGGAAAATCCATTTTGATTTTTTTTTTGTCTGTTTTATTGTGAGTCCGTAAAAGTGGTGTAATACCTCTGACAACGTCGTTGACAGCAGTGACTTGGGAGTCAGAAGTGCTTCCCGGGGTCTTCCCCATACTGTGCCCATGTCATTTGAGCACAGTTCCAATCGATTTGGGCAATTTTTAGGCCCTCTGCAGACCGCCGGGGGGAGCTGCCTGAAAAATGCTCTAGTTTCCCATTGGGCTCGTTGCTCGGGTCGAGCGCCCGAGCATTCCAATTTGCTTGACCCGAGCATCGAACACCCGAGCATTTTAGTGCTCACCTATCACTACTAATAATCCTTTCACTCTGGCAAGTTGGAAGTCATAGAATATCATTTTAAATAAAAAGAGTTGTTTAGATTGAACCTTTAGGTGTTGTTTGCATTATGCCATCTATACTGTACCATTGAACATAAATGGACAGAAATGTACTGTATATTTTTATACTCAGTGCATACAAGTGCTTCTCACTAAATTAGAATATCATCAAAAAGTTAATTTATTTCAGTTCTTCGATACAAAAAGTGAAACTCATATATTCTATAGAGTCATTACAAACAGAGTGATTTTTTTCAAGTGTTTATTTATGTTAATGTTGATGATTATGGCTTACAGCCAATGAAAACACAAAAGTCATTATCTCAGTAAATTAGAATACTTTATAACAACAACTTGAAAAATGTTTTTAAAATTCGAATTGTTGGCCTACTGAAATGTATGTTCAGTAAATGCACTCAATACTTGGTCGGGGCTCTTTTTGCATCAATTACTGCATCAATGCGGCGTGGCATGGAGACGATCAGCCTGTGGCTCTTCTGAGGTGTTATGGAAGCCCAAATTGCTTTGATAGCAGTCTTCAGCTCGTCTGCATTATTGGGTCTGGTGTCTCTCATCTTCCTCTTGACAATACTCCATAGATTCTCTATGGGGTTAAGGTCAAGCGAGTTTGCTGGCCAAGCAAGCACAGTGATACTGTTGTTTTTAAACCAGATATTGGTACTTTTGGCAGTGTGGACAGGTACCAAGTCCTGCTGGAGAATGAAATTTCCATCTCCAAAAAGCTTGTCAGCAGACGGAAGCATGAAGTGCTCTAAAATTTTCTGGTAGACAGCTGCATTGACTTTCGTCTTGATAAAACTCAGTGGACGTAACCAGCAAATGACATGTCTCCCCAAACCATCACTGATCGTGGAAACTTCACAGTAGACCTCAAGCAGCTTGGATTGTGTGCCTCTCCACTCATCCTTCAGACTCTGGGAACTTGATTTCTAAATGAAATGCAAAATTTACTTTCATCTGAAAACAACACCTTGGACCACTGAGCAACAGCCAAGGTCTTTTTCTCCTTGACCCAGGTAAGACGCTTCTGGCGTTGTCTATTGGTCATAAGTGGCTTGACATTAGGAATGTGACACTTGTAGCCCAGGTCCTACATATATCTGTGTGTGGTGGCTCTTGAAGCAATGACTCCTGCAGCAGTCCACTCCTTATGAATCGCCCTTAAATTTTTGAATGGCCTTTTCTTAACAATCCTTTCAAGGATGCGGTTATTCCAGTTGCTTGTGCACCTTTTTCTACCACACTTTTTCCTTCCACTCAACTTTCCATCAATATGTTTGGATACAGCACTCTGCGAACAGCCAGATTCTTTAGGAATGACCTTTTGTGGCTTACCCTACTTGTGGAGTGTGTCAATGACTGCCTTCTGGACATCTGTCAAGTCAAAAGACTTCCCTATGATTGTGGAGCCTACTGAAACAGACTGAGGGACCTTTTTAAATGCATCAGAAGCCTTTGCAGGTGTTTTTTGTTAATTATTCTAATTTATTGAGATAATGACTTTTGTGTTTTTATTGGCTGTAAGCCATAATCATCAACATTAACAGAAATAAACACTTGAAATAGATCACTCTGTTTGTAATGACTCTATACAATATATGAGTTTCACTTTTTGTATTGAAGAACTTAAATAAACCAACTTTTTGATGATATTCTAATTTAGTGAGAAGCACCTGTATATGGTAGCATTATAAGAAAATTATAATGGCCTCCGGCAGAACAGGACCCAGCAGCACTGGAGCACAGGGAAGAAAGATGAGTATAAGTGTTTATTTTTAGTATGTGTACACAGCATGAAAGGGATGAGGGGTGCCATACAAACCAGGATTGGGGGATGAGGGGCCACACATACCAGGATTGTGGGGTAAGGGGACCATACATACTAGGATTGGGGGGTGAGGGGACCATGGATACCAGAATGGAGGGGTACAACACATACGAGGATTGTGGGGTGAGGGGACCATGCCTACCAGGATTGAGGGTGAGGGGACCATGCATACCAGGATTGGGGCGTGAGGGGAACATGCATACCAGGATGGCGGGGTGAGGGGACCATGCGTACAATTATTGGGGGGTGAGGGGACCATGCATACCAGGATTGGGGGCTGAGGGGTACCACACATACCGGGATTGGGGGATGAGGGGACCATGCATACTAGGATGAGGGGTCCCACATATACCATTATTGGGTGATGAAGGGACCATGCATACCAGGATTGGGGGGTGAGTGGACCATGCACACCAGGATTGGGGGGTGAAAGTACAATGCATACCAGGATTGGGGGTTGAGGGGACCATGCATACCAGGATTCGGGGGTGAGGGGACTATGCATACCAGGATGAGGGGTACACACATACCAGGATTGGGTGGTGAGGGAACCATGCATACTAGGATTGGGGGGTGAGGGGACCATGCATACCAGCATTGCGGTGTGAGGGGACCATGCATCCAAGGATAGGGGGGTGAGGGGACAATGCATACCAGGATTGGGAGGTAAGGGGACCATGCATACCAGGATTGGGGGTTGAGGGGACCATGCATAACAGGATTGGGGGGTGTGTGGACCATACATACCAGGATAGGGGGGTGAGGGGACCATGAACACCAGGATTGCGGGGTGAGGGGACCATGCATTCCAGGATGGAGGGGTACCACACATACCAGGATTGTGGGGTGAGGGGACCATGCATACCAGGATTGGGGGGTGAGGGGATCATGCATACCAGGATTGTGGATTGAGGGGATCATACATACCAGGATGAGGGGTACTACACATACCTGGATTGGGTGGTGAGGGGACCATGCATACCAGGATTGGGGGGTGAGGCAACAATGCCTACCAGTTTTGCAGGGTGAGGAAACCATGCGTACAAGGATTGGGTGGTGGGGGACCATGCATACCAGGATTGGGGGGTGAGGGGACCATGCATACCAGGATGAGGGGTCCCACTAATACCATTATTGGGGGATGAGGGGACCATGCATACCAAGATTGGGGGCTGAGGGAACCAAGCATACAAGAATTGGGGGGTGAGGGGATCATGCATACCAGGATGAGGGGTACCACACATACCAGGATTGGGTGGTGAGGGAACCATGCATACCAGGATTGGCGGATGAGGGGACTATGCATACCAGGATTGCGGGGTGAGGGGACCCTGCATAACAGGATTGGGGGTGAGAGGACTGTGCATACAAGGTTTGGGTGGGTGAGGGGACCATGCATACCAGGATTGGTGGCTGAGAGGGCCATGCATACCAGGATTGGGGGTTGAGGGGAACAGGCATACCAAGATTGGGGGTGAGGGGAACATGCATGCCAGGATTGGGGGGTGAGGGGACCATGGATACCAGTTTTGCAGGGTGAGGGAACCATGCATACAAGAATTGGGTGGTGAGGGGACCATGCAAACCAGGATGAGGGGTCCCACTAATACCATTACTGGGATGTGAGGGGACCATGCATAACAGGATTGGGGGGTGAGGGGACCAGGCATACAAGGATTAGGGGGTGAGGGGACCATGCATACTAGGATTGGGGGGTGAGAGGTGACATGCATACCAGGTTTCTGGGATGAGGAGGCCATGCATACCAGATTTGGGATGAGGGGTGCCATGCATAACAGGATGAGGGGTACCATACATACCAGCATAGGAATGCGGTGTGCTGTGCATACCAGGATGAGTGTTGGGGTGCCATGCATACCAGGATGAGGTTTACCACACATGCCAGGATTGTGGGGTGAGGGGACCATGCATACCAGGATGGAGGGGTACCACACATACCAGAACTATGGGGTGAGGGGGCCATGTATACCAGGATTGGGGGGTGATGGGACCATTCATACCAGGATTGTGGATTGAGTGGATCATATATACTAGGATGAATGGTACCACACATACCAAGATTGGGTGGTGAGGGGACCATGCATACCAGAATTGGGGGGTGAGACGACCATGCGTACCAGGATTGGAGGGTGAGGGATACCACACACGCCAGCATTGGGGGTGAGGGGACCATGCATACCACGATGGAGGGGTTCCACACGTACCAGGATTGTGGGGTGAGGGGACCATGCATACCAGGATTGGGGGGTGAGAGGACAATGCATACCAGTTTTGCAGCGTGAGGGAACCATGCATACAAGGATTGGGTGGTGAGGGGACCATGCATACCAGGATTGGGAGGTGAGGGGACCATGCATACCAGGATGAGGCGTCCCACTAATACCATTATTCGGGGATGAGGGGACAATGCATACCAGGATTGGGGGCTGAGGGGACCAAGCATACCAGGATTGGGGGTGAGGGAATCTTGCATTCCAGGATGAGGGGTACCACACATACCAGGATTGGGTGGTGGGGGAACCATGTATATCAGGATTGGGGGGTGATGGGACCATGCATACTAGGAATGCGGGGTGAGAGGACCATGCAAACCAGGATTAGGCGGTGAGGGGACCATGCATAACAGGATTGGGGGCTGAGAGGACTATGCCTACAAGGAATGGGGGGCTGAGGGGTACCACACATACCAGAATTGGGGGGTGAGGGGACCAAGCATACCAGGATTGGTGGCTGAGAGGACCATGCATACCATGATTGGGGGTTGAGGGAACCATGCATGCCAGGATTGCGGGGTGAGGGGACCATGCATACCAGGATTGGCGGGTGAGGGGACCATGCATACAAGGATTGTGGATTGAGGGGTTCATGCTTACCAGGATGAGGGGTACCACACATACCAGGATTTGGTGATGAGGGGAGCATGCATACCAGGTTTGGGGGGTGAGGGGACCATGCATACCAGTTTAGCAGCGTGAGTGAACCATGCATACAAGTATTCGGTGGTGAGGGGACCATGCATACCAGGATTGGGGGGTGAGGGGACCATGCATACCAGGATGAGGGGTCCCACTAATACTATTATTGGGGGATGAGAGGACCATGCATACCAGGATTGGGGGCTGAGGGGACCAAGCATACCAGGATTGGGGGGTGAGAGGATCATGCATACCAGGATGAGGGGTACCACACATACCAGTATTGGGAGGTGAGGGAACCATGCATACCAGGATAGGAGGGTGAAGGGACCATGCATACCAGGATTGCGGTGTGAGAGGACCATGCATACCAGGATTAGGGGGTGAAGGGACCATGCATAACAGGATTGGGGGGGAGAGGACTATGCATAGAAGGATTGGGGGGGTGAGGGGTACCACACATACCAGGATTTGTGGGTGAGGGGACCATGCATACCAGGATTGGTGGCTGAAAGGACCATGCATACCAGGATTTGGGGTTGAGGGGAACAAGCATACCAAGATTGGGGTGTGAGGGGACCATGTATACCAGGATTGGGGGGTGAGGGGACCATGCATACCAGTTTTGCGGGGTGAGGGAACGATGCATACAAGGATTGGATGGTGAGGGGACCATGCATACCAGGATTGGGGGGTGAGGGGACCATGCATACCAGGATGAGGGGTCCCACTAATATCATTATTGGGGGATGAGGGGACAATGCATACCAGGATTGGGGGCTGAGGGGACCATGTATACCAGGATTGGAGGGTGAGGGGACCATGCATTCCAGGATGAGTGGTACCACACATTCCAGGATTGGGTGGTGGGGGAACCATGTATACCAGGATTGGGGGGTGAGGGGACCATGCATACTAGGAATGCGGGGTGAGGGGACCATGCATACCAGGATTAGGGGGTGAGGGGACCATGCATAACAGGATTGGGGGGTGAGAGGACTATGCCTACAAGGATTGGGGGGGTGAGGGGTACCACACATACCAGGATTGGGGGGAGAGGGGATCAAGCATACCAGGATTGGTGGCTGAGAGGACCATGCATACCAGGATTGGGGGTTGAGGGGAACATGCATACCAGGATAAGGGGATGAGGGAACCATGCATACCAGGATTGTGGGGTGAGGGGACCATGCATACCAGGATTGGCGTGTGAGGGGACCATGCATACAAGGATTGTGGATTGAGGGGCTCATGCATACCAGGATGAGGGGTACCACACATACCAGGATTTGGTGATGAGGGGAGCATGCATACCAGGATTGGGGGGTGAGGGGACCATGCATACCAGTTTAGCAGCGTGAGTGAACCATGCATACAAGTATTCGGTGGTGAGGGGACCATGCATACCAGGATTATGGGGTGAGAGGACCATGCATACCAGGATGAGGGGTCCCACTAATACCATTATTGGGGGATGAGGGGACCATGCATACCAGGATTGGGGGCTGAGGGGACCAAGCATACCAGGATTGGGGGGTGAGAGGATCATGCATACCAGGATGAGGGGTACCACACATACCAGTATTGGGAGGTGAGGGAACCATGCATACCAGGATAGGGGGGTGAGGGGACCATGCATACCAGGATTGGGGTGTGAGAGGACCATGCATAACAGGATTAGGGGATGAAGGGACCATGCATAACAGGATTGGGGGGGGAGAGGATTATGCATAGAAGCATTGGGGGGGTGAGGGGTACCACACATACCAGGATTTGGAGGTGAGGGGACCATGCATACCAGGATTGGTGGCTGAGAGGACCATGCATACCAGGATTTGAGGTTGAGGGGAACAAGCATACCAAGATTGGGATGTGAGGGGACCATGCTTACCAGGATTGGGGGGTGAGGGGACCATGCATACCAGTTTTGCGGGGTGAGGGAACGATGCATACAAGGATTGGATGGTGAGGGGACCATGCATACCAGGATTGGGGGGTGAGGGGACCATGCATACCAGGATGAGGGGTCCCACTAATATCATTATTGGGGGATGAGGGTGCAATGCATACCAGGATTGGGGGCTAAGGGGACCAAGCATACCAGGATTGGGGGGTGAGGGGATCATGCATTCCAGGATGAGTGGTACCACACATTCCAGGATTGGGTGGTGGGGAAACCATGTATACCAGGATTGGGGGGTGAGGGGACCATGCATACTAGGAATGCGGGGTGAGGGGACCATGCATACCAGGATAGGGGGTGAGGGGACCATGCATACCAGGATTGGGGGGTGAGACGACTATGCCTACAAGGATTGGGGGGTGAGGGGTACCACACATACGAGGATTGGGGGGTGAGGGGATCAAGCATACCAGGATTGGTGGCTGAGAGGACCATGCATACCAGGATTGGGGGTTGAGGGGAACATGCATACCAGGATTAGAGGATGAGGGAACCATGCATACCAGGATTGTGGGGTGAGGTGACCATGCATACCAGGATTGGGGGGTGAGGGGGACCATGCATACCAGGATTGTGGATTGAGGGGATCATGCATACCAGGATTAGGGTTACCACACATACCAGGATTGGGTGGTGAGGGGACCATGCATACCAGGATTGGGGGGTGAGGGGACCATGCGTACCAGGATTGCGGGGTGAGGGGACCATGCATACAAGGATTGGGGGGTGAGGGGACCATGCTTACCAGGAGGGGGGTGAGGGGTACCACACATACCAGGATTGGGGGATGAGCGGACCATGCATACCAGGATGAGGGGTCCCACTCATACCATTATTGGGTGATGAATGGACCATGCATACCAGGATTGGGGGGTGAGGGGACCATGCACACCAGGATTGGGGGTGAGAGGACAATGCATACCAGGATTGGGGGTTGAGGGTACCATGAATTCCAGGATTCGGGGGTGAGGGGACCAAGCAAACCAGGATGAGGGGTACACACATACCAGGATTGGGTGGTGAGGGAACCATGCATACCAGGATTGGGGGTGAGGGGACCATGCATACCAGGATTGCGGTGTGAGGGGACCATGCATACAAGGATAGGAGGGTGAGGGGACCATGATTACCAGGATTGGGAGGTGAGGGGACCATGCATACCAGGATTGGGGGTTGAGGGTACCATGCATACCAGGATTGTGGGGTGAGGGGGCCATGCATACCAGGATTGGGGGGTGATGGGACCATGTATACCAGGATTGTGGATTGAGTGGATCATACATACCAGGATGAGGGCTACCACACAAACCAAGATTGGGTGGTGAGGGGACCATGCATACCAGGATTGGGGGGTTTGGGGACCATGCATACCAGGATTGGGGGGTGAGCGGACCATGCATACCAGGATGTGGGGTCCCACAAATACCATTATTGGGGGATGAAGGAACCTTGTATATCAGGATTGGGGGGTGAGGGGACCATGCAGGCCAGGATTGGGGGCTGATGGGACCATGCATACCAGGATTGGGGTGTGATGAGACCATGCATACCTGGTTTGGGGGTGAGGGGATCATGCATGCCAGGATGAGGGGTACCAGCCATACCAGGATTGGGTGGTGAGGGAACCATGCATACAAGGATTGGGGGGTGAGGGGACCATGCATACCAGGATTGGGGGGTGAGGGGACTATGCATACCAGGATTAGGGGGTGAGGGGTACCACACATACCAGGATTGGGGGTGAGGGGACCATGCATACCAGGATGAGGGGTCCCACACATTCCAGTATTGGGTGATGAAGGGACCATGCACACCAGGTTTGGGGGGTGAGGGGACTATGGATACCAGGATTGGGGGGTGAGGGGACCATGAATACCAGGATTGGGGAGTGAGGGGACCATGCATATGAGGATTGGGGGGTGAGTGGACCATGCATACCAGGATTGCAGGATGAGGGGACCATGCATACCACGATTGGAGGATGAGGGGTACCACACATAACAGGATTGGGGGGTGAGGGGACCATGCATACCAGGATTGGTGGTGAGGGGTACCACACATACCAGGATTGGGTGTGAGGGGACCATGCATATCAGGATGTGTGGTACCACACATACCATTATTGGGAGGTGATGGGACCATACATGCCAGGATTGGGGGGTGAGGGCACCATGCATACCAGGATTTGGGGGTGAGGGGACCATGCATACCAGGATTGCGGTGTGAGGGGACCATGCATACTAGGATAAGAGGGGACCATGCATACCAGGATTGGGAGGTGAGGGGACCATGCATGCCAGGATTGGGGGTTGAGGGTACCATGCATACCAGGATTGTGGGGTGAGGGGCCATGCATACCAGGATTGGGGGGTGATCGGACCATGCATACCAGGATTGTGGATTGAGTGGATCATACATACCAGGATGAGGGGTACCACACATACCAAGATTGGGTGGTGAGGGGACCATGCATACCAGGATTGGGGGGTTAGGGGACCATGAATACCAGGATTGGGGGGTGAGCGGACTATGCATACTAGGATGTGGGGTCCCACAAATACCATTATTGTATATCAGGATTTGGGGGTGAGGGGACCATGCATACCAGGATTGGGGGCTGATGGGACCATGCATACCAGGATTGGGGGGTGATGAGACCATGCATACCTGGATTGGGGGGTGAGGGGATCATGCATACCAGGATGAGGGGTACCAGCCATACCAGGATTGGGTGGTGAGGGAACCATGCATACAAGGATTGGGGGGTGAGGGGACCATGCATACCAGGATTGGGGGTTGAGGGTACCATGCATACCAGGATTGTGGGGTGAGGGGCCATGCATGCCAGGATTGGGGGGTGATCGGACCATGCATACCAGGATTGTGGATTGAGTGGATCATACATACCAGGATGAGGGGTACCACACATACCAAGATTGGGTGGTGAGGGGACCATGCATACCAGGATTGGGGGGTTAGGGGACCATGAATACCAGGATTGGGGGGTGAGCGGACTATGCATACCAGGATGTGGGGTCCCACAAATACCATTATTGTATATCAGGATTTGGGGGTGAGGGGACCATGCATACCAGGATTGGGGGCTGATGGGACCATGCATACCAGGATTGGGGGGTGATGAGACCATGCATACCTGGATTGGGGGGTGAGGGGATCATGCATACCAGGATGAGGGGTACCAGCCATACCAGGATTGGGTGGTGAGGGAACCATGCATACAAGGATTGGGGGGTGAGGGGACCATGCATACCAGGATGAGGAGTCCCACTAATACCATTACTGAGATGTGAGGGGACCATGCATAACAGGATTGGGGGGTGAGGGGACCAGGCATACCAGGATTAGTGGGTGAGGGGACCATGCATACTAGGATTGGGGGGTGAGAGGTGACATGCATACCAGGTTTCTGGGATTAGGAGGCCATGCATACCAGAATTGGGATTAGGGGTGCCATGCATAACAGGATGAGGGGTACCATACAAACCAGCATAGGAATGCGGTGTGCTGTGCATACCAGGATGAGTGATGGGGTGCCATGCATACCAGGATGAGGTTTACCACACATGCCAGGATTGTGGGGTGAGGGGTCCATGCATACCAGGATGGAGGGGTACCACACATACCAGAACTGTGGGGTGAGGGGGCCATGCATACCAGGATTGGGGGGTGATGGGACCATGCATACCAGGATTGTGGATTGAGTGGATCATACATACTAGGATGAATGGTACCACACATACCAAGATTGGGTGGTAAGGGGACCATGCATACCAGAACTGGGGGGTGAGACGACCATGCGTACCAGGATTGGAGGGTGAGGGGTACCACACACACCAGGATTGGGGGTGAGGGGACCATGCATACCACGATGAAGGGGTTCCACACGTACCAGGATTGTGGGGTGAGGGGACCATGCATACCAGGATTGGGGGGTGAGGGGACCATACATACCAGTTTTGCAGCGTGAGGGAACCATGCATACAAGGATTGGGTGGCGAGGGGACCATGCATACCAGGATTGGGGGGTGAGGGGACCATGCATACCAGGATGAGGGGTCCCACTAATACCATTATTCGGGGATGAGGGGACAATGCATACCAGGATTGGGGGTTGAGGGGACCAAGCATACCAGGATTGGGGGGTGAGGGATTCATGCATTCCAGGATGAGGGGTACCACACATACCAGGATTGGGTGGTGGGGGAATCATGTATATCAGGATTGGGGGGTGAGGGGACCATGCATACTAGGAATGCGGGGTGAGAGGACCATTCAAACCAGGATTAGGCGGTGAGGGGACCATGCATAACAGCATTGGCGGCTGAGAGGACTATGCCTACAAGGAATGGGGGGTGAGGGGTACCACACATACCAGGATTGGGGGGTGAGGGGATCAAGCATACCAGGATTGGTGGCTGAGAGGACCATGCATACCATGATTGGGGGTTGAGGGGAATATGCATACCAGGATTGGGGGATGAGGCAACCATGCATACCAGGATTGCAGGGTGAGGGGACCATGCATACCAGGATTGGCGGGTGAGGGGACCATGCATACAAGGATTGTGGATTGAGGGGTTCATGCATACCAGGATGAGGGGTACCACACATACCAGGATTTGGTGATGAGGGGACCATGCATACCAGGATTGGGGGGTGAGGGGACCATGCATACCAGGATAAGGGGTCCCACTAATACCATTATTGGGGGATGAGGGGACCATGCATACCAGGATTGGGGGCTGAGGGGACCAAGCATACCAGGATTGGGGGGTGAGAGGATCATGCATACCAGGATGAGGGGTACCACACATACCAGTATTGGGAGGTGAGGGAACCATGCATACCAGGATAGGGGGGTGAGGGGACCATGCATACCAGGATTGCGGTGTGAGAGGACCATGTATACCAGGATTAGGGGGTGAAGGGACCATGCATAACAGGCTTGGGGGGGAGGACTATGCATAGAAGGATTGGGGGGGTGAGGGGTACCACACATACGAGGATTTGGGGGTGAGGGGACCATGCATACCAGGATTGGTGGCTGAGAGGACCATGCATACCAGGATTTGGCGTTGAGGGAACAAGCATTCCAAGATTGGGGTGTGAGGGGACCATGCATACCAGGATTGGGGGGTGAGAGGACCATGCATACCAGTTTTGCGGGGTGAGGGAACGATGCATACAAGGATTGGATGGTGAGGGGATCATGCATACCAGGATTGGGGGGTGAGGGGACCATGCATACCAGGATGAGGGGTCCCACTAATATCATTATTGGGGGATGAGGGGACAATGCATACCAGGATTGGGGGCTAAGGGGACCAAGCATACCAGGATTGGGGGGTGAGGGGATCATGCATTCCAGGATGAGTGGTACCACACATTCCAGGATTGGGTGGTGGGGGAACCATGTATACCAGGATTGGGGGGTGAGGGGACCATGCATACTAGGAATGCGGGGTGAGGGGACCATGCATACCAGGATTAGGGGGTGAGGGGACCATGCATAACAGGATTGGGGGGTGAGAGGACTATGCCTACAAGGATTGGGGGGGTGAGGGTTACCACACATACCAGGATTGGGGGTGAGGGGATCAAGCATACCAGGATTGGTGGCTGAGAGGACCATGCATACCAGGATTGGGGGTTGAGGCGAACATGCATACCAGGATTAGGGGATGAGGGAACCATGCATACCAGGATTGTGGGGTGAGGTGACCATGCATACTAGGATTGGGGGGTTAGGGGACCATGCATACTAGGATTGTGGATTGAGGGGATCATGCATACCAATATTAGGGTTACCACACATTCCAGGATTGGGTGGTGAGGGGACCATGCATACCAGGATTGGGCGGTGAGGGGACCATGCATACCAGGATTGGCGGGTGAGGGGACCATGCATACAAGGATTGTGGATTGAGGGGTTCATGCATACCAGGATGAGGGGTACCACACATACCAGGATTTGGTGATGAGGGGAGCATGCATACCAGGATTGGGGGGTGAGGGGACCATGAATACCAGTTTAGCAGCGTGAGTGAACCATGCATACAAGTATTCGGTGGTGAGGGGACCATGCATACCAGGATTGGGGGGTGAGGGGACCATGCATACCAGGATAAGGGGTCCCACTAATACCATTATTGGGGGATGAGGGGACCATGCATACCAGGATTGGGGGCTGAGGGGACCAAGCATACCAGGATTGGGGGGTGAGAGGATCATGCATACCAGGATGAGGGGTACCACACATACCAGTATTGGGAGGTGAGGGAACCATGCATACCAGTATAGGGGGGTGAGGGGACCATGCATACCAGGAATGCGGTGTGAGAGGACCATGCATACCAGGATTAGGGGGTGAAGGGACCATGCATAACAGGCTTGGGGGTGGAGGACTATGCATAGAAGGATTGGGGGGGTGAGGGGTACCACACATACGAGGATTTGGGGGTGAGGGGACCATGCATACCAGGATTGGTGGCTGAGAGGACCATGCATACCAGGATTTGGGGTTGAGGGGAACAAGCATTCCAAGATTGGGGTGTGAGGGGACCATGCATACCAGCATTGGGGGGTGAGGGGACCATGCATACCAGTTTTGCGGGGTGAGGGAACGATGCATACAAGGATTGGATGGTGAGGGGACCATGCATACCAGGATTGAGGGGTGAAGGGACCATGCATACCAGGATGAGGGGTCCCACTAATATCATTATTGGGGGATGAGGGGACAATGCATACCAGGATTGGGGGCTAAGGGGACCAAGCATACCAGGATTGGGGGGTGAGGGGATCATGCATTCCAGGATGAGTGGTACCACACATTCCAGGATTGGGTGGTGGGGGAACCATGTATACCAGGATTGGGGGGTGAGGGGACCATGCATACTAGGAATGCGGGGTGAGAGGACCATTCAAACCAGGATTAGGCGGTGAGGGGACCATGCATAACAGCATTGGCGGCTGAGAGGACTATGCCTACAAGGAATGGGGGGGTGAGGGGTACCACACATACCAGGATTGGGGGGTGAGGGGATCAAGCATACCAGGATTGGTGGCTGAGAGGACCATGCATACCATGATTGGGGGTTGAGGGGAACATGCATACCAGGATTGGGGGATGAGGGAACCATGTATACCAGGATTGCAGGGTGAGGGGACCATGCATACCAGGATTGGCGGGTGAGGGGACCATGCATACAAGGATTGTGGATTGAGGGGTTCATGCATACCAGGATGAGGGGTACCACACATACCAGGATTTGGTGATGAGGGGAGCATGCATACCAGGATTGGGGGGTGAGGGGACCATGAATACCAGTTTAGCAGCGTGAGTGAACCATGCATACAAGTATTCGGTGGTGAGGGGACCATGCATACCAGGATTGGGGGGTGAGGGGACCATGCATACCAGGATAAGGGGTCCCACTAATACCATTATTGGGGGATGAGGGGACCATGCATACCAGGATTGGGGGCTGAGGGGACCAAGCATACCAGGATTGCAGGGTGAGAGGATCATGCATACCAGGATGAGGGGTACCACACATACCAGTATTGGGAGGTGAGGGAACCATGCATACCAGTATAGGGGGGTGAGGGGACCATGCATACCAGGAATGCGGTGTGAGAGGACCATGCATACCAGGATTAGGGGGTGAAGGGACCATGCATAACAGGCTTGGGGGGGAGGATTATGTATAGAAGGATTGGGGGGGTGAGGGGTACCACACATACGAGGATTTGGGGGTGAGGGGACCATGCATACCAGGATTGGTGGCTGAGAGGACCATGCATACCAGGATTTGGGGTTGAGGGGAACAAGCATTCCAAGATTGGGGTGTGAGGGGACCATGCATACCAGGATTGGGTGGTGAGGGGACCATGCATACCAGTTTTGCGGGGTGAGGGAACGATGCATACAAGGATTGGATGGTGAGGGGACCATGCATACCAGGATTGAGGGGTGAAGGGACCATGCATACCAGGATGAGGGGTCCCACTAATATCATTATTGGGGGATGAGGGGACAATGCATACCAGGATTGGGGGCTAAGGGGACCAAGCATACCAGGATTGGGGGGTGAGGGGATCATGCATTCCAGGATGAGTGGTACCACACATTCCAGGATTGGGTGGTGGGGGAACCATGTATACCAGGATTGGGGGGTGAGGGGACCATGCATACTAGGAATGCGGGGTGAGGGGACCATGCATACCAGGATTAGGGGGTGAGGGGACCATGCATAACAGGATTGGGGGGTGAGAGGACTATGCCTACAAGGATTGGGGGGGTGAGGGTTACCACACATACCAGGATTGGGGGGTGAGGGGATCAAGCATACCAGGATTGGTGGCTGAGAGGACCATGCATGCCAGGATTGGGGGTTGAGGCGAACATGCATACCAGGATTAGGGGATGAGGGAACCATGCATACCAGGATTGTGGGGTGAGGTGACCATGCATACTAGGATTGGGGGGTGAGGGGACCATGCATACTAGGATTGTGGATTGAGGGGATCATGCATACCAATATTAGGGTTACCACACATTCCAGGATTGGGTGGTGAGGGGACCATGCATACCAGGATTGGGCGGTGAGGGGACCATGCATACCAGGATTGCGGGGTGAGGGGACCATGCATACAAGGACTGGGGGTGAGGGGACCATGCATACCAGGATTAGGGGGTGAGGGGTACCACACATACCAGGATTGGGGGATGAGCGGACCATGCATACCAGGATGAGGGGTCCCACTCATACCATTATTGGGTGATGAATGGACCATGCATACCATGATTGGGGGGTGAGGGGACCATGCACACCAGGATTGGGGGGCGAGAGGACAATGCATACCAGGATTGGGGGTTGAGGGTACCATGAATACCAGGATTCGGGGGTGAGGGGACCATGCATACCAGGATGAGGGGTACACACATACCAGGATTGGGTGGTGAGGGAACCTTGCATACCAGGATTGGGGGTGAGTGGTGCCATGCATTCCAGGATTCGGGGTGAAGGGTGCCATGCATTACAGGATAGGGATGAGGGGTGCCATGCATTACAGGATAGGGATGAGGTGTGCCATGCATACCAGGATAGGGATGAGGGGTGCCATGCATTACAGAATAGGGATGAGGGGTGCCATGCATACCAAGATAGGATGGTGGGAACAGGATGGGGGCAGCACAAATACCAGGAGGGGGGCAGCACATGCCAGACTATATACCAAAAAATATGCTCGCCACCTGGGCGTAGAACGGGTTCAATAGCTAATATATATATATATATATATATATATATATATATATATATACATATATATATATATGTATATATACAGTTGAAAGCAGAAGTTACATACACTATATAAAAAGACACATATGCATGTTTTTCTCAATATCTGACATGAAATCAGAATAAACCTTTCCCGTTTGAGGTCAATTAGGATTACAATAATTTTTAATATTTGCCAAGTGCCAGAATAATGAGAGAGAGAGAATGTTTTAAGGCATTTTTATTCCTTACTGCAAAGTCAAAGGTTTACATACACTAAGATTACTATGCCTTTAAACAATTCTGGACTGCCCATATGATTATGTCATGCGGGGTGCATTTATGCACATAGCATTTATGTATATTTTTTCAAAGTCCAATCATTTTTCAAAGTCCCGGCACAGTTAGACATGGCAAATCTAATATTCATTTTTCTTTTCTTCTTACAGGTATATATATCTCATTCACCTGCTGTGTTTTAACCTTTCTGAAGTCTGCATTGCATCTCGATACCTGTATTGCTCTGCTATTCATTGGTATATATATATTATTCATCTACATTTTTTAAACCATGATGCTTTATGGTCATCACACTTATGATCCATGTAGATATGCTAGTCTGTTTTTGTTTCTGCAGTTGTATTGTCTTCTGTTGCCTTAGGCTAGCTGATTGCTTGGTATTGAGTTAAATCTGTGTTAGATCTAAGCACATACTTCCTCATATATTGAGACATAGCTAAGGAGCAGCATTTATGCATATTTTTTTGAAGTCCCATCATTTTTCAAAGTCCCGGGACAGTTAGACATGGCATTTGGACAGGGCAGGAGACAGGTAAGACATGCAAGACAATTAAACAAACTTGCTTCCAGGTCATCTCTTTTGCAAACAGTGTTCATTATTTGTATTTGTGCCATTTATGTTCTGGCTGCTACAATCATCCACATTCACCGTTCTCCCACAAACGCGGCACACTTCATCCATATTAACCCCTCTCTCCTCTCTTCTCCTATGTAGAGCTCTCATGCTCTCTTTGCAATGTTATACCGCACAGACCCATTCATTCCCACCATACAACACAAGAAACGCACTCACAAATCACTCAACCATCTGCTCACTCTCTGTATCTTCCTTCTCTTACTCGCAGGTGATATTACTTCTAATCCAGGACCTTCTTGTAATAATAACTCTAACTTTTTCCCTGCTACATTAAGAAACTCTGCTAATCTCATTAATATTCCTCGCATGCCTTCTGTCTCTTTCAATTGTGCCCTTTTGAATGTGCGGTCAGCATGTAATAAACTCTCCTACATTCATGACTTCTTCCTCTCAAATTTATTTATTAATAAATGGCTAAATTTCTGGTAAAAAATGATGTGGGGTCCTTCGTAATTTTATTAACCAGCAGAGGGAAAGCGGACAGCTGGGGCCGATGTTTTAGCCTGGGAAGGGGGTAATACACATGGAGCTTCCCAGGCTACTAATATCAACCCCAAGCTGTATGCATAGCCTTTACTGGGTATTAAAATGGGGGACCCACCTAGAATAAAGACGTGGGTTCCCCCTATTTTAACAGCTAGCAAAGGCTCTGCAGACAGCTGGGGGCTAATATTAATAGTCTAGGAAGGGGCCAAGAATATTGGCCCCCTCCGAGGCTAGAAACAGGAGCCCTCATATGCCCCAGAAACGGCACATCCATAGGATGCACAAATTCTGCCACTTAGTCTTGCTCTACCCACTGCCCTGTAGTGGTAGCAGTTGGGTTATAGGGTTGGGGTTGATGTCAGCAATGCCAGCTGACATAAAGCCAAGCTTAGTAATGGAGAGGCGTCTATAAGAATCCCCCATTACTAACCCCATAGTGTAAGTAAAATGTAAAATAAAAACACCCACACCATGTATAAAATATTTTATTTGAAATAAAGACAGTATTCCTTTAATATTCTAAATTAAATCATACTTACCATCACGCCCATTTCAGCTGAAGCCAACGTCCCCTTCATTTGCCGGCAAATGAACAGAGCAGTTAGATACAATGTGGCCGCTCTGTTCATGGAATCTTCATGGGACACTTGTTATTTGGACTGCGGAAAGGTAATGATGAGGTTGGTTTATTATTTTACTTTTATTACAGGTGATCGTGGGCTTTGGGGATTAGGTGTAAGGTGAGTATATGGTGTTTTTTTATTTTTTATTTTTTGCAGGGGCGGCGAACATCAGGACAAAGTGTAGCTGAGTATAATGTGTTTTATTTTTATTTTAATATTTTTTATTAATTGTAACTTTTTTTTTAACATTCAGCACAGCACAGGCGCTGGCAGATGGGAGACTACTGCTCCCATTCAGCGGTGCCTGTACTCGCTGTTTCCAATGACAGGAGGTGCCGGCTGATGGTGGTAGTAGTACCATCAGCCGGGGCCTATGTCACTGTCACAGCTGTGGCATCATTCTGACACCTGTCAGCATGATGCCACAGTGCTCTGATCGCGGTAATGCAATTACCGCCGATCAGAGCCTGTGTTTCCTGCGCTGTCATGCAACTGACAGTGTGGGAAACCAGGTGAATTCAGGTTCCCCATTCAAATGAATGGGGTCCATGTTCGGGTTTGGGGTTTGGTTAATATTCTGGTACCCGAACCCGAACTTTTAAAAAACTATTTGAGTTTGGCTATATTAGCCTAACTCGAACAGTGACAGATTTGCCCATCACTAATTGTCACTACTCCCTGCTGATTCTCCTGGATCTCTCTGCAGCATTCGACACCATGGATCACCAGCTCCTGCTTACTATGCTCCTCTCTATTGGCCTCAAGGACACAGTTCTCTCTTGGTTCTCCTCCTACCTCTGACCACTCCTTCACTTTGTCTTTTGCTGGCTCCTCTTCCTCTCCCCTTTCCCTTTTTTATCAGGGTTCCTTAATGATCAGTCCTAAGCCCCTTTCTTTTCTCCTTATACACTGCTCCTATTGGACAAACAATCAGCAGAATCGGTTTTCAGTACCATCTCTATGCTGATGACACCCAATTATACACCTCTTCTCTGGACATCATCCCTGCATTATTACAAAATACCGGTGATTGTCTTTCCACTGTCTCTAACACTATGTCCTCCCTCTGTAAAAAAATGAATGTGTCAAAAACTCAACTGCTCATATTTCCTCCCTCCACTAACCTACCTATGCCCGATATTGCCATTTCCATTTGTGGGTCTACCAATACTCCACAGCAACATGCCCACTGTCTTGGGGTCTTACTTCATTCAGCTCTTTCCTTCACTCCTCACATCAAATCACTTGCTCAAATGTGTCATCTACACCTCAAAAACATCTCTAGAATCAGAACTATCCTTACTTTTGATTTGGCAAAAACTCTTACTGTAGCTCTTATTCATTCTCGTCTGGACTATTGGAACTCTTTACTAATTGGTCTCCCTCTTTCTAAACTTTTCCCTCTCCAATCCGCCCTGAACGCAGCAGCCAGGATCATATTCCTCACCAACTGATACACCGATGCCTCTTCCCTGTGCCAGTCATTGCACTGGTTGCCCATCCATTATAAATTTATCACTCATACCCACAAAGCTCTCCACGAATCAACACCACTCTACATCTCCTCCCTCATCTCAGTCTACCACCCTACCCATGCCCTCCATTCTGCTAATGACTTAAAACTAAAATCCTCCATAATCTGAACCTCCCACTCCCGTCTCCAAGAGTTCTCGCTTGCTGCGCCAATTCTTTGGAATGCCCAGGACAATGCGATTGATACCCAATACCCACAGTTTTAAGCGTGCCCTAAAAACCCATTTCTTTAGACTGGCCTATCACCTCAACACATATCTAACTGTCCCAGTTTGGCCCATATTAAAATTTTCTTCAAAATCATGCTCATACCACCCATGCATTGAATAGCCTTTGTCTGTACTGTACACATACTGGTTGGCGACCAGTTCATGTAGTGTTATGTACATACCCTATTTAGCATATAATGGCTGTATTATACAATATATGTAAATTTTACCTTTTGTGTCTCCCCTATTTTTTTATAGACTGTTAGCTTGCGAGCAGGGCCCTCACTCCTTTTAATATCTGAGTTATGCACATTCTGTAACATCTGTATTGTCTGTGTAAGTACCCCCTAAAATTGTAAAGTGCTGCGGAATATGTTGACGCTATAAAAATAAAAATTATTATTATTATAATTATGTGTTTGGAAGCTTCTGCTATTTTTTTGGGCAACATCTGAATTAATTAGAGACACACTTGTTGGGGTATTTTAATGCACACCTGAAACATACTGCTTCTTTGTGTAGCATCATGGGAAAGTCTAAAGAAATCAGCCAAGATATCAGGAAGATAATTGTGGACTTTCACAAGTCTGGCTCATCCTTGGGTACAATTTCAGGATACCTGAAGGTGCCTTGTTCATCTGTACAAACAATTATATGCAAGTATAAACAAGATGGGAATGTCCAGCCATCATACCGCTCAGGAAGGATGCGGGTTCTTTATCCCAGACATGAACATGCTTTGGTCCGACATGTGGATATCAACTCAAGGACAAAAGCAAAACACCTTGTGAAGTTGATGGCAGAAGCTGGTAAGATTGTGTCAATATCCACAGTGAAACGAGTACTGTATCAACATGAGCTGAAAGGCCACTCTGCCAGGAAGAAGCCATTACTCCAAAAGAAACATAAAAAAAACAAATTAATGTTTGCAAATGGAATAGGAACACAGACCTTAATTTTTTGAGACATGCCCTGTGGTCTGATGAAAGTAAATTTGAACTTTTTTGGCATAATGACCATCGTTATGTTTGGAGGAAAAAGGGAGAAGCTTGGAAGCCTAAAAACACCATCCCATCTGTGAAACACAGGGGTGTCAGCATGTTGTGGGATTGTTTTGCTGCAGGAGGGACTGGTGTACTTCACAAAAAAAAATGGCATCATACGAAAAGAAAATTATGTGCCAATACTGAAGCAACATCTCTCAGCCAGGAATTTAAAGCTTGGGTGGAAATGGGTGTTCCAAATGGACAATAATCTGAAGCATACTGCCAAAATGTTAACAAAGTGGCTTAAGGATAACAAAGTCAATGTTGTAATAATATTAAAATAATATTTTTATTTATATAGCGCCAACATATTCTGCAGTGCTTTACAATTCAGACACATTATTGTCACAGTCCCCATTGGGTCTCACAATCTAGATTCCCTATCACTATGTCTTTGGAGTGTGGGATGAAACCGGAGAACCCAGAGGAAACCAACGCAAACAGGGGAGAACATACAAACTCCTTGCAGATGTTATCCTTGGTGGGATTTGAACCCAGGACCCCACAGCTGCAAGGCTGCAGTTCTAACCACTGAGCCACCGTGCTACCCATATATATATATATATATATCTTTTTACATTTTAAAAATTATAAAAAGGAAAGGTGGCCCATGCAAAAGTTTGGGAACCCTTGGAGATTTGAGTGCTCAGATAACATTGACCAAGGTTTCAGATGTTAGCCTGTTAGGGTTATAGCTTGTTCACTATCATCGTTAGGAAATGTCAGGTGATGCAAATTTCCCAGCTTTATAAAAACCCAGCCTCCTTTAACCTTGTGCCAAAAAACAGCATGGGTTCTTCTAAGCAGCTGCCTAGCACTCTGAAAATGAAAATGATGGTGGCCCACAAAGCAGGAGAAGGCTATAAGAAAATAGCAAAGTGTTTTCAAGTTGCACTTTCCTCAGTTCAATAATGTAATTATGAAATGTCAGTAAACAAGAACAGTGGAGGTCAAGATAAGTTCTGGAAGACTAAGCAAAATTTCAGCTAGAGCTGCTCGTAGGATTGCTAGAGAGGCAAATCCGTACCCCACTTGACTGCAAAAGACCTTCAGAAATATTTAGGAGACTCTGGAGTTGTGGTACATAGTTCTACTGTTCAGAAACACCTGCACAAATATGTACTTCATGGAAGAGTCATCAGAAGAAAACCTCTCCTGCGTCCTCACCATAAAATTCTGCGTCAGAAGTATGCAAAAGAACATCTGATGTCTGATGCATTTTGGAAACAAGTCCTGTTGACCGATGAGGTTAAAATAGAACTTTTTGGCCACAATGATCAAAGGTATGTGTGGAGAAAAAAGAGCACAGAATTTCAGGAAAAGATCATCTCGACAACCATTAAGCATGGGGGTGGATCAATCATGCTTTGGGGTTGTGTTGCAGCCAATGACATGGGGAATATTTCATGGGTAAAGGGAAGAATTGATTCAATGAAATTTCAACAAATTCTTGATACAAACATAAGCCGTAAAAAGCTGAAGTTGAAAAGAGAATGGCTTCTACAAATGGATAATGATCATAAACACATGTCAAAATCTACAATAGACTACCTCAAAAGGCGCAAGCTGAAGATTTTACCAAGGCCCTCAAAGTCCCCCGATCTGAACATCATTGAAAATCTGTGACTAGACCTCAAAATAGCAGTGAATGCATGACAAACCAGGAATCTCACAGAACTGGAAGACTTTTCCAAGGAAGAATAGATAAAAATCCCACAAACAAGAATTGAAAGACTGTTGACTGGCTACAAAAAAACATTTACAAGCTGTGATGCTTTCAAAAGGGGGTGCTACTATGTACTAACCATTCAGGGTGCCCAAACTTTTGCATTGGCCCATTTTATTTTTTATAATTTTTGAAATGTAAAAGATGAAAATTTTTATATATTTTGCCAAAAATACAAAGCAATTGTGTCATCTTTAACTATAGACCATTTGCTTAACTGTTCACAATAACAGTAATTTTGAACAGGGGTGCCAAACTTTTACATGCCACTTTACAATACATAAAGAATATGTGGCAAGAAATATTCTTTATTTATGGCAGGCATTGCACAGTGTAGCTGATTAGTGGTGGTGTAAATCCTGACACTCTCATGATCAGTCGAAATACCAATCAGATGTTTGCAGCATCTCCTTGAGCTGCATGCACAGAGCAGTCTACACAGGCTCAATAGTACATCTATGTACTTTCACTCTCACAGAGCTGACTACAGACCCAAGAGCTTAGTATTGAGCCCGCAGACTGTGAGAACAGCTGAAGCAGACTTCAGAGCATTATTATGACGGATTAGTGGGGTTCTCAGGACTCAGACCACCATCAATCAGTAGCAGTATGCAGCACCTGTAATATATGCAAATCTTTTTATAGTGACAGTTACACTTTAAGTATGCTGAGTATGAGAACTGAGAGGTTGGTGGGATTTACTCTAATGTTTTCTGAATCATTGTATTATGGGACTCACCCTACACATAGCTATAACAATGTGTGAGGGTTCCTTTAACATACTGATGTAGCAGCACTCGTGAATAGTGTGGACACAATCTTGACATAGATGGTAAGTTTGGCAGGGCTCATAAACAGTCATGACACAATGCTAACTTAAATGGTAAAGTTAATTGAAGGTCTGTATAAAAATATTAGTAAAATGTGTGCCTCAAGCTAATTTTCTCTTTTTGTGTCATAGCATAGTAATTTCACCACTTTATTGTTATAGGATTTTAGAAGTTAGAAGTCGGGAAAATTAAAGTTATTTTTTACATTTTATTAGGTAAAAGAAAATAGGGATAAGAGGAAAAGAGGGGGAGGGGGTGGAAGGAGGAGAGGAAGGGAGAGAAGCACTGAAGGAAGTAAGGAATGAAAGAAGAAAGGGAAGAAGGGAGGTAGGTAGGGAATTAGGGAAGTAGGAAGGGAGGGAAGGAGGAAGAAAGGAAAGGATTTAGAGGAAGGGAAGGAGGCAGGAAAATTTTATTTTTTGCCTGAAAGTGAAGGTTAGAAGACAGCAGTTTATAAACTAAGGTAAAAAAAAAGGAAAATATAGAGGAAACAAGGGAAAAGAGAGATGAAAAGCAGGAAGAAAGAGCAAAATATAGAGGAGAGGAAAGGAAGGAAGGAGATATTTTTATGAAACTGAAAATTATTTGGCAACAAAAGTTTATTTAGAAGAGAAGACATTAACAAGACCAAAATATTGCAGATGAAAGATAACAAGGTAATAATACAGCGCTTCACACAGTAGTTTATTTTAGATTAATATTATGTTCTATCTCACAATGATCTTTTAACAGCCTTATTCTTTCAGTATGAAACATTAATTTACATAGACAGAAATGAATTAAACTATTCTGATCAAGACAAATTAAATATTCCTCACTGCTAGAAATTGAAGGTCAAACAATGAATACGACTGTGTCTCTCACCTACGTATATCTCTTTTCTTTTCTTAGTGAGATAGATATCACTGATTGAGTTACTGAGCAAGTACACCTAAGACACCTGGGTGTGAGGATGCTACCACAAGTCACAATGGCAGTAAACTTGCTATCATGCAAATTAGCAGAGCAAAAATAATTAACGCAACAGTATTCAGGAGAGCTAAATGAATTGTAAGTGATAAACAATTTTCCCTGTAGATTTAAGTTTCCAGTAATTAAAAAGTATGAAAGAGTGGAAGAAAAAAAATGAGACGCTCATTTTAAACTGTAGCATCTCCACTTTTCAATGCAGAGCGAATCATCTTCTTGTCATTTCTCTCTATTGTTTTCTTGATTCCAGAGCCTGATAGTGGTTAAATGATGGAAAACAGACTGCTCAATGACAATTGTTGTATTGTAGACAAAACTAAAATTCACCGGAGGCTGCTGTCCTCCTTTCGTCCTCACTTACTCATCAGATAACAGTTCAATTACAATTGCTCACCTGTTATGACTAGAGATGAGCGGTGTTCGACTAGAACTGTTCGCCAATCTCAAATTCGAGCTGTTTTGGGCGGTGTTCGAGTTGTTCGACGAACCCGAACGATTTGCAAAAAATTCGGCTGTTCGAGGTTATGTTCGATAACTGTTCGTGCACCAAAAGCGTGTCCTGCATGTCTGGCGCTATTTAGAGCACCCATCATGCAGGGATTGTCTGCCACTCACTGTAATGCCACAGCCATGGTGGTTGTGGCATTACAGTGATTGCCCAAATCGATGGGAACAGTGCCAACAGTGAAACATGAAAAGCCGGCAATTCAGCAGCAGCATACACCGGTACCCGACAATTTAGAACCGAAAGAATAGAGCATCACACATAGATTAGATAGATATAAACATGTCAGCCACATATATACGAAGTACAGTGAAAGTGCTGCTTACTGTACTTGTCATTTAGCGTAAAGGATTTATCAAAAAAAATAATAGTGTTTTCATGCACCGTCTCTTTAAAAAAGCCGGCCGGCAATTCAGCAGCGGTACCCGACAATTTATAACAGACAGAATAGAGCTTCACACATAGATTAGATAGATAGAAACATGTCAGTCACATATATATGAAGTACAGTGATAGTGTTGGTTACTGTACTTGTCATTTAGTATTAAAACAAAGGATTTATTATTAAAAAAATTGGCGTGGGGTTCCCCTTAATTTTAGGCTCTAGCGGAGGTTAAGCAGACGGCTGGGGCAGATGTTTGAAGCCTGGGAAGGGGGTAATACCCACGGAGCTTCCCAGGCAACTAATATCAGCCCCCAGCTGAATACATAGCCTTTACTAGCTATTAAAATGGGGGACCCCCCAAAAAAAATGACGTGGGGTCCCCCCTAATTTAATAGCTAGCAAAGGCAAGGCAGACAGCTGGGGGCTGATATTAATAGCCCAGGAAGGGAGCCATGAATATTGGCCCCCTCCCAGGCTAGAAACACCAGCCGTCAGCCGCCCCAGAAATGGCGCATTCATAGGATGCGCCAATTCTGGCACTTAGCCTCGCTCTTCCACGCTGCCCTGGTGCGGTGGCAGGGGGTAATAGGGCTGGGGTTGATGTCAGCTTATAATGCCAGCTGACATCAAGCCCAGGTTAGTAATGGAGAGGCGTCTATAAGACACCCCCATTACTAACCCCATAGTCAAAGTTAAAAAAAACACAACACCCAGAAAAAAGTCCTTTAATTGAAATAAAGACACAATCCTTTATTGTTCTAAATTAAACCATACTTACCGTCACGCCCATTCCAGCTGAAGCCAACGATCTCCTGCAATAAAAGAAAAATAATAAAGCAACCTCATCCTTACCTTTCCATGGTTCCCACGACAGCTTCAGCTCTGCTACATCGAGATGACAGGCTGGCCTGCAGCAGAACGCTGCCATCCAGCCTCTCATCCCGCAGACACTGAGAAGCGCAGGCTTGCTTGCGCTGCTCAGCGTCTCTCTGTGACGACATCCAGATGAGCCGAGTTCATGTCCAATGAGCTCGGCTCACCTCATGCACGTCACTGACAGCGTGGGAAAATTCTCACGCTGAAGTGCTGAGTGCAGGAGAATTCTCCCACGCTGTCAGTGATGTGCATGAGGTGAGCTCATGTCCAATGAACTCAGCTCACCTCCTGCACGTCACTGACAGCGTGGGAAAATTCTCCTGCAATCAGCGCTTCAGCGTGAGAATTTTCCCACGCTGTCAGTGACGTGCATGAGGTGAGCCGAGTTCATTGGACATGAACTCGGCTCATCTGGATGTCGTCACAGAGAGACGCTGAGCAGCGCAAGCAAGCCTGCGCTTCTCAGTGTCTGCGGGATGACAGGATGGATGGCGGCGTTCTGCTGCGGTCCAGCCTGTCATCTCGATGTAGCAGAGCTGAAGCTGTCGTGGGAACCATGGAAAGGTAAGGATGAGGTTGCTTTATTATTTTTCTTTTATTGCAGGAGATCGTTGGCTTCAGCTGGAATGGACGTGATGGTAAGTATGGTTTAATTTAGAACAATAAAGGATTGTGTCTTTATTTCAATTAAAGGACTTTATTCTGGGTGTTTGTGTTTTTTTTAACTTTGACTATGGGGTTAGTAATGGGGGTGTCTTATAGACGCCTCTCCATTACTAACCTGGGCTTGATGTCAGCTGGCATTATAAGCTGACAACAACCCCAACCCTATTACCCCCTGCCACCGCACCAGGGCAGCGTGGAAGAGTGAGGCTAAGTGCCAGAATTGGCGCATCCTATGAATGCGCCATTTCTGGGGCGGCTGACGGCTGGTGTTTCTAGCCTGGGAGGGGGCCAATATTCATGGCTCCCTTCCTGGGCTATTAATATCAGCCCCCAGCTGTCTGCGTAGCCTTTGCTAGCTATTAAATTAGGGTGGACCCCACGTCATTTTTTTGGGGGGGTCCCCCATTTTAATAGCTAGTAAAGGCTATGTATTCAGCTGGGGGCTAATATTAGTAGCCTGGGAAGCTCCGTGGGTATTACCCCCTTCCCAGGCTTCAAACATCTGCCCCAGCTGTCTGCTTAACCTTCGCTAGAGACTAAAATTAAGGGGAACCCCACGCCAATTTTTTTAATAATAAATCCTTTATTTTAATACTAAATGACAAGTACAGTAACCAACACTATCACTGTACTTCATATATATGTGACTGACATGTTTCTATCTATCTAATCTATGTGTGATGCTCTATCTTTCTGTTCTAAATTGTCGGGTACCGCTGCTGAATTGCCGGCCGGCTTTTTTAAAGAGACAGTGCATGAAAACACTATTATTTTTTTAAATAAATCCTTTACACTAAATGACAAGTACAGTAAGCAACACTATCACTGTACTTATTATATATGTGACTGACATGTTTCTATCTATCTAATCTATGTGTGAAGCTCTATTCTTTCTGTTCTAAATTGTCGGGTACAGATGCTGAATTGCCGGCCGGCTTTTTTAAAGAGACGGTGCATGAAAACACTAATATTTTTTTTAATAAATCCTTTACACTAAATGACAAGTGCAGTAACCAACACTGTCACTGTGCTTCTTATATGTGTGACTGACATGTTTCTATCTATCTAATCTATGTGTGATGCTCTATTCCTTCTTGTCTAAATTGTCGGGTACCGGTGTATGCCGCTGCTGAATTTGCCGGCCGGCTTTTTTAAAGAGAGTGTCTTCTGAGCAGTTTGTCAGCTTTTGGACACCTTTGCAGGTGTTTTCTATGTGTTTCTATGTGTTTTTGTTTGCCTGCCATTGGTTTTAACGGTGTTCGACGGTGTTCTAAGGTGTTCGACGAACAGTTCGACGAACAGTTCCTCGAACATCCCGGTGTTCGACGAACCGAACCGAACCCGAACACTACGGGGGTGGCTCAACACTAGTTATGACTTCCATACATCTAGACATTACTTTTTTTTCTTTCTTACTCACTTTGAGATATTTATGGATTTATTGTTCAGTCATCATTTTTCTTGTAAAATCCATAATGAATTTTAGATTTTTATATCCAGTAAGTATATATATTTAGACAATTTTAGTGTTTATTACAGTTTATAGATCCATTGTACAACAATAGTATAATGCAAATTTCCCTAGTAAGTATGCAAGAAGTGTACTCTACATGCCATTGTAACAATAATGTGAAGACACGGGGTCTTCCGTGGGCATAATACTACTCAGACATTACAGAGTGAGGGTTAAACAGTGTGGCAATACTTTATTGGGCAACCAAACGGACAATAACATATAGAATAGTCCCAGAAAATACCCAAGATGTTGCAAAATTACACAGTCTCTCCCTTTTGCTGGACCACCGGGAATAGAGTAACTACGACTTTGGGACTTCCAGGTCCAACTACCTCAACTAGTGGTCCCCCACTTTTGGCGGCCACCCACATAGAGGAGGTAGCGGCAAGCTTAGGAAGCTGACAGTTCATTGAGGTACGTGGCCAGAAGACCCGAAGATCCCACCATGGATTTCTCTGGAAATATCCATGGATCCAGGTGACCGGATTTTCCCAACCTGGATTTCTCCATGTGTATCCATGGGTTTCAGGTGATCGGATGGCTAACCCAAACATATTCGTGGGACCAAGTGACCGGAGGGCACAATCCTGGCTTTCCCCAAATGTCTCCATGGGACCAGGCGACCGGATGGTCCCAACCTGGCGTCTCAGAACATACCAATGGGAACAGGTGACCAGAGGGTCAAAATCCTGATTTCCACAAACATCTCCATAGGGTCAGTGATGGTCAAGGGAGCAGATCTATATCATTTCAGCCAGGGCAGTGTTCCCTTAGGCTGGCATCCTGTAGAATCCATGCTACCAAGCTGCTGTCCTGAAGAGTCTTTCTGAATCTCTTAGCAGCACTATAGATATCCCTTGTTATATATATCCATCTGTTGCTGAGGTCATCATTCACAGGTCAGGGGGGAAGGTGCAGCGCTCATGTCTCATTGTTTGAGCATTTAATCAATTTGCATAGTTTGTATCCCACTGCTCTGTAAATGAATAAACTAGCTGGTCTAGTACAATACGTACTTAGCATAACAACAAATATCATTGTTCCACAGCCCTGAGTCGCTGTCCTCCATACAATAAGTTGCAGTAAATATCACCTCAAATGTCAACATTCAGGGTTATACAAATACTGGGGTTGTCCCTGGGGACCCTGTATTCCCCTTAAATCTCCTGCTCTCTCCTGCACAGAATTTGGGTAAGGTCTATTCCATTACATGCTTAGCCTGCTCATTGCACTTCACTATGTAGCCGTTTCAAACATATATGATGCATGTTGATGCTGTATGGTAATATTCCCACCTAGGAATTACTTATACTCCAGGAGTCTTTCTAGATTTATGTATGTCTATCTGCTGTTCTTTAGATAAAGACTCACATTGAGAACATGAGATGTTGCCATTTTCTTAAAATTATTTAAGCACTAGACACTATATAAATGTGTGCAGGAGGGTTTCATTCCTTCATGTTTTGTCCTGGTTTTACGTGACTTTTTTGCTGTTTTATGTTTACCACTTTAATCTAATAAAATATTTTGCATTTTCTATTTATCATATATTCCAGTTCCTCCTTTTCCTTGTGTTCATTTCTCCATGGAGTTGTGCCAATGAACCCAGATGCCTGATTGGGGCATCACGGATTCATTTGCTTAATTATATGGGGTCTTTTGTTTGTATACAAATACTAGTCTGTCCTTCTTGACCTACCTAAGAAAAACATATAAATTCAAAAGTCAACACAAAGATAATAATGTATTTCTCCTGGCATAACAAATCTAGATGTCTGGGTAATTAAGATTAGAAGCTGTGTCGTCACAAATAACCTTTCAAGTATTAAGCCTTGGATACTGGAATGTTATCTGGAAGTATTTCCTGGAATGCAAATATTAACCAACTATCATCCCTGATTCCCCAAACAGATCAAACGAATTATTCTTTCTGTTCAGGTCTTCTCTATTTACTGCAGTATTTGAGTTAATGCTCCCAGGTCTCAATAAACCACTTCGCGCCAGAGCCTGTTTTTGCCTTTGTGACCGGGCCAAATTTTTCAATTCTGACCACTGTGACTTTATGAAGTAATTACTCTGGAACGCTTCAACGGATCCCGCTGATTCTGAGACTGTTTTTTCGTGACATATTGTACTTAATTATAGTGGTAAAATTTCTTCGATATCACTTGCGTTTATTTGAGAAAAAATCAGAAATTTGGCGAAAATTTTGAAAATTTTGCAATTTTCAAACTTTGAATTTTCATGCCCTTAAATCAGAGAGATATTTCACACAAAATAGTTAATAAATAACATTTTCCACATGTCTACTTTACATCAGCACAATTTTGGAAACAAAATTTTTTTTTGTTAGGGAGCTATAAGGGTTAAAAGTTGACCAGCGATTTCTCATTTTTACAACAAAATTTACAAAAACATTTTTTTAGGGACCACATCATATTTGAAGTCACTTTGAGGGGTCTTTCTGACAGAAAATACCCAAAAGTGACACCATTCTAAAAACTGCACCCCTCAAGGTGCTCAAAACCACATTCAAGAACTTTATTAACCCTTCAGGTGCTTCACAGGAATTTTTGGAATGTGGAAGAAAAAAATTAACATTTAACTTTTTTCACAAAAATGTTAATTTAGACCCAATTTTTTTTATTTTCGCAGAGGTAACAGGAAAAAATGGACCCCAAAATTTTTTGTGCAATTTCTCTTGAGCGCGCTGATACCCTATATGTGAGGGAACACCACTGTTTGGGCGCACTGCAAGGTTTGGAACGGAAGGAGCGCCATTAGACTTTTTGAATGTAAAATTTGCTTGAATAATTAGCAGACGCCATGTTACGTTTGGAGAGCCCCTGATGTGCCTAAACAGTGGAAACCCCCCACAAGTGACACCATTTTGGAAACTAGACCCCTTAGGGAACTTATCTAGATGTGTGGTGAGCACCTTGAACCCCCAGGTGCTTCACAGAAGTTTACAATATTGAGCTGTAAAAATAAAATTTTCACATTTTTCCCACAAAAATGTTTTTCATCCCCTAATGGCATTATCATAAGGGTAACAGGAGAAATTGCAACATGAGGTTTGTTGTGCAATTTCTCCTGAACACGCCGATACCCCAAATGTGGAGGCAAACCACTGTTTGGGCGCACTGCAGGGTTTGGAAGAGAAGGAGCGCCATTTGACTTTTTGAATGTAAAATTTGCTTGAATAAATAGCGGACGCCATGTTGCATTTGGGGAGCCCCTGATGTGCCTAAACAGTGGAAACCCCCCACAAGTGACACCATTTTGGAAACTAGACCCCTTAGGGAACTTATCTAGATGTGTGGTGAGCACCTTGCACCCCCAGGTGCTTCACAGAAGTTTACAATATTGAGCCGTAAAAATAAAATTTTCACATTTTTCCCACAAAAAATGTTTTTCATCCCCTAATTTTGCATTATCATAAGGGTAACAGGAGAAATTGCACCATTAAATTTGCTGTGCAATTTCTCCTGAGTACGCCGATACCCCATATGTGGGGGAAAACCACTATTTGGGTACACTGCAGGGTTCGGAAAGGAAGGAGCGCCATTTGACTTTTTGAATGTAAAATTTGTTTGAATAATTAGCGGAAGCCATGTCGCATTTGGGGAGCCCCTAATGTGCCTAAACAGTGGAACCCCCCCACAAGTGCCACCATTTTGTAAACTAGACCCCTAGGGAACTTATCTAGATGTGTGGTGAGCACATTGGGAGACATAATAAACAAATGAGTAGCAGGTGAAGAATTGGTTTTATTTATTTTTTACGCCGTTTCTCGTGTGGTATCAGTGATTAGACGACCTTATTCTTCGGGTCGGTGCGATTACAGAGATACCAGATTTATATCTGGTTTTTATGATTGACAGCTGTCACACACTAAAAGACGCTTTTTTTTGTAAAATCTAGTTTTTGCATCGCCACATTTTGAGAGCTATAATTTTTCCATATTTCGGCCAACAGAGTCATGTGACGGCTTGTTTTTTGCAGGACAAGTTGACATTTTTATTGGTACCATTTTTGGGTATGTGATATTTTTTGATCGCTTTCTATTCCGTTTTTTGGGAGGTAAAATTAGCAAAAACTAACAATTCAGGAATTGTTTTTTGGGGTTTTTTTTATGCCGTTCTGCGTGTGGTAAAAGTGATCAGGCAGCATTATTCTTCAGGTCAGTAAGTTTACAGCGATACTACACTTACTGTATATTTTTTTATGTTTTGGCGCTTTTACACAATAAAACAATTTTATTCAAAAAATATTTTTTTTGCATCGCTTTATTCTGAGCGCTATAACTTTTTTATTTTTCGGCTGATGGAGCTGTATGGCAGCTTGTTTTTTGTGGAACAAGATGACGTTTTCAGCAGTAACATTGTTATTTCCATTTTGCTTTTTGATCGCATTTTTTTCCACTTTTTGTTTGGCGATATAAGGAAAAAGCATAGTTTTTTTCTCCGTTTTTTATTTATTTTTATTACGGTGTGCACAGAAGGAGTTAATTAGTGTGACAGTTATATAGCTCTGGTTGTTTCGGACGCGGCGATACCAAATATGTGTGCTTTTTTTATTTTTGGATAAATATACGGATTAATCGGTTTAATATTTTATTTATTTATTTTTATTTATTTTGTAATTTTTTTTTTAATAGTTTCAAAACATTTTTTTTACTTTTTTTTTACATTTTTACTTAGTCCCTGTATGGGACATTAATTTTTATTTTTCTGATCACTGATCTCATGTAATGTAATAGACATATATTACATTACATGAGATCTTCGCTGACTGTTTCACAGTCAGTCTCCTGCCTGGCTTCAGCTGCAGGCTGAGCCAGGCAGGACACCATATATGGCAGATCTCGAGGCGGTCATGTGACCTCCAGCTGCCATAGCAACGTCAGGTCCTGGAAGGTATAAGGGGTCCGTCGGAGAGGTAAGTGGACTCCTGAGCGCTGCGGGACCACCCACCGTTTTTAAACGTCCGCGCTGCACAGAGCCCAGGCAGCACAGACGTTTATCTACAGTGGTCGGTCGGGAAGCGGTTAAGGGAGTTGTATCAGAATAGGCAAGACGTTTGACCTCTCTGACTATTAGTATTCACTAAAACAAATCGGCAGTAATTACATGTCAACACAACTGGAATTGGATGAGATTGAAAGATAAGTATATATAATTATTTGGCCACACTGCAGTGTTTGTTAGAAAAAAGTAACATATTTTTCAGACTATAAGACGCACCTTACCATAAGACACACCCCAGGTTTAGACCGCAGAAAAAAGGAAAAACATTTTTTCCTATTAATTAAAACTTCCCTGGTAGTGTAAAGTGGAGGGATTATTATCAATAATTTTAATGTACTAGGGTAGAATAGGGAGGTAATAAATCTATTGTCAGTGTCTCTCTGCAGTGTTAAACACACAAACAGCTCTGCTACATGCACATATACACACAAACAGCTCTGCTACATGCACATATGCACACACAAACAGCTCTACTACATGCAAATCATGACACACAAACAACACTGCAACATGCACATACACACATACACACATATATATGTATATAAACACACACACACTATACATTATCACATCCTGAAGTTCCTGATCTGGACTCGTACGGAAGCTGCACATGACCTGATGAAAGGTGCAATTACTGTGGCAGACGCGGTCCTACCGATGCTCAGCTCCTGCAGCCTCTGTTCCAGGTAAGCTTCCTCTCCTGCTCTATACCAATCACATAAGAAACACACACTTTTTAATCAGAGTTTTTCTTGTTAAAAAATGCATATGATAGTCCGACAAATATGGTACTTGACAACAAGTAGCATGCCTACTGACAACAGATACAGGGGTGGTGGCCCCAGCACAGAATGCTGATAAAGTTAATTCCTGATGCAGAACAGGGAGCCATAGTGTCCCTGCACTACCACTCTCCGTTCTGTAGTTCGCATGTCACTTTAGACTTGTGGCATGATGTCGGATACATATGATGTCGGAGGGTGACAGAGAGATGGAGAAACGTCATCGTACCGATACTCTGTCGTCTTACTGATGCCCCAACATGATGACCATATCTGTCTGCCCCGTGACATGGTGTGTTCTGTGGGCACTACTTAGTGTGGGGACAACTTAGGAGCTATTATAGTATGTGGGGACTACTATAAAACTATCATACTATGTGGAGACTACTATGTGGTAATCATACTGTTTGGGGACTACTGAGGAGCCATCATAATTTGCGGGGACTACTCTGGGGGTATTATATTTTGTGGGGACCACTGTGGGGTCATCATACTGTGCGGGGACTACTGTGGTGCTATCCTAAAGTTTTGGAGACTACTGTGAGATCATAATACTGTGTGGGGACTACTGTGGGGCAATCATTTTGCATGGGAACTACTGAGAAAACTAGTATGGAGGCTATCAGAGTGTGTGGTAACTACTGTGGAGTCAACACAGTGTGGGGACTGCTAGGGGGCTATTATAATGTATGTGTGGAATCATACCACATGTGGTGGATCATACTGTGTGAGGCATTATATTGTGTGGGGCTGAGTGTGTATATACAGTACAGACCAAAAGTTTGGACACACATTCCATTTAAAGATTTTTCTGTATTTTCATGACTTTGAAAATTGTACATTCACACTGAAGGCATCAAAACTATGAATTAATACATGTGGAATTATATACTTAACAAAAAAGTGTGAAACAACTGAAAATATGTCTTATATTCTAGGTTCTTCAAAGTAGCCACCTTTTGCTTTGATGACTGCTTTGCCAACTCTTGGCATTTTCTCTTGATGAGCTTCAAGAGGTAGTCACCGGAAATGGTCTTCCAATAATCTTGAAGGAGTTCCCAGAGATGCTTAGCACTTGTTGGCCCTTTTGCCTTCACTCTGCGGTCCAGCTCACCCCAAACCATCTCGATTGGGTTCAGGTCTCGTGACTGTGGAGGCCAGGTCATCTGGCGTAGCACCCCATCACTCTCCTTCTTCGTCAAATAGCCCTTACACAGCCTGGAGGTGTGTTTGGGGTCATTGTCCTGTTGAAAAATAAATGATGTTCCAACTAAACGCAAACCGGATGGTATAGCATGCCGCTGAAAGATGCTGAAAGATGCTGTGGTAGACATGCTGGTTCAGTATGCCTTCAATTTTGAATAAATCCCCAACAGTGTCACCAGCAAAGCACCCCCACACCATCACACCTCCTCCTTCATGCTTCACGGTGGGAACCAGGCGTGTAGAGTCCATCCGTTCACCTTTTCTGCGTCGCACAAAGACACGGTGGTTGGAACCAAAGATCTCAAATTTGGATTCCTCTTAACAGTTGTTGTAGAGATGTGTCTGCTGCTAGAACTCTGTGTGGCATTGACCTGGTCTCTAATCTGAGCTGCTGTTAACCTTCGATTTCTGAGGCTGGTGACTCGGATAAACTTATCCTCAGAAGCATAGGTGACTCTTGGTCTTCCTTTCCTGGGGCGGTCCTCATGTGAGCCAGCTTCTTTGTAGTGCTTGATGGTATTTGCAACTGCACTTGGGGACACTTTCAAAGTTTGCCCAATTTTTCGGACTGACTGACCTTCATTTCTTAACGTAATGACGGCCTCTCGTTTTTTCATTTCTTAGCTGCTGTTTTCTTTCCATAATACAAATTCTAACAGTCTATTCAGTAGGACTATCAGCTGTGTATCCACCTGACTTCTGCACAACACAACTGATGGTCCCAACCCCATTTATAAGGCAAGAAATCCCACTTATTAAACCTGACAGGGCACACTTGTGAAGTGAAAACCATTTCCGGTGACTACCTCTTGAAGCTCATCAAGAGAATGCTAAGAGTTTGCAAAGCAGTCATCAAAGCAAAAGGTGGCTACTTTGAAGAACCTAGAATATAAGACATATTTTCAATTGTTTCACACTTTTTTGTTAAGTATATAATTCCACACGTGTTAATTCATAGTTTTGATGCCTTCAGTGTGAATGTACAATTTTCAAAGTCATGAAAATACAGAAAAATCTTTAAATGAGAAGGTGTGTCCAAACTTTTGGTCTGTACTGTATATACATATATATGTATATATTTTTTTTTGTATTTTATGCTGCACTATTACTTTTCTGTGGAGGAACTTAGGGGTGTTATTAGAATTTCTGGGGGTGACTTGATGTCAGTTTTACTGCATATAGGGGTGACTCAGGGGTAATTATTAAATGTATAAGGCAAAATTTATTACATTTTAGGGGCACTCAATGTATTTAAACCATCAATGGAGCACAGCAGAAAAATTATTCCTTTCTATGGAAATCACAGAAGTCGTTCAGACTGTGTTTTCTAGGATGCGATTTTATCATCTAAATGACTGAGAGTAGGTATTATTATTGTCTATTGTCTAGGGGGTAAATGTGGGCCATATAAATATATGCGCTACCCATAAAGTGTATGAATATTTTCTTCAAGGCAGTTTTATCATTTAGAGGGTGAAAAGGGCATTTTACTATGGACGAGGCAAGATGATGGCCATTATTACTATGTTGAGCACAACAGAACTGGTACAGCAGGTGCAGTAATAGGGACGTATACAGCAGCAGCAGGCTCAGCATTGGAGTATCAATGGAAAGAGGAGTATTTTTTTTTAAGTAACAGCATGGTCATCTGCTGAGGTTGCTCTTTTCCCACTTTTTAGCCTATAGTGTATGCCACCGCAGTTGTAAACATGGTTACTTTGGTTAGGGGACCACTTAGATGTGTTTTGACCCCCTGGGCTTCACCTGTTTCAGATAGTTTAGAAGTCTTCGCCAATATCTTTATATTCATTTGAGAGTTGTGCAGAATGATAAGGGGGGAGTCTGAGAGCTATCTCAAAGGATTTGTTGTGTGATGATGTCATTCTGTAATAAAAAAAAAAAATCAAAGAATAGCCCTGTCTACACATTAGTGCTATTGGACTGGTTGTAAGACTAGATATTACATTATCCACTTTGCCATAATGAAGGAAGCAAAAGATTAGATGTAAATTACGAGTAGATGGGTTGAAAAAAAAAAACAGAAATCCAATTGTTAGAGTGCTTCTTCAATTTTCATATTTTTAGATAAGTTTCATGAAGCCAGAATATTCATCTACACCAATGTTTCCCAAACTCCAGTCCTCACGATCCTCACAGGTCATGTTTTTAGGCTTTCCATAGTATTGCACAGGTGAGAGAATTCATGATGATACTTCCATCACCTGTGCAATACTGAGGAAATCCTGAAAACGTGACATGTTAGGGGCCATGAATACTGATCTATACTAGGTTTTGTCTTGATAACCATCCTCTAATTGTTGTAATTCCATCATTTTTGCCAAGGTTTCCACAATTCAAATATGTTGCACAAATACTTTTAATAATGCAGAATCACAGTAAATTAATTGGTCTTTGGACTAGATCTTTGTTTTCTTGATAATCTTTAACTTTATACTAATTTCCTTATTGCTATCTTGGTAAATGCTGGGCATAAGCTTTCATCTGTATCATAAAAGTATTTCAATAGCTATCATTATGGATTTTTCTGTGCACAGTGTGCAGGAAATGGAGAAGTAGGAGAAATATCATCTTGGTCTTGAGAAATAGTTCAGATGCATCCAAGTAAATATTTTACAAACATGAAAAAGTCAAACTACTATATGTTATTGATATTGCACTACGGAAATATATGATATATCAAAAGCCACATGTAGAATTGATATGTTTGCAATGATTTGATCTGTCCAATAAAAATGTAACAAAGTAATACACTGCTGTTAAAATGTCATTGAAATCTATAATGCAAGTACAGTGTACATATGGTCATTTCTCACTGAATAAATACATAGGAAAAGTAATTGTCAGTGAAAATATGGATTCAGGGTGAGGAATGAGAAGTGTTTGAACAGGTAATTGAAGAGAAACACTTACAGTGGGGAAAAAAGTATTTAGTCAGCCACCAATTGTGCAAGTTCTCTCACTTAAAAAGATGAGAGAGGTCTGTAATTGACATCATAGGTAGACCTCAACTATGAGAGACAAAATGAGAAAACAAATCCTGAAAATCACATTGTCTGATTTGGAAAGAATTTTTTTTCAAATTTTGGTGGAAAATAAGTATTTGGTCAATTACAAAGAAGCAAGATTTCTGGCTCTAACAGACCTGTAACTTCTTCTTTAAGCGGCTCCTCTATCCTCCACTCATTACCTGTAGTACTGGCACCTGTTTGAACATGTTATCAGTATAAAAGACACCTGTCTGCAACCTCAAAGAGTCACACTCCAAACTCCACTATGGTGAAGACCAAAGAGCTGTTGAAAGACACCAGAAACAAAATTGTAGCCCTGCACCAGGCTGGGAAGACTGAATCTGCAATAGGCAAGCAGCATGGTGTGAAGAAATCAACTGTGGGAGCAATAATTAGAAAATGGAAGAAATACAAAACCACTCATAATCTCCCTTTATCTGGGGCTCCACACAAGATCTCACCCTGTGGGGTCAAAATGATCTCAAGAACGGTGAGTAAAAATCCCAGAACCACATGGGGGACCTAGTGAATGACCTGCAGAGAGCTGGGACCAATGTTACACAGGCTACCATCAGAAACACACTACACTGCCAGGGACTCAGATCCTGCAATGCCAAACGTGTCCCCCTGCTTAAGCCATTACATGTCCGGGCCCGTCTGAAGTTTGCTAGAAAGCATTTGGATGATCCAGAAGAGTATTGGGAGAATGTCATATGGTCAGATGAAACAAAAGTAGAACTGTTTGGTAGAAACACAACTCATCGTGTTTGGAGGAGAAAGAATGCAGAGTTGCATCCCAAGAACACCATACCTAATGTGAAGCATGGGGGTGGTAACATCATGCTTTGGAGCTGTTTCTCTGCCAAGGGAGCAGGACGACTGATCCGTGTACATCAGGGGTCTCAAACTCAGCTGGGCATATGGACCGCAAACGGAAAAACATTTAATTTGAGGGGCCGCATTATTTGCATGACAAAGTGACATTTTTAGTGATACCATTTTATTTTCTATACACCTTTTGAACTGGTCCTCATCTAGCAGACATGGTATCCCCTCCAGGTCCCCCATATTGCAGACATGGTATCCCCTCCAGGTCCCTCATCTTGCAGACATGGTCTCCCCTCCAGGTCCCCCATCTTGCAGACATGGTCTCCCCTCCAGGTCCCCCATATTGCAGACATGGTCTCCCCTCCAGGTCCCCCATATTGCACACATGGTCTCCCATCCAGGTCCCCCATATTGCAGACATGGTCTCCCCTCCAGGTCCCCCATATTGCAGACATGGTATCCCCTCCAGGTCCCCCATATTGCAGACATGGTCTCCCCTCCAGGTCCCCCATATTGCAGACATGGTCTCCTCTCCAGGTCCCCCATATTGCAGACATGGTCTCTCATCCAGGTCCCCCATATTGCAGACATGGTCTCCCATCCAGGTCCCCCATATTGCAGACATGGTCTCCCATCCAAGTCCCCCATATTGAAGACATAGTCCCCCATCCAGGTCCCCCCTATTGCAGACATGGTCTCCCATCCAGGTCCCCCATATTGCAAACATGGTCTCCCATCGAGGTCCCCCATATTGCAGACATGGTCTCCCATCCAGGTCCCCCCTATTGCAGACATGGTCTCCCATCCAGGTCCTCCATATTGCAGACATGGTCTCCCATCCAGGTCCCCCATATTGCAGACATGGTCCCCCATCCAGGTCCCCCATATTGCAGACATGGTCCCCCATATTGCAGGCATGGTCTCCCATCCAGGTCCCCCATATTGCAGACATGGTCTCCCATCCAGGTCCCCCATATTGCAGACATGGTCCCCATATTGCAGACATGGTCCCCATATTGCAGAAATGGTCTCCCATCCAGGTCCCCCATATTGCAGACATGGTCCCCCATCTTGATCCTTATCTTGCAGACATGTCCCCCATCCTGGTCCTTATCTTGCAGACATGTCCCCCATCCAGGCCCCCACCCATACTCCGCACAGGGTCCCTGTCCCCCCATACTGCGCATGGGGTCCCCATCCCCCCATACTGCGCTCAGGGTCCCCATACCCCCATACTGCGTTTAGGGTCCCCATCCCCCCATACAGCATTCAGGGTCCCCGTCCCCCATACTGCGCACAGTGCCCCCCCCCATACTGAGCACAGGTCCCCTGTGGTGTATTTCACATGACAGAGAAAAAAAAAAAGATTCTCACCTGTCCTCCGTTCCTTCAGTGTCCTTTCTACACCTGTGGCCCGCAGGCACAGACCTCGTAACGATCGCGGCTCTCTCTAGCAGCCGCTGACATCAGCACTGTAATGCAGTGTATTGCCGCGCAGAGACCGGCTCTCTGCACAGCAATACCAGTTTCAGCCGCCGGCCTATCAGAGGCAAGCAGCTAACATCAGCACATGGCAGTGACTTCATACGCCGCTGCGCTGGGACGCAGACATCAGCTGCTGGCCTCTGATAGGCCAGGGGCTGACACTGGTATTGCTGTGCAGAGAGCCGGTCTATGCGCAGCAATACAATGCATTACAGCGCTGATGTCGGCGGCTGCTGGAGAGAGCCGCGATCGTTACGGGGTCTGTGCCTGCAGGCCGCAAGAAGGAGCCAGAGGGGCCGCATGCAGCCCGTAGGCCGCGTGTTTGAGACCCCTAGTATACATGAAAGAATGAATGGGGCCATGTATCGTGAGATTTTGAGTGCAAACCTCCTTCCGTCAGCAAGGGCATTGCAGATGAAATGTGGCTGGGTATTTCAGCATTACAATGATCCCAAGCACACTGCCAGGACAACGAAGGAGTGGCTTCGTAAGAAGCATTTCAAGGTCCTTGAGTGGCCTAGCCAGTCTCCAATTTAAACCTTATGAAAAACAATTGGAGGGAGTTGAAAGTCCGTGTTGCCCAGCGACCACCCCAAAACATCACTGCTCTAGAGGAGATCTGCATGGAGGAATGGGCCAACATACCAGCAACAATGTGTGCCAACCTTGTGAAGACTTACAGAAAATGTTTGACCTCTGTCATTGCCAACAAAGGATATATAACAAAGTATTGAGATGAACTTTTGTAATTGACCAAATACTTTTTTTCCACCAAAAATTGAAAAAAATTCTTTCCCAATCAGACAATTTGATTTTCAGGATTTGTTTTCTCATTTTGTCTCTCATAGTTGAGGTCTACCTATGATGTCAATTACAGGCCTCTCTCATCTTTTTAAGTGAGAGAACTTGCACAATTGGTGGATGATTAAATACTTTTTTTCCCCACTGTACATTTTTCTCAGTATAAGTGTTACATTTAGATTGTAACTTTAGGGACTAGTTAGTACATTTCTTCATTAGACAAAGTAGTATACAGTTGAATCAAATAGTTGTAAAGACCAGCTCACCGGGTGTGGATTTTATCCCAGGTATGGACTACACTCCTGTTCAGCGATCCGGCATAAGCAGTAGGAAAAATCTTAAATCCAGCCTCATGCTTTAAAATTGATTAGAGTCCTCTTTATTTTTCAAGCAACCATTAAATACCAGCAGAAAGAACATTGTATGAGTATATTCACACTGAGTTTTTTAGGAGTTTTTGGAGCAGAATATCTCCATAATCCTCCTCAAAAACACAAAGCTACTGAAATTTTTTTATTTTTTTTGCTCAGTTTCTGCTCTAAAAATTCAGCAAAAAGACTCATTGTTAACACACTTTTAGAAGCATGCACAACAGACTTACATACTTTGAATGATTAGCAACTTATTATCATGGTAGATAATATGAACACACATGCAAATATATATTTATTTACACATGGCTTTCAGACACCTCCACAACAAGGGGGTCTGTTACAACTAACTTTGGCCTTGTATTTTACAAAATAACTCTGACCAGCTGGTTCCAATCTTATAAGGAATGAATAACCTCTTATGAAAAAAACAATAGACACATGTTATAACTGTTAAATGTCATACAATAAAATGTACATATATCATACTGACAGAATCCATGAAGTAAATCACTATAATACACAGAAGTAATTCATATAAAGACGGTTATATTATATACTTATCGATAGTGAATTCATTTGAATTAAATTTGTGTTTAATTTTAACAATTTTGATTCATACAAACCACCCAAAAATGCTAGCCTTTTTATGCATTGCAAGAGATTACAACAGCCAGAGAAGGTTTACATGACCTCAGGTGCATCCTCTCGGGATTCTCCATAATGCAATGCAGATATCACATAGTGCAGGCAGCCTAGAGGGACTATCATAATCTGTATAAAACCTAGGGTAGGGTATGCAGCAACCATTTTAAAGTGATATATAGTGATGAGCGAGCATGTTCGCTACTGCTCAGTGCTCACCCGAGCATCTCACTGCTCGACATGCTCGGCACTTGCCGAGTATTTTCGGGGTTGCTCGGTGGGAGCTCGGGTCTCCTCCCTGCATGTTTGGCGCTCTTTAGAGCGCCAATGAAAATGCAGGGATTGCCGGCCACTCACTGTAATGCTGTAGCCATGTTGGCTGTGGCATTACAGTAATTGGCTGGCCGCACAGCGTCATCAGGTCTATATCAGACCTGGCGCCGCCATGCTCGTCACAGTCACTCCGGACTCAGACAGTGTAGGGAGAGCTGCTGCTGAGCTAGGCAAAGACTTGCTTGTTTCTAGTTAGTGTAGGTGTACCAAACTATATTAGAGACACATATCCATCTCAACAAACAGTCCTTCTGAGTAGTAATCCATCTACAGAGATATCAGGCAGGCAGTGTCAACAAAGTTTTTGACACTGGTTTGCTGTTCAAAATAGTTACCTACAGGCCAGGTATTTAAAACTGTGGTTTGTCCGTCACACGATCACATATAAATTTTCTGAAAATTCTGCCATTTCTGGCCTTCATTCTAATTTTTTTTCAGTGTGTCAGCAAAGTTTTTGGCACCGGTTTGCTGTTCAAAATAGTTACCTACAAGCCAGGTATTTAAAACTGTGGTTTGTCCGTCACACGGATCACATAAAACTTCACTCCAAATTCAGCCATTTATAGTGAGCGTGGAAGATATTGTCCTCCATTTGAAATAGCCAAGGCACGTGGCAAGGGATGGGGAACTGGACGTGATGGTGATGGTGCATGCAGAGGCCGAGGCTGTGGGCAAGCTGAAATTGTGCCACAAAAAACACCCACATCTTCTCGCTCGACCTTCCTGTCCCATTTAATAGGAGACCGCAGAACACCACTATTGAACACAGAGCAGTGTGAAAAGGTTATTGGTTGGATAGCAGATAATGCTTCCTGTGACTTAGCTGCCAACACCACCCTGTCTTCCACACGGTCAAGTCTCAGTAGCCGTGAGTTTGGACCGCATATTCCTCACCCTGAGCTTCCATCCTTCCAACATGCCGAGTGCCCATAGAAAACTAATCCCTCACTTGGACACTCTGAAGAGCTGTTCACTTTTCCATTGATAGATTCGGGCCTCTTGCCCAGTCCACTTGAAGCGAGGCAAGAGAAGATCGCATGTAGCAATGCCCAAATATTTGAGCAGCCACGGTCACATGAAGGCGATGGTGTGAAAATGTCACATAAGGTGGACGATGATGAGACCCAATAGCCAGAAAGTCAGGAGGAGAACCAGGGTGCGGAAGTGGAAGACGAAGTGGTGGATGATATAGTAACTGACCCAGCCTGGCAGGAGGACATGCAGAGCGAAGACAGCAGCACACAGGGGGAGGGAGGCAGAGCACCCCAACAGGCAGGAAGAAGAAGTGTGGTTGCAGACAGAAGGCAAGCAACCGTTCCCCGTAACACCAACACGAAGGAAGTTGCCAGTACAACTGGCAAAACTACCAGCCTGACCACCACCAGCATGATCAGGCACATGGCAGCAAAGCACCCGACTTTGTAGGCCGAACATCAGGGTCCTGGAACAGTGTCTGTGGGTGGCACCACTGCTTCTTCCTCTGTTGTACATGCAAGCCAATCCCCTGTCCATGGTGCATGCAAAGATGCCTCCTGCCCTGCACCTGTCTTTGCACACTCTCAAGTAGCAGCATCAGGAAGCACATCCACATCCTTGTCCCAGCGCAGTGTTCAGTTGTCCATACCCCAGTCCTTGAAATGCAAGCGCAAATACGCAGCCAACACCCCACAGGCCACACTACTAAATTCCCACATTTCGCGACTGCTTGTGCTCGAAATGTTGCCTTTTAGGCTCGTGGAGATGGAAACATTCCGAAACCTAATGGAGGCGGCCGTCCCTCGGTACTGGGTCCCAAGCCCCACTATTTCTCCTGGTGTGAATTACACAATCACGTGTCCCAAAACATTAGCCATGCCCTCAACAACGCAGTTACTGGGAAAGTCCACCTAACAACGGACACGTGGACAAGTGCTTGTGGGCAGGATGGCACATCTCGCTGATGGCACACTGGGTTATCATAGTGGAAGCCGGGACCCAGTTGGACCTTGGGAAGGGACATGTCCTCCCGACGCCAAGGTTTCCGGGCCTTGCCAAGGAGTGCAAAGTTTGGGAAGATGCTGAGGGAATACATTACTGACCGTACCAACATCCTCCATGATTCCTCTGTGCCTTATAATTATTGGGCATCCAAGCTGGATATGTTGAATGAACTGGCTCTCTATGCCTTGGAGGTTCTGGCCTGTCCTGCTGTTAGCATTTTATCAGAGCGGGCTTTTAGTGCCACTGGTGGAATAATAACTGATAAGTGCATCTGCCTGTCAACTGAAAATGCTCACAGACTGACTCTTATAAAAATGAACAAGGGCTGGATTGGGCCAGACTTCTCAACACCACCGAATGATAGCAGTGTAACATAAACTCAAATCCAGTGTCTTTTCTAGGGAGGTGTATTCCCATGCACCTTTTCACACCCACACATGGGTATAAACTTCCTGATTTTGGCTATTTGCTCTTATCCTCCTCCTTCTCCTCATCCTTATCCTCCACCACCATATCACCAGGGTGACCGTGGTCCGTGATGCAACACCCACATAATTTTTTAAAGGGTGTTTATGATGGCCGTAAAAAATAATGTTTATACAGTATGTTCATGTATACCCCCTGGGGTAAATGTTTGTCAGCCAATACACTTAGTGCATGGGCATTACAAGTATAGAAGACCTGATTCTTCCTAATGGGAGCATTTTTATGAGGCCCTCCTCCACATCTCTTCCAAAGGGCATTGGGGTGCCTCCCAATTTTTAGCAGCCCTTGCATTCATTGCATAGGCCAACACTATGGGAAACCCACTTCCTAATAATGGGAACATTTTTTCATGAGGCCCTCTATGTCTCTTCCAAGGGGCATTGGAGTGCCTCCCAATTTTTGGCAACCCTTGCATTCACTGCATAGGCAAACACAATGAGAAACCCTCTTCCTAATAATGGGAACTTTGTTTTCAGGAGGCCCTCTGATCTCCACATCTCTTCCAAGGGGCATTGTAGTGCCTCCAAATTTTTGGCAACCCTTGCATTTACTGCATAGGCCAACACTATGGGAGACCCAATTCCTAATAATGGGAACATTGCTTTCAGGAGGCCCTCTGACCTCCACGTCTCTTCCAAGGGGCATTGGAGTGCCTCCCAATTTTTGGCAACCCTTGCATTCACTGCATGGGCAAACACAATGGGAAACCCATTTCCTAATAATGGGAACTTTTTTTCAGGAGGCCCTCTGACCTCCACATCTCTTCCAAGGGGCATTATAGTGCCTCCAAATTTTTGGCAACCCTGGCATTCACTGCATAGGCCAACACTATGGGAGACCCAATTCCTAATAATGGGAACATTGTTTTCAGGAGTGTCTTCAAAGGGTTATTGGGGTACGTCCAAATTTTCAAAGGGGTATTGGGGTGCGTCCATATTTTGGGCAGCTCTGCCACTCACTGCATACGCAATAACAGTATAGGAGACCCACTCTTTAGTAATGACTGAGGAGGAAGACTAGTAGAAGACTAGTCTAGTAGTAGACTAGTAGAAGACTTTAGTAGAAGACTGAGAGGAGACTTAATAGCTGTCTACAAATATGTCAAGGGCTGTCACATTGTAGAATGATCATCTTTATTCTCATTTGCACAAGGAAAGACTAGAAGCAATGGGATGAAACTAAATGGGAGGAGACACAGATTAGATATTAGAAAAAACTTTTTGACAGTTAGGGTGATTAATGAGTGGAACAGGCTGCCATGAGAGGTGGTGAGTTCCCCTTCAATGGATGTCTTCAAAAAGAGGCTGGACAGACATCTGTCTGAGATGATTTAGTGAATCCTGCTTTGAGCAGGGGGTTGGACCAGATGACCCAGGAGGTCCCCTCCAACTCTACCATTCTATGATTCTATGATTCTAATGTGAACAACAAAGCCTAGCCGGCTGATGTCTCTCTAAGAATAGTGAGGGCCGACTGCTGGCCCTTTAAGAATAGTAAAAGCCACCTGATGGCCCTATAAATATAGGCTTTGTGACTTTCAGAGTCCCTCCATCATAAATGAAACAGGATGTGTCTGATCTCACACACCTCATGGTCAAATAAGGTTGTAAAATTTTAAAATGACCTTTCCTGGTGAATGCATTTGTCACGGTTGAAAGCAATGCAAAAGTGCAAAAACGCATCAAAAACGCTATGTGTGAAAATAGCCCAAGATGTGGAGGAGTATTTTTGTTTTTGGTTATTTATTTTGCCTTATATACAAGTCATTACCCTGGAAAAGATGTTCCTTAACATATTTCCCAGGAAAATCCATTTTGGTTTAATTTTAGTATGTTTTATTGTGAGTCCGTAAAAGTAGCGTAATACCTCTGACAACATTGTTGACAGGAGTGACCTGGGAGTCAGAAATGCTTCCATACTGTTCCCATGTCATTTGAGCCTTGTTTCCATGAATTTGGGCAATTTTTAGGCCCTCTGCAGACTGCCGAGGGAAACCGCCTGAGAAATGCTCGAGTTTCCCATAGACTTACATTGGGCTCGTTGCTTGGGTCGAGCACCCGAGTATTCCAATGTGCTTGACCCGAGAAACGAGCACCCGAGCATTTTAGTGCTTGTCCATCACTAACAATTACACATTTCTATCATTCATAATGCACTAAAAAGTAGCACTTCAGGGTAATATATTTTACAAAATAAAAATTCTGAAGTCAGTCAGCCAGAGATGGTGTGCTTGCATTTCAAAAGTGACTGTACTGAGTTTTTGCAACAGATAATAGTTGCTGGGTATCTTCTAGTGAGGCTGGGTGCAAACCATCATTTCTTGAAAGGCAGCCCATTCTACAATGTAGTACTGCAGTGACTGCACCACCAGCAACTTGAACAGGTGACAGTTTTCTTGGTACACAAACAGATGACTGGGAGCGTCCACCTGTTCCCTGTAATTTCAGTCAAAGATGTATATCTTCCAATGCAACAGAAAAGGCATACTTGGATCATGACAAGCAGCACTGGTGGATGACAATGATTGTGATGATAACACCTACCATATATTACTTGAGAGAATGGCCTGACTGACAGACAAGCATGAGAAGAAGGAGGAGAAGGACAACTTGATGTTTGCTCTGATTGCTTGCCTTACCCAAATGAGTAGATGATGTCACTTAATGTGCCCATGTAGAGCTGTAGTTTCTAGTCTTTATGAAACTTGACATCAAAGACTGATTTTCCTGTTGCAGAGCCTGAAGACTGTCAAAGAATCATCTATCGACAATTCAACACTTGAGATACCTGTATATACAACTCAACATCACCATGACCAGTGATTTCAGGCGCAGTTGAGCCTCCTCCACCAATAGAACACAGGGTATCATATTCTCTAATGCTGGCCACAGAACAGGCAGATATTTCCTCAGAGGATCTTTTAGCTACACATGGCTTGTGCTGTCTTTCACCAAAGTTGACACCCTCCTCCTCTGAAGACATCACCTTCTCATCACCCCTTTCTGGTTTCCAGGTCTTGTTCACTACAGAATTATTATCATCTCCATACCTGATTCAGCTGACAGCTGCCTCTATGTGGGAAATGGTTTGAGGTCCTCGCCCCTATCACCTGATTCCCACCTCAAGATTTGGCCTAGTTAAGAGCTACTACCATTGCTAGAGGCCCTACCATCATGGCTCAGAGAGCTAGCAATAGCTTATCAGTGAAATGGTACTGGGTGATCTGCAGGATATGCGGATGATGTAACACTTTGCAATCTGATTTGCAAGAATCCAAGGAAACATAACCCCATATGCCATTTTAATAAGAAATGAAGAACTGGCAAATGTTAAAAAACCCTAAAAGTTATATCATCTCTCAGCTCTCACTGCTCCAGCCGCCCTGCTGCCCTCTGTCCAATTCTCAGGGCTAGGGATGAGCCTTAGTGTCTGGTACCAGACCAAGAATATGGACATTTAACATGTATTGGCCAGCACAGCACGTGACCTGGCCTGTATAAATACCAGATCACTAGTGCGGCCGCAAATATGCTCTCGTTAGTGTAGGGATAGGATGCAGCTGGAGTCAGGGACAGATTCTGACTGTGCACTCTTCAAACACAATGTTGTGAGTACTCTACAGTACAACCCCTATATGTGCTATTCGTGTGGTAAAAGCCACTGCGCGCACTCTGAAAACCTGTCTATGAGAGTACTTTGCTAAAAGCTGCTGTGTGTACTCTGCCTTCTCCGCCTGTGTGAGTACTCTGACTTTAAGCTGCTGTGTGTACTCTACACCCTCCGCCTGTGGGAGTACTGTTCCTTTAAACTGCTGTGTGTACTCTGCCCCTTCCGACTGTGGAAGAATTGTTAATTTAAGGCGCTGTGTGCTTTCTATTAATCTGAGAAATCAATAATTGGCATCAGTCATCTCATTGCTATTAGTAGACCCAAAAAATAATTTTTCAGGCCAGGTGTCAGTTTTCTAGTAGTTTTGCAAATTAATATATCGCATCAGCCTTGTCATTTCCATTTATAGGCCACAAAAAAACAGTTTCAGGCCTGTTGTGTGTTTCATAGTACTTTTGCAAATTAATATATCACATCAGCCTTCTCGTTGCCATTTATAGGCCCAAAAAAAATTCTCATGCCTGGTGTGTGTTTTTTCTTAGTCTGGCAAAATAATAATTGTCATTAGCTATCTACTTTTATTTGCAGGCTAAAGACATAATTTTTCAGGACCGCTCTGTCTTTTATAGTACTGTTGCAAAAAAAAAAAACAACTCTGCCACCATCTCTTTGGGAGTAGTGTTTACAAAATCAAGTTACAAAAATGAGGAGAGCATCAAATAAGGTACGTGGACGTGGTGGTGCTTGTGAAGCTGCTGATGGTAGTGGTGGTGTAGCTGATGCAGGAAGAGGACATGGTCATTCTGTACTTGCTACGAGCACAATTACAACACCTTCCTCTGGTGCACGCAAGTAACAGGACTTTACGCGTCCTTTTCTAGGGCTGAGTACCGCTGCATGAATGGTGAGGCCACAAATTGTTGAAAAGATGTAAGAGTGGATGGCTAAGGCCACAGCCCCACTATCAGTAGTGGTCAGTATTCGGTCAGTATTTTTTCTAAGGAGTGGGAGACAAAACCAGGAGGGGGTGATAAATGCAGAATTGGTGCACTTGTTTCTATTATACCTTTTCTCTGCTTGTTCCTCACCTGGTTTTGGCTCCCTCTCCTGAGAAAAAATACTGACCGAATATTGACCAAATACTAATAGTGGGGCCATGGCCATGGGCTTTTCTGCTTTTTGATGACTCTGCTGGCTGGTGTTCCGTGGCCCCTCCACATGCTCCTGCTCCGGAAGAGACTAAGTGCACTGATGCCCAACCACTTTTTAGGTTGTATGATGAGTACGTGTAAGGGCTAGTACAAACAGTCAGTGAACCATCGCAGCACATGTCAAATGATGCTGAAAACTCAGTTGGCAACTGCAGCATCTTTATGCAGTCTGCAGACTGTCAAGGAGGGCAGGGTAGAGTAGTCGATGGTAGATAATGCAGGGGATGATGATGATGTCCTAGACCCCACATGGACCAGAGGCCATTCTACTGATGTGCGCAGTTCAGAAGAAGAGGAGGTGGCGACGCTGCCAAAACAGCACAGCAAAAGAAGGAGCAGGATGCAAAGGCACAGTGGGCAGCCCCTAGTCATGATATCGGCTGCTGCTGCCCACTACGCCGCTGGTATAAGCACACCAAACACAGCTCAAAAGAGTGCGCTGGCATGGCATTTTTTCAGGGAATATTTTGCCGACAAGTGACAGGTGGTTTGCACTCTGTGCCATCAGACCATGGAACGAGGCATACAGTTGAAACCAGAAGTTTACATACACTATATAAAATACACATATGCATGTTTTTCTCAATATCTGACATGAAAACAGAATGAACCATTCCCATTTTAGGTCAATTAGGATAACCATAATTTTAAATATTTGCCAAATGGCAGAATAATGAAAGAGAGAGAATGTTTTAAGGCATTTTTAATACTTACTGCAAAAGTAAAAAGTTTACATACATTTCATTAGTATTTGGTACCAATGCCCTTAAACTGAATGACTTGGGTCAAATGTTTGGGATATCCTTCCACAAGCTTCTCACAATAGTTGGTCAGAATTTGGGCCCATTCCTCCTTACAAAACTGGTGTAACTGATCCAGGTTTGTAAGTCGCTTTGCTCGCACCTGCCTTTTCAGCTTTGTCTATAAATTGTCAATAGGATTTAGATAAGGGCTTTGTGATAGCCACTCCAAAACATTGACTTTGTTATTCTTAAGCCACTTTGTTACTATTTTGGCAGTATGCTTTGGGTCATTGTCCGTTTGGAAGACCAATTTCCGCCCAAGCTTTAACTTCCTGGCTGAAGTCTTAAGATGTTGCTTCAGTATTGCTACATAATCTATTTTTCTCATGATGCCATCTATTTTGTAAAGTGCACCAGTCCCTCTTGCAGCAGAACAACACCACAGTATGATGCTGCCACCTCCGTGTTTCACAGATGGGATGGTTTTCTTAGGCTTCCAAGCTTTTCCCACTTTCCTCCAAATGTAACGATGGTCATTATGGCCAAAAAGTTCAATTTTAGTTTCATCAGACCACATAACATGTCTCCAAAAATTAAGGTCTTTGTTCCTGTGTGCATTTGCAAACATTAATCTGTTTTTTTATGTTTATTTTGGTGTAATGGCTTCTTCCTGGCAGGGTGGCATTTCAACCCATGCTAATGCAGTCCTTCTTTCAATGTGGTTATTGACATAATCTTACCAGCTTCCGCCATCATCTTCACAAGGTCTTTTGCTTTTGTCCTTGGGTTGATATGCACATGTTGGACCAAAGCACGTTCATCTCTGGGACACAGAACCCGTCTCCTTACTGAGTGGTATGATGGCTGGACATTCCCATCTTGTTTGTATGTGGGTACAATTGTTTGTACAGATGAACGCGGCACTTTCATGTATCTTGAAATTGTACCCAAGGATGAGCCAGACTTGTGCAAGTCCACAATTCTCTTCCTGATATTCTGGCTGATTTCTTTAGACTATCCCACGATGCTACACAAAGATGCAGTGTGTTTCAGGTGTGCATTAAAATACATTCCCAAGTGTGTCTCTAATTAACTCAGATGTTACCAAAAAACTATCAGAAGCTTCCAAACACATGACATCATCATATGGGCAGTCCAGAATTGTTTAATGGTATAGTAATAGTAATCTTAGTGTATGTAAACTTTTGACTGTGCAGTGAGTAATAAAAATCTCATAACAACTCTGGGCCTAGCCATTTTGAAGCACATCTCTTGCCTGGTGCATGTGCTGAACTTGGTGGTGCAGAGCTTCCTGAAAAACTTCCCATACATGTCTGAGCTGCTGCTGAAAGTGCAGGCCGTGTGTGCGCACTTTCGGTGTTCTCACCTTGCTGCTGCTCACCTGTCTGTGTTGCAGTGCCACTTCTATCTTCCCACTCACTGGCTAATATGCATTGTACCAACAAGGTGGAACTCCACCTTGCATATGCTGGAGAGACTGTGAAAGCAACAGGAAATAATGGAGTTTCAGCTGCAGCAAGCATGGCTGCGTCGCACTGCAGAAAAGCATCACTACACCACTAATGACTGGGCCTCCATGCGGGACATGTGTTCCGCGTTGTGCTGTTTTGAATATTCCACCAATATGGCCAGCGCTGATGACACCATCATCAGCGTTACTATACTACTTACAGTCCTGCTGGAAAAAAATATTCAGGCCATTATGAATGAGGTGGTGGCACAGGAGGAAGAGGAGCAGGAGGAGGAGCAGAGCCAATTCACACTATTATCAGGTCTGTCATCTGCACCCAACTGTACAGGCAGGGGACAGTTTTGGAGGATGATGATGAGGATGAGGAGGAGGCAGGGGAGGACCAACTGTTTTCACAGCAGGTGGGCACTCAGATCAGCTCACGGGCATCACTGGAGCATGGCTGGGGGGAAACAGATTACCCAGATGATATAACTTTCACCAAGGACAGCTTGTTGTAGTCTCTGGGCAGCCTGGCACACATGAGCCAATATATGCTGCAGTGCCTGGCGAATGACCAAAGGGCTGCCTGTATTGTTACTAGTGCAGATTACTACATGGCCATCCTGATGGATCTCTGCTACAAGGACAAAGCACCATCATTACTTCCATCACTGGAAAGGGATCGCAACAGCGTGAATACTAGTGATGAGAGAGCATGCTTGCCACTACTCGGTACTCACCCGAGCATCTCAGTGCTTGAGATGATCGGTGCTCGGCAAGTAATTTTGAAATGCTTGGCCGGGAGTTCGAGCCCCGCATGTTTAGCGCTGTTTAGACAGCAAATTAACATGCGGGAATTACCTTCCAATCACTGTAATGCCGCAGCCATGTTGGTTGTGGCATTACAGTGATTCGCTGGCTACACAGCATCATCGGGTCTATATAAGACTCAGGACCCTATGCTCGTCACAGTCTACTTGTCAAAGACGCAGAGTAGGGAGAGCTGCTGCTGAGCGAGTGAGAGAATTGGTGGTTATTTTAAAGAGAGATTCCACACCACTATTAGAAATCTACTCTAACAGTCCTTCTAAGGACTAATTCTGATGCATATCAATCCTGGTGATAGCAGGAGTTAGGCAGGCAGAGTTTGTGAAGAGCGTATGGAATAGAATAGGCTCCATTGCATGTTCTTTCAGCCTTAGCTATCAGGGCTAATAATCTTTTTGCTTTTAATCCTGACTATTTTGATGAAAAGCAATGTAATACACTATTTTTACCGCTCCATTTGCTTGTTAGCAGAGTACAGCCAGATTTGGTTGTTTTTAATAGCATTGCTGTATTGTGGAAGTAGAGAATCTTGTCCATCATCTCAGGTGGTCAAATATTACTGCAGTAATAATCCTGACATTTTTAGGAAACGTGACAAATATTCTACTCCATTTAAAGTCTGCCAATTGTGTGTTTAAACATATTCGCACTTGGTTGCTGACCAATGCCATATCTATAAGACCACTGCCTAAAATCGTGGTCATCACACGTGATCCTATATTACTGTGGTAATAATCCTGACATTTTTGGGAACGTGACAACTATTCTACTCCATTTAAAGTCTGTCATTTGTGTGTTTAAACTTATTCACACTTGGTCACTGACCAATTGTCATGTCAGGTGAGGGAAAGACTTAGTGCAACTCAGAGGGAAGAGGGAAAGGGAACCCAGACACTAGGGAAAGAGGGAAGTGGAGACCTCCTAGTCTGGTCTATTGTCACCCTGTTTCAACTACCATTCCAATATTGCCTCTTCAGCAATCGCCAAACGCGTACCTCTCCCTGTCTTTCCCTGGCATATGGCTAAGGCTAGGGATGGGAGGAGATAAGCACTAGTCAATCTGCACTAAACTTTATATACAACAAGAGTAGACAAACAGTGGTAAAATGCTTAGCTTTAGATGACTCCAGACAAATGCAAACTCGGCCTCAAGACTCCAGAGAGGACGAAGTACTGCTCTTGCTAAACTTTCAAAAGTAGAAATGAATATAGCCTGCACCTCCCTCTCAGACACACCAGGTATATATACACCCAGGCCAGGGAGCTAATTACCTGAGAGAGGTAGCCGCTAGGTCCTAGATACAGCCTCTCATCTAAGAAGATGTCTTTAATGCCAAAAGTAGAGATCTCCTGCAACCAACTGCAGGGCGACTGTCTGTCACCTCTGATACACCCATGACCGTACCCCCCCTATGAGTGGCCTCTGGACACTCAGGACTGGGTTTCTCAGGAAAAGAGGTGTGAAATGAGCAAACCAATCTGAGAGTGTTCACCTCTGATGCTGAAACCCACATCCTCTCCTCTAGACCATAGCCTTTCCAGTGCACCAAGTATTGTAGAGAACGACATTGGAGATGAGAATCTACAATCCTCGAAATCTGGAACTCCAGATTACCATCAACCATTACTGGGGGCAGTGGTAGAGGTAAGGGCTAAAGAGGTTCCACATACTTTTTGAGTAAGGACCTGTGGAACACATTGTGGACTTTATGGCCCTGAGGAAGTTCAAGACGAAATGCTGCTGGGTTAATGACGGTGGTTATTTTATAGGAAGCAATAAACCTAGGTCCCAGCTTCCAAGAAGGAACTTTCAATCATATATTCCTGGTAGACAACCACACAAAGTCATTCACATTCAGGTCCGTACCTGGCAAGACTTTTCTGTCAGCCACACGTTTATACCTGTCTCCCATGATCTTTAAATTACTCAGAACACCCTGCCATACTGAGGAGAGCGATGAAGCAAACAGTTTCTCCTCAGGAACTCCTTAAGCTCCTCCCCCACTAAAGGTACCAAACTGTGGGTGATAACCGTATGCACCAAAGAACGGCAACCTGCCAGTGGATTCTTGCGGATGATTCTTAATGGCAAATTCTGCCAGCGGTAAGTAGGATGCCCAATCCTCCCGATTTTCAGAGATGAAACACCTGAGGTCGTTTTCCAAGTTCTGATTGACACACTTGGTATGACCATTCCACTGAGGGTTGATGGCAGAGTAAAAGGACAGCTGCACCCCCAGTCGAGAACAGAATGCCTTCCAGAACTTGGAAACAAACTGGGTCCCCTGATCTGACACCACATCGGAGGGAACCCCGTGAAGCTTCGCAATTTCATTTATGAACACCTGAGCAAGTGTCTTGGCATTTGGAAGAGCAGGCAATGCGACGAAGTGAACCATTTTGCTGAACCTATCTACTACCACCAAAACCACCGTTTTGCCTGCAGAAACCGGTAGGTTAGTAATAAAATCCATGGACAAGTATGTCCATGGCCTACTAGGGATTGGTAGTGGAAGAAGAGAACCAGATGGAAGGGTATGCGAAACCTTAGAACGCGCTCAAATACTACAAGCAGCTATGTGTTCAATCACATTCCGATGCAACCCCGGAAACCAAACACGAGAGAGGAGGTCAGCGGTTGCCTTACCACCTGGATGCCCAGCAAGCACAGAGTTATGATGTTCTTCAATTACTTTGTGGCGCAAATCAAATGGTACAAGTAACTTTCCTGAAGGGCAGGAGGCAGGGGTGTTCCCCTGAGCCACCAACATCTCACCATCCAGTTCAGGATAAAGTGCCGAAATTACTTCCCCTTTCTGTAATATCAGGGCAGGGTTCTCATGGTCACCACCACCAGGGAAGCTCCTGGATAAAGCATCAGCCTTGACATTTTTGACCCCTGGAAGAAAAGTGACAACAAAATTGAACCTAGTAAAAACAGGGTCCATCTGGCTTGCCTAGGGTTGAGATGTTTAGCTGACTGGAGATATGACAGGTTCTTATTGTCAGTAATAACATTAATAGGATGGACAGCCCTTCCAACCAATGTCGCCATTCCTCGAATGCCAATTTGCTTGCCAAAAGTTCCCTATTATCCACATCATAATTTCTATAAGCCAAAGACAATTTTTTAGAATAGAAGGCTCATGGACGCCATTTACAATGAACCCTGAGACAACACAGCCCCAACCCCGACATCCGAAGCATCAACCTCCACAATAAAGGGTTGAGAAACATCGGGTTGACTGAGTATAGGTGCAGTGGCAAAATTATTCTTTAAGGAAGAAAAAGCCTGTAGGGAAGCATCCGACCATTTGGAAAAAGCAGACCCCTTGTTAGTCATGTCAGTAAGGGGTTTCACAATAACAGACTAATTTTGGATGAATTTCAGATAAAAAATTAGTAAAGCGCAGAAAATGTTGTAGAGCCTTCACGTTCTCGGGACGTTCCCAGTCAAGTTCCGCATGGATCTTCACCGGATCCATCCGAAAACCCTAAGATGACAACAAGTACCCCAAAAACTGCACCTCATGAACAGCGAAAACACATTTTTTTTTGCCTAAAGTTTGTTATCTCTTAATACCTGCAGCACCTGCTTAACATGCCCCCGATGAGTCTCAAAATCAGGTGAGTAAACCAAAATATCGTCCAGATAGACCACCACAAACCTCCCCACCAAATGATGGAAAATATAATTTATGAAATGCTAGAATACTGCAGGTACATTGCTCAAACCAAAAGACATAACCAGACTCTCGAAATGTCCTTCGGAAGTATTGAATGCGGTTTTCCATTCGTCCTCTTCTCTGATTCAAACCAGGTTGTAGGCTCCCCTTAAATCCAACTTGGAGAATACCTTAGCTCCCACAACCTGGCTGAACAAGTCAGGAATCAGAGGAAGATGCTATGTGTCACGGAAGGTAATTTGATTTAATTCCCGAAAATCTAAACAGGGACGTAGACCGCCATCTTTTTTCTTCACAAAGAAGAACCCTGCCGCCACGTGTGAAGATGAGGGTCTGATATGTCCCTTCTCAAGACTTTCCGCAATGAAATGCTTCATGGCTTGTCTCTCAGGGCCAGAAGGATTATACAGTCTGGATTTCGCTAGTTTAGCTCTGTGGGTCAGGTTAATAGAACAGTCAGGAGGAGGCACAGTCAGCACAATGAGGAGGCAAATCCTGACACCCCCTCTCAGAAAAAACGTCCTCAAAACCACACAAAAAAGCAGGTAAAATTTCCATAGAGACAGTAGCAAGGGAAATTTCTAAACAGTTCTCATGGCAGTAATCTCCCCATTCAATAATCTCCCTGGCTTGCCAATCTACCAGCGGATTATAACAAGCCAAGGTATACCCAAGACAATCGGTGTGGGAAAATTGTCCAGAACATAGCAAGGAATTATTTCACAATGAACTGACCCCACCCTCAGTTTTACATTATGTACAATCTAAGTAAATGCTTTCCGTGCAAGTGGCGCCGAGTCAATGGCAAACATGAAAATAGGTTCAGCTAAAGCACAGCAAGCAAGACCATGAGTTTTCACAAACTTAGCATCAACCATGCTGACTCCGGCTCCACTGTCAACAAGCATAGAAATTTTCTCGGTTTTGCTCTCTAGCACCACCTCAGCTGCCAGGACAAAGCGGGAACTGCTGTTTGGCCCCAAATGCACCCCTTGTTTATCCAACTCCAGACTACCAAACCAAGAGTTAATTGAGTCTCCTTTTGTTTAGGAATTGAAGGACAGGTCCCAACAAAGTGTCCCTTTTTCCCACAAAAAAAGCATACACCTTTTTTCTTGCGAATCTCTGGGCAGATGTATGATGTAGAGACACCCCCTAACTGCATGGGTTCCTCCACCACCCCCACTACTGGTTCACCCCTAGACCACTCCGCTGGCAGAGATACACAACCCCGACAAGAAGGCCCCGGAGAAGATGGTCCGACCCTTCTGTCCCAAAGGCATCTATCAAGACGTATGGCCAAAGACATGGCAGCCTCCAAGAACTGAGGGGTTTCATATACTGCCAAGGCATCCTTCAACCTCTCTGCAAGCCCCTCACAAAATTGACTTCTAAAGGCTGAGTCATTCCATTTGGAATCCGTCGTCCATCTACGAAGTTCCGAATTGTACGTTTCCACTGACCGATTCCCCCGAATAGCCTAGACTCAGCCAAGGCGACTCGGTTAGGGACATCTTAGATGAGGGCCTGAGATCCAAAAAAACCCTGAACAGACTGAATACAAACCGAGTCCTGTGGTAATGAAAACGCCCATGACTGAGGAACTCCCTGCAATAGAGAGATCACAATACCAACACGTTGCTCCTCATTACCGAAGGAGTAAGGACGAAGTTTGAAATACAATTTGCATGCCTACTTAAATACAAAAAACTTGTCCCTACCTCCCGAAAACCTGTCCGGGATGGCAACCTTGGGTTCAGGCTGGACAGGCCTACCTGCTGAGACCCCCACAATCGCGACCTGATGCTGCTGCTGTACCTCACCGCGGAGTTCATGCACCTCCAGAGACAGCCTGTGCAGCCGCTCTGCAAGCTCTGCAAGCTTTGCAACTGAAGCCATAGAAAGGGAGAAAGGAAAACAATAAAAGTTGCATGCCCAACAACACACAGAAAAAAAATGTCAGTTTTTATCTATTTTTTTCTTTTCAAAACGTGCTCGGCCGGATAAAATGTCACGCCAGGTGTGATGAAGGACTTAGTGCAACCTCCTAGTCTGGTCTAGTGTCACCCTGTCTCAACTACCGCCCCTATATTTCCTCTTCAGTAATCGCAGCGCGTATACCTCACCCTGTCTTTCCCTGGCGTATGGATAAGGCTAGGGATGGGAGGTGATGAGCACTAGTCGATCTCCACGAAACACTATAGACAACAAGGGTAGACAAACAGGGGGAGAATGCTTAGCATTAGATGACTTCAGACAAATGCGCACATGGCCTCAAGCTCCAGAGAGGACGTAGTACTGCTCTTGATAAGCCTTTACAAGTAGAAATGATGTAAGGCGGCGGTATTCACACCATTCAGTAACTGAGGCAGTGACTCAAGCAAGTCCAACATAAGCAGCTTTTATTCAGCAACTCACGGGTAAACAGAAAGTCCGCCTGTTCTCAGCCGGGTTAAGATAAGTCCATAAACAAGGGTTGCCGTGGACAACGGCCGTGCCAGGCCGCTCAGAGCCTGACGGGTGCAGAGCCTTCCCAGGCATGGGTTCAGCTACTCACAGATCTGCCGAGCTTTCCTGCTATGCTCCTAGCAGGTCCAAACACTGAACAACACTAATCCTTAATGCAGGGTTTTTAAAGGACCTGTGGCAAGAGCCACTGGAAAACCCGGGTTGGAGGGAGGAGGTTGCCCCACTGCCTTCCGATAGCCTCCTACAAGAATTGAAGGCCCTGCTGGGTTTTACTAATCTGCCTTAGCCAGATAGCCTGACCAGGTATATGCTCACCTTCATTCCTGCATTGCAGCCACAGGTGTGTCTGTGACTACAATGCACTCCAATGGATTTAATAGGTCTCAGTACACATTCTTGGGATATATAACGTCCCTTGTATACGATCCCACTCACTGCTTCACATACCCCCCCCCCTGTTCAAACTTGTGGGGTTGAACATTTGGCACCATACAGGGTGCCCGGGACAGGGCATCCGCGTTTGCCTGCGACTTCTACAGAGAGACTGACTCGCGCATTCCTCGATGACTCCTAACTGGAGCATTTGTTTTACCTCAGCCGTGCCGGCTTGCCTCCAGGCTTCGGGTACCCGGTATGGTCTCATTCATACCCTTACCCCAGGTTCGGTGACAATGTCATGATGGAGAACCGCAGTCCTACCTGGTAGCTCTGAGAACACATCAGTATTCTGCTGCACCAGCGAGTGACCCTACCGTCGCTGCTGTTTAGTGAGAGCATCACATATCCTGACCTCTCCCCCGGGTGCACCCCTGGCTGAGGGTACACGTACTACCACCCAATCGCCCTTGTTAAAAGACCTGACCATGGCTCTTTTATTATATGTGTCCCTTCGTGCTGCATGGGCATCTACCAGATATTTTTTCACGATAGGCATGACCGCCGCAACCTGGTTCTGCATATTAGCCATATATTCAATTATACTCCTATGTGGAGTCGACTCTTGTCCCAACGTCTCTTTGGCTACGTCCAACAGACCCCTAGGGTGTCTGCCGTACAATAACTCAAAGGGAGTGAACCCTGTGGAAGCCTGGGGTACCTCCTGGACGGCGAACATCAAATTGGGTAGTTACATGTCCCAATCCCTTCAGTCCTTAGAAACAACCTTTTCTTAACATGGACTTGAGGGTTTTATTGAACCGTTCTACTATCCCGTTGGTTTGAGGGTGGTACGTCGAGGTGCGCAATTGTTTTATCTTTAGCAGTTTTCACAGTTCTCTCGTCACCTTGGACACAAAAGGGGTCCCTTGATCCATCAGGATCTCCTTAGGTAGTCCAAGCCAACAGAACATGGCAAACAGATCCCGTGCAATCAGTTTCACCAAGGTGTGGCGTAGCGGTATAGCCTCCGGGTACCGGGTTGCACAATCAACGACCACATTATATGTTGGTGGCCACGAGCGGATTTTACAATGGGCCCTACCAAGTCTATTGCAATCCATTCAAAAGGTACCTCTATCACTGGCGAGGTACCAATGAGCTACGGAAGCTTGCGGTGAGTGTGGTCAGCTGACACTTGGTGCAGGATTCGCAGTACTTTTGAACCTCTGCGTAAATCCCCAGCCAAAAGAACCGCTGCAAGATACGCTCTTGCATCTTTTTAATCCCTAAGTGCCCACCCAGCAGGTGTGTGTGTGCCATCTCCAGAACCGCCCAACGGTACGACTGAGGTATCACTTACTGTTCCACGACCTCGTCCTTGATTTTGTCTACACTATAGAGCAACTCACCGTTGACCACCATGCGTGGAATCACAGTATCTACACCGGGCTGTTGAGCTTCCCCATTTACCTCTAACACCCTTTTCCACGCCCGAGTCAGGGTGGGATCCTGTAGCTAAGCTGTCCCAAACATGCCCCCGGACACCTCCAGCTCGGGGATCAATGGGGTCTCCTCGATCTGTCTTGCCAGCACCTCTAGGGGAAACCTATCCGGGTTACACTCTGTCCCTAGCTTGGACTCCCCTACGGCAGGTACCCCTGACTCAGGTTCTTCGGGCACAGCGCCCGTAATAAATTTTACCGGGGAAGAGTGTTTTTTGGTTTTCCACAGAGACCAGAACAGGGGCAAGTCTCTTCCCAACACAATCCCATAGGGAAGAGTTTTTGGCACATGTTTCTTGTCCCCACATGACATGGAAAACACTACCTTCATGGTAGGGTATTCTCGGAGGTCCACATGAATACACACAACCCCGACGGTCCGTCCTCTGGGGTTGTCTCCTACCACCAGCAACTCATATACCAAAGTCACTAGGCTCCCTGAGTCTAAGAAGGCCTCCGTTGGGTACCCATTAACCAGTACCTGGCACAGTTGGGGTTCACTGTCCAGGGAGTGGGCACTCGCAGAGCAGATGGTCTGGGTGTACAGTGAGACCCGGCGGTTATACCCACAGTCCATGGGCTCTGTAGTCAGGGGGCAGTTAGCATACATGTGTGATGTTAAGGTGGAGGAAGAGGATCAGAGGACATTTGATTCAGCGCTTGTGATCTACTGGAGCACATGTTCTTCCTGCCCCTCATCTACAAGGCATACTGCTGTGCAACTGCCAAAGAAAGGGAGTAGAGTCCAGTAACAGAAGTTTTCAAAATGCTGCACAATTGCTTACAGCAGCAAAGCAAACCTACTTCTCATCTCTCATATCATACGTGTCTCACAACCCTAAACAGCTATTCAGTACTTTTAAGTCCCTCCTCTGTCCATCGGCTCCCTCTCCCTCTCCTCTCCTCTCATCTCAGCTGAAGACTTAGCCTCATTCTTAAAGCAGAAGATTGACAACACAGGGCAACACATTGGATCAGTGGTTAGCACTGATGCCTTGCTGCGCTGGGATCCTGGGTTTAAATCACAGCAAGACAACATCTGCAAGGATTTTGTATGCTCTCCGCGTGTTTGCGTGGGTTTCCACCGCAGTAAATAATCAGCCATAGAGTTTCCGGGAACCTTCCCACACACTTTTCTTAGCCAGGACTTCTTCTCGGCAGGGTTGGACGGTCCCACCAGAGAATCCTCTGGTGTGGCCAGGCTTCTACATCAGGAGAGTTCAGCTGCTATGGGGCTCTTGAGCGGGGGAGAAAGGTGAGCCCTCAGAATCAAATCCCCTGGTGGGCCCAATGTTTTTCAATCTGAAACAGCTTCTCAGTGGGAGTTGTATTTCACCACAGCCATATTCTTTAGCTTGGTGAAAGGACTGGCATAGAGGGAAACTGTATCTACTCCGGCTGTCATTTCTCCATCACCAGGTTCGGCCCATTGTCGCACACGACCATGCCTGGCTGTATGTTCAGCGGTGAGAGCCACGGATCAGGCTGCTGTGTTACAGCTTTAAACAACTCTGTAGCGCTGGGCGGTTTGTCACCTAAGTATTAAGCATTTTATCTTCAGCACAACCTGTTGCCGCTTGGCCAAGGCAGTGCTGCAGTGCTTTCAGCTTGTGACTGATGTGGTCATTTTGGAGATGGAGGAGGAGGTGAAGGAGCTGAACAATGTGATTGTTAGAACCTTGCTGTTAGGTTTTTTTTCCTTTGCTGGTCACATGACCTTGTTGGCCTATTTAATCCTGCTCCGCCCTTCTGGCTTTGCTGGACTTCATTGTATATCTACTTTCTAGCTAGCCTGTGCTCTGTGTCTTGCTCTGTTAGTTTGCTTGGTCTACTGACCTCTATGTTCTATATATTTTGTTTGTTCGTCTGTCTGCTACTATTTCTGTTAGGAGGTGTCCCATATTCCTCCCAGTCCTTAGTACTTGTAGGGATTCCCTCCCCACATCTATAGGTCTTCGTACAGACTAGCTTAGGACTTTAGCAGGTCTGATCGCAGGATCAGGTCCCCTGTTACATCGTAGGGATTCAGCTGAGTTCTATTGTAGGGACAGATCTCCTCTCTTTCCTTAGCTCTGGTAGCAGAACATAACAGTAAGTCCAGCCCGCAAATTTTCTAAGGAAAGATTTTTCTGTTCCATCATGGTGTCGGTTCAGGATTTGGTTCATCGCCTGCAGGGACTCTCTCTGGAGGTGGCCGAGCTCCGTCAGCACGTGAGTAACTGTCCTGGAGCACATTTCTTGGAGCCTAAGGTATGTTTGCCGGATTTATTTTTTGGTGAACATCGAGAATTTTTTTCATTCAAAAATGCTTGCTTATTGTATTTTCGTTTGAGACCCAAGTCCTCTGGGGATGAATCCCAGCGCGTAGGGTTCATAATGTCACTTTTGCGCAAAGAGCCTCAGGAGTGGGCCTTTTCTTTGCAACCTAGTGATACATGCTTCAGATCAGTGGATAGTTTTTTTTCTGCTTTGGGACTATTATATGATGATCCTGACCGTGTGGCATCAGCTGAGACTGAGTTGAGACGTTTAAAACAAGGATCAGGTAATGTCGAAAAATATTGTACACATTTTCGTCGTTGGTCCACTCAAACAGGGTGGAACGATTCTGCTCTGAAAAGTCTATTTCTTGCTGGGCTCAGTGAAAGGGTTAAAGACCTGCTAATTGCTTATCCTACACCTGAAGATTTGCAACAGGCTATGCAATTAGCTATACGGGTGGATAGGAGACTGCGTGCAAGGGTTAATGAGAGCAAATCCTCTGCTATGTCAGTTTCTGGTTATGAGAATGTGTGTACTAACAGTGGTGAACCGATGGAGATTGGATCGGTGGCACCTCGCTCTCAAGAAAAAAACCGTCGTTTTTCGGAAGGCTTGTGCTTCTATTGTGGAAAATCTGGTCATTTGATTAAAGGCTGTGAGCTTCGTATGAAGAAAGAAAAAAAAATGGTCAGTCACGCCCGTATTGCCTGTTTAAATTCCAAGGGTATATTTTTAGCTGCTTCCACGATTGCTCAGGAAAAATTTATGGAATTTCGGGTGTTTGTTGATTGCGGGTCTACACTGAATGTAATTGATGGGGGATTCGTGGAAAAACTCAATTTAAAACCTGAACCTTTATCATCCCCCATTGCTGTGGTTTCGGTGGATGGTTCCCCTTTGAAGAATATTACTCTCAAGGTCAGTGAATTTCCTCTCACTATTAATGGTGTTCACCATGAGAAATTGGATTTGGTAGTGTTGAATAACTTGCCTTCTCCAGTAATATTGGGTTTGCCCTGGTTAAAATTTCACAATCCTGTACTGGATTGGTCTACCAGTGAAATTAAATCCTGGAGCCATAAATGTTATGACAAGTGTTGTAACGGGCGTATTGCAGCTTTGGATAGGGGAGAATTGCCTGTTCCTATTCAGGATTTTTGGAGAGTTTTTTCTGAGAAGGAATCGCAGGTTTTGCCTCCCCATAGAGACTATGATTGTTCTATTGAATTTGTCCCTGGAGCGACTCTTCCTAAAAGTCGTTTATTTAATCTTACTATTCCTGAGAGGAAGGCTTTGGAGGAATACATACAGACAAGTTTGGCCGCCGGTCACATTAGGCCCTCTAAGTCTCCTGTGGCGGTTGGATTTTTTTTTGTAAAAAAAAAGGACGGCGGTTTACGTCCTTGTCTGGATTTTCGTGAGATTAACAAAATTACGGTACGCAATCCTTACCCACTGCCATTGATTCCTGATCTGTTTAACCAGTTATTGGGGGCCAAGTGGTTCTCTAAAATTGACCTTAAGGGGGCATACAATCTGTTGCGCATGAAGGAGGGTGATGAATGGAAGACTGCTTTTAACACTCCTGTGGGTCATTTTGAGAATCTGGTTATGCCTTTTGGTCTTACTAATGCTCCTGCATTTTTTCAGAATCTGATTAATGACATCCTTAGACCTTTGATCGGTAAAAATGTGGTTGTGTATTTGGATGACATTTTGATTTATTCGCCGGATCTGGAGTCTCATTGGCGGAGCGTGCGTGAGGTATTACAGTTATTAATGGACAATTCGCTTTTTGCTAAGCTGGAGAAATGTGAGTTCGCTGTACAGAGAATTAGTTTTTTGGGCTACATTATCTCCAGCAAAGGTTTTGAGATGGATCCGGTTAAGGTTCAGGCTGTGCAGGAATGGCCTAGGCCTATTGGTTTGAAATCGATACAGAGGTTTTTGGGTTTCACCAATTACTATAGAAAATTCATAAAAAATTTTTCTAGTATTGTCAAACCTCTGACTGATCTCACCAGGAAAGGTGCTGATGCGGTTCAGTGGTCTTCTGAGGCCATTGAAGCTTTTGTGTATCTCAAGGAGAGGTTCACCTCTGCTCCCATCCTTATGCAGCCTGATGTTACTAGGCCGTTTTTGGTTGAGGTTGATGCTTCCTCTGTGGGGGTTGGCGCAGTATTGTCTCAGGATAACGGGGATGGGTTACATCCCTGTGCCTTTTTTTCAAAAAAATTTTCGGAGACTGAATTGAATTACGATATTGGTAATCGGGAATTATTGGCTATTAAACTCGCATTTGAACACTGGCGCCACTTCTTGGAAGGTGCGGAATTTCCCGTTCAGGTTCTTACGGATCATAAAAATCTGATATATCTTGATGCTGCCAAGCGCCTGAATGCCCGTCAGGCTAGGTGGGCACTGTTTTTCTCGCGGTTTAATTTCTCCGTTACTTACATCCCTGGTACTAAGAATGTTAAGGCGGATGCCTTGTCTCGCAGTTTTTCTCCCATAGTCGGTGCTGAGAAAGAGGAAAACATTTTACAAGAAGGTGTGTGATAGCTGCTTTAGACTCCGTTTTGGAAGATGAGATTCTTAAAGCTCAGGAGAATGCCCCTTCTAACACTCCTCATGGGAGGTTGTTTGTGCCTGGGACCTTTAGGAGAGATTTGTTTGTTGAGTGTCACGAATCTCGGTTAGCAGGTCATCCCGGAATCTCTGAGACCAAGAGACTGGTGGGTCGCAGTTTTTGGTGGCCTGGATGGCAGAAGGAAGTCATTAAGTGGGTGCGCCAATGTACTGTATGTGCTAGATCTAAGTCCTCACATACTCCTGCTGCGGGGTTGCTTTGTCCTTTGGAGGTTCCCAGTGCTCCTTGGACACATTTGGCTATGGACTTTATAACTGACCTTCCCCCCTCTGAGGGTTTTACTGTCATCTGGGTGGTCGTGGACCGTTTTAGCAAGATGTGTCACTTGGTTCCCTTCGTCAAACTGCCCTGCGCTAAAACTCTCGCTAAGGCCTTTGTCAAGGAAATTGTCAGACTTCATGGCGTTCCTACTGACATTGTTTCTGATAGGGGTCCTCAGTTCGTGGCTCGTTTTTGGCGTGCCTTTTGTGACAGGTTGGGAATTCATTTGTCGTTTTCGTCCGGATATCATCCTGAATCTAATGGCCAGACAGAAAGGAAAAACCAGGATGTTGAGCAGTTCTTGCGTTGTTTTGTGGCAGACAATCAAGAGGGGTGGTCTGAGTTTCTGCCACTTGCCGAATTTGCTCTGAACAATCATACATCTTCTTCTGCTGGTTGTTCGCCTTTTTTTTGTTGTTCTGGGAGACATCCGTCGTTTGGGTCGTTCTCCAAGTTGGGATCTGCCGTGCCTGAGGAGGAGAATTTTTCCGGTGATTTGGAAAGAGTTTGGACGGATGTGCGTGGTAATCTTCAGGAGGCCAACAGAAAATCTAAAGACTACTTTGATAGGAAACGACAGGAGGTTTTGTTCGCTGTTGGTGACATGGTTTGGTTGTCCTCTAGGAATCTGCGGTTGAGGATTCCTTCTAAGAAATTGGGTCCCAAGTTTGTAGGGCCCTTTAAGGTGCTTCAGGTTGTCAACCAATCTGCTGTTAGGTTGGAGGTTCCTACCTCCTGGAGAATTAATCCGGTCTTTCATGTCTCTCTGTTAAAAAAAAGCTGTTGTGTCGGATGGTGACGCCTCTGCCTCTGTTCCTCCGGTGGTGGAGGACGGGGAATATGAAATTTCTCGCATCCTTGACTCTAGACGGTATAGAGGTAGTTTGCAGTATCTTGTGGCCTGGAAAGGTTTCGGACCCGAGGATAACTCTTGGGTGAGGTCAGACGATGTTTCCGCGTCCAGACTTATCAGAGCGTTTCACAGGAGATTTCCTGATAAGCCTGGTCCTAGGGGATCCGGAGGATCCTCTTAGAAGGGGGGGTACTGTTAGAACCTTGCTGTTAGGTTTTTTTTCCTTTGCTGGTCACATGACCTTGTTGGCCTATTTAATCCTGCTCCGCCCTTCTGGCTTTGCTGGACTTCATTGTATATCTACTTTCTAGCTAGCCTGTGCTCTGTGTCTTGCTCTGTTAGTTTGCTTGGTCTACTGACCTCTATGTTCTATATATTTTGTTTGTTCGTCTGTCTGCTACTATTTCTGTTAGGAGGTGTCCCATATTCCTCCCAGTCCTTAGTACTTGTAGGGATTCCCTCCCCACATCTATAGGTCTTCGTACAGACTAGCTTAGGACTTTAGCAGGTCTGATCGCAGGATCAGGTCCCCTGTTACATCGTAGGGATTCAGCTGAGTTCTATTGTAGGGACAGATCTCCTCTCTTTCCTTAGCTCTGGTAGCAGAACATAACAGTGATTGAATTAAGGTTACATTGCCGACTCTGTTTTTTAAACTAAAGAAAGATCCTACTGTTTTTTTTTTTTTACGTTATTTTTTAAGACAAATGGATACACCAGAAAATGTCATTTTAACATTTTACAACCTTATCTGGCAATGTGGTGTATGACACATCATCAGACACACACTGTTTCATTTATGATGGAAGGATTCTGAAAGTCACAAAGCCTATTTGTATAGGGCCATCAGGCGGCCCTTACTATTCTTAAAAGGCCAGCATTAGGCCCTCGCTATTGTTAGAGAGCCATGAGCCGGCTATGCTTTGTTGTTCCCATTATTAATGAGTGGGTCTCCTATACTGTTATTGCATATCCAGTGACTGCAAGGGCTGCCAAAAATTTGGACGCAACAAAATAACCCTTTGAAGAGACACAGAGGAGGGTCTCAGCAAAAATAATGCTCCCATTATAAAGCAGCGGGTCTCCTATAGTAGTAATGCCCATGCTGTGACTGTGGCTGACCAAATTTAGGAAAAACCCCACTAAGAATTTAAAGACACATAGAGCAGGGCCACAGTAACGAGTACGACATGTTCCCATTAGAAAGGAGAGGGTCTGCTATACAGTTATAGGGTATGAAGTGTGTCCAACGGCTGATCAAATTTAGGAAAAAACCCACTAAGAATTTAAAGACACATAGAGCAGGGCTACAGTAACCACAAATATCCATTAGAAAGGAGACGGTCTCCCATAGTGTTGACCTAGGTAGTGAATGCAAGGGCTGCCAAAAATTGGAAGGCATTTCCAATGCCCCTTGGAAGAGACATAGAGGGCCTCATGAAAAAATGTTCCCGTTATTAGAAAGTGGGTCTCCCATAGTATTGGCCTATGCAGTGAATACAAGGGCTGAAAAAAAAATTTGGAGGCACTCCAATGCCCCTTGAAAGAGACTTAGAGGACCTCATAAAAAATGTTCCCATTACAAAGAAGCGGGTCTCCTATACTAGTAATACCCATGCACTAAGTGTATGGGCTGACAAACATTTACCTCTGGGCGGTATACATGAACATACTGTATAATTTTTTTTTATGGGCATTATAAACACCCTTTAAAAAAATTATGTGGGTGTTGCATCATGGACCACGGTCACCTTGGTTATATGGTGGAGGAGGATGAGGATGAGGAGAAGGAGTAGGAGAAGAGCAAATAGCCAAAATCAGGAAGGTTATACCCATGTGTATGTGTGAAAAGGTGCACGGGAATACACCTCCCAAAAAAAGGCACTGGATTTTAGTTTATGTTATGTTGCTATCATTCGGTGGTGTTGAGAAGTCTGGCCCAATCCAGCCCTTGTTGATATTTATAAGAGTCAGCCTGTCAGCATTTTCAGTTGACAGGCGGATGAACTTATCAGTTAGAATTCCACCAGTGACACTTTAAACCTGCTGTGATAAAACGCTAGCGACAGGGCAGGCCACGACCTTCAAGATGTAGAGATCCAGTTCAATCCACATATCCACCTTGGATACCCAATAATTATAAGGCACAGAGGAATCACAGAGGACGTTGGTACGGTTGGCAAAGTACTACCTCAGCATATTCCCAAACTTTGCACTCCTTGTGAGAGTACCACGCGCCTCAGGGCTTGTGCGATGGGAGAGGCTGAAAAAATTCTCCCAGAACTTTGACAGTGTTCCCTTGCCTCTGCTGGATTGGAGTTGTGTCTCTGTCACCTGAAGTCCTTGGTTGTCCAACAAACTATAACCTCTGCCGCCAGCGTTTTCAGATGGGAGTTTTTTTAAATAGTTCCGCAACAAGGGCCTTCTGATACTGCCCCATTTTTGTACACCAGTCCACCTCAGGAATAAGAGATATAAAGATCTCCTTGTAGCGTGGGTCTAAAAGTGTCAACAACCAGTAATGATTGTCACCCCAAATTTTAAGAACGCGAGGGTAATGGGAAAGGCAGTGTAACATAAACTCAGCCATGCATGCCAGACTGCTAATAGGCAAGACTTCTGTGTCCTCACCAACAGGACTAGTGACCATGCTCTCCTCCTCCTCTTCTTTGCCCTCTGGCCATCCACGCTGAACAGACGGTATAACAGTTGTGCATGTAGTACTGTCTATAGCGCATGAAACTAGCTCCTGTTCTTCTTCCTCCTACTCCTCTTCCTCACTGTCACCCAATCCACGTTGGGATGAGATCAGGCTGGGCTGTGTGTAATCACCCTGTAGGGTTCCTTGCTCCATCTCATCATGCTCCGCCTGCAATGCATCCTCTTTGATTGTGAGCAGAGATTGTTTCAGAAGACAGAGAAGTGGGATGGTGATGTTAATTATGGCGTCATCGCCGCTCACCATCTTGGTGGAGCCCTCAAAGTTTTGGAGATTGGTAGATATGTCTGACATCCATGTCCATTCCTGAGGTCTTATGTGTGGAGTCTGAACTGAATACCGACGGCCTTGTTAATGCTGGTACTCAACAACTGCCCTCTTCTGCTTACAAATCCTTCCCAACATCTGCAGTGTAGAGTTCCAACACGTGGGGACATGACACACCAGCGCTGCTGAAACACAGCAAAGGTGGAGGAAGCTGTAGGTGACTTTCTAAAATGGGCACACAGGCAGCGTACTTTAACAAGCAGATTCGGCATCTCCGATTTGATTTGAGAAATCGCTGAACCACAAGGTTAAGCACATGGGCCAGGCATGACCATGCCTGGCTGTAGGTTTAACGGTGTGAGCCACAGATCTGCCTGCTCTTTCAGAGCTGTCCACAACTCTTGAACATTGTGCGGTTTGTCACCTAAGCATATTAGCTTCAACACAGCCTGTTGCCGCTTGGCCGAGGCAGTGCTGCAGTGCTTCCAGCTTGTGACTGATGTCATTTCAGGGATGGAGGCTGAAGAGGAGGCTGAGGAGTATGAGGTGCAGGGCTGTAGACTGTGGGGGAACCCTGATTGACCTAGGGCCTGTGATCCTTTGCGTCGGAAGGACGTGTTCCGTCCCAATGTCCGACTGGGTCCCGGCTTCCACTATGTTAACCCAGTGTACAGTAAGCGAGACGTACCGTCCCTGCCCACAGGAACTTGTCCATGTATCCGTGATTAGGTGGATTTTCCCAGTAACTGCGTTGTTGAGGGCACGGCTAATGTTTTGGGACACCTGCTTGTGTAATGCGGGGACAGAACACCGGGAGAAATGGTGACGGATGGGGACCGAGTACCGAGGAACCGCCGCCGCTATCAGATTGCGGAATGCTTCCGCCTCCACAACCCTAAAAGGCAACATTTCCTGCGCAAGCAGTCGCGAAATGTGGGAATTTAATTTTGTGGCCTGTGGGGCATTGGCTGCGTATTTGCGCTTGCATTCCAAGGACTGGGTTATGGACAACCGAATGCTGCGATTGGACAAGGACGTGGACGTGCTTCCTGATGCTGCTACTTGAGAGTGTGCAATGACAGGTGCAGGACAGGAGGCATCTTTGCATGCAACATGGACAGGGGTTTGGCTTGCATGAATAACAGTGGAAAAAGCAGTGGTGCCACCTGCAGACACTGTTCCTTGACCCTGGGGTTCGGCCCACAAAGTCGGGTGCTTTGCTTCCATGTGCCTGATCATGCCGGTGGTGATCAGGCTGATTGTTTTGCCACCCCTGCTGCAGCTGGCCTACAGGTGGTGTAAATGGCCTTTTTGGGGTTATCGGCAGAGTCTTTAAAAAACAACCAGACTCAGGAAGACCTAACAGTTGTACTGGCAAATTCCTACATGTTGGTGTTACTGGGAACAGTTGCCTGCCTTCTTTCTGTGGCCACCACACTGCTTCTTCCTGCCTGTTGGGGTGCTCTGCATCCCTCCCCCTGTGTGGTGCTGTCCTCGCTCTGCATGTCCTCCTGCCACGTTGGGTCAGTTACTATATAATTCACCACCTTGTCTTCCACTTCCGTACTCTGGTCCTCCTCCTGACTTTCTGGCAATTGTGTCTCATCATCGTCCACCTTTTGTAACACTTTCCCACCATCGCCTTCGTGTGACCGTGGCTGCTCAAATATTTGGGCATCACTACATGTGATCTCCTCTTGACCCGCTTCAAGTGGACCGGGCGAGATGCCCGAATCTATAAATGGAAAAGTGAACAGCTCTTCGGAGTGTCAAAATGTCGGATCAGTTGTCTCTAGACACTCGGCATGGTGGGAGGAAGGAGGTTCAGGGTGAGGAATATGCGGTCCAGACTCACAGCTACTGAGACTTGACCATGATGAAGACAAGGTGGTGGTGGTGGTGGTGGCTAAGTGACTGGAAGCATTATCTGCTATCCAACTAATAACCTTTTCACACTGCTCTGTGTTCAATAGTGATGTTCTGAGGTCCCCTATTAATTGGGACAGGAAGGTCGTGTGAGATGTGGGTGTTTGTTGTGGCACAATTTCAGCTTGCCCTTGGCCTCGGCCATCACCATCACGTCCAATTCCCTGTCCCTTTCCACGTGCCCTGCCCATTTTAAATGGAGGACAATATCTTCCACGCTCACTACAAATGACTGAATTTGGAGCCAACATATATGTGATCCGTGTGACGGAGAAACCACAGTTTTAAATACCTGGCCTGTAGGTAACTATTTTGAACAGCAAACTGGTGTCAATAGCTTCACTGACACACTGAAAAATAATTTTAATGGAGGCCATAAATGGCAGTATTTTCTGAAAATGTATATGTGATCTGTGTGATGGAGAAAACACAGTTTTAAATACCTGGCCTGTAGGTAACTATTTTGAACAGCAAACTCGTGTCAATGGCTTCACTGATAGAAAAAAGAGATGGGTCGCTCGCTGGTCTATTCGGGTGCTCTGAAGAAAAAAGTAATCTAAATTGCAAAGAGAACTTCGGCACTCCATACATGAATATATAAGAAATATTATATCTAGACTTATGTCACTTTAAAAAATGAAGGTTTTTTGCGCATAATTTGGCCAATTTATGTGTGCCCATCAAAAACGACAATGGCTTCACTGACACACTGAAGAAAATTTTAATGGAGGTCATATATGGCAGTTTTTTCTGAAAACGTATATGTGATCCGTGTGACGGACAAACCGCAGTTTTAAATATCTGGCCTGTAGGTAACTATTTTGAACAGCAAACTGGTGTCAATTACTTCACTGACACACTGAAAAATAACTTTAATGGAGGCCAGAGATGGCAGCATTTTTAGTGCAATTATATGTGATCCGTGTGACGGACAAACCAGTTTTAAATAGTTGGATTTTTAGCGATGTAATATGTGAAGGACATGGCTGTATTCTGCAATGCCAACAAGCAAATAGTGCAGAAAAAAGGTGTTCTCTGGATTGCTTTTTAAGCAAATAATGAAGATTAAGATCCCAAAAAAAAATTATTCCTGGCACCTGAGACCTGGGCCTATTTCTAGAAATATCTAACAGCAGCAGCAGACAAAACTGGAATGGTGCCTCTTGTGCTATGTGCACTCCATTCTCTTATATACCCTGCCTGCCTGCCTACATACACTGCCTGCCTGATATCTCTGCAGATGGATTAGTCCTCAGAAGGACTGTTTGTTGAGATGGATATGTGTCTCTAATATAGTTTGGTACAGCTACACTAACTAGAAACAAGTAAATCTCTCCCTAGCTCAGCAGCACCTCTCCCTACACTGTCTGATTCCGGAGTGACTGTGACGAGCATGGCGGCGCCTGGTCTTATATAGACCTGATGATGCTGTGCGGCCAGCCAATCACTGTAATGCCACAGCCAATATGGGTGTGGTATTACAGTGAGTGGCAGGCAATCCCTGCCTGTTCATTGGCTCTGTAAAGAGCGCCAAACCTACAGGGAGGGGACCCGAGGTCTCACGGAGCAACACCGGAGATAGAAAACACTTTTGTTGCACCACAATAATTTTCCTGCCCTTGTTTGACAAATGTTACCGATTTTTGCTGATTTTAAGAAAAATGCTTGTGTTTCCGAACACGAATCCGAAGGTGCCATATTCGTGTCGAATTTAACTTTACAGATCGGAATTCGGACATATTCGCTCATCACTAGTACTGACATACTCAGGATAAATCGCGCCACATATTGTATCATTCAATTTCTCCTATTATCCCTTTTGAAAGTTAAAAACTTGGGGCTAAAACAAAATTTTAATGGAAAAAATGGTAATTTTCCATTGAGTCAGCTTAATGTTATAATTCTGTGAATCGTCTGAGGCTAAAACATGCTCAATCTAACTCTGGATGAATTCCTCAAGAGGTGTAGTTTCCAAAATGGGGTTACCTATAGGGATTTTTGCTGTTTTTGCATGCCATGCTCTCTTCAAATGTGACATGGTATCCGCAATCTATTCCAGCCAAAATTGGGCTCCAAAATTTAATTGTCGCTCCTTCTGCTCGTTCCCTTAGATATCCTTCTATGGTCTTCTAAGATGCAAGTGAGGTTCCATGTGCACAAAAAGTAGTTTTCCACCACATATAGCAAGTCGGTGGGCTCAGGAAAAATTGAACAACAAATTGTATATATTCCATTTTCTTCGGTTTCCCTTGTGAAAATGAAAAATTGGAGGCAAAAACAACATTTTTAAGGGAAAAATATATTTTTTCATTTTCACAGCTAAACATTCTAAAATTATGGGAAGCACCTGTGGGTTCAAGGTGCTCACCACGGCTCTACATATATTCCTTGAGGGGTGTAGTTTCAAAAATGGAGTCACTTGTGGGGGGCTTCTACTGTTTTGGCATATCAGAGGCTCTGAAAATATGACAGGGCATCTACTATTTATTCCTGTCAATTTTGCGCTCCAAAACTCAAATGGTGTTCCTTTCCTTTCGAGCCCAACTGTGCGCCCAAATAATTCTTTTCCACCACATATGGTGAATCACCGTACTCAGCAGAAATTCACAACAAATTGCATAGTCCATTTTCTCCTGTTACCATGTGAAAATGCCAAATTTGGGGCTAAAGCAACATTTTTGTTTGAAAAGTAAAATTTACATTTTTTTCTTCCACATTGCTTTAATTCTTTTGAAGCACATGAAGGGTTAATAAATTTATTGAATGTGGTTTTGAGCACTTTAAGGCTGCAATTTTTAGATGGTGTCACTTTGGTGTATTTTCTGTCACATAGGCCCCTCAAAAGTCACTTCAAATATGATGTGGTCCCTAAAAAAATGGTTTGTAAATTTTGAAAAATGAGAAATTGCTGATAAAATTTTAACCCTTCTAACTTGCTAACAAAAAAAAAATATATTTTAAAAATATTGCTGATGTAAAGTAGACATGTGGTAAATGTTAGTTATTAACAATTTTGTGAGGTATAACTATCTGGCTTAAAGGTATATAAAATAAAAGTTTGAAAAATTGTTAATTTTCAACATTTTCACCAAAATTCTGATATTTTTAAAAATGAATGCAAAAAATATCGACCGACATTGACCACTATCATAAAGTAAAACTTGTCTTGAAAAAAAACAGTCTCAGAATCACTGGGATACTGTTATGCTTGTATAACAACTCACTCAGGAAAACAGGTAACAAACTAAAAACTTCAACTGTCATTGCTGGTCCCTGTACAGACTAGAGATCTTGACCAGCAGTCCCTAAAGGTTCCTGCGTTAGCAGAGATAGCGCTAATCACAGACTAGAAGATGGTAGCTCAGACCTAAACAACCTGAAAGGCTGTAGAGCGCTTCATGTTCCTCCTAAAGAATCAGAGTGCAGAGCAGAGTGCAAATGACCTACAACAGAGAGAGTGTACTGAAAAAAGGAAAAATCCCAGAGTGTTAAAAGTTAACCATGAAATGCAAAATAGAGCAGAAAGTAAGTACTCTTAGATTATATGCTGCCTAATTCCCAAAAAAGAAACAGAAGGTAGGTGAAAATAAAAAAACAGAAACTTCAAGGAGATAAACACTAGCTGGATTTTCATTGATTGGCTTTAATCAATAGCAGAATGGATGAACATTCAAAAGAAAATGACAGCAGGTGGGACAGAATATAAAGCTGCATCCAAAAGGTGACAGGGCAGGCAAATAAAAACACCTCCGTTATGCTAAACAGACTGCAAACAGAATAACAGAACACCCAGAGAAAAGGTGTGTTTGCTGTGGCTCTGCGGACAGAGAAGGCACACACAAAACACAGGCTCGGGTTTGAACCTAGCAGCATGACAGATATGTTGAAGCATTCCAGAGTTATTACCTCTTAAAGTGACGCTGGTCAGAATTGTAAAATTTTGCCAGGACAGGAAGGTGAAAACAGTCTTTGGGGTGAAGGGGTTAATGTAATCTTCATTATTAAAATCACTTCTTTCACACGTTACAAGGTCAACCAAATCTTATAAGGTATAATAAATCTATAGTTAAACTCTGTTACTATTTTGTTAAAATACAGTATATGCTTGTGATGCTTTGATAATAAGCCAAAAAGATTTAACAAATATAAATTTCCACAATAAATGATGAATATATATTATCAAACTGTTAGTGAATATATCAATGCTGTGAATGAATCAAGATACAAGCGGTTGTCACATAACTATACAACCTGTTTAAATTACTTTTTCTAGTCACAGTGACAAGGAATGAACTAATTATTGTTCCGGCTCTTTTACTAAAGATCTCCAATTCCTAGCTGGATTCTGTGCAAATCGTAAAGGTTTAGAAGCAGACCCAAAGTAATTGACCTTTACCTTTTCACATCTCATTTGCCCTAAGTGTTAATTGACTTTGAAAAAAAAGCAGTATATTATTCTTAAAAAAAAAAAAAAGAAAAGTGGAGCAAGCCAACATTACACAGCTTCAAAAGTAAAATTGTAGCAGAGAAAATTCAGGCTGAATAAAAAGAAGGCATGCATTGCCATCTACAGTTGAGAGAAAAAATGAGCTGGAGCTTTGCATTACAGCAGAGGACTGTGTATATATATATATATATATATATATATATATATATATTTATATATATATATACATACGGATAATTTATATATATATGCTAATTTGACGCTGTATCCATAGATCGAAACAAGTGTGTGTTGTAGCTTATAAAGGAGAGATATATTCAGCTATTCAAATCAGCAACTAATTAGCCAGAGGGAGAGAAAAGATTCTGATCTAAGAATCTGCCTTGCAGGCAAGAGACTGTCAGGCTGGCTCAGGCTGTGATGGTGCTTCAAAGCTTTTTGAAAAAGGGGAAAAGAAAAAAAAACATTTGGCACAATTCACTTGAATGAGAATCAGCGTTTCTTCCTCAGATTGGAGATGCTTTGCAGAAGTTTTAAAATGTACTTAACGTCTACAACGTTATTTTGTATTTTTCCTATAAAGTAAATCAGTACTTGCTAGGAAACGCATCATCTTATTTCTGCCTTTAAGCAAAGAGTGGAAATGTGTTTTCATACACTGCAGCTTGCAGATATTTTATAAGACAGAATGTTAAACTGCAGATAACACCCTGGAGCTGTAAATGGTTTAAAGTGATTACTGCAGTTTAGCGGTGAATTAAAGCATTCAATGAACAACATTTTATTGATCATTCTCCAGGGGCTTCTTTTTAATAAATGAATCAAGATAATTAATTTATTAAAATTGCTATAAACGTTTGTATGGTGATGTCCCTCAGGATACTGGATTAATGCAATCAGTTTTTGTTGTAGAAAAAATACATTAGGATTTTCTTAACCTCATATTTCCAGTAACTGCAGTATATTGTGTTGAAGTAACGAAATACAGGGAGCTCATACTTGCTCTCTCTCATAGCACATCCAGGAGGCTCCCTGTAATAAGAGTAGTTGCCAAATATTCCCCAAAGAGTACACTTTCAACTGTAAGTGCATCCTAAGGATGTGGAAATAGTGGAAAACTATGGTGGACCAGAGACCGATTGCCTCCCTGCACTGCCACTGAATTTTCAGCAGAATGCTTACACTAGACCTGCACAACATACGGCCTGGATGTTTTGTGGCGCATGGAGAACTGGGAGATACAGATTTTAAAATAATATTCACATATTTCAGACTGGAATATATTTGAACACTCTGATGCCAGTACAGGGGCAGAGCAATGCTCGTCAGCCCCCACCCGACATGCAACGGCATTATGAGGTCATCAACTGCTGACCTCATCACAGCAGAGGTGGTGAGAATACAACGGGGAACAATAAATGCTCAATGGAGGAGGCGAAGATTAAATATCCTGATTAATATATTAGGGGTAGAGGGGGTAATGTTACTGTGAGGGTACATTATGAGCCAATGGGTAGGAAATTGTGAAGGCGCATAGTATAGTGAGGGGCAGTAGGGGTACATTATGCCCAGGCCAAGGTGAGGGGATATTTTGGAGAGGAGCAGATTGGCGGGACATTATTGAGACGTTATAATTTTTTTAGGGACCCACCATTTTAATAACCAGCAAAGGCAAAGCATACTGCTGGGGCTGATATTAATAGGCTGGGAATGTCCATGGATATTGGTACCTTCCCAGCCAAATAATGACCAGCCCTCAGCCGCCCCAGAATTGGCGTATCCATTAGATGGTCCATAGATATGGGCTCCTTCTCAGCATAGTACGACCAGCTCACAGCTATCTGCTTTTCCTTAGCTGGTTATTAAAAAAGGGGGGGCCGCACATATTTTTTTTCATTTATTTATTGACAAGTACAGTTAAATACACATGCAAGGCACTGCTCTACTCCTCCGCTTGGACCTCTGCCTCCTGGTTCAAAGTTATTATTATTTTTATTTTTATTTTTATTCTACATAATTTTAAATCATTTTCGTATCCACATTTCTTTGCAGGTAAATTGTCCTCTTGTTACCACCATTTTGCCTCCTTTTGCAGACCCCTAGCCCATACTACAAATATTTTACAGCCATTTTACAGCACCAAAGTTCAGGTCCAAATTGACTTCGGGGTCAAGTTCGGGTACCCGAGAAAAACTCTGGACTCAAGTTCGACCAAACCTAAACTTCCACAGGTCCACTCATGCCTCTTTTAAGATTTTTTTCTTCACCAATGGTATATATAAGTCTGCCACAAGGATTCATAGCCTTGCCTCTAAACAATTCATGTTACAATGCGTCTGCTACTCTAATTCAGCTATACGAATAGCCTTCAAAAGAATCCAATATTCAAAACTTTAACAAGCTAAGGATATTAGATAAACCAGAAGTGTCCTTCTAAAAGGAAAATATATTTATATGTTGACAGCCATTTTGAGTTTATTGAAAGTTATTACAGATTCTTGAGCCATAAAGGTACCGAACATGGTACTGGATAGCTAGGTGAGTTTACCTTGATGATGATGATGGCCTCAAGCAGTACTTTTGGGAGAGTACTCTCCTGAATGTGACAGACTCAAACCACTTTGTACAAACTGGAACTTTGATCATGGTGACAGATTTTGCTGTTCCCTTCTCAAATCCTTTACATGACACTTGGGCCAATTCCCTATCTCCTTGCTTTAAAAGAATGCAAATTCTCCAGAAAAGTGTCTTGCACATGTTTTTGCCACCAACCAGGGTCAAGCACCTTCTCTTCAAGGGACCATAAAAGTAAAATGGGCTGTTTCTAAGATATGTGTATATATATATATATATATATATATATATATATATATATATATAATATATATACAGTACAGACCAAAAGTTTGGACACACCTTCCCATTTAAAGATTTTTCTGTATTTTCATGACTATGAAAATTGTACATTCACACTGAAGGCATCAAAACTATGAATTAACACATGGGAATTATATACTTAAAAAAGGGTGAAACAACTGAAAATATGTCTTATATTCTAGGTTCTTCAAAGTATCCACCTTTTGCTTTGATGACTGCTTTGCACACTCTTGGCATTCTCTTGATGAGCTTCAAGAGGTAGTCGCTGGAAATGGTTTTCACTTCACAGGTGTGCCCTATCAGGTTTAATAAGTGGGATTTCTTGCCTTATAAATGAGGTTGGGACCATCAGTTGTGTTGTGCAGAAGTCAGGTGGATACACAGCTGATAGTCCAATTGAATAGACTGTTAGAATTTGTATTATGGAAAGAAAAAAGCAGCTAAGTAAAGAAAAACAAGTGCCCATCATTACTTTAAGAAATAAAGGTCAGTCAGTCAGAAAAATTGGGCAAACTTTCAATGTGTCCCCAAGTGCAGTTGCAACAACTATCAAGCGCTACAAAGAAACTGGCTCACAAGAGGACCGCCCCAGGAATGGAAGACCAAGAGTCACCTCTGCTTCTGAGGATAAGTTTATCCGAGTCACCAGCCTCAGAAATCGCAGGTCAACAGCAGCTCAGATTAGAGACCAGGTCAATACCACACAGAGTTCTAGCAGCAGACACATCTCTTCAACAACTGTTAAGAGAAGACTTTGTGCAGCAGGCCTTCATGGTAAAATAGCTGCTAGGAAACCACTGCTAAGGACAGGCAACAAGCAGAAGAGACTTGTTTGGGCTAAAGAACACAAGGAATGGACATTAGACCAGTGGAAATCTGTGCTTTGGTCTGATGAGTCCAAATTTGAGATCTTTAGTTAAAACCACCGTGTCTTTGTGCGACGCAGAAAAGGTGAACGGATGGACTCTACATGCCTGGTTCCCACCGTGAAGCATGGAGGAGGAGGTGTGATGGTGTGGGGGTGCTTTGCTGGTGACACTGTTGGGGATTTATTCAAAATTGAAGGCATACTGAACCAGCATGGCTACCACAGCATCTTGCAGCGGCATGCTATTCCATCCGGTTTGCGTTTAGTTGGATCACCATTTATTTTTCAACAGGACACTGACCCAAAACACACCTCCAGGCTGTGTAAGGGCTGTTTGACCAAGAAAGAGAGTGATGGGGTGCTACGCCAGATGACCTGGCCTCCACAGTCACCAGACCTGAACCAAATCGAGATGGTTTGGGGTGAGCTGGAGCGCAGAGTGAAGGCAAAAGGGCCAACAAGTGCTAAGCATCTCTGGGAACTCTTTCAAGATTGTTGGAAGACCATTTCCGGTGACTACCTCTTGAAGCTCATCAAGAGAATGCCAAGAGTGTTCAAAGCAGTCATCAAAGCAAAAGGTGGCTACTTTGAAGAACCTAGAATATAAGACATATTTTCAGTTGTTTCACATTTTTTTGTTAAGTATATAATTCCACATGTGTTAATTCATAGTTTTGATGCCTTCAGTGTAAATGTACAATTTTCATAGTCAAGAAAATACAGAAAAATCTTTAAATGAGAAGGTGTGTCCAAACTTTTGGTCTGTACTGTATATATATATATATATATATATATATATATATATATATATATATATATATATATATATACACACAGGTGCACCTCACTAAATTAGAATATCAACAAAAAGTTAATTTATTTCAGTCCTTCAGTAGAAAAAGTGAAACTCATATATTATATAGAGTCATTACAAACAGAGTGATCTATTTCAAGTGTTTATTTCTGTTAATGTTGATGATTATGGCTTACAGACAATGAAAACACAAAAGTCATTATCTCAGTAAATTAGAATACTTTATAAAAACAGCTTGAAAAATGTTTTCAAAATCCAAAATCTTGGCCTACTGAAATGTATATTCAGTAAATGCACTCAATACTTGGTCGGGGTTCCTTTTGCATCAATTACTGCATCAATGGTGCATGGCATAGAGGCGATCAGCCTATGGCACTGCTGAGGTGTTATGGAAGCCCAGGTTGTTTTGATAGCAGCCTTCAGCTCGTCTGCATTGTTGGGTCTGGTGTCTCTCATCTTTCTCTTGACAATACCGCATTGATTCTCTATGGTGTTAAGGTCAGGCGAGTTTGCTGGCCAATCAAGCACAGTGATACTGTTGTTTTTAAATCAGGTATTGGTACTTTTGGTAGTATGGACAGGTGCCAAGTCCTGCTGGAGAATGAAATTTCCATCTGCAAAAAGCTTATTGGCAGAGGGAAGCATGAAGTGCTCTAAAATTTCCTGGTAGACGGCTGCGCTGACTTTGGTCTTGATAAAACACAATGGACTTACACCAGCAGATGACAAGGCTCCCCAAACCATCACTGATTGTGGAAACTTCACACTAGACCTCAAGCAGCTTGTATTGTGTGCCTCTCCACTCTTCCACCTGACACTGGGACCTTGATTTACAAATGAAAATTGGAACTCTGCGACCTTGTGGAGTGTTTCAATGACTGTCTTCTGTCAAGTCAGCAGTCTTCCCCATGATTGTGGAGCCTACTGAAAGAGACAAAGGGAGCTTTTTAAACACTTAGGAAGCCTTTGCTGGTGTTTTTTGTTAATTATTTTAATTTACTGAGATACTGACTTTTGTGTTTTCATTGGCTGTAAGCCATAATCATCAGCATTAACAGAAATAAATACTTGAAATAGATCACTGTGTTTGTAACGACTCTATATAATAAATGAGTTTAACTTTTTGTATTGAAGAACTGAAATAAATTAACTTTTTGATGATATTCTAAATTAGTGAGATGCACCTGTATAGAAAGTACAGACCAAAAGTTTGGACACACCTCATTTAAAGATTTTTCTGCATTTTCATGACTCAGAAATCGAAGGTTAACAGCAGCTCAGATTAGAGACCAGGTCAATGCAACACAGAGTTCTAGCAGCAGACACATCTCTACAACAACTGTCAAGAGGAGACTTTGTGCAGCAGGCCTTCATGGTAAAATAGCTGCTAGGAAACCACTGCTAAGGACAGGAAACAAGCAGATGAGACTTGCTTGGGCTAAAGAACACAAGGAATGGACATTAGACCAGTGGAAATATGTGCTTTGGTTTGATAAGTCCAAATTTGAGATCTTTGGTTCCAACCACTGTGTTTTTGTGCGACGCAGAGAAGGTGAACGGATGGACTCTACATGCCTGGTTCCCACCGTGAAGCATGGAGGAGGAGATGTGATGGTGTGGGGTTGCTTTGCTGCTGATGACCTGGCCTCCACAGTCACCAGACCTGAACCCAATCAAGATGGTTTGGGGTGAGCTGGACCGTAGAGTGAAGGCAAAAGGGCCAACAAGTGCTAAGCATCTCAGGGAACTCCTTCAAGATTGTTGGAAGAGCATTTCCGGTGGCTACCTCTTGAAGCTCATCAAGAGAATGCCAAGAGTGTGCAAAGCAGTCATCAAAACAAAAGGTGGCTATTTTGAAGAACCTAGAATATAAGACATATTTTCAGTTCTTTCACACTTTTTTGTTAAGTATATAATTCAACATGTGTTAATTCATAGTTTTGATGCCTTCAGTGTGAATGGACAATTTTCATAGTCAAGAAAATACAGAAAAATCTTTAAATGAGAAGGTGTGTCCAAACTTTTGGTCTGTACTGCATATATATATATATATATATATATATTGTATATCCTTGATCTTGTGATCTAATAATTTCCATCAGGAGAAATCTAACTTTATTCATTTTTCCTCCCTGTATAAGGAATTATGATTCACTAAGAAACTGAAAGCTTGAACGGAAATATGGAGCTCTTTTAGGCTGGTAAGTTAGAGAACATCCAAGTGTAAGAAGTAGGATTTCACAAGGGAAGTATGTTTAGGGAAGAGATGAAGTCTCTGAGGTTATTTGCAACACAAGTTTGCATAAGTTGCAAAACTCTTGCGTTTTCTTTGAATTTTTAACTGGTAGGCACAAATCTTGTTTGAGTCTTCGATGATTCTGTCTTTTGTGCACAGCTTGCTACTATCATAATCCTTCCAATTAGATGAACATATAAATCATTAATTACTGTGACATCAGCAAAATCTATGGATTTATAAACAGAGATATTTGTGAAAAGAAAACTTTTTCCCATGATCACAATATAAACTCTTGATTGTCTTGATTGAAGGTCTTTCCATTCCATTTAATAGAAGCATGTTTACACAGTATGGGTTAGATAATGAATTAAGTTACTTGTACAGACAATCAAGATGTCAGATGAGCCCTATTCAACCAACAGCTATCTTCTCCAATCGACTTATAAATATGTTACAGGCATCTTCTACTAGTGCAAAAATCTTGCACTTCAACCAACAGCTATCTTCTCCAATTGACTTATAAATATGTTATGGGCATCTTCTACTAGTGCAAAAATCTTGCAACTTTTAGTATTTTTACTTCTATCATAGCCATCTCCACTAACTTTTTGAAAAGTTGTCAGAATTAGCCAAGGAAAGCATGGTTGATCAAAATGGACAAATTCATATTTTTTCCACCATTATGACTGAAATGTTCTCAAGTCTGTGACTGGAGAAAATTTTTTCCAGTGGAGCACAACAACTGAAATATGTGCCAAATTCATAAGGAGGAGGACACCTCTTAATGAATTTGTCACATCTTACTCTAGTTCATCCTTCATAGAGACAGGCATTCAAAACCCCAGTCTTTTAGAATTGAGGCCAATATACAGTATATGGGAAACACCAATAAACTCAATCTAGCACTTTACAAAGGTTTTTAATGAGGGAGTATGCTGAAGTTAGACATTTCTGATCATGCAGAGACGTATGCCTATTTATAAAGCAAGGATTGCAAGCCTCTTCATGGAGCAGGAGTGTTGGATGAGTGCCATACGTATGTGTGCGCCTCGCCACAAATCCTACTCCAACCTCTGCTGGGGTATGATTCATGGTGTAGCGAGCACCGCCACTCGTCATGTATTTGATGAGTGGCGGTGACCAAGCCCCATCATGTCCTAATTCCACCCATTTCAGTGGAGCTGGGAGAAACAAGCATGAAGACACCTGAAGTTGCAAAAAATAGGCACAGCTCTCGGTTGCTCTTTAATTTTATATCATTTCAAAACTTTTACACCAGAATTCTGAGGTGGAAGTTTTGATGCATCGGACCTTATACAGTGGGGGAAATAAGTATTTGATCCCTTGCTGTTTTTGTAAGTTTGCCTACTGACAAAGACATGAACAGTCTATAATTTTATGGGTAGGTTAATTTTAACATTGAGAGATAGAATATCAAAAAAAGAAATCAAGAAAATCACATTGTATAAATTAGATAATTTTTTTTTTTTTTGCATTTTGCAGAGCGCAAGCATGCCTGCGCTTCTCAGTGTCCGCGGGATGACAGGCTGGATGGCAGCGTTCTGCTGCGGTCCAGCCTGTCATCTCGATGTAGCAGAGCTGGAGCCGTCCTGGGAACCATGGAAAGGTAAGGATGATGTTGCTTTATTATTTTTCTTTTATTTCAGGAGATCGTTGGCTTCAGCTGGAATGGGCGTGACGGTAAGTATGGTTTAATTTAGAACAATAAAGAATTGTGTGTTTATTTCAATTAAAGGACTTTTTTCTGGGTGTTGTGTTTTTTTTAAATACTTTACTAGAAATTCATGGTGGTCATGTCTAATATTGGCGTGACCCCATGAATTTCGGGCTTAGGGCCAGCTGATAATGCCAAGCTGGCCCTAACCCCTTTATTACCCAGTGAGCCAACGCATCAGGGCCCTGGATGAGTTGGGTACAGCGCCAGAAGATGGCGCTTCTATGAACGCGCCATTTTCCGGGGTGGCTGCGGACTGCAATTTGCAGCGGGGGTGGCCCAGAAAGCTTGGGCCTCCCTGCGCTGCGGATTCCAGCCCCCAGCTGCCTAGTTGTACCTGGCTGGACTCAAAAACAGGGCGAAGCCCCACGTCAATTTTCTTTAAATTATTTCATGAAATCTATGTGTGATGCTCTATTCCTTCTTGTCTAAATTGTCGGGTACCGGTGTATGCCGCTGCTGAATTTGCCGGCCGGCTTTTTTAAAGAGAGTGTCTTCTGAGTAGTTTGTCAGCTTTTGGACACCTTTGCAGGTGTTTTCTATGTGTTTCTATGTGTTTTTGTTTGCCTGCCATTGGTTTTAACGGTGTTCGACGGTGTTCTAAGGTGTTCGACGAACAGTTCGACGAACAGTTCCTCGAACCGAACCCGAACACTATGGGGGTGGCTCAACACTACTAATCAACTCGTTACCTGCATTAAAGACAGCTATCTTACATAGTCACCTGTATAAAAGACTCAATTAATCAGTCAGACTCTAAACTCTACTACATGGGCAAGACCAAAGAGCTTTCTAAGGATGTCAGGGACAAGATCATAGACCTGCACAAAGCTGGAATGGACTACAAAACCATAAGTAAGACGCTGGGTGACAAGGAGACAACTGTTGGTGCAATAGTAAGAAAATGGAAGAAATACAAAATGATTGTCAATCGACATCGATCTGGAGCATCATGCAAAATCTCACCTTGTGGGGTATCCTTGATCATGAGTAAGGTGAGAGAGCAGCCTAAAACTACACAGGGGGAACTTGTTAATGATCTCAAGGCAGCTGGGACCACAGTCACCAAAAAAAACATTGGTAAAACATTTATGTTTAAAATCCTGCAGTGCCCGCAAGGTCCCCCTGCTCAAGAAGGCACATGTGCAGGCCCGTCTGAAGTTTGCCAATGAACACCTGGATGATTCTGTGAGTTATTGGTAGAAGGTGCTGTGGTCAGTTGAGAAAAAAATGGAGCTATTTGGCATTAACTCAACTCGCCGTGTTTGGAGGAAGAAGAAGGATGAGTACAACCCTAAGAACATCGTCCCAATCGTGAAGCATGGTGGGGGAAACATTATACTTTGGGGGTTCTTTTCTGCAAAGGGGACATGACGACTGCACCGTACTGATGGGAAGATGGATGGGGTCATGTATCGCGAGATTTTGGCCAACAACCTCCTTCCCTTAGAAAGAGCATTGAAGGTGGGTCGTGGCTGGGTCTTCCAGCAAGACAATGACCCAAAACATACAGCCAAGGCAACAAAGGAGTGGCTCAAAAAGAAGCACAGTAAGCTCATGGAGTGGCCTAGCCAGTCTCCAGACCTTAATCCCATAGAAAACTTATGGAGGGAGTTGAAGCTCCGAGTTGCCAAGTGACTGTCTCAAAATCTTAATGATTTAGAGATGATCTGCAAAGAGGAGTGGACCAAAATTCCTCCTGACATGTGCGCAACCCTCATCATCAACTATAAAAAACACCTGACTGCTGTGCTTGCCAACAAGGGTTTTGCCACCAAGTAGTAATTGTTGTTTGCCAGAGGAATCAAATACTTATTTCTCACTACAAAATGCAAAAAAAATTATCTTATTCATACAATGTGATTTTCCTGATTTTTTTGGGATATTCTATCTCTCAATATTAAAATTAACATACCCTTAAAATTATAGACTGTTAATGTCTTTGTCAGCGGGCAAACTTACAAAAACAGCAAGGGATCAAATACTTATTTCTCCCACTGTATTTTTGACTGCTTACAATCTATTATCTATATTCATTTCCTGATCTTCATCATTGTCTTATGAGCAGAATAAAAAGATCAGTAAGATTTTCTCTGCTTAAAAACGTTATCTATGCATAGATATTTGATGACCTATCAACAGGATAGGTTATCAATAGGAAACCAGGGGTTCAATATCCAGTGCTCCCATCGATCAGCTGATCTTTGCTCTGGCAGCCACCAATTTGAATTGAGTTTCTAACTCAAAGTTTAGTGAATCGCGCTGGCTGTTACGGGCTTGTACAGTACAGCTTTTATTCAAAAGAACAGGAGCTATGCTACAATTGCCAGAAATGGCCAGCAGTAATCGCTTCACTTTGAATGGAGCTGTGCACAGAGCCGATGCAAAAAGAAGCTGATTGCTGGGGGAGCCGGGTGTTGGATCTGCCATTGATGACCTTATCCTTTAACATAGTTAAATATATTCCTAAGCTCTTTAATATAACCCCTTTAATCTTACCATAGCTCACTTTTCCTAACATGTTTGTTTGTAAAGCTGACATTGTTAATGGTGGGGTATTTTAATTGTTTACTGATTGGTAAAAGAGAATAGTAGTTCAAAAGAAAATAATAGTCTGTTGTCTTACCTATTGTTTTCTATGAGAGGTGAAGTTACTTATGGAAGCAGCTTTGATGAAGATGATGCCGAAAACGCTGGAACATGCAAAGATGTAATTCAGCTTCTAATGAGGTATATATGTGAACAGATAATGATATTAATTAAATACAATAGCTGAACAGTATAACCAAGACCACAGCATCATCATTAACATTGTTCAATATCTAAATAAAAAAGCATCAACTCAACTATCACTCACAAAGCATCAATATTAGATCAATACTCTCTACTGTAAATAATGCTGAAAACACAGAGGAAGCAAAAGGTACTTCACACAATGTAATGAAATAATTTATCACTTATTGTAATTCAGAGGTGGGATTTTCTGTTTCACAGAGACCCACTTATCACTGCCATAAGAACATTTATGTAGCTTTATGAAGTAGTAGCACATTTTTTTTCTTTTTAATTACAATGATAATAGGCTCTTAAAGGAGGGTAATTTAAAAATTAGGCATGATTATGGCTGTAGAATTTTTCTCATCTCCCACCACTATAATGACAAAAATAGTAAGTTCCATTGAAAATATGAGCATTTTGACAAGTTTTTCTTTCTGATTGTATAGTGGTAGAAGGCATTGGAAAAGAAGCATTTTATGATCATGGCTTTCTGTTACTACTAACAATGTAATTTATCAGTCTATCCCTGATGGTTATCCTCTACATGAACTGTGATCAGAGATATTCCAGAGAATACAATAGATACAAGCAAGGTAAAATTCTTTTGGGATAACCCGTAATATATAGTGAATGTTTGCAGAATGCAAGCCATCATATTATTGTTCAAACCATTTCATGTTCTAAATGTTTCACAGAAAGTTCAGCAATGATATTCACTTTTGCTAAGATCTGGTGAGTGAAGCAAGGAATGGTTGTTAGCCATTCTCTTCAAAGAAAAACATCACAAAGTGTCATTTATTCATCTTGATTTCCACTAACCAGTTGACTTAAACCAAGTTAGCTGTTGCTTTTCCTTTCACAGCTGTCTTTGCCATAAAGTCAATTATAGAGACAGAAATGCAGAAATATGCACTCATAATTAAACCTCTATTGCTTTATAAGTGGTAAGGATTACTCCATAATAGGAAATTCACAACCAGCAAATATAGTACCACACTAGTAAAAACTGTGAGCAGTTTAACCGCTTCCCGACCGCCCACTGTAGATAAACGTCCGCACTGCACAAAGCCCAGGCAGCGCGGACGTTTAAAAATGGTGGGTGGTCCCGCAGCGCTCAGGACCCCCAGGGTCCTGCAAGCTCTGCGGGTGCGGTGCAGAGCGATAGCTCTGACAGGAAACATCATCGGGACCTGATTGGATCAGGTCCCAGTGATGTTAACCCTTTGCTGTCTTCTATATGCTGCGATCTATAGTGATCGCGGCATATAGAAGACAGCAGGAGGAGAGGGGGTCGTCCACTTACCTCTCCGACGGCCCCCTTATACCTTCCAGGACCTGACGTTGCTATGGCAGCTGGAGGTCCCATGACAGCCTCCAGCTCTGCCATATATGGTGTCCTGCCTGGCTCAGCCTGCAGCCTGCAGCTGAAGCCAGGCAGGAGACTCTGACTGTGAAACAGTCAGTGAAGATCTCATGTAATGTAATACATGTCTATTACATTACATGAGATCAGTGATCAGAAAAATAAAAATTAATGTCCCATACAGGGACTAAGTAAAAATGTAAAAAAAAAGTTAAAAAAATGTTTTGAAACTGTTAAAAAAAAAATTACAAAATAAATATAAATAAATAAATAAAATATTAAACCGATAAATCCGTATATTTATGCAAAAATAAAAAAAGTACACATATTTGGTATCGCCGCGTCCGAAACAACCCGAGCTATAAAACTGTCACACTAATTAACTCCTTCTGTGCACACCGTAATAAAAATAAATAAAAAACGGAGCAAAAAACTATGCTTTTTCCTCATATCGCCAAACAAAAAGTGGAAAAAAATGCGATCAAAAAGCAAAATGGAAATAAAAATGGTACCGCTGAAAATGTCATCTTGTTCTGCAAAAAACAAGCTGCCATACAGCTCCATCAGCCGAAAAATATAAAAGTTATAGCGCTCAGAATAAAGCGATGCAAAAAAAATATTTTTTGTATAAAATTGTTTTATTGTGTAAAAGCGCCAAAACATAAAAAAATATACAGTAAGTGTAGTATCGCTGTAAACGTACTGACCCGAAGAATAATGCTGCCTTATCACTTTTAACACACGCAGAACGGCATAAAAAAACCCTCAAAAAACAATTCCGGAATTGTTAGTTTTTGCTAATTTTACCTCCCAAAAAACGGAATAGAAAGCGATCAAAAAATGTCACGTACCCAAAAATGATACCAATAAAAATGTCAACTCGTCCTGCAAAAAACAAGCTGTCACATGACTCTGTCGGCCGAAATATGGAAAAATTATAGCTCTCAAAATATGGCGATGCAAAAACTAGATTTTGCAAAAAAAATCGTCTTTTAGTATGTGACAGCTGTCAGTCATAAAACCCGATATGAATCTGGTATCTCTGTAATCGCACCGACCCGAAGAATAAAGTAATCTCATCACTTGTACTGCACGAGTAACGGCGTAAAAAATAAATAAAACCAATTCTTCACCTGCTACTGATTTGTTTATTATGTCTCCCAATGTGCTCACCACACATCTAGATAAGTTCCCTAAGGGGTCTAGATTACAAAATGGTGGCACTTGTGGGGGGTTTCCACTGTTTAGGCACATCAGGGGCTCCCCAAATGCGACATGGCGTTTGCTAATTATTCAAGCAAATTTTACATTCAAAAAGTCAAATGGCACTCCTTCCCTTCCGAACCCTGCAGTGTACCCAAATAGTGTTTTTTCCCCACATATGGGGTATCGGTATACTCAGGAGAAATTGCACAGCAAATTTAATGGTGCAATTTCTCCTGTTACCCTTATGATAATGCAAAATTAGGGGATGAAAAACATTTTTTGTGGGAAAAATGTGAAAATTTTATTTTTACGGCTCAATATTATAAATTTCTGTGAAGCACCTGGGGGTGCAAGGTGCTCACCACACATCTAGATAAGTTCCCTAAGGGGTCGAGTTTCCAAAATGGTGTCACTTGTGGGGGGTTTCCACTGTTTAGACACATCAGGGGCTCCCCAAATGCGACATGGCGTCCGCTAATTATTCAAGCAAATTTTACATTCAAAAAGTCAAATGGCGCTCCTTCCCTTCCGAACCCTGCTGTGCGCCCAAACAGTGGTTTGCCTCCACATATGGGGTATCGGTGTGTTCAGGAGAAATTGCACAACAAATTTCATGTTGCAATTTCTCCCGTTACCCTTATGATAATGCAAAATTAGGGGATGAAAAACATTTTTGTGGTAAAAATGTGAAAATTTTATTTTCACAGCTCAATATTGTAAACTTCTGTGAAGCACCTGGGGGTTAAAGGTGCTCACCACACATCTAGATAAGTTCCCTAAGGGGACTAGTTTCCAAAATGGTGTCACTTGTGGAGGGTTTCCACTGTTTAGGCACATCAGGGGCTCTCCAAACGCAACATGGCATCTGCTAATTATTCAAACAAATTTTACATTCAAAAAGTCTAATGGCGCTCCTTCCCTTCCGAACCCTGCAGTGCGCCCAAACAGTGGTTTTCCCTCACATATGGGGTATCAGCACGCTCAAGAGAAATTGCACAAAAAATTTGGTGGTCCATTTTTTCCTGTTACCCCTGCAAAAATAAAAAAAATTGGGTCTAAAGTAACATTTTTGTGAAAAAAGTTAAATGTTAATTTTTTTCTTCCACATTCCAAAAATTCCTGTGAAGCACCTGAAGGGTTAATAAAGTTCTTGAATGTGGTTTTGAGCACCTTGAGGGGTTCAGTTTTTAGAATGGTGTCACTTTTGGGTATTTTCTGTCATAAAGACCCCTCAAAGTGACTTCAAATATGATGTGGTCCCTAAAAAAATGTTTTTGTTAATTTTGTGGTAAAAATGAGAAATCGCTGGTCAACTTTTAACCCTTATAGCTCCCTAACAAAAAAAAATTTTGGTTCCAAAATTGTGCTGATGTAAAGAAGACATGTGGGAAATGTTATTTATTAACTATTTTGTGTGACATATCTCTCTGATTTTAGGGCATGAAAATTCAAAATTTGAAAATTGCAAAATTTTCAAAATTTTCACCAAATTTCCAATTTTTTCTCAAATAAACGCAAGTGATATCGAAGAAATTTTACCACTGTCATGAGGTACAATATGTCACGAAAAAACAATCTCAGAATCAGCAGGATCCGTTGAAGCGTTCCAGAGTAATTACCTCATAAAGTGACAGTGGTCAGAATTGAAAAATTTGGCCCGGTCACGAAGGCAAAAACAGGCTCTGGTGCGAAGTGGTTAACGGGCTTGACTGAGAGAATTCCATGCATGCATCTACATCATGCATGTTACACTAAAGCCAATATAGGATATCCACATGAAGCAATGATACACATAAGGGTCGATTCATTAAGACCCGCGTTGTACACATCATTCTAAATTAAGGGGCTTCAACTCTGCCAAATATGTACTCCAGGTGGGAACTGGAGTACATTTCTGCCCAAAATTACCCCACTAAATTGGAAATTTTAAAATAGTAACTTTTCAGAAGTTAAACTTGTGGGCGGGCTTAGTCTGGCACTGTCTCACCCATGAAGTTCCACCCATTTTGGCAAAACTTGCTGGGAGTGGTGTTAAAACCTAAAAAGTTGCAAAATTTTTGGAGTAGCATCTGTTTATTTATGTCAGAATTCTTGTGTAAACAGATTAATGAATCGTGACCATAATGTCTGATAGAGAACGCAGGTATCCCCATACTACACGACAAGATGGAATGACCAGGTGGCCACATCTAGGTGAAGACTAAATAGACAGATTACCCCACATGCATATACAGTGGGGGAAAAAAGTATTTAGTCAGCCACCAATTGTGCAAGTTCTCCAACTTAAAAAGATGAGAGAGGACTATAAATGACATCATAGGTAGACCTCAACTATGAGAGACAAAATGAGGAAACAAATCCTGAAAATCACATTGCATGGTTTGGAAAGAATTTTTTTTCAAATTTTGGTGGAAAATAAGTATTTGGTCAGTAACAAACAAGCAAGAATTCTGTCTCTCACAGACCTGTAACTTCTTCTTTAAGAGGCTCCTCTGTCATCCACTCATTTCCTGCAGTACTGGCACCTGTTTGAACTTGTTATCAGTATAAAAGACACCTGTCCCCAACCTCAAACAGTCACACTTCAAACTCCACTATGGTGAAGACCAAAGGGCTGTCGAAGGACACCAGAAACAAAATTGTAGCCATGCACCAGGCTGGGAAGACTGAATCTGAAATAGGCAAGCAGCTTGGTGTGAAGAAATCAACTGTGAGAACAATAATTAGAAAATGGAAGACATACAAGAGCACTGATAATCTCCCTCGATCTGGGGATCCACACAAGATCTCACCCTGTGGGGTCAAAATGATCTCAAGAACGGTGAGCAAAAATCCCAGAACCACACGGGGGGACCTAGTCAATGACCTGCATAGAGCTGGGACCAACGTTACACAGGCTACCATCAGTAGCACACTACGCCGCCAGGAACTCAGATCCTGCAGTGCCAGAAGTGTCCCCCTGCTTAAGCCATAACATGTCCGGGCTCATCTGAAGTTTGCTAGAGAGCATTTAGATGATCCAGAAGAGTATTGGGAGAATGTCATATGGTCAGATGAAACTAAAGTAGAACTGTTTGGTAGAAACACAACTCGGCGTGTTTGAAGGAGAAAGAATGCTGAGTTCCATCCAAAGAACACCATACCCACTGCGAAGCATGGGGGTGGCAATATCATGCTTTGGGGCTGTTTCTCTGCAAAGGGACCAGGACGATCCGTGTACATGAAAGAATGAATGGGCCATGTATCGTGAGATTTAGAGTGCAAACCTCCTTCCATCAGCAAGGGCATTGAAGATGAAACGTGCCTGGGTCTTTCAGCATGACAATGATCCCAAGCACATCGCCAGGGCAATGAAGGAGTGGTTTCTTAAGAAGCATTTCAAGGTCCTGGAGTGGCCTAGCCACTCTCCAGATCTAAACCCTATAGAGAACCTTTGGAGGGAGTTGAAAGTCTGTGTTGCCCAGCGACAGCCCCAAAACATCACTGCTCTAGAGGAGATCTTCATAGAGGAATGGGCCAACATACCAGCAACAGTGTGTGCCAATCTTGTGAAGACTTACAGAAAACGTTTGACCTCTGTCATTGCCAACCAAGGATATATAGCAAAGTATTAAGATGAACTTTTGTAATTGACCAAATACTTATTTTCCACCAAAATTTGAAAAAAAATGTCTTTCCAAATCAATGTGATTTTCAGGATTTGTTTTCTTATTTTGTCTCTCATAGTTGAGGTCTACCTATGATGTCAATTACAGGCCTCTCTCATCTTTTTCAGTGGGAGAACTTGCACAATTGGTGGCTGACTAAATACTTTTTTCCCCACTGTAGCACACTCATTGAAATCTATAGAAGTTACATTAAAGCTAGCATGTCCACCTATTTGTGCAGTATCTACCTGGATGTGGTGGCCGCCGACCACACTGTCTTTCATATTGTTCATGGTATAAATAGTTCAATGATGGGTAAGTACTGGTTAAAGGTCCAGCTGCAGTAAGTGTGGATATTTGAAGACAATACTGTATGGGAAACTAAAAGAAACTATCTAGTAAGTACCCCCTGCAAGAAGTATCTACTCTATAAATAATTGTCTGACCCTTTAGCAAATCTTGCAATGTGACCAGAGATAAACGCCAAGCCAAAAACTCATCTTGAGAAAGCCTGATTTGGGTTGTTTTTCATTCTGACCTGCTGTGTTTCTTTCATTCTTCAAGGGGGATAATTTACAAAAATAATTCAGTCTTGCCCACAAACCACAATTTGACCACACATTATAGTGCTTGTAGGTGGAGGAGCATGAGAGATATGTATGCCAGCTTCCTCCATTTGAACACAAGGAAAACTTGTGCATGAACAGTGTATCTCAATGGAGGATGATGAGTCAAAGGTATTCTCACATGCCCCTCTGTCTGCTGCCACTTCATGGATGGTAACGGCATGTGGTCAGGACAGAAACCTAAGCTAATAATTAGGCATAGCTTCACAGAGAAAATGGCTCAGGACTTTAAAAAGTATATATTAGACAATTAAGTGGACAACACCTTTAAGGAATGGTTCACAACTATCATAAATGTATTATTCATAAATAAATAAATAATTATATATACATACAGTACATATATACACATGTATATAGAAACATACAAGCATATGTACAGACAATAGGCTTGGGTAATCGGCAGGGTGCTTCATATAGGTGAGATGCACACGGTGCCCTGTTTGTATTGTCCTTGCAAAATTAGGAAGATAGTGGGGGTTAGGCCCACTAGTTCCTGGCGATGCCGACTGTAGCAGGTGGAACCTCGGTCACTGGGACATCTTGGGTTAAAGCTGGTAGAGAGCAATATAGCTGGTCCGTCTCCAATGGAGATGTTAGTTAGGGATGCGTGCCCAAGCGTTATAGCATGGGGTGCTTGGAGAAAGTCACTTCCTGTGTAGGTCAAAGATGGGGTGGTATATATATACACATTCATATACAAATGTTTTCAGATAGCTATACAGATATATCAGAAGTGGGAACAGATGGAAGAGGGCCCCTGTATAAGAACAATATATGGACCATTTGCAGTCAAATAGCTCCTCATTATAAACAATTAACCTTTTTTTTGACTTGGAAATGGGCCCCTTACCTTTAGGGCTGTACAGGTTACACCAATGGTATGTCCGCCCCTGAGATACATACAGACACTCGTATATAGACATGTAGACAGATACATATAAGCATGTATACATGTGTATATACAGACAGGAGCAGACACAGACAGAAGAGAACATCTGTGCAAAAGCTACATATGAGCCCTTTGCGGTTTTATAGCTTATCATAATACACAATTTTACCTGTTTTGTAGGTGGATGTGGGCCTGCTTACCTCTTGGGCCCCTGTACGGCTGCACAAGTTGCAACAAAGGTATGTCCGTCACTGTATACAGATATGAATATACTGTAGATACGTTTGGACACAACTTCTCATTTAAAGATTTTTCTGCATTTTCATGACTATTAAAATTGTACATTCACACTGAAGGCATCAAAACTATGAATTAACACATGTGGAATTATATACTTAACAAAAAAGTGTGACACAACTGAAAATATGTCTTATATTCTAGGTTCTTCAGAGTAGCAACTTTTTGCTTTGATGACTGCTTTGCACACTCTTGGCATTCTCTTGATGAGCTTCAAGAGGTAGTCACCGGAAATGGTTTTAACTTCACAGGTGTGCCCTGTCAGGTTTAATAAGTGGGATTTCTTGCCTTATAAATGGGGTTGGGACCATCAGTTGTGTTGTGCAGTAGTCAGGTGGATACACAGCTGATAGTCCTACTGAATAGACTGTTAGAATTTATATTATGGCAAGAGAAAAGCAGCTAAGTAAAAAAAAAATGAGTGGCCATCATTACTTTAAGAAATGAAGGTCAGTCAGTGTAGCATCGGCGTCTCTGCCCCCTGCCAGGCAGAGACGCCATCCCTCTCACCTCCTCGCTCCCCATACAGCGTCCTCCCGCGCTCCTCTTCTTGCTGCTGCCGGCACGCGCAGCTTCCCGGGCACTGTGCTTTGGGCGCGCGCGCGCTCCCTCTCTCTTAAAGGTGCCGCGCGCTCTGTCCTAAGGAGTCCCCGGCCAATAGCAGCCAATAGCAGGAGGACCTCCCATATATAAGGCACCTCCTCCAAAAGTATTCGTACCTCTGCTTCAGCCCTCAGGTCCAGTTGCCAGCCTGACTACTGTTCCAGTCCGCCAGCCTGACTACTACTCTCCAGCCCGACAGTCTGTCTTCCGTTCAACCCGCCAGTCTGTCTATGGGCAAGCCCACCTGCTTACCAGGAAGCACCAACCAGTTACCTGCCTGCTACTTGCGGTGCCTGCTAGCCTGCTCACCTGGGAGCACTCGCCTGTTACCTGTCTGTTACCTGCTAGCCTATCTGGAGGCTCTGCCGTCACTTGCCGTGACCACCTGCCTGTTAACCAAGAAACCTCAGCCTGCATGGCCGTCACTTGCCGTGACCACCTGATAGCCTACCTGGAGGCTCCTGCCTTCACTTGCCTTGACCACCTGATAGCCTACCTGGAGGCTCCTGCCGTCACTTGCCGTGACCACCAGTCTGCTAACCTAGAGACTTCAGCCTGCTCCGCCGTCACGTGCCGTGACCACCTGTCAGCTAACCCAGAGACTTCTGCCTGCTTGCTGTGCTCACCCGCTATACCGGTCAGTCCCAGTCTTCTGACCCGTGGGAGCCACCTGCTCTCTTACAAGGTCGTCCCCAGAGTAGCACCTGGTCCCTCTGCTCGGTCCCTCCCTGGTCACGGAGTCGTTAGCCACCGTACGACCAGGGTCGGTCTGAGTTGATACTTAGTTATGCCCCTCTGGGTCCCTCCTTGCACAACGGCACAGAGGTTCCACCACCCGACTCCGTAACAGTCAGTCTGAAAAAGTGGGAAAACTTTGAAAGTGTCCCCAAGTGCAGTTGCAAAAACTATCAAGCGCTACAAAGAAACTGGCTCACATGAGGACCGCCCCAGGAAAGGAAGACCAAGAGTCACCTCTGCTTCTGCGGATAAGTTTATCCGAGTCACCAGCCTCAGAAATCGCAGGTTAACAGCAGCTCAGATTAGAGACCAGGTCAATGCCACACAGAGTTCTAGCAGCAGACACATCTCTTCACCAACTGTTAAGAGGAGACTTTGTGCAGCAGGCCTTCATGTTAAAATAGCTGCTTAGAAACCACTGCTAAGGACAGGCAACAAGCAGAAGAGACTTGATTGGGCTAAAGAACACAAGGAATGGACATTAGACCAGTGGAAATCTGTGCTTTGGTCTGATGAGTCCAAATTTGAGATCTTTGGTTCCAACCACCGTGTCTTTGTGCGATGCAGAAAAGGTGAACGGATGAACTCTACATGCCTGGTTCCCACCGTGAAGCATGGAGGAGGAGGTGTGATGGTGTGGGGGTGTTTCCTGGTGACACTGTTCGGGATTTATTCAAAATTGAAGGCATACTGAAACAGCATGGCTACCACAGCATCTTGCAGCGGCATGCTATTCCATTCGGTTTGCGTTTAGTTAGACCATCATTTATTTTTCAGCAGGACAATGACCCCAAACACACCTCCAGGCTGTGTAAGGCTATTTGACCAAGAAGGAGAGTGATGGGGTGCTACGCCAGATGACCTGGCCTCCACAGTCACCAGACCTTAACCCAATCGAGATGGTTTGGGGTGAGCTGGACGGCAGAGTGAAGGCAAAAGGGCCAACAAGTGCTAAGCATCTCTGGGAACTCCTTCAAGATTGTTGGAAGACCATTTCCGGTGACTACCTCTTGAAGCTCATCAAGAGAATGCCAAGAGTTTGCAAAGCAGTCATCAAAGCAAAAGGTGGCTACTTTTAAGAACCTAGAATATAAGACATATTTTCAGTTGTTTCACACTTTTTTGTTAAGTATAGAATTCCACATGTGTTAATTCATAGTTTTGATGCCTTCAGTGTGAATGTACAATTTTCATAGTCATGAAAATACAGAAAAATCTTTAAATGAGAAGGTGTGTCCAAACTTTTGGTCTGTACTGTATATATATACACAGTATATATATATATATATATATACTTACATACATATATACAGACATCTATATGCACAGATTTAGACAGATCAGTACAGACATGTATGCAGATATGTACAGATATGAATAAAGATATATACCGATGTATACAAATATATCCAGACATATATGCAGATATGAATACAGCACATACAGTGCATTCTGTAGACTTCAGGCTTAAAGTGGCCTCCAGGTTACAGAACGAAGAACGGTAGTGCAGGGAGACTATGTCTCCTTGCTCTACCACAGAGTTTAAAGAGAATCTGTCACCATATTTGACCTATCTAAACTATTACTATGGGCATACAGGTTATAGACAGCTGAAAAACCTCATACCTGTAAGTCTCATATCAGACGCCTAGTTGCTGAGAAATCATCTTTTATCACTTTATATATATAAATGACCTCTTGCAGGCTATGGGGAGGACTCTGACAGAATTTATTTTACATTAAGGGGAATTTACCAGTGTGAGACATGTAATTAACCCAGAACAGGAGAAATGACATTTGTCTTCTTGCAAACACACAGCACAGATACTATACATACCGACATCCATAAATATACATATAGACAATAATACCAATATGTACTGAAGTGTATACAAATATATAGATAAATATGTAGATAAGTATCCAAATATATAACAAATATATAGATAAGTATGTAGATAAGTATGCAGAAATTTGCAGAAATGTATAGAGATATCTATAGACATGAATGCAGATATACAGTGGTGGCCAAAAGTATTGGCACCCCTGCAATTCTGTCAGATAATACTCAGTTTCTTCCTGAAAATGATTGCAATCACAAATTATTTGGTATTATTATGTTCATTTAATTTGTCTTCAAAGAAAAAACACAAAAAGAATTGTCCTAAAGCCAAATTGGATATAATTCCACACCAAACCTAAAAAAGGGGGTGGACAAAAGTATTGGCACCGTTTGAAAAATCATGTGATGATTCTCTAATTCGTGTAATTAACAGCATCTGTAACTTACCTGTGCCACCTAACAGGTGTTGGCAATAACTAAATCACACTTGCAGCCAGTTAATATGGATTAAAGTTGACTCAACCTCTGTCCTGTGTCCTTGTGTGTACCACATTGAGCATGGAGAAAAGAAAGAAGACCAAAGAACTGTCTGAGGACTTGAGAAACCAAATTGTGAGGAAGCAAGAGCAATCTCAAGGCTACAAGTCCATCTCCAAAGACCTGAATGTTCCTGTGTCTTCCGTGCGCAGTGTCATCAAGAAGTTTAAAGCCCATGGCACTGTGGCTAACCTCCCTAGATGTGGATGGAAAAGAAAAATTGACGAGAGATTTCAACGCAAGATTGTGCGGATGGTGGATAAAGAACCTCGACTAACATCCAAACAAGTTCAAGCTGCCCTGCAGTCCGAGGGTACAACAGTGTCAACCCGTACTATCTGTCGGCCTCTGAATGAAAAGGGACTGTATGGTAGGATACCCAGGAAGACCCCACTTCTTACCCTGAGACATAAAAAAGCCAGGCTGGAGTTTGCCAAAACTTACCCGAGAAAGCCTAAAACGTTTTGGAAGAATGTTCTCTGAAAGTAGAAAAGTAGAGCTTTTTGGGAAAAAGCATCAACATAGAGTGTAGAGGAAAAAAAAAGAGGCATTCAAAGAAAAGAACACGGTCCCTACAGTCAAACATGGCGGAGGTTCCCTGATGTATTGGGGTTGCTTTGCTGCCTCTGGGACTGGACTGCTTGACAGTGTGCATGAAATTATGAAGTCTGAAGACTACCAACAAATTTTGCAGCATAATGTAGGGCCCAGTGTGAGAAAGCTGGGTCTCCCTCAGAGGTCATGGGTCTTCCAGCAGGACAATGACCCAAAACACACTTCCAAAAGCACTATAAAATGGTTTGAGAGAAAGCACTGGAGACTTGTAAGGTGGCCAGCAATGAGTCCATACCTGAATCCCATAGAACACCTGTGGAGAGATCTCAAAATGGTAGTTTGGAGAAGGCATCCTTCAAAATTCAGGGACCTGGAGCAGTTTGCCAAAGAAGAATGGTCTACAATTCCAGCAGAGCATTGTAAGAAACTCATTGATGGTTACCGGAAGCGGTTGTTCGCAGTCATTTTGGCTAAAGGTTGTGCAACCAAGTATTAGGTTGAGGGTGCCAATACTTTTGTCTGGCCCTTTTTTGGAGTTTTGTGTGAAATGATCAATGATTTTATTTTTGCTTCATTCTCTTTTGTGTTTTTTCCTTGCAAGCAAATTAAATGAAGAGAATAATACCAAAGAATTTGTGATTGCAATCATTTTCAGGAAGAAACAGAGTATTATCTGACAGAATTGCAGGGGTGCCAATACTTTTGGCCACCACTGTATACAGACACCTATGCAGATATGCACAGACATGAGTATACAGGCACGGCCCCAGCACCCAGCGCAGGCGGAGGGGCCCACTCACCGTCGGGCACCCCGCCGCGCTATAGGACCCATGAGTAGAGGAGAGCATTGTCAGCGTCCGCTCCCCCCCCCGCCTGCTCAGGGCCCTGGCAGCCGGCTCAATACTTACCTCTCCCTGTGCCTCCACAGCAGCTCCTGTCTCTTCCCATCCTCTGACTGTGATGTCTCAGGTCAGAGGGCACGGTGATGTCTTTCCACTGTGCCCTCTCCTGAGCCATCACAGTGCAGAGCGTGAAGGCGCTGACAACGCTGAGGAGGCCAGAGCTGAGCAGCGGCAGCAGGTGAGGAGAAGTATGGTGAGTATTTGATTTTTTTTTTATATATGGAGGCATGGGGCATTATAAGGGAGGGGGGAGGGAGTGACATCCTGCATGGGGCATTATAAAGGGGGGAAGTGACATCCTGCATGGGGCATTACATGGGGGGAGTGACATACTGCATGGTGCATTATAAAGGGGGGTGATATCCTGCATGGGGCACTATTAGGGGGGTGACATCCTGCATAGGGCATTATATGGGGGGAAGTGACATCCTGCATGGGGCATTATATGTGGGGGAACAGCCTGCATGGGGCATTATGTGGGGCGAACAGCCTGCATGATTCATTATGTGGGGGGAGCAGCCAGCATGGAGCATTATGTGGGGGCACAACCTGCATGGAGCACTATATGGGGGCCAGTATTCCGTATGGAGTATTATATGGGGGCCAGCATCCTGTATGGAGCGTTATAAGGGTGCCAGTATCCTCTATGGAGTGTTATATGGGGGCCTGTATTCTGTATGGAGCGATTCACCGGTTTCTGAGCTATTGTGGAATTTACAATAGATATTGCTCATGTAATGTAAGAAGTGAAATCTTTGGCCTTGTACTATATATACAGTATATCTTTCTCTGCGGTATCTGATCATCATAAATCGTGGTGTGTGTTAAAGGGGCCCACTGAGACTCTTTCGCCCAGGGCCCACAAAAACCTGGAGCCGGCCCTGTGAGTACAGATGCTATATTTACAGACATCAATAAATATACATACTGACAAGAATACAGATATACTGTATACAGACATGTATACAAATATATAAAGATGTGTGCAGATATATACAGAAATGTGCAGGCATGAATACATATATATACAGAAACTATACAGATATGTAAAGACGTGAATACAAATGTGTAAAGATATGTATGCAGATATTTGTAAAAATGTATACAGATATGTACGGAAATGAACACAGATATATACAGACATGTATACAAATATATACAGACATTGATACAGATATATAGACATGTGCTGTATATCCTGTACCTCTTCATATCTGCAGCTTTGGTAGTTCCTGAACAAAAACCTAAAGAGAAGAACTAGAATATAAGTTGGTGTGCAGGCAGCGTGTAGGCACATGTTCACACTGGCCACTAAACATACAAAACTCAAGATAAAAACAAAATAAGCAAATACCCTGGAGTAAATAAATAAATACCGTAAATAGCAATAGTGCATGTGTTACGGATCCGGGTGGTGGAACCGCTGTGCTGTGATACAAGGAGGGACCAGAGGGGCATAACTAAGTGCCTACCCGGACCGACCCTGGCCACGCGGCGGCTTAGTCGACTCCGTGAAACAAGGAGGGACCGGGAAGGTGAACCAGGTGCCACTCTAGGACTGACCTTGTGTGAGAGCAGACGACTCCCACGGGACTGATGGCCGAAGCCGACAGGCACAGCAGATGAGCATGGCTGATAGACAGGCAGGTGATGTGGGTAGACAAGCAGACGGGCACGGCAGATAGACAGACAGGCGGGCACAGCTGATAGACAGGCAGGCGGTCACAGCTGATAGACAGGCAGGTGGGCACGGAACCTGAGGGCTGGAGAGAGTGTTAGCACACAAACAACAACCTTGTAAAAGGCACCTCCATATTGGAGGAGGTGCCTTATATAAGGGCAGTCCTCCAGCCATTGACCGGGGACTTTATAGGATGGCGCGCGCTGCCCATTTAAGGAGGAGAGAGCGCACGCGCACGTGCCCTATCTACAGTGCCTGGGGAACTGCATGTGGTGTGCTCACCCCAAGCAGATGCAGCAGGGGAGCTGGAGGATGCCGGCCCGGTTCCGCAGCAGTGAGGGGATCGGCATCTCTGCCCGACAGGGGGCAGAGACGCCAACACTACTGTACCCCCCCTTTACGCCCCCACTTCTTTAGGCCCGCAAGAAATTTTTCTAGAAAGAAAGTCTTTCCTCTTACACTCTTGATGGCCAAAATGTTCTCTACCTCAAAGACATCCTCAGTGGAGACTGGAGCTGGAGTTGTACCTGGATCATCAGAGAAAGGATTAAGGACAACAGGCTTGAGTTGAGACACATGAAAGGAATTGGGAATCCGTAAGGAGGCAGGGAGTTTCAGCTTGTACTCCACTGGATTTATTTGGTTCAGAATATCGAAAGGACCGATGAACCGCGGGCCCAACTTGTATGATGGTATCTTGAGACGGACATATTTGGAGGAAAGCAAGACCTTGTCTCCCAGACGAAAAATAGGCGGATCCAGACGTCTCTTATCAGCATGCTTCTTCATCCGCTCAGAGGACTGAAGAAGCGCATATCTAGTGTCTTCACAAATCACCGAAAAGTCACTGACGAGAGACTCCATGGCAGGATTGTCCACTGAAGAAGAGACAGGAAACGGAATTCGCGGGTGTTGACCCTAAACCACAAAAAACGGAGACTTAGCAGAGGACTCACTTACATGGTTGTTATAAGAAAACTCGGCCCAAGGCACAAGTTCTACCGAAATCGCTATGGTGAGCATTGACAAAGTGCCGAAGAAAAACTGGTAAGGATCTGCTTAATACGTCCCACCTGACCATTGGACTGAGGATGGTAGGCTGAAGAAAAGTCCAAAGTGACATGCAGCAGCTTGCACGTGGCTCTCCAGAAGCGAGAAGTGAGCTGAACTCCTCTGTCTGAGACAATGTGGAGGGGTAAGCCGTGAAGACAAAAGATGTGACGGATGAAGTCCTTAGCGAGCACAGGTGCGAACGGAAGACCAGGCAAGAGAATGAAGTGAGCCATCTTGGAGAAGCGGTCAGCGACCACCCATATGACGGTAGAACCGGCAGATATCGGTAGATCAGTGATGAAGTCCATAGCAATGTGTTGCCAAGGAGCAGAAGGCACGGGGAGAGGAAGAAGATGACAAGCTGGGAGGTGCCTAAGTATCTTGTTCCGGGCACAGGAGGAACAAGCTGCGACAAAATCCGCAACATCTTTGCGCAGGGTGGGCTACCAATAAAGTCAGGCAATGAGCAGAAGCGTCTTCCTCTGGCCGGCATGATGAGCCAGTTTGGACGAATGACGCAAGAGTAAGACCCTCTTCCGATCCTGAGTCGCTTCTAAGGTCTTACCAGGAGGTAGATGAGACAGGTCAAGACTAGCAACAGTCATTATTCTGGAGTGGTCAAGGATGTATAGAGGCTCCTCCTCTTGGTCGGTAGACAGGAAAGAGCGGGATAGAGCATCAGCTTTAATATTCTTGTCTGCCAGGCGGTAATGGAGAGTGAAGCTGAAATGAGCAAAGAACAAAGACCATCTGGCCTGACGCGGATTTAGTCTTTGGGTGGTCTGCAAGTAAGTGAGGCTTTTATGGTCAGTGTAGATGACCACCCAGTGCAGAGCCCCATCAAGCAAGTAGCACCACTCCTCCAGTGCTAATTTGATGGCCAGCAGTTCTCGATCTCCTATGGAGTAATTGAGCTCGGACGGAGGAAAGAGTTTGGAGAAGAAGCCGCAGGTCACCATTCACCCGGACGAGGATTTCTGCGTGAGCACTGCTCCGGCCCTGGAGGAAGAGGCATCAACCTCCAGTAAGAACTGTTTATTGCAATCTGGACGATGTAGCACTGGAGCGGAGGAGAAGGCTTGCTTAAGAGAGATAAAGGCACTTTCCTCCTCGGAAGTCAACTCCCTGGGATTTGCCCCTTTACAGGTGAGAGCAGAGATGGGAGCAGTCCGGGAGGAGAAATGCGGAATGAAGAGGCGGTAATAGTTAGCGAATCCCAGATACCGCTGAATAGCCTTCAACCCCTCAGGTCGGGCCCCACTTTAAGACGGCAGACACCTTCTCGGGATCCATCCGCCGTCCAGTCTCAGAGATGATATACCCCAAAAATGGTAGGGAGGTCTGCTCAAAGAGGCATTTCTCATACTTTGCATACAGGCGATTCTTCCGGAGCCTCAGCAGTACCTGATGAACATCCCTCCGATGAAAGGGCAGATCAGGGGAGAACACCAAGATATTGTCCAGGTACACCACCACGCATGAATACAGGAGATCTCGGAAGATGTCGTTCACTAACTCCTTGAAGATGACTGGAGCATTACAGAGACCGAAGGGCATCACACGGTACTCGTAGTGACAATCCCGAGTGTTGAATGCCGTCTTCCACTCGTCTCCCTGGTGAATCCGGACCAGATTGTACGCCCCATGAAGATCGAGCTTAGTGAAGATCTTTGCGCCATTTAGGCAGTCAAACAGCTACGAGATGAGAGGCAGGGGGTACTTATTTTTGATGGCCATCTTTCTTTTTGGTGAAGATTTCTGGATAAATCCCCTAGCAAGATTCTCTTCTATGTACTCAGACATAGCACGGGTCTCGGCCAGCAACAAGGGGTAGATTCGCCAGCGAGGAGGTGAAGCACAAGGTATTAGGTCGATGGGGCAATCATACTGCATAGGAGGTGGTAGAGTCTTTGCCTCCTTTTTATCAAAGACACCTGCATATGACCAGTAGGGTGCCGGCAGGCCAGGTAGGTAAGCTGGAGTAGACGGAAGTCGAGCAGGATGAACCGGAACCAGACAGGACTTATGACATTCCTGATGTCAAAGGAACACCTCACCCGAGCTCCAATTCAGGATGGGCTCATGTCTCTGTAACCAAGGCAGGGCAAGTAAGAGGGGATGAGAGAGACCGGACAGCACATAGAAGGAGATTCTCTCCGAATGTTGCATTCCCACCTGAAGAGTTACAGGCTCAGTGACAAACAAGATGGTCTCAGAAAGAAGCTTTCCATCCACAGATGAAACCGCTAAAGGATCAGCCAGACGTATGGTAGGAATCTGATATCGCTCCACAACGGCCTATTGAATGAGGTTCCCAGCGGCTCCGGAATCGAGATAGGCAGTCTCGAAGAAGCGGGTCGTATCACTGGTAACCGAAACGGACAGAGTCAAGGGTGGAGAGGAAGAACTTTTGCCTAGGACGACCTCTCCGAGCGGTCCTAGACACTGGAGATTCCCGGTCTCACCGGACAGGAGCGGATTAGATGCTCTATACTGCCACAGTAGAAGCAACTCCCTCGGCGCGGAGGGCCTCCTGGCGAGACTTGACCATCTTAACTTGGTTTATTTGCATAGACTCTGGAGAAGACACAGTAGGGGATGCTGGTTGCGAGACTGGCCTTTGGAAGGTTTGTGCGAGGCGCAGGAATCTTCTTTCACGGGTCGCCTCTAGTGATGAGCAAGCATGTTCGCTACTGCTCGGTGCTCACCCGAGCATCTCACTGCTTGACATGCTCGGTGCGAGTATTTCCGGGGTTGCTCGGTGGGAGCTCGGGTATCCTCCCTGCAAGTTTGGCACTCTTTAGAGAGTCAATGAACATGCAGCGATTGCCTGCCACTCACTGTAATGCCGTAGCCATGCTGGTTGTGGCATTACAGTTATTGGCTGGCCACACAGCGTCATCAGGTCTATATCATACCTGGCGCCGCCATGCTCTTCACAGTCACTCGGGAATCAGACAGTGTGAGGAGAGCTGCTGCTGAGCTAGGGAGAGATTCGCTTGTTTCTAGTTAGTGTAGGTGTACAGACTATCTTAGAGACACATATCCATCTCAACAAACAGTCCTTCTGAGGACTAATCCATCTGCAGAGATATCAGGCAGGCAGTGTATATAGGCACGCAGGCAGGGTATAAAGCAGACTGCAGTGCACATAGCACAAGAGGCTACATTCCAGTTTTGCCTTTTGCTGCTGTTAGATATTTCTAGACAAAGGCCCAGGTCTCAGGGACCAGGAATAACTATTTTTGGTTCTTAATCCTCATTATTTGCTTAAAAAGCAATCCAGAGAACACCGTTTTTCTGTGTCATTTGCTTGTTGGCACTGCAGAATACAGCCAGGTCCTTTCCATATTACAGCGCTAAAAATCCAGCTATTTAAAACCCTGTTTTTTTTCATCACACGGATCACATATACGTTTTCAGAAAATACTGCCATTTCTGGCCTCCATTAAATATTTTTTTCAGTGTGTCAGTGAAGCAAGTGACACCAGATTGCTGTTCAAATAGTTACCTACAGGCCAGGTATTTAAAACTGTGTCTTCTGCGTCACACGAATCTCATATACGTTTTCAGAAAATACTGCCATTTCTGGCCTCCATTAAATATTTTTTTCAGTGTGTCAGTGAAGCAATTGACACCAGTTTGCTGTTCAAAATAGTTACCTACAGGTCAGGCACGTAGCAAGGGACAGGGAACTGGACGTGATGGTGATGATGGTGCATGCACAGGCTGAGGCTGTGGGCAAACTGAAATTGTGCCACAACAAACACCCACATCTTTTCACTCGACCTTCCTGTCCCAATTAATAGGGGACCACAGAACACCACTATTGAACATAGAGCAGTGTCAAAAGGTTGTTGGTTGGATAGCAGATAATGCTTCCAGTCACTTAGCCACCACCACCACCACCTACTTGTCTTACCCATTGTCAAGTCTCAGTAGCTGTGAGTCTGGACCGCGTATTCCTCACCCTGAACCTCCTTCCTCCCACCATGCCGAGTGCCCAGAGACAACTGATCCCACACTTGGACACTCCAAAGAGCTGTTTACTTTCCCATTTATAGATTCGGCCCTCTCGCCCGGTCCACTTGAAGCAGGGCAGCGATGCAGAAATATTTGAGCAGCCACGGTCACATGAAGGCGACGGTGGGAAAGTGTCACAAGAGGTGGACGATGATGAGACACATTTGACAGAAAGTCAGGAGGAGGACCAATGTGCGGAAGTGGAAGACAAAGTAGTGGATGATATAGTAACTGACCCAACCTTGCAGGAGGAAATGCAGAGCGAGGACAGCAGCACACAGGGAGAGGGAGGCAGAGCACCCCAACAGGCAGAAAGTCTTCCCGAGTCTTGCCGAGTCTGGTTGCTTTTTAAAGACTCTACCAATATCCCCAAAAAGGCCATTTGCACCACCTGCCATGCCAGCATCAGCAGGGGTGTTAAAATGACCAGCCTGACCACCACCAGCATGATCAGGCACACGGCAGCAAAGCACCTGACTTTGTGGGCCGAACCCCAGGGTCCAGGAACAGTGTCTGCGGGTGGCACCATTGCTTCTGCCGCTGTTGTGCATGCAAGCCAATCCCCTGTCCATGGTGCATGCGAAGATGCATCCTGCCCTGCACCTCTCACTGCACACTCTCAAGTAGCAGCATCAGTAAACATGTCCACGTCCTTGTCCCAGCGCAGCGTTCAGTTGTCCATACCCCAGTCCTTGGAATGCAAGCGCAAATACGCAGCCAAAGCCCCACAGGCCACAGTACTAAATTCCCACATTTCACGACTGCTTGCGCTCGAAATGTTGCCTTTTAGGCTTGTGGGGATGGAAGCATTCCGCAACCTGATGGCGGCGGCCATCCCTCGGTACTCGGTTCCCAGCCGCCACTAATTCTCCCGGTGTGCCGTCCACGCATTACAGAAGCACGTGTCCCAAAACATTAGCCGTGCACTTAACAACACAGTTACCGGGAAAGTCCACCTAACCATGGACACGTCGACAAGTGCTTGTGGGCAGGGACGGTACATCTCGCTGACAGCACACTGGGTTAACATAGTGGAAGCCGGAACCTAATCAGACCTTGGGATGGAACAAGTCCTCCCGACGCCGTGGATTGCAGGCCCTAGGTCAATCAGGGTTGCCCCCACAGTCTACAGCTCCTGCACTTCATCCTCCTAAGCCTCCTCCTCCTCTTCAGCCTCCATCTCTGAAATGACCACATCAGTCACAAGCTGGAAGCACTGCAGCACTGCCTCGGCCAAGCGGCAACAGGCTGTGCTGAAGTTAATATGCTTAGGTGACAAAACGCATAATGCTGAAGAGTTGTGGACAGCTCTGAGAGAGCAGGCAGATCTGTGGCTCACACCGCTGAACCTACAGCCAGGCATGGCCATGTGTGACAATGGTCGGAACTTGGTGGCGGCTCTGAGGCAAGGAGAATTCACACACGTACCATGCTTGGCCCATGTGCTTAACCTTGTGGTTCAGCAGTTTCTCAAAACCTACCCAGAGCTGCCGGATCTGCTTGTTAAAGTATGCCGCCTGTGTGCCCATTTTAGAAAGTCACCTACAGCTTCCGTTGCCCTTGCCATGTTTCAGCAGCGTTTGCAGCTTCCGGCTCACAGACTGGTATGTGATGTCCCCATGCATTGGAACTCAACACTGCAGATATTGGGAAGGATTTGTGAGCAGAAGAGCGCAGTTGAGTACCAGCATCAACAAGGCCGACGGTATTCGGTTCATACTCCACACATAAGACCTCAGGAGTGGACATGGATGTCAGACATATGTGCCATCCTCCAAAATTTGCGGACTCCACCAAGATGGTGAGTGGCGATGAAGCCATAATTAGCATCACCATCCCGCTTCTCTGTCTTCTGAAACGCTCTCTGCTCACAATCAAAGAGGATTCATTGCAGGTGGAGCACGATAAGATGGAGCAAGGAACCATACAGGGTGAAAACACACAGCCCAGCTTAGATTGGGTGACAATGAGGAACAGGAGGAGGAGGAGGAAGAACAGGATCTAGTTTCATGCGCTACAGACGGTACTACCTTCACAACTGTCATATTGTCTGTTCAGCGTGGATGGCCAGAGGACAGAGAGGAGGAGGAGGAGAGCATGGTCAATCATCCTCTTGATGAAGACATGGAATTCTTGCCTGCTAGCAGTCTGGCACGCATGGCTGAGTTTATATTACGCTGACTTTCCCATGACCCTCTCGTTCTCAAAATTTTGGGTGACAGTCATTACTGGTTGTTGACACTTCTAGACCCACGCTACAAGGAGAACTTTATATCTCTTATTCCTAAGGAGGACAGGTGTACAAAAATGGGGCTGTACCAGAAGGCCCTTGTTGCGGAACTATTAAAAAAATTCCCAACTGAAAATGCTGGCGGCAGAGGTCACAGTTCGTTGGTCAACCAAGGAGTACGGGCAAGAGAGACACAAAAGCAATCCAGCAGAGGCAGGGGAACACTGTCAAAGGTCTGGGGCAGTTTTCTCAGACCCTCCCATCGCACAGGCCCTGAAATGCAGGGTACTCTCACAAGGAGTGCAAAGTTTGGGAAGATGCTGAGAGAGTACCTTGCCGACCATACCAACGTCCTCAGTAATTCCTCTGTGCCTTTTAATTATAGAGTATTCAAGCTGGATATGTGGAATGAACTGGCTCTCTACACCATGGAGTTCCTGGGCTGCCCTTCTGCTAGCGTTTTATCAGAGCGGGTTTTTAGAGCCGATGGTGGAATTATAACTGTTAATCGCATCCGCCTGTCAACTGAAAATGCTGACAGGCTGACTCTTATAAAAATGAACAAGGGCTGGATAGGGCCAGACTTCTAAACACCACCGAATGATAGCAGCGTAACAAACTCAAATCCAGTGTCTATTTTTGCACCTTTTCACACCCACATATGGGTATACGCTTCCTGATTTTGGCTATTTGCTCTTGTCCTCCTCCTTCTCCTCATCCTCATCCTCCACCACCATATCACCAAGGTGACCGTGGTCCATGATGCCACACCCACATAATATTTTTAAAGGGTGCTTATGATGCCCATAAAAAAAAATTGTACAGTATGTTCATGTATACCCCCAGGGGTAAATGTTTGTCAGCCCATACACTTAGTGCATGGGCATTCGAAGTATAGGAGACCCGCTCCTTTCTAATGGGAACATTTTTTTATGAGGCCCTCTAAGTCTCTTCCAAGGGGCATTGGAGTGCCCCCAATTTTTGGCAGCCCTTGCATTCACTGCATAGGCCAACAATATGGGAGACCCTCTCCTTTCTAATCAGAATTTGTCATTACTGTGGCCCTGTTGTATGTGTCTTTAAATTTTTTGTGGGGTTTTTCCTAAAATTGGTAAGCCGTTGGACTCGCTGCATACCCTATAAGTGTATAGCAAACTCTCTCCTTTCTAATGGGAATTTGTCGTTACTGTGGCCCTCCTCTATACGTCTTTAAATACTTAGTGGGATTTTTCCGAAAATTGGTCAGCTTTTCGACTCACTGCATATCCTATAACTGTATAGCAGACTCTCTCGTTTCTAATCAGAATTTTTCAGCACTGTGGCCCTGCTCTATGTGTCTTTACTATCTTAGTGGGGTTTTTCCAAAAATTGGTTAGCCTTTTAACTCACTGCATACCCTATAACTGTATAGCAGACCCTCTCCTTTCTAATGGGAACATGTCGTACTTGTTACTGTGGCCCTGCTCTATGTGTCTTTAAATTCTTAGTGGGGTTTTTCCCAAATTTTGGCAGCTCTTGCAATCACAGCATGGGCATTATCACTATAGGAGACCCGCTCCTTTATAATGGTAATATTTTTTTTACTGAGACCCTCCTCTATATCTCTTCAAAGGGGTATTGGTTTGTGTTCAAATTTTTGGCAGCCCTTGCAGTCACTGGATACACAATAACAGTATAGGAGACCCACTTGTTAATAATGGGAACAACAAAGCATAGCTGGCTGATGGCTCTCTAACAATAGCGAGGACCGACTGCCTGCCTGCCTGCCTTTTAAGAATAGTAAGGGCCGTCTGATGGTCCTATAAAAATATGTCTTTCAGAATCCCTCCATCATAAATAAACAGTATGTTTCTGATGATGTGTCACACACCACATTGCCAGATAAGGTTGTAAAATGTTAAAATGACATTTCCCGGTGAATGCATTTGTCTTAAAAAATAACCTAAAAAAACCCAAAACAATGGGATCTCTCTTTAGTATAAAAAACAGCGTCACCAATTTAATCTCAATGTAATCACATTGTTCAGCTCCTGCACCTCCTCCTCCATCTCCGAAATGAGTACATCAGTCACAAGCTGACAGCACTGCTTCACTGCCTTGGCCAAGCGTCAACAGGCTGTGCTGAAGATAACATGCTTAATGCTTAAGTGACAAACCGCCAAGGCTGCAGAGTTGTTGAAAGCTGTAACACAGCAGCCTAATCTGTGGCTCTCACCGCTGAGCATACAGCCAGGCATGGTCATGTGTGACAATGGGCGGAACCTGGTGACGGAGAATTGACAGCCTGAGTAGATACAGTTTCCCTCTATGCCATTCCTTTCACCGAGCTAAAGAATATGGCTGTGGTGAAATAAAACTTCCACTGAGAAGCTGTTTCAGATTGAAAAACATTGTGCCCACCAGAGGATTTGATTCTGACTGGTCACCTTTCTCCTTTCTCAAGAGCCCCATAGCAGCTGCAAAGTTTGCGCTATCATGAACTCTCCTGAGGTAGAAGCCAAGTCACACCAGAGGATTCTCTGGTGGGACCGTCAAACCCTGCCGAGAAGCAGTCCTGGCTAAGAAAAGTGTGGGGAAAGGTTCCCGGACGCGCTATACCTGCTTTTTTAATGCAGATCAGGCCATTACCCAACTCTGTAGTCATGAAATTAAATGCGCAAAGAAAGATGTGTGTGTGTTAAGCACCACCGACAAGTGCGAGTTGATGTTGGACGGGCTGCCATTGCATCTGCAACAAGCTGCATTAGAGGACTTCCTGGGAAAAATTGGACCCAGAGTAGATACGGTTTCCCTCTATGCCAGTCCTTTCACAGAGCTAAATACAACTCACCAAAAAATGTTGTGGAATGGCTCCGTACCGTCCCTGGCCACATTCACCTGTCCACGTGTTTGTGTTTATGCAGTCCTTCCCAGTAAGTTCACTGTTGAGGGCACAGGTAGTGTTGTGGGACCCGTGCTTGTGGAAGGTGGAAATGATATCGGGACAAATAGTGGTGGCTGGGGACCGAGTATGGACACCTGGCCGCCTCCGGCATGAGGTTGTGAAAAGTTTCCGCCTCCACGAGCCTAAGAGGCCATATTTCAAGTGCAAGCAGCTGCCCAGAAATCTGGCAGTTTAGTATTGCGGCCTGTGGATGGGTGGGTGGCTGGCTGCATACTTGCGCTTGCATTGCAAGTAACAGAAAACAAAGCAGATGGTGGCCTCTATCATCATCATGGCCTCACCTCAGCACTATGAACTCTCCTGAAGGAGAAGCCAGGGCCCACCGGAGGAGTCTCCAGTTCTCTGGAGGGCCCGTCCAACCCTGCCGAGAAGCAGCCCTGGCTAAGAAAAGTGTGGCGGAAGGTTCCCGGACACTCTATGGCTTCTTTTTTAATGTGGATCGGACATGCTTATGCATGTTATTTCTCAAACCGCATTGCAGATCAGGCCATTGTCCCACTTGAATTGATGAAATTTAATGCGCAAAGAAAGATGCTTGTGCGTCAAAGCACCATTGACAAGTGCGAGTTGATGTTGGACGGGCTGCCATGGCTTCTGCAACAAGATGCATCAGAGGACTTCCTGGGATAAATGACACCCAGGGTAGATCCGGTTTCCCTCTATGTCAGTCCTTTCACCGAGCTAAATACAACTCTCAGCAAAAAAAGCTGTGAACTGGCTCCGTACCGTCCCTGGCCACATCTACCTGTCCACGTGTTTGTGGTTAGGCGGTCCTTCCTATTAAGTGCACTGGGGAGGGCACGTGTAATGTTGTGGGACCCGTGCTTGTGGAAGGCGGAGACAATACCGGGAAAAATAGTGGCAGCTGGGGACCGAGCATGGATACCAGGTCGCCGCCGCCATAAGATTGTGGACAGCTTCCATCTCCACGAGCCTAAATGGCCACATTTATAGTGCAAGCAGCTGTCAAAAATTTGCCAGTATAGTATTGCAGCCTGTGGGAGGATGGGTGGCTGGCTGCATGCTGGAGCTGGCATTCCAAGGAATGTGGTAGGAACAACTGAACGCTGCACGGGGACAAGGACGTGTACGGTGATTGTTGCAAGTCTGCAATGACAGGTGCATGGCGGGAGGCATCTTCTCATGCACCAAGGATCACTTATGATGGGCACACTTTCAGGCAGTGACCAGGGAGTCAGAAATGCTTCTAGAGGTCTTCCCCATGCTGTTCCCATGTCTTTTCAGCACTGTATGCATGTGTCTGATGATATGTCACACACCACATGGCCAGATTATGTTGTAAAATGTTAAAATGACATTTCCCAGTGAATGCATTTGTCTTTGTTGAAAGCAATGCAAAAGTGCAAAAACGCATCAAAAACGCTACATGTGTACATAGCCCAAGGTGTAGAGGAGTATTTTTGGTTTTGGCTATTTAATTTGCCTTATATACTAGTCATTACCCTGGAAAGGATGTTCCTTAATATTTTTCCCAGGAAAATCCTTTTTGTTTTCGTTTTTGTTTGTTTTATAGTGAGTCCGTAAAAGTGGCGTAATACTCTGACAATGTTGTTGACAGCAGTGACCTGGGAGTCAGAAATGCTTCCAGGGATCTTTCCCAAGCTGTTCCCATGTCATTTGAGCACTGTTCCCATCGATTTGGGCAATTTTCAGGCCCTCTGCAGACCGCCGGGGTGAGCCACTTGAAAAATGCTTGAGTTTCCCATAGGCTTACATTGGGCTCGTTGCTCGGGTCGAGCACCCGAGTATTCCAATTTGTTCGACCAGAGCAACGAGTACCCGAGCATTTTAGTGTTCGCTCATCACTAGTTGCCTCCTTAGAACGCTCTTGAAAACGGATGTCGATCCGTGTAGCTAGTGACACCAGGTCATCTAGAGAGGGACGGGATGAGGCAGTCAAAGATTTTGGTCCGGGCTCATCGAACACCTTCCGGAAAGCTACAAGGAAAGCCTGGAGGTCAAACAGCAGTGGATCCTCTCTCTCCTACAGATGGTTAAGCCATGCCAATGCCTCTCCAGTGAGATGAGACATGATGAATGCCACCTTGGCCCGGTCAGAGGCGAACTGGTCTGCCAGGAGCTCAAAGTGCACAGTGCACTGATTAATAAAGCCCCGACGTAGTGCAGGGTCACCACCAAAACATGAAGAAGCAGATAGCCGGGGTCCTAAGGGGGATGCCACAGCGCCACTGGGTTGAGGTGCCACCGGAGCGGGTGCCGCTTGGTTAGAGGCGGACACAGTTGGGATGGACAGTGCGTCGAAGCTCGAGTTGACTGTCCGCAGATAGGACAGGATAGTATCCTGTTGAGATCTCTGGTGATAGACTGCTTGGTACAGGTCTTAGAGCGAAGGAGCCTGGGATCCACCAGATTGTGCAAACTGTTACGGATCCGGGTGGTGGAACCTCTGAGCTGTGATACAAGGAGGGACCAGAGGGGCGTAACTAAGTGCCTACCCGGACCGACCCTGGCCACACGGCGGCTTAGTCGACTCCGTGAACCAAGGAGGGACTATGAAGGTGAACCAGGTGCCACTCTGGGACCGACTTTGTGTGAGAGCAGGCGACTCCCACGGGACTGATGGCCGAAGCTGACAGGCACAACAGATGAGCATGGCTGATAGACAGGCAGGTTATGCGGGTAGACAAGCAGTCAGGCACGGCAGATAGACAGGCAGGTGGGCACGGCTAATACACAGGCAGGTGGACACGGCTGATAGACAGGCTGGCGGGCACGGCTGCTAGACAGGCAGGTGGACACAGCTGATAGACAGGCAGGCGGGCATGGCTGATAGACAGGCAGGCAGGTACAGCTGATAGACAGGCAGGCGGGCATAGCTGATAGACAGGCAGGCAGGCACAGCTGATAGGCAGGCGGGCACAGCTGATAGACAGACAGGTGGGCACAGCTGATAGACAGGCAGGTGGGTACGAGCCTAAAGGCTGGAGAGATTGTTAGCACACAAACAACAACCTTGCACATTTTGCAGGAGCTGCCTTATATAAGGGAAGTCCTCTGACCATTGGCCTGGGACTCTTTAGGATGGCTCACACGGCCCCTTTACGGGCGAGGGAGCGCATGCGCGCGTGCCCTAAGTACAGTGCCCAGGGAAGTGCGTGTGGTGCGCGCACCCCGGGCAGATGCAGCAAGGGAGGCGGAGGATGCCGGACCGGGACCGCGGTGGTGAGGGGATCAGTGTCTCTGCCTGGCAGAAGGCAGAGACACCGACGCTACAGCATGAAATTATATAGGGTGCTTAGTTAACATAATTTTGATAAAAAAAATGTAAATGCCATCCCACCACATCATGGTGACCGTATTAGGGACATTCCTAACCTTTAGCAATAAACCTTACCATTTTTCAGGTGATGTACATGTGAATAAAGGTCTGAGAAGGACTGAGGCACACAAGCTTGTATTCCAGTTCATCTCTTTAGGTTTTTGTTTCAGTTTTTTTGCACTCTGTGCAAGTAAAGATGTGGCCTCCCTTTTCTTTGAGCTGGACATTACATTTATGTAGCTACCCATGGCTGGATGTCTTTTAGCCGGGTCTCAGTGTCACGGACTGCCAAAGAGGAAAAGCTGGAGAAGAAGGGGGACATACCCAAAGAGTAATGATTATTTTTATTTTACCACATTTCCTGCCATTAGCTTAATTTTTTCATTGCCTCGAGAACCTCTTAAAGATAGTGCAGACAGGCTACATTCAGTAAAATGTAAATCCACAGATAACATACCACTCTATCATAGTAAATTGTGAAAATACATGACAAACTCAATCTTTTTAGAGCTTTACCTTGTCTTTCATTGATTAGTGTACTTTCCTGATGGAAACATTATTAATGATCTAGTAGTTTATTGTCATCCTTGTTGGTCAATCATTTTGACAGAAACACAACTGGTTTCTATTATTTAAGTATTCATTGTTGTTTCTTGCACATCCCTACTAGACAAGCTGCTATCACGTTTTATGCTTCTTACCCAGCTGCTGTACCTGATATTTTCTTGTCCATACACATAAAATAGCTGTTGGTTGAAAGCTCAATCAGCCAACAATTATTTCTCCCAAATCCATTATACACATTCAATCTAAGCTCACAGAGGATGCATATAAGTGTTTGAATAGTGAGAAAAAAGTAAAATGCTGTCAAATACCTCTGGCTTTGGTTTATCTCCTCTAACTGTACCCAATCCTTCTTTCCCCCACCTTCTTCTGTTGTGGGTAAGTGGGCTGGCCTATCTACAAATTAGCTGGTCAGATGACCCTCTGAAATTGGTGGCTATGGCCAGCTTTAATGTTGTAAAATGGCCGATGGACAGGTTTTTGAAGGGAGATATGTATCATCAAGGTTGGTACCTTCGGTGATATAAGCCCGGGAAAGCAGGTTCCAGCACATATAGTGCTGAGAGAATTAATATGGCATATCGGGCAAGGTTTTACGAGCAGTCAAAGAGATGGGTGGGACTGACTGCTCACATATCCCACCCCTGGGGCGTGGTATGGCAGGTAAAATGGAGACCAGTTTTCTCATTCAGTCTCTAGGTCTAGAGATGTGTAGATGTGTGTTGGTCTTTGCTAAGGATTTAAGAAGTGGACACTAATCCAAGCGGGTGAACCCGCAATACTATATGGACTATTTACTTTGTTTTTTCACTCTGTATTGGAAAAGGCTGTCTTTTTGTTTGCTTATGCTGAGTGGTTTATGAAGTTTGTAATAAACCTGCCTTAACATATTGATGAAACCGCTTCCTGTTCCTACCTCAAAAACAGACAGCATAGCCAGAACCAAAAACAGAATTTCTTAAAAAAATTCCAAGGTCAAATTAGAAAATAGCAAAATGCAATGGTACTCACCAGCCAAGGTTTCAAAGAAAAATGCACACCAGGACACGGCCGGCACCCTTTTGTTAGAAGGAGGTAACACAGGTGCAGAATGCTGATAAACAATCACTCTCACCCACTCTCACTGGAGGAGCGACTGCCCAGCACTAAAGCTGCACACAGGTGAAACTTGCAGTAGGGTGCAATTCATACACTCGCGGTACCGTGCCTCGTCAACATCCTATTACACGCCCCTACTATTCGATTAGGCGGGATGCCGGGCACCCTATCTGTGCATCGCAGAGGTGCAAAGCCCAAACTCACAAGGTCACCATTACTGGGCCTGGCCGTGCCCTGGCAGATAAAAAAGTGCAAAATATATCATATGAGGTATTAGTTAATATTTTGACCAAAATACTTAAGCTTGCAACCCATCGTCAAGGATCCTCACGGTTTTGCGAGTCCCTACTCTAACATTAAAAACAGACAGCATAGCCAGAACCAAAAACAGAATTTTTTAAAAAAATTCCAAGGTCAAATTAGAAAATAGCAAAATGCAATGGTACTCACCAGCCAAGATTTCAAAGAAAAATGCACACCATGACACGGCCGGCCCCCTTTTGTTAGAAGGAGGTTACACAGGTGCAGAATGCTGATAAACAATCACTCTCACCCACTCTCACTGGAGGAGCGACTGCCCAGCACTAAAGCTGCACACAGATGAAACTTGAAGTAGGGTGCAATTCACACACTCGCGGCACCGTGCCTCGTCAACATCCTATTACACGCCCCTACTATTCGATTAGGCGGGATGCCCGGTACCCTATCTGTGCATCGCAGAGGTGCAAAGCCCCAACTCACAAGGTCACCATTACTGGGCCTGGCTGTGCCCTGGCAGATAAAAAAGTGCAAAAAATATATCATTCCTACCTCAACCACAGCTGAGTGAGTAGAAACCCTACAATGTCCAATATTGTTATCCCACTACCCAGTGTCCTGTCTTGTGATTAATGCTTCAACAAGGATCATATACATTATATGGGCAAAAGTATTGAAACACACCGCTTAATCAATGAATTCATGTTTTTCACCCATTGCCTTTACAAATATTTGTGAAAGAAACGCTCGTTCTTAAGAAATCACTGAATTTAAGCATGGTATTAGGAATAAACCATTAGAACAAATCCACTTGTGAATATTTTTCCCCCCTAAATATTCCACCATCAACTGTGAGTGGTATTATTGATAAGGAGAAGCATTAAGGAAGTACGCCAACTCAGACCACTTAAACATACAGAGTGAGTTTGCCAAGTGCTAAGGTACATAATGGATAAAAGTCATCAACGTTCTGGTATTTCAAATCTTCTCTGGTAGTAACATCGTTACAAAAGCTGTGTGCTTAGAGCTTCATGTCAAGGGTTTCCATAGCCAAGCAGCTGCATGCAGACCTAACATCACCAAGCACAATGCCAACCAATGAATGGAGTGCTGTAAAACATGGCACAACTGGACTCTGGAGCTGGGAAAATGTGTTCTGTAGAGACCAAGCTTCTTTATCAGAAAATCTGATGGGTAAACATGTCTGGAAACATTACTTTCCTGTCTTTGGCCAACTATAAAGGTTGGTACAGGAGAGATAATTCTATAATTTTTTTTCAAAGACTGGCAAGGGACCCTTAGTTCCAGTGAAGGGAAATCTAAAAGGGAATCTGTCACCCCCCTGGCACTTATCTGACCTCTAATATGGGCATATACAGGTGATAGAAATGTGAATTATACCTACCTGTATGCCTCATATTAGAGGTCTTGTTGCTGTGAAATGTCTTTTTATTTCTACAAGTTTACGATGTGTTCAAGTCCCAGGGGCTGGAAAAAATTCCTGCCTCCTGTGGTAATTACCATGTTTACCACCTCCCCTGCATGTCACAGTGCCTGGATATGGCTGCTACAACTGCACATCACAGGGCACTGTGACATGCAGGGGAGGGGGGAAACATTGTAATTCACACAGGAGGCGGGGATTTCTTCCAGGCCGGGGACTTGTACGAATAAAAAGACATTTCACAGTAACAAGACCTCTAATATGAAGCATACAGGTAGGAATAGATTCACATTTCAATCACCTGTATGCCCACATTAGAGGTCAGATAAGTGCCAGGGGGTGAAAGATTCCCTTTAATGTTTCAGCATGCCAGGACATTTTGGACAATTTGTGGGATTAATTTGGGAAAGGCTCTTTTCTGTTCCAACATGATTAATCTGATATCACTCTCTCCTACAAATTGATTCTTTGCTACTACTATGCATATGATGTCCCTCTCACGTCCAGCTCAAGAGCATAAACACAAAATGACCCTGTTATCTTACAAATTATGCAACACAGCTGCACAAATGTGGCAGGTTTGCTGTGATTTGCACACTACTATGTTGTTTCCAATTTGGTTCTACATAAAACACGGCAACTAGCAGGGAAGCTGGGCCTTTCATGACATTGTAGGCACATAAAAATAGTTCTATTCCTTCTTGGATCTAAATTAATTTAGGGGATGATTAATTTAAGGACTTCAGTTTAAGATCTGAATTTATTTTGGACTCTAGGATCTACAGAAAAGAAAGAAGCAATCAAATGCTGTATAAGTGCAAAAATATAAAGTAAGTATAATAGTTTGTGCATACAATGTGAAGAAGCTATAACTAAGATACTAAGTTAGCAAAAAACATGCATTGAGGTGTCTGTCTTCTCTATGGCACACACAATGAGTTTTTCCAGGGGAAAGTGTAATGGACACCATTGATTTACTATTGCTTTGGGATGCTTTAGTGAAGCTAATTTTTATGATATTACATTCTTGATGGTTCCTTTGTGAGCTATACTGCTATCAGACATTATCTACAAATTGCTTCATTTCTGCCTCTGTACTGTATGGAGTTTATTTTAATATTGTGCACTCATACATACAATTGTGCTATACACATACTATAATGGTATAGTACCCAAACTATCTCAAATTATACACCAGTAAAAAATAGATACCATATGCTACATCAGGATAAAATAGTAATTTTGTTAGATACACCATCTTAAAAAAATTATAAAATAGATACATATAAAAGTGGAAAAAACTACAGATGGAGGACTGAAGTATCAATGATTATGACATCAATTTTATTCACCAGTGTTTCTAAAATACAATAGCCTGTACTGTATATCCTAGGGATCTAGTAGCAATGTTCATTAACCTCTAGTAGCAATGTTCATTAACCTCTATAGCTATGCATATATTACTGATTATAATGCTGCAAAGTGTACGAACACTTTAACACCATACAATGTCCTTAATATTTTTCAAAGAGAAGTACACAGTAATAGTCAGATTTAACTATAGATCACATATAGGTGTTCTATCTGTCAAAGGTTAAATCCTGGTAGCAGGCCAGGAATTATATCCACATAAGCATACAGTACAGACCAAAAGTTTGGACACACCTACTCATTTAAAGATTTTTCTGTATTTTCATGACTTTGAAAATTGTACATTCACACTGAAGGCATCAAAACTATGAACTAACACATGTGGAATTATATACTTAACAAAAAAGTGTGAAACAACTGAAAATATGTCTTATATTCTAGGTTCTTCAAAGTAGCCACCTTTTGCTTTGATGACTGCTTTGCACACTCCTGGCATTCTCTTGATGAGCTTCAAGAGGTAGTCACCGGAAATGGTTTTCACTTCACAGGTGTGCCCTATCAGGTTTAGTAAGTGGGATTTCTTGCCTTATAATTGGGGTTGGGACCATTAGTTGTGTTGTGCAGAAGTCAGGTGGATACACAGCTGATAGTCCTACTGAATAGACTGTTAGAATTTTATTATGGCAAGAAAAAGGCAGCTAAGTAAAGAAAAACGAGTGGCCATCATTACTTTAAGAAATGAACGTCAGTCAGTCCGAAAAATTGGGAAAACTTTGAAAGTATCCCCAAGTGCAGTTGCAAAAACCATCAAGCGCTACAAAGAAACTGGCTCACATGAGGACCGCCCCAGAAAAGGAAGACCAAGAGTCACCTCTGCTTCTGAGGATAAGTTTACCCGAGTCACCAGCCTCAGAAATCGCAGGTTAACAGCAGCTCAGATTAGAGACCAGGTCAATGCCACACCGAGTTCTAGCAGCAGACACAACTCTACAACAACTGTTAAGAGGAGATTTTGTGCAGCAGGCCTTCATGGTAAAATAGCTGCTAGGAAACCACTGCTAAGGACAGGCAACAAGCAGAAGAGACTTGTTTGGGCTAAAGAACACAAGGAATGGACATTAGACCAGTGAAAATCTGTGCTTTAGTCTGATGAGTCCAAATTTGAGATCTTTGGTTCCAACCACCGTGTCTTTGTGCGACGCAGAAAAGGTGAACGGATGGACTCTACATGCCTGGTTCCCACTGTGAAGCATGGAGGAGGAGGTGTGATGTGTGGGGGTGCTTTGCTGGTGACACTTTTGGGGATTTATTCAAAATTGAAGACATACTGAACCAGCATGGCTACCACAGCATCTTGCAGTGGCATGCTATTCCATCTGGTTTGCGTTTAGTTGGACCATCATTTATTTTTCAACAGGACAATGACCCCAAACACACCTCCAGGCTGTGTAAGAGCTATTTGACCAAGAAGGAGAGTGATGGGGTGCTACGCCAAATGACCTGGCGTCCACAGTCACCAGACCTGAACCCATTCGAGATGGTTTGGGGTGAGCTGGACCGCAGAGTGAAGGCAAAAGGGCCAACAAGTGCATAACATCTCTGGGAACTCCTTCAAGATTGTTGGAAGACCATTTCCGGTGACTACCTCTTGAAGCTCATCAAGAGAATGCCAAGAGTTTGCAAAGCAGTCATCAAAGCAAAAGGTGGCTACTTTGAAGAACCTAGAATATAAGACTTATTTTCAGTTGTTTCACACTTTTTTGTTAAGTATATAATTCCACATGTGTTAATTCATAGTTTTGATGCCTTCAGTGTGAATGTACAATTTTCAAAGTCATGAAAATACAGTAAAATCTTTAAATGAGAAGGTGTGTCCAAACTTTTGGTCTGTACTGTACATATAGATAGTTATGCACTATATAGAGTCAATTTGCACAATAGCCAATATTCAGTGGCCTTCAAGACATAAACATATAGAGTATATAAGAAGCAGCCAAAAAATAGATCAATGATCCATCTTAACTTTCGATTGAATACCCCATCCAGATGCGTTTCTTCTGTCACGAATTGCATAAGGGGTGCCTCAGGGGATCCTAATCGGGTAAAAGATGAGAGCTACAGTCCAGCTCCTATCCTCAAGACTACACCCATCATGATAGATTACTGCATAATATCAGTAAATATAAAAATAAATAACCAAATCATAGTTCCTTTCGTAGAAACACAAGTGAAATGTAAGTCTGGGTGCAGAAAGCCTGCTGGGTAGCTACTTCATATTTATTGTTCATGCACTTGTCACTCTGCCATTTTTTGTTTTGTCGGTTCTATCCTCTAGGCTTTATACATTTATCCAAGGTGTAATTCATATATAAAACCACAGTATTGCTTCAACATTTCTGTGTCATATGTAGTAAGTACAATACAACATGATCACTGGCCTATTCTCTGTGAGTTTCTCTACCTTTATATAATTTTTTTCTACATTTTTATGATACTCTATCTAATAAAATTACTGATTTATCCCGATTTAGGGAATGCAATCTTACATTTTCCATGAAAAACATGTAATATGGATTTATATGTAATATATGTTGATTTTATTAAGATATATATCCATATGTCATGGTTTCATGGTACCATTATATTTTGCTACAGTTCCTTGCAAATCAGTGTCCTATATAATATACAGTATCTATATTATTTAGTCTATATTGAAGGTATATTCTGATGATTGCAGTGAATGAGTTATGCCATTATTTGTTCTTGCACATAAACTTGCACGTTTAATACTTTCTTTCTTTTAGTTTGGCTGTTTGTGGGAGAGGCCTCTTACCTTGATGTGGTTAATTTTAAGTTTTACAAAAATTTATTTTGAGATCTGGTCTTCAGCTTTATGCTTCTGAAACCTCTATCTTGGGTATTATACAGCACTGGTTACTGACTTTATAATAAATCTTTACTAAGCTTAGTTGTAGTCCCTTATTTAATTACTGTACTTAGTTTGGTTCTGAATCTACACTCCACAACATTGAAATTCCAAAAAGGTCAATCCTTAAAGTTCTAGAAATCGAGGAAGTAGAAGGGAACAGTGAAATCTGTAAATTATCACATTAAGAAACAGGCATTCCTCACATGTATTAAAGCTGTCAAACAGTCGCAAATCATGAGCATGGAGTGACTCAAACATTACACCCGAGCACTCCAAAGATACTCGGAAAACACCCGAGCATGCTCATAAATCTCGAGTAAGAAGCATGCTCGCTCATCGCTAGTGCCCACTAATCATAGTACCTTAATTAAAATTGCATTTGGTAGAAGAAAGTTCAAAATTACTCATTTGGCATTAGAATAATACCATCTGGAGGGAAAACTATATATAGAAATGAAAGAAAACCCTGTTCAAGTTACCATGAAACCTAAAGCTAGTCCCATGTAATTCAATGTAGTTGCTAAAGTCTATAATTGGCATGGCAAGCCCACTAAGTGTACCATACATAAATGCCGATACAAGTACAGTTAGGAAGGCAAGCAGCTTAGGCTATGTTCCTCATGTCCAGTAGTGATCATTTAGAACGGATCCAGCAGCAATCCATTAGCAAAAAAGTTGTGCAGACACAACTTTTTAGTCTGGATCTGTTACAAATGAAAGAAAAACGGAAGGATAATTATTGGATCCGTTTTCCATAGACTTCAATGTTAAAAAAAAACAGATCCAGCAGAGATCAGTTATTTAAAAACGGACTAAAAAGTTTTGTTTTCAGAAATTTTTAGTCAATGGATTGCTGCTTAATCCATTCTAACTTATCACTACTGGACATGTAAACACAGTGCTACTTAGTCATTGCAGTCACCTTCATAACTTGTACATGCAATCACCTTTTTTTCCTGCTTATTGTTTTCTGCTTATGTATTTGAACCCTGCATTGAAGCATGAGCCATCCAAACTCTATGGGGTTTCACAAGTTACAAATGTTATCTTTTTTTCATGAAGAAGTAAAGTTTCTTACCGTATATAATGGAGACAAAGCAAATATATGATGAAATAATTGTAATCCAAGGGACGACTCTTAGCAGTGACCATGAAAAATGCCATGTGTGGACATCTCTAGTTCTTATTATTTAGTTAATATGTTTCTGATTATGATTCCTTGTCAAGGACAAGGTGATATCTTACATTATTTTTTTTCTTCGATGCTGCAGGTTTTCAATACACTTTCCTTAATTATTTACTATATGTATAAGACTACAAATTGAGCACGTATTTTCTATAAAACATCCTTATTGTAAGGATTTTATCGTTGAACAGGCGAACAGCCAAGTCTACCTGGCATGAGAAAAGGTTACTTCTATATAGTGTGCAATAAAGTCCTTTTTATTTTGTTTTTTTCCGGCTATTATATATTGTAATTGTAATGTGGTAACATTACTTGTGCATTGTATGAGAAGATTCATTTGCTATTATTATGTTGAAAGACAATAGTAAATAAAAAGCTCGAACCGTAGAGAGATTGTGAAAAGGTCATTAATTAATGTCTGCTCAGTGAATTACATTTGCAATGTTTATAACTTTAGTAAGTGCAGGGTAACTGTGGTCACTTATAAAAATCTGGACAAAGGAAGATAAATTGCAGCCATCAAGAGGGAATAAAGATTTTTACATGCCATGAAAGTGAAATATTCTCTCTGTTGACTCAATTCTGCTTGGTTTATTCCTCCAGCAAACTTCTATTGATAAGAATATAATTCCAGACAGTCTTCAGGAAAGTCTACATAATGTACATCTAAAATATCTAAAAAGCTGTAACTAAATGCCCGCTTGATTTATTTACCATATTAAATTGTGTATAAGAATTCTGAAACAGGCAAAAATAACCCAATTTAAATGTATCTAGTTAAAGGGGCAGTGGGCGCACATAGTAAAATGCCCTCAGCCAGCAGCTGAGAGGCATTTAGTAAAGTGTACACCGGCAAGATGGCTCCCAGCTATGAAAGTGTGCTGCCTGAATTAAAATCGGTTAGCACACACATAGTACACTGATCAATGTTATCCAATAGGACTGTTCAGATGACTATTTTCACATGTATTGAGCATTTGTGTGAATTTTTTCTTACTATTTTCTTACATATTTTGGTGCACAAAACAATTGAATCCCATATGGATCGTCTGTATTGCATCCAATTTATTACATAAGAAATGTACCGTATAACTGGATGACATGTAAATTTCACATTGATGTCACGCAGATGTAAAAAATGGACACACTGATGGCACAGATTCCTTTATTATTGCAAAAAAAGAAATCCATAAAGTTATCCTGCTGGAAAAATGCCATAAGTAAATAAAAAAAAGCAAGGCTAAAATTAATATTTTTTGGTCCCTTCGTATCCAAATTCTAAAATAAAAAGCAACCAAAAGTCAAATGTGTTTTTGTCTAGCAAAAACAAGCCCTCACATACAGTGGGGATAATAAGTATTTAATACACTGCCGATTTTGATACACTGCCAATTTTTCAGATGAAGTGTACCTACGATACAAATTACAGACCTCTCCATTCTTTGAAGGTGGGAAAATTTGCAAAATCCGCAGTGTACCAAATACTTATTTTTCCCACTGTAGCTATGCCTAAAATTATAGTTATTAGAATATGGTGACACAAAAAAAATCATTTAAAAAAAATGGAGTTTTATTGTGCAAAAGTAATAAAACATAAAATACGTATATTTCGTTTCAGGATGCTCATAATAACCCAAAACTATAAAATTGCATGTTATTCATCCCACCAAGAAAACAATGTAAAAATTTAAAACAAATGGTACATTGTGTCAAAAAATCTCAAAATCATATGGATAAGTAAAATAATTCCAATGCTATTAACACAAATTGATAGGTTAGAGTTGAAAACTTCAAAGCCCAAAATAGATCGTAACATTAAGGGGTCTATGGGACTCAAAACTTGAGCTTGTATTGACTCTATAATCAGCGCCAAATATAAAAGTCATGGGGCCCCTTAGCAAAAGTCCTACTTGGGCACCCCACCAAACCACGCCCCATAAAATCTGGTGGAATAGGCAGGGTTACAGCGCATACATGCAGTCACAGAGGGGCATAACTCCAAACTTTTAAAGACTGGGAGAAGGACATGTATTGTGAGACATATACGGTAATTGTGCCCATGCTCAATTACCTCACTGTACTCACCCTCTACTTTCTTGGCTCCCATAGAGTATTATGCCTCCAAAAATGCATCTAACACAAGGTATAATACCCCCAAAGTGAATTCCTTCACACAATTTGCCAAAAGCCCCTCACTATTTGAGTATAAGGTACAGTGCTCCCAGAAAAAGTATGATGCTTCCACAATGCCCCAATCACAATTTGATGCTGCCACAGTGCCCTCTGCAAAGTGTGATGCACCCTCAGTGCCTCCAAACTTGATAATGTCCTTAGAGTTCAACCACACACATTATGATGATCCCACAGTATCCCCTGCCGACATGATATCTCAATGTCATCACGCCTGCTGTCTTGGGACTCAAACTCACAAGATGAATTGTGGAGCAGGAAACTGACATCTCCTTATTCCACCATTGCATTCAACTGTATCTGCATCTTGAGAATACAGATATTATTGAATTGCAAATGCTGGTGTAACGGGTCTGGGAGGCGGAACCTCTGAGCAACTATACAAGGGGGCGGTCCTTGTAAGGAAGCGGGTGGCTCCCAGGGAAGACGGGCAGGTAGTCACGGCAAGTGACAGGGACAGTCTCTGGGTAGAAGGGCAGGTAGTCATGGCAAGTGACAGGGACAGTCTCTGGATAGAAGGGCAGGTAGTCACGGCAAGTGGCAGGGACAGTCTCTGAGTAGAAGGACGGGTACTCACGGCAAGTGACAGGGACAGTCTCTGGGTAGAAGGACAGCAGGCAGGTGGCTGGTGAGCGCTCCCAGGTGAGCGGGCGAGAGTCTTTGGACAGGCAGGTGGTCACGGCAAGTGACGGCAGAGCCTCCAGGTAGGCTAGCAGGCCGGTAGCAGGTGAGCGCTCCCAGGTGAGCGGGCAAGAGTCTCTGGATGGGCAGGTGGTCACGGCAAGTGACGGCGGAGCCTCCAGGTAGGCTAGCAGGCAGGTAGCAGATGAGCGCTCCCAGGTGAGCGGGCAGGCTGGTCCATAGACAGACTGACAGGAGTCGGAAGGCAGACAGTCGGACCTCAGGCTTGCAAGCAGGTAAACGGATATCAGGCAGGTACCAAGCAGGAATCTGGCAGGTGACTGGCAGGTAACAGGCAGGAATCTGGCAGGTGACTGGCAGGTAACAAGCAGGAATCTGGCAGGTGACTGGCAGGTAACAGGCAAGAATCTGGCAGGTGACTGGCAGGTAACTGCTAACGGGACCTGAGGGCTGAAGCAGAGTGAAGGCTTTGCAACAACATTGCTCGGGCACCTCCATTTTGGAGGAGGTGCCTTATATATGGGAGGTCCTCCGGTAATTGGCCGGGGACTCCTTAGGACAGCGAACGCGGTCCCTTTAAGAGAGGGGGAGCGCGCGCGCCCTAAGCACACTGCCGGGGAAGGAGCGCGTGCGGGAAGCAGCGGGGAGAGAAGCGCAGGAGGACGCCGCGCCAGGAGCGGGGAGGTGAGAGGGATGGCATCTCTGCCTAGTACGGGGCAGAGACGTCGATGCTACAGTACCCCCCGCTTTAGGCCCCCTCTTTTTTTGGCCAGAAAGAAATTTTTCAAGGAGAAGCAGGGCGTTGATGTTCTCCCTGGGTTCCCAAGTTCTCTCCTCAGGACCAAACCCCTTCCAATCTACCAGAAAAAAGGTCTTTCCTCTTACCCTCTTGGAGGCCAGAATACTCTCTACCTCAAAGACGTCATCAACGGAAACCGGAGCAGGAGGGGCACCTGGATTATTGGAAAAAGAGTTAAAGACAACGGGTTTGAGGAGAGATACGTGGAAGGAGTTGGGAATCCATAGGGTGGCCGGAAGTTTTAATTTGTAGGCCAAAGGGTTAATTTGCCTGAGAACTTCGAAGGGACCGATGAATCGAGGGCCCAACTTGAAGGAGGGTACTTTGAGCCGCACATGTTTGGACGAGAGCCAAACCTTGTCTCCCGGACGGAATTGAGGCAGATCCAGACGTCTCTTATCAGCATATCTCTTCTTCCGCTCAGAGGACAGAAGAAGAGCGGACCTGGTACTCTCCCAAATAGTAGAAAATTCGCTGACAAGAGACTCCGCAGCAGGGTTGTCCACAGAAACGGAGACAGGAAGCGGAAGCCGGGGGTGCTGGCCATAGACAATAAAGAACGGGGACTTGGAAGAGGATTCGCTCTCGTGGTTATTATAAGAGAACTCGGCCCAAGGAAGGAGGTCCACCCAATCAGAATGGTGGGCATTAACAAAGTGCCGGAGATAGCTCGTAAGGATCTGATTGATCCGCTCCACTTGACCATTGGACTGAGGGTGGTAAGCGGAGAAGTCCAGGGTGACGTCCAGCAGTTTACATGTGGCTCTCCAGAAGCGTGAGGTAAACTGAACCCCTCAATCCGACACGATGTGGAGGGGTAGGCCATGGAGACGGAAGATATGGCGAATAAAGTCCTTAGCCAGGTCAGGTGCAGACGGAAGACCAGGCAGGGGAATGAAGTGGGCCATTTTAGAGAAGCGGTCCGCGACCACCCAAATGACAGTACACCCGGCAGAGACAGGAAGATCGATAATGAAGTCCATAGCGATGTGTTGCCACGGGGCAACAGGTAATGGAAGCGGCAGGAGATGACCAGCTGGTAAGTGTCTGGGAATTTTGTTGCGGCCACAAGATGAACAGGCAGAGACGAAGTCTACCACATCCTTACGCAGGGTAGACCACCAGTAATGCCGGGAAATGAGTAGGAAGGTCTTCTTTTGGCCGGCATGGCCAGCTAGTTTAGATGAATGACCCCAGCGAAGAACCCTCTCACGGTCTGGAGGCGCCACGAACGTCTTGCCGGGTGGAAGACGAGTCAAATCCAAGGGGGCCACATTCATCATCTTGGAGGGGTCGATAATGTGCATAGGCTCCTCCTCTTGGTCGGAGGACAGGAAGGATCGGGACAAGACATCAGCTTTGACATTTTTGTCCGCTGGTCGGAAATGAAGGATGAAATCGAAGCGGGCAAAGAACAAAGACCACCGGGCCTGACGTAGATTAAGTCTCTGGGCATTTTGGAGATATGCCAGGTTCTTGTGATCCGTATATATGATCACCGGGTATAGAGCCCCTTCAAGCAGGTAACGCCACTCCTCCAGCGCCAATTTAACGGCAATCAGTTCTCGGTCTCCTATGGAGTAATTGCGCTCAGAGGAGGAGAAGATTTTAGAGAAAAAGCCGCAGGTTACCATTTTCCCGGAGGAAGACTTCTGGGTGAGCACCGCTCCGGCTCCAGAGGAGGAGGCATCAACCTCCAGGTAGAACTGTTTGTTGCAGTCCGGACGGTGCAGCACAGGGGCAGAGGAGAAGGCTTGTTTCAGGGAAAGGAAGGCCTCCTCAGCTTCGGATGACCATACCTTGGGATTTGCTCCCTTACGGGTGAGCGCAGATATGGGCGCAGTCCGTGACGAGAAGTGAGGAATGAAGAGCCGATAGTAATTAGCGAAGCCCAGGAATCGCTGTATCGCCTTCAAGCCCTCCGGACGGGGCCACTTTAGGACAGCAGAGAGCTTCTCGGGATCCATTCGCAAGCCTGTCTGGGAGATAACATAGCCCAGGAAAGGAAGAGAGGTCTTCTCAAAAAGGCACTTCTCGTATTTAGCATAGAGGTGGTTCTGCCTGAGCCTAAGCAGGACCTGACGAACATCCCTCCGATGTGTGGGAAGATCCGGAGAGAAGACCAAGATGTCGTCCAGGTATACCACCACGCAGGAGTAAAGAAGGTCACGGAAGATGTCGTTGACCAGTTCTTGGAAGACGGCGGGAGCATTGCAGAGACCGAAGGGCATCACACGGTACTCATAGTGTCCGTTCCGGGTATTAAATGCTGTTTTCCACTCGTCTCCCTGACGGATACGGACCAGGTTATACGCTCCACGTAGATCCAGCTTGGAGAAGATCCTGGCGCCTTTAAGACGATCAAATAACTCAGAGATGAGCGGAAGGGGGTATTTATTTTTAACCGTGATCTGATTGAGTCCTCTATAGTCAATACAGGGGCGTAGCGAGCCGTCTTTCTTTTTGACAAAGAAGAATCCGGCTCCAGCCGGGGAGGTAGATTTCCAGATAAATCCCCTAGCCAGATTCTCTTCAATGTACTCAGACATGACCCGGGTCTCGGCTGCAGACAACGGGTAGATACGCCCACGGGGAGGAGTGGTGCCAGGTACCAGGTTGATCGGGCAGTCATATGGCCTATGGGGTGGCAACGTCTCTGCTTCCTTCTTACCGAAGACGTCCGCATAGGGCCAGTAAGGAGCCGGGAGACCTGGTAAATTAGCTGGAGTTGGCGGAGGGCGAGCTGGGCGGACCGGAACCAGGCAGGTGCTATGGCAGTCTGGACCCCATCGGAGTACTTCACCGGATCGCCAGTTCAATACGGGTTCGAGTGTCTGGAGCCAAGGTAGACCTAGCAACAGGGAGTGAGAAAGTCCGGACAACACATGGAATGAGATTTCCTCAGAGTGCAGCATTCCCACCTGCAGGGTTATGGGTTCAGTGACGAGCAGGATGGTCTCCGAGAGAAGTCTTCCATCCACGGAGGCGACTGATAATGGTTCAGCCAGGGACTTGGTGGGAATACGGTATCTCTCTACCAGAGACTGGGAGATGAGGTTTCCAGCAGCTCCAGAATCCAGGTGAGCGAGTTCAAAGTGACGGTTTTCTCCCCAAGCAATAGAGACCGGTAAAGTCAGAGACGGAGAGGGCTTACTTTTGTCTAGGACGACCTCTCCTAGCAGTCCTAGACACTGGCGTTTCCCGGCTTCTCCAGGCAGGAACGGATGAAGTGCTCCATACTGCCACAATAGAAACAGCTTCCCTCGGCTCAGCGAGATTCTTGGCGAGATCTGACCATCTTGGTCTGGTCGATCTGCATAGGTTCAGGCGAGAGCGCCCGCGGAGTGACTGATTGAGAGGCAGGTCTCAGGGAAGTAGGAGCAGAGCAAGAAAAGTCTTTCTCCCAGGTAGTCTCTTTGGCACGTTCTTGGAACCGGATGCCAATCCGGGTAGCTAGTGACACCAGGTCATCCAGAGTGGTAGGAATGTCCCGACCAGCTAACTCGTCCTTAATCCGACCGGAAAGACCCTCCCAGAAGACGGACACCAGAGCCTCATTTTCCCAGGCAAGCTCAGAAGCGAGGGTGCGGAACCGTATGGCATACTGGCCCACGGTGAGACTCCCTTGGCGGAGACATAGCAGAGAGGAGGCAGAAGAGGTTTTCCGTCCAGGTTCATCGAAGACTTTCCGGAAAGCAGCGAGGAAAGACGGCAGGTCGGACACCAGGGCATCCCCTCTCTCCCACAGGGGATTTAGCCATGCCAGTGCCTCCCCAGTGAGATGGGACATGATGAAGGCCACCTTGGCCCGGTCGGAGATGAACTGGTATGCCAATAGCTCAAAGTGCAGGGTGCACTGGTTTATGAAACCCCGAGCTAAAGTAGGTTCGCCGGCAAAGCGTGGAGGTGCCAGAAGCCGAGGTCCATAGTCGGGTACCATGAAGGGACTGGATTGCGGTACCGCAGGAATGGGCACGGCTGGACCAGAGGTAGACATAGACAAGTCACACAATGCGCCTAGACGAAAGTTAACGGACCGTAGATAGGACAGTACCACCTCCTGCTGAGTTTTCTGACGTAAGACTTCCTGGTGCAGATCGGAGATCTGGGGGCCACCGGGTTCCATGGCCTGAGCAAACTGTAACGGGTCTGGGAGGCGGAACCTCTGAGCAACTATACAAGGGGGCGGTCCTTGTAAGGAAGCGGGTGGCTCCCAGGGAAGACGGGCAGGTAGTCACGGCAAGTGACAGGGACAGTCTCTGGGTAGAAGGGCAGGTAGTCACGGCAAGTGACAGGGACAGTCTCTGGGTAGAAGGGCAGGTAGTCACGGCAAGTGGCAGGGACAGTCTCTGAGTAGAAAGACGGGTACTCATGGCAAGTGACAGGGACAGTCTCTGGGTAGAAGGACAGCAGGCAGGTGGCTGGTGAGCGCTCCCAGGTGAGCGGGCGAGAGTCTTTGGACAGGCAGGTGGTCACGGCAAGTGACGGCAGAGCCTCCAGGTAGGCTAGCAGGCAGGTAGCAGGTGAGCGCTCCCAGGTGAGCGGGCAAGAGTCTCTGGACGGGCAGGTGGTCACGGCAAGTGACGGCGGAGCCTCCAGTTAGGCTAGCAGGCAGGTAGCAGATGAGCGCTCCCAGGTGAGCGGGCAGGCTGGTCCATAGACAGACTGACAGGAGTCGGAGGGCAGACCGTCGGACCGCAGGCTTGCAAGCAGGTAAACGGATATCAGGCAGGTACCAAGCAGGAATCTGGCAGGTGACTGGCAGGTAACAGGCAGGAATCTGGCAGGTGACTGGCAGGTAACAAGCAGGAATCTGGCAGGTGACTGGCAGGTAACTGGTAACGGGACCTGAGGGCTGAAGCAGAGTGAAGGCTTTGCAACAACATTGCTCGGGCACCTCCATTCTGGAGGAGGTGCCTTATATATGGGAGGTCCTCCGGTAATTGGCCGGGGACTCCTTAGGACGGCGCGCGCGGTCCCTTTAAGAGAGGGGGAGCGCGCGCGCGCGCCCTAAGCACTCTGCCGGGGAAGGAGCGCGTGCGGGAAGCAGCGGGGAGAGAAGCACAGGAGGACGCCGCACCAGGAGCGGGGAGGTGAGAGGGACGGCGTCTCTGCCTAGTACGGGGCAGAGACGCCGATGCTACAGCTGGCAAGATGTTGATGCGCTGCCTTTGATATTGGAAACATTCAACTGACAAGCCCCATAGGGGACGCATGGTCTGCCGCTATTAGAGGTACTGTATGCCACTATCTATAAACCAGAAGTGCAGTACTCTACAAAAATGAGAATACTGAAAAATTAGTCGAGGTTGTTTTACTTTGCAATGAAGAACAGTAAAGATGAATAGCTTTATATTAGGAAGATAGTGATTAAACAATATCTACTATTAAAATCCACAAATAATTCATAAATCGCATCACATCTACTGTTGATATACTGTACTTTTGAATGGAGTAACACTTAGAACTTTAGACGTTTATGTTTTGGAAAGAATTCAATCCCAAAGTGTTAAATCGTATACATTTCATCACCTTCACTTTGAAGATGTTTACTTCTTTACTTCTCACTGTGTTTGCCTATTTGTAGGACAGTGTAACATCTGGCATAGCAAACCTCTGTTTATGAAATCAATAAAAAGTTTCCACACTACTAGAGCTCAGCATGTCATATTACAAAGTATTTTTTTCTTCTTACAAATGGCTTTACAATTTTGGTCGTAGCGTGACAAATTTTCACCCATCTTGATTTCTCCGCAGTAAGATTTTGGAGTTAGTGTATAAAGCTATTTCTTATTTTGTCATATAATAAACTCTTTATGTATAAAAAAAATCATTGAAACTGTTTGGGAATTCATTAAATAATCCACTTATCACCTAAACTCCTCCTTTGTTTGCACATTGTACTGTTCTTATTTTCATTTATCGGTTCTATTAATTTTTAATTCATGTCAAAGTTCTAAAGTAAGTGGCTCTAATAATCTCTCTCTCTCTCTCTCTTTCTCTCTCTATATATATAAATGGACAAATTTCAATAACTATTTTAACAATTTAAAGGGAACCTGTCAGATGATTTATGCTTCCTAAACCGCGGAGTAACATTAACCAAAACCTGTTTGCATGATTGCAGCCAAGCATATTTTTCTCTTAAATGGTCCATAAAGCCCTGACTGCCTTTTCCCTGTCCCACTCCAAGTGATTAATATTGTATGTCTCTTCTTTAGTACACACAAGAAAGAGATCTGTCAATCAACTATCTAACTGATTTTTTCTTTACCTACTTTCGTTTTCATGACGTTTAATTTGAGCATCTTCAAAGCATGCTGGGATACTCAATGGGACGTCATCAAGGAATAGAGGCTGTTGTCACTGCCACATCCTCTATCCTTACCCTCGAAAGTGACATCTGTTTCAGAGTAGGGGCTGGTCTCTGCTCTCCTTGCTGGCCAATGGCTGATGACTCATGATTAGTGTTGAGCGATACCTTCCGATATCAGGAAATATCGTATCGGATTAGATCGGGCCGATACCCAAAAAGTATCGGATATCGCCGATTCCGATACCGGAAACCAATGCAAGTCAATGGGACACAAATATCGGAATGAAAATAAACCCTTTCTTTCCTTGTAGGTTAATTCTACATGAAGGAAAACAACTAAGAATAATGTAGAATGACATGAAAAGCCGGCAATTCATCAGCGGCATACACCGGTACCCGACAATTTACAACAGAAAGAATAGAGCTTCACACATAGATTAGATAGATAGAAACATGTCAGTCACATATATATGAAGTACAGTGACAGTGTTGCTTACTGTACTTGTCATTTAGTGTAAAGGATTTATTTAAAAAAATAATAGTGTTTTCATGCACCGTCTCTTTAAGAAAGCCGCCGGCAATTCAGCATCTGTACCCGACAATTTAGAATAGAAAGAATAGAGAATCACACATAGATTAGATAGATAGAAACATGTCAGTCACATATATATGAAGTACAGTGACAGTGTTGATTACTGTACTTGTCATTTAGTGTTAAAATAAAGGATTTATTTAAAAAAAAATTGGCGTGGGGTTCCCCTTAATTTTAGGCTCTAGCGGAGGTTAAGCAGACAGCTGGGGCAAATGTTTAAAGCCTGGGAAGGGGGTAATACCCACGGAGCTTCCCAGGCTACTAATATCAGCCCCCAGCTGAATACCTAGCCTTTACTAGCTATTAAAATGGGGGAACCCCCCCCAAAAAAATAACGTGGGGTCCCCCCTAATTTAATAGCTAGCACAGGCTAGGCAGACAGCTGGGGGCTGATATTAATAGCCCAGGAAGGGTGCCATGAATATTGGCCCCCTCCCAGGCTAGAAACACCAGCCGTCAGCCGCCCCAGAAATGGCACATCCATAGGATGCGCCAATTCTGGCACGTAGCCTCGCTCTTCCACGCTGCCCTGGTGCGGTGGCAGGGGGTAATAGGGTTGGGGTTGATGTCAGCTTATAATGCCAGCTGACATCAAGCCCAGGTTAGTAATGGAGAGGCGTCTATAAGACACCCCCATTACTAACCCCATAGTCAAAGTTAAAAGAAAACACAAACACCCAGAATAAAGTCCTTTAATTGAAATAAAGACACAATTCTTTATTGTTCTAAATTAAACCATACTTACCATCACGCCCATTCCAGCTGAAGCCAACGATCTCCTGCAATAAAAGTAAAATAATAAAGCAACCTCATCCTTACCTTTCCATGGTTCCCACGACAGCTTCAGCTCTGCTACATCGAGATGACAGGCTGGACCGCAGCAGAACGCTGCCATCCAGCCTGTCATCCCGCAGACACTGAGAAGCACAGGCATGCTTGCGCTCCTCAGTGTCTCTCTGTGACGTCATCCAGATGAGCCGAGTTCATGTCCAATGAACTCAGCTCACCTCATGCACGTCACTGACAGCGTGGGAAAATTCTCCTGCACTCAGCGCTTCAGCGTGAGAATTCTCCCACGCTGTCAGTGACATACATGAGGTGAGGTCATGTCCAATGAACTCAGCTCACCTCATGCACGTCACTGACAGCGTGGGAAAATTCTCACGCTGAAGTGCTGAGTGCAGGAGAATTTTCCCACGCTGTCAGTGACGTACATGAGGTGAGCTGAGTTCATTGGACATGACCTCGGCTCATCTGGATGCCGTCACAGCCAGACACTGAGGAGTGGAAGTATGCCTGCGCTTCTCAGTGTCTGCGGGATGACAGGATGGATGGCAGCGTTCTGCTGCGGTCCAGCCTGTCATCTCGATGTAGCAGAGCTGAAGCTGTCGTGGGAGCCATGGAAAGGTAAGGATGATGTTGCTTTATTATTTTACTTTTATTGCAGGAGATCGTTGGCTTCAGCTGGAATGGGCGTGATGGTAAGTATGGTTTAATTTAGAACAATAAAGAATTGTGTGTTTATTTCAATTAAAGGACTTTTTTCTGGGTGTTGTGTTTTTTTAAATACTTTACTAGAAATTCATGGTGGTCATGTCTAATATTGGCGTGACCCCATGAATTTCGGGCTTAGGGCCAGCTGATAATGCCAAGCTGGCCTTAACCCCTTTATTACCCAGTGAGCCACCGCACCAGGGCCCTGGATGAGTTGGGTACAGCGCCAGAAGATGGCGCTTCTATGAACGCGCCATTTTCTGGGGCGGCTGCTGACTGCAATTTGCAGCGGGGGTGGCCCAGAAAGCTTGGGTCTCCCTGCGCTGCGGATTCCAGCCCCCAGCTGCCTAGTTGTATCTGGCTGGGCACAAAAATAGGGCGAAGCCCCACGCATTTTTTTTTTAAATTATTTCATGAAATTCATGGAATAATTAAGAAAAAAAGGGCTTCCCTATATTGTTGTGTCCAACCAGGTACAAATAGGCAGCTGGTGGTTGGGGGCAGCCCATTCCTGCCTGCTGTACCTGGCTGGACACAAATATAGTGCGAAGCCCCACGTCAATTTTTTTTTAATTATTTCATGAAATAATTTTTTTAAAAAAGGGCTTCCCTATATTGTTGTGTCCGGCCAGGTACAAATAGGCAGCTGGTGGTTGGGGGCAGCCTGTTCCTGCCTGCTGTACCTGGCTGGACACAAATATAGGGCGAAGCCCCACGTCAATTTTTTTTAAAATAAATCCTTTATTTTAACACTAAATGACATTTGAGGAGTTAATAAAGATGCAGTCCCTAAATTATTATTTATTTTTTAATTAATTTTTCCCAAAACTTTTGACGTGGGCTTCGCCATATTTTTGTATGCCAGCCAGGTACAGCATCCAGCTTCTATGAACGCGCCATTTTCCGGGGTGGCTGTGGACTGCAATTTTCAGCGGGGGGGGGTGGGCAGAAAGCTTGGGCCTCCCTGCGCTGCAGATTCCATCCCCCAGCTGCCTAGTTGTACCTGGCTGGACACAAAAATAGGGAGAAGCTTCACGTATTTTTTTTTTTTAATTATTTCATGAAATTCATGAAATAATTAAGAAAAAAAGGGCTTCCCTATATTGTTGTGTCCAACCAGGTACAAATAGGCAGCTGGTGGTTGGGGGCAGCCCGTTCCTGCCTGCTGTACCTGGCTGGACACAAATATAGTGCGAAGCCCCACGTCAAATTTTTTTAAATCATTTCAGGAAATTCATGAAATAATTAAAAAAAATTGATGTGGGGCTTCGCCCTATATTTGTGTCCAGTCAGGTACAGCAGGCAGGAACGGGCTGCCCCCAACCACCAGCTGCCTATTTGTACCTAGCCAGACACAACAATATAGGGAAGCCCTTTTTTTCTTAATTATTCCATGAATGTCATGAATTTAAAAAAAAAAAACGTGGAGCTTCGCCCTATTTTTGTGTCCAGCCAGGTACAACTAGGCAGCTGGGGGCTGGAATCTGCAGCGCAGGGAGGCCCAAGCTTTCTGGGCCCCACCCGCTGCAAATTGCAGTCCGCAGCCGCCCCGGAAAATGGCGCGTTCATAGAAGCGCCATCTTCTGGCGCTGTACCCAACTCATCCAGGGCCCTGGTGCGGTGGCTCACTGGGTAATAAAGGGGTTAAGGCCAGCTTGGCATTATCAGCTGGCCCTAAGCCCGAAATTCAAGGGGTCACGCCAATATTAGACATGACCACCATGAATTTCTAGTAAAGTATTTAAAAAAAACACAAACACCCAGAAAAAAAGTCCTTTAATTGAAATAAACACACAATTCTTTATTGTTCTAAATTAAACCATACTTACCATCACGCCCATTCCAGCTGAAGCCAACGATCTCCTGCAATAAAAGAAAAATAATAAAGCAACCTCATCCTTACCTTTCCATGGCTCCCACGACGGCTCCAGCTCTGCTACATCGAGATGACAGGCTGGACCGCAGCAGAACGCTGCCATCCAGCCTGTCATCCCGCAGACACTGAGAAGCGCAGGCATACTTCCACTCCTCAGTGTCTGGCTGTGACGGCATCCAGATGAGCCGACAATGAACTCGGCTCACCTCATGTACGTCACTGACAGCGTGGGAGAATTCTCCTGCACTCAGCGCTTCAGCGTGAGAATTTTCCCACGCTGTCAGTGACGTGCATGAGGTGAGGTCATGTCCAATGAACTCGGCGCACCTCATGCACGTCACTGACAGTGTGGGAAAATTCTCACGCTGAAGCGCTGAGTGCAGGAGAATTTTCCCACGCTGTCAGTGACGTGCATGAGGTGAGCTGAGTTCATTGGACATGACCTTGGCTCATCTGGATGCCGTCACAGCGAGACACTGAGGAGCGCAAGCATGCCTGCGCTTCTCAGTGTCTGCGGGATGACAGGCTGGATGGCAGCGTTCTGCTGCGGTCCAGCCTGTCATCTCGATGTAGCAGAGCTGAAGCTGTCCTGGGAACCATGGAAAGGTAAGGATGAGGTTGCTTTATTATTTTACTTTTATTGCAGGAGATCGTTGGCTTCAGCTGGAATGGGCGTGACTGTAAGTATGGTTTAATTTAGAACAATAAAGAATTGTGTCTTTATTTCAATTAAAGGACTTTTTTCTGGGTGTTTGTGTTTTTTTTAAATACTTTACTAGAAATTCATGGTGGTCATGTCTAATATTGGCGTGACCCCATGAATTTCGGGCTTAGGGCCAGCTGATAATGCCAAGCTGGCCTTAACCCCTTTATTACCCAGTGAGCCACCGCACCAGGGCCCTGGATGAGTTGGGTACAGCGCCAGAAGATGGTGCTTCTATGAACGCGCCATTTTCCGGGGCGGCTGCGGACTGCAATTTGCAGCGGGTGGGGCCCAGAAAGCTTGGGCCTCCCTGCGCTGCGGATTCCAGCCCCCAGCTGCCTTGTTGTACCTGGCTGGACACAAAAATAGGGCGAAGCCCCAAGTATTTTTTTTTTTAATTATTTCATGAAATTCATGGAATAATTAAGAAAAAAAGGACTTCCCTATATTGTTGTGTCCGGCTAGGTACAAATAGGCAGCTGGTGGTTGGGGGCAGCCCGTTCCTGCCTGCTGTACCTGACTGGACACAAATATAGGGCGAAGCCCCACATCATTTTTTTTTAATTATTTCATGAATTTCCTGAAATAATTAAAAAAAAAATTGACGTGGGGCTTTGCACTATATTTGGGTCCAGCCAGGTACAGCAGGCAGGAACGGGCTGCCCCCAACCACCAGCTGCCTATTTGTACCTGGTTGGACACAACAATATAGGGAAGCCCTATTTTTCTTAATTATTCCATGAATTTCATAAAATAATTAAAAAAAAAAAACGTGGAGCTTCTCCCTATTTTTGTGTCCAGCCAGGTACAACTAGGCAGCTGGGGGATGGAATCTGCAGCGCAGGGAGGCCCAAGCTTTCTGCCCCCCGCTGAAAATTGCAGTCCGCAGCCGCCCCGGAAAATGGCGCGTTCATAGAAGCTGGATGCTGTACCTGGCTGGCATACAAAAATATGGCGAAGCCCACGTCAAAAGTTTTGGGAAAAATTAATTAAAAAATAAATAATAATTTAGGGACTGCATCTTTATTAACTCCTCAAATGTCATTTAGTGTTAAAATAATGGATTTATTTAAAAAAAAAATGGCGTGGGATCCCCCATAATTTTAGTCTCTAGCGGAGGTTAAGCAGACGGCTGGGGCAGATGTTTGAAGCCTGGGAAGGGGGTAAAACCCACGGAGCTTCCCAAGCTACTAATATCAGCCCCCAGCTGAATACCTAGCCTTTACTAGCTATTAAAATGGGGGACCCCCCCAAAAAAATGACGTGGGGTCCCCCTATTTTAATAGCTAGCAAAGGCTAGGCAGACAGCTGGGGGCTGATATTAATAGCCCAGGAAGGGTGCCATGAATATTGGCCCCCTCCCAGGCTAGAAACACCAGTCGTCAGCCGCCCCAGAAATGGCGCATCCATAGGATGCGCCAACTCTGGCACTTAGCCTCGCTCTTCCACGCTGCCCTGGTGCGGTGGCAGGGGGTAATAGTGGTGGGGTTCATGTCAGCGCCAGCTGCCATGAAGCCCAGGTTAGTAATGATGGGCGTCTATAAGACACCCCCATTACTAACCTACAAAATGTTAAAAAGAAAAAACACACTACACCCAGAAAAAAATAATTTATTTGAAATAAAACACACAATTTTATTTAATTCTTAGTTTACTAAAAATAATAGTTACCTGTCCACGTTCCTGCGCTGATCTCCCATGCACAGCTGTCACATCTGGAGATGGTGACAGCTGTGCATGGCTGCTGTAAGCTCACGCTGCCGGGAACACGTCCGCTCCCGGCAGCGGGAGCCACTGACTGAGGTCACCGGAGTGCATTCAGGCAGCGCAGCTCCGGAGACCTCCTTTACGGCACTGCTGTACCGTGGGAATTTCTCACGATACAGCAGGGCCGTAAAGGAGCTAACCGGAGCAGCGCTGCCTGAACTCTGGTGAACCCTTACGGCCCCGTCATTCTAGCGGCGGCAGCGGTTCAGAGCGGTCACATTCTATGTGGCTGCTCTGAACTGGAGATCTTCGTGGGACACTCGTGGACTGCTACGGAGGGGTAAGGATAAGGTTGTGGTTTATTATTTTATATTTTATTACAGGAGATCGATGGCTTCGGGGAATTAGGTGTCTAGGTGAGTATAGGTGTAGTTTTTTATTTTTTACTTTATTTTAGGTGGCGATCGGCGGGGACAGGTAATGTATGAACTAATTTCTTTTAGGTAACCACTGGCCACCAATGACATGTATTTAACATTTATTGGGGACACAGTAGGGCAATTTAAATAGCAGGATCAGTCTGATGGGAACTACTGCTCCCATCGAGCTGATCCTGCTGGCAGGAGTGGACGGGGGACAGACATAGGCCAATGGGAGTAGTAGTGTCACATCGGCCTATGTCTGCCTGCACGCACACACTCGTAGACATCGCACAGACACCGCGCAGACACACCCGCACAGACACCGCACACACTCGCAGACATCGCACAGACACCGCGCACACCCGCACAAACATCGCGCGCACACCCCGCACACACACCCCGCACACACACTAATCATGACGGGCTGATGGTCTGGGAGGTGAGGCTGACCTGTGCGGCCGTGGGAAAGTTCATGTGAGTTCATGCAGTCAAGCATGAACTCACATGAACCCTCTGAGGGCACCGCGGCTAATTCAAATGAACAGCTGATCGGCATCAGCTGATACCTCAGCTGTTCATTTGAAATAACCGGCGGGAAAGCGCAGCACAGAACGGGAAAGCCGGCGGTGAAGTCTTTTCACTGCCGGCTTCCCCGCCCGGGTCCTTCACTCCCCGCTCCTTGGAGCTGCGCTCCCCGCCCGGTCTTAACTTACGATCGGGATGGGAGGTGGCGAGGGGAGCGGAGGATCGGGGTGGGAGGCTGTGGGGAAGCAGTATGGGGCTGTGTGATTGTTTAAAAGCCGGCGGCTTTATACCGCCCGCCGGCTTTTAAACAATCAGGAGAATTCTCCCCCGCTGGGATGGCATTCTGATGACAGGCTGGATCGCGCTGCCATCCAACTTGTCATCCTTCACAAACACTGCAGAGCGCAGGCATTATGGGAACTTCCGATTCCGGTATCCGATATTGTAAAAGTATCGGAATAAAGTATCGGAATTCCGATACCGCGAATATCGGCCGATACCCGATATTACAGTATCGGAATGCTCAACACTACTCATGATGCTTTATTTCAGGGTGGGGACAGAGGCTGTGGCAGTGACTGTAGCTTCTGTTCACTGATGATGTCCAGTTTGAGTATCTAATCATGCACGGGAGATTCTTAAGTGAAACGGCATTAAAACAGAAGTAGGTAAAAGAAAAATAAAGTACATAGAGTAGAAAAGGAACGATAGGGAAAATGTCTGAAGAGCTGGCTTCTCACACCATCAAAGTTCACAGATATTTGTAATACCTGTTGTTGCTGGGCACCGCAATTGGTCCTTAGTATGGTCTTTGGAAGAAATAAGTCATGTGCCAGTAATTTGTACTGACCACATATATATTTGTACATGTAAATGAGATCTCCTCTGAGGCATCTTTTTCTGAGCTTAGCAAGCTCAACTTTTTCAACCACTCATCATATGAGAGGCCTTCCATCCCTTGTAATAATCTAGTTGCCTGCCTTTGAACTGACTCTAACTTCTCAATATCCTTTTTAAAATGTTAAGCCCAAAACAGGATCCCATATTCTAGATGTGGCTCACCAGTGATTTATAAAGGGGTAACAGTACATTGGGATCACAGGATTTTTATCTCTCTTTTTATAAATCCTAAAATCATGTTTGCTTTTGCGACTGCTGCTTGACATTGAGTACTACTACTCATCTTACTTGTAATCAGAATACCCACGTCCTTCTCCTGTTCTGTAGCAATACGATTACTCCATCCTAGGTGCATTACTCTACATTTATCTACATTAAACCTCATTTGCCAAGTGAATGCCCATTTAAACATCTTATCCAGATCGTTTTGCAATATTGTAATGTCAAGATCATATTTTAATATCCCATATAGTTTGGTGTCGTCAGCAAAGACTGACACTTTACTCTCAATTCCATCCACAAGATCATTAATAAAGATGTTAAAAAGAATCGGTCCTAGCACAGATCCCTGCGGCACCCCACTGCTGACTACATTCCATTTAGAGAATGTACCATTTATGACGACTCTTTTTTTCCTGTCATTTAGCCAATTCCTTACCCATCTACATATAGTTTCTCCAAGTCCTTGCTTCTGTAGCTTCAGTAAAAGGCTGCTATGTGGTACAGTATCAAATGCCTTTGCGAAGTCCAGATAAATCACATCAGCCACATTACCAACATCCAGATTTGCACTTAACTCCTCATAGAAACCCAACATGTTGGTTAGATATGACCTATCTTTCTTGAATCCATGCTGGTTATCATTTATTATATTATTCTCTTCGGTATATCTCTGCAGGTCATCTCTTATAATGCCCTCAAAAACTTTTCACACTACTGATGTCAGACAGTATTTGCCTGGATCCATCTTCTTACCTTTCTTAAATATCGGTACCACATCGGCTATCCTCCAATCCTGTGGCACCACTCCTGTTACAAGAGAGTCTAAGAATATGACATAAAGCGGTCTGTCAATTTCTGAGCTCAATTCCCTCAGTATCCGTGGATGAATACCATATGGGCCTGGGGATTTGTCAATGTTTAATTTGCTCAGACGCAGGCGTACTTCTTTTTGTGTTAAACTAGCTATATCAGGTGGTTATGGTTAACTTTGTTTTTTGCCTTGTTGAAAGATCCCTGGAACAGATGGTTTGTTGGTGAACATGGATGAAAAGTGCCTCTTTAATATCTCAGCCTTTTCATTGTCCTCTAAAATTATCTTGATATGATCGTCTCTTAAGGGGCCGATACCATCTGTTTTTTTCTTTTTGGAATTGATGTATTTAGAAAAAAATTGGGGATTTCGTTTAATGTCGCTGGCGATTTGTTTCTCTGTAGCTAATTTTGCGAGCTTGATTTCTTTTTTACATTTCTTATTTAGATCTTTATACTCCTGAAATGCTATTTCTGTATTTTTGGCCTTCAAGATTTTGAATGCCCTTTGTTTTTGTCTTATTGAATTTTGTTCTGTCTTATTTATCCATAATGGTTTCTTTTTATTCCTGGACATTTTATTACCGGTATAAATTTTCTACAGGATTCTAGTAGTATTTCCTTAAACATGCCCCATTTATGTTCAGTATCCCCAGCTACCATGACATTTGTGTTCAGCTTTCCTAAAGTTCCAGGTTTCTGCATTTCCCCTTTTGAATGTTTGATTGAAAACTACATTAAAACTTACCATATTATGGTCCCTGAATCCCTAATGCTCCATGAAATGTAGATCTGAAATTGTCCTTAAGGACAAAAATGTCCAGGAAGGATGGGAAATTTTTAAAAATGAGATTCTCAAAGCGCAATCATTAACAATCCCGAAAAGTTGGAAGAATGGGAAGCATTTAAGGAAACCAGGATGGATGAACACAGAACTTAAACATATGCTAAAAAGAAAGAAAGAAATGTTTATCAAATGGAAAGAGGGAGGCATATCTAAAGAAGATTATAATGCAGTCTGCAGATCCTGCAGGGCATGTATCAGGTTAGCTAAAGCTGACAATGAATTAAGGCTTGCAAGACATGTCAAAAGCAATAAAAAAGTATTTTGGGGGTATGTAAAAGAAAAGTCAAAATGCTATAGGATTTTTACAGGATGAAAATGGTGAAATGGTAAGAAAGGATGTTGAGAAGACCGAACTTTTTAATTCCTATTTTGCATCTGTTTTCTCTCAGAAAGAAAATGTAACATCACCTGATCTTCACTGTCCTATTAAAAGAATAGAAGAATCTTAGTTATCTGTAAACAGAGAGATTGTGAGGGAATATTTAGCTAATATAAATGAGCTCAAGTCTTCAGGTCCAGATGAATTACACCCCAGAGTACTGAAGGAGATCGTAGAAGAAATTTTACAACCGCTCTCCATAATCTTTGAAAATTCTTGGAGAACAGGAGAAGTCCCAGAAGACTGGAGAAGAGCAAATGTTGTTCCTATCTTCAAAAAGGGGAAGAAGGTGGACCCAGGGAACTATAGGCTGGTGAGTCTGACTTCTATACCAGGAAAGATCTTTGAACAAATTATTAAACAACATGTATGTAAGTACCTGGATAAGAATGAAGTGATTAACCAGAGTCAGCATGGGTTTGTAACTAACAAGTCATGTCAGACTAACTTAATTTCCTTCTATGACAGAATCACTGACTGAGTGGATCAGGGAAATGCTGTAGATATAGTATATCTTGACTTTAGCAAAGCATTTGACAAAGTATCTCACACCATCCTTATTGAAAAAATGACCAAGTATGGAATGGACAAGGCAACTGTTAGGTGTATTCATAACTGGCTTAGTGATCGGACTCAAAGAGTGGTCGTAAATGGCTTCACATCCAGTTGGATGAATGTCTCAAGTGGGGTACCACAGGGCTCTGTCCTGGGACCTGTATAGTTAAACATCTTTATCAATGATTTAAATGAAGGAATTGAGGGTAAACTTATTAAATTTGCTGATGACACAAAGCTAGGAGGGATAGCTAACACTAGAGAAGAGAGATAGAGGATTCAAAAAGACCTAAATAAACTTGAGCAGTGGACAGTAACTAACAGAATGGTTTTTAACAGGGAAAAATGCAAAGTACTACATCTGGGCAATAAAAATGAAAAAAGCATATATAATATGGGAGGAATAGAGCTAAGCAACAGTACATGTGAAAAAGACTTAGGTATACTAATAGATCATAGACTGAACATGAGTCAACAGTGTGATGCAGCAGCAAAAAAGGCAAATACAATTCTGGGATGTATTAACAGAAGCATACAGTCTAGATCACGTGAAGTCATTATCGGACTTTACTCCTCTTTGGTCAGACCTCATCTGGAATACTGCGTCCAGTTTTGGGCACCACATTTTAAAAAAGACATCGACAAACTGGAGCAAAATCAGAGAAGAGCGACCAGAAAGGTGACCGGTCTGCAAACCATGTCCTATGAGGAACGGTTACAGGATTTGGGAATGTTTAGCTTGCAAAAAGGAAGACTGAGAGGAGACTTAATAGCTGTCTACAAATATCTCAAGGGCTGTCACATTGTAGAAGGATCATCTTTATTCTCATTTGCACACGGAAAGACTAGAAGCAATGGGATGAAACTGAATGGGAGGAGACACAGATTAGATATTAGAAAAAACTTTTTGACAGTTAGGGTGATCAATGAGTGGAACAGGTTGCCACGAGAGGTGGTGAGTTCCCCTTTAATGGACGTCTGCAAACAGAGGCTGGACAGACATATGTCTGAGATGATTTAGTGAATCCTGCTTTGAGCAGGGGGTTGGACCAGATGACCCAGGAGGTCCCCTCCAACTCTACCATTCTATGATTCTATGATTCTGGTCTTTTTGACAGAACCCGATCCAGCAGATTATCTCCTAGTTGGTTCATCTAACAGCTGAGAGAGGTAATTGTCTTGGATAAGAACTTATAGCGGATAAGAATTTATAGCTATTAGCACAACCAGAAGATTCTATGTCCCATTGAATATGTGGATAGTAAAAAACTATTACTATTTTACTATTTGCTGCCATTTTAGTTTTCGCAGCATTTCATCCTCTACCTGTTCAGTTATATTAGGCAGCTTGTAACAAACTCCAATTAACAGCTTTCCATTATTGTTATCCCCATGTACATTGACCCATACCCATACTAACTCTACATTGTCGAATCTCCCCCCAATGTCATAATTGAGCACAAGTTTTAAGTTGGATCTAATGAAAATACACCCACTCCACCTTTTTTTGTCTTTCCTGTCCTTTCTAAATGTAGTGTAACCCTCTACATTTGTCACCTATTCATGGCTTTCATCCTGCCAGGTTTCCGTAATGCCCACCACATTAAATTCGATGACCGACATAATAGTCTCCAGTTCATTCATTTTTTTTTGCAAGACATCTTGCATTTGCCAGCAGAAATTTAATACTATTAGCAGATTTAATATTCCTACTCACCTCCCTACTGGCCTTGCATATCCCAGCCCCCCCCCATTAGATCGTCATTAACCTTTACTCTCTCACTCTGTATGTCTACTCTATCTAGCCCCTCATTAGCACATCTACCCTCCCTCCCCCAGATCATAGTTTAAAAGCTCCTCCATCCATCTGGCCATTTTTTCCCCAAGCACAGCTTCACACTCCCCATTGAGGTGCAGCCTGTCCTTGCCGTACAGTCTGTAGCTGACAGAGAAGTCGGCCCAGTTCTCCATGAACCGAAAACCTTCTTTCCTGTACCAATTTCTAAGCCACTTATTTATCTCTCTTAGCTTCTGCCATCTTTTTAGTTACTCTCGTCACTGGTGGAGTCACTGGCGTTATGATGGAGTAAACTCCCAAAAACCACTTTGATTGCTGCAGATGACCAATTTTTTTCTTTTATTAAAAATAAACTTTGTGTCAAGAGACCTAGCAATTACAAAATATGTAAGGCCTGTGTTAAGGGATGGGGAAGTGGAAGTGCTGATGATGGTGCACGCAGAGGACGAGGATATAGGGAAGGTGCGACTACGCCTGTTTCTGGAGCACAAGAAACATACTCATCCATGACACATAGATTTCTGTCCCACTTTGCAGGAAGGCACAGTATACCACTTCTGAAACCACAGCAGTGCAAACAAGTGGTAGGTTGGATAGCAGATAATGCTTCCAGCAAGCTTGGCAGCACCACCCAGTCCAGCATCATCAGCCTAAAGTCTGGATCACTTAATCCTCACCTCGATCCTCCTTCCTCCCACCATGTTGAGTCACAGGAAACTATTTTTCCCATACTAGAACATTCCGAGGAGCCCTTTACAACATAATTTCTTCATTGTGGCCTATCAACCAGCATGCTCCAAGACAGACAAGAGGACATGCTGTTTAGTGATGCACAAAACTTAGAGCAGCCATGGCCAAAAGAACATGAAGGTGGGGAACAGCAAATTTTGGATAAGGAGGAAGATTATGATGAGACATAATTGCCAATAAGTCTTGTTGTTAAGTCACAAAGTCAGGAGGACCAGGGTGCATTGTTGGAAGACCAGGTGGTAGATGATGAAGTTACTGACCCAACCTGGGAAGCTGGCATGCAGAGCAAGGCCAGCAGCACTGAGAGAGGGAGATCATCAGCACTGAAAAAGACTGAAAGAGGCAGTGGGGTGACCAGAGGGAGAATGCGGGAAACTGTTCCGCAGAGCAGCGACACTCATGAATTTCTCCGTCAAAGAGTTAGGTGTTCCATAGTCTGGGACATTTTTAAAGAGAGTTCTGAGAGTAACAAAATGGCCATTTTCAACCTGTGCCATGCCAATATCAGCAAGGGCCTAACCACTAAAAACCTAACCACCACCAGCATGAGCAGGCACATGTCATCTAAGCACCCGACTCGTTGGGCCAAATGCCTGGGTCCACGATTGGTGCCAGTGGGCGATACCATTGCCTCTTGCCTTGTGTTTGCTGCTTCCCAATCCCCTGTCCATTACACTGGCACAAAAGACTCTCACCCTGCAGCTGTCCTTGCACATTCTGAGGCACTATCATCAGGCACTTTCAAATCCTTGTCCCAGCACAACGTTCAGCTATCCCTATCCCAGGCCTTGAAACAAAACACAAAGTTCCCAGCCACCCATCCACAGGCACAAAAACTAAAGGGGAACGTTTCCAGAATGCTTGCCATGGAAATGCTGACATTTAGGCTGGTAGACATGGAGGATTTCTCATGGCGGCAACCGTCCCTCTGTACTCGGTCCCATTTTTTCTCCCAGAGTGGCATCTTCGCCTTGTACCAGCACGTGTCAAGGAATATCACCCATGCCCTTACCAACGCAGTTACTGGCATTGTCAACTTAACGACAGACACGTGGTTAAGCACTTGTGACCAGCATCTCTACATTTCCCTGACGGCTCACTGGGTGAACATTGTGGGGGCTGGGGCCAAGTCACACCCTGGCACAGCACACGTGCTTCTGACGCTGAGGATTGCTGGCCCTACTTCTATCAGGGTTTCCTCCACCTTTTACACCAGTTCCAAAACACTCTCATCCTACATCTCTGATGTGCTATCTCAGAGCACATCTTCCACATCAGCCGGAAGCTGGATGCTCGGCAGCACTACCTTAACGAAGTGGCAACAGGCTCTGCTGAAGTTAATTTGTCTAGGAAACAAACTGCACACCACAGAAGAGTTACTTAAAAGAATAACAGACCAAACAGATCTGTGGTTTTTACTACTGAACCTTCAACCAGACATGGTCTTATGTGATAATGGGGGTAACCTGGTGGTGGCTGTAAAGCTTGGGAAGCTCATGCTTGGCACGTGTGCTCAACTTGATATTTCAGCATCTACTGAAAACTTACCCAGATTTGCCAGAGCTTCTGGTCAAGGTATGTCGCGTCAGCAACCTTTTACGCAAGTCAGCAACAGCTGCCACCGCTCTGCCAGTGCTGCAGCAGCGCACGCAAGTGCAAGCTAAACGACTGGTGTGCAACGTAACCACGCACTGGAACTCCTCAGTGCACATGCTGGCAAGGCTTTGTTAGCAGCAGAGGCTAGTTATGGAATACCAGCTACAAAACGCTCGTCGGTATTCTGTTCAGCCTCCGCACATAACAACTGAAGAGTTGGTATGGATGTGTGATACTTGTGTGGCTCTCCAAAACTTCAAGGACTGAGTCAAGATGATGGTGAGCGGCGATAACGCCATCATTAGCGCAACAATCCCGCTTCTGTGACTATTTAAAAAGTCACTTATGACAATTAAACATGAAGCTTTGCATGCGGATCAGGTGGAGACAGACAAAGACACGAGACAGGGAGAAAATACAAAGCCCAGTCTCATCTCATCTGCTCATCACGGATAGGTTAACAATGAGGAGACTGAGGAGGAGGAAAAGGAGCTGGTGGCGCAAAAGAGGATAGTACCTACACAAGCTTCGGCCCATCTCCCTGACGTGAATAGCCTGAGGAAGTGAATGTAAAGGAAGAGAGGGAGGAGGAGATGGAGAGTCAAGATCATGGTAGAGACAGGGAAATGTTGGCTGCAGAGATCTTAGCATAGATGAACGACTTTATGTACCGCTGAATAACCAAAAGCTAGCGGCAGGGGGCAAGCTTCATTGCCCAAACAAGGAGGGGAGGTGAGGGAGACACCCATCAGGTAAAGCAGAGGTAGAGTACACTGTCAAAGGGCTCTGCCAATTTGTTAACACCCTCCCAGCATCCATGCCCTCATGACCAGTGTGAGGATCTGGCCCTGTTCTAAAGACTATCAGACTTTTTCCATCATGGAGCACCGGTGCCATCGATTTTATTGTTGTGTTTTATTAGTGATTTCTTGCTGAGTTTTATTGTTTTGCTTGCTTGTCAGTATGTGCACTAATTTCACTTATAAAGTTTCCAACATTCCAGTAATCTCATTAGTATATCAGGAGCCTCTAACCATTGTTCAAAAAGCGACTAGGCTCATTGTGTGAGTATTGAAAGTAGATCAGGCGGAGCCGTTACCACAGAAAGTCTCACATGCAGACCCAGGTGATGGGTTCGACCTGAGAAAAATACCTCCACTAATGCACATTAGTAGTGCTGCCCATTCAGAGCGCTGATCCCAGTGAAGGAGAAAAGAAGCCACATGTTTAGTCAGGAGTTGTTGGAATGAGGTAGGATCTAGTGATGAGCGAGCACTAAAATGCTCAGGTGCTCATTGCTCGGGTCGAGCAAATCGTAATGCTCTGGTGCTCGACCCGAGTAACGAGCCCTATGTAAGTCAATGGGAAACTCGAGCATTTTTCCGGCGGCTTCCCCCGGAGTTCTGGAGGGGCCAAAAAATTTGTCAAATTGATGGAAACAGAGCTCAAATGACATGGGACCCACATGGGGAAGACCCCTGGAATCATCTCTGACACCCAGGTCACTGCTGTGAACAATGTTGTCAGAGTACAAGGCTATATGCCCATGATGCAGAAATGCTCCAGATTTTTTCCTGAGCGTTTCTGCATCTCCCTGGCAGAAAAAACGCATGCGGATTTTACATGCGTTTTTCCTGCCAGGGACAAGCGGAAGTGAAGCGTTCTTCACGTGCATTTCCGCAAGCGGGTTGTAAAGCGCTTTTCAAGCGATTTTAGCATCACTTGGAAAGTGCTTGACAACTTGGTCACACTATATAAATCCATGCAAACGGCTTGGATTTATATAGTGTGACCGTAAAGAATGATTAAAAAAATAAATAAATATATACTTACCTTCTGATGGCCCCTGGAGTCTTTATCCGATGTGTCCTGGCTTGCTGGCAGCTCGCGGTACACTTTTCAGACCATCGAGAGTTGCCGGCAAGCTGAGCCGCATCACTACATCAGACATTTGTTGGGAATCTCTCTCAAGTAAAACTAACAGGTCAAGCAAATTCATATCCTCTCTTGCTGACAACTTTATCTTCCAAAAGGTAGGGGAGAAAACAAGGGGATCTGCTACTTTGGATCTAATCCTTATAAACAGGGAGGAAATGGTTGAGGAGGTAAAGGTGGCTGGGACCCTAGGAGGCAGCGATCATGCTATTATAGAATTTTGGATAACTAGAGGAGGAAGACATGTGAAGACTCAAACTTCAAGGCTAGATTTTAGAAAGGCAGATTTTAAGAGACTCAGAAAGAGAATAGGAGGGATCCAATGGCTGGATGTCCTTAAGGACAAAAATGTCCAAGAAGGATGGGAAATTTTTAAAAATGAGATTCTCAAAGCACAATTGTTAACAATCCCGAAAAGTAGGAAGAATGGGAAGCATTTAAGGAAACCAGGATGGATGAACACAGAACTTAAACACATGCTAAAAAGAAAGAAAGAAATGTTTATTAAATGGAAAGAGGGAGGCATATCTAAAGAATATTATAATGCAGTCTGCAGATCCTGCAGGGCACGTATCAGGTTAGCTAAAGCTGACAATGAATTAAGGCTTGCAAGAGATGTCAAAAGCAATAAAAAAGGATTTTGGGGGTATGTCAAAAGTAAAAGAAAAGTCAAAGATGCTATAGGATTTTTACAGGATGAAAATGGAGAAATGGTAAGAGAGGATGTTGAGAAGGCCGAACTTTTTAATTCCTATTTTGCATCTGTTTTCTCTCAGAAAGAAAATGTAACATCAACTGATCTTCACTGTCCTTTTAAAGGAATAGAGGAATCCAAGTTATCTGTAAACAGAAAGATTGTGAGGGAATATTTAGCTAACATGAATGAGTTCAAGTCTCCAGGTCCAGATGAATTACACCCCAGAGTACTGAAGGAGATCGTAGAAGAAATTTTAGAACCACTCTCCATAATCTTTGAAAATTCTTGGAGAACAGGAGAAGTCCCAGAAGACTGGAGAAGAGCAAATGTTGTTCCTATCTTCAAAAAGGGGAAGAAGGTGGACCCAGGGAACTATAGGCCGGTGAGTCTGACTTCTATACCAGGAAAGATCTTTGAACAAATTATTAAACAACATGTATGTAAGTACATGGATAAGAATGAAGTGATTAACCAGAGTCAGCATGGGTTTGTAACTAACAACTCATGTCAGACTAACTTAATTTCCTTCTATGACAGAATCACTGACTGGGTGGATCAGGGAAATGCTGTAGATATAGTATATCTTGACTTCAGCAAAGCATTTGACAAAGTATCTCACACCATCCTTATTGAAAAAATGACCAAGTATGCAATGGACCAGGCAACTGTTAGGTGGATTCATAACTGGCTTAGTGATTGGACTCAAAGGGTGGTTGTAAATGGCTTCACATCCAGCTGGATGAATGTCTCAAGTGGGGTACCACAGGGCTCCGTCCTGGGACCTGTATTGTTCAACATCTTCATCAATGATTTAGATGAAGGAATTGAGGGTAAACTGATTAAATTTGCTGATGACACAAAGCTAGGAGGGATAGCTAATACTAGAGAAGAGAGAGAGAGGATTCAAAAAGACCTAAATAAACTGGAGCAGTGGGCAGCAACCAACAGAATGGTTTTTAACAGGGAAAAATGCAGAGTACTACATCTGGGCAATAAAAATGAAAAAAGCATATACAGAATGGGAGGAATAGAGCTAAGCAACAGTACATGTGAAAAAGACTTAGGTATACTAATAGATCATAGACTGAACATGAGTCAACAGTGTGATGCAGCAGCAAAAAAGGCAAATACAATTCTGGGATGTATTAACAGAAGCATACAGTCTAGATCACGTGAAGTCATTATCGGACTTTACTCCTCTTTGGTCAGACCTCATCTGGAATACTGCGTCCAGTTTTGGGCACCACATTTTAAAAAATACATAGACAAACTTGAGCAAGTTCAGAGAAGAGCGACCAGAATGGTTACTGGTCTGGAAACCATGTCCTATGAGGAACGGTTGCAGGATTTGGGATTGTTTAGCTTGCAAAAAAGAAGACTGAGAGGAGACTTAATAGCTGTCTACAAATATGTCAAGGGCTGTCACATTGTAGAAGGATCATCTTTATTCTCATTTGCACAAGGAAAGACTAGAAGCAATAGGATGAAACTAAATGGGAGGAGACACAGATTAGATATTAGAAAAAACTTTTTGACAGTTAGGGTGATTAATGAGTGGAACAGGCTGCCACGAGAGGTGGTGAGTTCCCCTTCAATGGACGTCTTCAAACTGAGGCTGGACAGACATCTGTCTGAGATGATCTAGTGAATCCTGCTTTGAGCAGGGGGTTGGACCAGATGACCCAGGAGGTCCCTTCCAACTCTACCATTCTATGATTCTATGATTATATGACTAAGGACGCCGGGGGCCCTCAGAAGGTAAGTATAATCTTTATTTTTTATTTTATTCTATTTTTACAGGTACTATGGTACCCGGGTCCATAGCCTCCCCTTCTCCAAACCCGGGTACCATCCGCACATTGAAACACATGGATTCCGCATGTACAGATGCAGTGATGTGGATTCCATGTGTTCCAATGAAAGTCAATGGCGGCAAAAACGCTGCGTTTACGCAAGATAATTGGTAGTGCTGCGGATTTTTCTGCAATGATAATCCGCAGCGGATTATCATTGGGGAACATGGCAGACCTTCTACCAAGCGTTTTTTAAGCATTTCTGCAGCGGAATTGCCGCTGCGGAAACACTTAAAAAATGCATAGTGGGCACACAGCCATACGCCACTTTTACAGACTGACAATAAAACATACAAAAATGAAGCCAAAATGGATTTTCATGAAAAAAAAGTTAAGGAGCATTCTTTCCAGGGTAATGACTTGTATATAAGGGAAAATAAGGGAAAATAAGGGGAAAAAAAATGCTTCTCCACACCTTGGGCTATGTTCACAAGTAGCGTTTTTGATGCATTTTTGCACTTTAGCATTGCTTTCATTGGTGAAAAATACATTCACCGGTAAATGTAATTTTAACATTTTACGTCGTTATCTGGCCATGTGGTGTGTCAGACATGATCAGACACAACCTGTTTCATTTATGAAGGAGGAACTCTGAAAGTCACAAAGCCTATTTTTACAAGGCCATCAGGCGGACCTTACTATTGTTAGAGGACCAGCAGTCGTCCCTCACTATTGTTAAAGGGCCATCAGTCAGCTATGCTTTGTTGTTCCCATGATTAAGGAGTGGGTCTCAGAAAAAAAATGTTTCCATAAGGGAGTGTGTCTCCAATACTGTTATTGCATATACAGTGACTGCAAGGGCTGCCAAAAATTTGGACGCACTCCAATACCTATTTGAAGAGATGAAGAGGAGGGCCTCATTAAAAAAATGTTCCTATTATTAAGTAGTGGGTCTCCTATACTGTTAATGCCCATGCACTAAGTGCATGGACTGAAAAACATTTACACCTGGAGGGTATACATGAACATACTGTAAACACGAACATACTGTATAGCATACAGAATGTTAGAGGTAGGCCTCTAGAAATATTTCCTATGGGCATCATAAACACCCTTAAAAAAATTATGTGGGTGTTGCATGATGGTCACACTGTTGATATGGTGGTAAATGATGAGGAGAACTAGAAGGAGGAGAGTGACATAAAATAGACAAAATCAGGAAGACCCTTCTGGTACTTCAACATTTTATTAGACCTCACCACCAAAAGAAAGAGGGATAGAAAGTTCTCCTTTTAGCATGGGTCTAGAAGTGTGAACAACCAGTAATTAGGGTTGGCCAAAATGCATACAGTGCGAAGGTCACAGGAAAGGCAGCAGAACATAAAGTCAGCAATGTGTGCCAGACTGCCAACAGCCAAGACTTCCCTGTCCTGACCAAGAGAACGACTGTCCATGCTCTCCTCCTCATCATCCTCCTCCTGGTCCTTCTCCTCGTGTTCCCTCTCCTCAGGCCATCCACGCTGAACAGACAGTATGACTCTTGTGTGGGTAGTACCGTCTGTATCGTGGGAAACCAGCTCCTGTACCTCCTCCTCTTCCTCTTCCTCATTACCACCCAATACACGTTGAGATGACATGAGGCTTAACTGTGTAGCATCACCCTGTATAGTTCCTTGTTTCATTTCTTCATGCTCTGCCTGCAATACCTCCTCTTCAATTGTGAGCAGCGAGCATTTCAGTAGACATAGAAGAGAGATTGTGGTGCTAATTATGTCATCAACGCTCACCATCTTGGTGGAGTTCTCAAAGTTTTGGAGGCAGCGGCAGGGACACAGTAATGAGGCAACACACAGGCTTAAAGTCCAAACTTCAGTGTTTTATTCACACTTTAAAGAGCAGGTGGCAGAAAGGAAAAAAAAACAACATAAATGTAATCCAACTTGGAGAATCTTAACTAAGCGGCCGCCTGGTCACCACTAGCTATTTGGTTAGTTGCAGGCCACAGCCGACCACCAGGTGCCATATCCAGGGTTGCTTGAGTCTTGTCACAGACTGTATCCAAACAACAATCCAAATTCAGGCTCACTCCAGCCTAGCTCCTCACACCCTGAGATTTCCCACTAACTGGCTTATGCAGGCTTGATTGCTGCAGCTGTGTACGTCAGGTGTTGCGCTGAAAACTCGGAGAATTGGGTAAAATCCAGGCCACATTTTATCTTGCTGGGAGAAATATACAGTACAGACCAAAAGTTTGGACACACCTTCTGATTTTTCTGTATTTTCATGACTATGAAAATTGTACATTCATACTGAAGGCATCAAAACTATGAATTAACACATGTGGAATATATAATTAACAAAAATGTAACAAATTTAACTTAACAAAAAAGTGTGAAACAACTGAAAATATGTCTTATATTCTAGGTTATTCAAAGTAGCCACCTTTTACTTTTATGACTGCTTTGCACACTCTTGGCATTCTCTTGATGAGCTTCAAGAGGTAGTCACCGGAAATGGTTTTCACTTCATAGGCGTGCCCTGTCAGGTTTAATAAGTGGGATTTCTTGCCTTATAAATGGGGTTGGGACCATCAGTTGTGTTGTGCAGAAGTCGGGTGGATACACAGCTAATAGTCCTACTGTAAAGACTGTTAGAATTTGTATTATGGCAAGAAAAAAAGCAGCTAAGTAAAGAAAAACAAATGGCCATCAGTACTTTAAGAAATGAAGGTCAGTCAGTGCGAAAAATTAGGAAAACTTTGAAAGTGTCCCCAAGTGCAGTTGCAAAAACCATCAAGCGCTACAAAGAAACTGGCTCACATGAGGACCGCCCCAGGAAAGGAAGACCGAGAGTCACCACTGCTTCTGAGGATAAGTTTATCCGAGTCACCATCCACAGAAATCGCAGGTTAACAGCAGCTCAGATTAGAGACCAGGCCAATGCCACAGAGAGTTCTAGCAGCAGACACATCTCTTCAACAACTGTTAAGAGGAGATTTTGTGCAGCAGGCCTTCATGGTAAAATAGCTGCTAGGAAACCACTGCTAAGGACAGGCAACAAGCAGAAGAGACTTGTTTGGGCTAAAGAACACAAGGAATGGACATTAGACCAGTGGAAATTTGTGCTTTGGTCTGATGAGTCCAAATTTGAGATCTTTAGTTCCAACCACCGTGTCTTTGTGCGATGCAGAAAAGGTGAACGGATGGATTCTACATGCCTGGTTCCCACCGTGAAGCATGGAGGAGGAAGTGTGATCGTATGGGGGTGCTTTGCTGGTGACACTGTTAGGGATTTATTCAAAATTGAAGGCATACTGAACCAGCATGGCTACCACAGCATCTTGCAGCGGCATGCTATTCCATCCGGTTTTCGCTTAGTTGGACCATCTTTTATTTTTCAACAGGACAATGACCCCAAACACACCTCCAGGCTGTATAAGGGCTATTTGACCAAGAGGGAGAGTGATGGGGTGCTACGCCAGATGACCTGGCCTCGACAGTCACCAGACCTGAACCCATTCGAGATGGTTTGGGGTGAGCTGGACCGCAGAGTGAAGGCAAAAGGGCCAACAAGTGCTAAGCATCTCTGGGAACTCCTTCAAGATTGTTGGAAGACCATTTACGGTGACTAGCTCTTTAAGCTCATCAAGAGAATGCCAAGAGTGTGCAAAGCAGTCATCAAAGCAAAAGGTGGCTACTTTGAAGAACCTAGAATATAAGACATATTTTCAGTTGTTTCACACTTTTTTGTTAAGTATATAATTCCACATGTGTTAATTCATAGTTTTGATGCCTTCAGTGTGAATGTACAATTTTCATAGTCATGAAAATACAGAAAAATCTTTAAATGAGAAGGTGTGTCTAAACTTTTGGTCTGTACTATACCTTCCATCCAGTACTACACCATTCACTGCACCACAGTGGCTATAATCTGATGCCTCAGGCAGTCTTTCCTGTCATGTGCAAGAGGGAGTGGGTAGCAAAACAAGTGTCTCATAAGTGGAAAAAAGCATATTTCTCTGATAATATATTTACCAAAGGTTCTTATATTTACCTCTACTACTGATTTATGTTAAGTATGCTGAAACAAGGTGCAGTGGTTTACATTTGCAGATGACTCACAAAGTGTTCCCAAAAATGTCTTAGAGCTGAAATTTTTCACAGCATGTAGAGTCTCTCAGATCTAATTCTAATTCTTGTATAGCCCAAACAATACAAAGACCACTCCCCTATAAAGCTCACTGAATTTTTCTCTATATCACCTTGGTCCCTGTTAGAACATCAGCTTACCTTTACAAGGTCAAGGCTGATGCTTACCACTCAAGACTTGCAGCTATTCTATTGTCCAGAAACACTTGACCAAGCATGGAGGCACTAACTCACCAGACCACCCTAACACAGATCAAGGAAAATGTTGATTGACATTCCACTCATTATATAATTATGGTAAATAGAATGTCAACAAGGAACAGTAGCTGTGATTACAATAGAAGCAGACATGTTTTGTGTTGCTGCTCTACCTGGAGGGCTAGAATAAAGTGTGATGATGAGTTGATAAATATCACTTTCTGGTTTTCTGTAAATTTACGAATTTCCACAAGGTAAAGGGATTAATACTCACTATGCTACCATGGCAATAAAGACATAAATAAGGATATCTCTGATAACAGGTTCCATTTAAAGATAGTTGAGCATATTAGGTAAATTAATAGGCTTTTCCTATTTTAGAGCTGAGGGAATATAAATACTGAGGGATTTCCCATAACTTTCAGATCAAGGGTGATTCTATCTGCCCATGTCCCATCTATATTGTGAAAGAAGAATCTGCAGTCATAGTTTCCCCTGCACAGTAGAGTTCCCAGAAATATATGGAGGGTATAACTCCTTAAAAGAGGACCTATCACCTCCTGGAAAAGTAAACCATATATTTCTATAAAATTCAACAGATAGAAATGCCTATAACAGGGAAAAACTAATACTTAAATAAATACATTGAATGCTGGAAATACAGTAAGTAGTGAAAATGTAACCACATGGAACAAATTGCTAAGCTATTTCCATATGGTTTATATATTTTAGTATGTTTTCTGTATAAAAGCAAAAGACTTTCCCTTTATTGTGTAGTGAACTTTCATATTTTCCAGATTCTTTGTTTTCCTCACTGCTTCTCTTGCCTAAGGGTACAGCGCCTGCTCAGCTTAAAAAGCAGGTTGTTCTCGTCTTGTCCTATTTGTCCCCAGAGAAAATTAGCAAAGGCGGGCTATATTAACAGTTTATCTGTAAACCATCAACCAGCTTTTAAACAAATCCTTCCAAAAACAGTTCTAAGAGACAATCACCCCAGATATATTTTCCTGTCTGTAGGCATAAATGGTAATATGCAGTGAATGCTGATGTGAATGCACTATGCCACAGGATTCCCTTAAGCAATCATTTAAGAACTTTGAGGGAGAAAATAAATGTGTTTATTTTCGCAAAACCTTTTATGAAAAGAGCCTGTTTTTATCACAAACAAAACTGTTTACAGCATTTTTATTCTATACATTTTGTACAAAATCTAAGAACTTTCTAAAAGATGGAATATACCAGATAATATGATATATTCCTGTATAACTCTTAGGATCAAGATTTAGGCAAGCATGGGCCTGACTAGGACTGAAATCTGTCCCAGGAGAAAAAGTTATCTAGACCGGAACTTTAAATATCAACAGATACTTTGTAATTTAAAATGTAATAGGGCAGGTAATGTAAAGAATACAGTGTCAATCTTTCATCACCATTAAACAGTTCACCACATCTAATCCTGCTAGAGAAAAATGTACACAGGCTCAGTACATCTTAAATTTGTCAAATTCCAGTTTGTTTAATTACATAAATCAGGGGCATATCACTTACACTTAGTTGTAAGTACAATAAACATAAGCCCAAATTGCTGCTATGGGACTTTTAAGTACAATGAATGGGAAAGGTTTGAGGCTTCCAAAGTCTTTCTTAGCATTGGTACATCAAACATAATCATGATTTCCTCAAATTGGGTAATGCAAGGATGGATAGAAAAGGATGAATCTGGGTCAAATTTTAGGAATTTCACTGAACACAACATGCAAATTGCCTCTTCAGAGAAAAATACAACTTGAACTTTATAGCGCCACCTATTGGAAGCAGAAACGCAATTTGCAGACACGGTGTTTTGGGCTGTTGGCCCTCGTCTGTGCAAAGTATGAGAACTGATTTGGCTAGATGAGAGGCTCTGGACTGAGATCTAAAAGGTAGCGTTCCTCCTTGTGGAGAGTGACATACCAGATCTGGCATGTCAAGGTAAGGAGGCTTATTGGCCATGCAATGCTCCTCTGGGAAATTTAATATGCAAATTGCCTCATCAGAGAAAAAGAGGACTTGAACTCTAGAGCACCACCTATTGGAAGCAGCAATCCTACAAGTCACAATAAACCCTTTAACGAGTCATGCAATATGACAGGGTAAAAGCCAAATCAGAATCTCAATTTGCAGACACAGTGTTTCGGGCTGTTGGCCCTCGTCAGTGCAGAGTATGAGAACTAGTGATGAGCGAGCACTAAAATGCTCAGGTACTCATTGTTCGAGTCGAGCAAATTGGAATGCTCGAGTGCTCGGTCCGAGTAAGAAGCCCAATGTAAGTCGATGGGAAACTCGAGCATATTTCTGGCAGCTTCCCCCGGCTATCTGCAGAGGGCCTACAAATTGCCCAAATCGATAAGAACAGTGCTCAAATGGCATGGTTACAGCATGGGAAAGACCCCTGGAAGCATTTCTGACTCCCATGTCACTGTTGTCAACAATGTTGTTAGAGGTATTACGCCACTTTTACGGACTTTTACGGACAATGAAACATACAAAAACAAAACCAAAATGGATTTTCCTGGGAAATATGTTAAGGAACTTCCTTTCCAGGGTAATGACTTTTATATAAGGCAAAATAAATAACTAAAAACAAAAATGCTCCTCCATACCTTGGGCTATGTTCACACGTAACGTTTTTGATGCGTTTTTGTACTTTTGCAATGCTTTCAACCAAGACAAATTCACCGGGAAATGTCATTTTAACATTTTATAACCTTATCTGGTCATGTGGTGTGTGACATGGAAACAACATGAGGAAGACCCCTGGAAGCATCACTGACTCCCAGGGCACTGCCTAAAACTGTGGTCATCTCATCAGACGTGATCCTATATTACTGCGGTAATCATAGACATTATTCGCAACGTGACAAATCTTAAACTCCATTTAAAATGGGCAAAGGGTGTGTCAAGGGATGGGGAAGTGGACGTTATGGTGATGGTGGTAGTGCACGCAGAGGCCATGGGCAAGATGAAACTGTGCCTGCTGAGGAAGCGCAACAAACACCCACATCATGTCGAACTACATTCCTGTTCCAATTTTTAGGGGGCCACGGAACACCACTACTAAAGCCAGAGCAGTGTGAAAAGGTTGGTTGGATAGCAGATAAAGTTTCCAGTCAGTTTGCCACCACCACCACCCTGTGTTCCACATGGTCCAGTCTCAGTAGATGAGAGTCTGAATCACATTATTATTAATACTTTATCACCATTTATTCCATGGTGAAAAAAGGCGTATACATCGCAAAAACAATTACAATAATCTTGATCAAAAATGTGACAGTGACTGGTACAGGAGAGGAGAGGACCCTGCCCGCGAAGGCTCACAGTCTACAAGGCATGGGTGAGGAATGAGGATACAGTAGATGAGGATAGAGTTGATCTTGCAGAGTATGGTAGAGCCAGGGTTACTGCAGGTTGTACCCATGTCGCAAAAGGTGGGTCTTCAGCTTCCTTTTAAAGGTTTCAACAGTAGACGGGAGTTAGAAATGGTGGGGTAGAGAGTTCCAGAGAAGGTGGGATGCACGGGAGAAATCTTGTATGCAATTGTGGGAAGAGGAGATAAGAGGGGAGAAGAGAAGGAGATCTTGTGAGGATCGGAGGTTGCGTTCAGGTAAGTACTGGGAGAATAGGTCACAGATGTATGGAGGAGACAGGTTGTGGATATCTTTGCATGCCAAGGTTAGGGTTTTGATCTGGAGCCAGTGAAGGGATTGACAGAGAGGAGAGGCCAGAGAGTAGCGAGGTGACAGGTGGATTAGTAGGTCAACAGAGTTCATAGTAGATTGGAGGAATGCGAGAGTGTTAGAAGGGAGGCCATAGAGCAGGAGGTTGCAGTCGTCGAAAAGAAAGATGATGAGTGCATGCACTAGTGATTTTGTAGATTCGTGGTTGAGGAATGTGCGGATCAGGGAGATTTTTTTTTTACTTTGAGTCGGCATCTTCCTCACCCTAATCCTCCTTCCTTCCACCATTCCGAGTGCCCTGAGACAACTGATCCCAAACTTGGACACTCCGAAGAGCTTTTTTGTTCATCTCTCCATTTATAGATTCTGGCCTCTCGCTCAGTCCACTTGGAAGTGGAAAGAGCTTGGATTTGTGGTTTGAAAGAGAGATTAGAGTCCAGGGCTACTCCAAGAGCTGTTCACTTTTCCATCGATAAATTAAGGTCTCTCGACCAGCCAGCTTCGAGCAGGGCAGCAGAAAATCACATGTAGCGATTTGAGCAGCCATGGTCACCAGAAGGTGACGGTGGGAAACTGCAAATGCTGTCGCAAGAAGTGGATAATGATGAGACAATGGACAGAAAGTAAGGAAGAGGACCAGGGTGTGGAAGTGGAAAACGAAGCGGTGTATGATGAAGTCACAAACCCAACCTGGCAAGGGGACATGTAGAGCGAGGACAGCAGCACACAGAAGTAGGGAGGCGTAGCACCACAACAGGCATGAACAAGCAGTGTGGTGGCCACAGATACAATGTGGGAAACTGTTCCCCGGAACTCCAACACAACGCAAGTTGCAAGTACAACTATTATGTCATCCCAAGTCTGGTTCTTTTTTAAAGACTGTTTAGATAACCCCAAAAGAGCCATTTGAACATCTGCCAGGCCAGCATCAGCAAGAGCACCAAAACTACCAGCCTGACCAACACTAGCATGCTCATACACATGACAGCAAAGCAGCTGACTAGCTGTGCTCAACACAAAGGTCCAGAAACTGTGTTTGCGGGTGACATCACTGCCTCTTCCGCTTTTGTGCGTGCACACCAATCCCCTATCAATGGCGTATGCGAAGATGCCTCCCGCTCTGCACCTGTCATTGCAGACTTGCAACCATCACCGTCCACGTCCTTGTCCCTTTGTAGCGTTCAGTTGTCCCCACCACAGTCCTTGGAATACAAGCACAAGTATGCAGCCACCCATGCACAGGCCGCAATACTAAACTGCCACATTTCTGGACTGCTTGCTCTTGAAATGTTGCCTTTTAGGCTTGTGGAGGCCGAAGCTTTTCACAACCTTATGCAGGCAGCGGCAGGGTGTCCATACTTGGTCCTCAGCCACCACTATTTCTCCCAGTATCATCTCCGCCTTCCACAAGCGCGGGTCCCAGAACATTACCGTTGCCCTCCCCAGGGCACTTACTGGAAAGGACCGCCTAACCACAAGCAGGTGGACAAGTGAATGTGGCCAGGGATGGTACGGAGCCAGTCCACAGTAAAAAAAGAGCTATAGAGTATCCAGGAACCTTCCTACACACTTTTCTTAACCAGTGCTGCTTCTCAGCAGGGTTGGACGGGCCCACCAGAGAACCTGAGAATCCTCTGGTGGGCCCTGACTTCTCCATAAGGAGAGTTCATAGCGCTAACCTTTCAGGTCGTAATGATGATGAGGCCATCCATCTCCTTAGTTTTCAGTTACTTGGAATGCAGGTGCAAGTATGCAGCCAACCACCCACAGGCCACAATACTATACTGCCACATTTTTGGACAGCTGCTTGCACTTGAAATGTTGCCTATTAGGCTCTTGGAGGCGGGAACTTTCCACAACCTCATGGCGGCGGCCGGGTGTCCATACTCGGTCCCCAGCCGCCACTATTTCTCCTGGTATTGTTTCCGCCTTCCACAAGCACGAGTCCCAGAACATTATCTGTGCCCTTCGCAGTGCACTTAAGTGGGAAGGACCGCCTAACCACAAATACATGGACAAGTGAACGTGGCCAGGGACGTTACATCTCACTGACGCATTCCACTGGGTTAATATAGTGGAAACCGTGACCCAGTGGGACGCTGGGACAGAACACGTCCTCCCGATGCAGAGGATTGCAGGCCCTGGGTCAATCAGGTTACACCTACATTCTACAGCTCCTACACCACCTCCTCCTCTTCAGCCTCCATCTCCATCAGTTGATTCATTTTTTCAGAACATATTCCAGATTATTTACTTAAACTTCGTGTGTGCCAAAAATAATAAGCAGGACCGTATGCTGAGGCAACAAACGCACACCATTGCAGAGTTGTTGAAAGCTGTATCATAAAACCTGGTGTCGGCTCTGAAGCTAGGCAAGCTTGCACATGTACTATACCTGGCCCATGTGCTCAACTTAGTGGTTCTGCAGTTTCTCAAAATCTACATGAATCTGCCAGAGCTGCTTGTGAAAGTACGCCACGTGTGTGCCCATTTCATAGAGTCAGCTACAGCTTCCACTGCTAAGGCAGGGCTTCAGCAGTGTTTGCAGTTTCCAGCTCACCGACTGGTGTGCGATGTGACTACGCGTTGGAAATCAACGTTGCAGATGTTTGGAATGATTTTGAGCAGCAGAAAGCGGTCGTTGAGTACCAGCTTCAACACGTCCATCGGCATTTAGGTCAGCCTCCGCACATAAGAGTTGATGAGTGGGCATGGATGTTTGGCATCTGTGCCCTCCTCCAAAACTTTGAGGACTCCACCAAGATGGTGAGCGGTGATGACGCCATAATTAGCATCACCATCCCGCTTCTCTGTCTACTGAAATGCTCGCTGATCACAAATAAAGAGGAGACATTGCAGGCGGAGCAAGGAACTATATAGGGTGATGCTACCTAGCCCAGCCTCATCTCATCTCAATGCGGATTGAGTGATAATGAGGAAGAGGAGGAAGAGAACATAGACAGTCATACTCTTGGTGAGAACATGGAAGTCTTGGCTGTTGGCAGTCTGGCACACAAACCCGACTTTTTGTTCCCCTGCCATTACCGTGATTTGTACGCATTTTGGGCATTACAGAAAACTTGCACAGCACGAGAGAATTCTTGGAAACGAAGGTGTGAGCTTCTGATTAAGGAGGATGTCTGTCTTTGATCAGTTGCAGAATGGAGGGCACAGGAGGGGTGATAAACAGAAATGAGGGAAGAGATATAGGCCGATGCAGAACTGTGGACAGCTTGGTGGGTGAGAGAGATGAGTTTGTATTGTATTCTGTAGTGATTGTTTAACCTAAGCCGTGCAATGACTGGCACAGGGTAGAGGCGTCGGTGAAGCGGCTTGATTGAAATACGACCCTGGCTGCTGCATTCAGAAGGGATTGGAGAGGAGACAGTTTGTTTAGAGAGAGACCGATTAGAATAGGGTTGCACTAGTGAATAAGAGCAACAGTAAGAGTTTTTGTAGTATCAAAGGGGAGAAAATATCGACTTCTGGAGAAGTTTTTAAGGTGCAGTTGATAAGAGAGAGAGAGTGATTTTCAAAGTTGAATAAAGGAAAGTTGTGTGTAAAATATGACTCCAAGATACCAGGCGTGCCGAGTGAAAGTTATGGTGGCAGCACCTAAAGGAAATTACTAACTCAGGTTTAGGTAGGTTAGTAGAGGGAGGAAACCAAAGGAGTTCATTTTTGTAGATATTAAGTTCAGGCTCTTGTTGAAGAATTCTAACAAAAATTTTTTTTTCCATCTGACAATGCTGGCAGCAGAGGACACAGTCAGACAGTTCATTGGACAACCAAGGAGTACAAGCGAGGAAGACACAAACCAGATGCGGCAGAGGTAGGAGAATGCTGTCAAAGGTCTGGGACAGTTTTCTCAGACCCTCCCAGCGCCCAGGCTCTGATATACTCTGACAAGGAGGGAAAAGTTTTGGAAGATGCAAGCTGGACAAGTGGCATGAACTGTCTTTCCATGCCTTGGAGGTCCTGGCCGCTAGTGTTTTGTCTGAGATAGTTTTTAGTGCCGCCGGGGGCATTATAACTGATAAAACTGATACGCGCATCCGCCTGTCAACTGAAAATGCTGAAGGCTGACTCTTATAAAAATGAACAAGGGCTGAATTGAGCCAGACTTCTCAAACCACCAGATGATAGCATCAAACATAAACTCAAATCCAGTGATTATTTTTTGGGGGGTTTATTACCATGCACCCCTTCACCCTCTCACACCCAGACATGGGTATACCCATCAGGAATTGTTCTATTTTATTTCACCCTCCTCCTTCTCCTCATCCTCCACCAACTTATCACCAGGGAGACCATGATGCAACACCCACATAATTTTTTTAAGGGTGTTTCTGATTAGAGATGAGCAAATATTTCAATATTCTTTTCGGATTACAATCGCCATTTTTGCAATATTTGCCAATGTAATTATAATAATATTTGGCGAACATTGCCAAACGCCATTGGATTCAATGGGTGCCAAAACCAAACATATAAACAACACCTTCAAACGGGACCAAAAGCTGCCAAAACACAACAATTTAGGGACAGTCAGCAGGAAAGTGCCATCGATTGACCCAGAGTACAAGTAGTATAATTATTATTATTTACTATTATAGCACCATTTATTCCATTGCGCTTTACATGTGAAAAGAAGTCACCGACTGGTACAAGAGCAGAGAGGACCCTGCCTGTGAAGGATGGGTAAAAATACAGTAGGTGAGGGTACAGCTGGTCATGCAGCGGTATGGTGGAGCGAGGGTTACTGCAGGTTGTATGCTTGTCGGAAGAGGTGGGTCTTCAGAGTCCTATTAAAGGTTTCAACAGTCGGCAAGAGTCTGATATGTTGGGATACACAGTTAAAGAGTAGAAGGGATGCACGGGAAATATCTTGTATGCAATTTTGGGAAGAGGAGACAAGACGGCAGTAGAGAAGGAGATCTTGTGAGGATCGGAGGTTGCATGCAGGTATGTAACACTCTGGTGGGCCCAATGTTTTTCAGTTTGAAACTGCTTCTCAGTGGGAGTTGTATTTCACCACAGCCATATTCTATAGCTCGGTGAAAGGACTGGCATAGAGGGAAACCATATCTACTCCGGCTGTCATTTCTCCATCACCAGGTTCCGCCCATTGTCACGCACGACCATGCCTGGCTGTATGTTCAGTGCTGAGAGCCACCGATCAGGCTTTTGTGTTACAGCTTTCAACATCTCTGCAGCGGTGGGCGGTTTTCCACCCAAGCATTAAGCATGTTATCTTCAGCACAGCCTGTTGCCGCTTGGCCAAGGCAGTGCTGCAGTGCTTTCAGCTTGTGACTGATGTGGTTATTTCGGAGATGGAGGCCAAACTGGAGGAGGAGGTGCAGGAGATGAACGATGTGATTACTTTGAGGTTACATTGGCAAGTCTGGTTTTTATACTAAACAAAGATCCTACTGTGTTTTTATTTATTTATTTATTTATTTTTACGTTATTTTTTTAAGACAAATGCATTCAACGGGAAATGTCATTTTAACATTTTACAACCTTCCCTGGCCATGTTGTGTGTGACACATCATCAGACACATCCTGTTTCATTTATGATGGAGGGATTCTGAAAGTCACAAAGCCTATTGTTAGAGAGCCATCAGCAGGCTATGCTTTGTTGTTCCAAATATTAACGAGTGGCTCTCCTATACTGTTATTGCGTATGCAGTGACTGAAAGGGCTGCCAAAAATTTGGAACGCAACCAAATACCCCTTTGAAGAGACATAGAGGAGGGTCTCAGTAAAAAAAAAAATTCCCATTACAAAGGAGCAGATCTCCTAAAGTCGTAATTCCCATGCTATGATTGCAATGGCTGCCAAAATTTGGGAAAAACCCCACTAACAATTTAAAGACACATAGAGCTGGGTCACAGTAATGACATGTTCCCATTAGAAAGGAGAGGGTCTGCTATACAGTTAAAGGGTGTGCAGTGAATGCAACGGCTGCCAAAAATTTGGAAAAACTCCAATGCCCCTTGCAAGAGACGTAGAGGTCGAAGGGCCTCCTGAAAACAATGTTCACATTATTAGGAAGTGTATCTCCCATACTGTTTGCCTATACAGTGAAGCAACGGCTGCCAAAAATTTGGAGGCACTCCAATGCCCCTTGCAAGAGACATAATGGTCGGAGGGCCTCCTGCAAAAAATGCTCCCATTATTAGGAAGTATGTCTCCCATACTGTTTACCTATGCAGTGACGCAGCGGCTGCCAAAAATTTGGAGGAACTCCAATGCCAATTGCAAGAGACGTAGATATGTTGATATGGTACATATGGTGCTGATTTGGTGGTGGAGGATGAGGAATCGGAAAAGGAGGAGGACAAGAGCAAATAGACAAAACCAGGAAGCGGATACCCATGTCTGGGTCTGAAGACAGAGGTGCATGGGAAAAGAGTTAGACCACCCCCAAAAAAACACTGTATTTGAGTTTATGTTACGCTGTTATCATTCGGTGGTGTTGAGAAGTCTGGCCCAATCCAGCCCTTGTTCACTTTAATAAGAGTCAGCCTGTCATCATTTTCAGTTGACAGGCTGATGCCCCTGTCAGTTATAATTCCACCGGCGGCACTAAAAACCCGCTCTGACAAAACATTAGCGGCAGGGCAGGCCAGGACTTGCAAGACATAGATAGCCAGTTCATGCCACGTGTCCAGCTTGGACACCTAATAATTATAAGACATAGAGGAATTACGGAGGACATTGTCGGCAAGGTACTCCCTCACCATCGTACGAAACTTTGCACTTCTTGGAAGAGTACCCCGCACCTCAGGGCCTGTGTGATGCCATGGTCTGAGAAAACTGTCCCAGAACTTTGACAGTGTTCCCCTGCCTCTGCTGGATTGCATTTGTGACTCTCTCACCTGTACTCCTTGGTTGTTCAACAAACTGTGAACTCTGCCGCCAGCGTTTTCAGATGGGAATTTTTTTAATAATTCATCAACAAGGGCCTTCTCATACTGCACCATTTTATTAGGCCTGTCATGCAAGGGAATAAGAGACAGAAAGTTCCCCCTGTAGAGTGGGTCTAGAAGCATCACCAACCAGTAATGACTGTCACTCAAAATTTTGAGAACGCGAGGGTCATGGGAAAAGCAGCATAACATAAATTCAGCCATATGTGCCAGACTGCAAAGAGGCAAGACTTCCGTGTCCTCACCAAGAGGACGACTGACCATGCTCTCCTCCTCATCCTCCTCCTCCCTGTCTTCAGGCCATCCACGCTGAACAGACGGTATGACAGTTGTGCAGGTAGTACCGTCTATAGCTCAGTGTGGGAGGCATCTTGCATGCATCATGGACAGGGGATTGACGTGCACGCATAACAGCGGAAGAAGGAATGGTTTCTCCCTCAGACACTGTTGCTGGATCCTGGGGTTCGGCCCACTTAGTCGGGTGCTTTGCTGCCATGTGCCTGATCATGCTGGTGGTGGTCAGGCTGGTAGTTTTGCTACCCCTGCTGATGCTGGCCTTGCAGGTGGTGCAAATGGCCTTTTTGGGGTTATGGGTCTTTAAAAAATAACCAGACTTGGGAAGACCTAACAGTTGTACTGGCAACTTCCGTCGTGTTGGCGTTACGAGGAACGGTTTCCCGCCTGCTTCTTCCAGCCTGTTGCGGTGCTACGCATCCCTCCCCCTGTGTGCTGCTGTCCTCGCTCTTTGTGCCCCCCTGCCCCCTGCCAGGTTGGATCAGTTACTATATCATCCATCACCTCGTCTTTCACGTCTGCACCCTGGTCCTCCTCCTGACTTTCTGGCAATTGTGTCTCATCATAATCCACCTCTTGTGACAGTAATTGCACTTTCCCACCGTCGCCTTCGTGTGAACGTGGCTGCTCCATTATTTGGGCATCACTACACACATTCTCCTCTTGATTCGATTGAAGCTGGCTGGCAAGAGGCCCAAATCTACAAATGGAAAAGTGAAAAGCTCTTCTGAGTGTCCAAGTGTGGCATCAGTTGTCTCCTGGCACTCGGCATGGTGGGAGGAAGGAGGATCAGGGTGAGGAATCAGCGATATTGGCACCAAATTTAAACCCCACTCTGCTGAGTGGTCGCGACCGCTGGCTGCGACCAATCTGCGATATTGGCGCCAAATTTAAACATTACTCTGCTGATTGGTCGCGACCGCTGGCTGCGACCAATCAGCAATATTGGCGCCAAATTTAAACACCGCTCTGCTGATTGGTCGCGGTCGCCGGCCGCGACCAATCAGCGATTTTGGCGCCAAATTTAAACACGCTCTCCGGTCCTCCCTAACACAGTTCGCTGATTGGTCGCGGCCGCCGCCCGCGACCAGTCGCCGATATTGCCTCCAAATTTAAGCACCGCTTTGCTGATTGCTCGCGGTTGCCGGCCGCGACCCATCAGCGATATTGGCGCCAAATTTAAACACAACTCTGCTGATTGTGCCCGGTTGGCCGCATACATATTCTAGAACACCCGCTGCGTTAGAATCGGGCCACCATCTAGTTTACTAATATTATTCTACACGGAGACCTATTTGGAATAGCTTCACCGACACACTGCAACAGAATGAAAATGAAAGAAATGTATAGTTTTTGATCAGTCTTTTAGGTGATATCTCTGACAGAGAACCACTGCTTTAAATTGTAGGACTGTAATTTACTAATATTATTCCACACGGAGACCTAGTGTGAATAGCTTCACCGAAACACTGCACCAGAATGAAAATGAAAGAAATGTATGATTTTTGAACAGTCTTTTAGGTGATATCTCTGACAGAGAACCACGGCTTTAAATTGCATGCCTGTAATTTACTAATATTATTCTACACGGAGAAGTAGTGTGAATAGCTTCACCGTAACACTGCAATGGAATGAAAGTGGAAGAAATGTATGATTTTTGAAGTCTTTTCGGTGATATGTTGGCAGAGAAGCACGGCTTTAAATTTTAGGCCTGTAATTTACTAATATTATTCTACACTGAGACCAAGTGTGAATAGCTTCACCGACACACTGCAACAGAATAAAAATGGAACAAATGTATGATTTTTTTAAGTCTTTTCAGTTATATGTCTGACAGAGAACCACGGCATTAAATTATAAGCCTGTAATTTACTAATATTATTCTACACGAAGACCTATTTGGAATAACTTCACCGACACACTACAACGGAATGAATATGGATGAAATGTAGGATTTTTGAACAGTCTTATAGGTGATATCTCTGACAGAGAACCACGGCTTTAAATTGTAGGCCTGTAATCTACTAATATTACTCTACTCTGAGAAGTAGTGTGAATAACTTCACCGACACACTGCAACAGAATAAAAGTGGAACAAATGTATGATTTTTTAAGTCTTTTCAGTTATATGTCTGACAGAGAACCATGGTTTTAAATTATATGCCTGTAATTTACTAATATTATTCTACACGGAGACCTATTTGGAATAACTTCACCGACACCCATAAACGGAATGAATATGGAAGAAATGTGTAATTTTTGAAAAGTCTTTTAGGTGATATCTCTGACAGAGAACCACGGCCTTAAATTGTAGGCATGTAATTTTCTAATATTATTCTACACGGAGACCAAGTGTGAATAGCTTCACAGATACACTGCACCAGAATGAAAATGAAAGAAATGTAGGATTTTTGAACAGTCTTATAGGTGGTATCTCTGACAGAGAACCACGGCTTTAAATTGTAGGCCTGTAATCTACTAATATTACTCTACTCTGAGAAGTAGTGTGAATAGCTTCACTGACACACTGCAACGGAATGAAAGTGGAATAAATGTATGAGTTTTAAAGTCTTTTCAGTGATATGTCTGACAGAGAACCACGGCTTTAAATTGTAGGACTGTAATTTACTAATGTTATTCTACATGGAGACCTATTTGGAATAGCTTCAACGTCACACTGCAACAGAATGATAATGGAAGAAATGTAGGATTTTTGATCAGTCTTTCAGGTGATATCTCTGACAGAGAAGCACAGCTTAAAATTGTATGCCTGTAATTTACTAATATTACTCTACTCTGAGAAGTAGTGTGAATAACTTCACTGACACACTGCAACGGAATGAAAGTGGAAGAAATGTATGAGTTTTTAAGTCTTTTCAGTGATATGTCTGACAGAGAACGACGGCTTTAAATTGTAGGCCTGTAATTTACTAATACTATTCTACATGGAGACCAAGTGTGAATAGCTTCACCGATACACTGCAATGGAATGAAAATGAAAGAAATGTATGATTTTTTAACTCTTTCCGGTGATATGTCTAACAGAGAACCACGGCTTTAAATTGTAGGCCTGTAATTTACTAATATTATTCTACACAGAGACCTATTGTGAATAGCTTCACCGACACACTGCAACGGAATGAAACTGAAAGAAATGTATGATTTTTAATCAGTCTTTTAGGTGATATCTCTGACAGAGAACCATAGCTTTAAATTGAATGCCTGTAATTTGCTAATAGTATTCTACACGGAGAAGCAGTGTGAATAGCTTCACCGTAACACTGCAACGGAATAAAAATGAAGAAATGTAGGATTTTTTAAGTCTTTTCGGTGATATGTCTGACAGAGAACCACGGCTTTAAATTGTAGGCCTGTAATTTACTAATATTATTCTACACGGAGACCAAGTGTGAATAGCTTCACCCACACACTGCAATGGAATGAAAATGAAATAAATGTATGATTTTTGATTAGTATTTTAGGTGATATGTCTGACAGAGAACCACGGCTTTAAATTGTAGGCCTGTAATTTACTAATATTATTCTACACGGAGACCTATTTGGAATAGCTTCACCAACACACTACAACAGCATGAAAATGAAAAAAATGTATGATTTTTGATTAGTCTTTTAGGGGATATCTCTGACAGAGAACCACGGCTTTTAATTGTAGGCCTGTAATTTACTGATATCATTCCACTCTGAGAAGTAGAGTGAATAGCTTCACCGACACACTGCAATGGAATGAAAATGGAAGAAATGTATGATTTTTGAAGTCTTTTCAGTGATATGTTGGCGAGAAGCATGGCTTTAAATTTTAGGCCTGTAATTTACTATTATTATTCTACACTGAGACCAAGTGTGAATAACTTCACCGACACACTGCAACAGAATAAAAATGGAACAAATGTATGATTTTTTAAGTCTTTTCAGTTATATGTCTGACAGAGAACCACGGCATTAAATTATATGCCTGTAATTTACTAATATTATTCTACACGGAGACCTATTTGGAATAACTTCACCGACACCCATAAACGGAATGAATATGGAAGAAATGTGTAATTTTTGAAAAGTCTTTTAGGTGATATCTCTGACAGAGAACCACGGCCTTAAATTGTAGGCATGTAATTTTCTAATATTATTCTACACGGAGACCAAGTGTGAATAGCTTCACAGACACACTGCACCAGAATGAAAATGAAAGAAATGTAGGATTTTTGAACAGTCTTATAGGTGGTATCTCTGACAGAGAACCACGGCTTTAAATTGTAGGCCTGTAATCTACTAATATTACTCTACTCTGAGAAGTAGTGTGAATAGCTTCACTGACACACTGCAACGGAATGAAAGTGGAATAAATGTATGAGCTTTAAAGTCTTTTCAGTGATATGTCTGACAGAGAACCACGGCTTTAAATTGTAGGACTGTAATTTACTAATGTTATTCTACATGGAGACCTATTTGGAATAGCTTCAACGTCACACTGCAACAGAATGATAATGGAAGAAATGTAGGATTTTTGATCAGTCTTTCAGGTGATATCTCTGACAGAGAAGCACAGCTTTAAATTGTATGCCTGTAATTTACTAATATTACTCTACTCTGAGAAGTAGTGTGAATAGCTTCACTGACACACTGCAACGGAATGAAAGTGGAAGAAATGTATGAGTTTTTAAGTCTGTTCAGTGATATGTCTGACAGAGAACGAAGGCTTTAAATTGTAGGCCTGTAATTTACTAATATTATTCTACACGGAGACCAAGTGTGAATAGCTTCACCGATACACTGCAATGGAATGAAAATGAAAGAAATGTATGATTTTTTAACTCTTTCCGGTGATATGTCTAACAGAGAACCACGGCTTTAAATTGTAGGCCTGTAATTTACTAATATTTTTCTACACGGAGACCTAGTGTGAATAGCTTCACCGACACACTGCAACGGAATGAAAATTAAAGAAATGTATGATTTTTGATCAGTCTTTTAGGTGATATCTCTGACAGAGAACTATAGCTTTAAATTGTATGCCTGTAATTTACTAATATTATTCTACACGGAGAAGTAGTGTGAATAGCTTCACCGTAACACTGCAACGGAATAAAAATGAAGAAATGTTGGATTTTTTAAGTCTTTTCGGTGATATGTCTGACAGAGAACCACGGCATTAAATTGAAGGCCTGTAATTTACTAATATTATTCTACACGGAGACCAAGTGTGAATAGCTTCACCCACACACTGCACTGGAATGAAAATGAAATAAATGTATGATTTTTGATTAGTATTTTAGATGATATGTCAGACAGAGAACCACGGCACACACTGTAATGGAATGAAAATGGAACAAATGTATGATTTTTGAACAGTCTTTTAGGTGATATGTCTGACAGAGAACCACGGCTTTAAATTGTAGGCCTGTAATTTACTAATATTATTCTACATGGAGACCTATTTGGAATAGCTTAACCAACACACTGCACCAGAATGAAAATGAAAAAAATGTAGGATTTTTGAACAGTCTTATAGGTGGTATCTCTGACAGAGAACCACGGCTTTAAATTGTAGGCCTGTAATCTACTAATATTACTCTACTCTGAGAAGTAGTGTGAATAGCTTCACTGACACACTGCAACGGAATGAAAGTGGAATAAATGTATGAGTTTTAAAGTCTTTTCAGTGATATGTCTGACAGAGAACCACGGCTTTAAATTGTCGGACTGTAATTTACTAATATTATTCTACATGGAGACCTATTTGGAATAGCTTCAACGTCACCCTGCAACGGAATGATAATGGAAGAAATGTAGGATTTTTGATCAGTCTTTCAGGTGATATCTCTGACAGAGAAGCACAGCTTTAAATTGTATGCCTGTAATTTACTAATATTACTCTACTCTGAGAAGTAGTGTGAATAGCTTCACTGACACACTGCAACGGAATGAAAGTGGAAGAAATGTATGAGTTTTTAAGTCTGTTCAGTGATATGTCTGACAGAGAACGACGGCTTTAAATTGTAGGCCTGTAATTTACTAATACTATTCTACACGGAGACCAAGTGTGAATAGTTTCACCGATACACTGAAATGGAATGAAAATGAAAGAAATGTATGATTTTTTAACTCTTTCCGGTGATATGTCTAACAGAGAACCATGGCTTTAAATTGTAGGCCTGTAATTTACTAATATTTTTCTACACGGAGACCTAGTGTGAATAGCTTCACCGACACACTGCAACGGAATGAAAATTAAAGAAATGTATGATTTTTGATCAGTCTTTTAAGTGATATCTCTGACAGATAACTATAGCTTTAAATTGTATGCCTGTAATTTACTAATATTATTCTACACGGAGAAGTAGTGTGAATAGCTTCACCGTAACACTGCAATGGAATAAAAATGAAGAAATGTTGGATTTTTTAAGTCTTTTCGGTGATATGTCTGACAGAGAACCACGGCTTTAAATTGAAGGCCTGTAATTTACTAATATTATTCTACACGGAGACCAAGTGTGGATAGCTTCACCCACACATTGCACTGGAATGAAAATGAAATAAATGTATGATTTTTGATTAGTATTTTAGATGATATGTCAGACAGAGAACCACGGCACACACTGTAATGGAATGAAAATGGAAAAAATGTATGATTTTTGAACAGTCTTATAGGTGGTATCTCTGACAGAGAACCACGGCTTTAAATTGTAGGCCTGTAATCTACTAATATTACTCTACTCTGAGAAGTAGTGTGAATAGTTTCACTGACACACTGCAATGGAATGAAAGTGGAATAAATGTATGAGTTTTAAAGTCTTTTCAGTGATATGTCTGACAGAGAACCACGGCTTTAAATTGTAGGACTGTAATTTACTAATATTATTCTACATGGAGACCTATTTGGAATAGCTTCAACGTCACACTGCAACGGAATGATAATGGAAGAAATGTAGGATTTTTGATCAGTCTTTCAGGTGATATCTCTGACAGAGAAGCACAGCTTTAAATTGTATGCCTGTAATTTACTAATATTACTCTACTCTGAGAAGTAGTGTGAATAGCTTCACTGACACACTGCAATGGAATGAAATTGGAAGAAATGTATGAGTTTTTAAGTCTGTTCAGTGATATGTCTGACAGAGAACGACGGCTTTAAATTGTAGGCCTGTAATTTACTAATACTATTCTACACGGAGACCAAGTGTGAATAGCTTCACCGATACACTGAAATGGAATGAAAATGAAAGAAATGTATGATTTTTTAACTCTTTCCGGTGATATGTCTAACAGAGAACCATGGCTTTAAATTGTAGGCCTGTATTTTACTAATATTTTTCTACACGGAGACCTAGTGTGAATAGCTTCACCGACACACTGCAACGGAATGAAAATTAAAGAAATGTATGATTTATGATCAGTCTTTTAGGTGATATCTCTGACAGAGAACTATAGCTTTAAATTGTATGCCTGTAATTTACTAATATTATTCTACACGGAGAAGTAGTGTGAATAGCTTCACCGTAACACTGCAATGGAATAAAAATGAAGAAATGTTGGATTTTTTAAGTCTTTTCGGTGATATGTCTGACAGAGAACCACGGCTTTAAATTGAAGGCCTGTAATTTACTAATATTATTCTACACAGAGACCAAGTGTGAATAGCTTCACCCACACACTGCACTGGAATGAAATTGAAATAAATGTATGATTTTTGATTAGTATTTTAGATGATATGTCAGACAGAGAACCACGGCACACACTGTAATGGAATGAAAATGGAACAAATGTATGATTTTTGAACAGTCTTTTAGGTGATATGTCTGACAGAGAACCATGGCTTTAAATTGTAGGCCTGTAATTTACTAATATTATTCTACATGGAGACCTATTTGGAATAGCTTCACCAACACACTGCACCAGAATGAAAATGAAAAAAATGTAGGATTTTTGAACAGTCTTATAGGTGGTATCTCTGACAGAGAACCACGGCTTTAAATTGTAGGCCTGTAATCTACTAATATTACTCTACTCTGAGAAGTAGTGTGAATAGCTTCACTGACACACTGCAACGGAATGAAAGTGGAATAAATGTATGAGTTTTAAAGTCTTTTCAGTGATATGTCTGACAGAGAACCACGGCTTTAAATTGTCGGACTGTAATTTACTAATATTATTCTACATGGAGACCTATTTGGAATAGCTTCAACATCACATTGCAACGGAATGATAATGGAAGAAATGTAGGATTTTTGATCAGTCTTTCAGGTGATATCTCTGACAGAGAAGCACAGCTTTAAATTGTATGCCTGTAATTTACTAATATTACTCTACTCTGAGAAGTAGTATGAATAGCTTCACTGACACACTGCAACGGAATGAAAGTGGAAGAAATATATGAGTTTTTAAGTCTTTTCAGTGATATGTCTGACAGAGAACGACGGCTTTAAATTGTAGGCCTGTAATTTACTAATACTATTCTACACGGAGACCAAGTGTGAATAGCTTCACCGATACACTGCAATGGAATGAAAATGAAAGAAATGTATGATTTTTTAACTCTTTCCGGTGATATGTCTAACAGAGAACCACGGCTTTAAATTGTAGGCCTGTAATTTACTAATATTTTTCTACACGGAGACCTAGTGTGATTAGCTTCACCGACACACTGCAACGGAATGAAAATTAAAGAAATGTAAGATTTTTGATCAGTCTTTTAGGTGATATCTCTGACACAGAACTATAGCTTTAAATTGTATGCCTGTAATTTACTAATATTATTCTACACGGAGAAGTAGTGTGAATAGCTTCACCGTAACACTGCAACGGAATAAAAATGAAGAAATGTTGGATTTTTTAAGTCTTTTCGGTGATATGTCTGACAGAGAACCACGGCAATAAATTGAAGGCCTGTAATTTACTAATATTATTCTACACGGAGACCAAGTGTGAATATTTTCACCCACACACTGCACTGGAATGAAAATGAAATAAATGTATGATTTTTGATTAGTATTTTAGATGATATGTCAGACAGAGAACCACGGCACACACTGTAATGGAATGAAAATGGAACAAATGTATGATTTTTGAACAGTCTTTTAGGTGATATGTCTGACAGAGAACCACGGCTTTAAAATGTAGGCCTGTAATTTACTAATATTATTCTACATGGAGACCTATTTGGAATAGCTTCACAGACACACTGCACCAGAATGAAAATGAAAAAAATGTAGGATTTTTGAACAGTCTTATAGGTGGTATCTCTGACAGAGAACCACGGCTTTAAATTGTAGGCCTGTAATCTACTAATATTACTCTACTCTGAGAAGTAGTGTGAATAGCTTCACTGACACACTGCAATGGAATTAAAGTGGAATAAATGTATGAGTTTTAAAGTCTTTTCAGTGATATGTCTGACAGAGAACCACGGCTTTAAATTGTAGGACTGTAATTTACTAATATTATTCTACATGGAGACCTATTTGGAATAGCTTCAACGTCACACTGCAACGTAATGATAATGGAAGAAATGTAGGATTTTTGATCAGTCTTTCAGGTGATATCTCTGACAGAGAAGCACAGCTTTAAATTGTATGCCTGTAATTTACTAATATTACTCTACTCTGAGAAGTAGTGTGAATAGCTTCACTGACACACTGCAACGGAATGAAAGTGGAAGAAATGTATGAGTTTTTAAGTCTGTTCAGTGATATGTCTGACAGAGAACGACGGCTTTAAATTGTAGGCCTGTAATTTACTAATACTATTCTACACGGAGACCAAGTGTGAATAGCTTCACCGATACACTGAAATGGAATGAAAATGAAAGAAATGTATGATTTTTTAACTCTTTCCGGTGATATGTCTAACAGAGAACCATGGCTTTAAATTGTAGGCCTGTAATTTACTAATATTTTTCTACACGGAGACCTAGTGTGAATAGCTTCACCGACACACTGCAACGGAATGAAAATTAAAGAAATGTATGATTTTTGATCAGTCTTTTAGGTGATATCTCTGACAGAGAACTATAGCTTTAAATTGTATGCCTGTAATTTACTAATATTATTCTACACGGAGAAGTAGTGTGAATAGCTTCACCGTAACACTGCAATGGAATAAAAATGAAGAAATGTTGGATTTTTTAAGTCTTTTCGGTGATATGTCTGACAGAGAACCACGGCTTTAAATTGAAGGCCTGTAATTTACTAATATTATTCTACACGGAGACCAAGTGTGAATAGCTTCACCCACACACTGCACTGGAATGAAAATGAAATAAATGTATGATTTTTGATTAGTATTTTAGATGATATGTCAGACAGAGAACCACGGCACACACTGTAATGGAATGAAAATGGAACAAAATGTATGATTTTTGAACAGTCTTTTAGGTGATATGTCTGACAGAGAACCATGGCTTTAAATTGTAGTCCTGTAATTTACTAATATTATTCTACATGGAGACCTATTTGGAATAGCTTCACCAACACACTGCAACAGCTTGAAAATGAAAAAAATGTATGATTTTTGATTAGTCTTTTAGGTGATATCTCTGACAGAGAACCACGGCTTTAAATTGTAGGCCTGTAATTTACTGATATTATTCCACTCTGAGAAGTAGTGTGAATAGCTTCACCGACACACTGCAATGGATTGAAAGTGGAAGAAATGTATGATTTTTGATGTCTTTTCAGTGATATGTCTGACAGAGAACCACAACTTTAAATTTTAGGCCTGTAATTTACTAATATTATTCAACACGGAGACCAAGTGTGAATAGCTTCACCGACACGCTTCAGCGCAACGAATATGGAAGAAATGTATTATTTTTGATCAGTGTTTTAGGTGATATGTCTGACAGAGAACCACAGCTTTAAATTGTATGCTTGTAATTTACTAATATTATTCTACACGGTGAAATAGTGTGAATAGCTTCACCGAAACACTGCAACATAATGAAACTAAAAGAAATGTATGATTTTTGATCAATCTTTTAGATAATATGTTTGACAGAGAACCACAGCACACACTGTAATGGAATGAAAATGAAACAAGTGTATGATTTTTGAACAGTCTTTTAGGTGATATGTCTGACAGATAACCACGACTTTAAATTGTAGGCATGTACTTTACTAATATTATTCCATTCTGAGAAGTAGTGTGAATAGCTTCACCGACACACTGCAACAGAATGAAAGGGGAAGAAATGTATGATTTTTGAAGTCTTTTCAGTGATATGTCGGCAGAGAACCATGGCTTTAAATTGTAAGCCTGTAATTTACTAATATTATTCTACACAGGGACCAAGTGTGAATTGCTTCACCGACACACTGCAACAGAATGAAAATGGAACAAATGTATGATTTTTGAAGTCTTTTCGGTTATATGTCTGACAGAGAACCACGGCTTTAAATTTTATGCCTGTAATTTACTAATATTTTTCTACACGGAGACCTATTTGAAATAGCTTCAGCGATACATTGCTACGGAATGAAAATGGAAGAAATGTATCATTTTTTGAAGTCTTTTCGGTTATATGTCTGACAGAGAACCACGGCTTTAAATTGCCGACCTCTAATTTACTAATATTATTCTACATGGAGACCACGTGTGAATAGCTTCACTGACACACTGCAATAGAATGAAAATGAAACAAATGTATCATTTTTTAAGTCTTTTCGGTTATATGTCTAACAGAGAACCACGGCTTTAAATTGTAGCCCTGTAATTTTCCAATATTATTCTACATGGAGACCTATTTGGAATAGCTTCAACGTCACACTGCAGTGGAATGAAAATGGAAGAAATGTAGGATTTTTGATCAGTCTTTCAGGTGATATCTCTGACAGAGAACCACAGCTTTAAATTGTATGCCTGTAATTTACTAATATTATTCTACACGGAGACCTAGTGCGAAAAGCTTCATCGACACTGCAATGGAATGAAAGTGGAAGAAATGTATGATTTTTGAAGTCTTTTTAGTGATATGTCGGCAGAGAACCACGGCTTTAAATTTTTTAGGCCTGTAATTTACTAATATTATTCTACACGGAGACCAAGTGTGAATAGCTTCACCGACACACTGCAACAGAATGAAAATGGAACAAATGTATGATTTTTGAAGTCTTTTCGGTTATATGTCTGACAGAGAACCACGGCTTTAAATTGTATGCCTGTAATTTACTAATATTATTCTACATGGAGACCTAGTGTGAATAGCTTCACCAACACACTGCAATGGAATGAAAATGAAAGAAATGTATGATTTTTGATCAGTCTTTTAGATGATATGTCTGACAGAGAACCACGGCACACACTGCAACGGAATGAAAATGGAACAAATATATGATTTTTTAACTCTTTTCGGTGATATGTCTGACAGAGAACCACGGCTTTAAATTGTAGGCCTGTAGTTTACTAATATTATTCTACACGGAGACCTAGTGTGAATAGCTTCACCGACAAACTGCAACAGAATGGAAAGGGAGACCAATATTTTCCACGTTCAGTTAAAATTTCTGGATTTTTATCTCTGAAATATGGAACATATCTAGCTTTATACTGCATTGAGCAGAAAAATGGTGTACTCTGGATTGCTTTTTAATCAAATAACCAGGATTGAGATAAAAATAATTTCCTTTCCTTGTCTATAAATATCTGTTATTATTACTGCAGCAGCAGACAAGACATTCAATGGACCTCTTATGCTGTATCATACACTTCAGTCTGCCACATACACTGCCTGCCTGCCTAGCACTGATTATCTGCAGCTGGATTAGTCCTCAGAAGGACTGTTATTTCAGATGGTTATATATATGTTGTGAAATACCTATACTAACAGGACATTCAATGGGCCCTCTTGTGCTGTATCATGCACTGCAGTCTGCAACTTACACTGCCTGCCTGCATAGCATGGATTATATGCAGCTGGCTTAGTCGTCAGAAGGACTGTTAGTTCAGATGGATATAGATATATGTTGTGGAATACCTATACTAACTATAAAAAAGCAAATCTCTCCCTGAAGCAGCAGAAGCTCTCCCTACTCTGCCTGATTCTGGGGTAGACTGTGTCGAGCATGGCGGTGCCTGGTCTTATATACACCTGATGATGCTGTGCGGCCAGCCAATCACTGTAATGCCCACAATTAACATGACTACGGCATTACAGTACGTGGCAGGCAATCCCTGCATGTTCATTGGCTCTCTAAAGAGGGCCAAACATGCAGGGAGGGGACCTGAGTTCCCGCACGAGCAACCCGGAAATATTCGCCGAGTGCCGAGCTTGTCGAGCACGGTGATGCTCAGGCGAGTACCGAGCAGTGGCGAGCACGTTAGCTCATCAATAGTCTCTTCAAATGTGTATTGGAGTGCGGCAGAATTTATGGCAGCCCTTGAAATTGTTGCATATGCAATAACAGTATAGGAGACACACTCCTTAATAATGGGAATGACAATTCAAAATAGATTCTATATTCTAGAATATTAACTGTCTTATCTGAAATTCTTTTTCGGGTGAGGTATCGCTGTTTGGATAGCGTATTACACCGATCCAGCCAGGTGTTATTACCTTATACTGCGTGCTGCTGGTGCTCCCCCAAAAAATGTAAAATCTATTCTATTCCCTATCGATAATGCTGTTAGATGCATTTAGAATAGGAACAGGTGGTGCTGCTAGGTGGTATCATCACCAGCTACAGATGAGTGTTCATTCTGGTCACATAAATGTCTTCCACAGTCCATAACTTTCTTTTTTTTTTATTTCTTTGGCCTTATATACAAGTCATTACCCTGAAAAGAATGTTTCTTAAATTTTTTTCCATTTTAGCTTGTTTTTTGCATGTTTATTTTTGTCAGTCTGCAAAAGTGGCGTAATACTCTGACAACATTGTTCACAGATATGCTACTTGTCAGCGGCCAACTGAGAATAGGTTTGAACCCTCAAATGCAATACTTTAAATAGAGTGAAATATTTGACACGCTCACAATAATTGCTGGATTATTAGGGCAGTTATATGGGCTAACGTTTGATGGCCATGGTTTCAGACATTCACCTAATAGTATGGTATTTGTCAGCGACAAAGTGTCAATTGCTGTAACAAAACACAGGTGGCTGACTTTAAAAGAAATGGAATATTTGGCACGCTCCACAAAATTTCTGCAATTTACGGCAATCATATAGATCACTCGCGTCTGATCAGTGAAAAAAGTTCCTCTGCTTCCACAATACAGTAATATGAATAAAACTAAAAAAACTGGCTGTATTCTGCAAACAAGCAAATGAAGCTGTAAAATGGTGTACACTGAGACACTGCTACAATCTATAAATGGAGGACAATATTTTCCATGTTCACTACAATTGGCTGGATTTGAACCGCAGTTATATGTGATATGTCTGACAGAGAACCACGGTTTTAAATAGCAAGCCTGTAATTTACTAATATTATTCTACACAGAGACCTAGTGTGAATAGCTTGACTGACACACTGCAACAGAATGGATATCGAAGAAATGGCTGATTTTCGAACACTTTTATAGGTGATATGTCTGACAGATAACCACAGTTTTAAATAGTGTGCCTTTAATTTACTAACACTATTCTTCACAGACTCCTAGCGTGAATAGCTTCATCGACGCACTGCAACATAATGGAAATGGAGGAAATGGCTTATTTTGGAACAGTCTTATAGGCGATAGGTCTGACAGATAACCACGGTTTTAAATAGCAGGCCTGTAATTTACTAATATTATTCTACACGGAGACCTAGTATGAATAGCTTGACTGACACACTGCAACAGAATGATAATAGAAGAAATGGCTGATTTTGGAACAGTCTTATAGGCGATATGTCTGACAGAGAACCACGGTTTTAAATATCAGGCCTGTAATTTACTAATACTATTCTTCACAGAGACCTAGTGTGAATAGCTTGACAGACACACTGCAACAAAATGGAAAAAGAGGCCAGTTCAAATTTCTGGATTTTTATCACTGAAATATGGATCAGATCTGGCTTTTTTCTGCAGTGCTAACAAGCAAATGGAGCAGACAAACTGTGTACTCTGGATTGCTTTTTAAGCAAATAACCAGATAAAAAAAAATTGCCCTGGCCCCTGATATTTGGGGCTATGTCTACAAATATCTGTAATTATTACAGCAGCAACAGACAGGACGTACAATGGACCCTCTTGTGCTGTATAATACACTGCAGTCTGCAACATACACTGCCTGCCTGCCTAGCACTGATTTTATGCACCCGGATTAGTCCTCAGAAGGACTGACTGTTAGTTCAGATGGATATATATACATATGTTGTGGAATACCTATACTAACAGGATGTTCAATGGACCCTTTTGTGCTGTATCATGCACTGCAGTCTGCCACATACCCTGCCTGCCTAACTTCTGCTATCACCACTGAATATATGCAGCTGGATTAGTCCTCAGGACTGTTAGTTAAGATGGATATATATATATATATATATATATATATATATATATATATATATATATATATATATATATATATATATATATATATATATATATATATATAAGTTGTTGAATACCTATACTAACTCTAAACAAGCAAATCTCTCCCTGACTCAGCAGCACTTCTCACTACTCGGCCTGATTCCGGGGTAGATTGTGACAAGCATAGCTGTGCCAAGTCTTATATAGACCTTATGATGCTGTGCAGCCAGCCAATAACTGTAATGCCCACAACCAACATGGCTATGGCATTACAGTGCGTGGCAGGCAATCCCTGCATGTTCATTGGCACTTTAAAGACCGCCAAGCATGCAGGGAAGGGACCCGAGCTCCCGCCCGAGCAACCCGAAAATACTCGCCGAGCGCCAAGCTTGTCGAGCACCTGTGATGCTCGGGTGGGAACTGAGCAGTGGCGAGCATGTTCGCTCATCACTAATGAGAACTGTTTTATTTAGATGAGAGGCTCTGGACTGAGGTCTAAGGGTTAATGTTTCTCTTTGTGGAGAGTTCTGGCATGTCAAGGTTGAGAGGCTTATTCGCCATGCAATGCTCCTCTGGGAAATTTAATATGCATATTCCCTCTTCAGAGAAAAAAAGGACTTGAACTCTATAGTGTCACCTATTGGAAGCAGCAATCCTACAAGTCACAATCAACCCTTTAACTGAACACAACAAATTCGAATAATTTGAGATTTGATTTTGATAAATACACAACACAAGGCATAAAATTGTATGGGCCACAAAAGTTTTACATGATCTAACAATGTCTTTCTGCTATTACGGTACATCAGCACAGACAATCAGGAGGCACTGTCAAAGCTTGTATAAAAGATGAGGAATGGAATGCAGTAGCCATTTTGAGGTGATTTGGGATAGTGAGAGGATGTCAGAGCTCAACAAATGCTGTATACATGATTCCAATTTGCCCAGTAAGGCAAAAAAAAGACCTTTTATTATACTCACCAATGGGGTGGCCCGGTCCGATGGGCTTTGCTGGTCTTCATCTGGTGCCTCCTCTCTTCTTACAATGCCATTCTTCTTCTCTGCTTCCTGTGGATGACGCATCCTACGTCATCCTCACAGCGTCACCCTTCATGCTCCTGCAAAGGTGCATTCCTCTCTGTCCTGCTGAGGGCCGAGCAAAGTACTGAAATGCCCAGCGGTATTTGGCCTTTCCCTGCTCATGCGTAGGAATGCGAAGGGGAACACTGTGTGGATTATGTACGAAGCGTCATCCATACGAAGCAGAAAAGGTGAACAGTATCACAAGAGAGAAGGCACCAGATGAAGACAAGCAAAACCCATCAGACCAGACTGCCCCATAGGTGAGTATAATAAAAGGTCTATTTTTTGCCTTACAGGTAGAATTGGAGTCATATACAGCATTTTAGAATGCTGTCACATGGGGCTGAGAGGTGGTGACAGTAGGTAATATGGGGAAAACCTGGTGATAGGTTCTCTTTAATATCTTATCCAATGCAATACTGAAGAAGATGAGTGTACTAGACTGCAAATAAAATAAAGATTCAATTGATAGAAGAAAGAGATAGGAGTAGAGATGAGAGGATCTGTGAATGTTCGAGTTCAACGAGTTCAACGAGTTCAGTCAAACTGTAGTCCAAATTTCGGTTTGAGTACTAAACTTGACCCGAACTTGACCTTGAACCCCATAGAAACCAATGGGGACTCGAACTTTGGTGCTGTAAAATGGTCGTAGTAAGAGCTAGGGGGCAGAAAAGGAAGCAAAATTGGAGTAAGAGCAGGACAATTGCCTGCAAACAAATGTCGATAGGAAAATTACTGAAGCCGTTAACGACCGCCGATATGCCTTCTATCGGCGGTCGTTAAGAGGCCTTATTCCTCAGCACCCCTTTTTAATGGCACTGAGGAATAACAGAAGAGCGCCGCCCTATGGCTGAAACTCCCACTGGTGTCAGCTGTACATGACAGCTGACACCCCGTGGTATTGGCCCCAGCCGGTTCTGAAGCCGATTGGGTCCGGTTAACACTTTTTTTTAGTGAAATTACTTAAAATAACATATGACAAAAAAAGTCACAATCTTGAACAAGGAGGCAGAGGTCCAAGTGAAGCAGGAGGATGAGGAGGAGGAGGAGGTGGACGTGGTGGTATAGGTGGAAGAGGAGGAGGTAATCAACACTGTATTTGTGTTTGCTTTTTGTTTTTTTTTGTTTTTGTTTTGTCTTTGTTTTTTTTAAATTTGGGAAGGTCCCAAAATATTGGGAATGGCAAATAGAACGAACAAACTGCTGGACCTGGTCTACTTCTCTAGTCAGATAAGTTCTGTTGGATCCACACGTTCATTTTAATGAATGAATGGCAATGGCTGTGGACAGATGGAAGCGACTGCCTGTGATCACACCCTCTGCCATGCTAAACACACGTTCTGACAGTACACTTGCCGCAGGGCAGGCCAGCACCTGTAAGGCATAAAGTGCAAGCTCAGGATATGTGTCCAATTTGGTGACCCAGAGGTTAAATGGGGCACACTCATTACTCAGTACGTGGAGACATGTGGACACATACTCTTCCACCATGTTATTGAGATGCTGCCTCCTGCTAACACGGATCATATCAAAGGATGTTGTGGCGTGCTGAGGAAGGCTTTCCACATTTTGGTCAAGCTAACCCTCCCAAAGTGGTGCCAGTGCCCCAGCTGTGTTGACGACTTCCTCCTCCTCCTCATCTGCTTTTTTCTTCCACTGGGCCCCTACTATCAGGTGGGAATGCCGTCAGTAGTGCATCTACTAGCATGCATTTTTATTCCCGCATTTTCTGATCCCGCTCCAGTGACAGAAGTAAGGATCGCACATTGTCTTTTTAGCTGGGATCCAGCAGGGTGGGCACCCAGTAATCAGTAGTAGTAGCAACCGGGCAAATTGGTGGTCATTGCGCAGGCACAGCAGCATGTATTGGCTCATGTGTGCCTGGCTGCCCAGTGGCAGTGGCATGTTGTCCTCAGTGGGAGGTGTATCGTCTGGTTCCTCTGAATCCCCCCAGCCAGTAACATGGTTCCTTCTCCTCCTCATCCTCCAAAACTGTACCCTGGCTGAACAGTTGTGTACTTGGCTGCTGCTGGTACAGGAACCCACCCTCCAAGCCATGTGTGAACGACTGGCCTGATGATGGTATGAATGGTCCCTTTTCCTCCTCTTCCTCCTGTGCCACCACCTCATCCATCATCGAAACGCTGATGATGGCATCATCAGTGCTTGCCATATTGATGGAGTATTCGAAGCACGGCAACAGTGCATACACGTCCTGCATGGAGGCCCACTCTTTTGTGGTGAAGTGGTGTTGCTCTGCAGATCGACTCAATCATGCATGCTGCAGCAGAAACTCCTCTATTTCCTGCTGCTGCTCTTACAGTGTCTCCAGAATATGCAAAGGTGGAGTTCCATCTTGTGGGTAAGTCGCATATGAGGCAGAGAGTGGGAAGGCAGAAGTGACGATGCAGTGCAGACCGGCAAGAAGCAGTGTGAGAATGCCAAAAGCACACACAGGCGGCCCACACTTTCAGCAGCAGTGCTGACTAATTGGGGTAATATTTAAGGAACCTCTGTACCATCAAATTCAGCACATACATCAGGCAATGGATAATTTTTTCAAACTGGCTGGGTCCAAAGCTGCAATGAGATTTTGCCCATTATCGCACACCACCAGGCTGGGCTTGAGGTTCAGTGGCACCAACCACTCATCAGTCTGTTGTTTGATCCTTATCCATAGATCCTGCGCGGTGTGATATCTTTCCCCCAAACAGATTAGTTTCAGAATAGCTGCTGTCATTTCCCTATGACTTTGGGGAAATTTTTGGTGCATGTGTTACGCTGATCGAGGAGAAAGTGGAGGAAGCGCAGTGGAAGAAGAGGGATGCAATATGGACAGAGAAATATCCAGCAATCCTCGGTGGATCAAAGGTTTGGAGGAAGGAAAGCTGAATGCTTCCATGAAATGGTGTGGAGCTGCTCGGTGACACTGCTGGTGATTGTGGTGCTGTCACATCCTCTCTTTCCAGTGAATCGGGTTGCCCTGTTGATTGGAAGCGGAAGGAAGAGGCCGAGACTACAGAAGAAGTGGGAGCAGGAAGAGCCTCAGATCTTCCCTGGTTTTTCAGGTATGTACTCCACTGCAGCATGTGCTTTGAATTCAGATACTTCGTCATGCAGGTGGTGCTCAGGTTCTGAACATTTTGTATGCCTTGCTTCAGGCTCTGACTGCACAACATGCAAACCATCCGTATCGAGTTGTCATCAGATTGCCTGAAGAAATTCTATGCCAGTGAGCTCCTTTTGAGCTGGCTTTGGTGTGCTCAGTTTGTCGGCACAGTGGGCATTAGCAGATGACATACTGGGTCAGGGCCTTCCGCTGTGCTTTTGCAACCTGCTCCCTCTTTTGTGTGCAACAGGGACAGCATGGCCACCTCCTCTTCCTCCAAAACTCACGAATCACATGGAGGGCTTCACTTCATGTGGGGTCTAAGACCTCAACATCCCCTGCATCATCTTCTACCCTCTCCTGCCCACAGCCAAAAATCCTTGTTGATTGGGTGTTCTGCATCCTTTCAACAAACTTTATTCATCATTCGAACCCAAACAGTAAACAAGCCTTTTGAAAAAAAGTCAGTGTTCGGAATTAGAGATGAGTGGTGTTCGACTCGAACTGTTCGCCAATCTCAAATTCGAGCTATTTTGGACGGTGTTCGAGCCGTTCGGTGGACACGAACAATTTGAAAAAAATTTGGCTGTTCGGGGTTATGTTCGATAACTGTTCATGCACTAAAATCATAACTGGATTTTTTCTCAGTAATGCTGAAAATTAATGTTAATACGCAGTTTGAGTGTACAGAGGGGCGGGGGGAGGGGCAGGGCATGGATCTCTGCATAAATAATGAAGATCTCCATTTTTTTTTCTCTTTCCCGCATTTACAGTGGGGAGGTGCAAGCTGTCAGCCTATCAGCAGCGCACACAGGGAGCGAACTGCTTTTTTTCACACAAGCAAGGTCATGTGTCATTGCCAGAGTATGTCAAATGTCCTTGCCCTATAAGACCCAGCCATTTTCCCCATCGCCACCATTTTCTCACTGCTGCAGCTGCGTGTTAGACGGCATCGCTGTTGCTGTGTGCACTATACTTTGTTAATTATAAGCCAATTTTCGCACAAATCTACAGATAGCTTGGGAGTAGGGAATAGTTGTGATTGCAGTCCTTTTAAGGACTAGGTTACATCATTTCCTACGACTTTTATCAGGTAGGTCTGTGCTCTTAAATAGATAGATTGTGGGAGTAAAGACTAATTGTAATTGCAGTCCTTTTGAGGGCTAGGTTACATCAGTTCCTATCACTTTTATCAGGCAGGTCTGTGCTCTTAAATAGATAGGTTGGGAGTAAAGACTAATTGTAATTGCAGTCCTTTTGAGGGCTAGGTTACATCAGTTCCTATCACTTTTTGCCAGGCAGGTCTGTTTTACTGCTGTGCAAGTTTTTTTCACAGCATTTGGCTAAATCTAGCTAAGCAAATCCTTTTTGGCCTCTTGCAGTGTGTGTTAGTCAGGGGAGTAGCCTATCTGTGTTGCAAGCTACAACCTGTGTATAGAATACCAATTTTTTTAATGCACCTAGTGAAGTAAAACCTTTTTGGCATAGCATCATTCTATTAGTCCATCTAGACTAACCTCCACCAGGTTGCAAATTCAAAATAATTTTTATCTGCATCTAGCGCTGAAAAAATATTTAGGCTTTGGCTTGTAGCAGTGTGTGGGACTTGTTCTATTAGTCCATCTATACTAACCTCCACCAGGTTGCAAATTCAAAATAATTTTTATCAGCATCTAGCTCTGAAAAAATATTTGGGCTTCGGCTTGTAGCAGTGTGTGGGACTTGTTCTATTAGTCAATCTATACTAACCTCTATCAGGTTGCAAATTCAAAATAATTTTTATCTGCATCTAGCTCTGAAAAAATATTTGGGCTTCGGCTTGTAGCAGTGTGTGGGACTTGTTCTATTAGTCCATCTATACTAACCTCCACCAGGTTGTAAATTCAATATAATTTTTATCTGCATCTAGCTCTGAAAAAATATTTGGGCTTCGGCTTGTAGCAGTCTGTGGGACTGGTTCTATTAGTCCATCTATACTAACCTCCACCAGGTTGCAAATTCAAAATAATTTTTTTCTGCATCTAGCTCTGAAAAAATATTTGGGCTTGGGCTTGTAGCAGTGTGTGGGACTTGTTCTATTAGTCCATTTATACTAACCTCCACCAGGTTGAAAATTCAAAATAATTTTTATCTGCATCTAGCTCTGAGAAAATATTTGGGCTTCGGCTTGTAGCAGTGTGTGGGACTTGTTCTATTAGTCCATCTATACTAACCTCCACCAGGTTACAAATTCAAAATAATTTTTATCTGCATCTAGCTCTGCAAAAATATTTGGGCTTCGGCTTGTAGCAGTGTGTGGCACTTGTTCTATTAGTCCATCTATACTAACCTCCACCAGGTTGCAAATTCAAAATAATTTTTATCTGCATCTAGCTCTGAAAAAATATTTGGGCTTCGGCTTGTAGCAGTGTGTGGGACTTGTTCTATTAGTCCATCTATACTAACCTCCACCAGGTTGCAAATTCAAAATAATTTTTATCTGCATCTAGCTCTGAAAAAATATTTGGGCTTTGGTTTGTAGCAGTGTGTGGGACTTGTTCTATTAGTCCATCTATACTAACCTCTATCAGGTTGCAAATTCAAAATAATTTTTATCTGCATCTAGCTCTGAAAAAATATTTGGGCTTCGGCTTGTAGCAGTGTGTGGGACTTGTTCTATTAGTCCATCTATACTAACCTCCACCAGGTTGTAAATTCAATATAATTTTTATCTGCATCTAGCTCTGAAAAAATATTTGGGCTTCGGCTTGTAGCAGTCTGTGGGACTGGTTCTATTAGTCCATCTATACTAACCTCCACCAGGTTGCAAATTCAAAATAATTTTTTTCTGCATCTAGCTCTGAAAAAATATTTGGGCTTGGGCTTGTAGCAGTGTGTGGGACTTGTTCTATTAGTCCATTTATACTAACCTCCACCAGGTTGAAAATTCAAAATAATTTTTATCTGCATCTAGCTCTGAGAAAATATTTGGGCTTCGGCTTGTAGCAGTGTGTGGGACTTGTTCTATTAGTCCATCTATACTAACCTCCACCAGGTTACTAATTCAAAATAATTTTTATCTGCATCTAGCTCTGCAAAAATATTTGGGCTTCGGCTTGTAGCAGTGTGTGGCACTTGTTCTATTAGTCCATCTATACTAACCTCCACCAGGTTGCAAATTCAAAATAATTTTTATCTGCATCTAGCTCTGAAAAAATATTTGGGCTTCGGCTTGTAGCAGTGTGTGGGACTTGTTCTATTAGTCCATCTATACTAACCTCCACCAGGTTGCAAATTCAAAATAATTTTTATCTGCATCTAGCTCTGAAAAAATATTTGGGCTTTGGTTTGTAGCAGTGTGTGGGACTTGTTCTATTAGTCCATCTATACTAACCTCCACCAGGTTGCAAATTCAAAATAATTTTTATCTGCATCTAGCTCTGAAAAAATATTTGGGCTTCGGCTTGTAGCAGTGTGTGGGACTTGTTCTATTAGTCCATCTATACTAACTAGTGTTGAGCGAACATGCTCGACACTGCTCGGTACTCGCCCGAGCATCACGCTACTCGGGATGTTCGGCGAGCACCGAGCATTTCCGGGTTACTCGGGCGGGAACTCGGGTCTCCGCCCTGCATGTTTGGCGCTCTTTACAGAGCCAATGAACATGCAGGGATTGCCAGCCAGTCACTGTAATGCCGCAGCCATGTTGTTTGTGGGCATTACAGTGATTGGCTGGCCGCACAGCGTCTCCTCGAGTATTTAAAACCGGGCGCCGCCATCTTGGACAAATTCGCTCCGGATCAGACAGTGTAGGGACAGCGCTGCTGATTTAGGGAGAGATATATCCTGCAAAATAGTTAGTGTAGGGTCTGTAAAGGCTGCCAGATCAAACAAACAGTCCTTCTCAGGACTAATATCCATCCCAGGTATATCAGGCAGGCAGGTTGTATAGGAGATGCAGTGGTTATACCAGCAAATGCTGCATTACAGTCCCGTGTGCTGCTCCTGCTGCTGAAATTGCTGGACTTAGCTCCAGGTCCTGGGGGCCAGGAAAAATCCTTTTTTTTATCTAAATCCTCTTTTTTTTTTCCTCCTTCACAATGTACAAATACCCATCTTATTAACCTTTTGGTGCCCCCCCCCCCCCCAAAAAAAAAAGTGTGCCTCTGATTTTTCAGACACAAATATATCTGTTGAAAATAGTCTGGTGTAGGCCAGAGAAATAGAAGTGTGGTTTTGCAGTTCTATGGGCCATTTGTATCTAAAAAAAACAGTTTGAGTGTGTCACTCACTGTTCAGCCGCAAATATATATATATTTTAAAAAGCCTGGTATACACCAGTAAATTATTACTGTGGTTTTGATGTTCCACGGTAAAAAATCTCTGTTATCCTGCTTTTTGCATTTTTTGCTGTAAAAAAAAAAAAATAGTGTCTCCCTGATTTTTCAGACACAAATATATCTGTTGAAAATAGTCTGGTGTAGGCCCAAGAAATACAAGTGTGGTTTTGCAGTTCCACAGTACAAACCTCTGTATTATCCACTTTTGGGCCATTTGTATCTAAAAAAAACAGTTTGAGTGTGTCGCTCACTGTTCAGCCGCAAATATATATATTTTAAAAAGCCTGGTATACACCAGTAAATTATAACTGTGGTTTTGCTGTTCCATGGTAAAAAATCTCTATTATTCAGGTTTTGGTAGTTTTTTCCGTAAAGAAAAACAGTAGTGTCTCCTGACTGTTGTGACACAAAAATATATCTGTTGAAAATAGTCTTGTGTAGGCCCGACATCCCAGTGTGGTTTCGCAGTTCCACGGGTCAAATCGCTGTACTATCCAGTTTTGGGCCTTTGGTATCTAAAAAAAAAGCAGTTTGAGTGTGTCGCTCACTGTTCAGCCGCAAATATCTCTATTTAAAAAAGTGTGGTATACCCCAGTAAACAATAACTGTGGTTTTCCTCTTCCACGGTTCTAATCTACTCTTTATTACCCTTTTTCCATTGATAGTGGAAGTGTAAGCTATTTTACTTCATTTACAATGGGCAAGGCGCGTGGCAAGGGAAGTGGAAGTGGACGTTCTGGTGATGGTTCTTGCAGAGGACGGGGCCGTGGCCAAGGTGAAAATGTGCCACAACCAACAGCCACATCTTCTCGCTCCCACTTCTTGACCGAATTACTAGGGAAGCACAGAACAACACTAGTATTGAGAACTGATTAGTGTGAACAGGTTATTAATTGGATAGCAGACAATGCTTCCAGTTACCTGGGCACCACCACCTCCGGTCTGTCTTCCACACGGTCAACTCTTAGTAGCCGTGAGTCTCGACCGCATCCTCCTCCTCACCCTGATGCTCCTTCCTCCCACCATGCCGAGTGTCGTCAGACAGCAAGTGATCCCACACTTGGACACTCTGAAGAGCTGTTCACTGGTCCATTTCCATATTTGGGCCCCTCGCCTGATACTCTTGAAGTGGTGGACGAGGAGATCCCATGTTGCGATGCCCAAATATTTGAACAGCCACGGCCACAGGAAGTCGACGTTGGCAATCTGTCACAAGAGGTGGACGATGACGAGACACAATTGCCAGGAAGTGAGGAGGAGGATCGTGGTGCGCAAGTGGAAGAGGAGGAGGTGGTGAATGATCTAGTAACTGACCCAACGTGGAAGGAGGACATGCAGAATGAGGCCAGCAGCACACAGGGGGAGGGAGGCAGAGTACCCCAACAGGCAGGAAGAAGCAGTGTGGTGGCCGCAGACAGAAGGCAGGCAACCGTTCCCCGTAACACCAACACGAGGGACGTTGCCAGTACAAGCGGTAGGTCTTCCAGAGTCTGGAATTTTTTTAAAGACTCTGCTGATAACCCCAAAAAGGCCATATGTTCCACCTGCCATGCCAGCATCAGCAGGGGTGACAAAACTACCAGCCTGACCACCACCAGCATGATCAGGCACATGGCAGCAAAGCACCCGACTTTGTGGGGCAAATCCCAGGGTCCACGACCAGTGTCAGCGGGTGTCACCACTGCTTCTTCCACTGTTGTGCGTGCAATAGAACCCCCTGTTGTGTGTGCAAGGCAAACCCCTGTCCATACTGCATGTAAAGATGCCCCCTCCTCTCAGTCTTCACTTGTTATGGTAGTTTTTCAAGAAACAGCATCAACGTCCACGTCCCACCGCAGCGTTCAATTGTCCATATCCCAGACCTTTGAACGAAAGCGGAAATTCGCAGCTAACGCCCCACAGGCCACAGTCCTAAATTCGCACATTTTACGACTGCTTGCATTGGAAATGCTGCCTTTTAGGCTGGTGGAGACGGAATCCTTCCGCAATCTTATGGCGGTGGCCGTCCCTCGGTACTCGGTTCCCAGCCGACACTATTTTTCCCGGTGTGCCATCCCCGCACTACACAAGCACGTGTCCCAAAGCATCTGCCGTGCCCTCAACAACGCAGTAACTGGGAGAGTCCACCTGACAACGGACACGTGGACAAGTGCTTGTGGCCAGGGACGGTACATCTCTCTGACGGCACACTGGGTAAACATAGTGGAAGCCGGGACCCAGTCTAACCTTGGGATGGAACACATCCTCCCCACACCGAGGATTGCGGGCCCTATGTCAGTCAGAGTTGCCCACACAGTGTACAGCTCCTGCGCATCCTCCTCCTCCTCCTCATGTTCAGCCTCCATCTCAGATATCACCACATCAGTTACAAGCTGAAAGCATTGCAGTACTGCCTCCGCCAAGCGACAACAGGCTGTGCTGAAACTCATAAGCTTAGGTGATAAACCTCACACTGCTTGTGAGTTGTGGACAGCTGTGAAAGAGCAGGCAGATCTGTGGCTGAGAACGCTGAACCTACATCCCGGCATGGTCGTGTGTGACAATGGCCGTAACCTGGTGGCGGCTCTGAGGCGAGGTGAGATCACACACGTACCATGCCTGGCTCATGTGCTTAACCTCGTGGTTCAGCGGTTTCTTAAATCGTACCCCGAGTTGCCAGATCTGCTCGTGAAAGTACGCCGCCTGTCAGCTCATTTTCGCAAGTCGGCTACAGCTTCCGCCGCCCTTGCTGTGGTACAGCAGCGTTTGCAACTTCCGGCACACCGACTGGTGTGTGATGTCCCCACACGTTGGAACTCTACCCTCCACATGTTGCAAAGGATTTGTGAGCAGAAGAGAGCAGTTGTGGAGTACCAGCTGCAACAAGGCCGTCAATATTCAGGTCAGACTCCACACATAAGACCTCAGGAGTGGACCTGGATGTCTGACATATGTACCATCCTGACAAACTTTGAGGAGGCCACCAAGATGGTGAGTGGCGATGACGCCATCATTAGTGTCAGCATCCCACTTGTCTGCCTTTTGCAATGCTCTCTGCAGAGAATTAAAGAGGAGGCATTGCAGCCAGAGTATGATGAGATGGATCAAGAAGCCGTAGCGGGCGATTACACACAGCCCAGCCTCATCTCATCCCAACGTGCATTGGGGGACAATGAGGGAGAGGAGGAGGAGGAGGAGGAAGAACAGGAGCTGCTATCATGCGTTGCAGACGGTAGTACCTGTACAAGTGTCATACCGTCGGTTCAGCATGGGTGGCCTGAGGACAGGGGGGAGGAGGAAGAGGAGGAGCATGAGGAGAGCATGGTCAGTCGTCATCTTGGTGAGGACATGGAAATCTTGCCCGTTACCAGTCTGGCACGCATGGCTGACTTTATGTTACGGTGCCTTAACCGTGACCCTCGCGTTGTCAAAATGTTGGGTGACAGTCATTACTGGTTGGTGACACTTGTAGACCCCCACTACAAGTAGAACTTTCACTCTTTTATTCCTGAGGTGGAGAGGTCTACAAAAATGGGGCAACACCAGAAGGCCCTTGCTGCAGAACTCTTAAAAAAATTCCCATCTGAACACGCTAGCGGCAGAGGTCACGGTTCGTTGCCCAACCAAGGCGTACAGGCGAGAGAGATGCAACTCCAATCCAGCAGAGGCAGGGGAACACCGTCAATGTTCTGGGACAGTTTTCTGACACCCGCCCAGCTTACAGGCCCTGAGGCGCGGGGTACTCTCACAAGGAGTGGAAAGTTTCAAAAGATGGTGAGGGAGTACCTTGCCGATCGTACCAGCATCCTCCGTGATTCCTCTGTGCCTTTTAATTATTGGGTATCCAAGCTGGACAATTGGAATGAACTCGCTCTGTACGCCTTGGAGGTCCTGGCCTGCCCTGCTGCTAGCGTGTTATCGGAGCGTGTTTTTAGTGCTGCTGGGGGAATTATAACTGATAAGCGCACTCGCCTGTCAACTGACAATGCTGACAAGCTGACCCTTATCAAAATGAACAAGGGCTGGATTGGGCTTGACTTCTCATCACCACCAAATGACAGCAGAGTAACATAAAGTCAAATCCACTGTGTTATTTCGGGAGGTGTATTCACATGCACCGCTTCACACCCACACATGGGTATACGCTTCCACTTTTCGGCTGTTTAATCTTCTTCTCCTTATCCTCAGCCTCCACCACCACTATACCACCAGGGTGCCAGCATTGCAAGTTCCTCCGTGCTAATTTTTGGCAGCTTTTGCTGGGAAAGCATAAGCAAATACTATGGGACACCCACTCCCCAATAAGGGGACTTATGTTTGTAATATGCTGTACTGCATGGCTCTTGTAAGGGGCATTGCAAGTTGCTCCGTCCTAATTTTTGGCAGCTTTTGCTGGGAAAGCATAAAAAAATACTATGGGAGACCCACTCCCCAATAATGGGACTTATGTTTGTAATATGCTGTACTGCACGGCTCTTGTAAGGGGCATTGCAAGTTGCTCCGTCCAAATTTTTGGCAGCTTTTGCTGGGAAGGCATAAGCAAATACTATGGGAGACCCACTCCCCAATAATGGGACTTATGTTTGTAATATGCTGTACTGCATGGCTCTTGTAAGGGGCATTGCAAGTTGCTCCGTCCTAATTTTTGGCAGCTTTTGCTGGGAAAGCATAAGCAAATACTATGGGAGACCCACTCCCCATTAATGGGACTTATGTTTGTAATATGCTGTACTGCATGTGACGCGCCCCCTGGGCCGTGTGTACACGTGTGTGGGATACCCGATGCCGGGTCTCTGGGGTCTGTAGTCTCCGTGGCGGTGACCCGGTCCCGTGGCTCAGGCTGGTCAAACCAGTGGCAATCTTTCTTAGGTTTTGAGGTTAATTGTCCAACTAGGCCACCCGTGGATTGCGGTCAGGGAGTACCACCGCTGCGAGGCAGACCGCTGAGGCTGGTGTTATGTGCGCAGCATAAAATGGGATAACTCCCCTCGGGAGGAGTATAGCCTCAGGGCAGTGAGTGTGGATAATGGGGGTGATGGTGCACGAGCGCAGCAGGAATGACTCAGAGTCTTTGCAGTGCAGTTCAGGGTCTTTACTGATGATTATAAGGTAGACCCTACCAGGAGTACTGGCTAGCATAAGAGGCCTGGTCAGTCTGTGAGCAAGCAGGAGTTCCCCTGGCCAGGTGGAGTTGTAGGCCTCCCCGTCTGTCTGCACTCTTCCTGGCTACCTTGCTGTAAGCGGGTAGAAGTAGCCCACGTCCCTGAGTGTAGTGCTCACCCGTATGGCTGGTGACTTGGGGCCTTCTGTTAGCCTCCGCTCCACGACGGCGGTTCTGGTCCCTTGCTTGTGACTGAGCCTCCGGGCTTCTATGGCCAGAGGACCTGAAATCCCCTGCTGGCTGGTTTCTGCTGCTGGATATATAAGTCCTCACAGCTTCGGACTCCTGTGTCCGGTTCCTATTGTCTTCTGCCAGGGCGAGCTCTGCTCAGCTTCCAGCCCCTCGTCTTTAGCTCCTAGCTCCTACAGAGCTCCTTGCTGTTACTTTCCCTTGCTCTCACTCTGACTCTGACTGTTCTCTGTTCTCTGACTCACTCAACCCCACCCCAGATCCAGTTTATAAGGGCAGAATTCTCCCCTCCCAGGACTGGGGCAGGAGGATGTTGCATGTTTAAGGGATCCTGACAAGGAAACCTCCCACTTGCTCTCCGACGTAATCTCTATTACTGTGGTGACCAGACCCCTGGGGTGCCACACATGGCTCTTGTAAGGGGCATTGCAGTACCTCATAATTTTTGGAAAGCATTCCATTCACTGCTTAGGCCAACAGTGTACAGGAGACCCAGTTGCTATAAATGGAAAAAAAGGTTTAGTTAACGCCCTCTGACCTCCATGTCATTTCCAAGGGGCATTGGAGTGCCTCGAAATTTTTGGTAGGCATTGCACTCACTGTATGCCCTATAACTGTGTAGCCGAACCGCTCCTTTTGTTACAGAAACATATCCTACAAGACATATCTGGTTGACTGGCCTGATATTGATGTGAATGGTCCCTGTTCCTCCTGCTCTTTCTCCTTTGCCACTACCTCATCCATCATTTATCACCTAAAGCTTTGTTTTAACGGGAGTCATAGAACTTGGATAGTAGCAGGAAAACATCCAGCAATCCTCGGAGGAGGTAGGATATGTGCCAAAACGCTGACCTCCTCAGGCCTAACCGCTACTACATACATGCGCTTGCATTACAACAAAACAAAGCAGATGCTAACTTCTATCATCCTCATCATGCTCCTCACCTTGGCACTCTCAACTCCCCTGATGGAGAAGCCAGGGCCCACCGGAGGAGTCTGATAGTCCGGTGGGCTCGGCCAATGCTGCCCTAAAGCAGGCCAGGCTAAGAAAAGTGTGGGAAAGGTTACCGGTACAAATAGGGGTGGCTGGGGACCGAGTATGGACACCCGGCCACTTCCTGGAGGCTGGGGAGCAAGCGGGGACACCCGGCCACCAGGCGGCTGGGGAGTGAGTATGGATACCAGGCCGCCGACACAGCCATGGCGTGGTGGCCAGATTCCGCCTCCACATGCCTAAAAGGCCCAATTTAAAGTGCAAGCAAGCAAGCAGTATGGTATTGCAGCCTGGGGGTGGGTGGGTGGCAGGCTGCATACTTGCGCTTGCATTGCAAGGAATGGGAGAGGTACAATTGAACACTGCCCTAGGACAAGGACTTGAATGGGGATAGTTGCAAGTCTGCAACGACAGGTGCAAGGTGGGAGTCATCTTCGCATGTACCATGAACAAGGGTTTGGCATGCACACACTACAGCGGAATAGGCTCTGTTTCCCACTAAATGCACTGGGGAGGGCACAGGTAATGTTTTGGTATACGCGCTTAATCTTATGTATAAGGCACACCAGGACAAAGAGGGGCGGCTGAGGACTGAGTATCGATACCTCGCTGCCGAAGCAGCCATGAGGTAGTGGCCAGCTTCGGCCTCCTCTAAACTAAAAGGCCCCATTTCAAGTGCAAGCTAGCAGTATGAATTGCAGTCTGGGGGTGGGTGGGTGGCAGGCTGCACACTTACACTTGCATTAAAAGAAAACATAGCAGATGCTAACTTCTGTCATCATCATCATGCTCCTCACCTTGGCACTCTCAACTCCACCGATGGAGAAGTCAGGGCCCACCGGAGGAGTCTGGTTCTCTTTTGGGCTCGTCCAATGCTGCCTAAAGCACGCCGGGCTAAGAAAAGTGTGTGGGGGGATGTTCCAAGGAGAAATGGGGGTGGCTGGGGACCGTTTATGGACACCCGACTGCCCCCAGGCGGCTGGGGACCGTGTGGACACTCGGCCGCGAGGCGGTTGGGGACTGAGTATGGACACCCGGCCGCCGGGCGGCTGGGGACTGAGTATGGATTCCAGGCCGCCAACACAGCCATGACGTGGTGGCCAGATTCCGCCTCCACATGCCTAAAAGGCCCAATTTCAAGTTCAAGCAAGCAAGCAGTATGCTATTGCAGCCTGGGGGTGGGTGGTTGACAGGCTGCATACTTGCGCTTGTATTGCAAGGAATTGGGGAGGTACAATTGAACACTGCCCTGGGACTAGAACTTGCATGAGGATAGTTGCAAGTCTGCATCTTCTGATGCGGCAAGGATCACTTATGATGGGCACACTTTTAGACAGTGACCTGGGAGTCAGAGATGCTTCCAGGGGTCTTCCCCATGCTGTTCCCATGTCTTTTCAGCACTTTATGCACGTGTCACAAAGCACATGGCCAGATAAGGTTGTAAAATGTTAAAATGACATTTCCCGGTGAATGCATTTGTCATAGTTGAAAGCAATACAAAAGTGCAAAATAGCATAAAAAATGCTACTTGTGAACATAGCCGAAGGTGTGGAGGAGTATTTTTGTTTTTGGTCATTTATTTTAACTTATACACAAGTCTTTTCCCTGGAAAGGATGTTCCTTAACATATTTCACAGGAAAAAATTTTGTTTTGTTTTATTGTAAGCCTGTAGCTTAATACTTCTGACCATGTTGTTGACAGCAGTGACCTGGGGGTCAGAAATGCTTCCTGGGGCGATCCCCATGCTGTCCCCGTGTCATTTGAGCACTGTCACTATCGTTTTGGGCACTTGTTAGGCTTTTAAAAGACTGCCAGGGGTGCCACCGCAAAAATGCTCGAGTCTCCCATAGACTAACATTGGGCTCGTTGCTCGGGTCGAGCACCCGAGTATCACGGCGAGCTCGGCCCAAGCTTCGAGCACCCGAGCATTTTAGTGCTCGCTCAACACTAATACTAACCTCCACCAGGTTGCAAATTCAAAATAATTTTTATATGCATCCAGCTCTGAAAATATATTTGGGCTTCGGCTTGTAACAGTGTGTGGGACTTGTTCTATTAGTCAATCTATACTAACCTCCACCAGGTTGCAAATTCAAAATAATTTTTATCTACATCTAGTTCTGAAAAAATATTTGGGCTTCGGCTTGTAGCAGTATATGGGACTTGTTCTATTAGTCCATCTATACTAACCTCCACCAGGTTGAAAATTCAATATAATTTTTATCTGCATCTAGCTCTGAAAAAATATTTGAGCTTCGGCTTGTAGCAGTGTGTGGGACTTGTTCTATTAGTCCATCTATACTAACCTCCACCAGGTTGCAAATTCAAAATAATTTTTATCTGCATCTAGGTCTGAAAAAATATTTGGGCTTCGGCTTGTAGCAGTGTGTGGGACTTGTTCTATTAGTCCATCTATACTAACCTCCACCAGGTTGCAAATTCAAAATAATTTTTATCTGCATCTAGCTCTGAAAAAATATTTGGGCTTCGGCTTGTAGCAGTGTGTGGGACTTGTTCTATTCGTCCATCTATACTAACCTTCACCAGGTTGCAAATTCAAAATAATTTTTATCTGCATCTAGCTCTGAAAAAATATTTGGGCTTCGGCTTGTTGCAGTGTGTGGGACTTGTTCTATTAGTCCATCTATACTAACCTCCACCAGGTTGCAAATTCAATATAATTTTTATCTGCATCTAGCTCTGAAAAAGTATTTGGGCTTCGGCTTGTAGCAGTGTTTGGGACTTGTTCTATTAGTCCATCTATACTAACCTCCACCACGTTGCAAATTCAATATAATTTTTATCTACATCTAGCTCTGAAAAAATATTTGGGCTTCGGCTTGTAGCAGTGTGTGGGACTTGTACTATTAGTCCATCTATACTAACCTACACCAGGTTGCAAATTCAATATAATTTTTATCTGCATCTAGCTCTGAAAAAATATTTTGGCTTGTAGCAGTGTTTGGGACTTGTTCTATTAGTCCATCTATACTAACCTCCACCAGGTTGCAAATTCAATATAATTTTTATCTGCATCTAGCTCTGAAAAAGTATTTGGGCTTCGGCTTGTAGCAGTATTTGGGACTTGTTCTATTAGTCCATCTATACTAACCTCCACCACGTTGCAAATTCAATATAATTTTTATCTACATCTAGCTCTGAAAAAATATTTGGGCTTCGGCTTGTAGCAGTGTGTGGGACTTGTACTATTAGTCCATCTATACTAACCTACACCAGGTTGCAAATTCAATATAATTTTTATCTGCATCTAGCTCTGAAAAAATATTTCGGCTTGTAGCAGTGTTTGGGACTTGTTCTATTAGTCCATCTATACTAACCTCCACCAGGTTGCAAATTCAATATAATTTTTATCTGCATCTAGCTCTGAAAAAATATTTGGGCTTCGGCTTGCAGCAGTGTGTGGGACTTGTTCTATTTGTCCATCTATACTAACCTCCACCAGGTTGCAAATTCAATATAATTTTTAGCTGCATCTTGCCTGGAAAATAATTTTGGGCATATTAGCAGTTTGTGGTACTCATTGTATTAGGCCATCTATACCAAGCTCCACCAGCTTTGAAATTAATAATAATTTTTAGCCCGGAAAAATTTTTTTCTTCCCAATAGTGGTAGCAATAGAAATATGGCGTGCACTCCTGGCTAACAAAAATATACGCTTCATAACAAAAAACACCAGCCTAGCGCACTGCATTAATAAGATGGCATCATCGTCTCTCCCGTCTTCGCCGGCTAGCATTCTTGTGCCTAAAACACAATGCATCGGTCCGCACTAGCCACGATGCTGAGGGGTCTAAAGCTGCTGCTAACGCTTTATCACAATTGAATTGGCAGATTTTCACAGAGCTCCTCCCCAACGCCCACCCATCGGGCAACAGTTGCCCACCCTCCCTATGGGATCTAGTGGCGAATAGTTGATGCCATTAATCAGAGCGTCAGTTTCCCCGTCGACGTGGCAAGCATACGGTAAGGCATGGGAAGAGTGGACACGACTAGTAGCAGGCAGACAGGTTGACCAATGTGAACAAGCCAGATTACAAGTCACCATAGAATTTCTCCACAAGCTAATGATGAGGGGCATATCAGGGGAGTCAGCGCAGCGGTGTCTGACCGGAGTAGCATTTCACTTCCAACTACTGAATTGGGGAGATGTGACAAAGAGATTCATCATCAGACAATCCATAAAAGGGTGGAAAAGGGGTCAGCCAAGTCAGGAGTGTAGGCGTCCCGTTCCGTGTCACTAAAACTGATTTCTCACATCATATCCCTAACACCATTAACATGACACTCACAATTTGAAGCAACACTACTGTCTACTGCATTTGCGATCGCCTTCTTCGGGGCGCTATGCATAAGCGAATTAGTCCCTCAATCCAAAATTACCACCAGTGGAGGTTTATTACACCAGGACGTAGTCATAGCCATTAATGCAATACGTCTACGCATACGCCAATCGAAAATGGTTCCAGCGGGCAGGGGCACTTGGGTACTTCTACAACTCACAAACGGTACACTGAGTCAGGTAACAATAGTAAAAACATATATAACCATCAGATCACAAAGTAATTTCTTCCTATCACACATTGATGGAACGCCATTATCAAGATGCCAGTTCCAATCTATATTTAATAAATGCATAACATCGGCAGGGAACCACCCCAAAGATTACGGGACACACTCATTCCGCATAGGCGCGGCCACGGAAGCAGCAAGAGCAGGTCTGTCAGAAGCGAAAGTTCAGAGGATAGGGAGATGGCGATCCACGTGTTTGGCGAGATACAAAAGACCGGATTTGTTATCCTAACGTGGTTTGTTTCTTTTACACGTGACGCTAAGCCAACAGTGTGGGTGATAGGCCACTCGTATATATATTGGGCAAAAAAAAGGGTGAAAGTCTTCCCAGGTGGGAGGAAATTAGAGTTTCATAACACATATTTCAACTGCAGAGGTATTAGAGGCCTGCTATGGCCACAGGTACTAATGGAGGTAATCAAGGTAGGGAGAGAGGCAAGTGGTCCGGTCATCTTAGTTATACAGGCCCGGGGAAACGACCTAGGTCATCACAAGAGAGCATAACTAATGGCAATAATGAAACTAGACACTGAGCGCTTCAGAGAATTTTTCACAAAACTAATTATAGTATGGTCAGAGATTGTGCCGATAGCGGTATGGCAAGGTGTGCGAGACATCACGGCCATCGAACGGACAAGGCGGGTAATAAATATTCGGATGGCAAAATTTAGAAGAGACAGAGGCGGTGTAGTGATACAACACCGACAACTGGAAGGAGATAAAGCAGGCCTCATACGGTCCGACGGTGTTCACTTAATGGTTATTGGACGTGACATATTCCTGTCAGGACTCCAGGACGGAGTGGAACAAGCATTAAGAGTGATGGATGGGGGTCAGAGTCCTGCATACGAGTACGCAGGATCCTCCGTGGCCTGGAAATAGAAAGGACATGTTGGAGAGTTACACTTGTTGGCCAACTTGCCGGTGTGGAGACCCAGGGCATGCTGCGACAAGCTGAATTATTTTAGAAATAAAATGCCTTTCTAGCGGAAAGAGTATAAAGAGTTAACCCATCCAGTTGTAAGAGTTACATTATTGTATTGTCAAGGAAAGGGGGGCGGTAGGGGGGCTGAGCGTCTGGGTTTCGTTGGGGGTCCCACAGTCTGCCTAGGCTAGATGCATTTAAAAATTCTTATTAGATACACAGGCGGTGCAGCTTGCTTCGCAGCTGGGTTACTACGCCCAAAGTATTGCCTAGGCTAGATGCAGTTAAAAATTCTATGCTTTGGAGCAGACCTCTGAGTAAACAGCTCTTCAGACTCAACCATCTGTGTTACCCCAAGCCATAGTGTATGTAGTTTCTTACAGTTAAAAGGGGGGGGCGACCCAACCCACCTGGAATTAACGATGCCAACGTCACGTAAAACACAGCAAGCGGACTCCAAAAAGAGTCTCCATTTTTTCCAAAAATTGTGGCACAGACACCACTTAAGTGGCATCAATTGCCCCAGAGTTGCTTAAAACGGTTGGTGAGGTGATTTTACCAAATCCTCAAGCTTTTAGTCTCCCCAGGATGACACATGAGTAGAAAAGTCCTTGCGGATCCTTGATTTGTTCATCTTTATGAACGTGAGTCTGTCTATATTCTCAGTGGACAGCCGCGTGCGCTTATCTGTCAGCACACCACCAGCAGCGCTGAACACATGTTCAGAGAGGACGCTGGCATGCAGGGCATGGCAAGATCTCCAAGGCGTTAGTGGCGAGCTCCGGCCATTTTTCCAGATTGGAAGGCCAAAATGAGCAAGGGTCCAGTGACACAGTCATAGCTTCGATGTTCACTTGAAGATACTCCTGTACCATCCTCTCTAGGTGTTGACTATGTGTCAGACTTCTTGTCTCCTGTGGCCTTGCAAAGGATGGTCTAAAAAAGTGGTGAAACGATTCCACAAAATTGCTGTTACCAGCAGGTACTGTGTTACTGTTACGGTTTGAGTGATGAAGACTCGACAGTCCCACGGTTTGTAAGTTAGAACTGTGAGATTCACTACGTGCACCACTGGTGTTTTGTGGAAAAGCACATGCAAGATTCTGCAACAGCCTCTGCAGATATTCCTGCATGCGTGAATCCCTTTCTATGGCAGGAATTATTTCGGCAAATTTACTTTTGTACCGGGGATCTAAGAGTGTGGCAACCCAGTAGTTGGGATTACTTCGAATTCTGACAATCCGAGGGTCATGTTGCAGGTAGTGCAGCAAGAAGGCACTCATGTGTCTTGCGCATCCAGGAGCACCCAGTCCTTGCTGTGTTGGCAGCGAAGTAAGAATCATTCTTCCTTCCTCTGCCCTCTCCCCCCAACCTCGCACAACAGAAATGTGATCAAGGTCTCCCTCATCTGATGAGTCTTTCATGCCCATCGCCAGTTCATCCTCCACTTCTTCCTCGGCTCCTGCACCTTCCTCAACAGTTTGGCTGCTACCATGCGCCCTGGTTAATCCCTCTCCCCCACCCTCCCATGCCTGCCGCCTTGGTGCTGCCGACCGTCTGGACCTTGGAGATGTTATCCATTCCGCATATGAGTCCTCCTCTCCTTCCTCCACCTCCTCTTGTCCCACCACCTGACTCTGAATACTGTTTAACCTGTGCTCCAGCATGTAAATCACAAGAATAGTCATGCTGATAATAGCATCGTCGTCAGCACGAAACATCTTCGTCGCCATTTCAAAACTGTGCAGAAGGGTGTGTGGCGCCCTTGAGGGTTCAGTCACCACAGAGGTACTGAATCTCACCCAGAGGTGTGGTATCTCACCCTCAGGTAAGGAAGGAGTATGGCTCGGGACCCTAACACCTGCATCCAACACATACCCGCAGTGGGGGTAGGGCGAGATTGCTCCTAAGGGAGAGCACAGTCCCAGGTCCCTAGCTGGTGGGAGGTTCCTATGTAGTGGGTGTGGGTGGAGAAAGCAGCTTAGGGGAGCACATGACAGGGAGAGTATAAATAGGAAGCCATCTTAGAAAGAGCAAGCCAGTCAGAGGGGGAGAAGTGACAGGAGCAGAGGCTCTGCATGAGCTCTGCTCCGGAGGCGGGCCTAGCCTGGGAGGCCCAGGACTGAAGGAGAGAAGATAGGAGTGGGAGCAGGAAGGCTCCAGGAACCGAAGGGACCCTAGGGGTACGGGCCGTGCAGAAGGCCACCCGTACGCCCGCTGCTACCAGGAGGTAGAGGGGTCAGGCCAGATAAGGGGAACCGGTCCCTCAACTAGAGGAGAAACAGCAAGGCTCAACTAGAAACCCGAGGCTGCAGCATTTCATGTACTGCAGGCCAAAGTCCACACCAGTCTCACTAAGAAGGTAGCCACATAGGACCCAGGGGATGGAACACACGTCGCCCGCCAAGGCCCGAGGATACCGGATTGAAGTGTCACTGGGTGTGAGGTGCAGGGAGAAAGCCAGAGAAAGGACACACAGAAGGGGGTCCTGCTAAGTACTCCGGAGCTATCTGGGGGTGGACTGAGCCCCTCACTGAGTACGCACAGCACGACGGGGGAGATTGCTCTGGTACCTGTAATCTGGACTGCAACAACTGTGAGTAAAGATCTTGGGACTGCATCACACGGACTCTGTGTTCATTACTGACTCCCTGCACTACAACCACCATCATCCACCCACACTGCCCTGAAGCTACACTCTTCCTGTGGTGAGTAATAATACCATTGCTGCAAAACCACCAGCTTCAGAGGACTGTTCCGCAGCGGCGGCCCCTTTGGCCATACTCCACAGGTGGCGTAGTCGGACATTATAACACCCATATATACAAATTACCCTTAGATTGACCGCCCTGGGTCACGGACCGGGTCGCCGCCACAGTGACTACAACCCCCAGCGTCTACCGGCCCGGCTCCGGGTAACCCACGGCCCAGGGGGCACGTCAACTTCATAGGTCCCTGATCTGACACCACTCCTGCAGCGTGATTTGCCCCACCTCTGGATCTCGTTGGCCCAGGCTATACGTCAGAACGTATTGCACCAGGGCTTGTCGGTGCTGCCACAGTCGCTGCAACATGTGCAGAGTTGAATTCCACCATGTCGGCACATCGCATTTTAGCCGGTGAACTGGCAGGCCCAACGACTTCTGTAGAGATGTAACTCGTTGATCTGCGGGATGCGAATGGCGGAAGTGAGCACACAGCAACCGTGCCCTCTGCAGAAGGCCATCTAGTCCGGGATAGTGGGCTAAAAATTGTTGGACAACAAGGTTCAACACGTGAGCCATACAAGGCACGTGTGTGACATTGCCCTGGCGAAGGGCCGCACCCAGGTTTGCACCATTGTCGCACGCGGCCTTCCCTGGTTTCAGGTCCAGTGGAGATAATCATTCATGAAACTTGGTCTCCAGAGCTGACCACAACTTCTCAGCTGTGTGACTCACATTTCCCAGACATTTCAAAGTAAATACCGCCTGATGCCGTTGAGCCCTGCTGCCAGCATAGTAAGGAGGTGTGCAGGACTCCTGCGCAGTTAGAAAGCAGATGGCATTACCAGACAGGCTTTGGGTGCAGGTGGAGGACGGAGAGGAGGTTGAGGAGGCAGAAGCAGTGGAGGAACTTCTAGATAAAGAGGATTGACATACAACTTGTGGGGACGGCAAGACTTGGACAGCAGCCCCTTGTCCTGCTGTCACCATAGTTACCCAGTGCCCAGTCAGCAACAAGTAACGCCCCTGTCCATGCTTACTCGCCCAAGTGTCTGTGGTGAAATGCACCCTGTCACACACAGAGTTTCTCAAAGAAGCAGTGATGTTGTGTGCGACATGCTGGTGGAGCGCAGGCACAGCTTTCTTTGAGAAGTAGTGCCAACTGGGCATCTGGTACTGGGGCACTGCGACGGACATAAGGTCTCGAAAATCCTCTGTGTCCACCAGGCGGAAAGGCAGCATTTCTGTAGCCAACAGCTTGCAGATGGTGATATTCAACCTCTTAACTTTGTCATGGCTAGGAGGAAATGGTCTTTTACTTGTCCAAATCTGAGGGACCGAGGGCTGGCTGTTGTGCTTAGACGGGGTTGAGTACGGTGTCCCCGGCAAACTTGCCGGTCTGTGAGGAAGATGCAGGCGGAAAAGTTAGGTTGCCTTGATCCAAAGATGGTGCTCTCGATGTCGGAGAGCGCTCAACACCAGCTGGTGTTTCCACTTCCAAATGAAATGATGACCTGCCAATCACACTGGCTGTTGCGGATAAAGGGGTGGCAGGTCTGCATCCAAAAACATGTGTGACTGCTGTCCCCCCAGTCACAGAGGATGAAGAGGCCGCTGATGCACAAGATGGGGCAGACGGTGGTTGGCACGGCCTGCTAGGCCGCATTGTAGCACAGTGAGCTTCCCACTGCAACTTATGCTTCATATCCATGTGACGGTTCATGCATGAAGTACTCAAACTATGGATTTTTTGGCCTCTACTTAGCTTTTGGTGACAAATATTACAGATAACACAAGTTGGGTCATCCTTATCGATCTGAAAAAATACCCAGGCTATGCAAGGCTTAGAGCCCATGCGACCTGAAGAGCCACTATGACTTGTGGTCAGAGGCAGAGTTGTGGTTGAGGATGTAATTGTTGACGTGCTTCCAGTACTCCGTCTCTGTCCAGGAAGGCGCAACCTAACCTCGTCGTCAATAGCATCTGTGACGCCCCGCTGCACTTGGTATCACAGATCCTAGAAGAGTGCATTGATGGAATCCTCCACAAGAGGCCCCCATAAACATTCACACATCTCCACCTTCCACCTCAGACCAGCAGAGGGAGCCCATTAGGGATATAAATAGGGAAGGTGGAGCTAGGCAGTTCAGTTCCTCTGAAGAGTTCCTGCAGTAGAGAAGCCTAAGAGGTCAGTCTGCAGTGGAGCTCAGTCTAGTCTAGAGAACTCAGTTAATAGTTCAGCAGTGGAGCACGAGGCTCCTGTTAGCTAGATTCAGGGAGCCCAGTTAGAGCTTAAGGTGTGCCGGCACCATAAGATCGGTGAAGCGCGGCAAGTTGCCGTTAGTGTGTATAGCCTAGTGAGGGCCCGAGTAGGCCGAAGGCGAGTGGAGAGTTAGTACATAGGGGGCAGAGGAGCTTAACCAGCTCACCTCGAAGCATTTACCGGACACCGGATATGAGCTTACCGGGATCTCTATGACCCAGTAAGGCATAACTACAAGTCCCAGCATCGCTAAGGTGCTGATACGTAACAGAGCCTGGAGACGCTTAGGCCCCGCATACTGGGAGCGTGAACTCCAAGACAAGGCCCTACCACAAGGTCAGCCAGCGCAGGACAGAAACAAAGTTAGGCCTAGCTCCAGGCAGGTCAGAAACTTACTACGCAGAGGCAAGAATCAGGAGGCCCTACACCCGCTCATTGGGGAGGATCCGGATATGCACCCTTCACCTTACAGTGCTCCGGGATGTGCCCGAATTTCAACAAGTAAAAGTTACTGAAGTGAATACAGTGTCCATTCCCGTTCTTGCTCTGACCCAGCTGGGTCTCGCCTGTCCTGCATTCCCCCTGCATACGCTTTTCTGAGGCCTAGCTCCACCTGTGGGAGCTATACCATCGAGCTGCCTTACCACCGGCCTCAGTGGACTACTGCAGCGCTGGTGCTTCTCACCAGATACCACAGGTGGCGTCACGAACTCTTATAAAATTAACAATTATCCACCCTTTTAAAGACTGACCCCATGGTACGGGCCCGGGAGCCGACCACCGCGACATCCCAAAGGCCAGGCAAAGGCCCGGGTACCGAGTCATCCCCATCCCCTGGGCTAGTCACATCCTCCTCCACCTCCTCTGCTGACCTCATCGACTGGCTGACTGTGGGTTGACAGTAAGTGGGATCTCCAACCTCATCATCATCACCCTGTGTGTTCTCACACCCGTCGTCCTCAGAGCCAACTTCTTCCTGCCATGACCGAAAAGTCAAGTTGTCGCTCCAGTCAGGTAATTGAGTCTCATCATCGTCTTCTTCATTGTCTCCACCAACAGGAGATACAGTTTGGGAACGAGGGTCTACATTATGCTCAGAACCTAATTCATCTGGTCCCTGATCCGACTCATAAAGATTCTGGGCATCAGTGCAGATCATTTCCTCGTCTGAATTAACAGAAGCTCTGGAGCAGACCTCCATTTCCCAGGCTATAGTACGAGTAAACAGCTGTGCAGACTCAACCATCTGTGTTACCCCATTCTCAGACGGTCAGCTGGAGACTTGGGAGCTGTGAGGAAGCAAGTGCGATTGGGGTGACACCTCTGAGGACTGGAGTATTTGTGATCTTGAAGTTGAGGTGGAGGAGAGCCCACTTGAAGGAGCACTTGATATACATTTAAGCATCTGCTGTTTTTGTGCCTCATCTGGAATTTGTATCGATGGGCGTGTCCGTAAGAAAGGGATCGTATGACATTGTCCATGAAAAGAAGTAGACATCTTAGTTTGGCTGGAAGATGGTCTTTCTTCTGCAGATGTTACTCCCCCCCACCGCGCGGGGGCTCGACCCACCAGCGTACAGGCACCAGTTTTGAGAGAGGGGGGCTGGCCGTCAGGGTCCACCGCAGCTCTGGCACAAACCCGGAGACTCGGAGGTACGGATCGGCTGTGTTGGCTTCACACTTTTTTGGTTTTAGAAGGGCATGACATACCTATATCTGTGTCTCCCCCTCCTTTTACTCCTCCACCTCTTTTCTTTTCGCATGACTATATGTACTTGTCACTTTTCCATGTGTTAGTTGTGTCTTCTGAGCAGTTTGTCAGCTTTTGGACTCCTTTGAAGGTGTTTTCTATGTGTTTCTATGTGTTTTTGTTTGCCTGCCATTGGTTTTAACGGTGTTCGACGAACAGTTCGACGAACAGTTCGGCGAACATACGGATGTTCGACGAACCGAACCGAACTCGAACACTACGGGGGTGGCTCAACACTATTCGGAACTTGTCACCGGACACCGGTACTAACTCAGAGCTTTACAGTTTGGGCTTGTCCATCACTAAATAGGAGAGCAGCTAGTATCGTCAGTACTAGAATCAGCACGATTGATGAAAGATTTGGAGTAGCTAACATTTGTCCTGCATTCAAATCAAAATTACAATTTTTTCTTCATTCTTATGGCACTAGAAAGCAGAAGCAAGACCGTCTGAAAAAAATCTCCAATCAGTCTTAGACACTATGTGTTTGTCACAAACAACTGTTCTGAATTTTTTCATTTCTTGTACAATCCTATTTGTGAAGAGCGAATTAACACAGGTATGCAAAATTTGGGTTTTTAAAAACTATTTCAAATCCAATGACTGATTCTTATGTTTTCTTATGCCCTGATTTCATAACAAGCTTCTAACCATCATGTATTGATTTTGCACAATACGTGCATGAAATTATGTACAAGCGAGATGAACAAGAAAAATCTATATTGTAGCCAAAAATTTATACAATATTATATATAAAAATTGATTGAACGTTATTTCTGCAACTTTATTGGAAATAGATTTTTGTGCATTTTCCTTTTCTCTTCAAAGCTTCTCTTGATACCTTTTCTCTCACAGGAGGTCTGCTGATCTTCTCTGTGAAGCATCCAGCAGTAGTCCCCCATCATGTTCACGTTCCATCTACCTTTGTATCATCATTCCATTTCCTTGATATCCTGGTGAAATCTTTCTCCTTGCTCTTTGCCGACAGCACCATGGTTTTCAGGAAAGTAGTCCAAATGAAATGAAAAAAATGTAACTTGAAATTCCTTAGACAAGCTTTGAAACATTTCTGCATGTCCTGCACGATGGACTTAAATTTTGGATCTTTATTGTTACCAAGAAATTTCTTCACAACTTCTTTAAAAGAATCCCAAGCCCTGTTCTCAAAAGCTTTCATTTTTGTTTAGAACACGTCGTCCTTCATGAGTTTCCGAATATCCAGACCCACAAAAATGCCTTCCTTCAGTTTTGCAGTCCCTGAAATATACGCAGGTATTTAAAAGTCTCTTCTTCGGGTAGAGCCTTTACCAAATGCTTCTTCAGTCCCACCTTAATGTGGAGTGGTGGCAGAAGAGCTTTAGTGGGATCAACTAAACTTTCTGTAACTATGTTCTTGAGTCCAGGTTGCAAAGATATTTTTGCTGGCTAATTTTTGGGGCTCCAGTGATGAGTCCTATCCCGGCTGTCCCATTCTCACAAAAAGCATGGTTACTTTGTGTATCCTCCTTGCTGCCCAAGGAGCAAAAAGTTAACTTTCAGATCACTACTTATTAACCATCCTTGATCCTCGTATTTAAGTTTCTTGAGAATAAAGTCTAAATTCTAATAGCTTTACTTCAAGTGCACAAAATGCCCTACAGGCACTGAAGCATACTTGCTGCCATTGTGCAGTAGCACAGCTTTCAGCCTTTTTTGGATGAATCAATAGAGTCTCCACTTGCTCACATTGTACTCAATGTTAAATTTTTCCATCAGCTCAGAACATCACTGCAATACATTAGAGAAAAGTATGAAAGGAATCTCTTTTTCTCTGCTTCTTTACCATGAAAAACAGATAGTAGGAGCTATCAGGTTCTTTTCCTTTAGATTAGAGCCTAAAAGTTCTGCAGAATGTTTAGGAAGGTCCAAGTTCCTGACTAAATCATTTAATTCGAGCTGTGAAAAAAGCTGAGCAATCTAATTACACCAAAATCATCCATCAAAGGTCACACAAAGGGGTCAAAGTATAGTGAGAGAAAAAGCCTATGGAGTCAGCGTTTTCGAAAAACACTGTACTGAGCTCAGGGATTGAAAGTATATATAAATCACCTCTTAATTTTCAAACAATTTTACCCTTACAAACTTTAATTGTAATTGTTTTTTTTTTAAATACCAAAGAACATTCCCCAAAATCTTGAAATTTAACTGTGACTATCTTCACAAAGTGTGCATGTAGCAAACTCTTTTTTATGTAAATCTGTTTTACCAGTCAAATTTTTCATTTGTTCAATGCACATCTATTCTGCAGTTTACCACCATATTTTGCCTTCTGTACATGTTCCTACCTATCATTTCTTATCACGTCCATTTTGGCATTGGCTGATTAACTTAGGTTAAAAAGATTGTCAAACATTAATTAGAAAGGTATTCATACCCTGTGAACGTTTCCACATTTTTTCACGTTACACCCACAAACTTAAATGCATTTTAATGGGATTTTATTTGATATACAGTGGCATATAATAGTTTGGACACCCAATATTAAAAATTACTTTTATTGTGAACAGATAAGCAAGTTGAAGATGAAATTATCTCTAAAAGGCCTAAAGTTAAAGATGACACATTTCCTTTGTATTTTAGGCAATATATATATATATATATATATATATATATATATATATATATATATATATATATATATATATATATTTCATCTTTTACATTTTAAAAATTACAAAATGGAAAATGGGCTGCTGCAAAAGTTTGGGCACCCTTGGAGACTTGTGTGCTCAAATAACTTTGACCACGGTTTCAGACCTTAATAATCCTGGGTTATGGTTATTGCTGGTTTACTATCATTGTTAAGAAAGGCCAGGTAATGCAAATTTCCCAGCTTTATAAAAATCCAGCCTCCACTAACCTTGTGCCAAAATGCATCAGCCATTGGTTCTTCTAAGCAGTTGCCTAGCACTCTGAAAATGAAAATGGTGGAGGCCCACAAAGCAGGAGAAAAATATAAGAAGATAACAAAGCATTTTTAAGTTGCCCTTTCCTCAGTTTGAAATGTAATTAAGAAATGGCAGTTAACAGAAACAGTGGAGGTCAAGATAAAGTCTGGAAGACCAAGCAAAATTTCAGTGAGAGTTGCTCGTATGATTTCTACAGAGGCAAATCAGAATCAGAACCCCTGCTTGACTACAAAAGACCTTGAGAAATATTTAGCAGACTCTGAAGTTGTGGTATATTGTTCTACTGTTCAGAGACACCTGTACAAATTAGGCTTTCATGGAAGCGTCATCAGAAGAAAACCTCTCCTGTGTCCTCACCATAAAATTCAGCATCAGAAGTATGCAAAAGAATATCTAAATAAGCCTGATGCATTTTGGGACCAAGTCCTGTGGATCAATGAGGATAAAATAGCACTCTTTGGCTACAATGATCAAAAGTATGTTTAGAGAAAAAAAGGCACAGAATTTCAGGAAAAGAACACCTAGACAACCATTAAGCATGGGGGTAGATCAATCATGCTTTGGGGTTGTGTTTCAGCCAAAGTCACAGGGGAACATTTCACGGGTAGATGAAAGATTGGATTCAATAAGTTTCAACAAATTCTTGATGAAAACATAGCACCATCTGTTATTAGAAAAGCTGAAGTTGAAAAGAGGATGGATAGTGATTCTACCCACACATCAAAATCCACAATACACTACCTCAAAAGGCGCAAGCTGAAGGTTTTGCAAAAGCCCTCACTCCTCTGATTTGAACATCATTGAAAATCTGTGGCTAGATCTCAAAAGAGCAGTGCATGCAAGATGACCCAGGAATCTCACAGAACTGGAAGAATTTTCCAAGGAAGAATGCATGAAAATCCCTCAAGCAAGAATTGAAAGACTCTTAACTGGCTACAAAAAGCATTTACAAGCTGTGATACTTGGAAAAGGGGGTGCTATTTGATTCTAACCATGCAGAGTGCACAAACTTTTGCTTCGGCCCATTTTCCTTTTTAGAATTTTTAAAATCGAAATGTGTCATCTTTACCTTTAGGCCTTTTAGAAATAATTTCATTTTTAACTCGCTTAACTGTTGTAACATACCTGGTGGCGCCCTTGCATGGTGGTCCATCTCCCACTGTGCAAGAGCGCGCACTTGATCTCCAGTCCAGAATGTCTCTCTGGCTTCCCTCCATGCTGTCTGTTTGTGTCTGTTTCTGCTGCTTAAGGGCGGCGCCCGATCACTTCCTGCTTTTTGTACCTGCTGTGGGTCACACCCCTTGTGCGTCCTCAGCCTATTGCTGTCTGTCACCTGGTATATAACCCAGCTGCTCCAATCAATCCCCGCCTGAGCATTGTGTTTCATTCAGTGTGTGCTTGCACTCTGAAGGTGCCAGGTCCCGTTCTGTGTTCTCTTGTCTGCCTATCCTGGAGGCTGTATTTCCAGGCCTGTCTGAACACGCTCCTAGCCTGTTCCTCCCGCCTTCTAGGGGCCGATTACCTAGACCCGCTCCTGTATCTTGTCTGTCCTGTCTGAACACGCTCCTAGCCTGTTCCCCCCGCCTTCTAGGGGCCGATTACCTAGACCCGCTCCTGTATCTTGTCTGTCCTGTCTGAACACGCTCCTAGCCTGTTCCCCCCGCCTTCTAGGGGCCGATTACCTAGACCCGCTCCTGTATCTTGTCTGTCCTGTCTGAACACGCTCCTAGCCTGTTCTCCCCACCTTCTAGGGGCCGATTACCTAGACCTGCTCCTGTATCTTGTCTGTCCTGTCTGAACACGCTCCTAGCCTGTTCCCCCCGCCTTCTAGGGGCCGATTACCTAGACCCGCTCCTGTATCTTGTCTGTCCTGTCTGAACACGCTCCTTGCCTGTTCATCCCGCCTCTCTGGGGGCCGTATTCCCAGACCCGCTCCTGTATCCCGCTGCAGTGTCGGTCTCTTCCGTACACTCAGTTCCAGTCTGAACTCTCTCCTATCCTTTACCTGTTTTTCCTCTATGTCCGTTCCTTTCCTTTTTCTGCAGAGTCTGAACTCGTACCTAACTCCTGCTTGTTGTCTCTGTACTCCCATTTGTGAGTTTGTGGTCCACTCGCTGCTTCACTGCGGGTGCCCTGTGGGTGTCTGGCTCTGGCTTTCCCTTCCTGTCTGTTCCGTGTGAACTGAGCCCTGTCCGTCCTGCTCTGACTCCTTGCTCACTGCTCCGGCAGCCTTGCTCTGCTCTGACCCTTTTGCTCACTGCTCCGGCAGCCTTGCTCCGCTCTGACCCTTTTGCTCACTGCTCCGGCAGTCTCGCTCCGCTCTTATCCTTTTGCTCACTGCTCCGGCAGTCTTGCTCTGACTTCTTGCTCACCGCTCCAGGCGGTCTCGTCCTGCCCTGCTCTTGCTCACCGCTCCAGGCGGTCTCGTCCTGCCCTGCTCTTGCTCACCGCTCCAGGCGGTCTCGTCCTGCCCTGCTCTTGCTCACCGCTCCAGGCGGTCTCGTCCTGCCCTGCTCTTGCTCACTGCTCCGGGCGGTCTCGTCCTGCCCTGCTCTCGCTCACCTCTCTGGGCGGCCTCACTCTGCTGTGTTTGTCCGCCACATCTGTGGTTCTGTTCCAGAGTTCCAGTGTGTACTGGGTCTTATCCCGCCTGTGTTCCTACCTGCTAGTGCCTTCCTGTCTGCACTCTAGCCGTGCTTGCCTGTACCCCCCTGCCTGCATACCCGCCTGCCTGCATACCAGTCGTGCCTGCCTATTCCCACCAGTCTGTGTGCCAGCCTAACCAGTCTGTTCCTGTATTCCCCTGTGTGGGTCAACAGCCGTGTCCGGGGTCTGTCCTGGAGTAGCACCTGGTCCCTCTGCTCGGTTCCTCCTTGGTGCACTGGCGTCGTATGCCGTCGTGCGACCCTGGTCGGATCGGGTGAATACCTAGTTACGCCCCTCCAGGCATTCACTCTCCGGCACGGTCCAGTGGAATCACACGCACACGCCGCTCAGCCCGGGCGTGTGCATTACAACTGTTCACAATAACAGTAATTTTGAACAAGGGTGCCAAAATGTTTGCATGCCACTGTATCAAAACAAAGTTGCAAGTATTTGTGAAGTGTAAAGAAACTGATCCATGGTGTTCTCAATATTTTAAAAATATAAATTTGAAACTTGTGACATGCATTTGTGTTAGCCTCCTATAGCCTGATACCACTAACATTCTGAGTGACCAATTACTACCAGAAGTCACATAATTAGTACATTATGTCCACCTGTGAGAAATTTATTATTCATTATAACCACAGTTGTTCTGTGAAGGACTCAGAGGCTTTTTCCAGATAATTAGGGATCAAACAGCATCATGAAAACCAAGGAGTACACAAGATTGATAAGGAATAAAGTTGTGGAGAAGAGTAAAGCTAGGGTTAGGTTATAAAAAAAAATATCCCAAGCTCTGAACATCTCACTGAGCACTGTTCAATCCATCAGCCAAAAATGGAAGGAGTATGGCACAACTGCAAACCTACCAAGACACGGCAGTCCACCTAAACTGACATCTCAAGCACTAATTATAGAACAGTCAAGAGGCCCATGGTCACTCTCCATGAGCTGCTGAGATCCACAGCTCAGGTTGGAGATTCAGCAGGACAACTATTAGTCGTACACTCCAAAAATCAAGCCTTTATGGAAGAGTGGCTAGAAGAAAGACATTTTTAAGAGCTAGGCTATATGAAGTCCCATTTAAATTTGCAAAAAGTCAGCTAGCATGTGGAAGAACATGCTCTGGTCAGATGAGACCAAAGTACAATTTTTTGGCCTAATTGCAAAATGTTACATGGAGGAGAAAACTAACACTGCACATCACCCTGAAATTCCACACTCACCATCAAAGATGGTGGTGGCAGCATCATGCTGTGGTGATACTTTTCTTCAGCAGGGATAGGAAAGCTGATCAGACTCGATGGGAAGATAGATGGAGCTAATACAGGCAATCCGGGATGAAAACCTGTTAAAAGCTGCAAAAGACTTGAGATTGTGGCATAGTTTCATCTTCCAGCAGGAAGAGGACCACAAACATACTGCCATAGCTACAATGGAATGGCTAGGATCAAATCAATTTTTGGTATATCACATAAAATCCCGATAAAATACATTTAAGTTTGGGGGTGTAACATGAAAAAATATGGAAAAGTTACTGGGGTATGAATACTTTTTCAAAGCAATGTTTAGTGTTACAGAAATTGTCTGGTAAAAGGAAAAGTAGTATTAGAAATGTCAATTGATGTGGTAAGGTAAGGAAGAAAGAACATAACACAGCAGATTGTGGGAGTCACTAGCAGCAGCAGCCAAAGCACCATCACCATTGGCACCAGTAGTAAAAACATCTAAACACAAGTCAAAATTGGCCTCCTTTACCTCTGGCAAGCAAATTAGTAGGGAGGTAGCAGAGAAAGATATGGAATATATGGAAGATATATCAGTCACAGCATGATGATGTTACCTCTGACAGGGACACTGTCAGTTTGAATTAGTGTTCTGCAAAGAACGGTCTGCTTAATCACAAGTAGTTAAGGTGGATACATTTTTGACCATTTTTTAATTTTAAAAAACATGAAAAGTCTGCTCTGTTGTTTACTACCAGGTTATGATGTATTTCTACAGTGAGGTCGCTTTGAAATTACTAAGGCTGTATTTGTGTTAAAATCATGAAATGGGTTGTCTATAGTCCTAGAGTGTAACACACATATTTTTAGGGCAAATGGAGACTTTGCATTTATAGCAAATTGTTTTTGGGGAAAAATTAATGAAACCTATGAAATTTAAAAATTTGAAATATTCGATTATCTCTAGTTTTCTCCACTCTACTCTTTATATAACCCTTCTATTACTGTGAACTATAGATCTCCTGCGTCTTTTTGATAGTACATTTTGAAGTGAAGGGAAACACTATGAGCCTGTTTCATTACTGCATTGGCACCCATTTTTTCGTGAATTTTTGATGTTTTGTACTTTTTTATATTTTCACTAAACTTTTTCCATTGCTGCCTTTTTTAAGTTTATTTTATTAGTTTTTACCTGTTTTATTATTTTAGTTTGCCACTGTGGGCATGGTTTAGAGTTTCCAGATTTTCTCAGCTAATTCATTGTTTGCACTTTTCAAAAAGTTTAAAAATTTGTTGCAAAAGTACTCTAGTATTTTTTGAGCACTTTTTGATACATTTTCAAAAAGATGCGACTTTTTGTTCTAAAAGTTGGAAAAGTGACTAAAGACAGAAGAAAGTCAAATTTTGACTTTGCACAAAATTCATGAACTGGGTGCACCATTTTGATGAATTTAGAACATTAAAACATCAATAAAGATCACAAGATTAAAAAATTAAACTGATAAATGTAAATAATGAATTGGGTTCTGTGTTTAACCAGACTGTTGTGTATACAGTATTTGTCACATGTTCACTCGAGTTTTTCATGTTCTCCCTACTTGTCCAATATATTGCTTGCCAAAAGGATACTCTGAAGGTTCATTCACACATCAATTTTTGTTGTACTTGTCCTATCCATTCTCTTGACCTGCAAAATATAACGGAATTGAAGATGGGTCTTGGCTGGGTCTTCCAGCATGACAATGACCCAAAACACACAGCCAGGGCAACCAAGGAGTGGCTCCGTAAGAAGCATTTCAAGGTCCTGGAGTAGTCTAGCCACTCTCCAGACCTGAACCCATAGAAAATATTTAGAGGGAGCTGAAACTCAATGTTGCTCAGTGACAGCCCCGAAACCTGAAAGATCTGGAGAAGATTTGTATGGAGGAGTTGGCCAAAAGCCCTGCTGCACTGTGTGCAAACTTGGTCAAGAACTACAGGAAACATCTAACCTCTGTAATTGCAAATAAAGGTTTCTGTACTAAACATTAAGTTCTGTTTTTCTATTGTATCAAATACTTATTTCATGCAATAAAATGCAAATTAATTATGTAAAAATCAATGTGATTTTCTGGAGTTTTTTTAAAGATTCTATCTCTCACAGTTGAAGTGTACCTGGGTAAAAAAATACAAGCCTCTCCTGTTTTTGAAAGTGGGAAAACTTGAAAAATCGGTAATGTATCAAATACGTATTTTCCCCAATGTACACGTAACTTTTAATTACTATATACAGTATCTATTGCATCTCGCTCCATTTTTTCAGCCTAATGCAAATCACAAATGTTGGCATCAGTTCAGTAAACATGAAACTTTCTCATCATTTATGGCAAGGTGCTGGTGTGGGGCCAGAAAACAATATTGCATGAATCATTGTGATCCTGACCTTTGTATAGCACCTGCACTTGTTTTGCATTAGTGTGCTGGACAAGTGGGAAAGATCCCATTGTAACAAATAAGATCACTTCCTTCATCAGGTTTCATTTAGTTAAACACTGAATGGTAATTACTACTCAGTGCCTGATAAGTGTACAGCAGGCCTAAAAAAGAAACTACGTCATCTATGTGTCAAATATGATTACATCTTGAGTCAGGAGACAGCTAGGGAATCATGCAGATATCCCACTGCTGCCATGAATTTGTCATGAACCAGCACGGCTCTGCCTCCAATCGTCAGGACAATCACGTAATTGACTGACGATTGATGGACGAGGCCACGGCTGTTTTCGTTACTAGGCAGGTCATTGTGTGCTTTCTAGTGAACATATAAAACAGTATATATATATATATGTCCATTTCAAATGGATGGAATATTTATTTATACTTTGGTATGGTCACTGTTAAGCTCTGCTATAGCCCAAGAAAGCCTAGCTGCCACCACCAATCATTTATACAGGCCGATGGAACAACCATTTCTGGTATACATGGACTCACAAGGTTTCTGGGGTGTGGATTATAAAGCAAGAGGAAATTTATACATTTAGGGTATGTGCACACGATGCGGATTTGGTGCGTTTTTTGTGCATTTTTTTGCGTGCGAAAATGCAGGAGAAACGCATTGCACATCTTATCCCATGACTTCCTATGACATTATGCAAGTTCTGTGCACATGGTCAGCATTTTTTCTGCGTGGATTTTAGGTGCGGAAAAAAATGCAGCATGATCATTTCTTATGTATTTCTGCATGCGGATTTGCCTATACAATGCATTGGAAAAATGCATGGCAAATCCGCAAGTAAAAACGCATCAAAAACGCGTGTAAAATCCGCACGCGTTTTTTCTGCCAAGGACCTGCAGAAATGCTACGGAAAATTTCTGCTTCATTTCTGCATCGTGGGCACATAGCCTTAATCCGAAAAGTAGGCTGTGTTTATAAAAATATACAAAATATATTACAAAATAGGACAAAACAATACAGTATATAAAATCACATAAAATAAAAGGGATAAACAAAAGAAAATTACTAGATCTGATGTCACAGGAATAGCAGCATTGTTTGTGAAGGGGAGCTCTTCATTTTGGAAACAGTACAGAACTACAGAGAGCTGTATCTCCCAGTACGGTACATTGATAATAATTCAGAATCTTCATTAATTATATAATAGTAACTTCCACATACCTCCCCTCAAAAGGGGCTGATCAAAGGGATGCAACTAGGTCCCACAAAATTAGGAAATCCCCAACTTTCAGGATATCTGCCCCTTTGGATTTACCAGTCAGGAGATATTAATGCCATATCATAATTTCAGCTTTCGGTAGATGGGAAACGTGGCATGTATAACGTTTTCCATCTGGCAAATATTCATTTGGGGCTAATAAGCAGACTGCACGGCGATGCAAGTAAATGTGTTGTGTCGGCCACTTCGTCACAACACCAAATTATGTCTCTCATAGCTTAAAGACCTAAGCCTGTCACAAAAATCCCAATATTCATATCTGGAATACGGCTTCAAACAGTTTGCTTGTAGTTATTTTGAACATAGGAAGCCCAGGAGAAAAAAAGTGTTACCTCCCAGCCTTTTGTACAGACTTTGTGTCTGCTCTCCATCAGATAACCCACTTCAATTACCTGTTCACAGCAGGAGATCATAGAGCAACCAGGTTCAGATGTAGTGTTTAGAGTGTTAGCTCTTGTTTCTTTTCCAAGTTATGTTGCGGCAATGCTTCAATCCTCAATATGGTTCTTAAAAAAGAAAGAAAAAGTTCTGTGTGGGGGAAGGAAAGCAGAGAACACCTGATATGCAACACTATGAAAATCAGAGGAAAAGAATTGGAACTGCTGGAATGTAAAGTCTGGAATGGAATTACATTGTATTATACTGTCTATCAGAAATTAGGCACTTCAAGAAAGGTCCCATAGCAGCTCCATAGAAAACAAACTTTCATCAACACCTCTAAACCTATTTACTGACATTTTTATCAGATTATTTTGACATGATTGATCCCTCATAAACTGATGCTTATTTTTTTATGTTTATTTCATAGACCATAACATAGGCTAAAGTTTCTTTGTTTAAGATGATACTGCAATTTTCCTTCTTTATTCCTCTGCATTTCACTTGACAATTAATTTTTTTATGTGAACGCAAGAGAAAAAAATGTTTAATAAGTTTGATCCCTCATAACTTTTTGTAGGGTCAGCACTTTAATTTTAAAGCTATTTTCTATTTATATAATTAAAGAAAATTTTAGGGTTTGTTTTACTCTCTTTGGCAATATGTCTCTCTATTTCCAGCTTTCTTTCTTTATCTGTTTATTGCATAATTAATTTTTTGCTTTATAACTTTGTAACTTTTTAGTGCTTTCTCGTGGTCTTCCTATTTTTATTGGTTTAAATTCTCTATCTATATTTATTGGCCATGTCACATTTTTATTTAATCACATTGATTTTCTCCTGTTTGAAGAATGTTTTATTCTCATAAAATATGTAACTTTCACAAAACATTTGGGATGTTTTTTAAAAAAATCCAATTTAATGCCTGTGCTAATGTTCTTTTTATCACAGTCAACTAGGTTAAAGGAAGCCTGTCATGTCCCCAGATGCTATTAACCAACAGTTATTAACCAACATCTTTAAGTTAATAGTGTTCCAATGTTATCCAGTCGCTTTACTGAAAATGCAGCTACCGATAGGAAATGAACTTTATTTCTCTGGGAAACACTGGTTTTCAGTCATAGAGGCATGCTGGAGCATCTTCATTCATCAACAGTGCACAGTGAGGAGCAGCTGTAAGCACATACTGGCACTTTGATTGACAGCTTGCTCTACCAAGATGCACCATACAGCAAGCTATCAATCTAAGTGTTGGGGTGTGGTTACAATCACTGCTCACTATGTACTGAGGGGTGACTGAAGTTGCTCTGGTGCACCTCTAAGATTAAAAACTGACGGCTACATTTTAATGTTTTTGCGGTCATGAAAAATGAGTTAAAAAAGATTGGAAGGGAAAATTCCCTTTAAGTCTAATTATTTGTATTTTGGAGAGCAAAACAGGGTTTCATAACATTTAAATTTGTTTAGTATTGAGTTTGACCCCGACATGCAGAAATACACACAATTGCACATCTTGGCCGCTATCAATTAAGTAATTAATGGTTGTCTGATGAATGCTCAGTCACACTGAATGCACATTGGCATGTAAATCATCAAGATCAGCTCCCTTTACAATTGCTGACCAATGGTGTTCCAGATGTGCTCAATGGGAGACAAGTCCAGAGACACTGCAGGCCATAATAGCACATTTAGAACATGCAGTCTGCTCACAGTAGCAAGAGCAACCTGACTTTACTGTGTTGAAAAATGATTTCTGGGACACTGGCTACACCATCAAATCAATGTAACGCAGAGCTGTAAGTATAGCTGGAATGAAAACTAGAAGGGTCTGACTATCTTTAGTTTTCCTGTTAATGGCAAACAGACCTAAACTTTATGTTAAATTTTAGTACTCTGTTTGGTGATTGCCACGAAGGCCTCTATTTTTTCAGGTGAAATAAACATGTAGTTTATATTCATGTTGAATTAACATTAAAAGGTATATTTTGATGCTCAAATTTTTTTACGTAGTATTTCATGTCAAGCACAGGAATCAATCATAAATAGAAGACCCCCTGACTTCTTTTGATTTGCTTCATCTGAATTCAAACCGAAACTCAAAACACAGCCAGACACAGGTCCTTCTCGGCCCCCATCTATTTTGAGGCCTGGTGGCACATAGCGAGGTGAATTACTAAAGCTTGGACCCTCCTGATGGAGTAAACCTTGTCACAGTGGGATGACTTTTGTACTTTTTTAATAAAAAAAATTGTCAACTAAGTACCCTAGAATTTTTACATGTATTACTATTATTATTTTTATTTATTGCAGGATATCTATTCATTGTTTTTATTTAGGTTATAGTAATGGGAATTCAGCAAAATGCCAGCTGGCTGCCATTTTGCTGATTTGCAGAGGGCTATCAAAAAAACTAAACTAAAAATACTCACCTTGCCACTCACGTTTCTCACCACTGCAGCCCCCAATTTGGTTCTCTATTCAGCTACCTCTGGCATGGACCAGTATGTCCTCTTTGGCTCCTCATGGTTTCCGGGCTTAAGGCTCTGACATCACCAAGAAAGTCACATCATTACATGAAGGTGTGTGTCCTGGCTCCAAAGGCCTACTCCAGGCTGAAAGCTCTGGCACCAAGTGAAGATGCTGATAGAGCAGAGGAGGATGTTTTGCATGTGGTGCTAAAGGAAGCTAGGCGAAGGACCAGATAGGGGCTGTTGCAGAGAAACAGGTGCACGGCAGGGCAAGTATATTTTTTCACTTCAAATTTATTATGTTTTGGGGTCTCAAGAGACCCCAAAGAATAGAAAAGTACATTTTATTTAAATATATGTGCAACTATTTTCAGCAGATTGGCTGATCACTGTTACATTTTTATTTTTTTTATTTTCTAGTTTCATTTATCTGGACTGTACAAAAAGAAGAACCCAAATCTTTGGCTTTATATTTATTCTTCAAGTATCTGTCAGTGAGCTTTGCATGTTTTGAGCCTTATTTATGACAAACTATACATTAGAACATTATCACTCTAATTACCTCTTGAACACAGCTATTTATTAGACAACTTATTTGTCAAGACATTATATCAATTTGTTAAGAAATATTTTCAAAATCAGTACTTTTAAAAGGAGTGAAATTTAATGCTAGTAAAATCATGCAAAGCCTACAATACATAATAAATTATTAAAGTATGAATAGCTTTGAAGAGGAAAGGTAGTGAAAATGATAGAAGTGTAGCTATACCTCAGAGTATCAACCGAAGAGGTGTGTATTTCATACAGAGATTGATGTTGGAACAAGAGGTCACACAGGAAAGTAGGAAGTGTTGGGCTAATGTCATGATGTGCGTCTTCTAGGAAAATTGTGGTTGATTCATTAAAAGTCTTCTGAGCTGAGGTTGTTGAGTTTACTACTACAGGGAAATATAAAAGTGATTTTAGTACACAAAAGGTTGTTTCAAACATACTGGAAGAAAGAAACCTAATAATATATGGTATATCAAAATGCATGAAAAAATTTACAAACTAAACAGATCAAACTGTTCATCCAATGCCAGCCAAGGTTTGCTTTACCAGCTAGCATTTGTCTAAATCTCAAACAGGGTTTACAACACTTTATTGCTTAATAAAAATTCAATCTACTCACTGTGGTATCCCCAGAGAACAGGGCGATTGGGTAACCCTCCAGTATGGGTCGGATCCTCTCTGCGGTCTCTGGTCGCAAGGTCGGTGGTGGCCATGCCCGAAACCTGGCGCTGCGGAGGTCACATTATAGGAGACACGTGGCTGAGGATATGCGGGGGTTAAACGTCATTCTCTAGTCCCTTCATGGTGGTATGCGATGTGGTCGACCTTCCCCGTGGTGTTGTTTAGTGTAGGAGGGAGACAGGGTTGAAGTGAGTGGTTCAGAGAGAGAGAGGGGTATTGAAGCCAGGAGACTTTGGTAACGGTAAAAGAGATGGTAAACTTTACTCTTTCACAGCCCAAAGGGTTAAACAACTGGAGAGAGTCACAATACAGGCAAGCACCTGTTGATGGTAAAACAGTTTCATAATACAGTCAACATCCGGCAGTGGAGGCAGAGCAATGGGAAAACAAATGTGTAGCTTTCAAGTAAGTCTCCCCAGGCATCTAATGTCTGGTGTCCTGTATTGATGCTATAGAGGTTCCTTGCAGAGTCTCTATCTATGTTAGGTCCCTCTGCGCAAATACAGTGCAAATACAAGTGCCAAGTTCCAAGTGCAAATACAGAATGACGTTATCCCCATAGTCTTCTATGAGTAACCACCAATGGGCAAATGTAGCTCCTGCATCCAAGGCACACCTGCAATTAGCAGTAGACAAATGTGTGCTCTGGAGGACCAGGCAATCACTCACTGCGATTGGCAGATGTCTTTCTCCCTCATGTTTGATCCTGAAGTTAGCCGCTCCATTTGCAGCCTGATAAGAACACAGGGAAAGAATCCCCTACATGCTTGGCTGTGGCTTGTAGTGGTGCTCACTGAGCTTCTCTTCTTATCTCCCATTTCTGGACTCTCTCTTCCTCTTGTGTCCTACATCTTCTTCTCGCTAACAACTCAGAGAAACTCTAGACTGAACTGACTATGAAATGTGTCTTACTTTTTTGTGTAGAACTCCTCCCACCACCGGTTCATTTGGCAACCTGCCTTGGTGAGGATGTTAACTGTAACTGTACCAACTAGCATGAAAAGTGCTGAATCACTATAACATTAATATACATTTAACTTATACAGAGTTCTCTTAGGAATACCCAACTGTGGTGTATTACATCACAGTTTTAAAAAATTTATGTTTTCTATTTTTTTTTAAATTTTAAAATAGATCTTCAGACATGTCTTGCTTAGTTATGTAGTGTATTACATAGTGGAGCAAGGGCATAACTAAAGGAGCTTGTTCCATGAATGAGTAAGACTAGGAGCACTGTCCTTTTAAATACTGTATACTGTGCTCGAATAAGGAACTCGTTGTCCAGACTAACCAGGAACCAGGAAATGCAGCAGGGTGTAGGCAGTCGGCCGCATTTCCTGTTTCCTGGCTCTTGCAAAACACAGATGTCCTTGACAAAGACGGCTATTGGTCGAACTGTTGGACCAAATCTGTTTTGACTCCTTGCCGGGTCAAAATAAATAACACTGAAGCAAGACCTACAGTCCCATTTTATTTTTTGTGGTGCTGAGATTTCTACTTTGATTAATGGAGCAGGCTGTTATACTATTTAATGGTGAGTGTTATAAAGAGTCAATTTGATATAGATTCCTGAGTATTATGAAGCAGGAGGAGGCTCAAAAAAATAATTGAGGTAAATCCTGTCACAGCTTTCTGTGGCTGATTGGTTATGTACAGTATGTAGTGAGGTCTCAGATTAAACCTTGAAAGGAAGATGATCCATTTCTTTGTGGATTAACCCTTTCAAGTAACCTATGTCCAGGTGTTGCAGATTAACCCTTCAGATGCAGCTATGTCCTCCTCTTGAAAATTAACCATTATAAGCATCTATATCCAACTTCCTTATCTGGGCTTCACAATATATGGAGACATCTTATTACATGGCTGTTAAATAATAATATACGGTACTGGAGGGAGGTCAGGTAAATTTTTGTTAGATTTGTGTATGGCTTACTCACTGCCCATTGTGATGAATTGGTGAATTAATTCATCATGTTTGTGAATCTGTTTTGTTAAATTCTAAAGACTATCTAGTTAACAAAATGAAATAGGACAAATCCTTCCATAATAAAGCACAAGCCTACATAATATACAACATATTTCATGATTACTGTAAAAAATGAAACCAAACCTGTTCCCTTGTAATTTTGAGAAAATTATACATACATTTAGGAAAAGATATATAAATCTAATGTCACTTTTTAATGTTTAACTGATATCTGCAATCCCAAGAAGCAATCAGTAGCAGATTTGTATGCCATACCTTTATTTTTCCTTTTTCCCTTTTTTTTTGCAGTTGAATCCTACTTTAATTTTACAAAAATCCACATTCTGTAGAATATGGATATTTTTCTAATTAGCTTCATGTAAATTCGGCAAAATGTCGGCCAGCTGCAGGTGATATTTTACTGAACATTAAAAGGCAAGCAAAATTTTAAAAAGAAAAAAAACAAACTCAACTCATTGCTTACTTCTGCTCTGTGTCCAGTATTCGGCATTTCTGTCGCGCCTCATCTTCAGCCCAGTGTTTACTTTAACTAACAAATAAAAAAACAGGCAATGTGAACTGAGGTCTAAGATGGTAGACATGCAAGAAATAGGAGCATGTTCACACAAGCAAAAAAGAAACAAAACCTACAAAAGACAAAAGACAAAAATATATCTCATATCCTACCATCATTATATATAAATGTAAAGCAAAGTTGCATAATAAATATAGGGTACTTAGTGAACTATTTTTGATCAAAAAAAGTATACAAGCTGTCCCACCAGCGGCAAGGTGACCCTAAATTGGGACGGTACCTATACTGCCTATATTAAAAACCTTACTGTATATCAAAGTTGAAGCAATGCATATAAAAGGGTACACAAATAGGACCGGGTCCCAACTCCAGACCACCCAGGCCCGTGGTAAGCTACATATATACCAGTCAGCTCAACAAAGGGGATGCCACACCCTTAAATTGCACAGAATGCAAACAAGACAAAAAACCAGGCAATGTGAACTGAGGTCTAAGATGGTAGACATGCAAGAAATAGGAGCATGTTCACACTAGCAAAAAAGAAACAAAACCTACAAAAGACAAAAGACAAAAATATATCTCATACCCTACCATCATTATATATAAATGTAAAGCAAAGTTGCATAATAAATATAGGGTACTTAGCGAACTATTTTTGATCAAAAAAAGTATACAAGCCGTCCCACCAGCGGCAAGGTGACCCTAAATTGGGACGGTACCTATACTGCCTATACTAAAAACCTTACTGTATATCAAAGTTGAAGCAATGCATATAAAAGGGTAGACAAATAGGACCGGGTCCCAACTCCAGACCACCCAGGCCCGTGGTAAGCTACATATATACCAGTCAGCTCAACAAAGGGGATGCCACACCCTTAAATTGCACAGAATGCAAACAAGACAAAAAACCAGGCAATGTGAACTGAGGTCTAAGATGGTAGACATGCAAGAAATAGGAGCATGTTCACACTAGCAAAAAAGAAACAAAACCTACAAAAGACAAAAGACAAAAATATATCTCATACCCTACCATCATTATATATAAATGTAAAGCAAAGTTGCATAATAAATATAGGGTACTTAGTGAACTATTTTTGATCAAAAAAAGTATACAAGCCGTCCCACCAGCGGCAAGGTGACCCTAAATTGGGACGGTACCTATACTGCCTATATTAAAAACCTTACTGTATATCAAAGTTGAAGCAATGCATATAAAAGGGTAGACAAATAGGACCGGGTCCCAACTCCAGACCACCCAGGCCCGTGGTAAGCTACATATATACCAGTCAGCTCAACAAAGGGGATGCCACACCCTTAAATTGCACAGAATGCAAACAAGACAAAAAAACAGGCAATGTGAACTGAGGTCTAAGATGGTAGACATGCAAGAAATAGGAGCATGTTCACACTAGCAAAAAAGAAACAAAACCTACAAAAGACAAAAGACAAAAATATATCTCATACCCTACCATCATTATATATAAATGTAAAGCAAAGTTGCATAATAAATATAGGGTACTTAGTGAACTATTTTTGATCAAAAAAAGTATACAAGCCGTCCCACCAGCGGCAAGGTGACCCTAAATTGGGACGGTACCTATACTGCCTATATTAAAAACCTTACTGTATATCAAAGTTGAAGCAATGCATATAAAAGGGTAGACAAATAGGACCGGGTCCCAACTCCAGACCACCCAGGCCCGTGGTAAGCTACATATATACCAGTCAGCTCAAGAAAGGGGATGCCACACCCTTAAATTGCACAGAATGCAAACAAGACAAAAAAACAGGCAATGTGAACTGAGGTCTAAGATGGTAGACATGCAAGAAATAGGAGCATGTTCACACTAGCAAAAAAGAAACAAAACCTACAAAAGACAAAAGACAAAAATATATCTCATACCCTACCATCATTATATATAAATGTAAAGCAAAGTTGCATAATAAATATAGGGTACTTAGTGAACTATTTTTGATCAAAAAAAGTATATAAGCCGTCCCACCAGCGGCAAGGTGACCCTAAATTGGGACGGTACCTATACTGCCTATATTAAAAACCTTACTGTATATCAAAGTTGAAGCAATGCATATAAAAGGGTAGACAAATAGGACCAGGTCCCAACTCCAGACCACCCAGGCCCGTGGTAAGCTACATATATACCAGTCAGCTCAACAAAGGGGATGCCACACCCTTAAATTGCACAGAATGCAAACAAGAAAAAAAACAGGCAATGTGAACTGAGGTCTAAGATGGTAGACATGCAAGAAATAGGAGCATGTTCACACTAGCAAAAAAGAAATAAAAAAACTTCAAAAGACAAAAGACAAAAATAAATCTCATACCCTACCATCATTATATATAAATGTAAAGCAAAGTTGCATAATAAATATAGGGTACTTAGTGAACTATTTTTGATCAAAAAAAGTATACAAGCCGTCCCACCAGCGGCAAGGTGACCCTAAATTGGGACGGTACCTATACTGCCTATATTAAAAACCTTACTGTATATCAAAGTTGAAGCAATGCATATAAAAGGGTAGACAAATAGGACCGGGTCCCAACTCCAGACCACCCAGGCCCGTGGTAAGCTACATATATACCAGTCAGCTCAACAAAGGGGATGCCACACCCTTAAATTGCACAGAATGCAAACAAGACAAAAAAACAGGCAATGTGAACTGAGGTCTAAGATGGTAGACATGCAAGAAATAGGAGCATGTTCACACTAGCAAAAAAGAAACAAAACCTACAAAAGACAAAAGACAAAAATATATCTCATACCCTACCATCATTATATATAAATGTAAAGCAAAGTTGCATAATAAATATAGGGTACTTAGTGAACTATTTTTGATCAAAAAAAGTATACAAGCCGTCCCACCAGCGGCAAGGTGACCCTAAATTGGGACAGTACCTATACTGCCTATATTAAAAGCCTTACTGTATATCAAAGTTGAAGCAATGCATATAAAAGGGTAGACAAATAGGACCGGGTCCCAACTCCAGACCACCCAGGCCCGTGGTAAGCTACATATATACCAGTCAGCTCAACAAAGGGGATGCCACACCCTTAAATTGCACAGAATGCAAACAAGACAAAAAAACAGGCAATGTGAACTGAGGTCTAAGATGGTAGACATGCAAGAAATAGGAGCATGTTCACACTAGCAAAAAAGAAACAAAACCTACAAAAGACAAAAGACAAAAATATATCTCATATCCTACCATCATTATATATAAATGTAAAGCAAAGTTGCATAATAAATATAGGGTACTTAGTGAACTATTTTTGATCAAAAAAAGTATACAAGCCGTCCCACCAGCGGCAAGGTGACCCTAAATTGGGACGGTACCTATACTGCCTATATTAAAAACCTTACTGTATATCAAAGTTGAAGCAATGCATATAAAAGGGTAGACAAATAGGACCGGGTCCCAACTCCAGACCACCCAGGCCCGTGGTAAGCTACATATATACCAGTCAGCTCAACAAAGGGGATGCCACACCCTTAAATTGCACAGAATGCAAACAAGACAAAAAAACAGGCAATGTGAACTGAGGTCTAAGATGGTAGACATGCAAGAAATAGGAGCATGTTCACACTAGCAAAAAAGAAACAAAACCTACAAAAGACAAAAGACAAAAATATATCTCATACCCTACCATCATTATATATAAATGTAAAGCAAAGTTGCATAATAAATATAGGGTACTTAGTGAACTATTTTTGATCAAAAAAAGTATACAAGCCGTCCCACCAGCGGCAAGGTGACCCTAAATTGGGACGGTACCTATACTGCCTATATTAAAAACCTTACTGTATATCAAAGTTGAAGCAATGCATATAAAAGGGTAGACAAATAGGACCGGGTCCCAACTCCAGACCACCCAGGCCCGTGGTAAGCTACATATATACCAGTCAGCTCAACAAAGGGGATGCCACACCCTTAAATTGCACAGAATGCAAACAAGACAAAAAAACAGGCATTGTGAACTGAGGTCTAAGATGGTAGGCATGCAAGAAATAGGAGCATGTTCACACTAGCAAAAAAGAAACAAAACCTACAAAAGACAAAAGACAAAAATATATCTCATACCCTACCATCATTATATATAAATGTAAAGCAAAGTTGCATAATAAATATAGGGTACTTAGTGAACTATTTTTGATCAAAAAAAGTATACAAGCCGTCCCACCAGCGGCAAGGTGACCCTAAATTGGGACGGTACCTATACTGCCTATATTAAAAACCTTACTGTATATCAAAGTTGAAGCAATGCATATAAAAGGGTAGACAAATAGGACCGGGTCCCAACTCCAGACCACCCAGGCCCGTGGTAAGCTACATATATACCAGTCAGCTCAACAAAGGGGATGCCACACCCTTAAATTGCACAGAATGCAAACAAGACAAAAAAACAGGCAATGTGAACTGAGGTCTAAGATGGTAGACATGCAAGAAATAGGAGCATGTTCACACTAGCAAAAAAGAAACAAAACCTACAAAAGACAAAAGACAAAAATATATCTCATACCCTACCATCATTATATATAAATGTAAAGCAAAGTTGCATAATAAATATAGGGTACTTAGTGAACTATTTTTGATCAAAAAAAGTATACAAGCCGTCCCACCAGCGGCAAGGTGACCCTAAATTGGGACGGTACCTATACTGCCTATATTAAAAACCTTACTGTATATCAAAGTTGAAGCAATGCATATAAAAGGGTACACAAATAGGACCGGGTCCCAACTCCAGACCACCCAGGCCCGTGGTAAGCTACATATATACCAGTCAGCTCAACAAAGGGGATGCCACACCCTTAAATTGCACAGAATGCAAACAAGACAAAAAACCAGGCAATGTGAACTGAGGTCTAAGATGGTAGACATGCAAGAAATAGGAGCATGTTCACACTAGCAAAAAAGAAACAAAACCTACAAAAGACAAAAGACAAAAATATATCTCATACCCTACCATCATTATATATAAATGTAAAGCAAAGTTGCATAATAAATATAGGGTACTTAGTGAACTATTTTTGATCAAAAAAAGTATACAAGCCGTCCCACCAGCGGCAAGGTGACCCTAAATTGGGACGGTACCTATACTGCCTATATTAAAAGCCTTACTGTATATCAAAGTTGAAGCAATGCATATAAAAGGGTAGACAAATAGGACCGGGTCACAACTCCAGACCACCCAGGCCCGTGGTAAGCTACATATATACCAGTCAGCTCAACAAAGGGGATGCCACACCCTTAAATTGCACAGAATGCAAACAAGACAAAAAACCAGGCAATGTGAACTGTGGTCTAAGATGGTAGACATGCAAGAAATAGGAGCATGTTCACACTAGCAAAAAAGAAACAAAACCTACAAAAGACAAACGACAAAAATATATCTCATACCCTACCATCATTATATATAAATGTAAAGCAAAGTTGCATAATAAATATAGGGTACTTAGTGAACTATTTTTGATCAAAGAAAGTATACAAGCCGTCCCACCAGCGGCAAGGTGACCCTAAATTGGGACGGTACCTATACTGCCTATATTAAAAACCTTACTGTATATCAAAGTTGAAGCAATGCATATAAAAGGGTAGACAAATAGGACCGGGTCCCAACTCCAGACCACCCAGGCCCGTTTTTAAGCTACATATATACCAGTCAGCTCAACAAAGGGGATGCCACACCCTTAAATTGCACAGAATGCAAACAAGACAAAAAAACAGGCAATGTGAACTGAGGTCTAAGATGGTAGACATGCAAGAAATAGGAGCATGTTCACACTAGCAAAAAAGAAACAAAACCTACAAAAGACAAAAGACAAAAATATATCTCATACCTTACCATCATTATATATAAATGTAAAGCAAAGTTGCATAATAAATATAGGGTACTTAGCGAACTATTTTTGATCAAAAAAAGTATACAAGCCGTCCCACCAGCGGCAAGGTGACCCTAAATTGGGACGGTACCTATACTGCCTATATTAAAAACCTTACTGTATATCAAAGTTGAAGCAATGCATATAAAAGGGTAGACAAATAGGACCGGGTCCCAACTCCAGACCACCCAGGCCCGTGGTAAGCTACATATATACCAGTCAGCTCAACAAAGGGGATGCCACACCCTTAAATTGCACAGAATGCAAACAAGACAAAAAAACAGGCAATGTGAACTGAGGTCTAAGATGGTAGACATGCAAGAAATAGGAGCATGTTCACACTAGCAAAAAAGAAACAAAACCTACAAAAGACAAAAGACAAAAATATATCTCATACCCTACCATCATTATATATAAATGTAAAGCAAAGTTGCATAATAAATATAGGGTACTTAGTGAACTATTTTTGATCAAAAAAAGTATACAAGCCGTCCCACCAGCGGCAAGGTGACCCTAAATTGGGACGGTACCTATACTGCCTATATTAAAAACCTTACTGTATATCAAAGTTGAAGCAATGCATATAAAAGGGTAGACAAATAGGACCGGGTCCCAACTCCAGACCACCCAGGCCCGTGGTAAGCTACATATATACCAGTCAACTCAACAAAGGGGATGCCACACCCTTAAATTGCACAGAATGCAAACAAGACAAAAAAACAGGCAATGTGAACTGAGGTCTAAGATGGTAGACATGCAAGAAATAGGAGCATGTTCACACTAGCAAAAAAGAAACAAAACCTACAAAAGACAAAAGACAAAAATATATCTCATACCCTACCATCATTATATATAAATGTAAAGCAAAGTTGCATAATAAATATAGGGTACTTAGTGAACTATTTTTGATCAAAAAAAGTATACAAGCCGTCCCACCAGCGGCAAGGTGACCCTAAATTGGGACGGTACCTATACTGCCTATATTAAAAACCTTACTGTATATCAAAGATGAAGCAATGCATATAAAAGGGTAGACAAATAGGACCGGGTCCCAACTCCAGACCACCCAGGCCCGTGGTAAGCTACATATATACCAGTCAGCTCAACAAAGGGGATGCCACACCCTTAAATTGCACAGAATGCAAACAAGACAAAAAAACAGGCAATGTGAACTGAGGTCTAAGATGGTAGACATGCAAGAAATAGGAGCATGTTCACACTAGCAAAAAAGAAACAAAACCTACAAAAGACAAAAGTCAAAAATATATCTCATACCCTACCATCATTATATATAAATGTAAAGCAAAGTTGCATAATGAATATAGGGTACTTAGTGAACTATTTTTGATCAAAAAAAGTATACAAGCCATCCCACCAGCGGCAAGGTGACCCTAAATTGGGACGGTACCTATACTGCCTATATTAAAAACCTTACTGTATATCAAAGTTGAAGCAATGCATATAAAAGGGTAGACAAATAGGACCGGGTCCCAACTCCAGACCACCCTTGCCGCTGGTGGGACGGCTTGTATACTTTTTTTGATCAAAAATAGTTCACTAAGTACCCTATATTTATTATGCAACTTTGCTTTACATTTATATATAATGATGGTAGGGTATGAGATATATTTTTGTCTTTTGTCTTTTGTAGGTTTTGTTTCTTTTTTGCTAGTGTGAACATGCTCCTATTTCTTGCATGTCTACCATCTTAGACCTCAGTTCACATTGCCTGGTTTTTTGTCTTGTTTGCATTCTGTGCAATTTAAGGGTGTGGCATCCCCTTTGTTGAGCTGACTGGTATATATGTAGCTTACCACGGTCCTGGGTGGTCTGGAGTTGGGACCCGGTCCTATTTGTCTACCGTTTTATATGCATTGCTTCAACTTTGATATACAGTAAGGTTTTTTATATAGGCAGTATAGGTACCGTCCCAATTTAGGGTCACCTTGCCGCTGGTGGGACGGCTTGTATACTTTTTTTGATCAAAAAAAGTTCACTAAGTACCCTATATTTATTATGCAACTTTGCTTTACATTTATATATAATGATGGTAGGGTATGAGATATATTTTTGTCTTTTGTCTTTTGTAGGTTTTGTTTCTTTTTTGCCAGTGTGAACATGCTCCTATTTCTTGCATGTCTACCATCTTAGACTTCAGTTCACATTGCCTGTTTTTTTGTCTTGTTTGCATTCTGTGCAATTTAAGGGTGTGGCATCCCCTTTGTTGAGCTGACTGGTATATATGTAGCTTACCACGGGCCTGGGTGGTCTGGAGTTGGGACCCGGTCCTATTTGTCTACCCTTTTATATGCATTGCTTCAACTTTGATATACAGTAAGGTTTTTAATATAGGCAGTATAGGTACCGTCCCAATTTAGGGTCACCTTGCCGCTGGTGGGACGGCTTGTATACTTTTTTTGATCAAAAATAGTTCACTAAGTACCCTATATTTATTATGCAACTTTGCTTTACATTTATATATAATGATGGTAGGGTATAAGATATATTTTTGTCTTTTGTCTTTTGTAGGTTTTGTTTCTTTTTTGCTAGTGTGAACATGCTCCTATTTCTTGCATGTCTACCATCTTAGACCTCAGTTCACATTGCCTGGTTTTTTGTCTTGTTTGCATTCTGTGCAATTTAAGGGTGTGGCATCCCCTTTGTTGAGCTGACTGGTATATATGTAGCTTACCACGGGCCTGGGTGGTCTGGAGTTGGGACCCGGTCCTATTTGTGTACCCTTTTATATGCATTGCTTCAACTTTGATATACAGTAAGGTTTTTAATATAGGCAGTATAGGTACCGTCCCAATTTAGGGTCACCTTGCCGCTGGTGGGACGGCTTGTATACTTTTTTTGATCAAAAATAGTTCACTAAGTACCCTATATTTATTATGCAACTTTGCTTTACATTTATATATAATGATGGTAGGGTATGAGATATATTTTTGTCTTTTGTCTTTTGTAGGTTTTGTTTCTTTTTTGCTAGTGTGAACATGCTCCTATTTCTTGCATGTCTACCATCTTAGACCTCAGTTCACATTGCCTGTTTTTTTGTCTTGTTTGCATTCTGTGCAATTTAAGGGTGTGGCATCCCCTTTGTTGAGCTGACTGGTATATATGTAGCTTACCACGGGCCTGGGTGGTCTGGAGTTGGGACCCGGTCCTATTTGTCTACCCTTTTATATGCATTGCTTCAACTTTGATATACAGTAAGGTTTTTAATATAGGCAGTATAGGTACCGTCCCAATTTAGGGTCACCTTGCCGCTGGTGGGACGGCTTGTATACTTTTTTTGATCAAAAATAGTTCACTAAGTACCCTATATTTATTATGCAACTTTGCTTTACATTTATATATAATGATGGTAGGGTATGAGATATATTTTTGTCTTTTGTCTTTTGTAGGTTTTGTAACTAACAAATAAAGTAGCACTCTGTAAAGCTAAGCATGGAAGCATGAAATATATGAAATTTGAATAGCATTACTGTTCAAGAAAATAAAATAATTGAGAAATCTTAGAGCATAAATTGGCCAATTCATGTATACCTGGCAACCATCGTAAGGTGTTTCTCGTTTCTAGGAACCTACCAATGTCTTAGAGATTAAAGTCTGCATGTGTATGGGAAGGTAAGAATCTACTGTAATTAAAATCGCCTGTGGCTTAGAAAAGGAGTGCTCAGTCAGAAGGCCTACGCATATAAACTTAAAAGACTGACCATCACTTCCTAAACAGAAAACTGGTGTGTGCAGGTGCATACCAAGAGTAGCCATCTCAATATATAACTAGCAAATAAAGTAGCACTCTGTATCTCTAAGTATGAAAACATGAAATATATGAAATTAGAATTGCATTACTGCTCAAGAAAATATAAATAATTGAGAAATCTTAGTGCATAAATTGGCCAATTCATGTATATTATTTTGTACATCTCACATTTATTATTCTCTGGGATCTGGAGAGACCCCAAAGCAAAATAAGGGGCTATAAATTTGCGGAGAATAATTTCTCTGCAAATCAAATTTCCAGCTACATTCCACGCAAACAGACAAATTAGATTATTTTCTGATCCTCTCATCTCTATTAAAAACACATTCATAGATACTGGTATGCACTACAAATATGGTATATTGTAAAAATCATGCTGCAAAACTGTTGCACATACAATGGGTGAAATAAGTATTGAATATGTCGCCAATTTTCTAAGTAAATATATTTCTAAAAGTGCTATTGACATGGAACTCTACAAAGATGTTGGTAACAACTTATCCAATCCACACAGGCAAAGAAACCAAACCATAGCAGGTATCCTTTTTTGGCTGCTATGAGTTACTGTTCACTCTGTTGCTCAGAAGATAAGAACTACTTCCTTAAGATGTCGTATTATTGGAGGCGGATTCTCAAAGCTTTATATCATGGTGGGAAAAATAGACAAGAGATGGTGAGTATTGATGAGCGAGTACCTTAATATTCGTAATCACTATACTCATAACGAGTACTTTGTAATAATCGCGTATTCGTTACAAATAGCGAGTACAATGTAAGTCAATGGGAAATGCGAGTAATTTTCTCCTGGACCCTACAAAGGGGTCTGAGGTCCTGAGGAAAAGGCTGAAATGGATGGGAAAGTGATGAAACAGAATGGGAAGAGCCTGGAGAATATACCTGCATGCATTTCTGACTCACATATGGTTTCTGGGAATAAGTTTGTCGCAGTATTACGCCACTTTTACAGACACACAAGAACAACTACCAAATCTAACCTAAATTGCATTTAACAGGCCAAAAAGGTTAAGAAACAGTTTTCCTGCAAAATCACTTGTATATAAGGCTAAATAAACCAGAGAAACCCCAAAATGATTCCTTTTAGCCTTTGTTCACACATACTGTTGTGGCTTTTTTTCACCTTCTACAATTGGGCGGGCCCTGACTTATACATTTCTAAAGTCCCTCTGTCATACATCATTTTTAGTTCGCTATTCCCCAGCACTTTACAAGCACAGCTAGGAAGTACTAGTAGGTATGTTAATCTTTGACCTGAGAGGCCTCAGGTGGCTCTGTAACATGCGTTTTGGAGGCAGTTGTTACTATGACATTTGGACGGTCACTCCATCATTGACACTCAGATAGTGGAATACATATTCAATAGCAGTTTACAATGTGCCCATTGTATCATTGAGCTTGACCCTCCTCCTCCTCCACCAGCATGTGATACTGCGGCCGTAAATTCAAATATTCAGAGGCCCTGCAGTAGGCAAGAAAGCTGAGTTTTGTGAGAGGTCTCGTGTGGCCCTATAACATACATTTTGAAGTGCCCTCCTCTAGAGATTTTGGAGGTCCCTCTTGTGTACAATACATTTTAGAGTGCGCTCACGTATTCTATTGTAGGGCCCTCACTCTATGATTTAACTCATTTAAGGGCAGAGACTACAGAGAAAAAGGCCAAGAGACATGGAGAACTAGAAGGTAGCAGTGAGTGCAGCCTGCAATCCTCAGGTATGGCTGAACTCTGTGAACCGGAAAAATAAAGCTGCACTAGTCAACTGGATGACGAGCTCAAATATATCACTCTTGCAAGTCAAAGGACAAAGGATATATGGTGCCGCCCTCCAGGATGGGTTGGAGAAGCTTCTCCAAATGGCTCAGAGATTTTGATTGTCAATATTCCCCAGATTATATAGGAAGAGAAGACTTCTTGATACTGTACTACTTGGTCCAATGCAGAATGTGCATCATATTTCCAAAAATTACTCCTGGGGGCTGTGTTATAGGTGCATGGAGATTCCATGACAAGGGTCTCCCTTGTCGAACATTATCTACAATGGAGTACTGTAGTAGTTGTGGCCTTCAATTCAAGTTTTCAGAGGGCCATCAGTCAGTCATCAACAGTCAGTGTAAATTTTTATTGAATATGTATCCCCTATCTCAGTCACAATGTGGCACAAGCCAGGCATGTTTTTTGCCAAATAGGGTGACTGACAGTACATTTCTATTGAATATGTATCCCCTATCTCAGTCACAATGTGGCACAACCTGTGACAAGGGCCTCCAATGACAAATATTAGTCTGGTAGGACCACTGCACTTTCCAGATTTGTCCACTGCACAATGTGCATAGGGTTTGTAAAAATGAGCCCTATGGGCTGATTCATGGTTGACATAGGTAGCCACCATCCCAAGGGCCTCCAGTCACAAATAGTAGTTAGGTTTGAGTAGGAATACTGCCCTGGTTTGTCCACTGCACAATGTGCATAGGGTTTGTAAAAATTAGCCTTATGGGCTGAGTCATGGTTGACGAAGGAAGGAAGTGGGTTTTTATGGGAAGGGGGTGACGCTAACATCAGTAGCATGAATCTGCATTTTTGGTGAATTTAGGTTGGCTTGCTGTCATCTGGAGGGATTACAAACTGTGGAGATATCCAGTCCTTGTTGAATTTAATCAGAGTAAGTCTGTCTGCATTTTCCGTGGAGAGGCGTGCGTGCCTATCAGTGATGATTGCCTCAGACACCACACTAGCAGCCAGGCAGGCCAGCACCTCCAAGGCATATAAGGAGAGGTCGGGCCAATTGTTCAGCTTAGACACCCAATAATTAAACAGAATTGAAGCATCAGAAAGGACGCACGTATGGTCACTTAAGTACCCCTTGGCCATGTTCTGCAACTTATCCCTTGGCATAGTTACAGGCACAGATAGTCCTTGCTGTTGTGCTGGTTTATTGAAAATTGCCCAATTTGTGCACATCTTCCCCCCACCTCTGTTGGAGCTGGTGTTCGTTTCTCTCCCCATTATCCCTTGGTGCTGAAAAGAGCTGGTACCTCTGCCACCAGCATTGTCTGAGGGTGATGTTTTCAGCAACTGATCTACAATGGCCCCCTTGAACGATTCCATTGTAAAACTCTTTGGTGACTCCAAAAGGAGAGAAGGAAATTTCTCCTTGTACAGTGGATCGAGAAAGGTGGCCAACCAGAATAGGTTGTTGAATAAAATGTGTATAACGTGAGGGTCTTGCCACAGACACTTACACAAGAACTGTGCCATGTGGGCAAAGCTGCAAAAAGGCAAATGTTCTGTGTCCCCAACAGTAGAAAAAGTACCCATCCTCTCCTCATGCTGACTAGCCTCCTCCTCCTCCTCCACCTCCTCGTCCTCCTCTCCATCCCTTCCAGCCAGGACAGACATGAAGCTTGGGTTGGGTGTCCCCTCTGTAGCATTATGAGTCCCCTTGGTAGCACAGAAAAACAAGTCCTCTCCCTCCTCATCCTCCTCATCTTCCTCCTCATCACCCATTGTTGCCTCAGAATATTGGCTGGGCTGGGTAGTATCACCCATTGGGAAATCTGGCTCCTTTCCAACTTTCTGGGCACTCAAAGCTTCCTCTTTGAGATTATGCAGTGATTGTTTCAAGAGACACAGCAGCGGGATGGTTATGCTGATAATAGCTTGATCACCGCTCACGAGGTTGGTGCAGTACTTAACATTCTCAAGAACCTCACAAGTGTCAACGATCCACACCCACTCGACAGTTGTTATGTGTGGTGGCTGACTCTCAGTCTGAAGGGCATGCTGAAGCTGGTATTCAGCAACTGCCCTCTGCTGTTCACTAATCCTGGCCAACATATGATAGGTAGAGTTCTACCGCATGGGCAGGTCTCAAATGAGTCGGTGACTTGGCAAATTCAAGTGCTTTGCAGCGCTGTAAGAGCAGCAAAAGCGGAAAAGGAATGGCGTAAATGAGCGCTAATACGGCGCACCTTCTCACGTAGGTACGGCAAGTCACGGTAAGTTTTCCGAAATTTGTGAACAACTAGGTTCAGCACGTGAGCCATGTATGGCATGTGTACCAGCTTGCCAACCTTTAAAACCGCCACCAGGTTACACCCATCATCGCATACGACCAGACTGGGTTGGAGGTGCAGTGGGGAGAGCCACTGACCAGTCTGTTGCTTTAAAGCTTGCCACAGCTCTACTGCAGTGTGTGCTTTGTGACCTAAACAGATCAGCTTCAGCAGAGCATGTTGCCGCTTTTCCGATGTGTGCTGCACAGGTCCCAGCTTGGCAGTGATAGGGGGGGTAATTCAGAAGAGGATGAGGAGCAGGAGAAGGGGAGAGAAGAAGTGGAATATGAAGAGGCGGTAACCCTGACAGAAGTTGGACCCGCTATTCTTGGCATGGGTAGGATGTGTGATGTTCAGATTGTTTAACACGGTTCAGATTGTTTAACACGTGCTTGTGTAACGCAGGGATGGCACACCAGGCAAAATAGTGGCGGCTGGGTACACTGTATCGTGGGGCAGCCACAGCCAAGAGATCACGGAAAGACTGTGTTCCCACAAACCTAAACAGCAACATCTCCACAGCTAGCAATTTGGCAATCTGAGAGTTTAGTATTTGTGCCTGTGGGTGCGTGGCTGGGTATTTATGCTTTCCTTCCAAGCTCTCAGGCATGGACAATTGGATGCTTTGCTGGGACAAGGAAGTGGATGTGGTTCATGTTTGTTGTGTGTGAGCAACCGCAGCTTGTGGGCAGAAGGTATGAGCGCTTGCTTCCTGAACATCAGATTCTGAAGGTTTGATCCGCACCCCTGGGGTGCTTGGCTGCCATGTGGTTTTGCATACTGGTGGTGCTTAGGTTGCCTTTGCCCTGGCCTCTGCTCAACTTGGTATGGCAGATGCTACAGACTGCAATGTTTTTCTCTGAAGGACTTTCAGAAAAAAAATTCCACACAGCAGCTGAACGCCCCCTTACCCTGACTTGGCGCGGGGGTGCTCTTGGGAACTGTTGACCCAGTTCTCACTCTGGGCAAACCACGAACCCTTGGTGCCTGCGTTGGTGCTGCATATACATCTTCCTCTGTGCTGCTGTCATGGCTATGCATGCCAACGGTCCAGGTGGTATCAGTGGACTCATCATCGACCACCTCATCTTCCATCTCATCCTCCCTCCCAGTTGACATTGTAGGCTGACCTGATGGCAACTGTGTCTCATCATCATCAGCCTTCACCCCTGGAGACAGTAAATGACGTTCCGCCAAGTGGCTTTCTTCTGGCAGTAGGTCCTCAAATACTTGAGCATCAACGCACACCACCTCCTCTTGTCCCTCTTCAATGCTGCACAGTGATAGGCCAGAGCCAACGAAAGGATACGTACCAAACAGATCCTCGGAGTGGCCAAGCTTGGGGTCATATGTCTCCTGTGACCGATAATGGCGGGAGGAAGGAGAACCAGCTTCAGGATTGGAAAGGCCAGCCTTCTGTGTATCCACAGTAGACTGTGTGGTCGTAGAAGATTTGTTGCTGCTTGACAAATGTGTAGAGGCCTTGTCTGCTATCCAAGACAGAATCTGCTCTCGCTCTTCTGGCTTCCACACACGATTACGTTCCAGACCGGGAAATTTTTCCAGAAACATAGTGTATGCATCAAGCTTCTTCTGACCTGACACAGACTGAGTGCCTTCTCGCGCATCACTGACAACACCACGTCTACGTCCCTTAACAACAGGCTTTTTTGGCATTTTGGGTTTTGTTCACAGATTTTCAGATGTTGATGGCACAAGCCAAGCTAGCTGTCACAGCCAAAATAGTGGTTAAAATGGCCTGGTGTGTGTCTTGTAGCAGGCAGTAGGAAATGCTTGGACTACTGCTTTGTGCAGGACATTCAATCACTTTTTAAGTGGACTAATATGGACAGAAGGCTGGCTGACACCCAAAATAGTGGTTAAAATGGGCTGGTGTGTGTCTTGTAGCAGGTAGTAGGAAATGCTTGGACTACTGCTTTGTGCAGGGCACTCAATGATTTTAAAAGTGGACTAATATGAACAGAAGGCAGGCTGACACCCCAAAATAGTGGTTAAAATGGCCTGGTGCGTGCTTTGTAGCAGGCAGTAGGAAATGTTTGGACTATTGCTTTGTGCAGGGCACTCAATGATATTTTAAGTGGGCTAATTTGGACAGAAGGCAGACTGACACCCCAAAATAGTGGTTAAAATGGCCTGGTGCGTGCTTTGTAGCAGGCAGTAGGAAATGTTTGGACTACTGCTTTGTGCAGGGCACTCAATGATTTTTTAAGTGGACTAATGTGAACAGAAGGCGCGCTGACACCCAAAAATAGTGGTTAAAATGGCCTGGTGCGTGCTTTGTATCAGGCAGTAGGAAATGTTTGGACTACTGCTTTGTGTAGGGCATATAAACACTTTTTTAAGTGGACTAATATGGACAGAAGGCAGGCTGACACCCCAAAATAGTGGCTAAAATGGGCTGGTGCGTGCTTGGTAGCAGGCAGTAGGAAATGTTTGGACTACTGCTTTGCGTTGGGCACCAAACACCTTTTTAATTGGAATAATGTGGACAGCAGAAGCCAGCCTCTGACCCCTAAAACAGCAGGGAAAATAGACTGGTGCTAAATAAAAGAGGCAGCACAATATGCCACTTCTATGTGTGACGTAAAAATATTGCTTTGCCTCTGACAAGAGCTGTTTTGAGATGGACACTGGAAGAACACTTTAACCTCTCAATACCTAATACACAATCTCTCCCTCCCTGTACTCTGACTTTGTTGTGTGCCTTCAACTCTGAAAATAACTATTTTTTGGTAGTACTATGGAGCTAGTGAGCTGCTCCTTTAAACACAGAACTAGTATACACTGCAGGTAGCCCTTAAAAGGGCTTTTGTTTTATCAAGAGGCCTAAATACTCTCCCTAGCAGCTCAGCGATCTCTCCCTATGCTTATAGAACACAGACTCCAGACGCAATGTGCACAAAATGGTGGCGGCATGGATTAAATAGACCCTATGACGCTGGGCGGCCAGCCAATCACAGTAATGCCACAACCAAGATGTCTGCGGCATTACTGTGATTGGCTAAGAAGCCCAGCATGTTTAGTGGCTGCAAATAAGGTGCCAAAACTGCAGGGCGGGACATCCGAATATAGCGAGGCGAGTACACAAATACTCGCAATATAACGAGTAACCCGAATACCGTACTATCCGTACGAATAGCGAATAGTAACGAATACGCTCGCTCATCACTAGTGGTAAGGCAGTGGGCTGAACTTGATGGATGGCACATGGAATAGAGCTGACCAGTAGAGTTGGATATGCAGGACAGAAGTAAGATAAGCAGAGCTGGAAGCACTAGATGCAGCAGAGCCAAATGTGAGGACATAACATGATAAGCAAAGATGTGGAGACACTGTGGAACCTATGTGCAAGATTGTGGAAGCAGCTAGGAATAAAGTTAAGTATAAGGTAAGCACCAGGAAAGCTGAGAGGATTTGGTTATCAGGTAACTTGACACTGTAGAATTTAAATGTGTGATCAGCACCAGGAATGCTGAGAAGTGTTGGTTAACAGATAGCTTACCACAGCACAGATGAAAGTGTGAACAGCACCAGAAATAACAGAGGCATGTTCTTTATCAGGTACCTTAGTATAGCAGAGTTAAAGGTTTGGACAGCACCAGAAATACATAATACAATAGATTACTTCATCAGGTACTTTGTTTCAGCAGAGTTAAAGGTATGAGCAGCACTAACAACAGAAATTGCAGAGATGAGTTCACAGTAGTAGCTGGTTACTGGAAAGCAGTCTGCAACATCTTAAAAAATAATCAGACACCTGTCTTGAGCAGAATCAAGTAAGAAGTAAGCTTTACTCCAGGAAAGCATGTTAGCAGAGTGCTATGATACTTTAAAGGGGTTGTCCACTACTTTGGTAACCCTTTCTTGATCTAAATGTTTGAAACACAGCAAAAAAGGGCAGCAGTGTTTACCTGCCCAGATCTCAGAATTAATGCACTACCAGGGTGCAGCAAACCCACATAAAGATGATGGCTACACAGGTGCAAAATACTGATGAGACAATCACTCACAAACTACCATTTCATGGAGGGTGTGACTGCTTAGTATTTGAATTGCAAACAAAAAGCCTTGGATAGGCTAGGGAGCAGTTCACACTTTGGAAGTGTCTTCACCTTCAGAAGCAATGTGGGGAACAGGGCCAGCTAAGGCGCCCCAAACATTAGGGACAGGGAAGGAGCCGCTGGCCCCAGGATACCCAACAACAGAGTCATGACAAAGTTATTAGACATGTAACAACACATCATAATGCTTTCCATGATTTTACAGATCTTCAAAGGAGACTGTGGGAAACAACTCCACTTCCTTACATGTCCATGCTATGTACTGTGTAATGGCTGTATTTGACTATTCCACGATCTATTGATTAAAATGTACTTTGATCATGGGACAAATCCTTTAAAATAGGAACTGTCATTGGAGCACTTAAGTGAGGAAAAAACCTAGATCCTGACTCCGCTTTCAACCACTTTTTCAATTTGGCCACAGTCCTATCAGTATTTGGTCAGTATTTGGTCAGTATTTTTTCTCAGGAGTGGCAGCCAAAACCAGCTGAAGAACAATCAGAGAAAAGGTAAGAAAGAAACAAGTGCACCAATTCTCTATTTATCACCCACTTCTGGTTTTGTCTCCCATTACTGAGAAAAAATACTGACTGAATACTGACCAAATACTGATAGTGGGGCCGTGGCCTTACTGATATAAACTGAGGACAGTGCTAGGCACACCTATTTATTACTTACTAAGTGAAGATAAGTGCAGTCAGGATTGAAGTGATTAGTAGCTGAGATATCTCACCACCAGCTTCTTCCTGCCCACTTAGTTAGGCTGACATACAGTTATATGAAAAAGTTTGGGCACCCCTATTAATCTTAAGCTTAATGTTTTATAAAAATTGGTGTTTTTGCAACAGCTATTTCAGTTTGATATATGTAATAACTGTTGGACACAGTAATGTTTCTGCCTTGAAATGAGGTTTATTGTACTAACAGAAAATGTGCAATCTGCATTCAAACAAAATTTGACAGGTGCATAAATATGGGTACCATTATCATTTTCTTGTTTTAAATACTCCTACCTACTTTTTACTGACTTACTAAAGCACTTTTTTTGGTTTTGTAACCTCATTGAGCTTTGAACTTCATAGCCAGGTGTATGCAATCATGAGAAAAGCTACTTGAAGTGGCCACTTGCAAGTTGTTCTCCTGTTTGAATCTCCTCTGAAGAGTGGCATCATGGGCTCCTCAAAACAACTGTCAAATGATCTGAAAACAAAGATTATTCAACATAGTTGTTCAGGGGAAGGATACAAAAAGCTGTCTCAGAGATTTAACCTGTCAGTTTCCACTGTGAGGAACATAGTAAGGAAATGGAAGAACACAGGGACAGTTCTTGATAAGGCCAGAAGTGGCAGGCCAAGAAAAACATCAGAAAGGCAGAGAAGAAGAATGGTGAGATCAGTCAAGGACAATCCTCAGACCACCTCCAGAGAGCTGCAGCATCAACTTGCTGCAGATGGTGTCACTGTGCATCGGTCAACTATACAACGCACTTTGCACAAGGAAAAGCTGTATGGGAGAGTGATGCGAAAGAAGCCGTTTCTGCAAGCACGCCACAAACAGAGTCGGCTGAGGTATGCAAAAGCACATTTGGAGAAGCCAATTTCTTTTTGGAAGAAGGTCCTGTGGACTGATGAAACCAAGATTGAGTTGTTTGGTCATACAAAAAGGCGTTATGCATGGCGGCAAAAAAACACAGCATTCCAAGAAAAACTCTTGCTACCCAAAGTAAAATTTGGTGGAGGTTCCATCATGCTTTGGGGCTGTGTGGCCAATGCCGGCACCGGGAATCTTGTTAAAGTTGAGGGACGCATGGATTCCACTCATATCAGCAGATTCTTGACAATAATGTTCAAGAATCAGTGACAAAGTAGAAGTTATGCCGGGGATGGATCTTTCAGCAAGACAATGATCCAAAACACCGCTCCAAATCTACTCAGACATTCATGCAGAGGAACAATTACAATGTTCTGGAATGGCCATCCCAGTCCCCAGACCTGAATATCATTGAACATCTGTGGGATCATTTGAAGAGGGCTGTCCATGCTCGGCGACCATCCAACTTAACTGAACTGGAATTGTTTTGTAAAGAGGAATGGTCAAAAATACCTTCATCCAGGATCCAGGAACTCATTAAAAGTTACAGGAAGCGACTAGAGGCTGTTATTTTTGCAAAAGGAGGATCTACTAAATATTGATGTCACTTTTCTGGTGAGGTGCCCATACTTATGCACCTGTCAAATTTTGTTTGTATGCAGATTGCACATTTTCTGTTAGTACAATAAACCTCATTTCAAGGCAGAAACATTACTGTGTCCAACAGTTATTACATATATCAAACTGAAATAGCTGCTGCAAAAACACCAATTTTTATAAAACATTAAGCTTAAGATTAATAGGGGTGCCAAAACTTTTTCATATAACTGTATTTTACCTTGCATGTGTATAGAGAGAAACCTGTCAATTTAGCTCAGTGGGTGGGGAGAAGTGGGGACATACCCCTTGGACTAGTCACTTTGTCCCTGGCCGCACTTTCAACTATGATTTTCCCTGAAATTCTGCAATTTTTCAGAATGAAAACATATGTTTATATTGAATAAACTTGTCTCTTATTCATGCTCCATATGGCTCAAGTAGCATGAAACATGCAACGGCTGCCCTTTAAACACCTCTACAACATCCTCATATAATGCTGGCAGTAGTTTTTCAGTGTAAAAATGCTTATAGACTACCCTTAAAACTGAAATGAGCGCAATGCCAAATTGAATCTTTGTTGTAATCTTTACTTCTGATTGGTCCAGGACACCCTAGTCCAACAATGTTGTGTATACTGTATATTCCAGAGGCGGACATACCATTGATGCAGCGTGTGCAGTCGCACGGGGGCCCAAGATGTTAGGGGGCCTGCTTCTACTTCCAAAGCAAGTGGAATTGTGTGTGATGATGGTTATTGGGCTGCAAAGGGACCATATACTGTTCTTGCACAGTGGCTTCATCTTTTTGTGCCCGCTCCTGGTTTACAAATGTAATGTTTCTAACCTGCAGGAATATTTCTCAGATATTTCCACAGGAAGGTGCTGCCATGATGCTGTCCTACTATATACATTTCAAAGCAGACAGGTCATTCTCTGGTATGCTTGCATGTCTTTTCCAGATTTTTTTTTTTTTGTAAATTCTTGGTAAAATGCTTTATGTTAGTTCAAATTAAGGACAGATATATAGTTTCCAGTCTCCGAATCGCTGATAACATTGCAGTCTTTGACAAGCTGATGCTCTGTTGTAAGACATCTTTGATGTTGCCATAGTAACAAAGCCTTACACTGCCACAGTCAAATGTCAATGGCGTAAAGATCACTTTCTATTAGGCACAGGCAAATTTGTTGCACAATAAATTTATTCTGGATGAGTAAAGGTAGATGTCCTGAAATTGCTGATCAGAAACCCGCTTATTTGCTTGTTAACAATTGTTTACTGTGAAGAAAATACAGATTTTTAATTAAAGTTTTAGGTTTATACTAAAAGTTATTTTTTTAGCATACGAAATGTTCTAAAATAAAAAAATAACAGTTACCTACGTTAGAATTCCTTTCCACTTACATACAGATGTATGTATCTTGATAAATTATCAGCATCTTGATAACTTATAGAAGGTTTTCTCACTTGTGAAGCTTACGATAATTAAACTGCACAAACCATTTTCCAAAGAAAAGTTAAGATTATATTATTTTGTGCTGTAATTTCCTTGTTCTGTGTTCTGTGAGTTAGGGTAAACTTTGCTATATCTACAGTACAGACCAAAAGTTTGGACACACCTTCTTATTTAAAGATTTTTCTGTATTTTCATGACTATGAAAATTGTACATTCACTCTGAAGTCATCAAAACTATGAATTAACACATGTGGAATTATATACTTAACAAAAAAGTGTGAAACAACTGAAAATATGTCTTATATTCTAGGCTCTTCAAAGTAGCCACCTTTTGCTTTGATGACTGCTTTGCACACTCTTGGCATTCTCTTGATGAGCTTCAAGAGGTAGTCACCGGAAATGGTTTTCACTTCACAGGTGAGCCCTGTCAGGTTTAATAAGTGGGATTTCTTGCCTTATAAATGGGGTTGGGACCACCAGTTGTGTTGTGCAGAAGTCTGGTGGATACACAGCTGATAGTCCTACTGAATAGACTGTTAGAATTTGTATTATGGCAAGAAAAAAGCAGCTAAGTAAAGAAAAACGAGTGGCCATCATTACTTTAAGAAATGAAGGTCAGTCAGTGCGAAAAATTGAGAAATCTTTGAAAGTGTCCCCAAGTGCAGTTGCAAAAACATCAAGCGCTACAAAGAAACTGGCTCACATGAGGACCGCCCCAGGAAAGGAAGACCAAGAGTCACCTCTGCTTCTGAGGATAAGTTTATCCGAGTCACCAGCCTCAGAAATCGCAGGTTAACAGCAGCTCAGATTAGAGACCAGGTCAATGCCACACAGAGTTCTAGCAGCAGACACATCTCTACAACAACTGTTAAGAGGAGACTTTGTGCAGCAGGCCTTCATGGTAAAATAGCTGCTAGGAAACCACTGCTAAGGACTGGCAACAAGCAGAAGAGACTTGTTTGAGCTAAAGAACACAAGGAATGGACATTAGACCAATGGAAATCTGTGCTTTCGTCTGATGAGTCCAAATTTGAGATCTTTGGTTCCAACCACCGGGTCTTTGTGTGACGCAGAAAAGGTGAACAGATAGACTCTACATGCCTGGTTCCCACTGTGAAGCATGGAGGAGGAGGTGTGATGGTGTGGGGGTGCTTTGCTGGTGACACTGTAGGGGATTTATTCAAAATTGAAGGCATACTGAACCAGCATGACTACCACAGCATCTTGCAGCGGCATGCTATTCCATCCGGTTGGCGTTTAGTTGGACCATCATTTATTTTTCCACAGGACAGTGACCCCAAACACACCTCCAGGCCGTGTAAGGGCTATTTGACCAAGAAGGAGAGTGATGGGGTGCTACGCCAGATGACCTGGCCTCCACAGTCACCAGACCTGAACCCAATCGAGATGGTTTGGGGTGAGCTGGACCGCAGAGTGAAGGCAAAAAGGCCAACAAGTGCTAAGCATCTCTGGGAACTCCTTCAAGATTGTTGGAAGACCATTTCCGGTGACTACCTCTTGAAGCTCATCAAGAGAATGCCAAGAGTGTGCAAAGCAGCCATCAAAGCAAGAGGTGGCTACTTTGAAGAACCTAGAATATAAGACATATTTTCAGTTGTTTCACACTTTTTTGCTAAGTATATAATTCCACATGTGTTAATTCATAGTTTTGATGCCTTCAGTGTGAATGTACAATTTTCATAGTCATGAAAATACAGAAAAATCTTTAAATGAGAAGGTGTGTCCAAACTTTTGGTCTGTACTGTATATGCAACATGCACATGCAATTGCAATTGTGTACATATATACAATATGTCTGGTGTGTACATTGGAAGAACATCAAATACTGTGGGAAGGACCCTTACCTTTGCGGTAGTTCTAAAAAAAACTACATTTCCCAGGAGGCAATACCAGCCAATCCATACCCACATATCTTTAACCTTCCTCTTGTGTTAGTGTCGTGACCGACCCGTTTTAGGTTTTAAATGCATACAAATTCTACATACATTTGTTTATTGCATCAAGACTTTTTGACTTTTTCAGGAATTTATTTTTAAACAAAATGCAATAAATAAAACTATTTTACTACATTGTAAAAATGCTCTTATTAAAATTATAACATTTGTGTTCTTGGGGTCAATTTCAACCGAGGTCTAATATAAGAGTAAAAAAACAATAATAAGTCCCAAAACTGAACTCATAAACACAATATAAACCAACAGCCCACAGCCAGCTCTACCTCCAACAACTTGAGTTAAGGCCCCGTCACACTAAGCGATGCAGCAGCGATCCCGACAACGATACGACCTGTCAGGGATCGTTGCTGCATCGCTAATACATCGCTGGTGAGCTGTCAAACAGGCAGGCTCACCAGCGATCAGGGGAGCAACGATATCGTGGAAAGAATCGTTCCACGATGTCCTGCTCCCGTTACCAGCCTGCTGCAAGCAGGAGCAGGCTGGTAACTATGGTAAACATCGGGTTACTAAGTGCGCGTGTGCCCCTAGTAACCCGCTGTTTACCATGGATACCACTCTGCTACCGTGAGCTGGAGCCTCCGCTCACCGTAGCAGAGTGGTATCTATGGTAAACAGCGGGTTACTAAGTGCGCGTGCCCCTAGTAACCCGATGTTTACCATGGTTACCAGCCAGATCGTTGGTCCCGCTGGTCACACACAGCGATGTGTGCTGGCCAGCGGGAGGCCAACGACCAAAAAATGGTCCAGGACACTTTGCAACGATCAGCGACCTCACAGCAGGGGCCTGATCGTTGCAAAGTGTCACACATAGCGACATCGCTGGTGAGGTCGCTGGTGAGTCACCAAAACCGTGACACAGCAGCGATCTCGCTAGCGATATCGCTTAGTGTGACGGGGCCTTTAGGGACATGTTCAGGCATGTATGGCCAAATCTGCTTAGAGTTGGTACTTTGCAGAGTATACATCTCCAGTTTACACATGCAACAATGAGGAGAAGATTTAATGTAAGCCAAATTCTGGATTATATCTTAGAGGATAATGAATCAGAGGACACAAAGCAGCAAACTGATACAGATGAACAGGTTTCTGAGGAGGAAGATGATGTGGAGTATCAACCGGAAGACACAGACAGTTCTGATCAGTCTGATGAGGAGGTCACTGGTGCTGAAGCTGCTCCCGCTGAAAGATTCAAATCCAAAAGTGGCAAGATCAGTTGGAGCTCAGTACCTCCAGATGTACATGGCAGGGCAGATGCTGCAAATGTCATAAAAATGACCCCTGGGATCACAAGGTTTGCTGTGACAAGAGTAAGTGACATCAAGTCATGTTTTGATCTGTTTATGCCATTGTCAATAAAAAACTCATTATTGCTATGACAAACCTTGAAGGAAAAAAAGTCCACGGCAACATGTGGAATGACCTTCATGATGATGTCCTGGATGCCTACATTGGTGTTCTTCTCCTTCATGGAGTGTACAAATCCTGCAATGAGGCCACTGATTGTCTCTGGGATGCATCGACAGGCAGGAATATTTTCCGGGCAACAATGTCACTTCAAAATTTTCAAATGATATCAAGAGTCCTCAGATTTGACAACAGAGACACCAGAACAAAATCTAACAAACTAGCTCCCATCAGGGATGTTTGGGAGAAATGGGTGCAGCTCCTTCCACTGATGTTCAACCCAGGGCCAGAGGTGACAGTAGACGAACGTTTTCTCCCTTTCCGCGGAAAATGCCCCTTCCGGCAATACATGCCAAGTAAGCCGGGCAAACACGGCATAATAATTTGGGCAGCCTGTGATGCAAAAACTAGCTATGCATGGAATCTACAGATTTACACAGGCAAGTCTGCAAGCGGCATCCCTGAAAAAAAACAAGGAAAACGTGTAGTCCTCGATATGACTACTGGACTGCAGGGTCACAACATTACTTGTGACAATTTTTTTACCGGCTATGACCTTGGACAAGAACTTCTCAGGAGGAAAATCACCATGGTGGGCACAGTGAAAAAAAACAAACTGAGCTGCCCGCTGAATTGTTGCAGATGAAGGACAGGGTTTTTACAGACACCACCACTGCTGTTTCATACTGCCCCAAAAAACGACTGAATGTGGTTCTGATGTCCACACTTCACAAAGATGTAGCTGTGTCATCAGGAAGTGACAAAAAGCCCAGAATCATCCTGGACTATAACAAAAACAAAGGAGGAGTGGACAACCTGGACAAGCTGACTGCCACCTACACTTGCCAGCGAATGACTAGGAGATGGCCAATGGTTGTATTTTACAACATCCTTGATGTGTCAGCATGCAATTCGTTTGTGTTGTGGACCCACATTCACCAAGGATGGAATTCAAAGAAAAAACACAAGCGGAGGATGTTTCTTGAGGAACTAGGAAGATCCCTTGTCAAGGCGCACATTGACCAAAGGGAACGAGTGCCCCGAGACCCAGCCTCTGCAGCCTTGGTCTGACAACTCCAGAGCTCAACAAGTGCTTCGTCCACACCCACAGCAACACAAAGAGCATCATCACCAGCATCCTCCTCAACCAGGCCTGCCTCAACATCAACCACAACAGCCACAACCCCAGTGAGACCACCTGATTCTAAAAGAAAGAGGAGTCAGGTCTGCCCTAGCAATAAGGACAGAAAGACAAACACATCGTGCTTCGGCTGCAAAAAATACCTCTGCAAAGAACACACAAAAAGTATCACTTTTTGCCACACTTGCATCTAAATACTAATGCATCTAAAAACTAGTACTTGATTTCTGTTAATTTGCTTGATTGAGTGTTGTTTGTTTGTTTGACCTAGAAAAGCTACTTTTTATTATTATTGCTATTAATGTTAATATAATTTTCATCTTTTATTTGTATTAAAGTTCTATAAAAAAAATCTGTTTTTTGCCTTTTTCATAAAGTAGTTAGATATGGGTCAAAATTGACCCGTAACACCATAGATGCTAATAGAGTTAATAATATAAAATATATATATGTATACTTTTTTTTACATTTAAGAAATGTGTTCTAAAACCCTTCAGTAATAGTCAGGTAATATAACAAACTTTTTTAAGTTTATATTATTCTCTCGAGGTTCATTTGACAATATTTTTAGATTGAAAATGAAGGGTATGCTCTCAAATGAAAGGCCCATGGGGCCACAACAAAAATATTAAAATCAATCATTCCATGGATGAGAAACCCTAACAAGGTAACTAAGAGGTAAGAAACTAATTGGATCATAAATAACTGTTTTTCGGGTATCCTAGGGGTGATTTAAGACACGGGTCAAAACCGACTCGTTAACATAAGAAAGAGTAACAGAAAGCTAACACAAGAGGAAGGTTAAAGCAGTAGCGTTGCCACCGGGGAATGGGGGGCATTGAGGTGCCAAGCCTGAGCTACATTACTCCTAACTGCAGCGGCATGCTCAGCATGCTGATACAGTTAAGCCAAGCAGTAGAGCAGGTAGACACAATCTCCCCGTACTCTCTGCTCTGTAGACTGTAGGTCGCTTTAAGCCTGCGGTCTATAGGTGCCAATGCACGTGCAGGATGTTAAAGTCCCAGGGATGTTACATCATCATGCTGTAACAGGACTCTGACATCCTGAGTGTGCATTGGCACATGTTCCTCCACCAGCAGCCATTGTATGGCGAAACATGCTGGTCTGTCTTAGCAAAGCTGCACTAGCAAGAGAAAGTGGCCAATGTCTAACAGAGAACACATTAGTGAACTCATTCTAGCAGTCTAGCTGGAAAGTTTGTAACTCTTTTATCTGTCTCTCAGTTGATTTATGGCCATAGACTACATAAAAGATGAATATGAAAGAAAACAATGAGCCTATAAAAGCAAAACAGTGCAAAATTTGTATTGAAAATCCATTTGAAAAAATGATTTATATTCCAAAATACTCTATATGCATTTAATTAAAAAATAAAATTGTCCCCAAAGGTGACCAATTTCTTTTTATCTAGGTTTTTTTTTAGAAGCAACATTTTTGGCAGCAAATAGTAACAAAGAGTAGCTATCACAATGGCAGACCCAACTATTTATCTATTAAAAGTGTTGTCTAACATTGGAATACATTTTACTAGCAGTGAATGGTTTTAAAATAATAAATGGTGATATACTCACTCTTCAGCACCCTCACAGATCCAGTGTATTCAGCCCAGGAAACATTGTCTGCTCAGTTCGCAAGTTACCAGGACTGCAGCAGTCAGGTGACGAGAAAATGACAAACTCTTTTATTCACCTAACTGCTGCAGCCATTGACAGGCTGCAGCTGTCATGGTAATCTCTAAACAAAGCAGACATCACTTCTGGAGACAGTGTATATCTCAAGAGCAGTGTTATGGATCCGGGTGGTGGAACCTGTGTGCTGTGATACCAGGAGAGACCAGAGGGGTGTAACTAAGTGCCTACCCGGACCGACCCTGGTCACACGGTGGCTTAGTCGACTCCATGAACCAAGGAGGGACCTGGAAAGTGAACCAGGTGCCACTCTGGGACAGACCTTGTGAGAGAATAGGCGATTCCCACGGGACTGATGGCCGAGGCCGACAGGCACAGCTGATGACCACGGCTGGTACATAGGCAGGTGATGCAGGTAGACAGGCACGGCCGATAGGCAGGCCGGCGGGCACGGCAGATCGACAGGCAGGCGGGTACGGCTGATAAACAGGCCGGCGGGCACAACTAATAGACATGCTGGTGGGCACTGGAACCTGAGGACTGAGGAGAGTGTTAGCACACAAACAACAATCTTGCACAGTCACCTCCATTTTGGAGGAGATGCGTTATATAAGGGAAGTCCTCCGGCCTTTGACCGGGGACTCATTAAGATGGCGCGCACGACCCCTTTAAGAAGGAGGGAGCGCACACGCGCGAGCCCTAAGCACAGTGCCCAGGGAACTGCACCTGGTGAGCGCTCCCCGGGCAGACGCAGGAGGGGAGCCGGTGGACGCCGGACCGGGACCTCGGCGGTGAGGGGATCGGCGTCTCTTCCTGGCAGGAGACAGAGACGCCGACACTACAAGTAGCCTGCGCTGGATCACATTGGGGTTGAAGAGTTAGTATATTGTTATTGGTGTTTAAGAGTTAGAATATCTGTTTATTATTGTAAAAAATAAATGCCTAGAAAAAAAAATATTAAGGTGTTGGAAAATCCCTTCAAGGAGAAAGGACACTGGTTACCCTAATCAGTATATCACCTGGCTGACTTCAACCTGAATATTTTCCTTCATTTGACAACCACTTTAAGCTCATTTAAAGAGGCCCTGAGTGAACAACTTGTCTAGCCACTAGTTCTCTGTTAGGCTATTTCTAATAGTGTTTTTAAGACATAGTTTTGCTATTATTTTAGGAAGCTTAGAGGTGGACTGTTGGCACAACAATTGGTCTAAATCTAACCAGAGAAGTTTGCAATGCAGGGGATGAACTTATTTCTCTCCAGTGATCCCTCAAAAAAGTTTTGACAAAACTGGTTGGATCTACAGATCATGGTCTTCTGAGTAATCAATGATTGCCACCATGTCACCAACATCACGGAAAGAGACCTTACTCGTCTCCTCTCTAAATCACACCTCACCACATGTGCACTTGACCCCATCCCATCCCACCTCCTCCCCAACCTCACCCCCCACACTCATCCCATCCCTAACCCATCTCTTCCAGCTATCACTATCTTCTGGTACTTTCCCCGCTGCCTTCAAACATGCCACAATCACGCCCATCCTCAAAAAGCCATCCCTCGACCCAACCGCCTTGTCCAGCTATTGCCCCATATCGCTGCTCCCATTTGCCTCCAAACTCCTTGAGCAACACGTTCACGCTGAACTTTCCTCCCACTTTTCATCTAACTCTCTCTTCGACAATCGACAATCTGGCTTCCGCCCCCACCATTCCACCGAAACTGCCCTTACCAAAATCACCAATGACTTACTTACAGCCAAAGCTAACAGACAATTCTCTGTACTCCTTCTTCTTGACCTGTCCTCTGCTTTCGATACAGTTGACCACTGCCTCATACTACAGATCCTCTCTTCCTTTGGCTCAAAGACCTTGCCCTATCCTAGATCTCCTCATCTCTTTCTAACCGCACATTTAGCGTCTCCCACTCCCACACTACCTCCTCACCCCGCCCCCTCTCTGTTGGAGTCCCTCAAGGCTCTATCCTAGGTCCCCTACTCTTCTCAATCTATACCCTTGGCCTGGGACAGCTCATAAAATCCCATGGCTTCCAGTACCATCTGTACGCTGATGTCATCCAGATCTACCTCTCTGGCCCTGATGACACCTCTCTGCTGTCAAGAATCCCAGCAAGTCTAGCAGCCATATCCTCCTTCTTCTCCTCCCGCTACCTCAAGCTCAAGGTGGACAAAACTGAACTCATTATCTTTCCCCCCTGATCTTTCTATCACAATAAATGACATCACTCTTTCCGCTGTACCGACAATCCGCTGCCTCATAGTAACCCTTGACTCCTGTCGCCTCCAGCTCAAAAATATTTCCAGAATCTGTCCTTTCCTCAACCCTCAATCTACTAAACTGCTTGTGCATGCCCTCATCATCTCCAGCCTCGACTATTGCAACATCCTCTTCTGTGGCCTACCTGATAACACTCTCGCATGCCTCCAGTCCATCCTCAACTCTGCTGCATGACTTGTTCATCTCTCGCCTTGCTACTCCTCTGCTACCCCCCTGTGCAAATCCCTTCACTGGCTCCCATTCCCACAGCATATCCAGTTCAAACTACTAACACTGACCTACAAAGCCATCCATAACCTCTCTCCTCCGTACATCTCTGAACTAATCTCTCGATATATTCCCTCACGTAACCTCCGGTCCTCCCAAGACCTCCTTCTCTCCTCCACACTTGATCATTCCTCACGCAATCGCCTCCAAGATTTCTCCCGAATATTCCCCGTCCCATGGAATTCTGTGCCTCAACACGACCGATTATCCACCACACCTGAATCATTCAGACGGAACCTGAAAACCCATCTCTTCAAACAAGCTTACAGCCTGCCATGGCCTTGTTTGCTGCCACCCCCAACAACACCGGAGCTACTGCAACCCCTCAACCTATTGTCTCCGCCCCATTCCTGTAGAATGTAAGCCCCCATGGCAGGGTCCTCTTCCCTCCTTATCGTTCTATCATTGTTAGTTTGTTTACTGTAAGTGATATGTGTATTTGGTATGTAACCCCTTCTTGTACAGCACCATGGAATCAATGGCGCTATATAAATTATTATTAATAATAATAATAATAATAATAATAACAATGTCACAACAGTGATGAAGATAAGGGGTTTTGAGTCAGACAACAAATAAGGTCAGAACCTGTTGATCAGTGAGGGATTACAAATTGAAAGGGAAAAACTGTTGTACTGTCATAAATGCAAGGGGCACATCACGGGGCAGAGTCCAAACATAAAAAAAAGGGAGTCAAATGTCGGTAGGCTAATGGGGTTAAAGGTGTATTCCCATCTCCAATATCCTATCCCAATATGTAGTGGGTGTAATAATAACATTAGAAAATTCAAAAACAGAGAAGAGAAAAAGGTAGCACTCACCAAGTCTTCTTAAAAAATCGGTCCTTTATTGTTATATACGGGACATATCAGCGTGCGGCATCGGAGTGAGACCCCGGAGGGTGTGCAGGGGAGAGGAGAATAGGACGACGGTCTCCAGGGTCTCAGTCCGATGCCGCACGCAACTCAGCTCTGTTTTTGAAGTTGTAATTTACTTGGATGTGCACCACCGTTATAGTTTTAAAGCACACAGTCTAAGGCGATTCCTAGTGATTTATTTGTGGAAGGCAGCGTGGTGCCGGAATGTTTCCCTTGTGTTGAACTGTATAACATTAGCAAATACCTCCAATTAGAAATGTAGTAAAGTTTTTCTGATTCGCTATGTCGCGTTCTGCATGTGCAGGCATTTCAGGACTTTAGGTATCCATGGTTATGACAACTAACAACTAGCTAACGGTCAGTATATCAGTGGTGGTAAGCATGGATACCTAAGGTCCTGCAATACCTGCACATGAGGAAAGAGACAAAGCAAATCAGAAAAACTATACTACATTTCTAATTGGAGGTATTTGCTAATATGATTACACCTTCTACATATTGGGGATAGGATCTTGGAAATGGGAATACCCCTTTAATGACAGACTTGAGGAAGCATCCAGGGTAGTCAAGTCATACTCAATAAGGGTCAAGAGATCATTGTCTGTTTAAATAGTCTGCTAAAATTGATATGATATCAGACAGGTGACATCATTGCTGAGCATCTTGTTGACACAGAAATGAGTTACACATGTTAACAAGACACAGAGGAGTAATGCTGGAACAATAGGAGGTATGTAACAATTTTAGATTTATTGTGCCAATTAAAGTCATGTGAAAATCTAAGTACAACATAATTGAATTCTATGGCTTTATGTATTACAACATAATAAAAAAAACAGCTGACCCTTAGAAGCTCTAAAAAGTTAGGTAAATACCCAATAACATGAAAAGCAAAACAATAACAACATGTAATGCTGGGGAAGGTGGACCCACTGTGCCATGTACTGGGCTTACCCTGGAGAGCCATGACTAAGCGACTACCTGGTTTTTGCTAGAGCCTCTGGTGGAGAAGATAGGGATGGCCTCAAGTAGTCGCCAGGTACCACTCCAGCAATGTCCTCGAGACTGCAGCAGAAGACCGGAGGGTCAGAAGCACGGTTATCGGTAAAGGAGGGCAAAGACATAAACGTCACCAGACAGTCCGAGGTAAGGCCAGGCAACACAGTTTCAATACACGTTGCCAAGGTGAGGAGCAGAGAGGTCAGACAGGATGGGTAAACAGGCGGGTTGTTAGTGAGATACAGACATTGGAGGAGCGCATGAACGGGTGCTATAGGAGTAGAAATCAATGTTCGGGTGGGAAGTGGTAGGTGGAGCACAGGATAGGCCAGGGAACATAATCTCTGCAGGATCAAGCAGGGTTAAATTCCTGCAGAGACTGGCCACGCCCCTTTAAGGCTAAATTAATGTCACAAGTAATGCAGCAGTGCATCATGAGGCAGACTAGCGGAACCGCCTGACGTGGGGAGAAACCGCAAGTTAAGTAGAGGGACACTGAGGAGGCATGCGAGTTACCACCGTGACACAACACAAGTAGTCTATGAAACATTAACTACTCCCTTACTGCCTCAATAGGAATTAAGAGGGTAAGCAACAGTTAATCAGGTACTGCTGATCAAATGCTCTTGTTTCATTGTTCAACTGCACGTGTCGCCACTTTTATAAAAACATTAGTTTTGCCAGTTTGCTGATCTGGAGCATTAAATGGGCATTCCCATGAACAAACTACATATTAATGAATACATCTTGGAATAAAAAGAATTTCCATAATTATATGTGTTAAAAAAATGTTCCTGTCCAGAGATAATCTTATAAATGTGCCCCTGCTATGTATGGTATAATGGCTGTTACTGACTGTATAGGTACATGGTCTGAACACACCACAGTTCCTGGGAAGGGGAGGAAGGAAAAGAGAGTATACCGACATTACAGCAGGGGATAGCAGCTTCTGGTTTCTGTGAGTTAAAACATGTCTTTAAACAGGCAGTAAATTGTTTTTCCTCACTGAAAGTGGTAACTGTGATACCGTGCTGTCCTGTCTGTATGCTCTTTTGCTTCATCCCCCTGCCAAGGAGCTGTGGTATGTTCAGACCATGTTCTTGCATAGTGAGACATGGTCATTACACAGCACATAGCAGGGGCACATTTATAAGATTATCTCAGGACAGGAACATTTTTTTTCAAAAAATTCCAATTGTGAAACAGATTTTTATTCCAAGATCTATTCATTAACCCCTTTCTGACGTCGGGCATAATAATTCGTATCTGCGCCTTCGGCCTATTGGACCAGATATACAATGCATACTATTACACCCTGGCGATTGCGCCCACACAGAGGCTGTGCAGGAGTGATAGCCCCAGGGTGTCAGCTGATTCTCACAGCTGACACCTGGTACTATGTGCCAGGAGCGGTGCCGCACCACTCCTGGCACATTAACCCCTGAAATGTTGTGATCTAAGCCAATCGCAGCATTTCCAGAGCAAGCATCGGTAAGAGAGCACCTCTTAACTTCTATCCGGCGTCCCGCGCTGTGTATGCTGGGTCCCGATAGTTGCCATGGTGACCTGATGTCATGATGACATCTGGGTCACCTGGCATCAGCATGTTATATAGATCGTGCTCAGTACACAATCCATCTAACTTGTGCGCAGGGCTGACAGCCTGCACAGCATAGGGGATGATGCTGCATCCTTATGCTGTGCAAGCAATCAGCCTGCAAAAAATGTCCGATAGTAGGACAAAGTGTAAAAATTTAAGAAAAAGTGTAAGAAAGTGAAAAAAAAAAAGTAAAAATATTACAAAAAAATAAAAAATAATACAAAAAAATAAAAATATACTGTACCCATAAATAAATATTATTATTAGTGTTGAGCGAGCACTAAAATGCTCGGGTGCTCGAAGCTCGGGCCGAGCTCACCGTGATACTCGGGTGCTCGACCCGAGCAACGAGCCCAATGTTAGTCTATGGGAGACCCGAGCATTTTTGCTGCGGCACCCCCGGCAGTCTGTAGAAAGCCTAAAAAGTGCCCAAAACGATAGTGACAGTGCTCAAATTACATGGGAACAGCATGGGGAAGACCCCGGGAAGCATCTCTGACACCCAGGTCACTGCCTAAAAGTGTGCCCATCAGAATTGATCCTTGCCACATCAGAAGATGCAGACTTGCAACTATCCCCGTGCAAGTCCTTGTCCCAGGGCAGTGTTCAATTGTACCTCCCCCATTCCTTGCAATGCAAGCGCAAGTATGCAGCCTGCCACCCACCCACCCCCAGGCTGCAATACCATACAGCCAGCTTACTTGCACTTGAAATTGGGACTTTTAGGCATTTGGAGGCGGAATGTGGCCACCACGTCATGGCTGCGTTGGTGGCCTGGTATCCATACTCGGTCCCCAGCCGCCAGGGGGCGGCCGGGTGTTCATACTCGGTCCGCAGCCGCCCCTATTTGTCCCCGTAACCTTCCCCACACTTTTCTTAGCCTGGCCTGCTTTAGGGCAGCATTGGCTGAGCCCACGAGAGAACCAGACTCCTCCGGAGGGCCCTGGCTTCTCCATCAGGGGAGTTGAGAGTGCCAAGGTGAGGAGCATGATGATGATGATTGAAGTTAGCATCTGCTTTGTTTTCTTGCTTGCACTTGAAATGAGGCCTTTTAGGCTTGTGGAGGCAGACGCCGGCCACCACGTCATGGCAGCGTCGGCGGTCTGGTATCCACACTCAGTCCCAAGCCGCCTGGCGGCCGGGTGTCCACGCTTGGTCCCCAGCCGCCAGGGGGCGGCCGGATATCCATACTGGGTCCCCAGCCGCCCCGCGGCCAGGTGTCCACACTCAGTCCCCAGCTGCCAGGGGGCGGCCGGGTGCCCATACTCGGTCCCCAGCTGCCTCTATTTGTCCCGGCAACCTTCCCCACACTTTTCTTAGCCTGGCCTGCTTTAGCATCTGCTTTGTTTTCTTGGAATGCAAGCGTAAGTGTGCAGCCTGCCACCAACCCCCAGGCTGCAATACCATACTGCTAGCTTGCTTGCACTTGAAATTGGGCCTTTTAGGCAAGTGGAGGAGGAATCTGGCCACCACGTCATGGCTGCATCGGCGGCCTGGTATCCATACTCAGTCCCCAGCCGCCTGGCGGCTGGGTGTCCACGCTTGGTCCCCAGCCGCCAGGAGGTGGCTGGGTGTCCATAAATGGTCCCCAGCCGCCCCTAGTTGAAGGACAGCCTAACCACAAACACATGGACAAGTGAATGTGGCCAGGGATGGTAGAAACTCACTGACGCCTTCACACTGGGTTAATATTGTGGAAGCCGGGACACAGTTGGACAATGGGATGCAACACGTCCTCCAGACATAGAGGATTGCAAGTCCTGGGTCAATCAGGCTTCAACACAAAGTTCAATAGGTAGACAGCAGCAATGGTCGGCCTCCTACACAACAAGTAAATTATTCATGATCATGAGACCATCCATCTCCTTAGCTTTCTGTTCCTTGGAATGCAAGCGTATGTGTGTAATAGCGGCTAGGCCTGAGGTGGTCAGCGTTCTGGTGCATATCCTACCTCCTCCGAGGATTGCTGGATGTTTTCCTGCTACTATCCCAGTTCTATGACTCCCGTTAAAAGAAAGCTTCAGGTGATGAATGATGGATGAGGTGGTGGAAAAGGAGAAAGAGCTGGAGGAACAGGGACCATTCACATCAATATCAGGCCAGTCAACCACGCATGTCTTGTAGGATATGTTTCTGTACCAAAAGGAGCATTTCGGCTACACAGTTATAGGGCATACAGTGAGTGCAATGCCTACCAAAAATTTCGAGGCACTCCAATGCCCCTTGGAAGTGACATGGAGGTCAGAGGGCCTTAACTAAACCGTTTTTTCCATCTATAGCAACTGGGTCTCCTGTACACTGTTGGCCTAAGCAGTGCATGGAAGGCTTTCCAAAAATTATGAGGAATTGCAATGCCCCTTGAAACAGACGTGGATTACAGCATACTAAAAACCTTCTACCCATTATTGGGAAGTGGGTCTCCCTTAGTGTTCGTCTATGCATTGAAAAGCAAAAGCTGACTAAAATTAGGAGGAAATGCAATGCCCGTTGGAAGAGTCGTGGAGGTTAGAGTTAATTAAAAACAAAATTTCAATGCCCATTGGAAGAGCTGTGGAGTTCAGAGTGGTTTACAAAGATGGTTTTAATGCCACTTGGAAGAGACGTGGAGGTCACAGTAGCTTAACAAGACGGTTTTAATGCCCCTTGGAAAAGTGGTTGAGGTCGCAGAGGAATAAAAAGACAATATCAATGTCCCGTGGAAGAGACGTGGAGGTCACAATAGCTTAACAAGACGGTTTTAATGCCAATTGGAAGAGTGGTGGAGGTTGCAGTAGCTTAACAAGACGGTTTTAATGCCCCTTGGAAGAGTGGTGGAGGTCACAGTGGAATAAAAAGACAATATCAATGCCTCTTGAAGAGTGGTGGAGGTTGCAGTAGCTTAACAAGATGGTTTTAATGCCCCTTGGAAGAGACGTGGAGGTCACAGTGGAATAAAAAGACAATATCAATGCCCCTTGGCAGAGAGGTGGAGGTCGCAGTAGCTTAACAAGACAGTTTTAATGCCCCTTGGAAGAGACGTGGAGGTCACAGTAGCTTAGCAAGACGGTTTTAATGCCCCTTGGAAGAGTGGAGGAGGTCGCAGTAGCTTAACAATACGGTTTTAATGCCCCTTGGAAGAGTGGTGGAGGTCGCAGTGGAATAAAAAGACAATATCAATGCCCCTTGGAGGAGTGGTGGAGGTCGCAGTAGCTTAGCAAGACGGTTTTAATGCCCCTTGGAAGAGACATGGAGGTCCCACTAGCTTAACTAGATGGTTTTAATGCCCCTTGGAAAAGTGGTCGAGGTCGCAGTGGAATAAAAAGACAATATCAATGCCCCTTGGAAGAATGGTGGAGGTCGCAGTAGCTTAACAAGACGGTTTTAATGTCCCTTGGAAAAGTGGTGGAGGTCGCAGTAGCTTAACAAGACGGTTTTAATGCCCCGTGGAAGAGACGTGGAGGTCACAGTAGCTTAACAAGATGGTTTTAATGCCCCTTGGAAGATTGGTGGAGGTCGCAGTAGCTTAACAAGACGGTTTTAATGGCCCATGGAATAGTGGTGGAGGTTGCAGTAGCTTAACATGACGGTTTTAATGCCCCTTGGAAGAGTAGTGGAGGTCGCAGTAGCTTAACAAGACAGTTTTTTGCCCCTTGGAAGAGACGTGGAGGTCACAGTAGCTTAACAAGGCGGTTTTATGCCCCTTGGAAGAGACGTGGAGGTCCCAGTGGAATAAAAAGACAATTTCAATGCCCCTTGGAAGTGTGGTGGAGGTCGCAGTAGCTTAACAAGACGGTTTTAATGCCCCTTGGAAAAGTGGTGGAGGTTGCATTAGCTTAACAAGATGGTTTTAAATGCCCCTTGGTAGAGTGGTGGAGGTCGCAGTGGTATAAAAAGACAATATCAATGCCCCTTGGAAGAGTGGTGGAGGTCACAGTAGCTTAACAAGATGGTTTTAATGCCCCTTGGAAGAGTGGTGGAGGTCGCAGTAGCTTAACAAGATGGTTTTAATGCCCCTTGGAAGAGTGGTGGTGGTCGCAGTAGCTTAACAATTTGGTATTAATGCCCCTTGGAAGAGTGGTGGAGGTCGCAGTAGCTTAACAAGACGGTTTTAATGCCCCTTAGAAGAGTGGTGGAGGTCGCAGTAGCTTAACAAGACGGTTTTAATGCCCCTTAGAAGAGTGGTGGAGGTCGCAGTAGCTTAACAAGACGGTTTTAATGCCCCTTGGAAGAGACGTGGAGGTCACAGTAGCTTAACAAGACACTTTTAATGCCCCTTAGAACAGTGGTGGAGGTCGCAGTGGAATAAAAAGACAATATCAATGCCCCGTGGAAGAGACGTGGAGGTCACATTAGCTTAACAAGACAGTTTAATGCCCCTTGGAAGAGACGTGGAGATCACAGTAACTTAACATGACGGTTTTAAAGCCCCTTGGAAAAGACGTGGAGGACAGAGTGGTTTAGCAAGATGGTTTTAATGCCCCTTTTAAGAGACATGGAGTTCAGAGTAGCTTAACAAGACTGTTTTCATGCCTGTTACAGGAGCCATGCAGTACAGCATATTAAAAACATTATACCCATTATTGGGGAGTGGGTCTCCCATAGTCTTTGCCTATTCCTTCCATGCAAAAGCTGCCAAAAATTAGGACAGAGGAACTTGCAATCCTGGCAAACAAGAGCCATGCAGTACAGCATATTCAAATCATTATTCCCATTATTGGGGACTGGGTCTCCCATAGTCTTTGCCTATGCCTTCCAAGCAAAAGCTGCCAAAAATTAAGACGGAGGAACTTGCAATGCTGGCAACACAGACCACTGTCACCCTGGTGGTATAGTGGTGGTGGAGGCTGTAAATAAGGGGAAGAGCTAAACACAACCGAAATGAGGAAGCGTATACCCATGTGTGGGTGTGAAGCGGTGCATGGAAATACACCTCCCAAAATAACACAGTGGATTTGACTTTATGTTACTCTGCTGTCATTTGGTGGTGATGAGAAGTCTGGCCCAATCCAGCCCTTGTTCATTTTGATAAGGGTCAGCTTGTCAGCATTGTCAGTTCACAGGCGAGTGCTCTTATCAGTTATAATTCCCCCAGTGGCACTAAAAACACGCTCCGATAACACGCTAGCGGCAGGGCAGGCATGGACCTCCAAGGCGTACAGAGAGAGTTCATTTCAAGTGTCCAGCTTGGATACCCAATAATTAAAAGGCACAGAGGAATCACGGAGAACGCTGGTACGGTCAGCAAGGTACTCCCTCACCATCTTTTGAAACTTTACACTCCTTGTGAGTGTACCCCGCGCCTCAGGGCCGGTAAGCTGGGCGGGTCTCAGAAAACTGTCCCAGAACATTGACAGTGTTCCCCTGCCTCTGCTGGATTGGAGTTGCGTCTCTCTCGCCTGTACGCCTTGGTTGGGCAACGAACTGTGACCTCTGCCGCTAGAGTGTTCAGATGGGAATTTTTTTTGTCCCCCAATGCACGTTGGGATGAGATGAGGCTGGGCTGTGTGTAATCACCCGTTATGGCTTCTTGATCCATCTCATCATAGTCTGGCTGCAATGCCTCTTCTTTAATTCTCTGCAGAGAGCGTTGCAAAAGACAGACAAGTGGGATGCTGACTCTAATGATGGTGTCATCGCCACTCACCATCTTGGTGGACTCCTCAAAGTTTGTCAGGATGGTACATATGTCAGACATCCAGGTCCACTCCTGAGGTCCTATGTGTGGAGTCTGACCTGAATATCGATGGCCGTGTTGCAGCTGGTACTCCACAACTGCTCTCTTCTGCTCACAAATCCTTTGCAACATGTGGAGGGTAGAGTTCCAATGTGTGGGGACATCACACACCAGTCGGTGTGCCGGAAGCCGCAAACGCTGCTGCAACACAGCAAGGGCGGTGGAAGCTGTGGCCGACTTCCGAAAATGAGCTGACAGGCGGCGTACTTTGACGAGCAGATCTGGCTACTCCTGGTACGATTTAAGAAACCGCTGAACCACGAGGTTAAGCACATGAGCCAGGCATGGAATCTGTGTGATCTCGCCTCGCGTCAGAGCCGCCACCAGGTTACGGCCATTGTCACACAAGACCATGCCTGGATGTAGGTTCAGCGGTCTCAGCCACAGATCTGCCTGCTCTTTCACAGCTGTCCACAACTCACAAGCAGCATGAGATTTATCACCTAAGCTTAGGAGTTTCAGCACAGCCTGTTGCCGCTTGGCTGAGGCAGTACTGCAGTGCTTCCAGCTTGTAACTGATGTGGTGATATCTGAGATGGAGGATGAACATGAGGAGGAGGAGGAGAAGGATGCGCAGGAGCTGTAAACTGTGGGGGCAACTCTGACTGGCATAGGGCCCGCAATCCTCGGTGTGGGGAGGATGTTTTCCGTCCCAAGGTCCGACTGGGTCCTGGCTTCCACTATGTTTACCCAGTGTGCCGTCAGGGAGATGCATCGTCCCTGGCCACAAGCACTTGTCCACGTGTCCGTTGTCAGGTGGACTCTCTCAGTAACTGCGTTGTTGAGGGCACGGCAGATGTTTTGGGACACGTGCTTGCGTAGTGCGGGCAAAATAGTGTCGGCTGTGGACCGAGGGGAGGAGGGGAGGAGTCCTGAGGAGATAATTTGCATATTCCCACTGCATTTTGGGGTAAGTGAAGAGTCTCTGCGAGCTCAAAGAACACTGGATTTTGGCTGTTGGAGCTGAAAAGAGGACATCGGTAAACCAGGGGAGGAGTCCTGAGGAGATAATTTGCATATTCCCACTGCATTTTGGGGTAAGTGAAGAGTCTCCGCGAGCTCAAAGAACACTGGATTTTGGCTGTTGGAGCTGAAAAGAGGACATCGGTAAACCGCGCGCCTACTGGCGCGCGCATTTTGAAGCTTTTTTTTTAAGCTTTTTTCACTGTTTTCAGAACATTAACAATAAGAACATGGAAGAGTCCAGGAGCCATTTGGTGAGCTGCATATCCTGGTACATGTTCACAGACTTGCCAGTGGAAAAGCCAAACTTCACATGCCAGAAATGCAAGCTTGTGTCCCTGTTGGAGGAAAAGTTGCGAAATCTAGAAGAGAGGTTAACTACCTTGAAAATCATTAAGGAAGTGAAGAGTTCTTAGACAGAGCAGAATTATCTCTTCATGATTCAGAAAGAGAAGAAATTCGAACTGCACCTGACGAAACAGAGGAATGGAAGCATGTGACCCACAGAAGCAGGAGGATCGAGAGGCAGTCAGCACCCATACTGCTCAGGGACCAGTACCAGGCTCTCACGCAGGAGAACCATGAAGAAATACAGCAAAATAAGACTTTGCCAGCAATGAACAACCTTGTAAGCCCTCAGAATCCTCCTGGATGGAGAAAGAAGAATGTTGTGAAGAAGAAACGGAGAGTGGTGGTCATGGGGGATTCCCTGTTAAGAGGAACAGAGGCCGCTATCTGCAGACCAGACATAACCTCAAGAGAAATGTGCTGTCTTCCAGGAGCAAAAATTAAAGATGTGTCTGACAGGATAAAAAGACTCTTCAGACCTACAGATCACTACCCATTCCTGCTAATACATGTGGGGACAAATGACACCGCAGGAAAGGACCTGGAAACCATCTGCAGTGACTTTGAAGACTTAGGCAAGAAAGTGAAAGAATTGGGAGCGCAGGTGGTCTTCTCATCCATCCTCCCAGTGGATGGCCATGGAACAATGAGGTGGAATAAGATTCTACAGGTGAACAACTGGCTACGTCGATGGTGCCGTCAACAAGGATTTGGATTTCTGGATCACGGAATGAATTACCTATACGATGGACTACTTGCTAGAGATGGGGTGCACCTTACGAAGACTGGAAAACATGTATTTGGAAGTCGCCTTGCTACACTCATCAGAAGAGCTTTAAACTAGAACAATGTGGGAAGGGAAGCAAAAGGCCAGAAGAAGCCATACAGCTGACAAATACTATTGAGATCTCTGCTACTGGAAGTGGAAAAGAAGAACAAAGGCAAAAAAATCTAAATAATAAAAATATGGGAGGAAGAGAAACCAATCACAAACTAAAATGTTTTTATACAAATGCACAAAGCATGGGCAACAAACAAGGAGAATTGGAACTACTAATGCAGGAAAAGGAATATGATGTCATTGGAATCACTGAAACTTGTTGGGACGATACACATGATTGGAATAAAAGGCTAAAAGGATACAACTTATTTGCAAGAAACAGACTTGATAAACGAGGAGGAGGTGTTGCATTGTATGTTAGAAAAGCGTATATCTGCACAGAGATTGAAGCTTCAGAGACTGGGAGTTCTGTGGAAACTGTTTGGGTAAGAATACAAGGAGAGAACAACGGAAAGGACACCATTGTAGGCATTTACTACAGGCCACCTGGGCAAGCTGAAGATATGGATGAACTCTTTATGTATCAAATGACCAAGTTCTCCAAAAAATATGATGTAGTGGTCATGGGAGATTTCAACTATCCAGACATTTGTTGGGAATCTCTCTCAAGTAAAACTAACAGGTCAAGCAAATTCTTATCCTCTCCTGCTGACAACTTTATCTTCCAAAAGGTAGGTCCTTTTAAAGGAATAGAGGAATCCGAGTTATCTGTAAACAGAAAGATTGTGAGGGAATATTTAGCTAACATAAATGAGTTCAAGTCTCCAGGTCCAGATGAATTACACTCCAGAGTACTGAAGGAGATCATAGAAGAAATTTTAGAACCACTCTCCATAATCTTTGAAAATTATTGGAGAACAGGAGAAGTCCCAGAAGACTGGAGAAGAGCAAATGTTGTTCCTATCTTCAAAAAGGGGAAGAAGGTGGACCCAGGGAACTATAGGCCGGTGAGTCTGACTTCTATACCAGGAAAGATCTTTGAACAAATTATTAAACAACATGTATGTAAGTACATGGATAAGAATGAAGTGATTAACCAGAGTCAGCATGGGTTTGTAACTAACAAGTCATGTCAGACTAACTTAATTTCCTTCTATGACAGAATCACTGACTTGGTGGATCAGGGAAATGCTGTAGATATAGTATATCTTGACTTCAGCAAAGCATTTGACAAAGTATCTCACACCATCCTTATTGAAAAAATGACCAAGTATGCAATGGACCAGGCAACTGTTAGGTGGATTCATAACTGGCTTAGTGATCGGACTCAAAGGGTGGTTGTAAATGGCTTCACATCCAGCTGGATGAATGTCTCAAGTGGGGTACCACAGGGCTCCGTCCTGGGACCTGTGTTGTTCAACATCTTTATCAATGATTTAGATGAACGAATTGAGGGTAAACTGATTAAATTTGCTGATGACACAAAGCTAGGAGGGATAGCTAATACTAGAGAAGAGAGAGAGAGGATTCAAAAAGACCTAAATAAACTGGAGCAGTGGGCAGCAACCAACAGAATGGTTTTTAACAGGGAAAAATGCAAAGTACTACATCTGGGCAATAAAAATGAAAAAAGCATATACAGAATGGGAGGAATAGAGCTAAGCAACAGTACATGTGAAAAAGACTTAGGTATACTAATAGATCATAGACTGAACATGAGTCAACAGTGTGATGCACCAGCAAAAAAGGCAAATACAATTCTGGGATGTATTAACAGAAGCATACAGTCTAGATCACGTGAAGTCATTATCGGTCTTTACTCCTCTTTGGTCAGACCTCATCTGGAATACTGTGTACAGTTTTGGGCACCACATTTTAAAAAAGACATAGACAAACTGGAGAAAGTTCAGAGAAGAGCGACCAGAATGGTGACTGGTCTGCAAACCATGTCCTATGAGGAACGGTTGCAGGATTTGGGAATGTTTAGCTTGCAAAAAAGAAGACTGAGAGGAGACTTAATTGCTGTCTACAAATATGTCAAGGGCTGTCACATTGTAGAAGGATCATCTTTATTCTCATTTGCACAAGGAAAGACTAGAAGCAATGGGATGAAACTAAATGGGAGGAGACACAGATTAGATATTAGAAAAAACTTTTTGACAGTTAGGGTGATTAATGAGTGGAACAGGCTGCCACGAGAGGTGGTGAGTTCCCCTTCAATGGACGTCTTCAAACAGAGGCTGGACAGACATCTGTCTGAGATGATCTAGTGAATCCTGCTTTGAGCAGGGGGTTGGACCAGATGACCCAGGAGGTCCCTTCCAACTCTACCATTCTATGATTCTATGATTCTATGATTCTATGAGTACCAAGGTTCCGCCATCGCCATAAGGTTGCAGAAGGATTCCATCTCCACCAGCCAAAAAGGCAGCATTTCCAACGCAAGCAGTTTTGAAATGTGCGAATTTTGGACTGTGGCCTGTGGGGCATTGGCTGCGAATTTGCGCTTTCATTCAAAGGTCTGGGATATGGACAATTGAACGCTCCGGTGGGACGTGGACGTGGACGTTAATGCTGTTTCTTGAGAAACTGCCATAACAAGTGAAGACTGAGAGGAGGGGGCATCTTTGCATGCAGTATGGACAGGGGATTGCCTTGCACGCACAACAGGGGGTTCTCTTATACGCACAACAGCGGAAGAAGCAGTGGTGACACCTTCTGTCACTGGTCGTGGACCCTGGGGTTCGCCACACAAAGTTGGGTGCTTTGCTGACATGTGTCTGATCATGCTGGTGGTGGTCAGGCTGGTAGTTTTGTCAGCCCTGCTGATGCTGGCATGGCAGGTGGTACAAATGGCCTTTTTGGGGTTATCAGCAGAGTCTTTAAAACAATTCCAGATTCTGGAAGACGTACCGATTGTACTGGCAACGTCCATCGTGTTGGTGTTATGGGGAACTGTTGCCCGCCTTCTGTGTGCAGCAACCACACTGCTTCTTCCTGCCTGTTGGGGTAGTCTGCCTCCCTCCCCCTGTGTGCTGCTCGCCTCGCTCTGCGTGTCCTCCTGCCACATTGGGTCAATTACTAGATCATCCACCACCTCCTCCTCTTCCACTTGCGCACCACGATCATCCTCCTCACTTCGTGGCAATTGTGTCTCGTCTTTGTCCACCTCTTGTGACAAAATGCCAGCGTCGACTTCCTCTGGCCCTGACTGTTAAAATATTTAGGCATCGCTACATTGGATCTCCTCTTCCACCACTTCAAGCGGAGCAGGCGAGGGGCACAAATATGGAAATGGACCAATGAACAGCTCTTCAGAGTGTCCAACTGTGGGATCAGTTGCTATCTGACGACACTCGGCATGGTGGGAAGAAGGAGCATCAGGGTGAGGAGGAGTATGCAGTCGAGGCTCACGGCTACTAAAACTTGACCATGTGGAAGACAGCCCGGAGGTGGTGGTGCCCAGGTAACTGGAAGTATTATCTGCTATCCAATTGATAACCTGTTCACACTTATCAGTTTGCAATACTGGTGTTGTAGTGTGCTTCCCTAGTAAATCGGTCAAGAAGTGGGAGGGAGAAGATGTGGCTGTTGGTTGTGGCACATTTTCACCTTGGCCACGGCCCCGTCCTTTACACTCACCATCACCAGAACGTCCAGTTCCACGTTCCTTGCCATGCGCCTTGCCCATTGTAAATGAAGTAAAATAGCTTACACTCACACTATCAATGGAAAAAGGGCAATAAAAAGGAGATTAGAACCGTGGAAGAGGAAAACCACAGTTCTATTTCTCTGGCCTACACCAGAATCTTTTAAACAGATATATTTGTGTCTGAACAGTCAGGGAGACACTATTACTGTTTTTTTTTACGGAAAAAAGGCCAAAAGCTGGATAATTCAGAGATTTGAACCGTGGAACTGCAAAACCAAACTTCTAGTGATCTGGCCTACACCAGAATATTTTAAACAGATATATTTGTGTATGAACAGTCAGGGAGACACTATTACTGTTTTTTTTATGTAAAAAAGGCCAAAAGCTGGATAATACAGAGATTTGAACCGTGGAACTGAGAAACCAAACTTCTAGTTATCTGGCCTACACCAGAATATTTTAAACAGATATAATTGTGTCTGAACAGTCAGGGAGACACTATTACTGTTTTTTTTTTATGTAAAAAAGGCCAAAAGCTGGATAATACTGAGATTTGCACAGTGTAACAGCAAAACCAAACTTCTAGTTATCTGGCCTACACCAGAATATTTTAAACAGATATATTTGTGTCTGTACAGTCAGGGACACACTATTACTGTTTTTTTTTATGTAAAAAAGGCCAAAAGCTGGATAATACAGAGATTTGAACCATGGTACTTAAAAACCAAACTTCTAGTTATTTGGCCTACACCAGAATATTTTAAACAGATATATTTGTGTCTGAACAGTCAGGGAGACACTATTACTGTTTTTTTATGTTAAAAAGCCAAAAGCTGGATAATACAGAGATTTGAACAGTGGAACTGCAAAACCAAACTTCTACTTATCTGGCCTACACCAGAATATTTTAAACAGATATATTTGTGTCTGAACAGGCAGGGAGACACTAATACTGTTTTTTTTACGGAAAAAAGGCCAAAAGCTGGATAAAACAGAGGTTTGAACCGTGGAACTGCAAAACCAAACTACTAGTTATCTGGCCTACACCAGAATATTTTAAACAGATATATTTGCGTCTGAACAGTCAGGGAGACACTATTACTATTTTTTTTTATTTAAAAAAGGCCATAAGCTGGATAATACAGAGATTTGAACCGTGGAACCGCGAAACCAAACTTCTAGTTATCTGGCCTACACCAGAATATCTTAAACAGATATATTTGTGTCTGAACAGTCAGGGAGACACTATTACTGTTTTTTTTATGTAAAAAAGGTCAAAAGCTGGATAATACAGAGATTTGAACCGTGGAACTGCAAAACCAAACTTCTACTTATCTGGCCTACACCAGAATATTTTAAACAGATATATTTGTGTCTGAACAGTCAGGGAGACACTATTACTGTTTTTTTATGTAAAAAAAGGCCAAAAGATGGATAATACAGAGATTTGAACTGTGGAACTGCAAAACAAAACTTCTAGTTATCTGGCCTACACCAGAATATTTTAAACAGATATATTTGTGTCTGAACAGTCAGGGAGACACTATTACTGTTTTTTTTATATATTAAAGGCCAAAAGCAGGATAATACAGAGATTTGATCCATGGATCTGCAAAACAAAACTTCTAGTTTTCTGGCCTACACCAGAATATTTTAAACAGATATATTGGAGTCTGAACAGTCACAGACACACTCAATTTTTTTTTTTTTGGGGGGGGGGGGGGGATACCAAAAGGTTAATAAAATGCATATTTGCACAGTCTGACTGAGGAAAAAAAAATACAGGATTTAGATGAAAATAAAAGGATTTTTCCTGGCCCATGAGACCGGGGGATACGTTTAGCAATTTGACCAGCTGGAGCACACAGGACTGTAATGCAGTGTTTTTTTGGTATAACCACTGCATCTCCTATACAGCCTGCCTGCCTGATATCTGGGATGGATATTAGTCCTGAGAAGGACTGTTTGTTTGATTTGGCAGGCTTTAGAGACCCTACACTATCTATTTTGCACTATATATCTCTCTATAACTCAGCAGCACTCTCCCTACACTGTCTGTCTGATCCGGAGCGACTGTGTCCAAGATGGCGGCGCCCGGTTTTAAATACTCGAGGTGATGCTGTGCTGCCAGCCAATCGCTGTAATGCCCACAAACAATATGGCTGCAGCATTACAGTGACTGGCTGGCAATTCCTGCATGTTCATTGGCTCTGTAAAGAGCACCAAACGTGCAGGGCGGAGACCCAAGCTCCCGCCCGAGTAACCCAGAAATGCTCGGTGCTCGCCGAACATCCTGAGTAGCCAGATGCTCTGGTGAGTAACGAGCAGTGTCAAGCATGCTCGTTCAACACTAATTATTATGAAAAAATAAAAACAATAAAATTACACATATTTTGGTATTACCGCGTCCGTAACGACCTGACCTATAAAAATGTCCCACTGGTTAACCTATTTAGTGAACACGTTAAAAAATAAATAAAAAACAAAGCAAAAAACTATGCTTTATCATCATACAGGCAAACAAAAAAAAGGAATAAAATGGAATAAAATGCAATAAAAGAATGAATGTAAAAACCGCTGAAAATGTCGTCTTGTCGCGTAAAAAACAAGCTGCAATACAGATCCATCAGCTGAAAAATAAAAAAGTTCTAGCTCTCAGAATATAGAGATGCAAAAAAATATATTTTTTCTATAAAATAGATTTTATTGTGTAAAAGCGCCAAAACATAAAAAAAGATATAAATGTGGTATTGCTGTAATCATACTGACCCAAGTTTACCACACGTGGAACGGCATAAAAAAACCTCCAAAAAACAATTCCTGAATGGTTTGTTTTTGTTTACTCTGCCTCCCAAAATGTCACGTGCCCGAAAATGGTACCATGAAAAACGTCAACTTGTCCAGCAAAAAAAAAGCCCTTACATGACTCTGTTGGCAGAAATATGGAAAAATTATAGCTCTTAAAATATGGCAATGCAAAAACTAGTCTTTGATAAAAAAGGGGTTTTTAATGTGTGACAGCTGTCAATAATAAAAACTCGATAGAAATCTGCTATCGCTGTAATCACACCGACCCGAAGAAAAAAGTCGTCTAATCACTTATACCGCAAGAGGAACGGTGTAAAAAATAAATGCTAGGGTTAGGATTGTGCTAGGGTTAGGTTTGTGCTAGGGTTAGGGTTGTGTTAGGGTTGGGGATGTGCTAGGGTTAGAGTTAGGGTTGTGCTAGGATTAGGGTTGTGCTAGGGATAGGGTTAGGGTTGTGCTAGGGTTAGGGTTGTGCTAGGATTAGGGTTGTGCTAGGGTTAGGGTTGTGCTAGGGTTAGGGTTGTGCTAGGGTTAGGGTTAGGGTTGTGCTAGGATTAGCGTTGTGCTAGGGTTAGGGTTGTGCTAGGGATAGGGTTAGGGTTGTGCTATGGTTAGGGTTGCGCTAGGGTTAGGATTTTGCTAGGGTTATGCTAAGGTTAGGGATTAGTGATGAGCGAACGTGCTCACCACTGCTTGATACTCGCCCGGGCATCATGGTGCTTGACAAGCTCGGTGCTCAGCGAAAATTTCTCAGGCGGGAGCTCGGGTCTCCTCCTTGCATGTTTGGCGCTCTTTAGAGAGGTAATGAATATGCAGGGATTGCCTGCCACGCACTGTAATGCCATAGCCATGTTGGTTGTGGCATTACAGTGATTGGCTGGCCGCACAGCATCATCAGGTCTATATAATGCTATGCTCATCACAGTCTATCCCGGGTCCAGGCAGAATAGGGAGAGGTGCTGCTGAGTCAGGAAGAGATTTGCTTGTTTATAGTTAGTAAAAGTATTCCACAACATATATGTATATCCATCTGAACTAAGAGTCCTTCTGAGGACTAATCCAGCTGAATATAATCAGTGTTAGGCATGTAGGCAGTGTATCTGGCAGACTGCAGTGCATATAGCACAAGAGGGTCCATTGAACTACCTGCCTGCTGCTGCTGTAATAATTACATATATTTGTAGACATAGATATCAGGGCCCAGGGCACATTTTTTTTATCTTAATCCGGGTTATTTGCTTAAAAAGCAATCCAGAGTACACAATTTTTCTGCTTTGCTTGTTAGCACTGCCGAATACAGACAGATCTGTTCCATATTTCAGCGATAAAAATCCAGAAATTTCATCTGAACGTGGAAACTATTGGCCTCCTTTTCCATTCTGTTGCAGTGTGTTGGTCAAGCTACTCACACTAGGTGTCTGTGAAGAATAGCATTAGTAAATTAAAGGCCTGCTATTTAAAACCATGGTTCTCTATCAGACATATCACCTATAACAGTGTTCCAAAATCAGCCCTGTCTGCCTTCCATTTCGTTGCAGTGTGTTGGTCAAGCTAGTCACACTAGGTCTCTGTGTAGAATAATATTAGTAAATTACAGGCCTGCTATTTAAAACCGTGGTTCTTTGTCAGACATATCACCTATAACAGTGTGCCAAAATCAGCCATTTATTCCATTTTCATTTCATTGCAGTGTGTCGGTCAAGCTAATCACACTAGATCTCTGTGTAGAATAATATTAGTAAATTACATGCCTGCTATTTAAAATCGTGGTTCTCTGTCAGACGTATCACATAAAATTGCATTCCAAAATCAGCCATTTCTCGTGAATGTGGAAAATTTTGTCCTCCATTTAAAATGGGCAAGGTGCGTGGCAAGGGACGGGGAAGTGTACATGATGGTGATGGTGCATGCAGAGGCTGAGGACATGGCCGTGGGTCAAGCTGAAATTGTGCCACAACACCCACATCTTGTCGTTCGACCTTTCTGTCCCAATTACTAGGGGACCGCAGTACACCACTATTGAACCCAGAGCATTGTCAAAAGGTTGTTTGTTGGATAGCAGATAATGCTTCCAGTCACTTTTTCACCACCACCATCATGTCTTCCACATGTTCAAGTCTCAGTAACCGTGAGTCTGGACCGCATATTCCTCCCCCTGATCCTCCTTCCTCCCACAATGTCGAGTGTCCGGAGACAACTGATCCCACACTGAGACACTCAGAAGAGCTGTTCACTTTTCCATTTGTAGATTCGCGCCTCTCGCCTAGCCAGCTTCAAGCGAGTTGAGAGGAGAACACGTATGGCGATGCCCAAACATTGGAGCATCCACGACGATCACACGAAGGCAATGGTGGGAAAGTGCAATTACTGTCGCAAGAGGTGGATGATGATTATGAGACACAATTGCCAGAAAGTCAGGAGGAGGAAGGGGGTGCAGAAGTGGAAGATGATGTGGTGGATGATATAGTAACTGACCCAACCTGGCAGGGGGACATACAGAGCGAGGACATCAGCACACAGGGGGAGGGAGGCGTAGCATAACAACAGGCAGGAAGAAGACATGTGGTGGCCGCCGACACAAGGCAGGAAAGCGTTCCTCGTAATGCCAACACAATGGATTTTGAAGCTTTTTTTTTAAGCTTTTTTCACTGTTTTCAGAACATTAACAATAAGAACATGGAAGAGTCCAGGAGCCATTTGGTGAGCTGCATATCCTGCTACATGTTCACAGACTTGCCAGTGGAAAAGCCAAACTTCACATGCCAGAAATGCAAGCTTGTGTCCCTGTTGGAGGAAAAGTTGCAAAATCTAGAAGAGAGGTTAACTACCTTGAAAATCATTAAGGAAGTGAAGAATTCTTAGACAGATCAGAATTATCTCTTCATGATTCAGAAAGAGAAGAAATTCGAACTGCACCTGACGAAACAGAGGAATGGAAGCATGTGACCCACAGAAGCAGGAGGATCGAGAGGCAGTCAGCACCCATACTGCTCAGGAACCAGTACCAGGCTCTCACGCAGGAGAACCATGAAGAAATACAGCAAAATAAGACTTTGCCAGCAATGAATAGCCTTGTAAGCCCTCAGAATCCTCCTGGATGGAGAAAGAAGAATGTTGTGAAGAAAAAACGGAGAGTGGTGGTCATGGGGGATTCCCTGTTAAGAGGAACAGAGGCTGCTATCTGCAGACCAGACATAACCTCAAGAGAAATGTGCTGTCTTCCAGGAGCAAAAATTAAAGATGTGTCTGACAGGATATCAAGACTCTTCAGACCTACAGATCACTACCCATTCCTGCTAATACATGTGGGGACAAATGACACCGCAGGAAAGGACCTGGAAAACATCTGCAGTGACTTTGAAGACTTAGGCAAGAAAGTGAAAGAATTGGGAGCGCAGGTGGTCTTCTCATCCATCCTCCCAGTGGATGGCCATGGAACAATGAGGTGGAATAAGATTCTACAGGTGAATAACTGGCTACGTCGATGGTGCCGTCAACAAGGATTTGGATTTCTGGATCACGGAATGAATTACCTATACGATGGACTACTTGCTAGAGATGGGGTGCACCTTACGAAGACTGGAAAACATGTATTTGGAAGTCGCCTTGCTACACTCATCAGAAGAGCTTTAAACTAGAACAATGTGGGAAGGGAAGCAAAAGGCCAGAAGAAGCCATACAGCTGACAAATACTATTGAGATCTCTGCTACTGGAAGTGGAAAAGAAGAACAAAGACAAAAAAATCTAAATAATAAAAATATGGGAGGAAGAGAAACCAATCACAAACTAAAATGTTTTTATACAAATGCACAAAGCATGGTCAACAAACAAGGCGAATTGGAACTACTAATGCAGGAAAAGGAATATGATGTCATTGGAATCACTGAAACTTGGTGGGATGATACACAGAATAAAAGGCTAAAAGGATACAACTTATTTGCAAGAAACAGACTTGATAAACGAGGAGGAGGTGTTGCATTGTATGTTAGAAAAGCGTATATCTGCACAGAGATTGAAGCTTCAGAGACTGGGAGTTCTGTGGAAACTGTTTGGGTAAGAATACAAGGAGAGAACAACGGAAAGGACACCATTGTAGGCATTTACTACAGGCCACCTGGGCAAGCTGAAGATATGGATGAACTCTTTATGTATCAAATGACCAAGTTCTCCAAAAAATATGATGTAGTGGTCATGGGAGATTTCAACTATCCAGACATTTGTTGGGAATCTCTCTCAAGTAAAACTAACAGGTCAAGCAAATTCTTATCCTCTCTTGCTAACAACTTTATCTTCCAAAAGGTAGGGGAGAAAACAAGGGGATCTGCTACTTTGGATCTAATCCTTATAAACAGGGAGGAAATGGTTGAGGAGGTAAAGGTGGCTGGGACCCTAGGAGGCAGCGATCATGCTATTATAGAATTTTCGATAACTAGAGGAGGAAGACATGTGAAGACTCAAACTTCAAGGTTAGATTTTAGAAAGGCAGATTTTAAGAGACTCAGAAAGAGAATAGGAGGGATCCAATGGCTGGATGTCCTTAAGGACAAAAATGTCCAGGAAGGATGGGAAATTTTTAAAAATGAGATTCTCAAAGCACAATCGTTAACAATCCCGAAAAGTAGGAAGAATGGGAAGCATTTAAGGAAACCAGGATGGATGAACACAGAACTTAAACACATGCTAAAAAGAAAGAAAGAAATGTTTATTAAATGGAAAGAGGGAGGCATATCTAAAGAAGATTATAATGCAGTCTGCAGATCCTGTAGGGCACGTATCAGGTTAGCTAAAGCTGACAATGAATTAAGGCTTGCAAGAGATGTCAAAAGCAATAAAAAAGGATTTTGGGGGTATGTCAAAAGTAAAAGAAAAGTCAAAGATGCTATAGGATTTTTACAGGATGAAAATGGAGAAATGGTAAGAGAGGATGTTGAGAAGGCCGAACTTTTTAATTCCTATTTTGCATCTGTTTTCTCTCAGAAAGAAAATGTAACATCAACTGATCTTCACTGTCCTTTTAAAGGAATAGAGGAATCCAAGTTATCTGTAAACAGAAAGATTGTGAGGGAATATTTAGCTAACCTAAATGAGTTCAAGTCTCCAGGTCCAGATGAATTACACCCCAGAGTACTGAAGGAGATTGTAGAAGAAATTTTAGAACCACTCTCCATAATCTTTGAAAATTCTTGGAGAACAGGAGAAGTCCCAGAAGACTGGAGAAGAGCAAATGTTGTTCCTATCTTCAAAAAGGGGAAGAAGGTGGACCCAGGGAACTATAGGCCGGTGAGTCTGACTTCTATACCAGGAAAGATCTTTGAACAAATTATTAAACAATATGTATGTAAGTACATGGATAAGAATGAAGTGATTAACCAGAGTCAGCATGGGTTTGTAACTAACAAGTCATGTCAGACTAACTTAATTTCCTTCTCTGACAGAATCACTGACTGGGTGGATCAGGGAAATGCTGTAGATATAGTATATCTTGACTTCAGCAAAGCTTTTGACAAAGTATCTCACACCATCCTTATTGAAAAAATGACCAAGTATGCAATGGACCAGGCAACTGTTAGGTGTATTCATAACTGGCTTAGTGATCGGACTCAAAGGGTGGTTGTAAATGGCTTCACATCCAGCTGGATGAATGTCTCAAGTGGGGTACCACAGGGCTCCGTCCTGGGACCTGTGTTGTTCAACATCTTTATCAATGATTTAGATGAACGAATTGAGGGTAAACTGATTAAATTTGCTGATGACACAAAGCTAGGAGGGATAGCCAATACTAGAGAAGAGAGAGAGAGGATTCAAAAAGATCTAAATAAACTGGAGCAGTGGGCAGCAACCAACAGAATGGTTTTTAACAGGGAAAAATGCAAAGTACTACATCTGGGCAATAAAAATGAAAAAAGCATATACAGAATGGGAGGAATAGAGCTAAGCAACAGTACATGTGAAAAAGACTTAGGTATACTAATAGATCATAGACTGAACATGAGTCAACAGTGTGATGCAGCAGCAAAAAAGGCAAATACAATTCTGGGATGTATTAACAGAAGCATACAGTCTAGATCACGTGAAGTCATTATCGGTCTTTACTCCTCTTTGGTCAGACCTCATCTGGAATACTGTGTACAGTTTTGGGCACCACATTTTAAAAAAGACATAGACAAACTGGAGCAAGTTCAGAGAAGAGCGACCAGAATGGTGACTGGTCTGCAAACCATGTCCTATGAGGAACGGTTGCAGGATTTGGGAATGTTTAGCTTGCAAAAAAGAAGACTGAGAGGAGACTTAATAGCTGTCTACAAATCTGTCAAGGGCTGTCACATTGTAGAAGGATCATCTTTATTCTCATTTGCACAAGGAAAGACTAGAAGCAATGGGATGAAATTAAATGGGAGGAGACACAGATTAGATATTAGAAAAAACTTTTTGACAGTTAGGGTGATTAATGAGTGGAACAGGCTGCCACGAGAGGTGGTGAGTTCCCCTTCAATGGACGTCTTCAAACAGAGGCTGGACAGACATCTGTCTGAGATGATCTAGTGAATCCTGCTTTGAGCAGGGGGTTGGACCAGATGACCCAGGAGGTCCCTTCCAACTCTACCATTCTATGATTCTATGATTCTATGATTCTATGAGTACCAGGGGTCGGCCATCACCATAAGGTTGCGGAAGGATTCCATCTCCACCAGCCAAAAAGGCAGCATTTCCAACGCAAGCAGTTTTGAAATGTGCGAATTTTGGACTGTGGCCTGTGGGGCATTGGCTGCGAATTTGCACTTTCATTCAAAGGTCTGGGATATGGACAATTGAACGCTCCGGTGGGACGTGGACGTGGACGTTAATGCTTTTTCTTGAGAAACTGCCATAACAAGTGAAGACTGAGAGGAGGGGGCATCTTTGCATGCAGTATGGACAGGGGATTGCCTTGCACACACAACAGGGGGTTCTCTTATACGCACAACAGCGGAAGAAGCAGTGGTGACACCTTCTGTCACTGGTCGTGGACCCTGGGGTTCACCCCACAAAGTTGGGTGCTTTGCTGACATGTGCCTGATCATGCTGGTGGTGGTCAGGCTGGTAGTTTTGTCACCCCTGCTGATGCTGGCATGGCAGGTGGTACAAATGGCATTTTTGGGGTTATCAGCAGAGTCTTTAAAACAATTCCAGATTCTGGAAGACCTACCGATTGTACTGGCAATGTCCATCGTGTTGGTGTTACGGGGAACTGTTGCCCGCCTTCTGTGTGCAGCAACCTGCCTGTTGGGGTAGTCTGCCTCCCTCCCCCTGTGTGCTGCTCGCCTCACTCTGCGTGTCCTCCTGACACGTTGGGTCAATTACTAGATCATCCACCACCTCCTCCTCTTCCACTTGCGCACCACGATCATCCTCCTCACTTCGTGGCAATTGTGTCTCGTCTTCGTCCACCTCTTGTGACAAAATGCCAGCGTCGACTTCCTCTGGCCGTGACTGTTAAAATATTTGGGCATCGCTACATGGGATCTCCTCTTCCACCACTTCAAGCGGAGCAGGCGAGGGGCACAAATATGGAAATGGACCAATGAACAGCTCTTCAGAGTGTCCAACTGTGGGATCAGTTGCTATCTGACGACACTCGGCATGGTGGGAAGAAGGAGCATCAGGGTGAGGAGGAGTATGCAGGCGAGACTCACGGCTACTAAAACTTGACCGTGTGGAAGACAGCCCGGAGGTGGTGGTGCCCAGGTAACTGGAAGTATTATCTGCTATCCAATTAATAACCTGTTCACACTGATCAGTTCGCAATACTGGTGTTGTAGTGTGCTTCCCTAGTAAATCGGTCAAGAAGTGGGAGCGAGAAGATGTGGCTGTTGGTTGTGGCACATTTTCACCTTGGCCACGGCCCCGTCCTTTACACTCACCATCACCAGAATGTCCAGTTCCACGTTCCTTGCCATGCGCCTTGCCCATTGTAAATGAAGTAAAATAGCTTACACTCGCACTATCAATGGAAAAAGGGTAATAAAAAGGAGATTAGAACCGTGGAAGAGGAAAACCACAGTTCTATTTCTCTGGCCTACACCAGAATCTTTTAAACAGATATATTTGTGTCTGAACAGTCAGGGAGACACTATTACTCTTTTTTTTTACGGAAAAAAGGCCAAAAGCTGGATAATTCAGAGATTTGAACCGTGGAACTGCAAAACCAAACTTCTAGTGATCTGGCCTACACCAGAATATTTTAAACAGATATATTTGTGTCTGAACAGTCAGGGAGACACTATTACTGTTTTTTTTATGTAAAAAAGGCCAAAAGCTGGATAATACAGTGATTTGAACCGTGGAACTGAGAAACCAAACTTCTAGTTATCTGGCCTACACCAGAATATTTTAAACAGATATATTTGTGTCTGAACAGTCAGGGAGACACTATTACTGTTTTTTTTTTATGTAAAAAAGGCCAAAAGCTGGATAATACTGAGATTTGCACCGTGTAACAGCAAAACCAAACTTCTAGTTATCTGGCCTACACCAGAATATTTTAAACAGATATATTTGTGTCTGTACAGTCAGGGAGACACTATTACTGGTTTTTTTTATGTAAAAAAGGCCAAAAGCTGGATAATACAGAGATTTGAACCGTGGAACTGCAAAACCAAACTTCTAGTTATTTGGCCTACACCAGAATATTTTAAACAGATATATTTGTGTCTGAACAGTCAGGGAGACACTATTACTGTTTTTTTTATGTTAAAAAGCCAAAAGCTGGATAATACAGAGATTTGAACAGTGGAACTGCAAAACCAAACTTCTACTTATCTGGCCTACACCAGAATATTTTAAACAGATATATTTGTGTCTGAACAGGCAGGGAGACACTAATACTGTTTTTTTTTACGGAAAAAAGGCCAAAAGCTGGATAATACAGAGGTTTGAACCGTGGAACTGCAAAACCAAACTACTAGTTATCTGGCCTACACCAGAATATTTTAAACAGATATATTTGCGTCTGAACAGTCAGGGAGACACTATTACTGGTTCTTTTTATTTAAAAAAGGCCATAAGCTGGATAATACAGAGATTTGAACCGTGGAACCGCGAAACCAAACTTCTAGTTATCTGGCCTACACCAGAATATCTTAAACAGATATATTTGTGTCTGAACAGTCAGGGAGACACTATTACTGTTTTTTTATGTAAAAAAGGTCAAAAGCTGGATAATACAGAGATTTGAACCGTGGAACTGCAAAACCAAACTTCTACTTATCTGGCCTACACCAGAATATTTTAAACAGATATATTTGTGTCTGAACAGTCAGGGAGACACTATTACTGTTTTTTTATGTAAAAAAGGCCAAAAGATGGATAATACAGAGATTTGAACTGTGGAACTGCAAAACAAAACTTCTAGTTATCTGGCCTACACCAGAATATTTTAAACAGATATATTTGTGTCTGAACAGTCAGGGAGACACTATTACTGTTTTTTTAAATATTAAAGGCCAAAAGGAGGATAATACAGAGATTTGAACCATGGATCTGCAAAACAAAACTTCTAGTTTTCTGGCCTACACCAGAATATTTTAAACAGATATATTGAAGTCTGAACAGTCACAGACACACTCAATTTTTTTTTTTTTGGGGGGGGGGGAATACCAAAAGGTTAATAAGATGCATATTTGCACAGTCTGACTGAGGAAAAAAAAAATACAGGATTTAGATGAAAATAAAAGGATTTTTCCTGGCCCATGAGACCGGGGGATAAGTTTAGCAATTTGACCAGCTGGAGCACACAGGACTGTAATGCAGTGTTTTTTTGGTATAACCACTGCATCTCCTATACAGCCTGCCTGCCTGATATCTGGGATGGATATTAGTCCTGAGAAGGACTGTTTGTTTGATTTGGCAGGCTTTAGAGACCCTACACTATCTATTTTGCACTATATATCTCTCTCTAACTCAGCAGCACTCTCCCTACACTGTCTGTCTGATCCGGAGCGACTGTGTCCAAGATGGCGGCGCCCGGTTTTAAATACTCGAGGTGATGCTGTGCTGCCAGCCAATCGCTGTAATGCCCACAAACAATATGGCTGCAGCATTACAGTGACTGGCTGGCAATTCCTGCATGTTCATTGGCTCTGTAAAGAGCGCCAAACGTGCAGGGCGGAGACGCAAGCTCCCGCCCGATTAACCTGGAAATGCTCGGTGCTCGCCGAACATCCTGAGTAGCCAGATGCTCTGGTGAGTAACGAGCAGTGTCAAGCATGCTCGCTCAACTCTAATTATTATGAAAAAATAAAAACAATAAAAATACATATATTTTGGTATTACTGCATCTGTAACGACCTGACCTATAAAAATGTCCCACTGGTTAACCTATTTAGTGAACATGTTAAAAAAGAAATAAAAAACAAAGCAAAAAACTATGCTTTATCATCATACAGGCAAACAAAAAAAAGGAATAAAATGGAATAAAATGCAATAAAAGAATGAATGTAAAAACCGCTGAAAATGTCGTCTTGTCGCGTAAAAAACAAGCTGCAATACAGCTCCATCAGCTGAAAAATAAAAAAGTTCTAGCTCTCAGAATAAAGAGATGCAAAAAAATATATTTTTTCTATAAAATAGATTTTATTGTGTAAAAGCGCCAAAACATAAAAAAAGATATAAATGTGGTATTGCTGTAATCATACTGACCCAAGTTTACCACACGTGGAATGGCATAAAAAAACCTCCAAAAAACAATTCCTGAATGGTTTGTTTTTGTTTACTCTGCCTCCCAAAATGTCACGTGCCCGAAAATGGTACCATGAAAAACGTCAACTTGTCCAGCAAAAAAAAAGCCCTTACATGACTCTGTTGGCAGAAATATGGAAAAATTATAGCTCTCAAAATATGGCAATGCAAAAACTAGTCTTTGATAAAAAGGGGTTTTTAATGTGTGACAGCTGTCAATCATAAAAACTCGATAGAAATCTGCTATCGCTGTAATCACACCGACCCGAAGAAAAAAGTCGTCTAATCACTTATACCGCAAGAGGAACGGTGTAAAAAATAAATGCTAGGGTTAGGATTGTGCTAGGGTTAGGTTTGTGCTAGGGTTAGGGTTGTGTTAGGGTTAGGGTTGGGGATGTGCTAGGGTTAGAGTTAGGGTTGTGCTATGGTTAGGGTTGTGCTAGGGATAGGGTTAGGGTTGTTCTAGGGTTAGGGTTGTGCTAGGATTAGGGTTGTGCTAGGGTTAGGGTTGTGCTAGGGTTAGGGTTGTGCTAGGGTTAGGGTTAGGATTGTGCTAGGATTAGCGTTGTGCTAGGGTTAGGGTTGTGCTAGGGATAGGGTTAGGGTTGTGCTATGGTTAGGGTTGCGCTAGGGTTAGGATTTTGCTAGGGTTATGCTAAGGTTAGGGATTAGTGATGAGCGAACGTGCTCACCACTGCTTGATACTCGCCCGGGCATCATGGTGCCTGACAAGCTCGGTGCTCAGCGAAAATTTCTCAGGCGGGAGCTCGGGTCTCCTCCTTGCATGTTTGGCGCTCTTTAGAGAGGTAATGAATATGCAGGGATTGCCTGCCACTCACTGTTATGACATAGCCATGTTGGTTGTGGCATTACAGTGATTGGCTGGCCGCACAGCATCATCAGGTCTATATAATGCTATGCTCATCACAGTCTATCCCGGGTCCAGGCAGAATAGGGAGAGGTGCTGCTGAGTCAGGAAGAGATTTACTTGTTTATAGTTAGTAAAAGTATTCCACAACATATATGTATATCCATCTGAACTAAGAGTCCTTCTGAGGACTAATCCAGCTGAATATAATCAGTGTTAGGCAGGTAGGCAGTGTATCTGGCAGACTGCAGTGCATATAGCACAAGAGGGTCCATTGAACTACCTGCCTGCTGCTGCTGTAATAATTACAGATATTTGTAGACATAGATATCAGGGCCCAGGGCACATTTTTTTTTATCTTAATCCGGGTTATTTGCTTAAAAAGCAATCCAGAGTAAACAATTTTTCTGCTTTGCTTGTTAGCACTGCCGAATACAGACAGATCTGTTCCATATTTCAGCGATAAAAATCCAGAAATTTCAACTGAACGTGGAAACTATTGGCCTCCTTTTCCATTCTGTTGCAGTGTGTTGGTCAAGCTACTCACACTAGGTGTCTGTGAAGAATAGCATTAGTAAACTAAAGGCCTGCTATTTAAAACCATGGTTCTCTATCAGACATATCACCTATAACAGTTTTCCAAAATCAGCCCTGTCTGCCTTCCATTTCGTTGCAGTGTGTTGGTCAAGCTAGTCATACTAGGTCTCTGTGTAGAATAATATTAGTAAATTACAGGCCTGCTATTTAAAACCGTGGTTCTTTGTCAGACATATCACCTATAACAGTGTACCAAAATCAGCCATTTATTCCATTTTCATTTCATTGCAGTGTGTCGGTCAAGCTAATCACACTAGATCTCTGTGTAGAATAATATTAGTAAATTACATGCCTGCTATTTAAAATCGTGGTTCTCTGTCAGACGTATCACATAAAATTGCGTTCCAAAATCAGCCATTTCTCGTGAATGTGGAAAATATTGTCCTCCATTTAAAATGGGCAAGGTGCGTGGCAAGGGACGGGGAAGTGTACATGATGGTGATGGTGCATGCAGAGGCTGAGGCTGAGGACATGGCCGTGGGTCAAGCTGAAATTGTGCCACAACACCCACATCTTGTCATTCAACCTTTCTGTCCCAATTACTAGGGGACCGCAGTACACCACTATTGAACCCAGAGCATTGTCAAAAGGTTGTTTGTTGGATAGCAGATAATGTTTCCAGTCACTTTTTCACCACCACCATCATGTCTTCCACATGTTCAAGTCTCAGTAACCGTGAGTCTGGACCGCATATTCCTCCCCCGATCCTTCTTCCTCCCACGATGTCAAGTGTCCGGAGACAACTGATCCCACACTGAGACACTCAGAAGAGCTGTTCACTTTTCCATTTGTAGATTCGCGCCTCTCGCCTAGCCAGCTTCAAGCGAATTGAGAGGAGAACGCGTATGGCGGTGCCCAAAGATTGGAGCATCCACGATGATCACACGAAGGCAATGGTGGGAAAGTGCAATTACTGTCGCAAGAGGTGGATGATGATTATGAGACACAATTGCCAGAAAGTCACGAGGAGGAAGGGGGTGCAGAAGTGGAAGATGATGTGGTGGATGATATAGTAACTGACCCAACCTGGCAGGGGGACATACAGAGCGAGGACATCAGCACACAGGGGGAGGGAGGTGTAGCATAACAACAGGCAGGAAGAAGACATGTGGTGGCCGCCGACACAAGGCAGGAAAGCGTTCCTCCTAATGCCAACACAACGGAAGTTGCCAATACAATTGTTAGGTCTTTCCGAGTCTGGTTGTTTTATAAAGACTCTGCTGATAACCCCAAAAAGGCCATTTTCACCCCCTGCCAGGCCAGCATCAGCAGGGGTAGCAAAACTAATAGCCTTACCACCACCAGCATGATCAGGCACATGGCAGCAAAGCACCCGACTAAGTGGGCTGAACTCCAGGGTCTAGAAACAGTGTCTGCGGGTGACACCACTACTTTTTCCTCTGTTGTGCATGCACGCCAATCCTCTATCAATGGCGCATGCCAAGATGCCTCTCGCCCTGCTCCTTTCATTGCACACTCTCAATTAGCACCATCAGCAAGCACGTCCACGTCCACATTCATGTCCCAGCGCAGCGGTCAGTTGTCCCTTCCCCAGTCCTTGGAATGCAAGTGCAAATGCGCAGCCAATGCCCCACAGAACACACTACTAAATTCACACTTTTCGCGAAAAATTGCGCTCGAAATGTTGCCGTTTATGCTCATGGAGATTGAAGCTTTCTGCAACCTGATAGCAATGGCTGACTCTTGGTACTCGGTCCCTAGCCGCCACTATTTCTCCCGGTGTGCCGTCCCCGCAGTACATAAACATGTGTTGTCCCACAACATTAGCCGTGCCCTCAACAACACAGTTACTGAGAAAGTCCACCTAACCACGAACACGTGGACAAGTGCTTGTGGGCAGGGATGGTGTATCTCGTTGATGGCACATTAGGTTATTATAGTGGAAGCCGGGACCCAGTCGGACCTTGGGACGGAACACTTCTTCCTGATGCCGAGGATTGCGGGCCCTGGGTCAATCAGGGTTGCTCCCACATTCTACAGCTCCTGCACCTCCTCCTCTTCAGCCTCCATCTCCAAAATGACCACATCAGTAGCAAGCTGGAAGCACTGCAGCACTGCCTCGGTCAAGCGACAACAGGCTGTGCTGAAGCTAATATGCTTAGGTGACAAACAGCACAACGCTGAAGAGTTGTGGGCAGCTCTGAAAGAGCAGGCAGATCTGTGGCTGACACCGCTGAACCTACAGCCAGGCATGGTCATGTGTGACAATGGCCGGAACCCGGTGGCGGCTCTGAGGTGAGGTCACATACGCACCATGCCTGGCCCATGTGCTTAACCTCGTGGTTCAGTGATTTCTCAAAGCCTACCCGAATCTGCCTGATATGCTTGTCAAAGAATGCCGCCTGTGTGCCCATTTTAGAAAGTCAGCTACAGCTTCCACCGCCCATGCCGTGCTTCAGCAGCATTTGCAGCTTCCAGCTCACAGACTGATCTGCGATGTCCCCATGCGTTGGAACTCTACATTGCAGATGATGGGAATGATTTGTGAGCAGAAGAGGGCAGTTTTTAAAACCAGCATCAACAAGACTGTCGGTATTCAGTTCAGGCTCCACAAATTAGACTTCAGGAGTGGACATAGATGTCAGACATATGTACCATACTCTAAACTTTAAGGATTCCACCAAGATGGTGGGCGGCGATGAAGCCATAATTACACCATCCAGCTTCTCTGTCTTCTGAAACGCTCTCTGCTCACAATTAAAGAGGATCCATTGCAGGTGAAGCACGATGAGACGGAGCAATGAACCATACAGGGTGATTACACACAGCCCAGCTTCATCTCATCCCAGTGTGGATTGGGTGTCAATGAAGAAGAGGAGGAGGAGGAAGAACAGGAGCTAGTTTCCTGCGCTATAGACAGTACTACCTGCACAAATGTCATATCGTCTGTTCAGCGTGGATGGCCTTAGTACAGGGACGAGGAGGATGAGGAGGAGGATGAGCAGGAGAGCATGGTCAGTCATCATGGGGCAGTAAAAGAATGCCATATTTGCGGAATTATTAAAAAAATTCCCATCTGAAAACGCTGGTGGCAGAGGTCACAGTTCAATGGACAACCAAGGAGTACAGGCGAGAGAGACACAGATGCAATCTATCAGATGCAGTTGAACACTGTCAAAGTTCTGGGACAGTTTTCTCAGACCCTCCCATCGCATAGACCCTGAGGCGCGGGGTACTCTCCCAAGGAGGGAAAAGTTTCAGAAGATGGCGAGGGAGTACCTTGCCGACCGTACCAACCTCATCCGTGATTCCTCTGTGCCTTATAATTATTGGGTATCCAAGCTGGACATGTGGCATGAACTGACTCTCTACGCCTTTGAGGTCCTTGCCTGCGTTTTGTCACAGCGGGTTTTTAGTGCCACCGGTGAAATTATAAGCAATAGGCGCATCCGCCAGTCAACTGAAAATGCTGACAGGTTGACTGTTATAAAAATGAACAAGGGCTGGATTGGACCAGACTTCTCACCACCACCGAATGATAGCAGCGTAACATAAACTCAAACACAGTGGTTTTTTTGGGGAGGTCTAACTCTATTCCCATGCACCTTTGTCTTCACACCCAGACATGGGTATACGCTTCCTAATTTTGTCTTTTTGCTCTTGTTCTCCTCTTTGTCCTCATCCTCCACATCCTCCTCCATATCACCAACATATCTACCATATCACCATATCTACGTCTCTTGTAAGGGACGTTGGAGTTCCTCCAAATTTTTGGCAGCCATTGCATTCACTGCATAGGCAAACAGTATGGGAGACCCACTTCCTAATAATGGGAACATTGATTTCAGGAGGCCCTCCAACCTCTACATCTCTTGCAAGATGTAGTGTTTGTGACTTTCAGAGTCCCTCCTTCATAAATGAAACAGGATGTGTCTAATGATGTCTCACACACCACATGGCCAGATAAGGTAGTAAAATTTTAAAATGACATTTCCTGGTGAATGTATTTTTCACCATTGAAAGCAATGCAAAAATGCAAAAACGCATCAAAAACGCTACGTGTGAACATAGTCCAAGGTGTGGAGGAGCATTTTTGTTTTTGTATATTTATTTTGCCTTATATACAAGTCATTATTCTGGAAAGGATGTTCTTTAACATTTTTCCCAGAAAAATCAATTTTGGTTTCATTTTTTTATGTTTTATTGTGAGTCCGTAAAACTGGCATAATACCTCTGACAACATTGTTGACAGCAGTGACCTGGGAGTCAGAGATGCTTCCAGGGGTCTTCCCTATGCTGTTCCCTTGTCATTTGAGCACTGTTCCCATCGACATGGGCAATTTTGAGGCCCTCTGCAGACTGCCGGGGAGGGGCCACCCGAAAAATGCTCGAGTTTCCCATAGACTTACAGTACAGACCAAAAGTTTGGACACACCTTCTCATTTAAAGATTTTTCTGTATTTTCATGACTATGAAAATTGTACATTCACACTGAAGGCATCAAAATTATGAATTCACATGTAGAATTATATACATAACAAAAAAGTGTGAAACAACTGAAAATATGTTGTATATTCTAGGTTCTTCAAAGTAGCCACCTTTTGCTTTGATAACTGCTTTGCACACTCTTGGCATTCTCTTGATGATCTTCAAGAGGTAGTCACCGGAAATGGTCTTCCAACAATCTTGAAGGAGTTCCCAGAGATGCTTAGCACTTGTTGGCCCTTTTGCCTTCACTCTGCGGTCCAGCTCACCCCAAACCATCTCGATTGGGTTCAGGTCTGGTGACTGTGGAGGCCAGGTCATCTGGCATAGCACCCCATCACTCTCCTTCTTTGTCAAATAGCCTGTACACAGCCTGGGGGTGTGTTTGGGGTCATTGTCCTGTTGAAAAATAAATGATGGTCCAACTAAACGAAAACCAGATGGAATAGCATGCCGCTGCAAGATGCTGTGGTAGCCATGCTGGTTCAGTATGCCTTCAATTTTGAATAAATCCCCAACATTGTCACCAGCAAAGCACCCCCACACCATCACACCTCCTCCTCCATGCTTCACAGTGGGAACCAGGCATGTAGAGTCCATCCGTTCACCTTTTCTGCGTCGCACAAAGACACGGTGGTTGGAACCAAAGATCTCAAATTTGGACTCATCAGACCAAAGCACAGATTTCCACTAATATAATGTCCATTCCTTGTGTTCTTTAGCCCAAAAAAAAGTCCCTTCTGCTTGTTGCCTGTCCTTAGCAGTGGTTTCCTAGCAGCTATTTTACCATGAAGGCCTGCTGCACAAAGTCTCCTCTTAACAGTTGTTGAAGAAATGTGTCTGCTGCTAGAACTCTGTGTGGCATTGACCTGGTCTCTAATCTGAGCTGCTGTTAACCTGCGATTTCTGAGGCTGGTGACTCGGATAAACTTATCCTCAGAAGCAGAGGTGACTCTTGGTCTTCCTTTCCTGGGGCGGTCCTCATGTGAGCCAGTTTCTTTGTAGCACTTGATGTTTTTTTCAACTGCACTTGGGGACACATTCAAAGTTTTCCAAATTTTTCGCACTGACTGACCTTCATTTCTTAAAGTAATGATGGCCACTCGTTTTTCTTTACTTAGCTGCTTTTTTCTCGCCATAATACAAATTCTAACAGTTTATTCAGTAGGACTATCAGCTGTGTATCCACCAGACTTCTGCACAACACAACTGATGGTCCCAACCCCATTTATAAGGCAAGAAATCCCACTTATTAAACCTGACAGGGTACACCTGTGAAGTGAAAACCATTTCCGGTGACTACCTCTTGAAGCTCATCAAGAGAATGCCAAGAGTGTGCAAGGCAGTCATCAAAGCAAAAGGTGGCTACTTTGAAGAACCTAGAATATAAGACATATTTTCAGTTGTTTCACACTTTTTTGTTAAGTATATAATTCCACATGTGTTAATTCATAGTTTTGATGCCTTCAGTGTGAATGTACAATTTTCATAGTCATGAAAATACAGAAAAATCTTTAACTGAGAAGGTGTGTCCAAACTTTTGGTCTGTACTGTACATTGGCTTCGTTGCTCAGATAGAGCACCCGAGTATTCCAATGTGCTCGACCCAAGCTTCGAGCACCCGAGCATTTAAGTGCTCGCTCATCACTATTAGGGATGTACTAGGGTTAGCGTTGTGCTACAGTTAGGGTTGTGCTACGGTTAGGGTTGTATTAGGGTTGGCGTTAGGGTTGTGTTAGAGATGTGTTGGGTTTGGGATTTTTTCAAAAGTAAAGAAAAAAAATGATGACAATATAGCAACTCGTGTTGAGCGCAAGTGCTCGCTTCTTGAGTTTGCATTGGGTACTCGGGTATGCACCCAGTATCATGGGTGCATGATTGACATGCTTGATTCTCCGCCCCATATGTTTTGCGGCTGTTGTACAGCCAAAAAATAATGCAGGGATTGCCTGCTATCCACAGGCAATCCCTGCATGTTTTTTTTTGGGTGTCTAACAACCGTGAAACATGCAGGGTGGGGACTCGAGCATGTCAATCGAGCACCCGCAATACTTGGTGCATACCCAAGTAGCGAGCACTTGCTCTCAAGACTAATGACAACTTATTAATATGATGACCTAATGTCATCAAATTCTGTGTCGTACCTCTGGGTTCAAAATGTTCACTATACTCCTTGATAAAATCCTTCAGGGGTCTAGTTTCCAAAATGGGGTCACTTGTGAGAGATTTCCACTGTTTAGGTCAATCAAGGGCTTTCCAAACATGACACTCGCTCGATTCCAGCCAATTTTGCGTTCAAAAAGTCACACAGTGCTCCTTCCATTCTGAACCTTGCACTGCGCCCAAACAGTGTTTTTTCCCCACATATGGGATATTATCATACTCCGGAGAAATTGCACAACAAATTGCATGGTGCAATTTCTCCTGTTACCCTTATGAAAATGTAAAATTGGGGGCTGAGAAACATTTTTGTGGGAAAAATGTGAAAATTTTATTTTTACAGCTTAATGTTATAGACTTCTGTGAAGCACTTGGGGGTTCAAAGTGCTCACTACACATCTAGATAAGTTCTCTGAGGGGTCAAGTTGCAAAAATGGTGTTACTTGTGGGGGGGTTTCCACTGTTTAGGCAAATCAGAGGCTTCCCAAACACAATATGGCGTCCGCTAATTATTCAAGCAAATTTTACATTCATAAAGTGAAATGGTGCTCCTTCGCCTTCTGAACCCTTTAGGGGTGCAGTTTTTGGAATCGTGTCACTTTGGGGGTTTTTCTGTCATAAAGGCCCCTCACAGTCACTTCAAATGTGATGTGGTCCCTAGAAAATGGTTTTGTAAATTTTGTTGGAAAAATGAGAAATCGCTGGTCAACATTTAACCCTTATAAATCCCTAACGAAACAAAAATTTTGGTTTCAAAATTGTGCTGGTGTAAACTAGATGTATGGGAAATGTTATTTATTAATAGTGTTGAACGAGCACTAAAATGCTTGGGTGCTCGAAGCTCGGGCCGAGCTCACCGTGATACTCGAGTGCTCGACCCAAGCAACAAGCCCAATGTTAGTCTATGGGAGACCAGAGCATTTTTGCGGTGGCACCCCCGACAGTCTGTAGAAAGCCTAAAAAGTGCCCAAAACGATAGTGACAGGGTTCAAATGACATGGGGACAGCATGGGGATCGCCACAGGAAGCATTTCTGATCCCCAGGTCACTGCTGTCAACAACGTGGTCAGAGGTATTAAACCGCTTTTAGGGGCTCACAATAAAATGTTCAAAAACAAAAGTGAAACTGTTTTCCTGTGAAATATATAAAGGAACTTCCTTTCCAGGGTAAAGACTTGTATATAAGGTAAAATAAATAACCAAAAACAAAAATACTCCTCCACACCTTGGGCTATGTTCACATATAGCATTTTTTATGCGGTTTTGCACTTTTGTATTGCTTTCAACCGTGACAAATGCATTCACCGGGAAATGTCATTTTAACATTTTACAATCCTATCTGGCCATGTGCTGTGTGACACATGCATACAGTGCTGAAAAGACACGGGAACAGCATGGGGAAGACCCCTGGAAGCATCTCTGACACCCAGGTAACTGCCTAAAAGTGTGCCCATCAGAAGTGATCCTTGTCGCATCAGAAGATTCAGACTTGCAACTATCCCCGTGCAAGTCCTTGTCCTAGGGCAGTGTTCAATTGTACCTCCCCCATGCAATGCCAGCGCAAGTATGCAGCCTGCCACCCACCCACCCTTGGAAGTGACATGGAGGTCAGAGGGCCTTAACTAAACCGTTTTTTCCATTTATAACAACTGCGTCTCCTGTACACTGTTGGCCTAAGCAGTGAATGGAAGGCTTTCCAAAAATTATGAGGAACTTCAATGCCCCTTGAAACAGACGTGGATTACAGCGTACTAAAAACCTTCTACCCATTATTGGGGAGTGGGTCTCTCTTAGTGTTCGCCTATGCATTGAAAAGCAAAAGCTGACTAAAATTAGGAGGAAATTCAATGCCCATTGGAAGAGTCGTGGAGGTTAGAGTCAATTAAAAACAAAAGTTTAATGCCCCTTGGAAGAGCTGTGGAGATCAGAGTGGTTTAACAAGATTCTTTTAATGCCCCTTGGAAGAGACGTGGAGGTCGCAGTAGCTTAACAAGACGGTTTTAATGCCCCTTGGAAAAGTGGTGGAGGTCGCAGTAGCTTAACAAGACGGTTTTAATGCCCCTTGGAAGAGACGTGTAGGTCGCAGTAGCTTAACAAGACGGTTTTAATGCCCCTTGGAAGAATGGTGGAGGTCGCAGTGGAATAAAAAGACAATATCAATGCCCCTTGGTAAAGTGGTGGAGGTCGCAGTAGCTTAACAAGACGGTTTTAATGCCCCTTGGAAAAGTGGTGGAGGTCGCAGTAGCTTGACAAGAACGTTTTAATGCCCCTTGGAAGAGACGTGGAGGTCGCAGTAGCTTAACAAGACAGTTTTAATGCCCCTTGGAAGAGACGTGGAGGTCGCAGTATCTTAACAAGACGGTTTTAATGCCCCTTGGAAAAGTGGTGGAGGTCGCAGTAGCTTGACAAGAACGTTTTAATGCCCCTTGGAAGAGACGTGGAGGTCGCAGTAGCTTAACAAGACAGTTTTAATGCCCCTTGGAAGAGACGTGGAGGTCGCAGTATCTTAACAAGACGGTTTTAATGCCCCTTGGAAGCGACGTGGAGGTCACAGTAGCTTAACAAGATGGTTTTAATGCCCCTTGGAAGAATGGTGGAGGTTGCAGTTTAATAAAAAGACAATATCAATGCCCCTTGGAAAAGTGGTGGAGGTCGTAGTAACTTAACAAGAAGGTTTTAATGCCCCTTGGATGAAACGTGGAAGTCGCAGTACCTTAACAAGATGGTTTTAATGCCCCTTGGAAGAGATGTGGAGGTTGCAGCAGCTTAACAAGACTGTTTTAATGCACCTTGGAAGAGACGTGGAGGTCACAGTAGCTTAACAAGACAGGTTTAATGCCCCTTGGAAGAGACGTGGAGGTGAGAGTGGTTTAACAAGACCGTTTTAATGCCCCTTGGAAGCTACTGAGCTTAACAAGACGGTTCTAATGCCCCTTGCAAGAGTGGTGGAGGTCACAGTGTAATGCACACGCCCGGACTGACTGGCGTGTGCTTGTTTAGTGGTTCCACTGTGCCATGAACCGGAGAGTGCCTGGAGGGGCGTAACTAAGTATCTGCCCGACCCGACCAAGGTTGCACGACGGCATACGACGCCAGTGCACCAGGGAGGAACCGAGCAGAGGGACTAGTGTCGACTCCAGGTCAGACTCCGGACACGGCTGTTGACCCACACCAGGGAATACAGGAACAGGCAGACTAGAGCGCAGGCTGGGTAGGGTCCAGTACAGACTGGGAGACGAGTTCAGAGCCGCAGATGCGGTAAACAAACAGAGTAAAGCGAAACCACAGACGCGGTAGACAATCCTGAGCAGAGAGAAACCGCAGACGCGGTGGACAAGGCTGAGCAGAGCGAAACCACAGATGTGGTGGACTAGGCTGAGCAGAGCGAAACCGCAGACGCGGTAGACAAGGTTGAGCAGAGCAAAACCGCAGACGCGGTGGACAAGGCTGAGCAGAGCGAAACCGCAGACGCGGTGGACAAGGCTGAGCAGAGCGAAACCGCAGACGTGGTGGACAAGGCTGAGCAGAGCGAAACCGCAGACGCGGTGGACAAGGCTGAGATATATCGCCAAAGAGGTAAACAAAGACAAAGCAAAAGGGATAGGGCTCTGTTCACACGGAACAGACTGGAAAAGAAAAGCAGAACCAGATATTCACAAGGTACTTGCAAAGAAGTAGCGAAAGGACTCCAACTCACAAACGGAAGTACAATGACAACGAGAAGAAGTTAGGTGCAGGTTCAGACTCTACAGAAAAAGGGAGCAAACGGACATAAAGACAAAACAGGTAAGAAGCTAGGAGACAGTTCAGACAAGAACAGTTACTGCAACAAAATGCAGGAACGAGCCTAGGTAAAGCCAAGCGCTGGTTCAGACACTGCAGAAAAAGGGAACAAGCGGACATAATGACAAAACAGGTAGGAAGCTAGGAGACAGTTCAGACAGGAACTATACTGCAACAAATACAGGAGCGAGTCTGGGTATGCGGCCCCCAGAGGGCGAGACAAACAGGCTAGGAGCGTGTTCAGACAGGCCTGGAAATACAGCCTCCAGGAAGGCAGAGAGACAGCTGGCTAGAGTGCACAGACAGGACACAGTTCAGACACGGGAACTGATACCGTAAGGCAGGAAACATAGACAGGACCTGGCATGTCAGCGACCAGAAGCCAACCGACAGAACAAGATGCTCAGGCATGGATTCCAAGAAGAAGCTGGTTTAAATACCAGGTGACAGACAGCAATAGGCTGAGGACGAGTTAGGGGTGTGTCTGCAGCAGCTACAAGAATCAGAAAGTTCGGCGGGCTTCGCCCTAAACAGCAAGAGCAAAGCAAAGCAGACAACATGGAAAGAAGCCAGAGTGGCAGTCTGGACTGGAGATCAAGTGCGCACTCTTGCACAGTGGGAGATGGACCACTATGCAAGGACACCACCAGGTATGTTACAGTACCCCCTCCCTTACGCCCCCTCTTCTTCAGGCCTGCCAGAATCTTCCGCAGGGAATTCGAGGGCCAATCCTTCACTTCAAGGAGATTACTTCTGCTGTCCACAGAAAAAAATGGTCTCATCTGGGTAGCTAGGATGCTACCTCCTATCCAGCCATCTTCAGCAACAGACGAAACGGGTGGAGTACCAGGAACAGCACACAAGGAAGTCTCTCTCCACATATTTTCAGGTGGCACCCCAGAGGGTACAGGAGACAACTGGAAGTCCTCCACCGGGTTGGAGGGGGGCAGAGACTCGGGTGTAACCTCTGCTTCGGGGTACATCTTGTCAAGCTCACAGGATGAAATGGGCGAGGTATCAGGTACAAGGTGTAGAAACGTCACTGTCCCTTTGTTATCTGGTGGTACCCCGGAGGATTCAGGAAACAACTGGAGGTCCTCCGCCGGGTCGGAGGAGTGCAGAGACTTGGGGGTAACCTCTGCTTTGGAGTACACTAGATCGGACTCACTGAACGAAGCGGGCGAGGTATCAGGTACAGAGTATAGGAAAGTCTCTGTCTATTCGCTACCAGGTAGCCCCCCGAAGGGTTCAGGAGACAACTGGAGGTCCTCTGCCTGGTCGGAGGGGTGTAGAGACTCGGAGGTAACCTCTGCTTCGGAGTACACTAGGTCGGACTCACTGGACGAAGCGGGCGAGGCATCAGGTACCGGGTGTAGGGAAGTCTCTCTCCATTTGTCATCAAGTGGAATCGCGGAGGATTCAGGAGGCAACAGGGGGTCCTCCGCCAGGTTGTAGAGGTGCATGGACTCGGAGGTAATCACTGCTTTGGAGTACCCTTGGACAGGCTCACCAGTTAAAGTGGGTGAAGTATCAGATACCGGGTGCAGGAAGTCCTCCTGTGTGGATTCTGGGTGGGCAGCAGTCTCTTCGGGCAGGAGAACTGGTGCGCTACCCATGCACATTACCCGTCGGGGCTGCTCCGGGATACTGGGAAGTGAAGCTTCAGCAGGGACTTCAAGGTTGGGGTCGGGAGGTCTTTAGGAGGACAGACCCTGGCGTGACGGCTTGCCTCTACGCCTAGCACGTCTGGACTGCCTCTTGAGGTTGGGAGAAGTATTCCGGAGAGCATAGTCATCCTGTGTGGATACTGGGTGGGCAGTAGTCTCTTCGGGCAGGAGGACTAGTGCGCTACCCACACACATTACCCATCGGAGCAGCTCCGGGATATTGGGAAGTGAAGCTTCAGCAGGGGCTTCCGGGTCAGGGTCATCGAAGACCATTAGAAAGGCTACCAGGAAGGCCTGCAGGTCCAGGACGATAGGATCCTGTGCGTCCCATAGGTGGGTGATCCATTTCAAGGCATCACCCGCTAGGTAAGACATCATGAATCCCACCTTAAACCGATCGATGGGAAAATAAAGAGGGTAGAACTTGAAATGTAGCAAGCATTGCTCCACAAATGCACGACTCAGTCTTGGATCCCCATAGTACCGTGGCGGATCCGCAGGAACGAGTGCTGATAAATCCATCTGGACATGTGCGTAATTCGCCTGGAACTCAGCTGGTAGCAAAAAAATAAATACATTTTTTCTAGATGCACGTATTCACTGAAAAACGTCTCAGAGAGCGAAGGCCATGGGTCTCAACGGGAACCATAGCCTGAGCATGCTGTAATGCACACGCCCGGACTGACTGGCGTGTGCGTGTTTAGTGGTTCCACTGTGCCATGAACCGGAGAGTGCCTGGAGGGGCGTAACTAAGTATCTGCCCGATCCGACCAAGGTCGCACGACGGCATACGACGCCAGTGCACCAGGGAGGAACCGAGCAGAGGGACCAGTGTCTACTCCAGGTCAGACTCTGGACACGGCTGTTGACCCACACCAGGGAATACAGGAACAGGCAGACTAGAGCGCAGGCTGGGTAGGGTCCAGTACAGACTGGGTGACGAGTTCAGAGCCGCAGATGCGGTAAACAAACAGAGTAAAGCGAAACCGCAGACGCGGTAGACAAGGCTGAGCAGAACGAAACCGCAGACGCGGTGGACAAGGCTGAGCAGAGCGAAACCGCAGACTCGGTGGACAAGGCTGAGCAGAGCGAAACCGCAGACGCGGTGGACAAGGCTGAGCAGAGCGAAACCGCAGACGTGGTGGACAAGGCTGAGCAGAGCGAAACCACAGACGCGGTGGACAAGGCTGAGCAGAGCGAAACCGCAGACGCGGTGGACAAGGCTGAGATAAATCGCCGAAGAGGTAAACAAAGACAAAGCAAAAGGGATAGGGCTCTGCTCACACGAAACAGACTGGAAAAGAAAAGCAGAACCAGATACACACAAGGTACTTGCAAAGAAGTAGCGAAAGGACTCCAACCCACAAACGGAAGTACAATGACAACGAGTAGAAGTTAGGTGCAGGTTCAGACTCTACAGAAAAAGGGAGCAAACGGACATAAAGACAAAACAGGTAAGAAGCTAGGAGACAGTACAGACAAGAACAGTTACTGCAACAAAATGCAGGAACGAGCCTAGGTAAAGCCAAATACTGGTTCAGACACTGCAGAAAAAGGGAGAAAACGGACATAAAGACAAAACAGGTAAGAAACTAGGAGACAGTTCAGACAAGAACAGTTACTGCAACAAAATGCAGGAACGAGCCTAGGTAAAGCCAAGCGCTGGTTCAGACACTGCAGAAAAAGGGAGAAAACGGACATAAAGACAAAACAGGTAGGAAGCTAGGAGACAGTTCAGACAGGAACTGTACTGCAACAAATACAGGAGCGAATCTGGGTATGCGGCCCCCAGAGGGCGAGACAAACAGGCTAGGAGCATGTTCAGACAGGCCTGGAAATACAGCCTCCAGGAAGGCAGAGAGACAGCTGGCTAGAGTGCACAGACAGGACACAGTTCAGACACGGGAACTGATACCGTAAGGCAGGAAACATAGACAGGACCTGGCATGTCAGCGACCAGAAGCCAACCGACAGAACAAGATGCTCAGACATGGATTCCAAGAAGAAGCTGGTTTAAATACCAGGTGACAAACAGCAATAGGCTGAGGATGCATTAGGGGTGTGTCTGCAGCAGCTACAAGAATCAGGAAGTTTGTCGGGCGTCGCCCTAAACAGCAAGAGCAAAGCAAAGCAGACAACATGGAAAGAAGACAGAGTGGCAGTCTGGACTGGAGATCAAGTGCGCGCTCTTGCACAGTGGGAGATGGACCACTATGCAAGGACGCCGCCAGGTATGTTACACACAGTAGCTTAACAAGACGGTTTTAACGCCCCTTGGAAGAGTGTGGAGGTCACAGTAGCTTAACAAGACAGTTTTAATGCTCCTTGGAAGAGACGTGGAGGTCAGAGTGGTTTAACAAGACCGTTTTAATGCCCCTTGGAAGCGTGGTGGAGGTCACAGTTGCTTAACAAGACAGTTTTAATGCCCCTTACAAGAGCCATGCAGTACAGCATATTAAAAACATTATTCCCATTATTGGGGAGTGCGTTTCCCATAGTCTTTGCCTATGCCTTCCAAGCAAAAGCTGCCAAAAATTAGGACGGAGGAACTTGCAATGCTGGCAACATGGACCACGGTCACCCTGGTGGTATAGTGGTGGTGGAGGCTGAGGATAAGGAGAAGAGCAAAAAATATCCGAAATGAGGAAGCGTATACCCATGTGTGGGTGTGAAGCGGTGCATGGGAATACACCTCCCGAAATAACACAGTGGATTTGACTTTATGTTACTCTGCTGTCATTTGTTGGTGATGAGAAGTCTGGCCCAATCCAGCCCTTGTTCATTTTGATAAGGGTCAGCTTGTCAGCATTGTCAGTTCACAGGCGAGTGCGCTTATCAGTTATAATTCCCCCAGCGGCACTAAAAACACGCTCCGATAACACGCTAGCGGCAGGGCAGGCCAGGACCTCCAAGGCGTACAGAGCGAGTTCATTTCAAGTGTCCGGCTTGGATACCCAATAATTAAAAGGCACAAAGGAATCACGGGGGACACTAGTACGGTTGGCAAGGTACTCCCTCACCATCTTTTGAAACTTTCCACTCCTTGTGAGAGTACCCCGTGCCTCAGGGCCTGTAAGCTGGGCGGGTCTCAGAAAACTGTCCCAGAACGATGACAGTGTTCCCCTGCCTCTACTGGATTGGAGTTGCGTCTCTCTTGCCTGTACGCCTTGGTTGGTCAATGAACTGTGACCTCTGCCGCTAGAGTGTTCAGATGGGAATTTTTTTAACAGTTCTGCAGCAAGGGCCTTCAGGTACAGCCACATTTTTGTAGACCTCTCCACCTCTGGAATAAGAGAGTGAAAGTTCTCCTTGTAGCGGGGGTCTACAGGTGTTACCAACCAGTAATGACTGTCACCCAACATTTTGACAACGCGAGGGTCACAGTTAAGGCAGCATAACATAAAGTCAGCCATGCGTGCCAGACTGGTAACGGGCAAGACTTCTGTGTCCTCATCAAGATGATGACTGACCATGCTCTCCTCCTCCTCCTCCTCCTCCCCCCCTGTCCTCAGGCCATCCACGCTGAACCGACGGTATGACAGTTGTACAGGTACTACCATCTACAGCGCATGATACCAGCTCCTGTTCTTCCTCCTCCTCCTCTCCCTCATTGTCCCCCAATGCACGTTGGGATGAGATGAGGCTGGGCTGTGTGTCATCGCCCGCTATGGCTTCTTGATCCATCTCATCATACTCTGTCTGCAATGCCTCCTCTTTAATTCTCTGCAGAGAGCGTTGCAAAAGACAGACAAGTGGGATGCTGATGCTAATTATGGCGTCATCGCCACTCACCATCTTGGTGGACTCCTCAAAGTTTGTCAAGATGGTACATATGTCAGACATCCAGGTCCACTCCTGAGGTCTTATGTGTGGAGTCTGACCTGAATATTGACGGCCGTGTTTCAACTGGTACTCCACAACTGCTCTCTTCTGCTCACAAATCCTTTGCAACATGTGGAGGGTAGAGTTCCAACGTGTGGGGACATCACACACCAGTCGGTGTGCCGGAAGCTGCAAACGCTGCTGCAACACAGCAAGGGCGGTGGAAGCTGTAGCCGACTTCTGAAAATGAGCTGACAGGCCGCGTACTTTGACGAGCACCGAGGGACGGCCACCGCCATAAGGTTGTGGAAGGATTCCATCTCCACCAGCCTAAAAGGCAGCATTTCCAATGCAAGCCGGCATGAAATGTGCGAAATTAGGACTGTGGCCTGTGGGGTGTTGGCTGCGAATTTGCGCTTTCGTTCAAAGGTCTGGGATATGGACAATTGAACGCTGCGGTGGGATGTGGACGTGGACATTGATGTTGTTAATTGAGAAACTGCCATAACAAGTGAAGACTGAGAGGAGGGGGCATCTTTGCATGCAATATGGACAGGGGATTGCCTTGCACGCACAACAGGGGGTTCTCTTACATGCACAACAGCGGAAGAAGCAGTGGTGACACCCTCTGACACTGGTCGTGGACCCTGGGGTTCCCCCCACAAAGTCGGGTGCTTTGCTGACATGTGCTTGATCATGCTGGTGGTGGTCAAGCTGGTAGTTTTGTCACCCCTGCTGATGCTGGCATGGCAGGTGGTACAAATAACCTTTTTGGGGTTATCAGCAGAGTCTTTAAAAAATTCCAGACTCTGGAAGACCTACTGGTTGTACTGGCAACGTCCCTCGTGTTGGTGTTACGGGGAACTGTTGCCCGCCTTCTGTGTGCGGCCACCACACCGCTTCATCCTGCCTGTTGGGGTATTCTGCCTCCCTCCCCCTGTGTGCTGCTGGCCTCGCTCTGCGTGTCCTCCTGCCACGTTGGGTCAGTTACGAGATCACCCACCACCTCCTCCTCTTCCACTTGCACACCACAATCCTCCTCCTCACTTCGTGGCAATTGTGTCTCGTCATCGTCCACCTCTTGTGACAAATTGCCAGCGTCGACTTCCTCTGGCCGTGGCTGTTCAAATATTTGGGCATCGCTACAATGGATCTCCTCTTCCACCACTTCAAGTGGAGCAAGCACGGGCCCAAATATGGAAATGGACAAGTGAACAGCTCTTCAGAGTGTCCAATTGTGGGATCAGCTGCTTTCTGACGACATTCGGCATGGTGGGAGGAAGGAGCATCAGGGTGAGGAGGAGTATGCGGTCGAGACTCACGGCTACTAAAACTGGACCGTGTGGAAGACAGACCTGAGGTGGTGGTGCCCAGATAACTGGAAGTATTATCTGCTATCCAATTAATAACCTGTTCACACTGATCAGTTCGCAATACTGGTGTTGTAGTGTGTTTCCCTAGTAATTCGGTCAAGTAGTGGGAGCGAGAAGATGAGGCTGTTGGTTGTGGTACATTTTCACCTTGGCCATGGCCCCGTCCTCTACAACCACCATCACCAGAATGTCAAGTTCCACGTCCCTTGCCATGCGCCTTGCCCATTGTAAATGAAGTAAAATAGCTTTCACTCGCACTATCAATGGAAAAAGGGTAATAAAAAGGAGATTTGACCCGTGGAACTGCAAAACCACAGTTTTATTTCTCTGGCCTACACCAGACTCTTTTAAACAGATATATTTGTGTCTGAACAGTCAGGGAGACACTATTACATTTTTTTTTACGGCAAAAATGCCAAAAGCAGGATAATACAGAGATTTGACCCGTGGAACTGCAAAACCACAGTTCTATTTTTCTGGCCTACACCAGACTCTTTTAAACAGATATATTTGTGTCTGAACAGTCAGGGAGACACTATTACTGTTTTTTTTACGGAAAAAATGCCAAAAGCAGGATAACACAGAGATTTGACCCGTGGAACTGCAAAACCACAGTTCTATTTCTCTGGCCTACACCAGACTCTTTTAAACAGATATATTGGTGTCTGAACAGTCACAGACACAATCAATTTTTTTTTGGGGGGGGGGGGGGAATACCAAAAGGTTAATAAGATGCATATTTGTACAGTCTGACTGAGGAAAAAAAAATACAGGATTTAGATGAAAAAAAAAACGATTTTTCCTGGCCCCTGAGACCGGGGGATAAGTCTAGCAATTTGACCAACAGGAGCACACAGGACTGTAATGCAGCGTTTGCTGGTATAACCACTGCGTCTCCTATACAGCCTGCCTGATATCTGGGATGGATATTAGTCCTGAGAAGGACTGTTTGTTTGATTTGGCAGGCTTTAGAGACCCTACACTACCTATTTTGCACTATATATCTCTCCCTAACTCAGCAGCACTCTCCGTACACTGTCTGATCCGGAGCGACTGTGTCCAAGATGGCGGCGCCCGGTTTTAAATGCTCGAGGTGACGCTGTGCGGCCAGCCAATCACTGTAATGCCCACAAACAACATGACTGCGGCATTACAGTGACTGGCTGGCAATCCCTGCATGTTCATTGGCTCTGTAAAGAGCACCAAACGTGCAGGGCGGAGACCCGAGATCCCACCCGAGTAACCCAGAAATGCTCGGTGCTCGCCGAACATCCCGAGTAGTGAGATGCTCGGGCGAGTACCGAGCATGCTCACTCAACACTATTTATTAACTATTTTGTGCAACATATCTCTCTGATTTAAGGGCATGAAAATTCAAATTTCAGAAAATTGCGAAATTTTACAACATTTTTGCCAAAATTCCCATTTTTTCACAAATAAACGCAAGTCATATCAAAGAAAATGTACCACTATCATGAAGTGCCATATGTCATGAAAAAATCAATCTCAGAATCAGTGGGATTCTTTGAAACATTACAGAGTTATTACCTCATAAAGTGACAGTGGTCAGAATTGTAAAAATTGGACTGGTCATTAACGTGGAAACCACCTTCGGGGGTAAAGGGGTTAAAATGTACTTTGTGGGATAATTCCTTTAAGGCTTGTGTTTACACAATGCCATGGAGGAAAAATATCAGCACTGATCTTAGAGTAGCAATTGTTGTTGCCCAATAATCTGAGAAGTTTTATACAGCCATATGCAAGCAGTCTAGAATATTACATTCGACTTGGAGAAAAAATACTCTCAAATGAAAAACATTAAAGACAGTTTACAATCGTCCATGAAAGAGTGGGTCCTGGCTGGGTGTTAGTATTGGTGTTGTGAGGGCCTTGCACCTTTGCAGGCTGCCTGTGGCTGATGGTCTTGGCCGGCCAGGACCGTAGGTATTAAAGTTCAATAAAGAATCCAGTTGTATAAACACGTGTTTTTTTTACTTGAAAAAGACGCCGGTACGGTGTTGAAACGCGTTGTTAATAAAAAGACTTTTCATCATCATCATCATCATCATCTCTGAAGAATTGATTTACTTCAGCAGCGCAGCCCACCTACGTGTTTATCCAACTGGATCCAATAACTCCTTTATCTTCCAGCCACGAGGCAGCAGCAGCTGTTTTTCTTCATGCCTTCATAGGAGTTGTGCCTGGTACAACTCCATCAGGTGAGTGTAACCAGCACTCTCCTACTCTCCCTCCATAGGGTATCACCCTACTGTGCGCTTTGTTGCCCACATTTAGATCTACATAAAGTTCAATAAAGGAGACTCTCATTCAAACATTGGGTCTTTACTTAATGTCAACTTGGTAAGGGTTATACGAGGGATAGCGGTTACAAAATCTTATACACGTTTCCTTTACAGTATGAATCATTCTACTTAACACAATATCCTTCCTCTGTAGTTTATCTGTTTCGTCCTGCGTCACCACAACCCAGTTTGTCACCACAGTCCTGATCAGCAAGTCTCTCTACTTACACTGCGGTTTTGTGTCCTATCCCTTCCAATACTCGCGCCCTGGATCACTCCTGTTTAGGCTTTTTACCTTCAGTGTTGCAAGCTCATGGGTTCATGAATCGGCGTCCTATTCACTGATGCCTCCTCCTGAAGGCCACAGTGACTAATCGGTCATCTCTTCTTTAGGATCTCGCTATCCCTGTCCTTATGTCTCGTTTTAATGTGAATCACCCCAATGGCAGCACTGACCATGTTACACTCCAACTTCAATCTGACTAACTACAGGAAACAGTCACTTGCCCTAACACTAAGCCCCTCCCACTATGGGCTAGTCCCAAACATAAACATTTACTTATCCTAATGTCACTATCTATTTACAGTCACTATCTATGCTACCTACCTTATGTTCTAAGTCCTAATCTTATCCTATGTAGGGATGAGCGAATCTGAACTGTAAAGTTCGAGGTCCGTACGGACCCCATACACAGATTTTTCACTGGATGCTTGGTTTACTTTTTGGGTTCTGAGGCCTAATAATGTTTGTTGAAAGGCTGCACTGACGTAGCCATCACAGCCATGCCAAGTATTGGCATATCTGAGAATGGCCGGCGCACCACGTGTCCCAGATTGTATAAATGCCTGATCACGCGTGCCGACACCATTCTGCTCTTCTTGGTGTAATGATAGGGAGCAGCTGGAGTGAGGGACAGTGTTAGGTAGTGCTCTGTGCCACAAATCCCCTGTTTGTACTCTGCACTTTACTCAGTGGGAGTACTTTGCAACCCCTCCTGTGGGAGTACTGTGCCTTTAAGCCATAGTGTGTACTCTGCACCCCCACCTGTGGAAGTTCTGTGCCTTTAAGCTGCTGTGTGCACTCTGCAACCCCATCTGTGGGAATACTGTGCCTTTAAGATGCTGTGTGTACTCTGAACCCCCGGCCTGTGGGAGTACTGTGTCTTTAAGATGCTGTGTGTACTCTGCAACCCTGCCTGTTGGAATGCTATGCCTTTAAGCCGCTGTTAATAAAGAGGAGTTGTATCAATGGTTTGTAGTGCTCCAAAAAACTATAACCATCAGTCTACAAATCTACCACTTGGGTACTGCAAGCCGCCATGGAAATGGTAAGTAGTTCAGTATGGAAAACACTCATATGATACAGAAAATGTACTCACAAACCAAAATGCATAAAATATGACAATGTTTTATTAAGTACAGAGTAAAGTACACAACATACATAACAATAAAAAGTACAGTGGGAAACCACAAGATAGCCTCACAAACCCACAATATTGAATCATGTAACAATAAGTGCTATAATCCCTACTTAGCCAGGATATGTTATCCAGTGTAAAACACTGTTAAAGTCTCCTGCAAATGTTTGCTATCCCAGCAAATGCATAGACACATGGCTTAAATTGTGAATAGAGTGCATACATTACCTTCTTGTGGGTAGTGCTGCCAGCCACTACACACATTTTGGCATAAGCCTCCTTCTGGGGTTGCTGCTGTGTGTACTCTGCAACCCCCAACCTGTGGGAGTACTGTGTCTTTAAGACACTGTGTGTACTCTGCACCCCTCTGTGGGAGTACTGTGCATTTAATCAGCTGTGTGCACTCTGCAACCCCGCCTGCGGGAATACTGTGCCAAAAGCCGCTGTATGCACTGTGCAGCCATGTCTGTTCGAGCAGTGTGCATAACAAATAATTCTACTCTGCAGCTGTATTGTTTCCATTTATAGGCCAAACAAATATTTTTTCTGGAACACTGTGTGTTTTCTAGTAGTGTGGTAAATAAATACATTTCCATACCCGTCTCATTGCCATTTGAACTGCAAACAAATAATTTATCTGGACCGCTGTGTGTTTTCTAGTAATGTGGCAAATAAATTGATCTCAGCAGCAAATTGTAGGGCAAAAAAATAATTTTTCTGGACTGTTGTGTGGTTTCTAGTAGTGAGGCAAATAAATAAATCTCAGCAGTCATTTGTAGGCCAAACAAATAATTTTTCTGAACCGTTGAGTCTTTTCTAGTACTGTGGCAAATAAATAAATCTCAGCCACCATCTCGTTACCATTTGTAGGGCAAACAAATATATCTGAACTGCTGTGTGTTTTCTAGTAATGTGGTAAGTGATCAAATCTCAGCTCCCATTTGTAAGGCAAACAAATAATTTTTTTCTGGACCACTGTGTGTTTTCTAGTAGTGTGGCAAATAAATAAATCTCAGCAGCCATCTCATTGCCATCTGTAGGGCAAATAAATGATTTTTCTGTACCACTGTGTGTTTTCTGGTAGTGTGGCAAATAAATAAATCTCAGCAGCCATTTGTATGCTAAACAAATAATTTATCTAGATAGAAGTGTGTTTTCTAGTAGTGTGGCAAATAAATAAATCTCAGCAGCCATCTTGTTGCCATTTGTAGGCCAAACAAAAAATGTACCTGGACCGCTGCGTATTTTCTAGTAGTGTGGCAAATAAATAAATCTCAACAGCCATCTCATTGCCATCTGTAGGGCAAACAAATTATTTTTCTGGACCACTGTGTGTTTTCTAGTAGTGTGGTAAATAAATAAATCTCAGCAGCCATTTGTATGCCAAACAAATAATTTATCTGGATAGCTGCGTGTTTTATAGTATTGTGGCCAATAAATAAATCTCAACAGCCGTCTCATTACCATTTGTAGGGCAAACAAATAATTTATCTTGACTGCTGTTTTTTCTAGAACTGTGGCAAATAAATAAATCTCAGTAGCCACCACATTGCCATTTGTAGGGCAAACAAATGATTTTTCTGGACTGCTGTGTTTTTTCTAGAAGTATGGCCAATAAATAAATCTCAGCAGCCATTTGTAGAGCAAATAATTTTTTTTTCTGTGTGCTTTCTAGTAGTGTGCAAATAAATAAATCTCAGTAGCCATCTTGTTGCCATTTGTAGGCCAAACAAATAATTTATCTGGACCACTGTGTGTTTTCCAGTAGTGTGGAAAATAAATCTCAACAGCCATCTCCTTGCCATTTGAAGGGCAAACAAATGATTTTTCTGGACCACTGTGTGTTTTTTAGTAGTGTGGCAAACAAATAAATCTCAACAGCTGTTTAGTTGCCATTTGTAGCCCAAACAAATAATTTATCTGGATTGCTGTGTGTTTTCTTGTAGTGTGACCTATAAATAAATCTCAGCAGCCATTTGTAGGCCAAACAAATCATTTTTCTGGACCGCTGAGTCTTTTCTAGTACTGTGGTAAATAAATAAATCTCAGCAGCCATTTGTAGGCCAAACAAATCATTTTTCTGAACCGCTGAGTCTTTTCTAGTACTGTGGTAAATAAATAAATCCAAGCAGCCATCTCGTTGCCATTTGTAAGGCAAACAAATAATTTATCTGAACCGCTCTGTTTTCTAGCAGTGTCCCAAATAAATAAATAAATAAATCTCAACAGCTGTCTCATTGCCATTTGTAGGGCAAACAACTGATTTTTCTGGACCACTGTGTGTTTTCTAGTAATGTGGAAAGTAATAGAATATCAGCTGCCATTTGTAGGCCAAACAAATATTTTTTTCTGAGCTGCTGTTTGTTTTCTAGTAGTGTGGCAAATAAATAAATCTCCACAGCTGTCTTGTTGCCATTTGTAGGGCAAATCAATGATTTTTCTGGACCACTGTGTGTTTTCTAGTAGTGTGGCAAATTAATAAATCTCAGAAGCTGTCTCTTTGCCATTTGTAGGGCAAACAAATGATTTTTCTGGACTGCTGGGTGTTTTCTAGTAGTGTGGCAAATAAATAAGTCTCAGCAGCCATTTGTAGGGAAAACAAAAACATTTCTGTGTGTTTTCTAGTAGTGTGGCAAATAAATAAATCTCAGCAACCATTTGTAGGCCAAACAAATATTTTTTCTGGACCACTGTGTCTTTTATAGTACTGTGGCAAAGTATTTGTCCCCTTCCTGATTTCTTATTCTTTTGCATGTTAGTCACACTTAAATGTTTCAGATCGTAAAACAACTTTAAGTATTAGACAAAGATAACACAAATAAACACAAAATGCAGTTTTTAAATGAAGGTCTTTATTATTAAGTGAAAAATAAATCCAAACCTACATGGCCCTGAAGGCCAGGACGTTACATCTCCCTAACTGCCTACTTGCAGGAAAAAAACAATTCAAGGGATGATGGATAAGGTGGTGGCACAAGTGGAAGAGGAGCAGGATGAGCAGGGCCAATTCACAACATTATCAGGCCAATCGTCCACACATAACTTGTAGGGTGAGTTACTGTCCTAACAGCAGCTAGGAACCCAACAGTACAGTCAGGGGACAGTTTAGAAGGATGAAGATGAGGAGGGGGAGGAGGAGGAGGAACAACCTTGTTCACAGCAGGGTGGCATTCAGAGCGGCTCACAGTGATAACAGGAGCAGGAATGGGGGGAAATAGAGTACCTAGATGACATACCTCCAACTGAGGACAGTTTGTCGCTGTCGCTGGGCAGCCTGGCACACCTGAGCCAATACATGCTGCTGTGCCTGCGCAATGACTGCCAAGTTGCCTGTATTGTTACCAATGCAGATTACTGAGTGGCTACCCTGCTGGATCCTTGCTACAAGGACAACGTACCATCATTACTTCCGTCACAATCTCCGGCACCACCATCTGATATCGTCCATTTTAGCAGGAGTCAGCTTTACAACAAAATGGTGGGAGAGTAACTGGTGGGTATGTCCCATTTAACTTCTGGGTCTCCAAATTGGGCACATAGCCTGAGCTTGCCATTTATGCCTTGGAGGTGCTGGCATGCCCTGCAGCAAGTGTACTGTTGGAACATCTGTTTAAAATGGCTGTGGATGTGATGAACCAGGCATGGATCCCCCTGAACTTGTCCATATCTTTGGATGATTAGACAACTATACCAGCCGTACACAGTAGAGATGAGCGGTGTTCGACTCGAACTATTCGCCAATCTCAAATTCGAGCTGTTTTGAGCGGTGTTCGAGCCGTTCGGCGAACACGAACGATTTGAAAAAAATCCGGCTGTTCGAGGTTATGTTTGATAACTGTTCATGCACCAAAATCATAACTGGATTTTTTTCACAGTAATGCTGATAATCAATGTTAATACGCAGTTTGAGTGTACAGCGGGGCAGGGGGAGGGGCAGGGGATGGATCTCTGCATAAATAATGATCTCCATTTTTTTTCTCTTTCCCACATTTACAGTGGGGAGGTGCAATCTGTCAGCCTATCAGCAGCGCACACACGGAGCAAACTGCTTTTTTTCACACAAGCAAGGGCATGTGTTATTGGCTGTGTATGTCACATGTCCTTGCCCTATAAGACCCAGCCATTTTCCCTATCGCCACCATTTTCTCACTGCTGCAGCTGCGTGTTAGACGGCACCGCTGTTGCTGTGTGCGCTATACCTTCAGTGTTAATTTCAAGCCAATTTTCTCAGAAATATACAGATAGCTTGGGAGTAGGGAATAGTTGTGATTGCAGTCCTTTTGAGGACTAGGTTACAGCATTTCCTACGACTTTTAGCAGGCAGGTCTGTGCTCTTAAATAGATAGGTTGGGAGTAAGAACTAATTGTAATTGCAGCCCTTTTGAGGACTAGGTTACAGCATTTCCTAGGACTTTTTGCCAGGCAGGTCTGTGCCAGTGCTGTGCAAGTGTTTTTCACAGCATTTGGCTAAATCTAGCTAAGCAAATCCTTTTTGGCCTCTTGCAGTGTGTGTTAGTCAGTGGAGTAGCGTATCTGTGTTGCAAGCTACACCACTTGTGTATAGAATACAATTTTTTTTACTGCACCTAGCCAAGTAAAACCTTTTGGGCAAAGCATCATTCTATTAGGCCATCAATACTAAGCTCCACCAGCTTGCAAATAAGTAATAATTTTTATCAGCATCTAGCTCGGAAAATAATTTTGGGCTTGTAGTTGTGTGTGGGACTTATTCTTAGTCCATCTATACTAAGCTCCACCAGCTTGCAAATTACAAATAATTTTTATCTGGATCTAGCTCGGAAAATAATTTTGGGCTTGTAGCAGTGTGTGGGACTTATTCTTAGTCCATCTATACTAAGCTCCACCAGCTTGCAAATTACAAATAATTTTTATCTGCATCTAGCTTGGAAAATAATTTTGGGCTTGTAGCAGTGTGTGGGACTTATTCTTAGTCTATCTATACTAAGCTCCACCAGCTTGAAAATTACAAATAATTTTTATCTGCATCTAGCTCGGAAAATAATTTTGGGCTTGTAGCAGTGTGTGGGACTTATTCTTAGTCCATCTATACTAAGCTCCACCAGATTGCAAATTACAAATAATTTTTATCTGCGTCTAGCTCGGAAAACAATTTTGGGCTTTTAGCAGTGTGTGGGACTTATTCTTAGTCCATCTATACTAAGCTCAACCAGCTTGCAAATTCAAAATAATTTTTATCTGCTTCTAGCTCAGAAAATAATTTTGGGCTTGTAGCAGTGTGTGGGACTTATTCTTAGTCCATCTATACTAAGCTCCACCAGCTTGCAAATTACAAATAATTTATAGCTGCATCTAGCTCGGAAAATAATTTTGGGCTTATAGCAGTGTGTGGGACTTATTCTTAGTCCATCTATACTAAGCTCCACCAGCTTGCAAATTACAAATAATTTTTAGCTGCATCTAGCTCGGAAAATAATTTTGGGCTTGTAGCAGTGTGTGGGACTCATTCTATTAGTACATCTATACTAAGCTCCACCACCTGTGTATATAATAAAATTGTTTTACTGCATCTAACCCAGCCAATCCTTTGGGCTAATACCACAGTTTGGCCACTCAGCTCTGCTCGGTTCCCATCCATCGTTTTTTGTGCAAACAACTCCAGAGTTGTCAATTAGTTAACCACCAAAATGAGTGGAAAAAGGCCTGCTACTGGTGGAAAGGGGAATAGGCGTGTTGGGAAGGGAAAAAAAGGTTGTGTCCGTGGGGTAGGTGATAAAGCAACAGTAACATTTGCAGAAGAAAGACCATCTTCCAGCCAAACTAAGATTTCTACTTCTTTTAGGCGACAATGTGATACAATCCCTTTCTTACGGCCACGCCAATCGCAACAAATTCCACATGAGGCACAAAAAGAGCAGGTGCTTCAACGGATATCAAGTGCTCCTTTAAGTGGGCTCTCCTCCACCTCAACTTCAACATCACAAGTACTCCAGTCCTCAGAGGTGTCACCCCAATCGCACTTGCTTCCTCACAGCTCCCAAGTCTCCAGCTGCCCATCTGAGTATGGGGTAGAACAGATGGTTGAGTCTGCAGAGCTGTTTACTCATACTATAGCCAGGGAATCAGAGGTCGGCTCCAGAGCTTCTGTGAATCCAGACGAGGAAATGATCTGCACTGATGCCCAGAATCTTTATGAGTCGGATCCAGGACCAGACGCAGAAGGTTCTGACCATAATGTAGACCCTCGTTCCCAAACTGTAACTCCTGTTGGTGGAGACAATGAGGAAGACGATGATGAGACTCAAATACCTGATTGGAGCGACAACTTGAGTTTTTTTGTCAGGGCAGGAAGAGGTTGGCTCTGAGGACGACGGGTGTGAGAACACACAGGGTGATGATGACAAGGTTGCAGATCCCACTTGCTGTCAACCCACAGTCAGCCAGTCGATGAGGTCAGCAGAGGAGGTGGAGGAGGATGCTAGTGACGACGAGGTCAGGTTGCGCCTTCCTGGACAGAGACGTAGTTCTGGAAGCACGTCAACAACTGCATCCTCAAACACAGCTCTGCCTCTGACCACAAGTCGTGGAGGCTCTTCAGGTCACATGGGTGCTAAGCCTTGCATAGCCTGGGCATTTTTTCAATCTATAAGGATGACCCAACTCGTGTTATCTGTAACATTTGTCACCAAAAGCTAAGTAGAGGCCAAAAAATACATAGTTTGAGTACTTCATGCATGAACCGTCACATGGATATGAAGCATAAGTTGCAGTTGGAAGCTCACTGTGCTACAATGCGGCCTAGCACGCCGGGCCAACCACCGTTTGCCCCATCTTGTGCATCCGCGGCTTCTTCATCCTCTGTGACTGGGGGCGACAGCAGTCACACCTGTTTTAGGACGCAGACCTACCACCTCTTTACCCACAACAGCCAGCGTGATTGGCAGGTCATCATTTTCTTTGGAGGTAGAAACACCAGGTGGTGTTGAGCGCTCTCCGACATAGAGAGCACCACCTTTGGATCAAGGCAACCTAACATGTCCGCCTGCACCTTCCTCACAGACCGGCAGTTTGCCGGGGACACCCTTCTCAACCCCGTCTAAGCACAACAGACAGCCCTCGGTCCCTCAGATGTGGACAAGTAAAAGACCATTTCCTCCTAGCCATGACAAAGCTAAGAGGTTGAATTTCACCATCTGCAAGCTCTTGGCTACAGAAATGCTGCATTTCCGCCTGGTGGACACAGAGGATTTTCGAGACCTTATGTCTGTCGCAGTTCCCCAGTACCAGATGCCCAGTCAGCACTACTGTGCTCCACCAGCATGTCGCACACAACATCACCGCTTCTTTGAGAAGCTCTGTGTGTGACAGGGTGCATTTCACCACAGACACTTGGACGAGTAGGCATGGACAGGGGTGTTACATGTTGCTGACTGGGCCCTGGGTAACTAAGGTGACAGCAGAACAAGGGGCTGCTGTCCAAGTCTTGCCGTCCCCACGAGTTGTGCGTCAATCCTCTTTATCTCGAAGTTCCTCCACTGCTTCTGCCTCCTCAACCTCCTCTCGGTCCTCCACCTGCACCCAAAGCCTGTCTGGTCATTCCACACGCTTTCTAACTGCGCAGAAGGGATCCTGCACACCTCCTTACTATGCTGGCAGCAGGGCTCAACGTCATCAGGTAGTTTTTACTTTGAAATGTCTGGGAAATGTGAGTCACACAGCTGAGGAGTTGTGGTCAGCTCTGGAGAACCAGTTTCATGAATGGTTGTCTCCACTGGACCTGAAACCAGGGAAGGCCGTGTGCGACAATGCTGCAAACCTCGGTGCGGCCCTTCGACGGGGCAATGTTACACACGTGCCTTGTATGGCTCACGTGTTGAACCTGGTTGTCCAGCAATTTTTAGCCCACTATCCCGGACTAGATGGCCTTCTGGAGAGGGCACGGTCGCTGTGCGCTCACTTCAGCCGTTCGCATCCCGCAGCCCATAGACTTACATCTCTACAGAAGTCGTTGGGCCTGCCACTTCACCGGCTAAAATGCGATGTGCCTACCCGGTGGAATTCAACTCTGCACATGTTGCAGCGACTGTGGCAGCACCGACAAGCCCTAGTGCAATACGTTCTGACGTATAGCCTGGGCCAACGGGATCCAGAGGTGGGGCAAATCACGCTTGAGGAGTGGTCTCAGATCAGGGACCTATGCACCCTTCTGCACAGTTTTGAAATGGCGACGAAGATGTTTAGTGCCCACGATGCCATTATCAGCATGACTATTCCGGTGATTTACATGCTGGAGCACATGTTAAACAAAATTCGGAGTCAGGTGGTGCGACAAGAGGAGGTGGAGGAAGTAGAGGAGGAGGAGTTGTATGCGGAAGGGCTAACATCTGCAAGGTCCAGACGGTCGGCAGCACCAAGGTTGCAGGCATGTGAGGGTGGGGGAGATGGATTTACCAGGGCGCATGGTAGCAGCCAAACTAGTGAGGAAGGTGCAGGAGCCCAGGAAGAAGTGGAAGACGAACTGATGGAAGACTCATCAGATGAGGGAGACCTTGATCACATTTCTGTTGTGCGAGGTTGGTGGGAGAGGGCAGAGGAAGGAAGCATGATTGTTACCTTGCCACCAACACAACAGGGACTTGGTGCTCCTGGATGCGCAAGACACATGAATGCCTTCTTGCTGCACTCCCTGCAACATGACCCTCGAATTGTCAGAATTCGAAATAATCCTGACTACTGAGTTGCCACACTCTTAGATCCCCGGTACAAATGTAAATTTGCCGAAATAATTCCTGCCATAGAATGAGATGCACGCATGAAGGAGTATCAGCAGAGACTGTTGCAGAATCTTACATGTGCTTTTCCACAAAACACCAGTGGTGCACGTAGTGAATCTCACAGTTCTAACTTGCCAACCGTGGGACTGTCGAGTGTTCAGCACTCAAACCGTAACAGAAACACAGTATCTGCTGGTAACAGCAATTTTGCGGAATCATTTCACAGCTTTTTTAGCCCATCCTTTGCAAGGCCACAGGAGACAAGAAGTCTGACACATAGTCAACGCCTAGAGATGATGGTACACGAGTATCTCCAAGTAAACATCGAAGCCATGACTGTGTCACTGGACCCTTGCTCTTTTTGGGCTTCCAATCTGGATAAATGGCCGGAGCTCGCCACTTACGCCTTGGAGATCTTGTCATGCCCCGCAGCCAGCGTTCTCTCTGAACGTGTGTTCAGCGCTGCTGGTGGTGTGCTGACAGATAAGCGCACGCGGCTGTCCACTGAGAATGTAGACAGACTCATGTTCATAAAGATGAACAAATCATGGATCCGCAAGGACTTTTCTACCCCTGTGTCATCCTGGGGAGAGTAAAAGCTTAAGGATTTCGTAAAATCACCTCACCAACAGTTTTAAGCTTTCAAATTACTAATAATTTTTAGCTGCATCTCGTCTGGAAAATAATTTTGGGCCTGTAGCAGTGTGCAGTACTCATTCTATTATGCCATCTATACTAAGCTCCACCAGCTTGCAAATTACTAATAATTTTTAGCTGCATCTTGTCTGGAAAATAATTTTGGGCCTGTAGCAGTGTGCGGTGCTCATTCTATTATGCCATCTATACTAAGCTCCACCAGCTTGCAAATTACTAATACTTTTTAGCTGCATCTTGTCTGGAAAATAATTTTGGGCATAGCAGAAGTGTGTGGTACTCATTCTAACTCACCGTTTTAAGCAACTCTTGTGCAATTGATGCCACTTAAGTGGTGTCTGTGCCTCAAATTTTTGGAAAAAATGGAGACTCTTTTTGGAGTCCCCTTGCTTTGTTTTACGTGACATTGCCATCATCATCTAGACGTGGGTTGGGTCTCCCCCCCCCCCTTTTAACCGTAAGAAAATACATACACTATGGCTTGGGGTAACACAGAAGGTTGAGTCTGAAGAGCTGTTTACTCAGAGGTCTGCTCCAAAGCTTCAGTGTCTGCTAGTCAGCGTTGTAACCCAGCTGCGAAGCAAGCTTCACCGCCTGTGTATCTAATAATGATTTTTAAATGCATCTAGCCTAGGCAGACTGTGGGGACCCCTAACCAAACCCAGACGCTCAGCCCCCTAACGCCCCCCTTTCATTGACAATACAATCATGTAACTTTTACAACTTAATGGGTGAGGATCGGTCACAGCTTTATTAACTGTTTATACTCATTCCATTAGAAATGCATTTTATTTCTAAAATAATTCAGCTTGTTGCAGCATGCCCTGTGTCTCCAGTCTCCACAACGGCAAGTTAGCCAACAAGTGTAACTCTCCAACATGTCCTTTATATTTCCAGGCCACGGACGATCCTGCTTACTCGTATGCAGGACTCCGACCCCCATCCATCACTCTTAACGCTTGTTCCACTCCATCCTGGAGTCCTGACAGTAATATGTCCTGTCCAATATCCATTAAGTGAACACCGTCGGGCCGTATGAGGCCTGCTTTATCTCCTTCCAGTTGTTGGTGTCGTATCACTACACAGCCTCTGTCTCTTATAAATTTTGCCATCCGAATATTTATTACCTGCCTTGTCTGTTCGATGGCCGTGATGTCTCACGCACCTTGCCATATCATTCTCGGCACAATCTCTGACCATACTATAGTTAGTTTTGCGAAAAATTCTCTGAAGTGCTCAGTGTCTTGTTTAATTATTGCCATTAGTTATGCGCTCATGTGATAAGCTATGTCGTTTCCCCGGGCCTGTATTACTCAGATGACTGGACCTCTTGCCTCTCTCCCTACCTTTATTACCTCCATTAGTACCTATGGCCACTGCAGGCCTCTAATACCTCTCCAGTTCAAATATGTGTTATGAAACTCCAATTTTCTCCCGCCTGGGCGGACTTTCACCCTTCTTTCCGCACAATATATATACGAGTTCTTAATCATTGCATAGCAAAAAAACAGCAAGGAAGTGGTATTTATATGTCATGTCCTGCTATGCACCTGTTCAAGGCTGAGTTAATTAGAAATTTAAACACACATACCATGTTAAACTCGTATAGCATAGAAACAATGCATATAAATGTAAATAATCAAAAAGAAAAAGAAACGAAGAAAAAAGGAACATATATATAAAAATAATCTTTAAATGATCACTCATAATGATACATCAAATCATGTCTGATGTTTAAACCCGCTGGTACACATGCATTTGAAGTATAAATCCACCAACTTTCTCTATTAAGGAGCTTTCTCCTATAATCATCCACCAAATCTCCACCAATCGCCACGGCCCACGGAGGGGCCACCACAGTCAGTGAATCCTTCCTTATTTAGTATAGAGTCTACCAGTACTTTGGGCGTATTAGCCCAGCTGCGAAGCCAGCTGCACCGCCTGTGTATCTAATGAGAATTTTTAATTGCATCTAGCCTAGGCAGACTGTGGGGACCCCCAACCAAACCCAGACGCTCTGCATCTAACCCAGCCAATCATTTGATAGTATTGCCAGTAGCAGAGTCGCATGGGCTCTAAACCTTGCATAGCCTGTGCATTTTTTCAGATCGCTAAGGATGACCCATCTCGTGTTATCTGTAACACTTGTCACCAAAAGCTAAGTAGAGGCCAAAAAATACATAGTTTGAGTACTTCATGCATGAACCGTCACATGGATATGAAGCATAAGTTGCAGTGCGAAGCTCACTGTGCTACAATGCGGCCTAGCGGGTCGGGACAACCACCATCTGACCAACCTGTGTCATCCTGGGGAGACGAAAAGCTACTGCGTAGTCTTTTCCAAAAATTTGAGGGAATTACCACGGGAATGGTTTGGAAGAGGTTTAAGAGTTTAGGTAGGACATTCATTTTTAGTATACTTATTCTGCCGAACCAGGAAAAATCCTTCACCGTCCAAAAAGTAAGATCTTTATGGAGTTATTCAATAAAGGGCCCAAAATTAAGATAAAATAAATGGGAGAAGTCTCTATGAATAGGAATTCCTAAGTATTTGATACCCTGTGAGGGCCAGGCAAAGGGAAAGTTGGACTGGATGGAATCCTGTATGGATTTGGGGAGGGAGACTTCGAGGGCCTCAGACTTCGCTGCATTGATTTCAAAATTTGACCATGTAACAAAGTGATCTACTTCAGCCATAACAGCAGGGAAGGATATATGTGATTGAGTGATATATACTAGGACATCATCAGCAAATGCAGAGCATTTGTACTCGGTGCCTCCCACCTCAATCCACCTAATATTGGGGTTATCGCGAATTGATGAGAGCAGGTGCTCCATCACTAGGATGTATAACAGAGGGGACAGAGGACATCCCTGCCTTGTCCCATCGGTGATGATGAAAATGTTCCATTTATCTTCAGCCTAGCTGACGGCTTGCGATACAGGGCCATGATTTTGGCTATAAAAGGGTCCCCTAGACCCCTACCCCAAGCTTTTTAAGAGAATAATATATGGCGTGCCATGAGACTCTATGGAATGCTTTCTCAGCATCCAACGAGAGTATCTAATTACACATTTTTAACTGCATCTAGCCCAGGCAATACTTTGGGCCTAGTAGCAGTGTCTGCTAGTCAGCGGAGTAGCCACCGCCTGTAGATCTAATTACTAATTTTTAACTGCATCTAGCCCAGGAAATACTTTGGACCTAGTAGCAGTGTCTGCTAGTCAGCGGATTATCCCACCTGTTAAGCAAGCTACACCACCTGTAGTTTGGACACTTAATTTTTTCAAAGGAAATGCTTCGGACCCCCGGGACACTCAGTGAAGAGCATCGGGGAGGCATCCCAAGGCACAGGGGCTGGGACTGGCGGTAGGACGCCTTGCAGTGGACCGCCAAGCTCGATCCTTATAAAAGCTTTTTAACTGCAGCAGCTTTAGTGGACACGACTGAAGCTGGAATTCCCACGGCTGCTGGCATCAGACTTGCCCTCCAAGAGATCCTTGTTAAAGGATTTAAAGTGTACTCATTCAAATTACAGAGACAATTTAAATTAAAAAGCTTAGACCTGCCTCCACCGCAGGGGGGCTCGCTCGACCCACTAGCGGACAGGCACCAGCATTGGGAGAGGGGGGCTGGCCGTCAGGGTCCACCGCAGCTCTGGCACAAACCCAGCGACACGGAGGTCGCACGGGCAGAAACGGACTGGCCGTGTCAGCTTCGCACTTTTTTGGTTTTAGAAGGGCATGACATGCCTATATCTGTGTCTCCCCCTCCTTTTACTCCTCCACCTCTTTTCTTTTCGCATGACTGTATGTAATTGTCACATTTCCTTGTGTTAGTTGTGTCTTCTGAGCAGTTTGTCAGCTTTTGGAAACCTTTGAAGGTGTTTTCTATGTGTTTCTATGTGTTTCTGTTTGCCTGCCATTGGTTTTAACGGTGTTTGAAGGTGTTCGACAAACAGTTCGACGAACAGTTCGACGAACATACGGGTGTTCGACGAACCGAACCGAACTCGAACACTACGGGGGTGGCTCAACTCTAGTACACAGCCAGTCTTCAGCTCTACAGTTCTATTTGCCATTCGTTTCATTTTGGTGCCTCCTTCCTAAATAAAAAAACAAAAACTGTGTTGGCTCCTCCTCAACTTCTTCCACCTACACCGCCACATCCACCTCCTCCAGTTGGACCTCCATCCCCTTGTTGTAGCTTATGTTATTTTTTTTCGGTTCAAGCTGTTATTTTAAGTAAGTTACCTAAAAAAAAACAGAAAAAAAATAACAGTGTTGGATTACTCCTCCCTTGCCCCTTTCATCTATACCGCCACATCCTCCTCTTCCTCCACTTGGACCTACACCTCCTGGTTCTAGATTTCTAGTTTTAGCTTTGTAAATCCTAGATTGTGTTAAGTCAGCTCCATAAAAATTATCAAAAGAAAGAAACAAAAAAAAAACACATAGAAAACAAAAAAATACAGAACCCCCCCCCCAAAAAAAAATAGTTGGATTACGCCTCCTTTTTCTCTTTCACCCATATCGCTACGTCCTCCTCTTCCTCCACTTGGACCTATGCCTCCTGGTTCTAGATTGCTATATTTAGTTTTGTAAATTCTAGGTGTTTAAGTCAGTTCCATAAAAAAAATTAAAAAGAAACAAAAAAACAATTAAAAAAAAATGAACAAAAGAAAAAAAAATACAAAAAAAAACAATGTTGTATTACTCTTTGCCTATTACACCCATTCCTCCACGTCCACCTTTTCCTCCGCTTGGACCTACACCTGCTGGTTCTACATTGCTAGTTTTACCTTTGCTATTTCTATGTTGTTTTAAGTTGTTTCCATTAAAAAAAACCATAAAAATAAAATAAAATAAAAACTATGAAAAAATATATACAAAAAATGCAAAAGAACAATAGTTTTGGAATATGCCTCCCTTGCCTCTTCCACCTATACTGCCACATCCAACTCCTCCTCCTCTTCGACCTATTCCTCTGGGTTCAAGATTATTTTTTTTATTTCTGCAGCTGTAGTGAGGAACATAATTAGGTTTTGAGTGTGGGCAGTTTCCCAAAAACACTGTATGTGTACTCTGTACCTGCGTCTGTGATAGTACTGTGGGTACCAAAAAGACTTTATAATTTTTGACAGTGTAAGTGTGAGTGATGTGCTTGTAATCAAATTTTTCTACTTTTATGCAACCATGTCTATGTTAGTACTGTGCCAAAAGTTGCTGTGTGTACTCTGCAACCATGTCTGTGATAGCACTGTGCCAAAAGCCGCTTTGTGAGTACTTGGAACCCATATCTGGGGTACTACTTTGCCAAAAAACGCTGTCTGTACTCTGCACCTATATCTGTGATAGTACTGTGCCAAAAGCCGCTGTGTGTACTCTGCAATCATGTCTGTGATAGTACTGTGCCAAAAGTTGCTGTGTGAATTTTGCAACCCATATCTGTGGGAGTACTGTGCCAAAAGCGGCTTTGTGTAATCTGCAGCCGTGTCTGTACGAGAAGTGTGCATAAAAAATAATTCTACTCTGCTACCGTCCCTTTGTCATTTGTAAGCCAAACAAATAATTTTACTGTACAGCTGTGTCTATGCAAGTAGTGTGGCAAAAAAATAAATCTACTCTTTACAACAGAAAATTTCAGGCCCCCAATGTCTCTGTGAGGACAATTTTAACTGCCGGAAGCCATGATAACTGTCAATTTTGCTGTCACATGTTCTCACTGCTGCTCTCCGCTCACCTAACTGCAGACTGTCCCAGGTGTCAGTTTCCACGCTATCATTCTCTCTTCAGCCCACCCTTCCGGTGGACATCCATCTGATGCACTCACTGCGTCACTTGTCACTCCTGGCGACTCCGCTGTCTGTCAAGCCTCTTTCACTCGTCGTCTCTTACCCGATGAGCTGTACTTCATTTTGAAATGCGCCCTCTTCCAGAACATGACTCACATTCTGGGCCGAACCCTGGCTCCAGCACATAGCCTCTTCTGGGTTGAACTTCCAATGGGCGGTGCATTTTTCTGCGCCCCCGAGTGCCATCCACTCCCGGACTTTTCCACCTCAGACCACAAGTTGCCTCCATCTTGGGATAAATGCTGTTGGCCGCCATTTTATTTTGTTCAATTTCAGGTACTGTCATACCTGCATCACCATCCACCATTTTATATTTTGTACCATTTCAGGTTGTTCATTTTCAGGCTCTTCTTCAATTGCATTCTTCAACCCGCTTTCTCCATGTGAGGAACCTGTATCCTGCCGACTAAATGTAATGGGTCCCAGGGTGGTAGTCATGGGCGAGGATAGTACAATCAGCTCCCCGACCCGCTACAGAAATAGGGGGACCTCTGAGTCCCTGGGTTTGTGTGGAGTGCAGTGTTTCGATGAGGTAGATTTTCATGCTCACTTCTGATTCGCCTACCACGGCGCCAATTATTTTGGTCTTGAGAATGAGACAGCCACACCAGCTTGTGCTTGCAAAGTCCTCTTTACTTATCAACATATTCAGATACAGGAAGGAACTCAGTTTCCTTGAAACCTCGACGTAAGAGAGCTCCTGGTCAAGATTACTGTCCTGCTAACTGGCTTTCCTGGATCCACCTTCTAGACAAGGCTTTGTGTCTTAATCATGACCCTAGTTCCAAAAAACAAGAAAATAGAAATGGAGTACTATTCCATTATCCCCAGGTGGAGTATCCTGGCGTGGTTACCTGCTTTGCACCATAATAAACACTTCGGGCCCCCTGGACTCTTAGACAGCAGCATTGGGGAGGTGTCCCAAGGCAAAGTGGCTGGGACTGCCAGTAGCAAGCCTTGCTGCGGACCGCCACCTTGACCTAGAAAGAAACTATGAGCTTTTTATCTGCTCTACTGTATGCTACTGAAGGTAAAAGCCTAGCTCTGTGGGTTAACTTTGAAAACATGTACTGTGGGTGAAATTTTTAATAAGATTCTGTGGGGCACTCTGCCCCATGCTCTGTGGGTGAAATTTGTAAGCTGCAGGAGAAATTTTTAACTGGACTGCCGATATCAAGCCTCGTGGTGGACCACCAGATCGATCCAAAATCATACTAACAGCTTTTTGTCGGCTGCTGTTGTAATGTATGTTACTGGAGCTGAAATTTTGCTCAGGAGGAAATGTGAAAACATGTTCTGTGGATGAAATTTTTAATCAGCTTCTGTTGGGGTACTCTGCCCCATGCTCTGTAGGTGAATTTTGAATGCTGATTCTGTGGAGGTACTCTGCCCCATGCTTTGTGGGTGAAATTTTTAACTGGACTGGTAGTAGCAAGCCTCAGTCTCTGTGGGGACACTGTTAAAATTTTTATGTCATTGATTTACTTTCTATTTTTCCATGATTGCTATGGTGAAAAAATACCCCGTCCCTCTACATGTTTGTTTGCAGGGCAATTGTCCTGCTCTTATTCACATTTTCATCCTTTGGCAGCGCCTAGCCCTTACTCTGACCATTTTAAACCCATTATATAGCAATGAAGTTTGAGGAACCATTCACTTATATAGGGTTTGGGTTCCTGGGTCAATTCAGGTCCCGAATTGGACCTTAAAAAAGTCTGGCCGAACACGCCAAATACGTAAATACATGACTCCACTCATCCCTAATCCTATGCTATCCTATACTATACACTACCAACATTATATATTACTAAAAGTTGCATAAGCAAACATGAAATGACAGAATATGTACAATAGACACATAACAGTGTTTTCAGTGGTAGGAACGCAACAATCCAGTCCACACCCCTTACAGATGTCCCAGTTAGTGATGAGTGAGCACTGAAATGCTCGAGTACTCGTTGCTCGGGTTGAGCAAATTGGAGTACTTGGGTGCTCGACCCGAGCGACGAGCCCTATGTCAGTCTATGGGAAACTCGAGCATTTTTCAGGCGGCTCCCCCCGAAGCTCTGCAGAGGGCCTAAAAATTGCCAAAATCGATGGGAACAGTACTCAAATGACATGGGAACAGCATGGGGAAGACCCCTGGAACCATTTCTTACTCCCAGTTCACTGCTGTCAACAGCGTTGTCACAGGTATTACGCCACTTTTACGGACTCACAATAAAACAAACCAAAACGAAATCAAAATGGATTTTCCTGGGAAATATGTTAAGGAACATCCTTTCCATGACATGTACAATGTATATAAAGCAAAATGCATAACCAAAAACAAAAATACTCCTCCACACCTTGGGCTATGTTCACACGTAGCGTTTTTGATGCATTTTTGCACTTTTGCATTGCTTTCAACAAAAACAAATGCATTCACTGGGAAATGTCATTTTAACATTTTACAACCTTATCTGGCCATGTGGTGTGTGACACATCATCAGACAAATGCATACAGTGCTGAAAAGACATGAGAACAGCATAGGGAAAACCTCTAGAAGCATTTCTGACTCCCAGGTCATTGCCTAAAAGTGTGCCCATCATAAGTGGTCCTTGGCGCATGTGAAGATGCCTCACGCTGTAAGGGGGAAGACCGGGGTGTAAGTACTTTCAGAACAAGAGATCGGGAACTGCCGGGCCGTACCTCTTGTTGCAGGGGGAAGACAGACTGCGAGCACAGGAGTCAGGTGACTGGGAAGCTGCGGGCGTGTCCAGAGTGAGAGCTGGGAGGTCAGGTGACCGGGAAATTGTAGGCGTGGCTGGACAGAGGGGAAGACGAGAACTTTTGCGCAGGAAAGCGGCAGGAGAGCAGTGTGAGAGGGTCCAGGCTCCTAGCTCCAGTACTTGGAGCAAGATCCGAGTGCAGTGGACTGGAGGAGTCAAGCCGAAGGAGAAGAGAAGAAGAAGCCGGGTGTCCACACTCGGTCCCCAGCCGCCACTGTTTCTCCCGGTGTCGCCTCCGCCTTCCACAAGCACGGGTCCCACAACATTACCCGTGCCCTCCCCAGTGCACTTACTGGGAAGGACCGCCTAACCACAAACACGTGGACAGGTGAATGTGGCCAGGGACGGTACAGAGCCAGTCCATAACTTTTTTTGCTGAGAGTTGTGTTTAGCTCGGTGAAAGGACTGGCATAGAGGGAAACCGTATCTACCCTGCATGTTATTTCTCCCAGGAAGTCCTCTAATTCAGCTTGGTGCAGAAGCAATGGCAGCCCATCCATCATCAACTCGCACTTGTCGGTGGTGCTTTGACACACACACATCTTTCTTTGCGCATTTAATTTCTGGAATACAGAGTTGGACAATGGCCTGATCTGTAATGCGGTTTAAGAAATAACATGCATAAGTGTGACGCCAGGTTGTGTGACGCTGGAAAGCCCTACCCTGGGAGATGGAGGACTCGGAGCCGGGTCCTGATGTTGTCGATGGTGTGCAGCCATGGCCCGGACCCGGTCCGTGCCCAGGGCCGTCACATTAAAAAGGATGGTACTGGCTTATCCAGGTTGAGTGGCTGATCTCGACTACACCACCTGTGGCACCTGGTGAAGGCCACCAGCGCTGCTGCAGTCCGCTGAGGCAGGGTGTTATGGCAGCCATCGCCTCAGGGCAGAGAGACAGGATGGAGGGGGTTGTAGTATAGGGGTTCTGGTGCTGCGTAGTGCGGTGTAATGCAGAATAAAAAGTCCAGAGGCCATAGGGGTTAACTTCCAGGGTTTTTACTCACGGTGGAGATTGCAGTTGAAAGGCTTCTCCCTGCTCCTCGTGGAGTTCTGCGGTCACCAGAGACGGGGTGGTCCGACAACCTCCAAGTAAGTCCAGTGTTCAATCAGGACCCCGCACCAGAGTGTTCCTAGACTTCAGACCGAGTCCTTTCCTGTCTGTGTGTGTGTGGATAGGCCGGGTCTCCCTCTGAACTTCACTCAGAAAAAGGGTACGGGTGGCAGCTCCGCTCCTTCCGTTACCCGGTGGGATCCTCAGGGCCTACCGGGTTTACCTGACCAGGACATAGAGTAGCAAGGTCAGGTGTCGGGGGCTGGTACCCCTCTTGCAGCAGGAATCCCTCTGAATAGATCAGATAGGCGAGGACAGGAGGCGTATACCGCTCCATCTACATCACCCCCCGGGATCCATTCGCGGTGGAGCTACACTCTTGAGCTCCGGGCCTCCTTGGTCATGGTCCTTGACCGGGTTGAGACATTCCTTATCTGCAACCTGACCCTCGACCCAAGACCAGGGTACTAGGGCCGTGCCTCCATCCTCTGCAGGTCCACACAGGATCCACGCTCAGGGAGGGAGGTCACGATGAAAGAACGATCAAAGAACCCAGAACCAAGATGGCTGTTTATTAAATATGAAATTTAAGGTGTCACTAAAATGTGATTCCTCCACCCTCACCCACTAATTGGTTCCCCTATCTCTTGGTTCCCCAGTCTCCCGATTCCAGTAGGGGCAGCACTTAGTGCCTACTAGCCCCCTCTGGTGGGAGAATTGTGGTGTTGGATGTAGAGGTAGGGTCCTGACCATCACACTGTTCTTACCTCAAAGGAGGAACACTACACCCCATTAAAGAGGTGCAGCATCCCTGTGGCGGTCGAACCCTCAAGGGCGCCACACATAAGCATGGCCGATCCACATTAAAAAAGCAGTCACAGAGTGTCCGGGAACCTTCCGCCACACTTTTCTTAGCCAGGGCTGCTTCTCGGCAGGGTTGGACGGGCCCACGATAGAACCGGAGACTCCTCCGGAGGGCCCTGGCTTCTCCTTCAGGAGAGTTCATAGTGCCGAGGTGAGGCCATGATGATGATAGAGGCCACCATCTGCTTAGTTTTCTGTTACGTGGAATTCAAGTATGCAGCCAGCCACCCATCCACAGGCCACAACACTAAACTGCCTGATTTCTGGGCAGCTGCTTGCACTTGAAATATGGCCTTTTAAGCTTGTGGAGGCGGAAGCTTTTCACAACCTCATGCCGGCGGTGGCCACGTGTCCATACTCGGTCCCCAGCCGCCACTGTTTCTCCCGGTATCGTCTTCGCCTTCCACAAGCACGGGTCCCACAACATTACCCGTGCCCTCCCCAGTGCACTTACTGGGAAGGACCGCCTAACCATAAACACATGGACAGGTGAATGTGGCCAGGGACGGTAAGGAGCCAGTCCACAACATTTTTGGCTGTGAGTTGTGTTTAGCTCGGTGAAAGGACTGGCATAGAGGGAAACCGTATCTACTACGGCTGTCATTTCTCCATCACCAGGTTCCGCCCATTGTCACACACGACCATGCCTGCCTGTATGTTCAGCGGTGAGAGCCACAGATTACGCTGCTGTGTTACAGCTTTCAACAACTCTGCAGCGCTGGGCGGCTTGTCAATTAAGCATGTTTTCTTCTGCACAGCATGTTGCCGCTTGGCCAAGGCAGTGCTGCAGTGCTGTCAGCTTGTGACTGATGTGGTCATTTCGTAGATGGAGGAGGAGGTGCATGAGCTGAACAATGTGATTACATTGAGGTTAAATTGGTGACACTGTTTTTTATACTAAAGAAAGATCCTATTGTTTTGTTTTTTTTACGTTATTTTTTAAGACAAATGCATTCACCGGGAAATGTCATTTTAACATTTTACAACCTTATCTGGCAATGTGGTGTGTGACACATCATCAGACACATCCTGTTTTATTTATGATGGAGGGACTCTGAAAGTCATAAAGCCTATTTTTATAGGGACACCAGACGACCCTTACTATTCTTAAAAGGCCAGCAGTCGGCCCTCACTATTGTTAGAGAGCCATCAGCCGGCTATGCTTTGTTGTTCCCATTATTAACAAGTGGTTCTCATATACTGTTACTGCATATCCAGTGACTGCATGGGCTGCCAAAAATTTGGACGCAACCCAATACCCCTTTGAAGAGACATAGAGGAGGGTCTCAGTAAAAAAGATGTTCCCATTATAAAGGAGCGGGTCTCCTATAGTGGTAATGCCCATGCTGTGACTGCAAGGGCTGCCAAAATTTGGGAAAAAACCCACTAAGAATTTAAAGACACATAGAGCAGGGCCACAGTAATGACAAATTCCCATTAGAAAGGAGAGAGTCTGCTATACAGTTATAGGGTATGCAGTAAGTCCAACGGCTGAACAATTTTAGGAAAAATCCCACTAAGAATTTAAAGACACACAGAGCAGGGCCACAGTAACGAGTACGACATGTTCCCATAAGAAAGGAGAGAGTCTGCAATATAGTTATAGGGTATGCAGTGAGTCTGACGGCTGACCAAATTTAGGAAAAAAACCACTAAGAATTTAAAAACACATAGAGCAGGGCCACAGTAGCAAGTACGACATGTTCCCATTAGAAAGGAGAGGGTCTGCTATACAGTCATAGGGTATGCAGTGAGTCCAACGGCTGACCAATTTTAGGAAAAACCCCACTAAGAATTTAAAGACACACAGAGCAGGGCCACCGTAACGACAAATACCCATAAGTAAAGAGAGAGTTTGCTACACAATTATAGGGTATGCAGTGAGTCCAATGGCTGACCAATTTTAGGAAAAACCCCACTAAGAATTTAAAGACTAACAGAGCAGGGCCACAGTAACAAGTACAACCTGTTCCCATAGAAAGGAGAGGGTCTGCTATACAGTTATAGGGTATGCAGTGAGTCTAATGGCTGACCAATTTAAGGAAAAACCCCACTAAGAATTTAAAGACACACAGAGCAGGGCCACAGTAGCAAGTACGACATGCTCCCATTAGAAAGGAGAGAGTCTGCTACACAGTTATAGGGTATGCAGTGAGTCCAATGGTTGACCAATTTTAGGAAAAACCCCACTAAGAATTTAAAGACACACAGAGCAGGGCCACAGTAACAAGTACGACATGTTCCCATTAGAAGGAGAGATTCTGCTATAAAGTTATAGGGTATGCAGTGAGTCCAACGGCTGACCAATTTTAGGAAAAATCCCACTAAGAATTTAAAGACACATAGAGCAGGGCCACAGTAATGACAAATTCCCATTTGAAAGGAGAGAGTCTCCCATAGTGTTGGCCTAGGCACTTCAATTACCCTTGGAAGAGACGTGGAGGAGGGCCTCATAAAAAAATGTTCCTATTAGAAAGGATCGGGCATCCTAAACTTGTAATGCCCATGCACTAAGTGTATGGGCAGGCAAACATTTACCCCTGGGGGTATACATGAACATACTGTATAAAAAAATTTTTTTACGGGCATCATAAACACCCTTTAAAAAAATTATGTGGGTGTTGCATCACGGACCACGGTCACCCTGGTGATATGTTGGTGGAGGATGAAGAGAAGAAGGAGGACAAGAGCAAATAGCCAAAATCAGGAAGCGTATACCCATGTGTGGGTGTGAAAAGGTGCATGGGAATACACCTCCCAAGAAAAGACACTTGATTTGAGTTTATGTTATGCTGCTATCATTCAGTGGTGTTGAGAAGTCTGGCCCAATCCAGCCCTTGCTCATTTTTATAAGAGTCAGCCTGTCAGCATTTTCTCTTGACAGGCGGATGCGCTTATCAGTTATAATTCCACCAGCAGCACTAAAAACCTGTTCTGATAAAACGCTGGCGGCAGGGCAGGCCAGGACCTCCAAGTCATAGAGAGCCACTTCATTCCACGTATCCAGCTTGGATACCCAATAATTATAAGGCACAGCGAAATCACGGAGAACGTTGGTACGGTCGGCAAGGTACTCCCTCACCATCTTCCCAAACTTTGCACTCCTTGTGAGAGTACCTCGCGCCTCAGGGGCTGAGAAAACTCTCCCAGAACTTTGACAGTGTTCCCATGCCTCTGCTGGATTGAAGTTGTGTCTCTCTCGACTGTACTCCTTGGTTGTCCAACGGAGTGTGCCCTCTGCCGCCAGCATTTTCAGCTGAGAATTTTTTTAATATTTCCGCAACAAGAGCCTTCTGGTACTGCCCCATTTTTGTAGACCTGTCCGAGTCAGTAATAAGAGATATAAAGTTCTCCTTGTAGCGTGGGTCTAGAAGTGTCACCAACCAGTAATGACTGTCACCCAAAATTTTGAGAACGCGAGGGTCATGGGAATGGCAGTCTAACATAAATAGTGTTGAGCCATCCCCGTAGTGTTCGGGTTTGGTTCGGTTCGTCAACACCGGGATGTTCGTGGAACTGTTCGTCAAACACCTTAGAACACCGTCGAACACCGTCGAACACTGTTAAAACCAATGGCAGGCAAACTAAAACACATAGAAACACATAGAAAACACCTTCAAAGGTGTCCAAAAGCTGACAAACTGCTCAGTAGACACTCTCTTTAAAAATGCCGGCCGGCAATTCAGCAGCGGCATACACCGGTACCCGACAATTTAGAACAGAAAGAATAGAGCATCACACATAGATTAGATAGATAGAAACATGTCAGCCACATATATAAGAAGTACAGTGACAGTGTTGCTTACTGTGCTTGTCATTTAGTGTTAAAGGATTTATTTAAAAAAATAATAGTGTTTTCATGCACCATCTCTTTAAAAAAGCCTGGGGCAAATCAGCATCGGTACCCGACAATTTATAACAGAAAGAATAGAGCATCACACATAGATTAGATACATAGAAACATGTCAGTCACATATATAAGAAGTACAGTGATAGTGTTGATTACTGTACTTGTCATTTAGTGTTAAAATAAAGGATTTATTAAAAAAAAAATTGGCGTGGGATTCCCGTAATTTTAGTCTCTAGCGGAGGTTAAGCAGATGGCTGGGGCAGATGTTTGAAGCCTGGGAAGGGGGTAATACCCGCGGAGCTTCCCAGGCTACTAATATCAGCCCCAGCCGTCTGCTTAAACTCCGCTAAAGACTAAAATTCCGGGAACCCCACGCCAATTTTTTTTTTAATAATAATAATAATAATAATTTTTTAAAATTTTTCCCAAAAATTTTGACGTGGGCTTCGCCATATTTTTGTATGCCAGCCAGGTACAGCATCCAGAAATGGGCTGCCCCCAACCACCAGATGCCTATTTGTACCTGGCCGGACACAACAATATAGGTAACACTTTTTTTTATTATTATTTCATGAATTTCATGAAATAATAAAAAAATAAATACGTGGGGCTTCGCCCTATTCTTGTGTCCAGCCAGATACAGCAGGCAGAAACGGGCTGCCCCCAACCACCTGCTGCCTATTTGTACCTGGCCGGACACAACAATATAGGGAAGCCCTTTTCTTTAAAAAAAAAGTAGCTCAGAGGTTCCGCCTCCCAGACCCGTTACACACTGCATGTCCTCCTGCCAGGTTGGGTCAGTTACTATATCATCCACCACCTTGTCTTCCACTTCCGCACCCTGGTCCTCCTCCTTACTTTCTGGCAATTGTGTCTCATCACCGTCCACCTCTTGTGACACTTTCCCACCGTCGCTTTCGTGTGACCGTGGCTGCTCAAATATTTGGGCATCGCTGCACGCGATCTCCTCTTGCCCCGCTTCAAGTGGACCGGGCGAGAGGCCCAAATTTATAAATGGAAAAGTGAACAGCTCTTCAGAGTGTCCAAGTGTGGGATCAGCTGTCTCAGGGTACTTGGCATGGTGGGAGGTAGGAGGATCAGGGTGAGGAATATGCGGTCCAGACTCACGGCTACTGAGACTTGACCGTGTGGAAGACAGGGTGTTGGTGGTGGTGGTGGCAAAGTGACTGGAAGCATTATTCGCTATCAAACCAACAATCTTTTGACACTGCTCTGGGTTCAATAGTGGTGTGCTGCGGTCCCCTATAAATTGGGACAGGAAGGTCAGGTGAGATGTGGGTGTTTGTTGTGGCACAATTTCGACTTTCCCACGGCCTTGTCCTCGGCCTCTGCTTGCACCATTACCATCACATCCCATTCCCCGTCCCATGCCACGTGCCTTGCCCATTTTAAATGCAGGACAGTATCTTCTACACTCACTACAAATGACTGAGTTTGGAGCAAACTTATATGTGATCCGTGTGACGGAGAAAACAGAGTTTTAAATACCTGGCCTGTAGGTAAGTAGTTTGAACAGCAAACTGCTGTGAATTGCTTCACTGACACACTAAAGGAAATTTTTAATGGAGGCCAGAAATGGCAGTATTTTCTGACAACGTATATGTGATCCATTTTACGGAGAAAACACAGTTTTAAATAGCTGGATTTCTAGCGCTGTAATATGGAAAGGACCTGGCTGTATTCTGCAGTGCCAACAAGCAAATGGCGCAGAAAAACGGTGTTCTCTGGATTGCTTTTTAAGTAAATAATGAGGATTAAGATCCGAAGAAAAGTATTCCTGGCCCCTGAGACCTGGGCCTTTGTATAGAAATATCTAACAGCAGCAGAAGGCAGAATTGGAATGGAGCCTCTTGTGCTATATGCACTGCAGTCTGCTATATACACTGTCTGCCTATACACCCTGCCTGCCAATATCTCTGCAGATGGATTAGTCCTCAGAAGGACTGTTTGTTAAGATGGATATGTGTAATGTACGTTTTTTTTCCCTACACTACCCAATACACAAGCAAATCTCTCCCTGACGCAGCAGCACCTCTCCCTACACAAGTAAATGGTGCAGAAAAACGGTGTTCTCTGGATTGCTTTTTAAGCAAATAATGAGGATTAAGATCCAAAGAAAAGTATTCCTGGCCCCTGAGACCTGGGCCTTTGTATAGAAATATCTAACAGCAGCAGAAGGCAGAATTGGAATGGAGCCTCTTGTGCTATATGCACTGCAGTCTTCTATATACACTGCCTGCCTATAAACCCTGCCTGCCTGATATCTCTGCAGATGGATTAGTCCTCAGAAGGACTGTTAAGATGGATATGTGTAAAGTACGGTTTTTCTCCCTACACTACCTAATACACAAGCAAATCTCTCCCTGACGCAGCAGCAGCTCTCCCTACACTCTCTGATCTGGAGTGACTGTGACGAGCATGGCGGCGCCAGGCCTGATATAGACCTGATGACGCTGTGTGGCCAGCCAATCACTGTAATGCCCACAACCAACATGGCTACGGCATTACAGTGCATGGCAGGCAATCCCTGCATGTTTATTGGCTCTCTAAAAAGTGCCAAACATGCAGGGAGGGGACCAAAGTTCCCGCCCGAGCAACCCGGAAATACTCAGCGAGCGCCGAGCATCTCAAGCAGTGAGATGCTCCAGCAAGTACCGAGCAGTAGCAAGCATGTTCGCTCATCCTGCCGAAAATACCTGTGTGTATTGCAGTGAGTTGCTGCATGGTGACCTGCTGAGTGCTTTTCTACCTGTTTAGTTTTATTGGGCTTTTTAAAACCTATTTTCTCACTACAGTTTTAAAGTTTCTTAGTTTACTACCTGTGTATTTAAGGGTTAACTACATTGCACTAAAATCCTGAGGTGTAGCTTTACTCACAAGGGGTTAATTAAGGGGAAGGGGTTATAATTAAGGGTTTATAAGGGGCAGCTGGTTAGGCATCCAGTCCTTTGGAAGTGCATTGAGGTGAAGAGTGCATTGCTGGAAAAAAAAAAGAAAAAAAAACTCTTTAAATCTCTTAATTTGTGAGTGTGAATGAGCTGAGTGTGACCGGAGCGTAAGTGCAAACGAAAGTAAGTGTGTGACTTGTTTTTCAGTGACTTGGATTCAGGGAGTTTGGAAGGGAGTACTTTGGACTGAATTGCTGTCTGTATTTCATTAATTCTTTACTTTTCATTTTACTTATCATTTTTTCTATTGCAATCCCCATTAGGAAATGAGCTCCATTATTGACAATGCTATCCAGTGTACATCTTGCCACATGTATGCATTCCTTGAACAGCTGGTCGGGGTTGCTTACTGCTGCGAGAGATGTGTGCACGTTGTGCGTTTGGAAGCCCAGGTACTGGATCTAAATGAGCAGCTGGCAACACTGAGATCCATTGACAATATGGAAAGGAGTCTGCTGCTCACTGAGCAGCAGCTCACTGGGGTAGATGTGAGGGAGGGTGGTAGTCGGGAGCTGCAGGACATTGAGGCCGCTAGTTGGGTGACAGTTAGAAGGGGGGATGGAGGGAAGAGTGCCAGGGAGGCTAGTCCTGATCTGGCACACCCCAACAAGTTTGCAAAGTTGGCAGATGAGGGGAGTGATGGTACAGGGGTAGCACTGCTGCAGCAAGGCATGTCCCCTGAAAGCCGGAGGAGTGTCAGCTCCAGTAAAGAGGGAAATAAGAGAGTAGGGCAGGCCAGGCAGGTGCTGGTAGTGGGGGACTCAATTATTAGGGGAACAGATAGGGCAATCTGTCACAAAGACAGGGATCGTCGAACAGTGTGCTGCCTACCTGGCGCTCGAGTCCGGCACATCGCTGAATGGGTTGACAGATTACTGGGAGGGGCTGGTGAGGACCCAGCGGTCATGGTGCACATTGGCACAAATGACAAAGTTAAAGGTAGGTGGAAGGTCCTTAAAGATGATTTCAGGGAATTAGGCTGCAAGCTGAAAGCAAGGACCTCCAAGGTGGTATTCTCTGAAATACTACCGGTAACACGTGCCACGCCAGAGAGGCAACGGGAGATTAGGGAGATAAATAAGTGGCTCAAGAACTGGTGTAGGAAGTAGGGATTTGGGTTCCCGGAGAACTGGGCTGACTTCTCAGTTGGCTACAGACTCTATGCTAGGGACCGGCTGCACCTTAATAGGGAGGGTGCAGCTGTGCTGGGGAGAAAATGGCTAGAAGGTTTGAGGAGTGTTTAAACTAGGGATTGGGGGAGGGTATTCATTTTATAGGTGGGGAAGATAGTGACCTGGGCACAAATAAAGAAATTGGGGGTGGGGTTAGAACAGTCAATGTAGTAAGAAGGAATAGAGGTACAGAGAGATACATAAAATGCATGTATACTAATGCCAGAAGTCTCACCAACAAAATGGAGGAATTAGAATTAATTTTGTTGGAAAATAATTATGACATGGTAGGGATATCTGAGACGTGGCTGGACGAGAGCCATGACTGGGCAGTTAATTTACAGGGCTATAGTCTGTTCAGAAATGACCGTACAAACAAACGAGGGGGGGGGGTGTTTATATGTAAAATTATCCCTAAAACCAGTCTTGCGGGAGGATATATATGAATCTAATGAAAATGTAGAGTCCCTGTGGGTGGAGAGAAGGGGAGGGGGAAAAAATAATACTGGTAGGGGTTTGTTAAAAGTCTTCAAAAATAATGGAAGTAGCGGAGAATATCCTCGTAAAGCAAATAGATGAAGCAGCAACTCAAGGAGAAGTCATTATTATGGGAGACTTCAACTACCCTGAAATACATTGGGGGACAGAAACATGTAGCTCAATCAAAGGTAATAGGTTTTTGACAACTATGAGAGACAATTAACTTTCACAACTGGTTCAGGACCCAACAGGAAAGGGGGCACTGCTAGACCTAATATTAACCAACAGGCCAGACCGCATAACAAATATACGAGTTGGGGGTCACTTGGGTAATAGTGATCACAAAGTAATACGTTTTCATGTAACCTTTAATAAGATGTGTAGTAGAGGGGTTACAAGGACACTAAACTTCAGGAAGGCTAATTTCCAACGGTTGAGAGATGATCTTAGTGCAATAAACTGGGACGATATCCTGAGACATAAAGCTGCACAAAGCAAATGGGAGACATTTATTAACATTCTGAATAGGACCTGTGCACAATATATACCCTTTGGGAATAAACATGCTAGAAATAGGAGGAAACCACTATGGCTAAATAGAGCTGTAAGGGGCGCAATAAGTGACAAAAAGAAAGCATTTAGAGAACTAAAGCAAGTAGGTAGTGATGAGGCATTAAATAAATATAGAAAATTAAATAAATTATGTAAAAAACAAATCAAGGCAGCAAAGATTGAGGCAAAGAGAATCATTGCCAGAGAAAGTAAAAATAACCCCAAAATATTCTTTAACTACATAAACAGTAAAAAACTAAAAAATGATAGTGTTGGCCCCCTTAAAAATAGTCTGGGTGAAATGGTGGATGAGGATGAGGAAAAAGCCAATATGCTAAATGATTTTTTGTCAACTGTATTTACACAAGAAAATCTCATGACAGAAAACATGATCAGTGATAACAAAAAATCTCCATTAAAAGTCACTTGCTTAGCCCAGCAGGAAGTACGGCAGCGTCTAAAAATCACTAAAGTTGACAAATCCCCGGGCCCGGATGGGATACACCCGCGAGTACTGCAGGAATTAAGTAATGTCATAGATAGACCATTATTTTTAATCTTTAAAGATTCCATAATAGCAGGGTCTGCACCACAGTACTGGCGTATAGCAAATGTGGTGCCAATATTCAAAAAGGGGACAAAAACTGAACTTGGAAATTATAGGCCGGTAAGCTTAACCTCTACTGTGGGTAAAATCCTGGAGGGTTTCGTAAGAGATGCTATAATAGAGTATCTGAAGAAGAATAACCTCATGATCCAATATCAACATGGGTTTACGAGGGACCGTTCCTGTCAAACTAATCTGAAAAGTTTTTATGAGGAGGCAAGATCTGGACTGGACCAAGGAAATGCAGTGGATGTTGTGTATATGGACTTTTCAAAAGCTTTTGATACGGTTCCACACAAAAGGTTGATACATAAAATGAGAACAATGGGGATAGGGGAAAATATATGTATGTGGGTTAAGAATTGGCTCAGTGATAGGAAACAAAGGGTGGTTATTAATGGAAAACACTCAGACTGGGACTCAGTTAACAGTGGGGTACCACAGGGTTCAATATTGGGCCCTCTTCTTTTTAACATATTTATTAATGACCTTGTAGGGGGCATACAGAGTAATATTTCAATATTTGCAGATGACACTAAACTCTGTAGGGTAATCAATACAGAGGAGGACAATTTTATATTACAGGAGGATCTATGTAAACTAGAAGCTTGGGCTGATAAATGGCAAATGAGCTTTAATGGGGATAAATGTAAGGTAATGCACTTGGGCAGAGGAAATAAAATGTATAATTATATGCTTAATTGTAAAACACTGGGCAAAACTGTAACTGAAAAAGACCTGGGTGTATTGGTGGACGACAAGCTCACGTTTAGTGGCCAGTGTCAGGCAGCTGCTGCAAAGGCAAATAAAATAATGGGATGCATTAAAAGAGGCATAGATGCTCATGAGGAGAACATAATTTTGCCTCTATACAAGTCATTAGTGCGACCACACTTAGAATACTGTGTACAGTTCTGGTCTCCGGTGTATAAGAAAGACATAGCTGAACTAGAGCGGCTGCAGAGAAGAGCGACCATGGTTATTAGAGGACTGGGGGGTCTGCAATATCAAGACAGGTTATTACAATTGGGGTAATTTACTGTGGAAAAAAGAAGGCTTAGGGGTGATCTTATTACTATGTACAAGTATATGAGGGGACAGTACAAAGACCTTTCTACTGATCTCTTTACTCTGAGGCCTGAGACGGGCACAAGGGGGCATCTTCTACGTCTGGAGGAAAGAAGGTTTAATCACAATCACAGACAGGGATTCTTTACTGTAAGGGCAGTGAGACTATGGAACTCTCTGCCGCATGATGTTGTAATGAGTGATTCACTGTTAAAATTTAAGAAGGGCATGGATGCCTTTCTTGAAAAGTATAATATTACAGGTTATAAATAGTAGATTCCTTGATAGGGCGTTGATCCAGGGAACTAGTCTGATTGTCATATGGAGTCGGGAAGGAATTTTTTTCCCCAATGTGGAGCTTAGTGTTTTCCACATGGTTTTTTTTTGCCTTCCTCTGGATCAACATGTTAGGCTATGGGTTGAACTAGATGGACTTAGTCTTCCTTCAACCTTAAAAACTATGTTACTATGTTACTATCACTTGTCCCAGTAAATTCACCCCAAGGTTAGAAATTAAAAAAAAATCTAAAAACTGTAGCTCAGATGCTAAAGTACAAGTAATGTTTATGTACAAGTCAATAAATAATAACTAGTGATGAGCGAGCACTAAAATGCTCGGGTCCTCGAAGCTCGGGTCGAGCACATTGGAATACTCGGGTGCTCGACCCGAGCAATGAGCGCAATGTAAGTCTATGGGAAACTCTAGCATTTTTCTGGGGGTCCTCCCCCCCGGCAGTCTGCAGAAGGTCAAAAATTGCCCAAATCGATGGGAACAGTGCTCAATTAAACTTCAGGCAGGCAGAATATATAGGCAGACAGGTTGACAGGGTATATAGGAGGGTGCATGAAAAACATAGCAGGGCACTTGGAACACACTAGTGCCCTCCGATTTTCATGCACCCATCTCTTTAAAAAAGCCGGCCTGCAATTCACCAGTGGCATACATTGGTACCTGACAATTTAGAACAGAAAGAATAGAGCATCACACATAGATTAGATAGATAGAAACATGTCAGTCACATATATAATAAGTACAATGACAGTGTTGGTTACTGTACTTGTCATTTAGTGTTAAAATAAAGAATTTATTAAAAAAAAAATTGGCGTGGGGTTCCTCGTAATTTTAGTCTCTAGTGGAGGTAAAGCAGATGGCTGGGGCAGATGTTTGAAGCCTGGGAAGGGGGTAATACCCACGGAGCTTCTTAGGCTACTAATATCAGCCCCCAGCTGAATACCTAGCCTTTACTAGCTATTAAAATGGGGTACCCAAAAAAAAATGATGTGGGGTCCCCCCTATTTTAATAGCTAGCATAGGCTAGGCAGACAGCTGAGGGCTGATATTAATAGCCCAGGAAGGGTGCCATGAATATTGGCCCCTAAATAGCGGCAAACATGCAGGACGGGGACCCGAGCTGTGGCGAGCATGCTCGCTCATCACTAATAATAACGCAATGTAATTTTGTTATTATGCGTTGTTCATCTCATGTTGTATTCAGCTAATTTCATCTGCTTCTAATTACCAGATTTTCTTATTATATCCTGATTAGTGATGAGCCAATGTGCTCACCACTGCTCGGTACTCGCCCGAGCATCATGGTGCTCGACAAGCTCTGCGAGTATTTCCGGGTTGCTCGGATGGGAACTCGTGTCCCCTCTCTGCATGTTTGGTGCTCTTTAGAGTGCCAATGAACATGCAGGGATTGCTTTCCACGCACTGTAATGACATAGCCATGTTGTTTGTGGGCATTACAGTGATTGGCTGGCCACACAGCGTCATCAAGTCTATATAAGACCTGCCGCCGCTATGCTCGTCACAGTCTACCCCGGAAACAGGCAGAGTAGGAAGAGATGCTGCTGAATCAGGGAGAGATTTGCTTATTTATAGTTAGTATAGGTATTCCACAACAAATAAATAAATATATATATATATATCCATCTGAAATAACAGTCCTTCTGAGGACTAATCCAGCTGCATATACTCAAATGGTGATAGCAGGAGTTAGGCAGGTAGGCAGTGTATATGGCAATGCATATACTGCAAGAGGGTCCATTGAACATTCTGTCTGCTGCTGCTGTTGTTACAGATATTTGTAGACACAGCCCCATATATCAGGGGCCAGGGAAATTTTTTTTTTTATCTTAATCCTGTTTATTTGCTTAAAAAGCAATCCAGAGTACACCATTTTTCTGCTCCATTTGCTTGTTAGCACTGCAGAATACAGCCTGATCTGTTCCATATTTCAGCGATAAAAATCCAGAAATTTGAACAGAATGTGGAAAATATTGGCCTCCTTTTCCATTCTGTTGCAGTGTGTCGGTCAAGCTGTTCACACTAGATGTCTGTGAAGAATAGTATTAGTAAATTACAGGCCTGTTATTTAAAACCGTGGTTCTCTATCTGACATATCACATATAAAAGTGTTCCAAAATCAGCCATTTCTGCCTTCCATTTCATTGCAGTGTGTCGGTCAAGCTATTCACACTAGGTCTCTGTGAAGAATAGTATTAGTAAATTACAGGCCTGTTATTTAAAAACGTGGTTCTCTGTCAAATGTATCACATATAACTGTGGTTCAAATCCAGTCATTTGTAATGAACGTGGAAAATATTGTCCTCCATTTTTAGCTTGTACCAGTGTGTCAGTGTACATCATTTTACAGCTCCATTTGCTTGCTTGCAGAATACAGCCAGATTTTTTTAGTTTTATTCATATTACTGTATTGTGGAAGCAGAGGAACTTTTTCCAATGATCAGACGCACGTGATCCATATGACTGCCGTAATAATACAGAAATTTTGTGGAGCGTGGCAAATATTCCACTCCATTTAAAGTCAGCCACCTGTGTTTTGTTGAACTAATTGACACATGGTCGCTGACAAATACCATACTATTAGGCAACTGCCTGAAATCGTGGCTATCAGACGTTATCCCATATCACTGCCCTAATAATCCAGCAATTATTGTGAGCGTTTCAAATATTACACTCCATTTAAAATATTACAGTTGTGAGTTCAAACCTATTCACAGTTGGCCGCTGACAAATAGCATATCTGTGAACAATGTTGTCAGAGTATGATGCCACTTTTGTGGACTGACAAAAACAAAACATGCAAAAAACAAGCTAAAATGAAAACAAATGTTAAGAAGCATTCTTTCCAGGGTAATGACTTGTATATAAGGCCAAAGAAATAAAAAAAAGTTATGGACTGTGGAAGACATTTATGCGACAAGAAGGAACACTCATCTGTAGCTGGTGATGATACCACCTAACAGCATCTGTCCCTATTGTAAATTCGTCTAACAGCGTAATCGATATGGAATATATTAGATCTGCATTTTGTTTGGGCACCAGCAGCTCGCAGTATAAGGCAATAATACCTTGCTGGATCAATGTAATATGCTATCCATACTGCGATACCTCACCCTTAAAAGAATTTCAGATAAGACAGTTAATATTCTAGAATATAGAATCTATTTGAATTTTCCTTCCCATTATTAAGGAGTGTGTCTCCTATACAGTTATTGCATATGCAGCAATTTCAAGGGCTGCCAAAAATTAGGTCGAACTACAATATACATTTGAAGAGACGTAAAAAAAAAAATAAAAGCACAGTAGGATCTTTCTTTTGTATAAAAACTAGACTCACCAATGTAACCTTAATGTAATCACATTGTTCAGCTTCTGCACCTCCTTCTCCTCCAGTTCACCCTCCATCTCTGAAATGACCACAGATGTCACAAGCTAGAAGTACTGCAGCACTGCCTTGGCCAAGTGGCAACATGATGTGCTACAGGTCATATGCTTAATGATTAAGTGAAAAACTACCCACTGCTGCAGAGTTGTTGACACAGCAGCCTGATCTGTGGTTCTCACCACTGAACATATAGCCAGGCATGGTCATATGTGACAATGAGTGGAACCTGGTGGAGGAGAAATGACAGCTGGAGTAGCTACGGTTTCCCTCTATGCCAGTCCTTTCACCAAGCTAAAGAATACAGCTGTCGTGAAATACAACTCATACCAAGAAGCAGTGTCAGACTGAAAAACATAGGGCCCACAAGAGGATTTGATTCAGAGTGCTCACCTTTTTCCCCCGCTCAAAAGCCCTATTGCAGCTGCAAAGTTTGCGCTATCATGAACTCTCCTGATGGAGAAGGCAGGGCCCACCCGAGGATTCTCAGGTGTGTCCGTGCAACTGTGCTGAGAAGCAGCCATGGCTAAGAAAAGAGTGTGGGAAGGATTCAGGACTGTGGACTGACTCTGTACCGTCCCTGGCCATGTTCACCTGTCCACGTGTGTAGTATGAACATGAAAAATGGCTATTTTATATTTCAAATCCATATTGAAATAAAATAGGAACTAGACATGTCAGCATTTGTAGGTATCTTACCTCAGTAGACTAGGGGTCATTAGTAGTGTTGAGCGATACCTTCCGATATCGGGAAATATCGGATCGGATTGGATCGGACCTATACCCAAAAAGTCTCGGATATCGCCGATTCCGATACCGAAAACCAATGCAAGTCAATGGGACACAAATATCGGAATGCCATCCCAGCGTGAGAGAATTCTCCTGATTGTTTAAAAGCCGGCGGGCGGTAAAAAGCCGGCGGGCGGTAAAAAGTCGCCGGCTTTTAAACAATCACACAGCCCCATACTGCTTCCCCGTAGCCCCCCATCCCGATCCTCCGCTCCCCCCATCTCGATCATAAGTTAGCACTGGGCGGGGAGCGCAGCAAAAGGGAGCGGGGAGCAAAGGACCAGGGCGGGGAAACCGGCAGTGAAAAGACTTCACTGCCGGCTTTCCCGTTCTGTGCTGCGCTCTCCCGCCGGTTATTTCAAATGAACAGCTGAGGTATCAGGTGATGCTGATCAGCTGTTCATTTGAAGTAGCCGCGGTGCCCTCAGAGGGTTCATGTGAGTTCATGCTTGACTGCATGAACTCACATGAACTTTCCCACGGCCGCACAGGTCAGCCTCACCTCCCAGACCATCAGACCGGTCACGATTAGTGTCTGCGCGGTGTCTGCGTGTGTCTGTGGGTGTTTGCGGGTGTCTGTGGGTGTGTGCGCGGTGTCTGCGGGTGTTTGAGCGATGTCTGCGGGTGTCTGTGTGCAGGCAGACATAGGCCGAAGTAACACTACTACTCCCATCGGCCTATGTCTGTCCCCCGTCCACTCGTGCCAGCAGGATCAGCTCGATGCGAGCAGTAGTTCCCATCAGCCTGATCCTGCTATTTAAACTGCCCCATATGTTATTTTTGCCCCTATACATCTTTTATTCTTTTAGGCCCCCATATATTTTTTTTTTGTTTTTGGTCCCCAATAAATTTTAAATACATTTCATTGGTGGCCAGTGGTTACCTAAAATAAATTAGTTTATACATTGCCTGTCCCCGCCGACGGCCACCAAAAATAAAGTAAAAAATAAAAAAATACACCTATACTCACCTATACACCTAATTCCCCGAAGCCATCGATCTCCTGTAATAAAATATAAAATAATAAACCACAACCTTATCCTTACGAGTGTCCCACGAAGATCTCCAGTTTAGAGCAGCCACATAGAATGTGACCGCTCTAAACCGCTGCCGCCGCTATAATGACAGGGCCGTAAAGCAGCCCCGTCATTGCATAAGCGGGTTCGCCGGAATTCAGGCAGTGCTGCTCCGGTTAGCTCCTTTACAGCCCTGCTGTACCGTGAGAAATTCCCACGGTACACCAGGGCCGTAAAGGAGGTCTCCGGAGCTGCGCTGACTGAATGCACTCGGGTGACCTCAGTCAGGGGCTCACGCTGCCGGGAGCGGACGTGTTCCCCACAGTGTGAGCTTACAGCAGCCATGCACAGCTGTCACCATCTCCAGATGTGACAGCTGTGCATGGGAGATCAGCGCAGGAACGTGGACAGGTAACTATTTTTTTTAAGTAAACTAAGAATTAAATAAAATGGTGTGTTTTATTTAAAATAAATTATTTTTTTCTGGGTGTAGTGTGTGTTTTTTCTTTATAACACTTTGTAGGTTAGTAATGGGGGTGTCTTATAGACGCCCATCATTACTAACCTGGGCTTCATGGCAGCTGGCGCTGACATGAACCCCACCACTATTACCCCCTGCCACCGCACCAGGGCAGCGTGGAAGAGAGAGGCTAAGTGCCAGAATTGGCGCATCCTACTCCGATGGGAGTAGTAGTGTCACATCGGCCTATGTCTGCCTGCACGCAGACACCCGCAGACATCGCACAAACACCCGCAGACACCACGCACACACCCGCAGACACCCGCAGACACCCAAAGACACCCACAGACATCGCACAAACACCTGCAGACACCGTGCAGACACCCGCAAACACCAACAGACAAACGCAGACACCGCGCACACACTAATCATGACTGGTCTGATGGTCTGGGAGGTGAGGCTGACCTGTGCGGCCGTGGGAAAGTTCATGTGAGTTCATGCAGTCAAGCATGAACTCACATGAACCCTCTGAGGGCACCATGGCTACTTCAAATGAACAGTAGCTCCCCGCTCCCTGGTGCTGCGCTCCCCGCCCGGTCCTAACTTACGATCGGGATGGGGGGAGCGGAGGATCGGGATGGGGGGCTGCGGGGAAGCAGTATGGGGCTGTGTGATTGTTTAAAAGCCGGCGGCTTTTTACCGCCCGCCGGCTTTTTACCGCCCGCCGGCTTTTAAACAATCAGGAGAATTCTCTCACGCTGGAATGGCATTCCGATATTTGTGTCCCATTGACTTGCATTGGTTTCCGGTATCAGAATTGGCGATATCCGATACTTTTTGGGTATCGGTCCGATCCAATCCGATCCGATATTTCCCGATATCGGAAGGCATCGCTCAACACTAGTCATTAGTCCAGACATACTAAAACATAGCATTAGTTTAAGTTTGCTAACAGTCTAAGGTTTAATCTTTATTACTGAAGGGAATTAGCCTTTTGTATACACTGTGTTTGCTAGAACCAGAGACAGACGATTGCACAAAATTATAAATTAGACTACAGGCATATGGCTTAAGATGGAGACGCTTACTGTAGTACCAAAAATATAAGTGGCTATCTAAAACCCATTATGATGTATCCAACCTTTAATTAAATATTCTTATTATATATTCTTTGTTAAGGTATACTTTATCTGTGAATGTATCTCACTGATACGTAGCTTCTTAACACAATATACTGTCTGGGAAGAAAACCTTGTTCTGATTTATAACCCGGTATAGGATTTACTCTTATCATATGTAAACATTATGACAGAAGAATGGTCCGTGAATAGGTCTTGTCCGGTATTGCTTATCTGTGATAGCTGGCTACTGTCACAGGATTGGAATGTTGGACAATAACCTATGAATTTTCATCATGCTTATGTAATATTAGGTTGGGTAAGCTTTTTTTTTTTTTAAATATAAAGGCTGTTGAAGAATTCAGTTATGGCAGAAGCATTGTGGACCTGTGAAGAATACGCTCTTTACAGTGTAGGACCTAGTACGCATTCTCTGCCCATCGCTGAACGCTTCTCCAGCTGAAGCTTCCGGACAGATGATGTACATGCTACTAGGGAAATCTTTTTCTTCTTCTATCTAATAGTAAGAATGTAACCTTTATAAGTATTTAACCTTAGTAACCTTTAATCTACAAAAGTGTATGCAATATCATAATATCATACTATTCCTTTGATTCTGTATTTTATCTTTCAAATTAACTATTATAAATAAAATTGTGTTATATTATGTGACATACCTGGTGGCGGGCTTGCATAGTGCACCATCTCTCACTATGCAAGATCGCAAACTTGATCTTCAGTCCAGTCAGCTAGCCTGGCTTCTACTATTCATGCTGTCTGTTTGTCTCTGTTATGACTGCTTAGGGCGGTGGCCCGGTTACTTCCTGATTCTTGTAGCTGCTGTGGGCACACCCCTAATGCGTTCTCAGCCTATTGCTGTCTGTCACTGGATATTTAAACCAGCTTCACTTGGAAGCTGATGCCTGAGCAACTTTAACATTCAGTGTGCTCCTTGACTCTGAATGTGCCAGGTCCAGTTCTGTTTTTCCCTGCCTGTCTGCCTTCCTGGAGGCTGTATTTCCAGGCCTGTCTGAACATGCTCCTAGCCTGTTCGTTTCTGCCTCTGGGGGCCGTATACCCAGCCTCGTTCCTGTATTTCGCTGCAGTAACAGTTCCTGTCTGAACTGTCTCCTAACCTTTTACTTGTTTTGTCTCTATGTCCGTTTCCTCCCTTTTGCAGCAGTGTCTGAACCAGCTCCTGGCTCGTTCCTGTATTTCGCTGCAGTAACAGTACCTGTCTGAACTGTCTCCTAACCTGTTACCTGTTTTGTCCTTATGTCCGTTTCCTCCCTTTTGCTGCAGTGTCTGAACCAGCACTTGGCTATACCTGGGCTCGTTCCTGTATTTTGTTGCAGTACAGTTCCTGTCTGAACTGTCTCCTAACCTGTTACCTGTTTTGTCCCTATGTCCTTTTCTCCCTTTAGCTGCAGTGTCTGAACAAGCACTTGGCTACACCTAGGCTTGTTCCTGTATTTCGTTGCAGTACAGTTACTGTCTGAACTGTCTCCTAACCTGTTACCTGTTTTGTCTCTTTGTCCATTTCCTCTCTTTTTCTGCAGAGTCTGAACCTGCACCTAACTCCTACTCGCTGTCGCTGTACTTCTGTTTGTGAGTTTGGAGTCCACTCGCTACTCCTTTGCAAGTACCTTGTGTGTATCTGGTTCTGCCTTTCCCTTCCTGTCTGTTCCGTGTGAACAGAGCCCTGTCCCCTCTGCTCTGTCTTTGCTCACCGCTTTCGCGGTTAATCTCTGCTCTGCTTTACTTACCGCTCTGGCTGTTTCTGCCCGCTCTGTTCTGCTTTGTTCACTGCACTTGCGGTCTCACTCTGCTCTGCCTTGTCCACCGCACCTGCGGTTTCGCTCTGCTCAGCCCTGTCCACCACACTTGCGGTTTCGCTCTGCTCAGCCCTGTCCACCGCACTTGCAGTTTCGCTCTGCTGAGTCTTGTCGACCGCACTTGCGGTTTCACTCTGCTCAGCCCTGTCCACAGCACCTGCGGTTTCGCTCTGCTCAGCCCTGTCCACCGCACTTGCGGTTTTGCTCTGCTCAGCCCTGTCCACCGCACTTGCGGTTTCGCTCTGCTCAGCCCTGTCCACCGCCCTTGCAGTTTCGCTTTACTCTGCTTGATTACCGCATCTGCGGCTCTGAACCCGTCTCCTAGTCTATACTGGACCCTACCCAGCCTGTGCTCTAACCTGCCTGTTCCTGTATTCCCCGGTGTGGGTCAACAGCCGTGTCTGGGGTCTGACCTGGAGTCGCACCTGGTCCCTCTGCTCGGTTCCTCCCTGGTGCACTGGCATCGTTAGCCGTCGTGCGACCTTGGTCGGATTGGGTAGATACTTAGTTACACCCCTCCAGGCACTCTCCGGTTCATGGTCCATTGGGATCACTAAACACGCACACGCCAGTCAGTCCGGGTGTGTGAATAACAGTTTGCTCAGGCCGTGGTTCCCGTTGAGCCCCACGGCCCTTCGCTCTCAGAGACATTTTGAATCCGTGTCCAGCTAATACGTGCATTAAAAAATAAATAAATTAAAAAAAAAATGTCTTTTTTTTTCTCTACCTATGGCCCAGGCGATGTACGCACCAGTTCAAATGGAGCTTTCTGCACTCATTCCTGCGGATCTGCCACGGTACTATGGGGATCCTAAACAAAGCTGTGCGTTTGTGGAGCAATGCATGCTGCATTTCAAGTTCTACCCTCTCTATTTTCCTACCGATTGGTCTAAAGTGGCATTTGTGTTATCCTACCTGGCGGGTGATGCCTTGAAATGGGTCTCCCCCCTATGGGAAGCATGGGATCCTATCGTCCTTGACCTGCAGGCCTTCCTGGTGGCCTTTCTAATGGACTTCGATGACCCTAATCCTAGGGACTCTGCTGAAGCTGCCCTTCCCAGTGTCCCGGAGCAGCCCCGTTGGGTAATGTGTGTGGGTAACTCACCATTTCACCAGCCCGAAGAGACTGATGCCCTCCCAGAATCCACACAGGATGACTACGCTCCGCAGAATACTTCTCTTCCCAATCTCAAGAGGCAGTCCAGACGTGCAAGGCGTAGAGGCAAACCATCACGCTAGGTTCTGTCCTCCCAAAGACCTCTTGTTCCCCAGCCTGCAGAAGCAGCTACCCGCACTGAATCCATGAAGGTTGACCATGTTCGGCAGGCAAAGCAGAGGCCGGAACTCAGTCACGAAATCGGATTGCAGTCCCGCTGCGGTTGTTTGGGTCCCCCTGACGGTCTTTGTCCAGTGAAGGTTGGAGAATCCCAAGACATTAGGCCTGTAGGAGAGGCTGCCCTGGGCATTGGTGTTTCCTCTCCACAGATGACCATGACTGTCTCCGTGGCAAGTGAAAGCCTCGGAATAACCGGAAGTTTCGGGCTTAAAGCCTTGAAGAGTCAGTGTCTGATTCTTGTCCGAAAACTCCAGAAGCCGGTTTGGGCATTGTCTGCAGAAGGACGAGCCCTACTCAGAAACAGTCAAAAGATGTCTGTACAAATTAAGCTCCAGATTGGAGCATTACACTTGAAGAAGCTTTCCTTTCAGGTGCTGACTGGTTTACCCACAAGTCATCCAGAGCCGAGAAATCTAGTGCCCGCTCAGGTCTGGAGACCTTGCATGGTGTATCGTCGGGGACTGTTAAGGTACAAGGGGTGTCCAGTCCCCATATCTTCAGGACAGTCAGCAATGTCTTCTTCTTCTTCACCAGATCTGCTAGTCGCTGACTCGCTGTGTGCTGAAGTCTCCAAAGGAAGAGAAGCGGAGGCAATGTCCCCACACAGTCTCGACGATTGTACCAATGATCTGGCTTCAGGTACTGTCCCGTCTCACAGACATGTCATCTCTGAAACCAGATTGAGGATGGTCCCAAAGCATGGACCCTCCATCTTTAATAAATCTGGCCTTGCATCCATCGAGGCGGTGGATACCCCCAAGTCTCTGCACCCCTCCAACCAGGCGGAGGACCTCCAGTTGCCTCCTGAATCCTCCGGGGTGCTACCTGATAACAAATGGAGAGAGACTTTCCAACACCCTGTACCTGATACCTCGCTCACTTCGTCCAGTGAGCTTGACCAAGTGTACCCCGAAGCAGTGGTTACCCCCGAGTCTCTGCACCCCTTCAACCAGGCGGAGGACCTCCAGGTGTCTCCTGAACCCTCTGGGGTGCTACCTGATAACAAATGGACAGAGACTTTCTTACACCCTGTACCTGGTACTTCACCCACTTCATCCGTTGCTGAGGATGGCTTGATGGGAGGAAGCATCATAGTTACCAACATGATGAGACCAGTTTCGTTTCCTCTAGTGGACAGAAGAGGCAATCCTCTTGAGGAGAAGGACTGGCCTCCCAATTCTCTGTGGAACACTCTTGCAGGCTTGAAAAAGAGGGGGCGTAAGGGGGGGGTACTGTGACATACCTGGTGGCGGGCAAGATCGCAAACTTGATCTTCAGTCCAGTCAGCTAGCCTGGCCTCTACTATTCATGCTGTCTGTTTGTCTCTGTTATGACTGCTTAGGGCGGTGGCCCGGTTACTTCCTGATTCTTGTAGCTGCTGTGGGCACACCCCTAATGCGTTCTCAGCCTATTGCTGTCTGTCACTGGATATTTAAACCAGCTTCACTTGGAAGCTGATGCCTGAGCAACTTTAACATTCAGTGTGCTCCTTGACTCTGAATGTGCCAGGTCCTGTTCTGTTTTTCCCTGCCTGTCCGCCTTCCTGGAGGCTGTATTTCCAGGCCTGTCTGAACATGCTCCTAGCCTGTTCGTTTCTGCCTCTGGGGGTCGTATACCCAGCCTCGTTCCTGTATTTCGCTGCAGTAACAGTTCCTGTCTGAACTGTCTCCTAACCTGTTACTTGTTTTGTCTCTATGTCCGTTTCCTCCCTTTTGCTGCAGTGTCTGAACCAGCTCTTGGCTCGTTCCTGTATTTCGTTGCAGTAACTGTTCCTGTCTGAACAGTCTCCTAACCTGTTACCTATTTTGTCCCTATGTCCGTTTTCTCCCTTTTGCTGCAGTGTCTGGACCAGCACTTGGCTATACCTAGGCTCGTTCCTGTTTTTCGTTGCAGTACAGTTCCTGTCTGAACTGTCTCCTAACCTGTTACCTGTTTTGTCCCTATGTCCGTTTCCTCCCTTTTGCTGCAGTGTCTGTACCAGCACTTGACTATACCTAGGCTCGTTCCTGTATTTCGTTGCAGTACAGTTCTTGTCTGAACTGTCTCCTAACCTGTTACCTGTTTTGTCTCTTTGTCCGTTTCCTCTCTTTTTCTGCAGAGTCTGAACCTGCACCTAACTCCTACTCATTGTCGCTGTACTTCTGTTTGTGAGTTTGGAGTCCACTCGCAACTTCTTTGCAAGTACCTTGTGTGTATCTGGTTCTGCCTTTCCCTTCCTGTCTGGTCCATGTGAACAGAGCCCAGTCCCCTCTGCTCTGTCTTTGCTCACCACTTTGGCGGTTTATCTCTGCTCTGCCTTACTTACCGCTCTGGCGGTTTCTGCCCGCTCTGTTCTTCTTTGTTCACCGCACTTGCGGTCTCGCTCTGCTCTGCCTTGTCCACCGCGCCTGCGGTTTCGCTCTGCTCAGCCTTGTCCAACGCATCTGCGGTTTCGCTCTGCTCAGCCTTGTCCACCGCACCTGCGGTTTCGCTCTGCTCAGCCCTGTCCACCGCACTTGCGGTTTCGCTCTGCTCAGCCCTGTCCACCGCACCTGCGGTTTCGTTCTGCCAATCCCTGTCCACCGCACCTGCGGTTTTGCTCTGCTCAGCCCTGTCCACCGCACTTGCGGTTTTGCTCTGCTCAGCCCTGTCCACCGCACTTGCGGTTTTGCTCTGCTCAGCCCTGTCCACCGCACTTGCGGTTTCGCTTTACTCTGCTTGATTACCGCATCTGCGGCTCTGAACCCGTCTCCTAGTCTGTATTGGACCCTACCCAGCCTGTACTCTAACCTGCCTGTTCCTGTATTCCCTGGTGTGGGTCAACAGCCGTGTCCGGGGTCTGACCTGGAGTCGCACCTGGTCCCTCTGCTCAGTTCCTCCCTGGTGCACTGGCATCGTTAGCCGACGTGCGACCTTGGTCGGCTCGGGTAGATACCTAGTTGCGCCCTCCAGGCACTCTCCGGTTCATGGTCCATTGGGATCACTAAACACGCACACGCCAGTCAGTCCGGGCGTGTGCATAACATATTACAAGTGGTTGCCTTCTTTAAAGCAGTATCCGAACCTTATTGCTAAAAACTTGGCAATTCAACGTGTTTGTGGTTAGGCGTTCCTTCCCAGTAAGTGCACTGGGGAGGGCGCGGGTAATATTCTGGGATCCGCGCTTGTGTAAGGCGGAGATGATACCAGGAGAAATAGTGGTGGCTGGGGACCAAGTATGGATACCTGGCTGCCGCCATGAGGTTGTGGAAAGATTCTGCCTCCACAAGCCTAAAAGACAAAATTTCAAGTGCAAGCAAGCAGTCCAGAAATTTGGCAGTTTAGTAATGTGGCCTGTCGGCTGCATACTTGCGCTTGCATTCCAAGTAACACAAACCTAAGAAGATGGATGATCCGACCATCATGAATAATTTAGTAGTTGTATAGGGGACAATATTAACCCAGTGACATGCGTAAGTGAGATGTTCCATCCCTGGCCACATTCACTTGTCCACGTGTTTTTTGGTTAGGCGGTCCTTCTCAGTAAGTGCACTGGGGAGGGCGCGGGTAATGTCCTGGTACTCGAGCTTGTGGAAGGCGGAGACGATACCGAGAGAAATAGTGGCTGCTGGGGACCGAGTACGGACACTCGGCTGCCGCCACCATGAGGTTTTGGAAAGCTTCTGCCGCCATGAGCCTAAAAGGCAACATTTCAATTGCAAGCAGTCCTGAAATGTGGCAGTTTAGTATTGCGGCCTGTGGGTGGGTGGCTGACTGCATACTTGTGCATGCATTCCAAGTAATGGAAAACTAAGGAGATGGTGGCCTCTATCATCATCACGATCTCACCTCGGCACTATGAAGTCTCCTAACGGGGAAGGCGGGGCCCACCGGAGGATTCTCCAGTTCTCTGGTGGGCCCGTCCAACCCTGCCAAGAAGCAGACCTGGCTAAGAAAGGTGTGTGGGAAGGTTCCTGAACACTATGGCTGCTTTTTTACTGAGGGGGAAACCCAAGCAAACATGAGGAGAACATACAAAATCCTTTGAAGATGTTGTCTTTGGTGGGATTTGAACCCTGGACCCCAGTGCTGAAAATCTTCAGTGCTAACCACTGAGTCACTGTGCTGCCCTCTCTGTTCTCCCACTGATATCTGACACGCTGGAGAAACTTACACCTACTGCCACCCAGTATCTTCAGCCCCTTTTTGAGAAACTGATGTATTTGGGCAGCCACTCTGTCTACCAAATAAAATTCCTGAGAAGGAAATTGTTGATGGCTTCACTACTGGTACTGGAGGCACTGCAAATACCATGGCGCCATGCCAAAGTTCACTGGAAATATTTCAGGCTGGTTTGAATCAAGCTGATTCCCATAGAAAAGTTCTAGCAGCAACCTAAGTAGATGGTGGCCTCTATCATCATCACGACCTCACCTCGGCACTATGATCTCTCCTGAAGGAGAAGCCAGGGCTCACCAGTGGAGTCTCCGGTTCTCTGGTTGGCCCGTCCAACCCTGCTGAGAAGCATCCCTGGCCAAGAAAAATGTTTGGGAATGTTCCCGGACACTCTATGGCTGTTGTTTTACTGTGGACTGGCTCCGTACCATCCCTGGCCACATTCACCTGTCCACGTGTTTGAGGTTAGGCGTTCCTTCCCAGTAAGTGTACTGGGAAGGGCACGGGTAATGTTCTGGGACCCGCGTTTGTGGAAGGCGGAGACGATACAGGGAGAAATAGTGGCGGCTGGGAAACGAGAATGGAGACCCGGCCGCCGCCGTCATGAGGTTGTGGGAAGCTTCTGCCTCCACAAGCCTAAGAGGCAACATTTCAAGTGCAAGCAGTCCAGAAATGTGGCAGTTTTGTATTGCGGTCTGTGGGTGGCTGGCTGCATACTTGTGCTTGCATTCTAAGGACTGTGGTAGGGACAACTGAACGCTGCAAAGGGACAAGCAAGGACATGGACGGTGAAGGTTGCAAGTCTGCAATGACAGGTGCAGGGTGGGAGGCATCTTCACATGCACCATGGACAGGGGATTGGCGTGCATACACAACAGTGGAAGAGTCAGTGGTGTCATCCGCAGACACTGTTCCTGGACCTTAGTGTTCGGTTCAGCTAGTTGGGTGCTTTGCTGTTATGTGCCTGAGCATGCTGGTGGTGGTCAGGCTGGTAGTTTTGGTGCTCTTTCTGCCTGGCAGATGTTGCAAATGGCCTTTTTGGGGTTATCTAAACAGTCTTTAAAAAAGAACCAGACTCGGGAAACCTAACAGTTGTACTGCAAAGTTCTGTCGTGTTGGTGTTCCGGGGAGCAGTTGCCCGCCTTGTTTCTGTGGCCACCACACTACTTTTTCCTGCCTGTTGTGGTGTTACGCCTCCCTCTCCCTGTGTGCTGCTGTCCTCGCTCTCTATGTCCCCTTGCCAGGTTGGGTTAGTGACTTCATCGTCCACCGCTTCATTTTCCACTTCTGCACCCTCGTCCTCCTCCTGACTTTCTGTCAATTGTGTCTCCTCATTATCCACCTCTTGCAACAGTAATTGCACTTTCCCACCGTCACCTTCGGGTGACTATGGGTGCTCAAATTGCTACATGCAATCTCCTGTTACCCTGCTCGAAGCTGGCCGGTTGAGAGGCCCGAATTTATAGATGGAAAAGTGAACAGCTGTTGTGGTAACCATGGATTCTAATCTCTCCTTCAAACCACATATCGAAGCTCTTTCCACTTCCGAGTGGACCGAGCGAGAGGCCAGAATCTATAAATGGAAAGATGAACAAAACAGCTCCTCGGAGTGACCAAGTGTGGGATCACTTGTCTCAGGGTACTCGGAATGGTGGGAGGAAGGAGGATCAGGGTGAGGAGGATGCTGACTCCAAGTAAAAAAAATCTCCCGGATCCGCACATTCCTCAACCACGAATCTACGAAAACACTAATGCACGCACTCATCATCTCCCTTCTCGACGACTGCAACCTCCTGCTCTGTGACCTCTCTTCTAACACTCTCGCATTCCTCCAATCTATCTTAAATACTGTTGCCCGACTAATCCACCTGTCCCCTCACTATTCCCTGGCCTCTCCTCCCTGTCAATCCCTTCACTGGCTCCCCATTGCTCAGAGACTCCACTTCAAAACCCTAACCTTGGCATGTAAAGCTATCCACAACCTGTCTCCTCCATACATCGATGACCTAATCTCCTGGTACTTAGCTGCACGCAACCTCCGATCCTCACAAGATCTCCTTCTCTACTCCCCTCTTACCTTATCTTCCCCCAATCGCATACAAGATTTCTCCCATGCATCCCCACTTCTCTGGAACTCTCTACCCTCTCCATTTCTGACTCTCGCCTACTGTTGAAACCTTTAAAAAGCCCCTGAAGATCCACCTCTTTGACATGCGTACAACCTGCAGTAACCCTCGCTGCACCATACCATCTTTACCTACTGTATCCTCACCCATCCCTTGTAGACTGTGAGCCCTCACAGGCAGGGTCCTCTCCTGTACCAGTCGCGGTCACGTTTTTGTTCAAGATTATTGTAATTGTTTTTGCGATGTATACCCCTTTTTCACATGTAAAGCACCATGGAATAAATAGCGATAAAGTAATAATACTAATGAGGTCCAGACTCATATCTACTGAGACTAGACCATGTGGAACACAGGGTGGTGGTGGTGGCGGCAAACTGACTGGAAACTTTATCTACTATCCAACCAACAACCTTTTCACACCGCCCTGGCTTCAATAGTGGTGTTTTGCGGCCCCCTAGAATTTGGGACAGGAAGGTAGTTTAACATGACGTGGGTGTTTGCTGTATTCCCTCAGCAGGCACAGTTTCATCTTGCCCTCGGCCTCTGGGTGCACTATCACCATCACCATAACGTCCACTTGCCCGTCAGGTGCAGGGTGAGAGGCATCTTTGCCTGCACCGTGGACAGGTGATTGGTGTGCATACACTACAGCGGTACAGGCAGTGGTGTCACCCGCAGACACTGCTTCCACACCCTGGCATTCGGCCAAACTAGTCAGGTGCTTTGCTGTCATGTGCCTGAGCGTGCTGGGGATGGTCAGGCTGGTAGTTTTTGCGCCCCTGAAGATGCTGGCATGGCAGATGTTGCAAATGGCCTTTTTTGGGTTAACTGGACAAGCTTTAAAAAAGAAGCAGACCTAACAGTTGGACTTGCAACTTTCCTCGTATTGGTGTTTTGGGAACAGTTGCCCGCTTTGTGTCTGCAGCCACCCCACTCCTTCTTCCTGCCTGTTGTGGTGTTATGACTCCCTCCTCCTCTGCGCTGTTGTCCTTGCTATGCATGTCTCCTTTCCAGGTTAGGTCAGTGACTTTATCTTCCACCACCTCGTCTTCCATGTACGTACCCTGGGACACCTCCTGACTTTCTGGCAGTTGTGTATCATCATCATCTACCTCTTGTGACAGTAATTGCACTTTCCCACCATTGCCTTTGTGTGACTATGGCTGCTAAAATATTTGGACATTGCTACATGCGATCTTCTCATGCCCCGCTTGGAGCGGACTGAGCTAAAGTCCAGACTCTTTGTCTCTGTCCTGCGCTGGCTGACCTTGTGGTAGGGCCTTGTCTTGGAGATCACGCTCCCAGTATGCGGGGCCTAAGCATCTCCTGGCTCTGTTATCAGCACCTTAGCGATCCTGGGACTTGTAGTTCTCCAGGGATTCCGGTTATGCCTTACTGGGTCATAGAGATCCCGGTAAGCTCGGATCCGGTGTCCGGTAAATGTTTCGGGGTGAGCTGGTTAAGCTCCTCTGCCCCCTATGTACTAACTCTCCACTCGCCTTCGGCCTACTCGGGCCCTCACTAGGCTATACACACTAACCGCAACTTGCCACGCTTCACCAATCTTATTGCTCCGGCACACCTTAAGCTCTAACTGGGCTCCCTGAATCTAGCTAACAGGAGCCTCGTGCTCCACTGCTGAACTATTAACTGAATTCTCTAGACTAGACTGTGCTCCACTGCAGACTGACCTCTCTTAGGCTTCTCTACTGCAGGAACTCTTCAGAGGAACTGAACTGCCTAGCTCCACCTTCCCTATTTATATCCCTAACGGGCTCCCTCTGCTGGTCTGAGGTGGAAGGTGGAGATATGAGAATGTTTATTTGGGCCTCTGGTGAAGGATTCCATCAATGCACTCTTCTAGGATCTGTGATACCAAGTGCAGCTGGGCGTCACAGATGCTATTGATGATGAGGTTAGGTTGCGCCTTCCTGGACAGAGACGGAGTACTGGAAGCACGTCAACAACTGCATCCTCAACCACAACTCTGCCTCTGACCACAAGTCGTAGTGGCTCTTCAGGTCGCATGGGCTCTAAGCCTTGCAAAGCCTGGGTATTTATTCAGATCGATAAGGATGATCCAACTCGTGTTATCTGTAATATTTGTCACCAAAAGCTAAGTAGAGGCCAAAAAATCCATAGTTTGAGTACTTCATGCATGAACCGTCACATGGATATGAAGCATAAGTTGCAGTGGGAAGCTCACTGTGCTACAATGCGGCCTAGCGGGCCGTGCCAACCACCATCTGCCCCATCTTGTGCATCCACGGCCTCTTCATCCTCTGTGACTGGGGGGACAGCAGGCACACATGTTTTTGGACGCAGACCTGCCATCTCTTTACCCGCAACAGCCAGTGTGATTGGCAGGTCATCATTTCATTTGGAAGTGGAAACCCCAGCTGGTGTTGAGCGCTCTCCAACATCGAGAGCACCACCTTTGGATCAAGGCAACCTAACTTTTCCACCTGCATCTTCCTCACAGACCGGCAAGTTTGCCGGGGACACGCTACTCAACCCCGTCTAAGCACAACAGCCAGCCCTCGGTCCCTCAGATGTGGACAAGAAAAAGACCATTTCCTCCTAGCCATGACAAAGCTAAAAGGTTGAATTTCACCATCTGCAAGCTGCTGGCTGCAGAAATGCTGCCTTTCCGCCTGGTGGACACAGAGGATTTTCGAGACCTTATGTCCGTCGCAGTGCCCCAGTACCAGATGCCCAGTCGGCACTACTTCTCAAAGAATGGTGTGCCTGCGCTCCACCAGCATGTCGCATACAACATCACCGCTTCTTTGAGAAACTCTGTGTGTGACAGTGTGCATTTCACCACAGACACTTGGGCGAGTAGGCATGGACAGAGGCGTTACATGTCGCTGACTGAGCAATGGGTAACTATGGTGACAGCAGGACAAGGGGCTGCTGTCCAAGTCTTGCCGTCCCCACGAGTTGTACGTCAATCCTCTTAATCTAGAAGTTCCTCCACTGCTTCTGCCTCCTCAACCTCCTCTCGGTCCTCCACCTGCATCCAAAGCCTGTCTGGTAATGCCACCTGCTTTCTAACTATGCAGAAGGAATCCTGCACACCTCTTACTATGCTGGCAGCAGGGCTCAACGGCATCAGGCGGTGTTTACTTTGAAATGTCTGGGAAATGTGAGTCACACAGCTGAGAAGTTGTGGTCAGCTCTGGAGACCCAGTTTCATGAATGGTTGTCTCCACTGTACCTGCAACCAGTGAAGGCCGTGTGCGACAATGCTGCAAACCTGGGTGCGTCCCTTCGCCGGGGCAATGTCACACACGTGCCTTGTATGGCTCACGTGTTGAACCTGGTTGTCCAGCAATTTTTAGCCCACTATCCCGGACTAGATGGCCTTCTGCAGAGGGCACGGTCGCTGTGTGCTCACTTCTGCCGTTCGCATCCCGCAGCTCAACGACTTACATCTCTACAGAAGTCGTTGGGCCTGCCAGTTCACCGGCTGAAATGTGATGTGCCGACAGGGTGGAATTCAACTCTGCACATGTTGCAGCGACTGTGGCAGCACCGACAAGCCCTGGTGCAATAAGTTGTGACGTATAGCCTGGGCCAACGTGATCCAGAGGTGCGGCAAATCACGCAGCAGGAGTGGTCTCAGATCAGGGACCTATGAAGTTGATGTGCCCCCTGGGCCGTGGGGTACCCGGATCCGGGCCGGTAGACGCTGGGGGTTGTAGTCACTGTGGCGGCGACCCGGTCCGTGACCCAGGGCGGTCAATCCAAGGGTAATTTGTATATATGGGTTTTATAATGTCCGACTACGCCACCTGTGGAGTGCGGCCAAAGGGGCCGCCGCTGCGGAACAGTCCTCTGAAGCTCGTGGTTTTGCAGCAATGGCATTATTACTCCCCACAGGAAGAGTGTAGCTTCAGGGCAGTGTAGGTGGATGATGGTGGTTGTAGTGCAGGGAGTCAGTAATGAACACAGAGTCCGTGTAATGCAGTCCCAAGATCTTTACTCACAGTTGTTGTAGTCCAGATTACAGGTACCAGAGCAATATCCCCCGTCATGCTGTGCGTACTCAGTGAGGGGCTCAGTCCACCCCCAGATAGCTCCGGAATACTTAGCAGGACCCCCTTCTGTGTGTCCTTTCTCTGGCCTTCTCCCTGCACCTCACACCCAGTGACACTTCTATCCGGTATCCTCGGGCCTTGGCGGGCGACGGGTGTTCCGTCCCCTGGGTCCTATGTGGCTACCTTCTTAGTGAGACTGGTGTGGACTTTGGCCTGCAGTACAAGAAATTCTGCAGCCTCCGGTTTCTAGTTGAGCCTTGCTGTTTCTCTGCTAGTTGAGGGACCGGTTCCCCTTATCTGGCCTGACCCCTCTACCTCCTGGTAGCAGCGGGCGTACGGGTGGCCACCTGCATGGCCCGTACCCCTAGGGTCCCTTCGGTTCCTGGAGCCTTCCTGCTCCCACTCCTCTATTCTCTCCTTCAGTCCTGGGCCTCTCAGGCTAAGCCCGCCTCTGGAGCAGAGCTCATGCAGAGCCTCTGATTCTGTCACTTCTCCTCCTCTGACTGGCTTGCTCTTTCTAAGATGGCTTCCTATTTATACTCTCCCTGTCATGTGCTCCCCTAAGCTGCTTTCTCCACCCACACCCACTACATAGGACCCTCCCACTAGCTAGGGACATGGGACTGTGCTCTCCCTTAGGAGCAATCTCGCCCTACCCCCACTGCGTGTATGTGTTGGATGCAGGTGTTAGGAGCCATACTCCTTCCTTACCTGAGGGTGAGATACCACACCTCTAGGTGAGATTCAGTACCTCTGTGGCGACTGAACCCTCAGGGGAGCCACACACCCTTCTGCACAGTTTTGAAATGGCGACGAAGATGTTTAGCGCTGACGACGATGCCATTATCAGCATGACTATTCTTGTGATTTACATGCTGGAGCACACGTTAAACAGAATTCAGAGTCAGGTGGTGGGACAAGAGGAGGTGGAGGAAGTAGAGGAGGAGTCGTATGCGGAAGGGATAACATCTCCAAGGTCCAGACGGTCGGCAGCACCAAGGCGGCAGGCATGGGAGGGTGGGGGAGAGGGATTAACAAGGGAGCATGGTAGCAGCCAAACTGTTGAGGAAGGTGCAGGAGCCAAGGAAGAAGTGGAGGACGAACTGGCGATGGGCATGTAAGACTCATCAGATGAGGGAGACCTTGATCACATTTCTGTTGTGTGAGGTTGGGGGGAGAGGGCAGAGGAAGGAAGCATGATTCTTACCTCCCTACTAACACAACAAGGATTTGGTCCTCCTGGATGCGCAAGACACATGAGGGTCTTCTTGCTGCACTACCTGCAACATAACCCTCGGATTGTCAGAATTCGAAGTAATCCCGACTACTGGGTTGCCACACTCTTAGATCCCCGGTACAAAAGTAAATTTGCCGAAATAATTCCTGCCATAGAAAGGGATTCACGCATGAAGGAGTATCAGCAGAGGCTGTTGCAGAATCTTACATGTGCTTTTCCACAAAACACCAGTGGTGCACGTAGTGAATCTCACAATTCTAACTTGCAAACCGTGGGACTGACGAGTCTTCATCACTCAAACCGTAACAGTAACACAGTATCTGCTGGTAACAGCAATTTTGTGGAATCGTTTCACCACTTTTTTAGACCATCCTTTGCAAGGCCACAGGAGACAAGAAGTCTGACACATAGTCAACGCCTAGAGAGGATGGTACAGGAGTATCTCCAAGTGAACATCGAAGCTATGACTGTGTCACTGGACCTTTGCTCTTTTTGGGCTTCCATTCTGGAAAAATATCCGGAGCTCGCCACTCACGCCTTGGAGATCTTGTCATGCCCTGCAGCCAGCGTTCTCTCTGAAAGTGTGTTCAGCGCTGCTGGTGGTGTGCTGACAGATAAGCGCACGCGGCTGTCCACTGAGAATGTAGACAGACTCACGTTCATAAAGATGAACAAATCATGGATCTTTTAGGACTTTTCTACCTCTGTGTCATCCTGGGGAGACTAAAAGCTTGAGGATTTGGTAAAATCACCTCACCAACCGTTTTAAGCAACTATGGGGCAATTGATGCCACCTAAGTGGTGTCTGTGCCACAATTTTTGGAAAAAATGGAGACTCTTTTAGGAGTCCCCTTGCTGTGTTTTACGTGACGTTGTCATCGTCAATTCCAGGTGGGTTGGGTTGCTCCCCCCCCTTTTAACTGTAAGAAACTACATACACTATGGCTTGGGGTAACACAGATGGTTGAGTCTAAAGAGCTGTTTACTCAGAGGTCTGCTCCAAAGCTTCAGTGTCTGCTAGTCAGCGTAGAATTTTTAACTGCATCTAGCCTAGGCAATACTTTGGGCGTAGTAGCCCAGCTGCGAAGCAAGCTGCACCGCCTGTGTATTTAATAAGAATTTTAATGCATCTAGCCTAGACAGACTGTGGGGACCCCCAACCAAACCCAGACGCTCAGCCCCCCTACCGCCCCCCTTTCCTTGACAATACAATAATGTAACTCTTACAACTGGATGGGTGAGGATCGGTCACAGCTTTATTAACTTTTTATACTCATTCCATTAGAAAGGCATTTTATTTCTAAAATAATTCAGCTTGTTGCAGCTTGCCCTGGGTATCCACATCGGCAAGTTGGCCAACATGTGTAACTCTCCAACATGTCCTTTCTATTTCCAGGCCACAGAGGATCCTGCGTACTCGTATGCAGGACTCTGACCACCATCCATCACTCTTAACGCTTGTTCCACTCGGTCCTGGAGTCCTGACAGGAATATGTCCAGTCCAATATCCACTAAGTGAACACCGTCGGGCCGTATGAGGCCTGCTTTATCTCCTTCCAGTTGTCGGTGTTGTATCACTACACCGCCTCTGTCTCTTCTAAATTTTGCCATCCGAATATTTATTACCCGCCTTGTCCGTTCGATGGCCGTGATGTCTCGCGCACCTTGCCATACCGCTATCGGCACAATCTATGACCATACTATAGTAAGTTTTGTGAAAAATTCTCTGAAACGCTCAGTGTCTAGTTTCATTTTTGCCTTTAGTTATGCGCTCTTGTGATGACCTAGGTCGTTTCCCCCGGCCTGTATAACTAAGATGACCGGACCTCTTGCCTCTCTCCCTCCGTTAATTACCTCCATTAGTACCTGTGGCCATAGCAGGCCTCTAATACCTCTCCAGTTGAAATATGTGTTATGAAACTCTAATTTCCTCCCGCCTGGGTGGACTTTCACCCTTTTTTCTGCCCAATATATATACGAGTGGCCTGTCACCCACACTGTTGGTTTAGCGTCACCTGTAAAAGAAACAAACCACGTTAGGATAACAAGTCCGGTCTTATGTATCTCACCAAACAAGTGGATCGCCATCTCCCTATCCTCTGAACTTCCGTTTCTGACAGTCCTGCTCTTGCTGCTTCCGTGGCCGCGCCTATGCGGAATGAGTGCGTCCCGTAATCTTTGGGGTGGTTCCCTGCCGATGTTATGCATTTATTAAATATAGCTTGGAACTGTTATCTTGATAATGGCGTTTCATCAATGTGTGATAGGAAGAAATTACTTTGTGATCTGATGGTTATATATGTTTTTACTATTGTTACCCGACTCAGTGTACCGTTTGTGGGTTGTAGAAGTACCCAAGTGCCCCTGCCCGCTGAAACCGTTTTCGATTGGCGTATGCGTAGACGTATTGCATTAATGGCTATGACTACGTCCTGGTGTAATAAGCCTCCACTGGTGGTAATTTTGGATTGAGGGACTAATTCGCTTATGCATAGCTCCCCAAAGAAGGCAATCGCAAATGCAGTAGACAGTAGTGTTGCTTCAAATTGTGAGTGTCATGTTAATGGTGTTAGGGATATGATGTGAGAAATCAGTTTTAGTGACACGGAACGGGACGTCTACACTCCTGACTTGGCTGACCCTTTTTCCACCCTTTTATGGATTGTCTGGTGATGAATCTCTTTGTAACATCTCCCCAATTCAATAGTTGGAAGTGAAATGCTACTCCGGTCAGACACCGCTGCGCTGAGGCCCCTGATATGCCCCTCATCATTAGCTGGTGGAGAAATTCTATGGTGACTTGTAATCTGGCTTGTTCACATTGGTCAACCCGTCTGCCTGCTACTAGTCGTGTCCACTCTTCCCATGCCTTACCGTATGCTTGCCACGTCGATGGGGCAACTGACGCTCTGATTAATGGCATCAACTATTCGCCACTAGATCCCATAGGGAGGGTAGGCAACTGTTGCCCGATGGGTGGGCGTTGGGGAAGAGCTCTGTGAAAATCTGCCAATTGAATTGTGATAAAGCGTTAGCAGCAGCTTTAGACCCCTCAGCATCGTGGCTAGCGCGGACCCATGCATTGTGTTTTAGGCACAGGAATGCTAGCCGGCGTAGACGGTAGAGACGATGATGCCATCTTATTAATGCAGTGCGCTAGGCTGGTGTTTTTTGTTACGAAGCGTATATTTTTGTTAGCCAGGAGCGCACCCCATAATTCTATTGCTACCACAATTGGGAAGAAAAATTTTTTTCCGGGCTAGATGCAGCTAAAAATTATTATTAATTTAAAAGCTGGTGGAGCTTGGTATAGATGGCCTAATACAATGAGTATCACACACTGCTACTATGTCCAAAATTATTTTACAGGCAAGATGCAGCTAAAAATTATTAGTAATTTGAAAGCTGGTGGAGCTTAGTATAGATGGCCTAATAGAATGAGTACCACACACTGCTAATATGCCCAAAATTAGTTTACAGGCAAGATGCAGCTAAAAATAATTATTAATTTCAAAGCTGGTGGAGCTTGGTATAGATGGCCTAATACAATGTGCAAGATGCAGCTAAAAATTATTATTAATTTGCAACCTGGTGGAGGTTAGTATAGATGGACTAATAGAACAAGTCCCACACACTGCTACAAGCCCAAGCCCAAATATTTTTTCAGAGCTAGATGCAGATAAAAATTATTTTGAATTTGCAACCTGGTGGAGGTTAGTATAGATGGACTAATAGAACAAGTCCCACACACTGCTACAAGCCCAAGCCCAAATATATTTTCAGAGCTAGATGCAGATAAAGATTATATTGAATTTGCAACCTGGTGGAGGTTAGTATAGATGGACTAATAGAATGATGCTATGCCCAAAAGGTTTTACTTCACTAGGTGCAGTAAAAAAATTTGTATTCTATACACAGGTGGTGTAGCTTGCAACACAGATAGACTACTCCACTGACTAACACACACCGCAAGAGGCTAGATTTAGCCAAATGCTGTGAAAAAAACTTGCACAGCACTGGCACAGACCTGCCCTCAAAAGGACTGCAATTACAATTAGTCTTTAAGCCCCCATCTCACATAGCGAGATCGCTAGCGAGATCGCTGCTGTGTCACGGTTTTGGCGACGCAACAGCGACCTCACCAGCGATGTCGCTATATGTGACACTTTGCAGCGATCAGGCCCCTGCTGTGAGGTCGCTGATCGCTGCAAAGTGTCCTGGACCATTTTTTGGTCGTTGCCCTCCCGCTGGTCAGCACACATCACTGTGTGTGACCAGCGGGAGCAGCGATCAGGCTGGTAACCATGATAAACATCGGGTTACTAGGGGCACACGCACACTTAGTAACCCGCTGTTTATCATGGTTACGAGCCTACTAAAGTGAGCGGTAACCTCCCACTCACCGTAGCAGAGTGGTAACCATGATAAACAACGGGTTACTAGTTACGCGTGTGCCCCTAGTAACCCGATGTTTATCATGGTTACCAGCCTGCTCCTGCTTCAACAGGCTGGTAACCAGGAGCAGGACATCGTGGAAAGATCCTTTCCACGATGTCGCTGCTCCCCTGATCGTTGGTGAGCCTGCCTGTTTGACAGCTCACCAGCGACCACATAGCGATGCATCAACGATCCCTGACAGGTCGTATCGTTGTCGGGATCGTTGCAGCATCGCTAAGTGTGACGGGGCCTTTACTCCCAACCTATCTATTTAAGAGCACAGACCTGCTTGATAAAAGTGATAGGAACTGATGTAACCTAGCCCTCAAAAGGACTGCAATTACAATTAGTCTTTACTCCCAACCTATCTATTTAAGAGCACAGACCTGCCTGATAAAAGTCGTAGGAAATGATGTAACCTAGTCCTCAAAAGGACGGCAATCACAACTATTCCCTACTTCCAAGCTATCTGTAGATTTGTGCGAAAATTGGCTTGAAATCAACACTGAAAGTATAGCGCACACAGCAACAGCGGTGCCGTCTAACACGCAGCTGCAGCAGTGAGAAAATGGTGGCGACGGGGAAAATGGCTGGGTCTTATAGGGCAAGGACATGTGACATACACTGCCAATGACACAAGGCCCTTGCTTGTGTGAAAAAAAGCAGTTCGCTCCGTGTGTGCGCTGCTGATAGGCTGACAGATTGCACCTCCCCATTGTAAATGCGGGAAAGAGAAAAAAAATTGGAGATCTTCATTATTTATGCAGAGATCCATCCCCTACCCCACCCCCTGCCCCACTGTACACTCAAACTGCGTATTAACATTAATTTTCAGCATTACTGAGAAAAAATCCAGTTATGATTTTGGTGCACGAACAGTTATCGAACATAACCTCGAACAGCCGAGTTTTTTTCAAATTGTTCATGTTCGCCGAACGGCTCGAACACCGTCCAAAACAGCTCGAATTTAAGATTGGCGAACAGTTTGAGTCGAAAACCGCTCATCTCTAGTCCAGACTCACAGTTATTGAGACTGGAATGTGTGGAAAACAAGGTGGTGGTGATGGCAAACTGACTGGAAGCATTATCTGCTATCCAACCAACAACCTTTTCACATTGCTCTGGCTTCAAGAGTGATGTTCTGTGTCCCCCTAGAAAGTGGGACAGAAAGGTAGGTTGACATGATGTGGGTGCTTGTGCTCCCTCAGCATGCACAGTTTCATCTTACCCATGGCCTTGGCCTCTGTGTGGACCATCAGCATCACGTCCACTTCCCCGTCCCTTACAACTCGCATTGCCCATTTCAAATGGAGTATAATATTTTGCAGCTTGCAAAAAATGTCCGGATTATACCCGCAATAATATTTGATCATGTCTGATGACCAATTTTTATGGAGTGTCGGCATAGTGATGCTATTGGTTAGCGACCAAGTGTGGATATGATTTGAACTGGCAGAATTTAAATGGAGTATAATATTTTACAGCTTGCAAAAAATGTCCGGATTATACCCGCAGTAATATTTGATCATGTCTGATGACCAATTTTTTATGGCTATAGCGATGTTATTGGTTAGCGGCCAAGTGTGAATATGTTTTAAATGCACAACTGGCATACTTTAAATGGAGTATAATATTTGGCAGCTTCCAAAAAAATTCAGGATTATTATGGAAGTAATATTTGACCACCTGAGATGTGTTCTGCTTGCACAATACTGCAATACTATTCAAATCAACTAAATCTGTCTGTATGCTGTTTACACGCAAATGGAGCAGTAAACATAATGTATTATATTGCTTTTCACCAAAATTATCAGGATTAAGAGCAAAAAGAATATTATTAGCCCTTATATCTAGGACTATTGATATGAGTTCCAGCAGCAGAAAGAACGTACCATGGACCCTATTCTATACTATCCTAGGTCTCCACAAACTCTGCCTAACTACTGCTAACAGCAGGATTAATATTCATCAGACTGAGCCCTTACAAGGACTGTTAGTGTAGATGAAATTAACAATAGTGGTGTGGAATCACTGTTTAAAATAAGTGCCAATTCTCTCCCTCGCTCATCTGCAGCTCTCCCTACTCTGCTTGTTTGACTGGTAGGCTGTGACGATGCATAGGGTCTCGAGTCTTATATGGCTATGGCATTACAATGACTGTCATGCAATCACTGCATGTTAATTGGCTGCCTAATATGCGCCAAGCATGAGGGGCGGGGACTCAAGCTCACGCCCAAACATTCAAAAAATACTCACCGAGTAACGAGCATCTCGAGCACTGAGAGGCTCGGGTGAGTGACAAGAATTGATGAGCATGCTCGCTCATCACTAATAGTAGTACAAAATACTAAACTATCAGTAAGAAAAATATATTTTTTAGGAAATTTTTATATACACACAGTACAATGAATGTTTTTTTATGAGCTCATAAGTTTTTTTTTCTACAGCATTGTGCATGGTTCTTTTATGTCATTGATACTCCTGTTACTTGAAACACCTAGCAATGATTTAGGGGGGTCATAGAAATAGAAGTGAACAATTATGCATCTGATTATATAGTATTTTATCATTTATATAAATTATTTTAGACAGTCTTGTTTTCATTGTAACATTAAAAATGAGTTTTTCCTATCCTTGTGAACCAATAAAGCCTAAAGTTATTCAAGATTGTTACACAATAAAAAATTAAAACATCCTAGGAGGTAGCTACTTTTCATAGGCACCATATATTATACAGGAATGCTTTTGCGCATCATTTGCTATTTTCAGCCTACTCAGTATTCTCTTTAAGGAATTTTCTGGATCTATCTCTGCCTCACCAATATCATATGTTTCTATCAATGATGGCATACTGTAACCCATGCCTCTAAACTATTGAGTGATGAGAGGATTATCACAACTCATTCCACTGATGGGAGAGCAGTGTCAGGAGATAAATAGATTATTACAAAGAGAAAACAAATGATGCATCTGTACTAAATGGTGGAGCCTGTAATCAGATACAGAATGCTACCATTATATGGAAGAATGCATTGCTAAAACCAATGATTTCTTCAGGTGGCACATTTGACTTAATAATGTTGTGGAAGTAAAGGATTTATCTGAGATATAGAAGCTGTAGTGCTAAAACAATGAAATAATACTTATAGTGATACTTGAAAGTTTGTGATCCCTTATGAATTTTTGATATTTCTGTATAAATTTGACCTAAAACGTCATCAGATTTTCAAACAAGTCTTAAAAGTAGATAAAGAGCAGCAAATCAAACATTTCTTTAGAATTAAAGGCACGACTTTGACTTGGCCATACAAAAACTTTACTTTTATTCTTACTTCTTTATTATTATTATTATTATTATTTATTATTATAGCGCCATTTATTCCATGGTGCTTTACATGTGAGTTTATCTATTATTTTGAAGAACAACCTATGTACTTTAGGTCATTGTCTTCATGCATTGACCACATTCTCTTGAGATTCAGTTCATGGACAGATGTTCTGACCTTTCCCTTTCAATTTTGCAGATAGAGTTCTGAATTTAACTTTTTACCGATGATGGCAACATGAAGGCCAGATGCAGTAAAATAGGCTAAAGACTTTGGTACTATTACCACTGTTTTTCACAGATAGTATGAAGTTTTTATGCTGTGTTGAGGTGTTTTTCTTACTTAAAACATAATGCTTCTTATTTAAACCAAAAATCTCTGTTTTGGTCTCATCCTTCTACAAGACATTGTCCTAATGGCTTTTTGGCTTGTCGATGTGATCTTTAGCAAACTGTAGCAGGCAGTAATGTCCTTTCTGGAGAGCAGGGGCTTTCTTCTTGCAATCCTGCCATGCAAACCATTGCTGTTCAGAGTCCTCCTGATAGTATACTCATGGACATTAATGTTAGCTAATGTGAGAAAAGCATTCAATTGCTCAGAGGACACTATGGGTTTCTTTACAACCACATTCACTATTATATGCATTGCTCTTGGACTGATCATTCTTGGTGGATCACTCTTAGAGAAGTTCATAATTAGAGATGAGTGGACATGCTTGAAAAACATTTCACAATTTCAAATTCGGCACAAGTGTTGCCCATTCGGATTTGTGATCGGACACCCGAGCGTTTTTACTTAAAATCGGTTAAAGTCCGGCAAATGCGTTTCCACTATAGTATTTTCAGCACTTTGGCTAGGGTAGTGGTGCTGTATTATGAGCGGCGGGATGTGTTTGATGAGGGGAGGGGGTGGGGAGGGGTCAGAGGAGCTGCATGCTTGTAATCAATTTTTTTTCCTAACTTAATGTGTGCAAATTGCAACTAGCCAATCAGGGCGCAGGAACCATCCACAATGTCCAGACACAAGGACTTAGCCATTGGCTGCAGAAATCACATGTCCCTCTCTATATAAAGAGTGGACATGTTGTTTTAGCTCCATTTTGTCAGTATAACAGGTCAGAGAGGTTGCTCCTAATGCTGCTTCTGGATACTGAGCGATTTTAGATAGTTAGCTAGACAGTTGCTTCTAAGTCAGATAGTTTAGATAGATAGACTCCTGTGTGACTGTGAAATCAACCTTCCAGCAGATTTTCTTTTTGTGCTATTAGTGAAGTCCAGACAAAGACAGCAGGGCACATTTCTGCATAGAACTCTGTTGTTCACTGCTTCTATTGTGCTCCATGCACAAGTACATCTTTGAAAATTATTTTTTTTCTGTTACTAACGTGATACAGCACGCCACATTTCAGCTTGTCATTTTTTGGCTGTCAAATTCAGCTGTATGAAGAGCTTGTTCTGAGTAAAAAAATCTACTTTTTTCTGTTACTAATGTGATAGAGCATGCCACATATCAGCTTGTCATTTTCTAGCAATGAAATTCAGCTGTATGCATAGCTCGTTCAGAGTAAAAAAAAAATCTATTTTTTTCTGTTACTAACGTGATACAGCACACCACATCTTAGCTTGTCATTTTCTGGCAGTGAAATTCAGCTGTATGCAGAGCTCATTCACAGTAAAAAAAAATAAATTCTTCTGTTAGCAACTTGATACAGCAGACCAGATCTCAGTTTGAAATTTATTGGAGCATGTATTCTATGTTATACAAGCCTCAATTACAGTAAAAAAAAAATTCTTATGTTACTAACGTATACATCAGTGGAAATCTCAGTTTGAAATTGTTTGGAGCATATATTCTATTGTGTACAGGCCTCATCCACAGTAAAAAAAAATAGTTCTTCTGCTAGTATGTGATACAGAAGGCCAGATGTCAGTTTGAAATTGTTTGGAGGATATATTCTATTGTATATAGGCTTCATGCACAGTAAAAAAAATAGTTCTGTTAGTACGTGATACAGCAGGCCAGATGTCAGTTTGACATGTATTATTATTATTATTATTTATTTATATAGTGCCATTGATTCCATGGTGCTGTACATAAGAAGGGGTTACATACCAATTACAGATATCACTTACAGTAAACAAACTAACAATGATAGACTGGTACAGAGGGAAGAGGACCCTGCCCTTGCGGGCTTACATTCTACAAGAATGCGGAAGGAGACAGTAGGTTTGGGGGATTGTTTTGAACATATATTCTACTGTTTACAAGCCTCATCTACAATAAAAAAAAATAGTTCTTCTGTTAGTACGTGATACAGCAGGCCAGATGTCCGTTTGAAATTGTTTGAGGCATATATTCTATTGTATACAGGCCTCATCCACAGTAAGAAAAATCGTTCTTTAGTTAGTAGGTGATACAGCAGACCACCGTTATCGCACATGGCCTTCCCTGGCTCCAGGTTCAGTGGAGACAGAGAAATAATGGCGACTGAGCAACTGGTACTGGGGGACTGCAACAGCCATCGACTTTCGGAAACCGTCTGTATCCACCAGGTAGAAGGGCAGTATTTCTGTGGACAACAGATTGGAGATGGTGAAGTTCAAGCTTATAGTTTTGTCATGTGTAGGAGGAAACAATCTTTTACGTGACCACTAGTGTTGAGCGAGCACTAAAATGCTCGGGTTCTCGAAGCTCGGGCCGAGCTCGCCGTGATACTCGGGTGCTCGCCCCGAGCAACGAGCCCAATGTTAGTCTGTGGATGACTCGAGCATTTTTGCGGTGGCACCCCGGCAGTCTTTTAAAACGATAAGTGCCCAAAACGATAGTGACAGTGCTCAAATGACACGGAGACAGCATGGGGATCGCCCCAGGAAGCATTTCTGACCCCCAGGTCACTGCTGTCAACAACGTAGTCAGAGGTATTAAGTCACTTTTACGGGCTCACAATAAAACGTTCAAAAACGAAAGTGAAACTTTTTCCTGTGAAATATGTTAAGGAACATCCTTTCCAGGGAAAAGACTTGTGTATAAGTTAAAATAAATGACCAAAAACAAAAATACTCCTCCACACCTTCGGCTATGTTCACAAGTAGCATTTTTTATGCGTTTTTGCACTTTTGTATTGCTTTCAACTATGACAAATGCATTCACCGGGAAATGTCATTTTAACATTTTACAACCTTATCTGGCCATGTGCTGTGTGACACATTCATAAAGTGCTGAAAAGACATGGGAACAGCATGGGGAAGACCCCTGGAAGCATCTCTGACTCCCAGGTCACTGTCTAAAAGTGTGCCCATCATAAGTGATCCTTGCCGCATCAGAAGATGCAGACTTGCAACTATCCCCATGCAAGTTCTAGTCCCAGGGCAGTGTTCAATTGTACCTACCTCATTCCTTGCAAAACAAGCGCAAGTATGCAGCCTGCCACCCACCCACCCCCAGGCTGCAATACCATACTGCTTGCTTGCTTGAACTTGAAATTGGGCCTTTTAGGCATGTGGAGGTGGAATCTGGCCACCACGTCATGGCTGTGTTGGCGGCCTGGAATCCATTCTCAGTCCCCAGCCGCCCAGTGGCCGGGTGTCCATACTCGGTCCCCAGCCGCCCCGCGGCCGGGTGTCCACACACGGTCCCCAGCCGCCTGGGGGCAGCCGGGTGTCCATAAACGGTCCCCAGCCGCCCCCATTTCTCCTTGGAACATCCCCCACACACTTTTCTTAGCCTGGCCTGCTTTAGGCAGCATTGGACGAGCCCACCAGAGAACCAGACTCCTCCGGTGGGCCCTGACTTCTCCATCGGTGGAGTTGAGAGTGCCAAGGTGAGGAGCATGATGATGATGACAGAAGTTAGCATCTGCTATGTTTTCTTTTAATGCAAGTGTAAGTGTGCAGCCTGCCACCCACCCACCCCCAGACTGCAATTCCATACTGCTAGCTTGCACTTGAAATGGGGCCTTTTAGTTTGGAGGAGGCCGAAGCTGGCCACTACCTCATGGCTGCTTCGGCAGCGAGGTATCCATACTCAGTCCCCAGCCGCCCCTATTTGTCCTGGTGTGCCTTATACATAAGATTAAGCGCGTATACCAAATCATTACCTGTGCCCTCCCCAGTGCATTTAGTGGGAAGTAGAGCCTATTCCGCTGTAGTGTGTGCATGCCAAACCCCTGTTCATGGTACATGCGAAGATGCCTCCCACCTTGCACCTGTCGTTGCAGACTTGCAACTATCCCATTCAAGTCCTTGTCCCAGGGCAGTGTTCAATTGTACCTCTCCCATTCCTTGCAATGCAAGCGCAAGTATGCAGCCTGCCACCCACCCACCCCCAGGCTGCAATACCATACTGCTTGCTTGCTTGCACTTTAAATTGGGCCTTTTAGGCATGTGGAGGCGGAATCTGGCCACCACGCCATGGCTGTGTCGGCGGCCTGGTATCCATACTCAGTCCCCAGCCGCCTGGTGGCCGGGTGTCCCCGCTTGCTCCCCAGCCTCCAGGGGGTGGCCGGGTGTCCATACTCGGTCCCCAGCCACCCCTATTTGTCCCGGTAACCTTTCCCACACTTTTCTTAGCCTGGCCTGCTTTAGGGCAGCATTGGCCGAGCCCACCGGACTATCAGACTCCTCCGGTGGGCCCTGGCTTCTCCATCAGGGGAGTTGAGAGTGCCAAGGTGAGGAGCATGATGAGCATGATAGAAGTTAGCATCTGATTTGTTTTGTTGTAATGCAAGCGCAAGTATGTAGGCTAGGCCTGAGGTGGTCAGCGTTTTGGCGCATATCCTACCTCCTCCGAGGATTGCTGGATGTTTTCCTGCTACTATCCAAGTACTATGACTCCCGTTAAAACAAAGCTTCAGGTGATAAATGATGGATGAGGTAGTGGCAAAGGAGAAAGAGCAGGAGGAACAGGGACCATTCACATCAATATCAGGCCAGTCAACCAGATATGTCTTGTAGGATATGTTTCTGTAACAAAAGGAGCGGTTCGGCTACACAGTTATAGGGCATAAAGTGAGTGCAATGCCTACCAAAAATTTCAAGGCACTCCAATGCCCCTTGGAAATGACATGGAGGTCAGAGGGCGTTAACTAAACCTTTTTTTCCATTTATAGCAACTGGGTCTCCTGTGCACTGTTGGCATAAGCAGTGAATGGAAGGCTTTCCAAAAATTATGAGGAACTGCAATGCGCCTTGTAATGCACACGCCCGGGCTGAGCGGCGTGTGCATGTGATTCCACTGGACCGTGCCGGAGAGTGAATGCCTGGAGGGGCGGAACTAGGTATTCACCCGATCCGCCCAATGTCGCACGACGGCATACGACGCCAGTGCACCAAGGAGGAACCGAGCAGAGGGACCAGGTGCTACTCCAGGACAGACCCCGGACATGGCTGTTGACCCACACAGGGGAATACAGGAACAAACAGGTTAGGCTGGCACACAGACTGGTGGGTATAGGCAGGCACGACTGGTATGCAGGCAGGCGGGTATACAGGCAGGGGGGTACAGGCAAGCACGGCTAGAGTGCAGGCAGGGAGGCACCAGCAGGTAGGAACACAGGTGGGATAGGACCCAGTACACACCGGGACTCAGGAACAGAACCACAGATGTGGCGGACAAACACAGCAGAGTAAGGCCGCCCAGAGTGGTGAGCGAGAGCAGGGCAAGACGAGACCGCCTAGAGCGGTGAGCGAGAGTAGAGCAGGACAAGGCCGCCTGGAGCGGTGAGCAAAGGGTCAGAGCTGAGCGAGACTGCCGGAGCAGTGAGCAAGAAGTCAGAGCAGTGCGAGACTGTCGGAGCAGTGAGCAAAGGAGTCAGAGCAGAGCGAGACTGCCGGAGCATTGAGCAAAGGAGTCAGAGCAGAGCGAGACTGCAGGAGCAGTGAGCAAAGGGTCAGAGCAGAGCGAGACTGAAGGAGCAGTGAGCAAAGGGTGAGAGCAGAGCGAGACTGCCGGAGCAGTGAGCAAAGGGTCAGATTAGAGCGAGACTGCCGGAGCAGTGAGCAAAGGGTCAGAGCGGAGTGAGACTGCCGGAGCAGTGAGCAAAGGGTCAGAGCAGAGCGAGACTGCCGGAGCAGTGAGCAAAGGGTCAGAGCGGAGCGAGACTGCTGGAGCAGTGAGCAAAGGGTCAGAGCGGAGCAAGACTCCCGGAGCAGTGAGCAAATGGTCAGAGCGGAGCATGACTGCCGGAGCAGTGAGCAAATGGTCAGAGCGGAGCAAGACTGCCGGAGCAGTGAGCAAAGGGTCAGAGTGGAGCAAGACTGCCGGAGCAGTGAGCAAAGGGTCAGAGCGGAGCAAGACTGCTGGAGCAGTGAGCAAAGGGTCAGACCGGAGCGAGACTGCCGAAACAGTGAGCAAAGGGTCAGAGCGGAGCGAGACTGCTGGAGCAGTGAGCAAAGGGTCAGAGCAGGCCAGAACCGCCGGAGCGGTTAGCAAAGGCAGAGCAGACTAGAACTGCGGGAGTGGTGAGCAAGGCAGAGCAGGCTAGAACCGCCGGAGCTGTGAGCAAGGCAGAGCAGGGGGGACAGGGCTCTGTACACACGGAACAGGCAGGAAGGGAAAGGCAGAACCAGACACCCACAGGGTACTTGCAGTGAAATAGCGAGTGGACCACAAACTCACAAACGGAAGTACAGTGACAACAAGCAGGAGTTAGGTACGAGTTCAGACTCTGCAGAAAAAGGAAAGGTACGGACATAGAGAAACACAGGAAACAGGCTAGAAGAGTATACAGAAAAGAACAGACACAGTAGCAAGATACAGGAGCGGGTCTAGGTATGCAGCCCCTAGAAGGCGGGAGGAACAGGCTAGGAGCGTGTTCAGACTGGACAGACAAGATACGGGAGCGGGTCTAGGTATGCGGCCCCTAGAAGGCGGAACGAACAGGCAAGAAGCGTGTTCAGACAGGACTGAAAATACAGCCTAAAAGAAAGGCAAGCAAGCAAACACAGAAAGGGACCTGGCACATTCAGAGTGAAAGAGCACACTGAATGAAACACAATGCTTAGGCAGGGATTCATTGGAGCAGCTGGGTTAAATACCAGGTGACAGACAGCAATAGGCTGAGGACGCACAAGGGTTGTGCCTGTAGCAGGTACAAAAAGCAGGAAGTGATCGGGCGCCGCCCTTAAGCAGCAGAAACAGAAGCAAACAGACAGCATGGAGGGAAGCCAGAGAGACATTCTGGATTGGAGATCAAGTGCGCGCTCTTGCACAGTGGGAGATGGACCACTATGCAAGGACACCGCCAGGTACGTTACACCCCTTACAAGAGCCATGTGTGGCACCCCAGGGTTCTGGTCAACACAGTAATAGAGATATTACGTCAGAGAGCAAGTGTGAGGTTTCCTGGTCAGGATCCCTTAAACATGCAACATCCTCCTGCTCCAGTCCTGGGAGGGGAGAATTCTGCCCTTATAAACTGGATCTGGGGTGGGGTTGAGTGAGTCAGAGAACAGAGAACAGTCAGAGTCAAAGTGAGAGAAAGGGAAAGTAACAGCAAGGAGCTCTGTAGGAGCTAGGAGCTAAAGACCAGGGGCTGGAAGCAAAGCAGAGCTCGCCCTGGAAGAAGACAATCACCCCCATCATCCACACTCACTGCCCTGAGGCTATACTCCTCCCGTGGGGAGTTATCCCATTCTCTGCTGCGCACACAACACCAGCCTCAGCAGTCTGCCTCGCAGCGGTGGTACTCCCTGACCGCAATCCACGGGTGGTGCAGTCAGACAATTAACCTCAAAACCAAAGAAAGACTGCCACTGGTTTGACCAGCCTGAGCCACGGGACCGGGTCACCGCCACGGAGACTACAGACCCAGAGACTCGGCACCGGGTATCCCACACACGTGTACACAAGGCCCAGGGGGCGCGTCACATGCAGTACAGCATATTACAAACATAAGTCCCATTATTGGGGAGTGGGTGTCCCATAGTATTTGCTTATGCCTTGCAAGCAAAAGCTGCCAAAAATTAGGACGGAGCAACTTGCAATGCCCCTTACAAGAGCCATGCAGTACAGCATTTTACAAACATAAGTCCCATTATTGGGTAATGGGTCTCCCATAGTATTTGCTTATGCCTTGCAAGCAAAAGCTGCCAAAAATTAGGACGGAGCAACTTGCAATGCCCCTTACGAGAGCCATGCAGTACAGCATATTACAAACATAAGTCCCATTATTGGGGAGTGGGTCTCCCATAGTATTTGCTTATGCTTTCCAAGCAAAAGCTGCCAAAAATTAGGACAGAGCAACTTGCAATGCCCCTTACAAGAGCCATGCAGTACAGCACATTACAAACATAAGTCCCATTATTGGGGAGTGGGGGTCCCATAGTATTTGCTTATGCCTTGCAAGCAAAAGCTGCCAGTAATTAGGACGGAGCAACTTGCAATTTCCCTTACAAGAGCCATGCAGTACAGCATATTACAAACACAAGTCCCATTATTGGGGAGTGGGTCTCCCATAGTATTTGCTTATGCCTTGCAAGCAAAAGCTGCCAAAAATTAGGACGGAGCAACTTGCAATGCCCCTTACAAGAGCCATGCAGTACAGCATATTGCAAACATAAGTCCCATTATTGGGTAATGGGTCTCCCATAGTATTTGCTTATGCCTTGCAAGCAAAAGCTGCCAAAAATTAGGATGGAGCAACTTGCAATGCCCCTTACAAGAGCCATGCAGTACAGCATATTACAAACATAAGTCCCATTATTGGGGAGTGGGTCTCCCATAGTATTTGCTTATGCTTTCCAAGCAAAAGCTGCCAAAAATTAGGACGGAGCAACTTGCAATTCCCCTTACAAGAGCCATGCAGTACAGCATATTACAAACACAAGTCCCATTATTGGGGAGTGGGTCTTCCATAGTATTTGCTTATGCCTTGCAAGCAAAAGCTGCCAAACATTAGGAAAGAGCAACTTGCAATGCTCCTTACAAGAGCCATGCAGTACAGCATATTACAAACATAAGTCCCATTATTGGGTAATGGGTCTCCTATAGAATTTGCTTTTGCCTTGCAAGCAAAAGTTGCCAAAAATTAGGACGGAGCAACTTGCAATGCCCCTTACAAGAGCCATGCAGTACAGCATATTACAAACATAAGTCCCATTATTGGGGAGTGGGTCTCCCATAGTATTAGCTTATGCTTTCCAAGCAAAAGCTGCCAAAAGTTAGGATGGAGCAACTTGCAATGCCCCTTACAAGAGCCATGCAGTACAGCATATTACAAACATAAGTCCCATTATTGGGGAGTGGATCTCCCATAGTATTTGCTTATGCTTTCCAAGCAAAAGCTGCCAAAAATTAGGACGGAGCAACTTGCAATGCCCCTTACAAGAGCCATGCAGTACAGCATATTACAAACATAAGTCACATTGATGGGGAGTGGGTGTCCCATAATATTTGCTTATGCCTTGCAAGCAAAAGCTGCCAAAAATTAGGACGGAGCAACTTGCAATGCCTCTTACAAGAGCCATGCAGTACAGCATATTACAAACATAAGTCCCATTATTGGGGAGTGGGTCTCCCATAGTATTTTCTTATGCTTTCCAAGCAACGGCTGCCAAAAATTAGGACGGAGCAACTTGCAATGCCCCTTACAAGAGCCATACAGTACAGCATATTACAAACATAAGTCCCATTATTGGGGAGTGGGTGTCCCATAGTATTTGCTTATGCCTTGCAAGCAAAAGCTGCCAAAAATTAGGACGGAGCAACTTGCAATGCCCCTTACAAGAGCCATGCAGTACAGCATATTACAAACATAAGTCCCATTATTGGGGAGTGGGTGTTCCATAGTATTTGCTTATGCCTTGCAAGCAAAAGCTGCCAAAAATTAGGACGGAGCAACTTGCAATGCCCCTTACAAGAGCCATGCAGTACAGCATATTACAAACATAAGTCCCATTATTGGGGAGTGGGTCTCCCATAGTATTTGCTTATGCCTTGCAAGCAAAAGCTGCCAAAAATTATGACGGAGCAACTTGCAATGCCCCTTACAAGAGCCATGCAGTACAGCATATTACAAACATAAGTCCCATTATTGGGGAGTGGGTGTCCCATAGTATTTGCTTATGCTTTCCAAGCAAAAGCTGCCAAAAATTAGGACGGAGCAACTTGCAATTCCAATTACAAGAGCCATGCAGTACAGCATATTACAAACATAGGTCCCATTATTGGGGAGTGGGTCTCCCATAGTATTTGCTTATGCCTTGCAAGCAAAAGCTGCCAAAAATTAGGACGGAGCAACTTGCAATGCCCCTTACAAGAGCCATAAAGTACAGCATATTACAAACATAAGTCCAATTATTGGGTAATGGGTCTCCCATAGTATTTGCTTATGCCTTGCAAGCAAAAGCTGCCAAAAATTAGGACGGAGCAACTTGCAAGGCCCCTTACAAGAGCCATGCAGTACAGCATTTAACAAACATAAGTCCCATTATTGGGGAGTGGGTCTCCCATAGTATTTCCTTATGCTTTCCAAGCAAAAGCTGCCAAAAATTAGGATGGAGCAACTTGCAATGCCCCTTACAAGAGCCATGCAGTACAGCATATTACAAACATAAGTCCCATTATTGGGGAGTGGGTGTCCCATAGTATTTTCTTATGCCTTGCAAGCAAAAGCTGCCAAAAATTGGAATGGAGCAACTTGCAATGCCCCTTACAAGAGCCATGCAGTACAGCATATTGCAAACATAAGTCCCATTATTGGGGAGTGGGTGTCCCATAGTATTTTCTTATGCTTTCCAAGCAAAAGCTGCCAAAAATTAGGACGTAGCAACTTGCAATGCCCCTTACAAGAGCCATGCAGTACAGCATATTACAAACATAAGTCCCATTATTGGGTAATGGGTCTCCCATAGTATTTGCTTATGACTTGCAAGCAAAAGCTGCCAAAAATTAGGACGGAGCAACTTGCAATGCCCCTTACAAGAGCCATGCAGTACAGCATATTACAAACATAAGTCCCATTATTGGGGAGTGGGTGTCCCATAGTATTTGCTTATGCCTTGCAAGCAAAAGCTGCCAAAAATTAGAACGGAGCAACTTGCAATGCCCCTTACAAGAGCCATGCAGTACAGCATATTGCAAACATAAGTCCCATTATTCGGGAGTTGGTGTCCCATAGTATTTGCTTATGCCTTGCAAGCAAAAGCTGCCAAAAATTAGGATGGAGCAACTTGCAATGCCACTTACAAGAGCCATGCAGTACAGCATATTACAAACATAAGTCCCATTATTGGGTAATGGGTCTCCCATAGTATTTGCTTATGCCTTGCAAGCAAAAGCTGCCAAAAATTAGGACGGAGCAACTTGTAATTAGTGTTGAGCCACCCCCGTAGTGTTCGAGTTCGGTTCGGTTCGTCGAACACCCGTGTGTTCGCCGAACTGTTCGTCGAACTGTTCGTCGAACACCTTCGAACACCGTTAAAACCAATGGCAGGCAAACAAAAACACATAGAAACACATAGAAAACACCTTCAAAGGTGTCCAAAAGCTGACAAACTGCTCAGAAGACACAACTAACACATGGAAAAGTGACAAGTACATATAGTCATGCGAAAAGAAAAGAGGTGGAGGAGTAAAAGGAGGGGGAGACACAGATATAGGCATGTCATGCCCTTCTAAAATCCAAAAAGTGAGAAGCCGAGACGGCCAGTCCGCTCCTGCCCGTGCCACCTCCGTGTCGCCGGGTTTGTGCCAGAGCCGCGGTGAACCCTGACGGCCAGCCCCCCTCTCCCAATACTGGTGCCTGTCCGCTGGTGGGTCGAGAGAGCCCCCCTGTGGTGGAGGCAGCTCTAAGCTTTTTAATTTAAATTGTCCCTCTAATTTGAATGAATACACTTTAAATCCATTTACAAGGATCTATTGGAGGGCAAGTCTCATGCCAGCAGCCGCGTAATTCCAGCTCCAGTAGCGTCCACTAAAGCTGCTGCAGTTAAAAAGCTTTTATAAGGATCGAGCTCGGCTGTCCACCGCAAGGCATCCTAGTGCCAGTCCCAGCCCCTATGCCTTGGGGTGCCTCCTGATGCTCTTCACTAAGTATCCCGTGGTCCCGAAGCATTTCCTTTGAAAAAATTAAGTGTCCAAACTACAGGTGGTGTAGCTTGCTTAACAGCCGGGATAATCCGCTGACTAGCAGACACTGCTACTAGGCACAAAGTATTTCCTGGGCTAGATGCAGTTAAAAATTTGTAAGTAGATACTCTCGTTGGATGCTGAGAAAGCATTCCATAGAGTCTCCTGGCACGCCATATATGATTCTCTTAAAAATCTTGGGGTAGGGGTCTAGGGGACCCTTTTATAGCCAAAATCACGGCCCTGTATCACAATACGTCACCTAGGCTGAAGATAAATGGAACTGTAGCACCGAGGGCTCGGTTGCTACAGACGTATTGCACCTCACCCAGAGGTGTGATATCTCACTCTCAGATAAGGATGGAGTGTGGATCAGGACCCGACACCTGCATGCATTACACCACATTGCCGTGGGGCAGGGCGACCAATATGCCCCTGAGATGGGCACGACAGTCCCTGTCCCTGGCTGGAGTGGGGGGAGGGAACACTGAGGAAGGGGAACCCTGCAGTGCAGGAGCAGGGAGGAAGCAGTTCCTGGGTGCATTGAGAAGGGAGTATAAAAGATGGGCACCATCTTAGTTCAGTGCAGAGAAGTCTGAGCAGAAGTGGCAGGGAGCAGGGGCTCTGCATGAGCTCTGCTCCGGAGGCGGGCCTAGTAACAGAGGCCCAGGCCTGCAAGAGGGAGAAGGAAGGAAGAGGAGCGGAGAAGGCTCCAGGAACGAGGAATGAAGGGATCCCACCGCACGCCCGAATCCACCTGCGTGGAGGGGTCAGGCCAAAGGGGGAGACCGGTCCCCGAACTAGTGGAGGCAGGAAACGACCCTCAGCTAGAAATCGGAGGCTCTGACATTTTATGTGGCGCAGCCCCTTGCTCCACCCGCTAGGAAGGCACCACATAGGGTCAGGGAAACTGGCGCCAAGTTTACCAAGAGGAGGCCCGAGGCAGCCGGACAGAAGTGTTGGTAAGAAAGGCCAGACAAAGGACACACAAAGGGGGTCCTGTGAAGCGCTCCAAAGTTATCTGGGAGTTGTCTGAGCCCCTCACCTGGTGAGCACAGTACGACGTGGGCAGCCGTTACCTGCAGACGTGGTCCGGATAATAAGAACTGTGAGTAAAGGCCCTGAACTGCATCACTGACTCCGTGTCGTTACTGCTGCTGCCCTGCACCATCACCCCCATCCTCCGCATACACTGCCCTGAGGCTATACTCCTCCCGTGGGGAGTTATGCTACGCTCTGCTGCACCCACAACACCAGCCTTAGCGGTCTGCCCTGTAGCGGCGGTTCACTCTGACCGCAATCCACGGGTGGCGTAGTCGGACATTTAAACATCAAAACCACATAAATAGTTCCGCCACTGGTTTGACCGCCCTGAGCCACGGAACCGGATCGCCGCCACGAAGACTACAACCACCAGCATCCACCAAAAAGGGTCCGGCTCCGGGTGTCCCAAGGCCCAGGGGGTGCGTCAGAACATTTTCATCACCTTTCACAATCACCAATGGGACAAGGCAGGGATGTCCTCTGTCCCCTCTCTTATACATCCTAGTGACGGAGCACCTGCTCTCATCAATTCGCCATAACCCCAATATTAGGTGGATTGAGGTGGGAGGCACCGAGTACAAGTGCTCTCTATTTGCTGATGATGTCCTAGTATATATCACTCAATCACATATATCCATCCCTGCTGTTATGGCTGAAATAGATCACTTTGTTACATGGTAAAATTTTAAAATCAATGCAGCGAAGTCTGAGGCCCTCGATGTCTCCCTCCCTAAATCCATATAGGATTCCATCCAGTCCAACTTTCCCTTTGCCTGGCCCTCACAGGGTATCAAATACTTAGGAATTCCTATTCATAGAGACCTCTCCCATCTATGTTATCTTAATTTTGGGCCCTTTATTGAACAATTCCATACAGACCACGGTTGGCAAGTTGGAACTGTGAGATTCACTACGTGCACCACTGGTATTTTGTGGAAAAGCACATGTAAGATTCTGCAACAGTCTCTGCTGATACTCCTGCATGCGTGCATCCCTTTCTATGGCAGGAATAATTTCTGCAAATTTACTTTTGTACCGGGGATCTAACAGTGTGGCAACCCAGTAGTCAGGATTATTTCTAATTCTCACAATTCGAGGGTCATGTTGCAGGTAGTGCAGCAAGAAGGCACTCATGTGTGTTGCGCATCCAGGAGCACCAAGTCCCTGTTGTGTTGGTGGCGAGGTAACAATCATGCTTCCTTCCTCTGTCCTCTCCCCCCAACCTCGCACAACAGAAATGTGATCAAGGTCTCCCTCATCTGATGAGTCTTCCATCAGTTCGTCCTCCACTTCTTCCTGGGCTCCTGCACCTTCCTCACTAGTTTGGCTGCTACCATGCGCCCTGGTAAAATCATCTCCCCCACCCTCACATGCCTGCCGCCCTGGTGCTGCCGACCGTCTGGACCTTGCAGATGTTAGCCCTTCCGCATACAACTCCTCCTCCTCTACTTCCTCCACCTCCTCTTGTGCCACCACCTGACTCCGAATTCTGTTTAACATGTGCTCCAGCATGTAAATCACCGGAATAGTCATGCTGATAATGGCATCGTCAGCACTAAACATCTTCGTCACCATTTCAAAACTGTGCAGAAGGGTGCATAGGTCCCTGATCTGAGACCACTCCTCCAGCGTGATTTGCCCCACCTCTGAATCTCGTTGGCCCAGGCTATACGTCAGAACGTATTGCACCAGGGCTTGTCGGTGCTGCCACAGTCGCTGCAACATGTGCAGAGTTGAATTCCACCGGGTAGGCACATCGCATTTTAGCCGGTGAAGTGGCAGGCCCAACGACTTCTGTAGAGATGTAAGTCGCTGAGCTGCGGGATGCGAACGGCGGAAGTGAGCACACAGCGACCGTGCCCTCTGCAGAAGGCCATCTAGTCTGGGATAGTGGGCTAAAAATTGCTGGACAACCAGGTTCAACACGTGAGCCATACAAGGCACGTGTGTGACATTGCCCCGGCGAAGGGCCGCACCCAGGTTTGCAGCATTGTCGCACACGGCCTTCCCTGGTTTCAGGTCCAGTAGAGACAACCATTCATGAAATTGGTTCTCCAGAGCTGACCACAACTCCTCAGCTGTGTGACTCACATTTCCCAGACATTTCAATGTAAAAACCGCCTGATGACGTTGAGCCCTACTGCCAGCATAGTAAGGAGGTGTGCAGGATCCCTTCTGCGCAGTTAGAAAGCTTGTTGCATGACCAGACAGGCTTTGGGTGCAGGTGGAAGACCGAGAGGAGGTTGAGGAGGCAGAAGCAGTGGAGGAAAAATGACATAAAGAGGATTGACGCACAACTCGTGGGGACGGCAAGACTTGGACAGCAGCCCCTTGTCCTGCTGTCACCATAGTTACCCAGTGCCCCGTCAGCGACATGTAACGCCCCTGTCCATGCCTACTCGTCCAAGTGTCTGTGGTGAAATGCACCCTGTCACACACAGAGTTTCTCAAAGAAGCGGTGATGTTGTGTGCGACATGCTGGTGGAGCGCAGGCACACCTTTCTTTGAGAAGTAGTGCCGACTGGGCATCTGGTACTGGGGCACTGCGACGGACATAAGGTCTCGAAAATCCTCTGTGTCCACCAGGCGGAAAGGCAGCATTTCTGTAGCCAAGAGCTTGCAGATGGTGAAATTCAACCTCTTAGCTTTCTCATGGCTAGGAGGAAATGGTCTTTTACTTGTCCACATCTGAGGGACCGAGGGCTGGCTATTGTGCTTAGACGGGGTTGATAAGGGTGTCCCCGGCAAACTGCCGGTCTGTGAGGAAGATGCAGGCGGACATGTTAGGTTGCCTTGATCCAAAGGTGGTGCTATCGATGTCGGACAGCGCTCAAGACCAGCTGGTGTTACCACCTCCAAAGAAAATGATGACCTGCCAATTACGCTGGCTGTTGCGGGTAAAGAGGTGGCAGGTCTGCGCCCCAAAACAGGTGTGACTGCTGTCCCCCCAGTCACAGAGGATGAAGAGGCCGCGGATGCACAAGATATGGCAGACGGTGGTTGGCCCGGCCGGCTAGACCGCATTGTAGCACACTGAGCTTCCCACTGCAACTTATGCTTCATGTCCATGTGCCGGTTCATGCATGAAGTACTCAAACTATGTATTTTTTGGCCTCTACTTAGCTTTTGCTGACAAATGTTACAGATAACACGAGTTGGGTCATCTTTATCGATCTGAAAAAATGCCCAGGCTATGCAAGGCTTAGCACCCATGCGACCTGAAGAGCCACCACGACTTGTGGTGAGAGGCAGAGTTGTGTTTGAGGATGCAGTTGTTGACGTGCTTCCAGTACTACGTCTCTGTCCAGGAAGGCGCAACCTGACCTCGTCGTCACTAGCATCTTCCTCCACCTCATCTGCTGACCTCATCTCTTGGCTGACTGTGGGTTGACAGTAAGTGGGATCTCCAACCTCATCATCATCACCCTGTGCGTTATCACACCCGTCGTTCTCAGAGCCAACCTGTTCCTGCCCTGACAAAAAACTAAAGTTGTCGCTCCAATCAGGTATTTGAGTCTTATCATCGTCTTCCTCATTGTCTCCACCAACAGGAGTTACAGTTTGGGAATGAGGGTCTACATTATGGTCAGAACCTTCTGCGTCTGGTCCTGGATCCGACTCATAAAGATTCTGGGCATCAGTGCAGATCATTTCCTCGTCTGGATTCACAGAAGCGCTGGAGTCGACCTCTGATTCCCAGGCTATAGTATGAGTAAACAGCTCTGCAGACTCAACCATCTGTTCTACCTCATACTCAGACGGGCAGCTGGAGATTTGGGAGCTGTGAGGAAGCAAGTGCGATTTGGGTGACACCTTTGAGGACTGGAGTATTTGTGATGTTGAAGTTGATGTGGAGGAGAGCCCACTTAAAGGAGCACTTGATATCCGTTGAAGCACCTGCTGTTTTTGTGCCTCATCTGGAATTTGTAGCGATTGGCGTGGCCGTAAGAAAGGGATCTTATCACATTGTCCGCTAAAAGAAGTAGACATTTTAGTTTGGCTGGAAGATGGTCTTTCTTCGGCACCTACCCCACGGACACAACCTTTTTTCCCCTTCCCAACATGCCTATTCCCCTTTCCACCAGCAGCAGGCCTTTTTCCACTCATTTTGGTGGTTAACTAATTCACAACTCTGGAGTTGTTTGCACAAAAAAACAATGGATGGTAACCGAGCAGAGCTGAGTGGCCAAACTGTGGTATTAGGCCAAAATTATTGGCTGGGTTAGATGCAGAAAAAAATTATTTTTAATTTGCAACCTGATGGAGGTCAGTATAGATGGACTAATAGACCAAGTCCCACACACCGCTAGAAGCCCAAATATTTTTTCAGAGCTAGATGCAGAAATTTTTTTTATTCAATTTGCAACCTGATGGAGGTCAGTATAGATGGACTAATAGACCAAGTCCCACACACTGCTAGAAGCCCAAATATTTTTTCAGAGCTAGATGCAGAAAAAAATTATTTTTAATTTGCAACCTGATGGAGGTCAGTATAGATGGACTAATAGACCAAGTCCCACACACCGCTAGAAGCCCAAATATTTTTTCAGAGCTAGATGCAGAAATTTTTTTTATTCAATTTGCAACCTGATGGAGGTCAGTATAGATGGACTAATAGACCAAGTCCCACACACTGCTAGAAGCCCAAATATTTTTTCAGAGCTAGATGCAGAAAAAAATTATTTTTAATTTGCAACCTGATGGAGGTCAGTATAGATGGACTAATAGACCAAGTCCCACACACTGCTAGAAGCCCAAATATTTTTTCAGAGCTAGATGCAGAAAAAAATTATTTTTAATTTGCAACCTGATGGAGGTCAGTATAGATGGACTAATAGAACAAGTCCCACACGCTGCTAGAAGCCCAAATAATTTTTCAGAGATAAATGAAGAAAAAAATTATTTTTAATTTGCAACCTGATGGAGGTCAGTATAGATGGACTAATAGACCAAGTCCCACACACTGCTAGAAGCCCAAATATTTTTTCAGAGCTAGATGCAGAAAAAAATTATTTTTAATTTGCAACCTGATGGAGGTCAGTATAGATGGACTAATAGACCAAGTCCCACACACCGCTAGAAGCCCAAATATTTTTTCAGAGCTAGATGCAGAAAAAAATTATATTCAATTTGCAACCTGCTGGAGGTCAGTATAGAAGGACTAATAGAACAAGTCCCACACACTGCTAGAAGCCCAAATATTTTTTCAGAGCTAAATGAAGAAAAAAATTATTTTTAATTTGCAACCTGATGGAGGTCAGTATAGATGGACTAATAGACCAAGTCCCACACACTGCTAGAAGCCCAAATATTTTTTCAGAGCTAGATGCAGAAAAAAATTATATTCAGTTTGCAACCTGATGGAGGTCAGTATAGATGGACTAATAGAATGATGCTATGCCCAAAAGATTTTACTTCACTAGGTGCAGTAAAAAAATTGGTATTCTATACACAGGTGGTATATCTTGCAACACAGATAGGCTACTCCACTGACTAACACACTCTGCAATAGGCCAAAAAGGATTAGCTTTGCTAGATTCAGCCAAATGCTGTGAAAAAAACTTGCACAGCACTGGCACAGACCTGCCTGGCAAAAACTGATAGGAACTGATGTAACCTAGTCCTGAAAAGGACTCCAATTACAATTAGTCTTTACTCCCACAATCTATCTATTTAAGAGCACAGACCTGCCTGATAAAAGTCGTAGGAAATGCTGTAACCTAGTCCTTAAAAGGACTGCAATCACAACTATTCCCTACTCCCAAGCTATCTGTATATTTGTGCGAAAATTGGCTTGAAATTAACAAGGTATAGCGCACACAGCAACAGCGGTGCCGTCTAACATGCAGCTGCAGCAGTGAGAAAATGGTGGCGACGGGGAAAATGGCTTGGTCTTATAGGGCAAGGACATGTGACATACACTGCCAATCACACATGCCCTTGCTTGTGTGAAAAAAAGCACTTCGCTCCGTGTGTGCGCTGCTGATAGGCTGACAGATTGCACCTCCCCACTGCAAATGCGGGAAAGAGAAAAAAAAATGGAGATCTTCATTGTTCCTGCAGAGATCCATCCCCTGCCCCTCCCCCCGCCCCGCTGTACACTCAAACTGCGTATTAACATTAATTTTCATCATTACTGAGAAAAAATCCAGTTATGATTTTGGTGCACGAACAGTTATCGAACATAACCTCGAACAGCCGAATTTTTATCAAATTGTTCGTGTTCGCCGACCGGCTCGAACACCGCCCAAAACAGCTCGAATTTGAGATTGGCGAACAGTTCGAGTAGAACAACGCTCATCTCTACTTGTAATGCCCCTTACGAGAGCCATGCAGTACAGCATATTACAAACATAAGTCCCATTATTGGGGAGTGGGTCTCCCATAGTATTTGCTTATGCTTTCCTAGCAAAAAGCTGCCAAAAATTAGGATGGAGCAACTTGCAATGCCCCTTACAAGAGCCATGCAGTACAGCATATTACTAACATAAGTCCCATTATTGGGGAGTGGGTCTCCATAGTATTTGCTTATGCTTTCCAAGCAAAAGCTGCCAAAAATTAGGACGGAGCAACTTGCAATGCCCCTTACAAGAGCCATGCAGTACAGCATATTACAAACATAAGTCCCATTATTGGGGATTGGGTCTCCCATAGTATTTGCTTATGCTTTCCAAGCAAAAGCTGCCAAAAGTTAGGACGGAGCAACTTGCAATGCCCCTTACAAGAGCCATGCAGTACAGCATATTACAAACATAAGTCCCATTATTGGGGAGTGGGTGTCCCATAGTATTTGCTTATGCCATGCAAGCAAAAGCTGCCAAAAATTAGGACGGAGCAACTTGCAATGCCCCTTACAAGAGCCATGCAGTACAGCATATTACAAACATAAGTCCCATTATTGGGGAGTGGGTGTCCCATAGTATTTGCTTATGCCTTGCAAGCAAAAGATGCCAAAAATTAGGACGGAGCAACTTGCAATGCCCCTTACAAGAGCCATGCAGTACAGCATATTACAAACATAGGTCCCATTATTGGGGATTGGGTCTCCCATAGTATTTGCTTATGCTTTCCAAGCAAAAGCTGCCAAAAATTAGGACGGAGCAACTTGCAATGCCCCTTACAAGAGCCATGCAGTACAGCATATTACAAACATAAGTCCCATTATTGGGGAGTGGGTGTCCCATAGTATTTGCTTATGCCTTGCAAGCAAAAGCTGAAAAAAATTAGGACGGAGCAACTTGCAATGCCCCTTACAAGAGCCATGCAGTACAGCATATTACAAACATAAGTCCCATTATTGGGTAATGGGTCTCCCATAGTATTTGCTTATGCCTTGCAAAGCAAAAGCTGCCAAAAATTAGGACAGAGCAACTTGCAATGCCCCTTACGAGAGCCATGCAGTACAGCATATTACAAACATAAGTCCCATTATTGTGGAGTGGGTCTCCCATAGTATTTGCTTATGCTTTCCTAGCAAAAGCTGCCAAAAATTAGGACGGAGCAACTTGCAATGCCCCTTACAAGAGCCATGCAGTACAGCATATTACTAACATAAGTCCCATTATTGGGGTGTGGGTCTCCCATAGTATTTGCTTATGCCTTGCAAGCAAAAGCTGCCAAAAATTAGGATGGAGCAACTTGCAATGCCCCTTACAAGAGCCATGCAGTACAGCATATTACAAACATAAGTCCCATTATTGGGGAGTGGGTCTCCCATAGTATTTGCTTATGCTTTCCAAGCAAAAGCTGCCAAAAATTAGGACGGAGCAACTTGCAATTCCCCTTACAAGAGCCATGCAGTACAGCATATTACAAACACAAGTCCCATTATTGGGGAGTGGGTCTTCCATAGTATTTGCTTATGCCTTGCAAGCAAAAGCTGCCAAACATTAGGAAAGAGCAACTTGCAATGCTCCTTACAAGAGCCATGCAGTACAGCATATTACAAACATAAGTCCCATTATTGGGTAATGGGTCTCCTATAGAATTTGCTTTTGCCTTGCAAGCAAAAGTTGCCAAAAATTAGGACGGAGCAACTTGCAATGCCCCTTACAAGAGCCATGCATTACAGCATATTACAAACATAAGTCCCATTATTGGGGAGTGGGTCTCCCATAGTATTAGCTTATGCTTTCCAAGCAAAAGCTGCCAAAAGTTAGGATGGAGCAACTTGCAATGCCCCTTACAAGAGCCATGCAGTACAGCATATTACAAACATAAGTCCCATTATTGGGGAGTGGGTCTCCCATAGTATTTGCTTATGCTTTCCAAGCAAAAGCTGCCAAAAATTAGGACGGAGCAACTTGCAATGCCCCTTACAAGAGCCATGCAGTACAGCATATTACAAACATAAGTCCCATTATTGGGGATTGGGTCTCCCATAGTATTTGCTTATGCTTTCCAAGCAAAAGCTGCCAAAAGTTAGGACGGAGCAACTTGCAATGCCCCTTACAAGAGCCATGCAGTACAGCATATTACAAACATAAGTCCCATTATTGGGGAGTGGGTGTCCCATAGTATTTGCTTATGCCATGCAAGCAAAAGCTGCCAAAAATTAGGACGGAGCAACTTGCAATGCCCCTTACAAGAGCCATGCAGTACAGCATATTACAAACATAAGTCCCATTATTGGGGAGTGGGTGTCCCATAGTATTTGCTTATGCCTTGCAAGCAAAAGATGCCAAAAATTAGGACAGAGCAACTTGCAATGCCCCTTACAAGAGCCATGCAGTACAGCATATTACAAACATAGGTCCCATTATTGGGGATTGGGTCTCCCATAGTATTTGCTTATGCTTTCCAAGCAAAAGCTGACAAAAATTAGGACGGAGCAACTTGCAATGCCCCTTACAAGAGCCATGCAGTACAGCATATTACAAACATAAGTCCCATTATTGGGGAGTGGGTGTCCCATAGTATTTGCTTATGCCTTGCAAGCAAAAGCTGAAAAAAATTAGGACGGAGCAACTTGCAATGCCCCTTACAAGAGCCATGCAGTACAGCATATTACAAACATAAGTCCCATTATTGGGTAATGGGTCTCCCATAGTATTTGCTTATGCCTTGCAAAGCAAAAGCTGCCAAAAATTAGGACAGAGCAACTTGCAATGCCCCTTACGAGAGCCATGCAGTACAGCATATTACAAACATAAGTCCCATTATTGTGGAGTGGGTCTCCCATAGTATTTGCTTATGCTTTCCTAGCAAAAGCTGCCAAAAATTAGGACGGAGCAACTTGCAATGCCCCTTACAAGAGCCATGTAGTACAGCATATTACAAACATAAGTCCCATTATTGGGGATTGGGTCTCCCATAGTATTTGCTTATGCTTTCCAAGCAAAAGCTGCCAAAAGTTAGGACGGAGCAACTTGCAATGCCCCTTACAAGAGCCATGCAGTACAGCATATTACAAACATAAGTCCCATTATTGGGGAGTGGGTGTCCCATAGTATTTGCTTATGCCATGCAAGCAAAGGCTGCCAAAAATTAGGACGGAGCAACTTGCAATGCCCCTTACAAGAGCCATGCAGTACAGCATATTACAAACATAAGTCCCATTATTGGGGAGTGGGTGTCCCATAGTATTTGCTTATGCCTTGCAAGCAAAAGATGCCAAAAATTAGGACGGAGCAACTTGCAATGCCCCTTACAAGAGCCATGCAGTACAGCATATTACAAACATAGGTCCCATTATTGGGGATTGGGTCTCCCATAGTATTTGCTTATGCTTTCCAAGCAAAAGCTGACAAAAATTAGGACGGAGCAACTTGCAATGCCCCTTACAAGAGCCATGCAGTACAGCATATTACAAACATAAGTCCCATTATTGGGGAGTGGGTGTCCCATAGTATTTGCTTATGCCTTGCAAGCAAAAGCTGAAAAAAATTAGGACGGAGCAACTTGCAATGCCCCTTACAAGAGCCATGCAGTACAGCATATTACAAACATAAGTCCCATTATTGGGTAATGGGTCTCCCATAGTATTTGCTTATGCCTTGCAAAGCAAAAGCTGCCAAAAATTAGGACAGAGCAACTTGCAATGCCCCTTACGAGAGCCATGCAGTACAGCATATTACAAACATAAGTCCCATTATTGTGGAGTGGGTCTCCCATAGTATTTGCTTATGCTTTCCTAGCAAAAGCTGCCAAAAATTAGGACGGAGCAACTTGCAATGCCCCTTACAAGAGCCATGCAGTACAGCATATTACTAACATAAGTCCCATTATTGGGGTGTGGGTCTCCCATAGTATTTGCTTATGCCTTGCAAGCAAAAGCTGCCAAAAATTAGGATGGAGCAACTTGCAATGCCCCTTACAAGAGCCATGCAGTACAGCATATTACAAACATAAGTCCCATTATTGGGGAGTGGGTCTCCCATAGTATTTGCTTATGCTTTCCAAGCAAAAGCTGCCAAAAATTAGGACGGAGCAACTTGCAATTCCCCTTACAAGAGCCATGCAGTACAGCATATTACAAACACAAGTCCCATTATTGGGGAGTGGGTCTTCCATAGTATTTGCTTATGCCTTGCAAGCAAAAGCTGCCAAACATTAGGAAAGAGCAACTTGCAATGCTCCTTACAAGAGCCATGCAGTACAGCATATTACAAACATAAGTCCCATTATTGGGTAATGGGTCTCCTATAGAATTTGCTTTTGCCTTGCAAGCAAAACTTGCCAAAAATTAGGACGGAGCAACTTGCAATGCCCCTTACAAGAGCCATGCAGTACAGCATATTACAAACATAAGTCCCATTATTGGGGAGTGGGTCTCCCATAGTATTAGCTTATGCTTTCCAAGCAAAAGCTGCCAAAAGTTAGGATGGAGCAACTTGCAATGCCCCTTACAAGAGCCATGCAGTACAGCATATTACAAACATAAGTCCCATTATTGGGGAGTGGGTCTCCCATAGTATTTGCTTATGCTTTCCAAGCAAAAGCTGCCAAAAATTAGGACGGAGCAACTTGCAATGCCCCTTACAAGAGCCATGCAGTACAGCATATTACAAACATAAGTCACATTGATGGGGAGTGGGTGTCCCATAATATTTGCTTATGCCTTGCAAGCAAAAGCTGCCAAAAATTAGGACGGAGCAACTTGCAATGCCTCTTACAAGAGCCATGCAGTACAGCATATTACAAACATAAGTCCCATTATTGGGGAGTGGGTCTCCCATAGTATTTTCTTATGCTTTCCAAGCAACGGCTGCCAAAAATTAGGACGGAGCAACTTGCAATGCCCCTTACAAGAGCCATACAGTACAGCATATTACAAACATAAGTCCCATTATTGGGGAGTGGGTGTCCCATAGTATTTGCTTATGCCTTGCAAGCAAAAGCTGCCAAAAATTAGGACGGAGCAACTTGCAATGCCCCTTACAAGAGCCATGCAGTACAGCATATTACAAACATAAGTCCCATTATTGGGGAGTTGGTGTTCCATAGTATTTGCTTATGCCTTGCAAGCAAAAGCTGCCAAAAATTAGGACGGAGCAACTTGCAATGCCCCTTACAAGAGCCATGCAGTACAGCATATTACAAACATAAGTCCCATTATTGGGGAGTGGGTCTCCCATAGTATTTGCTTATGCCTTGCAAGCAAAAGCTGCCAAAAATTATGACGGAGCAACTTGCAATGCCCCTTACAAGAGCCATGCAGTACAGCATATTACAAACATAAGTCCCATTATTGGGGAGTGGGTGTCCCATAGTATTTGCTTATGCTTTCCAAGCAAAAGCTGCCAAAAATTAGGACGGAGCAACTTGCAATTCCAATTACAAGAGCCATGCAGTACAGCATATTACAAACATAGGTCCCATTATTGGGGAGTGGGTCTCCCATAGTATTTGCTTATGCCTTGCAAGCAAAAGCTGCCAAAAATTAGGACGGAGCAACTTGCAATGCCCCTTACAAGAGCCATAAAGTACAGCATATTACAAACATAAGTCCAATTATTGGGTAATGGGTCTCCCATAGTATTTGCTTATGCCTTGCAAGCAAAAGCTGCCAAAAATTAGGACGGAGCAACTTGCAAGGCCCCTTACAAGAGCCATGCAGTACAGCATTTAACAAACATAAGTCCCATTATTGGGGAGTGGGTCTCCCATAGTATTTCCTTATGCTTTCCAAGCAAAAGCTGCCAAAAATTAGGATGGAGCAACTTGCAATGCCCCTTACAAGAGCCATGCAGTACAGCATATTACAAACATAAGTCCCATTATTGGGGAGTGGGTGTCCCATAGTATTTTCTTATGCCTTGCAAGCAAAAGCTGCCAAAAATTGGAATGGAGCAACTTGCAATGCCCCTTACAAGAGCCATGCAGTACAGCATATTGCAAACATAAGTCCCATTATTGGGGAGTGGGTGTCCCATAGTATTTTCTTATGCTTTCCAAGCAAAAGCTGCCAAAAATTAGGACGTAGCAACTTGCAATGCCCCTTACAAGAGCCATGCAGTACAGCATATTACAAACATAAGTCCCATTATTGGGTAATGGGTCTCCCATAGTATTTGCTTATGACTTGCAAGCAAAAGCTGCCAAAAATTAGGACGGAGCAACTTGCAATGCCCCTTACAAGAGCCATGCAGTACAGCATATTACAAACATAAGTCCCATTATTGGGGAGTGGGTGTCCCATAGTATTTGCTTATGCCTTGCAAGCAAAAGCTGCCAAAAATTAGAACGGAGCAACTTGCAATGCCCCTTACAAGAGCCATGCAGTACAGCATATTACAAACATAAGTCCCATTATTCGGGAGTTGGTGTCCCATAGTATTTGCTTATGCCTTGCAAGCAAAAGCTGCCAAAAATTAGGATGGAGCAACTTGCAATGCCACTTACAAGAGCCATGCAGTACAGCATATTACAAACATAAGTCCCATTATTGGGTAATGGGTCTCCCATAGTATTTGCTTATGCCTTGCAAGCAAAAGCTGCCAAAAATTAGGACGGAGCAACTTGTAATTAGTGTTGAGCCACCCCCGTAGTGTTCGAGTTCGGTTCGGTTCGTCGAACACCCGTGTGTTCGCCGAACTGTTCGTCGAACTGTTCGTCGAACACCTTCGAACACCGTTAAAACCAATGGCAGGCAAACAAAAACACATAGAAACACATAGAAAACACCTTCAAAGGTGTCCAAAAGCTGACAAACTGCTCAGAAGACACAACTAACACATGGAAAAGTGACAAGTACATATAGTCATGCGAAAAGAAAAGAGGTGGAGGAGTAAAAGGAGGGGGAGACACAGATATAGGCATGTCATGCCCTTCTAAAATCCAAAAAGTGAGAAGCCGAGACGGCCAGTCCGCTCCTGCCCGTGCCACCTCCGTGTCGCCGGGTTTGTGCCAGAGCCGCGGTGAACCCTGACGGCCAGCCCCCCTCTCCCAATACTGGTGCCTGTCCGCTGGTGGGTCGAGAGAGCCCCCCTGTGGTGGAGGCAGCTCTAAGCTTTTTAATTTAAATTGTCCCTCTAATTTGAATGAATACACTTTAAATCCATTTACAAGGATCTATTGGAGGGCAAGTCTCATGCCAGCAGCCGCGTAATTCCAGCTCCAGTAGCGTCCACTAAAGCTGCTGCAGTTAAAAAGCTTTTATAAGGATCGAGCTCGGCTGTCCACCGCAAGGCATCCTAGTGCCAGTCCCAGCCCCTATGCCTTGGGGTGCCTCCTGATGCTCTTCACTAAGTATCCCGTGGTCCCGAAGCATTTCCTTTGAAAAAATTAAGTGTCCAAACTACAGGTGGTGTAGCTTGCTTAACAGCCGGGATAATCCGCTGACTAGCAGACACTGCTACTAGGCACAAAGTATTTCCTGGGCTAGATGCAGTTAAAAATTTGTAAGTAGATACTCTCGTTGGATGCTGAGAAAGCATTCCATAGAGTCTCCTGGCACGCCATATATGATTCTCTTAAAAATCTTGGGGTAGGGGTCTAGGGGACCCTTTTATAGCCAAAATCACAGCCCTGTATCACAATACGTCACCTAGGCTGAAGATAAATGGAACTGTAGCACCGAGGGCTCGGTTGCTACAGACGTATTGCACCTCACCCAGAGGTGTGATATCTCACTCTCAGATAAGGATGGAGTGTGGATCAGGACCCGACACCTGCATGCATTACACCACATTGCCGTGGGGCAGGGCGACCAATATGCCCCTGAGATGGGCACGACAGTCCCTGTCCCTGGCTGGAGTGGGGGGAGGGAACACTGAGGAAGGGGAACCCTGCAGTGCAGGAGCAGGGAGGAAGCAGTTCCTGGGTGCATTGAGAAGGGAGTATAAAAGGTGGGCACCATCTTAGTTCAGTGCAGAGAAGTCTGAGCAGAAGTGGCAGGGAGCAGGGGCTCTGCATGAGCTCTGCTCCGGAGGCGGGCCTAGTAACAGAGGCCCAGGCCTGCAAGAGGGAGAAGGAAGGAAGAGGAGCGGAGAAGGCTCCAGGAACGAGGAATGAAGGGATCCCACCGCACGCCCGAATCCACCTGCGTGGAGGGGTCAGGCCAAAGGGGGAGACCGGTCCCCGAACTAGTGGAGGCAGGAAACGACCCTCAGCTAGAAATCGGAGGCTCTGACATTTTATGTGGCGCAGCCCCTTGCTCCACCCGCTAGGAAGGCACCACATAGGGTCAGGGAAACTGGCGCCAAGTTTACCAAGAGGAGGCCCGAGGCAGCCGGACAGAAGTGTTGGTAAGAAAGGCCAGACAAAGGACACACAAAGGGGGTCCTGTGAAGCGCTCCAAAGTTATCTGGGAGTTGTCTGAGCCCCTCACCTGGTGAGCACAGTACGACGTGGGCAGCCGTTACCTGCAGACGTGGTCTGGATAATAAGAACTGTGAGTAAAGGCCCTGAACTGCATCACTGACTCCGTGTCGTTACTGCTGCTGCCCTGCACCATCACCCCCATCCTCCGCATACACTGCCCTGAGGCTATACTCCTCCCGTGGGGAGTTATGCTACGCTCTGCTGCACCCACAACACCAGCCTTAGCGGTCTGCCCTGTAGCGGCGGTTCACTCTGACCGCAATCCACGGGTGGCGTAGTCGGACATTTAAACATCAAAACCACATAAATAGTTCCGCCACTGGTTTGACCGCCCTGAGCCACGGAACCGGATCGCCGCCACGAAGACTACAACCACCAGCATCCACCAAAAAGGGTCCGGCTCCGGGTGTCCCAAGGCCCAGGGGGTGCGTCAGAACATTTTCATCACCTTTCACAATCACCAATGGGACAAGGCAGGGATGTCCTCTGTCCCCTCTCTTATACATCCTAGTGACGGAGCACCTGCTCTCATCAATTCGCCATAACCCCAATATTAGGTGGATTGAGGTGGGAGGCACCGAGTACAAGTGCTCTCTATTTGCTGATGATGTCCTAGTATATATCACTCAATCACATATATCCATCCCTGCTGTTATGGCTGAAATAGATCACTTTGTTACATGGTAAAATTTTAAAATCAATGCAGCGAAGTCTGAGGCCCTCGATGTCTCCCTCCCTAAATCCATATAGGATTCCATCCAGTCCAACTTTCCCTTTGCCTGGCCCTCACAGGGTATCAAATACTTAGGAATTCCTATTCATAGAGACCTCTCCCATCTATGTTATCTTAATTTTGGGCCCTTTATTGAACAATTCCATACAGACCACGGTTGGCAAGTTGGAACTGTGAGATTCACTACGTGCACCACTGGTATTTTGTGGAAAAGCACATGTAAGATTCTGCAACAGTCTCTGCTGATACTCCTGCATGCGTGCATCCCTTTCTATGGCAGGAATAATTTCTGCAAATTTACTTTTGTACCGGGGATCTAACAGTGTGGCAACCCAGTAGTCAGGATTATTTCTAATTCTCACAATTCGAGGGTCATGTTGCAGGTAGTGCAGCAAGAAGGCACTCATGTGTGTTGCGCATCCAGGAGCACCAAGTCCCTGTTGTGTTGGTGGCGAGGTAACAATCATGCTTCCTTCCTCTGTCCTCTCCCCCCAACCTCGCACAACAGAAATGTGATCAAGGTCTCCCTCATCTGATGAGTCTTCCATCAGTTCGTCCTCCACTTCTTCCTGGGCTCCTGCACCTTCCTCACTAGTTTGGCTGCTACCATGCGCCCTGGTAAAATCATCTCCCCCACCCTCACATGCCTGCCGCCCTGGTGCTGCCGACCGTCTGGACCTTGCAGATGTTAGCCCTTCCGCATACAACTCCTCCTCCTCTACTTCCTCCACCTCCTCTTGTGCCACCACCTGACTCCGAATTCTGTTTAACATGTGCTCCAGCATGTAAATCACCGGAATAGTCATGCTGATAATGGCATCGTCAGCACTAAACATCTTCGTCACCATTTCAAAACTGTGCAGAAGGGTGCATAGGTCCCTGATCTGAGACCACTCCTCCAGCGTGATTTGCCCCACCTCTGAATCTCGTTGGCCCAGGCTATACGTCAGAACGTATTGCACCAGGGCTTGTCGGTGCTGCCACAGTCGCTGCAACATGTGCAGAGTTGAATTCCACCGGGTAGGCACATCGCATTTTAGCCGGTGAAGTGGCAGGCCCAACGACTTCTGTAGAGATGTAAGTCGCTGAGCTGCGGGATGCGAACGGCGGAAGTGAGCACACAGCGACCGTGCCCTCTGCAGAAGGCCATCTAGTCTGGGATAGTGGGCTAAAAATTGCTGGACAACCAGGTTCAACACGTGAGCCATACAAGGCACGTGTGTGACATTGCCCCGGCGAAGGGCCGCACCCAGGTTTGCAGCATTGTCGCACACGGCCTTCCCTGGTTTCAGGTCCAGTGGAGACAACCATTCATGAAATTGGTTCTCCAGAGCTGACCACAACTCCTCAGCTGTGTGACTCACATTTCCCAGACATTTCAATGTAAAAACCGCCTGATGACGTTGAGCCCTACTGCCAGCATAGTAAGGAGGTGTGCAGGATCCCTTCTGCGCAGTTAGAAAGCTTGTTGCATGACCAGACAGGCTTTGGGTGCAGGTGGAAGACCGAGAGGAGGTTGAGGAGGCAGAAGCAGTGGAGGAAAAATGACATAAAGAGGATTGACGCACAACTCGTGGGGACGGCAAGACTTGGACAGCAGCCCCTTGTCCTGCTGTCACCATAGTTACCCAGTGCCCCGTCAGCGACATGTAACGCCCCTGTCCATGCCTACTCGTCCAAGTGTCTGTGGTGAAATGCACCCTGTCACACACAGAGTTTCTCAAAGAAGCGGTGATGTTGTGTGCGACATGCTGGTGGAGCGCAGGCACACCTTTCTTTGAGAAGTAGTGCCGACTGGGCATCTGGTACTGGGGCACTGCGACGGACATAAGGTCTCGAAAATCCTCTGTGTCCACCAGGCGGAAAGGCAGCATTTCTGTAGCCAAGAGCTTGCAGATGGTGAAATTCAACCTCTTAGCTTTCTCATGGCTAGGAGGAAATGGTCTTTTACTTGTCCACATCTGAGGGACCGAGGGCTGGCTATTGTGCTTAGACGGGGTTGATAAGGGTGTCCCCGGCAAACTGCCGGTCTGTGAGGAAGATGCAGGCGGACATGTTAGGTTGCCTTGATCCAAAGGTGGTGCTATCGATGTCGGACAGCGCTCAAGACCAGCTGGTGTTACCACCTCCAAAGAAAATGATGACCTGCCAATTACGCTGGCTGTTGCGGGTAAAGAGGTGGCAGGTCTGCGCCCCAAAACAGGTGTGACTGCTGTCCCCCCAGTCACAGAGGATGAAGAGGCCGCAGATGCACAAGATATGGCAGACGGTGGTTGGCCCGGCCGGCTAGACCGCATTGTAGCACACTGAGCTTCCCACTGCAACTTATGCTTCATGTCCATGTGCCGGTTCATGCATGAAGTACTCAAACTATGTATTTTTTGGCCTCTACTTAGCTTTTGCTGACAAATGTTACAGATAACACGAGTTGGGTCATCTTTATCGATCTGAAAAAATGCCCAGGCTATGCAAGGCTTAGCACCCATGCGACCTGAAGAGCCACCACGACTTGTGGTGAGAGGCAGAGTTGTGTTTGAGGATGCAGTTGTTGACGTGCTTCCAGTACTACGTCTCTGTCCAGGAAGGCGCAACCTGACCTCGTCGTCACTAGCATCTTCCTCCACCTCATCTGCTGACCTCATCTCTTGGCTGACTGTGGGTTGACAGTAAGTGGGATCTCCAACCTCATCATCATCACCCTGTGCGTTATCACACCCGTCGTTCTCAGAGCCAACCTGTTCCTGCCCTGACAAAAAACTAAAGTTGTCGCTCCAATCAGGTATTTGAGTCTTATCATCGTCTTCCTCATTGTCTCCACCAACAGGAGTTACAGTTTGGGAATGAGGGTCTACATTATGGTCAGAACCTTCTGCGTCTGGTCCTGGATCCGACTCATAAAGATTCTGGGCATCAGTGCAGATCATTTCCTCGTCTGGATTCACAGAAGCGCTGGAGTCGACCTCTGATTCCCAGGCTATAGTATGAGTAAACAGCTCTGCAGACTCAACCATCTGTTCTACCTCATACTCAGACGGGCAGCTGGAGATTTGGGAGCTGTGAGGAAGCAAGTGCGATTTGGGTGACACCTTTGAGGACTGGAGTATTTGTGATGTTGAAGTTGATGTGGAGGAGAGCCCACTTAAAGGAGCACTTGATATCCGTTGAAGCACCTGCTGTTTTTGTGCCTCATCTGGAATTTGTAGCGATTGGCGTGGCCGTAAGAAAGGGATCTTATCACATTGTCCGCTAAAAGAAGTAGACATTTTAGTTTGGCTGGAAGATGGTCTTTCTTCGGCACCTACCCCACGGACACAACCTTTTTTCCCCTTCCCAACATGCCTATTCCCCTTTCCACCAGCAGCAGGCCTTTTTCCACTCATTTTGGTGGTTAACTAATTCACAACTCTGGAGTTGTTTGCACAAAAAAACAATGGATGGTAACCGAGCAGAGCTGAGTGGCCAAACTGTGGTATTAGGCCAAAATTATTGGCTGGGTTAGATGCAGAAAAAAATTATTTTTAATTTGCAACCTGATGGAGGTCAGTATAGATGGACTAATAGACCAAGTCCCACACACCGCTAGAAGCCCAAATATTTTTTCAGAGCTAGATGCAGAAATTTTTTTTATTCAATTTGCAACCTGATGGAGGTCAGTATAGATGGACTAATAGACCAAGTCCCACACACTGCTAGAAGCCCAAATATTTTTTCAGAGCTAGATGCAGAAAAAAATTATTTTTAATTTGCAACCTGATGGAGGTCAGTATAGATGGACTAATAGACCAAGTCCCACACACCGCTAGAAGCCCAAATATTTTTTCAGAGCTAGATGCAGAAATTTTTTTTATTCAATTTGCAACCTGATGGAGGTCAGTATAGATGGACTAATAGACCAAGTCCCACACACTGCTAGAAGCCCAAATATTTTTTCAGAGCTAGATGCAGAAAAAAATTATTTTTAATTTGCAACCTGATGGAGGTCAGTATAGATGGACTAATAGACCAAGTCCCACACACTGCTAGAAGCCCAAATATTTTTTCAGAGCTAGATGCAGAAAAAAATTATTTTTAATTTGCAACCTGATGGAGGTCAGTATAGATGGACTAATAGAACAAGTCCCACACGCTGCTAGAAGCCCAAATAATTTTTCAGAGATAAATGAAGAAAAAAATTATTTTTAATTTGCAACCTGATGGAGGTCAGTATAGATGGACTAATAGACCAAGTCCCACACACTGCTAGAAGCCCAAATATTTTTTCAGAGCTAGATGCAGAAAAAAATTATTTTTAATTTGCAACCTGATGGAGGTCAGTATAGATGGACTAATAGACCAAGTCCCACACACCGCTAGAAGCCCAAATATTTTTTCAGAGCTAGATGCAGAAAAAAATTATATTCAATTTGCAACCTGCTGGAGGTCAGTATAGAAGGACTAATAGAACAAGTCCCACACACTGCTAGAAGCCCAAATATTTTTTCAGAGCTAAATGAAGAAAAAAATTATTTTTAATTTGCAACCTGATGGAGGTCAGTATAGATGGACTAATAGACCAAGTCCCACACACTGCTAGAAGCCCAAATATTTTTTCAGAGCTAGATGCAGAAAAAAATTATATTCAGTTTGCAACCTGATGGAGGTCAGTATAGATGGACTAATAGAATGATGCTATGCCCAAAAGATTTTACTTCACTAGGTGCAGTAAAAAAATTGGTATTCTATACACAGGTGGTATATCTTGCAACACAGATAGGCTACTCCACTGACTAACACACTCTGCAATAGGCCAAAAAGGATTAGCTTTGCTAGATTCAGCCAAATGCTGTGAAAAAAACTTGCACAGCACTGGCACAGACCTGCCTGGCAAAAACTGATAGGAACTGATGTAACCTAGTCCTGAAAAGGACTCCAATTACAATTAGTCTTTACTCCCACAATCTATCTATTTAAGAGCACAGACCTGCCTGATAAAAGTCGTAGGAAATGCTGTAACCTAGTCCTTAAAAGGACTGCAATCACAACTATTCCCTACTCCCAAGCTATCTGTATATTTGTGCGAAAATTGGCTTGAAATTAACAAGGTATAGCGCACACAGCAACAGCGGTGCCGTCTAACATGCAGCTGCAGCAGTGAGAAAATGGTGGCGACGGGGAAAATGGCTTGGTCTTATAGGGCAAGGACATGTGACATACACTGCCAATCACACATGCCCTTGCTTGTGTGAAAAAAAGCACTTCGCTCCGTGTGTGCGCTGCTGATAGGCTGACAGATTGCACCTCCCCACTGCAAATGCGGGAAAGAGAAAAAAAAATGGAGATCTTCATTGTTCCTGCAGAGATCCATCCCCTGCCCCTCCCCCCGCCCCGCTGTACACTCAAACTGCGTATTAACATTAATTTTCATCATTACTGAGAAAAAATCCAGTTATGATTTTGGTGCACGAACAGTTATCGAACATAACCTCGAACAGCCGAATTTTTATCAAATTGTTCGTGTTCGCCGACCGGCTCGAACACCGCCCAAAACAGCTCGAATTTGAGATTGGCGAACAGTTCGAGTAGAACAACGCTCATCTCTACTTGTAATGCCCCTTACGAGAGCCATGCAGTACAGCATATTACAAACATAAGTCCCATTATTGGGGAGTGGGTCTCCCATAGTATTTGCTTATGCTTTCCTAGCAAAAAGCTGCCAAAAATTAGGACGGAGCAACTTGCAATGCCCCTTACAAGAGCCATGCAGTACAGCATATTACTAACATAAGTCCCATTATTGGGGAGTGGGTCTCCATAGTATTTGCTTATGCTTTCCAAGCAAAAGCTGCCAAAAATTAGGACGGAGCAACTTGCAATGCCCCTTACAAGAGCCATGCAGTACAGCATATTACAAACATAAGTCCCATTATTGGGGATTGGGTCTCCCATAGTATTTGCTTATGCTTTCCAAGCAAAAGCTGCCAAAAGTTAGGACGGAGCAACTTGCAATGCCCCTTACAAGAGCCATGCAGTACAGCATATTACAAACATAAGTCCCATTATTGGGGAGTGGGTGTCCCATAGTATTTGCTTATGCCATGCAAGCAAAAGCTGCCAAAAATTAGGACGGAGCAACTTGCAATGCCCCTTACAAGAGCCATGCAGTACAGCATATTACAAACATAAGTCCCATTATTGGGGAGTGGGTGTCCCATAGTATTTGCTTATGCCTTGCAAGCAAAAGATGCCAAAAATTAGGACGGAGCAACTTGCAATGCCCCTTACAAGAGCCATGCAGTACAGCATATTACAAACATAGGTCCCATTATTGGGGAGTGGGTCTCCCATAGTATTTGCTTATGCTTTCCAAGCAAAAGCTGACAAAAATTAGGACGGAGCAACTTGCAATGCCCCTTACAAGAGCCATGCAGTACAGCATATTACAAACATAAGTCCCATTATTGGGGAGTGGGTGTCCCATAGTATTTGCTTATGCCTTGCAAGCAAAAGCTGAAAAAAATTAGGACGGAGCAACTTGCAATGCCCCTTACAAGAGCCATGCAGTACAGCATATTACAAACATAAGTCCCATTATTGGGTAATGGGTCTCCCATAGTATTTGCTTATGCCTTGCAAAGCAAAAGCTGCCAAAAATTAGGACAGAGCAACTTGCAATGCCCCTTACGAGAGCCATGCAGTACAGCATATTACAAACATAAGTCCCATTATTGTGAAGTGGGTCTCCCATAGTATTTGCTTATGCTTTCCTAGCAAAAGCTGCCAAAAATTAGGACGGAGCAACTTGCAATGCCCCTTACAAGAGCCATGCAGTACAGCATATTACTAACATAAGTCCCATTATTGGGGTGTGGGTCTCCCATAGTATTTGCTTATGCTTTCCAAGCAAAAGCTGCCAAAATTTAGGACGGAGCAACTTGCAATGCCCCTTACAAGAGCCATGCAGTACAGCATATTACAAACATAAGTCCCATTATTGGGGAGTGGGTCTCCCATAGTATTTGCTTATGCTTTCCAAGCAAAAGCTGACAAAAATCAGGATGGAGAAACTTGCAATGCCCCTTACAAGAGCCATGCAGTACAGCATATTACAAACATAAGTCCCATTATTGGGGAGTGGGTGTCCCATAGTATTTGCTTATGCCTTGCAAGCAAAAGCTGCCAAAAATTAGGACGGAGCAACTTGCAATGCCCCTTACAAGAGCCATGCAGTACAGCATATTACAAACATAAGTCCCATTATTGGGGAGTGGGTCTCCCATAGTATTTGCTTATGCTTTCGAAGCAAAAGCTGACAAAAATTAGGATGGAGCAACTTGCAATGCCCCTTACAAGAGCCATGCAGTACAGCATATTACAACCATAAGTCCTATTATTGGGGAGTGGGTGTCCCATAGTATTTGCTTACGCCTTGCAAGCAAAAGCTGCCAAAAATTAAGACGGAGCAACTTGCAATGCCCCTTACAAGAGCCATGCAGTACAGCATACTACAAACATAAGTCCCATTATTGGGGAGTGGTTGTCCCTTAGTATTTGCTTATGCCTTGCAAGCAAAAGCTGCCAAAAATTAGGACGGAGCAACTTGCGATACCCCTTACAAGAGCCATGCAGTACAGCATATTACAAACATAAGTCCCATTATTGGGGAGTGGGTGTCCCATAGTATTTGCTTATGCTTTCCAAGCAAAAGCTGCCAAAAATTAGGACGGAGCAACTTGCAATTCCCCTTACAAGAGCCATGCAGTACAGCATATTACAAACATAAGTCCCATTATTGGGGAGTGGGTCTCCCATAGTATTTGCTTATGCCTTGCAAGCAAAAGCTGCCAAAAATTAGGACGGAGCAACTTGCAATGCCCCTTACAAGAGCCATGCAGTACAGCATATTACAAACATAAGTTTCATTATTGGGTAATGGGTCTCCCATAGTATTTGCTTATGCCTTGCAAGCAAAAGCTGCCAAAAATTAGGACGGAGCAACTTGCAATACCCCTTACGAGAGCCATGCAGTACAGCATATTACAAACATAAGTCCCATTATTGGGGAGTGGGTGTCCCATAGTATTTGCTTATGCTTTCCAAGTAAAAGCTGCCAAAAATTAGTACGGAGCAACTTGCAATGCCCCTTACAAGATCTATGCAGGACAGCATATTAAAAACATAAGTCCCATTATTGGGGAGTTGGTGTCCCATAGTATTTGCTTATGCCTTGCAAGCAAAAGCTGCCAAAAATTAGGACGGAGCAACTTGCAATGCCCCTTACAAGAGCCATGCAGTACAGCATATTACAAACATAAGTCCCATTAATGGGGAGTGGGTGTCCAATAGTATTTGCTTATGCTTTCCAAGCAAAAGCTGCCAAAAATTAGGACGGAGCAACTTGCAATTTCCCTTACAAGAGCCATGCAGTACAGCATATTACAAACACAAGTCCCATTATTGGGGAGTGGGTCTCCCATAGTATTTGCTTATGCCTTGCAAGCAAAAGCTGCCAAAAATTAGGACGGAGCAACTTGCAATGCCCCTTACAAGAGCCATGCAGTACAGCATATTGCAAACATAAGTCCCATTATTGGGTAATGGGTCTCCCATAGTATTTGCTTATGCCTTGCAAGCAAAAGCTGCCAAAAATTAGGATGGGGCAACTTGCAATGCCCCTTACAAGAGCCATGCAGTACAGCATATTACAAACATAAGTCCCATTATTGGGGAGTGGGTCTCCCATAGTATTTGCTTATGCTTTCCAAGCAAAAGCTGCCAAAAATTAGGACGGAGCAACTTACAATTCCCCTTACAAGAGCCATGCAGTACAGCATATTACAAACACAAGTCCCATTATTGGGGAGTGGGTCTTCCATAGTATTTGCTTATGCCTTGCAAGCAAAAGCTGCCAAACATTAGGAAAGAGCAACTTGCAATGCTCCTTACAAGAGCCATGCAGTACAGCATATTACAAACATAAGTCCCATTATTGGGTAATGGGTCTCCTATAGAATTTGCTTTTGCCTTGCAAGCAAAAGCTGCCAAAAATTAGGACGGAGCAACTTGCAATGCCCCTTACAAGAGCCATGCAGTACAGCATATTACAAACATAAGTCCCATTATTGGGGATTGGGTCTCCCATAGTATTAGCTTATGCTTTCCAAGCAAAAGCTGCCAAAAGTTAGGATGGAGCAACTTGCAATGCCCCTTACAAGAGCCATGCAGTACAGCATATTACAAACATAAGTCCCATTATTGGGGAGTGGGTCTCCCATAGTATTTGCTTATGCTTTCCAAGCAAAAGCTGCCAAAAATTAGGACGGAGCAACTTGCAATGCCCCTTACAAGAGCCATGCAGTACAGCATATTACAAACATAAGTTCCATTGATGGGGAGTGGGTGTCCCATAATATTTGCTTATGCCTTGCAAGCAAAAGCTGCCAAAAATTAGGACGGAGCAACTTGCAATGCCTCTTACAAGAGCCATGCAGTACAGCATATTACAAACATAAGTCCCATTATTGGGGAGTGGGTCTCCTATAGTATTTGCTTATGCTTTCCAAGCAACGGCTGCCAAAAATTAGGACGGAGCAACTTGCAATGCCCCTTACAAGAGCCATGCAGTACAGCATATTACAAACATAAGTCCCATTATTGGGGAGTGGGTGTCCCATAGTATTTGATTATGCCTTGCAAGCAAAAGCTGAAAAAAATTAGGACGGAGCAACTTGCAATGCCCCTTACAAGAGCCATGCAGTACAGCATATTACAAACATAAGTCCCATTATTGGGTAATGGGTCTCCCATAGTATTTGCTTATGCCTTGCAAAGCAAAAGCTGCCAAAAATTAGGACGGAGCAACTTGCAATGCCCCTTATGAGAGCCATGCAGTACAGCATATTACAAACATAAGTCCCATTATTGTGGAGTGGGTCTCCCATAGTATTTGCTTATGCTTTCCTAGCAAAAGCTGCCAAAAATTAGGCCGGAGCAACTTGCAATGCCCCTTACAAGAGCCATGCAGTACAGCATATTACTAACATAAGTCCCATTATTGGGGAGTGGGTCTCCCATAGTATTTGCTTATGCTTTCCAAGCAAAAGCTGCCAAAATTTAGGACGGAGCAACTTGCAATGCCCCTTACAAGAGCCATGCAGTACAGCATATTACAAACATAGGTCCCATTATTGGGGAGGGGGTCTCCCATAGTATTTGCTTATGCTTTCCAAGCAAAAGCTGACAAAAATCAGGACGGAGCAACTTGCAATGCCCCTTACAAGAGCCATGCAGTACAGCATATTACAAACATAAGTCCCATTATTGGGGAGTGGGTGTCCCATAGTATTTGCTTATGCCTTGCAAGCAAAAGCTGCCAAAAATTAGGACGGAGCAACTTGCAATGCCCCTTACAAGAGCCATGCAGTACAGCATATTACAAACATAAGTCCCATTATTGGGGAGTGGGTCTCCCATAGTATTTGCTTATGCTTTCGAAGCAAAAACTGACAAAAATTAGGATGGAGCAACTTGCAATGCCCCTTACAAGAGCCATGCAGTACAGCATATTACAAACATAAGTCCTATTATTGGGGAGTGGGTGTCCCATAGTATTTGCTTACGCCTTGCAAGCAAAAGCTGCCAAAAATTAAGACGGAGCAACTTGCAATGCCCCTTACAAGAGCCATGCAGTACAGCATATTACAAACATAAGTCCCATTATTGGGGAGTGGGTGTCCCTTAGTATTTGCTTATGCCTTGCAAGCAAAAGCTGCCAAAAATTAGGACGGAGCAACTTGCGATACCCCTTACAAGAGCCATGCAGTACAGCATATTACAAACATAAGTCCCATTATTGGGGAGTGGGTGTCCCATAGTATTTGCTTATGCTTTCCAAGCAAAAGCTGCCAAAAATTAGGACGGAGCAACTTGCAATTCCCCTTACAAGAGCCATGCAGTACAGCATATTACAAACATAAGTCCCATTATTGGGGAGTGGGTGTCCCATAGTATTTGCTTATGCCTTGCAAGCAAAAGCTGCCAAAAATTAGGACGGAGCAACTTGCAATGCCCCTTACAAGAGCCATGCAGTACAGCATATTACAAACATAAGTCCCATTATTGGGTAATGGGTCTCCCATAGTATTTGCTTATGCCTTGCAAGCAAAAGCTGCCAAAAATTAGGACGGAGCAACTTGCAATGCCCCTTACGAGAGCCATGCAGTACAGCATATTACAAACATAAGTCCCATTATTGGGGAGTGGGTGTCCCATAGTATTTGCTTATGCTTTCCAAGTAAAAGCTGCCAAAAATTAGTACGGAGCAACTTGCAATGCCCCTTACAAGATCTATGCAGGACAGCATATTAAAAACATAAGTCCCATTATTGGGGAGTTGGTGTCCCATAGTATTTGCTTATGCCTTGCAAGCAAAAGCTGCCAAAAATTAGGACGGAGCAACTTGCAATGCCCCTTACAAGAGCCATGCAGTACAGCATATTACAAACATAAGTCCCATTAATGGGGAGTGGGTGTCCAATAGTATTTGCTTATGCTTTCCAAGCAAAAGCTGCCAAAAATTAGGACGGAGCAACTTGCAATTTCCCTTACAAGAGCCATGCAGTACAGCATATTACAAACACAAGTCCCATTATTGGGGAGTGGGTCTCCCATAGTATTTGCTTATGCCTTGCAAGCAAAAGCTGCCAAAAATTAGGACGGAGCAACTTGCAATGCCCCTTACAAGAGCCATGCAGTACAGCATATTACAAACATAAGTCCCATTATTGGGTAATGGGTCTCCCATAGTATTTGCTTATGCCTTGCAAGCAAAAGCTGCCAAAAATTAGGATGGAGCAACTTGCAATGCCCCTTACAAGAGCCATGCAGTACAGCATATTACAAACATAAGTCCCATTATTGGGGAGTGGGTCTCCCATAGTATTTGCTTATGCTTTCCAAGCAAAAGCTGCCAAAAATTAGGACGGAGCAACTTACAATTCCCCTTACAAGAGCCATGCAGTACAGCATATTACAAACACAAGTCCCATTATTGGGGAGTGGGTCTTCCATAGTATTTGCTTATGCCTTGCAAGCAAAAGCTGCCAAACATTAGGAAAGAGCAACTTGCAATGCTCCTTACAAGAGCCATGCAGTACAGCATATTACAAACATAAGTCCCATTATTGGGTAATGGGTCTCCTATAGAATTTGCTTTTGCCTTGCAAGCAAAGCTGCCAAAAATTAGGACGGAGCAACTTGCAATGCCCCTTACAAGAGCCATGCAGTACAGCATATTACAAACATAAGTCCCATTATTGGGGAGTGGGTCTCCCATGGTATTAGCTTATGCTTTCCAAGCAAAAGCTGCCAAAAGTTAGGATGGAGCAACTTGCAATGCCCCTTAAAAGAGCCATGCAGTACAGCATATTACAAACATAAGTCCCATTATTGGGGAGTGGGTCTCCCATAGTATTTGCTTATGCTTTCCAAGCAAAAGCTGCCAAAAATTAGGACGGAGCAACTTGCAATGCCCCTTACAAGAGCCATGCAGTACAGCATATTACAAACATAAGTCCCATTGATGGGGAGTGGGTGTCCCATAATATTTGCTTATGCCTTGCAAGCAAAAGCTGCCAAAAATTAGGACGGAGCAACTTGCAATGCCTCTTACAAGAGCCATGCAGTACAGCATATTACAAACATAAGTCCCATTATTGGGGAGTGGGTCTCCCATAGTATTTGCTTATGCTTTCCAAGCAACGGCTGCCAAAAATTAGGACGGAGCAACTTGCAATGCCCCTTACAAGAGCCATGCAGTACAGAATATTACAAACATAAGTCCCATTATTGGGGAGTGGGTGTCCCATAGTATTTGCTTATGCCTTGCAAGCAAAAGCTGAAAAAAATTAGGACGGAGCAACTTGCAATGCCCCTTACAAGAGCCATGCAGTACAGCATATTACAAACATAAGTCCCATTATTGGGTAATGGGTCTCCCATAGTATTTGCTTATGCCTTGCAAAGCAAAAGCTGCCAAAAATTAGGACGGAGCAACTTGCAATGCCCCTTACGAGAGCCATGCAGTACAGCATATTACAAACATAAGTCCCATTATTGTGGAGTGGGTCTCCCATAGTATTTGCTTATGCTTTCCTAGCAAAAGCTGCCAAAAATTAGGACGGAGCAACTTGCAATGCCCCTTACAAGAGCCATGCAGTACAGCATATTACTAACATAAGTCCCATTATTGGGGAGTGGGTCTCCCATAGTATTTGCTTATGCTTTCCAAGCAAAAGCTGCCAAAATTTAGGACGGAGCAACTTGCAATGCCCCTTACAAGAGCCATGCAGTACAGCATATTACAAACATAGGTCCCATTATTGGGGAGTGGGTCTCCCATAGTATTTGCTTATGCTTTCCAAGCAAAAGCTGACAAAAATCAGGACGGAGCAACTTGCAATGCCCCTTACAAGAGCCATGCAGTACAGCATATTACAAACATAAGTCCCATTATTGGGGAGTGGGTGTCCCATAGTATTTGCTTATGCCTTGCAAGCAAAAGCTGCCAAAAATTAGGACGGAGCAACTTGCAATGCCCCTTACAAGAGCCATGCAGTACAGCATATTACAAACATAAGTCCCATTATTGGGGAGTGGGTCTCCCATAGTATTTGCTTATGCTTTCGAAGCAAAAGCTGACAAAAATTAGGATGGAGCAACTTGCAATGCCCCTTACAAGAGCCATGCAGTACAGCATATTACAAACATAAGTCCTATTATTGGGGAGTGGGTGTCCCATAGTATTTGCTTACGCCTTGCAAGCAAAAGCTGCCAAAAATTAAGACGGAGCAACTTGCAATGCCCCTTACAAGAGCCATGCAGTACAGCATATTACAAACATAAGTCCCATTATTGGGGAGTGGGTGTCCCTTAGTATTTGCTTATGCCTTGCAAGCAAAAGCTGCCAAAAATTAGGACGGAGCAACTTGCGATACCCCTTACAAGAGCCATGCAGTACAGCATATTACAAACATAAGTCCCATTATTGGGGAGTGGGTGTCCCATAGTATTTGCTTATGCTTTCCAAGCAAAAGCTGCCAAAAATTAGGACGGAGCAACTTGCAATTCCCCTTACAAGAGCCATGCAGTACAGCATATTACAAACATAAGTCCCATTATTGGGGAGTGGGTCTCCCATAGTATTTGCTTATGCCTTGCAAGCAAAAGCTGCCAAAAATTAGGACGGAGCAACTTGCAATGCCCCTTACAAGAGCCATGCAGTACAGCATATTACAAACATAAGTCCCATTATTGGGTAATGGGTCTCCCATAGTATTTGCTTATGCCTTGCAAGCAAAAGCTGCCAAAAATTAGGACGGAGCAACTTGCAATGCCCCTTACGAGAGCCATGCAGTACAGCATATTACAAACATAAGTCCCATTATTGGGGAGTGGGTGTCCCATAGTATTTGCTTATGCTTTCCAAGTAAAAGCTGCCAAAAATTAGTACGGAGCAACTTGCAATGCCCCTTACAAGATCTATGCAGGACAGCATATTAAAAACATAAGTCCCATTATTGGGGAGTTGGTGTCCCATAGTATTTGCTTATGCCTTGCAAGCAAAAGCTGCCAAAAATTAGGACGGAGCAACTTGCAATGCCCCTTACAAGAGCCATGCAGTACAGCATATTGCAAACATAAGTCCCATTATTGGGTAATGGGTCTCCCATAGTATTTGCTTATGCCTTGCAAGCAAAAGCTGCCAAAAATTAGGATGGAGCAACTTGCAATGCCCCTTACAAGAGCCATGCAGTACAGCATATTACAAACATAAGTCCCATTATTGGGGAGTGGGTCTCCCATAGTATTTGCTTATGCTTTCCAAGCAAAAGCTGCCAAAAATTAGGACGGAGCAACTTACAATTCCCCTTACAAGAGCCATGCAGTACAACATATTACAAACACAAGTCCCATTATTGGGGAGTGGGTCTTCCATAGTATTTGCTTATGCCTTGCAAGCAAAAGCTGCCAAACATTAGGAAAGAGCAACTTGCAATGCTCCTTACAAGAGCCATGCAGTACAGCATATTACAAACATAAGTCCCATTATTGGGTAATGGGTCTCCTATAGAATTTGCTTTTGACTTGCAAGCAAAAGCTGCCAAAAATTAGGACGGAGCAACTTGCAATGCCCCTTACAAGAGCCATGCAGTACAGCATATTACAAACATAAGTCCCATTATTGGGGAGTGGGTCTCCCATAGTATTAGCTTATGCTTTCCAAGCAAAAGCTGCCAAAAGTTAGGATGGAGCAACTTGCAATGCCCCTTACAAGAGCCATGCAGTACAGCATATTACAAACATAAGTCCCATTATTGGGGAGTGGGTCTCCCATAGTATTTGCTTATGCTTTCCAAGCAAAAGCTGCCAAAAATTAGGACGGAGGAACTTGCAATGCCCCTTACAAGAGCCATGCAGTACAGCATATTACAAACATAAGTCCCATTGATGGGGAGTGGGTGTCCCATAATATTTGCTTATGCCTTGCAAGCAAAAGCTGCCAAAAATTAGGACGGAGCAACTTGCAATGCCTCTTTCAAGAGCCATGCAGTACAGCATATTACAAACATAAGTCCCATTATTGGGGAGTGGGTCTCCCATAGTATTTGCTTATGCTTTCCAAGCAACGGCTGCCAAAAATTAGGACGGAGCAACTTGCAATGCCCCTTACAAGAGCCATGCAGTACAGCATATTACAAACATAAGTCCCATTATTGGGGAGTGGGTGTCCCATAGTATTTGCTTATGCCTTGCAAGCAAAAGCTGCCAAAAATTAGGACGGAGCAACTTGCAATGCCCCTTACAAGAGCCATGCAGTACAGCATATTACAAACATAAGTCCCATTATTGGGGAGTGGGTGTTCCATAGTATTTGCTTATGACTTGCAAGCAAAAGCTGCCAAAAATTAGCATGGAGCAACATGCAATGCCCCTTACAAGAGCCATGCAGTACAGCATATTACAAACATAAGTCCCATTATTGGGGAGTGGGTCTCCCATAGTATTTGCTTATGCTTTCCAAGCAACGGCTGCCAAAAATTAGGACGGAGCAACTTGCAATGCCCCTTACAAGAGCCATGCAGTACAGCATATTACAAACATAAGTCCCATTATTTGGGAGTGGGTGTCCCATAGTATTTGCTTATGCCTTGCAAGCAAAAGCTGCCAAAAATTAGGACGGAGCAACTTGCAATGCCCCTTACAAGAGCCATGCAGTACAGCATATTACAAACATAAGTCCCATTATTGGGGAGTGGGTGTTCCATAGTATTTGCTTATGCCTTGCAAGCAAAAGCTGCCAAAAATTATGACGGAGCAACTTGCAATGCCCCTTACAAGAGCCATGCAGTACAGCATATTACAAACATAAGTCCCATTATTGGGGAGTGGGTGTCCCATAGTATTTGCTTATGCTTTCCAAGCAAAAGCTGCCAAAAATTAGGACGGAGCAACTTGCAATTCCAATTACAAGAGCCATGCAGTACAGCATATTACAAACATAGGTCCCATTATTGGGGAGTGGGTCTCCCATAGTATTTGCTTATGCCTTGCAAGCAAAAGCTGCCAAAAATTAGGACGGAGCAACTTGCAATGCCCCTTACAAGAGCCATAAAGTACAGCATATTACAAACATAAGTCCAATTATTGGGTAATGGGTCTCCCATAGTATTTGCTTATGCCTTGCAAGCAAAAGCTGCCAAAAATTAGGACGGAGCAACTTGCAAGGCCCCTTACAAGAGCCATGCAGTACAGCATTTAACAAACATAAGTCCCATTATTGGGGAGTGGGTCTCCCATAGTATTTCCTTATGCTTTCCAAGCAAAAGCTGCCAAAAATTAGGACGGAGCAACTTGCAATGCCCCTTACAAGAGCCATGCAGTACAGCATATTACAAACATAAGTCCCATTATTGGGGAGTGGGTGTCCCATAGTATTTTCTTATGCTTTCCAAGCAAAAGCTGCCAAAAATTAGGACGTAGCAACTTGCAATGCCCCTTACAAGAGCCATGCAGTACAGCATATTACAAACATAAGTCCCATTATTGGGTAATGGGTCTCCCATAGTATTTGCTTATGACTTGCAAGCAAAAGCTGCCAAAAATTAGGACGGAGCAACTTGCAATGCCCCTTACAAGAGCCATGCAGTACAGCATATTACAAACATAAGTCCCATTATTCGGGAGTTGGTGTCCCATAGTATTTGCTTTTGCTTTCCAAGCAAAAGCTGCCAAAAAATTAGGACGGAGCAACTTGCAATGCCCCTTACAAGAGCCATGCAGTACAGCATATTACAAACATAAGTCCCATTATTGGGGAGTGGGTGTCCCATAGTATTTGCTTATGCCTTGCAAGCAAAAGCTGCCAAAAATTAGAACGGAGCAACTTGCAATGCCCCTTACAAGAGCCATGCAGTACAGCATATTACAAACATAAGTCCCATTATTCGGGAGTTGGTGTCCCATAGTATTTGCTTATGCCTTGCAAGCAAAAGCTGCCAAAAATTAGGACGGAGCAACTTGCAATTCCCCTTACAAGAGCCATGCAGTACAGCATATTACAAACATAAGTCCCATTATTGGGGAGTGGGTCTCCCGTAGTATTTGCTTATGCCTTGCAAGCAAAAGCTGCCAAAAATTAGGACGGAGCAACTTGCAATGCCACTTACAAGAGCCATGCAGTACAGCATATTACAAACATAAGTCCCATTATTGGGTAATGGGTCTCCCATAGTATTTGCTTATGCCTTGCAAGCAAAAGCTGCCAAAAATTAGGACGGAGCAACTTGCAATGCCCCTTACGAGAGCCATGCAGTACAGCATATTACAAACATAAGTCCCATTATTGGGGAGTGGGTCTCCCATAGTATTTGCTTATGCTTTCCTAGCAAAAAGCTGCCAAAAATTAGGACGGAGCAACTTGCAATGCCCCTTACAAGAGCCATGCAGTACAGCATATTACTAACATAAGTCCTATTATTGGGGAGTGGGTCTCCATAGTATTTGCTTATGCCATGCAAGCAAAAGCTGCCAAAAATTAGGACGGAGCAACTTGCAATGCCCCTTACAAGAGCCATGCAGTACAGCATATTACAAACATAAGTCCCATTATTGGGAAGTGGGTGTCCCATAGTATTTGCTTATGCCTTGCAAGCAAAAGATGCCAAAAATTAGGACGGAGCAACTTGCAATGCCCCTTACAAGAGCCATGCAGTACAGCATATTACAAATATAGGTCCCATTATTGGGGAGTGGGTCTCCCATAGTATTTGCTTATGCTTTCCAAGCAAAAGCTGACAAAAATTAGGACGGAGCAACTTGCAATGCCCCTTACAAGAGCCATGCAGTACAGCATATTACAAACATAAGTCCCATTATTGGGGAGTGGGTGTCCCATAGTATTTGCTTATGCCTTGCAAGCAAAAGCTGCCAAAAATTAGGACGGAGCAACTTGCAATGCCCCTTACAAGAGCCATGCAGTACAGCATATTACAAACATAAGTCCCATTATTGGGTAATGGGTCTCCCATAGTATTTGCTTATGCCTTGCAAAGCAAAAGCTGCCAAAAATTAGGACGGAGCAACTTGCAATGCCCCTTACAAAAGCCATGCAGTACAGCATATTACTAACATAAGTCCCATTATTGGGGAGTGGGTCTCCCATAGTATTTGCTTAGGCTTTCCAAGCAAAAGCTGCCCAATTTTAGGACGGAGCAACTTGTAATGCCCCTTACAAGAGCCATGCAGTACAGCATATTACAAACATAGGTCCCATTATTGGGGAGTGGGTGTCCCATAGTATTTGCTTATGCTTTCCAAGCAAAAGCTGCCAAAAATTAGGACGGAGCAACTTGCAATGCCCCTTACAAGAGCCATGCAGTACAGCATATTACAAACATAAGTCCCATTATTGGGGAGTGGGTGTCCCATAGTATTTGCTTATGCCTTGCAAGCAAAAGCTGCCAAAAATTAGGACGGAGCAACTTGCAATTCCAATTACAAGAGCCATGCAGTACAGCATATTACAAACATAGGTCCCATTATTGGGGAGTGGGTCTCCCATAGTATTTGCTTATGCCTTGCAAGCAAAAGCTGCCAAAAATTAGGACGGAGCAACTTGCAATGCCCCTTACAAGAGCCATAAAGTACAGCATATTACAAACATAAGTCCAATTATTGGGTAATGGGTCTCCCATAGTATTTGCTTATGCCTTGCAAGCAAAAGCTGCCAAAAATTAGGACGGAGCAACTTGCAAGGCCCCTTACAAGAGCCATGCAGTACAGCATTTAACAAACATAAGTCCCATTATTGGGGAGTGGGTCTCCCATAGTATTTCCTTATGCTTTCCAATCAAAAGCTGCCAAAAATTAGGACGGAGCAACTTGCAATGCCCCTTACAAGAGCCATGCAGTACAGCATATTACAAACATAAGTCCCATTATTGGGGAGTGGGTGTCCCATAGTATTTTCTTATGCTTTCCAAGCAAAAGCTGCCAAAAATTAGGACGTAGCAACTTGCAATGCCCCTTACAAGAGCCATGCAGTACAGCATATTACAAACATAAGTCCCATTATTGGGTAATGGGTCTCCCATAGTATTTGCTTATGACTTGCAAGCAAAAGCTGCCAAAAATTAGGACGGAGCAACTTGCAATGCCCCTTACAAGAGCCATGCAGTACAGCATATTAGAAACATAAGTCCCATTATTCGGGAGTTGGTGTCCCATAGTATTTGCTTTTGCTTTCCAAGCAAAAGCTGCCAAAAAATTAGGACGGAGCAACTTGCAATGCCCCTTACAAGAGCCATGCAGTACAGCATATTACAAACATAAGTCCCATTATTGGGGAGTGGGTGTCCCATAGTATTTGCTTATGCCTTGCAAGCAAAAGCTGCCAAAAATTAGAATGGAGCAACTTGCAATGCCCCTTACAAGAGCCATGCAGTACAGCATATTACAAACATAAGTCCCATTATTCGGGAGTTGGTGTCCCATAGTATTTGCTTATGCCTTGCAAGCAAAAGCTGCCAAAAATTAGGACGGAGCAACTTGCAATTCCCCTTACAAGAGCCATGCAGTACAGCATATTACAAACATAAGTCCCATTATTGGGGAGTGGGTCTCCCGTAGTATTTGCTTATGCCTTACAAGCAAAAGCTGCCAAAAATTAGGACGGAGCAACTTGCAATGCCACTTACAAGAGCCATGCAGTACAGCATATTACAAACATAAGTCCCATTATTGGGTAATGGGTCTCCCATAGTATTTGCTTATGCTTTGCAAGCAAAAGCTGCCAAAAATTAGGACGGAGCAACTTGCAATGCCCCTTACGAGAGCCATGCAGTACAGCATATTACAAACATAAGTCCCATTATTGGGGAGTGGGTCTCCCATAGTATTTGCTTATGCTTTCCTAGCAAAAAGCTGCCAAAAATTAGGACGGAGCAACTTGCAATGCCCCTTACAAGAGCCATGCAGTACAGCATATTACTAACATAAGTACCATTATTGGGGAGTGGGTCTCCATAGTATTTGCTTATGCTTTCCAAGCAAAAGCTGCCAAAAATTAGGACGGAGCAACTTGCAATGCCCCTTAAAAGAGCCATGCAGTACAGCATATTACAAACATAAGTCCCATTATTGGGGAGTGGGTGTCCCATAGTATTTGCTTATGCCATGCAAGCAAAAGCTGCCAAAAATTAGGACGGAGCAACTTGCAATGCCCCTTACAAGAGCCATGCAGTACAGCATATTACAAACATAAGTCCCATTATTGGGGAGTGGGTGTCCCATAGTATTTGCTTATGCCTTGCAAGCAAAAGATGCCAAAAATTAGGACGGAGCAACTTGCAATGCCCCTTACAAGAGCCATGCAGTACAGCATATTACAAACATAGGTCCCATTATTGGGGAGTGGGTCTCCCATAGTATTTGCTTATGCTTTCCAAGCAAAAGCTGACAAAAATTAGGACGGAGCAACTTGCAATGCCCCTTACAAGAGCCATGCAGTACAGCATATTACAAACATAAGTCCCATTATTGGGGAGTGGGTGTCCCATAGTATTTGCTTATGCCTTGCAAGCAAAAGCTGCCAAAAATTAGGACGGAGCAACTTGCAATGCCCCTTACAAGAGCCATGCAGTACAGCATATTACAAACATAAGTCCCATTATTGGGTAATGGGTCTCCCATAGTATTTGCTTATGCCTTGCAAAGCAAAAGCTGCCAAAAATTAGGACGGAGCAACTTGCAATGCCCCTTACGAGAGCCATGCAGTACAGCATATTACAAACATAAGTCCCATTATTGTGGAGTGGGTCTCCCATAGTATTTGCTTATGCTTTCCTAGCAAAAGCTGCCAAAAATTAGGACGGAGCAACTTGCAATGCCCCTTACAAAAGCCATGCAGTACAGCATATTACTAACATAAGTCCCATTATTGGGGAGTGGGTCTCCCATAGTATTTGCTTATGCTTTCCAAGCAAAAGCTGCCAAAATTTAGGACGGAGCAACTTGTAATGCCCCTTACAAGAGCCATGCAGTACAGCATATTACAAACATAGGTCCCATTATTGGGGAGTGGGTGTCCCATAGTATTTGCTTATGCTTTCCAAGCAAAAGCTGACAAAAATTAGGACGGAGCAACTTGCAATGCCCCTTACAAGAGCCATGCAGTACAGCATATTACAAACATAAGTCCCATTATTGGGGAGTGGGTGTCCCATAGTATTTGCTTATGCCTTGCAAGCAAAAGCTGCCAAAAATTAGGACGGAGCAACTTGCAATGCCCCTTACAAGAGCCATGCAGTACAGCATATTACAAACATAAGTCCCATTATTGGGGAGTGGGTCTCCCATAGTATTTGCTTATGCTTTCGAAGCAAAAGCTGACAAAAATTAGGAAGGAGCAACTTGCAATGCCCCTTACAAGAGCCATGCAGTACAGCATATTACAAACATAAGTCCTATTATTGGGGAGTGGGTGTCCCATAGTATTTGCTTATGCCTTGCAAGCAAAAGCTGCCAAAAATTAAGACGGAGCAACTTGCAATGCCCCTTACAAGAGCCATGCAGTACAGCATATTACAAACATAAGTCCCATTATTGGGGAGTGGGTGTCCCTTAGTATTTGCTTATGCCTTGCAAGCAAAAGCTGCCAAAAATTAGGACGGAGCAACTTGCAATACCCCTTACAAGAGCCATGCAGTACAGCATATTACAAACATAAGTCCCATTATTGGGGAGTGGGTGTCCCATAGTACTTGCTTATGCTTTCCAAGCAAAAGCTGCCAAAAATTAGGACGGAGCAACTTGCAATTCCCTTTACAAGAGCCATGCAGTACAGCATATTACAAACATAAGTCCCATTATTGGGGAGTGGGTCTCCCATAGTATTTGCTTATGCCTTGCAAGCAAAAGCTGCCAAAAATTAGGACGGAGCAACTTGCAATGCCCCTTACAAGAGCCATGCAGTACAGCATATTACAAACATAAGTCCCATTATTGGGTAATGGGTCTCCCATAGTATTTGCTTATGCCTTGCAAGCAAAAGCTGCCAAAAATTAGGACGGAGCAACTTGCAATGCCCCTTACGAGAGCCATGCAGTACAGCATATTACAAACATAAGTCCCATTATTGGGGAGTGGGTGTCCCATAGTATTTGCTTATGCTTTCCAATCAAAAGCTGCCAAAAATTAGGACGGAGCAACTTGCAATGCCCCTTACAAGAGCCATGCAGTACAGCATATTACAAACATAAGTCCCATTAATGGGGAGTGGGTGTCCAATAGTATTTGCTTATGCTTTCCAAGCAAAAGCTGCCAAAAATTAGGACGGAGCACCTTGCAATTCCCCTTACAAGAGCCATGCAGTACAGCATATTACAAACATAGGTCCCATTATTTTGGAGTGGGTCTCCCATAGTATTTGCTTATGCCTTGTAAGCAAAAGCTGCCAAAAATTAGGACGGAGCAACTTGCAATGCCCCTTACAAGAGCCATGAAGTACAGCATATTACAAACATAAGTCCAATTATTGGGTAATGGGTCTCCCATAGTATTTTCTTATGCCTTGCAAGCAAAAGCTGCCAAAAATTAGGATGGAGCAACTTGCAAGGCCCCTTACAAGAGCCATGCAGTTCAGCATTTAACAAACATAAGTCCCATTATTGGGGAGTGGGTCTCCCATAGTATTTCCTTATGCTTTCCAAGCAAAAGCTGCCAATAATTAGAACGGAGCAACTTGCAATGCCCCTTACAAGAGCCATGCAGTACAGCATATTACAAACATAAGTCCAATTATTGGGGAGTGGGTGTCCCATAGTATTTGCTTATGCCTTGCAAGCAAAAGCTGCCAAAAATTAGGATGGAGCAACTTGCAATGCCCCTTACAAGAGCCATGCAGTACAGCATATTACAAACATAAGTCCCATTATTGGGGAGTGGGTGTCCCATAGTATTTGCTTATGCTTTCCAAGCAAAAGCTGACAAAAATTAGGAAGGAGCAACTTGCAATTCCCCTTACAAGAGCCATGCAGTACAGCATATTACAAACATAAGTCCCATTATTGTGGAGTGGGTCTCCCATAGTATTTGCTTATGCCTTGCAAGCAAAAGCTGCCAAAAATTAGGACGGCGCAACTTGCAATGCCCCTTACAAGAGCCATGCAGTACAGCATATTACAAACATAAGTCCCATTATTGGGTAATGGGTCTCCCATAGTATTTGCTTATGACTTGCAAGCAAAAGTTGCCAAAAATTAGGACGAAGCAACTTGCAATGCCCCTTACGAGAGCCATGCAGTACAGCATATTACAAACATAAGTCCCATTATTGGGGAGTGGGTGTCCCATAGTATTTGCTTATGCTTTCCAAGCAAAAGCTGCCAAAAATTAGGACGGAGCAACTTGCAATGCCCCTTACAAGAGCCATGCAGTACAGCATATTACAAACATAAGTCCCATTATTGTGGAGTGGGTGTCCCAAAGTATTTGCTTATGCCTTGCAAGCAAAAGCTGCCAAAAATTAGGACGTAGCAACTTGCAATGCCCCTTACAAGAGCCATGCAGTACAGCATATTACAAACTTAAGTCCCATTATTCGGGAGTTGGTGTCCCATGGTATTTGCTTATGCCTTGCAAGCAAAAGCTGCCAAAAATTAGGACGGAGCAACTTGCAATGCCCCTTACAAGAGCCATGCAGTACAGCATATTACAAACATAAGTCCCATTATTGGGGAGTGGGTGTCCCATAGTATTTGCTTATGCCTTGCAAGCAAAAGATGCCAAAAATTAGGACGGAGCAACTTGCAATGCCCCTTACAAGAGCCATGCAGTACAGCATATTACAAACATAGGTCCCATTATTGGGGAGTGGGTCTCCCATAGTATTTGCTTATGCTTTCCAAGCAAAAGCTGACAAAAATTAGGACGGAGCAACTTGCAATGCCCCTTACAAGAGCCATGCAGTACAGCATATTACAAACATAAGTCCCATTATTGGGGAGTGGGTGTCCCATAGTATTTGCTTATGCCTTGCAAGCAAAAGCTGCCAAAAATTAGGACGGAGCAACTTGCAATGCCCCTTACAAGAGCCATGCAGTACAGCATATTACAAACATAAGTCCCATTATTGGGTAATGGGTCTCCCATAGTATTTGCTTATGACTTGCAAGTAAAAGCTGCCAAAAATTAGGACGGAGCAACTTGCAATGCCCCTTACAAGAGCCATGCAGTACAGCATATTAGAAACATAAGTCCCATTATTCGGGAGTTGGTGTCCCATAGTATTTGCTTTTGCTTTCCAAGCAAAAGCTGCCAAAAAATTAGGACGGAGCAACTTGCAATGCCCCTTACAAGAGCCATGCAGTACAGCATATTACAAACATAAGTCCCATTATTGGGGAGTGGGTGTCCCATAGTATTTGCTTATGCCTTGCAAGCAAAAGCTGCCAAAAATTAGAATGGAGCAACTTGCAATGCCCCTTACAAGAGCCATGCAGTACAGCATATTACAAACATAAGTCCCATTATTCGGGAGTTGGTGTCCCATAGTATTTGCTTATGCCTTGCAAGCAAAAGCTGCCAAAAATTAGGACGGAGCAACTTGCAATTCCCCTTACAAGAGCCATGCAGTACAGCATATTACAAACATAAGTCCCATTATTGGGGAGTGGGTCTCCCGTAGTATTTGCTTATGCCTTACAAGCAAAAGCTGCCAAAAATTAGGACGGAGCAACTTGCAATGCCACTTACAAGAGCCATGCAGTACAGCATATTACAAACATAAGTCCCATTATTGGGTAATGGGTCTCCCATAGTATTTGCTTATGCTTTGCAAGCAAAAGCTGCCAAAAATTAGGACGGAGCAACTTGCAATGCCCCTTACGAGAGCCATGCAGTACAGCATATTACAAACATAAGTCCCATTATTGGGGAGTGGGTCTCCCATAGTATTTGCTTATGCTTTCCTAGCAAAAAGCTGCCAAAAATTAGGACGGAGCAACTTGCAATGCCCCTTACAAGAGCCATGCAGTACAGCATATTACTAACATAAGTACCATTATTGGGGAGTGGGTCTCCATAGTATTTGCTTATGCTTTCCAAGCAAAAGCTGCCAAAAATTAGGACGGAGCAACTTGCAATGCCCCTTAAAAGAGCCATGCAGTACAGCATATTACAAACATAAGTCCCATTATTGGGGAGTGGGTGTCCCATAGTATTTGCTTATGCCATGCAAGCAAAAGCTGCCAAAAATTAGGACGGAGCAACTTGCAATGCCCCTTACAAGAGCCATGCAGTACAGCATATTACAAACATAAGTCCCATTATTGGGGAGTGGGTGTCCCATAGTATTTGCTTATGCCTTGCAAGCAAAAGATGCCAAAAATTAGGACGGAGCAACTTGCAATGCCCCTTACAAGAGCCATGCAGTACAGCATATTACAAACATAGGTCCCATTATTGGGGAGTGGGTCTCCCATAGTATTTGCTTATGCTTTCCAAGCAAAAGCTGACAAAAATTAGGACGGAGCAACTTGCAATGCCCCTTACAAGAGCCATGCAGTACAGCATATTACAAACATAAGTCCCATTATTGGGGAGTGGGTGTCCCATAGTATTTGCTTATGCCTTGCAAGCAAAAGCTGCCAAAAATTAGGACGGAGCAACTTGCAATGCCCCTTACAAGAGCCATGCAGTACAGCATATTACAAACATAAGTCCCATTATTGGGTAATGGGTCTCCCATAGTATTTGCTTATGCCTTGCAAAGCAAAAGCTGCCAAAAATTAGGACGGAGCAACTTGCAATGCCCCTTACGAGAGCCATGCAGTACAGCATATTACAAACATAAGTCCCATTATTGTGGAGTGGGTCTCCCATAGTATTTGCTTATGCTTTCCTAGCAAAAGCTGCCAAAAATTAGGACGGAGCAACTTGCAATGCCCCTTACAAAAGCCATGCAGTACAGCATATTACTAACATAAGTCCCATTATTGGGGAGTGGGTCTCCCATAGTATTTGCTTATGCTTTCCAAGCAAAAGCTGCCAAAATTTAGGACGGAGCAACTTGTAATGCCCCTTACAAGAGCCATGCAGTACAGCATATTACAAACATAGGTCCCATTATTGGGGAGTGGGTGTCCCATAGTATTTGCTTATGCTTTCCAAGCAAAAGCTGACAAAAATTAGGACGGAGCAACTTGCAATGCCCCTTACAAGAGCCATGCAGTACAGCATATTACAAACATAAGTCCCATTATTGGGGAGTGGGTGTCCCATAGTATTTGCTTATGCCTTGCAAGCAAAAGCTGCCAAAAATTAGGACGGAGCAACTTGCAATGCCCCTTACAAGAGCCATGCAGTACAGCATATTACAAACATAAGTCCCATTATTGGGGAGTGGGTCTCCCATAGTATTTGCTTATGCTTTCGAAGCAAAAGCTGACAAAAATTAGGAAGGAGCAACTTGCAATGCCCCTTACAAGAGCCATGCAGTACAGCATATTACAAACATAAGTCCTATTATTGGGGAGTGGGTGTCCCATAGTATTTGCTTATGCCTTGCAAGCAAAAGCTGCCAAAAATTAAGACGGAGCAACTTGCAATGCCCCTTACAAGAGCCATGCAGTACAGCATATTACAAACATAAGTCCCATTATTGGGGAGTGGGTGTCCCTTAGTATTTGCTTATGCCTTGCAAGCAAAAGCTGCCAAAAATTAGGACGGAGCAACTTGCAATACCCCTTACAAGAGCCATGCAGTACAGCATATTACAAACATAAGTCCCATTATTGGGGAGTGGGTGTCCCATAGTACTTGCTTATGCTTTCCAAGCAAAAGCTGCCAAAAATTAGGACGGAGCAACTTGCAATTCCCTTTACAAGAGCCATGCAGTACAGCATATTACAAACATAAGTCCCATTATTGGGGAGTGGGTCTCCCATAGTATTTGCTTATGCCTTGCAAGCAAAAGCTGCCAAAAATTAGGACGGAGCAACTTGCAATGCCCCTTACAAGAGCCATGCAGTACAGCATATTACAAACATAAGTCCCATTATTGGGTAATGGGTCTCCCATAGTATTTGCTTATGCCTTGCAAGCAAAAGCTGCCAAAAATTAGGACGGAGCAACTTGCAATGCCCCTTACGAGAGCCATGCAGTACAGCATATTACAAACATAAGTCCCATTATTGGGGAGTGGGTGTCCCATAGTATTTGCTTATGCTTTCCAATCAAAAGCTGCCAAAAATTAGGACGGAGCAACTTGCAATGCCCCTTACAAGAGCCATGCAGTACAGCATATTACAAACATAAGTCCCATTAATGGGGAGTGGGTGTCCAATAGTATTTGCTTATGCTTTCCAAGCAAAAGCTGCCAAAAATTAGGACGGAGCACCTTGCAATTCCCCTTACAAGAGCCATGCAGTACAGCATATTACAAACATAGGTCCCATTATTTTGGAGTGGGTCTCCCATAGTATTTGCTTATGCCTTGTAAGCAAAAGCTGCCAAAAATTAGGACGGAGCAACTTGCAATGCCCCTTACAAGAGCCATGAAGTACAGCATATTACAAACATAAGTCCAATTATTGGGTAATGGGTCTCCCATAGTATTTTCTTATGCCTTGCAAGCAAAAGCTGCCAAAAATTAGGATGGAGCAACTTGCAAGGCCCCTTACAAGAGCCATGCAGTTCAGCATTTAACAAACATAAGTCCCATTATTGGGGAGTGGGTCTCCCATAGTATTTCCTTATGCTTTCCAAGCAAAAGCTGCCAATAATTAGAACGGAGCAACTTGCAATGCCCCTTACAAGAGCCATGCAGTACAGCATATTACAAACATAAGTCCAATTATTGGGGAGTGGGTGTCCCATAGTATTTGCTTATGCCTTGCAAGCAAAAGCTGCCAAAAATTAGGATGGAGCAACTTGCAATGCCCCTTACAAGAGCCATGCAGTACAGCATATTACAAACATAAGTCCCATTATTGGGGAGTGGGTGTCCCATAGTATTTGCTTATGCTTTCCAAGCAAAAGCTGACAAAAATTAGGAAGGAGCAACTTGCAATTCCCCTTACAAGAGCCATGCAGTACAGCATATTACAAACATAAGTCCCATTATTGTGGAGTGGGTCTCCCATAGTATTTGCTTATGCCTTGCAAGCAAAAGCTGCCAAAAATTAGGACGGCGCAACTTGCAATGCCCCTTACAAGAGCCATGCAGTACAGCATATTACAAACATAAGTCCCATTATTGGGTAATGGGTCTCCCATAGTATTTGCTTATGACTTGCAAGCAAAAGTTGCCAAAAATTAGGACGAAGCAACTTGCAATGCCCCTTACGAGAGCCATGCAGTACAGCATATTACAAACATAAGTCCCATTATTGGGGAGTGGGTGTCCCATAGTATTTGCTTATGCTTTCCAAGCAAAAGCTGCCAAAAATTAGGACGGAGCAACTTGCAATGCCCCTTACAAGAGCCATGCAGTACAGCATATTACAAACATAAGTCCCATTATTGTGGAGTGGGTGTCCCAAAGTATTTGCTTATGCCTTGCAAGCAAAAGCTGCCAAAAATTAGGACGTAGCAACTTGCAATGCCCCTTACAAGAGCCATGCAGTACAGCATATTACAAACTTAAGTCCCATTATTCGGGAGTTGGTGTCCCATGGTATTTGCTTATGCCTTGCAAGCAAAAGCTGCCAAAAATTAGGACGGAGCAACTTGCAATGCCCCTTACAAGAGCCATGCAGTACAGCATATTACAAACATAAGTCCCATTATTGGGGAGTGGGTGTCCCATAGTATTTGCTTATGCCTTGCAAGCAAAAGATGCCAAAAATTAGGACGGAGCAACTTGCAATGCCCCTTACAAGAGCCATGCAGTACAGCATATTACAAACATAGGTCCCATTATTGGGGAGTGGGTCTCCCATAGTATTTGCTTATGCTTTCCAAGCAAAAGCTGACAAAAATTAGGACGGAGCAACTTGCAATGCCCCTTACAAGAGCCATGCAGTACAGCATATTACAAACATAAGTCCCATTATTGGGGAGTGGGTGTCCCATAGTATTTGCTTATGCCTTGCAAGCAAAAGCTGCCAAAAATTAGGACGGAGCAACTTGCAATGCCCCTTACAAGAGCCATGCAGTACAGCATATTACAAACATAAGTCCCATTATTGGGTAATGGGTCTCCCATAGTATTTGCTTATGCCTTGCAAAGCAAAAGCTGCCAAAAATTAGGACGGAGCAACTTGCAATGCCCCTTACGAGAGCCATGCAGTACAGCATATTACAAACATAAGTCCCATTATTGTGGAGTGGGTCTCCCATAGTATTTGCTTATGCTTTCCTAGCAAAAGCTGCCAAAAATTAGGACGGAGCAACTTGCAATGCCCCTTACAAAAGCCATGCAGTACAGCATATTACTAACATAAGTCCCATTATTGGGGAGTGGGTCTCCCATAGTATTTGCTTATGCTTTCCAAGCAAAAGCTGCCAAAATTTAGGACGGAGCAACTTGTAATGCCCCTTACAAGAGCCATGCAGTACAGCATATTACAAACATAGGTCCCATTATTGGGGAGTGGGTGTCCCATAGTATTTGCTTATGCTTTCCAAGCAAAAGCTGACAAAAATTAGGACGGAGCAACTTGCAATGCCCCTTACAAGAGCCATGCAGTACAGCATATTACAAACATAAGTCCCATTATTGGGGAGTGGGTGTCCCATAGTATTTGCTTATGCCTTGCAAGCAAAAGCTGCCAAAAATTAGGAAGGAGCAACTTGCAATGCCCCTTACAAGAGCCATGCAGTACAGCATATTACAAACATAAGTCCCATTATTGGGGAGTGGGTCTCCCATAGTATTTGCTTATGCTTTCGAAGCAAAAGCTGACAAAAATTAGGATGGAGCAACTTGCAATGCCCCTTACAAGAGCCATGCAGTACAGCATATTACAAACATAAGTCCTATTATTGGGGAGTGGGTGTCCCATAGTATTTGCTTATGCCTTGCAAGCAAAAGCTGCCAAAAATTAAGACGGAGCAACTTGCAATGCCCCTTACAAGAGCCATGCAGTACAGCATATTACAAACATAAGTCCCATTATTGGGGAGTGGGTGTCCCTTAGTATTTGCTTATGCCTTGCAAGCAAAAGCTGCCAAAAATTAGGACGGAGCAACTTGCAATACCCCTTACAAGAGCCATGCAGTACAGCATATTACAAACATAAGTCCCATTATTGGGGAGTGGGTGTCCCATAGTACTTGCTTATGCTTTCCAAGCAAAAGCTGCCAAAAATTAGGACGGAGCAACTTGCAATTCCCTTTACAAGAGCCATGCAGTACAGCATATTACAAACATAAGTCCCATTATTGGGGAGTGGGTCTCCCATAGTATTTGCTTATGCCTTGCAAGCAAAAGCTGCCAAAAATTAGGACGGAGCAACTTGCAATGCCCCTTACAAGAGCCATGCAGTACAGCATATTACAAACATAAGTCCCATTATTGGGTAATGGGTCTCCCATAGTATTTGCTTATGCCTTGCAAGCAAAAGCTGCCAAAAATTAGGACGGAGCAACTTGCAATGCCCCTTACGAGAGCCATGCAGTACAGCATATTACAAACATAAGTCCCATTATTGGGGAGTGGGTGTCCCATAGTATTTGCTTATGCTTTCCAAGCAAAAGCTGCCAAAAATTAGGACGGAGCAACTTGCAATGCCCCTTACAAGAGCCATGCAGTACAGCATATTACAAACATAAGTCCCATTAATGGGGAGTGGGTGTCCAATAGTATTTGCTTATGCTTTCCAAGCAAAAGCTGCCAAAAATTAGGACGGAGCACCTTGCAATTCCCCTTACAAGAGCCATGCAGTACAGCATATTACAAACATAGGTCCCATTATTTTGGAGTGGGTCTCCCATAGTATTTGCTTATGCCTTGTAAGCAAAAGCTGCCAAAAATTAGGACGGAGCAACTTGCAATGCCCCTTACAAGAGCCATGAAGTACAGCATATTACAAACATAAGTCCAATTATTGGGTAATGGGTCTCCCATAGTATTTTCTTATGCCTTGCAAGCAAAAGCTGCCAAAAATTAGGATGGAGCAACTTGCAAGGCCCCTTACAAGAGCCATGCAGTTCAGCATTTAACAAACATAAGTCCCATTATTGGGGAGTGGGTCTCCCATAGTATTTCCTTATGCTTTCCAAGCAAAAGCTGCCAATAATTAGAACGGAGCAACTTGCAATGCCCCTTACAAGAGCCATGCAGTACAGCATATTACAAACATAAGTCCAATTATTGGGGAGTGGGTGTCCCATAGTATTTGCTTATGCCTTGCAAGCAAAAGCTGCCAAAAATTAGGATGGAGCAACTTGCAATGCCCCTTACAAGAGCCATGCAGTACAGCATATTACAAACATAAGTCCCATTATTGGGGAGTGGGTGTCCCATAGTATTTGCTTATGCTTTCCAAGCAAAAGCTGACAAAAATTAGGAAGGAGCAACTTGCAATTCCCCTTACAAGAGCCATGCAGTACAGCATATTACAAACATAAGTCCCATTATTGTGGAGTGGGTCTCCCATAGTATTTGCTTATGCCTTGCAAGCAAAAGCTGCCAAAAATTAGGACGGCGCAACTTGCAATGCCCCTTACAAGAGCCATGCAGTACAGCATATTACAAACATAAGTCCCATTATTGGGTAATGGGTCTCCCATAGTATTTGCTTATGACTTGCAAGCAAAAGTTGCCAAAAATTAGGACGAAGCAACTTGCAATGCCCCTTACGAGAGCCATGCAGTACAGCATATTACAAACATAAGTCCCATTATTGGGGAGTGGGTGTCCCATAGTATTTGCTTATGCTTTCCAAGCAAAAGCTGCCAAAAATTAGGACGGAGCAACTTGCAATGCCCCTTACAAGAGCCATGCAGTACAGCATATTACAAACATAAGTCCCATTATTGTGGAGTGGGTGTCCCAAAGTATTTGCTTATGCCTTGCAAGCAACAGCTGCCAAAAATTAGGACGTAGCAACTTGCAATGCCCCTTACAAGAGCCATGCAGTACAGCATATTACAAACTTAAGTCCCATTATTCGGGAGTTGGTGTCCCATGGTATTTGCTTATGCCTTGCAAGCAAAAGCTGCCAAAAATTAGGACGGAGCAACTTGCAATTCCCCTTACAAGAGCCATGCAGTACAGGATATTACAAACATAAGTCCCATCATTGGGGAGTGGGTCTCCCGTAGTATTTGCTTATGCCTTGCAAGCAAAAGCTGCCAAAAATTACGACGGAGCAACTTGCAATGCCCCTTACAAGAGCCATGCAGTACAGCATATTACAAACATAAGTCCCATTATTGGGGAGTGGGTCTCCCATAGTATTTGCTGATGCTTTCCAAGGAAAAGCTGCCAAAAATTAGGACGGAGCAACTTGCAATGCCCCTTACAAGAGCCATGCAGTACAGCATATTACTAACATAAGTCCCATTATTGGGGAGTGGGTCTCCCATAGTATTTGCTTATGCTTTCCAAGCAAAAGCTGCCAAAAATTAGGACGGAGCAACTTGCAATGCCCCTTACAAGAGCCATGCAGTACAGCATATTACAAACATAAGTCCCATTATTGGGGATTGGGTCTCCCATAGTATTTGCTTATGCTTTCCAAGCAAAAGCTGCCAAAAATTAGGACGGAGCAACTTGCAATGCCCCTTACATGAGCCATGCAGTACAGCATATTACAAACATAAGTCCCATTATTGGGGAGTGGGTGTCCCTTAGTATTTGCTTATGCCTTGCAAGCAAAAGCTGCCAAAAATTAGGACGGAGCAACTTGCAATGCCCCTTACAAGAGCCATGCAGTACAGCATATTACAAACATAAGTCACATTATTGGGGAGTGAGTCTCCCAGAGTATTTGCTTATGCTTTCCAAGCAACGGCTGCCAAAAATTAGGACGGAGCAACTTGCAATGCCCCTTACAAGAGCCATGCAGTACAGCATATTACAAACATAAGTCCCATTATTGGGGAGTTTGTGTCCCATAGTATTTGCTTATGCCTTGCAAGCAAAAGCTGCCAAAAATTAGGACGGAGCAAATTGCAATGCCCCTTACAAGAGCCATACAGTACAGCATATTACAAAACATAAGTCCCATTATTGGGGAGTGGGTGTCCCATAGTATTTGCTTATGCCTTCGAGCAAAAGCTGCCAAAAATTAGGACGGAGCAACTTGCAATGCCCCTTACAAGAGCCATGCAGTACAGCATATTACAAACATAAGTCCCATTATTGGGGAGTGGGTCTCCCATAGTATTTCCTTATTCTTTCTAAGCAAAAGCTGCCAAAAATTAGGATGGCGCACTTGCAATGCCCCTTACAAGAGCCATGCAGTACAGCATATTACAAACATAAGTCCCATTATTGGGGAGTGGGTGTCCCATAGTATTTGCTTATGCTTTCCAAGTAAAAACTGCCAAAAATTAGGACGGAGCAACTTGCAATGCCCCTTACAAGAGCCATGCAGTACAGCATATTACAAACATAAGTCCCATTATTGGGGAGTGGGTCTCCCATAGTATTTGCTTATGCTTTCCAAGCAAAAGCTGCCAAAAATTAGGACGGAGCAACTTGCAATGCCCCTTACAAGAGCCATGCAGTACAGCATATTACAAACATAAGTCCCATTATTGGGGAGTGGGTGTCCCATAGTATTTGCTTATGCTTTCCAAGCAAAAGCTGCCAAAAATTAGGACGGAGCAACTTGCAATGCCCCTTACAAGAGCCATGCAGTACAGCATATTACAAACATAAGTCCCATTATTGGGGAGTGGGTGTCCCATAGTATTTGCTTATGCTTTCCAAGCAAAAGCTGCCAAAAATTAGGACGGAGCAACTTGCAATGCCCCTTAAAAGAGCCATGCAGTACAGCATATTACAAACATAAGTCCCATTATTGGGGAGTGGGTGTCCCATAGTATTTGCTTATGCCATGCAAGCAAAAGCTGCCAAAAATTAGGACGGAGCAACTTGCAATGCCCCTTACAAGAGCCATGCAGTACAGCATATTACAAACATAAGTCCCATTATTGGGGAGTGGGTGTCCCATAGTATTTGCTTATGCCTTGCAAGCAAAAGATGCCAAAAATTAGGACGGAGCAACTTGCAATGCCCCTTACAAGAGCCATGCAGTACAGCATATTACAAACATAGGTCCCATTATTGGGGAGTGGGTCTCCCATAGTATTTGCTTATGCTTTCCAAGCAAAAGCTGACAAAAATTAGGGCGGAGCAACTTGCAATGCCCCTTACAAGAGCCATGCAGTACAGCATATTACAAACATAAGTCCCATTATTGGGGAGTGGGTGTCCCATAGTATTTGCTTATGCCTTGCAAGCAAAAGCTGCCAAAAATTAGGACGGAGCAACTTGCAATGCCCCTTACAAGAGCCATGCAGTACAGCATATTACAAACATAAGTCCCATTATTGGGTAATGGGTCTCCCATAGTATTTGCTTATGCCTTGCAAAGCAAAAGCTGCCAAAAATTAGGACGGAGCAACTTGCATTGCCCCTTACGAGAGCCATGCAGTACAGCATATTACAAACATAAGTCCCATTATTGTGGAGTGGGTCTCCCATAGTATTTGCTTATGCTTTCCTAGCAAAAGCTGCCAAAAATTAGGACGGAGCAACTTGCAATGCCCCTTACAAAAGCCATGCAGTACAGCATATTACTAACATAAGTCCCATTATTGGGGAGTGGGTCTCCCATAGTATTTGCTTATGCTTTCCAAGCAAAAGCTGCCAAAATTTAGGACGGAGCAACTTGTAATGCCCCTTACAAGAGCCATGCAGTACAGCATATTACAAACATAGGTCCCATTATTGGGGAGTGGGTGTCCCATAGTATTTGCTTATGCTTTCCAAGCAAAAGCTGACAAAAATTAGGACGGAGCAACTTGCAATGCCCCTTACAAGAGCCATGCAGTACAGCATATTACAAACATAAGTCCCATTATTGGGGAGTGGGTGTCCCATAGTATTTGCTTATGCCTTGCAAGCAAAAGCTGCCAAAAATTAGGACGGAGCAACTTGCAATGCCCCTTACAAGAGCCATGCAGTACAGCATATTACAAACATAAGTCCCATTATTGGGGAGTGGGTCTCCCATAGTATTTGCTTATGCTTTCGAAGCAAAAGCTGACAAAAATTAGGATGGAGCAACTTGCAATGCCCCTTACAAGAGCCATGCAGTACAGCATATTACAAACATAAGTCCTATTATTGGGGAGTGGGTGTCCCATAGTATTTGCTTATGCCTTGCAAGCAAAAGCTGCCAAAAATTAAGACGGAGCAACTTGCAATGCCCCTTACAAGAGCCATGCAGTACAGCATATTACAAACATAAGTCCCATTATTGGGGAGTGGGTGTCCCTTAGTATTTGCTTATGCCTTGCAAGCAAAAGCTGCCAAAAATTAGGACGGAGCAACTTGCAATACCCCTTACAAGAGCCATGCAGTAGAGCATATTACAAACATAAGTCCCATTATTGGGGAGTGGGTGTCCCATAGTACTTGCTTATGCTTTCCAAGCAAAAGCTGCCAAAAATTAGGACGGAGCAACTTGCAATTCCCTTTACAAGAGCCATGCAGTACAGCATATTACAAACATAAGTCCCATTATTGGGGAGTGGGTCTCCCATAGTATTTGCTTATGCCTTGCAAGCAAAAGCTGCCAAAAATTAGGACGGAGCAACTTGCAATGCCCCTTACAAGAGCCATGCAGTACAGCATATTACAAACATAAGTCCCATTATTGGGTAATGGGTCTCCCATAGTATTTGCTTATGCCTTGCAAGCAAAAGCTGCCAAAAATTAGGACGGAGCAACTTGCAATGCCCCTTACGAGAGCCATGCAGTACAGCATATTACAAACATAAGTCCCATTATTGGGGAGTGGGTGTCCCATAGTATTTGCTTATGCTTTCCAAGCAAAAGCTGCCAAAAATTAGGACGGAGCAACTTGCAATGCCCCTTACAAGAGCCATGCAGTACAGCATATTACAAACATAAGTCCCATTAATGGGGAGTGGGTGTCCAATAGTATTTGCTTATGCTTTCCAAGCAAAAGCTGCCAAAAATTAGGACGGAGCACCTTGCAATTCCCCTTACAAGAGCCATGCAGTACAGCATATTACAAACATAGGTCCCATTATTTTGGAGTGGGTCTCCCATAGTATTTGCTTATGCCTTGTAAGCAAAAGCTGCCAAAAATTAGGACGGAGCAACTTGCAATGCCCCTTACAAGAGCCATGAAGTACAGCATATTACAAACATAAGTCCAATTATTGGGTAATGGGTCTCCCATAGTATTTTCTTATGCCTTGCAAGCAAAAGCTGCCAAAAATTAGGATGGAGCAACTTGCAAGGCCCCTTACAAGAGCCATGCAGTTCAGCATTTAACAAACATAAGTCCCATTATTGGGGAGTGGGTCTCCCATAGTATTTCCTTATGCTTTCCAAGCAAAAGCTGCCAATAATTAGAACGGAGCAACTTGCAATGCCCCTTACAAGAGCCATGCAGTACAGCATATTACAAACATAAGTCCAATTATTGGGGAGTGGGTGTCCCATAGTATTTGCTTATGCCTTGCAAGCAAAAGCTGCCAAAAATTAGGATGGAGCAACTTGCAATGCCCCTTACAAGAGCCATGCAGTACAGCATATTACAAACATAAGTCTCATTATTGGGGAGTGGGTGTCCCATAGTATTTGCTTATGCTTTCCAAGCAAAAGCTGACAAAAATTAGGAAGGAGCAACTTGCAATTCCCCTTACAAGAGCCATGCAGTACAGCATATTACAAACATAAGTCCCATTATTGTGGAGTGGGTCTCCCATAGTATTTGCTTATGCCTTGCAAGCAAAAGCTGCCAAAAATTAGGACGGCGCAACTTGCAATGCCCCTTACAAGAGCCATGCAGTACAGCATATTACAAACATAAGTCCCATTATTGGGTAATGGGTCTCCCATAGTATTTGCTTATGACTTGCAAGCAAAAGTTGCCAAAAATTAGGACGAAGCAACTTGCAATGCCCCTTACGAGAGCCATGCAGTACAGCATATTACAAACATAAGTCCCATTATTGGGGAGTGGGTGTCCCATAGTATTTGCTTATGCTTTCCAAGCAAAAGCTGCCAAAAATTAGGACGGAGCAACTTGCAATGCCCCTTACAAGAGCCATGCAGTACAGCATATTACAAACATAAGTCCCATTATTGTGGAGTGGGTGTCCCAAAGTATTTGCTTATGCCTTGCAAGCAAAAGCTGCCAAAAATTAGGACGTAGCAACTTGTAATGCCCCTTACAAGAGCCATGCAGTACAGCATATTACAAACTTAAGTCCCATTATTCGGGAGTTGGTGTCCCATGGTATTTGCTTATGCCTTGCAAGCAAAAGCTGCCAAAAATTAGGACGGAGCAACTTGCAATTCCCCTTACAAGAGCCATGCAGTACAGGATATTACAAACATAAGTCCCATTATTGGGTAATGAGTCTCCCATAGTATTTGCTTATGCCTTGCAAGCAAAAGCTGCCAAAAGTTAGGACGGAGCAACTTGCAATGCCCCTTACGAGAGCAATGCAGTACAGCATATTACAAAGATAAGTCCCATTATTGGGGAATGGGTCTCCCATAGTATTTGCTTATGCTTTCCAAGCAAAAGCTGCCAAAAATTAGGACGGAGCAACTTGCAATGCCCCTTACAAGAGCCATGCAGTACAGCATATTACAAACATAAGTCCCATTATTGGGGAGTGGGTCTCCCATAGTATTTGCTGATGCTTTCCAAGGAAAAGCTGCCAAAAATTAGGACGGAGCAACTTGCAATGCCCCTTACAAGAGCCATGCAGTACAGCATATTACTAACATAAGTCCCATTATTGGGGAGTGGGTCTCCCATAGTATTTGCTTATGCTTTCCAAGCAAAAGCTGCCAAAAATTAGGACGGAGCAACTTGCAATGCCCCTTACAAGAGCCATGCAGTACAGCATATTACAAACATAAGTCCCATTATTGGGGATTGGGTCTCCCATAGTATTTGCTTATGCTTTCCAAGCAAAAGCTGCCAAAAATTAGGACGGAGCAACTTGCAATGCCCCTTACATGAGCCATGCAGTACAGCATATTACAAACATAAGTCCCATTATTGGGGAGTGGGTGTCCCTTAGTATTTGCTTATGCCTTGCAAGCAAAAGCTGCCAAAAATTAGGACGGAGCAACTTGCAATGCCCCTTACAAGAGCCATGCAGTACAGCATATTACAAACATAAGTCACATTATTGGGGAGTGAGTCTCCCAGAGTATTTGCTTATGCTTTCCAAGCAACGGCTGCCAAAAATTAGGACGGAGCAACTTGCAATGCCCCTTACAAGAGCCATGCAGTACAGCATATTACAAACATAAGTCCCATTATTGGGGAGTTTGTGTCCCATAGTATTTGCTTATGCCTTGCAAGCAAAAGCTGCCAAAAATTAGGACGGAGCAAATTGCAATGCCCCTTACAAGAGCCATACAGTACAGCATATTACAAAACATAAGTCCCATTATTGGGGAGTGGGTGTCCCATAGTATTTGTTTATGCCTTCGAGCAAAAGCTGCCAAAAATTAGGACGGAGCAACTTGCAATGCCCCTTACAAGAGCCATGCAGTACAGCATATTACAAACATAAGTCCCATTATTGGGGAGTGGGTCTCCCATAGTATTTCCTTATTCTTTCTAAGCAAAAGCTGCCAAAAATTAGGATGGCGCACTTGCAATGCCCCTTACAAGAGCCATGCAGTACAGCATATTACAAACATAAGTCCCATTATTGGGGAGTGGGTGTCCCATAGTATTTGCTTATGCTTTCCAAGTAAAAACTGCCAAAAATTAGGACGGAGCAACTTGCAATGCCCCTTACAAGAGCCATGCAGTACAGCATATTACAAACATAAGTCCCATTATTGGGGAGTGGGTCTCCCATAGTATTTGCTTATGCTTTCCAAGCAAAAGCTGCCAAAAATTAGGACGGAGCAACTTGCAATGCCCCTTACAAGAGCCATGCAGTACAGCATATTACAAACATAAGTCCCATTATTGGGGAGTGGGTGTCCCATAGTATTTGCTTATGCTTTCCAAGCAAAAGCTGCCAAAAATTAGGACGGAGCAACTTGCAATGCCCCTTACAAGAGCCATGCAGTACAGCATATTACAAACATAAGTCCCATTATTGGGGAGTGGGTGTCCCATAGTATTTGCTTATGCTTTCCAAGCAAAAGCTGCCAAAAATTAGGACGTAGCAACTTGCAATGCCCCTTACAAGAGCCATGCAGTACAGCATATTACAAACATAAGTCCCATTATTGGAGAGTGGGTGTCCTATAGTATTTGCTTATGCTTTCCAAGCAAAAGCTGACAAAAATTAGGACGGAGCAACTTGCAATTCCCCTTACAAGAGCCATGCAGTACAGCATATTACAAACATAAGTCCCATTATTGGGGAGTGGGTCTCCCATAGTTTTTGCTTATGCCTTGCAAGCAAAAGCTGCCAAAAATTAGGACGGAGCAACTTGCAATGCCCCTTACAAGAGCCATGCAGTACAGCATATTACAAACATAAGTCCCATTATTGGGTAATGGGTCTCCCATAGTATTTACTTTTGACTTGCAAGCAAAAGCTGCCAAAAATTAGGACGGAGCAACTTGCAATGCCCCTTACGAGAGCCATGCAGTACAGCATATTACAAGCATAAGTCCCATTATTGGGGAGTGGGTGTCCCATAGTATTTGCTTATGCTTTCCAAGTAAAAACTGCCAAAAATTAGGACGGAGCAACTTGCAATGCCCCTTACAAGAGCCATGCAGTACAGCATATTACAAACATAAGTCCCATTATTGGGGAGTGGGTCTCCCATAGTATTTGCTTATGCTTTCCAAGCAAAAGCTGCCAAAAATTAGGACGGAGCAACTTGCAATGCCTCTTACAAGAGCCAAGCAGTACAGCATATTACAAACATAAGTCCCATTATTGGGGAGTGGGTGTCCCATAGTATTTGCTTATGCTTTCCAAGCAAAAGCTGCCAAAAATTAGGACGTAGCAACTTGCAATGCCCCTTACAAGAGCCATGCAGTACAGCATATTACAAACATAAGTCCCATTATTGGGGAGTGGGTGTCCCTTAGTATTTGCTTATGCCTTGCAAGCAAAAGCTGCCAAAAATTAGGACGGAGCAACTTGCAATGCCCCTTACAAGAGCCATGCAGCACAGCATATTACAAACATAAGTCCCATTATTGGGGAGTGGGTCTCCCATAGTATTTGCTTATGCTTTCCAAGCAAAAGCTGCCAAAAATGAGGACGGAGCAACTTGCAATGCCCCTTACAAGAGCCATGCAGTACAGCATATTACAAACATAAGTCCCATTATTGGGGAGTGGGTCTCCCATAGTATTTACTTATTCTTTCTAAGCAAAAGCTGCCAAAAATTAGGATGGAGCACTTGCAATGCCCCTTACAAGAGCCATGCAGTACAGCATATTACAAACATAAGTCCCATTATTGGGGAGTGGGTGTCCCATGGTATTTGCTTATGCCTTGCAAGCAAAAGCTGCCAAAACTTAGGACGGAGCAACTTGCAATGCCCCTTACAAGAGCCATGCAGTACAGCATATTACAAACATAAGTCCCATTATTGGAGAGTGGGTGTCCTATAGTATTTGCTTATGCTTTCCAAGCAAAAGCTGACAAAAATTAGGACGGAGCAACTTGCAATTCCCCTTACAAGAGCCATGCAGTACAGCATATTACAAACATAAGTCCCATTATTGGGGAGTGGGTCTCCCATAGTATTTGCTTATGCCTTGCAAGCAAAAGCTGCCAAAAATTAGGACGGAGCAACTTGCAATGCCCCTTACAAGAGCCATGCAGTACAGCATATTACAAACATAAGTCCCATTATTGGGTAATGGGTCTCCCATAGTATTTACTTTTGACTTGCAAGCAAAAGCTGCCAAAAATTAGGACGGAGCAACTTGCAATGCCCCTTACGAGAGCCATGCAGTACAGCATATTACAAGCATAAGTCCCATTATTGGGGAGTGGGTGTCCCATAGTATTTGCTTATGCTTTCCAAGTAAAAACTGCCAAAAATTAGGACGGAGCAACTTGCAATGCCCCTTACAAGAGCCATGCAGTACAGCATATTACAAACATAAGTCCCATTATTGGGGAGTGGGTCTCCCATAGTATTTGCTTATGCTTTCCAAGCAAAAGCTGCCAAAAATTAGGACGGAGCAACTTGCAATGCCCTTTACAAGAGCCATGCAGTACAGCATATTACAAACATAAGTCCCATTATTGGGGAGTGGGTGTCCCATAGTATTTGCTTATGCTTTCCAAGCAAAAGCTGCCAAAAATTAGGACGTAGCAACTTGCAATGCCCCTTACAAGAGCCATGCAGTACAGCATATTACAAACATAAGTCCCATTATTGGGGAGTGGGTGTCCCTTAGTATTTGCTTATGCCTTGCAAGCAAAAGCTGCCAAAAATTAGGACGGAGCAACTTGCAATGCCCCTTACAAGAGCCATGCAGCACAGCATATTACAAACATAAGTCCCATTATTGGGGAGTGGGTCTCCCATAGTATTTGCTTATGCTTTCCAAGCAAAAGCTGACAAAAATTAGGATGGAGCAACTTGCAATGCCCCTTACAAGAGCCATGCAGTACAGCATATTACAAACATAAGTCCCATTATTGGGGAGTGGGTCTCCCATAGTATTTCCTTATGCTTTCCAAGCAAAAGCTGCCAAAAATGAGGACGGAGCAACTTGCAATGCCCCTTACAAGAGCCATGCAGTACAGCATATTACAAACATAAGTCCCATTATTGGGGAGTGGGTGTCCCATAGTATTTGCTTATGCCTTGCAAGCAAAAGCTGCCAAAAATTAGGACGGAGCAACTTGCAATGCCCCTTACAAGAGCCATGCAGTACAGCATATTACAAACATAAGTCCCATTATTGGGGAGTGGGGGTCCCATAGTATTTGCTTATGCTTTCCAAGGAAAAGCTGCCAAAAATTAGGACGGAGCAACTTGCAATACCCCTTACAAGAGCCATGCAGTATAGCATATTACAAACATAAGTCCCATTATTGGGTCACGGGTCTCCCATAGTATTTGCTTATGCCTTGCAAGCAAAAGCTGCCAAAAATTAGGACGGAGCAACATGCAATGCCCTTTACGAGAGCCATGCAGTACAGCATATTACTAACATAAGTCCCATTATTGGGGAGTGGGTGTCCCATAGTATTTGCTTTTGCTTTCCAAGCAAAAGCTGCAAAAAATTAGGACGGAGCAACTTGCAATGCCCCTTACAAGAGCCATGCAGTACAGCATATTACAAACATAAGTCCCATTATTGGGGAGTGGGTGTCCCATAGTATTTACTTATGCCTTCAAGCAAAAGCTGCCAAAAATTAGGACGGAGCAACTTGCAATGCCCCTTACAAGAGCCATACAGTACAGCATATTACAAACATAAGTCCCATTATTGGGGAGTGGGTCTCCCATAGTATTTCCTTATTCTTTCTAAGCAAAAGCTGCCAAAAATTAGGATGGAGCACTTGCAATGCCCCTTACAAGAGCCATGAAGTACAGCATATTACAAACATAAGTCCCATTATTGGGGAGTGGGTGTCCCATGGTATTTGCTTATGCTTTGCAAGCAAAAGCTGCCAAAAATTAGGACGGAGCAACTTGCAATGCCCCTTACAAGAGCCATGCAGTACAGCATATTACAAACATAAGTGCCATTATTGGAGAGTGGGTGTCCTATAGTATTTGCTTATGCTTTCCAAGCAAAAGCTGACAAAAATTAGGACGGAGCAACTTGCAATTCCCCTTACAAGAGCCATGCAGTACAGCATATTACAAACATAAGTCCCATTATTGGGGAGTGGGTCTCCCATAGTATTTGCTTATGCCTTGCAAGCAAAAGCTGCCAAAAATTAGGACGGAGCAACTTGCAATGCCCCTTACAAGAGCCATGCAGTACAGTATAATACAAACATAAGTCCCATTATTGGGTAATGGGTCTCCCATAGTATTTGCTTTTGACTTGCAAGCAAAAGCTGCCAAAAATTAGGACGGAGCAACTTGCAATGCCCCTTACGAGAGCCATGCAGTACAGCATATTACAAGCATAAGTCCCATTATTGGGGAGTGGGTGTCCCATAGTATTTGCTTATGCCTTGCAAGCAAAAGCTGCCAAAAATTAGGACGGAGCAACTTGCAATGCCCCTTACAAGAGCCATGCAGTACAGCATATTACAAACATAAGTCCCATTATTCGGGAGTGGGTGTCCCATAGTATTTGCTTATGCCTTGCAAGCAAAAGCTGCCAAAAATTAGGACGGAGCAACTTGCAATGCCCCTTGCGAGAGCCATGCAGTACAGCATATTACAAACATAAGTCCCATTATTGGGGAGTGGGTCTCCCATAGTATTTGCTTATGCTTTCCAAGCAAAAGCTGCCAAAAATTAGGATGGAGCAACTTGCAATGCCCCTTACAAGAGCCATGCAGTACAGCATATTACAAACATAAGTCCCATTATTGGGGAGTGGGTCTCCCATAGTATTTGCTTATGCTTTCCAAGCAAAAGCTGCCAAAAATTAGGACGGAGCAGCTTGCAATGCCCCTTACAAGAGCCATGCAGTACAGCATATTACAAACATAAGTCCCATTATTGGGGAGTGGGTGTCCCATAGTATTTGCTTATGCTTTCCAAGCAAAAGCTGCCAAAAATTAGGACGGAGCAACTTGCAATGCCCCTTACAAGAGCCATGCAGTACAGCATATTACAAACATAAGTCCCATTATTGGGGAGTGGGTCTCCCATAGTATTTCCTTATGCTTTCCAAGCAAAAGCTGCCAAAAATGAGGACGGAGCAACATGCAATGCCCCTTACAAGAGCCATGCAGTACAGCATATTACAAACATAAGTCCCATTATTGGGGAGTGGGTGTCCCATAGTATTTGCTTATGCCTTGCAAGCAAAAGCTGCCAAAAATTAGGACGGAGCAACTTGCAATGCCCCTTACAAGAGCCATGCAGTACAGCATATTACAAACATAAGTCCCATTATTGGGGAGTGGGTGTCCCATAGTATTTGCTTATGCTTTCCAAGGAAAAGCTGCCAAAAATTAGGACGGAGCAACTTGCAATACCCCTTACAAGAGCCATGCAGTACAGCATATTACAAACATAAGTCCCATTATTGGGTAACGGGTCTCCCATAGTATTTGCTTATGCCTTGCAAGCAAAAGCTGCCAAAAATTAGGACGGAGCAACATGCAATGCCCTTTACGAGAGCCATGCAGTACAGCATATTACAAACATAAGTCCCATTATTGGGGAATGGGTCTCCCATAGTATTTGCTTAAGCCTTGCAAGCAAAAGCTGCCAATAATTTGGACGGAGCAACTTGCAATTCCCCTTACAAGAGCCATGCAGTACAGCATATTACAAACATAAGTGCCATTATTGGGGAGTGGGTCTCCCATAGTATTTGCTTATGCCTTGCAAGCAAAAGCTGCCAAAAATTAGGACGGAGCAACTTGCAATGCCCCTTACAAGAGCCATGCAGTACAGCATATTACAAACATAAGTCCCTTTATTGGGTAATGGGTCTCCCATAGTATTTTCTTATGCCTTGCAAGCAAAAGCTGCCAAAAATTAGGACGGAGCAACTTGCAATGCCCCTTACGAGAGCCATGCAGTACAGCATATTACAAACATAAGTCCCATTATTGGGGAGTGGGTCTCCCATAGTATTTGCTTATGCTTTCCAAGCAAAAGCTGCCAAAAATTAGGACGGAGCAACTTGCAATGCCCCTTACAAGAGCCATGCAGTACAGCATATTACAATCATGAGTCCCATTATTGGGGAGTGCGTCTCCCATAGTATTTGCTTATGCTTTCCAAACAAAAGCTGCCAAAAATTAGGACGGAGCAACTTGCAATGCCCCTTACAAGAGCCATGCAGTACAGCATATTACAAACATAAGTCCCATTATTGGGGCGTGGATGTCCCTTAGTATTTGCTTATGCCTTGCAAGCAAAAGCTGCCAAAAATTAGGACGGAGTAACTTGCAATGCCCATTACAAGAGCCATGCAGTACAGCATATTACAAACATAACTCCCATTATTGGGGAGTGGGTCTCCCATAGTATTTGCTTATGCTTTCCAAGCAACGGCTGCCAAAAATAAGGACGGAGCAACATGCAATGCCCCTTACTAGAGCCATGCAGTACAGCATATTACAAACATAAGTCCCATTATTGGGGAGTGGGTATCCCATAGTATTTGCTTATGCCTTGCAAGCAAAAGCTGTCAAAAATTAGGATTTAGCAACTTGCAATGTCCCTTACAAGAGCCATGCAGTACAGCATATTACAAACATAAGTCCCATTATTGGGGAGTGGGTCTCCCATAGTATTTGCTTTTGCCTTGCAAGCAAAAGCTGCCAAAAATTAGGACGAAGCAACTTGCAATGCCCCTTACAAGAGCCATGCAGTACAGCATATTACAAACATAAGTCCCTTTATTGGGTAATGGTTCTCCCATAGTATTTGCTTATGCCTTGCAAGCAAAAGCTGCCAAAAATTAGGAAGGAGCAACTTGCAATGCCCCTTACAAGAGCCATGCAGTACAGCATATTAAAAACATAAGTCCCATTATTGGGGAGTGGGTCTCCCATAGTATTTGCTTATGCTTTCCAAGCAAAAGCTGCCAAAAATTAGGACGGAGCAACTTGCAATGCCCCTTAAAAGAGCCATGCAGTACAGCATATTACAAACATAAGTCCCATTATTGGGGAGTGGGTCTCCCATAGTATTTGCTTATGCTTTCCAAGCAAAAGCTGCCAAAAATTAGGACGGAGCAACTTGCAATGCCCCTTACAAGAGCTATGCAGTACAGCATATTACAAACATAAGTCCCATTATTGGGGAGTGGGTGTCCCATAGTATTTGCTTATGCCTTGCAAGCAAAAGCTGAAAAAAATTAGGACGGAGCAACTTGCAATGCCCCTTACAAGAGCCATGCAGTACAGCATATTACAAACATAAGTCCCATTATTGGGGAGTGGGTGTCCCATAGTATTTGCTTATGCCTTGAAAGCAAAAGCTGCCAAAAATTAGGATGGAGCAACTGGCAATGCCCCTTACAAGAGCCATGCAGTACAGCATATTACAAACATAAGTCCCATTATTGGGGAGTGGGTCTCCCATAGTATTTCCTTATGCTTTCCAAGCAAAAGCTGCCAAAAATTAGGACGAAGCAGCTTGCAATGCCCCTTACAAGAGCCATGCAGTACAGCATATTACAAACATAAGTCCCATTATTGGGGAGTGGGTGTCCCATAATATTTGCTTATGCCTTGCAAGCAAAAGCTGCCAAAAATTAGGACGGAGCAACTTGAAATGCCCCTTACAAGAGCCATGCAGTACAGCATATTACAAACATAAGTCCCATTATTGGGGAGTGGGTGTCCCATAGTATTTGCTTATGCCTTACAAGCAAAAGCTGCCAAAAATTAGGACGGAGCAACTTGCAATGCCCCTTACAAGAGCCATGCAGTACAGCATATTACAAACATAAGTCCCATTATTTGGGAGTGGGTCTCCCATAGTATTTGCTTATGCTTTCCAAGCAAAAGCTGCCAAAAATTAGGACGGAGCAACTTGCAATGCCCCTTACAAAGCCATGCCGTACAGCATATTACAAACATAAGTCCCATTATTGGGGAGTGGGTGTCCCATAGTATTTGCTTATGCCTTGCAAGCAAAAGCTGCCAAAAATAAGGACGGAGGAAGATGCAATGCTGGCACCCTGGTGGTATAGTGGTGCTGAAGGCTGAGGATAAGGAGCAGAGCATAAAACAGTCGAAATGAGGAAGCGTATACCCATGTGTGGGTGTGAAGCGGTGCATGTGAATACACCTCCTGAAATAACACAGTGGATTTGACTTTATGTTACTCTGCTGTCATATGGTGGTGATCAGAAGTCTGGCCCAATCCAGCCCTTGTTCATTTTGATAACGGTCAGCTTGTCAGCATTATCAGTTGACAGGCGAGTGCGCTTATCAGTTATAATTCCCCCAGCGGCACTAAAAACACGCTCCGATATCACGCTAGCGGCAGGGCAGGCCAGGACCTCCAAGGCGTACAGAGCGAGTTCATTCCAAGTGTCCAACTTGGATACCCAAAAATTAAAAGGCACAGAGGAATCACGGAGGATGCTGGTACGGTCGGCAAGGTACTCCCTCACCATCTTTTGAAACTTTCCACTCCTTGTGAGAGTACCCCGCGCCTCAGGGCATGTAAGCTGGGCGGGTGTCAGAAAACTGTCCCAGAATGTTGACAGTGTTCCCCTGCCTCTGCTGGATTGGAGTTGCATCTCTCTCGCCTGTACGCCTTGGTTGGGCAACGAACTGTGACCTCTGCCGCTAGCGTGTTCAGATGGGAATTTTTTTAAGAGTTCTGCAGCAAGGGCCTTCTGGTACTGCCCCATTTTTGTACACCTCTCCACCTCAGGAATAAGAGAGTGAAAGTTCTCCTTGTAGCGGGGGTCTACAAGTGTCACCAACCAGTAATGACTGTCACCCAACATTTTGACAACGCAGCGTAACATAAAGTCAGCCATGCGTGCCAGACTGGTAACGGGCAAGATTTCCGTGTCCTCACCAAGATGACGACTGACCATGCTCTCCTCCTCCTCTTCCTCTTCCTCTTCCTCCTCCCCCCTGTCCTCAGGCCACCCACGCTGAACCGACGGTATGACACTTGTACAGGTACTACCGTCTACAACGCATGATAGCAGCTCCTGTTCTTCCTTCTCCTCCTCTCCCTCATTGTCCCCCAATGCACGTTGGGATGAGATGAAGCTGGGCTGTGTGTAATCGCCCGCTACGGCTTCTTGATCCATCTCATCATACTCTGGCTGCAATACCTCCTCTTTAATTCTCTGCAGAGAGCGTTGCAAAAGACAGACGAGTGGGATGCTGACACTAATGATGGGGTCATCGCCACTCACCATCTTGGTGGCCTCCTCAAAGTTTGTCAGGATGGTACATATGTCCGACATCCAGGTCCACTGCTGAGGTCTTATATGTGGAGTCTGACCAGAATATCGACGGCCTTGTTGCAGCTGGTACTCCACAACTGCTCTCTTCTGCTCACAAATCCTTTGCAACATGTGGAGGGTAGAGTTCCAACTTGTGGGGACATCACACACCAGTCGGTGTGCCGGAAGCTGCAAACGCTCCTGCAACACAGCAAGGGTGGCGGAAGCTGTAGCCGACTTGCGAAAATGAGCTGACAGGCGGCGTACTTTCACGAGCAGATCTGGCACCTCGGGGTACGATTTAAGAAACCGCTGAACCACAAGGTTAAGCACATGAGCCAGGCATGGTACGTGTGTGATCTCACCTCGTCTCAGAGCCACCACCAGGTTAGGGCCATTGTCACACACGACCATGCCGGGATGTAGGTTCAGCGGTCTCAGCCACAGATCTGCCTGCTCTTTCACAGCTGTCCACAACTCACAAGCAGTGTGAGGTTTATCACCTAAGCTTATGAGTTTCAGCACAGCCTGTTGCCGCTTGGCGGAGGCAGTACTGCAATGCTTCCAGCTTGTAACTGATGTGGTGATATCTGAGATGGAGGCTGAACATGAGGAGGAGGAGGAGGATGCGCAGGAGCTGTACACTGTGGGGGCAACTCTGACTGACATAGGGCCCGCAATCCTCGGTGTGGGGAGGATGTGTTCCGTCCCAAGGTCCGACTGGGTCCCGGCTTCCACTATGTTTACCCAGTGTGCCGTCAGAGAGATGTACCATCCCTGGCCACAAGCACTTTTCCACGTGTCCGTTGTCAGGTGGATTCTCCCAGTAACTGCATTGTTGAGGGCACGGCAGATGCTTTGGGACACGTGCTTGTGTAGTGCGGGGATGGCACACCGGGCAAAATAGTGTCGGCTGGGGACCAAGTACCGAGGGACTGCCACCGCCATAAGATTGCGGAAAAATTCCGTCTCCACCAGCCTAAAAGGCAGCATTTCCAACGCAAGCAGTCGTGAAATGTGCGAATTTAGGATTGTGGCCTGTGGGGCGTTAGCTGCGAATTTCCACTTTCATTCAAAGGTCTGGGATATGGACAATTGAACGCTGCGGTGGGACGTGGACGTGGACGTTGATGCTGTTTCCTGAGAAACTGCCATAACAAGTGAAGACTGAGAGGAGGGGGCATCTTTACATGCAGTATGGACAGGGGATTGCCTTGCGCACACAACATGGGGTTCTATTGCACGCACAACAGTGGAAGAAGCAGTGGTGACACCCGCTGACACTGGTCGTGGACCCTGGGTTTCGCCCAACAAAGTCGGGTGCTTTGCTGCCATGTGCCTGATCATGCTGGTGGTGGTCAGGCTGGTAGTTTTGTCACCCCTGCTGATGCTGGCATGGCATGTGGAACATATGGCCTTTTTGGGGTTATCAGCAGAGTTTTTAAAAAATTCCAAACTCTGGAAGACCTACCGCTTGTACTGGCAATGTCGCTCGTGTTGGTGTTATGGGGAACGGTAGCCTGCCTTCTGTCTGCGGCCACCACACTGCTTCTTCCTGCCTGTTGGGGTACTCTGCCTCCCTCCCCCTGTGTGCTGCTGGCCTCACTCTGCATGTCCTCCTTCCACGTTGGGCCCAAATATGGAAATGGACCAGTGAACAGCTCTTCAGAGTGTCCAAGTGTGGGATCACTTGCTGTCTGACGACACTCGGCATGGTGGGAAGAAGGAGCATCAGGGTGAGGAGGAGGATGCGGTCGAGACTCACGGCTACTAAGAGGTGACCGTGTGGAAGACAGACCGGAGGTGGTGGTGCCCAGGTAACTGGAAGTATTATCTGCTATCCAATTAATAACCTGTTCACACTGATCAGTTCTCAATACTGGTGTTGTTCTGTGCTTCCCTAGTAATTCGGTCAAGAAGTGGGAGCGAGAAGATGTGGCTGTTGGTTGCGGCACATTTTCACCTTGGCCACGGCCCCGTCCTCTGCACGAACCATGACCAGAACGTCCACTTCCACGTCCCTTGCCACGCGCCTTGCCCATTGTAAATGAAGTAAAATAGCTTACACTTGCACTATCAATGGAAAAAGGGTAATAAAGAGTAGATTAGAACCGTGGAAGAGGAAAACCACAGTTATTGTTTACTGGGGTATACCACACTTTTTTAAATAGAGATATTTGCGGCTGAACAGTGAGCGACACACTTAAACTGCTTATTTTTTAGATACCAAAGGCCCAAAACTGGATAGTACAGCGACGTGACCCATGGAACTGCGAAACCACACTGGGATGTCGGGCCTACACAAGACTATTTTCAACAGATATATTTTTGTGTCACAACAGTCAGGAGACACTACTGTTTTTCTTTACGGAAAATATACCAAAACCTGAATAATAGAGATTTTTTACCGTGGGATGGCAAAACCACAGTTATTGTTTACTGGGGTATACCACACTATTTTAAATAGAGATATTTGCGGCTGAACAGTGAGCGACACACTCAAACTGCTTTTTTTTTAGATACCAAAGGCCCAAAACTGGATAGTACAGCGATTTGACCCGTGGAACTGCAAAACCACACTGGGATGTTGGGCCTACACAAGACTATTTTCAACAGATATATTTTTGTGTCACAACAGTCAGGAGACACTACTGTTTTTCTTTACGGAAAAAAACTACCAAAAGCTGAATAAAAGAGATTTATTACCGTGGGATGGCAAAACCACAGTTATTGTTTACTGGGGTATACCACACTTTTTTAAATAGAGATATTTGCGGCTGAACAGTGAGCGACACACTCAAACTGCTTTTTTTTTAGATACCAAAGGCCCAAAACTGGATAGTACAGCGATTTGGCCCGTGGAACTGCGAAACCACACTGGGATGTCGGGCCTACACAAGACTATTTTCAACAGATATAATTTTGTGTCACAACAGTCAGGAGACACTACTGTTTTTCTTTACGGAAAAAACTACCAAAAGCTGAATAATAGAGATTTTTTACCGTGGGATGGCAAAACTACAGTTATTGTTTACTGGGGTATACCACACTTTTTTAAATAGAGATATTTGCGGCTGAACAGTGAGCGACACACTCAAACTGCTTTTTTTTTAGATACCAAAGGCCCAAAACTGGAAAGTACAGCGATTTGACCCGTGGAACTGCGAAACCACACTGGAATGTCGGGCCTACACAAGACTATTTTCAACAGATATATTTTTGTGTCACAACAGTCAGGAGACACTACTGTTTTTCTTTACGGAAAAAACTACCAAAAGCTGAATAATAGAGATTTTTTACCGTGGGATGGCAAAACCACAGTTATTGTTTACTGGGGTATACCACACTTTTTTAAATAGAGATATTTGCGGCTGAACAGTGAGCGACACACTCAAACTGCTTTTTTTTTAGATACCAAAGGCCCAAAACTGGAAAGTACAGCGATTTGACCCGTGGAACTCCGAAACCACACTGGGATGTCGGGCCTACACAAGACTATTTTCAACAGATATATTTTTGTGTCACAACAGTCAGGAGACACTACTGTTTTTCTTTACGGAAAAAACTACCAAAAGCTGAATAATAGAGATTTTTTACCGTGGGATGGCAAAACCACAGTTATTGTTTACTGGGGTATACCACACTTTTTTAAATAGAGATATTTGCGGCTGAACAGTGAGCGACACACTCAAACTGCTTTTTTTTTAGATACCAAAGGCCCAAAACTGGATAGTACAGCGATTTGAACCGTGGAACTGCGAAACCACACTGGGATGTCGGGCCTACACAAGACTATTTTCAACAGATATATTTTTGTGTCACAACAGTCAGGAGACACTACTGTTTTTCTTTACGGAAAAAACTACCAAAAGCTGAATAATAGAGATTTTTTACCGTGGGATGGCAAAACCACAGTTATTGTTTACTGGGGTATACCACACTTTTTTAAATAGAGATATTTGCGGCTGAACAGTGAGCGACACACTCAAACTGCTTTTTTTTTTAGATACCAAAGGCCCAAAACTGGATAGTACAGCGGTTTGACCCGTGGAACTGCGAAACCACACTGGGATGTTGGGCCTACACAAGACTATTTTCAACAGATATATTTTTGTGTCACAACAGTCAGGAGACACTACTGTTTTTCTTTACGGAAAATATACCAAAACCTGAATAATAGAGATTTTTTACTGTGGGATGGCAAAACCACAGTTATTGTTTACTGGGGTATACCAGACTTTTTTTAAATATATAGATTTGCGGCTGAACAGTGAGTGACACACTAAAACTGTTTTTTTTTTTAGATACAAATGGCCCAAAATGGATAATACAGAGGTTTGAACCGTGGAAGTGCAAAACAACACTTCTGTTTTTCTAGCCTACACCAGACTATTTTCAACAGTTATATTTGTGTCTGAAAAATCAGAGACATGCTTTTTTTTGGGGGCGGGGACACACCAAAAGGTTAATAAGACGGGTATTTGTACAGTGTGAAGGAGGAAAAAAAAAGGAGGATTTAGATGTAAAAAAAAGGATTTTTCCTGGCCCCCGACACCTGGTGCTAAGTCCAGCAATTTCAGCAACAGGAGCACACAGGACTGTAATGCAGCGTTTGCTGGTATAACCACTGTGTCTCCTATACAGCCTGCCTGCCTGGTATCTGGGATGGATATTAGTCCTGAAAAGGACTGTTTGTTTGTTCTGGCAGCCTTTACAGACCCTACACTAACTATTTCGCAGTTTATATCTCTCTCTAAATCAGCAGCTCTGTCCCTACACTGTCTAATCCGGAGCGACTGTGTCCAAGATGGCGGCGCCCAGTTTTAAATACTCGAGGTGACGCTGTGCGGCCAGCCAATCACTGTAATGCCCACAACCAACATGGCTGCAGCATTACAGTGACTGGCTGGTAATCCCTGCATGTTCATTGGCTCTGTAAAGAGCGCCAAACATGCAGGGCGGAGACCCGAGCTCCCGCCCGATTAACCCGGAAATGTTCGGTGCTCGCCGAACATCCCGAGTAGCGTGATGTTCAGACGAGTACTGAGCAGTGTCGAGCATGTTCGCTCAACACTAGTGACCACAACTGCAGGGCCGAGGGCTTAGAGATGGTGGAGTAGGGTGAACACGACAAACTGCTGGACTGTGAGTGAGTTGTAGGCAGAGATGTTCTGGTCGATTGAGAAAGATGTGGTGTACTTGGTGAAACAAAAACAGCTGGCATGTCCACTTCCATAGCAGCTGACTGGCTCTCACTCACTCCAACTGTAGTGGGTAAACAAGTGGAAGTTCTGCGACCAGAGACCTGCGTGAGAACAAGCCACAGTGATGGAGGAGTAAGAAGCAGAAGATGTGGAGGATGGGGCGGCTGGTGGTTGGCGAGGCCCACTAGTTTGCATTTTAGCACAGTGAGATTCCCAGATCAACGCATGTTGATCCAGCATGTGCCAGTTCATGTATGTAGAAGTCAAATTATTGCATTTTTTTTACCTACTTTGTCATTTTTAACAAAGCTGACAGATATCGTGAGTTGTCATTTTTTGCGGACTCAAAAAAGAACCAGGCTAGGCAACTCTTGCCACCCCTGAGAACTGCAGACCCACGAATGCTGCTAGCCACTGCCAGAGTTGTAGCTGAGGATGCATTGCTTGTTATGGTTGAATAACTCCGTGTCTGTGTGGGAAGCTGCAATGTAACCTCCTTGTCTTCCTCCTCCTCCTCTGCTGAGCTACTCAACTGCATGCCTCTAGGTTCACACCAAGGGGGATCTACAACCTGATCGTTCTCCTCTCTGTTCTCCCACTCCTCACTCTGAGAGTCACCCTCCTCCTCTTCCTGCCCTGACAGCACAGTAAAGTCTGCATGCACCTCAAGTATCTGAGTCTCATCAGGATCACCTCCACCCCCAGGGGTTAACATAAGGTGACGAGGGTTTGGATTCTGCTCGGACCTTACTTCATCCGGCCCCAGATCAAACTGAAAAAAGTTCGGGCATCACTGCTCATACTTTCCTCCTCTTGAGTCTGTGAATTTTTGGATCAGACCTCTGATGCCCCGGAATAGAATGTGTGAACAGCTCTGCAGACTCGCCCATCTGTGATTCCCCACAGTCAGTTGGGCGGTTGGAGAGTTGTGACACAGGGGGAGACAAGGGTAATTGGGGTGCAACCTCTGATGATTGTACTGTGTGGGATGTTAAGGTGGAGGAAGAGAAGCAGAGACCACTTGATACAGCTCTTCTACTGAAGCACATGCTCTAACTGGCCATCATCTACAAGGCGTACCACTGTGCGGCTGCCAAAGAAAGGGAGTGGAGTAGCCTGTCCAGTAACAGAAGTTGTTAAAATGCTGCACAATTGCTCACTGCAGCAAAACAAATCTTCTTCTCATCTCTCAAATCATCCCTATCTCACAAACTTAAAAAGCTATTCAGTACTTTCAATTTTGTCCTCCATCCACCAGCTCCCCTTCCCTCTCCTCTCATCTCATCTGAAGACTTTGCCTCATTCTTCAAGCAGAAGATTGACAATGTATGGAAAAACTTTTGCGTAAAGTCCCCACATCCCCTCCCTCATAACTACTCAACTCGCCTCCTCCAAAACCAACTTCTCCGTCATCATGGAAGATCAACTTTCCTCTCTACTCTCCAAAACACATCACACCACCTGTGAACTTGACCCAATCCCATCCCACCTCATTTCAAACCTTACCACAGTCTTCATTCCAACCCTCACCCACCTCTTCAACCTGTCACTAAAAACTGGTGTCTTCCCCTCACGCTTCAAAGATACCTCGATCACACCCATCCTCAAAAATCCCTTCCTTGACCCATCTTCTGTGCCTGTCCTCCCACCTCTCCTCCTGCTCCCTCGTTAATCGCTTACATTCTGGCTTCCAACCGCACCATTCCACTGAAAGTGCTCTGACTAAAGTCACCAATAACCTACTAACCATTAAATCTAGGCGACACTAGTTTGTCCTCCTCCTCCTGGACCTGGCATCTGCCTTCGACACAGTGGACTATTCCCTCTTACTATAGACTTTCTGATTTTTTGCCATTACGGATTGGCCCTTTCTTGGATCTCCTCGTACCTAACAGACAGGATATTCAGTGTCTCCCACTCACACACCACCTCCTCATCTCGCCCCCTATGTGTTGGTGTCCCCCAAGGTTTAGTTTTAGGACCCCTGCTCTTCTTAATCTACATCTTCGGCCTGGCATAGCTCATAGAGTCTCATGGCTTTCAGTATCACCTCTATGCTGATGACACACAGATCTACCTCTCTGGATCTGAAATCACCTCCTTACTAACCAGAATCCCACAATGTGTGTCCGCTATTTCATTTTTATTCTTTGCTAGATTTCTAAAACTTAGCATGGATAAAACCAAATTCATCACCTTTCCACCATCTCATTCATCCCCCCAACTAACCTATCCATCAAAGTCAATGGGCTCCCACATAGAGATGAGCGTTGTTCTACTCGAACTGTTCGCCAATCTCAAATTCGAGCTGTTTTGGGCGGTGTTCGAGCCGTTCGGCGAACACGAACAATTTGATAAAAATTCGGCTGTTCGAGGTTATGTTCGATAACTGTTCGTGCACCAAAATCATAACTGGATTTTTTCTCAGTAATGATGAAAATTAATGTTAATACGCAGTTTGAGTGTACAGTGGGGTGGGGGGAGGGGCAGGGGATGGATCTCTGCAGGAACAATGAAGATCTCATTTGCAGTGGGGAGGTGCAATCTGTCAGCCTATCAGCAGCGCACACACGGAGCGAAGTGCTTTTTTTCACACAAGCAAGGGCATGTGTCATTGGCAGTGTATGTCACATGTCCTTGCCCTATAAGACCAAGCCATTTTCCCCGTCGCCACCATTTTCTCACTGCTGCAGCTGCGTGTTAGACGGCACCGCTGTTGCTGTGTGCGCTATACCTTGTTAATTTCAAGCCAATTTTCGCACAAATATACAGATAGCTTGGGAGTAGTTGTGATTGCAGTCCTTTTAAGGACTAGGTTACAGCATTTCCTACGACTTTTATGAGGGAGGTCTGTGCTCTTAAATAGATAGGTTGTGGGAGTAAAGACTAATTGTAATTGGAGTACTTTTCAGGACTAGGTTACATCAGTTCCTATCAGTTTTTGCCAGGCAGGTCTGTGCCAGTGCTGTGCAAGTTTTTTTCACAGCATTTGGCTGAATCTAGCAAAGCTAATCCTTTTTGGCCTATTGCAGAGTGTGTTAGTCAGTGGAGTAGCCTATCTGTGCTGCAAGATATAGCACCTGTGTATAGAATACCAATTTTTTTACTGCACCTAGTGAAGTAAAATCTTTTGGGCATAGCATCATTCTATTAGTCCATCTATACTGACCTCCATCAGGTTGCAAATTAAAACTAATTTTTATCTGCATCTACAGTACCTCTGAAAAAATATTTGGGCTTCTAGCTGTGTGTGGGACTTGTTGTATTAGTCCATCTATACTGACCTCCATCAGGTTGCAAACTGAATATATTTTTTTCTGCATCTACCTCTGAAAAAATATTGGGCTTCTAGCTGTGTGTGGGTCTTGTTCTATTAATCCATCTATACTGACCTCCATCAGGTTGCAAACTGAATATATTTTTTTCTGCATCTACCTCTGAAAAAATATTTGGCTTCTAGCTGTGTGTGGGACTTGTTGTATTAGTCCATCTATACTGACCTCCATCAGGTTGCAAATTAAAAATAATTTGTATCTGCATCTACAGTACCTCTGAAAAAATATTTGGGCTTCTAGCTGTGTGTGGGACTTGTTGTATTAGTCCATCTATACTGACCTCCATCAGGTTGCAAACTGAATATATTTTTTTCTGCATCTACCTCTGAAAAAATATTGGGCTTCTAGCTGTGTGTGGGTCTTGTTCTATTAATCCATCTATACTGACCTCCATCAGGTTGCAAACTGAATATAATTTTTTTCTGCATCTAGCTCTGAAAAAATATTTGGCCTTCTAGCAGTGTGTCGGACTTTCTCTATTAGTCCATCTATACTGACCTCCATCAGGTTGCAAATTAAAAATAATTTTTATCTGCATCTACAGTACCTCTGAAAAAATATTTGGGCTTCTAGCTGTGTGTGGGACTTGTTGTATTAGTCCATCTATACTGACCTCCATCAGGTTGCAAATTAAAAATAATTTGTATCTGCATCTACAGTACCTCTGAAAAAATATTTGGGCTTCTAGCTGTGTGTGGGACTTGTTGTATTAGTCCATCTATACTGACCTCCATCAGGTTGCAAACTGAATATATTTTTTTCTGCATCTACCTCTGAAAAAATATTTGGGCTTCTAGCTGTGTGTGGGACTTGTTGTATTAGTCCATCTATACTGACCTCCATCAGGTTGCAAATTAAAAATAATTTGTATCTGCATCTACAGTACCTCTGAAAAAATATTTGGGCTTCTAGCTGTGTGTGGGACTTGTTGTATTAGTCCATCTATACTGACCTCCATCAGGTTGCAAATTAAAAATAATTTTTATCTGAATCTACAGTAACTCTGAAAAAATATTTGGGCTTCTAGCTGTGTGTGGGACTTGTTGTATTAGTCCATCTATACTGAACTCCATCAGGTTGCAAACTGAATATATTTTTTTCTGCATCTACCTCTGAAAAAATATTTGGCCTTCTAGCAGTGTGTCGGACTTTCTCTATTAGTCCTTCTATACTGACCTCCATCAGGTTGCAAATTAAAAATAATTTTTATCTGCATCTACAGTACCTCTGAAAAAATATTTGGGCTTCTAGCTGTGTGTGGGGCTTGTTGTATTAGTCCATCTATACTGACCTCCATCAGGTTGCAAATTAAAAATAATTTGTATCTGCATCTACAGTACCTCTGAAAAAATATTTGGGCTTCTAGCTGTGTGTGGGACTTGTTGTATTAGTCCATCTATACTGACCTCCATCAGGTTGCAAACTGAATATATTTTTTTCTGCATCTACCTCTGAAAAAATATTTGGGCTTCTAGCTGTGTGTGGGACTTGTTGTATTAGTCCATCTATACTGACCTCCATCAGGTTGCAAATTAAAAATAATTTGTATCTGCATCTACAGTACCTCTGAAAAAATATTTGGGCTTCTAGCTGTGTGTGGGACTTGTTGTATTAGTCCATCTATACTGACCTCCATCAGGTTGCAAACTGAATATATTTTTTTCTGCATCTACCTCTGAAAAAATATTGGGCTTCTAGCTGTGTGTGGGTCTTGTTCTATTAATCCATCTATACTGACCTCCATCAGGTTGCAAACTGAATATATTTTTTTCTGCATCTACCTCTGAAAAAATATTTTGGCTTCTAGCTGTGTGTGGGACTTGTTGTATTAGTCCATCTATACTGACCTCCATCAGGTTGCAAATTAAAAATGATTTGTATCTGCATCTACAGTACCTCTGAAAAAATATTTGGGCTTCTAGCTGTGTGTGGGACTTGTTGTATTAGTCCATCTATACTGACCTCCATCAGGTTGCAAATTAAAACTAATTTTTATCTGCATCTACAGTACCTCTGAAAAAATATTTGGGCTTCTAGCTGTGTGTGGGACTTGTTGTATTAGTCCATCTATACTGACCTCCATCAGGCTGCAAACTGAATATAATTTTTTTCTGCATCTACCTCTGAAAAAATATTTGGCCTTGTAGCAGTGTGTCGGACTTTCTCTATTAGTCCATCTATACTGACCTCCATCAGGTTGCAAACTGAATATATTTTTTTCTGCATCTAACCCAGCCAATAGTTTTGGCCTAATACCACAGTTTGGCCACTCAGCTCTGCTCGGTTACCATCCATTGTTTTTTTGTGCAAACAACTCCAGAGTTGTGAATTAGTTAACCACCAAAATGAGTGGAAAAAGGCCTGCTGCTGGTGGAAAGGGGAATAGGCGTGTTGGAAAGGGGAAAAAAGGTTGTGTCCGTGGGGTAGGTGTTAAAGCAACAGTAACATCTGCAGAAGAAAGACCATCTTCCAGCCAAACTAAAATGTCTACTTCTTTTAGCGGACAATGTGATAAGATCCCTTTCTTACGGCCACGCCAATCGCTACAGATTCCAGATGAGGCACAAAAACAGCAGGTGCTTCAACGGATATCAAGTGCTCCTTTAAGTGGGCTCTCCTCCACATCAACTTCAACATCACAAATACTCCAGTCCTCAAAGGTGTCACCCAAATCGCACTTGCTTCCTCACAGCTCCCAAATCTCCAGCTGCCCGTCTGAGTATGAGGTAGAACAGATGGTTGAGTCTGCAGAGCTGTTTACTCATACTATAGCCTGGGAATCAGAGGTCGACTCCAGCGCTTCTGTGAATCCAGACGAGGAAATGATCTGCACTGATGCCCAGAATCTTTATGAGTCGGATCCAGGACCAGACGCAGAAGGTTCTGACCATAATGTAGACCCTCATTCCCAAACTGTAACTCCTGTTGGTGGAGACAATGAGGAAGACGATGATAAGACTCAAATACCTGATTGGAGCGACAACTTTAGTTTTTTGTCAGGGCAGGAACAGGTTGGCTCTGAGGACGACGGGTGTGATAACACACAGGGTGATGATGATGAGGTTGGAGATCCCACTTACTGTCAACCCACAGTCAGCCAAGAGATGAGGTCAGCAGAGGAGGTGGAGGAAGATGCTAGCGACGACGAGGTCAGGTTGCGCCTTCCTGGACAGAGACGTAGTACTGGAAGCACGTCAACAACTGCATCCTCAAACACAACTCTGCCTCTCACCACAAGTCGTGGTGGCTCTTCAGGTCGCATGGGTGCTAAGCCTTGCATAGGCTGGGCATTTTTTCAGATCGATAAAGATGACCCAACTCGTGTTATCTGTAACATTTGTCAGCAAAAGCTAAGTAGAGGCCAAAAAATACATAGTTTGAGTACTTCATGCATGAACCGGCACATGGACATGAAGCATAAGTTGCAGTGGGAAGCTCAGTGTGCTACAATGCGGCCTAGCCGGCCGGGCCAACTACCGTCTGCCATATCTTGTGCATCCGCGGCCTCTTCATCCTCTGTGACTGGGGGGACAGCAGTCACACCTGTTTTGGGGCGCAGACCTGCCACCTCTTTACCCGCAACAGCCAGCGTGATTGGCAGGTCATCATTTTCTTTGGAGGTGGTAACAGCAGGTGGTGTTGAGCGCTGTCCGACATCGATAGCACCACCTTTGGATCAAGGCAACCTAACATGTCCGCCTGCATCTTCCTCACAGACCGGCAGTTTGCCGGGGACACCCTTATCAACCCCGTCTAAGCACAATAGCCAGCCCTCGGTCCCTCAGATGTGGACAAGTAAAAGACCATTTCCTCCTAGCCATGAGAAAGCTAAGAGGTTGAATTTCACCATCTGCAAGCTCTTGGCTACAGAAATGCTGCCTTTCCGCCTGGTGGACACAGAGGATTTTCGAGACCTTATGTCCGTCGAAGTGCCCCAGTACTAGATGCCCAGTCGGCACTACTTCTCAAAGAAAGGTGTGCCTGCTCTCCACCAGCATGTCACACACAACATCACCGCTTCTTTGAGAAACTCTGTGTGTGACAGGGTGCATTTCACCACAGACACTTGGACGAGTAGGCATGGACAGGGGCGTTACATGTCGCTGACTGGGCACTGGGTAACTATGGTGACAGCAGGACAAGGGGCTGCTGTCCAAGTCTTGCCGTCCCCACGAGTTGTGCGTCATTCCTCTTTATGTCAAAGTTCCTCCACTGCTTCTGCCTCCTCAACCTCCTCTCGGTCTTCCACCTGCACCCAAAGCCTGTCTGGTCATGCCACAAGCTTTCTAACTGCGCAGAAGGGATCCTGCACACCTCCTTACTATGCTGGCAGTAGGGCTCAACGTCATCAGGCGGTTTTTACATTGAAATGTCTGGGAAATGTGAGTCACACAGCTGAGGAGTTGTGGTCAGCTCTGGAGAACCAATTTCATGAATGGTTGTCTCCACTGGACCTGAAACCAGGGAAGGCCGTGTGCGACAATGCTGCAAACCTGGGTGCGGCCCTTCGCCGGGGCAATGTCACACACGTGCCTTGTATGGCTCACGTGTTGAACCTGGTTGTCCAGCAATTTTTAGCCCACTATCCCAGACTAGATGGCCTTCTGCAGAGGGCACGGTCGCTGTGTGCTCACTTCCGCCGTTCGCATCCCACAGCTCAGCGACTTACATCTCTACAGAAGTCGTTGGGCCTGCCACTTCACCGGCTAAAATGTGATGTGCCTACCCAGTGGAATTCAACTCTGCACATGTTGCAGCGACTGTGGCAGCACCGACAAGCCCTGGTGCAATACGTTCTGACGTATAGCCTGGGCCAACGAGATTCAGAGGTTGGGCAAATCACGCTGGAGGAGTGGTCTCAGATCAGGGACCTATGCACCCTTCTGCACGGTTTTGAAATGGCGACGAAGATGTTTAGTGCTGACGATGCCATTATCAGCATGACTATTCCGGTGATTTACATGCTGGAGCACATGTTAAACAGAATTCGGAGTCAGGTGGTGGCACAAGAGGAGGTGGAGGAAGTAGAGGAGGAGGAGTTGTATGCGGAAGGGCTAACATCTGCAAGGTCCAGACGGTCGGCAGCACCAAGGCGGCAGGCATGTGAGGGTGGGGGAGATGGTTTTACCAGGGCGCATGGTAGCAGCCAAACTAGTGAGGAAGGTGCAGGAGCCCAGGAAGAAGTGGAGGACGAACTGATGGAAGACTCATCAGATGAGGGAGACCTTGATCACATTTCTGTTGTGCGAGGTTGGGGGGAGAGGACAGAGGAAGGAAGCATGATTGTTACCTCGCCACCAACACAACAGGGACTTGGTGCTCCTGGATGCGCAACACACATGAGTGCCTTCTTGCTGCACTACCTGCAACATGACCCTCGAATTGTGAGAATTAGAAATAATCCTGACTACTGGGTTGCCACACTGCTAGATCCCCGGTACAAAAGTAAATTTGCAGAAATTATTACTGCCATAGAAAGGGATGCACGCATGCAGGAGTATCAGCAGAGACTGTTGCAGAATCTTACATGTGCTTTTCCACAAAATACCAGTGGTGCACGTAGTGAATCTCACAGTTCCAACTTGCCAACCGTGGGACCATCAAGTGTTCAGCACTCAAACCGTAACAGAACCACAGTATCTGGTGGTAACATCAATTTTGCGGAATCATTTCACCACTTTTTTAGCCCATCCTTTGCAAGGCCACAGGAGACAAGAAGTCTGACACATAGTCAACGCCTAGAGACGATGGTACAGGAGTATCTCCAAGTAAACATTGAAGCCACGACTGTGTCACTGGACCCTTGCTCTTTTTGGGCTTCCAATCTGGATAAATGGCCGGAGCTAGCCACTTACGCCTTGGAGATCTTGTCATGCCCCGCAGCCAGCGTTCTGTCTGAACGTGTGTTCCACGCTGCTGGTGGTGTGCTGACAGATAAGCGCACGCGGCTCTCCACTGATAATGTAGACAGACTCACGTTCATAAAGATGAACAAATCATGGATCCGAAACGACTTTTCTACCCCTGTGTCATCCTGGGGAGAGTAAAAGCTTGATGATTGTTTAAAATCACCCTACCAACCGTTTTAAGCTTTCAAATTACTAATCATGTTTATCTGTATCTTGACTGGAAAATAATATGGGCTTTGTAGCAGTGTGCAGCACTGATCCTATTAGGCCATCTATAATAAGCTCCACCAGATTTAAAATTAAAAATAATTTTTAGCTGCATCTAGCCCGGAAAATAATTTTGGGGCTCCGAGATGCGCAAGACACATAAGTGGCTTCTTGCTGCACTACCTGCAGCATGACCCTCATATTGTCAGAATTCGAAGTAATCATGACTACTGGGTTGCCACACTCTTAGATCCCCCAAACTTTTCGATCAACCTTTTCATTTTAATAAAGACCAAAAAAATGGTCATTTTTGAAATTATAAGCATTAGCAGGTTGTTAGAAACTGAAATCAAACAGTTTTCAACTCAAAACTTTATTCTAGGTGATGTTACATTTTCACATAGGACCCCTTGTTCGAAAGGAGCTTCTGAACTCTCTCGTCCATTGAATTTGTCAGGTTTTGGATGGTTTCTGCTTCAATTGTTTTGCATGAGGACAGAATACCCTCCCAGAGCTGTTGCTTGGATGTGAACTGCCTCCCGCCATCATAGACACTCCTTTTAATGATGCTCCAAAGGTTCTGAATGGGGTAGAGGTCAGGGGAGCATGGGGGTCACACCATAAGTTTGTCCCCTTTTATGCCCATATCAGCCAGAGATGCAGATGTTTTATGTGCAGCATGAGATGGTGCATTATCATGCAGAAAAATGATCTTGCTGTGAAATACACGGTTCTTCTTCTTGAACCATGGCAGGAAGTGCTGTTTGAGAAAATCCACATACATTATGTAGTTCATCTTTAGCGCCTTCAGGGATCCTAAAGGGGCCGACAATTTCTCTCCCCATGATTCCAGCCCAAAACATTACTCCACCTCCTCCTTGTTGGCGCTGTAGCCGTGTTTGCGTGGGGTGTCCATCAACCAGCCATCCTCCACTCCATCCATCTGGACCATCGAGCGCTGCACGGCACTCATCCGTGAACAAAACAGTTTTGAAATCAGTCTTCATGTAATGTTTGGCCCACTGGAGCCATTTCTGCTTGTGTGAAGTGGATAGAGGAGGTCGACAGGATGGCGTATGCACAGCTGCAAACCTCTGAAGGACCCTGCATCTTGTTGTTCGGGGGACGTTGGAGGCACAAGCAGCTTCAAAAATTTGTCTACTGCTATGACAAGGCTTTTTTGCCGCTGCTCTTTCAACCTGACGTAATTGCCTGTAGGAAAGAGTGCTCAATTTGCCCTTATCAGCACGCACACGTGTGTACTGTGAATCAGCTACATACTTCTTGATTGCCAAGACACTTCATCCTGATCATCGCACAATGTTGATTGTAGTCATGCCTTGACCTAAACACTCCACAATTTGTTGCTTCTCAGCAGCCGACACATCCTTTTTCTTTCCCATTTTGGCAGAAAATGTAGGCTGCTGAATAATGTGAGACAGCCTTCTTAAGTTGTCTTGCCTTTCATTGGACACACCTGACAAACTAATTAGCACTGGTGTCTGCAATTGCTTACAGTGATATAAAGAGCCCTGACACACATCACCATCAATGAGTTTAACTGACAAACAAACAAATTCTTCCCTTATCACTCCTAAACACTTTTTGCATAATAATTTGGAACACAGTGTACATGTGCTTTTCCACAAAACACCAGTGGTTCACGTAGTGAATCTTACAGTTCTAACTTGCCAACCGTGGTCTGTATGGAGTTGTTCAATAAAGGGCCCAAAATTAAGATAACATAGATGGGAGAGGTCTCTATGAATAGGAATTCCTAAGTATTTGATACCCTGTGAGGGCCAGGCAAAGGGAAAGTTGGACTGGATGGAATCCTATATGGATTTGGGGAGGGAGACATCGAGGGCCTCAGACTTCGCTGCATTGATTTTAAAATTTGACCATGTAACAAAGTGATCTATTTCAGCCATAACAGCATGGATGGATATATGTGATTGAGTGATATATACTAGGACATCATCAGCAAATAGAGAGCACTTGTACTCGGTGCCTCCCACCTCAATCCACCTAATATTGGGGTTATGGCGAATTGATGAGAGCAGGTGCTACGTCACTAGGATGTATAAGAGAGGGGACAGAGAACATCCCTGCCTTGTCCCATTGTTGATTGTGAAAGGTGATGAAAATGTTCTGACGCGCCCCCTGGGCCTTGGGACACCCGGAGCCGGACCCTTTTTGGTGGATGCTGGTGGTTGTAGTCTCCGTGGCGGCAACCCGGTTCCGTGGCTCAGGGCGGTCAAACCAGTGGCGGAACTATTTATGTGGTTTTGATGTTTAAATGTCCGACTACGCCACCCGTGGATTGCGGTCAGAGTGAACCGCCGCTCCAGGGCAGACCGCTGAGGCTGGTGTTGTGGGTGCAGCAGAGCGTAGCATAACTCCCCACGGGAGGAGTATAGCCTCAGGGCAGTGTATGCGGAGGATGGGGGTGATGGTGCAGGGCAGCAGCAGTAATGACACGGAGTCAGTGATGCAGTCCAGGGCCTTTACGCACAGTTCTTATTATCCAGACCACGTCTGCAGGTAACGGCTGCCCACGTCGTACTGTGCTCACCAGGTGAGGGGCTCAGACAACTCCCAGATAACTTTGGAGCGCTTCACAGGACCCCCTTTGTGTGTCCTTTGTCTGGCCTTTCTTACCAACCCTTCTGTCCGGCTGCCTCGGGCCTCCTCTTGGTAAACTTGGCGCCAGTTTCCCTGACCCTATGTGGTGCCTTCCTAGCGGGTGTAGCGAGGGGCTGCGCCACATAAAATGTCACAGCCTCCTGTTTCTAGCTGAGGGTCGTTTCCTGCCTCCACTAGTTTCGGGGACCGGTCTCCCCCTTTGGCCTGACCCCTCCACGCAGGTGGATTCTGGCGTGCGGTGGCGACTCGCCCGTCCGCACCTCTGAGATCCCTTCGTTCCTCATTCCTGGAGCCTTCTCCGCTCCTCTTCCTTCCTTCTCCCTCTTCCAGGCCTGGGCCTCTGTTACTAGGCCCGCCTCCGGAGCAGAGCTCATGCAGAGCCCCTGCTCCCTGCCACTTCTGCTCAGACTTCTCTGCACTGAACTAAGATGGTGCCCACCTTTTATACTCCCTTCTCAATGCACCCAGGAACTGCTTCCTCCCTGCTCCTGCACTACAGGGTTCCCCTTCCTCAGTGTTCCCTCCCCCCACTCCAGCCAGGGACAGGGACTGTCGTGCCCATCTCAGGGGCATATTGGTCGCCCTGCCCCACGGCAATGTGGTGTAATGCATGCAGGTGTCGGGTCCTGATCCACACTACATCCTTACCTGAGAGTGAGATATCACACCTCTGGGTGAGGTGCAATACCTCTGTAGCAACCGAGCCCTCAGGGTGCTACAGTTCCATTTATCTTCAGCCTAGGTGACGTATTGCGATACAGGGCCGTGATTTTGGCTATAAAAGGGTCCCCTAGACCCCTACCCCAAGCTTTTTAAGAGAATCATATATGGCGTGCCAGGAGACTCTATGGAATGCTTTCTCAGCATCCAACGAGAGTATCTAATTACAAATTTTTAACTGCATCTAGCCCAGGAAATACTTTGTGCCTAGTAGCAGGGTCTGCTAGTCAGCGGATTATCCCGGCTGTTAAGCAAGCTACACCACCTGTAGTTTGGACACTTCATTTTTTCAAAGGAAATGCTTCGGGACCACGGGATACTCAGTGAAGAGCATCAGGAGGCACCCCAAGGCATAGGGGCTGGGACTGGCAGTAGGATGCCTTGCGGTGGACAGCCGAGCTCGATCCTTATAAAAGCTTTTTAGCTGCAGCAGCTTTAGTGGACGCTACTGGAGCTGGAATTACGCGGCTGCTGGCATGAGACTTGCCCTCCAATAGATCCTTGTAAATGGATTTAAAGTGTATTCATTCAAATTAGAGAGACAATTTAAATTAAAAAGCTTAGAGCTGCCTCCACCACAGGGGGACTCGCTCGACCCACCAGCGAACAGGCACCAGTATTGGGAGAGGGGGGCTGGCCATCAGGGTTCACCGCGGCTCTGGCACAAACCCGGCGACACGGAGGTGGCACGGGCAGGAGCGGACTGGCCGTGTCGGCTTCCCACTTTTTGGATTTTAGAAGGGCATGACATGCCTATATCTGTGTCTCCCCCTCCTTTTACTCCTCCACCTCTTTTATTTTCGCATGACTATATGTACTTGTCACTTTTCCATGTGTTAGTTATGTCTTCTGAGCAGTTTGTCAGCTTTTGGACACCTTTGAAGGTGTTTTCTATGTGTTTCTATGTGTTTTTGTTTGCCTGCCATTGGTTTTAACGGTGTTCGAAGGTGTTCGACGAACAGTTCGACGAACAGTTCGGCGAACACACGGGTGTTCGACGAACCGAACCGAACTCGAACACTACGGGGGTGGCTCAACACTACTCCCACACTCCCCAGTCCCACAAGCTTGATTCTGATCTCTCCTTCAAAAGTCAGAAACAAGCCCTTTCCACTTTCTGCTGATTCAAACTCCAAAATATCTCCGCGATCCGCACATTCCTCAACCATGAATCTACAAAAACAGCAGTGCATGCCCTCATCATCTCCCACCTCAACTACTGCAACCTCCTGCTCTGTGGCCTCCGTTCTACCACTCTTGCACCCCTCCAATTTATCCTAAACTCAACTGGCTGACTAATCCACTTGTCACCCCGCAATGCCCTGGCTTCTTCCCTCTGTCAATCCCTGCGTTGGCTCCCCATTGCCCAGAGACTCCAGTTGAAAACCCTCACTCTGGCATACAAACCCATCCAAAACCTCTCTACTTCATACACCTGTGACCTAGTCTCCCTGTACTTATCTGCGCGCAACCTTAAATCCTCATAAGATCTCCTTCTCTACTTCCCTCTAATCTCTTCTTGCCACGATCGCATACAAAGTGTCCCATGCATATCCCCTACTGTGGAACTCTCTACCCCAACACATCAGACTCTCACCTACCATGGAAACCTTCAAAAGAAACCTGAAGACCCTCCTCTTTTGACAAGCTTACAACCTGCAGTAACCCTCGCTTCACCATTCCGCTGCATGACCAGCTGTACTCTCACCAACTGTATCCTCACCCATCCCTTGAAGATTGTTTGTGAGCCCCCACAGGCAGGGTCCTCTCTCCTCCTGTACCAGTCGGTGACCCCTTTTCACATGTAACTGTTCACCATGGACTAAATGACACTAGAATAATAAATAATAATAATTATACTACTTGTAATCTGGGTCAATTCTTGGCACGTTCCTGGTGTCTGTGCTTAATTTGAGCTGTTTTGGCAGTTTTTGAACCCTTTTGTAGGTGTTGTGCATGTGTTTGGTTTTGCCTTCCATTGAATCCAATAGGGTTTGGTATGTTCGTCAAACGGTTTGGCTAATTATCCGGCGAACATCGTAAAGTTTGGTGACCATTTAAATTTTTGCTTATCTCTAGTAATAATGTTCTTGAATTTCCTCTATTTCTGCACAGCTTCATGTGGATGGAAGGGGTCTTAACTTTTTGTAGATGGTTTTGTATCCTTTTCAAGATTGATAAGCATCAGCAACTTTTCTTCTGAGGTCCTCAGAAATCTTTATTTCTGCTGCCATAATACTTCCACAAAGATGTTATGTGATGATCAGATCACTGCTCTTTCAATAAAACAAGTCTGAAAATTCCAGTCTCTAATTTCTCTTCAAATTACAGTACCTGCTAATTAGTGACGAGTGAACGTGCTCGCCACTGCTCGGTACTTGCATCACTGTGCTCGACAAGCTCGGCGATCAGCGAGTATTTCCAGGTTGCTCGGGCGAGAACTTGGTCCCCTCCCTGCATGTTTGGGGCTCTTTAGAGAGCCAATGAACATGCAGGGAATGCCTGCCATGCACTGTAATGCCGAAGCCTTGTTGGTTGTGGGCACTACAGTGATTGACTGACTGCACAGCATCATCAGGTCTATATAGGACCTGGCGCCGATATGCTTGTCACAGTCTGCCCCGTAACCAAGCAGAGTAGGGAGAGGTGCTGCTGAGTCAGGGAGAAATTTGCTTTTTTATAGTTAGTATAGGAATTCCACTATATATATATATATATATATATATATATATATATATATATATATATATATATATATATATATATATAGTACAGACCAAAAGTTTGGACGCACCTTCTCATTTAAAGATTTTTCTGTATTTTCATGACTATGAAAATTGTACATTCACACTGAAGGCATCAAAACTATGAATTAACACATGTGAAACAACTGAAAATATGTCTTATATTCTAGGTTCTTCAAAGTAGCCACCTTTTGCTTTGATGGCTGCTTTGCACACTCTTGGCATTCTCTTGATGAGCTTCAAGAGGTAGTCACTGGAAATGAGCTTCCAACAATCTTGAAGGAGTTCCCAGACATGCTTAGCACTTGTTGGCCCTTTTGCCTTCACTCTGCGGTCCAGCTCACCCCAAACCATCTCGATTGGGTTCAGGTCTGGTGACTGGAGGCCAGGTCATCTGGCGTAGCACCCCATCACTCTCCTAGTTGGTAAAATAGCCCTTACAAAGCCTGGAGGTGTGTTTGGGGTCATTGTCCTGTTGAAAAATAAATAATGGTCCAACTAAACGAAAACCGGATGGAATAGCATGCCGCTGCAAGATGCTGTGGTAGCCATGCTGGTTCAGAATGCCTTCAATTTTGAATAAATTCCCAACAGTGTCACCAGCAAAGCACCCCCACACCATCACACCTCCTCCTCCATGCTTCACGGTGGGAACCAGACATGTAGAGTTCATCCGTTCACCTTTTCTGCGTTGCACAAAGACACGGTGGTTGGAACCAAAGATCTCAAATTTGTACTCTTCAGACCAAAGCACAGATTTCCACTGGTCTAATGTCCATTCCTTGTGTTCTTTAGCCCAAACAAGTCTCTTCTGCTTGTTGCCTGTCCTTAGCAGTGGTTTCCTTGCAGCTATTTTACCATGAAGGCCTGCTGCACCAAGTCTCCTCTTAACAGTTGTTGTAGAGATGTGTCTGCTGCTAGAACTCTGTGTAGCATTGACCTGGTCTCTAATCTGAGCTGCTGTTAACCTGCGATTTCTGAGGCAGGTGACTCGGATAAACTTATCCTCAGATGCAGAGGAGACTCTTGGTCTTCCTTTCCTGGGGCGGTCCTCATGTGAGCCAGTTTCTTTGTAGCGCTTGACGTTTTTTGCAACTGCACTTGGGGACACTTTCAAAGTTTTCCCAATTTTTCGCACTGACTGACCTTCATTTCTTATAGTAATGATGGCCACTAGTTTTTCTTTACTAAGCTGCTTTTTTCTTGCCATAATACAAATTCTAACAGTCTATTCAGTAGGACTATCAGCTGTGTATCCACCAGACTTCTGCACAACACAACTGATGGTCCCAACCCCATTTATAAGGCAAGAAATCCCACTTATTAAACCTGACAGGGCACACCTGTGAAGTGAAAAACATTTCCAGTGACTACCTCTCTTTGGACACACCTTCTCATTTAAAGATTTTTCTGTATTTTCATGACTATGAAAATTGTACATTCACACTGAAGGCATCAAAACTATGAATTGACACATGTGGAATTATATACTTAACAAAATAGTGTGAAACAACTGAAAATATGTCTTATATTCTAGGTTCTTCAAAGTAGCCACCTTTTGCTTTGATGACTGCTTTGCACACTCTTGGCATTCTCTTGATGAGCTTCAAGAGGTAGTCACCGGAAATGGTCTTCCAACAATCTTGAAGGAGTTCCCAGAGATGCTGAGCACTTGTTGGCCCTTTCGCTTTCACTCTGCGGTCCAAAATCAGCCATGTCTAGTGAACGTGGAAAATATTGTCCTCCATTAAAAATGGGCAGGGTGCGTGGCAAGGGACAGGGTAGTGGACGTGATGGTGATGGTGCATGCAGAGGCCAAGGCCGAGGATGTGGCCGTTGGCAAGCTGAAATTGTGCTACAACAAACACCCACATCTTGTCGCTCTACTTTCCTGTCCCAATTACTAGGGGACCGCAGTACACCACTATTGAACCCAGAGCAGTGTGAAAAGGTTGTTGGTTGGATAGCAGGCAATGCTTCCAGTCACTTTGCCACCACCACGGCCACCCTGTCTTACACACTGTCAAGTCTCCGAAGCCGTGAGTCTGGACCGCATATTCCTCACCCTGATCCTGCTTCTTCCCACCATGCCGAGTGCCCGGAGACAGCTTATCCCACACTTGGACACTCAGAACAGCTGTTCACTTTTGCATTTGTATATTCGAGCCTCTCGCCCAGCCAGCTTCAAGCGAGTAAAGAGAAGTCCATGTGCAGTGATGCCCAAATATTGGAGCAGCCACGGTCACATGAAGGCAACGGTGGAAAAGTGCAATTACTGTCGCAAGAGGTGGATGATGATGATGATGAGACACAATTGCCCGAAAGTCAGGAGGAGTACCAGAGTGCGGAAGTGGAAGACAAGGAGGTGGATGATATCTAGTAACTGACCCAACCTGGCAGGGGGACATACAGAGTGAGGACAGCAGCACACAGAGGGAAGGAGGTGTAGCAACACAACAGGTAGGAAGAAGCAGTGTGGTGGCCGCAGACACAAGAAAAGAAGGTGTTCCTTGTAACGCCAACATGTTACACCAGTACAACTGTTAGGTCTTCACGAGTCTGGTTATTTTTTAAAGATTCTGCAGATAGCCCCAAAAACACCATTTGCACCAACTGTCAGGCACATGGCAGCAAAGCACCCTGGCTATGTGGGCTGAATCCCAGGGTCTAGCAACAGTGTCTATGGGTGACACCACTGCTTGTTCCTCTGTTGTACGTGCATGCCAATCCCATGTCCTTGGTGCATGCCAAGATGCCTCGTGCCTTGCACCTGTGGTTGAACACTCTCAACTACCAACATCAGTAAGCACGTCCACGTCCTTGTCCCAGCACAGCGTTCAGTTGTCCCTACCCCATTCCATGGAATGGAAGCGCAAATACGCAGCCAATGCCCCACAGGCCACACTACAAAATTGACATATTTCACGAATGCTTGCGCTCGAAATGTTGCCTTTTAGGTTCATGGAGATGGAAGCTTTTCACAACCTGATGGCTGCGGCCGTCCCTCGGTACTCGGTCCCCAGCCGCCACTATTTCTCCCCGTGTGCCATCCCCCCATTACACGAGCAAGTGTCCCACAACATTAGACGTGTCCTCAACAAAGCAGTTACTAGGAAAGTCCACGTAACCACAGACATGTGTACATGTGCTTGTTGGCAAGGACGGTACATCTCAGTGACAGCACACTGGGTTAATATAGTGGTAGCCGAGACCCAGTCGGATCTTGGGATGGAATAAGTCCTCCCGACGCTGAGGATTGCGGGCCGTGGGTCAATCAGTGTTGCCCCCACTGTTATGATCTGCAACAAGAACTAAGGAAAGCTGTCCCTACAGTAAGATTAAGCTGAATCCCTACAATGTAGCGGGCTGCCTGTTCCTATTGAACAGACCCGCCTTTGTCCTCGGCTAGTCTGAACGAAGACCTATAGAATTAAGGGAGTGGTCCCTAAAAGAACTAAGGACTGGGACAAAAATGGGACACCTCCTAAACAGAAGTTGTTGTAGAACACAAAAGACAAACTGACAAAAATGTACTAGAGGTCCCAGAAGACCAAGCGAACTGACAGAGATAGGCATCGAAGCACCAGGTTAGCAAAACAGTCAAACAACACTGAAGTCCAGCAAAGCCAGAAGGGCAGAGCTGGAATATATAGGCAGATGGTCACGTGACCGCAAAACACAAGAGAGAAAAAACTAACAGGAGGGTTCTAACAGTACCCCCTCTTTTATGAGGATCCTCTGGATCCTCCAGGCCCAGGCCTATCCAGAAACCTCCTGTGGAAAGCTTTAACAAGCCTAGGAGCAGAGACATCATCCGTCCTTACCCAGGAGTTGTCTTCGGGACCGAAACCCTTCCAGGAGACAAGATACTGTAATCTCCCTCTATGCCATCTAGAATTCAAGATACGCGAAATCTCAAATTCGCCCTCTTCCACCACAGGAGCAACTGTGACAGTGGCGTCCCTATCAGCCTTTTTCAACAAGGAAACATGAAACACAGGATTAGTCTTCCAGGAAGTAGGGACATCCAACCTAACAGCAGATGGGTTAACAACCTGAAGCACTTTAAATGGACCCACAAACTATGGACCCAGTTTTTTAGAGGGAATCCTCAACCGCAGGTTCTTCGAGGATAACCAAACCATGTCACCCACAGTAAACAAAGCCTCTTTACGTAGTCTGTCAAAATACTTCTTGGATTTCTTGTTAGCCTCTTGAAGGTTGCAACGTACATTAGTCCAAACTCTCTCCAAATCACCGGAAAAATTCTCCTCCTCCGGCACCGTCGACCCAAATTTGGAGAACGAACAAAAAGACGGATGTCTCCCAGTACAACAAAAAAAAGGAGAACACCCAGCAGAGGAGGATGTATGATTGTTAAGAGCAAATTCTGCGAGAGGCAGAAACTCAGAATACACCTCTTGATTGTCTGCTACAAAACAACGCAAAAACTGTTCAACATCCTGGTTCTTTCTTTCAGTCTGTCCATTAGACTCAGGATGATAACCAGATGAAAATGACAAATGGACTCCCAACCTGTCACAGAAAGCACGCCAAAAGCGAGCCACAAACTGAGGTCCTCTATCAGAAACAATATCTGTGGGAACGCCATGGAGTTTGACAATCTCCTTAACAAACGCCTTAGCGAGTGTCTTGGCTCAGGGCAACTTAATGAATGGAACCAAGTGACACATATTACTAAAATGGTCCACGACCACCCAGATGACAGTAAAACCCTCAGACACAGGAAGATCTGTAATAAAATCTATTGTGAGATGCGTCCAAGGTGCACTAGGAACTTCCAGAGGGCAAAGCAACCCCGCAGCAGGAGTATGTGAAGCCTTTGACCTAGCACACACAGTACACTGACGCACCCACTTGATGACTTCCTTCTGCCATCCAGGCCACCAAAAACTGCGACTGATAAGTCTCTTAGTTTCCGAAATTCCTGGATGACCTGCCAACAGAGACTCATGACACTCCACAAACAAATCTCTCCTAAAGGCTCTAGGCACGAACAACCTCCCATGGGGAGTGTTAGATGGAGCATCATCTTGAGCTTTCAGAATCCCATTCTCCAAAATGGAGTCCAAAGCTGCCACCACAACTCCTTTCTGTAAAATTCTCTCCTCCTCCTCGGCACCGACCGTAGGAGAGAAACTGCGAGATAAAGCATCGGCTTTAACATTCTTAGTACCAGGGATATAGGTAACAGAAAAATGAAACCGAGAAAAAAAAGTGCCCACCTAGCTTGACGGGCATTCAAGCGCTTGGCAGCATCCAGATAGATCAAATTCTTATGATCTGTGAAAACATGAATAGGAAATCTAGCGCCTTCCAAAAAATGACGCCAATGTTCAAACGCAAGTTTAATAGCCAGCAACTCCCGATTTCCAACATCATAATTCAGTTCGGTTTCTGAAAATTTCCTCGAAAAGAATGCACAAGGATGTACTCCACCCTTGTTCTCCTGAGACAAAACTGCTCTGACCCCCTGCATAAGGATAGGGGCAGAACTGGACCTCTCTTTGAGATACTCAAACGCTTTTATGGCCTCAGTAGTCCACTGGGCCGTATTCGCACCTTTCTTGGTGAGATCGGTTAGAGGTTTAACAATTACAGAAAAATTCTTAATGAGTTTCCTGTAATAATTGGCAAAACCCCAAAATCTCTGTATAGATTTCAAACCAATAGGCCTAGGCCATTCCTGCACATTCTGAACCTTCACAGGGTCCATCTCAAGGCCCTCGCTGGAGACAATGTAGAGCAAAAAAATAATTTTATGCACAGCGAACTCACATTTCTCCAGCTTAGCAAAGAGTGAATTATCACTCAATAACTGCAAAACTTCATGTACACTCTGCCAAAGGGACTCCAGATCTGGCGAATAAATCAAAATGTCATCCAAATACACAACCACATTCTTACCAATAAAAGGTCTCAGGACGTCATTAAAAAGGTTCTGAAAAAATGCAGGTGCATTGGTAAGACCAAGAGGCATCACCAGATTCTCAAAATGACCTACCGGAGTGTTAAAAGCAGTTTTCCATTCATCACCCTCCTTCACTCGTAACAAATTGTATGCCCCCCGGAGATCAATTTTAGAGAACCACTTGGCTCCCACTAACTGGTTAAACAAGTCAGGAATTAACAGCAATGGGTAGGAATTGCGTAAGGTAATCTTATTAATTTCACGAAAATCCAGACATGGACTTAAACCGCCTTCCTTTTTTTTAACAAAGAAGAATCCAACTGCCACTGGCGACTTAGAAGTTCTAATGTGACCAGCAGCCAGGCTAGTCTCTATGTACTCCTCCAAAGCCTTTCTTTCAGGGATAGTCAGATTAAACAAGCGACTTTTTGGAAAAGTAGCACCCGGAACAAACTCAATGGCGCAATCATAATCCCTTTGAGGAGGTAAAACTTGCGACTCCTCCTCCGAAAAAACCCTCCAAAAATCTTGAATAGGTACAGATAACTCCCCATTTTCCACAGCCGCAATGCGACCATTACAACATTTATCACAGCACTTCGGACTCCAAGACTTAATCACATTAGTAGACCAGTCCAATACAGGATTGTGCAGTTTTAACCAAGGGAATCCTAGAACAACTTGAGAGGGCAAATTATCCAAAACAACCAAATCCAATATTTCTTGGTTAACTCCATTGATAGTGAGGGAAAATGCAGCAGTCTTGTGAGTAATACATTTCAAAGGAGTGCTATCAATTGCAACCACAGAAATAGTTGATGACAAAGGTTTGAATTTAAATTTAAGGTTTTCCAAAAACCCTTTATCAATCACATTAAGTGTTGAACCACAATCCACAAATACCAGAAATTCAATCAAATCTCCCTGCAGAGTAGTACTCCCAGAAAGAAATACTCCTGCAGAGCGTTACAAGCTATATGGGCGTAACTGACCTTTTTTTTTTCTTTACTTAAACGACGCTCACAATACTTAATCAAATGGTCAGCTTTACCACAATAAAGAAACAAACCCTCGGCGAATCTCCAGTCTTTTTCCTGAGAGCTGAGTGACATCGCCCCAACCTCCATTGGTTCTCCGCTGTCAGAGCAGATTTTCTGGGAACTAGGACCTGACGTTACAGGAGTTTTTACATCATTCACCCTGGACCTCAGTCTCCTGTCCACACGAACAGCTAACTGCATAGCTTCCTGCAGAGTCTCAGGTGCAGGGAATGCAATTAGCAAATCCTTAATCCTTTCACTCAGACCTGCAAGAAATAAACATCTCAGCGCAGAATCATTCCATTTAACTTCTGAGGCCCATCTCCTAAAGTGTGTGCAATAATTTTCAGCATCATCTGACCCCTGATTCAAACGTCTAAGTTCTGATTCAGCAGATGAGATTCGATCAGGATCATCATATAATAGCCCCATAGCATAAAAAACCTCCTCAACAGACCTTAAACACGGATCATTAGGTTGGAGAGAAAAGGCCCACCCCTGTGGTTCTTTGCGCAAAAGTGACATAATAAAACCAATGCGCTGTGATTCATTCCCAGAGGACCTTGGTCTCAAACGAAAATATAACAAACAAGCATTTTTAAAGGAAAAAAAATCTTGCTGTTTACCATAAAAAACATCAGGCAGTCCTACCTTGGGTTCGACAAAATGCGCTCCAGAACAGCTACTCATGTGCTGCTGGAGCTCGGCCACCTCCAGAGACAATCCCTGCAAGCGTTGAGTCAAATCCTGGATGGAAACCATACTGATCCCCGAATTTCTTTCCTTTTACGTTTTTTTTTGGGCTGGACTTACTGTTATGATCTGCAACAAGAACTAAGGAAAGATAGGGGAAAGCTGTCCCTACAGTAAGACTAAGCTGAATCCCTACGATGTAGCGGGCTGCCTGTTCCTAGTGACCAAGCGAACTGACAGAGATAGGCACTGAAGCACCAGGCTAGCAAAACAGTCAAACAACACTGAAGTCCAGCAAAGCCAGAAGGGCGGAGCTGGAATAAATAAGCAGATGGTCACGTGACCGCAAAGTACAAGATAGAAAAAACTAACAGGAGAGTTCTAACACCCACATTTTACAGCTCCTGCACCTCCTCCTCCTCCTCTTCAGCGTTCATCTCCAAAATGACCACATCAGTCGCAAGCTGGAAGCACTGGAGCACTGCCTCGGCTATGCGGCAACAGGCTCTGCTGAAGCTAATATCCTTAGGAGACAAACCACACAACACTGAAGAGTTGTGGACAGCTCTGAAAGAGCAGGCAGATATGTGGCTGACACCTCTGACCCTACAGTCAGGCATGGTCGTGTGTGACAATGTCCGGAACCTGGTGGCGGCTCTGAGGTGAGACGAGCTCACAAATGTACCATGCCAGGCCCATTCTACCGTATCTTCATGTCAAAGTACACCGCTTGTGTGCCCATTTTAGAAAGTCAGCTTCAGCTTCCTCCGCCCTTGCCTTGCTTCAGCAGCGTTTGCAGCTTCCAGCTCACCGACTGATCTGCGATGTCCCCATGCGTTGGAACTCTACATTGCAGATGTTGGGAAGGATTTGTGAGCAGAAGAGGGCAGTTGTTGACTTCCAGCATCAACAAGGCCGTCGGTAATCAGTTCAGACTCAACACATAAGACCTCCGGAGTGGACATGAATATCAGACATATGTAGTATCCTCCAAAACTTTGAGGACTTCACCAAGATGGTGAGCGGCGATGACTCCATAATTAGTGTCACCATCTCGCTTCTCTGTCTTCTGAAACGCTCCCTGCTCACACATAAAGAGGATGCATTGCAGGTGGAGCACGATGAGATGGAGCAAGGAACCATTCAGGGTGATTCCACACAGCCCAGCCTCATCTCATCCCAACGTGGATTGAGTGACAATGTGGAAGAGGAGGAGAAGGAGGAGGAAGAACATTAGCTAGTTTCCTGAGCTATAGACAGTACTACCTGCACAACTCTCATGGTGTCTGTTCAGTGTGAATGGCCTGAGGACAGGGAGGAGGAGGATAAGGAGGAGAGCAGGGTCAGTCATCCTTTTGGTGAGGATACGTAAGTCTTGACTCTTTGCAGTCTGGCATACATGGCTGAGTTTATGTTACGCTGCCTTTCCCGTGAGCCTCTTGTTGTCCAAAGTTTGGGTGACAGATATTACTGGTTGGTGACACTTATAGACCCACGCTGCAAGGAAAACTTTTTGTCTCTTATTGCCACGTTGGACAGGCCTAATAAAATGTGGCAGTACCAGAATGCCCTTGTTGCGGAATTATTAAAAAAATTCCCATTTGACAATGCTGGCGGCAGAGGTCACAGTTAGTTGAACAACCAAGCAGTACAGGTGAGAGAGACACAAATGCAATCCAGCAGAGGCAGGGGAACACTGTCAAAGTTCTGAGACAGTTTTCTCAGACCCTCCCATCGCAAAAGCACTGACGAACGGGGTACTCTCACAAGGAGCGAAACGTTTCGGAACATGCAGAGGGAGTACCTTGCCGAACGTACCAACGTCCTCAGTGATTCCTCTGTGCCTTATAATTATTGGGCATCCAAGCTGGACACGTGGCATGAACTGGCTCTCTACGCCGTGGAGGTCATGGCCTGCCCTGCTGCTAGCGTTTTGTCAGAGTGGGTTTTTAGTGCCGCCGGTGGAATTATAACCGATATGCGCATCCGCCTGTCAACTGAAAATTATGACAGGGTGACACTTATAAAAATGAACAATGGCTGGATTGAGTCAGACTTCTCAACACCACCGAATGATAGCAGTGTAACATAAACTCAAACCAGGGATTGAAGCTTGAAGAGGACAATTTGCATATTCCAGGTGCCTTCTGGGAAAAGCGAAGAGTCTCCTTCAGCTAGAAGATCGTTGGGTACAGCCGGGACCATCTGCTTGGAAAGCATCGCCAATCCAGGGATTGAAGCTTGGAGAGGACAATTTGCATATTCCAGGTGCCTTCTGGGAAAAGCAAAGAGTCTCCTTCAGCTAGAAGATCGTTGAGTACAGCCGGGACCAGCTGCTTGGAAAGCATCGCCAAACCAGGGACTGAAGCTTGAAGAGGACAATTTGCATATTCCAGGTGCCTTCTGGGAAAAGCGAAGAGTCTCCTTCAGCTAGAAGATCGTTGGGTACAGCCGGGACCAGCTGCTTGGAAAGCATCGCCAAACCAGGGATTGAAGCTTGAACTGGACAATTTGCATATTCCAGGTGCCTTCTGGGAAAAGCGAAGAGTCTCCTTCAGCTAGAAGATCGTTGGGTACAGCCGGGACCAGCTGCTTGGAAAGCATCGCCAAACCAGGGATTGAAGCTTGAAGAGGACAATTTGCATATTCCAGGTGCCTTCTGGGAAAAGCGAAGAGTCTCCTTCAGCTAGAAGATCGTTGGATACAGCCGGGACCAGCTGCTTGGAAAGCATTGCCAAACCAGGGATTGAAGCTTGAAGAGGACAATTTGCATATTCCAGGTGCCTTCTGGGAAATGCGAAGAGTATACTTCAGCTAGAAGATCGTTGGGTACAGTCGGGACCAGCTGTTTGGAAAGCATCGCCAAACCAGGGATTGAAGCTTGAAGAGGACAATTTGCATATTCCAGGTGCCTTCTGGGAAAAGCAAAGAGTCTCCTTCAGCTAGAAGATCGTTGGGCACAGCCGGGACCAGCTGCTTGGAAAGCATCGCCAAACCAGGGATTGAAGCTTGAAGAGGACAATTTGCATATTCCAGGTGCCTTCTGGGAAAAGCGAAGAGTCTCCTTCAGCTAGAAGATCGTTGGGTACAGCCGGGACCAGCTGCTTGGAAAGCATCGCCAAACCAGGGATTGAAGCTTGAAGAGGACAATTTGCATATTCCAGGTGCCTTCTGGGAAAAGCGAAGAGTCTCCTTCAGCTAGAAGATCATTGGGTACAGCATCGCCAAACTTGTTTAATTTGTTTATCCTAGGGTATCACAAGAAAGAAGACAGACATCAAGTCAGCAGGGACAAGGAGCAGCATGGCAGATCTGACAACCTACATGGTGAGCTGCAACATGTGCTACATGTTCACAGATCGACCAGAAGCTGAAACCAACTTCACCTGCCAGAAGTGTAGACTACTGGCTCTTTTAGAAGAAAAGGTGCGGAGACTGGAAGAAAGAATTGCGACATTAAAACTCATCAAGGAAAATGAAGACTTCCTGGACAGAACAGAAGCGTTACTACTGGTCACGGAAAGTGAAGGAAGCGTCAGAGAACCTCCAGAGGCAGACAAGTGGAGGCAAGTGACCAAAAGAAGCAAGAAGACCATGGAGACACCACCAACAACACAACTGAGTAACAGATTCCAAGGACTTGTGGAGGACGAAGATGGCACACCTAAGGATGAGGCACTACCAGCAAGCAAAAAAGAAAAGAGCACCCAGAAACACCCAGAAGCGACAAGAAAAAGGACAGCCAAGAAGGGAAGAAGAGTGGTGGTGGTGGGAACAGAAGCAGCTATCTGCAGACCGGACATAACCGCAAGAGAAGTATGCTGCCTCCCAGGGGTGAAGATCAAGGATGTTACCGATAGGATACCGAAGCTCATCAGTTCCAAGGATGTCCACCCATTTCTTCTGATACATGTTGGCACCAATGACACGGCAAAGAAGGACCTACCGACAATCTGCAAGGACTTTGAAGCATTGGGGAAGAAAGTAAAAGAACTGGATGTGCAGGTAGTTTTTTCTTCTATCCTTCCAGTAGACGGGCATGGCGTCAGGAGATGGAACAGGATCCTTGATGTGAACAACTGGCTGAGACGATGGTGCAGACAACAAGGATTTGGATTCCTGGACCACGGTGTGAATTACCTCTATGACGGACTCCTTGCCAGAGACGGACTACACCTCAACAAACCCGGGAAACACACATTTGCCAGGAGACTCGCAACACTCATCAGGAGGGCGTTAAACTAGAAGAAGAGGGGATGGGAAGAAAAACGCCGGACACGAACATGCAACCAGAGAACATACTAATGAAAGATATGAAGTGCGACAAAGAAAGTCCAAGACAAGATACTTGGAAGGGAGGTAAGAAAATTTCTAATATAATCCACAGGGTGAAGATTGGAACAAAACAAAATCGTGTAAACTGCGTGCTAGCAAATGCCAGAAGCCTGACAAACAAGATGGATGAACTGGAAGCAGAAATATCTACAGGTAACTATGACATAGTGGGAATAACCGAGACATGGTTAGATGAAAGCTATGACTGGGCAGTTAACTTACAGGGTTACAGTCTGTTTAGAAGGGATAGAAGAAATCGGAAAGGGGGTGGAGTCTGTCTATATGTAAAGACGTGTCTAAAGCCTACAATACGGGAGGATGTATGGGAGGGAAATGAGGAGGTCGAGTCCTTTTGGGTGGAGATACATGGGGCAAAAAGCAATAATAAAATTATCATAGGAGTCTGTTATAAACCACCAAATATAGCAGAAGCCACGGAAAGTCTATTAATCAGACAAATAGACGAAGTAGCAAAAAATAACGAGGTGATTATTATGGGGGACTTCAACTACCCCGATATAGACTGGGAAACCGAAACCTGTAGATCTCAGAAAGGAAACAGGTTTCTGTCAATTATCAAAGACAATTATTTGTCACAACTTGTGCAGGAACCAACTAGAGGGACGGCCCTTTAAGACTTAATATTAACTAACAGGCCAGTCAGAATAACTGAGGTGCAGGTCGGGGGGCACCTGGGAAATAGTGACCACAACATTGTACAATTCCACATGTGCTTCAGTAGGGTGCCCAGCAAGGGAGTCACAAAATCACTGAACTTCAGGAGGGCAAAGTTTGATCAGCTAAGAGATGCCCTTCACCTTATAGACTGGGATAGTATCTTCAGTAATAGGAGCACGGATAGAAAATGGGAAATTTTCAAAACAGTCCTACATAGTCACTGTAGAAGGTACATACCTTATGGGAATAAAAGGGCTAGGAATAGGAGGAAGCCAATGTGGCTAAATAAGGAAGTCAAGATGGCAATGAAAAACAAAAAAAGTGCTTTCGGTAAACTTAAACAAGAAGGCAGCGAGGAAGCGCTAATATCTTATAGGGAAAAAAACAAAATCTGTAAGAAACAAATAAGAATAGCAAAAGAGGAGACAGAGAGAATAATTGCCAAGGAAAGTAAAACGAATCCCAAACTCTTCTTTAACTATATAAACAGTAAAAGGATTAAAACTGATGGAGTTGGCACATTGAAAATAACGGGTAAAATCATAGAGGGCGATGAGGGTAAAGCAAACCTGCTCAATAGCTTCTTCTCCACTGTTTTCACAAAAGAAAACAATTTATCGGAAGAAATGCAGAGTGATAAAGTAAACCCTCCGCTAAATATCACCCACCTAACCCAGGAGGAAGTTCAGAAACGCCTAAATAATATCAAAATAGACAAGTCACCAGGCTCAGATGGCATACACCCCCGGGTACTAAAAGAATTAAGTAATGTGATAGACAGACCGCTGTATCTTATATTCAAGCACTCTTTATGGACAGAGCAAATATTCAAAAAGGGGTCTAAAAGTGACCCTGGGAACTAAAGACCAGTAAGCTTAACGTCTGTTGCGGGTAAATTGTTTGAAGGATTTCTTAGAGATGCTATTGTAGAATATCTTAATGATAATAACTGTCTAACTCCATATCAACATGGATTCATGAGGGATCGCTCCTGCCAAACAAACCTGATCGCCTTCTACGAGGAGGTGAGCTCACAGCTGGACCGGGGAGAGTCAGTGGATGTTGTATACCTTGACTTCTCCAAAGCGTTTGATACCGTGCCACACAAAAGGTTGGTATATAAAATGAGAATGCTTGGTCTGGGGGATAATGTGTGCAAGTGGGTAAATAGCTGGCTGAGTGATAGAAAGCAGAGGGTGGTTATCAATGGAGTAAGCTCAGGGGGTGTCAGGGTTACTAGCGGGGTGCCTCAAGGGTCTGTCTTGGGCCCTATATTATTTCATATATTTATTAATGATCTAGTGGAAGGCTTGCATAGTAAAATTGCAGTATTTGCAGATGATACTAAACTTTGTAAAGTAGTTAATACAGATGAGGATAGGGCACAGTTACAGGAGGATTTAGATAAATTGGGGAGTTGGGCCAAAAAATGGCAAATGGGGTTCAATGCCAATAAATGTAAGGTCATGCACATGGGAAAGAAAAACAGCAGTCACCCATACATATTAAATGGGAAACCGTTGGGGAAATCTGACATGGAGAAGGACCTGGACGTCTTGGTTAATAGCAAATTAAATTGGAGTGCCCAGTATCAGGCAGCAGCTGCGATGACAAATAGAGTCATGGCATGCATCAGAAGAGGAATAGGGGCATATGATGAGAACATTGTTCTTCCTCTGTATAAAGCGCTGGTAAGGCGCACTTAGAATATTGTGCACAGTTCTGGGCTCCGGTGCTCAGGAAAGACATATTGGAGCTAGAGAGGGTACAAAGGAGGGCGACTAAGGTAATAAAGGGAATGGAGGGACTAGAAAACCCAGAGAGGTTGTCAAAATTAGGCCTATTTACGTTGGAAAAGAGAAGGCTTAGGGGAGACCTCATAAACATGTATAAATACATCAGGGGGCAGTACAGAGATCTCTCCCATGACCTGTTTATACCAAGGATGGTGACAAAGACGAGTGGGCACACTATGCGTCTGGAGGAAAGGAGGTTCCTGCACCAGCATAGAAGGGGATTCTTTACGGTCAGAGCCGTGAGACTCTGGAACTCTCTGGGAGAGGAAGTGGTGATGTTCAACTCACTTAATGAGTTCAAGAGAGGCATGGACGCCTTTCTTGAGAACAATAAAATTACATCTTATGCTTAGTTAATTAATCCAGGGATTTAATCTGACTGCCAGATTGGTGTCGGGAAGTGAATTTTTCCTCAATGATGTAAATTGGCCTATACCGCATGTTTTTTTTTTTTTGCCTTCCCCTGGATCAACGCTGTGGAATAGCTGCAGTGCACAAGAAATAGGCTGAACTGGATAGACGCTTGTCTTTTTTCGGCCTTATAAACTATGTAACTATGTAACTCAAATACTGTGTCTTCTTTTGGGACGTCTAACTCTCTTCCCAACTGGCTTGAGGAAGGCCCAAACACAGAGCCGACATATCGCCTTAGCTCCTTTGAGCTAATAAATCACTTGAATTTCCATAAGAGTGCTGTCTTCAATTTTTTTTTTCTATCTATTGGTTTGGTCTATGCCAGGAGGACGTGCTTGAAGTTAGTGTGTTTGCTGGTGTTGTTTGGATTCAATTTTTTCTAACTTTCTTCCCATACACGTCTGTCTTCACACCCAGACATACACTACAGTTCAAAAGTTTGGGGTCATTTAGAAATTTCATTATTTTTGAAAGAAAAGCACATTTTTTTTCAATGAAGGTAACATTAAATGAATCAGAAATACACTCTATACATTGTTAATGTGGTAAATGACTATTCTAGCTGCAAACGTCTTGTTTTTATTGCAATATCTACATAGGTGTATAGAGGCCCATTTCCAACAACCACCACTCCAGTGCTTTAATGATACATTGTGTTTGCGAACTGTGTAAGAAGGCTAATGGATGTTTAGAAAACCCTTGCACAAGTATGTTAGCCCAGCTGAAAATGGTTTGGCTGATTTGAGAACCTATAAAATGGGCCTTCCTTTGAGCTAGTTGAGAATCTGGAGCATTACATTTGTTTGTTCTATGAAACTCTCAAAATGGCCAGAAAAAGAGAACTTTCATGTGAAACTCGACAGTCTATTCTTGTTCTTTGAAATGAAGGCTATTCCATGCGAGAAATGGCCAAGAAACTGAAGGTTTCCTACAACGGTGTGTACTACTCCCTTCAGAGGAGAGCACAAACTGGCTCTAACCAGAGTTGAAAGAGAAGTGGGAAGCCCTGCTGCACAACTGAGCAACAAGACAAGTACATTAGAGTCTCTAGTTTTAGAAATCAATGCCTCACAGCTCCTCAACTGGCAGCTTCATTAAATAGTACACGCAAAACGCCAGTGTCAAAGTCTACAGTGAAGAGGCGACTCCGGGTTGCTGGCCTTCAGCGCAAGGTGGCAAAGAAAAAGCCATATCTGATACTGGCTAATAAAAGGAAAAGATTAATATGGGCAAAAGAACACATTGGACAGAGGAACATTGGACAGAGGAAGACTGGAAAAAAGTTTTGTGGACAGACGAATCAAAGTTTGAGTTGCTTGCATCACACAGAACAACATTTGTGAGACTCAGAACAACTGAAAAGATGCTGGAAGAGTGCCTGATGCCATCTGTCAAGCATGGTGGAGGTAATATGATGGTCTGGGGTTGCTTTGGTGCTGGTAAAGTGGGGGATTTGTACAAGGTAAATGGGATTTTGAATAAGGAAGGCCATCACTCCATGCAACGCCATGCCATACACTGTGGACAGCGCTTGATTGGAGCCAATTTCATCCTGCAACAGGACAATGACCCAAAGCACACCTCCAAATTATGCATGAACTATTTAGGGAAGAAGCAGGCAGCTGGTATTCTATCTGTAATGGAGTGGCCAGTGCAGTCACCAGATCTCAACCCCATTGAGCTGTTGTGGGAGCAGATTGACCGTATGATTCGCAAAAAGTGCCCATCAAGCCAATCCAACTTGTTGGAGGGGCTTCAGGAAGCATGGGGTGACATTTCTCAAGATTACCTCAGCAAATTAACAGCTAGAATGCCAAAGGTCTGCAATGCTGTAATTGCTGCAAAGGGAGCATTCTTTGATGAAAGCAAAGTTTGAAGGAGAAAATTATTCTCTCAAATAAAAATCATTATTTCTAACCTGGTCAATGTCTGGACTATATTTTCTAATCATTTTGCAACTCATTTGATAAATAAAAGTATGAGTTTTCATGGAAAACACAAAATTGTCTGGATGACCCCAAACTTTTGAACGGTAGTGTATGTATATGCTTCCTGATTTTGACTATTTGCTCTTGACCTCTTCCTTCTCTGCATCCTCATTCTCCACCAACATATCTCCACCATATGTACCATATCAACATATCTATATCTCTTGCAAGGGGCATTGGAGTTTCTCCAAATTTTTGGCAGCCGCTGCTTCACTGCATAGGCAAACAGTATGGAAGACCCACTTCTTAATAATGGGAACATTGTTTTCAGGAGGCCCTCTGACCTCTACGTCTCTTGCAAGGGGCATTGGAATTCCTCCAAATTTTTGGCAGCCATTGCAGTCACTCTCATAGGCAAACAGGATGGGAGACCCTCTCCTTTCTAATGGGAATATGTCATTACTGAAGCTCACCTCTATATGTCTTTAAATTGTTAGTGGGGTTTTCCTAAATTTCGGCAGCCGTTGGACTCACTGCATACCCTATAACTGAATAGCAGACCCTCTCCTTTCTAATGGGAAAATGTTGTACTCATTAATGTGGCCCAGCTCTGTGCGTCTTTAAATTTAGTGGGGTTTTTTCTAAATTTTGGCAGCCGTTGCATTCACTGCATACCCTATAACTGTATAGCAGACGCTCTCCTTTCTAATGGGAACATGTCATTTCTGTGGCCTAGCTCTATGTGTCTTTAAATTGTTAGTGGGGTTCTTCCTACATCTTGGCAGCCCTTGCAGTCACAGCATGGGCATTACGACTATAGGAGACCTACTCTTTTATAATGGAAACATTTTCTTTACTGAGACCCTCCTCTAAGTCTCTTCAAAGGGGTTTTGGGTTGCGTCCAAATTTTTTGCAGCCCTTGCAGTCACCAAAATAGATTTTCCTGGGAAATATGTTAAGTAACATCCTTTCCAAGATAATTACTTATATATAAGGCAAAATAAATATACAAAAACAAAAATGCTCCTCCACATCTATTTTCTCATGTAGCTTTTTTGATGTTGCACTCTTGCATTGCTTTCAACCATGAAAAATGCATTCACCGGGAATCGTAATTTTAACATTTTACAACGTTATCTGGCCATGTGGTTTGTGACATAGCATAGGGAAGACCCCTGGAAGCATCTCTTACTCTCAGGGAACAGCCTTAAACTGTGGTCATCTCATCAGACCTGATCCTATATTACTGTGGTAATAATACAGACATTTTTAGCAATGTGACAAATCTTGAACTCCATTTAAAATGGGCAATGTGTGTGTCAAGGGACGGGGACGTGGACGTTATGGTGCTGGTGATTCAGAGGCTGTGTTCAAGATGGAACTGTGCCTGCTGAGGGAGCACAACATACACCAACGTCATGTCGAACTACCTTCCTGTCCCAATTTCTAGGGTGCCGCGGAACACCACTATTGAAGCCAGAGAAGTGTGAAAAGGTTATTGGTTGGATAGCAGATAAAGTTTCCAGTCAGTTTGCCACCACCACCACCACCACCACCTGTGTTCCACATGGTCCCGTTTCAGTAGACCTGAGTCTGGACCACATTATTATTATTACTTTATCGCCATTTATTCCATGGCACTTTACATGTGAAAAAGGGGTATACATTGCAAAAACAATTACAATAATCATGAACACAAATGTGAGAGCGACTGGTACAGGAAAGGAGAGGACCTTGCCTGCTAGGGGTCACAGTCAACAAAGGATGGGTGAGGATACAGTAGGTGAGGCTAGAGCTAGTCGTGCAGTGGTATGGTGGAGCGAGGGTTACTGCATGTTGTACGCATGTCCAAGAGGTGGGCCTTCAGGTGCTTTTTGAAGGTTTCAACAGTAGGCGAGAGTCAGAAATGGTGGGATAGAGAGTTCCAGAGAAGGGGGGATGCACGGGAGAAATCTTGCATGCGATTGTGGGAAGAGGAGATAAGAGGGGAGTAGAGAAGGAGATCTAGACTAGGTCACAGATGTATGGAGTAGACAGGTTGTGGATAGCTTTGCATGCCAAGATTAGGGTTTTAAACTGGAGCCAGTGAAGGGATTGAAAGAGAGGAGAGGCAAGGGAATAGCGAGGGGACAGCAGGATAAGTCGGGCAACAGAGTTTAGGATAGAATGGAGGAATGCGAGAGTGTTAGAAGGGAGGCCACAGAGCAGGAGGTTGCAGTCGTCTGGAAAGGAGATGATGAGTACGTGCACTAGTGTTTTTGTAGATTCGTGGTTGAGGAATGTGCGGATTCAAGAGATTTTTTTTACATGGAGTCGGCATCTTCCTCACCCTGATCCTCCTTCCTCCCACCATTCCGAGTGCCCTGAGACAACTGATCCCACACTTGGACACTTCAAAGAGCTGTTTTGTTAATCTTTCCATTTATAGATTCTGGCCTCTAGATCGGTTCGCTAGAAGTGGAAAGAGCTTGGATATGTGGTTTGAAGGAGAGATTAGAGCTGTTCACATTTTGATAGATTGGGGCCTCTCGACCGGCCAGCTTCCAGCAGGGCAATAGAAGATTGCATATAGCAATTTGAGCAGCCATGGTCACCCGAAGATGACGGAGAGAAAGTGCAATTACTGTCGCAAGAGGTGGATAATGATGAGACACAATGGGTATAAATGTTATAATCTATTTTGTTTTACTATCGGCCATCTTGTTGTGGTTTTCTGGCTTCTAGTCTTTTCCCCTGGTGCTGGGTTTCTTGGTCACATGATCTCTGCACTTTTTATTACTCAGCACCTGTCTCCCATTCCCCGCTGGACATCAGTGTTGTTACGCTCGTGCTCTGGCTAAGTTGCCTGGTTAAGTTCTTTTTGCTTTGGACAATTGATTTCCTGGGATTTCTTGTTCCACCAGTTTTGTTCCATTTCATCTTTGTTTCTGCAACTAACTTTTCTGTTAGGAGGTTTCCTGTTTTTGCTCCCAGTCCTTAGATCTCTTAGGGACCCCTTTCCCTTTCCTACAGGTCTTTGTTTGAGTTCAGTGCAGGAGTTTCGGTGGGGCTATTCATAAGGAATATAGCACCCACCCCAGTGTAGGGTTAAGCTGAGTCTCAGTGCAGGGACAGCTTTTCCCTCCTAGTCCTTAGTTCTAAGTTGCAGAACATAACAATAAAGTCAGGAGGAGGACCAGGGTGCAGAAGTGGAAGATGAAATGGTGGATGATGAAGTCACTGATACAACCTGGCAAGGGGACATGGAGAGCGAGGACAGCAGCACACAGGGGGAGGGAGGCGTAGCAGCACAATAGGCAGGAAGAAGCAGTGTGGTGGCCAACTGTGGGCAACTGCTCCCTGGAATGCCAACATGACGGAAGCTGCCAGTACAACTGTTAGGTCTTCACGAGTCTGTTTCTTTTTTAAAGACTGTTTAGATAACCCCAAAAAGGCCATTTGCAAAATCTGCCAGGCCAGCATCAGCAAGATCACCAAAACTACCAGCCTCACCACCACCAGCATGCTCAGGCACATGACAGCAAAGCACCTGACTAGCTGTGCAGAACACCAAGATCCAGAAACAGTGTCTGCGGGTGACACCACTGCCTCTTCCACTGTTGTGCATGCACGCCAATCCCCTGTCCATGGCGCATGCGAAGATGCCTCACCCCCTGTACCTGTCATTGCAGACTTGCAATCATCACCATCCACGTCCTTGTCCCTTTGCAGAGTTCAGTTGTCCCTACCACAGTCCTTGGAATGCAAGTGCAAGTATGCAGCCAGCCACCCACCCATACTAAACTGCCACATTTCTGGATTGCTTGCACTTGAAATGTTGCCTTTTAGGCTTGTGAATGTGGAAACTTTTCAAAACCTCATGATGGTGGTGGCCGGGTATCCATACTCGGTCCCCAGCCACCACTATTTCTCCCGGTATCGTCTCCACCTTCTACAAGCGCGAATCCATGAACATTACTCGTGCCCTCCCCAGTACACTTAAGTGGGAAGGACCGCCTAACCACAAATACATTGACAAGGGAATGTGGCCAGGGACGGTACATCTCACAGATGCATGTCACTGGGTTAATATTGTGAACGGTCTCCTAGACAACGACCAAATTATTCATGGTGGTTGGAGTATCCATCTACTTAGCTTTGTGTTACTTGGAATGCAAGCGCAAGTATGCAGCCAACCACCCACCCACAGGCCGCAATACTAAACTGCCACATTTCTGGACTGCTTGCACTTGAAATGTTGCCTTTTAGGCTCGTGGAGGCATAAGCTTTTCACAATCTCATGCCGGTGGCAGCCGGGTTTCCATACTCAGTCCCCAGCCTAGAATATTTCTCCCAGTATTGTCTCCGTCTTCCACAAGCGCGGGTCCCAGAACATTACCTGTGCCCTCCCCAGTGCACTTCTGGGAATGACCACCTAACCACAAACACGTGGACAGGTGAATGTGGCCAGGGACAGTACGGAGCCAGTCCACAGTAAAACAAGAGCCATAGAGTGTCCGGGAACCTTCCCACACACTTTTCTTAGCCAGGACTGCTTCTCGTCTGGGTTGGACAGCACCACCAGAGAACCGGAGACTTCTCTGGTGGGCCCTGGCTTCTCCATCAGGAGAGTTCATAGTGCCGAGGTGTGGTCGTGATGATGAAAGAAGCCACCATCTCCTTAGCTTGCTGCTGGTACTTTTCCATGAGAATCAGCTTGGCTCCAACCAGCCTGGAATATTTCCAGTGAACTATGGCACGACACTATGGTATTATCAGTGCCCCCAGTACCAGTAGTGAAGCCATCCACAATTTCCTTCTCAGGAATTTTATTTGGTAGACTGAGTGGCTGTCTAAATACATTAATTTCTCGCAAAAGTGCTGAAGATACTGAGTGGCAGTTTCTCCAGCATGTTAGATGTCAGAGTGAGAACAGAGAGGGCAGTACAGTGGCTCAGTGATTAGCACTGAAGCCTTGCAGTCTAGGGTTCAAATCCAATCAAAGACAACATCTGCCAGGATTTTGTATGTTCTTCCCATGTTTGCGTGGGTTTCCCCCTCAGTAAAAAAGCATCCATAAAGTGTCCAGGAAGACTCCACCAAGATGGTGAGCGGCAATGACGATTAAAGAGAAGGCATTGAAGGCAGAGCAGGGAACTATACAGGGTGATGCTACCCAGCCCAGGCTCATCTTATCTCAATGTGGATTGGGTGATAATGAGGAGGAGGAGAACATAGACAGTCATACTCTTGGTGAGAACAGGGAAGTCTTGGCTGTTGGCAGTCTGGCACACAAGGCCGACTTTATGTTCCCCTGCCTTTTCCATGCTCATCGCGTTTCTACGCATTTTGGGCATTTTAGAAAATTGGCAAGGCACAAGAGAATTCTTGGAGACAGAGTTGTGAGGTTCTGATTAAGGAGAATGTCTGTCTTAGATCAGTTGCAGAATGGAGGGCACAGGAGTGGTGATAAACAGAAATGAGGAAAGAGATATAGGCCGGTGCAGAACTGTGGACAGCTTGGTGAGTGAGAGAGATGAGGTTGTATTGTATTCTGTAGTGATTGCTTAACCTAACCCGTGCAATGACTGGCACAGGGTAGAGGCATCGGTGAAGCGACTTGATAGAAATAGAACCCTGGCTGCTGCATTCAGAAGGGATTGGAGAGGAGACATTTTCTTTAGAGGGAGACCGATTAGAAGAGAGTTGCACCAGTAAATAAGAGCGACAGCAAGTTTTTGCAGTATCAAAGGTGAGAAAAGGTCGACTTCTGGAGAAGATTTTAAGGTGCAGGTGACATGAGCGAGTGAGTGATTTTCCACGTTGAATAAAGGAAAGTTGTGTGTCAAATATGACTCCAAGATAGCAGGTGTGTAGAGTGAGAGTTATGATGGCAGCACCTAAAGGAAATTGCAAAGTCTTCAATTGTGTATTGGAGTGCGCCCTAATTTTTGGCAGCCCTTGAAATTGTTTCGTATGCAATAACAGTATAGGAGACACACTCCTTAATAATGGGAAGGAATATTCAAATAGATTCTATATTCTAGAATATTAACTGTCTTATCTGAAATTATTTTACGGGTGAGGTATCGCAGTATGGATAGTGTATTACACCGATACTGCCAGGTATTATTGCCTTATACTGTGTGCTGCTGGTGCTGCCCCAAAACATTTAAAATCTATTCTATTCCCTTATGTATAATGCTGTTAGATGCATTAACAATAGGGACAGGTGCTGCTAGGTGGTATCATCACCAGCTACAGATGAGTGTTCATTCTGGTCGCATGGATGTCTTCCACAGTCCATAACTTTATTTTTTTTTATTTCTTTGGCCTTATATACAAGTCATTACCCTGGAAAGAATGTTTCTTAACATTTTTTCCATTATAGCTTGTTTTTTGTATGTTTTTTTTCTGTCAGTCTGCAAAAGTGGCATAATACTCTGACAACATTGTTCACAGATATGCTATTTGTCAGCGGCCAACTGAGAATAGGTTTGAACCCACAACTGCAATACTTTAAATGGAGTGTAATATTTGACACGCTCACAATAATTGCTGGATTATTTGGGCAATCATATGGGATAACGTCTGATGGCCACGGTTTCAGGCTGTCGCCTAATATTATGGTATTTGTCAGTGACCAAGTGTCAATTGGATCAGCAAACACAGGTGTAAAGAAAAGGGGTCAGTGGGTGCTCTCGTCCTCTGGCCCAGCTGCCTTTAGAAAGACAGCGTGGACCAGGGCTCATCCCCAACTGAACGCCCGACCTCCTCAACCGTGGGCGGAACACTACTCAGACAACACAGGGTGAGGTAATCACAATATTAAGGCTTTATTGGATCCCCAACAACTAACAGCATATACCACATAACCAGCACAGCACAAATTGTAACAGGAAACAGAGTCTCACCCTTCCGCTGGCTCACCAGGGTTTTAAATTCTTTGTATCTTAGATCTTCCAGGACTATTTACTCCAAACCAGTGGTCCCTTTCTTTTGGCAGGCACCCGCCCAGAAAGAAATAATGCTGGAGTTTGGAACTGAGACAGCACGGCATAGTCTGTAACCAGGTGACCGAAATGTTCCAACCTGGGTTGCGTCCTAGGCGGTTTTTGTTCTCCCATTCGAATCCCAAGATCCTAAATTAGCTGCCTGTCTTCAAGCTAGTGCACGTGCAGTCGGGACTGACATCCCTAGGCTGAGGGCAATAGACAAAAATCTCTTGGTCAACTGAACAGTCCTCCTGATATACCCTCAGCCCTCATTGCAGGATACCGGGGATTTCACGATTGGTGGAATAAGACTGTCTTTTCATTGGCTGGATCTCAAGTCCCATATAACCATTTTTGGTCGTATTGCAGTCCAGGCAAGGGAGAGCCACATACTGATTGATATAGTCCTACAATGGAATGCAAGTAGGAGACATTTGGTTTGCAAGTTATGACATTAGAACAATGGTGGCTGAGGCAATTTACATAGAGTCAACAATCCACATGGTAATACAATGGCATTCTAACAGGATTAAATTCCTCTGACCTTACAGAAGAGAGATAATTGCATTACCTAGGTTAACATCACCAACATCAACAAGACTCTAGAAACAATGGGTATACAAAATAGTGTCCAGCTAGATTGTAAGAACTTAACCCATGAGTGGCATATTACGAGTTCACCACAAAATACCAAATTGTCTGGATAAATAAGAAATCATCCTATGTTGTATATAGTGATGAGCGAGTATGTTCAGTTAACCCTTTCATCGAGTATACTCGGGCGAGTACCGATTATCTTCAGCGTACTCGGGCGAGTACCGAGTATTTTCAGCGTACTCGGTGATATGTTTGAATCACTCTCGTGTGCATGATTTGTGACTGTTTGACAGCTTTAATACATGTGAGGAATGCTTGTTTCTTTCGCATTCTTCACCTGTATTAAAGCTGTCAAACAGTTGCAAATCATGCACACGGGAGTGATTCAAACATATAACCGAGTACGCTGAAGATACTCGGTACTCGCCGGAGCATACTCGCCGAAAGGGTTAACCAAACATACTCGCTTATCACTAGTGGCTGACTTTAAATGAAGTGGAATATTTTTCCACGCTCCACAAAATTTCTGTATTATTATGGCAGTCATATGGATCACGTGCTTCTGATCATTGAAAAAAAGTTCCTCTACTTCCACAATACAATAATATGAATAAAACAAAAAAAATCTGGCTGTGTTCTGTGAACAAAAAAATGGAGTGGTAAAATGGTGTACACTGACACACTGCTACACTGCTACAATCTATAAATGGAGGACAATATTTTCCACGTTCACTACAAATGGCTTTATTTGAACCGCAGTTATATGTGATACGTCTGACAGAGAACCACATTTTTAAATAGCAGGCCTGTAATTTACTAATACTATTCTTCACAGAGATCTAGTGTGAATAGCTTGACCAACACACTGCAATGAAATGGAAGGCAGAAATGGCTGATTTTGGAACACTTTTATATGTGATATGTCTGACAGAGGACCACGGTTTTAAATAGCAGGCCTGTAATTTACTAATACTATTCTTCACAGAGATCTAGTGTGACTGGCTTGACCGACACACTGCAACAAAATGGAAGGCAGAAATGGTTGATTTTGGTACACTGTTATATGTGATATGTCTGAAAGAGAACTACTGTTTTAATTAGCAGGCCTGTAATTTACTAATACTATTCTTCACAGAGACCTAGTGTAAATAGCTTGACCGATACACTGCAACAGAATGGAAAAGGAGGCCAATATTTTCCACATTCAGTTCAAATTTCTGGATTTTTATCACTGAAATATGGAACAGATCTGGATGTATTCTGTAGTGCTAACAAGCAAATGGAGCAGAAAAACGGTGTACTCTGGATAGCTTTTAAGCAAATAGCCAGGTTTAAGATAAAAAAAAAATTTCCCTGGCCCCTGATATCTGTGGCTATGTCTACAAATATCTGTCATTTTAGCAGCTGTAAACAGGACGTTCAATGGACCCTCTTGCGCTATATTCACTGTAGTCTGTCACATACACTGCCTGCCTGCCTAACTCCTGCTATCACCACCGAATATATGCAGCGGGATTAGTCCTCAGAAGGAATGTTAGTTCAGACGGATATATATATATTGCGGAATACCTATACTAAAAGGACATTCAATGGACCCTCTTGAACTATGTGCACTGCAGTCTGCCACATACCCTGCCTGCCTAACTCCTGCTATCACCACTGAATATATGCAGCTGGATTAGTCCTCAGAAGGACTGTTAGTTCAGATGGAGATATATGTATATATATATATATATATATATATATATATACTGCATATACATACATATATATATACATACATATATATATATATTTATATATAGTGGAATACCTATACTAACTATGTACAAGCAAATCTCTCCCTGACTCAGCAGCATCTCTCCCTACTCCACCTGTTTCTGGGGTAGGCTGTGACGAGCATAGCGGCGCCAGGTCTTATATAGACCTGATGTATAGAAAACCGTAGCACCGCTGGGTGGGTGCTCAAGTAGAGTCCAAAACCAGTCATTTAGTAAGTAAAACTTGGCAATCCAATTGAGTAATTTAAATACATTTTTATATAGACCTGATGATGCTGTGCGGCCAGCCAATCACTGTAATGCCCACAGCCAACATGGCTACGGCATTACAGTGAGTGGCAAGCAATCACTGCATGTTCATTGGCTTTCTAAAGAGTGCCAAACATGCAGGGCGGGGACGCGAGTTCCCGCCTGAGCAACGCGGAAATACTCGCCGAGCTTGTCGAGCACCATGATGCTCAGGCAAGTATCGAGCAGTGGCGAGCAAGGTCGCTCATCACTAGTGATTAGCAATGTTTCCATTGCGATAGCACAGATTGCACAAGTTTAAATGCCCGTCATGTACATGTGAGATTTAAGCATTTAACCCCTCACCACAGGGCCATTTTCCACTTTTTCTTTTCGTTTTTTCCTCCCCTTCATTCCAGAGCCATACATTTTTAATTTTTCTGTCAAAATAGTCATATGAGGGCTTGTTTTTTGCGGGACGAGTTGTATTTTACCATATAGTGTAGTGGAAAAAAGGAAAAAAATTCCAAGTGCGATGAGTTTGCCAAAAAAGTACAATTCCACAATAGGTTTTTGTTTTTTTTACTTACCATGTTCACTGTATGGTAAAACTGACTTGGTAATATGATTCACGAGGTCAGTGCCAGTACGCAGATACCAAACATGTATAGTTGTTTTTTGTTTTTTTATTTAAGTAGTGAAAAAAAATTCTGAATTTAAATGAAAAAAAAAATAGCTTTTGTTGCCATTTTCCGAAATCAGTAACATTTTCATTTTTTATTTTCATTTTTCGGGATCTGGGACTGTGTAGTTGCTCATCTCTTGCACCCTGAGCTGAGATATTTACTGATACCATTTTGGGGTAGATACAATGTTCAGATCGCCTCTTATTACATTTTACTGCAATTTTGCAGTGGTAAAAAAAATGCAATTTTGGCGTTTCAATTTTTTTCTTGTTACACTGTTTCCCGATCAAATTACTAGATTAATATACATTTCTGAATGCAGCAATACCAAATATGTGTGCCCCACGATCACATGACAGGGGCGCCGATGGCGGAATGAATGATGCGCTTCTGGCCGGCGCATGTTAAATCCTGCTGTCTTGATTGAAAAGGGATTTAACAGGTTAATAACCGTGGGTGGAGCATCTCTCCACTCAGCATGTTAGCCCACATCCCACTACATATGAAGTGAATATACGTCATATGTTGTGAAGGGGTTAAAAGATATAATAATGCAAACTATTTAACAGAAGAAAAAAATGCTATAAGCTGCATATTGCTCTTTTTCTTCTGTTTTTGTGACTTTACAGCCAAAATTACTTAGGTTGATACTTTAAAATATTTTAGCAACTCTAAAGCGTGTCAGGATAATTGCAACTTGTAATAGCACAAAAGCAGTGTTTGTTTGCAAACTGGGATTGTATGCCTTATATTGTAAAGAACATAATTACTTATCTCTAGTAATAGCACTAAAAATAATGTGAGAGACTCAGTATTGGAGATTTTGGCAATTGTAAATGTGGAATAAATAAGAGGGAAAATGAATATGACTGCCCTCTTTTCTTTGACTTCACTCCAAAGTACATGCAAAGTCAGCTAATGTGAATACAGTAGGGAACTTCTGACTTTTTAGGGCAGTTTAGAAAACTAAAACAATAATCTGAATGGCTGCTAGTATCATGTCTATCTCTATATTTAGGATAAGCATACAACTTAAAAAATTGCTCACTAGAAAAATACTGATGCCGTGTCCTATGTTTGAATAAATAACAGAATTAAAATCATAGCAAAGTGTAATGAGCCCTTATCTCAGAATTCCTCTACTTTTACATTTTTATTTATTCAGAAACAAAAAAACAATAACATTTGTAAATATAATGAATAAAAATTATATGAAGTTACTTGCATTCCATGTGATGTTTATAGATATGGTATGCAAAATTCTGACTTTTTTCAGATGTTCCTGGCATGTTTAGATTGTGCTAAATCTTTCTCCCCTAAATAGTATCATCTTGTAAATGATAGAACAATCTCACAGTTTAGGGAAGAGAGCCAATTGATTATCAAGACAATGAAGGCTGATGTTTCTAACAGTTTGAGAACAATGCCTTTTCTTCATCAAAGATGCTATCACTGCCTCTCCAACCCATGTGCTGCAGTAGCAATAGCAGAATTTGGTGATAGGCACTCTTTTATGGGGTTGTCCAATAGACAACATTTCACTTATCACAAGATAAATGATTGATTTCTGAAGGTCTGAGGAACAAAACTTTCACTGATCCTGATAACAAGGGCTCTAAAGTTCCTAATGTGACCGAAACATTAGTGAGCTTCATTAACTGTTTATAAAACTAGTGCCTGGTAATGGACAGCTAATTTAGCAGTGGTTGCATAGGCTCACTAACACATCATTCACACAAAGGGCTTTGGAACCTTGAGTCTCATGATCAGTGTGGGTCCAAGTAGTTAGGCTATGTGCCCACGTTGCGGAAATGAAGCGGAAAATTTGCGCTTCATTTCTGCATGTCCTTTCCCGGAAAAACCCATGCGGAATTTCGCAAGCGTTTATCGCGCGCTTTTCACCTGTTTTCGACATGCGGAATTGCCTTGCGTTTTTTATTGCATTGCAAAGGCAATTCCGCATGCGGAAATGCAAAATTAATTGACATGCTGCAGATTTTTTGTGCGCATCAAAAACGCATGCGGAAAAATCCGCAGCATGGGCATAGAACTTGCAGATTCTCATTGAGGACCATGGAATGCGGATTACCAAGCGTTTTACAAGCGTTTCCGCTATGGAAATTCCGCATCAAATACGCTTGTAAAATGCTACGTGGGCACATACCCTAAGGCCCCGTGACACTTAGCGACGCTGCAACGATCCCGACAATGATACGACCTGTCAGGGATCGTTGCTGCGTCGCTATGTGGTCGCTGGTGAGCTGTCAAACAGGCAGGCTCACCAACGATCAGGGGAGCAGCGACATCGTGGAAAAAATTTTTCCACGATGTCCTGCTCTTGGTTACCAGCCTGCTGAAGCCGGAGCAGGCTGGTAACCATGATAAACATTGGGTTACTAGGGGCACACGCGCACCTAGTAATCCATTATTTATCATGGTTACCACTCTGCTACGGTGAGCGGGATGTTACCGCTCACTTTAGCAGGCTCGTAACCATGTAAAACAACGGGTTACTAGGGGCGTGTGTGCCCCTAGTAACCCGATGTTTATCATGGTTACCAGCCTGATCGCTGCTCCCGCTGGTCACACACAGCGATGTGTGCTGACCAGTGGGAGGGCAACGACCAAAAAATGGTCCAGGACACTTTGCAGCGATCAGCGACCTCACAGCAGGGGCCTGATCGCTGCAAAGTGTCACACATAGCGACATCGCTGGTGAGGTCGCTGTTGCGTCACAAAAAACGTGACACAGCAGCGATCTCGCTAGCGATCTCGCTATGTGATACGGGTGCTTAAGACTCTCAAAAATCATATACTGTATTTATCACTTGTGAATTATTTAATGCGACAATGTAAACCAAACTGACAATTTATAAACGTGCATAAAAACATTCTTAAGATGCATACATTTAGATTTTATCCACATGTATAAACTTTAATAAAAATATATTTTTTTACCAATATCTGGACATAAGAACTCTTTCACACAAATATTTTTTTTAAGGATACATGTGCTAACCATTATTTTTACAGATAGAACATGGACATATAAATATTGTTCTGCCTTTTCAAGTGTCTTTTTTTTAAAAACTGATAGTCCACAAAAAAAATGATTGGATACATGTCCTACTTTGATCGAAGTTCCTATTCACCAATGAAAGTCAATTGCCCTGTGAGAAAAAAAATGAAGATTTTTTTCGTACGTGAAAAATGTATGCAACCAAATAGTACAAACTAGCACATGGACCAAAAATGGATCTATCAAACCAAACAAAAACACCATCCATTTTTGAAATGAAAAATAAAAATGCCAGTGTCTCTGCTGCAGGTGTAAGGTTAATTTTTTAGCAGTCTAAGAGTATATGTACATGACTTTAAGGTGTGTCCAAACCCTCTGAGTTTTTCAGGAGGAAGATAATTCAGAAAATGTTGACATCTTTTGTCAACTACTGCTGCAAGTCTTTTGGGGTCTGTATCTATCAGCTTTGCAGATCGAGAGGCTGACATTTTTGTCCATTCTTCTTTGCAAAATAACTCTAACTCAGTGAGATTGGATGAAGAGCATCTGTAATCAGCAATTTTCAACTCTTGCCACAGATTCTCAACGGGATTTAGGTCTAAACTATGAATGGACCAATCACACACATGAATATGCTTTGATCTAAACCATTCCAATGTAGCTCAAGCAGCATGTTTAGGATCATTCTCCTGCTAGAAATGGAACCTACGCCCCAGTCTCAAATCTTTTCCAGCTTGTAACAGGTTTTCTTCCAGGTTTGACCTGTATTTAGCCCCATCTATCTTGCCATCAACCCTGACCAACTTCCCTGTCCCTGCTAAAGAAAGGCATACCCACAGCATGATGCTGCCATCACCATGGTTGACGGTGGGATGGTGTTTTCAGGGTGATGTGCAGTGTTAGTTTTCTGTCACACATTGTGTTTTTCATTAAGCCCCAAAAGTTCTACTTTAGTCTCATCTAACCAGAGCACTTTCTTCCACATGCTAGCTGTATGCCCGACATTTAAGTTTGTAGGTGTAACATGAAAAAAAATGTGGAAAAGTTCACGAGGTATGAATAATTTTTCAAGGCATTGTATCTTTTTCCCAGGGTCTCTGACTTTGCATGAGAGCCGGAGACTGGACCTGCCCTTGCTAGCTTGCAGATAGTTTAAACCTGCACCAATTAGTCGCTATTGGGTTTAGCCAGTAGATCAAATGTGTCATAATTAGTGATGGGTGAGCGTGCTCGGCAATGCTCGATACTTGTTTGAGCTTCAGTGTGTTGGATTGATAAAGAAAGAGAGAGATATCCAGAAAAATGCTTAAATAATAACGAAAAGAAAGACAGAAAGTGTCACAAAAATATGACTTTAATATAGCTTTCCATTTTTGTCAAAAAGCAAACAAAAAACAAATCATACATTCACAGTTATTGATCAGAGTCAGTCCATATATTTTTCTTGAACTGTCCTTTGTATATATACCCTTTAAGTTGGTAATTCCACAACAGCACTATCATGGTTTCATCTTTACTGTGGCCTAGGGATGCTGTGAGTGACAGCTCAGCCACCCTATGGGATCTGGGGTGTGCTGGACTGTCAGTGTTGTGAGTGACAGTCCAGTCATCCAATCTGATGATGCTGGAGCGTGTTGGGCTGTCAACATTTTTGATTGACAGCCCTGCTGCTCAATCTGGCCTAGCCTGCGGGTATTTCCCCTGGTGCCTCTCAAGCTTAGTGATTTTCTAGCTATTTAGCTGGCTAGCTGAGAGCAGTCCAGTGTCAGCTGTAGCTTAGCTTAATCTAGAGTCTGGTTAGCTCTGTGTCTGATTGTGTCTTATTCTCTAATCTTGTTGTGGACCCAGGATTTGTCATGATCATTCATGTGGATTATCTCTTCTGCCTTTGCTGGTCTCTGACTTCATGTACCTGACCCCAGACTAGGCCTCTGACTATCCGTTTATCTTACTTCCTTGTCTTGACGTACCCTCCTGGCACTTGATCCCAGACTGTTACCTGACCACAACTTTGCTTTGCCCCTTTGTACCACGAGCCCTCCTGGTATCTGACTTCGGACCCTGTCTCATGGCTTGTCCATGCTTTTTTGTCATCTTGAAGTAGCAGTGACCAGATGTGTCAGTAATTTCAGAATGATGCCTAAACTACCTTTCCCAGCCTGCACATCATGAATGGAAGGAGTGAATAATAGCCTAGCAAAATGAAGCATCAATGGTGACTTCCCATTGATTGAGCAGGGCCACGACCTCTATGGTTCCATGTGACCAATTGGCTTGATGTCATTATAGTTAGATTACAAGACAATGTGGGTCTTGTGACCATTCCTTGGAACTACCTAACAACTACCAGGCAATTTACTTTATGTAAGCCAGATTAATTTATCATTGAATATCTTGTGACAATGGCAACTTTTAAGTGGTGAGATTTACAGTATTGGGGACAAGTGAACATCCAGATGAAGTTTATGTGCTAAAAGTATGAAAAATGGTCATACATAATAATCTGAGAAACTTTGACAAGGGCTAATTAGAACAGTCAGATAACTTTGACAACTTCCACCTACCTAAACATAAAGCTGCAGACCAAGTGCATCTCTTTATATTAATGGTATTATGTAATAGTAGTGGTCCACTTTAACAGGATAATGCACCCTACCACATTTCAATAAGTGTTCAGGAATGGGTAAAGGAATAGTTAAAGGAACATGATATGTTGTTTACTTACCTTCTAGTTCGCAATTCTTTTGAACATATCAAGAATATGCTGGAAAAACAATTCCTTCCACTACTGCACAAGATTCCACATGACACCTTTTGAGAACTTATGGAGTCCATGGCCCCAATTCTTCAAAGAGTTAATGCCATAAATCCGGTTGTAAAACACTTTGAAAAGTCTAAAAAAAATTGAGATTTTTGCGTTTTCAAGCAAGAGTTGGCTAGCTCTGCCAAAATGGGCCAAGCTTGGGCGTGATGATGCCCACTTGTCTAAATCATGGAGAGTTATGACTTACCTTAGGCCTCAAATTTTACTCCAGTCTCTGACTGAAGCAAGATTTGCTACAAGATGCATAGAGACTCATGCCTCTTTAACCCCTTTACGACATAGGGCGTATTAGTACGTATCTGTGCCCTGGGCCTTATGGACCAGATACGTATTAATACGCCCTATCTTTAATGCGGCACCGCGACCGAAGTCGCGGTGATAGCACTAAAATTCCGGTGCCATCTTACCTTAGGGTAGATGGCGCCGGCATCTCGAGGGGGGTCGCCGCCCCTTCACACCCACGATCACTGTGATTGACTGTTCAATTCTGAACAGCCAATCACAGCATTTCTCACTGTTTCCGGCAATCAGATTGCCGGAAACAGTGATGTGCAGCCTAGGATCGGTGCTCCTAAGAGCACCGATCCTAGGCTGTTGTCTAGTAACCCCAGCCCACTCCCCAAACTGCTAGGATCGGTGCGATCGCCAATCAAATTGATCGCACCGATCACAGCGGGACCGTGCAGTAACAGGGCGGTCACGGGGCGGTGACCGGCTTGTGACCTGCCTGTCACCTCCCCATGACCCCCTGTGATGTCATAGAAGCCCCAGCCAGCTCTGATTGGAGCGATCGATGATGACATTGATCGCTCCAATCAGAGTACCTGAACACAGGTGACAGGGCGGTCACAGGGCGGTGACTGGCTTGTGACCTGCCTGTCACCTCCCTGTGACCCCCTGTGGTGCGTGCCCAGGCCCCAGACATCTCTGATTGGTGCGATCGTTGTCATCATCGATTGCACCAATCAGATTACGTACGGGAGGTGACCAGGTGGTGATCGGCCTGTGACCTGCCTGTCACCACCCTGTAACCCCCCTATGACCGCCCTGCAGATCCTCACACTTGGTGGGGATTTCTACAAAGCGGTCACGTCTGATCTGCGCTGTGTTGGGCCTTGTAGTGCCACAGAATCTTCTGATACACTACAATACCTTTCTCCTACCTGCTCCTGTCGCTGCTGCTGCTCCGGCATCCTGCTGCGGTCTCCATGGTCCTGGATCTCCTGCTCTGGCATCCTGCTGCTGTCTCCAGGTTGCTGGGTCTCCAGCTTCGGCGTCATGCTGCTGTCTCCAGGGACCTGGGTCTCCAGCTCCTTATCCTGCTGCTGCGGATCCTGCTCCAAAGCCTCTTCCAGAACCTGCTGCTGATCCTGCTGAAAGAAGAACAGAGAAGACTTTGGTAAGTCCATCTCTGCTCTCCCCTCATCCACCCCTCTCCCCCCTCCCCCCCCTTTCCTTTTACCCCCAATCCTCCTCCCCCAATTTTTTTTTTTCGTGCATTCTGCAGCGGCCGAGCGCTGAGCAGTGTCTACGTCACTGATCAACGTCAGTGCTCGCTGCTTTTCAGGACTTTTTCTTGTCCCTGTCAATTACCCCCACCTTTGCACCACATCCACGCACACACCCAGCAGCTGCCGAGAGTTGATTGGTGACATAGTTCACCGATCCGCACTCGTGCTCGCTGTTTGCACCACCTACGGTAGTTCCTTTTTTTCTCTTTTTTTTTCAGAAAAAAAAAGTTCACACCAAGCACACTGACAAACACACACTCTAAATAAAGTACTGACACACACGCACCACATACACGAGAAAAAAAAAATCTCCGGCTCATCCCAAACTCGCTATTCAGTGGAGGAGGCATACGCTATTGTTGCCTCCGACACTGAGACTGACAGCGAGGGCAAGGATCCAACATTTCTTTACTTTTCCGACGCCTCATCGTCCTCCTCTTCCTCCTCTTCTTCCTCCTCTTCCTCCTCAGGTGCTGCTAGACCACCCCGCAGTCGTCGCAGGAGAGAAGATGTTCCAGCGCCCCCCACTACTTACCCCATATGGACCTCGCCCCCCGAAAATTTTGAGCCACTGATTCCTGATTTCGTGGCGGAATCAGGAATCAAGTTTGACACCACCGGCCTCACAGAAATAGACTTTTTCAAAGACTTTTTCTTTGAGGATTTTATAAACCTCATGGTGGGCCAAACTAATTTGTATGCTCATCAATTTTTGGAACAAAACCCCTCTTCATCATTTTCTAATTGGTCTCCTGTAGACACAGAAGAAATGATGAAGTTTTGGGCCTGGTCCTTCATATGGGGATCCTGAAAAAAACACAGGTTCGGCAATACTGGAGTGTTGACGTTTTGTATAACACTCCAGTGTTCCGAATGGTCATGACCCGGACACGTTTTGAGGCCATCCGCAAGTTCTTGCATTACCAAGATAATGCAAGGTGTCCTGCACGTGATGACCCAAACTTTGATCGTCTTTTCAAAGTTCGGCCGGTCATCGAGCACTTCAACAACAAGTTTGGTGAAGTGTACGTGCCCCAAAGGGACATCTGCGTGGATGAGTCCTTAATTTCTTTTAAGGGGTGGCTTGGATTCCGGCATTACCTGCCCAGTAAAAGGTCCAGGTATGGGATCAAGCTGTATAAACTTTGTGAGAGTACCTCAGGGTACACTCACAAGTTTAGAGTTTATGAAGGGAAGGACTCCCGGATTGAACCCCCTGAATGCCCCCCTGTTCTGGGAGTGAGTGGGAAAATTGTGTGGTACTTGGTGCACCCACTGCTGGATAAAGGTTATTACCTGTACGTGGATAACTTTTATACAAGTATCCCGCTCTTCAAGTCCCTCTCTGCGCGACATACCGCAGCTTGCGGTACTGTCCGCAAAAATCAGAAAGGCCTTCCAAAGACGCTTATTGGGCAGCTGCTCTGAAGGGGTGAGAGCAGAGCCCAATGTAGCGACCACCTGTTGGTGGTCAAGTACAAGGACAAGAGGGATGTCCTTCTCTTGACCACCATACATGGTGATGGCAGCACCCTCAGCACTGTAAGAGGTTCCACTACACAGGTCGCCAAACCTGACAGTGTAGTGGGGTACAACAAGTACATTGGGGGAGTTGATCTCTCTGATCAAGTCCTACAGTGCTTTGAGAAAGGCCAAGGTATGGTATAAGAAGCTGGCCGTGCACATTGTTCAGATGGCAATGCACAACGCTTTCCTTCTGTCAAAATGTGCAGGCCAGACTTCTGCATCGTATCTTCACTTTCAGGAGACAGTTATCAAGGCCCTGATATTTGGCAGTGGGGTCGGAGCGGGCCCCACTACTTCTGGAACTGAAGGACCTCTAATTGTACCGGGCCAGCATTTCCCAGGGCAGATCCCTCACAGCGGAAAAAAAGGTAAGTCACAAAAGAAGTGCCGAGTGTGTTACCGAAGGGGAATACGCAAGGACACCATTTACCAATGTGACACCTGCCCCGACAAACCTGGCCTCTGCATGAAAGACTGCTTCAAAAGGTGCCATACTTCCATGGACTATTGTTTTTTTCCACTTTTTCATTTTTACGAATCAATTTGTGAAGCACCTGGGGGTTCCAAGTGCTCACTATGCATCTAGATAGGTGCCTTGGGGAGTCTAGTTTCCAAAATGGGGTCACTTGTGGGGGAGCTCCAATGTTTAGGCACACAGGGGCTCTCCAAACACTACATGGTGTCCGCTAACAAATTGAATGGAAAATCGGCTCAAATTGTTAGCGCACATCAAGTTGCGTTTGGAGAGCCCCTGTGTGCCTAAACATTGGAGCTCCCCCACAAGTGACCCCATTCAAATTTTGAAAATTGCAAAATTTTCTAAATTTTCGCCAAATTTCCATTTTTTTCACAAATAAACGCAAAGGGGTAAAGGGGTTAAAGACATGTCAACATACCTCTCAATGAATCAAGCAGCTCTGTCTCCATCACTCTCCCTCATCAAGACTGACATGAAGAATGCAGGTCTTGATGAATCATGGCCTATTTCTTGATGTGTCAGAGCTGTTTAAGGGGCACATGGAAGACCTACACAATATTTTTGGGTGGTTTAATATTAGAACTGATTGGTGTATGTAAGTCATGTTAAAGGAGATTTGATGGAATGAATAGAGGGAAGAAAAGCCACTTATAGGTACAATCTATTTGTAAGGTACTATAGCATAAAAGATTTCCATTAACATTCTGCTTTTCTGTGATTTAAAGTGGTTACAGGCATTTTCTCTTTAAACAATAAAGTATGATGCCACATGCACTCCATATGATAAAATGAAATAAATGTTATAAAAAAAAATTCTCCAGTAAAATATTTCTAATGCTTAGGCATTGCACATCACTATCTGTAAAGCACTTGATTTGTTTAGGTCTATACTACACATCACCTTAGAAACACAATCTAATATGTAGGACAGGAGCCCATTAAACATAAAAACAATCCTCTGCACTGCATTCCATGTCCTGAGGAAATGGTGATAATGTAGGTTATTGTCAGGAGAATTCACACGGGAAGTAACTTCAGTGTTATTATGAGTGTACCTTAGAAGGCTGCTTCTGAGAGAACTAAGGGATCTTCGGATAAGCATTAAAAATCTGTATAATATAGTGACATTATATTTCAGCATCTGCCGGAGGCTTCTCAAGTAAGCCCCGGAATAAGACGTGCAATTATCAACCCTGTTGTCCCTTAGCCCTTGAGTTATAACACATGAATGGATTTGTTCCACTTTGATAAAGCTTCTTGAATGTTGATTAAGTCATTGACTTCCTTTAATTGATTCCTAAAATTTTACTGGACTGAAAAAAATTTTTATATATTTTTTTCTTTGTTTGTATTTACTTTATGTTTACTTATGTGCACTCCTTGTTTTAGAGAACCTGGCAGAAACATTTCTGTGACCAGTTGAAGGACAACAGATGAAAAGATTACTTCCTGATTGCAGCTTGTAGATATTAGTGATGAGCGAGCACTAAAATGCTCGGGTACTCGTTGCTCGTGTCGAGCAAATTGGAATGCTTGAGTGCTCGGTCCGAGCAACGAACCCAATGTAAGTCTATGGGAAACTCGAGCATTTTTCAGGCGACTCCCCCCGGCGGTCTGCAGAGGGCCTAAAAATTGCCAAAATCGATGGGAACAGTGCTCAAATGACATGGGAACAGCATAGGGAAGACCCCTGGAAGCATTTATGACTCCCAGGTCACTGCTGTCAACAACGTTGTCAGAGATATTACACCACTTTTACGGACTCACAATAAAACAGACCAAAACACAACCAAAATGGATTTTCCTGGGAATCCTGTTAAAGAACATCCTTTCCAGGGTAATGACTTGTATATAAGGGAAAATAAAAAAACAAAAACAAAAATGCTCCTCCACACCTTGGACTATATTCACACGTAGCGTTTTCGATGCGTTTTTGCACTTTTGCTTTCAACAAAGACAAATGAATTCACTGGTAATGTAATTTTAACATTTTACAACCTTTCCAGCCATGTGATGTGTCACACATCATCAGACACATCCTGTTTCATTTATGATGGAGGGACTCTGAAAGTCACAAAGACTATTCTTAAAGGGCCAAAAGTCGGCCCTCGCTATTGTTAGAGAGCCATCAGCCAGCTGTGCTTTGTTGTTCCCATTATTAACGAGTGGGTCTTCTATACTGTTATTGCGTATGCAGTGACTGCAAGGGCTGCCAAAAATTTGGAGGCACTCCAATGCCCCTTGCAAGAGACGTAGAAGTCAGAGAGCCTCCTAAAAACAATGTTCCCATTATTAGAAAGTGGGTCTCCCATACTGTTTGCCTATGCAGTAAAGCAACGGCTGCCAAAAATTTGGAGGAACTCCAATGCCCCTTGGAATAGACATAGAGGGCCTCATGAAAAAGTGTTCCCATTATTAGGAAATGGGTCTCCCATAGTGTTTGCCTATGCAGTGAATGCAAAAGCTGCCAAAAATTTGGAAGAACTTCATTGCCTCTTGCAAGACACGTACAGGAGGTGATATGGTAGATATGGTGGTGAATGATATGGTGATGGAGGATGAGGAGAAGGAGGAGGACAAGAGCAAATAGACAAAATCAGGAAGCCTATACCCATGTGTAGGTGTGAAGAGGTGCATGGGAATACACCTCCCAAAAAAAGACACTGGATTTGAGTAGTGTTGAGTGAGCACTAAAATGCTTGGGTGCTCGAAGCTCGGGCCGAGCTCGCCGTGATACTCGGGTGCTCGACCCGAGCAACGAGCCCAATGTTAGTCTATGGGAGACTCGAGCATTTTTGCGGTGGCACCCCCGGCAGTCTTTTAAAAGTCTAACAAGTGCCCACAACGATAGTGACAGTGCTCAAATTACATGGGGACAGCATGGGGATCGCCCCAGGAAGCATTTATGACACCCAGGTCACTGCTGTCAACAACGTGGTCAGAGGTATTAAGCTACTTTTATGGGCTCACAATAAAACGTTCAAAAACGAAAGTGAAACATGTTAAGGAACAACCTTTCCAGGGAAAAGACTTGTGTATAAGTTAAAATAAATGACCAAAAACAAAAATACTCCTCCACACCTTCGGCTATGTTCACAAGTAGCATTTTTTATGCGTTTTTGCACTTTTGTATTGCTTTCAACTATGACAAAAGCATTCACCGGGAAATGTCATTTTAACATTTTACAACCTTATCTGGCCATGTGCTGTGTGACACATGCATAAAGTGCTGAAAAGACATGGGAACAGCATGGGGAAGACCCCTGGAAGCATCTCTGACTCCCAGGTCACTGTCTAAAAGTGTGCCCATCATAAGTGATCCTTGCCGCATCAGAAGATGCAGACTTGCAACTATCCCCATGCAAGTTCTAGTCCCAGGGCAGTGTTCAATTGTACCTCCCTTATTCCTTGCAATACAAGCGCAAGTATGCAGGCAGCCACCCACCCCCAGGCTGCAATACCATACTGCTTGCTTGCTTGAACTTGAAATTGGGCCTTTTAGGCATGTGGAGGTGGAATCTGGCCACCATGTCATGGCTGTGTTGGCGGCCTGGAATCCATACTCAGTCCCCAGCCGCCCGGCGGCCGGGTGCCCATACTCGGTCCCCATCCGCCCCGCGGCCGGGTGTCCACACACGGTCCCCAGCCGCCTGGGGGCAGCCGGGTGTCCATAAACGGTCCCCAGCCGCCCCTATTTCTCCTTGGAACATCCCCCCACACACTTTTCTTAGCCCAGCCTGCTTTAGGCAGCATTGGACGAGCCCACCAGAGAACTAGACTCCTCCGGTGGGCCCTGACTTCTCCATCGGTGGAGTTGAGAGTGCCAAGGTGAGGAGCATGATGATGATGACAGAAGTTAGCATCTGCTATGTTTTCTTTTAATGCAAGTGTAAGTGTGCAGCCTGCCACCCACGCACCCCCAGACTGCAATTCCATACTGTTAGCTTGCACTTGAAATGGGGCCTTTTAGTTTGGAGGAGGCCGAAGCTGGCCATTACCTCATGGCTGCTTCGGCAGCGAGGTATCCATACTCAGTCCCCAGCCGCCCCTATTTGTCCTGGTGTGCCTTATACATAAGATTAAGCGCGTATACCAAAACATTACCTGCGCCCTCCCCAGTGCATTTAGTGGGAAGGAGAGCCTATTCCGCTGTAGTGTGTGCATGCCAAACCCCTGTTCATGGTACATGCGAAGATGCCTCCCACCTTGCACCTGTCGTTGCAGACTTGCAACTATCCCCATTCAAGTCCTTGTCCTAGGGCAGTGTTCAATTGTACCTCTCCCATTCCTTGCAATGCAAGCGCAAGTATGCAGCCTGCCACCCACCCACCCCCAGGCTGCAATACCATACTGCTTGCTTGCTTGCACTTTTAATTGGGCCTTTTAGGCATGTGGAGGCAGAATCTGGCCACCACACCATGGCTGTGTTGGCGGCCTGGTATCCATACTCAGTCCCCAGCCGCCTGGTGGCCGGGGGTCCCCGCTTGCTCCCCAGCCTCCAGGGGGTGGCCGGGTGTCCATACTCGGTCCCCAGCCACCCCTATTTGTCCCGGTAACCTTTCCCACATTTTTCTTAGCCTGGCCTGCTTTAGGGCAGCATTGGCCAAGCCCACCGGACAATCAGACTCCTCTGGTGGGCCCTGGCTTCTCCATCAGGGGAGTTGAGAGTGCCAAGGTGAGGAGCATGATGAGGATGATAGAAGTTAGCATCTGCTTTGTTTTGTTGTAATGCAAGCGCATGTATGTAGTAGCGGCTAGGTCTGAGGTGGTCAGCGTTTTGGCGCATATCCTACCTCCTCCGAGGATTGCTGGATGTTTTCCTGCTACTATCCAAGTTCTATGACTCCCGTTAAAACAAAGCTTCAGATAAATGATGGATGAGGTAGTGGCAAAGGAGAAAAAGCAGGAGGAACAGGGATCATTCACATCAATATCAGGCCAGTCAACCAGATACGTCTTGTAGGATATGTTTCTGTAACAAAAGGAGCAGTTCGGCTACACAGTTATAGGGCATACAGTAAGTGCAATGCCTACCAAAAATTTCGAGGCACTCCAATGCCCCTTGGAAATGACATGGAGGTCAGAGGGCGTTAACTAAACCTTTTTTTCCATTTATAGCAACTGGGTCTCCTGTGCACTGTTGGCCTAAACAGTGAATGGAAGGCTTTACAAAAATTATGAGGAACTGCAATGCCCCTTACAAGAGCCATGTGTGGCACCCCAGGGGTCTGTTCACCACAGTAATAGAGATATTACGTCGGAGAGCAAGTGGGAGGTTTCCTGGTCAGGATCCCTTAAACATGCAACATCCTCCTGCCCCAGTCCTGGGAGGGGAGAAATCTGCCCTTATAAACTGGATCTGGGGCGGGGTTGAGTGAGCCAGAGAACAGAGAACAGTCAGAGTCAGAGTGAGAGCAAGAGAAAGTAACAGCAAGGAGCTCTGTAGGAGCTAGGAGCTAAAGACCAGGGGCCGGAAGCTGAGCAGAGCTCGCCCTGCCAGAAGACAATAGGAACCGGACACAGGAGTCCGAGGCTGTGAGGACTTATATATCCAGCAGCAGAAACCAGCCGGCAGGGGATTTCAGGTCCTCTGGCCATTGAAGCCCGGAGGCTCAGTCACAAGCAAGGGACTAGCACTGCCGTCGTTGAGCGGAGGCTAACAGAAGGCCCCAAGTCACCAGCCATACGGGTGAGCACTACACGGTACACTCAGGGACGTAGGCTACTTCTAGCCGCTTACAGCAAGGAAGCCAGGAAGAGTGCAGACAGACAGGGAGGCCTACAACTCCACCTGGCCAGGGGAACTCCTGCTTGCTCACAGACTGACCAGGCCTCTTATGCTAGCCAGTACTCCCGGGAGCGTCTACCTTATAATCATCAGTAAAGACCTTGAACTGCACTGCAAAGACTCTGAGTCATTCCTGCTGCGCTCGTGCACCATCACCCTCATCATCCACACTCACTGCCCTGAGGCTATACTTCTCCCATGGGGAGTTATCCCATTCTCTGCTGCGCACACAACACCAGCCTCAGCGGTCTGCCTCGCAGCGGTGGTACTCCCTGACCGCAATCCACAGGTGGCGCAGTCAGACAATTAACCTCAAAACCAAAGAAAGACTGCCACTGGTTTGACCAGCCTGAGCCACGGGACCGGGTCACCGCCACGGAGACTACAGACCCCAGAGACCCGGCACCGGGTATCCCACACACGTGTACACACGGACCAGGGGGCGCGTCACATGCAGTACAGCATATTACAAACATAAGTCCCATTATTGGGGAGTGGGTGTCCCATAGTATTTGCTTATGCCTTGCAAGCAAAAGCTGCCAAAAATTAGGATGGAACAACTTGCAATGCCCCTTACAAGAGCCATGCAGTACAGCATATTACAAACATAAGTCCCATTATTGGGGAGTGGGTGTCCCATAGTATTTGCTTATGCCTTGCAATAAAAAGCTGCCAAAAATAAGGACGGAGGAACTTGCTATGCTGGCACCCTGGTGGTATAGTGGTGGTGGAGGCTGAGGATAAGGAGAAGAAGATAAAACAGCCGAAACGAGGAAGCGTATACCCATGTGTGGGTGTGAAGCGGTGCATGTGAATACACCTCCCGAAATAACACAGTGGATTTGACTTTATGTTACTCTGCTGTCATTTGGTGGTGATGAGAAGTCTGGCCCAATCCAGCCCTTGTTCATTTTGATAAGGGCCAGCTTGTCAGCATTGTTAGTTGACAGGCGAGTGCGCTTATCAGTTATAATTCCCCCAGCGGCACTAAAAACACGCTCCGATAACACACTAGCGGCAGGGCAGGCCAGGACCTCCAAGGCATACAGAGCGAGTTCATTCCAAGTGTCCAGCTTGGATACCCAATAATTAAAAGGCACAGAGGAATCACGGAGGATGATGGTACGGTCGGCAAGGTACTCCCTCACCATCTTTTGAAACTTTCCACTCCTTGTGAGAGTACCCCGCGCCTCAGGGCCTGTAAGCTGGGCGGGTGTCAGAAAACTGTCCCCGAACGTTGACAGTGTTCCCATGCCTCTGCTGGATTGGAGTTGCATCTCTCTTGCCTGTACGCCTTGGTTGGGCAATGAACTGTGACCTCTGCCGCTAGCGTGTTCAGATGGGAATTTTTTTAAGAGTTCTGCAGCAAAGGCCTTCTGGTACTGCCCCATTTTTGTAGACCTCTCCACCTCAGGAATAAGAGAGTGAAAGTTCTCCTTGTAGCGGGGGTCTACAAGTGTCACCAACCAGTAATGACTGTCACCCAACATTTTGACAACGCGAGGGTCACGGTTAAGGCAGCGTAACATAAAGTCAGCCATGCGTGCCAGACTGGTAACGGGCAAGATTTCCGTGTCCTCACCAAGATGACGACTGACCATGCTCTCCTCCTCCTCCTCCTCTTCCTCCTCCCCCCTGTCCTCAGGCCACCCACGCTGGACTGACGGTATGACACTTGTACAGGTACTACCGTCTACAACGCATGATAGCAGCTCCTGTTCTTCCTCCTCCTCCTCTCCCTCATTGTCCCCCAATGCATGTTGGGATGAGATGAGGCTGGGCTGTGTAATCGCCCGCTACGGCTTCTTGATCCATCTCATCATACTCTGGCTGCAATGCCTCCTCTTTAATTCTCTGCAGAGAGCATTGCAAAAGACAGACAAGTGGGATGCTGACACTAATGATGGCGTCATCGTCACTCACCATCTTGGTGGCCTCCTCAAAGTTTGTCAGGATGGTACATATGTGAGACATCCAGGTCCACTCCTGAGGTCTTATGTGTGGAGTCTGACCTGAATATCGACGGCCTTGTTGCAGCTGGTACTCCACAACTGCTCTCTTCTGCTCACAAATCCTTTGCAACATGTGGAGGGTAGAGTTCCAATGTGTGGGGACATCACACACCAGTCGGTGTGCCGGAAGCTGCAAACGCTGCTGCAACACAGCAAGGGCGGTGGAAGCTGTAGCCGACTTGCGAAAATGAGCTGACAGGCGGCGTACTTTCACAAGCAGATCTGGCAACTCAGGGTACGATTTAGGAAACCGCTGAACCACGAGGTTAAGCACATGAGCCAGGCATGGTACGTGTGTGATCTCACCTCGCCTCAGAGCCGCCACCAGGTTACGGCCATTGTCACACACGACCATGCCGGGATGTAGGTTCAGCGGTCTCAGCCACAGATCTGCCTGCTCTTTCACAGCTGTCCACAACTCACAAGCAGTGTGAGGTTTATCACCTAAGCTTATGAGCTTCAGCACAGCCTTTTGCCGCTTGGCGGAGGCAGTACTGCAATGCTTCCAGCTTGTAGCTGATGTTGTGATTAGTGTTGAGCCACCCCCGTAGTGTTCGAGTTCGGTTCGGTTCGTCGAATACCCTTGTGTTCGCCGAACTGTTCGTCGAACTGTTCGTCGAACACCTTCGAACACCGTTAAAACCAATGGCAGGCAAACAAAAACACATAGAAACACATAGAAAACACCTTCAAAGGTGTCCAAAAGCTGACAAACTGCTCAGAAGACATAACTAACACATGGAAAAGTGACAAGTACATATAGTCATGCGAAAATAAAAGAGGTGGAGGAGTAAAAGGAGGGGGAGACACAGATATAGGCATGTCATGCCCTTCTAAAATCCAAAAAGTGAGAAGCCGACACGGCCAGTCCGCTCCTGCCCGTGCCACCTCCGTGTCGCCGGGTTTGTGCCAGAGCCGCGGTGAACCCTGATGGCCAGCCCCCCTCTCCCAATACTGGTGCCTGTCCGCTGGTGGGTCGAGCGAGCCCCCCTGTGGTGGAGGCAGCTCTAAGCTTTTTAATTTAAATTGTCTCTCTAATTTGAAAGAATACACTTTAAATCCATTTACAAGGATCTATTGGAGGGCAAGTCTCATGCCAGCAGCCGCGTAATTCCAGCTCCAGTAGCGTCCACTAAAGCTGCTGCAGTTTAAAAGCTTTTATAAGGATCGAGCTCGGCTGTCCACCGCAAGGCATCCTACTGCCAGTCCCAGCCCCTATGCCTTGGGGTGCCTCCTGATGCTCTTCACTGTGTATCCCGTGGTCCCGAAGCATTTCCTTTGAAAAAATGAAGTGTCCAAACTACAGGTGGTGTAGCTTGCTTAACAGCCGGGATAATCCGCTGACTAGCAGACCCTGCTACTAGGCACAAAGTATTTCCTGGGCTAGATGCAGTTAAAAATTTGTAATTAGATACTCTCGTTGGATGCTGAGAAAGCATTCCATAGAGTCTCCTGGCACGCCATATATGATTCTCTTAAAAAGCTTGGGGTAGGGGTCTAGGGGACCCTTTTATAGCCAAAATCACGGCCCTGTATCGCAATACGTCACCTAGGCTGAAGATAAATGGAACTGTAGCACCCTGAGGGCTCGGTTGCTACAGAGGTATTGCACCTCACCCAGAGGTGTGATATCTCACTCTCAGGTAAGGATGTAGTGTGGATCAGGACCCGACACCTGCATGCATTACACCACATTGCCGTGGGGCAGGGCGACCAATATGCCCCTGAGATGGGCACGACAGTCCCTGTCCCTGGCTGGAGTGGGGGGAGGGAACACTGAGGAAGGGGAACCCTGTAGTGCAGGAGCAGGGAGGAAGCAGTTCCTGGGTGCATTGAGAAGGGAGTATAAAAGGTGGGCACCATCTTAGTTCAGTGCAGAGAAGTCTGAGCAGAAGTGGCAGGGAGCAGGGGCTCTGCATGAGCTCTGCTCCGGAGGCGGGCCTAGTAACAGAGGCCCAGGCCTGGAAGAGGGAGAAGGAAGGAAGAGGAGCGGAGAAGGCTCCAGGAACGAGGAACGAAGGGATCTCAGGGGTGCGGACGGGCGAGTCGCCACCGCATGCCAGAATCCACCTGCGTGGAGGGGTCAGGCCAAAGGGGGAGACCGGTCCCCGAAACTAGTGGAGGCAGGAAACGACCCTCAGCTAGAAACAGGAGGCTGTGACATTTTATGTGGCGCAGCCCCTCGCTACACCCGCTAGGAAGGCACCACATAGGGTCAGGGAAACTGGCGCCAAGTTTACCAAGAGGAGGCCCGAGGCAGCCGGACAGAAGGGTTGGTAAGAAAGGCCAGACAAAGGACACACAAAGGGGGTCCTGTGAAGCGCTCCAAAGTTATCTGGGAGTTGTCTGAGCCCCTCACCTGGTGAGCACAGTACGACGTGGGCAGCCGTTACCTGCAGACGTGGTCTGGATAATAAGAACTGTGAGTAAAGGCCCTGGACTGCATCACTGACTCCGTGTCATTACTGCTGCTGCCCTGCACCATCACCCCCATCCTCCGCATACACTGCCCTGAGGCTATACTCCTCCCGTGGGGAGTTATGCTACGCTCTGCTGCACCCACAACACCAGCCTCAGCGGTCTGCCCTGGAGCGGCGGTTCACTCTGACCGCAATCCACGGGTGGCGGACATTTAAACATCAAAACCACATAAATAGTTCCGCCACTGGTTTGACCGCCCTGAGCCATGGAACCGGGTTGCCGCCACGGAGACTACAACCACCAGCATCCACCAAAAAGGGTCCGGCTCCGGGTGTCCCAAGGCCCAGGGGGCGCGTCAGAACATTTTCATCACCTTTCACAATCAACAATGGGACAAGGCAGGGATGCTCTCTGTCCCCTCTCTTATACATCCTAGTGACGGAGCACCTGCTCTCATCAATTCGCCATAACCCCAATATTAGGTGGATTGAGGTGGGAGGCACCGAGTACAAGTGCTCTCTATTTGCTGATGATGTCCTAGTATATATCACTCAATCACATATATCCATCCATGCTGTTATGGCTGAAATAGATCACTTTGTTACATGGTCAAATTTTAAAATCAATGCAGCGAAGTCTGAGGCCCTCGATGTCTCCCTCCCCAAATCCATATAGGATTCCATCCAGTCCAACTTTCCCTTTGCCTGGCCCTCACAGGGTATCAAATACTTAGGAATTCCTATTCATAGAGACCTCTCCCATCTATGTTATCTTAATTTTGGGCCCTTTATTGAACAACTCCATACAGACCACGGTTGGCAAGTTAGAACTGTAAGATTCACTACGTGAACCACTGGTGTTTTGTGGAAAAGCACATGTACACTGTGTTCCAAATTATTATGCAAAAAGTGTTTAGGAGTGATAAGGGAAGAATTTGTTTGTTTGTCAGTTAAACTCATTGATGGTGATGTGTGTCAGGGCTCTTTATATCACTGTAAGCAATTGCAGACACCAGTGCTAATTAGTTTGGCAGGTGTGTCCAATGAAAGGCAAGACTACTTAAGAAGGCTCTCTCACATTATTCAGCAGCCTACATTTTCTGCCAAAATGGGAAAGAAAAAGGATGTGTCGGCTGCTGAGAAGCAACAAATTGTGGAGTGTTTAGGTCAAGGCATGACTACAATCAACATTGTGCGATGATCAGGATGAAGTGTCTTGGCAATCAAGAAGTATGTAGCTGATTCACAGTACACACGTGTGCGTGCTGATAAGGGCAAATTGAGGACTCTTTCCTACAGGCAATTACGTCAGGTTGAAAGAGCAGCGGCAAAAAAGCCTTGTCATAGCAGCAGACAAGTTTTTGAAGCTGCTTGTGCCTCCAACGTCCCCCGAACAACAAGATGCAGGGTCCTTCAGAGGTTTGCAGCTGTGCATACGCCATCCTGTCGACCTCCTCTATCCACTTCACACAAGCAGAAACGGCTCCAGTGGGCCAAACATTACATGAAGACTGATTTCAAAACTGTTTTGTTCACGGATGAGTGCCGTGCAGCGCTCGATGGTCCAGATGGATGGAGTGGAGGATGGCTGGTTGATGGACACCCCACGCAAACACGGCTACAGCGCCAACAAGGAGGAGGTGGAGTAATGTTTTGGGCTGGAATCATGGGGAGAGAGATTGTCGGCCCCTTTAGGATCCCTGAAGGCGCTAAAGATGAACTCCATAATGTATGTGGATTTTCTCAAACAGCACTTCCTGCCATGGTTCAAGAAGAAGAACCGTGTATTTCACAGCAAGATCATTTTTCTGCATGATAATGCACCATCTCATGCTGCACATAAAACATCTGCATCTCTGGCTGATATGGGCATAAAAGGGGACAAACTTATGGTGTGACCCCCATGCTCCCCTGACCTCTACCCCATTCAGAACCTTTGGAGCATCATTAAAAGGAGTGTCTATGATGGCGGGAGGCAGTTCACATCTAAGCAACAGCTCTGGGAGGGTATTCTGTCCTCATGCAAAACAATTGAAGCAGAAACCATCCAAAACCTGACAAATTCAATGGACGAGAGAGTTCAGAAGCTCCTTTCGAACAAGGGGTCCTATGTGAAAATGTAACATCACCTAGAATAAAGTTTTGAGTTGAAAACTGTTTGATTTCAGTTTCTAACAACCTGCTAATGCTTATAATTTCAAAAATGACCATTTTTTTGGTCTTTATTAAAATGAAAAGGTTGATCGAAAAGTTTGGGGGATCTAAGAGTGTGGCAACCCAGTAGTCATGATTACTTCGAATTCTGACAATATGAGGGTCATGCTGCAGGTAGTGCAGCAAGAAGGCACTTATGTGTCTTGCGCATCTCGGAGCCCCAAAATAATTTTCCGGGCTAGATGCAGCTAAAAATTATTTTTAATTTTAAATCTGGTGGAGCTTATTATAGATGGCCTAATAGGATCAGTGCTGCACACTGCTACAAAGCCCAAATTATTTTCCAGTCAAGATACAGATAAACATGATTAGTAATTTGAAAGCTTAAAACGGTTGGTAGGGTGATTTTAAACAATCATCAAGCTTTTACTCTCCCCAGGATGACACAGGGGTAGAAAAGTCATTTCGGATCCATGATTTGTTCATCTTTATGAACGTGAGTCTGTCTACATTATCAGTGGAGAGCCGCGTGCGCTTATCTGTCAGCACACCACCAGCAGCGCTGAACACACGTTCAGACAGAACGCTGGCTGCGGGGCATGACAAGATCTCCAAGGCGTAAGTGGCTAGCTCCGGCCATTTATCCAGATTGGAAGCCCAAAAAGAGCAAGGGTCCAGTGACACAGTCGTGGCTTCAATGTTTACTTGGAGATACTCCTGTACCATTGTCTCTAGGCGTTGACTATGTGTCAGACTTCTTGTCTCCTGTGGCGTTGCAAAGGATGGGCTAAAAAAGTGGTGAAATGATTCCGCAAAATTGATGTTACCAGCAGATACTGTGGTTCTGTTACGGTTTGAGTGCTGAACACTTGACGGTCCCACGGTTGGCAAGTTGGAACTGTGAGATTCACTACGTGCACCACTGGTATTTTGTGGAAAAGCACATGTAAGATTCTGCAACAGTCTCTGCTGATACTCCTGCATGCGTGCATCCCTTTCTATGGCAGGAATAATTTCTGCAAATTTACTTTTGTACCGGGGATCTAACAGTGTGGCAACCCAGTAGTCAGGATTATTTCTAATTCTCACAATTCGAGAGTCATGTTGCAGGTAGTGCAGCAAGAAGGCACTCATGTGTGTTGCGCATCCAGGAGCACCAAGTCCCTGTTGTGTTGGTGGCGAGGTAACAATCATGCTTCCTTCCTCTGTCCTCTCCCCCCAACCTCGCACAACAGAAATGTGATCAAGGTCTCCCTCATCTGATGAGTCTTCCATCAGTTCGTCCTCCACTTCTTCATGGGCTCCTGCACCTTCCTCACTAGTTTGGCTGCTACCATGCGCCCTGGTAAAACCATCTCCCCCACCCTCACATGCCTGCCGCCTTGGTGCTGTCGACCGTCTGGACCTTGCAGATGTTAGCCCTTCCGCATACAACTCCTCCTCCTCTACTTCCTCCACCTCCTCTTGTGCCACCACCTGACTCCGAATTCTGTTTAACATGTTCTCCAGCATGTAAATCACCGGAATAGTCATGCTGATAATGGCATCGTCAGCACTAAACATCTTCGTCGCCATTTCAAAACTGTGCAGAAGGGTGCATAGGTCCCTGATCTGAGACCACTCCTCCAGCGTGATTTGCCCCACCTCTGAATCTCGTTGGCCCAGGCTATACGTCAGAACGTATTGCACCAGGGCTTGTCGGTGCTGCCACAGTCGCTGCAACATGTGCAGAGTTGAATTCCACCGGGTAGGCACATCGCATTTTAGCCGGTGAAGTGGCAGGCCCAACGACTTCTGTAGAGATGTAAGTCGCTGAGCTGCGGGATGCGAACGGCGGAAGTGAGCACACAGCGACCGTGCCCTCTGCAGAAGGCCATCTAGTCTGGGATAGTGGGCTAAATATTGCTGGACAACCAGGTTCAACACGTGAGCCATACAAGGCACGTGTGTGACATTGCCCCGGCGAAGGGCCGCACCCAGGTTTGCAGCATTGTCGCACACGGCCTTCCCTGGTTTCAGGTCCAGTGGAGACAACCATTCATGAAATTGGTTCTCCAGAGCTGACCACAACTCCTCAGCTGTGTGACTCACATTTCCCAGACATTTCAATGTAAAAACCACCTGATGACATTGAGCCCTACTGCCAGCATAGTAAGGATGTGTGCAGGATCCTTTCTGCGCAGTTAGAAAGCTTGTGGCATGACCAGACAGGCTTTGGGTGCAGGTGGAAGACCGAGAGGAGGTTGAGGAGGCAGAAGCAGTGGAGGAACTTTGACATAAAGAGGATTGACGCACAACTCGTGGGGACGGCAAGACTTGGACAGCAGACCCTTGTCCTGCTGTCACCATAGTTACCCAGTGCCCAGTCAGCGACATGTAACGCCCCTGTCCATGCCTACTCGTCCAAGTGTCTGTGGTGAAATGCACCCTGTCACACACAGAGTTTCTCAAAGAAGGGTGATGTTGTGTGCGACATGCTGGTGGAGCGCAGGCACACCTTTCTTTGAGAAGTAGTGCCGACTGGGCATCTGGTACTGGGGCACTGCGACGGACATAAGGTCTCGAAAATCCTCTGTGTCCACCAGGCGGAAAGGCAGCATTTCTGTAGCCAAGAGCTTGCAGATGGTGAAATTCAACCTCTTAGCTTTCTCATGGCTAGGAGGAAATGGTCTTTTACTTGTCCACATCTGAGGGACCGAGGGCTGGCTATTGTGCTTAGACGGGGTTGATAAGGGTGTCCCCGGCAAACTGCCGGTCTGTGAGGAAGATGCAGGCGGACATGTTAGGTTGCCTTGATCCAAAGGTGGTGCTATCGATGTCGGACAGCGCTCAACACCAGCTGCTGTTACCACCTCCAAAGAAAATGATGACCTGCCAATCACGCTGGCTGTTGCGGGTAAAGAGGTGGCAGGTCTGCGCCCCAAAACAGGTGTGACTGCTGTCCCCCCTGTCACAGAGGATGAAGAGGCCGCGGATGCACAAGATATGGCAGACGGTGGTTGGCCCGGCCGGCTAGGCCGCATTGTAGCACACTGAGCTTCCCACTGCAACTTATGCTTCATGTCCATGTGCCGGTTCATGCATGAAGTACTCAAACTATGTATTTTTTGGCCTCTACTTAGCTTTTGCTGACAAATGTTACAGATAACATGAGTTGGGTCATCTTTATCGATCTGAAAAAATGCCCAGGCTATGCAAGGCTTAGCACCCATGCGACCTGAAGAGCCACCATGACTTGTGGTGAGAGGCAGAGTTGTGTTTGAGGATGCAGTTGTTGACGTGCTTCCAGTACTACGTCTCTGTCCAGGAAGGCGCAACCTGACCTCGTCATCACTAGCATCTTCCTCCACCTCCTCTGCTGACCTCATCTCTTGGCTGACTGTGGGTTGACAGTAAGTGGGATCTCCAACCTCATCATCATCACCCTGTGTGTTATCACACCCGTCGTCCTCAGAGCCAACCTGTTCCTGCCCTGACAAAAAACTAAAGTTGTCGCTCCAATCAGGTATTTGAGTCTTATCATCGTCTTCCTCATTGTCTCCACCAACAGGAGTTACAGTTTGGGAATGAGGGTCTACATTATGGTCAGAACCTTCTGCGTCTGGTCCTGGATCCGACTCATAAAGATTCTGGGCATCAGTGCAGATCATTTCCTCGTCTGGATTCACAGAAGCGCTGGAGTCGACCTCTGATTCCCAGGCTATAGTATGAGTAAACAGCTCTGCAGATTCAACCATCTGTTCTACCTCATACTCAGACGGGCAGCTGGAGATTTGGGAGCTGTGAGGAAGCAAGTGCGATTTGGGTGACACCTTTGAGGACTGGAGTATTTGTGATGTTGAAGTTGATGTGGAGGAGAGGCCACTTAAAGGAGCACTTGATATCCGTTGAAGCACCTGCTGTTTTTGTGCCTCATCTGGAATTTGTAGCGATTGGCGTGGCCGTAATAAAGGGATCTTATCACATTGTCCGCTAAAAGAAGTAGACATTTTAGTTTGGCTGGAAGATGGTCTTTCTTCTGCAGATGTTACTGTTGCTTTAACACCTACCCCACGGACACAACCTTTTTTCCCCTTCCCAACACGCCTATTCCCCTTTCCACCAGCAGCAGGCCTTTTTCCACTCATTTTGGTGGTTAACTAATTCACAACTCTGGAGTTGTTTGCACAAAAAAACAATGGATGGTAACCGAGCAGAGCTGAGTGGCCAAACTGTGGTATTAGGCCAAAACTATTGGCTGGGTTAGATGCAGAAAAAAATATATTCAGTTTGCAACCTGATGGAGGTCAGTATAGATGGACTAATACAACAAGTACCACACACAGCTAGAAGCCCAATATTTTTTCAGAGGTAGATGCAGAAAAAAATATATTCAGTTTGCAACCTGATGGAGGTCAGTATAGATGGACTAATACAACAAGTCCCACACACAGCTAGAAGCCCAAATATTTTTTCAGAGGTAGATGCAGAAAAAAATATATTCAGTTTGCAACCTGATGGAGGTCAGTATAGATGGACTAATACAACAAGTCCCACACACAGCTAGAAGCCCAAATATTTTTTCAGAGGTAGATGCAGAAAAAAATATATTCAGTTTGCAACCTGATGGAGGTCAGTATAGATGGACTAATACAACAAGTCCCACACACAGCTAGAAGCCCAAATATTTTTTCAGAGGTACTGTAGAAGCAGGTAAAAATTATTTTTAATTTGCAACCTGATGGAGGTCAGTATAGATGGACTAATACAACAAGTCCCACACACAGCTAGAAGCCCAAATATTTTTTCAGAGGTAGATGCAGAAAAAAATATATTCAGTTTGCAACCTGATGGAGGTCAGTATAGATGGACTAATACAACAAGTCCCACACACAGCTAGAAGCCCAAATATTTTTTCAGAGGTACTGTAGATGCAGATAAAAATTATTTTTAATTTGCAACCTGATGGAGGTCAGTATAGATGGACTAATACAATAAGTCCCACACACAGCTAGAAGCCCAAATATTTTTTCAGAGGTAGATGCAGAAAAAAATATATTCAGTTTGCAACCTGATGGAGGTCAGTATAGATGGACTAATACAACAAGTCCCACACACAGCTAGAAGCCCAAATATTTTTTCAGAGGTACTGTAGATGCAGATACAAATTATTTTTAATTTGCAACCTGATGGAGGTCAGTATAGATGGGCTAATACAACAAGTCCCACACACAGCTAGAAGCCCAAATATTTTTTCAGAGGTACTGTAGATGCAGATACAAATTATTTTTAATTTGCAACCTGATGGAGGTCAGTATAGATGGACTAATACAACAAGTCCCACACACAGCTAGAAGCCCAAATATTTTTTCAGAGGTAGATGCAGAAAAAAATATATTCAGTTTGCAACCTGATGGAGGTCAGTATAGATGGAATAATACAACAAGTCCCACACACAGCTAGAAGCCCAAATATTTTTTCAGAGGTACTGTAGATGCAGATACAAATTATTTTTAATTTGCAACCTGATGGAGGTCAGTATAGATGGACTAATACAACAAGTCCCACACACAGCTAGAAGCCCAAATATTTTTTCAGAGGTACTGTAGATGCAGATAAAAATTATTTTTAATTTGCAACCTGATGGAGGTCAGTATAGATGGACTAATAGAGAAAGTCCGACACACTGCTAGAAGGCCAAATATTTTTTCAGAGCTAGATGCAGAAAAAAATTATATTCAGTTTGCAACCTGATGGAGGTCAGTATAGATGGATTAATAGAACAAGACCCACACACAGCTAGAAGCCCAATATTTTTTCAGAGGTAGATGCAGAAAAAAATATATTCAGTTTGCAACCTGATGGAGGTCAGTATAGATGGACTAATACAACAAGTCCCACACACAGCTAGAAGCTCAAATATTTTTTCAGAGGTACTGTAGATGCAGATACAAATTATTTTTAATTTGCAACCTGATGGAGGTCAGTATAGATGGACTAATACAACAAGTCCCACACAAAGCTAGAACCCCAAATATTTTTTCAGAGGTACTATAGATGCAGATACAAATTATTTTTAATTTGCAACCTGATGGACGTCAGTATAGATGGACTAATACAACAAGTCCCACACACAGCTAGAAGCCCAAATATTTTTTCAGAGGTAGAGGTAGAAAAAAATATATTCAGTTTGCAACCTGATGGACGTCAGTATAGATGGACTAATACAACAAGTCCCACACATAGCTAGAAGCCCAAATATTTTTTCAGAGGTACTGTAGATGCAGATACAAATTATTTTTAATTTGCAACCTGATGGAGGTCAGTATAGATGGAGTAATACAACAAGTCCCACACACAGCTAGAAGCCCAAATATTTTTTCAGAGGTACTGTAGATGCAGATAAAAATTATTTTTAATTTGTAAACTGATGGAAGTCAGTATAGATGGACTAATAGAGAAAGTCCGACACACTGCTAGAAGGCCAAATATTTTTTCAGAGCTAGATGCAGAAAAAAATTATATTCAGTTTGCAACCTGATGAAGGTCAGTATAGATGGATTAATAGAACAAGACCCACACACAGCTAGAAGCCCAATATTTTTTCAGAGGTAGATGCAGAAAAAAATATATTCAGTTTGCAACCTGATGGAGGTCAGTATAGAGGGACTAATACAACAAGTCCCACACACATCTAGAAGCCCAAATATTTTTTCAGAGGTACTGTAGATGCAGATACAAATTATTTTTAATTTGCAACCTGATGGAGGTCAGTATAGATGGACTAATACAACAAGTCCCACACACAGCTAGAAGCCCAAATATTTTTTCAGAGGTACTGTAGATGCAGATACAAATTATTTTTAATTTGCAACCTGATGGAGGTCAGTATAGATGGACTAATAGAGAAAGTCCGACACACTGCTAGAAGGCCAAATATTTTTTCAGAGCTAGATGCAGAAAATAATTATATTCAGTTTGCAACCTGATGGAGGTTAGTATAGATGGATTAATAGAACAAGACCCACACACAGCTAGAAGCCCAATATTTTTTCAGAGGTAGATGCAGAAAAAAATATTTTCAGTTTGCAACCTGATGGAGGTCAGTATAGATGGACTAATACAACAAGTCCCACACACAGCTAGAAGCACAAATATTTTTTCAGAGGTACTGTAGATGCAGATACAAATTATTTTTAATTTGCAACCTGATGGAGGTCAGTATAGATGGACTAATACAACAAGTCCCACACACAGCTAGAAGCCCAAATATTTTTTCAGAGGTACTGTAGATGCAGATACAAATTATTTTTAATTTGCAACCTGATGGAGGTCAGTATAGATGGACTAATACAACAAGTCCCACACACAGCTAGAACCCCAAATATTTTTTCAGAGGTACTATAGATGCAGATACAAATTATTTTTAATTTGCAACCTGATGGACGTCAGTATAGATGGACTAATACAACAAGTCCCACACACAGCTAGAAGCCCAAATATTTTTTCAGAGGTAGAGGTAGAAAAAAATATATTCAGTTTGCAACCTGATGGACGTCAGTATAGATGGACTAATATAACAAGTCCCACACATAGCTAGAAGCCCAAATATTTTTTCAGAGGTACTGTAGATGCAGATACAAATTATTTTTAATTTGCAACCTGATGGAGGTCAGTATAGATGGACTAATACAACAAGTCCCACACACAGCTAGAAGCCCAAATATTTTTTCAGAGGTACTGTAGATGCAGATAAAAATTATTTTTAATTTGTAAACTGATGGAAGTCAGTATAGATGGACTAATAGAGAAAGTCCGACACACTGCTAGAAGGCCAAATATTTTTTCAGAGCTAGATGCAGAAAAAAATTATATTCAGTTTGCAACCTGATGAAGGTCAGTATAGATGGATTAATAGAACAAGACCCACACACAGCTAGAAGCCCAATATTTTTTCAGAGGTAGATGCAGAAAAAAATATATTCAGTTTGCAACCTGATGGAGGTCAGTATAGAGGGACTAATACAACAAGTCCCACACACATCTAGAAGCCCAAATATTTTTTCAGAGGTACTGTAGATGCAGATACAAATTATTTTTAATTTGCAACCTGATGGAGGTCAGTATAGATGGACTAATACAACAAGTCCCACACACAGCTAGAAGCCCAAATATTTTTTCAGAGGTACTGTAGATGCAGATACAAATTATTTTTAATTTGCAACCTGATGGAGGTCAGTATAGATGGACTAATAGAGAAAGTCCGACACACTGCTAGAAGGCCAAATATTTTTTCAGAGCTAGATGCAGAAAAAAATTATATTCAGTTTGCAACCTGATGGAGGTTAGTATAGATGGATTAATAGAACAAGACCCACACACAGCTAGAAGCCCAATATTTTTTCAGAGGTAGATGCAGAAAAAAATATTTTCAGTTTGCAACCTGATGGAGGTCAGTATAGATGGACTAATACAACAAGTCCCACACACAGCTAGAAGCACAAATATTTTTTCAGAGGTACTGTAGATGCAGATACAAATTATTTTTAATTTGCAACCTGATGGAGGTCAGTATAGATGGACTAATACAACAAGTCCCACACACAGCTAGAAGCCCAAATATTTTTTCAGAGGTACTGTAGATGCAGATACAAATTATTTTTAATTTGCAACCTGATGGAGGTCAGTATAGATGGACTAATACAACAAGTCCCACACACAGCTAGAAGCCCAAATATTTTTTCAGAGGTACTGTAGATGCAGATAAAAATTATTTTTAATTTGCAACCTGATGGAGGTCAGTATAGATGGACTAATAGAGAAATTCCGACACACTGCTAGAAGGCCAAATATTTTTTCAGAGCTAGATGCAGAAAAAAATTATATTCAGTTTGCAACCTGATGGAGGTCAGTATAGATGGATTAATAGAACAAGACCCACACACAGCTAGAAGCCCAATATTTTTTCAGAGGTAGATGCAGAAAAAAATATATTCAGTTTGCAACCTGATGGAGGTCAGTATAGATGGACTAATACAACAAGTCCCACACACAGCTAGAAGCCCAAATATTTTTTCAGAGGTACTGTAAATGCAGATAAAAATTATTTTTAATTTGCAACCTGATGGAGGTCAGTATAGATGGACTAATACAACAAGTCCCACACACAGCTAGAAGGCCAAATATTTTTTCAGAGCTAGATGCAGAAAAAAATTATATTCAGTTTGCAACCTGATGGAGGTCAGTATAGATGGATGAATAGAACAAGACCCACACACAGGTAGAAGCCCAAATATTTTTTCAGAGGTAGATGCAGAAAAAAATATATTCAGTTTGCAACCTGATGGAGGTCAGTATAGATGGACTAATACAACAAGTCCCACACACAGCTAGAAGCCCAAATATTTTTTCAGAGGTACTGTAGATGCAGATAAAAATTAGTTTTAATTTGCAACCTGATGGAGGTCAGTATAGATGGACTAATAGAATGATGCTATGCCCAAAATATTTTACTTCACTAGGTGCAGTAAAAAAATTGGTATTCTATACACAGGTGGTATATCTTGCAGCACAGATAGGCTACTCCACTGACTAACACACTCTGCAATAGGCCAAAAAGGATTAGCTTTGCTAGATTCAGCCAAATGCTGTGAAAAAAACTTGCACAGCACTGGCACAGACCTGCCTGGCAAAAACTGATAGGAACTGATGTAACCTAGTCCTGAAAAGGACTCCAATTACAATTAGTCTTTACTCCCACAACCTATCTATTTAAGAGCACAAACCTCCCTGATAAAAGTCGTAGGAAATGCTGTAACCTAGTCCTTAAAAGGACTGCAATCACAACTATTCCCTACTCCCAAGCTATCTGTATATTTGTGCGAAAATTGGCTTGAAATTAACAAGGTATAGCGCACACAGGAACACCTAGTGAAGTAAAATCTTTTGGGCATAGCATCATTCTATTAGTCCATCTATACTGACCTCCATCAGGTTGCAAATTAAAACTAATTTTTATCTGCATCTACAGTACCTCTGAAAAAATATTTGGGCTTCTAGCTGTGTGTGGGACTTGTTGTATTAGTCCATCTATACTGACCTCCATCAGTTTGCAAACTGAATATATTTTTTTCTGCATCTACCTCTGAAAAAATATTTGGGCTTCTAGCTGTGTGTGGGTCTTGTTCTATTAATCCATCTATACTGACCTCCATCAGGTTGCAAACTGAATATAATTTTTTTCTGCATCTAGCTCTGAAAAAATATTTGGCCTTCTAGCAGTGTGTCGGACTTTCTCTATTAGTCCATCTATACTGACCTCCATCAGGTTGCAAATTAAAAATAATTTGTATCTGCATCTACAGTACCTCTGAAAAAATATTTGGGCTTCTAGCTGTGTGTGGGACTTGTTGTATTAGTCCATCTATACTGACCTCCATCAGGTTGCAAATTAAAAATAATTTGTATCTGCATCTACAGTACCTCTGAAAAAATATTTGGGCTTCTAGCTGTGTGTGGGACTTGTTGTATTAGTCCATCTATACTGACCTCCATCAGGTTTCAAACTGAATATATTTTTTTCTGCATCTACCTCTGAAAAAATATTTGGGCTTTTAGCTGTGTGTGGGACTTGTTGTATTAGTCCATCTATACTGACCTCCATCAGGTTGCAAACTGAATATATTTTTTTCTGCATCTACCTCTGAAAAAATATTGGGCTTCTAGCTGTGTGTGGGTCTTGTTCTATTAATCCATCTATACTGACCTCCATCAGGTTGCAAACTGAATAAAAATTTTTTCTGCATCTAGCTCTGAAAAAATATTTGGCCTTCTAGCTGTGTGTGGGACTTTCTCTATTAGTCCATCTATACTGACCTCCATCAGGTTGCAAATTAAAAATAATTTTTATCTGCATCTACAGTACCTCTGAAAAAATATTTGGGCTTCTAGCTGTGTGTGGGACTTGTTGTATTAGTCCATCTATACTGACCTCCATCAGGTTGCAAATTAAAAATAATTTGTATCTGCATCTACAGTACCTCTGAAAAAATATTTGGGCTTCTAGCTGTGTGTGGGACTTGTTGTATTAGTCCATCTATACTGACCTCCATCAGGTTGCAAACTGAATATATTTTTTTCTGCATCTACCTCTGAAAAAATATTTGGGCTTCTAGCTGTGTGTGGGACTTGTTGTATTAGTCCATCTATACTGACCTCCATCAGGTTGCAAATTAAAAATAATTTGTATCTGCATCTACAGTACCTCTGAAAAAATATTTGGGCTTCTAGCTGTGTGTGGGACTTGTTGTATTAGTCCATCTATACTGACCTCCATCAGGTTGCAAACTGAATATATTTTTTTCTGCATCTACCTCTGAAAAAATATTGGGCTTCTAGCTGTGTGTGGGTCTTGTTCTATTAATCCATCTATACTGACCTCCATCAGGTTGCAAACTGAATATAATTTTTTTCTGCATCTAGCTCTGAAAAAATATTTGGCCTTCTAGCAGTGTGTCGGACTTTCTCTATTAGTCCATCTATACTGACCTCCATCAGGTTGCAAATGAAAAATAATTTTTATCTGCATCTACAGTACCTCTGAAAAAATATTTGGGCTTCTAGCTGTGTGTGGGACTCGTTGTATTAGTCCATCTATACTGACCTCCATCAGGTTGCAAATTAAAAATAATTTGTTTCTGCATCTACAGTACCTCTGAAAAAATATTTGGGCTTCTAGCTGTGTGTGGGACTTGTTGTATTAGTCCATCTATACTGACCTCCATCAGGTTGCAAACTGAATATATTTTTTTCTGCATCTACCTCTGAAAAAATATTTGGGCTTCTAGCTGTGTGTGGGACTTGTTGTTGTAACGGGTCTGGGAGGCGGAACCTCTGGGCTACTATACAAGGGAGCGGCCCTTGTAAGGGAGCGGATGGCGACCAGGCAAGCAGTCACAGCAGGTGACCGGGACAGTCTCTGGGAGTACGGGCAGGAGGTCACGGCAAGTGATCAGGGCAGTCTCTGGAAGAACGGACTGGAGGTCACAGCAAGTGACCGGGGCAGTCTCTAGGTAAAGGGTAGGTACGACCTGTGATGGCTGAACCTCCAGGTAGGCTAGCAAGGCAGATGGAGGATGTGTGCTCCCAGGTGAGCAAGCGAGAGTCTCTGGAATAGCAGGTGGTCACAGCACGTGACGGAGGAGCCTCCAGGTAGGCAAGCAGGCAGGTAGCGGAGAAGCGCTCCCAGGTGAGCAGGCAAGAGTCTGGAATAGCTGGTGGTCACAGCACGTGACAGCGGAGCCTCCGGGCAGGCAAGCAGGCAGGTAGCGGAGAAGCGCTCCCAGGTGAGCGGGCAAGCTGGTCCTTAGACAGACTGACCGGAGTTGTAAGGCAGACCGTCGGACCTCAGGCAAGCAGGCAGGTAGCTGATGTGCGCTCCCAGGTGAGCGGGCAAGTTGGTCCTTAGACAGACTGACCGGAGTTGTAAGGCAGACCGTCGGACCTCAGGCAGGCAGGCAGGTAACAGGAAATCAGGCAGGATTAGGACAGCAAGCTGGCAGGAATCTGGCAGGTAACTGGCAGGTAACTGGCAACGGGACCTGAGGGCTGAAGCAGAGTAGAACGGTGCAACAACATTGCTCGGGCACCTCCATTTTGGAGGAGGTGCCTTATATATGGTAAAGTCCTCCGGCCATTGGCCGGGGACTCCTTAGGACGGCGCGCGCGGCCCCTTTAAGAGGGAGGGAGGGCGCGCACGCCCTAAGCACAGTGGCCGGGAAGGAGCGCGCGCTGCCAGCAGAGCGGGAGAGGGACGCCGGGCACGGAGCAGAGCGGTGAGGGGAACAGCGTCCCTGCCTAGCAGAGGGCAGGGACGCCGGCACTACAGTACCCCCCCCTTTAGGCCCCCCCTTTTTTAGGCCAGATAGAAATTTAGCTAGGATGAGAGGGGCATGGATGTTCTCCCAGGGCTCCCACGTTCTCTCCTCAGGACCAAACCCCTTCCAATCTACCAGAAAAAAGGTCTTTCCTCTTACCCTTTTGGTGGCAAGAATGTTCTCTACCTCAAACTCGTCCTCAGCAGAAACCGGAGCAGGAGGCGTACCTGTAGACTTGGAAAAAGAGTTAAGCACCACGGGTTTGAGGAGAGATACATGGAAGGAGTTAGGGATCCGTAAGTTGGCCGGGAGTTTCAATTTATAGGCCACCGGGTTGATCTGACTGATGACCTCCAGAGGACCGATGAACCGAGGCCCTAACTTGTAAGAAGGTATCTTGAGTCGAACATATTTAGATGAGAGCCAGACTTTATCTCCTGGACGAAATTGTGGAGGATCCAGGCGTTTTTTGTCAGCGTGTCTTTTCATACGCTCGGATGACAGAAGGAGTGCGGACCGGGTACTCTCCCATATGGAGGAAAATTTGCTAACGAGAGATTCCGCAGCCGGGTTGTCCACAGAGGTGGAGACAGGAAAAGGAATCCGAGGATGCTGACCAAAGACTACAAAAAACGGGGATTTGGAGGAGGATTCGCTCTCGTGATTATTATAAGAGAACTCGGCCCATGGTAGGAGATCCACCCAGTCAGAATGGTGGGCATTAACGAAGTGCCGGAGGTAACTGGTCAGGTTCTGATTGATCCGCTCCACTTGACCATTGGACTGTGGGTGGTAAGCGGAAGAGAAGTCCAGGGTGACGTCTAGTAGTTTACAAGTGGCTCTCCAGAAACGTGAGGTGAACTGTACCCCACGATCCGACACGATGTGGAGGGGCAGGCCATGAAGACGGAAGATGTGGCGGATAAAGTCTTTAGCCAGCTCGGGTGCAGACGGAAGGCCTGGCAGGGGAATAAAGTGAGCCATCTTGGAAAAGCGGTCAGCGACCACCCAAATGACCGTACAACCGGCAGAGACGGGGAGATCAGTTATAAAGTCCATTGCTATATGCTGCCAGGGGGCAGCAGGTACAGGAAGCGGAAGGAGGCGTCCGGCTGGCAGATGTCTCGGGACTTTGTTGCGGGCGCAGGACACACAGGCAGAAACAAAGTCTATTATGTCCTTGTGCAGGGTAGGCCACCAATAGTGCCGGGCAATAAGCTGGAGGGTCTTTTTCCGACCGGCGTGGCCAGCTAGTTTAGACGAATGGCCCCAGTGTAGGATCTTCTCCCGATCAGGTACTGAAACAAACGTCTTACCGGGAGGGAGACGATTTAGACTCACGGGAGCCACCTGCATTACTCTGGCGGGATCGATGATATGTTTAGGTTCTTCCTCGAGATCGGACACCAGAAAGGATTGGGACAAGGCGTCTGCTTTGACGTTTTTGTCAGCCGGGCGAAAATGAAGAACAAAATCAAAGCGAGCAAAAAACAAGGACCACCGGGCTTGGCGCGGGTTAAGTCTCTGGGCATGCTGGAGGTAAGCCAAGTTCTTGTGGTCAGTGTAAATTATTACCGGATGAAGAGCCCCCTCGAGTAGGTAACGCCACTCCTCCAACGCCAGCTTGATGGCCAATAACTCTCGGTCTCCTATGGAATAGTTGCGCTCAGAAGAGGAGAAGAGTTTGGAGAAGAAGCCACAAGTTACCATTCTCCCGGAAGATGATTTTTGAGTAAGTACCACTCCGGCTCCAGAGGAGGAGGCGTCAACTTCCAGGAAGAACTGCTTGTTGCCGTCCGGGCGATGCAGCACCGGGGCGGAAGAGAAGGCCTGTTTTAGGGAAAGAAAGGCCTCCTCTGCTTCGGGCGGCCACTCTTTGGGATTAGTACCCTTACGGGTGAGCGCGGAAATTGGGGCAGTCCGGGAAGAGAAGTGCGGGATGAAGAGGCGGTAATAGTTGGCGAAGCCCAGGAACCGTTGAATAGCCTTCAACCCCTCTGGTCGGGGCCATTTCTCGATGGCAGACAGTTTCTCAGGATCCATTTGTAGGCCGGTCTGAGAGATAATGTAGCCCAGAAACGGAAGCGAGGTCTGCTCAAAGAGGCACTTCTCATATTTAGCGTAGAGATGGTTCTGCCTGAGCCTGAGCAGGACCTGACGAACATCCCTCCGGTGAGTCTGGAGATCCGGAGAGAAGACCAAGATGTCGTCCAGGTACACCACTACGCAGGAGTAGAGAAGGTCCCGGAAGATGTCATTGACCAACTCTTGAAAGACGGCAGGAGCGTTACAGAGGCCAAAGGGCATTACCAGATATTCATAGTGGCCGTCCCGGGTGTTGAATGCCGTCTTCCATTCATCCCCCTGACGGATACGAACCAGGTTGTACGCCCCACGGAGGTCCAGTTTGGTGAAGATTCTAGCCCCGCTCAGACGATCAAATAACTCCGGAATGAGCGGAAGGGGGTACTTATTCTTCACCGTGATCTGGTTAAGGCCTCTATAGTCTATACAGGGACGGAGAGAGCCGTCCTTCTTTTTGACGAAAAAGAAGCCTGCTCCCGCCGGGGAGGTAGATTTCCGGATGAATCCCCTGGCCAGATTCTCCTCAATATATTCGGACATCGACCGGGTCTCAGCAGCGGATAATGGATAAATACGCCCACAGGGAGGAGAAGTACCAGGTAACAGGTCGATAGGGCAGTCGTATGGTCTATGAGGGGGTAGTGTCTCTGCCTCCTTTTTATTAAAGACATCAGCATAAGACCAATAAGGAATCGGAAGTCCAGGTAGATTAGCTGGGGTAGGAGAAGGACGGACGGGATGAACGGGAACCAGACAGGTCTTATGGCAGCCCTGTCCCCAGCGAAGGACTTCTCCGGTCTGCCAGTCAAGAACGGGTGCATGTTTCTGGAGCCAAGGTAGGCCTAGCAAGAGGGCGTGAGAGAGTCCGGGCAGAACATGGAAGGAGATACTTTCAGAATGCAGCATTCCCACCTGCAGAGTAATGGATTCGGTGATGAGTTGGATGGGGCGTGGTAAGAGCCCCCCATCCACGGCAGCAACAGACAAGGGTACAGCCAGAGGTTTGGTGGGAATGCGGTATTTCTCTACCAGGGACTGTGAAATAAGATTCCCGGCTGCTCCAGAGTCCAGTTGGGCTAGTTCGAAATAACGGTTCTCCCCGTAGACGATTGAAACTGACAACAGCAGGGATGGAGAGGATTTATTCTTGTCTAGGTGGACCTCTCTGAGCGAACCTAGACACAGGCGTTTCCCGACCTCTCCGGGCAGGCACGGATCCGGTGCTCCTTACTGCCACAGTAGAAGCAGGTCCCCTCGGCACGGCGTAAGTCCTGACGGGTCTTGACCATCTTGGTCTGGTCGACCTGCATAGGCTCAGGAGGGTGTACCTGGTTAGAGACAGAAGGAGTGACGGGTTTCTGAAAAGTAGGAGCTAGACGTGGTAACCTCCTCTCACGGGTGACCTCTCTGGCACGCTCCTGGAACCGTAGGTCAATCCGGGTGGCAAGAGTTATTAAGTCATCGAGAGTGGTAGGAATGTCCCGACCGGCAAGTTCATCTTTAATACGGCCGGACAGACCCTCACAGAAGACGGAAACCAGAGTGTCGTTATCCCAGGCCAGCTCCGAGGCAAGGGTACAGAACCGTATGGCATATTGGCCCACGGTGAGACTTTCCTGACGGAGGCGTAGCAACGATGATGCGGATGAGGTCTTCCGTCCGGGTTCGTCGAAGACTTTCCGGAAAGCCGTGAGAAAAGCAGGCAAGTTGGACACCAGGGGGTCTCCTCTCTCCCATAGAGGATTTAGCCAGGCCAGGGCCTCCCCGGTGAGATGGGACATGATGAATGCAATTTTGGCTCGGTCGGAGTTAAACTGGTGGGACAATAGTTCAAAGTGCAGGGTGCACTGATTTATGAAGCCCCGAGCCTGGGCTGAGTCGCCTCCGAAGCGAGGAGGTGCAGAAAGCCGAGGTCCGGGGTAGGATATCATGGTGTTAGTGGACAGCAGAGCTGCCGGATTGCGAGACATGGCACTGGCGGAGGTTGTTGGTGGAGCAGTCAGAGTGTCCAGGCGAGTATTGACATTCCGCAGGTGACCCAGGATGGACTCCTGTTGGGACCTTTGACGGGACAGTTCATGACACAGGTCCGAGAGCGAGGGAGCTTGGGTGCCACCGGGTTCCATGGCCCGAGCAAACTGTAACGGGTCTGGGAGGCGGAACCTCTGGGCTACTATACAAGGGAGCGGTCCTTGTAAGGGAGCGGGTGGTGACCAGGCAGGCAGTCACAGCAGGTGACCGGGACAGTCTCTGGGAGTACGGGCAGGAGGACACGGCAAGTGATCAGGGCAGTCTCTGGAAGAACGGGCTGGAGGTCACGGCAAGTGACCGGGGCAGTCTCTAGGTAAAGGGTAGGTACGACCTGTGATGGCTGAACCTCCAGGTAGGCTAGCAAGGCAGATGGAGGATGTGTGCTCCCAGGTGAGCAAGCGAGAGTCTCTGGAATAGCAGGTGGTCACAGCAAGTGACGGAGGAGCCTCCAGGTAGGCAAGCAGGCAGGTAGCGGAGAAGCGCTCCCAGGTGAGCGGGCAAGAGTCTCTGGAATAGCTGGTGGTCCCAGCATGTGACAGCGGAGCCTCCGGGCAGGCAAGCAGGCAGGTAGCGGAGAAGCGCTCCCAGGTGAGCGGGCAAGAGTCTGGAATAGCTGGTGGTCACAGCACGTGACAGCGGAGCCTCCGGGCAGGCAAGCAGGCAGGTAGCGGAGAAGCGCTCCCAGGTGAGCGGGCAAGCTGGTCCTTAGACAGACTGACCGGAGTTGTAAGGCAGACCGTCGGACCTCAGGCAAGCAGGCAGGTAGCTGATGTGCGCTCCCAGGTGAGCGGGCAAGTTGGTCCTTAGACTGACTGACCGGAGTTGTAAGGCAGACCGTCGGACCTCAGGCAGGGAGGCAGGTAACAGGAAATCAGGCAGGATTAGGACAGCAAGCTGGCAGGAATCTGGCAGGTAACTGGCAGGTAACTGGCAACGGGACCTGAGGGCTGAAGCAGAGTAGAACGGTGCAACAACATTGCTCGGGCACCTCCAATTTGGAGGAGGTGCCTTATATATGGTAAAGTCCTCCGGCCATTGGCCGGGGACTCCTTAGGATGGCGCGCGCGGCCCCTTTAAGAGGGAGGGCGCGCGCGCGCGCCCTAAGCACAGTGGCCGGGAAGGAGCGCGCGCTGCCAGCAGAGCGGGAGAGGCACGCCGGGCACGGAGCAGAGCGGTGAGGGGAACAGCGTCCCTGCCTAGCAGAGGGCAGGGACGCCGGCACTACAGTTGTATTAGTCCATCTATACTGACCTCCATCAGGTTGCAAATTAAAAATAATTTGTATCTGCATCTACAGTACCTCTGAAAAAATATTTGGGCTTCTAGCTGTGTGTGGGACTTGTTGTATTAGTCCATCTATACTGACCTCCATCAGGTTGCAAACTGAATATATTTTTTTCTGCATCTACCTCTGAAAAAATATTGGGCTTCTAGCTGTGTGTGGGTCTTGTTCTATTAATCCATCTATACTGACCTCCATCAGGTTGCAAACTGAATATAATTTTTTTCTGCATCTAGCTCTGAAAAAATATTTGGCCTTCTAGCAGTGTGTCGGACTTTCTCTATTAGTCCATCTATACTGACCTCCATCAGGTTGCAAATTAAAAATAATTTTTATCTGCATCTACAGTACCTCTGAAAAAATATTTGGGCTTCTAGCTCTGTGTGACTTGTTGTATTAGTCCATCTATACTGACCTCCATCAGGTTGCAAATTAAAAATAATTTGTATCTGCATCTACAGTACCTCTGAAAAAATATTTGGGCTTCTAGCTGTGTGTGGGACTTGTTGTATTAGTCCATCTATACTGACCTCCATCAGGTTGCAAACTGAATATATTTTTTTCTGCATCTACCTCTGAAAAAATATTTGGGCTTCTAGCTGTGTGTGGGACTTGTTGTATTAGTCTATCTATACTGACCTCCATCAGGTTGCAAACTGAATATATTTTTTTCTGCATCTACCTCTGAAAAAATATTTGGGCTTCTAGCTGTGTGTGGGACTTGTTGTATTAGTCCATCTATACTGACCTCCATCAGGTTGCAAATTAAAAATAATTTGTATCTGCATCTACAGTACCTCTGAAAAATATTTGGGCTTCTAGCTGTGTGTGGGACTTGTTGTATTAGTCCATCTATACTGACCTCCATCAGGTTGCAAACTGAATATATTTTTTTCTGCATCTACCTCTGAAAAAATATTGGGCTTCTAGCTGTGTGTGGGTCTTGTTCTATTAATCCATCTATACTGACCTCCATCAGGTTGTAAACTGAATATAATTTTTTTCTGCATCTAGCTCTGAAAAAATATTTGGCCTTCTAGCAGTGTGTCGGACTTTCTCTATTAGTCCATCTATACTGACCTCCATCAGGTTGCAAATTAAAAATAATTTTTATCTGCATCTACAGTACCTCTGAAAAAATATTTGGGCTTCTAGCTGTGTGTGGGACTTGTTGTATTAGTCCATCTATACTGACCTCCATCAGGTTGCAAATTAAAAATAATTTGTATCTGCATCTACAGTACCTCTGAAAAAATATTTGGGCTTCTAGCTGTGTGTGGGACTTGTTGTATTAGTCCATCTATACTGACCTCCATCAGGTTGCAAACTGAATATATTTTTTTCTGCATCTACCTCTGAAAAAATATTTGGGCTTCTAGCTGTGTGTGGGACTTGTTGTATTAGTCCATCTATACTGACCTCCATCAGGTTGCAAATTAAAAATAATTTGTATCTGCATCTACAGTACCTCTGAAAAAATATTTGGGCTTCTAGCTGTGTGTGGGACTTGTTGTATTAGTCCATCTATACTGACCTCCATCAGGTTGCAAACTGAATATATTTTTTTCTGCATCTACCTCTGAAAAAATATTTGGGCTTCTAGCTGTGTGTGGGACTTGTTGTATTAGACCATCTATACTGACCTCCATCAGGTTGCAAATTAAAAATAATTTGTATCTGCATCTACAGTACCTCTGAAAAAATATTTGGGCTTCTAGCTGTGTGTGGGACTTGTTGTATTAGTCCATCTATACTGACCTCCATCAGGTTGCAAATTAAAAATAATTTGTATCTGCATCTACAGTACCTCTGAAAAAATATTTGGGCTTCTAGCTGTGTGTGGGACTTGTTGTATTAGTCCATCTATACTGACCTCCATCAGGTTGCAAACTGAATATATTTTTTTCTGCATCTACCTCTGAAAAAATATTTGGGCTTCTAGCTGTGTGTGGGACTTGTTGTATTATTCCATCTATACTGACCTCCATCAGGTTGCAAATTAAAAATAATTTTTATCTGCATCTACAGTACCTCTGAAAAAATATTTGGGCTTCTAGCTGTGTGTGGGACTTGTTGTATTAGTCCATCTATACTGACCTCCATCAGGTTGCAAATTAAAAATAATTTGTATCTGCATCTACAGTACCTCTGAAAAAATATTTGGGCTTCTAGCTGTGTGTGGGACTTGTTGTATTAGTCCATCTATACTGACCTCCATCAGGTTGCAAACTGAATATATTTTTTTCTGCATCTACCTCTGAAAAAATATTGGGCTTCTAGCTGTGTGTGGGACTTGTTGTATTAGTCCATCTATACTGACCTCCATCAGGTTGCAAACTGAATATATTTTTTTCTGCATCTACCTCTGAAAAAATATTTGGCCTTGTAGCAGTGTGTCGGACTTTCTCTATTAGTCCATCTATACTGACCTCCATCAGGTTGCAAACTGAATATATTTTTTTCTGCATCTAACCCAGCCAATAGTTTTGGCCTAATACCACAGTTTGGCCACTCAGCTCTGCTCGGTTACCATCCATTGTATTTTTTGTGCAAACAACTCCAGAGTTGTGAATTAGTTAACCACCAAAATGAGTGGAAAAAGGCCTGCTGCTGGTGGAAAGGGGAATAGGCATGTTGGGAAGGGGAAAAAAGGTTGTGTCCTTGGGGTAGGTGTTAAAGGAACAGTAACATCTGCAGAAGAAAGACCATCTTCCAGCCAAACTAAAATGTCTACTTCTTTTAGCGGACAATGTGATAAGATCCCTTTCTTACGGCCACGCCAATCGCTACAAATTGCAGATGAGGCACAAAAACAGCAGGTGCTTCAACGGATATCAAGTGCTCGTTTAAGTGGGCTCTCCTCCACATCAACTTCAACATCACAAATACTCCAGTCCTCAAAGGTGTCACCCAAATCGCACTTGCTTCCTCACAGCTCCCAAATCTCCACCTGCCCGTCTGAGTATGAGGTAGAACAGATGGTTGAGTCTGCAGAGCTGTTTACTCATACTATAGCCTGGGAATCAGAGGTCGACTCCAGTGCTTCTGTGAATCCAGACGAGGAAATGATCTGCACTGATGCCCAGAATCTTTATGAGTCGGATCCAGGACCAGACGCAGAAGGTTCTGACCATAATGTAGACCCTCATTCCCAAACTGTAACTCCTGTTGGTGGAGACAATGAGGAAGACGATGATAAGACTCAAATACCTGATTGGAGCGACAACTTTAGTTTTTTGTCAGGGCAGGAACAGGTTGGCTCTGAGGACGACGGGTGTGATAACACACAGGGTGATGATGATGAGCTTGGAGATCCCACTTACTGTCAACCCACAGTCAGCCAAGAGATGAGGTCAGCAGAGGAGGTGGAGGAAGATGCTAGTGACGACGAGGTCAGGTTGCGCCTTCCTGGACAGAGACATAGTACTGGAAGCACGTCAACAACTGCATCCTCAAACACAACTCTGCCTCTCACCACAAGTCGTGGTGGCTCTTCAGGTCGCATGGGTGCTAAGCCTTGCATAGCCTGGGCATTTTTTCAGATCGATAAAGATGACCCAACTCGTGTTATCTGTAACATTTGTCAGCAAAAGCTAAGTAGAGGCCAAAAAATACATAGTTTGAGTACTTCATGCATGAACCGGCACATGGACATGAAGCATAAGTTGCAGTGGGAAGCTCAGTGTGCTACAATGCGGCCTAGCCGGCCGGGCCAACCACCGTCTGCAATATCTTGTGCATCCGCGGCCTCTTCATCCTCTGTGACTGGGGGGACAGCAGTCACACCTGTTTTGGGGCGCAGACCTGCCACCTCTTTACCCGCAACAGCCAGCGTGATTGGCAGGTCATCATTTTCTTTGGAGGTGGTAACAGCAGCTGGTGTTGAGCGCTGTCCGACATCGATAGCACCACCTTTGGATCAAGGCAACCTAACATGTCCGCCTGCATCTTCCTCACAGACCGGCAGTTTGCCGGGGACACCCTTATCAACCCCGTCTAAGCACAATAGCCAGCCCTCGGTCCCTCAGATGTGGACAAGTAAAAGACCATTTCCTCCTAGCCATGAGAAAGCTAAAAGGTTGAATTTCACCATCTGCAAGCTCTTGGCTACAGAAATGCTGCCTTTCCGCCTGGTGGACACAGAGGATTTTCGAGACCTTATGTCCGTTGCAGTGCCCCAGTACCAGATGCCCAGTCGGCACTACTTCTCAAAGAAAGGTGTGCCTGCGCTCCACCAGCATGTCGCACACAACATCACCGCTTCTTTGAGAAACTCTGTGTGTGACAGGGTGCATTTCACCACAGACACTTGGACGAGTAGGCATGGACAGGGGCGTTACATGTCGCTGACTGGGCACTGGGTAACTATGGTGACAGCAGGACAAGGGTCTGCTGTCCAAGTCTTGCCGTCCCCACGAGTTGTGCGTCAATCCTCTTTATGTCAAAGTTCCTCCACTCCTTCTGCCTCCTCAACCTCCTCTCGGTCTTCCACCTGCACCCAAAGCCTGTCTGGTCATGCCACAAGCTTTCTAACTGCGCAGAAGGGATCCTGCACACCTCCTTACTATGCTGGCAGTAGGGCTCAACATCATCAGGCGGTTTTTACATTGAAATGTCTGGGAAATGTGAGTCACACAGCTGAGGAGTTGTGGTCAGCTCTGGAGAACCAATTTCATGAATGGTTGTCTCCACTGGACCTGAAACCAGGGAAGGCCGTGTGCGACAATGCTGCAAACCTGGGTGCGGCCCTTCGCCGGGGCAATGTCACACACGTGCCTTGTATGGCTCACGTGTTGAACCTGGTTGTCCAGCAATTTTTAGCCCACTATCCCAGACTAGATGGCCTTCTGCAGAGGGCACGGTCGCTGTGTGCTCACTTCCGCCGTTCGCATCCCGCAGCTCAGCGACTTACATCTCTACAGAAGTCGTTGGGCCTGCCACTTCACCGGCTAAAATGCGATGTGCCTACCCGGTGGAATTCAACTCTGCACATGTTGCAGCGACTGTGGCAGCACCGACAAGCCCTGGTGCAATACGTTCTGACGTATAGCCTGGGCCAACGAGATTCAGAGGTGGGGCAAATCACGCTGGAGGAGTGGTCTCAGATCAGGGACCTATGCACCCTTCTGCACAGTTTTGAAATGGCGACGAAGATGTTTAGTGCTGACGATGCCATTATCAGCATGACTATTCCGGTGATTTACATGCTGGAGCACATGTTAAACAGAATTCGGAGTCAGGTGGTGGCACAAGAGGAGGTGGAGGAAGTAGAGGAGGAGGAGTTGTATGCGGAAGGGCTAACATCTGCAAGGTCCAGACGGTCGGCAGCACCAAGGCGGCAGGCATGTGAGGGTGGGGGAGATGGTTTTACCAGGGCGCATGGTAGCAGCCAAACTAGTGAGGAAGGTGCAGGAGCCCAGGAAGAAGTGGAGGACGAACTGATGGAAGACTCATCAGATGAGGGAGACCTTGATCACATTTCTGTTGTGCGAGGTTGGGGGGAGAGGACAGAGGAAGGAATCATGATTGTTACCTCGCCACCAACACAACAGGGACTTGGTGCTCCTGGATGCGCAACACACATGAGTGCCTTCTTGCTGCACTACCTGCAACATGACCCTCGAATTGTGAGAATTAGAAATAATCCTGACTACTGGGTTGCCACACTGTTAGATCCCCGGTACAAAAGTAAATTTGCAGAAATTATTCCTGCCATAGAAAGGGATGCACGCATGCAGGAGTATCAGCAGAGACTGTTGCAGAATCTTACATGTGCTTTTCCACAAAATACCAGTGGTGCACGTAGTGAATCTCACAGTTCCAACTTGCCAACCGTGGGACCGTCAAGTGTTCAGCACTCAAACCGTAACAGAACCACAGTATCTGCTGGTAACATCAAATTTGCGGAATCATTTCACCACTTTTTTAGCCCATCCTTTGCAAGGCCACAGGAGACAAGAAGTCTGACACATAGTCAATGCCTAGAGACGATGGTACAGGAGTATCTCCAAGTAAACATTGAAGCCACGACTGTGTCACTGGACCCTTGCTCTTTTTGGGCTTCCAATCTGGATAAATGGCCGGAGCTAGCCACTTACGCCTTGGAGATCTTGTCATGCCCCGCAGCCAGCGTTCTGTCTGAACGTGTGTTCAGCGCTGCTGGTGGTGTGCTGACAGATAAGCGCACGCGGCTCTCCACTGATAATGTAGACAGACTCACGTTCATAAAGATGAACAAATCATGGATCCGAAACGACTTTTCTACCCCTGTGTCATCCTGGGGAGAGTAAAAGCTTGATGATTGTTTAAAATCACCCTACCAACCGTTTTAAGCTTTCAAATTACTAATCATGTTTATCTGTATCTTGACTGGAAAATAATTTGGGCTTTGTAGCAGTGTGCAGCACTGATCCTATTAGGCCATCTATAATAAGCTCCACCAGATTTAAAATTAAAAATAATTTTTAGCTGCATCTAGCCCGGAAAATAATTTTGGGGCTCCGAGATGCACAAGACACATAAGTGCCTTCTTGCTGCACTACCTGCAGCATGACCCTCATATTGTCAGAATTCAAAGTAATCATGACTACTGGGTTGCCACACTCTTAGATCCCCCAAACTTTTCAATCAACCTTTTCATTTTAATAAAGACCAAAAAAATGGTCATTTTTGAAATTATAAGCATTAGCAGGTTGTTAGAAACTGAAATCAAACAGTTTTCAACTCAAAACTTTATTCTAGGTGATGTTACATTTTCACATAGGACCCCTTGTTCGAAAGGAGCTTCTGAACTCTCTCGTCCATTGAATTTGTCAGGTTTTGGATGGTTTCTGCTTCAATTGTTTTGCATGAGGACAGAATACCCTCCCAGAGCTGTTGCTTAGATGTGAACTGCCTCCCGCCATCATAGACACTCCTTTTAATGATGCTCCAAAGGTTCTGAATGGGGTAGAGGTCAGGGGAGCATGGGGGTCACACCATAAGTTTGTCCCCTTTTATGCCCATATCAGCCAGAGATGCAGATGTTTTATGTGCAGCATGAGATGGTGCATTATCATGCAGAAAAATGATCTTGCTGTGAAATACACGGTTCTTCTTCTTGAACCATGGCAGGAAGTGCTGTTTGAGAAAATCCACACACATTATGGAGTTCATCTTTAGCGCCTTCAGGGATCCTAAAGGGGCCGACAATCTCTCTCCCCATGATTCCAGCCCAAAACATTACTCCACCTCCTCCTTGTTGGCGCTGTAGCCGTGTTTGCGTGGGGTGTCCATCAACCAGCCATCCTCCACTCCATCCATCTGGACCATCGAGCGCTGCACGGCACTCATCCGTGAACAAAACAGTTTTGAAATCAGTCTTCATGTAATGTTTGGCCCACTGGAGCCGTTTCTGCTTGTGTGAAGTGGATAGAGGAGGTCGACAGGATGGCGTATGCACAGCTGCAAACCTCTGAAGGACCCTGCATCTTGTTGTTCGGGGGACGTTGGAGGCACAAGCAGCTTCAAAAACTTGTCTGCTGCTATGACAAGGCTTTTTTGCCGCTGCTCTTTCAACCTGACGTAATTGCCTGTAGGAAAGAGTCCTCAATTTGCCCTTATCAGCACGCACACGTGTGTACTGTGAATCAGCTACATACTTCTTGATTGCCAAGACACTTCATCCTGATCATCGCACAATGTTGATTGTAGTCATGCCTTGACCTAAACACTCCACAATTTGTTGCTTCTCAGCAGCCGACACATCCTTTTTCTTTCCCATTTTGGCAGAAAATGTAGGCTGCTGAATAATGTGAGAGAGCCTTCTTAAGTAGTCTTGCCTTTCATTGGACACACCTGACAAACTAATTAGCACTGGTGTCTGCAATTGCTTACAGTGATATAAAGAGCCCTGACACACATCACCATCAATGAGTTTAACTGACAAACAAACAAATTCTTCCCTTATCACTCCTAAACACTTTTTGCATAATAATTTGGAACACAGTGTACATGTGCTTTTCCACAAAACACCAGTGGTTCACGTAGTGAATCTTACAGTTCTAACTTGCCAACCGTGGTCTGTATGGAGTTGTTCAATAAAGGGCCCAAAATTAAGATAACATAGATGGGAGAGGTCTCTATGAATAGGAATTCCTAAGTATTTGATACCCTGTGAGGGCCAGGCAAAGGGAAAGTTGGACTGGATGGAATCCTATATGGATTTGGGGAGGGAGACATCGAGGGCCTCAGACTTCGCTGCATTGATTTTAAAATTTGACCATGTAACAAAGTGATCTATTTCAGCCATAACAGCATGGATGGATATATGTGATTGAGTGATATATACTAGGACATCATCAGCAAATAGAGAGCACTTGTACTCGGTGCCTCCCACCTCAATCCACCTAATATTGGGGTAATGGCGAATTGATGAGAGCAGGTGCTCCGTCACTAGGATGTATAAGAGAGGGGACAGAGAACATCCCTGCCTTGTCCCATTGGTGATTGTGAAAGGTGATGAAAATGTTCTGACGCGCCCCCTGGGCCTTGGGACACCCGGAGCCGGACCCTTTTTGGTGGATGCTGGTGGTTGTAGTCTCCGTGGCGGCAACCCGGTTCCGTGGCTCAGGGCGGTCAAACCAGTGGCGGAACTATTTATGTGGTTTTGATGTTTAAATGTCCGACTACGCCACCCGTGGATTGCGGTCAGAGTGAACCGCTGCTCCAGGGCAGACCGCTGAGGCTGGTGTTGTGGGTGCAGCAGAGCGTAGCATAACTCCCCACGGGAGGAGTATAGCCTCAGGGCAGTGTATGCGGAGGATGGGGGTGATGGTGCAGGGCAGCAGCAGTAATGACACGGAGTCAGTGATGCAGTCCAGGGCCTTTACTCACAGTTCTTATTATCCAGACCACGTCTGCAGGTAACGGCTGCCCACGTCGTACTGTGCTCACCAGGTGAGGGGCTCAGACAACTCCCAGATAACTTTGGAGCGCTTCACAGGACCCCCTTTGTGTGTCCTTTGTCTGGCCTTTCTTACCAACCCTTCTGTCCGGCTGCCTCGGTCCTCCTCTTGGTAAACTTGGCGCCAGTTTCCCTGACCCTATGTGGTGCCTTCCTAGCGGGTGTAGCGAGGGGCTGCGCCACATAAAATGTCACAGCCTCCTGTTTCTAGCTGAGGGTCGTTTCCTGCCTCCACTAGTTTCGGGGACCGGTCTCGCCCTTTGGCCTGACCCCTCCACGCAGGTGGATTCTGGCGTGCGGTGGCGACTTGCCCGTCCGCACCCCTGAGATCCCTTCGTTCCTCGTTCCTGGAGCCTTCTCCGCTCCTCTTCCTTCCTTCTCCCTCTTCCAGGCCTGGGCCTCTGTTACTAGGCCCGCCTCCGGAGCAGAGCTCATGCAGAGCCCCTGCTCCCTGCCACTTCTGCTCAGACTTCTCTGCACTGAACTAAGATGGTGCCCACCTTTTATACTCCCTTCTCAATGCACCCAGGAACTGCTTCCTCCCTGCTCCTGCACTACAGGGTTCCCCTTCCTCAGTGTTCCCTCCCCCCACTCCAGCCAGGGACAGGGACTGTCGTGCCCATCTCAGGGGCATATTGGTCGCCCTGCCCCACGGCAATGTGGTGTAATGCATGCAGGTGTCGGGTCCTGATCCACACTACATCCTTACCTGAGAGTGAGATATCACACCTCTGGGTGAGGTGCAATACCTCTGTAGCAACCGAGCCCTCAGGGTGCTACAGTTCCATTTATCTTCAGACTAGGTGACGTATTGCGATACAGGGCCGTGATTTTGGCTATAAAAGGGTCCCCTAGACCCCTACCCCAAGCTTTTTAAGAGAATCATATATGGCCTTCCAGGAGACTCTATGGAATGCTTTCTCAGCATCCAACGAGAGTATCTAATTACAAATTTTTAACTGCATCTAGCCCAGGAAATACTTTGTGCCTAGTAGCAGGGTCTGCTAGTCAGCGGATTATCCCGGCTGTTAAGCAAGCTACACCACCTGTAGTTTGGACACTTCATTTTTTCAAAGGAAATGCTTCGGGACCACGGGATACTCAGTGAAGAGCATCAGGAGGCACCCCAAGGCATAGGGGCTGGGACTGGCAGTAGGATGCCTTGCGGTGGACAGCCGAGCTCGATCCTTATAAAAGCTTTATAACTGCAGCAGCTTTAGTGGACGCTACTGGAGCTGGAATTACGCGGCTGCTGGCATGAGACTTGCCCTCCAATAGATCCTTGTAAATGGATTTAAAGTGTATTTATTCAAATTAGAGAGACAATTTAAATTAAAAAGCTTAGAGCTGCCTCCACCACAGGGGGGCTCGCTCGACCCACCAGCGGACAGGCACCAGTATTGGGAGAGGGGGGCTGGCCGTCAGGGTTCACCGCGGCTCTGGCACAAACCCGGCGACACGGAGGTGGCACGGGCAGGAGCGGACTGAACGGGTCGGCTTCTCACTTTTTGGATTTTAGAAGGGCATGACATGCCTATATCTGTGTCTCCCCCTCCTTTTACTCCTCCACCTCTTTTCTTTTCGCATGACTATATGTACTTGTCACTTTTCCATGTGTTAGTTGTGTCTTCTGAGCAGTTTGTCAGCTTTTGGACACCTTTGAAGGTGTTTTCTATGTGTTTCTATGTGTTTTTGTTTGCCTGCCATTCGTTTTAACGGTGTTCGAAGGTGTTCGACGAACAGTTCGATGAACAGTTCGGCGAACACACGGGTGTTCGACGAACCGAACCGAACTCGAACACTACGGGGGTGGCTCAACACTAGTTGTGATATCTGAGATGGAGGCTGAACATGAGGAGGAGGAGGAGGATGCGCAGGAGCTGTACACTTTGGGGGCAACTCTTACTGACATAGGGCCCGCAATCCTCAGTGTGGCGAGGATGTGTTCCGTCCCAAGGTCCGACTGGGTCCCGGCTTCCACTATGTTTACCCAGTGTGCCGTCAGAGAGATGTACCGTCCCTGGCAACAAGCACTTGTCCACGTGTCCGTTGTCAGGTGGACTCTCCCAGTAACTGCGTTGTTGAGGGCACGGCAGATGCTTTGGGACACGTGCTTGTGTAGTGCGGCGATGGCACACCGGGCAAAATAGTGTCGGCTGGGGACCGAGTACCGAGGGACGGCCACCGCCATAAGATTGCGGAAGAATTCCGTCTCCACCAGCCTAAAAGGCAGCATTTCCAACGCAAGCAGTCGTGAAATGTGCGAATTTACGACTGTGGCCTGTGGGGCGTTAGCTGCGAATTTCTGCTTTCGTTCAATGGTCTAGGATATGGACAATTGAACGCTGCGGTGGGACGTGGACGTGGACGTTGATGCTGTTTCTTGAGAAACTGCCATAACAAGTGAAGACTGAGAGGAGGGGGCATCATTACATGCAGTATGGACAGGGGATTGCCTTGCACACACAACAGGGGGTTCTATTGCACGCACAACAGTGGAAGAAGCAGTGGAGACACCCGCTGACACTGGTCGTGGACCCAGGGTTTCGCCCCACAAAGTCGGGTGCTTTGCTGCCATGTGCTTGATCATGCTGGTGGTGGTCAGGCTGGTAGCTTTGTCACCCCTGCTGATGCTGGCATGGCATGTGGAACATATGGCCTTTTTGGGGTTATCAGCAGAGTCTTTAAAAAAATTCTAGACGCTGGAAGACCTACCGCTTGTACTGGCAACGTCCCTCGTGTTGGTGTTACGGGGAACGGTTGCCTGCCTTCTGTCTGCGGCCACCACACTGCTTCTTCCTGCCTGTTGGGGTACTCTGCCTCCCTCCCCCTGTGTGCTGCTGGCCTCACTCTGCATGTCCTCCTTCCACGTTGGGTCAGTTACTAGATCATCCACCACCTCCTCCTCTTCCACTTGCGCACCACGATCCTCCTCCTCACTTCCTGGCAATTGTGTCTCGTCATCGTCCACCTCTTGTGACAGATTGCCAACGTCGACTTCCTGTGGCCGTGGCTGTTCAAATATTTGGGCATCGCAACATGGGATCTCCTCTTCCACCACTTCAAGCGTATCAGGCGAGGGGCCCAAATATGGAAATGGACCAGTGAACAGCTCTTCAGAGTGTCCAAGTGTGGGATCACTTGCTGTCTGACGACACTCGGCATGGTGGGAGGAAGGAGCATCAGGGTGAAGAGGAGTATGCGGTCGAGACTCACGACTCACGGCTACTAAGAGTTGACCGTGTGGAAGACAGACCGGAGCTGGTGGTGCCCAGGTAACTGGAAGTATTATCTGCTATCCAATTAATAACCTGTTCACACTGATCAGTTCTCAATACTGGTGTTTTTCTGTGCTTCCCTAGTAATTCGGTCAAGAAGTGGGAGCGAGAAGATGTGGCTGTTGGTTGTGGCACATTTTCACCTTGGCCACGGCCCCGTCCTCTGCACGAAGCATCACCAGAACGTCCACTTTCCACGCGCCTTGCCCATTGTAAATGAAGTAAAATAGCTTACACTTGCACTATCAATGGAAAAACGGTAATAAAGAGTAGATTAGAACCGTGGAAGAGGAAAACCACAGTTACTCAAACTGCTTTTTTTTTAGATACCAAAGGCCCAAACAGGATAGTACAGCGATTTGACCCGTGGAACTGCGAAACCACACTGGGATGTCGGGCCTACACAAGACTATTTTCAACAGATATATTTTTGTGTCACAACAGTCAGGAGACACTACTGTTTTTCTTTACGGAAAAAACTACCAAAAGCTGAATAATAGAGATTTTTTACCGTGGAATGGCAAAACCACAGTTATTGTTTACTGGGGTATACCACACTTTTTTAAATAGAGATATTTGCGGCTGAACAGTGAGCGACACACTTAAACTGCTTTTTTTTTAGATACCAAAGGCCCAAAACTAGATAGTACAGCGATTTGACCCATGGAACTGGGAAACCACACTGGGATGTCGGGCCTACACAAGACTATTTTCAACAGATATATTTTTGTGTCACAACAGTCAGGAGACACTGTTTTTCTTTACGGAAAAAACTACCAAAAGCTGAATAATAGAGATTTTTTACCGTGGGATGGAAAAAAACGCAGTTATTGTTTACTGGGGTATACCACACTTTTTTAAATAGAGATATTTGCGGCTGAACAGTGAGCGACACACTCAAACTGTTTTTTTTTAGATACAAATGGCCCAAAATGGATAATACAGAGGTTTGAACCGTGGAAGTGCAAAACAACACTTCTGTTTCTCTAGCCTACACCAGACTATTTTCAACAGTTATATTTGTGTCTGAAAAATCAGAGACACGCTTTTTTGGGGGGGTGGTGGGGGACACACCAAAAGGTTAATAAGATGGGTATTTGCACAGTGTGAAGGAAGAAAAAAAAAGGGGGATTTAGATGAAAAAAAAAGGATTTTTCCTGGCCCCCGACACCTGGTGCTAAGTCCAGCAATTTCAGCAACAGGAGCACACAGGACTGTAATGCAGCGTTTGCTGGTATAACCACTGTGTCTCCTATACAGCCTGCCTGCCTGGTATCTGGGATGGATATTAGTCCTGAAAAGGACTGTTTGTTTGTTCTGGCAGCCTTTACAGACCCTACACTAACTATTTCGCAGTTTATACCTCTCCCTAAATCAGCAGCGCTGTCCCTACACTGTCTAATCCGGAGCGACTGTGTCCAAGATGGCGGCGCCCAGTTTTAAATACTCGAGGTGACGCTGTGCGGCCAGCCAATCACTGTAATGCCCACAACCAACATGGCTGTGGCATTACAGTGACTGGCTGGCAATCCCTGCATGTTCATTGGCTCTGTAAAGAGCGCCAAACATGCAGGGCGGAGACCCGAGCTCCCGCCCGAGTAACCCGGAAATGCTCGGTGCTCGCCGAACATCCCGAGTAGCGTGATGCTCGGGCGAGTACCGAGCAGTGTCGAGCATGTTCGCTCAACACTAGATTTGAATTTATGTTACGCTGCTGTCTTTTGGTGTTGTTCAAAAGCCCTTGTTCATTTTTATAAGAGTCAGCCTGTCAGCATTTTCCGTTGACAGGCGAATGCGGCTATCGGTTATAATTCCACCGGCAACTCTAAAAACCCACTCTGACAAAACGCTAGCGGCAGGGCAGGCCAGGACCTCCAAGGCGTAGAGAGCCAGTTCATGCCACATGTCCAGCTTGGATACCCAATAATTATAAGGCACAGAGGAATCACGGAGGACATTGGTACGGTTGACAAGTTACTTCCTCACCATCTTCCGAAACTTTGCACTCCTTGTGAAAGTATCCCACACCTCAGGGCCTGTGTGATGGGAGGGTCTGAGAAAACTGTCCCAGAACTTTGATAGTGTTCCCCTGCCTCTGCTGGATTGCATTTGTGGCTCTCTCGCCTGTACTCCTTGGTTGTCCAATGAACTGTGACCTCTGCCGCCAGCATTTTCAGATGGGAATTTTTTCACTAATTCCGCAACAAGGGCCTTGTCGTACTGCCCCATTTTAGTAGGCCTGTCCTGCAATTGAATAAGAGACATAAAGTTCTCCCTGTAGCGTGGGTCTAGAAGCTTCACCATCCAGCAATGACTGTCACCCAAAATTTGGACAATGCGAGGGTCACGGGAAAGGCAGCGTAACATAAATTCAGACATGTGTGCCAGACTGCAAAGAGGCAAGACTTCCGTGTCCTCACCAAGAGGATGACTGACCATGCTCTCCTCCTCATCCTCCTCCTCTTCCTCCTCCTTGTCATTAGGCCATCCACATTGAACAGACGTTATGGCAGTTGTGCAGGTAGTACTGTCTATAGTGCAGGAAACTAGCTCCTTTTCTTCCTCCTCCTCCTTCTCTTCCTCATTGTCACCCAATCCACATTGGGATGAGATGAGGCTGGACTGTGTGTAATCACCCTGTATGGTTCCTTGCTCCATCTCATCGTGCTCCGCCTGCAATGCATCCTCTTTAATTGAGAGCAGAGAGCGTTTCAGAAGACAGAGAAGCAGGATGGTGATGCTTACTATGGCGTCATAGCCGCTCATCATCTTGGTGGAGTCCTCAAAGTTTAGAGTATGGTACAGATGTCTGACATCCATGTCCACTCCTGAGGTTTTATGTGTGGAGTGTGACCTGAATACTGACGGCCTTGTTGCAGGTAGTCAACAACTGCTCTCCTTTGCTCACAGATCCTTCCTAACATCTGCAATGTAGAGTTCCAACGCGTGGGGACATCAAACACCAGTCGGTGAGCTGGGAGCTGCAAACGCTACTGAAGCACGGCAAGAGCGGTGTAAGATGTAGCTTACTTTCTAAATTGGGCACACAGGTGGCCTACTTTGACAAGCATATCCAACAGATCCGGCTAGGTTTTGAGAAACCGCTTAACCATGAGGTTAAGCACATGGGCCAGGCATGGTACATGTGTGAGCTCGCCTCGCCTCAGAGCACCACCAGTTTCTGGCTATTGTCACACACAGCCATGCCTGGATGTAGGTTCAGTGGTATCAGCCACAGATCTGCCTCCTCTTTCAGAGCTGTCCACAACTCTTCAGCATTATGTGGTTTGTCACCTAAGCATATTAGCTTCAACACAGCCTGTTGCCGCTTGGCCGAGGCAGTGCTGCAGTTCTTCCAGCTTGCGACTGATGTGGTCATTTCAGAAATGGATGCTGAAGAGGACAAGGAGGAGGAGATGCAGGAGCTGAAGAATGTGGGGGCAACCCTGATTGACCCACGGTCCACAATCCTCGGCATCGGGAGGGCGTGTTCCGTCCCAAGGTCCGACTGGTCCCGGCTTCCACTATGTTAACCCAGTGTGCCGTCAGTGAGATGTACCATCCCTGCCCATAAGCACTTGTCCACGTGTCCATGGTTAACTGGACTTTTCCAGTAACTGCATTGTTGAGGGCACGGCTAATGTTGTGGGACACGTGCTCGTGTAATGCGGCGACGGCACACCGAGAGAAATAGTGGCGGCTGGGGACTGAGTACAGAGGGACAGCCGCCATCTGGTTGCGGAAAACTTCCATCTCCATGAGCCTAAAAGGCAGCATTTCAGGCACAAGCATGCGCGAAATGTGTGAATTTAATAGTGTGGCCTGTGGGAAGTTAGCTGCGTATTTGCGCTTGCATTCCAAGGACTGGGGTATGGACAACTGAATGCGGCGCTGGGACAAGGACGTGCTTGCTGATGATGCTAGTTGAGAGTGTTCAATGACAGGTGCAGGGCGGGAGGCATCTTCGCGTGCACCATGGACAGGGGATTGGCGTGTACGTACAACAGCGGAACAAGCACTGGTGTCACCCGCAGACACTGTTGCTGGACCCTGGGGTTCGGCCCACTTATTCGGATACTTTGCTGCCATGTGCCTGATCATGCTGGTGGTGGTCAGGCTGCTAGTTTTGCTACCCCTGCTGATGCTGGCCTTTTTGGGGTTATCGGCAGAGTCTTTAAAAAACAACCGGGACTCGGGAAGACCTAATAGTTATACTGGCAACTTCCGTCGTGTTGATGTTACGGGGAACGGTTACCAGCCTTCTGTCTGCGGCCACCACACTGCTTGTTCTTGCCTGTTGTGGTGCTACGCCTCCCTTCCCCTGTGTGCTGCTGTCCTCGCCCTGTATGTCACCTTGCCAGGTTGGGTCAGTGACTTTATCGTCCAACACCTCATCTTCCACTTCCGCACCTGTCTCTGAGCTCCTTGGGCAGTTCCTTTGAGCTCCTGATTCTCATTTTGTCTGACATGCACTGTGAGCTGTGAGGTCTTTTATAGACAGGTGTGTGCCTTTCCAAATCAAATCCTATCAGTTTAATTAAACACAGTTGGACTCCAATGAAGGAGTAGAACCATATCAAGGAGGATCACAAGGAAATGGACTGCATGTAAATGTGAGTGTCTGAGCAAAGGGTCTGAACCCTTATGACCATGTGATATTTAAGTTTTTATTTTTTAATAAATTTGCAAAAATTTCTACATTTCTGTTTTTCAGTTAAGATGGAGTGCAGAGTGTACTTTTATGAGAATTTTTTTTTAACTTTTTAGAATTTACCAAATGGCTGCAATGAAACAAAGAGTTAAAAATTTAAAGGGGTCTGAATACTTTCTGTACCCACTTAATATATCCATCCATGTGGTAGACTGCAGTGCATATAGCGCAAGAGGGTCCATTGAACGTCCTGTCTGCTGCTGCTGTAATAGTTACAGATATTTGTAGACATAGCCCCAGATATCAGGGGCCAGTGCAATTTTTTTTTATCTTAATCTTGGTTATTTGCTTAAAAAGCAATCCAGAGTGCACCATTTTTCTGCTCCACTTGCTTGTTAGCACTGCAGAATGCAGACAGATCTGTTCCATATTTCAAATCCAGAAATTTGAACTGAACATGGAAAATATTGGCCTCCTTTTCCATTCTGTTGCAGTGTGTCGGTCAAGCTATTCACACTAGGTGTCTGTGAAGAATAACATTAGTAAATTACAGGCCTGCAATTTAAAACCGTGGTTCTCTGTCAGACATATCACATATAACAGTGTTCCAAAATCAGCCATTTCTGCTTTCCATTTCATTGCAGTGTGTTGGTCAAGCTATTTACCCTATGTGTCTGTGTAGAATTATATTAGTAAATTACACGCCTGCTATTTAAAACAGTGGTTCTCTGTCAGACATATTACCTATAACAGTGTTCCAAAGTCAGTCATTTCTTCTGTTTTCATTTAGTTGCAGAGTGTCGGTCAAGCTATTCACACTAGGTCTCTGTGTAGAATAATATGCCCTCAACAACGCAGTTACTGGAAAAGTCAACCTAACCATGGACACTTGGACAAGTACTTTTGTGGGCAGGGATGGTACATCTCACTGATGGCACACTGGGTTAATATAGTGGAAGCCGAGACTAAGTCGGACCTTGGCACGGAACACATCCTCTCAACACCGAGGATTGCGGACCCTGGGTCAATCAGGGTTGCCCCAACTCTTTACAGCTCCTGCACCTCCTCCTCTTCAGCATCCATCTCCAAAATGACCACATCATTCGCAAGCTGGAAGCATTGCAGAACTGTTTCGGCCAAGCGGCAGCAGGCTGTGCTGAAGCTAATATGCTTAGGTGACGAATCGCACAACCCTGAAGAGTTGTGAACAGCTCTGAAAGAGCAGGCAGATCTGTGGCTGACACCACTGACTCTACAGCCAGGCATGGTCGTGTGTGACAATGGCTGGAACCTGGCAGAGGCTCTGAGGCGAGGCGAGCTCACACACGTACCATGCCTGGCCCATGTGCTTAACCTCATGGTTTAGCGGTTTCTCAAATCCTACCAAGATCTGCCTAATCTGCTTGTCAAAGTACGCCACCTGTGTGCCCATTTTAGAAAGTAGAAGGATTTGGGAGCTGAAGGGGGCAGTTGTTGACTACCGGCATGAACAAGGCTGTCAGTATTCAGGCCAGACTCCACACATAAGACCTCAGGAGTGGACATGGATGTCAGACATATGTACCATCCTCCAAAACTTTGAGGACTCCACCAAGATGGTGAGCGGCGATGACGCCATAATTAGCATCACCATCCCACTTCTCTGTCTTCTGAAATGCTCTCTGCTTACAATTAAAGAGGATGCATTGCAGGCGGAGCACGATGAGATGGAGCAAGGAACCATACAGGGTGATTACAGCCCAGCCTCATCTCATCCCAATGTGGATTGGGTGACAATGAGGAAGACGAGGAGGAAGAACAGGAGCTTGTTTCCTGAACTATAGATGGTACTACCTGCACAACTGTCATACCTTCTGTTCAGCATGGATGGCCTGACGACAGAGAGGAGGAGGAGTAGCGCATGGTCAGTCATCCTCTTGGTGAAAAGACAGAAGTCTTGCCTGTTAGCAGTCTGGCAGACATGTCTGAGTTTATGTTACGATGCCTTTCATGTGACCATCGCGGTATCCAAAATTTGGGTGACAGTCATTGCTGGTTGGTGACACTTCTAGACTCACCCAAAAGGATAACTTTCTGTCTCTTATTCCTGCGCCGAGCAGGCCTAATAAAATAGGGTAGTACCAGAATGCCCTTGTTGCAGAATTATAAAAAAATTCCCATCTCAAAACGCTGGCGGCAAAGATCACAGTTTGTTGGACAACCAAAGAGTACAGGCGAGAGAGACACAAACCCAATCCAGCAGAGGCAGGGGAACACTGTCAAAGTTCTAGGACAGTTTTCTCTGACCCTCCCATCGCACAGGCCCTAAGACGCAGGGTACTCTCACAAGGAGGGAAAAGTTTCGGAAGATGCGGAGGGAGTACCTTGCCGACCATACCAATGTGCCATAAAATTATTGGTCCTCGAAGGTCGTGGCCTGCCCTGCCACTAGCGTTTTGTCAGAGCGGGTTTTTAGTGCCACTGGTGGAATTATAACCGATAGATGCATCCGCCTGTCAACTGAAAATGCTGACAGGCTGACTCTTATAAAAATGAACAATGGCTGGATTGGGCCAGACTTCTCAACATCTTAACACCACCGAATAATAGCAGCGTAGCATAAATTCAAATCCAGTGTCTTTTTTGGGAGGTCTAACTTTATTCCCATGCACCTCTGTCTTCACAACCAGACATGAGTATACTCTTCCTGATTTTGTCTATTTGCTCTTGCCCTCCTCCTTCTCCTCATCCTCCATCACCATATCTCCACCATATCTAACAAATCACCATATCTACGTCTCTTGCAAGGGGCATTGAAGTTCCTCAAAATTTTCGGCAGCAGTTGCATTTACTGCATAGACAAACAGTATGGAAGACCCACTTGCTAATAATGGGAACATTATTTTCAGGAGGTCCTCTGAACTTTGTATCTCTTGCAAGGGACACTGGAGATCCTCCAAATTTTTGGCAGCCATTGCATTCACTGCATAGACAAACAGTATGGGAGACCCACTCTTTTTAATGGGAACATGTTGTACTCATTGTACTTACTGCATACCCTTTAACTAAATGGCAGACACTCTCCTATCTAATGGGAATTTGTCGTTACTGTGGCCCAGCTCTATGTGTCTTTAAATTGTTAGTAGGGTTTTTCCTAAATTTTGGCAGCCATTGGACCCACTGCATACCCAATAATTGTATAGCAGAACCTCTCCTTTCTAATGGGAAAATGTCATTACTGTGGCCCAGCTCTATGTGTCTTTAAATTATTGGTGGGGTTTTTCCTAAATTTTGGCAGCCATTGGACTCACTGCATACCCTATAACTGTATAGCAGACCCTCTCCTTTCTAATGGGAATATCTCGTTACTGTGGCCCAGCTGTATGTGTCTTTAAATTGTTAGTAGGGCTTTTCCTAAAATTTGGCAGCTGTTGGACTCACTACATACCCTATAACTGTATAGCAGACCCTCTCCTTTCTAACGGGAACATGTCATTACTGTGGCCCAGCTCTATGTGTCTTTAAATTTTTAGTGGGGGTTTTCCTAAATTTTGGCAGCCCTTGTAGCCACAGCATGGGCATTACCACTATAGGAGACTCACTCTTTTATAATGGGAACATTTTTTTTACTGAGACCCTCCTCTATGTCTCTTCAAAGGGGTATTGGGTTGCGCTCAAATTTTTGGCAGCCCTTGCAGTCACTGCATACGGTGCAATAACATTATAAGAGACCCACTCTTTAATAATAGGAACAACAAAGAATAGCCGACTGCTGGCCCTTTAAGAATAGTAAGGCTGTAAAAATAGTGTTTGTGACTTTCACAATCCCTCATTCAAAAATGAAGCAGGATGTGTCTGATGATGTTTCACACACCACATGGCCAGATAAGGTTGTAAAATGTTAAAATGACATTTCCTGGTGACTGCATTTTTCACTGTTGAAAGCAATGCAAAAGTGCAACAACGCATAAAAAACGCTATGGGTGAACATAGCCCAAGTTGTGGAGGAGCGTTTCTATATTTTGCTATTTATTTTCGATTATATACAAGTCATTACCCCGGAAAGGATGTTCCTTAACATTTTTCCCAGGAAAATCCATTTTGGTTTCGTTTTTGTATGTTTTATTGTGAGTCCGTAAAAGTGGCATAATACCTTTGACAATGTTGTTGACAGCAGTGACCTGGGAGTCAGAAATGCTTCCAGAGGTCTTCCCCATGCTGTTCCCATATCATTTGAGCACTGTTCCCATCGATTTTGGCAATTTTCAGGCACTCTGCAGACCGCCGGAAAAATGCTGCGTTTCCCATAGACTTACATTGGGCTCGCTACTTGGACTGAGCACCCGAGTATTCCAATTTGCTCGACCCGAGCAACGAGTACCCGAGCATTTTAGTGCTCACTCATCACTATCAGCCACTTCACATGTAACACTGCTATGTGTTATGTAAGTGTACGTAATTCTATATATTGTTGTCACTCTCATAGTCTTATTAAATGCAATATCATCAAAAACTTAAGCTTTAACTCAATATATAAAGGAAAGCAAAGCTGACAGTTTTTCCTCCACATGACAAACTGTAGCTGTCAACCAGGTTGCCTACTTGGCTTTTTGTATATCAAAACCAGTTTGTGTTCAGGGGTGAATTTTGATGAAAGTCATCTAAAATTGTCATTGAACAAATTCTTAGTTTTGTAACTTTTAAAGCAAAAAACAATATAGTAATATATTTATTATAACACATTGAAATCATGCTATAGACACAGCCAGTTATCCTAAAAAGTGCCTGCACTGCTATTGGGTAAGTCACATTAAGCTCATTTCACAATGTGAGAAAATGCCCCCAAACACATACAACTATGTCTAAAAAATGACGAAAAAAAGATTAAAGATTTATTGCCCCACATATACTGAAGCAAATGAATCTTAGTATTGGGAAGTCTAGAGGCACATTTTTGTTATCCTAAACTGAACTGTTATTGAAGGAAACATTATTCTCAAAATAGTTGTGTTAGGATACAAGATTATGTTTCACAATTAAAAGGTATAAACTTCATGAGTAATGAAACAAATGTGCACTAAGGCTAACGGACAAGGGTTAACAATTTTTTTATTTACATTTTTTTATTGAATCATGCTTTACCTGGTTAATATCTACATGCAGAGATTGCACTACAATTAATTTCACATGAGTAAAAATACTGCTTTTAGCATTTTTAAGGAGTCATTTTATCAAATAAGGACTACTTACTTTGCAATAAAAAGAAAAAATAGGGAAAAAAAGAAAAGAAAAAATAGGACCTGCACACCTTTAGTATTAAATTACTGTGCAGATGCACAAATTCGCTATGTGGCTAATAAACTAAAATATACATGCACGATGCTTCCGCACACTGCCATGAATGAACACATGAAGTTAGTTTACATTTTTTGATCAAAGAGAGTAAAAGCCATTCAACCACGTCGAGGTGGTCTCTATCACTATTGTCTTAGCACTCTATGTGCCAAAACAGACTCATGTGAATGGGGAGTGAAAAGGAAACCATGTGTAGCTTGCAATTAAAACCTTATGTGGGAATGGTGGGTGGATAAGGGTGCTGATTCCTGAGGGGCCAGCCCCCCGATATGTACTGCAAAAAAACAGGAAAAATATGACACACAAACCTTTAGTATTAAATTAACGCGCAGGTGCACAAAAAATGCTAAGTACTTTTACATTTTTAACGTATGCAGCAATATTGGAGTTCATGTATTCATTAGTCGCAGTGTGCTGACGCATTGTGTATGTATATGTTGGTATATTGGCCACATAGCATATTTGTGCACCTGTGCATTAATTTAATACCAAACGTGTGCTGATCCTGATCTTTTTTGTGTAGTACATGTTGGGGGTGTGGCTCTCTCAAGGGCTTTGCACTCTTATCCACCCACCATTCTCACATAAGATTTTCCCGTTCACATGATGCTGTTTTGGCACATAAATACATAAGACATTAGTAATAGGGACCATCCATGTTAAAAGGTCACCTTGACTTAGTTGGATGTCTTTTGCGCTCTTTGATCAAAAAATGCTAAGTACCTTTAAGTTTTTAACATTTGCAGCCATATTGGAGTTCATGCATTCATTAGTCGCAGTGTATTGACGTATTGTGCATGTACTTTACAGTTGTGCTCAAAAGTTTAAATACCCCGGCAGAATTTTTGCTCTCTTGGCCTTATTTCAGAGAATATGAATGATGACAAAAAAACTTTTTCTCCACTCATGGTTATTGGTTGGGTGAAGCCATTTATTGTCAAACTACTGTGTTTTCTCTTTTTAAATCTTAATGACAACCAAAAACTTCCAAATGACCCTGATCAAAAGTTCACATACCCTGATGATTTTGGCATTATTACATGCTCAGAATTTGACACAAATGGATTTGAATGGCTACTAAAGGTAACATCCTCACCTGTGACCTCTTTGCTTATAATCAGTGTGTGTGCATAAAAGCTGAGTGAGTTTCTGGGATCCAGACAGACTCTTGCATCTCTCATCCAGCCACTGACGTTTCTGGATTGTGAGTCATGGGAAAGCAAAAGAATTGTCAATGGATCTATGGGAAAAGGTAGTTGAACTGTATATCACAGGAAAGGGATACAAAAAGATATCCAAGGAATTGATAATGCCAGTCAGTAGTGTTCAAACCATGATTAACAAATAGAAAATCAGGGGCTCTGTAAAAACCAAACCACGGTCAGGTAGACAAACAAAAATGTCGGCCACAACTGCCAGGAAAATTGTTCTGGATGCAAAGAAAAACCCACAAATAACATCAGCTGAAATTCAAGACTCTTTGAATACTAGCAGTGTGGCTGTTTCAAGATGCACAATAAGGAGGTATTTGAAGAAAAATGGGCTGCATGGTCGAGTCGCCAGAAGAAAGCCATTACTGTGCAAATGCCACAAAGTATCTTGCCTACAATACGCCAAACAGCACAGAGACAAGTCTCTAAACTGCTGGAACAAGGTAATTTGGATTGATGAGACCAAAATTTAACTTTTTGGCCACAACCACAAACGTTACATTTGGAGAGAGGTCAACAAGGCCTATGATGAAAGGAACACCATTCCTACTGTAAAGCACTTAGGTGGATTGCTGTTGTTTTTGGAATGTGTGAGCTACAAAGGCACAGGAAACTTGGTAAAAGTTGAAGGAAAGATGAATGAAGCATGTTAGCAGCAAATACTGGAGGCAAATTTGCACTCATCAGCCCAGAAGCTGCGCATGGGACGTACTTGGACGTTCCAACATGACAACGATCTAAAACACAAGGCCAAGTCATTGTCATTGGCTACAGCAGAACAAAGTGAAGGTTATGGAGTGGCCATCTCAGTCTCTTGACCTCAATATCATTGAGCAACTCTGGGGAGATCTCAAGCGCGCAGTTCATGCTAGACAGCCCAGGAATTTACAGGAACTGGAGGCTTTTTGCCAAGAAGAATGGGCAGCTTACCATCTGAGAAAATAAAGAACCTCATACACAACTACCACAAAAGACTTCAAGCTGCCATTGATGTTAGAGGAGGCAATACACGGTATTAAGAACTGAGGTATGTGAACTTTTCATCAGGGTCATTTGGATGTTTTTGGTTGTCATTAAGATTTAAAAAGAGAAAACACAGTAGTTTGAGAATAAATGGCTTCACTCAACCAATAACCATGAGTGGAGAAAAAGTTTTTTTGTTATCATTCATATTCTCTGAAACAAGGCCAAGAAAGCAAAAATTCTGCCGGGGTATGTAAACTTTTGAGCATAACTGTATATATAATTACATTGCAATAATTCTAATGTGTAATACATAAACCCATGTAACCCCATTCCATCTTCCCAGGATAGGTGATAAATTTCCGATACAAAGGGGTCTGTCCACTGTGATGTACTGTCAGTAATATGGCATTTTTCACCTATTCTGTAAGTAGGTAATATGTAGAGATGAACGGATCGATCCGTGGAGCATCGAGTTTGAGTCAAATATTCCCCAAAGTTAGCGGTTTTGCTCGAATTTGAACATTTTGAGAATCGCAAAAAAAACTTGCTCAACACCATTTCCTATACTGCTAAAGCATCAGAGAGAAGACTAACATCATTTTGCGTTACTGTTGTGGCCTCCATATAATGCTCTGAGATCAACATTTCCCAGTGGAGTTTGTATGGCGGAGTCATTTTCCATCTACAAAGTCACTAGGTATGTCTCTCTCTCTACTGTAGAGTGTAAGCTCTTATGGTTAACAGGATATTCTCTTTTTCCTGTAGAATATAAGCTCTTGTGATCAGCGGGGTCCTTTCTCTCTCTTGTAGACTGCAAGTTTCATATAATCAGTGGGGGTTCCCTCCTTCACTCTCTTGTAGAGTGTAAGCTCTTATGGACAGCAGGGTTCTCTCTCTCTCCTGTAGAGTACAAGCTCTTATGATCAGTTGGTTCCTTTCTCTCTTTTAGAGTGTAAGCTTTTATGGACAGTGGGGTCCTCTCTATCCCGCCAGTAAAGTGTAAGCTATTATAGGCAGCAGGGTTTTCTCTCTCTTCTCAGACATGTGTATTTTCTGAGCACTTACAAGCTCTTCAGTATTGAGATTCGTGCAGATTAATTTGCTGCAAATCAAAATCAGAGGGTTTGCTTATATTTAGGCAAATCCTACTACTGGATACACGGTTTTGAAAGCCTACAATGTGCTATAGAAAATAAATAGGCACCCATACCACCCTCACTGTGGGTATTGTTTCCCCAGGCAATCTCACATTGTTTATGTCATGAAAACTTTGCAGCCTCTTAGTGACTGCTAATAGACTTTAGTCTTCACAGTTCCTCCAGAGTATGTATCCGTTTTGGCTGGGAGTAAGGAGTTTTATTACTGCCTCGGACATGATTACAATACACTATAAGAAGTTTTGTGGTAACAAGCAGCACAAACATTTTTGCAATCTCCAATTATCACCATACAGACATCACCCATATCCAATATATTAACCACCAGTATCATCTAGAATAATAAAGCCCCTCACATGTATCCTCTGGTATATCCTCCGGTATATTTTCAGTTATCCACCTATGATACATTATCCCTGTTCCCAATCTTTTCTGGTATATCAGTATATACACCCCTCCCTGTATACTATAACCATCTTCTATCAGATTGAGACTAGTGATGAGCGAGCATGCTCGCTACTGCTCGGTACTTGCCCGAGATGCTCGGAGCTCGCCGAGTATTTCCGGGGTTGCTCGGCGGGAGCTCGGGTCCCCTTCCTGCAAGTTTGGCGCTCTTTAGAGAGCCAATGAACATGCAGGGATTGTCTGCCACACACTGTAATGCCGCAGCCATGTTGGTTGTGGCATTACAGTGACTGGCTGGACGCACAGTGTCATCAGGTCTATATCAGACCTGGCGCCGCCATGCTCGTCACAGTCACTCCAGAATCAGGCAGTGTATAAGTGTGCTCCAAATTCATGCATTTCAGGCCTCCATTTAAATTTTGTTGTAGTGTGTCAGTGAAGTTATTGACACGAGGTCGCCGTGAAAAATAGTAACCTACAGGCCAGCTATTTAAAGCTGTGGTCTTCCGTCACACGTATCACATGTAAGCGAGCTCCAAATACAGGCATTTCAGGCCTCCATTTAAATTTTTATGCAGTGTGTCATTGAAGTTATTGACACGAGGTCACCATAAAAAATAGTAGCCTACAGGCCAATATTTAAAATGTGGTTTTCCATCACATGTATCACATATAAGTTCGCTCCAAATTCAGGCACTTAAGGACTCCATTTCAATTTTGTTGCAGTGTGTCAGTGAAGTTATTGACACCAGGTCACTGAGAAAAATAGTAACCTACAGGCCAATATTTAAAACTGTGGTTTTCCATCACACGTATCACATATACTGTAAGTGTGCTCCAAATTCAGGCACTTCAGGACTCTATTTCAATTTTGTTGCAGTGTGTCAGTGAAGTTATTGACACCAGGTCGCTGAGAAAAATAGTAACTTACAGGCCAATATTTAAAACTGTGGATTTCCGTCATGCTTATCACATATAAGTGTGCTCCAAATTCAGGCATTTCTGGCCTCCAATTAAAATTTGTTGCAGTGTGTTAGTGAAGTTATTAACACCAGGTCACTGTGAAAAATAGTAACCTACAGACCAGCTATTTAAAACTGTGGTTTTCGGTCACACGTATCACATATAACAGCAGTTCAAATCCAGCTATTTGTTGTGAATGTGGAAAATATTGTCCTCCATTTAAAATAGGCAGGGCGCGTGGAAAGGAACAGGGAACTGGACGTGATGGTGATGATGGTGCATGCAGAGGATGAGGCCGAGGCCGTGGGCAAGTAGAAATTGTGCCACAACAAACTTCCGCATCTTCTCGCTCAACCTTCCTGTCTCAATTAATAGGGGACAGCAGAACACCACTATTGAACACAGAGTAGTGTGAAAAGGTTATTGGTTGGATAGAAGATAATTTTTCCAGTCACTTATCCACCACCACCACACTGTCTTCCACACGGTCAAGTCTCAGTTGCCCTGAGTCTGGACTGTATATTCCGCACCCTGATCCTCCTTCCTCCCACCATGCCGAGTGCCCAGAGACAACTGATCCCACACTTGGACACTCCAAAGAGCTGTTCACTTTTACATTTATAGATTCGGGCCTCTCGCCCAATCCACTTGAAGCGGTGCAAGAGGAGATCGCATGTATGATCAAATATTTGAGCAGCCACGGTCACATGAAGGCGACGGTGGGAAACTGTCACAAGAGGTGGATGATGATGAGACACAATTGCCAGAAAGTCAGGAGGAGGACCAGGGTGCGTAAGTGGAATATGAGGTGGTGAACGATGAAGTCACTGACCCAACCTGGCAAGGTGACATGAAGAGCGATGACAGCAGCACACAGAGGAAGGGAGGCGTAGCACAACAACAGGCAAGAACAGCAGGCGGGCAACCGTTCCCCGTAACATCAACATGAAGGAAGATGCCAGTACAACTGTTAGGTCTTCCCGAGTCTGGTTGTTTTTTAATGACTCTGCTGATAACCCCAAAAAGGCCATTTGCACAACCTTCCAGGCCAGCATCATCAGGGGTAACAAAACTAGCAGCCTGACCACCACCAGCATGATCAGGTACATGGCACCAAAGCACCGGAATAAGTGGGCCGAACCCCAGGGTCCAGCAACAGTGTCTGCGGGTGACAGCACTGCTTGTTCCGCTGTTGTGCATGCATGCAAATCCCCTGTCCATGGTGCATGCCAAGAAGCCCCCGCCCTGCACCTGTCGTTGAACACTCTCAACTAGCACGATCAGCAAGCACGTCCACGTCCTTGTCCCAGCACAGCAATCAGTTGTCCCTACTTCAGTTCATGGAACGCAAGCACAAATACGCAGCTAACGCCCCACAGGCCACACTACTAAATTCAGACATTTCGCAAATGCTTGTGGTCGAAATGCTGCCTTTTAGGCTCATGGAGATGGAAGCTTTCCGCAACCTGATGGCGGCGGCTGTCCCTCGTTACTCGGTCTCCTGCCGTCACTATTTCTTCTTGTGTGCTGACCCCGTATTACACAAGCACGTTTCCCACAACATTAGCCGTGCCCTCAACAAAGCAGTTACTGGGAAAGCAAACCAACCATGGACACATGGACAAGTGCTTGTGGGCAGGGAAGGTACATTTCGTTGACGGCACACTGGGTTAACATAGTGGAAGCCGGGACCCAGTCGAACTTTGGGACGGAACACATCCTACCGACGCCGAGGATTGTGGGACCTGGGTCAATCTGGATGGCCCCCACATTCTACAGCTCCTGCACCTCCTCCTCCTCCTCTTCAGCATCCATCTCCGAAATTACCACATCAGTCGCAAGCTGAAGGCACTGCAGCACTGCCTCGGCCAAGCGGCAACAGGCTGTGCTGAAGCTAATATGCTTAGGTGACAAACCACACAATGCTGAAGAGTTGTGGACAGCTTTGAAAGAGCAGGCAGATCTGTAGCTGACACCGCTGAACCTACAGCCAGGCATGGTCATGTGTGACAATGGTTGGAACCTGGTGGCGGCTCTGAAGCGAAGCGAGTTCACACACGTACAATGCCTGGCCCATGTGCTTAACCTCATTGTTCAGCGGTTTCTCAAAACCTACCCGGATCTTCTTGTCAAAGTACGCCGCCTGTGTGCACATTTTAGAAAGTCAGCTACAGCTTCCACCGCTCTTGCCATGCTTCAGCAGCGTTTGCAGCTTCCAGCTCACTGACTGGTGTGTGATGTTCCCACGTGTTGGAACTCTACATTGCAGATGTTGGAAAGGATTTGTGAGCAGAAGAGGGCAGTTGTTGACTATCTGCATCAACAAGGCCGTTGGTATTCAGGTCAGACTCCACACATAAAACCTTGGGAGTGGACATGGATGTCAGACATCTGTACCATCCTCCAAAATTTTGAGGACTCCACCAAGATCGTGAGCGGTGATGATGCCATAATTAGCATCACCATCCTGCTTCTCGGTCTTCTGAAACATTCTCTGCTCTCAATTAAAGAGGATGCATTGCAGGCAGAGCACGATGAAATATAGCAATGAACCATACAGCGTGATTACACATAGCCCAGCCTCATCTCATGTGGATTTGGTGACAATGAGGAAGAGGAGGAGGAAGAACAGGAGCTAGTTTCCTGCGCTATAGATGGTACTACCTGCACAACTGCCATACCGTCTGTACAGCGTGGATGGTCTGAGAACAGGGAGGAGGAGGAAGAGGAGGAGAATGAGAAGGAGAGCATGGTCAGTCATCCTCTTGGTGAGGACAAAGAAGTCGTTCCTCTTTGCAGTCTGGCACACATGTCTTTGTTTATGTTATGCTGCTTTTCCCGTGACCCTCGCGTTGTCCAAATTTTGGGTGACAATCATTACTGATTGGTGAAACTTCTAGACCCTAGCTACAGGGAGAACTTTATGTCTCTTATTCCTTTGCAGGACAGGCCTAATAAAATGGGGCAGTACGAAAAGGCCCTTGTTGAGGAAATAGTGAAAATATTCCCATCTGAAAACACTGGTGGCAGAAGTCACAGTTCGTTGGACAACCAAGGACTACAGATGAGAGAGCCACAAATGCAATCCAGCAGAGGCACGGAACACTGTCAAAGTTCTGGGACAGTTTTCTCAGACCCTCCCATCGCACAGGCCCTGAGGCGGGGGGTACTCTCACAAGGGGTGCAAAGTTTTGGAAGATGGTGAGGGATTACCTTGCCGACCATACCAACGTCCTCCGTGATTCCTCTGTGCCTTATAATTATTGGATATCCAAGCTGGACACGTGGGATGAATGGGCTCTCTACGCCTTGGAGGTCCTGGCCTGTCCAGCCGCTAGCGTTTTGTCAGAGAGGGTTTTTAGTGACACCGGTGGAATTATAACCGATAGGAGCATTCGCCTGTCAACTGAAAATGCTGACCACATCCTAATAATGGGAACATTGTTTTTAGGAGGCTCTATGACCTCTACGTCTCTTGCAAGGGGCATTGGAGTTCCTCCAAATTTTATACAGCCATTGCTTCACTGCATAGGCAAACAGTATGGGAGATGCACTTCTTAAAAATGTAAACATTGTTTTTAGGAGGCTCTCTGACCTCTTCATCTCTTGCAAGGGCATTGGAGTTCCTCCAAATTTTTGGCAGCCAATAATTCACCGCATAGGCAAACACTATGGGAGACCCACTTCCTAATAATGGGAACACTGTTTTTAGGAGGCTCTCTGATCTCTACGTCTCTTTCAAGGGGCATAGGAGTTCCTCCAAATTTTTGGCAGTCATTGCTTCACTGCATAGGCAAACAGTATGGGAGACCCAGTTCCTAATAACGTGAACATTGTTTTTAGAAGGCTCTCTGACCTCTTCGTCTCTTGCAAGGAGCATTGGAGTTCCTCCAAATTTTTGGCAGCCATTGCTTCACTGTATGGGCAAACACTATGGAAGACCCATTTCCTATTAATGTGAACATTGTTTTTAGGAGGCTCTCTGACCTCTACGTCTCTTGAAAGGAGCACTGGAGTCCCTCTAAATTTTTGGCAGCCGTTGCTTCACTGCATAGGCAATTACTATGGGATACCAACTTCCTAATAATGGGAACATTGTTTTTAGGAGGCTCTCTGACTTCTACGTCTCTTGCAAGGGGAATTGGAGTGCCTCCAAATTTTTGGCAGCCCTTGCAGTCACTGCATACGCAATAACAGTATTGGAGACCCACTCGTTAATAATGAGAACAACAAAGCATAGCCGGCTGATGGCTCTCTAACAAAAGCGAGGGCCGACTGCTGGCCCTTTAAGAATAGTAAGGGCCGCCTAATGGCCCTATAAAAATAGATTTGTGACTTTCAGAGTCCCTTCATCATAAATGAAACATGATGTGTCTGATGATGTGTCACACACTACATGGCCAGATAAGGTTGTAAAATGTTAAAATGACATTTCCCGGTGAATGCATTTGTCTTAAAAAATAACGTAAAAAAAAAACATAGTTGGATCTTTCTTTAGTATAAAAACCAAAGTCCCCAATGTAACCTGAATGTAATCACATTGTTCAACTCCTGCACCTCCTCCTCCAGTTCGGCCTCCATCTCCGAAAGACCACATCAGTCACAAGCTGAAAGCACTACAGCACTGTGTAGCATCAGCGTATCTGCCCCCTGACAGGCAGCGACGCCGTCCCCCTTACCGCCGCGCTCCTGGCCCGGTGTATTCCGGCCCTCCTGCTGCTGCTTCTGGCGTGCGCAGCTTCCCGAGCACTTTGCTTAGGGCGTGCTCGCGTGCTCCCTCCCTCTTAAAGGGGCCACACGTGCTGTCCTAAGGAGTCCCGGCCAATGGCCGGAGGACCTCTCATATAAAAGGCACCTCCTCCAAAATGGAGGTGCCCGTGCAAGGTTGTAGCTCTGTGTACTAAACTCTGCTTCAGCCCTCAGGTCCCGCTGCTAGTCTGACTACCAGTCCAGTCCACCAGCCTGACTACCAGGCCAGTCTGCCAGCCTGACTGACAGTCCAGTCCACCAGCCTGACTACCAGTCCAGTCCACCAGCCTGTCTACCTGTGTCTGCCAGCCAAGTACACTCTCCTGCCCGATGGTCTGCCTACGGTCCTAACCCGCCAGTCTGTCTATGGGCCAGGCTTGCCTGCCTACCCGGAGAACGTAACAATTACCTGCCGTGCCTACCAGCCAGCCTACCTGGAGGTTCCTGCCAGTTACCCGTGGTGTCCGCCAGTCCATCTTCCCGGATCACCCGTCAGCCTGCCTGCCATACTCATCTGCTGTACCAGTCAGTCCCTGCCTTCTGACCAGTGGGAGTCACCTGCTCTCATACAAGGACTGGTCCAGAGTAGCACCTGGTCCCTCTGCTCGGTCCTTTCCTGTTCACGGAGTCGATTGAGCCACCCTGCGACCTTGGTCAGTCCGAGTTGATACCTAGTTACGCCCCTCTGGTACCTCCTTGCACCGCAGCACAGGGGTTCCACCACCCGCATCTGTAACACACTGCCTTGGCCAAGCGGCAACAGGCTGTGCTGCAGATAACATGCTTAATGCTTAGGTGACAAATCGCCCACCACTGCAGAGTTATTGAAAGTTGTAACACAGCTGCCTGATCTGTGGCTCTCACCACTGAAAATACAGCCAGGCATGGTCGTGTGTGACAATGGCCGGAACCTGGTGACGGAGAAATGACAGCTGGAGTAGATACGGTTTCCCAAAAGTCTGTCCTTTCACCGAGCTAAAGAATATGGCTGTGGTGAAATACAAGTCAGCAAAAAGAGCTGTGGACTGGCTTCATACCATCCCTGGCCACATTGACTTGACCACATATTTGTGGTTAGGCGGTCCTTCCCAGTAAGTGCACTGGGGAGGGCACGGGTAATGTTGTGGGACCCATGCTTGTTGAAGGCGGAGACGACACCGGGACAAATAGTTGCGACTGGGGTCCGAGTATGGACATCCAGCCGCCGCCATGAGGTTGTGCAAGCAAGTGCCCAAAAATCTGGCAGTTTATTATTGCATCCTGTGGGTGGGTGGCTGGCTGCATAGTTGCGCTTGCATTCCAAGTAACAGGAAACTAAGCAGACGGTGGCCTCTATCATCATCATGGCCTCACCTCGGCACTATACACTGTGTGCAGAATTATTAGGCAAGTTGTATTTTAGTGGATTATTTTTATTATTGATCAACAACTATGTTCTCAATCAACCCAAAGACTCATAAATATCCAAGCTTAATAATTTTGGAAGTTGGAGTGTTTTTTTTTTAGATTTGGCTATCTTAGGAGGATATATGTTTGTGCAGGTAACTATTACTGTGCTAAATTAATAGGCAACTTAATAAAAACCAAATATAATCCCATCTCACTTGTTTATTTTCACCAGGTAAACCAATATCAGTGCACAAAATTCAGAAATAAACATTTCTGACATGCAAAAACAAAAAACAAAAAAATTAGTGATCAATATAGCCACCTTTCTTTCTGATGACACTCAACAGCCTTACATCCATAGATTCTGTCAGTTGCTTGATCTGTTTTCGATCAACATTGCGTGCAGCAGCCATCAGAGCCTTCAAGACACTGTTCCGAGAGGTGTACTGTTTTCCCTCCCTGGAGATCTCACATTTTATGATGGACCACAGGTTCTCTATGGGGTTCAGATCAGGTGAACAAGGGGGTCATGTCATTATTTTTTCTTCCTTTAGACCTTTACTGGCCAGCCACGCTGTGGAGTAGTTGGATGCATGTGATGGAGCATTGTCCTGCATGAAAATCATGTTTTTCTTGAATGATACCGACTTCTTCCTGTACCACAGCTTGAAGAAGTTGTCTTCCAGAAACTGGCAGTAGGTCTGGGAGTTGAGCTTCACTCCTTCCTCAACCCAAAAAGGTCCCACAAGTTCATCTTTAATGATACCAGCCCATACCAGTACCCCACCTCCACCTTGCTGGCATCTGAGTCGGAGTGGAGCTCTCTGCCCTTTACTGATCCAGCCTCTGGCCCATCCTTCTGGCCCATCAAGAGTCACTCTCATTTCATCAGTCCATAAAACCTTTGAAAAATCAGTCTTAAGATATTTCTTGGCCCATTCTTGATGTTTTATTTTAGGTTTCTTGTTCAAAGGTGGTCATTAGTCAGCCTTCCTTACCTTGGCCATATCCCTGAGTATTGCACACCTTGTGCTTTTTGATACTCCAGTAATGTTGCAGCTCTGAAATATGGCAAAACTGGTGGCACATGGCATCTTGGCAGCTTCACGCTTGATTTTTCTCAATTCATGGGCAGTTATTTTGCGCCTTTTTTGGCCAACATGCTTCTTGCGACCCTGTTGGCTATTTGCCATGAAACGCTTGATTGTTTGGTGATCACGCTTCAAAAGTTTGAAAATTTCAAGACTGCTGCATCCCTCTGCAAGACATCTCACAATTTTGGACTTTTCAGAGCCCGTCAAATCTCTCTTCTGACCCATTTTGCCAAAGGAAAGGAAGTTGCCTAATAATTAAGCACACCTTATATAGGGTGTTGATGTCATTAGTCAACACCCCTCCTCATTACAGAGATGCACATCACCAGATTTACCTAATTGGTAGTTGGCTCTCAAGCCTATGCAGCTTGGAGTAGGACAACATGTATAAAAAGCATCACGTGATCAAAATATTCATTTGCCTAATAATTCGGCACACAGTGTAAACTCTCCCGATGGAGAAGCTGGGGCCCACCGAAGAAGTCTCTGGTTCTCTGGTGGGCCGGTCCAACCCTGCCGAGAAGCAGCCCTGGCTAAGAAAAGTGTGTGGGTGTGAGAAGGTTACCGGACACTCTATGGCAGCTTTTTTAATGTGGATTGGACGTGCTTATGCATGTTATTTCTGAAATTGCATTGCAGATCGGGCCATTGCCCAACTCTGTAGTCATGAAATTAAAGGGCAAAGAAAGATGTTTGTGTATGGAAACATCACCGAGAAGTGCGAGCTGATGTTGGACAGGCTGCTATTGCTTATGCAACAAGCTGCATTAGAGGACTTCCTGGGAGAAATGACAGCTGGAGTAGATATGATTTCCCAAGTCAGTCCTTTCACCGAGCTAAAAAATATGACTGTGGTGAAATACAACTCACCAACCAGCTGTTGTATTGCAGCCTGTGGGTGGGTATGTGGCTGGCTGCATACTTGCGCTTGCATTCCAAGTAACAGAAAACTAAGCAAATGGTGGCCTCTATCATCATCATGGCCTCACCTCGGCACTATGAACTCTCCCGATAGGAAAAGCCAGGGCTCACCGGAGGAGTCTCCGGTTCTCTGGTGGGCCCGTACGACTCTGCCGAGAAGCAGCCCTGGCTAAGAAAAGTGTGTGGAAAGGTTCCCGGTCACTCTATGGCTGCATTTTTAATGTGAACTGGCTCCATACCATCCCTGGCCACATTCACCTGTCCACGTGTTTGTGGTTAGGCAGTCATTCCCAGTAAGTGCACTGGGGAGGGCATGAGTAATGTTGTGGGACCCGTGCTAGTGGAAGGCGGACACGACACCGGGAGAAATAGTGGCGGATGGGGACCGAGTATGGACACCCGGCCATCGCCGCCATGAGGTTGTGGACAGCTTTTGCCTCCAAGAGCCCATTAGGCCACATTTCAAGTGCAAGCAGCTGTCAAAAATTTGGTAGTATTGTATTGAAGCTTGTGGGTTGGTGATCAGCTGGCTGCATACTTGCGCTTGCATTCCAAGGAATGGGGTAGGGACAACTGAATGCTGCACTGGGACAAGGACATGGACAGTGATTGTGGCAAGTCTGCAACGACAGGTGCATGGAGGGAGGCATCTTCGCATGCGCCAAGGATCACTTATGATGGGCACACTTAGGCAGTGACCTGGGAGTCAGAGATGCTACCGGGGGTCGTCCCCATGCTGTTCCCATGTCTTTTCAGCACTGTATGCATGTGTATGATGATGTGTCACACACCACATGGCCAGATAAGTTTGTAAAGTGTTAAAATGACATTTCCCAGGGAATGAATTAGTCTTGGTTGAAAGCTATGCAAAAGTGCAAAAACGCATCCAAAATGCTACATGTGAACATAGCCGAAGGATGTGGAGGAGCAGTTCTGTTTTTGGATCCTGGAAAGGATGTTCTTTAACATATTTGCCAGGAAAATCCATTTTGGTTTCGTTTTTGCATGTTTTATTGGGAGTCTGTAAAAGTGGCATAATACCTCGGACAATGTTGTTGACAGCAGTGACGTGGGAGTCAGAAATTCCATTGCAGTTTTGCAACTGTAAATGCAGGATGATCTTTGACTGAGGAACCAGTGTCACTACCAAAGTTTAACCACAGCTGTAATTGTCATTGAGTCTTCTGATCCCTTAAATGTGTGGGAGTAGCTCCAGTCTCACCCACAGCACATCCAACCAGCTTTCATGGGTTTAGTGGGTCTTCATTATGCTGATAATTGCATGCACTCACACAGAAAGGTTACCTGTTCCGCCATTATTTATTTATTTATTTTTCTTAGTTATATAGTGACATTAATTCCACAGTGCTTAACAGACATTATGGGCACTGTCCCGATTGGGGCTCACAATCTAAATTCCAAGTCAGTATGTCTTTGGAATGTGGGAGGAAACCGGAGAACCCGGAGGAAACTCACGCAAACACAGGGAGAACATACAAACTCCTTGCAGATGTTGTCCTTGGTGGGATTTGAACCCAGGACCCCAGCACTGCAGTGCTTTCCACTGAGCCAACGTGCTGCCCATTTTTCAACCAACTGGTTTGGACACCATCATGAGTTACAAAGGTTATCTTATTTGTATTATGTATTTAGTTTTTTACACACTAATTTTCACAACCCTTTCTTCTTAGTGAACTGCAGGTACTCAATCTCCGAGCTATAGCTATGGCATAAGAGAACTCTCCTCACCTGGAGCACAGAAGTGTGGGCAATAAATTAAGTTTGTAACAGATCTTAGTTCTGCAATGCTGTTTCCCCAGTATGTTCAGCCTACTCCATCAGTGGGTGCGCCATTCTAACCACCCCAGTAGTGTACATTAAAATCATGGTGACCCATAGCAGATGTCCTAATTGTACCCCTTCTCAAAAAATATATTTGATAAGGTCACAGAGGAGCACACTTCACAACGTTGCAGCCCTTAAAAAGTAATTTATTATTTATTGAATCCCCTTAGTGATCCACCAGACTAAAATACCCTTTTCATGGTTTCCATAGAGTGTGGTGCTAACATAAGTGCCCCCAAACACAGAATGATACTCTTACAGTGAATTTCTCTACAGTACCTTTCAGATGCACAGTATGATGACCCTGCAGTGACCCTAACATAGGATGATGCCCCCACAGTGACTCCAACACAGTATGATGACCCCCACAGTCTTAATACAGTGCTCCCAAATAATATGAGGCCCCCACAGCCCTCCACACAATATGATGGCCCCGCTCTGCCCTCCATAGAGTATAATTTCCCTCCATACAGTATAATGGCCTCCATACAATCCACACCGTACGATGTCCTCCACACAATCCTCCACACAGTGTGATGTACCCCACGCAAACCTGCACACTGCATAATGGCCGGCACACAGTATAACAGCCCCCATTTAGCCCTCCAAACAGTATAATGGCCCTCCACATAGCTCTTCAAATAGTATAATCGCTCCCACTAAGCCCTTCAAACAGTATAATGGCCCCCATTACCCGCCAGACAGTATAATAACCCCCGCTTAGGCCACTACACAGTATGAGGGCCCCCTACATAGCCTTCCAAATAGTATAATGTACTCATTGATTTAAAAAAAAAATTACTTAAAATTCGCCCCTCTCCCCATTTCAATGCTGCTCCAGTCTCTCCAGCATGTGTTCTAAAGCTCTACCCAGCACCCACTGCGCTTAGATGTCAAAGACACACAGGGAGAATGAATAAGGAGGGTGATGATGGCTCCCTGTTCTATCATTTCTTTCAACTGTGCCTGCATCCAGGTGCAGATACAAGTGAAAGTATGTTGCCAGCACAGAAACCAGAGTCATGGGACTCTTAGCGGCCGCATGATCTGCTGCTATTAGTGGTATGCCATTGAATCACCCCCACTTTCACTGATCACTTTCTTCACTGTGCTGCATCCTACTAGATATATTAGGAGCTGCACTACTGAATGTGAGTAACCTCCCAGCACATCCTCTGCGAGTCGCCAGCTCTTTAGTATGGCTGCTACTAAATCAATGAGGACACAGATCTCCCAGCATTCAGTGTGTTAGACCTGCTCATGGTGCAGAACTTCGGCTCGGAAATAAAACTACTCACTCTCTGCCGTCAGCTATTGGAGCACACAACTTTTAAATTGAGAAAAACATTTATTGACTGTTCTTTCGCCTCACTCTCATCTTTTGCTCGGCACGCAGTTTTATGCGTAAATATACGCATGAGACAGATAATAAAAGGAGTAAAAATGAATTTAGACATGTCAATAACTCCTGTAGAGACATTATTGTGACCTCTTCCAACAAGAAAAATCTTTATATCATTTCTGTTTTTTATATTGTAGCAGATTATCTTTATTGTTTCCCTCTTACTGGCAATAGCTTCTAAACTTCAGAAGCGAGGGAAATTATAATTTGATTTTACCTACTGCTGCTCTCCTCTATTTTAAGTGGTGGAAGAGTGTATTTATCTCTAATCTGGTTGTCCCACTTAAGGAAATATTTCATGCATTTCATTTTAGCTTCTTTGGTTATTGTAGATTTAAGTATGAACTGTCCTTCAGTATTACCTATATTGGAAACAGTAATGTACTTTATAGCAGCTGCAGTAAATGAGAATCAAATGACAGACAAATGTCACGGATTATTAGGGTATGTGCACACTGTACGTTTTTGAGGCTTTTTTTCTGCAACAAATTTGATTTGGCTCCAAAAACACATTGCAAACCTTATCCCAGTATTTTCTATGGGATTTTGGAAAAAACGAATGGCAAAAAATACCAAATTGCAAAAAAAAAGTGCAATTCACAACTGTTTTTGTTCACTATATGGTAAAATTGACCTGGCAAAGTAATTCTCCAGCTCAGTATGAGTACACAGATACCAATATGTATATATATATTTTTTATATAAGTTGTGAGAAAAAAATTCTGAAATTTGTAAAGAAAAATACTTTCTTGGTCGCCATTTTCCGAGACCCATAATGTATTTATTTTTCAGGAAATGCGGCTGTGTGAGGCCTTATTTTTTTTAACCCTGATCAGACATTTTTATTCATACAATTTTGGGATAGATACGATGTTTTGATTGCCTCTTATTGCATTTTCTTGCAATGTTGCTGCAGCCAAACTAACATAATTCTAGAGTTTCTATTTTTTTTCTCATTATGCCATTTACTGATCGGATTAACATATTTTATATTTTGTTAGATCGGACTTTTACAAACATAGCAATACCAAATATTTGTATAAAAAAGAGGTGATTTGAAGTTGTGTTTTTTTTTTTTCATATTTTTAAAAACATTGTTTTTTACTTTTTACTGTATTTAATTATCCTAATAGGATAATTAAATACAGTAAAAAGTAAAAAAAAATGTGACTTCAAGCTGCGATCATCTGATCAGCTGTGCGAAACATACCAGTGCATCAGCAAAACACTGGCATTCACAGGATGGTCGCAATGACTGGCATGGGGGTCTTCAGCAAAACCTCTGCTGTCATGAAAACCCATTGCCTCCTGCGATCAAGTCACGGTCGCACTGATGGGAGCATGGAATGATGTGCCCTCCTGCCGACACATGTTAAATTCCACTGTCAAAGATTGACAGCGGTATTTAACAGGTTAACAGCCAGGGACGGAGCTTTGCTCCAACCGCGGTTGTTAGAGTCACATGATGGCTGATTAAATTAGCCATCATGTGCAGGGAAAGATGTTGGTTTGGCACACAAAAATAAGTAAACTCATCAAAAACGCATGTAAAAATGCTTTTATCCTACCAAACCTCTACTAAACCTGTGCACATACTCTAAAAGGGTAAACTACAGGCTCACATACTTATCCCTTGCCCAGTTATAATGCTATGTTGTATAAAAATGTACTTTTCAAATCTGTAATTGGGCCCTTCATTGCGGTGAAAAATTAAAATGAATTCAAAGTTAATGCCAATTATAATTATAGAGTCCAGCTACCGCATAAGACAAACAGTTGCCATAATGGTGTGGCCATTCCTATGTTAGGGTGCCCCTCATACTCTCCCATCCTCTCTTCTTAGACTTTAATTGGTAGATATGATCTGATCCTTCAGTGAGCAGTCAGTGCATAGTGTTTTAAGGAAGATGTATTTTAGATGTTTTTTTAAAGAGAGGCAGAAGGGAAGAAGGGAAGTGGCTCATAAGTAGAGAAAGAAGTATATTTCATTGAAAAGAAATTTTACAAAGTTTCTTATATTTGTTAATACTATGTATGCAAAGCTTGTTAAGAAGACAGTGAACACTTAGTTATTCATGTAATGCTTTCTATTAGAGATAAGCAAACCTTTAAAGGTTTAAAGGTTCTATTAGTTTCCGATCGGTGAACATCCCGTTGTTCGCCAAACAGTTCGTCGAACAGTTCATCAAACATATCCAAATCCCATTGCATTCAATGGGAGGCAAAACTAAACGCATACACAACACCTTGAAAGGGGCCCAAAAGCTGCCAAAAAAGCTCAAATTAGAGGCAGACACCAGGAAATGTTGCATTAATTGACCCACAGTACAAATAGTATAATTATTATTATAGTGCCATTTATTTCATGGTGTTTTACATGTGAAAAGGGGTATACTTAGCAAACAACAAGTACAATAATCTTGAACAAAAAAGAGTCACCGACTAGAACAGGAGGAGAGAGGATCCTGCTCGCGAGGGCTCACAAACAATCTACAAGGGGATGGAATATAGTAGGTGAGGATACAGCTGGTCTTGCAGTGGTATGGGGGACCGAGGGTTAATGCAGGTTGTACACTTGTTGGAAGAGGAAGGTCTTCATGTTCCTTTTGAAGGTTTCCATTGAGTCTGATATGTTGGGGTAGAGAATTCCAGAGCAGGGGAGTTGCATGGGACAAATCTTTAATGTGATTGTGGGAAGAGGAGATAAGAGGGGAGTTTACAGTAGTCAAGGCAGGAGATGATAAGAGCGTGCACTGGTGTTTTTGCAGATTCATTGTTGAGGAATGTGTGGAACCGGTAGATATTTTGGAGTTGGAGTCAGGAGGAAGTGGAAAGGGCTCGGATTCCAGGTTTGCAGGAGAGATCAGAGTCAAGCTGCGGAACTGGGGAGAGTGGGCAACCATAGACTCTGATGGCTTGATCAGTTGGGGGGGTTGAATGAGATGGCAGAAAGATGATGAATTCGGATTTACTATGTTAACTTTTAGAAATCTAGCAGAAAAGAAAGATGAAATAGCGGACAGACATTGTGGGTTTCTGGTTAGTAAGGAGGTGATATCAGGTCCAGAGAGGTAGATCTATGAGTCATCAGCATAGAGGTGATACTGATGAGATTCAGATACCTGAGGCACATGCCAGCTGTACTGTGCTGTCAGGGCAGGAAGAGGGGGAGGGTGACACTCAGGGCGAGGTGTGTGAGAACAGAGAGGATGATGATGAGGTTGTCGATCCCACTTGGTGTGAACCCAGAGTCATGCAGCTGAGTAGCTCAGAAGAGGAGGTGGAGGAGGAGGAAGACAAGAAGGTTACGTTGGGGCTTCCCGCACAGACACTGAGTGATGCAACCATGACAAGCATCCTCAGCCACAACTCTTGCTGTGGCCAGCAGTGGTTGCGGGTCTGCAGTTCGCAGGGGCAGCAAAGTATGCCTAGCCTGTATCTGAAGAGAGTAAAAGGTGACACAACTCACGTTATCTGCCATATTTGTTAAAAAAGACTATATAAAGGCAAAAATTTCAATAATTTGACTTCTACATGCATGAACTGTCAAATGAGCGATCATTCGATATACTGGGAATCTCACTGCGCTAAAATGCAAACTAGTGGGCCTCTCCAAACACTGGCCACCCCATCAACCGCAACTGCTGCTTTTTCCTCCTTCGTCATCATGGCAAGTATTCTCATACTAGGCTCCGGCCGCAGAACTTCCACTTGTTTCATCGCTACTGTTGGGGTGAGTTAGAGCCCGTCAGCTGCTACGGAAGTGGACATGCCTGCTGTTTTTTTCTGATCTCAGACACCGAGCACACCACATCTTTCTCAATCCACCATAACATCTCTGCCTGCATCTCTCTCACAGTGCAGCAGTTTGTCTTGTTGACCCTACTCCTTCCTACTCTCAGCCCTTGGTCTCACAATTGTAATCACATAAAAGATTGTTTCCTCCTACACATGCTAAAGCAAAGAACTTAAACTTGACCATTTTCAATTTGTTGGCCACGGAAATGCTGCCTTTACGCATGGTGGATACAGACATTTTCCGAAAGCTGATGGCCATTGCAGTCCCCCAGTACCAGTTGCCCAGTCACCATTACTTCTCTAAGAAAGATGTGCCTGCACTACACCAGCATGTTGCAGACATCACCCATTCCTTCAAAAAATCTATGTCTGACAGCGTGCATTTCACCACTGACACTTGGACAAGCAAGCATGGTCCGGGGCATTGCATCTCGCTGACTGGTCACTTGGTGACTTTGGTGGCTGTGGGGGTAGGCGAGGAATGTGAGACTCCACAAGTCTTGGAATCCCTAAGGCTTGCAGGGCACTTGGGGATGGAGAACTAAACCACTACCTACCAGAAGATGGAGAACTAAACTACTAGACTGCAGGGGTTAGAGAACTAAAACACTAGACAAGAGGGTTTGGAGATCTAAACTAATAAAAACCTAGGTTTGGAGAAAAAACAAATACACACCAAAACATGGATAACAAAACTAATTGACAGCAAGGGTTGGATAACTAAATTACTGAACACCTAGGGTTAGAGAACAAAACTACTACACACCAGGGGACGGAAAACTAAACCACTGCACACCAAGGTGTCACTAGACACCAAGTCTTGGAATCCCCAAGGTTTGTGGGACAAACCTCTGTATCTAACACTTCCTCTACTGCTTCTGCCTCCTCCAATTCCTCTAGGACCTCCACCTGTGCCCTCAACCTCTGCCTTAATGACACACGCGTTCTAACCATGCTGATAGAATTCCCCCCACCTCTGTACTGCGCAGCCAGGGCTCACCTTAAAATCAGGCAGTGTTTAAATTAATATGTCTTGGAGATCGCAGTCATACATATCAAGAGTTGTGAAATAGTAGCAAGAGGTTAAAAAGTTATTTTATTAATTTGTACTTTAAAAATAGGTAAATACGCATCCAAAAGTGCAAAGTGCATACAGCAGACTGAATGCACACCTGTAGCTCCACTGAGATATAATCAGAAAGAGTTACAAGAAGGTGGTCTTTTTACCAAAAAACTGATTATTTTAGGCCACTGTCCTAGTGTATGGGGGCCCTAATTTAGCCAAATGACTTATTAATGGTTTTTAGAGCACCATGGCAAGCCATGCTAGTGGTCAAAATCTTAATCACTTGCTATGCCAAGAGTCATCTCATTGTTGTGTTCAGCACGAGAGAGGACTTCATGTAGACATCACAGCTGGTGTCACTTATATAAATAATCAGCAAATGCAAAGCACAAGTTAAAAAATGTGAAACTTAGTCGCTTAAAATGATCAGAGTCATATAGTCACTCAGACTCAACATGAAGCCGACCACAAATAATTGTCACCCATGTATTCAGTTTGCCTATATAGAAAGAGTGTCTCTGAGGCATTAACATTATTTTGACATTAGTAATTCCCACATTATGGGTGCAGTATTGGCATTTTGCAAAATTGACACTTATATTTCCTGCATATTGGTGCAATATCAATATTTTAAAAATGCTAGACAAAATACCCGTGCATTAAGGGTACTCAAGCTGTCTCATTGCTTTCCATTAGACAGCATCATTATATGTGCACTGTTATTAACGGCATACTTATATATGCAAAGTTAGGAGTGACTTATCTGTTAGAAGTTTTCCTTCATTGGTGTCCTTCTGGATTCACCATGCTTGAGCTCCCGACACATTTCTTTTACTCATCAGTGGAGTTAAAGCATTGTGCCTTTAAAATCAGGGGCTGCATATGAGGTCTCTTTAACCTCTTGCTACTATTTCTTATTATAATTTGGGTTACCACATCATGCTAAGGTATTAGATCAAGAGTTGTGGACAGGTATCCATTCCGAGTTTTAGCAATGGCTGTCTCCACTGAACCTGGAGCCAGGGAAGGCCGTGTGCAATAATGGTGCAAACCTGGTGGCAGCCCTATGCCGGGGCAACCTCAAACACGTGCCTTGCATGGCTCACATACTCAACCTGGTGGTACAGTCATTTCTCCGCCACTATCCCTGCCTGGATGCGGTGCTGCAGGAAACCACGGTCGCTGTGTGCTCACTTACTCCATTCACAATTCACAGGTCATTGACTTGAATTACTATAGAGATCTTTTGGTCTACTGGTTAACCGGTTGATATGCGATGTTGCGACATGATGTAAGTGATCTCGGCTTATGTTGCAGTGACTGGGGCAGCAGCGATGAGCCCTGACACAATATGTCATTTTGCATAGACTGGGCCAGCGCAGTATGGGCATGGTGCAAATCACACTTGCAGAGTGGACACAGATGAAAGACCACTGCACCCTTCTGCATATTTTCAAAATGTCTACTAAGATGGTTAGCGCTGACGACGTCGTCATCAGCATCACTATTCCGGTCATTTACATGCTGGAGAACCCTTTGAATAGTCTGTGGGAGGAGGTTGTGGTCCCAGGGGAAGAGGACGAAGAGGAGGAAGCAGAGGGGGATGCGGAAGGGATAACAATAGCTCTAAATTCCGGACTGTCGTTGCACAGGCGGTTGCCATGGGAGGGTGTATTACGATGATCAAGGGGGGATCATGATGACAGAGAAACTGTTAGTGAAGGTGCAGGAGCCGAGGAACAAATGGAGGAGAATGAGGGGGAAGTGTTGATGAATGCACAACAGTTAGATGAAGAGGATAATGATCCCCTCTCTGTTGTCCGTGGTTGCCAGGAGGGGATGGTGGAAGAAAGCTTGAGTGTTATACCGCCACCAATACACTATGGTCTTGGACCTCATGAAAGAGGCGAACCCATGAGTGCCTTCTTGCAGCACTATCTGCAACATGATTGTTGCCTGTATTGTTAGAATAAGAAATAGTGCTGACTACTGGGTTGCCACTCTGTTCGATCCACAGTACAAGAGTAAATTTTGCCAGATGCTTCTCTACTGGAAAGGGAAGTGCCCATGCTGGAGTATCAAACATGCTTCTAGACAATCTTGAGAGTGGTTTTCCCCAAGACAGCAGTGAGGCACACAATGTGAATCGCAGTTATAGACAACGCAAAAACATTACCAACCTTGCAATGCTGGGGTCCTGCATTCCAACCCCACCAAGTACAACATCTGCGAGGAGTTTGTATGTTCTCCCCGTATTTGCAAGGGTTTCCTCTGGATAATCATTTTTCTTCCCACATTCCAAAGACATAATGATAGGAAATTTAAATTGTGACCCCCAGTGGGGACTGGGCCACTAATGTCTGTAAACATCTGTAAAGCTCTGTGGAATTAATGGAGTTATATGAGTAAAATAAATGTAAAAAAAAAAATTATAATTTCTGGGAGTCGTTCCACTCCTTTTTTGACCAGACTGTGCACCTGCAGAACTGAGTACAAGTCTGACACATAGTGAATGACTGGAGAAGATGGTGTAGGAGTATCTCGAGCTCTATATCAATGCCATTGGGGGAACTTGGACCCTTTTGAATTTTGGCCTAGAAAAATTGAAGAGTGGTCTGAGCTCTCAGAATGTGTCTTCAGCACTGCTGGTGTCTTCATGGATAAGCGCATCTGGCTGTCCCCTGAAAGTGTAGACTGCCTAACTTTCATCAAGATGAACAAGTCATGGATCTCCAATGACTTTTGCATCCCAAACGCAGACCAGGAAGACTAGGCGATGGTGTAGTTTTATGTGTGCTGCATTGATCTCACGTTATTGCAGTTGTGACACTTTTTTCATACTTCTATGCCTGTTGTTACTAGTGCTGCTGATGTTACTAAAAATTTTTTGAAATGTGGCGAATGCAAGTTGGATCTCCATCTGAAGGGTTGCCTGTAGTAGAAGGGGTATCAGTGCCCCATTAATCAATTTCTACTAGGGGGAAATTGATAATGTCTGTAAAGCGCTGTGGAATTATTTATGCTATATAACTGAGTTAATAAATAAATATAAATTGATGCCAGTTTAGTGGTATCTGCCCATAATTATTGGAAATGTTTGTTCTCCAAGTTGGGTCTCCTTCAAGTGTGTTGCCTGAATTTGGCAGAGCTCTCAGAGCACCAGGCCTACACCTATCACTCATCCACCTGTTACTGATCAAAGTTTTAGCTAGAAATGCTGCTCCAAGTCCTGTCCAATGCTGAAATGTGGCCTGGTTTCTGGACCATACTATTAGCACAAAGAATTTATATTGTGAAATATGGACTCCTGGCTGTAAAACAATACAAACACAAAATAATTAACAACTGAAATATGGCCTAATTTCTGTAGCTCGGTAGTGACACAACAAATTTAGATTTTATAATTTGAACCCCTGTATGGAGCTGAATAGCAGCACCAAAGAATTAAAAGATCAAATGTGGCATGGTTTCTGTAGCACAGTAGTAAGACAACAAATTTAGATTTTTTCATGTGAACCCCTGTATAGAGAACAATATTAGCCCTCCGTCACATACAATAGGCCTGACAGGCACATCTCTTTTACTTTCATTTCTCCTTCCTCACCAGATTGTGAGGAAATCCCCTCCCTCCAGGTAGTCTCCTGTCTCTAGCAGCTCTGTGAAACCTCATACCACAGTTGGATTGCAGAGCTTCAGGAGGACAGATATAACTGCGCTAATCTCTCAGGTTCATTGTATGTGAACATGTCACACTCAATAAGGTTGCTATTTTATGTTTTTATTCATCACAATTGTTTATTTAGCTTGTTTTATGAATGTATAGCACAAAGTGTGAGGATATTTCATAGAAATAAGGCAGATTAAAAAAGAAAGTGTGCTGCTCAGGCATATACAGTAGTTCCCTAACACATATTCCTTCTCTTGCTTCAGATTATCTGCTGAAATGGAGAGGAAAATGTACAATTTATCAAAAAACCTTGATGTTGAGGAAGTAACAAACATGCTGTTAGATGATGCAGACCCCACACTGAATGAGGATTTAGGAGAGGAAAGTGAGATTGATTCTCATGATGAGGTGGAAGTATGTGAAGTGGATTCTGAAACAGAGCAAGATGGTGACAGTGATGAGGATGAAGATGTAGAATCTTATTATATGGGAAAAGATAAAAAAAAACAATGGAACAAGAAGCCACTCCAGAAAAAACGTAGGGAACCTCAAAACATTATTACTCACCTTCCTGCAGTTATAGGAACTGCAAGTAATGCAAAAACTGCAGTTGAATGCTGGAATAGTTTATTCACAGATGACATTCTGGACTCTATTGTCACATATACCAACCAATATATAGACATTATAACGGACAAGTTCATCTGCAACAGAACCATCAAGGCCACAGATTAAATAGAACTGCGTGCTTTTTTGGATTATTATACCTTGCAGGAGTTTATAGGGCAAATAGACAAAGTTTGGAGGAACTTTGAAGTAAAGATGGGGATGGAGATGAAAAATTTGGCCTTGTTATGTCAATAAACAGATTCAAGCTTCTAATTCGTGATATATTCCAAAAATTTGTTGAAAACTGTAAAAAAAGCTATTGCCCTTGGGAGAATCTCACTATTGACGAAATGCTCCCTGGTTTTCATGGTAAATGTGCCTTTCGTCAATATATTCCATCAAAGACTAACAAATATGGAATAAAAATGTATGCCCTTGTTGATGCCAGTAAGACCTACACTTACAACCTGGAAGTTTATGCAGGAAAACAACCAGAAGGTCCTTACTGTGTCAGTTACAAACCCAGTGATGTTGTAAAAAGACTGGCTGAGCCCTTATTTGGATCGGGTCGCAATATAACAGCTGACAATTGGTTTTCAAATTGTGATCTGATTGATTATCTGAAAATGCAGAAGCTTTCATATGTCGGAACTGTAAGAAAAAATAAAAAAGAAGTGCCTACACAGTTTGTAAGTGTGAAAGGGAGACAACAGTACAGCAGTATGTTTGCATTCCATAATGGAAAGGTTTTGGTTTCCTATGTACCACAAGCAAAAAAAATTGTACTTCTTCTATCAACACTTCATGATGATGATGATGCCATCGATCCTGGGACTGAGGCACAAAAAAACCCGGAGATAATTACATTTTATAATACAACCAAAGGGGGTGTTGATACAGCTGATCAGATGTGCTCAACTTTCAACGTCAGCAGAAACACCAAACGCTGGCCAATGGTCATATTTTTTGCTATGTTGAATTTGGGTGGTATAAATTCACAAGTCATTTACCTTGAAAACAAGCTTGAACCACTCCGTAGACGATTCTATCTGAAAAAATTGGCCCATGAACTAGTGCTTGGAGAGCTACGCAGGAGAAGTATGAAAACAATCGGTATCCCCTCTCGCCTTCAAGTTCAGCTCAAAAGATTCCGCCAAGAAGATGATAGTGAAAATTCACCACCTGCAACACCTCCCAAAAGAAGGAGATGCACCACCTGCACCACGGAAAGCGTAATCAGAAGGCTTTCTAATTATGAATGTCACAAATGTCATAATGCAATCTGCCTGACACATGCAAAAATGATGTGTAATTCTTGCTCTTTGCTCTGCAAGTGTAATTTTTCTGGGGAAACTTCAGGATCTAATTCTGATTGAATATGTGTTTAATAGTACTTAAGGTACCTTAAAATTAAGTTTGTTTCCATAAATTTTCTTTGTAGAGTTTTTTGACAGAGTCGAACTGGGGACTATTTGGCGGGAGTTTTGAAATGATTGTATTTCAGAGTTATTAATTTTATGTTAAGTAAATGGGTTTTTTTTGCACCTGACTATGTGTAGTCTCTTTTATTACATCCCTATGAAGGTCACTGATCACTTTTAGAGCACTGAAATTGCAAACATTAGATATTATAGGTATTTTTCTAGCCTGCGCCTGACAGTCACATTGTATGTGAACTCGTTAGAACCGATATTGTATGTGACGGAGGGTTAGCACCAAAGAATTCAAAGCTGAAATGTTGTCTGCTTTATTTAGCACAGTAGTAAGACAACAAATTTAGATTATCAAGTTTGCCCCTGTATGGAGAACAATTTCAGCAACAAAGAATTGAAAGCTGAGATGTGGCATGGTTTCTGTAGCACAGTAGTAAGACAATACATTTAGATTTTATCATGTGAACCCCTGTATGGAGAACAATATCAACACAAAAGAATTTAAATATGAGATGTACCTGCTTTATGTAGCACAGTTGTAAGACAACAAATTTAGAATTTATCATGTGAACCCCTGTATGGAGAATAATATTAGCACCAAAGAATTAAAAGCTAAAATGTGGCCTGCTTTAGTTATCACGGTAGTAAGACAACAAATTTAGATTTTTTTCATGTGAACCCCTGTATGGAGCAGAATATCAGCACCAAAGAATTGAAAGTTGAGATGTGGCCTGTTGTATGTATTACGGTAGTAACAGGAGAAATTAGATTTTTTTTTACTGTGGATGAGCTCTGGATACAGCTGAATTTCCCTGCAAACAAAATTACAAGCTGAGATGTGGCCTGATCTATGTATCACGTTAGTAACAGAAGAAATTATATTTTTTACTGTGGGTGAGGCCTGGATACACTAGAATATATGTGCCAAAAAATTACAAGCTGAGATGTGGTCTGCTGTATGTATCACGTTAGCAACAGAAGAAATTCTATTTTTTACTGTGACCGAGCTCTGGATACAGCTGAATTTCACAGCCGAAGAATTGCAAGCTGAGATGTGGCCTGCTTTATGTATCACATTAGTAACAGAAAAAAATAGATTTTTTTTTTACTGTGGATGAGCTTTGGATACAGCTGAATATATGCACCAAAAAATTGCTAGCTGAGATGTGGCCTGCTGTATGTATCATGTTATTAGCAGAAAAAAAAATATTTTTTACTGTGGACGAGCTCTGGACACAGCTGAATTTCACCGTCAAAAAATTAGAAGCTGAGATGTTTCCTGCTGAATGTATCACGTTAGTAACAGAAGATATTAGATTTTTTATTGTGGATGAGGCCTGAATACAGTAGAATATATGCGCCAAAAAATTACAAGCTGAGATGTGGCCTACTGTATCACCTTAGTAACAGAAGAAATTAGATTTTTTACTGTGGACAAGCTCTTGACACAGCTGAATTTCACCACCAAAAAGTTAGAAATTTTGCTGTATGTATCACGTTAGTTACAGAAGAAATTTCATTTTTTACTGTGGATGAGGCCTGGATACAGTAGAATATATGGACCAAAAAATTACAAGCTGAGATGTGGCCTGCTGTATGTATCACGTTAATAACAGAAAAATTTATATTTTTTACTGCAAACAAGGCCTGTACACAGCAGAATATATGTGCCAAAAAATTACAAGCTGAGATGTGGCCTGCTGTATGTATCACATTAGTAACAGAAAAAATTTGATTTTTTTACTGTGGACGAGCTCTGGATAAAGCTAAATCTCACCGAAAAAAAATTACAAGCTGAGATGTGGCATGATGTATGTATCACGGTAGAAACAGAAAAAATTTAAGTTTCAAAGGTGTACTCCTGCATGTAGCATAATATCATCAGTGCACAACAGAGTTCTATGCTAAAATGTGGCTTGCTGTCTCTGTCTGGACCACATTATTAGCAAAAATGATTGATCTGCTGGAAGGTCGATTTCCCAGCCACAAATGATCCTATCTATCTAAACTATCTGACTTAGAAGCAACCGCCTAGCTAACTATCTAAAATCTCTCAGTATCCTGGACCAGCGTCAGGAGCAGCCTCTCTGCACTGTTACACTGACTAAATGGCACTAAAACAACATGTCTGCTCTTTATATGGAGAAGGACATGTGACTTCAACAGCCAATGACAGAAGCCTTTATGCCTGGGCGGTGTGGATGGTTCCTGAGCCTTGATTGGCTTGCAAGAATCTGCACACATTAAGTTAAGAAAAAATAAATAAGATTAACAGCCCACAGCTACTCTGATCTCTCCTTCCCCTCAAACATGTTTTCCCCGCTTATCATAAAGCACCACTACCCTAGCCAAAGTCCTTAAAAATACAGTAGTGGAAACCCGATCATTTCTCGCACTTCTGCTGAATTGGGCCTATTTTCAGTAAAAACTCACCCGAATGTGCAGTATTCATGCCGAATTTAAAAAAAACTAACGTTTTCCGAACATGTTCGCTCATCTCTACTTTCTACTGGCAGACTTCTTGCCTTATGGTTGCTTTGAAAAAAAAGAACAGTTGCATTTTGGAGTCTACATTATAGAAATATTGCCTCAATGAGCCCACTAGATTTAATGTGCAAGAACGGATTGATCAAATGTGTTGTGATTAATGAGCTTGGAGAATCAAGAGACAGCAAACATGTAACATTTTCAGCAAAAGATTCTGCTTTAATGGAATGCGGGGATGAGGTTTACATCTCTGAACAGGGAAGGCTCTATGTCAAAAAGTAAGCAATTGTTTTTTGGGATTTAGACATAAATGTGTCTAGGTGTCTGGGTTTGATTCAATTTCTCAGGCACTTGGAATGTGTAACAAAGTAACATAGTAACATAGTTTTTAAGGTTGAAGAAAGACTAAGTCCATCTAGTTCAACCCATAGCCTAAAAGCCTTGGAATGTGTAGGGGGGGTTCTGTGTAGAAGTGCTACTTGATCCCACAATTCCCTCCTTTTGTGATTGTAGAAGTCCTGAAATGTTCTTGTGCCCGTACTTTAGGGGCTAGCCCATTCTGCCGGACTTATTAACCCTTCACTGGATTCCGGACATCAGATAATTTTGTGCTTCTTTGAATTCACAACATTCTGTCTTCCCTCAGGAGGGTTCTGTCACTGATGTGACAGAAGTGACAGACAGTTGCCTTCAGTTGGTTGCAGAAGATCTCTTCGTTTTGTATTACAGACACCTTCGTAGCTGTCTCACTCTAGGACACAGCGGCTACTTCCCTCTGGCTAATTGACACCCTGGCAGGGTGTTTAAATACTGGCTGTTGCTAGAGGGAGGTGCCGGTGATTAGAGATGAGCGGTGTTCGACTGTTTTGGGCGGTGTTCGACGAAATCGAACGATTTGCAAAAAATTCGGCAGTTCGAGGTTATGTTTGATAACTGTTCGTGCACCAAAAGCGTAACTGTATTTTTCAACAGTAATACTGTTAATCAATATTAATAGATAGTTTCAGTGTAGAGTGGGCGGGGGGAGGGGCAGGGGATGGATCTCTGCAGAAATAATGCCGATCTCCATTTTTTTTTTTCCCGCATTTACTGTGGGGGGGGGGTGCAGTCTGTCAGCCTATCAGCAGCGCACACACGCAGCGAAGTGCTTTTTTTTCACACAAGCAAGGGCATGTGTCATTGGCTATGTATGTCACATGTCCTTGCCCTATAACACCCAGCCATTTTCCCCGTCGCCACCATTTTCTCACTGCTGCAGCTGAGTGTTAGATGGCACCGCTGCTGCTGTGGGTGCTATACAGAATAACTGTGTGAATTGGAAGTGAATTTCCAGTTACATAGAGTGATAGGGTTAGGGAGAAGGTTACAGCAGTTCATAGCACTTTTTGCCAGGCAGGTCTGTGCCAGTGCTGTGCAAGTGTTTTTCACAGCATTTGGGGAAATGTAGCTCAGCCAATCCTTTTGGGCCTGTAGCAGTGTCTGTTAGTCATTGGAGTAGCCTATCTGTGTTGCAAGCTACACCGCCTGTGTATCTAATTCAAATTTTTTACTGCATCTAACCCAGGAAATCCTTTTCGGCCTATTAGCAGTGTCTGGTAGTCAGTGGAGTAGCCCATCTGAAGCAAGCTACACTACCTGTGTATCTAATAACAATTTTTTACTGCATCTAACCCAGTAAATCCTTTTGGGCATAGTAGCAGTGTCTCCTAGTCAGCGGAGTAGCTCACCTGTGAAGGAAGCTATACCGCCTGTGTATCTAATTCAAATTTTTTACTGCATCTAACCCAGGAAATATTTTTGGGCCTAGCAGCAGTGTCTTGTAGTCAGCGGAGTAGCCCACCTGTGAAGGAAGCTACACCGCCTGTGTATCTAACTCTAATTTTTTACTGCATCTAACCCAGGAAATGTTTTTGGGCCAAGTAGCAGTGTCTCGTAGTCAGCGGAGTAGCCCACCTGTGAAGGAAGCTACACCGCCTGTGTATCTATTTCTAATTTTTTACTGCATCTAACCCAGGAAATCTTTTTGGGTCTAGTAGCAGTGTCTGGTAGTCAGCGGAGTAGCCCAACTGTGAAGGAAGCTACACCGCCTGTGTATCTAATTCAAATTTTTTATTGCATCTTACCCTGGATATCCTTTTGGGCCTAGTAGCAGTGTCTGGTAGACAGTGGAGTAGCCCATCTGAAGCAAGCTACACCACCTGTGTATCTAATAGCTATTTTTTACTGCATCTAACATAGTAAATCCTTTTGGGCGTAGTAGCAGTGTCTCGTAGTCAGTGGAGTAGCCCATCTGAAGCAAGCTACACTACCTGTGTATCTAATAACAATTTTTTACTGCATCTAACCCAGTAAATCCTTTTGGGCATAGTAGCAGTGTCTCGTAGTCAGCGGAGTAGCCCACCTGTGAAGGAAGCTTACCACCTGTGTATCTAATTCTAATTTTTTACTGCATCTAACCCAGGAAATATTTTTGGGCCTAGCAGCAGTGTCTGGTAGTCAGCGGAGTAGCCCACCTGTGAAGGAAGCTACACCGCCTGTGTATCTAATTCTAATTTTTTACTGCATCTAACCCAGGAAATGTTTTTGGGCCTAGTAGCAGTGTCTCGTAGTCAGCGGAGTAGCCCACCTGTGAAGGAAGCTACACCGCCTGTGTATCTATTTCTAATTTTTTACTGCATCTAACCCAGGAAATCTTTTTGGGTCTAGTAGCAGTGTCTGGTAGTCAGCGGAGTAGCCCAACTGTGAAGGAAGCTACACCGCCTGTGTATCTAATTCAAATTTTTTATTGCATCTAACCCTGGATATCTTTTTGGGCCTAGTAGCAGTGTCTGGTAGACAGTGGAGTAGCCCATCTGAAGCAAGCTACACCACCTGTGTATCTAATAGCTATTTTTTACTGCATCTAACGCAGTAAATCCTTTTGGGCGTAGTAGCAGTGTCTCGTAGTCAGTGGAGTAGCCCACCGGTGAAGGAAGCTACACCGCCTGTGTATCTAATTCTAATTTTTTACTGCATCTAATCCAGGAAATCTTTTTGGGCCTAGTAGCAGTGTCTCATAGTCATTGGAGTAGCCCAGCTGTAAAGCAAGCTACACCGCCTGTGTATCTAATTCTAATTTTTTACTGCATCTAATCCAGGAAATGTTTTTGGGCCTAGTAGCAGTGTCTCATAGTCATTGGAGTAGCCCATCTGTAAAGCAAGCTACACCGCCTGTGTATCTAATGAAATTGTTTTACTGCATCTAACCCAGCCAATCCTTTTGGGCTAGTACCACAGTTTGGCCACTCAGCTCTGCTCGGTTTCCATCCATCTTATTTTGTGCAAACAACTACAGAGTTGCCAATTAGTTAACCACCAAAATGAGTGGCAAACGGCCTGCTGCTGGTGGAAAGGGGAATAGGCATGTTGGAAAGGGAAAAAAAGGTTGTGTCCGTGGGGTAGGTGGTAAAGCAACAGTAACATCTGCAGAAGAAAGACCATCTTCCAGCCAAACTAAGATGTCTACTTCTTTTTGTGGACAATGTGATACGATACCTTTCTTACGAACACGCCCATCGCTACAAAATTCCAGATGAGGCACAAAAACAGCAGGTGCTTCAACGGATATCAAGTGTTCCTTCAAGTGGGCTCTCCTCCACCTCAACTTCAACATCACAAATACTCCAGTGCTAAGAGGTGTCACCCCTATCGCACTTGCTTCCTCACAGCTCCCAAGTTTGCAGCTGCCCGTCTGAGTATGGGGTAACACAGATGATTGAGTCTTCAGAGCTGTTTACTCTTACTATAGCCTGGGAATCAGAGCTCTGCTCCAGAGCTTCTGTGAATCCAGACGAGGAAATGATCTGCACTGATGCCCAGAATGTTTATGAGTCGGATCCAGGCCCAGATGAAGAAGGTTCTGACCATAATGTAGACCCTCGTTCCCAAACTGTAACTCCTGTTGGTGGAGACAATGAGGAAGATGATGATGAGACTCAGATACCTGATTGGAGCGACAACTTGACTTTTCGGTCAGGGCAGGAAGAGGTTGGCTCTGAGGACGACGGGTGTGAGAACACACAGGGTGATGATGACGAGGTTGGAGATCCCACTTACTGTCAACCACAGTCAGCCAGTCGATGAGGTCAGCAGAGGAGGTGGAGGAGGATGCTAGTGACATTGAGGTTAGGTTGCACCTTCCTGGACAGAGATGGAGTACTGGAAGCACGTCAACAACTGCATCCTCAACCACAACTCTGCCTCTGACCACAAGTCATGGTGGCTCATCAGGTCGCATGGGCTCTAAGCCTTGCATAGCCTGGGCATTTTTTTAGATCGCAAAGGATGACCCAACTCATGTTATCTGTAACATTTGTCACCAAAAGCTAAGTAGAGGCCAAAAAATCCATAGTTTGAGTACTTCATGCATGAACCGTCACATTGATATGAAGCATAAGTTGCAGTGGGAAGCTCACTGTGCTACAATGCGGCCTAGCGGGCCAGACCAACCACCGTCTGCCCCATCTTGTGCATCTGCGGCCTCTTCATCCTCTGTGACTGGGGGGACAGCAGTCACACATGTTTTTGGACGCAGACCTGCCACCTCTTTTCTCGCAACAGCCAATGTGATTGGCAGGTCGTCAGATCATTTGGAAGTGGAAACCCCTGCTGGTGTTGAGCGCTCTCCTACATCGAGAGCACCACCTTTGGATCAAGGCAACATATCATGTCCGCCTGCATCTTCCTCACAGACCGGCAGTTTGCCGGGGACACCCTACTCAACCCCGTCTAAGCACAACAGCCAGCCCTCGGTCCCTCAGATGTGGACAAGTAAATGACCATTTCCTCCTAGCCATGACAAAGCTAAGAGGTTGAATTTCACCATCTGCAAGCTGTTGGCTACAGAAATACTGCCTTTCCGCCTGGTGGACACAGAGGATTTTCGAGACCTTATGTCCGTCGCAGTGCCCCAGTACCAGATGCCCAGTCGCCACTACTTCTCAAAGAAAGGTGTGCCTGCGCTACACCAGCATGTCGCACACAACATCACCGCTTCTTTGAGAAACTCTGTGTGTGACAGGGTGCATTTCACCACAGACACTTGGACGAGAAGGCATGGACAGGGGCGTTACATGTCGCTGCTGGGCACTGGGTAACTATGGTGACAGCAGGACAAGGGGCTGCTGTCCAAGTCTTGCCGTTGCCATGAGTTGTGCGTCAATCCTCTTTATCTAGAAGTTCCTCCACTGCTTCTGCCTCCTCAACTCCTCTCGGTCCTCCACCTGCACCCAAAGCCTGTCTGGTAATGCCACAAGCTTTCTAACTGCGCAGAAGGAATCCTGCACACCTCCTTACTATGCTGGCAGCAGGGCTCAACGGCATCAGGTGGTGTTTACTTTGAAATGTCTGGAAATGGGAATCACACAGGTGAGGAGTTGTGGTTAGCTCTGGAGACCGAGTTTCATGAATGGTTGTATCCACTGAACCTGCAGCCAGGGAAGGCCGTGTGCGACAATGCTGCAAACCTGGGTGCGGCCCTTCACCAAGGCAATGTCACACACGTGCCTTGTATGGCTCACCTGTTGAACCTGGTTGTCCAGCAATTTTTAGCCCACTATCCTGGACTAGATGGCCTTCTGCAGAGGGCACGGTCGCTGTGTACTCACTTCCGCTGTTCGCATCCCGCAGCTCAATGACTTACATCTCTATAGAAGTCGTTGGGCCTGCCAGTTCACCGGCTGAAATGCGATGTGCCGAAACGATGGAATTCAACTCTGCACATGTTGCTGCGACTGTGGCAGCACCAACGAGCTCTGGTGCAATACGTTATGACGTATAGCCTGGGCCAACGAGATCCAGAGGTGGGGCAAATCACGCTGCAGGAGTGGTCTCAGATCAGGGACCTATGCACCCTTCTGCACAGTTTTGAAATGGAGACGAAGATGTTTAATGCTGACGATGCCATTATCAGCATGACTATTCCGGTCATTTACATGCTGGAGCACACTTTAAACAGTATTCGGAGTCAGGTGGTGGGACAAGAGGAGGGGGAGGAAGTACAGGAAGAGTCGTATGCGGAAGGGATAACATCTCTAAGGTCCAGACGGTCGGCATCTCCAAGGCGGCAGGCATGGGAGGGTGGGGGAGAGGGATTAACGAGGGCACATGGTAACAGCCAAACTGTTGAGGAAGGTGCAGGAGCCGAGGAAGAAGTGGAGAACGAACTGGCGATGGGCATGGAAGACTCATCAGATGAGGGAGACCTTGATCACATTTCTGTTGTGCGAGGTTGGGGGGAGAGGACAGAGGAAGGATGCATAATTCTTACCTCGCCACCAACACAACAAGGACTTGGTCCTCCTGGATGTGCAAGACACATGAGTGCCTTCTTGCTGAACTACCTGCAACATGACCCTCGGATTGTCAGAATTCGAAGTAATCCCGACTACTGGGTTGCCACACTCTTAGATCCCCGGTACAAAAGTAAATTTGCCAAAATAATTCCTGCCATAGAAAGGGATTCACGCATGCAGGAGTACCAGCAGAGGCTGTTACAGAATCTTACATCTGCTTTTCCACAAAACACCAGTGGTGCAAGTAGTGAATCTCACAGTTCTAACCTGCCAACCGTGGGACTGTCGAGTCTTCATTACTCAAACCGTAACAGTAACACTGTATCTGCTGGTAACAGCAATTTTGTGGAATCGTTTCAACAATTTTTTAGACCATCCTTTGCAAGGCCACAGGAGACGAGAAGTCTGACACATAGTCAACGCCTAGAGAGGATGGCACAGGAGTATCTTCAAGTGAACATCGAAACCATGACTGTGTCACTGGACCCTTGCTCATTTTGGGCTTCCAATCTGGAAATATGGCCTGAGCTCGCCACTCATGCCTTGTCGTGCCCCACAGCCAGCGTTCTCTCTGAACGTGTGTTCAGCGCTGCTGGTGGTGTGCTGACAGATAAGCGCACGCGGCTGTCCGTTGAGAATGTAGACAGACTCACGTTCATAGAGATGAACAAATCATGGATCCGCAAGGACTTTTCTACCCCTGTGTCATCCTGGGGAGACTAAAAGCTTGAGGATTTTGAAAAATCACCTCACCAACCATTTTCAGTAACTCTGGGGCAATTGATGCCACTTAAGTGGTGTCTGTGTCACAATTTTTGGAAAAAAATGGAGACTCTTTTTGGAGTCCCCTTGCTGTGTTTTACATGACATTGGCATCGTCAATTCCAGGTGGTTCGTGTCGCTCCCCCCCCCTTTTAACCCTAAGAAACTACATACACTATGGCTTGGGGTAACACAGATGGTTGAGTCTGCAGAGCTGTTTACTCATACTATAGCCTGGGAATCAGAGGTCTGCTCCAAAGCTTCAGTGTCTGCTAGTCAGCGAAGTAGCCCAGCTCTGAAGCAAGCTACACCACCTGTGTATCTAATAACAATTTTTTACTGCATCTAACCCAGCCAATCATTTTGGGCTAGTAGCAGTGTCTCGTAGTCAGCGGAGTAGATCATCTGAATCAAGCTACACCACCTGTGTTTCTAATAACAATTTTTAACTGCATCTAGCCCAGGCAATACTTTGGGCCTAGTAGCAGTGTCTGCTAGTCAGCGGAGTAGCCCAGTTGTTAATCAAGCTACACCGCCTGTAGATCTAATTACAAATTTTTAACTGCATCTAGCCCAGGCAATGCTTTGGGCCTAGTAGCAGTGTCTGCTAGTCAGCAGAGTAGCCTAGCTGTTAAGCAAGCTACACCGCCTGTAGATCTAATTACAAATTTTTAACTGCATCTAGCCCAGGCAATACTTTGGGCCTAGTAGCAGAGTCTGCTAGTCAGCGGAGTAGCCCAGCTGTTAAGCAACCTACACCACCTCTAGATCTAATTACAACTTTTTAACTGCATCTAGCCCCGGAAATACTTTGGGCCTAGTAGCAGAGTCTGCTAGTCAGCGGAGTAGCCCAGCTGTTAAGCAAGCTACACCGCCTGTAGATCTAAGTACAAATTTTTAACTGCATCTAGCCCAAGCAATACTTTGGGCCTAGTAGCAGTGTCTGCTAGCCAGCGGAGTAGCCCAGCTGTTAAGCAAGCTACACCACTTGTGCTTTGGACACTTCATTTTTTCAAAGGAAATGCTTCGGGCCCCCGGGACACTCAGTCAATAGCATCGGGGAGGCGCCAGAAGGCAAAGGGGCTGGGACTGGCGGTAGCACGCTACTGGATCTGGAATTGGCACCAGACTTGCCCTCCAATAGATCCTTGTCAAAGAATTTAAAGTGTACTCATTCAAATTACAGAGCCAATTTAAATTACAGAGCTAAGACCTGCCTCCACCGCGGGCGGTCTCGACCCACCAGCGGACAGGCACCAGTATTGGGAGAGGGGGGCTGGCCGTCAAGGTCCACCGCGGCTCTAGCACAAACCCGGCAACACGGAGGTCGCACGGGAAGGAACGGCCTGGCCGTGTCGGCCTCGCACTCCAGCGTAGTCCCTCTGCCCGCTCGCGCCTGTAACCTCAAAGGGATGTGCAAGCGGCTTTTCTTCCCAGGGCTGTTTCCCGCCCAGCAGGAACGTGGGGGAGCTCAGGTCGGTCTTCCACCTTACTCCCTTACCTCCCTCGCCCTCTTTCCTTCTGTTCTCCATCTAACCCCTCAGCGCTGTGTTTTCCGCTCTCCCGCCAGCTCTCTCCTTCTCACAGGTGGACTATCACGTGTATTCAGACTGTGGTGAATCTTTTGGGCCCAGGCATAAGAAGTCGTCGAGGTAATGGATAATATGTGCCCCCTTAGAAACGTCCATGATGACCCATTCGAGGAAGCAACTAAACTCCTCAAATAGTGAGCTGGATATGGAGCACCCAATGGGCAAACAGCGAGCTATATAGTATGCTCCTTCCCAGAAGCAGCCCAATAGGTGGACACTATTCGGAGGCACAGGTAGTAAGTAACCAGAATGCCCCCTCAATGTCTGTTTTGGCCATTAGGGTGCCCCTTCCCAACTTCATGACCCACCTGATTGCCTTGTCAAAGGATGTACAGTATATACTACTGTACTTAGTTCTGCGTCGATGTTGTCATTTACTGACCTGCCCCTTGCATATGACAAATGGTGGATTAGTCCGAATGTATTGTGTTCCATTTTTGGCACGACTCCCAACGGGGATACCACTATGCCTTGTAAGGAAAGTGTTCTGAATGGAACCGTCATTCTACCTAAAGATATTTATTTTTTTAATTTTCTTGTCACGACGTCTGGGTGTTGGTAGGCTGATTTTAGATTTTTACTCCAGCCTTTCTTGATTTTAGAAGGGCATGACATGCCTATATCTGTGTCTCCTCCTCCTTTTACTCCTCCACCTCTTTTCTTTTCTCATGACTATATGTACTTGTCACTTTTCCATGTGTTAGTTGTGTCTTCTGAGCAGTTTGTCAGCTTTTGGACACCTTTGAAGGTGTTTTCTATGTGTTTTCTATGTGTTTCTGTGTGTTTTTGTTTGCCAGCCATTGGTTTTAACGGTGTTCGGTGTTCGACGGTGTTCGACGAACCGCTCGACGAACCGTTCGGCGAACATGCTGGTGTTCGTCGAACCGAACCCGAGCACTACGGGGGTGGCTCAACACTACCGGTGATATTCACATGACCCCTTGTGAAGACTTGGATCAAGTGCAGTTCTTCCTTCCTCTCTGGTGCTAGAGGACGTGTGTGCAATCTCTCTGAAGTCGACTCAAGCTAAGCTACTTCCCTCGTGTCTGTCTCCCCTTGCTGTCTTTAGTGTTTAGCGCTCATTCTCCCCTGTTAACTAGCCAGACCCTAGCTCTAGGGAGAGACAGGGTTTTTGGTTCCTGTTTGACGATTGGTGCGCAACTAATATAGGGACACACTGTGTGTGTGACATTATCACCGGCCGTGCACATTTAGAAATAAAAAAACTGACACTTAGGTTTAATTGTGTGCTGTTTTTTTTTTTCCCTTGGTATGGGTTCAGTTGCAGAGCTCACAGAGTGGCTGAGCAGTCTGTCTCTGGAGGTGAATGACCTCCACTGTGAGGTTTAGCAACAGCATCTGCGGCTACAGGTCGCTAATGTGTGGGTCTCTGCAGGTAGGCCTGAACCCAAGGTTGTCTTCCAGGACAGGTTTTCATGAGATAGGGACAAGTTTTTTTGTATTCATGGAGGCCTGCAAACTGTATTTTAAACTTCATCCTTGCTCCTCCAGAAATGAGGAGCAACGTGTTGGAATTGTGATCTCTCTACTGCAGGAAGATCCTCAATCGTGGGCATTTTCTTTACTGAAAGATTCAGTATGTCTCCAGTCTGTAGAGGGATTTTTCAGGGCTCTGGCCCTCATCTATGATGACCCTGACCAAGTCACCTTACCTGAGTATAGGCTACGTCGCCTGCAGCAGGGAAATCGATCAGTGGAGATGTACAGTTCTGAATTCCGTAGATAGGCAACGGACGCTAAATGGAATGACTCAGTCATTAGAAGTCAATTTTGTGAGGGTCTTGCTGAAAGCTTGAAAGATGCATTGGCAGTATATGAAACCCCTCTGTCCTTGGAGGCTGCCATGTCATTGGCCATACGTCTTGCTAGATGCCTTTGGGATAGACAGGTGAGACAACCTTCTCCAGGGCCTTCTTGTCGGGGTTATGCATCTCTGCCGGGGAAGCGAACTGGCAGTGAACTAGTACTGGGGAGGTGAAGAAACCCATACAGTTAGGGGGTGCCTTTACATCATACATTTCCCCGGAGATTTGCAAGAAAAGAGGCATATGGTTTTTTTGTGAAAAAAAGGGACATTTTATTGGGACCTGTTCTTCAATTCCTAAACAAAAGTAGACTCGATTAACTCTTGGTAGTCTAGAGTTGGATAAGCAAGGGGTGCATTTGTTGCCAACCTACAGTTCCCGGTTTGCCGTTATAGCAGAGGTGGAGCTAGAGAGCAAAACCAAGAAAATTTCTGTGTTTGTTGACAGTGGTGCCGGAGTCAGCATGTTTGATGCTGAGTTTGTGAAAACTCATAGTCTTGCTTACTGTACTTTAGCTAAACCTATTTACATCTTCGCCATTAACTCGGTGCCACTTGCACAGAAAGCATTTACTTAGATTGGACATAATGTAAAACTGAAGGTGGGGTTGGTTCATTGTGAAATAATTCCTTGCTATGTCCTTGACAGTCTTCCCACCCCAATTGTGTTGGGTCTTCCCTGGCTGGTGAAACATAATCTGTTGATGGATTGGCAAGCCATGAAGATTATTGAATGGGGAGATTACTGCCATGAAAACTGTTTAGATATTTCCCTTGCTACAGTCTCTATGGAAATATTACCTGCTTTTCTGTCTGGTTTTGAGGACGTTTTTTCTGAGAGGGGGTGTCAGGAATTGCCTCCTCATCGTGCATATGACTGTCCTATTAACCTTAACCCTGGAGCTAAACTACCAAAGTCCAGACTGTATAATCTTTCTGGCCCTGAGAGACAAGCCATGAATGATTACATTGCTTAAAGTCTGGAGAAGGGGCACATTAGGCCCTCACCTTCGCCCCTGGCGGCATGGTTCTTCTTTTTGAAGAAAAAAGATGGCGGTCTACCTCCCTGTTTAGATTTCTGGAAATTAAATCAAATTACTATCCGACATCCATACCCTCTTCCTCTGATTCCTGATTTGTTCAGCCAGGTTGTAGGAGCTAAGGTATTCTCCAAGTTGGATTTAAGGGGAGCCTACAATCTGGTTAGAATCAAAGAAGGGGACAAATGTAAAACAGCATTCAATACGCCTGAAGGGCATTTTGAAAGTCTGGTTATTCCTTTCGGTTTGACCAGTGCACCTTCGGTATTCTAGCATTTCATAAACAATATTTTCCATTATTTGGTGGGGAGGTTTGTGGCGGTCTATCTGGATGATATTTTGGTTTACTCACCTGATTTTGAGACACATCGGGGGCATGTTAAACAGGTGCTCCAGATATTAAGGGATAGCAAACTCTGTGCAGTTTTTGGGGTACTTGCTGTCATCTTCGGGTTTTCAGATGGATACGGAGAAGATCCGTGCAGTCCGTCATTGGGACCATCCCGAGAACCTGAATGCTCTACGTTTCCTGGGCTTTACGAATTTTTACCGGAAATTCATCCAAAATTACTTAGTAATTGTGAAACCCCTTACTGACATGACTAAGAAGGCATCTGATTTTTCCAAATGGTCGGATGCCTCCCTCCAGGCTTTTTTTTCCTTAAAGAATTATTTTGCCACTGCACCTATACTCAGTCAACCCAATGTTCCCCAACCCTTTATTGTGGAAGTTGATGCATCGGATGTGGGGGTTGGGACTGTGTTGTCTCAGGGTCTGTCCCCTGGTAAATGGCGTCCATGTGCCTTCTTTTCTAAAAAAATTGTCTTCGACTGAGAAAAATTATGACGTGGGTAATAGGGAACTTTTGGCAATCAAATTGGCGTTCAAAGAATGGCGACATTGGTTGGAGGGGGCTGACCAGCATAATACTGTTATTAATGACCATAGGAACCTGTTAGATCTTCAGTCAGCTAAATGTCTCAACCCTAGGCAAGCCAGATGGTCCCTGTTTTTTTTACTAGGTTCAATTTTGTTGTCACTTTTCATCTTGGGGTCAAAAATGTCAAGGCTGATGCTTTGTGCCGGATATGGGGGTTGGGGCTGTGTTGTCTTAGGGTCCGTCCCCTGGTAAATGGCGTCCATGTGTCTTCTTTTCTAAAAAATTGTTTTCGGCTGAGAGAAATTATGACGTGGGTAATAGGGAACTTTTGGCAAGCAAATTGGCGTTCAAAGAATGGTGACATTGGTTGGAGGGGGCTGACCAGCTTATTACTGTTATTACTGACCATAAGAACCTGTCAGATCTCCAGTCAGCTAAATGTCTCAACCCTAGGCAAGCCAGATGGTCCCCGTTTTCTTACTAGGTTCAATTTTGTTGTTACTTTTCGTCTTGGGGTCAAAAATGTCAAGGCTGATTCTTTGTCCCGGAGCTTCCTGGTGGCGTTGACCATGAGAACCCTGCCCCGATATTACAGAAGGGGGTAGTCATTTCAGCATTACATGCTGAACTGGAGAGTGAGGTGTTGGCGGCTCAGGGGAATGCCCCTGCCTCCTGCCCTTCAAGAAGGTTATTTGTACCATCTAATCTGTGCAGCAAAGTAATTAAGGAACATCATAACTCTATGCTTGCTGGGTAACCAGGTGGCAAGGCAACCGTAGACCTCCTCTCTCGTCGTTTTTGGTGGCCGTGACTGCATCGGGATGTTATTGAACTCCTATCTGCTTGTTATATTTTTGTGCGTTCTAAGGTTCAGCATACCCGTCCGTCTCGTACTCTTCTTCTGCTACCTATCCCTAGTAGGCTTTGGACACACTTGTCCATGGATTTTATTACTGACCTATCTGTTTCTGCAGGGAAAACGCTGGTTTTGGTGGTTGTAGATAGGTTCAGTAAAATGGTTCACTTCATCACATTTCAAGCACTTCCAAATGCCAAGACACTTGCTCAGGTGTTCATAAAAGAGACCGTGAAGCTTCACGGAGTTCCCTCCGATGTGGTGTCAGATTGGGTGACCCAGCTTGTTTCCAAGTTCTGGAAGGCATTCTGTTCTCGACTGGGGCTGTCCCTTTCCTATGCCTTCCACCCTCAGTCGAATGAATAGACCGAGCATGTCAATCAGAATTTGGAGACCTACTCAGGTGTTTCAACTCTGAAAATCAGGAGGGTTGGGCATCTTACTTACCGCTGGCAGAATTTGCCATTAATAATCATCGTCAAGAATCCACTTGCGGGTCACCATTCTTCGGTGCATACGGTTACCACCCACAATTTGGTACATTTAGTGGGGAAGGAGCTTCGGGAGTTCCTGAGGAGGAACGTTTTGCTTCATCGCTGTCCTCGGTATGGCGGGTGGTCTTGAATAATTTAAAGATCATGGGAGACAGGTATAAATGTATCGCTGATAGAAAACGCTTGCCAAGTCTGGAATGTGAATGACTTTGTGTGGTTGTCTACTGGGAATATCAAGTTGAAGGTCCCTTCTTGGAAGCTGGGACCTAGGTTTATTGATCCCTATAAAATAACTGCCGTCATTAACCCACCAGCAGCGTTTCATCTTGAGCTTCCTCAGGCCCTTAAGATCCACAATGTTTTCCACAGGTCCTTACTCAAGAAATATGTGGAACCTCTTGAGCCCTCACTCCTACCACCACCCCCAGTAATGGTTGATGATAATCTTGAGATTCAGATTTCGAGTATTGTAGATTCTCGTCTCCAACATATTTCTCTACAATACCTGGTACACTGAAAGGGGTATGGTCCAGAGGAGAGAATGTGGGTTTCAGCATCAGAGGTGAAAGCTCCCAGGTTGGTTCATTCATTCCACACCTCTTATCCTGAGAACCCTTGTCCTGAATGTCTGGAGGCCACTCGTTGAGTGGGGGTTACTGTCACGGGTGTGTCAGAAGTAACAGTCACCCTGCAGTTGGTTGCAGAAAATCTCTTCATTTGACTTTACAGACACCTTTGTAGCTGTCTCACTGTAGGACCCAGCGGCTACCTCCCTCCGGCTAATTGATGTTTAAATACTGGCTGTTGCTAGAGGGAGGTGCCGGTGATATTTACATGACCCCATGTGAAGGCTTGGATCAAGTGCAGTTCTTCCTTCCTCTCTGGTGCTAGAGGACGTGTGTGCAATCTCTCTGAAGTTGACTCAAGCTAAGCTACTTCGCCCATGTCTGTCTCCCCTTGCTGTCTTTAGTGTTTAGTGGGGACTGACTATCACTTATCCCCCTTGTTCCCTAGCCAGACACTAGTTCTAAGTAGAGACAGGGTTTTAGGTTCCTGTTCGACGATTGATGCGCAACCAGTATAGGGACGGTAGGGAAGACAGGGAGATACCATATCAGCCTAGAAAGTTTCCACCCCCTCTGTCCTTATTTCTGTGCTCCCTTCCACTCTTCCCTTTGTGTGGCACTTTATCTTTCCTACACTGTGTGTGACAGATTCTTCTTGAAAATGCAGCGTTTATCTTACAAAATAAAAGCACATTTAGAACTATCATATGAATAAAACAAGAATAAAACATACAAACATTACTACTAATTAGTGTTGAGAGAGCACTAAAATGCTCGGGTGCTCGAAGCTCGGTCCTATGGGAGACCCGAGCATTTTCGCGGCGGCACCCCCGGCAGTCTGTAGAAAGCCTAAAAAGTGCCCAAAATGATAGTGACAGTGCTCAAATGACATGGGGACAGCATGGGGATCGCCCCAGGAAGCATTTCTGACCCCCAGGTCACTGCTGTCAACAACGTGGTAAAAGGTATTAAGCCACTTTTAGGGACTCACAATAAAACGTTCAAAAACGAAACTGAAACTGTTTTCCTGTGAAATATGTTAAGGAACATCCTTTCCCGGGTAAATACTTGTGTATAAGGTAAAATAAATAACCAAAAACAAAAATACTCCTCCACACCTTGGGCTATATTCACAAGAAGCATTTTTTATGCGTTTTTGCACTTTTGTATTGCTTTCAACCGTGACAAATGCATTCACCGGGAAAAGTCATTTTAACATTTTACAACCTTATCTGGCCATGTGCTGTGTGACACATGCATACAGTGCTGAAAAGACATGGGAACAGCATGGGGAAGACCCCTGGAAGCATCTCTGACACCCAGGTCACTGCCTAAAAGTGTGCCCATCAGAAGTGATCCTTGCCGCATCAAAAGATGCTGACTTGCAACTATCCCCGTGCAAGTCCTTGTCCCAGGGCAGTGTTCAATTGTACCTCCCCCATTCCTTGCAATGCAAGCGCAAATATGCAGCCAACCACCCACCCACCCGCAGACTGCAATACTATACTGCTAGCTTGCACTTGAAATGGGGCCTTTTAGTTTTGAGGAGGCTGAAGCTGGCCACTACCTCATTGCTGCGTCAGCGGCGAGGTCTCCATACTCAGTCCCCAGCCGCCACTATTTGTCCCGGGAACCTTCCCCACACTTTTCTTAGCCTGGCCTGCTTTAGGGCAGCATTGGACGAGCCCACCAGACAACCAGACTCCTCCGGTGGGCCCTGGCTTCTCCATCAGGAGAGTCGAGATTGCCTAGGTTGAGGTGCATGATGATGATGATAGAAGTTAGCATCTGCTTTGTTTTCTTGGAATTCAAGCGTAAGTGTGCAGCCTGCCACCCACCCACCCCAAGGCTGCAATACCATACTGCTAGCTTGCTTGCACTTGAAATGAGGCCTTTTAGGCTTGTGGAGGCAGACGCCGGCCACCATGTCATGGCTGTGTCGGCGGACTGGTATCCATACTCAGTACCCAGCCGCCCGGCGGCCGGGTGTCCTCACTCGGTCCCCAGCCGCCAGGGGGTGGCCGGGTGTCCATAATCAGTCCCCAGCCACCCCTATTTGTCCCGGTGCACCTTATACACAAGCGCTCATACGAAAACATTACCTGTGCCCTCCCCAGTGCATTTAGTGGGAAGGACAGCCTATTCCGCTGTAGTGTGTGCATGCCAACCCCCTGTTCATGGCACATGCGAAGATGCCTCCCGCCCTGCACCTGTCCTTGCAGATTTGCAACTATCCCCGTTCAAGTCCTTGTCCCAGGGCAGTGTTCAACTGTACCTCCCCCATTCCTTGCAATGCAAGCACAAGTATGCAGCCTGCCACCCACCCCCAGGCTGCAATACCATACTGATTGCTTGCTTGCACCTGAAATTGGGCCTTTTAGGCATGTGGAGGCGGAATCTGGCCACCATGTCATGGCTGCATCGGCGTCCTGGTACCCATACTCAGTCCCCAGCCGCTCGGCGGCCGGGTGTCCATACTTGGTCCCCAGCCGCCAGGGGGTGGCCGGGTGTCTATACTCGGTCCCCAGCCTCCCCGTGGCCGGGTGCCCACACGCGGTCCACAGCCGCCTGGGGGTAGCCGGGTGTCCATAAACGATCCCCAGCCGCCCCTATTTGTCCCGGTGTGCCTTATACACAAGCACACATACCAAAACAGTACCTGTGCATTTAGTGGGAAGGACAGCCTAACCACAAAGACGTGGACAAGTGAATGTGGCCAGGGATGGTCCATCTCACTGACGCCTTCACACTGGGTTAATATTGTGGAAGCCGGGACACAGTTGGATGCTGGGATGCAACAAGTCCTCCAGACATAGAGGATTGCGGGTCCTGGGTCAATCAGGCTTCAACACAAAGTTCAGAAGGTAGACAGCAGCAGTGGTCGGCCTCCTACACAACGAGTAAATTATTCATGATCATGAGGCCATCCATCTCCTTAGCTTTCTGTTCCTTGGAATGCAAGCTCATGTTTGTAGTAACGGCTAGGCCTGAGGTGGTCAGCGTTTTGGCGCATATCCTACCTCCTCCGAGGATTGCTGGAGGTGATGAATGATGGATGAGGTGGTGGCAAAGGAGAAAGAGCAGGAGGAACAGGGACCATTCACATTAATATCAGGCCAGTCAACCACACATGTCTCGCAGGATATGTTTCTGTACCAAAAAGAGCGGTTCGGCTACACAGTTATAGGGCATTCAGAGAGTGCAATGCCTACCAAAAATTTCGAGGCACTCCAATACCCCTTGGAAGTGACATGGAGGTCAAAGGGCCTTAACTAAACCGTTTTTTTCCATTTATAGCAACTGGGTCTCCTGTACACTGTTGGTCTAAGCAGTGAATGGAAGGCTTTCCAAAAATTATGAGGAACTGAAATGCCCCTTGAAACAGACGTGGAGTACAGCGTACTAAAAACCTTCTACCCATTATTGGGGAGTGGGTCTCCCTTAGTGTTCGCCTATGCATTGAAAAGCAAAAGCTGACTAAAATTAGGAGGAAATGCAATGCCCATTGGAAGAGTCGTGGAGGTTAGAGGTAATTAAAAACAACATTTCAATGCCCCTTGGAAGAGCTGTGGAGTTCAGAGTGGTTTAACAAGATGATTTTAATGCCCCTTGGAAGAGACGTGGAGGTCACAGTGGCTTAACAAGATTGTTTTAATGCCCATTGGAAGAGACGTGGAGTTCAGAGTGGTTTAACAAGACGGTTTTAATGCCCCTTGGAAGAAACGTGGAGGTCCCAGTGGAATAAAAAGACAATATCAATGCCCCTTGGAAGAGTGGTGGAGGTCCCAGTGGAATAAAAAGACAATATCAATGCCCCTTGGAAGAGTGGTGGAGGTTACAGTGGAATAAAAAGACAATATCAATGCCCGTTGGAAGAGTGGTGGAGGTCCCAGTGGAATAAAAAGACAATATCAATGCCCCTTGGAAGAGTGGTGGAGGTTACAGTGGAAAAAAAAGACAATATCAATGCCCGTTGGAAGAGTGATGGAGGTCGCAGTGGAATAAAAAGACAATATCAATGCCCCTTGGAAGAGTGGTGGAGGTCCCAGTGGAATAAAAAGACAACATCAATGACCCTTGGAAGAGACGTGGAGGTCACAGTAGCTTAACAAGATGATTATAATGCCCCTTGGAAGAGACGTGGAGTTCAGAGTGGTTTAACAAGACGGTTTTAATGCCCCTTGGAAGAGACGTGGAGGTCACAGTAGCTTAACAAGACGGTTTTAATGCCCCTTGGAAGAGACATGGAGTTCAGAATGGTTTAACAAGTCGATTTTAATGCCCCTAGGAAGAGACATGGAGGTCACAGTAGATTAACAAGACTGTTTAAATGCCCCTTGGAAGAGACGTGGAGGTCACAGTAGCTTAGCAAGACGATTTTAATGCCCCTTACAAGAGCCATGCAGTACTGCATATTAAAAACATTATTCCCATTATTGGGGAGTGGGTCTTCCATAGTCTTTGCCTATGCCTTCCAAGCAAAAGCTGCCAAAAGTTAGGACGGAGGAACTTGCAATGCCCTTTACAAGAGCCATGCAGTACAGCATATTAAAAATGTTATTCCTATTATTGGGGAGTGGGTCTCCCATAGTCTTTGCCTATGCCTTCTAAGCAAAAGCTGCCAAAATACCCATGTGTGGGTGTGAAGCGGTGCATGGGAATACACCTCCCGAAATAACACAGTGGATTTGACTTTATGTTACTCTGCTGTCATTTGGTGGTGATGTGAAGTCTGGCCCAATCCAGCCCTTGTTCATTTTGATAAGGGTCAGCTTGTCAGCATTGTCAGTTGACAGGCAAGTGCGCTTATCAGTTATAATTCCCCCAGCAGCACTAAAAACACGCTCCGATAACACGCTAGCGGCAGGGCAGGCCAGGACAGTTGTACAGGTACTACCGCCTACAGCACAAGATACCAGCTCCTGTTCTTCCTCCTCCTCATCCTTCTCTCCCTCATTGTCCCCCAATGCACGTTGGGATGAGATGAGGCTGGGCTGTGTGTAATTACCCACTACGGCTTCTTGATCCATCTCATCATACTCTGGCTGCAATGCCTCCTCTTTAATTCTCTGCAGAGAGCATTGCAAAAGACAGACAAGTGGGATGCTCACGCTAATGATGGCATCATCGCCACTCACCATCTTGGTGGCTCCTCAAAGTTTGTCAGGATGGTACATATGTCAGACATCCAGGTCCACTCCTGTGGTCTTATGTGTGGAGTCTGACCTGAATATCGACGGACTTGTTGCAGCTGGTACTCCACAACTGCTCTCTTCTGCTCACAAATCCTTTTCAACATGTGGAGGGTAGAGTTCCAACATGTGGGGACATCACACACCAGTCGGTGTGCCGGAAGCTGCAAACACTGCTGCATCACAGCAAGGGCGGCTGAAGCTGTAGCCAACTTCCGAAAATGAGATGACATGCGGCGTACTTTGACAAGCAGATCTGGCAACTCGGGGTACGATTTAAGAACCGCTGAACCACGAGGTTAGGCACATAAGCCAGGCATGGTATGTGTGTGATCTCGCCTCAACTCAGAGCCGCCACCAGGTTACAGCCATGGTCACACACGACCATGCCTGGATGTAGGTTCAGCGGTCTCAGCCACAGAACTGCCTGCTCTTTCACAGCTGTCCACAACTCACAAGCAGTGTGAGGTTTATCACCTAAGCTTATGAGTTTCAGCTCAGCCTGTTGCCGCTTGGCTGAGGCAGTACTGCAGTGCTTCCAGCTTGTAACTGATGTGGTGATATCTGAGATGGAGGCTGAACATGAGGAGTAGGAGGAGGAGGATGATACGCAGGAGCTGTACACTGTGGGGGCAACTCTGACTGACATAGGGCCCGCAATCCTCGGTGTGGGGAGGATGTGTTCCGTTCCAAGGTCCGACTGGGTCCCAGCTTCCACTATGCTTACCCAGTGTGCCGTCAGGGAGATGTACCGTCCCTGGCCTCAAGCACTTGTCCACGTGTCCGTTGTCAGGTGGACTCTCCCAGTAACTGCATTGATGAGGGCACGGCAGATGTTTTGGGACACGTGCTTGTGTAGTGCGGGGATGGCACACTGGGCAAAATAGTGTTGACTGGGGACCGAGTACCGAGGGACGGCCACCGCCATAAGGTTGCGGAAGGATTCCGTCTCCACCAGCCTAAAAGGCATCATTTCCAAGGCAAGCAGTCGTGAAATGTGCGAATTTAGGACTGTGGCCTGTGGGGCGTTGACTGCGAATTTGCACTTTTATTCAAAGGTCTGGGATATGGACAATTGAACACTGCAGTGGGACGTGGACGTTGATGCTGTTTCTTGAGAAACTGCCATAGCAAGTGAAGACTGAGAAGAGGGGGCATCTTTGCATTCAGTATGGACAGGGGATTGCCTTGCATGCACAACAGGGGGTTCTCTTATACGCACAACAGGGGAAGAAGCAGTGGTGACACCCGCTGACACTGGTCGTGGACCCTGGGGTTCGCCCCACAAAGTCGGGTGCTTTGCTGACATGTGCCTGATCATGCTGGTGGTGGTCAGGCTGGTAGTCTTGTCACCCCTGCTGTTGCTGGCCTGGCAGGTGATACAAATGGCCTTTTTGCGGATATAAGCAGAGTCTTTAAAAAAATTACAGACTCTGGAAGATCTACCGGTTGTACTGGCAACGTCCCTCGTGTTGGTGTTACGAGGAACGGTTGCCCGCTTTCTGTTTGCGGCCACCACACTGCTTCTTCCTGCCTATTGGGGTACTCTGCCTCCCTCCCCCTGTGTGCTGCTAGCCTCGCTCTGCGTGTCCTCCTGCCACGTTTGGTCAGTTACTAGATAATCCACCACCTCCTCCTCTTCCACTTCCGCACCACGGTCCTCCTCCTTACTTCGTTACAATTGTGTCTCATCATCGTCCACCTCTTGTGACAAATTGCCATTGTCGCCTTCCTGTGGCCGTGGCTGTTCAAATATTGGGCCATCGCTACATGCGATCTCCTCTTCCACCACTTCAAGCGGAGCAGGCGAGGGGCCCAAATATGGAAATGGACCAGTGAACAGCCCTTAAGAGTGTCGAACTGTGGTATCAGTTGCTGTCTGACGACACTCGACATGGTGGGAGGAAGGAGCATCAGGGTGAGGAGGAGTATGTGGTCGAGACTCACGGCTGCTAAGACTTGACCGTGTGGAAGACAGACCGGAGGTGGTGGTGCCCAGATGACTGGAAGTATTATCTGCTATCCAATTAATAATCTGTTCACACTGATCAGTTGGCAATAGTTGTATTGTTGTGTGCTTCCCTAATAATTCAGTCAAGAACTGAAAGCGAGAAGATTTGGCTGTTGGTTGTGGCACATTTTCAACTTGGCCACGGCCCCGTCCTCTGCACGCACCATCACCAGAACGTCCAGTTCCATGTCCCTTGCCACGCGCCTTGCCCATTGTAAATGAAGTAAAATAGCTTACACTCGCACTATCAATGGCAAAAGGGTAATAGAAAGGAGATTTGAACCGTGGAAGAGGAAAACCACAGTTCTAGTTCTCTGGCCTACACCAGAATCTTTTAAACAGATATATTTGTGTCTGAACAGTCAGCAAGGCACTCAAACTGTTTCTTTTTATGTAAAAAAGGCAAAAAGGTGGATTACACCCAGATTTGAACCGTGGAAGAGGAAAACCACAGTTCTAATTTCCTGGCGTATACCAGACTTTTTTAAATAGATATATTTGTGTCTGAACAATCAGCGAGACACTCAAACTGTTTTTTTTCTATGGATAAAAGGGAAAAAAGTGGATAATACAGAGATTTGAACCGTGGAACTGCAAAACCACAGTTCTAGTTATCTGGCCGAAACCAGACTCTTTTAAACAGATATATTTGTGTCTGAACACTCACAGAAACACTCAATTTTTTTTTTTGTGGTGGGGGAATACCAAAAGGTTAATAAGACGGGAATTTGTACAGTCTGACTGAGGGAAAAAAAACAAAAAAAAGAGGATTTAGATGAAAAAAAAAGGATTTTTCCTGGCCCCTGAGACCTGGGGCTAAGTCTCGCAATTTGAGCAGCAGCAGCACACAGGACTGTAATGCAGTGTTTGTTGGTATAACCACTGCGTCTCCTATACAGCCTGCCTGATATCTGGGATGGATATTAGTCCTCAGAATGACTGTTTGTTTGATTTTGCAGGCTTTAGAGACCCTACACTACCTATTTCGCAGTATAAATCTCTCCCTAGCTCAGCAGCACTCTCCCTACACTGTCTGATCCAGTGCGACTGTGTACAAGATGGCGGCGCCCGGTTTTAAATACTCGAGGTGACGCTGTGCCGCCAGCCAATCACTGTAATGCTCACAACCAACATGGCTGCGGCATTACAGTGATTGGCTGGCAATCCCTGCATGTTCAATGGCTCTGTAAAGAGCGCTAAACATGCAGGGCGGAGACCTGAGCTCTCGACCGAGTAACCCGAAAATGCTCGGTGCTCACCGAACATCCTGAGTAGTGATATGCTCGGGCGAGTACCGAGCAGTGTCGAGCATGCTCGCTCAATACTACTACTAATGGTTTGGAAAGGTAATTGACTACCTGACTTCCTGAAGAGCTAAATCCCATAAAAATATCATACAAGTGATGTTCAGTAAGGTGACCTATAGACGAAGACATTCTCTAGCTTATCGAAGACAAAAACTGCATCTACCAGAGTTTCTTGTAAAGTGAGATTATGATCCTTTATATGATTATTTTTATTTAATATATTTTGTAATGTAGACATATCAAGAGAGAAATTACAACCATGTGTTTTACTAGCATAATATGATAATATGAAAAGCTACTTCTAAACTCTCATGAAATATAAAGGTTTCATTATACCACTTTAAACAGGTTACAACCAGAAAAGGGTCATGTTGTGAATTACGAAAGAATTGGTACACAAAACTAAACTTATATCAAGCTCTAGGGGAATGTTTGCCACACACCCTCCCCCTTTTGCAGATTAACGTATGTCTCTTTACAGCCAGACTGATTATTTTATACTTCCGAAACCATTTGGACTGTGGTCCACCCATGTGCCTTTATCAAAAGGAAATATAAAATGATATATGCTTTCATTTTTGATGCATGAGTCTTTTACAGTGACTGGCATGATGCCAATTGGCTCTTCTTTCTAACTTCATAACAGTGAGTGTAGTCATCAAGACGATGTGTTCGTTTACCATAAACAAATCTACAGGCTTTAGATCATGACCAATGTAGAAAACGCCAGCTCACCACTGAGGGAATGGATCCAGTATGCAGGTAACAACCTTCTGACCAAGCGGGGTAATAATAATGGAAAAGAAACAGCAGGTTCCAGCCTCTGGTAAAATATTGGAGATCAGTCCATCTTTATTAGATTACAAGTCCATATAAAAATAAGGTGCAAGAGGCAAAGGTCAGGTGACGCGTTTCGAACGCAATCCAACTTTTTCTCAAAGCCTCAATAGTCAGATTTTGAAAAAGAAAGCTGGATTGTGTTCGAAACACGGTGTCTGGCCTTTGCCTCTTGCACTTTATTTTTTGTATGGACTTTTAATCTAATAAAGATGAACTGATCTCCAATATTTTACCAGAAGTTGGAAACTCCCATTTTTTTAGATCATGATCCCCTTGTAGACTTTGTGTTTGGAATGGAAGAAAAGACCTGCTTGTACAGAAATTTTAGCTTATTGCACAAACTTTGCACATAACAAGTCATCATGCTTCAAAGTAAGAACCTGAGGAAAATACAATCCTGTATTCTCTGTTCTACCGAAGAGTATCTCAAAGAGTGTCATTCCTGTTTTTGTATTCGTTGTGTGAACCACAGTGGTGGTTCTCCCCTAAGGGGGATAAAGTGCCATCCTTTCCTCACATCCCCTTCTTTTTTCGTTATTTTCTGCACAAAGCACTTTAGGGTATAGAGGCGCTCTATATATAAGGGAGCAGTGATACTCTTTGATGCAGTGCATTTTCCCAACAAGTACATCCCCTGATGATATCCCCTTATTGGGAGGAGAAATGCATCAGGAGGTTTGCTTTGGGTCTGTTAAAATTACACTTGGGTACTGACCTTGTTAGGGCGGGAGCAATTGCAGGGAGCACGACAGGGCATTTAGGTCACATTTGCTGTGATATCCGTAGAAGTCAGCCAAGTATGGTGGCCCTCTGCATCTGAATTGGGTGAGATCTAATCTAATCTTATCTATGCACTTTTCTTTGCACTTGTCACTTTCTTCTGTGTGTATGTGTATGGTACTGATGATATGAGCTATGTATATATATATTTTTTTATTTTTTTCAGTGCCATAAGGAACATGCAGTTCTATGTTATTTAACTGGACCCACATTGGATACCTAGTTAATTTGTCTTGTTAGACCTATCTAGGTTGGCACATCCAGGGATATACTGGTTTTTAATAATTTAATTACAACTCTCCAACCGCCCAACTGATTGTGGGGAACCACAGATGGGCACGTCTGCAGAGCTGTTCACACATTCTATTCCCTGGGCATCAGTGGGCTACTCCCAAGATTCACAGACTCAAGAGGAGGAAAGCACCTGCACTGATGCCCAAAATTTTTTTCAGTTGGATCCGGGGCCAGACAAGGTAGGGTCATAGCAGAATCCAAACACTTGTCACCAGACGCTAACCCTTGAGGGTGGAGGTGATCATGATGAGACTCAGATACCTGATGCGCATGCAGACTGTACTGTGCTGTAAGGGCAGGAAGAGGAGAAGGGTGACTCTCAGGGTGAGGAGTGGGAGAACAGAGAGGATGATGATGAGGTTGTAGATCCCACTTGGTGTGAAACTAGAGACATGCAGTTGAGTAGCTCAGAAGAGGATGTGGAGGAGGAAGACAAGTAGGTTACATTGTGGTTTCCCGCAAAGACACAGAGCGATGCCACCATGACAAGCACTGCATCCTCAACCACAGCTCTGACTGTGGCCAGCAGCAGTCATGGTTCTGCAGTTCGCAGGGGCGGCAAAGGTGCTTAGCCTGGGCCTTTTTTGACACTGCAAAGGACAACCCAACTCACGTTATCTACCAACTTTATAAAAACGACTCAGTAGAGGCAAAATTTCCAATAATTTGACTACTACATGCATGAACCAGCACATGGGCGATCAACATGCATTAATCTGGGAATCTCACTGCTCTAAAATGTGGCCGAGCGGGCCTGGACAACCACCGGTCACCCCATCAACTGCATCTGCTGCTTCTTCCTCCTCGTGGCAAATGCTCTCATACAGGTATCTAGCCGCAGAACCTCCACTTGTTTACCCGCTACAGTCGGGATGACTGAGAGCCCGTCGGCTGTTACGGACATGCTGTTTTTGATCGATTTCAGACACCGAGCACACCACATCTTTCTCAATCCACCATAACATCTCTGCCTGTATCACACTCACAGTCCAGCAGTTTGACGCGTTCACCCTCTCTCAGCCCTCAGGCCCGCAGTTGCGGTCACGTAAAAGATTGCTTCCTCCTATACATGCCAAAGCTAAGTGCTTGAACTTGACCATCTCCAATCTGTTGGTCACAGAAATGCTACCTTTCTGTCTGGTGGATACAGACAGTTTCTGAAAACTGATGGCTGTCACAGTCCCCCAGTACCAGTTGCCCAGTCTGCATTACTTCTCTATGAAAGTTGTGCCTGTGCTACACCAGCATTTCGCAGACAACATCACCTGATCCTTGAAAAAATCTATGTCTGACAGGGTGCATGTCACAATTGACATCTGGACGAGAAAGCATGGGGGCAGGCGGGGAAGGTGCTGCTCCACTAGTCTTGGAATTCCCAAGGCTTGTGGGACAAACCTCTGTATCTAACACTTCCTCTATTGCTTCTGCTTCCTTCACCTCCTCTAGGGCCTCCACCTGCGCCCTCAACCTTTCCCTTAATGAGACATGCATTCTAACAGTGAAGAGAATCCCTCCCACCTCCGAACTGCGGAGCCAGGGCTCACCGCAGTCAGGCAGTGTTTAAATTAATATGGCTTAGAGATCGCAGTCACACAGCTCAAGAGTTGTGGACAACTTTCCAGGCTAAGTTTAAACAATGGCTGTCTCCACTGAACCTGGAGCCAGGGAAGTCCACGTTCAAAAATGGTGTGAACCATCACAAATATGCCTTGCATGGCTCACGTCCTCAACCCAGTGGTACAGAAAATTCTCCACCACTATCCTGGTCTGGATGCGCTGCTGCAGAAAGCATGGTCGCTGTGTGCTCACTTCCGCCATTTTCAGCCCACAGGTCATCGACTTGCATTGCTACAGAGGTCTTTCGGCCTACCGGTTAACTCATTGATATGCAATATGTCAACACGGTGGAATTCCATTATGCACATGTTGCAGCGACTGTGGCAGCAGTGATGAGCCCCAGTGCAGTATGTCATTTTGCATAGCCTGGACCAACGCAGTACGGATGTGGGCATAGACAAAGGACCTCTGCACACTTCTGCTCAGATTTGAAATGGCTACTAAGATGGTTAGTACTGACGAGCCATCATCAGCATCACTATTCCAGTCATCTACATGCTGCAGCACACTTTGAATAGTCTAAGGGTGGAGGTGGTGGTCCCAAAAGAAGAGGAGGAAGCAGAGGAGGATGCAGAAAGATAATAATATCTCTAAGTTCCGGACTGTCTTTGCACAGGTGGGTGCCATGGGAGGGTGGATTACAGCGATCAAGGAGGGCTCATGGTACCAGACAAACTTTTAGTGAAGGTGCAGGAGCAGAGGAACAAATGGAGGAGGATGAGGAGGAAGTGGTGATAGGTGCGCAACAGTCAGGAGATGAAGAGGATAATGATCCCCTTTCTGTTGTCTGTGGTTGGCAGGGAGGGACAGACAACAGAGAGGGACGGAGGAAGCAAGATTGAGTGTTACCCCGCCACCAATACACCATGGACTTGGACCTAATGGAAGCGCTCGATGCATGAGCGCCTTCTTGCTGCACTATCTGCAACATGTTGCCCGTAATTGTTAGGATTAGAAATAGTGCTGATTACTCTGTTTGATCCACGGTACAAGAGTAAATTTTGCCAGATGCTTCCCCCCTGGAAAGGAATGCGCGCATCCTGGAGTATCGAAACACAATTTTAAGAGTGGTTTTCCCCAAGACAGCAGTGAGGCACGCAGTGTGCATCGCAGTTGTAGGCTTCCAACCCCGGTGTAAGAGGCCAGATTAACCCCCCCCCGTCCAGAATATACCCGGGGTTAATGTGGCCTAGGCCAGATTATACCCGGGTATATTCTGGCCTAGGCCAAACTATACCCCAGGGTATAAATTGGCCTAGGCCAGATTATACCCCTCGAGGCCAGAATATACCCTGGGTATATTATGGCATAGGTCATACTATACCCTGGGGTATAAATTGGCCTAGGCCAGAGTATACCCCTCTGGGTCAGAATATACCGCAGCTGCTGTAGATCAGATTTTTCACGCTTTTGAGAACCATTGAGTGATATACTTAATAACGGGGCCCCATTCAGTGCACAGGGGCCACAGACGTTGCACAGGGACCCCAGGCAGTGAACAGGGGGCAGAGACAGCGCTCAAGGGGGGGAAGAGACAGCGCGCAGGGCCCCTGTGAGCTTTCTCTGCCCCCCTGTGCGCTATCTGGCACCCCCTGTGCGATGTCTGGGGCCCCATTCTTGAATATATCACTCAATCCTGTGTGATGTCTGGGGCCCCTGTGCGACGTCTGGGGCCCCTGTGCAACATCAGGGGCCCTGTTCTTGAGTATATTACTCAATGGTTCTCATAAGTGTGAAAAATCTGATCTACAGCAGCAGGGGTGTATTCTGGCCAGGCGGAGTATAATCTGGCCTAGGCCCATTTATACCCCGGGGCATAGTTTGGCCTAGGCTATAATATACCCATGGTCTATACTCCTCTAGGGCAGAATATTAGTGTGTTTTTGCTGCTGTAGTGCTACAGTATATATAGATGCACATACACAAACCATATACCATTTCATGTGGCTTTTGACAGATTTGGATGCGGTTTGCAGCAGATTTCCCTCTTCCACGTGACACGGAGAAATCTGCTGTGATTCTGCACAAAAAATGCACATCATTGGGATGCGGATTTTGATGCAGATTGGCTGCTGATTTTTTCCCTGTGGAAAATCATCAGCAAATCTAGTGCATGGGAACGGGTGGACTAGACTTACAGCATGTGTTGGAGTCATTGCATTGAACTGATAGTAGATGGTGCAGGTCCATCAGTGCATAGTTAATGTTATGTGTTGTAACTTGTTATGTATGTTTCTCCCTGCGCTCTATGATATGCACTTTAAGTTCTCCAGTGTGAGTTCCTATTCTATCCTGATAAGGTATATAAAGTATACTTGGAACACCTCCAACAAAAAAATAAGTTTTCCAATTTTGACAACAATGGAAGACCAACTGTATGATCAACTTTTGAGATTCTACACTGCAACAGAACAAAAGTATCCCCAGTGGATCTACTATCTACCTCCAGAGAAACGTTCAAATGCCAAGTTCCAGTTTAGACAAACATCTAAGCCATATCGAGCAGAGAAATGGATTATTTACTATGGAAAAAAGGAGGTTCTCACTAAAAGCCGACTGAGAAATATCCTGAAGGCCTGTCATGACAACCCAACTTCTGGTGGCCATTTTGGCAGAGATAAAACATTTGCCAAAATTTCTGACCGTTTTTGCTGGAAGTGAATGAAGAACGATGTTCACCAACATGTCAAAGCCTGTCAAAAATGTTTTGTCACAAGTCCCAAAATGAGCAAAGAAGCTCCACCACTCAACAGTATACCAGCGCCTGGAAAAGTATGGAGCTTAGTTGGGATTGATATGATCGGTGATCTTCAGGAAACATCAAACGGCAACAAATATATAGTTGCTGTCACTGATCATTTCTCCAAGTGGACTGAAGCAACAGCTGTTCCAGACAAGAGTGCCATGTCAGTAGCAAAATTTTTGTACACCATTATTTGCCGCTTAGGCTGTATGAACACTTTGATTAGCGACCAGGGAAGAGATTTTCTGAACTCGATCATCGACAACCTGATGGATCATTTTCAAACAGATCAACGCATTTCATCTGCCTACCACCCACAAAAAAATGGCCAGCAGGAACGTGACAATCGAACACTCAAAGAATCTCTTGTCAATGACCAAGGAACCAACTGGGACCAGTTCATCCCTGGCGTTTTGTTTGCCTATCACACATCTGTTCATGCTTCAACCAAGTGCACTCCATTTGAGGTCATGTATGGACAAAAGGCTAAGCTTCCTATTGACCACAATCCATCAGCAAATGACACTGTGGATATCATGTCTCTTTCAGATGATGCCAACCCTGATGTGCTAAATAAACACACAACCATTCATAACAGGATCCACTCAACTTTAAGTACCAACATCCATTCTGCTCAGGAACACCAAAAGTGTCCCTTTGATTGCCGACACAACAGCAACAAAGAAATCACTGCTGGCACCATTGTTTATATCAAGAATCAATGTAGTATTCATCGCATGGGTTCAAAGATGGAACTACGCTGGGTTGGACCCTACTTAGTTGTGGAATCCTTAACTAAGGGATGAGTAAAACTTAACAATAAGACTGGCAAAATACTAAGCAACACCTACCATGCCAGCAACCTTAAGATTTACCAGGTTGAAGAGACTTCTCTACCACCTCAGTCCCCTGATGACTGTCCCTGTCGACTCACACACACAGAAACACAAGCAAAGCAAGACTTTCAACCCACTACCTAGTTCAGGAAGGAAGTATCTTACCACCACTCTTGACCTTACGTTTAGTAGGGTTGTGTACTTTGGATGCACAAGAGATCTTGGACAACCAGGGCGTACATATAAAACCAAAGGTGATGGGAACTGCTACTTTCGGGCCATCAGCTGTATCCTGACAGGAACAGAGGACAACTACTCCCTTCTCAGAGCTAAAGTCACCCGCCACATGAATACTGACTTGTCCAAAAAACTACAGGGCTACTTTAATCAAGATGTGAATGAATATGTGAACATCTCTGGCATCTCTCGTGATGGAGTCAGGGCAACTGATGCAGAAATCATGGCCACAGCAAATCTGTTGAGTTGTGACATCGTCATCCACACAAAAGTCGGTGACACCATCGATTGGCTGACCTATCCCGCAAGCTTCAATCTGCAGTCAACAGAACATGCACTTTATCTTGAAAACAAGCACGATCATTTTAATGTTGTTATCAGTATTTACTAATCGTTTTAATATTGTTATCAGTGTTTACCTTTGAACGTTTATATTGTAGTGTCCTGTCACCAGCCATGTGTATGATTATCGGCCGAAAGCCTCTCTGGAACCAATAATCGCCCCATGTAAAGGTACCTTTATAAGTTGAAGTTTCAGAATGTTATGACTTTTATTATATCCTGAACAGTCAAGTTTTTTATGAACCGTCAAGGTTTTCTGGTTGAAGAAGCAAAAGTTTGTGTGTTTAGAGTTTTAAACAATAAAATGTTGAAAACTTATGTAATTTTGGAGTATATCACTCAATGATGCTCATAAACGTGAAAAATCTGATCTTTAATATACTTTAATATACTATAATCTTTAATATACTCAAGAACGAGGCCCCAGACATCACACAGGGGCCCCAGACATCACACATCATACAGGGGCCCCAGACATCGCACAGGATTGAGTGATATACTCAAGAACGGGGCCCCAGACATTGCACAGGGGGTCCCAAACAGCGCACAGGGGGTCCCAGACAGAGCACAGGGGGCATAGACAGCACACAGAGGGGCAGAGACAGCACACAGGGGCCCTGTGCGGTCTCTTCCCCCCCTTGCGCACTGTCTCCCCCCCCCCTTGCGCGCTGTCTCTGTCCACCTGTGCGCTGTCTGGGGCCCCGTGCGCTGCCTGGGGCCCCGTTATTGAGTATATCATGCAATGGTTTTCAAAAGCCTGAAAAATCTGAGCTACAGCAGATGGGGTATATTCTGACCCGGATGGGTATAATCTAGCCTAGGCCAATTTATACCCCGGGGTATAGTTTGGCCTAGGCCATAATATGCACGGGGTATATTCTGGCCCAGAGGGGTATAATCTGGCCTAGGCCAATTTATACCCTGGGGTATAGTTTGGCCTAGGCCAGAATATACCCGGGGTATAATTTGGCCTAGGCCACTTTAACCCCGGGTATATTCTGGGCGGGGGGTTAATCTGGCCTGTTACACCGGGAATCTTAAGTCGTCAATGAAAAAACATTAGCAGCAGCAACAATGTAACTGGCAGAAGCAATTTCTGTGAGTCGTTTCACACATTTTTTTTGACCAGCACAACAGAGTACAAGTCTGATACATTGTGAACAACTGGAGAGGATTGTGAAGGAGTATGTCAAGCTCAATATCAATGCCATCAAGGGGGTTGGACTCTTTTGCATTTTGGTCTTCAAAAATGGAAGAGTGGCCTGAGCTCGCTTGTCACGCCTTGGAGGTTTTGTCATGCCTGGCAGCCAGCGTTGTCTCAGAACGTATTTTCAACGCTGCTGATGGTGTCCTGATGAATAAGCAATTCCAGCTGTCCCCTGAAAGTGTAGACCATGGATCTCATGACTTTTACACCCCAGTCGCACACTGGGAAGACTAGGTGATGGTGTAATTTTTAGTGTGCTGCATTGATGTCGCATTATTGTAGTCTGTAACACCTTTGTCGTGACTTCTGTCCCTGCTGTTGCTACTGTTACTGATGTTACTAACAATTTTTTGAAATGTGGAGACTCTCCATCTGGTGAGTTGCCTGTAGTGGAAGGGGTGTCAGAGCCCCATTATACTATCTCTACTCTGGGGAAATTGATGCCACTTCAGTGGTGTTTGCTCCTAATTTTTAGAAATGTTTGAACTCCAAGTTGGGTCTCCTTCATGTGTATTGCCTGTAGTAGTAGGGCTCCCAGACCAACAGGCTTGCACTTCCTTTCAGTCTACTACTTGTGTTACTATCCTTAAATTTTTCTAACAATAGTAGTCTACGAAGCTGATATTTATGCCCCATTAGTGTGGCTGAGCAGAAAAGCAGTTTGACCTGTTGCATGAGGTATCAGGGCTCCCAGCACAGCAGGCCTACATCGATCCCTCAGCCACCTCATCTTAATTTCAACTTAAACTCAAACCTGTAAATGCTGGCCCAGACCCTGATACCTCATACATGGCCCATGGCTGACTGCTGCTGTGCTATTATAACATTTCAACTCTGGGTCAATTGATGCCACTTTTCCTGGTGCCCGCTCCTAATTTTTGGAAATGTTTGGACTCCAAGTTGAGTCTCCTTCATGTGTGTTTCCTTAATCTGGCAGGGTTCTCAGAGCACCAGGCCTACACCTGCCACTCATCCACCTGTTACTGATCAATGTTTAAACTAGAAATGCTTGTTCTAGCCCTCTCTCAGGCCTTGTCCCATGCACCCATGTTGCGCAATTATACTATTTCTACTCTTGATCAGTTGATGCCACTTTTCCTGGTGTCTGCCCCTAATTGGAGCTAATTGTCAGCCTTTGAGACCCCCTGAAGGTGTTGTCTATTCATTTGGCTTTTTCTCCCATTGAATTCAGTGGGGTTCGGATATGTTCAGAGACATGTTCGGCGAACGACGGGAAATTTGCCGATTGTAACCAATCTGAACCTTGAAAGGTTCACTCATCTCTAATTATAGCCATAATGAAGACAGTGACATGAAAAATTATGCCCATCTGAAGTATCTTTGGTGTATATTTTTAAATTTGTTTCAATCAAGTATATTCTATAATGTTAACCCAATGAAAAAAATCTACATAACTTTAAATGAATTTCCATTTTTTCTTCCCACAAAATACATTTTATCTTTTAGATAAAGCTCTGATGACTTATGTATGACTTTTCTAGAATTTAGTACTGCATTCTCCCCCTGAAGATGAATGCAGATAACAATAATTCACACTTCAATCTTTCTATTTCCAAGGTTTAGCATAAAAACTAAGACGCAAGCGACTCCTTGCAAGATTGATTTCCATATGACAACTTTCTGGTAAACCTCACATTTACTTGAGATTCTGTGCATCCTTACCAGAAATAATACATGCTTTTAACATGAAAATCATTTTTGGATCTAATATCACTTTATTAAGAGATGGATGAGGAAGAATATGAAAGTGTTGCACTGCCATCTTCTGACAACTTATTACATCTGCAAAATTAAATGAAAACTAAAAAAAAACCTCTATAAAATATATTTTTTTAATTTTACAAAAATATTTTTAAAAATCAATTGAAATATGAAATTAGAGAAAAAAAAATAGCCATAATATGTGGATAGTTATATCTAACAATTTTTATGAAACAGTCACAATTAAGCAAATGACTAACAACATCTTATCTGCATATAGAACCTGGGACAAATGAAACATAAAAGCTCATATTTCCAAAGAGAGGAACAATCACTTGAGCGCCGTTTGATTTTCCAGCTCCTTGTGTGAGCACAGTTAATTCATTACAGCCACAGTATCTATAAATACTGCAACATTTTCACACTGGCCTGACTGCTAGACTTTGTAGAATGATCACAGCGGCGAGTTTTGAAATTGCTTTATTCAAGCTTGTTGTTTTCCCCAGAATTGTCCTGCAAGAGCAGCAATTTCAAAGATATGAGCTTTGCAAGAAGTTAGCTGATGTGCCGCCTCCATTGCCAAAGTCTCCTGTAATAAATGCAATAATTGTTTTGAAGCGTGCTTTTTCATTAATGTCACCTGAATCCCCAGAGCCCTAACTTTTATCAATTTGCATACAGTGGGAGTTTTATATTGTGTGAATTAACAAATGCAGAGCATAAATGAGACTGTCTATTAATCCATTTTATTTTAATTGGATATGGTAATTTGAGCACATCTAGCTTAAATTTGGAATGAAATATAAAGGCTTTAAAGCAGAGAATACAATGTAAGTGCAAAAGTGTAAGAAGCATTAATGCACAAAATGCTTTTACCTGTCATGAAAAGTATTTGTGAAGTTGTGGAACTTTGATTATAGTTAAGGTCAATTTTGTCCTGGCATAGTGCCAATAATGAATTCTAATAAGAATTGCAAAAAGTCAGTATGAAAGGGTTATTCCCATTGTTAGACGTTATCAGTGGAGATCAGCGAACCTCTCGAAAATTCCATTTGGGCAAATTTGATCATGTTGGGAAGGGAACTTTGATTTGCATCATATACATTTGTAGCAATTTGAATGGCTTGAAAGGGGATAAAGGGGTTGTTTGGGACTTTAACACTGATGCATGACCAGTGGGGGTGCAACACCCAGCACCCCACTGATCAGCTTTTCCCGGAGTCAGCCGTAACTGCTCAGTTACAGAGCTGCACAGCACAGTTCCTTTGACGGAATAGTGTCCATGGCTGGGTACTTCACTTTGACCCCCTATTGATTTGAATAGGTGGTGGATGTGCAGTATCTGGCCTCGGTCACTATACAGTCAACAAAGCTGTTCAATTCCGTAATTAAGCAGATCCGGACTCTGCCAACACCTGGAACAGCTAATTTAGGGGATGCTGGGTGTTGCACCCACCTAAGGATTGGCCATCAATGTTAAAGTTTGACAAACCCTTTACAGAAATCTTATACTAACCTCTTCTCGGCTCTACCTGTACCAGTCCCACCTCAGCCAGTCCTCCAATCGGCTTTTCTAGAATCAATATTTTCTATCTTCTGTCGTCTATGTTCTATTTTCCTTCTGGCTGATTAGAAATGAGCGAATATGTTCAAGGTGAACTAAATTTGTCTTGAATATGAAAAATGAAAAAAATAAGATTCTCCCGAATCTAATTGTTTTCCATATTGTTTTATGGGAATATAGCAAGAAGGCTGCCAGCCACCATTTAGCTGAGTTGTTGAATGCAGGAAAAAGGATAAAAAAAATAATAATCATTTTACTTTTATCTGTCACCCCAATCATAGCCCACCACCCGATCCTCCACACTGTATCCTCTTCTTTCTGCCTTCGCCTTTCACATCCTGTTACATCCTGTCACATTCGGACTTCTTTACTTTTTGTCAGGGCTTCCTGTGCTGTGTATGTCTCTGACGTTGCAGAGCATATTGTGAAGTTGTAGTGTGGAGTACTGGACAGAGGGCTACAGCAAGTGAATGCTCATCTCTACATCCAACCACTTGACTCCCATCGGGTCCGAAAATTGCGCTCTACAGAGAACCATTTGAATAGAGTGCAGATTGGACATGTGCATCACTGCTGTATTCTGTGTGGCCTAAAACCGCATGGCTTTAGACTGGCTTATCGCCTCACCTCACTTATCTAACTATCCCCATTTTGCCTATACAAATTTTTTTGTTTTGCAGCAATTACAGCAGACTTAAAATATAACTTTTAATATATTATTTATAAAAACAATAAAAATAGTAGAAAACACAGACAAAAAACACGTATAATAAAGAGAGCCCTTATTCCTGTATAGGAAGGGTGACAACAGTGGTTATCTAATTTCAGTGCAAAAAGTATCAGTTTATCAAATTACCTCACCTAGCCAACATCATCCTCCTGTTTAGAGAAAATGCTATATATTCATGTGGTAAAGAAAGAGAAGGAACAGTCTCACCGGTCCCGTGAGATGGGTCGTCCTATCCGTAGCTCCTCAGACTGCCCGGATGGTGTTCATTAGCTGACCCTGTCAGATCCTATTTCTTTGGCTGACCCTAGGACCCCAAGACTCCTGCCCTTACAAGGGCAGTCCACAGCTGAACCTAAGTTGCTAGTCAGCCCTAAGTTGACCGTAAATAGTGCCTCCCAACGCGTTTCCTCATCATCGGGTGATTCATCAGGGGATTGGCACAAGCAAATTCAAAGATGTAGGGTATAGCACCCCTCCATCAGGGTATAACAAAGGCAATGGCATTACACAAATGGGTCATACTACTTATATATATTCATCTGAAGCCAATCCTTCAGGATTGGTTATACGCATCATGTGTGTGATTATAAACCCCTGCACCCATACCAGACAGTGCGCCTAATTCAGAGTGAACATAGGCCAATCAAAGCATGTAATGATGCCACTTGATTCAAAAGTAAATAAACAGTCCTATCCAATCCATATGTCCTGGAGCCAGCAAGTGTTCAACGCTGCACTTGATTCCCAAAACTGCAATGGCAGGGTATCATTTCCGGGGTCTTGGACCGCAAATGCGCTCCACGTATGTGATATCTGGCAGACATGCCCCCATCTGATGTCATTTCCGTGGCTGTGAAAGGCAAAGTGCGCTCCACAGACGTCACATCCGGTATGCGTCACCTGATTCAGTTCGGTAGGCGCCGGTCGTCATTTCCGGTGCTGTGAAATACAAAACTGCATTCCAAACATACAATTCACCGCAAATCTGACACAGTACAGTACTGCCTATATGGGCCGCAAAAAATGCGCTCCACGCATAGCCATATAGGCACCATTATTTAATAAATGTACAAAAAATGAATATTTCTTAACACCCCACGGTTTCAGAGCAGCAGACTCAGTGGAACCTCAACCATGCACTACTACTTAAAGATGATGAATAACTTCAATAATGCAAATGTCCAAGCATAGCTGTACTTCACTCTATAATGTTGGAACCCAAACCTAACCACAACATTGATATTCAAAATTATGATGTATATAGTGTTCGTTGTGTAGGGTATAGGGATAAAGGACCCCGTGCATAATATTGTCATAGGATGAGGAGCGGGTGTAATGGGTAAGATAAAAAGGAAAATAACCCTTTTCTTAGGGGGGGATTAGACCCTTTGTTCCCTACATACAAAATATAGCGTATCATTACAAGAATGGTATCTAGGCAAGTATTCAGAAGGCTAGGAGGGGGCATAAAGCCCGAAACTTTTTACAGAAAATTAAAACATCATATAGAGAAGAGTGGACTTAGCTTTACACAAAGCATCCAAGTGTCAGCTGTTCATTGAGGCCATGAGGGGATACAGTTTTAAGCTGAAATATCAACCTCGCCTCCTTTTGTAAGACTAGGCGGACCCAGTCACTGCCCCTCTGAGGTCTAGGGACCTTTTCAATGCCCATGAACTTGATCACGTTTTTGTCTCCCATTTGGTCTTTAAAGGCACCTGCCAGTGTTGTCTTGTGACGCGAGTCACTACAGAAATAACAGTCTCAGAAATGGAGAGAAGAAACTAATATTACTGAAAGAAATATTATGTAAGTGCTACTTACTAGATAAATAGAGGGAGGTCAAACAATCCAAAGTCAAGTCCAGGAAAATGGCGCAGTACAAAGGGAGCAGACAAAAGAGTAGTCAGATAACAGGCAAATGGTCAAAATCCAGGTAAGGGAAAATAGTCAGGCTGGGTTAGGCACAGAGCACAGAGAGATCAGTCCTACACAGGCAACAGCAAGTGTACAATTGACACTGGGTGAAGGAGCTAGCATGCTTAAGTAGAAGACTAATCAAGGGAAGTGAACACAGATGATTGCAGAAATGACCCAGCAAAACCAAAACAGACTGACAGCCTCCTCACAATAGTAACATAGCAGACAAGGAAAGTGTGGAGACTGTGACAGTACCCCCTCTTCAATGGGGGGCCACCGGACCCCCAGGTCTCCCAGGAAACCGCCGATGAAAGGCCCAGACCAACCGATTAGCCCTCACAGAATGAGCCAGAACCCAGGACCGTTCTTCGGGTCCATACCCCTTCCAATGTACAAGATATTGAAGGGAATTCCGGACCATACGGGAATCAATGATATTTTGTACCTCATATTCTAAGCTTCTCTCAATAGACACCGGAGGGGGCGTGGGAGACAGAACAGGGGGAATAAATTCCTTCAACAAAGACTTGTGGAACACATTAGGAATACGGAAAGACTGAGGGAGTCGTAATCGGAAGGAAACCGGATTGACCACCTCCAGAATCTCATGTGGACCAATGAATCTAGGACCTAACTTCAGGGAGGGTATCTTCAATCTAATATTCTTAGAGGATAGCCATACCTTATCTCCCACCTTGAAGGCGGCACCTGACGAGCATCTCCTATAGGCCTTTTGTTTCTGCCAATGCTGAGCCACCCCAATATTCTTTTTAACCTCCCTCCAGACATCCCCCAACTCTTGAATGGTTGCATCTACCCTAGGACACCCAGAACTTATCCTGGAGAACTCACCAAAATGAGGATGAAACCCATAATTACAGAAAAACGGCGAGGTTCCCGTGGACTGATTAACCCGACTGTTAAAGGCAAACTCAGCCAGAGGAAGAAAGGATGACCAATTCTCCTGCTGATCGGCGACAAAACATCTTAAAATTTGTTCCAAAGACTGATTTGTCCTTTCGGTCTGACTGCTAGTTTCAGGATGATAAGCAGAGGAAAAGGACAAATCAATCCCCTACCTTCTGCAGAAAGCCCTCCAAAATCTAGAGACGAATTGTACTCCCCTATCAGATACAATATTAAGGAGGAATCCCATGCAGTCGTACCACATGAGTACTTAACAGTTTGGAGACAGTCTCAGAATTGGGTAACCCAGATAATGGAACGAAGTGAGCCTGTTTGCTGAATCAATCGACTACCACCCAAATAGCAGTCATCCCCCCAGACAGAGGTAAATCGGAAATGAAATCCATGGACAAATGAGTCTATGGTCTTTCTGGAATGGGCAATGGAGCCAATTCCCCAGCCAGCCGGCAATGTTGCACTTTTGCATGTGCACAAGTTTCACAAGCAGACACAAAATCTTAAATGTCCTACACATAGCAGACCCCCAAAAGAGTCTAGCAACTGCCTTCAGGGTGGCAGTAACTCCAGGAAGACCACTCAACACAAAATCATATAATTCTTGCAAAAGGCGTATTCTGAGATACACAGGGACAAACAACTTGCATTCAGCAATATTGGAAGGAGCCAAAGACTGAGCAGTACGGATTTCTGCTTCCAGCTCAGAGGAAACCATGGCCACAACTATACCCTGAGGAAGAATGGAGGAAGGAGGCTCCGGAGGAGACACAGAATCAAGGCTACGAGACAGGGCATCCGCCCTCACGTTCTTAGACCCAGGTCTGAACGTAATAGAAAAATTAAATCTTGAAAAAAAATAAAGACCATCTGGCCTGTCTAGGTGTTAACCGCTTAGCAGATTCGATATACGCTAGATTCTTGTGATCTGTCACCACAGTGACCAGATGAACAGCTCCTTCCAAAAAATGCCTCCATTCTTCAAAAGTCAATTTGACAGCAAGTAACTCTCGTTTACCCACATCATAGTTTCTTTCAGCAGGAGAAAATTTCTTAGAGAAAAAGGCACATGGTCGCAGATTAGTTAAAGTCTTAGGACCTTGAGACATTACAGCCCCCACCCCAACCTCAGAAGCATCCACCTCCACAATGAATGGCCTATGGAGGTCTGGTTGAACAAGTACAGGAGCAGACATAAAACATTTCTTCAAGTTTTCAAAAGCCCTGACTGCTTCTGATGACCAAACCATTAGCTCCGCCCCTTTGCGAGTGAGGTCCGGAAGAGGCTTGACGATCTGATAAAAACCTTTAATAAATTTTCTGTAATAATTTGCGAACCCTAAAAAGTGCTGCAAAGCCTTAAGGTCACTGGGTTGAACCCAATCAATGATGGCCTGAACCTTCCCAGGATCCATCTTAAACCCGGAGGCAGACACAATGAAGCCCAAGAATGATATTTCTTGAACAGAAAAGGTACATTTTTTCAATCTTGGCAAACAAACAATTATCTCTTAACCTTTGCAGAACCAAACGGACATATTTATAATGAATATCCAGATCAGGTGAAAAAATTAGAATATCATCTAAATAAACCACAATAAATCTCCCAATATAATCAGAGAAAATATCATTCATAAAATTCTGAAAGACCGTGGGTGCATTTGTTAGCCCAAAAGGCATGACGATGTTTTCAAAAAGACCTTCAGAAGTTAAAAACGCTGTCTTCCACTCATCACCCTCACAAATACGTATCAGATTATATGCCCCTCTGAGATCCAGTTTGGAAAACCATTTGGCCCCCGAAAGCTGATTATATAGATCGGGGATAAGGGAAGCGGATAAGTATTTTTAACCGTTATCTCGTTTAATTCTCGGAAATCGAGGCAGGGACGGAGACCTCAATCTTCTTTTTTAGCAAAAAAGAATCCGGTGGCAACCGACGATGAGGAAGGACGAATATGACCTTTCCGTAAACTTTCGTTAATATAAGCCTTCATGGATGCCCACTCAGGGCCAGACAAGTTATACAAGCGAGCTTTGGGTAATTTGGCGTTAGGAATGAGATTAATAGCACAGTCATAGGAACGGTGAGGAGGTAAGATCTCTGACTCTACTTCCGAAAAAACATCTCTGAAGTCCTTCAGCTATTCCGGAAGACCCTCCAGACTAACAGAGCAGGCATGCACAGATTTAAGACATTTTTCAATACAATGAGGGTCCCATTTGACAATATCTTTCTGATACTAGTCAATGATTGGATTATGCATGCGCAGCCAAGGAAGACCCCACACAATCCCAGCAGGTAAATTGTCCAAGACATAACAGGAGATTAATTCTGCATGAAGTGACCCCACCTTGAGTGTGAACTCCACCGTAACTAACTGAACCAGATTTTTTAGCAACGGTGTTCTATCAATAGCCACAATTTGAATAGGGTCTTCTAGCTTAACTGTCCCTAATCCTAACTTCTGAATAAGTCCCGAATCAATGAAATTAGCCGCGGCTCCACAGTCAATAAAGGCAAATGTTGATAGTTACTGTTCTTGAAACAGAAGTTCAGCATTCAACAACACTTTATCTGAGGAGTAAAAGGGTACCTGTTAGTGTTGAGCGAGCACTAAAATGCTCGGGTGCTCGAAGCTCTGCCCGAGCTCGCCGTGATACTCGGGTGCTCGACCCGAGCAACGAGCCCAATGTTAGTCTATGGGAGACCCGAGCATTTTTGCGGCGGCACCCCCGGCAGTCTGTAGAAAGCCTAAAAAGTGCCCAAAACGATAGTGACAGTGCTCAAATGACATGGGGACAGCATGGGGATCGCCCCAGGAAGCATGTCGGACCCCCAGGTCACTGTTAACAACGTGTTCAGAGGTATTAAGCCACTTTTAAGGGCTCATAATAAAACGTTCAAAAACTAAAGTGAAACTTTTTTCCTGTGAAATATGTGAATGAATTTCTTTTCCAGGGTAAAGACTTGTGTATAAGGTAAAATAAATAACCAAAAACAAAAATACTCCTCCACACCTTGGGCTATGTTCACAAGTAGCATTTTTTATGCGTTTTTGCACTTTTGTATTGCTTTCAACTGTGACAAATGCATTCACTGGTAAATGTAATTTTAAAATTTTACAACCTTATCTGGCCATGTGCTGTGTGACACATGCATACAGTGCTGAAAAGACATGGGGACAGCATGGGGAAGACCCCTGGAAGCATCTCTGACTCCCAGGTCACTGCCTAAAAGTGTGCCCATCAGAAGTGATCCTTGCAGCATCAGAAGATGCAGACTTGCAACTATCCCCATAAAAGTCCTTGTCCCTGGGCAGTGTTCAATTGTACCTCAACAATTCCTTGCAATGCAAGCGCAAATATGCAGTCAACCACCCACCCACCCACCCCCAGGCTACAATACCATACTGCTAGGTTGCACTTGAAATGGGGCCTTTTAGTTTTGAGGAGGCCGAAGCTGGCCACTACCTCATGGTATACATACTCAGTCCCCAGCTGCCCGATGGCCGGGTGTCCATGCTCGGAACCCAGCTGCCAGGGGGCGGCCGGGGGTCCACACATGGTCCCCAGCCGCAAGGAGGTGGACGGGTGTCCACACTCGGTCCCCAGCCTCCCCGCGGCCGGGTGTCCACACACGGTCCCCAGTCGCCTGGGGGCAGCCGGGTGTCCTTAAACGGTCCCCAGCCGCCCCGATATCTCTGCGGAACATCCATACAGACTTTTTTTTAGACTGGCCTGCTTTAGGGTAGCATTGGGCGAGCCCACCAGAGAACCCGACTCCTCCGGTGAGCCCTGGCTTCTCCATCAGCAGAGTTGTTTGTGCCAAGGTGAGGAGCATGATGATGATAGAAGTGAGCATCTGCTTTGTTTTCTTGGAATGCAAGCGTAAGTGTGCAACCTGCCACCCACCCACCCCCAGGCTGCAATACCATACTGCTAGCTTGCTTGCACTTGAAATTGGGCCTTTTAGGCATGTGGAGGAAGACGCCGCCCACTATGTCATGGCTGCGTCGGCGGCCCTTTTATCCATACTCAGTCCCCAGCTGCCCGGCGGCCGGGTATCCACACTCGGTCCCGAGCCGCCCCGCGGCCGGGTGTCCAAACACGGTCCCCAGCCGCCAGGGGGCGGCCGGATGTCCACACACGGTCCCCAGCCGCCTGGGGGCGGCCGGGTGTCCATAAACGGTCCCCAGCCGCCCCGATTTCTCCGCGGAACATCCACACACACTTTTCTTAGACTGGCCTGCTTTAGGGCAGCATTGGACGCGCCCACCAGAGAACCCGACTCCTCCGGTGTGCCTTGGCTTCTCCATCAGGGGAGTTGAGAGTGCCAAGGTGAGGAGCATGATGAGGATGATAGAAGTTAGCATCTGCTTTGTTTTCAAGGAATGAAAGCGCACGTATATAGTAGCGGCTAGGCCTGAGGTGGTCAGCGTTTTGGCGCATATCCTACCTCCTCGGAGGATTGTTGGATGTTTTCCTTCTACTATCCAAGTTATATGACTCCCGTTAAAACAAAGCTTCAGGTGATAAATGATGGATGAGGTAGTGGCAAAGGAGAAAAAGCAGGAGGTACAGGGACCATTCACATCAATATCAGGCCAGTCAACCACATATGTCTTGTAGGATATGTTTCTGTAACAAAAGGAGTGGTTCGGCTACACAGTTATAGGACATACAGTGAGTGCAATGCCTACCAAAAATTTTGAGGCACTCCAATGCCCCTTGGAAATGACATGGAGGTCAGAGGGCCTTAATTAAACCTTTTTTTCCATTTATAGCAACTGGGTCTCCTGTGCACTGTTGGCCTAAGCAGTGAATGGAAGGCTTTCCAAAAATTATGAGGAACTGCAATGCCCCTTGAAACAGACATGGATTACAGCGTACTAAAAACCTTCTACCCATAATTGGGGAGTGTGTCTCCCTTAGTTTTCACCTTTGCATTGAAAAGCAAAAGCTGACTAATATTAGGAGGAAATGCAATGCCCGCTGGAAGAGTCGTGTAGATTAGAGGTAAGGTAATTAAAAACAACATTTCATTGCCCCTTGGAAGAGCTGTGGAGTTCAGAGTGGCTTAAGAAGACGCTTTTAATGCCCCTTTGAAGAGACGTGGAGGTGACAGTAGCTTAACAAGACGGTTTTAATGCCCCTTACAAGAGCCATACAGTACAGCATCTTAAAAACATTATTCCCATTATTGGGGAGTGGGTCTCCCATAGTATTTGCTTATGCCTTCCAAGCAAAAGCTTCCAAAAATTAGGACGGAGCAACTTGCAATGCCCCTTACAAGAGCCATGTAGTACAGCATATTACAAACATAAGTCCCATTATTGGGGAGGGGGTCTCCCTTAGTATTTGCTTATGCCTTCCAAGTAAAAGCTTCCAAAAATTAGGAGGGAGTAACTTGCAATGCCTCTTACAAGAGCCATGCAGTACAGCATATTACAAACATAAGTCCCATTATTGGGTCGTGAGTATCCCATAGTATTTGCTTATGCCTTCCAAGTAAAAGCTTCCAAAAATTAGGATGGAGCAACTTGCAATGCCTCTTACAAGAGCCATGCAGTACAGCATATTACAAACATAAGTCCCATTATTGGGGAGACGGTCTCCCACAGTATTTGCTTATGCCTTCCAAGCAAAAGCTTCCAAAAATTATGAGGAAATGCAAAGCCCGTTCGAAGAGTCGTGGAGGTCCCAGTAGCTTAACAAGATGCTTTTAATGACCCTCAGAGGAGACGTGGAGGTCAGAGTGGTATAACAAGATGCTTTTAATGCCCTTCAGAAGAGATGCCAGAGTGATCAGAGTGGTATAAAAAGACGCTTTTAATGCCCCTCAGAAGAGACGTGGAGGTCAGAGTGGTATAACAAGACGCTTTTAATGCCCCTTGAAAGAATGATGGAGATCCCAGTAGCGTAACAAGATGCTTTTAATGCCCCTCGGAAAAGTGGTGGAGGTCCCAGTAGCTTAACAAGACGCTTTTAATGCCACTCAGAAGAGACGTGGAGGTCAGAGTGGTATAACAAGAGGCTTTAAATGCCCCTCAGAAGAGACGTGGTGGTCAGAGTAGTATAACAAGACACTTTTAATGCCCCTTGAAAGAATGATGGAGGTCCCAGTAGCTTAACTAGACGCTTTTAATGCCCCTCAGAAGAGACGTGGAGGTCAGAGTGGAATAACAAGATGCTTTTAATGCCCCTCAGAAGAGACGTGGAGGTCAGAGTGGTATAACAAGACGCTTTTAATGCCCCTTGAAAGAATGATGGAGATCCCAGTAGCGTAACAAGATGCTTTTAATGCCCCTCGGAAAAGTGGTGGAGGTCCCAGTAGCTTAACAAGACGCTTTTAATGCCACTCAGAAGAGACGTGGAGGTCAGAGTGGTATAACAAGACGCTTTTAATGCCCCTCAGAAGAGACGTGGAGGTCAGAGTAGTATAACAAGACACTTTTAATGCCCCTTGAAAGAATGATGGAGGTCCCAGTAGCTTAACTAGACGCTTTAAATGCCCCTCAGAAGAGACGTGGAGGTCAGAGTGGAATAACAAGATGCTTTTAATGCCCCTCAGAAGAGACGTGGAGGTCAGAGTGGTATAACAATATGCTTTTAATGCACCTCAGAAGAGACGTGGAGGTCAGAGTGGTATAACAAGTCACTTTTAATGCCCCTCAGAAGAGACGTGGAGGTCAGAGTAGTATAACAAGACGCTTTTAATGCCCCTTGAAAGAATGATGGAGATCCCAGTAGCTTAACAAGACGCTTTTAATGCCCCTCGGAAAAGTGGTGGGGGTCCCTGTAGCTTAACAAGATGCTTTTAATGCCCCTCAGAAGAGACGTGGAGGTCAGAGTGGTATAACAAGACGCTTTTAATGCCCTTCAGAAGAGACGTGGAGGTCAGAGTAGTATAACAAGACACTTTTAATGCCCCTTGAAAGAATGATGGAGGTCCCAGTAGCTTAAAAAGATGCTTTTAATGCCCCTCAGAAGAGACGTGGAGGTCAGAGTTGTATAACAAGACGCTTTTAATGCCCCTTGAAAGAATAATGGAGATCCCAGTAGCTTAACAAGACGCTTTTAATGCCCCTCGGAAAAGTGGTGAGGAAAAATTATGAGGAAATGCAAAGCCCGTTCGAAGAGACGTGGAGGTCCCAGTAGCTTAACAAGATGCTTTTAATGACCCTCAGAGGAGACGTGGAGGTCAGAGTGGTATAACAAGATGCTTTTAATGCCCCTCAGAAGAGACGTGAAGGTCAGAGTGGTATAACAAGACGCTTTTAATGCCCCTCAGAAGAGACATCAGAGTGATCAGAGTGGTATAACAAGACGCTTTTAATGCCCCTCAGAAGAGACGTGGAGGTCAGAGTGGTATAACAAGACGCTTTAAATGCCCCTCAGAAGAGACGTGGAGGTCAGAGTGGTATAAGAAGATGCTTTTAATGCCCCTCAGAAGAGACGTGGAGGTCAGAGTTGTATTTCAAGACGCTTTTAATGCCCCTTGAAAGAATGATGGAGATCACAGTAGCGTAACAAGATGCTTTTAATGCCCCTCGGAAAAGTGGTGGAGGTCCCAGTAGCTTAACAAGACGCTTTTAATGCCCCTCAGAAGAGACGTGGAGGTCAGAGTGGTATAACAAGACGCTTTTAATGCCCCTCAGAAGAGACGTGGAGGTCAGAGTAGTATAACAAGACACTTTTAATGCCCCTTGAAAGAATGATGGTGGTCCCAGTAGCTTAACATGAGGTCATAGTGGTATAACAAGACCCTTTTAATGCCTCTCAGAAGAGACGTGGAGGTCAGAGTAGTATAACAAGACGCTTTTAATGCCCCTTGAAAGAATGATGGAGATCCCAATAGCTTAACAAGATGCTTTTAATGCCCCTCGGAATAGTGGTGGGGGTCCCTGTAGCTTAACAAGATGCTTTTAATGCCCCTCAGAAGAGATGTGGAAGTCAGAGTGGTATAACAAGACGCTTTTAATGCCCCTCAGAAGAGACGTGGAGGTCAGAGGATTATAACGAGACACTTTTAATGCCCCTTGAAAGAATGATGGAGGTCCCAGTAGCTTAACAAGACGCTTTTAATGCCCATCAGAAGAGACGTGGAGGTCAGAGTAGTATAACAAGACGCTTTTAATGCCCCTTGAAAGAATGATGGAGATCCCAGTAGCTTAACAAGATGCTTTTAATGCCCCTCGGAAAAGTGGTGGGGGTCCCTGTAGCTTAACAAGATGCTTTTAATGCCCCTCAGAAGAGATATGGAGGTCAGAGTGGTATAACAAGATGCTTTTAATGCCCTTCAGAAGAGACGTGGAGGTCAGAGTGGTATAACAAGACGCTTTTAATGCCCCTCAGAAGAGACGTGGAGGTCAGAGTAGCATAACAAGACACTTTTAATGCCCCTTGAAAGAATGATGGTGGTCCCAGTAGCTTAACAAGACGCTTTTAATGCCCCTCGGAAAAGTGATGGAGGTCCCAGTAGCTTAACAAGACGCTTTTAATGCTCCTCAGAAGAGACGTGGAGGTCACAGTGGTATAACAAGATGCTTTTAATGCCCCTTGGAAGAGCCATACAGTACAGCATCTTAAAAATATTATTCCCACTATTGGGGAGTGGGTCTCCCACCGTCTTTGCTTATGCCTTCCAAGCAAAAGCTGACAAAAAACAGGATGGAGGAACTTTCAATAATGGCAACACGGACCATGGTCACCCTGGTGGTATAGTGGTGGTGGAGGCTGAGGATAAGGAGAAGAGCATAAAACAGTCGAAATGAGGAAGCGTATACCCATGTGTGGGTGTGAAGCGGTGCATGTGAATACACCTCCCGAAATAACACAGTGGATTTGACTTTATGTTACTCTGCTGTCATTTGGTGGTGATGAGAAGTCTGGCCCAATCCAGCCCTTGTTCATTTTGATAAGGGTCAGCTTGTCAGCATTGTCAGTTTACAGGCGAGTGCGCTTATCAGTTATTATTTCCACAGCGGCACTAAAAACGCGCTCCGATAAGACACTAGCGGCAGGGCAGGCCAGGACCTCCAAGGCGTACAGAGCGAGTTCATTCCAAGTGTCCAGCTTGGATACCCAATAATTAAAAGGCACAGAGCAATCACAGAGGACGCTGGTACGGTCGGCAAGGTACTCCCTCACCATCTTTTGAAACTTCCAATCCTTGTGAGAGTACCCCGCGCCTCAGGGTCTGTCCGAAGGGAGGGTCTGAGAAAACTGTCCCAGAACATTGATAGTGTTCCTCTGCCTCTGCTGGATTGGAGTTGCGCCTCTCTCGCATGTACACCTTGGTTGGGCAACAACGAACTGTGACCTCTGCCGCTAGCGTGTTCAGATGGGAATTTTTTTAACATTTCTGCAGCAAGGGCCTTCTGGTACTGCCCCATTTTTGTAGACCTCTCCACCTCAGGAATAAGAGAGTGAAAGTTCTCCTTGTAGCGGGGGTCTACAAGTGTCACCAACCAGTAATGACTGTCACCCAACATTTTGACAACGCAAGGGTCACGGTTAAGGCAGCGTAACATAAAGTCAGCCATGCGTGCCAGACTGGTAACAGGCAAGATTTCCGTGTCCTCACCAAGATGACGACAGACCATGCTCTCCTCCTCCTCCTCCTCCTCCCCCCTGTCCTCAGGCCACCCACGCTGAACAGACGGTATGACAGTTGTAGAGGTACTACCGTCTACAACGCATGATACCAGCTCGTGTTCTTCCTCCTCCTCCTCCACTCCCTCATTGTCCCTCAATGCACGTTGGGATGAGATGAGGCTGGGCTGTGTGAAATCTCCCGCATTGGCTTCTTGATCCATCTCATCATACTCTGGCTGCAATGCCTCCTCTTTAATTCTCTGCAGAGAGCATTGCAAAAGACAGACAAGTGGGATGCTGACGCTAATGATGGCGTCATCGCCACTCACCATCTTGGTGGCCTCCTCAAAGTTTGTCAGGATGGTACATATGTCAGACATCCAGGTCCACTCCTGAGGTCTTACGTGTGGAGTCTGACCTGAATATCGACGGCCTTGTTGCAGCTGGTACTCCACAACTGCTCTCTACTGCTCACACATCCTTAGCAACATGTGGAGGGTAGAGTTCCAACGTGTGGGGACATCACACACCAGTCGGTGTGCCGGAAGCTGCAAACGCTGCTGCAACACAGCTAGGGCGGCTGAAGCTGTAGCCGACTTGCGAAAATGAGCTGACAGGCGGCATACTTTCACGAGCAGATCTGGCAACTTGGGGTACGATTTAAGAAACCTCTGAACCACGAGGTTAAGCACATGAGCAAGGCATGGTACGTGTGTGATCTCGCTTCGCCTCAGAGCCGCCACCAGGTTACAGCCATTGTCACACACGACCATGCCTGGATGTAGGTTCAGCGGTGTCAGCCACAGATTTGCCTGCTCTTTCACAGCTGTCCACAACTCACAAGCAGTGTGAGATTTCTCACCTAAGATTATGAGTTTCAGCATAGCCTTTTGCCGCTTGGCGGAGGCAGTACTGCAGTGCTTCCAGCTTGTAACTGATGTGGTGATATCTGAGATGGAGGCTGAACATGAGGAGGAGGAGGAGGATGATGCACAGGAGCTGTACACTGTGGGGGCAACTCTGACTGACATAGGGCCTGCAATCCTCGGTGTGGGAAGGATGTGTTCCGTCCCAAGGTCTGACTGGGTCCCGGCTTCCACTATGTTTACCCAGTGTGCCGTCAGGGAGATGTACCGTCCCTGGCCACAAGCACTTGTCCATGTGTCCGTTGTCAGGTGGACTCTCCCAGTAACTGTGTTGTTGAGGGCACGTCAGATGTTTTGGTACACGTGCTTGTGTAGTGCGCGGATGGCACAATGGGCAAAATAGTGTCGGCTGGGAACCGAGTACCAAGGGACGGCCACCGCCATAAGGTTGCGGTAATATTCCGTCTCCACCAGCCTAAAAGGCAGCATTTCCAACGCAAGCAGTCGTGAAATGTGCGAATTTAGGACTGTGGCCTGTGGGGCGTTAGCTGCAAATTTCCGCTTTCGTTCAAAGGTCTGGGATATGGACAATTGAATGCTGCGGTGGGACGTGGGCGTGGACGTTGATGCTGTTTCTTGAGAAACTGCCATAACAAGTGAAGACTGAGAGGAGGCATATTTACATGCAGTATGGACAGGGGATTGCCTTGCACACATAACAGGGGGTTCTATTGCACGCACAACAGCGGAAGAAGCAGTGGTGACACCCGCTGAAACTGGTCATGGACCCTTGGGATCGCCCCACAAAGTCGGGTGCTTTGCTGCCATGTGCCTGATCATGCTGGTGGTGGTCAGGCTGGTAGTTTTGTCACCCCTGCTGATGCTGGCATGGCAGGTGGTACAAATGGCCTTTTTGGGGATATCAGCAGAGTCTTTAAAAAAATTCCATACTCTGGAAGACCTACCGCTTGTACTGGCAACGTCCCTCGTGTTGGTGTTACGGGGAACGGTTGCCCGGCTTCTGTCTGCGGCCACCACACTGCTTCATCCTGCCTGTTCTGGTACTCTGCCTCCCTCCCCCTGTGTGCTGCTGGCCTCACTCTGCATGTCCTCCTGCCTCGTTGGGTCAGTTACTAGATCATCCACCACCTCCTCCTCTTCCACTTGCGCACCACGATCCTCCTCCTCACTTCCTGGCAATTGTGTCTTGTCATCGTCCACCTCTTGTGACAAATTGCCAGCGTCGACTTCCTGTGGCCGTGGCTGTTCAAATATTTGGGCATTGCTACATGGGATCTCCTCTTTCACCACTTCAAGCGCAGCAGGCGAGGGGCAGAAATATGGAAATGGACCAGTGAACAGCTCTTCAGAGTGTCCAAGTGTGGGATCAGTTGCTGTCTGACGACACTCGGCATGGTGGGAGGAAGGAGCATCAGGGTGAGGAGGAGTTGACTGTGTGGAAGACAGACCGGAGGTGGTGGTGCTCAGATAACTGGAAGTATTATCAGCTATCCAATTAATAACCTGTTCACACTGATCAGTTCGCAATACTTGTGTTGTTCTGTGATTCCCTAGTAATTCGATCAAGAAGTGGGAGCGAGAAGATGTGGCTGTTGGTTGTGGCACATTTTCAACTTGGCCACGGCCCCGTCCTCTGCACGCACCATCACCAGAACGTCCACTTCCACGCACCTTGCCCATTGTAAAGGAAGTAAAATAGCTTACAGTCGCACTATCATTGGAAAAAGGGTAATAAAAAGTAGATTACAACCGTGGAAGAGGAAAACCACAGTTCTATTTCTCTGGCCTACACCCGACTCTTTTAAACAATCAGAACAATCAGGGAGAAATTATTACTGTTTTTCTTTACGGAAAAAATACAAAAACCTGAATAATAGAGATTGGCAAAACAAAAGTTATTGTTTACTGGTGTATACCAGACTTTTTTAAATATATATATTTGCGACTCAACAGTGAGCGACACTCTCAAACTGTTTTTTTTTTTACATACAAATGGCCCAAAACTGGATACTACAGCGATTTGACCCGTGTCAGAACAGTCAGGAGACACTACTGTTTTTTTTAAAGCCAAAAAATGCGAAAAATAGGATAATATAGTTTTTTTTACCGTGGAACAGCAAAACCACAGTTATAATTTACTGGTGTATACCAGACTTTTTAAAATATATATATTTGCGGCTCAGCAGTGAGCGACACACTCAAATTGTTTTTTTTTACATACAAAAGGCCCAAAACTGGATACTACAGTGATTTGACCCGTGGAACTGCAAAACCACACTGGGATTTGTCGGGCCTACAACAGACTATTTTCAACAGATATATTTGTGTCTGAAAAATCAGGGAGACACTATTATTTTTTTTTTTACGGCAAAAAATGCCAAAAGCAGGATTATAGAGATTTTTTACCATGGAACAGCAAAACCACAGTTATAATTTACTGGTGTATACCAGACTTTTTGAAATATATATATTTTTGAAATATATATATTTGCGGCTGAACAGTGAGCGACACACTCAAACTGTTTTTTTTTACATACAAAAGGCCCAAAACTGGATACTACAGCGATTTGACTCGTGGAACTGCAAAACCACACTGGGATTTGCCGGGCCTACAACAGACTATTTTCAACAGATATATTTTTGTGTCAGAACAGTCAGGAGACACTACTGGTTTTTTTAAAACCAAAAAATGCGAAAATCAGGATAATAGAGATTTTTTACTGTGGAACAGCAAAACCACAGTTATAATTTACTGGTCTATACCAGACATTTTTAAATTTATATATTTGCGGCTGAACAGTGAGCGACACACTCAAACTGTTTTTTTTTTTACATACAAAAGGCCCAAAACTGGATACTACAGAGATTTGACCCGTGGAAATGCAAAACCACACTTGGATCTGTCGGGCCTACAACAGACTATTTTCAACAGATATATTTATGTCTGAAAAATCAGGGAGACACTATTTTTTTTTTTTACGCCAAAAAATGCCAAAAGCAGGATAATAGCGATTTTTTATCATGGAACAGCAAAACCACAGTTATAATTTACTGTGGTATACCAGACTTTTTTAAATATATATATTTGCGGCAGAACAGTGAGCGACACACTCAAACTGTTTTTTTTATATACAAATGGCCCAAAAGTGGATAATACAGAGGTTTGCACCGTGGAACTGCAAAACCACACTTCTGTTTCTCTGGCCTACACCAGACTATTTTCAACAGATATATTTGTGTCTGAAATATCAGAGACACACTGTTTTTTTTTTTTTTGGGGGGGGGAGGGGACACCAAAAGGTTAATAAGATGGTTATTTGTACAGTGTGAAGGAGGAAAAAAAAAAGAGGATTTAGATAAAAAAAAAAAAGGATTTTTCTTGGTCCCCCGAGACCTGGAACTAAGTCCAGAAATTTAAGCAACAGGAGCAGCACACAGGACTGTAATGCAGCGTTTGCTGGTATAACCCCACTACGTCTCCTATACAGCCTGCCTGATATCTGGGATAGATATTAGTCCTGAGAAGGACTGTTTGTTTGATCTGGCAGCCTTTAGAAACCCTACACTAACTATTTCACACTATAAATCTCTCCCTAGCTCATCAGCGCTTTCCCTACACTGTCTGATCCCGTGCGTCTGTGTCCAAGATGGCGACGCCCGGTTTTAAATACTCGAGGTGACGCTGTGCGGCCAGCCAATCAATGTAATGCCCACAACCAACATGGCTGCGGCATTACAGTGACTGGCTGGCAATCCCTGCACGTTCATTGGCTCTGTAAAGAGCGGCAAACATGCAGGGCAGAGACCCGAGCTCCCGCCCGAGTAGCCCGGAAATGCTCGGTGCTCGCCGAACATCCCGAGTAGCGTGATGCTCGGGCGAGTACCGAGCAGTGTCGAGCATGTTCGCTCAACACTAGTACCTGTAAGTCTGGGTGACCTCCTCGACAATCACCCAGACCTAGGCATTTCCCGACGGCTTATTCGTAAAAGGTCTTGCCAGGCAATCCTTTAAGAGATGTCCAGTTTGGCTACAATAGAGACAAAGTCCAAGTTCCAGTCGGCATCTCCTCTCCTTAACCCTTGAGCTGGCAGCTCCAACCTCCATAGGTTCTACCTCTGGTAAACGACCCGGGCCCGGTGGACAAAATGGAACCTCCTGTTGAACCTTGCATCTCTCCCGCATCCTCCGATCCATGCGGATAGCCTGAGTCATGGCCTCCACCAAACAACCAGGTGGAGCATGCAGAGCCAGAGCGTCCTTTAGAGACTCCGAAAGACCCCTGAGGAATTGGCACCTGAGAGCCGCATCATTCCAGAGAACCTCAGTAGACCACTGACGAAACTCAGAACAGTAGTCTTCCGCTGTGTGGTTCCCCCGTGTCAGGTTCATGATCCTTGTCTCTGCCACCTTGACCCTGTCAGGTTCGTCATAGATCTGTCCTAAAGCGTCAAAGAAAGTGTCCACAGAAAGACGTTCTGGAGAAAAAGGGGGTAGAGAAAATGCCCAAGTCTGGGGACCCCCCCGCAGAAGTGACATTATAATTCCCACCCGCTGTGACTCACTCCCTGATGACCGAGGGCGTAAAGTAAACAATCATTTACAACTCTCTTTGAAAGTTCTGAACTGATCTTTCTCCCCCGAAAATTTGTCAGGGAGTGCTATAGCCAGTTTAGGGGGCTCAAAGATACGTCAGATGGTTCAGAAGTCATAACAGTGGTCGGAGAGGAAAGATTCTGAGGGACAGTAAACGTACCAGAAATCTAGTCTTGTAACTGAGCCTGTGCGGATGCCAGTTTGTGTTCCAAGGCCAGATCCTGAACTAACTGAGTCTGACTTGCCACCTGATCACACAAAGTATGTAATGGATCCATAGGTGGGAAAAACAAAAATTTGACGGTCAATTGAAATGTGACGTGAATCGCTACAGAAATAACAGTCTCAGAAGAGCAGAGAAGAGACTAATATTACTGAAATAAATATTATGTAAGTGCTACTTACTGGATAAATAGAGGGAGGTCAAACAATCCAAAGTCAAGTCCAGGAAAATGGCGCAGTACAAAGGGAGCAGACAAAAGAGTAGTCAGATAACAGGTAAATGGTCAAAATCCAGGTAAGGGAAAATAGTCAGGCTGGGTCAGGCACAGAGCACAGAGAGATCAGTCCTACACAGGCAACAGCAAGTGTACAATTGACACTGGGTGAAGGAGCTAGCATGCTTAACTAGAAGACTAATCAAGGGAAGTGAACACAGATGATTGCAGAAACGACCCAGCAAAACCAAAACAGACTGACAGCCTCCACACAATAGTAACATAGCAGACAAGGAAAGTGTGGAGACCGTGACAGGTCTTGAATGCATTGGCAAGACCAAACGGGAGCTCCGTCGGAGGATAGGCGAGCACCGGGGTGACATTGAGCATAAAAGAGAAACCCCGATTGCAAGACATGTTAATGAAGTCCATGGGGAAGACAAAAATGTGATCAAGCATTTTCTCTAAACAGAAGGAAGATGTTCGCTAGATGAGGTAATTTGATAAACTGATACTGTTTGCCCTGAAATTAGATAACCACTGTTGACACCCTTCCTATACAGGGATGAGGGCTTTCTTTATTATACTTGTTTTTTGTGTGTTTTCTACTATTTTTATAGTTTTTTTTAAATAACATATTAAAAGTTATATTTTAAGTCTGCTATAATTGGTGCAAAACTATATTGATTAGCAGTCTTTTGGCCTTGGGGCTACTTTGTTATCAAGAGTATCTATTGCTTCTATTTCTTCTCCATACAAAATTTTCTTCAAAATCAGGACCCTCGTAGCATCTATTCACACACCTCCTTGCATTTAATAGCCCTCTGTGTCTTTACTTGTACACATACTGGCTAGTGACAGGTTAAGGCAGCATTATGTGAATACTAGGGATGAGCAAGCACTAAAATGTTCAGAAGCTCATTAAGCAAACCAAGCAACTCCAATTATCGGATGCTCATTTCGAATAATGAGTATAATGGGAGTCAATGGGAAATCATAGCATTTTTCCAGCAGACCCTACAAGGAGGTCTGCTGGGCAGTGAAAATGTTGAAATGGATGGAAAAAATGCTGAATAGAAAGAGAACAGCATGGGGAAGATCACTGGAAGCATCCCTGATTCCCAGATCACTGCTGAGAACAATGGTGTCATACTTTTACTGCACTTTAAGAATTGACAATAAAACATTCAAAATCAACAAGAAATTGGAGTTTACAGGGAAAAAAATTAAGAAGCATTCTTTCTTGTAAACTTACTTGCATATAAGGCAAAATTTAAAAAGGATTTAAAAAAATAATAGTTTACGTAAACCAAAATTGAATTTTTTATTAATTGCTATTACATTTTTATAATTTTTTTATTTAAAAATTGGAAATTTCAGTGTAATTTATGAACGAAGAAAGAACGGTGTATTAGACATAAAAGAGGGCCTCATACATATTCTGTTCAAATTGTCAATTGTCACTCCTAGACTCATAAAGGCTATGCACTAAGTGCAAAGCCTGCCAAAAATTACAAGCAGGGTCATCCATACACCCTTCAAGTGCCTCATTTACATATTAATAAAGTGTAGTTGTGGTACTCCTATGCTCATGAAGGCTCAACACAGTGCAAAGCCATAAAAAAATATAAGGGTTGCCAGCCATACACCCTTGAAGGCACTATCTGTAGTGTTTCATTCAAATATTAAGAAAGTGTAGTTGTGGTACTCCTACACTCATAAAGGCTCTGCACACAGTGCAAAGCCATCAAACAAATTATGAGGATGGTCATCCATACATCCTTGAAGGCATCAAATAGAGTATCTCCTAAAAGTTAAGAAAGTGTAGTTGTGGCACTTCTACAATCATAAAGGCTTTGCACAATTGCAGTCACCCAGTCATCCATAGACCCTTGAAGGCAACAACTGCCGGGCCTCATTAAATATTTTGAAAGTGTAGTTGATGTACTCCTACTCTCATAAAGGCTTTGCACAAAGTGCAAAACCAGGAAAAATGAACAGGAGGGTAATACAGTCATCCATAGACCCTAGAAGGCAACAACTGGAGGACCTCATTCAAATATTGAAGATTAAAAACACTTTATGTACTGCTGTCATCTGGTGATGTGGAAAAGTTGGGAGTAATCCAGGCTTTGTTGATTTTTATCAGGGTGAACCTGTCAACATTTTCTGTTTTGACCCCCCAGGCACTAAAAACAAACTCAGACAAGATGCTAGCGGCAGAGCAGCACAACACCTCCAAGACATAGAGGGACAGCTCAGGCCAGGTGTCCAGCTTTGAGACCAAATAGTTGAAGTTTGCAAAGGAATTAGGGACTATGGTGTTTTTTTTGGCCAGGTATTGCTTGACCATCTTTAAAAACTTTTCCTTCCTTGTCAAAAATACCCGGTCATCAGGGCATGAATGTTGGGAAGGTGTAATGAAATTGTCCCAGGATTTGATAGTGTACCCCTGACTCTGCTGTACCTGGTGTATGTCTCCCTCACCTCTCCCCCTTGGTTGCACAAGGAAGCTTGCCTCCTGCTGCTAGTGTTGTCTGATGGGAATTTTTTTAACATATTTTTCACAATGGCCTTCTGGTATGACACCATTTTTGTAGACCTCTCCACCTCAGGAAAAAGAGATGCAAAGTTCTCCTTGTAGCGTGGGTCTAGCAGGGTGAACAACTAGTACTCTTTTTTTGGCCAAGATTAATGTAACGCGAGGGTCATGAGAAAGGCAATGGTACATAAAGTCGGCCATATGTGTCAGGCTCCCTACAGCCAACACTTTCCTGTCTCCACCATGATGTCTATTCTCCATCTCCTCCTCCATCTCTTCCTCCTCATTCCCCTCCTCAGCCCATTCACATATGAGAAACAGGACAAAGCTTGTGTGGGTACTAGCCTCAGTTGCGCTAGCAACCAGCTCCTGTTCCTTCTCCTTCTATTCAGCCTCAACCTCCTCATTGTTACCCAATATGTGCTGAGCAGTAGTGATGGGCGAGCACTAAAATGCTCAGGTGCGCGTTGCTCGGGTCGAGCACATTGGAATACTCGGGTGCTCGATCCGAGCAACAAGCCCAATGTAAGTCTATGGGAAACTCAAGCATTTTTCAGGTGGCTCTCCCCGGCGGTCTGAAGAGGGCCTAAAAATTTCCCAAATCGATGGAAACAGTGCTCAAATGGAATAGCAACAGCATGGTGAAGACCTCTGGAAGCATTTATGACTCCCAGGTCACTGGTGTCAACAATGTTGTCAGAGGTATTACGCCACTTTTACGGACTCACAATAAAACATATTAAAACTAAACCAAAATTGATTTTTCCTGGGAAATAAGTTAAGGAACATCCTTTCCAGGGTAATGACTTGTATATAAGGCAAAATAAATAATCAAAAACAAAAATACTCCTCCACACCTTGGGCTATGTTTAGACGTAGCGTTTTTGATGCTTTTTTGGACTTTTGCTTTGCTTTCAACCGTGACAAATGCATTCACCAGGAAATGTCATTTTAACATTTTACAACCTTATTTGGCCATGTGACGTGTGAGACATGATCAGACACATCCTGTTTCATTTATGAAGGAGGGACTCTGAAAGTCACAAAGCCTATTTTTATAGGGCCATCAGGCAGCCTTTACTATTCTTAAAGGGCCAGCAGTTGGCCTTCACTATTCTTAGAGAGCTATCAGCCGGCTATTCTTTGTTGTTCCCATTACTAAAGAGTGGGTCTCCTATACTGATATTGTGTATGCCGTGAGTGACGCAACCCAATACCCCTTTGAAGAGGCTTAGAGGAGGGCCTCCTGATAACAAAGTTCCCATTATTAGGAAGTGGGTCTCCCATAGTGTTGGCCTATGCAGTGAATGCAAGGGTTGCCAAAAATTTGTAGGCACTCCAATGCCTCTTGGAAGAGATGTGGAGGTCATATGGCCTCCTGAAAACAATGTTCCCATTATTAGGAAGTGGGTTTCCCATTGTGTTTGCCTATGCAGTGAATGCAAGGGTTGCCAAAAATTGGGAGGCATTCCAGTGCCCCTTGGAAGAGACGTAGAGGGCCTTATGAAAAAATGTTCCCATTATTAGGAAGTGGGTCTCCCATAGTGTTGGCCTATGCAGTGAATGCAAGGGTTGCCAAAAAATTGTAGGCACTCCAATAGCCCCTTGGAAGAGACGTGGAGGTCAGAAGGCCTCCTGAAAGCAGTGTTCCCATTATTAGGAAGAAGGTTTCCCATTTTGTTTGCCTATGCAGTGAATTCAAGGGTTCCCAAAAATTGGGAGGCACTCCAATGCCCCTTGAAAGAGACGTGGAGGTCAGAGGGCCTCCTGAAAGCAATGTTACCAATATTAGGAAGTGGGTTTCTCATTGTGTCTGCCTATGCAGTGAATGCAAGGGTTGCCAAAAATTGGGAGGCACTCCAATGCCCCTTGGAAGAGACGTGTTGGAGGGCCTCATAAAAAAAGTGTTCCCATTAGAAATGAGCGGGTCTCCTAAAGAGGTACTGCCCATGCAAGTGTATGGGCTGACAAACATTTACCTCTGGGGGATATACATGAACATACTGTATAAAAAATTTTTTTACGGGAGTCATAAACACCATTTAAAAAAATTATGTGGGTGTTGCATCACGGACCACGGTCACCCTGTTGATATGGTGGTGGAGGATGAGGAGAAGGAGGAGGACAAGAGCAAGTAACCAAAATCAGGAAGTGTATACCCATGTGTGGGTGTGAAAAGGTGCATGGGAATCTGGCCCTATCCAGCCCTTGTTCATTTTTATAAGAGTCAGCCTGTCAGTATTTTCAGTTGACAGGCGAATGCTCTTATCAGTTATAATTCCAACAGCGGCACTAAAAGCCCCTTCTGATAAAATGTTAACAGCAGAGTAGGCCAGTACCTCCAAGAGAACCAGTCCATTCCACGTATCCAGCTTGGATTCCCAATAATTATAAGGCACAGAGGAATCACGGAGGACGTTGGTACGGTCGGCAAGGTACTCCCTCAGCAGATTCCCAAACTTTGCACTCCTTGTGAGAGTACCCCGCGCCTCAGTGCCTGTGCAATGGGAGAGGCTGAGAAAATTCTCCCAGAACTTTGAAAGTGTTCCCCTGCCTCTGCTGGATTGGAGTTGTGTCTCTCTCACCTGTAGTCCTTGGTTGTCCAACGAACTGTGACCTTTTTTTAAACGTTCAGCAACAAGGGACTTTTGGTACAGCCCCATTTTTGTAGACCTGTCTGCCTCAGGAATAAGAGATATAAAGTTCTCCTTGTAGCATGGGTCTAGAAGTGTTACCAACCAGTAATGACTGTCACCTAAAATTTTGAGAATGCGAGGGTCATGGGAAAGGCAGCGTAACATAAACTCAGCCATGCTTGACAGACTGCTAACAGGCAAGACTTCTGTGTCCTCACCAAGAGGACGACGGACCATGCTCTCCTCCTCCTCTCTGTCCTCAGGCCATCCATGCTAAACAGATGGTATAACAGTTGTGCAGGTAGTACCGAAACTAGCTCCTGTTCTTCCTCCTCCTCTTCCTCGTTGTCGCCTAATCCACGTTGGGATGAGATGAGGCTGGGCTGTGTGCAATCAGCCTGTATGGTTCCTTGCTCCATCTCATCATGCTCCGCCTGCAATGCATCTTCTTTGATTGTGAGCAGAGAGCGTTTCAGAAGATAGAGAAGCAGGATGGTGACGCTAATTATGGCGTCATCGCCGCTCACCATCTTGGTGGAGTCCTCAAAGTTCTGGAGGATTGTACATATGTCTGACATCCATGTCCACTGCTGAGGTCTTATGTGTGGAGTCTGAACTGAATACCGACGGCCTTGTTGATTCTGGTACTCAACAACTGTCTTCTTCTGGTCACAAATCCTTCCCAACATCTGCAGTGTAGAGTTCCAACGCGTGGGGACTCTCAAACACCAGTCTGTGAGCTGGAAGCTGCAAACTCTGCTGAAACACGGCAAGAGCGGCGGAAGCTATTGCTGACTTTCTAAAATGGGCACACAGGCGGCGTACTTTAACAAGCAGATCCGGCAGCTCCGAGTAGGATTTGAAAAACTGCTGAACCACGAGGTTAAGCACATGGGCCAGGCATGGTATGTGTGTGAACTCACCTTGACTCAAAGCCGCCACCAGGTTCCGGCCATTGTCACACACGACCATGCCTGGCTGCAGGTTCAGCGGTGTGAGCCACAGATCTGCCTGCTCTTTTAGAGTTGTCCACAACTCTTCATCATTGTGCGGTTTGTCACCTAAGCATATTAGCTTCAGCACAGCCTGTTGCTGCTTGGCCGAGGCAGTGCTGCACTGCTTCCAGCTTGTGATTGATGTGATCATTTTGGAGATGGAGGCTGAAGAAGAGGAGGAGGCTGAGGAGGATGAGGTGCAGAAGCTGTAGACCGTGGGGGCAACCCTGATGGACCTAGGGCCCGCAATCTTTGGCGTTGGGAGGACGTGTTACGTCCCAAGGTCCGAATGGATCCCGGCTTCCACTATGTTAACCCAGTGTGCCGTCAGTGACATGTACTGTCCCTGCCCACAAGCACTTGTCCACTTGTCCGTGGTTAGGTGGACTTTTTTCCAGTAATTGCATTGTTGAGGGCATGGCTGATGTTTGGGACACATGCTTGTGTAATGCAGGGATGGCACACCGGGAGAAATAGTGGTGGATGGGGACCGAATACCGAGGGATGGCCGCTGCCATCAGGTTGCAAAATGCTTCCGTCTCCACGAGCCTAAAAGGCAACATTTCGAGCGCAAGCAGTAGCGAAATGTGGGAACTTAGCAGTGTGGCCTGTGGGGCATTGACTGTGTATTTGTGCTTGCATTCCAAGGACTGGGGTATGGACAATTGAACGCTGCGCTGGGACAAGGACGTGGACATGCTTCCTGATGCTCATTCTCAACAGTAGAGATGAGCGGTGTTTGACTCAGACTGTTCGCCAATCTCAAATTCGAGCTGTTTTGGGCTGTGTTCGAGCCGTTCGGTGGACACGAACAATTTGAAAAAAATTCGTCTGTTCGAGATTATGTTCGATAACTGTTCGTGCACCAAAATCATAACTGGATTTTTTCTCAGTAATGATGAAAATTAATGTTAATACGCAGTTTGAGTGTACGGCGGGGGGAGGGGCAGGGGATGGATCTCTGCAGAAATAATGAAGATCTCCATTTTTTTTCTCTTTCCCGCATTTACAGTGGGGAGGTGCAATCTGTCAGCCTATCAGCAGCGCACAAACGGAGCGAAGTGCTTTTTTTCACACAATAAAGGGCATGTGTCATTGGCTGTGTATGTCACATGTCCTTGCCCTATAAGACCCAGCCATTTTCCCCGTCGCCACCATTTTTTCACTGCTGCAGCTGCATGTTAGACGGCACCGCTGTTGCTGTGTGCGCTATACTTTCAGTGTTAATTTCAAGCCAATTTTCGCACAAATCTACAGATAGCTTGGGAGTAGGGAATAGTTGTGATTGCAGTCCTTTTGAGGACTAGGTTACATCATTTCCTATGACTTTTATGAGGCAGGTCTGTGCTCTTTAATAGATAGTTTGGGAGTAATGACTAATTGTAATTGCAGTCCTTTTGAGGGCTAGGTTACATCAGTTCCTATCACTATTTGCCAGGCAGGTCTGTGCCAGTGCTGTGCAAGTTTTTTCACATCATTTGGCAAAATCTAGCTAAGCAAATCCTTTTTGGCCTCTTGCAGTGTGTGTTAGTCAGTGGAGTAGCCTATCTGTGTTGCAAGCTACACCACCTGTGTATAGAATACAAATTTTTTTACTGCACCTAGCCAAGTAAAATCTTTTGGGCATAGCATCATTCTATTAGTCCATCTATACTAACCTCCAACAGGTTGCAAATTCAAAATAATTTTTATCTGCATCTAGCTCTGAAAAAATATTTGGTCTTCGGCTTGTAGCAGTGTGTGGGACTTGTTCTATTAGTCCATCTATACTAACCTCCACCAGGTTACAAATTCAAAATAATTTTTATCTGCATCTAGCTCTGAAAAAATATTTGGGCATCAGCTTGTAGCAGTGTGTGGGACTTGTTCTATTAGTCCATGTATACTAACCTCCACCAGGTTGCAAATTCAAAATAATTTTTATCTGCATCTAGCTCTGAAAAAATATTTGGGCTTCGGCTTGTAGCAGTGTCTGGGACTTGTTCAATTAGTCCGTCTATACTGACCTCCATCAGGTTGCAAATTCAAAATAATTTTTATCTGCATCTAGCTCTGAAAAAATATTTGGGCTTGGGCTTGTAGCAGTGTGTGGGAATAGTTTTATTGGTCCATCTATACTAACCTCCACCAGGTTGCAAATTCAAAATAAATTTTATCTGCATCTAGCTCTGAAAAAATATTTGGGCTTTGGCTTGTAGCAGTGTGTTGGACTTTTTCTATTAGTCCATCTATACTAACCTCCACCAGGATGCAAATTCAAAATAATTTTTATCTGCATCTAGCTCTGAAAAAATATTTGGGCTTCGGCTTGTAGCAGTGTGTGGGACTTTTTCTATTAGTCCATCTATACTAACCTCCACCAGGTAGCAAATTCAAAATAATTTGTATCTGCATCTAGCTCTGAAAAAATATTTGGGCTTGGGCTTGTAGCAGTGTGTGGGACTTGTTCTATTAGTCCATGTATACTAACCTCCACCAGGTTGCAAATTCAAAATAATTTTTATCTGCATCTAGCTCTGAAAAAAGATTTGGGCTACGGCTTGTAGCAGTGTGTGGTACTTGTTCTATTAGTCCATCTATGCTAACCTCCACCAGGTTGCAAATTCAAAATAATTTTTATCTGCATCTAGCTCTGAAAAAATATTTGGGCTTCGGCTTGTAGCAGTGTGTGGGACTTGTTCTATTAGTCCATCTATACTAACCTCCACCAGGTTGCAAATTCAAAATAATTTTTATCTGCATCTAGCTCTGAAAAAATATTTGGGCTTCGGCTTGTGGCAGTGTGTGGGACGTGTTCTATTAGTCCATCTATACTAACCTCCACCAGGTTGCAAATTCAAAATAATTTTAATCTGCATCTAGCTCTGAAAAAATATTTGGGCTTGGGCTCGTAGCAGTGTGTGGGACTTGTTCTATTAGTCCATCTATACTAACCTCCACCAGGTTGCAAATTCAAAATAATTTTTAACTGCATCTAGCTCTGAAAGAATATTTGGGATTCGGCTTGTAGCAGTGTGTGGGACTTGTTCTATTTGTCCATCTAAACTAACCTCCACCAGGTTGCAAATTCAAAATAATTTTTATCTGCATCTAGCTCTGAAAAAATATTGGGGCTTCGGCTTGTAGCAGTGTGTGGGACTTTTTCTTTTAGTCCATCTATACTAACATCCACCAGGTTGCAAATTCAAAATAATTTTTATCTGCATCTAGCTCTGAAAAAATATTTGGGCTTCGGCTTGTAGCAGTGTGTGGGACTTGTTCTATTAGTCCATGTATACTAACCTCCACCAGGTTGCAAATTCAAAATAATTTTTATCTGCATCTAGCTCTGAAAAAATATTTGGGCTTCGGCTTGAAGCAGTGTGTGGGACTTTTTCTATTAGTCCATCTATACTAACCTCCACCAGGTTGCAAATTCAAAATAATTTGTATCTGCATCTAGCTCTGAAAAAATATTTGTGCTTGGGCTTGTAGCAGTGTGTGGGACTTGTTCTATTAGTCCATGTATACTAACCTCCACCAGGTTGCAAATTCAAAATAATTTTTATCTGCATCTAGCTCTGAAAAAAGATTTGGGCTTCGGCTTGTAGCAGTGTGTGGGACTTGTTCTATTAGTCCATCTATACTAACCTCCACCAGGTTGCAAATTCTAAATAATTTTTATCTGCATCTAGCTCTGAAAAAATATTTGTGCTTCGGCTTGTAGCAGTGTGTGGGACTTGTTCTATTAGTCCATCTATACTAACCTCCACCAGGTTGCAAATTCAAAATAATTTTATCTTCATCTAGCTCTGAAAAAATATTTGGGCTTCGGCTTGTAGCAGTGTGTGGGACTTGTTCTATTAGTCCATCTATACTAACCTCCACCAGGTTGCAAATTCAAAATAATTTTCATCTGCATCTAGCTCTGAAAAAATATTTGGGCTTGGGCTCGTAGCAGTGTGTGGGACTTGTTCTATTAGTCCATCTATACTAACCTCCACCAGGTTGCAAATTCAAAATAATTTTTAACTCCATCTAGCTCTGAAAGAATATTTGGGCTTTGGCTTGTAGCAGTGTGTGGGACTTGTTCTATTAGTCCATGTATACTAACCTCCACCAGGGTGCAAATTCAAAATAATTTTTATCTGCATCTAGCTCTGAAAAAATATTTGGGCTTCGGCTTGTAGCAGTGTGTAGGACTTGTTCTATTAGTCCATGTATACTAACCTCCACCAGGTTGCAAATTCAAAATAATTTTTATCTGCATCTAGCTCTGAAAAAATATTTGGGCTTCGGCTAGTAGCAGTGTGTGGGACTTGTTCAATTAGTCCATCTATACTGACCTCCATCAGGTTGCAAATTCAAAATAATTTTTATCTGCATCTAGCTCTGAAAAAATATTTGGGCTTGGGCTTGTAGCAGTGTGTGGGACTTGTTCTATTAGTCCATCTATACTAACCTCCACCAGGTTGCAAATTCAAAACAATTTTTATCTGCATTAGCTCTGAAAAAATATTTGGGCTTCGGCTTGTAGCAGTGTGTGGGACTTGTTCTACTAGTCCATCTATACTAACCTCCACCAGGTTGCAAATTCAAAATAATTTTTATCTGCATCTAGCTCTGAAAAAATATTTGGGCTTCGGCTTGTAGCAGTGTGTGGGACTTGATCTATTAGTCCATCTATACTAACCTCCACCTGGTTGCAAATTCAAAATAATTTTTATCTGCATCCAGCTCTGAAAAAATATTTGGGTTTGGGCTTGTAGCAGTGTGGGGGACTTGTTCTATTAGTCCATCTATACTAACCTCCTCCTGGTTGCAAATTCAAAATAATTTTTATCTTCATCTAGCTCTGAAAAAATATTTGGGCTTGGGCTTGTAGCAGTGTGTGGGACTTGTTCTATTAGTCCATCTATACTAACCTCCACCAGGTTGCAAATTCAAAATAATTTTTAACTGCATCTAGCTCTGAAAAAATATTTGGGATTCGGCTTGTAGCAGTGTGTGGGACTTGTTCTATTTGCCCATCTAAACTAACCTCCACCAGGTTGCAAATTCAAAATAATTTTTATCTGTATCTTACTCTGAAAAAATATTTGGGCTTGGGTTTGTAGCAGTGTGTGGGACTTGTTCTATTAGTCCATCTATACTAACCTCCACCAGGTTGCAAATTCAAAACAATTTTTATTGGCCTATAGCTCTGAAAAAATATTTGGGCTTGGGCTTGTAGCAGTGTGTGGGACTTGTTCTATTAGTCCATCTATACTAACCTCCACCAGGTTGCAAATTCAAAATAATTTTTAACTGCATCTAGCTCTGAAAAAATATTTGGGATTCGGCTTGTAGCAGTGTGCGGGACTTGTTCTATTTGTCCATCTAAACTAACCTCCACCAGGTTGCAAATTCAAAATAATTTTTATCTGTATCTTACTCTGAAAAAATATTTGGGCTTGGGTTTGTAGCAGTGTGTGGGACTTGTTCTATTAGTCCATCTATACTAACCTCCACCAGGTTGCAAATTCAAAACAATTTTTATCGGCCTATAGCTCTGAAAAAATATTTGGGCTTCGGCTTGTAGCAGTGTGTGGGACTTGTTCTATTAGTCCATCTATACTAACCTCCACCAGGTTGCAAATTCAAAATAATTTTTATCTGCATCTAGCTCTGAAAAAATGTTTGGGCTTCGGCTTGTAGCAGTGTGTGTGACTTGTTCTATTAGTCCATCTATTCTAACCACCACCAGGTGGCAAATTCAAAGTTATTTTTATCTGCATCTAGCTCTGAAAAAATATTTGGGCTTCGGCCTGTAGCAGTGTGTGGGACTTGTTCTATTAGTCCATCTATACTAACCTCCTCCAGGTTGCAAATTCAAAATAATTTTTATCTTCATCTAGCTCTGAAAAATATTTGGACTTCGGCTTGTAGCAGTGTGTGGGACTTGTTCTATTAGTCCATCTATACTAACCTCCACCAGGTTGCAAATTCTAAATAATTTTTATCTGCATCTAGCTCTGAAAAAATATTTGAACTTGGGCTTGTAGCAGTGTGTGGGACATGTTATATTAGTTCATCTATACAAACCTCCACCAGGTTGCAAATTCAAAATAATTTGAATCTGCATCTAGCTCTGAAAAAATATTTGGGCTTCGGCTTGTAGCAGTGTGTGGGACTTGTTCTATTAGTCCATCTATACTAACCTCCACCAGGTTGCAAATTCAAAATAATTTTTATCTTCATCTAGCTCTGAAAAAATATTTGGTCTTGGGCTTTTAGCAGTGTGTGGGACTTGTTCGATTAGTCCATGTATACTAACCTCCACCAGGTTGCAAATTCAAAATAATTTTTATCTGCATCTAGCTCTGAAAAAATATTTGGGCTTTCGCTTGTAGCAGTGTGTGGGACTTGTTCAATTAGTCCATCTATACTAACCTCCACCAGGCTGCAAATTCAAAATAATTTTTATCTGCATCTAGCTCTGAAAAAATATTTGGGCTTGGGCTTGTAGCAGTGTGTGGGACTTGTTGTATTGGTCCATCTATACTAACCTCCACCAGGTTGCAAATTCAAAATAACTTTTAGCTGCATCTAGCTCTGAAAAAATATTTGGACTTCGGCTTGTAGCAGTGTGTGGGACTTGTTCTATTAGTCCATCTATAATAACCTCCACCAGGTTGCAAATTCAAAATAATTTTTATTTGCATCTAGCTCTGAAAAAATATTTGAGCTTGGGCTTGTAGCAGTGTGTGGGACTTGTTCTATTAGTCCATCTGTACTAACCTCCACCAGGTTGCAAATTCAAAATAATTTTTATCTGCATCTAGCTCTGAAAAAATATTTGGGCTTTGGCTTGTAGCAGTGTGTGGGACTTGTTCTATTAGTCTATACTAACCTCCACCAGGTTGTAAATTCAAAATAATTTTTATCTGCATATAGCTCTGAAAAATATTTGGGCATGGGCTTGCAGCAGTGTGTGGGACTTGTTCTATTAGTCCATCTATACTAACCTCCACCAGGTTGCAAATTCTAAATAATTTTTATCTGCATCTAGCTCTGAAAAAATATTTGGGCTTGGGCTAGTAGCAGTGTGTGGGACTTGTTCTATTGGTCCATCTATACTAACCTCCACCAGGTTGCAAATTCTAAATAATTTTTATCCGCATCTAGCTCTGAAAAAATATTTGGGCTTCGGCTTGTAGCAGTGTGTGGGACTTTTTCTGTTAGTCCATCTATACTATCCTCCACCAGGTTGCAAATTCAAAGTTATTTTTTTCTGCATCTAGCTCTGAAAAAATATTTGGGCTTGGGCTTGTAGCAGTGTGTGGGACTTGTTCTATTAGTCCATCTATACTAACCTCCTCCAGGTTGCAAATTCAAAATAATTTTTATCTTCATCTAGCTCTGAAAAAATATATGGGCTTCGGCTTGTAGCAGTGTGCGGGACTTGTTCTATTAGTCGATCTATACTAACCTCCACCAGGTTGCAAGTTCAAAATAATTTTTATCTGCATCTAGCTCTGAAAAAATAATTGGGCTTGGGCTTGTAGCAGTGTGTGGGACTTGTTCTATTAGTCCATCTATACTAACCTCCACCAGGTTGCAAATTCAAAATAATTTTTATCTGCATCTAGCTCTGAAAAAATATTTGGGCTTCGGCTTGTAGCAGTGTGTGGGACTTGTTCTATTAGTCCATCTATACTAACCTCTACAAGGTTGCAAATTCAAAATAAATTTTATCTGCATCTAGCTCTGAAAAAATATTTGGGCTTGGGCTTGTAGCAGTCTATGGGACTTGTTCTATTAGTCCATCTATACCACCAGGTTGCAAATTCAAAATAATTTTTATCTGCATCTCGCTCTGAAAAAATATTTGGGCTTGGGCTAGTAGCAGTGTGTGGGACTTGTTCTATTAGTCCATCTATACTAACCTCCACCAGGTTGCAAATTCTAACTAATTTTTATCTGCATCTAGCTCTGAAAAAATATTTGGGCTTCGGCTTGTAGCAGTGTGTGGGACTTTTTCTATTAGTCCATCTATACTAACCTCCTCCAGGTTGCAAATTCAAAATAATTTTTATCTTCATCTAGCTCTGAAAAAATATTTGGGCGTCGGTTTGTAGCAGTGTGTGGGACTTGTTCTATTAGTCCATCTGTACTAACCTCCACCAGGTTGAAAATTCTAAATAATTTTTACCTGCATATAGCTCTGAAAAATATTTGGGCTTCGGCTTGTAGCAGAGTGTGGGACTTGTTCTATTAGTCCATTTATACTAACCTCCACCAGGTTGCAAATTCAAAATAAATTTTATCTGCATCTAGCTCTGAAAAAATATTTAGGATTGAGCTTGTAGCAGTGTGTGGGACATGTTCTATTAGTCCATCTATACTAACCTCCACCAGGTTGCAAATTCAAAATAATTTTTATCTGCATCTAGCTCTGAAAAAATATTTGTGCTTGGGCTTATAGCAGTGTGTGGGACTTTTTCTATTAGTCCATCTATACTAAACTCCACCAGGTTGCAAATTCAAAATAATTTTTATCTGCATCTAGCGCTGAAAAAATATTTGGGCTTCGACTTGTAGCAGTGTGTGGGACTTGTTCTATTAGTCCATCTATAATAACCTCCACCAGGTTGCAAATTCAAAATAATTTTTATCTGCATCTAGCTCTGAAAAAATATTTGGGCTTGGGCTTGTAGCAGTGTGTGGGACTTGTTCTATTAGTCCATCTATACTAACCTCCACCAGGTTGCAAATTCAAAATAATTTTTATCTGCATCTAGCTCTGAAAAAATATTTGGGATTGAGCTTGTAGCAGTGTGTGGGACTTGTTCTATTAGTCCATCTATACTAACCTCCACCAGGTTGCAAATTCAAAATAATTTTTATCTGCATCTAGATCTGAAAGAATATTTGGGCTTCGGCTTGTAGCAGTGTGTGGGACTTGTTCTATTAGTCCATCTATACTAACCTCCACCAGGTTGTAAATTCAAAATAATTTTTATCTGCATCTAGCTCTGAAAAAATATTTGGGCTTGGGCTTGTAGCAGTGTGTGGGACTTGTTCTACTAGTCCATCTATACTAACCTCCACCAGGTTGCAAATTCAAAACAATTTTTATCTGCATCTAGCTCTGAAAAAATATTTCGGCTTCGCCTTGTAGCAGTGTGTGGGACTTGTTCTATTAGTTCATCTATACTAACCTCCACCAGGTTGCAAATTCTAAATAATTTTTATCTGCATCTAGCTCTGAAAAAATATTTGGGCTTGGGCTTGTAGCAGTGTGTGGGACTTGTTCTATTAGTCCATCTATACTAACCTCCTCCAGGTTGCAAATTCAAAATAAATTTTATCTTCATCTAGCTCTGAAAAAATATTTTGGCTTGAGCTTGTAGCAGTGTGTGGGACTTGTTCTATTAGTCCATCTATACTAACCTCCACCAGGTTGCAAATTCAAAATAATTTTTATCTGCATATAGCTCTGAAAAATATTTGGGCTTCGGCTTGTAGCAGTGTGTGGGACTTGTTCTATTAGTCCATCTATACTAACCTCCACCAGGTTGCAAATTCAAAATAATTTTTATCTGCATCTAGCTCTGAAAAAATATTTGGGCTTGGGCTTGTAGCAGTGTGTGGGACTTGTTCTATTAGTCCATCTATACTAACCTCCTCCAGGTTGCAAATTCAAAATAATTTTATCTTCTTCTAGCTCTGAAAAAATATTTGGGCTTCGGCTTGTAGCAGTGTGTGGGACTTGTTCTATTAGTCCATCTATAATAACCTCCACCAGGTTGCAATTTCAAAATAATTTTTATCTGCATCTAGCTCTGAAAAAATATTTGGGCTTGGGCTTGTAGCAGTGTGTGGGACTTGTTCTATTAGTCCATCTATACTAACCTCCTCCAGGTTGCAAATTCAACATAATTTTATCTTCATCTAGCTCTGAAAAAATATTTGGGCTTCGGCTTGTAGCAGTGTGTGGGACTTGTTCTATTTGTCCATCTATAATAACCTCCACCAGGTTTCAAATTCTAATTTTTTTTTATCTGCATCTAGCTCTGAAAAAATATTTGGGCTTGGGCTTGTAACAGTGTGTAGAACTTGTTCTATTAGTCCATCTATAATAACCTCCACCAGGTTGCAAATTCAGAATAATTTTTATCTGCTTCTATCTCTGAAAAAATATTTGGGCTTCGGCTTGTAGCAGTGTGTGGGACTTGTTCTATTAGTCCATCTATACTAACATCCACCAGATTGCAAATTCAAAATAATTTTTATCTGCATCTAGCTCTGAAAAAATATTTGGGCTTGGGCTTATAGCAGTGTGTGGGACTTGTTTTATTGGTCTATCTATACTAACCTCCACCAGGTTGCAAATTCAAAATAACATTAAGCTGCATCTAGCTCTGAAAAAATATTTGGGCTTGGGCTTGTAGCAGTGTGTGGGACTTGTTCTATGAGTACATCTATACTAACCTCCACCAGGTTGCAAATTCAAAATAATTTTTATCTGCATCTAGCTCTGAAAAAAAATTTTGGATTCGGCTTGTAGCAGTATGTGGGACTTGTTCTATTAGTCCATCTATACTAACCTCCACCAGGTTGCAAATTCAAAATATTTTTTTATCTGCATCTAGCTCTGAAAAAATATTTGGGCTTGGGCTTGTAGCAGTGTGTGGGACTTGTTCTATTAGTCCATCTATACTAACCTCCTCCAGGTTGAAAATTCAAAATAATTTTTATCTTCATCTAGCTCTGATAAAATATTTGGGCTTCGGCTTGTAGCAGTGTGTGGGGCTTGTTCTATTAGTCCATGTATACTAACCTCCGCCAGGTTGCAAATTCAAAATAATTTTTATCTGCATCTAGCTCTGAAAAAATATTTGGGCTTGGGCTTGTAGCAGTGTGTGGGACTTGTTCTATTAGTCCATCTATACTAACCTCCACCAGATTGCAAAAGCTAAATAATTTTTATTTGCATCTAGCTCTGGAAAAAATTTGGGCTTGGCCATGTAGCAGTGTGTGGAACTTGTTCTATTAGTCCATCTATACTAACCTCCACCAGGTGGCAAATTCAAAATAATTTTTATCTGCATCTAGCTCTGAAAAAATATTTCGGATTGAACTTGTAGCAGTGTGTGGGACTTGTTCTATTAGTCCATCTATACTAACCTCCACCAGGTTGCAAATTCAAAATAATTTTTATCTGCATCTAGCTCTGAAAAAATATTTGGGATTCGGCTTGTAGCAGTGTGTGGGACTTGTTTTATTAGTCCATCTATACTACCCTCCACCAGGTTGCAAATTCAAAATAATTTTTATCTGCATCTAGCTCTGAAAAAAGATTTGGGCTACAGCTAGTAGCAGTGTGTGTCACTTGTTCTATTAGTCCATCTATACTAACCTCCACCAGGTTGCAAATTCAAAATAATTTTTATCTGCATCTAGCTCTGAAAAAATATTTGGGCTTGGGTTTGTAGCAGTGTGTGGGGCTTGTTCTATTACTCCATCTATACTAACCTCCACCAGGTTGCAAATTCAAAATAATTTTTATCTGCATCTAGCTCTGAAAAAATATTTGGGATTCGGCTTGTAGCAGTATGTGGGACTTGTTCTATTAGTCCATCTATACTAACCTCCACCAGGTTGCAAATTCAAAATATTTTTTTTTCTGCATCTAGCTCTGAAAAAATATTTGGGCTTGGGCTTGTAGCAGTGTGTGGGACTTGTTCTATTAGTCCATCTATACTAACCTCCACTAGGTTGCAAATTCAAAATAATTTTTATCTGCATCTAGCTCTGAAAAAATATTTGGGCTTGGGCTTGTAGCAGTGTGTGGGACTTGTTCTATGAGTACATCTATACTAACCTCCACCAGGTTGCAAATTCAAAATAATTTTTATCTGCATCTAGCTCTGAAAAAAAATTTGGGCTTGGGCTTGTAGCAGTGTGTGGGACTTGTTCTATTAGTCCATCTATACTAACCTCCTCCAGGTTGAAAATTCAAAATAATTTTTATCTTCATCTAGCTCTGATAAAATATTTGGGCTTCGGCTTGTAGCAGTGTGTGGGGCTTGTTCTATTAGTCCATGTATACTAACCTCCGCCAGGTTGCAAATTCAAAATAATTTTTATCTGCATCTAGCTCTGAAAAAATATTTGGGCTTGGGCTTGTAGCAGTGTGTGGGACTTGTTCTATTAGTCCATCTATATTAACCTCCACCAGATTGCAAAATCTAAATAATTTTTATTTGCATCTAGCTCTGGAAAAAATTTGGGCTTGGCCATGTAGCAATGTGTGGAACTTGTTCTATTAGTCCATCTATACTAACCTCCACCAGGTGGCAAATTCAAAATAATTTTTATCTGCATCTAGCTCTGAAAAAATATTTCGGATTGAACTTGTAGCAGTGTGTGGGACTTGTTCTATTAGTCCATCTATACTAACCTCCACCAGGTTGCAAATTCAAAATAATTTTTATCTGCATCTAGCTCTGAAAAAATATTTGGGATTCGGCTTGTAGCAGTGTGTGGGACTTGTTCTATTAGTCCATCTATACTACCCTCCACCAGGTTGCAAATTCAAAATAATTTTTATCTGCATCTAGCTCTGAAAAAAGATTTGGGCTACAGCTAGTAGCAGTGTGTGGGACTTGTTCTATTAGTCCATCTATACTAACCTCCACCAGGTTGCAAATTCAAAATAATTTTTATCTGCATCTTGCTCTGAAAAAATATTTGGGCTTGGGTTTGTAGCAGTGTGTGGGGCTTGTTCTATTACTCCATCTATACTAACCTCCACCAGGTTGCAAATTCAAAATATTTTTTTTTCTGCATCTAGCTCTGAAAAAATATTTGGGCTTGGGCTTGTAGCAGTGTGTGGGACTTGTTCTATTAGTCCATCTATACTAACCTCCACTAGGTTGCAAATTCAAAATAATTTTTATCTGCATCTAGCTCTGAAAAAATATTTGGGCTTCGGCTTGTAGCAGTGTGTGGGACTTGTTCTATTAGTCCATCTATACTAACCTCCACCAGGTTGCAAATTCAAAATAATTTTTATCTGCATCTAGCTCTGAAAAAATATTTGGGCTTGTGCTTGTAGTAGTGTGTGGGACTTGTTCTATTAGTCCATCTATGCTAACCTCCACCAGGTTGCAAATTCGAAATAATTTTTATCAGCATCTAGCTCTGAAAAAATATTTTGGCTTCGGCTTGTAGCAGTGTGTGGGACTTGTTCTATTAGTCCATCTATACTAACCTCCACCAGGTTGCAAATTCAAAATAATTATTATCTGCATCTAGCTCTGAAAAAATATTTGGGCTTGGGCTTGTAGCAGTGTGTGGGACTTGTTCTATTAGTCCATCTATACTAACCTCCACCAGGTTGCAAATTCAAAATAATTTTTATCTGCATCTAGCTCTGGAAAAATATTTGGGCTACGGCTTGAAGCAGTGTGTGGGACGTGTTCTATTAGTCCATCTATACTAACCTCCACCAGGTTGCAAATTCAAAATAAATTTTATCTGCATCTAGCTCTGAAAAAATATTTGGGCTTCGGCTTGTAGCAGTGTGTGGGAATTGTTCTATTAGTCCATCTATACTATCCTCCACCAGGTTCCAAATTCAAAATAATTTTTATCTGCATCTAGCTCTGAAAAAATATTTGGGCTTTGGCTTGAAGCAGTTTGTGGGACTTGTTCTATTAGTCCATCTATACTAACCTCCACCAGGTTGCAAATTCAAAATAATTTTTATTTGCATCTAGCTCTGAAAATATATTTGGGCTTCGGCTTGTAGCAGTGTGTGGGATTTGTTCTATTAGTCCATCTATACTAACCTCCACCAGGTTGCAAATTCAAAATAATTTTTATCTGCTTCTAGCTCTGAAAAAATATTTGGGATTGAGCTTTTAGCAGTGTGTGGGACTTGTTCTATTAGTCCATCTATACTAACCTCCACCAGGTTGCAAATTCAAAATAATTTTTATCTGCATCTAGCTCTGAAAAATTATTTGGGCTTCGGCTTGTAGCAGTGTGTGGGACTTTTTCTATTAGTCCATCTATTCTGACCTCCATCAGGTTGCAAATTCAAAATAATTTTTATCTGCATCTAGCTCTGAAAAAATATTTGAGCTTGGGCTTGTAGCAGTGTGTGGGACTTGTTCTATTAGTCCATGTATACTAACCTCCACCAGGTTGCAAATTCAAAATAATTTTTATCTGCATCTAGCTCTGAAAAAATATTTGGGCTTCGGCTTGTAGCAGTGTGTGGGACTTGTTCAATTAGTCCATCTATACTAACCTCCACCAGGTTGCAAATTCAAAATAATTTTTTTCTGCATCTAGCTCTGAAAAAATATTTGAGCATGGGCTTGTAGCAGTGTGTGGGACTTGTTCTATTAGTCCATCTATACTAACCTCCACCAGGTTGCAAATTCAAAATAATTTTTATCTGCATCCAGCTGTGAAAAAAGATTTGGGCTTCGGCTTGTAGCAGTGTGTGGTACTTGTTCTATTAGTCCATCTATACTAACCTCCACCAGGTTGCAAATTCAAAATAATTGTTATCTGCATCTAGCTCTGAAAAAATATTTGTGAATCGGCTTGTAGCAGTGTGTGGGACTTGTTCTATTAGTCCATCTATACTAACCTCCACCATGTTGCAAATTAATAATAATTTTTAGCTGCATCTTGCCCGGAAAATAATTTTGGGCATATTAGCAGTGTGTGGTACTCATTCTATTAGGCCATCTATACTAAGCTCCACCAGCTTTCAAATTACTAATAATGTTTAACTGCATCTTGCCTGGAAAATAGTTTTGGGCATAGTAGCAGTGTGTGGTACTCATTGTATTAGGCCATCTATACCAAGCTCCACCTGGTTTGAAATTAATAATAATTTTTAGCTGCATCTAGCCCGGGAAAATTTTATTCTTCCCAATAGTGGTAGCAATAGAAATATGGGGCGCGCTCCTGGCTAACAAAAATATACGCTACATAACAAAAAACACCAGCCTAGCGCACTGCATTAATAAGATGGCATCATCGTCTCTCCCGTCTACGCCGGCTAGCATTCCTATGCCTAAAGCACAATGTATGGGTCCGCGCTAGCCACGATGCTGAGGGGTCTAAAGCTGATGCTAACGCTTTATCACAATTCAATTGGCAGATTTTCACAGAGCTCCTCCCCAACGCCCACCCATCTGGCAACAGTTGCCCACCCTTCCTATGGGATCTAGTGGCGAATAGTTGATGCCATTAAGCAGAGCATCATTTGCCCCGTCGACGTGGCAAGCATAATGTAAGGCATGGGAAGAGTGGAAACGACTAGTAGCAGGCAGACGGGTTGACCAATGTGAACAAGCCACATTACAAGTCACCATAGAATTTCTCCACCAGCTAATGATGAGGGGCATATCAGGGGCATCAGCGCAGCGGTGTCTGACTGGAGTAGCATTTCACTTCCAACTACTGAATTGGGGTGATGTGACAAAGACATTCATCATCAGACAATCCATAAAAGGGTGGAAAAGGGGTCAGCCAAGTCAGGATTGTAGACGTCCGATCCCATGTCACTAAAACTGATTTCTCACATCATATCCCTAACACCGTTAACATGACACTCACAATTTGAAGCAACACTACTGTCTACTGCATTTGCGATCGCCTTCTTCGGGGAGCTATGCATAAGCGAATTAGTCCCTCTATCCAAAATTACCACCAGTGGAGGCTTATTACACCACGACGTAGTCATAGCCAATAATGCAATACGTCTACGCATACGCCAATCGAAAACGGTTCCAGCAGGCAGGGGCACTTGGGTACTTCTACAACCCACAAAAGGTACACTGAGTAGGGTAACAATAGTAAAAACATATATAACCATCAGATCACAAAGTAATTTCTTCCTATCACACATTGATGGAACACCATTATCAAGATACCAGTTCCAAGCTATATTTAATAAATGCATAACATCGGCAGGGAACCGCCCCAAAGATTACGGGACACACTCATTCTGCATAGGCGCGGCAATGGAAGCAGCAAGAGCAGGACTGTCAGAAACGGAAGTTCAGAGGATAGGGAGATGGCGATCCACGTGTTTGGCGAGATACATAAGACCGGACTTGCTATCCTAACGTGGTTTGTTTCTTTTACAGGTGACGCTAAGCCAACAGTGTGGGTGATAGGCCACTCGTATATATATTGGGCAGAAAAAAGGGCAAAAGTCCACCCAGGCGGGAGGAAATTAGAGTTTCATAACACATATTTCAACTGGAGAGGTATTAGAGGCCTACTATGGCCACAGGTACTAATGGAGGTAATCAAGGTAGGGAGAGGGGCAAGAGGTCCGGTCATCTTAGTTATACAGGCCGGGGGAAACGACCTAGGTCATCACAAGAGCGCATAACTAATGGCAATAATGAAGCTAGACACTGAGCGCTTCAGAGAATTTTTCACAAAACTAACTATAGTATGGTCAGAGATTGTGCCGATAGCGGTATGGCAAAGTGCGTGAGACATCACGGCCATCGAACGGACAAGGCGGGTAATAAATATTCGGATGGCAAAATTTAGAAGAGACAGAGGCGGTGTAGTGATACAACACCGACAACTGGAAGGAGATAAAGCAAGCCTCATACGTCCCGACGGTGTTCACTTAATGGATATTGGACTGGACATATTCCTGTCAGGACTCCAGGACGGAGTGGAACAAGCGTTACGAGTGATGGATGGGGGTCAGAGTCCTGCATACGAGTACGCAGGAACCTCCGAGGCCTGGAAATATAAAGGACATGTTGGAGAGTTACACTTGTTGGCCAACTTGCCGGTGTGGAGACCCAGGGCATGCTGCAACAAGCTGAATTATTTTAGAAATAAAATGCCTTTCTAATGGAATGAGTATAAAGAGTTAATAAAGCTGTGACCGATCCTCATCCATCCAGTTACAAGAGTTACATTATTGTATTGTCAAGGAAAGGGGGGCGGTAGGGGGGCTGAGCGTCTGGGTTTGGTTGGGGGTCCCCACAGTCTGCCTAGGCTAGATGCATTTAAAATTCTTATTAGATACACAGGTGGTGCAGCTTGCTTCGCAGCTGGGCTACTACGCCCAAAGTATTGCCTAGGCTAGATGCAGTTAAAAATTCTATGCTGACTAGCAGACACTAAAGCTTTGGAGCAGACCTCTGAGTAAACAGCTCTTCAGACTCAACCATCTGTGTTACCCCAAGCCATAGTGTATGTAGTTTCTTACAGTTAAAAGGGGGGGGGAGCGACCCAACCCACCTGGAATTGACGATGCCAACGTCACGTAACACACAGCAAGGAGACTCCAAAAAGAGTCTCCATTTTTTCCAAAAATTGTGGCACAGACACCACTTAAGTGGCATCAATTGCCCCAGAGTTGCTTAAAACGGTTGGTGAGGTGATTTTACCAAATCCTCAAGCTTTTAGTCTCCCCATGATGACAAAGGGGTAGAAAAGTCCTTGCGGATCCATGATTTGTTCATCTTTATGAACGTGAGTCTGTCTACATTCTCAGTGGACAGCTGCGTGCGCTTGTCTGTCAGCACACCACCAGCAGCGCTGAACACACGTTCAGAGAGAACGCTGGCTGCAGGGCAGGACAAGATCTCCAAGGCGTGAGTGGCGAGCTCCGGACATTTTTCCAGATTGGAAGCCCAAAATGAGCAAGGGTCCAGTGACACAGTCAAAGCTTCGATGTTCACTTGGAGATATTCCTGTACCATCCTCTCTAGGCGCTGACTATGTGTCAGACTTCTTGTCTCCTGTGGCCTTGCAAAGGATGGTCTAAAAAGGTGGTGAAACGATTCCACAAAATTGCTGTTACCAGCAGATATTGTGTTACTGTGACGGTTTGAGTGATGAAGACTCGACAGTCCCACGGTTTGCAAGTTAGAACTGTGAGATTCACTACGTGCACCACTGTTGTTTTGTGGAAAAGCACATGTAAGATTCTGCAACAGCCTCTGCTGATACTCCTGCATGCGTGAATCCCTTTCTATGGCAGGAATTATTTCAGAAAATTTACTTTTGTACCGGGGATCTAAGAGTGTGGCAACCCAGTAGTCGGGATTACTTCGAATTCTGACAATCCGAGGGTCATGTTGCAGGTAGTGCAGCAAGAAGGCACTCATGTGTCTTGCACATCCAGGAGGACCAAGTCCTTGTTGTGTTGGTAGAGAGGTAAGAATCATGCTTCCTTCCTCTGCCCTCTCCCCCCAACCTCGCACAACAGAAATGTGATCAAGGTCTCCCTCATCTGATGAGTCTTACATGCCCATTGCCAGTTCGTCCTCCACTTCTTCCTCGGCTCCTGCACGTTCCTCAACAGTTTGGCTGCTACCATGTGCCCTGGTAAATCCCTCCCCCACCCCCCCATGCCTGACGCCTTGGTGCTGCCAACCATCTGGACCTTGGAGATGTTATCCCTTCCGCACACGACTCCTCCTCTACTTCCTCCACCTCCTCTTGTCCCACTACCTGACTCTGAATTCTGTTTAATGTGTGCTCCAGCATGTAAATCACCAGAATAGTCATGCTGATAATGGCATCGTCGTCAGCACTAAACATCTTCGTCGCCATTTCAAAACTGTGCAGAAGGGTGTGTGGCGCCCCTTAGGGTTCAGTCGCCACAGAGGTACTGCATCTCACCCAGAGGTGTGGTATCTCACCCTCAGGTAAGGAAGGAGAATGGCTCAGGACCCTAACACCTGCATCCAACACATACCCGCAGTGGGGGTAGGGCGAGATTGCTCCTAAGGGAGAGCACAGTCCCAGGTCCCTAGCTGGTGGGAGGGTCCTATGTAGTGGGTGTGGGTGGAGAAAGCAGCTTAGGGGAGCACATGACAGGGAGAGTATAATTAGGAAGCCATCTTAGAAAGAGCAAGCCAGTCAGAGGAGAAGTGACAGGAGCAGAGGCTCTGCATGAGCTCTACTCCGGAGGCGGGCCTAGCCTGGGAGGCCCAGGACTGAAGGAGAGAAGAGAGGAGTGGGAGCAGGAAGGCTCCAGGAACCGAAGGGACCCTAGGGGTATGGGCCGTGCAGAAGGCCACCCGTACGCCCGCTGCTACCAGGAGGTAGAGGGGTCAGGCCAGATAAGGTTAACCGGTCCCTCAACTAGCGGAGAAACAGCAAGGCTCAACTAGAAGCCGGAGTATGCAGCATTACATGTACTGCAGAACAAAGTCCACACCAGTCTCACTAAGAAGGTAGCCACATAGGACTAGAGATGAGCGTTGTTCTACTCGAACTGTTCGCCAATCTCAAATTCGAGCTGTTTTGGGCGGTGTTCGAGCCGGTCGGCGAACACGAACAATTTGAGAAAAATTCGGCTGTTCGAGGTTATGTTCGATAACTGTTCGTGCACCAAAATCATAACTGGATTTTTTCTCAGTAATGATGAAAATTAATGTTAATACGCAGTTTGAGTGTACAGCGGGGCGGGGGGAGGGGCAGGGGATGGATCTCTGCAGGAACAATGAAGATCTCCATTTTTTTTTCTCTTTCCCGCATTTGCAGTGGGGAGGTGCAATCTGTCAGCCTATCAGCAGCGCACACACGGAGCGAAGTGCTTTTTTTCACACAAGCAAGGGCATGTGTGATTGGCAGTGTATGTCACATGTCCTTGCCCTATAAGACCAAGCCATTTTCCCCGTCGCCACCATTTTCTCACTGCTGCAGCTGCGTGTTAGACGGCACCGCTGTTGCTGTGTGCGCTATACCTTGTTAATTTCAAGCCAATTTTCGCACAAATATACAGATAGCTTGGGAGTAGGGAATAGTTGTGATTGCAGTCCTTTTAAGGACTAGGTTACAGCATTTCCTACGACTTTTATCAGGCAGGTCTGTGCTCTTAAATAGATAGATTGTGGGAGTAAAGACTAATTGTAATTGGAGTCCTTTTCAGGACTAGGTTACATCAGTTCCTATCAGTTTTTGCCAGGCAGGTCTGTGCCAGTGCTGTGCAAGTTTTTTTCACAGCATTTGGCTGAATCTAGCAAAGCTAATCCTTTTTGGCCTATTGCAGAGTGTGTTAGTCAGTGGAGTAGCCTATCTGTGTTGCAAGATATACCACCTGTGTATAGAATACCAATTTTTTTACTGCACCTAGTGAAGTAAAATCTTTTGGGCATAGCATCATTCTATTAGTCCATCTATACTGACCTCCATCAGGTTGCAAACTGAATATAATTTTTTTCTGCATCTAGCTCTGAAAAAATATTTGGGCTTCTAGCAGTGTGTGGGACTTGGTCTATTAGTCCATCTATACTGACCTCCATCAGGTTGCAAATTAAAAATAATTTTTTTCTTCATTTAGCTCTGAAAAAATATTTGGGCTTCTAGCAGTGTGTGGGACTTGTTCTATTAGTCCTTCTATACTGACCTCCAGCAGGTTGCAAATTGAATATAATTTTTTTCTGCATCTAGCTCTGAAAAAATATTTGGGCTTCTAGCGGTGTGTGGGACTTGGTCTATTAGTCCATCTATACTGACCTCCATCAGGTTGCAAATTAAAAATAATTTTTTTCTGCATCTAGCTCTGAAAAAATATTTGGGCTTCTAGCAGTGTGTGGGACTTGGTCTATTAGTCCATCTATACTGACCTCCATCAGGTTGCAAATTGAATAAAAAAAATTTCTGCATCTAGCTCTGAAAAAATATTTGGGCTTCTAGCGGTGTGTGGGACTTGGTCTATTAGTCCATCTATACTGACCTCCATCAGGTTGCAAATTAAAAATAATTTTTTTCTGCATCTAGCTCTGAAAAAATATTTGGGCTTCTAGCAGTGTGTGGGACTTGGTCTATTAGTCCATCTATACTGACCTCCATCAGGTTGCAAATTGAATAAAAAAAATTTCTGCATCTAGCTCTGAAAAAATATTTGGGCTTCTAGCGGTGTGTGGGACTTGGTCTATTAGTCCATCTATACTGACCTCCATCAGGTTGCAAATTAAAAATAATTTTTTTCTGCATCTAACCCAGCCAATAGTTTTGGCCTAATACCACAGTTTGGCCACTCAGCTCAGCTCGGTTACCATCCATTGTTTTTTTGTGCAAACAACTCCAGAGTTGTGAATTAGTTAACCACCAAAATGAGTGGAAGAAGGCCTGCTGCTGGTGGAAAGGGGAATAGGCGTGTTGGGAAGGGGAAAAAAGGTTGTGTCCGTGGGGTAGGTGCAGAAGAAATACCATCTTCCAGCCAAACTAAAATGTCTACTTCTTTTAGCGGACAATGCGATAAGATCCCTTTCTTACGGCCACGCCAATCGCTACAAATTCCAGATGAGGCACAAAAACAGCAGGTGCTTCAACGGATATCAAGTGCTCCTTTAAGTGGGCTCTCCTCCACATCAACTTCAACATCACAAATACTCCAGTCCTCAAAGGTGTCACCCAAATCGCACTTGCTTCCTCACAGCTCCCAAATCTCCAGCTGCCCGTCTGAGTATGAGGTAGAACAGATGGTTGAGTCTGCAGAGCTGTTTACTCATACTATAGCCTGGGAATCAGAGGTCGACTCCAGCGCTTCTGTGAATCCAGACGAGGAAATGATCTGCACTGATGCCCAGAATCTTTATGAGTCGGATCCAGGACCAGACGCAGAAGGTTCTGACCATAATGTAGACCCTCATTCCCAAACTGTAACTCCTGTTGGTGGAGACAATGAGGAAGACGATGATAAGACTCAAATACCTGATTGGAGCGACAACTTTAGTTTTTTGTCAGGGCAGGAACAGGTTGGCTCTGAGGACGACGGGTGTGATAACGCACAGGGTGATGATGATGAGGTCGGAGATCCCACTTACTGTCAACCCACAGTCAGCCAAGAGATGAGGTCAGCAGAGGAGGTGGAGGAAGATGCTAGTGACGACGAGGTCAGGTTGCGCCTTCCTGGACAGAGACGTAGTACTGGAAGCACGTCAACAACTGCATCCTCAAACACAACTCTGCCTCTCACCACAAGTCGTGGTGGCTCTTCAGGTCGCATGGGTGCTAAGCCTTGCATAGCCTGGGCATTTTTTCAGATCGATAAAGATGACCCAACTCGTGTTATCTGTAACATTTGTCAGCAAAAGCTAAGTAGAGGCCAAAAAATACATAGTTTGAGTACTTCATGCATGAACCGGCACATGGACATGAAGCATAAGTTGCAGTGGGAAGCTCAGTGTGCTACAATGCGGCCTAGCCGGCCGGGCCAACCACCGTCTGCCATATCTTGTGCATCCGCGGCCTCTTCATCCTCTGTGACTGGGGGGACAGCAGTCACACCTGTTTTGGGGCGCAGACCTGCCACCTCTTTACCCGCAACAGCCAGCGTGATTGGCAGGTCATCATTTTCTTTGGAGGTGGTAACACCAGCTGGTCTTGAGCGCTGTCCGACATCGATAGCACCACCTTTGGATCAAGGCAACCTAACATGTCCGCCTGCATCTTCCTCACAGACTGGCAGTTTGCCGGGGACACCCTTATCAACCCCGTCTAAGCACAATAGCCAGCCCTCGGTCCCTCAGATGTGGACAAGTAAAAGACCATTTCCTCCTAGCCATGAGAAAGCTAAGAGGTTGAATTTCACCATCTGCAAGCTCTTGGCTACAGAAATGCTGCCTTTCCGCCTGGTGGACACAGAGGATTTTCGAGACCTTATGTCCGTCGCAGTGCCCCAGTACCAGATGCCCAGTCGGCACTACTTCTCAAAGAAAGGTGTGCCTGCGCTCCACCAGCATGTCGCACACAACATCACCGCTTCTTTGAGAAACTCTGTGTGTGACAGGGTGCATTTCACCACAGACACTTGGACGAGTAGGCATGGACAGGGGCGTTACATGTCGCTGACTGGGCACTGGGTAACTATGGTGACAGCAGGACAAGGGGCTGCTGTCCAAGTCTTGCCGTCCCCACAAGTTGTGCGTCAATCCTCTTTATGTCAAAGTTCCTCCACTGCTTCTGCCTCCTCAACCTCCTCTCGGTCTTCCACCTGCACCCAAAGCCTGTCTGGTCATGCCACAAGCTTTCTAACTGCGCAGAAGGGATCCTGCACACCTCCTTACTATGCTGGCAGTAGGGCTCAACGTCATCAGGCGGTTTTTACATTGAAATGTCTGGGAAATGTGAGTCACACAGCTGAGGAGTTGTGGTCAGCTCTGGAGAACCAATTTCATGAATGGTTGTCTCCACTGGACCTGAAACCAGGGAAGGCCGTGTGCGACAATGCTGCAAACTTGGGTGCGGCCCTTCGCCGGGGCAATGTCACACACGTGCCTTGTATGGCTCACGTGTTGAACCTGGTTGTCCAGCAATTTTTAGCCCACTATCCCAGACTAGATGGCCTTCTGCAGAGGGCACGATCGCTGTGTGCTCACTTCCGCCGTTCGCATCCCGCAGCTCAGTGACTTACATCTCTACAGAAGTCGTTGGGCCTGCCACTTCACCGGCTAAAATGCGATGTGCCTACCCGGTGGAATTCAACTCTGCACATGTTGCAGCGACTGTGGCAGCACCGACAAGCCCTGGTGCAATACGTTCTGACGTATAGCCTGGGCCAACGAGATTCAGAGGTGGGGCAAATCACGCTGGAGGAGTGGTCTCAGATCAGGGACCTATGCACCCTTCTGCACAGTTTTGAAATGGCGACGAAGATGTTTAGTGCTGACGATGCCATTATCAGCATGACTATTCCGGTGATTTACATGCTGGAGCACATGTTAAACAGAATTCGGAGTCAGGTGGTGGCACAAGAGGAGGTGGAGGAAGTAGAGGAGGAGGAGTTGTATGCGGAAGGGCTAACATCTGCAAGGTCCAGACGGTCGGCAGCACCAAGGCGGCAGGCATGTGAGGGTGGGGGAGATGGTTTTACCAGGGCGCATGGTAGCAGCCAAACTAGTGAGGAAGGTGCAGGAGCCCAGGAAGAAGTGGAGGACGAACTGATGGAAGACTCATCAGATGAGGGAGACCTTGATCACATTTCTGTTGTGCGAGGTTGGGGGGAGAGGACAGAGGAAGGAAGCATGATTGTTACCTCGCCACCAACACAACAGGGACTTGGTGCTCCTGGATGCGCAACACACATGAGTGCCTTCTTGCTGCACTACCTGCAACATGACCCTCGAATTGTGAGAATTAGAAATAATCCTGACTACTGGGTTGCCACACTGTTAGATCCCCGGTACAAAAGTAAATTTGCAGAAATTATTCCTGCCATAGAAAGGGATGCACGCATGCAGGAGTATCAGCAGAGACTGTTGCAGAATCTTACATGTGCTTTTCCACAAAATACCAGTGGTGCACGTAGTGAATCTCACAGTTCCAACTTGCCAACCGTGGGACCGTCAAGTGTTCAGCACTCAAACCGTAACAGAACCACAGTATCTGCTGGTAACATCAATTTTGCGGAATCATTTCACCACTTTTTTAGCCCATCCTTTGCAAGGCCACAGGAGACAAGAAGTCTGACACATAGTCAACGCCTAGAGACGATGGTACAGGAGTATCTCCAAGTAAACATTGAAGCCACGACTGTGTCACTGGACCCTTGCTCTTTTTGGGCTTCCAATCTGGATAAATAGCCGGAGCTAGCCACTTACGCCTTGGAGATCTTGTCATGCCCCGCAGCCAGCGTTCTGTCTGAACGTGTGTTCAGCGCTGCTGGTGGTGTGCTGACAGATAAGCGCACGCGGCTCTCCACTGATAATGTAGACAGACTCACGTTCATAAAGATGAACAAATCATGGATCCGAAACGACTTTTCTACCCCTGTGTCATCCTGGGGAGAGTAAAAGCTTGATGATTGGTTAAAATCACCCTACTAACCGTTTTAAGCTTTCAAATTACTAATCATGTTTATCTGTATCTTGACTGGAAAATAATTTGGGCTTTGTAGCAGTGTGCAGCACTGATCCTATTAGGCCATCTATACTAAAGCTTCACCAGATTTAAAATTAAAAATAATTTTTAGCTGCATCTAGCCCGGAAAATAATTTTGGGGCTCCGAGATGCGCAAGGCACATAAGTGCCTTCTTGCTGCACTACCTGCAGCATGACCCTCATATTGTCAGAATTCGAAGTAATCATGACTACTGGGTTGCCACACTCTTAGATCCCCCAAACTTTTCGATCAACCTTTTCATTTTAATAAAGACCAAAAAAATGGTCATTTTTGAAATTATAAGCATTAGCAGGTTGTTAGAAACTGAAATCAAACAGTTTTCAACTCAAAACTTTATTCTAGGTGATGTTACATTTTCACATAGGACCCCTTGTTCGAAAGGAGCTTCTGAACTCTCTCGTCCATTGAATTTGTCAGGTTTTGGATGGTTTCTGCTTCAATTGTTTTGCATGAGGACAGAATACCCTCCCAGAGCTGTTGCTTAGATGTGAACTGCCTCCCGCCATCATAGACACTCCTTTTAATGATGCTCCAAAGGTTCTGAATGGGGTAGAGGTCAGGGGAGCATGGGGGTCACACCATAAGTTTGTCCCCTTTTATGCCCATATCAGCCAGAGATGCAGATGTTTTATGTGCAGCATGAGATGGTGCATTATCATGCAGAAAAATGATGCTGTGAAATACACGGTTCTTCTTCTTGAACCATGGCAGGAGGTGCTGTTTGAGAAAATCCACATACATTATGGAGTTCATCTTTAGCGCCTTCAGGGATCCTAAAGGGGCCGACAATCTCTCTCCCCATGATTCCAGCCCAAAACATTACTCCACCTCCTCCTTGTTGGCACTGTAGCCGTGTTTGCGTGGGGTGTCCATCAACCAGCCATCCTCCACTCCATCCATCTGGACCATCGAGCGCTGAACGGCACTCATCCGTGAACAAAACAGTTTTGAAATCAGTCTTCATGTAATGTTTGGCCCACTGGAGCCGTTTCTGCTTGTGTGAAGTGGATAGAGGAGGTCGACAGGATGGCGCATGCACAGCTGCAAACCTCTGAAGGACCCTGCATCTTGTTGTTCGGGGGACGTTGGAGGCACAAGCAGCTTCAAAAACTTGTCTGCTGCTATGACAAGGCTTTTTTGCCGCTGCTCTTTCAACCTGACGTAATTGCCTGTAGGAAAGAGTCCTCAATTTGCCCTTATCAGCACGCACACGTGTGTACTGTGAATCAGCTACATACTTCTTGATTGCCAGGACACTTCATCCTGATCATCGCACAATGTTGATTGTAGTCATGCCTTGACCTAAACACTCCACAATTTGTTGCTTCTCAGCAGCCGACACATCCTTTTTCTTTCCCATTTTGGCAGAAAATGTAGGCTGCTTAATAATGTGAGAGAGCCTTCTTAAGTAGTCTTGCCTTTCATTGGACACACCTGCCAAACTAATTAGCACAGGTGTCTGCAATTGCTTACAGTGATATAAAGAGCCCTGACACACATCACCATCAATGAGTTTAACTGACAAACAAACAAATTCTTCCCTTATCACTCCTAAACACTTTTTGTATAATAATTTGGAACGCAGTGTACATGTGCTTTTCCACAAAACACCAGTGGTTCACGTAGTGAATCTTACAGTTCTAACTTGCCAACCGTGGTCTGTATGGAGTTGTTCAATAAAGGGCCCAAAATTAAGATAACATAGATGGGAGAGGTCTCTATGAATAGGAATTCCTAAGTATTTGATACCCTGTGAGGGCCAGGCAAAGGGAAAGTTGGACTGGATGGAATCCTATATGGATTTGGGGAGGGAGACATCGAGGGCCTCAGACTTCGCTGCATTGATTTTAAAATTTTACCATGTAACAAAGTGATCTATTTCAGCCATAACAGCATGGATGGATATATGTGATTGAGTGATATATACTAGGACATCATCAGCAAATAGAGAGCACTTGTACTCGGTGCCTCCCACCTCAATCCACCTAATATTGGGGTTATGGCGAATTGATGAGAGCAGGTGCTCCGTCACTAGGATGTATAAGAGAGGGGACAGAGGACATCACTGCCTTGTCCCTTTGGTGATTGTGAAAGGTGATGAAAATGTTCTGACGCACCCCCTGGGCCTTGGGACACCCGGAGCCGGACCCTTTTTGGTGGATGCTGGTGGTTGTAGTCTTTGTGGAGGCGACCCAGTTCCGTGGCTCAGGGCGGTCAAACCAGTGGCGGAACTATTTATGTGGTTTTCATGTTTAAATGTCCGACTACGCCACCCGTGGATTGCGGTCAGAGTGAACCGCCGCTACAGGGCAGACCACTGAGGCTGGTGTTGTGGGTGCAGCAGAGCATAGCATAACTCCCCACGGGAGGAGTATAGCCTCAGGGCAGTGTATGCGGAGGATGGGGGTGATGGTGCAGGGCAGCAGCAGTAACGACACGGAGTCAGTGATGCAGTTCAGGGCCTTTACTCACAGTTCTTATTATCCAGACCACGTCTGCAGGTAACGGCTGCCCACGTCGTACTGTGCTCACCAGGTGAGGGGCTCAGACAACTCCCAGATAACTTTGGAGCACTTCACAGGACCCCCTTTGTGTGTCCTTTGTCTGGCCTTTCTTACCAACACTTCTGTCCGGCTGCCTCGGGCCTCCTCTTGGTAAACTTGGCGCCAGTTTCCCTGACCCTATGTGGTGCCTTCCTAGCGGGTGTAGCGAGGGGCTGCGCCACATAAAATGTCAGAGCCTCCGGTTTCTAGCTGAGGGTCGTTTCCTGCCTCCACTAGTTCGGGGACCGGTCTCCCCCTTTGGCCTGACCCCTCCACGCAGGTGGATTCGGGCGTGCGGTGGCGACTCGCCCGTCCGCACCCCTGGGATCCCTTCATTCCTCGTTCCAGGAGCCTTTTCCGCTCCTCTTCCTTCCTTCTCCCTCTTCCAGGCCTGGGCCTCTGTTACTAGGCCCGCCTCCGGAGCAGAGCTCATGCAGAGCCCCTGCTCCCTGCCACTTCTGCTCAGACTTCTCTGCACTGAACTAAGATGGTGCCCACCTTTTATACTCCCTTCTCAATGCACCCAGGAACTGCCTCCTCCCTGCTCCTGCACTACAGGGTTCCCCTTCCACAGTGTTCCCTCCCCCCACTCCAGCCAGGGACAGGGACTGTCGTGCCCATCTCAGGGGCATATTGGTCGCCCTGCCCCACGGCAATGTGGTGTAATGCATGCAGGTGTCGGGTCCTGATCCACACTCCATCCTTACCTGAGAGTGAGATATCACACCTCTGGGTGAGGTGCAATACGTCTTTAGCAACCGAGCCCTCAGGGTGCTACAGTTCCATTTATCTTCAGCCTAGGTGACGTATTGCGATACAGGGCCGTGATTTTGGCTATAAAAGGGTCCCCTAGACCCCTACCCCAAGCTTTTTAAGAGAATCATATATGGCGTGCCAGGAGACTCTATGGAATGCTTTCTCAGCATCCAACGAGAGTATCTAATTACAAATTTTTAACTGCATCTAGCCCAGGAAATACTTTGTGCCTAGTAGCAGTGTCTGCTAGTAAGCGGATTATCCCGGCTGTTAAGCAAGCTGCACCACCTGTAGTTTAGACACTTAATTTTTTCAAAGGAAATGCTTCGGGACCATGGGATACTTAGTGAAGAGCATCAGGAGGCACCACAAGGCATAGGGGCTGGGACTGGCAGTAGGATGCCTTGCGGTGGACAGCCGAGCTCGATCCTTATAAAAGCTTTTTAACTGCAGCAGCTTTAGTGGACGCTACTGGAGCTGGAATTACGCGGCTGCTGGCATGAGACTTGCCCTCCAATAGATCCTTGTAAATGGATTTAAAGTGTATTCATTCAAATTAGAGAGACAATTTAAATTAAAAAGCTTAGAGCTGCCTCCACCACAGGGGGGCTCGCTCGACCCACCAGCGGACAGGCACCAGTATTGGGAGAGGGGGGCTGGCCGTCAGGGTTCACCGCGGCTCTGGCACAAACCCGGCGACACGGAGGTGGCACGGGCAGGAGTGGACTGGCCGTGTCGGCTTCTCACTTTTTGGATTTTAGAAGGGCATGACATGCCTATATCTGTGTCTCCCCCTCCTTTTACTCCTCCACCTCTTTTCTTTTCGCATGACTATATGTACTTGTCACTTTTCCATGTGTTAGTTATGTCTTCTGAGCAGTTTGTCAGCTTTTGGACACCTTTGAAGGTGTTTTCTATGTGTTTCTATGTGTTTTTGTTTGCCTGCCATTGGTTTTAACGGTGTTCGAAGGTGTTCGACGAACAGTTCGACGAACAGTTCGGCGAACACACGGGTGTTCGACGAACCGAACCGAACTCGAACACTACGGGGGTGGCTCAACACTAGTTACATGTCGCTGACTGGGCACTGGGTAACTATGGTGACAGCAGGACAAGGGGCTGCTGTCCAAGTCTTGCCGTCCCCACGAGTTGTGCGTCAATCCTCTTTATGTCAAAGTTCCTCCACTGCTTCTGCCTCCTCAACCTCCTCTCGGTCTTCCACCTGCACCCAAAGCCTGTCTGGTCATGCCACAAGCTTTCTAACTGCGCAGAAGGGATCCTGCAGACCTCCTTACTATGCTGGCAGTAGGGCTCAACGTCATCAGGGTGTTTTTACATTGAAATGTCTGGGAAATGTGAGTCACACAGCTGAGGAGTTGTTGTCAGCTCTGGAGAACCAATTTCATGAATGGTTGTCTCTACTGGACCTGAAACCAGGGAAGGCCGTGTGCGACAATGCTGCAAACCTGGGTGCGGCCCTTCGCCGGGGCAATGTCACACACGTGCCTTGTATGGCTCACGTGTTGAACCTGGTTGTCCAGCAATTTTTAGCCCACTATCCCAGACTAGATGGCCTTCTGCAGAGGGAACGGTCGCTGTGTGCTCACTTCCGCCGTTCGCATCCCGCAGCTCAGCGACTTACATCTCTACAGAAGTCGTTGGGCCTGCCACTTCACCGGCTAAAATGCGATGTGCCTACCCGGTGGAATTCAACTCTGCACATGTTGCAGCGACTGTGGCAGCACCGACAAGCCCTGGTGCAATACGTTCTGACGTATAGCCTGGGCCAACGAGATTCAGAGGTGGGGCAAATCACGCTGGAGGAGTGGTCTCAGATCAGGGACCTATGCACCCTTCTGCACAGTTTTGAAATGGCGACGAAGATGTTTAGTGCTGACGATGCCATTATCAGCATGACTATTCCGGTGATTTACATGCTGGAGCACATGTTAAACAGAATTCGGAGTCAGGTGGTGGCACAAGAGGAGGTGGAGGAAGTAGAGGAGGAGGAGTTGTATGCGGAAGGGCTAACATCTGCAAGGTCCAGACGGTCGGCAGCACCAAGGCGGCAGGCATGTGAGGGTGGGGGAGATGATTTTACCAGGGCGCATGGTAGCAGCCAAACTAGTGAGGAAGGTGCAGGAGCCCAGGAAGAAGTGGAGGACGAACTGATGGAAGACTCATCAGATGAGGGAGACCTTGATCACATTTCTGTTGTGCGAGGTTGGGGGGAGAGGACAGAGGAAGGAAGCATGATTGTTACCTCGCCACCAACACAACAGGGACTTGGTGCTCCTGGATGCGCAACACACATGAGTGCCTTCTTGCTGCACTACCTGCAACATGACCCTCGAATTGTGAGAATTAGAAATAATCCTGACTACTGGGTTGCCACACTGTTAGATCCCCGGTACAAAAGTAAATTTGCAGAAATTATTCCTGCCATAGAAAGGGATGCACGCATGCAGGAGTATCAGCAGAGACTGTTGCAGAATCTTACATGTGCTTTTCCACAAAATACCAGTGGTGCACGTAGTGAATCTCACAGTTCCAACTTGCCAACCGTGGGACCGTCAAGTGTTCAGCACTCAAACCGTAACAGAACCACAGTATCTGCTGGTAACATCAATTTTGCGGAATCATTTCACCACTTTTTTAGCCCATCCTTTGCAAGGCCACAGGAGACAAGAAGTCTGACACATAGTCAACGCCTAGAGACGATGGTACAGGAGTATCTCCAAGTAAACATTGAAGCCACGACTGTGTCACTGGACCCTTGCTCTTTTTGGGCTTCCAATCTGGATAAATGGCCGGAGCTAGCCACTTACGCCTTGGAGATCTTGTCATGCCCCGCAGCCAGCGTTCTGTCTGAACGTGTGTTCAGCGCTGCTGGTGGTGTGCTGACAGATAAGCGCACGCGGCTCTCCACCGATAATGTAGACAGACTCAAGTTCATAAAGATGAACAAATCATTGGTCCGGAACGACTTTTCTACCCCTGTGTCATCCTGGGGAGAGTAAAAGCTTGATGATTGGTTAAAATCACCCTACCAACCGTTTTAAGCTTTCAAATTACTAATCATGTTTATCTGTATCTTGACTGGAAAATAATTTGGGCTTTGTAGCAGTGTGCAGAACTGATCCTATTAGGCCATCTATAATAAGCTTCACCAGATTTAAAATTAAAAATAATTTTTAGCTGCATCTAGCCCGGAAAATAATTTTGGGGCTCCGAGATGCGCAAGACACATGAGTGCCTTCTTGCTGCACTACCTGCAACATGACCCTCGAATTGTGAGAATTAGAAATAATCCTGACTACTGGGTTGCCACACTGTTAGATCCCCGGTACAAAAGTAAATTTGCAGAAATTATTCCTGCCATAGAAAGGGATGCACGCATGCAGGAGTATCAGCAGAGACTGTTGCAGAATCTTACATGTGCTTTTCCACAAAATACCAGTGGTGCACGTAGTGAATCTCACAGTTCCAACTTGCCAACCGTGGGACCGTCAAGTGTTCAGCACTCAAACCGTAACAGAACCACAGTATCTGCTGGTAACATCAATTTTGCGGAATCATTTCACCACTTTTTTAGCCCATCCTTTGCAAGGCCACAGGAGACAAGAAGTCTGACACATAGTCAACGCCTAGAGACGATGGTACAGGAGTATCTCCAAGTAAACATTGAAGCCACGACTGTGTCACTGGACCCTTGCTCTTTTTGGGCTTCCAATCTGGATAAATGGCCGGAGCTAGCCACTTACGCCTGGGAGATCTTGTCATGCCCCGCAGCCAGCGTTCTGTCTGAACGTGTGTTCAGCGCTGCTGGTGGTGTGCTGACAGATAAGCGCACGCGGCTCTCCACTGATAATGTAGACAGACTCAAGTTCATAAAGATGAACAAATCATGGATCCGAAACGACTTTTCTACCCCTGTGTCATCCTGGGGAGAGTAAAAGCTTGATGATTGGTTAAAATCACCCTACCAACCGTTTTAAGCTTTCAAATTACTAATCATGTTTATCTGTATCTTGACTGGAAAATAATTTGGGCTTTGTAGCAGTGTGCAGCACTGATCCTATTAGGCCATCTATAATAAGCTTCACCAGATTTAAAATTAAAAATAATTTTTAGCTGCATCTAGCCCGGAAAATAATTTTGGGGCTCCGAGATGCGCAAGACACATAAGTGCCTTCTTGCTGCACTACCTGCAGCATGACCCTCATATTGTCAGAATTCGAAGTAATCATGACTACTGGGTTGCCACACTCTTAGATCCCCCAAACTTTTCGATCAACCTTTTCATTTTAATAAAGACCAAAAAAATGGTCATTTTTGAAATTATAAGCATTAGCAGGTTGTTAGAAACTGAAATCAAGCAGTTTTCAACTCAAAACTTTATTCTAGGTGATGTTACATTTTCACATAGGACCCCTTGTTCGAAAGGAGCTTCTGAACTCTCTCGTCCATTGAATTTGTCAGGTTTTGGATGGTTTCTGCTTCAATTGTTTTGCATGAGGACAGAATACCCTCCCAGAGCTGTTGCTTAGATGTGAACTGCCTCCCGCCATCATAGACACTCCTTTTAATGATGCTCCAAAGGTTCTGAATGGGGTAGAGGTCAGGGGAGCATGGGGGTCACACCATAAGTTTGTCCCCTTTTATGCCCATATCAGCCAGAGATGCAGATGTTTTATGTGCAGCATGAGATGGTGCATTATCATGCAGAAAAATGATCTTGCTGTGAAATACACGGTTCTTCTTCTTGAACCATGGCAGGAAGTGCTGTTTGAGAAAATCCACATACATTATGGAGTTCATCTTTAGCGCCTTCAGGGATCCTAAAGGGGCCGACAATCTCTCTCCCCATGATTCCAGCCCAAAACATTACTCCACCTCCTCCTTGTTGGCGCTGTAGCCGTGTTTGCGTGGGGTGTCCATCAACCAGCCATCCTCCACTCCATTCATCTGGACCATCGAGCGCTGCACGGCACTCATCCGTGAACAAAACAGTTTTGAAATCAGTCTTCATGTAATGTTTGGCCCACTGGAGCCGTTTCTGCTTGTGTGAAGTGGATAGAGGAGGTCGACAGGATGGCGTATGCACAGCTGCAAACCTCTGAAGGACCCTGCATCTTGTTGTTCGGGGGACGTTGGAGGCACAAGCAGCTTCAAAAACTTGTCTGCTGCTATGACAAGGCTTTTTTGCCGCTGCTCTTTCAACCTGACGTAATTGCCTGTAGGAAAGAGTCCTCAATTTGCCCTTATCAGCACGCACACGTGTGTACTGTGAATCAGCTACATACTTCTTGATTGCCAAGACACTTCATCCTGATCATCGCACAATGTTGATTGTAGTCATGCCTTGACCTAAACACTCCACAATTTGTTGCTTCTCAGCAGCCGACACATCCTTTTTCTTTCCCATTTTGGCAGAAAATGTAGGCTGCTTAATAATGTGAGAGAGCCTTCTTAAGTAGTCTTGCCTTTCATTGGACACACCTGCCAAACTAATTAGCACAGGTGTCTGCAATTGCTTACAGTGATATAAAGAGCCCTGACACACATCACCATCAATGAGTTTAACTGACAAACAAACAAATTCTTCCCTTATCACTCCTAAACAATTTTTGCATAATAATTTGGAACGCGGTGTACATGTGCTTTTCCACAAAACACCAGTGGTTCACGTAGTGAATCTTACAGTTCTAACTTGCCAACCGTGGTCTGTATGGAATTGTTCAATAAAGGGCCCAAAATTAAGATAACATAGATGGGAGAGGTCTCTATGAATAGGAATTCCTAAGTATTTGATACCCTGTGAGGGCCAGGCAAAGGGAAAGTTGGACTGGATGGAATCCTATATGGATTTAGGGAGGGAGACATCGAGGGCCTCAGACTTCGCTGCATTGATTTTAAAATTTTACCATGTAACAAAGTGATCTATTTCAGCCATAACAGCAGGGATAGATATATGTGATTGAGTGATATATACTAGGACATCATCAGCAAATAGAGAGCACTTGTACTCGGTGCCTCCCACCTCAATCCACCTAATATTGGGGTTATGGCGAATTGATGAGAGCAGGTGCTCCGTCACTAGGATGTATAAGAGAGGGGACAGAGGACATCCCTGCCTTGTCCCATTGGTGATTGTGAAAGGTGATGAAAATGTTCTGACGCACCCCTGGGCCTTGGGACACCCGGAGCCGGACCCTTTTTGGTGGATGCTGGTGGTTGTAGTCTTCGTGGCGGCGATCCGGTTCCGTGGCTCAGGGCTGTCAAACCAGTGGCGGAACTATTTATGTGGTTTTGATGTTTAAATGTCCGACTACGCCACCCGTGGATTGCGGTCAGAGTGAACCGCCGCTACAGGGCAGACCGCTAAGGCTGGTGTTGTGGGTGCAGCAGAGCGTAGCATAACTCCCCACGGGAGGAGTATAGCCTCAGGGCAGTGTATGCGGAGGATGGGGGTGATGGTGCAGGGCAGCAGCAGTAACGACACGGAGTCAGTGATGCAGTTCAGGGCCTTTACTCACAGTTCTTATTATCCAGACCACGTCTGCAGGTAACGGCTGCCCACGTCGTACTGTGCTCACCAGTTGAGGGGCTCAGACAACTCCCAGATAACTTTGGAGCGCTTCACAGGACCCCCTTTGTGTGTCCTTTGTCTGGCCTTTCTTACCAACACTTCTGTCCGGCTGCCTCGGGCCTCCTCTTGGTAAACTTGGCGCCAGTTTCCCTGACCCTATGTGGTGCCTTCCTAGCGGTTGGAGCAAGGGGCTGCGCCACATAAAATGTCAGAGCCTCCGGTTTCTAGCTGAGGGTCGTTTCCTGCCTCCACTAGTTCGGGGACCGGTCTCCCCCTTTGGTCTGACCCCTCCACGCAGGTGGATTCGGGCGTGCGGTGGCGACTCGCCCGTCCGCACCCCTGGGATCCCTTCATTCCTCGTTCCTGGAGCCTTCTCCGCTCCTCTTCCTTCCTTCTCCCTCTTGCAGGCCTGGGCCTCTGTTACTAGGCCCGCCTCCGGAGCAGAGCTCATGCAGAGCCCCTGCTCCCTGCCACTTCTGCTCAGACTTCTCTGCACTGAACTAAGATGGTGCCCACCTTTTATACTCCCTTCTCAATGCACCCAGGAACTGCTTCCTCCCTGCTCCTGCACTGCAGGGTTCCCCTTCCTCAGTGTTCCCTCCCCCCACTCCAGCCAGGGACAGGGACTGTCGTGCCCATCTCAGGGGCATATTGGTCGCCCTGCCCCACGGCAATGTGGTGTAATGCATGCAGGTGTCGGGGTCCTGATCCACACTCCATCCTTATCTGAGAGTGAGATATCACACCTCTGGGTGAGGTGCAATACGTCTGTAGCAACCGAGCCCTCGGTGCTACAGTTCCATTTATCTTCAGCCTAGGTGACGTATTGTGATACAGGGCCGTGATTTTGGCTATAAAAGGGTCCCCTAGACCCCTACCCCAAGCGTTTTAAGAGAATCATATATGGCGTGCCAGGAGACTCTATGGAATGCTTTCTCAGCATCCAACGAGAGTATCTACTTACAAATTTTTAACTGCATCTAGCCCAGGAAATACTTTGTGCCTAGTAGCAGTGTCTGCTAGTCAGCGGATTATCCCGGCTGTTAAGCAAGCTACACCACCTGTAGTTTGGACACTTAATTTTTTCAAAGGAAATGCTTCGGGACCACGGGATACTCAGTGAAGAGCATCAGTAGGCACCCCAAGGCATAGGGGCTGGGACTGGCACTAGGATGCCTTGCGGTGGACAGCCGAGCTCGATCCTTATAAAAGCTTTTTAACTGCAGCAGCTTTAGTGGACGCTACTGGAGCTGGAATTACGCGGCTGCTGGCATGAGACTTGCCCTCCAATAGATCCTTGTAAATAGATTTAAAGTGTATTCATTCAAATTAGAGGGACAATTTAAATTAAAAAGCTTAGAGCTGCCTCCACCACAGGGGGCTCTCTCGACCCACCAGCGGACAGGCACCAGTATTGGGAGAGGGGGGCTGGCCGTCAGGGTTCACCGCGGCTCTGGCACAAACCCGGCGACACGGAGGTGGCACGGGCAGGAGCGGACTGGCCGTCTCGGCTTCTCACTTTTTGGATTTTAGAAGGGCATGACATGCCTATTAGTGTTGAGCCACCCCCGTAGTGTTCGAGTTCGGTTCGGTTCGTCGAACACCCGTGTGTTCGCCGAACTGTTCGTCGAACTGTTCGTCGAACACCTTCGAACACCGTTAAAACCAATGGCAGGCAAACAAAAACACATAGAAACACATAGAAAACACCTTCAAAGGTGTCCAAAAGCTGACAAACTGCTCAGAAGACACAACTAACACATGGAAAAGTGACAAGTACATATAGTCATGCGAAAAGAAAAGAGGTGGAGGAGTAAAAGGAGGGGGAGACACAGATATAGGCATGTCATGCCCTTCTAAAATCCAAAAAGTAAGAAGCCGAGACGGCCAGTCCGCTCCTGCCCGTGCCACCTCCGTGTCGCCGGGTTTGTGCCAGAGCCGCGGTGAACCCTGACGGCCAGCCCCCCTCTCCCAATACTGGTGCCTGTCCGCTGGTGGGTCGAGAGAGCCCCCCTGTGGTGGAGGCAGCTCTAAGCTTTTTAATTTAAATTGTCCCTCTAATTTGAATGAATACACTTTAAATCCATTTACAAGGATCTATTGGAGGGCAAGTCTCATGCCAGCAGCCGCGTAATTCCAGCTCCAGTAGCGTCCACTAAAGCTGCTGCAGTTAAAAAGCTTTTATAAGGATCGAGCTCGGCTGTCCACCGCAAGGCATCCTAGTGTCAGTCCCAGCCCCTATGCCTTGGGGTGCCTCCTGATGCTCTTCACTAAGTATCCCGTGGTCCCGAAGCATTTCCTTTGAAAAAATTAAGTGTCCAAACTACAGGTGGTGTAGCTTGCTTAACAGCCGGGATAATCCGCTGACTAGCAGACACTGCTACTAGGCACAAAGTATTTCCTGGGCTAGATGCAGTTAAAAATTTGTAAGTAGATACTCTCGTTGGAAGCTGAGAAAGCATTCCATAGAGTCTCCTGGCACGCCATATATGATTCTCTTAAAAAGCTTGGGGTAGGGGTCTAGGGGACCCTTTTATAGTCAAAATCACGGCCCTGTATCACAATACGTCACCTAGGCTGAAGATAAATGGAACTGTAGCACCGAGGGCTCGGTTGCTACAGACGTATTGCACCTCACCCAGAGGTGTGATAACTCACTCTCAGATAAGGATGGAGTGTGGATCAGGACCCGACACCTGCATGCATTACACCACATTGCCGTGGGGCAGGGCGACCAATATGCCCCTGAGATGGGCACGACAGTCCCTGTCCCTGGCTGGAGTGGGGGGAGGGAACACTGAGGAAGGGGAACCCTGCAGTGCAGGAGCAGGGAGGAAGCAGTTCCTGGGTGCATTGAGAAGGGAGTATAAAAGGTGGGCACCATCTTAGTTCAGTGCAGAGAAGTCTGAGCAGAAGTGGCAGGGAGCAGGGGCTCTGCATGAGCTCTGCTCCGGAGGCGGGCCTAGTAACAGAGGCCCAGGCCTGCAAGAGGGAGAAGGAAGGAAGAGGAGCGGAGAAGGCTCCAGGAACGAGGAATGAAGGGATCCCAGGGGTGCGGACGGGCGAGTCGCCACCGCACGCCCGAATCCACCTGCGTGGAGGGGTCAGGCCAAAGGGGGAGACCGGTCCCCGAACTAGTGGAGGCAGGAAACGACCCTCAGCTAGAAACCGGAGGCTCTGACATTTTATGTGGCGCAGCCCCTTGCTCCACCCGCTAGGAAGGCACCACATAGGGTCAGGGAAACTGGCGCCAAGTTTACCAAGAGGAGGCCCGAGGCAGCCGGACAGAAGTGTTGGTAAGAAAGGCCAGACAAAGGACACACAAAGGGGGTCCTGTGAAGCGCTCCAAAGTTATTTGGGAGTTGTCTGAGCCCCTCACCTGGTGAGCACAGTACGACGTGGGCAGCCGTTACCTGCAGACGTGGTCTGGATAATAAGAACTGTGAGTAAAGGCCCTGAACTGCATCACTGACTCTGTGTCGTTACTGCTGCTGCCCTGCACCATCACCCCCATCCTCCGCATACACTGCCCTGAGGCTATACTCCTCCCGTGGGGAGTTATGCTACGCTCTGCTGCACCCACAACACCAGCCTTAGCGGTCTGCCCTGTAGCGGCGGTTCACTCTGACCGCAATCCACGGGTGGCGTAGTCGGACATTTAAACATCAAAACCACATAAATAGTTCCGCCACTGGTTTGACCGCCCTGAGCCACGGAACCGGATCGCCGCCACGAAGACTACAACCACCAGCATCCACCAAAAAGGGTCCGGCTCCGGGTGTCCCAAGGCCCAGGGGGTGCGTCAGAACATTTTCATCACCTTTCACAATCACCAATGGGACAAGGCAGGGATGTCCTCTGTCCCCTCTCTTATACATCCTAGTGACGTAGCACCTGCTCTCATCAATTCGCCATAACCCCAATATTAGGTGGATTGAGGTGGGAGGCACAGAGTACAAGTGCTCTCTATTTGCTGATGATGTCCTAGTATATATCACTCAATCACATATATCCATCCCTGCTGTTATGGCTGAAATAGATCACTTTGTTACATGGTAAAATTTTAAAATCAATGCAGCGAAGTCTGAGGCCCTCGATGTCTCCCTCCCTAAATCCATATAGGATTCCATGCAGTCCAACTTTCCCTTTGCCTGGCCCTCACAGGGTATCAAATACTTAGGAATTCCTATTCATAGAGACCTCTCCCATCTATGTTATCTTAATTTTGGGCCCTTTATTGAACAATTCCATACAGACCACGGTTGGCAAGTTGGAACTGTGAGATTCACTACGTGCACCACTGGTATTTTGTGGAAAAGCACATGTAAGATTCTGCAACAGTCTCTGCTGATACTCCTGCATGCGTGCATCCCTTTCTATGGCAGGAATAATTTCTGCAAATTTACTTTTGTACCGGGGATCTAACAGTGTGGCAACCCAGTAGTCAGGATTATTTCTAATTCTCACAATTCGAGGGTCATGTTGCAGGTAGTGCAGCAAGAAGGCACTCATGTGTGTTGCGCATCCAGGAGCACCAAGTCCCTGTTGTGTTGGTGGCGAGGTAACAATCATGCTTCCTTCCTCTGTCCTCTCCCCCCAACCTCGCACAACAGAAATGTGATCAAGGTCTCCCTCATCTGATGAGTCTTCCATCAGTTCGTCCTCCACTTCTTCCTGGGCTCCTGCACCTTCCTCACTAGTTTGGCTGCTACCATGCGTCCTGGTAAAATCATCTCCCCCACCCTCACATGCCTGCCGCCCTGGTGCTGCCGACCGTCTGGACCTTGCAGATGTTAGCCCTTCCGCATACAACTCCTCCTCCTCTACTTCCTCCACCTCCTCTTGTGCCACCACCTGACTCCGAATTCTGTTTATCATGTGCTCCAGCATGTAAATCACCGGAATAGTCATGCTGATAATGGCATCGTCAGCACTAAACATCTTCGTCGCCATTTCAAAACTGTGCAGAAGGGTGCATAGGTCCCTGATCTGAGACCACTCCTCCAGCGTGATTTGCCCCACCTCTGAATCTCGTTGGCCCAGGCTATACGTCAGAACGTATTGCACCAGGGCTTGTCGGTGCTGCCACAGTCGCTGCAACATGTGCAGAGTTGAATTCCACCGGGTAGGCACATTGCATTTTAGCCGGTGAAGTGGCAGGCCCAACGACTTCTGTAGAGATGTAAGTCGCTGAGCTGCGGGATGCGAACGGCGGAAGTGAGCACACAGCGACCGTGCCCTCTGCAGAAGGCCATCTAGTCTGGGATAGTGGGCTAAAAATTGCTGGACAACCAGGTTCAACACGTGAGCCATACAAGGCACGTGTGTGACATTGCCCCGGCGAAGGGCCGCACCCAGGTTTGCAGCATTGTCGCACACGGCCTTCCCTGGTTTCAGGTCCAGTGGAGACAACCATTCATGAAATTGGTTCTCCAGAGCTGACCACAACTCCTCAGCTGTGTGACTCACATTTCCCAGACATTTCAATGTAAAAACCGCCTGATGACGTTGAGCCCTACTGCCAGCATAGTAAGGAGGTGTGCAGGATCCCTTCTGCGCAGTTAGAAAGCTTGTGGCATGACCAGACAGGCTTTGGGTGCAGGTGGAAGACCGAGAGGAGGTTGAGGAGGCAGAAGCAGTGGAGGAAAAATGACATAAAGAGGATTGACGCACAACTCGTGGGGACGGCAAGACTTGGACAGCAGCCCCTTGTCCTGCTGTCACCATAGTTACCCAGTGCCCAGTCAGCGACATGTAACGCCCCTGTCCATGCCTACTCGTCCAAGTGTCTGTGGTGAAATGCACCCTGTCACACACAGAGTTTCTCAAAGAAGCGGTGATGTTGTGTGCGACATGCTGGTGGAGCGCAGGCACACCTTTCTTTGAGAAGTAGTGCCGACTGGGCATCTGGTACTGGGGCACTGCGACGGACATAAGGTCTCGAAAATCCTCTGTGTCCACCAGGCGGAAAGGCAGCATTTCTGTAGCCAAGAGCTTGCAGATGGTGAAATTCAACCTCTTAGCTTTCTCATGGCTAGGAGGAAATGGTCTTTTACTTGTCCACATCTGAGGGACCGAGGGCTGGCTATTGTGCTTAGACGGGGTTGATAAGGGTGTCCCCGGCAAACTGCCGGTCTGTGAGGAAGATGCAGGCGGACATGTTAGGTTGCCTTGATCCAAAGGTGGTGCTATCGATGTCGGACAGCGCTCAAGACCAGCTGGTGTTACCACCTCCAAAGAAAATGATGACCTGCCAATCACGCTGGCTGTTGCGGGTAAAGAGGTGGCAGGTCTGCGCCCCAAAACAGGTGTGACTGCTGTCCCCCCAGTCACAGAGGATGAAGAGGCCGCGGATGCACAAGATATGGCAGACGGTGGTTGGCCCGGCCGGCTAGACCGCATTGTAGCACACTGAGCTTCCCACTGCAACTTATGCTTCATGTCCATGTGCCGGTTCATGCATGAAGTACTCAAACTATGTATTTTTTGGCCTCTACTTAGCTTTTGCTGACAAATGTTACAGATAACACGAGTTGGGTCATCTTTATCGATCTGAAAAAATGCCCAGGCTATGCAAGGCTTAGCACCCATGCGACCTGAAGAGCCACCACGACTTGTGGTGAGAGGCAGAGTTGTGTTTGAGGATGCAGTTGTTGACGTGCTTCCAGTACTACGTCTCTGTCCAGGAAGGCGCAACCTGACCTCGTCGTCACTAGCATCTTCCTCCACCTCCTCTGCTGACCTCATCTTTTGGCTGACTGTGGGTTGACAGTAAGTGGGATCTCCGACCTCATCATCATCACCCTGTGCGTTATCACACCCGTCGTCCTCAGAGCCAACCTGTTCCTGCCCTGACAAAAAACTAAAGTTGTCGCTCCAATCAGGTATTTGAGTCTTATCATCGTCTTCCTCATTGTCTCCACCAACAGGAGTTACAGTTTGGGAATGAGGGTCTACATTATGGTCAGAACCTTCTGCGTCTGGTCCTGGATCCGACTCATAAAGATTCTGGGCATCAGTGCAGATCATTTCCTCGTCTGGATTCACAGAAGCGCTGGAGTCGACCTCTGATTCCCAGGCTATAGTATGAGTAAACAGCTCTGCAGACTCAACCATCTGTTCTACCTCATACTCAGACGGGCAGCTGGAGATTTGGGAGCTGTGAGGAAGCAAGTGCGATTTGGGTGACACCTTTGAGGACTGGAGTATTTGTGATGTTGAAGTTGATGTGGAGGAGAGCCCACTTAAAGGAGCACTTGATATCCGTTGAAGCACCTGCTGTTTTTGTGCCTCATCTGGAATTTGTAGCGATTGGCGTGGCCGTAAGAAAGGGATCTTATCACATTGTCCGCTAAAAGAAGTAGACATTTTAGTTTGGCTGGAAGATGGTCTTTCTTCTGCACCTACCCCACGGACACAACCTTTTTTCCCCTTCCCAACACGCCTATTCCCCTTTCCACCAGCAGCAGGCCTTTTTCCACTCATTTTGGTGGTTAACTAATTCACAACTCTGGAGTTGTTTGCACAAAAAAACAATGGATGGTAACCGAGCAGAGCTGAGTGGCCAAACTGTGGTATTAGGCCAAAACTATTGGCTGGGTTAGATGCAGAAAAAAAATATTTTTAATTTGCAACCTGATGGAGGTCAGTATAGATGGACTAATAGACCAAGTCCCACACACCGCTAGAAGCCCAAATATTTTTTCAGAGCTAGATGCAGAAAAAAATTATTTTTAATTTGCAACCTGATGGAGGTCAGTATAGATGGACTAATAGACCAAGTCCCACACACCGCTAGAAGCCCAAATATTTTTTCAGAGCTAGATGCAGAAAAAAATTATATTCAATTTGCAACCTGCTGGACGTCAGTATAGAAGGACTAATAGAACAAGTCCCACACACTGCTAGAAGCCCAAATATTTTTTCAGAGCTAAATGAAGAAAAAAATTATTTTTAATTTGCAACCTGATGGAGGTCAGTATAGATGGACTAATAGACCAAGTCCCACACACTGCTAGAAGCCCAAATATTTTTTCAGAGCTAGATGCAGAAAAAAATTATTTTTAATTTGCAACCTGATGGAGGTCAGTATAGATGGACTAATAGACCAAGTCCCACACACCGCTAGAAGCCCAAATATTTTTTCAGAGCTAGATGCAGAAAATTTTTTTATTCAATTTGCAACCTGATGGAGGTCAGTATAGATGGACTAATAGACCAAGTCCCACACACTGCTAGAAGCCCAAATATTTTTTCAGAGCTAGATGCAGAAAAAAATTATTTTTAATTTGCAACCTGATGGAGGTCAGTATAGATGGACTAATAGACCAAGTCCCACACACTGCTAGAAGCCCAAATATTTTTTCAGAGCTAGATGCAGAAAAAAATTATTTTTAATTTGCAACCTGATGGAGGTCAGTATAGATGGATTAATAGAACAAGTCCCACACGCTGCTAGAAGCCCAAATATTTTTTCAGAGATAAATGAAGAAAAAAATTATTTTTAATTTGCAACCTGATGGAGGTCAGTATAGATGGACTAATAGACCAAGTCCCACACACTGCTAGAAGCCCAAATATTTTTTCAGAGCTAGATGCAGAAAAAAATTATTTTTAATTTGCAACCTGATGGAGGTCAGTATAGATGGACTAATAGACCAAGTCCCACACACCGCTAGAAGCCCAAATATTTTTTCAGAGCTAGATGCAGAAAAAAATTCTATTCAATTTGCAACCTGCTGGAGGTCAGTATAGAAGGACTAATAGAACAAGTCCCACACACTGCTAGAAGCCCAAATATTTTTTCAGAGCTAAATGAAGAAAAAAATTATTTTTAATTTGCAACCTGATGGAGGTCAGTATAGATGGACTAATAGACCAAGTCCCACACACTGCTAGAAGCCCAAATATTTTTTCAGAGCTAGATGCAGAAAAAAATTATATTCAGTTTGCAACCTGATGGAGGTCAGTATAGATGGACTAATAGAATGATGCTATGCCCAAAAGATTTTACTTCACTAGGTGCAGTAAAAAAATTGGTATTCTATACACAGGTGGTATATCTTGCAACACAGATAGGCTACTCCACTGACTAACACACTCTGCAATAGGCCAAAAAGGATTAGCTTTGCTAGATTCAGCCAAATGCTGTGAAAAAAACTTGCACAGCACTGGCACAGACCTGCCTGGCAAAAACTGATAGGAACTGATGTAACCTAGTCCTGAAAAGGACTCCAATTACAATTAGTCTTTACTCCCACAATCTATCTATTTAAGAGCACAGACCTGCCTGATAAAAGTCGTAGGAAATGCTGTAACCTAGTCCTTAAAAGGACTGCAATCACAACTATTCCCTACTCCCAAGCTATCTGTATATTTGTGCGAAAATTGGCTTGAAATTAACAAGGTATAGCGCACACAGCAACAGCGGTGCCGTCTAACACGCAGCTGCAGCAGTGAGAAAATGGTGGCGACGGGGAAAATGGCTTGGTCTTATAGGGCAAGGACATGTGACATACACTGCCAATCACACATGCCCTTGCTTGTGTGAAAAAAAGCACTTCGCTCCGTGTGTGCGCTGCTGATAGGCTGACAGATTGCACCTCCCCACTGCAAATGCGGGAAAGAGAAAAAAAAATGGAGATCTTCATTGTTCCTGCAGAGATCCATCCCCTGCCCCTCCCCCCGCCCCGCTGTACACTCAAACTGCGTATTAACATTAATTTTCATCATTACTGAGAAAAAATCCAGTTATGATTTTGGTGCACGAACAGTTATCGAACATAACCTCGAACAGCCGAATTTTTCTCAAATTGTTCGTGTTCGCCGACCGGCTCGAACACCGCCCAAAACAGCTCGAATTTGAGATTGGCGAACAGTTCGAGTAGAACAACGCTCATCTCTAATGCCTATATCTGTGTCTCCCCCTCCTTTTACTCCTCCACCTCTTTTCTTTTCGCATGACTATATGTACTTGTCACTTTTCCATGTGTTAGTTGTGTCTTCTGAGCAGTTTGTCAGCTTTTGGACACCTTTGAAGGTGTTTTCTATGTGTTTCTATGTGTTTTTGTTTGCCTGCCATTGGTTTTAACGGTGTTCGAAGGTGTTCGACGAACAGTTCGACGAACAGTTCGGCGAACACACGGGTGTTCGACGAACCGAACCGAACTCGAACACTACGGGGGTGGCTCAACACTACATAGGACCCAGGGGACGGAACACACGTCGCCCGCCAAGGCCCGAGGATACCGTATAGAAGTGTCACTGGGTGTGAGGTGCAGGGAGAAGGCCAGAGAAAGGACACACAGAAGGGGGTCCTGCTAAGTACTCCGGAGCTGTCTGGGGGTGGACTGAGCCCCTCACTGAGTACGCACAGCACGACAGGGGAGATTGCTCTGGTACCTGTAATCTGGACTGCAACAACTGTGAGTAAAGATCTTGGGACTGCATCACACGGACTCTGTGTTCATTACTGACTCCCTGCACTACAACCACCATCATCCACCGACACTGCCCTGAAGCTACACTCTTCCTGTGGGGAGTAATAATACCATTGCTGCAAAACCACCAGCTTCAGAGGACTGTTCCGCAGCGGCGGCCCCTTTGGCCGCACTCCACAGGTGGCGTAGTCGGACATTATAAAACCCATATATACAAATTACCCTTGGATTGACCGCCCTGGGTCACTGACAGGGTCGCCGCCACAGTGACTACAACCCCCATCATCTCCCGGCCCGGCCCCAGGTACCCCACGGCCCAGGGGGCGCGTCAACTTCATAGGTCCCTGATCTGAGACCACTCCTGCTGCGTGATTTGCCCCACCTCTGGATCTCGTTGGCCCAGGCTATACGCCAGAACGTATTGCACTAGGCCTTGTTGGTGCTGCCACAGTCGCTGCAACATGTGCAGAGTTGAATTCCACCGTGTCAGAACATCCCATATCAGCCGGTGAACTGGCAGACCCAACGACTTCTGTAGAGATGTAAGTCATTGAGCTGCGGAATGCCAACAGCGGAAGTGAGCACACAGCGACCGTGCCCTCTGCAGAAGGCCATCTAGTCCGGGATAGTGGGCTAAAAATTGCTGTCCTGCTGTCACCATAGTTACCCAGTGCCCAGACAGCGACATGCAATGCCCCTGTCCATGCCTACTCGTCCAAGTGTCTGTGGTGAAGTGCACCCTGTCACACACAGAGTTTCTCAAAGAAGCGGTGATGTTGTGTGTGACATGTTGGTAGAGCGCAGGCACATCGTTCTTTGAGAAGTAGTGCCAACTGGGCATCTGGTACTGGGGCACTGCGACGGACATAAGGTCTCGAAAATCCTCTGTGTCCACCAGGCAGAAAGGCAGCATTTCTGTAGCCAACAGCTTGCAGATGGTGAAATTCAACCTCTTAGCTTTCTCATGGCTAGGAGGAAATGGTCTTTTACTTGTCCACATCTGAAGGACCGAGGGCTGGCTGTTGTGCTTAGACGGGGTTGAGTAGGGTGTCCCCGGCAAACTTCCGGTCTGTGAGGAAGATGCAGGCGGAAAGGTTAGGTTGCCTTGATCCAAAGGTGGTGCTCTCGATGTCGGAGAGCGCTCAACACCAGCTGGTTTTTCCACTTCCAAATGAAACGATGACCGGCCAATCACACTGGCTGTTGCGGGTAAAGAGGTGGCAGGTCTGCATCCAAAAACATGTGTGACTGCTGTCCCCCCAGTCACAGAGGATGAAGAGGCCGCAGATGCCAAGATGGGGCAGACGGTGGTTGGCCCGGCCCGCTAGGCCGCATTGTAGCACAGTGAGCTTCCCACTGCAACTTATGCTTCATATCCATGTGACGGTTCATGCATGAAGTACTCAAACTAAGGATTTTTTGGCCTCTACTTAGCTTTGGGTGACAAATATTACAGATAACACGAGTTGGGTCATCCTTATCAATCTGAAAAAATGCCCAGGCTATACAAGGCTTAGAGCCCATGCGACCTAAAGAGCCACTATGACTTGTGGTCAGAGGCAGAGCTGTGGTTGAGGATGCAGTTGTTGACGTTCTTCCAGTATTCTGTCTCTGTCCAGGAAGTCGCAACCTAACCTCGTCGTCAATAGCATCTGTGACCCCAGCTGCGCTTGATATCACAGATCCTAGAAGAGTGCATTGATAGAATCCTCCACAAGAGGCCCCGATAAACATTCACACATCTCCACCTTCCACCTCAGACCAGCAGAGGGAGCCCGTTAGGGATATAAATAGGGAAGGTGGAGCTAGGCAGTTCAGTTCCTCTGAAGAGTTCCTGCAGTAGAGAAGCCTAAGAGAGGTCAGTCGGCAGTGGAGCTCAGTCTAGTCTAGAGAACTCAGTTAATAGTTCAGCAGTGGAGCACGAGGCTCCTGCTAGCTAGATTCAGGGAGCCCAGTTAGAGCTTAAGGTGTGCCGGTGCCATAAGATCGGTGAAGCGCGGAAAGCTGCCGTTAGTGTGTATAGCCTAGTGAGGGCCCGAGTAGGCCGAAGGCGAGTGGAGAGTTAGTACATAGGGGGCAGAGGAGCTTAACCAGCTCACCCCGAAGCATTTATCGGACACAGGATCCGAGCTTACCGGGATCTCTATGACCCAGTAAGGTATAACCGGAATCCCTGGAGAACTACAAGTCCCAGGATCACTAAGGTACTGATACGTAACAGAGCCAGAAGACGCTTAGGCCCCGCATACTGGGAACGAGAACTCCAAGACAAGGCACTACCACAAGGTCAGCCGGCGCCGGACAGAAACAAAGTTAGGCCTAGCTCCAGGCAGGTCAGAAACTTACTACGCAGAGGCAAGAAACAGGAGGCCCTACACCCGCTCATTGGGGAGGATCCTGATATGCACCCTTCACCCTACAGTGCTCCGGGATGTGACTGAATTTCCACCAGTAAAAGGTACTGAAGTGACTACCGTGTCCTTTCCCGTTCTTGCTCTGACCCAGCTGGATCTCGCCTGTCCTGCATTCCCCCTGAATACGCTTTTCTGAGGCCTAGCTCCACCTGTGGGGAGCTATACCATCGAGCTGCCTTATCACCGGCCTAAGTGGACTGCTGCAGCGCTGGTGCTTCTCACCAGAAACCACAGGTGGCGTCACAAACTGTTATAAAATTAACAATTATCCGCCCTTTTAAAGAGTGACCCCAGGGTATGGGCCCGGGAGCCGACCACCGCGACATCCCCAAGGCCAGGCAAAGGCCCGGGTACCTAGTCATCTCCATCCCCTGGGGTAGTCACATCCTCCTCCACCTCCTCTGCTGACCTCATCAAATGGCTGACTGTGGGTTGACAGTAAGTGGGATCTCCAACCTCATCGTCATCACCCTGTGTGTTCTCACACCCTTCGTCCTCAGAGCCAACTTCTTCCTGCCCTGACCGAAAAGTCAAGTTGTCGCTCCAATCAGAAATTTGAGTCTCATCATCGTCTTCATCATTGTCTCCACCAGCAGGAGTTACAGTTTGGGAACGAGGGTCTACATTATGCTCAGAACCTTCTTCATCTAGTCCTGGATCCGACTCATAAAGATTCTGGGCATCAGTGCAGATCATTTCCTCGTCTGGATTAACAGAAGCTCTGGAGCAGACCTCCGATTCCCAGGCTATAGTATGAGTAAACAGCTGTGCAGACTCAACCATCTGTGTTACCACATACTCAGACGGGCAGCTGGAGACTTGGGAGCTGTTAGGAATCAAGTGTGATTGGGGTGACAGCTCTGAGGACTGGAGTATTTGTGATGTTGAAGTTGAGGTGGACGAAAGCCCACCTGAAGGAACACTTGATATCCATTGAAGCACCTGCTGTTTTTGTGCCTCTTCTGGAATTTGTAGCGATGGGCATGTCCATAAGAAAGGGATCGCATCACATTGTCCACGAAAAGAAGTAGACATGTTAGTTTGGCTGGAAGAAGGTCTTTCTTCTGCAGATGTTACTCCCCCCCCACCGTGGGGGGGCTCGACCCACCAGCGGACAGGCACCAGTATTGGGAGAGGGGGGCTGGCCGTCAGGGTCCACCGCGGCTCTGGCACAAACCCGGCGACACGGAGGTCGCACGAGCAGGAACAGACTGGCCGTGTCGGCTTCGCACTCCAGCGTAGTCCCTCTGCCCGCTCGCGCCCGTAACCTCAAAGGGATGCGCAAGCGGCTTTTCTTCCTAGGGCTGTTCCCCGCCCAGCAGGAACGTGGGGGAGATCAGGTTGGCTTTCCCTAACCTGCCTCGCCCTCTTTCCTTCTTCCGTTCTCCATCTAACCCCTCGGCTCTGTGGTGTCCGCTCTCCCTCCAGCACTCTCCTTCTCACAGATGTATTCACACTGTGGCAAATCTTTTGGGCCCAGGCATAAGAAGTTGTCGAGGTAATGGATAAAATGTGCCCCCTTAGAAACGTTCATTGCATCCCATTCGAGGAAGCAACTAAACGCCTCAAATAGTGAGCAGGATCTGGAGCACCCCATGGGCAAACAGCGATCTATATAGTATGCTCCCTCCCAGAAGCAGCCCAATAGGTGGACACTATTCGGAGGCACAGGTAGTAAGTAACCGGAACGCCGCATCAATGTCTGTTTTGGCCATTAGGGTGACCCTTCCCTACTTCTTGATCCACCTGATTGCCTTGTCAAAGGATGTACAGTATATACTACTGTACTTGGTTCCGCGTCGATGTTGTTGTTTACGGACCTGCCCCTTCGATATGACAAATGGTGGATTAATCCGAATGTATTGGGTTCAGTTTTTGACACAACTCACAACGGGGATACCACTACGTCTTGTAAGGAAAGTGTTCTGAATGGAACCGCCATTCTACCTAAAGATATTTCTTTTTTTAATTTTCTTGTCACGATGTCTGGGTGTTGGTAGGCTGATTTTAGATTTTTACTCCAGCCTTTCTTGATTTTAGAAGGGCATGACATGCGTATATCTGTGTCTCCACCTCCTTTTACTCCTCCACCTCTTTTCTTTTCGCATGACTATATGTGACTCACCCCCTGGGCCATGGGGCTCTCGGATCGGGCAACAAGGGAACGATGGGGGTAGTAGTGGCGACCCGGTCCGTGGCTCAGGGTGGTCAGACCAGTGGCAGTCCTTTAGATATTTTAAGTGATGTCCGACTACGTCACCCGTGGATTGGCGGCCATTAGGAACCGCCGCTGCAGGGCAGACCGCTGGGGCTGATGGTGGGTGCAGCTGAGGTGGTGTGACTCCCCACGGGAAGAGCGCAGCCCCAGGGCAGTGTAGTGGATGGTGGGAGTGATGGTGGTGAGAGTCCCAGTACCGGTAGTGCTGGAGGCGCAAAGGAGCACACAGACAACATGTTACAGTCCAGGGTCTTTACTCACAGTTCATTTGTTCCGGGTCACTTCTGTCAGCAGTGACCACCCGAGCCGTGCTGCGTCCACCAGGTGTTGGGCTCGGTCAACTCCCAGGGAGCTCAGAAGTATGGCTCAGGACCCCCTTCAATCCTTCCTCTGGCCTGCCTCACCAGTGACCCACTTTTGTCCAGCTACCGCGGATCTGCGAGGGTAAACATGGGCCCCATTCCCCGCTGTCCTTTATGGTGCCTTCTTAGCAGGTTTGATGAGGTGCTGCACCAATAAATGGTCACAGCCTCCGGTCTTTGGCTGAGGGTTGTTTCTCCTCCACCAATTTGGGATCCGGTACCCTTAATCTGCCTGACCCTTCACCCGGTATTCTCGTGGGTTCTTAGGGTCCCTTCCACCTTCTTGTTCATGAGCCCCTTTGTTCCTCTGTCTCTTCTTCTCCTCTTTTCTGTTCCTCCTTCTTCTCCTTTCTCGTGGAGCTGGGCTGAGAAGGAACCACAGCTCCCCTTCACCTCCTCTCTCTCTCCACTCTCCTCCTCGGCCTTTCACTATGCCCACTCTGGAGTAGAGCTCCTACAGAGCCTCTACTCCCTGTCTTCTCCTCTCTCTGCACAGACTGACTGTCTGACTTCACTGTCTGTCCTAAGATGGTGCCCACCTTTTTTACCTCCCTCTAGCCATGAGCGCAGGTGACCAGCAACCAATGGGCTCCTACCTACGCTCAGGAACCAACCCCTATCTGCTCCTACATCACTGGGTTTTCCTCCCCCATCCCCACTCCAGCCAGGGACATGGTCTGTCGTACCTGCATTTCTGTCTAATGGGAGTACCCTTGAGCTGTCCCTCGGAAATGGGGTGAGTGTGCTGTATGCAGCTAACTGAGCCCTGGTCCATACTCCATCCTTACCTGGGAGTGGAATACCACACCTCTGGCAGAGGTGCAATACCCCTGTATCGGCCAAACCCTCGGGGCGCTACATTCCCCCCTGGTAAACCACAGCACGTCCTCGGGCTGGAAAAGAGCAAAAACAGTTAAATACAGGATATGCAAACTTTTTCAAAACTTTTCACATCAGGAAACAGGCAACACGGTTCAATTCCCTTTATGGGAAACGCTTTTCTTTTCTTATCACACTATTATTGTCGTTTACGGACCTGCCCCTTGGATATGACAAATGGTGGATTAGTCCGAATGTATTGGGTTCCATTTTTGGCACAACTCACAACGGGGATACCACTACGTCTTGTAAGGAAAGTGTTCTGAATGGAACCGCCATTCTACCTAAAGATATTTCTTTTTTTAATTTTCTTGTCATGACGTCTGGGTGTTGGTAGGCTGTTTTTAGATTTTTATTCCAGCCTTTCTTGATTTTAGAAGGGCATGACATGCGTATATCTGTGTCTCCCCCTCCTTTTACTCCTTAACCTCTTTTCTTTTCGCATGACTATATGTATTTGTCACTTTTCCATGTGTTAGTTGTGTCTTCTGAGCAGTTTGTCAGCTTTTGGACACCTTTGACGGTGTTTTCTATGTGTTTCTATGTGTTTTTGTTTGCCTGCCATTGGTTTTAATGGTGTTCAAAGGTGTTCGACGAACAGTTCGACGAACAGTTCGGCGAACATACGGGTGTTCGACGAACCGAACCGAACTCGAACACTACGGGGGTGGCTCAACACTACTGAAAATATGTCTTGACTTAGAAATTTTGAGAAAAGCAAGTTTTATCTTTATAGGCATTGCCCTGAATACATCATTTGGGCCTAAAATATTTAGATTTCATATTTGAGTTAATTATATAATTTGTAGATCACTTATATGTTGTAAATGGTTTAACAATTATTAGATAATAAATGTTCATAATTTTAAGGGGTTGCATAATATTAGTAAAACATTGTTTCTTAGGTCTAAAAACAATGCCACATGCCACATCTGTCTTCAGGTTGTATGTAGTATTACATCTTCGCCCATTCATTTAATTGGTGTAGAGCTACAATACCAGACAGTACTCTTGAACGGGCGTGAAACTGTTTTCAAAAATGTGGCGTCGCTTTGTAGCATTAACAGGCTGCTTTCTGTAAACCACGATCACAGACAGGTCAACCATTTCCCTGTAAAAGTCAGCAATAGCATGTCAATTGTAAATAAAGGGCTTCCGAAATCTGGTGAGTAATAGGCATAATTGGTGATTAGATTTATAGAGGGTTTGCATTTAGCGATGAGACAATAGCACAGTCTCACAGTATTGACTCCACATTTAGCATTCATGTCTCTAGCACAAATTACACTGTCCTGTCAGTGGTCCTATTTTTCGGACTGTTCTGTATTAAAGCCAATCTGTGTCCTGAACAAATACAATTAGTAAGAAATGATAACATTCAGGTTATAATAGAAGGCTTCCTACAGCAAAATACGACCCTAACTTCCAGACAGTAACTGTCAATGACTGTACTACTGAAATATTTCCCCAGTTAGTAAGTTAAAGAATAGCTCTAGGAAATCCTAAATGGACAGAAATCCTCTCTGTGTTAGGTCAGCTCTACCACACATATCTGTAATTGAAAAAGAAAAATGATAGCCCAGGGGATGCACAAGATGGTGTCTGTGCAATTCTATATTTAATTAGGAAATGGTTTGTAATGCTGCTCTTCAGTTCATATGAAATTATTCGATTCTGGGAAATACTTTAGTGCAATTACTTATCATACCGCATTAAACATGTTCCACACCAGGAAATCACTAGTGCTTGGGTTGCTCTCTCTAAAGGTGAATAAATCTATGTATTATAGAATTAGATTATTAATACACATTTTTTTCAATTATTTTGTCATCTATTGTTGTCATATATTTTTATTTTTAACATTATTTAAATATGTTTTGGAATAAATTAATTCCTAACAGGAAGCAAATAATATGTCTACACTATCTACACTTCATCTTGTATTTTCGGTCTACAATATTCAAAATTTTGTATCATCTTAATCTACAGAATCTCATTACTATATATCTATCTATGTATCTAATATGAAAAAAGGAAGAACTCCAATTCTTCCAACTAAAAAACATGTGATTTATTCCCACAAATGGATGTACCCCCATATGAGTGCTATAGGTGAATAAATTACATTCTAACTATCTATCTATCTTTCTATATATCTATCTATATCTATCTAAAATTAAAAAACTGATGCAGCACTAGCACCAAACAGAAGACAGCAGGTGCAAAACTCCCCCAGGCAAAACCAAACCTCAATAATATCCAGAAAAATATAGGCAGCACTCAAAGGTCAAAAATATGTAAGTGGTTTATTGACTCATTGTGATGGCAACGTTTCATTACAAATGTGGAACTTTCTCCTTGAGAAAATTCCACATTGGGAACGAAATGTCACCTTCACAATGGGTCAATAATAGTGTTGAGCGAACATGCTCGACACTGCTCGGTACTCGCCCGAGCATCACGCTACTCGGGATGTTCGGCGAACACCGAGCATTTCCGGGTTACTCGGGCGGGAGCTTGCGTCTCCGCCCTGCATGTTTGCCGCTCTTTACAGAGCCAATGAACATGCAGGATTGCCAGACAGTCACTGTAATGCCGCAGCCATGTTGGTTGTGGGCATTGCATTGATTGGCTGGCCACACAGCGTCACCTCGAGTATTTAAAACCGGGCGCCGCCATCTTGGACACAGACGCACGGGATCAGACAGTGTAGGGAAAGCGCTGCTGAGCTAGGGAGAGATTTATAGTGCAAAATAGTTAGTGTAGGGTCTCTAAAGGCTGCTAGATCAAACAATCAGTCCTTCTCAGGACTAATATCTATCCCTGATATCAGGCAGGCAACCAGGCTGTATAGGAGACGCAGTGGGGTTATACCAGCAAACGCTGCATTACAGTCCTGTGTGCTTCTACTGTTGCTGAAATTTCTGGACTTAGCTCCAGGTCTTGGGGGGCCAGGAAAAATCCTTTTTTTTTTCATCTAAATCCTCTTTCCCTCCTTCACACTGTACAAATATGTGTCTTATTAACCTTTTGGTGTGTCCCCCCCCCCCCAAAAAAAAAAACAGTGTGTCTCTGATTTTTCAGACACAAATATATCTGTTGAAAATAGTCTGGTGTAGGCAAGAGAAACAGAAGTGTGGTTTTGCAGTTCCACAGTGCAAACCTCTGTAGCATCCACTTTTGGGGCATTTGTATATAAAAAAAACAGTTTGAGTGTGTCGCTCACTGTTCTGCCGCAAATATATATATTTAAAAAAGTCTGGTATACACCAGTAAATTATAACTTTGGTTTTGCTGTTCCACGGTAAAAAATCTCTATTATCCTGCTTTTGCCATTTTTTGCCTTAAAAAAAAAAATAATAGTGTGTCCCTGATTTTTCAGACACAAATATATCTGTTGAAAATAGTCTGTTGTAGGCCCGACAAATCCAAGTGTGGTTTTGAAGTTCCACGGGTCAAATCTCAGTAGTATCCAGTTTTCGGCCTTTTGTATGTAAAAAAAATACAGTTTGAGTGTGTCGTTCACTATTGAGCCGCAAATATAAATATTTAAAAAAGTCTGGAATACACCAGTAAATTGTAACTGTGGTTTTGCTGTTCCACAGTAAAAAATCTGTATTATCCTGTTTTTTGCATTTTTTGCCTTAAAAAAAACAGTAGTGTCTCCTGACTGTTCTGACACAAAAATATATCTGTTGAAAATAGTCTGTTGTAGGCCCGACACATCCAAGTGTGGTTTTGCAGTTCCACTGGTCAAATCTCTGTAGTATCCATTTTTGGGCCTTTTGTATCTATAAAAAAACAGTTTGAGTGTGTCGCTCACTGTTCAGCCGCAAATATATATATTTAAAATTTTATGGTATACCCCAGTAAGCAATAATTGTGGTTTTGCCATTCCACGGTAAAAAATGTCTATTATTTTTTCCGTAAAGAAAACCAGTAATAGTTTCTCCCTGATTGTTCTGAATGTTTAAAAGAGTCGGGTGTAGGCCAGAGAAATAGAACTGTGGTTTTCCTCTTCCACGGTTGTAATCTACTTTTTATTACCCTTTTTCCATTGATAGTGCGAGTGTAAGCTATTTTACTTCCTTTACAATGGGCAAGGGACGTGGAAGTGGACGTTCTGGTGATGGTGCATGCAAAGGACGGGGCCGTGGCCAAGGTGAAAATGTGCCACAACCAACAGCCACATCTTCTCGCTCCCACTTCTTGACCGAATTACTAGGGAATCACAGAACAACACAAGTATTTCGAACTGATCAGTGTCAAAAGGTTATTAAGTGGAGAGCTGGTAATACTTCCAGTTACCTGAGCACCACAACCTCCGGTCTCTCTTCCACATGGTCAACTCTTTGTAGCCATGAGTCTCGACCGCACACTCCTCCTCACCCTGATGCTCCTTCCTCCCACCATGCCGAGTGTCGTCAGACAGCAACTGATCCCACACTTGGACACTCTGACGAGCTGTTCACTGGTCCATTTCCATATTTGTGCCCCTCGCCTGCTTCGCTTGAAGTGGTGGAAAAGGAGATCCCATGTAGCGATGCCCAAATATTTGATCAGCCACGGCCACAGGAAGTCGACGCTGGCAATTTGTCACAAGAGGTGGACAATGACGAGACACAATTGCCAGGAAGTGAGGAGGAGGATCGTGGTGCTCAAGTGGAAGAGGAGGAGGTGGTGGATGATCTAGTAACTGACCCAACGTGGCAGGAGGACATGCAGAGTGAGGCCAGCAGCACACAGGGGGAGGGAGGCAGAGTACCCCAACAGGCAGGAAGAAGCAGTGTGGTGGCCGCAGACAGAAGGCGGGCAACCGTTCCCCGTAACACCAACACGAGGGACGTTGCCAGTACAAGCGGTAGGTCTTCCAGAGTATGTAATTTTTTTAAAGACTCTGGTGATAACCCCAAAAAGCCCATTTGTACCACCTGCCATGCCAGCATCAGCAGGGGTGACAAAACTACCAGCCTGACCACCACCAGCATGATCAGGCACATGGCAGAAAAGCACCCGACTTTGTGGGGCGATCCCCAGTGTCCAAGACCAGTGTCAGCGGGTGTCACCACTGCTTCTTCTGCTGCTGTGCGTGCAATAGAACCCCCTGTTGTGTGTGCAAGGCAATCCCCTGTCCATACTGCATGTAAAGATGCCCCCTCCTCTCAGTCTTCACTTGTTATGGCAGTTTCTCAAGAAACAGCATCAACGTACACGCCCCACCGCAGCGTTCAATTGTCCATATACCAGACCTTTGAACGAAAGCGGAAATTCGCAGCTAATGCCCCACAGGCCACAGTCCTAAATTCGCACATTTCACGACTGCTTGCTTTGGAAATGCTGCCTTTTAGGCTTATGGAGCCGGAATCCTTCCGCAACCTTATGGCGGTGGCCATCCCTCGGTACTCGGTCCCCAGCCGAAACTATTTTGCCCGGAGTGCCATCCCCGCACTACACAAGCACGTGTCCCAAAACATCTGCCGTGCCCTCAACAATGCAGTTACTGGGAGAGTCCACCTGACAACGGACACGTGGACAAATACTAGTGGCCAGGGACGGTACATCTCCCTGACCGCACTCTGGGTAAACATAGTGGAAGCCGGGACCCAGTCGGACCTTGGGACGGAAGACATCCTCCCAACACCGAGGATTGCGGGCCCTGTGTCAGTCAGAGTTGCCCCCACAGTGTACAGCTCCTGCGCATCATCCTTCTCCTCCTCCTCATGTTCAGCCTCCATCTCAGATATCACAACATCAGTTACAAGCTGGAAGCTCTGCAGTACTGCCTCTGCCAAGCGGCAACAGGCTGTGCTGAAACTCATAAGCTTAGGTGAGAAACCTCACACTGCTTGTGAGTTGCGGACCGCTGTGAAAGAGCAGGCAGATCTGTGGCTGAGACCGCTGAACCTACATCCAGGCATGGTCTTGTGTGACAATGGCCGTAACCTAGTGGCGGCTCTGAGGCGAGGCGAGAACACACACGTACCATGCCTGGCTCATGTGCTTAACCTGGTGGTTCAGCGGTTCTTAAATCGTACCCCGAGTTGCCAGATCTGCTCGTGAAAGTACGCCGCCTGTCAGCTCATTTTCGCAAGTCGGCTACAGCTTCCACCACCCTTGCTGTGTTGCAGCAGCGTTTGCAGCTACCGGCACACCAACTGGTGTGTGATGTCCCTACAGGACTCTACCCTCCACATGTTGCTAAGGATTTGTGAGCAGAAGAGAGCAGTTGTGAAGTACCAGCTGTAACAAGGCCGTCGATATTCAGGTCAGATTCCACACATAAGACGTCAGGAGTGGACCTGGATGTCTGACATATGTACCATCCTGACAAACTTTGAGGAGGCCACCAAGACTGTGGGAGACCCACTCCCCAATAATGGGAATAATATTTTTAAGATGCTGTACTGTATGGCTCTTCCAAGGGGCATTAAAAGCGTCTTGCTATACCACTCTGACCTCCACGTCTCTTCTGAGGGGCATTAAAAGCATCTTGTTATACCACTCTGACCTTCACGTCTCTTCTGAGGGGCATTAAAAGCGTCTTGTTAAGCTACTGGGACCTCCACCACTTTTCCGAGGGGCATTAAAAGCGTCTTGTTAAGCTACTGGGACCTCCATCATTCTTTCAAGGGGCATTAAAAGCATCTTGTTATACCACTCTGACCTCCACGTCTCTTCTGAGGGGCATTAAAAGCGTCTTATTATACCACTCTGACCTCCATGTCTCTTCTGAGGGGCATTAAAAGCGTCTTGTTAAGCTACTTGTACCTCCACGTCTCTTCTGAGGGGCATTAAAACCGTCTTGTTATACCACTCTGACCTCTGCATCTCTTCTGAGGGGCATTAAAACCGTCTTGTTAAGCTACTTGTACCTCCACGTCTCTTCTGAGGGGCATTAAAACCGTCTTGTTATACCCCTCTGACCTCCACGTCTCTTCTGAGGGGCATTAAAAGCGTCTTGTTAGGCTACTGGGACATCCACGACTCTTCGAACGGGCATTGCATTTCCTCATAATTTTTGGAAGCTTTTGCTTGGAAGGCATAAGCAAATACTATGGGAGTCCCACTCCCCAATAATGGGACTAATGTTTGTAATATGCTGTACTGCATGGCTCTTGTAAGAGGCATTGCAAGTTACTCCGTCCTAATTTTTGGAAGCTTTTGCTTGGAAGGCATAAGCAAATACTATGGGAGACCCACTCCCCAATAATGGGACTAATGTTTGTAATATGCTGTACTGCATGGCTCTTGTAAGAGGCATTGCCAGTTGCTTCATCCTAATTTTTGGAAGCTTTTGGTTGGAAGGCATAAGCAAATACTATGGGAGACCCACTCCCCAATAATGGGACTTATGTTTGTAATATGCTGTACGGCATGGCTCTTGTAAGGGGCATTGCAAGTTGCTCCGTCCTAATTTTTGGAAGCTTTTGCTTGGAAGGCATAAGCAAATACTATGGGAGACCCACTCCCCAATAATGGGACTTATGTTTGTAATATGCTGTACTGCATGGCTCTTGTAAGAGGCATTGCAAGTTGCTCCATCCTAATTTTTGGAGCCTTTGCTTGGAAGGCATAAGCAAATACTATGGGAGACCCACTCCCCAATAATGGGACTTATGTTTGTAAAATGCTGTACTGCATGGCTCTTGTAAGGGGCATTAAAACCGTCTTGTTATGCTACTGTGACCTCCACGTCTCTTCAAAGGGGCATTAAAACCGTCTTCTTAAGCCACTCTGAACTCCACAGCTCTTCCAAGGGGCATTGAATTGTTGTTTTCAATTACCTTACCACTAATCTACACGACTCTTCCAACGGGCATTGCATTTCCTCCTAATTTTAGTCAGCTTTTGCTTTTCAATGCAAAGGTGAAAACTAAGGGAGACACACTCCCCAATTATGGGTAGAAGGTTTTTAGTACGCTGTAATCCATGTCTGTTTCAAGGGGCATTGCAGTTCCTCATAATTTTTGGAAAGCCTTCCATTCACTGCTTAGGCCAACAGTGCACAGGAGACCCAGTTGCTATAAATGGAAAAAAAGGTTTAGTTAAGGCCCTCTGACCTCCATGTCATTTCCATGGGGCATTGGAGTGCCTCAAAATTTTTGGTAGGCATTGCTCACTCACTGTATGCCCTATAACTGTGTAGCCGAACCGCTCCTTTTGTTACAGAAACATATCCTACAAGACATATGTGGTTGACTGGCCTGATATTGATGTGAATGGTCCCTTTTCCTCCTGCTCTTTCTCCTTTGCCTCTACCTCATCCATCATTTATCACCTGAAGCTTTGTTTTAACAGGAGTCATAGAACTGGGATAGTAGCAGGAAAACATCCAGCAATCCTCGGAGGAGGTAGAATATGCGCCAAAACGCTGACCACCTCAGGCCTAGCCGCTACTACATACGTGCGCTTGCATTCCTTGAAAACAAAGCAGATGCTAACTTCCATCATCCTCATCATGCTCCTCACCTTGGCACTCTCAACTCCCCTAATGGAGAAGCCAGGGCCCACCGGAGGAGTCGGGTTCTCTGGTGGGCTCGTCCAATGCAGCCCTAAAAGCAGGCCAGTCTAAGAAAAGTGTGTGGGGATGTTCCGCGGAAAAATCTGGGCAGCTGGGGATCGTTTATTGACTTCTCGCCGCCCCCAGGCGGCTGGGGACTGTGTGTGGACACCCGGACGCGGGGCGGCTGGGGACCGAGTGCGGACACCCGGACGCCCCCTGGCGGCTGGGGACCGAGTGTGGACATTCGGCCGCCGGGCAGCTGGGGACTGAGTATGGATAAAAGGGCCGCCGACACAGCCATGACATGGTGGCCGGCATCTGCCTCCACATGCCTAAATGACCCAATTTCAAGTGCAAGCAAGCTAGCAGTATGGTATTGCAACCTGGGAGTGGGTGGCAGGTTGGACACTTACGCTTGCATTCCAAGAAAACAAAGCAGATGCTAACTTCTATAATCATCATGCTCCTCACCTTGGCTCAAACAACTCCCCTGATGGAGAAGCCAGGGCCCACCGGAGGAGTCGGGTTCTCTGGTGGGCTCGTCCAATGCTGCCCTAAAGCAGGCGAGTCTAAGAAAAGTGTGTGGGGATGTTCCGCGGAGAAATCGGGGCGGCTGGGGACCATTTAAGGACACCCAGCCACCCCCAGGCGGCTGGGGACCGTGTGTGGACATCCGGCCGCTGGGCGGCTGGGGACTGAGTATGGATAAAAGGGCCGCCGACGCAGCCATGACATGGTGGCCGGCGTCTGCCTCCACATGCCTAAAAGGCCCAATTTCAAGTGCAAGCAAGCTAGCAGTATGGTATTGCAGCCTGGGGGTGGGTGGGTGGCAGGTTGCACACTTACGCTTGCATTCCAAGAAAACAAAGCAGATGCTAACTTCTATCATCATCATGCTCCTCACCTTGGCACAAACAACTCCCCTGATGGAGAAGCCAGGGCCCACCGGAGGAGTCGGGTTCTCTGGTGGACTCGTCCAATGCTGCCCTAAAGCAGGCCAGTCTAAGAAAAGTCTGTGTGGAGAAATCGGGGACTGGGAGGCTGGCGACCATTTATGGACACCCGGCCGCCCCCTGGCGGCTGGGGACCGTGTGTGGACACCTGGCTGCGGGGCGGCTGGGGACTGAGTGTGGACACCCGGCCGCCCCCTGGCAGCTGGGGAAATGAGCGTGGACACCCGGCCGCCAGGCGGCTGGGGACTGAGTATGGATACCTCGCTGCCGAAGCAGCCATGAGGTAGTGGCCAGCTTCGGCCTCCTCAAAACTAAAAGGCCCCATTTCAAGTACAACCTAGCAGTTTGGTATTACAGCCTGGGGGTGGGTGGGTGGTTGGCTGCATATTTGCGCTTGCATTGCAAGGAATGGGGGAGGTACAAATGAACACTGCCCTGGGACAAGGACTTGCACGGGGATAGTTGCAAGTCTCCATCTTCTGATGCGGCAAGGATCACTTCTGATGGGTACACTTTTAGGCAGTGACCTGGGAATCAGAGATGCTTCCAGGCTTCTTCCCCATGCTGTCCTCATGTCTTTTCAGCACTGTATGCATGTGTCATACAGCACATGGCCAGATAAGGTTGTAAAATGTTAAAATTACATTTCCCGGTGAATGCATTTGTCACAGTTGAAAGCAATACAAAAGTGCAAAAACGCATTAAAAATGCTACTTGTGAACATAGCCCAAGGTGTGGAGGAGTATTTTTGTTTTTGGTTATTTATTTTACCTTATACACAAGTCTTTACCCTGGAAAAGAAATTCCTTCACATATTTCACAGGAAAAAAGTTTCACTTTCGTTTTTGAACGTTTTATTATGAGCCTGTAAAAGTGGCTTAATACCTCTGAACACGTTGTTGACAACAGTGACCTGGGGCTCAGAAATGCTTTCTGGGACGATCCCCATGCTGTCCCCATGTCATTTGAGCACTGTCACTATCATTTTGGCCACTTTTTAGGCTTTCTACAGACTGCCGGGGGCGCCGCCGCAAAAATGCTCGGGTCTCCCATAGACGAACATTGGGCTCATTGCTCGGGTCGAGCACCCGAGTATCACGGCGAGCTCGGGCCGAGCTTCGAGCACCCGAGCATTTTAGTGCTCGCTCAACACTAGTCAATAAACCACTTACGGTATATCCTTTTGACCTTGGAATGCTGCCTCTATTTATCTGGATATTTACATATCTACATACAGTATGTCTAAAGCCAAAATTATATTTATCTGTTAATTGTTCTTTTGATTGCTTTTCTTGGTGAACTTGGATATGATGATTTCTTTATTTTTCTTTTTCTCAAAAACATGACTTTCTTAATGACATTTACTGCTTGAACATTTTCAATATATTTTGTAGCTCTGTATCGAAAAGTAAAAATACACCTGCATTAACAAATAGATAAGGGTACTTTGGGCTAAAGCAGAAATGGTTCTGATGACCCTTCTTCTATTTTTACAGAACAAATTCATGTTCAGTTTTAGCAATAAATTAATTTCAGTATTATTGTATCAGTCGGTCTTTTGTGAATTAAATGATAAAACAAATGTGTTCAACTGTCATTTTCAATGGGAATCATCTTTAGTAAGATGTTTTGTACTCTGCCATAGAATTGATCCCGTTACTGAGGCAGAACATTTAGTCCATCCAACAATATTCTTTTGTGTGCCTGACTGTATTAGCATTCATTAAACTTTCAGCTTTACTCGAGTTTTTTTGGTGACTTCATTGACGTTTACTGCCATTAGCTCTTGATTTGTCCTGACCTTGCCTGTCTTGGTTATCCAGCAGTTGTTTTTAGCTTGCCACAACTATGTCTCTCCTACTAATCTAGTTTCAACTCTTTACTTGTTCCGACAGTGTTAGTCCTGATTATCCAGTTATGGATAGGAAATGATAAAGGGAAGAGGTATAGGTACATTCATAATGCATAACCCAGTCTGCCCTGTAGAGAAAGTTATTTTCTTCCTGATACCAAGTGTAGAATGACTTGGTCTAACAGTCAGAACCAGAATTTTATACTTGCACATAAGTGTACATTTATAAATATTGAAATGTACCCAAAGCAAGACCAACAAAGTTTACAGAAATTACATTCTTGTCTTACCTACTAATTATCCAGCCCAAATTATATAAGCCAACTGCTGAGACCCCTAGCAGTCCCAAGAATAGGGCTTGGAAACTCCCCATCTGAATGGAACAGAGGCCATCCATTCTATATGGGAGATAGCTGAGTATGACGTATGGCTTTTTTCAGCAGTCTCACATAGAATGAATAATAATAATAATTTTATTTCTATAGCGCCAACATATTCCGCAGCACTTTACATTTTAGTGGGAACTTCTACAGACAATAAAGACTTTACAGAATAACACATAACTCAACAGATACCAAAAGGAATGAGGGTCCTGCTCGCAAGTTAACAATCTATGAGGAAATAGGGGGTGACATGAAAGGTGAATGGTAGAAAGTTCTTGTATTGTATGGTCCAGCCATGAATACAAAAAATAGGGTACTCACTAGACATAAATGAACGGGCTCGGTGATACTCGGATATCACTTGAGTATCTGGGTGCTCGGATATGCTGGGCGAGCATTGGCTGCTGCTCAGATTTGAACCTTGAACCTCCGCCCCGCATGTTTGGCGCATGTTACACAACCAATAAAAGTTTGGTTATTGCATGACAGTCACTGTAATGCCGTAGCCATCTTGGTAGTGGCAATACTGTGATTGGCTGGCTGCATTACATTATCAGGTTTATAAAAGAACAGGCGCCACCACGCTCAGCACACTGATGCCATTGCACAGCTCAGGAACAGTTCTTATTGGAGGGAGAGAGTGGCTGTCCAAGCCTATGTGTGCACAGTTTAACAAATCAGAGTCCTCTAGTGTTGATACTGGTACTGATGCTGAACCATCACATTAACAGTCATTCTAAGGGACAATCCTGTACTTTTCTGTTTGTATCACATACATTCTGCATTTAGCCAAGGGAGAGAGAGTGAGTTCCATGAGCACGGAGAGTGGCGGAATACAGCCTCTAGGCAGGGCTTAGGGCTTTGCAGTCCGTTGCTAAATATATATCTGCTGCAGGTGACCACTTTTTTTTGTGGGGAGGTGAAAAAATTGACTATATTGTCATCTATAGAGTGTTGCGTGCTTTGTGTTACATTACGGTGGTATATAACACTCAAAGAAACCTCTGGATTCAATTAGTCATCCATACAGTTTATCATGCTTAGTGTTACATTACGGTGGTATTACTGTACAAAAAAGATTCAAAAAATCTTTCTGGATTTAATTAGTAATCCATACAGTGTAACGTTCTTTGAGTTACATTATGGTGGTATATTAAACTTCAGAAAAACACTTTGCCTGCTGCAGTTGACCAATTTTTTTTATTAAAAATAAATTTGGTTTTCAGAGACCTAGCAATTAGAAAATGAGCAAGGCACCCCCCCCCATACGGGGAAGTGGAAGAACTGATGATGGTGCACGCAAACACCGAGGACATGGAGCAGATGCGACTACACCCAGGGTCGGACTGGTGCACGGGACACCAAAGGATTCTCTGGTGGGCCCCTGGTCCTTGGTGGGCCCCCGAGCAGGACATAGAGGTGGCCCGCTGGTTTCAACTGAATGTGCGTCCAAGGACGCACATTCAATTGAAGTGTATTGTGGTGCAGAAAGTCTGCACCGCAATAGTTAACATGGCCGCCGGCGACAGATGCAGTGAAGTCATCCGCTGACGGCCATTTCATCACGACCGCACCGGACCAGAAGAAAGATGACACCGCGCGGTGAAGGGAGTGCAGGCAGGTAAGAAGAACCTTTATTTTTTCTTCCTTCTTCAGTGGATGCAGCATGATGTGGGCCCAGGCAAAGGGGCACAATGTGGGCCCAGGCAAAGGGGCATGATGTGGGCCCAGGCAAAGGGGCATATGGGGCCCAGGAGAAGGGGCATATTTGGGCCCAGGAGAAGGTGCATTGGGGGCCAAGGACAAGTGGCATAGCAGGCCCAGGACAAGGGGCATAGGGGGCCCAGAACAAGAGGCATAGGGGGCCCAGGACAAGAGGCATAGGGGGCCCAGGACATATTGGCCATTACAAGGGACATAGACAAGATGGGGAAACATGGGGTCCCAGGATGGTGGAAATAGGGACCAGGACAGGGAACATAGGGGCTCAAGATGGGGCAATATATGGTCCCAGGATGGGGGACATTATTAATTAAAGGGGCCAGGTTGAGGGACTTTTTTACTGTATGGAGCCCAAAATGAGGAACATACTTCAGTTTATGGTGACAAGTAGGGGACATAATTACTGTAGGGGCCAATTAGGGACATTATTAATTCGGTAATATAGTTTACTTTATAGAATACTGTTTTCCATGGGGGGAAACAAAAGGGAGATCCTGTTACAGACCGTCCTGGCACAGACCGTCCTGGCACAGACCGTCATCACTTCTCCCAGCCAGGAGTCGTCTCTACAGAAAATAACACACAGTTATCAATAGCTGATCGCTTATAGAGGATATTCCCCGACTTATACACAATGCCAGATGAAGAAAAAAAAGCGACATAGTGCCACCCAGAATCTAAAACAACGGATACTAGAAGCCTGTGCTAGAATTTCTTCTGCGGTGTTGCTATCAGTGTGTCAAGAGTGGGAAAAGAGGGTTGCATTGACAATCCAACACAATGGGCAGCACTTTGAACACATTTTATAAGTGGTCATAAACTTGTAAATAACTCATGAAAGAATAAAGTTACGTTAAAACCAAGCACACCACTGTTTTTCTTATGAAATGCTCAATAAGTTTGATGTGTCACATGACCCTCTTCCCATTGAAAAAAAATAAAGTTGGATCCAAAATGGCGACTTCAAAATGGCCACCATGGTCACCACCCATCTGGAAAAGATTTCCCCCTCCCATATACTAATGTGCCACAAGCAGGAAGTTAATATCACCAACCATTCCCACTTTATTTACGCGTATCCATATAAATGGCCCACCCTGTATAACAGATGGCAGTTTCCTTATCGGTGAATATGGAAAACCGTCAAGAGGTATCAAAGTACAAATATAGTGGGATAATTGGCAATCCGTCGAAATTGTGTTGTCAAGGGAATTTAGATATTACCTAGTATTTCAATAGGGAATCCTGAGGTACTCAGTGTGGAAATCCAGGAGGTAAAGGAAGGAGCCTTATAATGTCCTAGTATGAGATACATCCAAGTTCATATATCACCATAACAGACATAATAATATGCATGCAAGCCGGTGTTTCAGGCAATTAACCATATTATAGAGGAATAAGGGAAGTGAATGGAAGTACAGGATTTCATTGGTGGCTCCAGTGGGTTTATTGCGCACAGGACCTGCGGGTCATGTGTACAAGACCTTCCGGTCACATGTCTTTGTACTTCCGGTCGGTGGAACGCATGCAGTTCAGGTTATACCGCCGGAGAGAAATAGTGCCCTATATACTGGAATTTCTGGTCTGGTGGAATACAAGCGGTCCAAGGGCTATCAGACTTCGGTTCCATGGGACATTTATTAAGCCAGGATTGTACCTCATAGCAATTAACGTGTCTATTTCTATTGTATAGTGCTCCATATAGCTGGTATGTTAGGGCTTTGGGATATGTTACAGATAAAGGAAACTGGTGTGTATCTGTTATTGAGTGACCTGAAATAAAGGAAGAGAAGAAGGAAAAATGAGACATGCAGACTCATAGTAATAAAGATATAGATCAAATCGGATATATTGGAGAATATGGATCTAAACGTGGGATTAACACCCAGTGCTGTATCTCATATTCCTTATTGAGGACATTACTATGTGGTGGTAATATGTGGTGTAGTCACAGTGTGGCGACATTTCTCACTTGTACAGTATGTGATATTATTCGGTCACTATGTGGTGGTAATATGTAGTCTGGTCATGGTGTGACTGTATTTCTCCCTTGTATTTAGAATTTTTTGCTCTCTATGTGCTGGTAATATGTAGTCCAGTTATGGTGCGGCGGTATTTCTCCCTTGTATGTGGTATTATTGGTCTTGGTATAGTGGATTGTTTTGTGTATGGTGGTCAATTGTTTTCTCTGATATTAATTAGGAGAAGATTCTTTATTTCCATTAGTAATTAAATGCTTGGAACAACATGCACTTTCAGAGGTTATCTGGTGAAAATAAGTCATCACCTCTCGACAGGAAAAGTGATAAGTTATTGATTGGTGGGGGTCTGACTGCTGGGACCCGCACCAATCGGTAGAATGTGGAGCTTTTATCTCCTCTAGACAGGAGAGGCATAGGAGACTTGACCACTGATCCATTCATTCCCTCAGTGGTTGCGAGCGATATTCTTGATTTTTTCTGGAAGCCCCAAAGAGAATGAATGGAGCTGCGGTCAGACATCACACCTGCTGCAACATTTTAAAATGGGGATAAAACTTCCCAATTCTTCTGATTGGTGCGATTTCCAATGGTCAGACCCAAAGGATCAATAAGTTATAACCTTTCCTGTGGAGCTCATGGATCGATGTGGTTTAATGCAACCTACCATAATTGTACATCCCAGTTATGGTGGCGCACAGTAGATGTGCAGGAGCCGCCTGTGTTTTACAATCCAGGTTCCACTATAATGGGCATAACGGCTAACAGATATTTTCATATAGCTGTAGGACGGGCCCCTAGAATCAATTCCTCCTGTGGGCCCAATACACCCCAGTCTGACCCTGACTATGCCTGTTGCTGGAGCACAAGAAACACGGCCATCCATGACACATAGCTTCCTGTCCCACTTTGCAGGGTGGCATGGGACAAAACTTCTGAAGCCATACTAGTGCGACTAGGTGGTCGATTGAATAGCAGATAATGCTTCCAGCATGCTTGCCAGCACCACCCATTCTTCCACACAGTCCAGTCTTGCCAGCCAACAGTCTGGATCACTTAATCCTCACCCTGATACTCATTTCTCCCACCATGTTGAGTCCCAGGAAACCAGTGATCCCACACAAACGCCTGAGTCCACAATTGGTGCAAGAGGATGACACCACAGTCTATTCCCCTGTGCTGTGGGCTTCCCAATTCCTTGTCATTGACTGTCCTTGCACATTCTCCTTGCATCATCATCAGGCACTTCCAAAAACGTGTCCCAGCACAGCGTTCAACTGTCCCTACATCAGGCCTTGGAACAAAAAAAGTTTCCAGTCATCCAAACAAAATGCTTAATTGGCACATTTTCAGGCTGCTTGCCATGGAAATGTTGCCGTTTAGACTTGCAGACACGGAGGATTTCCGCCGATTCATGGCGCAGTCATCCTTTGATACTCTGTCTCCAGCCACCACTATTTCTTCTGATGTGGCATCCCTGCCTTGCACCAGTACTTGTCAAGGAACATCATCTGTGCCCTTACCAATGCAGTTACTGGGATTGTACACTTAACAACCAACAAGTGGGCAAGCGCTTGTGGCCAGGAACGCTACATTTCCCTGACTGCACACTGGGTGAATATTGTGGAGGCTTGGACAGAGTCCCACCCTGGCATTTCACATGTGCTACGGACGCTGAGGATTGCTGGCCCTACTTCTATCAGGGTTTCCTGCACCTCCTACACCATTTCCTCTACTGCTCCTCCTCATCTTCCATCTCCAATTTGTTATCTCAGAGCATGTCGTCCACATCATCCGGAAGCTGGAAGCTCTGCAGCACTGCCTCAGTGAAGTGGCAACAGGCTCTGCTAAAGATAATTTGTCTAGGAGACTCCATGGCATAGTTATTGAAAGAAATTACAGATCAGACAGATCAGTGGCGCTTGCCGATGAACCTCCAACCAGGCATGGTCGAGTGTGACATTGGTGGTGTCTGTGAAGCTTGGCAAGCTCACACATGTACCATGCTTGGCCGCTGTGCTAAACTTTGTGACTCAGCAGTTTCTGAAAACCTCCCTATTTTTTCCAGAGCTTATGGTCATGGTACGCCGCGTCAGTGCCCATTTCTCACTGATTGTGGTGCGACCTCACCACGTACTGGAACTTCACATTGCACATGCTAGCAAGGCTTTGTGAGCAGCAAAGGCCAGTTGTGGAATACCAGCTCCAACACGCCTATCGGTATTCTAGGCAACCTCTGCACATAACTGAAGAGTGGGCGTGGATGTCTGACATTTGTGCGGTTCTCCAAGACTTTGAGGACTCCACAAAGTTGATGAGTGGCAATGACGATAAATTCAGTGCAACGATCCCACTTCTGTGCCTACTTAAGCAGTCGCTGCTCACAATTAAAGCTGAAGCTTTGCAATTATACCAGGTGGATATGGAGGAAGACATGAGACAAAGAGATACTACCCTGCCCAGAGTCACCTCATCTGCTCAGTAGTGTTGAGCGAGCATGCTCGCTACTGCTAGGTACTCGAAATGCTCGGCGCTTGCCGAGTATTTTCCGGGGTTGCTCGGCGGGAGCTTGGGTCCCCTCCCTGCATGTTTAGCGCTCTTTACAGAGCCAATAAATATGCAGGGATTGCCTGCCACTCACTGTAATGCCGCAGCCAAGTTGGATGTGGCATTACAGTGATTAGCTGGCTGCACAGCGTCATCAGGTCTATATCAGACCTGGCGCCGACGTGCTTGATTATTAGGTAGTGTAGGTAGAGCAGAAGTATATTACACATATCCACACAGTCCTTCTGAGGAAAGAAAAGAAAAGAGGTGGAGGAGTAAAAGGAGGGGGAGACACAGAAATAGGCATGTCATGCCCTTCTAAAATCAAGAAAGGCTGGAGTAAAAATCTAAAATCAGCCTACCAACACCCAGACGTCGTGACAAGAAAATTTAAAAAATAAATATCTTTAGGTAGAATGGCGGTTCCATTCAGAACACTTTCCTTACAAGACATAGTGGTATCCCTGTTGTGAGTTGTGCCAAAAACGGAACCCAATACATTCGGACTAATCCACCATTTGTCATATCCACGGGGCAGGTCCGTAAACAACAACATCGACGCGGAACCAAGTACAGTAGTATATACTGTACATCCTTTGACAAGGCAATCAGGCGGATCAAGAAGTTGGGAAGGGTCACCCTAATGGCCAAAACAGACATTGATGTGGCGTTCCGGTTACTTACTACCTGTGCCTCCGAATAGTGTCCACCTATTGGGCTGCTTCTGGGAAGGAGCATACTATATAGATTCCTGTTTGCCCATGGGGTGCTCCAGATCCTGCTCACTATTTGAGGCGTTTAGTTGCTTCCTCGAATGGGTTGTAATGGACGTTTCTAAGGGGGCACATATTATCCATTACCTCGACAACTTCTTATGCCTGAGCCCAAAAGATTCGCCACAGTGTGAATACACGCAGTAGTCCACCTGTGAGAAGGAGAGAGCTGGAGGGAGAGTGGACACCACAGAGCCGAGGGGTTAGATGGAGAACGGAAGAAGGAAAGAGGGCGAGGGAGGTAAGGGAGTACAGTGGAAGGCCGACCTGGGCTCCCCCACATTCCTGCTGGGTGGGGAACAGCCCTGGGAAGAAAAGCCGCTTGCACATCCCTTTGAGGTTACGGGTGCGAGCGGGCAGAGGGACTACGCTGGAGTGCCAAGCCGACACGGCCAGTCCGTTCCTGCCCGTGCGACCTCCGTGTCGCCGGGTTTGTGCTAGAGCCGCGGTGGACCCTGACGGCCAGCCCCCCCTCTCCCAATACTGGTGCCTGTCCGCTGGTGGGTCGAGCCCCCACGCGGTGGGGGGTAGTAACATCTGCAGAAGAAAGACCATCTTCCAGCCAAACTAAGATGTCTACTTCTTTTCTTGGACAATGTAATACAATCCCTTTCTTACGGACATGCCCATCGCTACAAATTCCAGATGAGGCACAAAAACAGTAGGTGCTTCAACGTATATCAAGTGCTCCTTCAGGTGGGCTCTCCTCCACCTCAACTTCAACATCACAATTACTCCAGTCCTCAGAGCTGTCACCCCAATCACACTTGATTCCTCACAGCTCCCAAGTCTCCAGCTGCCCGTCTGAGTATGGGGTAACACAGATGGTTGAGTCTGCACAGCTGTTTACTCATACTATAGCCTAGGAAACGGAGGTCTGCTCCAGAGCTTCTGTTAATCCAGACGAGGAAATGATCTGCACTGATGCCCAGAATCTTTATGAGTCGGATCCAGGACCAGATGAAGAAGGTTCTGAGCATAATGTAGACCCTCGTTCCAAACTGTAACTCCTGTTGGTGGAGACAATGATGAAGACGATGATGAGACTCAAATACCTGATTGGAGCGACAACTTGACTTTTCGGTCAGGGCAGGAAGAGGTTGGCTCTGAGGACGACGGGTGTGAGAACACACAGGGTGATGATGACGAGGTTGGAGATCCCACTTACTGTCAACCCACAGTCAGCCAGTCTATGAGGTCAGCAGAGGAGGTGGAGGAGGATGTGACTAGCCCAGGGGATGGGGATGATTCGGTACCCGGGCCTTTGCCTGGCCTTTGGGATGTCGCGGTGGTCGGCTCCCAGGCCCGTACCCTGGGGTCACTCTTTTAAAGGGTGGATAATTGTTAATTTTATAAGAGTTTGTGATGCCACCTGTGGTATCTGATGAGAAGCACCAGCGCTGCAGTAGTCCACTGAGGCCGGTGATAAGGCAGCTCGATGGTATAGCTCCCCACAGGTGGAGCTAGGCCTCAGAAAAGCGTATGCAGGGGGAATGCAGGACAGGCGAGACCCAGCTGGGTCAGAGCAAGAACGGGAGCGGACACGGTAGTCAATTCAGTACCTTTTACTGGTGGAAATTTAGGCACATCCTGGAGCACTGTAGGGTGAAGGGTGCATATCAGGATCCTCCCCAATGAGCGGGTGTAGGGCCTCCTGTTTCTTACCTCTGCGCAGTAAGTTTCTGACCTGCCTGGAGCTAGGCCTAACTTTGTCTCTGTCCTGCGCTGGCTGACCTTGTGGTAGGGCCTTGTCTTGGCGTATGCGGGGTGTAAGAATATCCATTGCTTTGTTACGTATCAGCACCTTAGCGATCCTGGGACTTGTAGTCTCCAGGGATTCCGGTTATGCCTTACTGGGTCATAGAGATCCCGGTAAGCTCGGATCCGGTGTCCGGTAAATGCTTCGGGGTGAGCTGGTTAAGCTTCTCTGCCCCTTATGTACTAACTCTCCACTCGCCTTCGGCCTACTCGGGCCCTCACTAGGCTATACACACTAACGGCAACTTGCCGCGCTTCACCGATCTTATGGCGACGGCACACCTTAAGCTCTAACTGGGCTCCCTGAATCTAGCTAACAGGAGCCTCGTGCTCCACTGCTGAACTATTAACTGAGTTCTCTAGACTAGACTGAGCTCCACTGCAGACTGACCTCTCTTAGGCTTCTCTACTGCAGGAACTCTTCAGAGGAACTGAACTGCCTAGCTCCACCTTCCCTATTTATATCCCTAATGGGCTCCCTCTGCTGGTCTGAGGTGGAAGGTGGAGATGTGTGAATGTTTATGGGGGCCTCTTGTGGAGGATTCCATCAATGCACTCTTCTAGGATCTGTGATACCAAGCACAGCTGGGGTCACAGATGCTATTGACGACAAGGTTAGGTTGCGCCTTCCTGGACAGAGACGGAGTACGGGAAGCACGTCAACAACTGCATCCTCAACCACAACTCTGCCTCTGACCACAAGTCGTAGTGGCTCTTCAGGTCACATGGGCTCTAATCCTTGCATAGCCTGGGTATTTTTTCAGATCGATAAGGATGACCCAACTCGTATTATCTGTAATATTTGTCACAAAAAGATAATTAGAGGCCAAAAAATCCATATTTTGAGTACTTCATGCATGGATATGAAGCATAAGTTGCAGTGGGAAGCTCACTGTGCTACAATGCGGCCTAGCAGGCCGGGCCAACCACCGTCTGCCCCATCTTGTGCATCCACAGCCTCTTCATCCTCTGTGACTGGGGGGACAGCAGTCACACATGTTTATGGACGCAGACCTGCCACCTCTTTACCCTCAACAGCCAGTGTGATTGGCAGGTCATTATTTCATTTGGAAGTGGAAACACCAGCTTGTGTTGAGCGCTGTCCGACATCAAGAGCACCACCTTTGGATCAAGGCATCCTAACTTTTCCGCCTGCATCTTCCTCACAGACCGGCAAGTTTGCCGAGGACACCCTACTCAACCCCGTCTAAGCACAACAGCCAGCCCTCGGTCCCTCAGATGTGGACAAGTAAAAGACCATTTCCTCCTAGCCATGACAAAGCTAAGAGGTTGAATTTCACCATCTGAAAGCTGTTGGCTACAGAAATGCTGCCTTTCCGCCTGGTGGACACAGAGGATTTTCGAGACCTTATGTCCGTCGCAGTGCCCCAGTACCAGATGCCCAGTCGGCACTACTTCTCAAAGAAAGGTGTGCCTGTGCTCCACCAGCATGTCGCACACAACATCACCGCTTCTTTGAGAAACTCTGTGTGTGACAGGGTGCATTTCACCACAGACACTTGGGCGAGTAGGCATGGACAGGGGCGTTACATGTCGCTGACTGGGCACTGGGTAATTATGGTGACAGCAGGACAAGGGGCTGCTGTCCAAGTCTTGCCGTCCCCACGAGTTGTTTGTCAATCCTCTTTATCTAGAAGTTCCTCCACTGCTTCTGCCTCCTCAACCTCCTCTCGGTTCTCCACCTGCACACAAAGCCTGTCTGGTAATACCACCCGCTTTCTAACTGCGCAGAAGGAATCCTGCACACCTCCTTACTATGCTGTCAGCAGGGCTCAACGGCATCAGGCGGTGTTTACTTTGAAATGTTTGGGAAATGTGAGTCACACAGCTGAGAAGTTGTGGTCAGCTCTGGAGACCAATTTTCATGAATGGTTGTCTCCACTGGACCTGCAACTAGGGAAGGCCATGTGCGACAATGCTGCAAACCTGGGTGCGGGTCTTCGCCGGGGCAATGTCACACACGTGCCTTGTATGGCTCACGTGTTGAACCTGGTTGTCCAGCAATTTTTAGCCCACTATCCCGGACTAGATGGCCATCTGCAGAGGGCACGGTCGCTGTGTGCTCACTTCCGCCGTTCGCATCCCGCAGCTCAACGACTTACATTTCTACAGAAGTTGTTGGGCCTGCCAGTTCACCGGCTGAAATGCGATGTGCCGACATGGTGGAATTCAACACTGCACATGTTGCAGCGACTGTGGCAGCACCGACAAGCCCTGCTGCAATACGTTCTGACATATAGCCTGGGCCAACGAGATCCAGAGGTGGGGCAAATCATGCTGCAGGAGTGGTCTCAGATCAGGGACCTATGAAGTTGACGCACCCCCTGGGCCGTGGGGTACCCGGAGCCGGGCCGGTAGACGCTGGGGGTTGTAGTCACTGTGGCGGCGACCCAGTCCGTGACCCAGGGCGGTCAATCCAAGTGTAATTTGTATATATGGGTTTTATAATGTCCGACTACGCCACCTGTGGAGTGCGGCCAAAGGGGCCGCCACTGCGGAACAGTCCTCTGAAGCTGGTGGTTTTGCAGCAATGGTATTATTACTCCCCACAGGAAGAGTGTAGCTTCAGGGCAGTGTGGGTGGATGATGGTGGTTGTAGTGCAGGGAGTCAGTAATGAACACAGAGTCCGTGTGATGCAGTCCCAAGATCTTTACTTACAGTAGTTGCAGTCCAGATTACAGGTACCAGAGAAATCTCCCCCGTCGTGCTGTGCGCACTCAGTGAGGGGCTCAGTCCACCCCCAGATAGCTACGGAGTACTTAGCAGGACCCCCTTCTGTGTGTCCTTTCTCTGGCCTTCTCCCTGCACCTCACACCCAGTGACACTTCTATCCGGTATCCTCGGGCCTTGGCGGGCGACGTGTGTTCCGTACCCTGGGTCCTATGTGGCTACCTTCTTAGTGAGACTGGTGTGGACTTTGGCTTGCAGTACATGAAATGCTGAAGCCTCCGGTTTCTAGTTGAGCCTTGCTGTTTCTCCGCTAGTTGAGGGACCGGTTCCCCTTATCTGGCCTGACCCCTCTACCTCCTGGTAGCAGGGGGCGTACGGGTGGCCTTCTGCATGGCCCGTACCCCTAGGGTCCCTTCGGTTCCTGGAGCCTTCCTGCTTCCACTCCTCTCTTCTCTCCTTCAGTCCTGGTCCTCCCAGGCTAGTCCCGCCTCCGGAGCAGTGCTCATGCAGAGCCTCTGCTCCTGTCACTTCTCCTCCTCTGACTGGCTTGCTCTTTCTAAGATGGCTTCCTATTTATACTCTCCCTGTCATGTGCTCCCCTAAGCTGCTTACTCCACCCACACCCACTACATAGGACCCTCCCGCCAGCTAGGGACCTGGGACTGTGCTCTCCCTTAGGAGCAATCTCGCCCTACCCCCACTGCGGGTATGTGATGGATGCAGGTGTTAGGGTCCCGAGCCATACTCCTTCCTTACCTGAGGGTGAGATACCACACCTCTGGGTGAGATGCAGTAGCTCTGTGGTGACTCAACGCTCAGGGGCGCCACACACCCTTCTGCACAGTTTTGATATGGCGACGAAGATGTTTAGTGCTGACGATGCCATTATCAGCATGACTATTCCGGTGATTTACATGCTGGAGCACACGTTAAATAGAATTCAGAGTCAGGTGGTGGGACAAGAGGAGGTGGAGGAAGTAGAGGAGGAGTCGTATGCGGATGGGATAACATCTCCAAGGTCCAGACGGTCGGCAGCAACAAGGCGGCAGGCATGGGAGGGTGGGGGAGAGGGATTAACCAGGGCGCATGGTAGCAACCAAACTGTTGAGGAAAGTGCAGGAGCCGAGGAAGAAGTGGAGGACGAACTGGTGATGGGCATGTAAGACTCATCAGATGAGGGAGACCTTGATCACATTTCTGTTGTGTGAGGTTGGGGGGAGAGGGCAGAGAAAGGAAGCATGATTCTTACCTCGCTACCAACACAACAAGGACTTGGTCCTCCTGGATGCGCAAGACATATCAGTGCCTTCTTGCTGCACTACCTGCAACATGACCCTTGGATTGTCAGAATTCGAAGTAATCTCGACTACTGGGTTCCAGTGTCACACTCTTAGATCCCCGGTACAAAAGTAAATTTGCCGAAAAAATTCCTGCAATAGAAAGGGATTCACGCATGCAGGAGTATCAGCAGAGGCTGTTGCAGAATCTTACATGTGCTTTTCCACAAAACACCAGTGGTGCACGTAGTGAATCTCACAGTTCTATCTTGCCAACCGTGGGACTGTCGAGTCTTTATCACTCAAACTGTAACAGTAACACAGTATCTGCTGGTAACAGCAATTTTGTGGAATCGTTTCACCACTTTTTTAGACCATTCTTTGCAAGGCCACAGGAGACAAGAAGTCTGACACATAGTCAACGCCTAGAGAGGATGGTGCAGGAGTATCTCCATATGAACATCGAAGCCATGACTGTGTCACTGGACCCTTGCTCATTTTGGGCTTCCAATCTGGAAAAATGTCCGGAGCTCGCCAATAGTGTTGAGCCACCCCCATAGTGTTCGAGTTCGGTTCGGTTCGTCGAACACCCGTATGTTCGCCGAACTGTTCGTCGAACTGTTCGTCGAACACCTTCGAACACCGTTAAAACCAATGGCAGGCAAACAAAAACACATAGAAACACATAGAAAACACATTCAAAGGTGTCCAAAAGCTGACAAACTGCTCAGAAGACACAACTAACACATGGAAAAGTGACAAGTGCATATGTAGCGCCCCGAGGGTTCGGCCGCTACAGGGATATTGCACCTCTGCCAGAGGTGTGGTATTCCACTCCCAGGTAAGGATGGAGTATGGACCAGGGCTCAATTAGCTGCATACAGCACACTCACCCCATTTCCGAGGGACAGCTCAATGGTACTCCCATTAGACAGAAATGCAGGTACAACAGACCATGTCCCTGGCTGGAGTGGGGAGGGGGGAGGAAAACCCAGTGATGTAGGAGCAGATAGGGGTTGGTTTCTGAGCGTAGGTAGGAGCCCATTGGTTGCTGGTCACCTGGGCTCATGGCTAGAGAGAGGTATAAAAGGTGGGCACCATCTTAGGACAGACGGTGAAGTCAGACAGTCAGTCTGTGCAGAGAGAGGAGAAGACAGGGAGTAGAGGCTCTGTAGGAGCTCTACTCCAGAGTGGGCCTAGTGAAAGGCCGAGGAGGAGAGTGGAGAGAGAGAGGAGGTGAAGGGGAGCTGTGGTTGCTTCTCAGCCCAGCTCCACGAGAAAGGAGAAGAAGGAGGAAGAGAAAAGAGAAGAAGAGACAGAGGAACAGAGGGGCTCAGGAACAAGAAGGTGGAAGGGACCGTAAGAACCCACGAGAATACCGGGTGAAGGTTCAGGCAGATTAAGGGTACCGGATCCCAAGTTGGTGGAGGAGAAACAACCCTCAGCCAAAGACCGGAGGCTGTGACCATTTATTGGTGCAGCACCTCATCAAACCTGCTAGGAAGGCACCATAAAGGACAGTGGGGAATGGGGCCCACATTTACCCGCGCAGATCTGCGGTAGCTGGACAAAAGTGGGTCACTGGTGAGGCAGGCCAGAGGAAGGATTGAAGGGGGTCCTGAGCCATACTTCTGAGCTCCCTGGGAGTTGACCGAGCCCCACACCTGGTGGACGCAGCACGGCTCGGGCGGTCACTGCTGACAGAAGTGGCCCGGAACAAATGAACTGTGAGTAAAGACCCTGGACTGTAACTTGTTGTCTGTGTGCTCCTTTGCGCCTCCAGCACTACCGGTACTAGGACTCTCACCACCATCACTCCCACCATCCACTACACTGCCCTGGGGCTGCACTCTTCCTGTGGGGAGTCACACCACCTCAGCTGCACCCACCATCAGCCCCAGCGGTCTGCCCTGCAGCGGCGGTTCCTAATGCCCGCAAATCCACGGGTGGCGTAGTCGGACATCACTTAAAATATCTAAAGGACTGCCACTGGTCTGACCACCCTGAGCCACGGACCGGGTCGCCACTACTACCCCCATTGTTCCCCTATTGCCCGGATCCGAGTGCCCCACGGCCCAGGGGGCGAGTCAGCTTTGGTGTAGTCGGCAGGATTTTGTGCCCGCTAACAACGGGTACTGCGCGCCTGAAGAGAAAGAGACTGTTTTATTGAGATTGACTGTGTTGGAAAATGGCGCCCGCCCCAGAAGAACGAGCGCCATAATGTGCGCGCCAAAAGACCACAGGAAGCCACCTCCCATCGAGGGCCAGGTCCCAGAATGGCGCCAAAGAAGGAGCCCACCCCAACAGCCATGAGTGCGGCTGTGGAAATGTCCATCAAGGTGGGGGGGCTGCCCCTGAAAGTGATTGTTACCAAGTTGCCCCGGGACCACCCCCAATGTGGGTGGGAAGAGAAGAAAACCGTGGGGCAGGGCGCGGTCTGGATCAGCCTAGACAGACCGCACCCGGGAATGGACGCGTTCAACAGCACCAACCTGTTGGCCCGGAGCCTGCTGCAAGCTGAACCACCCTGCAGCCTGGCAGAGATCCTGGCGCAGCTCCCGAGAGACCCGGAGCATGCGCAAGCTGCACTGGAGGACCTGGAGCGGAGGATGGTCCGAGCGCAGCGGGGTGCGCTCATCGAGTGGAGGGAGGAACTGGCCCGGCAGGCCGAAACCCACGAGCGACCGGCCTCAACCGCACCCCGGAGTCTGCCTGCCTCTGAGGACGGCGCAGGAGGAGAGAGGACCGGAGGCGACGCCGCGGAGGGAGCCGTGAGGACTGAGGCAGGTACAGGGGACGTCACCACCCCAGGCCCAGCAACCGCAAGCCTGCCCCAGCCTCCCGTCGCAGAACCCGAAGCCCCACTCACCGCGCCTGTTGCCGCGCCGCCACCGCTCCCAGCTAGGCCTCAAGCGGCGAGCGCCATGGCCGCGCCCCGCCTGACGCCACGCCCCTTAACCACGGGCGCCATAAAGAAGGAAGCGTCATCGGCCCGGTCGCAAGGCTTGGTTTACTCGGGTGCCGCTACCCCACCGGCACCCCCTTCCCGGGCTGGGCCGCTACCAGACGTGACCAGATGACCCCCGGCCTGGTCGCCAGGCCGAGTGACCCCGGGCGCTGCTCCTAAACCGGGTCCCCCCACTATACCACCGCTGGGCTTGGACCTGTTAGCGCATCATACCGGTCCGGATGGACTGCCGCTGGAGTGGCCGGCTGAACTGACCAGCGGTCAGCCATGGAAAACCCAGCCCCCGCGCGAGCCTCTGATACCGGCTCCAGAGCCCGTAGAGGTTACCCTGCTCCCATTAGAAGATGCCCAATTTGAGTGGGACCCCGCCGGCGAGAACTTGATGGGGTTCACTCAGGAGACCCGGGAGGGCGCGATCCGTCGTCTGGAGGTTTGTCAGCAACAACCGGTGACCTTCGAGCGGGAGCGGCGGGAGAGGCACGTCAGGGAGGACCGGCTCCAGGCCCGAAGCACGGAGCAAAAACACAAGGCCCGTCAGGACCACCGGGCCACCCGTGGTCCCCGAATCACCGGGACCATAATTAAATTTCAAATGGAGAACGGTTCAGGCTTCATCAGGGGCCCGGAAACAGAAGGCGACGTCTTTGTAACCCGCAGGGACGTTGAAAGCCACCTACTGGAGGGACACCGTGGCCGTGACCTCTACCCTGGTGATGTGGTCACCTTCACCCGACACGAGGGCGCAAAAGGACCGTACGCCCTCCGTGTCCATCGACTTACAGAAGAAGAACTGCGGCACTATGGCTATGAGGAAAGCCAAGAGGACCCGGACGGGTCTTAAGAACAGTATGAGGAGGAAGGAGCATATGGAGGACACCGCTACTAGTAAGTAGCAAAAGCATATGTGTAAATAGTTACCCGTCGGGGTACAAAGGACTTTTGTGAATCTGTTTCCCGTGTGAACGTTACCCCCTATATCCCCTGCCTGGCTGAGGACTGAGAGCAGCCATCCCCTTTCCAACCGGGCGAGGACTGGGAACTGCCAATCCCCTGTAAATAGTTGCGCTTCCTAAAGCGCCCCCTACTGGTTTTATATAAAGACTACCACGTCTACCTCGGGACAGCGAGTCCCTCATGTTTACAAGTTCGCCAAGGTTCTTGCACTTAAAAGAAGAATGCACACCTGGTCGCAAGTTGCACCGCAGCCAGGAACCAAGAATGTGTTTTGAAAATGTTTTCTTGCAAATGTTTTATATGAAAAGTTTTTATATGCTGCTAAATAGTGTTGTGAATGTTTTCTATAATGTTTATATGTCAAAAGAGTTTCAGAAGTATTAGTATGTGTTTTATAATAGAGTGACAAGAAAAGAAAAGCGTTTCACATAAAGGGAATTGAACCGTGTTGCCTGTTTCCTGATGTGGAAAGTTTTGAAAAAGTTTGCATGTCCTGTATTTAACTGTTTTTGCTCTTTTCCAGCCTGAGGATGAGCTGTTGTTTACCAGGGGGGAATGTAGCATCCCGAGGGTTCGGCCACTACAGGGGTATTGCACCTCTGCCAGAGGTGTGGTATTCCACTCCCAGGTAAGGATGGAGTATGGACCAGGGCTCAGTTAGCTGCAAACAGCACACTCACCCCATTTCCGAGGGACAGCTCAATGGTACTCCCATTAGACAGAAATGCAGGTACGACAGACCATGTCCCTGGCTGGAGTGGGGAGGGGGGAGGAAAACCCAGTGATGTAGGAGCAGATAGGGGTTGGTTCCTGAGCGTAGATAGGAGCCCATTGGTTGCTGGTCACCTGGGCTCATGGCTAGAGGGAGGTATAAAAGGTGGGCACCATCTTAGGACAGACAGTGAAGTCAGACAGTCAGTCTGTGCAGAGAGAGGAGAAGCAAAACCTACAAAAGACAAAAATATATCTCATACCCTACCATCAGTATATATAAATGTAAAGCAAAGTTGCATAATAAATATAGGGTACTTAGTGAACTATTTTTGATCAAAAAAAGTATACAAGCCGTCCCACCAGCGGCAAGGTGACCCTAAATTGGGACGGTACCTATACTGCCTATATTAAAAACCTTACTGTATATCAAAGTTGAAGTAATGCATATAAAAGGGTAGACAAATAGGACCGGGTCCCAACTCCAGACCACCTAGGCCCGTGGTAAGCTACATATATACTAATCAGCTCAACAAAGGGGATGCCACACCCTTAAATTGCACAGAATGCAAACAAGACAAAAAACCAAGCAATGTGAACTGAGGTCTAAAATGGTAGACATGCAAGAAATAGGTGCATGTTCACACTAGCAAAAAGAAGCAAAACCTACAAAAGACAAAAATATATCTCATACCCTACCATCATTATATATAAATGTAAAGCAAAGTTGCATAATAAATATAGGGTACTTAGTGAACTATTTTTGATCAAAAAAAGTATACAAGCCGTCCCACCAGCGGCAAGGTGACCCTAAATTGGGACGGTACCTATACTGCCTATATTAAAAACCTTACTGTATATCAAAGTTGAAGTAATGCATATAAAAGGGTAGACAAATAGGACCGGGTCCCAACTCCAGACCACCTAGGCCCGTGGTAAGCTACATATATACTAATCAGCTCAACAAAGGGGATGCCACATCCTTAAATTGCACAGAATGCAAACAAGACAAAAAACCAAGCAATGTGAACTGAGGTCTAAAATGGTAGACATGCAAGAAATAGGTGCATGTTCACACTAGCAAAAAGAAGCAAAACCTACAAAAGACAAAAATATATCTCATACCCTACCATCATTATATATAAATGTAAAGCAAAGTTGCATAATAAATATAGGGTACTTAGTGAACTATTTTTGATCAAAAAAAGTATACAAGCCGTCCCACCAGCGGCAAGGTGACCCTAAATTGGGACGGTACCTATACTGCCTATATTAAAAACCTTACTGTATATCAAAGTTGAAGTAATGCATATAAAAGGGTAGACAAATAGGACCGGGTCCCAACTCCAGACCACCTAGGCCCGTGGTAAGCTACATATATACTAATCAGCTCAACAAAGGGGATGCCACACCCTTAAATTGCACAGAATGCAAACAAGACAAAAAACCAAGCAATGTGAACTGAGGTCTAAAATGGTAGACATGCAAGAAATAGGTGCATGTTCACACTAGCAAAAAGAAGCAAAACCTACAAAAGACAAAAATATATCTCATACCCTACCATCATTATATATAAATGTAAAGCAAAGTTGCATAATAAATATAGGGTACTTAGTGAACTATTTTTGATCAAGAGGAGAAGACAGGGAGTAGAGGCTCTGTAGGAGCTCTACTCCAGAGTGGGCCTAGTGAAAGGCCGAGGAGGAGAGTGGAGAGAGAGAGGAGGTGAAGGGGAGCTGTGGTTCCTTCTCAGCCCAGCTCCACGAGAAAGGAGAAGAAGGAGGAACAGAAAAAAGGAGAAGAAGAGACAGAGGAACAGAGGGGCTCAGGAACAAGAAGGTGGAAGGGACCCTAAGAACCCACGAGAATACCGGGTGAAGGGTCAGGCAGATTAAGGGTACCGGATCCCAAGTTGGTGGAGGAGAAACAACCCTCAGCCAAAGACCGGAGGCTGTGACCATTTATTGGTGCAGCACCTCATCAAACCTGCTAGGAAGGCACCATAAAGGACAGCGGGGAACGGGGCCCACGTTTACCCGCGCAGATCCGTGGTAGCTGGACAAAAGTGGGTCACTGGTGAGGCAGGCCTGAGGAAGGATTGAAGGGGGTCCTGAGCCATACTTCTGAGCTCCCTGGGAGTTGACCGAGCCCCACACCTGGTGGACGCAGCACGGCTCGGGCGGTCACTGCTGACAGAAGTGACTTGGAACAAATGAACTGTGAGTAAAGACCCTGGACTGTAACTTGTTGTCTGTGTGCTCCTTTGCGCCTCCAGCACTACCGGTACTGGGACTCTCACCACCATCACTCCCACCATCCACTACACTGCCCTGGGGCTGCACTCTTCCCGTGGGGAGTCACACCACCTCAGCTGCACCCACCATCAGCCCCAGCGGTCTGCCCTGCAGCGGTGGTTCCTAATGCCTGCAAATCCACGGGTGGCGTAGTCGGACATCACTTAAAATATCTAAAGGACTGCCACTGGTCTGACCACCCTGAGCCACGGACCGGGTCGCCACTACTACCCCCATCGTTCCCTTATTGCCCGGATCCGAATGCCCCACGACCCAGGGGGCGAGTCACATATAGTCATGCGAAAAGAAAAGAGGTGTAGGAGTAAAAGGAGGGGGAGACACAGATATCGGCATGTCATGCCCATCTAAAATCAAGAAAGGCTGGAGTAGAAATCTAAAATCAGCCTACCAACACCCAGACGTCGTGACAAGAAAATTAAAAAAATAAATATCTTTAGGTAGAATGGCGGTTCCATTCAGAACACTTTCCTTACAAGACGTAGTGGTATCCCCGTTGTGAGTTGTGACAAAAACGGAACCCAATACATTCGGACTAATCCACCATTTGTCATATCCAAGGGGCTGGTCCGTAAACAACAACATCGACGTGGAACCAAGCACAGTAGTATATACTGTACATCCTTTGACAAGGCAATCAGGCGGATCAAGAAGTTGGGAAGGGTCACCCTAATGGCCAAAGCAGACATTGATGCGGCGTTCCGGTTACTTACTACCTGTGCCTCCGAATAGTGTCCACCTATTGGGCTGCTTCTGGGAGGGAGCATAATATATAGATCGCTGTTTGCCCATTGGGTGCTCCAGATCCTGCTCACTATTTAGTTGCTTCCTCGAATGGGTTGTAATGGACGTTTCTAAGGGGGCACATATTATCCATTACCTCGACAACTTCTTATGCCTGGGCCCAAAAGATTCGCCACAGTGTGAACACATCTGTGAGAAGGAGAGAGCTGGAGGGAGAGCGGATACCACAGAGCCGAGGGGTTAGATGGAGAACGGAAGAAGGAAAGAGGGCGAGGCAGGTAAGGGAGTACAGCGGAAGGCCAACCTGAGCTCCCCCACGTTCCTGCTGGGCGGGGAACAGCCCTGGGAAGAAAAGCCGCTTGCGCATCCCTTTGAGGTTACGGGCGCGAGCAGGCAGAGGGACTACGCTGGAGTGCCAAGCCGACACGGCCAGTCCATTCCTGCCTGTGCGACCTCCGTGAGTGTTGCCGGGTTTGTGCCAGAGCCGCGGTGGACCCTGACGGCCCGCCCCCCTCTCCCAATACTGGTGCCTGTCCGCTCGTGGGTCGAGCCCCCCCGCGGTGGGGGGGAGTAACATCTGCAGAAGAAAGACCATCTTCCAGCCAAACTAAGATGTCTACTTCTTTTCGTGGACAATGTGATGCGATCCCGTTCTTACAGACACGCCCATCGCTACAAATTCCAGATGAGGCACAAAAACAGCAGGTGCTTCAACGTATATCAAGTGCTCCTTCAAGTGGGCTCTCCTCCACCTCAACTTCAACATCACAAATACTCCAGTCCTCAGAGCTGTCACCCCAATCGCACTTGCTTCCTCACAGCTCCCAAGTCTCCAGCTGCCCGTCTGAGTATGGGGTAACACAGATAGTTGAGTCTGCACAGCTGTTTACTCATACTATAGCCTAGGAAACGGAGGTCTGCTCCAGAGCTTCTGTTAATCCAGACGAGGAAATGATCTGCACTGATGCCCAGAATCTTTATGAGTCGGATCCAGGACCAGATGAAGAAGGCTCTGAGCATAATGTAGACCCTCGTTCCCAAACTGTAACTCCTGTTGGTGGAGACAATGATGAAGACGATGATGAGACTCAAATACCTGATTGGAGCGACAACTTGACTTTTCGGTCAGGGCAGGAAGAGGTTGGCTCTGAGGACGACGGGTGTGAGAACACACAGGGTGATGATGACGAGGTTGGAGATCCCACTTACTGTCAACCCACAGTCAGCCAGTCGATGAGGTCAGCAGTGACGACGAGGTTAGGTTGCGCCTTCCTGGACAGAGACAGAGTACTGGAAGCACATCAACAACTGCATCCTCAACGACAACTCTGCCTCTGACCACAAGTCGTAGTGGCTCTTCAGGTCTCATGGGCTCTAAGCCTCGCATAGCCTGGGTATTTTTTCAGATCGATAAGGATGACCCAACTCGTGTTATCTGTAATATTTGTCACCAAAAGCTAAGTAGAGGCCAAAAAATCAATAGTTTGAGTACTTCATGCATTAACCGTCACATGGATATGAAGCATAAGTTGCAGTGGGAAGCTCACTGTGCTACAATGCGGCCTAGCGGGCTGGGCCAACCACCGTCTGCCCCATCTTGTGCATCCGCAGCCACTTCATCCTCTGTGACTGGGGGGACAGCAGTCACACATGTTTTTGGACGCAGACCTGCCACCTCTTTACCCGCAACAGCCAGTGTGATTGGCAGGTCATCATTTCATTTGGAAGCGGAAACACCAGCTGGTGTTGAGCGCACTCCGACATCGAGAGCACCACCTTTGGATCAAGGCATCCTAACTTTTCCACCTGCATCCTCCTCACAGACCGGCAAGTTTGCCGGGGACACCCTACTCAACACCGTCTAAGCACAACAGCCAGCCTGGTATTCACATTGGTGAGTTATTTGCAATGTTCTGCATATACATGTTATGGATACTCTCTCACTACTCGATGCCTCAAAGCTTGTTATATACATAGTCTGCATCCAGATCCTTATTGACTTCCCGAGTGATATACCCTGTGTCCCCAATTCCAGTGTGTTACTATTTATATAGGCCCTGTTAGCCCTGCGTTTAGGGAATACGTATCTATTTATTAAATCGTATTGTGATTTTCCCTTGGAATATTTTTTCTGCATGGTCTTTTCGTCTCCATAGCTGCAGTGCAACTATGGCCTTTTTTTCTACTTTTTGATATGCTCCGCAACTCACATGTACTTGTAACTTGTACTTTTTAATAAGATTTTTTCTACTTCTAATAAAGTTTTCTCTGTTTATGCCATGTACTCGGTGTTCTCTAGTGTTTGTATCTATCTCTGAGTATGCTATCTATCGTGGATTTTGATTATAAGTCGTATTTCTACGGTACTCCACATCCATGATACTATTTATGTTGGTCGATCTGTTTATAACGCTGTATTCCTGTGTTCTCACGGTTTATTATAGGCCAAATATGGACTTTCGAGCCCGGGACGACACCTGGCTCGCTCAACTCAACCAAATATCTGGTGACGTTGCGGACCAAATTGATGGGGGGCTGGGGACCCAGCAGGCCCTACAGGAGAGCATTACCAATTTCAAAATGCTTTTGAGACGTAGAACACGCACCTGGTGGAACAGAGCCTTTCTCATGAAATATATCGAGAGGGCCCTTATCCCTCATGGTTTGCGGGTGCAGATCTTTCCATCCTTTCCTATTGAGAACGAGGTCTTTAAAGACAAATGGGAAAGCTTGGCAAATACATGTTCTCTCGGATGCCTTCAACTTCTGAAAGAATTAAATGATGCATCCCTCGATGCTATTGAAAAAGAAATTGAGGCAATTCAAACACAACTTCATAACGAGTTGGATCCTGGAAAGCTGAAACAACTAAATGAGGAGGTGGAACTTGAGTGCCAGAGATGGGTGAAGGAGATTCATGCCAATAAGTTAAAAAAGTTACAACGGGATATTAATGATAAACAATCTAAGAGTGTATATAGATGGCGCAATCCCCAGGTTGGATTGCGGTCTAGATCCTCCTACTCCCGTCCCTCGCGCTCTAGGTCCACCTCTGTTGCCTCTATGGCCTCCACAAGCGAAGTACCTCCCTCTGAGAATCCGACTGGTCGTCAAGTGCTTGAGGCCCAACGTACTCCACGGATCCAAACAAGACCACTCAATAGGAGAAAACCTATAACACCTTATCAGGTTGGTCCCTCTCCCGCGGGGGGGCTCCGTGTTGTTAACCTTTCTTCCCATGTTCTTACCCGGGCACAGATGGAGGTCCTGAGTTTGGGTCTATCTTTCTCACCTACGAACTCATTTAACTATTTTACTGCCCTTAAGGACCTCCATCTGTTTGCCCGAAAATTAATTCTACACAAATTACATTCCAGAGCACGTGGTGAGGGATATCCTTTGACAGCGGCAGAGAGGGAGGCTCTTCATAATCTGGAGGACCTACTTCTGGAGCAGGAGGCGCCGCCTGGTTCAGGTATGCGACTCCAATCACGGCATCCGAGATCTACAAGGTTCCTTCCCTTGTCTTTGAGTCCGGCGATTGAGATCTTTGTTAGGTTGGTCACGGAGGATCTAAAACGCCTCCCTACACAGAGGCGTCATGATAACCTCACCCACCAACAACGTATTGCAATAGATCAACTTCGATCTCTTTCTGACATCGTTATTAAACCGGCTGACAAAGGAGGGAACATTGTATTATGGCCCTGCTCTATGTACGAGAAAGAAGCAATACGTCAACTCAAAGATACTCATACTTACATCAAACTATCGTACAATCCTACAATCTCCTTCTCTGCCGCACTCCAGGGCATCCTTGGCCGTGCCTGTGACCATCACATTATTGACCAACGGACCGTTGAGGCATTAACGGTCCGCTTCCCGAAGACGGCTACCTTTTACCTTTTACCCAAAATTCACAAGGACGCCCTCGACCCGCCGGGACGTCTGATCGTGTCGGGATTGGAGGGACTGTGCGGTCCTATATGCCAGTACATTGACTGTCATCTTCGTCCTTTGGTCAATACCCTCCCATCTTATGTTAAAGACACGACGGATGTCCTTACGCGGGTTGACGGCGTCCTTGTGACTGACGACACTCTCCTGGTCACGGCCGATGTCGAGAGTCTGTACACCTGCATCAGCCATGAGCTGGGCCTGGCTGCGGTTCGCCTCTTCCTGGGGGGCTCTGACCTGGACGGCCCGTCTAGGGAATTATCCTCGAGCTCCTCCAATTCGTCCTCTGCCACTATTACTTTCTGTTTAAGGATGCTGTTTATCTCCAAAGGCGTGGCACGGCTATGGGTGCGGCCTGTTCCCCCTCGTATGCCAACCTCTTCCTGGGTGCCTGGGAGAGGGAGATCTTTGGCGACGAGGGGACACGGGGCGCAGACCGGGTCGGGTCATGGCTGAGATACATAGATGATATCCTTTTCTTTTGCCAGGGGACGGTGGAGGAGCTTGACGATTTTATGTTACGGTTGAACTCTAACACACATGCGATCAGGCTTACCTATACTTACCATCCAAAACGAGTCGACTTTCAGGATATCACTTTCAGGACCGTCCCGGTCGGTCAGTTCCCCAGGATGAGGCGAATCTGCTCCACTAACTCTAGTTTTGGGAAACAGGCCGCAGATCTGGCGGAATGTTTCCAACAATGGGGGTACAGTAATCGATCTATTGGCCGTGGCTACAGTAGGGCTCGTGATACCCCTAGGGACCATCTCATATACCCCCCTAGTGTTTCTAAACATGGTAAAACGGAGAGGATCCGCTACATATCCACATTCAATTATGAGTGGGGAACCATGCGGCGGATCCTCTCCCGTCACTGGGACATTCTTAACACGGAGCCCTCCCTGCGAGAACGAATAGGCGACTTCCCGCTTATGACACCGCGACGTTCCCCTACGCTGTGGGACATTTTGGTTACTAGTCACTATGTTCCCTCTCGGCGAAATCCGTTCGGATCCCGCGGTCCCACGGAGGGTTCATTCCCGTGTGGTCACTGTGTCGCCTGCGCCAATGTCCTTCGTTGTGCGTCGTTCCCCAACTCTGATGGCTCCCGCAATTTTGACATCCGCCACTTTATCTCTTGTGGCACCACACATGTGGTCTATTTTGCCACATGTGGCTGCAACTTGATTTATGTTGGCCTAACTACTAGGGAGCTCCGAGTCAGAGTTCGGAAACACGTACGGGACATTGGCGTGGTACGGACATCCACGGATCCCCGGGAGCTGAAGGCACTACCTCGGCACTTTAGGGCCGTTCATAATTGTGATCCCTGCTCACGGAAGGTGCGGGGGATTGATAAAGTGTGTCTCGGGTCCCGGGGCGGGAATGCTAAATGCCTCCTGGCACAAAAGGAGGCGAGGTGGATCACAATTCTTGACACCTTGGCACCGCGGGGTCTGAATGAGAATTTGGGCTTTTCGTCATTCTTATGATTTAGCATCGTGCTGTTCTGCGTCTCATATGTCTGACTACTATTATTTTCAGGATTTAATCCATAGCCCTATGTGCGAGGGTTAATCTCGACTGAGGGGTATTTGCCATTTTCCCCTGATGTATTTGACTATATTGCCTTCGTTTTGGCTATTTTTTGCTCTTCTGTAGTCCCTGCTATATAATATAACATATGGCGGGATGAACATTAGTGGTTTGCCCATTTTATCTCTTTATTTTTAATTCTTTGATTTTAACTGTTTTTTCCTTTTACTTTTCCTTTATTCAGTGTTTTAACCTATCTCTGATTCCGGCTATGATATCTCCTTTTGCTGTGATCGCCTTCCAACTAAAAGAAGAAAAATGACTGACCGGCCCTGATGGATCCCGCCCACTTGGCAATTTACGGACTGCCATGGAATCGAATCCCCCAAAAATATTTTTTCTGTATTTGAATATATGAGTTTCGGTGTATACTATTGTGCCTTATATTGACCTTTGTCTATGTTAATATATGATACTGTGGGATTTGTGTTGATCTAAGATGTGTCGTTATGGCTACGGTGGAAGCTGGATGCGGCGTTCTGAGACGGGCGGTGCGCATGCGCGGGGCTACTTACCCTCCTGCGGTCCCGCGCGTCTGTCTCCATGGCGCCGGTGACGCTCCGGATGTTGTCTTGGTGGCACTTCCGGGGTTACACCGCTGCCTTGACAGACGCAGCGGGGGGCGGGACGCTACAGTGACCCCTGCGCATGCGCCGGATATGCCTTCCGGTCGGCGGCCATCTTCTTCCGGTCACACGATCGTACATGTGACCACTTGAGCGCGATATTTAGAAAGATGCCGGTTTCTGGACCAGTGAAGCCTCTTGAAAAAGCTACTTAAGCGAAACGCGCGTCGAGGCTTGCGGGCCCCACATTTGTTCACTCCTGCCCTGCCAGTTCATCCTCTCTGCCTTTCTGTCCCTGGTATTCACATTGGTGAGTTATTTGCAATGTTCTGCATATACATGTTATGGATACTCTCTCACTACTCGATGCCTCAAAGCTTGTTATATACATAGTCTGCATCCAGATCCTTATTGACTTCCCGAGTGATATACCCTGTGTCCCCAATTCCAGTGTGTTACTATTTATATAGGCCCTGTTAGCCCTGCGCTTAGGGAATACGTATCTATTTATTAAATCGTATTGTGATTTTCCCTTGGAATATTTTTTCTGCATGTCTTTTTGTCTCCATAGCTGCAGTGCAACTATGGCCTTTTTTTCTACTTTTTGATATGCTCCGCAACTCACATGTACTTGTAACTTGTACTTTTTAATAAGATTTTTTCTACTTCTAATAAAGTTTTCTCTGTTTATGCCATGTACTCGGTGTTCTCTAGTGTTTGTATCTATCTCTGAGTATGCTATCTATCGTGGATGTTGAGTATAAGTCGTATTTCTACTGTACTCCACATCCATGATACTATTTATGTTGGTCGATCTGTTTATAACACCTCCTTACTATGCTGGCAGCAGGGCTCAACAGCATCAGGCGGTGTTTACTTTAAAATGTCTGGGAAATGTGAGTCACACAGCTGAGAAGTTGTGGTCAGCTCTGGAGACACAGTTTCATGAATGGTTGTCTCCACTGGACCTGCAACCAGGGAAGGCCGTGTGCGACAATGCTGCAAACCTGAGTGCGGCCCTTCGCCGGGGCAATGTCACACACGTGCCTTGTATGGCTCACGTGTTGAACCTGGTTGTCCAGCAATTTTTAGCCCACTATCCCGGACTAGATGGCCTTCTGCAGAGGGCACGGTCGCTGTGTGCTCACTTCCGCCGTTCGCATCCCGCAGCTCAAGGACTTACATCTCTACAGAAGTCGTTGGGCCTGCCAGTTCACCGGCTGAAATGCGATGTGCCGACACGGTGGAATTCAACTCTGCACATGTTGCAGCGACTGTGGCAGCACCGACAAGCCCTGCTGCAATACGTTCTGACATATAGCCTGGGCCAACGAGATCCAGAGGTGGGGCAAATCAAGCTGCTGGAGTGGTCTCAGATCAGGGACCTATGAAGTTGACGCGCCCCCTGGGCCGTGGGGTACCCTAAGCCGGGCCGGTAGACGCTGGGGGTTGTAGTCACTGTGGCGGAGACCCGGTCCGTGACCCAGGGCGGTCAATCCAAGGGTAATTTGTATATATGGGTTTTATAATGTCCGACTACGCCACCTGTGGAGTGCGGCCAAAGGGGCCGCCGCTGCGGAACAGTTCTCTGAAGCTGGTGGTGTTGCAGCAATGGTATTATTACTCCCCACAGGAAGATTGTAGCTTCAGGGCGGTGTGGGTGGATGATGGTGGTTGTAGTGCAGGGAGTCAGTAATGAACACGGAGTCCATGTGATGCAGTCCCAAGATCTTTACTTACAGTTGTTGCAGTCCAGAAAACAGGTACCAGAGCAATCTCACCCGTCGTGCTGTGCGTACTCAGTGAGGGGCTCAGTCAACCCCCAGATAGCTTCGGAGTACATAGCAGGACCCCCTTCTGTGTGTCCTTTCTCTGGCCTTCTCCCTGCACCTCACACCCAGTGACACTTCTATCCGGTATCCTCGGGCCTTGGCGGGCGACTTGTGTTCCGTCCCCTGGGTCCTATGTGGCTACCTTCTTAGTGAGACTGGTGTGGACTTTGGCCTGCAGTACATGAAATGCTGCAGCCTCCGGTTTCTAGTTGAGCCTTGCTGTTTCTCCGCTAGTTGAGGGACCTGTTCCCCTTATCTGGCCTGACCCCTCTACCTCCTGGTAGCAGCGGGAGTACGGGTGGCCTTCTGCACAGCCCGTAGCCCTAGGGTCCCTTCGGTTCCTGGAGCCTTCCTGCTCCCACTCCTCTCTTCTCTCCTTCAGTCCTGGGCCTCCCAGGCTAGGCCCACCTCCGGAGCAGTGCTCATGCCGAGCCTCTGCTCCTGTCACTTTTCCTCCTCTGACTGGCTTGCTCTTTCTAAGATGGCTTCCTATTTATACTCTCCCTGTCATGTGCTCCCCTAAGCTGCTCCCCTAAGCACCCACTACATAGGACCCTCCCACCAGCTAGGGACCTGGGACTGTGCTCTCCCTTAGGAGCAATCTCGCCCTACTCCCACTGCGGGTATGTGTTGGATGCAGGTGTTAGGGTCCCGAGCCATACGCCTTCCTTACCTGAGGGTGAGATACCACACCTCTGGGTGAGATGCAGTAACTCTGTGGCGACTGAACCCTCAGGGGCGCCACACACCCTTCTACACAGTTTTGAAATGGCGACGAAGATGTTTAGTGCTGACGACGATGCCATTATCAGCATGACTATTCCGGTGATTTACATGCTCGAGCACATATTAAACAGAATTTAGAGTCAGGTGGTGGGACAAGAGGAGGTGGAGGAAGTAGAGGAGGAGTCGTATGCAGAAGGGATAACATCTCCAAGGTCCAGACAGTTGGCAGCACCAAGGCGGCAGGCATGGGAGAGTGGGGGAGAGGGATTAACCAGGGCGCATGGTAGCAGCCAAACTGTTGAGGAAGGTGCAGGAGCCGAGGAAGAAGTGGAGGATGAACTGGCGATGGGCATGGAAGACTCATCAGATGAGGGAGACCTTGATCACATTTCTGTTGTGCGAGGTTGGGGGGAGAGGGCAGAGGAAGGAAGCATGATTCTTACCTCGCTACCAACACAACAAGGACTTGGTCCTCCTGGATGCGCAAGACACATGAGCCTTCTTGCTGCACTACCTGCAACATGACCCTCAGATTGCAGAATTCGAAGTAATCCCGACTACTGGGTTGCCACACTCTTAGATCCCCGGTACAAAAGTAAATTTGCCGAAATAATTCCTGCCATAAAAAGGAATTGACACATGCAGGAGTATCTGCAGATGCTGTTGCAGAATCTTACATGTGCTTTTCCACAAAACACCAGTGGTGCACGAAGTGAATCTCACAGTTCTAACTTGCCAACCGTGGGACTGTCGAGTCTTCATCACTCAAACCGTAACAGTAACACCGTATCTGCTGGTAACAGCAATTTTGTGGAATCGTTTCACCACTTTTTTAGACCATCCTTTGCAAGGCCACATGAGACAAGAAGTCTGACACATAGTCAATGCCTAGAGAGGATGGTGCAGGAGTATCTCCAAGTTAACATCGAAGCCATGACTGTGTCACTGGACCCTTGCTCATTTTGGTATTCCAATCTGGAAAAATGGCCGGAGCTCGCCACTCACGCCTTGGAGGTCTTGTCATGCCCTGCAGCCAGTGTTCTCTCTGAACGTGTGTTCAGCGCTGCTGATGGTGTGCTGACAGATAAGCGCACGCGGCTATCCACTGAGAATGTAAACAGACTCACGTTCATAAAGATGAACAAATCATGGATTCGCAAGGACTTTTCTAACCCTGTGTTATCCTTGGGAGACTAAAAGCTTGAGGATTTGGTAATATCACCTCACCAACCGTTTTAAGCAACTGTGGGGCAATTGATGCCACTTAACCCTAGAACGCATGACCATAAAAATCTACACTTTCATATACCTGGGGCCTTTTAGGCCCATGTGCAAATAACATGGAATAACTCAAACTCAAATGACAAACAACTATATACATGAAGAATACCTAGAGTTTCAAAATTCTAACTAAAGTAGTCTTGCAGAAAATAGAAAACAATTAACAGGGCGGGACTGCGAGGCCCCAGGTATGCGTTCTAGGGTTAAATGGTGTCTGTGCCACAATTTTGGGAAAAAATTGAGACTCTTTTTGGAGTCCCCTTGCTGTGTCTTACGTGACGTTGGTATCGCCAATTCCAGGTGGGTTGGGTCGCTCCCCACCCCTTTTAACTGTAAGAAACTACATCCACTACAGCTTGGGGTAACACAGATGGTTGAGTCTGAAGAGCTTTTTACTCAGAGGTCTGCTCCAAATCTTCAGTATCTGCTAGTCAGCGTAGAATTTTTAACTGCATCTAGCCTAGGCAATACTTTGGGCGTAATAGCCTAGCTGCGAAGCAAGCTGCACCGCCTGTGTATCTAATAAGAATTTTTAAATGCATCTAGCCTAGGCAGACTGTGGGGACCCCCAACCAAACCCAGATGCTCAGCCCCCCTACCGCCCCCCTTTCCTTGACAATACAATAATGTAACTCTTACAACTGGATGGGTGAGGATCGGTCACAGCTTTATTAACTCTTTATACTCATTCCATTAGAAAGGCATTTTATTTCTAAAATAATTCAGCTTGTTGCAGCATGCCCTGGGTCTCCACTCCGGCAACTTGGCCAACAAGTGTAACTCTCCAACATGTCCTTTCTATTTCCAGCCCACGGAGGATCCTGCGTACTCGTATGCAGGACTCTGACCCCCACCCATCACTCTTAACGCTTGTTCCACTCCATCCTGGAGTCCTGACAGGAATATGTCCAGTCCAATATCCATTAAGTGAACACCGTCGGGCCGTATGAGGCCTGCTTTATCTCCTTCCAGTTGTCGGTGTCGTACCACTACACCGCCTCTGTCTCTTCTAAATTTTTCCATCTGAATATTTATTACCCGCCTTGTCCGTTCGATGGCCGAGATGTCTCGCGCACCTTACCATACCGCTATCGGCACAATCTCTGACCATACTATAGCTAGTTTTGTGAAAAATTCTCTGAAGCGCTCAGTGTCTAGTTTCATTATTGCCATTAGTTATGCGCTCTTGTGATGACCTAGGTTGTTTCCCCCGGCCTGTATAACTAAGATGACCGGACATCTTGCCTCTCTCCCTACCTTGATTACCTCCATTAGTACCTGTGGCCATAGCAGGCCTTTAATACCTCTCCAGTTGAAATAGTGTTATGAAACTCAAATTTCTTCCCGCCTGGGCGGTCTTTCGCCCTTTTTTCTGCCCAATATATATACAAGTGGCCTATCACCCACACTGTTGGCTTAGCATCACCTGTAAAAGAAACAAACCACGTTAGGATAACAAGTCCGGTCTTATGTATCTTGCCAAACACGTGGATCACCATCTCCCTATCCTCTGAACTTCCGTTTCTGACAGTCCTGCTCTTGCTGCTTCCGTGGCCGCACCTATGCGGAATGAGTGTGTCCCGTAATCTTTGGGGTGGTTCCCTGCCGATGTTATGCATTTATTAAATATAGCTTGGAACTGGTATCTTGATAATGGTGTTCCATCAATGTGTGATAGGAAGAAATTACTTTGTGATCTGATGGTTATATATGTTTTTACTATTGTTACCCGACTCAGTGTACCGTTTGTGGGTTGTAGAAGAACCCAAGTGCCCCTGCCCGCTGGAACCGTTTTCGAATGGCGTATGCGTAGACGTATTGCATTATTGGCTATGACTACGTCCTGGTGTAATAAGCCTCCACTGGTGGTAATTTTGGATTGAGGGACTAATTCGCTTATGCATAGCGCCCCAAAGAAGGCTATCACAAATGCAGTAGACAGTAGTGTTGCTTCAAATTGTGAGTGTCATGTTAATGGTGTTAAGGATATGATGTGAGAAATCAGTTTTAGTGACACGGGACGGGACGTCTACACTCCTGACTTGGCTGACCCCTTTTCCACCCTTTTATGGATTGTCTGATGATGAATCTTTGTCACATCTCCCCAATTCAGTAGTTGGAAGTGAAATGCCACTCTGGTCAGACACCGCTGCGCTGACGCCACTGATATGGCCCTCATCATTAGCTGGTGGAGAAATTCTATAGTGACTTGTGATCTGGCTTGTTCACATTGGTCAACCCGTCTGCCTGCTACTAGTCGTGTCCACTCTTCCCATGCCTTACCGTATGCTTGCCACGTCGACAGGGCAACAGACGCTCTGATTAATGGCATCAACTATTCGCCACTAGATCCCATAGGGAAGGTGGGCAACTGTTGCCCGATGGGTGGGCGTTGTGGAAGAGCTCTGTGAAAATCTGCCAATTGAATTGTTATAAAGCGTTAGCAGCAGCTTTAGACCCCTCAGCATAGTGGCTAGTACGGACCCATACATTGTGTTTTAGGCACAGGAATGCTAGCCTGGGTAGTAGGCCTAGCCCTGGGAGAGACGATGATGCCATCTTATTAATGCAGTGCGCTAGGCTGGTGTTTTTTGTTATGAATAGAGATGAGCGTTGTTCTACTCGAACTGTTCGCCAATCTCAAATTCGAGCTGTTTTGGGCGGTGTTCGAGCCGTTCGGCGAACACGAACAATTTGAGAAAAATTCGGCTGTTCGAGGTTATGTTCGATAACTGTTCGTGCACCAAAATCATAACTGGATTTTTTCTCAGTAATGATGAAAATTAATGTTAATACGCAGTTTGAGTGTACAGCGGGGTGGGGGGAGTGGCAGGGGATGGATCTCTGCAGGAACAATGAAGATCTCCATTTTTTTTTTCTCTTTTCCGCATTTACAGTGGGGAGGTGCAATCTGTCAGCCTATCATCAGCGCACACACGGAGCGAAGTGCTTTTTTTCACACAAGCAAGGGCATGTGTCATTGGCAGTGTATGTCACATGTCCTTGCCCTATAAGACCCAGCCATTTTCCCCGTCGCCACCATTTTCTCACTGCTGCAGCTGCGTGTTAGACGGCACCGCTGTTGCTGTGTGCGCTATACCTTGTTAATTTCAAGCCAATTTTCGCACAAATCTACAGATAGCTTGGGACTAGGGAATAGTTGTGATTGCAGTCCTTTTAAGGACTAGGTTACAGCATTTCCTACGACTTTTATCAGGTAGGTCTGTGCTCTTAAATAGATAGATTGTGGGAGTAAAGACTAATTGTAATTGGAGTCCTTTTCAGGACTAGGTTACATCAGTTCCTATCAGTTTTTGCCAGGCAGGTCTGTGCCAGTGCTGTGCAAGTTTTTTTCACAGCATTTGGCTGAATCTAGCAAAGCTAATCCTTTTTGGCCTATTGCAGAGTGTGTTAGTCAGTGGAGTATTAGTCCATCTATACTGATCTCCATCAGATTGCAAACTGAATATATTTTTTTCTGCATCTACCTCTGAAAAAATATTGGGCTTCTAGCTGTGTGTGGGACTTGTTCTATTAATCCATCTATACAGACCTCCATCAGGTTGCAAACTGAATATATTTTTTTCTGTATCTACCTCTGAAAAAATATGTGGCCTTCTAGCAGTGTGTGGGACTTTCTCTATTAGTCCATCTATACTGACCTCCATCAGGTTGCAAACTGAATATAATTTTTTTCTGCATCTAGCTCTGAAAAAATATTTGGCCTTCTAGCAGTGTGTGGGACTTTCTCTATTAGTCCATCTATACTGACCTCCATCAGGTTGCAAATTAAAAATAATTTTTATCTGCATCTACAGTACCTCTGGAAAAATATTTGGGCTTCTAGCTGTGTGTGGGACTTGTTCTATTAGTCCATCTATACTGACCTCCATCAGGTTGCAAATTGCAAATAATTTTTATCTGCATCTAGCTCTGAAAAAATATTTGGCCTTCTAGCAGTGTGTGGGACTTTCTCTATTAGTCCATCTATACTGACCTCCATCAGGTTGCAAATTGAATATAATTTTTATCTGCATCTAGCTCTGAAAAAATATTTGGCCTTCTAGCAGTGTGTGGGACTTTCTCTATTAGTCCATCTATACTGACCTCCATCAGGTTGCAAATTAAAAATAATTTTTATCTGCATCTACCTCTGAAAAAATATTTGGGCTTCTAGCTGTGTGTGGGACTTGTTCTATTAGTCCATCTATACTGACCTCCATCAGGTTGCAAATTAAAAATAATTTTTATCTGCATCTAGCTCTGAAAAAATATTTGGCCTTCTAGCAGTGTGTGGGACTTTCTCTATTAGTCCATCTATACTGACCTCCATCAGGTTGCAAATTAAAAATAATTTTTATCTGCATCTACAGTACCTCTGAAAAAATATTTGGGCTTCTAGCTGTGTGTGGTACTTGTTCTATTAGTCCTTCTATACTGACCTCCATCAGGTTGCAAATTGAATATAATTTTTATCTGCATCTAGCTCTGAAAAAATATTTGGCCTTCTAGCAGTGTGTGGGACTTTCTATATTAGTCCATCTACACTGACCTCCATCAGGTTGCAAATTAAAAATAATTTTTATCTGCATCTACCTCTGAAAAAATATTTGGGCTTCTAGCTGTGTGTGGGACTTGTTCTATTACTCCATCTATACTGACCTCCATCAGGTTGCAAACTGAATATATTTTTTTCTGCATCTAACTCTGAAAAAATATTGGGCTTCTAGCTGTGTGTGGGACTTGTTGTATTAGTCCATCTATACTGACCTCCATCAGGTTGCAAATTAAAAATAATTTTTATCTGCATCTACAGTACCTCTGAAAAAATATTTGGGCTTCTAGCTGTGTGTGGGACTTGTTCTATTAGTCCATCTATACTGACCTCCATCAGGTTGCAAATTGAATATAATTTTTATCTGCATCTAGCTCTGAAAAAATATTTGGCCTTCTAGCAGTGTGTGGGACTTTCTCTATTAGTACATCTATACTGACCTCCATCAGGTTGCAAACAGAATATAATTTATTTCTGCATCTAGCTCTGAAAAAATATTTGGCCTTCTAGCAGTGTGTGGGACTTGTTCTATTAGTCCACCTATACTGACCTCCATCAGGTTGCAAATTCAAAATAATTTTTTGTCTGCATCTAGCTCTGAAAAAATATTTGGCCTTCTAGCAGTGTGTGGGACTTTCTCTATTAGTCCATCTATACTGACCTCCATCAGGTTGCAAACTGAATATATTTTTTTTCTGCATCTACCTCTGAAAAAATATTGGGCTTGTAGCTGTGTGTGAGACTTGTTCTATTAATCCATCTATACAGACCTCCATCAGGTTGCAAACTGAATAAAAAATTTTTCTGCATCTACCTCTGAAAAAATATTTGGGCTTCTAGCTGTGTGTGGGACTTGTTCTATTAGTACATCTATACTGACCTCCATCAGGTTGCAAATTGAATATAATTTTTTTCTTCATCTAACCCAGCCAATAGTTTTGGCCTAATACCACAGTTTGGCCACTCAGCTCTGCTCGGTTCCCATCCATTGTTTTTTTGTGCAAACAACTCCAGAGTTGTGAATTAGTTAACCACCAAAATGAGTGGAAAAAGGCCTGCTGCTGGTGGAAAGGGGAATAGGCGTGTTGGGAAGGGGAAAGAAGGTTGTGTCCGTGGGGTAGGTGTTAAAACAACAGTAACATCTGCAGAAGAAAGACCATCTTCCAGCCAAACTAAAATGTCTACTTCTTTTAGCGGACAGTGTGATAAGATCCCTTTCTTACGGCCACGCCAATCGCTACAAATTCCAGATGAGGCACAAAAACAGCAGGTGCTTCAACGGATATCAAGTGCTCCTTTAAGTGGGCTCTCCTCCACATCAACTTCAACATCACAAATACTCCAGTCCTCAAAGGTGTCACCCCAATCGCACTTGCTTCCTCACAGCTCCCAAATCTCCAGCTGCCCGTCTGAGTATGAGGTAGAACAGATGGTTGAGTCTGCAGAGCTGTTTACTCATACTATAGCCTGGGAATCAGAGGTCGACTCCAGCGCTTCTGTGAATCCAGACGAGGAAATGATCTGCACTGATGCCCAGAATCTTTATGAGTCGGATCCAGGACCAGACGCAGAAGGTTCTGACCATAATGTAGACCCTCATTCCCAAACTGTAACTCCTGTTGGTGGAGACAATGAGGAAGACGATGATAAGACTCAAATACCTGATTGGAGCGACAACTTTAGTTTTTTGTCAGGACAGGAAAAGGTTGGCTCTGAGGACGACGGGTGTGATAACGCACATGGTGATGATGATGAGGTTGGAGATCCCACTTGCTGTCAACCCACAGTCAGCCAAGAGATGAGGTCAGCAGAGGAGGTGAAGGAAGATGCTAGTGACGACGAGGTCAGGTTGCGCCTTCCTGGACAGAGACGTAGTACTGGAAGCACGTCAACAACTGCATCCTCAAACACAACTCTGCCTCTCACCACAAGTCGTGGTGGCTCTTCAGGTCGCATGGGTGCTAAGCCTTGCATAGCCTGGGCATTTTTTCAGATCGATAAAGATGACCCAACTCGTGTTATCTGTAACATTTGTCAGCAAAAGCTAAGTAGAGGCCAAAAAATACATAGTTTGAGTACTTCATGCATGAACCGGCACATGGACATGAAGCATAAGTTGCAGTGGGAAGCTCAGTGTGCTACAATGCAGCCTAGCCGGCCGGGCCAACCACCGTCTGCCATATCTTGTGCATCCGCGGCCTCTTCATCCTCTGTGACTGGGGGGACAGCAGTCACACCTGTTTTGGGGCGCAGACCTGCCACCTCTTTACCCGCAACAGCCAGCGTGATTGGCAGGTCATCATTTTCTTTGGAGGTGGTAACACCAGCTGGTGTTGAGCGCTGTCCGACATCGATCGACATTGATAGCACCACCTTTGGATCAAGGCAACCTAACATGTACGCCTGCATCTTCCTCACAGACCGGCAGTTTGCCGGGGACACCCTTATCAACCCCGTCTAAGCACAATAGCCAGCCCTCGGTCCCTCAGATGTGGACAAGTAAAAGACCATTTCCTCCTAGCCATGAGAAAGCTAAGAGGTTGAATTTCACCATCTGCAAGCTCTTGGCTACAGAAATGCTGCCTTTCCGCCTGGTGGACACAGAGGATTTTCGAGACCTTATGTCCGTCGCAGTGCCCCAGTACCAGATGCCCAGTCGGCACTACTTCTCAAAGAAAGGTGTGCCTGCGCTCCACCAGCATGTCGCACACAACATCACCGCTTCTTTGAGAAACTCTGTGTGTGACAGGGTACATTTCACCACAGACACTTGGACGAGTAGGCATGGACAGGGGCGTTACATGTCGCTGACTGGGCACTGGGTAACTATGGTGACAGCAGGACAAGGGGCTGCTGTCCAAGTCTTGCCGTCCCCACGAGTTGTGCGTCAATCCTCTTTATGTCAAAGTTCCTCCACTGCTTCTGCCTCCTCAACCTCCTCTCGGTCTTCCACCTGCACCCAAAGCCTGTCTGGTCATGCCACAAGCTTTCTAACTGCGCAGAAGGGATCCTGCACACCTCCTTACTATGCTGGCAGTAGAGCTCAACGTCATCAGGCGGTTTTTACATTGAAATGTCTGGGAAATGTGAGTCACACAGCTGAGGAGTTGTGGTCAGCTCTGGAGAACCAATTTCATGAATGGTTGTCTCCACTGGACCTGAAACCAGGGAAGGCCGTGTGCGACAATGCTGCAAACCTGGGTGCGGCCCTTCGCCGGGGCAATGTCACACACGTGCCTTGTATGGCTCACGTGTTGAACCTGGTTGTCCAGCAATTTTTAGCCCACTATCCCAGACTAGATGGCCTTCTGCAGAGGGCACGGTCGCTGTGTGCTCACTTCCACCGTTCGCATCCCGCAGCTCAGCGACTTACATCTCTACAGAAGTCGTTGGGCCTGCCACTTCACCGGCTAAAATGCGATGTGCCTACCCGGTGGAATTCAACTCTGCACATGTTGCAGCAACTGTGGCAGCAACGACAAGCCCTGGTGCAATACGTTCTGATGTATAGCCTGGGCCAAAGAGATCCAGAGGTGGGGCAAATCACGCTGGAGGAGTGGTCTCAGATCAGGGACCTATGCACCCTTCTGCACAGTTTTGAAATGGCGACGAAGATGTTTAGTGCTGACGATGCCATTATCAGCATGACTATTCCGGTGATTTACATGCTGGAGCACATGTTAAACAGAATTCGGAGTCAGGTGGTGGCACAAGAGGAGGTGGAGGAAGTAGAGGAGGAGGAGTTGTATGCGGAAGGGCTAACATCTGCAAGGTCCAGACGGTCGGCAGCACCAAGGCGGCAGGCATGTGAGGGTGGGGGAGATGATTTTACCAGGGCGCATGGTAGCAGCCAAACTAGTGAGGAAGGTGCAGGAGCCCAGGAAGAAGTGGAGGACGAACTGATGGAAGACTCATCAGATGAGGGAGACCTTGATCACATTTCTGTTGTGCGAGGTTGGGGGAGAGGACAGAGGAAGGAAGCATGATTGTTACCTCGCCACCAACACAACAGGGACTTGGTGCTCCTGGATGCGCAACACACATGAGTGCCTTCTTGCTGCACTACCTGCAACATGACCCTCGAATTGTGAGAATTAGAAATAATCCTGACTACTGGGTTGCCACACTATTAGATCCCCGGTACAAAAGTAAATTTGCAGAAATTATTCCTGCCATAGAAAGGGATGCACGCATGCAGGAGTATCAGCAGAGACTGTTGCAGAATCTTACATGTGCTTTTCCACAAAATACCAGTGGTGCACGTAGTGAATCTCACAGTTCCAACTTGCCAACCGTGGGACCGTCAAGTGTTCAGCACTCAAACCGTAACAGAACCACAGTATCTGCTGGTAGCATCAATTTTGCGGAATTTTAGCCCATCCTTTGCAAGGCCACAGGAGACAAGAAGTCTGACACATAGTCAACGCCTAGAGACGATGGTACAGGAGTATCTCCAAGTAAACATTGAAGCCATGACTGTGTCACTGGACCCTTGCTCTTTTTGGGCTTCCAATCTGGATAAATGGCCAGAGCTAGCCACTTACGCCTTGGAGATCTTGTCATGCCCCGCAGCCAGCGTTCTGTCTGAACGTGTGTTCAGCGCTGCTGGTGGTGTGCTGACAGATAAGCGCACGCGGCTCTCCACTGATAATGTAGACAGACTCACGTTCATAAAGATGAACAAATCATGGATCTGAAACGACTTTTCTACCCCTGTGTCATCCTGGGGAGAGTAAAAGCTTGATGATTGGTTAAAATCACCCTACCAACCGTTTTAAGCTTTCAAATTACTAATCATGTTTATCTGTATCTTGGCTGGAAAATAATTTGGGCTTTGTAGCAGTGTGCAGCACTGATTCTATTAGGCCATCTATAATAAGCTCCACCAGATTTAAAATTACTAATCATGTTTATCTGTATCTTGACTGGAAAATAATTTGGGCTTTGTAGCAGTGTGCAGCACTGATCCTATTAGGCCATCTATACTAAAGCTTCACCAGATTTAAAATTAATAATAATTTTTAGCTGCATCTAGCCCGGAAAATAATTTTGGGGCTCCGAGATGCGCAAGACACATAAGTGCCTTCTTGCTGCACTACCTGCAGCATGACCCTCATATTGTCAGAATTCGAAGTAATCATGACTACTGGGTTGCCACACTCTTAGATCCCCCAAACTTTTCGATCAACCTTTTCATTTTAATGAAGACTAGTGTTGAGCCACCCACGTAGTGTTCGGGTTCGGTTCGGTTCGTCGAACACCGGGATGTTCGAGGAACTGTTCGTCGAACTGTTCGTCGAACACCTTAGAACACCGTCGAACACCGTTAAAACCAATGGCAGGCAAACAAAAACACATAGGAACACATAGAAAACACCTTCAAAGGTGTCCAAAAGCTGACAAACTGCTCAGAAGACGCTTTCTTTAAAAAAGCCGGCCGGCAATTCAGCAGCGGCATACACCGGTACCCGACAATTTAGACATGAAGGAATAGAGCATCACACATAGATTAGATAGATAGAAACATGTCAGTCACATATATATGAAGTACAGTGACAGTGTTGCTTATTGTACTTGTCATTTAGTGTAAAGGATTTATTAAAAAATATAATAGTGTTTTCGTGCACCGTCTCTTTAAAAAAGCCGGCCGGCAATTCAGCAGCGGTACCCGACAATTTATAACAGACAGAATAGAGCTTCTCACATAGATTAGATAGATAGAAACATGTCAGTCACATATATATGAAGTACTGTGACAGTGTTGCTTACTGTACTTGTCATTTACTGCAAAGGATTTATTAAAAAAAATAATAGTGTTTTCATGCACCGTCTCTTTAAAAAAGCCGGCTGGCAATTCAGCATCTGTACCCGACAATTTAGAATAGAAGGAATAGAGAATCACACATAGATTAGATAGATAGAAACATGTCAGCCACATATATACGAAGTACAGTGACAGTGTTGCTTACTGTACTTGTCATTTAGTGTAAAGGATTTATTAAAAAATATAATAGTGTTTTCGTGCACCGTCTCTTTAAAAAAGCCGGCCGGCAATTCAGCAGCGGTACCCGACAATTTATAACAGACAGAATAGAGCTTCTCACATAGATTAGATAGATAGAAACATGTCAGTCACATATATATGAAGTACTGTGACAGTGTTGCTTACTGTACTTGTCATTTACTGCAAAGGATTTATTAAAAAAAATAATAGTGTTTTCATGCACCGTCTCTTTAAAAAAGCCGGCCGGCAATTCAGCATCTGTACCCGACAATTTATAACAGACAGAATAGAGCTTCACGCATAGATTAGATAGATAGAAACATGTCAGTCACATATATAATAAGTACAGTGACAGTGTTGGTTACTGTACTTGTCATTTAGTATTAAAATAAAGGATTTATTATTAAAAAAAATTGGCGTGGGGTTCCCCGTAATTTTAGTCTCTAGCGGAGGTTAAGCAGACAGCTGGGGCAGATGTTTGAAGCCTGGGAAGGGGGTAATACCCACGGAGCTTCCCAGGCTACTAATATCAGCCCCCAGCTGAATACCTAGCCTTTACTAGCTATTAAAATGGAGGACCCCCCCAAAAAAAATGATGTGGGGTCCCCCCTAATTTAATAGCTAGCAAAGGCTAGGCAGACAGCTGGGGGCTGATATTAATAGCACAGGAAGGGAGCCATGAATATTGGCCCCCTCCCAGGCTAGAAACACCAGCCGTCAGCCACCCCAGAAATGGCGCATCCATAGGATGCGCCAATTCTGGCACTTAGCCTCGCTCTTCCACGCTGCCCTGGTGCGGTGGCAGGGGGTAATAGGGTTGGGGTTGATGTCAGCTTATAATGCCAGCTGACATCAAGCCCAGGTTAGTAATGGAGAGGCGTCTATAAGACACCCCCATTACTAACCCCATAGTCAAAGTTAAAAAAAAAACACAAACACCCAGAATAAAGTCCTTTAATTGAAATAAAGACACAATTCTTTATTGTTCTAAATTAAACCATACTTACCATCACGCCCATTCCAGCTGAAGCCAACGATCTCCTGTAATAAAAGAAAAATAATAAAGCAACCTCATCCTTACCTTTCCATGGTTCCCAGGACAGCTTCAGCTCTGCTACATCGAGATGACAGGCTGGACCGCAGCAGAACGCTGCCATCCAGCCTGTCATCCCGCAGACACTGAGAAGCGCAGGCATGCTTGCGCTCCTCAGTGTCTGACTGTGACGGCATCCAGATGAGCCGACAATGAACTCGGCTCACTTCATGTACGTCACTGACAGCGTGGGAAAATTCTCCTGCACTCAGCGCTTCAGCGTGAGAATTTTCCCACGCTGTCAGTGACGTGCATGAGGTGAGCCGAGTTCATTGGACATGACCTCGGCTCATCTGGATGCCGTCACAGCCAGACACTGAGTAGCGCAAGCAAGCCTGCGCTTCTCAGTGTCTGCGGGATGACAGGCTGGATGGCAGCGTTCTGCTGCGGTCCAGCCTGTCATCTCGATGTAGCAGAGCTGAAGCTGTCGTGGGAGCCATGGAAAGGTAAGGATGATGTTGCTTTATTATTTTACTTTCATTGCAGGAGATCATTGGCTTCAGCTGGAATGGGCGTGGCGGTAAGTATGGTTTAATTTAGAACAATAAAGAATTGTGTGTTTATTTCAATTAAATGACTTTTTTCTGGGTGTTTGTGTTTTTTTTAAATACTTTACTAGAAATTCATGGTGGTCATGTCTAATATTGGCATGACCCCATGAATTTCGGGCTTAGGGCCAGCTGATAATGCCAAGCTGGCCTTAACCCCTTTATTACCCAGTGAGCCACCGCACCAGGGCCCTGGATGAGTTGGGTACAGCGCCAGAAGATGGCGCTTCTATGAACGCGCCATTTTCCGGGGCGGCTGCGGACTGCAATTTGCAGCGGGTGGGGCCCAGAAAGCTTGGGCCTCCCTGCGCTGCAGATTCCAGCCCCCAGCTGCCTAGTTGTACCTGGCTGGACACAAAAATAGGGCGAAGCTCCACGTATTTTTTTTTTAAATTCATGAAATTCATGGAATAATTAAGAAAAAAAGGGCTTCCCTATATTGTTGTGTCCGGCTAGGTACAAATAGGCAGCTGGTGGTTGGGAGCAGCCCGTTCCTGCCTGCTGTACCTGACTGGACACAAATATAGGGCGAAGCCCCACATCAATTTTTTTTTCATTATTTCATGAATTTCCTGAAATAATTTAAAAAAAATTGACGTGGGGCTTCGCCCTATATTTGTGTCGAGTCAGGTACAGCAGGCAGGAACGGGCTGCCCCCAACCACCAGCTGCTTATTTGTACCTGGCCAGACACAACAATATAGGGAAGCCCTTTTTTAAAAAAATTATTTCATGAAATGCTTGCGCGTCACTGACAGCGTGGGAAAATTCTCACGCTGAAGCGCTGAGTGCAGGAGAATTTTCCCACGCTGTCAGTGACGTGCATGAGGTGAGCTCATTCATGTCCAATGATCTCAGCTCACCTCATGCACGTCACTGACAGCGTGGGAAAATTCTCCTGCACTCAGCGCTACAGAGTGAGAATTCTCCCACGCTGTCAGTGACGTGCATGAGGTGAGCTCATTCATGTCCAATGAACTCAGCTGACCTCATGCACGTCACTGACAGCGTGGGAGAATTCTCACGCTGAAGTGCTGAGTGCAGGAGAATTCTCCCACGCTGTCAGTGACGTGCATGAGGTGCGCCGAGTTCATTGGACATGAACTCGTCTCATCTTTATGCCGTCACAGAGAGACACTGAGGAGCGCAAGCCTGCCTGCGCTTCTCAGTGTCTGCGGGATGACAGGCTGGATGGCAGCGTTCTGCTGCGGTCCAGCCTGTTATCTCGATGTAGCAGAGCTGAAGCTGTCGTGGGAACCATGGAAAGGTAAGGATGAGGTTGCTTTATTATTTTTCTTTTATTGCAGGAGATCGTTGGCTTCAGCTGGAATGGGCGTGACGGTAAGTATGGTTTAATTTAGAACAATAAAGGAATGTGTCTTTATTTCAATTAAAGGACTTTATTCTGGGTGTTTGTGTTTTCTTTTAACTTTGACTATGGGGTTAGTAATGGGGGTGTCTTATAGACGCCTCTCCATTACTAACCTGGGCTTGATGTCAGCTGGCATTATAAGCTGACATCAACCCCAACCCTATTACCCCCTGCCACCGCACCAGGGCAGCGTGGAAGAGCGAGGCTAAGTGCCAGAATTGGCGCATCCTATGGATGCGCCATTTCTGGGGCGGCTGACGGCTGGTGTTTCTAGCCTGGGAGGGGGCCAATATTCATGGCTCGCTTCCTGGGCTATTAATATCAGCCCCTAGCTGTCTGCCTAGCCTTTGCTAGCTATTAAATTAGGGGGGACCCCACGTCATTTTTTGGGGGGGGGTCCTCCATTTTAATAGCTAGTAAAGGCTAGGTATTCAGCTGGGGGCTGATATTAGTAGCCTGGGAAGCTCCGTGGGTATTACCCCCTTCCCAGGCTTCAAACATCTGCCCCAGCTGTCTGCTTAACCTCCGCTAGAGACTAAAATTACGGGGAACCCCACGCCAATTTTTTTTAATAATAAATCCTTTATTTTAATACTAAATGACAAGTACAGTAACCAACACTGTCACTGTACTTATTATATATGTGACTGACATGTTTCTATCTATCTAATCTATGTTTGAAGCTCTATTCTGTCTGTTATAAATTGTCGGGTACAGATGCTGAATTGCCGGCCGGCTTTTTTAAAGAGACGGTGCATGAAAACACTATTATTTTTTTTAATAAATCCTTTGCAGTAAATGACAAGTACAGTAAGCAACACTGTCACAGTACTTCATAATATGTGACTGACATGTTTCTATCTACCTAATCTATGTGTGATTCTCTATTCTTTCTGTTATAAATTGTCGGGTACAGATGCTGAATTGCCGGCCGGCTTTTTTAAAGAGACGGTGCATGAAAACACTATTATTTTTTTTAATAAATCCTTTGCAGTAAATGACAAGTACAGTAAGCAACACTGTCACAGTACTTCATATATATGTGACTGACATGTTTCTATCTAATCTATGTGTGAAGCACTATTCTGTCTGTTATAAATTGTCGTGTACCGCTGCTGAATTGCCGGCCGGCTTTTTTAAAGAGACGGTGCACGAAAACACTATTATATTTTTTAATAAATCCTTTACACTAAATGACAAGTACAGTAAGCAACACTGTCACTGTACTTCGTATATATGTGGCTGACATGTTTCTATCTATCTAATCTATGTGTGATTCTCTATTCCTTCTATTCTAAATTGTCGGGTACAGATGCTGAATTGCCAGCCGGCTTTTTTAAAGAGACGGTGCATGAAAACACTATTATTTTTTTTGATAAATCCTTTACACTAAATGACAAGTACAGTAAGCAACACTGTCACTGTGCTTCTTATATGTGTGACTGACATGTTTCTATCTATCTAATCTATGTGTGAAGCTCTATTCTTTCGGTTCTAAATTGTCGGGTACCGGTGTATGCCGCTGCTGAATTGCCGGCTTTTCATGTTTCACTGTGAGCACTGTTCCCATCGATTTGGGCAATCACTGTAATGCCAGAACCACCATGGCTGTGGCATTACAGTGAGTGGCAGACAATCCCTGCATGATTGGTGCTCTAAATAGCGCCAGACATGCAGGACACGCTTTTGGTGCACGAACAGTTATCGAACATAACCTCGAACAGCCGAATTTTTTGCAAATCGTTCGGGTTCGTCGAACAACTCGAACACCACCCAAAACAGCTCGAATTTGAGATTGGCGAACAGTTCTAGTCGAACACCGCTCATCTCTAATAAAGACCAAAAAAATGGTCATTTTTGAAATTATAAGCATTAGCAGGTTGTTAGAAACTGAAATCAAACAGTTTTCAACTCAAAACTTTATTATAGGTGATGTTACATTTTCACAAAGGACCCCTTGTTCGAAAGGAGCTTCTGAACTCTCTCGTCCATTGAATTTGTCAGGTTTTGGATGGTTTCTGCTTCAATTGTTTTGCATGAGGACAGAATACCCTCCCAGAGCTGTTGCTTAGATGTGAACTGCCTCCCGCCATCATAGACACTCCTTTTAATGATGCTCCAAAGGTTCTGAATGGTGTAGAGGTCAGGGGAGCATGGGGGTCACACCATAAGTTTGTCCCCTTTTATGCCCATATCAGCCAGAGATGCAGATGTTTTATGTGCAGCATGAGATGGTGCATTATCATGCAAAAAAATGATCTTGCTGTGAAATACACGGTTCTTCTTCTTGAACCATGGCAGGAAGTGCTGTTTGAGAAAATCCACATACATTATGGAGTTCATCTTTAGCGCCTTCAGGGATCCTAAAGGGGCCGACAATCTCTCTCCCCATGATTCCAGCCCAAAACATTACTCCACCTCCTCCTTGTTGGCACTGTAGCCGTGTTTGCGTGGGGTATCCATCAACCAGCCATCCTCCACTCCATCCATCTGGACCATCGAGCGCTGCACGGCACTCATCCGTGAACAAAACAGTTTTGAAATCGGTCTTCATGTAATGTTTGGCCCACTGGAGCCGTTTCTGCTTGTGTGAAGTGGATAGAGGAGGTCAACAGGATGGCGTACGCACAGCTGCAAACCTCTGAAGGACCCTGCATCTTGTTGTTCGGGGGACGTTGGAGGCACCAGCAGCTTCAAAAACTTGTCTGCTGCTATGACAAGCTTTTTTGCCGCTGCTCTTTCAACCTGACGTAATTGCCTGTAGGAAAGAGTCGTCAATTTGCCCTTATCAGCACGCACACGTGTGTACTGTGAATCAGCTACATACTTCTTGATTGCCAAGACACTTCATCCTGATCATCGCACAATGTTGATTGTAGTCATGCCTTGACCTAAACACTCCACAATTTGTTGCTTCTCAGCAGCTGACACATCCTTTTTCTTTCCCATTTTGGCAGAAAATGTAGGCTGCTTAATAATGTGAGACAGCCTTCTTAAGTAGTCTTGCCTTTCATTGGACACACCTGCCAAACTAATTAGCACAGGTGTCTGCAATTGCTTACAGTGATATAAAGAGCCCTGACACACATCACCATCAATGAGTTTAACTGACAAACAAACAAATTCTTCCCTTATCACTCCTAAACACTTTTTGCATAACAATTTGGAACACAGTGTACATGTGCTTTTCCACAAAACACCAGTGGTTCACGTAGTGAATCTTACAGTTCTAACTTGCCAACCGTGGTCTCTATGGAGTTGTTCAATAAAGGGCCCAAAATTAAGATAACATAGATGGGAGAGGTCTCTATGAATAGGAATTCCTAAGTATTTTATACCCTGTGAGGGCCAGGCAAAGGGAAAGTTGGACTGGATGGAATCCTATATGGATTTGGGGAGGGAGACATCGAGGGCCTCAGACTTCGCTGCATTGATTTTAAAATTTGACCATGTAACAAAGTGATCTATTTCAGCCATAACAGCATGGATGGATATATGTGATTGAGTGATATATAGTAGGACATCATCAGCAAATAGAGAGCACTTGTACTCGGTGCCTCCCACCTCAATCCACCTAATATTGGGGTTATGGCGAATTGATGAGAGCAGGTGCTCCGTCACTAGGATGTATAAGAGAGGGGACAGAGAACATCCCTGCCTTGTCCCATTGGTGATTGTGAAAGGTGATGAAAATGTTCTGACACGCCCCCTGGGCCTTGGGACACCCGGAGCCGGACCATTTTTGGTGGATGCTGGTGGTTGTAGTCTCCGTGGCGGCGACCCGGTTCCGTGGCTCAGGGCGGTCAAACCAGTGGCGGAACTATTTCTGTGGTTTTGATGTTTAAATGTCCGACTACGCCACCCGTGGATTGCGGTCAGAGTGAACCGCCGCTCCAGGGCAGACCGCTGAGGCTGGTGTTGTGGGTGCAGCAGAGCGTAGCATAACTCCCCACAGGAGGAGTATAGCCTCAGGGCAGTGTATGCGGAGGATGGGGGTGATGGTGCAGGGCAGCAGCAGTAACGACACGGAGTCAGTGATGCAGTCCAGGGCCTTTACTCACAGTTCCTATTATCCAGACCACGTCTGCAGGTAACGGCTGCCCACGTCGTACTGTGCTCACCAGGTGAGGGGCTCAGACAACTCCCAGATAACTTTGGAGCGCTTCACAGGACCCCCTTTGTGTGTCCTTTGTCTGGCCTTTCTTACCAACGCTTCTGTCCGGCTGCCTCGGGCCTCCTCTTGGTAAACTTGGCGCCAGTTTCCCTGACCCTATGTGGTGCCTTCCTAGCGGGTGTAGCGAGGGGCTGCGACACATAAAATGTCACAGCCTCCTGTTTCTAGCTGAGGGTCGTTTCCTGCCTCCACTAGTTTCGAGGACCGGTCTCCCCCTTTGGCCTGACCCCTCCACGCAGGTGGATTCGGGCGTGCGGTGGCGACTCGCCCGTCCGCACCCCTGGGATCCCTTCGTCCCTCGTTCCTGGAGCCTTCTCCGCTCCTCTTCCTTCCTTCTCCCTCTTCCAGGCCTGGGCCTCTGTTACTAGGCCCGCCTCCGGAGCAGAGCTCATGCAGAGCCCCTGCTCCCTGCCACTTCTGCTCAGACTTCTCTGCACTGAACTAAGATGGTGCCCACCTTATATACTCCCTTCTCAATGCACCCAGGAACTGCTTCCTCCCTGCTCCTGCACTACAGGGTTCCCCTTCCTCAGTGTTCCCTCCCCCCACTCCAGCCAGGGACAGGGACTGTCGTGCCCATCTCAGGGGCATATTGGTCGCCCTGCCCCACGGCAATGTGGTGTAATGCATGCAGGTGTCGGGTCCTGATCCACACTACATCCTTACCTGAGAGTGAGATATCACACCTCTGGGTGAGGTGCAATACCTCTGTAGCAACCGAGCCCTCAGGGTGCTACAGTTCCATTTATCTTCAGCCTAGGTGACGTATTGCGATACAGGGCCGTGATTTTGGCTATAAAAGGGTCCCCTAGACCCCTACCCCAAGCTTTTTAAGAGAATCATATATGGCGTGCCAGGAGACTCTATGGAATGCTTTCTCAGCATCCAAGGAGAGTATCTAATTACAAATTTTTAACTGCATCTAGCCCAGTAAATACTTTGTGCCTAGTAGCAGTGTCTGCTAGTCAGCGGATTATCCCGGCTGTTAAGCAAGCTACACCACCTGTAGTTTGGACACTTAATTTTTTCAAAGGAAATGCTTTGGGAAAACGGGATACTCAGTGAAGAGCGTCAGGAGGCACCCCAAGGCATAGGGGCTGGGACTGGCAGTAGGATGCCTTGCGGTGGACAGCCGAGCTCGATCCTTATAAAAGCTTTTTAACTGCAGCAGCTTTAGTGGACGCTACTGGAGCTGGAATTACGCGGCCGCTGGCATGAGACTTGCCCTCCAATAGATCCTTGTAAATGGATTTAAAGTGTATTCATTCAAATTAGAGAGACAATTTAAATTGAAAAGCTTAGAGCTGCCTCCACCACAGGGGGGCTCGCTCGACCCACCAGCGGACAGGCACCAGTATTGGGAGAGGGGGGCTGGCCGTCAGGGTTCACCGCGGCTCTGGCACAAACCTGGCGACGCGGAGGTGGCACGGGCAGGAGCAGACTGAACGTGTCGGCTTCTCACTTTTTGGATTTTAGAAGGGCATGACATGCAAATATCTGTGTCTCCCCCTCCTTTTACTCCTCCACCTCTTTTCTTTTCGCATGACTATATGTACTTGTCACTTTTCCATGTGTTAGTTGTGTCTTCTGAGCAGTTTGTCAGCTTTTGGACACCTTTGAAGGTGTTTTCTATGTGTTTCTATGTGTTTTTGTTTGCCTGCCATTGGTTTTAACGGTGTTCGAAGGTGTTCGACGAACAGTTCGGCGAACACAAGGGTGTTCGACGAACCGAACCGAACTCGAACACTACGGGGGTGGCTCAACACTAGTTATGAAGCGTATATTTTTGTAAGAAAGGAGCGCGCCCCATATTTCTATTGCTACCACTATTGGGAAGAAAAATTATTTTCAGGGCTAGATGCAGCTAAAAATTATTATTATTTTAAAAGCTGGTGGAGCTTGGTATAGATGGCCTAATACAATGAGTCCCACACACTGCTAGAAGGCCAAATATTTTTTCAGTGGTAGATGCAGAAAAAAATTATATTCAGTTTGAAACCTGATGGAGGTCAGTATAGATGGACTAATAGAACAAGTCCCACACACTGCTAGAAGGCCAAATATTTTTTCAGAGCTAGATACAGATAAAAATTATTTTTAATTTGCAACCTGATGGAGGTCAGTATAGATGGACTAATAGAACAAGTCCCACACACTGCTAGAAGGCCAAATATTCTTTCAGAGCTAGATGCAGATAAAAATTGTTTTTAATTTGCAACCTGATGGAGGTCAGTATAGATGGACTAATAGAACAAGTCCCACACACTGCTAGAAGGCCAAAATTTTTTTCAGAGCTAGAAGCTGAAAAAATTATTTTTAATTTGCAACCTGATGGAGGTCAGTATAGATGGACTAATAGAACAAGTCCCACACACTGCTAGAAGGCCAAATATTTTTTCAGAGCTAGATGCAGATAAAAATTATTTTTAATTTGCAACCTGATGGAGGTCAGTATAGATGGACTAATAGAACAAGTCCCACACACTGCTAGAAGCCCAAATATTTTTTCAGAGGTAGATGCAGAAAAAAATTATATTCAGTTTGCAACCTGATGGAGGTCAGTATAGATGGACTAATAGAACAAGTCCCACACACTGCTAGAAGGCCAAATATTTTTTCAGAGCTAGATGCAGAAAAAAATTATTTTTAATTTGCAACCTGATGGAGGTCAGTATAGATGGACTAATAGAACATGTCCAACACACTGTTAGAAGGCCAAATATTTTTTCAGAGCTAGATGCAGATAAAAATTATTTTTAATTTGCAACCTGATGGAGGTCAGTATAGATGGACTAATAGAACAAGTCCCACACACTGCTAGAAGGCCAAATATTTTTTCAGAGCTAAATGCAGAAAAAAATTATATTCAGTTTGCAACCTGATGGAGGTCAGTATAGATGGACTAATAGAACAAGTCCCACAAACTGCTAGAAGGCCAAATATTTTTTCAGAGCTAGATGCAGAAAAATATTATATTCAATTTGCAACCTGATGGAGGTCAGTATAGATGGACTAACAGAACAAGTCCCACACACAGCTAGAAGCCCAAATATTTTTTCAGAGGTAGATGCAGAAAAAAATTATATTCAGTTTGCAACCTGATGGAAGTCAGTGTAGATGGACTAATAGAACAAGTCCCACACACTGCTAGAAGGCCAAATATTTTTTCAGAGCTAGATGCAGATAAAAATTATTTTTAATTTGCAACCTGATGGAGGTCAGTATAGATGGACTAATAGAACAAGTCCCACACACTGCTAGAAGGCCAAATATTTTTTCAGAGCTAGATGCAGATAAAAATTATTTTTAATTTGCAAACTGATGGAGGTCAGTATAGATGGAAAAATAGAACAAGTCCCACACACTGCTAGAAGGCCAAATATTTTTTCAGAGCTAGATGCAGATAAAAATTATTTTTAATTTGCAACCTGATGGAGGTCAGTAAAGAAGGACTAATAGAACAAGTCCCACACACTGCTAGAAGCCCAAATATTTTTTCAGAGCTAGATGCAGATAAAAATTATTTTTAATTTGCAACCTGATTGAGGTCAGTATAGATGGACTAATAGAACAAGTCCCACACACTGCTAGAAGGCCAAATATTTTTTCAGAGCTAGATGCAGATAAAAATTATTTTTAATTTGCAACCTGATGAAGGTCAGTATAAATGGACTAATAGAACAAGTCCCGCACACTGCTAGAAGGCCAAATATTTTTTCAGAGCTAGATGCAGACAAAAAATTATTTTGATTTTGCAGCCTGATGGAGGTCAGTATAGATGGACTAATAGAACAAGTCCCACATACTGCTAGAAGGCCAAATATTTTTTCAGAGCTTGATGCAGAAAAAAATTATATTCAATTTGCAACCTGATGGAGATCTGTATAGATGGACTAATAGAACAAGTCCCACACACAGCTAGAAGCCCAAATATTTTTTCAGAGGTAGATGCAGAAAAAAATTATATTCAGTTTGCAACCTGATGTAGGTCAGTATAGATGGACTAATAGAACAAGTCCCACACACAGCTAGAAGGCCAAATATTTTTTCAGAGCTAGATGCAGAAAAAAATGATGTTCAATTTGCAACCTTATGGAGGTCAGTATAGATGGACTAATAGAACAAGTCCCACATACTGCTAGAAGGCCAAATATTTTTTCAGAGCTAGATGCAGATAAAAATTATTTTTAATTTGCAACCTGATGGAGGTCAGTATAGATGGACTAATAGAACAAGTCCCACACACTGCTAGAAGGCCAAATATTTTTTCAGAGCTAGATGCAGATAAAAATTATTTTTAATTTGCAACCTGATGGAGGTCAGTATAGATGGACTAATAGAACAAGTCCCACACACTGCTAGAAGGCCAAATATTTTTTCAGAGCTAGATGCAGATAAAAATTATTTTTAATTTGCAACCTGATGGAGGTCAGTATAGATGGACTAATAGAACAAGTCCCACACACTGCTAGAAGGCCAAATATTTTTTCAGAGCTAGATGCAGATAAAAATTATTTTTAATTTGCAACCTGATGAAGGTCAGTATAGATGGGCTAATAGAACAAGTCCCGCACACTGCTAGAAGGCCAAATATTTTTTCAGAGCTAAATGCAGACAAAAAATTATTTTGAATTTGCAACCTGATGGAGGTTAGTATAGATGGACTTATAGAGCAAGTCCCACACACTGCTAGATGGCCAAATATTTATTCAGAGCTAGATGCAGAAAAAAATTATATTCAATTCGAACCTGATGGAGGTCTGTATAGATGGACTAATAGAACAAGTCCCACACACAGCTAGAAGCCCAAATATTTTTTCAGAGGTAGATGCAGAAAAAAATTATATTCAGTTTGCAACCTGATGGAGGTCAGTATAGATGGACTAATAGAACAGGTCCCACACACAGCTAGAAGGCCAAATATTTTTTCAGAGGTAGATGCAGATAAAAATTATTTTTCATTTGCAACCTGATGGAGGTCAGTATAGATGGGCTAATAGAACAAGTCCCACACACTGCTAGAAGGCCAAATATTTTTTCAGAGCTAGATGCAGATAAAATTTTTTTTGAATTTGCAACCTGATGGAGGTCTGTATAGATGGACTAATAGAACAAGTCCCACACACAGCTAGAAACCCAAATATTTTTTCAGAGGTAGATGCAGAAAAAAATTATATTCAGTTTGCAACCTGATGGAGGTCTGTATAGATGGATTAATAGAACAAGTCCCACACACAGCTACAAGCCCAATATTTTTTCAGAGGTAGATGCAGAAAAAAATATATTCACTTTGCAACCTGATGGACGTCAGTATAGATGGACTAATAGAGAAAGTCCCACACACTGCTAGAAGGCCAAATATTTTTTCAGAGCTAGATGCAGAAAAAAATTATATTCAATTTGCAACCTGATGGAGGTTAGTATAGATGGACTAATAGAATGATGCTATGCCCAAAAGGTTTTACTTCACTAGGTGCAGTAAAAAAATTGGTATTCTGTACACAGGTGGTGTAGCTTGCAACACAGATAGGCTACTCCACTGACTAACACACTCTGCAATAGGCCAAAAAGGATTAGCTTTGCTAAATTTAGCCAAATGCTGTGAAAAAAACTTGCACAGCTCTGGCACAGACCTGACTGGCAAAAACTGATAGGAACTGATGTAACTTAGTCCTGAAAAGGACTGCAATTACAATTAGTCTTTACTCCCACAACCTATCTATTTAAGAGCACAGACCTGCCTGATAAAAGTCATAGCAAATGCTGTAACCTAGTCCTTAAAAGGACTGCAATCACAACTATTCCCTACTCCCAAGCTATCTGTAGATTTGTGCGAAAATTGGCTTGAAATTAACAAGGTATAGCGCACACAGCAACAGCGGTGCCGTCTAACACGCAGCTGCAGCAGTGAGAAATTGGTGGCGACGGGGAAAATGGCTGTCTTATAGGGCAAGGACATGTGACATACACTGCCAATGACACATGCCCTTGCTTGTGTGAAAAAAAGCACTTCGCTCCGTGTGTGCGCTGCTGATAGGCTGACAGATTGCACCTCCCCACTGTAAATGCGGGAAAGAGAAAAAAAAAATGGAAATCTTCATTATTCCTGCAGAGTTCCATCCCCTGCCCCTTCCCCCGCCCCGCTGTACACTCAAACTGTGTATTAACATTAATTTTCATCATTACTGAGAAAAAATCCAGTTATGATTTTGGTGCGCGAACAGTTATCAAACATAACGTCGAACAGCCAAATTTTTTTCAAATCGTTCGTGTTCACCGAACGGCTCTAACACCGCCCAAAACAGCTCGAATTTGAGATTGGCGAACAGTTCGAGTCGAACAACGCTCATCTCTATTAGGGATATGATGTGAGAAATCAGTTTTAGTGACACAGGACTGGACATCTACACTCCTGACTTGGCTGATTCCTTTGCCACCCTTTTATGGATTGTCTGATGATGAATCTCTTTGTCACATCTCCCCAATTCAGTAGTTGGAAGTGAAATGCTACTCCAGTCAGACACCGCTGCGCTGATGCCCCTGATATGCCCCTTATCATTAGCTGGTGGAGAAATTCTATGGTGACTTGTAATCTGGCTTGTTCACATTGGTCAACCCATCTGCCTGCTACTAGTCGTGTCCACTCTTCCCATGCCTTACCGTATGCTTGACACGTCGACGGGGCAACTGACGCTCTGATTAATGGTATCAACTATTCGCCACTAGATCCCATAGGGAGGGTGGGCAACTTTTGCCCGATGGGTGGGCGTTGGGGAGGAGCTCTGTGAAAATCTGCCAATTGAATTGTGATAAAGCGTTAGCAGCAGCTTTAGACCCCTCAGCATCGTGGCTAGCACGGACCCATACATTGTGTTTTAGGCACAGGAATGCTAGCCGGCGTAGTAGGCCTAGCACTGGGAGAGACGATGATGCCATCTTATTAATGCAGTGCGCTAGGCTGGTGTTTTTTGTTATGAAGCATATATTTTTGTTAGCCAGGAGCGCGCCCCATATTTCTATTGCTACCACTATTGGGAAGAAAAAAATTTTTCTGGGCTAGATGCAGCTAAAAATTATTATTAATTTCAAAGCTGGTGGAGCTTAGCATAGATGGCCTAATAGAATGAGTACCACACACTGCTAATATGCCCAAAATTATTTTACAGGCAAGATGCAGCTAAAAATTATTATTAATTTCAAAGCTGGTGGAGCTTGGTATAGATGGCCTAATATAATGAGTTCCACACACTGCTACTATACCCAAAATTAGTTTACAGACAAGATGCAGCTAAAAACTATTAGTAATTTGAAAGCTGGTGGAGCTTAGTATAGAAGGCCTAATAGAATGAGTACCACACACTGCTAATATGCCCAAAATTATTTTACAGGCAATATGCAGCTAAAAATTATTATTAACTTCAAAGCTGATGGAGCTTGGCATAGATGGCCTAATACAATGAGTACCACACACTGCTAATATGCCCAAAATTATTTTCCAGGCAAGATGCATCTAAAAATTATTAGTAATTTGAAAGCTGGTGGAGGTTAGCATAGATGGCCTAATAGAATGAGTACCACACACTGCTAATATGCCCAAAATTATTTTACAGGCAAGATGCAGCTAAAAATTATTTGTAATTTGCAAGCTGGTGGAGCTTAGTATAGATGGACTAAGAATAAGTCCCACACACTGCTACAAGCCCAAAATTATCTTCTGAGCTAGATGCAGCTAAAAATTATTTGTAATTTGCAAGCTGGTGGAGCTTAGTATAGATGGACTAAGAATAAGTCCCACACACTGCTACAAGCACAAAATTATTTTCCGAGCTAGATGCAGATAAAAATTATTTGTAATTTGCAAGCTGGTGGAGCTTAGTATAGATGGACTAAGAATAAGCCCCACACACTGCTACAAGCCCAAAATTATTTTCCGAGCTAGATGCAGCTAAAAATTATTTGTAATTTGCAAGCTCGTGGAGCTTAGTATAGATGGACTAAGAATAAGTCCCACACACTGCTACAAGCCCAAAATTATTTTCCGAGCTAGATGCAGATAAAAATTATTTGTAATTTGCAAGCTCGTGGAGCTTAGTATAGATGGACTAAGAATAAGTCCCACACACTGCTACAAGCCCAAAATTATTTTCCGAACTAGATGCAGCTAAAAATTATTTGCAATTTGCAAGCTGGTGGAGCTTAGTATAGATGGCCTAATAGAATGATGCTATGCCCAAAAGGTTTTAATTCACTAGGTGCAGTAAAAAAATTGTATTCTATACACAGGTGGTGTAGCTTGCAACACACATACGCTACTCCACTGACTAACACACACTGCAAGAGGCCAAAAAGGATTGGCTTAGATAGATTTAGCCAAATGCTGTGAAACACACTTGCATAGCACTGGCACAGACCTGACTGGCAAAAAGTCCTAGGAAATGCTGTAACCTAGTCCTCAAAAGGACTGCAATTACAATTAGACCCTACCCCCAACCTATCTATTTAAGAGCACAGACCTGCCTGCTAAAAGTCGTAAGAAATGCTGTAACCTAGTCCTCAAAAGGACTGCAATCACAAATATTCTGTACTCCCAAGCTATCTGTATATTTCTGAGAAAATTGGCTTGAAATTAACACTGAAAGTATAGCGCACACAGCAACAGCGGTGCAGTCTAACATGCAGCTGCAGCTGTGAGAAAATGCTAGTGACGGGGAAAATGGCTGGGTCTTATAGGGCAAGGACATGTGACATACACAGCCAATTACACATGTCCTTGCTTGTGTGAAAAAAAGCTGTTTGCTCCGTGTGTGCGCTGCTGATAGGCTGACAGATTGCACCTCCCCACTGTAAATGTGGGAAAGAGAAAAAAAATGGAGATCTTCATTATTTCTGCAGAGATCCATCCCCTGTCCCTCCCCCCGCCCCGCTGTACACTCAAACTGTGTATTAACATTGATTATCAGCATTACTGTGAAAAAATCCAGTTATGATTTTGGTGCACGAACAGTTATCGAACATAACCTCGAACAGCCGGATTTTTTTCAAATCGTTCAGGTTCGTCGAACGGCTCGAACACCGCCCAAAACAGATCGAATTTGAGATTGGCGAACAGTTCAATTTGAACACCGCTCATCTCTAACCTTCAGATCATAAGTACAAATACTACAGCAAAGAACAAAGGGAAAATTAAGATGTTACAACAGGACCTATCATCTCTTCACTTCATAAAGTTAAAAGAAACCTACGTTTAAAACCTTTTTCAAACACATAATTTGTAGAGACGAGCAAATCAATTTAAAGGGAACCTGTCAAATAGCATTCTAAAGCTGTGCGGCCGCTGCACTGAGTACCCGGATTCCAGGAGAAAATGCACTTTATCTCTCTCGGCAGCTTCGGGCTTTCAGTCAGAGAGGCGCTGCCAGCGTGACTTCAGTCACCGCTCAGTACATAGTGCCGGGGCATGGTTACAGCTCAGCAGTGATGTGTTTCTCTCTTCCTTCACCCTCCCTTCTCTCTGTCACAGGGAGGGCAAGGTGGTTAAAGTCATATGTCCACTGTATAGACAGGAGAAAAAGTATGTACTGTCTCCGAGATGGTTGAAAAATTAGGCTTCAAAGAGAGGGAAAGCGCATGAAGAGAAATAGTGTATTATTAAAGCAGTGTGAATATATGAGCTAATAAAGACCGCAGTACTCTGGAATTAAAATACCTCATATCCATCATGTATTACTGGGAGGTAGACTCCCATAAGAGAAAAATCTAAAAGTTGGGTCAGACTGCAAATAAGCTCTGAAAATAATTTCATATTTTCAGTTTTTAGGGTTGAAGTTAGACATAAGTCCATCGAATTCAACATATAGCCTAATATGTTGATCCAGAGGTAGGCAATAACCCTATGAGGGAGATGCTAGATGTCCCATATAAGGGGAAAAACATTTTTCCCGGCTCCACATATCACAGTCAGACTAGTTCTTTGGATCAACGTCCCATCACAGAATCTGGTGCCCATAACCTGAAATATTATATTTTTCAAGAAAGGCATTCAGGCCCTCTATGAACTTTTTAGTAACTCAACCATTACAACTTCATGTACACAGAGTTCCATAATCTCATTGTTCTTACAGTAAAGAATCCTCGTCTGTGAAGATGACCCTTTTTTCCTCTAAAAGTACAGGATGCCCCCTTGTCCTCATTGCAGGCCTAGATGTAAGAAGATCATTAAAAAGATCTCTGTACTGTCACTTCAGATACTTCTACCTTGTAATAAGATCGACCCATAGCCTTCATTTTTTCAAACTGAATAACCCCACGTTTGATAGCCTGTCTTAAGTATTGTAGTCCACTCATTTCCTTAATAACCTTGGTTGCTCTTCTCTGCATCGGCACTAATTTAGCAATGTCTTTTTTATACACTAGAGGCAAAAATTGTACACAGTATTCAAAGTGTGGCTGCATTAGTGACTTGTGTAGAGGCTAAACTATGTTCTTGTCGCGATCTATGCCTCTTTCAATACATACAGTACAGACCAAATGTTTGGACACACCTTCTCATTTAAAGATTTTTCTGTATTTTCATGACTATGAAAATTGTACATTCACACTGAAGGCATCAAAACTATGAATTAACACATGTGGAATTATATACTTAACAAAAAAGTGTGAAACAACTGAAAATATGTCTTATATTCTAGGTTCTTCAAAGTAGCCACCTTTTGCTTTGATGACTGCTTTGCACACTCTTGGCATTCTCTTGATGAGCTTCAAGAGGTAGTCACCAGAAATGGTCTTCCAACAATCTTGAAGGAGTTCCCAGAGATGCTTAGCACTTGTTGGCCCTTTTGCCTTCACTCTGCGGTCCAGCTCACCCCAAACCATTTCGATTGGGTTCAGGTCTGGTGACTGTGGAGGCCAGGTCATCTGGCGTAGCACCCCATCACTCTCCTCCTTGGTCAAATAGCCCTTACACAGCCTGGAGGTGTGTTTGGAGTCATTGTCCTGTTGAAAAATAAATGATGGTCCAACTAAACGCAAACCGGATGGAATAACATGCTGCTGCAAGATGCTGTGGTAGCCATGCTGGTTCAGTATGCCTTCAATTTTGAATAAATCCCCAACAATGTCACCAGCAGAGCACCCCCACACCATCACACCTCCTCCTCCATGCTTCACGGTGGGAACCAGGCATGTAGAGTCCATCCGTTCGCCTTTTCTGCGTCGCACAAAGACACAGTAGTTGCAACCAAAGATCTCAAATTTGGACTCATCAGACCAAAGCACAGATTTCCACTGGTCTAATGTCCATTCCTTGTGTTCTTTAGCCAAAACAAGTCTCTTCTGCTTATTGCCTGTCCTTAGCAGTGGTTTCCTAGCAGCTATTTTACCATGAAGGCCTGCTGCACAAAGTCTCCTCTTAACAGCTGTTGTAGAGATGTGTCTGCTGCTAGAACTCTGTGTGGCATTGACCTGGTCTCTAATCTGAGCTGCTGTTAACCTGCGATTTCTGAGGCTGGTGACTCGGATAAATTTATCCTCAGAAGCAGAGGTGACTCTTGGTCTTCCTTTCCTGGGGCAGTCCTCATGTGAGCCAGTTTCTTTGTAGCGCTTGATGGATTTTGCAACTGCACTTGGGGACTCTTTCAAAGTTTTCCCAATTTTTCACACTGACTGACCTTCATTTCTTAAAGTAATGATGGCCACTCGTTTTTCTTTACTTAGCTGCTTTTTTCTTGCCATAATACAAATTCTAACAGTCTATTCAGTAATTCAGCTGTGTATCCACCAGACTTCTGCACAACACAAATGATGGTCCCAACCCCATTTATAATGCAAGAAATCCCACTTATTAAACCTGACAGGGCACACCTGTGAAGTGAAAACCATTTCCGGTGACTACCTCTTGAAGCTCATCAAGAGAATGCCAAGAGTGTGCAAAGCAGTCATCAAAGCAAAAGGTGGCTACTTTGAAGAACCAAGAATATGCAACATATTTTCAGTTGTTTCACACTTTTTTGTTAAGTATATAATTCCACATGTGTTAACTCATAGTTTTCATGCCTTCAGTGTGAATGTACAATTTTCAAAGTCATGAAAATACAGAAAAATCTTTAAATGAGAAGGTGTGTCCAAACTTTTGGTCTTTACTGTAACTCATGTAATGTAAGAAGTAATTGAAATCTTTGGCATTGTACTATACCTATATTTCTCTGCTGGATCTGTGTATCATGAATCATGGCATGCCCACTGAGGTTCTTTTGCCCGGGACCCACGATAACCTGGAGATGAACGCTGACTGCAGCTGTGACACGGCGCTCTGCCCTGTGACAGCCTGCGCCCTGGCATCACACAGCAGTTACGTTAAATGGTCGCTGGCCTACTAGAGGCCGCAAACTGATGCCTTCAGCCTTTGATAGGCCGGCGGCCTTTCAATGTTACTGCTTTGTGACGTAAGTGCACAGCCTGTCACAGAGCAGAGCGCCCTGTCACAGCTGCAGTCGGCAGCCATATTAACGACCACACTGAATATGAAGCCACAAGAGGATGCCAAGGGAGTGCAGAACGGTGAGACGAATCTTTTTTTTTCCCCCTCAGTGATTGGGCAGGGTAGTGGACATACAGGCTGACTTAGGGGCCTAGGATGAGGGCATTATTACTGGAAGGGGCCCTGGATAGGTACGTTATTACTGGAAGGGGCCCAAGATGGGGACATTATTACTGGAAGGGGCCCAGGATGGGGGGACAATATTACTGAAAGGGGCCAAGGATGGGGACATTATTAAAGTGAACACAGATGGGGGCAAAATAGGGGCATAGGATGGGGACACTAAATAAAGGGGCCCAGGATCTGGGACCTAATTAAATAAAGGGGTGACATAATTACTTTATGGGTGTCATGATGAGGAAAAAACATTATTGGTTTATGGTGGCAAGTGGAGACATAATTACTGTAGAGGCCAATCAGGGGACATTGTTACTGCTATAATTTAATTTACTTTTGAAGAAGCTGTCTTCCATGTGGGGTAACAAAAGGAGGGTCCTGTTACTGTGCAGGGCGGCACTATGTCGCTGTGTATAATGTCACCAGTGATCACCGTATTACCTGTACACTATATACAGAGCTACTGTGCATAATTGCACTGGTGATCACTGCATTACCTGTACACTGACACTATACACTGTATACTATATACAGAGCTCCTGTGTATAATGGCATTGGTGATCACTGCATTACCTGTATACTGAACCTATGCACAGAGCTCCTGTGTATAATGTCACCAGTGGTAATATTAGTGTTATTAGTATTATGGTTTTTATTAATAACCAGTATTGTAGTATTTGGTCACTATGTGGTGGTAATCTGTGATCTGGTCATGGTGCGGTGGTATTTCTCCCTTGTATGTGTTATTATTTGGTCACTACGTGGTATGGTCACGATATGACAGTATTTATCCCCTGTAAGTGGTATTATTTGGTCACTATGTGGTGGTAATATGTGATCAGGTCATGGTGTGATGGTATCTATCCCTTGCATGTGGTATTATTGGTCTTGGTATAATTGATTATGTTGTGTATGGAGATCACTTGTTCTCTCTGATATCAATAAGGGGAAGATTCTTAATTTCCAATAGAGATGAAGTACATGGATGTTTAACCTCTCCTTTTCTAGTGATTATCACACAGTAGCAAATATGCAATTAAATGGGTTCTATGGTGAAAACAAGTAATCACTTATCCCGAGGCCACGTTCACGCATTCAGTATTTGATCAGGATTTTGCCTCCGCATTTGTAAGCCAAAACCAGTGATAAGTGGGTGATAAATGCAGAAGTGGTGACGTGTTTCTATCGTACTTTTCCTCTGATTGTTCCACTCCTGGTTTTGGCTTACAAATACTAATGTAAAATACTGATCAAATACTGAACGTGAAAACGTGGCCAAAGGTTAAGTGATAACTTGTTGATAGGTGCAGGTCCCAGTAGTCAGACCCCCACCAATCTGCAGAATGTGCAACTTTTATCCCCATTAGTATGGAGTGGCATGTACGACTTGACCACTAATCCATTCATTCCCTAAAAGGCTGCACTTGGATTTTTATGGAAACCCCTAAGAGGATGAATGGAGGTGCGGTCAGACATCCCCCCCTGCCGCTCCATTTTAAAATAGGGATAAAAGTGCCCTGTCAGAGATAAAAGTTCCCCATTCTTCCGATCGGTGCGGTTTCCACTGGTCGAATTCCACTGATTAATAAGATATCATCTACCAAACCTGTGGATCGGAGATAACTTATTTTCATCAAAGAACCCTTTAATGCAAACTACCGTAATAGTACATCCCAGTTATGGTGTGCGCACAGAAGATGTGCAGGAGCCACCTGTGTTTTACAGTCGACGCTCCACTATAACAGGGATAACGGCTAACAGGTAATTGCATATAGCTGTAGGACCAGCCCCAAGAGTCAATTTTCTCTGTGGACCCTGCTACCATTGTCTTCAGCATCTCCAGGCTTCTATAATTGAGCATATCTGGGATGTTATTGATTGGCAATTGCAAAAGTAGCTGCCAATAGCGTATCTTGATGATTTGCGTACTCAAGTGATTTAGCAGAGTATGATAGGAGACATTCAATTTGTGGAGAATAACTTTGCAGCCAATCTACTTTCACAGGATTTGGAGAAATGTCAGATCCCCCCATCTCTAATGTCTGTATACATACTGTATATACTGTATATATATATATATATATATATATATATATATATATATATATATACCAATAAAGGTGTGTTTATCAGTTTATCTATGCATACCTTATAGCTTTTCATGGCAGTATAGAAATTTTCTCCATTTAGCTGCCTTCTTATAGGTAGCAATAGGATTATAAAACAATACCATTAATGAAGCCATATAAGAACCAATTATAATAAAGTTTTAAAACATTACCAGGCTTATATAACTCACTCCAATTACCAACATGACATGATTTGGAAAAAGCAACTCCCATAAGACTACAAATATAACCACTTACATACTAGTAATCCTGATTAGAGATCACTAGAGAAAAAGTAGGATTGTCACTCTGATATGAGACACGTAGAAAATGATCTAAGGGCTCTGGGTAATCTGAATAAATCCACATGATTGTGTCTGCACACTGGAGCCATGGTGATGCAATACGCTAAGTACTGGTAACCATGGTGGTTAATAGGTTTATCTGACTTATGATTACATGCATTTTCTTCTTGATTGTTAATAAATGTTTGCCATATATTTTTGCTTTCATGTAAGATGCTGGTTAGACTGAAAATTAAAATAGTAATTGGGAAAGCTGAGCAAAAATTTGAATAAAACATAAAAATATGTTTATAGACTTAATTTTCTCATTTATATTATCTTATACTCATGGTAAACACATAAAAATTATTTTGTTAACTTGTAGAGCTTGTTAAGTCACATTAATTATGTAAGCAGTTGTCATACTTTTTATGTATGTTTCTAAAGAAAACAAAGGACTAAAGAGAAAGAAATTCCCCCAGAAACTATTGATATTAATAACTTGCTGTTCAGATGTACAATTGTTATTAATGACCTCAATTACTATGAATAGAATAAGAATATTTTCTCTGATAGGAGACATGTAATATGTTTGCAGTAAGGCAATCTATGTTCCATTACCAAATAGATGGTTCTTAAGACTACAGAGAAAGCCATGTTTGTAGAACATGTACAATATCTTGCTTCTACAGTATGTAGCATTCCGTTGTACATTCAAAGCAGTAAAGACATAAACCTTAAATAAGTGTAAAAGTGTCAAATCTTATAATGTGTCTGAACAACTTACAAACCATTCTTATGCTTATCAATATGGCACAGTTTGTTTCACATACTTTGAAAAATTCAAGGGTTTGGAGGACAATGACAGAATATTGCAACTAAGACCTAGAAACGGGTTGAATGAAGAGGTCAGCATGCAACACGATAGCTGTTGGCTAGAGTAGGTCTTGTCTTTGCCACTCAATGTCTTGCATAGAAGAGTAGTTGAAGGTTCTGGACTCCAATGTTAAATCCTGAATGCAGATGTCATTAATAGTAGGGTTTCCTGATGGAGTACAGGGGGCTTTTCAGCCTACTCAGTCTCCAGGACATTGATGTAATATCATTCTCCGCATAATCATCAGCTAAGCACTTGAAAAACAGGAAACAGGAGACATCAGCAACTGACAATGTCAGGTGGCACTCCTAACCAGGCAGAGCATAGGAACAGGAATGAAGAAGAAGAATTAGCAATACAGGGAAAGTTAGAGTCAAGCACAGTTAAGTATAGGGAATCGCCAATCAGTGTAGCGACTTCCTCACGCAACACTGAATTGAAGAGATATAAATATTGAGTATGAAGGAATTAGGTTAGGTCTACACAAGCGTATAATTGTAAGGTGCCCAGGATGGTAGCCGTGGGCGAACGGCTGCTTTTCCAAACCCTAACACCCCACAAACAAATAGTGTCCCAGTCCAAACGTAGTGGTTGTGAAGTTTGCTTTGCACTCACTTGTAGGCTGGAGACCTCCGCTGTATCCACGTCCTTAGGTTCAGGATCAGCCGCACACACATCAGGGGACACTCGGTTCATTATAACAAGTTCAACTTTACTGTACAGTTCAAGTGCATCAGTCTTTAACACGCAGTATCGGGCACAGCACCTCTAGTTCCAGTTCCATTAACAAAGTACATTTCAAGCTTTTGCTTACATTCAGCTCAGACTATCTCAATGCTTGAACCTCCAGTCAGCCCCAGGGATTTGCCATCCGGCCCCACAGCACTCCCAAGCAGGGGCGTACATAGGAATCATGGGGCCCCATAGCAGAAGTTTTAATTGGGCCCCCCCCCCCAAAAAAAAATGTAAAAATGTAAATAATTGTCGGGGTCACAGAAGAGCAGATCTCACAACCTTCCATCCTTTACATACTAATTTTCCCCTTGCTGAAGTCCTAGATCCCTTTGTCATTGCCCAAAAAGTGTGGTGCCAACAAAAGTGCCCCCCAAACACAGTATGATACCGCCATGGAGAATTCCTCCACATGCGCAGTGTAATGACACTACTGTACCCCACCTCAACTCCCAGAGTATAGTATGATGACACCAACACAGTATGATCCCCCAACTGCCCCACACCTCTCCACACTCCATAGAGTTTAATGCACTCGCCATGGTCCTCCACACAGTATAAGACTCTCGCCATGGTCCTCCACACAGTATAAGGCACTCGCCATGGTCCTCCACGCAGTTTAATACACTCCCCATGGTCCTCCGTGCAGCATAATGCACTCCCTCATGGTCTTCCACGCAGTATAATGCACTCCCTCGCAGTCCTCCACACAGTACAATGCACTCCCCGTGGTCCTCCACACAGTATAATGCACTCCCACGTGGTCCTCCACACAGTACAATGCACTCCCCGTGGTCCTCTACACAGTATAATGCACCCCCCCATGGTCCTCCACACAGTACAATGCACTCCCCCATGGTCCTCCACATAGTATAATGCACACCGCCATGGTCCTCCACACAGTACAATGCACTCCCCCATGGTCCTCCACACAGTACAATGCACTCTCGCATGGTCCACCACACAGTACAATGCCCTCCCCCATGGTCCTCCACACAGTACAATGCACTCCCCCATGATCCTCCATACAGTATAAGACACTCGCCATGGTCCTCCACTCAGTATAATGCATTCCCCCATGGTCCTGTACGCAGTATAATGCAGCCCCCCTTAGGGTAAAATGCAGTCTCCCCCACCCGTAGGGTAAAATGCAGCCCCAGTCCTCCAGTATTATCAGTACACACTGATTTAAACATAAATACATACTTACCGCTCCTCGTTCCCCGCTGCTTCAGTCTCTGCAGCTCATCACCTCAGCAGCTGCCAGCTCCACTGTCTGACACAGCGTGGCATGTCATCATGCTGCTGCGTCAGACGCAGAAGAGGAATTATGGGAGACGGAGTGTCACATGATGCTCCCTCCTCCAGGTTTTCGTGGGCCCTGGGCGAAAGAGTCTCAGTGGCCCCTTTAACACATCCAACCATTCATGATGCACAGATACAGCAGAGAAATTATAGATATAGATATAGTACAATGCCAAAAATTTCACTGACTTCTTAGATTTCATGAGTGATATCTATTGTAAATTCTACAATAGCTCAGAAACCGGTGAATCCTCACAGCGCACAGTGCAGACCGGACAGTATAGTCCTCCATACAGTGTTATGGCACCACTAAGTCCTCCATACAATATTATGGGCACCACATAGTCCTCCATACAGTATTATGAACCCCATATAATGCTCCATACAAAATACTGGATCCCATATAATGCACCATAGAGAATACTGCCTGGTCCCCATGTAATGCCCCATGCAGGCTGGGCCCCATGTAATGCCATATGCAGGCTGGACCCCATGTAATGCCCCATGCCTCCTGGGCCCCACACAGAGCCCCCACAAGCCCGCTGCATCCCCCCCGGGGTCCCCACAAGCCCGCTGCATCCCCCTGGGGCCCCCACAAGCCTTACTGCATCCCCCCGGGGCCCCCACAAGCCTGCAGCACCGCCCCAGAGCCCCCACAAGCCTGCAGCATCCCCCCAGAGCACCCACAAGCCCGAAGCATCCCCCCAAGGGCCCCCACAAGCCCACAGCATTCCCCCCAGGGCCCCACAGGCCCACAGCATCCCCCTAGGGCCCCACAAGCCCACAGAATCCCCATAGGGCCCCCACAAGCCAACAGCACCCCCCCAGGGCCCCACAAGCCCACAGCATCCCCCCAGGGCCCCACAAACTCACAGCATCCCCCCCAGGGCCCCACAAGCCCACAGCATCCCCCCAGGGCCCCCACAAGCCCACAGCATCCCCCCAGGGCACCACAAGCTCGCAGCATCCCCCCCCCCAGAGCCCCCACAAGCCCGCAGAATCCCCCTTAGGGCCCCCACAAGCCAGCAGCATCCCCCCCAGAACCCTCACAAGCCCATAGCATCCCCTTAGGGCCCCCACAAGCACGCATTATCCCTGCATTATTCCCCAGAGCCCCATAAGATCTCCACAAGCATTAATTAACCCCACCAGACTACCCTCCAGCATTAACCCCCCCAAATCCCTCACTCCCAAGTATCAAGCCCCCTCACCCCAAAAGCAACAAGAAGAAAAGACATCAGACCAGCAATTAATAGAACAATCTCTTGTTTCTCAGCTTAGGATACTGACCTCCTCCTGCAGCTTCACCGGCAGCTCTGTCTCTGCATGAGACTCTGGCGTCTGGTGCTGAACTAGAACACGCCCCCGGAAATGACATCATACCGGGAAGGAGTCCATACATTCTAGCGTCTAGGACACAGGAAGAGGCAAGTATTGTGCCGGCCGGGGCCCTGCTCAGGGCCCCGCCACTTGCCTGGGTGCAGGAGGGGGACCAGATGCGGGGGTACACAGTACAGGCGACTGTTATGGGGCCCCCCCAGCTCACGGGCCCCATAGCAGTCGCGTGGTCTGCCGCCATTGGCGGGACGCCACTGCTCCCAAGATCCGATATATCTCCCTCTCATGGTTCCTCTAGTTCAGGCCATAGGCCCTTGATGTTACAGGAATGTCAGCAGGAAATTTGGTAAAACCTCATGCTGCCAGAATGATATGTATGTCAAGTGCTTCCCGCCCACTGCAGCTTGAACCTGAACATCACACGAACCTCATACTTTCTATAACTCAGACTGCCTAAACCAGGAAATGCTTCCTCTTTTGCTTGATCCTACCCCCTCCCATCCTGGGCTTGTTGCAAAGATTTAGCTGTATCCTGCACTATTCCTATCACTACCCAAGTACCAAACTATGTCCTATGCTTTCACTAAACCAGAGCGGAGTGTACCAGAGTTACATTACTAATTACTAATACAGTACCCACACAGCAGCATCAGTACTTATAACACTCTACGCATTTTACATTTTACATTATACCATAAAAACACAATAAAACCGCATGTTAAAAAAAAAATCTCAATCTTCTCCATTCTGTCAATCTGTGAAATCGGACTGCACTCAGATTTAATCCAAGTGCAGCCCAATGTTTTCCACGTACTCATTGATTTGTATGGTTGAGTGCAATCAGAATATTGCATCAAATTTTCCCTGGACCAGCTCTGTCCAAGGAAAAATATTAGATATGTGCACAGCCCCATAGCATTACATAGGTTTGGTGTGATCTGATGTTTTGTCAGATGGCACTTGGACCAATAATAAGGTCTAGTGATGGGCAAGCACTAAAATGCTCATTGTCGAGCACATTGGAATACTCGGGTGCTCTACCCGAGCAACGAGCCCAAAGTAAGTCTATGGGAAACGCGAGCATTTTTCAGGCGGCTCCCCCCGGCGGTCTGCAGGGGGCATAAAAATTGCCCAAATCGATGGAAACAGTGCTCAAATGACATGGAAACAGCATGAGGAAGACCTCTGAAAGCATTTCTGACTCCCAGGTCACTGCTGTCAACAACGTTGTCAGAGGTATTACGCGACTTTTACGAACTCACAATAAAACATACAAAAACGAAACCAAAATGGATTTTACTGGGAAATATGTTAAGAAGCATTCTTTCCAGAGTAGTGACTTGTATATAAAGCAAAATTATTAACCAAAAACAAAAATACTCCTCCACACCTTGGGCTATGTTCACATGTAGCGTTTTTGATGCGTTTTTGCACTTTTGCATTGCTTTCAACCGTTACAAATGCATTCACCAGGAAATGTCATTTTAACATTTTACAACCTTATCTGGCCATGTGGTGTGTGACACATCATCAGACACATCGTGTTTCATTTATGAAGGAGGGACTCTGAAAGTCACAAAGCCTATTTTTATAGGGCCATCAGGCGGCCTTTACTATTCTTAAAGGGCCAGCAGTCTGCCCTCAATAGTCTTAGAGAGCCATCAGCCGGCTATGTTTTATTGTTCCCATTACTAAAGAGTGGGTCTCCTATACTGTTATTGCATATGCAGTGAGTGGCAGGTCTGCCCAAAATTTGGACGCACCCCAATACCACTTTGAAAATGTGTGTTGGCCTATGAGTTGAATGCCAAAATTTTGGAGGCACTCCAATGCCCCTTGGAAGAGCCGTGGAGGTCAGAGTGCCTCCTGAAAACAATGTTCCCATTATTAGGAAGTGGGTCTCCCATTGTGTTTACATATGCAGTGAATGCAAGGGTTGCCAAAAATTTGGAGGCACTCCAATGCCCCTTGGAAGAGATGTAGAGGAGGGCCTCCTGAAATTTTTTTTTCCCATTATTAGGAAGTGGGTCTCCCATAGTGTTGGCATATGCAGTGAATGCAAGGGCTGCCAAAAATTTGGAGGCACCCCAATGCCCCTTGGAAGAGACATGGAGGAGAGCCTCATAAAAAAATGTTCCCATTAGAAAGGAGTGGGCCTCCTATACTTGTATTGCCCATGCACTAAGTGTATGAGCTGACAAACATTTACCCCTGGGGGGTATAAATGAACATACTGCATAATTTTTTTTTTACGCGCATCATAAACACCCTTTAAAAAAATTATGTGGGTGTTGCATCATGGACCACGGTCACCCTGGTGATATGGTGGTGGAGGATGAGGATGAGGAGAAAGGGGAGGATTGTTAGAACCTTGCTGTTAGGTTTTTTTTCCTTTGCTGGTCACATGACCTTGTTGGCCTATTTAATCCTGCTCCGCCCTTCTGGCTTTGCTGGACTTCATTGTATATCTTTTTTCTAGCTAGCCTGTGCTCTGTATCTAACTCTGTTAGTTTGCTTGGTCTACGGACCTCTATGTTCTATCTATTTTGTTTGTTCGTCTGTCTGCTACTATTTCTGTTAGGAGGTGTCCCATATTCCTCCCAGTCCTTAGTACTTGTAGGGATTCCCTCCCCAAATCTATAGGTCTCCGTACAGACTAGATTAGGACTTTAGCAGGTCTGATCGCAGGATCAGGTTCCCTGTTACATCGTAGGGATTCAGTTGAGTCTTATAGTAGGGACAGATCTCCTCTCTTTCCTTAGCTTTGGTAGCAGAACATAACAGTAAGTCCAGCCAGTAAATTCTCTAAGGAAAGATTTTTTTTTGTTCCATCATGGTGTCGGTTCAGGATTTGGCTAAACACCTGCAGGGACTCTCTCTGGAAGTGGCCGAGCTCCGTCAGCACATGAGTAACTGTCCTGGAGCACATTTCTTGGAGCCTAAGGTATGTTTGCCGGATTTATTTTTTGGTGAACATCGAGAATTTTTTTCATTTAAAAATGCTTGCTTATTGTATTTTCGTTTGAGACCCAAGTCCTCTGGGGATGAATCCCAGCGCGTAGGGTTCATAATGTCACTTTTGCGCAAAGAGCCTCAGGAGTGGGCCTTTTCTTTGCAACCTAGTGATACATGCTTCAGATCAGTGGATAGTTTTTTTTCTGCTTTAGGACTATTATATGATGATCCTGACCGTGTCGCATCAGCTGAGACTGAGTTGAGACGTTTAAAACAAGGATCAGGTAATATGGAAAAATATTGTACACATTTTCGTCGTTGGTCCACTCAAACAGGGTGGAACGATTCTGCTCTGAAAAGTCTATTTCTTGCTGGGCTCAGTGAAAAGGTTAAAGACCTGCTAATTGCTTATCCTACACCTGAGGATTTGCAACAGGCTATGCAATTAGCTATACGGGTGGATAGGAGACTGCGTGCAAGGGTTAATGAGAGCAAATCCTCTGCTATGTCAGTTTCTGGTTATGATAATGTGTGTACTAACAGTGGTGAACCGATGGAGATTGGATCGGTGGCACCTCGGTCTCAAGAAAAACACCGTCGTTTTTCAGAAGGCTTGTGTTTCTATTGCGGGAAATCTGGTCATTTGATTAAAGGCTGTGAGCTTCGTATGAAGAAAGAAAAAAAAATGGTCAGTCACGCCCGTATTGCCTGTTTAAATTCCAAGGGTGTATTTTTAGCTGCTTCCACGATTGCTCAGGAAAAATTAATGGAATTTCGGGTGTTTGTTGATTGCGGGTCTACACTGAATGTTATTGATGGGGGATTCGTGGAAAAACTCAATTTAAAACCTGAACCTTTATCATCCCCCATTGCTGTGGTTTCTGTGGATGGCTCCCCTTTGAAGAATATTACTCTCAAGGTCAGTGAATTTCCTCTCACTATTAATGGTGTTCACCATGAGAAATTGGATTTGGTAGTGTTGAATAACTTGCCTTCTCCAGTAATATTGGGATTGCCCTGGTTAAAATTTCACAATCCTGTACTGGATTGGTCTACCAGTGAAATTAAATCCTGGAGCCATAAATGTTATGACAAGTGTTGTAACGGGCGTATTGCAGCTTTGGATAGGGGAGAATTACCTGTTCCTATTCAGGATTTTTGGAGAGTTTTTTCTGAGAAAGAATCGCAGGTTTTGCCTCCCCATAGAGACTATGATTGTTCTATTGAATTTGTCCCTGGAGCGACTCTTCCTAAAAGTCGTTTATTTAACCTTACTATTCCTGAGAGGAAGGCTTTGGAGGAATACATACAGACAAGTTTGGCCGCCGGTCACATTAGGCCCTCTAAGTCTCCTGTGGCGGTTGGATTTTTTTTTGTAAAAAAAAAGGACGGCGGTTTACGTCCTTCTCTGGATTTTCGTGAGATTAACAAAATTACGGTACGCAATCCTTACCCACTGCCATTGATTCCTGATCTGTTTAACCAGTTATTGGGGGCCAAGTGGTTCTCTAAAATTGACCTTAAGGGGGCATACAATCTGTTGCGCATGAAGGAGGGTGATGAATGGAAGACTGCTTTTAACACTCCTGTGGGTCATTTTGAGAATCTGGTTATGCCTTTTGGTCTTACTAATGCTCCTGCATTTTTTCAGAATCTTATTAATGACATCCTTAGACCTTTGATCGGTAAAAATGTGGTTGTGTATTTGGATGACATTTTGATTTATTCGCCAGATCTGGAGTCTCATTGGCGGAGCGTACGTGAGGTATTACAGTTATTAATGGACAATTCGCTTTTTGCTAAGCTGGAGAAATGTGAGTTCGCTGTACAGAGAATTAGTTTTTTGGGCTACATTATCTCCAGCAAAGGTTTTGAGATGGATCCGGTTAAGGTTCAGGCTGTGCAGGAATGGCCTAGGCCTATTGGTTTGAAATCGATACAGAGGTTTTTGGGTTTCGCCAATTACTATAGAAAATTCATAAAAAATTTTTCTAGTATTGTCAAACCTCTGACTGATCTCACTAGGAAAGGTGCTGATGCGGTTCAGTGGTCTTCTGAGGCCATTGAAGCTTTTGTGTATCTCAAGGAGAGGTTCACCTCTGCTCCCATCCTTATGCAGCCTGATGTTACTAGGCCGTTTTTGGTTGAGGTTGATGCTTCCTCTGTGGGGGTTGGCGCAGTATTGTCTCAGGATAACGGGGATGGATTACATCCCTGTGCATTTTTTTCAAAAAAATTTTCGGAGACTGAATTGAATTACGATATTGGTAATAGGGAATTATTGGCTATTAAACTCGCATTTGAACACTGGCGCCACTTCTTGGAAGGTGCGGAATTTCCCGTTCAGGTTCTTACGGATCATAAAAATCTGATATATCTTGACGCTGCCAAGCGCCTGAATGCCCGTCAGGCTAGGTGGGCACTGTTTTTCTCGCGGTTTAATTTCTCCGTTACTTACATCCCTGGTACTAAGAATGTTAAGGCGGATGCCTTGTCTCGCAGTTTTTCTCCCATAGTCGGTGCTGAGAAAGAGGAAAACATTTTACAAGAAGGTGTTGTGATAGCTGCTTTAGACTCCGTTTTGGAAGATGAGATTCTTAAAGCTCAGGAGAATGCCCCATCTAACACTCCTCATGGGAGGTTGTTTGTGCCTGGGACCTTTAGGAGAGATTTGTTTGTTGAGTGTCACGAATCTCGGTTGGCAGGTCATCCCGGAATCTCTGAGACCAAGAGACTGGTGGGTCGCAGTTTTTGGTGGCCTGGATGGCAGAAGGAAGTCATTAAGTGGGTGCGCCAATGTACTATATGTGCTAGATCTAAGTCCTCACATACTCCTGCTGCGGGGTTGCTTTGTCCTTTGGAGGTCCCCAGTGCTCCTTGGACACATTTGGCTATGGACTTTATAACTGACCTTCCCTCCTCTGAGGGTTTTACTGTCATCTGGGTGGTCGTGGACCGTTTTAGCAAAATGTGTCACTTGGTTCCCTTCGTCAAACTGCCCTGCGCTAAAACTCTCGCTAAGGCCTTTGTCAAGGAAATTGTCAGACTTCATGGCGTTCCTACTGACATTGTTTCTGATAGGGGTCCTCAGTTCGTGGCTCGTTTTTGGCGTGCCTTTTGTGACAGGTTGGGAATTCATTTGTCGTTTTCGTCCGGATATCATCCTGAATCTAATGGCCAGACAGAAAGGAAAAACCAGGATGTTGAGCAGTTCTTGCGTTGTTTTGTGGCAGACAATCAAGAGGGGTGGTCTGAGTTTCTGCCACTTGCCGAATTTGCTCTGAACAATCATACATCTTCTTCTGCTGGTTGTTCGCCTTTTTTTTGTTGTTCTGGGAGACATCCGTCGTTTGGGTCGTTCTCCAAGTTGGGATCTGCCGTGCCTGAGGAGGAGAATTTTTCCGGTGATTTGGAAAGAGTTTGGACGGATGTGCGTGGTAATCTTCAGGAGGCCAACAGAAAATCTAAAGACTACTTTGATAGGAAACGACAGGAGGTTTTGTTCGCTGTTGGTGACATGGTTTGGTTGTCCTCTAGGAATCTGCGGTTGAGGATTCCTTCTAAGAAATTGGGTCCCAAGTTTGTAGGGCCCTTTAAGGTGCTTCAGGTTGTCAACCAATCTGCTGTTAGGTTGGAGGTTCCTACCTCCTGGAGAATTAATCCGGTCTTTCATGTCTCTCTGTTAAAAAAAGCTGTTGTGTCGGATGGTGACGCCTCTGCCTCTGTTCCTCCGGTGGTGGAGGACGGGGAATATGAAATTTCTCGCATCCTTGACTCTAGACGGTATAGAGGTAGTTTGCAGTATCTTGTGGCCTGGAAAGGTTTCGGACCCGAGGATAACTCTTGGGTGAGGTCAGATGATGTTTCCGCGTCCAGACTTATCAGAGCGTTTCACAGGAGATTTCCTGATAAGCCTGGTCCTAGGGGATCCGGAGGATCCTCTTAGAAGGGGGGGTACTGTTAGAACCTTGCTGTTAGGTTTTTTTTCCTTTGCTGGTCACATGACCTTGTTGGCCTATTTAATCCTGCTCCGCCCTTCTGGCTTTGCTGGACTTCATTGTATATCTTTTTTCTAGCTAGCCTGTGCTCTGTATCTAACTCTGTTAGTTTGCTTGGTCTACGGACCTCTATGTTCTATCTATTTTGTTTGTTCGTCTGTCTGCTACTATTTCTGTTAGGAGGTGTCCCATATTCCTCCCAGTCCTTAGTACTTGTAGGGATTCCCTCCCCAAATCTATAGGTCTCCGTACAGACTAGATTAGGACTTTAGCAGGTCTGATCGCAGGATCAGGTTCCCTGTTACATCGTAGGGATTCAGTTGAGTCTTATAGTAGGGACAGATCTCCTCTCTTTCCTTAGCTTTGGTAGCAGAACATAACAAGGATAAGAGCAAATAGCCAAAATCAGGAAGCGTATACCCATGTGTGGTTGTGAAGAGATGCATGGGAATACACCTCCCAAAAAAAGACACAGGATTTGAGTTTATGTTACGCTGCTATCATTCGGTGGTGTTGAGAAGTCTGGCCCAATCCAGCCCTTGTTCATTTTTATAAGAGTCAGCCTGTCAGCATTTTCAGTTGACAGTTGACAGGTGGATGCGCTTATCAGTTATAATTCCACCAGCGGCACTAAAAACCCGCCCTGATAAAATGCTAGCAGCAGGGCAACCCAGGACCTTCAAGGCGTAGCGAGCCAGTTCATTCCACGTATCCAGCTTGGAAACCCAATAATCATAAGGCACAGAGGAATCACGGAGGACGTTGGTATGGTCGGCAAGGTACTCTCTCAGCATCTTCCCAAAACAGACTGCTAACAGGCAAGACTTCCGTGTCCTCACCAAGAGGATGACTGACCATGCTCTCCTCCTCCTCCTCTCTGCCCTCTGGCCATCCACGCTGAACAGACGGTATGACAGTTGTGCAGGTAGTACTGTCTATAGCGCATGAAACTAGCTCCTGTTCTTCCTCCTCCTCCTCCTCTTCCTCATTGTCACCCAATCCACGTTGGAATGAGATGAGGCTGGGCTGTGTGTAATCACCCTGTATGGTTCCTTGCTCAATCTCATCGTGCTCCGCCTGCAATGCATCCTCTTTGATTGTGAGCAGAGAGCATTTCAGAAGACAGAGAAGTGGGATGGTGACACTAATTATGGCGTCATCACCGCTCACCATCTTGATGGAGTCCTCAAAGTTTTGGAGGATGGTACATATGTCTGACATCCATGTCCACACCTGAGGTCTTATGTGTGGAGTCTGAACTGAATAACAGCGGCCTGGTACTCAAAAACTGTCCTCTTCTGCTCACAAGTCCAACATCTGCAGTGTAGAGTGGGGACATCACACACCAGTCTGTGAGTCGGAAGCTGCAAACGCTGCTGAAACACAGCAAGGGCGGCGGAAGCTCTAGGTGACTTTCTAAAATGGGCACATAGGTGGCGTACTTTAACAAGCAGATCCGGCAGCTCTGTGTAGGATTTGAGAAACTGCTGAACTACGAGGTTAAGCACATGTGCCAGGCATGGTACATGTGTGAGCTCGCCTCGCCTCCGAAATGCCATCAGGTTCCGGCCATTGTCACACACGACCATGCCTGGCTATAGGTTCAGCGGTGTCAGCCACAGATCTGCCTGCTCTTTCAGAGCTGTCCACAACTCTTCAGCTTTGTGCGGTTTGTCACGTAAGCATATTAGCTTCAACACAGCCTGTTGCCGCTTGGCCGAGGCAGTGCTTCAGTACTTCCAGCTTGTGACTTAAGTGGTCAATTCGGAGATGGAGGCTGAAGAGGAGGAGGAGGCAGAGGAGGAGGATGTGCAGGAGCAATAGATTATGGGGGCAACCTTGATTGACCTAGGGCCAGCATTCCTTGGCATCGGGAGGACGTGTTTCATCAAAAGGTCTGACTGGGTCCCGGCTTTCACTATGTTAATCCAATGTTCCATCAGCGAGATGTACCGTCCCTGCCCACAATCACTTGTCCACGTTTCCGTGGTTAGGTGGACTTTCCTAGTAACTGCGTTGTTGAGGGCACAGCTAATGTTTTAAGGCACGTGCTTGTGGGGACGTCACACCAGGAGAAATAGTGGCGGCTGGGGAACGAGTACCAAGGGACGGCCGCCGCCATCAGGTTGCGGAATGCTTCCGTCTCCTAGAGTCTAAAAGGCAACATTTTGAGCGCAAGTAGTCGCAAAATGTGGGAATTTAGTAGTGTGGCCTGTGGCGTGTTGGCTGCATATTTGCGCTTGCGTTACAAGGACTGGGTATAGACAACTAAACGCTGGGACAAGGACATGGACGTCCTTCCTGATGCTGCTACTATAGAGTGTGCAACGACAGGTGAAGGGCAGGAAGCATCTACGCATGCACCATGGACAGGGGATTGGCTTGCATGCACATCAACGGAAGAAGCAATGGTGCCACCCGCAGACACTGTTCCTGGACCCTGGGATTCAGCCCACAAAATCGGGTACTTTGCTGCCATGTGCCTGATCATTCTGGTGGTGGTCAGGCTGCTAGTTTTGCCACCCCTGCTGATGCTGGCCTGGCAGGTGGTGCAAATGGCCTTTTTGGGGTTATTGGCAAAGTCTTTAAAAAACAATCTGAATTGGGAAGACCTAGCAGTTGTACTGTGTTGGTGTTACGGGGAAGGGTTGCCTGCCTTCTGTCTGCGGCCACCACACCGCTTCTTCCTGCCTGTTGGGGTGCTTTGCCTCCCTCCCCCTGTGTGCTGCTGTCCTCGCTCTGCATGTCCTCCTGCCTGGTTGGGTCAGTTACTATATCATCCACCACCTCGTCTTCCACTTCCGCACCCTGATCCTCCTCCTGACTTTCTGGCAATTGTGTCTCATCATCGTCCACCTCTTGTGACACTTTCCCACCGTCGCCTTCGTGTGACCGTGGCTGCTCAAATATTTGGGCATTGCTACATGCAATGGGTTCAATAGTGGTATGCTGCAGTCACCTAGGAATTGGGACAGGAAAGTCGGGTGAGAAGATGTGGGTGTTTATTGTGGCACAATTTCAGCTTGCCCACGGCCTCGGCCCCTACATGCACAATCACCATCACGTCCAGTTCCCTGTCCCTTGCCACGCACCTTGCCCATTTTTAATGGAGGACAATATCTTCCACGCTCACTACAAATAGCTGAATTCGGAGCGAAGTTATATGTAATCCGTGTGATGGAGAAACCACAGTTTTAAATACCTGCCCTGTAGGTAACTATTTTGAACAGCAAACTGGTGTTGGAAACTTTGCTTACACACAGAAAAAAATTAGAATGGAGGCCAGAAATGGCAGAATTTTGAGAAAACGTATATGTGATCCGTGTGACGGACAAACCACAGTTTTAAATTCCTGGCCTTTAGGTAACTATTTTGAACAGCAAACCGGTGTGAAAAACTTTGCTGACACTCTGAAAAAAAATTGGAATGGAGGCCAAAAATGGCAGGATTTTCAGCGCAATTATATGTGATCCGTGTGATGGACAAACCACAGTTTTAAATAGCTGGATTTTTAGCGCTGTAATATGGAAAAGACCTGGCTGTATTCTGCAGTGCCAACAAGCAAATGGCACAGGAAAAAGGTGTTCTCTGGATTGCTTTTTAAGCAAATAATGAGGATTAAGATCCAAAAAAAATTATTCCTGGCCCATGAGATCTGGGCCTTTGTCTAGAAATGTCTAACAGCAGCAGAAGGCAGTACTGGAATGGAGCCTCTTGTTCTATATGCACTGTAGTCTGCTATTTACACTGCCTGCCTGCCTATATACACTGCCTGCCTGATATCTCTGCAGATGGATTAGTCCTCAGAAGGACTGTTTGTTAAGATGGATATGTGTAATGTACTTGTTTTCTCCCTACACTACCTAATACACAACCAAATCTCTCCCTAGCTCAGCAGCACCTCTCCCTACTCTGCCTGATTGCGAAGTAGATTGACGAGCACAGCGGTGCCAGGTCTGATATAGATCTGATGACGCTGTGCGGCCAGCCAATCACTGTGATGCCACAACCAACATGGCTGCGGTATTACAGTGAGTGGCAGGCAATCCCTGCATGTTGATTGGTGCTCTAAAGAGCACCAAACATGCAGGGAGGGACCCGAGCATCCCGCAAGTACTCGGAGAGCTCCGAGCATCTGGAGTACTGAGATGCTCGGGCGAGTAGCGAGTACTTGCGAGTATGCTCGCTCATCGCTAATAAGGTCATGTGTATGAAATCTATGGCTGACTAACAAAATGCAAAGAAAAAAAGAACAAGAAAGAAACAATATGCTAAACTGATATATTCGCTCATCAAGTTCAAACTTTCTCAGTTCAATTATATTATATCAGAATTACATCACTGTGTCTGCCATTAGTACCTAATGGTGTATAGTACAGCACTTCATAACTTGACTGCTTTAACTGTAAAAAAAGCCTTTTATGTCTAAAGTGCCTTTCCTCTTTTCCTTAAGAATATTCTCTGATTTTTGGTACAGCTCTTTAACTCTTTCTTCAGGTTAATATATTAAGAATCAGGACATTGTTGGTTTTCAGAGCACAATTTTTGCAGTTTTTATTCCAATATATGGCTGTATTAACTTTATTATTTTTTTGTCAATGCAGTTAAATATTTTAATTTTTGTAGTAAAAGCTGTAGTCATACATTGACATTTTGGGGGATATATAAATTAGAATTACATTTTTATTAATTAAACAAGCCATTCCACATTTTTTAGTTTATTCATTGCTCACATAAAAGATACAGTGGGAAAATAAGTATTTTTTACACTGCCGATATAGCAAGTTTTCCCACCTACAAAGAATTAAGAGGTCTGTAATTTTTATCGTAGGTACATTTTTACTGTGAAAGACAGGCCGGAAGTTTCCTGTAGTTCTTGATCAAGTTTTCACACACTGCAGCAGGGATTTTGGCCCACTCCTCCATAGAGATCTTCTCCAGATCTTTCTGATTTCGGGGCTGTTTCTGGGCAACATTGAGTTTCAGCTCTCTCCAAAGATTTTCTATTTTGTTCAGGTCTGAAGAATGGCTATGCCAGTCCAGGACCTTGAAATGCTTCTTACGGAGCCGCTCCATAGCTGCCCTGGCTGAGTGCTTTAGGTCATTGTCATGCTGTAAGATCCAGCTACGACCCATCTTCAATGCTCTTTCTGAGGGAAGGAGGTTGTTGGCCAAAATCTTGCAATACATGACCCCATCCATCCTCCATTCAATATGGGACAGTTGTCCTGTCCCCTTTGCAGAAGAGCAGATCCCCAAAGTATGATGTTTCACCCACCATGCTTAACAGTTGGGACAGTGTTCTTGGAGTTGTACTCATTCTTTTCCTTCCTCCAATCATGGCGAGTGGAGTTGATAAGAAAACATTCTATTTTGCTCTCAACTGACCACATGATGAACTTCAAACGGGCCTGGACATGTGCTAGCATGATCATGGGGACCTTGTGTGCCCTGCAGGATTTTAATCCATGGCTACGTAGTGTGTTACTAATGGTGTTTGAGACTGTGGTCCCAACTTTCTTCAGGTCTTTGACCAGATCCTCCTGTGTACTTCGGGCCGATTCCTGACCTTTCTCAGATTCATCTTTATTCCACGAGGCGAGATCTTGCATGGAACCCCAGATCAAGGAAGATTGACAGTCATCTTGTGTTTCTTCCTTTCTCTAATAATTGTGCCGCTATTGCCTTCTCACTAAGATGCTTGCCTATTGTCCTGTAGCCCTTCCCAGCCTTGTGCAGGTCTACAATTTTGTCCATGGTTTCCATAGACAGATCTTGGCATGGTGGAGAGGTTGGAGTGTGATTGATTGAGTGTGTGGACAGGTGTTTTTTATACATTAACGAGTTCAAACAGGTGTAATTAATACAGGTAATCAGTGCAGAGTAGGAGGGCTTCTTAAAGAAAAACTAACAGTTCTGTGAGAGCCAGAATTCTTGCTGGTTGGTAGGTGATCAATTACTTATTTCATGCAATAAAATTCAATTTAATTATTTAAAAATCACACAATGTAATTTTATGTTTTTTATTTTTAGTTTCTGTCTCTCACAATTGAAGTGTACCTATGATAAAAATCACAGACCTCTCCATTCTTTGTAGGCGGGAAAACTTGCAAAATCGGTAGTTTATGAAAAGCTTATTTTCCCCACTGTAGCTATGTTACATGTTCCTATTTGTTTTTTTAACATTTTTATCATCTTGCTGTATACTAGGAGTTTTATTAAACATATTTTTCTTGAATACAATATACTCAAATACTTACTTTAATCCAGTATTGTATACTTGTACATAAGGGGAAGCATGGACACCTGCTAGTCTTTTACATGAGACAGTTCTTGGAGCTTTCATATGCTTGAAGACTGTCTTCATAGTAATTCTAGCCATCACAGTGACAAGGGAAGTTACAGTGTAAGTGCAGTCATTCACCAGTTGGTGAACTTGTCACCGTAGCACAGTGGCATGCTAACACTTTACTGCCAGAGCAGAGGTCATAATGGAGAAGTTCCTTTCTCAGTCATTCATTTACCCCCAGTTACTAATAACATTTTATAAAATCAAATTAATTCACCTAAGGCCATGTCCACAATTTCAGTATTTGATCAGTATTTTACATCAGTATTTCTAAGACAAAAACAGGAGTGGAAGAATCAGAGGAAAAGTATAATAGAAACACGTCACCACTTCTGCTTTATTTAAACACTCCTGGTTTTGGCTTGCAAATAGTGATGTAAAATATTGACCAAATGCTCAATGTGTGAATGTGGCCCAAAGGTCATTTGCAGCCAGTTGTTTCTACATATAAAAAATATCTAAAAGTAATATGCTCATCAAAATAGATCAGTCTAGAGGAGGCTGTAAGCGCATCATTTTTAAGCCAAAACAAACACACATGATGCAGTTAAATATAAGTTGTGTAGGAGCTATATTATTTGAACTATGAATAGCCATAGGCTAGTTTTATAAGACGCTCCTATGAGACCAAGGAGTTAAATATATCATTTTAACAAGCCTGGGTTCACAGGGACTTATTAGGTTCAGTGTTATCAGAGGCTAACAAGCAACAAGTCAAAAGCCACTTAGTGCCATATAACCTACTATTAATGCTGCAATTTAGCCCATAAAGGTTATTTATGTGATATGGTTTATCATGACAATAACTACACAACTACAGAAAGACTAATCCTCAGCGGCCAGAGATCATAGATATTTTACTATGCAGCTTTAGTTGTGTAAGCAATGGAAAAAAAAAGTGAGAGAAATGAATAATGGTGGCCACTAGAGATTGCAGTGGTAGCGTTATTATCCACTATCTCACAAATGTAAATAGATCTCAGATCTTGCCGAAAAAAAACATAATAATAACAAGGATGTATTGTCATTTCAATTTCATGTTAAATGTGTTTTAGATTGGATTCATGTTTAAACAGATTGGATTTGTGGTTAAATAAGATTGTAAAGCGGTAGTAATATTCAGTAGCTCCTTGCATGACATTTCAAGAAATGAAACTTTATATTAAAAAATCTTTTAATGAGAACCCCTCGCACCACCATTTCCGACATCAGTTTTTTTTCTGAACCAATGATCCCTTGTGTGTTTTCTCCTTACCACCAACTCATTCGTTTGGGAAAAAAAAATGAAGTAACCCAATTATTTCATTACTTGCAAATTTCATTATGCAATAAAATATCCATTCAGCAGTTTCTCTTTGCTAATGCTACAAAAACTCATCTACTCAATGAAACCTATTACTGGTGTTTTTTTTTTCCCCATGATCACGAACGATTGCTGAACACTTTCTAGTGAGTCTTTATTGTCTGGTAATGATAGCTGGGGAGTTTAATGGTAATTTACGTATTCCATTGTTTTTCATTTATTTAGACGTTGAGCTGAAATCATTTCTTGCTATTAAGAGATACACAATGAACTCTAACTCATTGCGGCTTATTCCGCTGAGTTTATTACACTTAGTTAATGGTCTTCCTTGTTACAAGTGTATAAAATTTTCTTGGAAGTCCTCCTGTGGATTGTAGACAATGAAAAAGTTTGTGGACATAAACTAATTCAATATAAAAGCTGAATATATAGCTGGAATAGCTAGAATAAGCTTAGAGCTAGCAAAATAATGCAAATGCAATGTAATATTAAGTAGAAAGACCCCTCTACACATTAGACTGATGTCGGACAAACCCAGTGATATTAAAGTGTTCGGCCGACAATCTAATGGGCATGGGGGAACTGGCAACTGATGGTCGAAGGGAGATGTCATTTGGGCATATTAGATTTTGGACTACCAATAATATTACTCTTCTGGAGATAAGCAAGTGGCCGGCATGTCAGCCTGTGACTTTCTCATTTAGAACACAGAAACACTTGGCCAAACTAGTCGATTGGTCAAAACATTATTCAGCTGACCGCCATCTAATGAGTGTGGGGGCCTATAGGCTGAGACCTCCAGATGCAATCAGAATTATTACACCACTGGACATTTGCTCAAGTCCGGAGTTACTAACAGCTGATAATAATTCCAGCCAATCTCTTGTTTGACAAGTTGGATGTGTTAATGGTGCGAACATTTATTATGTCAAAACAAATAATAGCTTATGTATGTTGTTTCATTTTACCCACATTATGTTTTAAATGTTTGTAATTTGAAAACAGGTTAGACAATGTAATGCCAATCATACTGCCAATCACTGTCTTTACAGGTTTTGTATTTGCTTGATGTTTAGCTTGTTTTTGTTCTGTAAAAAAAAAAAAAAAAAACTGATGATTACCCCACTGACACAATATAGAAATAATAAAGTGCATGGAGTGTTACTTGGATAATTGGAATATGTGCGAACTTTGCTTGCCTAATGTTAATAGAAATTCAAGTAAAGTGTGTATCATAGTTTTTAAGGTTGAAGGAAGACTAAGTCCATCTAGTTCAACCCATAGCCTAACATGTTGATCCAGAGGAAGGCAAAAAAAAAACACATGTGGCAAACACTAAGCTCCACATTGGGGAAAAAAAATTCCTTCCTGACTCCATACGACAATCAGACTAGTTCCCTGGATGAACGCCCTATCAAGGAATCTAGTATTTATAACCTGTAATATTATACTTTTCAAGAAAGGCATCCATGCCCTTCTTAAATTTTAACAGTGAATCACTCATTACAACATCATGCGGCAGAGAGTTCCATAGTCTCACTGCTCTTACAGTAAAGAATCCGCGCCTGTGATTATGATTAAACCTTCTTTCCTCCAGACGTAGAAGATGCCCCCTTCTCCCTGTCTCAGGCCTCAGAGTAAAAAGATCAGTAGAAAGGTCTTTGTACTTTCCCCTCATATACTTGTACATAGTAATAAGATCACCCCTAAGCCTTCTTTTTTCCACAGTAAATAACCCCAAGTGTAATAACCTGTCTTGGTATTGCAGACCCACCAGTCCTCTAATAACCTTGGTCGCTCTTCTCTGCACCCGCTCTAGTTCAGCTATGTTTTCTTATACACCAGAGACCTGAACTGTACACAGTATTCTAAGTATGGTCGCACTAATGACTTGTATAGAGGTAAAATTATGTTCTCCTCATGAGCATCTATGCCTCTTTTAATGCATCCCATTATTTTATTCGCCTTTGCAGCAGCTGCCTGACACTGGCCACTAAACGTGAGCTTGTCGTCCACCAATACACCCAGGTCTTTTTCAGTTACAGTTTTGCCCAGTGTTTTACAATTAAGCATATAATTATACATTTTATTTCCTCTGCCCAAGTGCATTACCTTTCATTTATCCCCATTAAAGCTCATTTGCCATTTATCAGCCCAAGCTTCTAGTTTACATAGATCCTCCTGTAATATAAAATTGTCCTCCTCTGTACTGATTAACCTGCAGAGTTTAGTGTCATCTGCAAATATTGAAATATTTCTCTGTGTGCCCCCTACAAGGTCATTAATAAATATGTTAAAGAGAAGGGGGCCCAATACTGACCCCTGTGGTACCCCACTGTTAACTGAGACCCAGTCTGAGTGTTTTCCATTAATAACCACCCTTTGTTTCCTATCACTGACCCAATTCTTAACCCACATACATATATTTTCCCCTATCCCCATTGTTCTCATTTTATATATCAACCTTTTGTGTGGAACCGTATCAAAAGCTTTTGAAAAGTCCATATACACAACATCCACTGCATTTCCTTGGTCCAGTCCAGAACTTGGCTCCTCATAAAAACTGATCAGATTAGTTTGACAGGAACGGCCCCTCGTAAACCCATGTTGATATTGGGTCATGAGGTTATTCTTCTTCAGATACTCTATTATAGCATCTCTTAGGAACCCCTCCAGGATTTTACCCACAGTAGAGGTTAAGCTTACCGGCCTATAATTTCCAAGTTCAGTTTTTGTCCCCTTTTTGAATATTGGCACCACATTTGCTAAACGCCAGTCCTGTGGTACAGACCCTGTTATTATGGAATCTTTAAAGATTAAAAATAATGGTCTATCTATGATGTTACTTAATTCCTGCAGTACTCGCGGGTGTATCCCATCCGGGCCCGGGGATTTGTCAACTTTAGTGATTTTTAGACGCCGCCGTACTTCCTGCTGGGTTAAGCAAGTGACATTTAATGGAGAATTTTTGTTATCACTAATCATGTTTTCTTGTGTAAATACGGTTGAAAAAAAATCATATAGCATATTGGCTTTTTCCTCATCCTCATCCACCATTTCACCCAAACTATTTTTAAGGGGCCAACACTATCAGTTTTTAGTTTTTTACTATTTATGTAGTTAAAGAATATTTTGGGGTTATTTTTTCTTTCTCTGGCAATGATTTTCTCTGCCTCAATCTTTGCTGCCTTGATTTGTTTTTTACATAATTTATTTAATTTTCTATATTTATTTAATGCCTCATCACTACCTACTTGCTTTAGTTCTCTAAATGCTTTCTTTTTGTCACTTATTGCGCCCCTTACAGCTCTATTTAGCCATAGTGGTTTCCTCCTATTTCTAGCATGTTTATTCCCAAAGGGTATATATTGTGCACAAGTCCTATTCAGGATGTTAATAAATGTCTCCCATTTGCTTTGTGTAGCTTTATGTCTCAGGATATCGTCCCAGTATATTGCACTAAGATCATCTCTCAACCGTTGGAAATTTGCCTTCCTGAAGTTTAGTGTCCTTGTAACCCCTCTACTACACATCTTATTAAAGGTTACATGAAAACGTATTATTTTGTGATCATTATTACCCAAGTGACCCCCAACTCGTATATTTGATATGTGGTCTGGCCTATTGGTTAATATTAGGTCTAGCAGTGCCCCCCTTCTTGTTGGGTCCTGAACCAGTTGTGAAAGGTAATTGTCTCTCATAGTTGTCAAAAACCTATTACCTTTGCTTGAACTACATGTTTCTGTCCCCCAATGTATTTCAGGGTAGTTGAAGTCTCCCATAATAATGACTTCTCCTTGAGTCGCTGCTTCATCTATTTGCTTTACGAGGATATTCTCCGCTACTTCCATTATTTTTGGAGACTTATAACAAACCCCTATCAGTAATTTATTCTTTTTTTCCCCTCCCCTTATCTCCACCCACAGGGACTCTACATTTTCATTAGGCTCACATATATCCTCCCGCAAGACAGGTTTTAAGGATGATTTTACATATAAACACACACACCCCCCCCTCGCTTGTTTGTACGGTCATTTCTGAACAGACTATAGCCCTGTAAATTAACTGCCCAGTCATGGCTCTCGTCCAGCCACATCTCAGATATCCCTACCATGTCATAATTATTTTCCAACAAAATTAATTCTAATTCCTCCATTTTGTTGGTGAGGCTTCTGGCATTAGTGTACATGCATTTTATGTATCTCTCTGTACCTCTATTCCTTCTCACTTTATTGACTGTTCTAACCCCACCCCCAATTTCTTGTTTTGTGCCCAGGTCACTATCAGCACTATCTTCCCCACCTATAAAATGAATACCCTCCCCCCCAATCCCTAGTTTAAACACTCCTCCAACCTTCTAGCCATTTTCTCCCCCAGCACAGCTGCACCCTCCCTATTAAGGTGCAGCCGGTCCCTAATAATTGGATAATTGGAATATGTGCGAACTTTGCTTGCCTAATGTTAATAGAAATTCAAGTAAAGTGTGTATCTACTTTGAATTTATTTTTTGTAAAGAGGCTATTTGGTTTAGAGAAGCCATTTTGAAATACCCTAATAGAATATAGAAGAAGACTTTCTTAAAATGACAAAGATATCACAATGCAGAAAATTATTTCCTAATTCAGGAAAGTGTAACTCAACATCTAGCTATACAAATCCAATGGCTTTTGTTGTATTAACGGTTTGCATTATGATTTCTTTCTCATGTGTTAGTTTAAAGCAAAATTCCAGTATATTTTTTATTGCACTGCTGGAGTTGTGCTACTAATCTAAGTTCCCTGCACCTAGTATAATACTCACCAGCCGCCATCTTCATATGTTATTGGCGCTGCTTTGGTCATGTTTGCTGGGCAATCCGGAAGTCACAACTCAATGCAAGTCTATGAAAGCCATAATGAGGCCAGGACAATGACAGAACAAGGCTCTCATAGACTTACATTGAGAGCTTGTGACCATTACCTCTTACTTTTGGTCAGTCAGAAGTCGTGGCTACAAGATGGCACTGGAGCCATATAATGGATTTAAACGAAGCACAAAATAGAATTGTGTGTGTGACAACAAGAATAAAATGGGAGAAAAAGCTGGCCACATTTCACTGGGAGACTGGTCCCCTTTAGGAAAGCCTCCATCTATGCACAGGGGAGAAGGGCCATCAGTCTCTTAGCCATTTCAGAGAAATCTACAACCAACATCTCTCATTGTGGAACATACATACACACTGAATGTCCATTATTTTGAAGTTAAAATATGTAATGCTCTATATCTCTTGCAGTGGTGCTGCAGGTTATATGAACACTTGCTCTCGGGATCACTTATATATTACTGTTCATCCTGACAGGAAAACTTATAATCAGATTGTTGGGGAACCATGAAAACAGGATTGTCTAAAGCATGCACAATCCCTTCAAGGACGCCTTCATTTTCCGACTGTGCCGCTTCAGGAAACTTATTTCATAGCAGCTTTTCAGAGGGTCTCTCAGCAGCAGAATCATGCCATTATCTGTGGTGGATGCAGAATATGAAGAAAAACTATCTTTAGTTATGAAGTTCTCCAAAATATTTCACTTGGATACGTTGTTATGCTCCCGGTCCAATTGGCCTAAAAAAAAGCACCTGTGTTCTGGAAGTCATATTTTCTCTACACAATACTGTTAAATTTATATTCTTCTCTTTTTATATATTTCTCTACCAGAAAGGTCAGAATTTTTATATTACTCTTCTTTGCTATTATCAAAATCTCTGAGTTTAGCATTGTATACCTGAATTTGTTGTATGGATAGGGGTGATCTAAATATGTTACAAAATGGTTAAAATTCAGATTATCATTTGCATCCAACAAATTGAAATTTTATCTGTCGATACTTTTCCTGCAATCAGTTTTTTTCAAAGATGTGCATGAAAACAAAAGCATTAAATGTGGAAAAATGCATATACAAATGGTTGAAAATTAGGTCAAATTTATAAAAAAAATATGCATCATTAGTTCCATGTAATATAATTTTGCTCAGTGATCTAGCTGATTTGCAGCAGATAAAATAGTATTTTTCCAAAACTACATCAAGATGACTACTAAGTAATACACTACTGGAATCAAGATCTTTTACCCTACATAAGACTGCTTTCAGATGGGGCAGCATAAACCTGGTGACATCCTCCCTTTAGTCCATACCTAAAGGGCTTTGTACAATATTTTTCTGCAGTTTATGCTATGCATAAGAATCATAGAATGTTAGAGTTGGAAGAGACCTCCAGGGTCACCGTGTCCAACCCCCTGCTCAATGCAGGATTCACTAAACCATCTCAGACAGATGTCTGTCCAGCCTCTGTTTGAAGACTTCCTTTGAAGGAGAACTCGCCACCTCTCGTGGTAGCCTGTTCCACTCAGTGATCACACTCAATGTCAATATGTTTTTTTTAATATCTAATCTGTATCTTCTCCCTTTCAGTTTCATTCCATTGCTTTTTGTGTTTCCATCTGCAAATGAGAATAAGAATGATCCCTCTACACTGTGACATCCCTTCAGATGTTTGTAGACAGCTATTTAGTCTCCTCTTAGCCTTCTTTTTTGCAAGCTAAACATTCCCAGATCCTTTAATCGTTCCTCGTAGGACATACTTTGCAGTCCACTCACCATCCTCGTCACTCTTCTCTGAACTTTCTCCAGTTTTTCAATGTCTTTTTTAAAATGTATTGCCCAGAACTGGACACAGTATTCCAGATGAGGTCTGACCAAGGAGGAGTAAAGGGGGATAATTACTAGTTATAATCGAGTATGCCTCATTAACCCTTTCGGTGAGCACGCTCGGGTGCTCGCCGAGTATTTTGGCATGCTCAGCGTTTCATTCATTGTCGCCATGCCTGCAAGTGTCATGGCTGTTAGACAGCTTTGACACATGCAGAGACAGCCTGTTCGCCAAAACTGATCAAAAATTTTTTAAGAGTGGGGTGTATATATCAATTGAAGGTGACGTTTTGTTTTATTTTAGAATGGGAATTTTATTGCTGAATAGGTGAGGATTACCTGTCATTTTGTGTACATAAAAAATATGAATGTATCAAATGTTTGTTAAATAGTCTTTCCGATAGGATTTACCTATTAGTGGGGAGAGAAAGTTCCTCACAGGTGGGGTATTACTAAGTGCTGGTATTAAAGATCAGCTAGTTGGATCTTTTCGGGTTGATGAGGACTCAAAATCAATTCCTAAACCCACTGCTAGTTTTTAGAAGACTTTTTCTACAGGCAGTGGTATAGGAAAAAGTCTGCATCTTCCAAGAAAACCTTGATGTTTATGTAGGACATTGCATGCATTGAAGTACTGCACTGCTTGATTAGTTAATGAAGGCCTTAAAATGTAAAAAATAATAAGAAGGCCTCCTTCATCACATGACCTAAACCTAGTCAGTGGATCTTTTTTAAGCGGAAGATTTACACTGAAGGAAAAGAGGTCATCTCTTTGACCAGTGTCTGGGAGGCTGAGGTAAGTGATTCCAAAAAAGATGGACATCAGTTCCATGGATGAAAAGAAGGATGGCTATATTGGTCACTGATAATATTTTTTTTAAATATCAGAAATGTATTTTTGTTAGTGATGGGCAAGCACTAAAATACTCGGGTGCTCGATGCTCGGGTCGAGCAAATTGGAATGCTCGGGTGCTCGACCGTAGGAACGAGCCCAATGTAAGTCTATGGGAAACTTGAGCATTTTTCAGGTGGCTCCCCCCGGCGGTCTGCAGAGCGCCTAAAAATTGCCCAAATTGATGGGAACAGTGCTCAAATAACATGGGATCAGCATGGGGAAGACCCCTCGAAGCATTTCAGACTCCCAGGTCACTGCTACCAACAACGATCTACTCCAGTGTCCCTTGGAAGAGACGTAAAGGAAGGCCTCTTGAAAAAAAATGTTCCCATTATTAGGAAGTGGGTCTCCCATAGTGTTGGCCTATGCAGTGAATGCAAGGGCTGGGAGGCACTCCAATGCACCTTGGAATAGACGTGGAGAGGGCTTCATAAAAAAATGTTTCCATTAGAAAGGAGCGGGTCTCCTATACTTGTAATGCCCATGCACTAAGTGTATGGGCTGACAAACATTTACCTCTGGGGATATACATGAACATACTGTATAAAAAAAAATTTCACAGGCATCATAAACACCCTTTAAAAAAATTATGTGGGTGTTGCATAACGGACCACGGTCACCCTGGTGATATGGTGGTGGAGGATGAGGATGAGGAGAAGGAGGAGAACAAGAGCAAATAGCCAAAATCAGGAAGCGTATACCCATGTTATAATTCCACCAGCGGCACTAAAAACCCGCTCTGATAAAACGCTAGCGGCAGGGCAGGCCAGGACCTCCAAGGCGTAGAGAGCCAGTTCATTCCACGTGTCCAACTTTTATACCCAATAATTATAAGGCAGAGAGGAATCACGGAGGACGCTGGTACAGTCGGCAAGTACTCCCTCAGCATCTTCCCAAACTTTGCACTCCTTGTGAGAGAACCCCGTGCCTCAGTGCCTGTGCAATGGGAGGGGCTGAGAAAACTCTCCCAGAACTTTGAAAGTGTTCCCCTGTCTCTGCTGGATGGGAGTTGTGTCTCTCTTGGCAGTACTCCTTGGTTGTCCAATGAGCTGTGACCTCTGCCGCCCGTGTTTCAGATGGGAATTTTTTTAACAGTTCCGCAACAAGGGCCTTCTGGTACTGCCCCCTTTTTGTACAGTCATGGCCAAAAGTATTGAGAATGAGACAAATAGTAATTTTTCCAAAGTTTACTGCTTCATTTTTTGTAATGGCAATTTGCATATACTCCTGAATGTCAAAGAGTGATCAGCTTAACAGCAATTACTGTACTTGCAAAGTCAATATTTGCCCAGAAAATGAACTTTAACCCCCAAAACACATTTCAACATCATTGCAGTCCTGCCTTAAAAGGAGCAGCTAACATCGTTTTAGTGATTGATCCATTAACACAGGTGTGGGTGTTGATGAGGACAGGGCTGGCGATCAATCAGTCATAATTAAATAAGAATGACATCACTGGACACTTTAAAAGGAGGCTGGCTCTTGGTATCATTGTTTCTCTTCAGTTAACCATGGTTATCTCTAAAGAAACACGTGCAGCCATCATTGCACTGCACAAAAATGGACTAACAGGGAAGAGTATCGCAGCTACAAAGATTGCACCTCAGTCAACAATCTATCGCATCATCAAGAACTTCAAGGAGAGAGCTTCCATTGTTGTCAAAAAGGCTCCAGGGTGCCCAAGAAAGACCAGCAAGCGCCAGGACCGTATCTTAAAACTGTTTCAGATGCGGGATCGGACTACCAGCAGTGCCGAGCTTGCTCAGGAATGGCAGCAGGCTGGTGTGAGTGCTTCTGCACGCACTGTGAGGCGGAGACTCTTTGAGCAAGGGCTGGTTTCAAGGAGAGCAGCAAAGAAGCCACTTCTCTCCAGAAAAAACATCAGGGACCGACTGATATTCTGCAAAAGGTACAGGGAGTGGACTGCTGAGGACTGGGGCAAAGTCATTTTCTCTGATGAATCCCCTTTTCGATTGTTTATTCGGAGAAGAAGAGGTGAGCGCTACCACCAGTCTTGTCTCATGCCAACTGTAAAGCATCCTGAAACCATTCATGTGTGGGGTTGCTTCTCAGCCAAGGGAATCAGCTCACTCACAGTCTTGCCTAAAAACACAGCCATGAATAAAGAATGGTACCAAAATGTCCTCCAAGAGCAACTTCTCCCAACCATCCAAGAGCAGTTTGGCGCCAAACAATGCCTTTTCCAGCATGATGGAGCACCTTGCCATGAAGCAAAGGTGATAACTAAATGGCTCATGGAACAAAACAGAGATTTTGGGTCCATGGCCTGGAAACTCCCCAGATCTTAATCCCATTGAGAACTTGTGGTCAATCATCAAGAGACGGGTGGACAAACAAAAACTAACAAATTCTGGCAAAATGCAAGCATTGATTATGCAAGAATGGATTGCTATCAGTCAGGATCATCTGAAAATATAATTTTGGTGTCATTCTCAAAACTTTTGGCCATGACTGCAGACCTGTCCACCTCAGGAATAAGAAATATAAAGTTCTCCTTGTAGCGTGGGACTAGAAGTGTCACCAACCAGTAATGACTGTCACCCAAAATTTTGAGAATGCGAGGGCCACGGGAAAGGCAGAGTAACATAAAATCAGCCATGTGTGCCAGACTGCTAACAGGCAAGACTTCTGTGTCCTCACCAAGTGGACAACTGACCATGGTCTCCTCCTCCCTGTCCTTAGGCCATCCACGCTGAACAGACGGTATGACAGTTGTGTAGGTAGTACCGTCTATAGCGCATGAAACTATCTCCTGTTCTTCCTTCTCCTCCTCCTCCTCTTTCTCATTGTCACCCAATCCACATTGGGATGAGATGAGGCTGGGCTGTGTGTAATCACCCTGTATGGTTCCATGCTCCATCTCATCTTGCTTCGACTGCAATGCATCCTCTTTGATTGTGAGCAGAGAGCGTTTCAGAAGACAGAGAAGCAGGATGGTGACGCTAATTATGGATTCATCGCCACTCACCATCTTGGTGGAGTCCTCAAAGTTTTGGAGGATAGTACAGATGTCTAACATCCATGTCCACTTCTGAGGTCTTATGTGTGGAGTCTGAACTGAATACTGATGGCCTTGTTGATGCTGGTAGTCAACAACTGCCTCTTCTGCTCACAAATCCTTCCCATCATCTGCAGTGTAGAGTTCCAGTTCCAATGCATGAGGTCATCACACACCAGTCTGTGAGCCGGAAGCTGCAAACGCTGCTGAAGCAGGGCAAGGTTGGCAAAAGCTGTAGCTGACTTTTTAAAATGGGCACACAGGCGGCGTACTTTGACAAGCAGATCCGGCAGCTCCTGGTAGCTTTTGAGAAACCGCTGAACCACGAGGTTAAGCACATGGGCCAGGTACATATGTGAGCTCGCCTCACCTCAGAGCCGTCACCAGGTTCCAACCATTGTCACACACGACCATGCCTGGCTGTACGTTCAGCGGTGTCAGCCACAGATCTGCCAGCGAGATGTACCGTCCCTGTCCACAAGCACTTATACACGTGTCCGTGGTTAGGTGGACTTTACCTGTAACTGCATTGTTGAGGGCATGGCTAATGTTATGGGACACGTGCTTGTGTAATGCAGGGACGGTACACCATTAGGAATAGTGGCGGCTGGGGACCGAGTACCGAGGGATGGCCACCGCCATCAGGTTGCGGAAAACTTCCATCTCCACGAGCATAAAAGGAAACATTTCGAGCGCAAGCAGTCGCAAAATGTGGGAATTTAGTAGTGTAGCCTGCGGGGCGTTGGCGGCGTATTTGCGCTTGCGTTCCAAGGACTGGGGTATGGACGACTGAACGCTGCACTGGGACAAGGACGTGCTTGATGATGGTGCTAGCTGAGAGTGTGCAACGACAGGTGCAGGGCATAAGGCATCTTCGCATGCACCATGGACAGGAGATTGGCTTGTGCGCACAACAGCAGAAGAAGCAGTGGTGTCACCCGCAGATTCTGTTCCTGGACCCTGGGGTTCGGCCCACAAAGTCGGGTGCTTTGCTTCCATGTGCCTGACCATGCTGGTGGTGGTCAGGCTGCTAGTTTTGCTACCCTGCTGATGCTGGCATGGCAGGTGGTGCAAATGGCCTTTTTGGGGTTATCGGCAGAGTCTTTAAAAAACAACCAGACTCGGGAAGACCTAACAGTTGCACTGGCCACTTCCTTCGTGTTAGTGTTATGGGAACAGTTGCCCTCCTTCTTTCGGCGGCCACCGCACTGCTTCTTCCTGCCTGTTCGGGTGCTCTGCCCCCCCCTGTGTGCTACTGTCCTCGTTCTACATGTTCTCTTGCCAGGTTTTGTCACTTACTATATCATCCACCACCTCGTCATCCACTTACGCACCCTGGTCCTCCTCCTGACTTTCTGGCAATTGTGTCTCATCATTGTCCACCTCTTGTAACACTTTCCCACCGTTGCCTTCGTATGACTGTGGCTGCTCAAATATTTGGGCATTGCTACATGCAAACTCCTCTTGCCCCACTTCAAGTTGGGCAGGCGAAAGGCCCGAATCTATAAATGGAAAAGTGAACAGCTCTTCGGAGTGTCCAAGTGTGGGATCAGTTGTCTCTGGGCATTCGGCATGGTTGGAGGAAGGAGGATCAGGGTGAGGAATATGCAGTCCAGACTCACAGCTACTGAGACTTGACCGTGTGGAAGATAGGGTGGTAGTGGTGGGTAAATGACTAGAAGCATTATCTGCTATCCAACCAAAAACCTTTTCACACTGCTCTGTGTTCAATAGTGGTGTTCTGCGGTCCCCTATTAATTGGGACAGGAAGGTCGAGTGAGAAGATGTGGGTGTTTGTTGGGCACAATTTCAGTTTTTCCACGGCCTCGGCCTCTGCATGAACCATCACCATCACGTCCAGTTCCCCGTCCCTTTCCAGGTGCCTTGCCCATTTTAAATGGAGGACAATATCTTCCAAGCTCACTACAAATCGCAGAATTTGGACCAAACTTATATGTGATCCGTGTGACGGACAAACCACAATTTTAAATACCTGGCCTGTAGGTAACTATTTTTAACAAAAAACAGCAAAAAGGGCAGCAATGTTTACCTGCCCAGATCTTCAAAGCCAAATGCACTACCAGGATTCAGCAAACCCACATGAAGATGGCGGCTACAGGTGCAAAATACTAATGAGACAATCACTAGCAGCCTACCATTTTATGGAGGGGGTGAATGCTTAGTATTTAAATTGCACAAAAAAATGGCTTGTATAGGGTGCTGTTCACACTAGGGTAGAGCACAGTATCCGGCTTACAGCCTATTAGTTACGCCCATACTATTAGACTAGGCGGGCTGCCCGATACTATCCAAGTGCACCCCCTGGGAACAGACACCCTAGTTTACAATGCCCGCACTGATGGGCCTGGCTGCACCCTGGAATAAAAGTGTGCAAAAATACATATATATTTAATATATGAGGTATTAGTTGATATTTTGGCCAAAATACGTAAGCTCGTAACCCGCGTTAAGGGTCCTCATGCTTACGAGTCCTACTCTAAACACTACCAGCAAAAGCCACATTAAGAAGAATTAAAATTCGCCCAAAAATTCAAGAAAAAACAGCAAAAAAGGGCAGCAATGTTTACCTGCCCAGATCTTCAAAGCCAAATGCACTACCTGGATGCAGCAGACCCACATGAAGATGGCAGCTATACAGGTGCAAAATACTGATGAGACAATCACTCACAACCTACCATTTCATGGAGGGGGTGACTGCTTAGTATTTAAATTGCACAAAAAAAAAAAAATAGGCTTGTATAGGGTGCTGTTCACACTAGGGTAGTGCACAGTATCCGGCTTACAGCCTCTTAGTTAAGCCCATACTATTAGACTAGGCGAGCTGCCAGGTACTATCCAAGTGCACCCCCTGGGAAGAGACACCCTAGTTTACAATGCCCGCACTGATGGGCCTGGCTGCACCCTGGAATAAAAGTGTGCAAAAATACATATATATATGTAATACATGAGGTATTAGTTGATATTTTGGCCAAAATACGTAAGCTCGTAACCAGTGTCAAGGGTCTATTTTTAACAGCAAACTGGTGTAATAGCTTCACTGACACACTGAAACAAAATTTTAATGGGGGCCAGAAATGGCAGAATTTCAGCGCAATTATATGTGATCCGTGTGACGGACAAACCACAGTTTTAAATAGCTGGCCTGTAAGTAACTATTTTTAACAGCGCCGACCTTGTGTCAATAACTTCACTGACACACTGCAACAAAATTTAAATGGAGGCCAGAAATGGCAATATTTTCAGCGCAATTATATATGATCCGTGTGACGGACAAACCACAGTTTTAAATGGCTGAATTTTTAGCGCTGTAATATGGAAATGACCTGGCTGTATTCTGCAGTGCCAACAAACAAATGGCGCAGATAAACGGAGTTCTCTGGAATACTTTTTAAGCAAATAACCAGGATTAAGATAAAAAAAAATTATTCCTGGCCCCTGATACTTGGTCCTATTTCAACAAATATCTGTAAAAGTACCAGCAGATAGAACTGGAATGGACCATGTTGCTATGTGCACTGCAGTCTGCTATATATCCTGCCTGCCTAGCACTGATATCTCTGCAGCTGGATTAGTCCTCAGAAGGACTGTTAGTTGAGATGGATATGTGTCTCTAATATAGTCTGGTATACGTACACTAACTAGAAACAAGCAAATCTCTCCCTAGCTAAGCAGCAGCTCTCCCTACACTGTCTGATTCCGGAGTGACTGTGACGAGCATGGTGGCGCCAGGTCTGATATAGACCTGATTAACTAGAAACAAGCAAATCTCTCCCTAGCTCAGCAGCAGCTCTCCCTACACTGTCTGATTCCGGAGTGACTGTGACGAGCATGGCGGTGCCAGGTCTGATATAGACCTGATTAACTAGAAACAAGCAAATCTCTCCCTAGCTCAGCAGCAGCTCTCCCTACACTGTCTGATTCCGGAGTGGCTGCGACGAGCATGGCGGCGCTAGGTCTGATATAGACTTGATGACGCTGTGCAGCCAGCCAATCACAGTAATGCCACAACCAACATGGCTGCAGCATAACAGTGTGTGGCAGATAATCCCTGCATGTTGACTGGCACTCTAAAGACATGCAGGGAGGGGACCCGAGCTTCTGCCCGATCAACCCGGAAATACTCGCCGAGCTTGTCGAGCACCGTGATGCTCAGGCGAGTACCGAGTAGTGGCAACCATGTTCGCTCATCACTAATTTTTGTACATTTTAAGCAGTTTGATTATTATTCTCTCTTTTAACAGATTAAAATAAACAATTGATATGGGAAAATTTATGTTTTTCATTCAGTTGCATACTAATTCTGTACACTAATAGTTGCCAAATAATTATCTACACAGATATTCTCATAAGAAAGACAAAACCTCATTTTTATTTTCTTAAATATTCAAGTTTACGGTTTATTAACCTTTGGATTAACCAACAGGACTGTAGTTGTTCAATAATAAAATTAATCATCAAAAATTCTAATTTTCCAATCGTTGTCAACACAGTGTATGTCTGGGGTTATTTTTCTGCAGAATAAATTTGGAGTCAATCAAATACCTTCCTAATGATATTACATGATGGATATGTATCTGTCTGTATATCTCAGAATTGAGAACACCATTAATCTTGACCAAATCCTCAACTCCAGCAACTGAAAAAAGCCAAAAACTTGCAAAGAAACTCCATTATGTTTAACTGGTACCTGCAAACACTCATTATTTTTCCACCCATCAACCCTTTGGCATACAAACTGAATTCTTTTTCAGCAAAGTATTTTACATTTTTGACTTATTAGTCAAGAGCAACTGCTGTCATTTTTCTGCTCCCTAGATCTTGTGTTTTTGTGTATAGTTGCATAGCTTGATTTTGTTCTCATGTCAAAGATATGTTTCTTTGGCCACAGTTCTGCTATGAAGACTACTTCTGGCCAGAATCTTCTGAGTAGTAGATGGGGAAGACCTAGAGTCTGATTGTTTTTTGTCAGTTCCGACTTGATAGCTCTTCCTGACTTCTCCTGCTTTTGATGAAAAGTAAACATGTTTCTTTCATCCATGTTTGCTTGGCCAACCACTGCAACTATGGTCCTCAATATTGCCTATTTTGTAGTGTTTTTTCAAAAGAGCTTTAGCAGCACAACTTGAAATCCCAGTCTGCTTTGATATCTTTGTCTGGCAGAGATTTTCGTGATACAGTATAATTACATTGTGCTTAGTTGTTGTGCTCAGTTTTGCCATGGCGTATGTCCTGTGACATGAAACTGTCTTCCAAAACTTCACCTTTGTAGCAGACTTTGGTTGTTACTCGCCCAATTTTAGTTCTCCTACACAGCTTTATCTGTTTTAATTAATGACTGAGTTTCAATCTACATATGAAAATAATACTCATTATGCAGTGTTTGGTATAACAGGTTATTCACACCTCTAACGATGATCATACAATATATCTGACTTTGTGAAAGTGCATGTAGAGCGATGCTGTTTTGAAGGCAAAGGGTGTTCACACTAAATATTGATTTGCTTTAGATTTCTCTATTTTTGATTCACTTTGCATTTTGTTAATTGTTAAAAATAAACTATAAAAACTTCTACTATAAAAACTATAAAAATTTCTTAGCTTGCACCTTTTTTTCACACCTGCATAAAACGAAATATATACACTGTGTGTGTGCTTGCAGATAGAATAATACAATGTTAATGGTGCTTATGCTTGCAGTACAGTATATCAATTAATATTTTCTTGTTTTTAGAGAAGTGTAATGTATATGGTACTGATTTGTGCATCAGAATTCTCTGCTTTTGCACAGATGAAATGATCAGGGTAACTCACAAATAATGTGATCAGAATTTTTTTCCCTAGTCAAGATCAAAGCTGTAACTACAAGTTAATACAGTAGAAGAATGTAAATTTTCAACCTTATTTTTTCAGAAGAGGAAGTTTGGCCTGGATTTGCACAAAAGACATATACACCATAAAGGAAGGAAAGAAAACTCAAAATGCTTCATTGCATTTTTTAAGGAGACGCTAAAAGCATTACTATCCTTTAAACCAGTAGAGGGTTTTATAGCAGGAATACTACAGATGATAAACAAAGTTTGATCTCTCGGTATATTATAGCTCCTCATTATTTGCTTTCTGAAAAATGATACAGCAGTCGACACTTTTCCATGGAGAAATCAATGCAATTTTATTTTGTTAGGCAATAAGAGCTTTATGAGCAAATTTAACTTTTTCTTTATGTAGCACCTGTGTCTTAAGTTAGATATAATAGTATATATTTGGAATTGTCTCTGAGATGAAAAATATAGAGGAAAAGGGGAAAAAATGTTATAGTCTGCACACATATGAGTCATTTCTTCTGGGATGATACCTTGTAAAAAACTGTATTAGCCTACTATAACGGTTTTTCTTTAGAGAAGACATGAAGTACAAAGATTATCTAAGTGATTACTGTATACACTGCTCAAAAAAATAAAGGGAACACTCAAATAACACATCCTAGATCTGAATGAATGAAATATTCTCATTGAATACTTTGTTCTGTACAAAGTGAGAAACACAGTAGCCCACATATTGAAATTCACACAAAGGTGGTGTGGAGTAAATACCACTCACACCCCATATCCGTGTCGCCAACTCGAACAAGATATATGTAAACAGGAGAAGAAGCAAGTGTATTGGCATACAAAAATTTTATTAGTAATTCATATAAAATTCCATTAATAAATGGCAAAAAGTATATATTGTAAAGTGCAGACATGCAGATCGGAAAACCCCACTTAATCTATAGCCCAAAAAGAAGGGTAATATAGATATATACAAGAAATTACATACTGTAAATGTCATAGACCATACACGTATTACACACACATCCTCCTGAAAGGAGGGGATGTAATAAGTATTAAATAATAATAACAAGACAGTAGAAGTAAAAAAGAGAAATAAAACGGGGCAGAAAGAGGTGGTATACATGGACAATAAACATACCACTGAGTGTGTTGGGATCACGTATACCATAGTCCTGTACCATTAATCAGTTGCCATAATGCATATCATGTATAGGACACTGGTAACTCACCCCAAATATTGTCACATGTAGAGAGGGGACCACATGAGGGCAGGTGTCTGTCGTGGAGGACAGACTCGACGCGCGTTTCGCGGGTGCTTTTTCGAGAGGCGTAAGTAAGAAGAGCACAAGGACCTTTTTAAATACATAACTCTGCCCCCTCAGGGCATCACATGTGTGGTCATGTGATGATTAAAGATGGCCGACAATGGAATGGTGTGAACGGCGCATGCGCCGGGAGAGTCACCACCCCCCTGGGCCCCGCACCGCCCATCATGACGTGGGCACAACCCAGAAGCGTCGCAGAGACCACATCCGGGAGGCGCGCCGACGCCATAGAGATAGATGACGCGAGGACGAGGGGAGCGAGCGACCCAGCGCTTGCGCACAGCAGCATTCCACTGGCGTTCCCGAAATCACAGTGCAACGGGCCACAGCTCCGTGCATTGGCTACCGTGTAACAATTGACATAGGGGATAGCAAGATATAATGGTCACTATGGTAAAAAGAGACCACTATAGATAGAAAAAAATACAATAATATAAAAGTGTAAAAAAAGGAGGGGGAAAAAAGGAAAGATGAAGGAATACAAGAGCAGGCTCAACCATTGACCACAGGTGGGTTGCCACAAACAAGAAAACCTAGATTTACAAAGTTACCTCCCTTGTCTCTATGTCCTGCAATTGAGATCTTTGTGCATCTGGTGGCTGAGGAATTAAGGTGCCTCCCTACTAGGAGGCGCTTTGATAACCTCACCTTCTCCCAGCGCACCGCACTTAACCAACTACGATCCCTGCCTGACACAGTTATTAAACCAGCAGACAAGGGAGGGAATATTGTCCAGTGGCCTTGTTCTCATTATGAGAAAGAGGCGTTACGCCAACTTAGAGATGCCCAGACATATAAAAGATTACCATCTAATCCCACGGCCTCCTTCTCTGACGCACTCCAGTGGATCTTGGGCCGGGCATGTGAATCGGGCACTATTGACAAGCGGACCGTTGAGGCTTTGACGGTCCGTTTCCCGAAAACTGCCACGTTCTACTTACTCCCAAAAATTCACAAGGACGCCCTCAACCCGCCGGGACGTCCGATTGTGTCTGGACTGGACGGTTTGTGTGGCCCCATTTCTCAGTATATTGATAGCCACCTCCGTCCACTAGTTGGAAATCTTCCATCTTACATCAAAGACACAACGGACATCCTTACCCGGGTTGACGGTGCCCTGGTTACGGATGATACCCTCCTAGTCACGGCCGACGTCGAGAGTCTTTATACTTGCATTAGCTACGATCTTGGTTTGTCTGCGGCCCGCCTCTTCCTGGGGGGATCCAACCTGAGCGGCCCTTCCAGAGAATTCATCCTTGAGCTCCTCCAGTTTGTCCTCTGCCATAATTATTTCTTATTTAAAGATAGAATATACCTCCAAATCCGTGGCACGGCGATGGGGGCGGCCTGTGCCCCCTCGTACGCCAATCTCTTCCTGGGTGCTTGGGAGAGGGAGATTTTTGGTGATGAGGGGACGCAGGGCGTGGACCATGTCGTGTCATGGATGAGGTATATTGATGACATTTTATTTTTTTGGCGTGGGACGGTGGAGCAGCTCGACGACTTCATGGCACGTTTAAATTCCAATGATCGTGCTGTGAAGCTGACGTATACTTACCATCCTAAGCGGATCGATTTTCTGGATATCACACTTGAAGTGGATTCAGAACATCGGATCCAGACTGACTTATTCAGAAAGCCTACCTCAGTGAATTCTCTGATACATGCTGCATCTGCACACGATTTGTCAACTATTCGGGCAGTCCTGGTTGGACAGTTCCTCAGGATGAGGCGGATCTGCTCCACAAACTCTAACTTCGAGAAACGGGCCTCCGATCTGGCTGAACGTTTCCGACAACGTGGCTATAGCAATCGATGTATTGGCCGTGTCTATGTAAGGGCCCGTAACACCTCCAGTGACCATCTCATTCATCCCCCTCCCAGACACATACATGGGGTACCGGAGAGGATCCGCTAAATCTCTACATTCAATCATGAGTGGGGGGCTATGCGGCGGATCCTCTCTCAGCATTGGAACATTTTAAATGCAGAGCCTTCCCTTCGGGAATACATTGGAGAAGCTCCTGGTATGACACCACGACGGTCGAGCACTCTAGGGGATTTATTAGTCACCAGCCACTATATTCCCCCTACATCTAATCCTTTCGGATCCCGTGGCCCCAGGATGGGTACCTCCCCATGTGGACACTGTGTGGCCTGCACCAATGTCCTACGTAGTATGTCGTTCACGAGCTCTGACGGCTCCCGCCACTTTGATATTCACCACTATGTCTCCTGTAGCACCACACATGTGGTATATTACGCCACATGTGGGAGCGGGCTAATATATGTTGGTTTAACATCTAGGGAGTTACGTATCAGGGTTCGTGAACACGTCAGGGACATTGGTGCGACCCGGTTGGCCACTGATCCCCGGGAGCTCAAGACACTGCCTCGACATTTCAGGACTGCTCACAATTGTGATCCGCGGTCACTGAAAATACGGGGTATTGATGTGGTTGGCCTGGGCTCTCGGGGTGGGAATGCCAAACGCCTCCTGGCACAAATGGAGGCGAGGTGGATCATTACCTTTGATATTTTGGCGCCACGGGGTTTGAATGAGAGCCTGGGGTTTGCACCATTTCTTTGATTTGACTCATCCTAGTTCTGCATTTTATGTAATATTTACCATTTGATTTATTCCATGTCCTATTTTTGGACAATGGGATATCTGATGGATCTGATTTATGTGCTCGCCTGCGACCCCTGCTGTGTATTTTTACATATGGGGGCTAATTTGGTTTTCTGTCTTTTTAACCTTTTCTTTATTGTTTTTTAACTTTAGTTTATTTCTTTATTTGTGATTTTTCCTCAAGGACCCCACCTGACCTTTATTCTGATGTCCAGACATCTGGGATATCGGAGTTTCCTCCACAGCAATTCTTTGGAGGAGTGATCCTCAATGATATAGTTGTCTGTTCATCAGTCTGCTGTTGTTTTTTTGTTTTCTTTGTTATTTGCTTTATTGATATGTATTATTTTGTATACCTTCTTCTTTCCTTTTTTCCCCCCTCCTTTTTTTACACTTTTCTATTATTGTATTTTTTTCTATCTATAGTGGTCTCTTTTTACCATAGTGACCATACACATGTGATGCCCTGAGGGGGCGGAGTTATGTATTTAAAAAGGTCCTTGTGCTCTTCTTACTTACGCCTCTTGAAAAAGCACCCGCGAAACGCGCGTCGAGGCTGTCCTCCACGACAGACACCTGCCCTCATGTGGTCCCCTCTCTACATGTGACAATATTTGGGGTGAGTTACCAGTGTCCTATACATGATATGCATTATGGCAACTGATTAATGGTACAGGACTATGGTATACGTGATCCCCACACACTCAGTGGTATGTTTATTGTCCATGTATACCACCTCTTTCTGCCCCGTTTTATTTCTCTTTTTTACTTCTACTGTCTTGTTATTATTATTTAATACTTATTACATCCCCTCCTTTCAGGAGGATGTGTGTGTAATACCTGTATGGTCTATGACATTTATGTAATTTCTTGTATATATCTATATTACCCTTCTTTTTGGGCTATAGATTAAGTGGGGTTTTCTGATCTGCATGTCTGCACTTTACAATATATACTTTTTGCCATTTATTAATGGTATTTTATATGAATTACTAATAAAATTTTTGTATGCCAATACACTTGCTTCTTCTCCTGTTTACATACATTTGTTCTGTACAAAGTTGAATGTGCTGACAACAAAATCACACAAAAATCATCAATGGAAATAAAATTTATTATCCAATGGAGGCCTGGATTTGGAGTCACCCCCAAAATTAAAGTGGAAAAACACACTACAGGCTGATCCAACTTTGACCTAATGTCCTTAAAACAAGTCAAAATGAGGCTCAGTATTGTTTGTGGCCTCCACGTGCCTGTATGATCTTCCTACAATGCCTGGGCATGCTCCTGATGAATAGAGATGAGCGTTGTTCTACTCGAACTGTTCGCCAATCTCAAATTTGAGCTGTTTTGGGCGGTGTTCGAGCTGGTCGGCGAACACGAACGATTTGAGAAAAATTTGGCTGTTCGAGGTCATGTTCGATAACTGTTTGTGCACCAAAATCATAACTGGATTTTTTCTCAGTAATGATGAAAATTAATGTTAATACGCAGTTTGAGTGTACAGCGGGGTGGGGGGAGGGGCAGGGGATGGATCTCTGCAGGAATAATGAAGATCTCCATTTTTTCTTCTCTTTCCCGCATTTGCAGTGGGGAGGTGCAGTCTGTCAGCCTATCAGCAGCGCACACACGGAGCGAACTGCTGTTTTTCACACAAGCAAGGGCATGTGTCATTGGCAGTGTATGTCACATGTCCTTGCCCTATAAGACCAAGCCATTTTCCCCGTCGCCACCATTTTCTCACTGCTGCAGCTGCGTGTTAGACGGCACCGCTGTTGCTTGTTAATTTCAAGCCAATTTTCGCACAAATCTACAGATAGCTTGGGAGTAGGGAATAGTTGTGATTGCAGTCCTTTTAAGGACTAGGTTACAGCATTTCCTACGACTTTTATCAGGCAGGTCTGTGCTCTTAAATAGATAGATTGTGGGAGTAAAAACTAATTGTAATTGCAGTCCTTTTCAGGACTAGGTTACATCAGTTCCTATCAGTTTTTGCCAGGCAGGTCTGTGCCAGTGCTGCGCAAGTTTTTTTCACAGCATTTGGCTGAATCTAGCAAAGCTAATCCTTTTTGGCCTATTGCAGAGTGTGTTAGTCAGTGGAGTAGCCTATCTGTGTTGCAAGATATACTACCTGTGTATAGAATACCAATTTTTTTACTGCACCTAGTGAAGTAAAATCTTTTGGGCATAGCATCATTCTATTAGTCCATCTATACTGACCTCCATCAGGTTGCAAATTGAATATAATTTTTTTCTGCATCTAGCGCTGAAAAAATATTTGGGCTTCTAGCAGTGTGTGGGACTTGTTCTATTAGTACATCTATACTGACCTCCATCAGGTTGCAAACTGAATATAATTTTTTTCTGCATCTACCTCTGAATAAATATTTGACCTTCTAGCAGTGTGTGGGACTTTCTCTATTAGTCCATCTATACTGACCTCCATCAGGTTACAAATTAAAAATAATTTTTATCTGCATCTACCTTTGAAAAAATATTTGGGCTTCTAGCTGTGTGTGGGACTTGTTCTATTAGTCCATCTATACTGACCTCCATCAGGTTGCAAACTGAATATAAATTTTATCTGCATCTAGCTCTGAAAAAATATTTGGCCTTCTAGCAGTGTGTGGGACTTTCTGTATTAGTCCATCTATACTGACCTCCATCAGGTTGCAAATTAAAAATAATTTTTATCTGCATCTAGCTCTGAAAAAATATTTGGCCTTCTAGCAGTGTGTGAGACTTTCTCTATTAGTCCATCTATACTGACCTCCATCAGGTTGCAAATTAAAAATAATTTTTATCTGCATCTACCTCTGAAAAAATATTTGGGCTTCTAGCTGTGTGTGGGACTTGTTCTATTAGTCCATCTATACTGACCTCCGTCAGGTTGCAAATTAAAAATAATTTTTATCTGCATCTACCTCTGAAAAAATATTTGGGCTTCTAGCTGTGTGTGGGAATTGTTCTATTAGTCCATCTATACTGACCTCCATCAGGTTGCAAACTGAATATAATTTTTTTCTGCATCTAGCTCTGAAAAAATATTTGGCCTTCTAGCAGTGTGTGGGACTTTCTCTATTAGTCCATCTATACTGACCTCCATCAGGTTGCAAATTAAAAATAATTTTTATCTGCATCTACCTTTGAAAAAATATTTGGGCTTCTAGCTGTGTGTGGGACTTGTTCTATAAGTCCATCTATACTGACCTCCATCAGGTTGCAAACTAAATATAATTTTTTTCTGCATCTAGCTCTGAAAAAATATTTGACCTTCTAGCAGTGTGTGGGACTTTCTCTATTAGTCCATCTATACTGACCTCCATCAGGTTGCAAATTAAAAATAATTTTTATCTGCATCTAGCTCTGAAAAAATATTTGGCCTTCTAGCAGTGTGTGGGACTTTCTCTATTAGTCCATCTATACTGACCTCCATCAGGTTGCAAACTGAATATAAATTTTATCTGCATCTAGCTCTGAAAAAATATTTGGCCTTCTAGCAGTGTGTGGGACTTTCTGTATTAGTCCATCTATACTGACCTCCATCAGGTTGCAAATTAAAAATAATTTTTATCTGCATCTAGCTCTGAAAAAATATTTGGCCTTCTAGCAGTGTGTGAGACTTTCTCTATTAGTCCATCTATACTGACCTCCATCAGGTTGCAAATTAAAAATAATTTTTATCTGCATCTACCTCTGAAAAAATATTTGGGCTTCTAGCTGTGTGTGGGACTTGTTCTATTAGTCCATCTATACTGACCTCCATCAGGTTGCAAATTAAAAATAATTTTTATCTGCATCTACCTGTGAAAAAATATTTGGGCTTCTAGCTGTGTGTGGGACTTGTTCTATTAGTCCATCTATACTGACCTCCATCAGGTTGCAAACTGAATATAATTTTTTTCTGCATCTAGCTCTGAAAAAATATTTGGCCTTCTAGCAGTGTGTGGGACTTTCTCTATTAGTCCATCTATACTGACCTCCATCAGGTTGCAAATTAAAAATAATTTTTATCTGCATCTACCTTTGAAAAAATATTTGGGCTTCTAGCTGTGTGTGGGACTTGTTCTATTAGTCCATCTATACTGACCTCCATCAGGTTGCAAACTAAATATAATTTTTTTCTGCATCTAGCTCTGAAAAAATATTTGGCCTTCTAGCAGTGTGTGGGACTTTCTCTATTAGTCCATCTATACTGACCTCCATCAGGTTGCAAATTAAAAATAATTTTTATCTGCATCTAGCTCTGAAAAAATATTTGGCCTTCTAGCAGTGTGTGGGACTTTCTCTATTAGTCCATCTATACTGACCTCCATCAGGTTGCAAATTAAAAATAATTTTTATCTGCATCTACCTCTGAAAAAATATTTGGGCTTCTAGCTGTGTGTCGGACTTGTTCTATTAGTCCATCTATAATGACCTCCATCAGGTTGCAAACTAAATATAATTTTTTTCTGCATCTAGCTCTGAAAAAATATTTGGCCTTCTAGCAGTGTGTGGGACTTTCTCTATTAGTCCATCTATACTGACCTCCATCAGGTTGCAAATTAAAAATAATTTTTATCTGCATCTAGCTCTGAAAAAATATTTGGCCTTCTAGCAGTGTGTGGGACTTTCTCTATTAGTCCATCTATACTGACCTCCATCAGGTTGCAAATTAAAAATATTTTTTATCTGCATCTACCTCTGAAAAAATATTTGGGCTTCTAGCTGTGTGTGGGACTTGTTCTATTAGTTCATCTATACTGACCTCCATCAGGTTGCAAACTGAATATAATTTTTTTCTGCATCTAGCTCTGAAAAAATATTTGGCCTTCTAGCAGTGTGTGGGACTTTCTCTATTAGTCCATCTATACTGACCTCCATCAGGTTGCAAATTAAAAATAATTTTTTTTCTGCATCTACCTCTGAAAAAATATTGGGCTTCTAGCTGTGTGTGGGACTTGTTCTATTAATCCTTCTATACAGACCTCCATCAGGTTGCAAACTGAATATAATTTTTTTCTGCATCTACCTCTGAAAAAATATTTGGGCTTCTAGCTGTGTGTGGGACTTGTTCTATTAGTCCATCTATACTGACCTCCATCAGGTTGCAAACTGAATATAATTTTTTTCTGCATCTAGCTCTGAAAAAATATTTGGCCTTCTAGCAGTGTGTGGGACTTTCTCTATTAGTCCATCTATACTGACCTCCATCAGGTTGCAAACTAAAAATAATTTTTATCTGCACCTAGCTCTGAAAAAATATTTGGCCTTCTAGCAGTGTGTGGGACTTTCTCTATTAGTCCATCTATACTGACCTCCATCAGGTTGCAAATTAAAAATATTTTTTATCTGCATCTACCTCTGAAAAAATATTTGGGCTTCTAGCTGTGTGTGGGACTTGTTCTATTAGTTCATCTATACTGACCTCCATCAGGTTGCAAACTGAATATAATTTTTTTCTGCATCTAGCTCTGAAAAAATATTTGGCCTTCTAGCAGTGTGTGGGACTTTCTCTATTAGTCCATCTATACTGACCTCCATCAGGTTGCAAATTAAAAATAATTTTTTTTCTGCATCTACCTCTGAAAAAATATTGGGCTTCTAGCTGTGTGTGGGACTTGTTCTATTAATCCTTCTATACAGACCTCCATCAGGTTGCAAACTGAATATAATTTTTTTCTGCATCTACCTCTGAAAAAATATTTGGGCTTCTAGCTCTGTGTGGGACTTGTTCTATTAGTCCATCTATACTGACCTCCATCAGGTTGCAAACTGAATATAATTTTTTTCTGCATCTAGCTCTGAAAAAATATTTGGCCTTCTAGCAGTGTGTGGGACTTTCTCTATTAGTCCATCTATACTGACCTCCATCAGGTTGCAAACTAAAAATAATTTTTATCTGCACCTAGCTCTGAAAAAATATTTGGCCTTCTAGCAGTGTGTGGGACTTTCTCTATTAGTCCATCTATACTGACCTCCATCAGGTTGCAAATTAAAAATAATTTTTATCTGCATCTACCTCTGAAAAAATATTTGGGCTTGTAGCTGTGTGTGGGACTTGTTCTATTAGTCCATCTATACTGACCTCCATCAGGTTGCAAACTGAATATAATTTTTTTCTGCATCTAGCTCTGAAAAAATATTTGGCCTTCTAGCAGTGTGTGGGACTTTCTCTATTAGTCCATCTATACTGACCTCCATCAGGTTGCAAATTAAAAATAATTTTTATCTGCATCTAGCTCTGAAAAAATATTTGGCCTTCTAGCAGTGTGTGGGACTTTCTCTATTAGTCCATCTATACTGACCTCCATCAAGTTGCAAATTAAAAATAATTTTTTTTCTGCATCTACCTCTGAAAAAATATTGGGCTTCTAGCTGTGTGTGGGACTTGTTCTATTAATCCATCTATACAGACCTCCATCAGGTTGCAAACTGAATATAATTTTTTTCTGCATCTACGTCTGAAAAAATATTTGGGCTTCTAGCTGTTTGTGGGACTTGTTCTATTAGTCCATCTATACTGACCTCCATCAGGTTGCAAACTGAATATAATTTTTTTCTGCATCTAGCTCTGAAAAAATATTTGGCCTTCTAGCAGTGTGTGGGACTTTCTCTATTAGTCCATCTATACTGACCTCCATCAGGTTGCAAATTAAAAATAATTTTTATCTGCATCTAGCTCTGAAAAAATATTTGGCCTTCTAGCAGTGTGTGGGACTTTCTCTATTAGTCAATCTATACTGACCTCCATCAGGTTGCAAATTAAAAATAATTTTTTTTCTGCATCTACCTCTGAAAAAATATTGGGCTTCTAGCTGTGTGTGGGACTTGTTCTATTAATCCATCTATACAGACCTCCATCAGGTTGCAAACTGAATATAATTTTTTTTCTGCATCTAGCTCTGAAAAAATATTTGGCCTTCTAGCAGTGTGTGGGACTTTCTCTATTAGTCCATCTATACTGACCTCCATCAGGTTGCAAATTAAAAATAATTTTTATCTGCATCTACCTCTGAAAAAATATTTGGGCTTCTAGCTGTGTGTGGGACTTGTTCTATTAGTCCATCTATACTGACCTCCATCAGGATGCAAACTGAATATAATTTTTTTCTGCATCTAGCTCTGAAAAAATATTTGGCCTTCTAGCAGTGTGTGGGACTTTCTCTATTAGTCCATCTATACTGACCTCCATCAGGTTGCAAATTAAAAATAATTTTTTTCTGCATCTACCTCTGAAAACATATTGGGCTTCTAGCTGTGTGTGGGACTTGTTCTATTAATCCATCTATACAGACCTCCATCAGGTTGCAAACTGAATATAATTTTTTTCTGCATCTAGCTCTGAAAAAATATTTGTCCTTCTAGCAGTGTGTGGGACTTTCTCTATTAGTCCATCTATACTGACCTCCATCAGGTTGCAAATTAAAAATAATTTTTTTCTGCATCTACCTCTGAAAAAATATTTGGGCTTCTAGCTGTGTGTGGGACTTGTTCTATTAGTCCATCTATACTGACCTCCATCAGGTTGCAAACTGAATATAATTTTTTTCTGCATCTAGCTCTGAAAAAATATTTGGCCTTCTAGCAGTGTGTGGGACTTGTTCTATTAGTCCACCTATACTGACCTCCATCAGGTTGCAAATTCAAAATAATTTTTTGTCTACATCTAGCTCTGAAAAAATATTTGGCCTTCTAGCAGTGTGTGGGACTTTCTCTATTAGTCCATCTATACTGACCTCCATCAGGTTAAAAACTGAATATATTTTTTTTCTGCATCTACCTCTGAAAAAATATTTGGGCTTCTAGCTGTGTGTCGGACTTGTTCTATTAGTCCATCTATACTGACCTCCATCAGGTTGCAAATCGAATATAATTTTTTTCTGCATCTAACCCAGCCAATAATTTTGGCCTAATACCACAGTTTGGCCACTCAGCTCTGCTCGGTTCCCATCCATTGTTTTTTTGTGCAAACAACTCCAGAGTTGTGAATTAGTTAACCACCAAAATGAGTGGAAAAAGGCCTGCTGCTGGTGGAAAGGGGAATAGGCGTGTTGGGAAGGGGAAAAAAGGTTGTGTCCGTGGGGTAGGTGTTAAAGCAACAGTAACATCTGCAGAAGAAAGACCATCTTCCAGCCAAACTAAAATGTCTACTTCTTTTAGCGGACAATGTGATAAGATCCCTTTCTTACGGCCACGCCAATCGCTACAAATTCCAGATGAGGCACAAAAACAGCAGGTGTTTCAACGGATATCAAGTGCTCCTTTAAGTGGGCTCTCCTCCACATCAACTTCAACATCACAAATACTCCAGTCCTCAAAGGTGTCACCCCAATCGCACTTGCTTCCTCACAGCAACCAAATCTCCAGCAGCCCGTCTGAGTATGAGGTAGAACAGATGGTTGAGTCTGCAGAGCTGTTTACTCATACTATAGCCTGGGAATCAGAGGTCGACTCCAGCGCTTCTGTGAATCCAGACGAGGAAATGATCTGCACTGATGCCCAGAATCTTTATGAGTCGGATCCAGGACCAGACGCAGAAGGTTCTGACCATAATGTAGACCCTCATTCCCAAACTGTAACTCCTGTTGGTGGAGACAATGAGGAAGACGATGATAAGACTCCAATACTTGATTGGAGCGACAACTTTAGTTTTTTGTCAGGGCAGGAACAGGTTGGCTCTGAGGACGACGGGTGTGATAACACACAGGGTGATGATGATGAGGTTGGAGATCCCACTTACTGTCAACCCACAGTCAGACAAGAGATGAGGTCAGCAGAGGAGGTGGAGGAAGATGCTAGTGACGACGAGGTCAGGTTGCGCCTTCCGGGACAGAGACGTAGTACTGGAAGCACGTCAACAACTGCATCCTCAAACACAACTCTGCCTCTCACCACAAGTCGTGGTGGCTCTTCAGGTCGCATGGGTGCTAAGCCTTGCATAGCCTGGGCATTTTTTCAGATCGATAAAGATGACCCAACTCGTGTTATCTGTAACATTTGTCAGCAAAAGCTAAGTAGAGGCCAAAAAAATACATAGTTTGAGTACTTCATGCATGAACCGGCACATGGACATGAAGCATAAGTTGCAGTGGGAAGCTCAGTGTGCTACAATGCGGCCTAGCCGGCCGGGCCAACCACCGTCTGCCATATCTTGTGCATCCGCGGCCTCTTCATCCTCTGTGACTGGGGGGACAGCAGTCACACCTGTTTTGGGGCACAGACCTGCCACCTCTTTACCCGCAACAGCCAGCGTGATTGGCAGGTCATCATTTTCTTTGGAGGTGGTAACACCAGCTGGTGTTGAGCGCTGTCCGACATCGATAGCACCACCTTTGGATCAAGGCAACCTAACATGTCCGCCTGCATCTTCCTCACAGACCGGCAGTTTGCCGGGGACACCCTTATCAACCCCGTCTAAGCACAATAGCCAGCCCTCGGTCCCTCAGATGTGGACAAGTAAAAGACCATTTCCTCCTAGCCATGAGAAAGCTAAGAGGTTGAATTTCACCATCTGCAAGCTCTTGGCTACAGAAATGCTGCCTTTCCGCCTGGTGGACACAGAGGATTTTCGAGACCTTATGTCCGTCGCAGTGCCCCAGTACCAGATGCCCAGTCGGCACTACTTCTCAAAGAAAGGTGTGCCTGCGCTCCACCAGCATGTCGCACACAACATCACCGCTTCTTTGAGAAACTCTGTGTGTGACAGGGTGCATTTCACCACAGACACTTGGACGAGTAGGCATGGACAGGGGCGTTACATGTCGCTGACTGGGCACTGGGTAACTATGGTGACAGCAGTACAAGGGGCTGCTGTCCAAGTCTTGCCGTCCCCACGAGTTGTGCGTCAATCCTCTTTATGTCAAAGTTCCTCCACTGCTTCTGCCTCCTCAACCTCCTCTCGGTCTTCCACCTGCACCCAAAACCTGTCTGGTCATGCCACAAGCTTTCTAACTGCGCAGAAGGGATCCTGCACACCTCCTTACTATGCTGGCAGTAGGGCTCAACGTCATCAGGCGGTTTTTACTTTGAAATGTCTGGGAAATGTGAGTCACACAGCTGAGGAGTTGTGGTGAGCTCTGGAGAACCAATTTCATGAATGGTTGTCTCCACTGGACCTGAAACCAGGGAAGGCCGTGTGCGACAATGCTGCAAACCTGGGTGCGGCCCCTCGCCGGGGCAATGTCACACACGTGCCTTGTATGGCTCACGTGTTGAACCTGGTTGTCCAGCAATTTTTAGCCCACTATCCCAGACTAGATGGCCTTCTGCAGAGGGCACGGTCACTGTGTGCTCACTTCCGCCGTTCGCATCCCGCAGCTCAGCGACTTACATCTCTACAGAAGTCGTTGGGCCTGCCACTTCACCGGCTAAAATGCGATGTTCCTACCCGGTGGAATTCAACTCTGCACATGTTGCAGTGACTGTGGCAGCACCGACAAGCCCTGGTGCAATATGTTCTGACGTATAGCCTGGGCCAACGAGATTCAGAGGTGGGGCAAATCACGCTGGAGGAGTGGTCTCAGATCAGGGACCTATGCACCCTTCTGCACAGTTTTGAAATGGCGACGAAGATGTTTAGTGCTGACGATGCCATTATCAGCATGACTATTCTGGTGATTTACATGCTGGAGCACATGTTAAACAGAATTCGGAGTCAGGTGGTGGCACAAGAGGAGGTGGAGGAAGTAGAGGAGGAGGAGTTGTATGCGGAAGGACTAACATCTGCAAGGTCCAGACGGTCGGCAGCACCAAGGCGGCAGGCATGTGAGGGTGGGGGAGATGGTTTTACCAGGGCGCATGGTAGCAGCCAAACTAGTGAGGAAGGTGCAGGAGCCCAGGAAGAATTGGAGGACGAACTGATGGAAGACTCATCAGATGAGGGAGACCTTGATCACATTTCTGTTGTGCGAGGTTGGGGGGAGAGGACAGAGGAAGGAAGCATGATTGTTACCTCGCCACCAACACAACAGGGACTTGGTGCTCCTGGATGCGCAACACACATGAGTGCCTTCTTGCTGCACTACCTGCAACATGACCCTCGAATTGTGAGAATTAGAAATAATCCTGACTACTGGGTTGCCACACTGTTAGATCCCCGGTACAAAAGTAAATTTGCCGAAATTATTCCTGCCATAGAAAGGGATGCACGCATGCAGGAGTATCAGCAGAGACTGTTGCAGAATCTTACATGTGCTTTTCCACAAAACACCAGTGGTGCACGTAGTGAATCTCACAGTTCCAACTTGCCAACCGTGGGACCGTCAAGTGTTCAGCACTCAAACCGTAACAGAACCACAGTATCTGCTGGTAACATCAATTTTGCGGAATCATTTCACCACTTTTTTAGCCCATCCTTTGCAAGGCCACAGGAGACAAGAAGTCTGACACATAGTCAACGCCTAGAGACGATGGTACAGGAGTATCTCCAAGTAAACATTGAAGCCATGACTGTGTCACTGGACCCTTGCTCTTTTTGGGCTTCCAATCTGGATAAATGGCCGGAGCAAGCCACTTACGCCTTGGAGATCTTGTCATGCCCCGCAGCCAGCGTTCTGTCTGAACGTGTGTTCAGCGCTGCTGGTGGTGTGCTGACAGATAAGCGCACGCGGCTCTCCACTGATAATGTAGACAGACTCACGTTCATAAAGATGAACAAATCTTGGATCCGAAACGACTTTTCTACCCCTGTGTCATCCTGGGGAGAGTAAAAGCTTGATGATCGGTTAAAATCACCCTACCAACCGTTTTAAGCTTTCAAATTACTAATCATGTTTATCTGAATCTTGGCTGGAAAATAATTTGGGCTTTGTAGCAGTGTGCAGCACTGATTCTATTAGGCCATCTATAATAAGCTCCACCAGATTTAAAACTACTAATCATGTTTATCTGTATCTTGGCTGGAAAATAATTTGGGCTTTGTAGCAGTGTGCAGCACTGATCCTATTAGGCCATCTATACTAAGCTCCACCAGATTTAAAATTAATAATAATTTTTAGCTGCATCTAGCCCGGAAAATAATTTTGGGGCTCCGAGATGCGCAAGACACATAAGTGCCTTCTTGCTGCACTACCTGCAACATGACCCTCATATTGTCAGAATTCGAAGTAATCATGACTACTGGGTTGCCACACTCTTAGATCCCCCAAACTTTTCGATCAACCTTTTCATTTTAATAAAGACCAAAAAAATTGTCATTTTTGAAATTATAAGCATTAGCAGGTTATTAGAAACTGAAATCAAACAGTTTTCAACTCAAAACTTTATTCTAGGTGATGTTACATTTTCACATAGGACCCCTTGTTCGAAAGGAGCTTCTGAACTCTCTCGTCCATTGAATTTTCAGGTTTTGGATGGTTTCTGCTTCAATTGTTTTGCATGAGGACAGAATACCGTCCCAGAGCTGTTGCTTAGATGTGAACTGCCTCCCGCCAGCATAGACACTTATTTTGATGATGCTCCAGAGGTTCTGAATGGGGTAGAGGTCAGGGGAGCATGGGGGTCACACCATAAGTTTGTCCCCTTTTATGCCCATATCAGCCAGAGATGCAGATGTTTTATGTGCAGCATGAGATGGTGCATTATCATGCAAAAAAATGATCTTGCTGTGAAATACACGGTTCTTCTTCTTGAACCATGGCAGGAAGTGCTGTTTGAGAAAATCCACATACATTATGGAGTTCATCTTTAGCGCCTTCAGGGATCCTAAAGGGGCCGACAATCTCTCTCCCCATGATTCCAGCCCAAAACATTACTCCACCTCCTCCCTGTTGGCGCTGTAGCCGTGTTTGCGTGGGGTGTCCATCAACCAGCCATCCTCCACTCCATCCATCTGGACCATCGAGCACTGCACGGCACTCATCCGTGAACAAAACAGTTTTGAAGTCAGTCTTCATGTATTGTTTGGCCCACTGGAGCCGTTTCTGCTTAAGTGCAGTGGGAAGAGAAGGTCAACAGGATGGCGTATGCACAGCTGCAAACCTCTGAAGGACCCTGCATCTTGTTGTTCGGGGGACGTTGGAGGCACCAGCAGCTTCAAAACTTGTCTGCTGCTATGACAAGGCTTTTTTGCCACTGCTCTTTTAACCTGACGTAATTGCCTGTAGGAAAGAGTCCTCAATTTGCCCTGTACAGTGACTCAGCTACATACTTCTTGATTGCCAAGACACTTCATCCTGATCATCGCACAATGTTGATTGTAGTCATGCCTTGACCTAAACACTCCACAATTTGTTGCTTCTCAGCAGCCGACGCATCCTTTTTCTTTCCCATTTTGGCAGAAAATGTAGGCTGCTTAATAATGTGGGACAGCCTTCTTATGTAGTCTTGCCTTTCATTGGACACACCTGCCAAACTAATTAGCACAGGTGTCTGCAATTGCTTACAGTGATATAAAGAACCCTGGCACACATCACCATCAATGAGTTTAGCTGACAAACAAACAAATTCTTCCCTTATCACTCCTAAACACTTTTTTTGCATAATAATTTGGAACACAGTGTACATGTGCTTTTTCACAAAACACCAGTGGTTCACGTAGTGAATCTTACAGTTCTAACTTGCCAACAGTGGTCTGTATGGAGTTGATCAATAAAGGGCCCAAAATTAGGATAACATAGACGGGAGAGGTCTCTATGAATAGGAGTTCCTAAGTATTTGATACCCTGTGAGGGCCAGGCAAAGGGAAAGTTGGACTGGATGGAATCCTGTACGGATTTGGGGAGGGAGACATCGAGGGCCTCAGACTTCGCTGCATTGATTTTAAAATTTGACCATGTAACAAAGTGATCTATTTCAGCCATAACAGCAGGGATGGATATATGTGATTGAGGGATATATACTTGGACATCATCTGCAAATAGAGAGCACTTGTACTAGGATGTATAAGAGAGGGGACAGAGGACATCCCTGCCTTGTCCCATTGGTGATTATGATAGGTGATGAAAATGTTCTGACGCGCCCCCTGTGCCTTGGGACACCCGGAGTCGAACCCTTTTTGGTGGATGCTGGTGGTTGTAGTCTCCGTGGCGGCGACCCAGTTCCGTGGCTCAAGGCGGTCAAACCAGTGGCGGAACTATTTATGTGGTTTTGATGTTTAAATGTCCGACTACGCCACCCGTGGATTGCGGTCAGAGTGAACCGCCGCTGCAGGGCAGACCGCTGAGGCTGGTGTTGTGGGTGTAGCAGAGCATAGTATAACTCCCCACGGGAGGAGTATAGCCTCAGGGCAGTGTATGCGGAGGATGGGGGTGATGGTGCAGGGCAGCGGCAGTAATGACACGGAGTCAGTGATGCAGTCCAGGGCCTTTACTCACAGTTCTTATTATCCAGACCACTTCTGCAGGTAACGGCTGCCCACGTCGTACAGTGCTCACCAGCTGAGGGGCTCAGAGAACTCCCAGATAACTTTGGAGCGCTTCACAGGACCCCCTTTGTGTGTCCTTTGTCTGGCCTTTCTTACCAACGCTTCTGTCCGGCTGCCTCGGGCCTCCTCTTGGTAAACTTGGCGCCAGTTTCCCTGACCCTATGTGGTGCCTTCCTAGCGGGTGTAGCGAGGGGCTGCGCCACATAAAATGTCACAGCCTCCGGTTTCTAGCTGAGGGTCGTTTCCCGCCTCCACTAGTTTCGGGGACCGGTCTCCCCCTTTGGCCTGACCCCTCCACGCAGGTGGATTCGGGCGTGCCGTGGCGACTCGCCCGTCCGCACACCTGGGATCCCTTCGTTCCTCATTCCTGGAGCCTTCTCCGCTCCTCTTCCTTCCTTCTCCCTCTTCCAGGCCTGGGCCTCTGTTACTAGGCCCGCCTCCGGAGCAGAGCTCATGCAGAGCCCCTGCTCCCTGTCACTTCTGCTCAGACTTCTCTGCACTGAACTAAGATGGTGCCCACCTTTTATACTTCCTTCTCAATGCACCCAGGAATGGCTTCCTCCCTGCTCCTGCACTACAGGGTTCCCCTTCCTCAGTGTTCCCTCCCCCCATTCCAGCCAGAGACAGGGACTGTCGTGCCCATCTCAGGGGCATATTGGTCGCCCTGCCCCACGGCAATGTGGTGTAATGCATGCAGGTGTCGGGGTCCTGATCCACACTCCACACTTACCTGAGAGTGAGATATCACACCTCTGGGTGAGGTGCAATACCTCTGTAGCAACCGAGCCCTCGGGGTGCTACAGTTCCATTTATCTTCAGCCTAGGTGACGTATTGCGATACAGGGCCGTGATTTTGGCTATAAAAGGGTCCACTAGACCCCTACCCCAAGCTTTTTAAGAGAATAATATATGACGTGCCAGGAGACTCTATGGAATGCTTTCTCAGCATCCAACGAGAGTATCTAATTACAAATTTTTAACTGCATCTAGCCCAGGAAATACTTTGTGCCTAGTAGCAGTGTCTGCTAGTCAGCGGATTATCCCAGCTGTTAAGCAAGCTACAGCACCTGTAGTTTTGACACTTCATTTTTTCAAAGGAAATGCTTCGGGACCCCGGGATACTCAGTGAAGAACATCAGGAGGCACCCCAAGGCATAGGGGCTGAGACTGGCGGTAGGACGCCTTGCGGTGGACCGCCGAGCTCGATCCTTATAAAAGCTTTTTTACTGCAGCAGCTTTAGTGGACGCTACAGGAGCTGGAATTATGCGGCTGCTGGCATGAGACTTGCGCTCCAATAGATCCTTGTAAAAGGATTTAAAGTGTATTCATTCAAATTAGATAGACAATTTAAATTAAAAAGCTTAGACCTGCCTCCACTACAGGGGGGCTCGCTCGACCCACCAGCGGACAGGCACCAGTATTGGGAGAGGGGGGCTGGCCGTCAGGGTCCACCGCGGCTCTGGCACAAACCTGGCGACACGGAGGTGGCACGGGCAGGAACGGACAGGCCGTGTCGGCTTCTCACTTTTTGGATTTTAGAAGGGCATGACATGCCTATATCTGTGTCTCCCCCTCCTTTTACTCCTCCACCTCTTTTCTTTTCGCATGACTATATGTACTTGTCACTTTTCCATGTGTTAGTTGTGTCTTCTGAGCAGTTTGTCAGCTTTTGGACACCTTTGAAGGTGTTTTCTATGTGTTTCTATGTGTTTTTGTTTGCCTGCCATTGGTTTTAACGGTGTTCGAAGATGTTCGACGAACAGTTCGGCGAACAGTTCGACGAACAGTTCGGCGAACACAAGGGTGTTCGACGAACCGAACTGAACTCGAACACTACGGGGGTGGCTCAACACTACTCACCAGTACAGTATCTGTTCGTACCAGTACCAGGACCCGGACAAATACTCTGCGAACTTTTCGGTCATTGCCCAAACCAGAGCCAACAACTCTAATTTAAAAGAGCTAGAATTATCTGAGTTCCTCGCAGAGTCACGAAGGGAGCGACTGGCGTACACAATCACGCGCTCTTTCTCCTCCTGTATTTGGGATAACACGGCTCCCAGACCATGTAGGCTCCCATCAGTGTGGAGTATGAATGGTTGGGAGAAATCCATATAGGCAAGTATTGGGTCCTCGGTCAGGGCCATTTTTAGGTCACGGAAGGCCTCTTCCTGGCTACTTCCCCACCAAATCGCCTGATTCTTGGAGTCCGCCGTCACTCCCTTAAGTAGCTCCAGCAATGGGTTGGCTATGCGGGTGAAGTTCTTCACTAGTGTTGAGCGAGCATGCTCGACACTGCTCGGTAGTCACCCGAGCATCTCACTACTCAGGATGTTCGGTGTGCACCGAGCATTTTCGGGTTACTCGGGCGGGAGCTTGGGTCTCCGCCCAGCATATTTGGCGCTCTTTACAGAGCCAATGAACATGCAGGGATTGCCAGCCAGTCACTGTAATGCCACAGCCATGTTGGTTGTGGGCATTACAGTGATTGGCTGGCCGCACAGCATCACCTCGAGTATTTAAAACCGGGCGCCGCCATCTTGGACACAGTCGCTCCGGATCAGACAGTGTAGGGAGAGTGCTGCTGAGCTAGGGAGAGATTTATACTACTAAATAGGTAGTGTAGGGTCTCTAAAGCCTGCAAAATCAAACAAACAGTCCTTCTGAGGACTAATATCCTTCCCAGATATCAGACAGGCAGGCAGGCTGTATAGGAGATGCAGTGGTTACACCAACAAACACTGCATTACAGTCCTGTGTGCTGCTGCTGCTAAAATTGCTAGACTTAGCCCCAGATCTCAGGGGCCAGGAAAAATCCTTTTTTTTTCATCTAAATCCTCTTCTTTTTTTTTTTTCCTCAGTCAGACTGTAAAAATACCCGTCTTATTAACCTTTTGGTATTTCCCCCCCCTAAAAAAAAAAATTGAGTGTGTCTGTGAGTGTTCAGACACAAAAATATCTGTTTAAATGATTCTGGTTTCGGCCAGATAACTAGAACTGTGGTTTTGCAGTTCCACGGTTCAAATCTCTGTATTATCCATTTTTTTGCCTTTTTTCCATAAAAAAAAACAGTTTGAGTGTCTCGCTGACTGTTCAGACACAAATATATCTGTTTAAAAGATTCTGGTGTAGGCCAGAGAAATAGAACTGTGGTTTTCCTCTTCCATGGTTCTAATCACTTTTTTATTACCATTTTGCCATTGATAGTGCGAGTGTAAGCTATTTTACTTCACTTACAATGGGCAAGGTGAGTGGCAAGGGACGTGGAACTGGACGTTCTGGTGATGGTGCGTGCAGAGGACGGGGCCGTGGCCAAGGTGAAAATGTGCCACAACCAACAGCCACATCTTCTCGCTTCCAGTTCTTGACCGAATTACTAGGGAAGCACACAACACCACTATTGCCAACTGATCAGTGTGAACAAGTTATTAATTGGATAGCAGGTAATACTTCCAGTCACCTGGGCACCACCACCTCAGGTCTGTCTTCCACACAGTCAAGTCTTAGTAGCCGAGAGTCTCGACCGCATACTCCTCCTCACCCTGATGCTCCTTCCTCCTACCATGCCGAGTGTCGTCAGCAACTGATCCCACAGTTGGACACTCTGAAGAGCTGTTCACTGGTCCATTTCCATATTTGGGCCCCTCGCCTGCTCCGCTTGAAGTGGTGGTAGAGGTGATCCCATGTAGCGATGGCCAAATATTTGAACAGCCACGGCCACAGGAAGTCGACGCTGGCAATTTGTCACAAGAGGTGGACAATGACAAGACACAATTGCCACGAAGTGAGGAGGAGGACCGTGGTGCGGAAGTGGAAGAGGAGGAGGTGGTGGATGATCTAGTAACTGACCCAATGTTGCAGGAGGACTTGCAAAGCGAGGCCAGCAGCACACAGGGGGAGGAAGGCAGAGTACACCAACAGGCAGGAAGAAGCAGTGTGGTGGCCACAGACAGAAGGCGGGCATCCGTTCTCCGTAACACCAACACGAGGGACATTGCCAGTACAACCAGTTGGTCTTCAAGAGTCTGTAATTTTTTTAAAGACTCTGCTGACAACCCCAAAAAGGCCATTTGTACCACCTGCCAGGCCAGCATCAGCAGGGGTGACAAAACTACCAGCCTGACCACCACCAGCATGATGAGGCACATGTCAGCAAAGCACCCGACTTTGTGGGGCGAACCCCAGGGTCCACGACCAGTGTCAGCGGGTGTCACCACTGCTTCTTCCGCTGTTGTGCGTGTAAGAGAACCCCCTGTTGTGCGTGCAAGGCAATCCCCTGTCCATACTGCATGCAAAGATGCCCCCTCCTTTCAGTCTTCACTTGTTATGGCAGTTTCTCAAGAAACAGCATCAATGTCCAAGCCACGTCCCACCGCAGCGTTCAATTGTCCATATCCCAGACCTTTGAATGAAAGCGCAAATTCGCAGCCAATGCCCCACAGGCCACAGACCTAAATTCGCACATTTCACGACTGCTTGCGTTGGAAATGCTGCCTTTTAGGCTGGTGGAGACGGAATCCTTCCGCAACCTTATGGCGGTAGCCATCCCTCGGTACTCGGTCCCCAGCCGACACTATTTTGCCCTGTGTGCCATCCCCGCACTACACAAGCACGTGTCCCAAAACATCTGCCTTGCCCTCAACAACGCAGTTACTGGGAGAGTCCACCTGACAACGGACACATGGACAAGTGCTTGTGGCCAGGGACGGTACATCTCCCTGACGGCATACTGGGTAAACATAGTGGAAGCCGGGACCCAGTCGGACCTTGGGACGGAACACATCCTCCCCACACTGATGATTGCGGGCCCTATGTCAGTCGGAGTTGCCCCCACAGTGTACAGCTCCTGTGCATCATCCTCCTCCTCCTCATGTTCAGCCTCCATCTCAGATATCACCACATCAGTTACAAGCTGGAAGCACTGCAGTACTGCCTCAGCCAAGTGGCAACAGGCTGTGCTGAAACTCATAAGCTTAGGTGATAAACCTCGCACTGCTTGTGAGTTGTGGACAGCTGTGAAAGAGCAGGCAGATCTGTGGCTGAGACCGCTGAACCTACATCCAGGCATGGTCGTGTGTGACAATGGCCATAACCTGGTGGCGACTCTGAGGCGAGGCCAGATCACACACGTACCATGCCTGGCTCATGTGCTTAACCTCGTGGTTCAGCAGTTTCTTAAATTGTACCCCGAGTTGCCAGATCTGCTCGTCAAAGTACGCCGCCTGTCAGCTCATTTTCGGAAGTCGGCTACAGCTTCCGCCGCCCTTGCTGTGTTGCAGCTGCGTTTGCAGCTTTCGGCACACCGACTGGTGTGTGATGTCCCCACACGTTGGAACTCTACCCTCCACATGTTACAAAGGATTTGTGAGCAGAAGAGAGCAGTTGTGGAGTACCAGCTGCAACAAGGCCGTCGATATTCAGGTCAGACTCCACATATAAGACCTCAGGAGTGGACCTGGATGTCTGACATATGTACTATCCTGACAAACTTTGAGTAGTCCACCAAGATGGTGAGTGGCGATGATGCCATAACTAGCATCAGAATCCCACTTGTCTGTCTTTTGCAACGCTCTCTGCAGAGAATTAAAGAGGAGGCATTGCAGCCAGAGTATGATGAGATGGATCAAGAAGCCGTAGCGGGTGACTACACACAGCCCAGCCTCATCTCATCCCAACGTGCATTGGGGGACAATGAGGGAGAGGAAGAGGAGGAGGAAGAACAGGAGCTGGTATCAAGCGCTGTAGAAAGTAGTACCTGTACAACTGTCATACCGTCGGTTCAGTGTGGGTGGCTTGGGGACAGGGAGAGGAGGAGGAGAAGGAGGAAAGCATGGTCAGTCGTCATCTTGGTGAGGACACGGAAGTCTTGCCCGTTACCAGTCTGGCACGCATGGCTGACTTTATGTTACGCTGCCTTAACTGTGACCCTCGCATTGTCAAAATGTTGGGTGACAGTCATTACTGGTTGGTGACACTTTTAGACCCCCGCTACAAGGAGAACTTTTACTCTCTTATTCCTGAGGTGGAGAGCTCTACAAAAATGGGGCAGTACCAGAAGGCTCTTGCTGCAGAACTCTTAAAAAAATTCCCATATGAACACGCTAGCGGCAGAGGTCACAGTTCATTGCCCAACCAAGGCGTACAGGCGAGAGAGACGCAACTCCAATCCAGCAGAGGCAGGGGAACACTGTCAACGTTCTGGGACAGTTTTTTGAGACCCACCCAGCTTACATGCCCTGAGGCGCGGGGTACTCTCACAAGGAGTGAAAAGTTTCAAAAGATGGTGAGGGAGTACCTTGCCAATGGTACGAGCATCCTCCGTGATTCCTCTGTGCCTTTTAATTATTGGGTATCCAAGCTGGACACTTGGAATGAATTCGCTCTGTACGCCTTGGAGGTCCTGGCCTGCCCTGCCGCTAGCGTGTTATGGGAGCGTGTTTTTAGTGCCGCTGGGGGAATTATAACTGATAAGCGCACTCGCCTGTCAACTGACAATGCTGACAAGCTGACCCTTATCAAAATGTACAAAGGCTGGATTGAGCCAGACTTCTCATCACCACCAAATGACAGCAGAGTAACATAAAGTCAAATCCACTGTGTTATTTCGGGAGGTGTATTCCCATGCACCGCTTCACACCCACACATGGGTATACGCTTCCTCATTTCGGCTGTTTTTTGCTCTTCTCCTTATCCTCAACCTCCACCACCACTATACCACCAGGGTGACCATGGTCCATGTTGCCAGCATTGCAAGTTACTCCGTCCTAATTTTTGGCATCTTTTGCATGGAAGGCATAGGCAAAGACCATGGGAGACCCACTCCCCAATAATGGGAATAATATTTTTAATATGCTGTACTGCCTGGCTCTTGTAAGGTGCATTGCAAGTTCCTCCATCCTAATTTTTGGCAGCTTTTGCTTGGAAGGCATAGGCAATGACCATGGGAGACCCACTCCCCAATAATGGGAATGTTTTTAATATGCTGTACTGCATGGCTCTTGTAAGGGAAATTGCAAGTTCCTCCATCCTAATTTTTGGCAGCTTTTGGTTTTTGAACGCATAGGCAGACTATGGGAGACCCACTCCTCAATAATAGGAATAATGTTTTTAATATGCTGTACTGCATGGCTCTTGTAAAGGGCATTAAAACCGTCTTGTTAAGCTACTGTGACCTCCACGTCTCTTCCAAGGGGCATTGATATTGCATTTTTATTCCACTGGGACCTCCATCACTCTTCCAAGGGGCATTAATATTAACTTTTTATTCCACTGGGACCTCCACGTCTCTTCCAGGGAGCATTAAAACCGTCTTGTTAAGCTACTGAGACCTCCATGTCTCTTCCAAGGGGCATTAAAACCGTCTTGTTAAACCACTCTGAACTCCACAGCTCTTCCAAGGGGCATTGAAATGCTGTTTTTAATTACCTCAAACCTCCACCTTTTTAGTACGCTGTAATCCACGTCTGTTTCAAGGGGCATTGCAGTTCCTCATAAATTTTGGAATGCCTTCCATTCACTGCTTAGGCCAACAGTGTACAGAAGACCCAGTTGCTATAAATGGAAAAAACGGTTTATTTAAGGCCCTCTGACCTCCATGTCACTTCCAAGGGGCATTGGAGTGCCTCGAAATTTTTGGTAGGCATTGCACTCACTTTATGCCCTATAACTGTGCAGCCGAACCGCTCCTTTTGGTACAGAAACATATCCTACAAGACATGTGTGGTTGACTGGCCTGATATTGATGTGAATGGTACCTGTTCCTCCTGCTCTTTCTCCTTTGTCACCACCTCATGCATCATTCATCACCTGAAGCTTTTTTTTAATGGGAGTCATAGAACTGGGATAGTAGCAGGAAAACATCCAGCAATCCTCGGAGGAGGTAGGATATGCGGCAAAACGCTGACCACCTCAGGCCTAGCCGCTTCTACATACATGCGCTTGCATTCCAAGGAACAGAAAGCTAAGGAGATGGATGGCCTCATGATCATGAATAATTTACTCGTTGTGTAGGAGGTCGACCACTGCTGCTGTCTACCTTCTGAACTTTGTGTTGAAGCCTGATTGACCCAGGACCCGCAAACCTCTATATCTGGAGGACGTGTTGCATCCCAGTGTCCAACTGTGTCCCGGCTTCCACAGTATTAATCCAGTGTGAAGGCGTCAGTGAGATTGACCATCCCTGGCCACATTCACTTGTCCACGTGTTTGTGGTTAGGCTGTCCTTCCCACTAAATGCACAGGGGAGGGCACAGGTAATGTTTTGGTATGCGCACTTGTGTATAAAGCGCACAGGGACAAATAGGGGCGGCTGGGGACCGTTTATGGACACCCGGCCGCCCCCAGGCGGCTGGGGACCATATGTGGGCACCCGGCCGCGGGGCGGCTGGGGACTGAGTATGGATACCATGCCGCCAACACAGCCATGATGTGGTGGCCAGATTCCGCCTCCACATGCCTAAAAGGCCCAATTTCAAGTGCAAGCAAGCAAGCCGTATGGTATTGCAGCCTGGGGATGGGTGGGTGGCAGGCTACATACTTGCGCTTGCATTGCAAGGAATGGGGGAGGTACAATTGAACACTGCCCTGGGACAAGGTCTTGAACTGCTGCAACGACAGGTGCAGGCCGGGAGGCATCTTTGCATGTGCCATGAACAGGGGGTTGGCGTGTACACACTACAGCGGAATAGGCTGTCCTTCCCGCACTGGGGGAGGGCACAGGTAATGTTTTGGTATGCGCGCTTGTGTATAAGGCGCACCGGGACAAATAGGGGCGGCTGGGGACCGAGTATGGACACCCGGCTGCCCCCTGGTGGCTGGGAACCGAGTGTGGACACCCGGTCGCCGGGCGGCTGGGGACTGAGTATGGATACCAGGCCGCCTACGCAGCCATGACATGATGGCCGGCGTCTGCCTCCACAAACCTAAAAGGCCTCATTTCAAGTGCAAGCAAGCTTCCTTCAGAGACATTGCCTGTGCTCCTCAGTGTCTCTGAAGGATGACAAGCTGGATGGCAGCGTTCTTCTACCATCCAGCCTGCCATCTCAATGCCGTCCCAGCGTGGGAGAATTCTCTTGCTCAAGCGGTGACGTCATTTGCCAACACCGCTTGAGCAGGAGAATTCTCCCACGCTGTCAGTGACGTGCATGAGGTGAGCTGAGTTCATTGGACATGAACTCGGCTCATCTGGATGCCGTCACAGCCAGACACTGAGGAGCTTCACTGAGGAGCTTCTCAGTGTCTGCGGCATGGCAAACTGGATGGCAGCGTTCTGCTGCGATCCAGCCTGTCATGTCAATGTAGCAGAGCTGAAGCCGTCCTGGGAACCATGGAAAGGTAAGGATGAGGTTGGTTTATTATTTTACTTTTATTGCAGGAGATGGTTGGCTTCAGCTGGAATGGGCGTGAGAGTAAGTAGAGTTTAATTTAGAACATTAAAGTATTGTGTCTTTATTTCAATTAAAGGACTTTATTCTGGGTGTTTGTGTCTTTTTTTAACTTTCACTATGGGGTTAGTAATGGGGGTGTCTTATAGACGCCTCTCCATTAGTAACCTCGGCTTGATGTCAGCTGGCATTATAAGCTGACATCAACCCCAACCCTATTAACCCACTGCCACCGCTACAGGGCAGTGGGAAGAGCGAGGCTAAGTGCCAGAATTGGCGCATCCTATGGATGCGCCATATCTGGGGCGACTGACGGCTGGTGTTTCTAGCCTGGGAGGGGGCCAATATTCATGGCACCCTTCCTGGGCTATTAATATCAGCCCACAGCTGTCTGCGTAGCCTTTGCTAGCTATTAAAATAGGGGGGACCCCACGTCATTTTTTTGGGGGTTCCCCATTTTAATAGCTAGTAAAGGCTAGGTATTCATCTGGGGGCTGATATTAGTAGCCTGGGAAGCTCCGTGGGTATTACCCCCTTCCCAGGCTTTAAATATCTGCCCCAGCCATCTGCTTAACCTCCGCTAGAGACTAAAATTACGGGGAACCGTACGCCAATTTTTTTTTTAACAAATCCTTTATTTTAACACTAAATGACAAGTACATTAACCACTGCTGTCACTGTACTTATTATATATGTGACTGACATGTTTCTATCTATCTAATCTATGTGTGATGCTCTATTCTTTCTGCTCTAAATTGTCAGGTACCGGTGTATGCCGCTGATGAATTGCCGGCCAGCTTTTTTAAAGAGACGGGTGCATGAAAATCGGAGGGCACTAATGTGTTCCAAGTGCCCTGCTATGTTTTTTATGCACCCTCCTGTGCACCCTGCCTGCCTGTCTGCCTATATATTCTGCATGCCTGACGTTTAATTGAGCACTGTTCCCATCGATTTGGGCAGTTTTTGACCTTCTGCAGATCGCCGGGGGGGGACCGCCAGAAAAATGCTCCAGTCTCCCATAGACTTACATTGGGCTCGTTGTTCGGATCGAGCACCCGAGTATTCCAATGTGCTCGACCCGAGCTTCGAGCACCCGAGCATTTTAGTGCTCGCTCATCACTATTCTTCATGAATCTTTGGTAGTACCCGGCAAGTCCCAGGAAGGCCCGAACATGCTTCACTGTCTTCGGGGTAGGCCACTCCTGTACGGCGGCCACCTTTTCCCGGGTGGGCCTGACTCCTTCACCGGACACAGTATGATTGAGATATTCGATCTGTTTGCGGAACAGGTGGCACTTTTGGGGCTTCACCTTAAGGCCATGACTCTGTAGGCGACTCAGTACTTGCTCCAGTCGCTGGAGGTGCTCCTCAAAGGTGGCAGCATAGACAATTATGTCGTCAAGATAAATCAGTGTAGCCTCGAAGTTCAAATTGCCCAGGCACCTCTCCATCAGATGCTGGAACGTCTCGGGGGCATTAGTCTGGCCGAAGGGCATCCGATTGAACTCGAACAGTCCCATGGGTAATTTGAACGTCGTCTACGCACGGTGATGTTCGGCCACTGACACTTGCCAATACCCGCTGGCCAGATCCAAGGAGGAGAAGTATATTGCCTTCCCTAATGCCGACAGGGACTCTTCGATTCGGGGTAGTAGGTAAGAGTCTCATATTGTACAGGCACTAAGTCATCTACACTGTGTTCCAAATTATTATGCAAATAATATTTTCTCAGATTTTCCCAAATTACCTATATGAATTGCAGTCATTGTAATTTTCCAGTCAAATAACTATTAGAGTAGAAATGAAAGGTTTTTGTACAAACTGCCTATCATAACAGTATATTTTAAAAAAACTAAAAAACTCAAACTGCACTCAAAATGCATGTTCCAAATTATTATGCACAGCAGAGTTTTCAACCTTTTCATCTTAATAAAGAACAAAAAAATTGTCATTTTTGAAATTATAAGTATTAGCAGGTTATTACAAACTGAAATCAAACAGTTTTCAACTCAAAACTTTATTCTAGGTGATGTTACATTTGCACATAGGACCGCTTGTTCGAAAGGAGCTTCTGAACTCTCTCGTCCATTGAATTTGTCAGGTTTTGGATGGTTTCTGCTTCAAATGTTTTGCATGAGGACAGAATACCCTCCCAGATGTTGCTTAGATGTGAACTGCCTCCCGCCATCATAGACACTCCTTTTGATGATGCTCCAGAGGTTCTCAATGGGGTTGAGGTCAGGGGAGCATGGGTGCCACACCATAAGTTTCTCCCCTTTTATGCCCATAGCAGCCAGAGATGCAGATGTGTTATGTGCAGCATTAGATGGGGCATTATCTCTGGTGTCGGAGCAGGGGTCTTCTTGAGACTGGACCATTCACCCCGCATCTCCTGTGTCTCCTTTCGCATCTCTCGAGCCCATTCCGGTTCAGCTGCTGGCGGGGTGGGTACCTCGTTACTTCGGACCATCCCTGTTGGGGCCATGACCCCCATCTCCTGCACTCTCACACGTGCCTCCGCCCCCACTTCTCGAAAAGTCATACGTGGGTTAGCATGCAGGCGCTCCCGCAAAGCCTGATTCAGCTGCAATCCCTGAGGCCTGCAACAAATTTGTCCCTTAAGATCACGTCAGGGGGGCCCATTCCCAAATTCCACATATCATCTTTTCTAGTGATATAGGCATGCACCCTCTGTAATGCATTAACATACTGCGTCACAGTCTCCCCCTCCTGCTGCACTTGGTGAAACAGCCGTATCCTCAGTTCTCCTACATTGGTGGGATACCAATGCATCTCCTCCAATATCCGCACCACTTTTTCTATAGTATCCCGGTCATGAGGAGGGCGGTATATCACGGAGTGCCGGGCTTCTCCGTCCTGGGCCAGTAGGGCTATTTCGGCTTGCATAGCTGGGGTCATCGGATGCATACGTAACATACTCCTAACTCTCTCAACCCAGTCCCACAGCATCATATTGTCCCCGGTGAACTTTGGGAGATTGCTGAGCATGGCCCCCAGTGGCAAGCCAGATCCAGGGGCTCCCAGGATGGGCTGATCTGCAGTGTCTGTGTCTAAAGACTGAATCCTGCCGACTACGCCAAATGTAACACAGGTACTTCAAGATGCAATGACACAGAAACACAGAGCAGCCAGTACAGGGTTAATAAACAGGGGGGGGGTTATTGCAACAGGTTCAATCTCCAAGTAGGGAGTAGCAGAGGAAATATGGGAACAACAAGGGGAGTAGCAGGTTACAGGCTATAACCGACAATCCACAGTTTGGCTAGATGTAGCAGAGTTGACACGGTTGTAATCGGCAGTTTTACACTTAGCTGACTCTCGTTCCCCACAAGGCAGTTGCCGGCTGATGCCGGTGTTGTTTTCTTCTGGCTTCTCCAACTAAACAATACTCCGTCTTTTGGCGGCAGCAGGCCGTCTCCAGTTTGACCCGCTGAGCCCCTAGTCCATAACACTGCCCCTCACTTGCTCCACGGACCCTGCATCTCTTCTCCTTCTAGTGGGGCTTGACCCCAACTGTCAACTCCCTGCTTTCCCACGCAAAACTCCTTTTTCTCCCTCTTCCTAGACACGCCCCCCAGCTCCCCGGTCACCTGACCCCTGAGCTCTGGCTCTGGACACGCCCCCAGCTTCCCAGTCACCTGAGTCCTGTGCTCGCAGTCTGTCTTCCCCCTGCAACCAGAGGCACAGCCCCGGCAGTTTTGGATCCCTTGTTCTGAAAGTACTTACACCCCGGTCTTCCCCCTTACACCATCACAGCCATGCCAAGTATTGGCATGGCAAAATGCGTGAAAACAAGCACATGCAGGTAGAAAAACTACTGATGTATTTCCCACCTGACAGCAGGGGGGGCTCAGTGGAACAGCAAAGCAAAGGCAGAGGAAGAAGTTGCCCCGCAGCTGGGACACTGCCAACACCTCAGAAAGGCAGGGTTAGCATGGCCTAAATGTGGCAAAACTTTATAAGCACGCCACAGCATCCAGCACCAAAATCTGATACTGTCCATATTACCAGGAGGCAGCATTGCAACAACTTGGTGGAAGAGTATGCATCCTTACATCTCCAAGTACTAACAGACGAGTCTGCCCCATTTAACTTCTGGTTCTCCAAATTGAACACATGGCATGAGCTTGCCCTTTATGCCTTGGAGGTGCTGGCCTGCCCTGTGGCAAGTGTACTGTCAGAACGTGTGTTTAGCACAGCAAGGGGTGTCATCACAGACAGGCACATCTGCCTGTTTACATCCAACCTGAGGATAGTACCAGCTTTTCATCGGTGGCATTTGTAACGTACGGTATTGGAGCAGACATTTTGGAGATGTGGGGGTACTGTGCCTCATGCTCTGTGGGTAAAAATTGTAAGCTGCATTTGTAGGGGTACTGTGCCCCATGCTCTGTGGGTGAAATGTTTAAGTGGACTGGCAGTAGCAATCCTCAGTCTCTGTGAGGACTCTGTTAAAGGTTTAATGTTATTCATTTACTTCCTATTTTACCATGACTGCTATGGTGACAGGACTCCTTTAAGTAATTTTCCTATCCACATTTGTTTGCAGGGAAATTGTCCTGCTCTTACCCCCATTTTCTTCCTTTTGCAGCCCCCTAGCCCTTACTCCAACCATTTTACAGACATTTTATAGCACTAAAGTTTGGGTCCCCATTGAGTTATATGGGGTTTGGTATCGACTGTAAAGGTCGGGTTCTAAACTGGACTTTTTAAAAAGTCTGGCCTAACCTGGTGAACCTGTACATCCACGGGTTCGCTCAGTCATCACTAGTCTCTGCCAATGTGACATGGCACTCTCAAACCATCCCAGCAACATCTGAACTCCAATATGGTGTTTCTTCCCTTCTGAGCTTTACACTGTGACTCAAAAGTAGTTTTTGACCACATATGGGGTATTGGCGTACTCAGGAGAAATTGTGTAACAAATTGTACCATGCAATTTCTTCTATTATCCATTTTGAAAATTAAAAACTTGGGGCCAAAGCAACATTTTAGTGGAAAAAAGGTCATTTTCCATTGACTCAGCCCAGTGAAAAATTCTGCGCTCCCAAATCCAAATGACCCCCTCCCTTTTGTGCCCCAGTGTGCTTAAGCCACATTTAGCATCCACATGTTTGGCATTTCTGTAGCGATGAGGGACACTTATTATAGGAGTACATACCTGAAGAGGCACGAGCTGGGCATAATGTACTGGGCACTACAAAGTACTGGGTACTATAACGTACGGGCACTACAATGGCAGATTTGCAATTTTAAAGCCGCAATATCCACTGCTGCTTTTTTTGGGAAACATCCATCGAGTCAAATAGTCACTACATCTGCAAATACACTCTCAAAGGGGTATCATTTCCAAAATGGGGTCATTTGAGGGAGGCTTGTCCTCAAGAGGGGTATAGTTTCCAAAATGTGGTCAATGCAAAATGGTGCAACATGGTGTCCGCTATCTATTCCAGTCAATTTTGCACTCCAAAAGTCAACTGGCACTCCTTCCATTCAAAGCGCTCTGCCGTGCATCCTAAACTGAGGTTTTCTACCACATATGGGGTATCAGTGTACTCAGAAGAAATTGTACAACAAATTGTCCTGTCTATTTTCACCTGTTAGCCTTTTGAAAATGGAAAATTTGGGGCTAAAGCAACATTTTTGTGGAAAAATTTAAGATCTTAATTTTTTTCTTCCACGTTGCTTTAATTCTTGTGAAGCATTTGAATGGTTAATAAACTTCTTGCATGTTGTTTTGAGCACTTTGAATGGTGTAGTTTATAAAACGGTGTCACTTTTGGGTATTTTTTGTTATATAGCCCCTCCAAAGTCACTTCAAATGTAATGTGATTCCTAAAAAAAATGGTTTAGTAAATTTTGAAAATGAGAAATTGCTGATACACTTTTAACCCTTCCAACTTCCTAACAATTAAAATTGTCTTTTAAAAATGATGCTGATGTAAAGTAGACATGCGGTAAATGTTATTTATGAACTATTTTGTGTAATACAACTATCTGGTTTAAGGGCATAAAAAATCATTTTTAATTTTCTTGTTTACAAAACTGTTATGTATAAGAATCTGTAGATTTATTGGTACTATTTGGGAATACATATGCCTTTTTGATCATTTTTATTTCTTCTTTTAGTCAAGATAAAAAATCAGTAATTATGGCATAATTTTTCATTTTTTTTACACAGCAGGGATAAAAAATAATATAGTTTTATACAGATCATTACAAATGTGGAAATACAAAATATATGTTGTTTTTCTAGGAGCTGTTTTTTTTCACAAATAAACTATTTTTTTATTTTTAAAATTGTGATTTTTGTATTTTTTACAATTTTTTACAATCCTTACTATTCCCACAAAGGACAGTTAAAGGTGAACGAATCTGCTAAGATTGGAATTCGGCTAGGGTTTTGGTTCAGGGGGGGCGAAACTTCTGAGTGGGCCCCTAACCAGGTAACCCTGATTACAAAAATAGTGGTGCACCCAGATAGTGGATGTAAGAGAACCTCAACAGATGACAGCGCTCTTACTGAAAATAATCTCTATACAAAGACCAGCACTGCTATTACCGCCATATGGTGACGTATTGCTAGATACCAGTCCTGCAGAACATATAAGAGATCACAGCACAGTTATATATAGTAACTTACAGCTGACGTTGTTTCTGATTAAATTGTTCACTTTTCCTGTCTTTTCCATCTGGCCCAGACCGACACGACAACTTCTCCACCCAGGACTCAGAGTCTCAGGTCTAAAGAAATCACAACAAAGACACATTTGACTCCTTACATTTCAGGCACCGTCCCCATCTATTCCCAACCTGCACAAACCCCGCATCCTGCTGATACCCCAATACTGAGCCTCTGTTGCTGTACGTGTCCATATTACTGCACCTTCTCTGTGCTCTCAAGATGGTAAAATAACCCTCTAGAATATAGTAATGCAGTGTGCAAGTGCCCTAGAAAACAGTGACCACATTTTGCCCCTAGAAAGTAATAATGCTCTCTTTGTGCCCCTCTGACAGTCACAATAACTTGAGTTCCCCTATAACGTTAAGTGACCACTTAACATTTAATAATGTCTTGAGTCTCCCCCCATGTACAGCTCCCCTATTCACAGTATGATGCTCTCCTATACACAGTATAATGCCCCCTCACAGTATAGTACCTAGCACACAGTATACTGACCCCTTAGTAGCCTCCAAACTGATGTATCCAACACTGTATGATGGACCCCACACTGTGCAAAGACCCCACATTATCTCCCATGCTGTATGATGGCCCCCTCACTGTGCAAAGACCCCACATTATCTCCCACACTATATGATGACCCCCACGCTGTGAAAAGACCCCACATTATCTCCCACACTGTATGATGGCCCCCACACTGTGCAAAGACCCCACATTAGCTCCCACACTGTATAATGGCCCCCACACTGCACAAAGACCCCACATTATCTCACACACTGTATGATGGCCCCTACACTGTGCAAAGACCCCACATAACCTACCACACTGTATGACCCTAACTGTAATCCCCACACTGTATAAATAACCTCTATATAGTATAATGCGCCAGATTGTCCTCAATATAGTATAATGCACTCCCCATAGGCAGAGACTGTAGGATAATCCCCCCAATAGGCAGTCTGTAGCATAATCCCCCCACCACCCCATAGGCAGTCTGTAGCAAAATCCTCCCACCCCCCCCAGGCATTCTGTAGCATAATCCTCCCACCCCCCCATAAACAGTCTGTAGCATAATCCCCCACCCCTATAGGCAGTCTGCAGCATAATCCCCCCCACCCCCCATAGGCAGTCTGTAGCATAATCCCCCCACCCCCCATAGGCAGTCTGTAGCATAATCCCCCAACAGGCAGTCTGTAGCATTATCCCCCCACCCCACCATAGGCCGTCTATAGCATAATCCCCCCACCCCCATAGGCAGTCTGTAGCATAATCCCTCCAAAGGAAGTCTGTAGCATAGCATAATCCCCCCACCCCCCATAGGCAGTCTGTAGCATAATGCCCCAACCCCCCCCATAGGCAGTCTGTAGTATAATCCCTCCCATAAGAAAAAATAAATAAGCACAATACTCACCTCTCTCTCCTCCTGGTTCCCCCACTGCTCTGAGCGCCCGGCCCGCACACATCTTCTGCATAGCGGGCCAGGCAACAAGTGATGACGTCAGTGACGTTAGACACAGAGGACGCTATGGGGACTGATGGAAGAAGGAGCGTTGCTCCCTCTCCCATCACTGAGCTCGCGGTTGCGGTGAATGGTAGGGGGGACCCGATGCTGGCATCGGGGGCCCCCCTCCATCTCAAGGGTCCCATAGTTTCCGCCAGGCAGTGCAGGAACATCTAGTCTCCCTGCTCTGCCCAGAGTGTAACTGAAGCGGCGTTCTGCTCACGCCGCTACAGTTACAATAGTGTAGCTTCGGTTGGGCTCCCTCAGAGCGTGGGGCCCGGGACGACCGCCCCCTCTGCCCTCCCGGCATCTACACTACTGTAGAGAAGTATCTGGCCTATTAGATTTACCATGGCTGATCCTTTTGTTTTCTCTGCAGATAAGCCTCTGGCAGATGTGAATCTGGCAGTAGCTCTTTCATTGAGTACACAGGAGTTCTCGGCTGAGAAGTATTAGGGCACTCGTTTCTTTTAGATGACAGCTATCTAATGTGTATTGGGGTCTTCGCCTCTACAGGTTACAGCAGTTAAACAATGTTATTGCTCATGCAGTAATTTGTGTGATTCTTCTTATACTTTATCCATAAATAAGTTGCTAAGATGTTTTAGTATAAAGAAGTGTAGCATATAAGATACATTTTTCACTATTTGTATGTAAAGTAGGAGATAGGTTCCTGCATAGCAGCACTTTGCATTGTTTTTGCTAAGTGCATTTGCACTCTGAGCTGATTTCTTTATAAATACATAGTTACTGTTCAATGAGGCGAATAAATGATAAGTTATGCCCAAAGCACTGTGATAACAAGGAACTGTACATGTGTGAAAATAAAGAAGTGTAAAGTAAAATATATGAGGAGTCAGATAATATTTCACACTATTTTGGCCAGTAGATGCAGTATAGGAAGGTGTTCCCCTACAGTATGTATAAAATCAGACTGGGACAATAGCTTTTTTGTTTTGTTTTGTTTACAAAAGGGATATATGGAGAGATCAGTACAAACTCCTCTACATTAATTCCTACTAATGGTGAAATTGCTAAATATACACCCAATGTCCTATTTGGGTCTCTGAATAAGTGTGTCCCATATAATAACAAGCTCTTTGGTCAGTGTGGTGACTTGAAATCTGTGGTTATTCAACTAAAGCAACTAGTATAGCGTTAAAAAGTTATATTACAGGTTTCCTGACTTGAATTTGTCCAAGTGATAGCTTCCCACTTAAAACCCAAAAGTGTTTCCAAAAGAAAACAGAGAAATTAACCACTATGAAGAAATTACTGGAACAATCAGTTTAAAAACCTCTTCTGATATGCAATTTTAACAGGTAATAAGATCATATTGGTGAAGTTAGACGACTACATACTAAGTTGTTGAATATATAGAATTATAAAGCTCTATAAAAAAAATTCAACTCCTTTGACACTGCTCAGAGATTACTGTTATTGAAAATATAACACAATATTAGCATCATTTTTTCTTGGCTGTCTGAATTGTGAGTCACATTTCTAGTAATAGAATTCTCTGGGCACTAACAAAGCGAATAAAAGGCTCCTGATTTGATTAATAAGTGAGGGTCAAGGGACTTCTGTTCTTCTGGGGATATATCACAAAACATCTTAAGTACCTAAAGGGATAATATAAACCCGTTCCTATAAATAATATCAATTTTATGAATATGTGGTTGACCAGCATTTGAAAAAGTAGTTTTCTTCCAAAATTAGTGACTTACCTATCCACGTGCTATATGAGGTATTGTAGCTGTATTCATTACAATACAGCTGATCTGTAATAACAGATACAACCAGTTTACAGGTGGACCACTGTTCCTTCTTATATGAGACTAGCTATAGAAACCCGTTCTATGCCCAAGTGGTGAGCATTTTTATTGGTATATGGTCCCCTATCCTGGTGTCTGCTCCTCCATCCTGGTCCCCTATCCTGGTATATGCTCCCCAAACTTGGTCCCCATCCTGGTATATGATCCCACATCCTAGTACCCCATCCTGGTCCAAGCTCCCACATCCTGGTATATGCTTCCCCCCATCATGGTCCCTCATCCTGGTATATGCTCCCGCATCCTGGTTTCCCATCCTGGTATATGCTCCTCCATCTTGGTCCCCCATCCTAGTTTTTGTTCCCCCCATCTTGGTATATTCTCCCCCATAATGGACCCCTATCCTGGTATATGCTCCCCCCATCCTGGGCCCCTATCCTGGTATATGCTCCCCCATCCTGGTCCCCTATCCTAGTGTATGTTCCCTAATCCTGGTCCTCCATCCTGGTATATGCTCCCCCATCCTGGTATATGATTCTCCCCATCCTGGTATATGCTCGCTCATCTTGGTATATGCTCCTCCATCATGGTCCCCCATCCTGGTATATGCTCCCCCATCCTGATATATGTGTAGGAGGGTGACCAGGATGGTCATGCGCCTCTTTCCCTTTTGTCACATATTGTTGTACTCTGTGTTTATATATGAGTATGTAAATGACCTATTGTCTGATGTTTTAGTTACAGGGTCAGTATAGGTTAGGAGTAAATAGAGTATTAGATTAGGAATTGGGTACAGTGCAGTGATGGGCACAATAGTTTCGGATAGAAACAGTTAATGTTTTTAGCAATAGCTCCAGTATAGGAGGAGTCGGGGTAGTAATGGGGAAGTCTGCCCAGCAATCAAAGGAGGATTGGTGATTGGTCCAGTCAAAAGGGGAGGAACTTGGGCCAAGTGAGAGCAACAGTTTTTCCTATCAGTCAGGTAGTTAGAGTCTGAGGGAGAGATGTGAAGAGCAGTAGTTGGTGGTCCACGGGGCACAGAAGCACGGTCTGTCCAGCAGCAGAGGAACGTTAGCCAGGAACTCTGAAACAGAGTTTTGCCTTAACGTTCGGGGCCTATGGTCCATAGGAGCCAGAAGAGTAGCTTGTCTCAAAATTTTCCAGAAGGGGAAGTCGGACGGGGAATAGTACAGAGGAGACAGTACAGGACTCTTAAAACTGCGAGCATCTCAGAGGCCAAGAAGGTCGACTATGGAAGGGATAGCTCAGGACAAACGAATGGTGAATATCAAAATATGCTGTTCAATGGACTGTGAACCTGGAAAAGTATGTACCCAATACTGCATGCTCCACCATGTTGAAGTTGGACTGTTAAGTAAAGTTCTTTTTTATAAAATGGAGTCAAAGTCACTAAATGTGTATGTGGCGGTTCCTGAAGTGGAAAAACTGAAGACAGCAGAGATCTGAAACCAAATCGTGAGTGTTACACACCACACGTACAGCACAGGAGAATTGGGACATTTGTCTTTGTCAGGGAGCCAGGGTGTAGAAGCACAGCAGTCCCTCACCACTACTACCACCCTGCACCCCCCACATATGCTCCCCCCATCCTGATATGTGCTCCTCCATCATGGTCCTCCATCCTGGTATATGATCCCCCATCCTCGTCCCCCATCCTGGTATATGCTCCCCCTATCCTGGTATATGCTTTACTTCATCCTGGTATATGCTTTCCCTCATTCTGGTATATGCTCCACAATCTTGGTCCCCCATCCTGGTATATGCTTCCGCATCCTGGTCCCCCGTCCTAGTACATGCTTCCCCATCCTGGTCCTCCATCCTGGTATATGCTCCCCAATCTGGGTCCCCCAACCTGGTATATGCTCCCCATCCATCCATAAATAAAAAAAAACACTCCTACTCATCTTTCCATCGCTCCCCTGCAGCGCTTCATCTGCATTATTTAAATTAAATGGTGCCAGAATCAGCGCATTCGCATACCGCGCTATCAGTACCGATATCTACGGTGCCAAATTCCTCCTCCGGCATCATCCTCCTCCCTGTCTAGGATGTGTCTTTCTGACTCTGGCCATACAGTGCAGTGCATATGCACAGTCTTTAGAGGCTTCGGACAGAAGGACACATCCCTGGTTATATTATAGATGTGACTATAGACCACCTGTATGGAGATGCTATATCCTGAAATCCCCAAGTTTGACATTGCGTCTATATTAAGTAGATACTAATGAATGCACTTGTTGGCAAATGTTAAGAAGGGGCACTGGGTATATGAAAGTGCCAAGTTGTAGGAATGGCTCCTTTGCAAGCCAACACACAATAAGAGTGCCAAGGCAGTGCTCAGTGATTGGGTTGCTGATTGAGAAGGATGCTGTGGAGTAGGGGAAAAATGCTGTCCAAATGAACTACAACATTTAGTTGACAGATTTAAGTTGCAATATTTGGGCACCAGGTGGCACCATACAGAACCGCTGAGTTTGTGCTCATGAATTGGCTATGTTTCCCTGTACGTGTCGGGGAAGGGGGAGCTGTATTGAGGTAGCAAATGCACTTAAGATTGAGGAAGAACTGTAGAGTATGAGAACTGCTTAACTAAGAAGGAAATTCAAGGCATGTGAGAAGTTACCTACCAGCGAGAGAGACATAGTAGGTGGGAGTGAGACTCCTCATTGCAAAGGGTGAGATTCCCGGAGTATGGAGTGGAGACTCTGCTGGTGGGAAAACAAGGATCCCTACATGACGTCATTGAGATGGCCTACAAAGAAAAGATGACATGTTTACGAGAGAAGGCCTGCTGATTAAGTGAAGCATATGTCCAGTCTGTGCATCTTTCTCTTTGTGAAATGAGCTTAAGTGATGTCCAGAGGTCTATAGTTAGTTGGTGCAGCTGGGAAGAAGAAAGGGGTGACATGCACTGTGGTCACACTATGGTCATAGATTTGTAACACTTGCATGTCACCTGGAAATTATTTATATGACTTTGTACATAATCATTTGCACTTATTGTGAGATCCAGCAAAGGCTTTTTTTAACACAAGCTAGCTTATGTGACGTAAAATTTTGCCTTGCTGTATTTTAACAAAGTGACTGCCTGCATTCCAATATAGTGCAGTTTTAATTCTGGACAGCCCATTATTATACTAACTTTTTTTGAACAGCTTACCCCTTCCTGAATTTCTTACCACTTTACCTTGTAAAAAGCACGGTGTTAGTTTTTCCATGCCATAATAAGGCTTGAATGCAGGAGAGACAGTCTAAATATGTCTTGTCTTACGTATATACTATGCAGAGATATTGTGACTGCACAGACTCTTTGCATGAGATGTGTGTGGAAAGTTCTCTAGAGAGGACATTACTCTAGAGAGCTTGCTCTTCAGAACTTTGTCTACCTCACATCCATGTGCTGAATATCAACTACACCAATTCATTTACAATTTTTTATTTCTTCAATGAAAAATCATTCACTTAATTTTATCGTGCATTTAAAGTTTATATCTGAAGAGGCTAAAGAGTGGTATAAGCTATTAAAAAGAAGCAATTACCACCAAAATCCTAGAAATGTCAATGAGCTTCATCATTGAAAGCATGCTTTTATAATCTGTTTTCTGGTATCATTAAGGGACCAAAAAGTCTTACATTTTTTAACTGTACATATACCACAAGTATTTTAGTGATATTCTTTCACTTACAGTATGTCATTGACAGGTACAATCTTTGTTATGTTGGTCAAGACAATATTTCTCAAATATGGAAGGTCAATATGTCTTTGCTGGGCAGAAATATTTAGAGAGATTGGGAGGAATAAACGTGATTGTCATGCAGGGTTCCTACTAAAGGGGATCAATTGATACAAGATGAAAGAATTTGCTAAAAAGTTCAATATGCAGATGATCTGTTAGTGTTTGAAGTCAGATCTAACTAGAACAGATAGTCCTTAAATACACAAGACAGTCTTAAATCTGATTTTGATGAATAACATGAAACAGAAAAGATAGAAAGAATATAGGAACAACCAACATTCTGTTTATGTTGGTCATTTTCTTTTGAATGTTAAATATTTGACATATTACAGTCTGTATGTTTTGTATTATTTTAGAACATTTTATTAACTTATAAAACTTATGAACTTACATTGAGTTTCTTATCTTTTTTGATCAACAGTTATAGCATGTTTCATAGTCACAAGCAGCGTTCGTGATCTGATAACATTCAATGTCTTCTCTATGCAATGTCTGTCCAGAACTTGTTGGTTGGTTGTAATATGCAGTTTTCAAAATGTAATTTATTAACTGAAAAAATCGATTGGACTACACAAAAGTTCAGCGTTCTTGACAGCACATCACCTGGACTTGCCCTGCTCAGAAAAATGGTAGCTTATGGGCACTGAAAGATTTATTACTAGCAGGCTGTGCATATGAAGCACAGCCTGCCTGTGAAAATAGACTATTAAAGGGAATCTGATGCAGGTTATTGCTGTGTAATATGAGGATTGCATGATGTAGGAGTTAAAACACTGAATTCAGAGTGTCATTTATCAGGATGTGTGCAGTTGTTTGCTTTCAATGAAGGTTTTATCACCAGCATATTGTCACTGCAGACTAGATTTTTCATGCCTGTTAGACTGACCACAACCCTCCTTTGATAAGCAGCTCACTGTCAGTAGACAATGCATAAGAATGCAGAAGCTGTGGTGTGGGCGGGTTAGCTTTCTGAGCACTTCTACATGCTACATCTAAACTCTCTAATTGTGTCACAACTGCTGCATCCAGAAATCTAAGTGATACATCAATGAAATCAGGGTCTCTTTTCCTAGGTTATGCTGCTCTCATATGAAGTAGCAAAAAATCTGGTGACAGATTCCCTTTAAATAACTGCTGGTCGCAAAGAAGCTGATTGCCAGTTATTTTGCACCATGTAATGTAAATGGAACTTGCCCATTGTGTTATAGGAAATCCACTAAGATATTATAGGATTTATATGATAACTTTTCTTTTTTGGCAAGACAGTAAATGCTGTTGGTGTGAAAAGTTATTCCCCTTCTAAAATGTAACATAAATCCATTGTGCATGTATTGTGACTTGTCCCAATTCTTTGCTCCCTGACAACAGTATTTGACAGACTACTCTAGCTCCTACATTCTAGAGGCAGACCTAGGTTTTAAAAAACCCAGGGCAAGAATTCAGTCTGGCGCCCCCTCCTAAACACAGCTTAAGCAGTTGGAGTAGTCGTCATGTGACCACTTATATACATACTTATAGTCATGTGCTGACAAGCTGTTCTTCATAATTTTATTGATGTTCAGTGAAATACTATAGTCAGTGCTTCATTGAAATAAGTAGCCTATGTGACTGCAGAATTCTGAATCCTCACAGTTTGCACACTGCAGTCTATCAGAATTCTTCCGTGCTAGTAGTGGGCAGTAGAGATGAGCGGTGTTCGACTAGAACTGTTCGCCAATCTCAAATTCGAGCTGTTTTGGGCGGTGTTCGAGTCGTTCGATGAACGCGAACGATTTGCAAAAAATTCGGCTGTTCAAGATTATGTTCGATAACTGTTCGTGCACCAAAAGCGTGTCCTGCATGTCTGGCGCTATTTAGAGCACCAATCATGCAGGGATTGTCTGCCACTCACTGTAATGCCACAGCCATGGTGGTTGTGGCATTACAATGATTGACCAAATCGATGGGAACAGTGCTCACAGTGAAACATGAAAAGCCGGCAATTCAGCAGCGGCATACACAGGTACCCGACAATTTAGAACAGAAAGAATAGAGCATCACACATAGATTAGATAGATAGAAACATGTCAGTCACATATATAATAAGTACAGTGACAGTGTTGATTACTGTACTTGTCATTTAGTGTTAAAATAAAGGATTTATTTAAAAAAAAAATGGCGTGGGGTTCCCCGTAATTTTAGTCTCTAGCGGAGGTTAAGCAGACGGCTGGGGCATATGTTTGAAGCCTGGGAAGGGGGTAATACCCATGGAGCTTCCCAGGCTACTAATATCAGCCCCCAGCTGAATACCTAGCCTTTACTAGCTATTAAAATGGGGGACCCCCCAAAAAAATGACGTGGGGTTCCCCCTATTTTAATAGCTAGCAAAGGCTAGGCAGACAGCTGTGGGCTGATATTAATAGCTCAGGAAGGGTGCCATGAATATTGGCCCCCTCCCAGGCTAGTAACACCAGCCGTCAGCCGCCCCCGAAATGGCGCATCCATAGGATGCGCCAATTCTGGCACTTAGCCTCGCTCTTCCCACTGCCCTGTAGCGGTGGCAGTGGGGTAGTAGGGCTGGGGTTGATGTCAGCTTATAATGCCAGCTGACATCAAGCCCAGGTTAGTAATGGAGAGGCGTCTATAAGACACCCCCATTACTAACCCCATAGTCAAAGTTAAAAAAAAAACACAAACACCCAGAATAATGTCCTTTAATTGAAATAAACACACAATTCTTTATTGTTCTAAATTAAACTATACTTACCATCACACCCATTCCAGCTGAAGCCAATGTCTTCTGCAATAAAAGACAGAGCAAGCATGCCTGCGCTCTGCAGTGTCTATGAAGGATGGCATGCTGGATGGCAGCGCTCAGCTGCGATCCAGCCAGTCATCTCAAAGCCATTCCAGCGTGGGAGAATTCTCCTGCTGAAGCGCTGAGCGCAGGAGAATTCTCCCACGCTTTCAGTGACGTGCATGAGGTGAGCTGAGTTCATTGAAAATGACCTCGGCTCATCTGGATACCGTCACAGCCAGACACTGCAGAGCGCAAGCATGCCTGCGCTTCTCAGTGTCTGCAGCATGGGAAGCTGGATGGCAGCTTTCGGCTGCCATCCAGCCTGTCATGTGAATGTAGCAGAGCTGGAGCCGTCCTGGGAACCATGGAAAGATAAGGATGAGGTTGCTTTATTATTTTACTTTTATTGCAGAAGACATTGGCTTCAGCTCGCATGGGCGTGATGGTAAGTATGGTTTAATTTAGAACATTAAAAAATCGTGTGTTTATTTCAATTAAAGGACTTTATTCTGGGTGTTGTGTTTTTTTAAAATACTTTACTAGAAATTCATGGCGGTCATGTCTAATATTGGCGTGACCCCATGAATTTCGGGCTTAGGGCCAGCTGATAATGCCAAGCTGGCCCTAATCCCTTTATTACCCTGTGAGCCACTGCACCAGGGCCCTGGATGAGTTGGGTACAGCGCCGGAAGATGGCGCTTCTATGAACGCGCCATTTTATGAGGTGGCTGCGGACTGCAATTTGCAGCCGGGGGGGGCCCAGAAATCTTGGGCCTCCCTGTGCTGCGGATTCCAGCTCCCAGCTGCCTAGTTGTACCTGGCTGGATACAAAAATAGGGCGAAGCCCCACGTAATTATTTTTTTAAGCTATTTCATGAAATTCATGAAATAATAATAAAAAAAATGGGTTACCTATATTGTTGTGTCCGGCCAGGTACAAATAGGCATCTGGTGGTTGGGGGCAGCCCGTTCCTGGATGCTGTACCTGGCTGGCATACAAAAATATGGTGAATCCCACGTAAACATTTTTGGGAAAAATTAATTAAAAAATAATAAAAAAAAAATTATTTAGGGACTGCATCTTTATTAACCCCTCACGTGGAGGGGTTAATAAAGATGCAGTCCCTAAATGTGTTTTTTTTTTTAATTTTTATTGAATTTTTTACCAAAAATTTGACGTGGCCTTAGCCATATTTTTGTGTCCAGCCAGGTACAGCAGGCAGGAATGGGCTGCCCCCAACCCCCAGATGCCTATTTGTACCTGGCTGGAAACAAAAATACAGGGAAGCCCTTTTTTTAATTATTTCATGAATTTCATGAAATAATTTAAAAAAAATTGCCGTGGGGCTTCGCCCTATTTTTGTGTCCAGTCAGGTAGAGCAGGCAGGAACGGGCTGCCCCCAACCACCAGCTGCCTATTTGTGCTTGGCCGGACACAACAATATAGGGAAGCCCTTTTTTTTTTAATTACTTCATGAATTTCATGAAATAATTAAAAAAAAAATACGTGGGGCTTAGCCCTATTTTTGTGTCCAGCCAAGTACATCTAGGCAGCTGGGGGCGGGAATCCACAGTGTAGGGAGGCCCAAGCTTTCTGCCCCCCCCCCGCTGCAGATTGCAGTCCGCAGCCACCTCAGAAAATGGCGCGTTCATAGAAGTGTCATCTTCTGGCGCTGTACCCAACTCATCCAGGGCCCTGGTGCGGTGGCTCACTGGGTAATAAAGGGGATAGGGCCTGCCTGGCATTATCAGCTGGCCCTAAGCCCGAAATTCATGGGGTCACGCCAATATTGGACATGACCGCCATGAATTTCTAGTAAAGTATTTAAAAAAAAACAACACCCAGAAAAAAGTCCTTTAATTGAAATAAACACACAATTTTTTAATGTTCTAAATTAAACCATACTTACCATCACGCCCATTCCAGCTGAAGCCAATGTCTTCTGCAATAAAGTTAAATTAATAAACCAACATCATCCTTACGTTTCCGTGGTTCCCACGACGGCTCCAGCTCTGCTACATTCACATGACAGGCTGAATGGCAGCCGAAAGCTGCCATCCAGCTTGCCATGCCGCAGACACTGAGAAGCGCAGGCATGCTTGAATTGCCGGCCGGCTTTTTTAAAGAGACGGTGCATGAAAACACTATTATTTTTTTTAATAAATCCTTTAACACTAAATGACAAGTACAGTAAGCAACACTGTCACTGTACTTATTATATATGTGACTGACATGTTTCTATCTATCTAATCTATGTGTGATGCTCTATTCTTTCTGTTCTAAATTGTCGGGTACCGGTGTATGCCGCTGCTGAATTGCCGGCCGGCTGTTTTAAAGAGAGTGTCTTTGGAGCAGTTTGTAAGCTTTTAGACACCTTTGAAGGTGTTTTCTATGTGTTTTCTATGTGTTTCTATGTGTTTTTGTTTAGCTGCCATTGGCTTTAACGGTGTTTGACGGTGTTCGACGGTGTTCTAAGGTGTTCGGCGAACAGTTCCACGAACATCCCGGTGCTCGACGAACCGAACCGAACCCGAACACTACCGGGGTGGCCAACACTAGTGGGCAGTCATGAGACCACAAGTATGCGATTTGCATACTTTTAGCCACATTCTGACTAGATGTGCATAGCCTCAGTCAATACAAGTGAATTGAATGAGGCAGCTTATGTCCAGTTGGCACATGACCGCATGTATGCAATTCTCAAACTTGTGGTTCTGTAATCCCCACTCTTACCGCCGACACTGGAGAATTCTGACAGTGGGTACCATGCACGCTTTGAGGATTCAGAAATCTGCAGTAACATAGAGTGACTGCAGACTTTCATCAAAAACCTGGAAAACCCCTTTAATGCGCCTAAGATAAATACAAATGTAGTAACTCTTAACTTGTCAGAATATGCAATATTTTATTAACATCTATAATATAACCGGCCAAGCGTCACTCTGTCTGAAGCCTCTATAGACTGTGCATGTGCGACGCGCAGTCTGGCTCCAGACAGAATAACGCATGGAGCCGTTACAGGTAAGAGAAGTGTATGGTGCCGGAGATCGCGGTACGCGTAGACACTGAACGCATACCGCGATCTCTGGCCTCATACTTACCTGACCAGGAGGAGCGTTACCGTGGCGCCTCTCTTCTGGCCGGAGACGGGGAGGGGGAGTGAAGGCATCGGAATCGTTGCATGCGCATAGCGCTATCCAGCGCCATTTTACTGAAGACACATTTGCAGTGTGTCTTCAGCAAAATGGCACCGGACAGCACGGTGCTCCGTCGCCGCACTTCTCCCCCGGCCTCCGGCAGAACAGGCACAGCAGCGCTGGAGCACAGGGAAGAAAGATGAGTATAAGTGTTTATTTTTTGGTATGTGTGCAGAGGAGTACCATGCATACCAGGATTGGTCTGTGGGGGGGCCACACATACCAGGATTGGGTGATGAGGGTACCATGCATACCAGGATTGGGGGATGAGGGGCCACACATACCATTATTGGGGGATGAGGGGACCGCACGTACCAGGATTGGGGGGTGAGGAGTGCCATGCATACCAGGATAGGGGATGGGGGGGTGCCATGAATACGAGGATTGGGGATGAGGGGTGCCATGCATACCAGGATTGGGGGAAGAGGGGTGCCATGCATACCAGGGGTGAGGGGTACCATGCATACCCGGATTTGGTAATGAGGGGTACCATGCATACCAGGATTAGGGGATGAGGGGTACCATGCATACCAGGATAGGGATCTGGGGGGCCATGCATACCAGGGTTCGGATGAGGGTCCATGCATACCAGGATAGGGATGAGGGGTACCATGTATACCAGGATGAGGGATGAGGGAGCCATGCATACCAGGATGAGGGGTGCCATGCATACCAGGATTGGGGATGGGGGGTGCCATGCATACCAGGATTGTGGGTGAGGGGTGCTATGCATACAGGATTGGGGATGAGGGGTGCCATGCATACCAGGATTGGAGGTGAGGGGTGCCATGCATACCAGGATAGGGATGAGGCATGCCATGAATACCAGGATAGGGATGAGGGTTCCATGCATATCAGGATTAGTTGTGAGAGGTGCCATGCATACGAGGATAGGGGGTGAGGGGTGCCATGTGTACCAGAACTGGAGGTGAGGGGTGCCATGCATACTAGGATAGGGATGAGGCATGCCATGCATACCAGGATAGGGATGAGGGGTGCCATGCATACCAGGATTAGTGGTGAGAGGTGCCATGCATACCAGGATTGGGGGTGAGGGGTGCCATGCATACCAGGATTGAGGGTGAGGGGTGCCAGGCATACCAGGATTGAGGGTGAGGGGTGCCATGCATTCCAGGATTGAGGGTGAGGGGTGCCATGCGTACCAGGATTGGGGGTGAGGGGTGCCATGCATACCAGGATAGGGATGAGGCGTGCCATGCATACCAGGATAGGGATGAGGGCAACACATAACAGGATGGGGGAACAGGATTAGGGAGCACAAATACCAGGATGGGGACAGCACAAATACCAGGATGGGGGCAGCACATACCAGCATGGGAGACCATATACCAATAAAAATGCTCGCCACCCGGGCATAGAACGGGCTCAATAGCTAGTAGCCATATAATCTTGCAAGTTATGGTTGGTACATGTCTACAGGATCAGAACCAATAACATAGTAACATAGTTTTTTAAGGTTGAAGGAAGACTAAGTCCATCTAGTTCAACCCATAGCCTAACATGTTGATCCAGAGGAAGGCAAAAAAAAAACATGTGACAAACACTAAGCTCCACATTGGGGAAAAAAATTCCTTCCTGACTCCACATGCGGCAGTCAGACTAGTTCCCTGGATCAACGCCCTATCAAGGAATCTAGTATATATAACCTGTAATATTATACTTTACAAGAAAGGCATCCAGGCCCTTCTTAAATTTTAGTAGTGAATCACTCATTACAGCATCATGCGGCAGAGAGTTCCATAGTCTCACTGATCTTACAGTAAAGAATCCGTGTCTGTGATTATGATTAAACCTTCTTTCCTCCAGACGTAGAAGATGCCCCCTTGTCCCTGTCTCAGGCCTCAGAGTAAAAAGATCAGTAGAAAGGTCTTTGTACTATTATCCCCTCATATATTTGTACATAGTAATAAGAACACCCCTAAGCCTTTGTTTTTCCAAAGTAAATAACCCCAAGTGTAATAACCTGTCTTGGTATTGCAGACCCCCCAGTCCTCTAATAACCTTGGTCGCTCTTCTCTGCACCCGCTCTAGTTCAGCTATGTCTTTCTTATACACCAGAGACCAGAACTGTACACAGTATTCTAAGTGTAGTCGCACTAGTGACTAGAGATGAGCGTTGTTCTACTCGAACTGTTCGCCAATCTCAAATTCGAGCTGTTTTGGGCGGTGTTCGAGCCGGTCGGCGAACACGAACAATTTGAGAAAAATTCGGCTGTTCGAGGTTATGTTCGATAACTGTTCGTGCACAAAAATCATAACTGGATTTTTTCTCAGTAATGATGAAAATTAATGTTAATACGCAGTTTGAGTGTACAGCGGGGCGGGGGGAGGGGCAGGGGATGGATCTCTGCAGGAACAATGAAGATCTCCATTTTTTTTTCTCTTTCCCGCATTTGCAGTGGGGAGGTGCAATCTGTCAGCCTATCAGCAGCGCACACACGGAGCGAAGTGCTTTTTTTCACACAAGCAAGGGCATGTGTCATTGGCAGTGTATGTCACATGTCCTTGCCCTATAAGACCAAGCCATTTTCCCCGTCGCCACCATTTTCTCACTGCTGCAGCTGCGTGTTAGACGGCACCGCTGTTGCTGTGTGCGCTATACCTTGTTAATTTCAAGCCAATTTTCGCACAAATATACAGATAGCTTGGGAGTAGGGAATAGTTGTGATTGCAGTCCTTTTAAGGACTAGGTTACAGCATTTCCTACGACTTTTATCAGGCAGGTCTGTGCTCTTAAATAGATAGATTGTGGGAGTAAAGACTAATTGTAATTGGAGTCCTTTTCAGGACTAGGTTACATCAGTTCCTATCAGTTTTTGCCAGGCAGGTCTGTGCCAGTGCTGTGCAAGTTTTTTCACAGCATTTGGCTGAATCTAGCAAAGCTAATCCTTTTTGGCCTATTGCAGAGTGTGTTAGACAGTGGAGTAGCCTATCTGTGTTGCAAGATATACCACCTGTGTATAGAATACCAATTTTTTTACTGCACCTAGTGAAGTAAAATCTTTTGGGCATAGCATCATTCTATTAGTCCATCTATACTGACCTCCATCAGGTTGCAAACTGAATATAATTTTTTTCTGCATCTAGCTCTGAAAAAATATTTGGGCTTCTAGCAGTGTGTGGGACTTGGTCTATTAGTCCATCTATACTGACCTCCATCAGGTTGCAAATTAAAAATAATTTTTTTCTGCATCTAGCTCTGAAAAAATATTTGGGCTTCTAGCAGTGTGTGGGACTTGGTCTATTAGTCCATCTATACTGACCTCCATCAGGTTGCAAATTAAAAATAATTTTTTTCTTCATTTATCTCTGAAAAAATATTTGGGCTTCTAGCAGCGTGTGGGACTTGTTCTATTAGTCCATCTATACTGACCTCCATCAGGTTGCAAATTAAAAATAATTTTTTTCTGCATCTAGCTCTGAAAAAATATTTGGGCTTCTAGCAGTGTGTGGGACTTGGTCTATTAGTCCATCTATACTGACCTCCATCAGGTTGCAAATTAAAAATAATTTTTTTCTGCATCTAGCTCTGAAAAAATATTTGGGCTTCTAGCAGTGTGTGGGACTTGGTCTATTAGTCCATCTATACTGACCTCCATCAGGTTGCAAATTAAAAATAATTTTTTTCTTCATTTATCTCTGAAAAAATATTTGGGCTTCTAGCAGCGTGTGGGACTTGTTCTATTAGTCCATCTATACTGACCTCCATCAGGTTGCAAATTAAAAATAATTTTTTTCTGCATCTAGCTCTGAAAAAATATTTGGGCTTCTAGCAGTGTGTGGGACTTGGTCTATTAGTCCATCTATACTGACCTCCATCAGGTTGCAAATTAAAAATAATTTTTTTCTGCATCTAGCTCTGAAAAAATATTTGGGCTTCTAGCAGTGTGTGGGACTTGGTCTATTAGTCCATCTATACTGACCTCCATCAGGTTGCAAATTGAATAAAAAAATTTTCTGCATCTAGCTCTGAAAAAATATTTGGGCTTCTAGCGGTGTGTGGGACTTGGTCTATTAGTCCATCTATACTGACCTCCATCAGGTTGCAAATTAAAAATAATTTTTTTCTTCATCTAGCTCTGAAAAAATATTTGGGCTTCTAGCAGTGTGTAGGACTTGGTCTATTAGTCCATCTATACTGACCTCCATCAGGTTGCAAATTAAAAATAATTTTTTTCTTCATTTAGCTCTGAAAAAATATTTGGGCTTCTAGCAGTGTGTGGGACTTGTTCTATTAGTCCTTCTATACTGACGTCCAGCAGGTTGCAAATTGAATATAATTTTTTTCTGCATCTAGCTCTGAAAAAATATTTGGGCTTCTAGCGGTGTGTGGGACTTGGTCTATTAGTCCATCTATACTGACCTCCATCAGGTTGCAAATTAAAAATAATTTTTTTCTGCATCTAGCTCTGAAAAAATATTTGGGCTTCTAGCAGTGTGTGGGACTTGGTCTATTAGTCCATCTATACTGACCTCCATCAGGTTGCAAATTAAAAATAATTTTTTTCTGCATCTAGCTCTGAAAAAATATTTGGGCTTCTAGCAGTGTGTGGGACTTGGTCTATTAGTCCATCTATACTGACCTCCATCAGGTTGCAAATTAAAAATATTTTTTTTCTGCATCTAGCTCTGAAAAAATATTTGGGCTTCTAGCAGTGTGTGGGACTTGGTCTATTAGTCCATCTATACTGACCTCCATCAGGTTGCAAATTAAAAATATTTTTTTTCTTCATTTAGCTCTGAAAAAATATTTGGGCTTCTAGCAGTGTGTGGGACTTGTTCTATTAGTCCTTCTATACTGACCTCCAGCAGGTTGCAAATTGAATATAATTTTTTTCTGCATCTAGCTCTGAAAAAATATTTGGGCTTCTAGCGGTGTGTGGGACTTGGTCTATTAGTCCATCTATACTGACCTCCATCAGGTTGCAAATTAAAAATAATTTTTTTCTGCATCTAACCCAGCCAATAGTTTTGGCCTAATACCACAGTTTGGCCACTCAGCTCTGCTCGGTTACCATCCATTGTTTTTTGGTGCAAACAACTCCAGAGTTGTGAATTAGTTAACCACCAAAATGAGTGGAAAAAGGCCTGCTGCTGGTGGAAAGGGGAATAGGCATGTTGGGAAGGGGAAAAAAGGTTGTGTCCGTGGGGTAGGTGCAGAAGAAAGACCATCTTCCAGCCAAACTAAAATGTCTACTTCTTTTAGCGGACAATGTGATAAGATCCCTTTCTTACGGCCACGCCAATCGCTACAAATTCCAGATGAGGCACAAAAACAGCAGGTGCTTCAACGGATATCAAGTGCTCCTTTAAGTGGGCTCTCCTCCACATCAACTTCAACATCACAAATACTCCAGTCCTCAAAGGTGTCACCCAAATCGCACTTGCTTCCTCACAGCTCCCAAATCTCCAGCTGCCCGTCTGAGTATGAGGTAGAACAGATGGTTGAGTCTGCAGAGCTGTTTACTCATACTATAGCCTGGGAATCAGAGGTCGACTCCAGCGCTTCTGTGAATCCAGACGAGGAAATGATCTGCACTGATGCCCAGAATCTTTATGAGTCGGATCCAGGACCAGAGGCAGAAGGTTCTGACCATAATGTAGACCCTCATTCCCAAACTGTAACTCCTGTTGGTGGAGACAATGAGGAAGACGATGATAAGACTCAAATACCTGATTGGAGCGACAACTTTAGTTTTTTGTCAGGGCAGGAACAGGTTGGCTCTGAGGACGACGGGTGTGATAACGCACAGGGTGATGATGATGAGGTCGGAGATCCCACTTACTGTCAACCCACAGTCAGCCAAGAGATGAGGTCAGCAGAGGAGGTGGAGGAAGATGCTAGTGACGACGAGGTCAGGTTGCGCCTTCCTGGACAGAGACGTAGTACTGGAAGCACGTCAACAACTGCATCCTCAAACACAACTCTGCCTCTCACCACAAGTCGTGGTGGCTCTTCAGGTCGCATGGGTGCTAAGCCTTGCATAGCCTGGGCATTTTTTCAGATCGATAAAGATGACCCAACTCGTGTTATCTGTAACATTTGTCAGCAAAAGCTAAGTAGAGGCCAAAAAATACATAGTTTGAGTACTTCATGCATGAACCGGCACATGGACATGAAGCATAAGTTGCAGTGGGAAGCTCAGTGTGCTACAATGCGGTCTAGCCGGCCGGGCCAACCACCGTCTGCCATATCTTGTGCATCCGCGGCCTCTTCATCCTCTGTGACTGGGGGGACAGCAGTCACACCTGTTTTGGGGCGCAGACCTGCCACCTCTTTACCCGCAACAGCCAGCGTGATTGGCAGGTCATCATTTTCTTTGGAGGTGGTAACACCAGCTGGTCTTGAGCGCTGTCCGACATCGATAGCACCACCTTTGGATCAAGGCAACCTAACATGTCCGCCTGCATCTTCTTCACAGACTGGCAGTTTGCCGGGGACACCCTTATCAACCCCGTCTAAGCACAATAGCCAGCCCTCGGTCCCTCAGATGTGGACAAGTAAAAGACCATTTCCTCCTAGCCATGAGAAAGCTAAGAGGTTGAATTTCACCATCTGCAAGCTCTTGGCTACAGAAATGCTGCCTTTCCGCCTGGTGGACACAGAGGATTTTCGAGACCTTATGTCCGTCGCAGTGCCCCAGTACCAGATGCCCAGTCGGCACTACTTCTCAAAGAAAGGTGTGCCTGCGCTCCACCAGCATGTCGCACACAACATCACCGCTTCTTTGAGAAACTCTGTGTGTGACAGGGTGCATTTCACCACAGACACTTGGACGAGTAGGCATGGACAGGGGCGTTACATGTCGCTGACTGGGCACTGGGTAACTATGGTGACAGCAGGACAAGGGGCTGCTGTCCAAGTCTTGCCGTCCCCACGAGTTGTGCGTCAATCCTCTTTATGTCATTTTTCCTCCACTGCTTCTGCCTCCTCAACCTCCTCTCGGTCTTCCACCTGCACCCAAAGGCTGTCTGGTCATGCCACAAGCTTTCTAACTGCGCAGAAGGGATCCTGCACACCTCCTTACTATGCTGGCAGTAGGGCTCAACGTCATCAGGCGGTTTTTACATTGAAATGTCTGGGAAATGTGAGTCACACAGCTGAGGAGTTGTGGTCAGCTCTGGAGAACCAATTTCATGAATGGTTGTCTCCACTGGACCTGAAACCAGGGAAGGCCGTGTGCGACAATGCTGCAAACCTGGGTGCGGCCCTTCGCCGGGGCAATGTCACACACGTGCCTTGTATGGCTCACGTGTTGAACCTGGTTGTCCAGCAATTTTTAGCCCACTATCCCAGACTAGATGGCCTTCTGCAGAGGGCACGGTCGCTGTGTGCTCACTTCCGCCGTTCGCATCCCGCAGCTCAGCGACTTACATCTCTACAGAAGTCGTTGGGCCTGCCACTTCACCGGTTAAAATGCGATGTGCCTACCCGGTGGAATTCAACTCTGCACATGTTGCAGCGACTGTGGCAGCACCGACAAGCCCTGGTGCAATACGTTCTGACGTATAGCCTGGGCCAACGAGATTCAGAGGTGGGGCAAATCACGCTGGAGGAGTGGTCTCAGATCAGGGACCTATGCACCCTTCTGCACAGTTTTGAAATGGCGACGAAGATGTTTAGTGCTGACGATGCCATTATCAGCATGACTATTCCGGTGATTTACATGCTGGAGCACATGTTAAACAGAATTCGGAGTCAGGTGGTGGCACAAGAGAAGGTGGAGGAAGTAGAGGAGGAGGAGTTGTATGCGGAAGGGCTAACATCTGCAAGGTCCAGACGGTCGGCAGCACCAAGGCGGCAGGCATGTGAGGGTGGGGGAGATGATTTTACCAGGGCGCATGGTAGCAGCCAAACTAGTGAGGAAGGTGCAGGAGCCCAGGAAGAAGTGGAGGACGAACTGATGGAAGACTCATCAGATGAGGGAGACCTTGATCACATTTCTGTTGTGCGAGGTTGGGGGGAGAGGACAGAGGAAGGAAGCATGATTGCTACCTCGCCACCAACACAACAGGGACTTGGTGCTCCTGGATGCGCAACACACATGAGTGCCTTCTTGCTGCACTACCTGCAACATGACCCTCGAATTGTGAGAATTAGAAATAATCCTGACTACTGGGTTGCCACACTGTTAGATCCCCGGTACAAAAGTAAATTTGCAGAAATTATTCCTGCCATAGAAAGGGATGCACGCATGCAGGAGTATCAGCAGAGACTGTTGCAGAATCTTACATGTGCTTTTCCACAAAATACCAGTGGTGCACGTAGTGAATCTCACAGTTCCAACTTGCCAACCGTGGGACCGTCAAGTGTTCAGCACTCAAACCGTAACAGAACCACAGTATCTGCTGGTAACATCAATTTTGCGGAATCATTTCACCACTTTTTTAGCCCATCCTTTGCAAGGCCACAGGAGACAAGAAGTCTGACACATAGTCAACGCCTAGAGACGATGGTACAGGAGTATCTCCAAGTAAACATTGAAGCCACGACTGTGTCACTGGACCCTTGCTCTTTTTGGGCTTCCAATCTGGATAAATGGCCGGAGCTAGCCACTTACGCCTTGGAGATCTTGTCATGCCCCGCAGCCAGCGTTCTGTCTGAACGTGTGTTCAGCGCTGCTGGTGGTGTGCTGACAGATAAGCGCATGCGGCTCTCCACTGATAATGTAGACAGACTCACGTTCATAAAGATGAACAAATCATGGATCCGAAACGACTTTTCTACCCCTGTGTCATCCTGGGGAGAGTAAAAGCTTGATGATTGGTTAAAATCACCCTACCAACCGTTTTAAGCTTTCAAATTACTAATCATGTTTATCTGTATCTTGACTGGAAAATAATTTGGGCTTTGTAGCAGTGTGCAGCACTGATCCTATTAGGCCATCTATAATAAGCTTCACCAGATTTAAAATTAAAAATAATTTTTAGCTGCATCTAGCCCGGAAAATAATTTTGGGGCTCCGAGATGCGCAAGACACATAAGTGCCTTCTTGCTGCACTACCTGCAGCATGACCCTCATATTGTCAGAATTCGAAGTAATCATGACTACTGGGTTGCCACACTCTTAGATCCCCCAAACTTTTCGATCAACCTTTTCATTTTAATAAAGACCAAAAAAATGGTCATTTTTGAAATTATAAGCATTAGCAGGTTGTTAGAAACTGAAATCAAACAGTTTTCAACTCAAAACTTTATTCTAGGTGATGTTACATTTTCACATAGGACCCCTTGTTCGAAAGGAGCTTCTGAACTCTCTCGTCCATTGAATTTGTCAGGTTTTGGATGGTTTCTGCTTCAATTGTTTTGCATGAGGACAGAATACCCTCCCAGAGCTGTTGCTTAGATGTGAACTGCCTCCCGCCATCATAGACACTCCTTTTAATGATGCTCCAAAGGTTCTGAATGGGGTACAGGTCAGGGGAGCATGGGGGTCACACCATAAGTTTGTCCCCTTTTATGCCCATATCAGCCAGAGATGCAGATGTTTTATGTGCAGCATGAGATGGTGCATTATCATGCAGAAAAATGATCTTGCTGTGAAATACACGGTTCTTCTTCTTGAACCATGGCAGGAAGTGCTGTTTGAGAAAATCCACATACATTATGGAGTTCATCTTTAGCGCCTTCAGGGATCCTAAAGGGGCCGACAATCTCTCTCCCCATGATTCCAGCCCAAAACATTACTCCACCTCCTCCTTGTTGGCGCTGTAGCCGTGTTTGCGTGGGGTGTCCATCAACCAGCCATCCTCCACTCCATTCATCTGGACAATCGAGCGCTGCACGGCACTCATCCGTGAACAAAACAGTTTTGAAATCAGTCTTCATGTAATGTTTGGCCCACTGGAGCCGTTTCTGCTTGTGTGAAGTGGATAGAGGAGGTCGACAGGATGGCATATGCACAGCTGCAAACCTCTGAAGGACCCTGCATCTTGTTGTTCGGGGGACGTTGGAGGCACAAGCAGCTTCAAAAACTTGTCTGCTGCTATGACAAGGCTTTTTTGCCGCTGCTGTTTCAACCTGACGTAATTGCCTGTAGGAAAGAGTCCTCAATTTGCCCTTATCAGCACGCACACGTGTGTACTGTGAATCAGCTACATACTTCTTGATTGCCAAGACACTTCATCCTGATCATCGCACAACGTTGATTGTAGTCATGCCTTGACCTAAACACTCCACAATTTGTTGCTTCTCAGCAGCCGACACATCCTTTTTCTTTCCCATTTTGGCAGAAAATGTAGGCTGCTTAATAATGTGAGAGAGCCTTCTTAAGTAGTCTTGCCTTTCATTGGACACACCTGCCAAACTAATTAGCACAGGTGTCTGCAATTGCTTACAGTGATATAAAGAGCCCTGACACACATCACCATCAATGAGTTTAACTGACAAACAAACAAATTCTTCCCTTATCACTCCTAAACACTTTTTGCATAATAATTTGGAACGCGGTGTACATGTGCTTTTCCACAAAACACCAGTGGTTCACGTAGTGAATCTTACAGTTCTAACTTGCCAACCGTGGTCTGTATGGAATTGTTCAATAAAGGGCCCAAAATTAACATAACATAGATGGGAGAGGTCTCTATGAATAGGAATTCCTAAGTATTTGATACCCTGTGAGGGCCAGGCAAAGGGAAAGTTGGACTGGATGGAATCCTATATGGATTTAGGGAGGGAGACATCGAGGGCCTCAGACTTCGCTGCATTGATTTTAAAATTTTACCATGTAACAAAGTGATCTATTTCAGCCATAACAGCAGGGATGGATATATGTGATTGAGTGATATATACTAGGACATCATCAGCAAATAGAGAGCACTTGTACTCGGTGCCTCCCACCTCAATCCACCTAATATTGGGGTTATGGCGAATTGATGAGAGCAGGTGCTCCGTCACTAGGATGTATAAGAGAGGGGACAGAGGACATCCCTGCCTTGTCCCATTGGTGATTGTGAAAGGTGATGAAAATGTTCTGACGCACCCCCTGGGCATTGGGACACCCGGAGCAGGACCCTTTTTGGTGGATGCTGGTGGTTGTAGTCTTCGTGGCGGCGATCCGGTTCCGTGGCTCAGGGCGGTCAAACAGTGGCGGAACTATTTATGTGGTTTTGATGTTTAAATGTCCGACTACGCCACCCATGGATTGCGGTCAGAGTGAACCGCCGCTACAGGGCAGACCGCTAAGGCTGGTGTTGTGGGTGCAGCAGAGCGTAGCATAACTCCCCACGGGAGGAGTATAGCCTCAGGGCAGTGTATGCGGAGGATGGGGGTGATGGTGCAGGGCAGCAGCAGTAACGACACGGAGTCAGTGATGCAGTTCAGGGCCTTTACTCACAGTTCTTATTATCCAGACCACGTCTGCAGGTAACGGCTGCCCACGTCGTACTGTGCTCACCAGGTGAGGGGCTCAGACAACTCCCAGATAACTTTGGAGCGCTTCACAGGACCCCCTTTGTGTGTCCTTTGTCTGGCCTTTCTTACCAACACTTCTGTCCGGCTGCCTCGGGCCTCCCTGACCCTATGTGGTGCCTTCCTAGCGGGTGGAGCAAGGGGCTGCGCCACATAAAATGTCAGAGCCTCCGGTTTCTAGCTGAGGGTCGTTTCCTGCCTCCACTAGTTCGGGGACCGGTCTCCCCCTTTGGCCTGACCCCTCCACGCAGGTGGATTCGGGCGTGCGGTGGCGACTCGCCCGTCCGCACCCCTGGGATCCCTTCATTCCTCGTTCCTGGAGCCTTCTCCGCTCCTCTTCCTTCCTTCTCCCTCTTGCAGGCCTGGGCCTCTGTTACTAGGCCCGCCTCCGGAGCAGAGCTCATGCAGAGCCCCTGCTCCCTGCCACTTCTGCTCAGACTTCTCTGCACTGAACTAAGATGGTGCCCACCTTTTATACTCCCTTCTCAATGCACCCAGGAACTGCTTCCTCCCTGCTCCTGCACTGCAGGGTTCCCCTTCCTCAGTGTTCCCTCCCCCCACTCCAGCCAGGGACAGGGACTGTCGTGCCCATCTCAGGGGCATATTGGTCGCCCTGCCCCACGGCAATGTGGTGTAATGCATGCAGGTGTCGGGTCCTGATCCACACTCCATCCTTATCTGAGAGTGAGATATCACACCTCTGGGTGAGGTGCAATACGTCTGTAGCAACCGAGCCCTCGGTGCTACAGTTCCATTTATCTTCAGCCTAGGTGACGTATTGTGATACAGGGCCGTGATTTTGGCTATAAAAGGGTCCCCTTGACCCCTACCCCAAGCTTTATAAGAGAATCATATATGGCGTGCCAGGAGACTCTATGGAATGCTTTCTCAGCATCCAACGAGAGTATCTACTTACAAATTTTTAACTGCATCTAGCCCAGGAAATACTTTGTGCCTAGTAGCAGTGTCTGCTAGTCAGCGGATTATCCCGGCTGTTAAGCAAGCTACACCACCTGTAGTTTGGACACTTAATTTTTTCAAAGGAAATGCTTCGGGACCACGGGATACTTAGTGAAGAGCATCAGGAGGCACCCCAAGGCATAGGGGCTGGGACTGGCACTAGGATGCCTTGCGGTGGACAGCCGAGCTCGATCCTTATAAAAGCTTTTTAACTGCAGCAGCTTTAGTGGACGCTACTGGAACTGGAATTACGCGGCTGCTGGCATGAGACTTGCCCTCCAATAGATCCTTGTAAATGGATTTAAAGTGTATTCATTCAAATTAGAGGGACAATTTAAATTAAAAAGCTTAGAGCTGCCTCCACCACAGGGGGGCTCTCTCGACCCACCAGCGGACAGGCACCAGTATTGGGAAAGGGGGGCTGGCCGTCAGGGTTCACCGCGGCTCTGGCACAAACCCGGCGACACGGAGGTGGCACGGGCAGGAGCGGACTGGCCGTCTCGGCTTCTCACTTTTTGGATTTTAGAAGGGCATGACATGCCTATATCTGTGTCTCCCCCTCCTTTTACTCCTCCACCTCTTTTCTTTTCGCATGACTATATGTACTTGTCACTTTTCCAAGTGTTAGTTGTGTCTTCTGAGCAGTTTGTCAGCTTTTGGACACCTTTGAAGGTGTTTTCTATGTGTTTCTATGTGTTTTTGTTTGCCTGCCATTGGTTTTAACGGTGTTCGAAGGTGTTCGACGAACAGTTCGACGAACAGTTCGACGAACACACGGGTGTTCGACGAACCGAACCGAACTCGAACACTACGGGGGTGGCTCAACACTATTTGTTACATGGTAAAATTTTAAAATCAATGCAGCGAAGTCTGAGGCCCTCGATGTCTCCCTCCCTAAATCCATATAGGATTCCATCCAGTCCAACTTTCCCTTTGCCTGGCCCTCACAGGGTATCAAATACTTAGGAATTCCTATTCATAGAGACCTCTCCCATCTATGTTATCTTAATTTTGGGCCCTTTATTGAACAATTCCATACAGACCACGGTTGGCAAGTTAGAACTGTAAGATTCACTACGTAAACCACTGGTGTTTTGTGGAAAAGCACATGTACACCGCGTTCCAAATTATTATGCAAAAAGTGTTTAGGAGTGATAAGGGAAGAATTTGTTTGTTTGTCAGTTAAACTCATTGATGGTGATGTGTGTCAGGGCTCTTTATATCACTGTAAGCAATTGCAGACACCTGTGCTAATTAGTTTGGCAGGTGTGTCCAATGAAAGGCAAGACTACTTAAGAAGGCTCTCTCACATTATTAAGCAGCCTACATTTTCTGCCAAAATGGGAAAGAAAAAGGATGTGTCGGCTGCTGAGAAGCAACAAATTGTGGAGTGTTTAGGTCAAGGCATGACTACAATCAACATTGTGCGATGATCAGGATGAAGTGTCTTGGCAATCAAGAAGTATGTAGCTGATTCACAGTACACACGTGTGCGTGCTGATAAGGGCAAATTGAGGACTCTTTCCTACAGGCAATTACGTCAGGTTGAAACAGCAGCGGCAAAAAAGCCTTGTCATAGCAGCAGACAAGTTTTTGAAGCTGCTTGTGCCTCCAACGTCCCCCGAACAACAAGATGCAGGGTCCTTCAGAGGTTTGCAGCTGTGCATATGCCATCCTGTCGACCTCCTCTATCCACTTCACACAAGCAGAAACGGCTCCAGTGGGCCAAACATTACATGAAGACTGATTTCAAAACTGTTTTGTTCACGGATGAGTGCCGTGCAGCGCTCGATGGTCCAGATGAATGGAGTGGAGGATGGCTGGTTGATGGACACCCCACGCAAACACGGCTACAGCGCCAACAAGGAGGAGGTGGAGTAATGTTTTGGGCTGGAATCATGGGGAGAGAGATTGTCGGCCCCTTTAGGATCCCTGAAGGCGCTAAAGATGAACTCCATAATGTATGTGGATTTTCTCAAACAGCACTTCCTGCCATGGTTCAAGAAGAAGAACCGTGTATTTCACAGCAAGATCATTTTTCTGCATGATAATGCACCATCTCATGCTGCACATAAAACATCTGCATCTCTGGCTGATATGGGCATAAAAGGGGACAAACTTATGGTGTGACCCCCATGCTCCCCTGACCTCTACCCCATTCAGAACCTTTGGAGCATCATTAAAAGGAGTGTCTATGATGGCGGGAGGCAGTTCACATCTAAGCAACAGCTCTGGGAGGGTATTCTGTCCTCATGCAAAACAATTGAAGCAGAAACCATCCAAAACCTGACAAATTCAATGGACGAGAGAGTTCAGAAGCTCCTTTCGAACAAGGGGTCCTATGTGAAAATGTAACATCACCTAGAATAAAGTTTTGAGTTGAAAACTGTTTGATTTCAGTTTCTAACAACCTGCTAATGCTTATAATTTCAAAAATGACCATTTTTTTGGTCTTTATTAAAATGAAAAGGTTGATCGAAAAGTTTGGGGGATCTAAGAGTGTGGCAACCCAGTAGTCATGATTACTTCGAATTCTGACAATATGAGGGTCATGCTGCAGGTAGTGCAGCAAGAAGGCACTTATGTGTCTTGCGCATCTCGGAGCCCCAAAATTATTTTCCGGGCTAGATGCAGCTAAAAATTATTTTTAATTTTAAATCTGGTGAAGCTTATTATAGATGGCCTAATAGGATCAGTGCTGCACACTGCTACAAAGCCCAAATTATTTTCCAGTCAAGATACAGATAAACATGATTAGTAATTTGAAAGCTTAAAACGGTTGGTAGGGTGATTTTAACCAATCATCAAGCTTTTACTCTCCCCAGGATGACACAGGGGTAGAAAAGTCGTTTCGGATCCATGATTTGTTCATCTTTATGAACGTGAGTCTGTCTACATTATCAGTGGAGAGCCGCGTGCGCTTATCTGTCAGCACACCACCAGCAGCGCTGAACACACGTTCAGACAGAACGCTGGCTGCGGGGCATGACAAGATCTCCAAGGCGTAAGTGGCTAGCTCCGGCCATTTATCCAGATTGGAAGCCCAAAAAGAGCAAGGGTCCAGTGACACAGTCGTGGCTTCAATGTTTACTTGGAGATACTCCTGTACCATCGTCTCTAGGCGTTGACTATGTGTCAAACTTCTTGTCTCCTGTGGCCTTGCAAAGGATGGGCTAAAAAAGTGGTGAAATGATTCCGCAAAATTGATGTTACCAGCAGATACTGGGGTTCTGTTACGGTTTGAGTGCTGAACACTTGACGGTCCCACGGTTGGCAAGTTGGAACTGTGAGATTCACTACGTGCACCACTGGTATTTTGTGGAAAAGCACATGTAAGATTCTGCAACAGTCTCTGCTGATACTCCTGCATGCGTGCATCCCTTTCTATGGCAGGAATAATTTCTGCAAATTTACTTTTGTACCGGGGATCTAACAGTGTGGCAACCCAGTAGTCAGGATTATTTCTAATTCTCACAATTCGAGGGTCATGTTGCAGGTAGTGCAGCAAGAAGGCACTCATGTGTGTTGCACATCCAGGAGCACCAAGTCCCTGTTGTGTTGGTGGCGAGGTAGCAATCATGCTTCCTTCCTCTGTCCTCTCCCCCCAACCTCGCACAACAGAAATGTGATCAAGGTCTCCCTCATCTGATGAGTCTTCCATCAGTTCGTCCTCCACTTCTTCCTGGGCTCCTGCACCTTCCTCACTAGTTTGGCTGCTACCATGCGCCCTGGTAAAATCATCTCCCCCACCCTCACATGCCTGCCGCCTTGGTGCTGCCGACCGTCTGGACCTTGCAGATGTTAGCCCTTCCGCATACAACTCCTCCTCCTCTACTTCCTCCACCTCCTCTTGTGCCACCACCTGACTCCGAATTCTGTTTAACATGTGCTCCAGCATGTAAATCACCGGAATAGTCATGCTGATAATGGCATCGTCAGCACTAAACATCTTCGTCGCCATTTCAAAACTGTGCAGAAGGGTGCATAGGTCCCTGATCTGAGACCACTCCTCCAGCGTGATTTGCCCCACCTCTGAATCTCGTTGGCCCAGGCTATACGTCAGAACGTATTGCACCAGGGCTTGTCGGTGCTGCCACAGTCGCTGCAACATGTGCAGAGTTGAATTCCACCGGGTAGGCACATCGCATTTTAGCCGGTGAAGTGGCAGGCCCAACGACTTCTGTAGAGATGTAAGTCGCTGAGCTGCGGGATGCGAACGGCGGAAGGCCATCAAGTCTGGGATAGTGGGCTAAAAATTGCTGGACAACCAGGTTCAACACGTGAGCCATACAAGGCACGTGTGTGACATTGCCCCGGCGAAGGGCCGCACCCAGGTTTGCAGCATTGTCGCACACGGCCTTCCCTGGTTTCAGGTCCAGTGGAGACAACCATTCATGAAATTGGTTCTCCAGAGCTGACCACAACTCCTCAGCTGTGTGACTCACATTTCCCAGACATTTCAATGTAAAAACCGCCTGATGACGTTGAGCCCCTGCCAGCATAGTAAGGAGGTGTGCAGGATCCCTTCTGCGCAGTTAGAAAGCTTGTGGCATGACCAGACAGGCTTTGGGTGCAGGTGGAAGACCGAGAGGAAGTTGAGGAGGCAGAAGCAGTGGAGGAAAAATGACATAAAGAGGATTGACGCACAACTCGTGGGGACGGCAAGACTTGGACAGCAGCCCCTTGTCCTGCTGTCACCATAGTTACCCAGTGCCCAGTCAGCGACATGTAACGCCCCTGTCCATGCCTACTCGTCCAAGTGTCTGTGGTGAAATGCACCCTGTCACACACAGAGTTTCTCAAAGAAGCGGTGATGTTGTGTGCGACATGCTGGTGGAGCGCAGGCACACCTTTCTTTGAGAAGTAGTGGCGACTGGGCATCTGGTACTGGGGCACTGCGACGGACATAAGGTCTCGAAAATCCTCTGTGTCCACCAGGCGGAAAGGCAGCATTTCTGTAGCCGAGAGCTTGCAAATGGTGAAATTCAACCTCTTAGCTTTCTCATGGCTAGGAGGAAATGGTCTTTTACTTGTCCACATCTGAGGGACCGAGGGCTGGCTATTGTGCTTAGACGGGGTTGATAAGGGTGTCCCCGGCAAACTGCCGGTCTGTGAGGAAGATGCAGGCGGACATGTTAGGTTGCCTTGATCCAAAGGTGGTGCTATCGATGTCGGACAGCGCTCAAGACCAGCTGGTGTTACCACCTCCAAAGAAAATGATGACCTGCCAATCACGCTGGCTGTTGCGGGTAAAGAGGTGGCAGGTCTGTGCCCCAAAACAGGTGTGACTGCTGTCCCCCCAGTCACAGAGGATGAAGAGGCCGCGGATGCACAAGATATGGCAGACGGTGGTTGGCCCGGCCGGCTAGACCGCATTGTAGCACACTGAGCTTCCCACTGCAACTTATGCTTCATGTCCATGTGCCGGTTCATGCATGAAGTACTCAAACTATGTATTTTTTGGCCTCTACTTAGCTTTTGCTGACAAATGTTACAGATAACACGAGTTGGGTCATCTTTATCGATCTGAAAAAATGCCCAGGCTATGCAAGGCTTAGCACCCATGCGACCTGAAGAGCCACCACGACTTGTGGTGAGAGGCAGAGTTGTGTTTGAGGATGCAGTTGTTGACGTGCTTCCAGTACTACGTCTCTGTCCAGGAAGGCGCAACCTGACCTCGTCGTCACTAGCATCTTCCTCCACCTCCTCTGCTGACCTCATCTCTTGGCTGACTGTGGGTTGACAGTAAGTGGGATCTCCGACCTCATCATCATCACCCTGTGCGTTATCACACCCGTCGTCCTCAGAGCCAACCTGTTCCTGCCCTGACAAAAAACTAAAGTTGTCGCTCCAATCAGGTATTTGAGTCTTATCATCGTCTTCCTCATTGTCTCCACCAACAGGAGTTACAGTTTGGGAATGAGGGTCTACATTATGGTCAGAACCTTCTGCGTCTGGTCCTGGATCCGACTCATAAAGATTCTGGGCATCAGTGCAGATCATTTCCTCGTCTGGATTCACAGAAGCGCTGGAGTCGACCTCTGATTCCCAGGCTATAGTATGAGTAAACAGCTCTGCAGACTCAACCATCTGTTCTACCTCATACTCAGACGGGCAGCTGGAGATTTGGGAGCTGTGAGGAAGCAAGTGCGATTTGGGTGACACCTTTGAGGACTGGAGTATTTGTGATGTTGAAGTTGATGTGGAGGAGAGCCCACTTAAAGGAGCACTTGATATCCGTTGAAGCACCTGCTGTTTTTGTGCCTCATCTGGAATTTGTAGCGATTGGCGTGGCCGTAAGAAAGGGATCTTATCACATTGTCCGCTAAAAGAAGTAGACATTTTAGTTTGGCTGGAAGATGGTCTTTCTTCTGCACCTACCCCACGGACACAACCTTTTTTCCCCTTCCCAACACGCCTATTCCCCTTTCCTCCAGCAGCAGGCCTTTTTCCACTCATTTTGGTGGTTAACTAATTCACAACTCTGGAGTTGTTTGCACAAAAAAACAATGGATGGTAACCGAGCAGAGCTGAGTGGCCAAACTGTGGTATTAGGCCAAAACTATTGGCTGGGTTAGATGCAGAAAAAAATTATTTTTAATTTGCAACCTGATGGAGGTCAGTATAGATGGACTAATAGACCAAGTCCCACACACTGCTAGAAGCCCAAATATTTTTTCAGAGCTAGATGCAGAAAAAAATTATTTTTAATTTGCAACCTGATGGAGGTCAGTATAGATGGACTAATAGACCAAGTCCCACAAACCGCTAGAAGCCCAAATATTTTTTCAGAGCTAGATGCAGAAAAAAATTATTTTTAATTTGCAACCTGATGGAGGTCAGTATAGATGGACTAATAGACCAAGTCCCACACACCGCTAGAAGCCCAAATATTTTTTCAGAGCTAGATGCAGAAAAAAATTATATTCAATTTGCAACCTGCTGGAGGTCAGTATAGAAGGACTAATAGAACAAGTCCCACACACTGCTAGAAGCCCAAATATTTTTTCAGAGCTAAATGAAGAAAAAAATTATTTTTAATTTGCAACCTGATGGAGGTCAGTATAGATGGACTAATAGACCAAGTCCCACACACTGCTAGAAGCCCAAATATTTTTTCAGAGCTAGATGCAGAAAAAAATTATTTTTAATTTGCAACCTGTTGGAGGTCAGTATAGATGGACTAATAGACCAAGTCCCACACACTGCTAGAAGCCCAAATATTTTTTCAGAGCTAGATGCAGAAAAAAATTATTTTTAATTTGCAACCTGATGGAGGTCAGTATAGATGGACTAATAGACCAAGTCCCACACACCGCTAGAAGCCCAAATATTTTTTCAGAGCTAGATGCAGAAAAAAATTATATTCAATTTGCAACCTGCTGGACGTCAGTATAGAAGGACTAATAGAACAAGTCCCACACACTGCTAGAAGCCCAAATATTTTTTCAGAGCTAAATGAAGAAAAAAATTATTTTTAATTTGCAACCTGATGGAGGTCAGTATAGATGGACTAATAGACCAAGTCCCACACACTGCTAGAAGCCCAAATATTTTTTCAGAGCTAGATGCAGAAAAAAATTATTTTTAATTTGCAACCTGATGGAGGTCAGTATAGATGGACTAATAGACCAAGTCCCACACACCGCTAGAAGCCCAAATATTTTTTCAGAGCTAGATGCAGAAAATTTTTTTATTCAATTTGCAACCTGATGGAGGTCAGTATAGATGGACTAATAGACCAAGTCCCACACACTGCTAGAAGCCCAAATATTTTTTCAGAGCTAGATGCAGAAAAAAAATATTTTTAATTTGCAACCTGATGGAGTTCAGTATAGATGGACTAATAGACCAAGTCCCACACACTGCTAGAAGCCCAAATATTTTTTCAGAGCTAGATGCAGAAAAAAAATATTTTTAATTTGCAACCTGATGGAGGTCAGTATAGATGGACTAATAGAACAAGTCCCACACGCTGCTAGAAGCCCAAATATTTTTTCAGAGATAAATGAAGAAAAAAATTATTTTTAATTTGCAACCTGATGGAGGTCAGTATAGATGGACTAATAGACCAAGTCCCACACACTGCTAGAAGCCCAAATATTTTTTCAGAGCTAGATGCAGAAAAAAATTATTTTTAATTTGCAACCTGATGGAGGTCAGTATAGATGGACTAATAGACCAAGTCCCACACACCGCTAGAAGCCCAAATATTTTTTCAGAGCTAGATGCAGAAAAAAATTATATTCAATTTGCAACCTGCTGGAGGTCAGTATAGAAGGACTAATAGAACAAGTCCCACACACTGCTAGAAGCCCAAATATTTTTTCAGAGCTAAATGAAGAAAAAAATTATTTTTAATTTGCAACCTGATGGAGGTCAGTATAGATGGACTAATAGACCAAGTCCCACACACTGCTAGAAGCCCAAATATTTTTTCAGAGCTAGATGCAGAAAAAAATTATATTCAGTTTGCAACCTGATGGAGGTCAGTATAGATGGACTAATAGAATGATGCTATGCCCAAAAGATTTTACTTCACTAGGTGCAGTAAAAAAATTGGTATTCTATACACAGGTGGTATATCTTGCAACACAGATAGGCTACTCCACTGACTAACACACTCTGCAATAGGCCAAAAAGGATTAGCTTTGCTCGATTCAGCCAAATGCAGTGAAAAAAACTCGCACAGCACTGGCACAGACCTGCCTGGCAAAAACTGATAGGAACTGATGTAACCTAGTCCTGAAAAGGACTCCAATTACAATTAGTCTTTACTCCCACAATCTATCTATTTAAGAGCACAGACCTGCCTGATAAAAGTCGTAGGAAATGCTGTAACCTAGTCCTTAAAAGGACTGCAATCACAACTATTCCCTACTCCCAAGCTATCTGTATATTTGTGCGAAAATTGGCTTGAGATTAACAAGGTATAGCGCACACAGCAACAGCGGTGCCGTCTAACACGCAGCTGCAGCAGTGAGAAAATGGTGGCGACGGGGAAAATGGCTTGGTCTTATAGGGCAAGGACATGTGACATACACTGCCAATCACACATGCCCTTGCTTGTGTGAAAAAAAGCACTTCGCTCCGTGTGTGCGCTGCTGATAGGCTGAAAGATTGCACCTCCCCACTGCAAATGCGGGAAAGAGAAAAAAAAATGGAGATCTTCATTGTTCCTGCAGAGATCCATCCCCTGCCCCTCCCCCCGCCCCGCTGTACACTCAAACTGCGTATTAACATTAATTTTCATCATTACTGAGAAAAAATCCAGTTATGATTTTGGTGCACGAACAGTTATCGAACATAACCTCGAACAGCCGAATTTTTCTCAAATTGTTCGTGTTCGCCGACCGGCTCGAACACCGCCCAAAACAGCTCGAATTTGAGATTGGCGAACAGTTCGAGTAGAACAACGCTCATCTCTACTCATGAGCATCTATGCCTCTTTTAATGCATCCCATTATTTTATTTGCCTTTGCAGCAGCTGCCTGACACTGGCCACCAAAGGTGAGCTTGTCATCCACCAATACACCAAGGTCTTTTTTAGTGACAGTTTTGCCCAGTGTTTTACAATTAAGCATATAATTATACATTTTATTTCCTCTGCCCAAGTGCATTACCTTACATTTATCCCCATTAAAGCTCATTTGCCATTTATCAGCCCAAGCTTCTAGTTTACATAGATATTCCGGTAATTTAAAATTGTCCTCCTCTGTATTTATTACCCTGCAGAGTTTAGTGTCATCTGCAAATATTGAAATACTGCTCTGTATGCCCCCTACAAGGTCATTAATAAATATGTTAAAAAGAAGAGGGCCCAATACTGACCCCTGTGGTACCCCACTGTTAACTGAGACCCAGTCTGAGTGTGTTCCATTAATAACCACCATTTATTTCCTATCATTGAGCCAGATCTTAACCCACTTACATATATTTTCCCCTATCCCCATTGTTCTCATTTTATGTATCAACCTTTTGTGCAGAACCGTATCAAAAGGTTTTAAAAAGTCCATATACACAACATTCACTGCATTTCCTTGGTCCAGTCCGGAACTTACCTCTTCATAAAAGCTGATCAGATTAGTTTGACAGGAACGGTCCCTCGTAAACCCATGTTGATATTGGGTCATGAGGTTATTCTTCTTCAGATACTCTAGTATAGCATCTCTTAGAAAACCCTCCAGGATTTTACCCACAGTAGAGGTTAAGCTTACTGGCCTATAATTTCCAAGTTCAGTTTTTGTTCACAAATGCTATCCGCCTGTCCTGTGGTACAGACCCTGTTATTATGGAATCCTTAAAGATTAAAAATAATGGTCTATCTATGACTTTAATTAATTCTTGCAGGACTCGTGGGTGTATCCCATCCGGGCCCGGGGATTTGTCAACTTTAGTGATTTTTAAACGCCACCGTACTTCCTGCTAGGTTAAGCAAGTGACATTTAATGGAGAATTTTTGTTATCAATGATCATGTTTTCTCTCATGCGATTTTCTTGTGTAAATACTGTTGAAAAATCTTTTAGCATATTGGCTTTTTCCTTATCCTCATCCACAATTTCACCCAGACTATTTTTAAAGGGGGCCAACACTATCATTTTTTAGTTTCTTACTATTTATGTAGTTAAAGAATATTTTAGGATTATTTTTACTTTCATTGGCAATGAGTCTCACTGTCTCAATCTTTGCTCCCTTGATTTGGTTTTTACAGAATTTATTTAATTTTCTGCATTTATTTAATGCCTCGTCACTACCTACTTGCTTTAGTTCTCTAAATGCTTTCTTTTTTTCACTTATTGCGCCCCTTACAACTCTATTTAGCCATAGTGGTTTCCTCCTATTTCTAGCATGTTTATTCCCATAGGGTATATATTGTGCAAAGGGTCCTAGAACAAGAATACATCACCAGAAGCCCTGTCAGTACAGAAATACATCACCAGAACACCCATATGTGCCAGAATAGAGCACCCTAACCACCATCAGTACAGAAATACATATCCAGAGCCACCATCAGTAAATAAATACAACACCAGAAACTTATTAGCACAGAAATACATCACCCAAACATCCATCAGTGCATGAATACATCACCAGAACCACAACCATCAGTACATGAATACAGCACCAAACTTGCTACAGTGATCAATTGTAATGTCAGGTCAGTGCCATATACAATTGTATTGCATAAACTTAAAATTTCCAGTATGGCCTCTGGTATGGTAAGGAGCTAGTGAGAGTTGTTGTTTTCAGTCATCATCAGACTACGAACCATACAGGAACCACAGTACTGATGAGATGCAGGCAGTATCACAAACATTTACATCCAGGTACCTTATCTGTGACCTCTTGTCTGATTGGAGTCATTCTCCTTTTCTTCTAGATCTTGTCCCACAATACATTTATCCCCCTTATTGTGTCTTCACACATTTCCCTTCCCCCCCACGCCACATATTTTCCCCTCAACCATTCCCTGTGCTTCCCATACTGTCTCCTCACACATTATCCCATCACTCCTCATACTGTCTCCTCACTAGTGATGAGCAAGCACTAAAATGCTCAGGTGCTCGAAGCTCAGGCCGAGCACATCGTGATACTCGAGTGCTCGACCGGAGCAACGAGCCCAATGTAAGTCTATGGGAAACTCGAGCATTTTTCTGGCGGTCCCCACCGGTGGTCTGCAGAAGGTCAAAAATTGCCCAAATCGATGGGGACAGTGCACAATGAAACATGTCAGGCCGGCAGAATATATAGGCAGACAGGCAGGCAGCGTATATAGGAGGGTGCATGGAAAACATAGCAGGGCACTCGGAACACACTAGTGCCCTCCGATTTTCACGCACCCATCTCTTTAAAAAAGCCGGCAATTCATCAGCCACATACAGTTATAACTAGTGTTGAGCCACCCCCGTAGTGTTCGAGTTCGGTTCGGTTCGTCGAACACCCGTGTGTTCGCCGAACTGTTCGTCGAACTGTTCGTCGAACACCTTCGAACACCGTTAAAACCAATGGCAGGCAAACAAAAACACATAGAAACACATAGAAAACACCTTCAAAGGTGTCCAAAAGCTGACAAACTGCTCAGAAGACATAACTAACACATGGAAAAGTGACAAGTACATATAGTCATGCGAAAATAAAAGAGGTGGAGGAGTAAAAGGAGGGGGAGACACAGATATAGGCATGTCATGCCCTTCTAAAATCCAAAAAGTGAGAAGCCGACACGGCCAGTCCGCTCCTGCCCGTGCCACCTCAGTGTCGCCGGGTTTGTGCCAGAGCCGCGGTGAACCCTGATGGCCAGCCCCCCTCTCCCAATACTGGTGCCTGTCCGCTGGTGGGTCGAGCGAGCCCCCCTGTGGTGGAGGCAGCTCTAAGCTTTTTAATTTAAATTGTCTCTCTAATTTGAATGAATACACTTTAAATCCATTTACAAGGATCTATTGGAGGGCAAGTCTCATGCCAGCAGCCGCGTAATTCCAGCTCCAGTAGCGTCCACTAAAGCTGCTGCAGTTAAAAAGCTTTTATAAGGATCGAGCTCGGCTGTCCACCGCAAGGCATCCTACTGCCAGTCCCAGCCCCTATGCCTTGGGGTGCCTCCTGATGCTCTTCACTGAGTATCCCGTGGTCCCGAAGCATTTCCTTTGAAAAAATGAAGTGTCCAAACTACAGGTGGTGTAGCTTGCTTAACAGCCGGGATAATCCGCTGACTAGCAGACACTGCTACTAGGCACAAAGTATTTCCTGGGCTAGATGCAGTTAAAAATTTGTAATTAGATACTCTCGTTGGATGCTGAGAAAGCATTCCATAGAGTCTCCTGGCACACCATATATGATTCTCTTAAAAAGCTTGGGGTAGGGGTCTAGGGGACCCTTTTATAGCCAAAATCACGGCCCTGTATCGCAATACGTCACCTAGGCTGAAGATAAATGGAACTGTAGCACCCTGAGGGCTCGGTTGCTACAGAGGTATTGCACCTCACCCAGAGGTGTGATATCTCACTCTCAGTGAAGGATGTAGTGTGGATCAGGACCCGACACCTGCATGCATTACACCACATTGCCGTGGGGCAGGGCGACCAATATGCCCCTGAGATGGGCACGACAGTCCCTGTCCCTGGCTGGAGTGGGGGGAGGGAACACTGAGGAAGGGGAACCCTGTAGTGCAGGAGCAAGGAGGAAGCAGTTCCTGGGTGCATTGAGAAGGGAGTATAAAAGGTGGGCACCATCTTAGTTCAGTGCAGAGAAGTCTGAGCAGAAGTGGCAGGGAGCAGGGGCTCTGCATGAGCTCTGCTCCGGAGGCGGGCCTAGTAACAGAGGCCCAGGCCTGGAAGAGGGAGAAGGAAGGAAGAGGAGCGGAGAAGGCTCCAGGAACGAGGAACGAAGGGATCTCAGGGGTGCGGACGGGCGAGTCGCCACCGCACGCCAGAATCCACCTGCGTGGAGGGGTCAGGCCAAAGGGGGAGACCGGTACCCGAAACTAGTGGAGGCAGGAAACGACCCTCAGCTAGAAACAGGAGGCTGTGACATTTTATGTGGCGCAGCCCCTCGCTACACTCGCTAGGAAGGCACCACATAGGGTCAGGGAAACTGGCGCCAAGTTTACCAAGAGGAGGCCCGAGGCAGCCGGACAGAAGGGTTGGTAAGAAAGGCCAGACAAAGGACACACAAAGGGGGTCCTGTGAAGCACTCCAAAGTTATCTGGGAGTTGTCTGAGCCCCTCACCTGGTGAGCACAGTACGACGTGGGCAGCCGTTACCTGCAGACGTGGTCTGGATAATAAGAACTGTGAGTAAAGGCCCTGGACTGCATCACTGACTCCGTGTCATTACTGCTGCTGCCCTGCACCATCACCCCCATCCTCCGCATACACTGCCCTGAGGCTATACTCCTCCCGTGGGGAGTTATGCTACGCTCTGCTGCACCCACAACACCAGCCTCAGTGGTCTGCCCTGGAGGGGCGGTTCACTCTGACCGCAATCCACGGGTGGCGTAGTCGGACATTTAAACATCAAAACCACATAAATAGTTCCGCCACTGGTTTGACCGCCCTGAGCCACGGAACCGGGTTGCCGCCACGGAGACTACAACCACCAGCATCCACCAAAAAGGGTCCGGCTCCGGGTGTCCCAAGGCCCAGGGGGCGCGTCAGAACATTTTCATCACCTTTCACAATCACCAATGGGACAAGGCAGGGATGTTCTCTGTCCCCTCTCTTATACATCCTAGTGACGGAGCACCTGCTCTCATCAATTCGCCATAACCCCAATATTAGGTGCATTGAGGTGGGAGGCACCGAGTACAAGTGCTCTCTATTTGCTGATGATGTCCTAGTATATATCACTCAATCACATATATCCATCCATGCTGTTATGGCTGAAATGCAGCGAAGTCTGAGGCCATCGATGTCTCCCTCCCCAAATCCATATAGGATTCCATCCAGTCCAACTTTCCCTTTGCCTGGCCCTCACAGGGTATCAAATACTTAGGAATTCCTGTTCATAGAGACCTCTCCCATCTATGTTATCTTAATTTTGGGCCCTTTATTGAACAACTCCATACAGACCACGGTTGGCAAGATAGAACTCTAAGATTCACTGCGTGAACCACTGGTGTTTTGTGGAAAAGCACATGTACACTGTGTTCCAAATTATTATGCAAAAAGTGTTTAGGAGTGATAAGGGAAGAATTTGTTTGTTTGTCAGTTAAACTCATTGATGGTGATGTGTGTCAGGGCTCTTTATATCACTGTAAGCAATTGCAGACACCAGTGCTAATTAGTTTGGCAGGTGTGTCCAATGAAAGGCAAGACTACTTAAGAAGGCTCTCTCACATTATTCAGCAGCCTACATTTTCTGCCAAAATGGGAAAGAAAAAGGATGTGTCGGCTGCTGAGAAGCAACAAATTGTGGAGTGTTTAGGTCAAGGCATGACTACAATCAACATTGTGCGATGATCAGGATGAAGTGTCTTGGCAATCAAGAAGTATGTAGCTGTTTCACAGTACACACGTGTGCGTGCTGATAAGGGCAAATTGAGGACTCTTTCCTACAGGCAATTACGTCAGGTTGAAAGAGCAGCGGCAAAAAAGCCTTGTCATAGCAGCAGACAAGTTTTTGAAGCTGCTTGTGCCTCCAACGTCCCCCGAACAACAAGATGCAGGGTCCTTCAGAGGTTTGCAGCTGTGCATACGCCATCCTGTTGACCTCCTCTATCCACTTCACACAAGCAGAAACGGCTCCAGTGGGCCAAACATTACATGAAGACTGATTTCAAAACTGTTTTGTTCACGGATGAGTGCCGTGCAGCGCTCGATGGTCCAGATGGATGGAGTGGAGGATGGCTGGTTGATGGACACCCCACGCAAACACGGCTACAGCGCCAACAAGGAGGAGGTGGAGTAATGTTTTGGGCTGGAATCATGGGGAGAGAGATTGTCGGCCCCTTTAGGATCCCTGAAGGCGCTAAAGATGAACTCCATAATGTATGTGGATTTTCTCAAACAGCACTTCCTGCCATGGTTGAAGAAGAAGAACCGTGTATTTCACAGCAAGATCATTTTTCTGCATGATAATGCACCATCTCATGCTGCACATAAAACATCTGCATCTCTGGCTGATATGGGCATAAAAGGGGACAAACTTATGGTGTGACCCCCATGCTCCCCTGACCTCTACCCCATTCAGAACCTTTGGAGCATCATTAAAAGGAGTGTCTATGATGGCGGGAGGCAGTTCACATCTAAGCAACAGCTCTGGGAGGGTATTCTGTCCTCATGCAAAACAATTGAAGCAGAAACCATCCAAAACCTGACAAATTCAATGGACGAGAGAGTTCAGAAGCTCCTTTCGAACAAGGGGTCCTATGTGAAAATGTAACATCACCTAGAATAAAGTTTTGAGTTGAAAACTGTTTGATTTCAGTTTCTAACAACCTGCTAATGCTTATAATTTCAAAAATGACCATTTTTTTGGTCTTTATTAAAATGAAAGGGTTGATCGAAAAGTTTGGGGGATCTAAGAGTGTGGCAACCCAGTAGTCATGATTACTTCGAATTCTGACAATATGAGGGTCATGCTGCAGGTAGTGCAGCAAGAAGGCACTTATGTGTCTTGCGCATCTCGGAGCCCCAAAATTATTTTCCGGGCTAGATGCAGCTAAAAATTATTTTTAATTTTAAATCTGGTGGAGCTTATTATAGATGGCCTAATAGGATCAGTGCTGCACACTGCTACAAAGCCCAAATTATTTTCCAGTCAAGATACAGATAAACATGATTAGTAATTTGAAAGCTTAAAACGGTTGGTAGGGTGATTTTAAACAATCATCAAGCTTTTACTCTCCCCAGGATGACACAGGGGTAGAAAAGTCGTTTCGGATCCATGATTTGTTCATCTTTATGAACGTGAGTCTGTCTACATTATCAGTGGAGAGCCGCGTGCGCTTATCTGTCAGCACACCACCAGCAGCGCTGAACACACGTTCAGACAGAACGCTGGCTGCGGGGCATGACAAGATCTCCAAGGCGTAAGTGGCTAGCTCCGGCCATTTATCCAGATTGGAAGCCCAAAAAGAGCAAGGGTCCAGTGACACAGTCGTGGCTTCAATGTTTACTTGGAGATACTCCTGTACCATCGTCTCTAGGCGTTGACTATGTGTCAGACTTCTTGTCTCCTGTGGCCTTGCAAAGGATGGGCTAAAAAAGTGGTGAAATGATTCCGCAAAATTGATGTTACCAGCAGATACTGTGGTTCTGTTACGGTTTGAGTGCTGAACACTTGACGGTCCCACGGTTGGCAAGTTGGAACTGTGAGATTCACTACGTTCACCACTGGTATTTTGTGGAAAAGCACATGTAAGATTCTGCAACAGTCTCTGCTGATACTCCTGCATGCGTGCATCCCTTTCTATGGCAGGAATAATTTCTGCAAATTTACTTTTGTACCGGGGATCTAACAGTGTGGCAACCCAGTAGTCAGGATTATTTCTAATTCTCACAATTCGAGGGTCATGTTGCAGGTAGTGCAGCAAGAAGGCACTCATGTGTGTTGCGCATCCAGGAGCACCAAGTCCCTGTTGTGTTGGTGGCGAGGTAACAATCATGCTTCCTTCCTCTGTCCTCTCCCCCCAACCTCGCACAACAGAAATGTGATCAAGGTCTCCCTCATCTGATGAGTCTTCCATCAGTTCGTCCTCCACTTCTTCCTGGGCTCCTGCACCTTCCTCACTAGTTTGGCTGCTACCATGCGCCCTGGTAAAACCATCTCCCCCACACTCACATGCCTGCCGCCTTGGTGCTGCCGACCGTCTGGACCTTGCAGATGTTAGCCCTTCCGCATACAACTCCTCCTCCTCTACTTCCTCCACTTCCTCTTGTGCCACCACCTGACTCCGAATTCTGTTTAACATGTGCTCCAGCATGTAAATCACCGGAATAATCATGCTGATAATGGCATCGTCAGCACTAAACATCTTCGTCGCCATTTCAAAACTGTGCAGAAGGGTGCATAGGTCCCTGATCTGAGACCACTCCTCCAGCGTGATTTGCCCCACCTCTGAATCTCGTTGGCCCAGGCTATACGTCAGAACGTATTGCACCAGGGCTTATCGGTGCTGCCACAGTCACTGCAACATGTGCAGAGTTGAATTCCACCGGGTAGGCACATCGCATTTTAGCCGGTGAAGTGGCAGGCCCAATGACTTCTGTAGAGATGTAAGTCGCTGAGCTGCGGGATGCGAACAGCAGAAGTGAGCACACAGTGACCGTGCCCTCTGCAGAAGGCCATCTAGTCTGGGATAGTGGGCTAAAAATTGCTGGACAACCAGGTTCAACACGTGAGCCATACAAGGCACGTGTGTGACATTGCCCCGGCGAAGGGCCGCACCCAGGTTTGCAGCATTGTCGCACACGGCCTTCCCTGGTTTCAGGTCCAGTGGAGACAACCATTCATGAAATTGGTTCTCCAGAGCTGACCACAACTCCTCAGCTGTGTGACTCACATTTCCCAGACATTTCAATGTAAAAACCGCCTGATGACGTTGAGCCCTACTGCCAGCATAGTAAGGAGGTGTGCAGGATCCCTTCTGCGCAGTTAGAAAGCTTGTGGCATGACCAGACAGGCTTTGGGTGCAGGTGGAAGACCGAGAGGAGGTTGAGGAGGCAGAAGCAGTGGAGGAACTTTGACATAAAGAGGATTGACGCACAACTCGTGGGGACGGCAAGACTTGGACAGCAGCCCCTTGTCCTGCTGTCACCATAGTTACCCAGTGCCCAGTCAGCGACATGTAACGCCCCTGTCCATGCCTACTCGTCCAAGTGTCTGTGGTGAAATGCACCCTGTCACACACAGAGTTTCTCAAAGAAGCGGTGATGTTGTGTGCGACATGCTGGTGGAGCGCAGGCACACCTTTCTTTGAGAAGCAGTGCCGACTGGGCATCTGGTACTGGGGCACTGCGACGGACATAAGGTCTCGAAAATCCTCTGTGTCCACCAGGCGGAAAGGCAGCATTTCTGTAGCCAAGAGCTTGCAGATGGTGAAATTCAACCTCTTAGCTTTCTCATGGCTAGGAGGAAATGGTCTTTTACTTGTCCACATCTGAGGGACCGAGGGCTGGCTATTGTGCTTAGACGGGGTTGATAAGGGTGTCCCCGGCAAACTGCCGGTCTGTGAGGAAGATGCAGGCGGACACGTTAGGTTGCCTTGATCCAAAGGTGGTGCTATCGATGTCGGACAGCGCTCAACACCAGCTGCTGTTACCACCTCCAAAGAAAATGATGACCTGCCAATCACGCTGGCTGTTGCGGGTAAAGAGGTGGCAGGTCTGCGCCCCAAAACAGGTGTGACTGCTGTCCCCCCAGTCACAGAGGATGAAGAGGCCGCGGATGCACAAGATATGGCAGACGGTGGTTGGCCCGGCCGGCTAGGCCGCATTGTAGCACACTGAGCTTCCCACTGCAACTTATGCTTCATGTCCATGTGCCGGTTCATGCATGAAGTACTCAAACTATGTATTTTTTGGCCTCTACTTAGCTTTTGCTGACAAATGTTACAGATAACACGAGTTGGGTCATCTTTATCGATCTGAAAAAATGCCCAGGCTATGCAAGGCTTAGCACCCATGCGACCTGAAGAGCCACCACGACTTGTGGTGAGAGGCAGAATTGTGTTTGAGGATGCAGTTGTTGACGTGCTTCCAGTACTACGTCTCTGTCCAGGAAGGCGCAACCTGACCTCGTCGTCACTAGCATCTTCCTCACCTCCTCTGCTGACCTCATCTCTTGGCTGACTGTGGGTTGACAGTAAGTGGGATCTCCAACCTCATCATCATCACCCTGTGTGTTATCACACCCGTCGTCCTCAGAGCCAACCTGTTCCTGCCCTGACAAAAAACTAAAGTTGTCGCTCTAATCAGGTATTTGAGTCTTATCATCGTCTTCCTCATTGTCTCCACCAACAGGAGTTACAGTTTGGGAATGAGGGTCTACATTATGGTCAGAACCTTCTGCGTCTGGTCCTGGATCCGACTCATAAAGATTCTGGGCATCAGTGCAGATCATTTCCTCGTCTGGATTCACAGAAGCGCTGGAGTCGACCTCTGATTCCCAGGCTATAGTATGAGTAAACAGCTCTGCAGACTCAACCATCTGTTCTACCTCATACTCAGACGGGCAGCTGGAGATTTGGGAGCTGTGAGGAAGCAAGTGCGATTTGGGTGACACCTTTGAGGACTGGAGTATTTGTGATGTTGAAGTTGATGTGGAGGAGAGCCCACTTAAAGGAGCACTTGATATCCGTTGAAGCACCTGCTGTTTTTGTGCCTCATCTGGAATTTGTAGCAATTGGCGTGGCCGTAAGAAAGGGATCTTATCACATTGTCCGCTAAAAGAAGTAGTCATTTTAGTTTGGCTGGAAGATCGTCTTTCTTCTGCAGATGTTACTGTTGCTTTAACACCTACCCCACGGACACAACCTGTTTTCCCCTTCCCAACACGCCTATTCCCCTTTCCACCAGCAGCAGGCCTTTTTCCACTCATTTTGGTGGTTAACTAATTCACAACTCTGGAGTTGTTTGCACAAAAAAACAATGGATGGTAACCGAGCAGAGCTGAGTGGCCAAACTGTGGTATTAGGCCAAAACTATTAGCTGGGTTAGATGCAGAAAAAAATATATTCAGTTTGCAACCTGATGGAGGTCAGTATAGATGGACTAATACAACAAGTCCCACACACAGCTAGAAGCCCAAATATTTTTTCAGAGGTAGATGCAGAAAAAAATATATTCAGTTTGCAACCTGATGGAGGTCAGTATAGATGGACTAATTGAGAAAGTCCGACACACTGCTACAAGGCCAAATATTTTTTCAGAGCTAGATGCAGAAAAAAATTATATTCAGTTTGCAACCTGATGGAGGTCAGTATAGATGGATTAATAGAACAAGACCCACACACAGCTAGAAGCCCAATATTTTTTCAGAGGTAGATGCAGAAAAAAATATATTCAGTTTGCAACCTGATGGAGGTCAGTATAGATGGACTAATACAACAAGTCCCACACACAGCTAGAAGCCCAATATTTTTTCAGAGGTAGATGCAGAAAAAAATATATTCAGTTTGCAACCTGATGGAGGTCAGTATAGATGGACTAATACAACAAGTCCCACACACAGCTAGAAGCCCAAATATTTTTTCAGAGGTAGATGCAGAAAAAAATATATTCAGTTTGCAACCTGATGGAGGTCAGTATAGATGGACTAATACAACAAGTCCCACACACAGCTAGAAGCCCAAATATTTTTTCAGAGGTACTGTAGATGCAGATAAAAATTAGTTTTAATTTGCAACCTGATGGAGGTCAGTATAGATGGACTAATACAACAAGTCCCACACACAGCTAGAAGCCCAAATATTTTTTCAGAGGTACTGTAGATGCAGATAAAAATTAGTTTTAATTTGCAACCTGATGGAGGTCAGTATAGATGGACTAATAGAGAAAGTCCGACACACTGCTAGAAGGCCAAATATTTTTTCAGAGCTAGATGCAGAAAAAAATGATATTCAGTTTGCAACCTGATGGAGGTCAGTATAGATGGATTAATAGAACAAGACCCACACACAGCTAGAAGCCCAATATTATTTCAGAGGTAGATGCAGAAAAAAATATATTCAGTTTGCAACCTGATGGAGGTCAGTATAGATGGACTAATACAACAAGTCCCACACACAGCTAGAAGCCCAATATTTTTTCAGAGGTACATGCAGAAAAAAATATATTCAGTTTGCAACCTGATGGAGGTCAGTATAGATGGACTAATACAACAAGTCCCACACACAGCTAGAAGCCCAAATATTTTTTCAGAGGTAGATGCAGAAAAAAATATATTCAGTTTGCAACCTGATGGAGGTCAGTATAGATGGACTAATACAACAAGTCCCACACACAGCTAGAAGCCCAAATATTTTTTCAGAGGTACTGTAGATGCAGATAAAAATTAGTTTTAATTTGCAACCTGATGGAGGTCAGTATAGATGGACTAATAGAGAAAGTCCGACACACTGCTAGAAGGCCAAATATTTTTTCAGAGCTAGATGCAGAAAAAAATTATATTCAGTTTGCAACCTGATGGAGGTCAGTATAGATGGATTAATAGAACAAGACCCACACACAGCTAGAAGCCCAATATTTTTTCAGAGGTAGATGCAGAAAAAAATATATTCAGTTTGCAAACTGATGGAGGTCAGTATAGATGGACTAATACAACAAGTCCCACACACAGCTAGAAGCCCAATATTTTTTCAGAGATAGATGCAGAAAAAAATATATTCAGTTTGCAACCTGATGGAGGTCAGTATAGATGGACTAATACAACAAGTCCCACACACAGCTAGAAGCCCAAATATTTTTTCAGAGGTAGATGCAGAAAAAAATATATTCAGTTTGCAACCTGATGGAGGTCAGTATAGATGGACTAATACAACAAGTCCCACACACAGCTAGAAGCCCAAATATTTTTTCAGAGGTACTGTAGATGCAGATAAAAATTGGTTTTAATTTGCAACCTGATGGAGGTCAGTATAGATGGACTAATACAACAAGTCCCACACACAGCTAGAAGCCCAAATATTTTTTCAGAGGTACTGTAGATGCAGATAAAAATTAGTTTTAATTTGCAACCTGATGGAGGTCAGTATAGATGGACTAATAGAGAAAGTCCGACACACTGCTAGAAGGCCAAATATTTTTTCAGAGCTAGATGCAGAAAAAAATTATATTCAGTTTGCAACCTGATGGAGGTCAGTATAGATGGATTAATAGAACAAGACCCACACACAGCTAGAAGCCCAATATTTTTTCAGAGGTAGATGCAGAAAAAAATATATTCAGTTTGCAACCTGATGGAGGTCAGTATAGATGGACTAATACAACAAGTCCCACACACAGCTAGAAGCCCAATATTTTTTCAGAGGTAGATGCAGAAAAAAATATATTCAGTTTTCAACCTGATGGAGGTCAGTATAGATGGACTAATACAACAAGTCCCACACACAGCTAGAAGCCCAAATATTTTTTCAGAGGTAGATGCAGAAAAAAATATATTCAGTTTGCAACCTGATGGAGGTCAGTATAGATGGACTAATACAACAAGTCCCACACACAGCTAGAAGCCCAAATATTTTTTCAGAGGTACTGTAGATGCAGATAAAAATTAGTTTTAATTTGCAACCTGATGGAGGTCAGTATAGATGGACTAATACAACAAGTCCCACACACAGCTAGAAGCCCAAATATTTTTTCAGAGGTACTGTAGATGCAGATAAAAATTAGTTTTAATTTGCAACCTGATGGAGGTCAGTATAGATGGACTAATAGAGAAAGTCCGACACACTGCTAGAAGGCCAAATATTTTTTCAGAGCTAGATGCAGAAAAAAATTATATTCAGTTTGCAACCTGATGGAGGTCAGTATAGATGGATTAATAGAACAAGACCCACACACAGCTAGAAGCCCAATATTTTTTCAGAGGTAGATGCAGAAAAAAATATATTCAGTTTGCAACCTGATGGAGGTCAGTATAGATGTACTAATACAACAAGTCCCACACACAGCTAGAAGCCCAAATATTTTTTCAGAGGTACTGTAGATGCAGATAAAAATTAGTTTTAATTTGCAACCTGATGGAGGTCAGTATAGATGGACTAATAGAATGATGCTATGCCCAAAAGATTTTACTTCACTAGGTGCAGTAAAAAAATTGGTATTCTATACACAGGTGGTATATCTTGCAACACAGATAGGCTACTCCACTGACTAACACACTCTGCAATAGGCCAAAAAGGATTAGCTTTGCTAGATTCAGCCAAATGCTGTGAAAAAAACTTGCACAGCACTGGCACAGACCTGCCTGGCAAAAACTGATAGGAACTGATGTAACCTAGTCCTGAAAAGGACTCCAATTACAATTAGTCTTTACTCCCACAACCTATCTATTTAAGAGCACAGACCTCCCTGATAAAAGTCGTAGGAAATGCTGTAACCTAGTCCTTAAAAGGACTGCAATCACAACTATTCCCTACTCCCAAGCTATCTGTATATTTGTGCGAAAATTGGCTTGAAATTAACAAGGTATAGCGCACACAGCAACAGCGGTGCCGTCTAACACGCAGCTGCAGCAGTGAGAAAATGGTGGCGACGGGGAAAATGGCTTGGTCTTATAGGGCAAGGACATGTGACATACACTGCCAATGACACATGCCCTTGCTTGTGTGAAAAAAAGCACTTCGCTCCGTGTGTGCGCTGCTGATAGGCTGACAGATTGCACCTCCCCACTGCAAATGCGGGAAAGAGAAAAAAAAATGGAGATCTTCATTGTTCCTGCAGAGATCCATCCCCTGCCCCTCCCCCCACCCCGCTGTACACTCAAACTGCGTATTAACATTAATTTTCATCATTACTGAGAAAAAATCCAGTTATGATTTTGGTGCACGAACAGTTATTGAACATAACCTCGAACAGCCGAATTTTTATCAAATTGTTCGTGTTCGCCGAACGGCTCGAACACCGCCCAAAACAGCTCGAATTTGAGATTGGCGAACAGTTCGAGTAGAACAACGCTCATCTCTAGTTATAACATTGGTACCCGACAATTTAGAACAGAAAGAATAGAGCATCACACATAGATTAGATAGATAGAAACATGTCAGCCACATATATAATAAGTACAGTGACAGTGTTGGTTACTGTACTTATCATTTAGTGTTAAAATAAAGGATTTATTAAAAAAAAAATTGGCGTGGGGTTCCTTGTAATTTTAGTCTCTAGCGGAGGTTAAGCAGATGGCTGGGGCAGATGTTTGAAGCCTGGGAAGGGGGTAATACCCACGGAGCTTCTTAGGCTACTAATATCAGCCCCCAGCTGAATACCTAGCCTTTACTAGCTATTAAAACGGGGGACCCCCAAAAAAATGACATGGGTCCCCCTATTTTAATAGCTAGCAAAGTCTAGGCAGACAGCTGGGGGCTGATATTAATAGCCCAGGTATGGTACCATGAATATTGGCCCCCTCCCAGGCTAGAAACACCAGCACTCAGCTGCCCCAGAAATGGCGCATCCATAGGATGTGCCAATTCTGGCACTTAGCCTTGCTCTTCCCACTGCCCTGTAGCGGTGGCAGTGGGGCTATAGGGTTGGGGTTGATGTCAGCTTATAATGCCAGCTGACATCAAGCCCAGATTAGTAATGGGGAGGCGTCTATAAGACGCTGCCCCCATTACTAACCCCATAGGGAAAGTGAAAAAAAACACCAACACCCAGAATAAAATCTTTTAATTGAAATAAACACACAATACTTTAATATTCTAAATTAAACTCTACTTACCATTACACCCATTCCAGCTGAAGCCAATGTCTCCTGCAAGAAAAGTAAAATAATTAACCAACCTCATCCTTACCTTTCCATGGTTCCCAGGATGGCTCCAGCTCTGCTACATTGAGATGGCAAGCTGGATCGTAGCAGAACGCTGCCATCCAGCTTGCCATGCCGCAGAGACACTGAGAAGCCTTGCGTTCCTCAGTATCTCGCTGTGACCAGCATCCAGATGAACTCGGCTCACCTCATGCACGTCACTGACAGCGTGGGAGAATTCTCCTGCGCATGGTGCCAGCAAATGACATTACCGCGTGAGCAGCAGAATTCTCCCACGCTGGGATGGCATTGAAATGGCAGGCTGGATCGTAGCAGAATGCTGCCATCCAGCTTGTCATCCTTCAGAGACACTGCAGAGTGCAGGCATGCTTGCGCTCCTCAGTGTCTCGCTGCGACGGCATCCAGATGAGCCGAGTTCATGTCAAATGATCTCGGCTCACCTCATGCACGAGGTGCATGGTGTTGGACCCACGTTAATCAGCTGTTGATGACCCATCTTGCAGATCGGTCATCAATACCACATATCTGGACAACCTCTTTATCCTCTTAAGATGGTTTATGGTCTCAGAAGAAAAGTCTGCAGTCATTTTTTGTGGCTGCAGTCTGCCGAATCTTGACAGTGTGATTCGCAGATTGTCATGACCGCAAGTATGCATTGCGCAAGGTCGCACCCATCTATACAGATTGTGGCCGCCATTCCTGGCACTGACACCGGGGAATCCTCACAGCACGGAGTGCTGCAGACTTGTCGTTTTAGCCCAGATAACTCTTTTAAATGCCGCTGTCAGCAATTGACAGTGACATTTAAGAGGCTAACAGCAGCTGGCATGTGCCCTCGGTGGAGCAGGCTCTGCTTTTGATCCCACTCCACACGTCATGCTGTCATTAACCCCTTTACAACCTAGGGATTTTCCATTTTTGCGTTTTCATTTTTTTCTTACCTTCTTCCCAGAGCCATAACTTTTCTATTTTTCCATCAATATGGTCGTGTGAGAGTTGTACTTTTTAATGACACCATTGGTTTTACCATATACAGTCATGGGCAAAAGTTTTGAGAATGACACCAAAATTATATTTTCACATGATCTGCTGGCCTCTGGTTTTTATTAGTGTTTGTCTGATGTTTATATCACATACAGAAATATAATTGCAATCATATTATGAGTACCAATAGGTTATATTGACAGTTAGAATGAGTTAATGCAGCAAGTCAATATTTGCAGTGTTGCCCCTTCTTCTTCAAGACCTCTGTAATTCTCCCTGGCATGCTCTCAATCAACTTTTGGACCAAATCCTGACTGATAGCAGTCCATTCTTGCATAATCAATGCTTTCATTTTGCCAGAATTTGTTGGTTTTTGTTTGTCCACCCGTCTCTTGATGATTGACCACAAGTTCTCAATGGGATTAAGATCTGGGGAGTTTCCAGGTCATGGACCCAAAATCTCTATGTTTTGTTCCATGAGCCATTTTGTTATCACCTTTGCTTTATGGCAAGGTGCTCCATCATGCTGGAAAAGGCATTTTTTGGCGCCAAATGCTCTTGGACGGTTGGGAGAAGTTGCTCTTGGAGGACATTCTGGTACCATTCTTTATTCATGGCTGTGTTTTTAGGCAAGACTGTGAGTGAGCTGATTCCCTTGGCTGAGAAGCAACCCCACTCATGAATGGTTTCAGGATGCTTTACAGTTGGCATGAGACAAGACTGGTGGTAGCGCTCACCTCTTCTTCTCCGAATAAGCTGTTTTCCAGATGTCCCAAACAATCGAAAAGGGGATTCATCAGAGAAAATAACTTTGCCCCAGTCCTCAGCAGTCCACTCCCTGTACCTTTTGCAGAATATCAGTCGGTCCCTGATGTTTTTTCTGGAGAGAAGTGGCTTCTTTGCTGCCCTCATTGAAACCAGCCCTTGCTCAAAGAGTCTCCGCCTCACAGTGCGTGCAGAAGCACTCACACCAGCCTGCTGCCATTCCTGAGCAAGCTCGGCACTGCTGGTAGTCCGATCCCGCAGCTGAAACAGTTTTAAGATACGGTCCTGGCGCATGCTGGTTTTTCTTGGGTGCCCTGGAGCCTTTTTGACAACAATGGAAGCTCTCTCCTTGAAGTTCTTGATGATGCGATAGATTGTTGACTGAGGTGCAATCTTTGTAGCTGCGATACTCTTCCCTGTTAGGCCATTTTTGTGCAGTGCAATGATGGCTGCACATGTTTCTTTAGAGATAACCATGGTTAACTGAAGAGAAACAATGATACCAAGAACCAGCCTCCTTTTAAAGTGTCCAGTGATTTCATTCTTACTTAATCATGACTGATTGATCGCCAGCCCTGTCCTCATCAACACCCACACCTGTGTTAATGGATCAATCACTAAAACGATGTTAGCTGCTCCTTTTAAGGCAGGACTGCAATGATGTTGAAATGTGTTTTGGGGGTTAAAGTTCATTTTCTGGGCAAATATTGACTTTGCAAGTACAGTAATTGCTGTTAAGCTGATCACTCTTTGACATTCAGGAGTATATGCAAATTGCCATTACAAAAAATGAACAAGTAAACTTTGGAAAAATTACTATTTGTCTCATTCTCAATACTTTTGGCCATGACTGTAGTGTACTGAAAAATGGGAAATAATTCCAAGTGTGGTGAAATTGCAAAAAAGTGCAACCCCACAATTGTTTTTTTTTTTTACCATGTTCACTTAATGCTAAAACTAAAGTGCCATTATGATTCTCTATGTCATTATGAGATGGTAGATACCAAACATGTATAGGTTCTTTTTTATTTAAGTGGTGAAAAAAATCCAAAGTTTGTAACAAAAAGAAATGACATCATTATTCAAAACCCGCAGCGTCTCCATTTTTCGGGATGTAGAGCAAGGTAAGGGTTATTTTTGTGCGCTGAGCTGATGTTTTTATTCATACAATTTTGGGATAGATGTGATGTTTTGATCACCCGTTACTGCATTTTATTGCAATGTGGTGGCAACCGAAAAACGTATTTCTGGTGTTTAGATTTTTTTTATCGTTATGCCATTTTTCGATCGGATTAATTATTTTTATATTTTGATAGATGGGGCATTTCTGAATGCATTGATACAGAATATGTGTGATTTTTTTTATTGTTTTATTTTGAATGGGGTCAAAAGGGAGGTGATTTGAACTTTTTTTTTTTATATTTTTAAAAACATTTTTTTCATTGCTTGTGTTACACATAGCAGGGCTTCAGCCCTGTTATGTGTTACAAAAATGCTCATCTGCTATGAACGCCGTCCGCTGGGCAGTGCACATAGCAGATAGTCTATGATAACCACAGGGGTATCCTGCAGACCCTGGGTTGTCATAACAACTCATCAGCGCACAGTGATCATGTGACAGACGCGCCTTTGGGCAGGTCTTATGATGCGCTTACGGCGCAGTCATGTTAAATGCCACTTTTTGAGTTTGACAGCGGCATTTAACATGTTAACAGATGTGGATGGATCACTGTTAGGGGCACATGACAGCTGATCAGATCAGCTGTCATGTGTCAGGAAAGATGCAGGCTCAGAGCCAGAAATGAGAGTCTTCAATATGCCCATGGCTGAGATGATAATTTATCAGCATTACATGACTGCAACAGAGGCAGTGAGCATCTGAAGCAACCATTCACCTCATTCCTAACCTTCTAAATGTCCATGTAAAAAATGGCATCTAAGAGGATAAATTGTTTCATTCAGAGCTAGCTTCGTTCACAGCATTTATTCCCAGGTGCCAACTATATAACACAACCAGAACCAGGAGCTACCTCTATACAGTAAGTGCTCACATTCGCTGTAAAGACATGTGGGTGTTGATAAGGTGTTAAGCTTCCACATTCAGGAATGTTCTAATGTATTAGTTACTTCTATGCAGCATTAAAGTCTTTTTAGTGCCTTTTATAATCGTTAGAAAATTTGAATAATTGTATCCTGCTTCTTTGAAAGAATTTGTAATTAGCATGTAATTACAGAAATACTTGTGATCTCTTATGTTAATCTTGAAGGGATAGAATAGCAAAAAATATTTTTTTATTTAGTACTTTTTTATATACACAGACTTGCGATAACTGATAACATTAAAATCAAACTGACTAACATTGTGTGGGTTCCATCCTTCCAACAGCCCATGGTCCACTTCTGATGCTTGCTAGCAATGGGTAGGGCTTGACAGGTACATGTTTTCTGGTCTGTGGCAACACAACTACGTGTGCAACAATCTGCAATTCACTGTAGGTTTTGATGCCTAGTCAACATAAAAAGTTTAAAGTTGTTTTCCACTGCATTAGTATTGTTACCCTATCCTGAGGATGATGACCTACCCTTCGAATAGTTCATCAATATGATGCCCAACACCCCCACTAATCTGCTCTTTTAAACTCACAGTGTATAGGGCAGAACATCACCACACGGTTCATTGGCTGCTGATAGGTACCGCATCTTGCTCTTATTCAAACAAACATTGTGCATCTATTACCCTATGTGAAGAATATTCTAGAATAATCACATGTGCCCTGGTTGTCAGGTTTCCAGGCACCGCGTAACCCAACTCCCATCTGTAAGAGAGAAGGGAGGGGGGCTTCAGTGTGAGTGTCCCTCTGTAGCTGTGAGCTGAGCTGACAGGCAGGCTCCCTGCCGTGATCCTTTCCTTTGTTCACTGACATGTGCTGTTTTGTTAAGGTACTATATTTCAATACCGAGTTGTGGGAGAACTATATGTCCCAGCTCTTCACAAAATGAATTTTTTACCTCAGGGGGAGATAGCGAATGCCAGACTGCATCCTAGCCCAATCTAGCATGTAGAGACGAGGAGATACACATCCCAGCTTTTTGGAACCTCCTAAAACCAGTATGTTGGGTTTCTACACGTAGCAGGGGCCCGGCCGGGTCCGTTGACACCATAACCAGTTCCCTGGGACCTTCCAGTAAGGAGGTAAGGGCCACTTTAGTTCTTGGAGTCTCTAAATTAGGAAGGAATAGGGGTAGAGACTTGGTTTTGAGCCGGGGGGGGCGGGAGTAGGAGTTCCCAGAGAGAGTGAAGGTCTCTGTAGTCAAAAGCCTATTGTATTTTCCTGAGGAAGCTCGTGACATCAAGAAGTGTGGGAGAAGTCCAGCAACCAAGCAGGGCCCACAACCTTCCCCATGTGGCCACCCATCCCCCGAGCCATGCTTTCCATCTACTGGTAACTGACTTTAAGATCTGTTATGCTTGATGTACCATGCCTTTGTATTTGTAACTCTGACCACTGTATATGTATAACCTTGTGTATATAGTAGATTGATTAGTGAGCCCTTATGGCGATTAAATGTAAAATTTAATCTTGGGCTTTTCTTGTATCTCGATCCATGAACCCTACGTCTGTTGTTCGGTCCAACTAACATGCTACCACGCTGATTTCTAGCCCAATATAAGTCTGTTATATCAAATAGAAACTGGTGGCAGCTCTATCCAGGCCGACAAGTCTCTGCTTCACTGGAGTAGTGAAAGAGCCTAACAGCCTGTCAGGAGTGTGGGAGAGTGTGGGGCCACATCAGCGTCTGAGTGGACCACCTTGTCCCACTCCCTAGAGCCTCTCTGTATAAGTGTGAACAGGAGGTGATGGTGTAGAACTGTGCCGATGTGACCTTGTGCGTCCTTGAGGGGGTGCGGAGTATCACGTTTGTGCAAAGGGTAGATCCGTATCACATGCTTCGTCTGGCGTAGTGTGACGTCAGGCGGGTGGTGGGGTGTGGATCCACCGGAAGAAGCGGCGACAACGGAATTCTGTGGGGCCCTGGTGCCGTTTCTTCACACCCTATCACCAGTGGATTGTCTGTCTTTCCTTGGACTGTGTTTAGTAGGTACTATTCGCTGCTCAGATGTAACAACTAGAGATGAGCGTTGTTCTACTCGAACTGTTCGCCAATCTCAAATTCGAGCTGTTTTGGGCGGTATTCGAGCCGTTCGGCGAACACGAACAATTTGATAAAAATTCGGCTGTTCGAGGTTATGTTCGATAACTGTTCGTGCACCAAAATCATAACTGGATTTTTTCTCAGTAATGATAAAAATTAATGTTAATACGCAGTTTGAGTGTACAGCGGGGCGGGGGGAGGGGCAGGGGATGGATCTCTGCAGGAACAATGAAGATCTCCATTTTTTTTTCTCTTTCCCGCATTTGCAGTGGGGAGGTGCAATCTGTCAGCCTATCAGCAGCGCACACACGGAGCGAAGTGCTTTTTTTCACACAAGCAAGGGCATGTGTCATTGGCAGTGTATGTCACATGTCCTTGCCCTAAAACACCAAGCCATTTTCCCCGTCGCCACCATTTTCTCACTGCTGCAGCTGCGTGTTAGACGGCACCGCTGTTGCTGTGTGCGCTATACCTTGTTAATTTCAAGCCAATTTTCGCACAAATATACAGATAGCTTGGGAGTAGGGAATAGTTGTGATTGCAGTCCTTTTAAGGACTAGGTTACAGCATTTCCTACGACTTTTATCAGGGAGGTCTGTGCTCTTAAATAGATAGGTTGTGGGAGTAAAGACTAATTGTAATTGGAGTCCTTTTCAGGACTAGGTTACATCAGTTCCTATCAGTTTTTGCCAGGCAGGTCTGTGCCAGTGCTGTGCAAGTTTTTTTCACAGCATTTGGCTGAATCTAGCAAAGCTAATCCTTTTTGGCCTATTGCAGAGTGTGTTAGTCAGTGGAGTAGCCTATCTGTGTTGCAAGATATACCACCTGTGTATAGAATACCAATTTTTTTACTGCACCTAGTGAAGTAAAATCTTTTGGGCATAGCATCATTCTATTAGTCCATCTATACTGACCTCCATCAGGTTGCAAATTAAAACTAATTTTTATCTGCATCTACAGTACCTCTGAAAAAATATTTGGGCTTCTAGCTGTGTGTGGGACTTGTTGTATTAGTCCATCTATACTGACCTCCATCAGGTTGCAAACTGAATATATTTTTTTCTGCATCTACCTCTGAAAAAATATTGGGATTCTAGCTGTGTGTGGGTCTTGTTCTATTAATCCATCTATACTGACCTCCATCAGGTTGCAAACTGAATATAATTTTTTTCTGCATCTAGCTCTGAAAAAATATTTGGCCTTCTAGCAGTGTGTCGGACTTTCTCTATTAGTCCATCTATACTGACCTCCATCAGGTTGCAAATTAAAAATAATTTTTATCTGCATCTACAGTACCTCTGAAAAAATATTTGGGCTTCTAGCTGTGTGTGGGACTTGTTGTATTAGTCCATCTATACTGACCTCCATCAGGTTGCAAACTGAATATATTTTTTTCTGCATCTACCTCTGAAAAAATATTTGGGCTTCTAGCTGTGTGTGGGACTTGTTGTATTAGTCCATCTATACTGACCTCCATCAGGTTGCAAACTGAATATATTTTTTTCTGCATCTACCTCTGAAAAAATATTGGGCTTCTAGCTGTGTGTGGGACTTGTTGTATTAGTCCATCTATACTGACCTCCATCAGGTTGCAAACTGAATATATTTTTTTCTGCATCTACCTCTGAAAAAATATTGGGCTTCTAGCTGTGTGTGGGTCTTGTTCTATTAATCCATCTATACTGACCTCCATCAGGTTGCAAACTGAATATAATTTTTTTCTGCATCTAGCTCTGAAAAAATATTTGGCCTTCTAGCAGTGTGTCGGACTTTCTCTATTAGTCCATCTATACTGACCTCCATCAGGTTGCAAATTAAAACTATTTTTTATCTGCATCTACAGTACCTCTGAAAAAATATTTGGGCTTCTAGCTGTGTGTGGGACTTGTTGTATTAGTCCATCTATACTGACCTCCATCAGGTTGCAAACTGAATATATTTTTTTCTGCATCTAACCCAGCCAATAGTTTTGGCCTAATACCACAGTTTGGCCACTCAGCTCTGCTCGGTTACCATCCATTGTTTTTTTGTGCAAACAACTCCAGAGTTGTGAATTAGTTAACCACCAAAATGAGTGGAAAAAGGCCTGCTGCTGGTGGAAAGGGGAATAGGCGTGTTGGGAAGGGGAAAAAAGGTTGTGTAGGTGTTAAAGCAACAGTAACATCTGCAGAAGAAAGACCATCTTCCAGCCAAACTAAAATGTCTACTTCTTTTAGCGGACAATGTGATAAGATCCCTTTCTTACGGCCACGCCAATCGCTACAAATTCCAGATGAGGCACAAAAACAGCAGGTGCTTCAACGGATATCAAGTGCTCCTTTAAGTGGGCTCTCCTCCACATCAACTTCAACATCACAAATACTCCAGTCCTCAAAGGTGTCACCCAAATCGCACTTGCTTCCTCACAGCTCCCAAATCTCCAGCTGCCCGTCTGAGTATGAGGTAGAACAGATGGTTGAGTCTGCAGAGCTGTTTACTCATACTATAGCCTGGGAATCAGAGGTCGACTCCAGCGCTTCTGTGAATCCAGACGAGGAAATGATCTGCACTGATGCCCAGAATCTTTATGAGTCGGATCCAGGACCAGACGCAGAAGGTTCTGACCATAATGTAGACCCTCATTCCCAAACTGTAACTCCTGTTGGTGGAGACAATGAGGAAGATGATGATAAGACTCAAATACCTGATTGGAGCGACAACTTTAGTTTTTTGTCAGGGCAGGAACAGGTTGGCTCTGAGGACGACGGGTGTGATAACACACAGGGTGATGATGATGAGGTTGGAGATCCCACTTACTGTCAACCCACAATCAGCCAAGAGATGAGGTCAGCAGAGGAGGTGGAGGAAGATGCTAGTGACGACGAGGTCAGGTTGCGCCTTCCTGGACAGAGACGTAGTACTTGAAGCACGTCAACAACTGCATCCTCAAACACAACTCTGCCTCTCACCACAAGTCGTGGTGGCTCTTCAGGTCGCATGGGTGCTAAGCCTTGCATAGCCTGGGCATTTTTTCAGATCGATAAAGATGACCCAACTCGTGTTATCTGTAACATTTGTCAGCAAAAGCTAAGTAGAGGCCAAAAAATACATAGTTTGAGTACTTCATGCATGAACCGGCACATGGACATGAAGCATAAGTTGCAGTGGGAAGCTCAGTGTGCTACAATGTGGCCTAGCCGGCCGGGCCAACCACCGTCTGCCATATCTTGTGCATCCGCGGCCTCTTCATCCTCTGTGACTGGGGGGACAGCAGTCACACCTGTTTTGGGGCGCAGACCTGCCACCTCTTTACCCGCAACAGCCAGCGTGATTGGCAGGTCATCATTTTCTTTGGAGGTGGTAACACCAGCTGGTGTTGAGCGCTGTCCGACATCGATAGCACCACCTTTGGATCAAGGCAACCTAACATGTCACCCTGCATCTTCCTCACAGACCGGCAGTTTGCCGGGGACACCCTTATCAACCCCGTCTAAGCACAATAGCCCGCCCTCGGTCCCTCAGATGTGGACAAGTAAAAGACCATTTCCTCCTAGCCATGAGAAAGCTAAGAGGTTGAATTTCACCATCTGCAAGCTCTTGGCTACAGAAATGCTGCCTTTCCGCCTGGTGGACACAGAGGATTTTCGAGACCTTATGTCCGTCGCAGTGCCCCAGTACCAGATGCCCAGTCGGCACTACTTCTCAAAGAAAGGTGTGCCTGCGCTCCACCAGCATGTCGCACACAACATCACCGCTTCTTTGAGAAACTCTGTGTGTGACAGGGTGCATTTCACCACAGACACTTGGACGAGTAGGCATGGACAGGGGCGTTACATGTCGCTGGCTGGGCACTGGGTAACTATGGTGACAGCAGGACAAGGGGCTGCTGTCCAAGTCTTGCCGTCCCCACGAGTTGTGCGTCAATCCTCTTTATGTCAAAGTTCCTCCACTGCTTCTGCCTCCTCAACCTCCTCTCGGTCTTCCACCTGCACCCAAAGCCTGTCTGGTCATGCCACAAGCTTTCTAACTGCGCAGAAGGGATCCTGCACACCTCCTCACTATGCTGGCAGTAGGGCTCAACGTCATCAGGCGGTTTTTACATTGAAATGTCTGGGAAATGTGAGTCACACAGCTGAGGAGTTGTGGTCAGCTCTGGAGAACCAATTTCATGAATGGTTGTCTCCACTGGACCTGAAACCAGGGAAGGCCGTGTGCGACAATGCTGCAAACCTGGGTGCGGCCCTTCGCCGGGGCAATGTCACACACTTGCCTTGTATGGCTCACGTGTTGAACCTGGTTGTCCAGCAATTTTTAGCCCACTATCCCAGACTAGATGGCCTTCTGCAGAGGGCACGGTCGCTGTGTGCTCACTTCCGCCGTTCGCATCCCGCAGCTCAGCGACTTACATCTCTACAGAAGTCGTTGGGCCTGCCACTTCACCAGCTAAAATGCGATGTGCCTACCCGGTGGAATTCAACTCTGCACATGTTGCAGCGACTGTGGCAGCACCGACAAGCCCTGGTGCAATACGTTCTGACGTATAGCCTGGGCCAACGAGATTCAGAGGTGGGGCAAATCACGCTGGAGGAGTGGTCTCAGATCAGGGACCTATGCACCCTTCTGCACAGTTTTGAAATGGAGACGAAGATGTTTAGTGCTGACGATGCCATTATCAGCATGACTATTCCGGTGATTTACATGCTGGAGCACATGTTAAACAGAATTCGGAGTCAGGTGGTGGCACAAGAGGAGGTGGAGGAAGTAGAGGAGGAGGAGTTGTATGCGGAAGGGCTAACATCTGCAAGGTCCAGACGGTCGGCAGCACCAAGGTGGCAGGCATGTGAGGGTGGGGGAGATGGTTTTACCAGGGCGCATGGTAGCAGCCAAACTAGTGAGGAAGGTGCAGGAGCCCAGGAAGAAGTGGAGGACGAACTGATGGAAGACTCATCAGATGAGGGAGACCTTGATCACATTTCTGTTGTGCGAGGTTGGGGAGAGAGGACAGAGGAAGGAAGCATGATTGTTACCTCGCCACCAACACAACAGGGACTTGGTGCTCCTGGATGCGCAACACACATGAGTGCCTTCTTGCTGCACTACCTGCAACATGACCCTCGAATTGTGAGAATTAGAAATAATCCTGACTACTGGGTTGCCACACTGTTAGATCCCCGGTACAAAAGTAAATTTGCAGAAATTATTCCTGCCATAGTAAGGGATGCACGCATGCAGGAGTATCAGCAGAGACTGTTGCAGAATCTTACATGTGCTTTTCCACAAAATACCAGTGGTGCACGTAGTGAATCTCACAGTTCCAACTTGCCAACCGTGGGACCGTCAAGTGTTCAGCACTCAAACCGTAACAGAACCACAGTATCTGGTGGTAACATCAATTTTGCGGAATCATTTCACCACTTTTTTAGCCCATCCTTTGCAAGGCCACAGGAGACAAGAAGTCTGACACATAGTCAACGCCTAGAGACGATGGTACAGGAGTATCTCCAAGTAAACATTGAAGCCACGACTGTGTCACTGGACCCTTGCTATTTTTGGGCTTCCAATCTGGATAAATGGCCGGAGCTAGCCACTTACGCCTTGGAGATCTTGTCATGCCCCGCAGCCAGCGTTCTGTCTGAACGTGTGTTCAGCGCTGCTGGTGGTGTGCTGACAGATAAGCGCACGCGGCTCTCCACTGATAATGTAGACAGACTCACGTTCATAAAGATGAACAAATCATGGATCCGAAACGACTTTTCTACCCCTGTGTCATCCTGGGGAGAGTAAAAGCTTGATGATTGTTTAAAATCACCCTACCAACCGTTTTAAGCTTTCAAATTACTAATCATGTTTATCTGTATCTTGACTGGAAAATAATTTGGGCTTTGTAGCAGTGTGCAGCACTGATCCTATTAGGCCATCTATAATAAGCTCCACCAGATTTAAAATTAAAAATAATTTTTAGCAGCATCTAGCCCGGAAAATAATTTTGGGGCTCCGAGATGCGCAAGACACATAAGTGCCTTCTTGCTGCACTACCTGCAGCATGACCCTCATATTGTCAGAATTCGAAGTAATCATGACTACTGGGTTGCCACACTCTTAGATCCCCCAAACTTTTCGATCAACCTTTTCATTTTAATAAAGACCAAAAAAATGGTCATTTTTGAAATTATAAGCATTAGCAGGTTGTTAGAAACTGAAATCAAACAGTTTTCAACTCAAAACTTTATTCTAGGTGATGTTACATTTTCACATAGGACCCCTTGTTCGAAAGGAGCTTCTGAACTCTCTCGTCCATTGAATTTGTCAGGTTTTGGATGGTTTCTGCTTCAATTGTTTTGCATGAGGACAGAATACCCTCCCAGAGCTGTTGCTTAGATGTGAACTGCCTCCCGCCATCATAGACACTCCTTTTAATGATGCTCCAAAGGTTCTGAATGGGGTAGAGGTCAGGGGAGCATGGGGGTCACACCATAAGTTTGTCCCCTTTTATGCCCATATCAGCCAGAGATGCAGATGTTTTATGTGCAGCATGAGATGGTGCATTATCATGCAGAAAAATGATCTTGCTGTGAAATACACGGTTCTTCTTCTTGAACCATGGCAGGAAGTGCTGTTTGAGAAAATCCACATACATTATGGAGTTCATCTTTAGCGCCTTCAGGGATCCTAAAGGGGCCGACCATCTCTCTCCCCATGATTCCAGCCCAAAACATTACTCCACCTCCTCCTTGTTGGCGCTGTAGCCGTGTTTGCGTGGGGTGTCCATCAACCAGCCATCCTCCACTCCATCCATCTGGACCATAGAGCGCTGCACGGCACTCATCCGTGAACAAAACAGTTTTGAAATCAGTCTTCATGTAATGTTTGGCCCACTGGAGCCGTTTCTGCTTGTGTGAAGTGGATAGAGGAGGTCGACAGGATGGCGTATGCACAGCTGCAAACCTCTGAAGGACCCTGCATCTTGTTGTTCGGGGGACGTTGGAGGCACAAGCAGCTTCAAAAACTTGTCTGCTGCTATGACAAGGCTTTTTTGCCGCTGCTCTTTCAACCTGACGTAATTGCCTGTAGGAAAGAGTCCTCAATTTGCCCTTATCAGCACGCACACGTGTGTACTGTGAATCAGCTACATACTTCTTGATTGCCAAGACACTTCATCCATATTTGATACCCTGTGAGGGCCAGGCAAAGGGAAAGTTGGACTGGATGGAATCCTATATGGATTTGGGGAGGGAGACATCGAGGGCCTCAGACTTCGCTGCATTGATTTTAAAATTTGACCATGTAACAAAGTGATCTATTTCAGCCATAACAGCATGGATGGATATATGTGATTGAGTGATATATACTAGGACATCATCAGCAAATAGAGAGCACTTGTACTCGGTGCCTCCCACCTCAATCCACCTAATATTGGGGTTATGGCGAATTGATGAGAGCAGGTGCTCCGTCACTAGGATGTATAAGAGAGGGGACAGAGAACATCCCTGCCTTGTCCCATTGGTGATTGTGAAAGGTGATGAAAATGTTCTGACGCGCCCCCTGGGCCTTGGGACACCCGGAGCCGGACCCTTTTTGGTGGATGCTGGTGGTTGTAGTCTCCGTGGCGGCAACCCGGTTCCGTGAGTCAGGGCGGTCAAACCAGTGGCGGAACTATTTATGTGGTTTTGATGTTTAAATGTCCGACTACGCCACCCGTGGATTGCGGTCAGAGTGAACCGCCGCTTTAGGGCAGACCGCTGAGGCTGGTGTTGTGGGTGCAGCAGAGCGTAGCATAACTCCCCACGGGAGGAGTATAGCCTCAGGGCAGTGTATGCGGAGGATGGGGGTGATGGTGCAGGGCAGCAGCAGTAATGACACGGAGTCAGTGATGCAGTCCAGGGCCTTTACTCACAGTTCTTATTATCCAGACCACGTCTGCAGGTAACGGCTGCCCACGTCGTACTGTGCTCACCAGGTGAGGGGCTCAGACAACTCCCAGATAACTTTGGAGTGCTTCACAGCGCCCCCTTTGTGTGTCCTTTGTCTGGCCTTTCTTACCAACCCTTCTGTCCGGCTGCCTCGGGCCTCCTCTTGGTAAACTTGGCGCCAGTTTCCCTGACCCTATGTGGTGCCTTCCTAGCGGGTGTAGTGAGGGGCTGCGCCACATAAAATGTCACAGCCTCCTGTTTCTAGCTGAGGGTCGTTTCCTGCCTCCACTAGTTTCGGGGACCGGTCTCCCCCTTTGGCCTGACCCCTCCACGCAGGTGGATTCTGGCGTGCGGTGGCGACTCGCCCGTCCGCACCCCTGAGATCCCTTCGTTCCTCATTCCTGGAGCCTTCTCCGCTCCTCTTCCTTCCTTCTCCCTCTTCCAGGCCTGGGCCTCTGTTACTAGGCCCGCCTCCGGAGCAGAGCTCATGCAGAGCCCCTGCTCCCTGCCACTTCTGCTCAGACTTCTCTGCACTGAACTAAGATGGTGCCCACCTTTTATACTCCCTTCTCAATGCACCCAGGAACTGCTTCCTCCCTGCTCCTGCACTACAGGGTTCCCCTTCCTCAGTGTTCCCTCCCCCCACTCCAGCCAGAGACAGGGACTGTCGTGCCCATCTCAGGGGCATATTGGTCGCCCTGCCCCACGGCAATGTGGTGTAATGCATGCAGGTGTCGGGTCCTGATCCACACTACATCCTTACCTGAGAGTGAGATATCACACCTCTGGGTGAGGTGCAATACCTCTGTAGCAACCGAGCCCTCAGGGTGCTACAGTTCCATTTATCTTCAGCCTAGGTGACGTATTGCGATACAGGGCCGTGATTTTGGCTATAAAAGGGTCCCCTAGACCCCTACCCCAAGCTTTTTAAGAGAATCATATATGGCGTGCCAGGAAACTCTATGGAATGCTTTCTCAGCATCCAACGAGAGTATCTAATTACAAATTTTTAACTGCATCTAGCCCAGGAAATACTTTGTGCCTAGTAGCAGGGTCTGCTAGTCAGCGGATTATCCCGGCTGTTAAGCAAGCTACACCACCTGTAGTTTTGACACTTCATTTTTTCAAAGGAAATGCTTCGGGACCACGGGATACTCAGTGAAGAGCATCAGGAGGCACCCCAAGGCATAGGGGCTGGGACTGGCAGTAGGATGCCTTGCGTTGGACAGCCGAGCTCGATCCTTATAAAAGCTTTTTAACTGCAGCAGCTTTAGTGGACGCTACTGGAGCTGGAATTACGCGGCTGCTGGCATGAGACTTGCCCTCCAATAGATCCTTGTAAATGGATTTAAAGTGTATTCATTCAAATTAGAGAGACAATTTAAATTAAAAAGCTTAGAGCTGCCTCCACCACAGGGGGGCTCGCTCGACCCACCAGCGGACAGGCACCAGTATTGGGAGAGGGGGGCTGGCCATCAGGGTTCACCGCGGCTCTGGCACAAACCCGGCGACACGGAGGTGGCACGGGCAGGAGCGGACTGGCCGTGTCGGCTTCTCACTTTTTGGATTTTAGAAGGGCATGACATGCCTATATTTGTGTCTCCCCCTCCTTTTACTCCTCCACCTCTTTTATTTTCGCATGACTATATGTACTTGTCACTTTTCCATGTGTTAGTTATGTCTTCTGAGCAGTTTGTCAGCTTTTGGACACCTTTGAAGGTGTTTTCTATGTGTTTCTATGTGTTTTTTTTTGCCTGCCATTGGTTTTAGCGGTGTTCGAAGGTGTTCGACGAACAGTTCGACGAACAGTTCGGCGAACACACGGGTGTTCGACGAACCGAACCGAACTCGAACACTACGGGGGTGGCTCAACACTAGTAACAACACACAACTGATCCGATGTTCTTGTTTGTCAAAGTAACTCAGTACCATATAATTGACAATAGTGATGAGCGAGCACTAAAATGCTCGGGTACTCGTAGCTCTGGTCGAGCACATTGGAATACTCGGGTGCTCGACCCGAGCAATGAGCCCAATGTAAGTCTATGGGAAACTCGAGCATTTTTCAGGCGGCTCCCCCCCGGCGGTCTGCAGATGGCCTAAAAATTGTCCAAATCGATGGGAACAGTGCTCAAATGACATGGGAACAGCATGGGGAAGCATCTCTGACTCCCAGATCACTGCTGTCAACAACATTGTCAGAGTATTACACCACTTTTATGGACTCACAATTAAACATACAAAAACAAAACCAAAATGGATTTTCCTGGGAAATATGTTAAGGAACATCGTTTCCAGGGTAATGACTTGTATATAAGACAAAATAAATAACAAAAAACAAAATACTCCTCCACACCTTGGGCTATGTTCACACGTTGCGTTTTTGCACTTTTGTATTGCTTTCAACCAAGACAAATGCATTCACCAGGAAATGTAATTTTAACATTTTACAACCTTATCTGGCCATGTGGTGTGTGACACATCATGAGACACATGGATACAGTGCTGAAAATACATGGGAACAGCAAGGGGAAGACCTCTGGAAGCATCTCTGACTCCCAGGTCACTGCCCAAAAGTGTGCCCATCATAAGGGATCCTTGGCGCATGCGAAGATGCCTCCCACCATGCACCTGTCATTGCTGACTTACAACAAGCACCGTCCACGTCCTTGTCCCAGTGCAGCGTTCAGTTGTCCCTACTACATTCCTTGGAATGCAAGCGCAAGTATGCAGCCAGCCACCCACCAACCCACAGGCTGCAATACTATACTGCCAAATTTTTGACAGCTGCTTGCACTTGAAATGTATTTCACCACAGCCATACTCTTTAGCTTGGTGAAAGGACTTGGGAAACCATATCTACCCAGCTGTCATTTCTCCCAGGAAGTCCTCTAAAGCTGCTTTCACTTCAAATGTGGCCTTTTAGGCTCATGGAGGCGGAAGCTTTTCATAACCTCATGCCGGCGGCGGCCGGGTGTCCATACTCGGTCCCTAGCCACCACTGTATCTCCCGGTGTCATCTCCGCCTTCCACAAGCATGGGTCCCTCAACATTACCCGTGCCCTCCCCAGTGCACTTACTGGGAAGGACCGCCTAACCACAAACATGTGGACAGGTGAATGTGGCCAGGGATGGTAGGGAGCCAGTCCACAGCTTTTTTCGCTGAGTTGTATTTCACCACAGCCATATTCTTTAGCTTGGTGAAAGGACTTGGGAAACAATATCTACTCAGCTGTCATTTCTCCCAAAAAGTCCTCTAAAGCTGCATTCACTTGAAATGTGGCCTCTTAGGCTCGTGCAGGCGGAAGCTTTTCATAACCTCATGTAGGCGGCGGCCAGGTGTCCATACTTGGTCCCCAGCCGCCACTGTTTCTCCCGGTGTCGTCTCCACCTTCCACAAGCACGGGTCCCACAACATTACCCGTGCCCTCCCCAGTGCACTTACTGGGAAGGACCGCCTAACCACAAACACGTGGACAGGTGAATGTGGCCAGGGATGGTACGGAGCCAGTCCACAGCTTTTTTTGCTGAGAGTTGTATTTCACCACAGCCATATTCTTTAGCTTGGTGAAAGGACTTGGGAAACCATATCTACCCAGCTGTCATTTCTCCCAGGAAGTCCTCTAAGGCTGCTTTCACTTGAAATGTGGCCTTTTAGGTTCGTGGAGGCGGAATCTTTTCATAACCTCATGCCGGCGGCGGCCCGGTGTCCATACTCGGTCCCCAGCCACCACTGTTTCTCCTGGTGTCGTCTCCGCCTTCCACAAGCACGGGTCTCACAACATTACCCGTGCCCTTCCCAGTGCACTTACTGGGAAGGACCGCCTAACCATAAACATGTGGACAGGTGAATGTGGCCAGGGACGGTATGGAGCCAGTCGACAGCTTTTTTTGCTGAGAGTTGTATTTCACCACAGCCATATTCTTTAGCTCGGTGAAAGGACTGGCATAGAGGGAAACCATATCTACTCTGGTTGTCATTTCTCCCAGGAAGTCCTCTAAAGCAGCTTGTTGCAGAAGCAATGGCAGCCCTTCCAACATCAACTCGCATTTCTCGGTGGTGCTTTGACACACAAACATCTTTCTTTGCTCATTTAATTTCATGACTACAGACTACAGAAGACCTGATCTGCAATCCGGTTTGAGAAATAACATGTTTAAGCATGTCCGTTCCACATAAAAAAAAACAGCCATAGAGTGTCCGGGAACCTTCCCCCACACTTTTCTTAGTTAGGGCTGCTTCTCGGCAGGGTTGGACGGACCCACCAGAAAACTGGAGACTCCTCCGGAGGGCCCTGGCTTCTCCTTCAGCAGAGTTCATAGTGCTGAGGTGAGGCCATGATGATGATAGAGGCCACCATCTGCTTAGCTTTCTGTTACTTGGAATGCAAGTGCAAGTATGCAGCCAGCCACCCACCCACAGGCTGCAATACTAAACTGACAGATTTCTGGGCAGCTGCTTGGACTTGAAATGTGGCCTATTAGGCTCGTGGAGGTTGAAGCTTTTTACAACCTCATGCCTCATGCCTCGTGTCCATACTCGGTCCCAGCCGTCACTATTTCTCCCGGTGTAGCCTCCGCTTTCTACAAGCGCGTGTTCCTGAACATTACTGCTAATACTTTTCTGTGGGAATTTGCTTGCCTCCTACCAGCCTGGAATATTTCCAGTAAACCATGGTACGACGCCATGGTATTAGCACTGCAACCAGTAACAGTAGCAAAGCCATCCCCAATTTCCTTCTCAGGAATTTTATTTGGTAGACTGAGTGGCTGCCCAAATACATTAGTTTCTCACAAAGGAGCTGAAGATAGAGTGGCAGCAGGTGCAAGTCTCTCCAGCCTGTTAGATATTAGAGGGTGAATGGCAGCACATTGGATCAGTGGTTAGCACTGAAGCCTTGCAGCGCTGGGATCCTGGGTTCAAATCCCAGCAAGGACAATATCAGCAAGGACTTTGTATGTTCTCCCCATGTTTGCGTGGGTATCCACCTCAGTAAAAAAGCAGCCATAGAGTGTCCGGGAACCTTCCCACACACTTTTCTTAGCCAGGACTGCTACTGGGCAGGGTTGGACGGTCCCACCAGAGAATCCTCTGGTGTGCCCTAGCCTCTACATCAGGAGAGTTCATGATAGCGCTAACTTTGCAGCTGCTATGGGGTTCTTGAGCGGTGGAGAAAGGTGAGCCCTCAGAATCAAATCCTCTGGTGGGCACAATGTTTTTCAATCTGAAACAGCTTCTCAGTAGGCGTTGTATTTCACCACAGCCATATTCTTTAGCTCGGTGAAAGGACTGGCATAGAGGGAATCCATATCTACTCCAGCTGTCATTTCTCCGTCACCAGGTTCCGCCCATTGTCACACACGACCATGCCTGGCTGTATGTTCAGCGGTGAGAGCCACAGATCAAGCTGCTGTGTAACAGCTTTCAACAACTCTGCAGCGCTGGGCAGTTTGTCACCTAAGCATTAAGCATGTTATCTTCAGCACAGCCTGTTGCTGCTTGGCCAAGGCAGTGCTGCAGTGCTTCCAGCTTGTGACTGATGTGGTCATTTCGGAGATGGAGAAGGAGGTGCAGGAGCTGAACAATGTGATTACATTGAGGTTACATTGACGACTCTGTTTTTATAATAAAGAAAGATCCTACTGTTTTGGGTTTTTTTACATTATTTTTTAAGGCAAATGCATTCGCCGGGAAATGTCATTTTAACATTTTTCAACCTTATCTGGCAATGTGGTGTGTGATACATCATCAGATACATCCTGTTTCATTGATGATGGAGGGATTCTGAAAGACACATAGAGCAGGGCCACAGTAACGAGTACGACATGTTCCCATTAGAAAGGAGAGAGTCTGCTATACAGTTATAGGGTATGCAGTGAGTCCAATGGCTGACCAAATTTAGGAAAAAACCTACTAAAAATTTAAAGACACATAGAGCAGGGCCACAGTAACAATTACAACATGTTCCCATTAGAAAGGAGAGGGTCTGCTATACAGTAATAAGGTATGTAGTGAGTCCAATGGCTGACCAAATTTAGGAAAAACCCCACTAACAATTTAAAGACACATAGAGCAGGGCCACAGTAACAAGTACGACATGTTCCCATTAGAAAGGAGAGGGTCTGCTATACAGTAATAGGGTATGCAGTGAGGTCAACGGCTGACCAAATTTAGGAAAAACCCCACTAACAATTTAAAGAGAAATGGAGCAGGGCCACAGTAACAAGTATGACATGTTCCCATTAGAAAGGAGAGTGTCTGCTATACAGTTATAGGGTATGCAGTGTGTCCAACAGCTGACAAAATTTAGGAAAAACCCCACTAACAATTTAAAGAGACTTAGAGCAGGGCCACAGTAACGACAAATTCCCAATAGAAAGGAGAGAGTCTCCCATAGTGTTGGCCTATGCAGTGAATGCAAGGGCTGCCAAAAACTTTAATGCTCCTTGGAAGAGACATGGAGGTCAGAGGGTCTCCTCAAAACAATGTTCCCATTTTTAGGAAGTGGGTCTCCCATACTGTTGGCCTATGCAGTGAATGCAAGGGTTGTCAAAAATTTGGAGGCACTCCAATGCCCCTTGGATGAGACGTGGAGGAGGGCGTCATAAAAAAATGTTCCCATTAGAAAGGAGCAGGCCTCCTGTACTTGTAATGCCCATGCACTTAGTGTTTGGGCTGACAAACATTTACCCCTGGGGGGTATGCATGAACATACTGTATAAAAAAAAATTTTTACGGGCATCATAAACACCCTTTAAAAAAATGATGTGGGTGTTGCATCATGAACCACGGTCACCCTGGTGATATGATGGTGGAGGATGAGGAGAAGGAGGAGGACAAGAGCAAATAGCCAAAATCAGGAAGCGTATACCCATGTCTGGGAGTGAAAAGGTGCATGGGAATACACCTTCCAAGAAAAGACACTGGATTTGAGTTTATGTTACGCTGCTATCATTCGGTGGTGTTGAGAAGTCTGTCCCAATCGAGCCCTTGTTCATTTTTATAAGAATCAGCCTGTCAGCATTTTCAGTTGACAGGCGGATGCTCTTATCAGTTCTAATTCCACCAGTGGCACTAAAAACCTGCTCTGATAAAACGCTGGCGGCAGGGCAGTAGTTTTGAGCCACCCCCGTAGTGTTCGAGTTCGGTTCGGTTCGTCGAACACCCGTGTGTTCGCCAAACTGTTCGTCGAACTGTTCGTCGAACACCTTCGAACACCGTTAAAACCAATGGCAGGCAAACAAAAACACATAGAAACACATAGAAAACACCTTCAAAGGTGTCCAAAATCTGACAAACTGCTCAGAAGACACAACTAACACATGGAAAAGTGACAAGTACATATAGTCATGCGAAAAGAAAGGAGGTGGAGGAGTAAAAGGAGGGGGAGACACAAATATAGGCATGTCATGCCCTTCTAAAATCCAAAAAGTGAGAAGCCGACACGTTCAGTCCGCTCCTGCCCGTGCCACCTCCATGTCGCCGGGTTTGTGCCAGAGCCGCGGTGAACCCTGACGGCCAGCCCCCCTCTCCCAATACTGGTGCCTGTCCGCTGGTGGGTCGAGCGAGCCCCCCTGTGGTGGAGGCAGCTCTAAGCTTTTTAATTTAAATTGTCTCTCTAATTTGAATGAATACACTTTAAATCCATTTACAAGGATCTATTGGAGGGCAAGTCTCATGCCAGCAGCCGCGTAATTCCAGCTCCAGTAGCGTCCACTAAAGCTGCTGCAGTTAAAAAGCTTTTATAAGGATCGAGCTCGGCTGTCCACCGCAAGGCATCCTACTGCCAGTCCCAGCCCCTATGCCTTGGGGTGCCTCCTGATGCTCTTCACTGAGTATCCCATGGTCCCGAAGCATTTCCTTTGAAAAAATTAAGTGTCCAAACTACAGGTGGTATAGCTTGCTTAACAGCCGGGATAATCCGCTGACTAGCAGACACTGCTACTAGGCACAAAGTATTTCCTGGGCTAGATGCAGTTAAAAATTTGTAATTAGATACTCTCGTTGGATGCTGAGAAAGCATTCCATAGAGTCTCCTGGCACGCCATATATGATTCTCTTAAAAAGCTTGGGGTAGGGGTCTAGGGGACCCTTTTATAGCCAAAATCATGGCCCTGTATCACAATACGTCACCTAGGCTGAAGATAAATGGAACTGTAGCACCCTGAGGGCTCGGTTGCTACAGAGGTATTGCACCTCACCCAGAGGTGTGATATCTCACTCTCAGGTAAGGATGGAGTGTGGATCAGGACCCGACACCTGCATGCATTACACCACATTGCCGTGGGGCAGGGCGACCAATATGCCTCTGAGATGGGCACGACAGTCCCTGTCCCTGGCTGGAGTGGGGGGGGGGGAACACTGAGGAAGGGGAACCCTGTAGTGCAGGAGCAGGGAGGAAGCAGTTCCTGGGTGCATTGAGAAGGGAGTATAAAAGGTGGGCACCATCTTAGTTCAGTGCAGAGAAGTCTGAGCAGAAGTGGCAGGGAGCAGGGGCTCTGCATGAGCTCTGCTCCGGAGGCGGGCCTAGTAACAGAGGCCCAGGCCTGGAAGAGGGAGAAGGAAGGAAGAGGAGCGGAGAAGGCTCCAGGAACGAGGAATGAAGGGATCCCAGGGGTGCGGACGGGCGAGTCGCCACCGCACGCCCGAATCCACCTGCGTGGAGGGGTCAGGCCAAAGGGGGAGACCGGTCCCCGAAACTAGTGGAGGCAGGAAATGACCCTCAGCTAGAAACCGGAGGCTCTGACATTTTATGTGGCGCAGCCCCTCGCTACACCCGCTAGGAAGGCACCACATAGGGTCAGGGAAACTGGCGCCAAGTTTACCAAGAGGAGGCCCGAGGCAGCCGGACAGAAGGGTTGGTAAGAAAGGCCAGACAAAGGACACACAAAGGGGGTCCTGTGAAGCGCTCCAAAGTTATCTGGGAGTTGTCTGAGCCCCTCACATGGTGAGCACAGTACGACGTGGGCAGCCGTTACCTGCAGACGTGGTCTGGATAATAAGAACTGTGAGTAAAGGCCCTGGACTGCATCACTGACTCCGTGTCGTTACTGCTGCTGCCCTGCACCATCACCCCCATCCTCCGCATACACTGCCCTGAGGCTGTACTCCTCCCGTGGGGAGTTATGCTACGCTCTGCTGCACCCACAACACCAGCCTCAGCGGTCTGCCCTGCAGCGGCGGTTCACTCTGACCGCAATCCACGGGTGGCGTAGTCGGACATTTAAACATCAAAACCACATAAATAGTTCCATCACTGGTTTGACCACCCTGAGCCATGGAACCGGGTCGCCGCCACGAAGACTACAACCACCAGCATCCACCAAAAAGGGTCCGGCTCCGGGTGTCCCAAGGCCCAGGGGTTGCATCAGAACATTTTCATCACCTTTCACAATCACCAATGGGACAAGGCAGGGATGTCCTCTGTCCCCTCTCTTATACATCCTAGTGACGGAGCACCTGCTCTCATCAATTCGCCATAACCCCAATATTAGGTGGATTGAGGTGGGAGGCACCGAGTACAAGTGCTCTCTATTTGCTGATGATGTCCTAGTATATATCACTCAATCACATATATCCATCCATGCTGTTATGGCTGAAATAGATCACTTTGTTACATGGTCAAATTTTAAAATCAATGCAGCGAAGTCTGAGGCCCTCGATGTCTCCCTCCCCAAATCCATATAGGATTCCATCCAGTCCAACTTTCCCTTTGCCTGGCCCTCACAGGGTATTCCTATTCATAGAGACCTCTCCCATCTATGTTATCTTAATTTTGGGCCCTTTATTGAACAACTCCATACAGACCACGGTTGGCAAGTTAGAACTGTAAGATTCACTACGTGAACCACTGGTGTTTTGTGGAAAAGCACATGTACACTGTGTTCCAAATTATTATGCAAAAAGTGTTTAGGAGTGATAAGGGAAGAATTTGTTTGTTTGTCAGTTAAACTCATTGATGGTGATGTGTGTCAGGGCTCTTTATATCACTGTAAGCAATTGCAGACACCTGTGCTAATTAGTTTGGCAGGTGTGTCCAATGAAAGGCAAGACTACTTAAGAAGGCTGTCTCACATTATTAAGCAGCCTACATTTTCTGCCAAAATGGGAAAGAAAAAGGATGTGTCGGCTGCTGAGAAGCAACAAATTGTGGAGTGTTTAGGTCAAGGCATGACTACAGTCAACATTGTGCGATGATCAGGATGAAGTGTCTTGGCAATCAAGAAGTATGTAGCTGATTCACAGTACACACGTGTGCGTGCTGATAAGGGCAAATTGAGGACTCTTTCCTACAGGCAATTACGTCAGGTTAAAAGAGCAGCGGCAAAAAAGCCTTGTCATAGCAGCAGACAAGTTTTTGAAGCTGCTGGTGCCTCCAACGTCCCCCGAACAACAAGATGCAGGGTCCTTCAGAGGTTTGCAGCTGTGCATACGCCATCCTGTCGACCTCCTCTATCCACTTCACACAAGCAGAAACGGCTCCAGTGGGCTAAACATTACATGAAGACTGATTTCAAAACTGTTTTGTTCACGGATGAGTGCCGTGCAGCGCTCGATGGTCCAGATGGATGGAGTGGAGGATGGCTGGTTGATGGACACCCCACGCAAACACGGCTACAGCGCCAACAAGGAGGAGATGGAGTAATGTTTTGGGCTGGAATCATGGGGAGAGAGATTGTCGGCCCCTTTAGGATCCCTGAAGGCGCTAAAGATGAACTCCATAATGTATGTGGATTTTCTCAAACAGCACTTCCTGCCATGGTACAAGAAGAAGAACCGTGTATTTCACAGCAAGATGATTTTTTTGCATGATAATGCACCATCTCATGCTGCACATAAAACATCTGCATCTCTGGCTGATATGGGCATAAAAGGGGACAAACTTATGGTGTGACCCCCATGCTCCCCTGACCTCTACCCCATTCAGAACCTCTGGAGCATCATCAAAAGGAGTGTCTACGATGGCGGGAGGCAGTTCACATCTAAGCAACACCTCTGGGAGGGTATTCTGTCCTCATGCAAAACAATTGAAGCAGAAACCATCCAAAACCTGACAAATTCAATGGACGAGAGAGTTCAGAAGCTCCTTTCGAACAAGGGTTCCTATGTGAAAATGTAACATCACCTAGAATAAAGTTTTGAGTTGAAAACTGTTTGATTTCAGTTTCTAATAACCTGCTAATGCTTATAATTTCAAAAGTGACCATTTTTTTGGTCTTTATTAAAATGAAAAGGTTGATCGAAAAGTTTGGGGGATCTAAGAGTGTGGCAACCCAGTAGTTATGATTACTTCGAATTCTGACAATATGAGGGTCATGTTGCAGGTAGTTCAGCAAGAAGGCACTTATGTGTCTTGCGCATCTCGGAGCCCCAAAATTATTTTCCGGGCTAGATGCAGCTAAAAATTATTATTAATTTTAAATCTGGTGGAGCTTAGTATAGATGGCCTAATAGGATCAGTGCTGCACACTGCTACAAAGCCCAAATTATTTTCCAGCCAAGATACAGATAAACATGATTAGTAATTTTAAATCTGGTGGAGCTTATTATAGATGGCCTAATAGAATCAGTGCTGCACACTGCTACAAAGCCCAAATTATTTTCCAGCCAAGATACAGATAAACATGATTAGTAATTTGAAAGCTTAAAACGGTTGGTATTGTGATTTTAACCAATCATCAAGCTTTTACTCTCCCCAGGATGACACAGGGGTAGAAAAGTCGTTTCGGATCCATGATTTGTTCATCTTTATGAACGTGAGTCTGTCTACATTATCAGTGGAGAGCCGCGTGCGCTTATCTGTCAGCACACCACCAGCAGCGCTGAACACACGTTCAGACAGAACGCTGGCTGCGGGGCATGACAAGATCTCCAAGGCGTAAGTGGCTAGCTCCGGCCATTTATCCAGATTGGAAGCCCAAAAAGAGCAAGGGTCCAGTGACACAGTCAGTCATGGCTTCAATGTTTACTTGGAGATACTCCTGTACCATCGTCTCTAGGCGTTGACTATGTGTCAGACTTCTTGTCTCCTGTGGCCTTGCAAAGGATGGGCTAAAAAAGTGGTGAAATGATTCCGCAAAATTGATGTTACCAGCAGATACTGTGGTTCTGTTACGGTTTGAGTGCTGAACAATTGACGGTCCAACGGTTGGCAAGTTGGAACTGTGAGATTCACTACGTGCACCACTGGTGTTTTGTGGAAAAGCACATGTAAGATTCTGCAACAGTCTCTGCTGATACTCCTGCATGCGTGCATCCCTTTCTATGGCAGGAATAATTTCGGCAAATTTACTTTTGTACCGGGGATCTAACAGTGTGGCAACCCAGTAGTCAGGATTATTTCTAATTCTCACAATTCGAGGGTCATGTTGCAGGTAGTGCAGCAAGAAGGCACTCATGTGTGTTGCGCATCCAGGAGCACCAAGTCCCTGTTGTGTTGGTGGCGAGGAAACAATCATGCTTCCTTCCTCTGTCCTCTCCCCCCAACCTCGCACAACAGAAATGTGATCAAGGTCTCCCTCATCTGATGAGTCTTCCATCAGTTCGTCCTCCACTTCTTCCTGGGCTCCTGCACCTTCCTCACTAGTTTGGCTGCTACCATGCGCCCTGGTAAAACCATCTCCCCCACCCTCACATGCCTGCCACCTTGGTGCTGCCGACCGTCTGGACTAGAGATGAGCGGTGTTCGACTAGAACTGTTCGCCAATCTCAAATTCGAGCTGTTTTGGGCGGTGTTCGAGTTGTTCGACGAACCCGAACGATTTGCAAAAAATTCGGCTGTTCGAGGTTATGTTCGATAACTGTTCGTGCACCAAAAGCGTGTCCTGCATGTCTGGCGCTATTTAGAGCACCAATCATGCAGGGATTGTCTGCCACTCACTGTAATGCCACAGCCATGGTGGTTGTGGCATTACAGTGATTGCTCAAATCGATGGGAACAGTGCCAACAGTGAATCATGAAAAGCCGGCAATTCAGCAGCGGCATACACCTGTACCCGACAATTTAGAACCGAAAGAATAGAGCTTCACACATAGATTAGATAGATATAAACATGTCAGCCACATATATACGAAGTACAGTGAAAGTGCTGCTTACTGTACTTGTCATTTAGCGTAAAGGATTTATCAAAAAAAATAATAGTGTTTTCATGCACTGTCTCTTTAAAAAAGCCGGCCGGCAATTCAGCAGCGGTACCCGACAATTTATAACAGACAGAATAGAGCATCATACATAGATTAGATAGATAGAAACATGTCAGTCACATATATACGAAGTACAGTGACAGTGTTGCTTACTGTACTTGTCATTTAGCGTAAAGGATTTATCAAAAAAAATAATAGTGTTTTCATGCACCGTCTCTTTAAAAAAGCTGGCCGGTAATTCAGCATCTGTACCCGACAATTTATAACAGACAGAATAGAGCTTCACACATAGATTAGATAGATAGAAACATGTCAGTCACATATATATGAAGTACAGTGATAGTGTTGGTTACTGTACTTGTCATTTAGTATTAAAATAAAGGATTTATTATTAAAAAAATTGGCGTGGGGTTCCCCTTAATTTTAGGCTCTAGCGGAGGTTAAGCAGACGGCTGGGGCAGATGTTTGAAGCCTGGGAATGGGGTAATACCCACGGAGCTTCCCAGGCTACTAATATCAGCCCCCAGCTGAATACATAGCCTTTACGAGCTATTAAAATGGGGGACCCCCCAAAAAAAATGACGTGGGGTCCCCCCTAATTTAATAGCTAGCAAAGGCTAGGCAGACAGCTGGGGGCTGATATTAATAGCCCAGGAAGGGAGCCATGAATATTGGCCCCCTCCCAGGCTAGAAACACCAGCCGTCAGCCGCCCCAGAAATGGCGCATTCATAGGATGCGCCAATTCTGGCACTTAGCCTCGCTCTTCCACGCTGCCCTGGTGCGGTGGCAGGGGGTAATAGGGTTGGGGTTGATGTCAGCTTATAATGCCAGCTGACATCAAGCCCAGGTTAGTAATGGAGAGGCGTCTATAAGACACCCCCATTACTAACCCCATAGTCAAAGTTAAAAAAAACACAAACACCCAGAATAAAGTCCTTTAATTGAAATAAAGACACAATCCTTTATTGTTCTAAATTAAACCATACTTACCGTTACGCCCATTCCAGCTGAAGCCAACGATCTCCTGCAATAAAAGAAAAATAATAAAGCAACCTCATCCTTACCTTTCCATGGTTCCCACGACAGCTTCAGCTCTGCTACATCGAGATGACAGGCTGGACCGCAGCAGAACGCTGCCATCCAGCCTCTCATCCCGCAGACACTGAGAAGCGCAGGCTTGCTTGCGCTGCTCAGCGTCTCTCTGTGACGACATCCAGATGAGCCGAGTTCATGTCCAATGAACTCGGCTCACCTCATGCACGTCACTGACAGCGTGGGAAAATTCTCACGCTGAAGCGGTGAGTGCAGGAGAATTCTCCCACGCTGTCAGTGACGTGCATAAGGTGAGCTCATGTCCAATGAACTCAGCTCACCTCCTGCACGTCACTGACAGCGTGGGAGAATTCTCCTGCACTCAGCGCTTCAGCGTGAGAATTCTCCCGCTGAAGCGTTGAGTGCAGGAGAATTTTCCCACGCTGTCAGTGACGTGCATAAGGTGAGCTCATGTCCAATGAACTCAGCTCACCTCCTGCACGTCACTGACAGCGTGGGAGAATTCTCCTGCACTCAGCGCTTCAGTGTGAGAATTCTCCCACGCTGAAGCGCTGAGTGCAGGAGAATTTTCCCACGCTGTCAGTGACGTGCATGAGGTGAGCCGAGTTCATTGGACATTAACTCGGCTCATCTGGATGCCCTCACAGAGAGACACTGTGGAGCGCAAGCAAGCCTGCGCTTCTCAGTGTCTGCGGGATGACAGGCTGGATGGCAGCGTTCTGCTGCGGTCCAGCCTGTCATCTCGATGTAGCAGAGCTGAAGCTGTCATGGGAACCATGGAAAGGTAAGGATGATGTTGCTTTATTATTTTTCTTTTATTTCAGGAGATCGTTGGCTTCAGCTGGAATGGGCGTGATGGTAAGTATGGTTTAATTTAGAACAATAAAGAATTGTGTGTTTATTTCAATTAAAGGACTTTTTTCTGGGTGTTGTGTTTTTTTTAAATACTTTACTAGAAATTCATGGTGGTCATGTCTAATATTGGCGTGACCCCATGAATTTCGGGCTTAGGGCCAGCTGATAATGCCAAGCTGGCCCTAACCCCTTTATTACCCAGTGAGCCACCGCATCAGGGCCCTGGATGAGTTGAGTACAGCGCCAGAAGATGGCGCTTCTATGAACGCGCCATTTTCCGGGGTGGCTGCGGACTGCAATTTGCAGCGGGGGTGGCCCAGAAAGCTTGGGCCTCCCTGCGCTGCGGATTCCAGCCCCCAGCTGCCTAGTTGTACCTGGCTGGACACAAAAACAGGGCGAAGCCCCACGTCAATTTTCTTTAAATTATTTCATGAAATAATTAAGAAAAAAAGGGCTTCCCTATATTGTTGTGTCCGGCCAGGTACAAATAGGCAGCTGGTGGTTGGGGGCAGCCCGTTCCTGCCTGCTGTACCTGGCTGGACACAAATATAGTGCGAAGCCACACGTCAATTTTTTTTAAATTATTTCATGAATTTCCTAAAATAATTTAAAAAAATTGAAGTGGGGCTTCGCACTATATTTGTGTCCAGCCAGGTACAGCAGGCAGGAACGGGCTGCCCCCATCCACCAGCTGCCTATTTGTACCTGGCCGGACACAACAATATAGGGAAGCCCTTTTTTTCTTAATTATTTCATGAATTTCATGAAATAATTAAAAAAAATTGAAGTGGGGCTTCGCACTATATTTGTGTCCAGCCAGGTACAGCAGGCAGGAACGGGCTGCCCCCATCCACCAGCTGCCTATTTGTGCCTGGCCGGACACAACAATATAGGGAAGCCCTTTTTTTCTTAATTATTTCATGAATTTCATGAAATAATTAAAAAAAATTGAAGTGGGGCTTCGCACTATATTTGTGTCCAGCCAGGTACAGCAGGCAGGAATGGGCTGCCCCCAACCACCAGCTGCCTATTTGTACCTGGCCGGACACAACAATATAGGGAAGGCCTTTTTTTCTTAATTATTTCATGAATTTCATGAAATAATTAAAAAAAAAGTATGTGGGGCTTCGCCCTATTTTTGTGTCCAGCCAGGTACAACTAGGCAGCTGGGGGCTGGAATCTGCAGCGCAGGGAGGCCCAAGCTTTCTGGGCCCCCCCCCGCTACAAATTGCAGTCCGCAGCCACCCCGGAAATTGGCGCGTTCATAGAAGCGCCATCTTCTGGCGCTGTACCCAACTCATCCAGGGCCCTGGTGCGGTGGCTCACTGGGTAATAAAGGGGTTAAGGCCAGCTTGGTATTATCAGCTGGCCCCAAGCCCAAAATTCATGGGGTCACGCCAGTATTAGACATGACCGCCATGAATTTCTAGTAAAGTATTTAAAAAAAACACAACACCCAGAATAAAGTCCTTTAATTGAAATAAAGACACAATTCTTTATTGTTCTAAATTAAACCATACTTACCATCACACCCATTCCAGCTGAAGCCAACGATCTCCTGCAATAAAAGAAAAATAATAAACCAACCTCATCCTTACCTTTCCATGGTTCCCACGACAGCTTCAGCTCTGCTACATCGAGATGACTGGCTGGACCGCAGCAGAACGCTGCCATCCAGTCTGTCATCCCGCAGACACTGAGAAGCGCAGGCATGCTTGCGCTCCTCACTGTCTCGCTGTGACGGCATCCAGATGAGCCGAGGTCATGTCCAATGAACTCGGCTCACCTCATGCACGTCACTGACAGCGTGGGAAAATTCTCACGCTGAAGTGCTGAGTGCAGGAGAATTCTCCCATGCTGTCAGTGATGTGCATGAGGTGAGCTCATGTCCAATGAACTCAGCTCACCTCCTGCACGTCACTGACAGCGTGGGAAAATTCTCCTGCAATCAGCGCTTCAGCGTGAGAATTTTCCCACGCTGTCAGTGACGTGCATGACGTGAGCCGAGTTCATTGGACATGAACTCGGCTCATCTGGATGTCGTCACAGAGAGACGCTGAGCAGCGCAAGCAAGCCTGCGCTTCTCAGTGTCTGCGGGATGACAGGCTGGATGGCAGCGTTCTGCTGCGGTCCAGCCTGTCATCTCGATGTAGCAGAGCTGAAGCTGTCGTGGGAACCATGGAAAGGTAAGGATGAGGTTGCTTTATTATTTTTCTTTTATTGCAGGAGATCGTTGGCTTCAGCTGGAATGGGCGTGATGGTAAGTATGGTTTAATTTAGAACAATAAAGGATTGTGTCTTTATTTCAATTAAAGGACTTTATTCTGGGTGTTTGTGTTTTTTTTAACTTTGACTATGGGGTTAGTAATGGGGGTGTCTTATAGACGCCTCTCCATTACTAACCTGGGCTTGATGTCAGCTGGCATTATAAGCTGACATCAACCCCAACCCTATTACCCCCTGCCACCGCACCAGGGCAGCGTGGAAGAGCGAGGCTAAGTGCCAGAATTGGCGCATCCTATGAATGCGCCATTTCTGGGGCGGCTGACGGCTGGTGTTTCTAGCCTGGGAGGGGGCCAATATTCATGGCTCCCTTCCTGGGCTATTAATATCAGCCCCCAGCTGTCTGCCTAGCCTTTGCTAGCTATTAAATTAGGGGGGACCCCACGTCATTTTTTTGGGGGGGTCCCCCATTTTAATAGCTAGTAAAGGCTATGTATTCAGCTGGGGGCTGATATTAGTAGAATGGGAAGCTCCGTGGGTATTACCCCCTTCCCAGGCTTCAAACATCTGCCCCAGCCGTCTGCTTAACCTCCGCTAGAGCCTAAAATTAAGGGGAGCCCCACGCCAATTTTTTTAATAATAAATCCTTTATTTTAATACTAAATGACAAGTACAGTAACCAACACTATCACTGTACTTCATATATATGTGACTGACATGTTTCTATCTATCTAATCTATGTGTGATGCTCTATCTTTCTGTTCTAAATTGTCGGGTACCGCTGCTGAATTGCCGGCCGGCTTTTTTAAAGAGACAGTGCATGAAAACACTATTATTTTTTTAAATAAATCCTTTACACTAAATGACAAGTACAGTAAGCAACACTATCACTGTACTTATTATATATGTGACTGACATGTTTCTATCTATCTAATCTATGTGTGAAGCTCTATTCTGTCTGTTCTAAATTGTCGGGTACAGATGCTGAATTGCCGGCCGGCTTTTTTAAAGAGACGGTGCATGAAAACACTAATATTTTTTTTAATAAATCCTTTACACTAAATGACAAGTGCAGTAACCAACACTGTCACTGTGCTTCTTATATGTGTGACTGACATGTTTCTATCTATCTAATCTATGTGTGATGCTCTATTCCTTCTTGTCTAAATTGTCGGGTACCGGTGTATGCCGCTGCTGAATTTGCCGGCCGGCTTTTTTAAAGAGAGTGTCTTCTGAGCAGTTTGTCAGCTTTTGGACACCTTTGCAGGTGTTTTCTATGTGTTTCTATGTGTTTTTGTTTGCCTGCCATTGGTTTTAACGGTGTTCGACGGTGTTCTAAGGTGTTCGACGAACAGTTCGACGAACAGTTCCTCGAACATCCCGGTGTTCGACGAACCGAACCGAACCCGAACACTACGGGGGTGGCTCAACACTAGTCTGGACCTTGCAGATGTTAGCCCTTCCGCATACAACTCCTCCTCCTCTACTTCCTCCACCTCCTCTTGTGCCACCACCTGACTCCGAATTCTGTTTAACATGTGCTCCAGCATGTAAACCACCGGAATAGTCATGCTGATAATGGCATCGTCAGCATTAAACATCTTCGTCGCCATTTCAAAACTGTGCAGAAGGGTGCATAGGTCCCTGATCTGAGACCACTCCTCCAGCATGATTTGCCCCACCTCTGTATCTCGTTGGCCTAGGCTATACATCAGAACGTATTGCACCAGGGCTTGTCGGTGCTGCCACAGTCGCTGCAACATGTGCAGAGTTGAATTCCACCGGGTAGGCACATCGCATTTTAGCCGGTGAAGTGGCAGGCCCAACGACTTCTGTAGAGATGTAAGTCGCTGAGCTGCGGGATGCGAACGGCGGAAGTGAGCACACAGCGACCGTGCCCTCTGCAGAAGGCCATCTAGTCTGGGATAGTGGGCTAAAAATTGCTGGACAACCAGGTTCAACACGTGAGCCATACAAGGCAAGTGTGTGACATTGCCCCGGCGAAGGGCCGCACCCAGGTTTGCAGCATTGTCGCACACGGCCTTCCCTGGTTTCAGGTCCAGTGGAGACAACCATTCATGAAATTGGTTCTCCAGAGCTGACCACAACTCCTCAGCTGTGTGACTCACATTTCCCAGACATTTCAAAGTAAAAACCGCCTGATGACGTTGAGCCCTACTGCCAGCATAGTAAGGAGGTGTGCAGGATCCCTTCTGCGCAGTTAGAAAGCTTGTGGCATGACCAGACAGGCTTTGGGTGCAGGTGGAAGACCGAGAGGAGGTTGAGGAGGCAGAAGCAGTGGAGGAACTTTGACATAAAGAGGATTGACGCACAACTCGTGGGGACGGCAAGACTTGGACAGCAGCCCCTTGTCCTGCTGTCACCATAGTTACCCAGTACCCAGTCAGCGACATGTAACGCCCCTGTCCATGCCTACTCGTCCAAGTGTCTGTGGTGAAATGTACCCTGTCACACACAGAGTTTCTCAAAGAAGCGGTGATGTTGTGTGCGACATGCTGGTGGAGCGCAGGCACACCTTTCTTTGAGAAGTAGTGCCGACTGGGCATCTGGTACTGGGGCACTGCGACGGACATAAGGTCTCAAAAATCCTCTGTGTCCACCAGGCGGAAAGGCAGCATTTCTGTAGCCAAGAGCTTGCAGATGGTGAAATTCAACCTCTTAGCTTTCTCATGGCTAGGAGGAAATGGTCTTTTACTTGTCCACATCTGAGGGACCGAGGGCTGGCTATTGTGCTTATACGGGGTTGATAAGGGTGTCCCCGGCAAACTGACGGTCTGTGAGGAAGATGCAGGTGGACATGTTAGGTTGCCTTGATCCAAAGGTGGTGCTATCGATGTCGGACAGCGCTCAACACCAGCTGGTGTTACCACCTCCAAAGATAATGATGACCTGCCAATCACGCTGGCTGTTGCGGGTAAAGAGGTGGCAGGTCTGCGCCCCAAAACAGGTGTGACTGCTGTCCCCCCAGTCACAGAGGATGAAGAGGCCGCGGATGCACAAGATATGGCAGACGGTGGTTGGCCCGGCCGGCTAGGCCGCATTGTAGCACACTGAGCTTCCCACTGCAACTTATGCTTCATGTCCATGTGCCGGTTCATGCATGAAGTACTCAAACTATGTATTTTTTGGCCTCTACTTAGCTTTTGCTGACAAATGTTACAGATAACACGAGTTGGATCATCTTTATCGATCTGAAAAAATGCCCAGGCTATGCAAGGCTTAGCACTCATGCGACCTGAAGAGCCACCACGACTTGTGGTGAGAGGCAGAGTTGTGTTTGAGGATGCAGTTGTTGACGTGCTTCCAGTACTACGTCTCTGTCCAGGAAGGCACAACCTGACCTCGTCGTCACTAGCATCTTCCTCCACCTCCTCTGCTGACCTCATCTCTTGGCTGACTGTGGGTTGACAGTAAGTTGGATCTCCAACCTCATCATCATCACCCTGTGCGTTATCACACCCGTCGTCCTCAGAGCCAACCTGCTCCTGCCCTGACAAAAAACTAAAGTTGTCGCTCCAATCAGGTATTTGAGTCTCATCATCGTCTTCCTCATTGTCTCCACCAACAGGAGTTACAGTTTGGGAATGAGGGTCTACATTATGGTCAGAACCTTCTGCGTCTGGTCCTGTATCCGACACATAAAGATTCTGGGCATCAGTGCAGATCATTTCCTCGTCTGGATTCACAGAAGCGCTGGAGTCGACCTCTGATTCCCAGGCTATGGTATGAGTAAACAGCTCTGCAGACGCAACCATCTGTTCTACCTCATACTCAGACGGGCAGCTGGAGATTTGGGAGCTGTGAGGAAGCAAGTGCGATTGGGGTGACACCTTTGAGGACTGGAGTATTTGTGATGTTGAAGTTGATGTGGAGGAGAGCCCACTTAAAGGAGCACTTGATATCCGTTGAAGCACCTGCTGTTTTTGAGCCTCATCTGGAATTTGTAGCGATTGGCGTGGCCGTAAGAAAGGGATCTTATCACATTGTCCGCTAAAAGAAGTAGACATTTTAGTTTGGCTGGAAGATGGTCTTTCTTCTGCAGATGTTACTGTTGCTTTAACACCTACCCCACGGACACAACCTTTTTTCCCCTTCCCAACACGCCTATTCCCCTTTCCACCAGCAGCAGGCCTTTTTCCACTCATTTTGGTGGTTAACTAATTCAAAACTCTGGAGTTGTTTGCACAAAAAAACAATGGATGGGAACCGAGCAGAGCTGAGTGGCCAAACTGTGGTATTAGGCCAAAACTATTGGCTGGGTTAGATGGAGAAAAAAATTATATTCGATTTGCAACCTGATGGAGGTCAGTATAGATGGACTAATAGAACAAGTCCCACACACAGCTAGAAGCCCAAATATTTTTTCAGAGGTAGATGCAGAAAAAAATATATTCAGTTTGCAACCTGATGGAGGTCAGTATAGATGGACTAATAGAGAAAGTCCCACACACTGCTAGAAGGCCAAATATTTTTTCAGAGCTAGATGTAGACAAAAAATTATTTTGAATTTGCAACCTGATGGAGGTCAGTATAGGTGGACTAATAGAACAAGTCCCACACACTGCTAGAAGGCCAAATATTTTTTCACAGCTAGATGCAGAAAAAAATTATATTCAGTTTGCAACCTGATGGAGGTCAGTATAGATGGACTAATAGAACAAGTCCCACACACAGCAAGAAGCCCAAATATTTTTTCAGAGGTAGATGCAGAAAAAAATTATATTCAGTTTGCAACCTGATGGAGGTCTGAATAGATGGATTAATAGAACAAGTCCCACACACAGCTAGAAGCCCAATATTTTTTCAGAGGTAGATGCAGAAAAAAAATATATTCAGTTTGCAACCTGATGGAGGTCAGTATAGATGGACTAATAGAGAAAGTCCCACACACTGCTAGAAGGCCAAATATTTTTTCAGAGCTAGATGCAGAAAAAAATTATATTCAGTTTGCAACCTGATGGAGGTCAGTATAGATGGACTAATAGAACAAGTCCCACACACAGCTAGAAGCCCAAATATTTTTTCAGAGGTAGATGCAGATAAAAATTATTTTTAATTTGCAACCTGATGGAGGTCAGTATAGATGGACTAATATAGAAAGTCCCACACGCTGCTAGAAGGCCAAATATTTTTTCAGAGCTAGATGCAGATAAAAATTATTTTTAATTTGCAACCTGATGGAGGTCAGTATAGATAGACTAATAGAGAAAGTCCCACACACTGCTAGAAGGCCAAATATTTTTTCAGAGCTAGATGCAGATAAAAATTATTTTTAATTTGCAACCTGATGGAGGTCAGTATAGATGGACTAATAGAGAAAGTCCCACACACTGCTAGAAGGCCAAAAATTTTTTCAGAGCAAGATGTAGACAAAAAATTATTTTGAATTTGCAACCTGATGGAGGTCAGTATAGGTGGACTAATAGAACAAGTCCCACACACTGCTAGAAGGCCAAATATTTTTTCAGAGCTAGATGCAGAAAAAAAATATATTCAGTTTGCAACCTGATGGAGGTCAGTATAGATGGACTAATAGAACAACTCCCACACACAGCAAGAAGCCCAAATATTTTTTCAGAGGTAGATGCAGAAAAAAAATTATATTCAGTTTGCAACCTGATGGAGGTCTGTATAGATGGATTAATAGAACAAGTCCCACACACAGCTAGAAGCCCAATATTTTTTCAGAGGTAGATGCAGATAAAAATTATTTTTAATTTGCAACCTGATGGAGGTCAGTATAGATGGACTAATAGAGAAAGTCCGACACACTGCTAGAAGGCGAAATATTTTTTCCGAGCTAGATGCAGATAAAAATTATTTTTAATTTGCAACCTGATGGAGGTCAGTATAGATGGACTAATAGAGAAAGTCCCACACACTGCTAGAAGGCCAACAATTTTTTCAGAGCTAGATGCAGAAAAAAATTATATTCAGTTTGCAACCTGATGGAGGTCTGTATAGATGGATTAATAGAACAAGTCCCACACACAGCTAGAAGCCCAATATTTTTTCAGAGGTAGATGCAGAAAAAAAATATATTCAGTTTGCAACCTGATGGAGGTCTGAATAGATGGATTAATAGAACAAGTCCCACACACAGCTAGAAGCCCAATATTTTTTCAGAGGTAGATGCAGAAAAAATATATATTCAGTTTGCAACCTGATGGAGGTCAGTATAGATGGACTAATAGAGAAAGTCCCACACACTGCTAGAAGGCCAAATATTTTTTCAGAGCTAGATGCAGAAAAAAATTATATTCAGTTTGCAACCTGATGGAGGTCAGTATAGATGGACTAATAGAGAAAGTCCCACACACTGCTAGAAGGCCAAATATTTTTTCAGAGCTAGATGCAGAGAAAAATTATATTCAGTTTGCAACCTGATGGAGGTCAGTATAGATGGACTAATAGAACAAGTCCCACACACAGCTAGAAGCCCAAATATTTTTTCAGAGGTAGATGCAGATAAAAATTATTTTTAATTTGCAACCTGATGGAGGTCAGTATAGATGGACTAATAGAGAAAGTCCCACACGCTGCTAGAAGGCCAAATATTTTTTCAGAGCTAGATGCAGATAAAAATTATTTTTAATTTGCAACCTGATGGAGGTCAGTATAGATGGACTAATAGAGAAAGTCCCACACACTGCTAGAAGGCCAAATATTTTTTCAGAGCTAGATGCAGATAAAAATTATTTTTAATTTGCAACCTGATGGAGGTCAGTATAGATGGACTAATAGAGAAAGTCCCACACACTGCTAGAAGGCCAACTATTTTTTCAGAGCTAGATGCAGAAAAAAATTATATTCAGTTTGCAACCTGATGGAGGTCTGTATAGATGGATTAATAGAACAAGTCCGACACACAGCTAGAAGCCCAATATTTTTTCAGAGGTAGATGCAGAAAAAAAATATATTCAGTTTGCAACCTGATGGAGGTCTGTATAGATGGATTAATAGAACAAGTCCCACACACAGCTAGAAGCCCAATATTTTTTCAGAGGTAGATGCAGAAAAAAAATATATTCAGTTTGCAACCTGATGGAGGTCAGTATAGATGGACTAATAGAGAAAGTCCCACACACTGCTAGAAGGCCAACTATTTTTTCAGAGCTAGATGCAGAAAAAAATTATATTCAGTTTGCAACCTGATGGAGGTCAGTATAGATGGACAAATAGAACAAGTCCCACACACAGCTAGAAGCCCAAATATTTTTTCAGAGGTAGATGCAGATAAAAATTATTTTTAATTTGCAACCTGATGGAGGTCAGTATAGATGGACTAATAGAGAAAGTCCCACACGCTGCTAGAAGGCCAAATATTTTTTCAGAGCTAGATGCAGATAAAAATTATTTTTAATTTGCAACCTGATGGAGGTCAGTATAGATGGACTAACAGAGAAAGTCCCACACACTGCTAGAAGGCCAAATATTTTTTCAGAGCTAGATGCAGATAAAAATTATTTTTAATTTGCAACCTGATGGAGGTCAGTATAGATGGACTAATAGAGAAAGTCCCACACACTGCTAGAAGGCCAAATATTTTTTCAGAGCTAGATGCAGAAAAAAATTATATTCAGTTTGCAACCTGATGGAGGTCAGTATAGATGGACTAATAGAAAAAGTCCCACACACAGCTAGAAGCCCAAATATTTTTTCAGAGGTAGATGCAGATAAAAATTATTTTTAATTTGCAACCTGATGGAGGTCAGTATAGATGGACTAATAGAGAAAGTCCCACACACTGCTAGAAGGCCAAATATTTTTTCAGAGCTAGATGCAGATAAAAATTATTTTTAATTTGCAACCTGATGGAGGTCAGTATAGATGGACTAATAGAGAAAGTCCCACACACTGCTAGAGGCCAAATATTTTTTCAGAGCTAGATGCAGAAAAAAATTATATTCAGTTTGCAACCTGATGGAGGTCAGTATAGATGGACTAATAGAACAAGTCCCACACACAGCTAGAATCCCAAATATTTTTTCAGAGGTAGATGCAGATAAAAATTTATTTTAATTTGCAACCTGATGGAGGTCAGTATAGATGGACTAATAGAGAAAGTCCCACACACTGCTAGAAGGCCAACTATTTTTTCAGAGCTAGATGCAGAAAAAAATTATATTCAGTTTGCAACCTGATGGAGGTCTGTATAGATGGATTAATAGAACAAGTCCCACACACAGCTAGAAGCCCAATATTTTTTCAGAGGTAGATGCAGAAAAAAAATATATTCAGTTTGCAACCTGATGGAGGTCAGTATAGATGGACTAATAGAGAAAGTCCCACACACTGCTAGAAGGCCAAATATTTTTTCAGAGCTAGATGCAGAGAAAAATTATATTCAGTTTGCAACCTGATGGAGGTCAGTATAGATGGACTAATAGAACAAGTCCCACACACAGCTAGAAGCCCAAATATTTTTTCAGAGGTAGATGCAGATAAAAATTATTTTTAATTTGCAACCTGATGGAGGTCAGTATAGATGGACTAATAGAGAAAGTCCCACACGCTGCTAGAAGGCCAAATATTTTTTCAGAGCTAGATGCAGATAAAAATTATTTTTAATTTGCAACCTGATGGAGGTCAGTATAGATGGACTAATAGAGAAAGTCCCACACACTGCTAGAAGGCCAAATATTTTTTCAGAGCTAGATGCAGATAAAAATTATTTTTAATTTGCAACCTGATGGAGGTCAGTATAGATGGACTAATAGAGAAAGTCCCACACACTGCTAGAAGGCCAACTATTTTTTCAGAGCTAGATGCAGAAAAAAATTATATTCAGTTTGCAACCTGATGGAGGTCTGTATAGATGGATTAATAGAACAAGTCCCACACACAGCTAGAAGCCCAATATTTTTTCAGAGGTAGATGCAGAAAAAAAATATATTCAGTTTGCAACCTGATGGAGGTCAGTATAGATGGACTAATAGAGAAAGTCCCACACACTGCTAGAAGGCCAACTATTTTTTCAGAGCTAGATGCAGAAAAAAATTATATTCAGTTTGCAACCTGATGGAGGTCAGTATAGATGGACAAATAGAACAAGTCCCACACACAGCTAGAAGCCCAAATATTTTTTCAGAGGTAGATGCAGATAAAAATTATTTTTAATTTGCAACCTGATGGAGGTCAGTATAGATGGACTAATAGAGAAAGTCCCACACGCTGCTAGAAGGCCAAATATTTTTTCAGAGCTAGATGCAGATAAAAATTATTTTTAATTTGCAACCTGATGGAGGTCAGTATAGATGGACTAATAGAGAAAGTCCCACACACTGCTAGAAGGCCAAATATTTTTTCAGAGCTAGATGCAGATAAAAATTATTTTTAATTTGCAACCTGATGGAGGTCAGTATAGATGGACTAATAGAGAAAGTCCCACACACTGCTAGAAGGCCAAATATTTTTTCAGAGCTAGATGCAGAAAAAAATTATATTCAGTTTGCAACCTGATGGAGGTCAGTATAGATGGACTAATAGAAAAAGTCCCACACACAGCTAGAAGCCCAAATATTTTTTCAGAGGTAGATGCAGATAAAAATTATTTTTAATTTGCAACCTGATGGAGGTCAGTATAGATGGACTAATAGAGAAAGTCCCACACACTGCTAGAAGGCCAAATATTTTTTCAGAGCTAGATGCAGATAAAAATTATTTTTAATTTGCAACCTGATGGAGGTCAGTATAGATGGACTAATAGAGAAAGTCCCACACACTGCTAGAGGCCAAATATTTTTTCAGAGCTAGATGCAGAAAAAAATTATATTCAGTTTGCAACCTGATGGAGGTCAGTATAGATGGACTAATAGAACAAGTCCCACACACAGCTAGAATCCCAAATATTTTTTCAGAGGTAGATGCAGATAAAAATTTATTTTAATTTGCAACCTGATGGAGGTCAGTATAAATGGACTAATAGAGAAAGTCCCACACACTGCTAGAAGGCCAAATATTTTTTTGAGATCTAGATGCAGATAAAAATTATTTTTAATTTGCAACCTGATGGAGGTCAGTATAGATGGACTAATACAGAAAGTCCCACACACTGCTAGAAGGCCAAATATTTTTTCAGAGCTAGATGCAGAAAAAAATTATATTCAGTTTGCAACCTGATGGAGGTCAGTATAGATGGACTAATAGAACAAGTCCCACACACTGCTAGAAGCCCACATATTTTTTCAGAGCTAGATGCAGAAAAAAATTATATTCAATTTGCAACCTGATGGAGGTCAGTATAGATGGACTAATAGAATGATGCTATGCCCAAAAGATTTTACTTCACTAGGTGCAGTAAAAAAATTGGTATTCTATACACAGGTGGTATATCTTGCAACACAGATAGGCTACTATACTGACTAACACACTCTGCAATAGGCCAAAAAGGATTATCTTTGCTAGATTCAGCCAAATGCTGTGAAAAAAACTTGCACAGCACTGGCACAGACCTGCCTGGCAAAAACTGATAGGAACTGATGTAACCTAGTCCTGAAAAGGACTGCAATTACAATTAGTCTTTACTCCCACAATCTATCTATTTAAGAGCACAGACCTGCCTGATAAAAGTCGTAGGAAATGCTGTAACCTAGTCCTTAAAAGGACTGCAATCACAACTATTCCCTACTCCCAAGCTATCTGTAGATTTGTGCGAAAATTGGCTTGAAATTAACAAGGTATAGCGCACACAGCAACAGCGGTGCCGTCTAACACGCAGCTGCAGCAGTGAGAAAATGGTGGCGACGGGGAAAATGGCTTGGTCTTATAGGGCAAGGACATGTGACATACACTGCCAATGACACATGCCCTTGCTTGTGTGAAAAACAGCAGTTCGCTCCGTGTGTGCGCTGCTGATAGGCTGACAGACTGCACCTCCCCACTGCAAATGCGGGAAAGAGAAAAAAAAATGGAGATCTTCATTATTCCTGCAGAGATCCATCCCCTGCCCCTCCCCCCACCCCGCTGTACACTCAAACTGCGTATTAACATTAATTTTCATCATTAGTGAGAAAAAATCCAGCTATGATTTTGGTGCACGAACAGTTATCCAACATAACCTCGAACAGCCGAATTTTTCTCAAATCGTTCGTGTTCGCCGAACTGCTCGAACACCGCCCAAAACAGCTCGAATTTGAGATTGGCGAACAGTTCGAGTAGAACAACGCTCATCTCTACAGGGCAGGTCAGGACCTCCAAGGCATAGAGAGCCAGTTCATTCCATGTATCCAGCTTGGATACCCAATAATTATAAGGCACAGAGGAATCACGGAGGACATTGGTATAGTCGGCAAGGTACTCCCTCAGCAGCTTCCCAAACTTTGCACTCCTTGTGAGAGTACCCCACGCCTCAGGGCCTATGCGATGGGAGGAGCGGAGAAAACTCTCCCAGAACTTTGATAGTGTTCCCCTGCCTCTGCTGGATTGAAGTTGTGTCTCTCTCACCTGTAATCCTTGGTTGTCCATCGAAGTGTGCCCTCTGCCTCCAGCGTTTTCATATGGGAATTTTTTTAACAGTTCCGCAACAAGGGCCTTCTGGTACAGCCCCATTTTTGTAGACCTGTCCGCCTCAGGAATAAGAGATATAAAATTCTCCTTGAAGAGTGGGTCTAGAAGTGTCACCAACCAGTAATGACTGTTACCCAAAATTTTGAGAACGTGAGGGTCATGGGAAAGGCAGCGTAATATAAACTCAGCCATGCATGCCAGACTACTAACAGGCAAGACTTCCGTGTCCTCACCAAGAGGATGACTGATTATGCTCTCCTCCTCCTCCTCTCTGTCCTCTGGCCATCCACGCTGAACAGACAGTATGACAGTTGTGCAGGTAGTACCGTGTATAGTGCATGAAACTAGCTCCTGTCCTTCCTCCTCCTCCACTTCCTCATTGTCACCCAATACACGTTGGGATGAGATGAGGCTGGGCTGTGTGTAATCATCCTGTATGGTACCTTGCTCCATCTCATCGTGCTCTGCCTGTAATGCATCCTCTTTGATTGTGAGCAGAGAGCGTTTCAGAAGACAGAGAAGTGGGATGGTGACGCTACTTATGGCGTCATTGCCGCTCGCCATCTTGGTGGAGTCCTCAAAGTTTTGGAGGAAAGATGGTACATTTGTCTGACATCTATGTCCACTCCTGAGGTCTTATGTGTGGAGTCTGAACTGAATACTGACGACCTTGTTGATACTGGTACTCAACAACTGCCCTCTTCTGCTCGCAAATCCTTCCCAACATCTGCAGTGTAGAGTTCCTATGTGTGGGGACATCACACACCAGTCTGTGAGCCGGAAGCTGCAAACACGGCAAGGGCGGCGGAAGCTGTAGTTGACTTTCTAAAATGGGCACACAGGCAGCGTACTTTAACAAGCAGATCCAGCAGCTCCGGGTAGGATTTGAGAAACCGCTGAACCACGAGGTTAAGCACATGGGCCAGGCATGGTACGTGTGTGAGCTCGCCTCAGAGCCGGCCATTGTCACTCACTGTAGGTTCAGCGGTGTCAGCCACAGATCTGCCTGCTCTTTCAGAGCTGTCCACAACTCTTCAGCATTGTGCGGTTTGTCACCTAAGCATATTAGCTTCAGCATAGCCAGTTGCCGCTTGGCCGAGGCAGGGCTGCAGTGCCTCTAGCTTGTGACTGATGTGGTCATTTCAGAGATGGAGGCTGAAGAGGAGGAGGAGTCTGAGGAGGATGAGGTGCAGGAGCTGTAGACTGTGGGGGCAACCCTAATCGACCTAGGGCCAGCAATCCTTGGCGTTGGGAGGACGTGTTCCGTCCCAAGGTCCAACTGGGTCCCGGCTTCCACTATGTTAACCCAGTGTGCCATCAGCGAGATGTACCGTCCCTGCCCACAAGCACTTGTCCACGTGTCCGTGGTTAGGTGGACTTTCCCGGTAAATGCGATGTTGAGGGCACGGCTAATGTTTTGGGACACGTACTTGTGTAAAGTTGGGACGGCACACCATGAGAAATAGTGGCGGCTGAGAACTGAGTACCGAGGGATGGCCGCTGCCATCAGGTTGTGGAATGCTTCTGTCTCCACGAGCCTAAAAGGCAACATTTCGAGCGCAAGCAGTATTGAAATGTGAGAATTTAGTAGTGTGGCCTGTGGGGCATTGGCTGCATATTTCCGCTTGCGTTCCAAGGACTGGGGAATGGACAACTGAACGCTGCGCTGGGACAAGGACATGGACAAGCTTCCTGATGCTGCTACTTGAGAGTGCGCAATGACAGGTGCAGTGCAGGAGGCATCTTTGCATGCACGATGGACAGTAGATTGGCTTGCATGCACAACAGTGGCAGAAGCAATGGTGCCACCTGCAGACACTGTTCCTGGGCCCTGGGGTTCGGCCCAAAAAGTCAGGTGCTTTGCTGCCATGTGCCTGATCATGCTGCTGGTGGTCAGGCTGATTGTTTTGCCACCCCTGCTGATGCTGACCTGGCAGGTGGTGCAAATGGCCTTTTTGGGGTTATCGGCAGAGTCTTTAAAAAACAACCAGACTCTGGAAGACCTAACAGTTATACTTGCAACTTCCTTCGTGTTGGTGTTACGGGGAATGGTTGCCTACCTTCTGTCTGCGGCCACCACACTGCTTCTTCCTGCCTCTTGGGGTGCTCTGCCTTCCTCCCCCTGTGTACTGCTGTCCTTGCGCTGCATGTTCTCCTGTCAGGTTGGGTCAGTTACTATATCATCCACCACCTTGTCTTCCACTTCCGCACCCTGGTCCTCTTCCTGACTTTCTGGCAATTGTGTCTCATCACCATCCACCTCTTGTGCCACTTTCCCACCGTCGCCTTCGTGTGACCGTGGCTGCTCAAATATTTGGGCATCGCTGCACACAATCTCCTCTTGCCCCTCTTCAAGTGGACCAGGCGAGAGGCCCGAATCTATAAATGGAAAAGTGAACAGCTCTTCAAAGTGTCCAAGTGTGGGATCAGTTGTCTCCGGGCACTCGGCATGGCGGGAGGAAGAAGGATCAGGGTGAGGAATATACAGTCCAGACTCACGGCTACTGAGACTTGACCGTGTGGAAGACAGGGTGGTGGCTAAGTGACTGGAAGCATTATCCGCTATCCAACCAACAACCTTTTGACACTGCTCTGGGTTCAATAGATGTGTTCTGTGGTCCCCTAGGAATTGGTACAGGAAGGTCAGGCGAGAAGATGTGGGTGTTTGTTGTGACAGATTTTCATCTTGCCCACAGCCTTGTCCTCGGCCTCTGCATGCACCATCACCATCACGTCCAGTTCCCCGTCCCTTGCCACATGCCTTGCCCATTTTAAATGGAGGACAGTATCTTCCACGCTCACTACAAATGACTGAGTTTGGAGCGAACTTATATGTGATCCGTGTTATGGAGAAAACAGAGTTTTAAATACCTGGCCTGTAGGTAAGTAGTTTGAACAGCAAACTGGTGTGAATTGCTTCACTGACACACTGAAAGAAATTTTTAACGGAAGCCAGAAATGGCAGTATTTTCTGACAACGTATATGTGATCCGTGTGACGGAGAAAACAGAGGTTTAAATACCTGGATAGTAGGTAAGCAGTTTGAACAGCAAACTGGTGTGAATTGCTTCACTGACACACTGAAGGAAATTTTTAATGGAGGCCAGAAATGGCAGTATTTTAAGACAAAGTATATGTGATCCGTGTGACGGAAAAAAACGAGTTTTAAATACCTGGCCTGTAGGTAACTAGTTTGAACTGCAAACTGGTGTGAATTGCTTCACTGACACACTAAAGGAAATTTTTAATGGAGGCCAGAAGTGGCAGTATTTTCAGACAACGTATACGTGATCTGTGTGAAGGAGAAAACAGAGTTTTAAATACCTGGCCTGTAGGTAAGTAGTTTGAACAGCAAACTGGTGTGAATTGCTTCTCTGATACACTGAAAGAAATTTTTAATGGAGGCCAGAAATGGCAGTATTTTCTGACAAAGTATATGTGATCCATGTGACGGAGAAAACAGAGTTTTAAATACCTCGCCTATAGGTAACTAGTTTGAACAGCAAACTGGTGTGAATTGCTTCACTGACACACTGAAAGAAATTTTTAATGGAGGACAGAAATGGCAGTATTTTCTGACAATGTATATGTGATCCGTGTGAAGGAGAAAACAGAGTTTTAAATACCTGGCCTGTAGGTAAGTAGTTTGAACAGCAAACTGCGGTGAATTGCTTCACTGACACACTAAAGGAAATTTTTAATGGAGGCCAGAAATGGCAGTATTTTCTGACAACGTATATTCGATTCGTGTGACGGAGAAAGCACAGTTTTAAATACCTGGCCTGTAGGTAAGTAGTTTGAACAGCAAACTGGTGTGAATTGCTTCACTGACACACTGAATGAAATTTTTAACGGAGGCCAGAAATGGCAGTGTTTTCTGACAAAGTATATATGGTCCGTGTGAAGGAGAAAACAGAATTTTAAATACCTGGCCTATAGGTAACTAGTTTGAACAGCAAACTGCTGTGAATTGCTTCACTGACACACTGAAGGAAATTTTTAACAGAGGCCAGAAATGGCAGTATTTTCTGACAACGTATATGTGATCTGTGTGACAGAGAAAACACAGTTTTAAATATCTGGATTTCTAGCGCTGTAATTTGGAAAGGACCGGGCTGTATTCTGCAGTGCCAACAAGCAAATGGCGCAGAAAAACGGTGTTCTCTGGATTGCTTTTTAAGCAAATAATGAGGATTAAGATCCAAAAAAAGTATTCCTGGCCCCTGAGACCTGGGTCTTTGTATAGAAATATCTAACAGCAGCAGAAGGCAGAATTGGAATGGAGCCTCTTGTGCTATATGCACTGCAGTCTGCTATATACCCTTCTAGCCTGATATCTCTGCAGATGGATTAGTTAGTCCTCAAAAGGACTGTTTGTTAAGATGGATATGTGTAATGTACGGGTTTTCTCCCTACACTACCTAATACACAAGCAAATCTCTCCCTAGCTCAGCAGCACCTTTCCCTACACTGTCTGATTCCGGGGGGGCTGTGATGAGCACAGCGGCGCCAGGTCTGATATAGACCTTATGATGCTGTGCGGCCATGCAATCACTGTAATGCCACAACCACCATGGCTGTGGCATTACAATGAGTGTCAGGCAATCCCTGCATGTTGATTGGCGCTCTAAAGAGCGCCAAACATGCAGGGAGGGGACCCGAGCTCCCGCCGAGCAACCGCAGAAATACTCGGCGAGCACTGAGCATATCGAGCAGTGAGATGCTCGGGCGAGCACCGAGAGTAGCGAGCATGCTCGCTCATCACTATTTGACTATTTTCATGCTTCTAAGGCTATGTGCCCACGATGCAGAAATGAAGCAGAAAATTTCTGCAGCATTTCTGCATCTCCCTGGCAGAAAAAACGCATGCAGATTGTGCATGCGTTTTTCCTGCAGAATATATGCAGATTCACATGTGTACCCACATGCGTTAACGCATGTGTTTCCGCATGCGGACTGACAAGCACTTTCCAAGCGATAGCATCACTTGGAAAGTGCTTGTCAACTAGGTCACACTATATAAATCCATGCAAAAGGCATGGATTTATATAGTGTGACCGGTAAAATAAAAAAATAAAGCTATACTTACCCCTGATCCCCCGCCGCATGTGCTGTCGCGCTCGTCCTGGCTTCTTCCGGGTTGCCGGCATCTCACGAGACAGCCTGCGGTCACATGACCGCGACGTCATCTCAGGTCCTGGAAGGTAAGCGCTGCAGGGGCCGCCGGACAGGTGAATATAAACTTTATTTATTATTTTATTCTTTTTTTTACAGGTACAATGGTACCCAGGTCTGGATGAGAGTCTTCTCTCCTCCAGACCTGGGTACCATACGCACATTGAGACGCATATAATCCGCTTGTACAAATGTACAGACACGGATTCTATGCGTCTCAATGCAAGTCAATGGCGGCACTTCTGCAAAAGTAATGAACATGCTGCGGATTTATTTGCGCTGCAGAAGCGCTGCGGAAAAATCCGCAGCATGTGCACTGACATTGTGGAATGCCATTGGGGACCATGGGGTGCGGATTACCATGCGTTTTTGATGCGTTTCCGCTGCGGAAATTCCGCAGCATAAACGCATGAAAAACGCATCGTGCGCACGCAGCCTTAGACATTAGCTTCAAACAGAAGTGTAGCTGACGGGGACACAGAGGGGAAGCTTACCCAGAGCATCCACCACTCTAAACAGTATTGGCATGCACAGCACACTGATACAGTTAAACTCTATGGCAGAGCATGCGGGCATTGTCTCCTTGCTATACCATTTTCAGTTCTGTATGATACAGGTCATTTTCGGCCTGTGGTCTACAGAATGGAGTGTGACGAACTGGAAGAGTATTGGGCAGGAGAAGAGCGACATGATGTCTTCATTGCACCGGTATTCTGATGTCCTTTGCATGCCCCAGTGCGATGATATCACTCCATTGGTCCATCAACGCTTTTTGCTTTCTGAGGGTACACTCACCAGGATCTGGGATTAAGTGAGTATTTGATATGTTTTATTAATTTTAATATTTCTTGTTGGGACACTATGGAGGTATTATAGAGTGTGAGGACTACTGTGGGGGGCGTTAAACTTTATATAGGAATCTGTGGTCTACATTATTCTGTGTATAAGAGAGATTTGGGGGAATTATACTGTGTATAGGAGGCTTTATGGCATTATGCTGTGTATAGGAAGCTTTGGGGCATTATGCTGTGTATATGAGGTTTTGTGGTATTACACTGGGTATAGGGGGGCTGAGATATTATAATGTGTGAGTAATACTGTTGGGGCCATCATGAAGTGTGATAATCATTATACTGTTCATAGAGGGACTTTGAGGGCCAGAATACATTGTGAGTCTAATTATACTGTTTCTAGTGGACTGTAGGGCCATTATAATGTGTATATTGAGCTTTGGGGACATCATACAGCTTGTAGGGGAGCTGTGCAGATATTATAATGTTTTTAGAGGAGCTGTAGGGCCATTATACTGTGTATAGGAGAGCTGTGGTGACATCATATTGTGTATAGGGTAGCTGTGGGGACATCATCCTGCGTATAGAGAAGCTGTGGGGGCATTATAATGTGTTTAGAAGAGCTGTGGTTCCATTATACTATGTATAGGAGAGCTGTGTAGATATTATATTGTGCATAGAGGAGCTGTGGGCCTATCATACTGTGTATAGGGGAAATGTTGGTTTATATAAGGGAGCTGTACATCGGAGGACTCAGGGTACATTATTACTATACATGAGGGACTCAACAGACATTTTTAAATGTTTAGTGTGCACTTAAGAATTATTGCTATGGGGCACTCTAGAGTGCAATCTACCAAATAGAGGGCTTTAATAAGGCATTTTACTCTAAGGGGCACAGTGATGGACATTATTATGTACCAAGCAGAACACTGTCTTAGTGCAGCACGTGCAGTAACAGTAATAAATACAACTGCAGAAGGCTCAGAATTAAGGTGACAATTCAATGTGGAGTATGTGCAGGTTGGGAAAAGATGAGGACTATGCTGGAAATGTGAGTAGTCAAATGTGTCTTTGTTATGACCCTTTCAAATAAGTCATTACTGGAAAAATTGTCATGGCAGTCTGGGCCAGATGGAAAAGATAAGATACTTTTTATTTTTATAGCGTCAACATATTCCGCAGCATTTTATGAAATAGTGAACAACTAAATCAGAACAAACATCAGCTAAATGTCACTAGATGTCAATATCGTAATGTAATGTTCTGCGAGACTGGTATCTACTAGTAGAAAGCTTGAGATGCTCGGTGCTCTGCAAGTATTTCCTGGTTACTCGGGCGGGAGCTCGGGACCCCTCTCGGAATGTTTGGCGCTCTTTAGAAAGACAAATGAACATGCAGGGATTGCCTGCCACACACTGTAATGCAATAGCCATGTTGGTTGTGGCATTACAGTGATTGGCTGGCCGCACAGCGTCATCAGGTCTATATAAGACCTGGTGCCGCCATGCTCGTCACAGTCTACCCGGAAACAGGCAGTGTAGGGAGAGATGCTGCTGAGGTAGAGAGAGATTTGCTTGTTTATTAGTTAGTGTAAGTATACTACAACATCTACAGTCAGTACGGAAAGTATTCAGACCCTTTTAAATTTTTCACTCTTTGTTTCAATGCAGCCATTTGGTAAATTCTAAAAAGTTCATTTTTTTTCTCATTAAAGTACACTCTGCACACCATCTTGACTGGAAAAAAACAGAAATGTAGAAACTTTTGCAAATGTATTAAAAAAGAAAAAATGAAATATCCTTCTGAGGACTAATCCAGCTGCATATTTTCAGTGGTGAAGGTGATAGCAGGAGTTAGGCAGGCAGTGTATGTGGCAGCTTCAGTGCATACGGCACAAGAGGCTCCATTCCAGTTCTGTCTGCTGCTGCTGTTACAGATATTTCTAGAAATAGCCCCAGGTATCAGGGGCCAGGGATATATTTTTTTTTCATCTTAATCCTGATTATTTGCTTAAAACCCAATTCAGAAAACACCGTTTTTCTGCTCCATTTGCTTGTTGCCACTACAGAATATAGCCAGATCTTTTTCATATTACAGGGATTTTTGTACTGAATGTGTAAAATATTGGCATCCATTTAAATTTTGTTGCAGTGTGTGAGTGAAGTTATTGACACCAGGTCGTTGTTAAAAATAGTAAACTACAGGCCAGCTATTTAAAACTTTGGTTTTCCATCACTCGTATCACATACATAGCTCACTCCAAATTCAGCCATTTCCGACCTCCATTTAAATTTTGATGCAGTGTGTTAATGAAGTTATTGAGAGGAGGTCGCTGTGAAAAATAGTAACCTACAGGCCAGCTATTTAAAACTGTGGTTTTCCGTCACATGTATCAAATATAAGTGTGCTCCAAATTCAGCCATTTCTGGCCTCCATTTAAATTTTGTTGCACTGTTTTAGTGACGTTATTGACACCAGGTCGCTGTGAAAAATAGTAACCTACAGGCCAGCTATTTGAAACTGTGGTTTTCCGTCACACGTATAACATATTAGTGTGCTCCAAATTCAGCCATTTCTGGCCTCCATTTAAATTTTGTTGCACTGTTTTAGTGACGTTATTGACACCAGGTCGCTGTGAAAAATAGTAACCTACAGGCCAGCTATTTAAAACTGTGGTTTTCCGTCACACGTATCACATATACAGTGAGTACGGAAAGTATTCAGACCCCTTTAAATTTTTCACTCTTTGTTTCATTGCAGCCATTTGGTAAATTCTAAAAAGTTAATTTTTTTCTCATTAAAGTACACTCTGCACCCCATCTTGACTGAAAAAAACAGAAATGTAGAAATTTTTGCAAATTTATTACAAAAGAAAAACTGAAATATCACATGGTCATAAGTATTCAGACCCTTTTCTCAGTATTGACTAGAAGCACCCTTTTGAGCTAGTACAGCCATAAGTCTTCTTGGGAATGATGCATCAAGTTTTTCACACCTGGATTTGGGGATCTTCTGCCATTCTTCCTTGCAGATCTTCTCCAATTCCGTCAGGTTGGATGGTGAACATTGGTGGACAGCCATTTTCAGGTCTCTCCAGAGATGCTCAATTGGGTTTAGGTCAGGGCTCTGGCTGGGCCAGTCAAGAATGGTCACAGAGTTGTTCTGAAGCCACTCCTTTGTTATTTTAGCTGTGTGCTTAGGGTCATTGTATTGTTGGAAGGTGAACCTTCGGCCAAGTCTGAGGTCCAGAGAACTCTGGAAGAGGTTTTCATCCAGGATATCTCTGTATTTGGCCTCATTTATGTTTCCTTCAATTCCAACCAGTCGTCCTGTCCCTGGAGCTGAAAAACACCCCCATAGCTTGATGCTGCCACCACCATGTTTCACTGTTGGGATTGTATTGGGCAGGTGATGAGCAGTGCCTGGTTTGCTCCACACATAGAATTATCACGAAAAAGTTCTATCTTCATCTCATCAGACCATAAAATCTTATTTCTCATAGTCTGGGAGTCCTTCGTGTGTTTTTTATCAAACTCTATGTGGGTTTTCATATGCCTTGCACTGAGGAGAGACTTCCTTCAGGCCACTCTGCCATAAAGGCCCGACTGGTGGAGGGCTGCAGTGATAGTTGACTTTGTGGAACTTTCTCACATCTCCCTACTGCATCTCTGGAGCTCAGTCACAGTGATTTTGGGGTTCTTCTTTACCTCTCTCACCAAGGTTCTTCTCCCACTATTGCTTAGTTTGGCTCGACGGCCAGATCTAGGAAGACTTCTGGTGGTCCCAAACTTCTTCCATTTAAGGATTATGGAGGCCACTGTGCTCTTAGGAACCTTGAGTAATGCAGAAATTCTTATGTAACCTTTGCCAGATATGTGCCTTGCCACAATTCTATCTCTGAGCTCATTGGGCAGTTCCTTTGAGCTCATGATTCTCATTTGGTCTGACATGCACTGTGAGCTGCGATGTCTTATATAGACAGGTGTGTGCCTTTCCAAATCAAGTTCTATCAGTTTAATTAAACACAGCTGGACTCCAATGAAGGAATATAACCATCTCAAGTAGGATTACAAGGAAATGGACAACATGTGACTTAAATAGTGTCTTAGTGTCTGAGGAAAGGTCTGAATACTTATGACCATGTGGTATTTCAGTTTTTCTTTTTGAATAAATTTGCAAAAATTTCTACATTTCTGTTTTTTTCAGTCAAGATGGGATGCAGAGTGTACATTAATGAGAAAAAATGTACTTTTTAGAATTTACCAAATGGCTGCAATGAAACAAAGAGTGAACAATTTAAAGCAGTCTGAATAATTTCGGTACCCACGGTATGTTTACTCCAAATTCAGCCCTTTCTGGCCTCCATTTAAATTTTGTTGCAGTGTGTCAGTGAAGTTATTGACACGAGGTCACTGTAAAAAATAGTAACCTACAGGCCAACTATTTAAAACTGTGGTATTCCGTCACACGTATCACATATAAATGTGCTCCAAATTCAGCTATTTATGGCCTCTATTTAACACATATAAGTTCGCTCCATGTGCAGCCATTTCTGACTTCCATTTAAAAATTTTGTTGCAGTGTGTTAGTGAAGTTATTGATACCAGGTCGCTGTGAAAAATCGTAACCTACAGGCCAGCAATTTAAAACTGTGGTTTTACGTCACACGCATCACATATAAGTTCTTTCCAAATTCAGCCATTTCTGGTCTCCATTTAAATTTTGTTCCACTGTGTCAGTAAAGTTATTGACACGGGTCGCTGTGAAAAATAGTAACCTACAGGCCAGCTGTTAAGACTGTGGTTTTGCGTCACACGTATCACATGTAAGTGTGCTCCAAATTCAGCCATTTCTGGCCTCCATTTAAATTTTGTTGCAGTGTGTCAGTGAAGTTATTGACACGAGGTCGCTGTGAAAAATAGTAACCTACAGGCCAGTTATTTAAAACTGTGGCTTTCCGTCACACTTATCACATATTACGATGGTTCAAATTCAGCCTTTTGTAGTGAACGTGGAAAATATTATCCTCCATTTAAAATGGCCAAGGCGCGTGGCAATGGACGGGGAAGTGGACATGATGGCGATGGTGCATGCAGAGGACGAGGCCGAGGCCGTGGGTGAGCTGAAATTGTGCCACAACAAACACCCACATCTTGTCGCTCAACCTTCCTGTCCCAATTAATAGGGGACCAAAGAACACCACTATTGAACACCGAGCAGTGTGAAAAGGTTATTTGTTGGATAGCAGATAATGCATACAGTCATTTAGCCACCACCACCACCACCCTGTCTTCCACACGGTCAAGTCTCAGTAGCCGTGAGTCTGGACTGCATATTCCTCACCCTGATCCTCCTTCCTCCCACCTTGCCGAGTGCCTGGAAACAACTGATCCCACACTTGAACACTCCAAAGAACTGTTTACTTTTCCATTTGTAGATTCGGCCTCTCGCCCGGTCCACTTGAATTGGGGCAAGAGGAGTTCGCATGTAGGGTTTCCCAAATATTTGAGCAGTCACGGTCACACGAAGGCAACAGTGGGAAACTGTCACAAGAGGTGGATAATGATGAGACACAATTGCCAGAAAGTCAGGAGGAGGACCAGGTTGCGGAAGTGAAAGATGAGGTGGTGGACGATGAAGTCACTGACCAATCCTGGCAAGGTGAAATGCAGAGCCAGGACTGTAGCACACAGGGGGAGGGAGGTGTAGCACCACAACAGGCAAGAACAAGCAGTGTGGTGGCCACAGACTGAAGGCGGGCAACCGTTCCCCGTAACATCAACACGACGGAAGTTGCCAGTACAACTGATAGGTCTTCCCTAGTCTGGTTGTTTTTTAAAGACTCTGCCGATAACCCCAAAAAGGCTATTTGCACTACCTGCTAGGCCAGCATCAGCAGGGGTAGCAAAACTATCAGCCTGAACACCATCAGCATGATCAGGCATATGGCAGCAAAGCACCCGACTAAGTGGGCCGAACTCCAGGGTCCAGCAACAGTGTGTGCAGGTGACACCACTGCTTTCTACGTTGTTGTGCATGCACGCCAATCCCCTGTCTATGGAGCATGCCAAGATGTCTCCCGCCCTGCACCTGTCTTTGAACACTCTCAACTAGCACCATCAGCAAGCTCGTCCACGTCCTTGTCCCAGCGCAGCGTTCAGTTGTCCCTACCCCATTTCTTGAAACACAAGCGCAAATACTCAGATAACACCCCACTGGCCACACTACTAAATTTACATATTTTGCGAATGTTTGCGCTCAAATTGTTGCCTTTTTGGTTCATGGAGACAAAAGCTTTCCACAACCTGTTGGCGGAGGCCGTCCTTCGGTAATTGGCCCCCAGCCGCCACCATTTTTCCCGGTGTGCTGTCCCCGCAATACACAAGCACGTGTCCCACAACATTAGCCGTGTCCTCAACAATGCTGTTACTGGAAAAGTCCACCTACCCACGGACACATGGACAAATGCTTGTGGGCAGGGATGGTACATCTCGCTGACGGCACTCTTGGTTAACATAGTGGAAGCCGGAACACGTCCTCCCGACACCGAGGACTGCGGGCCCTAGGACATTCAGGGTTGCCCCCACATTCTACAGCTCCTGCACCTCTTCCTACTCCTCTTCTTCAGCCTCCATCTCCGAAATGATCACATCAATCACAAGCTGGTAGCACTGCAGCACTGCCTCAGCCAAGAGGCAACAGGCTGTTCTGAAGCTAATATGCTTAGTTGACAAACCGCACAATGCTGAAGAGTTGTGAACAGCTCTGAAAGAGCAGGCAGACCTGTGGCTGACACCGCTGAACCTACAGCCAGGTATGGTCGTGTGTGACAATGGTCGGAATCAGGTGGCGGCTCTGAGGCGAGGCGAGCTCACACACGTACCATGCCTGGCCCATGTGCTTAACCTCGTGGTTCAGCGGTTAAACAAAACCTACCCGGATCTGCCGGATCTGCTTGTCAAAGTATGCCACCTGTGTGCCCATTTTAGAGAGTCAGCTACAGCTTCCACCGCCCTTGCCGTGCTTCTGCAGCATATGCAGCTTCCGGCTCATCGACTGGTGTGTGATGTCCCCACACATTGAAACTCTCCATTGCAGATGTTGGGAAGGATTTGTGAGCACAAGAGGGTAGTTGTTGAGTAACAGCATCAACAAGGCCATCGGTATTAGGTCAGACTCCAGACATAACACCTCAGGAGTGGACATGAATGTCAGAAATCTGTTCCATCCTCCAAAACTTTGAGGACTCCATCAAGATGGTGAGCGGCGATGACGCCATAATTAGTGTCACCATCTAGCTTCTCTGTCTTCTGAAACACTCTGCTCTCAATTAAAGCGGATACATTGCAGGCGGAGAACGATGAGATGGAGCAAGGAACCATTCCGGTTGATTACACACAGCCCAACCTCATTTCATCCCAATGTGGATTGGGTGACAATGAGGAAGAGGAAGAGGAGGAGGAAGAAAAGGAGCTTGTTTCCTGCGCTATAGACAGTACTACCTGCACAACTGTCATACCGTCTGTTCAGCGTGGATGGCCTGAGGGCAGTGAGGAGGAGGAAGAGGAGGAGGATGTGGAGGAGAGCACGGTCAGTCATCCTCTTGGTGAGGACATGGAAGCCTTGCCTCTTTGCATTCTGGCACACATGGCTGAGTTTATGTAACGCTGCCTTTCCCGTGACCCACTCATTGTCCAAATTTTGGGTGACAGTCATTGCTGGTTGGTGTCGCTTCTAGACCCACGCTACAAGGAGAACTTTATGTCTCTTATTCCCGCGCAGGACAGGCCTAGTAAAATGGTGCAGTACGAGAAGGCCCTTGTTGCGGAAGTATTAAAAAAATTCCCATCTGAAAACACTGATGGCAGAGGTCACAGTACGTTGGATAACTAAGTAGTACAGACGAGAGAGCCACAAATGCAATCCAGCAAAGGCAGGGGAACACTGTCAAAGTTCTGGGACAGTTTTCTCAGACCCCCCCATCGCACAGGCCTTGAGGCACAGGTTATTCTCACAAGGAGTCCACAGTTTCGGAAGAGTACCTTGCCGACCATACCAACGTCCTCTTTTATTCCTCTATGCCTTATAAGTATTGGGTATTCAAGCTGGAGATGTTGCATGAACTGGCTCTCTATGCTTTGGAGGTCCTGGCCTGCCCTGCCGCTAGCGTTTTGTCAGTGCGAGTTTTTAGTGCCGCTGGTGGAATTATAACTGATAAGCTCATCCGCCTGCCAACTAAAAATGCTGACAGGCTGACTCTTATAAAAATGAACAAGGGCTGGATTGGGCCAGATTTCTCAACACCACCCAATGATAGCAGCATAACATAAACTCAAATACAGTGTATTTTTTGGGGAGGTCTAACTCTATTCCAATGCACCTCTGTCTTCACACCCAGACATGGGTATATGCTTCCTGATTTTGTCTATTTGCTCTTGTCCTCCTCCTTCTCCGCATCCTCATCCTTCACCACCATATCACCACCATATGTACCTTATTTTTGGCAAGGCGTTGCTTCACTGCATAGGCAAACACGATGGGAGACTCACTTCCTAATAATGGGAACATTGTTTTCAGGAGGCCCTCCGATCTCTATGTCTCTTGCAAGGGGCATTGGAGTGCCTCCAAATTTCTAACAGTCATTGCAGTCACTGCATAGGCAAACAGTATGGGAGACCCTCTCCTTTCTAATGGGAATTTGTCGTTACTGTGGCCCTGCTCTATGCATCTTTAAATTGTTAGTGGGGTTTTTCCTAAATTTTGTCAGCCGTTGGACTCACTGCATACCCTATAACTGAATAGCAGACCCTCTCCTTTCTAATGGGAACATGTCGTAATCGTTACTGTGGCCCTGCTCTATGTGTCTTTAAATTGTTAGTGGGGTTTTTCCTAAATTTAGTCAGCCGTTGGACTCACTGCATACTCTATAACTGTATAGCACACCCGCTCCTTTGTAATGGAAACATGTCATTAATGTGGCCCTGCTCTATGTGTCTTTAAATTGTTAGTGGGGTTTTTCCCAAATTTTGGCAGCCCTTGCAGTCACAGCATTGGCATTACCACTATAGGAGACCCGCTCCTTTATAATGGGAACATTTTTTTTACTGAGACCCTCCTCTATGTCTCTTCAAAGGGGTATTGGGTTGCATCCAATTTTTGGCTGCCCTTGCAGTCACTGCATACACAATAACAGTATAGGAGACCCACTTGTTAATAATGGGAACAACAAAGCATAGCCGGCTGATGGCTCTCTAACAAAAACGATGGCCGACTGCTGGCCTTTTAAGAATAGTAACGGCTGCCTGGTGGCCCTATAAAAATAAGCTTTGTGACTTTCAGAGTCCATCCAACATAAATTAAACAGGATGTGTCTGATGATGTTTCACACACCACATGGCCAGATAAGGTTGTAAAATGTTAAAATGATATTTCCCGGTGAATGCATTTGTCTTAAAAAATAACGTAAAAAAAAGACAAAAAACACAGTAGTATCTTTCTTTAGTATAAAAACCAGAGTCAACAATGTAACCTCAATGTAATCACATTGTTCAACTCCTGCACCTCCTCCTCCAGTTCGGCCTCCATCTCTGAAATAACCACATCAGTCACAAGCTCAAAGCATTGCAGCACTGCCTTGGCCAAGTGGCAACAGGCTGTGCTGACGATATCATGCTTAATGCTTAGGTGACAAACCGCCCACCACTGCAGAGTTGTTGAAAGCTGTAACACAGCAGCCTGATCTGTGGCTCTCACCGCTGAACATACAGCCAGGCATGGTCGTGTGTGACAATGGGCGGAACCTGGTGACAGAGAAATGACAGCCGGAGTAGATACGGTTTCCCTCTATGCCAGTCCTTTCTCCGAGCTAAAAAATATGGCTGTGGCGAAATACAACTCCCAAGCAGTTTCAAACTGAATTACATTGTGCCCACCAGAGGATTTGATTCTGAGGGCTCACCTTTTCTCCCACGCTCAAGAGCCCCATAGCTGCTGCAAAGTTTGCGCTATCATGAACTCTCCTGATGGAGAAGCCAGAGTCCACCCGAGGATTCTCTGGTGGGACAGTCCAACCCTGCCGAGAAGCAGTCTTGGCTAAGAAAAGTGTGTGGGAAGGTTCCCGGACACTCTATGGCTTCTTTTTTGCTCAGGTGGAAACCCACGCAAACACGGGCAGAACATGCAAAATCCTTACAGATGTTGTCCTTGCTGGGATTTGAACCCAGGATCCCAGCACTGCAAGGCTTCAGTGCTAACCACTGAGTCAATGTGCTGCCGTTCACCCTCTGATATCTAACAGGCTGGAAAAGCTTGCACCTACTGCCACTCTATCTTCAGCTCCTTTGTGAGAAACTAATGTATTTGGGCAGCCACTCAGTCTACCAAATAGAATTCCTGAGAAGGAATTGGGGATGGCTTCGCTACAGGTACTGGGGGCAGTGCTAATACCATGGTTTTGTACCATAGTTCACTCGAAATATTACAAGCTGGTAGGAGGCAAGCAGATTCCCACAGAAAAGTACCAGCAGTAATGTTCAGGGACCCTTGCTTGTGGAAGGCAGAGACGATACCAGGAGAAATAGTGGCAGCTGGGGACCGAGTATGGACATCCGGCCGCCGCCGGCTTGAGGTTGTGAAAAGCTTCCGTCTCCACGAGCCTAAAAGGCCACATTTCAAGAGCAAACAGCTTTTGTCGACTTCCTGGAAGAAATGACAGCTGGAGTAGATACGGTTTCCTTAGTCCTTTCACCAAGCTAAAGAATATGGCTGTGGTGAAATACAACTCTCAGAAAAAAAAGCTGTGGACAGGCTCCGTACCACCCCTGGCCACATTCATTTGACCACGTGTTTGTGGTTAAGAGGTCCTTCCCAGTAAGTCCACTAGGGAGGGCACCGGTAATGTTGTGGGATCCGTGCTTGTGGAAGGCGGAGACTACACCGGAAGAAATAGTGGTGGCTAGAGATCGAGTATGGACACCCAGCCGCAACTGGCATGAGGTTGTGAAAAGCTTCCGCCCCCATGAGCCTAAAAGGCCACATTTCAAGTGAAATCAGCTTTAGAGGACTTCCTGGGAGATATGACAGCTGGAGTAGATATGGTTTCCCAAGTCCTTTCACCAAGCAAAAGAATATGGCTGTGGTGAAATACAACTCTTAGCAAAAAAAGAAGTGAACTGGCTCCATACTGTCCCTGGCCACATTCACTAGTCCATGGGTTTGTGGTAAGGCGGACCTTCCCAGTAAGTGCACTGGGGAGGGCACGGGTTATGTTGTAGGACCCAAGCTAGTGGAAGGCGGAGATGACACCGGGACAAATAGTGGCGGCTGGGGACCGGGTATGGACACCCGGCCGCCGCCATAAGGTTGTGGACAGCTTCCACCTCCACGAACCTAAAAGGCCACATTTCAAGTGCACGCAGCTGTCAAAAATTTGGCAGTATAGTATTGCAGCCTGTGGGTGGGTGGGTGGCTGCATACTTGCGCTTGCATTCCTAGTAACAGAAAACTAAGCAAATGGTGGACTCTATCATCATCATGGCCTCACCTCGGCACTATGAACTCTCCCGATGGAGAAGCCTGGACCCACCGTAGGAGTTTCCGGTTCTCTGGTGGGCCCATCCAACCCTGCCGAGAAGCAGCCCTGGCTAAGAAAAGTGTGTGGGAAGATTCCCGGACACTCTATGTCTGCTTTTTTTAATGTGGATTGGACGTGCTTAATTGCATGTTATTTCTGAAACCGCATTGCAGATCAGGCCATTGCCCAACTCTATAGTCATGAAATTAAAGGGCAAAGAAAGATGTTTGTGTGTCGAAGCACCACCGACAAGTGCAGGTTGATGTTGCAGGGGCTGCCACAGCTTATGCGACAAGCTGCATTAGAGTACTTCATGGGAGAAACGACAGCTGGAGTAGATATGGTTTCCCAAGTCAGTCCTTTCACCAAACTAAAAAATATGGCTGTGGTGAAATACAACTCACCGACAAGCTGTGGACTGGCTCCGTTCCGTCCCTTGCCACATTCACTTGTCTATGTGTTTGTTGTTAGGCGATCCTTTCCAGTAAGTGCACTGGAGAGGGCACGGGTAATGGTAGGACCCATGCTTGTGGAAGGCGAAGAATACACCAGAACAAATAGTGGCGGCTGGGGACCGAGTATGGTCCCCATAAGGTTGTGAACAGCTTCTGCCTCCACGAGCCTAAAAGGCCACATTTCAAGTGCAAGCAACTGTCAAAAATTTGGCAGTATAGTATTGCAGCCTGTGGGTTAGTGAGTGGCTGACCGCATACTTGCGCTTGCATTCCAAGGAATGGGGTAGGGACAACTGAACGCTGCACTGGGACAAGGATGTGGACGGTGATTGTTGCATGTCTGCAATTACAGAGGCATCTTCGCATGCGCCAAGGATCACTTGTGATGGGCACACTTTTAGGCAGTGACCTGGGAGTCAGAGATGCTTCCAGGGGTCTTCCCCATGCTGTTCCCATGTCTTTTCAGCACTGTATGCATGTGTCTGATGATGTGTCACACACCACATGGCCAGATAAGGTTGTAAAATGTTAAAATGACATTTCCCAGTGAATGCATTTGTCTTGGTTGAAAGCAATGCAAAAGTGCAAAAACGCATCAAAAATGCTATGTGTAAACTTAGCCCAAGGTGTGGAGGAGTATTTTTGTTTTTGGTTATTTACTTTGCCTTATATACAAGTCATTACCCTGGAAAGGATGTTCCTTAACATTTTTCCCAGGAAAATCCATTTTGGTTTTGTTTTTGCATATTTTATTGTCAGTCTGTAAAAGTGGCATAATACCTCTGACAACATTGTTGACAGCAGTGACCTGGGCCTCGGAAATGCTTCCAGGGGTCTTCCCCATGCTGATCCCATGTCATTTGAGCACTGTTCCAATCGATTTGCGCAATTTTTATGCCCTCTGCAGACCGCCGGGAAAAGCGGCCGAAAAATGCTCGAGTTTCCCATAGACTTACATTGGGCTCGTTACTCGGTCCGAGCACTCGAGCATTCCAATTTGCTTGACTCGAACGACGAGTACCCAAGCATTTTAGTGCTCGCTCATCACTAGTATCTACTACCATATGTTTCCCATATGGCGGTAATATTGGTCATCATCATTGTATAGGGATTTTTCCAGTAACAACACTGTCATCTGCTGAGATTCCCCTCTACCAGTGTTTCCCAAACTCCAAGCCTCATGGCCCCCTAACTTAAGTATTGCACAAGTAAAGGAATTACACTGTGTGCAGAATTATTAGGCAAATGAGTATTTTGATCACATGATACATTTTATACATGTTGTCCTACTCCAAGCTGCATAGGCTTGTGTCCCAACTACCAATTAAGCAAATCTGGTGATGTGCATCTCTGTAATGAGGAGGGGTGTTGACTAATGACATCAACACCCTATATAAGGTATGCTTAATTATTAGGCAACTTCCTTTCCTTTGGCAAAATGGGTCAGAAGAGAGATTTGACGGGCTCTGAAAAGTCCGAAATTGTGAGATGTCTTGCAGAGGGATGCAGCAGTCTTGAAATTTCCAAAGTTTTGAAGCGTGATCACCAAACAATCAAGTGTTTCATGGCAAATAGCCAACAGGGTCGCAAGAAGCGTGTTGGCCAAAAAAGGCGCAAAATAACTGCCCATGAATTGAGGAAAATCAAGCATGAAGCTGCCAAGTTTCCATTCACCACCAGTTTTGCCATATTTCAGAGCTTCGACGTTACTGGAGTATCAAAAAGCACAAGGTGTGCGATACTCAGGGACATGGCCAAGGTAAGGAAGGCTGAAAAACGACCACCTTTGAACAAGAAACATAAGCTTAAACGCCAAGAATGGGCCAAGAAATATCTTAAGACTGATTTTTCAAAGGTTTTATGGACTGATGAAATGAGAGTGACTCTTGATGGGCCAGATGGATGGGCCAGAGGCTGGATTAGCAAAGGGCAGAGAGCTCCACTCCGACTCAGATGCCAGAAAGGTGGAGGTGGGGTACTGGTATGGGCTGGTATCATCAAAGATGAACTTGTGGGACCTTTTTGGGTTGAGGATGAAGTGAAGCTCAACTCCCAGACCTACTGCCAGTTTCTGGAAGACAACTTCTTCAAGCAGTGGTACAGGAAGAAGTCATTATCGTTCAAGAAAAACATGATTTTCATGCAGGACAATGCTCCATCACATGCATTCAACTACTCCACAGCTTGGCTGGCCAGTAAAAGTCTAAAAGAAGAAAAAATAATGACATGGCCCCCTGGTCACCTGATCTGAACCCCATAGAGAACCTGTGGTCCATCATAAAATGTGAGATCTACAGGGAGGGAAAACAGTACACCTCTCGGAATAGTGTCTGGGAGGCTGTGGTGGCTGCTGCACACAATGTTGATTGAAAACAGATCAAGCAACTGACAGAATCTATGGATGGAAGGCTGTTGAGTGTCATCATAAAGAAAGGTGGCTATATTGATCACTAATATTTTTGGGTTTTGTATGTCAGAAATGTTTATTTCTAAATTTTGTGCACTGATATTGGTTTACCTGGTGAAAATAAACAAGTGAGATGGGATTATATTTGGTTTTTATTAAGTTGCCTAATAATTCTGCACAGTAATAGTTACCTGCACAAACAGATATCCTCCTAAGATAGCCAAATCTAAAAAAAACCACTCCAACTTCCAAAAATATTAAGCTTGGATATTTATGAGTCTTTTGGGTTGATTGAGAACATAGTTGTTGATCAATAATAAAAATAATCCTTTAAAATACAACTTGCCTAATAGTTATGCACACAGTGTATTTTCAAGATATCAGAAAAAGATGCAGGTTCTGTCATCTCTGCAATATTAAGGAAATTATGAAAATATGATCTGTTGGTGAGCCATGAAGACTTTCAGAAACACTGCTGTACACATACAATTAAGGTGCACCACGATACTTGTAAACATGGTTTCAAGGCTAGGGGTCCATTAAGATGGGCTTCAAAAATTAACTCTTTATAATACATCCCCTCCCACCAACTTGACAATTTTGTTTTTTACAAGATAATAAATCTACACTCTCTTCACTTGTCAGTGGTTTTAGTATTATGAATGATTAATATATAATTTGCATATGGTTATCATTTATTGAGGTTTAGAGAGGGATATCTTAACTTAGGGACATTACAAATATCTGTGGCTATTTTATGATTTGAATGATTTCACATTGGTTAGGATTAGCACTGCATATATATTGCTTTAAAAAAGAATGGCATATAAAATCAGAACACATTCCACAAGGATAGTAAGAAAGGAAGAAAATGAGGATAGTACTAATTATTGTGCGACCATAAGCAACCGCAGTATAACACAGGATGACCAATATCTGACCAAATGGGATGATTAATGTCTGTTAAATATATAAAATTCCCTGGGAAGCAAGTAACATAGAAATTAATAAAGCAATCTGACAAATATGTTATTGCGGGATGTTTGGAGTCACTGCATTTTCACATCTACAAATCCACCTTATTCTTATAGAAATGAGGCACTTGGCCTCCGATGCAATCAAGTGAAAGTTTTGGACAGAAAAGAACGGGTTTCTGTGACATTGTAATTTTAATATTATATCTCAAAACATATCCTCTTATTTTGCAAAAACCTTTCAGAAAATTCAATCCTTTGTGCATTATTATCATGTTTCTTGTGATTTCTATGTCGTATTGAATTCTCTGCTAACCCAGAAGCTGGTAATGTCCACAGTCTTTATAAGTCTGCTTCAATCTGCAGCTGTATTATTATTCTCATATATCAGATAATATCAAAAGGGATGACTCCTTATTTGTTCCAAATGCGCCTGGAGTTAATGGCACAGTTAAGTAATTTTCTAGCAGCCTATAATTTTACAAATGATAAAAGATTTTCTTTGACAGCTCTGCAATGCCTTCATTATGCTGTCAATGTAACTTGTATATGAGTGCATGCAAGTCTGTCTCTGGCAGACAGTGAATAAGGAATGTTATTGATAAAAGAAAAAGATAAGGGCAATGAGAAGATACTTAAGAAAACAATGGTGTTAACATTTGAAATTAATAAGTTACACGTCTTTTCTCTGCTTCTCTCTAGAAATCTATGGGCTGACTTTCTGTCATTCATAAGGTCTGGCTTTGAAGTTGGAATTATTACATCCTATTATATTAACCTTTAATCTCAAAGTTAAAACCATGGAAAAAAGAGCAAAGAATCGACCCCTACAAGTCTTTCTACAAAGATGTTGCAACATTTACCTTAGTGTTTGGGTCTGTTCATACAAATGTATTTTCAGTCTTGGCGCTGTCCGTAAAAAAAAAAACCTGACCTCCCATGGACAGCACTCTGACCCATTGTGTAGTTTATATAGCAGGTTTTTTACTTGAACCAAATGTCCATGTGAAAAAAACGCAGCATCCACTAGGTTTATCTGTATTTCAGATGAGGCTTTCAGTTAGTTTTTTTGGATGAAGAAAATAAATTCAGTTCAATACAGATCAACTCAATGGCATCTAATTTTTTATGGATAAATTGCAATTATTAAGATAGTAAACTGTATTTGGTTTTGTAAATTTTATTAACTGCAGATGTATGAAAACAAATTCCATACTTTTATTAAAATTGGACACACAGATGACAATACAAATGACAATATAGATGATAATTTATCCATTTTTTACTGGATGATTTTTTAAATGCTTGTGCAAACTTAGCCTTTGTGGTATATTTTTCCTAAGTACTAATGATTAAAGGGATTGTACGAGTAGTAACAACAGTATTAACACTTATACTAACCTCCGGTGCCGGTACCATTACAGCCGTATCGATACTGGCTCTCCCAGGGCTCTCTTGTCACTGTTATGTCATGCAATCCCTGCTGCCAATCAGCATTGGCTTCACTCTCCCACTCTTGAGGTAAATCCAGACATCCGGGGGAAGTAAGAAAGCAGCCTCAGCTCTCACTTCCTCTGGATGTCAATTATGTTGGCAGGAGAGGAGAGTAAAGCCAGTGATGATTGGCCCCAGGGACATTGTTATCTCTCAAGAGCCCCGGGAGAGGCAGTACAACACTGCAGGAACGGCACCAGCACTGTAAGTGAGTTTTATTATTTTACTGGGAGGAAACACAGAGATTCAGAAGGGGTTGTTCAAGTAGTGGACAACCTCTTTAAAAGTAGTCTCTAACCCATACAATTTACTGACATATGTATGCTACATGCTCACACCATACATAGTTAAGTGTAGCACCTGATACTACTGCTAGCTTTCAGGATTGCATTGGCCTTTTTGGAGACGTGAAACTGTAGCATGGGTTATATGGGTGGTTATATGACAGAGAACACACAAAAGGAATACCTATACCTGTGGTCCTCCAGATTTGATATTGAGTACAAAGAGCAAATTGTATAGGGTGAGCAACTAGTAGGCTTGCTTCAAGAACAATATGTGCTATTAAAAATAAAAAAATGAAATATTTGGACCATTACCAACATTGTCTGTGGTATATGGCTTTATAGCTGAGTTTTTCTACCTTATATTCAAAGCATAAATATAATTGATGTATGGGTTGTAAGTAGAAATGTGCTTACCAACTACCTGGGGTTAGTTTTAGGCAAAATGAAATCATAACAGGCTTCAGAAGAGCTGGTAAAGCAGCTCTTGATATTGCATTGCATCGTCACAGAAAGCCTGATTTGAACATGCTACATCGTCTAAACTCTGTATTCACAGAACATTACTGAACACAGCTGAGAAGTCATCAGCTGAACTCGACAGATCCTGACCTATCTGCAGCCCCTGTCAGCGAGCTTCGAGAGCTCTCTATTCTTACAAGCAGTACAACTACAGGTAGTCATTAAGACGCTAGAGCATCAAGTGATATGCCAGTCCTGAGACAGCACACTCCCAACCGGCACATACTTTTTATTTACTTTTATACTGAGTACAAGGTGTAAAATCTCCCAGATAGAGGAAATAGAACGTAAGATGAATATTTTTGTGCAATGAACCATTTAAAGTTGTTCCTAGGCAAAACTAAATGGGGTCCATAACAGAAACAAAATATATTCTGTAACAATGTGATGATATATTATGTCCATTATAGCCTCAACTTTTTTATTTAAAAATTAATAAACTTAGTTGACATGAGAGTCATTGACAGGTTCCTAAAAGATCACTAGCCCATGTGTATGAAAACAGTATTTTAAAAAATGGAAGCCTATGAATGATAGATGCATCCATTACAATTATCTATTGAATATATGCATTCAATAGCTTTCATGGCTTATCTGTTAAAAACATACCATTATAGTCTATGGTTTGGTGAAGCCAGTGATGAATATTTGTTACCCATAGAATAATATGGGATTAGTTTAAAAGCACATTTAAAGATAAAGTACGTAATAAGAAGCTATTGAAAGCTTTTGATGTCTCCATTAAACATATGTCATTATAAGCTATGTTATAAAGAAATGCAAGAGCGCAATAGGGTCTTATCCAACATAAGTGATTAGTAAAAAAGAACTGCTCACCTAAAAGGGTTGTGTGTGGCACAACACCTAAAAAGCTCGGAATCCACATGCTGCAGTTTGCTGTGGATATGTCAGAATTAGATGCTGGGAAAGGAAGTTATTCTGCGCTCTCCGGAGTCACGACAAACCCAGTAGTGGAATAAAAACGTAGGTTTATTGTCTACGAGTTTCAGAGTCAACTGACTCCTTTCTCAGGGCAATCATACATAACCAATGTATGTATGGTTATGTATGGTTGTTCTGAGGAAGGAGTCAGTTGACTCTGAAACTCGTAGACAATAAACCTACGTTTTTATTCCACTACTGGGTTTGTCGTGACTCCGGAGAGCGCAGAATAACTTCCATTCTCAGCATCTAATTATAAGCTATGTGACACAGATTCTTATGAGATCTTAGATTCATCATCAGGTCCTTCTGTTTCTTGTAGAACATTCTGTTAATACTAGCCTTGAAGGGTTTCTTCGCCCCTTCTGAAAATCTTACAGCAGTAAGGGTCTGTTATTAAAAAAAGGAAGAAAAAGTAATGTAATTACTATGGTTACATCAGAATCCCCTGCCATTTTGTCATCATGGCTCCAGGGATCTCTAAAGTAATGAGGCCGCTAATTGCCTGTAGGTAAGTAAGGTGTTTTCTTTTTCTTAAAGCGATTGAGACTCTTTCCTTACTGAATTCAGATTGTCCAGACTGAGGTATGTGTATTTGGTCCATAAGGAAAGGTGGCCCAAATTTTTCATTTGTTTTAATACAGGACACAGTAAAGCTTTTAGAAGGGTACAAATACTCCAATCACAAATTAAAGGGATTTTATTGACTGAGGCATGAATATCATCCTCAGTGCTGGCCTCATGAGAAGGTTCTGGAAAATTCACTCGAATGTGGTTGTGCTATGCTATTTAGATAACTCCCATTCACTATTATGAGAGTTACAGAAACAGAGCAGCTCAATTGCCCTCACCTGTGTATGGAGCTTCATCTTCTGTGGTCTGATGCTGTTATACCTAATTCAGTCATGAATGGCTGATATGGGAATAACTTTTTACACCAGAGTGACTGAAAAGTTTTCAATGCAGTTTCTTTACATGTGTGTACAGTGTACTCATATATACTTATAGTCCTATTTAAGTGAAATGTCTTAATTATGTATATGCAAATTGCCTCTCTAGAGAAAAAGAGGACTTGAACTCTATAGCACCACCTATTGGAAGCAGCAATCCTACAAGTCACAATCCACCCTTTAACGAGTTGTGCAATATGACTCAGGATAAAAGCCAAATCAGAATCTCAATTTACAAACACGGTGTTTCGGGCTGTTGGCCCTCGTCAGTGCAAAGTATGAGAACTGATTTGGCTAGGTGAGAGGCTCTGGACTGAGGTCTAAGGGGTAAAGTTTCTCCTTGTGGAGAGAGACATACTGGCTCTGGCATGCCAAGGTAAGGAGGCTTATTCGCCATGCAATGCTCCTCTGAGAAATTTAATATGCAAATTGCCTCTTCAGAGAAAAAGAGGACTTGAACTCTATAGTGCCGCCTATTGGAAGCAGCAATCCTACAAGTCACAATCAACCCTTTAACCCTTTGAACTCTGTAGCGCCATATTAATTATGTATGTAATGTAGAGAAAGTGTATTAAAATACTTGCATTATCACTGTCTTCCCAAGTTTTCAGCGCTGTTTCTGACCTTTTCTGGCCCACATGACTGTCCTTCAGCTTTAGGCCATGTTCATTATTTGGTCAGTTTTTTACATCAGTATTTGTAAGCCAAAACCAGGAGTGGGTGATAAATACAGAAGTGGTGACGTGTTTCTATTATACTTTTCGTCTGATTGTTTCACACCTGGTTTTCGCTTACAAATATTGATGTAAAATACTGACCAAATACGGAACGTGTGATCGTGGTCTTTATGGCTAAAATTGTGGTAAGCAGTGCTGCTTTCCCAGTGTAAGTTTATGAGACTTAGGGTTCGCTCACACTAGCGCTTAAAAAATCGATCCCATTGGTCCTAATGCTGTCCGTGTGCTGTCCATTTTTTCACAAAGAGCGCTCAGACTGAAAACACGTTCATGTGAATCCGCTCTCAGAAAGTGACATTTGCGCCACATTTAAACTCTGATTTAGTTAGTGTGGGCCAGAAGAGGACCGGAGCAGTACTGGAACCAGGGGAAGACAACAATCGGCCAGTATTGTAATAAATGTTCTCTACAATTAGTAGGTTTTTGAAAATAATTCCTGAGACTACATTAAAGGCTGCTGTCTGTGTGTGTGTGTGAAATAATGATCTGAATATATGTGTAGTTCAAAAATCAGAGTGTAGACTGCAGCAGCATTTAAATAAAAAGTCTACATAATTTTGTTTTTTTAAACCTTCCTAATTCATGTATACATATGTGTGAGAGTATATACAGAGAGTGAAATAAGTATTGAACACATCACCATTTTTTTAAGTAAATAATATTTCTAAAGGTGCTAGTGACATGAAATTCTCACCAGAATGTCAATAACAACTCATTCAATCCATACAGGCAAAGGAATCAAACCATAGATATCCATAAATTAAGTTATGTGTAAGAAAGAGAAATAACACAGGGAAAAAGTATTGAACACGTTGAAATTTATTTAATTCTTTGTACAAAAACCTTTTGTGATGATGACATCTTCAAGATGCCTCCTATATGAAGAAACTAGACACATGCATTGCTCAAGTGTGATTTTGGTCTATTCTATCACACAAATACTCTTCAAATCCTGAAGGTTCCGCTGGCTCCTTCTATGAACTCTGAGCTTTAGTTCCTTCCATAAATTTTCTATTGGATTCAGATCAGGTGATTGTCTGGGCCGTTGTAGCATCCATATTTTCTTTCTCTGAAACCAATTGAGAGTACCCTTGCCTATGTGTGGAGGATCTTTATCTTGCTGAATTGTCCATCATCATTTCATCTTCATCATCGTGGTAGGTGACATCAGATTTTTATCAAGAATGTATAGGTTCATTTGTCCATTCATCCTTCCTTCAATCATATGAAGTTTGTCAGTGCCTTATGCTGAAAAATAGCCCCACACCATGATGCTCCCACCTCCAAGCTTCACTATTGGTATGGTGTTTTTGAGGTGATATGCAGTGCCTTTTAGCCTCCAAACATGGTGTGTACTATGGCATCTAAAGAGTTAAATTTTGATCACATCTGACCAGACTATATTCTCACAGTATTTCACAGGCTTGTCTAAATGTTATTGAGCAAACTTTAAATGAGCTTTAATATGTTTTTGTTCAGCAATTGAGTCTTGTGTGGTGAGCGTGCATACAGGCCCTGAAGATTGAGTGCATTACTTATAGTTTTCTTTGAAATAATTGTACCTGTTGATTCCAGGTCTTTCTGTAGTTCCCCACAGGTGATCCTTGGCTGTTGGACAACTCTTCTTTCAATTCACTGTCTGAAATCTTGCAGGAGGCTTCTTGTCGTGGCTGTTTTATGGTGAAATGATGTTCTTTTCACTTCCGGATTATGGCCCCAACAGTGCTCACTGGAAAGAAAACCTAACAGGTCTGTGAGAGCCAGAATTCTTACTGGTTTGTTGGTGATCAAATACTTATTTAATGCAATAAAACTCAATTTAATTATTTAAAAATCATACAATGTGATTTTCTGATTTTTATTTTTAGATTTTTTTCTCTCACAATTGAAGAGTACCTACAATAAAAATTACAGACCTCTTCATTCTTTGTAGGTGGGAAAACTTGCAAAATCGACAGTGTGTGAAATACTTATTTTCCCTACTCTATATATATACAGTACAGAATAAAAGTTTGGACACACCTTCTCATTTAAAGATTTTTCTGTATTTTCATGACTTTGAAAATTGTACATTCACACTGAAGGCATCAAAACTATGAATTAATACATGTGAAATTATATACTTAACAAAAAAGTGTGAAACAACTGAAAGTATGTCTTATATTCTAGGTTCTTCAAAGTAGCCACCTTTTGCTTTGATGACTGCTTTGCACACTCTTGGCATTCTCTTGATGAGCTTCAAGAGGTAGTCACCGGAAATGGTTTTCCCTTCACGGGTGTGCCCTGTCAGGTTTAATAAGTGGGATTTCTTGCCTTATAAATGGGGTTAGGACCATCAGTTGTGTTGTGCAGAAGTCTGGTGGATACACAGCTGATAGTCCTACTGAATAGACTGTTAGAATTTATATTATGGCAAGAAAAAAGCAGCTAAGTAAAGAAAAACGAGTGGCCATCATTACTTTAAGAAATGAAGGTCAGTCAGTCCGAAAAATTGGGCAAACTTTGAAAGTGGCCCCAAGTGCAGTTGCAAAAACCATCAAGCACTACAAAGAAACTGGCTCACATGAGGACCGCCCCAGGAAAGGAAGACCAAGAGTCATCTCTGCTTCTGAGGATAAGTTTATCCGAGTCACCAGCCTCAGAAATCGCAGGTTAACAGCAGCTCAGATTAGAGACCAGGTAAATGCCACACAGAGTTCTAGCAGCAGACACATCTCTACAACATCTGTTAAGAGGAGACTTTGTGCAGCAGGCCTTCATGGTAAAATAGCTGCTAGGAAACCACTGCTAAGAAAAGGCAACAAACAGAAGAGACTTGTTTGGGCTAAAGAACACAAGGAGTGGACATTAGACCAGTGGAAATCTGTGCTTTGGTCTGATGAGTCCAAATTTGAGATCTTTGGTTCCAACGACCGTGTCTTTGTGCGATGCAGAAAAGTTGAATGGATGGACTCTACATGCCTGGTTTCCACCGTGAAACATGGAGGAGGAGGTGTGATGGTTTGGGGGCGCTGTGCTTGTGACACTGTTGGGCCTTTATTCAAAATTTAAGGCATACTGAACCAGCATGGCTACCACAGCATCTTGCAGCGGCATGCTATTCCATCCGGTTTGCGTTTAGTTGGACCATCATTTATCAACAGGACAATGACCCCAAACACACCTCCAGGCTGTGTAAGGGCTATTTAACCAAGAGGGAGAGAGATGGGGTGCTATGCCAGATGACCTGGCCTCCACAGTCACCAGACCTGAACCCAATCTAGATGGTTTGGGATGAGCTGGACCGCAGAGTGAAGACAAAAGGGCCAACAAGTGCTAAGCATCTCTGGGAACTCCTTCAAGATTGTTGGAAGACCATTTCCGGTGACTACCTCTTGAAGCTCATCAAGAGAATGCCAAGAGTGTTCAAAGCAGTCATCAAAGCAAAAGGTGGCTACTTTGAAGAACCTAGAATATAAGACATATTTTCAGTTGTTTCACACTTTTTTTGTTAAGTATACAACTCCACATGTGTTAATTCATAGTTTTGATGCCTTCAGTGTGAATGTACAATTTTCATAGTCATGAAAATACAAAAAAATCTTTAAATGAGAAGGTGTGTCCAAACTTTTGGTCTGTACTGTGTATATATATATATATATATATATATATATATATATATATATTATTTATATATACCTATACATATGCACATACACATCTATTTACACATATACATATCAGTATACATGATTAGAATGGTTTAAGAAAACTCTAAAAAAAAACAGTAGATATTAAAGTCTTCACATACCCAGGTTTTACCATTTTAAAAAATCATACCAAGAAAATTCATTTCAGAACTTTTTTAATCTTTAATATCACCTATAATCTGTACAATTCAATTGAAAACTACACAGTTCACTGATGTTCTAGTTGAACTATCCCCAAAACTTGGGTAACTCACTGACAAAGGGAGAAAACGTATCCTTTATTATAACAATACCAATTAATAACATAACATAAAGACAGTGCACTAACTATTCACACCCTGATGGTTAATCACTAAAGTTACACACATATACCCCAAGTCTCCACATATAGGGTGAAATGCAACAAGTAAAATCACTTTCACAAGTCCTTTGTCTCTACGCATTTTGTCATCCACACCAAACGACTCATCAGAAGTTTTGGAGGATGGCACAGATGTCAGATATCCATGCCCACTCATCAGCTCTTATGTGCGGAGGCTCACCTGAATTTCAACAGGCGTGTTGAAGCAGGTACTCAGCAACTGCCCTCTGCTGCCCGCAAAATCCTTCCCAACATCTGCAACATTGATTTCTAATGTGTAGTCACATCGCACACCAGTCGGTGTGCTGGAAGCTGCAAACTCTGCTTTAGCACTGCCAGGGTGGCGGAAGCTGTAGCTGACTTTCTTAAAAGGGCACATATGAGGCGTACATTCACAAGCAGCTCTGGCAGATCTGGGTAGGTTTTGAGAAATCGTTGAAAAACTAGGTTGAGCACATGGGCCAGGCAAGGTACGTGTGTGAGGTTGCCAAGCCTCAGAGCCGGGACAAGGTTCCGGCCATTGTCACACAACCATGCCTGGTTGTAGGTTCAGAGAGAGCCACATCTGCATTCTCTGTTACAGCTTTCAAGAACTCTGCAGCGGTGTACAGTTTGTCACCTAAGCATAAAGTCCTACTCATTGTTATTGGCACCTATGAAGTTTAAGTACATAATGTGGACTATCTCCAGAAAAAAATGAATCCAGTGAAACAGTTTTTTTGTACAGAGCACTGTTGTTAAATACAAAAGAGCAAATGATAAACAATAATTTAATACAAAAAAACAATGGGAGGGAAAAATAGAAAAATAGAAAAAACATAAAGCTTGCTGTGTCACTGGTATTGGCTCCCTTTCTATTATTTTAGTATGGAAATACATTTAGACTCACTTGTGGTAAATCACAAAACAGATTAATTTGTGATTAATTGTTGGTGCCCATGTGACATGAATTAGCCAATGAATGATAACTTCAGTGTTTTAAAAAGTCACTTTAGGCCCTGTTTCTTTGTCACAAGGGTGAAGACAAAAGAGCTGTCTGAGGATATCAGAAATGCTATTATTAGTAGTGTTGAGCCACCGCCGTAGTGTTCGAGTTCGGTTCGTCGAACACCCGTGTGTTCGCCGAACTGTTCGTCGAACTGTTCGTCGAACACCTTCGAACACCGTTAAAACCAATGGCAGGCAAACAAAAACACATAGAAACACATAGAAAACACCTTCAAAGGTGTCCAAAAGCTGACAAACTGCTCAGAAGACACAACAAACACATGGAAAAATGACAAGTACATATAGTCATGCGAAAAGAAAAGAGGTGGAGGAATAAAAGGAGGGGGAGACACAGATATAGGCATGTCATGCCCTTCTAAAATCCAAAAAGTGAGAAGCCGACACGTTCAGTCCGCTCCTGCCCGTGCCACCTCCGTGTCGCCGGGTTTGTGCCAGAGCCGCAGTGAACCCTGACGGCCAGCCCCCCTCTCCCAATACTGGTGCCTGTCTGCTGGTGGGTCGAGCGAGCCCCCCTGTGGTGGAGGCAGCTCTAAGCTTTTTAATTTAAATTGTCTCTCTAATTTGAATGAATACACTTTAAATCCATTTACAAGGATCTATTGGAGGGCAAGTCTCATGCCAGCAGCCGCGTAATTCCAGCTCCAGTAGCGTCCACTAAAGTTGCTGCAGTTAAAAAGCTTTTATAAGGATCGAGCTCGGCTGTCCACCGCAAGGCATCCTACTGCCAGTCCCAGCCCCTATGCCTTGGGGTGCCTCCTGATGCTCTTCACTGAGTATCCCGTGGTCCCGAAGCATTTCCTTTGAAAAAATTAAGTGTCCAAACTACAGGTGGTGTAGCTTGCTTAACAGCCGGGATAATCCGCTGACTAGCAGACACTGCTACTAGGCACAAAGTATTTCCTGGGCTAGATGCAGTTAAAAATTTGTAATTAAATATTCTCGTTGGATGCTGAGAAAGCATTCCATAGAGTCTCCTGGCACGCCATATATGATTCTCTTAAAAAGCTTGGGGTAGGGGTCTAGGGGACCCTTTTATAGCCAAAATCACGGCCCTGTATCACAATACGTCACCTAGGCTGAAGATAAATGGAACTGTAGCACCCTGAGGGCTCGGTTGCTACAGAGGTATTGCACCTCACCCAGAGGTGTGATATCTCACTCTCAGGTAAGGATGGAGTGTGGATCAGGACCCCGACACCTGCATGCATTACACCACATTGCCGTGGGGCAGGGCGACCAATATGCCGCTGAGATGGGCACGACAGTCAATGACCCTGGATGGAGTGGGGGGAGGGAACACTGAGGAAGGGGAACCCTGTAGTGCAGGAGCAGGGAGGAAGCAGTTCCTGGGTGCATTGATAAGGGAGTATAAAAGGTGGGCACCAAATTAGTTCAGTGCAGAGAAGTCTGAGCAGAAGTGACAGGGAGCAGGGGCTCTGCATGAGCTCTGCTCCGGAGGTGGGACTAGTAACACAGGCCCAGGCCTGGAAGAGGGAGAAGGAAGGAAGAGGAGCGGAGAAGGCTCCAGGAACGAGGAACGAAGGGATCCCAGGGTTGCGGACGGGCGAGTCGCCACCGCACGCCCGAATCCACCTGCGTAGAGGGGTCAGGCCAAAGGGGGAGACCAGTCCCTGAAATTAGTGGAGGCGGGAAACGACCCTCAGCTAGAAACCGGAGGCTGTGACATTTTATGTGGCGCAGCCCCTCGCTACACCAGCTAGGAAGGCACCACATAGGGTCAGGGAAACTGGTGCCAAGTTTACCAAGAGGAGACCCGAGGCAGCCGGACAGAAGCGTTGGTAAGAAAGGCCAGACAAAGGACACACAAAGGAGGTCCTGTGAAGTGCTCCAAAGTTATCTGGGAGTTGTCTGAGCCCCTCACCTGGTGAGCACAGTACGACGTGGGCAGCCGTTACCTGCAGACGTGGTCTGGATAATAAGAACTGTGAGTAAAGGCCCTGGACTGCATCACTGACTCCGTGTCGTTACTGCTGCTGCCCTGCACCATCACCCCCATCCTCCGCATACACTACCCTGAGGCTATACTCCTCCCGTGGGGAGTTATGCTACGCTCTGCTGCACCCACAACACCAGCCTCAGCAGTCTGCCATGCAGCGGCGGTTCACTCTGACCGCAATCCACGGGTGGCGTAGTCGGACATTTAAACATCAAAACCACATAAATAGTTCCGCCACTGGTTTGACCACCCTGAGCCACGGAACCAGGTCGCCGCCACAAAGACTACAACCACCAGCATCCACCAAAAAGGGTCCGGCTCCGGGTGTCCCAAGGCCCAGGGGGTGCGTCATAACATTTTCATCACCTTTCACAATCACCAATGGGACAAGGCACGGATGTCCTCTGTCCCCTCTCTTATACATCCTAGTGACGGAGCACCTGCTCTCATCAATTCGCCATAACCCCAATATTAGGTGGATTGAGGTGGGAGGCACCGAGTACAAGTGCTCTCTATTTGCTGATGATGTCCTAGTATATATCACTCAATCACATATATCCATCCATGCTGTTATGGCTGAAATAGATCACTTTGTTACATGGTCAAATTTTAAAATCAATGCAGCGAAGTCTGAGGCCCTCGATGTCTCCCTCCCAAAATCCATATAGGATTCCATCCAGTCCAACTTTCCCTTTGCCTGGCCCTCACAGGGTATCAAATACTTAGGAATTCCTATTCATAGAGACCTCTCCCATCTATGTTATCTTAATTTTGGGCCCTTTATTGAACAACTCCATACAGACCACGGTTGGCAAGTTAGAACTGTAAGATTCACTACGTGAACCACTGGTGTTTTGTGGAAAAGCACATGTACACTGTGTTCCAAATTATTATGCAAAAAGTGTTTAGGAGTGATAAGGGAAGAATTTGTTTGTCAGTTAAACTCATTGATGGTGATGTGTGTCAGGGCTTTTTATATCACTGTAAGCAATTGCAGACACCTGTGCTAATTAGTTTGGCAGGTGTGTCCAATGAAAGGCAAGACTACTTAAGAAGGCTGTCTCACATTATTAAGCAGCCTACATTTTCTGCCAAAATGGGAAAGAAAAAGGATGTGTCTGCTGCTGAGAAGCAACAAATTGTGGAGTGTTTAGGTCAAGGCATGACTACAATCAACATTGTGCGATGATCAGGATGAAGTGTCTTGGCAATCAAGAAGTATGTAGCTGATTCACAGTACACACGTGTGCGTGCTGATAAGGGCAAATTGAGGACTCTTTCCTACAGGCAATTACGTCAGGTTAAAAGAGCAGCGGCAAAAAAGCCTTGTCATAGCAGCAGACAAGTTTTTGAAGCTGCTGGTGCCTCCAACGTCCCCCGAACAACAAGATGCAGGGTCCTTCAGAGGTTTGCAGCTGTGCATACGCCATCCTATCGACCTCCTCTATCCACTTCACACAAGCAGAAATGGCTCCAGTGGGCCAAACATTACATGAAGACCGATTTCAAAACTGTTTTGTTCACGGATGAGTGCCGTGCAGCGCTCGATGGTCCAGATGGATGGAGTGGAGGATGGCTGGTTGATGGACACCCCACGCAAACACAGCTACAGTGCCAACAAGGAGGAGGTGGAGTAATGTTTTGGGCTGGAATCATGGGGAGAGAGATTGTCGGCCCCTTTAGGATCCCTGAAGGCGCTAAAGATGAACTCCATAATGTATGTGGATTTTCTCAAACAGCACTTCCTGCCATGGTTCAAGAAGAAGAACCGTGTATTTCACAGCAAGATCATTTTATTGCATGATAATGTACAATCTCATGCTGCACATAAAACATCTGCATCTCTGGCTGATATGGGCATAAAAGGGGACAAACTTATGGTGTGACCCCCATGCTCCCCTGACCTCTACCCCATTCAGAACCTCTGGAGCATCATCAAAAGGAGTGTCTATGATGGCGGGAGGCAGTTCACATCTAAGCAACAGCTCTGGGAGGGTATTCTGTCCTCATGCAAAACAATTGAAGCAGAAATCATTCAAAACCTGACAAATTCAATGGACGAGAGAGTTCAGAAGCTCCTTTCGAACAAGGGGTCCTATGTGAAATTGTAACATCACCTAGAATAAAGTTTTGAGTTGAAAACTGTTTGATTTCAGTTTCTAATAACCTGCTAATGCTTATAATTTCAAAAATGACCATTTTTTGGTCTTTATTAAAATGAAAAGGTTGATCGAAAAGTTTGGGTGATCTAAGAGTGTGGCAACCCAGTAGTCATGATTACTTCGAATTCTGACAATATGAGGGTCATGTTGCAGGTAGTGCAGCAAGAAGGCACTTATGTGTCTTGCGCATCTCGGAGCCTCCAAATTATTTTCCGGGCTAGATGCAGCTAAAAATTATTATTAATTTTAAATCTGGTGGAGCTTAGTATAGATAGCCTAATAGGATCAGTGCTGCACACTGCTACAAAGCCCAAATTATTTTCCAGTCAAGATACAGATAAACATGATTAGTAATTTTAAATCTGGTGGAGCTTATTATAGATGGCCTAATAGAATCAGTGCTGCACACTGCTACAAAGCCCAAATTATTTTCCAGCCAAGATACAGATAAACATGATTAGTAATTTGAAAGCTTAAAACGGTTGGTAGGGTGATTTTAACCAATCATCAAGCTTTTACTCTCCACAGGATGACACAGGGGTAGAAAAGTTGTTTCGGATCCATGATTTGTTCATCTTTATGAACGTGAGTCTGTCTACATTATCAGTGGAGAGCCGCGTGCGCTTATCTGTCAGCACACCACCAGCAGCGCTGAACACACGTTCAGACAGAACGCTGGCTGCGGGGCATGACAAGATCTCCAAGGCGTAAGTGGCTAGCTCCAGCCATTTATCCAGATTGGAAGCCCAAAAAGAGCAAGGGTCCAGTGACACAGTCATGGCTTCAATGTTTACTTGGAGATACTCCTGTACCATCGTCTCTAGGCGTTGACTATGTGTCAGACTTCTTGTCTCCTGTGGCCTTGCAAAGGATGGGCTAAAAAAGTGGTGAAATGATTCCGCAAAATTGATGTTACCAGCAGATACTGTGGTTCTGTTACGGTTTGAGTGCTGAACACTTGACGGTCCCACGGTTGGCAAGCTGGAACTGTGAGATTCACTACGTGCACCACTGGTGTTTTGTGGAAAAGCACATGTAAGATTCTGCAACAGTCTCTGCTGGTACTCCTGCATGCATGCATCCCTTTCTATGGCAGGAATAATTTCTGCAAATTTACTTTTGTACCGGGGATCTAACAGTGTGGCAACCCAGTAGTCAGGATTATTTCTAATTCTCACAATTCGAGGGTCATGTTGCAGGTAGTGCAGCAAGAAGGCACTCATGTGTGTTGCGCATCCAGGAGCACCAAGTCCCTGTTTTGTTGGTGGCGAGGTAACAATCATGCTTCCTTCCTCTGTCCTCTCCCCCCAACCTCGCACAACAGAAATGTGATCAAGGTCTCAATCATCTGATGAGTCTTCCATCAGTTTGTCCTCCACTTCTTCCTGGGCTCCTGCACCTTCCTCACTAGTTTGGCTGCTACCATGCGCCCTGGTAAAACCATCTCCCCCACCCTCACATGCCTGCCGCCATGGTGCTGCCGACCGTCTGGACCTTGCAGATGTTAGCCCTTCCGCATAAAACTCCTCCTCCTCTACTTCCTCCACCTCCTCTTGTGCCACCACCTGACTCCGAATTCTGTTTAACATGTGCTCCAGCATGTAAATCACCAGAATAGTCATGCTGATAATGGCATCGTCAGCACTAAACGTCGCCATTTCAAAACTGTGCAGAAGGGTGCATAGGTCCCTGATCTGAGACCACTCCTCCAGCGTGATTTGCCCCACCTCTGGATCTCGTTGGCCCAGGCTATACGTCAGAACGTATTGCACCAGGGCTTGTCGGTGCTGCCACAGTCGCTGCAACATGTGCAGAGTTGAATTCCACCGGGTAGGCACATTGCATTTTAACCGGTGAAGTGGCAGGCCCAACGACTTCTGTAGAGATGTAAGTCGCTGAGCTGCGGGATGCGAACGGCGGAAGTGAGCACACAGCGACCGTGCCCTCTGCAGAAGGCCATCTAGTCTGGGATAGTGGGCTAAAAATTGCTGGACAACCAGGTTCAACACGTGAGCCATACAAGGCACGTGTGTGACATTGCCCCGGCGAAGGGCCGCACCCAGGTTTGCAGCATTGTCGCACACGGCCTTCCCTGGTTTCAGGTCCAGTGGAGACAACCATTCATGAAATTGGTTCTCCAGAGCTGACCACAACTCCTCAGCTGTGTGACTCACATTTCCCAGACATTTCAAAGTAAAAACCGCCTGATGACGTTGAGCCCTACTGCCAGTATAGTAAGGAGGTGTGCAGGATCCCTTCTGCGCAGTTAGAAAGCTTGTGGCATGACCAGACAGGCTTTGGGTGCAGGTTGAGGAGGCAGAAGCAGTGGAGGAACTTTGACATAAAGAGGATTGACGCACAACTCGTGGGGACGGCAAGACTTGGACAGCAGCCCCTTGTCCTGCTGTCACCATAGTTACCCAGTGCCCAGTCAGCGACATGAAACGCCCCTGTCCATGCCTACTCGTCCAAGTGTCTGTGGTGAAATGCACCCTGTCACACACAGAGTTTCTCAAAGAAGCGGTGATGTTGTGTGCGACATGCTGGTGGAGCGCAGGCACACCTTTCTTTGAGAAGTAGTGCCGACTGGGCATCTGGTACTGGGGCACTGCGACGGACATAAGGTCTCGAAAATCCTCTGTGTCCACCAGGCGGAAAGGCAGCATTTCTGTAGCCAAGAGCTTGCAGATGGTGAAATTCAACCTCTTAGCTTTCTCATGGCTAGGAGGAAATGGTCTTTTACTTGTCCACATCTGAGGGACCGAGGGCTGGCTATTGTGCTTAGACGGGGTTGATAAGGGTGTCCCCGGCAAACTGCCGGTCTGTGAGGAAGATGCAGGCGGACATGTTAGGTTGCCTTGATCCAAAGGTGGTGCTATCGATGTCGGACAGCGCTCAACACCAGCTGGTGTTACCACCTCCAAAGAAAATGATGACCTGCCAATCACGCTGGCTGTTGCGGGTAAAGAGGTGGCAGGTCTGCGCCCCAAAACAGGTGTGACTGCTGTCCCCCCAGTCACAGAGGATGAAGAGGCCGCGGATGCACAAGATATGGCAGACGGTGGCTGGCCCGGCCGGCTAGGCCGCATTGTAGCACACTGAGCTTCCCACTGCAACTTATGCTTCATGTCCATGTGCCGGTTCATGCATGAAGAACTCAAACTATGTATTTTTTGGCCTCTACTTAGCTTTTGCTGACAAATGTTACAGATAACACGAGTTGGGTCATCTTTATCGATCTGAAAAAATGCCCAGGCTATGCAAGGCTTAGCACCCATGCGACCTGAAGAGCCACCACGACTTGTGGTGAGAGGCAGAGTTGTGTTTGAGGATGCATTTGTTGACGTGCTTCCAGTACTACGTCTCTGTCCATCAAGGCGCAACCTGACCTCGTCGTCACTAGCATCTTCCTCCACCTCCTCTGCTGACCTCATTTCTTGGCTGACTGTGGGTTGACAGTAAGTGGGATCTCCAACCTCATCATCATCACCCTGTGCATTATCACACCCGTTGTCCTCAGAGCCAACGTGTTCCTGCCCTGACAAAAAACTAAAGTTGTCGCTCCAATCAGGTATTTGAGTCTCATCATCGTCTTCCTCATTGTCTCCACCAACCACCAACAGGAGTTACAGTTTGGGAATGAGGGTCTACATTATGGTCAGAACCTTCTGCGTCTGGTCCTGGATCCGACTCATAAAGATTCTGGGCATCAGTGCAGATTATTTCCTCGTCTGGATTCACAGAAGCGCTGGAGTCGACCTCTGATTCCCAGGCTATAGTATGAGCAAACAGCTCTGCAGACTCAACCATCTGTTCTACCTCATACTCAGATGGGCAGCTGGAGATTTGGGAGCTGTGAGGAAGCAAGTGCGATTGGGGTGACACCTTTGAGGACTGGAGTATTTGTGATGTTGAAGTTGATGTGGAGGAGAGCCCACTTAAAGGAGCACTTGATATCCGTTGAAGCACCTGCTGTTTTTGTGCCTCATCTGGAATTTGTAGCGATTGGCGTGGCCGTAAGAAAGGGATCTTATCACATTGTCCGCTAAAAGAAGTAGACATTTTAGTTTGGCTGGAAGATGGTCTTTCTTCTGCAGATGTTACTGTTGCTTTAACACCTACCCCACGAACACAACCTTTTTTCCCCTTCCCAACACGCCTATTCCCCTTTCCACCAGCAGCAGGCCTTTTTCCACTCATTTTGGTGGTTAACTAATTCACAACTCTGGAGTTGTTTGCACAAAAAAACAATGGATGGGAACCGAGCAGAGCTGAGTGGCCAAACTGTGGTATTAGTCCAAAACTATTGGCTGGGTTAGATGCAGAAAAAAATTATATTCAATTTGCAACCTGATGGAGGTCAGTATAGATGGACTAATAGAACCAGTCCCACACACAGCTAGAAGCCCAAATATTTTTTCAGAGGTAGATGCAGAAAAAAATTGTATTCAATTTGCAACCTGATGGAGGTCAGTATAGATGGACTAATAGAACAAGTCCTACACACAGCTAGAAGCCCAAATATTTTTTCAGAGGTAGATACAGAAAAAAAATATATTCAGTTTTCAACTTGATGGAGGTCAGTATAGATGGACTAATAGAGAAAGTCCCACACACTGCTAGAAGGCCAAATATTTTTTCAGAGCTAGATGCAGATATAAATTATTTTTAATTTGCAACCTGATGGAGTTCAGTATAGATGGACTAATAGAGAAAGTCCCACACACTGCTAGAAGGCCAAATATTTTTTCAGAGCTAGATGCAGAAAAAAATTATATTCAGTTTGCAACCTGATGGAGGTCAGTATAGATGGACTAATAGAACAAGTCCCACGCACAGCTAGAAGGCCAAATATTTTTTCAGAGGTAGATGCAGATAAAAATTATTTTTCATTTGCAGCCTGATGGAGGTCAGTATAGATGGACTAATAGAGAAAGTCCCACACACTGCTAGAAGGCCAAATATTTTTTCAGAGTTAGATGCAGATATAAATTATTTTTCATTTGCAACCTGATGGAGGTCAGTATAGATGGACTAATAGAGAAAGTCCCACACACTGCTAGAAGGCCAAATATTTTTTCAGAGCTAGATGCAGAAAAAAATTATATTCAGTTTGCAACCTGATGGAGGTCAGTATAGATGGACTAAAAGAACAAGTCCCACACACAGCTAGAAGCCCAAATATTTTTTCAGAGGTAGATGCAGAAAAAAATGATATTCAGTTTGCAACCTGATGGAGGTCTGTATAGATGGATTAATAGAACAAGTCCCACACAAAGCTAGAAGCCCAAATATTTTTTCAGTGGTAGATGCAGAATAAAATTATATTCAGTTTGCAACCTGATGGAGGTCTGTATAGATGGATTAATAGAACAAGTCCCACACACAGCTAGAAGCCCAAATATTTTTTCAGTGGTAGATGCAGAATAAAATTATATTCAGTTTGCAACCTGATGGAGGTCTGTATAGATGGATTAATAGAACAAGTCCCACACACAGCTAGAAGCCCAATATTTTTTCAGAGGTAGATGCATAAAAAAAATATATTCAGTTTGCAACCTGATGGAGGTCAGTATAGATGGACTAATAGAGAAAGTCTCACACACTGCTAGAAGGCCAAATATTTTTTCAGAGCTAGATGCAGACAAAAAATTGTTTTTAATTTGCAACGTGATGGAGGTCAGTATAGATGGACTAATAGAGAAAGTCCCACACACTGCTAGAAGGCCAAATATTTTTTCAGAGCTAGATGCAGATATAAATTATTTTTAATTTGCAACCTGATGGAGGTCAGTATAGATGGACTAATAGAGAAAGTCCCACACACTGCTAGAAGGCCAAATATTTTTTCAGAGCTAGTAGCAGACAAAAAATTATTTTTAATTTGCAACCTGATGGAGGTCAGTATAGATGGACTAATAGAGAAAGTCCCACACACTGCTAGAAGGCCAAATATTTTTTCAGAGCTAGATGCAGATATAAATTATTTTTAATTTGCAACCTGATGGAGGTCAGCATAGATGGACTAAAAGAGAAAGTCCCACACACTGCTAGAAGGCCAAATATTTTTTCAGAGCTAGATGCAGAAAAAAATTATATTCAGTTTGCAACCTGATGGAGGTCAGTATAGATGGACTAATAGAACAAGTCCCACACACAGCTAGAAGGCCAAATATTTTTTCAGAGCTAGATGCAGAAAAAAATTATATTCAGTTTGCAACCTGATGGAGGTCAGTATAGATGGACTAATAGAACAAGTCCCACACACAGCTAGAAGGCCAAATATTTTTTCAGAGGTAGATGCAGATAAAAATTATTTTTAATTTGCAGCCTGATGGAGGTCAGTATAGATGGACTAATAGAGAAAGTCCCACACACTGCTAGAAGGCCAAATATTTTTTCAGAGCTAGATGCAGACAAAAAATTATTTTGAATTTGCAACCTGATGGAGGTCAGAATAGATGTACTAATAGAGAAAGTCCCACACACTGCTAGAAGGCCAAATATTTTTTCAGAGCTAGATGCAGACAAAAAATTATTTTTAATTTGCAACTTGATGGAGGTCAGTATAGATGGACTAATAGAGAAAGTCCCACACACTGCTAGAAGGCCAAATATTTTTTCAGAGCTAGATGCAGAAAAAAATTATATTCAATTTGCAACCTGATGGAGGTCAGTATAGATGGACTAATAGAATGATGCTATGCCCAAAAGATTTTACTTCACTAGGTGCAGTAAAAAAATTGGTATTCTATACACAGGTGGTATATCTTGCAACACAGATAGGCTACTCCACTGACTAACACACTCTGCAATAGGCCAAAAAGGATTAGCTTTGCTAGATTCAGCCAAATGCTGTGAAAAAAACTTGCACAGCACTGGCACAGACCTGCCTGGCAAAAACTGATAGGAACTGATGTAACCTAGTCCTGAAAAGGACTGCAATTACAATTAGTCTTTACTCCCACAATCTATCTATTTAAGAGCACAGACCTGCCTGATAAAAGTCGTAGGAAATGCTGTAACCTAGTCCTTAAAAGGACTGCAATCACAACTATTCCCTACTCCCAAGCTATCTGTAGATTTGTGCGAAAATTGGCTTGAAATTAACAAGGTATAGCGCACACAGCAACAGCGGTGCCGTCTAACATGCAGCTGCAGCAGTGAGAAAATGGTGGCGATGGGGAAAATGGCTTGGTCTTATAGGGCAAGGACATGTGACATACACTGCCAATGACACATGCCCTTGCTTGTGTGAAAAAAAGCACTTCGCTCCATGTGTGCGCTGCTGATAGGCTGACAGATTGCACCTCCCCACTGTAAATGCGGGAAAGAGAAAAAAAAATGGAGATCTTCATTATTCCTGCAGAGATCCATCCCCTGCCCCTCCCCCCACCCCGCTGTACACTCAAACTGCGTATTAACATTAATTTTCATCATTACTGAGAAAAAATCCAGTTATGATTTTGGTGCACGAAGTTATCGAACATAACCTCGAACAGCCGAATTTTTCTCAAATCGTTCGTGTTCGCCGAACGGCTCGAACACCGCCCAAAACAGCTCGAATTTGAGATTGGCGAACAGTTCGAGTCGAACAACGCTCATCTCTAATTATTAGCAAACACAAGACTTGCAGAGGGTATACGGCCATCTCCAAAGACCTTGGTATCCCAGTTTCAACAGGGCACAATATTTTTAAGAAGTTTGCCAAGCTTGGAACCATCAAGAACCTTTCTGGACTTGGGTGATAGAGGAAAATTGACAAGAAATGTGTTTGAAGGTTGATGAGAATGGTGGAAAAAACACCACGTCAAACATCCAAACATCCAAAGGCCAACCTGGAACATTCTGGGGTCATGGTTTCAACAAGTACTATATACTGCACACTAAACCAAGCAGTGCTTTATGGGTAAAGGCCAAAGAAGAAACCATTTTCTGAAGAAAAGACATAAAAAGGAATGACTGATCTTTGCCAAAGAGTACCTTGACAAACCACAATCCTTCTGGGAAAATATTCTGTGGACAGATGGAGCAAAAATAGAACTTTTTTGCACTGCAAATAAAGCAACACTTTGTTTACAAATGGCGCAATGAAGCTTATAAGAAAAAGAACACTTTACCAACACTTAAGCATGGTATAGGATCCATAATGCTCTAGGGTTGCTTTTCTGCATCTGGTACTGGAGGCCTTGACCATATCACAGGAATAATGAAATCAGAGAATTATCAAGAGATTTTAGAGCAAAATGTCCTACTCAGTGTAAGAAAATTTGGTTTGAGTCGAAGATCATTTGTCCACCAGCAAGACCATGACCCAAAGAACACATCCAAAAGTATACAGGAATGGTTGAAAAAGAAAAAATGGACTGGTTTAAAATGGCCAGCAATGAGTCCTGACCTCGATCCCATTGAAAATCTTTGGGGTGAGCTGAAATCTCCCATTGGGAAAAAGAACCCTGCAAAGATTCAAGAGCTTGAGCAAACTGCAAAGGAAGAGTGGGAAAAAATTCCACCTGAGAAGTGCAAGAAGCTTATAGATAGATACAATAAAAGTTTGGAGGCTGTCAGCAATGCCAAAGGGTATGCAACCAAGTATTAATTAAGGGTGGCTTTATTGCACATGGTGTTTATGCAGTTTTTTTCTTTGAAATTGCAACATGGAAGTTGAAAAACAATGTTTTATTGTTGCATTACTATGGACCGCTAATTTAAAATCCTGAGGATATAACTTTGGTGCATTTCCATGTACTTGAGAAGATATTGTACAGTCGATGAAAAAAATGAAGGGGTGCCAATAATGGTGAGCAGCACTGTATTAGCTTCAGCACAACCTGTTGCCTCTTGGCCGAGGCAGTGCTGCAGTGCTTCCAGCTTGCAAGAGATGTGGTCTTTTCGGAGATGAAAGCTGAAGGGGAGGAGGTGCAGGAGCTGTAGAATGTGGGGGCAACTCCGAATGACCAAGGGCTCACAATCCTCTGCGTCGGGAGGACGTGTTCTGTCCCAGGGTCTGACTGGGTCCCTGCTTCCACAATTTTAACCCGGTGTGCCATCATTGAGATGTACCGTGCCTTGGCCACAAGGACTTGTCCACGTGTCCGTGGTTAAGTGGTCCTTCCCAGTAACTATGTTGGTGAGGGTACGGGTAATGTTCTGGGACACGTGCTTGTGTAAGGCAGGGACGGCACACCGGGAGAAATAGTGGCAATATTTCCAGGGCAAGCAGTCAAGAAATGTGGCAATTTAGTATTCTGGTCTGTGGGTGGTTGGCTGCATATTTGTGCTTGCATTCAAAGGACTGGGGTAAGGACAACTGAACGATGTTCTGGGACAAGGATGTGGACGTACTTGCTGATGGTGGTGGTTGCAAGTGTGCAACGTCAGGTGCAGAGTGGTAGGCATCTTCACCTGCACCATGGACAGGGGATTGGCGTACATGCACAACAGCGGGACAGACAATTGTGTCACCCGCAGACACTGTTTCTGAACCTTGACATTCGGCCCAACTTGTCGGGTGCTTTCCTGTCATGTGCATGAGTATGCTGATGGTAGTAAGACTGGTAATTTTGCTGATACCAGCATGGCAGATGTTGCAAATGGCCTTTTTTGGACAGTCTTTTAAAAAGAGACAGACTCAGTAACACCTAAGAGTTGGACTGGCAACTTCCCTCGTATTGGTGTTTTGGGGAACAGTTGCCTGCCTTGTGTCTGTGGCAACCCCAGTGCTTCTTCATGCCTGCTGTGGTGCTACGCCTCCCTCCCTCTCTGCAATGTTGCCCTTGCTATGCATGTCATCTTGTCAAGCTGGGTCAGTGACTTCATTGTCCACCACCTTGTCTTCCACTTCCGCACCCTGGTCCTCCATCTTTCTGGTAATTATGTCTCATCATCATCCACCTCTTGTGACAGCAATTGCACTTTCCCGCCATCAGCTTAATATGACCGTGGCTGCTCAAATATTTGGGCATGACTACATGCGATCCACTGTTGACCCGGTTGAAGCAGACCGAGTGAGAGGCCAGAATCTATAAATGGAAATATGAACAGAACAGCTGTTTGGAGTTTCCAAGTGTGGGATTACTTGTCTCCGGGCACTCAGCATGGTGTTAGGAAGGAAGATCTGTGTGAGGAATATGCTGACTCCAATTCCAAGTACGCACATTCCTCATCCACAAAGCTGCAAAAACACTAGTGCATGCCTTCATCATATCCCGTCTCGACTACTGCAACCTCTTGCTCTGTGGCCTCCCTTCTAACAGCCTCCAATCTATCCTAATCTCTGCTGCCTGACTAATCCATCTGTCTCCCCGCTATTCCTTGGCCTCTCCTCTCTGTCAATCCCTTTGCTGACTCCCCATTGCCCAGAGATTCCAATTCAAAACCCTAACTTTGGCATACAAATCCATCCACAACCTGTCTCCTCCATATATGTGTGAACTAGTCTCCCGGTACTTACCTGCAACCTCCGATCCTCCCAAGATCTCCTTCTCTACTCCCTTCTTATCTCCTCTTCCCACAATCGCATACAAGATTTCTTCCATGCATCCCCCCTACTCTGGAACTCTTTACCCCAACATATCAGGCTCTCACCTACCGTGGAAACATTCAAAAGGAACCTGAAGCCCTACCTCTTCCAACAAGCCTACAACCTGCAGTAACTACAGCTCCACCATACCGCTGCATGACAAGCTCTACCCTCACCTACTATATCCTCATCCTAGCTATAATAATAAATAATAATTACAATAATAATGTGGTCGAGATTCACGGCTACTAAGACTGGACCATCTGGAAGACAGGGTGGTGGTAGTGGTTGCAAACTGACTGGAAGCATTATTTATTTATCTGCTATCCAACCAACATTCTTTTCACACTGGTCAGGCTTCAAGAGTGGTATTCCGTGGCCCCCTAGAAAGTGGGACAGGAAGCTAGGTCGACATGATGTGGGTGCTTGTTGTGCTCCCTCAGCAGGCACAGTTTCATCTTGCCCACAGCCTTGGCCTCTGCGTGCACCAACATGTCCACTTCCCCATCCCTTCCCACACACCTTGTTCATTTTAAATGTAGTATAAAATTTGTCACATTCCCAAAAATGTCTGTATTATTACGGCAGTAATAAAGGATCACGTCTGATGACCACGGTTTTAGCCAGTGGCCTAATTGATTTGGTATTGGTCAGCGACCAAGTGTGAATAGGTTTGAACACACAACTGGCAGACTTTAAATGGAATATAATATTTGTCACGTTCCCAAAAATGTCTCGATTATTACCGCATTAATATCGGATCACGTCTGATGACCACGGTTTTAGGCAGTGGCCTAATAGATATGATATTGGTCAGCGAAAAAGTGTGAATAGGTTTGATCACACAATTGGCAGACTTTAAATGGAGTATAAATTTGTCACGTTCCCAAAAATGTCTGTATTATTACTGCAGTAATATTGGTTCACATCTGATGACCACGATTTTAGCCAGTGGTCTAATAGATTTGGTATTGGTCAGTGACCAAGTGTGAATATGTTTGAACACACAACTGGCAGACTTTAACACTAGGACTACCGGACTGGTTACCCCCCTAGAACTACCAAATGGAGTAATTTTGACTCCTGGCTTGTTTTTGTTTATTTTTAGAGTTTCATTTGTGGTTTTTAATAATAATTATATTTTTTCATATGTGTTTATATTGTGAAATCCAACAGTAGTTCTTTGGAATGTTTTTTTCTGATTTTCATATTTTTCTACAGGAAATAACAAAAGTAATCTAAGTAAAACAATAATAGTAGACATTTTACAATCATTTATTATTAATTTTGTAAGATCAAATGCATACACAATATGTTGAAAATTAAACTACACATAAGAGAAGATGGAATACATTGTTAGTTTTTGCTTTGAATTGACTTTTGAATGGCAACTTGGCTGACAAAAGCAATCATCGTGATAAATGCTTTGTATTTGCTTGAAACAATCTGATTTCAAACTGAGAATTGACTTATTTTGTAAGTTTCGAAAGTACACACATAGAAACAACAACAAACTTTTGAAGGTGAGTTGACATAAAATGTGGTAAGTACAAAGATGTAAATTCAAAAGAGACAGTAAAATTCTTACTCAAAAGTACGTAAGAATTGACATACTAAAAATTTGTCTAAGTTGTTTCACAGTTCAGGCATCGTTCATTCCTTCTCGTGTATCCTGTAGGGCCAGGCGCTTCTCTAAGTATGTTTTGGTTTGCACACCTACCAGGTAAGTGTTCTCCAATCTCAAGAGGTTTCCATCGAATTCCATCTGCTGAAACAAGTATTCCTGGAGATTCATCATTGCCTTCTGTGGTGTTGGTTACTGCATCGCCTTCGCCGCCGCCGTTATCTGTTGAGGATACATTTTTGCGACATTTTGCAGATTGTTTCTGTCCACTACCTGGAGGATGGTCGCGAGGCAACAACGCCTCATGAGCGTGATCCCCAGTTGATGAGCTTGCAACATCTGGAAAATAATTGTTGAACATTTTTTATTTTTGTTTTGTAACTCAGTGTATGGAAGAACAAATAAATGTACATAACTACTTACCTTCCGGATTTGTTCCTTCTGAATCTTCAGATTCACTAGAAACATTTTGAGGATTGAAATCTTCGTCAGTGTCAGCATCAAATTGATTTTCCTCAGATTCGCATTCCGATTCATCCTCCGGTATAGAATGGAAAATAGCAAGAATATTGTCAGGCTTTAGTGCACGTCTTCTAGCCATATTAGCAATTAGCAAAACTGCAGGCCGTATTCTTTAGAAATTATGTAGTCCACTCGAGAGTTCACTGAAATAATAACATTTGGTGACAAAGACTAGCAAAATATAGTAGGGAGTCAAAATGACTCCCTTTGGTAATTAAAGGTAAATTTTGAAAAAAAGGTACTCTTTTTTTCCCAAAATTATTTATTGTCACAAAATCTTTTTTCGCTTCCTAAATGAGTAAAAGTCACTGAGTCTCAAGCCGGAATTCGGAAAAATGTAGTCACAGAAGAGACATAAAAATTGCGAGGAGTCAAAATGACTCCATCAGTAGTTCTAGTGTTAAATTAAGTACAATATTTGTCACATTGCCAAAAATGTCAGGATTATTACCGCAGTAATATAGGATCACGTCTGATGACCACGGTTTTAGCCAGTGGCCTAATAGATAGGCTATTGTTCAGTGACCAATTATGAATAGGTTTGAACACACAACGAGCAGACTTTAAATAGAGTATAATATTTATCACGTTCCTAAAATTGTCTGTATTATTACTGCAGTAATATAGGATCACGTCTGATGACCATGGTTTTATGCAGTGACTTGGGATGAAGAGATGCTTCCAGGGGCCTTACCCATGCTGTTTCCATATCATTTGAGCACTGTTTCCATCGATTTGACCTCCGGGGATGGGGGTGGGGGCGCTGGAAAAATGATTGAGTTTCCCATTGACTTACATTGGGCTTTGTTACTCAGGTCGAGCATTACGATTTGCTCGACCCGAGTAACAAGCACCCGCACATTTTAGTGCTCGCTCATCACTACATAGGAGCTGAGACAGGTAAGCCTGTTATAAGAGGCATATGTGACATGCTGGACCTACCCCATGAAAAGCAGATGACAGAGGTTGGGTCACTATAATGTAATGAATTTATATGCCAATAGGAACTAAAGTAATTTAAAGCAGGTTATTTTTGTAGAATGCCTAAGAAGTCCAATTTCAATGGTCATAGAAAGTGTTGACAATTCATAGAATTTCATATTGATATGAATGAAAAGAAAAACAATTCTGTTACTGTCTCCCAGCGTAGAAAAGCTAGGGCCATACACGGACAAAGGTGAAATGTTACATTTTCATTGTCTGTTGGATAAATGGAGAAATGAGGTGTTAAACCCAAGTAATTTCCCTTCACTGATGATTTCATTGTCTTTTCATTATTTTCCTTCTTCCGATGAATAATTTTGTTTTCATAAACCAAGTTGCTTATTTGTAAAAAAAAAACAAAACTATTTGATTAGCTTTTATGGCACTTTAACACTTCACTAACATCTTCCAAGTATATTGATGCTGAAGTTCGTGGAGCGGCTGTGGAATAAACCGTAAGAGGATTTCCATTTGCATTTTCAGCAATCAGTGGCTGGATACAACTATGAGGGATTTGTAGACAATCATGTTATCACAAGTGGGTAGACAGACACTCTATCATATGATTGTATTTCTGGTAAATATATATAATCAGCGTAGACGTTTATATTAGAGATTTTTCTGATGTTACTATTGTCAAGCACTTTAGTAAAATAAGTCTAGGATTCACAACAGTAATTGTTAAGTAGCTGCCCTTCTCTACAGTTATTCTGCATTTGGAATATAAAAAGACATTTTGCTTTAAAGTCAGTGAATTTTCCTTGAATTCAGAGCTCTCTGAGAACCAAGATAAAACCATAGGGTACTTGGTCTTCAAACAAGCTGTTTAGCTTGAATAAAAGCTGGAATAAATGTATCACTGAGATATCGTATATTAATAATACAAACATTATATCGCACTTAGGATTCTCAGTTTATTCACAGCCTGACTGCACATGAACCTGTCTAAAGTGTTCAGGAAAACTGAAGGCTAACCCTATGTGACATTTGGAGTGAAGACTGTCTTGCAGCTATGGAGATTGTGTTAACAGGGTAAGTAATTAGGTCAAGAAACATTCATGTTGCAAACAATACACACAAAAAGACAAAGAGTGCTTCCTCTACACATCTAATAATGTCATGCAGCTGTCTGTTAGGACATTTATAATACGTGTCAAATGGTGTTTTCTTTTACAGAAACTGCTGCATGTACGTGAACATAGACAACTAAAGATGAGGGAATTGTCTCTAAATGAATCAAATTTGTTTAGAAACTTGTTGATTCAGGCAAATCCGAATTTTAGGTGATTCTCTTCCCCTTTTTGCTGGATCCTAATAGGGAGAGAATGGGTTAAAATTAGATAAATATATACTCACTTGGCCCAGACCATCATGTGCCCAGCCATGCCACCCCTTTTCACTTTAGACCAGTCTTGAGGCGTCCTTTCTTTCCATGTTCCAGCATCTTTGGCTTCACCATTCTGACTAGGCCTGAAAACATCATGATGTCACCCAGCGACTTGATGACATAGGTCACTTTCATGTCATAATGAGTGTCCTACGTTATCCACACAGTGTCCTCCATCGCACTTCTGTGCAGGTGCATATCTCTCTGCCCTGCTAAGGGCACAGCAAAGTACTGTAGTGGTGTGGCGCCCCTGCCACAGATCCTAGAGGGGTGCATGGACGGATTCCTCCACAAGAGGCCCTCGCTACATGCAAACACCTCCACCTTCCACCTCATACCAGCAGAGGGAGCCCTGCTAGGGATATATAAAGGGAAGGTGGAGCCAGGCAGCTCAGTCAGTGTTCATTCTGCAGAGAGACAGGATGTAGCTGCACTCAGGCTGCTGTGTGAGGCAAGCTAGGCCTCCAGCAGCCCTGAAACCTAGTGAGGGCCCCGAGCGGCCGAAGGCGAGTGGAAAGTGAGTAACATAGGGGGCAGAGGAGCTTAACCAGCTCACCCCGAAAGCATATACCGGACACTGGGTCCGAGCTTACAGGGATCTCTACAACCCAATAAGAAACAACCGGAATCCCTGGTGAACTACAGGTCCCAGGTTCACCAGAAGCTGATACGTACCAGAGCCAGGTGACACGGAGGCCCCGCAAGCTGGGAGTGTGTACTCCAAGAGAAGGCCCTACCACAAGGTCAGCAAGTGCAAGACAGAGACTAAGTTAGGCCTAGCCCCAAGCAGGTCAGAAACTTACTACACAAAGGCAAGAAACAGGAGGCCCTATACCCGCTCACTGGGGAGAGTCCTGATGTACACCCCTCACCCTACAGTGCTCCGGATTGTGCCTTGAATACCACCAGTAAAAGGTACTGAAGTGACTATCGTGTCTGTCCCCATTCTTACTCTGACCTTGCTGGGTCACCTCTGTCCTGCATCCCTGCATTCCCTATACCTACACTGCCCTGAGGCCCAGCTCCACCTGTGGGGAGCTACACCATCTTAGCTGCCGGAACACTGGCCTAAGAGGACTGCTGCAGCGCTGGTGGTCCTCACCAGAAACCGCAGGTGGCATCACGAACATTTACAAACCTATTGTCCCAATATACATTCCCCTCTTTTCAGTTGTCCGCCCTGGGCCACGGACCGGGACAGCCACCGTGATATCCCCCAAGCATCTGAGGGCCCGGCTGCCGAGTACCCCACGGCCCCGGGGGCGCGACAACTTCTGGCGTCACGAACAGGATTCCGTGCCCGCTGCAACGACGGAGTGTTGTGCCCGTTGCCACCGGGTACTGTGCGCCTTTAATCAAAAACTGTATTTAACTGTGGCGAAGATCGCCGCCATTACTGTGTTGCCGCGTGGGAAGTAGGGCGTAACCGCGGGAAACTGAGAGGCGTACCTGCTAAAGCGCGTGAACCAGGAAGCGCAAGGTCCTGAAAGGAGTCCAGTGAGCGCCCTGAAATCAGACGCGAGCAGCGCAAGGTCCTAAAAGAAGACCGTCGCCTGCGGAGCTGTGGCCTACCGGAAGAAAAGTAAAGAAGGTAGGCCACGGTTCACTAGGGGGGGCGCAATGATGTCCGAAGCCCAGCAGAACGCCGCCGCCCTCGACGATGCCCCCGCAGGAGTAACTTCGTCCGGTGCTGCTCAGGCAGAAGCAGTCGCCGCACCAGCAGGAGCTGTGGCACGGATGGTGCCCACGGCTCTACAGCATGCCCTAAATGTTCAGAGGGTGAGGGAACTGTTTGAATAGGACACCCTGACTGAACGGGAGGATGACCAGGATGGGTCACCCACCTCCCATAACCAGGCGCTGCCCAGGAGGGGGCACCCTTGAGCTACTAGTTCCCCGGTAGCTCTCATGTAACCTGAACTTGGAGTCCGTGAACTTTGAGAGGTCCCACCATTGTACATAGTATGCACCTCCTGAGGTGCCCCCTGGTGGTTTTCAGAAGACCACCACCACTAAAACCTGCTTGGCATGGCCAAACCAGTGGTCCTACACCAGTCCTGCAGCCCGCCCAGGACCTTCGTTGGGGGTTTGGAGCAGGTCCCCCACAAGCCAGCTTACCCGGATGAGAGGGACACACCCGAGGAGGGATCTCATCAAAACTGGTCATTGCAGAACGTAAAGTTGTGTTGCTGCTAATGTACGTGTGCAGCCCACAAACTGTTTCCTTGGACATAATTGCACTCCCTGGAGTGCCTCTAAAGCTACCTATGCAGTGAAATGGACACCCTGTTAGGGGACTCGCTGACATTTGCTCAAAATCTTTAACTATTGTATATATGTGTATTATTGATTATGTTTTTGCAACGTTCAAGAAAAGTGCCTCCCATAAAGGGAAGAAATGTTATTGTTGTTTCAAAATGTACTTCAGCCCGGGAGTGCTGAGCTTTGCTAGGGGGGAATGTGGAGCCCCAGCCACAGATCCTAGAGGGGTGCATGGACGGATTCCTCCACAAGAGGCCCTCGCTAGATGCAAACACCTCCATCTCCCACCTCATACCAGCAGAGGGAGCCCAGATAGGGATATATAAAGGGAAGGTGGAGCCAGGCAGCTCAGTCAGTGTTCATTCTGCAGAGAGACAGGATGTTGTTAGAACCCTCCTGTTTTTTTTTGTTTCTATCTTGTGTTTTGCAGTCACGTGACCATCTTCCTATATATTCCAGCTCCGCCCTTCTGGCTTTGCTGGACTTCAGTGTTGTTTTGACTGTCTCTCTAGCCAGGTGCTTTTGTGCCTATCTATCTCTAGTTTGCTTGGTCCTCTGGGACCTCTAGTACTTTTGTCAGTTTATCTTTTGCTCTGCAACAACTTCTGTTAGGAGGTGTCCCATTTGTGTCCCAGTCCTTAGTTCTTTTAGGGACCCCTCCCTTTCTCTATAGGTCTCCGTTCAGACAAGTCGAGGACGAAGGCGGGTCTGTTCACAAGGAACAGGTTGCCCGCTACACCGTAGGGACTCAGCTTAGTCTTACTGTAGGAACAGCTTTCCCCATCTTTCCCTAGTTTATGTTGCAGATCATAACAGTAAGTCCAGCCCAAACAAAAACTTTAAGGAAAGAAATCCGGGGATCAGTATGGTTTCTGTTCAAGATTTGGCTCAACGCCTGCAGGGATTGTCTCTGGAGGTGTCCGAGCTCCGGCAACACGTGAGTAGCTGTTCTGGAGCGCATTTTGTCGAACCCAAGGTAGGACTCCCTAATATTTTTTATGGTAAACAACAAGATTTTTTTTCCTTTAAAAATGCTTGTTTATTATATTTTCGTTTGAGACCAAGGTCCTCTGGGAACGAATCACAGCGCATTGGGTTTATCATGTCACTTTTGCGCAAGGAACCACAGGGGTGGGCCTTTTCTCTCCAACCTAATGATCCGTGTTTTAGGTCAGTGGAGGATTTTTTTTCTGCTATGGGGCTATTGTATGACGATCCCGATCGAGTCTCATCTGCTGAGACAGAACTGAGGCGTTTGAATCAGGGGTCAGGAGATGTTGAAAATTATTGTACACACTTCAGAAGGTGGTCCTCAGAAGTGAAATGGAATGATTCAGCGTTAAAATGTTTTTTTCTTGCTGGTCTAAGTGAAAGGGTTAAGGATCTGCTGATTGCATTTCCTGCACCTGAGACCTTGCAGGAAGCCATGCAATTAGCTATACGTGTGGACAGGAGACTGCGTGCCAGGGTTAATGATGAAAAAATTCCTGCAATGGCAGCTCCTAGTCCCCAGAGGGTCTGCTTGGACGGCGGTGAACCGATGGAGGTTGGGGCGATGTCACTCCGCTCTCAGGAAAGAGACCCCAGGTTTTCCAAGGGATTGTGTTTTTATTGTGGTAAAACTGACCATTTGATTAAGAACTGTGAGTTTTGTTTAAGTAAAGAAAAAAAAAGGTCAGTTACGCCCGTATTGCTTGTTTGAGCTCTAAGGGAGTATTTCTTTCAGGGAGTACCTCATTGCTGGAAGATTTGATTGAATTTCAGGTATTTGTGGATTGTGGTTCAACACTTAATGTGATTGGGGATTTTGGAAAAACTTAAATTGGAATCCAAACCTTTGTCATCACCTATTTCTGTGATTGCAATTGATAACACTCCTTTGAAATGTATTACTCACAAGGTTGCTGCATTTCCCCTCACTATCAATGGCATTCACCAAGAAAATTTGGATTTGGTGGTATTAAATAATTTACCCTCTCCAGTCGTTTTAGGTTTGCCTTGGTTAAAACTGCACAATCCTTTACTGGACTGGTCTACTAATGAGATTAAGTCTTGGAGTCCTAAGTGCTATGATAAATGTTGTAATGGTCACATTGCGGCTGTGGAAAAAGGGGAATTACCTGTACCTATTCAAGATTTTTGGAAGGTTTTTTCAGAGGAGGAGTCGCAAGTTTTACCTCCTCATAGGGACTATGATTGCACCATTGAGTTTGTTCCTGGAGCTACTCTTCCCAAGAGTCGCTTATTTAATCTGACTATCCCTGAAAGAAAGGAGTTAGAGGAATACATACAGACAAGCTTGGCTGCTGGTCACATTAGACCTTCTAAGTCACCTGTGGCCGTTGGATTTTTCTTTGTTAAAAAAAAGGACGGCGGTTTACGTCCATGTCTGGACTTTCGTGAAATTAATAAGATTACCGTACGCAATTCCTACCCATTGCAGTTAATTCCTGACTTGTTTAACCAGTTAGTGGGGGCCAAGTGGTTCTCTAAAATTGATCTCTGGGGGGCATACAATTTGTTACGAATGAAGGAGGGTGATGAATGGAAAGCTGCTTTTAACACTCCGGTAGGTCATTTTGAGAATCTGGTGATGCCTTTTGGTCTTACCAATGCACCCGCGTTTTTTCAGAACCTTATTAATGACATCCTGAGACCTTTGATTGGTCAGAATGTGGTTGTGTATTTGGATGACATTCTGATTTATTCACCAGATCTGGAGTCCCATTGGCAGAGCGTACGTGAGGTGTTGCAGTCATTGAGTGATAATTCACTTTTTGCTAAGCTGGAGAAATGTGAGTTCTCTGTGCAGAGAATTAGTTTTTTTGGCTACATTATCTTCAGCGAGGGCTTTGAGATGGACCCGGTGAAGGTTCAGGCTGTGCAGGAATGGCCTAGGCCTATTGGTTTGAAATCGATACAGAGATTTTTGGGTTTCACCAATTATTACAGAAAATTCATTAAGAATTTTTCTATAATTGTTAAGCCACTGACCGATCTCACCAGGAAAGGTGCGAATACGGTCCAGTGGACTACTGAGGCCATTGAAGCTTTTGTGTATCTCAAGGAGAGGTTCAGTTCTGCCCCTATCCTTATGCAGCCTGATGAGACTAAGCCTTTTTTGGTCGAGGTTGATGCTTCTTCGGTGGGGGCCGGTGCAGTTTTGTCTCAGGAGAGCAAGAATGGAGTACATCCCTGTGCTTTTTTTTCGAAAAAATTTTCAGAAACCGAACTTAATTACGATGTTGGTAATCGGGAATTGCTGGCTATTAAACTCGCGTTTGAACATTGGCGTCATTTCTTGGAAGGTGCTAAATTTCCTATTCAGGTTTTCACAGATCATAAGAATTTGATCTATCTGGCTGCCAAACGCTTGAATGCCCGTCAAGCTAGGTGGGCACTTTTTTTTTCTCGGTTTAATTTTTCTGTTACCTATATCCCTGGTACTAAGAATGTTAAAGCCGATGCTTTATCTCGCAGCTTTTCTCCCATGGTTGGTGCCGAGGAGGAGGAGAGCATTTTGCAGGAAGGAGTTGTGGTGGCAGCATTGGACTCCGTTTTGGAAGATGGGATTCTGAAAGCCCAAGAGGATGCCCCATCTAACACTCCTCATGGGAGGTTGTTTGTGCCTAGAACCTTTAGGAGAGATTTGTTTGTGGAGTATCATGAGTCTCGGTTGGCAGGTCATCCTGGAATTTCTGAGACTAAGAGACTTATGAGTCGCAGTTTTTGGTGGCCTGGGTGGCAGAAGGAAGTTATCAAGTGGGTGCGTCAATGTACGGTGTGTGCTAGGTCAAAAGCTTCACATACCCCTGCTGCGGGGTTGCTTTGCCCTCTGGAGGTTCCTAGTGAGCCTTGGATGCATCTGGCAATGGATTTTATTGCTGACCTTCCTGTGTCCGAGGGTTTCACTGTCATCTGGGTGGTCGTGGACCGTTTTAGCAAGATGTGTCATTTGGTTCCATTCATTAAGCTACCCTGCGCTAAGACACTCGCTAAGGCGTTTGTTAAGGAAATTGTCAGGCTCCATGGCGTTCCAACCGACATTGTTTCTGATAGGGGACCTCAGTTTGTGGCACGCTTTTGGCGTGCTTTTTGTGACAGGTTGGGAGTCCATTTGTCATTTTCGTCTGGTTATCATCCTGAGTCTAATGGACACACTGAAAGAAAGAACCAGGATGTTGAACAGTTTTTGCGTTGTTTTGTGGCAGACAATCAAGAGGGGTAGTCTGAGTTTCTGCCACTCACAGAATTTGCTCTTAACAACCATACATCCTCCTCTGCTGGGTGTTCTCCTTTTTTTTGTTGCACTGGGAGACATCCGTCTTTTGGTTTGTTCTCCAAATTGGGGTCGGCGGTGCCGGAGGAGGAGAATTTTTCCGGTGATTTGGAGAGAGTTTAGAATAATGTACATTGTAACCTTCAAGAGGCTAACAAAAAGTCCAAGAAGTATTTTAACAGGAAACGTAAAGAGGTTTTGTTTACTGTGGGTGACATGGTTTGGTTGTCCTCAAAGAATCTGCGGTTGAGGATTCCCTCTAAAAAATTGGGTCCGAAGTTTGTGGGGCCATTTAAGATGCTTCAGGTGGTTAACCAGTCTGCTATTAGGTTGGAGGTTCCCACCTCCTGGAAGATTAATCCTGTGTTTCATGTTTCCTTGCTGAAAAAGGCTGATGTATCGGATAGGGAGGCCACTGTCACAGTTCCTCCGGTGGTGGAAGACGGTGAATATGAAATTTCTTATATCCCGAATTCCAGAGGGCATAGAGGGAGATTGCAGTATCTCGTCGCTTAGAAAGGTTTCGGTCCCGAGGATAACTCCTGGGTAAAGGCAGATGATGTCTCTGCCCCTAGAATTGTCAGAGCTTTCCACAGGAGATTTCCGGATAGGCCTGGGCCTGGAGAATCCGGAGGATCCTCATAAAAGAGGGGTTACTGTTAGAACCCTACTGTTTGTTTTTGTTTCTATCTTGTGTTTTGCGGTCACATGATCATCTTCCTATATATTCCAGCTCCGCCCTTCTTGCTTTGCTGGACTTCAGTGTTGTTTTGACTGTCTCTCTAGCCAGGTGCTTTTGTGCCTATCTATCTCTAGTTTGCTTGGTCCTCTGGGACCTCTAGTACTTTTGTCAGTTTATCTTTTGCTCTGCAACAACTTCTGTTAGGAGGTGTCTCATTTTTGTCCCAGTCCTTAGTTCTTTTAGGGACCCCTCCCTTTCTCTATAGGTCTCCGTTCAGACTAGCCGAGGACGAAGGCGGGTCTGTTCACAAGGAACAGGTTGCCCACTACAACGTAGGGACTCAGTTTAGTCTTACTGTAGGGACAGCTTTCCCTAGTTTATGTTGCAGATCATAACAGATGTAGCTGCACGCAGGCTGCTGTGTGAGGCAAGCTAGGCCTCCAGCAGCCCTGAAGCCTAGTGAGGGCCCGAGCGGCCGAAGGTGAGTGGAAAGTAAGTAACATAGGGGGCAGAGGAGCTTAACCAGCTCACCCCGAAAGCATATACCGGACACTGAGTCCGAGCTTACAGGGATCTCTATGACCCAGTAAAAAACAACCGGAATCCCTGGTGAACTACAGGTCCCAGGTTCACCAGAAGCTGATACATACCAGAGCCAGGAGACATGGAGGCCCCGCAAGCTGGGAGTGTGTACTCCAAGAGAAGGCCCTACCACAAGGTAAGCAGGTGCAAGACAGAGACTAAGTTAGGCCTAGCTCCAAGCAGGTCAGAAACTTACTACACAAAGGCAAGAAACAGGAGGCCTTATACCCGCTCACTGGGGAGAGTCCTGATGTGCACCCCTCATCCTACAGTGCTCCGGATTGTGCCTTGAATACCACCAGTAAAAGGTACTGAAGTGACTATCGTGTCTGTCCCTATTCTTACTCTGACCCGGCTGGGTCACCTCTGTCCTGCATCCCTGCATTCCCTATACCTATATACATTCCCCTCTTTTCAGTTGTCCGCCCTGAGCCACGGACCGGGCCAGCCACCGTGATATCCCCCAAACATCTGAGGGCCCGGCTGCCGAGTACCCCACGGCCCCGGTGGCGCGATAGTGGACATGCGCGGGGAAAGGCCAAAGAGCATCAATGATCCTTAGTTAAAGCCAGCACATGTGCACTACAGTGCTTTGCTCTGCCCTCGACAGGGCAGAGAGAAGAACGACTATGCAGAAGCATGATGGAGGATACTGTGTGGATGACATAGGACGCATCATCCAAACAAAGAAGGGAAGGAGGATGGCGATTGCAAGAAGAGAGGAGGCGCCGGATCAAGACCAGAGACGCCCATCGGACTGGACCGAACTGTCTGTAATTATGATAAAAGCTATTTTTTGTGCCTTGCAGAGCAGAATGGGGCCATACAGTGCATTGTGAAAGTATTTGGCCCGCTTGAACTTTTCTACCTTTTGCCACATTTCTGGCTTCAAACATAAAGATATAAAATTCTAATTTTTTTGAGAAGAATCAACAACAAGTGGGACACAATCGTGAAGTAGAACAAAATTTATTGGATATTTTAAACTTTTTAACAAATTCAAACTTGAAAAGTGGGGCGTGCAATATTATGCGGCCCCCTTGAGTTAATACTTTGTAGAGCCACCTTTTGCTGCGATTACAGCTGCAAGTTACTTGGGGTATGTCTCTATCAGTTTTGCATATCGAGAGGCTGAAATTTTTGCCCATTCTTCTTTGCAAAACAGCTCAAGCTCATTGAGGTTGGATGGAGGGTGTTTGTGAACAGCAGTTTTCAGCTCTTTCCACAGATTCTCGATTGGATTCAAGTCTGGACTTTGACTTGACTTGTTTTTCTGGGCACAGCTCCGCTCTTTCTCTTTTTTCCATACCCCGGGCATCCCGAACGCCTGCAGCTTGCTTCACTTACACCTTCCCGGGGAGGCACCCCCTCACTTCGTCGCTGCAGTCCTCAGGAGCAAGATCACAGAGGCAGAGAAGGAGATACCGGTAATAGGATACAAGGGCGGGCCAGAGGGATGCGCTACCTCTCTGATAGTCTTGGAGACAGGGAGGGCTGGGCAGGCAAGGAGAGCTGACCAATCGAAGCAAGATTTATATACAACAACCAGCCAATCGCCGGTAAGGTACATCGCTTGCTGTGATTGGCTGGTTGTTGTATACTGGGCACCACATACAGTACATCACCAGTATCTGTACCTGTTCATACAGTATAGCACCACTACATACAGTACAGTATACAAATGTCCAACAGTCAAAACCCCATCATGACTCCACCAGCAAGAAGAAAGAAATATATAGCCAGTTTCAAACTTAAAGTTGTAAACTTTGCCATGGAACATAATAACTGCGCTGCTGCAAGACAATATGGAGTAACAGAAAAGATGGTTCGGGACTGGAAAGCAAATGTAAAAACATTAAAGAGTATGCCAAGGGGTAAGTGTGCATTAACAAGAGGCACCCCACATTGGCCAGAACTCGAAAAACATGTAGCAGACATGGTGAATGAGCATCGCCAAAACGATTATGTAGTGACATGAAATAAAATACGTTTGTTTTCACTTCAATGGGCCAAATCTAATCCAGATCATAGCAACAGATTTAAGGCCACTGTATCATGATATACTAGATTCATAGCAAGGCATAATATGGTACTGAGGCAAAAGACGAAAATTGCCCAAAAATTACCTTCAGAACTTGATAGCCAAGTAAATAGTTTCCATAGATATGTAATACAACAGCGCACTAAACATGGCTATCCGTTAAGTAGTATTGGAAATATAGATGAAACTCCAATGAATTTTGATATGGTTGGAAATAAAACTGTCCATCAAAAAGGTGAAAAAACTATTTTAATTAAAACAGGGCATGAGAAGTTCAGTTTTACAGTGGTATTAGGATGCACAGCTGATGCCGCCAAACTGAGACCAATAATTATTTTTAAAAGAAAAACAATGCCGAAACTCAAGTTCCCTGTTGGTTGTTTTGTACATGTGAATGAAAAAGGCTGGATGGATGAAGAAGGGGTAAAGCTATGGCTTGATAATGTATGGAGTAAGCAACCAGGTGGACTTATTCAAAAATGTAGTCTACTTGTGTTGGATATGTTCAGGGCTCATTTAACTCCCAGCACCAAGCAAAGGCTTGCAAGGCTAAACATACATGCAGCAGTTATTCCTGCAGGATTGACATAGTTGGTACAGCCACTGGATGTGTGCCTAAACAAGCCATTTAAAGATTGCATTTGAGAACAGTGGAATGAATGGATGGTTAGCAGCGAAAAGTCATTCACAAAAGAAGGAAACATGCGTGCTCCACAGTTGGATGTTTTGTGCAAGTTTGTCATAAAAGCCTGGAATAATATTGATGCAGAAACAGTAATCAAGTCTTTCAAGAAGTGTGGCAGGACTACTATTTGTGGCAAGATGAAGAGGAAGCCAAAGCTGAGACCACACCATCTGATACGGAAATCGATCCATACGATGACTGTCTTAGAAATGTATCACAAGATGTCATTGATGTACTTATGATATCAGATGACGAACAGGAGGATTTTGAAGGCTTTTAAATGGAAACTGTCATGCCAGCAAAACCTGTAAAAATACTGTAGCTTGCAGTTATGATGGGCGTTGCCAGGGACTTGCCGGGCACTTGCTCTCTCTCTATTGTTTGTTATCTTCTTCCTATCATCATCAGTTTCAGTTTGGTTGACAGCTTAGAAAACAAACAGCATGGTAGCTCCCATGGGTTTATTGTCCTATCCTTTAGAGTGAATTAGGAAAAGTTGAATCCACTTGCACTGTTTTATGTTTACATGTTTGAAGACAAACAGCCTTATGTTTACAAGTGACAGTTTTCCTGCTAAGTACCTGCATGTCATAAGCATTTGAATTAAAATTACCATATTGAAATCAAATCTAATGTTTTTTTAATTTTTACTGTATCTGCATTGGAAGAGGGGTAGTCTTATACGGAGAGTATATCCCAATCTCTATATTTTAACTGGAAAAGTTGGGAGTTGTCTTATACGCCCAATCGTCTTATACTCCGGAAAATACGGTAATTGTTGAGAAAGATTGAACTTGATGGACCTAAGTCTTTTTTTCAACTTATGTAACTATGTAACTATGTAATATCCATATATTAGCTGAGAAAACATTTTTTATACAGTACAGACCAAAAGTTTGGACACACCTTCTCATTTAAAGATTTTTCTGTATTTTCTTGACTATGAAAATTGTACATTCACACTGAAGGCATCAAAACTATGAATTAACACATGTGGAATTATATACTTAACAAAAAAGTGTGAAACAACTGAAAATATGTCTTATATTCTAGGTTCTTCAAAGTAGCCACCTTTTGCTTTGATGACTGCTTTGCACACTCTTGGCATTCTCTTGATGAGCTTCAAGAGGTAGTCACCGGAAATGGTCTTCCAACAATCTTGAAGGAGTTCCCAGAGATGCTTACCACTTGTTGGCAATTTTGCCTTCAGTCTGTGGTCCAGCTCACCCCAAACCATCTCGATTGGGTTCAGGTCTGGTGACTGTGGAGGCCAGGTCATCTGGCGTAGCATCCCATCACTCTCCTTCATGGTCAAAAAGCCCTTACACAGCCTGGAGGTGTGTTTGGGATTATTGTCCTGTTGAAAAATAAATGATGGTCCAACTAGACGCAAACCGGATGGAATAGCATGCCGCTGCAAGATGCTGTGGTAGCCATGCTGGTTGAGTATGCCTTCAATTTTGAATAAATCCCCAACAGTGTCACCAGCAAAGCACTCCCACACCATCACACCTCCTCCTCCATGCTTCACGGTGGGGACCAAGCATGTAGAGTCCATCTGTTCACCTTTTCTGCGTCACACAAAGACACGGTGGTTAGAACCAAAGATATCAAATTTGGACTCATCAGACCAAAGCACAGATTTCTACTGGTCTAATGTCCATTCCTTGTGTTCTTTAGCCCAAACAAGTCTCTTCTGCTTGTTGCCGGTCCTTAGCAGTGGTTTCCTAGCAGCTATTTTACCATGAAGGCCTGTTGCGCAAAGTCTCCTCTTAACAGTTGTTGAAGAGATGTGTCTGCTGCTAGATCTCTGTGTGGCATTGAACTGGTCTCTAATCTGAGCTGCTGTTAACCTGCGATTTCTGAGGCTGGTGACTCGGATAAACTTATCCTCAGAAGCAGAGGTGACTCTTGGTCTTTCTTTCCTGTGGCGGTCCTCATGTGAGCCAGTTTCTTTGTAGCGCTTGATGGTTTGTCCACTTTTTCGGACTGACTGACCTTCATTTCTTAAAGTAATGATGGCCACTCATTTTTCTTTACTTAGCTGCTTTTTTCTTGCCATAATACAAATTCTAACAGTCTATTTAGTAGGACTATCAGCTGTGTATCCACCTGACTTCTGCACAACACAACTGATGGTCCCAACCCCATTTATAAGGCAAGAAATCCCACTTATTAAACCTGACAGGGCACACCTGTGAAGTGAAAACCATTTCCGGTGACTACCTCTTGAAGCTCATCAAGAGAATGACCAGAGTCTACAAAGCAGTCATCAAAGCAATAGGTGGCTACTTTGAAGAACCTAGAATATAAGACATATTTTCAGTTGTTTCACACTTTTTTGTTAAGTATATAATTCCACATGTGTTAATTCATAATTTTGATGCCTTCAGTGTGAATGTACAATTTTCAAAGTCATGAAAATACAGAAAAATCTTTAAATGAGAAGGTGGGTCCAAACTTTTGGTCTGTACTGTATGTAGATCCTAAATGGTCACAGTAATGTAAGAAAACTTTACATACATCAAAAGTATAAATTAATATAAGAATTTTTGTAATATATCATATCAGAGAATTATACTTCTTACTCTTCTTTTGAGCAACTTCTTCTCCACTCCCATCCCTGCTACTTGAACCCATCATTTACAGCTAAAATCTTTTTTGCTAAAAATAAAACAGACTACCAGTTTAATGAGATGTTAAATTACAATTATCTATTGAATTCTATGGAGAGGAAGGAAGAGTAAGAAGGAGCAGGAGAGTGAGAAGCAAAAGAAAGGTACAGAGACACATGGATAATTCTGCTACCTTTTTAGTGTTTTTCTCATCCCAGAGCTGGATTCACAGCTACTCGGCTCAATATTGCTCTGTACTTTTGCTGGGACTTCTGAATAATTTTTTTGATTATCTCTCTGCTGGAAAATTCAGTGATCAGCTATAAACTAAGGGTGAGCCCAACACTAGATGTCTAATTTCCCAGCAGTGGAAATGAATAAATACAGTAAACTTTAATCAATGGACTGCCTGTGTAATGCTTGGATATGCTGCATCTTCCAGAATAAGGAATGTTCTTTATATTTACTCTCTGCTATGGCTAATAAGTATGGTGCCTAAATAATGTATACTCTCTATTGAACTAAAGAGGAAAGGTATTTGAATGTAGGATCTTTTTTAACCAGAGACTACATTTTAATAATTTTACTAATATTAAATATGTGTTTTAAGCTTACCCTGTGTTAATATAAGAAAGGTGGTAGTATTAGTATTTTTTTCAATGAATGTTTTATTTTATCAGTTGAAGAACTCTTTGACAAATCCCATGAGTCATAACTAGAATAGTAACTATAATAGTAATCTCAGCTAATGCTCAATAAATACCCATATATTATATACAATTGTCAGAATATTTTTTGTTTTAAAGTATGTCCTATGCAGTATTGTGCACCTGAGAATTACAGCCAAAGTACTGACCACAAAAAGAAAGTACTAGTCTTTATGTTATTAATTTTTGCCTATTCCAAACTTCTCCAGTTTTGTTTTTTCAAAGCACAATATACCATTCATGCAGTTGGCTAACTGCAGTGATGGCCCCTAGTGATAATTTGTTAAGATAAGTTTATTCTCTTCTGTACTGATGAGCATTTTTATTTTGTACATTGACATGAAAAGATACTGCCTTATGCTCTTTGTGACCCTACCCCTCTAGCTACAATTTTATTAGAAAATGTATTTGCAGCCTCAGTTTCTAACATACATCCTCTATGAGTTAGAGTACACCAGGGATTACTGCAAGGACCAATTCTGCTCTGTTTGTTACTGAGAACACAATTCATAGGTTTAGTTATTATTGGCACTTGTGCTCTCATTCCTCCACTTGTTTATTCTATTGCTAACATTTCTACACTTGTTTGAGAAATTTTCCGATCAATTTCAACCACTATAGATGATTGACTCAGAAAAAAAAATTTGTCAAATCTCTAAAATTATCAGGGACATCAAATAACTGATGCAAATTGAATTGAATCTTTTCAGACCCCCAGAGCATAACAAACGTAGGGTGTAAAAAAAAATTATACTCACCTCACCACCCACCTGTCCCTCCACTCCTGCATGCTCATTATCCAGTCCTCTGTGACCCTTCATTTCACCTTCCTCCATCATGTTCATCTTCATTGGCCCCCTGAACTAATGGGCCATAGCTTCCAGTGCAACTAGGCCTTTGAAGTCCTTTTGTGCCTCTGATATTCAAGCTCAGGGACATCAGAGGCCTAGTCACACCAAAAATTGTGGTGCAGAGTGAAGCTGGTCGAAGAAGATGCATGAGAGGAAGAAGGTGAAAAGAAGAGGTGCAGAGGACCAAATAGTGGGCTGCTCGGTGGGAGGACAAATAAGCGCTGAGGTGAGTATTCATTTTTTTTAACCTTTTGGAGGTTATCTACAGTTAGGCAAAATGACGGCCAGTTGACTACTATTTTGCTAAATTTTTGATTGTCTTCTTAATGAATTACAGTCGGTAAAATAAGCATTGGATACACTGCCGATTTTGCAAGTTTTCCCACTTACAAAGAATGGAGAGGTCTGTAATTTTTATCATAGGTACACTTCAATTGTGAGAAACAGAATCTAAAAATAAAAACCAGAAAATCATATTGTATGATTTTTAAATAATTAAATTGCATTTTATTGCAAGCAATAAGAATTTGATCCCCTACTAACCAGCAAAAATTTTGGCTCTCACAGACCTGTTAGTTTTTCTTTAAGAAGCCCCCCTACTCTGCACTCATTACCTGAATTAATTGCACCTGTTTGAACTCATTACTTGTATAAAAGAGACCTGTCCACACACTCAGTCAATCACACTCCAACCTCTCCACCATGGCTAAGACTATGCGCTGTGTAAGGACATACTTACAAAGTTACATAGGTTGAATAAAGGCCTAGGTCCATCAAGTTCAACCTTCCTCCACCAATTGTACATTTTGTCATTAATTTAATTATAACCCACAATGTTATGTGTATCGAGGAAATCATCCAGCCCTTTTTTAAAAGCTCTTGTGGTAGGGCATTATACAGTCTGACTGCTCTGACTGTATCGAAAACTTTCCTATTAAGCTGCCGGAATCGCCTTTCTTCCACCCGTAATGAGTGCCCCCTGGTCATTTGTATGGTCTTTGGAAGGAATAAATCATGTGCCAGTACTTTGTACTGACCACACATATATTTATACATGTAAATGATATCTCCTCTGAGACATCTTTTTTCTAAGCAAAACAAGCCCAACTTTTTCAACCTTTCATCATATGAGAGGCCTTCCATCCCTTGCAATAATCTAGTTGCCCACCTTTGAACTGACTCTAACTTCTGAATATCCTTTTTAAAATGTCGAGCCCAAAACTGGATCCCATATTCTAGATGTGGCCTTACCAGTGATTTATAAAGAGGTAACAATACGTTGGGATCGCGGGATTTTATCTCTCTTTTTATACATCCTAAAATCTTGCTTGCTGCTTGACATTGAGTACTGCTGCTCAGCTTACTTGTAACTAGAATACCCAAGTCCTTCTCCTGTTCTGTAGTCCTGAGTATACTTCCATTTAATGTATATGCAGCAATATAATTACTTTGTCCTAGGAGCATTACTCTACAGTATATTTATCAACATTAAGCCTCAATTGCCAAGTGCATGCCCATTCAGACATCTTATCCAGATTGTTTTGCAATATTGTAATGTCAAGATTAGAGATGAGCGAACATGTTCGAAAAACGATTGCCAATTTCAAATTCGGCACAAATATTGCACATTCAAATTCGTGATTGGACACATGAACATTTTTGCTTAAAATTGGCAAAATTCGGTAAAAGTGCGGGAAATTATTGCGTTTCCACTACTGTATTGTTATCACTTTGGCTAGGGTAGTGGTGCTGTATAATGAGTGGGGGGACCTGTTTGATGAGGGGAGGTGGTGGGGAGAGGTCAGAGGAGCGGCATGCTTGTAATCTAATTTTTTTCCTAGCTTTATGTGTGCAAATTGCGGCTAGCCAATTAGGGCGCAGGAACCATCTACAATGTCCAGACACAGGGGCATGTGCCATTGGCTGCTGAAATCACATGTCCCTCTCTATATAAAGACATGTTGTTTTAGCGCCATTTTGCGACTATGGCAGGTCAGAGAGGCTTCTTCTGGTCTGCTCCTGGATACTGAGAGATTTTAGCTAGTTATCTAGGTGGTTGCTTCTAAGTCAGATAGTTTAGATAGCTAGTGCCCTTTGTGAAATCGACCTTCCTGCAGTTTTTTTTCTTGTGCCATTAGTGAGGCCAGACAAAGACAGCAGGGCACATGTCAGCATAGAACTCTGTTGTGCACTGCTTCTATTATACTCCATGCACGAGTACACCTTTAAAAATCTAATTTTGCCTTTTAAAAACGTGATACAGCACACCATATCTCAGTTTACCATTTTGTGGCGTTGAAATTCAGCTGTATACAGAGCTCACGCAGAGTAAAAAAATCTATTTTTTTCCATTGCTAACGTGATGCAGCAGGCCAGATCTCAGTTTTAAATTTCTTGGAGCATATATTCTATCTTATACAGGCCTCATATACAGTAAAAAAATAATTTCTTCTGTTACTAACATGATAAATTAGGACAGATCTGAGTTTGAAATTTCTTGGAGCATGTATTCTATGTTATAAAGGCCTCATACACCGTAAAAAAGAATTATATCGTCTATTACTAATGTGATAAAGTAGGCCATATCTCAGTTTGAACTTGTTTGGAGCATATATTCTATTTCATACAGGCCTCATCCACAGTAAAAAAATATTTTCTTCTATTACTAATGTGATAAAGTAGGCCAGATCTCAGTTTGAAATTTCTTGGAGCATATATTCTATGTTATACATGCCTCATACACAGTAAAAAATAATTTCTTATGTTACTTACATGATAAATTAGGCCAGATCTCAGTTTGAAATTTCTTGGAGCATGTATTCTATGTTATACCGGCCTCATACACAGTAAAAGAATAATTTCTTCTGTTACTAATGTGATAAAGTAGGACAGATCTCAGTTTGAAATTTCTTGGAGCATGTATTCTAATTTATACAGGCCCCATACACAGTAAAAAAAAACAAATTCTGTTACTAATGTGATAAAGTAGGACAGATCTCAGTTTCAACTTGTTTGGAGCATATATTCTATTTCATACAGGCCTCATCCACAGTAAAAAAAAAATAACTTTTTGTTGCTAATAGCAACCACACTACCTGAGCAACATGAGAGGGAAAAAGCGAGATCATGGTGGAAAGGGGAATAGGCTTGGTGTTTCAGGTATACATGGTGTAAGTGGTAATATTAGTGAAAGCACTAGTGAACCAACATCATCTTGTCCTATCCAAAGACAACTGACAGCTTCTGTTACTGGATGGGCTACTACACTCCCGTTCCTTGGCAGCCAGACAGCAGTACGCCTTGTAGATGAGGGCCAGAATGAGCATGTGCTCCAGTGGATGGCAAGCACTGCATCAAGTGTCCTCTTCTCCTCCACCTCAACATCACACATAGTACAGCCATCAGAGCATCCCAATTACCCTTGTTTCCCCCCCATGTCACAACTCTCCAATCGCCCAACTGACTGTAGGGAACCACAGATGAATGAGTCTGCAGAGCTGTTCACACATTCTATGCCATTGGCATCAGAAGTTTGCTCCAAAGATTCTTAGACTCAAGAGGAGGAAAGCATCTGCACTAGTGATGAGCGAGTGTGTTTGTTACTATTCCCACGAATAGTATGGTATTCGGGTTAATCGCTAAATGGCGAGTATATGTGTACTCGCCTCACTATATTCGGATGTCCCACACTGCAGTTTTGGAGCCTCCTTTGCAGCCACTAAACATGCTGGGCTTCTTAATCAATCACAGTTATGCCGCAGACATCTTGGTTGTGGCATTACTGTGATTGGCTGGCCGCCCAGCGTCATAGGGTCTATTTAAGCCCTGCTGCCGCCATTTTGTGCACATTGCGTCTGGAGTCTGCGTTCTGTAAGCATAGAGAGAGATCGCTGAGCTGCTAGGGAGAGTGTTTAGGCCTCTTGATCAAACAAAAGCCCTTGTAAGGGCTGCCTGCAGTGTGTACTAGTTCTATGTTTAAAGGAGCCGCTCACTAGCTCCATAATACCACCAAAAAATAGCTCTTTTCAGAGCTGTAGACTCACAACCAAGTCAGAGTACAGGGGAGAGCTTGTGTGTTAGCTAGGGAGAGGATAAAGTATTCTTCCAGTGTCCATCTTATAACAGCTCTTGCCAGAGGCAAAGCAATATTTTCCTGCACACACAGAATTAGCATTGTGTGCTGCTATTTTTTTTTTAGCACTGGCCTATTTTCTCTGCTGTTTAAGGGGTCAGGGCCTGCCGTCTGTCCATATTAGTGTGCGTAAAAAATCTTTGATTGCCCTGCACAAAGCAGTAGTCCAAACATTTCCTACTGCCTGCTACAAACAAGCACCAGGCCATTTTAACCATTATTTTGGGGTGTCAGCCTGCCTTCTGTCCATATTAGTCTACATAAAAAATCTTTGATTGCCCTGCACAAAGCAGTAGTCCAAACATTTCCTACTGCCTGCTACAAACAAGCACCAGGCCATTTTAACCATTATTTTGGGGTGTCAGCCTGCCTTCCGTCCATATTAGTCTACATAAAAAATCTTTGATCGCCCTGCACAAAGCAGTAGTCCAAACATTTCCTACTGCCTGCTACAAACAAGCACCAGGCCATTTTAACCACTATTTTGGAAGCCACCATCCCAAGGGCTACCAATCACAAATAGTAGGTAGGCTGGAGTAGGAATACTGTCTTGGTTTGTCCACTGTACAATCTGCGTTGGGTTTGTAAAAATTAGCCCTATGGGCTGAGTTATGGTTGACGCAGGGAGCCACCATCCCAAGGGCCTCCAATCACAAATAGTAGTTAGGCTGGAGTAGGAATACTATCCTGGATTGTCCACTGTACAATGTGCATAGGGTTTCTAAAAATTAGCCCTATGGGCTGAGTAAAGGTTGACGCAGGAAGGAAATGGGTTCTTATGGGAAGGGGACGACGTTAACAGCAGTAGCATGAATCTGCATTTTTGGTGAATTTAGGTTGGCTTGCTCTTACAAACTGGAGATATCCTGTCCTTGTTGAATTTAATCAAAGTAAGTCTGTCTGCATTTTCCGTGGAGAGGCGCGTGCACCTATCAGTGATGATTGCCCCAGCGGAAATGAAAACGCACTCAGAGAACACGCTAGCAGCCAGGCAGGCCAGCACCTCCAAGGCATATAAGGAGAGCTCAGGCCAAGTGTTCAGCTTAGACACCCAATAATTAAAGGGAACTGAAGCGTCAGAAAGGACGCACGTATGGTCACTTAAGTACCCCTTGACCATGTTCTGCAACTTATCCCTCCTTGGCATTGTTACAGGCACAGATAGCCTTTACTGTTGTGCTGGTCTATTGAAAATTGCCGAATTTGTGCACATTTTCCCCCCACCTCTGTTGGAGCTGGTGATCTTGTCTCTCCCCATTATCGCTTGGTGTTGAAAAGAGCCGGTACCTCTGCCACCAACATTGTCTGAGGGTGATGTTTTCAGCAACTGATCTACAACGGCCCTCTTGAACAATTCAATTGTAAAACTCTTTGCTGACTCCAAAAGGAGAGAAGGAAATTTCTCCTTGTACCGTGGATTGAGAATGGTGGCCAACCAGTATAGGTCGCTCTTGTCACCTGCACCTTAAAAACATCTCCAGAATCCGACCTTTTCTCACCTTTTAAATTGCTAAAACTCTTACTTATTCACTCTTGTCTGGAGTACTGCAACTCTCTTCTGATCGGTCTCCCTCTTACCAAACTTTCTTCACTTTAATCCGTCCTGAATGCGGCAGCCAGGGTCGTATTTCTGTCCAGCCGCTTCACCGATGCCTCCATCTTGTGCCAGTCATTACATTGGTTGCCCATTTGATACAGGGTCCAATATAGACTCAGCACTCTCACCCACAAAGCTCCCCACAGTTCTGCACTGCTTTATATCTCCTCTCTCATCTCTGTCTATCGCCCTACACGTGCCCTCCGTTCTACAAATGACCTAAGACTAACATCACCCATAATCCGAACCTCGCACCTCCATCTCCAAGACTTCTCTCGTGTTGCACCAGTTCCTTGGAATGCTCCCGGCAGGGCCGAAGCAGCAGCCACAGCACAGCCAGCGGAAGATGAGCAGCGTGAACCCCTGTGGCTAACTCCATTTGCGACGCCCATGGCAGCAACCCCCAGGTGCGCGGCGGGAACTCCCAGGCCCAAAGGTGGTGCGACGAAGGCGAGATCCCCAAAGAGAAAAGTCGCACCCTTCAACTGGTTGCAGATGGTGATGGAGGCCCTAAACACACCTCCAGCGAAGCGCCACTCTGAGCCTAGTCACATACGGTTGACAACGTGCAATCCCCCAATGACGCCACGGGAGCACAGACAGTGGACCGATTACTTTCTTGCGAGGCTGGCTGGAAGGATCCGACGCGGCGCGGAGGGAGTTGGTAGAAGCTTCCCAGACCTGGGGGCAGGTTACGGAGCTCAACCTGGTAAAAGGCTACGGGTTCCTGAAAGAAGTGAGCACTTCTACCCAAAAGGTCCATTAACCTTCCTGTTGCTTTAAAAATAGGACCCACTGGTGGTGGTTCCTACCAGGGACTATTTCCCAATGAGGGCGGATCGCCCTATGTTAGCCTAGGGGCCAGAAAAATAGGAGGACTGTTTCTCTACCTCCCAGGCCGAGGAGGCCATAAGCAGCACCAAGTTGTGTGCCAATAGGAACTGCTCTCTTTATTTTTATTGATTTTTTTGTTGCGCCTGCTGCACCTTTTTCTGCTGGAATTTGCAATGCTGAGGCATATCTGGAGGATTGATATCCTCTGCTACTAAGAGACTGTCGGCCTAGAGGGAATAACCGGTGACCCCCGCTAGGGCCAGGAAGAAAGAATCTCGTGGGGTGTTTCCCTGTGACCGTGTGACTCAGAACATAGCCATTGAAGGAGATTGAGGGCTATTGGTGTTTGACCCGTTTAAAAGATATGGACATGGACACTGTGCTTCCAGGGTCCTTACCAAAAAGGACCGGTACTCGTGAATACTGTTGAAGGCTATAACAATGGACTGTCTAAGTTGCTGTTCCAGGGCCCTTAACCGAGAAAGGATGGTATCCACCTGAGAGGAAGATTTCAAGAATCGCCGAGTACTAAAATGTTTAGTAATTTGATATATGTTAAGTATGTTAATTGTGGTTTGTTGCCTGGTACGGTCGAGGACGACCATCATTAAAGTATGGAGGAATGTAATAGTGAGGAAGGGTGTAACCTTCCCCTGGGACTGAAGTAGTTAGAATTACATATCCCTATAGTTAGGCACTCTCTGAATTGTTATTGGGTCAAGTTACAGGGTTAATTTCAGTGGCTCAGTCAGCGGAGTAAGGGGTAAACGTAGTGACAGGGATAGACATTGGGCATGTCTAGAGGTTAGATATAATTCCTTTTGGGGCTGCAGTACTTTTTATCAGCCACTAGATGCCACTGCTGTGCACAATTGTCAGTGAGAGGCAAGGCAGTTGCTAAGCAGATGGCTTAGTGGGTGGAGCCTCTGGGTGTGCTAAAAATAGCTGCAGCGGTTATTTTTGAGTCAGTTGAAGCCCTGTCAGGGACGTGACAGGAACTCTTACGTACGGACAGTCAGGGAAATTGGCTGCTAGGGTAGACGGGGGCTCTCTACCCTCAGACAGTGAATCCGTAGTGTAAATATCTCCTCACGCAGGAGTCCCATTAGCCGGCAAGGGAAACTCAATGGGGGTATTGAGGAACTGGGGCACTTCTAGTCAGCAGGTAGCAGAGGAAAATAGGACTCCAGGATAAGCCGTGAGGGAGATAAAGGATTTGGGCACACTGTTGCTGGTGAGGAACTGTCTGTTAAGCTAAAGAATAGAAACAGAGAGATGCTTCACCTAAAGAGGGCAACAGGGCTGAAGATGATTTTAGCACCTGTATGGGAGACAAGAACCTGTTGGGCCTTATCCAATCTACCAGACTGTAAATATTGTAATTACTCCTTTCCCCCAAGTAAAACCCCAGTTATGGTTAATAACTTTGTGTCCTCTGAAATTATTACTGCCCTGGTCCCAGAAGAGAAGTGTCTGGAGACAGCTCTGGAGACAGCCGTGATCGGATGGTGTGAAGTAAGTGAAGAATGTCACATGCACAGCCACACATCAGAGGGAGGACACAAATTGTCTGTAAGGTACCAAAGCGAGCAGGGGCCTCAACTCGCCCACGACTACCTCGCTGGGGCACCTTACATACTGCACAATCTGCGCAAAGTTTGTAAAAATTAGCTCTATGGGCTGAGTCATGGTTGACGTAGGAAGCCACCATCCCTAGGGCCTCCAATCACAAATAGTAGTTAGGCTGGAGTAGGAATACTATCCTGGTTTGTCCCCTGCACAATGTGCATAGGGTTTCTAAAAATTAACCCTATGGGCTGAGTAATGGTTGACGCAGGCAGGAAATGGGTTCTTATGGGAAGTGGGTGACGTTAACAGCAGTAGCATGAATCTGCATTTTTGGTGAATTTAGGTTGGCTTGCTCTCATCTGGAGGAATTACAAACTGTGGAGATATCCAGTCCTTGTTGAATTTAATCAGAGTCTGCATTTTCCATGGAGAGGCGTGTGCATCTATCAGTGATGATTACCCCAGCAGAACTGAAAACACGCTCAGACAACACACTAGCAGCCAGGCAGGCCAGCACCTCCAAGGCATATAAGGAGAGGTCAGGCCAAGTGTTCAGCTTAGACACCCAATGATTAAAGGGAACTGAAGTGTCAGAAAGGATGCACGTATGGTCACTTAAGTACCCCTTGACCATGTTCTGCAACTTATCCTTCCTTGGCATTGTTACAGGCACAGATAGCTGTTAGAATCAATTTTGTTTTACTATCGGCCATCTTGTTGTGGTTTGCTGGCTTCTAGTCTTTTCCTCTGGTGCTGGGTTTCTTGGTCATGTGATCTCTGCACTCTTGATTACTAAGCACCTGGCTCCCATTCCCCGCTGGACATCAGGGTTGTAACGCTCATGTTCTGGCTAAGTAGCCTTGTTTAGTTCTTCTTGCTTTGGACTATTGTTATCCTGGGACTTCTTGTTCCACCAGTTTTGTTTCCTTTAATTTTCGTTCTGCAACTAACTTTTCTGTTAGGAGGTCTCCTGCTTTTGCTCCCAGTCCTTAGATCTTTTAGGGACTCCTTTCCCCGTCCTACAGGCCTTCATTTCAGTGCAGGAGTTTTGGTGGGGCTATTCATAAGGAATAGGGCACCCACCCCAGCGTAGGGTTAAGCTGAATCTCAGTGCAGGGACAGCTTTTTCCCTCCTATTCCTTAGTTCTAAATTGCAGTACATAACAGTATGTCCAGCCACGTTTAAAAAAAAAAAAAAAGGGGGGGGTTGTTTTGTTTTTTTTTCCTTTTCCTCTCCTCTTCCTGGATTTTCTTCAGTATGGTTACCATCCAGGAGCTTGCTCAACGCTTGCAAGGGTTGACTCTGGAGGTTGCCGGTTGCCGATCTTCAGCAGTACGTGAGTAAATACCCTGCAGAACGCTATGAAGAAACTAAGGTAGGATTACCTGAGTGTTTCTCAGGGAAGCAACAGGATTTTTTTTTCATTTAAAAATGCTTGTTTGTTGTATTTTTGGCTCAGACCTATGTTCACAGCGTGTAGGAATTATTATGTCTCTATTGCGTAAGGAACCTCAAATCTGGACATTTTCCTTGTCTCCTGATGATCATTGTTTGAGTTCTGTGGAGGCATTTTTTGATGCCATGGGTTTGCTATATGATGATCCTGATCGGGTTACATCAGCTGAGGCAGAGCTCAGACGTCTCAAACAGGGTTCTCTTGATGCTGAGAGTTATTGCACCCTATTCAGATGATGGTCTGCAGAGGTCAGAGTGAAAGGGATTTGCTCATTGCATTCCCTGCACCTGATACTCTGCAAGTTACCATGCAGTTAGCTATCCGTGTGGATAGAAGGTTGAGGGCTAGACAGAATGAGAAGTTTCCTGAATTGCTGGATTCTGTTTCTCACGGTATTCCTGCCGACACTGGGGAACCTATGCAGGTCGGGGCTATGTCATCCCGTTCCAAGGAGAGGGACAGGAGGTTCTCTGAGGGACTTTGCTTGTATTGCGGTAAGGCTGATCATTTTTTAAAGCAATGTAAGGTTCGCTTAAGAAAAGAAAAAAAATGGTCAGTAGAAATAACACTCCCGTTCGCATTGGGTTTTTACGTTCTGCTGGGGTGTTTTTTCCTGGTAATACCACTTGTCAGAGTTGTTTAATTGAGTTTCAGGTTATGGTGGATTGTGGTTCTGCACTTAATTTGATAGATCAACAATTTCTTGAAAAGTATAAGTTTGATTCTGAACCTTTGTTGTCTCCTTTTCCTGTGGTGGCGATTGATAATACTCCCCTGGAGCATGGGAGCATTCTTTGAAAGGTCACTGGGTTTCTCCTGACTATGAATATGGAACATTGTACTTGCTAAGTTGCCTTCCCCGGTCGTCCTGGGGTTGCCCAGGTTAAAAGCGCATAATCCTTTACTGGACTGGTCGTCTGGTTCCATAAGATCCTAGGGTCAGGGTTGTTATGGTAAGTGTTGTAATGTTCACATTGCGGCTGTTGTTAAGGGGGAGTTACCTGAACCCATTCAGGATTTTTGGAGGATTTTTTCAGAGGTGGAGTTGAAAGCTTTACCACCTCATAGAGATTACGATTGCGCTATTGACTTCGTCCCTGATGCTAAACTCCCCAAGAGTCTGTTGTTTAATCTGACAATTCCCGAGAGGGAGGCTTTGATGAAGTACCTTCAGACTAGTTTATCTGCAGGTCACATAAGACCCTCTAAGTCTCCTGTGGCAGTTGGGTTCTTTTTTGTCAAAAAGAAGGATGTGGATCTTAGGCCATGTCTGGATTTTCGGGAGATTAATAAGATCACTGTGCGCAATCCTTACCCGTTACCACTTATTCCGGATTTGTTTAACCAATTGACCGGAGCTAAATGGTTTCCTAAGATTGACCTTCGTGGGGCATATAATTTGCTGCGGGTGAAGGATGGAGATGAATGGAAGACAGCTTTTAACACCCCGGAAGGTCATTTTGAGAGTTTTGTAATGCCTTTTGGGCTTACTAACGCTCCTGCATTTATTCAAAATGTCATCAATGACATTCTGAGACCCTTGATCGGTAGGAGTATTATTGTTTATCTGGATAACATTTTGATTTATTCATCGGATCTTGAGTCTCATTGGCAGAGAGTCTGCGAAGTTCTTCAGATTCTGAGAGATAACACACTCTTTGCTAAGTTGGAGAAGTGTCAGTTTGCTGTCCAGAAAATTAGTTTTTTGGGTTACTTTGTCTCTTGTGATGGTTTTGAGATGGACCTGGAGAAAGTTCAGGCTGTGCTGGAGTGGCCGAGGCCTGAGGGTTTGAAGTCCGTGCAGACGTTTTTGGGGTTTGCCAATTATTGCTGGAAATTCATAAAGAATTTCTCTGTCATCGCTAAACCCATTACTGATCTCACCAAGAAGGGTGATAATACAGTCCAATGGTCCACTGAGGCTATTGAAGCTTTTGAGTTTCTCAAGGAGAGGTTCATCTCTGCTCCTGTTCTTATCCAGACAGATGAGACCAAGCCATTTTTGGTTGAGGTGGATGCCTCATCTATAGGCATAGGGGCAGTTCTGTCCCAGCAGGGTGAGGATGGGGTGCATCCCTGTGCTTTCTTTCAAAACAATTTTCTGAGACAGAGCTCAACTATGATGTTGGGAATCGTGAATTGTTGGCTATTAAACTCGCGTTCGAGCATTGGCGACATTTTTTGGAGGGGTCCCCACATCCTATACAGGTTTTCACTGATCATAAGAATTTGATTTATCTGGACGCAGCTAAACGTTTGAATGCCCTTCAGGCTAGGTGGGCACTGTTTTTGCCCGGTTCAATTTTTCCGTAACCTTTGTCCCAGGGACAAAGAATGTTAAGGCTGATGCTTTGTCTCATAGTTTCTCTCCAGCGGTGAATGCTGAGAGGGAGGAGTGTATTTTGCAGAGAGGGGTGGTGGTGGCCGCATTGGATTCTGAGTTGGCCAGAGCACGAGCGTTACAACACTGATGTCCAGCGGGGAAAGGGAACCGTAAGTACCCATCCTCTCCTTATGCTGACTTGCTTCCTCCTCCACCTTCTCCTCTCCAGCCCTTCCAGGCTGGACAGACATGAAGCTTGGGTTGGGTGTCCCCTCTGTAGCATTACTAGTCCCCTTGGTAGCACAGAAAAACAAGTCCTCTCCCTCCTCATCTTCCTCCTCATCACCCAATGTTGCTTCAGAATATTGGCTAGGCTGGGTAGTATCACCCATTGGGAAATCTGGCTCCATACCAACATGCTGGGCACTCAAAGCTTCCTCTTTGAGATTATGCAATGATTGTTTCAAGAGACACAGCAGCGGAATGGTTCCACTGATAATAGCCTGATCACTGCTCAGAAGGTTGGTGCAGTACTCAAAGTTCTCAAGAACCTCACAAATATGAGCGATCCACACCCACTCGACAGTTGTTATGTGTGGTGGCTGACTCTCAGTCTGACAGGCATGCTGAAGCTAGTTCAACTACTGCCCTCTTGTGTTCACTAATCCTCACCAACATATGATAGATGGAGTTCCACCGTGTGGGCAGGTCGCAGGTGAGTCAGTGACTTGGCAAATTCGGTCTCCAAGATTTCTCTCGTGCTGCACCAGTTCTCTGGGATGCTCTACCCCAGACAATCCGACTGATGCCTAGCCACCACGTCTTCAAGCGCGCTTTAAAAACCTATCTCTTTAAACCAGCCTACCACCTCAGCTACTCAGTAAACTAACTTTCCCCTGTTCCCTCCTTCTAAATATTCTTCTGAATCTGCACCCTACTATTCATCTGTCTCCACACCCTCCATGCACATGATAACTACACTCGATACTTGATTATTGCACTTAAACATACTGGCTGATGACCGGATCATGCAGTCTTATATGAAAATCCCTACTAATTATAATTGCCTGACCTGAAATAACAAGCACTTTTCATCTATTGCGTCCACCCATTGCCTTGTTGAATGTAAGCTTGTGAGCAGGGACCTCACTCCTAATGTAACTGTTTAAGCTGAATTTATTGTATGTACATGTCTCCGCTTAATTGTATAGTGCTGCCGAATATGTTGGCACTATATAAATAAAAATTATTATTATTTTTATATTATTGTTATTTTAAGGCTTGCCAAAGCTCTGTTGCAGCGTGTGCTTTCTGACCTAAGCAGATCAGCTACAGCAGAGCGTCTTGCCACTTTGCTGATGCACTGCTGCACAGGTCCCAGCTTGTCAGTGATGGGGAGGGTAATTCAGCAGAGGAGGAGGGGAGGGTAATTCAGCAGAGGAGGAGGAGCAGGAGAAGGGGAGCGAGGAAGTGAAATATGAAGAGGTGGAAACCCTAACAGAAGTTGGGCCTGCTATTCTTAGCGTGAGTGGGATGTGTGATGTTCCAGTTTGCGCCTTTGTCCCACCTTCCTCCAGGTTCCTCCAGTGTGCTATGACAGAAACGTATCATCCCTGTACACAACAATTTGTCCAGGTGTCTGTTGTTAGGTGTTATGGCGCTGGTGAGAGCACGGTTCAGATTGTTTAATATGTGCTTGTGTAACACAGGGACAGCACACCGGGCAAAATAGTAGCGGCTGGGAACACTGTATCGTGGGGCAGCCACAGCCAAGAGATCACGGAAGACTGTGCTTCCACAAGCCTAAACGGCAACATTTCCACAGCTAGCAATTTGGCAATGTGCGAGTTTAGTATTTGTGCCTGTGGGTACATGGCTGGGTATTTACGCTTTCTTTCCAAGCTCTAAGGCACGGACAATTGGACGCTTTGCTGGCACAAGGAAGTGGATGTGGTTGATGTTTGTTGTGTGTGATCAACCGCAGCTTGTGGGCAGGAGGGATGAGCGCCTGCTTCTTGAGCAGCAGATTCTGAAGGACATAGCCCAGGCGACATGGCATAAGTCTCCACCGAACCAAAAAGCACTACAGATACTGGCAGGTGATGAGCTCATGCAGCCTTTATCTATCCCTCATCCCCTCAAGATGGCTGGACCATCATTGTAAATAAGCCCCTGTCATTTGTGTCACCCCCACCTCATTGTAGATCGTAAGCTCTTACGAGCAGGGTCGTCATTATTTTTGCTTTAATTATTGTATTATCTTTAGCTATGTTACTTATGACTGTTGAATATGAACCTCTGAATTGTAAAGCGCTGCGGAATAGGTTGGCGCTATATAAATTAATAAGTATTATTAATATTATTATTATTATTATTGATTTGACCGGCAGACGCAGATTTGGTAACCTGGTGTTCCGCCCACCTACTGCGGTGCTTGGCTGCCATGTGGTTTCTCATACTGGGGGTGCTCTGGTTGCCTTTGCCCTGGCCTCTGCTCAAATTGGTATGGTAGATGCTGCAGACAACAATGTTTTTCTCTGAAGGACTTTCAGAAAAGAAAATTCCACACAGCAGCTGAACAGCTAGCCTTGACTTGGAGCACAGTGGGGGTGCACTTGGGAACAGTTGACCCCGTTCTCACTCTGGGCAAACCACGACCCCTTGGTGCCTGTGTTGGTGCTACATATCCATCTTCCTCTGTCTTGCTGTCATGGCTATGCCTGCCAACGGTCCAGGTTGGATCAGTGGACTCATCATCGACCACCTCATCTTCTATCTTATCCTCCTTCCCAGTTGACATTGTAGACTGACCTGATGGCAACTGTGTCTCATCATCATCAGCCTCCACCTCTGGAGACAGAAGTTACTCCAAGTGGCTTTCTTCTGGCCTAGGTTCTCAAATACTTGAGCATCAACGCACGCCACCTCCTATTGTCCCTCTTCAGTGCTGCACGGTGATAGGCTAGAGCCAACCAAAGGATACGTACCAAATAGATCCTTGGAGTGGCCAAGCTTGGGGTCATATGTCTCCTGTGACTGATAATGGTGGGAGGAAGGAGAACCAGCTTTAGGATTGGAAGGGCCAGCCTTCTGTGTATCCACAGTAGACTGTGTGGTCGTGGAAGATTTGTTGCTGCTTGATAAATGCGTAGAGGCCTTGTCTGCTATCCAAGACAGAATCTTCTCTCACTCTTTGGGCTTCCACACACGTTTACTTTCCGGACTGGGAACTTTTTCCAGGAACATAGTGGATGCATCAAGCTTCTTCTGACCTGACACAGACTGAGTGCCTTCTTGCGCACCACTGACAACACCACTTCCACGTCCCTTAATCCTAGAACGCATACCTGGGGCCTCGCAGGCCCGCCCTGTTAATTGTTTTCTATTTTCTGCAAGATTACTTTAGTTAGAATTTTGAAACTCTAGGTATTCCTCAGGTATATAGTTGTTTGTCATTTCCAGTTGTTCATTTATTTTTATGTTACAGGCATTTTCGGTATAACAACTCTTTTTTGAAAATACCCATTTTTATGGTCATGCGTTCTAGGGTTAACAACAGGCTTTTTTGTCATTTTGGGTTTGGCATTTCAGATTTTCAGATGTTGATGGCACAAGCCAAGCTAGCTGTCACAGGCAAGGCGAAAATAGTGAGTCAACCATGACACAGCTCATAGAGCTAATTTTTACAAATCCTATGCACATTGTGCAGTGGACAAACCAGGACAGTATTCCTACTCCAGCCTAACTACTATTTGTGATTGGAGGCACTTGGGATGGTGGCTTCCTGCGTCAACCATGACTCAGCCCATAGTGCTGATTTTCACAAACCCTATGCACATTGTGCAGTGGACAAATCTGGAATGTACAGTAGTCCTACCAAACTAATATTTGTCATTGGAGGCCCTTGTCACAGGTTGTGCCACATTATGACTGAGATAGGGGATACATATTCAATAGAAATTTACACTGACTGTTGATGACCAACTGATGGCCCTCTGAAAACTTGAATTGAGGTCCACAACTACTACAGTACCCTATCGTAGATAATGTTTGTCAAGGGAGACCCTTGTCATGGAATCTTCCTGCACCTATGACACAGCCCCCAGCCCCAGGAGTAATTTTTGGAAATACGATGCACATTCTGCATTGGACCAAGTAGTACAGTATCAAGAAGTCTTCTCTTGCAATATAATCTGGGGAATATTGACAATCAAAATCTCTAAGCCATTTGGGGAAGCTTCTCCAACCCATCCTGGAGGGAGGGCACCATATATCCTTTGTCCATTGTCTTGCACAAGTGATATATTTGAGCTCGCCATCCAGTTGACTAGTGCAGCTTTATTTTTCCGGTTCACAGAGTTCTGCCATACCTGAGGATCGTAGGCCGTACTCACTGCTACCTTCTAGTACTCTATGTCTCTTGGCCATTTTCTCTGTTGTCTCTGCCCTTAAATGAGTTAAATAATAGTGAGGGGGGCACTTCAAAATGTATGTTACAGGGCCACACGAGGGCTCTCACAAAACTGAGCTTTCCTGACTACTGCAAGCCCTCTGAACATTTGAATTTAGGGCCGCAGTATCACATGGTGGTGGAGGAGGAGGAGGGTCAAGCCCAACGCTACAATGGGCACATTGTAAACTGCTATGGAATATGTATTCCACTATCTGAGTGTCAATGATGGAGGGACCACCCAAATGTCTAAGTGACAGCTGTCCCTCCAAAATGCATGTTACAGACCTGCCTGAGGCCTCTCAGGTCAAAGATCAACATACCTACTGGTGTGTTCTAGCTGTGCTTGTAAAGTGCTGGGGAATAGCGAGCTAAAAATTATGTATGACAGAGGGACCTACAAAATGTATAAGTCAGGGCCCTCCCAATTGTAAAAGGCGATTGTAAAAAAAGCCACAACAGTATGTGTGAACAAAGGCTAAAATGGATATTTTTTTGGTTTCTCTGGTTTATTTAGCCTTATATACAAGTGATTATGCAGGAAAAACTGTTTCTTAAACTTTTTGGCCTGTTAAATGCAATTTAGGTAAGGTTTGGTAGTTGTTCTTGTGTGTCTGTAAAAGTGGCTTAATACTGCGACAAACTTATTCCCAGAAACCATATGTGAGTTAGAAATGCATGCAGGCATATTCTCCAGGCTCTTTCCATTCTGTTTCATCACTTTCACATCCATTTCAACCTTTTCCTCAGGCCCCCAGACCCCTTTGTAGGGTCCAGCACAAAATTATTCGCATTTCCCATTGACATACATTGTACTCGCTATTCGGAACGAATACGCGATTATTACAAAGTACTCATTATGAGTATAGTGATTACGAATATTACGGTACTCGCTCATCACTAATCTGCACTAATGCCCAAAATTTTTTTTACGTTGGGGACGGGGCAGGATGAACTAGGGTCTGGGCAGCATCCTGACCCTCGTCACCAGACGTTAACCCCCGGGGAAGGAGGTGATCCTGATGAGATCTCAAATACCTGAGCCTCATGCGGACTGTACTGTGCTGTCAGGGCAGGAAGAGGAGGAGGGTGACTCTGAGGGCAAGGAAAGGGAAAACAGAGAGGATGATTATGAAGTAGTAGATCCCACTTGGTGTGAACTTGTTTACCCGCTCCAGTCAGGTTGAGTGAGAGCCTGTCAGCTGTGAAAGAAGCGGACATACCTGTTGTTTTTGACCAATCTCAGAGAACGAGCACACCACATTTTTATCAATCCACCATAACATCTCTACCTGCACCTCACTCACGGTCCAGCAGTTTGTCTGGTTCTCCATACTCCTCCCTCTTTCAGCACTGCAGCCAGCCCTCAGTCCCGCAGTTGTGGTCATGTAAAATATTGTTTCCTTCTACACATGACAAAGCAAAGACGATGAACTCCACCATCTCCAATCTGTTGGCCACAGAAATGCTGCCTTTCCGCCTGGTAGATACAGCCAGTTTCCGAAAGCTGATGGCCGTCGCAGTCCCCCAGTACCAGTTGCCCAGTCACCATTACTTCTCTAAGAAAGATGTCTCTGTGCTACACCAGCATGTTGCAGACAACATCACCCGTTCCTTGACTAAATCTATGTCTGCCAGGGTGCATTTCACTACAGACACCTGGACGAGTAGGCATGGCCAGGGGCATTACATCTCACTGACTGGGCACTGGGTGACTCTGGTGGCTGTGGGGGCAGGCGGGGAAGGGGCTGCTCCACAAGTCTTGAAATCCAAGGCTTGCAGGACAAACCTCTGTATTTCACACTTTCTCCACTACTTCTGCCTCCTTCACCTCCTCTAGTGCCTCCATCTGCACTCTCAACATCTGCCTTAATGAGACACACATTCCAACACTGCAGAGCGAATCCCCACCACCTCCGTACTGCGCAGCCAGGGCTCACCGTAATCAGGCAGTCTTACAATTAATATGCCTTGGAGATCGTAGTCATACTGCTGAAGAGTTGTGAACAGCTATCCAGGCCAAGTTTGAGCAATGGCTTTCTCCACTAAACCAGGAGCCAGGGAAGGCCGTGTATAGTAACAGTGCAAACCTGGTGGCGGCCCTATGCCAAGGCAAGCTCATACACGTACCTTGCATGGCTCACGTTCTCAACCTTGTGGTACTGCGATTTCTCCACCACTATCCTGGCCTGGATGTGCTGCTTAAGAAAGCACAGAAGCTGTGTGCTCATGCTGTTCGCACCCCTCAGGTCATTGACTTGCATTGATACAGAGGTCTTTGTCCATGCCAGTTAACTGGTTGATATGCGATGTGCCGACATGGTGGAATTCCACTCTGCACATGTTGCAACGACTGTGGCAGCAGCAACGAGCCCAGACGCAGTATATCATGCTGTATAGCCTGGGCTGGACGGACGTGGGGCATATTACATTTATGGAGTAGGCACAGATTAAGGACCTTTGCACCCTTCTGCACAGTTTCAAAATAGCTACTTAGATGGTTAGCGCAGACGATGCCATCATCAGCATAATAATAATAATAATAATTTTTATTTTTATAGCGCCAACATATTCTGCAGCACTTTACAAATTTTACAAATACAGAATAAGCATATCTCATATCGAAAGGAGTGAGGGCCCTGCTCGCAAGCTTACAGTCTATGAGGAAATGGGGGAGACTCAAAAGGTAGAATGTACATATATTGTATAATGCAGCCTTGATATACTAAATACGATAAATAATAATACATGGACTGGTCGCCTGCCAGTATGTGTACAGTCCAGAACGAGGCTATTAAGTGCATGGTTGGTATGAACCTGTAATTGAAGAAGACTTTAGTATGGGGGAAAACTGGGATGGACAGATAGTGTGTGGAGGCGATACGCCAGTCTAAAGAAATGGGTTTTTAGGGTCCGCTTGAAACTGTGGATATTGGGAATTAATCGAACTGTCCTGGGTACTGCATTCCAAAGAATTGGCGCAGCACGTGAGAAATCTTGGACTATTTCGGTCATCTACAAGCTGGCGCAGACTTTGAATAGCATGCGGAAGGGGGTGGTAGTCCCAGAGGAAGAGGAGGGACCAGAGGAGGAAGCGGAAGGGATAACAATGTCTCAAAGTTCCAGACTGTCATCACACATGCCGGTACCAAGGGAGGGTGGATTACAGCAATCAAGGGGGGTTGGGGATACCAGACAAACTGTTAGTGAAGGTGTAGGAGTCGAGGAACAAATGGAGGAGGAAGAGGTGATGGGCAAACAACAGTCAGGAGATGAAGGGGATAATCATCCCCTCTCTGTTGTTCGTGGTTGGCAGGAGGGGACGGAGGAAACAAGCATCAGTTTTGCCCAGTCACCAATACAGCATGACCTTGGACTTCATGGAAGAGTCCGACATATTAGTGCCTTCTTGCTGCACTATCAGCAACATGAACCCCGTATAGTTAGGATTCAAAATAGTGCTGACTACTAGGTTGCCACTATGTTGGATCCATGTTATGAGAGTAAATTTTGCCACATGCTTACTGCCCTGGAAATGGACCCGCGAATGCTGGAGTATCGAAAAATGCTTTCACAGAACCTTAAGGAAGGTTTTCCACAAGACAGCAGTGAGGCACACAGTGTATATCGCAGCTCTAGACTTCCAACCTCTGGAATGTCAATTCATCAATGCCAAAGCATTAGCTGCAGCAGCTGCAGTGTAAGTGGTAGAAACAATTTCTGCGAGTCCTTTCACACATTTTTTTACACCAGCTCGTGCATCGGCAGAATAGAATACAAGTCTGACACGTGGTGAATGACTGGAGAGGATTGTGCAGGAGTATCTCAAGCTTAATATCAATACCAACAGGGAGGGTTTGGACCCTTTTACATTTTGGTCTTCAAAAATGGAAAAGTGGCCTGAGCTCACCTGTCACGCCTTGGAGGTTTTATCATGCCCGGCAGCCAGCGTTCTCTCAGAACGTGTCTTCAGCACTGCTGGTGGTTTCCTGATGGATAAGCGCAGCTGGCTGTCCCCTGAAAGTGTAGACCGCCTAACTTTCACGAAGATGAGCAAGTTATGGATCTCCAAGGACTTTTGCACCCCAATCGCAGACTACAGACTAGGCGATGTTGTAGTCTTTAGTGTGCTGCATTGATCTTGCGTAATTGCAGTCTGGGATATCTTTAGCATGGCTTCTGTGCCTGCTATTGCTGCTGCTGCAGATGTTAACAATAATTTTGGGAAATGTGAAGACTCGTGGTTGGGTTTCCATCTGCTGGGTTGGCTGTAGTGGAAGAGATGTCGGTCCTAATTATACTATTTCTACTTTGGTGAACTTGATGCCACTTCGGTGGTGTCTGCCACTAATTTTTGGAAATGTGGAGACCCCTAATTGGGTCTCCATCTGCTGTGTTGGCTGTAGTGGAAGAGGGGTGGGTCCCCTTTATGTTAGTTCTACTCTAGTGAAATTGATGCAAATTTGGTGGTGTCAGCCCTTAATTTAGGGAAATTTGAACAGGGTCTCCATCTGCTGGGTTGGCCGTAGTTGAAGAAGTGTCAGTCCCCATTATACTAGTTCTACTCTAGTGAAATTGATGCCACTTTGATGGTGTCTGCCACTAATTTTTTGAAATGTGGAGACTCCTGATTGGGTCTCAATCTGCGGTGTTAGCTGCAGTGGAAGAGGTGCCCCTAGTTTTTGGAAATGTTGAACCTCCTGATTTGGTCTCCATCTGCGGTGTTGGCTGTAGTGGAAGACGTGTCGGTCCCCATTAAATTAATTCTACTCTAGTGAAATTGATGCCACTTCGGTGGTGTCTGACACTAATTTTTGGAAATGTGGAGACTCCTGATTGGGTCTCCATCTGCTGTGTTGGATGTAGTGGAAGAGGTGTCAGTCCCCATTATAGTATTTCTACTCTAGTGAAATTGATGCCACTTCGGTGGTGATAGCCCTTGATTTAGGAAAATGTGAACACTCCTGATTAGGTCTCCATCTGCTGGGTTGGCTGTAGTGGAAGAGGTGTCAGTCCATGTCAGGGAGATATTAAGAAAATATTAACCATTTCTCCCAAGCCCCTCTTCACCCCTCCCTTATCCCCCATCTGACATAAGAGGAGAGCTGACAGTCCAGCATGTCACTCTGCAAATTATCACCTACAGCAGAAGTGACTTGTAAAGTTACAACCTAATTAAAATGCGAGGGTCTTTCTCTCTAGCAGAAGCAGGGGATGAATAGACACAGGCTTGCGATCAATTTACACCTAACTGTTGAAACTTGATTCCCGGGAAGGAGTTTTAGCCGAAGCCCCAGTACGACCGGAGCCGATATGAAATATGGAATAATTGAAGTTCCATAATTCTGATAATAATGTGACCCATATTTGTAGTGGCAGGGTCAGCCAAGGAACAAGATGCTTATTTTTTCGCAGCCGTAAGCTCCTCCGGGGAGCTATGGCGCAAAAATAATAAAATAGCAGATCACAACTACGCCATGTGTGGTCTCTAAATGAAGGTAAATTCATAACGGAAAATATGGCATCGCTTGAAGCTGCTGCAAGCAACCTGGGTTGAGTTATCATAGAACTTAGCGTTTTTAATAAAAACATGAAGGGTGGGGCCCAGCACACATGATGTCAGCTCAAGGGGCGTGTGGGTAGGTCCCCTCTTCTGCATAAAAGAGCTGACTGAAGATTGATCCATATTCTTTGCCAGGGGGGTATAGGTATGTTAAGCAGCGGATCCTGTTCGATAACAGTCTAATCAAATCGGGGAGCCCCTCCTCCACCTATATTGAATTGTCTCAGTGATCGTATAGTAAGTCTTCTTTAATCCAGTTTTATTTTGTATAACTGTGTATTCTTTATTGTAATTGTCCCCGTTGTAAAATCCTTGTATATTTTTCCTAAACACTGCCCCCTTTTGAATTAAATATAAAATTTAATAGTCTTACTTCTTTTACTCTGTAGTCATTCCCTCCCCCGAAGCCATATACGCTACTAAAAGCAGGCATCCATCCAGGCCTGCATTATAGTTCAAACTCGGCCGGTGTGGCAGAGAATAATATTAATTGGGCTATTGTGAATCTGGCATTTACCGTACGGTGGCGTATGCACATATTCCATGAGTTGGAGTCTAGATGTGTGACGCCATACGCTTTCTGCCCTCTTGCCGATAGCTGCGTAGGGAGTAATCGGGATCATGTGCTCGAAAATCCCTGCTCAATCCTGTGAACAATTGACAGAGCGAAGGTATAATAGTGAGGAAGGGTGTAAACTTCCCCTGGCACTGAAGTAGTTAAAATAACATGTTCCCATAGTTAGATCTCTCTGAACTGCTGTCAGGCCAAGTTAAGGGGTTAGCTTCAGTGGTCTAGTCAGTAGAGGGGGGAACGTAGTGTCATGGTCAGGTATGGAGTGTGTTAACATATTTCATTGTGGGGCTGTAGTACTTTTAATCAGCCACAAAATGCCACTGTTGGGCACAGTAGTCAGTGAGAGTCTGTTAGCAGGATCACAGACATGCAAGGCAGGTGCTAGGCAGATGGCTTAGTGGGTAGAGCCTCTGGGTGTGCTAAAAATAGCTGCAACCATTATTTTCAGTCAGTTGGAGTCCTGTCAAAGTTGTGACAGAAAGCCTTACCGACAGTCAGGGATATTGGCAGCTAGGGTAAACGGGAGCTCCCTACTCTCAGACAGTGGATCAACAGTGTAAATATCTCCTCATGCAGGAGTCACATTAGCCGGCCGGAGAAACGCAACGGAGGTATTGAGGACCCGGGGCATGTCTAGTCTGCAGGTAGCAGAGGAAGATGGGACTCCAGGCTAAGCCATGAGGGAGATATAGGATCCTGATTCACTGTCGCTGGTGAGGAAACTTCCCTTCAGCTAGAAAATAGAGTTAGAGAGATGCTTCCCCTAAAGAGGGCACCAGGGCTGAAGATGTTTCTAGCACCTGTAGGGGAGATGAAAACCTGTGGGGCCTTATCCAATGTACCTGACTGTAATTACTGTATATACTCCTCCCCAAAGTAAAATCCCAGTTATGGTTAAGAACTTTGTGTCCTCTGAATTTATTGCTGCCCTGGTCCCAGAAGATAAATGGCTGGAGAAAGCCACAATCGGATGGTTTGATGTAAGTGAAGAATGCCACATACCCAGCCACACATCAGAGGGAGGTCACAAATTGTCTGTAGGGTGTCAGAGCGAGCAGGGGCTACAACTCGCCCACGCCTACCTCGCTGGGGCACCTTACATTGGCAGCAGCAAGATATTGCATGATCTCTCCGGTGTCGGCGCTGTGCGTTCCCTGACAGTCACCATTGTAGTATTTCTACTCTAGTGAAATTGATGCTACTTTAGTTGTGTCTGCCACTAATATTTGGAAATGTGGTGTCTGTCACTAATTTTTGGAAATGTGGAGACTCCTGATTGGGTCTCCATCTGCTTTGTTGGCTGTAGTGGAAGAGGTGTCAGTCCCCATTATACTAGTTCAACTCTGATGAAATTGATGCCACTTCGGTGGTGTCGGCCCCTAATTTTTGGAAATGTGAACACTCCTGGTTGGGTCTCCATCTGGTGGGTTGGCTGTATTGAAAGAAGCGTCGGTCCTCATTATACTTTTTCTACTCTTGTGAAATTTATGCCTCTTTGGTGGTGTCAGACCCTAATTTTTGGAAATGGGGAGACTCCTGGTTGGGTCTCCTTTATGTCTGTTGCCTTTAGCGTCAGGCCTCCATTTACTTTCAGTCAACTACTCGTGTTACTATCCTTGAATTTTTGTACCAATACTACTCTATGAAACTGATTTTTCTGCCATCTAAGTGTGGCTGAGCATAAAAGCAGCTTGAGCTATTGCATGTGGTATCAGGGCTCCCGGCACAGCAGGCCTACACCGATCCCTCACCCACCTCATCTTAATTTGAAGTTCAATTCAAAGTTGTACATGCTGGCCTAGACCCTGATATCTCATGCATGGCCCGTGGCTGATTGCTGCTGTGCCATAAAATTTGTACTGTGGGTCAATTGAGGCCACTTTCCTGATGTTTACCCCTAATTGGATCTGTTTTGACAGGTTTCATTTGGTGTTGCCTCCCATTGAATCCAATGGGGTTCGGATATGTTCAACGAATGTTCGTCAAATTATTCGGTGAACATTGCAAATTCAGCGATCGGGAATCGAACCGAACATTGAAATGTTCGCTCATCTCTAGTCAAGATAGATCAGACTTTAATATCCTACATAGTTTGGTGTCGTTAGCAAAGACTGACACTTTACTCTCAATCCCATCCACGAGATCATTGATAAAGAGGTTAAAATGAATCGGTCCTAGCACAGATCCCTGCGGTACCCCACTGCTGACTATATCTTATTTAGAGAAGATACCATTTATGACCACTCTTTGTTTCCTGTCATTTAGCCAATTCCTTACCCATCTGCATATAGTTACCCCAAGTCCTTGCTTCTATAACTTCAGCATAAGGCTGTTATGTGGTACAGTATCAAATGCCTTTGCAAAGTCCAGATAAATCACATCATCTGCATTACCAACATCCAGACTTGCACTTACCTCTTCATAGAAACCCAACATGTTTGTTAGACAAATCCTATGTTTCATGAATCTGTGCTGTTTATCCTTTATTATATTATTCTCTGAGGTATATCTCTGTAGGTCTTCTCTTATGATGCTCTCAAAAATTGTGCATACTACCAATGTCAGACTTACCTGGATCCACCTTATTACCTTTCTTAAATATCGGTACCACATCAGCCATCCTCCAATCCTGTGGCACTACCCCCATTACAAGAGAGTCAAAGAATATGAGATAAAGCGGTCTGTCAATTACTGAGCTCAATTCCCTCAGTATCCATGGATGAATGCTATCTGGGCCAGGGGACTTGTCAATGTTTAATTTGCTCAGATGCAGGCGTACTTCTCTTTGTGTTAAACTACAGGGTGGGCCATTCATATGGATTCACCTAAATAAAATGGGAATGGTTGGTGATATCAACTTCCTGCTTGTGGCACATTAGTATATGGGAGGGGGAAAACTTTTCCAGATGGGTGGTGACCATGGTGGCCATTTTGAAGTCGGTCATTTTGGATCCAACTTTATTGTTTTCAATGGGAAGAGGGTCATGTGACACATCAAACTTATTGAGAATTTCATAAGAAAAACAACGGTGTGCTTGGTTTTAACGTAACTTTATTCTTTCATTCAAGGTATCATTTTATTAATTTTTCTATGACCTACATGACCATATAGAATATACAGCTGCATAGGAAGGCTGATCCTACTAACAGATTCCCTTTAACCCATTTACAACCTTGGACGTATGGATACGTCCAGGTGATTTTGCGCACACAGAAGCTGTGCACTTGCGATCGCCGCCGGGTGTTCAGCTAATACGACAGCTGATACCCAGTACTCACTGCCAGTGTAACCCTCTAAATGCTGCGTTCGATATCGATTTCAGTTTTTAGAAAGCAGGGAGAGGGAATAGGTCTTCTTTGCCCTCTGATCGGCACTCCTGCAACGACATCCGAGTCACCAGGGCTAGCAAGTTTGCAAGATCATGCTCAGTGCATTGCTATGCATCATGCTCATGCATTGCTATGCTTTATAACTGTGACCAGATCTGTGAAAGTGAAAGTCCCATAGTGGGACTAAGTAAAAAAGTAAAAAAAAAATTGTAAAAATAATTTTACAAAATCACAAAATAATAAAATAAATAATAAGTAAAAATATATTGTTCCCATAAATAAATATTTTTATGAAAAAAAAAGGAAACATATTTAGCATTGCCATGTCCAGAACAACCCGACCTATGAAACTGTCCTACTAGTTAACCCCTTCAGTGAACATAGTAGAAAAAAAAATGAGGCAAAAAACTATGCTTTTTCATTATACTGCCGAACAAAAAGTGGAGTACAACGCAATCGGTATATTTCAAAACGTCATCTTGTCTCACAAATAAGAAGCTTCCATATAACTCCATCAGCAGAAAAATAAAAAGTTATAGCTCTTAGAATAGAGCGATGGAAAAATAATTATTTTTTCTCCAAAATGTTTTCATTGTGTAAGAGCACCAATTAGCAAAATGATATAAATGTGGTATCGCTGTAATCGTCCTGACCCCAAGAATAAAGCTGCCTTATCAATTTTACCACACTCGAAATGGCATAAACAAACCCCCAAAAAATTACAGAATTGCTGGTTTTTGTTTATTCTGCCTCCCAAAATTCAGAATAGAAAGCGATCAAAAAATTTCATGGGCCGAAAATGGTACCAATAAAACATCAACTCATCCTGCAAAAAACAAGACCTTGAAAAAATCTGTTGGCAGAACATATTGAAAAAATGAAGTTTCTTTTAGTGTGTGACAGCAGCCAAACATATAAAAACTATATAAATCTGGTATTGCTGTAATCCCACCGACCCAAAGAATAACATTGTCTAATCACTTATACCGCACGAGGAACGGCGAAAAGAAAAATAAAACCAATTCTAGACTTGCTGTTGATTTGTTCTTTCTGCCTCCCAAAGATTGCAGTATGGCTCGGATTGCATTTATCCTGCACCCTGCGCTGAGTGCTTACACTGGGTTTCCATGTAATCTCTGAACTACGTGATTCAGATGGAACCCCTGACGGAAGATTCCCTATAAGGAGATAGATGGAGGCACTGTGGACGCCATCTGGACTATGATCCAGAGGTGTCGGTCTTTTTAGGCGTGCATAAATTGTCGTCAGCCACAGTTTTGTGCAATTCTTAAAAGAAGGACACCACTGAAAAGAAGCCAGACAGAGTCCAGAGTAACTCTGCTGCCTCATTATAGTGAATGGATCCCTCAGGAGTTTAATCTGAATCACATCATCGGGAGATTTAGATGGAAAGCCGGATATAAGTGCTCAGTGTAGAGAATAGGATAAATGTGATCCCAAACATTATGTAAAATGTTCCCAAAATAAGCTTGAACTCAATCCAAAAAATGAGCAAGTCCCCACTTAGGTCCGTCCTCTGTTAACGGAAATATAGGGGGCTTCCATGTTACTGGTAGTACAAAGGCTCTCGAAAAGCACTATGGCTCCTTGCCCCCCCAAAAGAATCTAACAAATTCTGCACTCCCAAATCCAAATGCCCCCCTCACTTCTGAGCCCCACAGTGAGTCTAAACAAGATTTAGCATCCATATTTTTGGCATTTCTATAGCGATGAGAGCCCGCTTAATTTATGGGTGCATGTCTCCAGAAGCACAAGAAGGACATAATGTACTGCACACGACAAAGTACTGGGCATTACAATACACAGACACTACAATGGCAAATTTGTACTTTTCACTCAGCAACAACCGGTCACAGAGATATTACGACAGAGAGGGGCCTGAAGATCGGGTGTCTGGTTTCACAAACTCCTGCACTGATTTGAAGTACTTCACCATCTTATTAAATGGTTATACACTCTCTGTTTTCTTTTGTACATTCAGTTCTGATGAAGGTCTTTTGTAGACCGAAAACGTTCAACTAATCATTTGAATGCATAATAAAAAACAAACTTTTCTTCACATTTCTTCGAGTGCCAAGTTACTTTCTTTGTATTACATAAGGGCTGGATGCCCTATTTGTGCACCAAGAACAATTAACTGCATGAGTAAAATCTATTACTTTACATGTAGGGTAATGGTGCACTCAGGAGAAACAAACTGAGAGGTCCATTTTTTCCAATTAGCCCTTATAAAAAATAAAAATTTGGGGCTAAAATAACATTTTAGAGGTTAAATTTAATTATTCTTTCTTCACAGCCCAATGGTATAAATTTCTGTAAGGCATATGTGGTGTCAGCATGCTCACTGCACCACTAGATGAATTCATCGAGAAATGTAATTTGCAAAATGACGTCACTTATGGGGAGTTTCTGCTGTTCTGACTCCTCAGGGGCTCTGTCAATGTGACATGGCACCCTCAAACCATTCCAGCTAAATCTGTACTCCAATATGGGGCTTCTTCCCTTCTGAGCTTTGCACTGTGCCTCAAAAGTAGTTTTTGACCACATACGGAGTATTCAAGAGATATTGCACAACTAATTCTATGGTGCAATTCCTCCTGTTACCCTTGTGAAAATATGAAATTTGGGGCTAAAAGAACATTCTTGTGGGAAAAATCACTTGTGGGGGGTTTCCACTGTTTAGGCACATCAAGGGCTCTCCAAATTCGACATGGCATCCGCTAGTTATTCCAGCAAATTTTGAGTTCAAAAAGTTAAATGGCGCTCCTTCCCTTCCAAGCCCTGCTGTGTGCCCAAACAGTAGTTTTCCTCTACATACTGGGTATCGGCATACTCAGGAGAAATTACACAACGAATTGTAAGGTGCAATTTCTCCTGTTCCCCTTGTGAAAATGCTAAATTTGGGGCTAAAGCAACATTTTTGTGGGAAAAATGTGATTTTAATATTTTCACGGCACTATGTTATAAACTTCTGTGAAGCACCTCGGAGTTAAAGGTGCTCAGCACACATCTAGATACATTCCTTGAGGGGTCTGTTTTCCAAAATGGCATCACCTGTGGGGGGTTTCCACTGTTTAGGCAAATCAATGGATCTCCAAACGCGAAATGGTGTCCGCTAATGATTCCCGAAATTTTGCATTCAAAAAGTCAAATAACGTTTCTTTCCTTCCGAGTCCTGCGGTTCTCCCAAACAGTAGTTTTCCCCCAAATATGGGGTATTGACGTACTCAGGGATAAAAACATTTTTGTGGATAAAATGTGATTTTTAATTTTCACGACTCAACGTTATAAATTTTTGCTAAGCACCTGGGAGTTCAAGGTGCTCTCCACACATCTAGATATGTTCCTTGAGGGGTCTCAGGGGCACTCCAAATGCGACATGGCATCCGCTCTCAATTTCAGCCAATTTTGCATAAAAAAGTCAAATGGTGCTCCTTCCCTTCCAAGCCCTGGCGTGTGCCCAAACAGTAGTTTCCCCCCACATGTGGAGTATTGGCGTACTCAGGAGAAATTGCACAACAAATTTTGAGATTCATTTTCTCCTGTTACCCTTATGAAAAATAATAAAATTGGGTCTAAACTAAAATTTTATGGAAAAAAAGTTGAATGTTAATTTTTTCCTTCCACATTGCTTCAGTTCACCACACCGCAAACACATACATACAGATTTACATGCAGATTATTATTATTATTATTTGATTATTGCTCTATGTGGCCATAAAACCACTGATATACTGAATGTATTTCTCAAGCTATTGTATATTATATGTGTCAAGAGTTCCAGTACGGAATAATTCATGGTTTATTATAGACTCCTGATAACCACTGCTGCCGGGAAGCCTCCTTATGGGTACTAGACCCATAAAACAGAAGCCCCTGTATAGATACCTACTAACTCTGTGGTAAAGGTTATACCATTTACAAAAGGAAGAACTTGTAAACAAGTTACTAGAATGCAACACGCAGATAGAGATGAGGTGGAAATAACCAACTAAGCTATTTATTTTCCTAACACAGAAAAGAAGGTGTTAATTATGGAAACAGTCAGTTGTTCGGGTATAGGGTATCAAGTCACACAATGTTAGCAGTAATGGAAATAACAAAAATTCAACAGTTTCAATATCTTATTCTCTATTCTATCTAACTATCTTTCAGTGTGAATGACACTTTAATTTCTTTCTGCTTTAACTGCTCACTCACTACAATAGTCCATCAAGCGGTTTTGATTATTATACTGGCACTAAGGGGGTTCACCAGTCTTTCCCGCTAGGCTGCTAGTCTTTAGTAGCCAGTCACTTAATACTCTATGTGTGTTCCTCACACTGACCGGCCCCGATCCATTCTGTTTCATGGCCCTGACTTATACCCTGCACCGTGCATCGACACTGGAAGTAACAGCCTGGTTCACTCACATCTCATGGTCACCATGGCAGTCATTCGGCCCCAAACAATATTGAGAGTTCGATCGTTGGTGCTTGACCGGCACAGTTTGGGCTTCGGGTCTTGACAGGCGTAGTCTGGACTTCAGTGCTTGACCAACGATGTCCTGCTGGTCTCGGTTTCCAGATACACCACGGTCATTCTGCCTCTGCTTTCCACCGTTCACACGTCCTTACTCTCTCACTGGTTGGCGCCAACTGCTTTCCTGCCTTACTGCTCGGCCCTTTTATATTTGGTAACTGCACCACAGCTACCACCTTACCCGGTGCTCCCTTCAACTTTGTCACCTCAGAAATGCTTCCTCCATCTTCTGGTTCCACCTTTCTCGGCTTGCTCAGCAGATGCTGACATTTGGTTGCAAGTGTCGCAGAACTCCGATGAACTGCACCTTCGACTTCCCATTTCCTTACAAACTGATATAGAAGAGTTAATATTTTCTTCTATATTCTATAATTTTTAATATTAACTAGTCTCATATTCTTATATTTTGCTTAACATTTTTCTTAAGGTTTCATATTTGGTCTAATATTTTTCTAACTAATGTACAATGTTTTAAGAAAACTGCATGTTTTGAGTAGCATACTGAGAAAGACATAATTGCTAAAAAATCTCATAACATGTTTGTGAGAAAGGGGAAGCTAATAGAAATTTCCAGTGGGACCTACATTTGTCTGTAAGTGGTATAAGAATTCTGCTTACAGAGTAATAAACAGAATTGTTTTGCTCACAACAGTTGTTCATTTCTCTGATTGCTCGTGACTGTTATACCCGAGTCCCATAATTTGGCTTCACTGGTGATCCCATAATCTGACATTGAGTCAGACCAAACAGCTACAACACTACTGAGCTCAGGAGCAGAATTTCTCTCCTGTCCTTGTAGCCCAAAGTCAGGGTATCATGCAGTTTGGCATCCAATTTTAGGCATGGTTGCTGTAAAAACTTGAACAATGAAGACAAGTTATATTGTGATGAAAATAACATTAAAAGAGTTAATAATTACATTTAGAATTTTTATTATATCTCTGACTGCAGTAAACTGGTTCCAATGCAATTTTTAAAAAAAACCAAAACATAAGTTCAGGAATATACTTTGTTAATCTGCTGTTGCTGCAAAACAGTGAATCCAAAGCAACAGGGATTCAAGAAGTCAGTCTGAACTGACAGGCTTATGTTTCTCACTAGTCAGAACTGTCAAAAAAGCACTGAAACTATGTTGATGTTCTCCATCCCAAACAATATGTTACAGTAGAAACAGATTGCTTGATTCTAAAATTGACTAAAAGAACAGATAACCACCCACATTTCTCCATTATAACAATTCTCAACTGATATTCTCATTTACTTGAATCGTTACACATAAGAGACTGTGAATCTCACATTATACATAACATACTTGATTATTTACATTAATTGGTAATACCTTCCCTCTTATAAGTAATGATATGCATGGCATTTGTATGTTCTCACTGTGTTTGCATGAGTTTCCTTTGATTGCCATTTATACTCGAAAAATATATTGTTAGTTTATAAAATTGGCCAAAGTTTACATTTGCGTGTTTTTGAGATAAGGAAATTAAAATGATCTGCTTTGGAAACAGGAGCTTACTAAATATTGAGACTCTGTACAGTTCAGCGGAATAAATTGGCACTATATATCATTGTTATCAACAGTATTGGCAATAGAGATTTATGAATTTATTTGAGTGGAATTAGAGTGTCATAAAAGTGTACAAAAATTTGTATTCAGCAGAATACAGATTAATTAAAATTCACTTCATACAAACCATACAATAAAAGCTTTAAAAAAAAAAAATTACTCATCGCCACCTGTCCTATTGCCCCATAGCCTAACTCTCAGTCCTTCCATAACTTTTCTTTTTTCCTTTCCCCAGTTAAGCAAAACTTCATTAGATTGCTTCATTATGGGCAGAGAACCAAACAGTGAGCTGTGGTGGCCGTGGGACAGAAGAGAAGTGAGTAATAATTTATTTTTCACGTTTATTATGCTCTTGGGTATGGAGAGACCTCAGAACATAATAAGGAACGTTCAATTTGCATCAAATAAATTCAATTCAAATTGAATTTCCCTGATAAATTAAAACCCCTTTACGATCTATGACGTATATATACTTCATAGATCGAACCCCCTTTTTGGTCCAGGCTCCGGCAATGAACCTTCATCTTTTCAGGCATATGACAGCTGATTCATGCCCCTAACTGCCGCGGGGGGAACCACCTGATGCTGTTAACATGTTAAATGCCGCTGTCAATATCTCATTAGCTCTGCCATAAGCATCCCTGTCACATGATCAAGGGGCACTGATGGGTTGGCATGAAAACCCGGGGTCTGTAGGAGACCCCTGTGGTTCTCATTGCCGAACTGCTGTGAGCTCCGCCTGGTGGCCGTCACTCATAGCAAATCAGCATTTTTGATACACATAGCAGGGCTGAAGTCGGTTTCAGACTCAGTAACGGAGGGTGTGTATAAGTTATACATACCCCTAGCCAGTGGCCGCACCCTCGCTCCATACACTAGTATTGAGCGAGGCCACGACCCGTTTAGTCGGACACAGACGGCCAGTGGGTGCGGTCGGCTAGAAAGGTGCGCCCTCTCTCAATTCAAGTGTATGGAGAGCAAGGCCATGCCCACTGCCCAAGGGTATGTATAATGCATACATACCCTCCAGTCCCGGGTGTGAAACCGGCGAATCCCTACTGCGCACAGTGTGTGCGCTGGGGGGATTCATATGTCTGCAATCACAAAGAGTGATTGCAGACTTATCAGTTTTTACCAGACAACCACTTTAAGTATCGTAACACAGGTAGTTTACTTAAAGTAAGTGTAGGCCTACCGGTCTAGGAGCCCTACTGCTACAGGCAACACACATGAAGGAGACCCAACTTGGAGTCTCCACATTTCTAAAAATTATTGCCATGCACCACTAAAGTGACATCAATTTCACAGGGGTAATAGTATAATGGGGCACTGACACCCTTTCACTATAGGCAACGCAACAGATGGAGACCCAAACAGGATTCTTGACATTTTAAAAAATTATTGATAACATCAGCAGCGGTAGCAACAGCAGGCACAGAAGCCAAGACAAATTTGTCACAGACTGCAATAATGTGAGATCAAAGCAGCACGCTAAAAACTACAACCTCGCCTAGTCTGTACAGTCTGCGATTTGGGTGCAAAAGTCCTTGGAGATCCATGACTTGTCCATCTTGATGAAAGTTAGGCGGTCTACAATTTCAGGAGACAGCCGGTTAAGTTAGGACACCACCAGCAGCACTGAAGACACATTCTGAGAGAACGCTGGCTGCCGGACATGACAAAAGCTCCAAGGCGTGACAGGCGAGCTCAGGCCACTCTTCCATTTTTGAAGACCAAAATGTAAAAGGGTCCAAACTATTCATGATGGTATTGATATTGAGTTGAGATACTCCTGCACCATCCTCTACAGTCATTCACCATGTGTCAGACTTGTACTCTGTTGTGCTGGTGCACAGGCTGGTCTAAAAAATGTGTGAAATGAGTCACAGTAATTGCTTCTGCCACTTACACTGCTGCTGCTAATGTTTTTGCGTTGATGACTCGATATTCCCGGGGTTGGAAGTCTACAACTGCGATGCACACTGGGTGCCTCACCGCTTGTCTTGGGGAAAACCACTCTTAAGTTTGTCTACATGCGTATTTTGATACTCCAGCATGTGTGAGTCCCTTTCCAGGGCGGGAAGCATCTGGCAAAATGTACTCTTATACCGTGGATCTAACAGAGTGGCAACCCAGTAGTAAGCACTATTTAGAATCCTAACAATACGGGGATCATGTTGCATATAGTGCAGCAAGAAGGTGTTCATATGTCAGGCTCTTCCATGGTATGTTGGTGGTGGGGTAACTCTGAAGCTTGCCTCCTCTGTCCCCTCCCACAAACCTTGGACAACAGAGAGGGGATCATTATCCTCTGCATCTCCTGACTGTTGCGTACCCATCACCTCTTCCTCCTCATCCTCCTCCATTTGTTCCTTGGCTCCTGCACCTTCACTAACAGCTTGTCTGGTACCATGAGCCCCCCTCGATCACTGTAATCCACCCTCCCTTGGCACCCGCCTGTGTGACGACAGTCTGGAACCTAGGGATATTGTTATCACTTCCGCATCCTTCTCAGCTTCCTCTTCTTCCTTTGGACCACCACCTCCTCCTGCAGACTATTCAAAATGTGCTCCAAAATGTAGATGACTGGAATAGTGATGCTGATGACGGAATCGTCAGCACTAACCATCTTAATAGCCATTTCAAAACTGTGCAGAGGTACTTAATCTGTCCAAGCCCAGGCTATGCGAAATGAGATACTGCATCAGAGCTCGTCGCTACTGCCACGTGTGCAGATTGGAATTCCACTGTGTCGGCACATAGCATATGAACCGGTTAACCGGTAGGCCCAAAGATCTCTGCAGCGATGCAAGTCGATGAACCATGAGGTGTGAACTGCGAAAGTGAGCACACAGCAACCATGCTTTTTGAAGCAGCCCATCCGGGCTAGGATAGTGGCGGAGAAATTGCTGTACCACCAGGTTGAGGACGTGAGCCATGCATGGCACGTGTGTGAACCTGCCCTGGCATAGGGCCACCACCAGGTTCTCAAAAATATTGCACACGACCTTCCCTGACTCCAGGTTCAGTGGAGACAGCCATTGCTCAAACTCGGCCTGGGTAGATGTCTACAACTCTTGAGGTGTGTGACTGCGATCTCCAAGGTATATTAATAACAACATTGCGGTGAGTCCTGACTGCGCAATACAGAGTTGGCGAGATTCAGTCTACACTGTTGGAACACGTGTCTCATTAAGGCACAGATTGAGGGCACAGGTGGAGGCTCTAGAAGAGATAGAGGAGACAGAAGCAGTGGAGGAAGTGTTACATACAAAGGTTTATCCTGCAAGCCTTGGGGATTCAAAACTTGTGGAGAAACCCCTTCTCCACCTGCCCCCACAGCCACCAGAGTCACCCAGTGCCCAGTCAGTGAGATGTAACGCCCCTGGCCACACTTGCTCATCCAGGTGTCTGTGGTAAAATGCACATAGATTTTTTCAAGGAACAGGTGATGTTGTCTGCGATATGCTGGTGTAGCACAGGCACAGCTTTCTTAGAGAAATAATATCGACTGAGCAGCTGGTACTTTGGGACTACGATGGCCATCAGCTTTTGGAAACCGCCTGTATCCACCTGGCGGAAAGCCAGCATTTCCGTTGCCAACAGATTGGAGATGGTGGAGTTCAAGCTCTGAGATTTGGCATGTGTAGGATGGAACAATCTTTTATGTGACCACAACTGTGAGAGCGAGGGCTGGCTGCTGTGCTGAGAGAGGGTGGACTGCTGGACTGTGAGTGAGGTACAGGCAGAGATGTAATGGCAGATTGAGAAAGATGTGGTGTGCTCAGTGAAACAAAAACAGCAGGCATGTCCACTTCCGTAATAGCTGACGGGCTCTCACTCACCCAGACTGTAGCAGGTAAACAAGTGGGGGTTGAGCAACCAAAGACCTGTGTGAGAACACTTGCCAGGGTAACGGAGGAGGAATAAGCAGCAGATGCGGTTGATGAGGCGGCCGGTGGTTGGCTAGGCCTGCTAGTCCACATTTTAGCGCAGTGAGATTCCCAGACTAACACATGTTGATCACACATGTGCCAGTTCATGCATGTAGTAGTCAAATCATTGCAATTTTAGCCTCTACTGAGTAGATTTTTGCTGAGTTGGGTCATCTTTTGCTTTCTCAAAAAAGGTCCAGGTTAGGCAAACAGCAGACCCGCGACCGCTGCTGGCCACAGCCAGAGTTTTGTAGTGCTTGTCGTGGTTGAATCACTCCGTGTCTGAGTGGAAATACGCAACGTAACCTTCTTGTCTTCCTCCTCCTCCATCTCCTCTGCTGAGCTGTTCAGCTGCATGCCTCTGGGTTCACACCAAGTGGGATCTACAACCTCATTGTCATCCTCTCTGTTCTCCCACTCCTCGCCCTGAAAAAATTTAGATTTTGAAATGTAGACTCCTGGCTGAAGCAAAACTAGTAGCACAAAATATTTATGCACAGGAATGTGGCCTGCTTTCTGTAGCATGCTAGTAGCAGAAAGAATTTAGATTTTGAAATGAGAACACCTGCCTTGCCAAAAATATTACCAGCACAAAATATTTATATGCAGGAAAGTGGCATGCTTTCTGTAGCACACTAGAAGCAGAAAGAATTTAGTGTTTCAAATGAGAACTCCTGCCTGGCCAAAAATATTTCCAGCACCAAGTATTTCTATGCACAAATGTGGCCTTGTTTCTGGGCCACGCTAGTAGCAGAAAGAATTTAGACTTTCAAATGAGAACTCCTGCCTGGCCACAAATTTTACCAGAACCAAATATTTCTTTGCACAAATGTGGCCTTGATTAAGGGCCACTTTAGCAGCAGAAAGAATTTAGATTTTCAAATGAGAACTCCTGCCTGGATAAAAATATTACCATCACCAAATATTTCTATGTACAAATGTGGCCTTGTTTCAGGGCCATGCTAGTAGCAGAAAGAATTTAGACTTTCAAATGAGAACTGCCTGGCTAAAAAAGTTACCAGCACAAAATCTTTTTATGCACAAATGTGGACTTGTTTCAGGACCACGGTATTAGCAGAAAGAGTTTAGAATTTCAAAGGTGGACTCCGGCATGGAGCACAATATTAGCAGCACAATATTATGTGCTGAAATGTGGCCTGGTGTCTTTGGACCACACTATAAGCAAAAAGGATTAATATGCTGGAAAGTCAATTTCCCAGCCACACAGGGTCTTATCTATCTGAACTAGCTGACTGACAATCAACCGCCTAGCTAACTATCTCACTATCCAGTAGTAGCAGCAGGAGCAGCCTCTCTGCACTGTGACACTGACAAAATAATGACAAAACAACATGTCCGCTCTTTATATGGAGAGGAACATGTAACTTCAGCATCCAATGACACAAGCCCTTGTGGACATTGTGGATGGTTCCTGTGCCCTGATTAGCTGCCGGAATCTCCTCACGTTAAGTTAAGAAAGAAAAAAAGAAGAACAGTCCTCCACTCCTCTGACCTCTCCCCACCCTCTCCCCTCATCAAATATGTCCCCCCACTCATCATATAGCACCAATATCCTAGTCAAAGTCCTAAAAAAAGCACTAATGGAGAAGTGATCATTTACCGCACCGCCGAATTTTGCCGATTTTAAGTAAAAACGCTCGGGGGTCCGATCACGAATCAGAAAGTGTAATGTTCATGCCGACTTTGAAATTGGCAAACATTTTCCAAACAAGTTCTCTCATCTCTAGTAAAAAGTAAAAAAAAAAGAGTTTTTCAAAAAATAAAAAATTGTGGAATTCCACTTTTTTGCAATTTCACCGCACTTAGATTTTTTCCCGTTTTCCAGTACACAATATGGTGAAATCAATGGTGTCTTTCAAAAGATCAACTTGTCCTGAAAAAAACAAGCCCTCACATAGCCATATTGACAGAAAAATAAAAAAGTTATGGCTCTGGGAAGAAAGGGAGAAGAGAAACTAAAGCGTAAAAATGGAAAAACACAAAGTGGTGAAGGGGTTAATGTTTTGCTGATTTTGAATCTCAATAGAGATCATTAATTAATTGGCATTCTTGATTATTTATTTTAAAAAAAGTCAAAATCTTCAAAGGCTGTTATTTTCACTATATCAAAAAACATAGAAGTCCTGCAGTATAGTTCAATCCCTAATGAGATTAAAAACATAGTGAAATGTAATAAAAAAATGTTTTAATAAAATAAATTAACAATACTAATAATAATAATTATTATTATTATTACTATTATTACTATTATTATTAAATACTTGAATCACATTCTTTTTTCCCAATCAAAAAATTAAGAAATAAAAACACATATTACCACTGAATTCATAAAATGCTGATCTATAAAATATAAAATTAAGCAATGCGGTAAAGAAAAAAATACAAAACACCACACATCCACCAAAAAATGCAATAAAAAGTAATACAAGTGTTGTATGTACCCCAAAATCGCAGCTAAAAAATGAAAGCTTGCATGAAAAAAAAAAGTCCTCATTCAGCTCGACAGAAAAATGAAAAAATCACAGGTTTCAGAAAATGGTGAAACAAAACGCTAAAGCAGTTTTTTATATTACAAATTACTGCATTTTTTTAACCATTAAAATATAAAAAGCAATGCAAGCTCATTATTGTTACAATCATAATAAGCTGCCAGGTCATTATTTACCACACGATGAATGGTGTAAAAACAAATCTCAAACACTATGGCAGAATTGAATTTTTATTTTCCCCATTTCACTCCTCTTGGAATTTTTTCCTGTTATTCTACGTTATAACGTAAAGACAAATTTAAAACTTTTTCGGAAAAAAATAAACTCTCATTTAGCTATGCTGGTGCTAAAACAAAAAGTTATGGCTTGTTTAAAAAGTTGGGGAAAAATTGAAGGCAAAAAATGAAAAACTAGCCTAGCTCAGTCCTGATAGATTTCAAACAATAGATTTTTCCCCTACTAGCCATTCTTGTGTAGTTTTGTATGTGTACTTTGGGTCATTTGGGTCCTGCTGTAGGACTAATTTTGCCAGACTTAAACCTAGATTTAATACTCTGGAGAACTGTAACATCCAGGCCACTGCCTGTCCCCTTTCTTTCCACATTGGTAACTGGAAGGTGCCTTTCCTTTCTTATGGGCAACGTGGGGCAGTGGCGCGTCGGTCCTGTTTAATTCCTGATTTTGTTGGTGCTTTTAATTCACAACCAACTCCGTATTGTGAGTGCTGGGTGGGGCTATCATTTATTTAAACTCCTGAACCTCTGACACTCACTTCCAGTTAAAGTTCTTCTTTGCACTGTCTTGTGTTATATGCTCCTGTGTTGCCTATTGAATTCCTGTTGTCTGACCGTGGCCTGTTTCCTGACCATTCTTTGTCTTCAGACTGTTCTCCTGGTTCTGACCTAGCTTCTTTGACTTCTTTGCTTCTGATTTGCTCCCCTGGCCAGCAACCTTTCAGAGGAAGCAATCCAGTGGATCCTGTTGTAGCACCAGATGCCTAGTTAAAGGGCAAAGGCTGCCGGAATCTGACAGATGGAGAGGCTAGCGCCAGGTTTGTCCAAGGTAGCCTGTTTAAGCCTATGAACTCTGACCGACATTAAAGTAACACATTTCGCTCTACAATGCTCAGACTATCCTCAGATTTTATTGCTACTGTAAGACACTTAATATTTTTCCTAGTCCTGAACAAACCTTTAAATACAGTAAATGAGTGCAGGTTATCAAGGTAAAAAATGTGCAGAAAAGGAGCAACACTCACCACTGGTATTAGAAATATCAACACTTTATTGAGGCTGTCACATGAGGATAAGAAACATGGAGCAGTGATTGAGCTCATTTACTCCTCCATGCTTCCTATCCTGATGTGATGACCTCAATAAATTGCTGAATGCCACTCCTTTTCTTGACATTTTCTACATTGATGACCTGCATTTATATGTGGGTTGAGCACCACCATATCTGGCAGATCTGTGCAATTTACTGATTTTTCATGTGTAGTAGCAGAGCCAGCATTTCTGCTCTTTTTCTATGTGTTGGATTTGACTTTTTTCACTAGAATACGCTACAATACATACAAACACTTTGATACAGTGGAATGGAATGAATGAAGAAGTTCTGGCAAAAAGAACTTGGGCACTGATTAAAGGTCACGAGGATGTGAAGACATTTTTTCATATTATGTAACACCAAAGAGGAATTACAAGTGTTATGTGTTAAAACCTTGAAATCTAGAGTAATGACTGGCAGAAAAAGAAGTTAGACTTGTTTGGACTACAAACTCATTACAATCATATTGTGACAGCAAAAAATCTACACATGAATTGAGTTTACAAAGAAATCTCTCAATTCCAGGATGATTTAAACTTTGTTGTTAAGTGGAAGGACGCACACGTGTGATTTTCATTAGAATTAACCCAACTTATCCTCAAAAAAACTGAGATTGAATATACTTTGATAACTGAGGAATTACTTAAAACAAAAATGGAACAAAAAAATGTGTGTCTGAGACCCAATTCAATATCATCCATAACAAATTAGATAAAAGATTACTTGTGATACAAGCCAAAATTAAAGAAAGAAAACAGAATAAGTTTCCACGTGACCAACAGGACTTTGATTCATACCAACAAACAGAATCGCAATGTCAATAGAAAAAAGAAATTCCGAAAAATGGACTATTGGACTACCGACTCTGGTTCAGATTCAGCTCGTTCTATATAAACGATGGACATTACTGATAATACGAGCGCTGCCATGCGAGAAGCCCCTGTAGAAGATCCATTAGAAGAGGCCGCCACAGGATGAAGAGGTAGCTGAGATGGCATCAATCGCAAGCAAGTCACTTGAGACGATAAGCAATTCTTTATATCATGCAGTTTCTGATGGACAAAGTGATTCTATAGCCACTTCTATTGTCAATATTTCTGGGGAGTCGTTATCTAATACATGTCTATTGGTTCTCTCTAAAGGGCTCAACTTTTGCATTATGAATAGTGTTGATCGATACCTTCCGATATCAGGAAATATCGGATCGGATTGGATCGGGCCGATACCCAAAAAGTATCGGATATCGCCGATTCCGATACAGGAAACCAATGCAAGTCAATGGGACACAAATATCGGAATGAAAATATACCCTTTCTTTCCTTGTAGGTTAATTCTACATGAAGGAAAACAACTAACAATAATGTAGAATGTATTGGGGGAGGTGGTTGCCAAAATCGATGGGAACAGTGCTCACAGTGAAACATGAAAATCCGGCAATTCAGCAGCGGCATATACCGGTACCCGACAATTTAGAACAGAAAGAATAGAGCTTCACACATAGATTAGATAGATAGAAACATGTCAGTCACATAAATAATAAGTACAATGACAGTGTTGCTTACTGTACTTGTCATTTAGTGTAAAGGATTTATTTAAAAAAATAACAGTGTTTTCATGCACCGTCTCTTTAAAAAAGCCGGCCGGCAATTCAGCATCGGTACCCGACAATTTAGAACAGAAAGATAGAGCATCACACATAGATTAGATAGATAGAAACATGTCAGTCACATATATAATAAGTACAGTGACAGTGTTGGTTACTGTACTTGTCATTTAGTGTTAAAATAAAGGATTTATTTAAAAAAAAAATTGGCGTGAGGTTTCCCGTAATTTTAGTCTCTAGCGGAGGTTAAGCAGACGGCTGGGGCAGATGTTTGAAGCCTGGGAAGGGGGTAATACCCACGGAGCTTGCCAGGCTACTAATATCAGCCCCCAGCTGAATACCTAGTGTTTACTAGCTATTAAAATGGGGGACCCCCCAAAAAAATGATGTGGGGTCCCCCCTATTTTAATAGCTAGCAAAGGCTAGGCAGACAGCTGGGGGATGATATTAATAGCCCAGGAAGGGTGACATGAATATTGGCCCCCTCCCAGGCTAGAAACACCAGCCGTCAGCCACTCCAGAAATGGCGCATCTATAGGATGCGCCAATTCTGGCACTTAGCCTCGCTCTTCCCACTGCCCTATAGCGGTGGCAGTGGGGTAATAGGGCTGGGGTTGATGTCAGCTTATAATGCCAGCTGACATCAAGCCTAGGTTAGTAATGGAGAGGCGTCTATAAGACACCCCCATTACTAACCCCATAGTCAAAGTTAAAAAAAACACAAACACCCAGAATAAAGTCCTTTAATTGAAATAAACACACAATTCTTTATTGTTCTAAATTAAACCATACTTACCATCACACCCATTCCAGCTGAAGCCAACGATCTCCTGCAATAAAAGAAAAATAATAAAGCAACATTATCCTAACCTTTCGATGATTCCCAGGACAGCTTCAACTCTGCTACATCGAGATGACAGACTGAATCGCAGCAGAAAGCTGCCATCCAGCCTGTCATCCCGCGGACACTGAGAAGCGCAGGCATGCTTGCGCTCCTCAGTGTCTGGCTGTGACGGCATCCAGATGAGCCGACAATGAATTCAGCTCACCTCATGCACGTCACTGACAGCGTGGGAGAATTCTCCTGCGCATGTGGTGAGCGTGAGAGACTCGGCTCATCTGGATGCCGTCACAGCCTGACACTGAGGAATGCAAGCCAGACACTGAGGAGCGCAAGCATGCCTGCGCTTCTCAGTGTCTGCCTGCGGCATGACAAGCTGGATGGCAGCGTTCTGCTGCGGTCCAGCCTGTCATGTGAATGTGGCAGAGCTGAAGCCATCCTGGGAACCATGGAAAGGTAAGGATGATGTTGCTTTATTATTTTACTTTTATTGCAGGAGATCGTTGGCTTCAGTTGGAATGGGCGTGATGGTAAGTATGGTTTAATTTAGAACAATAAAGAATTGTGTGTTTATTTCAATTTAAGGACTTTATTCTGGGTGTTTGTGTTTTTTTTTTACTTTGACTATGGGGTTAGTAATGGGGGTGTCTTATAGACGCCTCTCCATTACTAACCTGGGCTTGATGTCAGCTGGCATTATAAGCTGACATCAACCCCAGCCCTATTACCCCACTGCCACCGCTACAGGACAGTGGGAAGAGCGAGGCTAAGTGCCAGAATTGGCGCATCCTATGGATGCGCCATTTCTGGGGCGGCTGACGGCTGGTGTTTCTAGCCTGGGAGGAGGCCAATATTCATGGCACCCTTCCTGAGCTATTAATATCAGCCCCCAGATGTCTGCCTAGCCTTTGCTAGCTATTAAAATAGGGGGGACCCCATGTCATTTTTTTGGGGTCCCCCATTTTAATAGCTAGTAAAGGCTAGGTATTCAGCTGGGGGCTGATATTAGTAGCCTGGGAAGCTCCGTGGGTATTACCCCCTTCCCAGGCTTCAAACATCTGCCCCAGCCGTCTGCTTAACCTCCGCTAGAGACTAAAATTACGGGGAACCCCACGCCAATTTTTTTTTAAATAAATCCTTTATTTTAACGCTAAATGACAAGTACAGTAACCAACACTGTCACTGTACTTATTATATATGTGACTAACATGTTTCTATCTATCTAATCTATGCGTGATGCTCTATCTTTCTGTTCTAAATTGTCGGGAACCGATGCTGAATTGCCGGACGGCTTTTTTAAAGATACGGTGCATGAAAGCACTATTATTTTTGTAAATAAATCCTTTAACACTAAATGACAAGTACAGTAACCAACACTGTCACTGTACTTCTTATATATGTGACTGACATGTTTCTAGCTATCTAATCTATGTGTATAGCTCTATTCTTTCTGTTCTAAATTGTCGGGTACCGGTATATGCCGCTGATGAATTGCCGGCTTTTCATGTTTCACTGTGAGCACTGTTCCCATCGATTTGGGCAACCACTGTAATGCCACAACCACCATGGCTGTGGCATTAACGTCTTAAAAAAATATTAATTCCTGCTATTCCATTTAATTGTAATGTAAGGGAGATAATGTAATGTCAGCGCTTGAGCAGGTGAATTCTCCCACTCTGGGATGGCATTCTGATGACAGGCTGGATCGCAGCTGAGCGCTGCCATCCAGCTTGTCATCCTTCAGAGACACTGCAGAGCGCAGGCATTATGTGAACTTCCGATTCCGGTATTCAATATTGTAAAAGTATCGGAACTTCAGTATCGGAACTCCGATACAGCGAATATCAGTCGATACCCAATATTTCAGTATCGGAATGCTCAACACTAATTATGAATGAATTTAACTTTGAAGAATTTGAGATTAATTTATATGTAAATACTTTTTAGGCCCAAAGATGACAAATGTATTCTCGGAGTCATACCTTTCTTGGCTAAACAGAACAAAACATATATTTTGTTCTGGTTAGCCAATAAAGGTATCATTCCGAGAATACATTTGTCATTTTTGAACATAGAAAAAGTATTTACATCGATTTTTCTGGCTAACACAGTACCACAATACAATTTATTTTATTGTATATAAAGATTAATTTATATAAATATATTCACAAGATAACTCTGCATAGTATGTTCATGTCGGGCACTAATTCTGATGGTAAAAAATATCATATATTGGGGAAAAGGCAGTTTACCAATTAGATTTTAGTATGAGTTAAAACTTTTCAGAGGTAGATAGAGTAGTATTACATAGCCTAACAGAGGTTGAACTTGACCAGACATGTGTTTCAGAAAATTAAGTTTTTATTGGTGGGTTACCATCTAAAATTAATCCTCCCATGCCTGCTGGTGGAGTCTTGGATCTGTTTTATAAACAATTATTTAAGGAAGGTAAGACAATAATTTATCCTTTCGATAACTCTAACCTGAGCAATGATGAATTATAAGCTCTATCATGGCTCAAATCTAATGAAAAGGTTGTAATTAAACCAGCAGGCACGTTAACAATACCGACGATGCATTTTTACAGCAAACGTACGAATTGCGTAAAAGGTTGGAAGAACGGGGCTATCCACATGTGAATTGAGTAAAAGGTTGGAAGAACGGGGCTATCCACTTAATATTATTCATAGTGCATTTTTAAAAGTGTACCATCAAAATCATAATAAGCTAATTCAATACCACAAAAAAGTAAAGAGAAAAGGTTTGTGTTATCTTTTCAATACAATTTGATGAGCAATATCATTAAGTCTATTATTAAAATCAGTTGGCATGCGATCAAGAGAGATCCTACATTATCTGATATTGCGAGGAGACAACCAACTATAACTTTTTAAAGAAGTAGTAACTTAAAAGACATATTAGTTATAGGAAGAATGATGCAGAAAAAATGAATTGATTGGTTAAGTAAAAGTGTACCGATAATCAAATGTGTAAACACTGCAGTTACTACAAATATACTGTATGTATTGCAGGAAGCAAATCAAATTTGGCAGATGTTCACAAAATTAATCACTTTTCTACTTGTCAAAGCAAATATTTAGTTTATGCTGTCATTTGTGATTGTGGCAGGTTTGATAAAGGAAAAAACAGTTGTCCTTTGTGGAAGCGTTTTAGTGAAGACGTACGATCGCTATCTTCAGGAAAAGGTTCTCCTAGACTTATTGCTCACATGAGGATTATCATCAGGATAATCCTAATTGAAAGTGGTTTTTGGGTTTATATCATGAACAAGCACCTACAGTAGTTGGAGACTAACATTATCTACTACTTAGAAGAGAAATCTCTTTTATCCAAAGAACAAAGGCTTTAGGAACCATTGGCTTATATGACCGACATGATCTTTGTCTATTTTTATAATTTATATGTTTTATATATTTTGTAAGTGGTTGTTACAGCAATTTTGGAGTGATTTTTGGTTAGATGTATTTTTTTTTCATTAATATGATGTTATTAAAGCATTAAAGGGGTGCTGACCTTATGATGTCAGAGTCGGAAGAATCGTACGTTACGTGAAACAGCTGGTTCATTCACTCCTCCATGTATCCTATCCTCATGAGACAACCTCAATAAAACACCGTAAATTCACATACAGGAGGGGAGTGGCACTCCTTTTCTGGACATTTTCAACCTTGATAACATGCGCTTATAAGATTTTACTTGTGGGCTGAGCACCACCATATCTGACAGATCGGTATAAGATTTTGCCATGCCACGCTTTCCAATTTACTCATTTTTCATGTGTAGTAGCAGTGCCAGCATTTCTGCTCTTTTTCACAGTGTATGAGTGGCCAACTGGTCACTGCAAAGACCGCCATTGTGAAGTGTAAGGTGCCCCAGCGAGGTAGTCATGGGTAAGCTGTAGCCCCCTCTCGCTCTGGCACCCTACAGACAATTTGTGTCCTCCCTCTGATGTGTGGCTGTGTATGTGGGGCTCTCCACTTACTTCAAACCATCCGATCGTGGCTGTCTCCAGGCATTTCTCTTCTGTGACCAGGGCAGCAATAAATTCAGAGGACACGAGGTTCTTAACCATAACTTGGACTTTACTTGGGGAAGAGGAATATGTACAGTATTTACAGGCAGATATAATGGATAAGGCCCGACAGGCTATTATCTCCCTCACAGGTGCTGGCAACATCTTCAGCCCTGGTTCCCTCTTTAAGTGAAGCATCTCTGTGACTCTAATCTCTAACCCAAGAGACTCTTCTGCAATATCAACAGCGTTCCGGATCTGATATCTCCACCACGTCTTAGCCTGGAGTCCTATTTATCTTCCTCTGCTTCCTGCAGACTAGAAGCACCCCGGGTCCTCAATACCTCTGAGTTTCTCCAGCCAGCTAACAGGACTCTTGCATAGGGAGACTTTTACACTGGTGATCCCACTGTCTGAGAGTATGGAGCTCCAGTCTACCCTAGCAGCCACTTTATAGTCAGGCTGCCCGTACAGTTCACTGTCCTATCTCTTACTGATCATCACTTCCTGCTTCTGGAAACTAAGCAGAGATTTTCCTAAAGTGCCCACCCTCTGTGGACTGTCATCACACAGCATTAACCCCATCACTGTCTGTAACACTGCTAGCAGACTCAACCTGACATCTGCACCCAGGACAGTGGCATCTTGTGACTGATTACAAGAACTGCAGCCCACAAGGAATTATGCCAGGAACAAGCTCTATAACTCTCAAGGCTTGGTCAGGGCACTATGTGCCCCCTCTACTCTACTGACTGGACCACTGAAGCTAACCCATTAGCTTGGCCTACCAACAGTTCAGAGAGGTCTAACTACAGGGACACTTCCTTTAACTACTTCAGTGCCAAGGAAAGGCTACGTCCTTCCCCACTATTACAGAAGGATGCTTTTAGAAACAGAACTCTCCTCTGACAAATGGAGTAGGTGTTTTGCATAAAGTCATATAGATAGGGGTTAGCCAGTTGGGTCAACACATTTAACCATAGGCGAAGTTGATTTTTTTAGCGAGACAAAGGGAAGACAATTAGCAAACAAATGTGCTTTGTAGATCCAGACATTGACTTTTATGGACCATAGGGAAGGCATATATACATAAAATCACATTTCTGTAGATTTTTGTTGCTCTGCACAATCTGGTTGATATATATTCCTTTACAGTTTGTATAAAAAGTCTATAATTGTACACTTATGGCTTTAATCAATATCAGAAAATCCCAGCAGAGTCTGTCTTTTCATCACTGAACTAGGCAGATAGACATAATCATTACTTGATCTTCAGAAGCTTCTTCAATTGATGTTGCATTTGCTCCACATGCAGTGGCTTTCTTAACAGCTTTCCACTGCTACATACATTTTATGGATTTTCTATTTTTAGACAGCTCAGAAATTTAATTGTGTTATTAGCCACCTGCTGCATGCTGAATTTTACCGTAAGACATCTCTAATAGAATATAAGTATATAATCAGAAATGTACAGTATCTAAAAATATTAGTCATTTATTCACATTTAGTATGTCACATTCAATGGCTGTCACATACAAACAGGTTACATACAAATGGTACGTAATAGCTGTATATCACAGATAATGCTCATAAATAGCTGAATTCAATAATGCTTGGGTTTATCCAGGTGCACTAAAAGCAGATAAGATGTCAATGTGTTATATAAGAGGCTTGCTTATATTGATGGGTAAATGCTCATCTGTAAGCTCTTGTTTCCTAATGACCCTTGTAATGTGACCCTGCACAAATGGTAAAAGTTAACTGTGCGTTATAATTGCAATCACTTTTGTATAATCACTGTGCATCTTCCTTTTAGACAAGTATATTGCTGTGAATCCTTCTACTAGTTACAAACAAACTTTATTGGGCCCATTAGAAAAAATAGTTATAGTGAGCTGAAAATTTTTTGCTCGTGGAAATATACTCTATGTTTAAGGACATGTACACACATTCAGTATTTTGTCAGTATTTCACATAAGTATCTGTAAGCCAAAACCAGAAGTGGGTCAAAAATGCAGAATTTGTGACATCTTTCTATTATACTTTCCCTCTGATTTTTTCTCTCCTGGTTTTGGCTTACAAATACTGATGTGAAATACTGGAGAAATACTGAATATGTGAACGTAGCCTAAAGGAAACACTGTGTAGTCCAGATGTCTTAATGTGACTCCTAGCTATGTGGTTAAAGGCCATATGTCACCATGCTTTTGCTACCTTATCTGAGAGCAAAACCCAAGATAAAATCAAAATAAGCAAATGCCTTGCAGTAAATAAATAAATAGCAATAGTGCATGAAAATAACATAGGGTACTTAGTTAAAGGGGTTGTCCACTACTAGGACAACCCCTTCTTGAACTGAATGTTCAGCCTTGATAAAATAAAAAAACTATACTCATCTTTCCTGCCTGCTCCATTCCTGCAGAGTCAGGACTCGTGGTCCTGGGGCTGTGATATGGTGGAATGATACGTGATGCAGGCGTCAATGTCTCTGCCTTCAAACAAATCAAACATGAAGAGGAAAGTCTGGACTCAAGCTGATCCCAGACTTCCTCTTCATGTTCATTTCGACAGGAGGTGGGGACAGTGACGCCAGCGCTGATTGGGAGCCAGCCATCATGTGTCATTCTACTGCATCACAGCCCCGGGACCACGAGTGTTGACACCACTGGAATGGCGCCGGCATGGAAGGTGAATATAGGCTTTTTTATTTTATCAGAGCCAAATATTTAGTTCAAGAAGGGGTTGCCCTAGTAGTAGACAACTCCTTTAACATAATTTTGATGAAAAAAAACTTAAAAGTCATCTCATCACGTCAAAGTTACTCTATTCGGTAAGGTCCTGACCTGTAGTATTAAAACCTTACCATTTGTCAAATGATGTACATGTGAATAAGGGCTGAGAAGGACTGAGACCCGGCTAATGGGCATGCAGTCATGGAGAACTACATGAATGTAATGTCAAGCTCAAAGAAAAGGGAGGCCACACCCTTATTTGGACAGAGTGAAAAAAAAACTGAAACAAAAGCCCTTAGAGATGAACTGGAATATACTGTATGTTGGTGTGCATGCAACGTGTAGGCGCATGTTCACACTGGCCACTAAATAGACAAAACCCAAGATAAAAACAAGATAAGCAAATACCCTGCAATAAATAAACAAATAAATAGCAATAGTACATTAAAATAATATGAGGTGCTTAGTTAACATAATTTTGATTAAAAAATACCTTAAAAGTCATCCCACCACGTCAGGGTGACCCTATTCCGGATGGTCCTAACCTCTAGTATTAAAACCTTACCATTTGTCAAGTGAAGTATATGTGAATAAGTGCTGAGAAGGACTGCGACCCATCTAATGGACATCCCATCACGTTATGCAATCAGATAGCACAGTTGACTATATTTTCCCCATCTCCTCCGGCAGTGTTTTGCCATACGCTCTTGTGTCTCATCCTGTTTTTAACCTTTTATTTTTCTGGTATGAATAAAATTACATTTTTCTATCACTTTTTGTGGCCATATGCCTTGTGTGAATAGGCTCAACTTTAGAGACTACATACAGTTTGCCTAAGGCCACCAAAACCCCAAACTAAAGTCCCTAAAAAATAACCTTTATGATATCGTATAAAAGAACATCAATTAAAATTTGCAGGAGTCAGTTTGACCTAAGCATATCAGATATCTAGCCCTTAATTAATTCTATTGATCCCTCAATCCTCATATATAGTTTGTATAAACCTGTATATATGTATCCAGAGGTAAGTATGGTGCAGCCGCTGTCTATACTCTATTCTCATTGTATCATCATGACTGTATGGGCACACTGACTAATGCTTTTAAAACATAGCACAGAGCCTCCAGACATGTTTCACCAGAGACCTGGTCATCAGTGGTTAGAGGATATAATAAGCCAGCACATTGGCGACCAGCATTTTTACAAACGTTGGATCTGACATCATCCAAGTGTAACCAATCCTAAGGGACCAAATATACACTAATAGTAGTCCACATGACATCAGGGACCATGGTCTAAGCACTCTCTAGCCAATAAGCTCATTAGTTTATAATCAAAGTGTTAGAACCTTGCTCTTAGGTTTTTTTTCCTTTGCTGGTCACATGACCTTGTTGGCCTATTTAATCCTGCTCCGCCCTTCTGGCTTTGCTGGACTTCATTGTATATCTACTTTCGAGCTAGCCTGTGCTCTGTGTCTTTCTCTGTTAGTTTGCTTGGTCTACTGACCTCTATGTTCTATATATTTTGTTTGTTCGTCTGTCTGCTACTATTTCTGTTAGGAGGTGTCCCATATTCCTCCCAGTTCTTAGTACTTGTAGGGATTCCTTCCCCACATCTATAGGTCTCCGTACAGACTAGCTTAGGACTTTAGCAGGTCTGATCGCAGGATCAGGTTCCCTGTTACATCGTAGGGATTAAGCTGAGTTCTATCGTAGGGACAGATCTTCTCTCTTTCCTTAGCTCTGGTAGCAGAACATAACAGTAAGTCCAGCCAGCAAATTCTCTAAGGAAAGATTTTTCTGTTCCATCATGGTGTCGGTTCAGGATTTGGTTCATCGCCTGCAGGGACTCTCTCTGGAGGTGGCCGAACTCCGTCAGCACGTGAGTAACTGTCCTGGAGCACATTTCTTGGAGCCTAAGGTATGTTTGCCGGATTTATTTTTTGGTGAACACCGAGAATTTTTTTCATTCAAAATGCTTGCTTATTGTATTTTCGTTTGAGACCTAAGTCCTCTGGGGATGAATACCAGTGCGTAGGGTTCATAATGTCACTTTTGCGCAAAGAGCCTCAGGAGTGGGCCTTTTCTTTGCAACCTAGTGATACATGCTTCAGATCAGTGGATAGTTTTTTTTCTGCTTTGGGACTATTATATGATGATCCTGACCGTGTCGCATCAGCTGAGACTGAGTTGAGACGTTTAAAACAAGGATCAGGTAATGTGGAAAAATATTGTACTCATTTCCGTCGTTGGTCTACTCAAACAGGGTGGAACGATTCTGCTCTGAAAAGTCTATTTCCTGCTGGGCTCAGTGAAAGGGTTAAAGACCTGCTAATTGCTTATCCTACACCTGAAGATTTGCAACAGGCTATGCAATTAGCTATACGGGTGGATAGAAGACTGCATGCAAGGGTTAATGAGAGCAAATCCTCTGCTATGTCAGTTTCTGGTTATGAGAATGTGTGTACTAACAGTGGTGAACCGATGGAGATTGGATCGGTGGCACCTCGCTCTCAAGAAAAAGACCGTCGATTTTTTGAAGGCTTGTGTTTCTATTGCGGAAAATCTGGTCATTTGATTAAAGGCTGTGAGCTTCGTATGAAGAAAGAAAAAAAAATGGTCAGTCATGCCCGTATTGCCTGTTTAAATTCCAAGGGTGTATTTTTAGCTGCTTCCACGATTGCTCAGGAAAAATTAATGGAATTTCGGGTGTTTGTCGATTGTGGGTCTACTCTGAATGTTATTGATGGGGGATTCGTGGAAAGACTCAATTTAAAACCTGAACCTTTATCATCCCCCATTGCTGTGGTTTCTGTGGATGGTTCCCCTTTGAAGAATATTACTCTCAAGGTCTGTGAATTTCCTCTCACTATTAATGGTGTTCACCATGAGAAATTGGATTTGGTAGTGTTGAATAACTTGCCTTCTCCAGTAATATTGGGATTGCCCTGGTTAAAATTTCACAATCCTGTACTGGATTGGTCTACCAGTGAAATTAAATCCTGGAGCCATAAATGTTATGACAAGTGTTGTAATGGGCGTATTGCAGCTTTGGATAGGGGAGAATTGCCTGTTCCTATTCAGGATTTTTGGAGAGTTTTTTCTGAGAAGGAATCGCAGGTTTTGCCTCCCCATAGAGACTATGATTGTTCTATTGAATTTGTCCCTGGAGCGACTCTTCCTAAAAGTCGTTTATTTAACCTTACTATTCCTGAGAGGAAGGCTTTGGAGGAATACATACAGACAAGTTTGGCCGCCGGTCACATTAGGCCCTCTAAGTCTCCTGTGGCGGTTGGATTTTTTTTTGTAAAAAAAAAGGACGGTGGTTTACGTCCTTGTCTGGATTTTCGTGAGATTAACAAAATTACTGTACGCAATCCTTACCCACTGCCATTGATTCCTGATCTGTTTAACCAGTTAATGGGGGCCAAGTGGTTCTCTAAAATTGACCTTAAGGGGGCATACAATCTGTTGCGCATGAAGGAGGGTGACGAATGGAAGACTGCTTTTAACACTCCTGTGGGTCATTTTGAGAATCTGGTTATGCCTTTTGGTCTTACTAATGCTCCTGCATTTTTTCAGAATCTGATTAATGACATCCTTAGACCTTTGATCGGTAAAAATGTGGTTGTGTATTTGGATGACATTTTGATTTATTCGCCGGATCTGGAGTCTCATTGGCGGAGCGTGCGTGAGGTATTACAGTTATTAATGGACAATTCGCTTTTTGCTAAGCTGGAGAAATGTGAGTTCACTGTACAGAGAATTAGTTTTTTGGGCTACATTATCTCCAGCAAAGGTTTTGAGATGGATCCGGTTAAGGTTCAGGCTGTGCAGGAATGGCCTAGGCCTATTGGTTTGAAATCGATACAGAGGTTTTTGGGTTTCGCCAATTACTATAGAAAATTCATAAAAAAATTTTCTAGTATTGTCAAACCTCTGACTGATCTCACCAGGAAAGGTGCTGATGCGGTTCAGTGGTCTTCTGAGGCCATTGAAGCTTTTGTGTATCTCAAGGAGAGGTTCACCTCTGCTCCCATCCTTATGCAGCCTGATGTTACTAGGCCGTTTTTGGTTGAGGTTGATGCTTCCTCTGTGGGGGTTGGCGCAGTATTGTCTCAGGATAACGGGGATGGATTACATCCCTGTGCCTTTTTTTCAAAAAAATTTTCGGAGACTGAACTGAATTACGATATTGGTAATCGGGAATTATTGGCTATTAAACTCGCATTTGAACACTGGCGCCACTTCTTGGAAGGTGCGGAATTTCCCGTTCAGGTTCTTACGGATCATAAAAATCTGATATATCTTGATGCTGCCAAGCGCCTGAATGCCCGTCAGGCTAGGTGGGCACTGTTTTTCTCGCGGTTTAATTTCTCCGTTACTTACATCCCTGGTACTAAGAATGTTAAGGCGGATGCCTTGTCTCGCAGTTTTTCTCCCATAGTCGGTGCTGAGAAAGAGGAGAACATTTTACAAGAAGGTGTTGTGATAGCTGCTTTGGACTCCGTTTTGGAAAATGAGATTCTTAAAGCACAGGAGAATGCCCCTTCTAACACTCCTCATGGGAGGTTGTTTGTGCCTGGGACCTTTAGGAGAGATTTGTTTGTTGAGTGTCACGAATCTCGGTTGGCAGGTCATCCCGGAATCTCTGAGACCAAGAGACTGGTGGGTCGCAGTTTTTGGTGGCCTGGATGGCAGAAGGAAGTCATTAAGTGGGTGCGTCAATGTACTATATGTGCTAGATCTAAGTCCTCACATACTCCTGCTGCAGGGTTGCTTTGTCCTTTGGAGGTTCCCAGTGCTCCTTGGACACATTTGGCTATGGACTTTATAACTAACCTTCCCCCCTCTGAGGGTTTTGCTGTCATCTGGGTGGTCGTGGACCGTTTTAGCAAGATGTGTCACTTGGTTCCTTTCGTCAAACTGCCCTGCGCTAAAACTCTCGCTAAGGCCTTTGTCAAGGAAATTGTCAGACTTCATGGTGTTCCTACTGACATTGTTTCTGATAGGGGTCCTCAGTTCGTGGCTCGTTTTTGGCTAGGTTGGGAGTTCATTTGTCGTTCTCGTCCGGATATCATCCTGAATCTAATGGCCAGACAGAAAGGAAAAACCAGGATGTTGAGCAGTTCTTGCGTTGTTTTGTGGCAGACAATCAAGAGGGGTGGTCTGAGTTTCTGCCACTTGCTGAATTTGCTCTGAACAGTCATACATCTTCTTCTGCTGGTTGTTCGCCTTTTTTTTTGTTGTTCTGGGAGACATCCGTCGTTTGGGTCGTTCTCCAAGTTGGGATCTGCCGTGCCTGAGGAGGAGAATTTTTCCGGTGATTTGGAGAGAGTTTGGACGGATGTGCGTGGTAATCTTCAGGAGGCCAACAGAAAATCTAAAGACTACTTTGATAGGAAACGACAGGAGGTTTTGTTCGCTGTTGGTGACATGGTTTGGTTGTCCTCTAGGAATCTGCGGTTGAGGATTCCTTCAAAGAAATTGGGTCCCAAGTTTGTAGGGCCCTTTAAGGTGCTTCAGGTTGTCAACCAATCTGCTGTTAGGTTGGAGGTTCCTACCTCCTGGAGAATTAATCCGGTATTTCATGTCTCTCTGTTGAAAAAAGCTGTTGTATCGGATTATGACGCCTCTGCCTCTGTTCCTCCGGTGGTGGAGGACGGGGAATATGAAATTTCTCGCATCCTTAACTCTAGACGGTATAGAGGTAGTTTGCAGTATCTTGTGGCCTGGAAAGGTTTCGGTCCCGAGGATAACTCTTGGGTGAGGTCGGATGATGTTTCCGCGTCCAGACTTATCAGAGCGTTTCACAGGAGATTTCCTGATAAGCCTGGTCCTAGGGGATCCGGAGGATCCTCTTAGAAGGGAGGGTACTGTTAGAACCTTGCTCTTAGGTTTTTTTTCCTTTGCTGGTCACATGACCTTGTTGGCCTATTTAATCCTGCTCCGCCCTTCTGGCTTTGCTGGACTTCATTGTATATCTACTTTCGAGCTAGCCTGTGCTCTGTGTCTTGCTCTGTTAGTTTGCTTGGTCTACTGACCTCTATGTTCTATATATTTTGTTTGTTCGTCTGTCTGCTACTATTTCTGTTAGGAGGTGTCCCATATTCCTCCCAGTTCTTAGTACTTGTAGGGATTCCTTCCCCACATCTATAGGTCTCCGTACAGACTAGCTTAGGACTTTAGCAGGTCTGATCGCAGGATCAGGTTCCCTGTTACATCGTAGGGATTAAGCTGAGTTCTATCGTAGGGACAGATCTCCTCTCTTTCCTTAGCTCTGGTAGCAGAACATAACACAAAGTCCCCTTTTATTTGTCAACCTTATTGTCGATCATCTTTTAAATCCCAATTAGGGTATAACTCCCTCGTTGCCTCATTATCATAAACCTATCCCATAGTGTCTGACATTGTCATATATCTTGTACTTACCTTTTGTAAGTATTTACAAAAATAAAAGCATTAGTCATTGTGCCCATACAGTCAAGATCATACAATGAGAAGAGAGTATAGGTAGTGGCCGCACCATACTTACCACTGGATACATACAGGTGCATCTTACTAAATTAAAATATCATCAAAAAGTTAATTTATTTCAGTTCTTCAATACAAAAAGTGAAACTCATATATTATATAGAGTCATTACAAACAGAGTGATCTATTTCAACTGTTTATTTCTGTTAATGTTGATGATTATGGCTTACAGCCAATGAAAACACAAAAGTCATTATCTCAGTAAATTGGAATAATTAACAAAAAACACCTGCATAGGCTTTCCAAGTGTTTATAAAGGTCCCTTAGTCTGTTTCATTAGGCTCCACAATCATGGGGAAGACTGCTGACTTGAAAGATGTCCAGAAGGCAGTCATTGACACTGCAGTAATTGACATTTGGTTGTACAGTAGATATACACTATGCTTGTTCTGGAAGTGTGGTTAAGAAAACCTTATACAATCGTGTGCTTCTCTGCTTTTATGCTTTAGTTGGCTGAACTGCCTTGTTGCCCTGTTTCTGTCCTACAATTTAGCCAATTGTCTATTTGAAAAAAAAGGATCAAACCAGTAGAAATAAGAATAAATAAGAAAATGTTTACTGCTTTAAAAATTATTTTCTTAATTTGTTTAACCCAGTTTTATAATTAATTTGCCTAATGAAGCTGCCCGTTATTTTAAAGTGTAAATGTAAAGATATGTTATTTTTTCTTCAAAATGTTTAGTAGCCAACTCTCTGCATTAACCTGGTGAAACAATTATACTCTAGAAAGCAGATTCTAAATGTAAAATGCAAGATACACCTCACTACATTTACTGTCAAGTCTCATGGAGTTACAAAAACACACATTAACCTGAATCATTAAACTATTGCATAAATTCTATTTTAAGCTCTGAAGTAATTAATTGATCCGCAAAAAATATAATTCTCTAAAAACAAAAAGAACACCTGTCTTTTTACACTGCCCAATGATACCATTAGGGAATTGTAAAAATCCATTACATGTACTGTACATTACTTAATGTGGTGTTTAACAAGTTGCCATCATGAAAATGTCTAGGGATTGATAGGTTCACATACAAAATCTACAGAAGGCACCCAAACACATCCAAACATAAATGAAAACACAAAAAGCCATGCTTCATCTATAAAGTCTATATCTAATTATATATGAAGATGCAAAATCTAAATGACTGAAGCCATGCGATAATAAATGAAATTGAAATGTAGGTTTGAAACTTGTCACAGGCAAAAACTTAAATATCCTCTTTTCGATCCATAATCCTGTTCAGCCCATGATCCTGTAAATGCTACTCTTAGTGTATAATCTCGAATGACAAAAATATAACCTACATCTATCCTATCCTTCAATTAGGAAAACAAATCTTCATGGCTACAGACTATAAACATACATGTACAGTTATATGAAAAAGTTTGGGCACCCCTATTAATCTTAAGCTTAATGTTTTATAAAAATTGGTGTTTTTGCAACAGCTATTTCAGTTTGATATATGTAATAACTGTTGGACACAGTAATGTTTCTGCCTTGAAATGAGGTTTATTGTACTAACGGAAAATGTGCAATCTGCATTTAAACAAAATTTGACAGGTGCATAAGTTTGGGCACCCTTATCATTTTCTTGTTTTAAATACTCCTACCTACTTTTTACTGACTTACTAAAGCACTTTTTTGGGTTTTGTAACCTCATTGAGCTTTGAACTTCATAGCCAGGTGTATGCAATCATGAGAAAAGCTACTAAAAGTGGCCACTTGCAAGTTGTTCTCCTGTTTGAATCTCCTGTGAAGAGTGGCATCATGGGCTCCTCAAAACAACTGTCAAATGATCTGAAAACAAAGATTATTCAACATAGTTGTTCAGGGGAAGGATACAAAGAGCTGTCTCAGAGATTTAACCTGTCAGTTTCCACTGTGAGGAACATAGTAAGGAAATGGAAGAACACAGGGACAGTTCTTGTTAAGGCCAGAAGTGGCAGGCCAAGAAAAACATCAGAAAGGCAGAGAAGAATAATGGTGAGATCAGTCAAGGACAATCCTCAGACCACCTCCAGAGAGCTGCAGCATCAACTTGCTGCAGATGGTGTCACTGTGCATCAGTCAACTAAACAACGCACTTTGCACAAGGAGAAGCTGTATGGGAGAGTGATGCGAAAGAAGCCGTTTCTGCAAGCACGCCACAAACAGAGTCGGCTGAGGTATGCAAAAGCACATTTGGAGAAGCCAATTTATTTTTGGAAGAAGGTCCTGTGGACTGATGAAACCAAGATTGAGTTGTTTGGTCATACAAAAAGGCGTTATGCATGGCGGCAAAAAAACACAGCATTCCAAGAAAAACACTTGCTACCCACAGTAAAATTTGGTGGAGGTTCCATCATGCTTTGGGGCTGTGTGGCCAATGCCGGCACCGGGAATCTTGTTAAAGTTGAGGGACGCATGGATTCCACTCAGTATCAGCAGATTCTTGACAATAATGTTCAAGAATCAGTGACAAAGTTGAAGTTACGCAGGGGATGGATCTTTCAGCAAGACAATGATCCAAAGCACCGCTCCAAATCTACTCAGGCATTCATGCAGAGGAACAATTACAATGTTCTGGAATGGCCATCCCAGTCCCCAGACCTGAATATCATTGAACATCTGTGGGATCATTTAAAGAGGGCTGTCCATGCTCGGCGACCATCAAACTTAACTGAACTGGAATTGTTTTGTAAAGAGGAATGGTCAAAAATACCTTCATCCAGGATCCAGGAACTCATTAAAAGCTACAGGAAGTGACTAGAGGCTGTTATTTTTGCAAAAGGAGGATCTACTAAATATTAATATCACTTTTCTGGTGAGGTGCCCATACTTATGCACCTGTCAAATTTTGTTTGAATGCAGATTGCACATTTTCTGTTAGTACAATAAACCTCATTTCAAGGCAGAAACATTACTGTGTCCAACAGTTATTACATATATCAAACTGAAATAGCTGTTGCAAAAACACCAATTTTTATAAAACATTAAGCTTAAGATTAATAGGGGTGCCCAAACTTTTTCATATAACTGTATCACACCACAACATGGGGCCCAGCCAGTAGCATAACTTTGGGCATGGGCATACACCAGTATGTTGATCAGATGTGTGGGCCAATGTGGAATTCTACATCCTATAGAGACATGTGTTCACTCTCACCCCAAAATTAAAATAAAAAAAAATAATACAGATAAAATATATAAATCTCATATAAAACATGGCAACAAAATAATTTTCTAAGTAATACAGTAAACAGCTTACGAACTAGATAGGTTTTGTTTGTAACCCGAATTTGTATGTAAGTTTAAATAGGGTCAACAAAAAAAAAACTAACACTCACCAGGGTTGCCAACCCTCCAGAAATTTCAGTCCATAAAAATAGGGCAATTTTGTCCCCCTGTGTGTAAATTTTTTTTAATGTGTCCGTGATTTATTGGAAGATTGAGAGACTTCATTTATCACCCATTGACAGGTCACAGTGAATGCAGATACTGTCTTCATATAGGATTCACAGTCTGTACACATATATCACTTATAGCCTTAAGGATTTTTAAAGTCATTTAATGTGTCTGTAACAAAGTTGGATGTCCATGATTTTTTTGAGAGGCTGTCCAGGAAAAATGAATAATACTAGATGCCAACCCTGAAACTCACCGCATTGCTGAATTCTCTGGCTGCTCCGTTGATTTCTCCCTGCTGTCCAGCTCCCTTCTTTCCGTCATCGTGAGACACATCTATGGCCTCTTCACTACAGGCCATGACTTCCACCCCCTCTGGGCTGTCTCCAGGTCTTGAAGGTCTCGGCATGCTGTAAGGTCATGAAATCATGATTTCAGGACATACGCTGATACCTTATGACAGGTAGTAACCTCCAAAGCGTGGACACGGATGGACGTCATGGCCTATAGTTAAGATGTGGCATTCGATGGCAGACTAAACAGCAGGCAAAGAGGAAGCTAGAATGGTGAATGATTAGGTGAATATTATTTTTCTTTTTTACATCTTGAGTGAGTAAGTAAGTATTGTATTTTTCAGACTATAATATGCATGTTTTAACAAAAAAAATCTCTTGGTAAAAAGTGTGCTCGTCTTATAGTCTGGAGGCAGCTTCCTGTGATGGCGGAGAACGCAGATTCTGTATCCTTTCCGAGCATTGAGAGAACTGATCTTTCTTCTCCAGCCCCACACTAATCTATGCGATCAGTGCAGGGCATGAGAGGAAGCTACAAGGACCTGCAGCTTAAGGCCTGACCTTCCACCTAATTAGCTAAAGGACCTTTCATGTCATGTGATTAGCCACGTCGGCAAGATTATCACCACATAGTAATCAAAGAATAACTTGGTACTGATCATTATTAGTGATGAGAGAATGTATTCGTTACTATTCGCTATTCGCACGAATAGTACAGAATTCGGGTTACTCGCTGTATTTGTGTACTCGCCTCGCTATATTCGGATGTCTCACCCTGCAGTTTTTGCGCCTCTTTTGTACACCACTAAACATGCTGGGATTCTTAACCAATCACAGTAATGCCGCAGACATCTTAGTTGTGGCATTACAGTGATTGGCTGGCCGCCCATCGTCATAGGATCTATTTAAGCCCAGCTGCTGCCATTTTGTGCACATTGCGTCCGGAGCCTGCATTCTACAAGCATAGGGAGAGATCGCTGAGCTGTTGGTGAGATTGTTTAGGCCTCTTGATAAAACAAAAGCCCTTTTAAGGGCTACCTGCAGTGTATACTAGTTCAGTGTAGAGTAGGGAGGGAGAGATACTCAAGCAGGGACAGTTTAAAGTTTCTCTGGTTTATTTAGCCTGATTATGCAGGAAAAACTGTTTCTTAACCTTTTTGGCCTGTTAAATGCAATTTAGGTTAAGTTAGGTTTGGTAGTTGTTCTTGTGTGTCTGTAAAAGTGGCGTAATACTGCGACAAACTTATTTGCAGAAACCATATGTGAGTCAGAAATGCATCCAGGCATATTCTCCAGGCTCTTCCTGAGGCCCCCAGACACCTTTGTAGGGTCCAGCAGAAAATTACTCTCATTTCCCATTCACTTACAGTACAGACCAAAAGTTTGGACACACCTTCTCATTTAAAGATTTTTCTGTATTTTCATGACTATGAAAATTGTACATTCACACTGAAGGCATCAAAACTATGAATTAACACATGTGGAATTATATATTTAACAAAAAAGTGTGAAACAACTGAAAATATGTCTTATATTCTAGGTTCTTCAAAGTAGCCACCTTTTGCTAAAATGAGTGCTTTGCACACTCTTGGCATTCTCTTGATGAGCTTCAAGAGGTAGTCACCGGAAATGGTTTTCACTTCACAGGTGTGCCCTGTCAGGTTTAATAAGTGGGATTTCTTGCCTTATGAATGGGGTTAGGACCATCAGTTGTGTTGTGCAGAAGTCAGGTGGATACACAGCTGATAGTCCTACTGAATAGACTGTTAGCTGCTTTTTTCTTGCCATAATACAAATTCTAAGTAAAGAAAAACGAGTGGCCATCATTACTTTAAGAAATGAAGGTCAGTCAGTCCGAAAAATTGGGAAAACTTTGAAAGTGTCCCCAAGTGCAGTTGCAAAAACCATCAAGCGCTACAAAGAAACTGGCTCACATGAGGACCGCCCCAGCAAAGGAAGACGAAGAGTCACCTCTGCTTCTGAGGATAAGTTTATCCGAGTCACCAGCCTCAGAAATCGCAGGTTAACAGCAGCTCAGATTAGAGACCAGGTCAATGCCACACAGAGTTCTAGCAGCAGACACATCTCTACAACAACTGTTAAGAGGAGACTTTGTGCAGCAGGCCTTCATGGTAAAATAGCTGCTAGGAAACCACTGCTAAGGACAGGCAACAAGCAGAAGAGACTTGTTTGGGCTAAAGAACACAAGGAATGGACATTAGATTAGTGGAAATCTGTGCTTTGGTCTGATTAATCCAAATTTGAGATCTTTGGTTCCAACCACTGTGTCTTTGTGCGACGCAGAAAAGGAGAACGGATGGACTCTACATGCCTGGTTCCCACCGTGAAGCATGGAGGAGGAGGTGTGATGGTGTGGGGGTGCTTTGCTGGTGACACTGTTGGGGATTTATTCAAAATTGAAGGCATACCGAACCAGCATGGCTACCACAGCATCTTGCAGCGGCATGCTATTCCATCCGGTTTGCGTTTAGTTGGACCATCATTTATTTTTCAACAGGACAATGACCTCAAACACACCTCCAGGCTGTGTAAGGGCTATTTGACCAAGAAGGAGAGTGATGGGGTGCTACGCCAGATGACCTGGCCTCCACAGTCACCAGACCTGAACCCAATCGAGATGGTTTGGGGTGAGCTGGACCGCAGAGTGAAGGCAAAAGGGCCAACAAGTGCTAAGCATCTCTGGGAACTCCTTCAAGATTGTTGGAAGACCATTTCCGGTGACTACCTCTTGAAGCTCATCAAAAGGATGCCAAGAGTGTGCAAAGCTATCATCAAAGCGAAAGGTGGCTACTTTGAAGAACCTAGAATATAAGACATATTTTCAGCTGTTTCACACTTTTTTGTTAAGTATATAATTCCACATGTGTTAATTCATAGTTTTGATGCCTTCAGTGTGAATGTACAATTTTCATAGTCATGAAAATACAGAAAAATCTTTAAATGAGAAGGTGTGTCCAAACTTTTGGTCTGTACTGTACATTGTACTCGCTATTTGGAACGAATACGTGATTATTACAAAGTACTCGTTATGAGTATAGCGATTACGAATATTACGGTACTCGCTCAGCACTAATCATTATCAAAAACTACAATACTATCTCTAATATTATTACCAGTGACAGTTATATACAGGAGATCTGTAGATCATATAAGAGTACATAATAAAGATAAATTCAGTGATTAACCGATAATGCCTCCAATTGCAATCATTCATTTTCTTTCTTCTTCATTCGACACAGACCGCTTTGACTTCTTCCTACCAGGATTCATCTTTGCAGAAAACAACACTCATACATGTATGACTAATTGCTTTTACAGCACCCTCCACATTTTTGCTCTACTTCTACTCAGATGAAGAAGAGTAATGCCATAGTATTGGTCAGATGCCTTGCACAATAATAGTGCCTTCCTTTTGTTCCCCCCACTGTAATATTATCTCCAAAAGTAAAATATTTTACAGTAGTAATGTTTCCCTCTTCCTTAGCCCTCATACAATTTTGATGCATATGTCCTCTTTTTTGGTCCCCGTGTAATAAGAAAATTCCTCTTGCCACCAAAAAGTAATGGCGTCCAACTTTTATGGCTTGATACAGTTGGTGTTATGTTCTGCTACCAAAGCTAAGGAAAGAGAGGAGATCTGTCCCTACTATAAGACTCAGCTGAATCCTACGATGTAACAGGGAACCTGATCCTGCGATCAGACCTGCTAAAGTCCTAATCTAGTCTGTACGAAGACCTATAGATGTGGGGAGGGAATCCCTACAAGTACTAAGGACTGGGAGGAATATGGGACACCTCCTAACAGAAATAGTAGCAGACAGACGAACAAACAAAATAGATAGAACATAGAGGTCCGTAGACCAAGCAAACTAACAGAGTTAGATACAGAGCACAGGCTAGCTAGAAAGTAGATATACAATGAAGTCCAGCAAAGCCAGAAGGGCGGAGCAGGATTAAATAGGCCAACAAGGTCATGTGACCAGCAAAGGAAAAAAAACCTAACAGCAAGGTTCTAACAGTACCCCCCCTTCTAAGAGGATCCTCCGGATCCCCTAGGACCAGGCTTATCAGGAAATCTCCTGTGAAACGCTCTGATAAGTCTGGACGCGGAAACATCATCTGACCTCACCCAAGAGTTATCCTCGGGTCCGAAACCTTTCCAGGCCACAAGATACTGCAAACTACCTCTATACCGTCTAGAGTCAAGGATGCGAGAAATTTCATATTCCCCGTCCTCCACCACCGGAGGAACAGAGGCAGAGGCGTCACCATCCGACACAACAGCTTTTTTTAACAGAGAGACATGAAAGACCGGATTAATTCTCCAGGAGGTAGGAACCTCCAACCTAACAGCAGATTGGTTGACAACCTGAAGCACCTTAAAGGGCCCTACAAACTTGGGACCCAATTTCTTAGAAGGAATCCTCAACCGCAGATTCCTAGAGGACAACCAAACCATGTCACCAACAGCGAACAAAACCTCCTGTCGTTTCCTATCAAAGTAGTCTTTAGATTTTCTGTTGGCCTCCTGAAGATTACCACGCACATCCGTCCAAACTCTTTCCAAATCACCGGAAAAATTCTCCTCCTCAGGCACGGCAGATCCCAACTTGGAGAACGACCCAAACGACGGATGTCTCCCAGAACAACAAAAAAAAGGCGAACAACCAGCAGAAGAAGATGTATGATTGTTCAGAGCAAATTCGGCAAGTGGCAGAAACTCAGACCACCCCTCTTGATTGTCTGCCACAAAACAACGCAAGAACTGCTCAACATCCTGGTTTTTCCTTTCTGTCTGGCCATTAGATTCAGGATGATATCCGGACGAAAACGACAAATGAATTCCCAACCTGTCACAAAAGGCACGCCAAAAACGAGCCACGAACTGAGGACCCCTATCAGAAACAATGTCAGTAGGAACGCCATGAAGTCTGACAATTTCCTTGACAAAGGCCTTAGCGAGAGTTTTAGCGCAGGGCAGTTTGACGAAGGGAACAAAGTGACACATCTTGCTAAAACGGTCCACGATCACCCAGATGACAGTAAAACCCTCAGAGGGGGGAAGGTCAGTTATAAAGTCCATAGCCAAATGTGTCCAAGGAGCACTGGGGACCTCCAAAGGACAAAGCAACCCCGCAGCAGGAGTATGTGAGGACTTAGATCTAGCACATATAGTACATTGGCGCACCCACTTAATGACTTCCTTCTGCCATCCAGGCCACCAAAAACTGCGACCCACCAGTCTCTTGGTCTCAGAGATTCCGGGATCACCTGCCAACCGAGATTCGTGACACTCAACAAACAAATCTCTCCTAAAGGTCTCAGGCACAAACAACCTCCCATGAGGAGTGTTAGATGGGGCATTCTCCTGAGCTTTAAGAATCTCATCTTCCAAAACGGAGTCTAAAGCAGCTATCACAACACCTTCTTGTAAAATGTTTTCCTCTTTCTCAGCACCGACTATGGGAGAAAAACTGCGAGACAAGGCATCCGCCTTAACATTCTTAGTACCAGGGATGTAAGTAACGGAGAAATTAAACCGCGAGAAAAACAGTGCCTACCTAGCCTGACGGGCATTCAGGCGCTTGGCAGCATCAAGATATATCAGATTTTTATGATCCGTAAGAACCTGAACGGGAAATTCCGCACCTTCCAAGAAGTGGCGCCAGTGTTCAAATGCGAGTTTAATAGCTAATAATTCCCGATTACCAATATCGTAATTCAGTTCAGTCTCCGAAAATTTTTTTGAAAAAAAGGCACAGGGATGTAATCCATCCCCGTTATCCTGAGACAATACTGCGCCAACCCCCACAGAGGAAGCATCAACCTCAACCAAAAACGGCCTAGTAACATCAGGCTGCATAAGGATGGGAGCAGAGGTGAACCTCTCCTTGAGATACACAAAAGCTTCAATGGCCTCAGAAGACCACTGAACCGCATCAGCACCTTTCCTGGTGAGATCAGTCAGAGGTTTGACAATACTAGAAAAATTTTTTATGAATTTTCTGTAGTAATTGGCGAAACCCAAAAACCTCTTTATCGATTTCAAACCAATAGGCCTAGGCCATTCCTGCACAGCCTGAACCTTAACCGGATCCATCTCAAAACCTTTGCTGGAGATAATGTAGCCCAAAAAACTAATTCTCTGTACAGCGAACTCACATTTCTCCAGCTTAGCAAAAAGCGAATTGTCCATTAATAACTGTAATACCTCACGCACGCTCCGCCAATGAGACTCCAGATCTGGCGAATAAATCAAAATGTCATCCAAATACACAACCACATTTTTACCGATCAAAGGTCTAAGGATGTCATTAATCAGATTCTGAAAAAATGCAGGAGCATTAGTAAGACCAAAAGGCATAACCAGATTCTCAAAATGACCCACAGGAGTGTTAAAAGCAGTCTTCCATTCATCACCCTCCTTCATGCGCAACAGATTGTATGCCCCCTTAAGGTCAATTTTAGAGAACCACTTGGCCCCCAATAACTGGTTAAACAGATCAGGAATCAATGGCAGTGGGTAAGGATTGCGTACCGTAATTTTGTTAATCTCACGAAAATCCAGACAAGGACGTAAACCGCCGTCCTTTTTTTTTACAAAAAAAAATCCAACCGCCACAGGAGACTTAGAGGGCCTAATGTGACCGGCGGCCAAACTTGTCTGTATGTATTCCTCCAAAGCCTTCCTCTCAGGAATAGTAAGGTTAAATAAACGACTTTTAGGAAGAGTCGCTGCAGGGACAAATTCAATAGAACAATCATAGTCTCTATGGGGAGGCAAAACCTGCGATTCCTTCTCAGAAAAAACTCTCCAAAAATCCTGAATAGGAACAGGCAATTCTCCCCTATCCAAAGCTGCAATACGCCCGTTACAACACTTGTCATAACATTTATGGCTCCAGGATTTAATTTCACTGGTAGACCAATCCAGTACAGGATTGTGAAATTTTAACCAGGGCAAACCCAATATTACTGGAGAAGGCAAGTTATTCAACACTACCAAATCCAATTTCTCATGGTGAACACCATTAATAGTGAGAGGAAATTCACTGACCTTGAGAGTAATATTCTTCAAAGGGGAGCCATCCACAGAAACCACAGCAATGGGGGATGATAAAGGTTCAGGTTTTAAATTGAGTTTTTCCACGAATCCCCCATCAATTACATTCAGTGTAGACCCGCAATCAACAAACACCCGAAATTCCATTAATTTTTCCTGAGCAATCGTGGAAGCAGCTAAAAATATACCCTTGGAATTTAAACAGGCAATACGGGCGTGACTGACCATTTTTTTTTCTTTGTTCATACGAAGCTCACAGCCTTTAATCAAATGACCAGATTTTCCGCAATAGAAACACAAGCCTTCCGAAAAACGACGGTCTTTTTCTTGAGAGCGAGGTGCCACCGATCCAATCTCCATCGGTTCACCACTGTTAGTACACACATTATCATAACCAGAAACTGACATAGCAGAGGATTTGCTCTCATTAACCCTAGCACGCAGTCTTCTATCCACCCGTATAGCTAATTGCATAGCCTGTTGCAATTCCTCAGGTGTAGGATAAGCAATTAGCAGGTCTTTAACCCTTTCACTGAGCCCAGCAAGAAATAGACTTTTCAGAGCAGAATCGTTCCACCCTGTTTGAGTGGACCAAGGACGAAAATGAGTACAATATTTTTCGACATTACCTGATCCTTGTTTTAAACGTCTCAACTCAGTCTCAGCTGATGCCACACGGTCAGGATCATCATATAATAGTCCTAAAGCAGAAAAAAAACTATCCACTGATCTGAAGCATGTATCACTAGGTTGCAAAGAAAAGGCCCACTCCTGAGGCTCTTTGCGCAAAAGTGACATTATGAACCCTACGCGCTGGGATTCATCCCCAGAGGACTTGGGTCTCAAACGAAAATACAATAAGCAAGCATTTTTAAATGAAAAAAATTCTCGATGTTCACCAAAAAATAAATCCAGCAAACATACCTTAGGCTCCAAGAAATATGCTCCAGGACAGTTACTCACGTGCTGACGGAGCTCGGCCACTTCCAGAGAGAGTCCCTGCAGGTGTTTAGCCAAATCCTGAACCGACACCATGATGGAACAAAAAAAAAAAAAAAAAAATCTTTCCTTAGAGAATTTGCAGGCTGGACTTACTGTTATGTTCTGCTACCAAAGCTAAGGAAAGAGAGGAGATCTGTCCCTACTATAAGACTCAGCTTAATCCCTACGATGTAACAGGGAACCTGATCCTGCGATCAGACCTGCTAAAGTCCTAATCTAGTCTGTACGAAGACCTATAGATGTGGGGAGGGAATCCCTACAAGTACTAAGGACTGGGAGGAATATGGGACACCTCCTAACAGAAATAGTAGCAGACTGACGAACAAACAAAATAGATAGAACATAGAGGTCCGTAGACCAAGCAAACTAACAGAGTTAGATACAGAGCACAGGCTAGCTAGAAAGTAGATATACAATGAAGTCCAGCAAAGCCAGAAGGGCGGAGCAGGATTAAATAGGCCAACAAGGTCATGTGACCAGCAAAGGAAAAAAAACCTAACAGCAAGGTTCTAACAGTTGGAATATTCCATATTGTGGCTCCATAAATTAATATAATGTCCACCAAATGGTCATGTACAGTAATTATGCCCCCCATCCGTTTCCCATCTTGTAATAATATCCCCCGTCATGGCCCCCATGCTGTAATAAAGACCCCATCCTGGCCCTGTCTTATAACAATGTCCCCTGTCCTGGCCCCCATTCTGTAATAATGTAATACATATATAATTTAATATATACAGGGTGGGCCATTTATATGGATACACCTCAATAAAATGGGAATGGTTGGTGATATCAACTTCCTGTTTGTGCCACATTAGTACATGGGAGTGGAAAAACTTTTCCTTTATGGGTGGTGACCATGGCGGCCACATTGAAGTTGGCCATTTTGGATCCAACTTTATTTTCTTCAATGGGAAGAGGGTCATGTGACACATCAAACTTATTGAGAATTTAATAAGAAAAACAACGGTGTGCTTGGTTTTAACGTAACTTTATTCTTTCATGAGTTATTAACAAGTTTACGACCACTTTTAAAATGTGTTCAAAGTTCTGCCCATTGTGTTGGATTGTCAATGCAACCCTGTTCTCCCACTCTTGGCACACTGATAGCAACACCGCAGAAGAAATGCAAGCACAGGCTTCCAGTATCCATTGTTTCAGATGGTGCACATCTCATATCTTCACAGCATAGACAATTGCCTTTGGATGACCCAAACATAAAAGTCTAAGGGGGTCAGATCGAGAGACCTTGGTGGCCATTAAACTGGCCCATGACGACCAACAGTTTTCCAGGAAACTGTTCATGTAGGAATGCTCGGACCTGACACCCATAATGTGGTGGTGCACCATCTTGTTGGAAAAACTCAGGGAATCTGCCATCTTCAGTGCATAAAGAGGGCAACACATCATCATGTAGCAATTTCAGATATCCAGTTGCATTGAGGTTTCCATTGATGAAGAATGGCCCCACTATTGTTGTTGGAACACAAAAATTGATGGTATGGTGTGGTATATGGGGAACAGTCTTGGAGGGATCTATTCACTGTGGGTTAGTGTCCGACCAATAGCAGTGGTTTTGTTTGTTAACTTCACCATTCACAAAAAAGTTTACCTCATCACTGAACATAATGTTCTGTGTAAACTGAGGGTTCTGTTCCAATTTTTGTTTTGCCCTGTAAATTCAGTGTGCCAATCTGGGTCATCCTCATTGAGATGCTGCAGCAGCTGGATTTTGTAAGGGTGCCATTTGTGAGTAGCTAATATCCGCTGAAGAGATGTTCGACTGATGCCACTCTCCAGTGACATGTGGCGAGTGCTACACTGTGGGCTCTTGCTGAATGAAGCTAGGACAGCCACTGATGTTTCTTCATTTGTGACAGTTTTCTTGCGTCCACATTTTGGCAAATACAGCACTGAACCTGTTTCATGAAATTTGGCAAGCAGTTTGCTAACTGTAGCATGGGAGATGGGTGGTCTCGTAGGGTGTCTTGCATTGAAATCTGCTGCAATGACCCGGGTACTGCGTTCACCAAACATCAACACAATTTCTATTCTGTCAAGTGTTAACCTCTGCGACATATCAATGGCTTTAAACAAAGAGAAACTTGTAAATAACTCATGAAAGCATAAAGTTACGTTAAAACCAAGCACACCGTTGTTTTTTTTATGAAATTCTCAATAAGCTTGATGTGTCACATGACCCTCTTCCCATTGAAAAAAATAAAGTTGGATCCAAAATGGCCAACTTCAAAATGGCCGCCATGGTCACCACCCATCTGGAAAAGTTTTCCCCCTCCCATATACTAATGTGGCAAAAACAGGAAGTTGATATCACCAACCATTTCCATTTTATTTAGGTGTATCCATATAAATGGCCCACCCTGTATGTTCATTTATGGCAGGATTTTGTGTCTTTGGCTGAATATGTATGCAAAATAACTGTAGCAAAAGGAAGTGCACACTTGTTCCAAATATACCTGGTTATCTCATGGCTGGAGTTTTCATTTCTGGTTAAAATTTGTGTTTTCCAGGGATTACAACACAATTTCAAAAATATCCTGCATTCTTGTATCCTTTGAAGGAGACATCTTTCTTGGACTTCTTGCATATATAACCAATGATGCGCTTGCATGTTTCAAGCTAAGGTGATCATAGTCATAGAATAAAATAAATGCCTAAATAACCCTCTCACAGTATAAGACATAGTTGTGCCCAACATAACTTTTTCATAATTTTTGTTGAAGACTCCAGGTTTTTACAATTCAAATGTAATACATTATCATGATATGTTTACAAAACCATGAACATATACAAAATAATATTTGTTTTCAATGCTGATCATCTCATACCAGTTATCTTGGAATACATCAAGTCAGGAGAAAAGGTAAGAAAGGACTGACATCAATCAGTTACATATTGATGCACAAATGTCAATAATGAAAATACATCAAAGGAAAAATTAATGGTATATAATGTCACTCTATGGACCCGTTTCCTTAAGATTGGTGTTTGTGCACCAACCAAATCAAGTAGTTGAGCACTCTCTCGTAAACCTAAGGCGAAGTCAAAAAAGCAGTTCAAACATTTTTCTATCTCAAAAACAAATTAAATATACTATATTGCATCCATAGGCTTTCACGCAAGTCAGAAAATTCTCCAGTATCCTCCTTTTTGGACACACTTAGATTGTCAGTCTATGAATGTCGCCTAGTACCAGTGCTGTTCTATTACGGTATTTGTTCCACTAGTTTCTCTGATGTAAACAATTTTAACCCCTTCACCCCCAAGCCTGTTTTCACCTTTATGACTTGGCAAAATTTTACAATTCTGACCAGTGTCATTTTATATGGTAATACCTCTGGAATACTTCAACGGATCCCACTGATTCTGAGAGTTTTTTCATGACATATTGTAATTCATGAAAGTGGTAAAATTTGTTCGATATGATATGAGTTTATTTGTGCAAAAAATGGAAACTTTGGCTAAAATTTAGAAAATTTTGCAAAATTCAAACTTTTAATTGTTATGCCCTTAAACCAGAAAGTTATGTCACACAAAATAGTTAATAAATAGCAATTCCCACATACATTAGCACAATTTTTGAAACATTATTTTATATTTGTTAGGGAGTTAGAAGGGTTAAAAGTTAATCAGCGATTTCTCATTTTTCAAACAAAATTTACCAAAATTTTTTTTTTAGGGACCACATTACATTTGAAGTTACTTTGAGGGGCCTATATGACAAAATATCCAAAATTGACACCATTATAAAAACTGCACCGCTCAATGAGCTCAAAACCACATTCAAGAAGTTTATTAGCCCTTCACAGGAATACCTCTCGCGGTTACAGAAGTAGGGCTAAATATGGTATCATCTTGGAAGATAATGGACTGTGTGTACAGATCTAACAGTCTTTTGGCTTTCTTCCTTCCGTGTCCTTTGTAAGAGAAGTATGGTGTCAAATAAGTTTATTATCCCAGTTCTGGTTTAAAATTGTATCCAATCTCCTTGTTGGGTGCAATAGCCCTGCTACTCCTAGCAGGACAATGAGTTATTGTGCTGGTGGAGTGACCTTATTGCAGTGACTGTTGTGGATCCAGGTGGGCTTTCCCTAAAGTTTCTCTGAGGTGAATGTGATCAGCTGGACTTGGAACAGACCATCAAACCGTGGATCTAGGCTCCTTCTCACATGTTGGCGTATGACCACACAATCACCTGGATTCAGCTGATGCACATCTGCACTTGCATTAGATCTAGAATGGGTGAAAACATATGTTTATGCACGACATGTCTGAAACTGGAGTAAAATTTATGGAATGGAAAACATCACAGATCATCATGAATTAGATGAGCTATGGCGTCACTTACCTGACATACATCCGTCCGCCCATTTTGACATAGCTAGGTGAACCTGGCGTGAAAATGGCAAATGTCACAACATTTTTGCACAACTTCAAGTTGTCCTAACATTTTTCAGCTTTCAAAAGCAATTTAAGCAAGAATTTGAGCGAAATTGGTTTGATTAGAAACCTAAACTTCTAACCATTAAGCTAGGGAAAGAATAACATATGCAATAATGTAATTATATGATTTATAAAATAATCTAAAGTAATAAAATATGTGTATGGTATTTCTGTAATGCTGTAAACCATTGGTGTTAAGTAGAAATATCAGGAGTCTTGCAGAGAAAGTTGATTTTAAAGAATAACTTTACTTCAAAAGATAAGAGCAGGAAAACTCATCTTATAAAGATAATGTTCAGAGTTATGGTATATAAAAATCAGCTTCCTCAATATAATACTCTTTTTATGATTTTTATTACATTTTATTGCAAAACCAGGAAAAAAGAAATGACAGGCAAGAAGATAATAGTTTACTTATACAAGTTACATGTGTTATGATGCTTCAAAAGGTTCCAAGTATATTATTATATTTTTTCATAATACAGGATCTGCTATTAGATACACAGCAATGTATATTGTATGCTCTATGGTATAGTCCCCAGATACATTTCTCTGTATATGTGTTATTAAAGTATTATTAAATTTTCATGGAATTGCTAAAAATATATTTTTTTTTCATTTACACATGAGTGAATGTTATGTGTATACAGGATTTTAGCAATTTTTTGATTTGTATATATGATGGAGCTTATACTATATTTATTTTATTATGAATGAACGATCTACTGTAGTTAGAAACTTTGGTTTTAAAGTCTAATCTCATCCAATCTTATATAAGGGTATCAAAAATACTTTACAAAAGTTCCCCTAAAAACTCATTTTATTATAATATTATTTAACCCTAGAATGCATGACGTCTGAAATATACACTTTCACATAACCCGGGCCTTTTAGGTCCTTGTGCAAATCATATGGAAGAACTCAAATAAATAACTTTTACACGTTTATTTCAAAATTGCAAAGTAAGATATGAAAAATTCGCAACATTGTAATTATAATTGTTTGCAGAAAACACCAAAAAAGTAAGTACATGGGCCTAAAAGGCCCGCATTATGCATTCTCTGTGATGAATCCTTGTTATCGTTTAACGATTTTTTTTTTCAAATTTCAAACAAAGATATGAAAAACACACAAACAAGTGTATATAAATGTTGAAGTAAACTAGCTGCAGCTACATTTCTTTTCCAACTTTTCCTTTTCAATTTCATTGATCTTCCGTGCAATTTAAACATGTTATCTTTTCTGAAGAATGTTCTTTACAGACATTTTCCCCGCAAATGGTACAGTAACGCTCAGTTTTCCTGTCTTTCTTTGTTGGACAAATAAAACAACGCTTTCGTTTTCTTTCTCCTGGCTCTGGAATTGCCTGAAAATGGACTACGCCACACCGTTTCATAGCTTCTCTAGTTTGGTTTTATGTTGCTTTGCTGCATCATGTGAGGCATTACAAGTTCATGGCAAAGTTACTTTAAGAATAGGCGTCTCCTGTCCTTCCTCCTAGCATGGAAATCTGGATGAGTTTCAGCATAAATAATGTAGGATTTAAGGGTTGATACATCAAGCATATTTGAAAAAATTACTACAGGTCAACGTTTTGTTTGCCTCTTGCATGAATATTCTCCAACCATTTCATCCATCTTGTCCACACCTTCTTTAGATTTATTATAGTGCAGGATGATTTCTGGTTTCTGCTTCCGGTCATTGCTGTCAATACTGGAATCATGATGCGTGGTGCTGAGTACTATAATGGATTTTTCCTTCTTCGCTTTGTAAGACACCATTGTTGCTTTGTTGCTGAAACCAAAGACACTATCATAAAGTGCTCGCTGTGGAATGTGCTTCATCACTGGAGGAATATCTCGTCGATTTGGTTTCATAGTACCAAAACTGTAAGATTTTTTCAAGAAAAAAATTGCCCAGTTCAACATTAGTAAAGTAATTGTCCATTGTAATATTTCTACCAGAATTGTAAATTGGTACAGAAAGTTTTTTTACAATGTCAGAACCTAGGTCTTTTTTGAGCACCAACTTCTTTGCCACAGTAGATAAGCCCATTCATACCAAGAGGATTGTAGAGCTTGGTACAATTCTTGATAAAAATATTCCAGATATAAATGATAGGTGCTAATTGATCTGTTTCCAATCTCGCAAGATGAGTTCGATTATCATCAAATCGAAGGCTTCTCCGAATTTCCTCATATCTATCCACTAACATTGTTGCTTTGTAGTGTGGATCAGAAAGTGGGTCCAGAAATAATTCTCTGATAGGAACATAATAAGATTTTTTACATTCTCCCAGATGTGTTAGTCCAATGTAAGCATACAATTCCTCTTTTGAGATATTTTGCTGTTTTTTTTTCCAGAAGCAATACGTCTTCCTTCTAGGTTTGTACATAAAAGCACCTCATCTGCAATATCTTCAGAAAAAAAAGTACAGAAAACATCTTTAGGGGACAAGTATTGGGGATCCCCCACCCCAGCAACCTTGACTACAATAACACAGTAACTTGAGACATAAACATTGATGAGTAGAAGATAAACATAGTGCGGGCCTAAATATGGGGTTTCCTCAAAAAAGACATAAAATTATATGAACAACTGGATATTAGCTACCAACAACAACACACTTGAGGAATACCTACAGTTTCAAAATTCTATCTAAAGTAATTTTGCAGAAAATAGCAAAAAAGCAAGCTACGGGCCAAAAAGGCCTGGGTTACGCATTCTAGGGTTAAAATTACCTAAATAATGACTACACACAGAGTGACACAACAAAATAAAATTAAAATACATTATAGAAACACCTTCCTGCTATGTGAAAATGTCCCAGGATAAGTGATCCAACCAAAACAGTTTATGGATAGATGTTTAAGGGAAAAAAATGGGGCAAATTTTCCCCTTAGAGACTTGGGGGAGTTCAAGATTAATTCGGCATATAATTTTAAACCAAAAGAGAATCTAAGAAATAATTCTGATATCTCATCATCTGAAATAGAAACCTCAGACACTGAGAGATTACAACCAAGAATGAGGTGGTCTAACGCTTGTAGAACAAATGGAGGATAATATTAGAGAGAGAGGCATTGGGCCATTCACTGACCTCAACAAGAAGAGCATTAAAACGCCTGCAGTAGGGGAAGTAAACAGTATTGATATATTTCTGAAGATGGTGGAGGAAGATTTGAAAAAGATATAATCTAAACATCATAAAATTGAGCCAAACCTTTCCTCTTGCAAAATGGGAGCATTAATTAACCTGAAAAAATCAGAATCTGATTATAAAATCATCAGACAAGGGGGGCAATTTGGTCATCCTTGAACATCCAAAATATTTGAATATGTGTAAGTCAATTCTACTAGACAAGACAACATATGAGGTTTTAAAGACCCCATGGAGGCCTATAGTGAATTATTGTTGGAGATACTAGAAGAGGGTCTTAATTGGAAATTAATTTTTAAGGATGAATTTGAATTTATGACCCCTAAGACACTGTTAATTCCAACTTTTTATTCCCTTCCGAAGGTCCACAAGGGTCTCAACCCCCTCAAAGACAGGCCAAAAGTATCATGGGTGTACTCAATTTCCCAAAATACAGGAATTTACACTGGTAAAGCCCTAAGATCTTTTGTCACATCCTTGCCATCTTTTATAAGGGACATGTCGGACCTACTGTTGAAATTAGAAGGGATAACTGTGGATTCCAACACTCTACTCTGCTCTGTGAATGTAGAGCTTTATACAGTAGCATACCACATGAATCAGGTTTGACAGCAATGAATCATTATCTTAGATCTAGGGCAATTCAATGTAAAGAACATAATATTTTCCATTCTAAGCTTACTACAGTTTACCCTCACCACAACTTTTTCATATTTGATAGAAAATTCTACCACCAGCTCAGGGGGACTGCAATGGAGAGCTCCTGTTCTCCCTCATAAGAAAATCTCTTCCTGGGCTGGTGGGAAGAATCAACAATCTTCCAAGAATGTACCTGGTGGCTCCCCTACATCGTCAAGTGGGCCGGTACATTGATGATGTCTTCATTTTATGGTCAGTAAGTGTAGAAGAGTTTCATTCCTTCGTGGAAAACCTAAACATTAATAACATTGGCCACTCCTTCACTTTAGAGAACAGCCAAAAAGAACTGCCCTTTCTGGTTATAGTAATCAGGAAGGAAGAACAGGGGACCCTCACTACATGGACCTTTAGAAAACCAAGAACCGCAAACAATCTCCTGAAGGTGGGAAAACCATCATCCCACCACTCTGAAGAAGGGAGTACCAAAAAGAACATTATCTCCGACTAAGGAGAAACTGTTCAATGGTTAATGACTTCTGTACACAGTTATTGGATCTTAAACATACATTCACACAGAAGGGATATCCGAGAGACACATTGGAATCAGCCTTCTATCATGTCTTGGGCCAAGACAGAGAGGAACTTTTACAACCTAGGCCTAAAAAAGAGTGTATTGAGCAAATACGCATAATAGGAACATTTGACAGCCAATCAGAGAGTATATACCAGACAATCCAGAAACATTGTGTGGCGCCCTGCTGCGCACTGGTGCCACAGATCCTAGAGGGGTGATGGATGGAATTCTCCCCAGTGGCCTCAATACATGCAGACACCTCCACCCAAGTCCACTAGATGGAGCCCTGTCAGGTATATAAATACTGGGGGGTGGAGTTCAGGAAGTCAGTCAGTGGGAAGCAGACAGTGTGACACCATGCTGCAGCTCCAGGCAAGCTGAAGTCTGTGTGGCTGAAGGCCAGGCTAGGCCCAAGCTGCGGGCTAGTCTGGCCAGTGAGAGCCTGGAACGGGCTAGAAGGCAAGTGAGAGTTCCTGTCCGGCACAGACAGGGACAGAACTCAGAGAGTCTGCTCAGGGAGTCTGCATGAGAGAGTCTGCAGACTGAGGAGAAGAAGGAGAAACACATAGGGGGCAGAGGAGCATAACAGGCTCACCCCGAGCCATATACCGGACACCGGGTCCGTGCCTACAGGGATCTTTATGACCAGTAGGAACAACCGGAATCCCTGGAGAACTACAAGTCCCAGGTTAACCAACCGCTGACCACAGCAACAGGGTTAGGTACCACTAAGGCTCCAGTGACCAGGAATAGTGGGAACCAGGAGAAAACCCTACCGCCAGGTCAGTAGGTACAAGAAGGAAGCAGTAAGCAAGCCAGCCCTAGCTCCAGGCAGGCCCGAAGCTTAGAGAGTAAAAGACACAGATCAGGAGGCCTTACACCCGCTCACTGGGGAGAGTCCAGAAATGTACCCTTCGCCCTGAGTGCCCTGCACCGTACCTGCATCACCACCAGTAAAGGTATTGAAGTTTACCCTTGTATGTGTACCTGTACTTCCTCTGGGACCGTCCTGCCGTCTCCCTCCTGCTTCCACCATCTTTCTACACCTCTACACTGCCCTGAGGCCTGCTCCACCTGTGGGGAGCCGTCCCATCATAGCTGCCCCTAACATCAGCCTCAGTGGACTGTCGCAGCACTGGTGATCCTCACCAAACACCACAGGTGGCAGCACGAACTCGATAAAACCCCTATAAATATAATCATTCCTCTTTTCAGTGACCGCCCTGGGCCACGGACCGGGCCAGCCACCGTGACATCCCCCGCAAGCAGCCACAAGGCCCGACTGCTGAGTACCCCACGGCCCTGGGGGCACGTCAATTGGGGTATAGTAAGAGCTGACCTTGACTTGAGAGATGTTGTTCCTCCCAAACCTAGTATCACCTACAGGAAGGGACAATCAATTAAGGATTGTCTGGTAGATAGATTTTATAAAAGACCTGCATAACCTGGTATGTGGTTGGAATGTAAGATCAATGGTACATTCAGATGTGGTGACTAGAAATGAGCAAACCTTTCAAGGTTCAGCAAATGTCCCAATGTTTGCCGAACCGTTCATCAAATGGTAAGTTGAACATATCAAAACCCCATTGAATTCAATGGGAGGCAACACCAAATGCATAGACAACACCTTCAGGGGGCGCAAAAGCTGCCAAAACAGCTGAAATTAGGGACAGACATCAGGAAAAGTGCCATCAATTGACCCACAGTAGAAATTTTATAATGGCACAGCAGCAGTCAGGCACAGACCAAGCATGAGGTATCAGGGTCTGGGCCAGCATTTACAGCTTTAAATTTAACTTCAAATTAAGACAAGGTGGGTGAGGGATCAGTATACACCTGCTGTGCTGGGAGCCCTGATACATCATGCAATAGCTCAAGCTGCTTTACTGCTCACACCCACTCAGGCGGCATAACTATCAGTTTGGTAGACTGCTAATGCTAGAAAAATTTAAGGATGGTAACACAAGTAGTTGACTGAAAGTAAGTGCAGCCCTGCCGGTCTGGGAGCCCTACTGCTGGATCACTCCATGTCTGTGTGGGAGGCCTCAATGTAACCTCCTTGTCTTCCTCCTCCTACACCTCCTCTGCAGAGCTATTTAGCTGCGTGCCTCTGGGTTCAGACCAAGTGGGATCTACAGCCTCATCATCATCCTATGTATTCTCCCACTCCTCACCCTGAGTGTCACCCTCCTCCTCTTCCTGCCCTGACAGCACAGTACAGTTTGCGTGCGTCTCAGTTATCTGAGTTTCATCCGGATCACCTCCACCCCAGGGTATTAATGTCTGGTGATGGGAGTCTGGATTCTGCTCGGACCCTACTTCATCTGGCCCTGGATCAAACTGAAAAAAATTTGCGGCATCCGTGCAGATGCTTTCCTTCTCTTGAGTCTGAGAATCTTTGGAGCAGAGCTCTGATGCCCATGGAATAGAATGTGTGAACAGCTCTGGAGACTCGCCCAATGTGGTTCCCAACAGTCAGTTGGGTGGTTGGAGAGTTGTGATGTTTGGGGAAACAAGGATAATTGGGGTGCCACCTCTAAGGACAGAACTGTGTGAGGTGTTGAGGTGGAAGAAGAGGAGGAGAGGTCACTTGATGCATTGCTTGCCATCCACTGGAGCATATGCTATTTCTGGCCCTCATCTATAAGGCGCACCACTGTGCAGCTGCCAAAGAAAGGGAGTGGAGTAGCCCGTCTAGTAACAGAGTTGTCAGTTGTCTTTGGATAGGATGAGGCAGTGTTTGTTCAGTTGACTTTTCAGTAACATTACTACCTACCCCACATACACATTAAACACCAAGCCTATTCCCCCTTCCACCACGATCTCGCTTTTTCTCACTCATGTTGGATGTACCCTTCCCCTCTTTTAACCAGCTGTTTCACAACCGTAGGCTCAGGACTATCAGTCACCTATAACTAAATTACCAATCAGTATTTATTTTCTGAGATAGTGTGGCTGGACCACGCTATTAGCACAGCTAATCCATATTTTCAAATGTGGACTCCTGCCTGGACAAAAATATTACCAGCACAAAATATTTATATGCAGAAATGTGGCCTTGTTTCAGGACCACGCTATTAGCACAAAGATTTAATATTTTAAAATGTGGACTACTGCCTTGACAAAAATATTACTAGCACAAAATATTTATATACAGAAATGTCACCTTGTTTCATGACCATGCTATTAGCAAAAAGAAATTTTATTTTCAAATGTGGACCCCTGCCTGGACAAAAATATTACCAGCCCAAAATATTTTTATGCAGAAATTTGGCCTTATTTCATGACCACGCTATTAGCACATAGAATTAATATTTTCAAATGTGGATTCCAGCCAGGACAAAAGTATTACCACATCGGACCTACTGTTGAAATTAGAAGAGATAACCATGAATTCCAACACTCTACTCTGCTCTGTGAATGTAGAAGCTTTATACAGTAGCATACCACATGAAATGTGCCCTTGTTTCAGGACAACACTATTAGCACAAAGAATTTGTATTTTTCAACTTGGACTCCTGCCTGGACAAAAATATTACCAGCCTAAAATATTTATATGCAGAAATGTGACATTGTTTCAGGACCACGCTATTAGCACAACAAATTTGTATTTTTCAATGTGGCCTCCTGCCTGGACAAAAATACCAGCACAAAATATTTTTATGCAGAAATGTGGCCTTGTTTCAGGACCAAGCAATTATCACAAAGAATTTGTATTTTCAAATGTGAACTCCTGCCTGGACAAAAATGTTACCAGTACAAAATATTTTTATGCAGAAATGTGGCCTTGTTTCATGACCACGCTATTAGCACAAAGAATTAATATTTTCCAATGTGGATTCCAGCCAGGACAAAAGTATTACCACATCGGACCTACTGTTGAAATTAGAAGGGATAACCATGAATTCCAACACTCTACTCTGCTCTGTGAAAGTAGAAGCTTTATATAGTAGCATACCACATGAAATGTGCCCTTGTTTCAGGACCACGCTATTAGCACAAAGAATTTGCATTTTTCAATTTGGACTCCTGCCTGGACAAAAATCTTACCAGCCTAAAATATTTATATGCAGAAATGTGACATTGTTTCAGGACCATGCTATTAGCACAACAAATTTTTCTATTTTTCAATGTGGCCTCCTGCCTGGACAAAAATATTACCAGCACAAAATATTTTTATGCAGAAATGTGGCCTTGTTTCATGACCACGCTATTAGCACAAAGAATTAATATTTTCAAATGTGGATTCCAGCCAGGACAAAATTATTAACACCCCAAAATATTTATATGCAGAAGTGTGGCATTGTTTCAGGATCATGCTATTAGCACAAAGAATTTGTATTTTTCAATGTAGACTCCTGCCTGGACAAAAATATTATCAGCCCAAAAAAATTTTATGTAGAAATGTGGCCTTGCTTCAGGACCACGCTATTAGCACAAAGAATTTATATTTTCAAATGTGGGCTCCTGATTGGACAAAAATATTACTAGCACAAAATATTTAGATGCAGATATGTGGCCTTGTTTCAAGACAACAATATTAGCACAAAGAAATTGTGTTTTCAAATGTGGACTAATGCCTACACAGAAATATTATCAGCCCAAAATATTTATATCCTGAAATAGGCATTTTTTCAGGGCCACGCTATTAGCACAAAGAATTAGTATTTTTTAATATTGACTCCTGCCTGGACAAAAATATTATCAGCCCAAAATATTTATATGCAGAAATGTGGCATTGTTTCAGGATCACACTATTAGCACAAATAATTAATATTTTCAAATGTGGACTTCTGCCTGTACATAAATATTACCAGCACAAAATATTTCAATGCAGAAATGTGACATTGTTTCAGGACCTCGCTATTAGCACAACGAATTTGTATTTTTCAATGTCGACTCCTGGCTGGACAAAAAAAAAAACAGCACTAAATATTACCAGTACAAAATATTTTTATGCAGAAATGTGGCCTTGTTTCAGGATCACACTATTAGCACAAATAATTAATATTTTTAATAAAATCTATCTTTTCAAAGGGAATGTATTCATTTATGCTGAGCACTGGATTGGAAAGAATTAATAAAAAACAATATATATTGAAAGTTCTCCAAAAATACTAAACATGTATCCCAAATACTACTGAAGGTTGATAAAAAGTTAAAAGCATGAAAAGCTGTTCAATGCGAGTTATTCAGTAATAGTGAACTTTCACTAAATATGCACGAAGTAAGACTTCATGCATGTTAAAAACAGTGGCATGTACCAGTTTGGGCACCTCCTGGTCAAAATTACTGTTATTGTGAACAGTTAAGCAAGTTGAAGATGAAATGATCTCTAAAATGCCTAAAGTTAAAGCTGACACATTTCCTTTGTATTTTGTATATATATATATATATATATATATATATATATATATACAGTAATACAGTACAGACCAAAAGTTTGGACACACCTTCTCATTTAAAGATTTTTCAGTATTTTCATGACTATGAAAATTGTACATTCACACTGAAGGCATCAAAACTATGAATTAACACATGTGGAATTATATACTTAACAAAAAAAGTGTGAAACAACTGAAAATATGTCTTATATTCTAGGTTCTTCAAAGTAGCCACCTTATGCTTTGATGACTGCTTTGCACACTCTTGGCATTACATCAAAGTTGGATCAGCCTGTAGTGTGTTTTTCCACTTTAATTTTTGGGGGTGACTCCAAATCCAGGTCTCCATTGGTTACTAAATTTGATTTCCATTGATGATTTTTGTGTGATTTTGTTGTCAGCACATTCAACTTTGTACAGAACAAAGTATTCAATGAGAATATTTCATTCATTCAGATCTAGGATGTGTTATTTGAGTGTTCCCTCTATTTTTTTGAGCAGTATATACACACACATATACACTGTGTTCCAAATTATTATGCAAATAATATTTTCTCAGATTTTCCCAAATTACCTATATGAATTGCAGTCATTGTAATTTTCCAGTCAAATAACTATTAGAGTACAATTGAAAGGTTTTTGTACAAACTGCCTATGATAACAGTATATTTAAAAAAAAAAAAAAACTCAAACTGCACTCAAAATGCACAGCAGAGTTTTCAACCTTTTCATTTTAATAAAGAACAAAAAAATTGTCATTTTTGAAATTATAAGCATTAGCTGGTTATTACAAACTGAAATCAAACAGTTTTCAACTCAAAACTTTATTCTAGGTGATGTTACATTTGCACATAGGACCCCTTGTTCAAAAGGGGCTTCTGAACTCTCTCGTCCATTGAATTTGTCAGGTTTTGGATGGTTTCTGCTTCAATTGTTTTGCATGAGGACAGAATACCCTCCCAGAGCTGTTGCTTAGATGTGAACTGCCTCCCGCCATCATAGACACTCCTTTTGATGATGCTCCAGAGGTTCTCAATGGGGTAGAGGTCAGGGGAGCATGGGTGCCACACCATAAGTTTGTCCCCTTTTATGCCCATAGCAGCCAGAGATGCAGATGTGTTATGTGCAGCATGAGACGGGGCATTTTTCCTTGGTAAATTCTTCAAGTTCTGTGAGATTCCTGGGTCTTCCATGCACTGCTATTTTGAGGTCTAGCCACAGATTTTCAAAGATTTTCAGATTAGGGGACTGCGAGGACCATTGTAAAACCTCCAGCTTGCGCCTTTTTAGGTAGTCTATTGTGGATTTCAACGCGTGTTTAGGATCACTATAGAAGCCATCCTCTTTTCAACTTCAGCTTTTTTACAGATGGTGTTATGTTTGCATCTGAATTTGTTGAAATTTCATTGAATCTATTCTTCCCTCTACCTGTGAAATGTTCCCCGTGTCATTGGCAGCAACAAAACCCCAAAACATGATTGATCCACCCCCATGCTTAATGGTTGGCAAGAAGTTTTTTTCCTGAAATTCTGTACCCTTTTTTCTCCACACCTACCTTTGATCATTGTGGCCAAATTAACCTCATCAGTCCACAGGACTTGTTTCCAAGCATCAGGCTTATTTAGATGTTCTTTTGCATACTTCTGACATTGAATTTTATAGTGAGGATGCAGGAGAGCTTTTCTTCTCATGACTCTTCCATGAAGGCCATATTTGTGCATGTGTCTCCGAACAGTAGAACAATGTACCACAACTTCACAGTCTGCTAAATCTTTCTGAAGGTCTTTTGAAGTCAAGCAGGGTTTCTGATTTGCCCCTCCAGCAATCCTATGAGCAGCTTTCACTGAAATTTGGCTTGGTCTTCCAGACCTTATCTTGATCTCAACTGTTCCTGTTAACTGCTGTTAGTGGGCAGTGGGCCTCCACCATTTTTATTTTCAGAGTGCTAGGCAGCTGCTTAGAAAAACCCATGGCTGCTGTTTTTTGACACAAGGTTAGAGGAAGCTGGGTTTTTATAAAGCTGGGAAATTTGAATCACCTGGCCTTCCCTAACGGTGATAGTGAACAAGCCGTAACCCTAGCAGGCTAATTAAGGTCTGAAACCTTGGTCAATTTTATCTGAGCACACAAATCTCAAAGGGTCCCCAAACTTTTGCATCAGCCCATTTTCCTGTTTGTAATTTTTAAAATGTAAAAAACAACAATATTTTTTTTTGCGTTAAATACAAAGGAAATATGTCATCTTTAACTTTAGGTCTTTTAGAGATCATTTCATCTTCAACTTTCTTAACTGTTCACAATAACAGCAATGGTTCCCAAACCTTTACATGCCACTGTATACATTTTCATAGACCCATATGGTATTATATGAACTATACTATGAGTCCATGATGCTCGTACATAAGCAATTCATGTATTTTTGTGAAGAGCTATTTTTTCGGTTTGGCACCATCTTCTCCCTCAGAAGCAGTGCCTTTAGGTGTAAAAACATATGTAAAATTGAATATATTGCAACATTCTCTCAGAATCCATGATAAATATAACACTTATTATGTCTCATCTGGTGAGGTGGATCCACAAAGCTTCATTACCACAGATGAGCATGTAATGCAGTGGCGCCATAGATTTAACTGAGCTAGTATAGGGAAATTGGTGGAGACTTGGAAGAAGAGCAACTATCAGGGATGCAAATGCAATTTAGCCTTTTTGCACTGAAACTGGGACAGGTGAGTGATATACAGTGTGAGTCAGTAGATTTCTCTACTCTCCATATTCTGTAAACATGTTATCTGGATCTCAGAATACAGCTGCGTTCCTAAAAGATTAGTGTTGGAGGACCCACATCAAATGTAGAAACTCTTCTTGAATTTTAGTACCTGAAAAATAAAATGAGTATCATTAATTTGGATTACATTAGGCCAATAGAAAATTATTCTAATATAAGTTAAAGAAAATCAACCACAGTCTACATTTAAATAAATAGTTGAATAAATTCAATCACATGGCACCAGGCTTTTGCCCCGGTCCTGGAGGACAGGATTCTAGCACAGCTATAGTGAGTTTATATAGAGAAAATTGTATGACAAGTCCAATAGCCAACCCTTTAAATTGTTCATTATAATTTTTTTAAGCATCTTGATATGTGACATCTATCTTGTGCACACGGGGATGATATGTTACATAGTTACATAGTTACATAGTTACATAGTTTATAAGGCCGAAAAAAGACAAGCGTCCATCCAGTTCAGCCTATTTCTTGTGCACTGCAGCTATTCCGCAGCATTGATCCAGGGAAAGGCAACAAAAAAACATGCGGCATAGGCCAATTTACATCATTGAGGAAAAATTCACTTCCCGACACCAATCTGGCAGTCAGATTAAATCCCTGGATTAATTAACTAAGCATAAGATGTAATTTTATTGTTCTCAAGAAAGGCGTCCAGGCCTCTCTTGAACTCTTTAAGTGAGTTGGACATCACCACTTCCTCTCCCAGAGAGTTCCAGAGTCTCACGGCTCTGACCGCAAAGAATCCCCTTCTATGATGGTGCAGGAACCTCCTTTCCTCCAGACGCATAGTGTGCCCCCTCGTCTTTGTCACCATCCTTGGTATAAACAGGTCATGGGAGAGATCTCTGTACTGCCCCCTGATGTATTTATACATGTTTATGAGGTCTCCCCTAAGCCTTCTCTTTTCCAATGTAAATAGGCCTAATTTTGACAACCTCTCTGGGTATTCTAGTCCCTCCATTCCCTTTATTACCTTAGTCGCCCTCCTTTGTACCCTTTCTAGCTCCAATATGTCTTTCCTGAGCACGGGAGCCCAGAACTGTGCACAATATTCTAAGTGTGGCCTTACCAGCGCTTTATACAGAGGAAGAACAATGTTCTCATCATATGCCCCTATTCCTCTTCTGATGCATGCCATGACTCTATTTGCCTTCGCAGCTGCTGCCTGACACTGGGCACTCCAATTTAATTTGCTATTAACCAAGACGCCCAGGTCCTTCTCCATGTCAGATTTCCCCAACGGTTTCCCATTTAATATGTATGGGTGACTGCTGTTTTTCTTTCCCATGTGCATGACCTTACATTTATCGGCATTGAACCCCATTTGCCATTTTTTGGCCCAACTCCCCAATTTATCTAAATCCTCCTGTAGCTGTGCCCTATCCTCATCTGTATTAACTACTTTACAAAGTTTAGTATCATCTGCAAATATTGCTATTTTACTATGCAACCCTTCCACTAGATCATTAATAAATATATTAAATAATATAGGGCCCAAGACAGACCCTTGAGGCACCCCGCTAGTAACCCTGACACACCCTGAGCTTACTCCATTGATAACCACCCTCTGCTTTCTATCACTCAGCCAGCTATTTACCCACTTGCACACATTATCCCCCAGACCAAGCATTCTCATTTTATATACCAACCTTTTGTGTGGCACGGTATCAAACGCTTTGGAGAAGTCAAGGTATACAACATCCACTGACTCTCCCCGGTCCAGCTGGGAGCTCACCTCCTCGTAGAAGGCCATCAGGTTTGTTTGGCAGGAGCGATCCCTCATGAATCCATGTTGATATGGAGTTAGACAGTTATTATCATTAAGATATTCTACAATAGCATCTCTAAGAAATCCTTCAAACAATTTACCCACAACAGACGTTAAGCTTACTGGTCTATAGTTCCCAGGGTCACTTTTAGAACCCTTTTTGAATATTGGTACCACATTTGCTTGGCGCCAGTCTAGTGGGACAGTCCCTGTCCATAAAGAGTGCTTGAATATAAGATACAGCGGTCTGTCTATCACATTACTTAATTCTTTTAGTACCCGGGGGTGTATGCCATCTGGGCCTGGTGACTTGTCTATTTTGATATTATTTAGGCGTTTCTGAACTTCCTCCTGGGTTAGGTGGGTGATATTTAGCGGAGGGTTTACTTTATCACTCTGCATTTCCTCCGATAAATTGTTTCTTTTGTGAAAACAGTGGAGAAGAAGCTATTGAGTAGGTTTGCTTTACCCTCATCGCCCTCTATGATTTTACCCAGGTTATTTTTCAATGGGCCAACTCCATCAGTTTTAATCCTTTTACTGTTTATATAGTTAAAGAACAGTTTGGGATTCATTTTACTTTCCTTGGCAATTAGTCTCTCTGTCTCCTCTTTTGCTATTCTTATTTGTTTCTTACAGATTTTGTTTTTTTCCCTATAAGATATTAGCGCTTCCTCGCTGCCTTCTTGTTTAAGTTTACCGAAAGCCCTTTTTTTGTTTTTCATTGCCCTCTTGACTTCCTTATTTAGCCACATTGGCTTCCTCCTATTCCTAGCCCTTTTATTCCCATAAGGTATGTACCTTCTACAGTGACTATGTTCAATCCAGTCAAGTGCTTTACTGTACAGCTAGCATCTGACAAAGCTTGCTTAGTTCTAGTCACCTGAAGATATTACTTAGTCAGGTAGTAGAGATGAAGGATGAAGTGTGTTCAGTTCTCACGAAAGAGAGAAGTGTAATAATAAATTCAGGGTTAGCGAGATGAAACTAATGAAATATACTCAATATGGATAATCAGTTGTGATTGTAATATTATACTCATAATTCTTAGTCTGAATCAAATAATTATACTGTCATTACATATTGGTTATATGTGACAAGACGATAATGATTTTAGCTAGGCTATTTCAGACAAATCTTCAATTGAGTTGTTAATTATGAAAAGATGTCTTTTGAAACCTCATTTTAGAAGATCTATCAATCATTCTCTTGATCAATCATTTAACCCACTTAATGGGGATTCCACTATTATATTTTTTAGCCCCAGGCTTACTCAACCTTACTTACCCTGTGCAGGTCCATCACCAACTCTCCACTACTGTCATTTGTCTTTGTTCACATTTCTGCAGCGGTAATGTCCTAGGAGATTGGTGCTGTCAATCATTAACTTAGCTCTTTATTGCCATCTACAAGAAGATCACCATTAAGCCCATGAATTGGCTGCAGTGGTTGCATGCTGTAGATATGATGTCAACAATACAACCATGTCAACAAAGACCATAGGCAGCAGCAGACACGCAGCACTGGAGTGACAAGGGGTTAATTAAACTGATTTTGTTGTTTTCATACAGAGTAAGCCTGTGGTCTAAATTTAAGACCAAGACTATGTTACAGCGTAAGGACTAGAGATGAGCGGTGTTCGACTAGAACTGTTCGCCAATCTCAAATTCGAGCTGTTTTGGGCGGTGTTCGAGTTGTTCGACGAACCCGAACGATTTGCAAAAAATTCGGCTGTTCGAGGTTATGTTCGATAACTGTTCGTGCACAAAAAGCGTGTCCTGCATGTCTGGCGCTATTTAGAGCACCAATCATGCAGGGATTGTCTGCCACTCACTGTAATGCCACAGCCATGGTGGGTGTGGCATTACAGTGATTGCCCAAATCGATGGGAACAGTGCCAACAGTGAAACATGAAAAGCCGGCAATTCAGCAGCGGCATACACCTGTACCCGACAATTTAGAACCGAAAGAATAGAGCTTCACACATAGATTAGATAGATATAAACATGTCAGCCACATATATACGAAGTACAGTGAAAGTGCTGCTTACTGTACTTGTCATTTAGCGTAAAGGATTTATCAAAAAAAATAATAGTGTTTTCATGCACCGTCTCTTTAAAAAAGCCGGCCGGCAATTCAGCAGCGGTACCCGACAATTTATAAAAGACAGAATAGAGCTTCACACATAGATTAGATAGATAGAAACATGTCAGTCACATATATATGAAGTACAGTGATAGTGTTGGTTACTGTACTTGTCATTTAGTATTAAAATAAAGGATTTATTATTAAAAAAATTGGCGTGGGGTTCCCCTTAATTTTAGGCTCTAGCGGAGGTTAAGCAGACGGCTGGGGCAGATGTTTGAAGCCTGGGAAGGGGGTAATACCCACGGAGCTTCCCAGGCTACTAATATCAGCCCCCAGCTGAATACATAGCCTTTACTAGCTATTAAAATGGGGGACCCCCCAAAAAAAATGACGTGGGGTCCCCCCTAATTTAATAGCTAGCAAAGGCTAGGCAGACAGCTGGGGGCTGATATTAATAGCCCAGGAAGGGAGCCATGAATATTGGCCCCCTCCCAGGCTAGAAACACCAGCCGTCAGCCGCCCCAGAAATGGCGCATTCATAGGATGCGCCAATTCTGGCACTTAGCCTCGCTCTTCCATGCTGCCCTGGTGCGGTGGCAGGGGGTAATAGGGTTGGGGTTGATGTCAGCTTATAATGCCAGCTGACATCAAGCCCAGGTTAGTAATGGAGAGGCGTCTATAAGACACCCCCATTACTAACCCCATAGTCAAAGTTAAAAAAAACACAAACACCCAGAATAAAGTCCTTTAATTGAAATAAAGACACAATCCTTTATTGTTCTAAATTAAACCATACTTACCGTCACGCCCATTCCAGCTGAAGCCAACGATCTCCTGCAATAAAAGAAAAATAATAAAGCAACCTCATCCTTACCTTTCCATGGTTCCCATGACAGCTTCAGCTCTGCTACATCGAGATGACAGGCTGGACCGCAGCAGAACGCTGCCATCCAGCCTCTCATCCCGCAGACACTGAGAAGCGCAGGCTTGCTTGCGCTGCTCAGCGTCTCTCTGTGACGACATCCAGATGAGCCGAGTTCATGTCCAATGAACTCGGCTCACCTCATGCACGTCACTGACAGCGTGGGAAAATTCTCACGCTGAAGCGGTGAGTGCAGGAGAATTCTCCCACGCTGTCAGTGACGTGCATAAGGTGAGCTCATGTCCAAAGAACTCAGCTCACCTCCTGCACGTCACTGACAGCGTGGGAGAATTCTCCTGCACTCAGCGCTTCAGCGTGAGAATTCTCCCGCTGAAGCGCTGAGTGCAGGAGAATTTTCCCACGCTGTCAGTGACGTGCATAAGGTGAGCTCATGTCCAATGAACTCAGCTCACCTCCTGCACGTCACTGACAGCGTGGGAGAATTCTCCTGCACTCAGCGCTTCAGTGTGAGAATTCTCCCATGCTGAAGCGCTGAGTGCAGGAGAATTTTCCCACGCTGTCAGTGACGTGCATGAGGTGAGCCGAGTTCATTGGACATTAACTCGGCTCATCTGGATGCCCTCACAGAGAGACACTGTGGAGCGCAAGCAAGCCTGCGCTTCTCAGTGTCTGCGGGATGACAGGCTGGATGGCAGCGTTCTGCTGCGGTCCAGCCTGTCATCTCGATGTAGCAGAGCTGAAGCTGTCATGGGAACCATGGAAAGGTAAGGATGATGTTGCTTTATTATTTTTCTTTTATTTCAGGAGATCGTTGGCTTCAGCTGGAATGGGCGTGATGGTAAGTATGGTTTAATTTAGAACAATAAAGAATTGTGTGTTTATTTCAATTAAAGGACTTTTTTCTGGGTGTTGTGTTTTTTTTAAATACTTTACTAGAAATTCATGGTGGTCATGTCTAATATTGGCGTGACCCCATGAATTTCGGGCTTAGGGCCAGCTGATAATGCCAAGCTGGCCCTAACCCCTTTATTACCCAGTGAGCCACCGCATCAGGGCCCTGGATGAGTTGGGTACAGCGCCAGAAGATGGCGCTTCTATGAACGCGCCATTTTCCGGGGTGGCTGCGGACTGCAATTTGCAGCGGGGGTGGCCCAGAAAGCTTGGGCCTCCCTGCGCTGCGGATTCCAGCCCCCAGCTGCCTAGTTGTACCTGGCTGGACACAAAAACAGGGCGAAGCCCCACGTCAATTTTCTTTAAATTATTTCATGAAATAATTAAGAAAAAAAGGGCTTCCCTATATTGTTGTGTCCGGCCAGGTACAAATAGGCAGCTGGTGGTTGGGGGCAGCCCGTTCCTGCCTGCTGTACCTGGCTGGACACAAATATAGTGCGAAGCCCCATGTCAATTTTTTTTAAATTATTTCATGAATTTCCTGAAATAATTTAAAAAAATTGAAGTGGGGCTTCGCACTATATTTGTGTCCAGCCAGGTACAGCAGGCAGGAACGGGCTGCCCCCATCCACCAGCTGCCTATTTGTACCTGGCCGGACACAACAATATAGGGAAGCCCTTTTTTTCTTAATTATTTCATGAATTTCATGAAATAATTAAAAAAAATTGAAGTGGGGCTTCGCACTATATTTGTGTCCAGCCAGGTACAGCAGGCAGGAACGGGCTGCCCCCATCCACCAGCTGCCTATTTGTACCTGGCCGGACACAACAATATAGGGAAGCCCTTTTTTTCTTAATTATTTCATGAATTTCATGAAATAATTAAAAAAAATTGAAGTGGGGCTTCGCACTATATTTGTGTCCAGCCAGGTACAGCAGGCAGGAACGGGCTGCCCCCAACCACCAGCTGCCTATTTGTACCTGGCCGGACACAACAATATAGGGAAGGCCTTTTTTTCTTAATTATTTCATGAATTTCATGAAATAATTAAAAAAAAAGTACGTGGGGCTTCGCCCTAGTTTTGTGTCCAGCCAGGTACAACTAGGCAGCTGGGGGCTGGAATCTGCAGCGCAGGGAGGCCCAAGCTTTCTGGGCCCCCCCCCCGCTACAAATTGCAGTCCGCAGCCATCCCGGAAAATGGCGCGTTCATAGAAGCGCCATCTTCTGGCACTGTACCCAACTCATCCAGGGCCCTGGTGCTGTGGCTCACTGGGTAATAAAGGGGTTAGGGCCAGCTTGGTATTATCAGCTGGCCCCAAGCCCAAAATTCATGGGGTCACGCCAGTATTAGACATGACCGCCATGAATTTCTAGTAAAGTATTTAAAAAAAACACAACACCCAGAATAAAGTCATTTAATTGAAATAAAGACACAATTCTTTATTGTTCTAAATTAAACCATACTTACCATCACACCCATTCCAGCTGAAGCCAACGATCTCCTGCAATAAAAGAAAAATAATAAACCAACCTCATCCTTACCTTTCCATGGTTCCCACGACAGCTTCAGCTCTGCTACATCGAGATGACTGGCTGGACCGCAGCAGAACGCTGCCATCCAGTCTGTCATCCCGCAGACACTGAGAAGCGCAGGCATGCTTGCGCTCCTCACTGTCTCGCTGTGACGGCATCCAGATGAGCCGAGGTCATGTCCAATGAACTCGGCTCACCTCATGCACGTCACTGACAGCGTGGGAAAATTCTCACGCTGAAGTGCTGAGTGCAGGAGAATTCTCCCACGCTGTCAGTGATGTGCATGAGGTGATCTCATGTCCAATGAACTCAGCTCACCTCCTGCACGTCACTGACAGCGTGGGAAAATTCTCCTGCAATCAGCGCTTCAGCGTGAGAATTTTCCCACGCTGTCAGTGACGTGCATGAGGTGAGCCGAGTTCATTGGACATGAACTCGGCTCATCTGGATGTCGTCACAGAGAGACGCTGAGCAGCGCAAGCAAGCCTGCGCTTCTCAGTGTCTGCGGGATGACAGGCTGGATGGCAGCGTTCTGCTGCGGTCCAGCCTGTCATCTCGATGTAGCAGAGCTGAAGCTGTCGTGGGAACCATGGAAAGGTAAGGATGAGGTTGCTTTATTATTTTTCTTTTATTGCAGGAGATCGTTGGCTTCAGCTGGAATGGGCGTGATGGTAAGTATGGTTTAATTTAGAACAATAAAGGATTGTGTCTTTATTTCAATTAAAGGACTTTATTCTGGGTGTTTGTGTTTTTTTTAACTTTGACTATGGGGTTAGTAATGGGGGTGTCTTATAGACGCCTCTCCATTACTAACCTGGGCTTGATGTCAGCTGGCATTATAAGCTGACATCAACCCCAACCCTATTACCCCCTGCCACCGCACCAGGGCAGCGTGGAAGAGCGAGGCTAAGTGCCAGAATTGGCGCATCCTATGAATGCGCCATTTCTGGGGCGGCTGACGGCTGGTGTTTCTAGCCTGGGAGGGGGCCAATATTCATGGCTCCCTTCCTGGGCTATTAATATCAGCCCCCAGCTGTCTGCCTAGCCTTTGCTAGCTATTAAATTAGGGGGGACCCCACGTCATTTTTTTTGGGGGGTCCCCCATTTTAATAGCTAGTAAAGGCTATGTATTCAGCTGGGGGCTGATATTAGTAGCCTGGGAAGCTCCGTGGGTATTACCCCCTTCCCAGGCTTCAAACATCTGCCGCAGCCGTCTGCTTAACCTCCGCTAGAGCCTAAAATTAAGGAGAACCCCAAGCCAATTTTTTTAATAATAAATCCTTTATTTTAATACTAAATGACAAGTACAGTAACCAACACTATCACTGTACTTCATATATATGTGACTGACATGTTTCTATCTATCTAATCTATGTGTGATGCTCTATCTTTCTGTTCTAAATTGTCGGGTACCGCTGCTGAATTGCCGGCCGGCTTTTTTAAAGAGACAGTGCATGAAAACACTATTATTTTTTTAAATAAATCCTTTACACTAAATGACAAGTACAGTAAGCAACACTATCACTGTACTTATTATATATGTGACTGACATGTTTTTATCTATCTAATCTATGTGTGAAGCTCTATTCTTTCTGTTCTAAATTGTCGGGTACAGATGCTGAATTGCCGGCCAGCTTTTTTAAAGAGACGGTGCATGAAAACACTAATATTTTTTTTAATAAATCCTTTACACTAAATGACAAGTGCAGTAACCAACACTGTCACTGTGCTTCTTATATGTGTGACTGACATGTTTCTATCTATCTAATCTATGTGTGATGCTCTATTCCTTCTTGTCTAAATTGTCGGGTACCGGTGTATGCCGCTGCTGAATTTGCCGGCCGGCTTTTTTAAAGAGAGTGTCTTCTGAGCAGTTTGTCAGCTTTTGGACACCTTTGCAGGTGTTTTCTATGTGTTTCTATGTGTTTTTGTTTGCCTGCCATTGGTTTTAACGGTGTACGACGGTGTTCTAAGGTGTTCGACGAACAGTTCGACGAACAGTTCCTCGAACATCCCGGTGTTCGACGAACCGAACCGAACCCGAACACTACGGGGGTGGCTCAACACTAGTAAGGACAAAAGCAAATGTCACACAGTTAAGTCAAGGAGCAAATAGCATTGTACATAGTTTACTTTTTGTATAGAACACAAGAGATAAAAAATAGCATATCATTTTCTCTAAGAACATCAGTTTCCTAATAAACAGTGACTTTAAAAAAAAACTTCAAATTAAAAGATATTTCTAATAAAGAAAACATAATTAGGAGTAAATGCGCTTAGAATAAGAAACATAGACATAATCACCTTCTGGCACCCTATTGGCTCCAGTGCAGACCACTTTGCATCAGCTCCAGAAGCAAAAATTATCCTTTCAAAAATCCCAGAGCTGCTGCAGTCTGTGATTGACTGCAGCAGTCAGGTAACTATAAGAGTGCATCATCAGATGTCTAATGACATGCTCTTTTACTCACCTGACCACTGCTGTCTGTCATTGTCTGTGGCTTCCAAACAGATCAGTCATCACTTCTGGAGCTCACACAGACATCTGATACCACCTGCACAAAATCCATGGGGATGCTGGAATGTGATTTTGCCACTGTTTTTCATTTTAAGCATCCAAGCAATCTTTTTTTTCTATATATACAGTATATATAGAAAAACCCCTTTAAAGAAACACAGTGTTAAAGAAGACTATACACATATATACAGATTTCTCGAAATCTGTGTATATGTGTATGTACTGTAGCCTTAGTGTGTAAATATACTCACCCACCACCATCTTCTCTGGTATCCAGCGTTATTCCAGTCCTCTTCTGAGCGACATCGCCACTCTTCAGATCACCCGGCTCACACAATACTCTGTGCATGTGTAAGGAGACAAGACACTGTGGAACCAGAACAGAATGGAGGCGTGGCAGAAGGGAGGAGTTTGATCAGGACTCTGGGGACAGCATTGTCAGGGAAAGGAGCTGAGGAGAAAAACAGCACGTGTTCAAGTTCTGAGGTGATTCTGACGCCGAAGAGAGATACAGTAGGAGCAACAGCAGCATCCGGAGCTCCTGTCAGGAAGAAAAGTGCCGCGTATCCGACCAGACGGTCAAGCTCTGATGACCCGAGCGATGCCAGCCAAGGTTCCCAGTTCAGATTTCGACTGTCAAGCCCCGAAGACCCGAGCGACATCAGTCAAGATTCCCAGCCCAGACGTTGACGGTAAAGCCCTGAAGACCCGAGTGACACCAGTCAAGGTTCCCAGCCCAGACGTCGACGGTCAAGCCCCAAAGACCCGAGCGACGCCAGTCAAGTTTCCCAGCTCAGACGTCGAAGGTCAAGCCCCGAAGACCCGAGTGATGCCAGTCGAGGTTCCCAGCCTAGACATTGATGGTCAAGCCCCGAGGACCCAAGAGACTTCAGTCAATGTTCCCAGCCCAGACGTCGACAGTCAAGCCCCGAAGACCTAAGCGACGCCAGTCACGGTTCCCAGCCCAGACGTCGATGCTCTAGCCCTGAAGACCCTAGCGACGCCAGCCAAGGTTCCCAGCCCAGACTTCGATGGTCAAGCCCCAAAAACCTGAGCAACGCCAGTCAAGTTTCCCAACCCAGACGTCGACGGTCAAACCCCAAAGATGTGAGTGACGTCAGTCAAGGTTCCTCACCCGGGTGACGTCAGTCGACAGAATCGAACCAGATTGCGGCAGCACGGTTCTCAGACATGTGCACCAGTGACAGGATGTCGCATAAGCTCTGGAGGTGTCAGATCGGAGATTCAGTCGGTTCTGCGACCAGGAAGGCCGCGCAAGAAGGGCTGTTACCTGTGACTGAGACACATGGTACTGGGCATGGATAGAAGGAAAGACAGTAGTCAGACAGGGACCAGCAGATGCCAGAGAGGCATCACGAAACTGGATAGAGAGTGACGGGGGAAACAGGCAGCGACTTGTGATAGGAACAGAGTATTGCCAATGCATTAAAAGACTGCCCCTCGCCCGGTATAGTTAATGGCAATCTAGTTCCCCTTCCCTCCAGTAGATCATTTTAAACTATCAACCCCTGAATTCTAGTGTATTCTGATAATTTATTCTGTTATGTGATTTACAGCTTATTTTACTGTCAAACGTTGTAAAGAAATTGTTACCCTATAATACAGGGTGGGCCATTTATATGGATAGACCAAAATTAAATGGGAATGGTTGGTGATATCAACTTCCTGTTTGTGGCACATTAGTATATGGGAGGGGGAAAACTTTTACAGATGGGTGGTGACCATGGCGGACATTTTGAAGTTGGACATTTTGGGTCCAACCTTTTTTTTCAATGGGAAGAGGGTCATATGACACATCAAACTTATGGAGAATTTCATAAGAAAAACAATGGTCGGCTTGGTTTTAATGTAACTTTATTCTTTCATGAGTTTTTTACAAGTTTATGACCACTTATAAAATGTGTTCAAAGTGCTGCCCATTGTGTTGGATTGTCAATGCAACCCTCTTATCCCACTCTTGGCACACTGATAGTATTTCTTCTGTGATGTTGCTATCACAGGCTTCCAGTATCCATTGTTTCAGATGCTGTACATCTCGTATCTTGATGGTATGGTGTGGTATATGGGGTACAAAGATAGTGGGGCAATTCTTCATCAATGGAAACCTCAATGCCACCTGATATCTGAAATTGTGAAATTGCTACATGATGATGTGTTGCCCTCTTTATGCACTGAAGATGGCACGTTCCCTGAGTTCGGACCTGAGTGCACCACCACATTATGGGTGTCAGGTCCAAGCATTCCTACATGAACAGTTTCCTGAAAAGTGGATTGGTCATCGTGGGCCAGTTGAATGGCCATCAAGGTCTCCCGATCTGACCACCTTAGACTTTTATCTTTGGGGTCACGTGAAGGCAATTGTCTATGCTATGAAGATACGAGATGTGCAGCATCTGAAACAACGGATACTGGAAGCCTGTGCTTGCATTTCTTCTGCGGTGTTGCTATCAGTGTGTCAAGAGTGGGAGAAGAGGGTTGCATTGACAATCCAACACAATGGGCAGCACTTTGAACACATTTTATAAGTGGTTATAAACTTGTAAAAAACTCATGAAACTCACGTTAAAACCAAGCACACCATTGTTTTTCTTATGACATTCTCAATAAGTTTGATGTGTCACATGACCCTCTTCCCATTGAAAAAAATAAAGTTGGATCCAAAATGGCCGACTTCAAAATGGCCACCATGGTCACCACCCATCTGGAAAAGTTTTCCCCCTCCCATATACTAAGGTGCCACAAACAGGAAGTTGATATCACCAACCATTCCAATTTAAGTTAGGTGTATCCATATAAATGGCCCACCCTGTACATGTATTACAATTAATACTAATTGCTAAATAAAAGAAATATATAGCTGATCCGCCTGTGTCTCTGCTGTTGCATACTGTTTACTTGCGTTATACATGAGCTGGAAGTCTCTTTTACAATGTAAACTTATGGAGTCTTGTTCTGACGCTCCACTTACACTGTAAAACTCACTACTGGGTCACTCAGAGCACAGTGGAGAGTCTGTAGAGTCTGAAGAGAGGTGACGTTACTCAGAAGAGGCCTGGAATTTTCTGGATCCTGGACAAAGCGGCAGTAGATGAGTATACTAACACACTGACAGAACACTATTATATACTGGTTTCAGAGGAAAAAAAAGTTACTTTCTATGGGTCAAAATGTGGGCATTATTATTTTTCAGGGTACTCACAGAGTGTAATAACATTTTCTTGGGTGCAATTTTACCATCTAGAGAGTATAAAGAAGGTATTTTACTATGTAAGGAGTACAGTGATGGGCATTATTACTATGGGGAATACTATTATTGTTTCTGTGCCACAGAGCAGGTGTAGTAATGGGGACAAATGTGTCAGCATTGGGGCAACGATAGGATGAGGAGTTTGTGCAGGTTGGGAATAGACAGGGATGGAGCTGAAAATATAAGAAGTCAAATGTGTCTGCGTTATAAACTATGCACATGAGTCGTGGCTGAAAGAATGAATGGGCCATATGAAAAAGTGCAACAACCCAACAGAAAGAACGTCATCTGTAAGTCACTATCTATAACTGTACTGTCATCTCTTGATATGTTGTGTAGAACTGACATCTACCACTGTATGGTCACTATATGGTAGTAATATCGGTCTTGATTTTTGTTTCTTGATTTATTTTCAGTTGCAGCATGGGCAACTGCTGAAGTTCTCACTACACTCACTATAATTAGTGTGCGCCACCATTGTTGTAAACATGGTTACCTGGTTAAGAGCCCACTGAGAAGTGTTTTGCCTTATCCCCAACCCCTTAAGCTGAACTCCTAGCTAAGCCTCTGCATGGTGCCAATTGATTCAGTTTTTTTTTCGCCTTGGATATTTTAGGTTATCAAAATGCCCTCAGATCTCCTTTCAGCTCTAGTCAGCAGCTGAAAAAACTTAGAGGGAACACTGCATTCAGGCATAATGCACATTTTTCAGCCATACTGAATCCAGTGGGACTGTCCCAAATTTGGAGAACTGTCTTACTGTCCAGGGTGATCTATGGTATGTCCTGACTTCAGCTGTATCTGTGTCCTAAGGTCGCAGATACTGCTGAATTTAACATTGAAGCAGGGATTCATCAGATCCCTAGTCGACTGATCCATCCGTCTAGGGATTTAAGGCCGTTCTAGGACCTTTGGGTCGTGTAACATTATCAGGGCATATGATTAGGCAACCGAGACAAGGAGCAGGACACAGGCAAGGTGTGGGTATGTATGTTGATGCAGCAGAGCCATGTTTGGGTTGATTTAACAAAGCTGTAAGTGTGTTGTGGTAGCAGAGCTGTGTGCAAAATGATGTAGTAGAGCTGGGTAAGTGTGTTTTTATATAGCAAAGACTTGTGTGTACACACTGTGGGGTCATCATACTGTCTGTGTGGGGATCTATGGAGAGCAGCATTCTCTTTGTAGTGAAATATACTGTGGTGGCATCATACTATATGTGTGGGGCTGCGAGAGCATCATACTGTGAGTGGGGGAACTGTGAAAGGCATCATACAGTGTGCGAAGCTATGGGGGCATTATACTGTGTAGAGGGAAATAGGAGAATCACACAGTGTGTGGTGAACTGTGAAGGCATAATACTGTGTGTGGGTGTAGTGAAGGCACCATACTGGGTGTGGGTGCTGTGAAGGCATCATACTGGGTGTGGAAGCTTTAGGGGCATTATACTGTGTGTGGGAAGCACTGCATGCACCATACTGTAGGGAAGGGGCTGTAGAGACTTCTGGGAGCATCTTAATGTGGGGGGGGGGGCCATACTGTATGGGGGCATAATATTATGTGTTGGGAGACTGTTCAGGCATAAAACTATGTGTGGGGCCATCCTATTATCTGTGGGGCACTATGGGGACATTATTTTGTATGTGGGGATAATGTATTATGGGGGAATGTACTGTATGTGGAGGGAAAGCACTGAGGGGCATTATACTGTAAGTGGGACTGTTGGGACATTATACTGTGTGTGGAGGAATGTACTGTGTTGGCATCATATTGTGTGATGGATACTTTTGGAGACATCCTACTGTGTGGGCAACCTACTGTGGGGGAGACTGTGTGGGCATCATACTTGTGTGGGGGCTTTAGATGGCATCATACATTGTGTGGGGACTTTGTGGAAATTATTCTGTGGAGGTCTTTTGAAGCATAATACCATGTGTAGTGGTATCCTATTGTGTAAGGGCTGTGGGTCATATCATTATGTATTTGGGGAGCTGTGAGGACATTATATTGTGTTTGGGTGAACTGTTGGTGCATCATACTGTGTGGGGAAGCTGTGGGGGCATCAAATTGTCTGTGTAGAATGTTCTGCATAAAATAGTGTGGACGCATATGTGGCACCCCAGGGGTCTGGTTTCCACAGTAACAGCTATGTTATGTCTGAGAGCAGGTGGGAGGTCTCTTGGTCAGGGATCCTATGCATGCCACACCTCCTGCCCAGTCCTGGGAGGGGAAGGACTTCCCCTATATAAACCTAGGGCTGAGGCAGGGTTAGTGAGTAGAGAAGAAGTAGAGACAGAGAAGAGAAGCAGATATAGGAGAAGAACATCAGGAGCTCTGTGGGAGCAGTGCTATAAGGAGTCAGGGGCTGGCAGCTGCAGAGCTTGCCCTGACTGAGAAGCTATCACCGGACCCGGAGTCCGAGGCTGTGGGGACTAATCTTTACCCAGCAGCAGAAACCGCCCGGCAGGGGATTTCAGGTCCTCTGGCCAAGAAACCCTAAGGCACGGTCACACGCGTGGGACCAGCACCGCCGTCGTGAAGCGGACGCCACTAGAAGGCCCCGAGTCACCGGCCATACGGGTGAGCACCACACGGTACACTCAGGGACGTGGGCTACTTATACCCGCCTCTAGCAAGGTAGCCAGAAGAGTACAGTCAGTTTGGGAGGCCTACAACTCCGCCTGGCCAGGGGAGATCCCATCTGCTCAAGGACTGACCAGGCCCCGATCGCTAGCCAGTACTCCGGGAGGGTCTATCTTTATCACCAGTAAAGACCCTGAACTACACCGCATCGTCTCTGAGTGATTCCTGATACCCCCATCATCCACGTCGGCTGCCCTGAGGCCATACCCCTCCCGTTGGGGGTGATACTACCACGCTGCACAATCCTACCACCGGCCTCAGCGGTCTGCCCTGCAGCGGCAGCTCCTTCGCTGCATTCAACGGGTGGCGTAGTCGTCCAACATCTACCGCTAATACAACGCCACTTAGTCTGACTCCCTGGGCACGGACCGGGTCACCGCCACGAGACTACAACCCTCAACAGATCCGGCTCCGGGTAAGCTCCTGCATGCGCAACGCTGTGCGACACAGGCCCAGGGGTGCGTCAACTTTTGGCGTAGTCGGCAGTATCTCGTGCCCGCAACCACCGGGTACTGCGTGCCTGAAAAAGACTGTTCAAACTTACCAGTGGTGAAGATTCCCACCATCCGTGGAGGTTTCCCGCCATCCGGCGCCATCTTCTACCTTCTTCCCGCCATCCGCGAAGTTTTCCCGCCATCCAGCGCCATCTTCTGCCTTCTTCCCGCCATCCGTGGAGTTTTCCCGCCGTTGGACACCATCTTGAAGACGCCGCGCGGGAAGAAGAGGGGCGTGGACTCCGAAAGCGCGCGAGAACTGAAGCCCCGCCTCACGTCCGGACGTTGCGTAAGGTCCTGGAAGGAGCCCAGCAGACGCCGACGTCACAGGAGCGCGACGGAAGGTTCTCAACCCTGACGATCCACTGCGGAGCCGCGGCCTACGGAAGAGGATCATCGCAAGGTAGGCCACGGTCCACTAGGGGGGAGGAAGATGTCGGATACGGAGGAGAGCTTCACTGCCTCAACCCCCGCCAGCGCCACCGCTGCTGCAGTCATGCCTTTCACCATGCCCTATATCCCGGGAGCGGCCTGGCTACCCCAGTACTCAGGGGAGTCACATACCCTGCATGACTTTAGAGAAAAGCTGGATAGCCTTTTCCAGGTGTATCCCCTCACAGAAGAGCAAAAAGTGAGCATCCTGGTGGCCCAATTAACCGGGGCAGCCCAAAGGGAGGTAAAGTCCTGGCCACCTGGGGGGAGGACTGTTGCAGGGATACTAACCCGGCTGAGGGACACCTTTGATACCCGCACCTCAGCCGAGATCAAGCTTAGATTCTACGGGTGCAAGCAGCGAGCACACGAGAGTATAAGGGACTATGCCCTGAACCTACAAGAGGCCCTGAGAGCTATTAAGCAGACCGACCCTGACGGCGTGGGAGACGAGGACAGGCTGTTGACTGAACAATTTATAGAGGGTTTATATTGCAATGCCCACCGAACCCAGTTGCGGGCAATGCCCTTACAGGACCCTCATCTGGGATTTGCACAGTTCAAGGACAGAGCCATCCGGGTGTTCCGAGAACCGGCACCAGGTGGCGTTGTGACCCACAGACGCCCCACTACCACTTACCACCAGGAGGCGGCGCCCTTGTCGGCAGGGCCTGTGGGAGCTGATGCGCAGGCTTTGAACAATGACCCGGCTCCAGACCTGCACCATCAGGTCCAAGAGCTAGCTAAAAGCGTTGCCGCGCTAACCCGAACTGTGCAGTCTTTACAGGTTTCCACTCCAGGGAAGATCCAGCTGGCATCCGGACCGGAGGACATCCCGTGGCGTCGACCAAGGAGGACCCCACCGGCCAGAGGAAGACCCAGCGACCGATACAACGAGGGTGGACAACCCATCTGCCGCCGCTGCAATCAACCCGGACATATGGCAAGGTACTGTCCTTTAAACTGGCACAACCTGGGGTAGAGGGCCAAACCCCAGGAAAAAGATCATCAGGCCCATCGAACTGGCGCGACAAATATGTGGGAGGACGTCCAGTCTTGCCTGTGGTACTGGATGGCATCCCTATGAGTGCCCTACTGGACACCGGGTCACAGGTTACCACTATCCCGTACGTGCTCTTCAAGCAGTACTGGAATGACTCGGATATCACCCGCTACCCTGACGATGATTTGAGTATCATCGCCAGCAATGGTCAGCCCGTGCCACAGATTGGATTTAAAGAGGTGACCATTAAAATCGGTAGAGTTGAACTGGCGGCACAGGGACTGATCATTGTAGACATTGACAAGCACGAGAGTCACCCAAAGATAACTCTAGGAACTAATGTAATTGAAAATTGTCTTGCAGAGGTGATTTTCCTTTTACAGCAGGTTGCTAAGAACGCCAGCTCCGGCCAGCAGCGAGTGCTCCAGAAAGAGATCCGGGCACTGATGCGACGGCAACAGATAGAACTCTCCGGTGGTGAGATTGGTAGCGTAAGAATGTGTGACCCTTTCCCTATTGCCATGCCCCCAAAAAGTGAAATGATGATTTGGTGCCGGGCAGCTATTGGTCTGAGAGGTAGAGATTACCAGGCAGTGGTAGAACCAGTTTACTCAGACAGTAGGCCCACCATTTTGACAGCACGGGGGGTGGTCAATGTACGCCATGGGAGGGTGCCCGTTCGCATAATAAATATCGGGAAGAGGGAAGTGTACCTGCCCCGGTATGCCACGGTAGCCAAATTGTATACCATCAATCAAAATTCCATACAGTCCGTAGAACCCTTGCCTCCATCTTCCCCGGAGGAAAGTAACGGCTCTAAGGAAACAATGGAGGACTGGTGTCAGCAACTACATTTGGGTACTGACTCCACTCCCTCACACCAGAGACAGGGAGTCTATCGGGTGGTTCAAGAGTACGAGAGAGTGTTTAGTAAACACCCGTTAGACTTCGGGCGAGTCAAGGGGGTAGAACACCACATCCCCACGGGAGACCATCTTCCCATAAAAGAGAGGTATCGACCCGTACCCCCTGCACACTACCAACATGCCAAGGGGATGCTTAGGGACATGAAGGAGGCTGGGGTGATCAGGGATAGCTGTAGCCCCTGGGCAGCTCCACTAGTCTTAGTCAAAAAGAAAGACAACACCATGAGGATGTGTGTAGATTACCGGAAAATCAACCGTATCACACACAAGGATGCGTACCCCTTACCAAGGATAGAGGAGTCTTTGGCTGCTTTAAGATCTGCTAACTTCTTCTCTACCTTGGATCTCACTAGCGGGTACTGGCAGGTTCCTGTAGCAGAGGCGGACCGGGAGAAGACCGCATTCACCACCCCGATGGGACTTAGCGAGTTTACCTGCATGCCGTTCGGACTCTATAACGCACCAGGAACCTTTCAACGATTAATGGAGAGCTGTCTGGGCCACAAAAACTTCGAGACGGTCCTGTTGTACCTGGACGATGTCATCGTATATTCCAAGACTTATGAGGACCACCTGAAACACCTGGCGGAAGTGTTCGAAGCTCTGGCAAACTACGGCCTAAAGGTAAAACCCTCCAAGTGTCACCTCCTAAAACCAAAGGTGCAGTACCTGGGACACGTGGTGAGCGCTGACGGAGTGGCTCCCGACCCTGATAAGATCACCGCAATTAAGGAATGGCCAAGTCCCTCCAGTGTAAAGGAAGTGCGGCAGTTCCTCGGGTTGGTAGGCTATTACCGCAGATTCATCCCCGGTTTCACCAAAAAGGCAGCTCCTATGCAGGACCTCCTGATAGGCCAGTCCCGGAAGGCCAAGAACCAGAAGCCGCCCTTCAAATGGGAGAAGTTAGAAGAAGAGTCCTTCCGCCAGCTGAAGATGGCCCTCACGGGGGATGAAATCCTGGCGTACCCTGATTACAGCCAGCCCTTTATCCTCTACACCGACGCAAGTAACATCGGGCTAGGAGCCGTACTGTCCCAGATCCAGCAGGGGAAAGAACGAGTAATCGCTTACGCCAGTCGAAAACTGCGACCCACCGAAAGAAACCCTGAGAATTACAGCTCATTTAAGCTAGAGTTCCTAGCAGTGGTGTGGGCAGTCACCGAACGCTTTAAGCACTACCTCGCTTCTTCCCGGTTCACCGTGTACACGGATAACAACCCGTTGACACACCTGGACACGGCAAGACTCGGTGCCCTAGAGCAGAGATGGATGGCCCGTCTGTCCAACTACAAGTTCACAATCAAATACCGGGCAGGACGCTCCAATACCAACGCGGACGCCCTGTCCAGGATGCCAAACCTACCGGACGTAGGAGAAGATCCAGAGGGACTGGAAGAAGTCGAACTCCCCGCGTTCCACCGTCATGGGACTATCCAGTATTCCCATCGGGTAAGGAGTAAGCAAGCCGCTACGTTTAACCCCTTGCCTCACTACAACTGGGAGGAAACGCAAGACAGTGACCCTGCCGTCCGACTGGTGAAGGAGATGCTGACTCGGCCAGAGGCTCGCCTTGACCCAGACGCTCCGGAGGAAGCCAAACAACTGTGGGCTGAGAAGAGTCGACTGTTCCTTTACAAGGGGAAGTTGTGCCGCAGAATGGTTAACTCCCGGACGCATGAACTAATCTGGCAAGTAGTGGTGCCACGAAGAGACGCAGCCATGGTGATGGAGGCATACCACGACGGGGCTGGACACTTCGGATGGAAGAAGCTGGAGTTCCTGCTGCGCGGGCGGTTCCACTGGGTAGGCATGAGGGGAACCATCGAGAGGTGGTGCAGAGACTGTGGCCCGTGCAACCTAAGAAGGAAGGACCGTGCCAGCCAGAAGACCCCCCTTCAGTCCATCGTCACCAAGCAGCCGTTGGAACTGGTAGCCTTGGATCATGTAAAACTGACCCCAAGCAGAAGTGGCTACGTCTACGCGTTAACCATTGTGGATCATTACTCCCGGTTCTTGGTTGTCGTCCCCGTTAAGGACTTAACAGCTCAAACAGCAGCTAGAGCCTTCCAGCAGCACTTCTGCCATCCACACGGGTACCCGGACCAAGTGCTGACGGACCAGGGACCTGCCTTTGAAGCGGAGGTCTTCCAGGAATTCTGCAATCTGTATGGCTGCCGGAAGATAAGGACGACACCCTATCATCCGCAAACTAATGGACTTTGTGAGAAAATGAACCAGGTGGTAATGGATCTTCTGAAAACGTTGCCCCTGGAAGAACGCAGTCTGTGGCCTGAGAAGCTGCCCGACCTGGTGGACCTATACAACTACATCCCTGTAGGTTCCACCAACTGTACCCCGGCTTACCTAATGAGGGCAAGGCCTGGTAAGCTACCTGTTGACCTGGAGATGGGAGTCCTGACACCCGAGGACACTTCACCGGAAGCAGACTGGGACACAGAGAGGCAGCAGCAGTACCGGAAAGTATAGGAGAGCGTGGAGCGAAGTCTCTGTCTCGCTAGGGAAAGACAAGAGAAAACTTACAACCAGTATGCTCCCGCTGTTCCCCTGGTACCCGGAGAGCAGGTCTTGAAGAGGAAGAGACGGCTCCACAAGTTGGACGACCAGTGGGAGAAGGACCCGTACACCGTACTGCCCTCAAGCCACGACAACCCGAAGGTTTGTACCATCAGTAAAGACGGAGGGGAAACCACAGCCATTGTATCCCGGGATCACCTGAAGAAGTGTCCCGAACAGCTACGGAACCCAGAAGGAGAGCAAGAAGACCCTTGACCCGTAGAGGAAAGGGAAGATATGGTTAGTACTGTGCTCGGAGACTTCCCTTGGTCCTGGACTCAAGTCAATGGTGCAGTTGTGGTACCCGTCCTCACGTTCCTCCAACCAGCATCCCAAGTGCCTACGGAGCAACAGGTAGAGCTGGAAGAGCAGCCGGTCCAGGAGGCAGCAGACTCCACACAAGCAGAACAGGAGGATCAACCCTCTGCTCATAGTGAGCCTGCCGTACCCCTAGTGAGCCAAAGAGCCCGTAAACAGCTGCCCAGTTTACCCTTGACAGCTCCTACACCCTGTAGTTCAGGGCCAGACAGTCAGCTCCGTAGGTCCACTAGGGCCACCAGAGGCCAGTTACCCGCACGTTGGAGGATTTGAAGTGTTTAAATTGTTTTATTGAGGTCACCTGTCTGTTACTTGTAAATAATTATGTGTTTCTAGTTATTTTTAGGAGTCCTTGGTGGGTTTACCGGGAATCCTTGTACAATTGGTTGGAGCGTAACCTAGGAATGGACTAAAGACTGTTAAGGACTCGGGGCAGGACAGACCCCTACCTGGTTACGTCTCCCTGTTTTGGTGAAATGGACACCTTGCTTTTCTTCAAAACTGCACCCGGTTGCGGACACGCCGTAACCATCTTTATGTGTTTTTTTTATTGTATTATTATTGTTATACCTTGTTATGTTTTTCTAAAAATATGTTTAGTCCCGGAGTACTAAATTTCACTAGGGGGGAATGTGGCACCCCAGGGGTCTGGTTTCCACAGTAACAGCTATGTTATGTCTGAGAGCAGGTGGGAGGTCTCTTGGTCAGGGATCCTATGCATGCCACACCTCCTGCCCAGTCCTGGGAGGGGAAGGACTTCCCCTATATAAACCTAGGGCTGAGGCAGGGTTAGTGAGTAGAGAAGAAGTAGAGACAGAGAAGAGAAGCAGATATAGGAGAAGAACATCAGGAGCTCTGTGGGAGCAGTGCTATAAGGAGTCAGGGGCTGGCAGCTGCAGAGCTCGCCCTGACTGAGAAGCTATCACCGGACCCGGAGTCCGAGGCTGTGGGGACTAATCTTTACCCAGCAGCAGAAACCGCCCGGCAGGGGATTTCAGGTCCTCTGGCCAAGAAACCCGAAGGCACGGTCACACGCGTGGGACCAGCACCGCCGTCGTGAAGCGGACGCCACTAGAAGGCCCCGAGTCACCGGCCATACGGGTGAGCACCACACGGTACACTCAGGGAAGTGGGCTACTTATACCCGCCTCTAGCAAGGTAGCCAGAAGAGTACAGTCAGTTTGGGAGGCCTACAACTCCGCCTGGCCAGGGGAGATCCCATCTGCTCAAGGACTGACCAGGCCCCGATCGCTAGCCAGTACTCCGGGAGGGTCTATCTTTATCACCAGTAAAGACCCTGAACTACACCGCATCGTCTCTGAGTGATTCCTGATACCCCCATCATCCACGTCGGCTGCCCTGAGGCCATACCCCTCCCGTTGGGGGTGATACTACCACGCTGCACAATCCTACCACCGGCCTCAGCGGTCTGCCCTGCAGCGGCAGCTCCTTCGCTGCATTCAACGGGTGGCATAGTCGTCCAACATCTACCGCTAATACAACGCCACTTAGTCTGACTCCCTGGGCACGGACCGGGTCACCGCCACGAGACTACAACCCTCAACAGATCCGGCTCCGGGTAAGCTCCTGCATGCGCAACGCTGTGCGACACAGGCCCAGGGGTGCGTCACATAATTCACACATCAAACTGTGTGTGAGAGCTGTGAATTTCCTGGGCACGTTCCATGTGCCACACACAGAACCTGTAATTAAAATATACTTCACAGGTTGTTACGGGTCCGGGTGGTGGAACCTCTGTGCCGCGGTGCAAGGAGGGACATAGTAACATAGTAACATATTTTGTAAAGCCGAATAAAGACTTGCGTCCATCAAGTTCGACCTGTTAGTTCTGTAATTGCTAAAGTTGATCCAGAGGAGGGCAAAAACCCCAAATGATTTAGCTAATCTTCACCTGAGGAAAAATTCCCTCCCGACTCTGAAACCAGCAGTCAGAATAAATCCCTGTATCAACCTACTATTTTATTTTATTTTTAAGTATACGCTGAAATCTGCCTGGTATCTAGAAATGCATCCAGTCATCGCTTGAACTGGTGTAGTGAATCCGACATTACCGTCTCCTCACTCAGTGAATTCCATATTCTCACTGCTCTTACCGTAAAGAACCACTTCCTATGCTGGTGCTGAAACCTTTTGTCTTCCAGTCTTAGTGAATGCCCTCTTGTTACCGTAATATCCCTCCTTTTGAACAAATCCCGGGCAAGATCTCTATACTGTCCCCCAACATATTTGTATACATTTATTATGTCCCCCCTCAACCTTCTCTTTTCCAGGCTGAATAGTCCTAGTTTTGCCAACCTCTCTGGGTATTGCAGTTCCTCCATTCCCTTTATTAATTTTGTTGCCCTTCTTTGTACCTTTTCAAGCTCATTTATATCCTTTCTATATATTGGGGCCTATAACTGAGCACAGTATTCCAAGTGTGGTCTGACCAGTGCTCTGTACAGTGGAAGAACAATGTTCTCATCCTTTGCAGCTATACCTCTTCTGATACATCCCATTACCTAGTTTGCCCTTACAGCAGCGGCCTGACTTTGGGCACTCCAATTTAGTTTGCTATCAATCAAGATGCCCAAGTCCTTCTCCATCTCTGAATTCCCCAATGATTTCCCATTCAGTGAGTACTGGTGACTTCCATTTTTCCTTCCCATATGTATGACCTTACATTTCTCCTCGTTAAACCTCATTTGCCATTTAATGCTCCACCTACCCAGCTTATCCAAATCCCTCTGTAGGTCTGCACTGTCCTCTTTTGTATTAATTGTTTTACATAACTTTGTGTCATCTGCAAATATTGATATTTTACTATTTATCCCGTTGACTATGTCGTTAATAAAGATATTAAATAACATTGGGCCTAGTACAGACCCCTGTGGTACCCCACTAGTGACGCTTACCCATTCTGAGTATATTCCATTAATAACTACCCTCTGCCTTCTATCCTTTAGCCAGTTAGCTACCCACTTGCAAACATTTTCCCCCAGCCCCATCATTCTCATTTTGTATACCAACCTATTATGTGGCACGCTATCGAACGCTTTTGAGAATTCGAGATACACGACATCCACTGGTTCCCCCTGATCTACTCGAGAGCTAACCTCCTCGTAGAAGTCAATCAGGTTTGTTTGGCAGGAGCGATTCCTCATGAATCCATGTTGGTTCGGGATTAAAAGATTATTAGCATCAAGATGCTCCGTAATTGCCTCTTTAATGAAGCTTTCAAAAATTTTGCCCACAACGGACGTCAGACTCACCGGCCGATAGTTTCCGGCGTCACTTTTTGCTCCCTTTTTGAATATGGGCACTACATTCGCCTGTCGCCAATCAAGTGGTACAGACCCAGTCTCAACAGAGTCCTTAAATATAAGATATAACGGTCTGTCTATCACATTACTTAGTTCCCTTAGTACCCGTGGGTGTATGCCATCAGGTCCTGGTGATTTGTTTATTTTAATGTTACTGAGGCATTTCTGTACCTCAACTTGGGTTAGATTAGTCATACTTAGTGGAGGATTAAGCTTGTCACTTCTCATTTCTCCTGTTAGTTCTATTTCCTTTGTGAAAGTTGTCGAAAAAAAATTATTTAATAGATTAGCTTTATCCTCATCTTTCTCTATGATTTTGCCTTCATCACTTTTTATTGGTCCAATATTATCCGATTTAATCCTTTTACTATTTATATACGTAAAGAACAGTTTGGGATTTGATCTACTTTCCCTAGCATTACGTCTCTCTGTTTCCTCCTTCGCTATTTTTATTTGTTTTTTACAGGTTCTCGTTTTTTCCTTGTAACACATTAGTGCCTCCTTACTGTTTTCCTGTTTTAATCTCTTGAATGCCTCTTTTTTGCTATTTAACGCCCCTTTTACGTTCTTGTTCAACCATATTGGTTTCCTCTTATTTCAGGCCCTTTTATTCCCATACGGTATATACCTCTCACTCTGAGTATTCAGAATTCTTTTGAAGGTTTCCCATTTACTATTCGTATCCCTTTGATTAAGAACTTTGTCCCAGTCAATAAGTTGAAGGTTTTCTTTCAGCTGATCAAACTTCGCCCTCCTAAAGTCTAATGTTTTTGTAGTTCCCTTATTGATAACCCTACTGAAGGGCATTTTGAAATTGATAATATTATGATCGCTATTACCTAGGTGCCCCCCTATCTATACCTCAGTTATTCTATCAGGCCTATTAGTCAATATTAAGTCCAACACGGCCTTACCTCTCGTTGGTTCCTGCACTAGTTGGGAGAGATAATTATCCTTAATATTTGTCAAGAACCTCTTTCCTTTTTGAGATCTACAGGTTTCTGTTTCCCAGTCAATATCCGGGTAGTTGAAATCCCCCATTACAATCACTTCATTATGTTTTGCTACTTTGTCTATTTGTCCTAATAGCAGATTCTCATTCTCCTCTGTTATATTGGGTGGCTTATAGCAGACCCCAAGTAATATTTTATTATTATTTTTTGCCCCCTCTATCTCTACCCACATGGACTCGACCCCCTCTTCTCCCTCTCCTATATCTTCCCTTAGTCTGGGCTTTAGACATGTCTTGACATATAAGCAGACTCCTCCGCCTTTCCCCTGTTTCCGGTCCCTTCTAAATAAACTATAATCTAATAAATTTACCGCCCAGTCGTAGCTATCATCTAGCCAAGTCTCTGTTATACCTACGATGTCATACCTCTCCTCCGATATAAGCGCCCGCAGCTCATCCGCCTTATTGGTCAGGCTTCTTGCGTTGGTCAGCATGCAAGATAAAACTTTGGGGTTATTTAGCATCAGATTCTTCCCCCCCAGGGGCGTGACTAAGTATCAACCCTAACCGACCCTGGTCGGATGGCGGCTAACGACTCCGTGACCAGGGAGGATCCGGGCAGAGGGACCAGGTGCTACTCTGGTGATGACCTTGTAAGAGAGCAGGTGGCTCCCACGGGTCAGATGGCTGGGACTGACCGGTATGACGGATGGACACAGCAAGCATGCAGAAGTCTCTGGTTAGCTGACAGGTGGTCACGGCACGTGACAGCAGAGCAAGTAGTAGTCTCTAGGTTTACCAGGCAGGTGGTCACAGCAAGTGACGGCAGAGCCTCCAGGTAGGCTAGCAGGTAACAGACGGGTGCTCCCAGGTGAGTGGGCTGACAGACAAGGCAGGTAACAGGCAGGTAACAGGTGAGCGCTCCCAGGTGAGCGGGCTGATGGACACAGAAGGTAACAGGCGGGTACTCCCAGGTGAGCGGGCTGACAGTCAAGGCAGGCAACAGGCAGGTAGCAGGTGAGCGCTCCAGGTGACAGGCTCGGCAGGTAACGGGCAGATAACAGGCTGGCAGGCAGGATGAGGAGTCAGGCTACCAGCGGAACCTGAGGGCTGAAGCAGAGATAAGTAACTGTGCAACAACTTTGCTCGGACACCTCCATTTTGGAGGAGGTGTCTTATATATGGGAGGTCCTCCGACTATTGGCCGGGGACTCCTTAGGACGGAGCGCGCGGTCCCTTTAAGAGAGGCCTAAGCACAGTGCCGGGGAAGAAGCGCGCGCCGGCAGCAGCGGGGAGAGGAGCGCTGAAGGAAGCCGCGCCAGGAGCGGGAAGGTGAGAAGGACGGCGTCTCTGCCTGGCAGAGGGCAGAGACGCCGATGCTACACAGGTCAGGGTTAAGTAAAGTTGGTTTATGTCTGACATATATTTTATGTTAGATATATTATGTATTCTACATTTTGTTAGATGATTTTGGAAGAACTAGTTATGAAACGTTAAGAAAAAATGCAACGAGAATGGTTCTCTATAGTAAATATCAAAATAGACTCCTAATAATGATGTGTCACACTCACATTATGCATTTGTTTTTTGTAAATATGTAGGGACTCAGGGACACTGTAATTTTTACCTTAAAGGTTAAACTCAAAAGATACATGTTCTGACCTCTTAAATCAGCACCAGTTTATGACTTCTTTTATTTATAACAATTTCTAAGATCCTCTCTGAACACACAAGCTACCATTCCTTAATAAGGACTTATGGAGTCCTCTAAAGAATTCAGAATAACACAGGCTTGTACCAAGAGAATATCAGCTGAAATTCAGGACCGAAATGCTGCATGCTAGGAAATTCCCTCAAGATATAGTTGATGAAGGTTTAATGTAATCCTAATGTTACTTCTGACTTTGTTTCTCATGTTGGAGTTGTTTCAACTTTAACACATTTCTTTTCGTAAGATTCTATCTTATTGTTGTGAATATTTTTATTTTAATCACACGATTACCAAGTTTAATAATTTCTAGCAACTTCTAGGAGAGATAAAGTTTATATTTCTATTGGAGCATTTCTTTGATATAAGATTTATTGTACTAAAGCATATATATTTTTGAGAAAGTAAAATAAGACAGTGCTTCATAGTTTTGATTTTAATTTTTTTGCCTGGCAGATCTTTAGGCTACTTTTTAATTAAAGCATAAATTTAGCTACAATTTTATAATAGTCTTCAATTTTTATGGCCTTGACATCCTTTAGTTTCTTGGACAATTTAAATTCAGTCACATGAGTTTATGTCCCAAATTTCTCAGTTATTCTCACTCCCATCTCACTTCTAGAGGTCGCTATATGGGTCTAATATGGGCATATGTTAACATCTATCACCATCAAATCCCGTTAAAATCTAGAAGGTCTATGTTTTGCAGTAGTACTTATAAAGATATAGGGATAAACATGCCTGGAGCCGAGTTGAACTGGCTAACAAGAGAACTAGGGAATCATTCAGTGAGCCCTGAAATCTCCTTAAGGGGCGTCAATAGCAGCAAACCTCATGGCCTCAGTGGGGCATCTGAGTCCAAGTAAACCCATGTTGAACAGTAGCTCGGTGAGCTAGTGATGATCCTTCCAACTTCTTGTTTTCAGCAGTATCTGCATCCTAAAGAAGAAGATACTGTTGATCACAATCTTGGAGGAGAGAGACAGCAGCCCTCTCCTTCACCATTCAGTCTTTGCATCTGAGACTGGGCGTGGCAGGCTAGATTGTGCCTGCCACACCAAGCTATTGACCACATTTTGCAGAGAAGAAAGCAGTGCACCAGGAGAACAAGACTATGTGAGTATTTTTTTCTATTTTCAGTCATTACTTGTCATCATTCTCTTTATACTTATGTAAGGTCCTCCACTTTATATATGGAAACTTTGGGACCCCATGTTACAGATAAAAATGGTGAGGTGAACATAATACTGTGTATATGCAGCTGTACATACTACATTAGGGAAGCTGTGAGGCATTATGCTGCATATCGGTGAGCTGTGGGGCATCCATAATGTATACATGGAGCTTGTTTGCCCTCATACTATATATAAGGGATCTGTGAGGGCATCATATTATATATACGGATGCTTTGGGGACCCCATATAGAATAGAGGTGAGCTGTAGGGCACCCACATTACATAAAGGGGAGCTGTGGGGAACATCATACTGAACATAGGATGGTGTGGCACTCCCATACTGCATATAGGGGAGCTATGGGCCTCCCATATGGCATATAGGAGCTATGGGACATGGTACTGTATATAAGAGCTGTGGGGGGCAATATACTGTATATAGGAGGTGGTGGGGACCACATACTGTATAAAAGGGGCCGTGGGGACATAATAATGCATATAGAGGAGCTGTAGAGGCCATTATACTTTATATAGTGGGGCTGTGGGGGCCTAATGCTGTACAAAGGGGCTGTGGTGTCCCCATACTATATATAGGGAAGCTGTCGGGGCCTCAAGCTGAATATAGGTGCGTTTTGGGGCCCCCATACTGATTATAGGGGAGCTATGGTGACATCATACTGTATATAGGTAGCTGAGGTTCCTCCAAACTGCATATAGGGGCGTTGTGGTGCCCCCATACTACATATAACTGAAATAAGAAATGCTGAGGGCACCACTAATACTGTGGGATCATCAACTACACACCTTAGCAAAGCATGTGTATGTGAAAAGAAGTATGCAAAGCAGCCTGGATCACCAAATATAATAAACACGTTTTTATTTACACACCATGAACAGACAAAGACATACATAATAAAAACAATTAAAAAGTAAAAAAATGCTTAAGTACACCACTGGATGTGTCCAGGTAAGGACCAACAACCCTCCTCCAATGTGCACACTGAGGTAACTTACAATATTACACTAGTTGTAGCAGTATATATATAGAAAACCCTGGGGTAAAATGACAATCATCTGATCAACCCAAGATGCAAATAATAATTTGATGATCTAAACAAGCCATAAAATGCACTCATACGTGTGAAATAGGTACCATAATAATAATAATAATGACACTCAGATCAATCAACAGTAGCCTGATAAATATAAGTCCTACTGGCATATCTAATAAAATAAAACGCAGATGTACCAAAAGATAGAACGTACAGATTATTAGAGTAAAGCTATAGGTGAAGTATAAAAGTTAATGTCTCATAGACCTAAGAGAAGTAGCCTAGAAAAATGCACAGAGTAGACAATCACGTGACTGTCAACCAGAAAGGTAAAGTCATACAATAGTGGGACCTGTACGCGGCAACAATGATATGAGGAGCAGGAACCCCACCTGTATCGCCAGATATGGCTTCCTCATATTCCCTCGTGGCTTGCCTCTCGGGCGCTGACAGGTTAAAAATTCTGCCCTTAGGTAATTTTGCCCCCTCAATGGGCTGGATGGAGCTGTCAAAAGTTCTATGTGGAGATAATTTCTGGGAGGCCTCTTCGGAGAACACCTGTGGGAACTCTGCCACATACCACGGGACCTGGAAGGTGGAACCTACTACCCTAGGAGACTTGGTAATACAAAGAGATAGGCAGTTGGAGGACCACTTAACAATATCCCCCCTTTGCCAGTCAATAATAGAGTTATGATTGCGAAACGAAGGGAGACCTAACACCACAGCAGTAGGAAGATCCTGTAAAATACAAAAGCATACCTCTTCCTTATGCAGACATCCTGTGGTGATAGAAACTGGTTCAACGGTTCAATACCCAATACTCTGGGCAAGGGGAAAATTATCAAGAGAAGATAATGTTATAGAAGCATCCAAGGAGATAAGAGAAACTTCCAATTTTGGCCACGGCAGCATTTAAAAAACTTATCTCAGCCCCGCGATAACAAAAGCATAATCTTCCACACTCTTACCGCTAAATGTGATAACAATAGGTAAAAGTAATTTCTGTGCTAGGGGTACCTGAGCACCTAACTGGGCATCTCTGAATGCAGTTAGGAGCAGTCATTTCCTCCCAGCTCCAGACGTGGACATTCACGAATCAGATGTAGCGAGGAACTACATAAAATACACTGTCACCGACGCCATCTTTGCTGCCTTGACTCCGGAGAAGTAGACAGCATAGCCAGAACAATAAACAGAATTTTTCGAAAAAAAAAAATTCCAAAATCAAATTAGAAAATAGCAAAAGGCAATGGTACTCACTAGCAAAGGTTTCAAGAAAAATGCACACCAGGACATGGCCGGCCCCCTTTTGTTAGAAGGAGGTAATACAGGTGCAGAATGCTGATGAACAATCGCCCTCACCCACTCTCACTGGAGGGGTGATTGCCTAGCACTAAAGCTGCACACAGATGAAACTTGCAGTAGGGTGCAATTTGTTGTTCATCAGCATTCTGCACCTGTGTTACCTCCTTCGAACAAAAGGGGGCTGGCCGTGTCCTGGTGTGCATTTTCTTGAAACCTTGGCTGGTGAGTACCATTGCCTTTTGCTATTTTCTAATTTGATTTTGGAATTTTTTTTTCAAAAATTCTGTTTATTGTTCTGGCTATGCTGTCTGTTTTTAATGTTAGAGTACGGACTCGCAAAACCGTGAGGACCCTTGACGATGGGTTGCGAGCTTACGTATTTTGGCCAAAATATTAACTAATACCTCATATGATATTTTTTGCACTTTTTTTATCTGCCAGGGCACAGCCAGGCCCAGTAATAGTGACCTTGTGAGTTGGGGCTTCACAACTCTGCGATGCACGGATAGGGTGCTGGGCATCGCGCCTAGTCGAATAGTAGGGGCGTGTAATAGGATGCTGGCTAGGCACGGTGCCGCGATTGTGTGAATTGCACCCTACTGCAAGTTTCATCTGTGTGCAGCTTTAGTGCTAGGCAATCGACCCTCCAGTGAGAGTGGGTGAGGGCGATTGTTCATCAGCATTCTGCACCTGTGTTACCTCCTTCTAATTAAAGGGGGCCGGCCGTGTCCTGGTGTGCATTTTTCTTGAAACCTTGGCTGGTGAGTACCATTGCCTTTTACTCCCGAGAGGTAGCAACTCCACAAAGCTGCATGGGGTTCTCCCTCAGCCTCAGGACCAGCAGAGGGTATGGATGAACTCTGCGCGAGAGACAATTTTTCTAGACATCTCTCCCGTCTTCTCCGATGAAGTCACACAGCTAATGTCATAGCGGCCTCCGAAGACCAAGGAGGAGAGTGGTGCACTAGGATATCGTTAATATGTTCATTAAGCCCAGACTGGAAAGTACTACGAAGAGGGGTATCATTCCACCTAGTCTCTATGTCCCACCTACGAAACTGGGAGCAGTAGTCCTCCGCAGTGAGGTCCTGCTGACACAATGCCTTAAGATGGGATTCAGCTAAAACCAGCTGTTCTGGTTCATCATAAATCTGCCCCATAGCCTTAAAAATCTCACCCATTGAGGAGAGTTTGAGTAAACCTGAGGGAAATGAAAATGCTGGGGATCCCCTCTAAGAAGGGAAATAACCAAGACCCACCCGAGTACCTTCATTCCCGGAGGAAACAGGGCAAAGTTGGAATTATAATTTGCATCCCTCCTTAAAGTTATTAAATTGTTTCCGATCTCCACCCCAAAAATCAGGCAAGGGTACCTTAGGTTCAATGGGAATGACCCCCACTGCAGGACTGGAGTTAGAACTTGCCTTTGTTGGGGGGACCCCATGAGCCAGGGTCTGGCTGTGCTGGTTCACAATACCCACCAAATCCTGGAACATTCCCAGAAGACCCTGCATCTGGTCAGTAACCTGCTTAAATGGATCCATTTTTTTAAATATATATATATATGGCTGTTCATTTTGTTAAGCACTTTGCAGAGGGACCCAGCAAGTCTGGCACCAAACCAGCAAAGGTGCAGCCACAGATGAACTTGGTGCAAGCTGCCCAGCTAAGTGAGCCCTTGAGGGCCAGGAATACTCTTCACCCTGCTCCCAGTAAATGGACAGGAGACTTTGGCAGAGCTCTTCCCAGTAGTGATGAGCGAGCATGCTTGTTGCTCGAGATTTACGAGCATGCTAGGGCGAGCACCTATTATCTTCAGAGTGCTCGGGCATTAAATTTTCGTCGCTCCATGAACATGATTTGCGACTGTTTGACAGTTTTAATACATGTGAGGAATGCCTGTTTTTCCAGCATTCCTCACATGTATTAAAGCTGTCAAACAGTTGCAAATCAAGTTCACGGAGAGATGAAAACTTAACGCCCGAGCACGCTGAAGATAATAGATGCTCGCCCAAGCATGCTCGTAAATCTCGAGCAACGAGCATGCTCGATCATCACTACTTCCCAGGCATCTGGTGACGCGGTCGGTGCCTAGTAAAGAACCAGGTGAGTACCTCTGCAAGAACCCCAGGAAGTGTAATCAGAAGAAAAAATGAGAAAACCCTAGAAAAGATAGCAACACTAATGCTAGCACCACTCACCAACACAGCATATGGGAATTTCAATAAGCAGCAAAGGACTGAGCATGGAGCAGGATTAAATAGACCGCCTAATAATAAGGTGTTGAATACCTCCCAGTCATCCCCGGCCAGCCACTGCCTGCTTGTTTGAACAGCAGAATGGACATCCCACCACTGCATAGTGCCAGACACCTCAGCTTCCAACTTTGCCTGGCAACCGGAGAAATCAGTGAGAGACACAGCGTCTCGCATCCTCACACATCCTATAACACCTGAATGTGATGCTCCATAAGATTTGGACAGTCTCCATGCAAGTATAGTAGCTCCGCCTCCAGGATCAGGACAATGACGGTTCCTGTGACCTGAGTAGCATACCACTGGACCTGCTCCATTCTTAGGTGGGAGCACAGAACCACAATTCCTAACACATTAGGTTAGGTTCCCAGCAATGAAGGTCACCTTGCCGTGGCTCCTGGGCATGCATGAACTGGCCAAATTATGTGCTAAGTATCTTTTTCCTATTTTCTAGAGCAGTAATTCACTTCAAATTTCATATATTTCATGTTTATGTGCTATAACACTACAGAGTGCATCTTTTTTTGTTACTTATGTGTTGTGGTAGATGGCTCACTCAGCTGCACATGGAGGTAGACAAAGGTACGCTGTCTCTTTAAAACTTCTGATTGGTTTATTAAAATGCATCATAAACCAACATTGAGTCCACAAAAGAAAACACGGCCCTTTGGGCAAAACAGGTAAAACAAAGCAAAATAGTAACACAAAAGCACAGTCTTTGTGGTAGCAAGGATCCACCTTCTCAGCGTTCAGCAACTCCACGTGGTTCAGGCTAGCTCCAAACAAACAGATCTGGAGTTACTCTCTCCAGATCTACTGAACACTGAATGCCTCAGCAGGCCGAGTATTTAAACCCCAGACCACACCCTGGGGTGGAGTGGAGATATGGTGAATCACCTCCCACCCGCACTATGATCGTTCACTCAAACTGTCCCATTTAATCCTCTTAGGACATACCATGCAGGAGAAGACTTATAGTTTCACATTACTGAAGCTAATAGCCTCAGTGAAACATATCTCCCCTCTAACATTCTGCCAGTGACTTCGTCACAGTATGGAGATGGCTATTTTTAGTATGCATCTGTACACAGCTGTTTTCTGTTTCGAAGTGACGGTCAGTCTTTTGAAATTTTCTCCTGCTGTGTCTGCCTAGCCTTAAAATGTACAAAAGGAAGTAAAACTCATACTATAATTGAGGCTGTGTGCCCACGATGTGTTTTTTAAGCATTTCTGCAGCGGCAAAAACGCTACTGAAACGCTTAAAAAACGCATGGTAGAAGGCCTGCCATGTTCCCCAATGATAATCCGCATGTGCTGTGCACATGCTGCGGAAATTTCCGCTGCTGATTATCATTGCGGAAAAAAACGCAGCACTACCAATTATTTTGCGGAAGTGCTGCGTTTTCGCCGCCATTGACTTGCATTAGATCGCATGGATTACGCATCACTGTATATGTAGATGCGCATTCCATGGGTTCTGTGCGGATGGTACCCAGGTCTAGAGAAGAGGAGACTCTCCTCTGGACCTGGGTACCATAGAAAACTGTGAAAAAAGAATAAAATAAAAAATAAATATATACTTACATAGCGTTGTACTGAAGGACCTGCGCTGACGTCATAGTCATGTGACGGGTCACGCGACGCTGACATCGGCAGGTCCTTCAGTGCAGTGTACCGCTGCCGGCAGCCAGGACGGAGCGCGAAGCAAGACACCGGAGGCCATCAGAGGGTAAATATATATTTATTTTTTACCATTCTTTCGGTCACACTATATAAATCTATGCCGTTTGCATGGATTTATATAGTGTGACCAAGTTGACAAGCACTTTCCAAGTGATGCTAAAATAGCTTGGAAAGCGCTTGTCAACCCGCATGCGGAAATGCATGTGAAGAACGCTTCAATTCCGCATGTCCCTTGCAGGAAAACGCATGTATAATCCGCCAGCGTGTTTTTCTGCCAGGGAGATGCAGAAACGCTCAGGAAAAAATCCTGAGCATTTCTGCATCGTGGGCACATAGCCTGAAAATTGCAAAACTTGTCAATGCAATCAATATCCTTTTGTTGGATGAAACCATTAATACACCTTTAACATTTATCTAGAATATCCCAAATTTTGTGAAGAGCAGAGAGGGGAAAATGAGGGTTGGGGTGAGGTGAGTGCAATTTTTTTAACCCCTTTCCAACCCTTTAGAATCCAGTAATAAGACAACGGTCGCAATTTCAATGAATTTGCAGAAAACAAATTGCTCAAAATTTGGATATGCGTGAATCCATAAATTTTAGGAATTTTTTGATGAATTTGAGTACTTTAAAATAAATTCATTAATCTCCAGGTAATAGGAATAAAACATCAAAAGAATTTAATGGTTTGAGATAAATATAAGCAAATTGATTTGACGCAAAATGGATTTGTCACAAATTTTAGGATATTTGCTAATCCTGGCAAATTTATAACAATTTGATGTGCTTGAATCGCCAAACAAAGTTCCCATTGTGATTTCTTATATTGCAGAAGGTTGCATCAGCAAGACAAGGCTCTTAAGACCTCAGGTGCTGCCACATAATGCCTTGTAGCTAACACAACACATAGTATAGTGCAGCCAATCAGAAGGGACTATCATATCCTGTATAAAAAGCATGGCAAGTAATTCAGAAACTATTTTATATTGATACAGGATAGTAATAGAATGTCTAAGCTCACAGCTTAGCAAATAGAGATAGGGAGTGATAGCCCTAAAATATTGGACAAATACTTTAAACATTATGTGGTGTACAATTGTAGCAGTAAAGATGAATTTTGTAGTCTTTGAATAATACAGAGATTTAAATGAGGGTGAGTGAAAGATAGGATTGGTGTCAGCAACAGTGTGATTGATTAGTAAGTGTAAAATGTAAATGAGAAATGTTGTCCCAATTAGTGTTGAGCGAATTTGTTCGGCATTTCAAATTTGTGTTCATGTTCGGGGTTCCGGCTTGTTCGCGACAAAAAAATCGGCTCCGCCCATGAACATCCCTGATTTGCCACGCTGTCACACAGATGTTATCACTCACTCCGGGTGCCAATGCTTTCTGCTGCTGTCAAATGTTCAAGTTCATTATCTTTTAAACGCAAATCAAGCTAGTGGCTGCACGCCATGATGCACTTCCGGATTCAATAATGCTCCGTGACACGAAGAGACATGTGCTGTTTCCAAGGTGCTGGAGCGCACCGCTATTCTTCTGGACCACATACCTCACTTCCTGTGACATGCTCCATCAGCCGTATCACATGGGCCATGTAATCTCATAGGGGCATCTGCATTTCAATGTGAGTATTTTTCTCAATAATCATAGAACTCATCGTTAGCCTCCATATTGGTGCCCATTATTAAATATGGCTTTTTTATGTCTCGGGGTAAGAAGTGGGGTCTTCCTGGGTATCCTACCATACAGTCCCTTTTCATTCAGACGCCGATGGATAGTACGGGTTGACACTGTTGTACCCTCGGACTGCATGGCAGCTTGCACTTGTTTGGATGTTAATCGAGGTTCTTTATCCACCATCTGCACAATCTTGCGTTGAAATCTCTCGTCAATTTATCTTTTCCGTCCACATCTAGGGAGGTTAGCCACAGTGCCATGGGCTTTAAACTTCTTGATGACACTGCGCACGGAAGACACAGGAACATTCAGGTCTTTGGAGATGGCCTTGAGATTGCTCATGCTTCCTCACAATTTGGTTTCTCAAGTCCTCAGACAGTTCTTTGGTCTTCTTTCTTTTCTCCATGCTCAATGTGGTAGACACAAGGACACAGGACAGAGGTTGAGTCAACTTTAATCCATGCTAACTGGCTGCAAGTGTGATTTAGTTATTGCCAACACCTGTTAGGTGCCACAGGTAAGTTACAGGTGCTGTTAATTACACGAATTAGAGAAGCATCACATGATTTTTCAAACAGTGCCAATACTTTTGTCCACCCCCTTTTTTAGGTTTGGTGTGGAATTGTATCAAATTTGGCTTTAGGACAATTCTTTTTGTGTCTTTTCATTAAATACAAATTAAATGAAGATAATAATACCAAAGAATTTGTGATTGCAATCATTTTCAGGAAGAAACTGAGTATTATCTGACAGAATTGCAGGGGTGTCAATACTTTTGGCCACCACTGTACACTGTGTGCAGAATTATTAGGCAAGTTGTATTTTAGAGGATTATTTTTATTATTGATCAACAACTATGTTCTCAATCAACCCAAAAGACTCATAAATATCCAAGCTTAATATTTTTGGAAGTTGGAGTGGGGTTTTTTTAGATTTGGCTATCTTAGGAGGATATCTGTTTGTGCAGGTAACTATTACTGTGCAGAATTATTAGGCAACTTAATAAAAACCAAATATAATCCCATCTCACTTGTTTATTTTCACCAGGTAAACCAATATCAGTGCACAAAATTTAGAAATAAACATTTCTGACATGCAAAAACAAAAACCCAAAAAATTAGTGATCAGTAGTGTTGAGCATTCCGATACTGAAATATCGGGTATCGGCCGATATTCGCGGTATCGGAATTCCGATACTTAATTCCGATACTTTTACAATATCGAATACCGGAATCGGAAGTTCCCATAATGTCTGTGCTCTGCAGTGTCTCTGAAGTATGACAAGCTGGATGGCAGCGCTCAGCTGAGATCCAGCCTGTCATCAGAATGCCATCCCAGCGTGGGAGAATTCTCCTGATCGTTTAAAAGCCGGCGGGCGGTAAAAAGCCGCCGGCTTTTAAACAATCACACAGCCCCATACTGCTTCCCCGCAGCCTCCCACCCCGATCCTCCGCTCCCCTCGCCACCTCCCATCCTGATCGTAAGTTAGGACCGGGCGGGGAGCGCAGCATCAAGGAGCGGGGAGCAAAGGACCCGGGCGGGGAAGCCGGCAGTGAAAAGACTTCACCGCCGGCTTTCCCGTTCTGTGCTGAGCTTTCCCGCCGGTTATTTCAAATGAACAGCTGAGGTATCAGGTGATGCCGATCAGCTGTTCATTTGAAGTCGCCGCGGTGCCCTCAGAGGGTTCATGTGAGTTCATGCTTGACTGCATTGCATGAACTCACATGAACTTTCCCACGGTCGCACAGGTCAGCCACATCTCCCAGACCATCAGCCCGTCATGATTGGTGTGTGCGGGTGTCTGTGCGTGTGTCTGCGAGTGTGTGTGGTGTGTCTGTGCGATGTCTGCGGGTGTGTGCGGTGTCTGTGCGATGTCTGCTGGTGTGTGCGGTGTCTGTGCGATGTCTGCGGGTGTGCGCGGTGTCTGTGCGATGTCTGCGGGTGTGTGCGTGCAGGCAGACATAGGCCGATGTGACACTACAACTCCCATCGGCCTATGTCTGTCCCCCGTCCACTCGTGCCAGCAGGATCAGCTCGATGGGAGCAGTAGTTCCCATAAGCCTGATCCTGCTATATAAATTGCCCTACTGTGTCCCCAATAAATTTTAAATACATTTCATTGGTGGCCAGTGGTTACCTACAATAAATTAGTTTATACATTACCTGTCCCCGCCGATAGCCACCTAAAATAATGTAAAAAATAAAAACCTACACCTATACTCACCTAGACACCTAATTCCCCGAAGCCATCGATATCCTGTAATAAAATATAAAATAATAAACCACAACCTTATCCTTACCCCTCCGTAGTAGTCCACGAGTGTCCCACGATGATCTCCAGTTCAGAGCAGCCACATAGAATGTGACCGCTCTGAACCGCTGCCGCCGCTAGAATGACGGGGCCGTAAAGCAGCCCCGTCACTGCATAAGCGGGTTCGCCAGAGTTCAGGCAGCGCTGCTCCGGTCAGCTCCTTTACGGCCCTGCTGTATCGTGAGAAATTCCCACAGTACAGCAGTGCCGTAAAGGAGGTCTCCGGAGCTGCGCTGCCTGAATGCACTCCGGTGACCTCAGTCAGTGGCTCCCGCTGCCGGGAGCGGACGTGTTCCCGGCAGCGTGAGCTTACAGCAGCCATGCACAGCTGTCACCATCTCCAGATGTGACAGCTGTGCATGGGAGATCAGCGCAGGAACGTGGACAGGTAACTATTTTTTTTTAGTAAACTAAGAATTAAATAAAATGGTGTGTTTTATTTCCAATAAATTATTTTTTTCTGGGTGTAGTGTGTTTTTTCTTTTTAACACTTTGTAGGTTAGTAATGGGGGTGTCTTATAGACGCCCATCATTACTAACCTGGGCTTCATGGCAGCTGGCGCTGACATGAACCCCAGCCCTATCACCCCCTGCCACCGCACCAGGGCAGTGGGAAGAGTGAGGCTAAGTGCCAGAATTGGCGCATCCTATGGATGCGCCATTTCTGGGGCGGCTGACGGCTGGTATTTCTAGCCTGGTAGGGGGCCAATATTCATGGCACCCTTCCTGGGCTATTAATATCAGCCCCCAGCTGTCTGCCTTGCCTTTGCTAGCTATTAAAATAGGGGGGACCCCACGTCATTTTTTTGGGGGGTCCCCCATTTTAATAGCTAGTAAAGGCTAGGTATTCAGCTGGGGGCTGATATTAGTAGTCTGGGAAGCTCCGTGGGTATTACCCCCTTCCCAGGCTTCAAACATCTGCCCCAGCCGTCTGCTTAACCTCCGCTAGAGACTAAAATTATGGGGGATCCCACGCCAATTTTTTTTTTAAAAAAATCCTTTATTTTAACACTAAATGACATTTGAAGAGTTAATAAAGATGCAGTCCCTAAATTATTATTTATTTTTTAATTAATTTTTCCCAAAAATTTTGACGTGGGCTTTGCCATATTTTTGTATGCCAGCCAGGTACAGCATCCAGTTTCTATGAATGCGCCATTTTCCGGGGTGGCTGCGGACTGCAATTTGCAGCGGGGGGGGGCCCAGAAAGCTTGGGTCTCCCTGCGCTGCAGATTCCATCCCCCAGCTGCCTAGTTGTACCTGGCTGGACACAAAAATAGGGAGAAGCCACACGTATTTTTTTTTTAATTATTTCATGAAATTCATGAAATAATAAAGAAAAAAAGGGCTTCCCTATATTGTTGTGCCGGCCAGGTACAAATAGGCAGCTGGTGGTTGGGGGCAGCCCGTTCCTGCCTGCTGTACCTGGCTGGACACAAATATAGTGCAAAGCCCCACATCAATTTTTTTTTAATTATTTCAGGAAATTCATGCTGCCTATTTGTACCTGGCCGGACACAACAATATAGGGAAGCCCTTTTTTTAAAAAATTATTTCATGAAATAATTAAAAAAAAATTGATGTGGAGCTTCGCACTATATTTGTGTCCAGCCAGGTACAGCAGGCAGGAACGGGCTGCCCCCAACCACCAGCTGCCTATTTGTACCTGGTTGGACACAACAATATAGGGAAGCCCTTTTTTTCATGAATTTCATGAAATAATTTAAAAAAAAAAAAACGTGGAGCTTCGCCCTATTTTTGTGTCCAGCCAGGTACAACTAGGCAGCTGGGGGCTGGAATCCGCAGCGCAGGGAGGCCCAAGCTTTCTGGGCCCACCCGCTGCAAATTGCAGTCCGCAGCCGCCCCGGAAAATGGCGCGTTCATAGAAGCGCCATCTTCTGGCGCTGTACCCAACTCATCCAGGGCCCTGGTGCGGTGGCTCACTGGGTAATAAAGGGGTTAGGGCCAGCTTGGCATTATCAGCTGGCCCTAAGCCCGAAATTCATGGGGTCACGCCAATATTAGACATGACCACCATGAATTTCTAGTAAAGTATTTAAAAAAAACACAACACCCAGAATAAAGTCCTTTAATTGAAATAAAGACACAATTCTTTATTGTTCTAAATTAAACTATACTTACCATCACGCCCATTCCAGCTGAAGCCAACGATCTCCTGCAATAAAAGAAAAATAATAAACCAACCTCATCCTTACTTTCCCATGGATCCCACGACAGCTTCAGCTCTGCTACATCGAGATGACAGGTTGGACCGCCGCAGAACGCTGCCATCCAGCCTGTCATTCCGCGGACACTGAGAAGCGCAGGCATGCTTGCGCTCCTCAGTGTCTCTCTGTGACGGCATAAAGATGAGCCGAGGTCATGTCCAATGAACTCAGCTCACCTCATGCACGTCACTGACAGCGTGGGAGAATTCTCCTGCACTCAGCGCTTCAGCGTGAGAATTTTCCCACGCTGTCAGTGACGTGCATGAGGTGAGGTCATCTCCAATGAACTCGGCTCACCTCATGCACGTCACTGACAGCGTGGGAAAATTCTCCTGCACTCAGCGCTTCAGCGTGAGAATTCTCCCACGCTGTCAGTGACGTGCATGAGGTGAGCTGAGTTCATTGGACATGACCTCACCTCATGCACGTCACTGACAGCGTGGGAAAATTCTCACGCTGAAGCGCTGAGTGCAGGAGAATTCTCCCACGCTGTCAGTGATGTGCATGAGGTGAGCCGAGTTCATTGTCGGCTCATCTGTATGCTGTCACAGAGAGACACTGAGGAGCGCAAGCATGCCTGCGCTTCTCAGTGTCTGCGGGATGACAGGCTGGATGGCAGCGTTCTGCTGCGGTCCAGCCTGTCATCTCGATGTAGCAGAGCTGAAGCTGTCGTGGGAACCATGGAAAGGTAAGGAAGAGGTTGCTTTATTATTTTACTTTTATTGCAGGAGATCATTGGCTTCAGCTGGAATGGGTGTGATGGTAAGTATGGTTTAATTTAGAACAATAAAGAATTGTGTGTTTATTTCAATTAAAGGACTTTATTCTGGGTGTTTGTGTTTTTTTTTTTAACTTTGACTATGGGGTTAGTAATGGGGGTGTCTTATAGACGCCTCTCCATTACTAACCTGGGCTTGATGTCAGCTGGCATTATAAGCTGACATCAACCCCCGCCCTATTACCCCACTGCCACCACCACAGGGCAGTGGGAAGAGCGAGGCTAAGTGCCAGAATTGGCGCATCCTATGGATGCGCCATTTCTGGGGCGGCTGACGGCTGGTATTTCTAGCCTGGTAGGGGGCCAATATTCATGGCACCCTTCCTGGGCTATTAATATCAGCCCCCAGCTGTCTGCCTTGCCTTTGCTAGCTATTAAAATAGGGGGGACCCCACGTCATTTTTTTGGGGGGTCCCCCATTTTAATAGCTAGTAAAGGCTAGGTATTCAGCTGGGGGCTGATATTAGTAGTCTGGGAAGCTCCGTGGGTATTACCCCCTTCCCAGGCTTCAAACATCTGCCCCAGCCGTCTGCTTAACCTCCGCTAGAGACTAAAATTATGGGGGATCCCACGCCAATTTTTTTTTTAAAAAAATCCTTTATTTTAACACTAAATGACATTTGAAGAGTTAATAAAGATGCAGTCCCTAAATTATTATTTATTTTTTAATTAATTTTTCCCAAAAATTTTGACGTGGGCTTTGCCATATTTTTGTATGCCAGCCAGGTACAGCATCCAGTTTCTATGAATGCGCCATTTTCCGGGGTGGCTGCGGACTGCAATTTGCAGCGGGGGGGGGCCCAGAAAGCTTGGGTCTCCCTGCGCTGCAGATTCCATCCCCCAGCTGCCTAGTTGTACCTGGCTGGACACAAAAATAGGGAGAAGCCACACGTATTTTTTTTTTAATTATTTCATGAAATTCATGAAATAATAAAGAAAAAAAGGGCTTCCCTATATTGTTGTGCCGGCCAGGTACAAATAGGCAGCTGGTGGTTGGGGGCAGCCCGTTCCTGCCTGCTGTACCTGGCTGGACACAAATATAGTGCAAAGCCCCACATCAATTTTTTTTTAATTATTTCAGGAAATTCATGCTGCCTATTTGTACCTGGCCGGACACAACAATATAGGGAAGCCCTTTTTTTAAAAAATTATTTCATGAAATAATTAAAAAAAAATTGATGTGGAGCTTCGCACTATATTTGTGTCCAGCCAGGTACAGCAGGCAGGAACGGGCTGCCCCCAACCACCAGCTGCCTATTTGTACCTGGTTGGACACAACAATATAGGGAAGCCCTTTTTTTCATGAATTTCATGAAATAATTTAAAAAAAAAAAAACGTGGAGCTTCGCCCTATTTTTGTGTCCAGCCAGGTACAACTAGGCAGCTGGGGGCTGGAATCCGCAGCGCAGGGAGGCCCAAGCTTTCTGGGCCCACCCGCTGCAAATTGCAGTCCGCAGCCGCCCCGGAAAATGGCGCGTTCATAGAAGCGCCATCTTCTGGCGCTGTACCCAACTCATCCAGGGCCCTGGTGCGGTGGCTCACTGGGTAATAAAGGGGTTAGGGCCAGCTTGGCATTATCAGCTGGCCCTAAGCCCGAAATTCATGGGGTCACGCCAATATTAGACATGACCACCATGAATTTCTAGTAAAGTATTTAAAAAAAACACAACACCCAGAATAAAGTCCTTTAATTGAAATAAAGACACAATTCTTTATTGTTCTAAATTAAACTATACTTACCATCACGCCCATTCCAGCTGAAGCCAACGATCTCCTGCAATAAAAGAAAAATAATAAACCAACCTCATCCTTACTTTCCCATGGATCCCACGACAGCTTCAGCTCTGCTACATCGAGATGACAGGTTGGACCGCCGCAGAACGCTGCCATCCAGCCTGTCATTCCGCGGACACTGAGAAGCGCAGGCATGCTTGCGCTCCTCAGTGTCTCTCTGTGACGGCATAAAGATGAGCCGAGGTCATGTCCAATGAACTCAGCTCACCTCATGCACGTCACTGACAGCGTGGGAGAATTCTCCTGCACTCAGCGCTTCAGCGTGAGAATTTTCCCACGCTGTCAGTGACGTGCATGAGGTGAGGTCATCTCCAATGAACTCGGCTCACCTCATGCACGTCACTGACAGCGTGGGAAAATTCTCCTGCACTCAGCGCTTCAGCGTGAGAATTCTCCGACGCTGTCAGTGACGTGCATGAGGTGAGCTGAGTTCATTGGACATGACCTCACCTCATGCACGTCACTGACAGCGTGGGAAAATTCTCACGCTGAAGCGCTGAGTGCAGGAGAATTCTCCCACGCTGTCAGTGATGTGCATGAGGTGAGCCGAGTTCATTGTCGGCTCATCTGTATGCTGTCACAGAGAGACACTGAGGAGCGCAAGCATGCCTGCGCTTCTCAGTGTCTGCGGGATGACAGGCTGGATGGCAGCGTTCTGCTGCGGTCCAGCCTGTCATCTCGATGTAGCAGAGCTGAAGCTGTCGTGGGAACCATGGAAAGGTAAGGAAGAGGTTGCTTTATTATTTTACTTTTATTGCAGGAGATCATTGGCTTCAGCTGGAATGGGTGTGATGGTAAGTATGGTTTAATTTAGAACAATAAAGAATTGTGTGTTTATTTCAATTAAAGGACTTTATTCTGGGTGTTTGTGTTTTTTTTTTTAACTTTGACTATGGGGTTAGTAATGGGGGTGTCTTATAGACGCCTCTCCATTACTAACCTGGGCTTGATGTCAGCTGGCATTATAAGCTGACATCAACCCCCGCCCTATTACCCCACTGCCACCACCACAGGGCAGTGGGAAGAGCGAGGCTAAGTGCCAGAATTGGCGCATCCTATGGATGCGCCATTTCTGGGGCGGCTGACGGCTGGTGTTTCTAGCCTGGGAGGGGGCCAATATTCATGGCTCCCTTCCTGGGCTATTAATATCAGCCCCCAGCTGTCTGCCTAGCCTTTGCTAGCTATTAAATTAGGGGGGACCCCACGTCATTTTTTTGGGGGGGTCCCCCATTTTAATAGCTAGTAAAGGCTAGGTATTCAGCTGGGGGCTCATATTAGTAGCCTGGGAAGCTCCGTGGGTATTACCCCCTTCCCAGGCTTCAAACATCTGCCCCAGCTGTCTGCTTAACCTCCGCTAGAGACTAAAATTACGGGGAACCCCACGCCAATTTTTTTTTAAATAAATCCTTTATTTTAACACTAAATGACAAGTACAGTAATCAACACTGTCACTGTACTTCATATATATGTGACTGACATGTTTCTATCTATCTAATCTATGTATGATTCTCTATTCCTTCTATTCTAAATTGTCGGGTACAGATGCTGAATTGCCGGCCGGCTTTTTTTAAAGAGACGGTGCATGAAAACACTATTATTTTTTTTAATAAATCCTTTACACTAAATGACAAGTACAGTAACCAACACTGTCACTGTACTTCATATATATGTGACTGACATGTTTCTATCTATCTAATCTATGTGTGAAGCTCTATTCTGTCTGTTATAAATTGTCGGGCACCGCTGCTGAATTGCCGGCCGGCTTTTTTTAAAGAGACGGTGCATGAAAACACTATTATTTTTTTTAATAAATCCTTTACACTAAATGACAAGTACAGTAAGCAACACTGTAACTGTACTTCATATATATGTGACTGACATGTTTCTATCTATCTAATCTATGTGTGAAGCTCTATTCTTTCTGTTATAAATTGTCGGGTACCGGTGTATGCGCTGATGAATTGCCCGCTTTTCGCATAATACATTCTACATTATTCTTAGTTGTTTTACTTCATGTAGAATTAACCTACAAGGAAAGGAAGGGTTTATTTTCATTCTGATATTAGTGTCCCATTGACTTGCATTGGTTTCCGGTATCGGAATCGGCGATATCCGATACTTTTTGAGTATCGGTCCGATCCAATCCGATACGATATTTCCTGATATCGGAAGGTATCGCTCAACACTAGTGATCAGTATAGCCACCTTTCTTTATGATGACACTCAACAGCCTTCCATCCATAGATTCTGTCAGTTGCTTGATCTGTTTTCGATCAACATTGCATGCAGCAGCCACCACAGCCTCCCAGACACTGTTCCGAGAGGTGTACTGTTTTCCCTCCCTGTAGATCTCACATTTTATGATGGGCCACAGGTTCTCTATGGGGATCAGATCAGGTGAACAAGGGGGCCATGTCGTTATTTTTTCTTCTTTTCGCCTTTACTGGCCAGTTACGCTGTGGAGTAGTTGGATGCATGTGATGGAGCATTGTCCTGCATGAAAATCATGTTTTTCTTGAACGATACCGACTTCTTCCTGTACCACTGCTTGAAGAAGTTGTCTTCCAGAAACTGGCAGTAGGTCTGGGAGTTGAGCTTCACTCCATCCTCAACCCAAAAAGGTCCCACAAGTTCATCTTTGATACCAGCCCATACCAGTACCCCACCTCCACCTTGCTGGCATCTGAGTCAGAGTGGAGCTCTCTGCCCTTTATTGATCCAGCCTCTGGCCCATCAAGAGCCACTCTCATTTCTTCAGTCCATAAAACCTTTGAAGAATCAGTCTTAAGATATTTCTTGGCCCATTCTTGACATTTTATCTTATGTTTCTTGTTCAAAGGTGGTCGTTTTTCAGCCTTCCTTACCTTGGCCATGTCCCTGAGTATCGCACACCTTGTGCTTTTTGATACTCCAGTAACGTTGCAGCTCTGATATATGGCAAAACTGATGGCGAATGGCATCTTGACAGCTTCACGCTTGATTTTCCTCAATTCATGGGCAGTTATTTTGCGCCTTTTTTGGCCAACACGCGTCTTGCGACCCTGTTGTCTATTTGCCATGAAATGCTTGATTGTTCAGTGATCACGCTTCAAAAGTTTGGAAATTTCAAGACTGCTGCATCCCTCTGCAAGACATCTCACAATTTTAGACTTTTCAGAGTCTGTAAAATCTCTCTTCTGACCCATTTTGCCAAAGGAAAGGAAGTTGCCTAATAATTAGGCACCCCTTATATAGGGTGTTGATGTCATTAGACAACACCCCTCCTCATTACAGAGATGCACATCACCAGATTTACTTAATTGGTAGTTGGCTCTCAAGCCTATGCAGCTTGGAGTAGGACAACATGTATAAAAAGTATCGAAGTGATCAAAATACGCATTTGCCTAATTATTCTGCACGCGGTGTATATTGCCTCAGATAGTACAAGCAGGATTCAATCCCATACAGATATTAATAAAAAAACAACAAGGATACAGGACACCTTCCCAGACAAAGACTATTAACAAGCACAGAGATCTTGTGAGATCAGTATCAAATATTTGTGATACTTTAAAGAACACAATCTCCAATATAATTTTTTTCCATCCAAGATTCAACAGACATGATTATGAAACTTCAGAAAATGTTCCAAACATGTTCAAAAAAGGAAGGGGGGGGGGGGGGGCAAAAGATAGTCAAAAAATTGGAAATACAGCAAACCAATGATGTGGACCGGCGGACCCCATGACAGAAGTTAATGGGCACCCTGTTGTATACCCTACATAATACTACTCTAAATGATCCCTACCTACAGTACGTTGGAGGTTGGCACCCTGATAATCCTGCGCAAGTAATGCTCCCCCTCTCAATGGTGGCTGTCCCTATAATAAATAACCCTATTTGTCCCTATGTTTGAAGAAAGGGAGCATAGGATAGGATCTCATTCAAGCCATCAGGAACACTTGTATCTAGTCAAAAAATCCATCGGGTTTCCTTCTGTAAAATCAAGAGATCCCAACCACCCTCCCTTTTTGGGGGCATGATTCTCTCGATAACCATGAATCTAATTTTAGTGGTCTCTCACTCGTGCATTTTGTTAATGTGGTTGTCTATCGGTGTATCCTTTTTATTAGTAATGTCCCTCAAATGTTCTAGAACTCTTGTTCTTAGCTCCCTTTGTGTTTTTCCCACATACTCGATGTTACAGTCACATGTAGCCTTATACACCACCCCTTTCGTATGACAATTAATCAGTTGTCTGAGAGAATAATTTGTTCCTTTGACGTGGCTCCTAAACTCTTTACCTTGCGTAATGGAATCACATGCTTTACAATTATTACAGCAGTAACAACCCCTGACTCCTCGATCGAGCCATGTGGGAGTTACCTCAGATTCAAAATGGCTATGAACAAGGTGATCTCTCAGCGATTTCCCTTTACGATACGTGATCTGGGGACTTGGGGGAAGTTTCTCTTTTATGTCCTCATCCATCAAAAGAACAGACCAATGCTTCTGGAAAATTTCCTTCATTTGTCGTGATTGGTTACAGAAGCATGTTACAATTCTCGTCATTGACCCTTTCATCAATCTAGGGTTTGGAACCAATAGCTGACGCCTCTTTTTTGACAGAGATTCTTTATAGGCCGTCTTGAGCACCTCCTTAGGGCCACAAATCTATTATGAAGATCCTTTGCCTGAATATTGAAATTGTCTCTGTCAGAACAATTCCTACGTATTCACAAAAATTGTCCCTTATGGATTCCCATATTGAGGGTGCAGTGTCCGGTGCCAAACTCTGAACATGGACTTTTCCCGGAAGTCTGTTTTATTGTTCGAGTTCGATGCCAAATAATGTTTGTTGAAAGGCTGAAGCACAACCATTCAACAAGCTTTTATACTGTGGGCACTTCCAGAGCCATCATACTCATGCCAAGTATTGGCATGGCTGTGATTGGCCGGTGCAACACATGACCCGGCCTATAAAAAAGCCCAATCACGGGTTGCGACCCCATTTTACTCTGAGCCTGGTGTAATGTGCCATAACAGCCTGGTGCAGTGTGCTCTAACAGCCTGGTGCACAGTGCCATAACAGCCTCGTGCACAGTGCCATAACAGCCTGGTGTAGAGTGACATAACAGCATGGTATAGAATGCCCTAACAGCCTGGTGTACAGTGTCATAACAGTCTCATATGAGTATCATCTGATGGAAATGAGTATTCCTTCTGGTCACATACAGTACATCTCTTTCACAGTCCACAACATGATATCTTATTTCCATTCATTAATTGAAAGATTCAGGTTGTTTATGGTCATCTGTAGACAAAAATTTCCAAAAGAAGGCAAAATTAACTGATTTAGTAACCATCACAGTTTCACTGTACCATCCATGTGTACGCTACAGTCGTGGGTGAGAGCCTCATTTTCCAAACTTTTTCCAACCCAATCCAATTCACAATCTTTTTAAAATCGCCCCAAATTTGTTTCAGAGGCCAAGTTAAGTTCGTGCTTTTTCCCATCTTGTTCTGTTTCATGTTGTCTCATATGAGTATCAACTGATATAAATGAGTGTTCCTTCTGGTCACATACATCTCTTCCGCAGTTCATAACATGATAGCTTCTTTCCATGCATTCATTGACAGATTCAGGCTGTTTATGGTCATCTGTAGACAGAAATTCCCAAAAGAACGCAAAATTAAATGATTTAATAACCTTTTGGAGTTTCACTGTACCATCCGTGTGTACGCGGTAGTCGTGGGAGAGGGCCTCATCTTCCAATCTTTTTCCAATCCAGTCCAGATCACAATCTTTTTAAAATCGTCCAAAAAAAATTTGAGCCCAAGTCAAGTTCTTGCTTTTTCACCATCTTATTCTGTTTCATGTTGTCTCATATAAAAATCATCTGATATAATTGAGTGTTCCTTCTGGTCACATACATCTCTTCCACAGTCCACAACATAATAGCTTCTTTCCATGCATTCATTGACAAACAGCTTCTGTGTGTACTCTGCACCCATCTCTGTGGGAGTACTCTGGCAAAAAGTCTGAGTGGGTGTACTCTGCAATACAGCCTCTGTAGTGGTACTCTGCTAAACAGCCTAGTTTTTTTATTGTTTTTGTTTTCATTTTAATTTGGGGAGGCCCCAAAACATTGAGAATGGCAAATAGAACAAACAAACTGTGGTGGAGAATAACAATGGCTGGGTGCTGCTGGTATACTTTTCTAGTTAGCCAAAGGTACCGACAAGTCCTGTGGTATCCACGCCAGGTTAATTTTAATGAATGTGAGCTTGCCCACATTGGTTGTGGTCATGTGGATGTACCTGTCTGTCATCACACCCCCAACCATGCTAAACACACTTTCCAACAGTATACTTGCTGCAGGGAAGTCCAGCACCTCCAAGGCATAAAAGGCAAGCTCAGGCTATGTGTCCAATTTGGAGACCCAGAAGATAAATGTGGCAGATGCATTACCCAGAGCATGGAGAAGTGTGGACACATATTCTTTCACCATGTTGTTGTAACGCTGCCTCCTGATAATATGGACGGTATCAGATGGTGGTGCTGGATGTTGTGGCGCGCTGAGGAAGGTTTCCACATTTCAGCCAGGCTATCCCTCCCTTCTGAGATGGTGCCGGTGCCCCAGCTGCGTTGGCGACTTCCTCTTCCTCTGTCTTGTGCTTCCAGTGAGCCCCCACAGTCAGGTAGGCAGGCTGTCAGTAGAGCGTCTACCAGCGTATTATTGTATTACTGCATTTCCCGATCACGCTCCAGTGACGGAAGTAAGGATGGCACGTAGTCCTTGTAGTGGGGATCCAGCAGGGTAATGACCTAGTAATCAGCAATGGTAACAATCGAGCAACTCGGAGGTCATTGCGCAGGCACAGCAGCATTTATTTGCTCATGTGTGCCAGGCTGCCCAGAGGCAATAACAATGTCATCAGTGCGAGGTGTATTGTCTCTGTCCTCTGTGTCCCCCCAGCCACACTATAGTGATGCCCGTGAGCTGCTTGGAGTGCCACCCTGCTGTAAACATGGTTCCTCCTCCTCCTCATTCTCCAAAACTGTCCCCTGGCTGGACAATTGTCTACCTGGTTGCTGTTGGTACAGGAACCCACCCTCCAAGCCATGTGTGGATGACTGGCCTGGTAATGGCGTGAATGGTCCCTGTTCCTCCTCCGCTTCCTCCTGTGCCACCACCTCATCCATCATCGCCTGAAGAGTTTTTTCATGGAGGGATAGAAGTGGGATAGTAACGCACAGTCTTTTCAGCATATGCAAGATGGAGTTCCTTGTTGGCACATCACATATGAGTCAGTGAGCGGGAAGACAGAAGTGATTCTGCTGTGCATACAAGCAAGCAGCAGCAGGGTGAGCATGCCGAAAGCACACACAGACGGCCCACACTTTTTTCAGCAGCTTTGACATTTTGGGCTAACTTTTCAGGAAGCTCTGCACAACCAAATTCAGCACGTGTGCCAGGCAAGGCATGTGCGTCAAACCGGCTAGGCCCAGAGCTGCTACAAGTTATCGCACACCAGCAGGTCAAGCTTGAGGCGGCACCAGCGACTGTAACAATGCTACTCACTTGGGAGCGGAATGATGCATCAAATGAAAGGTTTTTATTTAAAAGTCCATCTAGTTTATTTCACTCCTCATAAACCACTTCACATAAACCTCTTCACAGGAAAACTTAAATACATCCCTTGTGTGGCACAAAGTGAAACAAAAAGTAAAAAGATCATAAAATAGTGCAGGTTCGCCCGCTTGGATTAGAGTTCAGCGTCTTCATCCCCTAGCAAAGGCACACAATCCTGGAAGTCTGCACACCTACACGCACAGACCATGTGTGAGAAACAGGTCGCATTTTACAATGTGAGCCACACCCAGGGGGTGGAGATGTGGTGAGCTGCTGTCCTGCCCAACTCTTCAGCTGCTCAAATTAAACTCTGCCATAGCATGGCCGATTAACCCCTCCTAGAACTATGTGTACTAGAGCATTACTCCAGGTTTACATCACAGGACATCCATCCCCGTGATACATATCTCTCATCCACTACAATATGTGTCCGGAATCCACCCTGCATACCTCCCCCTCTGCCTAAAGCCATGGGGCTTGCCATCTTCTACCACTAGACATGATTCTAGAGAGTGCATCAGCATTACTGTAACATCCCTGGCGGCGTGCTTGCAAGGTGCACCACCTCCAACCATGCGAAACCGCAATCTTACCTGTCAGTCCATGCTGCACTCTTTGCTCCAGTACCTGCTGTGTCCATGTTTCTTGTCTGATTGCTTAGGGCGTCGGCGCGGCTTTCTGCTTGTTTCTTATAGCTACTGTGTGCACAGTCCTAATGCGTCCCCAGCCTATTGCTGTGAGTCACTGGATACTTAAACCCCCTCCACCCAGTAGGAGGTGCCTGAGCAACACTTTCACTCAGTTTGTCTTTCGCAACTGAGGTGCCAGATCCTGTCCTGACTCTAGTCTGTCCGCCACCCTGGGGGCTGAGTACCCAGGGCATTTTCCTGTACCTGTGACTCCTAGTCTGTTTCTGCCACCCTGGGGGCCAAATACCCGGGGCCGCTACCTGTATCTTGTTCCCGGTTCAGTTCCTGTCTGAACAGTGTCCTAGCCTGATACTTGTTTCTCTCTATGTCCGTACTTTCCCTTTGCCTGCAGTGTCTGAACCTGCACCTAACTCCAACTCGTTGTCTCTGTACTTTTGTTTGTGAGTTTTGTGTCCACTCGCTACTTCATTGTAAGTATCTTGCGTATAACCGGTTCTGCGTGCCCTCTTTCCCTGCCTCCGTATCTACCTCCTGTGTTCTAACCATCTTCCTGTATTTTCCAGTCTGTTCCATGTGAACAGAGCCCTGTCCTGTCTGCCTTCACCTTATGCTCTGTTCTGCTCTGCTTGTTCATCGCTCCGGCGGTTCGGCTCTATTCCGCTTGTTTACCGCACCTGCGGTTCTGTTCTGCTCTGCTTGTTCACCGCTCCGGCGGTTCCACTCTGCTTCGCTTGTTTAACGCACCTGCAAGTCTGTTCTGCTCTGCATGTTCACCGCTCTGGCGGTTCCGCTCTGCTTCGCTTGTTTACCGCACCTGCGGTTCTGCTCCGCTCTGCTTGTTCTCTGCACCTGCAGTTTTGCTCCACTCTGCTTGTTCACCACACCTGCGGTTTTGCTATGCTCTGCTTGCTCTCCGCACCTGCGGTTTTCCTCCGCTCTGCTTGCTCACCGCACCTGCGGTTTTGCTCCGCTCTGCTTGTTCTCCGCACCTGCGGTTTTGCTCCGCTCTGCTTGCTCACCGCACCTGCGATTTTGCTCCTCTCTGCTTGTTCACCACTCCTGCGGTTTTGCGCCACTCTGCTTGTTCACCGCACCTGCGGTTTTGCTCCGCTCTGCTTGTTCACCGCTCCTGCGGTTTTGCTCTGCTAGTCCACCGCACCTGCGGCTCTGTTCCTGTATCCCAGTCTGTACTGGTCCCTATCCAGCCTGTGTTCTTTCCTGCCAGTATCTGCCTGTCTGCATTCCAGCTGTGCCTGTCAGCACCCGCCTGTCTGCATACCAGCCGCACCTGCTAAGTACCCACCTGCCGTCATACCAGCCGTGCCCGCCAGTACCCACCTGTCTGCATACCAGCTAACCTGCCTGTTCCTGCATTCCCAGGTGTGGGTCAACAGCTGTGACTGGGGTCTGACCTGGAGTAGCACCTGGTCCCTCTGCTCGGTTCCTCCCTGGTTCATGGAGTCGACTGAGCCGCCGTGCGACCTTGGTTGGACCGGGTCGATACTTAGTTACGCCCCTTCAGGCACTCCTCGGTTTATGGTACAGTGGGATCACTAATCACGCTCACGCCAGTGAGTCCGGGCGAGAGCCTAACAGTTTGCTCAGGCCATGGTTCCCGTTGAGCCCCACGGCCTTTCGCTCTCAGAGACATTTGAATCCTTGTCTGGCGCAATACATGCACTAAGAAAATTTTTTTTCTCAAGCTGAGGTTCAGGCGATTTACGCATCAGCCCAAATGGAGCTATCAGCACTCGTTTCTGCGGATCCACCACGGTACTATGGGGATCCAAAACGAAGCTGTGCATTTGTGGAGCAATGCATGCTGTATTTCAAATTCTATGCTCACTATTTTCCTACCGATCGGGTTAAAGTAGTATTCATGATGTCTTACTTAGCGGGTGATGCCTTGAAATGGATCACCCCCCTATGGGAAGCATGGGATCCTATCGTCTCTGACCTGCAGGCCTTCCTGGTGGCTTTTCTAATGGTCTTCGATGACCCTAATACTGAAGCTTCTGCTAAAACTTCCCTTCCCAATATCCTGGAGCAGCCCCGATGGGTGATGTGTGTAGGTAGCCTACCAGTCCTCCAGCCTGAAAAGACTGCTGCCCACACAGAATCCACACAGGATGACAATGCTCCACAGAATACTTCTCTTCCCAACCTCAAGAGGCAGTCCAGACGTGCAAGGCGTAGAGGTAAACCATCACGCCGGGTTCTGTCCTCCCAAAGACCTCCTGTTCCCCAGCCTGTGGAGGCAGCTATCCGCACAGAGTCCATGAAGGATGACTAAGTTCGTGAGGCAAAGCAGAGGCCAGAACTCAGTCACAAAGTCGGATTGCGGTCCCGCTGCGGTTGTTTGGGACCCCCGGACGGTCTTTGTCCAGCGAAGGTTGGAGAATCCCAAGACATTAGGCCTGTGGGAGAGGCTGCCCTTGGCGTTAGTGTTTCCTCTCCACAGATGACCATGACTGTCTCTGTGGTAAGTGAAGGCCTCGGATTAACCGAAAGTTTCGGGCTTAAAGCCTTGAAGAGTCGGTGTCTGATTCCCGTCCGACAACTCCAGAAGCCGGTTTGGGCATTGTCAGTGGAAGGATGAGCCCTACTCAGAAACAGTCAAAACATGTCTGTACAAATTAAGCTCCAGATTGGAGCATTACACATGAAGAAGTTCACATTTCAGGTGCTGTCTGGTTTACCCACAGGTCGTCCAGAGCCGAGAGATCTAGTGCCCACTCAGGTCTGGAGATCCTGCATGGTGTTTCCTGGGGGACTGCTGAGGTGCAAGAGGTGTCCAGTCCCCATATCTTCAGGACAGTCAGCAGTTTCTTTTTCTTCTTCACCAGATCTGCTAGTCGCTAACTCGCTGTGCGCTGAAGTCTCTGAAGGAAGGGAAGCGGAGGCATTGTCCCCACACAGTCTTGACGATTGTACCAATGATCTGGCTTTAGGCATCGCCCCGCCTTGCAGACGTGTCATCTCAGAAACCAGACTGAAGTTGGTCCCTAAGCAAGGATCCTCCATCTTTAACAAATCTGGCAATAAGTCCATCAAGGCGGTGGCTACCTCCAAGCCTCTGCACCCCTCCAACCAGGCGGAGGACTTCCAGTTGCCTCCTGGATCCTCCGGGGTGCTACCTGATAACAAATGGAGAGAGACTTTTCTGCACCCTGTACCTGGTACTTCGCTCACTTCATCCAGTAAGCTTGGCAAAGTATACGTCAAAGTGGTGGTTAACCCCAAGTCCCTGCACCCCTCCAACCTGGTGGAGGACCTCCAGTTGTCCCGTGAATCCTTTGGGGTGCTACTCGATATTAATAAGTGGAGAGAGACTTTCCTGTGTCCTGTTCCTGATACCTCACCCACTTCATCTGTTGCTGAGGATGGCCCGATGGAAGGAAGCATCCTAGTTACCAAGATGATGAGACCCGCTTTGTTCCCTCCAGTGGACAGAAGAGGAAATCTTCTTGAGGAGATGGATCGGCCTCCAAATTCTCTGCAGAAAATCCATGCTGGCTGGAGGAAGAGAGGCCTTAAAGGGGGGGGTACTGTAACATCCCAGGTGGCGTGCTTGCATGGTTCCCCACCTCCCACCATGCAAGACCGCAATCTTACCTGTCAGTCCATGCTGCACTCTTTGCTCCAGTACCTGCTGTGTCCATGTCTCTTTTCTGATTGCTTAGGGCGTCGGCGCGGCTTTCTGCTTGTTTCTTATAGCTACTGTGTGCACAGTCCTAATGTGTCCCCAGCCTATTGCTGTGAGTCACTGGATACTTAAACCCCTTCCACCCAGTAGGAGGTGCCTGAGCAACACTTTCACTCAGTTTGTCTTTTGCAACTGAGGTGCCAGGTCTTGTCCTGACTCTAGTCTGTCCACCACCCAGGGGGCTGAGTACCCAGGGCTATTTCCTGTACCTGTGACTTCTAGTCTGTTTCCGCCACCCTGGGGGACGTGTACGCAGGGCCGCTACCTGTATCTCTGACTTCTAGTCTGTTTACGCTACCCTGGGGGCCGAGTTCCCAGGTTTGTTCCTGAATCTTGTTCCCGGTTCAGTTCCTGTCTGAACATTGTCCTAGCCAGTTACTTGTTTCTCTCTATGTCCGTACCTTCCCTTTGCCTGCAGTGTCTGAACCTGCACCTAACTTCAACTCGTTGTCTCTGTACTTCTGTTTGTGAGTTTTGTGTCCACTCGCTACTTCATTGTAAGTATCTTGTGTGTATCTGGTTCTGCTTGTCCCCTTTCCCTGCCTCCGTATCTACCTCCTGTGTTCTAACCATCTTCCTGTATTTTCCAGTCTGTTTCATGAGAACAGAGCCCTGTCCTGTCTGACTTCACCTTCTGCTCTGTTCTGCTCTGCTTGTTCACCGCTCCCGTGGTTCTGCTCTGTTCCGCTTGTTTACCGGACCTGCGGTTCTGTTCTGCTCTGCTTATTCACCGCTCTGGCGGTTCCGCTCTGCTTCGATTGTTTATTGCACCTGCGGTTCTGTTCTGCTCTGCTTGTTCACCGCTCCGGCGGTTCCGCTCTGCTTTACTTGTTCACTGCACCTGCGGTTTTGCTCCGCCCTGCTTGCTCACCGCACCTGCGGTTTTGCTCTGCTCTGCTTGTTCACCGCTCCTGCGGTTTTTCTCTGCTAGTCTACTGCACCTGCGGCTCTGTTCCTGTATCCCAGTCTGTACTGGTCCCTGTCAAGCCTGTGTTCTTACCTGCCAGTATCTGCCTGTCTGCATTCCTGCCGTGCCTGTCAGCACCCGCCTGTCAGCATACCAGCCGCGCCTGCTAAGTACTCACCTGCCATCATACCAGCCGTGCCTGCCAGTACCCACCTGTCTGAATACCAGCTAACCTGCCTGTTCCTGCATTCCCCAGTGTGGGTCAACAGCTGTGACCAGGGTCAGACCTGGAGTAGCACCTGGTCCCTCTGCTCGGTTCCTCCCTGGTTCACGGAGTCGACTGAGCCGCCATGCGACCTTGGTCCGACCGGGTTGATACTTAGTTACGCCCCTCCAGGCACTCCTCGGTTCATGGTACAGTGGGATCACTAATCACGCTCACGCCAGTCAGTCCGGGCGCGAGCGTAACAATTACAATGTATAATTTTTCTCACATTCCAATAGTTTCCTACTTAGGTAGAGAACAGGGTGCTCCTCTCCGTGTATCTCCTGAGAAAGGATCGCTCATAATCTGACTTCTGAGGCATCAGTCTGGAGTACAATTTTTTTCTTAAAGTCAGGGGCTACTAGGACCGACTGCTTACACAGAGCTACTTTAAGGTCTTGAAAGACTGTCTCCGCTTCCCATGTCCATATGTCCATAACTGATATTGTCCCCTTAAGGAAGTTGATCAGGGGTGCGGCCATCATGACAAAGTTTGAGATGGAATCTCCTGCAGTACCCTACCCTACGATTCCCAGAAAGGCCTTAACTTGCTTCTTTGAGGCAGGTCTCGGCCAGCTCTGGATTTAGTCGACTTTACTAATCTAAGGTTTGACCTCGCCTCTACCTTCTACATATCCTAGGTATTTGGCCTCTTCTTTCTCCATGGCACTTTTTTTGGATTTTTAGACAACCCGCATACCTGAGAGAATCAAACACCACCTGGACCTTTTCCAGATGACTTCTCCAATCCTGGCTGAACACTATAATATCAGCCAGTTATTCTGTGGCGTAACTCTTATGGGGTGTGAGGATCCGCTCCATTGCACTCTGGAAGGTGGCCGGAGCTCCCTGCAGTCTGAATGGCATCTGAAAATATTAGAAGCAAACATGGGGCATAGAGAAAGCAGTCTTATCCTTTGCTTCTTGTGACATGGGGATTTGCCAATATCCCTTTGTTAGATCTGTGAAAGCAGGATTTATTTATCTATCCTGACTCCATTTTTGTTATTCTACATGCATCTCCTTCTTTCTAAAATGGAGTCTGTGTATGTTTTGAGATAAGGGAGTCTAAGGAATTGCTTTGTCTAATGGACTTAGAGATAACATAGGGAAGTGAAAGAAAGAAGTGAGAATCACACCTAAGACCCTTAAGACACACCTAGACCCTAATGCTGGGTGTAGATATTAACTTTAGCCAATTATATGTATATTCTAATGCCAGGACACAGGTAGAGATAAGCTGAGCCAATTATATTGCTACAATGTATGTTCAGAAAAAAACTATATAAACCCTGACTGATGATGTAATAAAGAGAGTTTTGCTTAGATACATACGTGTGTGTCTGAATGACTCTCTCCTGTATGTACTTGGATTTTACAATTTAGTTTGGAGCAGGCACAATGTCTCAGAATGTCCCACATTACGTGACGATGACAGATCCAAGGTGGTGACAGATCCAAGGTGGTTACATACCTTGCCAGCCCAAGATCTGCTCATCACCACGCAGCATCGGATTCATTCAGCTTCCGATAATCATTACAAAATCTCCATTGGCCATCGAATTTTGGAACAAGGACAATCGGGCTAGACCACCTGCTCTTAGATTCCTCAATGGCTCAGAGATTCAGCATACGCTTCACTTCCTTGGAGATCAATTCTCGTCAGGCCTTGGGAATTTGTTAGGGCTTCAAGTTCACTTGCAACTGGGGTTCTGTCAGAACTTCATGTTCCTTGACACCTGTGCACCCCAGAAAATCTGAGATCAAGTTCCGGTTCTCCTGCAACAATTCCTGATACTGCTGTTTATGCCTCCGACAGCGTCACGGCTACTGTGAAAGCTTCAATGTCCCCTTCTGGCTTAGCCATCAAACATGGAGATTCAAAGGTTTCCCTGTCTTGCCATGTCTTGTTAAGATTGACGTGGTAGACCTGGTATGGCTTTTGTCTTCCCGGTTGATGAATCTTTTGGTTCACTTCACCCAGCTTCTTTACCACTTCATAGGGGCCTTGCCACTTGGCCAAAAATTTACTATCTACTGTCAGAATAAACACGAGAACTCGGTCCCCAGGGATGAACTGCCTCACCCTAGCGGACTTGCTGTAGACCTGGGATTGAGCCTCTTGAGCCTGGAGGAAATGTTCCTTTACGATAAGCATTAGCTTAGCCATGCTCTCCTGCATCTGGATGACGTGCTCGATGATGCTCCAGTGGGGCGTAACCTCGGCTTCCCAGGTTTCCATTGCTATATTAAGGAGACCCTGTGGATGTCGGCAATACAGGAGTTCAAACGGAGAAAATCCAATAGAGGCTTGTGGAACCTCCCGGATAGAGAATAACAGATACGAGAGGAGACAGTCCCGTTCTCGTCTGTCGTTTCTATGACTTTCCTAACCTTTCCACAAGGACATCCATCTGTGGATGGTAAACTGACATCTTCAGTTGTGTAATTTGCAAGGCATACACAGTGCCTTCATCATTTTACTTATAAAAGGTGTATCTTGGTGGATCAGGATCTCCCTTGGTAGTCCTTTCCGGGCAAAGATGTGGACCAACTCGCAGGCTATACTTATGGCGGAGTAGTTTCTCAGGATAACTGCTTCTGGGTACCACGTAGCATAGTCGAGGACAACTATTATATATTGATGCCCCCAAGCAGACTTAGCCAGGCGCCCAACCAGGTCCATGGCAATTCGCTCAAACGGCATCTCTATGATGGGCAGTAACAGGAGGGGATTTTGAAAATGAGAGGTGGGAACGGTTAACTGGCAGGTGGGGTAGGACTTGCAATATCTTAGGATCTCATGGTGACACCCAGGCCAATAGAACTTCTGAGTTACATGTTCTTGGGTTTTGTCCACACCCATATGGTCATCCAGGACATTGGAAAGGACTATGCAGCGGAATGGACTAACACCCTCCAACTATAGGGTCCTGGTACCAACAATTGCTCCACTATTTCCTCTCTAACCTTAGTAACCCGGTATAGTAATTCCCCACTCATCATGAAATAGGGAGCCCCCAGCTCCTGTGCTATGCCATTTATAACGGTTACATTAGTAAACGCCTCTTTTAGAGTTAGGTTCCTATGTTAGGCAGACCCAAAATTTTCTTCAATCACCCCTATCTCAGGAATGTCAGCCTCAAGCGATACTACCTCCTCCCTTCACTATTACACAGAAGAGAAATCCGTCAAGTTCTGGGGTTGGTGAGACTTCTTAATGGCCAACTCATCATTTATCTGAGCATGGCCTCTGCCCCTCCCTCACAAGTCCTAAAACAACACAAAGTCCTGGCCTATGATAATTGGGTGCAATAAATCCTGGACCACGCCGAACTCATGGGAATCAGTACCTCAGACCATCTCAATGACTACTCTGGCCACCCTATAGTCTTTAGCATCCCCGTGAATGCAGCGGACACCCACCTTCTTCCCAAGGGAACAGCTGAAGAGGGAGGGTGGCCCTCACAAGGGTCACCAAACTCCTTGAGTCTTGTAGTCCAGTCATTTGCAGACCATTCACTTTTATGGGACAAGCTTGGGACCCTTTGCTAGGTGGACAGTTTACAATGCATTCCGGATATGCATATTATGAACACCAGCGTCCCATATTACAGTTTGTTTGTTCTGTGGTCAGTGGACAGGCTATAAGATGTGGGCCGTGACATTTCCAGCAAATTACATCCCCAGATGAGACCTTCGGCATGACTTCCGCCCCCTGATGTGACCCCTAGTATGGAGTGAGTTGTGTCCTCAAGGAACAGTCAACCCCCTGATGCCTTTCAACCATTACAACCAGGTCATTGGGATTCTGAGGATCTCCCTGGACTACCCAAATCTGGATCGCCATAGGAAGGGAGTGCACGAAGCAGTCCATCACAACTCACTTCACCATTTGTGCTGGGGTAGAGGACTCCACCTGCAACCATTTTTGAATGAGGTGTAGTAGATCAAACATTTGGGAGATAATGAGTTTGTCCCTGTAATATGCCTAGTGGTAGTTCCGTTGTGCCCTGACAGCAATTCTTACCCACAAGCACGCCAAAATTTGATATGTTTGAATCACTCCCGTGTGCATGATTTGCGACTGTTTGACAGCTTTAATACATGTGAGGAATGCTTGTTTCTTAAGCATTCCTCACATGTATTAAAGCTGTCAAACAGTCGCAAATCATGCATACGGGAGTGATTCAAACATATCACCGAGTACGCTTGAAATAATCGGTACTCTCCCGAGCATACTCACCGAAAAGTTAATCGAACATACTTGCTCATCACTATATGACTTCCCTTCCGCCCATTGCACACTTTCAAAACCGGTTAAAAAGGCCTCTGTGTCGTCACCCGGGGTTATTTTCTGCAAGGCTCTCTTCACCGCCTCCCGGACAGAAAATTCCTCTCCTGACCTTGGATTCAGAGCCCCGGCTGTGCCACAAACTGCCTCTGTGAGTAATTAAATCTGCTGCTGTTGTTGTCGTTGCAGGATTTGTTGCTGCTGCTGTTGCCGGAGCTGTTGCATGAGCAGCCTATTTGTCTCCTGTTGTGCCACCTGTTGTTGTTGCTGATCTTGCAGCTGTTGTAGTGTGGTTCCCGTGATCCCAACGTATTGTTACCCTTTTAAAAAACACTTGTGGGTGGGAGGAAGTGCCAGAAGAGGGAGCAGGCGGAGGTGCAGATCTTTCCTGGCTTTTCAGGTGCATTCTTCATTGCAGCTCGTGCTTTGCATTCAGATGCCTCATCATGCAGGTGGTGCTCAGGTTAAGAACATTTATGCCTCGCTTCTGTCTCTGACAGCACAGCATACAAACCATCCTTGTCCTGTTCCGTGACTGAAACCAGTACACTGCCGGGAGTTCATTTCAAAAGTGCCATGCAGGGCAGGTTCAGAATGCTATTAACCTACAGATTAACCCTATATCTGCAGGTTAATAGCAATAGTGTTTTTTCAGCTGACAGGTTCCCTTGAGCACCTTCCCGACCTTAGGCTTATCCACACATGCTGGTTGGGAAGGACGATCGCCGCCGGGTGTTCAGAGAATCTGACAGTTGACACTCCCGCAGTTTAACCCCTAAATGTTGTGATCGATATTGATCGCATCGTTTAGAAGGTAGGGAGAGGAGGGCACCCCCACAACGTAATCACGAGTCCCTGATCATTGCTATGGTGACCCGGAGTCGTCATGACGTCATCTGAGTCACCAGACTACGAAGCTTGTTAGACCATGCTCAGAGCATGGTCTAACAAGCTTGTGTGTCAGTGCAGTGCTTGTGTGTCAGACACAGTGCTTGTGTGTCAGTGCAGTACCAACAGTTTATAAAGCATTTCAATGCTCGTGCATCGTGAAAGTCCCATAGAGGTTCTGAGTAAAAAATAAAGTAAAAAAGAAAATTGTAAAAATATTTTATTATATATATATATATATATATATATATATATATACAGACCAAAAGTTTGGACACACCTTCTCATTTACAGATTTTTCTGTATTTTCATGACTATGAAAATTGCACATTCACACTGAAGGCATCAAAACTATGAATTAACACATGTGGAATTATATACTTAACAAAAAAGTGTGAAACAACTGAAAATATGTCTTATATTCTAGGTTCTTCAAAGTAGCCACCTTTTGCTTTGATGACTGCTTTGTACACTCTTGGCATTCTCTTGATGAGCTTCAAGAGGTAGTCACCGGAAATGGTTTTCACTTCACAGGTGTGCCCTGTCAGGTTTAATAAGTGGGATTTCTTGCCTTATAAATGGGGTTGGGACCATCAGTTGTGTTGTGCAGAAGTCTGGTGGATACACAGCTGATAGTCCTACTGAATAGACTGTTAGCTGATTTTTTCTTGCCATAATACAAATTCTAAGTAAAGAAAAACGAGTGGCCATCATTACTTTAAGAAATGAAGGTCAGTCAGTGCGAAAAATTGGGAAAACTTTGAAAGCGTCCCCAAGTGCAGTTGTAAAAACCATCAAGCACTACAAAGAAACTTGCTCACATGAGGTTGGCCCCAGGAAAGGAAGACCAAGAGTCACCTCTGCTTCTGAGGATAAGTTTATCCAAGTCATCAGCCTCAGAAAACGCAGGTTAACAGCAGCTCAGATTAGAGACCAGGTCAATGCCACACAGAGTTCTAGCAGCAGACACATCTCTTCAACAACTGTTAAGAGGAGACTTTGTACAGCAGGCCTTCATGGTAAAATAGCTGCTAGGAAACCACTGCTAAGGACAGGCAACAAGCAGAAGAGACTTGTTTGGGCTAAAGAACACAAGGAATGGACATTAGACCAGAGGAAATCTGTGCTTTGGTCCTATGAGTCCAAATTTGAGATCTTTGGTTCCAACCACCGTGTCTTTGTGCGACGCAGAAAAGGAGAACGGATGGACTCTACATGCCTGGTTCCCACCGTGAAGCATGGAGGAGGAGGTATGATGGTGTGGGGGTGCTTTGCTGGTGACACTGTTGGGGATTTATTCAAAATTGAAGGCATACTGAACCAGCATGGCTACCACAGCATCTTGCAGCGGCATGCTATTCCATCCGGTTTGCGTTTAGTTGGACCATCATTTATTTTTCAACAGGACAATGACCCCAAACACACCTCCAGGCTGTTTAAGGGCTATTTGACCAAGAAGGAGAGTGATGGGGTGCTACGCCAGATGACTTGGCCTCCACAGTCACCAGACCTGAACCCAATCGAGATGGTTTGGGGTGAGCTGGACCGCAGAGTGAAGGTAAAAGGGCCAACAAGTGCTAAGCATCTCTGTGAACTCCTTCAAGATTGTTGGAAGACCATTTCTGGCGACTACCTCTTGAAGCTCATCAAGAGAATGCCAAGACTCAGTTTGCAAAGCAGTCATCAAAGCAAAAGGTGGCTACTTTGAAGAACCTAGAATATAAGACATATTTTCAGTTGTTTCACACGTTTTTGTTAAGTATATAATTCCACATGTGTTAATTCATAGTTTTGATGCCTTCAGTGTGAATGTACAATTTTCATAGTCATGAAAATACAGAAAAATCTGTAAATGAGAAGGTGTGTCCAAACTTTTAGTCTGTACTGTATATATACACACACATATATATATTTTTTTGTACCCATCAGGCTATGTGACCACGATGCAGAAATGAAGCAGAAAATTTCTGCAGCATTTCTGCATCTCCCTGGCAGAAAAAACGCATGCAGATTGTGCATGCGTTTTTCCTGCAGAATACATACGGAATACATGCGGATTCACATGCGTATCCACATGCATTAATGCATGTGTTTCTGCATGCGGACTGACAAGCACTTTCCAGGCGATAGCATCACTTGGAAAGTGCTTGACAACTAGGTCACACTATATAAATCCATGCACCGGACAGGTGAATATAAACTTTTTTATTATTTTATTCTTTTTTTTACAGGTACAATGGTACCCAGGTCTGGATGAGTCTTCTCTCCTCCAGAACTGGGTACCATCCGCACATTGAACCGCATATAATCCGCTTGTACAAATGTACAGACACGGATTATATGCGTCTCAATGCAAGTCAATGGTGGCCATTCCACTGCGCTTCCGCAAAATTAATGAACATGCTGTGGATTTATGAGCGCAGCATAAACGCTGCGGAAAAATCCGCAGCATGTGCATTGACATTGCGGAATGCCATTGGGGACCATGGGGTGCGGATTACCAAGCGTTTTTGATGCGTTTCCGCTGTGGAGATTCCGCAGCGGAAACACATGAAAAACGCATTGTGGGCATGCAGCCTAAATAAATATTTTTATGAAAAAAAATTAAAGAAGTACACATATTTGTTATCGCGGCGTCTAGAGTGACCGGACCAATAAAACTGTCACACTAATTCCCTTCATTGAACACCATAAAAAAAAATAAAGAGGCAAAAAACTAAGCTTTTTCATCACATCACCAAACAAAAAGTTGAATGAAACTGGTTTAAAAAAGTTGAATGCAAATGAAAATGGTATACTTGAAAACACCATCTTGTCCCCCAAAAACAAGCCACTATACAGCTCCATCAGCAGAAAAATTACAAAGTTATAGCTCTCAGAATACAGTATGCAAAAATAATTATTTTTTCTATAAAATAGTTTTTATTGTGTAAAAGCGCCAAAACATAAAGAAATGTTATAAATGTGACATCGCTAGAAATGAACCTACCCGAAGAATAAAGCTGCCTTAGCAATTTTACCATTTTACCACACGTGGAATGGCAAAAAAAAAATGAATAAAATTCCTGAATTGTTGGTTTTTGTTAATTTTGCCTCCCAAGAATTGGAATAGAAAACAATCCAAAAATATAATGTACGCGAAGTTAGTACCAATAAAAACGGCAACTCGTCCTGCAAAAAACAAGTCCTCACTTAACTCTGTCAGCAGAAATATGGAAGAATTTGCACGTCACTGACAGCGTGGGAGTATTCTCCTGCACTCAGCACTTCAGCGTGAGAATTTTCCCACGCTGTCAGTGACGTGCATGAGGTGAGCCGAGTTCATTGGACATGACCTCGGCTCATCTGGATGCCGTCACAGCGAGACAGTGAGGAGCGCAAGCATGCCTGCGCTTCTCAGTGTCCGCGGGATGACAGGCTGGATGGCAGCGTTCTGCTGCGGTCCAGCCAGTCATCTCGATGTAGCAGAGCTGAAGCTGTCGTGGGAACCATGGAAAGGTAAGGATGAGGTTGGTTTATTATTTTTCTTTTATTGCAGGAGATTGTTGGCTTCAGCTGGAATGGGTGTGATGGTAAGTATGGTTTAATTTAGAACAATAAAGAATTGTGCGTTTATTTCAATTAAAGGACTTTATTCTGGGTGTTGTGTTTTTTTTAAATACTTTACTAGAAATTCATGGCGGTCATGTCTAATACTGGCGTGACCCCATGAATTTTGGGCTTGGGGCCAGCTGATAATACCAAGCTGGCCCTAACCCCTTTATTACCCAGTGAGCCACCGCACCAGGGCCCTGGATGAGTTGGGTACAGCGCCAGAAGATGGCGCTTCTATGAACGCGCCATTTTCCGGGGTGGCTGCGGACTGCAATTTGCAGCGGCGGGGGGCACAGAAAGCTTGGGCCTCCCTGCGCTGCAGATTCCAGCCCCCAGCTGCCTAGTTGTACCTGGCTGGACACAAAAATAGGGCGAAGCCCCACGTATTTTTTTTTTAATTATTTCATGAAATTCATGAAATAATTAAGAAAAAAAGGCCTTCCCTATATTGTTGTGTCCGGCCAGGTACAAATAGTCAGCTGGTGGTTGGGGGCAGCCTGTTCCTGCCTGCTGTACCTGGCTGGACACAAATATAGTGCGAAGCCCCACTTCAATTTTTTTTAATTATTTCATGAAATTCATGAAATAATTAAGAAAAAAAGGCCTTCCCTTTATTGTTGTGTCCGGCCAGGTACAAATAGGCAGCTGGTGGTTGGGGGCAGCCCGTTCCTGCCTGCTGTACCTGGCTGGACACAAATATAGTGCGAAGCCCCACTTAAATTTTTTTTAATTATTTCATGAAATTCATGAAATAATTAAGAAAAAAAGGCCTTCCCTATATTGTTGTGTCCGTCCAGGTACAAATAGGCAGCTGGTGGTTGGGGGCAGCCCGTTCCTGCCTGCTGTACCTGGCTGGACACAAATATAGTGCGAAGCCCCACTTCAATTTTTTTTAATTATTTCATGAAATTCATGAAATAATTAAGAAAAAAAGGCCTTCCCTATATTGTTGTGTCTGGCCAGGTACAAATAGTCAGCTGGTGGTTGGGGGCAGCCCGTTCCTGCCTGCTGTACCTGGCTGGACACAAATATAGTGCGAAGCCCCACTTCAATTTTTTTTAATTATTTCATGAGATTCATGAAATAATTAAGAAAAAAAGGCCTTCTCTATATTGTTGTGTCCGGCCAGGTACAAATAGGCAGCTGGTGGTTGGGGGCAGCCCGTTCCTGCCTGCTGTACCTGGCTGGACACAAATATAGTGCGAAGCCCCACTTCAATTTTTTTTAATTATTTCATGAAATTCATGAAATAATTAAGAAAAAATTGACGTGGGGCTTCGCACTATATTTGTGTCCAGTCAGGTGCAGCAGGCAGGAACAGGCTGCCCCCAACCACCAGCTGCCTATTTGTACCTGGCCGGACACAACAATATAGGGAAGCCCTTTTTTTCTTAATTATTTCATGAAATAATTTAAAGAAAATTGACGTGGGGCTTCGCCCTGTTTTTGTGTCCAGCCAGGTACAACTAGGCAGCTGGGGGCTGGAATCCGCAGCGCAGGGAGGCCCAAGCTTTCTGGGCCACCCCCGCTGCAAATTGCAGTCCGCAGCCACCCAGGAAAATGGCGCGTTCATAGAAGCGCCATCTTCTGGCGCTGTACCCAACTCATCCAGGGCCCTGATGCGGTGGCTCACTGGGTAATAAAGGGGTTAGGGCCAGCTTGGCATTATCAGCTGGCCCTAAGCCCGAAATTCATGGGGTCACGCCTATATTAGACATGACCACCATGAATTTCTAGTAAAGTATTTAAAAAAAACACAACACCCAGAAAAAAGTCCTTTAATTGAAATAAACACACAATTCTTTATTGTTCTAAATTAAACCATACTTACCATCACGCCCATTCCAGCTGAAGCCAACGATCTCCTGAAATAAAAGAAAAATAATAAAGCAACATCATCCTTACCTTTCCATGGTTCCCATGACAGCTTCAGCTCTGCTACATCGAGATGACAGGCTGAACCGCAGCAGAACGCTGCCATCCAGCCTGTCATCCCGCAGACACTGAGAAGCGCAGGCTTGCTTGCGCTCCACAGTGTCTCTCTGTGAGGGCATCCAGATGAGCCGAGTTAATGTCCAATGAACTCGGCTCACCTCATGCACGTCACTGACAGCGTGGGAAAATTCTCCTGCACTCAGCGCTTCAGCGTGGGAGAATTCTCACACTGAAGTGCTGAGTGCAGGAGAATTCTCCCACGCTGTCAGTGACGTGCAGGAGGTGAGCTGAGTTCATTGGACATGAGCTCACCGTATGCACGTCACTGACAGCGTGGGAAAATTCTCCTGCACTCAGCGCTTCAGCGTGGGAGAATTCTCACGCTGAAGCGCTGAGTGCAGGAGAATTCTCCCACACTGTCAGTGACATGCAGGAGGTGAGCTGAGTTCATTGGACATGAGCTCACCTTATGCACGTCACTGACAGCGTGGGAGAATTCTCCTGCACTCACCGCTTCAGCGTGAGAATTTTCCCACGCTGTCAGTGACGTGCATGAGGTGAGCCGAGTTCATTGGACATGAACTCGGCTCATCTGGATGCCGTCACAGAGAGACGCTGAGCAGCGCAAGCAAGCCTGCGCTTCTCAGTGTCTGCGGGATGACAGGCTGGATGGCAGCGTTCTGCTGCGGTCCAGCCTGTCATCTCGATGTAGCAGAGCTGAAGCTGTCGTGGGAACCATGGAAAGGTAAGGATGAGGTTGCTTTATTATTTTTCTTTTATTGCAGGAGATCGTTGGCTTCAGCTGGAATGGGCGTGACGGTAAGTATGGTTTAATTTAGAACAATAAAGGATTGTGTCTTTATTTCAATTAAAGGACTTTATTCTGGGTGTTTGTGTTTTTTTTAACTTTGACTATGGGGTTAGTAATGGGGGTGTCTTATAGACGCCTCTCCATTACTAACCTGGGCTTGATGTCAGCTGGCATTATAAGCTGACATCAACCCCAACCCTATTACCCCCTGCCACCGCACCAGGGCAGCGTGGAAGAGCGAGGCTAAGTGCCAGAATTGGCGCATCCTATGAATGCGCCATTTCTGGGACGGCTGACGGCTGGTGTTTCTAGCCTGGGAGGGGGCCAATATTCATGGCTCCCTTCCTGGGCTATTAATATCAGCCCCCAGCTGTCTGCCTAGCCTTTGCTAGCTATTAAATTAGGGGGGACCCCACGTCATTTTTTTTGGGGGGCCCCCCATTTTAATAGCTAGTAAAGGCTATGTATTCAGCTGGGGGCTGATATTATTAGCCTGGGAAGCTCCGTGGGTATTACCCCCTTCCCAGGCTTCAAACATCTGCCCCAGCCGTCTGCTTAACCTCCGCTAGAGCCTAAAATTAAGGGGAACCCCACGCCAATTTTTTTAATAATAAATCCTTTATTTTAATACTAAATGACAAGTACAGTAACCAACACTATCACTGTACTTCATATATATGTGACTGACGTGTTTCTATCTATCTAATCTATGTGTGAAGCTCTATTCTGTCTGTTATAAATTGTCGGGTACAGATGCTGAATTGCCGGCCGGCTTTCTTAAAGAGACGGTGCATGAAAACACTATTATTTTTTTTAATAAATCCTTTACACTAAATGACAAGTACAGTAAGCAACACTGTCACTGTATTTCATATATATGTGACTGACATGTTTCTATCTATCTAATCTATGTGTGAAGCTCTATTCTGTCTGTTATAAATTGTTGGGTACCGATGCTGAATTGCCGGCCGGCTTTTTTAAAGAGACGGTGCATGAAAACACTATTATTTTTTTTAATAAATCCTTTACACTAAATGACAAGTACAGTAATCAACACTGTCACTGTACTTCTTATATATGTGACTGACATGTTTCTATCTATCTAATCTATGTGTGAAGCTCTATTCTGTCTGTTATAAATTGTCAGGTACCCTGCTGAATTGCCGGTCGGCTTTTTTAAAGAGACAGTGCATGAAAACACTATTATTTTTTTTGATAAATCCTTTACGCTAAATGACAAGTACAGTAAGCAGCACTTTCACTGTACTTCGTATATATGTGGCTGACATGTTTATATCTATCTAATCTATGTGTGAAGCTCTATTCTTTCGGTTCTAAATTGTCGGGTACCGGTGTATGCCGCTGCTGAATTGCCGGCTTTTCATGTTTCACTGTTGGCACTGTTCCCATCGATTTGGGCAATCACTGTAATGCCACAACCACCATGGCTGTGGCATTACAGTGAGTGGCAGACAATCCCTGCATGATTGGTGCTCTAAATAGCGCCAGACATGCAGGACACGCTTTTGGTGCACGAACAGTTATCGAACATAACCTCGAACAGCCGAAATTTTTGCAAATCGTTCGGGTTCGTCGAACAACTCGAACACCGCCCAAAACAGCTCGAATTTGAGATTGGCGAACAGTTCTAGTCGAACACCGCTCATCTCTAGTGACAGCAGCCAAACATAAAAAAAGATATTAATCTGGTATTGTTGTAATCGCCCCAACTCGAAGAAACAGTCGTCTAATCACTTGTACCATGAGAGAAACGGTTTAAAAAATAAATAAAACCAATTCTTGACCTGATATTTATTTGTTCTGCCTCCAAAAGATTGCAGTAAGGTTCTGCACTGAACGCTTACACTGGGGTTTCTGAGTAAATATCAGAAATACGTGATTATTTACGGATGCATGTCTCCAGAAGCACAAGCATAACGTACTGGGCACTACAATGTACTGGGCACTACAATGTATGGCACTACTATAGCAGATTTGCAGTTTTCACTGAGCAACATCCACTGCTGCTTGTTTCTGGAAAACACCCAAGGAGTCAAATCATCACTACACCTGTAGATAAATTTCCAAAGGGGTATAATTTCCAAAATGGGGTAATTTGAGGGGGTTATTCTGCTCTTCTAGCACTTAAGGGCTCTGTATATTTAGTCTGCATACTATTTTAGGAAGATCTGCACTCCAAGAGACAAATAGCACTCAGTCTTTCCCGAGACTCGCCATATGGCTAAACAGTACTGTACAGCCACATATGGGGTATTTCCATGTTCAGCAGAAATTGTGTGACAAATTTTGGTGCCATTTTTACCCATTTCCCCTTGTGGAAATGTAAAATCTGGGTCTAAACAAAAATTTTTGTGGTAAAAATGTAATTATTTTTTCTTCACTGCCCAATTATATTAAATTTTGTGACACACCTGTGATCTCAATATGATCACTGCACCCTTAGATTAATTCATTGAGAGGTGTAGTTTATAAAATGGGGTCACTTATGGAGGTTCTGTTGTTCTGGCATCTCAGGGGTTTTCCAGTGGGTCATGACACCCACAAACCATAACAGAAAAATCTGCAATAAATTATGGCGCTCCTTCCCTTCTGCGTTTCGTATTATATGTAGGGTATTGTCATGCTCAGTAGAAATTGCACAACAAAGAGAGGTCCATTTTTTCCTATTAGACTTATAAAAAATTAAACATTTGGAGCTAAAACAACATTTTAGCTGTAAAAATGTAATTATTCTTTCTTCCCCTTCCAATGGTATAAATTTCTGTGAGGTACATGCAGTGTCAATATGGTCATTGCACCCCTAAATTAGTTCATTGAGAGATGTAGATTGTAAAATTACATCCCTTATGGGGGTTTCTGCTGTTCTGGCACCTCAGGGGATTTGCCAATGTGACATGGAACCCTGAAACCACATATCGAGTATCGGTGAACTCAGGAGAAATTACATAACAAATTGTATAGTCTATTTTGCTTCTGTTATCCTTGTGAAATTGAAAAGTTTGACGCATAACCAACATTTTTGTGGGAAAATTTATATTTTTATTTTTACAGTTCAACATTATTAACTTCTGAGAAGCACCTGGGGGTTCAAAGTGCTCACCAAATCTCTAGATAAATTCCTTGAGGGGTATTGTTTCCAAAATGGCATCACTTGTGGGGGGTTCCCACAGTTCAGGCACATCAGGGGCTTTCCAAACCCGTCATCACATCCGCTAATGATTCCAGCATTCAAAAAGTCAAGTGATGCTCCTTACCTTCCAAGCCCTGCCGTGCGCCAAAACATTGGTTGTCATCCACATATTGAGCATTGGCATACTCAGTCGGCATACTCAGTTGTACAACAAATTATATGGTGCACTTACTTCTGTCACCTTTGTGAAAATGCAAAATTTGGGGCTAAAATTTTTTTTTATGGTAAAAATGTGACTTTTTATTTTCACAGCTCAACGTTATAAACTTCTGTGAAGCACTTGGGGGTTCAATGTGCTCACCACACATCTACATACTGTACATTCCTCAAGGGGTCTAGTTTCAAAAATGAGGCTAATTGTGGGGGGTTTCTACTGTTTCAGCACATCAGTTTTTCCCCACATATGGGGTATTGGCATACTCAGGAGAAATTGCATAACAAATTTTGGTGTCCATTTCATCCAGTTACCCTTGTGAAAATAAAAAAAGTAAAATGTTAATTTTTTTCTTCTACATTGAATTCATTCCTGTGAAGCACATGAAGGGTTAATACACTTCTTGAATGTGTTTTTGAGCACTTTGATAGGTGCAGTTTTAGAACGGTGTTACTTTTGGGTATTTTCTGTCATGTAGGCCCCTTAAAGTCACTTCAATGTGATGTGGTCCCTAAAAAAATGGTTTTGTAAATTTTGTTGGAAAAATGATCCTCTGGGAAATTTAATATGCAAATTGCCTCTTCAGAGAAAAAGAGGACTTGTACTCTGTAGCACCACCTATTGGAAGTAGCAATCCTACAAGTCACAATCAACCCTTTAACGAGTCGTTCAATATGACTTAGGATAAAAGCCAAATCAGAACTCAATTTGCAGACACGGTGTTTCGGGCTGTTGGTCCTTGTCAGTGCAAAGTATGAGAACTGATTTGGCTAGGTGAGAGGCTCTGGACTGAGGTCTAAGGGGTAGCATTTCTCCTTATGGAGAGTGACACACCAGCTCTGGCACGTGAAGGTAAGGAGGCTTATTCGCCATGCAATGCTCCTCTGGGAAATTTAATATGCAAATTGCCTCTTCAGAGAAAAAGAGGACTTGTACTCTATAGCGCCACCTATTGGAAGTAGCAATCCTACAAGTCATTGCTGATCAACTTTTAACCCTTCTAATTTCCTAGCAAAAAAAATGATGTTTCAAAAATCATGCATATGTAAAGTAGACATGTGGTAAATGTTACTTAATAACTAATTTGTGTGACATAACTCTCTGGTTTAAAGGCATAAGAATTAAAAATTGCGAATTTTTCAACATTTCCAATATTTTCACAAATAAACGCAAGATGTATCGAACAAATTTTACCACTATCATGAAGTACAATATGTCACGAAAAAGCATTCTCAGAATCAATGGGATCCGTTGAAGCGTTCCAGATTCATCACCCCATAACTTGACACTGTTTAGAATTATAACATGTGGTTTGGTCATGAAGGTGACAACTTACTTGGGGGGGTGAAAGGGTTAAGATCGAAACATGTATTTTGGGTTGCTTGCACTACTAACATTTCCTTGGGGATGAAGGGGTTAAGATCAAAACATGTATCTTGGGTTGCTTGCACTAGTAAAATTACCTTATCAAAGTTGGAGTGCCAAGATCTGTTTATGGGATAGGATTTTCCTTGAGCACCTGATTTCTGTAGAGGTGTGCTTAATTCTATATTACTGACCAAACTAAATAATCAGAAACCTAGAATTTTTGTTTCTCGATATTACAGCAACTTTTCCACAATGGCTACCTAACAAATGAATATTTAATTGTATATAACCTACAGTATGTTACATATAACTTTAGCAAACTTTACTGCAAGCAAACACATTCATTTCCAGGTCTTTCAATGCAACATTTCCACTAAGCTATATTTAATCGCAAAGACCATTTTGCAAACAATGTTGTTTTTTTTCCATCATGATAAGTGCTGTTAGTAGTAGCATTATAAGAAGAACATTTATCATGCCTTGTCAAGACAGTTTTTGCCCTTAGGAACTTGGTCTGCTTTCTCACTTCAGCATGAACTCATCTTAACCATAGGCTCACATAATAACAACCTCTGGATGGCAAAAACACTGCTTGAGCCTTTTATAACACGGATTTCAGAATAAAAATCCATGTTGATTTGATAGAATGCACTACAAGTTATTGCTGTAGTGTCAGAAGGTTAATGTGAGTTATGACAATATGTCCAAGTTGGAGCAAGGAATCGCAGGTGTTGCGAAAGATGAACAGCTAGATGTGATTGATTATTCTTACTGCCTGATTTGCCCTTTATTGAAATGCTTAGTAAGATGTCAATCTGCAGAATTTACAATTTTCATAACCATATTATTTACCATAAGGATGGGATACTAAAAGAAATATATTAATAGATGTTGTAAAAGCATTTTATAAATATACAAGCTCATTGAACCAGGCAGTGTGTTGGTACAGTAATGGTCTAGGTTTGTAGAAAATACAACTATAATGAGAACATTACATCAAGCGAAAATGTTATAAAATAAAACAGCATTTCAGATAAAAAATTACTATGAAAAGCTGCTGGAGGACAATATGTCTTGGCTGACTAGCCCAAGACCAATCCCTATCAGCTTCTCCCTGTCCTAGAGGGACATACCAGTCATTTTAGGGAAGCAATATGAGAAGAACCCAAGAGAACTGATCTGAGAAAACTCAGCAAAACATAGTTTCTAGCTTGCTTTTCAAAATATGTTTTTGATGAAACATAGCAACATTTTATAGTAAATAAATTAGGCATCAGGAATCCGATAACAGGTTCCTTTAAAGGGACTATGTATTTTTGTGTTAATAATTATTGATTATATACTAAATTATTTTTATTCCAAAATCAACTGTTGTGTTTGAACCTTTACTAATTATTCTTTTTCTGCAGCCACTGGGAGCTGCCATTTTTATTTCTTGGTGTGAAAGTGTCTGAGCACGACACTAAAGGCCCCGTCACACTTAGCGATGCTGCAATGATCCCGACAACGATACGACCTGTCAGGGATCGTTGCTGCGTCGCTATGTGGTCGCTGGTGAGCTGTCAAACAGGCAGGCTCACCAACGATCAGGGGAGCAGCGACATCGTGGAAAGAATCTTTCCATGATGTCCTGCTCCTGGTTACAAGACTGCTGAAGCAGGAGCAGGCTGGTAACTATGGTAAACATCGGGTTACTAGGGGCACACGCGCTCCTAGTAACCCGTTGTTTATCATGGTTACCACTCTGCTACAGTGAGCGGGAGGTTACCGCTCACTTTAGCAGGCTCGTAACCATGATAAACAACGGGTTACTAGGAGCGCGTGTGCCCCTAGTAACCCGATGTTTACCATAGTTACCAGCCTGATCGCTGCTCCCGCTGGTCACACACAGCGATGTGTGCTGACCAGCGGGAGAGCAACGACCAAAAAATGGTCCAGGACACTTTGCAGCGATCAGCGACCTCACAGCAGGGGCCTGATCGTTGCAAAGTGTCACACATAGCGACATTGCTGGTGAGGTCGCTGTTGCGTCACCAAAACCGTGACACAGCAGCGATCTCGCTAGCGATCTCGCTATGTGAGACGGGGGCTTTACACACTGCAAATATGGCAGCCCCTGGGCATCTCCTGCAATGTGACTGCCTTAACTGTGAGCTGTCCAGTCCACAGCTGTAGGAGGAGGCAGATGGCATTTTATTGTAGTCCAGCGCTATGATCTGAGCTACAATTTCCCCCTATCACAGCACATACAGTGTTCAGCGCCAAGCGGTGAAAGGAAGTAGAGATGAACGAACATTTCCATGTTCGGTTCGTTTCCCGATCGCCAAATTTGCAATGTTTGCCGAATAATTCGTCGAACATTCGTCGATATATATCTGAACCCCATTGGATTCAATTGGATGCAACACCAAATGCATACACAACACCTTCAAAAGGGCCCAAAAAGCTGCCAAAACAGCTCAAATTAGGGGCAGACACCAGAAAAGTGGCCTCAATTGACCCACAGTACAAATTTTATAATGGCAGAGCAGCAATCAAGTTTAGAATTGAACTTCAAATTAAGATGAGGTGGGTGAGGGATCGGTGTAGGCCTGCTATGCTGGGAGCCCTGATACCACAAGCAACAGTTCAAGCTGCTTTTACGCTTAGCCACACTTAGATGGCAGAAAAATAAGTTTCATAGAGTAGCATTGGTACAAAAATTTAAGGATAGTAACACGAGTAGTTGACTGAAAGTAAATGGAGGCCTGCAAGTCTCGGAGGCCTACTGCTAAAGGCAACACACATAAAGGAGACCAAACTAGGAGTCTCCCCATTTCCAAAAATTAGGGGCTGACACCACCAAAGTGTCATCAATTTCAGCTGAGTAGAAATAGTATAATGGGGACCGACACTTCCTCCGCTACAGCCAACCCAGCAGATGGAGACCCAACCAGGAGTGTTCACATTTTCCTAAATTAGGGGCTGACACCACCAAAATGGAATCAACTTCAGTAGAGTAGAACTTGTATAATGGGGACCGACACCTCTTCCATTACAGCCAACCCAGCAGATGGAGACCCAGCCAAGAGTGTTCACATTTCCCTAAATTAGGGGCTGAAATCACCAAAGTGGCATCAATTTTACCAGAGTAGAAATAGTATAATTAGGACTGACACCTTTTTCACTACAGCCAGCCCAGCAGATGGAAACCCAACCAGGAGTGTTCACATTTCCCTAAATTAGAGGCTGACACCACCGAAGTGGCATCAATTTCACTAGAGTAGAAATAGTATAATGGGGACCGACACTTCTTCCACTACAGCCAACCAAGCAGATGGAGACCCAACCTCGAGTGTTCACATTTTCAAAAATTATTTACATCTGCAGCAGCAGTAATAGCAGACACAGAAGCCACGCTAAAGATATCACAGACCGCGGGATCAATGCAGCACACTAAAAACTACAACATCGCCAGTCTGTGCAGTCTACGATTGGGGTGCAAAAGTCTTTTGAGATCCATGACTTGTTGATGATCTTGATGAAAGTTAGGCGGTCTACATTTTCAAGGGACAGCTGGCTGCGCTTATTCGTCAGGACACCAACAGCAGCGCTTAAGACACGCTCTAAGAGAATGCTGGCTGCATGATAAAACCTCCAAGGCGTGACAGGCGAGCTCAAAATACTCTTCCATTTTTGAGACCAAAATGTAAAAGGGTCCAAACCCTCCATGATGGTGTTGATATTGAGCTCTAGATACTCCTGCACCATCCTCTTCAGTCATTCACCACGTGTCAGACTTGTACTCTGTTGTGCTGGTGCACGAGCTGGTGTAACAAATGTCTGAAAGGACTCACAGAAATTGCCTCTGCCACTTACACTGCTGCTAGTGTTTTGGTGTTGACGAATTGACATTTCAGAGGCTGGAAGTCTAGAGCTGCGATGCACACTGTGTGCCTCACTGCTGTCTTAGGGAAAACCTCTCTTAAAGGGGTTATCCGTCAATGTATGATCAGCCGGGGTCCCGCACCACCGCCAATAAGCTGTTATCGGTGCCGGTGGCAGAGGCCGCCGGCCGGAAGTCCTTACCTGCATTGCTTGGCCATCAATTTGTAGTGTAGGGCATCAATGTCAAAGTAGTGGACAACAAGGTGTGTAAACCACGAACAGCAGAGAGGGGATGATTATCATCTTCATGTTCTGACTGTTGCTCGCCCACCACCACTTTCTCGGCTCCTGTACCTTCACTAACAGTTTGTCTGTTATCACCAGCCCCCCTCGATCACTGTAATCTATCCTCCCATTGCACCTGCCTGTGTGACGACAGTCTGGAATTTTGAAACATTATTATTCCTTCCGCATGCTCCTCTGCTTCCTCCTCTTCCTCTAGGACCACCACCTCCTCCCGCATGCTATTCAAAGTCTGCTCCAGCATGTAGATGGAATAGTGATGCTGATGATGGCATCGTCAGCGCTAACCATCTTAGTAGCCATTTTGAAACTGTGCAGAAGGGTGCAGAGGTCCTTAATCTTTGCCCACTCCTTAATTGTGATATGCCCCACGTCCGTACTGCCCAGGCTATACGACATAACATACTGCATCAGGGCTCGTTGCTGCTGCCACACTCACGGCAACATGTGCAGAGTGGAATTCCACCGTGTCGGCACATCGCATATCAACCGGTTAACTGGCATGCTGAAGTTCAATGCCAAAAAATGACAAACTGAGACATGGAGTGCTGTATCAAGTTTGTAACAGGCAAAATTAGATTTTTAAAGGTGTACTCGTGCATGGAGTACAATAGAAGCAGTGCACAACAGAGTTCTATGCTGAAATTTGCCCGGCTGTCTTTGTCTGGACCTCACTAATGGCACAAGAAAAAAAAAACTGCTGGAAGGTCGATTTCACAGCCACACAGGACACTAGCTATCTAAACTATCTGACTTAGAAGCAACCGCTTATTTAACTAGTTAAAATCTCTCAGTATCCATTAGCAGACCAGGAGCTGCCTCTCTGACCTTCTATAGTCAAAAAATAGCACTAAAACAACATGTCTGCTCTTTATATAGAGAGGGACATGTGATTTCAGCAGCCAATGGCACAAGCCCTTGTGTCTGAACATTGTGCCCCCTGATTGGCTAGCCGCAATTTGCACACATAAAGTTAGGATAAAAAATTAGATTACAAGCACGCCGCTCCTCTGACCTCTTCCCACCTCATCAAACACACCACCCCCACGAATCATACAGCACCACTACTCTAGCCAAAGTGATAAAAATACTGTAGTGGAAACGCAATCATTTCCTGCACTTTTACCAAATTTTGCCGATTTTAAGTAAAAATACTTGTGTGTTCAATCACGAATCCGAATGTGCAATGTTCGTGCCGAATTTGAAATTGGAGATCGTTTTTAGAACATGTTAACTCATCTCTAACAGGATCAATTTGGGCAATTTTTAGGCCCCATGCAGACGCCCGGGGGCATCTGCCGGAAAAATGCTTGAGTTTCCCATTGACTTACATTGGGCTCGTTGCTCGGGTCGAGCACCCGAGCATTGCGATTTGCTCGACCTGATCAACGAGCACCTGAGCATTTTAATGCTCGCTCATCACTAATAAACACTCTTTTACGTGGGTGTTGCATCACGGTCACCCTGGTTATATGGTGGTGGAGGATGAGGAGGAGAAGTAGGAGGACAGCATAAAATAGACAAAATCAGGAAGCATATACACATGTCTCGGTGTTAAGAGGTGCATGGGAATAGACCTCATAAAAAACAACTGGATTTCACTTTATGTTACGCTGCTATCATCCGGTGGTGTTGAGAAGTCTGGCCCAATTCAGCCCATTCATTTTGACAAGAGCCAGCCTGTCAGCATTTTCAGTTGACAGGCGGATGGGCCTATCAGTTATAATACTCCGGTGGCACTAAAAATTCACTCTCACAAAACGTTAGCGGCAGGGCAGGCCAGGACTTTCAAGGCATAGAGAGTCAGTTCATGACACGTGTCCAGCTTGGATACACAATAGTTATAAGGCACAGAGGAATCATGGAGGACGTTGATACGGTCGGCAAGGTACTCCTTCAGCCTCTTCCAAAACTTTTCCCTCCTTATCAAAGTACCCCGCGCATCAAGGCCTGGGTGCTGGGAGGGTCTTATAAAACTGTCCCATACCTTTGACAGTGTTCCCCTGCCTCTGCTGCATCGTATTTGTGTTTTCTTCGCCTGCACTCCTTGGTTGTCCAACGAACTGTGACCTCTGCCGCTAGCGTGTTTTCAGATGGGAATTTTTTTAATAATTCTTCAACAAGGGCCTTCTGGTACTGCAATATTTTATTAGCCCTATATGCCACGAGAAGGAGAGATAGAAAGTTCTCCTTGTAGTGAGGTCTAGAAGTGTGACCAACCAGTAATTACTGTTGCCCAAAAGGCATACAAGGGTCATGGGAAAGGCAGCGGAATATAAAGTCAGCCATGTGTGCCAGACTGCCAACAGCCAAGACTTCCCTTTCCTGACCAAGAGGATAACTATTCATGGTCTCCGCCTCCTGGTCCTCCTCCTCATTCTCCCTCCCCTCAGGCCATCCACGCTAATCAAACGGTATAACTGTTATGTGGGTAGTACTGTCTGTAGCACAGGAAAACAGCTCCTGTTCACCCTCCTCCTCTTCCTTCTCCTCCTACTCTTCCTCCTCATTATCTCTCAATCTGCATTGAGATGAGATGAGGCTGGGCTGTGTGGCATCACCCTGCATAGTTCCTTGCTCCATCTCATGGTGCTCCGCCTGCAATGCCTCCTCTTTGATTGTGAGCAGCGAGCGTTTCAGTAGACAGAAAAGTGTCACATCTGATGACCACAGTTTTAAGCAGTGGCCTTGTAGTATGGCATTGGTCAGCGACCAAGTGTGAATAGGTTGAACAACACAAAACTGACAGACTTTAAATGGAGTATAATATTTGGCACGCTCCCCAAAATGTCACGATTATTACCGCAGTAATATTGGATCACGTCTGATGACCATGGTTTTAAGCAGTGGCCTTGTAGTGTGGCATTGGTCAACGAACAAGTGTGAATAGGTTGAACAACACACAACTGGCAGACTTTAAATGGAGTATAATATTTGGCACGCTCCCCAAAATGTCACAATTATTACCGCAGTAATATTGGATCACGTGTGATGACCACGGTTTTAGGCAGTGGCCTTGTAGTATGGTATTGGTCAGTGACCAAGTGTAAATAGGTTGAACAACACAAAACTGACAGACTTTAAATGGAGTATAATATTTGGCACGCTCCCCAAAATGTCACGATTATTACCGCAGTAATATTGGATCACGTCTGATGACCATGGTTTTAAGCAGTGGCCTTGTAGTGTGGCATTGGTCAGCGACCAAGTGTGAATAGGTTGAACAACACACAACTGGCAGACTTTAAATGGAGTATAATATTTGGCACGCTCCCCAAAATGTAACAATTATTGCTGCAGTAATATGGATCACGTCTGATGATGGACAAGTTTCTCTGTTTCCACAATATGGCAATGCGAATAAAATGAAACCAACCTGCCTGTATGCTGCTAACAAGCAAATGGAGCAGTAAAAATGGTGCATTACATTGCTCTTCAAGCAAATAATCAGGATTAAGAGCAAAAAGACTATTAGCCCTGATATCTAGGGCTATGGATATCAGTAACAGCAGCAGACAGAATGTGCAATGGGCCATATTCTGCTCTATACACTCCCCAAAAACTCTGCCTGCCAACATCCTGCTATCACCAGGATTAATAATATGCATGTGGATTAGTCCTTAGAAGGACTGTTAGTTGAGATGTATATTGCTCTTAAATACCTAGACCTAACTAAATAAACCGCCAATTCTCTCCCTAGCTCAGCAGCACCTCTCCCTATTCTTCCTGTCTGAAAGGTAGACTGTGACGAGCATAGGATCATTGGGTCTTATATAGACCCGATGACGCTATGCGGCCAGCCAATCACTGTAATACCACAACCAACATGGCTGCGGCATGTCAGTGTGTGGCAGGCAATCCCTGCATGTTTATTCGCTGTCTAAACAGCGCCAAACATGTGGGACGGGGACTCGAGCTCCTGCCCGAGCATCCAGGAAGTACTCGCCAAGCGCCAAGCTTCTCGAACAATGAGATGCTCAGGCAAGTACCGAGCAGTAGTGAGCACGCTCACTCATCACTAGTCCTAACTAGTGTTGAGCCACCCCCGTAGTGTTCGAGTTCGGTTCGGTTCGTCGAACACCCGTGTGTTCGCCGAACTGTTCGTCGAACTGTTCATCGAACACCTTCGAACACCGTTAAAACCAATGGCAGGCAAACAAAAACACATAGAAACACATAGAAAACACCTTCAAAGGTGTCCAAAAGCTGACAAACTGCTCAGAAGACACAACTAACACATGGAAAAGTGACAAGTACATATAGTCATGCGAAAAGAAAAGAGGTGGAGGAGTAAAAGGAGGGGGAGACACAGATATAGGCATGTCATGCCCTTCTAAAATCCAAAAAGTGAGAAGCCAACACGGCCAGTCCGTTCCTGCCCGTGCCACCTCTGTGTTGCCGGGTTTGTGCCAGAGCCACGGTGGACCCTGACGGCCAGCCCCCCTATCCCAATACTGGTGCCTGTCCGCCGGTGGGTCGAGGCCCCCCACGGTGGGGGGGGAGTAACATCTGCAGAAGAAAGACCATCTTCCAGCCAAACTAAGATGTCGACTTCTTTTCGTGGACAATGTGATACGATCCCATTCTTACGGACACGCCCATCGCTACAAATTCTAAATGAGGCACAAAAACAGCAGGTGCTTCAACGGATATCAAGTGCTCCTTCAAGTGGGCTCTCCATCACCTCAATTTCAACATCACAAATACTCCAGTCCTCAGAGGTGTCACCCCAATCGCACTTGCTTCCTCACAGCTCCCAAGTCTCCAGCTGCCCGTCTGAGTATGGGGTAGCACAGATGGTTGAGTCTGCACAGCTGTTTACTCATACTATAGCGTGGGAAACGGAGGTCTGCTCCAGAGCTTCTGTTAATCCAGATGAGGAAATGATCTGATCTGATGCCCAGAATCTTTATAAGTCGGATCCAGGACCAGATGAAGAAGGCTCTGAGCATAATGTAGACCCTTGTTCCCAAACTGTAACTCCTGTTGGTGGAGACAATGATGAAGACGATGATGAGACTCAAATACCTGATTGGAGCGACAACTTGACTTTTCGGTCAGGGCAGGAAGAGGTTGGCTCTGAGGACGACGGGTGTGATAACACACAGGGTGATGATGACGAGGTTGGAGATCCCACTTACTGTCAACCCACAGTCAGCCAGTCGATGAGGTCATCAGAGGAGGTGGAGGAGGATGTGACTAGCCCTGGGGATGGGGATGACTCGGTACCCGGGCATTTGCCTGGCCTTGGGGATGTCGCGGTGGTCGGCTCCCTGGCCCGTACCCTGGGGTCTCTCTTTAAAAGGGTGGATAATTGTTAATTTTATAAGAGTTCATGACGCCACCTGTGGTATCTGGTGACAAGCACCAGCGCTGCAGCAGTCCACTGAGGCCGGTGATAAGGCAGCTCGATGGTATAGCTCCCCACAGGTGGACCTAGGTCTCAGGGCAGCGTATGCAGGGGGAATGCAGGACAGGCGAGACCCAGCTGGGTCAGAGCAAGAACGGGAACGGACACGGTAGTCACTTCAGTACCTTTTACTGGTGGAAATTCAGGCACATCCCGGAGCACTGTAGGGTGAAGGGTGCATATCAGGATCCTCCCCAATGAGCGGGTGTAGGGCCTCCTGTTTCTTGCCTCTGCGTAGTAAGTTTCTGACCTGCCTGGAGCTAGGCCTAACTTTGTCTCTGTCCTGCGCTGGCTGACCTTGTGGTAGGGCCTTCTCTTGGAGTTCACGCTCCCAGTATGCGGGGCCTAAGCGTCTCCTGGCTCTGTTAGATATCAGCACCTTAGCGATCCTGGGACTTGTAGTTCTCCAGGGATTCCGGTTATGCCTTACTGGGTCATAGAGATACCGGTAAGCTCGGATCCTGTGTCCGGTAAATGCTTCGGGGTGAGCTGGTTAAGCTCCTCTGCCCCTTATGTACTAACTCGCCACTCGCCTTCGGCCTACTCGGGCCCTCACTAGGCTATACACACTAACGGCAGCTTGCCGCGCTTCACTGATCTTACGGCACCGGCACACCTTAAGCTCTATCTGGGCTCCCTGAATCTAGCAAGCAGGAGCCTCGTGCTCCACTGCTGAACTATTAACTGCGTTCTCTAGACTAGACTGAGCTCCACTGCAGACTGACCTCTCTTAGGCTTCTCTACTGCAGGAACTCTTCAGAGGAACTGAACTGCCTAGCTCCACCTTCCCTATTTATATCCCTAACGGGCTCCCTCTGCTGGTCTGAGGTTGAAGGTGGAGATGTGTGAATGTTTATGGGGGCCTCTTGTGGAGGATTCCATCAATGCACTCTTCTAGGATCTGTGATACCAAGCGCAGCGGGGCATCACAGATGCTATTGACGACGAGGTTAGGTTGCGCCTTCCTGAACAGAGACGGAGTACTGGAAGCACGTCAACAACTGCATCCTCAACCACAACTCTGCCTCTGACCACAAGTCGTAGTGGCTCTTCAGGTCACATGGGCTCTAAGCCTTGCATAGCCTGGGCATGTATCCAGATCGATAAGGATGACCCAACTCGTGTTATCTGTAATATTTGTCAGCAAAAGCTAAGTAGAGGCCAAAAAATCCATAGTTTGAGTACTTCATGCATGTACCGTCACATGGATATGAAGCATAAGTTGCAGTGGGAAGCTCACTGTGCTACAATGCGGCCTAGCCGGCTGGGCCAACCACCGTCTGCCCCATCTTGTGCATCCGCAGCCTCTTCATCCTCTGTGACTGGGGGGACAGCAGTCACACATGTTTTTGGACGCAGACCTGCCACCTCTTTACCCGCAACAGCCAGTGTGATTGGCAGGTCGTCAGTTCATTGGGAAGTGGAAACACCTGCTAGTGTTGAGCGCTCTCCGACATCGAGACCACCACCTTTGGATCAAGGCAACCTAACATGTCCGCCTGCATCTTCCTCACAGACCGGCAGTTTGCCGGGGACACCCTACTCAACACCGTCTAAGCACAACAGACAGCCCTCGGTCCCTCAGATGTGGAAAAGTAAAAGACCATTTCCTCCTAGCCATGAGAAAGCTAAGAGGTTGAATTTCACCATCTGCAAGCTGTTGGCTACAGAAATGCTGCCTTTCCACCTGGAGGACACAGAGGATTTTCAAGACCTTATGTCCGTCACAGTGCCCCAGTACCAGATGCCCAGTCGGCACTACTTCTCAAAGAAAGGTGTGCCTGCGCTCCACTAGCATGTCGCACACAACATCACCGCTTCTTTGAGAAACTCTGTGTGTGACAGGGTGCACTTCACCACAGACACTTGGACGAGAAGGCATGGACAGGGGCGTTACATGTCGCTGACTGGGCACTGGGTAACTATGGTGACAGCAGGACAAGGGGCTGCTGTCCAAGTCTTACCGTCCCCACGAGTTGTGCGTCAATCCTCTTTATCTCGAAGTTCCTCCACTGCTTCTGCCTCCTCAACCTCCTCTCGGTCCTCCACCTGCACCCAAAGCCTGTCTGGTAATGCCACCTGCTTTCTAACTGTGCAGAAGGAATCCTGCACACCTCCTTACTATGCTGGCAGCAGGGCTCAACGGCATCAGTGTTTACTTTGAAATGTCTGGGAAATGTGAGTCACACAGCTGAGGAGTTGTGGTCAGCTCTGGAAACCCAGTTTCATGAAAGGTTGTCTCCACTGGACCTGCAACCATGGAAGGCCTGTCTTACCGTCCCCACGAGTTGTGCGTCAATCCTCTTTATCTCGAAGTTCCTCCACTGCTTCTGCCTCCTCAACCTCCTCTCGGTCCTCCACCTGCACCCAAAGCCTGTCTGGTAATGCCACCTGCTTTCTAACTGCGCAGAAGGAATCCTGCACACCTCCTTACTATGCTGGCAGCAGGGCTCAGCGGCATCAGTGTTTACTTTGAAATGTCTGGGAAATGTGAGTCACACAGCTGAGGAGTTGTGGTCAGCTCTGGAAACCCAGTTTCATGAAAGGTTGTCTCCACTGGACCTGCAACCAGGGAAGGCCATGTGCCACAATGCTGCAAACCTGGGTGCGGCACTTCGCCGGGGCAATGTCACACACGTGCCTTGTATGGCTCACGTGTTGAACCTGGTTGTCCAGCAATTTTTAGCCCACTATCCCGGACTAGATGGCCTTCTGCAGAGGGCACGGTCGCTGTGTGCTCACTTCCGCCGTTCGCATCCCGCAGTTCAACGACTTACATCTCTACAGTAGTCGTTGGGCCTGCCAGTTCACCGGCTGAAATGCGATGTGCCGACATGGTGGAATTCAACTCTGCACATGTTGCAGCGACTGTGGCAGCACCGACAAGCCCTGGTGCAATACGGTCTGACGTATAGCCTGGGCCAACGAGATCCAGAGGTGGGGCAAATCACGCTGCAGGAGTGGTCTCAGATCAGGGACCTATGAAGTTGACGCGCCCCCTGGGCCATGGGGTACCCTGAGCCGGGCCGGTAGACGCTGGGGGTTGTAGTCACTGTGGCGGTGACCCAGTCCGTGACCCAGGGCGGTCAATCCAAGGGTAATTTGTATATATGGATTTTATAATGTCTGACTACGCCACCTGTGGAGTGCGGCCAAAGGGGCCGTCGCTGCGGAACAGTCCTCTGAAGCTGGTGGTTTTGCAGCAACGGTATTATTACTCACCACAGGAAGAGTGTAGCTTCAGGGCAGTGTGGGTGGATGATGGTGGTTGTAGTGCAGGGAGTCAGTAATGAACACAGAGTCCGTGTGATGCCGTCTCAAGATATTACTCACAGTTGTTGTAGTCCAGATTACAGGTACCAGAGCAATCTCCCCCGTCGTGCTGTGAATACTCAGTGAGGGGCTCAGTCCACCCCCAGATAGCTCCGGAGTACTTAGCAGGACCCCCTTCTGTGTGTCCTTTCTCTGGCCTTCTCCCTGCACCTCACACCCAGTGACACTTCTATCCGGTATCCTCGGGCCTTGGCGGGTGACGTGTGTTCCATCCCCTGGGTCCTATGTGGCTACCTTCTTAGTGAGACTGGTGTGGACTTTGGCCTGCAGTACATGAAATGCAGCAGCCTCCGGTTTCTAGTTGAGCCTTGCTGTTTCTCCGCTAGTTGAGGGACCGGTTCCCCTTATCTGGCCTGACCCCTCTACCTCCTGGTAGCAGCGGGAGTACGGGTGGCCTTCTGCACGGCCCGTAGCCGTAGGGTCCCTTCGGTTCCTGGAGCCTTCCAGCTCCCACTCCTCTCTTCTCTCCTTCAGTCCTGGGCCTCCCAGGCTAGGCCCGCCTCCGGAGCAGAGCTCATGCCTAGTCTCTGCTCCTGTCACTTTTCCTCCTCTGTCTGGCTTGCTCTTTCTAAGATGGCTTCCTATTTATACTCTCCTTGTCATGTGCTCCCCTAAGCTGCTCCCCTAAGCACCCACTACATAGGACCCTCAAACCAGCTAGGGACCTGGGACTGTGCTCTCCCTTAGGAGCAATCTCACCCTACCCCCACTGCGGGTATGTGTTGGATGCAGGAGTCAGGGTCCCGAGCAATACGCCTTCCTTACCTGAGGGTGAGATACCACACCTCTGGGTGAGATGCAGTAACTCTGTGGCGACTGAACCCTCAGGGGCACCACACACCCTTCTGCACAGTTTTGAAATGGCGACGAAGATGTTTAGTGCTGACGACGATGCCATTATCAGCATGACTATTCCGGTGATTTACATGCTGGAGCACACATTAAAAAGAATTCAGAGTCAGGTGGTGGGACAAGAGGAGGTGGAGGAAGTAGAGGAGGAGTCGTATGCGGAAGGGATAACATCTTCAAGGTCCAGACGGTTGGCAGCACCAAGGCGGCAGGCATGGGAGGGTGGGGGAGAGGGATTAACCAGGGCGCATGGTAGCAGCCAAACTGTTGAGGAAGGTGCAGGAGCCGAGGAAGAAGTGGAGGACGAACTGGCGATGGGCATGGAAGACTCATCAGATGAGGGAGACCTTGATCACATTTCTGTTGTGCGAGGTTGAAGGGAGAGGGCAGAGGAAGGAAGCATGATTCTTACCTCGCTACCAACACAACAAGGACTTGGTACTTCTGGATGCGCAAGACACATGAGTGCCTTCTTGCTGCACTACCTGCAACATGACCCCCGGATTGTCAGAATTCGAAGTAATCCCGACTACTGGGTTGCCACACTCTTATATCCCCGGTACAAAAGTATATTTGTCGAAATAATTCCTGCCATAAAAAGGTATTGACGAATGCAGGAGTATCTGCAGACGCTGTTGCAGAATCTTACATGTGCTTTTCCACAAAACACCAGTGGTGCACGTAGTGAATCTCACAGTTCTAACTTGCCAACGGTGGGACTGTCGAGTCTTCATCACTCAAACAGTAACAGTAACACAGTATCTGCTGGTAACAGCAATTTTGTGGAATCGTTTCACCACTTTTTTAGACCATCCTTTGCAAGGCCACAGGAGACAAGAAGTCTGACACATAGTCAATGCCTAGAGAGGATGGTACAGGAGAATCTCCAAGTGAACATCAAGGCCATGACTGTGTCACTGGACCCTTGCTCATTTTGGTATTCCAATCTGGAATAATCGCCGGAGCTCGCCACTCACGCCTTGGAGATCTTGTCATGCCATGCAGCCAGCGTTCTCTCTGAACGTGTGTTCAGCGCTGCTGGTGGTGTGCTGACAGATAAGCGCACGCGGCTGTCCACTGAGAATGTAGACAGACTCACGTTCATAAAGATGAACAAATCATGGATTCGCAAGGACATTTCTACCCCTGTGTCATCCTTGGGAGACTAAAAGCTTGGGGATTTGGTAAAATCACCTCACCAACCGTTTTAAGCAACAGTGGGGCAATTGATGCCACTTAACCCTAGAACGCATGACCATAAAAATCTACACTTTCACATACCTGGGGCCCTTTAGGCCCGTGTGCAAATAACATGGAATAACTCAAACTCAAATGACAAACAACTATATACATGAAGAATACCTAGAGTTTCAAAATTCTAACTAAAGTAATCTTGCAGAAAATAGAAAACAATTAACTGGGCGGGCCTGCAAGGCCACAGGTATGCGTTCTAGGGTTAAGTGGTGTCTGTGCCACAATTTTGGGAGTCCCCTTGCTGTGTCTTACGTGACGTTGGCATCGTCAATTCCAGGTGGGTTGGGTCGCACCCCCCCCTTTTAACTGTAAGAAACTACATACACTATGGCTTGGGGTAACACAGATGGTTGAGTCTGAAGAGCTGTTTACTCAGAGGTCTGCTCCAAATCTTCAGTGTCTGCTAGTCAGCGTAGAATTTTTAACTGCATCTAGCCTAGGCAATACTTTGGGCGTAGTAGCCCAGCTGCGAAGCAAGCTGCACCGCCTGTGTATCTAATAAGAATTTTTAAATGAATCTAGCCTAGGCAGACTGTGGGGACCCCCAACCAAACCCAGACGCTCAGCCCCCCTACCGCCCCCCTTTCATGGACAATACAATAATGTAACTCTTACAACTGGATGGGTGAGGATCGGTCACAGCTTTATTAACTCTTTATACTCATTCCATTAGAAAGGCATTTTATTTCTAAAATAATTCAGCTTGTTGCAGCATGCCCTGGGTCCCCAGTCCGGCAAGTTGGCCAACAAGTGTAACTCTCCAACATGTCCTTTCTATTTCCAGGCCACGGAGGATCCAGCGTACTCGTATGCAGGACTCTGACCCCCACCCATCACTCATAACGCTTGTTCCACTCCGTCCTGGAGTCCTGACAGGAATATGTCCAGTCCAATATCTATTAAGTGAACACCGTCATGCCGTATGAGGCCTGCTTTATCTCCTTCCAGTTGTCGGTGTCGTATCACTACACCACCTCTGTCTCTTCTAAATTTTGCCATCCGAATATTTATTACCCGCCTTGTCCATTCGATGGCCGTGATGTCTCGCGCACCTTGCCATACCGCTATCGGCACAATCTCTGACCATACTATAGCTAATTTTGTGAAAAATTCTCTGAAGCGCTCAGTGTCTAGTTTCATTATTGCCATTAGTTATGCGCTCTTGTGATGACCTAGGTTGTTTCCCCCGGCCTGTATAACTAAGATGACCGGACCTCTTGCCTCTCTCCCTACCTTGATTACCTCCATTAGTACCTGTGGCCATAGCAGGCCTCTAATACCTCTCCAGTTTAAATATGTGTTATGAAACTCTAATTTCCTCCCGCCTGGGCGGACTTTCGCCCTTTTTTGTGCCCAATATATATATGAGTGGCCTATCACTCACACTGTTGGCTTAGTGTCACCTGTAAAAGAAACAAACCACGTTAGGATAACAAGTCCGGTCTTATGTATCTCGCCAAACACGTGGATCGCCATCTCCTTATCCTCTGAACTTCCGTTTCTGACAGTCCTGCTCTTGCTGCTTCCGTGGCCGCACCTGTGCGGAATGAGTGTGTCCCGTAATCTTTGGGGTGGTTCCCTGCCGATGTTATGCATTTATTAAATATAGCTTGGAACAGGTATCTTGATAATGGCGTTCCATCAATGTGTGATAGGAAGAAATTACTTTGTGATCTGATGGTTAGATATGTTTTTACTATTGTTACCCGACTCAGTGTACCGTTTGTGGGTTGTAGAAGTACCCAAGTACCCCTGCCCGATGGAACCGTTTTCGATTGGTGTATGCGTAGACGTATTGCATTATTAGCTATGACTACGTCCTGGTGTAATAAGCCTCCACTGGTGGTAATTTTGGATTGAGGGACTAATTCGCTTACACATAGCGCCCCGAAGAAGGCGATCACAAATGCAGTAGACATTAGTGTTGCTTCAAATTGTGAGTGTCATGTTAATGGTGTTAGGGATATGATGTGAGAAATCAGTTTTAGTGACACGGGACGGGACGTCTACATTCCTGACTTGGCTGACCCCTTTTCCACCCTTTTATGGATTGTCTGATGATGAATCTTTGTCACATCTCCCCAATTCAGTAGTTGGAAGTGAAATGCTACTCCGGTCAGACACCGCTGCGCTGACGCTCCTGATATGCCCCTCATCATTAGCTGGTGGAGAAATTCTATGGTGACTTGTGATCTGGCTTGTTCACATTGGTCAACCCGTCTGCCTGCTATTAGTCGTGTCCACTCTTCCCATGCCTTACCGTATGCTTGCCACGTTGACGGGACAACTGACGCTCTGATTAATTGCATCAACTATTCGCCACTAGATCCCATAGGGAGGGTGGGCAACTGTTGCCCGATGGGTGGGCGTTGTGGAAGAGCTCTGTGAAAATCTGCCAATTGAATTGTTATAAAGCGTTAGCAGCAGCTTTATACCCCTCAGCATAGTGGCTAGCGCGGACCCATACATTGTGTTTTAGGCACAGGAATGCTAGCCTGCGTAGTAGGCCTAGCACTGGGAGAGACGATGATGCCATCTTATTAATGCAGTGCGCTAGGCTGGTGTTTTGTGTTATGAAGCGTATATTTTTGTTAGCCAGGCGCGCGCCCCATATTTCTATTGCTGCCAGTATTGGGAAAAATTATTTTCAGGGCTAGATGCAGCTAAAAATTATTATTAATTTCAAAGCTGGTGGAGCTTGGTATAGATGGCCTAATACAATGAGTCCCACACACTGCTAGAAGCCCAAATATTTTTACAGAGCAAGATGCAGATAAAAATTATTTTTAATTTGCAACCTGATGGAGGTCAGTATAGATGAACTAATAGACCCAGTCCCACACACTGCTAGAAGCCCAAATATTTTTTCAGAGCTAGATGCAGAAAAAAATTATATTCAATTTGCAGCCTGATGGAGGTCAGTATAGATGGACTAATAGAACAAGTCCCACACACTGCTAGAAGGCCAAATATTTTTTCAGAGGTAGATGCAGATAGAAATTATTTTTAATTTGGAGCCTGATGGAGCTCAGTATAGATGGACTAATAGAGAAAGTCCCACACACTGCTAGAAGGCCAAATATTTTTTCAGAGCTAGATGCAGACAAAAAATTATTTTTAATTTGCAACCTGATGGAGGTCAGTATAGATGGACTAATAGAGAAAGTCCCACACACTGCTAGAAGGCCAAATATTTTTTCAGAGCTAGATGCAGATATAAATTATATTCAGTTTGCAACCTGATGGAGGTCAGTATAGATGGACTAATAGAACAAGTCCCACACACAGCTAGAAGCCCAAATATTTTTTCAGAGCTAGATGCAGATAAAAATTATTTTTAATTTGCAACCTGATGGAGATCAGTATAGATGGACTAATAGACCAAGTCCCACACACTGCTAGAAGCCCAAACATTTTTTCAGAAGTAGATGCAGAAAAAAATGATATTCAATTTGCAACCTGATGGAGGTCAGTATAGATGGACTAATAGAACAAGTCCCACACACTGCTAGAAGGCCAAATATTTTTTCAGAGGTAGATGCAGATAAAAATTATTTTTAATTTGCAGCCTGATGGAGGTCAGTATAGATGGACTAATAGAGAAAGTCCCACACACTGCTAGAAGGCCAAATATTTTTTCAGAGCTAGATGCAGACAAAAAATTATTTTTAATTTGCAACCTGATGGAGGTCAGTATAGATGGACTAATAGAGAAAGTCCCACACACTGCTAGAAGGCCAAATATTTTTTCAGAGCTAGATGCAGATATAAATTATTTTTAATTTGCAACCTGATGGAGGTCAGTATAGATGGACTAATAGAGAAAGTCCCACACACTGCTAGAAGGCCAAATATTTTTTCAGAGCTAGATGCAGAAAAAAATTATATTCAGTTTGCAACCTGATGGAGGTCAGTATAGATGGACTAATAGAACAAGTCGCACACACAGCTAGAAGCCCAAATATTTTTTCAGAGCTAGATGCAGATAAAAATTATTTTTAATTTGCAATCTGATGGAGATCAGTATAGATGGACTAATAGACCAAGTCCCACACACTGCTAGAAGCCCAAACATTTTTTCAGAAGTAGATGCAGAAAAAAATTATATTCAATTTGCAACCTGATGGAGGTCAGTATAGATGGACTAATAGAACAAGTCCCACACACTGCTAGAAGGCCAAATATTTTTTCAGAGGTAGATGCAGATAAAAATTATTTTTAATTTGCAGCCTGATGGAGGTCAGTATAGATGGACTAATAGAGAAAGTCCCACACACTGCTAGAAGGCCAAATATTTTTTCAGAGCTAGATGCAGACAAAAAATTATTTTTAATTTGCAACCTGATGGAGGTCAGTATAGATGGACTAATAGAGAAAGTCCCACACACTGCTAGAAGGCCAAATATTTTTTCAGAGCTAGATGCAGATATAAATTATTTTTAATTTGCAACCTTATGGAGGTCAGTATAGATGGACTAATAGAGAAAGTCCCACACACTGCTAGAAGGCCAAATATTTTTTCAGAGCTAGATGCAGAAAAAAATTATATTCAGTTTGCAACCTGATGGAGGTCAGTATAGATGGACTAATAGAACAAGTCGCACACACAGCTAGAAGCCCAAATATTTTTTCAGAGCTAGATGCAGATAAAAATTATTTTTAATTTGCAATCTGATGGAGATCAGTATAGATGGACTAATAGACCAAGTCCCACACACTGCTAGAAGCCCAAACATTTTTTCAGAAGTAGATGCAGAAAAAAATTATATTCAATTTGCAACCTGATGGAGGTCAGTATAGATGGACTAATAGAACAAGTTCCACACACTGCTAGAAGGCCAAATATTTTTTCAGAGGTAGATGCAGATAAAAATTATTTTTAATTTGCAGCCTGATGGAGGTCAGTATAGATGGACTAATAGAGAAAGTCCCACACACTGCTAGAAGGCCAAATATTTTTTCAGAGCTAGATGCAGACAAAAAATTATTTTTAATTTGCAACCTGATGGAGGTCAGTATAGATGGACTAATAGAGAAAGTCCCACACACTGCTAGAAGGCCAAATATTTTTTCAGAGCTAGATGCAGATATAAATTATTTTTAATTTGCAACCTGATGGAGGTCAGTATAGATGGACTAATAGAGAAAGTCCCACACACTGCTAGAAGGCCAAATATTTTTTCAGAGCTAGATGCAGAAAAAAATTATATTCAGTTTGCAACCTGATGGAGGTCAGTATAGATGGACTAATAGAACAAGTCCCACACACAGCTAGAAGGCCAAATATTTTTTCAGAGGTAGATGCAGATAAAAATTATTTTTAATTTGCAGCCTGATGGAGGTCAGTATAGATGGACTAATAGAGAAAGTCCCACACACTGCTAGAAGGCCAAATATTTTTTCAGAGCTAGATGCAGACAAAAAATTATTTTGAATTTGCAACGTGATGGAGGTCAGTATATATGGACTAATAGAACAAGTCCCACACACTGCTAGAAGGCCAAATATTTTTTCAGAGCTAGATGCAGAAAAAAATTATATTCAGTTTGCAACCTGATGGAGGTCAGTATAGATGGACTAATAGAACAAGTCCCACACACTGCTAGAAGCCCAAATATTTTTCCAGAGCTAGATGCAGAAAAAAATTATATTCAATTTGCAACCTGATGGAGGTCAGTATAGATGGACTAATAGAATGATGCTATGCCCAAAAAATTTTACTTCACTAGGTGCAGTAAAAAAATTGGTATTCTATACACAGGTGGTATGTCTTGCAACACAGATAGGCTACTCCACTGACTAACACACTCTGCAATAGGCCAAAAAGGATTAGCTTTGCTAGATTCAGCCAAATGCTGTGAAAAAAACTTGCACAGCACTGGCACAGACCTGCCTGGAAAAAACTGATAGGAACTGATGTAACCTAGTCCTGAAAAGGACTGCAATTACAATTAGTCTTTACTCCCACAATCTATCTATTTAAGAGCACAGACTTGCCTGATAAAAGTCGTAGGAAATGCTGTAACCTAGTCCTTAAAAGGACTGCAATCACAACTATTCCCTACTCCCAAGCTATCTGTAGATTTGTGCGAAAATTGGCTTGAAATTAACAAGGTATAGCGCACACAGCAACAGCGGTGCCGTCTAACACGCAGCTGCAGCAGTGAGAAAATGGTGGCGACAGGGAAAATGGCTGGGTCTTATAGGGCAAGGACATGTGACATACACTGCCAATGACACATGCCCTTGCTTGTGTGAAAAAAAGCACTTCGCTCCGTGTGTGCGCTGCTGATAGGCTGACAGATTGCACCTCCCCACTGCAAATGCGGGAAAGAGAAAAAAAAATGGAGTTCTTCATTATTCCTGCAGAGATCCATCCCCTGCCCCTCCCCCCACCCCGCTGTACACTCAAACTGCGTATTAACATTAATTTTCATCATTACGGAGAAAAAATCCAGTTATGATTTTGGTGCACGAACAGTTATCGAACATAACCTCGAACAGCCGAATTTTTCTCAAATCGTTCGTGTTCGCCGAACGGCTCGAACACCGCCCAAAACAGCTCGAATTTGAGATTGGCGAACAGTTCGAGTAGAACAACGCTCATCTCTAGTCCTAACCCGTCTCTAGCACCTTCAATGTGAATAAGGGAAGAACAGGACAGGGTCCCGACTGAGACACCCATCCATGAGAAGTTATACAGATGAAATGGCCACGGTGTGAACGTGCTCTTACACTTTGCACGTATACCAGCATGTAGTCTATTGTCTAGCTCATTTCTTTGGTTTTGTTATATTCTAAACAAAGTTGCTTTGTTTTTGATACTTTCTGGTATTTGGCTTTGACAAAACTTTATTGATATAACTAACAAACAAAGCAGCACTCTGCAACGCTAAGTATGCGAACATGGAATATATGAAATTTGAATAGCATTGCTGCTCTAGAAAATAGAAATAAATGAAAAATCTTAGTGCATAAATTGGCCAATTCATGTGTACCTGGTAGCCGCGATAAGGCGTTTCTCAAAATACCAGGACTCTATCAATGTGAACTCCTCTCTAAGAGACATATGTCTGCTTGTGTGTGAGATAATAAGATCCTGCTGTAATTAATACTGCCTGTGTCATAGAGGCGAAGTGCTCAGTCAAAGCTTATACATAGAGATGTGCAGATTACATGCGTTGTTGATGCATTTTAGTGCGTTTCCGCTGCAGAAACGCATGTGCAATTTTTACCTGCGGATTTTTCAATGGCATGTCTGTAGGAAAAGCCGATTAAAAAAAAAAAATCACCGTACCCGCAAAAGAAGTTGACAAGGTCAGTTTACACTGAGTATGAAGAAGCACAGTGGGCATGAGATTTCTATAGACCCAATCCACTTTTCCGCAATTAAAAAGATGCTGCGTTTCTGACGCAGTGAAAATATGCACTCACCAAAAACTCATCGTAGGCACACAGCCTAAGGCTTCTCGTTGCCAATCATCCTAGCAATTGCATCGTGAATGCAGAGCTGTAATTTGTTAATGAGTAAATCTTGTGGATAAGCCTTTGCTTACATTGACACACCCATGTCTATTTTTACATCTATGCAAAACAGACATTTTTTTTCTCTCATGTTTCATCCATTTGCTTCCATTTCTAGCTCAGCTGCTTCTGTTTTGTTTCTTTATACCTTTTTAAAAACTGAACCAGACGGATTGGCTGAACTTTTTATATCCATTGACTCTGAACAATTGATCAGTTCGAATGCAAATGGAAAACAGATTTAAAAAGAATGTGTTAAGTTTTTCACCTGTATTTAACGGATCCTTATAGACTTTAATGGTTGAGTCTGATCCACAATGTAAATGAGAATAGGACATGCTCTGAATCCCACAGACCGGACACACAAATCACTTTTTAAAACATTTGTTTTTATAGATCAATGAAACTTTAAGGGTCTATGTGCTGTTCATTTAAAAAACAGACAGCACATGGATGTGTAAATGTACAACAGATGTGTAAATTTAGCCTATAGGGAAAAAATGTGTTTAAACTCTGAATATACTATGTAAAACTCAAACGTTGGTGAAGTGTGTAACAAACTCTTAGACTGCATCATAGTGTTGAGTCTAAGACACCTTTTATAAACTATATAAAAATACTTTGAGCTTTTCCTGGTTTTTTTTACTTCATTTTCAGGTGTCATGAAAACACTTGTATGATAGGAAACCTAGTAGAAGTCATATTTTGTAATTGTCAATAGTATTTCCATTCTAGAGATATTGTCTAAGATTTCCAGTCAATGTCAAAACTGGAACTGTATTATATCTGTCAAAAGAGGCTACGGACATGTTTAAAGCTTAACTTCTAAAATTTCAATTTTCTAACAGAAATAGCTTTTTAGAAGTACATGTCAAACAAATAAAAGTGGAAAAAAAGAAGGAAATAATCCATATTTGTTTCAAGAAGCTGAAATATTACAATATTGTATTTTAAATAGAATTCAAACAGGCAATGTTTTTTTTTGTGACATAATATATTCAATCCCCTATAGCTACAGTATCATAACAATAATCTTCAAAGTAGGCATAGAGATTTTCAGAAGTTAAGTAATAGAATCATAGAATCATAGAATGGTAGAGTTGGAGGGGACCTCCTGGGTCATCTGGTCCAACCCCCTGCTCAAAGCAGGATTCACTAAATCATCTCAGACAGATTTCTGTCCAGCCTCTCTTTGAAGACGTCCATTGAAGGGGAACTCACCACCTCTCGTGGCAGCCTGTTCCACTCATTAATCACCCTAACTGTCAAAAAGTTTTTTCTAATATCTAATCTGTGTCTCCTCCCATTTAGTTTCATCCCATTGCTTCTAGTCTTTCCTTGTGCAAATGAGAATAAAGATGATCCTTCTACAATGTGACAGCCCTTGACATATTTGTAGACAGCTATTAAGTCTCCTCTCAGTCTTCTTTTTTGCAAGCTAAATATTCCCAAATCCTGCAACCGTTCCTCATAGGACATGGTTTGCAGACCAGTCACCATTCTGGTCGCTCTTCTCTGAACTTGCTCCAGTTTGTCTATGTCTTTTTTAAAATGTGGTGCCCAAAACTGTACACAGTATTCCAGATGAGGTCTGACCAAAGAGGAGTAAAGACCGATAATGACTTCACGTGATCTAGACTGTATGCTTCTGTTTATACATCCCAGAATTGTATTTGCCTTTTTTGCTGCTGCATCACACTGTTGACTCATGTTCAGTCTATGATCTATTAGTATACCTAAGTCTTTTTCACATGTACTGTTGCTTAGCTCTATTCCTCCCATTCTGTATATGCTTTTTTCATTTTTATTGCCCAGATGTAGTACTTTGCATTTTTCCCTGTTAAAAACCATTCTGTTGGTTGCTGCCCACTTCTCCAGTTTGTTTAGGTCTTTTTGAATCCTCTCTCTCTCTTCTCTAGTATTAGCTATCCCTCCTAGCTTTGTGTCATCAGCAAATTTAATCAGTTTACCCTCAATTCCTTCATCTAAATCATTGATAAAGATGTTGAACAATACAGGTCCCAGGACGGAGCCCTGTGGTACCCCACTTGAGACATTCATCCAGCTGGATGTGAAGCCATTAACAACCACCCTTTGAGTCCGATCACTAAGCCAGTTATGAATCTACCTAACAGTTGCCTGGTCCATTGCATACTTGGTCATTTTTTCAATAAGGATGGTGTGAGATACTTTGTCAAATGCTTTGCTGAAGTCAAGATATACTATATCTACAGCATTTCCCTGATCCACTCAGTCAGTGATTCTGTCATAGAAGGAAATTAAGTTAGTCTGACATGACTTGTTAGTTACAAACCCATGCTGACTCTGGTTAATCACTTCATTCTTATCCAGGTACTTACATACATGTTGTTTAATAATTTGTAGAGAAATAATAATAAGTAGAGAAAATGTTTCCAGACCATTTAAGCTTTTCAGAAAGTTCATTTAATGTTATAAAAATCAAGACATATAAACATTAAAGGGGTTGTCCGACCCCAAAATCCAACTTTTTGTTAAACTAATCTGCGTTGAAATGTAATTTAAAACACAAGAATCCAATATGTTTTTTGTTTCTACCTTTTGTTCTTCATGAATGTCACTTCATTGCCTGCATCCAGTTTGTTTATATGCTCATCTTACCGACTAGACAGCATACTGTGCTTTTTTTCTAACTTCACAGCCAGTGTTAGCACTGCCCTGCCTAAATTTCCAGATTTCCCCTCTGTCCACCCACTACACACTAAATTTCTGACTTTGGATTCTGCACAAGCGCTGATTTCTATAATTCATTTCAGTATTAGAACAGTGACAGAGCAGTGATCCGGGTCCTCTCATCTGTAGAAGCACAGCACTAATTATCTAGACCTCAAATCACATCCTTAATGCTAATAAAGTTGTTACATGTCACCCTGTATATCTGCTGATAGACATATGAATACTAAGAAATTACAAGTCTATAGCTATGTGTGTGTGAGTGCCCTGCTTCTCTTCTGAGCCCTGCTCCTCATCCCTTGACTTTCTTGTGTTCCAAAGTTTCTGGCAAGACCTTTAGACTTTATACAGACTGTGGAAGAGAGACCTTTCTTCTGAGGACACAGATACAGCTGACGTTAGGAAGTTAGGATGTCCATGCTAACAGCAGAATGAATAAGTTATTCCAATCAGCAGTTTCATGCCAGCACTACCTTGCACTGAACCACACTGTGAAGGCACCGTGAGGCTGAAAGAGCTCACTGGTAAGCATTGGACAACACCTTCTTAATCCCTATTTGCCCCCAGTTAAATAACAACACTTGAAATAAATAAACTCACCGTCGGTGCAGGCATCATTCCAGTGGTGTTTGCACTGACTCTCCCGGGTAGTACATGACATTATTGTGGCGCCCCTGTGCGTCCAGTCGCCACAGAGGTACTGCATCTTAGCCAGAGGTGTGGTACCCCACTCTCAGGTAAGGAGGGAGCACTACCCGGGACCCACACACCCACATCCAACACTACACCACTTCAGTAAGGAAGGGTGAGATTGCACCTGAGGGAGAGCACAGTCCCTGACCCTGTTAGGAAGGTGGAACTAAGTAGAGGAGGTGGGTGGAGGAAGTAGTTCAGGGGAGCACTGAGAGAGGAGTATATAAGCAAGGGTGGAAACATCTAGAAGGAGTTCAGTCCTGCTCAGGAGAGCAGAGGAGTTGAGTTCAGTGAGTGAGGACCGTGTGAATACAGTCCTGACGGCGGAGGGGCCCAGTCAAAGCGGCCCAGCAGGAGGAGAGTGAGGAGAGAAGATGGGAGCAGTGGGAAAGGCTCCAGAGATAGAAGGGATCCTAGGGGCACGGTGAGTGCGGGATGCCACCCATGCGCCCGAGTACACACTGACGTGGAGGGATCAAGGCCGCAGGAGGGGACCGGCCCCAGACTAGTGGAGGACTGCAAGACTCAGATAGCAAACCCGAGGTGCGGTATCTTCAGGTGCCATAGCCACAATCCACACATAATCGCTGAAAAACTGGCCATATAGGACCAAGGGGACAGACCGGATGTCGCCCAACAAGGCCCGCGGCCACTGGCTCGAGACACTGTGAGAGCCAACGCAGGGAGAGAGATGACCAGGAGAGGTACACAGAAAGGGGTCCCGTTCAAGTGCATCCAAATTAACTGAGAGTTGGCTGGATCACTTCCCCGGAGGACACAGGATGACGTGGGCGGTTATGAATTGGCGGTTGTAACCTGGAGCAGCTTGACAACTGTGAGTAAATACTTGAAGACTGCACCCCACTGTGTCATTGCCACCTGCACTACACCAACAACATCTACCTCAGTAATCATCATATACTGCCCTGGGGCCTAGCTCTGCCCGTGGAGAGCTGCACTATCTCAGCTGCGTCATCATCAGCCCCAGTGGATCTGCACCGCAGCGCTGGCCCCCCTATAGCCGCATACCACAGGTGGCATCACAAATCATTATTTCCCCAAATTGACTCTTGACTTTACTTTAATTGACCTCTCTGGGCCACGGATTGTGTCACTGCCACCTTGACTACCCTAATAGTAAAGGACCGGCCCCGGCTACCAAGTACCCCACGGCTCAAGGGGGCGCGTCATTATTATGTCATGCAATACCTATGGTGATCAGTGCTGACTTTACTCTCCCCACCTTCTTCACCTTCAGTCGAATCATATACAGTACAGACCAAAAGTTTGGACACACCTTCTCATTTAAAGATTTTCTGTATTTTCATGACTATGAAAATTGTACATTCACCTGAAGGCATCAAAGCTATGAATTAACACATGTGGAATTATATATAGTGTTGAGCCACCCCCGTAGTGTTCGAGTTCGGTTCGGTTCGTCGAACACCCGTGTGTTCGCCGAACTGTTCGTCGAACTGTTCGTCGGACACCTTCGAACACCGTTAAAACAAATGGCAGGCAAACAAAAACACATAGAAACACATAGAAAACACCTTCAAAGATGTCCAAAAGCTGACAAACTGCTCAGAAGACATAACTAACACATGGAAAAGTGACAAGTACATATAGTCATGCGAAAATAAAAGAGGTGGAGGAGTAAAAGGAGGGGGAGACACAGATATAGGCATGTCATGCCCTTCTAAAATCCAAAAAGTGAGAAGCCGACACGGCCAGTCCGCTCCTGCCCGTGCCACCTCCGTGTCGCCGGGTTTGTGCCAGAGCCGCGGTGAACTCTGACGGCCAGCCCCCCTCTCCCAATACTGGTGCCTGTCCGCTGGTGGGTCGAGCGAGCCCCCCTGTGGTGGAGGCAGCTCTAAGCTTTTTAATTTAAATTGTCTCTCTAATTTGAATGAATACACTTTAAATCCATTTACAAGGATCTATTGGAGGGCAAGTCTCATGCCAGCAGCCGCGTAATTCCAGCTCCAGTAGCGTCCACTAAAGCTGCTGCAGTTAAAAAGCTTTTATAAGGATCGAGCTCGGCTGTCCACCGCAAGGCATCCTACTGCCAGTCCCAGCCCCTATGCCTTGGGGTGCCTCCTGATGCTCTTCACTAAGTATCCCATAGTCCCGAAGCATTTCCTTTGAAAAAATTAAGTGTCTAAACTACAGGTGGTGTAGCTTGCTTAACAGCCGGGATAATCCGCTGACTAGCAGACACTGCTACTAGGCACAAAGTATTTCCTGGGCTAGATGCAGTTAAAAATTTGTAATTAGATACTCTCGTTGGATGCTGAGAAAGCATTCCATAGAGTCTCCTGGCACGCCATATATGATTCTCTTAAAAAGCTTGGGGTAGGGGTCTAGGGGACCCTTTTATAGCCAAAATCACGGCCCTGTATCGCAATACGTCACCTAGGCTGAAGATAAATGGAACTGTAGCACCCTGAGGGCTCGGTTGCTACAGACGTATTGCACCTCACCCAGAGGTGTGATATCTCACTCTCAGGTAAGGATGGAGTGTGGATCAGGACCCGACACCTGCATGCATTACACTACATTGCCGTGGGGCAGGGCGACCAATATGCCCCTGAGATGGGCACGACAGTCCCTGTCCCTGGCTGGAGTGGGGGGAGGGAACACTGAGGAAGGGGAACCCTGTAGTGCAGGAGCAGGGAGGAAGCAGTTCCTGGGTGCATTGAGAAGGGAGTATAAAAGGTGGGCACCATCTTAGTTCAGTGCAGAGAAGTCTGAGCAGAAGTGGCAGGGAGCAGGGGCTCTACATGAGCTCTGCTCCGGAGGCGGGCCTAGTAACAGAGGCCCAGGCCTGGAAGAGGGAGAAGGAAGGAAGAGGAGCGGAGAAGGCTCCAGGAACGAGGAAGGAAGGGATCCCAGGGGTGTGGACGGGCGATTTGCCACCGCACGCCCGAATCCACCTGCGTGGAGGGGTCAGGCCAAAGGGGGAGACCGGTCCCCGAACTAGTGGAGGCAGGAAACGACCCTCAGCTAGAAACCGGAGGCTCTGACATTTTATGTGGCGCAGCCCCTCGCTACACCCGCTAGGAAGGCACCACATAGGGTCAGGGAAACTGGTGCCAAGTTTACCAAGAGGAGGCCCGAGGCAGCCGGACAGAAGTGTTGGTAAGAAAGGCCAGACAAAGGACACACAAAGGGGGTCCTGTGAAGTGCTCCAAAGTTATCTGGGAGTTGTCTGAGCCCCTCACCTGGTGAGCACAGTATGACGTGGGCAGCCGTTACCTGCAGACGTGGTCTGGATAATAAGAACTGTGAGTAAAGGCCCTGGACTGCATCACTGACTCCGTGTCGTTACTGCTGCTGCCCTGCACCATCACCCCCATCCTCCGCATACACTGCCCTGAGGCTATACTCCTCCCGTGGGGAGTTATGCTACGCTCTGCTGCACCCACAACACCAGCCTCAGCGGTCTGCCCTGTAGCGGCGGTTCACTCTGACCGCAATCCACGGGTGGCGTAGTCGAACATTTAAACATCAAAACCACATAAATAGTTCCGCCACTGGTTTGACCACCCTGAGCCACGGAACCGGGTCGCCGCCACGAAGACTACAACCACCAGCATCCACCAAAAAGGGTCCGGCTCCGGGTGTCCCAAGGCCCAGGGGGTGCGTCAGAACATTTTCATCACCTTTCACAATCACCAATGGGACAAGGCAGGGATGTCCTCTGTCCCCTCTCTTATACATCCTAGTGACGGAGCACCTGCTCTCATCAATTCGCCATAACCCCAATATTAGGTGGATTGAGGTGGGAGGCACCGAGTACAAGTGCTCTCTATTTGCTGATGATGTCCTAGTATATATCACTCAATCACATATATCCATCCCTGCTGTTATGGCTGAAATAGATCACTTTGTTACATGGTAAAATTTTAAAATCAATGCAGCGAAGTCTGAGGCCCTCGATGTCTCCCTCCCCAAATCCATATAGGATTCCATCCAGTCCAACTTTCCCTTTGCCTGGCCCTCACAGGGTATCAAATACTTAGGAATTCCTATTCATAGAGACCTCTCCCATCTATGTTATCTTAATTTTGGGCCCTTTATTGAACAATTCCATACAGACCATGGTTGGCAAGTTAGAACTGTAAGATTCACTACGTGAACCACTGGTGTTTTGTGGAAAAGCACATGTACACTGCGTTCCAAATTATTATGCAAAAAGTGTTTAGGAGTGATAAGGGAAGAATTTGTTTGTTTGTCAGTTAAACTCATTGATGGTGATGTGTGTCAGGGCTCTTTATATCACTGTAAGCAATTGCAGACACCTGTGCTAATTAGTTTGGCAGGTGTGTCCAATGAAAGGCAAGACTACTTAAGAAGGCTCTCTCACATTATTAAGCAGCCTACATTTTCTGCCAAAATGGGAAAGAAAAAGGATGTGTCGGCTGCTGAGAAGCAACAAATTGTGGAGTGTTTAGGTCAAGACATGACTACAATCAACATTGTGCGATGATCAGGATGAAGTGTCTTGGCAATCAAGAAGTATGTAGCTGATTCACAGTACACACGTGTGCGTGCTGATAAGGGCAAATTGAGGACTCTTTCCTACAGGCAATTACGTCAGGTTAAAAGAGCAGCGGCAAGAAAGCCTTGTCATAGCAGCAGACAAGTTTTTGAAGCTGCTGGTGCCTCCAACGTCCCCCGAACAACAAGATGCAGGGTCCTTCAGAGGTTTGCAGCTGTGCATACGCCATCCTGTCGACCTCCTCTATCCACTTCACACAAGCAGAAACGGCTCCAGTGGGCCAAACATTACATGAAGACTGATTTCAAAACTGTTTTGTTCACGGATGAGTGCCGTGCAGCGCTCGATGGTCCAGATGGATGGAGTGGAGGATGGCTGGTTGATGGACACCCCACGCAAAACACGGCTACAGCGCCAACAAGGAGGAGGTGGAGTAATGTTTTGGGCTGGAATCATGGGGAGAGAGATTGTCGGCCCCTTTAGGATCCCTGAAGGCGCTAAAGATGAACTCCATAATGTATGTGGATTTTCTCAAACAGCACTTCCTGCCATGGTTCAAGAAGAAGAACCGTGTATTTCACAGCAAGATCATTTTTCTGCATGATAATGCACCATCTCATGCTGCACATAAAACATCTGCATCTCTGGCTGATATGGGCATAAAAGGGGACAAACTTATGGTGTGACCCCCATGCTCCCCTGACCTCTACCCCATTCAGAACCTTTGGAGCATCATTAAAAGGAGTGTCTATGATGGCGGGAGGCAGTTCACATCTAAGCAACAGCTCTGGGAGGGTATTCTGTCCTCATGCAAAACAATTGAAGCAGAAACCATCCAAAACCTGACAAATTCAATGGACGAGAGAGTTCAGAAGCTCCTTTTGAACAAGGGGTCCTATGTGAAAATGTAACATCACCTAGAATAAAGTTTTGAGTTGAAAACTGTTTGATTTCAGTTTCTAACAACCTGCTAATGCTTATAATTTCAAAAATGACCATTTTTTTGGTCTTTATTAAAATGAAAAGGTTGATCGAAAAGTTTGGGGGATCTAAGAGTGTGGCAACCCAGTAGTCATGATTACTTCGAATTCTGACAATATGAGGGTCATGCTGCAGGTAGTGCAGCAAGAAGGCACTTATGTGTCTTGCGCATCTCGGAGCCCCAAAATTATTTTCCGGGCTAGATGCAGCTAAAAATTATTTTTAATTTTAAATCTGGTGGAGCTTATTATAGATGGCCTAATAGGATCAGTGCTGCACACTGCTACAAAGCCCAAATTATTTTCCAGTCAAGATACAGATAAACATGATTAGTAATTTGAAAGCTTAAAACGGTTGGTAGGGCGATTTTAACCAATCATCAAGCTTTTACTCTCCCCAGGATGACACAGGGGTAGAAAAGTCGTTTCGGATCCATGATTTGTTCATCTTTATGAACGTGAGTCTGTCTACATTATCAGTGGAGAGCCGCGTGCGCTTATCCGTCAGCACACCACCAGCAGCGCTGAACACACGTTCAGACAGAACGCTGGCTGCGGGGCATGACAAGATCTCCAAGGCGTAAGTGGCTAGCTCCGGCCATTTATCCAGATTGGAAGCCCAAAAAGAGCAAGGGTCCAGTGACACAGTCGTGGCTTCAATGTTTACTTGGAGATACTCCTGTACCATCGTCTCTAGGCGTTGACTATGTGTCAGACTTCTTGTCTCCTGTGGCCTTGCAAAGGATGGGCTAAAAAAGTGGTGAAATGATTCCGCAAAATTGATGTTACCAGCAGATACTGTGGTTCTGTTACGGTTTGAGTGCTGAACACTTGACGGTCCCACGGTTGGCAAGTTGGAACTGTGAGATTCACTACGTGCACCACTGGTATTTTGTGGAAAAGCACATGTAAGATTCTGCAACAGTCTCTGCTGATACTCCTGCATGCGTGCATCCCTTTCTATGGCAGGAATAATTTCTGCAAATTTACTTTTGTACCGGGGATCTAACAGTGTGGCAACCCAGTAGTCAGGATTATTTCTAATTCTCACAATTCGAGGGTCATGTTGCAGGTAGTGCAGCAAGAAGGCACTCATGTGTGTTGCGCATCCAGGAGCACCAAGTCCCTGTTGTGTTGGTGGCGAGGTAACAATCATGCTTCCTTCCTCTGTCCTCTCCCCCCAACCTCGCACAACAGAAATGTGATCAAGATCTCCCTCATCTGATGAGTCTTCCATCAGTTCGTCCTCCACTTCTTCCTGGGCTCCTGCACCTTCCTCACTAGTTTGGCTGCTACCATGCGCCCTGGTAAAACCATCTCCCCCACCCTCACATGCCTGCCGCCTTGGTGCTGCCGACCGTCTGGACCTTGCAGATGTTAGCCCTTCCGCATACAACTCCTCCTCCTCTACTTCCTCCACCTCCTCTTGTGCCACCACCTGACTCCGAATTCTGTTTAACATGTGCTCCAGCATGTAAATCACCGGAATAGTCATGCTGATAATGGCATCGTCAGCACTAAACATCTTCGTCGCCATTTCAAAACTGTGCAGAAGGGTGCATAGGTCCCTGATCTGAGACCACTCATCCAGCGTGATTTGCCCCACCTCTGAATCTCGTTGGCCCAGGCTATACGTCAGAACGTATTGCACCAGGGCTTGTCGGTGCTGCCACAGTCGCTGCAACATGTGCAGAGTTGAATTCCACCGGGTAGGCACATCGCATTTTAGCCGGTGAAGTGGCAGGCCCAACGACTTCTGTAGAGATGTAAGTCGCTGAGCTGCGGGATGCGAACGGCGGAGGTGAGCACACAGCGACCGTGCCCTCTGCAGAAGGCCATCTAGTCTGGGATAGTGGGCTAAAAATTGCTGGACAACCAGGTTCAACACGTGAGCCATACAAGGCACGTGTGTGACATTGCCCCGGCGAAGGGCCGCACCCAGGTTTGCAGCATTGTCGCACACGGCCTTCCCTGGTTTCAGGTCCAGTGGAGACAACCATTCATGAAATTGGTTCTCCAGAGCTGACCACAACTCCTCAGCTGTGTGACTCACATTTCCCAGACATTTCAAAGTAAAAACCGCCTGATTACGTTGAGCCCTACTGCCAGCATAGTAAGGAGGTGTGCAGGATCCCTTCTGCGCAGTTAGAAAGCTTGTGGCATGACCAGACAGGCTTTGGGTGCAGGTGGAAGACCGAGAGGAGGTTGAGGAGGCAGAAGCAGTGGAGGAACTTTGACATAAAGAGGATTGACGCACAACTCGTGGGGACGGCAAGACTTGGACAGCAGCCCCTTGTCCTGCTGTCACCATAGTTACCCAGTGCCCAGTCAGCGACATGTAACGCCCCTGTCCATGCCTACTCGTCCAAGTGTCTGTGGTGAAATGCACCCTGTCACACACAGAGTTTCTCAAAGAAGCGGTGATGTTGTGTGCGACATGCTGGTGGAGCGCAGGCACACTTTTCTTTGAGAAGTAGTGCCGACTGGGCATCTGGTACTGGGGCACTGCGACGGACATAAGGTCTCGAAAATCCTCTGTGTCCACCAGGCGGAAAGGCAGCATTTCTGTAGCCAAGAGCTTGCAGATGGTGAAATTCAACCTCTTAGCTTTCTCATGGCTAGGAGGAAATGGTCTTTTACTTGTCCACATCTGAGGGACCGAGGGCTGGCTATTGTGCTTAGACGGGGTTGATAAGGGTGTCCCCGGCAAACTGCCGGTCTGTGAGGAAGATGCAGGCGGACATTTTAGGTTCCCTTGATCCAAAGGTGGTGCTATCGATGTCGGACAGCGCTCAACACCAGCTGGTGTTACCACCTCCAAAGAAAATGACCTGCCAATCACGCTGGCTGTTGCGGGTAAAGAGGTGGCAGGTCTGCGCCCCAAAACAGGTGTGACTGCTGTCCCCCCAGTCACAGAGGATGAAGAGGCCGCGGATGCACAAGATATGGCAGACGGTGGTTGGCCCGGCCGGCTAGGCCGCATTGTAGCACACTGAGCTTCCCACTGCAACTTATGCTTCATGTCCATGTGCCGGTTCATGCATGAAGTACTCAAACTATGTATTTTTTGGCCTCTACTTAGCTTTTGCTGACAAATGTTACAGATAACACGAGTTGGGTCATCTTTATCGATCTGAAAAAATGCCTAGGCTATGCAAGGCTTAGCACCCATGCGACCTGAAGAGCCACCACGACTTGTGGTGAGAGGCAGAGTTGTGTTTGAGGATACAGTTGTTGACGTGCTTCCAGTACTACGTCTCTGTCCAGGAAGGCGCAACCTGACCTCTTCGTCACTAGCATCTTCCTCCACCTCCTCTGCTGACCTCATCTCTTGGCTGACTGTGGGTTGACAGTAAGTGGGATCTCCAACCTCATCATCATCACCCTGTGTGTTATCACACCCGTCGTCCTCAGAGCCAACCTGTTCCTGCCCTGACAAAAAACTAAAGTTGTCGCTCCAATCAGGTATTTGAGTCTTATCATCGTCTTCCTCATTGTCTCCACCAACAGGAGTTACAGTTTGGGAATGAGGGTCTACATTATGGTCAGAACCTTCTGCGTCTGGTCCTGGATCCGACTCATAAAGATTCTGGGCATCAGTGCAGATCATTTCCTCGTCTGGATTCACAGAAGCGCTGGAGTCGACCTCTGATTCCCAGGCTATAGTATGAGTAAACAGCTCTGCAGACTCAACCATCTGTTCTACCTCATACTCAGACGGGCAGCTGGAGATTTGGGAGCTGTGAGGAAGCAAGTGCGATTTGGGTGACACCTTTGAGGACTGGAGTATTTGTGATGTTGAAGTTGATGTGGAGGAGAGCCCACTTAAAGGAGCACTTGATATCCGTTGAAGCACCTGCTGTTTTTGTGCCTCATCTGGAATTTGTAGCGATTGGCGTGGCCGTAAGAAAGGGATCTTATCACATTGTCCGCTAAAAGAAGTAGACATTTTAGTTTGGCTGGAAGATGGTCTTTCTTCTGCAGATGTTACTGTTGCTTTAACACCTACCCCACGGACACAACCTTTTTTCCCATTCCCAACACGCCTATTCCCCTTTCCACCAGCAGCAGGCCTTTTTCCACTCATTTTGGTGGTTAACTAATTCACAACTCTGGAGTTGTTTGCACAAAAAAACAATGGATGGTAACCGAGCAGACCTGAGTGGCCAAACTGTGGTATTAGGCCAAAACTATTGGCTGGGTTAGATGCAGAAAAAAATTATATTCAATTTGCAACCTGATGGAGGTCAGTATAGATGGACTAATACAACAAGTCCCACACACAGCTAGAAGCCCAATATTTTTTCAGAGGTAGATGCAGAAAAAAATATATTCAGTTTGCAACCTGATGGAGGTCAGTATAGATGGACTAATACAACAAGTCCCACACACAGCTAGAAGCCCAAATATTTTTTCAGAGGTACTGTAGATGCAGATAAAAATTATTTTGAATTTGCAACCTGATGGAGGTCAGTATAGATGGACTAATAGAGAAAGTCCGACACACTGCTAGAAGGCCAAATATTTTTTCAGAGGTACTGTAGATGCAGATAAAAATTATTTTTAATTTGCAACCTGATGGAGGTCAGTATAGATGGACTAATAGAGAAAGTCCGACACACTACTAGAAGGCCAAATATTTTTTCAGAGCTAGATGCAGAAAAAAATTATATTCAGCTTGCAACCTGATGGAGGTCAGTATAGATGGACTAATACAACAAGTCCCACACACAGCTAGAAGCCCAATATTTTTTCAGAGGTAGATGCAGAGAAAAATATATTCAGTTTGCAACCTGATGGAGGTCAGTATAGATGGACTAATACAACAAGTCCCACACACAGCTAGAAGCCCAATATTTTTTCAGAGCTAGATGCAGAAAAAAATTATATTCAGTTTGCAACCTGATGGAGGTCAGTATAGATGGACTAATACAACAAGTCCCACACACAGCTAGAAGCCCAATATTTTTTCAGAGGTAGATGCAAAAAAAAATATATTCAGTTTGCAACCTGATGGAGGTCAGTATAGATGGACTAATACAACAAGTCCCACACACAGCTAGAAGCCCAATATTTTTTCAGAGGTAGATGCAGAAAAAAATATATTCAGTTTGCAACCTGATGGAGGTCAGTATAGATGGACTAATACAACAAGTCCCACACACAGCTAGAAGCCCAAATATTTTTTCAGAGGTACTGTAGATGCAGATAAAAATTATTTTGAATTTGCAACCTGATGGAGGTCAGTATAGATGGACTAATAGAGAAAGTCCGACACAATGCTAGAAGGCCAAATATTTTTTCAGAGCTAGATGCAGAAAAAAATTATATTCAGTTTGCAACCTGATGGAGGTCTGTATAGATGGATTAATAGAACAAGACCCACACACAGCTAGAAGCCCAATATTTTTTCAGAGGTAGATGCAGAAAAAAATATATTCAGTTTGCAACCTGATGGAGGTCAGTATAGATGGACTAATACAACAAGTCCCACACACAGCTAGAAGCCCAAATATTTTTTCAGAGGTACTGTAGATGCAGATAAAAATTATTTTGAATTTGCAACCTGATGGAGGTCAGTATAGATGGACTAATAGAGAAAGTCCGACACACTGCTAGAAGGCCAAATATTTTTTCAGAGGTACTGTAGATGCAGATAAAAATTATTTTTAATTTGCAACCTGATGGAGGTCAGTATAGATGGACTAATAGAGAAAGTCCGACACACTACTAGAAGGCCAAATATTTTTTCAGAGCTAAATGCAGAAAAAAATTATATTCAGTTTGCAACCTGATGGAGGTCAGTATAGATGGACTAATACAACAAGTCCCACACACAGCTAGAAGCCCAATATTTTTTCAGAGGTAGATGCGAAAAAAATATATTCAGTTTGCAACCTGATGGAGGTCAGTAAAGATGGACTTATACAACAAGTCCCACACACAGCTAGAAGCCCAAATATTTTTTCAGAGGTACTGTAGATGCAGATAAAAATTATTTTGAATTTGCAACCTGATGGAGGTCAGTATAGATGGACTAATAGAGAAAGTCCGACACACTGCTAGAAGGCCAAATATTTTTTCAGAGCTAGATGCAGAAAAAAATTATATTCAGTTTGCAACCTGATGGAGGTCAGTATAGATGGACTAATAGAATGATGCTATGCCCAAAAGATTTTACTTCACTAGGTGCAGTAAAAAAATTGGTATTCTATACACAGGTGGTATATCTTGCAACACAGATAGGCTACTCCACTGACTAACACACTCTGCAATAGGCCAAAAAGGATTAGCTTTGCTAGATTCAGCCAAATGCTGTGAAAAAAACTTGCACAGCACTGGCACAGACCTGCCTGGCAAAAACTGATAGGAACTGATGTAACCTAGTCCTGAAAAGGACTCCAATTACAATTAGTCTTTACTCCCACAACCTATCTATTTAAGAGCACAGACCTGCCTGATAAAAGTCGTAGGAAATGCTGTAACCTAGTCCTTAAAAGGACTGCAATCACAACTATTCCCTACTCCCAAGCTATCTGTATATTTGTGCGAAAATTGGCTTGAAATTAACAAGGTATAGCGCACACAGCAACAGCGGTGCCGTCTAACACGCAGCTGCAGCAGTGAGAAAATGGTGGCGACGGGGAAAATGGCTTGGTCTTATAGGGCAAGGACATGTGACATACACTGCCAATGACACATGCCCTTGCTTGTGTGAAAAGAAGCACTTCGCTCTGTGTGTGCGCTGCTGATAGGCTGACAGATTGCACCTCCCCACTGTAAATGCGGGAAAGAGAAAAAAAAATGGAGATCTTCATTGTTCCTGCAGAGATCCATCCCCTGCCCCTCCCCCCACCCCGCTGTACACTCAAACTGCGTATTAACATTAATTTTCATCATTACTGAGAAAAAATCCAGTTATGATTTTGGTGCACGAACAGTTATCGAACATAACCTCGAACAGCCGAATTTTTCTCAAATTGTTCGTGTTCGCCGAACGGCTCGAACACCGCCCAAAACAGCTCGAATTTGAGATTGGCGAACAGTTCGAGTAGAACAACGCTCATCTCTAATTATATATTTAGCAAAAAAAGTGTGAAATGACTGAAAATGTGTCTTATATTCTAGGTTCTTCAAAGTAGCCACCTTTTGCTTTGATGACTGCTTTGCACATTCTTGGCATTCTCTTGATGAGCTTCAAGAGGTAGTCACCGGAAATGGTTTTCACTTCACAGGTGTGCCCTGTCAGGTTTAATAAGTGGGATTTCTTGCCTTATTAATGGGGTTGGGACCATCAGTTGTGTTGTGCAGAAGTCAGGTGGATACACAGCTGATAGTCCTACTGAATAGACTGTTAGAATTTGTATTATGGCAAGGAAAAAACTGCTAAGTAAAGAAAAATAAGTGGCCATCATTACTTTAAGAAACGAAGGTCAGTCAGTCCGAAAAATTGGGCAAACTTTGAATGTGTCCCCAAGTGCAGTTGCAAAAACCATCAAGCGCTACAAAGAAACTGGCTCACATGAGGACCGCCCCAGGAAAGGAAGACCAAGCAACACCTCTGTTTCTGAGGATAAGTTTATCCAAGTCACCAGCCTCAGAAATCGCAGGTTAACAGCAGCTCAGATTAGAGACCAGGTCAATGCCACACAGAGTTCTAGCAGCAGACACATCTCTACAAAAACTGTTAAGAGGAGACTTTGCGCAGCAGGCCTTCATGGTAAAATAGCAGCTAGGAAACCACTGCTAAGGACAAGCAACAAGCAGAAGAGACTTGTTTGGGCTAAAGAACACAAGGAATGGACATTAGACCAGTGGAAATCTGTGCTTTGGTCTGATGAGTCCAAATTTGAGATATCTGGTTCCAACCACCGTGTCTTTGTGCAACGCAGAAAAGGTGAACGGATGGACTCTGCATGCCTGGTTCCCACCGTGAAGCATGGAGGAGGAGGTGTGATGGTGTGGGGGTGCATTGCTGGTGACACTGTTGGGGATTTATTCAAAATTGAAGGCATACTGAACCAGCATGGCTACCACAGCATCTTGCAGCGGCATGCTATTCCATCCGGTTTGCGTTTAGTTGGACCATCATTTATTTTTCTACAGGACAATGACCCCAAACACACCTCCAGGCTGTGTAAGGGCTATTTGGCCTAGAACGAGAGTGATGGGGTGCTACGCCAGATGACCTGGCCTCCACAGTCACCAAACCTGAACCCAATCGAGATGGTTTGGGGTGAGCTGGACCGCAGAGTGAAGGCAAAAGGGCCAACAAGTGCTAAGCATCTCTGGGAACTCCTTCAAGATTGTTGGAAGACCATTTCCAGTGACTACCTCTTGAAGCTCATCAAGAGAATGCCAAGAGTGTGCAAAGCAGTCATCAAAGCAAAAGGTGGCTGCTTTGAAGAACCTAGAATATAAGACATATTTTCAGTTGTTTCACACTTTTTTGTTAAGTATATAATTCCACATGTGTTAATTCATAGTTTTGATGCCTTCAGTGTGAATGTACAATTTTCAAACTCATGAAAATACAGAAAAATCTTTAAATGAGAAGGTGTGTCCAAACTTTTGGTCTGTAGTGTATGTCTGAAGAAAGTGGGAGAGCAGCCGCTTTCACTTCCTCTGTAAGTATGTGATTTAGCTGAGTGGGTGTGTCTGTGGGTTAAGCCTGAGTGTGTGGCAGATCTGAGTAAGTGTATAGCAGAGCTGAGAGTTTGTATGGCAGAGCTGAGTGAGTGTATAGTAGAGCTGTGCATGTGTGTCAGAGCTGAGTGAGAGTATAGCAGAGCTGAGTGTGTGTATAACAGAGATGAGTGTGCGTGTCAGTGTATGTATGGTAGAGATGAGTGTGGGTTTAGCAGAGATGAGTGTGTGTGTGCATGGTAGAGTTGTGTGTGTGTGTATAGCAGGGCGGCGTGTGTGGATGTAGCAGAGCTGTGTGTATACACCAGGGGTTACCTAGCTATTTTTTGCCTGTGGGGCAAGCAGGCAACAGTAGCCCATGAGTAGGGTTCCATCTTTATTGTGTTTACTTCTGGCTGCTTCATAAAGGAAGTAGAGGTAGCAAAACTTTAAAAAGACAAAAGCTGGTGTGATGATGGGATCAGATAGTGTTGGTCAATTACAGATTTGTTGAGCTGTCATTTACATCAAAATCCTATAGGTAGTGCAGATTTCAGCAATATAAGACCGCAATAACCATTTAACTAGTTGTCTTAGGGTATGTGCTTCTGACTTCTTTTTCAGACGAATTCTGCTTTGCAACCACTTGAAAAACAACTTGTGCATATATTCAATCTTTTGAGCTTCTTTTGTCAGCTCTAGGTTAGCAAAGCTGTTCAAAAAGGTTACTTAAACATTCTTCAGGCAACTTCCTCTTGGATGAAGTACAATTTTGTATACACAGGTAAAAAAAAAGCACTTAAAAAATTGACCAAAAATTCACTTTTCTAAACCGTCTTCTGCTTGAAAAACTTGGCGGTTTAAAAGACATCATATGCAGACACAAGATTGTGTAAAATCTGGAAAACCCCTTCAATACGTAGATGCTATAACAGATCCAAACTTACTACATAGATCCAATAACAACCAAAGATAACTACTACTACTTACTTTACTACTTATAGACATTGCAATTGGAGCAACAATACTGCAAAGATACTAGCAAAGTGTTGGAAAAAAATTTGTGTGGCTTGAAATAGCATGTTGCCACAGGAAGAGTGTAGCTTCATTTTCTCCCTGCAGACACACTTCCAATTAGACAGTTGAACATGTAGTTATGGCACTGGTATGTGAAGATCCGGAGAACACAGCTCTATGCCGCCTCAAGATAAAAGACAACACGGAGTGTGAGACACCAAACCTTGAGCCCTGTACTGTGGGATTTCCACATATGAACTCTTTGGGGGACAAAATTAGCAGCCGAAGAATGAATGTAAATAAATGGCTACTTTTTTTGCTTTTTTATCAGAATTAACAAACTCATTATAAAACTAGATTTTTTAAGACTATAGATGTACAGCAGTCTTCATTATGAAAATGTTATAACTAGTGTTGAGCGAGTATGTTCTATTAACTCTTTCGCCAAGTACGCTCGGGCCGAGCTCCGAGTATTTACAGCTGCTCGGTGATAAGGTTAAATCGCTCCCGTGTGCATGATTTGCAACTGTTTGACAGTTTTAATACATGGGAGGAATGTCTATTTCTTACACATTCCTCACATGTAATAAAGCTGTCAAACAGTTGCAAATCATGCACACGGGAGCAATTTAACCATATCACCGAGCAGCTATAAATACTCGAAGCTCGGCCAGAGCGTACTCGGCGAAAGGGTTAATAGAACATACTCGCTCAACACTAGTTATCACCATTAATACAAGAGATGATGCTCATAAATGCTCATAAATTACTGCATAGGCTAAAAAATAGATTTAATGATATGTAGCAGAAGTCCCAATCTTGTCTGCATTCACCTTTCCCTCATCCACTAAATTCTATTTGTGTGAATACGATACAGTAATTGCCTAATTCTGGTGCCAAAAAAGAAATATAGGGCCAGAATGTAAACTTTCAGCTGAGATAGACTGATTTTATGTTCCTTTGTAGACTGCTTAGTTATAAACGTGAAATGGTCCCTTTTTCCTATAAATTTCCATATTTACAATAGATACTTTGAAATGAGTAAAATGAACATAAAAAGTAAGCTTACGCATGCTTATTTTATAGCAAATTTTATTTTAAAATAATAGTGTTGTCTAGAGATGATGGTAAAGGAAAATAGGAGTGCAATAATGAGAGATGGTGGGAGAAATGTCTGTATACTTTTAGAGGTCATCTTACTTACCAGCACTGAATCATTTACCCGTACAGCATGGCTTAGGATAGTGTTACACATTCAAGCTAAGATTAAATTAAAGTCCATTTACAGATAAATTGTTCATCAAGATACAGTAAACTGCTCTTTTTCCTTAATCTTGCCAAATGAACTTGCAGATACACCGCAATGCTTTACTACAAAAATGAAGTAGACAATTTAACACATCATTATTCATTTCTTGAATGATTTACTGTAAAGACACTTATGAAAGTACATGCAGCTGGACCATTCAAAAAAATATTCTCGATATCACTGGCGGACACAGACAGAAAAGGGCCCCTTTGCAAGAACAATATATTGGCCCTTTCAGTCCAATAGCTTGTTGTATTGCACAATTCTACCTGCTTCAGAGGTAGAAATGGGCCCCCTTACCTCTTGGGCCCCAGTGCAGCCGCACAAGCTGCTCCAATGATATGTCTGTCCCTGCTTAATATGTATATGTGCTGCCACAGCTTCAAGTTGCAGACTCAGTGTTTTCTAAGTTAGCTCCTATTTTGATAATTTCCCTTTCAAGACTTGGTGTAAAATATTAACAAATTGCCTTAAGCCTAGTCAATTTTTCCTCATTTTTCACAAAATTTAGATTCACCACAATCTAAATTTTTTTGCAATTAACCCAGCAAAATTAACCTCTCCCTAGCTCACACTTTGCCCCTACAGCTTCTTATCTGGTTGTTCCAGCCCAGTCTTCATTCACACCACAGAATATGACACCACTAGGTTTCATGGTGTCATTATGTTACAGCCAAAAGAATATTATGAAGCTGCATGAGGCCTACAGTGGCTTGCGAAAGTATTCACCCCCTTGGCTTTTTACCTATTTTGTTACATTGCAACCTGTGTTTAAACATTTTTTGCAATCCGATGTGTGTGTAATGAATCAGCACTAAATAGTTTAAGTTGGTGAAGTGAAGTGTGAAAAATATAGGTATAAATTAAATTTATGGGATCAAATAACTATAAATTGGCACGTGCATATGTATTCACCCCTTTTGCTATGAAGCCCTTAAAAATTTCTGGTGCAGGCAATTACCTTCATAAATCACATGCTTAGTGAAAGAAAGCTACCTTTGTGCAATCTAAGTGTCACATAGTCTGTCAGTATATATACACCTTTTCTGAAAGGCTACAGAGGCTGCAACACCATTAAGCAAGAGACACCACTAACAAAACAACACCTTGAAGATGAAAGGAGATCTCCAAACAAGTCAGGGACAAAGTTGTTGAGAAGTACAAGTCAATGTTGGGTTATAACAAAATATCCCAATTTCTGATGATCCCCAGGAGCATCATCAAATCCATTATCATGAAATGGAAAGAAGATGGTACCAGAACAAACCTTCCAAGAGAGGGCCACCCAACAAAACTCTCTACCCGGGCAATGAGGACATTAATCAGGAAGGCAGCACAGAGATTAAAGGTAACTCTGAAGGAGCTGTAGAGTTCCTAAGCAGAGACTGAAGTATGTGTCCATTTGCCATAATAGCTGTACACTCCATAGAGGTGGCCTTCATGGAAGAGTGGGCAGAAAAAAGTCTTCACTTACACACAAAAAATTGTAAGCCTCATTTTGAGTTTGCCAAAAGACATGTGGGAGACTACACAAATGTATGGAAGAAGGTGCTGTGGTCAGATGAGACCAAAATTGAACGTTTTGACCACCAAGGTAAACGCTATGTCTGGCGCCAAACCAACACAGCTCATCACCCCAAGAACACCATATCAACAGTAAAACCTGGTGGTGGCACCATCATGCTTTGGGGATGTTTTTCATCAGTAGGGAAAGGGAAAATGGTCCAAGTCGAGGAAAAGATGGATGGTGCAGAATACCGGGATATTCTTGAGCAAAACCTGTTTTAGTCTGTCAGTGATTTGAGACTGGAATGGAGGTTCACCGTCCAACAAGACAATGACCCAAAGCATATTGCTAATGCAACACTCGATTGGTTGAAGGGAAAATGTGTAAATGTTTTGGGGTAGCCTAGTCAAAGACCAGATCTTGAGAATCTGTGGTCAGACTTGAAGATTGCTGTTCACCGGAGGAAACCATCTAATTTGAAGGAGCTGGAGCAGTTTCCCTTGAGGAATGGGCAAAAATCCAAGTGTCAAGATGTGGAAAGCTTTTACAAAGCGACTTGCAGCTGTAATTGCTGCATACGGAGGCTCTACAAAGTACTGACATTAGGAGGGTGAATAGTTATGCATACTGAAGTTTTCAGTTATTTTCTCCTAATGTTTGCTTGCTTCACAATAAAAAGAAAACCAAATGTTCACAGTTGTAGACATATTGTTTCCATGAACTGATGAAAACCCTAAAAAAAAAAATAGTTAAATTCCAGGTTGTGAGGTAGCAAAACACAAAAAATGCCAAGGAGGGTAAATACTTTCGCAAGCCACTGTATATTAACTAGTTCTCATAACTAACTAGTGGCCAACTATTCCCATGGCTAGCTAGTCCTCAGGTGACATCATGACTTGAAAATTGAAATGGTGCCCCTCCCCACAGCTCAATATGAATAAACACAATTTCATCGTTGTCTTTTGGGTTTTGCTTTTATGATATGCATCACATGGTAAAAATGGCCTGTGAACAGAATTCTTCAGGTCAATTCGATTAAGGCAATACCAAACTTTCAAACATTTATTTATTTTTTTAAAGTTTGTGTTGCCATTTTTTGAGACCTGTAACATTTTTATTTTTCCTTCCATAACATTTTCGAGTGGAATTAAATTCTACTTGAATATTACAACAATCTACATTTGACAAAATGTTGAATGTACGCGTTCTGGATGCTGTCTTCACAGTTTCTGAGATCACATGCCTGAGGATTCTCTCACTGACTATTGCAAAGACGCCTATGCACACCACTAGCCTTGAGCTACGAGCACACTGATGAAGGTCCGTGTGGACCGAAACATCTGTTTCTCTGTACTATTTTCCATTTTCATTAAATTATTCAATAATTACAAAATCCTTTGAGTGCCAAGTTTCTTCTACAATACAGAGGCTCAAACAGAAGAGCAGCAATCTCTTAACCATTTCGCGCCAGAGCCTGTTTTGCCTTCGTGACCGGGCCAATTTTTTCAATGCAGACGACTGTCACTTTATGAAGTAATTACTCTGGAACGCTTCAACGGATTCCCCTGATTCTGAGAATGTTTTTTCGAGACATATTGTACTTCATGATAGTGGTAAAATTTCTTTGATATCACTTGCGTTTATTTGTGAAAAAATCTGAAATTTGGCAAAAATTTTGAAAATTTTGCAATTTTCAAACTTTGAATTTTCATGCCCTTAAGTCAGAGAGATATGTTACACAAAATAGTTAATAAATAACATTTCCCACATGTCTACTTTACATAAGCACAATTTTGGAACCAAAATTTTTTTTTGTTAGGAAGCTATAAGGGTTAAAAGTTGACCAGCAATTTCTCATTTTTCCAACAAAATTTACAAAAACATTTTTTTAGGGACCACATCTTATTTGAAGCGACTTTTAGGGACCTTTATGACAGAAAATACCCAATAGTGACACCATTCTAAAAACTGCACCGCTCAAGGTGCTCAAAACCACATTCAAGAAGTTTATTAACCCTTCAGGTGTTTCATGGGAATTTTTGGAATGTGGAAGAAAACAATGAACATTTAACTTTTTTTCACAAAAATGTTACTTTAGACCCAATTTTTTTATTTTCACAAGGGTAACAGGAAAAAATGGAATACACAATTTGTAGTGCAATTTCTCATGAGCACGCTGATATCCCATATGTGAGGGAAAACCACTGTTTGGGCGCACTGCAGGGTTCGGAAGGGAAGGAGCGCCATTAGACTTTTTGAATGTAAAATTTGTTTGAATAATTAGCAGACGCCATGTTGCGTTTGGAGAGCCCCTGATGTGCCTAAACAGTGGAAAACCCCCACAAGTGACACCATTTTGGAAACTAGACCCCTTAGGGAACTTATCTAGATGTGTGGTGAGCACCTTGAACCCCAAGGTGCTTCACAGAAGTTTATAATATTGAGCCATAAAAATACAATTTTCACATTTTTCCCACAAAAAATGTTTTTCATTCCCTAATTTAGCATTATCATAAGGATAACAGGAGAAATTGCACCATGAAATTTGTTATTCAATTTCTCCTGAGTACGCCGATACCCCATATGTGGGGGAAAACCACTGCTTTGGTGTACGGCAGGGTTCGGAAGAGAAAGGAGCGCTATGTTGGCTGGGATAAGTTGCAGACACCATGTCACATTTGAAGAGTTGCTGACATGCCAAAACAGCAGAAACCCCCACAAGTGACTCCATTTTGTAAACTACACCTCTCAAGGAATTCATCTAGGGAAGTAGTGAGTATTTTTTAATTTTTAAATTTATACCATTGGGCAGTGAAGAAAACATAATTATATTTTTACCACAAAAAAATGTTTTACCCTCAGATTTTACATTTTCACACAGGGCAATGGGTAAAAATGGTGCCGAAATGTGTCACACAATTTCTTATAAAAGTGGCAATACCCCATATGTGGCTGTATTGTACCGCTTTTCCATATGGCGAGATCTGGGAGGGACAGAGTGCTATTTGACAATTGGAGAACAAATTATTGTAGAATAGGCATTTGGATTTGGGAGCACAACATTTTCTGAATTTCTTTTCTGGGGCAAGGGCCATTTCACTTTTCCAGAGCCTTTCTGCTACCAGTAACTTGGAATATTTTTAACAGATGACGGACCTGAGTGGGGACTAGCTTTTTTTGAGGACTGAGTTGAAGCTTTTATTGGGAACATTTTACGTAACATTTATCCGGCACTCGAGGCTGAGCACTTGCATCGGGGTTTCCATCTAAATTTCCTAGTGATGTAATTCAGATGAAACCCCTGCAGGATCCATTCACTGTAATGAGGCAGCAGAGTTACTCTGGACTCCATCTGGCTTCTGTTTAGCGGTGTCCTTTTTTTCAGAAGTGCACAAAACTGTGGCCAACCGCACTTTTATGCAAGCCTAAAAAAACGGACACCGTGGGATCACCGGCCAGACGGCATCCACAGTGGCCTATATCTGCCTCATTACAGGGAATCTTCCGTCATGACTTCCGTCTGAATCACGTATTTCAGAGATTTACACGGAAACTCTGGTGTAAGTGCTCAGCGCAGAGCGCAGGATAAATGTGAGCAGAGCCTTACTGCGATCTTTGGGAGACATAATAAACAAATCAGTAGCAGGTGAAGAATTGGTTTTATTTATTTTTATGCCGTTCCTCATGCAGTATAAGTGATGAGATTACTTTATTCTTCGGGTCGGTGCGATTACTGAGATACCAGATTTATATTGGGTTTTTATGATTGTCACACACTAAGAGACGCTTTTATTGCAAAATCTAGTTTTTGCATTGCCATATTTTGAGAGCTATAATTTTTCCATATTTCGGCCGACAGAGTCATGTGATGGCTTGTTTTTTGCGGGACGAGTTGACATTTTTATTGGTACCATTTTTGGGTACGTGACATTTTTGATCGCTTTCTATTCCATTTTTTGGGAGGTAAAATTAACAAAAACTAACAATTCAGGAATTATTTTTTGAAGTTTTTTTTTATGCCGTTCTGCGTGTGGTAAAAGTGATAAGGCAGCGTTATTCTTCGGGTCAGTACGTTTACAGTGATACTACACTTACTGTATATTTTTTTTATGTTTTGGCGCTTTTACACAATAAAACAATTTTATAGAACAAAAATTTTTTTTACATCGCTTTATTCTGAGAGCTATAACTATTTTATTTTTTGGCTTATGGAGCTGTATGGCGGCTTTTTTTTTGCTGAACAAGATGATGTTTTCAGCGGTACCATTTTTATTTCCATTTTGCTTTTTGATCGCATTTTTTTCCACTTTTTGTTTGGCGATATGATGAAAAAGCATAGTTTTTTGCTTCATTTTTATTTATTTTTATTACGGTGTGCACAGAAGGAGTTAATTAGTGTGACGGTTTTATAGATCGGGTTGTTTCAGACGCGGTGATACCAAATATGTGTACTTTTTTTGTTTTTGCATAAATATACGGATTTATTGGTTTAATATGTTATTGATTTATTTTTATTTATTTTGTGATTTTTTTTTAACAGTTTGAAAACATTTTTTTGACTTTTTTTTACATTTTTACTTAGTCCCTGTATGGGACATTCATTTTTATTTTTCTAATCACTGATCTCATCCAATGTAATAGACATGTATTGCATTGGATGAGATCTTTGCTGACAGTTTCACACTGTCTGTCTCCTGCTAGAGTTCAGCTGCAGGCTGAGCCTAGCAGGACACCATATATGGCAGATCTGGAGGCGGTCATGTGACCTCCAGCTGCCATAACAACGGCAGGTCCTGGAAGGCATCAGGGGGCAGTCGGAGAGGTAAGTTGACGACCCCCTCTCCTCTCACTATCTTCTATATGCCGCGATCACTATAGATCGCGGCATATAGAAGATAGCAAAAGGTTAACATCATTGAGACCTGATCCAATTAGGTCCCGATGATGTCCCCTGTCAGAGCTATCGCTCTGCACCGGAACCGCAGCGCTTGCAGGACCCTGGGGACCACCCACCGTTTTTAAACGTCGGCGCTGCACAGAGCCCAGGCAGCGCCGATGTTTATGTACAGTGGGTGGTCCGGAGCCGGTTAATTGAATTCAATGGGAAAAGCAAAGAATCAGCAAACATAGTGAAACCTGTACCTATAACTCATCTTTTAGATATGTCACAATTTGAGAGATAAGAATACCTCTTTAATATTTTTAAACAAAAAACTAAAAAAATCAATAAGTCATAATACACATGAAAAGATGAAATTAAATCAATCAATGCGGAGGAGGGAATACAGTAAGTATTTCACCATGTAAATAAGTAGTTCCTAGTCAGGATACATGTGTGGATTGGACTATGCTGGCCAATCGGTAAATAAAACACTGAAACCAAAGGTATAGAACTGAAGTAAATGATTAAGGTGATATTGGTGTATATACCTGAATAGGAATCTGGAGCCAAGAGGGACACACGATGAAGCGCCTACCCCGACACCCGTTTCGGCGTCAGCCTTCGTCAGGGAGTCAATATTTTACCTGAACGAAGAGCAGAATATTAAAGCTATAGGTAGGACTGCATGATAAAAGAAGCTATTGACTTTTTACACTAAAATTTTCTTTTGGGTTGGCAACCAAACCAACTTTAGATCACACTGAAGAACCAAGTTAGGAAACTATTTACAGTATTTAGATAGTTTATGTAAAGAATTTTACAATGCTCTGTAAATATCTGTGGTTCAACATCATCTGTTACATTTCCAAATGGGCTGAAAAGCTAAAAAATGATGAGGAACTCTGGTTTAAAATTCCAGACGGCAGAGAAGGAAATATTTATGTTTAAACCTTTCCTACTGTTATTTATGTGTAACGTTATAGGATCTGAATATAAATGTTATACAAAAGATTTAAACATTTCACTGAGTAACATGTCAAGCTCCATAAGTCACTTAATAAAGTGTCTTTTCTTTGATTCTGCCACACTCTGACATCCATTTCCTTGACATTGACTTTGTGTTCAGTGAGCTGCTTGTTTGGTTACTGTTGCTTTACTGGTTTGAGTAAGCATCTTTTTTAGATAAATAATTTAAGTTCCTTGGATGGCTGTCAAACTTCATTTCATATATATGTTGTATTTTTTATTTATAATCTATACGGGATAGTAATAGCTAATATCAGAGAAAACAACCAATTTAACATACCACTGCTCTTTATTAATTTTTAAAATGTTGCTACTAAAGTGTTAAATTATTAGAAATATTCATAATTATAACTATAGTTTTTTCTATTGTTAAAAGTAGTATTATGTTAATTTGCTATCAATATACGAAATACAGAAATGTTTATCTATTTTTTGTCTAAAACAGCCAGTCTTGAAATGTTAATGCTAATATTTAAATCATTTAAAGCATAAACAGCATATTCCAGTTTGGCATTCAACAGAATGATTGGGAGAGAAAGAATATGACTCAGAGAGCGAGAGAGATAAAGAATTTATATGCTCTGCTTGTTTACATTAATAGTTCTGTGTATAGAAAAAAAACACTGCACATATGTCTTAGAATACTGTACAACTATTAATACTTCAGTTTATAGGAAAAAGCACTGCAGGCGTAATATGCAGGTCCACATGTATGCTGTGGACATTAAACAAATATAACTTTGAATAAAAACATAATGCGTTGGTGGTGTAGCCAATGTGCTATGGTCAGAGGAGAGCATAGAGAGGTGTAACTAGGTGAACACCTGACTCTTCCCTAGAGCTCCTGGGCTTAGACTTGGCTCCAGATGGACACCAGGTGCTACTCCAGGATGGACCTCGGAAAGCACTGTAATTCCGTAGCCATGTTGGTTGTGGCTTTACAGTGATTGGCTGGCCGCATAGCGTCATCGGATCTATTTAAGACCCGGTGACGCTAGGCTTGTCACAGACTACCCCAGAAACAGGCAGAGTAGGGAGAGATGCTGCTGGGTGAGGGAGAGATTTGCTTGTTTATTAGTTAGTGTAGGTACTCCACAACATCTATAATATGCTTACCTTGTAATGTCTTCACATCCTGTTCCGTCCAGATCCCAGAATTCCAAGCAGCGGAAATTCGTTGACTGCCATATTGGGACACCCAAGTGATGGGTGTCTCAATATGGAAACTGCTGGTGGTACCAGCCTCTTGCGCGGTACCACCAGTGGAACACCGTTGCAAACACGCCGTACACGCCGAATGATTCACTGACCACCTCCATCTTTGTACAGGAGGAGCGCATGCGCAGTTTTAATGTGACAGCCGCTATCTGCCTGCACAAAGATGGCGACGGTCTGATTTACTGCGCGGGGAGACAGCTCAAATGAGAGAACACATGAGGGGAGAAGACAGCACAGGGGTGGAGAGAGAGAGCAGATAAGGGGGAGAGCACATGGGGTACAGGTCAAAGAAGAGAATACATGAGAGGAGAAGGCAGTAGATGGGGGAGAGAGACAGAACACAGGGGGCAGAGAGCTCAAATGGGACAGCACATGAGGGAGAGAGACAGTAGACAAGAGGGATAGCACATGGGGTAGACAGGTAAAAGAAGAGAACACAGACTGGAGAAGTCAGCACATGGGGGAAAGAGAGAGTGGATAGGTGGGTGAGCACATGGGGGGAGAAATTCTCAACGCTGCAAAGCCTGCCCCCATCGTGACAATACCGCCCTCCTGACGCGATAGCATCGGGCCTCCATCTAGTATCTATATATCCATCTGAACTAACAGTCCTTCTGAGGACTAATCCAGCTGCATATATTGAGTGGTGATAGCAAGAGTTAGGCAGGGTTTATGGCTAGAGATGAGCGAATATTCAATATTCAAAGTCATCCACAATTTCTGTACCTCAGGAATTTTATTTGGTAGACTGGCTGAGCAAACATTAGTTTCTCACAATGGAGCTGAAGACACTGAGTGGCAGTAGGTGCAAGTTTCTCCAGTATAACCTGTTTGTTATTGTTAGATATCAGAGGGAGAACATAACTGGGCTTGCACCCAAACCAGGGAGGAAAGACAAAAGAATTGCATTCGTACACACTTATCACCCGTACAACTACCGGATCCATAGGATCATTCGCAAACATTGGTTGGTTCTCCGAAATAGCTACCCACACATCTTGAAATTTCAAACACCATTTCTCCCATGCTTCCGGTGCTCCTCCAACTTAAAAGACAAGCTAGTTAGAGCAGACGCAGGCTCCAAATCACTGGTCCCCAGACAGACTTTCCTCCAAACCCAAAAACGAGGGACTTTTCCATGCCTGAACTGCCTTCAGTGTAATAATATACAGAAGGGCCACCTTATCTTCCATCCCCAAATGGGGCAAGGGATCCTCATAAGAGGTTTCTTTACCTGTGAGTCTGCCTATGTGGTCTATGCAATCAAGTGCCCTTGTGGCCTGGTCTATGTTGGCGAAACCTCCCAGGGGGTGAAGGATAGAATTTCCCAGCACAAGTCCAACATTAGATGCAATAAGGTACAACTTCCCCTTCCGTTCCACTTCCAGAAGATGGGACATAACCTTGCACAACTGAGGTTCAAAGTGCTGGAACAGGTGGAGCCTTCAAGAAGAGGACAAAACAGGATCAAAATCCTAAAAAAACGTGAAGCCTATTGGATTTTTACATTACAGACATTGGAACCGAAAGGCCTCAACAGAGACTATGACATAGCTAGCTTTCTTTAGGCTGGCAATAATAAAAAATAAGGACTAGAGTTTTTTTCTTATCTATTATATTGTGATAAGACCAAGATTTAATGACCATGTGTACCACATTTCCAAGTATGTTTTACATTACTAACATGATGTTTGTTCTTTTTTCAGAATCGTTATTATCTCGGTCCTCCTCCTCTCCCACCTCTGTCTTCACCACCTTCTGGTATAGTATGAGCATAATACTCTCAGTATCTACCTACGATCCATAACCTGGCCCCTTCCTAACCCGCTGACATAACTGTCCTTGCATACCATATTTGCTAACTTCTAGTTTCGGTACCTGCCTCTTATATATCCTTAATAATGCATGATCCCCACTCAAAATGTGTCCTCCTCTTCCTGAAGTGTAGCATATATAGTCCATTAGAAGCACATCTATCTCTCACAAACTCCCAGCTACAAGCTTCTATTCAGGTTATATGGAGTATAGGGAGCCTGAATGTATGGCCCGCCCCTTTTGTACTCCTCTATGGCATGTAGCACTCCCTACCATTGCTCCTAAGACAGGACATGCCCCTCTATGATGCTTCTGGAGGATACTTTACACCAAGGGATCACATGGTGGTCACATGACACAGTCACTTCCTGTTTGGAAGGTCCTTAAACGCTGCTGGCACACTCTGCATTCCGCGCTCTCCTCAAGCGATAGCGGTCGCACACACAAGCGCGTTTTTCTGGGAGTTTCATACCTAAAGCATTCAGGTAATGCCAGCATTTATAAATATATGATATATCTGTGTCTTAATACTATTTCTTTTTTATCACTGTCTTACTCTATGCAGATATAACTTGATGATTATGCTCCCATCTACACTATTGCTTCTCTTGTGGTGCTACCCCACTAATTACCTCAATCCCTTTTCTCAGGTACTCTCCCTTCCCTCCCCCTCCCACCACTCTGAAAATCCCCCGGAGATCTCCGTGACTGAAACTTGGGACGTCTCACTCCATCTAGTAATAAATCAGTGACCTATGTCTTTATCCATCCCCACTTCTCTTATGGAAGTTCCTGTATCCTTTTCTCCCACCTTGATTACATCAGCTTGTATGTCTCTACCTTTTGATTTCAATTGTCTATGTACCATGTTCCATACTATATATCTTATCACTGCTGTATTTCCTAGTTAACTTACTGGAGGACGTTTTTTATTAAGTTAGCAATGACATCTGTACTTAGGAATGCATCTTTATAATGATTATTCTATGTGCATGAATCTATGCAGCAATCTGACTGCCTTTTTGTTTATACCCATTTATCTCTTTCCCCTTTCAGTTCTGATGAAGGTCTGTATCTGGACCGAAAATGTTTAGCGCTATATGAATGCAAATAAAAGGAACTTATTTTCAAAGAGTGCCAAGTTTCTCAGTAAAATAGCAGCCATAGAGTGTTCAGGAACCTTCCCACACACTTTTCTTAGCTAGGGGTGCTTCTCGGCAGGGTTGGGCAGGACCACCAGAGAACCGGAGAATCCTCCGGTGGGCCCTGGCTTCTCCTTCAGGAGAGTTCATAGTGCAAACCTTGCAGCTGCTATGGAGCTCTTTAGTGGGGGAGAAAGATGGACCCTCAGAATCAAATCGTCTGATGGGCCCAATGTTTTTCAGACTGACACTGCTTCTCGGTGAGAGTTGTATTTCACCACAGCCATATTCTTTAGCTCGGTGAAAGGACTGGCATAGAGGGAAACCATATCTTCTCCGGCTGTCATTTCTCCCAGGAAGTCCTCTAATGCAGCTTGTTGCATAAACAATGGCAACCCATCTAACATCAGCTTACACTTCTCAGTGGTGCTTAGTCACAGACAAAGATCTTTCTTTTCAACTTGAATTTAAACACTTCAGTTGGACAATGGCCTGATCTGCAATGCGTTTTGAGAAATAACGTGCATAGCCACGGTTTAGGCCACTGAAGGTCATTAAGCAAAACTCATACAGCTTTTCCACAGACTGAAAGAGTGGTATCAAGACTTCCAAGACAGCCAAGACTTTCCTGTCCTCCCCAAGAGGACGACTGTCCATGTTCTCCTCCTCATCCTCATCCTCCTCATTCTCACCCAACCCGCATTAAGATGAGATGAGACTGGGCTGCATTGAGATGTGATGAGACTTCTTTGCTCCGCCTGCAATTTAATAATAATAATTATAATTTTTATAGCGCCAACATATTCCACAGAATTTTACAATTTTAGGGTGGGGCTTGAACAGACAAAAAGACAGTACAAAATAAGCATATCTCAGATATTAAAAGGAGTGAGGGCCCTGCTCGCAAGATTACAGTCTATGAGGAAATAGGGGGGACAGAAATGGTAAAATGTACAAATATTGTATAATAAAGCCATAATATGCTAAATAGGGTAAGTACATAGCACTACAGGAACTGGTCGCCAGCCAGTATGTGTACAGTACAGACAGAGGATAATCAGTGCATGGATGGTATGAACATGATTTTGAAGAAAATTTTGATATGGGCCAAACTGAGACAGTTAGACAAGTGTGTTAAGGCAATAGGCCAGTGTAAACAAATGAGTTTTTAGGGCGCACTTAAAGCTGTGGGTATTGGGAATTAATCGAATTGTCCTGGGTAGTGCATTCCAAAGAATTGGCGCAGCACGTGAGAAATCTTAGAGATGGGAGTGGGAGGTTCGGATTAAGGAGGATTTTAGTTTTAAGTCATTAGCAAAATGGAGGGCACGGGTAGGGTGGTAGACTGCGATGAGGGAGTAGATGTAGAGTGGTGCTGAATCGTGGAGAGCTTTGTTGGTAAAAGTGATACGTTTATATTGAACTCTGTACCGGATGGGCAACCAGTGCAATGACTGGCACAGAGAAGAAGCATTGGTGTATTGGTTGGAGAAGAATATGATCTTGGCTGCTGCAATCAGGATGGATTGGAGAGGGGAAAGCTTAGAAAGAGGGAGCCCGATTAGTAAAGAGTTGCAATAGTCCAGACGAGAATGAATAAGAGCTACAGTAAGAGTTTTTTCCGAGTCAAAGGTAAGAAAAGTTCTGATTCTAGAGATGTTTTTGAGGTGTTGATGACATGAGCGAATGAGTGATTTGATGTGAGGAGTGAAGGAAAGATCTGAATCGACCCCAAGACAGCAGGCTTGTTGCTGGGGAGTAATGGTGGAGCCACAAACGGGAATGGCACTATTGGGCACTGGTAGATTAGTGGAGGGAGGAAATACGAGTAGTTCAGTTTTTCACACATTCAAGTTTAGATAGAGGGAGGACATAGTGTTAGAGATAGCGGAAGGACAATCACTGGTATTTTGTAATAATGCAGGCTCCGCGTTCCCCTAAATGAACAACCTTCTCTCACTACAAATACAGGGATCCATTTATTGTAACTCCAAAAACTGTCATTTGCCCCGAGCAAGCAATGCCTCCTCTTTAACTGTGAGCACCAAGCATTTCAGTAGACAGAGAAGCGGGATGGTGACGCTAATTATGGCATCATCGCCGATCACCATCTTGGTGGAGTCCTCAAAGTTTTGGAGGAAAGCACAGTGTCAGACATCCATGCCCACTCATCGGTTCTTATGTGAGGAGGCTGACCTGAATGCCAATGGGCATGTTGAAGCTTGTACTCAAAAACGGCCTTCTGCTGCTCACAAATCCTTCCCAACATCTGCAACGTTAATTTCCAACATGTGGTGACATCGCACAACAGTCAGTGAGCTGGAAGCTTCAAATTCTGCTGTATCACTGCCAGGGTGGCGGAAGATATAGCTGACTTTCTGAAATGGGCACACACGCGTTGTACTTTCCCAAGCAGATCTGGGTAGGTTTTGATAAACTGCTGAATAGTGTTGAGCGAGCATGCTCGACACTGATCGGTACTCGCCCGAGCATCACGCTACTCGGGATGTTCGGCGAGCACCGAGCATTTCCGGGTTACTCGGGCGGGAGCTCGGGTCTCCGCCCTGCATGTTTGCCGCTCTTTACAGAGCCAATGAACATGCAGGGATTGCCAGCCAGTCACTGTAATGCCGCAGCCATGTTGTTTGTGGGCATTACAGTGATTGGCTGGCCGCACAGCGTCACCTCGAGTATTTAAAACCGGGCGCCACCATCTTGGACACAGTCGCTCCAGATCAGACAGTGTAGGGACAGCACTGCTGATTTAGGGAGAGATATATCCTGCGAAATAGTTAGTGTAGGGTCTGTAAAGGCTGCCAGATCAAACAAACAGTCCTTCTCAGGACTAATATCCATCCCAGATATCAGGCAGGCAGGCTGTATAGGAGATGCAGTTGTTATACCAGCAAATGCTGCATTACAGTCCTGTGTGCTCCAGTTGGTGAAATTGCTGGACTTAGCTCCAGGTCTCGGGGGCCAGGAAAAATCCTTTTTTTTTTTCATCTAAATCCTCTTTTTTTTTTTCCTCCTTCACACTGTACAAATACCCGTCTTATTAACCTTTTGGTGTCCCCCACCCCCCCAAAAAAAAAAAGTGTGTCTCCGATTTTTCAGACACAAATATATCTGTTGAAAATAGTCTGGTGTAGGCCAGAGAAATATAAGTGTGGTTTTGCAGTTCCATGGGCCATTTGTATCTAAAAAAAATAGTTTGAGTGTGTCGCTCACTGTTCAGCCGCAAATATATATATTTAAAAAAGTCTGGTATACACCAGTAAATTATAACTGTGCTTTTGATGTTCCACGGTAAAAAATCTCTATTATCCTGCTCTTGCCATTTTTTGCCGTAAAAAAAAAAATAATAGTGTCTCCCTGATTTTTCAGACACAAATATATCTGTTGAAAATAGTCTGGTGTAGGCCAGAGAGACAGAAGTGTGCTTTTGCTGTTCCACGGTAAAAAATCTCTATTATCCTGCTTTTTGCATTTTTTGCCGTAAAAAAAATAATAATAGTGTCTCCCTGATTTTTCAGACACAAATACATCTGTTGAAAATAGTCTGGTGTAGGCCAGAGAGACAGAAGTGTGCTTTTGCTGTTCCACGGTAAAAAATCTCTATTATCCTGCTTTTTGCAATTTTTGCCGTAAAAAAAAAAATAATAGTGTCTCCCTGATTTTTCAGACACAAATATATCTGTTGAAAATAGTCTGGTGTAGGCCCGAGAAATACAAGTGTGGTTTTGCAGTTCCACGAGTCAAATCTCTGTATTATCCTGCTTTTCACAATTTTTGGCAGTAAAAAATAAATAATAGTGTCTCCTGATTTTTTCAGACACAAATATATCTGTTTAAAATAGTCTGGTGTAGGCCCAAGAAATACAAGTGTGGTTTTGCAGTTCCATGGTTCAAACATCTGTATTATCCACTTTTGGGCCATTTGTACCTAAAAAAAATAGTTTGAGTGTGTCGCTCACTGTTCAGCCGCAAATATACAGTACAGACCAAAAGTTTGGACACACCTTCTCATTTAAAGATTTTTCTGTATTTTCATGACTATGAAAATTATACATTCACACTGAAGGCATCAAAACTATGAATTAACATATGTGGAATTATATACTTAACAAAAAAGTGTGAAACAACTGAAAATATGTCTTATATTCTAGGTTCTTCAAAGTAGCCACCTTTGCCTTTGATGACTGCTTTGCACACTCTTGGCATTCTCTTGATGAGCTTCAAGAGGTAGTCAGCGGAAATGGTTTTCACTTCACAGGTGTGCCCTGTCAGGTTTAATAAGTGGGATTTCTTGCCTTATAAATGGGGTTGGGACCATCAGTTGTGTTGTGCAGAGGTCTGGTGGATACACAGCTGATAGTCCTACTGAATAGACTGTTAGAATTTGCAAGAAAAAGGCAGCTAAGTAAAGAAAAACAAGTGGCCATCATTACTTTAAGAAATGAAGGTCAGTCAGTGCAAAAAATTGAGCAAACTTTGAAAGTGTCCCCAAGTGCTGTTGCAAAAACCATCAAGCGCTACAAAGAAACTGGCTCACATGAGGACCGCCCCAGGAAAGGAAGACCAAGAGTCACCTTTGCTTCAGAGGATAAGGTTATCCGAGTTACCAGTCTCAGAAATCGCAGGTTAACAGCAGCTCAGATTAGAGACCAGGTCAATGCCACACAGAGTTCTAGCAGCAGACACATCTCTTCAACAACAGTTAAGAGGAGACTTTGTGCAGCAGGCCTTCATGGTAAAATAGCTGCTAGGAAACCACTGCTAAGGACAGGCAACAAGCAGAAGAGACTTGTTTGGGCTAAAGAACACAAGGAATGGACATTAGACCAGTGGAGATCTGTGCGTTGGTCAGATGAGTCCAAATTTGAGATCTTTGGTTTCAACCACCGTGTCTTTGTGCGACGCAGAAAAGGTGAACGGATGGACTCTACATGCCTGGTTCCCACCGTGAAGCATGGAGGAGGAGATGTGATGGTGTGGGGGTGCTTTGCTGGTGACACTGTTGGGGATTTATTCAAAATTGAAGGCATACTGAACCAGCATGGCTACCACAGCATCTTGCAGCGGCATGCTATTCCATCCGGTTTGCGTTTAGTTGGACCATCATTTATTTTTCAACAGGACAATGACACCAAACACACCTCCAGGCTGTGTAAGGGCTGTTTGACCATGAAGGAGAGTTATGGGGTGCTACGCCAGACGACCTGGCTTCCACAGTCACCAGACCTGAACCCAATCGAGATGGTTTGGGGTGAGCTGGACCGCAGAGTGAAGGCAAAAGGGCCAACAAGTGCTAAGCATCTCTGGGAACTCCTTGAAGATTGTTGGAAGACCATTTCCAGTGACTACCTCTTGAAGCTCATCAAGAGAATGCCAAGAGTGTGCAAAGCAGTCATCAAAGGAAAAGGTGGCTGCTTTGAAGAACCTAGAATATAAGACATATTTTCAGTTGTTTCACACTTTTTTGTTAAGTATATAATTCCACATGTGTTAATTCATAGTTTTGACGCCTTCAGTGTGAATGTACAATTTTCATAGTAATGAAAATACAGAAAAATCTTTAAATGAGAAGGTGTGTCCAAACTTTTGGTCTGTACTGTATATATATTTAAAAAAGTCTGGTATACACCTGTAAATTATAACTGTGGTTTTGCTGTTCCACGATAAAAAATCTCTATTATCCAGCTTTTGGCATTTTTTACCGTAAAAAATAAATAGTGTCTCCTGATTTTTCAGACACAAATATATCTGTTGAAAATAGTCTGGTGTAGGCCCGAGAAATACAAGTGTGGCTTTGCAGTTCCACGGGTCAAATCTCTGTATTATCCTGCTTTTCACAATTTTTGGCCGTAAAAAATAAATAATAGTGTCTCCTGATTTTTCAGACACAAATATATCTGTTTAAAATAGTCTGGTGTAGGCCCGAGAAATACAAGTGTGGTTTTGCAGTTCCATGGTTCAAACATCTGTATTATCCACTTTTGGGCCATTTGTATGTAAAAAAAACAGTTTGAGTGTGTCGCTCACTGTTCAGCGGCAAATATATATATTTAAAAAAGTCTGGTATACATACACCAGTAAATTATAACTGTGGTTTTGCTGTTCCACGGTAAGAAATCTCTATTATTCACCTTTTGGTATTTTTTCCGTAAAGAAAAACAGTAATATTTTCTCCCTGATTGTTCAGATTGTTTAAAAGAGTTGGGTGTAGGCAAGAGAAATAGAACTGTGGTTTTCCTCTTCCACGGTTCTAATCTACTTTTTATTACCCTTTTTTCATTGATAGTGCGAGTGTAAGCTATTTTACTTCCTTTACAATGGGCAAGTCACGTGGCAAGGGACGTGGAAGTGGACGTTCTGGTAATGGTGCGTGCAGAGGATGTTGCCGTGGCCAAGGTGAATATGTGCCAAACCAACAGCCACATCTTCTCGCTCCCACTTCTTGACCGAATTACTAGGGAAACACAGAACAACACCAGTATTGCGAACTGATCAGTGTGAACAGGTTATTAATTGGATAGCAGATAATACTTCCAGTTACCTGGGCACCACCACCTACCGCCTGTCTTCCACATGGTCGACTCTTAGTAGCCGTGAGTCTCGACCGCATACTCCTCCTCACCCTGATGCTCCTTGCTCCCACAATGCCGAGTGTCGTCAGACAGCAACTGATCCCACACTTGGACACTCTGAAGAGCTGTTCACTGGTCCATTTCCAGATTTCTGCCCCTCGCCTGCTCTGCTTGAAGTGGTGGAAGAGGAGATCCCAAGTAGCGATGCCCAAATATTTGAACAGCCACGGCCACAGGAAGTTGACGCTGGCAATTTGTCACAAGAGGTGGACGATGATGAGACACAATTGCCAGGAAGTGAGGAGGAGGATCGTGGTGCACAAGTGGAAGAGGAGGAGGTGGTGGATGATCTAGTAACTGACCCAACGTGGCAGGAGGACATGCAGAGTGAGGCCAGCAGCACACAGGGTGAGGGAGGCAGAGTACCCCAACAGGCAGGAAGAAGCAGTGTGGTGGCCGCAGACAGAAGGCGGGCAACCGTTCCTCGTAAAACCAACACGAGGGACGTTGCCAGTACAACCGTTAGGTCTTCCAGAGTCTGGAATTTTATTAAAGACTCTGCTGGTAACCCCTAAAAGGCCATTTGTACCACCTGCCATGCCAGCATCAGCAGGGGTGACAAAACTACCAGCCTGACCACCACCAGCATGATCAGGCACATGGCAGCAAAGCACCTGACTTTGCTGGGCAAACCCCAGGGTCCACGACCAGTGTCAGCGGGTGTCACCACTGCTACTTCCACTGTTGTGCATGCAATAGAACCCCCTGTTGTGTGTGCAAGGCAATCCCCTGTCCATACTGCATGTAAAGATGCCCCCTCCTCTCAGTCTTCACTTGTTATGGCAGTTTCTCAAGAAACAGCATCAACGTCCACGTCCACGTCCCACCGCAGCATTCAATTGTCCATATCCCAGACCTTTGAACGAAAGCGGAAATTCGCAGCTAACGCCCCACAGGCCACAGTCCTAAATTCGCACATTTCACGACTGCTTGTGTTGGAAATGCTGCCTTTTAGGCTGGTGGAGACGGAATCCTTCCGCAACCTTATGGCGGTGGCCGTCCCTCGGTACTCAGTCCCCAGCCGACACTATTTTGCCCGGTGAGCCATCCCCGCACTACACAAGCACGTGTCCCAAAACATCTGCCGTGCCCTCAACAACGCAGTTACTGGGAGAGTCCACCTGACAACGGACACGTGGACAAGTGCTTGTGGCCAGGGACGGTATATCTCCCTGACGGCACACTGGGTAAACATAGTGGAAGCCGGGACCCAGTCGGACCTTGGGATGGAACACATCCTCACCACACCGAGGATTGCGGGCCCTATGTCAGTCAGAGTTGCCCCCACAGTGTACAGCTCCTGCGCATCATCCTCCTCCTCCTCCTCCTCATGTTCAGCCTCCATCTCAGATATCACCACATCAGTTACAAGCTGGAAGCACTGCAGTACTGACTCCGCCAAGCGGCAACAGGCTGTGCTGAAACTCCTAAGCTTAAGTGAGAAACCTCACACTGCTTGAGAGTTGTGGACAGCTGTGAAAGAGCAGGCAGATCTGTGGCTGAGACCGCTGAACCTACATCCAGGCATGGTCGTGTGTGACAATGGCGGTAACCTGGTGGCGGCTCTGAGGCGAGACGAGATCACACACGTACCATGCCTGGCTCATGTGCTTATCCTCGTGGTTCAGCGGTTTCTTAAATCGTACCCCGAGTTGCCAGATCTGCTCGTCAAAGTACGCCACCTGTCAGGTCATTTTCGCAAGTCGGCTACTGCTTCCGCCGCCCTTGCTGTGTTGCAGTAGCGTTTGCAGCTTCCATCACACCGACTGGTGTGTGATGTCCCCACACATTGGAACTCTACCCTCCACACGTTGCAAATGATTTGTGAGCAGAAGAGAGCAGCTGTGGAGTACCAGCTGTTATGTTCTGCTACCAGAGCTAAGGAAAGAGAGGAGATCTGTCCCTACGATAGAACTCAGCTGAATCCCTACGATGTAACAGGGGACCTGATCCTGCGATCAGACCTGCTAAAGTCCTAAGCTAGTCTGTACAGAGACCTATAGATGTGGGGATGGAATCCCTACAAGTACTAAGGACTGGGAGGAAAATGGACACCTCCTAACAGAAATAGTAGCAGACAGACGAACAAACAAAATATATAGAACATAGAGGTCCGTAGACCAAGCAAACTAACAGAGTTGGATACAGAGCACAGGCTAGCTAGAAAGTAGTTATACAATGAAGTCCAGCAAAGCCAGAAGGGCGGAGCAGGATTAAATAGGCCAACAAGGTCATGTGACCAGCAAAGGAAAAAACCTAAGAGCAAGGTTCTAACAGTACCCCCCCTTCTAAGAGGATCCTCCGGATCCCCTAGGACCAGGCTTATCAGGAAATCTCCTGTGAAACGCTCTGATAAGTCTGGACGCGGAAACATCATCTGACCTCACCCAAGAGTTATCCTCGGGTCCGAAACCTTTCCAGGCCACAAGATACTGCAAACTACCTCTATACCGTCTAGAGTTAAGGATGCGAGAAATTTCATATTCCCCGTCCTCCACCACCGGAGGAACAGAGGCAGAGGCGTCACCATCCGACACAACAGCTTTTTTTAACAGAGAGACATGAAATACCGGATTAATTCTCCAGGAGGTAGGAACCTCCAACCTAACAGCAGATTGGTTGACAACCTGAAGCACCTTAAAGGGCCCTACAAACTTGGGACCCAATTTCTTAGAAGGAATCCTCAACCGCAGATTCCTAGAGGACAACCAAACCATGTCACCAACAGCGAACAAAACCTCCTGTCATTTCCTATCAAAGTAGTCTTTAGATTTTCTGTTGGCCTCCTGAAGATTACCACGCACATCCGTCCAAACTCTTTCCAAATCACCGGAAAAATTCTCCTCCTCAGGCACGGCAGATCCCAACTTGGAGAACGACCCAAACGACGGATGTCTCCCAGAACAACAAAAAAAAGGCGAACAACCAGCAGAAGAAGATGTATGATTGTTCAGAGCAAATTCAGCAAGTGGCAGAAACTCAGACCACCCCTCTTGATTGTCTGCCACAAAACAACGCAAGAACTGCTCAACATCCTGTTTTTTCCTTTCTGTCTGGCCATTAGATTCAGGATGATATCCGGACGAGAACGATAAATGAACTCCCAACCTGTCACAAAAGGCACGCCAAAAACGAGCCACGAACTGAGGACCCCTATCAGAAACAATGTCAGTAGGAATGCCATGAAGTCTGACAATTTCCTTGACAAAGGCCTTAGCGAGAGTTTTAGCGCAGGGCAGTTTGACGAAGGGAACCAAGTGACACATCTTGCTAAAACGGTCCACGACCACCCAGATGACAGTAAAACCCTCAGAGGGGGGAAGGTCAGTTATAAAGTCCATAGCCAAATGTGTCCAAGGAGCACTGGGAACCTCCAAAGGACAAAGCAACCCCGCAGCAGGAGTATGTGAGGACTTAGATCTAGCACATATAGTACATTGACGCACCCACTTAATGACTTCCTTCTGCCATCTAGGCCACCAAAAACTGCGACCCACCAGTCTCTTGGTCTCAGAGATTCCGGGATGACCTGCCAACCGAGATTCGTGACACTCAACAAACAAATCTCTCCTAAAGGTCCCAGGCACAAACAACCTCCCATGAGGAGTGTTAGATGGGGCATTCTCCTGTGCTTTAAGAATCTCATCTTCCAAAACGGAGTCCAAAGCAGCTATCACAACACCTTCTTGTAAAATGTTCTCCTCTTTCTCAGCACCGACTATGGGAGAAAAACTGCGAGACAAGGCATCCGCCTTAACATTCTTAGTACCAGGGATGTAAGTAACGGAGAAATTAAACCGCGAGAAAAACAGTGCCCACCTAGCCTGACGGGCATTCAGGCGCTTGGCAGCATCAAGATATATCAGATTTTTATGATCCGTAAGAACCTGAACGGGAAATTCCGCACCTTCCAAGAAGTGGCGCCAGTGTTCAAATGCGAGTTTAATAGCCAATAATTCCCGATTACCAATATCGTAATTCAGTTCAGTCTCCGAAAAATTTTTTGAAAAAAAAGCACAGGGATGTAATCCATCCCCGTTATCCTGAGACAATACTGCGCCAACCCCCACAGAGGAAGCATCAACCTCAACCAAAAACGGCTTAGTCACATCAGGCTGCATAAGGATGGGAGCAGAGGTGAACCTCTCCTTGAGATACACAAAAGCTTCAATAGCCTCAGAAGACCACTGAACCGCATCAGCACCTTTCCTGGTGAGATCGGTCAGAGGTTTGACAATACTAGAAAATTTTTTTATGAATTTTCTGTAATAATTGGCGAAACCTAAAAACCTCTGTATCGATTTCAAACCAATAGGCCTAGGCCATTCCTGTACAGCTTGAACTTTAACCGGGTCCATCTCAAAACCTTCGCTGGAGATAATGTAACCCAAAAATCTAATTCTCTGTACAGCGAACTCACATTTCTCCAGCTTAGCAAAAAGCGAATTGTCCATTAACAACTGTAATACCTCACGTACGCTCCGCCAATGAGACTCCAGATCCGGCGAATAAATCAAAATGTCATCCAAATACATAACCACATTTTTGCCGATCAAAGGTCTAAGGATGTCATTAATAAGATTCTGAAAAAATGCAGGAGCATTGGTAAGACCAAAAGGCATCACCAGATTCTCAAAATGACCCACAGGAGTGTTAAAAGCAGTCTTCCATTCGTCACCCTCCTTCATGCGCAACAGATTGTATGCCCCCTTAAGGTCAATTTTAGAGAACCACTTGGCCCCCATTAACTGGTTAAATAAATCAGGAATCAATGGCAGTGGGTAAGGATTGCGTACAGTAATTTTGTTAATCTCACGAAAATCCAGACAAGGACGTAAACCGCCGTCTTTTTTTTTTACAAAAAAAAATCCAACCGCCACAGGAGACTTAGAAGGCCTAATGTGACCGGCGGCCAAACTTGTCTGTATGTATTCCTCCAAAGCCTTCCTCTCAGGAATAGTAAGGTTAAATAAACGACTTTTAGGAAGAGTCGCTCCAGGGACAAATTCAATAGAACAATCATAGTCTCTATGGGGAGGCAAAACCTGCGATTCCTTCTCAGAAAAAACTCTCCAAAAATCCTGAATAGGAACAGGCAATTCTCCCCTATCCAAAGCTGCAATACGCCCGTTACAACACTTGTCATAACATTTATGGCTCCAGGATTTAATTTCACTGGTAGACCAATCCAGTACAGGATTGTGAAATTTTAACCAGGGCAATCCCAATATTACTGGAGAAGGCAAGTTATTCAACACTACCAAATCCAATTTCTCATGGTGAACACCATTAATAGTGAGAGGAAATTCACAGACCTTGAGAGTAATATTCTTCAAAGGGGAACCATCCACAGAAACCACAGCAATGGGGGATGATAAAGGTTCGGGTTTTAAATTGAGTCTTTTCCAATTACATTCAGAGTAGACCCACAATCGACAAACACCCGAAATTCCATTAATTTTTCCTGAGCAATCATGGAAGCAGCTAAAAATACACCCTTGGAATTTAAACAGGCAATACGGGCATGACTGACCATTTTTTTTTCTTTCTTCATACGAAGCTCACAGCCTTTAATCAAATGACCAGATTTTCCGCAATAGAAACACAAGCCTTCAAAAAGTCTACGGTCTTTTTCTTGAGAGCGAGGTGCCACCGATCCAATCTCCATCGGTTCACCACTGTTAGTACACTCATTCTCATAACCAAAAACTGACATAGCAGAGGATTTGCTCTCATTAACCCTTGCACGCAGTCTTCTATCCACCCGTATAGCTAATTGCATAGCCTGTTGCAAATCTTCAGGTGTAGGATAAGCAATTAGCAGGTCTTTAACCCTTTCATTGAGCCCAGCAAGAAATAGACTTTTCAGAGCAGAATCGTTCCACCCTGTTTGAGTAGACCATCGACGGAAATGAGTACAATATTTTTCCACATTACCTGATCCCTGTCTCAAACGTCTTAACTCAGTCTCAGCTGATGCGACACGGTCAGGATCATCATATAATAGCCCCAAAGCAGAAAAAAAACTATCCACTGATCTGAAGCATGTATCACTAGTTTGCAAAGAAAAGGCCCACTCCTGAGGCTCTTTACGCAAAAGTGACATTATGAACCCTATGCGCTGGGATTCATCCCCAGAGGACTTGGGTCTCAAACAAAAATATAATAAGCAAGCATTTTTAAATGAAAAAAATTCTCGGTGTTCACCAAAAAATAAATCTGGCAAACATACCTTAGGCTCCAAGAAATGTGCTCCAGGACAGTTACTCACGTGCTGACGGAGCTCGGCCACCTCCAGAGAGAGTCCCTGCAGGCGATGAGCCAAATCCTGAACCGACACCATGATGGAACAGAAAAATCTTTCCTTAGAGAATTTGCAGGCTGGACTTACTGTTATGTTCTGCTACCAGAGCTAAGGAAAGAGAGGAGATCTGTCCCTACGATAGAACTCAGCTGAATCCCTACGATGTAACAGGGGACCTGATCCTGCGATCAGACCTGCTAAAGTCCTAAGCTAGTCTGTACGGAGACCTATAGATGTGGGGATGGAATCCCTACAAGTACTAAGGACTGGGAGGAAAATGGACACCTCCTAACAGAAATAGTAGCAGACAGACGAACAAACAAAATATATAGAACATAGAGGTCCGTAGACCAAGCAAACTAACAGAGTTGGATACAGAGCACAGGCTAGCTAGAAAGTAGTTATACAATGAAGTCCAGCAAAGCCAGAAGGGCGGAGCAGGATTAAATAGGCCAACAAGGTCATGTGACCAGCAAAGGAAAAAACCTAAGAGCAAGGTTCTAACACCAGCTGCAACAAGGCCGTCGATATTTAGGTCAGTCTCCACACATAAGACCTCAGGAGTGGACCTGGATGTCTGACATCTTTACCATCTTGACAAACTTTGAGGAGTCCACCCAGATGGTGAGTGGCGATGACGCCATTATTAGCGTCAGCATTCCACTTGTCTGTCTTTTGCAATGCTCTCTGCAGAGAATTAAAGAGGAGGCATTGCAGCCAGAGTATGATGAGATGGATCAAGAAGCCGTAGCGGTCGATTACACACAGCTCAGCCTCATCTCATCCCAACGTGCATTGGGGGACAATGAGGGAGAGGAGGAGCAGGAGGAGGAGGACGAACAGGAGCTTCTATCATGTGCTGTAGACGGTAATACCTGTACATCTGTCATACCGTCAGTTCAGCGTGGGTGGCCTGAGGACAGGGGGGAGGAGGAGGAGGAGAGCATGGTCAGTCGTCATCTTGGTGAGGACACGGAAGTCTTGCCCGTTACCAGTCTGGCATGCATGGCTGACTTTATGTTAGGCTGCCTTAACCGTGACCCTCACGTTGTCAAAATGTTGGGTGACAGTCATTACTGGTTGGTGACACTTTTAGACCCCCGCTACAAGGAGAACTTTCACTCTCTAATTCCTGAGGTGGAGAGGTCTACAAAAATGGGGCAGTACCAGAAGGACCTTGCTGCAGAACTGCAAAAAAAGTTCCCTTCTGAACATGCTAGCAGCAGAGGTCACAGTTAGTTGACCAACAAAGGCGTACAAGCGAGAGAGAGGCAACTCCAATCCAGCAGAGGCAGGGGAACACTGTCAACGTTCTGGGACAGTTTTCTGAGACGAGCCCAGCTTACAGGCCCTGAGGCGCGTGGTACTCTCACAAGGAGTGGAAAGTTTCAAAAGATGGTGAGGGAGTACCTTGCCGACCGTACCAGCATCCTCCGTGATTCCTCTGTGCCTTTTAATTATTGGGTATCTAAGCTGGACACTTGGAATGAACTCTCTCTGTACGCCTTGGAGGTCCTGGCCTGACCTGCTGCTAGCGTGTTATCGGAGCGTGTTTTTAGTGCCGCTGGGGGAATTATAATTGATAAGCGCACTCACCTGTCAACTGACAATGCTGACAAGCTGACCCTTATCAAAATGAACAAGGGCTGGATTGGGCCAGACTTCTCATCACCACCAAATGACAGCAGAGTAACATAAAGTCAAATCCACTGTGTTTTTTCGGGAGGTGTATTCACACGCACCGCTTCACACCCACACATGGGTATACGCTTCCTCATTTCGGCTGTTTTATGTTCTTCTCCTTATCCTCAGCCTCCACCACCACTATACCACCAGGGTGACCGTGGTCCGTGTTGCCATTATTGAAAGTTCCTCCGTCCTTATTTTTGTCAGCTTTTGCTTGGAAGGCATAAGCAAAGACTGTGGGAGACCCACTCCCCAATAATGGGAATAATATTTTTAAGATGCTGTACTGTATGGCTCATTGCAAGTTCCTCCGTCCTAATTTTTGGCAGCTTTTGCTTGGAAGGCATAAGCAAATACTATGGGAGACCCACTCCCCAATCATGGGAATAATGTTTGTAATATGCTGTACTGCATGGCTCTTGTAAGGGGCATTGCAAGTTCCTCCGTCCTAATTTTTGCCAGCTTTTGCTTGGAAGGCATAAGCAAATACCATAGGAGACCCACTCCCCTATCATGGGAATAATGTTTGTAATATGCTGTACTGCATGGCTCTTGTAAGGGTCATTGCAAGTTCCTCCATCATAATTTTTGGCAGCTTTTCTTGGAAGGCATAAGCAAATACTATGGGAGACGCACTCCCCAATAATGGGAATAATGTTTTTATGATGCTGTACTGTATGGCTCTTGTAAGGGGCATTAAAAGCGTCTTGTTAAGCTACTGCGACCCTCACCACTTTTCCGAGGGGCATTAAAAGCGTCTTGTTAAGCTACTGCGACCTCCACCACTTTTCCGAGGGGCATTAAAAGCGTCTTGTTAAGCTACTGTGACCTCCACCACTTTTCCGAGGGGCATTAAAAGCATCTTGTTAAGCTACTGGGACCTCCACGTCTCTTCTGAGGGGCATTAAAAGCATCTTGTTAAGCTACTGGGACCTCCACGTCTCTTCTGAGGGGCATTTAAAGCGTATTGTTAAGCTACTGTGACCTCCACCACTTTTCCGAGGGGCATTAAAACCATCTTGTTAAGCTACTGGGACCTCCATGTCTCTTCTGAGGGGCATTGAAAGCATCTTGTTATGCTACTGGGACCTCCACCACTTTTCCGAGGGGCATTAAAACCGTCTTGTTAAGCTACTGTGACCTCCACGTCTCTTCTGAGGGGCATTTAAAGTGTCTTGTTAAGCTACTGGGACCTCCACGTCTCTTCTGAGGGGCATTAAAAGCGTCTTTTTAAGCTACTATGACCTCCACCACTTTTCCGAGGAGCATTAAAAGCATCTTGTTAAGCTACTGGGACCTCCACGTCTCTTCTGGGGGGCATTAAAACCATCTTGTTAAGCTACTGTGACCTCCACGTCTCTTCAAAGGGGCATTAAAATCGTCTTCTTAAGCCACTCTGAACTCCACAGCTCTTCCAAGGGGCATTGAAATGTTGTTTTTAATGACCTCTAAACTCCACGACTCTTCCAATTGGCATTGCATTTCCTCCTAATTTTAGTCAACTTTTGCTTTTCAATGAAAAGGCAAAAACTAAGGGAGACCCACTCCCCAATAATGGGTAGAAAGTTTTAGTACGCTGTAATCCACGTCTGTTTCAAGGGGCATTGCAGTTCTTCATAATTTTTGGAAAGCCTTCCATTCACTGCTTAGGCCAAGAGTGTACAGGAGACCCAGTTGCTATAAATGGGAAAAATGGTTTACTTAAGGCCCTCTGACCTCCATGTCATTTCCAAGGGGCATTGGAGTGCCTCAAAATTTTTGGTAAGCATCGGACTCACAGTATGCCCTATAACTGTGTAGCTGAACCGCTCATTATGTTACAGAAACATATCCTACGAGACATATGTGGTTGACTGGCCTGATATTGATGTGAATGGTCCCTGTTCCTCCTGCTCTTTCTCCTTTGTCACCACCTCATCCATCATTTATCACCTGAAGCTTTGTTTTAACGGCAGTCATAGAACTGGGATAGTAGCAGGAAAACATCCAGCAATCCACAGAGGAGGTAGGATATGCGCCAAAACGCCGAACACCTCAGGCCTAGCCGCTACTACATGCATGCGCTTGCATTCCAAGAAAACAAAGCAGATGCTAACTTCTATCATCATCATCATCATGGTCCTCACCTTGGCACTCTCAACTCCCCTGATGGAGAAGCCAGGGCCCACCGGAGGAGTCTGGTTCTCTGGTGGGCTCGTCCAATGCTGCCCTAAAGCAGGCCGGGCTAAGAAAAGTGTGTGGGGGGATGTTCCAAGGAGAAATAGGGGCGGCTGGGGACCGTTTATGGACATCCGGCTGCTCCCAGGCGGATGGGGACCGTGTGTGGACACCCGGCCGCCGGGCGGCTGGGGACTGAGTATGGATTCCAGGCCGCCAACGCAGCCATGACGTGGTGGCCAGATTCCCCCTCCACATGCCTAAAAGGCCCAATTTCAAGTGCAAGCAAGCAGTATGGTATAGCAGCCTGGGGGTGGGTGGGAGGCAGGCTGCACACTTACGCTTGCATTCCAAGAAAACAAAGCAGATGCTAACTTCTATCATCATCATCATGCTCCTCACCTTGGCACTCTCAACTCCCCTGATGGAGAAGCCAGGGCCCACCGGAGGAGTTTGGTTCTCTGGAGGGCTCGTCCAGTGCTTCTCTAAGGCAGGCCGGCCTAAGAAAAGTGTGTGGGGCAATGTTCCAAGAAGAAATAGGGGCAGTTGGGCACTGTTTATGGACACCCGGCTGCCCCCAGGTGGCTGGGGACCGTGTGTGGACACCCGGCCGCGGGGCGGCTGGGGACCGAGTATGGACACCCGGCCGCCGGGTGGCTGGGGACTGAGCATGGATTCCAGGCCGCCAATGCAGCCATGACGTGGTTGCCAGATTCCGCCTCCACATGCCTAAAAGGCCCAATTTCAAGTGCAAGCAAGCAGTATGGTATTGCAGCCTGGGGGTGGGTGGGTGGTTGGCTGCATATTTGCGCTTGCATTGCAAGGAATGGGGGAAGTACAATTGAACAGTGCCCTGGGACAAGAACTTGCACGGGGATAGTTGCAAGTCTGCATCTTCTGATGCGGCAAGGATGACTTCTGATGGGCACACTTTTAGGCAGTGACCTGGGTGTCAGAGATGCTTCCAGGGGTCTTCCCCATGCTGTTCCCATGTCTTTCCAGCACTGTATGCATGTGTCACACAGCACATGGCCAGATAAGGTTGTAAAATGTTAAAATGACATTTCCCGGTGAATGCATTTGTCACGGTTGAAAGCAATACAAAAGTGCAAAAACGCACAAAAAATGCTACTTGTGAACATAGCCCAAGGTGAGAAGGAGTATTTTTTTGGGGGGTTATTTATTTTACCTTATACACAAGTCTTTACCCTGGAAAGGAACTTCCTTAACATATTTCACAGGAAAGCAGTTTCAGTTTCGTTTTTGAACGTTTTATTGTGAGCCCTTAAAAGTGGCTTAATACTTCTGACCACATTGTTGACAGCAGTGACCTGGGGGTCAGAAATGCTTCCTGGGGTGATCCCCATGCTGTCCCCATGTCATTTGAGCACTGTCACTATCGTTTTGGGCACTTGTTAGGCTTTTAAAAGACTGCCGGGGGTGCCGCCTCAAAAATGCTCAGGTCTCCCATAGACTAACATTGGGGTCGTTGCTCGGGTCGAGCACCCGAGTATCACGGCGAGCTCGGCCTGAGCTTCGAGCACCCGAGCATTTTAGTGCTCGCTCAACACTACTGCTGAACCATTAAGTTGAGCACATTTAGTGCTCTCTAATTACTAATGTGTACCCCTGTATGGAGAACAATATCACCACCGAAAAATTAAAAGATGAAATATAGCCTGCTTTATATACCACGATACTAAGAAAACCAATTTTGATTATATCTTGTGTAATCCTGCGAAAAAAATATCTGCATCAAAGAATTAATTTCAGTAGAGTAGAACTAATATAATGGTGACCAACAACTCTTCCACTACAGCCTAACCCAATAGATGGAGACCCAATCAGCATTCTTCACATTTCAAAAAATTAGTGGCAGACACCAGCAAAGTAGCATCAATTTCACCAGATAAGAAGTAGTTTAAGGGAGACAAAAACCTCTTCCAGTCCAGCCAACCCAATAGATGGAGACACAATCAGGAGTGTTTACATTTAAATAAATGAGGGTCTAAAACCACCAAAGTGGCATAAATTTCACTAGACTTTAAGTAGCATAATGGGGACCGACACCGCTTCCACTACAGCCAAACCCAATAGACGGAGACCCAATCAGAATTCTCCACATTTCCAAAAATTAGTGGCAGACACCAGCAAAGTGGCATTAATTTCACTTCAGTAGAAATTGTAGAATTAGGAACCAAATCCTCTTCCACTACAGCCAACCCAGCAGATGGAAAACAAAAACAGTAGGAGCGCCAATGGTGAAGAGCCTGAGGTTTGGGGGGGGGGAAATGAAGGGGGAGATGTTGTGACCACTCACCTGGTCCTGTTGTGCAAAGGAGCCCCGCACAACAAGGGAAAACGCTTCCAGGTGGGAGTCTGTAAGATGATCACAACTTAGCAGGAACTGTTGTAGGGAGCTTTTGTCTGCTTCAGCGGTCACATGACCAGGACCGTGTGACCGAAGTGGGCATTCCACAATGACATCACGGCAGGTCCTGTAGTAGGCTAGTTGTAAACAGAGCAGCTTCCACCGCTCTCCACAAGGGAGATTAGCAATCAAGAAAGAAGGAATTCTGCGGTGTTAGTGAAGCGCTAGAACAACTAGACAGTGGATTAGGTTATAACACACAAACCTTTTATTGTTTAGTACGCTCTCTAACGCCACAACGCGTTTCGATAGCAGACGCTATCTTCCTCAGGTAGATTAGAGAGCAAATGAAAGAGCAACCATTATATAGGGTAGGTGCACCAATCAAAGGACACTAACAATTATGACAACACAGGAAATACAAAACAGGAAGTTAAAAAAAAAAAAAAAAAAGGTAAATAAAAGAAATGAATATAAATACTACATTAGAAAAGAGGATAAAAGATGCCACAGTATACCCAATAATGTCATGATGTACTAAAAGCAGGGATTATGAATAAAATATAAAATTAATAAAAAAAATATATAAAAAATAAAAAATGAAATAAAAACTAGTAATGCATGAATAAGAACCAAGAGAGAAATAGGGTTAATGAATCGCATTCTCAATTGTTAAATTAAGGCCCTCAGGGGACAGAGTGCCCAATCTAAAAATCCAATAACTCTCACGATTAATGAGGAAGATAGCGTCTGCTATCGAAACGCGTCGTGGAGTTAGAGAGCGTACTAAACAATAAAAGGTTTGTGTGTTATAAACTAATCCACTGTCTAGTTGTTCTAGCGCTTCACTAACACCGCAGAATTCCTTCTTTCTTGAACCCAGCAGATGGAGACTCAATCAGGAGTCTCTAGTCGTTCACCACTTGTCAGACTTGTACTCTGTTGTGAAGGTGCACGAGCTGGTATAAAAATGGGTGAAAGGGCTCACAGAAATTGCTTCTGCCACTTACACTACTGCTACTGCTAATATTTTGGCATTGACGAATTGATATGCCAGCAGTTGGAAGTGTAGAGCTGCGATGAACTCTGTGTGCCTCACTTCTGGCTTGGGGAAAACCTATGTTAAGGTTGTGTAAAAGTGTGTTTCGATACTCCAGCATTTGTGGGTCCCTTTCCAGGGCGGGACGCATCTGGCAAAATTTACTCTTATAACATGGATCTAACAGAGTGGCAACCCAGTAGTCAGCACTATTTCGAATCATAACTATATGGGGATCATGTTGCAGATAGTGCAGCAAGAACGCACTCATGTTGGCCTCTTTCCTGAGGTTCAAGCCCATGCTGTACTGGTGGCTGGGTAATTCTGATGCTTGTTTCCCCCGACCCCTCCCACCAAACACTAACAGAGAGGAGATCATTATCCTCTTCATGTTCTGACTGTTGCTCGCCCATCACCTCTTCCTCTTCAATTTGTTCCTTGCCTTCACTAACACCTTCACTAACAGTTTTTCTGGTATCGCCAACCCTACTCGATCGCAGTGAACCACCCTGCCTTGGCACCCTGAGATGTCTCCTAGTGTATGATGTTAGTAACAGAAGAAAGTATTTTTTTAGTGTGGATGAGGCCTGTATAACATAGGAGATATGCTACGAACAATTTCAAACTGAGATGTCCCCTAATGTATCACATTAGTAACAGAAAAAAATATTTTTTCATTGTGGATGAGGCCTGTATAACATACGAGATATTCTCCAAACTAATTCAAACTGAGATATCCCCTGCTGTATAACGTTAGGAATCGAAGAAAGTATTTTTGACTGTGTATGAGGCCTGTATAACATAGAACATATACCCCAAGATATTTAAAATTCAGATCTAACCTGCTGTATCACGTTAGTCACAGTAAAAAATTCACCGCCAATAGCATAGTAGCTGATGTATAGCAGAGCATATGACGTTTGCCACACAAAAAAAATCTTTGGTGGACTGTGGCTTGCAACAGATAAAATATATTTTTTTACTCTGAAAACAGCTGAAGTATACCGCCACTAACGTAGTAGCTGACGTACAGCAGTGTGGATGACGTTTGCCACACAAAAAACTCTGCCTAGCAAGACAAAAAAATATATTTTTTTACTTTGAAAACAACTGAAGTTCACCGCCACGAAGATAGTACAGTCATGGCCAAAAGTTTTGAGAATGACACCAAAATTATATTTTCACATGATCTGCTGGCCTCTGGTTTTTATTAGTGTTTGTCTGATGTTTATATCACATACAGAAATATAATTGCAATCATATTATGAGTACCAATAGGTTATATTGACAGTTAGAATGAGTTAATGCAGCAAGTCAATATTTACAGTGTTGCCCCTTCTTCTTCAAGACCTCTGTAATTCTCCCTGGCATGCTCTCAATCAACTTTTGGACCAAATCCTGACTGATATCAGTCCATTCTTGCATAATCAATGCTTGCATTTTGCCAGAATTTGTTGGTTTTTGTTTGTCCACCCGTCTCTTGATGATTGACCACAAGTTCTCAATGGGATTAAGATCTGGGGAGTTTCCAGGCCATGGACCAAAAATCTCTATGTTTTGTTCCATGAGCCATTTAGTTATCACCTTTGCTTTATGGCAAGGTGCTCCATCATGCTGGAAAAGGCATTTTTGGGCGCCAAACTGCTCTTGGACGGTTTGGAGAAGTTGCTCTTGGAGGACATTCTGGTACCATTCTTTATTCATGGCTGTGTTTTTAGGCAAGACTGTGAGTGAGCCGATTCCCTTGGCTGAGAAGCAACCCCACACATGAATGGTTTCAGGATGCTTTACAGTTGGCATGAGACAAGACTGGTGGTAGAGCTCACCTCTTCTTCTCCGAATAAGCTGTTTTCCAGATGTCCCAAACAATCGAAAAGGGGATTCATCAGAGAAAATGACTTTGCCCCAGTCCTCAGCAGTCCACTCCCTGTACCTTTTGCAGAATATCAGTCGGTCCCAGATGTTTTTTCTGGAGAGAAGTGGCTTCTTTGCTGCCCTCCTTGAAACCAGCCCTTGCTCAAAGAGTCTCCGCCTCACAGTGCGTGCAGAAGCACTCACACCAGCCTGCTGCCATTCCTGAGCAAGCTCGGCACTGCTGGTAGTCCCATCCCGCAGCTGAAACAGTTTTAAGGAGAGGTCCTGGCGCTTGGTGGTCTTTCTTGGGCGCCCTGGAGCCTTTTTGACAACAATGGAAGCTCTCTCCTTGAAGTTCTTGATGATGCGATAGATTGTTGACTGAGGTGCAATCTTTGTAGCTGCGATACTCTTCCCTGTTAGGCCATTTTTGTGCAGTGCAATGATGGCTGCACGTGTTTCTTTAGAGATAACGATGGTTAACTGAAGAGAAACAATGATACCAAGAACCAGCCTCCTTTTAAAGTGTCCAGTGATGTCATTCTTACTTAATCATGACTGATTGATCGCCAGCCCTGTCCTCATCAACACCCACACCTGTGTTAATGAATCAATCACTAAAACGATGTTAGCTGCTCCTTTTAAGGCAGGAGTGCAATGATGTTGAAATGTGTTTTGGGGGTTAAAGTTCATTTTCTGGGCAAATAGACTTTGCAAGTACAGTAATTGCTGTTAAGCTGATCACTCTTTGACATTCAGGAGTATATGCAAATTGACATTACAAAAAATGAAGCAGTAAACTTTGGAAAAATTACTATTTGTCTCATTCTCAATACTTTTGGCCATGACTGTAGATGGCTTTTAGCAGAGTGTATCACGTTTGCCTCACAAAAAAATCTTTGGTGAACTGTGGCTAGCAACAGACAAAAAACTTGTTTTACTGTGCATAAAGCTGAAATTCATCCTCCAAAATAAATCACAAACTGGGCTAACACAGCTTGCCCTATCACATTAGCAAATGAAAAAAAAGGTTTTTGTGCTCTGCACTCAGAAGCTCTGCACTGACAAGCTCTGCAGATAGCTGAATTTAAACCCCACAAAGTCAAAAAGTGGCCTACAAGGGCTTGCTTGCTTTATCACATTAGCAACTGCAAAAATAGATTGAATGTATACTCCTGCATGGAGCACAGACAGTAAAACCAATGCACAACACTGTTTTATGCCATAGGCCCTGCTCTTTCTGTCAGAGTAATCTCAGTAATTGCACAAAAACAAAAAAAAGGGCTGCAAGGTCGATTGAACAGGTACATAGCACAGGACTTATCCACACTATCTGACTTCCACAGAAGTGCCCATTTATGTAGCTAATATCTCTCATTATACAGGAGCTGGTTGCAGGAGCAGTGTCTAACACGAGTGACATGCATAAAATGGTGCTGAGGGAACATGGCCGGATTTTATATGGAGAGGACATGTGATTTCAGCAGCCAATCGCAGAAGCCCTTGTGTCTGGGACACTGTGGATGCTTCCTGCGCTCTGATTGGCTAGCCACGCTTTCCTGACTTAAAGTTACCGCCTGCAGGGAAAAAAAAACAGCGTGCCGCTGATCTAAACTGTTCTGAGCTATCACCAGCCCCCCACTCATCTACCATGTCTCTCCGCTCATCATACACAAGCACTATGCTAGTAAAACTGTTAAAAACACTGTAGTTGCCCTGCAATCACGTAACCACGGAAATTCGCCGAACATTACCGATTTTACCGAATTTAACAAATTTTGCTCGCCTTTCCGATCACGAATCCGAATGTGCCACATTCATACAGTACAAGAGGGTCCATTGCACGTTCTGTCTGCTGCTGTTACAGATATTTGAAGACATAGCCCCAGATATCGGGGCCAGGGCTAATTTTTTTTTATCTTAATCCTGATTTATTGCTTAAAAAGCAAGTCAGGCAGGGTTTGTGCCAGTAAATGCAGCACAAGAGGGTCCATTGCACGTTCTGTCTGTTCCTGTCGTGGTGGTGGACGATATAGTAACTGACCTAACCAGGCAGGGGGACATGCAGAGTGAGGACAGCAGCACACAGGGGGAGGGAGGTGTAGCACCACAACAGGCAGGAAGAAGCAGTGTGGTGGCCGCAGACACAAGGCGGAAAAGCGTTCCCCATAACACCAACACGACAGAAGTTGCCAGTACAACTGTTAGGTCTTCCCTAGTCTGGTTCTTTTTTAAAGACTCTGCAGATAACTTCAAAAAGGCCATTTGCACTATCTGCCAGGCCAGCATCAGCAGGGGTAGCAAAACTACCAGCCTGACCACTACCAGCATGATCAGGCACATGACAGCAAAGCACCCGACTAGGTGGGCAGAACGCCAGCATTCAGTTGTCCCAATCTCAGTTCTTGGAACGCAAGCGCAAATACGCAGCCAATGACCCACAGGGCACTCTACTAAATTCACACAATTTGCGATTGCTTGCACTCGAAATGTTGCCATTTAGGCTTGTGGAGACTGAAGCTTTCCGCAACCTGATATACCTGGTCCCCAGCATTATACAAGCACGTGTCCCACAACATTACATAACAATGCAGTTACTGGGAAAGTCCACCAAACCACGGACACGTGGATAAGTGCTTGTGGGCAGGGATGGTACATCTCGCTGACGGCACACTGGGTTAAGCAGGGACCCAGTTGGACCTAGGGACGGAACACGTCCTCCTAACGCCGAGGATTGCGGACACTGGGTCAATCAGGGTTGCCCCACATTCTACAGTTCCTGCACCTCCTCCTCTTCAGCCTCCATCTCCGAAATTACCACATCAGTCACAAGCTAGAAGCACTGCAGAACTTCCTCGGCCAAGCGGCAACAGGCTGTGCTGAAGCTAATATGTTTAGGTGACAAACCGCACACCGCTAAAGAGTTGTGGACAGCTCTGAAAGAGCAGGCAGATCTGTGGCTGACACCTCTGAACCTAAAGCCAGGCATGGTCATGTGTGACAATGGCCGGAACCTGGTGGTGGCTCTGAAGCGAGGTGAGCTCACACGCGTACCATGCCTAGCCAATGTGCTTAACCTCGTGGTTCAGCAGTTTCTCGAAACCTACCCGTATCTGCCGGATCTTCATGTGAAAGTACGCCACGTATGTGGCCATTTTAGAAAGTCAGCTACAGCTTCTGCCGCCCTTGCCGTGCTTCAGCAGTGTTTGCAGCTTCCAGCTCACCGACTAATGTGCAATGTCCCCATGCGTTGGAACTCAATGTAGCAGATGTTGGGAAAAATTTGTGAGCAGCAGAGGGCAGTTGTTGACTACCAGCATCAACACGGCCGTTGGTATTCAGGTCAGCCTCCACACATAAGACTTCAGTAGTGGGCATGTGTGGAGCCCCTGAGGGTCCAGTCGCCACAGGGGTACTGCATCTCAGTCGAGGTGTGGTATCTCCTCTTCCGGGTAAGGATGGAGCACTTCTCAGGACCCTACTTTACCACTCAACACTACACCACTCCTGTCCTGTAGGGGGCCTAAATGCACCAGGGTGCTGCCCCGTCCGGGGATAGAGGAGATGGGGGGAACCAAAGATAGGGGGAACCATGTAGTGTGTGAGGGTGGAGGACACACTTTTAGGAAACACTAATTCATATTTAATCTACGGCCATCTTAAGTTCAAGGTCATTTGATTGTGATCTTCGTCAGTGATTGTGGTCTTCCTCTCTGATTGCAGACACCTGCCAGAGTTCAGCGAAAGTCTGCAACCGACTAAAGATACAGTCCTCATTCTCTGGCCTTGAGACGAGGAGCGGGTCAGAGTTAACCACTGTCTCTACCCGGTCATGGTCCTTACCTAAGAAGGCCTGGAGGGGAGCAGAGGCTCCACAGGCAAAAGGATCCCAGGGGGATGTGGACGGAGCGGCATATGCCACCTGTATTCTTTATTCTGGCCTAGTCAGAGGGATTCCTGCTGCAAGAGGGGTGAACGGCCCCCGACATCTGTCACTTCACGTCTCAGTCAGAAAAGCCCGGAGGCTTAGTGGTTCCCAGGGGGGATACGGACGGAGCGGCTTATGCCACCTGTATCTCTCTACCTGCGTTTATCCAGTGGGACCCGGCCTTTCACCTTGTTCTAACCACACAAACAGTCAGGAGAAGACTTAGTGGGAGAACTTACCAAGGAGAGGAACACACACCAGAGGGGTCTCGACAGGTGCTCCTGATCTACCTGGAAAGTGCTGGAAACCCTTCCTGGTGGCCGCAGTACGCCGTGAGAAGCAGAGGGAAGCTTTGCGGCTAAAGTTCATCTTAATGTGAGTAAAAAAAACCTGGATGACTTCACACCCCGCTTCAGCCTGTTATTTCCTGCGTGGCACTGCACCCACCATCCTTCCTCACACTGCCCTGAGGCCTGCTCCGCCTGTGGGAAGCCGTTCCATCTTAGCTGCCCGTAACACCGGCCTCAGTGGACTGAGGCAGCGCTGGTGTCCATCGCCGGAATCCGTAGGTGGCGTAGTCGGAAAATACCACTCTTACTTGAAAGCCCATTAAAAATCTTTTATGTGACCGCCCTGGGCACGGACCGGGTCCAGGCCACGACTGCCTCCCCCGCTACCCTATAAACCAACCGGCTCCGAGTAAACCCCCATTTCTCAGGGAGGGCCTCACACATGGATGTCAGACAAATATGCCATCCTCCAAAACTTTGAGGACTCCACCAAGATTGTGAGCGGTGATGACACCATAACAAGCGTCACCATCCCGTTTCTCTGTCTTCTGAAATGCTCGCTGCTCACAATTAAAGAGGAGGAATTGCAGGCAGAGAATGATGAGATGGAGCAAGGATCCATAAAGGGTGATTCCATACAGTCCAGCCTCATGTCATTTCAATGTGGATTGGGTGACAATGAGGAAAAGGAGGAGGAGGAACAACAGGAGCTAGTTTCCTGCACTATAGACGGTACTACCCCCACAACTGTCATACCGTCTGTTCAGCGTGGATGGCCTGTGGAGAGGGAGGAGGATGAGGAGGAGAGCATGGTCAGTCGACCTCTTGGTGAGGACATGGAAGTCTTGCCTGTTAGCAGTCTGGCACGCATGGCTGAGTTTATACTACAATGAAATGACAATGGAAAACAAGACTTCATGAGTAAAAAAAGGGGCATAACTAGTGTTGAGAGAACATGCTCGACACTGCTCGGTACTCGCCCGAGCATCACGCTACTCGGGATGTTCGGCGAGCACCGAGCATTTCCGGGTTACTCGGGCGGGAGCTCGGGTCTCCGCCCTGCATGTTTGGCGCTCTTTACAGAGCCAATGAACATGCAGGGATTGCCAGCCAGTCACTGTAATGCTGCAGCCATGTTGGTTGTGAGCATTACAGTGATTGGCTGGCTGCACAGCGTCACCTCGAGTATTTAAAACTGGGCGCTGCCTTCTTGGACACAGTCGCTCCGGATTAGACAGTGTAGGGACAGCGCTGCTGATTTAGGGAGAGATATATCCTGCGAAATAGTTAGTGTAGGGTCTGTAAAGGCTGCCAGAACAAACAAACAGTCCTTTTCAGGACTAATATCCATCCCAGATACCAGGCAGGCAGGCTGTATAGGAGACACAGTGGTTATACCAGCAAACGCTGCATTACAGTCCTGTGTGCTCCTGTTGCTGAAATTGCTGGACTTAGCACCAGGTGTCGGGGGCCAGGAAAAATCCTTTTTTTTTCATCTAAATTCTCCTTTTTTTTCCTCCTTCACACTGTACAAATACCCGTCTTATTAATCTTTTGGTGTGTCCCCCCCCCCCCCAAAAAAAAGCGTGTCTCTGATTTTTCAGACACAAATATAACTGTTGAAAATAGTCTGGTGTAGGCTAGAGAAACAGAAGTGTTGTTTTGCACTTCCACGGGTCAAACCTCTGTATTATCCATTTTGGGCCATTTGTATCTAAAGAAAAAAACAGTTTGAGTGTGTCGCTCACTGTTCAGCCGCAAATATCTCTATTTAAAAAAGTGTGGTATACCCCAGTAAACAATAACTGTGGTTCTGCCATCCCACGGTAAAAAATCTCTATTATTCAGGTTTTGGTAGTTTTTTCCGTAAAGAAAAACAGTAGTGTCTCCTGACTGTTGTGACACAAAAATATATCTGTTGAAAATAGTCTTGTGTAGGCCCGACATCCCAGTGTGGTTTCGCAGTTCCACGGGTCAAATCGCTGTACTATCCAGTTTTGGGCCTTTGGTATCTAAAAAAAAAGCAGTTTGAGTGTGTCGCTCACTGTTCAGCCGCAAATATCTCTATTTAAAAAAGTGTGGTATACCCCAGTAAACAATAACTGTGGTTTTCCTCTTCCACGGTTCTAATCTACTCTTTGTTACCCTTTTTTCATTGATAGTGCAAGTGTAAGCTATTTTACTTCATTTACAATGGGCAAGGCGCGTGGCAAGGGACGTGGAAGTGGACGTTCTGGTAATGGTTCGTGCAGAGGACGGGGCCGTGGCCAAGGTGAAAATGTGCCACAACCAACAGCCACATCTTCTCGCTCCCACTTCTTGTCCGAATTACTAGGGAAACACAGAACAACACCAGTATTAAGAACTGATCAGTGTGAACAGGTTATTAATTGGATAGCAGATAATACTTCCAGTTACCTGGGCACAACCACCTCCGGTCTGTCTTCCACACGGTCAACTCTTAGTAGCCGTGAGTCTCGACAGCATACTCCTCCTCACCCTGATGCTCCTTCCTCCCACCATGCCGAGTGTCGTCAGACAGCAAGTGATCCCACACTTGGACACTCTGAAGAGCTGTTCACTGGTCCATTTCCATCTTTGGGCCCCTCGCCTGATACGCTTGAAGTGGTGGAAGAGGAGATCCCATGCTGCGATGCCCAAATATTTGAACAGCCACGGCCACAGGAAGTCGACGTTGGCAATCTGTCACAAGAGGTGGACGATGACGAGACACAATTGCCAGGAAGTGAGGAGGAGGATCGTGGTGCGCAAGTGGAAGAGGAGGAGGTGGTGGATGATCTAGTAACTGACCCAACGTGGAAGGAGGACATGCAGAGTGAGGCCAGCAGCACACAGGGGGAGGGAGGCAGAATACCCCAACAGTCAGGAAGAAGCAGTGTGGTGGCCGCAAACAGAAGGCAGGCAACCGTTCCCCATAACACCAACACGAGGGACGTTGCCAGTACAAGCGGTAGGTCTTCCAGAGTCTGGAATTTTTTTAAAGACTCTGCTGATAACCCCAAAAAGGCCATATGTTCCACCTGCCATGCCAGTATCAGCAGGGGTGACAAAACTACCAGCCTGACCACCACCAGCATGATCAGGCACATGGCAGCAAAGCACCCGACTTTGTGGGACGAAACCCAGGGTCCACTACCAGTGTCAGCGGGTGTCACCACTGCTTCTTCCACTGTTGTGCGTGCAATAGAACCCCCTGTTGTGTGTGCAAGGCAATCCCCTGTCCATACTGCATGTAAAGATGCCCCCTCCTCCCAGTCTTCACTTGTTATGGCAGTTTCTCAAGAAACAGCATCAACGTCCACGTCCCACCGCAGCGTTCAATTGTCCATATCCCAGACCTTTAAACGAAAGAGGAAATTCGCAGCTAACGCCCCACAGGCCACAGTCCTAAATTCGCACATTTCACGACTGCTTGCGTTGGAAATGCTGCCTTTTAGGCTGGTGGAGACGGAATCCTTCCGCAATCTTATGGCGGTGGCCGTCCCTCGGTACTCAGTCCCCAGCCGACACTATTTTGCCCGGTGTGCCATCCCCGCACTACACAAGCACATGTCCCAAAGCATCTGCCGTGCCCTCAACAACGCAGTTACTGGGAGGGTCCACCTGACGGCACGCTGGGTAAACATAAAGAAAGCCGGGACCCAGTCGGACCTTGGGACGGAACACATCCTCCCCACACCCTATGTCAGTCAGAGTTGCCCCCACAGTGTACAGCTCCTGCGCATCCTCCTCCTCCTCCTCATGTTCAGCCTCCATCTCAGATATCACCACATCAGTTACAAGCTGGAAGCATTGCAGTACTGCCTCCGCCAAGCGGCATCAGGCTGTGCTGAAACTCATAAGCTTAGGTGATAAGCCTCACACTGCTTGAGAGTTGTGGACAGCTGTGAAAGAGCAGGCAGATCTGTGGCTGAGACCGCTGAACCTACATCCCGGCATGGTCGTGTGTGACAATGGCCGTAACCTGGTGGCGGCTCTGAAGCGAGGTGAGATCACACACGTACCATGCCTGGCTCATGTGCTTAACCTCATGGTTCAGCGGTTTCTTAAATTATACCCCGAGTTGCCAGATCTGCTCGTGAAAGTACGCCGCCTGTCAGCTAATTTTCGCAAGTCGGCTACAGCTTCCGCCGCTCTTGCTGTGTTGCAGCAGCGTTTGCAGCTTCTGGCACACCGACTGGTGTGTGATGTCCCCACACGTTGGAACTCTACCCTCCACATGTTGCAAAGGATTTGTGAGCAGAAGAGAGCAGTTGTGGAGTACCAGCTGCAACAAGGCCGTCGATATTCAGGTCAGACTCCACACATAAGACCTCAGGAGTGGACCTGGATGTCTGACATATGTACCATCCTGACAAACTTTGAGGAGGCCACCAAGATGGTGAGTGGCGATGACGCCATCATTAGTGTCAGCATCCCACTTGTCTGTCTTTTGCAACGCTCTCTGCAGAGAATTAAAGAGGAGGCAGTGCAGCCAGAGTATGATGAGATGGATCAAGAAGCCGTAGCGAGCGATTACCCACAGCCCAGCCTCATCTCATCCCAATGTGCATTGGGGGACAATGAGGGAGAGGAGGAGGAGGAGGAGGAAGAACAGGAGCTGCTATCATGCGTTGTAGACGGTAGTACCTGTACAAGTGTCATACCATCGGTTCAGCGTAGGTGGCCTGAGGACAGGGGGGAGGAGGAAGAGGAGGAGGAGGAGGAGAGCATGGTCAGTCGTCATCTTGGTGAGGACACGGAAATCTTGCCCACTACCAGTCTGGCACGCATGGCTGACTTTATGTTACGCTGCCTTAACCGTGACCATCGCGTTGTCAAAATGTTGGGTGACAGTCATTACTGGTTGGTGACACTTGTAGACCCCCACTACAAGGAGAACTTTCACTCTCTTATTCCTGAGGTGGAGAGGTCTACAAAAATGGGGCAGTACCAGAAGGCCCTTGCTGCAGAACTCTTAAAAAAATTCCCATCTTAACACGCTAGCAGCAGAGGTCACAGTTCGTTGCCCAACCAAGGCATACAGGCGAGAGAGATGCAACTCCAATCCAGCAGAGGCAGCGGAACACTGTCAACGTTCTGGGACAGTTTTCTGACACCCGCCCAGCTTACAGGCCCTGAGGCGCGGGTTACTCTCACAAGGAGAGGTAAGTTTCAAAAGATGGTGAGGGAGTACCTTGCCGACCGTACCAGCGTCCTCCGTGATTCCTCTGTGCCTTTTAATTATTGGGTATCCAAGCTGGACACTTGGAATGAACTCGCTCTGTACACCTTGGAGGTCCTGGCCTGCCCTGCCGCTAGCGTGTTATCGGAGCGTGTTTTTAGTGCCGCTGGGGGAATTATAACTGATAAGCGCACTCGCCTGTCAACTGACAATGCTGACAAGCTGACCCTTATCAAAATGAACAAGGGCTGGATTGGGCCAGCCTTCTCATCACCACCAAATGACAGCAGAGTAACATAAAGTCAAATCCACTGTGTTATTTTGGGAGGTGTATTCACATGCACCGCTTCACACCCACACATGGGTATACGCTTCCTCATTTCGGTTGTGTTATCTTCTTCTCCTTATCCTCAGCCTCCACCACCACTATACCACCAGGGTGCCAGCATTACAAGTTCCTCCGTCCTTATTTTTGGCAGCTTTTGCTTGCAAGGCATAAGCAAATACTCTGGGACACCCACTCCCCAATAATGGGACTTATGTTTGTAATATGCTGCACTGCATGGCTCTTGTAAGGGGCATTGCAAGTTGCTCCATCCTAATTTTTGGCAGCTTTTGCTTGGAAAGCATAAGCAAATACCATGGGACACCCACTCCCCAATAATGGGACTTATGTTTGTAATATGCTGTACTGCATGGCTCTTGTAAGGGGCATTGCAAGTTGTTCCGTCCTAATTTTTGGCAGCTTTTGCTTGGAAAGCATAAGCAAATACTATGGGAGACCCACTCCCCAATAATGGGACTTATGTTTGTAATATGCTGTACTGCATGGCTCTTGTAAGGGGCATTGCAAGTTGCTCCGTCCTAATTTTTGGCAGCTTTTGCTTGCATGGCATAAGCAAATACTATGGGACACCCACTCCCCAATAATGGGACTTATGTTTGTAATATGCTGTACTCCGTGGCTCTTGTAAGGGGCATTGCAAGTTGCTCCGTCCTTATTTTTGGCAGCTTTTGCTTGGAAAGCATAAGCAAATACTATGGGACACCCACTCCCCAAAAAAGGGACTTATGTTTGTAATATGCTGTACTGCATGGCTCTTGTAAGGGGCATTGCAAGTTGCTCCATCCTAATTTTTGGCAGCTTTTGCTTGGAAAGCATAAGCAAATACTATGGGAGACCCACTCCGCAATAATGGGACTTATGTTTGTAATATGCTGTACTGCATGGCTCTTGTAAGGGGCATTGCAAGTTGCTCCGTCCTAATTTTTGGCAGCTTTTGCTTGCAAGGCATAAGCAAATACTATGGGAGACCCACTCCCCAATAATGGGACTTATGTTTGTAATATGCTGTACTGCATGGCTCTTGTAAGGGGCATTGCAAGTTGCTCCGTCCTAATTTTTGGCAGCTTTTGCTTGCAAGGCATAAGCAAATACTATGGGACACCCACTCCCCAATAATGGGACTTATGTTTGTAATATGCTGTACTGCATGTGACGCGCCCCCTGGGCCGTGTGTACACGTGTGTGGGATACCCGGTGCCGGGTCTCTGGGGTCTGTAGTCTCCGTGGCGGTGACCCGGTCCCGTGGCTCAGGCTGTTCAAACCAGTGGCAGTCTTTCTTAGGTTTTGAGGTTAATTGTCCGACTGCGCCACCCGTGGATTGCGGTCAGGGAGTACCACCGCTGCGAGGCAGACCGCTGAGTCTGGTGTTGTGTGCGCAGCAGAGAATGGGATAACTCCCCAAGGGAGGAGTATAGCCTCAGGGCAGTGAGTGTGGATGATGGGGGTGATGGTGCACGAGCGCAGCAGGAACGACTCAGAGTCTTTGCAGTGCAGTTCAGGGTCTTTACTGATAATTATAAGGTAGACCCTCCCGGGAGTAATGGCTAGCATAAGAGGCCTGGTCAGTCTGTGAGCAAGCAGGAGTTCCCCTGGCCAGGTGGAGTTGTAGGCCTCCCCGTCTGTCTGCACTCTTCCTGGCTACCTTGCTGTAAGCGGGTAGAAGTAGCCCACGTCCCTGAGTGTACCGTGTAGTGCTCACCCGTATGGCTGGTGACTTGGGGCCTTTTGTTAGCCTCCGCTCCACGACGGCGGTCCTGGTCCCTTGCTTGTGACTGAGCCTCCGGGCTTCTATGGCCAGAGGACCTGAAATCCCCTGCCGGCTGGTTTCTGCTGCTGGATATATACGTCCTCACAGCCTCGGACTCCTGTGTCCGATTCCTATTGTCTTCTGCCAGGGCGAGCTCTGCTCAGCTTCCAGCCCCTGGTCTTTAGCTCCTAGCTCCTACAGAGCTCCATGCTGTTACTTTCCCTTGCTCTCACTCTGACTCTGACTGTCCTCTGTTCTCTGACTCACTAAACCCCGCCCCAGATCCAGTTTATAAGGGCAGAATTCTCCCCTCCCAGGACTGGGGCAGGAGGATGTTGCATGTTTAAGGGATCCTGACCAGGAAACCTCCCACTTGCTCTCCGACAAAATATCTCTATTACTGTGGTGACCAGACCCCTGGGGTGCCACACATGGCTCTTGTAAGGGGCATTGCAGTTCCTCATAATTTTTGGAAAGCCTTCCATTCACTGCTTAGGCCAACAGTGCACAGGAGACCCAGTTGCTATAAATGGAAAAAAAGGTTTAGTTAACGTCCTCTGACCCCCATGTCATTTCCAAGGGGCATTGGAGTGCCTCGAAATTTTTGGTAGGCATTGCACTCACTGTATGCCCTATAACTGTGTAGCCGAACCGCTCCTTTTGTTACAGAAACATATCCTACAAGACATATCTGGTTGACTGGCCTGATATTGATGTGAATGGTCCCTGTTCCTCCTGCTCTTTCTCCTTTGCCACTACCTCATCCATCATTTATCACCTGAAGCTTTGTTTTAACGGGAGTCATAGAACTTGGATAGTAGCAGGAAAACATCCAGCTATCCTCGGAGGAGGTAGGATATGCGCCAAAACGCTGACCACCTCAGGCCTAGCCGCTACTACATACATGCGCTTGCATTACAACAAAACAAAGCAGATGCTAACTTCTATCATCCTCATCATGCTCCTCACCTTGGCACTCTCAACTCCCCTGATGGAGAAGCCAGGGCACACCGGAGGAGTCTGATAGTCCGGTGGGCTCGGCCAATGCTGCCCTAAAGCAGGCCAGGCTAAGAAAAGTGTGGGAAAGGTTACCGGGACATATAAGGGTGGCTGGGGACCGAGTATGGACACCCGGCCACCCCCTGGAGGCTGGGGAGCAAGCGGGGACACCCGGCCACCAGGCGGCTGGGGACTGAGTATGGATACCAGGCCGCCGACACAGCCATGGCGTGGTGGCCAGATTCCGCCTCCACATGCTTAAAAGGCCCAATTTAAAGTGCAAGCAAGCAAGCAGTATGGTATTGCAGCCTGGGGGTGGGTGGGTGGTAGGCTGCATACTTGCGCTTGCATTGCAAGGAATGGGAGAGGTACAATTGAACACTGCCCTGGGACAAGGACTTGAATGGGGATAGTTGCAAGTCTGCAACGACAGGTGCAAGGTGGGAGGCATCTTCGCATGTACCATGAACAGGGGTTTGGCATGCACACACTACAGCGGAATAGGCTCTCCTTCCCACTAAATGCACTGGGGAGGGCACAGGTAATGTTTTGGTATATGCGCTTAATCTTAGGGCAAATAGGGGCGGCTGGGGACTGATTATGGATACCTCGCTGCCGAAGCAGCCATGAGGTAGTGGCCAGCTTCAGCCTCCTCCAAACTAAAAGGCCCCATTTCAAGTGCAAGCTAGCAGTATGGAATTGCAGTCTGGGGGTGGATGGGTGGCAGGCTGCACACTTACACTTGCATCAAAAGAAAACATAGCAGATGCTAACTTCTGTCATCATCATCATGCTCCTTACCTTGGCACTCTCAACTCCACCGATGGAGAAGTCAGGGCCCACCGGAGGAGTCTGGTTCTCTGGTGGGCTCGTCCAATGCTGCCTAAAGCAGGCCGGGCTAAGAAAAGTGTGTGGGGGGATGTTCCAAGGAGAAATAGGGGCGGCTGGGGACCGTTTATGGACACCCGGCTGCCCCCAGGCGGCTGGGGACCATGTGTGGACACCCGGCCGCGGGGCGGCTGGGGACCGAGTATGGACACCCGGCCGCCAGGCAGCTGGGGACTGAGTATGGATTCCAGGCCGCCAACACAGCCATGACGTGGTGGCCAGATTCCGCCTCCACATGCCTAAAAGGCCCAATTTCAAGTTCAAGCAAGCAAGCAGTATGGTATTGCAGCCTGGGGGTTGGTGGGTGGCAGGCTGCATACTTGCGCTTGCATTGCAAGGAATGGGGAAGGTACAATTGAACACTGCCCTGGGACTAGAACTTGCATGGGGATAGTTGCAAGTCTGCATCTTCTGATGCGGCAAGGATCACTTATGATGGGCACACTTTTAGACAGTGACCTGGGAGTCAGAGATGCTTCCAGGGGTCTTCCCCATGCTGTTCCCATGTCTTTTCAGCACTTTATGCATGTGTCACACAGCACATGGCCAGATAAGGTTGTAAAATGTTAAAATGACATTTCCCGGTGAATGCATTTGTCATAGTTGAAAGCAATACAAAAGTGCAAAAACGCATAAAAAATGCTACTTGTGAACATAGCCGAAGGAGTGGAGGAGTATTTTTGTTTTTGGTCATTTATTTTAACTTATACACAAGTCTTTTCCCTGGAAAGGATGTTCCTTAACATAGCTCACAGGAAAAAAGTTTCACTTTCGTTTTTGAACATTTTATTGTGAGCCCGTAAAAGTGGCTTAATACCTCTGACCACTTTGTTGACAGCAGTGACCAGGGGGTCAGAAATGCTTCCTGGGGCCATCCCCATGCTGTCCCCATGTCATTTGAGCACTGTCACTATCGTTTTGGGCACTTGTTAGGCTTTTAAAAGACTGCTGGGGGTGCCACCGCAAAAATGCTCGAGTCTCCCATAGACGAACATTGGGCTCGTTGCTCGGATCGAGCACCCGAGTATCACGGCGAGCTTGGCCCGAGCTTCGAGCACACGAGCATTTTAGTGCTCGCTCAACACTAGGCATAACGCTAAATATCAATTAGCAAAACAAGGACAGCCGTAAGAGTTTTTACCACCCCAGAGTATAACATAGTTAGGACACAATGTGATGCCTAAAAAGAATTTATAATTTATTAATTAAATTCAAAAGGACACACATTGTATAAATTCCATATATTACAAGGCATAACATATGTAGGTGTAGCAACAGGGGGTAGATAGAGACACAGTTGGTATCAATTTTAAACCAAGTCTACAACATGTGAAGTCCCATAGCTTAACCAGTACAATTCATTGGTAAAAATTACATGTGTGCTAAAAAAGTCACAGTAACATTAATCATATGACCTGAGTAAGGTCAGTGTAAACGACCAAAGGTCATACATTCCAACACACAATGAAGCCAATATCACATAGATTAAGCTAAATAGAACATACTTAGTAAAAGTAGAAAATGACCAACAGTGGCAGGGAGGCCCCGACACGTGTTTCCGTACTTCCTCAGTGGTCAGTGATGGGGTGTGTGTGGATACAGGGCCTTTTATATGTGTAAGCCAATAGAGGATAGGTGGGCACTGACCAATAATGGTGCACAACGCCGCGCGCCCCCGGACATTGGTGAGAGCGGCGAGGTCTCAAAGGGAGTTCCAGAAGAGGGGAACTCCCCCATTGACGTCACATGTTCCGGGACTCCGCCCCTCAGAGACCGCGTCACAATCACATGACCGCGGCACCCGGCGCATGCGCACAGGGTCGGCTCACATACCCACAGTGGGTGAGGTGATGATCACAGGTAAACAAAGGGCAGGTATAAGGGGAGAACAGGAGATTGCTCCCTCATGGGAGACTGACACAGCGCCTGTTCACCCACATAACCCAATGTCACCTCACACACTAAAACGCCATACGTGGTACATAACAGATCATACAGCAAAAAAAGTCCATAATGTAAGTAAATGTCCATATCCATCGTGTCACTTATTCTCATTAGAAAGAATTTGATTTACATTTGAATCCAAATATATAATCTGTCATGAAGTCATTGGTTTCCATTCCAACTGCAGTTCAGAAGAGGCTCCACATATGCAAAAAGGCCAGGGAAAATAAGTGAACTTAAAAAGGGAAATAAAAAGTAATACACACACACACAATTAAAAAACCGACTGCAAAAGAGGTAGGGGGCAGAGAGAACAGAGACATACCTATGAGGATTATCAATAATTCATACTTAAAACAGTATGCAAGGAAAATCACCAGGAAGTCAACGCATCCAGAGTGAAGAATTTATAATAATCATAATATGGGCCATCACAAAGAGAATTCAAACAAAGACAAATGACCTAATGTATATGTTTTTTTGTATGTATGTTTTTTGTATATGTTTTTTTATTTAGGGGGGATGCAAAGCAGACCAATATAGTCCTAAAACGAATAAATAAATAACTAAAATATGGGTCATATCAGGATGGGTTCCCACGTCCAGAGAAGGAGGGGTGCGGAGGAAGCAGGCGACCAACAAGGGCAAGCACATTGTTGCCACACAATTAAAGGAAGGGGGAGAAGCTCAATCGTTCATTAAGGCCCGCTGGTGACATAGTTCCCAGTCTATAGATCCAGCGGCACTCCACTTTAGCCAATGCCTTCTTTACATCACCTCCTCTTAGACCCAAATGAACCTGGTCAATGCCGCGGACCTGCAGACTCTTGGGATCACAATGATGATATTGCTTAAAATGTCTTGGTAGGGTCCGAAGTGATGATAAATCCTCCATCTCCCCAGTTCCCAAAATGTACAACACATGCTCCCTCACGCGTCTCCTCAACTCCCTGGACGTGAGCCCCACATAAATGAGCAAACACCCACATGTGGCATGATAAATGACCCCAACACTACTGCAGGAGATGTATCGCCTGACGTCACATGCTCTCGTGCCATCCGCATTACAAAAAGTTTTAGTCCTAACTATATTTTTACATGAGAGGCAAGACCCGCAGGGATAACAACTAGAGATGAGTGGTGTTCGACTCGAACTGTTCGCCAATCTGAAATTCGAGCTGTTTTGGGCGGTGTTCGAGCGGTTCGGCGAACACGAACGATTTGAAAAAAATTCGGCTGTTCGAGGTTATGTTCGATAACTGTTCGTGCACCAAAATCATAACTGGATTTTTTCTCAGTAATGATGAAAATTAATGTTAATACGCAGCTTGAGTATACAGCGGGGTGGGGGGAGGGGCAGGGGATGGATCTCTGCAGGAATAATGAAGATCTCCATTTTTTTTCTCTTTCCCGCATTTACAGTGGGGAGGTGCAATCTGTCAGCCTATCAGCAGCGCACACATGGAGCGAAGTGCTTTTTTTCACACAAGCAAGGGCATGTGTCATTGACAGTGTTTGTCACATGTCCTTGCCCTATAAGACCTAGCCATTTTCCCTGTCGCCACCAATTTCTCACTGCTGCAGCTGCGTGTTAGACGGCACCGCTGTTGCTGTGTGCGCTATACCTTGTTAATTTCAAGCCAATTTTTCGCACAAATCTACAGATAGCTTGGGAGTAGGGAATAGTTGTGATTGCAGTCCTTTTAAGGACTAGGTTACAGCATTTCCTGCGACTTTTATCAGGCAGGTCTGTGCTCTTAAATAGATAGGTTGTGGGAGTAAAGACTAATTGTAATTGCAGTCCTTTTCAGGGCTAGGCTACATCAGTTCCTATCACTTTTTGCCAGGCTGGTCTGTGCCAGTGCTGTGCAAGTTTTTTTTCACAGCATTTGGCTAAATCTAGCAAAACAAATCCTTTTTGGCCTATTGCAGAGTGTGTTAGTAAGTGGAGTAGCCTATCTGTGTTGCAAGCTACACCACGTGTGTATAGAATACAAATTTTTTTACTGCACCTAGTGAAGTAAAACCTTTTGGGCATAGCATCATTCTATTAGTCCATCTATGCTAACCTCCACCAGGTTGCAAATACAATATAATATTTTTCTGCATCGAGCTCTGAAAATATTTAGGCTTCTAGCAGTGTGTGAGACTTGGTCTATTAGTCCATCTATACTGACCTCCATCACGTTGCAAATTCAATCTAATTTTTTTCTGCATCTAGCTCTGAAAAAATATTTCAGCTTGTAGCAGTGTGTGGGACTTGTTCTATTAGTCCATCTATACTGACCTCCATCAGGTTGCAAATTCAATATAATTTTTTTCTGCATCTACCTCTGAAAAAATATTTCAGCTTGTAGCAGTGTGTGGGACTTGTTCTATTAGTCCATCTATACTGACCTCCATCAGGTTGCAAATTCAATATAATTTTTTTCTGCATCTAGCTCTGAAAAAATATTTAGGCTTCTAGCAGTGTGTGGGACTTGGTCTATTAGTCCATCTATACTGACCTCCATCAGGTTGCAAATTCAATCTAATTTTTTTCTGCATCTAGCTCTGAAAAAATATTTAGGCTTCTAGCAGTGTGTGGGACTTGGTCTATTAGTCCATCTATACTGACCTCCATCAGGTTGCAAATTCAATCTAATTTTTTTCTGCATCTAGCTCTGAAAAAATATTTCAGCTTGTAGCAGTGTGTGGGACTTGGTCTATTAGTCCATCTATACTGACCTCCATCAGTTTGCAAATTCAATCTAATTTTTTTCTGCATCTAGCTCTGAAAATATTTAGGCTTCTAGCAGTGTGTGGAACTTGGTCTATTAGTCCATCTATACTGACCTCTATCAGGTTGCAAATTCAATATCATTTTTATCTGCATCTAACCCTGCCAATACTTTTGGCCTAATACCACAGTTTGGCCACTCAGCTCTGCTCGGTTACCATCCATTGTTTTTTTGTGCAAACAACTCCAGAGTTGTGAATTAGTTAACCACCAAAATGAGTGGAAAAAGGCCTGCTGCTGGTGGAAAGGGGAATAGGCGTGTTGGGAAGGGGAAAAAAGGTTGTGTCCATGGGGTAGGTGTTAAAGCAACAGCAACATCTGCAGAAGAAAGACCATCTTCCAGCCAAACTAAAATGTCTACTTCTTTTAGCGGACAATGTGATAAGATCCCTTTCTTACGGCCACGCCAATCGCTACAAATTCCAGATGAGGCACAAAAACAGCAGGTGCTTCATCGGATATCAAGTGCTCCTTTAAGTGGGCTCTCCTCCACATCAACTTCAACATCACAAATACTCCAGTCCTCAGAGGTGTCACCCCAATCGCACTTGCTTCCTCACAGCTCCCAAATCTCCAGCTGCCCATCTGAGTATGAGGTAGAACAGATGGTAGAGTCTGCAGAGCTGTTTACTCATACTATAGCCTGGGAATCAGAGGTCGACTCCAGAGCTTCTGTGAATCCAGACGAGGAAATGATCTGCACTGATGCCCAGAATCTTTATGAGTCGGATCCAGGACCAGATGCAGAAGATTCTGACCATAATGTAGACCCTCGTTCCCAAACTGTAACTCCTGTTGGTGGAGACAATGAGGAAGACGATGATGAGACTCAAATACCTGATTGGAGCGACAACTTTAGTTTTTTGTCAGGGCAGGAACAGGTTGGCTCTGAGGACGACGGGTGTGATAACACACAGGGTGATGATGATGAGGTTGGAGATCCCACTTACTGTCAAACCACTGTCAGTCAAGAGATGAGGTCAGCAGAGGACATGTAGGAGGATGCTAGTGACGACGAGGTCAGGTTGTGCCTTCCTGGACAGAGACGTAGTACTGGAAGCACGTCAACAACTGCATCCTCAAACACAACTCTGCCTCTGACCACAAGTCGTGGTGGCTCTTCAGGTCGCATGGGTGCTAAGTCTTGCATAGCCTGGGCATTTTTTCAGATCGATAAAGATGACCCAACTCGTGTTATCTGTAACATTTGTCAGCAAAAGCTAAGTAGAGGCCAAAAAATACATAGTTTGAGTACTTCATGCATGAACCGGCACATGGACATGAAGCATAAGTTGCAGTGGGAAGCTCACTGTGCTACAATGCGGCCTAGCCTGCCGGTCCAACCACCGTCTGCCCCATCTTGTGCATCTGTGGCCTCTTCATCCTCTGTGACTGGGGGGACAGCAGTCACACCTGTTTTGGGACGCAGACCTGCCACCTCTTTACCCGCAACTGCCAGCGTGATTGGCAGGTCATCATTTTCTTTGGAGGTGGAAACACCAGCTGGTGTTCAGCGCTGTCCGACATCGATAGCACCACCTTTGGATCAAGGCAACCTAACATGTCCGCCTGCATCTTCCTCACAGACCGGCAGTTTGCCGGGGACATCCTTCTCAACCCCGTCTAAGCACAACAGCCAGCCCTCAGTCCCTCAGATGTGGAAAAGTAAAATACCATTTCCTCCTAGCCATGAGAAAGCTAAGAGGTTGAATTTCATCATCTGCAAGCTCTTGGCTACAGAAATGCTTCCATTCCGCCTGGTGGACACAGAGGATTTTCGAGACCTTATGTCCGTCGCAGTGCCCCAGTACCAGATGCCCAGTCGGCACTACTTCTCAAAGAAAGGTGTGCCTGCGCTCCACCAGCATGTCGCACACAACATCACCGCTTCTTTGAGAAACTCTGTGTGTGACAAGGTGCATTTCACCACAGACACTTGGACGAATAGGCATGGACAGGGGCGTTACATGTCGCTGACTGGGCACTGGGTAACTATGGTGACAGCAGGACAAGGGGCTGCTGTCCAAGTCTTGCCGTCCCCACGAGTTGTGCGTCAATCCTCTTTATCTCAAAGTTCCTCCACTGCTTCTGCCTCCTCAACCTCCTTTCGGTCCTCCACCTGCACCCAAAGCCTGTCTGGTCATGCCACAAGCTTCCTAACTGCGCAGAAAGGATCCTGCACACATCCTTACTATGCTGGCAGCAGGGCTCAATGTCATCAGGTGGTTTTTACTTTGAAATGTCTTGGAAATGTGAGTCACACAGCTGAGGAGTTGTGGTCAGCACTGGAGAACCAGTTTCAAGAATGGTTGTCTCCACTGGACCTGAAACCAGGGAAGGCCGTGTGCGACAATGCTGCAAACCTGGGTGCGGCCCTTCGCCGGGGCAATGTCACACACGTGCCTTGTATGGCTCACATGTTGAACCTGGTTGTCCAGCAATTTTCAGCCCACTATCCCGGACTAGATGGCCTTCTGCAGAGGGCACGGTCGCTGTGTGCTCACTTCCGCCATTCGCATCCCGCAGCTCAGCGACTTACATCTCTACAGAAGTCGTTGGGCCTGCCACTTCACCTGCTAAAATGCGATGTGCCTACCTGGTGGAATTCAACTCTGCACATGTTGCATCGACTGTGGCAGCATCGACAAGCCCTGGTGCAATACATTCTGACGTATAGCCTGGGCCAACGAGATCCAGAGGTGGGGCAAATCACACTGGAGGAGTGGTCTCAGATCAGGGACCTATGCACCCTTCTGCACAGTTTTGAAATGGCGACGAAGATGTTTAGTGCTGACGATGCCATTATCAGCATGACTATTCCGGTGACTTACATGCTGGAGCACATGTTAAACAGAATTCGGAGTCAGGTGGTGGCACAAGAGGAGGTGGAGGAAGTAGAGGAGGAGAAGTTGTATGCGGAAGGGCTACCATCTGCAAGGTCCAGACGGTCGGCAGCACCAAGGCGGCAGGCATGTGAGGGTGGGGGAGATGGTTTTACCAGGGCGCATGGTAGCAGCCAAACTAGTGAGGAAGGTGCAGGAGCCCAGGAAGAAGTGGAGGACGAACTGATGGAAGACTCATCAGATGAGGGAGACCTTGATCACATTTCTGTTGTGCGAGGTTGGGGGGAGAGGACAGAGGAAGGAAGCATGATTGTTACCTCGCCACCAACACAACAGGGACTTGGTGCTCCTGGATGCGCAAGACACATGAGTGCCTTCCTTCTGCACTACCTGCAACATGACCCTCGAATTGTGAGAATAAGAAATAATCCTGACTACTGGGTTGCCACACTGTTAGATCCCCGGTACAAAAGTAAATTTGCAGAAATTATTCCTGCCATAGAAAGGGATGCACGCATGCAGGAGTATCAGCAGAGACTGTTGCAGAATCTTACATGTGCTTTTCCACAAAACACCAGTGGTGCACGTAGTGAATCTCACAGTTCCAACTTGCCAACCGTGGGACCGTCGAGTGTTCAGCACTCAAACTGTAACAGAAACACAGTATCTGCTGGTAACATCAATTTTGCGAAATCATTTCACCACTTTTTTAGCCCATCCTTTGCAAGGCCACAGGGGACAAGAAGTCTGACACATAGTCAACGCCTAGAGATGATGATACAGGAGTATCTCCAAGTAAACATTGAAGCCATGACTGTGTCACTAGACCCTTGCTCTTTTTGGGCTTCCAATCTGGATAAATGGCCAGAACTCGCCACTTACGCCTTGGAGATCTTGTCATGCCCCGCAGCCAGCGTTCTGTCTGAACGTGTGTACTGATTCTATTAGGCCATCTATACTAAGCTCCACCAGCTTTCAAATTAATAATAATTTTTAGCTGCATCTAGCCCAGAAAATAATTTTGGGTCTCCTAGATGCACAAGACACATGAGTGCCTTCTTGCTGCAGTACCTGCAACATGACCCTCAGTTTGTCAGAATTCGAAGTAATCCTGACTACTGGGTTGCCACACTCTTAGGTCCCCCACACTCTTCGATCAACCTTTTCATTTTAATAAAGAACAAAAAAATGGACATTTTTGAAATTATAAGCATTAGCAGGTTATTAGAAACTGAAGTCAAACAGTTTTCAACTCAAAACTTTATTCTAGGTGATGTTACATTTGCACATAGGACTCCTTGATCGAAAGGAGCTTCTGAACTGTCTTATCCATTGAATTTGTCAGGTTTTGGATGGTTTCTGCTTCAATTGTTTTGCATGAGGACAGAATACCCTCCCAGAGCTGTTGCTTAGATGTGAACTGCCTCCCGCCATCATAGACACTCCTTTTGATGATGCTCCAGAGGTTCTGAATGGGGTTGAGGTCAGGGGAGCATGGGGGTCACACCATAAGTTTGTCCCCTTTTATGCCCATATCAGCCAGAGATGCAGATGTGTTATGTGCAGCATGAGACAGCGCATTATCATGCATGAAAATGAACTTGCTGCGGAATACACGGTTCTTCTTCTTGAACCATGGCAGAAAGTGCTGTTTGAGAAACTCCACATACATTATGGAGTTCATCTTTACCCCTTCAGGGATCCTAAAGGGGCCGACAATCTCTCTCCCCATGATTCCAGCCCAAAACATTACTCCACCTCCTCCTTGTTGGCGCGGTAGCCGTGTTTGCGTGGGGTGTCCATCAACCAGCCATCCTCCACTCCATCCATCTGGACCATCGAGCATTGCATGGCACTCATCGGTGAACAAAACAGTTTTGAAGTCAGTCTTCATGTATTGTTTGGCCCACTGGAGCCGTTTCTGCTTGTGTACAGTGGATAGAGGAGGTCGACAGGATGGCTTACGCAGAGCTGCAAACCTCTGAAGGACCCTGCATCTTGTTGTTCGGGGGACGTTAGAGGCACCAGCAGCTTCAAAAACTTGTCTGCTGCTACGACAAGGCTTTTTTGCCGCTGCTCTTTTAACCTGACGTAATTGCCTGTAGGAAAGAGTCCTCAATTTTCCCTTATCAGCACGCACACATGTGTACTGTGAATCAGCTACATACTTCTTGATTGTGCGATGATCAGGATGAATTGTCTGGGCAATGTTGATTGTAGTCATGCCTTGACCTAAGCACTCCACAATTTGTTGCTTCTCAGCAGCCGACACATCCTTTTTCTTTCCCATTTTGGCAGAAAATGTAGGATGCTTAATAATGTGGGACAGCCTTCTTAAGTAGTCTTGCCTTTCATTGGACACACCTGCCAAACTAATTAGCACAGGTGTCTGCAATTGCTTACAGTGATATAAAAAGCCCTGACACACATCACATCAATGAGTTTAACTGACAAACAAATAAATTCTTCCCTTATCACTCCTAAACACTTTTTGCATAATAATTTGGAACACAGTGTACATGTGCTTTTCCACAAAACACCAGTGGTTCACGTAGCGAATCTTACAGTTCTAACTTGCCAACCATGGTCTGTATGGAGTTGTTCAATAAAGGGCCCAAAATTAAGATAACATAGACGGGAGAGGTTTCTATGAATAGGAATTCCTAAGTATTTGATACCCTGTGAGGGTCAGCCAAAGGGAAAGTTGGACTGGATGGAATCCTGTATGGATTTGGGGAGGGAGACATCGAGGGCCTCAGACTTCGCTGCATTGATTTTAAAATTTGACCATGTAACAAAGTGATCTATTTCAGCCATAACAGCAGGGATGGATATATGTGATTGAGTGATATATACTAGGACATCATCAGCAAATGCAGAGCACTTGTACTCGGTGTCTCCCACCTCAATCCATCTAATATTGTGGTTATGGCGAATTGATGAAAGCAGGTGCTCCGTCACTAGGATGTATAAGAGAGGGGACATCCCTGCCTTGTCCCATTGGTGATTATGAAAGGTGATGAAAATGTTCTGACGCGCCCCCTGGGCCTTGGGACACCCGGAGCCGGACCCCTTTTGGTGGATGCTGGTGGTTGTAGTCTCTGTGGCGGCGACCCGGTTCCGTGGCTCAGGGCGGTCAAACCAGTGGCGGAACTTTTTATGTGGTTTTGATGTTTAAATGTCCGACTACGCCACCCGTGGATTGCGGTCAGAGTGAACCGCCGCTGCAGGTCAGAGCGCTGAGGCTGGTGTTGTGGGTGCAGCAGGGCATAGTATAACTCCCCAAGGGAGGAGTATAGCCTCAGGGCAGTGTATGCGGAGGATGGGGGTGATGGTGCAGGGCAGCAGCAGTAACGACACGGAGTCAGTGATGCAGTCCAGGGCCTTTACTCACAGTTCTTAATATCCAGACCACTTCTGCAGGTAACGGCTGCCCACGTCGTACTGTGCTCACCAGGTGAGGGGCTCAGACAACTCCCAGATAACTTTGGAGCGCTTCACAGGACCCCCTTTGTGTGTCCTTTGTCTGGCCTTTCTCACCAATGCTTCTGTCCAGCTGCCTCGGGCCTCCTCTTGGTAAACTTGGCGCCAGTTTCCCTGACCCTATGTGGTGCCTTCCTAGCGGGTGTAGCGAGGGGCTGCGCCACATAAAATGTCACAGCCTCCGGTTTCTAGCTGAGGGTCATTTCCCGCCTCCACTAGTTTTGGGGACCGGTCTCCCCCTTTGGCCTGACCCCTCCACGCAGGTGGATTCGGGCGTGCGGTGGCGACTCGCCCGTCCGCACCCCTGGGATCCCTTCATTCCTCGTTCCTGGAGCCTTCTCCGCTCCTCTTCCTTCCTTCTCCCTCTTCCAGGCCTGGGCCTCTGTTACTAGGCCCACCTCCCTCCGGAGCAGAGCTCATGCAGAGCCCCTGCTCCCTGTCACTTCTGCTCAGACTTCTCTGCACTGAACTAAGATGGTGCCCACCATTTATACTCCCTTCTCAATGCACCCAGGAACTGCTTCCTCCCTGCTCCTGCACTACAGGGTTCCCCTTCCTCGGTGTTCCCTCCCCCCACTCCAGCCAGGGACAGGGACTGTCGTGCCCATCTCAGGGGAATATTGGTTGCCCTGCCCCACGGCAATGTGGTGTAATGCATGCAGGTGTCGGGGTCCTGATCCACACTCCATCCTTACCTGAGAGTGAGATATCACACCTCTGGGTGAGGTGCAATACCTCTGTAGCAACCGAGCCCTCGGGGTGCTACAATACCAGTTATCTTCAGCCTAGGTGACGTATTACGATACAGGCCCGTGATTTTGGCTATAAAAGGGTCCCCTAGACCCCTACCCCAAGCTTTTTAAGAGAATAATATATGGCGTGCCAGGAGACTCTATGGAATGCTTTCTCAGCATCCAACGAGAGTATCTAATTACAAATTTTTAACTGCATCTAGCCCAGGAAATACTTTGTGCCTAGTAGCAGTGTCTGCTAGTCAGCGGATTATCCCAGCTGTTAAGCAAGCTTCACCACCTGTAGTTTGGACACTTAATTTTTTCAAAGGAAATGCTTCGGGACCCCGGGATACTCAGTGAAGAGCATCAGGAGGCACCCCAAGGCATAGGGGCTGGGACTGGCGGTAGGACGCCTTGCGGTGGAGCGCCGAGCTCGATCCTTATAAAAGCTTTTTAACTGCAACAGCTTTAGTGGATGCTACTGGAGCTGGAATTACGTGGCTGCTGGCATGAGACTTGCCCTCCAATAGATCCTTGTAAAAGGATTTAAAGTGTATTCATTCAAATTAGAGAGACAACTTAAATTAAAAAGCTTAGACCTGCCTCCACCACAGGGGGGCTCGTTCGACCCACCAGCGGACAGGCACCAGTATTGGGAGAGGGGGGATGGCCGTCAGGGTCCACCACAGCTCTGGCACAAAGACGGCGACACGGCGGTCGCACGGGCAGGAACGGACTGGCCGTGTCGGCTTCGCACTTTTTTGGTTTTAGAAGGGCATGACATGCCTATATCTGTGTCTCCCCCTCCTTTTACTCCTCCACCTCTTTTCTTTTCGCATGACTATATGTACTTGTCACTTTTCCATGTGTTAGTTGTGTCTTCTGAGCAGTTTGTCAGGCTTTGGACACCTTTGAAGGTGTTTTCTATGTGTTTCTATGTGTTTTTGTTTGCCTGCCATTGGTTTTAGCTGTGTTCGAAGGTGTTCAATGAACAGTTCGACGAACAGTTCGGCGAACATACGGGTGTTCAACGAACCGAACCGAACTCAAACACTACGGGGGTGGCTCAACACTAATAACATCCCCATTTGGGGTTACCAATATTGAAAGGTAAAGTGTTCTGGCTCACATAGTGACTGTGCACCAGAGTATCCCTGAGGCTTTTGCCCCTGCTTGCAGTCATAAGAGGGCGATCGGGAAGAAACTCCCGAAGGCTTGGATCAGTTTTTAGGACCTGCCAGTGTCTGTCGAGGATGCCTCTGATGGAATGCCACTGATTTTTAAATGTAGATTCGCCAGTCTCGATGGTGGCTTGGATACAAGCAGTTCATGTCTGGAGGCTACTTTCGTCCTCTGTTAACCCCTCTTAATAATACAATTACTATAACCTCTGGAGACAAATCTCTCCCGCATGTCCTCCGCACATACCTTAAAGTCCACCTCATTAGAGCAAATGCGTCTAAGACGTAAAAACTGCCCTGTAGGTACTGTTCTGATTGTGGACTTAGTGTGTGCAGATGAGGCATGCAGGAGAGAGTTAACCGAGGTCTCCTTCCTGAATATGGTCGTGTCTACCTCACCATCCCCATGAATTGAAATCTTGATATCCAAGAAGTCAATACTTTGCAAATGATGTTTATAGTTGAGGTTGATGTTGCAGTCGTTCACACTCAGGGAGGAGATAAAATCCTCTAGCTCTGGGACCGATCCACCCCAGATAATCAAGATGTCGTCAATATAACGAAGCCAGCACTGCGCATGGGCTGTGGCAAGAACCCCACCCCTGAAAACCTCCCTCTCCCAGTAGACGAGGAAAAGGTTTGCGTATGATGGGGCACAGGCTGAGTTTGTGTTACGCTGCCTTTCCGGTGACCCTCGCGCTCTCCAATTTTTGGGTGACAGTTATTACTGGTTGGTAACACTTTTAGACCCACGCTATAAGGAGAACTGTCTCCCTTATTCCCGCGGTGGACAGATCTGCTAAAATGGGGCAGTACCAGAAGTCCCTTGTTGTGGAATTATTAAAAAAATTCCCATCTGAAAACGCTGGTGGCAGAGGTCACAGTTCATTGGACAATCAAGGAGTACAGGTGAGAGAGACACAAATCCAATCCAGCAGAGGCAGGGGACCAATGTCAAAGTTCTGGGACAGTTTTCTCAGACCCTACCATTGCACAAGCCCTGATGAGAGGGGTAGTCTCACAAAGAGCGAAAAGTTTGGGAAGATGCTGAAAGAGAACCTTTCCGACCCTATCAACATCCTCCGTGATTCCTCTGGGTATCCAAGCTGGACACGTGCCATGGACTGGCTGTCTACACCTTGAAGGTCCTGGCCTGCCCTGCCGCTAGCGTTTTGTCAAAGCGGGTTTTTAGTGCCTCCGGGGGAATTATAACTGATCCGCCTGTCAACTGAAAATGCTGACAGGCTGATTCTTGCATCATTGCATAGGCAAACAGTATGGGGACCAACTTCCTAATAATGAAAACATTTTTTTCATGAGGCCCTCCGAACTTTATGTTTCTTGCAAGGGGCAATGGAGTGCCTCCAAATTTTTGGCAGCCGTTGCATTCACTGTATAGGCAAACAGTATGGGAGACCCACTTCCTAATAATGGGAACATTTTTTTCATGAAGCCCTCCTCTATGTCTCTTCCAAGGTACATTTTTGTCAGCTTTTGGAGTCACTGCATACCCTATAACTGTATAGCAGAACCTCTCCTTTCTAGGAACATGTCATTACTGAGGCCCACCTCTGAGTCTTTAAATTGGTATTGGGATTTTACCCCAAAATTTGTGAGCCATTGTTCTCACTGCATACCTTAGTACTGTACATCAGAACCACACCTTTCTAATGGGAACATGTCGTTACTGAGGCCCACCTCTATGTGTCTTTAAATTGGTATTGGGGTTTTTCATAAATTTTGGAAGCCATTGTACTCACTGCCTACCCTATAACTGTATAGCAGAACTGCTCTTTTCTAATGGGAACATGTCCTTACTGAGGCCCAACTCTATGTGTCTTTAAATTGGTACAGGGGTTTTTCCAAATTTTGGCAGCCCTTGTAGTCACTGCATGGGCATTACCACTATAGGAGACCCACTCCTTTATAATGAGAAAATTTTTTTACTGAGGCCCTCCTCTATGTCTCTTCAAAGGGGTATTGGGGTGCGTCAAAATTTTTGGCAGCCCTTACAGTCATTGCATACACAATAACAGTACAGGAGACTCACTCGTTAATAATGGGAACAACAAAGCATAGCCAGCTGATTGCTATCAAGCAACAGTGAGGGTCGACTGCTGGCCCTATAAGAATAGTATGGGCCGCCTAATAGCCCTATAAAAACAGGCTTTGTGACCTTCCTTCATAAATGAAACAGGATGTGTCTGATCATGTCTCACACACCACATGACCAGATATGTAGTAAAATGTTAAAATTATATTTACCGGTGAATGTATTTTTCACCATTGAAAGCAATGCAAAAGTGCAAAAAACACATCAAAAATGCTACGTGTGAACATAGCTCAAGGTATGGAGGAAAATTTTTGTTTTTGGTTATTTATTTTGCCTTATATACAAGTCACTACCCTGGAAAGAATGTTCCTTAACACTTTTCCCAGGAAAATACATTTTGCTTTCATTTTTGTATGTTTTATTATGAGTCTGTAAAAGTGGCGTAATACTCTGACAACATTGTTGACAGCAGTGACCTGGGAGTCAGAGATGCTTCTAGGGGTCTTCGCCATGCTGTACCCATGTCATTTCAGCACTGTTCCCATCGATTTGGGCAATTTTTAGGCCCTCTGCAGACCGCCGGGGTGGGCCGTCTGAAAAATGCTTGAGTTTCCCATAGACTTACATTGGGCTCATTGCTCAGACCGAGCACTGGAGCATTCCAGTTTGCACTACTCGAGCAATGAGTACCCGAGCATTTTAGTGCTCGCCCATCACTAGTGGCCACCTATAATACCGTGAAATGAGAAGAGCTGTTTTCTTCTGTCCGGCATGACCAGCCAATTTAGACTAGAGACCCCCTGTGAAGCACCTGCTTCCTGTCCAGTTCAGAGACAAAGGTTTTTCTGGGTGAGATTCGAGACAAGTCCAGCGGGGTGACAGTAAGCATCTTGGAGGACACAATGATGCTCTTAGGCTTCTCCTCATGGTCAGAAGACAGAAAGGAGCAAGAAAGCACGTCCTCTTTGATGTTCTCATCTGCCAGCCAGATATAGAGAACAAAATCAAAGCGAGTGAAGAACAAAGACTACCTGATTTGAGGTGGATTTAGGGGCTGTGCAGACTGCAGGTAGGCCAAGTTCTTGTGGTCCATATAGATAATTACAGGATGAACCGCTCCTTCAAGTAGAAAGCTCCACTCCTCCAGAGCCAGTTTTATCGCCAACAGTTCTCGATTGTCTTTTGAGTAGTTGTGTTCTGGAGCCAAGAAGACTTTAGAGAAAAAACCACAGATCATCATACAGCCAGAAGGAGACTTCTGTGTGATGATGGCACAGACACCGGAGGAAGAAGCATTCACCTCCAAAAAGAATTGTTTATTGTTGTCCTGTCGGTGCAGCACTGGAGCGGAGGCAAAGGCCTGTTTTAAGGAAACAAAGGTACTTTCAGTCTCTGGAGTGCACACCCTGGGGTTAGCTCCCTTGCAGGTCAGGGCAGAGATTGCGGCATCCCAGGAGGAGAATGGCAGAATGAACTGGCAGTAGTAATTGGCAAATCTGAGGAACCACTGGATTGCATTCAGACTGTCAGGACGGGGCCACTTCAGGACAGTGGATACCTTCTCGGGATCCATCCTTAGTCCCATCTCAGAAATGATGTACCCAAGGAATAGAAGAGAGATTTGCTCAAAGACATATTTATCAAACTTGGCATACAATGACAGGCACAGGGGTCTTCTGCAGACCCCCGGCTGTCATGCCAACCCATCGACACCCTGCGATCATGTGACAGAGATGCCAATTGGTGGGGTTTGTGACGCGCTTCCGGTAAGTGCAAGTTAAATGCCACTGTCAGAAATTGACAGCGGAATTTAACATGTTAACAGCCATGGGTGGATCGCGATTCCCCCTTGGCCGTTGAGGGCACATGACAGCTGATCAAATCAGCTCTCATGTGCCTGAAAAGATGTGGGCTAAGTGCCAAAGCCCGTATCAAAAGGAAGGAGGCGACCTGTGAAGTACCTATACATTATAGGTCGTAAAGGGGTTAATCAAAAGTGTAAAAGTCATTCCACCACAACAAAGTGTACCCAATCAGGGAGCACCCAAAGTGTGAGATCTGGTTTGGCTGGCTGATAGGCGTTTAACCTGGGATCCAAGGGGTAATGTTTCTCCTTGCAGAGAGTGACATGTCACTTTGCACTGACGAGGGGCAGTACCCCGAAACACCACAGAGTCTACAAGTTGAGTTTTTGGTTTTGGCTATTTTCATAAGTCATGTGACAATACTCGTTAGAGAGTCGATATTGAGTTTTAGGATTGCTATTTCCAATAGGTTGCACTAGAGTTCTAGTCCTCTTCCACTCTGAAGAGACAATTTGCATATTTCCCAGAAGAGCATTGTGGCTTAAAAGTCTCCTCACCTTAGTATGTCAGGCTTGACATGTCACTCTCCGCAAGGAGAATCGTTACCCCTTGGATCCAGTGGAATGATAAATCACACTTCTTTATCTGGCAGGCTCATGATGAATGAGTCTGGGTTTGGTGAACGACAGAACATTTCTTGCCTTACTAAATTGTATTAACTGTAAAATTGGTAGAGGAATTGCAATTTTATGTGGCTGTTCTTCAGGGGTTGGATCCTTTAGTTCAAGTGAAGGAAAATCTTAATGCTTCAACATAAGACATTTTGGACAACTGTATGCCTCCAACACTGTGGGAACAGTTTGGGGAAGGCCTTTTCTTTTCCCAATGCACAAAGATTGGGACACACTTGATCATGTAATTGCCTTCCTTGTTTTTATTGGAATGTGCACATTGCAGATTCAAACTGAAGGCATCAAAACCATGAAACATCATATTTGAAAACAAGATTTAAGGAAACGTGTGAAACCAATTAGGGTTTATGGTAAACTCTTGATGAGGCACATCTGTTCATTCGAAGCTATTCCAGGTGACCAGGCAATGAAACTGCCTGGGAGAATGCTAAGGGTGTGTACAGCTGTCATCAGACTTAAAGGGGGTACTTTGAGGGATCTAAGATTGAACACATATTCTGGTTTGTTTCATATATGTTTTGTTACACCTTGTTTTCATATGTTGCTCTTCATGATTTTGTTGCCTTCACCATGTGAACATAAGAACAAGGAAAACCATTTGCATGAACAGTTGTGTCTAAACTTTTGATCAGTACCATACAGTATTTCTTTCTAAACTTATGAATCACATTTTGTCCTCACTCTGCCTTCCAAAAAGTTAAAATGTAGTCTTCTCAAGAAAGCGCTAACTGCAAGATGAAATTAGAACCTACTGTAGTCTATCGAGAGGAAAGAGAAGATGAGGGATAAGCAGAGTTCAAGAGAGAGTTAGAGAGCCTGAAACAGTCTTGCTGCTTTTTAGTAAGTATTTTATCTCATCCCAGAGCTGGATTCACTGTTACATTACTTAGTACTACTGCTGTATAATGTGGACCATGCAAGCCTTCTGCTTTTTAATATGTGTTACATAGAGACAGGAGAGCCGGAATCTCTTATCTTTCTGTGTACTGTGTATGGCTGTGTGCCCATGATGCGTTTTTAATGCGTTTCTGCAGCGTTTTTGCAGCTTCGGAAACGCTGCGGAAACGCATTAAAAAAGCATGGTAGAAGGGCAGCAATGTTCCCCAATACTAATCCGCATGTGCTGTGCCCATGCTGCGGAAATTTCTGCTGCGGATTATCATTGCGGAAAAAAACGCAGCACTACCAATTATTTTGCGGAAGTGCTGCGTCTTTGCCGCCATTGACTTGCATTAGACCGCATGGATTACGCATCACTGTATATGTAGATGAGTAATCCAAGCGTTCTAATGTGCGGATGGTACCCGGGTGTAGATGAGAGTCTCATCCACACCCAGGTACCATTAAAAAATCTGTAAAAAAAGAATAAAATAAAAAATAAATATATATTTACCTTCTGGCGGCCCGCGCTGCGCTCCTCCTTGCTTCCCGGCACTTTGCAGTGGATTGAAGGACCTGCTCTGACGTCAGAGTCATGTGACTGGTCACGCGACGCTGACGTCGGCAGGTCTTTCAATCAACCGCTGTCGGCAAGGGAGAGCGGAGTGTAAAGCAGGACATCGGGGGCCATCGGAGGGTAAGTATACATTTATTTTTTTATTTTTACCACTCTCTCGGGTCAAACTATATAAATCCTTGCCGTTTGCATGGATTTATATAGTGTGACCTAGTTGTCACACAAGCACTTTCCAAGTAATGCTAATCGTTTGGAAAGCGCTTGTCAATCCTCATGCGGAAATGTCAGTGATAACGCTCCATTTCCTCATGTACAATCCGCATGCGTTTTTTTCTGCTAGGGAGATGCAGAAACGCTCAGGAAAAAATCCTGAGCATTTCTGCATCATGGGCACATAGCCTATTGGAGACATCATAGGAACTAATCTTCATAGACTAGCCAGAGTAATCTAAAAATTAGAGAGAGACTCTACAGAGGAAAAAAAATCAGGATATGCACTACTGCTCATTGTTATTGGCACCCATGAAGTTTAAGTACATAATGTGGAATATCTCCTGAAAAAATGAATCAAGTGAAACAGTTTTTGGTATAGAGCAAATGATAAACAATAATTTAAAACCAAATACAATGGGAGGGAGAAATAGAAAAACTTAAAGCTTGATGTGACACTGGTATTGCCACCCATTACATTAATTTAGTATGGAAATACGTTTTGACTCACTTGTGGTAAATCACAAGAGATTCTCCTGTGATTATCGGTGCACATGTGACATGAATTAGCCAATGAATGATGACTTCAGTCTTTTAGAACGCCACACGGTAGGCCCTGTTCCTGTGTCACAATGGTGAAGACAAAGGAGCTGTCTGAGGACATCAGAAATGCTATTATTAGCAAACACAAGACTTCCAAAGGGTATAAGGCCATCTCCAAAGACCTTGATATCCCAGTTTCAACAGTGCGCAATGTTATAAAGAAGTTTGCCAAGCATGGAACCGTCAAGAACCTCGCTGGAAGGGAGGAAAGGAAGGGAAGGGAGGGGAATTGACAAGAGATGTCTTTGAAGGTTGGTTCAAATAGTGGAAAAAACTCCACATCAAACATCCAAAGACCTGAAGGCCGTCCTGTAACAGTCTGGGGTCATGGTTTCAACAAGTACCAAACAGAGCTTTATGGGGAAGGCCAAGGAAGAAACCATTGCTGAAGAAAATACATAAAAAATTCTTTGCCAAAGATTACCTTGACAAACCACAATCCTTCTGTAAAAATCTTCAGTGGACAGATGAAACAAAAATAGAGCTTTTTAGCAATGCAAAGCAACAGACTGCGCAATTAAGATTATAAGGAAAAGAAAACCTTACCAAAAGTTACAAATAGTGGAGGATCCATAATGCTGTGGGGTTGCTTTTCTGCGTCTGGTATTGGAGGCTTTGACCGTATCACAGGAATCATGAAATCAGAGAATTATCAAGAGATTTTTGAGTGAATGTCCTACCCAGTGTAAAAAAAACTTGGTTTGAGTCAAAGATCATGGGTCCTCTAGCAAGACAGTGACCCAAAGCACACATCCAAAAGTACACAGGAATGGTTGAAAATGAAAACATGGACTGTTTTAAAATGGCCAGCAATGAATCAATCCCATTGAAAATCTTTGGGGTGAGCTGAAATCTGCAGTTGGGAAAAAGAACCCTGCAAACATTCAAGTGCTTGAACAATATGCAAAGAGTGGGAGAAAATTCCAGCTGAGAAGTGCAAGAAGCTTATAGATGGCTGCAAGAAACGTTTGGAGGCTGTCAGCAATGCCAAAGGGTGTGCAACTAAGTATTAATTAGGGGTGCCTTTATTGCTGCACATGCTGTTTATTAAGTTTTTTCGTTGAAATTGCAACATGGAAGTTGAAAAATAAAGTTTTATTGTTGTATTACTTTGGACCACTAATTAAAAAAATCCTGAGGATATAACTTTGGTACATTTCCATTTATTTCTGAATATATTGTACAGTCTATGAAAAAAATGAAGGGGTGCCAATAATGGTGAGCAGCACTGTAAGTCATGTAATGGTCAGAAAATGTGTCATTCCTTATGTACACACACTACAGGTTATTCTAAAAAGTCACATGAACTGACATGTACATTATAAAGCCTTATCAATCCTCTACTCCTCTCTAACATTGACAGTTATCTTGTTGCCTAAATTTCTTTCAAAATAGCAAAAGGCAATGGTACTTACCAGCCAAAGTTTCAAGAAAAATGCACACCAGGACACAGCCGGCCCCCTTTTGTTAGGAGGCAACACAGGTGCAGAATGCTGATGAACAATCACTCTCACCCACTCTCACTGGAGGAGCGACTGCCTAGCACTAAAACTGCACACAGATGAAACTTGCAGTTGGGTGCAATTCACACACAGGCGGCACCGTGCCTAGTCACCATCCTATTACACGCCCCTACTATTTGACTAGGCGGGATGCCCGGCACCCTATCCATGCATCACAGAGGTACAAAGCCCCAACTCACAAGGTCACCATTACTGGGCTTGACCGCACCCTGGCAGATAAAAAAGTGTAAAATATATCATATGAGGTATTAGTTAATATTTTTGCCAAAATACGTTAGCTTGCAACCCACTGTCAAGGGTCCTCACGATTTTTTAATTTGACTTTGGAATTTTTTAAAAAAATTCTGTTTATTCTGGCAATGCTGAATTTCTTTCCTAACCATGAACTTGACTTTAATACCCAACCTTGACAATGAACCTTGATTTCTTGACCTGGCTATGGAGAAAAAATGATTTCTGGAGAAAATTTTCTCTGACTGATTGATTTATTTAAAAACTGTGACAATACAAATGACAAACATCATATAACACTGTCAGCATGTTTGAACGTAATTCCAAAAATACAATGATTTGGGATCCTGTACAGGTAGGTTTACAGTAAATGTTTTCATTTTTGCCTTAAAGGGCACCTGACAGCTGATATCAGGCACGGGCTGCATGATTTCAGCCATATAAGTTTAACTCTGAAACTCTGAGGTGTTTCAGAAAAAAATGTAGTTTAATATTCCATGTAACTTCTCTCCGTCCACTCTCTGTAACATACCTGGCGGCGTCCTTGCATGGTGGTCCATCTCCCACTGTGCAAGAGGGCGCACTTGATCTCCTGTCCAGAATGTCTCTCTGGCTTCCCTCCATGCTGTCTGTTTGTGTCTGTTTCTGCTGCTTAAGGGTGGCGCCCGATCACTTCCTGCCTTTTGTACCTGCTGTGGGTCACACCCCTTGTGCGTCCTCAGCCTATTGCTGTCTGTCACTTGGTATATAGCTCAGCAGCTCCCTTCTATCCCTGCCTGAGCATAGTGTTTCCTTCAGTGTGTGCTTGCACTCTGAAGGTGCCAGGTCCCGTCTCTTGTCTCCTGCTTTTTGTATCAGTTCCCGTGTCTGAACTGAGTCCTGTATGTCTCCTGCTTTGCGGTATCAGCTCCCGTGTCTGAACTGTGTCCTGTATGTCTCCTGCTTTGCGGTATCAGCTCCCGTGTCTGAACTGAGTCCTGTATGTCTCCTGCTTTGCGGTATCAGCTCCCGTGTCTGAATTGAGTCCTGTATGTCTCCTGCTTTGCGGTATCAGCTCCCGTGTCTGAACTGACTCCTTTCTGTGTTCTCTTGTCTGTCCTGTCTGAACACGCTCCTAGCCTGTTCCTCTCGCCTTCTAGTGGCCGATTTCCTAGACCCGCTCCTGTGTCTGGTCTGTCCTGTCTGAACACGCTCCTTGCCTGTTCGTTCTGCCTCTCTGGGGGCCGTATTCCCAGACCCGCTCCTGTATCCCTCTGCAGTGTCGGTCTCCTCCGTACACTCAGTTCCAGTCTGAACTCTCTCCTGTCCTTTACCTGTTTTGCCTCTATGTCCGTTCCCTTCCTTTTTCTGCAGAGTCTGAACTCGTACCTAACTCCTGCTTGTTGTCTCTGCAAGTACTGTGTGAGTATCTGGCTCTGTCTTTCCCTTCCTGTCTGTTCCGTGTGAACAGAGCCCTGTCCTCCCTGCTCAGCCTTGTCTGCACTCTAGCTGTGCTTGCCTGTAACCCTCTGCCTGTATTGTTCCTGAGTCCCGGTGTGTACTGGGTTCTATCCCGCCTGTGTTCCTACCTGCTAGTGCCTCCCTGTCTGCACTCTAGCTGTGCTTGTCTTTACCCGCCTGCCTGCATACCAGTCGTGCCTGCCTATACCCACCAGTCTGTGTGCCAGCCTACCAGCCTGTTCCTGTATTCCCCTGTGTGGGTCAACAGCCGTGTCCGGGGTCTGTCCTGGAGTAGCACCTGGTCCCTCTGCTCGGTTCCTCCTTGGTGCACTGGCGTCGTATGCCGTCGTGCGACCCTGGTCGGATCGGGTGAATACTTAGTCACGCCCCTCCAGGCATTCACTCTTCGGCACGGTCCAGTGGAATCACTACCAATCACACGCACACGCCGCTTAGCCCGGGCGTGTGCATAACAGCATGCTCAGGCCATGGTTCCCGTTGAGCCCCACGGCCTTCGCTCTTTGAGAAGTTTTTCCAGCGAATACATGCATTAAAATAAAATAAATAATTTTTTTTACCCCTTTAGCTGAGTTCCAGGCGAGTTACGCACCCGTCCAGATGGATCTATCAGCCCTCGTTCCTGCGGATCCGCCACGTTACTATGGGGATCCAAGACAGTGTCGTGCATTTGTGGAGCAATGCATGCTACACTTTAAGGCCTACCCTCTCTATTTTCCTTCCGATTGGGCTAAAGTGGCCTTTATGATTGACTACCTAGCGGGTGATGCCTTGAAATGGGTCACCCCCTATGGGAAGCGTGGGATCCTGTCATCCTTGACCTGCAGGCCTTCCTGGTGGCCTTTCGTATGGTCTTCGAGGACCCTAACTCTGAAGCCCCTGCTGAAGCTTCACTTCCCAATATCCCGGAGCAGCCCCGACGGGTAATGTGTGTGGGTAGCGCAATAGTCCTCCAGCCCAATGAGACTACTGCCCACCCAGAATCCTCACAGGGTGACTACGCTTTCCGGAATACTTCTCTCAACCTCAAGAGGCAGTCCAGACGTGCTAGACTTAGAGGCAAGCCGTCACGCCAGGGTCTGTCCTCCCTGAGACCTCCTGACCCCAACCTTGAAGTCCCTACTGAAGCTTCATCTCCCTGTATCCCGGAGAAACCCCAATGGGTAATGTGCGTGGGTAGTGCACCAGTTCTCCTGGCCGAAGAGACTTCTGCCCATCCAGACTCCACACAGGAGAACTTCCTGCACCCGGCATCAGATGCTTCTTTCTCTTTAACCGGTGTGCATGTCCAAGGATGCTCCAAAGCTGTGGTTACCTCAGAGTCTGTGCACCTCTACTACCTGGCGGAGGATCCCCTGTTGCCTCCTGAATCCTCCGGGATACCACTCGATGACAAATGGAGAGAGAATTCTCTACACCCGGTACTCGATACTTTGTCCGCTTCGTCCTGTGAGCCTGACAATGGGTACCCCAAAGTGGTAGTTACCTCCGAGTCTCTACACCCCTCCGACCAGGCGGAGGATCTCCAGTTGTCTCCTGAACCCTTCGGGGTGCTACCTGGTAGCGAAAGGACAGAGACTCTCCTATACTCTGTACCTGATACCTCGCTCGCTTCGTCCAGTGAGTCCAACTTAGTGTACTCCGAAGCAGAGGTTACTCCTGAGTCTCTACACCCCTCCGACCAGGCGGAGGACCTCCAGTTGTGTTCAGAATCCTTCGGGGTGCCACCTGGTGGTGAATGGACAGAGACTTTCCTATATCCTGGATCTGATACCTCGCTTGCTTCGTCCAGTGAGTCCGACCTAGTGTACTCTGAAGCAGAGGTTACCCGTGAGTCTCTACACCCCTCTGACCAGGCGGAGGACCGCCAGCTGTCTCCAGAACCCTTCGGGGTGCCACCTGGTGGTGAATGGACAGAGACTTTCCTATACTCGGTACCCGATACCTCGCCTGCTTCCTCCAGTGAGTCCGACCTAGTGTACTCTGAAGCAGAGGTTACCCGTGAGTCTCTACACCCCTCTGACCAGGCGGAGGACCGCCAGCTGTCTCCAGAACCCTTCGGGGTGCCACCTGGTGGTGAATGGACAGAGACTTTCCTATACTCGGTACCCGATACCTCGCCTGCTTCCTCCAGTGAGTCCGACCTAGTGTACTCTGAAGCAGTTGTTTTCTCTGAGCCTCTGCACTCTTCTGACCCGGCGGAGGACCTCCAGTTGTTTCCTGAATCCTCCGGGATACCACCAGATAAAAAAGAGACAGTGACTTTTCCTCATTATGTACCTGATAACCCGTCTATTTCTTCCTGTGAGCTTGACAAGATGTACCTCGAAGCAGAGATTACCCTTAAGTCTCTGTCCCCCTCCAACCCAGTGAACGACTGGCCCTCGAATTCCCTGCGGAAGATTCTGGCAGGCCTGAAGAAGAGGGGGCGTAAGGGGGGAGGTACTGTAACATACCTGGCGGCGTCCTTGCATGGTGGTCCATCTCCCACTGTGCAAGAGGGCGCACTTGATCTCCTGTCCAGAATGTCTCTCTGGCTTCCCTCCATGCTGTCTGTTTGTGTCTGTTTCTGCTGCTTAAGGGCGGCGCCCGATCACTTCCTGCCTTTTGTACCTGCTGTGGGTCACACCCCTTGTGCGTCCTCAGCCTATTGCTGTCTGTCACTTGGTATATAGCTCAGCAGCTCCCTTCTATCCCTGCCTGAGCATAGTGTTTCCTTCAGTGTGTGCTTGCACTCTGAAGGTGCCAGGTCCCGTCTCTTGTCTCCTGCTTTTTGTATCAGTTCCCGTGTCTGAACTGAGTCCTGTATGTCTCCTGCTTTGCGGTATCAGCTCCCGTGTCTGAACTGTGTCCTGTATGTCTCCTGCTTTGCGGTATCAGCTCCCGTGTCTGAACTGAGTCCTGTATGTCTCCTGCTTTGCGGTATCAGCTCCCGTGTCTGAACTGAGTCCTGTATGTCTCCTGCTTTGCGGTATCAGCTCCCGTGTCTGAACTGACTCCTTTCTGTGTTCTCTTGTCTGTCCTGTCTGAACACGCTCCTAGCCTGTTCCTCTCGCCTTCTAGTGGCCGATTTCCTAGACCCGCTCCTGTGTCTGGTCTGTCCTGTCTGAACACGCTCCTTGCCTGTTCGTTCCGCCTCTCTGGGGGCCGTATTCCCAGACCCGCTCCTGTATCCCTCTGCAGTGTCGGTCTCCTCCGTACACTCAGTTCCAGTCTGAACTCTCTCCTGTCCTTTACCTGTTTTGCCTCTATGTCCGTTCCCTTCCTTTTTCTGCAGAGTCTGAACTCGTACCTAACTCCTGCTTGTTGTCTCTGCAAGTACTGTGTGAGTATCTGGCTCTGTCTTTCCCTTCCTGTCTGTTCCGTGTGAACAGAGCCCTGTCCTCCCTGCTCAGCCTTGTCTGCACTCTAGCTGTGCTTGCCTGTAACCCTCTGCCTGTATTGTTCCTGAGTCCCGGTGTGTACTGGGTTCTATCCCGCCTGTGTTCCTACCTGCTAGTGCCTCCCTGTCTGCACTCTAGCTGTGCTTGTCTTTACCCGCCTGCCTGCATACCAGTCGTGCCTGCCTATACCCACCAGTCTGTGTGCCAGCCTACCAGCCTGTTCCTGTATTCCCCTGTGTGGGTCAACAGCCGTGTCCGGGGTCTGTCCTGGAGTAGCACCTGGTCCCTCTGCTCGGTTCCTCCTTGGTGCACTGGCGTCGTATGCCGTCGTGCGACCCTGGTCGGATCGGGTGAATACTTAGTCACGCCCCTCCAGGCATTCACTCTCCGGCACGGTCCAGTGGAATCACTACCAATCACACGCACACGCCGCTTAGCCCGGGCGTGTGCATAACACTCTCCTTGAGTGACAAGTATCTCCCTTCATGCGTGTATGGGGAGAGACCTGTCAGTCCTGTCATTGGAGCATGTATCAGCTGTCAGGTTCCCTTTAACAGATTCTGACAGCAATATCTTTCTATTTACAAATTTTTTTATTAGGAGTTGCATGTTCTTTTTTGGATAAGTTCTAATTTTAAGCATCATTAATTTTACACATACAGATGACATCATGATATAGAAAGTTAACTCTTAATGCTTAACACAACAATTGCTTTTGAACTAGTATAGTTAGGTATCGAGGAGTTAACTTCTCTATATCGGGATATCTTTGTGCATTTTGATATCTTTGTCATTTTAAGACAGGCTACATCTTTAACATAAAGAGGTTGTCCCATATGGGACATTAATAGCACATTCGCTTTGCAATTTTTGAAGCTCCCATGAGAATGAATAGAGAGAGCTACAAATGCTCTGTATTCCTGACGTTGTTGGTCCAGTTTTCAAAATAAATGGTGGTGGGATGGATATCTGTTGGACATTTATGGCATATCTTATTGGACAATGCCTTTATTGTCTGACTTTAATAAGTTTTTTCAGAGGTCACCTCATCTTTGTTAGTCTCTAATCTGTGTCTAAGCCCACAAGTGTCACAATTGGCCACATCATCTACAGTGGTGGAAATAAGTATTTGATCCCTTGCTGTTTTTGTAAGTTTGGCCACTGACAAAGACATGAACAGTCAATTATTTTAAGGGTAGATTAATTTTAACATTGAGAGATAGAATATCCAAAAAAAAATCAAGAAAATCACATTGTATAAATTAGATAAATTTTTTTACATTTTGCAGTGAGAAATAAGTATTTGATGCCCTACACACCATTATGAGTTCAGGCTCCTACAGACCAGTTAGACACTCCTAATCAACTCGTTACCTGCATTAAAGACAGCTGTCTTACATAGTCACCTGTATAAAAGACTCCTGTCCACAGACTCAATTAATCAGTCAGACTCTAACCTCTACAACATGGGCAAGACCAAAGAGCTTTCTAAGGATGTCAGGGACAAGATCATAGACCTGCACAAAGCTGGAATGGGCTACAAAACCATAAATAAGATGCTGGGTGAGAAGAAGACAACTGTTGGTGCAATAGTAAGAAAATAGAAGAAATACAAAATGACTGTCAATCGACATCAATCTGGGGCACCATGCAAAATCTCACCTCGTGGGGTATCCTTGATCATGAGGAAGGTGAGAGATCAGCCTAAAACTACACGGGGGGAGCTTGTTAATGATCTCCAGGCAGCTGGGACCACAGTCACCAAGAAAACCATTGGTAACACATTACGCCTTAAAGGTTTAAAATCCTGCAGTGCCCACAAGGTCCCCCTGCTCAAGAAGACACATGTGCAGGCCCATCTGATGTTTGCCAATGAACACCTGGATGATTCTGTGAGTTATAGGGAGAAGGTGCTGTGGTCAGATGAGACAAAAATTGAGTTCTTTGGCATTAACTCAACTCGCCATGTTTGGAGGAAGAAGAAGGATGAGTACAACCCTAAGAACATCGTCCCAACCATGAAGCATGGTGGTGGAAACATTATACTTTGGGGGTGCTTTTCTGCAAAGGAGACATGACGACAGAACCGTACTGAAGGGAAGATGGATGGGGTCATGTATCACGAGATTTTGGCCAACAACCTCCTTCCCTCAGTAAGAGCAGTGATGATGGGTTGTGGCTGGGTCTTCCAGCAAGACTATGACCCAAAACCTACAGCCAAGGCAACAAACGAGTGGCTCAAGAAGAAGCACAGTAAGGTCAGAAAGAAAACTTATGGAGGGAGTTGAAGCTCTGAGTTGCCAAGCGACAGCCTCAAAATCTTAATGATTTAGAGATGATCTGCAAAGAGGAGTGGACCAAAATTCCTCCTGACATGTGCGCAAACCTCATAATCAACTACAAAAAACGTCTGACTGCTGTGCTTGCCAACAAGGGTTTTGCCACCAAGTGTTAAGTGTTGTTTGCCAGAGGGATCAAATACTCATTTCTCACTGCAAAATGCAAAAAAAATTATCCAATTTATACAATGTGATTTTCTTGATTTTTTGGGGGGGATATTCTATCTCTCAATGTTAAAATTAACCTACCCTTAAAATTATAGACTGTTCATGTCTTTGTCAGTGGGCAAACTTACAAAAACAAAACAAGATCAAATACTTATTTCCCCCACTGTAAGTGTTTAAACTGCTGGGACCAGAATCATGTTATATTCTGGCCATTGCTTAATAATGTCACCTATTACATGCAACTGACTCACACGGCTGATTCGTGGATACAATCCCTGAGCGTATGCCAAGACATTTACATAATGTGCCACTAATGTATGGTACTGTGCTGTATTTACTGCAGCATGTAAATAAGCTTTTGTCATAGTGATGCAAAGTTGGTGTCTTTAAACCAGCAAGACAGTATGGGTAATAATAAGATGACAAAGTTTAATTTCTCTTCATGTACTTATTATAGTGCTACTGTTTAACTCTAAATCTACTGGGAGCAAGTTAGGAACTTGCCACAGCTCCAATGTAACTAGCTTTGTCAATATCAACTTCCAATTAATCAATGGCTTCAACCTCACAATATTGTTTAGATATTTCTCTTTTTGCAGATAAACATTTAGAAAACTATTTCGTATTGCCAGCATTAGCCATCTGTGCTTCTATGCAGACTGCCAGGATTTTGATTCTTTATTTTTGTTGCTGACTGATGCAGGTCTAATTCTTTCCCAATTTGAGGGAGAGCGCTGGGGATAGAGACAGTTTTATTTTATGCAGTGCCCCACTTGGTTCAACCCACATTGCTATGGAGACATCTAATTTAACTTTCGTTATAGACCTGCTAGGAATTTGCTGGCATTGCTATGCTAGGTTAATAAGGTTGCTACATTTAGGGAAGAATGACTTTTGCAAACTCTAAAATATCAGTTCATGAAGTCAGTAATAATTCCCAAATGGCACATTTTTCTCAGTATTTATATCTTTTAACACTAATAAGCTCAGTGTGTTCTAAAGTCTCAGAAATGTGTTATATTATGAAGCAGCAGGGGATGTAAAGTACATTTCTTGCAAGTGATTGATATACCATTGAACAGGATTCAGTAAAATGACATGTTCTTTAACAACATCAAACATGACAGGGGGTCAAATTTATTTTAAACACTGCATGAAATCTGCTAGGCTATACTAGTCATCCACATTTATCACCTGTTCAAAAAATAAGTGATACATATTGGATTGGCATGGGTCTGACCAGGGTATAAATACAGTCCTCCCCCATGTAACAATGTCCCCTGTCCTGGATCCGTCATATAATAATCTCCCGCATCCCGGGCCACTTAGTGTAATAATCTCCCCATCCTGGGCCAGTCACAGTAATAATGCCCCCCATCTTTAGCCTAATGCTATAACAATTTCCCCCATCCTGGGCCCCTTCCTAGTATACTGTCCCCCATTCTGATATAATTTCCCCATTCTAGTATAATGTCCTCCATCCTGGTATAAAGTCCCAATCCAGGTATAATGCCCCCATCTTGGTATAATGCCCCAATTCTGGTATAAAGTCCCCATTCTGGTATAATGCCTCCATCCTGTTATAATGTTCCCTTTCTGGTATAATGCCTTGCTATAGATATAATTGTAAAATCTATGGAGTTCTCATATTAACATTGCAGTATGGATTGAATGAAGTGAAATGTGACTCCATGACCTGTAGATGACCCTTAACTGTGGCTGAGACCCCCCCACCTCTCCCTCCTGCAAGCAGGTAATTAAAGTTGGTCATCTGATCACAGACACGAATTCTACTATTCAGCTTGCCTAAGAATGCGGAAGGTGACAGATTTATGGCCCTTGCCTTCCTAGCTGCACAGAACTGCAAACAGGCTTATGTGAGCTCCTCTGTTCCATTCAAGTTATAAATATTGGGGATTTTTTATGAACACCTAGGGTCATACAGTTATAAAAGTCATATTTTCGAAGTCTTGAAGAAGTGGCGAGCGTAACATATTGTCTTATGTAACTGGACGGCTATGGTAACACTTCCAAATTACCGTCGGGCAGAGGGATAATGATATGTATGCCATGTTTCCCCTCTATAGATAGATAAAACCGTGATAGAAAACATGACAGTAATATCTCCCGCCTGGGACCTCCAGGGGTGAAGGTATCGTAGAAATTGGGGATCCCATAAATTTCTAAAAAAGAACTAGCCACATCCCAGATCAGCCCTGTTCAGAGTCACCAGAGGGGAGGTATGTGGGTGTGACTTGTGTTAATAAAAGCAAATACCAAACTAGAATCTTTGTTAGTCATTGGAGATACAGTTCACGAAGAGCTCTCCTAAATAAAAGCCAGAGCCAACCCTGCGACATCAGGTTTAATACATTTCTTTTGTTTATTCTTTTTATTTGATGTAATTGTTTATACTGTATTGTTTTGTTCTTTTTGTAACATCTTGTTTATTTTTGTTTAATTTTTATAAACCCTGTCTACCTTTTGGCTTAAATATCTAAAAACTTAAAGGGAACCTGTCAGCATGACAGCATGAGGTAGGGGTTAAAACACAGATTTCAGCGATGCCTCTCTTATCAAACCGAGGTTTTGCTTGCTTACAATGATTGTTTTAGCACCAATAGATTATCATTGCTGTGACTAGCTGTGACTAGCTGGTCGTGTGATCCTTGGTGCAACACGCCCCTCCTGTAATAAGCTGCACACTGTCTATGGACATTATACATATAGAGCCTGGAGTGGGCGGGGTTAGCTTTTCAGCTCTGCTTTATTGCTCAATCTAAAAACTCTGATTGTGTCAGAATGGCTGCTCTGAGTAATCTAAGTGATATATCATTGGATTCAGTTTCTCTTCGGCTACATTAGGCTGCTCTCAAATGAGGCAGCAAATATCTGCTGAAATATTCCCTTTAATAGCTTTGTTCCTGTTGCTCTATAAACAGTACACCTAAAGCAATATGCAATCTGCAATGGGTGTTCAATTTCCCTATATAAACGATTAGTGGTGGCAGCAAGTTCCTTTTGTTATTTTTGGAATTTGGCATTAATTTGGTATTAATAAATTGGTGCAAATAAAAATTTTTGTTACTTATCGTTTTTATGTCTTCAAAGTCTCATATAGACCGTAATTCACACCCATAATTCCCAACGCGTTTCCCCCCTCCATTTTGAGGGGGTTCATCAGGGGAGAGGTTTCAAAAAAGTATACCAAAAGATATTATATTGCGCAGGCCCCACTGGATAGTAGGTACATCTGTATATCTCAGAAGTCCTGTAAGCACGCTCACATTGCGCCTAAGGCTGATGCACATGTGACTGGAAATGGCTGATCACATGTTTAAAAAGGTCCTGGTGGAATGCATCTGCATTCCAGCAATACTGGAAACAGCGGCGGCCACGTGACCGGAAGTGTCTAGTCACGTGATCAAAGGTCCTCTGGTCCAATTTATTAATATTGTTTTCTCTGGGCAAAAACATATCTGATAATCTGAATAGGGCAGGATTTAACCCTAGATGAATATACATACTTACCTCCTGAATGGGAGTTTCTGTTTGAGCTTGATGATCCAGGAATGTCTTTTTGTCACTATCTATATATTGTTGGTTGATTATATAAGAACTCATTTAGTGATTTCATTTTTGGTCTATTGGTCAGACACTAGATACCATACCACGTTGAATGGAGTGTTATATGATAATTAATTCATAATCCACCAACTAGAGATCTGAATGTGGACCAATCTTTTTTAAGAGTGACCAAACATAAATATTTCTGGCTGATGCTCAAAATCATCCTTTGGGTGGTCTTCATCTTTTTTGCGACATGATTTTATATTTGTATTGTCTGCACTATTATTGTCCTGTCACTTCATTTAACGCACTTTTTGTTAATGTTGTATATATTTAGGGCATAATAGGGACAGGCAGGGAAAGCCGACGAGGAGCGGCGGCACCACATCGCAATATTAGGGTGCCAACCTCAGCTGGAAGGCAGGGATAATATAAGAGACTACGGTAGGGCAAGGCCCAGTATTTCCCCTTGTTTGTGAACCTAATTTTTCCGTGAAGCCTCTCCTTTTTACTAAAGTTTAAATAAAATGTTGTATATAGTAGGTGGGTCTTTTTTTAGTTTATGATTGATATCAGTTTTGGGACCCTTATTTATACAGTCTAGTTTACGATGTGTCATTTATTAGTCTGTGTTCTGTTGTTTACTTACAATGAAGGTTTTATCACTAGTATATTATCATTGTCTGACCACAGTGCACGCAAGCACTGATCCAACCACGCCCCCTCCTCTAATAATCAGCTTACTGACAACAGACAATGTACATGGAAAGCTGCAGTGTGGGAGGGTTTAGCTTTCTGAGATCTGCTACATCCTACATCTAAAAACTCTGACTGTGTCACAAATGTTGCACCCAGTAAACTAAGGGACACATCACAGGAATCAGGGTCTATTTTTCTACATTAAGCTGCTGGCAGATGAGGTAGAAAAAAAAACTGGTCATAGTTTGCCTTTAATGCTGTACAGTAATATCACTTTTTTAGGGGGTAGTTGTATACAAGGTATGATGGCAGTTTATTGAATTATAAAAAAAAAAAGATATTCAAGTTTTTAAAAATGCATGAACAGAGTCCCCCCGATATGTTTTGCCATTGAAGTAGTGTCCTCAGCAGGGGCATACGGTCCATAGTGGACGACCATTCTGCCACTATGGGGCCCATGAAACAGGGGTGCCCCGGAGTCGGGAGAAGGAATCCACCTCTCTGCAAAACTTGTGTGTGGGCGACGTGTGCAGAGGATGACTCACTGCTCTGTTGAGAGCAGGAGAGGAGGCTCCGCCCACCTGCACCAGACAGAGGGTAAGGCTGCACCAGACAGAGGGTAAGTCCATGTGTATTGTAGTGTGTGGGTATAGATGTATGCATGTCTAATATGTTTGTATAGATGTGAGAAATATGTCCTGTCTAAATTTGTGTACATATGTGCAGGGCCAGCATCAGGGCATTTCTACACTTACTGGCATATGGGGCCCAGTGAGCAGAAGGTCTTGGACGGGGCATCGAATGCAGGTTCACTTTAAATCTATTACTGTGCGGTAAGCTCCCACACGGCCATAGTTAACAGCCGCCAGCCAATCACAGGCGGGCAGCTGACGTCACGTGCACGTAGCCTGTGTATGACGTCACTGTCATCCTGTGACTGGCTGGCGTCCGTGCCTCAGATGACGAAGGTGAGTCGCCGCTGGAGTGGCGTCAAGGTAAGGAGGAACTTTTTTTTTTCACTTTTTTGTAAAACCGCACCATGGGGGCAGAATGGTGATGATGAGACACACGGGGGTTGAATAGTGATGGTGAGCCACACGGGGGTAGAATGGTGATGATGAGACACACGGGGGCAGAATGGTGATGATGAGACACATGGTGGCAGAATGGTGATGATGAGACACAGGGGGGCAGGATGGTGATGAGACACACGGGGGGCAGAATGGTGATGATGAGACACACAGGGGCAGGGTGGTGATGATGAGACACATAGATGCTTCCCAGTTGAAGTGCTACCCAGACGCTGATGACGTGCATGTGCTCCCCTGTGCGCTCCACTGTGGAGCGCACGTGTCATTTCCGGGTACGCAGCCAGTACATGCGATGATTCACCATAGCGTACAGACGTCTGGCATCCTCCCCTCTGAAGTCAGTGCGCCTGCGCACTTATCTCTTATCGCGGACCTCTTAGGTATAATTGTCAGACATGCGCGGTAGCGCCAGTGGGACAGGGAAGCCTATGATAGAGCAGAGGACTCTTTTCTATGAGGGTGTTTGTCTCTCTATCCACATATCAATCAGGGGGATATTTAAACCTGGTCACTGACACTCCATCTGTGTCAGCCATCAGTCTTCCTGCAATATACATCATGCAGCTTCATTATTCCTTGACATAGAATCCCGGTATTGGCCTCCTGATGAACCTTTGATGGGGGAAACGCGTTGAGGCATACTTTGAATGAAAGATAAGTCTATTAATTAACCTTTGTCTATCTATGTATTCTTTATCATTTGTATACTAGGAATATCTATGTATTACATTAGGCAGTCACCTTTCTATATCATGTTTACTTCACCCCATAGGGTGTAACAGGGACAGGTAGGGACAGCCGTCGATGAGCGGGGGCTCCAAAAAGCGTTATTACGTTATTAGGGTGCCAACCTCCGCGTAAGGCAGGACCATATTAGAGGCATATTAGGGCTATATAAGTCTTTGCTAATCCTGGAGCAATTATCCTCCTCAGGGAGATGTGCCATTATTGAATCTCTGACAATTATAGAAATATTCTGTTTTTTAATATACACGGGCATAGGTGTGTTTTAAATAGCATAAAATAAAAGTAATGTTTTTTGAGGGATCCTTTTTCTGTGCAGGGCGACAATATGTCGCTTTTTTTCTTCATCTGGTGTAGCGTTGAAGTTGGGGAAAAATTGGGGAATGTGCTCTGGAAACTGCTCTAGATAACTGTGTTATTTTTTGTAGAGATGAGTCCTGGCTGGAAGAAGTGATGGCGGTCTGTGCTTGATGAAGGAGAAAAGCGAAAATGAAGGACTTCACCTAAAGACGTCACTGGTGAGTCAGTGTGTTATCTGTACACTGACACTATACACTATGCACAGAGCTCCTGTGTATAATGTCACTGGTGATCACTGTATTACCTGTACACTATATACAGAGCTCCTGTGTATAATATCACTGGTGATTCCTGTATTACCTGTACACTGACACTATATACAGAGCTCCTGTGTATAATTTCACTGGTACACTCTATTACTATGTACAGAGCTCCTGTGTATAATGGCATTTATGGTAATATTAGTATTGTGTTTTTTTTTATTAATGATCAGTATTGTAGTATTCAGTCACTATCTGATGGTAATAAGGGCCATGGTGTGGCGGTATTTGTTCCTTGTATGTGGTATTATTCGGTCACTATGTGGTTTGGTCATGGTGTGGCGGTATTTGTTCCTTGTATTTGGTATTATTTGTCATTTTTAAGACATGTATGTGACACATTCCCATAAAGAAATATATATCAAAAAGAGTGTTGGGTATTATAAGAAATGTTTAATAGGATAGAGTAGAGTTGGGCTCTGCCAGAAGAGTCTACCTTCTCCTGGTGGCGGTTTAAAAAATCTTTTGGCCAAAACAAAAGCTGCTGGCTATGTAATTGATATGGTGTTCAATGGAAACTGTTAATGTGTGATTGGTGCAGAACTGTAGTTTTTCCAAGAGTGGGTGGTGGGACTGTGGAAGGTTCGAGGGGTGGAGGCGGAGCTGGGTGGAGGCAGAGCTGGGGTTGAGCCTGAGCAGAGTCTCAATTGGGCCCGAATATTTTGCCAGTATGGGGCCCTGAAATTCCTGGTGGCAGCCCTGCATATGTGTATGCGATGCAGGTGTATTTATCTGTGATACATCCATGTATTCTCATGTTGTCATTGTGGCATTTCAGTTCCTCTTTGAGAAGGCCTCGTGTGGTGGAGCTGAAGTGCCACATGATAACATACAGGTGAATGAATACATTTCATGATGTCTGCGGTGCGTTTTTTTATTTCCTCTGGAGAATCTGTCCCTGTTCTGTACCACCTGTGATATGGAGCACTGCCTGACGTGACCCTGACAGATGACACACGCTGCTCCGTCTGCTTGCGGAGTTTCAGATAAAACCATACTTTAAAAGTCGCTGTGGAATCAGTCGCATTGTGGACTAGTTGGACAGATGTTTCCCGGGGTCTCCCACCACTGCCAGTGACTGACAGGTCTTTCTCTAATCACGCATGCAATAATACTGGAGACTTGTCAGTCACTGGCAGCGGGTGGGGAGAAGCCGCCGGGTCACCTCTCTCTGATTTATCCACTATGCAGCTCGGTCACCGGCAGTTTTTAAAGTACGTATTTCTCAGAAATGCTGCAGCGTTTCAGAGTCAGACATTTCTGGCTGAGATCATACAGCCGGTGCCTGATACTCGCTGCCCGTGGATGATGGGCATCAGCTGGCAGGTTCCCTTTAAAGGTGTTTTGCAAAATAATCAAAGTGCTGCACCTCAGCAGTAATACATGGACATTAAAGAGATTATCTGGTAAAAGGTTCTCATGGGGGGGGGTTAAATCTTGTAAAAATAAAAACAGAATTAGTCATATTCACCTGCAGTCACCAGCCTGGATCTGGTGTAGACTGATCTGTGATCTGCACCAGCAGCAATAATGTCACTATTCTACCAGACACAGGAGCAAATTTGGGAGGGGGGGGAGTGCATCTTATGGTCTGAAAAATATGGTATGTCACCACTCTACCAGACACATGACTGCTGCAGCTTGTGATGCATGCAGTTCAAACCACCTGACTGCTGCAGCCTATCATAAGCTGCAGCACTGTCTAGTACAGTGTTGACATACCTTATTTTTCGGACCATAAGACTCTCCCTTTTTTTTCCCGCCAAATTTGGGAGGAAAATGGGGATTCGCCTTTTGTTCCAAATATAGCTTCCCGGGGCGTTGTGTTGGTGGAGCGGAATCGCAGGAAGCAGGGTCCCTCCCTCAGGAACTTAGCGGCAGAAGCAGTACAATGCTGCAGACCCGGTATCGGGGGTCAGGCCGAGCTTTCCCTGAAGTGGTGAGCCGCATGCGCAGACTGGGATCTCTGCCCAGCCGAGATATTAACCACTCCTGTGCCAACTTCAGGGGCCATTTCCCTGTAGATCATGGCTTCAGGAAGATGGTCACCGGAAAAGCAATGCATTCCACTTTGCCTCACTACCGACATCGCAGCATCTCGCCACTTCTGCCACCACTGGGAAAATCACATTCCCTGATGCTTCTGTTTTCTAGAGCCTCAGTCCACACAGAGTGGAGCAGCACAACAGTGGAACGTGGCTAGGTGAGTGGTATGTTTGCTTTTTTTTTATCAGTCAGGACGTATAGGGCCATCATTCTCTGTGGTGATGGGGACCATTGTGCGAGCGTTCATACTATGTATGGGGAAATTGTATTGGTAGGACCAGTATACTGTATGAGGTGATGTGGGGGGGGGATTATGCTATGTGGGGTATGTGGGGACATCATACTGTTTTGGAGACATTGGGCTCATCATGTTGTGCGTATTATTATTATTATTATTTAATGTTATAGTGCCATTTATTCCATGGCGCTTTACATGTGAAAAAGGGGTATACATACAGAAACACTTACAATGATCTTGAACAAAACGTGATGGCGAATGGTACAGGAGGAGCGAGGACCCTGTCCACGAGGGCTTACAATCTACAAGAGCGTATGGGGAATTTCACTGTTGGGTGGGTGCATCATACTATATGGTGTATTGTAAAAAAGGTGTATTGTAGTGGGTGAAAACAGTAAAGGGCTTAAGAAAAGGGCTAAATTACTGTGTGCTGCAGTACATGTCTCTCTCCCTATCTTTAAAAGTTATGATGTATGCCATTTTGTGACTCCTCCAATGTGCCGTGACCCTGTCTACTCCACCTAGAGGGAAGGGGGGCCTAATTAGGACTTTTGCTATGGGGCCCCATTGTCTCTATGTACCATCCTGGTCTTCGGGGTTACTTTTCTTTGTTTTCTAATAATGAAGGATAGGACATGAATAAATGATCTGTGGAGCTCACAGTGGTGTGCTTATGGCCTTGGTTGTATTTGGCACTCAAGTTCAATGCAATTCAATCTCATTCTAGGGAATATCACTGAGCTGTAGTACTAGGAATAATCACAAGAATTTGAATAGTGCTGCGCCTGTGTAAACATTGAAGGGGACATGGTGCTTTTTATATTGCCACACTCACTCTGGTGGGGTTTCCAGATTTGAGCAGGCTCACAAAAAGTATGAAAGTTTTCTCTTTTTACAAGTGACAGATTTCTTTACAAATGTAAATAAGCTTCATCTTTGGTAATATTTTACATAGTTTAATACCTTGATATTATTATACCATTTGGTGTAACTAAAAGGTACACCTTATAGTGAATGACATCCAGCAAGACATGTATGTAGCATAAGTCCATTCCAGCATTTGATTTATTTACAGCATTGGCGGTAAATGTTATTCCATGATAAAAGCTCCAAATACATCATTCAGCCACTTTAATGCTTTATACTAGGGAAAAGCTTTAGGGAAATGAAACAAAATGAAAGACCTGTAAGGAATTGCTTAAATTGAAACGCGCTGGCTGTTGAGCACGCTTTTACCTTCAGTCAGACAACACATATTTATAGGCAGTTCGATCATTTTTTATAATCCTTTTTCTTCTTTTTGTGCATCCCTATGTGACCTGACTTTAGTACCTGCTTATTATTATACCCATGGTGCAGAGCTCGGCGCCTTTATGATGTTTAATTTTAGTGACTTAGGCCACTAGCATCAGTAAACGCTGACAAGAACAACTATGAAATGGCTTCTCATTTGATTGAAATGGAAGAATCGTCTAATAACTCTGTCTGGAAAAGTATTAGTATGGGATTTAGGTATAATAATCCTGTTTATATTCCTTTTTGCGAGCAGTAGATCTTTTTGCTGATAATTGGGAAGACAGTTGAGGATATATTTACGCTGCGAATGTCGGACTTTCTCTATAATCTTTTCCAACTCAAAAAAATCCTAATACTTTTTTGCTTTTAATGTCAGATTGGTTCGGGAATGGAATGAATAAAGTTATTTGTTAATAGTCGCAAGATAGTGCTGTGAGCGCTGACCTATTGTGCAAAGCAGAGAGTTCAAGCCTAATTATACTTTACATTAGGATGTGTTTTTAACCAAGAAGATAACTTGCTTCTTTTTGCCTTGTCACGATGATATCTTTATATATAATTATGTCCGATTTTCTTTGAACAAAATGTATTTTTACTAATTATGTTCCATATGCACGGAAAGGCTGATTTCTCCTGTGTTTGACATTTCTGTGTCATTTTGCACCCTTCCAAATGCTTCATCATTCTGCTTTACTCTTCTGTACAAAGTAAAATAGTATAAAATTTGTAACAGATAAAGATCCCTTTCATAAGTGCAATACGTGCTGTAGCTATGACATTATTGGGCAAATTAAAGGAATTACCTAACACTAAGCCAGTTACACTCCAACCATTTATTCCTGATTAGTGTTGAGCATTCCGATACTGAAATATCGGGTATCGACCGATATTCGCGGTATCGGAGTTCCGATACTGAGTTCCGAGACTTTTAGAATATCGAATACCGGAATCGGAAGTTCCCATAACGCAATGAGCCAGTTTGATTTTATTCAGCCAATGAGGATCCTAAGAAGTGTGGGCACATCCTGTTAGGCATGTTAGGCATGTTAACTAATGGTATGGCTGTGATTGGCTGCTGAAATTATGTCATGATGCACTATAAAAGCCACCGCCGCCATTTTGGGTTCACTCTCCTGTGAATTCAGTTAGGGACAGGATGCTGCTGTTCTGAGGGACAGTTTTAGCTACCTATTTGCTTTATTGTGCTTTACCCAGGCTACTTTATAAAGCTTTCTTTTGCCTCATACATTGTGCTTTTTTGCATTAGTGCTGCTCATTTTTCCTGATTTCTCCTATTAGTGTGGTTCCATCCGTATCCAGATAGATTGCTTCCAAACACACTATATAGGAGTAGATAGAGAAGCTTTCTTTTGCCTTGCAGCGCTAGTGCACAGTTCTCTGCACTGTTCACCGCTGTCTGCAAGGTCTCTGTGTGTGAGTGAAGCTCACGCTGTAGTGTGTGCTGCAGCCACGTTCGGTTGTAGTCTGCTCAGCGTGCGTCACTGCCTCATACATTGTGCTTTTTTGCATTAGTGCTGCTCATTTTTCCTGATTTCTCCTATTAGTGTGGTTCCATCCGTATCCAGCTAGATTGCTTCCAAACACACTATATAGGAGTTAATAGAGGAGCCTTTCTGCAGCCTTGTGCCCTGCAGCCCCAGCCAGATTAGTATTAGCCTATTTTTTGTAGCCTCATCTATTGCATTGTAGGTTACCTTCCTGCATTGTAATAGCTACAAAAAGTTTGTGATACTATCGGTTTTACATCTTTGGGCACATCCAGTGTCTTTTTGTGAAAAAAAAAACGTAAATAAAGTTTACCAATTACTCCACTTTACAGTTGAGTAGGCCACATTAGCTCATATTAAAGTCTAATCCACACTTTATAAAATTAGTGTTTCTTATACCTGTTAGCAGCTGTTCAGGAATAAGCACACTAAGCCCTTAGTACTTTTCTGCCTATCTTTATCAGTCTACCAAGATGAAGAAGGCAGGGAGTAAGGCATGTGGTCGTGGGCGTGGGCGTGGGCGTGGAGTTTCTGCAGGGAGAGGACATGGGGATTCTGTGCCTGCAGGGAGAGGACGTGGGGATTCTATGCCTGCTGCGGACACCAGTGACTCAGCATCCCCCAGTTTTACCATGGAACAGTCCTCTATGCGCAGCTTTGTAGGAGCTTGCCATACCCCACTGTTGTGGGAGGACCAAATTGAAGCCGTTGTCGGATGGATGGCAGCTAATGCATCGACTTCAATTAGTTCCAGATCCTCTCAGGTCCTGAGCACTGAAGAGCACCCATCTGTCTCTTCACCACCTGCCAAATTGCCCAGGCAGTCAGAGAGCCCTGGACAGGAGCCATATCTACTTCTGTTCTCTGAATCTCTTGGCTTGGAAAGAGGGGGCCGGCCAAGCAGAATTCTAGAATTTGAAGAAGAGGTAGTATGCAGTGATCAGCAAAAGCTTTGTCTCTCTGAATCTGAAGAGGTGGGTGGGCCAGTGCCTATGGTCAGCACACCTCAGTACGCATCTGATGATGAGATTCAGATGCCACTTTCTGGTGCGTACTGGCTCTCAAGACTACCCAGGAGAAGCAGTTGTTTGAAGAGGGTAGTGTAGATAATGAGGTCCTTGACCCATCATGGCGTGAGGTACAGGAAGGTGGTGGAAGCAGCTTTGAGGAAGAGATTCACCGAATGGCCCAAAAAGGAGGGAGAGGGAGTGGGCAGACTTGGTTGCCTTTAGCCTCCACTTCGGCACCCATTAGGAGCATGCCTCTTCCAAAACCCAAAACGGGCGCTCCCAAGACTTGCAGTGCCTGGTCCTTTTTTGACACAGTTGCAGATGACATTTGCTTTGTCAAATGCAAGCTGTGTAATCAGAAAGTGAAAAGAGGGAAAAGTGTCAGCAACATCAATACCACAAATATGTGGAAACATGTGCGGACCAAGCACGTGGTGGAGGTACAAAGACACGCTGAAGACCTAGGCCAACCTACAGCGCCACCTACCACCTTTTCAGCTCGTGTTGTAGCCTCTTCCTCCAGCTCACACACAGCTGGTTCGGCTTCCTCACAGGATCACCGTCATTCCACCCACAGCACCACGTTCCCTGTCATCCTCACACTCCCAGGCCAGTCTACAGCCATCGTTAGCAAAGGCATGGGAGAAAAGGCGCCCATACTCGGCAAACCACCCCCGAGCACAGGCTCTGAATGCTGGCATTGCAAAACTACTGACCCTTGAAATGCTATCATTCAGGCTGATGGAGACTGACACCTTCCGTAACTTGATGGCATTGGCAGTCCCACAATACAACGTGCCCAGCCGCTTTTATTTCAGCAGGCAAGCCGTCCCTGCCCTGCAACAGCATGTGGAGGGAAAAATTAAACATGCGCTACAAAACGCCGTCAGTAGCAAGGTCCACCTGACCACTGATGCGTGGACCAGTAAGCATGGACAGGGACGATACCTTTCCCTCACTGCCCATTGGGTAAATGTTGTGAAGCCGGGTACAGATCTTGAGAGTGGCGCTGTACATGTTCTGCCAACTCCAAGGATTGCAGGAATCCAGTGTGTACACATTGACTCCTCTTCATACTCCAGTTCCTCTGAATCAGCGCTGTAGGAGCTGTCACGGTCTACCTCCACATCGACCCGTGAACGGTTACCTGTTACGACCGATATGAGCACAGCCGTGGCCAAACGTCAACAGGCCGTATTGAAATTAATTTATTTGGGGAATCGAAGCCACACAGCGCAGGAGCTCTGGAATGCCATCAAGCAGCAGAGCGACGTGTGGTTTGTGCCAGCGAATCTCCAGCCAGGCATGGTGGTGTGTGACAATGGCCGAAATCTGGTGGCAGCTCTGAGCCTAGGCAACCTCACTCACATCCCATGTCTGGCACATGTGCTCAACTTGGTCGTGCAGAGTTTTTTGAGGGACTATCCGGATCTTGATGCTCTGCTGCACAAGGTCCGCATAGAGTGCGCTCACTTGCGGCGTTCCAGCATCGCAAGATCGCGCATTGCAGCTCTGCAGTGCCGATTACGCCTTTCGGAACATCGCATCATATGTGACCTACCCACCAGGTGGAATTCAACGTTACATATGTTGGAGAGGTTGTGTGAGCAGCAGGCAGCAGTAATGGAGTACCAGCTGCAGCAGGTGCAAACAAGTCGCACTGCGCGCCGTTCACACTTCACCACCACTGAGTGGGCCTGTATGAAGGACATCTGCCACGTTTTGCATGCCTTCGATTATTCCACGTGGATGGCGAGTGCAGATGATGCACTAGTCAGCATGACTATCCCCCTTATCTGCCTGCTTGAAAAAACACTGCAAGCACTAAGGGAGGAGGTTTTGGAAGAGGTGGAGGATGAGGAGTCACAAATGCCATCTGCTTCTGTACAGTCTGTGCAACGTGGTTCATCACAAAGGCCTAGGCAGGGGACACTTTGTGAGGAGGATGAGGAGGAGTCAATGGAGGAGGAAGACATCTGTCCAGAAGAGGGAGGTACACAATGCTCTAGTAGTCAGTATCTAGAGCGAGGGTGGGGTGATGGAGAGCAGGAAGAGATCACGCCTCAAGCAGGGGACAGCGTTTCTTGGCCAGTTGGCAGTCTGCAGCACATGGTTGATTTCATGCTGCAGTGCCTGAGAAACGACCGCCGCATCGCCCACATTCTCAACACAGCTGATTATTGGGTGTCCACGCTCCTAGATCCTCGCTACCGGGACAACTAACAAAGCCTCATAACACCGTTGAACTGGGAGCGTAAAATGCGGGAGTACCAAGACACACTGGTGCATTCCATCATGTTCTCCATTCCACCCGAGAGCAGTGCTGCTAGTGCTTTACAAAGCAGCTCAGTGCGTCGAGGCAGTGGAGCTGCTCTGCACAAAGAGGGAGCAGAAGCAGCACCTCAGCACAAGGCAAGACCAGTATGGCCCAAATGTGGCAAAGTTTTGTGTCCCCGCCACAATTGTCTACACCATCACAGATGGCTCCAGTCAGCAGGAGGCAACGTTTCCGTCAGATGGTGACAGACTACATGTCTTGCCCTGTCAGTGTACTCCCAGACGGCTCTTCCCCCTTCAAGTTTTGGGTCTCTAAGCTGGATACATGGCCAGAGCTTAGCCAGTATTCATTGGAGTTGCTGGCTTTCCCTGCTGCTAGTGTATTATCGGAAAGCGTCTTTAGTGCCGCAGGTGGTGTACTAACAGACCGTCGCATCCGACTATCCTCCGATAACGTTGACCGGCTTACTTTTCTGAAAATGAACAAAGCCTGGATCTCGCATGAATTTGCAAGTCCTCTTCCAGATTAAATAATTGGTTGGCAACAGTATCTAGGTCTCCCGTTGTGTTCATGTTTTTACCACCTGAACTGTAATCCCTGGGCTCCAACACCGCCAGTTGCTGCTCAGAAGTGCCGTCTGCACAGTCAACACTTGCTCCAGTGTTATTGGGGTTCAGTAACGTCAGCTGTTCCCCTGCTGTGTGTCCGGCAATTTCTCCTGCTCTGTCCACATTCACACTACTACTGATTTTAAACTTGCTCCAATTAGACCTCTGGCTCCTCTCTGTTTTCAGTATTTACCCTGGGCTCCAACACCGCCAGTTGCTGCTCAGAACTGCCGTCTGCACAGTCAACACTTGCTCCAGTGTTATTGGGGTTCAGTAACGTCAGCCGATCCCCTGCTGTGTGCCCGGCAATTTCTCCTGCTCTGTCCACATTCACACTACTACGGATTTTAAACTTGCTCCAATTAGACCTCTGGCTTCTCTCTGTTTTCAGTATTTACCCTGGGCTCCAACACCGCCAGTTGCTGCTCAGAAGTGCCGTCTGCACAGTCAACACTTGCTCCAGTGTTATTGGGGTTCAGTAACGTCAGCTGTTCCCCTGCTGTGTGTCCGGCAATTTCTCCTGCTCTGTCCACATTCACACTACTACTGATTTTAAACTTGCTCCAATTAGGCCTCTGGCTCCACTCTATTTTTAGTATTTACCCTGGGTTCCAGCACTGCCAGCTATTTCCCAGCAGTGTCTTTGGCACAGGTACTCCCTCCTGCCCAGCCTGGTTCCAGCAAGCCAGCTGTTTCCGGGTAGTGTCAACGTCACTTTGCCTCCAATACGTTGTCCTGTCATGTTGCGGTCGGGTTAGCTGACTCTATGGTGCCTGCAGTATAGGTGACTCCTATGTGGGCTGCGGGATATGGCAATGAAGGCTGGTTCCATAGTGCCAATAGGACAAGCACCCCCTGTAGGACTGTGGGTTTCAGTAACTCCGGCCGGCTCGCGGCCTTGCAACTTTTTTTTTCATGTGTACCTTCTGCTACCCATCCAAGTTCCAGTACCGTCAGCTGGTTCTCGGCAGTGCCTTTGGCTTAGGTGCCTCCTTCTCGGTATCCAAGTTCCACCAATGTCTGCTGGTCCTTGGTAGTGCTTTCTGGCACAGGTACCTCCTGCTTAGTAACCGTGTTCCAGTACCATCAGCTGGTTCTCGGTAGTTCCATTGGCTCTTGTACCTTCTGCTACCCATCCGGGTTCCAGCACTGCCAGCTGTTTCCCGGCAGTGTCTTTGGCACGGGTACTCCCTCCTGCCCAACCTGGTTCCAGCACGCCAGCTGTTTCCGGGTAGTGTCAACGTCACTTTGCCTCCAATACATTGTCTTGTCGTGTTGCGGTCGGGTTAGCCGACTCTATGGTGGCTGCAGTTTAGGTGACTCCTATGTGGGCTGCGGGATCTGGCAATGAAGGCTGGTTCCATACTGTCAATAGGACAAGCACCCCCTGTAGGACTGTGGGTTTCGGTAACTCTGGCCGGTTCGCGGCCTTGCAACTTTTTTTTTCATGTGTACCTTCTGCTACCCATCCGGGTTCCAGTACCGTCAGCTGGTTCTCGGCAGTGCCTTTGGCTTAGGTGCCTCGTTCTTGGTATCCGAGTTCCACCAACGTCTGCTGGTCCTTTGTAGTGCTTTCTGGCACAGGTATCTCCTGCTTAGTAACCGTGTTCAAGTACCATCGGCTGGTCCTCGGTAGTTCCATTGGCTCTTGTACCTTCTGCTACCCATCCGGGTTCCAGCACCGCCAGCTGTTTCCCGGCAGTGTCTTTGGCACGGGTACACCCTCCTGCCCAGCCTGGTTCCAGCACGCCAGCTGTTTCCGGGTAGTGTCAACGTCACTTTGCCTCCAATACGCTGTCCTGCCGTGTTGCGGTCGAGTTAGCCGACTCTATGGTGGCTGCAGTTTAGGTGACTCCTATGTGGGCTGCAGGTCTGGCAATGAAGGCTAGTTCCATAGTGCCAATAGGACAAGCACCCCCTGTAGGACTGTGGGTTTCAGTAACGCCGGCCGGCTCGCGGCCTTGCAACTTTTTTTTTCATGTGTACCTTCTGCTACCCATCCGGGTTCCAGTACCATCAGCTGGCTCTCGGCAGTGCTTTTGGCTTAGGTGCCTCCTTCTCGGTATCCAAGTTCCACCAACGTCTGCTGGTCCTTGGTAGTGCTTTCTGGCACAGGTACCTCCTGCTTAGTAACTGGGTTCCAATGCCATCAGCTGGTCCTTCGTAGTTCCATTGGCTCTTGTACCTTCTGCTACCCATCCGGGTTCCAGTACCGTCAGCTGGATCTCGGCAGTGCCTTTGGCTTAGGTGCCTCCTTCTCGATATCCGAGTTCCACCAACGTCTTCTGATCCTTGGTAGTGCTTTCTGGCACAGGTACCTCCTGCTTATTAACCGGGTTCCAGTACCATCAGCCGGTCCTTCGTAGTTCCATTGGCTCTTGTACCATCTGCTACCCATCCGGGTTCCAGTACGGTCAGCTGGTTCTCGACAGTTCCTCAGCCTTCTTGTACCTTCTGCTACATTTCCAAGTTCATGCTTTTTGAAATGGTTTTTGGTAATCACTCTGGATCTCCCTGATGACGACCCTATGACGACCCTGAAGACGACGACCCTGAAGACCACAACGAAGAAGACGAGGACCCCGAAGACGAAGACCCTGAAGACGACGACCCTGAAGACCACCCCGAAGAAGACGAGGACCCCAAAGACGACCTTGAAGACGACAACCCTGAAGACCACCCCGAAGAAGACGAGGACCCCAAAGAAGACGAGGACCCCGAAGACGACTACGAAGACGACGACCCTGAAGACCACCCCGAAGAAGACGAGGACCCCGAAGACGACGACCCTGAAGACAATGGCCCTGAAGACCACCCCGAAGAAGACGAGGACCCCAAAGACGAAGACCCTGAAGACGACCCTGAAGACCACCCCGAAGAAGACGAGGACCCCTCACTCTGGATCTCCCTGATGACGACCCTATGACGACCCTGAAGACAACGACCCTGAAGACCACAACGAAGAAGACGAGGACCCCGAAGACGAAGACCCTGAAGACGACGACCCTGAAGACCACCCCGAAGAAGACGAGGACCCCAAAGACGACCTTGAAGACGACGACCCTGAAGACCACCCTGAAGAAGACGAGGACCCCAAAGAAGACGAGGACCCTGAAGACGACCCCAAAGACGACGACCCTGAAGACCACCCTGAAGAAGACGAGGACCCCGAAGACGACGACCCTGAAGACCACCCCAAAGAAGACCAAGAAGATGACCCTGAAGAAGATGACCAAGAGGACAAAGAACAAGAAGACAACCACCAAGATACAGAAGAACAAGAGACAGAAGACCAAGAAGCAGAAGAACAAGAAGCTGCAAAACAAAAAGCAGAAGAACATTAAGTATAAGACTAAAAATCAGAGCAAAAGATATTATCTAAATTATAAGCAGAAGAAGACTAAGCAGTGTATGGGGATGAGTCTGTTCCTCCTCGTGGTGCCCCTGGAAAATACCTGCTGCTGCAGGCCAAACTGAACGCGGACAAATCCTGTTGTAAATCTTTTGTGACCGGCAGAACGGAAGGTGTAATCTTCAAACTTTTATTGATAACAATTACAGGAATGCCTGTCACAAATAAGAATGTGATGAAGAAGAAGAATATGAAGAAGATGAAGAAGTAGAATATGAAGAAGAAGAATAGTTGAATAAGAAGAATATGAAGAATGTAAAAAAAAAAGATTAATAGGAAGAAGGTGAAGAAGAAGAAGAAGAAGGTGAAGAAGAAGTTGATGAAAAAGATGCTGCTGCTGAGGATGATGAAGGAGAAAGTGTGGGATAAGTAAAAAAGAAGGTGAAGAGCATGGAAGTAGTGAAACATAAATATCTGACCAAATATAAAAAAGCTTAACATAGTCAATATCTTTGTAACTCCAAACGTCTTAAAAAAAATATTAATTCCTGCTATTCCATTTGATTGGGCTAAACCTCTATGCCTTTAATGTCTCCTCTACCTCCCCCAATACATTCTACATTATTCTTAGTTGTTTTCCTTCATGTAGAATTAACCTACAAGGAAAGAAAGGGTTTATTTTCATTCCGATATTTGTGTCCCATTGACTTGCATTGGTTTCCGGTATCGGAATCGGCGATATCCGATATTTTTTGGGTATCGGTCCGATCCAATCCGATCCGATATTTCCCGATATCGGAAGGTATCGCTCAACACTATTCCTGATCGATTTCATTTATTACTAAAATTGCAATCAAATTTATTTGTACCTCATTGCAATTTCCATTACGGTAATTAGAAAACTTTACAAACTTTTTGATATTTGCAATAAAAAAAATCCAGCAAAAACAATTTTAATACTTCAACATACAGGAAATAAGAATTTTACTTCTAAATTAAGATTAAAATGCTCCTATTATACTGCTATCTCTTAATTATGACAAGCATGATAAGCTTATTTAGTACGTATAAGGCCACATTCACACGTTCAGTATTCAGTCAGTATTTTACCTCAGTATTTGCAAGCCAAAACCGGGAGTGGAACAATCAGAGGTAAAGTATAATAGAAACACGTCACCACTTCTGCAATTTTCACCCACTTCTGGTTTTGTCTTATAAATACTGAGGTTAAAAACTCACCAAATACTCAACGTATGCATGTGGCCTTAGAGCTCCCTTTTCCTGTTACAACCTGTGTGAGGCAGTGACTAGGATTGTATACGAGGGACGTTATATATCCCCCAGAATGTGTACAGAGACCTATTAAATCCATTGGAGTGCATTGCAGTCACAAACTCACCTGCGGCTGCAATGCAGGAATGAAGGTGAGCATTGACCTGGTCAGGCTATCTGGCTAAGGCAGATTAGTAAAACCCGGCAGGGCCTTCATTTCTTGGGGGAGGCTACAGGAAGGCAGTGGGGCGGCCTCCTCCCTCCAACCCGGGTTTTCCAGTGGCTCTTACCACAGGTCCTTTAAAAACCCTGCATTAAGGATTTGTGTTGTTCAGTATTGGAACCTGCTAGCAGCATATCAGGAAAGCTTGGCAGGACTCTGTATAGCTGAACCCACGCCTGGGAAGGCTCTGCACCCGTCAGGCTCTGAGCGACCCGGCCGTTGCCCACGGCAACCGTTGTATATGGACTTCTGTTAACCCGGCTGTGAACCGGAGGACTTTCTGTTTACCCGTGAGTTGCTGAAATAAAATCTGTTTATGTTGGACTTGCTTGGGTCACTGCCTCAGTTACTGCACGGTGTGAACACCGCCGCCTTACAACTTGGTGGAGAAAGCGGGCATTGTGACTGAGGCATACCCCACCGGCAGCTGCATGACCACAATCCGGCCTGCCACCTTTCAGCCCCACCCCGTGGACAAAATGAAGGAGCTGTTAAAGAAGCTGATGCTTACCCAGCAGCAGCAGCTGCAGTCCCAGCGGCAACAGTAGGAGCGGGAGCAGCAGCACAATCAGCAGCAGCAGTTACTTACCAGCAGCAACAAAAAACAAATGAACTGTTGCTGCAACAGATTTCTGCCCTGCGGGAAACGGCCACAACACTGATTCCGGAACGTCGAGAGGCCCGGGACAAGGTTCGCTCAGCGTTGAGGAAGATGGGACCGGAGGACGACGTGGAAGCCTTCCTGACCATTTATGAGCACATAGCAGAGCGGGAAAACCTACCAGCCGGCCAGTGGGCAGAAGTGGTGGCTCCGTTTCTGTTCGGTGATGCCCAAAAGGCCTTCTTCGACCTCAGTCGGGAGGACGCCCAGGACTACCAAAGGCTCAAAGGTGAGATCCTTGCCCGACTGGGGGTCAATACATACGTGAGGGCTCAGCGCGTATTTTCATGGGCCTATGTGGAGACCCGACCCACCTGGTCTCAGACTTATGACCTTTTGCAGCTGGTAAAGAGGTGGCTCCAGCCTGAGTCTTTGACTCCAGCCCAGATGGTGGAGCGGGTGATAGTCGACCAGCTGGTGAGGACTCTGCCAGCCGCTATCCTATGTTGGGTGGGGCAAAGGGACCCGACACCCTTGACCAGGTGGTCAGCCTGATCGAGCGCTACTCGGCCACTCAGGACTTCGTCCGAGACTCTGCCCTCTCGTGGCTGTCACGCCGATCCCTGCTAACCCAGGAACCGGGAAAGGGGTCGCTTCCCTCTGCTGAGGACAGTCCGCACTGTAGCCGTGCTGAAGGGGTACCCCGGAGTGAGAGTGGAAGGAGACTGGGTACCTCCCAAACGGTCACAAGACCTAACAGTACCTCCACCATTAGGTGCTGGCGATGTCAGGGGCCGGGACATGGGGTTGCCTACTGCCCCCTGACTACAGACCCCATGGACTGCGGGTATAACCGCCGGGTCTCAATGTATGCCCAGACCGTCTGCACGGCGAGCGCCGGCCCCCCAGACAGTGAGCCCCAACTATGCCAGGTACTGGTTAATGGGTACCCCATGGAGGCCCTCCTAGACTCGGGCAGCCTAGTGACTTTGGTACATGGGTCGCTGGTGGCAGGAGACAACCCCAGTGGATGGACAGTCGGGGTTGTGTGTATCCATGGGGACCTCCGAGAGCACCCAACCACAGAGGTAGTTTTGTCCACGCCATGTGGTGACATAAAACATGTGGTGGGGGTGGTAAAAACTCTTCCCTACGGGACTGTGTTGGGAAGAGACTTGCCCCTGTTCTGGACTAAAATTTGTTACAGGTGCTGTACCTGACGAACCCAAGTCAGAGGTACCTGCTGTAGGGGTCTCCAACCTAGGGACAGAGTGTGACCCCGATAGGTCTCCCCTAGAGGTGCTGGCAGGAGAGGTTGAGGAGACCCTATCGATCCCCGAGCTGGAAGTGTCCAGGGGCACGTTTGGGACAGCTCAGCTACAGGATCCTACTCTGACTCGGGCGCGGGAAAGGGTGTTAGAGGTAAATGGCGTAGCTCAACAACCCAGTGCAGATACTGTATTCCCACACATGATAGTCAACGGTTAGTTGCTCTATAGGGTAGACAAGATCAGGGACGAGGTCATGGAACAGTTAGTGGTACCTTAGTCGTACCGTCAAGTGGTTCTAGATTTGGCACACACACACCTGCTGGGTGGACACTTAGGGGTTAAAAAGACGCAAGAACGTATCTTGCAGCGGTTCTTTTGGCCAGGGATTTACTTGGAGGTCCAAAAGTACTGCGAATCTTGCCCCGAATGTCAACTGACCACACCCACCACCAGTTTCCGGAGCCCATTGGTACCCCTGCCAGTGATATAGGTACCTTTTGAACGGATTGCAATGGACTTGGTAGGGCCCATTGTAAAATCCGCTCGTGGCCACCAACATATACTGGTGGTCGTCGACTATGCCACCCGGTACCCGGAGGCTATACCGTTACGCTACACCTCGGCGAATCTGATTGCACTGGAGCTGTTTGCCATGTTCTGTCACCTTGAACTACCTAAGGAGATCCTGACAGATCAAGGGACCCCTTTTATGTGTAAGGTGACAAGGGAACTGTGCAAACTGCTAAAAATTAAACAATTGCGCACCTCGGTGTACCACTCTCAAACCGACGGGCTAGTGGAATGGTTCAATAAAACCCTCAAGTCCATGTTAAAAAAGGTGGTTTCTAAGGATGGAAGGGATTGGGACATGTTGCTACCCTATTCGCCGTCCGGGAGGTACCCCAGGCTTCCACAGGGTTCTCTCCCTTTGAGTTATTGTACGGCAGACACCCTAGGGGTCTGTTGGACGTAGCTAAAGAGACGTGGGAACAAGAGCCGACTCCACATAGGAGTATAATTGAACACGTGGCTAGTATGCAGGACCAGATTGCGGCGGTCATGCCCATCGTGAAAGAACATCTATTAGATGCCCAGGCAGCTAGTACTGGTACCCACAGCTGAGAGTAAGCTCATGGCCAAGTGGCAAGGGCCATATGAGGTTCGAGAAAAGGTGGGGAAGGTAAATTACTGGGTGTATCAGCCTGGAAGGAGGAAATATGAGCAGCTTTAGCAAGTAAACCTGCTACAACCTTGGAAAGATCGAGAGTGTTTAGTTACAGACGTCACTCCAGGCATATCGCCAGAGAGTTCTCTACCTTCAGCCAGGGATGTGTCCGGGGGAGAGGTCAGGATAAGTGATGCTCTCACTAAACAGCAGCGACGGGAGGCTCACTCTCTGGTACAGCAGAATAACGACGAGTTCTCAGAGCTACCGGGTAGGACTACAGTTCTCCAACATGACATTGTCACCGAACCTGGGGTAAGGGTGCGAATGAGACCGTACCAGGTACCCGAAGCCCGGAGGCAAGCCATCACGGCTGAGGTAAAACAAATGCTCCAGTTAGGCATCATCGAAGAATCACAGAGTGAGTGGGCTAGCCCCATTGTACTGATTCCGAAACCAGACGGATCGTTACGCTTCTGTAACGATTTCCGGAAATTAAATGAAGTGTCGAAGTTTGACCTTTATCCAATGCCCACGGTGGATGAGCTGATTGAGAGACTGGGGCAAGCCCAGTACTTTACTTGCTCGATCTCACCAAGGGCTACTGGCTGGTACCTATCACAAAATCGGCAAAGGAAAAGACCGCCTTCAAAACTCCGGAGGGTCTATATCACTATGTGGTCTTACCTTTTGGGTTACATGGGGCCCCGGCTACATTCCAGAAGCCTCATCAGGAGTACGTGTCCGCGTATCTTGATGATATTATCATCTTTAGCACCGACTGGCATACGCACCTATCCCAGGTACAAGCAGTGCTGGATTCTCTCAGAGCCGCAGGGTTAACGGCAAACCCAAAAAAATGTGCGATAAGGCTAGAGGAAGCCCGATATTTGCGGTATGTGATTGGCCGAGGAGTTATCAAGCCATAAAATCAATAAAGTTGAGGCCATAAAAAACTGGCCTAAACCGTCAAGTACAAAGCAGGTGAGGGCGTTCCTTGGCATCCTTGGGTATTACTGCTGGTTTATACCTAATTTTGCTGGGAGAACGGAGGCCCTGACCGATCTTTTGAAAGGGAAAAAATCGGTAATGGTTCTGTGGAACCCTCAGGCAGAAGAAGCCTTTCAGTCCATGAAGTTGGCCCTGTGTGGACAGCCGGTCCTCATCAGCCCCAACTTCAAGGAAACATTCATTGCACAGACAGATGCCTCAGAGGTAGGTCTCGGGGCAGTATTGTCACAAAAAGTGAATGGTGAAGAGCACTCGGTCACCTACTTGAGTAGAAAACTTATCCCGGCAGAAAAAAACTATAGCGTGGTAGAGAAGGAGTGTTTGGCTATTAAGTGGGTCTTGGAATCACTACGTTATTATTTACTCGGGTGTCAGTTCCACTTGGTGACGGACCACTCACCTTTGGTATGGATGAGGAATGCCAAGGAGAGGAATACGCGAGTCACCAGGTGGTTCCTGTCAATGCAAAATTTCAGTTTCTCTGTGGAACATCACCCTGGGAAGACGAAGGCAAACGCAGATGCCCTGTCCCAGGCACCCTGTATGGTGACAAATGTTCAACCCCACAAGTTTAAACAGAGGGGGGGATATGTGAGGCAGTGACCGGAATCATCTACGAGGGGCGTTATATATCTCCCAGAATGTGTACAGAGACCTATTAAATCCATTGGAGTGCATTGCAGTCACAAACTCACCTGCTGCTGCAATGCAGGAATGAAGGTGAGCATTGACCTGGTCAGGCTATCTGGCTAAGGCAGAATTAGTAAAACCCGGCAGGGCCTTCATTTCTTGGGGGAGGCTACAGGAAGGCAGTGGGGTGGCCTCCTCCCTCCAACCCGGGTTTTCCAGTGGCTCTTGCCACAGGTCCTTTAAAAACCCTGCATTAAGGATTAGTGTTGTTCAGTATTGGGACCTGCTAGGAGCATATCACGAAAGCTTGGCAGGACTGTGTATAGCTGAATCCATGCCTGAGAAGGTTCTGCACCCATCAGGCACTGAGATGCCCGACGCGGCCGTTGCACACGGCAACCGTTGTATATGGACTTGTGTTAACCTGGCTGTGAACCGGAGGACTTTCTGTTTACCCATGAGTTTCTGAAATAAAAGCTGTTTATGTTGTACTTGCTTGGGCCACTGCCTCAATTACTGCACAGTGTGAACACCACCGCCTTACACCTGCTAGAAACATTATACATGGCCAGACACCAGTTTTATGACAGCTTTCCTGAGCAATGCAGTGTTCAAGTCAGGTAACTGTTTTGACCACTCAAGAATCTTCCTGGAATTTTTCTGAAACCATTTCTTTGTGGACTTGGAGGTATGCTTGCAATCTTTATCCAGTATCAAGGTCCAGGCTTGAGTTTCCTCACAGAAGGTTTGATGTTTTCTCCTAAGATTTCCTGATACTGGATTGAATCCATCTTGCACTCGAAACAATTCAGATTTCCAGGGCAATGAGAAAACTAGCAGTATCAAAGTGTATCAGCAAGCCACCACCATGCTTCATTGTAGGCAAGGTGTCATTTCAGCAAATGCTTCATTCTTTCTCCCCTGGACATATAAATATGACTGAAAAGTTCCAGATTTGTTTCACTACTTCACAGTACAGAACCCCAACATTTCTGTGACACTTTTGTGTTGTTTTAATGATATAGGAGCTGACCTTTCCTTTGTAGAGGTGTATTTCTTGAAGTTTCAAATATGGAGACCTTCAGCATTTATTATGCACAAAACTGTGTAAAATGAAACTTCAGGCTGGCCATACATATTAGATGGCTGTCTACAGAACTACTCATCAGTTGATTGTTCGGCCAACAACCATCTCAGCAAACACTCACATACACAGGATTGATTACTCAGTCAAGAACTCCTGTGCTCTCTATGAGAAAACTGCCAACTATTATAGTAATAACAAACAGTAAAACTTTCTCCAGCTTCAAAAAAGTCTCAGGCTCATCAAATTTTTTTACAAGCAGGGGAAAAAGTGCCCAATTTTTACACACAGTCCGGTAATCTCTGGATGATTTTCATTAGATTCCATAGAGATTGGTGACAGCCAGTAATAGCTTTCTCTTTCTGCCACATACAGGTAGTGTAGTCGTCTTCCTTCAATTTTCAACGTTCAAGCTTTGATTCCAAAGCTATACTTGTACTATATCTCTAGATACATTCAATGCCTTGCTATTAGTGTTGAGCGAGCACTAAAATGCTCGGGTGCTCGAAGCTTGGGCCGAGCCCACCTTGATACTCGGGTGCTCGACCCGAGCAACGAGCCCAATGTCAGTCTAAGGGAGACCCGAGTATTTTTGCGGCGGCACCCCCGGCAGTCTGTAGAAAGCCTAAAAAGTACCCAAAACGATAGTGACAGTGTTCAAATGACATGGGGACAGCATGGGGATCGCCCCAGGAAGCATTTCTGACCCCCATGTCACTGCTGTCAACAACATGGTCAGAGGTATTAAGCCACTTTTACAGGCTCACAATAAAACATTTAAAAACGAAACTGAAACGGTTTTCCTGTGAAATATGTTAAGGAAGTTCCTTTCCAGGGTAAAGACTTGTGTATAAGGTAAAATAAATAACGAAAAACAAAAATACTCCTCCACACCTTGGGCTATGTTCACAAGCAGCATTTTTTATGCGTTTTTGCACTTTTGTATTGCTTTCAACCGTGACAAATGCATTCATCGGGAAATGTCATTTTAACATTTTACAACCTTATCTGGCCATGTGCTGTGTGACACATGCATACAGTGCTGAAAAAACATGGGAACAGCATGGGGAAGACCCCTGGAAGCTTCTCTGACACCCAGGTCACTGCCTAAAAGTGTGCCCATCAGAAGTGATCCTTGCCGCATCAGAAGATGCAGACTTGCAACTATCCCAGTGCAAGTCCTTGTCCCAGGGCAGTGTTCAATTGTACCTCCCCCATTCCTTGCAATGTCGGGAGTCCACGCTCGGTCCCCAGCCGCCAGGGGGTGGCCGGGTGTCCATACTCGGTCCCCAGCCGCCCCGCGGCCGGGTGCCCACACACGGTCCCCAGCCGCCTGGGGGCGGCCGGGTGTCCATAAATGGTCCCCAGCCACCCCTATTTCTCCTGGGAACTTCCCCCACACTTTTCTTAGCCTGGTCTGCTTTAGGGCAGCATTGGACAAGCCCACCAGAGAATCAGACTCCTCCGGTGGGCCCTGGCTTCTTCATCAGGGGAGTTGAGAGTTCCAAGGTGAGGAGCATGATGATGATGATAGAAGCTAGCATCTGCTTTGTTTTCTTGGAATGCAAGCGTAAGTGTGCAACATGCCACCCACCCACCCCCAGGCTGCAATACCATACTGCTAGCTTGCTTGCACTTGAAATTGGGCCTTTTAGGCATGTGGAGGCAGACGCCGGCCATCATGTCATGGCTGCGTTGGCGGCCTGGTATCCATACTCAGTCCCCAGCTACCACTATTTGAAGGACAGCCTAACCACAAACACATGGACAAGTGAATGTGACCAGGGATGGTCCATCTGACTGATGTTTTCACACTGGGTTAATATTGTGGAAGTCGGGACACAGTTGGACACTGGGATGCAACATGTCCTCCAGACATAGAGGATTGCGGGTCCTGGGTCAATCAGGCTTCAACATAAAGTTCAGAAGGTAGACAGCAGCAGTGGTCGGCATCCTACACAATGAGTAAATTATTCATGATCATGAGGCCATCCATCTCCTTAGCTTTCTGTTCCATGGAATGCAAGCGCATGTATGTAGTAGCGGCTAGGCCTGAGGTGGTCAGCGTTTTGACGCATATCCTTCCTCCTCCGAGGATTGCTGGATGTTTCCCTGATACTATCCCAGTTCTATGACTCCCGTTAAAACAAAGCTTCAGGTGATGAATGATGGATGAGGTGGTGGCAAAGGAGAAAGAGCAGGAGGAACAGGGACCATTCACATCAATATCAGGCCAGTCAACCACACATGTCTTGTAGGATATGTTTCTGTACCAAAAGGAGCGGCTTGGCTAAACAGTTATAGGGCACACAGTGAGTGCAATGCCTACCAAAAATTTTGAGGCACTCCAATGCCCCTTGGAAGTGACATGGAGGTCAGAAGGCCTTAACTAAACCATTTTTTCCATTTATAGCAACTGGGTCTCCTGTACACTGTTGGCCTAAGCAGTGAATGGAAGGCTTTCCAAAAATTATGAGGAACTGCAATGCCCCTTGAAACAGATGTGGATTACAGCGTACTAAAAACCTTCTACCCATTATTGGGGAGTGGGTCTCCTCTTAGTGTTCACCTATGCATTGAAAAGCAAAAGCTGACTAAAATTAGGAGGAAATGCAATGCCCATTGGAAGAGTGGTGGAGGTCAGAGTAGCTTAAGAAGACGGTTTTAATGTCCCTTGGAAGAGTGGTGGAAGTCACAGTAGCTTAACAAGACGGTTTTAATGCCCCTTGGAAGAGTGGTGGAGGTCACAGTAGCTTAACAAGACAGTTTTAATGCCCCTTGGAAGAGACGTGAAGGTCGCAGTAGCTTAACAAGACGGTTTTAATGCCCCTTTGAATAGTGGTGGAGGTCACAGTAGCTTAACAAGATGGTTAAATTGCCCCTTGGAAGAGTGGTGGAGATCGCAGTAGCTTAACAAGATGGTTTTAATGCCCCTTGGAAGAGTGGTGGAGGTCGCAGTAGCTCAACAAGACGGTTTTAATGCCCCTTGGAAAAGACGTGGAGGTCACAGTGGTTTAACAAGACGGTTTTAATGCACCTTGGAAGAGACGTGGAGTTCAGAGTAGCTTAACAAGATGGTTTTAATGCCCCTTGGAAGAGACATGGAGGTCAGAGCAGCTTAACAAGGTGGTTTTAATGCCCCTTGGAAGAGACGTGGAGGTCGCAGTAGCTTAACAAGACAGTTTTAATGCCCCTTGGAAGAGTGATGGAGGTCGCAGTAGCTTAACAAGACAGTTTTAATGCCCCTTGGTAGAATGGTGGAGGTCGTAGTGGAATAAAAAGACAATATGAATGCCCCTTGGAAAAGTGGTGGAGGTCGCAGTAGCTTAACAAGATGGTTTTAATGCCCCTTGGAAGAGACGTGATGGTCGGAGTAGCTTAACTAGACGGTTTTAATGCCCCTTGGAAAAGTGGTGGAGGTTACAGTAGCTTAACAAGACGGTTTTAATGCCCCTTGGAAGAGTGGTGGAGGTTGCAGTCTCTTAACAAGACGGTTTTAGTGCCCCTTGGAAGAATGGTGGAGGTCGCAGTGGAATAAAAAGACAATATCAATGCCCCTTGGAAAAGTGGTGGAGGTCGCAGTAGCTTAACAAGACTATTTTAATGCCCCTTGGAACAGTGTTGGAGGTCACAGTAGCTTAACAAGACGGTTTTAATGCCCCTTGGAAGAGTGGGGGAGGTCGCAGTAGCTTAACAAGAAAGTTTTAATGCCCCTTGGAAGAGTAGTGGAGGTCGCAGAAGCTTAACAAGGCTGTTTTAAGGCCCCTTGGAAGAGACGTGGAGTTCACAGTAGCTTAACAAGACAGTTTTAATGTCCCTTGGAAGAGACGTGGAGGTCAGAGTAGCTTAAAAAGACGGTTTTAATGCCCCTTGGAAGAGACGTGGAGGTTGCAGTAGCTTAACAATACGGTTTCAATGCCCCTTGGAAAAGTGGTGGAGGTCGCAGTAGCTTAACAAGACGGTTTTAATGCCCCTTGGAAAAGTGGTGGAGGTCACAGTAGCTTAACTAGACGGTTCTAATGCCCCTTGGAAGAGACGTGGAGGTCACAGTGGCTTATCAAGACGGTTTTAATGCCCCTTGGAAGAGACGTGGAGGTCGCAGTAGCTTAACAAGATGGTTTTAATGCCCCTTGTAAGAATAGAGGAGGTCGCAGTGGAATAAAAAGACAATATCAATGCCCGTTGGAAAAGTGGTGGAGGTCGCAGTAGCTTAACAAGACAGTTTTAATGCCCCTTGGAAGAGTGGTGGAGGTCACAGTAGCTTAATAAGACGGTTTATATGCCCCTTGGAAGAGACATGGATGTCACAGTGGTTTAACAAGACAGTTTTAATGCCCCTTGGAAGAGTGTTGGAGGTCACAGTAGCTTAACAAGACGGTTTTAATGCCCCTTGGAAGAGTGGGGGAGGTCGCAGTAGCTTAACAAGACAGTTTTAATGCCCCTTGAAAGAGTAGTGGAGTTCACAGTAGCTTAACAAGACAGTTTTAATGCCCCTTGGAAAAGACGTGGAGGTCAGAGTAGCTTAACAAGACGGTTTTAATGCCCCTTGGAAGAGACGTGGAGGTTGCAGTAGCTTAACAATACGGTTTCAATGCCCCTTGGAAAAGTGGTGGAGGTCGCAGTAGCTTAACAAGATGGTTTTAATGCCCCTTGGAAAAGTGGTGGAGGTCACAGTAGCTTAACAAGATGGTTTTAATGCCCCTTGGAAGAGACGTGGAGGTCACAGTAGCTTAACAAGACGGTTTTAATGCCCCTTGGAAGAGACGTGGAGGTCGCAGTAGCTTAACAAGACGATCTTAATGCCCCTTGGAAGAGTGGTGGAGGTCACAGTAGCTTAATAAGATGGTTTTAATGCCCCTTGGAAGAGTGGTGGAGGTCGCAGTAGCTTAACAAGACAGTTTTAGTGCCCATTGGAAGAGTGGTGGAGGTCGCAGTAGCTTAACAAGACAGTTTTAATGCCCCTTGCAGGAGACGTGGAGGTCACAGTAGCTTAACAAGAGAGTTTTAATGCCCCTTGGAAGAGATGTGGAGTTCAGAGTAGCTTAACAAGACAGTTTTAATGCCCCTTGGAAGAGAAGTGGAGGTAGGAGTAGCTTAATAAGATGGTTTTAATGCCCCTTGGAAGAGTGGTGGAGGTCGCAGTGGCTGAACAAGATGGTTAAAATGCCCCTTGGAAGAATGGTGGAGGTCGCTGTGGAATAAAAAGACAATATTAATGCTCCTTGGAAAAGTGGTGGAGGTCGCAGTAGCTTAACAAGAAGGATTTAATGCCCCTTGGAAGAGACGTGGAGGTCGCAGTAGCTTAAGAAGACAGTTTTAAAGCCCCTTGGAAGAGTGGTGGAGGTCGCAGTAGCTTAACAAGACTGTTTTAATGCCCCTTGGAAGAGTGGTGGAGGTCGCAGTAGCTTAACAAGATGGTTTTAATGCCCCTTGGAAAAGTTGTGGAGGTCACAGTAGCTTAAAAAGACGGTTTTAATGCCCCTTGGAAGAGTGGTGTAGGTCGCAGGAGCTTAATAAGACAGTTTTAATGCCTCTTGGAAGAATGGTGGAGATCGCAGTGGAATAAAAAGACAATATCAATACCCCTTGGATAAGTGGTGGAGGTCGCAGTAGCTTAACAAGATGGTTTTAATGCCCCTTGAAAGAGACGTGGAGGTTGCAGTAGCTTAACAAGACTATTTTAATGCCCCTTGGAAGAGTGGTGTAGGTCACAGTAGCTAAAAAAGACAGTTTTAATGCCCCTTGGAAGAATGGTGGAGGTCGCAGTGTAATAAAAAGACAATATCATTGCCCCTTGGAAAAGTGGTGGAGGTCAGAGTAGCTTAACAAACGGTTTTATTGCCCCTTGGAAGAGATGTGGAGGTCGCAGTAGCTTAACAAGACGATTTTAATGCCCCTTGGAAGAGACATGGAGCTCGCAGTAGCTTAACAAGATGGTTTTAATGCCCCTTGGAAAAGTGGTGGAGGTCAATGTAGCTTAACAAGACGGTTGTAATGCCCCTTGGAAGAGTGGTGGGGGTCGCAGTAGCTTAACAAGACGGTTTTAATGCCCCTTGGAAGAATGGTTTAGGTTGCAGTGGAATAAAAAGACAATATCAATGCTCCTTGGAAGAGTGGTGGAGGTCGCAGTAGCTTAACAAGACAGTGTTAATGCCCCTTGGAAGTGTGGTGGAGTTCGCTGTAGCTTAACAAGACTGTTTTAATGCCCATTGTAAGAGACGTGGAGGTCACAGTGGTTTAACAAGACGGTTTTAATGCCCCTTGGAAGAGACGTGGAGTTCAGAGCAGCTTATCAAAATGGTTTTAATGCCCCTTGGAAGAGACGTGGAGGTCGCAGTAGCTTAACAAGACAGTTTAATGCCCCTTGGAAAAGTGGTGGAGGTCGCAGTGGAATAAAAAGACAATATCAATGCCCCTTGGAAAAGTGGTGGAGGTCGCAGAAGCTTAACAAGACGGTTTTAATGGCCCTTGGAGAGACGTGGAGGTCGCAGTAGCTTAACAAGACGGTTTTAATGCCCCTCGGAAGAGACGTGGAGGTCGCAGTAGCTTAACAAGACGGTTTTAATGCCCCTTACAAGAGCCATGCAGTACAGCATATTAAAAACATTATTCCCATTATTGGGGAGTGGGTCTCCCATAGTCTTTGCCTATGCCTTCCAAGGAAAAGCTGCCAAAAATTAGGACGGAGGAACTTGCAATGCTGGCAACACGGACCACGGTCACCCTGGTGGTATAGTGGTGGTGGAGGCTGAGTATAAGGAGAAGAGCAAAAAACAGCCGAAATGAGGAAGCGTATACCCATGTGTGGGTGTGAAGCAGTGCATGGGAATACACCTCCCGAAATAACACAGTGGATTTGACTTTATGTTACTCTGCTGTCATTTGGTGGTGATGAGAAGTCTGGCCCAATCCAGCCCTTGTTCATTTTGATAAGGGTCAGCTTGTCAGCATTGTCAGTTGACAGGCTAATGCGCTTATCAGTTATATTTCCCCCAGCGGCACTAAAAACACGATCCGATAAGACGCTAGCGGCAGGGCAGGCCAGGACCTCCGAGGCGTACACAGCGAGTTCATTCCAAGTGTCCAGCTTAGATACCTAATAATTAAAAGGCACTGAGGAATCACGGAGGACGATGGTACGGTCGGCAAGGTACTCCCTCACCATCTTTTGAATCTTTCCACTCCTTGTGAGAGTACCCCGCACCTCAGTGCCTGTAACCTGGGTGGGTCTCAGAAAACTGTCCCAGAATGTTGACAGTGTTCCCCTGCCTCTGCTGGATTGGAGTTGCGTCTCTCTCGCCTGTATGCCTTGGTTGGTCAATGAACTGTGACCTCTGCTGCTAGCGTGTTCAGATGGGAATTTTTTTAACAGTTCTGCAGCAAGGGCCTTCTGGTCCTGCCCCATTTTTTTAGACCTCTCCACCTCAGGAATAAGAGAGTGAAAGTTCTCCTTGTAGCAGGGGGTCTAAAAGTGTCACCAACCAGTAATGACTGTCACCCAACATTTTGACAAATCGAGGGTCACAGTTAAGGCAGCGTAACATAGAGTCAGCCATGAGTGCCAGACTGGTAACGGGCAAGACTTCGGTGTCCTCACCAAGATGACGACTGACCATGCTCTCCTCCTCCTCCTCCTCCCCCCTGTCCTCAGGCCACCCACGCTGAACCGACTGTATGACAGTTGTACAGGTACTACCGTCTACAACGCATGATACCTGCTCCTGTTCTTCCTCCTCCTCCTCTCCCTCATTGTCCCCCAATGCACGTTGGGATGAGATGAGGCTGGGCTTTGTATAATCACCCATTACGGCTTCTTGATCCATCTCATCATACTCTGGCTGCAATGCCTCCTCTTTAATTCTCTGCAGAGAGCATTGCAAAAGACAGACAAGTGGGATGCTGACGCTAATGATGGCATCATCGTCACTCACCATTTTGGTGGACTCCTCAAAGTTTGTCAGGATGGTATATATGTCAGACATCCAGGTCCACTCCTGAGGTCTTATGTGTGGAGTCTGACCTGAATATCAACGGCCTTGCTGCAGCTGGTACTCCACAACTGCTCTCTTCTGCTCACAAATTCTTTGCAACATGTGGAGGGTAGAGTTCCAACGTGTGGGGACATCACACACCAGTCGGTGTGCCGGAAGCTGAAAACGCTGCTGGAACACAGCAAGGGCGGCGGAAGCTGTAGCCGACATCCGAAAATGAGCTGACAGGTGGCGTACTTTGACGAGCAGATCTGGCAACTTGGGGTACGATTTAAGAAACCGCTGAACCACGAGGTTAAGAACATGAGCCAGGCATGGTGCTTGTGTGATCTCGCCTCGCCTCAGAGCCACCAGCAGGTTACGGCCATTGTCACACACGACCATGCCTGGATGTAGGTTCAGCGGTCTCAGCCACAGATCTGCCTGCTCTTTCACAGCTGTCCACAACTCACAAGCAGTGTGAAGTTTCTCACCTAAGCTTATGAGTATCAGCACAGCCTGTTGCCACTTGTCTGAGGCAGTACTGCAGTGCTTCCAGCTTGTAACTGATGTGGTGATATCTGAGATGGAGGCTGAACATGAGGAGGAGGATGATGCGCAGGAGCTGTACACGGTGGGGGCAACTCTGACTGAAATAGGGCCCGCAATCTTCGGTGTGGGGAGGATGTGTTCCGTCCCAAGGTCCGACTGGGTCCTGACTTCCACTATGTTTACCCAGTGTGCCATCAGGGAGATGTACCGTCCTTGGCCACAAGCACTTGTCCATGTGTCCGTTGTCAGGTAGACTCTCCCAGTAACTGCATTGTTGAGGACACAGCAGATGTTTGGGACAAGTGCTTGTGTAGTGCGGGGATGGCACACCTGGCAAAATAGTGTCGGCTGGGGACCGAATACCAAGGGACGGCCACCGCCATAAGGTTGCGGAAGGATTCCGTCTCCACCAGCTTAAAAAGCAGCATTTCCAACGTAAGCAGTAGTGAAATGTGCGAATTTAGGACTGTGGCCTGTGGGGCGTTGGCTGTGAATTTGCGCTTTCGTTCAAAGGTCTGGGATATAGACAATTGTACACTGTGGTGGGACGTGGATGTGGACGTTGATGCTGTTTCTTGAGAAACTGTCATAACAACATAGTAACATAGTAACATAGTTTGTAAAGCCGAATAAAGACTTGCGTCCATCAAGTTCGACCTGTTAATTTTGTTAATCCTAAAGTTGATCCAGAGGAGGGCAAAAACCCCAAATGATTTAGCCAATCTTCACCTGTGGAAAAATTCCCTCCCGACTCTGAAACCAGCAGTCAGAATAAATCCCTGTATCAACATACTATTTTATTCTATTTTTAAGTATATGCTAAAATCTGCCTGGTATCTAGAAATGCATCCAGTCCCCGCTTGAACTGGTTTAGTGAATCCGACATTACCGTCTCCTCACTCAGTGAATTCCATATTCTCACTGCTCTTACCGTAAAGAACCCCTTCCTATGCTGGTGCTGAAACCTTTTCTCTTCTAGTTTTAGTGAATGCCCTCTTGTTACCGTAATATCCCTCCTTTTGAACAAATCCCTGGCAAGGTCTCTATACTGTCCCCTAACATATTTGATAGTAACAAGTGAAGACTGAGAGGAGGGGGCATCTTTGCATGCAGTATGGACAGGGGATTGCCTTGCACGCACAACAGGAAGTTCTATTACATGCACAATAGTGGAAGAAGCAGTGGTGACACCTGCTGACACTGGTCGTGGACCCTGGGGTTCGCCCCACAAAGTCGGGTGCTTTTTCTGCCATGTGCCTGATCAAGCTGGTGGTGGTCAGGCTGGTAGTTTTGTCACCCCTGCTGATGCTGGCATGGCAGGTGGTACAAATTGCCTTTTTGGGGTTATCAGCAGAGTCTTTAAAAAAATTCCAGACTCTGGAAGACCTACCGGTTGTACTGGCAACCATAGGCGGATTATAATGAGGGCAATCTGGCCTACTGCCCGGGGCCCGAGGCCCTAGGGGGCCCACGGCCAGATTGCCCTCACTATAATGTTGTGTGCGCCATCATTGTTGGTGCAAGTGGTGTCGCGCCTCAGCCCCGGATCTCCTGGTTCCCGATCAGCTGTTGAGGTGTCTGCAGTCTTAGCAGCCGCCGGCCGGCACTGTGCTCTTGCGTGCTGCTGTGCCCCGCCGGCGGCATCACTGCATAGCAGTCGCGGCTACGTCATGCACCACGCTATGCGCAGCCGTCAGCCTTCATGACACAGAGCGCGGGAGATCCAAAGAAGGGTCCTGTCTGCGGCGCTGTGGCAGGCGTCGGTGGGACCTGTCTGCGGCGCTGTGTTCCAGGCGGAGGAGGGCCCTGTCTGCGGCACTGTGTCCCGGCGGTGGCGGAGGGCCCTGTCTGTGGCGCTGTGGCGGGCGGCGGAGGGCCCTGTCTACGGCGCTGTGTCACGGGCAGCGGAGTGACCTGTCTGCAGCGCTGTGTCCCGGGCAGCGGAGGGCCCTGTCTGCAGCGCTGTGTCCCGGGCGGCGGAGGGCCCTGTCTGCAGCGCTGTGTCCCGGGTGGCGGAGGGCCCTGTCTGTGGCGCTGTGGCGGGTGGCGGAGGGCTCTGTCTACGGCGCTGTGTCACGGGCAGCGGAGTGCCCTGTCTGCAGCGCTGTGTCTCGGGCAGCGGAGGGCCCTGTCTGCAGCGCTGTGTCCTGGGTGGCAGAGGGCCCTGTCTGCAGCGCTGTGTCCCTGGTGGCGGAGGGCCCTGTCTGCGGCACTGTGTCCCGGCGGTGGCGGAGGGCCCTGTCTGTGGCGCTGTGGCGGGCGGCGGAGGGCCCTGTCTACGGCGCTGTGTCACGGGCAGCGGAGTGACCTGTCTGCAGCGCTGTGTCCCGGGCAGCGGAGGGCCCTGTCTGCAGCGCTGTGTCCCGGGCGGCGGAGGGCCCTGTCTGCAGTGCTGTGTCCCGGGTGGCGGAGGGCCCTGTCTGTGGCGCTGTGGCGGGTGGCGGAGGGCTCTGTCTACGGCACTGTGTCACGGGCAGCGGAGTGCCCTGTCTGCAGCGCTGTGTCTCGGGCAGCGGAGGGCCCTGTCTGCAGCGCTGTGTCCTGGGTGGCAGAGGGCCCTGTCTGCAGCGCTGTGTCCCTGGTGGCGGAGGGCCCTGTCTGCAGTGCTGTGTCCCGGGCGGCGGAGGGCCCTGTCTGTGGCGCTGTGGCGGGCGACGGAGGGCCCTGTCTACGGCGCTGTGTCACGGGCAGCGGAGTGCCCTGTCTGCAGCGCTGTGTCCCGGGCGGCGGAGGGCCCTGTCTGCAGCGCTGTGTCCCGGGCGGCGGAGGGCCCTGTCTGCAGCGCTGTGTCCCGGGCGGCGGAGAGCCTTGCCTGCAGCGCTGTGTCCTGAGCGGCAGAGGAGGGCCCTGTCTGCAGCGCTGTGTCCCGGGTGGCGGAAGGCCCTGTCTGCAGCGCTGTGGCGGGCCTTGCATTAAACTCTACTCACCTGAGTCCTGACCAATCCCAGGGATCCACTAATGCACACCTGGAGCTCTTCATCCTCCTACATCTCAGTGATCTGGTGAGTGAGTGCCAACATGGAAACTTTTTTAATGTGTATATACAGCAGTGGTTGTATATTCAATATATAGATGATACTGCTTAATATATATTATGTATGTGATATTACAATGGCTGTATATAATCACAGTATCACCTGCATATTGTATGTACAGCAGTCTATATACATTATATTGGTGATACTTGGATTGCTGTATATATATTACGTAGTTTATACTGTATATATATTACATAGGTGAAACCGTGATTTCTGTGAATAATTGCAATATCACCTATATAATGTATTCACAGCAGTAGCACTATCACATACATAATGTATATACAGCAGTCTGTATACAATATATAGGTGATAATGTGACTGCTGTGTATACATTATATACGTGATACTGCTGAATATGTGTTACAAAGGTGATGGTGCAATTCTACACAGCAAACACAGTATCACTTATATATTATATAGGTGATAGTGAGACTGCAGTATATACAGTGTATACACAGCAGTCACAGTGTCACCTATTTAATGTATATACAACAGTATATACATTATATTGGTGATACTTCAACTGCTATATATACACACAATATATAAGTGATACTGCAACTGTGTATAGCTGCAGTATCACCTATATAATATATATGCAGCAGTCTCTGTGATATATATTAAGCAGTCGTGGTGTCTCCTACGTGATGCTACAGTATATAGTATATTGCAGTCTTAATTATAACGTAGAGTTTTATACATATATATATATAGTGTAGAGAAATTTATATAGTATGATGCTGTGTATATACTATAGTATATAGTGTGGAATCCCCACTATGTATACTGGCACATCTCTACACTATATATGATGTAGAAGAAGCGAGAGCGAGTAGAAATGGCATGAAAAAACAATATCTTTATTATTCAAATATAAATATATAATAGTGACACAAGGAGCCCCCCATATCTTAGAGAGTGTACTAACTATCTGGGTGAGTACCTTGATTCATTAATTATTATAGTTTCCCACTTGGGTATTTGAGATAACGGGTATCTCACCCTTGTTGATTGACACCCTGTACTCTCCCTATGTTTCTACCTCCCCCGCGTATTTTGTCTTCTCCCCCCTCTCTTTCTCTCCTCTTACCCTCTTGTGGATTTTGCTTGAATCCATTATGTACAGGAATATATACTTATGAGGGGTCTCAAGATGTAGCGGGGCTTTTCCTGATCCAATGATCACCCATTGTCATTGTGTTTATTTTCCTTGTGTCACTATTATATATTTATATTTGAATAATAAAAATATTGTTTTTTCATGCCATTTCTACTCGCTCTCGCTTCTTCTACTTTGCTTTCCGAGTAGGCATTTTTTACTTGCGGTTATGGGTGGTGATCAGGTTCCTCTTGTCACCACCTATCCGTGAGTTGGTAATATGCTGGCCATAGTGTTTCTCACTATATACGATGTAGTATACACACAGCTCCACTCTATATTCTTTTGTACAGTATATATTTATATGTATATAACTGATTGTAGTATATACTGTGGAGCTGTGTATACTTCTCCTGTCCTGTATTCTTGGGGTAATTCTCAGTATCTGCTCTTATATATGTAGATATATAAGCACTCCGATTAATTGTCAAAAAAGTGGAGGACTCCTTCTTAGCCCATGTGATAATGTTTCGGATCCACAACAGAACATTTCTCTGTTATGGAACTGAAATGTCGTCACGTGGGCTAACTAATAGAGTCCACTGCTGAAGATTTGGTTCTGCTCCGAGTACCACTTCTCCTGTCCTGTATATATACACTGCACAGTACCACTTCCCCTGTCCTGTATATGTACACTGTACACTACCACTCCTCCTGTCCTGTATATATACACTGCACAGTACCACTCCTCCTGTCCTGTATATATACACTGCACAGTACCACTTCTCCTGTCCTGTATATATATGCTGCACAGTACCACTTCTCCTGTCCTATATATATATATACACTGCACAGTACCACTTCTCCTGTCCTGTACATATACACTGCACAGTACCACTCCTCCTGTCCTGTATATATACACTGCACAGTAACACTCCTCCTGTCCTATATACATACACTGCACAGTACCACTTCTCCTGTACATGTTTTGTTCAAACCAAGTCTAAGAGTGCAGGTAGCGCTCAAACATGTCTGGTGATGAGACCCCCAATTCCCCCCCCCTCACATCTTAGATTGTTGGTATGCATTTCTTCATCTTTTTGTAAAATATTTCTAACTTTTTGCCAATATACTTGGATCGGAAGCCGGATAATTCCAACCTCTCATGCTATTCCCCACTCTATTATGTATAGTGCTGTACACAAGGTGCACAAGATCACCTGTGTATTACTCACATGACCTACAGTGCATTGTGAAAGTATTTGGCCCCCTTGAACTTTTCTACCTTTTGCCACATTTCTGGCTTCAAACATAAAGATATAAAATTCAAATTTTTTTGGGAAGAATCAACAACAAGTGGGGCACAGTCGTGAAGTGTAACGAAATTTATTGGATATTTTAAACTTTTTTAACAAATTAAAAACTGAAAAGTGGGGCGTGCACTATTATTCGGCCCCCTTGAGTTAATACTTTGTAGCGCCACCTTTTGCTGCGATTACAGCTGCAAGTCGCTTGGGGTATGTCTCTATCAGTTTTGCACATCGAGAGGCTGAAATTCTTGCCCATTCTTCCTTGCAAAACAGCTCGAGCTCATTGAGGTTGGATGGAGGGCGTTTATGAACAGCAGTTTTCAGCTCTTTCCACAGATTCTCGATTGGATTCAGGTCTGGACTTTGACTTGGCCATTCTGACACCTGGATATGTTTATTTTTGAACCATTCCATTGTAGGTTTTGCCTTATGTTTGGGATCATTGTCTTGTTGGAAGATAAATCTCCGTCCCAGTCTCAGGTCTTTTGCAGACTCCAACAGGTTTTCTTCCAGAATGGTCCTGTATTTGGCTCCATCCATCTTCTTATCAATTTTAACCATCTTCCCTGTCCCTGCTGAAGAAAATCAGGCTCAAACCATGATGCTACCACCACGTTTGACAGTGGGGATGGTGTTTTGAGGGTGATGAGCTGTGTTGCTTTTACACCAAACATATTGTTTTTCATTGTGGCCAAAACGTTTGATTTTGGTTTCATCTGATCAGAGCACCTTATTCCACATGTTTGGTGTGTCTCCCAGATGGCTTGTGGCAAATTCAAACAAGACTTTTTATGGATATCTTTGAGAAATGGCTTTCTTCTTGCCACTCTTCCATAAAGGCCAGATTTGTGCAGTGTACGACTGATTGTTGTCCTATGGACAGACTCTCCCACCTCAGCTGTAGATCTCTGCAGTTCATCCAGAGTGATCATGGGCTTTTTGGCTGCATCTCTGATCAGTCTTCTCCTTGCTCAAGATGAAAGTTTAGAGGGACGGCCGGGTCTTGGTAGATTTGCAGTGTTCTGATACTCCTTCCATTCAATATGATCGCTTGCACAGTGCTCCTTGAGATGTTTAAAACTTGGGAAATCTTTTTGTATCCAAATCCGGCTTTAAACTTCACCACAACAGTATCTGGGACCAGCCTGGTGTGTTCCTTGGTCTTCATGATGCTCTCTGCACTTGAAACAGAACCCTGAGACTATCACAGAGCAGGTGCATTTATATGGAGACTTGATTACACACAGGTGGATCCTATTTATCATTACCAGTCATTTATGACAACATCGGATCATTCAGAGATCACCACTGAACTTCTGGAGTGAAAGTAAAGGGGCCGAAAAATATTGCACGCCCCACTTTTCAGTTTTTAATCTGTTAAAAAAGTTTAAAATATCCAAAAAATTTCGTTCCACTTCATGATTGTGTCCCACTTGTTGATTCTTCCCAAACAAATTAGAATTTTATATCTTTATGTTTGAAGACAGAAATGTGCAAAAGGTAGAAAAGTTCAAGGGGGCCAAATACTTTCAAACTGCACTGTATTAAAGGGGATCGCGTGACAGGTCACATGATACATCGGGTACCTGGGGGGGGGGGCCCGCGCCTTCCAAACTGCCCGGGGTCCTGGCTACTCTAAATCCACCCCTGCTGGCAACGTCCCTCGTGTTGGTGTTACGGGGAACTGTTGCCCACCTTCTGTGTGCAGCCACCACACTGCTTCTACCTGCCTGTTCGGGTACTCTGCTTCCCTCCCCCTGTTTGCTGCTGGCTTCACTCTGCGTGTCCTCCTGCCACATTGGGTCAGTTGCTAGATCATCCACCACTTCCTCCTCTTCCACTTGCGCACCACGATCCTCCTCCTCAATTCGTGGCAATTGTGTTTCGTCATCGTCCACCTCTTGTGATAAATTGCCAGCGTCGACTTCCTGTGGCCGTGGCTGTTCAAATATTTGGGCATTGCTACATTGGATCTCCTCTTCCACCACTTCAAGCGGAGCAGGCGAGGGGCACAAATATGGAAATGGACCAGTGAACAGCTCTTCAGAGTGTCCAACTGTGGGATCAGTTGCTGTCTGACGACACTCGGCATGGTGAGAGGAAGGAGCATCAAGGTGAGGAGGAGAATGCGGTCGAGACTCACGGCTACTAAAACTTGACCATGTGGAAGACAGACCGGAGGTGTTGGTGCCCAGGTAACTGGAAGTGTTATCTGCTATGCAATTAATAACCTGTTCACACTGATCAGTTTGCAATACTGGTGTTGTAGTGTGCTTCCCTAGTAATTCGGTCAAGAAGTGGGAGCGAGAAGATGTGGCTGTTGGTTGTAGCACATTTTCACCTTGGCCACGGCCCCATCCTCTACACGCACCATCACCAGAACGTCCAGTTCCACATCCCTTGCCACGCGCCTTGCCCATTGTAAATGAAGTAAAATAGCTTACACTCGCACTATCAATGGAAAAAGGGTAATAGAAAGGAGATTAGAACCGTGGAAGAGGAAAACCACAATTCTATTTCTCTGGCATACAGCAGATTCTTTTAAACAGATATATTGGTGTCTGAACAGTCAGGGAGACACTATTACAGTTTTTTTTTATGGAAAAAATGCCAAAAGCAGGATAATACAGAGATTTGAACCGTGGAACTGCAAAACCACAGTTTTAGTTATCTGGCCTACACCAGACTCTTTTAAACAGATATATTGGTGTCTGAACAGTCAGGGAGACACTATTGTAGTTTTTTTTTTTATGGAAAAAATGCCAAAAGCAGGATAAAACAGAGATTTGAACCGTGGAACTGCAAAATCACAGTTCTAGTTATCTGGCCTACACCAGACTCTTTTAAACAGATATATTGGTGTCTGAACAGTCACGGAGACCCTATTACAGTTTTTTTTTACGGAAAAAAATGCCAAAAGCAGGATAATACAGAGATTTGACCCGTGGAACTGTAAAACCACAGTTCTATTTCTCTGGCCTACACCAGACTCTTTTAAACAGATATACTTGTGTCTGAACAGTCAGGGAGACACTATTACTGTTTTTTTTTACAGAAAAAAATGCCAAAAGCAGGATAATACAGAGATTTGACCAGTGGAACTGCAAAACCACAGTTCTATTTCTCTGGCCTACACCAGACTTTTAAACAGATATATTTGTGTCTGAACATTCAAGGAGACACTATTACTGTTTTTTTTTATGGAAAAAATGCCAAAAGCAGGATAATACAGAGATTTGACCCGTGGAACTGCAAAACCACAGTTCTATTTCTCTGGCCAACACCAGACTCTTTTAAACAGATATATTTGTGTCTGGACAGTCAGGGATACACTATTACAGTTTTTTTTACGGAAAAAATGCCAAAAGCAGGATAATACAGAGATTTGACCCTTGGAACTGCAAAACCACAGTTCTATTTCTCTGCCCTACACCAGACTCTTTTATACAGATATATTTGTGTCTGACAGTCAGGGAGACACTATTACTGTTTTTTTTACGGCAAAAAATGCCAAAAGCAGGATAATACAGAGATTTGACCCGTGGAACTGCAAAACCACAGTTCTATTTCTCTGGCCTACACCAGACTCTTTTAAACAGATATATTGGTGTCTGAACAGTCACAGACACACTCAATTTTTTGGGGGGAGGGGAGGAGAATACCAAAAGGTTAATAAGATGCATATTTGTACAGTCTGACTGAGGAAAAAAAAATACAGGATTTAGATGAAAAAAAAAGGATTTTTCCTGGCCCCTGAGACCGGGGGATAAGTCTAGCAATTTGACCAACTGGAGCACACAGGACTGTAATGCAGCGTTTGCTGGTATAACCACTGCATCTCCTATACAGCCTGTCTGCCTGCCTGATATCTGGGATGGATATTAGCCCTGAGTAGGACTGTTTGTTTGATTTGGCAGGCTTTAGAGACCCTACACTACCTATTTCGCAGTATAAATCTCTCCCTAGCTCAGCATCACTCTTCCTACACTGTCTGATCCGGAGCGACTGTGTCCAAAATGGCGGCGCCCGGTTTTAAATACTCGAGGTGATGCTATGCGGCCAGCCAATCACTCTAATACCCACAAACAACATGGCTGCGGCATTACAGTGACTGGCTGACAATCCCTGCATGTTCATTGGCTCTATAAAGAGCGCCAAACGTGCAGGGCGGAGACCCGAGCTCCCGCCCGAGTAACCCGGAAATGCTCGGTGCTCGGCGAACATCCCGAGTAGTGAGATGCTCGGGCGAGTACCGAGCAGTGTCGAGCATGCTCGCTCAACAATACTTGTTATCTTTTTGTATCTTTTTCCCGGTTTGTGCAAGCCAATGATTTCTTAACTGTTTGTGCTTTTGGCCTAGTCATATTTTTAACATGAAATCAAATGTGCCAGGCAAAAATCCCCTAGCCAGTCTAGGTATTTAATGTTTTTTATGTCAAGCACCTAATGCAACTCAGAAAGCCTATGATTCGTTGCACAAGGTTTGCTTAAGACATCTGATTTACAAATGTTAGCTCCTATGAAGGATTCAATTTCGGGGGGGTTGAATAATTCTGAGACTGTAATGATTATTAAGAGTGGCATGTTGTGTTGAATTTGGAGAAATCACTTGTTATATTAGTTGTATTGAGCTATTTAAAAAGTAACTAAGACTTTATACGTTTTTTTCATATTTCAGTGCCCTTAAAATACAAGCAAATCAGTGGGGCTCCAGGTCATTAGACACCGCCGACAGCTAAAAACCTGAGAAGTGAGTAGCTCAGCAGACAGGAGTGTATATGCACATAGCAAGGTCTAACAGGCTAAGTGCCAGCGTAAAACTGATAGATTTCAGCCAACAGCAGGGTCTAACAGGCTAAGTGTAAGTATAAAACTGACAGATCTCATGCAATGCAGTACACGAGTACTGCAATTCATTAAACCAGCAATCAATCTGTAAAATATTCATGTTCCCTCGTAGGACTAAGTAAAAAATATCTGGCCTCTGTCCCCACAGTGTCCAGTCATTTTAGGCATCTTTTTAGCACAAAAAAAGTGTGATCGAAGGCGTTTTTGTACATCCCTAACACGATGGGACACCACCGCAACAGTGACCCGATAGATTAATTCACAACAAAAAAGGCCTTCAAAAATAAGAAAGCTTATACGACCAGAGTTTTTCAGAAAAAATACTACTTTATTTAAACATTGCATATTAAAAACATTATGGTGCTGCATAAGGAGGGCACAGCTGACTCACACATTATTCAAAAAGTGCATGCAGATATATCAGGGGTATATTAATCCAACATCATTGAAATGCATACAAAATAAATCACAAGTGCATGATTGACTATGGATAATATATATCCTTAAACAGCAATATAGAATCAAATTGTTATTTCTCTCAATCATATTAAGGTGAGCAGTGCATAGTGCATAGTGCATAATGTAAACATGATTTCCTAGTTGGGCTCACATATAATCCATCCATTTGTAGTGAAACATTCGTATGCCTGTAAGCCTAGTATCAAGTCCCTCTAATATTGGGGCTATACCAAGCGTTGGACCCAATCTAAAGTCCTGCCTCTATCAAAATTTCTCTGAATAATTTCCACACTGCCAAATATTAGTCAGGAGTACTTACTTGTGGAGGTAAATGAGTACCGCTCGTGCCCTCGCGCCCCTACGCGCGTTTCGCCCTCGCTTCGTCGGGGGGCGGATATTTTGGAGATGAGCCCACGTTGCCTTAAATAGAGGCTTGTTGTGTTATTTTAGCATCCGGTCTGATGTATAGAATTGTTTCCGGGTAGCGCTCCCTCATGTGGGCGCATGCGCTGTCGCATGTCACTTTCTGCTTGGCACTTCCGCCAGCCGACAGTGGAACGCAAGCGAGCCACCGCTGCTAAGCAGCGCTGCACACGCCCGCGCACCAAGCGTCAGCGAGCGAAAGGTCCGGAGCGACAGCGGCGCGCATGTGCACCAGGGAGCGTAGTAGAGATAAAGTGATCATGGGCAAGTATAAGATCTATTTTACGTTATTTAGTTGTGACTATGTGAATATGCTTCTACCCGTACGCACTGGTCGATCAGGGATAATGGTACGGATATCTGTGTTCCGTTATCTCCACTTATAAATATCCCTATCTTACCTGATAACAGGAGAAGGGATTTAAAGGTTATACAGAAACACAGCATATTCAATTTCATTTCATATGAGGCTACCATTCTCATTTAGAGTCCTATTATATATCTAGAAATCTCAGGCTATCAATGTCTGAGATCATAAAGTCCTACCGTAATGGGCTGAACAAGATCTAAAGAAGGGAAGGCATCCGGGGGAGGGGGAGTTTACATTTCATTCCGTTTGCCACTATTATAGTTTCGGAACATATAGTACATAGTACTCCCAATAATATACCTCAGACTATAAGCGCCTGAGATCATCGAGAACCAACAGCAATACGCTGAAGATAATCTAAGGGGGGGGGGGGCATTAGGGAGAGGGGAGGTTTACATTTCATTCTGGTTAGCACTATTATAGTTTCGGAACATATTTAGTAGATAATCTTCCCCAATACATACATACTAAAGGATCACAAGAGTTCCACTAGAGGTCTAATATCGCTGATTCAGTCATTACTAATAGCGGGATTTTCTCACCCAGAGCTCAACCGAGCATGGAGAGATAAATTACATATTCCTATTAATCTATTATTTTCCAGATCCATAAATGAAATATCCCCCCCTCCAAGTATCTGACCTGTGAATTCCTTTATGTTGAAAACATGGAACATTATATACACAATACGGTCCAACACAGGTCAATCTAATTAAATTTGAGATATCAATATGTCCACACCTGTATATATCAAAAAAGGTCTCAAAGATAGCTAAAAGTGCACCAGAAATCATTTAAAGAAGGGGGGCGTATCGGAACAGGATAAATTTGATCGATTCCATACTATTATAGTTTAAAATGAATTCTATGGACAATATTCCCTATTGCGTATGTGTCTTGGGCTTCTAATAGTCCCAATAATAGTCTAATCTGGATTACTGAGGTAATATGACTTCATCCAAACCTCAGTCGAGCGTACAAATGTACATTATTATATATTCCCATTGGCCTGCTATATCCTCTCATCCCTAAATTAACAAAATATCCCCCCCATACATTAATACCCATTCAGTGACTTCCCCGATCCTATAGTCATCAGGCATACATCCGTCCATTGCATTACATATCAAGAGGAAATAATTTCTCTGTGTGTACAAAATACTGTCCATTGTAGATAAATCTCATAGAATTCTGACATGTCACTCATGGCTCCACTTGCTTTCCAGATCGCACTGGAAACTGAGTCTTCTAATGACACACAAGCTCAATATCGGACAATCTAAAACTAAAAAAAGATTGATTAAAATCAGAGATTTATAAAATTCAACCCACACCCCAAAACAGGGAAAACCAAAAAGAAAAGAGAAAGAGGAAGGGATGGAAAGGGAGAAGATAGTGGGGAGAAGAGCAAGAAAGGAGTATATAGGAAAACAGGAAAAGGAAAAATGAAACAATGAAAAGTGAGAGGAGGAGGGCTCATGAGATAAGGACGGGATTAAATCCCTTATCGTTTCAGAGGAAGGAGCTAAAACCAAAGTTCTCATTGAGCCCCAATGGAGTTACAGTTTTTAATTAGTGTTGAGCCACCCCCGTAGTGTTCGAGTTCGGTTCGGTTCGTCGAACACCCGTGTGTTCGCCGAACTGTTCGTCGAACTGTTCGTCGAACACCTTCGAACACCGTTAAAACCAATGGCAGGCAAACAAAAACACATAGAAACACATAGAAAACACCTTCAAAGGTGTCCAAAAGCTGACAAACTGCTCAGAAGACATAACTAACACATGGAAAAGTGACAAGTACATATAGTCATGCGAAAATAAAAGAGGTGGAGGAGTAAAAGGAGGGGGAGACACAGATATAGGCATGTCATGCCCTTCTAAAATCCAAAAAGTGAGAAGCCGACACGGCCAGTCCGCTCCTGCCCGTGCCACCTCCGTGTCGCCGGGTTTGTGCCAGAGCCGCGGTGAACCCTGACGGCCAGCCCCCCTCTCCCAATACTGGTGCCTGTCCGCTGGTGGGTCGAGCGAGCCCCCCTGTGGTGGAGGCAGCTCTAAGCTTTTTAATTTAAATTGTCTCTCTAATTTGAATGAATACACTTTAAATCCATTTACAAGGATCTATTGGAGGGCAAGTCTCATGCCAGCAGCCGCGGTAATTCCAGCTCCAGTAGCGTCCACTAAAGCTGCTGCAGTTAAAAAGCTTTTATAAGGATCGAGCTCGGCTGTCCACCGCAAGGCATCCTACTGCCAGTCCCATCCCCTATGCCTTGGGGTGCCTCCTGATGCTCTTCACTAAGTATCCCATGGTCCCGAAGCATTTCCTTTGAAAAAATTAAGTGTCTAAACTACAGGTGGTGCAGCTTGCTTAACAGCCGGGATAATCCGCTCACTAGCAGACACTGCTACTAGGCACAAAGTATTTCCTGGGCTAGATGCAGTTAAAAATTTGTAATTAGATACTCTCGTTGGATGCTGAGAAAGCATTCCATAGAGTCTCCTGGCACGCCATATATGATTCTCTTAAAAAGCTTGGGGTAGGGGTCTAGGGGACCCTTTTATAGCCAAAATCACGGCCCTGTATCGCAATACGTCACCTAGGCTGAAGATAAATGGAACTGTAGCACCCTGAGGGCTCGGTTGCTACAGACGTATTGCACCTCACCCAGAGGTGTGATATCTCACTCTCAGGTAAGGATGGAGTGTGGATCAGGACCCGACACCTGCATGCATTACACCACATTGCCGTGGGGCAGGGCGACCAATATGCCCCTGAGATGGGCACGACAGTCCCTGTCCCTGGCTGGAGTGGGGGGAGGGAACACTGAGGAAGGGGAACCCTGTAGTGCAGGAGCAGGGAGGAAGCAGTTCCTGGGTGCATTGAGAAGGGAGTATAAAAGGTGGGCACCATCTTAGTTCAGTGCAGAGAAGTCTGAGCAGAAGTGGCAGGGAGCAGGGGCTCTGCATGAGCTCTGCTCCGGAGGCGGGCCTAGTAACAGAGGCCCAGGCCTGGAAGAGGGAGAAGGAAGGAAGAGGAGCGGAGAAGGCTCCAGGAACGAGGAATGAAGGGATCCCAGGGGTGCGGACGGGCGAGTTGCCACCGCACGCCCGAATCCACCTGCGTGGAGGGGTCAGGCCAAAGGGGGAGACCGGTCCCTGAACTAGTGGAGGCAGGAAACGACCCTCAGCTAGAAACCGGAGGCTCTGACATTTTATGTGGCGCAGCCCCTCGCTACACCCGCTAGGAAGGCACCACATAGGGTCAGGGAAACTGGCGCCAAGTTTACCAAGAGGAGGCCCGAGGCAGCCGGACAGAAGTGTTGGTAAGAAAGGCCAGACAAAGGACACACAAAGGGGGTCCTGTGAAGTGCTCCAAAGTTATCTGGGAGTTGTCTGAGCCCCTCACCTGGTGAGCACAGTACGACGTGGGCAGCCGTTACCTGCAGACGTGGTCTGGATAATAAGAACTGTGAGTAAAGGCCCTGAACTGCATCACTGACTCCGTGTCGTTACTGCTGCTGCCCTGCACCATCACCCCCATCCTCCGCATACACTGCCCTGAGGCTATACTCCTCCCGTGGGGAGTTATGCTACGCTCTGCTGCACCCACAACACCAGCCTCAGTGGTCTGACCTGTAGCGGCGGTTCACTCTGACCGCAATCCACGGGTGGCGTAGTCGGACATTTAAACATGAAAACCACATAAATAGTTCCGCCACTGGTTTGACCGCCCTGAGCCACGGAACTGGGTCGCCGCCACGAAGACTACAACCACCAGCATCCACCAAAAAGGGTCCGGCTCCGGGTGTCCCAAGGCCCAGGGGGTGCGTCAGAACATTTTCATCACCTTTCACAATCACCAATGGGACAAGGCAGTGATGTCCTCTGTCCCCTCTCTTATACATCCTAGTGACGGAGCACCTGCTCTCATCAATTCGCCATAACCCCAATATTAGGTGGATTGAGGTGGGAGGCACCGAGTACAAGTGCTCTCTATTTGCTGATGATGTCCTAGTATATATCACTCAATCACATATATCCATGCATGCTGTTATGGCTGAAATAGATCACTTTGTTACATGGTCAAATTTTAAAATCAATGCAGCGAAGTCTGAGGCCCTCGATGTCTCCCTCCCCAAATCCATATAGGATTCCATCCAGTCCAACTTTCCCTTTGCCTGGCCCTCACAGGGTATCAAATACTTAGGAATTCCTATTCATAGAGACCTCTCCCATCTATGTTATCTTAATTTTGGGCCCTTTATTGAACAACTCCATACAGACCACGGTTGGCAAGTTAGAACTGTAAGATTCACTACGTGAACCACTGGTGTTTTGTGGAAAAGCACATGTACACTGCGTTCCAAATTATTATACAAAAAGTGTTTAGGAGTGATAAGGGAAGAATTTGTTTGTTTGTCAGTTAAACTCATTGATGGTGATGTGTGTCAGGGCTCTTTATATCACTGTAAGCAATTGCAGACATCTGTGCTAATTAGTTTGGCAGGTGTGTCCAATGAAAGGCAAGACTACTTAAGAAGGCTCTCTCACATTATTAAGCAGCCTACATTTTCTGCCAAAATGGGAAAGAAAAAGGATGTGTCGGCTGCTGAGAAGCAACAAATTGTGGAGTGTTTAGGTCAAGGCATGACTACAATCAACATTGTGCGATGATCAGGATGAAGTGTCTTGGCAATCAAGAAGTATGTAGCTGATTCACAGTACACACGTGTGCGTGCTGATAAGGGCAAATTGAGGACTCTTTCCTACAGGCAATTACGTCAGGTTGAAAGAGCAGCAGCAAAAAAGCCTTGTCATAGCAGCAGACAAGTTTTTGAAGCTGCTTGTGCCTCCAACGTCCCCCGAACAACAAGATGCAGGGTCCTTCAGAGGTTTGCAGCTGTGCATGCGCCATCCTGTCGACCTCCTCTATCCACTTCACACAAGCAGAAACGGCTCCAGTGGGCCAAACATTACATGAAGACTGATTTCAAAACTGTTTTGTTCACGGATGAGTGCCGTGCAGCGCTCGATGGTCCAGATGGATGGAGTGGAGGATGGCTGGTTGATGGACACCCCACGCAAACACGGCTACAGCGCCAACAAGGAGGAGGTGGAGTAATGTTTTGGGCTGGAATCATGGGGAGAGAGATTGTCGGCCCCTTTAGGATCCCTGAAGGCGCTAAAGATGAACTCCATAATGTATGTGGATTTTCTCAAACAGCACTTCCTCCCATGGTTCAAGAAGAAGAACCGTGTATTTCACAGCAAGATCATTTTTCTGCATGATAATGCACCATCTCATGCTGCACATAAAACATCTGCATCTCTGGCTGATATGGGCATAAAAGGGGACAAACTTATGGTGTGACCCCCATGCTCCCCTGACCTCTACCCCATTCAGAACCTTTGGAGCATCATTAAAAGGAGTGTCTATGATGGCGGGAGGCAGAAAACATCTAAGCAACAGCTCTGGGAGGGTATTCTGTCCTCATGCAAAACAATTGAAGCAGAAACCATCCAAAACCTGACAAATTCAATGGACGAGAGAGTTCAGAAGCTCCTTTCGAACAAGGGGTCCTATGTGAAAATGTAACATCACCTAGAATAAAGTTTTGAGTTGAAAACTGTTTGATTTCAGTTTCTAACAACCTGCTAATGCTTATAATTTCAAAAATGACCATTTTTTTGGTCTTTATTAAAATGAAAAGGTTGATCGAAAAGTTTGGGGGATCTAAGAGTGTGGCAACCCAGTAGTCATGATTACTTCGAATTCTGACAATATGAGGGTCATGCTGCAGGTAGTGCAGCAAGAAGGCACTTATGTGCCTTGCGCATCTCGGAGCCCCAAAATTATTTTCCGGGCTAGATGCAGCTAAAAATTATTTTTAATTTTAAATCTGGTGAAGCTTTAGTATAGATGGCCTAATAGGATCAGTGCTGCACACTGCTACAAAGCCCAAATTATTTTCCAGTCAAGATACAGATAAACATGATTAGTAATTTGAAAGCTTAAAACGGTTGGTAGGGTGATTTTAACCAATCATCAAGCTTTTACTCTCCCCAGGATGACACAGGGGTAGAAAAGTCGTTTCGGATCCATGATTTGTTCATCTTTATGAACGTGAGTCTGTCTACATTATCAGTGGAGAGCCGCGTGCGCTTATCTGTCAGCACACCACCAGCAGCGCTGAACACACGTTCAGACAGAACGCTGGCTGCGGGGCATGACAAGATCTCCAAGGCGTAAGTGGCTAGCTCCGGCCATTTATCCAGATTGGAAGCCCAAAAAGAGCAAGGGTCCAGTGACACAGTCGTGGCTTCAATGTTTACTTGGAGATACTCCTGTACCATCGTCTCTAGGCGTTGACTATGTGTCAGACTTCTTGTCTCCTGTGGCCTTGCAAAGGATGGGCTAAAAAAGTGGTGAAATGATTCCGCAAAATTGATGTTACCAGCAGATACTGTGGTTCTGTTATGGTTTGAGTGCTGAACACTTGACGGTCCCACGGTTGGCAAGTTGGAACTGTGAGATTCACTACGTGCACCACTGGTATTTTGTGGAAAAGCACATGTAAGATTCTGCAACAGTCTCTGCTGATACTCCTGCATGCGTGCATCCCTTTCTATGGCAGGAATAATTTCTGCAAATTTACTTTTGTACCGGGGATCTAACAGTGTGGCAACCCAGTAGTCAGGATTATTTCTAATTCTCACAATTCGAGGGTCATGTTGCAGGTAGTGCAGCAAGAAGGCACTCATGTGTGTTGCGCATCCAGGAGCACCAAGTCCCTGTTGTGTTGGTGGCGAGGTAACAATCATGCTTCCTTCCTCTGTCCTCTCCCCCCAACCTCGCACAACAGAAATGTGATCAAGGTCTCCCTCATCTGATGAGTCTTCCATCAGTTCGTCCTCCACTTCTTCCTGGGCTCCTGCACCTTCCTCACTAGTTTGGCTGCTACCATGCGCCCTGGTAAAACCATCTGCCCCACCCTCACATGCCTGCCGCCTTGGTGCTGCCGACCGTCTGGACCTTGCAGATGTTAGCCCTTCCGCATACAACTCCTCCTCCTCTACTTCCTCCACCTCCTCTTGTGCCACCACCTGACTCCGAATTCTGTTTAACATGTGCTCCAGCATGTAAATCACCGGAATAGTCATGCTGATAATGGCATCGTCAGCACTAAACATCTTCGTCGCCATTTCAAAACTGTGCAGAAGGGTGCATAGGTCCCTGATCTGAGACCACTCCTCCAGCGTGATTTGCCCCACCTCTGAATCTCGTTGGCCCAGGCTATACGTCAGAACGTATTGCACCAGGGCTTGTCGGTGCTGCCACAGTCGCTGCAACATGTGCAGAGTTGAATTCCACCAGGTAGGCACATCGCATTTTAGCCGGTGAAGTGGCAGGCCCAACGACTTCTGTAGAGATGTAAGTCGCTGAGCTGCGGGATGCGAACGGCGGAAGTGAGCACACAGCGACCGTGCCCTCTGCAGAAGGCCATCTAGTCTGGGATAGTGGGCTAAAAATTGCTGGACAACCAGGTTCAACACGTGAGCCATACAAGGCACGTGTGTGACATTGCCCCGGCGAAGGGCCGCACCCAGGTTTGCAGCATTGTCGCACACGGCCTTCCCTGGTTTCAGGTCCAGTGGAGACAACCATTCATGAAATTGGTTCTCCAGAGCTGACCACAACTCCTCAGCTGTGTGACTCACATTTCCCAGACATTTCAATGTAAAAACCGCCTGATGACGTTGAGCCCTACTGCCAGCATAGTAAGGAGGTGTGCAGGATCCCTTCTGCGCAGTTAGAAAGCTTGTGGCATGACCAGACAGGCTTTGGGTGCAGGTGGAAGACCGAGAGGAGGTTGAGGAGGCAGAAGCAGTGGAGGAACTTTGACATAAAGAGGATTGACGCACAACTCGTGGGGACGGCAAGACTTGGACAGCAGCCCCTTGTCCTGCTGTCACCATAGTTACCCAGTGCCCAGTCAGCGACATGTAACGCCCCTGTCCATGCCTACTCATCCAAGTGTCTGTGGTGAAATGCACCCTGTCACACACAGAGTTTCTCAAAGAAGCGGTGATGTTGTGTGCGACATGCTGGTGGAGCGCAGGCACACCTTTCTTTGAGAAGTAGTGCCGACTGGGCATCTGGTACTGGGGCACTGCGACGGACATAAGGTCTCGAAAATCCTCTGTGTCCACCAGGCGGAAAGGCAGCATTTCTGTAGCCAAGAGCTTGCAGATGGTGAAATTCAACCTCTTAGCTTTCTCATGGCTAGGAGGAAATGGTCTTTTACTTGTCCACATCTGAGGGACCGAGGGCTGGCTATTGTGCTTAGACGGGGTTGATAAGGGTGTCCCCGGCAAACTGCCAGTCTGTGAGGAAGATGCAGGCGGACATGTTAGATTGCCTTGATCCAAAGGTGGTGCTATCGATGTCGGACAGCGCTCAACACTAGCTGGTGTTACCACCTCCAAAGAAAATGATGACCTGCCAATCACGCTGGCTGTTGCGGGTAAAGAGGTGGCAGGTCTGCGCCCCAAAACAGGTGTGACTGCTGTCCCCCCAGTCACAGAGGATGAAGAGGCCGCGGATGCACAAGATATGGCAAACGGTGATTGGCCCGGCCGGCTAGGCCGCATTGTAGCACACTGAGCTTCCCACTGCAACTTATGCTTCATGTCCATGTGCCGGTTCATGCATGAAGTACTCAAACTATGTATTTTTTGGCCTCTACTTAGCTTTTGCTGACAAATGTTAGAGATAACACGAGTTGGGTCATCTTTATCGATCTGAAAAAATGCCCAGGCTATGCAAGGCTTAGCACCCATGCGACCTGAAGAGCCACCACGACTTGTGGTGAGAGGCAGAGTTGTGTTTGAGGATGCAGTTGTTGACGTGCTTCCAGTACTACGTCTCTGTCCAGGAAGGCGCAACCTGACCTCGTCGTCACTAGCATCTTCCTCCACCTCCTCTGCTGACCTCATCTCTTGGCTGACTGTGGGTTGACAGTAAGTGGGATCTCCGACCTCATCATCATCACCCTGTGCGTTATCACACCCGTCGTCCTCAGAGCCAACCTGTTCCTGCCCTGGCAAAAAACTAAAGTTGTCGCTCCAATCAGGTATTTGAGTCTTATCATCGTCGTCCTCATTGTCTCCACCAACAGGAGTTACAGTTTGGGAATGAGGGTCTACATTATGGTCAGAACCTTCTGCGTCTGGTCCTGGATCCGACTCATAAAGATTCTGGGCATCAGTGCAGATCATTTCCTCGTCTGGATTCACAGAAGCGCTGGAGTCGACCTCTGATTCCCAGGCTATAGTATGAGTAAACAGCTCTGCAGACTCAACCATCTGTTCTACCTCATACTCAGACGGGCAGCTGGAGATTTGGGAGCTGTGAGGAAGCAAGTGCGATTTGGGTGACACCTTTGAGGACTGGAGTATTTGTGATGTTGAAGTTGATGTGGAGGAGAGCCCACTTAAAGGAGCACTTGATATCCGTTGAAGCACCTGCTGTTTTTGTGCCTCATCTGGAATTTGTAGCGATTGGCGTGGCCGTAAGAAAGGGATCTTATCACATTGTCCGCTAAAAGAAGTAGACATTTTAGTTTGGCTGGAAGATGGTCTTTCTTCTGCAGATGTTACTGTTGCTTTAACACCTACCCCACGGACACAACCTTTTTTCCCCTTCCCAACATGCCTATTCCCCTTTCCACCAGCAGCAGGCCTTTTTCCACTCATTTTGGTGGTTAACTAATTCACAACTCTGGAGTAGTTTGCACAAAAAAACAATGGATGGTAACCGAGCAGAGGTGAGTGGCCAAACTGTGGTATTAGGCCAAAACTATTGGCTGGGTTAGATGCAGAAAAAAATTATTTTGAATTTGCAACCTGATGGAGGTCAGTATAGATGGACTAATACAAATAGTCCCACACACTGCTAGAAGCCCAAATATTTTTTCAGAGGTACTGTAGATGCAGATAAAAATTATTTTTAATTTGCAACCTGATGGAGGTCAGTATAGATGGACTAATAGACCAAGTCCCACACACTGCTAGAAGCCCAAATATTTTTTCAGAGCTAGATGCAGAAAAAAAATATTTTTAATTTGCAACCTGATGGAGGTCAGTATAGATGGACTAATAGACCAAGTCCCACACACCGCTAGAAGCCCAACTATTTTTTCAGAGCTAGATGCAGAAAAAAATTATATTCAATTTGCAACCTGCTGGAGGTCAGTATAGAAGGACTAATAGAACAAGTCCCACACACTGCTAGAAGCCCAAATATTTTTTCAGAGCTAAATGAAGAAAAAAATTATTTTTAATTTGCAACCTGATGGAGGTCAGTATAGATGGACTAATAGACCAAGTCCCACACACTGCTAGAAGCCCAAATATTTTTTCAGAGCTAGATGCAGAAAAAAAATATTTTTAATTTGCAACCTGATGGAGGTCAGTATAGATGGACTAATAGACCAAGTCCCACACACCGCTAGAAGCCCAAATATTTTTTCAGAGCTAGATGCAGAAAAAAATTATTTTTAATTTGCAACCTGATGGAGGTCAGTATAGATGGACTAATAGACCAAGTCCCACACACTGCTAGAAGCCCAAATATTTTTTCAGAGCTAGATGCAGAAAAAAATTATTTTTAATTTGCAACCTGATGGAGGTCAGTATAGATGGACTAATAGACCAAGTCCCACACACCGCTAGAAGCCCAAATATTTTTTCAGAGCTAGATGCAGAAAAAAATTATTTTTAATTTGCAACCTGATGGAGGTCAGTATAGATGGACTAATAGACCAAGTCCAACACTGCTAGAAGCCCAAATATTTTTTCAGAGCTAGATGCAGAAAAAAATTATTTTTAATTTGCAACCTGATGGAGGTCAGTATAGATGGACTAATAGACCAAGTCCCACACACCGCTAGAAGCCCAACTATTTTTTCAGAGCTAGATGCAGAAAAAAATTATATTCAATTTGCAACCTGCTGGAGGTCAGTATAGAAGGACTAATAGAACAAGTCCCACACACTGCTAGAAGCCCAAATATTTTTTCAGAGCTAAATGAAGAAAAAAATTATTTTTAATTTGCAACCTGATGGAGGTCAGTATAGATGGACTAATAGACCAAGTCCCACACACTGCTAGAAGCCCAAATATTTTTTCAGAGCTAGATGCAGAAAAAAATTATTTTTAATTTGCAACCTGATGGAGGTCAGTATAGATGGACTAATAGACCAAGTCCCACACACTGCTAGAAGCCCAAATATTTTTTCAGAGCTAGATGCAGAAAAAAATTATTTTTAATTTGCAACCTGATGGAGGTCAGTATAGATGGACTAATAGACCAAGTCCCACACACCGCTAGAAGCCCAACTATTTTTTCAGAGCTAGATGCAGAAAAAAATTATATTCAATTTGCAACCTGCTGGAGGTCAGTATAGAAGGACTAATAGACCAAGTCCCACACACTGCTAGAAGCCCAAATATTTTTTCAGAGCTAAATGAAGAAAAAAATTATTTTTAATTTGCAACCTGATGGAGGTCAGTATAGATGGACTAATAGACCAAGTCCCACACACTGCTAGAAGCCCAAATATTTTTTCAGAGCTAGATGCAGAAAAAAATTATTTTTAATTTGCAACCTGATGGAGGTCAGTATAGATGGACTAATAGACCAAGTCCCACACACTGCTAGAAGCCCAAATATTTTTTCAGAGCTAGATGCAGAAAAAAATTATTTTTAATTTGCAACCTGATGGAGGTCAGTATAGATGGACTAATAGACCAAGTCCCACACACTGCTAGAAGCCCAAATATTTTTTCAGAGCTAGATGCAGAAAAAAATTATTTTTAATTTGCAACCTGATGGAGGTCAGTATAGATGGACTAATAGACCAAGTCCCACACACCGCTAGAAGCCCAACTATTTTTTCAGAGCTAGATGCAGAAAAAAATTATATTCAATTTGCAACCTGCTGGAGGTCAGTATAGAAGGACTAATAGAACAAGTCCCACACACTGCTAGAAGCCCAAATATTTTTTCAGAGCTAAATGAAGAAAAAAATTATTTTTAATTTGCAACCTGATGGAGGTCAGTATAGATGGACTAATAGACCAAGTCCCACACACTGCTAGAAGCCCAAATATTTTTTCAGAGCTAGATGCAGAAAAAAATTATATTCAGTTTGCAACCTGATGGAGGTCAGTATAGATGGACTAATAGAATGATGCTATGCCCAAAAGATTTTACTTCACTAGGTGCAGTAAAAAAATTGGTATTCTATACACAGGTGTTATATCTTGCAACACAGATAGGCTACTCCACTGACTAACACACTCTGCAATAGGCCAAAAAGGATTAGCTTTGCTAGATTCAGCCAAATGCTGTGAAAAAAACTTGCACAGCACTGGCACAGACCTGCCTGGCAAAAACTGATAGGAACTCATGTAACCTAGTCCTGAAAAGGACTCCAATTACAATTAGTCTTTACTCCCACAACCTATCTATTTAAGAGCACAGACCTCCCTGATAAAAGTCGTAGGAAATGCTGTAACCTAGTCCTTAAAAGGACTGCAATCACAACTATTCCCTACTCCCAAGCTATCTGTATATTTGTGCGAAAATTGGCTTGAAATTAACAAGGTATAGCGCACACAGCAACAGCGGTGCCGTCTAACACGCAGCTGCAGCAGTGAGAAAATGGTGGCGACGGGGAAAATGGCTTGGTCTTATAGGGCAAGGACATGTGACATACACTGCCAATGACACATGCCCTTGCTTGTGTGAAAAAAAGCACTTCGCTCTGTGTGTGCGCTGCTGATAGACTGACAGATTGCACCTCCCCACTGCAAATGCGGGAAAGAGAAAAAAAATGGAGATCTTCATTGTTCCTGCAGAGATCCATCCCCTGCCCCTCCCCCCACCCCGCTGTACACTCAAACTGCGTATTAACATTAATTTTCATCATTACTGAGAAAAAATCCAGTTATGATTTTGGTGCACGAACAGTTATCGAACATAACCTCGAACAGCCGAATTTTTCTCAAATTGTTCGTGTTCGCCGAACGGCTCGAACACCGCCCAAAACAGCTCGAATTTGAGATTGGCGAACAGTTCGAGTAGAACAACGCTCATCTCTATTTTTAATCTGTAGATCCACCGGCTCTCTACCTGGGATAAAGTCTTGAATAGGTCTCCCCCTCTTGGGCCCAGAACTACCTGGTCAATTGCTCTTATCCTTAGGAGTTTTGCATCACTATTATGCAGGGCTTTAAAGTGCCTTGGTAAAGTTTTTAGTTCACTCATGTCTTCAATATTTTTAGACTTTTCAATGTCCCGTATGTGCTCACGCACTCTGATTTTAAGTTCCCGGGTAGTCATACCAACATATAGTTTTGGACACACATGGACATTCTGCTAGATAGACTACGCCTTTTGAGGAGCATATCAAAAAGGTATCAATTTTAAATTCTCTGTTTTTTTCCGAATTGGAGAAAGTTTTACTTTTCACTAAATTAGAGCATGCCTTGCAATGTCCACACGGGAAAAAACTCTTAATGTGGTTTCTAAAAGAGTTTTTATTCATTCTTTTCTTGGAGTAATGGCTCCCGACCAAGAGATCCTTTAAAATTTTGGATCTCTTGGCCGTAACACTGGGTTTTTCCCCGATTACTCGTGACAGGATCGGGTCTGTTTTAAGAACTCTCCAATGTTTGTGGATAATGTTATTAAATTCTTTCCACTGTTTATTGAAAGGCGTGATCAATCTCGCCTGGTCTGATGATTCTCCCTCCTTAACTGGGTTATTATATAGCAATTTGTCCCTAGGGGTATCTCTAGCCCTCTGGTATCCACGCTTGATGGTTCGATGTCCATATCCTCTCTCCCTAAATCTCATATAGAGGTCAGCAGCTTGATTTTCAAATTTTTCCTCTGTAGAGCAGATTCTTTTTGCTCTAAGGTACTGGCTGGTCGGAATACTTCTGATAGTGGAGGGCAGGTGTGAGGAGCCGGCATGCAAGATGGAGTTGATCGAGGTCGGTTTTCGATAAATATCGATAATGATCATTCCATCTGCTGATACTTGTAAATCCACATCAAGAAAGTTTACCTTTAAACCGCTATTATACGTTAATCTGATATTGATATCATTTTTGTTCAACTCCATCATGAATGCTTCCAGCTCCTCACACGTGCCCCCCCAAACAAAAAGTATGTCGTCTATATATCTCATCTAGTTGAGGGCCTTGTCTGATCCCTCAACTGGATTGCATTGTAAGACCTCCCTTTCCCAGGCTCCCATAAACAGATTTGCATATGAGGGGGCACACGCTGCCCCCATAGCTGTTCCTTGTGTCTGAACAAAAATCTGCTCGTTAAATATAAAGCAGTTATGTTCAAGCACAAACTCTAGTAGGGTCACAATAAGCTCTATCAACAGTTTGTCCAAATTACTATTGTCATGAAACCAGTGAATCGCCTTCAATCCGTCCCGATGCTTTATAGATGTATACAGTGCCTCAACATCAGCCACGACTAGAATTATTCCATCTTCCAAATGGATTTGATCCAGTCGTCTTAAGGCCGATGTAGTATCCTGTATATAGGACGGTAATGTCGAGACGATTGGCTTTAGATAGTAGTCTATCATTCGGCACACTGTTTCACATAGGCCATCGTTACCCGAGATTATGGATCGCCCAGGAGGGTCCATCAGGTTTTTGTGCAATTTAGGGATCAAGTAAAAAGTTGGAAGTCTTGGTTTCATTTTGTCTATCTTATCTAGGAACTTTTTAGGAATGATGCTGTCTTCAAAGGCCTTTTGTAAAATGCCCACCAATTCCTACTGGAATTCTGGGAGGGGATTGTGAGGCAATTTTTTATAGCAATTCTTATCTAATAACAGTTTATAAGCCTGCTTTTCATACAGATCGCACGGCCATATGACCTGATTGCCCCCTTTGTCCGCCATTTTGAAGACAACGTCATTCCAAGATTGCATCTCTCGTAGTGCCAATTCTTCCTTACCATGAATCTTTGCCAGTCCCCTTCGATTCAATTTTTCTATGTCTGCTGTAACCAGTTTTACAAACATATCTATCGATGGACAAGACGTAATACTAGGAAATTTCTTTGATTTATTGCACAAAAATATAGGGAATGGACTTACACCTGTGCTTTCATTTTCAGAAAAATTGGATTCCTCAGCTAATGATTCTAAAATAGCTACTGCTGCCTTTTCCTCCTCTGTATCTAGTTTTAAACCCAAATTATTTTTTTCATGGAATCTTTTGAGGATTAATTTCCTGGCATATAGGTGAATATCTTTAATGGCCGTAAAAGTATCTAAGGGTTGGGGAGGGGAAAAGGTTAAACCTTTTTCCAAAATGCTTGTTTGCATCTTAGAAAGGCAGTGTTTTGATAGATTTATTACCTTCGGTTGTTCATGATGTCTCCTCCCACCGTTCTTTTTACTAGGCCCATAATACTTCTTCTTTCCTCCATATCTTGTCTTAATCTGGTTAGAATGTCCGGAGCCCTGATCAAGATTCACTGAGGATATGCTTGATACGGACGAGGCTGAGGATATTGCTTGATTTGATTAATTCGTACTCTCCCCAGTCCTAACTTTATATTGCCATCAGTAAATCCTTTTCTGCTGATAGTCATTTATGTCCCTCACATATTTCTTTTTTCTTGGTGACACTAATTTCCTGCTCCAATTTTTCCATTTCAAGTTCTAAATCATTATAGAATTTTTTTAGAGGTTCCGCCTGAATTTCCTGTGTCATTTGTACCTGCAGAGTGCTAATCTCCCGGTCCAATTCATCTAGAAGTTGTGTATTTCTCTCATTGATAATATCAATGACCCGATCAATAATATCAATGACCCGATAGAGTGCAAAGTAAATCCATCTGCCTCATTGTACTGAGTGGTTGTGTGTCTCAATCACTTTTTTTGGGGATTTACATGGAAACGCCAATATACAGTATGTCCTTAGTGTAAACCACATGATAAATGTGAACCAAACCTTATGCTGGATGTGATCAAAAAATGTTACATACTCCAAAACGTTACAAATAAAAACTTCAAATCAACCCACAAAATAAAATTTGGGGTTTCCATGTTACTGATAGGACCAAAAGGCTCCGGAAAAGTGACAGCACCCAAAAGACAATCTAGCAGAATATGGACTCCCAAATCCAAATGCTCCCCTCACCATCTGCTGAGCCATACAGTGTGCATAAACAACAGTTAGAGTATATATGTAAGGCATTATTGTAGCGAGAAGAGTCATTTAAGAATTTATGTAATGGTGTCTTCAGAAGCTCAAGCTGGGCACAATGTATGAGCACTGATGTAGCATATTTGCAATTTTCACTCTACAACATCCTGTCCATGCTTCTTTCTGAAAAACACAATTGAGACCACAATTTACACTGTGTGCAGAATTATTAGGCAAGTTGTATTTTAGAGTATTATTTTTATTATTGATCAACAACTATGTTCTCAATCAACCCAAAAGACTCATAAATATCCAAGCTTAATATTTTTGGAAGTTGGAGTGTTTTTTTTTTAGATTTGGCTATCTTAGGAGGATATCTGTGCAGGTAACTATTACTGTGCAGAATTATTAGGCAACTTAATAAAAGCCAAATATAATCCCATCTCACTTGTTTATTTTCACCAGGTAAACCAATATCAGTGCACAAAATTTAGAAATAAACATTTCTGACATGCAAAAACAAAAACCAAAAAATTTGGTGATCAATATAGCCACCTTTCTTTATGATGACACGCAACAGCCTTCCATCCATAGATTCTGTCAGTTGCTTGATCTGTTTTCGATCAACATTGGGTGCAGCAGCCACCACAGCCTCCCAGACACTGTTCCTAGAGGTGTACTGTTTTCCCTCCCTGTGGATCTCACATTTTATGATGGACCACAGGTTCTCTATGGGGTTCTGATCAGGTGAACAAGGGGGCCATGCCATTATTTTTTCTTCTTTTAGACCTTTACTGGCCAGCCACACTGTGGAGTAGTTGGATGCATGTGATGGAGCATTGTCCTGCATGAAAATCATGTTTTTCTTGAACGATACCGACTTCTTCCTGTACCACTGCTTGAAGAAGTTGTCTTCCAGAAACTGGCAGTAGGTCTGGGAGTTCAGCTTCACTCCATTCTCAACCCGAAAAGGTCCCACAAGTTAATCTATGATGATACCAGCCCATTCAAGTACCCCACCTCCACCTTGCAGGCGTCTGAGTCGGAGTGGAGCTCTCTGCCCTTTACTGATCTAGCCTCTGGCCCATCCATCTGGCCCATCAAGAGTCATTCTCATTTCAATAGTCCATAAAACCTTTGAAAAATCAGTCTTAAGATATTTCTTGGCCCATTCTTGACGTTTTATCTTATGTTTCTTGTTCAAAGGTGGTCATTTTTCAGCCTTCCTTACCTTGGCCATGTCCCTGAGTATCGCACACCTTGTGTTTTTTGATACTCCAGTAACATTGCAGCTCTGAAATATGGCAAAACTGGTGGCGAATGGCATCTTGGCAGCTTTACGCTTGAATTTCCTCAATTCATGGGCAGTTATTTTGCGCCTTTTTTGGCCAACACGCTTCTTGTGACCCTGTTAGCTATTTGCCATGAAACGCTTGATTGTTCGGTGATCATGCTTCAAAGTTTGGAAATTTCAAGACTGGTGCATCCCTCTGCAATACATCTCACAATTTTGGACTTTTCAGAGCCCGTCAAATCTCTCTCCTGACCCATTTTGCCAAAGGAAAGGAAGCTGCCTAATAATTAAGCACACCTTATATAGGGTGTTGATGTCATTAGACAACACCCCTCCTCATTACAGAGATGCACATCACCAGATTTACTTAATTGGTAGTTGGCTCTCAAGCCTATGCAGCTTGGAGTAGGACAACATGTATAAAAAGTATCATGTGATCAAAATACTCATTTGCCTAATAATTCTGCACGCGGTGTATATTATATGACATATATGGTAATATAAATATGCACACATATATCAATTCATTGAGGGTGTAATCTCCAAGATAGGGTAATTTTTCTTTGTTTGTTTTTTTTGCTGTTTTGACATGTTGGGGCTCTGCAAATGATGTCCATAATCTATTTGAGCAAAATCTGCACTCTAAAAGTCAGATAGCACTCCTTCCCTTCCAGGAATTGCCACAGGCGCAAACATACCATTGGTGCAATCTCTGCAGTCACAATAAGGGCTCAAAGGGTAAGTAGACCCGTCTACACCACTAAAGTAGGTGGAATTATGCATTATGATGAGCTATTGGACTGCAAAGGGCCCATATATTGTTCAAGCACTGGGGCCCTTTTCTGTCTGTGTCCTCCACTGTCATGTGGCTACACAGTGATTTCCAATCACATATGGGGTATCACTGCATTCATGAGAAATTGCGTAACCAATCGTGGGGTCCATTTTTACCCATGAGCCCTTGTAAAAATTAAAAATTAGCATTTTAATGGTAAAAAAATATTTTTTTATTTCCACAACCCATTGTTCGGAAATTTTGTGAGAAATTTGTTGATTCAAAATACTCACTACACACCTAGATGAACTCCTTGATAAGTATAGTTTCCAAAATGGGGTCGCTTATGTTTTTCGCTGTTCTACCATGCAAGAGGTTATGCTAATGTGATTTGGCATCAGCAATATATTCCAGCCAAAATTGCACTTCAAAAGTAAAATATCGATCCTTCTGATCCAAGCCCTGTCATAAGATCAAAAAGTAGTTACCAGACACTTTTGGAGTATCCAACCAATTCTCAACGTGTTCAGAAGTTGCATAACAAATTATGGAGTCCACTTTCTCCTATTACCTATTGTGAGAATGAAAAATTTGAGGCTAAAACGACATTTTATTGGAAAAAAATAAATTTTTCATTTTTACGGCCGAAACTTATAAAAAATTTTGAAGCACCTGTAGGTTAAAAATGGTCACCACACAACTAGAAGAATTTCTTAAACGGTTTAGTTTCCAAAATTGGGTTATTTGTGGGGGATCAGGGGCTTAGCAAATGTAATATGTCATCCACAATCTGTTCCAGCCAAATTTGCACTTTTTCCATTCTGAGCCCTGCCATGTGCCCAAACAGCAATTTTTGACCCCAGAATTTTGCCAAATTTGGGAGAAATTGCATAGAAAAATATTGGGTCCATCTTCTTCAATTATCACTGTGAAAATGAAAAACTGTAGGTTAAATCAATTTTCATTTTTCATTTTTGAGTTCCAATGTACTAAATTTTTGTGAAGCACCTGTGTATCCAAAATAGTCATTATACCTCAAGTTGAATTATTTGAGGGACATAGAGTCCAAAATGGGGACACTTGTGGGGGATATACATTGTTTTTGGCAACTGAGGGGCTTTGTAAACTTGACAGGGCATCAGCAAACGCTGCACATTCAAGCCCCGCTGTAACAGCATAAGGCAGTATTTAGACACTTATGGGGTATCCCTGTGTTCAGGAGTAATTGCAGAACAAATTAACATTCTGCTTTCTCCTATTAGCTCTTGTGAAAATGAAAAAATTTAGGTTAAATCAACATTTGTGTGGTAAAAATGTAATTTCTATTTTTTGCATCTCAATGTTATAAACTTTTGTGAAGCACTTGCAGGTCATAAATGCTCACTACAACCCTGAATTAAATTTTTGAGGGGTAAAGATTTCAAAATGGGGTAATTAGTGTAGCAATTTATGCTGTTTTGGCATCTCAAGCACTTTGCAAATGCAACATAGCTTCCTTTAAATTATTCCAGCCAAAATTTCTCTCAAAACTAAAATTTTGCTCCTTCTTTTCGAAGCCCTGCACGTGCCAAAACAGCAGTTTTTGACTACATATGGGATATTACCGTGTTTTGGAGAAATTGCATAGTAAATAATGATGAGCGAACGTGCTCGGTACTCACCCGAGCATGACGGTGCTCGACAAGATCGGCGCTTGGCGAGTATTTCCGGGTTGCTCAGGCTGAAACTCGGGTCCCCACCCTGCATGTTTGGGACTCTTTAAAGAGCCAATGAACATGCAGGGATTGCTTGCCAAGCACTGTAATGCCGTAGCAATGTTGGTTGTGGGCATTACAGTGATTGGCTGGCCGCACAGCGTCATCAGGGCTATATAAGACGTGGCGCCACTATGCCTGTCACAGTCTACCCCGGAAACAGGCAGAGTAGGGAGAGCTCCTGCTGAGTCATGGAGAGATTTGCTTGTTTAGAGTTAGTATAGGCATTCCACAACATATATATATATCCATCTGAACTAACAGTCCTTCTGAGGACTAATCCAGCTGCATATTTTCAGTGGTGAAGGTGATAGCAGGAGTTAGGCACGCAGGCAGTGTATTTGGCAGGCTGCAGTGCATGATACCACAAAAGAGGTTCCATAACACATTCCTGCTGGTGATGTTCTTACAGATATTTGTAGACATAGTCCCATATATCGGGCCAGGGCCAATTTTTTTTTATCTTAATCTTGATTATTTGCTTAATAAGCAATCTGCAGTACACATTTTTTCTGCTCCATTTGCTTGTTAGCACTGCAGAATATAGCCAGATCTTTTCCATATTACAGAGATAAAAATCCAGAAATTTGAACTGAATGTGGAAAATATTGGCTTACATTTTCATTTTGTTGCAGTGTGTCAGTCAAGCTATTCACTCTAAGTCTCTGAGAAGAATAGTATTACTAAACTACAGGCCTGCTATTTAAAACCGTGGTTCTCTTTCAGGCGTATCACATATAACTGGATTCCAAAATCAGCAATTTCTGCCTTCCATTTCGTTGCAGTGTGTTGGTCAAGCTATTCACACTAGGTCTCTGTGAAGAATAGTATTAGTAAATTACAGGCCTGCTATTTAAAACAGTGGTTCTCTGTCAGGCGTATCATATATAACTGCATTCCAAAATCAGCCATTTCTAGTGAACGTGGAAAATATTGTCCTCCATTTAAAATGGGCAAAGCTTGTGGCAAGGGACGGGGAAGTGGACGTGATGGTGCACGTCCGAAGCTGTGGGCAAGCTGAAATGGTGCCACAACAAAAACCCACATCTTGTCGCCCGACCTTCCTGTCCCAATTGCTAGGGGACCGCAGCACACCACCATTGAACCCAGAGCAATGTCAAAAGGTTGTTGGTTGGATAGCAGATAATGCTTCCAGTCACTTTGCCACCACCACTACCACCCTGTCTTCCACATGGTCAAATCTCAGTAGCCGTGAGTCTGGACCGCATATTCCTCAACCTAATCATCCTTCATCCCACAATGCTAAGTGCCCAGAGACAACTGATCCCACACTTGGACACTCAGAAGAGCTGTTCACTTTTCCACTTGTAGATTTGGGCCTCTTCAAGCAAGTCAAGAGAATTACGCATGTAGCGATGCCCAAATATTTGAGCAGCACAGTCACAGGAAGGCGATGGTGGGAAAGTACAATTACTGTCGCAAGAGGTGGATGATGATGAGACACAATTGCCAGAAAGTCAGGAGGAGGACCAGGGAGTGGAAGTGGAAGAAGAGGTGGTGAATGACTATAGTAACTGACCCTGCCTGGAAGGGGGACATGCAGAGCGAGGACAGCAGCACACAGGGGGAAGGAGGCGGAGCACCTCAACAGGCAGGAAGAAGCAGTGTGGAGGCCGCAGACACAAGGCGGGAAAGCGTACCCCATAACAACAACACGACAGAAGTTGCCAGTACAACTGTTAGGTCTTCCCGAGTCTGTTTTTTTTTAAAAACTCTGCAGAAAACCCCAAAAAGGCCATTTGCACAACCTGCCAGGCCAGCATCATCAGGGATAGCAAAACTGGCAGCCTGCCCACTAACAGCATGATCACACACATGGCAACAAATAACCCTACTAAGTGGGCCGAACCAAAGGGTCCAGAAACAGTGTCTGTGGGTGACACGACTGCTTCTTCCACTGTTGTGCGTACACGCCAATCCTCTGTCCATGTCGCATGCGAAGATTCCTCCCGCCCTGCACATGTCGTTGCACACTCTCAACTAGCACCATAAGGAAGCACATCCACTCCCTTGTCCCAGTGCAGCATTCAATTGTCCCTACCCCAGTCCTTGGAATGCAAGCACAAATACACAGCCAATGCCCCACAAGCCGCACTACTAAATTCACACATTTCGCGACTGCTTGCACTCGAAATGTTGCCTTTTAGGCTCATGGAGATGGAAGCTTTCCGCAACCTGATGGCAGCGGCCATCCCTCGGTACTCGGTCCCCAGCCACCACTATTTTTCCCGGTGTGCTGGGTTAATATAGTGGAAGCCGGGACCCAGTCGGACCTTAGGAAGCAACGCGTCCTCCTAACGCTGAGGATTGCGGGCCCTGGGTCAGTCAGGGTTTCCCTCCACATTCTACAGCTCCTGAACCTGCTCCTCCTCTTCAGCCTCCATTTCTGAAATGACCACATCAGTCAGAACCTGGAAGCACTGTAGCACTGCCTTGGCCAAGAGACAACAGACTGTGCTGAAGCTAATATGCTTAGGTAACAAACCACACACCGCTGAAGAGTTGTGAACAGCTCTGAAAGAGCAGGCAGATCTGTGGCTGACACCGCTGAACTTAAAGCCAGGCATGGTCATGTGTGACAATGGCCAGAACCTGGTAGCGGCTCTGAAGCAAGGCAAGCTCACACACGTACCATGCCTGGCCCATGTGCTTAACCTTGAGGTTCAGTGGATTCTCAAAGCCTACCCATATCTGTCGCATCTGCTTGTCAAAGTGCGCCACATGTGTGCCCATTTTAGAAAGCCAGCTACAGCTTCCGTCGCCCTTGCGGTGCTTCAGCAGCATTTGCTGCTTCCAGATCACCGACTGGTGTGTGGTGTCCCCACGCATTGGAACTCTACATTGCAGATGTTGGGAAGGATTTTTGAGCAGAAGAGGGCAGTTGTTGACTACCAGCATCAACATGGCCATCGGTATACAGGTCAGATTCCACACATAAGACCTCAGGGGTAGACATGGATGTCAGACATCTGTACCATACTCCAAAACATTGAGGAGTCCATCAAGATGGTGAGCGGCGATGATTCCATAATTAGCATCACCATCCAGCTTCTCTAACTTCTGATACGCCCTCTTCTCACAATTAAAGAGGATGCATTGCAGGCAGAGCACGATGAGATGGAGCAAGGAACCATACAAGGTGATTCCACCCAGACTCATCTCATCTAAACGTGGATTGGTTGACAATGAGGAGGAGGAGGAGGAAAAACAGGAGCTAGTTTCCTGTGCTATAGATGGTACTACCTGCACAACTGTCATACCGTCTGTTCAGCGTGGATGGTCTGAGGACAGGGAGGAGGAGGAAGAGGAGGAAGAGGAGGAGGAGAGTATGGTTAGTCGTCCTTTTGGTGAGGACACGGAAGTCTTGCCTCTTTGCAGTCTGGCACACATGGCTGAGTTTATGTTACGCTGCCTTTCCCGTGACCCTTGTGTTGTCCAAATTTTGGGTGACAGTTATTACTGGTTGGTGACACTTCTAGACCCACGCTTCATGGAGAACTTTCTGTGTTATGTTCTGCTACCAGAGCTAAGGAAAGAGAGGAGATCTGTCCCTACGATAGAACTCAGCTTGATCCTTACGATGTAACAGGGGACCTGATCCTGCGATCAGACCTGCTAAAGTCCTCAGCTAGTCTGTACGGAGACCTATAGATGTGGGGAAGGAATCCCTACAAGTACTAGGGACTGGGAGCAAAATGGACACCTCCTAACAGAAATAGTAGCAGACAGACGAACAAACAATAAATATAGAACACAGAGGTCCGAAGACCAAGCAAACTAACAGAGTTAGATACTGAGCACCGGCTAGCTAAAGAGTAGTAATACAATGAAGTCCAGCAAAGCCAGAAGGGCGGAGCAGGACTAAATAGGCCAACAAGGTCATGTGACCAGCAATAGAAAAAACCTAAGAGCAAGGTTCTAACAGTACCCCCCCTTCTAAGAGGATCCTCTGGATCCCCTAGGACCAGGCTTATCAGGAAATCTCCTGTGAAACGCTCTGATAAGTCTGGACGCGGAAACATCATCCGACCTCACCCATGAGTTATCCTCGGGTCCGAAACCTTTCCAGGCCACGAGATACTGCAAACTACCTCTATACCGTCTAGAATTAAGGATGTGAGAAATTTCATATTCCCCGTCCTCCATCAATTACATTCAGAGTAGACCCACAATCGACAAACACCCGAAATTCCATTAATTTTTCCTGAGCAATAGTGGAAGCAGCTAAAAATACACCCTTGGAATTTAAACAGGCAATACGGGCATGACTGACCATTTTTTTTTCTTTCTTCATACGAAGCACACAGCTTTTAATGAAATGACCAGAATTTCCGCAATAGAAACACAAACCTTCAGAAAATCTGCGGTCCTTTTCTTGAGAGCGAGGTGCCATCGCTCCAATCTCCATCGGCTCTCCACTGTCAGTACACACATTCTCATGACCAGAAACTGACATAGCAGAGGATTTGCTCTCATTAACCCTTGCACGCAGTCTCCTATCCACCCGTATAGCTAATTGCATAGCCTGTTGCAAATCTTCAGGTGTGGGATAAGCAATTAGCAGGTCTTTTACCCTTTCACTAAGCCCTGCAAGAAACAGACTCTTCAGAGCAGAATCGTTCCACCCTATTTGAGTAGACCACCGACGGAAATGAGTACAATATTTTTCCACATTACCTGATCCCTGTCTCAAATGTCTCAACTCAGTCTCAGCAGATGAGACACGGTCAGGATCATCATATAATAGCCCCAAAGCAGAAAAAAAACTATCCACTGATCTAAAGCATGTATCTCTAGGTTGCAAAGAAAAGGCCCACTCCTGAGGCTCTTTGCGCAAAAGTGACATTATGAACCCTATGCGCTGGGATTCATCCCCAGAGGACCCGGGTCTCAAACGAAAATACAATAAGCAAGCATTTTTAAATGAAAAAAATTCTTGATGTTCACCAAAAAATAAATCAGGCAAACGTACCTTAGGCTCCAAGAAATGTGCTCCAGAACAGTTACTCACGTGCTGACGGAGCTCGGCCACCTCCAGAGAGAGTCCCTGCAGGCGTTTAGCCAAATCCAGAACCGACACCATGATGGAACAGAAAAATCTTTCCTAAGAGAATTTGCGGGCTGGACTTACTGTTATGTTCTGCTACCAGAGCTAAGGAAAGAGAGGAGATCTGTCCCTACGATAGAACTCAGCTTGATCCCTACGATGTAACAGGGGACCTGATCCTGCGATCAGACCTGCTAAAGTCCTCAGCTAGTCTGTACGGAGACCTATAGATGTGGGGAAGGAATCCCTACAAGTACTAGGGACTGGGAGCAAAATGGACATCTCCTAACAGAAATAGTAGCAGACAGACGAACAAACAATAAATATAGAACACAGAGGTCCGAAGACCAAGCAAACTAACAGAGTTAGATACTGAGCACCGGCTAGCTAAAGAGTAGTAATACAATGAAGTCCAGCAAAGCCAGAAGGGCGGAGCAGGACTAAATAGGCCAACAAGGTCATGTGACCAGCAATAGAAAAAACCTAAGAGCAAGGTTCTAACATTCTGTCTCTTATTCCCTCGCAGAACAGGCCTAATAAAATAGGGCAGTACCAGCAGAATGCCCTTGTTGCGGAATTATTTAAAAAATTCCCATCTGAAAATGGTGGCAGCAGAGGTCACAGTTCGTTAGACAACCAAGGAGTACAGGCAAGAGAGACACAAATGCAGAGGCAGGGGAACACTGTCAAAGTTCTGGGACAGTTTTCTCAGACCCTCTTATTGCACAGGCAGGCCCTGAGGAGTGGGGTACTCTCACAAGGAGGGAAAAGTTCAGAAGATGGTGAGGGAGTACCTTTCTGACCGTACCAACGTCCTCCGTGATTCCTGTGCCTTATAATTATTGGGTATCCAAGCTGGACACGTGGCATGAACTGTCTTTCTACGCCTTTGAGGTCCTGGCCTGCCCTGCCGCTAGCATTTTGTTAGAGCGGGTTTTTAGTGCCACTGGTGGAATTATAACTGATAGGTGCATCCGCCTGTCAACTGAAAATGCTGACAGGCTGACTCTTATAAAAATGAACAAGGGCTGGATTGGGCCAGATGTTAGAACCTTGCTCTTAGGTTTTTTCTATTGCTGGTCACATGACCTTGTTGGCCTATTTAGTCCTGCTCCGCCCTTCTGGCTTTGCTGGACTTCATTGTATTACTACTCTTTAGCTAGCCTGTGCTCAGTATCTAACTCTGTTAGTTTGCTTGGTCTTCGGACCTCTGTGTTCTATATATTTTGTTTGTTCGTCTGTCTGCTACTATTTCTGTTAGGAGGTGTCCATTTTGCTCCCAGTCCCTAGTACTTGTAGGGATTCCTTCCCCACATCTATAGGTCTCCGTACAGACTAGCTGAGGACTTTAGCAGGTCTGATCGCAGGATCAGGTTCCCTGTTACATCGTAGGGATCAAGCTGAGTTCTATCGTAGGGGCAGATCTCCTCTCTTTCCTTAGCTCTGGTAGCAGAACATAACAGTAAGTCCAGCCTGCAAATTCTCTAAGGAAAGATTTTTCTGTTCCATCATGGTGTCGGTTCTGGATTTGGCTAAACGCCTGCAGGAACTCTCTCTGGAGGTGGCCGAGCTCCATCAGCACGTGAGTAGCTGTCCTGGAGCACATTTCTTGAAGCCTAAGGTACGTTTGCCTGATTTATTTTTTGGTGAACATCAAGAATTTTTTTCATTTAAAAATGCTTGCTTATTGTATTTTCGTTTGAGACCCAGGTCCTCTGGGGATGAATCCCAGCGCATAGGGTTCATAATGTCACTTTTGCGCAAAGAGCCTCAGGAGTGGGCCTTTTCTTTGCAACCTAGTGATACATGCTTTAGATCAGTGGATAGTTTTTTTTCTGCTTTGGGGCTATTATATGATGATCCTGACCGTGTCTCATCTGCTGAGACTGAGTTGAGACGTTTGAGACAGGGATCAGGTAATGTGGAAAAATATTGTACTCATTTCCGTCGGTGGTCTACTCAAATAGGGTGGAACGATTCTGCTCTGAAGAGTCTGTTTCTTGCTGGGCTTAGTGAAAGGGTTAAAGACCTGCTAATTGCTTATCCCACACCTGAAGATTTGCAACAGGCTATGCAATTAGCTATACGGGTGGATAGGAGACTGCGTGCAAGGGTTAATGAGAGCAAATCCTCTGCTATGTCAGTTTCTGGTCATGAGAATGTGTGTACTGACAGTGGAGAGCCGATGGAGATTGGAGCGATGGCACCTCGCTCTCAAGAAAAAGACCGCAGATTTTCTGAAGGTTTGTGTTTCTATTGCGGAAATTCTGGTCATTTCATTAAAAGCTGTGTGCTTCGTATGAAGAAAGAAAAAAAAATGGTCAGTCATGCCCGTATTGCCTGTTTAAATTCCAAGGGTGTATTTTTAGCTGCTTCCACTATTGCTCAGGATAAATTAATGGAATTTCGGGTGTTTGTCTATTGTGGGTCTACTCTGAATGTAATTGATGGGGGATTCTTGGAAAAACTCAATTTAAAACCCGAACCTTTGTCATCCCCCATTGCTGTGGTTTCTGTGGATGGCTCCCCTTTGAAGAATGTTACTCTCAAGGTCTGTGAATTTCCTCTCACTATTGATGGTGTTCACCATGAGAAATTGGATTTGGTAGTTTTGAATAACTTGCCTTCTCCGGTGGTGTTGGGATTGCCCTGGTTAAAATTGCACAATCCTGTACTGGATTGGTCTACCAATGAAATTAAATCCTGGAGCCATAAATGTTATGACAAGTGTTGTAACGGGCGTATTGCAGCTGTGGATAGGGGGGAATTGCCTGTTCCTATTCAGGATTTTTGGAGAGTTTTTTCTGAGAAGGAATCGCAGGTTTTGCCTCCCCATAGAGACTATGATTGTACTATTGAATTTGTCCCTGGAGCGACTCTTCCTAAAAGTCGTTTATTTAACCTTACTATTCCTGAGAGAAAGGCTTTGGAGGAATACATACAGACAAGTTTGGCCGCCGGTCACATTAGGCCCTCTAAGTCTCCTGTGGCGGTTGGATTTTTTTTTGTAAAAAAAAAGGACGGCGGTTTACGTCCTTGTCTGGATTTTCGTGAGATTAACAAAATTACTGTACGCAATCCTTACCCACTGCCATTGATTCCTGATCTGTTTAACCAGTTAGTGGGGGCCAAGTGGTTCTCTAAAATTGACCTTCGGGGGGCATACAATCTGTTGCGCATGAAGGAGGGTGACGAATGGAAGACTGCTTTTAACACTCCTGTGGGTCATTTTGAGAATTTGGTTATGCCTTTTGGTCTTACTAATGCTCCTGCATTTTTTCAGAATCTTATTAATGACATCCTTAGACCTTTGATCGGCAAAAATGTGGTTGTGTATTTGGATGACATTTTGATTTATTCGCCGGATCTGGAATCTCATTGGCGGAGCGTACGTGAAGTATTACAGTTATTAATTGACAATTCGCTTTTTACTAAGCTGGAGAAATGTGAGTTCGCTGTACAGAGAATTAGTTTTTTGGGCTACATTATCTCCAGCGAAGGTTTTGAGATGGACCCGGTGAAAGTTCAAGCTGTGCAGGAATGGCCTAGGCCTATTGGTTTGAAATCGATACAGAGGTTTTTGGGTTTCGCCAATTATTATAGAAAGTTCATTAAAAAATTTTCTATTATTGTCAAACCTCTGACCGATCTCACCAGGAAAGGTGCTGATGCGGTTCAGTGGACTGCTGAGGCCATTGAAGCTTTTGTGTATCTCAAGGAGAGGTTCACCTCTGCTCCCATCCTTATGCAGCCTGATGTGACTAAGCCGTTTTTGGTTGAGGTTGATGCTTCCTCTGTGGGGGTTGGCGCAGTATTGTCTCAGGATAACGGGGATGGAGTACATCCCTGTGCCTTTTTTTCAAAAATTTTTTCGGAGACTGAACTGAATTACGATATTGGTAATCGGGAATTATTGGCTATTAAACTCGCATTTGAACACTGGCGCCACCTCTTGGAAGGTGCTGAATTTCCCGTTCAGGTTTTTACGGATCATAAAAATCTGATATATCTTGATGCTGCCAAGCGCCTGAATGCCCGTCAGGCTAGGTGGGCACTGTTTTTCTCGCGGTTTAATTTTTCCGTTACTTACATCCCAGGTACTAAGAATGTTAAGGCGGATGCCTTGTCTCGCAGTTTTTCTCCCATAGTCGGTGCTGAGAAAGAGGAGAACATTTTACAAGAAGGTGTTGTGATAGCTGCTTTGGACTCCGTTTTGGAAGATGAGATTCTTAAAGCACAGGAGAATGCCCCATCTAACACTCCCCATGGGAGGTTGTTTGTGCCTGGGACCTTTCGGAGAGATTTGTTTTAGGAGATCTCAGTTGGCAGGTCATCCCGGAATCTCTGAGACCAAGAGACTGGTGGGTCGCAGTTTTTGGTGGCCTGGATGGCAGAAGGAAGTCTTTAAGTGGGTGCGTCAATGTACTATATGTGCTAGATCTAAGTCCTCACATACTCCTGCTGCGGGGTTACTTTGCCCTCTGGAGGTTCCCAGTGCTCCTTGGACACATTTGGCTATGGACTTTATAACTGACCTTCCCCCCTCTGAGGGTTTTACTGTCATCTGGGTGGTCGTGGACTGTTTTAGCAAGATGTGTCACTTGGTTCCCTTCGTCAAACTGCCCTGCGCTAAGACTCTTGCTAAGGCCTTTGTCAAGGAAATTGTCAGACTTCATGGCATTCCTACTGACATTGTTTCTGATAGGGGACCTCAGTTCGTGGCTCGTTTTTGGCGCGCCTTTTGTGACAGGTTGGGAGTTCATTTGTCGTTCTCATCCGGATATCATCCTGAATCTAATGGCCAGACAGAAAGGAAAAACCAGGATGTTGAGCAGTTCTTGCGTTGTTTTGTGGCTGACAATCAAGAGGGGTGGTCTGAGTTTCTGCCACTTGCTGAATTTGCTCTGAACAATCATACATCTTCTTCTGCTGGTTGTTCGCCTTTTTTTTGTTGTTCTGGGAGACATCCGTCGTTTGGGTCGTTCTCCAAGTTGGTATCTGCCGTGCCTGAGGAGGAGAATTTTTCCGGCGATTTGTAGAGAGTTTGGACGGATGTGCGTGGTAATCTTCAGGAGGCTAACAGAAAATCTAAAGACTACTTTGATAGGAAACGACAGGAGGTTTTGTTCGCTGTTGGTGACATGGTTTGGTTGTCCTCTAGGAATCTGCGATTGAGGATTCCTTCTAAGAAATTGGGTCCCAAGTTTGTAGGGCCCTTTAAGGTGCTTCAGGTTGTCAACCAATCTGCTGTTAGGTTGGATAATTAATCTGGTGTTTCATGTCTCTCTGTTGAAAAAAGCTGTTATGTCGGATTGTGACGCCTCTGCCTCTGTTCCTCCGGTGGTGGAGGACGGGGAATATGAAATTTCTCGCATCCTTAATTCTAGACGGTATAGAGGTAGTTTGCAGTATCTCGTGGCCTGGAAAGGTTTCGGACCCGAGGATAACTCATGGGTGAGGTCGGATGATGTTTCCGCGTCCAGACTTATCAGAGCGTTTCACAGGAGATTTCCTGATAAGCCTGGTCCTAGGGGATCCGGAGGATCCTCTTAGAAGGGGGGGTACTGTTAGAACCTTGCTCTTAGGTTTTTTCTATTGCTGGTCTCATGACCTTGTTGGCCTATTTAGTCCTGCTCCGCCCTTCTGGCTTTGCTGGACTTCATTGTATTACTACTCTTTAGCTAGCCTGTGCTCAGTATCTAACTCTGTTAGTTTGCTTGGTCTTCGGACCTCTGTGTTCTATATATTTTGTTTGTTCGTCTGTCTGCTACTATTTCTGTTAGGAGGTGTCCATTTTGCTCCCAGTCCCTAGTACTTGTAGGGATTCCTTCCCCACATCTATAGGTCTCCGTACAGACTAGCTGAGGACTTTAGCAGGTCTGATCGCAGGATCAGGTTCCCTGTTACATCGTAGGGATCAAGCTGAGTTCTATCGTATGGGCAGATCTCCTCTCTTTCCTTAGCTCTGGCAGCAGAACATAACACCAGACTTCTCAACACCACCGAATGATAGCAATGTAGCATAAACTCAAATACAGTGTCCTTTTTTTGAGAGGTCTAACTTTATTTGCATGCATCTCTGTACTCACACTGAGACATGAGAATAAGCTTCCTGATTTTGTCTATTTGCTCTTGTCCTTCACCTTCTCCTTATCCTCATCCTCCACCAACATATCACCACAATATCTACCATATCACCATATCTACGTCTCTTGCAAGGGATATTGGAGTTCCTCCAAATTTTTAGCAGCTGTTGCATTCACTGCATAGGCAAACAGTATTGGAGACCCACTCCTTTCTAATGGGAACATGTCGTTACTTTGGCCTAACTCTATGTGTCTTTAAATTGTTATTGGGGCATTTCCTAAATTTTGGCAGCCGTTGGACTCACTGCTTACCCTGTGACTGTATAGCAGACCGGCTCCTTTCTGATGGGAACATGTGGTTACTGTGGCCCAGCTCTGTGTGTCTTTAAATTGGTATTGGGTTTTTTTCCCATTTTTTGGCAGCCCTTGCAGTCTCTGCATGGGCATTACCACTATAGGAGACCCACTCCTTTATAATGGGAACATTTTTTTTTACTGAGGCCCTCCTCTATGTCTCTTCAAAGAGGTGTTGGGGTCCGTCCAAATTTTTGGCAGCCCTTGCAGTCACTGCATACACAATAACAGTATAGGAGACTTACTCTTTAACCCTCCGTCAGGGGCAACTGATCTGACAGGCGCAGCTCACTTAGTTTCATTTCTCTATTTTCAGTGGTTTGTCTGGGAAACACCCTCCTCCCAGTACCTTCCTAACTTTAAAGGCTGTGTGAAACCCGAGAAGCCTCTTGTGCTGCAGAGCTTCAGGAGATCAGATATCAGTGTTTTGGCTTCTCGGGCTCATTGCCCCTGAATGCGTCAGAAATGATCTGCAAATCATGCTCATTGCTCTGCAAGTGTACTTTTACAGGTGAACCGCTAACATCTGATAGTGACTGATTTTGAGTACAGTACTATTTCAGCAACCTTATAATTTATTTTGCTTATCTAAATTTTATGTTTACTAATAGTTTTTGAAGAAAACTGTCGGGTTTTTTTTGCAAGTAGCAAAATGTGTGCACTTTGAAACATATTACTTTTCTGGTTAGTAAACATTTTTTTTTCCACCTGATTATGTGTATTCTCATTTATTACATTCATATTAAGGTAACTGATCACTTTTAGAGCATTGAAATTTTAAAAAAAGGAAAGTATAGCCAATTTTCTAGCCAGTGCATGAAAAGCGCAATGCCCCTAAACTTGTTATGAAACATATTGCCCCTGACGGAGGGTTAATAATGAGAACAACAAAGCATAGCCGACTGCTGGCCCTTTAAAAATAGTAAGGGCCGCCTGATGGCCCTATGAAAATAATGTTTGTGACTTTTAGAGTCCCTCCTTCATAAATGAAACAGGATGTGTCTGATGATGTCTCGCACACCACATGGCCAGATAAGGTTGTAAAATGTTAAAATGACATTTCCTGGTGAATGCATTTTTCACCGTTGAAAGCAATGCAAAAGTGCAAAAACGCATCAAAAACGCATCAAAAACGCTATGTGTGAACATAGCCCAAGGTGTGGAGGACCATTTTTGTTTTTGGTTATTTATTTTGCCTTATATACAAGTCATTACCCTGGAAAGGATGTTTCTTAACATTTTTCTCAGGAAAATCCATTTTGCTTTAGCTTTTGAATGTTTTATTGTGAGTCCATAAAAGTGGCTTAATACCTCTGACAACATTGTTGACTGCAGTGACCTGAGAGTCAGAGATGCTTCCAGGGGTCTTACCCATGCTGTTCCCATGTCATTTGAGCACTGTTCTCATCGATTTGGGCAATTTTTAGGCACTCTGCAGACCCCCGGGGGGTCCACCAGAGAAATACTCGAGTTTCCCATAGACTTTAAATGGGCTCGGTACTCGGACTGAGCACTCGAACATTCCAATTTGCTCAACCTGAGCAATGAGTACCCGAAAATTTTAGTGCTCGCTCAGATCCGGCGGGTTCAGCTGATCGCCGAACAGTTTATTAAAAGTTCAGAGCGCTGCGGAATCACACTGTCAGATGTCAGCGTGATCCCGCAGCTGTGACTGGGACCCATGATAAAAAGCTTACCGCGGGTGACAGGCGCCTGCTGATGAGACTACTACCCCCATCAGCCGACGCCTGCTGTCACTGTTATCAGCGAGAGCAGGCTCCGCTGGATGAAAGCAGTAGTGCTGAAAGTAAAAAAAAAAAGTTACAATTAATGAAAAAATATTCAAATAAAAAAAACACACATTATACTCACCTTAATGCCTAATCCCCGATGCCCTTGTCACCTATAATAAAGAAAAAATAATAAACTAGCATAATCATCACCTATCCGCCGTAATCCAGAGTGTCCCATGCAGATCTCATTAATAGAACAGCCAGAAGATGGGACTGCTCTATTCAGCAGCAGGGGATACATTGACAGGAGTGTAATCGCTCCTGCTGTGTATAGCGTTGAGCTGCTGGGAGTGAAGTCACCAGAGTTCAATCAGCTGATGAGCTCCGGTGACCTCAAACTAAGTAAGGTTTTTGACATTTTTTAAAGAAAGACACAGCCAATATAAAGTCTTTTATTTTAAATAAAATTCCACATGGTTTTAATAATTTATTTAAAAATAAAAAACACCATATACTGACCTAACGCCCAATCCCTGAAGCCATCGTCTCCTGTAAGAAGCCAAAAATGAAAAACAACAATATCCCTCACCTGTCCTCTATCATGACGTAATCCACAGTGTCCCACGTCTATCCAGGTTACTTCTACAGCAGCCACATCAGCAATCACTGATGTGACTGTTGTAGAAGAGAGTACTGTATACACTGACAGGAGTTCAAACAGCTGAAGATCAGCTGAGAGCTCCGGTGACCTCACTTACTGCATCAGTGTTGCGTGGAAAAATTCTCACGCAGCACTGGTGCCATAAGTGAGGGCACCGGAGCTCTCAGCTGATCGTCAGCTGATAAACTCCAGTGACCTCAGTGATGGCAGCTTCTCGTGATACACTGCGGGAGTGATCGCACTCCTGTCAGTGTATCGCCAGCTGCCAGATAGCACAGTCACATCTCTGGATGTGGCTGTGCTATCAGTGAGATCGTCGTGCGACACTAAATATTATATGGACTACGGCGGACAGGTGAGGATTATGGTGGTTTGTTATTTTTTCTTTATTTCAGAAGACAATGGCTTTGGGGATTAGGTGTTAGGTGAGTATATGTTTTTTTTTTTATTATTTTTTACAGGGGACGAGGACATCGGGGACAAGGTGTAGGTGAGCATAATGTGTTTATTATTTTTATTTAAATAATTATTTATGTATTTTAACTTTTTTTTTGCTTTCACTTTCACTGCGCAAGCACCGCCGATGAGAGATTACTCCTCCCATCAGCGGCGCTTGTGCTGCTTGTTTACAGTGACAGCAGGCGCCGGATGATGGGGGTAGTAGTCCCATCAGCCAGGTCCTATGACCCGCTGTAATCTTTTTTCTGCGGGTCTCTGTCACAGCTGCGGGATCATGCTGAAATCTGACAGCATGATCCCACAGCACTGTGACCGGCGGTAGCAATGTTACTGACGGTCACAGCCCCTGTTTCCCACGGAGGCATGCAGATGACAGCATAGGAAGCCAGGGATGTCCGGGGCCCCGTTCGGGTTCATGTTCGGGATCGGGTGCCCGAACACGAACATTTTTTGATGTTCGTGTTTAGTCAACGAACCTGAACATCAAAACATTCGCTCTGCTCTAGTTACGAACACCTACAGAACATCTCTAGTTTGTATCCTGGGACTGCCTGTATTAAAATTCCAATAGTATAAAAACATAATAACAGAATATCCCAGGATGACGACAAGGTCGCAGGTAGGCAACCAGACATTGTTTACAATATCTCATCAAAGAACCTCTCTCTATCTGAACTGACTCTACTCCAAAAGGGCCTTTCATTTTGTCCGGTACCTAAATTTAAATCATTCCTATTAGACTAAGAACTATACCGCTTTTTCCGTAATATACGGTTGAAAGTACACTTCTCTGAAAGTGGCTCAAGTAACATAACAGAGGTTGAATCTTCTACTAGATGCTTTACTCTCCATAAGTTACAAATACGTACCTCTAGTAACTTTAATCCTCCCCACTCCCATCATCCAGTGGAGACTTATATTAACTTGGTTCGTAATGATATTACTAAAGTGTTACATGAGATTGAAAAGGGCCATTTACGTATTAAAAATAATCTGACATCTGAGGAGAGTCAGGCCCTTAGAACACTTAGTGAGAGAAAAGAATTAATTATAAAACCGGCCGACAAAGGGGGCGCTATTGTGGTGATGGATTGCACCTACTATATGGCGGAAATCTATTCCCAATTAAATGATAGAGACACATATACTCCGGTTACATATAACCCCACGTTTGAAATAGCCAGATCTATTGTCAACCTGGTCGAACATTATGTTAAATTAGAGATAATAAATACCAAATTGGGTGAATTCCTTATAAATCAACATCCTGTTACCCCGGTATTTTATACATTACCTAAGGTACACAAGAATCTACAAAGACCTCCAGGCCGACCTATCGTTGCATCTACTGACTCAATATTATCACCCCTTGCCATTACATTAGAAAAAATATTGAATCCATTTATTCCCCGGATTTATTTTTATTTAAAGGATACCAAGGATTTACTACACTCTATAGAAATGATTGGGCGTATCCCTCGAGGGAGTATATTGGTAACATTAGATATCAACAGCCTATATACCAGTATAGAACATGAGATAGGTATTCAATCGGTATCTTATTTTTTGAAAAAAGAGACTACTTTTACTGACGATCAGATTCAATTCTGTATTGATATTCTTACACTAATTCTTACTAAGAATTTTTTTCTGTTTGAGGACCAGTTCTTTATCCAGAAGAGGGGAACAGCTATGGGGTCCAATGTGGCGCCCCCTTATGCCAATATCTTTATGGCCTATTTCGAGACTACTTTCGTATATAATCATACCCTCTTCAAAAATTACGTTAGATATTGGAAACAATATTTAGATGATATCTTTTTAATTTGGTCAGGCAGTGAGGATGAGCTCTCTCTCTTTTTTGGGGATTTAAGTACCTATCTCCCGGGCCTGACCTTCACGATCCATCATAACAACTTTTCTATTCAATTTCTTGACACATTGGTTATTTTAAACTCTAATGATACTCTAGATATCGATCTATACATCAAACCGACAGACAAAAATAGTCTTCTCCATTATTCAAGTTGTTATCCAAGACATATTAAAAAGGCCCTTCCTCGATCTCAACATTGTAGGATCGAACGAATCATCTCTAGTGATCTGATTCGACCTACTAGATACGAAGACATGTATCAGAAATTTAGACGTAGGGGTTACCCTGAGGACCTACTGAAAATTACTACCCCCACTACTACAAGGAGAGATAACACACAGAGAATGACATTCGTCAATACATATCACCCTTTCAGTAGAAAGATTTTCCAATGTATTCTCTCTCATTGGCCTGTACTTCAGAGATCATATCCTACCATATCGGAATTTACAAATCGACCTCTTCTTTGTAATAAACGTCCCCCCAACATTCGTAATCACCTAGTTAGGGCCGATATAGGCTCTGGTAAGTGTTACGCTCACGCCTGGACTGACTGGCGTGAGCGTGATTAGTGATCCCACTGTACCATGAACCGAGGAGTGCCTGGAGGGGCGTAACTAAGTATCAACCCGATCCGACCAAGGTCGCACGGCGGCACAGTCGACTCCGTGAACCAAGGAGGAACCGAGCAGAGGGACCAGGTGCTTCTCCATGTCAGACCCCAGTCACAGCTGTTGACCCACACCGGGGAATGCAGGAACAGGCAGGTTAGGCTGGCATACAGACAGGTTGGTATTGGCAGGCACGGCTGGTATGCAGACAGGTGGGTACTGGTAAGCACGGCTGGTTTGTAGACAGGTGGGTACTGGCAAGCGCGGCTGGTATGCAGACAGGTGGGTACTGGCATGCACGGCTGGTATGCACACAGGTGGGTACTGGCAAGCACGGCTGGAGTGCAGACAGGGAGATACTGGCAATCACGGCTGGAGTGCAGACAGGGAGGTACTAGCAGGTTGGAGCGCAGGCTGGATAAGGTCCAGTACAGACTGGCAGACAGGAACAGAGCCGCAGATGCAGTAGACAAGCAGAGTAAAACGAAATCACTGGAGCGGAGGACAAGGCAGAGCAGAGAGGATCCACCGGAGCGGAGGGCAAGGCAGAGCAGAGCGAAACCGCCGGTGCGGTGAGTAAGCAGAGCAGAACGAAACCGCAGGTGTGGTGGACAAGGCAGAGCAGAGAAAAACCGCCAGAGCGGTGGACAAGGCAGAGTGGAGAGGAACCGCCGGAGCGGATGACAAGGCAGAGCAGAGAGGAACCACTGGTGCAGTGAGCAAGCAGAGCGGAGCAAAACCGCAGGTGCGGTGGACAAGGCAGAGGAGAGCGAAGCCACCAGAGTGGTGGACAAGGCAGAGCAGAGAGGAACCGCCGGAGCGGTGGACAAGGCAGAGCAGAGCAAAACCGCAGGTGCGATGAGCAAGCAGAGCAGACTGAAACCGCAGGTGCGGTGGACAAAGCTGAGCAGAGCGAAACCGCCGGAGCGGTGGACAAGGCAGAGCAGAGAGGAACTGCCGGAGCGGTGAACAAGGCAGAGCAGAGCAAAACCGCAAGTGCGGTGAGCAAGCAGAGCAGAGCGAAACCACAGGTGCGGTGGACAAGGCTGAGCAGAGAGGAACTGCCGGAGCAGTGGGCAAGGCAGAGCAGAGAGAAACCACTGGCACGGTGAGCAAGCAGAGCAGAACAGGGCTGCGGGTGCAGGCAGAGAGGACAGGGCTCTGTTCACATGGAACAGACTGGAAAATACAGGAAGATGGCTTGAACACAGGAGGTAGATACGGAGGAAGGGAAAAGGGACAAGCAGAACCAGATACACACAAGGTACTTACAGTGAAGTAGCGAGTGGACACAACTCACAAACAGAAGTACAGAGACAACGAGTTGGAGTTAGGCGCAGGTTCAGACACAGCAGGAAAAGGGAAGGTACGGACATAGAGGCAAACAGGTAACAGGCTAGGAGACAATTCAGAGAGGAACTGACCCTGCAACGAGATACAGGAACGAGCCTGGGTATACAGCCGCCAGAGGCGGAAACAGACTAGAAGTCACAGGTAACAGGCCTGGTATACAGCCCCCAGGGTGGCAGAAACAGACTAGAAGTCAGAGATAACAGGCCTGGGTATGCAGCCCCCAGGGTGGCAGAAACAGACAAGATACAGGACAAGACCTGGCAACTCAGAGTCAGAGAGCACACTGATAGTTAGTGTTGCTCAGGCACCTCCTTCTGGGTGGAGGGGGTTTAAATATCCAGTGACTCACAGCAATAGGCTAGGGATGCCTTAGGAGTGCGCCCACAGCAGCTATAAGAATCAGTAAGTAACCCCTTAGCCGCCGCCCTAAGCAGTCAGACAAGAGACATGCACACAGCATGAACTGGAGCAAGGTTTGCAGGCTGGACTGGTGGGTAAGATTGCGGTCTTGCATAGTGGGAGGTGGTGCACTATGCAAGCATGCCGCCAGGGATGTTACAGTAAGCCTAATATTATTCAACGTACTCTGGCTCCTACTCGGAATGGCACCTTTCCGTGGTTATGTTGCCTACAGTGTTCTAATATAAATAAAGGAGATTCATTTACTCTTCCTCGATCTGGGAAATGCTATTTTATCAAGGGTCATTTTACTTGTGAATCTTCCTTTGTAGTTTACCTAATTAAATGCCCATGCGGTCTCGGATATGTTGGAGTCCGTATATCTCAGCATAAATCCACAATTAGATGTGGTCGTACTTTACTACCTATTCCGGCCCATTTTATTTCCAGGGGTCACACAATTGCCCAGTTAAAATATCAGGTTATTGATAATGTTCCATTAATACGTAGAGGGGGAACCGGATTAAAAGATTAAAAGAGCGTGAATCCTATTGGATTCATACTCTTCAAACTTTATCCCCTATGGGCCTTAATCGAGAGTACGATATCCATCATTAACTGCTATTCCCTGGATACTTGCATTCCATAAAGTCTGTTATTATTACCTGTATGTATATCAAGATTTGTGATAACTAATCTCCACATGCATAATTTAAAAAATCTCTTATGTGTGTATTTCTTTCAGACTATCCAGTAAAATTTCAACAGGTACAATATATATTGAATTTCAACAGGCATATAATATTTTAGATTTCTTTGGTGCCTTTGTTTCTCTTTTCTCTTGTCTGTTTTTATCCTTATTCTGTTTATCCTTATTATATCTGCTCTTTTTCTTCTTTTTCACTCCCCCTTAATATCCTTCCTCTCCCCCTTAACGTCCCATAACAACGTTCTTATCTCTGACACCCTCGACAGCGGTATTTCTTATCTGCGCTTTACTTTCTACTGCGCATGCGCCTCTTTACATCGGCTTTCCTCGTTCTTTCCCGTCACAAGTCGGCGCGCACCTGCACACTAACCTCTACTATGTTTATCCACGCACTGGAAATTAGCTCACACGCCCCTTTCTGGCGCGCACTTAAAGCAGTGAAGACACGGCTTCCTCACAGCGGCTATCATTCAGACCGCAAACTCGGATCACGGGACCCAGGGTCGGACTGGGGTGTCTGGGGCCCACAGGGAGAACTGACTCTAGGGGCCCACCTACAGCCATATGCAAATATCTGTTATCCGCTATCCCTGTTATAGTGGAGCATTGACTGGCGGCTCCTGCACATCTACTGTGCACCACTATAACTGGGATGTACAATTACGGTAGTTTGCATTAAAGGGCTTCTTTGGTTAAAACAAGTTATCACCGATCCATGGGATCCACAGGATCGGTGATCACTTATTGATCGTTTGGGTCCGAACATTGGAAAACGCGCCTATCAGAAGAATGGGGAAGTTTCATCCCTGACAGGACACTTATCCCCATTTTAAAATGCAGCTTCCAAAAAAGAGCAGCGCTCACAGTCACTGAGGGAATGACTGGATGAGTGGTCGCATCTCACATGCCGCTCCAGTCTAATGGGGAGAAAAGCTCCACATTCTGCCGATTGTGTCCCAGCAGTCAGACCCCCACCAATCAATATCATCACTGATCCTGTGGAGAGGTGATTACTTGTTTTCACCAGAGAACCCCTGTAAGTGCATCTCTGTCGCTCTGGTCCAAGTATTTAATCTCTAAGGCTGCGGCCCCACTATCAGTATTTGGTCAGTATTTTTTCTCAGGAGTGGGAGCCAAAACCAGGTGAGGAACAATCAGAGAAAAGGTATAATAGAAACAAGTCACCAATTCTGTATTTATCACCCACTCCTGGTTTTGGCAGCTACTCCTGAGAAAAAATACTGACCGAATACTGATGGTGGGGCTGTGGCCTAATGGAAAAAAATCTTTTCCTAGTTAATATCAGCAAGAACAAAATGACTGCCATACACAACACAGTCCACTATATCAACACCAATAATACCACATACAAAAGAGACAAATATCGCCACACCATGACTAGATCACATATTACCACCACATAGTGACCGAATAATACTACATACAAGGAACAAATACGGCCACACCATGACCAGACCACATATTACCACCCCAAAGTGACCAAATACTACAATACTGATCATGAATACAAACCACAATACTAACAACACTGTTATTACCACCAGTGACATTATACACAGGAGCTCTGTATATAGTGTCAGTGTACAGGTAATACAGGGATCACCAGTGACATTATACACAGGAGCTCTGTATATAGTGTCAGTGTACAGGTAATACAGGGATCACCAGTGACATTATACACAGGAGCTCTGTATAAAGTGTACAGTGTACAGGTAATACAGTGACCACCAGTGACATTATACACTGGAGCTCAGTATATAGTGTCAGTGTACAAGTAATACAGTGATCACCAGTGACATTATACACTGGAGCTCTGTATTTAGTGTACAGGTATTACAGTGGTCACCAGTGACATTATACACAGGAGCTCTGTATATAGTGCACAGGTAATACAGTGGTCACCAGTGACATTATACACAGGAGCTCTGTACATAGTGTATAGTGCACAGGTAATACAGTGGTCACCAGTGACATTATACACAGGAGCTCTGTATATAGTGTACAGATAATACAGTGGTCACCAGTGACATTATATACAGGAGCTCTGTATATAGTGTACAGGTAATACAGTGGTCACCAGTGACATTATACACAGGAGCTCTGTATATATTGCACAGGTAATACAGTGGTCACCAGTGACATTATACACAGGAGCTCTGTATATAGTGTACAGATAATACAGTGATCACCAGTGACATTATACACAGGAGCTCTGTATATAGTGTACAGGTAATACAGTGGTCACCAGTGACATTATACACAGGAGCTCTGTATATAGTGTATAGTGTACAGGTAATACAGGGATCACCAGTGACATTATACACAGGAGCTCTGTATATAGTGTCAGTGTACAGGTAATACAGTGATCACCAGTGACATTATACACTGGAGCTCTGTATATAGTGCACAGGTAATACAGTGGTCACAAGTGACATTATACACAGAAGCTCTGTATATAGTGTATACATAATATAGTGATCACCAGTGACATACACAGGAGTTCTGTATATACTATATACACACGTGGTCAGAATTGTTGGTACCCCTCGTTTAATGAAAGAAAAACCCACAATGGTCACAGAAATAACTTGAATCTGACAAAAGTAATAATAAATTAAAAATCTATGAAAATGAACAAATGAAAGTCAGACATTGCTTTTCTGCTTCCACTGAATTAAAAAAAAAATTAAACTCATGAAATCGGCCTGGACAGAAATGATGGTACCCCTGAAAATAATGTGACAAAAGGGACATGTTAAATAAAGTTGTGTCCACTAATTAGCATCACAGGTGTCTACAATCTTGTAATCAGTCAGTGGGCCTGTATATAGGGCTACAGATACTCACTGTGCTATATATAGGGCTGCAGATACTCACTGTGCCTGTATATAGGGCTACAGATACTCACTGTGCCTGTATATAGGGTTACAGATACTCACTGTGCCTGTATATAGAGTTACAGATACTCACTGTGCCTGTATATAGGGTTACAGATATTCACTGTGCCTGTATATAGGGTTACAGATACTCACTGTGCTTGTATATAGGGCTACAGATACTCACTGTGCTTGTATATAGGGCTACAGATACTCACTGTGTTGTTTGGTGACATGGTGTGTACCACACTCAACATGGACCAGAAGAAGCAAAGGAAAGAGCTGTCTCAGGAGATTAGAAAGAAAATTATAGAAAAGCATGTTAAAAGGTAAAGGTTATAAGACCATCTCCAAGCAGCTTGATGTTTCTGTGACTACAGGTGCACATATTATTCAGAAATTTAAGATCCATGGGACTGTAGCCAACCTCCCTGGACGTGGGTGCAGGAGGAAAATTGATGACAAATCAAAGAGACGGATAATATGAATGGTAACAAAAGAGCCCAGAATAACTTCTAAAGAGATTAAAGGTGAACTTCAAGCTCAAGGAACATCAGTGTCAGATCGTACTATCCACCGTTGTTTGATCCAAAGTGAACTTCATGTAAGACGACCAAGGAGAACACCATTGTTGAAAAAAAAAATAGTAAAAAAGCCAGACTGGAATTTGCCAAACTACATGTTGACAAGCCACAAAGCTTCTGCGAGAATGTACTATGGACAGATGAGACAAAAATTGAAGTTTTTGGCAAGGCACATCAGCTCTATGTTCACAGATGGAAAAATGAAGCATATCAAGAAAAGAACACTGTCCCTACTGTGAAACATGGTGGAGGCTCTGTTATGTTCTGGGGCTGCTTTGCTGCACCTGGCACAGGGTGTCTTGAATCTGTGCAGGGTACAATGAAATCTCAAGACTATCAAGGGATTCTAGAGAGAAATGTGCTGCCCAGTGTCAGAAAGCTTGGTCTCAGTCGCAGGTCTAGCAACAGGATAATGACCCAAAACACACAGCTAAAAACACCCAAGAATGGCTAAGAGGAAAACATTGGACTATTCTGAAGTGGCTTCTATGAGCCCTGACCTAAATCCTATGGAGAATCTTTGGAAAGAGCTGAAACATTCTGGAAAAGGCAACCTTCAAACACGAGACAACTGGAGCAGTTTGCTCATGAGGAGTCGGCCAAAATACCTGTCGAGAGGCGCAGAAGTCTCATTGACAGTTACAGGAATCGTTTGATTGCAGTGATTGCCTCAAAAGGTTCAACAAAATATTAAGTTAAGAAGAAGAACCATCATTTCTGTCCAGGCCGATTTCATGAGGTTAATTTTTTTTTAAATTCTGTGGAGGCAGAAAATCAATGTCTGACCTTCATCTCTTCATTTTCAAAAATTTGTAATTTATCAGATTGAAGTTATTTCTGTGACCATTGTGGGTTTTTCTTTCATTAAACGAGGAGTACCAACAATTTTGACCACGTGTGTAGTGTAAGTGTACATGTAATACACTGACTCACCAGTGATGTCTCTAGGTGAAGTCCTTCATCTTCGCTTTTCTTCTTCATCTGGCACAGACAGCCATCACTTCTTCCAGCCAGGAGTCATCTCTGCAGAAAATAACACACAGTTATTAATAACTGATCTCTTCTAGAGAATATTCCCACTTCCCCCCCCCCCCGACCTCTACACTACACCAGTTGAAGAAAAAAAGCAACATAGTGCCGTCCTGCACAGTAACAGGACCTCTCTTTTGTCCCATCCCATGGAAAACAATTTCCTAAAAAGTAAATTATATTACAGAAGTAATAATGTAATAATAATTGGAATCTAAAGTAATAATGTTCCCCACTGGTCACCATAAACTAATAAAGTATGTTCCTCAATCTGGCTCCCAAACAGTAATTAAGTCCCTTGTCTAGCCAGGCACCCCCATATGTCCCTTCTGGCCACCATTTGTCTAGTGTGACCCCTCCATATATTTATCCTAGCACATGTGTATCGAGCCTGCCCCCGCCCATATACCCATCCTAGCCCCCCCATGTGCCAGTCTGCCCCCCCACATATCCATCCTTGCCTCCATGTTTCCAGCCTGTGCCCCCATATGTCCCCCCCATATATCCTCCATGTGTCCAGCCTGCCCTCTACATATTCATCCTGGCCTCCATGTGTCCAGCCTCTCTCCTCATATATCCATACTGCCCTTACCCCCTGCATATATCCATCCTGACACCCCCCATATATCCAGCGTGCCCCTCCATATATTTATGCTAGCCCATGTGTATCGAGCCCGCCCCCCCCCACATATTCATCCTAGCCCCCCCCCCATATATCCATCCTGGCCTCCATGTGTTCAGCCTGCCCCCCCCCCCCATATATCCATCCTGGCCTCCATAAGTCCAGCTTGCCCCCCCCATATATCCATCCTGGCCTCCATATATCCATCTTGCCCCCCCATATATCCATCCTGCCACCCCCATATATCCATCCTACCCCCCATATACCCATCCTGCCCACCCCCCTTTGCCTGGGTCCACCTTGGTTCCCCCTTGTGTGTCCTGCCAGGGCTCCCCCTTGTGTGTTCAGCCAGGGCTCCCCTCCCTTGCGTGTCCAGCCAGGGCTCCCCCCTTGCGTGTCCAGCCAAGGCTCCCCCCCTTGCGTGTCCAGCCAGGGTTCCCCCCTCGTGTGTCCAGCTTGGCCCCCCCTCGTGTGTCCAGCTTGGCCCCCCGTCGTGTGTCCAGCTTGGCCCCCCCTCGTGTGTCCAGCTGGGCCCCCCCTCGTGTGTCTGTCCAGCTGGGCCCCCCCTCGTGTGTCTGTCCAGCTGGGCCCCCCCTTGTGTGTCTGTCCAGCTGGGCCCCCCCTTGTGTGTCTGTCCAGCTGGGCCCCCCCTTGTGTGTCTGTCCAGCTGGGCCCCCCCTTGTGTGTCTGTCCAGCTGGCCCCCCCCTTGTGTGTCTGTCCAGCTGGGCCCCCCCCTTGTGTGTCTGTCCAGCTTGGCCCCCCTTGTGTGTCTGTCCAGCTGGGCCCCCCTTGTGTGTCTGTCCAGCTGGGCCCCCCCTTGTGTGTCTGTCCAGCTGGCCCCCCCCTTGTGTGTCTGTCCAACTTGGCCCCCCCTTGTGTGTCTGTCCAGCTGGGCCCCCCCTTGTGTGTCTGTCCAGCTGGGCCCCCCCCTTGTGGGTCTGTCCAGCTGGGCCCCCCCTTGTGTGTCCTGCTGGCCCCCGCCTTGTGTGTCCAGACCATTACACACACACACACACACCTCTTACCTTCCTGCGATCCCGTGCGGTGTCCTCCTTCTCCTGAGTTGCGCGCCTGCTTCACAGCAGGCGCATGACGATGACGTCATATGCCGGCCGGCGAAGGGAGACACGCAGCTTCAGCTGCTTCACTGGGACGTGCGCCGCGGTGGTTCAGGTAATGAACACTGCGTGCGCGCGTCCCTGCATACACTGTGCCTGCGCTTTTAAAGGGCCCGTGCCCCTTAAAACCGCAGGATTTTTTTTTGTTCTCTTCTCCCCCCTCTACTCTGCAGCAGGGGCGGGGCCCACCGGGAAATTTCCTGGTATCCCGCCAGCCCAGGCCGACCCTGACGGGACCCCACAACCACCAGGTAACATCTTTATTTCTAGTGGTTCTTTGGACAGCACTTATACTCATAGCCTGTGGATACCATTTGCTACCGGGATAGTTTTTACTTATTTCTTACCTTCTTACATACATATTCTTTTAGTATGGAGACACTTATATTATCCAGTGGAACTGCTTTTCATAATTTCCTTATGGATATTCTTTTATAAACCTTTTTGAAAATTTCTTCTGAAGTCTTTAGAGGAATCTTCTTCTGATGAATTGTCTTTTGATGAATTATTGATGAATTTTTGATGAATTTCTTATGGTTACCTTTGATGGAATTTTGACCTCAACCCCTTTTGTTGCTATATAATATAATACTATATGAGAATATGATATATGAACTATATATAATATTATATGTAAAAATTTGCCTATACATTCCTTCTGTTACATTTGCATATCTTAAACTGATGTTTTGATATATGTAAAATTGTTTAATATATTTTTTAAAAAGGGGTGTGTATACGTCATTATATTTTCTTGTAATATTCTTATAATATACTGATTTTTGTTTTTTGTTTTTTTGTATACTTACAGATACCTTGAAAAATGCCAATATAGGCTGAAACGTTGAATTTATGTATCTGCATTCATGGGTCTGATCAATTATGAATAAAATTTGAAAATTTAGCAAATTTAATACTTATTGAGTGCCAGAGTTATTACTGATTTTTGTATTAAAATTCCAACATGATGTGCTATGAAGAATTGTAGCTAATTCTGATTTGTTTAGACTGTCCAATATAGATCTGTCAAGTCAGTATTTGTTGGCAGAATAGGACAGAAAAGGAGCCAATGAACTTACTGATTTATAGTTTTCTATTTAGCTCAATATCTATATTTGTGAAAGTTGTATAAATGCTGTTTGCTATCATATAATTTAGCAGCTTTACTACACCTTTACTGAGAACATTTAAAAAAACATTGTAGGATTTCCTCTGCTACTTTTTTTTGTTGATGTGCATCTGCTGTCTGTTAGGGGATATGAAGTTTTACTAGCTGGTCTTGAACTTGGCTGAAATAATAAAGAACTTGTGTCTTTCTTATCTTTATAGAGATCTATTAACTTCTTGTCACCTTCCTTGACCTTCCAAGACATTGATTCCTTTCTGTTTATCAACAGTCACAACAGTTTTTCTTCTCTGTTTTAGGCTCTGTTGTCAACATAAACAGAGTCTAGAGGTGTCTCTGAAAGATTAAGCTCATACCTCATGTAGTTTTTACATTTGGCAGGGCCATTTAACACTAGGACTACTGGACTCGTGACCCCGCCTAGAACTACTGAAAGTAGTCATTTTGACTCCTTGCTTGTTTTCGTTTATTTTTAGAGTTTCATTTGTGGTTATTTATTAATAATTATATTTTTTGTAATGTATTATTATTGTGAGATCCAACAGTAATGCTTTTGATTGTTTTTTTTCTGCTTTTCTTATTTTCTACAGAAAATAACAATAATTATAATAGACGTTTTTCAAACATTTTTTTTTATTCAAGTGCACGCATATAAACAATAACTGAAGAACAAAAAGCAGAGAAAATGTAGGTGGAGGAGCATAAAAATGAAAATATGGCGCAGAATTCACCTTCTAAACATTTGGTGTTTTGCATTTTAGGCATTGCCTTTGATTTATGGCAGTACATTGCCCACACAAAGACTTACCACACGTCTTACAATTTCCGACAGATCTATTTTTCTTGCACTTTTCTTTGATCTGGCAAAATTTTGTTTGAACCATCACTTCTGAGCATGTAGAAACTTGGGACGTGGAACCCTTTTCCCTATCTGTGACATAAGGACCACTCAACTCTCTCACAAGCGTTTGCAAAAATGCCTTGCGTGACATTTTTTGGTGGGTAATCTCCTTGAATATTATCCATGCATTTATACCCGCAAAGTCTAAGGCATTTTCAAATGCATGAACAGGCCATCTCCTTGTGCATGTTCGTGTGGTATATTTTCGTGCCATCTGATCCACTACATCTACTCCATATTTTGTTTCATTGTAAAACTTTACCGTTTCTGGAGTTTTTTTAGCGGAATCAGACGCAACAACAACATCTGGATGGACGGAACTCAAAATGACAACATTTTTGTTGGGCTTTCCTTGATATACTGTAAGTGTAAAATTGTCTTCATTTCTAAACACTTTAGTGTTGTACAATTCCTCTTTCATGGATTTTATTTCTTTAGGCACTTCTCGCCTTATCTTGTTCAGTGTTCCCACGATGGTTGTTACTTTGCTTTTTAGCTGTTTAGCTAATTTTACTGAAGTAAAATAATTATCGGTTGTAACATTGCGACCTTTTTTCAAAAACGGGTCCAATAACTTCATTACCACATGGTCAGCTAAACGGTCCTCAGCACGGCGTGTGTCATCTTTGCCTAGATAAGGGAAGTCATTTGCCAGATATTTGCTCCTCTTATCAACAGCTAGCCAATATTTGTGGCCATATTTATCTGGTTTGGAAGGCATGTACTGCGTGAATGGACACCTAGTTTTGCTTGGGAAAAGTTGCTCATCCACCGTTATGTATGGGCCAGGTTTGTAACACGCAATACAATTTTCAATAAACCTGTCCCACACAGTAGAAAATAGAGCAAACTTGTCCGTTTGCAGTCTCTCCGATCGAGTAGATTTCTCATCAAATCTGAGAAACCTCATAATTTCAACAAAGCGGTCCCTAGACATTGTCGCTTTGCAAAACGGTATTCCCCAGTCATTACACCAAATACTGCTAATCGAGTGACGGTTCGTGCCAGATATTCCACGAGCATAGAATATCGCAATGAATGCATCTAGCTCCTCATCAGATAGAGTAAACTGTAAATTATTGTTCCTGCATGCTTCTGCAAGCGTACAGTTCTTTATATGTGTCAATATATATGAATCAAAAAATAAACGCCATGCGCTCAAAGGACTATCGATAATGATATTTCTTCTGGCGTATCCTGTAGGGCCAGGTGCTTCTCGAAGAATATTTTGGCTGTCACGCCTACCAGGCAAGTGTTCTCCAATTTCAACAGGTTTCCATTGAATACCATCCGCTGAAACTAGTATTCCTTCAGATTCGCCTTCTCTGGTGTTTGTTGTTGCATTACCTTCGCCGCCATCGTTATCTGTTGTTCTTTCATTTCTGGGACGTTTTGCTGATTTTTTCTGTCCACGACCAGGAGGATGGTCACGAGGCAACATAACTGCATGAGCCCGATCCCCAGTTGATGTGCTTGGAATATCTGTAAAAAAGTTGATGAATATTTAGAATTTTTGTTTTGTAAGGGTCCGTGCACACTGGCTGGATTAGCGGCGGAATATCCGACCGGATATTCTCACCACAATCCGGCCCGTACCTGCCCGCTCAGGTACAGAGCGGAGTTTCATACCTGAAGTTACTATCCAGAATACTGTCTCCTGCTAGGACCTTAGAAAAACACCACCCTTCATTAGCATAAGATAAGAGCCTAGAGTAAACAAGCTATTTTGTTCAGCATTACACAGTAATACAAGCAGGTAAAACACAAGGAAAATGTGAAAAGTTGACATGTAAATTGAACTACATCTATATGAACATCAGGGTAAATAAGACAGAGTGAAAAAATTATGCACAAAACTTTATAGCAACATTTAGTGACAAAAGGACCTCAAAATATAGTAGGGAGTCAAAATGACTCCCTTCAGTAGTTCTTGGTAAATTTTGAAAAAAACGCACAAATTTTTCACCAAAATGATTTATTCTCACAAAATCTTTTTTCACATCATATTTGAGGAAAAGTCAGCGAGTTTCAAGCCGGAATTCTGAAAAATGTAGTCACAGATGAGAAATAAAAAACGAAAGGAGTCAAAATGACTCCATCAGTAGTTCTAGTGTTAAAGACCTGTCCCAAGTATCCTCTTTAGAGTATGGTGGAAACAGTATCACATCATACATGAAATTCCCTGGGCCTACCTGTAGTGGATGGGCGATGCTGGGTTCCTAGAAAAAACGCATGAAAAAGCACACCACATTGAATATTTGATTGCAGAAATTTCTGCAAGGTTTCTGCATCTCTTGACAGCATAAACGCTGTGGAAGAAAACAAGCATTTTGGCACGTTTTTGCATGCGTTTTTTTTCATGCGTTTTTGTACAGCGATAAATGCTTTTTGGAGCTAAATAAAGATATTTGAAAAATGAAACATGGGACATCGCTTTAACCCTTGGATTACCGTCAGACCTGGGGTGAGTATATTGGGTATTTTAAATGATTAAAGGATGTGTCTTCTTTATTTCAAATTAAGTGTTTTATTCATGGTGTGTGTTTATTTAACTATTTTCTTACAGGTTTAGTAATGAGGGTGTCTGGCTGACACCTCTTCATTACTAAAGCTAGGGCTTGGTGTCTGCGACACCTAATCCTATTACCCCAAACGCATTACTCCTAATGCCTCACTTGTTTTGTCAATACATGCAGATCCACCGAATGTAATGACATTTCAATTGGTCAAAATCTACAGAAATTGACATGCTGTTGAGTGAGTTTTGGAAATAAAATGAGTTAAATTAAAAAAATGGTGTGAGCTCTTGCGTCATTTTCGTAACCAGTAAAGGGAAAGCCGACCTCTAGGGGCTGATAGTACAAGCCGGGGAAGGGGCCATTAGCCGAAAATGTTACCTGGGTATTAATAACAGCGCACAGCTGTTTGCTTAGCCTTTACTGGCAAGCTTACAGGGCACTCCTGAAAAAAGTTGATGTAGGGTGCCCCTATAAAATCTAACCAGCAAAGGCTAAACAGACAGCTGTAAGCTGATATTAATAGCAAAAAAAGGGGCTATGGATACTGGCCCCCTATGAGGCTAATAGTATCAGCCCTCAGTGACCCAAGAAATGGTGCATTCATAAGATGCACCAAATCTGGCACTTAGCCTCAATCTACCCACTTGCCCTGTTGCGGCGGCAAGTGGGGTAATAAGGTTGGGGTTCATGTCAGCCTTGAATTGGCAGCTGACCTGAAGCCCAAGTTAGTAATGAATCTATAATATAATCTATAAGACACCCCCATTAATAAATAAATAAAATAAAGAAGAATAAATAAAGAATAAGAATAAAGTCTTCTATTTTAAATAAATGTCCACACCATTTTTTACATATTTATTTAAAAATAAAAAACACAGTTATACTCACTTAACGCCCAATCCCCTGAAGCCATTGTCACCTTTAAAAAACAGAAAATAAAAAACAACCATATCCCTCACCTGTCTGATGTGAAGACATAATCCCGAGTGTCCCACGGCGATCGGATCATTTCTAGGACAGACACATCAGCAGTCACAATACAGCAGGCTACACACTGACACGGGAGTGTAATCACTCCTGCGTCAGTGTAAAGCACTGAGCTGCCGGGAGTGAGATCACCGGAGTTCAATCAGCTGATGAGCTCCAGTGACCTCACTTCCGGCATCACCACTGCATGAGAATTTCCATCCATAAACTGTGCCAATTCTGGTGCTTAGCCTCCTCTCTTCCCACTGCCATGTAGCGGTGGTGAGTGGGGTAATAGGGTTGGGGTTCATGTCAGCCTTGTATTGGCAGCTGACATGAGCCCCAGGTTAGAAATGGAGGGAGCATATAAGACGCCCCCATTACTAACCTCGTAGTAAGCTTTTTGATGTTTTTTAAATAAAGACATGGCCAGAATAAAATGTTTTATTTTAAATAAAATTCGACACGGTTTTAATAATTTATTTAAAAATAAAAAACACCGTATATTCACCCAACGCCGAATCCCTGAAGCCCTCGTCTCCTGTAAGAAACCAAAAATAAAAAACAATCATATCCCTCACCTGTCCGCCATCATGATGTAATCCACATTGTCCCATGATGATACGGTTCATTTCTACAGCAGCCACATCAGCAATCACTAATGTGCCGGTTGTTGAAGACAACACTGTATACACTAACAGGAGTATAATTATTCCTGTCAGTGTATAGTGCAGCTGAAGATCAGCTGAGAGCTCCGGTGACATCACTTACTGCATCAGTGTTGCTTGGGAAAATTCTCACGCAGCACCGGTGTCGTAAGTGAGGGCACTGGAGCTCTCAGCTGATCTTCAGCTGATAAACTCCAGTGACCTAAGTGCCGGCAGCTCCTCACGATACACTGCGGCAGCAATCGCACTCTTTTCAGTGTATCGCCGGCTGCAGATAGCACAGTCACATCTCCGGATGTGGCTGTGCTATCAGTGAGATCGTCCTGGGATACTCAATATTATATGGACTACTGCGGACAGGTGAGGATTATTGTGGTTTGTTATTTTTTATTTATTATTTTTTCTATATTTCAGGAGATAATGGCTTTGGGGATTAGGTGTAAGGTGAGTATATGTTTTTTTTTTATTATTTTACAGGAGACGAGGACATCGGGGACAAGGTGTAGGTGAGTATAATGTGTTTATTATTTTTATTTAAATAATTATTTATTTATTTTAACTTTTTTTTAACTTTCACTTTTCAAGCGCCGCTGATGAGAGATTACTGCTTCCATCAGCGGCACTTGCGCTGCTTGTTTACAGTGATATCAGGCGCCGGATGATGGGGGTAGTAGTCCCATCAGCCGGCGTCTATGACCCGCTGTAAGTTTTTTATTGCGGGTCACTGTCACAGCTGACAGCATGATCCCGCAGCACTGTGACCGGCGGTAACTATGTTACCGCCGATCACATGTCAGGGACTTGGAGGTTACATCAATGTTGCAACCTTATAATGCACAGAGACCTGGACACTAAAAGGCTAGTCTATAAAGAAGATGTCAGAGATGAGGCATGGCACATAATAGAAGAAAGAAGAGGGAGAGATGGCAAGTGGTCTATTTTTTTTTTTTTAATTCATACTCATCAATCACCACTCTGACCGCCTCACTTCTAGCTGTCTGGTCCTCTTCTTTCCGCTTTTGAATCTCCGGCCTCTTCACTATAGGCAAACTCTCTAAGCCACACCCAGGCCTTGGAAGTCACTGTGTATCATAAGTTTGTGATGACGTTGCGACTTTATGATGCACAGTGACCTCCAGCCTGGACATGGCCAAAAGTTCTGGTGGAAAGATGAGGACCATATGAGTGGCAGGATAGGTGAGCGGTGAGGTATTAGTCTTTGTTTTTACAACTAGGGGTCATATGTAAGACTGCCTGTACAACTAAATCAACAATAGTAGGATTCTTATAATTTTTTGGTGGAAAAAATATCACTCCAATTACTGTATGAGGACTGCACCTTCTGAATTACATTGGTGAGCCAAGTATCGTTATTGCTGCTTTGGGGAATCATTAGTAGGACTATAATCACAAAGTAAAAACTCATACCAGGAACATTTGAATATTTAAAATACACTTGTGTGTTTTATTGTTGAATAGCTAAATATTTTTAGATGAATTGAGGCATTTTTCACTGCAATACATTGTATAGTTATAAAGAACTTAAAATATTCTGGTGATTTTGAGAAAATGTCAGCATCCCTACTCTAAACAACCTCTGACCTTGTGATATCACAACAAGCACATAGATTAATCTACTCAAGAAAGAGTAAGAAACTACATACACCCATCAAGGTCTGTCTTAAAGGTTACATGCATTCCAGGATGATTAATCTCAATGAAATGTCAGAGTAGGACTGAACAGAAAATTGAATGCATGCCAAAATATTAAATAACAAGAAATGCATTTTTTAAAAATGGTCAAAACGTTCATGTTAGCAGATGAGCATGGCATGCAATGACAACCTGGCAAACCCGGCATTTACAAGAAAGATTGTAAGTCTAAGGAGCTGGTTCAATATATAGACCAGCAGTTGCTACCACATGGATTGGACCTTTTAGTTGTACCAAGTCCATGATGGCTTTTTTTAGATACAAATGTGAGATTATGATTGAAATTATGACTGATGTGACATTATGACTGAAGTCTTCAGGACATCATGGGAGTGTTTACATATTTTAGAAGTTTGACATGTACAGATATTGCAGATCTGAATAATAATCTAAATTTTAATCTTTTTTTGTCAGTTTTTTTTAATTTACTGTATAGTTCCATTGTTGCTAAACCATTTTCACAGTATATACATTACTGGGGTAAAGTAATTCTTCTGATTGTCTAAATATGCGTCCTAGTGATTACAAAGCCTCTGTAGTTAGGCTCATGCAGTAACCTGCAGGAGATCAATAGTGTCTGACCATGTCCCACGTCAATGGCCAGAATAAAATCATTTTATATGTTACTGTTGGAGCTTTCATCTTTAAGTAAATTTTCAGAATCTAGTTTGTTGAACAAATGTAACATTCAAGCTGATAGCCAGCTCGGGGAAAGTGCAGTGCGCCGGCTCCCAGTGATCAATTCAATTGTACTTGCGTTTTTCAGCCATGAGTACAATTGAAGCCCTGACCACCGGTACATCAGGGTCAAGGCGACTTCAGCAGTGTGCGTCTTCTGACGTCACTCCTCGCCATCGCATATGCGGCAGAAGTTTGGCATGGTGGTTGCTCTAATGAAGCTGAAGACACCGAAGATTTATTGTAATTAGGGGAAGGAGGGAGGAAATTTTAGTACACAGTATGGGGAGAGAGGGTGGGGGGAATGTATGCGGACACAGTATGGGGAGTGAGGGCGGATGGGTGCAGACACAGTATAGTGAGCGAGAGGGGAGTGGATGTGGATATAGTATAGGGAGCAATTGGAGGGATAAGAAATTTGAAGACACAGTACAGTGGGGAAAAAAGTATTTAGTCAGCCACCAATTGTGCAAGTTCTCCTACTTAAAAAGATGAAGATGAGAGAGGCTTGTAATTGACATCATAGGAAGACCTCAACTATGAGAGACAAAATGAGAAAACAAATCCTGAAAATCAGATTGTCTAATTTGGAAAGAATTTTTTTTTCAAATTTTGGTGGAAAATAAGTATTTTGTCAATTACAAACAAGCAAGATTTCTGGCTCTCACAGACCTGTGACTTCTTCTTTAAGAGGCTCCTCTGTCCTCCACTCATTACCTGTAGTACTGGCACCTGTTTGAACTTGTTAGCAGTATAAAAGACACCTGTCCGCAACCTCAAACAGTCACACTTCAAACTCCACTATGGTGAAGACCAAAGAGCAGTCGAAGGACACCAGAAACAAAATTGTAGCCCTGCACCAGGCTGGGCAGACTGAATCTGCAATAGGTAAACAGCTTGGTGTGAAGAAATCAACTGTGGGAGCAATAATTAGAAAATGGAAAACATACAAGACCACTCATAATCTCCCTTGATCTGGGGCTCCACACAAGATCTCACCCTGTGGGGTCAAAATTATCTCCAGAACGGTGATCAAAAATCCCAGAACCACACAGGAGGACCTAGTGAATGACCAGCAGAAAGCTGGGACCAACGTTGCACAGGCTACCATCAGTAACACACTACGCTGCCAGGGACTCAGATCCTGAAGTGCCAGAGGTGTTCCCCTGCTTAAGGCATTACATGTTCGGGCCCATCTGAAGTTTGCTAAAGAGCATTTGGATGATCCAGAAGAGTATTATGAGAATGTCATATGGTCAGATGAAACTAAAGTAGAACTGTTTGGTAGAAACACAACTCGTCGTGTTTGGAGGAGAAAGAATGCTGAGTTGCATCCAAAAAACACCATACCTACTCTAAAGCATGGGGGTGGCAACATCATGCTTTGGGGCTGTTTCTCTGCCAAGGGACCAGGACGACTGATCCGTGTACATGAAAGAAAGAATGAGGCCATGTATCGTGAGATTTTGAGTGCAAACCTCATTTCATCAACAAGGGCATTCAAGATGAAATGTGGCTGGGTCTTTCAGCATGACAATGATCCCAAGCACACTGCCAGAGTAACGAAGGAGTAGCTTTATAAGAAGCATTTCAAGGTCCTGGAGTGGCCTAGCCAGTCTCCAGATCTAAACCCTATAGAAAACCTTTGGAGGGAGTTGAAAGTCCGTGTTGCCCAGTGACAGTCCCAAAACGTCACTGCTCTAGAGGAGATCTGCAAGGAGGAATGGGCCAACATACCAGCAACAGTGTGTGCCAACCTTGTGAAAACTTACAGAAAACGTTTGACCTCTGTCATTGCCAGCAAAGGATATATAACAAAGTATTGAGATGAACTTTTGTAATTGACCAAATACTTATTTTCCACCAAAATTTGAAGAAAAATTCTTTCCCAATCAGACTATGTGATTTTCAGGATTTGTTTTCTCATTTTGTCTTTCATAGTTGAGGTCTACCTATGATGTCAATTACAGGCCTCTCTCATCTTTTTAAGTAGGAGAACTTGCACAATTGGTGGCTGACTAAATACTTTTTTTCCCCACTGTATGGGAAGAGAGGGGGGGATGGGTGGAAGCACAGTATGGGTAGCGATAGGCAGAATGAGTGTGAAAACAGTATGGGGATGTGTCAGGAGACTACTGATGGAAATAGTATAAGGAGACAGTAGGGGATGATAACAATTTAACGGGGCACAGAATAGAGACTGGGTAGTGTGGGGGGGCAGTATGGAGAGGGGGCAACATAATGGGACAGTGTGAGGCCACAGAAAGAAGGGGACAGTATGCCGAGTAGGGGGAGTGTGATAATGGAGCACAGTATCGAGACTGGACAGTATAGGGAGACACAGTGTGAGAGGACAGTGTGAAGATGGGGCCCAGTATGGAAAGGAAAGGCATTTTGGAGGGCATGTACCATAAGTGGGACAGTGAGTGGGCCATATTTTGTGCAGGGAACACAATGAAGAGCAATTATTTATTTAGGGGCACAAAGTAGGGAAGATATTTTTATTCAGGAGCATTATAATGACACTGTAATTTTTAAGGGTATTGTGTTGGGATGTGCTACACAAGACTAGAGAAAATGGAAGTCTGCAGAGACGAGCTGTGGCTGTGAAAAGTCATCATGGCGCCTGGACAAGATGAAAAAAAGAGAGAACGTCATCTATAAGGTACCTGAATATAAATGTAAATGTTTTGCTGGTGATATTGACTAATTATTATCAGTACTGTTGTTCCTGTATGGTGCGTAGCTTGATGGTGACTGATAGCAACAACTCCAAGTATCTCCTTACCATTGTTAAGGATGTACTGGAAGTTGTAGGTTCATGCGATACAAAATGTATATGGGTCTGACCTTACATTACAATTCATGTATCATGTACTGATCGAGGTTATTTTGCCGAATTCATGTACTGATGGTGGTCTTAGTGATGTATTCATGTTCTGATGGTGGTCCTGGTGATATATTCATGTACTGATGGTGGTTTTGGTGATGTATTCCTGTACTGATGATGGTCCTAGTGATGTATTACTGTACTGATGGTGGTTTAGATGCTGTGTTTCTGTACAGATGGGGGTTATATGAATGTATTTCTATTCTGCTGGTGGTTTTGATGTTGAATTTCTGTACTCCTGATGGCTCTGATGATGAATTTCTGTATTGCTGATTTTTCTGGTGCTGCATTTCTGTACTGATGAGGGTTGTGATGCTTTGTTTCTTTACTGATTGGGGTTATAGTGATGTATTTCTGTGCAGCTGGGGTTCTGCGGGTGGATTCTTGAGCTGTTATTGATTCTGATCTTGAACACGTGTAACAATCCATAACTTGTAAGATTACATGATACATGGCTATGTTAATAAAGTGTTGTGCCATGTGACAAGTTGAGGATTGCTATGTTTTTATTTATGTTAGGAGCATTAAAGGGGTTGTCCAAATTTGTGATGAGTCTGCCATCATTCTATGTGACTGCAGACTTCTGAATTCTCACAATGCACACTACAAGCTTTCAGGATTCTCTGATGCCGGCAGTGAGAGTGGGTGGTCACGAATCCGCAAGTGTGCGATTTGTATACATGTGGTCACGTGCTGACTAGACTTGCATTGCCTCATTCAATGAAAATGAATTGAGAGAGGCTGAACACTTCTAGTCAGAATGTGGCCAGAACTATATAAATCGCATACATCGCTCACATGAACATCCACTCTTGCCACTAACAAGGGAGAATCCTAAAAGTAAGCAGTGCATCTGCTGTGAGAAATTAGATGTCACATCACTGTTGTTAGATATCCCAGGGCTAGGAGCCCCTTCCCTATCCCTAAAGCTAAGGGTTCGGTAGCTATCCCTGCTCCCCAGATTACTTCTAATGGTAAAGACGCCGTGGCCACATGCCTTGCTAAGCTCCTAAATCAGCCATTATCTGTCCCCTCCCCCACCCAGGAAAGTGGGGACTAGAAGTGTATTAGAATACACAAACCAGACTAACAAGGTAAGGGATAAATAAAAATACCAATCATACAAATATACACTCATAAACAACAGAGTGGAGCAAAGGAAGTAAAGGAAAGGAAGGAAAAACCAAATAGAAGAGAATGAGTAAATGCACAGAGATAAATCACCAAGCAACAGTATTCAGATCAACACTCCAAATGCCTCCTTAAAAAACCAATACCTCCAAATCCAGAACCAAGCAGTTTGAAACTAACACTGGCAATCCCTGATTGCCAGAGGCTAGTATATATAGCAGAGGGGAGTGGCCAACACTGAACAGCTGAGACCTTCAAAGCAGGAAAGCTCCCGGAGATCTCAACTGAACAGTTGAACCCCTACACTGCTAGCAGAAATCTGCACTGTTTAATATGAGGGAGAAGTGCTTCTAATCAGTGCAGGCTTATGTGAAATGAGATACTACGGTCTTCTGGCCCCTCTCTGTCACAGTAAACGCAAGACATCAGAAGCCTGCAGTCACCTAGAGTGACTGCAGACATTCACCTTACACCTGGACAAGCCCTTTAATTATAAAATGAAGACTGAAGCACGACAATCCTAACAGCGTGTAATATACTCACTGTCAAGATTCAGCTCTGCTAGCTAGTTCCAGAAGTCATCACATGGCCACTTCACTCATATGCTATTTTCATACATACTGTCACGTGACAAATTGCATATGAATGATTGGGTACATGACATCTGCTCAAACCACTTAAGGGGGGGCACTAAACTGAATTCTTGTGCCAAAAAACCTAGATACACCTCTGCTCAAATTAATTTTATCAAGAAATGTCCTAACAATTGTGAGAAGAAGTAAACATACAGTAATGTTAACATCCTAAAAGAGGTTATACTTTTAGAGAGGGCATGTAAGGTGGAAAAAGTGTGGTGGAAGGAAAGGTGAATATCCAGGTGTGTATCTGTAGTGACAGAAAGGTTTGCAGTTCACTCGGACCCTACAGCTTTTTGACACATTTGTGAAGACCAATGCTATTAAAAATTGAGGATAGTTGGCACCCTATAGGAAATACTGCATTGGGATCACAAGCTTCAAGTTACTCCATTAGAAGGATGGACTAGAGAAGAATACAATGTATTGCTAAAGAAACATACTATGCAAGAGTGGAGGGGAATGTGCTGTTATTGGGAAAAGTCTGTGTCGAACAAAGGATATCTAATGATGATACAGAAGCAGGACAAAGCTACAGGAGCTACAGTATAAATGGCTTTATTTTTTAAGCATGAATGGAAACTCTGAAAGAAAAATATTGCTCGATTAGCTCCTCAGGTGCATTTGGATTGCCACTTGCGTACATGCACTATCAAATCAAATTATGCAAAGGAAGCCCTCTTATCTAACTATGAGAATAAACATTGACCGACATGGAGAGGGATGAGTTCAAGAAGAGAAGGAAGTGACCAATCCATAAAACCTGACACTTAAAGAGGGTCTACATTTTTATCTTATTTTATAAGCAAGATTCAGATATACAGTATCAGAGTATTATACATGCACTCTGATGCACCTATGCTGCCATGTAATCTTGTGTTCATGAACACTCTTCTACTTGTGTGATCCAAAGATTCTGCAGCCATATTTGAATTATTCAATGTGATTTAAAATAAGTTGGATAACCAGATAGAATTTTATGAAGATCAACGCTTTGTTTTAAACTCCCAATATTTCAAGAGGTAATGTAGGTCTGTTGGGAGCAGTCTTTGGGTATGTTTGCACACAAAAATTTTATAACAGATTTTTGGTGAATTTCCTTTTTTAAAAAAAATGAAAACTTGGAGTAATAACATACACTGTGCCGGAAATCATATATCCTACCATCTCCGTAAGCCATTCACCATTTACTCTTTTGTTTCCTCTGCATTTCCCACTAATTGTGCTGGAAACATTTTAAGTGCTGACATAAGACATTGCATTCCATTTAAATTATTTCTACATAAAAATCTCCAACTGGTAGAAGCTCTAACTATGGCAACCTTTCTCAATTAATGCAATCCATAGGATAAAAACTGATTCTATACAAGAAAAGAGATGGTAAAGAAAAAAGTCGTAATATCAAGGCAAAGAAACATAGTCAGTGATTAAATACTTCTATATGCACAATGGCAGATTGTTTCCTGTACTGAAGATCCAGCCAAGTACACAATATCTAATTTGATGTGATATATCTGTGCCATGCCTTTCTTTCAGTGAGATGGTAAAAGCATGCATATTATATTGTCTAGGACTCTCATTTATTTTCTACTTATTAGTGTCAATAAAATCAGCCATATCCGACTTAATGTAATCTCCTCTGACTAGTTATCTAGATCACATGTAAGCCATATGACTGATATATTTTTTTGCCCCTGGCAATACTACAGTGGATGTTATGTTGGTTTACACTGATCCTTTTGAAATGGGCTTTATAGCTGAGAACAGGAGCCTTCCACTTCACACTTACTTAGTCCCATCGCTGCCTCAGAAGTAGGCAGAGATTGGCAGATTCAGTACATGATGTGGCGCAAGGACGTCAGTTTGATTCTTTAAGGAAGACAGCGAATAAAGCATTCAGTCTACATTTTGCATGTCAGACACTTTCAGTAACAGAAAAAGGTTTACGACGCTGTAACAGATGCACGAAACCCATTAGCTAGATGATGAGATCTTTTATCAAGAGCAGAACAACAGCGTTCACAGATGGAAACATACCCTGCTCGGTGTCACAATCATATTCATGGCACATACATCTAATGTATTTGATTATTACATTCCAAGTGAATTTTAAAAAACCGATACTGCTCAAAAATCCATTATCAGTACACAAAAAAGTTGATTATTCTCTTATTTTAACTTGGTCCCATTATTGTATCTTGAGTTAAAGTATTAAAGAGACAGGAGAATGGAATAGCTTTTAAGCGTACAAACATAAGAGAGAAATCCAATTCCAATTACCAATAGATTGGAAAAAAAATCACTTTTATTTATGTGCCAAGCAGAGTAATGAAATATCTGTGCAACATTACACTGAAAACTTTTCATATAGTTTATATGGTACTTTGTGTTTCAAATTTGTCAATTATATTCCAAGTTTTTGTGATTGCTGTCAGTAAATGGAAACATTTTGCTTGAAAACTTATCTTGATCTAATGTTCACTAATGATGAACGATTGTGTTCGCCATTGCTTGGTACTTGCCTGAGCATCACTGTGCTCGATGAGCTCGACGAGTATTTCCGAGTGGCTCGGGCGGGAACTTGGGTCCCCTCCCTGCATGTTTGGCGCTCGTTAGAGAGCCAATGAACATGCAGGGATTGACTGCCATGTAGTGTTGAGCATTCCGATACTGAAATATCGGGTATCGGCCGATATTCGTGGTATCGGAGTTCCGATACTGAGTTCCGATACTTTTACAATATCGGATACCGCAATCGGAAGTTCCCATAATGCCTGCGCTCTGCAGTGTCTCTGAAGGATGACAAGCTGGATGGCAGCGCTCAGCTGCGATTCAGCCTGTCATCAGAATGCCATCTCAGCGTGAGAGAATTCTCCTGATTGTTTAAAAGCCGGCGGGCGGTAAAAAGCTGGCGGGCGGTAAAAAGCCGCCGGCTTTTAAACAATCACACAGCCCCATACTGCTTCCCCGCAGCCTCCCACCCCGATCCTCCGCTCCCCTCGCCACCTCACATCCCGATCGTAAGTTAGGACCGGGCGGGGAGCGCAGCACCAGGGAGCGGGGAGCAAAGGACCCGGGCGGGGAAGCCGGCAGTGAAAAGACTTCACCACCGGCTTTCCCGTTCTGTGCTGCGCTCTCCCGCCGGTTATTTAAAATGAACAGCTGAGGTATCAGGTGATGCTGATCAGCTGTTCATTTGAAGTAGTCGCGGTGCCCTCAGAGGATTCATGTGAGTTCATGCTTCACTGCATTGCATGAACTCACATGAACTTTCCCACGACCGCACAGGTCAGCCACACCTCCCAGACCATCAGACCCATCATGATTGGTGTGTGCGCGATGTCTGTGCGATGTCTACGGGTGTATGCGCGATGTCTGCGGGTGTCTGCGTGCAGGCAGACATAGGCCGATGTGACACTACTACTCCCATCGGCCTATGTCTGTTCCCCGTCCACTCGTGCCAGCAGGATCAGCTCGATGGGAGCAGTAGCTCCCATTAGCCTGATCCCGATATTTAAACTGCCCCATATGTTATTTTTGCCCCTATACATCTTTTATTCTTTTAGGCCCCCATATATTTTTTTGCTTTTGGTCCCCAATAAATTTTAAATACATTTCATTGGTGGTCAGTGGTTACCTAAAATAAATTAGTTTATACATTACATGTCCCCGCCGATCGCCACCTAAAATAAAGTAAAAATTAAAAAACTACACCTATACTCACCTAGACACCTAATTCCCTGAAGCCATCGATCTCCTGTAATAAAATATAAAATAATAAACCACAACCTTATCCTTACCCCTCCAGAATAGTCCACGAGTGTCCCACGAAGATCTCCAGTTTAGAGCAGCCACATAGAATGTGATCGCTCTAAACCGCTGCCGCCGCCAGAATGACAGGGCCGTAAAGCAGCCCCGTCATTGCATAAGCGGGTTCGCCGGAGTTCAGGCAGCGCTGCTCCAGTTAGCTCCTTTACGGCCCTGCTGTACCGTGAGAAATTCCCACGGTGCAGCAGGGCCGTAAAGGAGGTCTCCGGAGCTGCGCTGACTGAATGCACTCCGGTGACCTCAGTCAGGGCTCACGATGCCGGGAGCGGACGTGTTCCCAGCAGTGTGAGCTTACAGCAGCCATGCACAGCTGTCACCATCTCCAGATGTGACAGCTGTGCATGGGAGATCAGCGCAGAAACGTGGACAGGTAACTATTTTTTTTTAGTAAACTAAGAATTAAATAAAATGGTGTGTTTTATTTCAAATTATTTTTTTCTGGGTGTAGTGTGTTTTTTTCTTTTTAACACTTTGTAGGTTAGTAATGGGGGTGTCTTATAGACGCCCATCATTACTAACCTGGGCTTCATGGCAGCTGGCGCTGACATGAACCCCACCACTATTACCCCCTGCCACCGCACCAGGGCAGCGTGAAAAAGCGAGGCTAAGTGCCTGAATTGGCGCATCCTATGGATGCGCCATTTCTGGGGCGGCTGACGGCTGGTGTTTCTAGCTTGGGAGGGGGCCAATATTCATGGCACCCTTCCTGGGCTATTAATATCAGCCCCCAGCTGTCTGCCTAGCCTTTGCTAGCTATTAAAATAGGGGGGACCCCACATCATTTTTTTGGGGGGTCCCCCATTTTAATAGCTAGTAAAGGCTAGGTATTCAGCTGGGGACTGATATTAGTAGCCTGGGAAGCTCCATGGGTATTACCCCCTGCCCAGGCTTCAAACATCTGCCCCAGCTGTCTGCTTAACCTCCGCTAGAGACTAAAATTATGAGGGATCCCACGCCAATTTTTTTAAAATAAATTCTTTATTTTAACACTAAATGACACTTGAGGGGTTAATAAAGATGCCATCCCTAAATTATTATTTATTTTTTCATTAATTTTTCCCAAAAATTTTGACGTGGGCTTCGCCATATTTTTGTATGCCAGCAGGTAAAGCATCCAGGAACGGGCTGCCCCCAACTCCCAGCTGCCTATTTGTACCTGGCCGGACACAACAATATAGGGAAGCCCTTTTTTTTTTATTATTATTATTTCATGAACTTCATGAAATAATTAAAAAAAAAAAATACGTGGGGCTTCGTCCTATTTTTGTGTCCAGCCAGGGACAACTAAGCAGCTGGGGGCTGGAATCCACAGCGCAGGGTGGCCCAAGCTTTGTGGACCCCCCTGCTGCGAACTGCAGTCCGCAGCCACCCCAGAAAATGTTGCGTTCATAGAAGCGCCATCTTCTGGCGCTGTATCCAGCTCATCCAGGGCCCTGGTGCGGTGGCTCACTGAGTAATAAAGGGGTTAGGGCCAGCTTTGTATTATCCGCTGGCCCTAAGCCCGAAATTCATGGGGTCACGCCAATATTAGGCTATGTGCCCACGATGCAGGAATGAAGCAGAAATTTTCCTGACCATTTCCGAATCTCCTTGCCAGAAAAACGCATGTGGATTCTATGTGCGTTTTTGACTCGTTTTTGAAGCATTTTTGAAGACAAATAAAGTTAGTGAAGAAAAAATAAATAAAAGGCCAATTTGATGTCATTTCCTAGTCCAACCCCTAATCGATGTATAAAAAAAAAGGTGGGTTCACGCGTATTTTTAAGGAAAAGAGGGAAAGCTGAGGGCTGATTTAATAGTCTGGGAAGTAGCCAAGGATCATGGCCCCTTCCCTTGCTATTAATATCAGTCCGCAGCAGTTAGCTTAGGCTTTACAGCCCATTCTACAGGTGGGACCCATGCCCCCCCCAAAAAATAAAAGATAGGGTCCCCCTATAAATTGGAGCCAGCAAAGGCTAGGCGGACAACTGCGACCTGATATTAATAGCCTAGAAAGGGGCCATGGTTATAGGCCCCCTCCCAGGCTATAATATCAGCCCTCAGCCACCCCAGATTTGGCACATCCTATTTGTGCGCCAAATCTGGCGCTTAGCCTCACTCTTCCACACTGCCCTGGTGCGGTGGCAGGGGGTAATAGTGGTAGGGTTCATGTCAGCGCCAGCTGCCATGAAGCTCAGGTTAGTAATGATGGGCGCCTATAAGACACCCCCATTACTTACCTACAAAGTGTTGGAAAGAAAAAACACACACTAAACCCAGAAAAAAATAATTTATTTGAAATAAAACACACCATTTTATTTAATTCTTAGTTTACTAAAAAAAAAAATAGTTACCTGTCCACGTTCCTGTGCTGATCTCCCATGCACAGCTGTCACATCTGGAGATGTGACAGCTGTCATTGCTGCTGTAAGCTCACACTGCCAGGAACACGTCCGCTCCCGGCAGCGTGAGCCCCTGACTGAGGTCACCGGAGTGCATTCAGACAGCGCAGCTCCGGTGACCTCCTTTACGGCCCTGCTGTACCATGGGAATTTCTCACGGTCAGGAGCAGCGCTGCCTGAACTCCGGAAAATTTCTGCTTCATTTATGCATCGTGGGCACATAGCCTAATATTGGCGTGACCCCATGAATTTCGGGCTTAGGGCTAGCGGATAATACAAAGCTGGCCCTAACCACTTTATTAGCCAGTGAGCCACCGCACCAGGGCCCTGGATGAGCTAGATACAGCGCCAGAAGATGGCGCTTCTATGAACGCAACATTTTCTGGGGTGGCTGCGGACTGCAGTTTGCAGCAGGGGGGGCCCACAAAACTTGGGCCACCCTGCACCGTGGATTCCAGCCCCCATCTGCTTAGTTGTACCTGGCTGGACACAAAAAGAGGGCGAAGCCCCACGTATTTTTTTTTTTTAACTTATTTCATGAAATTCATGAAATAATAAAAAAAAGGGCTTCCCTATATTGTTGTGTCCGGCCAGGTACAAATAGGCAGCTGAGAGTTGGGGGCAGCCCATTCCTGGATGCTGTACCTGCTGGCATATAAAAATATGGCGAAGCCCACGTCAAAATTTTTGGGAAAAATTAATAAAAAAATAAATAATAATTTAGGGACTGCATCTTTATTAACCCCTCAAGTGTTATTTAGTGTTAAAATAAAGGATTTATTAAAAAAAAAAATGGCGTTGGATCCCCTATAATTTTAGTCTCTAGTGGAGGTTAAGCAGACGGCTGGGGCAGATGTTTGAAGCCTGGGAAGGGGGTAATACCCACGGAGCTTCCCAGGCTACTAATATCAGCCCCCAGCTGAATACCTAGCCTTTACTAGCTATTAAAATGGGGGACCCCCCAAAAAAAATTACGTGGGGTGCCCCCTATTTTAATAGCTAGCAAAGGCTAGGCAGACAGCTGGGGGCTGATATTAATAGCCCAGGAAGGGTGCCATGAATATTGGCCCCCTCCCAGGCTAGAAACACCAGCCGTCAGCCGCCCCAGAAATGGCGCATCCATAGGATGCGCCAATTCTGGCACTTAGCCTCGCTCTTCCACGCTACCCTGGTGCGGTGGCAGGAGGTAATAGTGGTGGGGTTCATGTCAGCGCCAGCTGCCATGAAGCCCAGGTTAGTAATGATGGGCGTCTATAAGACACCCCCATTACAAACCTACAAAGTGTTAAAAAGAAAAAAACACACTACAACCAGAAAAAATTATTTATTTGAAATAAAAACACCATTTTATTTAATTCTTAGTTTACTAAAAAAAAATAGTTACCTATCCACGTTCCTGCGCTGATCTCCCATGCACAGCTGTCACATCTGGAGATGGTGACAGCTGTGCATGGCTGCTGTAAGCTCACACTGCGGGGAACAAGTCTACTCCATGCAGCGAGAGCCCTGACTGAGGTCACCGGAGTGCATTCAGTCAGCGCAGCTCCGGAGACCTCCTTTACGGCACTGCTGTACCATGGGAATTTCTCATGGTACAGCAGGGCCGTAAAGGAGCTAACCAGAGCAGCGCTGCCTGAACTCCGGGGCTGCTTTACGGCCCCGTCATTCTGGCGGCGGTAGCGGTTTAGAGCGGTCACATTCTATGTGGCTGCTCTAAACTGGAGATCTTCGTGGGACACTCGCGGACTACTACGGAGGGGTAAGGATAAGGTTGTGGTTTATTATTTTATATTTTATTACAGGAGATCGATGGCTTCGGGGAATTAGGTGTCTAGGTGAGTATAGGTGTAGTTTTTTATTTTTTACTTTATTTTAGGTGGCGATCGGCGGGGACAGGTAATGTATAAACTAATTTGTTGTAGGTAACCACTGGCCACCAATGAAATGTATTTAAAATTTATTGGGGACCAAAAACAAAAAAAATATATGGGGGCCTAAAAGAATAAAAGACGTATAGGGGCAAAAATAACATATGGGGCAGTTTAAATAGCAGGATCAGGCTGATGGGAACTACTGCTCCTATCGAGCTGATCCTGCTGGCACGAGTGGATGGGGGACAGATATAGGCACATGGGAGTAGTAGTGTCACATCGGCCTATGTCTGCCTGCACGCAGACACCCGCAGACATCGCGCACACACCCGCACACACCTGCAGACATCGCACAGACACCGCGCACACACCAATCATGACCGGTCTGATGGTCTGGGAGGTGAGGCTGACCTGTGGGGCCGTGGGAAAGTTTATGTGAGTTCATGCAATGCAGTGAAGCATGAACTCACATGAACCCTCTGAGGGCACCGCGGCTACTTCAAATGAACAGCTGATCAGCATCACCTGATACCTCAGCTGTTCATTTGAAATAACCGGCGGGAGAGCGCAGCACAGAACGGGAAAGCCAGCGGTGAAGTCTTTTCACTGCCAGCTTCCCCGCCCGGGTCCTTCGCTCCCCGCTCCCTGGTGCTGCGCTCCCCGCCCGGTCCTAACTTACGATCGGGATGTGAGGTGGCGAGGGGAGCGGAGGATCGGGGTGGGAGGCTGCGGGGAAGCAGTATGGGGCTGTGTGATTGTTTAAAAGCCGGTGGCTTTTTACTGCACGCCGGCTTTTTACTGCCCGCCGGCTATTAAACAATCAGGAGAATTCTCTCACGCTGGGATGGCATTCCGATATTAGAGTCCCATTGACTTGCATTGGTTTCTGGTATCGGAATCGGCGATATCCGATACTTTTTGGGTATTGGTCCGATCCAATCCGATCCGATATTTCCCGATATCGGAAGGTATCGCTCAACACTACTGCCATGCACTGTAATGCCGTAGCCATGTTGGTTATGGTCATTACAGTGATTGGCTGGCCGTACAGCATCATCAGGTGTATATAAGACCTGGCGCCGCCATGCTCGTTACAGTCTACTCCGGAACCAGGTAGACTAGGGAGAGCTGCTGCTGCGTCAGGGAGAGATTTGCTTGTTTATAGTTAGTGTAGGTATTCCACAACATATATCTATATCCATCTGAACTAACAGTCCTTCTGAGGACTAATCCAGTGATAGCAGGAGTTAGGCAAGCAGGCAGGCAGTGTATGTGGCAGACTGCAGTGGATGATATAGCACAAAAGGGTCCATTGAATGTCCTGATAGTATAGGTATTCCACAACATGAATATATATATATACAGTGCTGGCCAAAAGTATTGGCACCCCTGCAATTCTGTCAGATAATACTCAGTTTCTTCCTGAAAATGATTGCAATCACAAATTCTTTGGTATTATTCTCTTCATTTAATTTGCTTGCAAGGAAAAAACACAAAAGAGAATGAAGCAAAAATCAAATCATTGATCATTTCACACAAAACTCCAAAAAGGGCCGGACAAAAGTATTGGCACCCTCAGCCTAATACTTGGTTGCACAACCTTTATCCAAAATAACTGCGAACAACCGCTTCCGGTAACCATCAATGAGTTTCTTACAATGCTCTGCTGGAATTGTAGACTATTCTTCTATGGCAAACTGCTCCAGGTCCCTGATATTTGAAGGGTGCCTTCTCCAAACTGCCATTTTGAGATCTCTCCACAGGTGTTCTATGGGATTCAGGTCTGGACTCATTGCTGGCCACCTTAGAAGTCTCCAGTGCTTTCTCTAAAACCATTTTATAGTGCTTTTGGAAGTGTGTTTTGGGTCATTGTCCTGCTGGAAGACCCATGACCTCTGAGGGAGACCCAGCTTTCTCACACTGGGCCCTACATTATGCTGCAAAATTTGTTGGTAGTTTTCCGACTTCATAATGCCATGCACACGGTCAAGCAGTCCAGTGCCAGAGGCAGCAAAGCAACCCCAAAACATCAGGGAACCTCCGCCATGTTTGACTGTAGGGACCGTGTTCTTTTCTTTGAATGCCTCTTTTTTTTCCTGTACACTCTATGCTGATGCTTTTTCCCAAAAAGCTCTACTTTTGTCTCATCTGACCAGAGAACATTCTTCCAAAATGTTTTAGGCTTTCTCAGGTAAGTTTTGGCAAACTCCAGCCTGGCTTTTTTATGTCTCGGGGTAAGAAGTGGGGTCTTCCTGGGTATCCTACCATACAGTCCCTTTTCATTCAGATGCCGACGGATAGTACGGGCTGACACTGTTGTACCCTCGGCCTGCAGGGCAGCTTGAACTTATTTGGATGTTAGTCGAGGTTCTTTATCCACCATCCGCACAATCTTGCGTTGAAATCTCTCGTCAATTTTTCTTTTCCGTCCACATCTAGGGAGGTTAGCCACAGTGCCATGGGCTTTAAACTTCTTGATGACACTGCGCACGGAAGACACAGGAACATTCAGGTCTTTGGAGATGGACTTGTAGCCTTGAGATTGCTCATGCTTCCTCACAATTTGGTTTCTCAATTCCTCAGACAGTTCTTTGGTCTTCTTTCTTTTCTCCATGCTCAATGTGGTACACACAAGGACACAGGACAGAGGTTGAGTCAACTTTAATCCTTGTTAACTGGCTGCAAGTGTGATTTAGTTATTGCCAACACCTGTTAGGTGCCACAGGTAAGTTACAGGTGCTGTTAATTACACGAATTAGAGAAGCATCACATGATTTTTCAAACAGTGCCAATACTTTTGTCCACCCCCATTTTTAGGTTTGGTGTGGAATTATATCCAATTTGGCTTTAGGACAATTCTTTTTGTGTTTTTTTCATTGAAGACAAATTAAATGAAGAGAATAATACCAAAGAATTTGTGATTGCAATCATTTTCAGGAAGAAACTGGGTATTATCTGACAGAATTGCAGGGGTGCCAATACTTTTGGCCAGCACTTTATATATATATATATATATATATATATATATATATATATATATACATATATATATATATATATATATACATCCATCTAAACTAACAGTCATTCTGAGGACTAATCCAGCTGCGTATAATCAGTGCTAGTCAGGTAGACTGCAGTGTATGTGGCAGACTGCAGTGTATGATACAGCACAAGAGGGTCCACTGAACGTCCTGTCTGCTGCTGCTGTAATAATTACAGATATTTCTAGACATGGCCTCAGATACCAGGGGCCAGGGAAATTTTTTTTTCATCTTAATCCTGGTTATTTGCTTAAAAAGCAATCCAAAGTACACCATTTTTCTGCTCCATTTGCTTGTTTTCACTGTAGAATAAAGTCAGATCTGTTCTATATTTCAGTGATAAAAATCCAGAAATTTGAACTGAACGTGGAAAATATTGGCCTCCTTTTCCATTCTGTTGCAGTGTGTCGGTGAAGCTATTCACACTAGGCCTCCGTGTAGAATAATATTAGTAAATTACAGGCCTACTATTTAAAACCGTGGTTCTCTGTCAGCCATATCACCTATAAGACTGTTCAAAAATCATACATTTCTTCCATTTTCATTCCGTTGCAGTGTGTCAGTGAAGCTGTTCACACTAGGTCTCCGTGTAGAATAATATTAGTAAATTACAGGCCTACTATTTAAAACCGTTGTTCTCTGTCAGCCATATCACCTATAAGACTGTTCAAAAATCATACATTTCTTCCATTTCCATTCTGCTGCAGTGTGTCGGTGAAGCTATTCACACTAGGTCTCCAAGTAGAATAATATTAGTAAATTACAGGCCTACTATTTAAAACCATGGTTCTCTGTCAGACATATCACCAATAAGACTGTTCAAAAACCATACATTTCTTCCATTTCCATTCCGTTGCAGTGTATCGGTGAAGCTATTCACATTAGGTCTCCGTGTAGAATAATATTAGTAAATTACAGGCCTACTATTTAAAACCGTGGTTCTCTGTCAGACATATCACCAATAAGACTGTTCAAAAATCATACATTTCTTCCATTTTCAGTCCGTTGCAGTGTGTCGGTGAAGCTGTTCACACTAGGTCTGCGTGTAGAATAATATTAGTAAATTATAGGCCTACAATTTAAAACCGTTGTTCTCTGACAGACAAATCACCTATAAGACTGTTTAAAAATCATACATTTCATCCATTTCCATTCCGTTGCAGTGTGTCGGTGAAGCTCTTCACACTAGGTCTCCGTGTAGAATAATATTAGTAAATTACAAGCCTACTATTTAAAACCGTGGTTCTCTGTCAGACATATCACCTATAAGACTGTTCAAAAATCAGACATTTCTTACATTTCTATTCTGTGGCAGTGTGTCGGTGAAGCTATTCACACTAGGTCTCCGTGTAGAATAATATTAGTAAATTACAGGCCTGCTATTTAAAATTGTGGTTCTCTGTCAGACGTATCACATATAACTGCGTTCCAAAATCAGCCATTTCTCGTGAACGTGGAAAATATTGTACTCCATTTAAAATGTGCAAGGTGCATGGCAAGGGACGGGGAAGTGGATGTGATGGTGATGGTGCATGCAGAGGCTGAGGACGTGGTCATGGGAAAGGTGAAATTGTGCCACAACAAACACCGAAATCTTGTCGCTCGACCTTCCTGTCCCAATTACTAGGGGACCGCAGAACACCACTATTGAACACAGAGCAGTGTCAAAAGGTTGTTGGTTGGATAGCAGTAGCAGACAATGCTTCCAGTCACTTTGCCACCACCACCTCCACCCTGTCTTCCACATGGTCAAGTCTCAGTAGCCGTGAGTCTGGACCGCATATTCCTCACCCTGATCCTCCTTCTTCCCACTATGCCGAGTGCCCGGAGACAACTGATCCCACACTTGGACACTCAGAAGAGCTGTTAATTTTTCCATTTGTAGATTCGGGCCTCTGGCCAGGCCAAATTCAAGCGAGTCAAGAGGAGAAAGCGTGCTGCGATGCCAAAATATTGGAGCAGCCACGGTCAAATGAAGGCGACAGTGTTAAAGTGCAATTACTGTCGGTCGCAAGAGGTGGATGATGATGATGATGAGACACAGTTGCCAGAAAGTCAGGGGGAGGACCAGGGTGCCAGGGTGCGGAAGTGGAAGATGAGGTAGTGGATGATATAGTAACTGATCCAACCTGGAAGGGGAACATACAGAGGGAGGACAGCAGCACACAGGGGGAAGGAGTCGTAGCACCACAAATGCAGGAAGAAGCAGTGTGGTGGCTGCAGACACAAGGCGGGAAAGCGTTCCTCGTAACGCCAACACAACGAAAGTTGACAGTACATCTGTTAGGTCTTCCCGAGTCTGGTTATTTTTTAAAGACTCTGCAGATAACCCCAAAAAGGCCATTTACACCACCTGCCAGGCCAGCATCAGCAGGGGTAGCAAAACTAGCAGCCTGACCACCACCAGCATGATCATTTACATGGCAGCACAGCACTCGACTAAGTGGGCCGAACCCCAGCATCAGTGTCTGCGGGTGACACCACTGCTTCTTCAGCTGTTGTGCGTGTACGCCAATCCCCTGTCTATGGCGCATGCCAAGATGTCTCCCGCCCTGCGCCTGTCATTGTACACTCTCAAGTAGCACTATCAGCAAGCACGTCCACATCCTTGTCCCAGCTCAGTGTTCAGTTGTCCCTATCCCAGTCCTTGGAATGCAAGCGCAAATAAGCAGGCAATGCCCAGAGGCCACACTACTAAATTCACACATTTCGCAAATGCTTGCACTCGAAATGTTGCCTTTTTGGCTCATGGAGGTGGAAGCTTTCCGCAACCTGGTGGCAGCGGCCGTCCCTCGGTCCCCAGCCACCACTATTTCTCCTGGTGTGCCATCCCCGCATTACACGAGCACGTGTCCCACAATATTAGACATGCCCTCAACAACGAAGTTACTGGGAAAGTCCACCTAACCACGGAAACGTGGACAAGTGCTTGTGGGCAGGGATGGTACATCTCACTGATGGCACACTGGGTTAATATAGTGGAAGCAAGGACCCAGTTCAGACCTTGGCACTGAAAACGACCTCCCGATGCTGAGGATTGCGGGCCCTGGGTCGATAAGGGTTGCCCCCACATTCTACAGCTCCTGCACCTCCTCCTCCTCCTCTTCAGCATGCATCTCCGAAATGACCACATCAGTTGCAAGCTGGAAGCACTGCAGCAATGCCTTGGCCAAGCGGCAACAGGCTGTGCTGAAGCTAATATGCTTAGGTGACAAACCACACAATGCTGAAGAGTTGTGGACAGCTCTGAAAGATATGTGGCTGACACCGCTGACCCTACAGCTAGACATGGTCGTGTGTGACAATAGGCAGAACCTTGTGGCAGAGAAATCACATCCGGAGTAGATATGGTTTCCCTCTATGCCAGCCCTTTCACCGAGCTAAAGAATATGGCTGTGGTGAAATACAACTCTCACTGAGAAGCAATGTCAGGCTGAAAAACATTGGGCCCACCAGAGAATTTGATTCTGAGGGTCACCTTTCTCCCCCACTCAAGAGCCCCATAGCAGCTGCAAAGTTTGCACCTATCATGAACTTTCCTGATGGAGAAGCCAAGGGCCCACTCGAGGATTCTCTGGTGGGCCCGTCCAACCCTGCCAAGAAGCAGCCCTGGCTAAGAAAAGTGTCTGGGAAGGTTACCGGACACTCTATGGCTGCATTTTTAATGTGGCTCCAAACCGTCCCTGGCCACATTCACCTGTCCACGTGTTTGCGGTTAGGCGGTCCTTCCCAGTAAGTGCACTGGTTAGGGCATGGGTAATGTTGTGGGACCCCTGCTTATCCAAGGCGGAGACGACCCCGGGAGAAATAGTGACGGCTGTGGACCGAGTATGGACACCCGGGCGCCATGAGGTTGTGGACAGCTTCCACCTCCATGACCCTAAAAGGCCACATTTCAAGTGCAAGCAGCTGCCCCGAAATCTGGCAGTTTACTATTGCTGCCTGTGGATGGGTGGGTGGCTGGCTGCATACTTGTGCTTGCATTCCAAGTAACGGAAAACTAAGCAAATATCATCATCATGGCTGCACTATGAACTCTCCTGAAGGAGAAGCCAGGGCCCACCGGAGGAATCTCTAGCTCTCTGGTGGGCCCATCCAACCCTGCCGAGAAGAAGCCCTGGCTAAGAAAAGTGTGTGGGAACGTTCCCGGACACTTTATGGCTGCTTTTTTTACTGTGGACTTGGCTCTAATGAGATGTACCCTCCCTGGCCACATTCACCTGTTCAAATGTTTGTGGTGAGGCGGTCCTTCCCACTTAAGTCCACTGGGGAGGGCATGGGTAATGTTGTGGGACCTGTGCTTGTGGAAGTCAGAGACGACACCGGGAGAAATAGTGGCGGCCGGGGACCGAGTATGGCCTCCGCCATGAGGTTGTGGACAGCTTCCGCCTACATGAGCCTAAAAGGCCACATTTCAAGTTCAAGCAGCTGCCCAGAAATCTGGCAGTTTACTATTGCGGCCTGTGGGTGAGTGGTTGGCTGCATACTTGCACTTACATTCCAAGGAATGGGGTAGGGTCAACTGAACGCTGCGCTGGGACAAGGACGTGGATGGTGATTGTTGCAAGTCTGTAATGACAGGTGCATGGCGGGAGGCATCTTCGCATGCACCAAGGATCACTTATGATGGGTACACTTTTAGGCAGTGACCTAGGAGTCAGATATGCTTCCAGGGGTCTTCCCCATTCGTCACACACCACATGGTCAGATAGGGTTGTAAAATGTTAAAATGACATTTCCCAGTGAATGCATTTGTCTTGGTTGAAAGCAATGCAAAAGTGCAAAAACGCATCAAAAACGTTACGTGTGAACATAGCCCAAGGTGTGGAGGAGCATTTTTGTTTTTGTTTATTTATTTTGCCATATAAACAAGTGATTACCCTGGAAAGGATGTTCCTTAAGATATTTCCCAGGAAAATCCATTTTGGTTTCGTTTTTGCATGTTTTATTGTGAGTCCATAAAAGTGGCGTAATATCTCTGACAACATTGTTGACAGAAGTGACTTGGGAGTCAGAAATGCTTCCAGGGGTCTTCCCCATGCTGATCCCATGTCATTTGAGCACTGTTCCCAGCGATTTGGCCAATTTTCTGCGGACCGCCGGGGGGAGCTGCCGGAAAAATGCTCGAGTTTCCTATAGATTTACATTGGGCTCGTAATTCAGTCTGAGCACTCGAGCATTCCAATTTGCTCGACTCGAACAACAAGTACCCGAGCATTTTAGTTCTCGCTCATTACTATTGTTCACAGATCAAATTTTGTAGCAATGCATCACAGTAGGCAATCCTCTTAGAGCCAAAATACCAGTGACACAGATCATTTCTTAGACTCTAATTGCAGCTTTCACTTTATGAAAAATTCTAAGATGAGAGTTTTTTTATTTTGGTTGTTTTGTCTTCTCATCTTATTGATGTAAACAGGATTCATAGGAAACCTACAGAAGTGAAGAATTTATTGCAAATGTTTGCTGGGTTTTCAGCTCTATGTATCTTCAGTGATGGACAGTGGCATTAAACTGGTTGACAGCCGCAGGTGGATCACGGATACATGAGCGACTTAGAGCCACATGACAGCTGATCAGATCAGCTATCATGTGCAGGGAAAGATTAGAGTCCTTTATGACCTATACCTCAAAGGTCATGAAGGGGTTAAACCAGATAGTTATAGCACACAAAATAGTTAATAAATATAATTTACCACATGTCTGCTATGCATCAGTATTTTGGAAAAATAATTTGTACTTCAAACAACATGTAATAAGTTTATTAACCATTTATTAATGTGGCACCCCTGCGGGGGATTACCACAGGATCCATAGGTGCAGGGAGAGATGTACACTTTGGCACACACAACACCTTCCACCCCAGGTCTGAGGGGAGGAGTCAGTTTCCAGGGAGACAGCAAAGCGGCAGTTGGTCTAGAGACGGGTGAAGGAGGAGAGAGACAGAGAGCTGTTGGCAGAGGACCAGTTAAGCCTTGAACTTGGAAACAGGTCTGTGTTGTGAAGCGCCCTAGAGAGAGGGACGGAGGCTAGAAGGAGAAAGAAAGAGATAAAACTATTATCCCTTTGGCTCATCCGGACACTGGAGACTGAGATTGCTATTAATTCAGGAATAGAATAGAAAACCCAGACAGATCAGGAGGATCTACTCCCCCTGAAGAAGAAGGGGAGACAGTTGTCAAACTTGACCAAGTATAGGACTAGGGGCCCAGAAAGAGAATTGGTAGCCCCAAGGAAAGGTCCTCATTGTCAGTTGTGGAGAAGGACCCTAAAGAAAGTGAAGGTGGCACGTTCAGCTTAAGGCAGGACTGATCCCAAACAACGCACACATTGTTAGAGGAGGCCTCACAAATTTCCAGAGTGAATATCTCTACCTGCACCGAAAACCTGGTTACCCTCCTGAACTGTACCTGTTACCGGACATCAGTAAAAGAAAGGTACCAAAATAAAGACTTAATGTGTGTGTATGCCTACTTTGACATTACTGCCTATAGCGTTCATACAAGCTGTATGCCGACCACCTCAGCAACCATACACAGCGCTGGTAACCGATTTTACCAATTACCACAGGAGGCGTCAGGACACAATACTCCCATCATCCTCACCCCCATCCCTTTACTGACGGTCGAGGGCACGGAACCGGGAATCGACCAACCGTGATCCCCACAGAAGTAACCCATCCATCCCGGTATCCGAGTACCCCTACCCCTGTCGACCGACTCAGTTTGACGTCATGAACAGGATTCCGGGCCTGGTAGAACTGGGTACTGTGTGCTTAAATTGGACTTTATTGAATGTTTGTGTACTGTAAAAAAAGGCGGTCATTACTGCGCCATAGAGAAATTAAACTGCGTCACAGAGCGGGGAGAGAGTCGCGGGAGCACGGCTAAAGGAGCGCGAGGATAGCCCCGCCATTTGTTTTTTTTAGTCACCGGTTACTGAAGGAGTTAATCGTAGCGGCTGGCAATGGTTAACTAGGGGGGCACCGTCATGAGTGAAGCAAACAATATCCGAGACCTTGAGGGAGGGGAAGCCCAAGACACAGCAGCAGCCGGTTCCTCAGCTGGTGAGGGAGCCGCAGCATCTGGAGCTATGGCCCCGATAATGCCAATTGCCTTGCCGTATGTACCGGGGGCCAAATGGTTACCGATGTATGAGGGTAAACCCGGTACCAGCTTTCAAACGTAAAATGTGTGCGGTGCTGGACATGTATGCAATGACAGGAAAGCAGCGAGCCTCCATTGTGCAGGGACAATTAATAGGTGCAGCGGAGCTAGAAGCTGAGACTTGGAGCGATGCTGATGGAGACTCTATAGAAAATGTGTTTGATAAGCTCAAAGCTGCTTTTGAAAAACGCACACAGTCTGAACTAAGGATGCTATTCTACCAATGCAAGCAGAGACCGCAAGATACCATCAGAGACTTTGCCCTACGTTTACAAGCGGCACTCCGGTCCATAAAACAGGTAGATCCAGCAAATGTGCAAGACGAAGATAAATTGCTTGCAGAACAGTTTATGAATGGGTTGAGATCAGACTTTCACCGTCAGCAGGTGCACATGTGGGTCCTAGATCATCCAGATGTGGATTTTAATACCTTAAACGACCGTGCTATAACTGTACTACGAGACCCATTACCTGCAAAACCTGCAATCCTATCCTGGCAGGTTAATACCTCTCACATGAACTTAGAGCCTTCCCCTAAAGACTCTGTAAAAGCGGTAGGACAAGCTGTCATACCCGAATCTGCTGATGACTTACGTAATCAAGTGTTACAACTAACCAAAAACATGGACTATGTGCTAAAACTCTTGCAAGCCAGACCGGAGGCACAACCACCAAGCAAAATCCAGTTAGCTGAATCCCCTGAGGATGTTCCGTGGATGAGGAGAAAGCTCATGTCGCCCGTGCAGGGGACCAACGCACCATTCCGACGCAGAGCCATGTCGCCCGTGGAGGGGGTCAACAAGTCGCCCGTTCAGGGGACCAACGCACCATTCCGACGCAGAGCCACCGACCACACGGATTCTTCAGGACAACCTGTTTGCCTTCGTTACAACAAACCGGGCCACTTTGCAAGAGGATGTCATTTAAACCCGAGATTCCTGGGTCCGCGGGCCAATCCCCAGGAATAAAAGGGCAGGGCCCATATGACTGGCGCAGTCGGTATGTGGGAGGCTGCCCGTACCTCAACATTACGCTAGAAGGAATCCCCACATCGGCCCTATTGGACACTGGGTCACAAGTCACCACCATCCCACATTTCCTTTACAAGCAATTTTGGTCTGATGCTGATCTTAGCCCCCCAGACTATAGCCTTGTCATTTTAGCAGCTAATGGTCAACCACTGAATCAGGTGAGATTTAGAGAAGTGACAATAAAGCTGGGGAGGGTGGAGTTGAGAGGCCAAGGGTTATGTGTGATAGAAGATGACCCCAATAAAAAATGCCCTTACATGCTGTTTGGTACTAATGTGATTGAAAACTGCCTTGAAGAAGTGATGTTTTTACTCCAACAGATTACAGAGACTACTGGCATTGGGCAGAGGAGAGTCCTTCAAAGAGAAATCCGTGCCTTAATTCACAAGCAACAGGTAAATCTGTCTGGGGGGGAGATAGGCAGTGAGCGGGTAACAGACCCATTTCCCATTGTATTACAACCAAACAGTGAAATGATGATATGGTGTCGAGCAGCTATGGGTATCAGAAGAAAGGAATACCAGGCAATTGTAGAACCGGTATATTCAGAGCATAGACCTACACTGCTGACAGCTAGAGCGGTGGTGGATGTACGCAGGGGAAGAGTACCAATCCGTGTGTTGAATTATGGTGAGGAAGAAGTGAAACTACCCCGGTATGCTACTGTAGCAAAGCTGTACTCTGTCAGTAATAACAACATACAGACATTAGAGCCCTTGCCCCCGTCAAGTCAGGCGGAGGACAACAACCCCAAGGGACAGCTGGAGGAGTGGTGTCAGCAGTTGCACATAGGGACTGATGCCACTCCCGACCACCAGAAGCAAGGAGTTTACCGGGTAGTACAAGAGTTTAGCCAAGTATTCAGTAAGCATCCATTAGATTTTGGGAGGATAAAAGGGGTACGCCATCACATACCCACAGGAGATCATCCCCCGATTAAAGTGAGACATAGACCCATCCCACCAAACCACTACCAGTGTGCTAAAGAGATGTTGCACGACATGAAGGAGGCCGAGGGTTATAAGAGATAGCTGTAGTCCCTGGGCGGCCCCCTTAGTCTTAGTAAGAAAGAAGGATGGCACTATGAAGATGTGTGTGGATTACAGGGAGGTCAATAAGATCACTCATAAAGATGCTTACCCATTACCCCGGATAGAGGAGTCTCTTGCTGCATTAAAGACTGCTAAGTATTTCTCCACAATAGATCTCACTAGTGGGTATTGGCAGGTCTCCATTGCAGAAGAAGACCGGGAGAAAACAGCATTCACAACACCAATGGGACTATGCGAATTCAATAGCAAGCCATTTGGGTTATGCAATGCACCGGGGACGTTTCAGAGACTCATGGAGTGCTGCCTGGGACACCGGAATTTTGAGACGGTACTTTTATACCTGGATGACGTCATAGTGTATTCCAAAACCTATGAAAAACATCTGGAACACCTGGTGGAGGTATTTACAGCTCTAACAAAGTATGGAATGAAGTTCAAACCATCTAAATGTTACCTGCTGAAGCCAAAAGTCCAATACCTAGGGCATGTGGTCAGTGCGGATGGCGTAGCACCAGATCCGGAAAAAGTGACAGCGATCCAGGACTGGCAGAGGCCGACCACCGTCAGAGAGGTACATCAGTTCTTAGGTTTGGTTGGGTATTACAGAAGATTTATTAAGGGCTACACGAAGATGGCAGCGCCCCTACAAGATCTTCTTGTAGGCCAAGCTAAGAAGAGAAGGTCTTCAGAGCCGCCGTTGGAATGGGGAAAGAAACAAGAAGACTCCTTCCAACAAATGAAACAGGCCCTGACCGGTGAGGAAATCTTGGCGCACCCAGATTATAACCTACCATTTGTCCTCTACACGGATGCAAGTAATGTAGGACTGGGAGCAGTACTGTCCCAAATACAAGAAGGCAAGGAAAGAGTAATTGCCTATGCCAGTAGAAGACTTCGACCTACCGAGGGGAACCCGGAAAATTACAGTTCCTTTAAGTTGGAGTTCCTGGCCTTGGTCTGGGCAGTCACGGAGAGGTTCAAGCATTACTTAGCAGCTTCAAAATTTACTATCTTTGCGGACAATAATCCGCTAACACACTTGGATACTGCAAAGCTTGGTGCATTGGAGCAGCACTGTATTGCCCGGCTATCGAACTACGACTTTACCATCAAGTACCGAACAGGCCGTTGAAATGCAAATGCTGATGCCCTCTCCAGAAACCCTCAAGTACATTTGAAAGGGCTTGAAGAAGAAACAGATGACTTGGGGGAAATAGAACTTCCAGCTTTCCATAAAAGTAGCAAAATGGAAAATGACAGAAACCCATATCTACCAGAACTGTCAGGATGTTGCACTAAACCCGCTGCCTTATTATGGATGGAAAGAAACCCTAGACAGCGATCCGGCAGTGAGCCTAGTGAAGAGGCTGGCAACCCAACCGGATTCCAAAATTGAGAAGAATGCTCCCCCAGAGGCCCAATACTTGTGGAAAGAAAGAAGCAGGTTATTTATCTATAAAAACCAATTGTGCAGACGATATATCAATCCAAGGACACATGAAATGGTATGGCAAGTTGTGGTTCCAAAGAGAGACGTCCAAATGGTATTGGAAGCGTACCATAATGGAGCAGGACACTTTGGATGGAGAAAACTGGAAATACTGTTACATGAGAGGTTTTATTGGATTGGCATGAGGTCTTCCATAGAAAAATGGTGTAAAAATTGTGGCCCATGCTCATTAAGAAGAGGAGATCGTAACAACCAGAAAACACCACTCCAGCCTATCATAACCAAACAGCCCCTGGAACTAGTAGCCTTGGATCATGTCAAACTCACACCCAGTAGATCAGGCTATACTTATGCTCTTACCATGGTGGACCACTATTCCAGATTCCTAGTGGTAGCTCCTGTGAAGGACTTGACAGCTCAGACAGCAGCAAGAACCTTTCAAGCTTATTTCTGCAGGCCACATGGATATCCAGAACAGGTATTGACAGATCAGGGTCCTGCCTTTGAAGCGGAAATATTTCAAGAGTTCAGTAGCTTTTATGGATGCAAGAAGATTCGTACCACACCTTACCATCCCCAAACTAACGGAATGTGCGAAAAAATGAATCACGTGGTGATAGAATTGCTGAAGACTCTACCCTTAGAAGACAGAAACAGGTGGCCAGAGAAATGACCAGATCTGATTGATATCTATAACAACATCCCAGTAAGCTCAACTAATTGTACTCCGGCATACTTGATGAGAGCGAGACCAGGAAAATTGCCAGTGGACTTTGAAATGGGCATTGTAGTTCCTGAGGAAGACCCCTCAAGTGCAGATTGGGATACTAGAAGAACAGAACAATACAAGAAAATACAAGAGTGTGTTGAGAAAAGTCTAGCAAAATCCAGAGAAAGACAAGAAACCAATTTCAATAAAAATGCACAAGGAATCCCGTTAACCCCCTGGAGAATTGGTTTTGAAAAGGAAAAAGAGACTTCATAAGCTAGATAATCAATGGGAAGAAGAACCATACACTGTATTACCATCCAATTTTGACAACCAGAAAACCTGTCTAATCAGCAAGGATAATGGAAAAACAACAGCAACAGTGTCCCGAGACCACTTAAAGAAGTGTCCTCAACCCTTACAACAAAAAGAATATATCCCTTGTCCCATACCAGAAGAAGAGACGCCAAGGACAATTAAGACAATCTTAGGAGAATTACCCGCAGATTGGCCCCAAATAGAAGGAGCATATTTAATTCCCATGTTGACATTCCCACAACCAGTAGAAGGATCAAGAGAAGAAGAACCACCCGCTGTAGCTGAGCCAGGGAATCCTGCAATCGGTGTACCTGCCATTCCCACTAGGGGAGTGGGAAGACACTCCGGCATACCTGTGCTACGTAGACCAACACATGAGTCAGTAAGTAGTGTTCGCTCCACACCAGGCTTGCGCACCAGTGGGATACCAGTTTTACGGAGGTCATCACGTATTAATTTTGGACACCTACCACTCAGATACAGGGAGTAAAACATAACAAGTGGGAAATGTAAATAGGTTCAAAAATGTAAATATGTAGTTAAAGTCAGTATATAGAAGGGTGACGAGTAGACCAAAACAGGTTACACCAGGTACACAATATAAAAAAAAGGGGTGAGTAGAGTTGGCGTAAGAAGCTGTCTAGGGAGAGCAAAATCTTGGCCAATAGGTGACCCCAGGGCCAAAGGGCCTACAGTGCTTATGACCGGGAGAGGCCCCTGCAGTACCTAGGCCTCTTGCGCCGAGGCACACGTAGTAAATGTTTTGTTGTGTATTGTGAATTATAAAGTCTATTTGAATCTTTAAGCCTAAAGAGACTTTACCTGTTTGGACGTCTGAAACTTTTTGAAAATTTTTAAGAATGGACTGAAGCCACAGGACTGGTGGTGGAAAAAACACTTTCCCTTTAACAGCCTGCAGCAGATCGACTAGCGTTGTATGGACTGGTTATCCGTTTTCCCATTTTCCCTGGTTATTGTACATTTTATTTTTGAGACTCTGTTCAAATTACAAATATAAATGTTAATGTTATGTTATCTTTGTTAAAAAAAAAAATGTTTCAGTCCCAGAGGACTGAAGTTAACTAGGGGGGAATGTGGCATCCCTGCGGGGGATTACCACAGGATCCATAGGTGCAGGGAGAGATGTACACTTTGGCACACACAACACCTTCCACCCCAGGTCTGAAGGGAGGAGTCAGTTTCCAGGGAGACAGCAAAGCGGCAGTTGGTCTAGAGACGGGTGAAGGAGGAGAGAGACAGAGAGCTGTTGGCAGAGGACCAGTTAAGCCTTGAACTAGGAAACAGGTCTGTGTTGTGAAGCGCCCTAGAGAGAGGGACGGAGGCTAGAAGGAGAAAGAAAGAGATAAAACTATTATCCCTTTAACTCATCCGGACACCGGTGTTATGATCTGCTACAGGGACTAAGGAAAGACAGGAGAACTGTCCCTACAATAGAACTAAACTAGATCCCTACGATGTAACGGGGAACCTGATCCTGCGATCAGACCCGCTAAAGTCCTCGGCTAGTCTGAACGAAGACCTATAGATGTGAGGGAGGGATCCCTACAAGAACTAGGGACTGGGATAAGTTGGACACCTCCTAGCAGAAATAGTAGCAGTCAAAGACAAACACACAACAAAAAGCATAGAGGTCAGAAGACCCAGCAAAACTAACAGGGCACCAAGCTAGCTCAAGAGTAGTAAATACAATGAAGTCCAGCAAGACCAGAAGGGCGGAGCCGGATTAAATAGGCAAAAATGGTCATGTGACCAGCAAACTAAAAAAAAAACTAACAGGAGAGTTCTAACAGTACCCCCTCTTCTAAGAGGATCCTCCGGATCCCCTAGGCCCAGGCTTACCAGGAAACCTTCTGTGAAACGCTCTGACAAGTCTGGAAGCAGAAACATCATCCTCCCTCACCCATGAGTTATCCTCAGGTCTGAAACCCTTCCAAGCGACGAGATACTGCAAACTCCCTCTATACCGTCTAGAATTTAGGATGCAGGAAATTTCATATTCCCCGTCCTCCACCACCGGAGGAACAGTGGCAGAGGCGTCACCATCAGACACATCTGCTTTTTTCAACAGAGAAACATGAAACACCGGGTTAATCTTCCAGGACGTAGGAACCTCCAACCTAACAGCAGATTGGTTAACTATCTGAAGCACCTTAAAGGGCCCTACGAACTTGGGACCCAATTTTTTAGAAGGAATCCTCAATCGCAGATTCTTAGAGGACAACCAAACCATGTCACCAACAGCAAACAAAACCTCTTGCCGTTTCCTATCAAAGTACCTCTTAGATTTTTTGTTAGCCTCCTGAAGATTACCACGCACATCCATCCAAACTCTCTCCAAATCACCGGAAAAACTCTCCTCCTCAGGCACAGCCGAAACCAATTTGGAGAATGACCCAAAAGACAGATGTCTCCCAGAACAACAAAAAAAAGGCGAACACCCAGCAGAAGAGGATGTATGGTTGTTAAGAGCAAATTCAGCAAGAGGCAGAAACTCAGACCACCCCTCTTGATTGTCTGCCACAAAACAACGCAACAACTGCTCAACATCCTGGTTCTTCCTTTCTGTCTGGCCATTAGACTCAGGATGATATCCAGATGAAAACGACAAATGAACTCCCAACCTGTCACAAAAGGCACGCCAAAAACGAGCCACGAACTGAGGTCCCCTATCAGAAACAATGTCAGTAGGAACACCATGTAGTCTGACAATTTCCTTGACAAAGGCCTTAGCGAGTGTCTTAGCGCAAGGCAGTTTGATGAAGGGAACCAAGTGACACATCTTGCTAAGACGGTCCACGACCACCCAGATGACCGTGAAACCTTCAGAGGGGGGAAGGTCAGTAATAAAGTCCATAGCCAGATCTGTCCAAGGTGCACTAGCAACCTCCAGAGGGCAAAGCAACCCCGCAGCAGGAGCATGCGAAGACTTGGATCTAGCACACACAGTACATTGGCGCACCCACTTAATGACTTCCTTCTGCCATCCAGGCCACCAAAAACTGCGACCCACAAGTCTCTTGGTCTCAGAAATTCCTGGATGACCTGCCAACCGAGACTCATGACACTCAACAAACAAATCTCTCCTAAAGGTCCTAGGCACAAACAACCTCCCATGGGGAGTGTTAGATGGGGCATTCTCCTGAGCTTTAAGAATCTCATCCTCCAAAACGGAGTCCAAAGCAGCAATCACAACACCTTCTTGTAAAATGCTCTCCTCTTCCTCCTCAACACCGACCATGGGAGAAAAGCTGCGAGACAAAGCATCCGCTTTAACATTCTTGGTACCCGGGATGTAAGTAACGGAAAAATTAAACCGCGAGAAAAAAAGTGCCCACCTAGCCTGACGGGCATTCAAGCGCTTGGCAGCATCAAGATTTTTATGATCAGTGAAAACCTGAATGGGAAATTCAGTACCTTCCAAGAGGTGACGCCAGTGTTCAAATGCGAGTTTAATCACCAGCAATTCCCGATTACCAATATCGTAATTAAGTTCAGTCTCAGAAAATTTTTTTGAAAAAAAGGCACAGGGATGTACTCCATCCTTGTTTTCCTGAGACAACACCGCACCGACCCCCACCGAAGAAGCATCAACCTCAACCAAAAACGGCTTAGTCACATCAGGCTGCATAAGGATGGGAGCAGAGGTGAACCTCTCCTTTAGAAACACAAAAGCTTCAATGGCCTCAGAAGTCCACTGAACCGCATTAGCACCTTTCCTGGTGAGATTGGTCAGCGGTTTGACAATAATAGAAACATTTTTTATGAATTTTCTGTAATAATTGACGAAACCCAAAAACCTCTGTATCGATTTCAAACCAATAGGCCTAGGCCATTCCTGCACAGCTTGAACTTTAACCGGGTCCATCTCAAAACCTTCACTGGAGATAATGTAGCCCAAAAAACTAATTCTCTGTACAGCGAACTCACATTTCTCCAGCTTAGCAAAAAAGCGAATTGTCCATTAATAACTGTAATACCTCACATACGCTCCGCCAATGAGACTCCAGATCAGGCGAATAAATCAGAATGTCATCCAAATACACAACCACATTTTTGTCGATTAAAGGTCTAAGGATGTCATTAATAAGATTCTGAAAAAATGCTGGAGCATTGGTAAGACCAAAAGGCATAACCAGATTCTCAAAATGACCCACAGGAGTGTTAAAAGCAGTCTTCCATTCATCATCCTCCTTCATGCGCAACAAATTGTATGCCCCCCGGAGATCAATTTTAGAGAACCACTTGGCCCCCACTAACTGGTTAAATAAATCAGGAATCAATGGCAGTGGGTAAGGATTGCGTACAGTAATTTTATTAATCTCACGAAAGTCCAGACAAGGACGTAAACCGCCATCTTTTTTTTTTACAAAAAAAAATCCAACAGCCACAGGAGACTTGGAAGGCCTAATGTGACCGGCGGCCAAGCTTGTCTGTATGTATTCCTCCAAAGCCTTTCTCTCAGGAATAGTAAGATTAAATAAACGACTTTTAGGAAGAGTCGCTCCAGGGACAAATTCAATGGTACAATCATAGTCTCTATGGGGAGGCAAAATTTGTGACTCCTCCTCAGAAAAAACTCTCCAAAAATCCTGAATAGGTACAGGCAATTCCCCTTTATCCACAGCAGCAATACGTCCGTTACAACACTTGTCATAACACTTAGGGCTCCAGGACTTAATTTCATTGGTAGACCAATCCAGTACAGGATTGTGCAATTTTAACCAGGGTAACCCCAATATTACTGGAGAAGGCAAATTATCCAATACCACCAAATCCAAATTTTCTTGGTGAATACCATTAATAGTGAGGGGAAATTCACAGACCTTATGAGTAACACTCTTCAAGGGAGAGCCATCAACAGAAACCACAGCAATAGGGGATGACAAAGTTTTAGGTTCTAATTAGTGTTGAGCATTCCGATACTGTAATATCGGGTATCGGCCGATATTCGCGGTATCGGAATTCCGATACTTAATTCCGATACTTTTACAATATCGGATACCGGAATCGGAAGTTCCCATAATGCCTGCGCTCTGTAGTGTCTGTGAAGGATGACAAGTTGGATGGCAGCGCGATCCAGCCTGTCATCAGAATGCCATCCCAGCGGGGGAGAATTCTCCTGATTGTTTAAAAGCCGGCGGGCGGTATAAAGCCGCCGGCTTTTAAACAATCACACAGCCCCATACTGCTTCCCCGCAGCCTCCCACCCCGATCCTCCGCTCCCCTCGCCACCTCCCATCCCGATCGTAAGTTAGGACCGGGCGGGGAGCGCAGCTCCAAGGAGCGGGGAGTGAAGGACCCGGGCGGGGAAGCCGGCAGTGAAAAGACTTCACCGCCGGCTTTCCCGTTCTGTGCTGCGCTTTCCCGCCGGTTATTTCAAATGAACAGCTGAGGTATCAGGTGATGCCGATCAGCTGTTCATTTGAAGTCGCCGCGTTGCCCTCAGAGGGTTCATGTGAGTTCATGCTTGACTGCATGAACTCACATGAACTTTCCCACGGCCGCACAGGTCAGCCTCACCTCCCAGACCCGTCATGATTAGTGTGTGTGCGGGGTGTGTGCGCGATGTTTGTGCGGGTGCGCGCGGTGTCTGTGCGATGTGTGCGGGGTGTGTGTGCGGGGTGTGTGTGCGGGGTGTCTGTGCGATGTGTGCGGGTGTGTGCGGTGTGTGTGCGTGCAGGCAGACATAGGCCGATGTGACACTACTACTCCCATCGGCCTATGTCTGTCCCCCGTCCACTCCTGCCAGCAGGATCAGCTCGATGGGAGCAGTAGTTCCCATCAGACTGATCCTGCTATTTAAATTGCCCTACTGTGTCCCCAATAAATGTTAAATACATGTCATTGGTGGCCAGTGGTTACCTAAAAGAAATTAGTTCATACATTACCTGTCCCCGCCGATCGCCACCTAAAATAAAGTAAAAATTAAAAAACTACACCTATACTCACCAAGACACCTAATTCCCCGAAGCCATCGATCTCCTGTAATAAAATATAAAATAATAAACCACAACCTTATCCTTACCCCTCCGTAGTAGTCCACGAGTGTCCCACGAAGATCTCCAGTTCAGAGCAGCCACATAGAATGTGACCGCTCTGAACCGCTGCCGCCGCTAGAATGACAGCATAAGCGGGTTCACCGGAGTTCAGGCAGCGCTGCTCCGGTTAGCTGCTTTACGGCCCTGCTGTATAGTGAGAAATTCCCACGGTACAGCAGTGCCGTAAAGGAGGTCTCCGGAGCTGCGCTGACTGAATGCACTCCGGTGACCTCAGTCAGTGGCTCCGGCTGCCGGGAGCGGACGTGTTCCCGGCAGCGTGAGCTTACAGCAGCCATGCACAGCTGTCACCATCTCCAGATGTGACAGCTGTGCATGGGAGATCAGCGCAGGAACGTGGACAGGTAACTATTATTTTTAGTAAACTAAGAATTAAATAAAATTGTGTGTTTTATTTCAAATAAATTCTTTTTTTCTGGGTGTAGTGTGTGTTTTTTCTTTTTAACACTTTGTAGGTTAGTAATGGGGGTGTCTTATAGACGCCCATCATTACTAACCTGGGCTTCATGGCAGCTGGCGCTGACATGAACCCCACCACTATTACCCCCTGCCACCGCACCAGGGCAGCGTGGAAGAGCGAGGCTAAGTGCCAGAGTTGGCGCATCCTATGGATGCGCCATTTCTGGGGCGGCTGACGACTGGTGTTTCTAGCCTGGGAGGGGGCCAATATTCATGGCACCCTTCCTGGGCTATTAATATCAGCCCCCAGCTGTCTGCCTAGCCTTTGCTAGCTATTAAAATAGGGGGGACCCCACGTCATTTTTTTGGGGGGGGTCCCCCATTTTAATAGCTAGTAAAGGCTAGGTATTCAGCTGGGGGCTGATATTAGTAGCCTGGGAAGCTCCGTGGGTTTTACCCCCTTCCCAGGCTTCAAACATCTGCCCCAGCCGTCTGCTTAACCTCCGCTAGAGACTAAAATTATGGGGGATCCCACGCCATTTTTTTTTAAAATAAATCCATTATTTTAACACTAAATGACATTTGAGGAGTTAATAAAGATGCAGTCCCTAAATTATTATTTATTTTTTAATTAATTTTTCCCAAAACTTTTGACGTGGGCTTCGCCATATTTTTGTATGCCAGCCAGGTACAGCATCCAGCTTCTATGAACGCGCCATTTTCCGGGGCGGCTGCGGACTGCAATTTTCAGCGGGGGGCAGAAAGCTTGGGCCTCCCTGCGCTGCAGATTCCATCCCCCAGCTGCCTAGTTGTACCTGGCTGGACACAAAAATAGGGAGAAGCTCCACGTTTTTTTTTTTTTAATTATTTCATGAAATTCATGGAATAATTAAGAAAAAAAGGGCTTCCCTATATTGTTGTGTCCAACCAGGTACAAATAGGCAGCTGGTGGTTGGGGGCAGCCCGTTCCTGCCTGCTGTACCTGGCTGGACCCAAATATAGTGCAAAGCCCCACGTCAATTTTTTTTTAATTATTTCAGGAAATTCATGAAATAATTAAAAAAAAATTATGTGGGGCTTCGCCCTATATTTGTGTCCAGTCAGGTACAGCAGGCAGGAACGGGCTGCCCCCAACCACCAGCTGCCTATTTGTACCTAGCCGGACACAACAATATAGGGAAGCCCTTTTTTTCTTAATTATTCCATGAATTTCATGAAATAATTAAAAAAAAAAATACGTGGGGCTTCGCCCTATTTTTGTGTCCAGCCAGGTACAACAAGGCAGCTGGGGGCTGGAATCCGCAGCGCAGGGAGGCCCAAGCTTTCTGGGCCCCACCCGCTGCAAACTGCAGTCCGCAGCCGCCCCGGAAAATGGCGCGTTCATAGAAGCGCCATCTTCTGGCGCTGTACCCAACTCATCCAGGGCCCTGGTGCGGTGGCTCACTGGGTAATAAAGGGGTTAAGGCCAGCTTGGCATTATCAGCTGGCCCTAAGCCCGAAATTCATGGGGTCACGCCAATATTAGACATGACCACCATGAATTTCTAGTAAAGTATTTAAAAAAAACACAAACACCCAGAAAAAAGTCCTTTAATTGAAATAAAGACACAATTCTTTATTGTTCTAAATTAAACCATACTTACAGTCACGCCCATTCCAGCTGAAGCCAACGATCTCCTGCAATAAAAGTAAAATAATAAAGCAACCTCATCCTTACCTTTCCATGGTTCCCAGGACAGCTTCAGCTCTGCTACATCGAGATGACAGGCTGGACCGCAGCAGAACGCTGCCATCCAGCCTGTCATCCCGCAGACACTGAGAAGCGCAGGCATGCTTGCGCTCCTCAGTGTCTCGCTGTGACGGCATCCAGATGAGCGGAGGTCATGTCCAATGAACTCAGCTCACCTCATGCACGTCACTGACAGCGTGGGAAAATTCTCCTGCACTCAGCGCTTCAGCGTGAGAATTTTCCCACGCTGTCAGTGACGTGCATGAGGTGCGCCGAGTTCATTGGACATGACCTCACCTCATGCACGTCACTGACAGCGTGGGAAAATTCTCACGCTGAAGCGCTGAGTGCAGGAGAATTCTCCCACGCTGTCAGTGACGTACATGAGGTGAGCCGAGTTCATTGTCGGCTCATCTGGATGCCGTCACAGCCAGACACTGAGGAGTGGAAGTATGCCTGCGCTTCTCAGTGTCTGCGGGATGACAGGCTGGATGGCAGCGTTCTGCTGCGGTCCAGCCTGTCATCTCGATGTAGCAGAGCTGGAGCCGTCGTGGGAGCCATGGAAAGGTAAGGATGAGGTTGGTTTATTATTTTTCTTTTATTGCAGGAGATCGTTGGCTTCAGCTGGAATGGGCGTGATGGTAAGTATGGTTTAATTTAGAACAATAAAGAATTGTGTGTTTATTTCAATTAAAGGACTTTTTTCTGGGTGTTTGTGTTTTTTTTAAATACTTTACTAGAAATTCATGGTGGTCATGTCTAATATTGGCGTGACCCCATGAATTTCGGGCTTAGGGCCAGCTGATAATGCCAAGCTGGCCTTAACCCCTTTATTACCCAGTGAGCCACCTCACCAGGGCCCTGGATGAGTTGGGTACAGCGCCAGAAGATGGCGCTTCTATGAACGCGCCATTTTCCAGGGCGGCTGCGGACTGCAATTTGCAGCGGGTGGGGCCCAGAAAGCTTGGGCCTCCGTGCGCTGCAGATTCCAGCCCCCAGCTGCCTAGTTGTACCTGGCTGGACACAAAAATAGGGCGAAGCTCCACGTTTTTTTTTTTAAATTCATGAAATTCATGGAATAATTAAGAAAAAAAGGGCTTCCCTATATTGTTGTGTCCGGCTAGGTACAAATAGGCAGCTGGTGGTTGGGGGCAGCCCGTTCCTGCCTGCTGTACCTGACTGGACACAAATATAGGGCGAAGCCCCACATAAATTTTTTTTAATTATTTCATGAATTTCCTGAAATGATTTAAAAAAAATTGACGTGGGGCTTCGCACTATATTTGTGTCCAGCCAGGTACAGCAGGCAGGAACGGGCTGCCCCCAACCACCAGCTGCCTATTTGTACCTGGTTGGACACAACAATATAGGGAAGCCCTTTTTTTCTTAATTATTTCATGAATTTCATGAAATAATTAAAAAAAAAAATACTTGAAGCTTCTCCCTATTTTTGTGTCCAGCCAGGTACAACTAGGCAGCTGGGGGATGGAATCTGCAGCGCAGGGAGGCCCAAGCTTTCTGCCCCCCCCCGCTGAAAATTGCAGTCCGCAGCCACCCCGGAAAATGGCGCGTTCATAGAAGCTGGATGCTGTACCTGGCTGGCATACAAAAATATGGCGAAGCCCACGTCAAAAGTTTTGGGAAAAATTAATTAAAAAATAAATAATAATTTAGGGACTGCATCTTTATTAACTCCTCAAATGTCATTTAGTGTTAAAATAAAGGATTTATTTTAAAAAAAATTGACGTGGGGCTTCGCCCTATATTTGTGTCCAGCCAGGTACAGCAGGCAGGAACAGGCTGCCCCCAACCACCAGCTGCCTATTTGTACCTGGCCGGACACAACAATATAGGGAAGCCCTTTTTTAAAAAAATTATTTCATGAAATAATTAAAAAAAAATTGACGTGGGGCTTCGCACTATATTTGTGTCCAGCCAGGTACAGCAGGCAGGAATGGGCTGCCCCCAACCACCAGCTGCCCATTTGTACCTGGTTGGACACAACAATATAGGGAAGCCCTTTTTTTCTTAATTATTCCATGAATTTCATGAAATAATTTAAAAAAAAAATGCGTGGGGCTTCGCCCTATTTTTGTGCCCAGCCAGATACAACTAGGCAGCTGGGGGCTGGAATCCGCAGCGCAGGGAGGCCCAAGCTTTCTGGGCCATCCCCGCTGCAAATTGCAGTCCGCAGCCGCCCCAGAAAATGGCGCGTTCATAGAAGCGCCATCTTCTGGCGCTGTACCCAACCCATCCAGGGCCCTGGTGCGGTGGCTCACTGGGTAATAAAGGGGTTAAGGCCAGCTTGGCATTATTAGCTGGCCCTAAGCCCGAAATTCATGGGGTCACGCCAATATTAGACATGACCACCATGAATTTCTAGTAAAGTATTTAAAAAAACACAACACCCAGAAAAAAGTCCTTTAATTGAAATAAACACACAATTCTTTATTGTTCTAAATTAAACCATACTTACCATCACGCCCATTCCAGCTGAAGCCAACGATCTCCTGCAATAAAAGTAAAATAATAAAGCAACATCATCCTTACCTTTCCATGGCTCCCACGACAGCTTCAGCTCTGCTACATCGAGATGACAGGCTGGACCGCAGCAGAACGCTGCCATCCATCCTGTCATCCCGCAGACACTGAGAAGCGCAGGCATACTTCCACTCCTCAGTGTCTGGCTGTGACGGCATCCAGATGAGCCGAGGTCATGTCCAATGAACTCAGCTCACCTCATGTACGTCACTGACAGCGTGGGAAAATTCTCCTGCACTCAACACTTCAGCGTGAGAATTTTCCCACGCTGTCAGTGACGTGCATGAGGTGAGCTGAGTTCATTGGACATGAACTCGGCTCATCTGGATGATGTCACAGAGAGACACTGAGGAGCGCAAGCATGCCTGCGCTTCTCAGTGTCTGCGGGATGACAGGCTGGATGGCAGCGTTCTGCTGCGGTCCAGCCTGTCATCTCGATGTAGCAGAGCTGAAGCTGTCGTGGGAACCATGGAAAGGTAAGGATGAGGTTGCTTTATTATTTTACTTTTATTGCAGGAGATCGTTGGCTTCAGCTGGAATGGGCGTGATGGTAAGTATGGTTTAATTTAGAACAATAAAGGATTGTGTCTTTATTTCAATTAAAGGACTTTATTCTGGGTGTTTGTGTTTTTCTTTAACTTTGACTATGGGGTTAGTAATGGGGGTGTCTTATAGACGCCTCTCCATTACTAACCTGGGCTTGATGTCAGCTGGCATTATAAGCTGACATCAACCCCAACCCTATTACCCCCTGCCACCGCACCAGGGCAGCGTGGAAGAGCGAGGCTAAGTGCCAGAATTGGCGCATCCTATGGATGCGCCATTTCTGGGGCGGCTGACGGCTGGTGTTTCTAGCCTGGGAGGGGGCCAATATTCATGGCACCCTTCCTGGGCTATTAATATCAGCCCCCAGCTGTCTGCCTAGCCTGTGCTAGCTATTAAATTAGGGGGGACCCCACGTTATTTTTTTGGGGGGGTTCCCCCATTTTAATAGCTAGTAAAGGCTAGGTATTCAGCTGGGGGCTGATATTAGTAGCCTGGGAAGCTCCGTGGGTATTACCCCCTTCCCAGGCTTCAAACATTTGCCCCAGCTGTCTGCTTAACCTCCGCTAGAGCCTAAAATTAAGGGGAACCCCACGCCAATTTTTTTTTAAATAAATCCTTTATTTTAACACTAAATGACAAGTACAGTAATCAACACTATCACTGTACTTCTTATATGTGTGACTGACATGTTTCTATCTATCTAATCTATGTGTGATTCTCTATTCTTTCTATTCTAAATTGTCGGGTACAGATGCTGAATTGCCGGCCGGCTTTCTTAAAGAGACGGTGCATGAAAACACTATTATTTTTTTAAATAAATCCTTTACACTAAATGACAAGTACAGTAAGCAACTGTCACTGTACTTCTTATATATGTGGCTGACATGTTTCTATCTATCTAATCTATGTGTGAAGCTCTATTCTGTCTGTTATAAATTGTCGGGTACCGCTGCTGAATTGCCGGCCGGCTTTTTTAAAGAGACGGTGCACGAAAACACTAATATTTTTTTTAATAAATCCTTTACACTAAATGACAAGTACAGTAAGCAACACTGTCACTGTACTTCATATATATGTGACTGACATGTTTCTATCTATCTAATCTATGTGTGATGCTCTATTCTTTCTGTTGTAAATTGTCGGGTACCGGTGAATGCCGCTGCTGAATTGCCGGCTTTTCATGTCATTCTACATTATTCTTAGTTGTTTTACTTCATGTAGAATTAACCTACAAGGAAAGAAAGGGTTTATTTTCATTCCGATATTTGTGTCCCATTGACTTGCATTGGTTTCCGGTATCGGAATCGGCGATATCCGATACTTTTTGGGTATCGGCCTGATCCAATCCGATACGATATTTCCTGATATCGGAAGGTATCGCTCAACACTAGTTCTAATCTAAGTTTTTCCAAGAATCCCCCATCAATCACATTCAGAGTAGAACCACAATCCACAAATACCCGAAATTCAATTAATTCATCCTGAGCAGCAGTAGTGGCAGATAGGAATACTCCCTTAGAATTTAAACAGGCAATACGGGCATAACTGACCATTTTTTTTTCTTTCTTCAAACGAAGCACACAGTTCTTAATAAAATGACCAGAATTTCCGCAATAGAAGCACAAACCTTCAGAAAGCCTGCGATCTTTTTCCTGAGAGCGGGGTGTCATCGCTCCAATCTCCATCGGCTCTCCATTGTCAGCACAGACCCTCTCAAGACTCGGAGCTGACATAGCAGAGGATTTGCTCTCATTAACCCTTGCACGCAGTCTCCTGTCCACTCGTATAGCTAATTGCATAGCCTCCTGCAAGTTTCCAGGTGTGGGATAAGCAATCAGTAAATCCTTAACCCTTTCACCTAGCCCTGCAAGAAACAAGCTTTTCAAAGCTGAATCATTCCACCCGACCTGGGCAGACCACCGACGGAAGTGAGAACAATATTTTTCCACATTACCTGATCCCTGCCTCAAACGTCTCAATTCAGACTCAGCAGATGAGACACGATCAGGAACATCATAAAATAAACCCAAAGCAGTAAAAAAACTATTCACTGATCTAAAGCACGGATCACTAGGTTGGAGAGAGAAGGCCCATCCCTGAGGATCTTTGCGCAAAAGTGACATTATGAACCCTATGCGCTGTGATTCATCACCAGAGGATCCGGGTCTCAAACAAAAATACAATAAACAAGCATTTTTAAAAGAAAAAAAATCTTGTTGTTCGCCAAAAAATAAATCAGGCAGACGTACCTTTGGTTCCACAAAATGTGCTCCAGAACAGCTACTCACGTGTTGTTGGAGCTTGGCCACCTCCAGAGAGAGTCCCTACAAGCGTTGAGCCAAATCTTGAACCGAGACCATGATGGAAAACTGGAGGTCTTTCCTTAGAGAAAATTTTTTTTTTTTTTCTTTTAGGGCTGGACTTACTGTTATGATCTGCTGCAGGGACTAGGGAAAGACAGGAGAACTGTCCCTACAATAGAACTAAACTAGATCCCTACGATGTAACGGGGAACCTGATCCTGCGATCAGACCCGCTAAAGTCCTCGGCTAGTCTGAACGAAGACCTATAGATGTGAGGGAGGGATCCCTACAAGAACTAGGAACTGGGATAAGTTGGACACCTCCTAGCAGAAATAGTAGCAGTCAAAGACAAACACACAACAAAAAGCATAGAAGTCAGAAGACCCAGCAAAACTAACAGAGAACGGCAACAGAGCACCAAGCTAGCTCAAGAGTAGTAAATACAATGAAGTCCAGCAAGACCAGGAAGGCGGAGCCGGATTAAATAGGCAAAAATGGTCATGTGACCAGCAAACTAAAAAAAAACCTAACAGGAGAGTTCTAACAACCGGAGACCGAGATTGCTATTAATTCAGGAATAGCATAGAAAACCCAGACAGATCAGGAGGATCTACTCCCCCTGAAGAAGAAGGGGAGACAGTTGCCAAACTTGACCAAGTATAGGACCAGGGGCCCAGAAAGGGAATTGGTAGCCCCAAGGGAAGGTCCTCATTGTCAGTTGTGGAGAAGGACCCCAAAGAAAGTGAAGGTGGCACGTTCAGCTTAAGGCAGGACTGATCCCAAACAACGCACACATTGTTAGAGGAGGCCTCACAAATCTCCAGAGTGAATATCTCTACCTGCACAGGAAACCTGGTTACCCTCCTGAACTGTACCTGTTACCGGACATCAGTAAAAGAAAGGTACTGAAACAAAGACTTAATGTGTGTGTGTGCCTACTTTGACATTACTGCCTATAGCGTTCATACAAGCTGTATGCCGACCACCTCAGTAACCATACACAGCGCTGGTAACCGATTTTACCAGTTACCACAGGAGGCATCAGGACACAATTCTCCCATCATCCTGACCCCCATCCCTTTACTGATGGTCGAGGGCACGGAACCGGGGAATCGACCAACCGTGATCCCCACAGAAGTAACCCATCCGTCCCGGTATCCGAGTACCCCTACCCCTGTCGACTGACTCAATTAACCCTTTAGGTGTTTCACAGGAACTAAAGCTATGTGGAAAAGAAAAAATGAACATTTTACTTTTTCCCACAAAATGTTGCTTTAGCCCCAAATTTTGCATTCTCTCAAGAATAACAGGAGAAAGTGGATAATACCTGTCATGTTTACAGAGCCCCTTATGTGCCTAAACAGTGGAAACCCCCCACAAATGACCTCAATTTGGAATCTACCCACCTCAAGAAACTTATCTAGATGTGTGGTGAGCACCTTGAACCCACAGGTGCTTCACAGAATGTCATAATGTTGAGCCGTGAAAATGAAACAATAAATTTTTCCCACAAAAATGTTAGTCTTGCCCCAAATTTTTCATTTTCACAAGGGTAACAGGAGAAAATGGACACATAATTTGTTGTACAATTTCTCATTATTACGCTAATACCCCATATGTAGTGGAAAGCTACTATTAGGGCACACGACATGGCTCGGAAGGGAAGAAGCACCATTTGACTTTTGGAGCGCAAAATTGGCTGTAAAAGATAGCGGATGTGATATCTAGCTGTGTGGTGAGCATCTTGAACCCCCAGGTGCTTCACAGAATTTTATAACGTTGAGCCGTGATAACAAAAAAATAATTCCCACAAAAATGTTGCTTTAGCCCCAAAGATTTCATTTTAATTAATATCTGGGAAAAAATCCCAAAATTTGTTGATCAATTTCTCCTGAATACACCGATACCCCATATATGCTGGAAGACTACTGTTTTGGCTGACGGCAGGGCTCGGAAGAGAAGGAACACTATTTGACTTTTGGAGTGCAAAGTTGACAGGAATAGATACCGATGTCATGTTGTGTTTGCAGAGTCCCTGATGTGCCTAAACAATTGGAAACCCCCCCAAGTGACTCCATTTTAAAAATAACACCTCGAGAAATTCATCTAGGTGAGAAGTGAGCATTTTTAAACCTCAGGTGATTCATAGAACTGTATAACATAGGGCTGAGTAAATGAAAAATGTTTCCACTAAAATGTTGCTTTGGCCCCAAATTTTTAAATTTCAAAAGGGTTAATAGGAGAAAAGAACATTACAATTTATTACGCAATTTCTCCTGAGTACATCAATACCTCATATGTCGTTGAAAACTACTTTTGAGGCATAGTGCAAAGCTCAGAAGGGAAGGAGAGCCATATTGGAGTTCACTTTTTGCTGGAATGGTTTGAGGGTGCCATGTAACATTGGCAGAGTCCCTGAGGTATCAGAACAGCAGAATCTTCTGTGAGTGACCACACTTTACAAACTACACCCATCAATGAGTTCATCTAGGGGTGCAGTGAGCATATTGACACTACATTCAATATGCCTCACAGAATTTGAGACCATTGGGTGATGAAGAAAGAATAATTACATTATGTTATTTTAGCCCTCATTTTTTAATTTTCATTAGAGTTTCAAAATGGACCTCTCAGTTTGTTGTACAATTTCTCCTGAGTGCATCAATAGCCTACATGTAATCAGGATATCAGAGTTACGGCAAATATGATAATTAATCCAATTTACTCAATTATAGGTAACAGCACAAAAATCAGATTTCTAAAAATTAACTTTTATTAAATTGATTAAAAGATAGAGTGCAAAGTGCTCAAGACAGTGCTTAAAAGAGATACTGGTTCCACAACCCACAGGTATGTGTTGTAGTCCCATGCACTAATGATGTATTCACCAAGTGCTATATACAGTGGGTATGGAAAGTATTCAGACCCCTTTATATGTTTCACTCTTTGTTTCATTGCAGCCATTTGGTAAATTCTAAAAAGTTCATTTTTTTCTCATTAAAGTACACTCAGCACCCGATCTTGACTGAAAAAAAACAGAAATGTAGAAATTGTTGCAAATGTATTAAATTAAAGACAATGACCCTAAGCACACAGCTACAATAACAAAGGAGTGGCTTCAGAACAACTCTGTGACCATTCCTGACTGACCAAGCCAGAGCCCTGACCTAAACCCAATTGAGCATCTCTGGAGAGACCTGAAAATGGCTGTGCACCAATGTTCACCATCCAACCTGATGGAACTGGAGAGGATCTGCAAGGAAGAATGGCAGAGGATCCCCAAGTCCAGGTGGGAAAAACTTGTTGCATCATTCCCAAGAAGACTCATGGATGTACTAGCTCAAAAGGGTGCTTCTACTCAATACCGAGCAAAGGGTCTGAATGCTTAGGACCATGTGATATTTCAGTTTTTATTTTTTAATAAATTTGCAAAAATTTCTACATTTCTGGTTTTTTTTCAGTCAAGATGGGGTGCAGAGTATACTTTATTGAGGAAAAAAATGAGCTTTTTAGAATTTACTAAATGGCTGCAATGAAACAAAGAGTGAACTTTTTTAAGGGGTCTGAATACTTTCTGTACCCACTGTATATGCCACTTAACTCTACAAGAGTGGGTTTTTGCATTTGAGACTGTATTATTATGGATATAATGGTAATGTACCCCCTAAGTGGACATATAACATCCTTATTTTAACAACATTGGGGTACCACGGTCATATTGCACATAGGAATACGCAGTCTCACTGCCAATGTCGTGTATTTGCCTATACACAGGATTTAATACTGCAATGCTCATGCCACCGGGGTTAATTTTGGATTTTTCCAGTAACAGAGGAATAAAGATGATACATATAAAATCAAAATCATCCTATATAGCAGCAATTATAATCACAATTCTGGCATTCTAACCGACTACAGGGTCAGTCCAAAATATGCTCAGATTGTTTAAGTATACAAATGCTAATACCCTCTAGGATAATGGCTCACTATAAGATTATGGCCCTCCTTCCGTATCTACTAATAGACGATCTCACTCATATGTTCCAGGTCCTCTTTTATCGCTTGCCCAGATTCCTGTCATAGATAAGGTTAGGATCGCATTCATACAGCCTCCTGACGCGTTTCATCATTAGGAATCAGCAGGGGAGTCAACAGGAAGGGGATACCAACACAGGTTATCCCCCAGTACTGCTGCCACATGCATAGATATAGCTGTCAGATTTATACTAGCCACGCTGCACCCTCTGTGAGGGTCTAGGTTAACTATTTTTTTTTTTACCTAAATTACTTGGGTCATTATTTGTCTGCACTTTTCATGCATTATATGTTTGGGCTTAGTCTGTAGGCCGTTTATGTTTCATATTACACATGATGTTTGGTATTTGGTAGCACCTGTGCCTTATTATTGGTCAGGTTCAGTAACTTTTTTTTAAACTTTTTTTAACTGTTTTTAAATTGTCCATGTTGTCTGTACTTACCATGTTGTAATTAAAGATTGATATTTTGTTACGATATTCATTGTTAGATTCCCGTATTTTGCATATCTTTTTTCTTCATTTCTTAGCAGCGGCGTTTGTCGTCATAGAAGTCATTGGTAACAACTTCCGGGGGAAACTTTACATCGCTCTTCCACCTGTTGGAACGCACCGCTAGGATAGTGACACGCACCCGTCACTTCTGGTGCATGCGACCAAGGTTGTTTCACAGCCAAACACGTTGTATACTGTTGGATACTGTTGGATAGTTGCAAGTCAAATTTATGCATGAGATAGCCACGATGATTGTCAAAACAATAGTGGATGATGAGATATGGAGCCTGAAAGTCAGAAGTTCATAACATTGTTACCCTTTTGCTGTACATTGATTTAATAAAATAAAATGATGGGAGTGCTTGTTTAACTAGCAGTACACTTGGTGACTATAGCCACCTGTACACGGCTACATACAAATGTTTTGTATGATGATTTAAACAACTAGGTAACAGTTTCAGTCCCATTCGCTTCGTTGTAAGCTGAGCTGCAGTACCCAAGAACGGCCACTGTGTATGGCGCTATTGTGTTCCAGCTCTGTACAATGTGTATGTTCGGCCTCAGTTTGAGCTCCAAACAGTTGATCTGTGGGGAAAGGGGAGTCAAACCCCCCACCCATCTGATATTGATGACCTTTCCTGACGATAGATTTTCAATATCTCAATACTGGGCAATCCTTTATATATTATAAATCAACTATTTACTTCTGAATAATAAAAATGTGAATTGCACTTGAATTTCATCTACTCCCTTGATCAATAAATTAGATAAATAACTTATATTTCCATATTACAAATATACCTGTTTTTTGTTAAGTTTATCAATACAGAGAAAAAAAATTATACCAAATATCAGAATTATCGATCTACCAGACACGGACACAAATACCAATCACGGTATTATGGCTCCTTCCATAGATCTCATCTTAGAGACACCCCCTCCACTTATGTCTTGATAACAATCTACCAGTAATCGTAGATCATGTAATCCAATTGCTTTAGTGTCCTTAAAGAGGACCTGTCACCAGGTGAAAGGTCGATCGTTTTTAATCTTATTTTATTTTTGATGCTCCCCGAGTATTCTGATCTTTCTTTCTTTTAAATCTGCCATACGGATCCAGAGATATGGGCATTTTTATTTGCTATGAGTTTTTGTGGTCCTGATAAGGGGCGTGGCTGATAGATTTCTCTGGGGCGTGACTTAGGCTACTCTGTATTATTACTCTGTGAACAACGCCCCATTACAAGAGAACATAAAACTTAGCACTAAATAAAAAGGCCCATATCTCTGGAACTGTATGGCGGATTTAAAAAAGACAAAAAGTAAAATACTCAATGAAACAACAGGAATAAAATAAGAGAAAAAATGGCCATCTTTGACTTGGTAACCGGTGCCCCTTAAATGCAATCTAATAGACATTAGGAAGCTGACTTAAGGGAGAAATTATGCCTGCCCCTACACTGTAATATTTGCCATTATCAAATACAAACAGTAAAGTAATAGTTCCATTTATAGCTGGATTCTAAACAGATATAATCTTATCACTTTGTTAACTATTTGTCAGAGCTGAACCTGAACTTGCTGCTATTGTTTTGTCTGTAGTTTTATTTGCCAGACATTGTTTTTGTCTGACCTGTCAGGTTGTACAGCTTACAGTATGGACCTTTATTTAAGGGCACATGTAGAGCAAGACGTAGTATAAATAACTCCAAAATCAGCTGTGTGACCCACTGGACTTGTGTTCTAAACAGCCTGGGTAAACAATGATGACCTTCTATCACTAAAACACTGCTGGAAGGCAGCTCAGAGGTAGAGGAAGGAAAGACTCCAAATTTTTCCTTTAATAAGTTATAGCAAGTTTGACAATACCTAAGACGATCCAACACACAGATATATATGGGCACATTTTAGTCTACACATTTCCATTGCCAGAAAGAAATGAATGAGGCACGGGTTAGACATGCTCTCTGTGCCGCAGGGGCCCTCAGGGAAGAGGGGCCCAAACATGAAGATGATGTGAATCAATCAGAATAACATTTGTCTCTTTACACTGGATTGCCTGCTTCTATACACCAGGTCTGTGGCATACAATATGCAACACCTGCTCAGCAATGCCAATAGCCTGGGCTTCCTGGTGCTGTTGTGATGCACTATGATGTAAGCTAATTAGTGTTGAGCGAGCATGCTTGACACTGCTCGGTACTCACCCGAGCATCTCACTACTCGGGATGTTCGGCGAGCACCGAGCATTTCCGGGTTACTCGGGCGGGAGCTCGGGTCTCCGCCCTGCACGTTTGGCGCTCTTTACAGAGCCAATGAACATGCAAGGATTGCCAGCCAGTCACTGTAATGCCGCAGCCATGTTGTTTGTGGGCATTACAGTGATTGGCTGGCCGCACAGCGTCACCTTGAGTATTTAAAACCGGGCGCCATCTTGGACACAGTCGCTCCGGATTAGACAGTGTAGGGACAGCGCTGCTGAGCTAGGGAGAGAATTATACTGCAAAATAGTTAGTGTATGGTCTCTAAAGCCTGTCAAATCAAACAAACAGTCCTTCTCAGGACTAATATCCATCTCAGATATCAGGCTGTATAGGAGACGCAGTGGTTATACCAGCAAACGCTGCATTACAGTCCTGTGTGCTCCTGTTGGTCAAATTGCTAGACTTATCCGCCGGTCTCAGGGGCCAGGAAAAATCCTTTTTTTTTCATCTAAATCCTGTATTTTTTTTTTTCCTCAGTCAGACTGTACAAATACGTGTCTTATTAACCTTTTGGTATTTCCTGCCCCCCCCAAAAAAATTGAGTGTGTATGTGACTGTTCAGACACCAATATATCTGTTTAAAAGAGTCTGGTGTAGGCCAGATAACTAGAACTGTGGTTTTGCAGTTCCACGGGTCAAATCTCTGTATTATCCTGCTTTTGGCATTTTTTTCCATTAAAAAAAAGCTATAATAGTGTCTCCCTGACTGTGCAGACACAAATATATCTGTTTAAAAGAGTCTGGTGTAGGCCAGATAACTAGAACTGTGGTTTTGCAGTTCCACGGGTCAAATCTCTGTATTATCCTGCTTTTGGCATTTTTTTCGTAAAAAAAAAAACAGTAATAGTGTCTCCCTGACTGTTCAGACACAAATATATCTGTTTAAAAGAGTCTGGTGTAGGCCAGATAACTAGAACTGTGGTTTTGCAGTTCCACGGTTCAAATCTCTGTATTATCCTGCTTTTGGCATTTTTTCCGTAAAAAAAAAACAGTAATAGTGTCTCCCTGACTGTTCTGACATAAATATATCTGTTTAAAAAAGTCTGGTGCAGGCCAGATAACTAGAACTGTGGTTTTGCAGTTCCACGGTTCAAATCTCTGTATTATCCACCTTTTTGCCTTCTTTACGTAAAAAATAAAAAAATTGAGTGTCTCGCTCAGTGTTCAGACACAAATATATCTGTTTAAAAGATTCTGGTGTAGGCCAGAGAAATAGAACTGTGGTTTTCCTCTTCCACCGTTCTAATCTCCTTTTTATTACCCTTTTTCCATTGATAGTGCGAGTGTAAGCTATTTTACTTAATTTACAATGGGCAAGGCGCGTGGCAAGGGACGTGGAACTGGACGCTCTGGTGACGGTGCGTGTAGAGGACGGGGCCGTGGCCAAGGTGAAAATGTGCCACAACCAACAGCCATATCTTCTCGCTCCCACTTCTTGACCGAATTACTAGGGAAGCACACTACAACACCAGTATTGCAAACTGATCAGTGTGAACAGGTTATTAATTGGATAGCAGATAATACTTGCAGTTACCTGGGCACCACCACCTCCGGTCTGTCTTCCACACGGTCAAGTTTTAGTAGCCGTGAGTCTCGACCGCATACTCCTCACCCTAATGCTCCTTCCTCCCACCATGCCGAGTGTCGTCAGACAGCAACTGATCCCACACTTGGACACTCTGAAGAGCTGTTCACTGGTCCATTTCCATATTTGTGCCCCTCGCCTGCTCCGCTTGAAGTGGTGGAAGAGGAGATCCCATGTAGCGATGGCTAAATATTTGAACAGCCACGGCCAGAGGAAGTCGACGCTGGCAATTTGTCAGAAGAGGTGGACGATGACGAAACACAATTGCCACGAAGTGAGGAGGAGGATCGTGGTGCGCAAGTGGAAGAGGAGGAGGTGGTGGATAATCTAGTAACTAACCCAGCGTGGCAGGAGGACACGCAGAGCGAGGCCAACAGCACAGAGGGTGAGGGAGGCAGAGTACCCCAACAGGCAGGAAGGAGTGTGGTGGCCGCACACAGAAGGCGGGCAACAGTTCCCCATAACACCAACACGAGGGACGTTGCCAGTACAACCGGTAGGTCTTCCAGAGTCTGGAATTTTTTTAAAGACTCTGCTGATAACCCCAAAAAGGCCATTTGTACCACCTGCCATGCCAGCATCAGCAGGGGTGATAAAACTACCAGCCTGACCACCACCAGAATGATCAGGCACATGTCAGCAAAGCACCTGACTTTGTGGGGCGAACCCCAGGGTCCACGACCAGTGTCAGCGGGAGTCACCACTGCTTCTTCCGCTGTTGTGCGTGTAAGAGAACCCCCTGTTGTGCATGCAAGGCAATCCCCTGTCCATACTGCATGCAAAGATGCCCCCTCCTCTCAGTCTTCACTTGTTATGGCAGTTTCTCAAGAAACAGCATCAACGTCCACGTCCACGTCCCACCGCAGCGTTCAATTGTCTATATCCCAGACCTTTGAATGAAAGCGCAAATTCGCAGCCAACGCCGCACAGGCCACAGTCCTAAATTCGCACATTTCATGATTGCTTGCGTTGGAAATGCTGCCTTTTAGGCTGGTGGAAACGGAATCCTTCCGCAACCGTATGGCGGTGGCCGTCCCTCGGTACTCTGTCCCCAGCCGACACTATTTTGCCCAGTCTGCCATCCCCGCACTACACAAGCACATGTCCCAAAAGATCTGCCGTGCCCTCAACAACGCAGTTACTGGGAGAGTCCACCTGACAACGGACACGTGGACAAGTGCTTGTGGCCAGGGATGGTACATCTCCCTGACGGCACACTGGGTAAACATAGTGGAAGCCGAACCCCAGTCAGACCTTGGGACGGAGCACATCCTCCCCACACTGAGGATTGTGGGCCCTATGTCAGTCATAGTTGCCCCCACAGTGTACAGCTCCTGCGCATCATGCTCCTCCTCCTCCTCATGTTCAGCCTCCATCTCAGATATCACCACATCAGTTACAAGCTGGAAGCACTGCAGTACTGCCTCAGCCAAGCGGCAACAGGCTGTGCTGAAACTCATAAGCTTAGGTGATAAACCTCACACTGCTTGTGAGTTGTGGACAGCTATGAAAGAGCAGGCAGATCTGTGGCTGAGACCGCTGAACCTACATCCAGGCATGGTCGTGTGTGACAATGGCCGTAACCTGCTGGTGGCTCTGAGGCGAGGCGAGATCACACACGTACCATGCCTGGCTCATGTGCTTAACCTCGTTGTTCAGCGGTTTCTTAAATCGTACCCCGAGTTGCCAGATCTGCTCGTCAAAGTATGCCACCTGTCAGCTCATTTTCGGAAGTCGGCTACAGCTTCCGCCACCCTTGCTGTGTTGCAGCAGCGTTGGCAGCTTCCAGCACACCGACTGGTGTGTGATGTCCCCACACGTTGGAACTCTACCCTCCACATGTTGCAAAGGATTTGTGAGCAGAAGAGAGCAGTTGTGGAGTACCAGCTGCAACAAGGCCGTCGATATTCAGGTCAGACTCCACACATAAGACCTCAGGAGTGGACCTAGATGTCTGACATATGTACCATCTTGACAAACTTTGAGGAGTCCACCAAGATGGTGAGTGGCGATGAAGCCATCATTAGCGTCAGCATCCCACTTGTCTGTCTTTTACAACGCTCTCTGCAGAGAATTAAAGAGGAGGCATTGCAGTCAGAGTCTGATGAGATGGATCAAGAAGCCGTAGCGGGCGATTACACACAGCCCAGCCTCATCTCATCCCAACGTCCAATGGCAGACAATGACGGAGAGGAGGAGGAGGAAGAACAGGAGCTGGTATCATGCGCTGTAGACGGTAGTACCTGTACCACTGTCATACCATCGGATCAGCGTGGGTGGCCTGAGGACAGGGGGGGAGGAGGAGGAGGAGGAGGAGAGCATGGTCAGTCGTCATCTTGGTGAGGACACGGAAGTCTTGCCCGTTACCAGTCTGGCACGCACGGCTGACTTTATGTTACGCTGCCTTAACCGTGACCCTCGCGTTGTCAAAATGTTGGGTGACAGTCATTACTGGTTGATGACACTTTTAGACCCCCGCTACAAGGAGAACTTTCACTCTCTTGTTAAGCTACTGCGACCTCCACCACTCTTCCAAGGGGCATTGATATTGTCTTTTTATTCCACTGCGACCTCCACCGTTCTTCCAAGGGGCATTAAAACCATCTTGTTAAGCTACTGTGACCTCCACGTCTCTTCCACGGGGCATGGATATTTTCTTTTTATTCCACTATAACCTCCACCACTCTTTCAAGGGGCATTAAAACCGTCTTGTTAAACCTCTCTGACCTTCAAGTCTCTTCCAAGGGGCATTAAAACCATCTTGTTAAGCTACTGCGACCTCCACCACTATTCCAAGGGGCATTAAACCTGTCTTGTTAAGCTACTGCGACCTCCACCACTCTTCCAAAGAGCATTGATATTGTCTTTTTATTCCACTGTGACCTCCACGTCTCTTCCGAGGGGAATTAAAACGGTCTTCTTAAGCTACTGTGACCTCCACCACTCTTCCAAAGGGCATTAAAACCATCTTGTTAAGCTACGGCAACCTCCACCGCTCTTCCAAGAGGTATTAAAACCATCCTGTTAAGCTACTGCGACCTCCACCACTTCTCCAAGGGCATTAAAACCATCTTGTTAAGCTACTGCGACCTCCACCACTTTTCCAAGGGGCATTAAAATCGTCTTGTTAAGCTACTGTGACCTCCACGTTTCTTCCACGGGGCATTGATATTGTCTTTTTATTCCACTGTAACTTCCACCATTCTTCCAAGGGGCATTAAAACCGTCTTGCTAAGCTACTGTGACCTCCACGTCTCTTCACACGGGGCATTGATATTGTCTTTTTATTGCACTGTAACCTCCACCACTCTTCCAAGGGGCATTAAAACCGTCTTGTTAAGCTAATGCGACCTCCATCACTACTCCAAGGGGCATTAAAACCATCTTGTTAAGCTACTGCGACCTCCACCACTTTTCCAAGGGGCATTAAAACCATCTTGTTAAGCTACTGCGACCTCCACTACTCTTCCAAGGGGCATTGATATTCTCTTTTTATTCCACTGCGACCTCCACCATTCTTCCAAGGGGCATTAAAACCGTCTTGTTAAGCTACTGTGACCTCTACGTCACTTCCACGGGGCATTCATATTGTCTGTTTATTCCACTGTAACCTCCACCACTCTTCCAAGGGGCATTAAAACCATCTTGTGAAACCACTCTGACCTCCATGTCTCTTCCAAGGGGCATTAAAACCGTCTTGTAAGCTACTGCGACCTCCACCACTTCTCCAAGGGGCATTAAAACCATCTTGTTAAGCTACTGCGACCTCCACCACTCTTCCAAGGGGCATTGATATTGTATTTTTATTCCACTGCGACATCCACCATTCTTCCAAGGGGTATTAAAACCGTCTTGTTAAGCTACTGTGACCTCCACGTCTCTTCCACGGGGCATTGATATTGTCTTTTTATTCCACGGTAACTTCCACCACTCTTCCAAGGGGCATTAAAACCGTCTTGTTAAGCTACTGTGACCTCCAAGTCTCTTCCAAGGGGCATTAAAATCGTCTTGTTAAACCACTCTGAACTTCACAGCTCTTCCAAGGGGCATTGAAATGTTGTTTGTAATTACCTCTAACCTCCACGACTCTTCCAACGGGCATTGCATTTCCTCCTAAGTTTAGTCAGCTTTTGCTTTTCAATGCATAGGCGAACACTAAGGGAGACCCACTCCCCAATAATGGGTAGAAGGTTTTTAGTATGCTGTAATCCAGGTCTGTTTCAAGGGGCATTGCAGTTCCTCATAATTTTTGGAAAGCCTTCCATTCACTGCTTAGGCCAACAGTGTACAGGAGACCCAGTTGCTATAAATGGAAAAAACGGTTTAGTTAAGGCCCTCTGACCTCCATGTCACTTCCAAGGGGCATTGGCGTGCCTCAAAATTTTTGGTAGGCATTGCACTCACTGTATGCCCTATAACTGTGTAGCCAAACTGCTCCTTTTGGTACAGAAACATATCCTACAAGACATGTGTGGTTGACTGGCCTGATACTGATGTGAATGGTCCCTGCTCCTCCTGCTCTTTCTCCTTTGCCACCACCTCATCCATCATTCATCACCTGAAGTTTTGTTTCAACGGGAGTCATAGAACTGGGATAGTAGCTGGAAAACATCCAGCAATCCTCGGAGGGGGTAGGATATGCGCCAAAACGCTGACCACCTCAGGCCTAGCCGCTACTGCATACATGCGCTTGCATTCCAAGGAACAGAAAGCTAAGGAGATGGATGGCCTCATGATCATGAATAATTTACTCGTTGTGTAGGAGGCCAACCATTGCTGCTGTCTACCTTCTGAAATTTGTGTTGAAGCCTGATTGACCCAGGACCCGCAATCCTCTATGTCTGGAGGACGTGTTGCATCCCAGTGTCCAACTGTGTCCCGGCTTCCACAATATTAACCCAGTGTGAAGGCGTCAGTCAGATGGACCATCCCTGGCCACATTCACTTGTCCACGTGTTTGTGGTTAGGCTGTCCTTCAAATAGGAGGGGCTGGGGACCGTTTATGAACACCCAGCCGCCCCCTGGCGGCAGGGGACCGAGTGTGGACACCCGGCCGCCGGGCGGCTGGGGACTAAGTATGGATACCAGGCCGCTGACTCAGCCATGACATGGTGGCCGGCGTCTGACTCCACATGCCTAAAAGGCCCAATTTCAAGTGCAAGCAAGCTAGCAGTATGGTATTGCAGCCTGGGGATGGGTGGGTGGCAGGTTGTACACTTACGCTTGCATTCCAAGAAAACAAAGCAGATGCCAACTTCAATCATCATCATCATGCTCCTCACCTTGGCACTCTCAACTCCCCTGATGGAGAAGCCAAGGCCCACCGGAGGAGTCTGGTTCTCTGGTGGGCTCATCCAATGCTGCCCTAAAGCAGGCCAGGCTAAGAAAAGTGTGGGGGAAGTTCCCAGGAGAAATAGGGGTGGCTGGGGACCGTTTATGGACACCCGGCCGCCCCCAGGTGGCTGGGGACCTTGTGTGGGCACCCGGCCGCGGGGCGGCTGGGGACCGAGTATGGACACCCGTCCGCCCCCGGGTGGCTGGGGACCGAGCGTGGACACCCGGCCGCCAGGCGGCTGGGGACCGAGTATGGACACCCGGCCGCCCCCTGGCGGCTGGGGACCGAACGTGGACACCTGGCCGCCGGGCGACTGGGGACTGAGTATGGATACCAGGCCGCCGACGCAGCCATGACATGGTGGCCGGCGTCTGCCTCCACATGCCTAAAAGGCCCAATTTCAAGTGCAAGCAAGCTAGCAGTATGGTATTGCAGCCTGGGGGTGGGTGGGTGTCAGTTTGCACACGTACGCTTGCATTCCAAGAAAACAAAGCAGATGCTAACTTCTATCATCATCATCATCATGCTCCTCACCTTGGCACTCTCAACTCCCCTGATGGACAAACCAGGGCCCACTGGAGGAGTCTGGTTCTCTGGTGGGCTCGTCCAATGCTGCCCTAAAGCAGGCCAGGCTAAGAAAAGTGTGGGGGAAGTTCCCAGGAGAAATAGGGGAGGCTGGGGACCATTTATGGACACCCGGCCGCCCCCAGGCGGCTGGGGACCGTGTGTGGGCACCCGGCCGCAGGGTGGCTGGGGACCGAGTATGGACACCCGGCCGCCCCCTGGCGGCTGGTGACCGAGCGTGGACACCCGGTTGCCGGGTGGCTGGGGACTGAGTATGGATACCAGGCCGCCAACGCAGCCATGATATGGTGGCCAGCGTCTGCCTCCACATGCTTAAAAGGCCCAATTTCAAGCGCAAGCAAGCTAGCAGTATGGTATTGCAGCCTGGAGGTGGGTGGGTGGCAGGCTGCATACTTGCGCTTGAATTGCAAGGAATGGGGGAGGTTCTGAACACTGCCCTGGGACAAGGACTTGCACGGGGATAGTTGCAAGTCTGCATCTTCTGATGCGGCAAGGATCACTTCTGATGGGCACTGTAGCGCCGGCGTCCCTGCCCTCTGCTAGGCAGGGACGCTGTTCCCCTCACCTCCCTGCTCCGTGCCCGGCGTCCTCCTCCCGCTCTGCTGGCAGCGCGTGCTCCTTCCCGTCCACTGTGCTTAGGGCGCGCGCTCTCCCTCCCTCTTAAAGGGGCCGCGCGCGCCGTCCTAAGGAGTCCCCGACCAATGGCCGGAGGACTTCACCATATATAAGGCACCTCCTCCAAAATGGAGGTGCCCGAGCAATGTTGTTGCCTCAGGTCCCGTTGCCAGTTACCTGCCAGTTACCTGCCAGTTACCTGCCAGATTCCTGCTTGATTATCTGCTACCTGCCTGCTAGTCTGAGGTCCGACGGTCTGCCTTACTACTCCTGTCAGTCTGTCTAAGGACCAGTCTGCCCGCTCACCTGGGAGCGCACATCAGCCACCTGCCTGCTTGCCCGAGGTCCGACAGTCTGCCTTCCAACTCCTGTCAGTCTGTCTATGGACCAGCTTGCCCGCTCACCTGGGAGCACACACCTGCTACCTGCCTGCTAGTCTACCTGGAGGCTCCGCCGTCACGTGCTGTGACCACCTGCCTGTCCAGTGACTCCTGCTCGCTCACCTGGGAGCGCTCATCTGCTGCCTGTCTGCTAGCCTACCTGGAGGCTCTGCCGTCACGTGCTGTGACCACCCGCCTGTCCAGAGTCTTCTGCCCGCTCACCTGGGAGCGCTCATCTGCCGCTTGTCTGTTGGTCTTCCTGGAGGCTCCGCCGTCACATGCTGTGACCACCCGTTCTTCCAGAGACTCTCGCCTGCTCACCTGGGAGCTCACGTCTATCATCAGCCGCCACAGGTCGTACCAACCCTTTACCTAGAGACTGCCCCGGTCACTTGCCGTGACCATCTGCCCGTTCATCCAGAGACTGCCCCGGTCACTTGCCGTGACCATCTGCCCGTTCATCCAGAGACTGCCCCGGTCACTTGCCGTGACCATCTGCCCGTTCATTCAGAGACTGCCCCGGTCACTTGCCGTGACCATCAGCCCGTTCATCCAGAGACTGCCCCGGTCACTTGCCGTGACCTCCAGCCCGTTCACTCAGACACTGTCCCGGTCACCTGCTGTGACCTCCTGCCCGTCTTCCCTGGTCGCCACCCGCTCCCTTACAAGGACTGCCCCCTTGTATAGTAGCTCAGAGGTTCCGCCTCCCAGACCCGTTACAGTTTGCTCGGGCCATGGAACCCGGTGGCACCCAAGCTCCCTCGCTCTCGGACCTGTGTCATGAACTGTCCCGTCAAAGGTCCCAACACGAGTCCATCCTGGGTCACCTGCGGAATGTCAATAGTCGCCTGGACACTCTGACTGCTCCACCAGCAACCTCCGCCAGTGCCATGTCTCTCAATCCGGCAGCTCCGCTGCCCACTAATACCATGGTATCCTACCCCGGACCCCGGCTTTCTGCACCTTCTCGCTTCGGAGGCGACTCCGCCCAGGCTCGGGGCTTCATAAATCAGTGCACCCTGCACTTTGAACTATTGTCCCACCAGTTTAACTCCGACCGGGCCAAAATTGCATTCATCATGTCCCATCTCACCGGGGAGGCCCTGGCCTGGCTAAATCCTCTATGGGAGAGAGGAGACCCCCTGGTGTCCAACTTGCCTGCTTTTCTCACGGCTTTCCGGAAAGTCTTCGACGAACCCGGACGGAGGACCTCATCCGCATCATCACTGCTACGCCTCCGTCAGGGAAGTCTCACCGTGGGCCAATATGCCATACGGTTCCGTACCCTTGCCTCGGAGCTGGCCTGGGATAACGACGCTCTGGTATCCGTCTTCTGGGAGGGTCTGTCCGGCTGTATTAAAGATGAACTTGCCGGTCGGGACATTCCTACCACTCTCGATGACCTAATAACTCTTGCCACCCGGATTGACCTACGGTTCCAGGAGCGTGCCAAAGAGGTCACCCGTGAGAGGAGGTTACCATGTCTAGCTCCTACTTTTCAGAAACCCGTCACTCCCTCCGTCTCTACCCAGGTACACTCTCCTGAGTCTATGCAGGTTGACCAGACCAAGATGGTCAAAACCCGTCAGGACTTACGCCGTGCCGAAGGGAGCTGCTTCTACTGTGGCAGTAAGGAGCACCGGATCCGTGCCTGCCCGGAGAGGTCGGGAAACGCCTGTGTCTAGGTTCGCCCAGAGAGGTCAACCTAGACAAGAATAAATCCTCTCCATCTCTGCTGCTGTCAGTCTCAATCGTCTGCGGGGAGAACCGTTATTTCGAACTAGCACAACTTGACTCTGGAGCAGCCGGGAATCTTATTTCACAGTCCCTGGTAGAGAAATACCGCATCCCCACCAAACCTCTGGCTGTACCCTTGTCTGTTGCTGCCGTGGATGGGGGCCTCTTACCACGTCCCATCCAACTCATCACCGAATCCATTACTCTGCAGGTGGGAATGCTGCATTCTGAGAGTATCTCCTTTCATGTTCTGCCTGGACTCTCTCACGCCCTCTTGCTAGGCCTACCTTGGCTCCAGAGACATGCACCCGTGCTTGACTGGCAGACCGGAGAAGTCCTTCGCTGGGGACAGGACTGCCATAATACCTGTCTGGTTCCCGTCCATCCCGTCCGTCCTTCTCCTACCCCAGCTAATCTACCTGGACTTCCGATTCCTTATTGGTCTTATGCTGATGTCTTTAATAAAAAGGAAGCAGAGACACTACCTCCTCATAGACCATACGACTGCCCTATCGACCTGTTACCTGGTACTACTCCTCCCCGTGGGCGTATTTATCCTTTATCCGCTGCTGAGACCCGGTCGATGTCCGAATATATTGAGGAGAATCTGGCCAGGGGATTCATCCGGAAATCTACCTCCCCGGCGGGAGCAGGCTTCTTTTTCGTCAAAAAGAAGGACGGCTCTCTCCGTCCCTGTATAGACTATAGAGGCCTTAACCAGATCACGGTGAAGAATAAGTACCCCCTTCCGCTCATTCCGGAGTTATTTGATCGTCTGAGGGGGGCTAGAATCTTCACCAAACTGGACCTCCGTGGGGCGTACAACCTGGTTCGTATCCGTCAGGGGGATGAATGGAAGACGGCATTCAACACCCGGGACGGCCACTATGAATATCTGGTAATGCCCTTTGGTCTCTGTAACGCTCCTGCCGTCTTTCAAGAGTTGGTCAATGACATCTTCCGGGACCTTCTCTACTCCTGCGTAGTGGTGTACCTGGACGACATCTTGGTCTTCTCTCCGGATCTCCAGACTCACCGGAGGGACGTTCATCAGGTCCTGCTCAGGCTCAGGCAGAATCACCTCTTCGCTAAATACGAGAAATGCCTCTTTGAGCAGACCTCGCTTCCGTTTTTGGGCTACATTATTTCTCAGACCGGCCTACGAATGGATCCAGAGAAACTGTCTGTCATCGAGAAATGGCCTCGACCGGAGGGGTTGAAGGCCATTCAGCGATTCCTGGGCTTCGCCAACTACTACCGCCTCTTCATACCACACTTCTCTTCCCGGACTGCCCCAATTTCCGCGCTCACCCGTAAGGGTACTAATCCCAAAGAGTGGCCGCCCGAAGCAGAGGAGGCCTTTCTTTCCCTAAAACAGGCCTTCTCTTCCGCCCCGGTGCTGCATCGCCCGGACGGCAACAAGCAGTTCTTCCTGGAAGTTGACGCCTCCTCCTCTGGAGCCGGAGTGGTACTTACTCAAAAATCATCTTCCGGGAGAATGGTAACTTGTGGCTTCTTCTCCAAACTCTTCTCCTCTTCTGAGCGCAACTATTCCATAGGAGACCGAGAGTTATTGGCCATCAAACTGGCATTGGAGGAGTGGCGTTACCTACTCGAGGGGGCTCTTCACCCGGTAATAATTTACACTGACCACAAGAACTTGGCTTACCTCCAGCATGCCCAGAGACTTAACCCGCGCCAAGCCCGGTGGTCCTTGTTTTTTGCTCGCTTTGATTTTGTTCTTCATTTTCGCCCGGCTGACAAAAACGTCAAAGCTGATGCCTTGTCCCGATCCTTTCTGGTGTCCGATCTCGAGGAAGAACCTAAACATATCATCGATCCCGCCAGAGTAATGCAGGTGGCTCCCGTGAGCCTAAATCGTCTCCCTCCCGGTAAGACGTTCGTATCAGTACCTGATCGGGAGAAGATCCTACACTGGGGTCACTCGTCTAAACTAGCTGGCCACGCCGGTCAGAAAAAGACCCTCCAGCTTATTGCCCGGCACTACTGGTGGCCTACCCTGCACAAGGACGTAATAGACTTTGTTTCTGCCTGTGTGTCCTGCGCCCGCAACAAAGTCCCGAGACACCTGCCAGCCGGTCGCCTTCTTCCGCTTCCTGTGCCTGCTGCCCCCTGGCAGCATATTGCTATGGACTTCATAACTGATCTCCCCGTCTCTGCCGGTTGTACGGTCATTTGGGTGGTCGCTGACCGCTTTTCCAAGATGGCTCACTTTATTCCCCTGCCTGGTCTCCCGTCTGCACCCGAGCTGGCTAAAGACTTTATCCGCCACATCTTCCGTCTTCATGGCCTGCCCCTCCACATCGTGTCGGATCGTGGGGTACAGTTCACCTCACGTTTCTGGAGAGCCACTTGTAAACTGCTAGACGTCACCCTGGACTTCTCTTCCGCTTACCACCCACAGTCTAATGGTCAAGTGGAGCGGATCAATCAGAACCTGACCAGTTACCTCCGGCACTTCGTTAATGCCCATCATTCTGACTGGGTGGATCTCCTACCATGGGCCGAGTTCTCCTATAACAATCACGAGAGCGAATCCTCTTCCAAATCCCCGTTTTTTGTAGTCTTCAGTCAGCATCCTCGGATTCCTTTTCCTGTCTCCACCTCTGTGGACAACCCAGCTGCGGAATCTCTCGTTAGCAAATTTTCCTCCATTTGGGAGAGTACCCGATCCGCTCTCCTCCAGTCGTCCGAACGGATGAAAAGACACGCTGACAAAAAACGCCTGGATCCTCCACAATTTCGTCCTGGAGATAAAGTCTGGCTCTCGTCTAAATATGTCCGACTCAAGATACCTTCTTACAAGTTAGGGCCTCGGTTCATCGGTCCTCTGGAGGTCATCAGTCAGATCAACCCGGTGGCCTATAAATTAAAACTCCCGGCCAACTTACGGATCCCTAACTCCTTCCATGTATCTCTCCTCAAACCTGTGGTACTTAACTCTTTTTCCAAGTCTACAGGTACGCCTCCTGCTCCGGTTTCTGCTGAGGACGAGTTTGAGGTAGAGAACATTCTTGCCACCAAAAGGGTAAGAGGAAAGACCTTTTTTCTAGTAGATTGGAGGGGGTTTGGTCCTGAGGAGAGAACGTGGGAGCCCCGGGAGAACATCCATGCCCCTCTTATCCTAGCTAAATTTCTGTCTGGCCTAAAAAGGGGGGGCCTAAAGGGGGGGGTACTGTAGCGCCGGCGTCCCTGCCCTCTGCTAGGCAGGGACGCTGTTCCCCTCACCTCCCTGCTCCGTGCCCGGCGTCCTCCTCCCGCTCTGCTGGCAGCGCGCGCTCCTTCCCGTCCACTGTGCTTAGGGCGCGCGCGCGCGCTCTCCCTCCCTCTTAAAGGGGCCGCGCGCGCCGTCCTAAGGAGTCCCCGGCCAATGGCCGGAGGACTTCACCATATATAAGGCACCTCCTCCAAAATGGAGGTGCCCGAGCAATGTTGTTGCACTGTTTACTACTCTGCTTCAGCCCTCAGGTCCCGTTGCCAGTTACCTGCCAGTTACCTGCCAGTTACCTGCCAGATTCCTGCTTGATTATCTGCTACCTGCCTGCTAGTCTGAGGTCCGACGGTCTGCCTTACTACTCCTGTCAGTCTGTCTAAGGACCAGTCTGCCCGCTCACCTGGGAGCGCACATCAGCCACCTGCCTGCTTGCCCGAGGTCCGACGGTCTGCCTTCCAACTCCTGTCAGTCTGTCTATGGACCAGCTTGCCCGCTCACCTGGGAGCACACACCTGCTACCTGCCTGCTAGTCTACCTGGAGGCTCCGCCGTCACGTGCTGTGACCACCTGCCTGTCCAGTGACTCCTGCTCGCTCACCTGGGAGCGCTCATCTGCCGCTTGTCTGTTGGTCTTCCTGGAGGCTCCGCCGTCACATGCTGTGACCACCCGTTCTTCCAGAGACTCTCGCCTGCTCACCTGGGAGCTCACGTCTATCATCAGCCGCCACAGGTCGTACCAACCCTTTACCTAGAGACTGCCCCGGTCACTTGCCGTGACCATCTGCCCGTTCATCCAGAGACTGCCCCGGTCACTTGCCGTGACCATCTGCCCGTTCATCCAGAGACTGCCCCGGTCACTTGCCGTGACCATCTGCCCGTTCATTCAGAGACTGCCCCGGTCACTTGCCGTGACCATCAGCCCGTTCATCCAGAGACTGCCCCGGTCACTTGCCATGACCTCCAGCCCGTTCACTCAGAGACTGTCCCGGTCACCTGCTGTGACCTCCTGCCCGTCTTCCCTGGTCGCCACCCGCTCCCTTACAAGGACTGCCCCCTTGTATAGTAGCTCAGAGGTTCCGCCTCCCAGACCCGTTACACACACACTTTTAGGCAGTGACCTGGGTGTCAGAGGTGCTTCCAGGGGTCTTCCCCATGCTGTTCCCATGTCTTTTCAGCACTGTATGCATGTGTCACACAGCACATGGCCAGATAAGATTGTAAAATGTTAAAATGACATTTCCCGGTGAATGCATTTGTCACGGTTGAAAGCAATACAAAAGTGCAAAAATGCATAAAAAATGCTACTTGTGAACATAGCCCAAGGTGTGGAGGAGTATTTTTGTTTTTGGTTATTTATTTTACCTTATACACAAGTCTTTACCCTGGTAAGGAAGTTCCTTAACATATTTCACAGGAAAACCGTTTCAGTTTCGTTTTTGAACATTTTATTGTGAGCCCGTAAAAGTGGCTTAATACCTCTGACCACGTTGTTGACAGCAGTGACCTGGGGGTCAGAAATGCTTCCTGGGGCGATGCCCATGCTGTCCCCATGTCTTTTGAGCACTGTCACTATTGTTTTGGGCACTTTTTAGGCTTTCTACAGACTGCCGGGGGTGCCGCCGCAAAAATGATCGGATCTCCCATAGACTAACATTGGGCTCATTGCTCGGGTCGAGCACCCGAGTATCACGGTGAGCTCGGCCCGAGCTTCGAGCACCAGAGCATTTTGGTGCTCGCTCAACACTAAAACTAATATGTCAAGACCAGGCAGGTGGTAAGTTTATAGGAGGTAGTAGGTTTATAGGATGTGCCTTCCCCCTTCTGCTGCTCTTTTCTGGCTTGATGTAGTGTATGTGTAGAAAGTGAATATATGTGCTTACTGTGTATATGTGTGTGTTTAAGGAATACATAACCTGTTTAATGTATATATTTGTAAGGTGAATATGTATGTTTAATGAGTATATATGAGTGTTTGTGACCAATGTACAGTACAGACCAAAAGTTTGGACACACCTTCTCATTTAAAGATTTTTCTGTATTTTCATGACTTTGAAAATTGTACATTCACATTGAAGGCATCAAAACTATGAATTAACACATGTGGAATTATATACTTAACAAAAAAAGTGTGAAACAAATGAAAATATGTCTTATATTCTAGGTTCTTCAAAGTAGTCACCTTTTGCTTTGATGACTGCTTTGCACACTCTTGGCATTCTCTTGATGAGCTTCAAGAGGTAGTCACCGGAAATGGTTTTCACTTCACAGGTATGCCCTGTCAGGTTTAATAAGTGGGATTTCTTGCCTTATAAATGGGGTTGGAATCATCAGTTGTGTTGTGCCGAAGTCAGGTGGATACACAGCTGTTAGTCCTACTGAATAGACTGTTAGAATTTGTATTATGCCAAGAAAAAAGCAGCTAAGTAAAGAAAAATGAGTGGCCATCATTACTTTAAGAAATGAAGGTCAGTCAGTCCGAAAAATTGGGAAAACTTAGAAAATGTCCCTAAGTGCAGTTTCAAAATACATCAAGCGCTACAAAGATACTGGCTCACATGAGGACTGCCCCTGGAAAGGAAGACCAAGAGTCACCTCTGCTTCTGAGGATAAGTTTATCCGAGTCACCAGCCTCAGAAATCGCAGGTTAACAGCAGCTCAGATTAGAGACCAGGTCAATGCCACACAGAGTTCTAGCAGCAGACACATCTCTACAACAACTGTTAAGAGGAGACTTTGTGCAGCAGGCCTTCATGGTAAAATAGCTGCTAGGAAACCACTGCTAAGGACAGGCAGCAATCAGAAGAGACTTGTTTGGGCTAAAGAACACAAGGAAGGGACATTAGACCAGTGGAAATCTGTGCTTTGGTCTGATGAGTCCAAATTTGAGATCTTTGGTTTCCAACCACCGTGTCTTTGTGCGACGCAGAAAAGGTGAACGGATGGACTCTACATGCCTGGTTCCCACTGTGAAGCATGGAGGAGGAGGTGTGATGGTGTGGGGGGTGCTTTGCTGGTGACACTGTTGGGGATTTATTCAAAATTGAAGGCATACTGAACCAGCATGGCTACCACAGCATCTTTAAGCGGCATGCTATTCCATCCGGTTTGCGTTTAGTTGGACCATCATTTATTTTTCAACAGGACAATGACCCCAAACACACCTCCAGGCTGTGTAAGGGCTATTTGACCAAGAGGGAGAGTGATGGGGTGCTACGCCAGATGACCTGGCCTCCACAGTCACCAGACCTGAACCCAATCGAGATGGTTTGGGGTGAGCTGGACCGCAGAGTGAAGGCAAAAGGGCCATCAAGTGCTAAGCATCTCTGAGAACTCATTCAAGATTGTTGGAAGACTATTTCCAGTGACTACCTCTTGAAGCTCATCAAGAGAATGCCAAGAGTGTGCAAAGCAGTCATCAAAGGAAAAGGTGGCTACTTTGAAGAACCTAGAATATAAGACATATTTTCATTTGTTTCACACTTTTTTGTTAAGTATATAATTCCACATGTGTTAATTCATAGTTTTGATGCCTTCAGTGTGAATGTACAATTTTCATAGTCATGAAAATGCAGAAAAATCTTTAAATGAGAAGGTTTGTCCAAACTTTTGGTCTGTACTGTATATGTGCTTAATATATGTGTGTATACATTATGTGTACAATGTTCTACATGTGTATAGTTTGTAATTGTGTGTCTAATTTGTATGATGTGGACATTCTATAAAATGCAATCTATATGCGTATATGTGTGGACTGAGTATACGCATGCTTAATGTGAATATGTATACATGTGTGCGTAATGAATGCATGCATGTGTAATGTGAATATCTGTATATAAAAGATGCATTTGTAACTTGCATGCATTTTATATATTCTTGTGTATATGTGCATAATGTTTACCTGCATGTGAAATGTGTGCATTTTATATATGAATGTGTGTAATGTGTATGTGCGTGTAATACATATAAGTGCATAATAGTTTATTTTCTCTTGTTCATTAAGGTTCAGCAGTCTATCTATTGAATGTACAATAGTTATTGTGCAAAAGGCAAACACTCATCATGTACAAATCATCCATTCTCCAATTGAGAACCTAAGTGCACACCTACAACCAGGGCCAGTTTTAAAGATAGTGTGACCCAAAGCAAAAATTAAAGGTGGGACCCCAAAAGTGCTCCACTGGAAATAAAAGTGTCCCATTTAGCCATTCGATGGTCGAACCTCCATCATTTTTAGAGTTACCACACATCCTCCAGACAATCGATTATCTTAATTGGAGAACCCTTTAAGACCTCACTATATATGCAGGAAAATATTCTGAAAGAGATATTTCACTTTCAGAATTTTCACCTTTGCAGTTGATGTCATTACAGCAACCCATACACAGAGACCACAACAGTGATGATGTTACAACTGCATCCAATACACAAAGACCGGAGCAGCTGCAGAGACCAAGGGAAGGTGAGTATCATCTGATTTCATTATATTTACACAATTGCTAGCCAATATAGTAGACAATCCTAAAAGTAAAAAAACACTTTAATAGAGAGTTTGTCTAAAATCTAGAAAAAGCTGGGCTGCTATAGCAATTGAAGAGACTTTTTCCTGTTCTTGTCTTAAAAGGCTTGATGACCCCTGAAGAAATATTTGGCAAGCCATGCAACTTGCTGAATTCTAGAGGTGTGTAATTGTAAGGGTTAATCACAGTATTGTTGGAGACTTGTGATGTAATATATGATCTGGCCATTAGAGGGCAGCAGAGAGGCCAGAGTTGCAGCACAGGGGTTTGGCCGTTGGGGACTGAAGATGAAAGTGAAGCTTTGCATCATTAGCAAAAAAAGTCTGGATAGAGCTGTGCGACTCTGGATCTGTTTTTGGTGACTCTGGGACGCATTGTTCTGCTTCACATGAACCAACTCGGTGAAGCCTTATTTCTAAGGACTTAGAGAAGCCCTGCATTTGAGAGATCGGCATTCTTTGAGAGATTCAAGTCAGCGTTTCTGATTGCACAGAACTCAGCCCAGCAAGGACCCTTCAACTTCAGTCTCAGGACGTACCGGTCCCATTTAGAACTATATATATGTGTGCACATATAAATAACTTTATGAAGGTCTTGTTAGTTAAGAGAAAAGACCTCTTCTGTAAAAGATACTTAAAAAAAAACTGCTCCGAGTAGACGACTACTAAAGTACTGGCACAAAACTGTCGTTTTATGGATATATCCATAGAGAGGGTTAATCACTTGTATTTTGCTTGACTTTGCTTGCTGATTCTCCCAGTCATCACGTGATCGCAAGTCCTAGCGGCTTCTCTCAAAAGAACACATTGAGAGATGAGGCTGGGACTCAACTTGCGACATGACAGCAACTATACAAATCATATATTTGCAGTTACATGATGACTACTGGAGCCAGCAAGTGAAGCCGAATTCTAATGGTGTACACATTAAACACAGCTAGCATTCATCAATCTGCAGAGTTTCCCAAAAAATTTCCTTCAAAGAGTTTGTCCAGCGTGATGGCTCAATCTTTAGCACAGTAACCTTGCAGTGCTGCGGTCCTGGGTTAAAATATGTCAAAGGACACACAATTGCAAGGAGTTTGTATTACCACCCTGACCAGCACCATTCCTCCCTTCTCAGTACTAAATCCCCCACCAGCATCCTAACATAAACAATGTCACATGATTGCTGCAGCCAATCAGCAACTGACAAACCTCTATGACGAAATAGTGAAGACTGGAGCTAATCAGCAGCCAATGATTTCCTATATTGGTGAAGTGACATTGTATATGTCAGGATACTGGCAGGGAACACCCAGAGGAGGTAATTACAGAGTTTATTTTATTCTATTAAGACCTGTAGCAAACAATCCTTTTAAGATAAGAAAAGGAAAACTTCCATAGGTTTGTCATTGTAGTCTTTTCTAGAGTTTAGACAAACTCTCTATTAAAGAGGTTTTCCACTTTTAGGATTCTCCCATGTATTGGCCTGTAAAAGTGATGAGAAAGAAACAACATCCTTCCTGAATAATGTTCATGTTCTTTAAAATGACATAATTGCAATGTATTATTTAACATATTTCTTGCTGTAACTCATATTCGAGGTTGTAGTACACAGGAATTTAATGAGTTAGCAGTAATAACCTGGATCAATGTATTACCTGGGAGTAGGAGATCCAGCCTTCCGGAGGGGCATTTATGATTAAAGGTAACATACACGCATTGGTCAGGCCTGACTTAAATATTTGATTTTCCAGCAATTCACCACCCCTGGACGAAGCATTTTGATGCGAAACGCGCGTCGGGTGTGGTGGGTGCCTGGATCTCCTACTCCCAGGTATTACATTGATATGGCCCCTCCAGGTTATTGCTTTACAATATAATCGGGTAACGTTGATATGGCACTCGCTATGATATACTAATCACTATATGGACTGTTTTTTTAAATGGATGGCATATTTGGAGTGACTAATTAATATATCCCATATATGGGTCTTATTCACTATATGTACTGATTCCTTACCTTTGATACCTGTTGTCATATCTTGTACTTTATATTTTATTTGACATTGGTTTATATTGTTCGGCCACTCCAGCCTTAGGCTCTTATTATGTGATATATTAATTATGCTTAAATGTGCTCCTTATAATATACATAGTGATTCACCTGATGTGTGTCTTTTTTAGTGCTTTACCCCTGAAGTAGTCCCCTTACATATGTTGTATTTATCCAGACATCCCCGCAATATAGACATTCTTGCATTTGTGGTGTTTTCATTTTTAAATGTTTTTAATATATTCAATAAAGTATTTTTTGCAAATCTTAACTCTGGCCTTTTAGTTATTTTTTTGCTGTTTTGGTGTGTATGAGAAATATCTATGACAAACAACATCAAACACACCAGAGTAACCCGTGTCAATGGTGCCTGGGATCACAGCACTACACCTTGGCCGGCTTGAGCCAGGCCAGCCCTCAGTGTTCACAGGAATGTTTGTTCCTGATTTTCAGCCTATATAAACATGCCAGTGATCATCCAATGAACGAGCAAAACACTCATTCATTGGGTGACTTTCTCATGTATGTTGGCATAAAAATCTCTATTGGCAGCACATTGCCATGTGTACACCATGTATGTGCTGCTGGTAACAGGTATTGTATGTGGAAACATATTATCATCCTGTTCCCATGAGTTCTTATTGGCTCATGTAGACAGGCTAATGAACAAGCACTAATCAATTTGTATAAAGCCAATAAGCAGACTGAAAAGAGCACATGTACAGTCATGGCCAAAAGTGTTAGCATTCTTTAAATTGTTCCAGAAAATTACTCCAATTACACATGTTTATTTCCTGTGTGTGGATTGGAACAACACAAAAATAGAGAAAAAAATGCAAATTGGCCATAATTTCACATACAACCCCAAAAATGGACTGGACAAAATTGTTGGCACATTTCCAAAATTGTGGGAAACAATTTTGTTTCTAGCATGTGATGCTTGTTCAAAATCAGTTGTGGCAAGTATCAGGCGAGGTCAATATGAAAATCACACCTGAGGCTATGTGCCCACGTTGCGGAAATGAAGCAGAAAATTTCTGCTTCATTTCCGCATGTCCTCTCCCGGAAAAACGCATGCGGAATTCCGCACGCGTTTATTGCGCGTTTATCGCGCGCTTATCGCGCGTTTTCCAAATGCGGAATTGCCTTGCGTTTTTAATGCATTGCACAAGGCAATTCCGCATGCGGAATCGCAAAATTAATGGACATGCTGCGGATTTTTGAATGCAGCATAAACGCTGCGGAAAAATCCGCAGCATGGGCATAGAACTTGCGGATTCTCATTGGGGACAATGGGATGCGGATTACCAAGCGTTTTACAAGCGTTTCCGATGCGGAAAATCCGCAGCAAAAACGCTTGTAATCCGCAACGTGGGCACGCAGCCTGAAACCAGATAAAAAGGGAAGAAGTTGACTTTGCATTGTGTGTCTGTGTGTGCCACAGTAGGCACGGAGAACAGAAAAAGGAAGAGACAACTGTCTGAGGACTTGAGAACAAAAATTGTTGAAAAATATCAACAATCTCCATCTCCAGAGATCTTGTTGTTCCTTTGTCCACGGTGCGCAATTTGAGGTGATGGGGAATATGCTGCTTACCGTCACCTACCATTTACATATAATTTTCAGCTGCTGTTCTATTTTATCAGTAATCTATATGGACATTGAGAATATTGAGTGCCATCAGGATAGCCGGGTGTTCCAGGAGGACAAAGACCGCACCGGGTAGCAGAGTATAGTGTCCTGTTCCAGTTTCTCCGTCAGGGGAGATGTTTGGAGTGCTACCACGCATCGGTTAGAGACTTAAGTCCTGAACTCAGGCCCACTGCAAGGATTACAGTGGGAGCATGAAATCACACACAGTTACTTTGGCGCCAAACTCAGACAGGAAGATACAGGCACTTGAATGCATCAGTGCCCATCAGACTCAGCTTGCTGAACCACTAGTGACTTACAGAGACTACAGCATTAAAGGGTAATCTACCGAAGTATACAGAGGTGTTCTGAGGAGTGGCCCATTGCACTCACATAGTCCTTAAAGTGAACATGACAATGTATAATTCAATAACTGGGTTCTACCTAGTGGGTTTAGAGTCATTTTTTCAAGTTTGTAAGCTGCTGTGCTGCATCACCACTAAGCCATCCCTAGCATTCATTTGGTTGTTCCAGTTTTTGGAAAAGCATTATCATTTGGATAAGCAGTCCCAATCAAGCTCCAAAGAAATTCAAGCTGTCCTGCAGGCGCAGGGTGCATTAGTGTCAGCACAAACTATCTGTCTGCATTTGAATGAAATGCTATGGCAATAGATCCAGGAGGACCCCACTGCTGACACAGAGACATAAAAAAGCTAGACTGCAGTTTTCCAAACTACACTGTGTGTAGCAGAATTGCTCACTTGCTATGAGCGCTGACCGCTGGGTTGGCAATGACAACCGCAGGGGTCTCCTGCAGACCTTGGGTTGTCATTCCAACCCATGAGTGACACGCGATTATGTGACAGGGTTGCCGATGGGCGGGGTTAGTGACGCACTTCCAGTAAGCGATCACGATTCCCCCCGTGGCTGTTAGGGGCACATGAAAACTGTACAGATCAGCTGTCATGTGTCCGGAAAGGTACGAGCTCAACGCCAGAGCCCGCACGAAAGGGAGGGACCTGAAATGTGTCGTATTAGTACGGCACATGTCTGAAAGAGGTTAAACTTGTTGTTGGGAGAAGGCACCCTTCAAATATGAAAGACCTTGAGCAGTTTGCAAAAAAGAGTGGTTTAAAATTCCAGTTGAGAAGTGTAAGAAGCTTGTTAGTTATAGGAAGTGATTGATTGCAGTTATTTATTCCAAAGGGTGTGCAACCAAATATTAAGTTGAGTGTGCCAACAATTTTGTGCAGTCCATTTTTGAGGTTTTGTGTGAAATGATATCCAATTTGCCTTTTTTTCTATGTTTTTTTTGTGTTGTTCCAATACACAAAAAGGAAATAAACGTGTGTATAACAAAACATGTATAATTGCAATCATTTTCTGGGAGAAATACTTCATTTTCTAGAACAAATTTAAGGGTGCCAAAACTTTTAGTCATGACTGTATACAGATGTGGACATAATTGTTGGTACCAATCTGTTAAAGTAAGAAAAACCCACAATGGTCACTAAAATAACTTGAAACTGACAAAAGTAATTTTCAGTTTAAATTTACTTAATATCAATTAATGAAAATTAGACATTGCTTTTGAATTGTGGTTCAACAGAAAATTTTTAAAAAACAAACTAATAAAAATGGCCTGGACAAAAATTATGGTACCCCTAGAAAAGACGGAAAATAATTTGACCATAGAGACATGTTAAGCTGAGATGTGTACTGTAATTAGCATCACAAACTTGTAATTTGTCAATCAGCCTATTTACAGGATAATAAGTAGTCACTGTGCTGATGGGTATCATGGTGTAGTGGGTCATAGACCAAAGAAAGTTAAGGAGAAAGTTGTCTCAAAAGATTAGAAAGAAAATGATAGACAAACCTGTTAAAGATAAAGGCTATAAGACTATCCCTAAACAGCTTGATGTTCCTTTTAGTACAGTTGCACATATTTTTCAGAAGTTTGAGGTCTATGGGACTGTAGCCAACTACCCTGAACTTGACCGCAAGAGGAAAATTGATGATAAATTGGAGAGATGGATAGTATGAATGGTAACCAAAGAGCCTAGAACAACTTCCAAAGAGATTAGAGGTGAACCCCAAGGTCAAGGTACATCATTGTCAGATCTGTCAATCTGTCGCTTCATCATAAATAAACGAGGAGGAAACCACTGATGAAAGCAAATCCAAAGACTGGAATTTGCCAAAATGCATAATGACAAGCCACAACGCTTTTATCCTTCAGACAGAGGAGACAAAACTGGAGCTTTTTGGCAAGTCACATCAGCTCTATGTTCATAGATGCAAAAATGAAGCAAACAGAAAAAAGAACATTGTACCTACTGTGAAACATGGAGGGGACTCTATTGCGTTTGGGTGCTGCTTTGAAATATCTGGTACAGGGTTTCTTTAATCTATACAATTCAATCTCAAGTCTATCAATCTCTTTTTGAGATAGGCACTGAACATTCGGGCCTGGGTTCTGCTCTGCCCTTATCTATATTGAGGTCTGACACAAGGTGAGGTTTTGTTACTAGAGATAGGACCGTCCCGATAGGGTACACCTTGTAGCAGTGGGATGGCTTTTACGCTTTTTTTTTTAATCAAAATAGTGTTAACTAAGTACCCTGTGTTAATTATATGTACTATTACTATTTACTTAATTACTTACTACAGGGTATGTGCTCATCTTGGGCTTTTTTTCTTGGGTTTTATATATACGTGTGCGCGTGTGTCTATATTTATATACATATATGCATATAGTCACACATATCTATATTTTATTTACTTAACTAACTTTACTACATAATCCAGATAGATAAAGATGTGGCAGGAATATCAGTCAGTGGGTAACTGTGGATTCAAAAAAGTAGATATATGGAAAATATTTTCCATGGATAATTGAGCAGCGATTTTCACTATTCACAATAAAGATTGGCTTGTACTTTAATTACGTCAATATACTACTAAAACCTACCCAGTACCCACATTTCTAAAAGTTGCCAGAGCTCAGTTACAGTGAATATATTCTGAACTTGTTTTTTCAAGCCTTTATTGTTTTCTAATGCCACAGAAAAACAGTTAATACCTGTTCAATGAGGGTTACAACATGACAATGCATTGACTTTTAGACAACAAAGACATGTTCTCCTTGCCATCTATTATCTTCATAATTCTGCATTCTCTTTGTTATGTTCTCTTGTTCTAATAATGTACTTGATTTAAATAAATACAAAGCACCGACAGGTCCCATTCTTTACCTTTATGTGCTAATTTATTTCTTTCATGCTTACCACATCTATACTTTCTCTGGAAAAAAGGTCCAATAGCCGTTCTAGTTAACAATGATAATTAAATACCATTGCTGTAAGAAAAGCGGAAAATGGTTGGAAGTCACAGAGGTTACAAAGCATGGCCCCTATGAACATTATTAGCAAAATAAAAAAAAAATGAATGTACCTTTCAGTTCCAAATAATTTCTCCCTAATTTGTCGACTAGGTTTTTTCAATGCTGAGTCTTAAAGAAACTATTCTTTACTGGTAAATTTGTACCAAGAACTATGTTATCTCATACTGATGTAATTAAGACCATCTCAGATGTGCAATTAATTAGGCTGATTCAGATTTGCTCTGCAACATAAGAAGTTAAATGTAAAGTCAAATATTCAACATTGTCTCCAAGAAGTATTAACATTATAGCCATTCAATCAACAGTGATCAATGGCTCAATTTTCATAAATGAATCTATAACTGCCATGTTGCTATACAGTGCGTAAGAGGAAATCTGTCACCAGGTTTTTGCTACCTCATCTGAGAAGGTTATATAAGCCCATTGTAAAAAAATTTAAAAAAGTCTGAACCTGTTTAGTCCTCTTCTCATTCCTCATTGTTGGCCCCATTAAAGGGAATCTGTCACAGGTTTTGCTACCTCATCTGACAGCAGAATAATGAAGAAAAGAGACTCATATTCCAGCGATGTATTATTTAGGTAACTGGGTGCAGCAGTTGTGACTAGTGTTGAGCGATACCTTTCGATATCGGGAAATATCAGATCGGATTGGATCGGACCAATACCCAAAAAGTATTGGATATCGCCGATTCCGATACCGGAAACCAATGCAAGTCAATGGGACAGAAATATCGGAATAAAAATAAACCCTTTCTTTCCTTGTAGGTTAATTCTACATGAAGGAAAACAACTAAGAATAATGTAGAATGTATTAGGGGAGGTGGGGGAGACAATAAAGGCATAGAGGCTTAGCCCAATCAAATGGAATAGCGGGAATTAATATTTTTTTTAAGACGTTCTGAGTTACGGAAATATTGACTATGTTAATTTTTTTTATATTTTGTCAGATATTTATGTTTCACTACTTCCATGCTCTTCACCTTCTTTTTTACTTCTCCCACACTTTCTCCTTCATAATCCTCAGCATCAGCATCTTTTTCATCAACTTCTTCTTCACCTTCTTCATCTTCTTCTTCTTCACCTTCTTCGTATTATTCTTTTTTTTTACATTCTTCATATTCTTCTTATTCAACTATTATTCTTCTTCATATTCTACTTCTTCATCTTCTTCATATTCTTCTTCTTCATCATATTCTTATTTGTGACAGGCATCCCTGTAGTTCTTATCTATAAAAGTTTGAACATTACACCTTTCGTTCTGCCCATCACAAAAGATTTACAACAGGATTTATCCGCGTTCAGTTTGGCCTGCAGCAGCAGGTCTTTTCCAGGGGCACCACGAGGAGGAACGGACTCACCCCCAAACACTACTTAGTCATCTTCTGCTTATAATTTAGATAATATCTTTTGCTCTGATTTTTAGTCTTATGCTTAATGTTCTTCCGCTTTTTGTTCTGCAGCTTCTTGTACTTCTGCTTCTTAGTTTTCTGTCTCTTGTTCTTCTGTATCTTGGTGGTTGTCTTCTTGTTCTTTGTCCTCTTGGTCAACTTCTTCAGGGTCATCTTCTTGGTCTTCTTCGCGGTGGTCTTCAGGGTTGTCGTCTTCAGGGTTGTCGTCTTCGGGGTCCTCGTCTTCTTCGGGGTGGTCTTCAGGGTCCTCGTGTTCAGGGTCGTCATCTTCGGGGTCCTCGTCATCTTCGGGGTGGTCTTCAGAGTCATTGTCTTCAGGGTCCTCGTCTTCAGGGTCATCGTCTTCGGGGTGGTCTTCAGGGTCCTCGTGTTCAGGGTCGTCGTCTTTGGGGTCCTCGTCTTCTTCGGGGTGGTCTTCAGGGTCCTCGTCTTCAGGGTCCTCGTCTTCAGGGTCCTCGTCTTCTTCGGGGAGGTCTTCAGGGTCCTCGTCTCCAGGGTCCTCGTCTTCGGGGTCCTCGTCTTCTTTGGGGTGGTCTTCAGGGTCCTCGTCTTCAGGGTCCTCGTCTTCGGGGTTCTCGTCTTCTTCGGGGTGGTCTTCAGGGTCCTCGTCTTCAGGGTCGTCGTCTTCGGGGTCCTCGTCTTCTTCGGGGTGGTCTTCAGGGTCCTCATCTTCAGGGTCCTCGTCAGGAAGATCCAGAGTGATTACAAAGAACCATTTCAAAAAGCTTGAACTTGGAAATGAAGCAGAAGGTACAAGAAGGCTGAGGAAGTGCCGAGAACCAGCTGATGGTACTGGAACTCGGATGGGTAGCAGAAGGTACAAGAGCCAATGGAACTACCGAGGACCAGCTGACGGTACTGGAACTCGGTTACTAAGCAGGAGGTACCTGTGCCAGAAAGCACTACCAAGGACCAGCAGACGTTGGTGGAACTTGGATACCGAGAAGGAGGCACCTAAGCCAAAGGCACTGCCGAGAACCAGCTGACGTTACTGGAACCCGGATGGGTAGCAGAAGGTACCCATGTAAAAAAAAGTTGCAAGGCCGCGAGCCGGCCGCAGTTACCGAAACCCACAGTCCTACAGGGGGTGCTTGCCTTATTGGCACTATGGAACCAGCCTTCATTGCCAGATCCCGCAGCTCACATAGGAGTCACCTAAACTGCAGGCACCATAGAGTCGGCTAACCCGAACGCAACACGACAGGACAACGCATTGGAGGCAAAGTGATGTTGACACTACCCGGAAACAGCTGGCATGCTTGAACCAGGCTGGGCAGGAGGGAGTATCCGTGCCAAAGACACTGCCGAGAACCAGCTGACGGTACTGGAACTCGGATGGTTAGCAGAAGGTACAAGAGCCAATGGAACTACCGAGGACCAGCTGACGGTACTGGAACTCGGTTACTAAGCAGGAGGTACCTGTGCCAGAAAGCACTACCAAGGACCAGCAGACGTTGGTGGAACTTGGATACCGAGAAGGAGGCACCTAAGCCAAAGGCACTGCCGAGAAATAGCTGACGGTACTGGAACCCGGATGGGCAGCAGAAGGTACCCATGTAAAAAAAAGTTGCAAGGCCGCGAGCCGGCCGCAGTTACCGAAACCCACAGTCCTACAGGGGGTGCTTGTCTTATTGGCACTAAGGAACCAGCCTTCATTGCCAGATCCCGCAGCCCACATAGGAGTCACCTTAACTGCAGGCACCATAGAGTCGGCTAACCCGACCGCAACACGACAGGACAACGCATTGGAGGCAAAGTGACGTTGACACTACCCAGAAACAGCTGGCGTGCTGGAACCAGGCAGGGCAGGAGGGAGTACTCATGCCAAAGACACTGCCGAGAACCAGCTGACGGTACTGGAACTCGGATGGGTAGCAGAAGGTACAAGAGCCAATGGAACTACTGAGGACCAGCTGACGGTACTGGAACTCGGTTACTAAGCAGGAGGTACCTGTGCCAGAAAGCACTACCAAGGACCAGCAGACGTTGGTGGAACTTGAATACCGAAAAGGAGGCACCTAAGCCAAAGGCACTGCCGAGAACCAGCTGACGGTACTGGAACCCGGATGGGTAGCAGAAGGTACAAGAGCAAATGGAACTACCGAGGACCAACTGACGGTACTGGAACCCGGATGGGTAGCAGAAGGTACAAGAGCCAATGGAACTACCGAGGACCAGCTGACGGTACTGGAACTCGGTTACTAAGCAGGAGGTACCTGTGCCAGAAAGCACTACCAAGGACCAGCAGACGTTAGTGGAACTTGGATACCGAGAAGGAGGCACCTAAGCCAAAGGCACTGCCGAGAACCAGCTGACAGTACTGGAACCCAGATGGGTAGCAGAAGGTACAAGAGCAAATGGAACTACCGAGGACCAGCTGACGGTACTGGAACCCGGATGGGTAGCAGAAGGTACAAGAGCCAATGGAACTACCGAGGACCAGCTGACGGTACTGGAACTCGGTTACTAAGCAGGAGGTACCTGTGCCAGAAAGCACTACCAAGGACCAGCAGACGTTGGTGGAACTTGGATACCAAGAAGGAGGCACCTAAGCCAAAAGCACTGCCGAGAACCAGCTGATGATACTGGAACCCTGATGGGTAGCAGAAGGTACCCATGTAAAAAAAAGTTGCAAGGCCGCGAGCCGGCCGCAGTTACCGAAACCCACAGTCCTACAGGGGGTGCTTGTCTTATTGGCACTATGGAACCAGCCTTCATTGCCAGATCCCGCAGCCCACATAGGAGTCACCTAAACTGCAGGCACCATAGAGTCGGCTAACCCGACCGCAACACGACAGCACAACGCATTGGAGGCAAAGTGATGTTGACACTACCCGGAAACAGCTGGCGTGCTGGAACCAGGCTGGGCAGGAGGGTGTACCCGTGCCAATGACACTGCTGGGAAACAGCTGGCGGTGCTGTAACCCAGGGTAAATACTAAAAACAGAGTGGAGCCAGAGGCCTAATTGGAGCTAGTTTAAAATCAGTAGTAGTGTGAATGTGGACAGAACAGGAGAATTTTCCGGACACACAGCAAGGAGACAGCTGACGTTACTGAACCCCAATAACACGGCAGCCAGTGTTGACTGTGCAGACGGCACTTCTGAGCGCCAACTGGCGGTGTTGGAGCTCAGGGATAATACTGATAACAGAGGAGCCAGAGGAATAATTGGAGCATCTTTAAAATCTGTAGTAGTGTGAATGTGGACAGAGCAGGAGAAATTGACGTACGCACAGCAGGGGAACAGCTGACGTTACTGAACCCCAATAACACGGAAGCAAGTGTTGACTGTGCAGACGGCACTTCTGAGCAGCAACTAGCGGTGTTGGAGCCCAGGGTAAATATTAAAAGCAGAGGAGCCAGAGGAGTAATTGGAGCAAGTTTTAAATCAGTAGTAGAGTGGATTTGGACAGAACAGGAGAATTTGCTGGACACACAGCTGGGGATCAGCTGATGTTACTGAACCCCAATAAAACACTGGAGCAAGCGTTGACTGTGCAGACGGCACTTCTGAGCAGCAACTAGCGGTGTTGGAGCCCAGGGTAAATACTAAAAGCAGAGGAGCCAGAGGTGTAATTGGAGCAAGTTTTAAATCAGTAGTAGAGTGGATTTGGACAGAGCTGGAGAATTTGCTGGACACACAGCTGGGGATCAGCTGATGTTACTGAACCCCAATAACACTGGATCAAGCATTGACTGTGCAGACGGCACTTCTGAGCAGCAACTAGCGGTGTTGGAGCCCAGGGTAAATACTAAAAGCAGAGGAGCCAGAGATGTAATTGGAGCAAGTTTTAAATCAGTAGTAGAGTGGATTTGGACAGAGCTGGAGAATTTGCTGGACACACAGCTGGGGATCAGCTGATGTTACTGAACCCCAATAACACTGGAGCAAGCGTTGACTGTGCAGATGGCACTTCTGAGCAGCAACTAGTGGTGTTGGAGCCCAGGGTAAATACTAAAAACAGAGGAGCCAGAGGTGTAATTGGAGCAAGTTTTAAATCTGTAGTACAGTGGATGTGGACAGAGCAGGAGAATTTTCCGGACACACAGCTGGGGATCAGCTGACATTACTGAACCCCAATAACACTGGAGCAAGCGTTGACTGTGCAGACGGCACTTCTGAGCAGCAACTAGCGGTGCTGGAGCCCAGGGTAAATACTAAAAGCAGAGGAGCCAGAGGTGTAATTGGAACAAGTTTTAAATTAGTAGTACAGTGGATGAGGACAGAGCAGGAGAATTTGCCGGACACACAGCTGGGGATCAGCTGACGTTACTGAGCCCCAATAACACTGGAGCAAGCGTTGACTGTGCAGACGGCACTTCTGAGCAGCAACTAGCGGTGTTGGAGCCCAGGGTAAATACTAAAAGCAGAGGAGCCAGAGGTGTATTTGGAACATGTTTTAAATTAGTAGTACAGTGGATGAGGACAGAGCAGGAGAATTTACCGGACACACAGCTGGGGATCAGCTGACGTTACTGATCCCCAATAACACTGGAGCAAGCGTTGACTGTGCAGACGGCACTTCTGAGCAGCAACTAGCGGTGTTGGAGCCCAGGGTAAATACTAAAAACAGAAGAGCCAGAGGTGTAATTGGAGCAAGTTTTAAATCTGTAGTACAGTGGATGTTGACAGAGCAGGAGAATTTGCTGGACACACAGCTGGGGATCAGCTGACGTTACTGAACCCCAATAACACTGGAGCAAGCATTGACTGTGCAGATGGCACTTCTGAGCAGCAACTAGCGGTGCTGGAGCCCAGGGTAAATACTAAAAGCAGAGGAGCCAGAGGTGTAATTGGAGCAAGTTTTAAATTAGTAGTACAGTGGATATGGACAGAGCAGGAGAATTTGCCGGACACACAGCTGGGGATCAGCTGACGTTACTGATCCCCAATAACACTGGAGCAAGCGTTGACTGTGCAGACGGCACTTCTGAGCAGCAACTAGCGGTGTTGGAGCCCAGGGTAAATACTAAAAACAGAAGAGCCAGAGGTGTAATTGGAGCAAGTTTTAAATCTGTAGTACAGTGGATGTTGACAGAGCAGGAGAATTTGCTGGACACACAGCTGGGGATCAGCTGACGTTACTGAACCCCAATAACACTGGAGCAAGCGTTGACTGTGCAGATGGCACTTCTGAGCAGCAACTAGCGGTGCTGGAGCCCAGGGTAAATACTAAAAGCAGAGGAGCCAGAGGTGTAATTGGAGCAAGTTTTAAATTAGTAGTACAGTGGATATGGACAGAGCAGGAGAATTTGCCGGACACACAGCTGGAGATCAGCTGACGTTACTGAACCCCAATAACACTGGAGCAAGCGTTGACTGTGCAGACGGCACTTCTGAGCAGCAACTAGCGGTGTTGGAGCCCAGGGTAAATATTAAAAACAGAGGAGCCAGAGGTGTTATTGGAGCAAGTTTAAATCTGTAGTACAGTGGATATGGACAGAGCAGGAGAATTTGCCAGACACACAGCAGGGGAACAGCTGACGTTACTGAATAGAGATGAGCATTGTTCTACTCGAACTGTTCGCCAATCTCAAATTCGAGCTGTTTTGGGCGGTGTTCGAGCCGGTCGGCGAACACGAACAATTTGAGAAAAATTCGGCTGTTCGAGGTTATGTTCGATAACTGTTCGTGCACCAAAATCATAACTGGATTTTTTCTCAGTAATGATGAAAATTAATGTTAATACGCAGTTTGAGTGTACAGCGGGGCGGGGGGAGGGGCAGGGGATGGATCTCTGCAGGAACAATGAAGATCTCCATTTTTTTTCTCTTTCCCGCATTTGCAGTGGGGAGGTGCAATCTGTCAGCCTATCAGCAGCGCACACACGGAGCGAAGTGCTTTTTTTCACACAAGCAAGGGCATGTGTGATTGGCAGTGTATGTCACATGTCCTTGCCCTATAAGACCAAGCCATTTTCCCCGTCGCCACCATTTTCTCACTGCTGCAGCTGCGTGTTAGACGGCACCGCTGTTGCTGTGTGTGCTATACCTTGTTAATTTCAAGCCAATTTTCGCACAAATATACAGATAGCTTGGGAGTAGGGAATAGTTGTGATTGCAGTCCTTTTAAGGACTAGGTTACAGCATTTCCTACGACTTTTATCAGGCAGGTCTGTGCTCTTAAATAGATAGATTGTAGGAGTAAAGACTAATTGTAATTGGAGTCCTTTTCAGGACTAGGTTACATCAGTTCCTATCAGTTTTTGCCAGGCAGGTCTGTGCCAGTGCTGTGCAAGTTTTTTTCACAGCATTTGGCTGAATCTAGCAAAGCTAATCCTTTTTGGCCTATTGCAGAGTGTGTTAGTCAGTGGAGTAGCCTATCTGTGTTGCAAGATATACCACCTGTGTATAGAATACCAATTTTTTTACTGCACCTAGTGAAGTAAAATCTTTTGGGCATAGCATCATTCTATTAGTCCATCTATACTGACCTCCATCAGGTTGCAAACTGAATATAATTTTTTTCTGCATCTAGCTCTGAAAAAATATTTGGGCTTCTAGCAGTGTGTGGGACTTGGTCTATTAGTCCATCTATACTGACCTCCATCAGGTTGCAAATTAAAAATAATTTTTTTCTTCATTTAGCTCTGAAAAAATATTTGGGCTTCTAGCAGTGTGTGGGACTTGTTCTATTAGTCCTTCTATACTGACCTCCAGCAGGTTGCAAATTGAATATAATTTTTTTCTGCATCTAGCTCTGAAAAAATATTTGGGCTTCTAGCGGTGTGTGGGACTTGGTCTATTAGTCCATCTATACTGACCTCCATCAGGTTGCAAATTAAAAATAATTTTTTTCTGCATCTAGCTCTGAAAAAATATTTGGGCTTCTAGCAGTGTGTGGGACTTGGTCTATTAGTCCATCTATACTGACCTCCATCAGGTTGCAAATTAAAAATAATTTTTTTCTTCATTTATCTCTGAAAAAATATTTGGGCTTCTAGCAGCGTGTGGGACTTGTTCTATTAGTCCATCTATACTGACCTCCATCAGGTTGCAAATTAAAAATAATTTTTTTCTGCATCTAGCTCTGAAAAAATATTTGGGCTTCTAGCAGTGTGTGGGACTTGGTCTATTAGTCCATCTATACTGACCTCCATCAGGTTGCAAATTAAAAATAATTTTTTTCTGCATCTAGCTCTGAAAAAATATTTGGGCTTCTAGCAGTGTGTGGGACTTGGTCTATTAGTCCATCTATACTGACCTCCATCAGGTTGCAAATTGAATAAAAAAAATTTCTGCATCTAGCTCTGAAAAAATATTTGGGCTTCTAGCGGTGTGTGGGACTTGGTCTATTAGTCCATCTATACTGACCTCCATCAGGTTGCAAATTAAAAATAATTTTTTTCTGCATCTAACCCAGCCAATAGTTTTGGCCTAATACCACAGTTTGGCCACTCAGCTCTGCTCGGTTACCATCCATTGTTTTTTTGTGCAAACAACTCCAGAGTTGTGAATTAGTTAACCACCAAAATGAGTGGAAAAAGGCCTGCTGCTGGTGGAAAGGGGAATAGGCGTGTTGGGAAGGGGAAAAAAGGTTGTGTCCGTGGGGTAGGTGCAGAAGAAAGACCATCTTCCAGCCAAACTAAAATGTCTACTTCTTTTAGCGGACAATGTGATAAGATCCCTTTCTTACGGCCACGCCAATCGCTACAAATTCCAGATGAGGCACAAAAACAGCAGGTGCTTCAACGGATATCAAGTGCTCCTTTAAGTGGGCTCTCCTCCACATCAACTTCAACATCACAAATACTCCAGTCCTCAAAGGTGTCACCCAAATCGCACTTGCTTCCTCACAGCTCCCAAATCTCCAGCTGCCCGTCTGAGTATGAGGTAGAACAGATGGTTGAGTCTTCAGAGCTGTTTACTCATACTATAGCCTGGGAATCAGAGGTCGACTCCAGCGCTTCTGTGAATCCAGACGAGGAAATGATCTGCACTGATGCCCAGAATCTTTATGAGTCGGATCCAGGACCAGACGCAGAAGGTTCTGACCATAATGTAGACCCTCATTCCCAAACTGTAACTCCTGTTGGTGGAGACAATGAGGAAGACGATGATAAGACTCAAATACCTGATTGGAGCGACAACTTTAGTTTTTTGTCAGGGCAGGAACAGGTTGGCTCTGAGGACGACGGGTGTGATAACGCACAGGGTGATGATGATGAGGTCGGAGATCCCACTTACTGTCAACCCACAGTCAGCCAAGAGATGAGGTCAGCAGAGGAGGTGGAGGAAGATGCTAGTGACGACGAGGTCAGGTTGCGCCTTCCTGGACAGAGACGTAGTACTGGAAGCACGTCAACAACTGCATCCTCAAACACAACTCTGCCTCCCACCACAAGTCGTGGTGGCTCTTCAGGTCGCATGGGTGCTAAGCCTTGCATAGCCTGGGTATTTTTTCAGATCGATAAAGATGACCCAACTCGTGTTATCTGTAACATTTGTCAGCAAAAGCTAAGTAGAGGCCAAAAAATACATAGTTTGAGTACTTCATGCATGAACCGGCACATGGACATGAAGCATAAGTTGCAGTGGGAAGCTCAGTGTGCTACAATGCGGTCTAGCCGGCCGGGCCAACCACCGTCTGCCATATCTTGTGCATCCGCGGCCTCTTCATCCTCTGTGACTGGGGGGACAGCAGTCACACCTGTTTTGGGGCGCAGACCTGCCACCTCTTTACCCGCAACAGCCAGCGTGATTGGCAGGTCATCATTTTCTTTGGAGGTGGTAACACCAGCTGGTCTTGAGCGCTGTCCGACATCGATAGCACCACCTTTGGATCAAGGCAACCTAACATGTCCCCTGCATCTTCCTCACAGACCGGCAGTTTGCCGGGGATACCCTTATCAACCCCGTCTAAGCACAATAGCCAGCCCTCGGTCCCTCAGATGTGGACAAGTAAAAGACCATTTCCTCCTAGCCATGAGAAAGCTAAGAGGTTGAATTTCACCATCTGCAAGCTCTTGGCTACAGAAATGCTGCCTTTCCGCCTGGTGGACACAGAGGATTTTCGAGACCTTATGTCCGTCGCAGTGCCCCAGTACCAGATGCCCAGTCGGCACTACTTCTCAAAGAAAGGTGTGCCTGCGCTCCACCAGCATGTCGCACACAACATCACCGCTTCTTTGAGAAACTCTGTGTGTGACAGGGTGCATTTCACCACAGACACTTGGACGAGTAGGCATGGACAGGGGCGTTACATGTCACTGACTGGGCACTGGGTAACTATGGTGACAGCAGGACAAGGGGCTGCTGTCCAAGTCTTGCCGTCCCCACGAGTTGTGCGTCAATCCTCTTTATGTCAAAGTTCCACCACTGCTTCTGCCTCCTCAACCTCCTCTCGGTCTTCCACCTGCACCCAAAGCCTGTCTGGTCATGCCACAAGCTTTCTAACTGCGCAGAAGGGATCCTGCACACCTCCTTACTATGCTGGCAGTAGGGCTCAACGTCATCAGGCGGTTTTTACATTGAAATGTCTGGGAAATGTGAGTCACACAGCTGAGGAGTTGTGGTCAGCTCTGGAGAACCAATTTCATGAATGGTTGTCTCCACTGGACCTGAAACCAGGGAAGGCCGTGTGCGACAATGCTGCAAACCTGGGTGCGGCCCTTCGCCGGGGCAATGTCACACACGTGCCTTGTATGGCTCACGTGTTGAACCTGGTTGTCCAGCAATTTTTAGCCCACTATCCCAGACTAGATGGCCTTCTGCAGAGGGCACGGTCGCTGTGTGCTCACTTCCGCCGTTCGCATCCCGCAGCTCAGCGACTTACATCTCTACAGAAGTCGTTGGGCCTGCCACTTCACCGGCTAAAATGCGATGTGCCTACCCGGTGGAATTCAACTCTGCACATGTTGCAGCGACTGTGGCAGCACCGACAAGCCCTGGTGCAATACGTTCTGACGTATAGCCTGGGCCAACGAGATTCAGAGGTGGGGCAAATCACGCTGGAGGAGTGGTCTCAGATCAGGGACCTATGCACCCTTCTGCACAGTTTTGAAATGGCGACGAAGATGTTTAGTGCTGACGATGCCATTATCAGCATGACTATTCCGGTGATTTACATGCTGGAGCACATGTTAAACAGAATTCGGAGTCAGGTGGTGGCACAAGAGGAGGTGGAGGAAGTAGAGGAGGAGGAGTTGTATGCGGAAGGGCTAACATCTGCAAGGTCCAGACGGTCGGCAGCACCAAGGCGGCAGGCATGTGAGGGTGGGGGAGATGGTTTTACCAGGGCGCATGGTAGCAGCCAAACTAGTGAGGAAGGTGCAGGAGCCCAGGAAGAAGTGGAGGACGAACTGATGGAAGACTCATCAGATGAGGGAGACCTTGATCACATTTCTGTTGTGCGAGGTTGGGGGGAGAGGACAGAGGAAGGAAGCATGATTGTTACCTCGCCACCAACACAACAGGGACTTGGTGCTCCTGGATGCGCAACACACATGAGTGCCTTCTTGCTGCACTACCTGCAACATGACCCTCGAATTGTGAGAATTAGAAATAATCCTGACTACTGGGTTGCCACACTGTTAGATCCCCGGTACAAAAGTAAATTTGCAGAAATTATTCCTGCCATAGAAAGGGATGCACGCATGCAGGAGTATCAGCAGAGACTGTTGCAGAATCTTACATGTGCTTTTCCACAAAATACCAGTGGTGCACGTAGTGAATCTCACAGTTCCAACTTGCCAACCGTGGGACCGTCAAGTGTTCAGCACTCAAACCGTGACAGAACCACAGTATCTGCTGGTAACATCAATTTTGCGGAATCATTTCACCACTTTTTTAGCCCATCCTTTGCAAGGCCACAGGAGACAAGAAGTCTGACACATAGTCAACGCCTAGAGACGATGGTACAGGAGTATCTCCAAGTAAACATTGAAGCCACGACTGTGTCACTGGACCCTTGCTCTTTTTGGGCTTCCAATCTGGATACATGGCCGGAGCTAGCCACTTACGCCTTGGAGATCTTGTCATGCCCCGCAGCCAGCGTTCTGTCTGAACGTGTGTTCAGCGCTGCTGGTGGTGTGCTGACAGATAAGCGCACGCGGCTCTCCACTGATAATGTAGACAGACTCACGTTCATAAAGATGAACAAATCATGGATCCGAAATGACTTTTCTACCCCTGTGTCATCCTGGGGAGAGTAAAAGCTTGATGATTGGTTAAAATCACCCTACCAACCGTTTTAAGCTTTCAAATTACTAATCATGTTTATCTGTATCTTGACTGGAAAATAATTTGGGCTTTGTAGCAGTTTGCAGCACTGATCCTATTAGGCCATCTATACTAAAGCTTCACCAGATTTAAAATTAAAAATAATTTTTAGCTGCATCTAGCCCGGAAAATAATTTTGGGGCTCCGAGATGCGCAAGGCACATAAGTGCCTTCTTGCTGCACTACCTGCAGCATGACCCTCATATTGTCAGAATTCGAAGTAATCATGACTACTGGGTTGCCACACTCTTAGATCCCCCAAACTTTTCGATCAACCTTTTCATTTTAATAAAGACCAAAAAAATGGTCATTTTTGAAATTATAAGCATTAGCAGGTTGTTAGAAACTGAAATCAAACAGTTTTCAACTCAAAACTTTATTCTAGGTGATGTTACATTTTCACATAGGACCCCTTGTTCGAAAGGAGCTTCTGAACTCTCTCGTCCATTGAATTTGTCAGGTTTTGGATGGTTTCTGCTTCAATTGTTTTGCATGAGGACAGAATACCCTCCCAGAGCTGTTGCTTAGAAGTGAACTGCCTCCCGCCATCATAGACACTCCTTTTAATGATGCTCCAAAGGTTCTGAATGGGGTAGAGGTCAGGGGAGCATGGGGGTCACACCATAAGTTTGTCCCCTTTTATGCCCATATCAGCCAGAGATGCAGATGTTTTATGTGCAGCATGAGATGGTGCATTATCATGCAGAAAAATGATCTTGCTGTGAAATACACGGTTCTTCTTCTTGAACCACGGCAGGAAGTGCTGTTTGAGAAAATCCACATACATTATGGAGTTCATCTTTCGCGCCTTCAGGGATCCTAAAGGGGCCGACAATCTCTCTCCCCATGATTCCAGCCCAAAACATTACTCCACCTCCTCCTTGTTGGCGCTGTAGCCGTGTTTGCGTGGGGTGTCCATCAACCAGCCATCCTCCACTCCATCCATCTGGACCATCGAGCGCTGCACGGCACTCATCCGTGAACAAAACAGTTTTAAAATCAGTCTTCATGTAATGTTTGGCCCACTGGAGCCGTTTCTGCTTGTGTGAAGTGGATAGAGGAGGTCGACAGGATGGCGCATGCACAGCTGCAAACCTCTGAAGGACCCTGCATCTTGTTGTTCGGGGGACGTTGGAGGCACAAGCAGCTTCAAAAACTTGTCTGCTGCTATGACAAGGCTTTTTTGCCGCTGCTCTTTCAACCTGACGTAATTGCCTGTAGGAAAGAGTCCTCAATTTGCCCTTATCAGCACGCACACGTGTGTACTGTGAATCAGCTACATACTTCTTGATTGCCAAGACACTTCATCCTGATCATCGCACAATGTTGATTGTAGTCATGCCTTGACCTAAACACTCCACAATTTGTTGCTTCTCAGCAGCCGACACATCCTTTTTCTTTCCCATTTTGGCAGAAAATGTAGGCTGCTTAATAATGTGAGAGAGCCTTCTTAAGTAGTCTTGCCTTTCATTGGACACACCTGCCAAACTAATTAGCACAGGTGTCTGCAATTGCTTACAGTGATATAAAGAGCCCTGACACACATCACCATCAATGAGTTTAACTGACAAACAAACAAATTCTTCCCTTATCACTCCTAAACACTTTTTGTATAATAATTTGGAACGCAGTGTACATGTGCTTTTCCACAAAACACCAGTGGTTCACGTAGTGAATCTTACAGTTCTAACTTGCCAACCGTGGTCTGTATGGAGTTGTTCAATAAAGGGCCCAAAATTAAGATAACATAGATGGGAGAGGTCTCTATGAATAGGAATTCCTAAGTATTTGATACCCTGTGAGGGCCAGGCAAAGGGAAAGTTGGACTGGATGGAATCCTATATGGATTTGGGGAGGGAGACATCGAGGGCCTCAGACTTCGCTGCATTGATTTTAAAATTTTACCATGTAACAAAGTGATCTATTTCAGCCATAACAGCATGGATGGATATATGTGATTGAGTGATATATACTAGGACATCATCAGCAAATAGAGAGCACTTGTACTCGGTGCCTCCCACCTCAATCCACCTAATATTGGGGTTATGGCGAATTGATGAGAGCAGGTGCTCCGTCACTAGGATGTATAAGAGAGGGGACAGAGGACATCACTGCCTTGTCCCATTGGTGATTGTGAAAGGTGATGAAAATGTTCTGACGCACCCCCTGGGCCTTGGGACACCCGGAGCCGGACCCTTTTTGGTGGATGCTGGTGGTTGTAGTCTTCGTGGCGGCGACCCAGTTCCGTGGCTCAGGGCGGTCAAACCAGTGGCGGAACTATTTATGTGGTTTTCATGTTTAAATGTCCGACTACGCCACCCGTGGATTGCGGTCAGAGTGAACCGCCGCTACAGGGCAGACCACTGAGGCTGGTGTTGTGGGTGCAGCAGAGCGTAGCATAACTCCCCACGGGAGGAGTATAGCCTCAGGGCAGTGTATGCGGAGGATGGGGGTGATGGTGCAGGGCAGCAGCAGTAACGACACGGAGTCAGTGATGCAGTTCAGGGCCTTTACTCACAGTTCTTATTATCCAGACCACGTCTGCAGGTAACGGCTGCCCACGTCGTACTGTGCTCACCAGGTGAGGGGCTCAGACAACTCCCAGATAACTTTGGAGCACTTCACAGGACCCCCTTTGTGTGTCCTTTGTCTGGCCTTTCTTACCAACACTTCTGTCCGGCTGCCTCGGGCCTCCTCTTGGTAAACTTGGCGCCAGTTTCCCTGACCCTATGTGGTGCCTTCCTAGCGGGTGTAGCGAGGGGCTGCGCCACATAAAATGTCAGAGCCTCCGGTTTCTAGCTGAGGGTCGTTTCCTGCCTCCACTAGTTCGGGGACCGGTCTCCCCCTTTGGCCTGACACCTCCACGCAGGTGGATTCGGGCGTGCGGTGGCGACTCGCCCGTCCGCACCCCTGGGATCCCTTCATTCCTCGTTCCTGGAGCCTTCTCCGCTCCTCTTCCTTCCTTCTCCCTCTTCCAGGCCTGGGCCTCTGTTACTAGGCCCGCCTCCGGAGCAGAGCTCATGCAGAGCCCCTGCTCCCTGCCACTTCTGCTCAGACTTCTCTGCACTGAACTAAGATGGTGCCCACCTTTTATACTCCCTTCTCAATGCACCCAGGAACTGCTTCCTCCCTGCTCCTGCACTACAGGGTTCCCCTTCCTCAGTGTTCCCTCCCCCCACTCCAGCCAGGGACAGGGACTGTCGTGCCCATCTCAAGGGCATATTGGTCGCCCTGCCCCACGGCAATGTGGTGTAATGCATGCAGGTGTCGGGTCCTGATCCACACTCCATCCTTACCTGAGAGTGAGATATCACACCTCTGGGTGAGGTGCAATACGTCTTTAGCAACCGAGCCCTCAGGGTGCTACAGTTCCATTTATCTTCAGCCTAGGTGACGTATTGCGATACAGGGCCGTGATTTTGGCTATAAAAGGGTCCCCTAGACCCCTACCCCAAGCTTTTTAAGAGAATCATATATGGCGTGCCAGGAGACTCTATGGAATGCTTTCTCAGCATCCAACGAGAGTATCTAATTACAAATTTTTAACTGCATCTAGCCCAGGAAATACTTTGTGCCTAGTAGCAGTGTCTGCTAGTAAGCGGATTATCCCGGCTGTTAAGCAAGCTGCACCACCTGTAGTTTAGACACTTAATTTTTTCAAAGGAAATGCTTCGGGACCATGGGATACTTAGTGAAGAGCATCAGGAGGCACCCCAAGGCATAGGGGCTGGGACTGGCAGTAGGATGCCTTGCGGTGGACAGCCGAGCTCGATCCTTATAAAAGCTTTTTAACTGCAGCAGCTTTAGTGGACGCTACTGGAGCTGGAATTACCGCGGCTGCTGGCATGAGACTTGCCCTCCAATAGATCCTTGTAAATGGATTTAAAGTGTATTCATTCAAATTAGAGAGACAATTTAAATTAAAAAGCTTAGAGCTGCCTCCACCACAGGGGGGCTCGCTCGACCCACCAGCGGACAGGCACCAGTATTGGGAGAGGGGGGCTGGCCGTCAGGGTTCACCGCGGCTCTGGCACAAACCCGGCGACACGGAGGTGGCACGGGCAGGAGCGGACTGGCCGTGTCGGCTTCTCACTTTTTGGATTTTAGAAGGGCATGACATGCCTATATCTGTGTCTCCCCCTCCTTTTACTCCTCCACCTCTTTTATTTTCGCATGACTATATGTACTTGTCACTTTTCCATGTGTTAGTTATGTCTTCTGAGCAGTTTGTCAGCTTTTGGACACCTTTGAAGGTGTTTTCTATGTGTTTCTATGTGTTTTTGTTTGCCTGCCATTGGTTTTAACGGTGTTCGAAGGTGTTCGACGAACAGTTCGACGAACAGTTCGGCGAACACACGGGTGTTCGACGAACCGAACCGAACTCGAACACTACGGGGGTGGCTCAACACTATTACTGAACCCCAATAACAAGGCAGCAAGCAATGACTGTGCAGACGGCACTTCTGTGCAGCAACTGGCTGTGTTGGAGCTCAGGGATTACAGTTCAGGTGGTAGAAACATGAACACAACAGGAGACCTGGATACTGTTGCCAACCAATTATTTATTCTGGAAGAGGACTGGCAAATTCATGCGAGATCCAGGCCTTGTTAATTTTCATCAAAGTAAGCCGGTCAACGTTATCGGAGGATAGTCGCATGTGACGGTCTGTTAGTACACCACCTGAGGAACTAAAGACGCGTTCCGATAATACACTATCAGCAGGGCAAGCTAGTACCTCCAATGCATACTGGCTAAGCTCTGGCCATGTATCCAGCTTAGAGACCCAAAACTTGAAGGGGGAAGAGCCGTCTGGGAGTACACTGAGAGGGCAAGACATGTAGTCTGTCACCATCTGACGGAAACGTTGCCTCCTGCTGACTGGAGCCGTCTGTGATGGTGTAGACATTTGTGGCGGCGGGGACACAAAACTTTGCCACATTTGGGCCATACTGGTCTTGCCTTGTGCTGAGGCGCTGCTTCTGCTCCCTCTTTGTGCAGAGCTTCCTCCACTGCCTCGACGCACTGAGCTGCTTTGTAAAGCACTAGCAGCACTGCTCTCGGTTGGAATGGAGAACATGATGGAATGCACCAGTGTGTCTTGGTACTCCCGCATTTTATGCTCCCGGTTCAACGGTGTTATGAGGCTTTGTAAGTTGTCCCGGTAGCGAGGATCTAGGAGGGTGGACACCCAATAATCAGCCGTGTTGAGAATGTGGGCGATGCGGCGGTCGTTTCTCAGGCACTGCAGCATGAAATCAACCATGTGCTGCAGACTGCCAACTGGCCAAGAAACGCTGTCCCCTGCTTGAGGCGTGATCTCTGCCTGCTCTGCATCACTCCACCTTCGGTCTAGATACTGATTACTAGAGCATTGTGTACCTCCCTCCTCTGGACAGATGTCTTCCTCCTCCATTGACTTCTCCTCATCCTCCTCACAAAGTGTCCCCTGCCTAGGCCTTTGTGAGGAACCACGTTGCGCAGACTGTACAGAAGCAGATGGCATTTGTGACTCCTCATCCTCCACCTCTTCCAAAACCTCGTCCCTGTTTTTTCAAGCAGGCAGATAAGGGGGATAGTCATGCTGACTAGTGCATCATCTGCACTCGCCATCCGCGTGGAATAATCGAAGGCACGCAAAACGTGGCAAATGTCCTTCATAGAGGCCCACTCAGTGGTGGTGAAGTGTGAACGGCGCGCACTGCGACTTGTTTGCGCCTGCTGCAGCTGGTACTCCATTACTGCTGCCTGCTGCTCACACAACCTCTCCAACATATGTAATGTTGAATTCCACCTGGTGGGTAGGTCACATATGATGCGATGTTCCAGAAGACGTAATCGGCGCTGCAGAGCTGCAATGCGCGATCTTGCGTTGCTGGAACGCCGCAAGTGAGCGCCCTCTATGCGGACCTTGTGAAGCAGTGCATCAAGATCCGGATAGTCCCTCAAAAAACTCTGCACGACCAAGTTGAGCACATGTGCCAGACATGGGATGTGAGTGAGGTTGCCTAGGCCCAGAGCTGCCACCAGATTTCGGCCATTGTCACACACTACCATGCCTGGCTGGAGATTCGCTGGCACAAACCACACGTCGCTCTGCTGTTTGATGGCATTCCAGAGCTCCTGCGCTGTGTGGCTTCGATTCCCCAAAGAAATTAATTTTAATATGGCCTGTTGACGTTTGGCCACGGCTGTGCTCATATCGGTCATCACAACAGGTAACCGTTCACGGGTCGATGTGGAGGTAGACCGTGACGGCTCCTGCAGCGCTGATTCAGAGGAACTGGAGTATGAGGAGGAGTCAATGTGTACAGACTGGGTTCCTGCAATCCTTGGAGTTGGCAGAACACGTACAGCGCCACTCTCAAGATCTGTACCCGGCTCCACAACAATTACCCAATGGGCAGTGAGGGAAAGGTATCGTCCCTGTCCATGCTTACTGGTCCACGCATCGGTGGTCAGGTGGACCTTGCTACTGATGGCGTTTTGTAGCGCATGTTTAATTTTTCCCTCCACATGCTGTTGCAGGGCAGGGACGGCTTGCCTGCTGAAATACAAGCGGCTGGGCACGTTGTATTGTGGGACTGCCAATGCCATAAAGTTACGGAAGGTGTCAGTCTCCACCAGCCTGAATGATAGCATTTCAAGGGCCAGTAGTTTAGCAATGCCAGCATTCAGAGCCTGTGCTCGAGGGTAGTTTGCCGAGTATGGGCGCCTTTTCTCCCATGCCTGTGCTAACGATGGCTGTAGACTGGCCTGGGAGCGTGAGGATGACAGGGAAAGTGGTGCTGTGGGTGGAATTACACTGTGTCTCTGTACAACAGTGCCAGAGTTTCTTCCATGGCGATCCTGTGAGGAAGCCGAACCAGCTGTGTGTGAGCTGGAGGAAGAGGCTACAACACGAGCTGCAAAGGTGGTAGCTGGCGCTGTAGGTTGGCCTAGGTCTTCAATGTGTTTTTGAAACTCCACCACGTGCTTGGTCCGCACATGTTTCCACATATTTGTGGTATTGAGGTTGCTGACACTTTTCCCTCTTTTCACCTTCTGATTACACAGCTTGCATTTGACAAAGCAAATGTCATCTGCAACTGTGTCAAAAAAGGACCAGGCACTGCAAGTCTTGGGAGCGCCCGCTTTGAATTTTGGAAGAGCCATGCTCCTAATGGGTGCCGAAGTGGAGGCTACAGGCAACCAAGTCTGCCCCCTCCCTCTCCCTCCTTTTTGGGCCGTTCGGGGAATCTCTTCCTCAGAGCTGCTCCCACCACCTTCCTGTCCCTCACGCCATGATGGGTCAAGGACCTCATCATCTACACCACCCTCTTCAAACAACTGCTTCTCCTGGGTAGTCTCGACAGCACAGGATGCACCAAAAAGTGGCACCTGAGTCTCATCATCAGATGCGCACTGAGGTGTGCTGCTGACCATAGGCACTGGCCCACCCGCCTCTTGAGATTCAGAGAGACAAAACGGTTGCGCATCACTGCAAACTACCTCTTCTTCAAATTCTCGAATTCTGCTTGGCTGGCCCCCTCTTTCCAAGCCAAGAGATTCAGAGAACAGAAGTAAAGATGGCTCCTGACTGCCTGGGCAATTTGGCAGGTGGTGAAGAGACAGATGGGTGCTCTTCAGTGCTCAGGACCTGAGAGGATCTGGAACTAATTGAAGTTGATGCATTAGCTGCCATCCATCCGACAACGGCTTCAATTTGGTCCTCCCGCAGCAGTGGGGTACGGCTAGCTCCTACAAAGCTGCGCATAAAGGACTGTTCCCTGGTAAAACTGGGGGATGCTGAGTCACTGGTGCCCGCAGCAGGCACAGAATCCCCACGTCCTCTCCCTGCAGGCACAGAATCCTCACGTCCTCTCCCTGCAGAAACTCCACGCCCACGACCACGACCACATGCCTTACTCCCTACCTTCTTCATCTTGGTAGACTGATAAAGATAGGCAGAAAAGTACTAAGGGCTTAGTGTGCTTATTCCTGAACAGCTGCTAACAGGTATAAGAAACACTAATTTTATAAAGTGTGGACTAGACTTTAATATGAGCTAATGTGGCCTACACAACTGTAAAGTGGAGTGTTTGGTGAACTTTATTTAGTTTTTTTTGTCACAAAAAGACTCTGGATGTGCCCAAAGATGTAATACCGATAGTATCACAAACTTTTTGTAGCTATTACAATGCAGGAAGGTAACCTACAATGCAATAGATGATGCTACAAAAAATAGGTTAATACTAATCTGGCTGGGGCTGCAGGGCACAATGCTGCAGAAAGGCTCCTCTATCTACTCCTATATAGTGTGTTTGGAACCAATTTAGCTAAATACGGATGGAACCACCACACTAATAGGAGAAATCAGGAAAAATGATCAATTAGCAAAAAAGGATAATGTATGAGGCAGTGATGCACACTGAGTGCACTACAACCAGACGTGGCTGAAGCACACACTACAGGGTGAGCTGCACTCACACACAGAGACCTTGCAGACAGCGGTGAACAGCACAGAGAACTGTGCACTAGCGCTGCAAGGCCCAGCGATTTATAAAGTAGCTTTGGTAAAGCAGAATAGAGCAAATAGGTAGCTAAAACTGTCCTCAGAACAACAGCGTCCTATACCTAACTGAATTCACAGCAGAGTGAGCTCAAAATGGCGGCGGCGGATTTTATAGTGCATCATGACATCATTTCAGCAGCCAATCACAGCCATGCCATTAGTTAACATGCCTACATGCCTAACAGGACCCTCATTGGCTGAATAAAATGAAACTGGCTCATTGCATTATGGGAACTTCCAATTCCGGTTTACGATATGCTGAAAGTATCGGAATTAAGTATCGGAATTCCGATACCGCGAATATCGGCCGATACTCGATATTTCAGTATCGGAATACTCAACACTAGTTATGACACAATCACAGTTCTTAGATGTAGAATGCAGCAGAGCTCAGAGAGCTAACCCCACCCACACCACAGCTTTATGTGTATATTGTATAGTGACAGTGAGCTGCTTATCAGAGGAGGGGGCGTGGTGGGATGACTTGGCATGAGGCAGCTAGTCCCAGCAATGATAATGTCCTAGAGATAGAACCTTCATTGTAAGTAAACAACATCACACAGCCTAATAACTGACACATCAGTGAATTCAGTGTTTTATCCCCTACCTCATGCTGTCCTCAGATTGTATAGCAAAAACCTGTTGACAGATTCCTTTTCATGTCAGATTTAAACTTTTTAAAATGTTGGATTTCTTTCCAAAATATTTATTTTTATCTATTTCCTTGCAAACCAATTTTTAAGTTTTCATCCACTGACAATGTTTTTGCACTAATACTTCATTTTTTAGACTGAAAATGTCAGACTTGCTAATCTGGTACTAGGTGTTTCTTGGCTGATGGATTATTGTGACCTGGATCTATAAAGGTAGCTTTTAGTGTGTAAATAACACTACTGGCTATAATCCGTTGTGAAAACATATGACCATCTTTGAACACAAGTTTACAGCTCTAAAACAGATAAAGTATGTTTAAAGGAAGCTTGTTACTAAGTAGAAAGCTGGGAACATTTTTATAATATAAGGGAGTCTGTCAGCACAAAATGACTGTCAAGTGAGCACAGTACTTTTTTCGGGACACAGCCCTAATAAAATTTGTACCTTTAGTGTCCAGATCTGGTGCTGCGGTGGCCAGAAATATTTTTTATTCAAATAGAGCACAATGAGGTGCTCAGTGCACTCTTAGTGTAGCCGAGCACCTCAGTGCACCTTTCCACCTACTTATTTTACATCCTTTCCCTTCTTTGATTGATAGATCTGGCTTAATAGGAGCCAGAGGAGGGCAGAGATAAATGGAAAACAAATAGGTGAAAGGTGTACTGAGTTGCTTGGTCAAAGGTGCACCGGACGCTTCATTACCATATATGAGGAAAAAATATTTTTTGCAAACACAGCATCAGATATGAACACTAAAGTTACAATTTTTATTAAGCCCATGTCCCCTGTAAAGTGCTGTGGTTGGTTGAACAGTAATTTTGTGCTGCAGACTCCCTTTAATTTTAGAGCTGTCTCCAGCTTTATATCCAGGAACTGTGCATAAATGTTCAATTACCGCCATTACTCACAGACTGTGCTTTTAAATTAACCTATGAATTTCCTGTTTAAGACGTCCATTGCGAAGTTCAGTTAAACTAGAGTTATTGGTACCAGAACACCTTAAATTATGCCAGTCCTCATGTTTTATTTTTCTTTTCTTTTAGTTTTTTTTTTCCTTTACCAGATGAAACAGTGCTTGTCAAGACATTGTGTAAATCACAAAACTATCTTTAGGCCATCATCAGCTGTGGCCTAAAGGCCCCATACACTTCAGATACCTGTCGGCTGATCATTCAGCCAACAATTATCTCCCTTGACTCAGCTGGCCAAGCGCTCCGGTATTCTCTATGATGGAGCCGCTGCCAGACATCTCTGACAGTGGATTATATCTTAGAGAACAAAAGGATCAGCAGTCCGAAATGGAAGGTGCCAAATCCTTTAGTCCTCAGACATCATTTGTCTGTTGGAGACAGTCAGCTGGCCCCCATATACATTAGACTGTACCTTGTGACATCAACATTGTCCAACATTAGTCTAATGTGCTTGGGGCTTAGGCTTATCAGTAGTGTTGAGTAGAGATGAGCGTTGTTCTACTCGAACTGTTCGCCAATCTCAAATTCGAGCTGTTTTGGGCGGTGTTCGAGCCGTTCGGCGAACACAAACGATTTGAGAAAAATTCGGCTGTTCGAGGTTATGTTCGATAACTGTTCGTGCACCAAAATCATAACTGGATTTTTTCTCAGTAATGATGAAAATTAATGTTAATACGCAGTTTGAGTGTACAGCGGGGTGGGGGGAGGGGCAGGGGATGGATCTCTGCAGGAATAATGAAGATCTCCATTTTTTTTTCTCTTTCCCGCATTTACAGTGGGGAGGTGCAATCTGTCAGCCTATCAGCAGCGCACACACGGAGCGAAGTGCTTTTTTCACACAAGCAAGGGCATGTGTCATTGGCAGTGTATGTCACAAGTCCTTGCCCTATAAGACCAAGCCATTTTCCCCGTCGCCACCATTTTCTCACTGCTGCAGCTGCGTGTTAGACGGCACCGCTGTTGCTGTGTGCGCTATACCTTGTTAATTTCAAGCCAATTTTTGCACAAATCTACAGATAGCTTGGGAGTAGGGAATAGTTGTGATTGCAGTCCTTTTAAGGACTAGGTTACAGCATTTCCTACGACTTTTATCAGGCAGGTTTATGCTCTCAAATAGATAGATTGTGGGAGTAAAGACTAATTGTAATTGCAGTCCTTTTCAGGACTAGGTTACATCAGTTCCTATCAGTTTTTGCCAGGCAGGTCTGTGCCAGTGCTGTGCAAGTTTTTTTCACAGCATTTGGCTGAATCTAGCAAAGCTAATCCTTTTTGGCCTATTGCAGAGTGTGTTAGTCAGTGGAGTAGCCTATATGAGTTCCAAGATATACCACCTGTGTATAGAATACCAATTTTTTTACTGCACCTAGTGAAGTAAAATCTTTTGGGCATAGCATCATTCTATTAGTCCATCTATACTGACCTCCATCAGGTTGCAAATTGAATATAATTTTTTTCTGCATCTAGCTCTGAAAAAATATTTGGGCTTCTAGCAGTGTGTGGGACTTGTTCTATTAGTCCATCTATACTGACCTCCATCAGGTTGCAAACTGAATATAATTTTTTTCTGCATCTAGCTCTGAAAAAATATTTGGCCTTCTAGCAGTGTGTGGGACTTTCTCTATTAGTCCATCTATACTGACCTCCATCAGGTTGCAAACTGAATATATTTTTTTTCTGCATCTACCTCTGAAAAAATATTGGGCTTCTAGCTGTGTGTGGAACTTGTTCTATTAATCCATCTATACAGACCTCCATCAGGTTGCAAACTGAATATAATTTTTTTCTGCATCTACCTCTGAAAAAATATTTGGGCTTCTAGCTGTGTGTGGGACTTGTTCTATTAGTCCATCTATACTGACCTCCATCAGGTTGCAAACTGAAAATAATTTTTTGTCTGCATCTAGCTCTGAAAAAATATTTGGCCTTCTAGCAGTGTGTGGGACTTTCTCTATTAGTCCATCTATACTGACCTCCATCAGGTTGCAAATTAAAAATATTTTTTATCTGCATCCAGCTCTGAAAAAATATTTGGCCTTCTAGCAGTGTGTGGGACTTTCTCTATTAGTCCATCTATACTGACCTCCATCAGGTTGCAAATTAAAAATAATTTTTATCTGCATCCAGCTCTGAAAAAATATTTGGCCTTCTAGCAGTGTGTGGGACTTTCTCTATTAGTCCATCTATACTGACCTCCATCAGGTTGCAAACTGAATATGTTTTTTTTCTGCATCTAGCTCTGAAAAAATATTTGGCCTTCTAGCTGTGTGTGGGACTTGTTCTATTAATCCATCTATACAGACCTCCATCAGGTTGCAAACTGAATATAATTTTTTTCTGCATCTACCTCTGAAAAAATATTTGGGCTTCTAGCTGTGTGTGGGACTTGTTCTATTAGTCCATCTATACTGACCTCCATCAGGTTGCAAATTGAATATAATTTTTTTCTGCATCTAACCCAGCCAATAGTTTTGGCCTAATACCACAGTTTGGCCACTCAGCTCTGCTCGGTTCCCATCCATTGTTTTTTTGTGCAAACAACTCCAGAGTTGTGAATTAGTTAACCACCAAAATGAGTGGAAAAAGGCCTGCTGCTGGTGGAAAGGGGAATAGGCGTGTTGGGAAGGGGAAAAAAGGTTGTTTCCGTGGGGTAGGTGTTAAAGCAACAGTAACATCTGCAGAAGAAAGACCATCTTCCAGCCAAACTAAAATGTCTACTTCTTTTAGCGGACAATGTGATAAGATCCCTTTCTTATGGCCACGCCAATCGCTACAAATTCCAGATGAGGCACAAAAACAGCAGGTGCTTCAACGGATATCAAGTGCTCCTTTAAGTGGGCTCTCCTTCACATCAACTTCAACATCACAAATACTCCAGTCCTCAAAGGTGTCACCCCAATCGCACTTGCTTCCTCACAGCTCCCAAATCTCCAGCTGCCCGTCTGAGTATGAGGTAGAACAGATGGTTGAGTCTGCAGAGCTGTTTACTCATACTATAGCCTGGGAATCAGAGGTCGACTCCAGCGCTTCTGTGAATCCAGACGAGGAAATGATCTGCACTGATGCCCAGAATCTTTATGAATCGGATCCAGGACCAGACGCAGAAGGTTCTGACCATAATGTAGACCCTCATTTCCAAACTGTAACTCCTGTTGGTGGAGACAATGAGGAAGACGATGATGAGACAAAAATATCTGATTGGAGCGACAACTTTAGTTTTTTGTCAGGGCAGGAACAGGTTGGCTCTGAGGACGATGGGTGTGATAACGGACAGGGTGATGATGATGAGGTTGGAGATCCCACTTACTGTCAACCCACAGTCAGCCAAGAGATGAGGTCAGCAGAGGAGGTGGAGGAAGATGCTAGTGACGACGAGGTCAGGTTGCGCCTTCCTGGACAGAGACGTAGTACTGGAAGCACGTCAACAACTGAATCCTCAAACACAACTCTGCCTCTCACCACAAGTCGTGGTGGCTCTTCAGGTCGCATGGGTGCTAAGCCTTGCATAGCCTGGGCATTTTTTCAGATCGATAAAGATGACCCAACTCGTGTTATCTGTAACATTTGTCAGCAAAAGCTAAGTAGAGGCCAAAAAATACATAGTTTGAGTACTTCATGCATGAACCGGCACATGGACATGAAGCATAAGTTGCAGTGGGAAGCTCAGTGTGCTACAATGCGGCCTAGCCGGCCGGGCCAACCGCCGTCTGCCATATCTTGTGCATCCGCGGCCTCTTCATCCTCTGTGACTGGGGGGACAGTAGTCACACCTGTTTTGGGGCGCAGACCTGCCACCTCTTTACCCGCAACAGCCAGCGTGATTGGCAGGTCATCATTTTCTTTGGAGGTGGTAACACCAGCTGGTGTTGAGCGCTGTCCGACATCGATAGCACCACCTTTGGATCAAGGCAACCTAACATGTCCGCCTGCATCTTCCTCACAAACCGGCAGTTTGCCGGGGACACCCTTATCAACCTCGTCTAAGCACAATAGCCAGCCCTCGGTCCCTCAGATGTGTACAAGTAAAAGACCATTTCCTCCTAGCCATGACAAAGCTAAGAGGTTGAATTTCACCATCTGCAAGCTCTTGGCTACAGAAATGCTGCCTTTCCGCCTGGTGGACACAGAGGATTTTCGAGACCTTATGTCCGTCGCAGTGCCCCAGTACTAGATGCCCAGTCGGCACTACTTCTCAAAGAAAGGTGTGCGTGCGCTCCACCAGCATGTCGCACACAACATCACCGCTTCTTTGAGAAACTCTGTGTGTGACAGGGTGCACTTCACCACAGACACTTGGACGAGTAGGCATGGACAGGGGCGTTACATGTCGCTGACTGAGCACTGGGTAACTATGGTGACAGCAGGACAAGGGGCTGCTGTCCAAGTCTTGCCTCTTTATGTCAAAGTTCCTCCACTGCTTCTGCCTCCTCAACCTCCTCTCGGTCTTCCACCTGCACTCAAAGGCTGTCTGGTCATGCCACAAGCTTTCTAACTGCGCAGAAGGGATCCTGCACACCTCCTTACTATGCTGGCAGTAGGGCTCAACGTCATCAGGCGGTTTTTACTTTGAAATGTCTGGGAAATGTGAGTCACACAGCTGGGGAGTTGTGGTCAGCTCTGGAGAACCAATTTCATGAATGGTTGTCTCCACTGGACCTGAAACCAGGGAAGGCCGTGTGCGACAATGCTGCAAACCTAGGTGCGGCCCTTCGCCGGGGCAATGTCACACACGTGCCTTGTATGGCTCACGTGTTGAACCTGGTTGTCCAGCAATTTTTAGCCCACTATCCCAGACTAGATGGCCTTCTGCAGAGGGCACAGTCGCTGTGTGCTCACTTCCGCCATTCGCATCCCGCAGCTCAGCGACTTACATCTCTACAGAAGTCGTTGGGCCTGCCACTTCACCGGGTAAAATGCGATGTGCCTACCCGGTGGAATTCAACTCTGCACATGTTGCAGCGACTGTGGCAGCACCGACAAGCCCTGGTGCAATACGTTCTGACGTATAGCCTGGGCCAACGAGATCCGGAGGTGGGGCAAATCACGCTGGAGGATTGGTCTCAGATCAGGGACCTATGCACCCTTCTGCACAGTTTTGAAATGGCGACGAAGATGTTTAGTGCTGACGATGCCATTATCAGCATGACTATTCCGGTGATTGACATGCTGGAGCACATGTTAAACAGAATTCGGAGTCAGGTGGTGGCACAAGATGAGGTGGAGGAAGTAGAGGAGGAGGAGTTGTATGCGGAAGGGCTAACATCTGCAAGGTCCAGACGGTCGGCAGCACCAAGGCGGCAGGCATGTGAGGGTGGGGGAGATGGTTTTACCAGGGCGCATGGTAGCAGCCAAACTAGTGAGGAAGGTGCAGGAGCCCAGGAAGAAGTGGAGGACGAACTGATGGAAGACTCATCAGATGAGGGAGACCTTGATCACATTTCTGTTGTGCGAGGTTGGGGGGAGAGGACAGAGGAAGGAAGCATGATTGTTACCTCGCCACCAACACAACAGGGACTTGGTGCTCCTGGATGCGCAACACACATGAGTGCCTTCTTGCTGCACTACCTGCAACATGACCCTCGAATTGTGAGAATTAGAAATAATCCTGACTACTGGGTTGCCACACTGTTAGATCCCCGGTACAAAAGTAAATTTGCAGAAATTATTCCTGCCATAGAAAGGGATGCACGCATGCAGGAGTATCAGCAGAGACTGTTCCAGAATCTTACATGTGCTTTTCCACAAAACACCAGTGGTGCACGTAGTGAATCTCACAGTTCCAACTTGCCAACCATGGGACCGTCAAGTGTTCAGCACTCAAACCGTAACAGAACCACAGTATCTGCTGGTAACATCAATTTTGCGGAATCATTTCACCACTTTTTTAGCCCATCCTTTGCAAGGCCACAGGAGACAAGAAGTCTGACACATAGTCAACGCCTAGAGACGATGGTACAGGAGTATCTCCAAGTAAACATTGAAGCCATGACTGTGTCACTGGACCCTTGCTCTTTTTGGGCTTCCAATCTGGATAAATGGCCGGAGCTAGCCACTTACGCCTTGGAGATCTTGTCATGCCCCACAGCCAGCGTTCTGTCTGAACGTGTGTTCAGCGCTGCTGGTGGTGTGCTGACAGATAAGCGCACGCGGCTCTCCACTGATAATGTAGACAGACTCACGTTCATAAAGATGAACAAATCATGGATCCGAAACGACTTTTCTACCCCTGTGTCATCCTGGGGAGAGTAAAAGCTTGATGATTGGTTAAAATCACCCTACCAACCGTTTTAAGCTTTCAAATTACTAATCATGTTTATCTGTATCTTGACTGGAAAATAATTTGGGCTTTGTAGCAGTGTGCAGCACTGATCCTATTAGCCCATCTATACTAAGCTCCACCAGATTTAAAATTAATAATAATTTTTAGCTGCATCTAGCCCGGAAAATAATTTTGGGGCTCCGAGATGCGCAAGACACATAAGTGCCTTCTTGCTGCACTACCTGCAACATGACCCTCATATTGTCAGAATTCGAAGTAATCATGACTACTGGGTTGCCACACTCTTAGATCCCCCAAACTTTTCGATCAACCTTTTCATTTTAATAAAGACCAAAAAAATGGTCATTTTTGAAATTATAAGCATTAGCAGGTTATTAGAAACTGAAATCAAACAGTTTTCAACTCAAAACTTTATTCTAGGTGATGTTACATTTTCACATAGGACCCCTTGTTCGAAAGAAGGTTCTGAACTCTCTCGTCCATTGAATTTGTCAGGTTTTGGATGGTTTCTGCTTCAATTGTTTTGCATGAGGACAGAATACCCTCCCAGAGCTGTTGCTTAGATGTGAACTGCCTCCCGCCATCATAGACACTCCTTTTGATGATGCTCCAGAGGTTCTGAATGGGGTAGAGGTCAGGGGAGCATGGGGGTCACACCATAAGTTTGTCCCCTTTTATGCCCATATCAGCCAGAGATGCAGATGTTTTATGTGCAGCATGAGATGGTGCATTATCATGCAAAAAAATGATCTTGCTGTGAAATACATGGTTCTTCTTCTTGAACCATGGCAGGAAGTGCTGTTTGAGAAAATCCACATACATTATGGAGTTCATCTTTCGCGCCTTCAGGGATCCTAAAGGGGCCGACAATCTCTCTCCCCATGATTCCAGCCCAAAACATTACTCCACCTCCTCCTTGTTGGCGCTGTAGCCGTGTTTGCGTGGGGTGTCCATCAACCAGCCATCCTCCACTCCATCCATCTGGACCATCGAGCGCTGCACGGCACTCATCCGTGAACAAAACAGTTTTGAAATCAGTCTTCATGTAATGTTTGGCCCACTGGAGCCGTTTCTGCTTGTGTGAAGTGGATAGAGGAGGTCGACAGGATGGCATATGCACAGCTGTAAACCTCTGAAGGACCCTGCATCTTGTTGTTCGGGGGACGTTGGAGGCACCAGCAGCTTCAAAAACTTGTCTGCTGCTATGACAAGGCTTTTGTGCCGCTGCTCTTTTAACCTGACGTAATTGCCTGTAGGAAAGAGTCCTCAATTTGCCCTTATCAGCACGCACACGTGTGTACTGTGAATCAGCTACATACTTCTTGATTGCCAAGACCCGGTTCCGTGGCTCAGGGTGGTCAAACCAGTGGCGGAACTATTTATGTGGTTTTGATGTTTAAATGTCCGACTACGCCACCCGTGGATTGCGGTCAGAGTGAACCGCCGCTGCAGGGCAGACCGCTGAGGCTGGTGTTGTGGGTGCAGCAGAGCGTAGCATAACTCCCCACGGGAGGAGTATAGCCTCAGGGCAGTGTATGCGGAGGATGGGGGTGATGGTGCAGGGCAGCAGCAGTAACGACACGGAGTCAGTGATGCAGTCCAGGGCCTTTACTCACAGTTCTTATTATCCAGACCACGTCTGCAGGTAACGGCTGCCCACGTCATACTGTGCTCTCCAGGTGAGGGGCTCAGACAACTCCCAGATAACTTTGGAGCGCTTCACAGGACCCCCTTTGTGTGTCCTTTGTCTGGCCTTTCTTACCAACCCTTCTGTCCGGCTGCCTCGGGCCTCCTCTTGGTAAACTTGGCGCCTGTTTCCCTGACCCTATGTGCTGCCCTCCTAGCGGGCGTAGCAAGGGGCTGCGCCACATAAAATGTCACAGCCTCCGGTTTCTAGCTGAGGGTCGTTTCCTGCCTCCACTAGTTTCGGGGACCGGTCTCCCCCTTTGGCCTGACCCCTCCATGCAGGTGGATTCGGGCGTGCGGTGGCGACTCGCCCGTCCGCACCCCTGGGATCCCTTCGTTCCTCGTTCCTGGAGCCTTCTCCGCTCCTCTTCCTTCCTTCTCCCTCTTCCAGGCCTGGGCCTCTGTTACTAGGCCCGCCTCCGGAGCAGAGCTCATGCAGAGCCCCTGCTCCCTGCCACTTCTGCTCAGACTTCTCTGCACTGAACTAAGATGGTGCCCACCTTTTATACTCCCTTCTCAATGCACCCAGGAACTGCTTCCTCCCTGCTCCTGCACTACAGGGTTCCCCTTCCTCAGTGTTCCCTCCCCCCACTCCAGCCAGGGACAGGGACTGTCGTGCCCATCTCAGGGGCATATTGGTCGCCCTGCCCCACGGCAATGTGGTGTAATGCATGCAGGTGTCGGGTCCTGATCCACACTCCATCCTTACCTGAGAGTGAGATATCACACCTCTGGGTGAGGTGCAATACCTCTGTAGCAACCGAGCCCTCAGGGTGCTACAGTTCCATTTATCTTCAGCCTAGGTGACGTATTGCGATACAGGGCCGTGATTTTGGCTATAAAAGGGTCCCCTAGACCCCTACCCCAAGCTTTTTAAGAGAATCATATATGGCGTGCCAGGAGACTCTATGGAATGCTTTCTCAGCATCCAACGAGAGTATCTAATTACAAATTTTTAACTGCATCTAGCCCAGGAAATACTTTGTGCCTAGTAGCAGTGTCTGCTAGTCAGCGGATTATCCCGGCTGTTAAGCAAGCTACACCACCTGTAGTTTGGACACTTAATTTTTTCAAAGGAAATGCTTCGGGACCACGGGATACACAGTGAAGAGCATCAGGAGGCACCCCAAGGCATAGGGGCTGGGACTAGCAGTAGGATGCCTTGCGGTGGACAGCCGAGCTCGATCCTTATAAAAGCTTTTTAACTGCAGCAGCTTTAGTGGACGCTACTGGAGCTGGAATTACGCGGCTGCTGGCATGAGACTTGCCCTCCAATAGATCCTTGTAAATGGATTTAAAGTGTATTCATTCAAATTAGAGAGACAATTTAAATTAAAAAGCTTAGAGCTGCCTCCACCACAGGGGGGCTCGCTCGACCCACCAGCGGACAGGCACCAGTATTGGGAGAGGGGGGCTGGCCGTCAGGGTTCACCGCGGCTCTGGCACAAACCCGGCGACACGGAGGTGGCACGGGCAGGAGCGGACTGAACATGTCGGCTTCTCACTTTTTGGATTTTAGAAGGGCATGACATGCCTATATCTGTGTCTCCCCCTCCTTTTACTCCTCCACCTCTTTTCTTTTCTCATGACTATATGTACTTGTCACTTTTCCATGTGTTAGTTGTGTCTTCTGAGCAGTTTGTCAGCTTTTGGACACCTTTGAAGGTGTTTTCTATGTGTTTCTATGTGTTTTTGTTTGACTGCCATTGGTTTTAACGGTGTTCGAAGGTGTTCGACGAACAGTTCGACGAACAGTTCGGCGAACACACGGGTGTTCGACGAACCGAACCGAACTCGAACACTACGGGGGTGGCACTAGTGTTGAGCCACCCCCGTAGTGTTCGAGTTCGGTTCGGTTCGTCGAACACCCGTGTGTTCGCCGAACTGTTCGTCGAACTGTTCGTCGAACACCTTCAAACACCGTTAAAACCAATGGCAGTCAAACAAAAACACATAGAAACACATAGAAAACACCTTCAAAGGTGTCCAAAAGCTGACAAACTGCTCAGAAGACACAACTAACACATGGAAAAGTGACAAGTACATGTAGTCATGCGAAAAGAAAAGATGTGGAGGAGTAAAAGGAGGGGGAGACACAGATATAGGCATGTCATGCCCTTCTAAAACCAAAAAAGTGTGAAGCCGACATAGCCAGTCCGTTCCTGCCCGTGCGACCTACGTGTCGCCGGGTTTGTGCCAGAGCTTCGGTGGACCCTGACGGCCAGCCCCCCTCTCTCAATACTGGTGCCTGTCCGCTGGTGGTTCGAGCCCCCCCCGCGGTGGGGGGAGTAACATCTGCAGAAGAAAGACCATCTTCCAGCCAAACTAAGATGTCTACTTCTTTTCGTGGACAATGTGATACGATCCCTTTCTTATGGACACGCCCATCGCTACAAATTCCAGATGAGGCACAAAAACAGCAGGTGCTTCAATGTATATCAAGTGCTCCTTCAAGTGGGCTCTCCTCCACCTCAACTTCAACATCACAAATACTCCAGTCCTCAGAGGTGTCACCCGAATCGCACTTGCTTCCTCACGGTTCCCAAGTCTCCAGCTGCCCATCTGAGTATGGGGTAACACATGGATTCATGAGGAATCGCTCCTGCCAAACTAACCTGATTGACTTCTACGAGGAGGTTAGCTCTCGAGTAGATCAGGGGGAACCAGTGGATGTCGTGTATCTCGACTTCTCAAAAGCGTTCGATAGCGTGCCACATAATAGGTTGGTATACAAAATGAGAATGATGGGGCTGGGGGAAAATGTCTGCAAGTGGGTAGCTAACTGGCTAAAGGATAGAAGGCAGAGGGTGGTTATAAATGGAATATACTCAGATTGGGTAAGCGTCACTAGTGGGGTACCACAGGGGTCTGTACTAGGCCCAATGTTATTTAATATCTTTATTAACGACATAGTCAACACGATAAATAGTAAAATATCAATATTTGCAGATGACACAAAGTTATGTAAAACAATTAATACAAAAGAGGACAGTGCAGACCTACAGAGGGATTTGGATAAGCTGGGTAGGTGGAGCATTAAATGGCAAATGAGGTTTAACGAGGAGAAATGTAAGGTCATACATATGGGAAGGAAAAATGGAAGTCACCAGTACTCACTGAATGGGAAATCATTGGGGAATTCAGAGATGGAGAAGGACTTGGGCATCTTGATTGATAGCAAACTAAATTGGAGTGCCCAAAGTCAGGCGGCTGCTGTAAGGGCAAACAGGGTAATGGGATGTATCAGAAGAGGTATAGCTGCAAAGGAGGAGAACATTGTTCTTCCACTGTACAAAGCACTGGTCAGACCACACTTGGAATACTGTGCTCAGTTATGGGCCCCAATATATAGAAAGGATATAAACGAGCTTGAAAAGGTACAAAGGAGGGCAACAAAATTAATAAGGGGAATGGAGGGACTGCAATACCCAAAGAGGTTGGCAAAACTAGGACTATTCAGCCTGGAAAAGAGAAGGTTGAGGGGGGACATAATAAATGTGTACAAATATGTTAGGGGACAGTATAGAGACCTTGCCCGGGATTTGTTCAAAAGGAGGGATATTACGGTAACAAGAGGGCACTCACTAAGACTGGAAGAGAAAAGGTTTCAGCACCAGCATAGGAAGGGGTTCTTTACGGTAAGAGCAGTGAGAATATGGAATTCACTGAGTGAGGAGACGGTAATGTCGGATTCACTACACCAGTTCAAGCGGGGACTGGATGCATTTCTAGATACCAGGCAGATTTCAGCGTATACTTAAAAATAAAATAAATAGTAGGTTGATACAGGGATTTATTCTGACTGCTGGTTTCAGAGTCGGGAGGGAATTTTTCCTCAGGTGAAGATTGGCTAAATCATTTGGGGTTTTTGCCCTCCTCTGAATCAACTTTAGCAATTACAGAACTAACAGGTCGAACTTGATGGACGCAAGTCTTTATTCGGCTTTACTAACTATGTAACTATGTAACTATGTAACTATGTTGAGTCTGCACAGCTGTTTACTCATACTATAGCCTGGAAAACGGAGGTCTGCTCCAGAGCTTCTGTTAATCCAGACGAGGAAATGATCTGCACTGATGCCCAGAATCTTTATGAGTCGGATCCAGGACCAGATGAAGAAGGTTCTGAGCATAATGTAGACCCTCGTTCCCAAACTGTAAATCCTGTTGGTGGAGACAATGATGAAGACAATGATGAGACTCAAATACCTGATTGGAGCGACAACTTGACTTTTCGGTCAGGGCAGGAAGAGGTTGGCTTTGGGGACGACGGGTGTGAGAACACACAGGGTGATGATGACGAGGTTGGAGATCCCACTTACTGTCAACCCACAGTTAGCCAGTCGATGAGGTCAGCAGAGGAGGTGGAGGAGGATGTGACTAGCCCAGGGGATGGGGATGACTCGGTACCCAGGCCATTGCCTGGCCTTTGGGATGTCGCGGTGGTCGGCTCCCGGGCCCGTATCCTGGGGTCACTCTTTAAAAGGGTGGATAATTGTTAATTTTATAAGAGTTCGTGACGCCACCTGTGGTATCTGGTGAGAAGCATCAGCGCTGCAGTAGTCCACTGAGGCCGGTGATAAGGCAGCTCGATGGTATAGCTCCCCACAGGTGGAGCTAGGCCTCGGAAAAGCGTATGCAGGGGGAATGCAGGACAGGTGAGACCCAGCTGGGTCAGAGCAAGAACGGGAACGGACACGGTAGTCACTTCAGTACCTTTTACTGGTGGAAATTCAGGCACATCCCGGAGCACTGTAGGGTGAAGGGTGCATATCAGGATCCTCCCCAATGAGCGGGGGTAGGGCCTCCTGTTTCTTGCCTCTGCGTAGTAAGTTTCTGACCTGCCTGGAGCTAGGCCTAACTTTGTCTCTGTCCTGCGCTGGCTGACCTTGTGGTAGGGCCTTGTCTTGGAGTTCACGCTCCCAGTATGTGGGGCCTAAGCATCTCCTGGCTCTGTTACGTATCAGCACCTTAGCGATCCTGGGACTTGTAGTTCTCCAGGGATTCCGGTTATGCCTTACTGGGTCATAGAGAACCCGGTAAGCTCGGATCCGGTGTCCGGTAAATGCTTCGGGGTGAGCTGATTAAGCTCTTCTGCTCTCTATGTACTAACTCTCCACTCACCTTCGGCCTACTCGGGCCCTCACTAGGCTATACACACTAACGGCAACTTGCCGCGCTTCACCGATCTTATGGCGCCGACACGTCTTAAGCTCTAACTGGGCACCCTGAATCTAGCTAACAGGAGCCTCGTGTTTCACTGCTGAACTATTAAGTGAGTTCTCTAGACTAGACTGAGCTCCACTGCAGACTGACCTCTCTTAGCCTTATCTACTGCAGGAACTCTTCAGAGGAACTGAACTGCCTAGCTCCACCTTCCCTATTTATATCCCTAACGGGCTCCCTCTGCTGGTCTGAGGTGGAAGGTGGAGATGTGTGATTGTTTATGGGGGCCTCTTGTGGAGGATTCTATCAATGCACTCTTCTAGGATCTGTGATACCAAGCGCAGCTGGGTGTCACAGATGCTATTGACGACGAGGTTAGGTTGTGCCTTCCTGGACAGAGACGGAGTACTGGAAGCACATCAACAACTGCATCCACAACCACAACTCTGCCTCTGACCACAAGTCGAAGTGGCTCTTCAGGTCGCATGGGCTCTAAGCCTTGCATAGCCTGGGTATTTTTTCAGATCGATAAGGATGATCCAACTCGTGTTATCTGTAATATTTGTCACCAAAAGCTAAGTAGAGGCCAAAAAATCCATAGTTTGAGTACTTCATGCATGAACGGTCACATGGATATGAAACATAAGTTGCAGTGGGAAGCTCACTGTGCTACAATGCGGCCTAGCGGGCCGTGCCAACCACCGTCTGCCCCATCTTGTGCATCCGCGGCCTCTTCATCCTCTGTGACTGGGGGGACAGCAGTCACACATGTTTTTGGATGCAGACCTGCCACCTCTTTACCCGCAACAGCCAGTGTAATTGGCAGGTCATCATTTCATTTGGAAGTGGAAACACCAGCTGGTGTAGAGGGCTCTCCGACATCGAGAGCACCCCTTTGGATCAAGGCAACCTAACTTTTCCGCCTGCATCTTCCTCACAGATCGGCAAGTTTGCCGGGGACACTCTACTCAACCCCGTCTAAGCATAACAGCCAGCCCTTGGTCCCCCAGATGTGGACAAGTAAAAGACCATTTTCTCCTAGCCATGACAAAGCTAAGAGGTTGAATTTCACCATCTGCAAGCTGTTGGCTACAGAAATGCTGCCTTTCCGCCTGGTGGACACAGAGGATTTTCGAGACTTTATGTCCGTCGCAGTGCTCCAGTACCAGATGCCCAGTCAGCACTACTTCTCAAAGAAAGGTGTGCCTGCCCTCCACCAGCATGTCGCACACAACATCACCGCTTCTTTGAGAAACTCTGTGTGTGACAGGGTGCATTTCACCACAGACACTTGGGCGAGTAGGCATGGACAGGGGCGTTACATGTCGCTGACTGGGCACTGGGTAACTATGATGACAGCAGGACAAGGGGCTGCTGTCCAAGTCTTGCCGTCCCCACGAGTTGTACGTCAATCCTCTTTATTTAGAAGTTCCTATACTGCTTCTGCCTTTTCAACCTCCTCTCGGTCCTCCACCTGCACCCAAAGCCTGTCGGGTAATGCCACCCGCTTTCTAACTGCGCTGAAGGAATCCTGCACACCTCCTTACTATGCTGGCAGCAGGGCTCAACGGCATCAGGCGGTGTTTACTTTGAAATGTCTGGGAAATGTGAGTCACACAGCTGAGAAGTTGTGGTCAGCTCTGGAGACCCAGTTTCATGAATGGCTGTCTCCACTGGACCTGCAACCAGGGAAGGCCGTGTGCGACAATGCTGCAAACCTGGGTGCGGCCCTTCACCGGGGCAATGTCACACACGTGGCTTGTATGGCTCACGTGTTGAACCTGGTTGTCCAGCAATTTTTAGCCCACTATCCCGGACTAGATGGCCTTCTGCAGAGGGCACGGTCGCTGTGTGCTCACTTCCGCCGTTCGAATCCCGCAGCTTAACGACTTACATCTCTACAGAAGTCATTGGGCCTGCCAGTTTACTGGCTGAAATGCAATGTGCCGACACGGTGGAATTCAACTCTGCACATGTTGCAGAGACTGTGGCAGCACCGACAAGCCCTAGTGCAATACGTTCTGACATATAGCCTGGGCCAACGAGATCCAGAGGTGGGGCAAATCACGCTGCAGGAGTGGTATAAGATAAGGGACCTATGAAGTTGACGCGTCCCCTGGGCCGTGGGGTACCCGGAGCCAGGCCGGTAGACGCTGGGGGTTGTAGTCACTGTGGCAGTGACCTGGTCGGTGACCCAGGGCGGTCAATCCAAGGTTAATTTGTATATATGGGTTTTATAATGTCCAACTACGCCATCTGTGGAGTGCGGCCCAAGGGGCCGCCATTGCGGAACAGTCCTCTGAAGCTGGTGGTTTTGCAGCAATGGTATTATTACTCCCCACAGGAAGAGTGTAGCTTCAGGGCAGTGTGGGTGGATGATGGTGGTTGTAGTGCAGGGAGTCAGTAATGAACACAGAGTCCGTGTGATTCAGTCCCAAGATCTTTACTCACAGTTGTTGCAGTCCAGATTACAGGTACCAGAGCAATCTCCCCCTTCGTGCTGTGCGTACTCAGTGAGGGGCTCAGTCCACCCCCAGATAGCTCCGGAGTACTTAGCAGGACCCCCTTCTGTGTGTCCTTTCTCTGGCCTTCTCCCTGCACCTCACACCCAGTGACACTTCTATCCGGTATCCTCGGGCCTTGGCGGGTGACGTGTGTTCCGTCCCCTGGGTCCTATGTGGCTACCTTCTTAGTGAAACTGGTGTGGACTTTGGCCTGCAGTACATGAAATGCTGCAGCCTCCGGTTTCTAGTTGAGCCTTGCTGTTTCTCCGCTAGTTGAGGGACCGGTTCCCCTTATCTGGCCTGACCCCTCTACCTCCTGGTAGCAGCGGGAGTACGGGTGGCCTTCTGCACGGCCCGTACCCCTAGGGTCCCTTCGGTTACTGGAGCCTTCCTGCTCCCACTCCTCTCTTCTCTCCTTCAGTCCTGGGCCTCCCAGGCTAGGCCCGCCTCCAAAGCAGAGCTCATCCTCTGACTGGCTTGCTCTTTCTAAGATGGCTTCCTATTTATACTCTCCCTGTCATGTGCTCCCCTAAGCTGCTTTCTCCACCCACACCCACTACATAGAACCCTCCCACCAGCTAGGGACCTGGGACTGTGCTCTCCCTTAGGAGCAATCTCGCCCTACCCCCACTGCGGGTATGTGTTGGATGCAGGTGTTAGGGTCCCGAGCCATACTCCTTCCTTACCTGAGGGTGAGATACCACAACTCTGGGTGAGATGCAGTACCTCTGTGGCGACTGAACCCTCAGGGGCGCCACACACCCTTCTGCACAGTTTTGAAATGGCGACGAAGATGTTTAGTGCTGACGACGATGCCGTTATCAGCATGACTATTCTTGTGATTTACATGCTGGAGCACACGTTAAACAGATTTCAGAGTCAGGTGGTGGGACAAGAGGAGGTGGAGAAAGTAGAGGAGGAGTCGTATGCGGAAGGGATAACATCTCCAAGGTCCAGACGGTCGGCAGCACCAAGGCGGCAGGCATGGGAGGGTGGGGGAGAGGGATTAACCAGGGCGCATGGTAGCAGCCAAACTGTTGAGAAAGGTGCAGGAGCCGAGGAAGAAGTGGAGGACGAACTGGCAATGGGCATGTAAGACTCATCAGATGAGGGAGACCTTGATCACATTTCTGTTGCGCGAGGTTGGGGGGGAGAGGGCAGAGGAAGGAAGCATGATTCTTACCTCGCTACCAACACAACAAGGACTTGGTCCTCCTGGATGCGCAAGACACATGAGTGCCTTCTTGCTGCACTACCTGCAACATGACCCTCGGATTGTCAGAATTCGAAGTAATCCCGACTACTGGGTTGCCACACTCTTAGATCCCCGGTACAAAAGTAAATTTGCCGATATAATTCCTGCCATAGAAAGGGATTCACACATGCAGGAGTATCAGCAGAGGCTGTTGTAGAATCTTACATGTGCTTTTCCACGAAACACCAGTGGTGCACGTAGTGAATCTCACAGTTCTAACTTGCAAACCGTGGGACTGTCTAGTCTTCATCACTCAAACCGTAACAGTAACACAGTATCTGCTGGTAACAGCAATTTTGTGGAATCGTTTCACCACTTTTTTAGACCATCGTTTGCAAGGCCACAGGAGACAAGAAGTCTGACACATAGTCAACGCCTAGAGAGGATGGTACAGGAGTATCTCCAAGTGAACATCGAAGCTATGACTGTGTCACTGGACCCTTGCTCATTTTGGGCTTCCAATCTGGAAAAATGGCCGGAGCTCGCCACTCACACCTTGGAGATCTTGTCATGCCCTGCAGCCAGAGTTCTCTCTGAACGTGTGTTCAGCGCTGCTGGTGGTGTGCTGACAGACTCACGTTCATAAAGATGAACAAATCATGGATCCGCAAGGACTTTTCTACCCCTGTGTCATCCTGGGAGACTAAAAGCTTGAGGATTTGGTAAAATCACCTCACCAACCATTTTAAGCAACTCTGGGGCAATTGATGCCACTTAAGTGGTGTCTGTGCCACAATTTTTGGAAAAAATGGAGACTCTTTTTGGAGTCCCCTTGCTGTGTTTTACGTGACGTTGGCATCATCAATTCCAGGTGGGTTGGGTCGCCCCCCCCCCCCCTTTTAACCGTAAGAAACTACAGTCATGACCAAAAGTATTGAGAATGAGACAAATAGTAATTTTTCCAAAGTTTACTGCTTCATTTTTTGTAGCGGCAATTTGCATATACTCCTGAATGTCAAAGAGTGATCAGCTTAACAGCAATTACTCTACTTGCAAAGACAATATTTGCCCAGAAAATGAACTTTAACCCCCAAAACACATTTCAACATCATTGCAGTCCTGCCTTAAAGGGAGCAGCTAACATCGTTTTAGTGATTGATCCATTAACACAGGTGTGGGTGTTGATGAGGACAGGGCTGGTGATCAATCAGTCATGATTAAGTAAGAATGACATCACTGGACACTTTAAAAGAAGGCTGGTTTTTGGTATCATTGTTTCTCTTCAGTTAACCATGGTTATCTCTAAATAAACACGTGCAGCCATCATTGCACTGCACAAAAATGGCCTAACAGAGAAGAGTATCGCAGCTACAAAGATTGCACCTCAGTCAACAATCTATCGCATCATCAAGAACTTCAAGGAGAGAGCTTCCATTGTTGTCAAAAAGGCTCCAGGGCGCCCAAGAAAGACCAGCAAGCGCCAGGACCGTATCTTCAAACTGTTTCAGCTGCGGGATCGGACTACCAGCAGTGCCGAGCTTGCTCAGGAATGGCAGCAGGCTGGTGTGAGTGCTTCTGCACGCACTGTGAGGCGGAGACTCTTTGAGCAAGGGCTGGTTTCAAGGAGGGCAGCAAAGAAGCCACTTCTCTCCAGAAAAAACATCAGGGACCGACTGATATTCTGCAAAAGGTACAGGGAGTGGACTGCTGAGGACTGGGGCAAAGTCATTTTCTCTCATGAATCCCCTTTTCGATTGTTTAGGACATCTGGAAAACAGCTTATTCGGAGAAGAAGAGGTGAGCGCTACCACCAGTCTTGTCGCATGCCAACTGTAAAGCATCCTGAAACTATTCATGTGTGGGGTTGCTTCTCAGCCAAGGGAATCGGCTCACTCACAGTCTTGCCTAAAAACACAGCCATGAATAAAGAATGGTACCAGAATGTCCTCCAAGAGCAACTTCTCCCAACCGTCCAAGAGCAGTTTGGCGCCCAACAATGCCTTTTCCAGCATGATGGAGCACCTTGCCATAAAGCAAAGGTGATAACTAAATGGCTCATGGAACAAAACATAGAGATTTTGGGTCCATGGCCTGGAAACTCCCCAGATCTTAATCCCATTGAGAACTTGTGGTCAATCATCAAGAGACGGGTGGACAAACAAAAAACAACAAATTCTGGCAAAATGCAAGCATTGATTATGCAAGAATGGACTGCTATCAGTCAGGATTTGGTCCAAAAGTTGATTGAGAGCATGCCAGGGAGAATTACAGAGGTCTTGAAGAAGAAGGGGCAACACTGCAAATATTGACTTGCTGCATTAACTCATTCTAACTGTCAATATAACCTATTGGTACTCATAATATGATTGCAATTATATTTCTGTATATGACATAAACATCAGACAAACACTAATAAAAACCAGAGACCAGCAGATCATGTGAAAATATAATTTTGGTGTCATTCTCAAAACTTTTGGCCATGACTGTACATCCACTATGGCTTGGGGTAACACAGATGGTTGAGTCTGAAGAGCTGTTTACTCAGAGGTCTGCTCCAAAGCTTCAGTGTCTGCTAGTCAGCATAGAATTTTTAACTGCATCTAGCCTAGGTAATACTTTGGGCGTCGTAGCCCAGCTGCGAAGCAAGCTGCACCGCCTGTGTATCTAATAAGAATTTTTAACTGCATCTAGCCTAGGCAGACTGTGGGGACCCCCAACCAAACCCAGACGCTCAGCCCCCCTACCGCCCCCCTTTCCTTGACAATACAATAATGTAACTCTTACAACTGGATGGGTGAGGATCGGTCACAGCTTTATTAACTCTTTATACTCATTCCATTAGAAAGGCATTTTATTTGTAAAACAATTCAGCTTGTTGCAGCATGCCCTGGGTCTCCACACCGGCAAGTTGGCCAACAAGTGTAACTCTCCAACATGTCCTTTCTATTACCAGGCCACGGAGGATCCTGCGTACTCGTATGCAGTACTCTGACCCCCATCCATCACTCTTAACGCTTGTTCCACTCCGTCCTGGAGTCCTGACAGGAATATGTCCAGTCCAATATCCATTAAGTGAACACCGTCGGGCCGTATGAGGCCTGCTTTATCTCCTTCCAGTTGTCGGTGTTGTATCACTACACCGCCTCTGTCTCTTCTAAATTTTGCCATCCGAATATTTATTACTCGCCTTGTCCGTTCGATGGCCGTGATGTCTCGCGCACCTTGCCATACCGCTATCGGCAGAATCTCTGACCATACTATAGTTAGTTTTGTGAAAAATTCTCTAAAGCGCTCAGTGTCTAGTTTCATTATTGCCATTAGTTATGCGCTCTTGTGATGACCTAGGTCATTTTCCCGGGCCTGTATAACTAAGATGACCGGACCTCTTGCCTCTCTCCCTACCTTGATTACCTCCATTAGTACCTGTGGCCATAGCAGGCCTCTAATACCTGTTGAAATATGTGTTATGAAACTCTAATTTCCTCCCGCCTGGGCGGACTTTCGCCCTTTTTTCTGCCCAATATATATACGAGTGGCCTATCACCCACACTGTTGGCTTCGAGTCACCTGTAAAAGAAACAAACCACGTTAGGATAACAAGTCCGGTCTTATGTATCTCGCCAAACACGTGGATCGCCATCTCCCTATCCTCTGAACTTCCGTTTCTGACAGTCCTGCTCTTGCAGCTTCCGTGGCTGCGCCTATGTGGAATGAGTGTGTCCTGTAATCTTTGGGGTGGTTCCCTGCCGATCTTATGCATTTATTAAATATAGCTTAGAACTGGTATCTTGATAATGGCGTTCCATCAATGTGTGATAGGAAGAAATTACTTTGTGATCTGATGGTTATATATGTTTTTACTATTGTTACCCGACTCAGTGTACCGTTTGTGGGTTGTAGAAGTACCCAAGTGCCCCTGCCCGCTGGAACCGTTTTCGATTGGCATATGCGTAGACGTATTGCATTATTGGCTATGACTACGTCCTGGTGTAATAAGCCTCCACTGGTGGTAATTTTGGATTGAGGGACTAATTCGATTATGCATAGCGCCCCGAAGAAGGCGATCGCAACTGCAGTAGACAGTAGTGTTGCTTCAAATTGTGAGTGTCATGTTAATGGTGTTAGGGATATGATGTGAGAAATCAGTTTTAGTGACACGGGACGGGACGTCTACACTCCTGACTTGGCTGACCCCTTTTCCACCCTTTTATGGATTGTCTGATGATGAATCTCTTTGTCACATCTCCCCAATTCAGTAGTTGGAAGTGAAATGCTACTCCGGTCAGACACCGCTGCGCTGACGCCCCTGATATGCCCCTCATCATTAGCTGGTGGAGAAATTCTATGGTGACTTGTAATATGGCTTGTTTACATTGGTCAACCCGTCTGCCTGCTACTAGTCGTGTCCACTCTTCCCATGCCTTACTGTATGCTTGCCACGTCGACGGGGCAACTGACGCTCTGAATAATGGCATCAACTATTCGCCACTAGATCCCAAAGGGAGGGGGGGCAACTGTAGCCTGATGGGTGGGCGTTGGGGAGGAGCTCTGCGAAAATCTGCCAATTGAATTGTGATAAAGCGTTAGCAGCAGTTTTAGACCCCTCAGCATCGTGGCTAGCGTGGACCCATGAATTGTGTTTTAGGCACAAGAATGCTAGCCGGCGTAGACGGGAGAGACGATGATGCCATCTTATTAATGCAGTGCACTAGGCTGGTGTTTTTTGTTATGAAGCGTATATTTTTGTTAGCCAGGAGCGCGCCCCATATTTCTATTGCTACACTATTGGGAAGAAAAAATTTTTGCCGGGCTAGATGCAGCTAAAAATTATTATTAATTTCAAAGCTGGTGGAGCTTGGTATAGATGGCCTAATACAATGAGTACCACACACTGCTACTATGCCCAAAATTATTTTCCAGGCAAGATGCAGCTAAAAATTATTAGTAATTTCAAAGCTGGTGGAGCTTAGTATAGATGGCCTAATAGAATGAGTACCACACACTGCTAATATGCCCAAAATTAGTTTACAGGCAAGATGCAGCTAAAAATTATTATTAAGTTCAAAGCTGGTGGAGCTTGGTATAGATGGCCTAATACAATGAGTACCACACACTGCTACTAAGCCCAAAATTATTTTCCGGGCTAGATGCAGCTAAAAATTATTTTGAATTTGCAACCTGGTGGAGGTTAGTATAGATGGACTAATAGAACAAGTCCCACACACTGCTACAAGCCGAAGCCGAAATATTTTTTCAGAGCTAGATGCAGATAAAAATTATATTGAATTTGCAACCTGGTGGAGGTTAGTATAGATGGACTAATAGAACAAGTCCCACACACTGCTACAAGCCGAAGCCAAAATATTTTTTCAGAGCTAGATGCAGATAAAAATTATATTGAATTTGCAACCTGGTGGAGGTTAGTATAGATGGACTAATAGAACAAGTCCCACACACTGCTACAAGCCGAAATATGTTTTCAGAGATAGATGCAGATAAAAATTATATTGAATTTGCAACCTGGTGGAGGTTAGTATAGATGGACTAATAGAACAAGTCCCACACACTGCTACAAGCCGAAGCTGAAATATTTTTTCAGAGATAGATGCAGATAAAAATTATATTGAATTTGTAACCTGGTGGAGGTTAGTATAGATGGACTAATAGAACAAGCCCCACCCACTGCTACAAGCCGAAGCTGAAATATTTTTTCAGAGCTAGATGCAGATAAAAATTATATTGAATTTGCAACTTGGTGGAGGTTAGTATAGATGGACTAATAGATCAAGTCCCACACACTGCTACAAGCCGAAATATTTTTTCAGAGCTAGATGCAGATAAAAATTATTTTGAATTTGCAACCTGGTGGAGGTTAGTATAGATGGACTAATAGAATGATGCTATGCCCAAAAGGTTTTACTTCACTATGTGCAGTAAAAAAAATTGTATTCTATACACAGGTGGTGTAGCTTGCAACACAGATAGGCTACTCCACTGACTAACACTGCAAGAGGCCAAAAAGGATTTGCTTTGCTAGATTTAGCCAAATGCTGTGAAAAAAACTTGCACAGCACTGGCACAGACCTGCCTGGCAAAAACTGATAGGAACTGATGTAACCTAGCCCTCAAAAGGACTGCAATTACAATTAGTCTTTACTCCCAACCTATTTAAGAGCACAGACCTGCCTTATAAAAGTGATAGGAACTGATGTAACCTAGCCCTGAAAAGGACTGCAATTACAATTAGTCTTTACTCCCAACCTATCTATTTAAGAGCACAGACCTGCCTTATAAAAGTGATAGGAACTGATGTAACCTAGCCCTGAAAAGGACTGCAATTACAATTAGTCTTTACTCCCAACCTATCTATTTAAGAGCACAGACCTGCCTGATAAAAGTCGTAGGAAATGGACTGCAATCACAACTATTCCCTATTCCCAAGCTATCTGTAGATTTGTGCGAAAATTGGCTTGAAATTAACAAGGTATAGCCCACACAGCAACAGCGGTGCCATCTAACACGCAGCTGCAGCAGTGAGAAAATGGTGGTGACGGGGAAAATGGCTGGGTCTTATAGGGCAAGGACATGTGACATACACTGCCAATGACACATGCCCTTGCTTGTGTGAAAAAAAGCACTTTGTTCCGTGTGTGCGCTGCTGATAGGCTGACAGATTGCACCTCCCCACTGTAAATGCGGGAAAGAGAAAAAAAAATGGAGATCTTCATTATTTCTGCAGAGATCCATCCCCTGCCCCTCCACCCGCCCCGCTGTACACTCAAACTGCATATTAACATTAATTTTCAGCATTACTGAGAAAAAATCCAGTTATGATTTTGGTGCACAAACAGTTATCGAACATAACCTCGAACAGCCGATTTTTTTTCAAATTGTTCGTGTTCGCAGAACGGCTCGAACACGGCCCAAAACAGCTCGAATTTGAGATTGGCGAACAGTTCGAGTTGAACACCGCTCATCTCTACATATCAGTAAGGCTTATAAGCACAATGGATTTGATATGAAAGCTAGAGTTTCCTAATTTAGTGTGTATGGGTGCCAGTGTTCCAGCAGACCGTCCACTTCATAAATATAGAGAAAAAGAGCGGCACATCCAAGGAATAAAATAATGGAATCTTACTTATTGCATAACAAAAATGGATAAAAACCTTTGCAATGGAAAAGGTTCACATGTGTCACAGGTGTGTCAGAAGTGACAGACAGTCGCCGTGCAGTTGGTTGGCATTACAGACACCTTCTTAGAAGCTGTCTCTCTAGGACCCAGTGGCTACCTTCCTCTTGCTAATTAACACTTTGGCCTGGGTGTATACATACCTGTTGTTCGCTAGAGGGAGGTGCCGGCGATACTCACATGACCCCTTGTGAAGACTTGGAGTTAGTGCAGTACTTCTTCCTCTCTGGTGCTAAGAGGACAAGTGTTCATCTCTCTGAAGTTGGCTAAAGCTAAGATATCTTCCCTTGTTTGTTCTCCCTTGTTGTCTTTAGTTGTCAGTGGGGATCGACTAGCGCTCATCCCCTCCCTTCCCTAGCCAGGGCCAAATGCCAGGGAAAGACAGGGCGAGTTTCCTGTGCGGCACCAATATAGGGATGTTAGGGGAGACAGGGTGATATAGGTCAGCCTAGGAGGTCTCCACTACCCCCTTTCCCTAGAGTCTGGGCCCCCTTTTTCCCCTTCCCTTCGTGTTGCACTTAGTCTTTCCTACACCTTGCGTGACAACATAATAGGGATGAAAGATTGACGCTTTTTCGATGCAACAATTACACCCTGACTCATAGACTCATACTATGAGTCAGGTTGTTATTGTCATGCTGGAAATGCATCAGTCCTTCTTGACTATTATGTGAACCTTTTCCATTGCAAAGGTTTTTATCCATTTTCATTATACAATGAAGCATTTTATTCTTTGGATGTGCTGCTCTTTATATTTATTAGCACATGGTTAGGCTTATAGTAGTTAGGTTTATTAGGACAATAGGATACCAGAATCAAATTAAAAATTCCAGAAAAGTGGTAACCATCACAATTTAGAAGTTACTGCACTTTTAAATGTGACTTGATAACAAAAAAACAACTGGAAATTGTTACATATTATGTAATCCAAAAGTATTTAAGAAAGAATGAGAAGGAAAATTGTAATAACTTAAAATTGGTATACATTATGTAAAGCAAAGTATTTGAGAAAGAGTTCTAAACATTCGATGTTGCATCTGAATCTGCAACTTTGTAAAATGTTGATCAAAAGATGATTTTGCTGTGAAAGATTTCTAATGTGCATGTTTACTTCTGCTTTTATTAAAACGCATTTTGCAGAGCACAAACCCGAGTTCTCTTACATCTAAGACATTCAAGCATCCAGTGATCATGAAAGAGCCTCACCCAGAGATAACCCCAGAAATAATACCTAGCAGGCTGGTAAATGCAGACAGACTCAGACTTTGCTACATTTATAATATGGGTTATTGTTGAAAAAAAAAGAAATGGCCTTTGGTAAATGATGTGTTTAAAGAGCAGGTCTGATTCTTTAGTAAGCCATTCACAGTGGGCAAGATTTTGTAGGCTGAAAAAGCATTTGTGAAAAATAGCCAACTTTGATATTAGGAGCGAAAAAAAAATTTCAAAGGTCAAAGTATTAAAGTGACCATCTCACTCATTTCAAAGACAAATGGAATATCATAAAGTTATAAAGTAATGCTGTCACATATTCTAAAGCCTAATACATATATGGGCTGCACGCACTATATCAATCAAGAGTTTATTTCAAAATATTGTAATTTTTTTTCTTTTCTAAATTTTCTCTTTTTGCTTTTAGAAATAGAAGAACATGGAAAAGTCACGATGAAATGTCATGACTAATACGAACCATATTTATCTTGTCACTCAGGTTATCAAATATATGGTATGCCGGGAAGCACTCCGACGCGTATAACTGTGCAAATATGTATTCAAAGACAGATGCAGAAATGTTGACTCTCATAAGAACTGTTATCCAGTCTTTAGAAAGGTCAACATTTAATAAATAAAATAAAAAAATATATTTTAATGGTCTTAAACTGTGTTATTTTGACATTTAGATTGTAATAAACAATTTTATGCATATAAGCTTGATATTTTGCGGAGACAGAGCTATTGAACTGAGCACACAATTAAAATATTCCAGAAAGCTTCTTATTTGAAACACTATAATATGATAAGAGCTAGGACCCTTATCATGATATTTATTCAGATATGAATTTCATTTACAGATATTGTATGATGGCTGCAGCAATAGCACCTTCCTTCCAAAAGCAAGCTATGAAGAGGGCGGTGCGACTTAACTAGCAAAAAGCTCTTTGAAGAATTATGCTAAAAACCTAGTGTGGCAGCGGTCAATGTGGCAGCTGGTACATCTGCATGATAGTATTATAGGCTCTCAGAATTCCTAATTATTCAATAATATTTATATCAATCATTTTCAGTGGGCCTTTCCTATCAGCAGCCATGAGCAGGCCATTAGGCTGTTCCTATAATAAATATTGAACCCATTCCTGCTACTCCAGTATCAGCCCTGTGTGAAAAGATTGTTTCCTGTGTTTGCACGTCATCAGAGATATTTGTGAAGAGGGCTGGCTAACTTCTCATTTCAATAAATAAGCCAGTCCCACCTCTTTTTCTATTATGCCTCAGCCTTTTAAGGGAATCTGTCATCAGGTTTTTGCTATTTAATCTGAGAGCAGCACAATGCAGGGCAAGATAGCTTGTTTCCAGGGATGTGTCACTTATTAGACTAAGTGTTTGTAGTTTCAATACAAACAGTGTTTTATCAGCAGGAGATTATCACTAGAGGACTAGGTCTCTCATGCAGGACAGTCAGGCTAATCCCCACCATTTATTGGCAGCTTGCTGACAATTCACAGTGTGCTCAGGAAGCTGCCAATCAGGGGTGTGGGCAGGGTTATACACAGCTCAGCATTCTGAACAGTGCTATATACAACAGAGAAAACAGGGATTCTATCAAAAACAACACCAATCAGTTTAGTAAGTGACACATCACTGGAATCAGCCTCTCTGCCCCTACATCACGTTGCTCTCAGATTACATAGCAAAAACCTGTTGACAGATTCTCTTTAAAGAAAAGGGTACTGGCATAGTTATGAGACAGTGGCCTTCACACACAGCTGACACAAAAAACTCAATACAAAATAAGACAGGCCAACACAAAAAACTCCTGTGTTGGCCAGATATGGAGCTGTCCGGACCGAGTTTGAAGCTTTTCTCAGAATAGTCGTGCACATTTAAAAATTAAGAAGTACTGTAAGGGTGGTGGACTGTACTACTGTGTTCATACCCCTGAAGACACCAATCGCGTCATGTAGACAATGTCATGCATTTTATACAGATATAGTGTCAGGTGAAATGTGAACTAGGTATTGTGGTTTTAGTGTATATTGTGAATAGACTGTGATACGGTAGTGAACAACATAGGGTGAGATATAGATTAGGATCTAGGACATAAGATAAGGACAATAGGCTAAGTACATACAGTTATAGGATACTAACTGTAGTTAACTGAACATATAGGATAAGATACAGTTAATGTTTGGGACTAGCCCACAGTGGGAGGGTCTAGTGTTCGTGAAAAGCAGGCACTTCCTGATAGTCAGATAGAGAAGTACAGCAATAAGGTCAAGTTCAAGAGCAATGGGATGCTAGTGTCAGCAAGTATTTATCGTTCATGGTAGTGGGAGGCCTTACTAGAATCCCTTCTGGACATTTCTGCAATATCCGGAGCTCAGGGCTTGGTACAGGTACTATGGAGAATGCCTAATTCCCTGGCGTACAGGGGACGATGGATGTGCAATTGCGAGAAGGGAAGATTAGATCAGGTCCCAGTGATGTTAACCCTTTGCTGTCTTCTATATGCTGCGATCTATAGTGATCGTGGCATATAGGAGACAGCAGGAAGAGAGGGGGTCGTCTTACTTACCTCCGAAGACCTCCGTTTCCTTCCAGGACCTGGGGTTGCTATGGCAGCTGGAGGTCACATGACCGCCTCCAGCTCTGCCATATATGGTGTCCTTCCTGTCTGGCTTCAGCCTGTATGTAGCTGATGCCGGACAGGAGACTCTGACTGAAACAGTCAGTGAAGATCTCATATAATGTAATATATGTCTATTACATTACATGAGATCAGTGATCAGAAAAATAAAAATTATTGTCCCATACAGGGACTAAGTAAAAATGTAAAAAAAAGTGAAAAAAAAGTTTTTAAACTATTAAAAAAAAAATCACAAAATAAATAAAAATAAATAAATAAAATATTAAACCAATAAATCCGTATATTATTACAAAACCAAAAAAAGTACACATATTTGGTATCGCCGCGTCCGAAACAACCCGAGCTATAAAACTGTCACACTAATTAACTCCTTCTGTGCACACCGTAATAAAAATAAATAAAAAACGGAGCAAAAAAATATGCTTTTTCATCATATCGCCAAACAAAAAGTGGAAAAAAATGCGATCAAAAAGCAGAATAGAAATAAAAATGGTACCACTGAAAACTTCATCTTGTTCCGCAAAAAAAAGCCACCATACAGCTCCATCAGCCGAAAAATAAAAAAGTTATAGCGCTCAGAATAAAGCAATGCAAAAAAAATATTTTTTTTTTCTATAAAATTGTTTTACTGTGTAAAAGCGCCAAAACATAAAAAAATACAGTAAGTGTAGTATCACTGTAAACGTACTGACCCGAAGAATAACGCTGCCTGATCACTTTTACCACACGCAGAACGGCATAAAAAAAACTCAAAAAACAATTCCTGAAGTGTTTGTTTTTGTTAACTTTACCTCCCAAAAAACGGAATAGAAAGCGATCAAAAAATGTCACGTACCCAAAAATGGTTCCAATACAAATGTCAACTCGTCCCGCAAAAAACAAGCCGTCACATGACTCTATCGGCCGAAATATGGAAAAATTATAGCTCTCAAAATATGGTGATGCAAAAACTAGATTTTGCAAAAATAGCGTATTTTAGTGTGTGACAGCTGTCAGTCATAAAAACCTGATATAAATCTGGTATCTCTGTAATCGCACCGACCCGAAGAATAAAGTAATCTAATCAGTTATATCACACTAGGAACGGCATAAAAAATAAATAAAACAAATATTATTCACCTTCTACTGATTTGTTTATTATGTCTCCCAAAGATCCCAGTAAGGCTCTGCTCACATTTATCCTGTGCTCTGCACTGAGCACTTACACCAGAGTTTCCGTGTAAATCTCTGAAATACGTGATTCAGCCACAACCCATGACGGAAGATTCCCTGTAATGAGGCAGATATAGGCCACTGTGGACGCCGTCTAGCCTGGGATCCCACGGTGTCATTTGTTTTAGGCGTGCATAAAAGTGCAGTTGGCCACAGTTTTGTGCACTTCTGAAAAAAAGGACACCACTAAACAGAGGCCAGACGGAGTCCAGAGTAACTCTGCTGCCTCATTATAGTGAATGGATCCCGCAGGGGTTTCATCTGAATTACATCACTTGGAAATTTAGATGGAAACCCCGATGTAAGTGCTCAGCCTAGAGCGCCGGATAAATGTTACGTAAAATGTTCCCAATAAAAGCTTCAACTTAGTCCTCAAAAAAGGCTAGTCCCCACTCAGGTCCATCATCTGTTAAAAATATAAGGGACTTCCAAGTTACTGGTAGCAGAAAGGCTCTGGAAAAGAAAAATGGTCCTTGCCCCCCAAAAGAAATTCAGAAAATTTTGTGCTCCCAAATCCAAATGCCTATTCTACAATAATTTGTTCTCCAATTGTCAAATAGCACTCCTTCCCCCTCAAATCTCACCGTATGGCTAAGTGGTACGATAAAGCCACATATGGGGTATTGACACTTTTAGAAGAAATTGTGTGACACATTTCGGCACCATTTTTACCCATTGCCCTGTGTGAAAATGTAAAATCTGAGGGTAAAACATTTTTTTGTGGTAAAAATATAATTATGCTTTTTTCACTGCCCAATGGTATAAATTTAAAAATTAAAAAATGCTCACTACTTCCCTAGATGAATTCCTTGAGCGGTGTAGTTTACAAAATGGGGTCACTTGTGGGGGTTTCTGCTGTTTTGGCATGTCAGCGACTCTTCAAATGTGACATGGTGTCTGCTGCCTATCCCAGCCAACATAGCGCTTGTTTCTCTTCCGAACCCTGCCGTACACCAAAGCAGTGGTTTTCCCCCACATATGGGGTATCGGCGTACTCAGGAGAAATTGTACAACAAATTTCATGGTGCAATTTATCCTGTTACCCTTATGATAATGCAAAATTAGGGAAAGAAAAACATTTTTTGAGGGAAAAATGTGAAAATTATATTTTTACGGCTCAATATTATAAACTTCTGTGAAGCAGCTGGGGGTGCAAGGTGCTCACCACACATCTAGATAAGTTCCCTAAGGGGTATAGTTTCCAAAATGGTGGCACTTGTGGGGGGTTTCCACTGTTTAGGCACATTAGGGGCTCCCCAAATGTGACATGGCGTCCGCTAATTATTCAAACAAATTTTACATTCAAAAAGTCAAATGGCGCTCCTTCCCTTTCAAACCCTGCCATGTGCCCAAACAGTAATTTGCCTCCACATATGGGGCATCGGCGTGTTCAGGAGAAATTGCACAACAAACTTCATGGTGCAATTTATCCTATTACCCTTATGATAATGCAAAATTAAGGGATGAAAAACGGTTTTGTGGGAAAAATGTGAAAATTTTATTTTTACAGCTCAATATTATAAACTTCTGTGAGGCACCTTGGGGTTCAAGGTGCTCACCACACATCTAGATAAGTTCCCTAAGGGGCCTAGTTTCCAAAATGGTGTCACTTGTGGGGGGGTTTCCACTGTTTAGGCACATCAGGAGCTCTCCAAACGCAACATAGCGTCTGCTAATTATTCAGACAAATTTTACATTAAAAAAGTCTAATGGCGCTCCTTCCCTTCCGAACCCTGCCGTGCGCCCAAACAGTGGTTTTCCCTCACATATGGGGTATCAGCGTGCTCAAGAGAAATTGCACAAAAAAATTTGGGGTCCATTTTTTCATATTACCCCTGTGAAAATAAAAAAAATTGGGTCTAAAGTAACATTTTTGTGAAAAAAGTTAAATGTTAATTTTTTTCTTCCACATTCCAAAAATTCCTGTGAAGCACCTGAAGGGTTAATAAAGTTCTTGAATGTGGTTTTGAGCACCTTGAGGGGTGCAGATTTTAGAATGGTGTCACTTTTGGGTATTTTCTGTCATAAAGACCCCTCAAAGTGACTTTAAATATGATGTGGTCCCTAAAAAAATGTTTTTGTAAATTTTGTTGGAAAAATGAGAAATCGCTGGTCAACTTTTAACCCTTATAACTCCCTAACAAAAAAGAATGTTGGTTCCAAAATTGTGCTGATGTAAAGTAGACATGTGGGAAATGTTATTTATTAACTATTTTGTGTGACATATCTCTCTGATTTAAGGGCATGAAAATTCAAAGTTTGAAAATTGCAAAATTTTCAAAATTTTCACCAAATTTCCGATTTTTTCACAAATAAACACAAGTTATATCGAAGAAATTTTACCACTATCATGAAGTACAATATGTCACGAAAAAACAATCTCAGAATCAGGGGAATACGTTGAAGCGTTCCAGAGTAATTACTTCATAAACTGGCAGTGGTCAGAATTGAAAAAATTGGCCCGGTCACGAAGGCAAAAACAGGCTCCGGCGCGAAGTGGTTAAAAGAAGGTGATTTTTAAGGAGCAAAATTTCCAACCCTTGTCCAGACCACCTGAAGTTAAGCTTGTAAATAATGTAAAAGAACAATCACCTGAATCATTTCTTGCCAGTGTGTTCAAACCACTGCCTCTTTCTATGAAAAAAGAACATTTGGCAGTTAGTTGCTATACCAATCCCTCCTACTCCTATTTTACCCTACTTCTACAGCAGAGCACTAGCAATGTTTATGATCTAAGGTCTTCATAGCAAAACACTCTATATGTATGCTCTACTAATTAAACTATTCAGGCACGACTAATGTAGCACCCTGAGGATTCGGCTGCTACAGGGGTATTGCACCTCAACCCAGAGGTGTGATATTCCACTCCCGGGTAAGGATGGAGTGTGGAACTGAGCTCAGTTAGCTGCATGCACTACACACATCCCATTTCCGGGGAACAGACCGATGGTACTCCCACTAGAGAAATGTGCAGGTACAACAGTGTCTGTTCCTGGCTGGAGTGGGAGGGGGGTGGAACATCCCAGTAGTGTAGGGGCAGATAGGGGGAGCAGTCTGGGTAAAGCTAGGAGCTCATTGGGTGCTGGTCACCTGAGCTCACACATAGAGGGAGTATATAAGGTGGGAACCATCTTAGATCAGGGTCAGTCAGTGAGACGTCAGTCTTTTGCAGAGTGAGGTCAGTCAGTCTGAGAACCTGAGAAGCAGAGCAGAGGAGAAGAGCAGCTCCAAGGCCAAGAGAGAGAGAGAGGAGAAAGAAAGACCCAGAGGGGGAGAAAGAAGGAACTCCAAGAGCCCAAATTAGACCAGAGGGTGAAGAGTTGGCAACAGGGTACCGGATCCCAAGCTGGCAGAGGCTACAGCACACCTTAGCCAGGAACCGGAGGTCGTGGGCAGGATCGATCTGCCACGATCACCCACTAAATCCACCCGGAAGGCAGACCACGAATAGGGTCAGGGAACCCAGAGACAAGGGTTTACCACCAAGAGGCCCGAGGGAGCCGGACATAGGTGGATCCCTGGTGGGGAAGGCCAGAGAAGAGGACAGGACAGAAAGGGAGCTCACACGCTCCAGAATCACCTGGGGGTTGGCCGAGTCCAGGACCTGGTGGACGCAGCACGGCTCGGGTGGTCACTTAAGGCCGGAGTGACCAGAACAACTGCAGTAAGTAAACAAACCCTGAACTGCACAGCCCGACTCTGAGTCTCATTTCCATCCTCGCTGCACCACCACAACCCCCATCCTCTGCAACTGACCCCCTGAGGCTATACCCCTCCCGTTGGGGGTTATACTACCTAAGCTGCACACACATCACCAGCCTCAGTGGACCCTGCTGCAGCGGCGGCCGTACTGACCGCAATTCAACGGGTGGCGTAGTCGACACAAAAGAACATCTAGTAACATCATAAGGACTGCCACACACTGAGCTTGACACCCTGGGCACGGACCGGGTCACAGCCACTCGGAGACTACAACCCCCATCTGATCCGGCTCCGGGTATCCCCAACAACACTGGCCCAGGGGGCGCGTCAACTTTGGCGTAGTCGGCAGGATAACGTGCCCGCAACAACCGGGTACTGCGTGCCTGAAGAAAAGTACACCGTTACCTTAAAAAGAAGTCTCCTGCCGGTTCCGGAGGGTCCCCGCCATCGGGCCCCATCACAGGTCGTTTCCCGCCGGTTGTCCGCCATTTGCAGCTTTTTCCCGCCATCCATGGAGTTTCCCGCCACTGGGAGACGATTCCCGCCATTTCTGAAGATTTCCCGCCTTGGGGGAGCGGACGCCATTATGGGCGTGCCAGAGGGTGGCAAGAGGCCACCTCCCATCGTGGGCCAGGTCGAAGAATGGCGCCAAAAGCGGAAACCGCGCCCACCAACAGAGACTGTGATGCTGGAAGTGTCCATCAGCGTAGGAGAACTGCCCCTGGAACTGAAGTTGCCCCGGGACCACCCTCGATGCGGGCGGAGACAGAAGAAGAGAACAAAGATGGGTGTCGCCTGGAGCAGTCTGGAGAGAGCGCACCCAGAGACAAGAGGTCTGGAAGAGAGTCCAGAGAGAGCCTACCCGGAGATGGAGGGAGAGCCAGGCAGCACCGACCCAGCGGTCAGGAGCCTGATGCGGGCCGCCACTCCAGGCAGCACCGACCCAGTGGTCAGGAGCCTGTTGCAGGTCGCCACTCCAGAAGGCCTGCTGGAGATCCTAACACAGCTCCCCCGAGACCGGGAGTGTGCACAGACCGCGCTGGAGGGCCTCGCACAGAGGTTGGCCCGGGTGCAACGAGAGACGTTGGCGGAGTGGAGCCGAAAGATGGCCCAGCAGACCGAGACTCGTCAGCGGAGCACGCCGCCCGAGACGAGGAGACAGACCGCCTCTGAGGATGGCGCAGGAGGACTGAAGGCCGGAGACGGCGCCGAGAAGGGAGCCGAACAAATGGAGGCAGGGAAAGGGGACGTCTCTACCCCGAACCGGGAAACCGCGTGCCTGCCCCAGCTCCCCGTCGCAGAGCCCGAAATTCCCCCTGCCGTGCCCGTCGCTGCATCGTCACCGCCGCAGACTAGGCCTCAAACGGAAGCCGCGACCCCTGTGACGTCACACGCCTCGACCCCGAGCGTGGCCAAGCAGGAAGTACCATCGGCCTGGTCGCAAGGCCTAGTACCCCTGGGCGCCGCAATACCAACAGCGCCCCCTACCTCCGCGGAGCCCCCGGCCTGGTCGCAGGGCCAAGTAACACAGGGCGCCGCCGTTCTTACGGTGCCCTTTACTTTCAAGGTGCCCCAGGCCTGGTCGCAAGGCCTGGTTAGCCCGGGCGCCGCTACCACCACGGCGCCCATAACACCTAAAGTACCGCACCTGGGTGAGGACCTGTTCGCCCAGCATACGTGCCCGGATGGGCAGCCCTTCGTATGGCCCCAGGAATACATCCAGCTGGAGCTGCAAAAAGCAAGGGCCATGTGCGAACCCCTGATCCCGGCTCCAAAGCCCATGAAGAGGATCTCGCCCCCGCTAGAAGAGACCCAGTTTGAGTGGGATCCCACCGGAGAAGACCTCATGGGGTTCACTCAGGAGACTCGGGCAGCCGCAGCGGAGCGTGCAGAGTGCTGCCGCCAGCAGCTCGAGGTCTTTGAGAGGGAGCGGAGAGAGAGGCGGGTCCGGGAACAGCAAGCCCAAATAAGGAGCGCGGAGCAGAAGAGCCGGACCAGGAGAAACCCCCGTGCAGCGCATGGTCCCCGTACCATCGGGACTGTGATAAAGTTCAATCTGCAGCATGGGTGGGGTTTCATCAGGGATCACCGCACCCCAGGCGACGTCTTCGTGACCAGGAGAGACGTTGAGTCCCACCTACCGGAGGGACACAGAGGTCGTGACCTGTACGTAGGGGACGAGGTCACCTTCACCCGGCACAAGTGTGCCAAAGGACCCTACGCCCTCCATGTGCATCGCCTGACGGAGGAGGAGCTGCGGTGTGAGGAGGAGCAAGAGGACCCGGACGGGTCTGAAACTGAAACCAACCAACAAGAAAGAGCAGGAGGACGCCGTCGTTGAAGTACGGTAGAGAGAGACTGTATAAAGTTACCCGTCAGGGTATAAGAACTGTTCTAGTTAAAATATAGTCCCCGTTGGGACCAGCCAAGAGTGAACTGTTAACCCCGTGTGTCCCTATTCCCACTGACCGAGGACTGAGAGCGGTCAATCCTCCCTAATACCTGGCCGAGGACTGAGAGCGGCCATATCCCCTTGTATATAGTTGCGCTTCCTAAAGCGCCCCCTACTGGTTTTATAGGAAACTGCTGTTTTATTCCAAGAGAGACTGTCGCACTTTACCCGGTCACAAGTTGCACCGTGACCGGAGGAACCAGAAACAAGAATGTTTATATGAAAAGTTTATTGCTGCTGATGATGTTTTATAAGTTTTATATGTTTATGTTTTATGAAAAAAATGTATGTTTGTGGATGTTTATATCTTACAGCCCGAGGACGTGCTGTGATTTACCAGGGGGGAATGTAGCACCCTGAGGATTCGGCTGCTACAGGTATTGCACCTCAACCCAGAGGTGTGATATTCCACTCCCGGGTAAGGATGGAGTGTGGAACTGAGCTCAGTTAGCTGCATGTACTACACACATCCCATTTCCGGGGAACAGACCGATGGTACTCCCACTAGAGAAATGTGCAGGTACAACAGTGTCTGTTCCTGGCTGGAGTGGGAGGGGGGTGGAACATCCCAGTAGTGTAGGGGCAGATAGGGGGAGCAGTCTGGGTAAAGCTAGGAGCTCATTGGGTGCTGGTCACCTGAGCTCACACATAGAGGGAGTATATAAGGTGGGAACCATCTTAGATCAGGGTCAGTCAGTGAGACGTCAGTCTTTTGCAGAGTGAGGTCAGTCAGTCTGAGAACCTGAGAAGCAGAGCAGAGGAGAAGAGCAGCTCCAAGGCCAAGAGAGAGAGAGAGGAGAAAGAAAGACCCAGAGGGGGAGAAAGAAGGAACTCCAAGAGCCCAAATTAGACCAGAGGGTGAAGAGTTGGCAACAGGGTACCGGATCCCAAGCTGGCAGAGGCTACAGCACACCTTAGCCAGGAACCGGAGGTCGTGGGCAGGATCTATCTGCCACGATCACCCACTAAATCCACCCGGAAGGCAGACCACGAATAGGGTCAGGGAACCCAGAGACAAGGGTTTACCACCAAGAGGCCCGAGGGAGCCGGACATAGGTGGATCCCTGGTGGGGAAGGCCAGAGAAGAGGACAGGACAGAAAGGGAGCTCAGGACCACGCCCCAGAATCACCTGGGGGTTGGCCGAGTCCAGGACCTGGTGGACGCAGCACGGCTCGGGTGGTCACTTAAGGCCGGAGTGACCAGAACAACTGCAGTAAGTAAACAAACCCTGAACTGCACAGCCCGACTCTGAGTCTCATTTCCATCCTCGCTGCACCACCACAACCCCCATCCTCTGCAACTGACCCCCTGAGGCTATACCCCTCCCGTTGGGGGTTATACTACCTAAGCTGCACACACATCACCAGCCTCAGTGGACCCTGCTGCAGCGGCGGCCGTACTGACCGCAATTCAACGGGTGGCGTAGTCGACACAAAAGAACATCTAGTAACATCATAAGGACTGCCACACACTGAGCTTGACACCCTGGGCACGGACCGGGTCACAGCCACTCGGAGACTACAACCCCCATCTGATCCGGCTCCGGATATCCCCAACAACACTGGCCCAGGGGGCGCGTCACTAACATCATAGATGTAAAACCAAGCATTGCTTTATTAACCCCTTCACTCTGTGGCCATTTTCCTTTTTTTTTTTCATTTTCATTTTTTCCTCCACTTCTTCCATTAGCCATAATTTTTATTTTCCTGTCAATATGGCCGTATGAGTGCTTGTTATTGTGTAAAGAGTTGTACTTTTGAAAGACACCATTAATTTTACCATATAGCGTACTGGAAAACAGGACAATAATTCAAAGTGTGTTGAAATTGCAAAAAAAATGCAATTTCACAATTTTTGGCCTTTTTTTTTATTTACCATGTTCACTATATGATACTATATGGTAAAACTGACTTGGCAATATGATTCTCCAGTTAAATACTAATATGCAGATAGCAAACATATACCGTATTTTTCGGACTATAAGATGTACCAGACCCTAAGATGCCCCCCAAATTTTGGGGGTGGAAAATAGGAAAAAAATATTTTTTATAAGATAGGGGTCCGTCTTATAGTCTGAATAGGTATCTTACCTGGGGGGGCGGTGGAGTGGGGGTCAGAGGAGGCAGGGTCTCAGGAAGCCAGCAAAAGTGGAGGGATGCTGCAGACCCTGGGTGCTCCAGCAGCGGGGAGTTGCGGTGGTGGTAGACCAGGATCGTAGGAATCAAGTCGCTCTGCCTCACTGCCTACAGCCAGACACCAGCCCCGCAGCATGTCACCTCTTCTGCTGCCGCCGCTGCCATCTACCTGTGGGAGGGAATGGAGGGCCCTGCTTTCTACGATCCACCACCACTGCAACTCTCGGTATATTCGGACCGTAAAATGCACCCCCCATTTTCCTCTCAAATTTGGGGGGGAAAAGTGCATCTTATGGTCTGAAAAATACGGTATATATTTTTTTTGAGCGGTGAAAAAAATTTGGAAATTTGTAAGAAAAAATATATATATTTTTGTCGCCATTTTCCGAGACCCGGTTTCATTTTTTGGGATATGGAGTTGTGTGAGGGTTTATGTTTTGTGCTCTGAGCTGTTGTTTTTAGTGATACCATATTGGGGTAGATAAGGTGTTTTGATCGCATCTTATTGCATTCTATTGCAATGTTAAGGCAGCCAAAAAAATGTAATTATGTTGTTTGTTTTTCATTTTTTTCATTGTGCCATTTACCAATCAGATTAATTTATTTTATATTTTAATAGATCAGACTTTTACGAACACAGAGTTGCCAAATATGTGTATTTTTTTTAATTGTTTTATTTTTAATCGGTCAAAAAAGGGTTGATTTGAACTTGTTTTTTTTATTTTTTTCATATTTTTAAAAAAAAAAAAAAATGTTTTTTCACTTTTTACTGAATTTAATAGTCCCCTTCGGAAATTTGAATCTGCGATCGTCTTACCGCTTGTGCTAAGCATAGCATAATAGAGAAAATCATGATCTCCTATGAACGCCAGCGATGGGCTAGCTTTCATGGAAGGATTGTAATGACAGGCACGGAGGTCTTCAGCAGACCCCCGGCTGTCATGACCACCCATCAGTGTCCTGCGATCATGTCACGGGAGCACCGATTGATACTTGGAGTGACTCGCTCCCTGCCGGGGCGTGTTAAATACTCTGCTCCACCCCCTCCTGTTAGAGGCACATGATGGCTGATTAAATCAGCCATCATGTGTGGGGAAAGATGCGGGCTTGGCTTGCATCAAAGGTGGGGACATGACATATGATGTAAGTTTACGACATATGTCAAGAAGGGGTTAAAGGAGACCAGTCATTAGATTCATCCTTCCTGAACCACAATTGCGGCCAGGTATATTTCACTCTGAAATGCTGTAGCATTTTGGAGAAAACATAGTTTGAAAAGCCGAATACTGAAAATAGGGAGAGACTTGACTAGTCTGATGACCTCCCTGACCGGTTACTATAGTCTTGGGGTGTAAGGGAGTTTATGGACACTAGGGTCATTAATACTCTACCACATGGACTGGCTCAAAGAGAGGGATGAGAGCGCAAACATTCAGACCCTACAGGTGCCAAGTGTGCACACAATGTCCAAGTGCACTCTCATCTCCATCTCCTGTCGGCATCGGCCACTTACCACTATGTGATCCACTGTGCAGTGAGCATCTTCTGCAAACAGGAGAAGGATGAGAATGCACCTTCACAAACTCAAGCTGTGTGTGGTCTCAGTTCCTGCAGTGACAGAGAGTGCAGGGCTGAGGATTCAGTTCAGATAGCACTCCAAAGAAAACACTGTCAATCAACATAGTGGGAGGTGCGAAGGATTGTAATTGGGGGGGGCAGAGCAATGCACTCAGGCCTCGGCCATGCCAAGGGTGCACCAATATCCCCTCATTTACTTATCTAATAAAATATTTATTTAGGAATCACAATAAGTAAAATCTATACTACAAGTAGGATTTTTATAAATTACTAATAGCTAATTCCCCTATATGAATGTATAAATGGTTTAATTTGAGTTTTTAGGTGACAAACTCCCTTTAAATGCCTTTAAAAATTGTAAATGACAAAATAGTTGCAAAGTACTACATATAAATGAGTATACAACATTCCTAAAACATCCTGACAAGCTTTTTTTTTCTGTATAATCAAGAGTCTGCCTAGCTTTACAGGACAAAGTACAGGACACTTTATGTCCTCCTTTTTCTGGAGATCATGTTTAGCCTTGCTCCTGCAAGCAGTTTATTACAGGATCACTTCATGTAGCACACAAGATGATACTATCATTTAAGAAAAACATTTCAAGTGACTTTTCTTTATTGATGATTTAATCAACTGGAAACGTATTTAAATCTATTGTTAGACGACATTAAGCAAAGCATGATGGGATTTAACATTTGCAAGTGCAGATGGAGAGTGTCAGTATGTCATCTAGAGCAATCTTCTCTTCTGTGCAAAGCACAAAAGCAAATATGCAACAAATTGCAGAATTATTACTTATCTGTGTTACTTTAACTCTTGACAAGGCATATTTTCTGATCTCTGCTTCCAGTAATTTTCAAGTCATGTGTGAGAACCTTGGATGTTTATTTCTTCATTTCTTGAGTAATATGCTAATTGAGCTGTCTATATAAAGGGCTTAATGCTACTGAAAATCTACAAATAAGACAAAGAAAACAATACACAAACAAAAATATTCATCTGTTCTTATTCATATTTATAGGACAGCATTGTATCATTGTTGAGTTATTATGATTTTTTAACAGATTAGTATTTCATAACATTTGAGCAATGCGCTTTCTATAAAAAAGTGAAACATTGCTGAATTTATCTGGTATAAAGAGTCTACCCAGCAATTTTTCCTGGTAACAAGTATGAAAAATAGCTCTCCTCCAGAGAGAAGAACACTGCCTCTCTAGTGCCAACACTAAGTTGCCAGGGCTGCCAACCGTCCAGAAATTCCTGCACAGTTGGTAAAAGTAGGGCACTTTTTTCCCGTCTGTAAAAAAAAAATGATGCGTCCATAATTTTGGGCAAACTCGAGAATCTTGTTCATATTTTTATGACTAATTATCATCATTTTACAACAGTAAATGCAGATGATGTCTTCTTACCAGAATTATGGTCTATAGACATATATCACTTACAATGATTTATTATGGTTTTCCAATGTGTCCATAAAAAATGTTGGCGGTCCGAGATTTTTTTATAAACTGTCCAGAAAAAAATAAAAAATCAAGTTGCCAATCCTGTAAGTCGCTACCCTGTAAGCCAATGTCTGAACCATTATAGAGCCTTGAAATATGACTAAGGTTACCAGCCTCTCCAGAGACCACCATCTGTAGACAACCTTGTTTTAGAGGTTTTGCTCCACAACAGAGTAAGGTTGGTTGGCTGGTTGAGAAGCCTTTTGTTGGAGCTCTTGTAAAATCCAGCTGGTGTAGGAAGTCTAACAGGCAATGGTACCAAGGAAAAAATAGTATAAAAGGAGAAACAATAACTTCCAAGAGCAGTTACCAACATCCTGACCTGGCCATGCAGACAAGTGACTGATGCAGGCCATTACTGGACACAGTGGTGATGCGTTAGCCACATGGATGGGGAAGCTCAAAGACTGCCAGTTAGGTGATGCAGCTCTACAGAGCAATGACAATAGATTGTCTGGTGAGAATACATTGTTTGTATTTTTAAACCATTCTGAGATCTGTTTTAGAAGTAAAAAAGGGTGAACATTCTTTGAAGGGTGAAGATAGCTAAAGATGCATTGTTTAGCTAAAAGACCTGTAAGTTGGTCTAGGTGTCAGTAGTCAGAACCCCCAAACCTTATGGTCATTATCCATCTTGTGGATAGGCAATAACATGTTTCCAATGGAATACCCCTTTAATTGCTTTCATTCTGCCTTTGTATCTGTGGCATAGGAATTATTATAGCCGTAGCTGCCATAGCAGCTTCTTTGAATCTGTGGGGTCCCACTTTTGTGCATGAACATTGTTTTGACCTATAAAAAGGAACAAGGTACAGCCATCTATTGACTCTATTGCATTAATATATGCTGTGTTGTATTATTGTTTTTATTAAAGGAGCTTTCCACTTTATTCTAACAGATGTGTTGGGGACACGATTTATGGGCACTTACTAATGTATAGGTGTGACAGATTCTCCCCTTCTCCACTTGTTAGTACAGTTTTCCTCACAGACTTCATGGCTCTTGACTTCAGCTTGTTACAGGCAGCATTTTTCAACTTGAGGAGGCTGATGGACAGGACTGGTGCGGCCTTTTTTACGGACAGTGGTGCTGTGCGTTCCACACCGAAGTTCAGAGATATCATTAGAAAAAAACTTTAGAGGCTGATTAATCAAGAACCAGATTTTGGATCCTTTCACCAAAGGTATCAGTTTAATCAGTATAACATCGCCATTATAGCCATGCCTTTACTTTATGTTGCTAAATCCTGCTGACAGGTTCTCTTTAAGAAGCACATAGCAGTATTTCCTAACTCATCAACACAATGAATGCCAAGAATGTGTCATCATAGAGTAGCCATGACACATGTATTGGAAAGGTTTGTGCTTGTAACACGTGCTATTTTTTATTGTCAACTTTCATCTTACATGTTTTGTGTCAAATTTAGCATTTTACAGCCTGGATAATGTGCACTAAACTGTATTTAGCAGTTTGCATCCTCTATGGAATTAGCAGCCAAATTCATGAGAAAAGAATATTGGCTTGGAAAATACACAGTGGGGCTTCTTATTTGAATAATTCTTCTTGTGAATAAAGGAGAAATGTCATGTTTGATTTTAGTATTTACAGCAAAATATAACATGTTTGGAAAACAGGACATGGTTCCTTGCCTACTATGAAGGTATTGGCTCATAGATTCTTTTCTATTCTATGGGTGTTTGAAAGCAACTATTACCAGTCATCCTATGACTTACTATACATCAAAGTTGGTAAATATGCATAGCTCTGAATAGTTCATTGCCAATAGACAACATAATATATAATTTATTCTTTCTATCCACTAGGAAGGAATAGCTTAGGGATATACAATTTACATTTCTTACATGTGCATTCTCATACATCCAAAGTCGGTAAGTCTTGTACAATCTATTCCAAATATAGAATTTAACATTAAAAGCTTGATTGACTTGTTTCAACAAAATATATTAATGTAGTCAGAACAGTGTTTGGAGAGTGTGATCTATACACCTGTCCCCTTCCCAATACAAGGGATGCCTTAGTGCCCCTCTCCATTTCCAGAGATTTAAGCTTTATATGGGAGATTTGACAAAACTTCCAAAAGTCCAAGGGGTCTTCACTTTCTCTGGGAGCCTTTGGAATGTTTAAAAAAGAAGACAAATAGTCTTCTCCCCCAGCAAACATCATCCATCTTCCCTTTAAAGCCCTTATCCAAATTTTAAAATAATTTTTCTTTTTAGCAATTGCAGCAATAGCAGTGCATGTTTTTTTTATGTGTGAGCAATTATGTCTCCTCTCGCTGATACATGGAATCAGGTCTAGTTTTAGAGAAAGTGGAACCTGGGCAAAAAAAATAAAAGTGGGGCCTCAAATTCTGTACTCAAGTAATGATGTTACCAGTACGTCCACTAACCCATAGCCTGTTTAGTAAGTCACGTGACTGATACCTGGCAATCATGTATCCCACCTGGTATCTGTAGATGGGACTTTATCAGCTTATATCACCTTCTGATGCAATAATGATTCGCTTAAACAAAAGATTCACTTAAAGTCCAGTGAAAACAAATTATCACCTGTCCACCGGATCACTAATTAAAAGTTATTGATCATTGGGGTCCAAATGCTGGGTTCCACACTGATCTGCAGAACAGGGAACATTTAATCCCATTAGAATGAAGTGGCAATGCGCATATGCGACCTGCGCTCAGTTCACTTCCTGTGGGGTTTCCGATCTCTGTGCTCGGCTTTTTCTGGCAGCCTCATAAAGAATGAATGGATTGGCGGTCAGACGTTACCCCTTCTGACGATTGATGAGGGTTCCAAAAGTCAGACACCCTCCAATCAGTAACATATCGCCTATCCTGTGGACAGGCGATAACTTGTTTTCACTGGACTACCCCTGTTTTAGACTTTTGCCCTATAAAGACACTGGTAATATCCTAGCTGCTGCAGCCAATCACAGAACCAGTGGTCTTGTGGACGGTGAGCACATTGGCATCACCACTTCTGGTGCCTACGCTCATCGCAGACATCCCAGGTGAGTGACAGCAAGTAATTATTTTTTTTATCACTTTCAGTTTGTGCTTTTTCTTTCTCGTTATTTATTTATTTGTTGACTTTTATTACATTAGGGGTTAGGGTTGCTGCCTAATGTGTTGTTTTCATGTGTGTCAGTGGCATTGAGGTGCTGAATAAATCTCTCCAGTGACCAGTCCTGTGTTGCTGTTTAAGGGCTCATTCAGTCATCTGATTCTCATGAAAATTGTGGACACATGTACGATTTTGATCCGAGGGTCGGACCAAAATCAGCAATGCAAGTCAATTGGCCTGTGAAAAAATGTCATTCGAATGCGGTCCGATTTTCATGGACAGTCAAAAAGGAAAAGGCGGAGAATTTTTTTTTCTTATCTCTGTATTTAAATATACAGATATTTCTTATAAAAAATATATCAGCAGTTGCTGATGACAGTAATTAACCATGCAAAGTTTTAAATAGCAGTGTGTGAAAACTATAGATACATACTGTGTATGTGATGTCCTGACACTGCTCAACAGCTGTCAGGAGATTGTATAAGTCGATATGGGTCACTGGCTTCCAGACAGCAGAAGAGGTAGGGCAGAGGTGAACAGTGCTGCTCTCTTGACCTCTGCCACTGCAATGGAGTTAAGGCCCTGTCACACTTAGCGACGCTGCAATGATCCCGACAACGATATGACCTGTCAGGGATCGTTGCTGCGTCGCTATGTGGTCGCTGGTGAGCTGCTACAGGGAGCGGGAGGTTACCGCTCACTTTAGCAGGCTCGTAACCATGATAAACAACGGGTTACTAGGTGCGCGTGTGCCCCTAGTAACCCGATGTTTATCATGATTAACAGCCTGATCGCTTCTCCCGCTGGTCACACACAGCGATGTGTGCTGACCAGCGGGAGGGCAACGACCAAAAAATGGTCCAGGACACTTTGCAGCGATCAGCGACCTCACAGCTGGGGCCTGATCGCTGCAAAGTGTCACACATAGCGACATCGCTGGTGAGGTCGCTGTTGCGTTACCAATACCGTGACTCAGCAGCGATCTCGCTATGTGAGACGGGGGCTTAACAGATATGTGGATGTGCTTATCTCTCTGCCTCTTGTCCTATCTGAGTACTGCACTGTGCACCATTATCTGTAGCTCCATCACAGGCAGATGTTAAGAGAGCACTTGTGAGTATAATAAAAAGTATTTTTTGGGATCTGCAGAAGAGATTGGAGACTTTTTACATTCTGGTGGTGGTTGTACTTTATATGGGGAAAACCTGGTGATTGGTTCTCTTTAAACTGCACTGGAGACAGTTTAATTTCCAAGACAACAAAAGGATCAGGAGCTAAAGTTCAAAATTTTCTACGATGGAAGAGATGGGAGGCTACCATACACGCTGGATGGTTGGTCGTTCCTGCTGAAATTTAAACACATTTTCTGTAATGTGTGCAGGGGCCCATCTTCTCATATTTATGGAACTTTGGAGTAGATTCAGTAAGACCAGCATTGTACATTCCACTCTTTATGAAAGGGTTCGCTGAGGTATCTAATTCATTAAGAGTCACACAACACTTCATGAATTTGGCCTATCTTTTAACTGGCATGCGCCACCACCAGAAATGTACTCCTGTCCATGACTGTAGTACATTTGTGGAGTAAGTTAGGCCTGGACTGAAATACATTTCTGAAGTAAGTTATGCCATTAAAGTGATGTAACTGTTCGTCAGTTTGACAGGCGGACGTAGCCATGCCCCATCCAGCGAATGCTCCACCCATATTTGCGTAGCTGGCTGGGACTGGTATGAAAATGACAAAAGTTGCTATATTTTTATGCAACGTCTGAGTTGTGCAAAAACATTGAGTCATATTAAAGTGTTTTCTTTTGCAAGAATTCTAGCATTAACATCTTTATGAATTATTCACTAGAAGTGAGCTAATCTGTTCAAATTTATTATTGAGCCAATATTTGAGCTAAATAAGAAGGTTGGGTCTGAACTACCTGTAATAAAATGCCTAATGTCTTAAAAGAGGGAATATAGTTGTATAAAAGGAAATTTACTGTCAGTGAAACAATGTTTAAGCAAATTTTCACAGATTAGCTCATACTCTTTTGTGTATGTCTATGAAAGCATATAAACAGTATATGGTAATTTGTGCTAAACTTGTCCTAATTTTTGAAAGTGAACTATTAAATTAGGCTTTTTATTCAGGATATTAGTGTCAGATGAAAGGAGTTCACTTTATAAAGCTTGTGCTTTTGCTGCCTGAAAAAGCAATATTTGCCCTGTGTCGCAGAAGTAAATGTTTAATTTTGATGCATGTTTCTTGGTCTGTTCTACTATGAGATTGTAAAATCTTTACAATTTTTATCCACAAAATTAGGCCAAGATGAGCTCCATGCCACTTCATCCAATTACTTGCATGGATGGAAGAATTTCACATTTGCATAAACTACCAGTAATGTCTACAAATGAACAGATTAAATCAGGTTCTAGCACATAGCTACAAAAGAGTGTGCCAATTGAAAAATGACAGTGATACTATTAGCAAATTGCATATGACAAATGGAAGTAAAGTTTTAAACTAATTATGTGCCTTTTGCTTAAAGTGCCCTTTTCTCTCACTTAATAATAACAGCACTATTATACTCAATAGTAGGATAGGCCAATTTATGTAAGTCTTTATCATATAACATAATTATCATTGGCAGGTCAAAGAAATCAGCTAAAAAAAACAAAACAGTAGATTTCATATATACCAGAACCTAAAGTAGTGAAAATACACTAAAGGTACAGTAAATGAAAGTAAAGGTACACTAGAAGCACAGTAAACGAATGTAAAGGTACACTAGAGGTACAGTAAATGAACGTAAAGGTACACTAGAGGTACAGTAAATGAACGTAAAGGTACACTAGAAGCACAGTAAACGAATGTAAAGGTACACTAGAGGTACAGTAAATGAAAGTAAAGGTACACTAGAGGTACAGTAAACGAATGTAAAGGTACATTAGAGGTACAGTAAATGAACGTAAAGGTACACTAGAAGCACAGTAAACGAATGTAAAGGTACACTAGAGGTACAGTAAATGAACGTAAAGGTACACTAGAAGCACAGTAAATGAAAGTAAAGGTACACTAGAGGTACAGTAAATGAAAGTAAAGGTACACTAGAGGTACAGTAAACGAATGTAAAGGTACACTAGAGGTACAGTAAATGAACGTAAAGGTACACTAGAAGCACAGTAAACGAATGTAAAGGTACACTAGAGGTACAGTAAACGAATGTAAAGGTACACTAGAGGTACAGTAAATGAAAGTAAAGGTACACTAGAAGCACAGTAAACGAATGTAAAGGTACACTAGAGGTACAGTAAACGAAAGTAAACGTACACTAGAGGTACAGTAAACGAATGTAAAGGTACACTAGAGGTACAGTAAATGAAAGTAAAGGTACACTAGAAGCACAGTAAACGAATGTAAAGGTACACTAGAGGTACAGTAAATGAAAGTAAAGGTACACTAGAAGCACAGTAAATGGATGTAAAGGTACACTAGAGGTACAGTAAATGAAAGTAAAGGTACACTAGAAGCACAGTAAATGAATGTAAAGGTACACTAGAGGTACAGTAAATGAAAGTAAAGGTACACTAGAGGTACAGTAAACGAATGTAAAGGTACACTAGAGGTACAGTAAATGAAAGTAAAGGTACACTAGAAGCACAGTAAATGAAAGTAAAGGTACACTAGAGGTACAGTAAATGAAAGTAAAGGTACACTAGAGGTACAGTAAACGAATGTAAAGGTACACTAGAGGTACAGTAAATGAACGTAAAGGTACACTAGAAGCACAGTAAACGAATGTAAAGGTACACTAGAGGTACAGTAAATGAAAGTAAAGGTACACTAGAGGTACAGTAAATGAACGTAAAGGTACACTAGAGGTACAGTAAACGAATGTAAAGGTACACTAGAGGTACAGTAAATGAAAGTAAAGGTACACTAGAAGCACAGTAAATGGATGTAAAGGTACACTAGAGGTACAGTAAATGAAAGTAAAGGTACACTAGAAGCACAGTAAACGAATGTAAAGGTACACTAGAGGTACAGTAAACGAAAGTAAAGGTACACTAGAAGCACAGTAAACGAAAGTAAACGTACACTAGAGGTACAGTAAATGAAAGTAAAGGTACACTAGAGGTACAGTAAACGAATGTAAAGGTACACTAGAGGTACAGTAAATGAAAGTAAAGGTACACTAGAAGCACAGTAAACGAATGTAAAGGTACACTAGAGGTACAGTAAATGAAAGTAAAGGTACACTAGAAGCATAGTAAACGAATGTAAAGGTACACTAGAGGTACAGTAAATGAAAGTAAAGGTACACTAGAAGCACAGTAAACGAATGTAAAGGTACACTAGAGGTACAGTAAACGAAAGTAAAGGTACACTAGAAGCACAGTAAATGAATGTAAAGGTACACTAGAGGTACAGTAAATGAAAGTAAAGGTACACTAGAAGCACAGTAAATGGATGTAAAGGTACACTAGAGGTACAGTAAATGAAAGTAAAGGTACACTAGAGGTACAGTAAATGAATGTAAAGGTACACTAGAGGTACAGTAAACGAAAGTAAAGGTACACTAGAAGCACAGTAAATGAAAGTAAAGGTACACTAGAGGTACAGTAAATGAAAGTAAAGGTACACTAGAGGTACAGTAAATGAAAGTAAAGGTACACTAGAGGTACAGTAAACGAATGTAAAGGTACACTAGAGGTACAGTAAATGAAAGTAAAGGTACACTAAAGGTACAGTAAACGAATGTAAAGGTACACTAGAGGTACAGTAAATGAAAGTAAAGGTACACTAGAGGTACAGTAAACGAATGTAAAGGTACACTAGAGGTACAGTAAACGAATGTAAAGGTACACTAGAGGTACAGTAAATGAAAGTAAAGGTACACTAGAAGCACAGTAAACGAATGTAAAGGTACACTAGAGGTACAGTAAATGAAAGTAAAGGTACACTAGAGGTACAGTAAACGAATGTAAAGGTACACTAGAGGTACAGTAAATGAAAGTAAAGGTACACTAGATCACAGTAAATGGATGTAAAGGTACACTAGAGGTACAGTAAATGAAAGTAAAGGTACACTAGAAGCACAGTAAACGAATGTAAAGGTACACTAGAGGTACAGTAAACGAAAGTAAAGGTACACTAGAAGCACAGTAAACGAATGTAAAGGTACACTAGAGGTACAGTAAATGAAAGTAAAGGTACACTAGAGGTACAGTAAATGAAAGTAAACGTACACTAGAGGTACAGTAAATGAAAGTAAAGGTACACTAGAGGTACAGTAAACGAATGTAAAGGTACACTAGAGGTACAGTAAATGAAAGTAAAGGTACACTAGAGGTACAGTAAACTAATGTAAATCTACACTAGAGGTGCAGTAAATGAAAGTAAAGGTACACTAGAAGAACAGTAAACGAATGTAAAGGTACACTAGAGGTACAGTAAACGAAAGTAAAGGTACACTAGAGGTAGAGTAAATGAAAGTAAAGGTACACTAGAAGCACAGTAAACTATGGTAAAGATACACTAGATGTACAGTAAACAAAAGTAAAGATACACTAGAGGTACAGTAAACGAAAGTAAAGATACACTAGAGGTACAGTAAACGAAAGTAAAGGTACACTAGAGGTACAGTAAATGAAAGTAAAGGTACACTAGAGGTACAGTAAATGAAAGTACAGGTTCAGTAGAGGTACAGTAAACAAAAGTAAAGGTACACTAGAGGTACAGTAAACAAAAGTAAAGGTACACTAGAAGCACAGTAAACTAATGTAAATGTACACTAGAGGTACAGTAAATGAAAATAAAGGTACACTAGAGGTACAATAAACTAATATAAAGGTACACTAGAGGTACAGTAAATGAAAGTAAAGGTACACTAGAGGTACAGTAAACAAATATAAACCTACACTAGAGGTACAGTAAACAAAAGTAAAGGTACACTAGAGGTACAGTAAATGAATGTAAAGGTACACCAGAGATACAGGAAACGAATGTAAAGGTACACTACAAGCACAGTAAACGAATGTAAAGGTACACTACAAGCACAGTAAACGAATGTAAGTGTACACTAGAGGTACAGTAAACAAATATAAAGGTACATTAGAAGCACAGTAAACAAATATAAAGGTACATTAGAAGCACAGTAAACGAATGTAAAGGTACACTAGAGGTACAGTAAATAAATGTAAAGGTACACTAGAGATACAGTAAATGAATGTAAAGGTACACTAGAGGTACAGTAAACAAAAGTAAAGGTACATTAGAAGCACAGTAAACGAATGTAAAGGTACACTAGAGGTACAGTAAACAAATGTAAAGGTACACTAGAGGTACAGTAAATGAATGTAAAGGTACACTAGAGATACAGTAAATGAATGTAAAGGTACACCAGAGATATGATTAACTAAAGAGAAGGTACACTAAACCTAGAAATGAATGAAAAAGAAAAGCTAAACTTGTCCTTGTGTTCGGCAGTCTGCAGGATTTTATACATATTGCTGAAACAGCAGAATGATGTAATAATATCGTTGACAAGTGGGGATTTTTCATGAGGCATGGCTTAAAGGGACTGAGTCATTGGAAAATAGCCTATTGTATAAATCAGGTTTTTATGTTAAATGTATTTTTACTTCCTTTTTAATTGCTTTTTTTTTAATAAAAAAAAAGAACATTAAGCCCATAACAACGTCCGCCTTTCAAGTAAGGCGCAAGTCAGAAGCAGGTGCATGGAGCGGGCTCTTGGGGTGAGGCCGCCCCATACCAGGCAGGTAATTGCTGTGTGCTACAGCCAGGACTTGCCTCTAACAACAGCGGGTGGTGTGAAGCACGGCCCATGATTGTTAACTTGTTAAATGCCGCTGTCAAACTCTGACAGCAGCATTAACAGCACATTGGCATGGGGGCACGCCTGTGAAGGTATTGCGGGTCACTGATGAGTTACTGTAACAGCCAGGGGTATGTTGAAGATTTGAAGATCTCCGTGCTTGTCATTAAGGTGCTGCTTTGAAACCCTGCAGGGACAGGCTTTAAAGCAGACTGTGATTTTTAGGCTATGTGCCCACGATGCAGAAATGCTCCGGATTTTTCCTGAGCGTTTCTGCATCTCCCTGGCACAAAAAACGCATGCGGATTGTACATGCGGATTGTACATGCAGATTGTACATGCGGATTGTACATGCGGATTGTACATGCGTTTTTCCTGGCAGGGACAAGCGGAAGTGAAGTGTTTTTCACATGCATTTCAGCATGCGGGTTGTCAAGCGCTTTCCAAGCGATTTTAGCATCACTTGGAAAGTGCTTGACAACTTGGTCACACTATATAAATCCATGCAACCAGCTTGGATTTAAATAGTGTGACCGTAAAAGAATGGTAAAAAATAAATATTATACTTACCTTCTGATGGCCCCCGGTGTCCTTATCTGATCTGTCCGGTCTCCCCGGTGTCTCGCGGTGGTCTAAAAAGACCTTCCATGACGTCATTTGGTCATGTGATGGGTCACGCGACCGCCGACGTCAGCGGTTGCGTGACCCGTCACATGACTAAATTACGTCATGGCAGGTCCTTTTAGACCATCGCAAGCTGCCAGGAAGCCAGAACGGATGAAGACCTAGGGCCATCAGGAGGTAAGTATAATGTATATTTTTTATTTTATTCTTTTTTTTCACAGGTACTATGGTACCCCGGTCTGGAGAAGAGTCTCCTCTTCTCCAAACTCAGGTACCATCCGCACATTGAACCACATGATATCCGCATGTGCACATGTAGTGATGCGGATATTATGTGATTCAATGCAAGTCAATAGCAGCGAAAACACCGCGATTCTGCAAAATAATTGGTAGTGCTGCGTATTTTTCCGCAATGATAATCAGCAGCGGAAATTTCCGCAGCATGTGCACAGCACATGCGGATTATCATTGGGGAACATGGCAGACCTTCTACCAAGCGTTTTTTAAGCGTTTCTGCAACGGAATTGCCGATAGACAATCATCTTGGCTATCTCATACATAAATTTGACTTGCAACTATTTAGCATATGATTGTATATGCAGATTCTTGTAATGTCACTGCGTTGTTACTGTTCTGCTCCAAAAAAATCTAAATTTTAATTTTCATTATTTTGTCAGTATTTTGTAAATCCAGCTTGGGCTTTCAACACTGCACGAATCCTTCTGGGCATGCTTTCGACCTGATTCAAGTATATCTCGACCGAAATCTGATCCTAGGTCTCTTCTACACGTTCCCAAAGTTGGTGCATACTGGTCGACTCACTTGGGTATGTATACAGCTTTTTGTTCAACTCTACCCACAAGTGTTTGATTGGGTTGAGGTCTGGGGACTGTTGGGGCCAATCTATCATCTTTACTTCATTGTCATTGAACCATTTCTTCACCAGTCTCGATGTATGCTTCGGATCGTTGTCCTGCTGGAACACTATGTCGTACTTTTCATACTCATAGTGCTCGAATACTTTTTTGCAAACTCGAGCCGACGCTTCTTATGATGATATTGAAGTTGAGGCTTCTTCACTTTTTTTCGAGCCAACATCCCAAACTTGTGTAACATGCATCTCACAGTGCTTGCATGGACATCTATGATTTCACTATTACGAAACATACTAGCCACCTCCACTACTGTGTTTGTCACGACAGAACCTTGTGATGAGCCAACTTGTTCACCTAGACGTTCACCTCTTGACTTTTGAATGGATGGCAGTTTGGCAATTTTCTTGGCCGAGAGACCGCTGTCAATGAGCTGAATGATGCTGTTTCTTTTTTCTTGGGAAATCTTCTTCATGGCTGCTCCTCAATTCGAGCCGGTGACCTTTCACTTGTGAATCAATGTAGTAACACACTGAGCTATTAGGCAATGTGAGAACAGGTTGTATTTTGTAGTATACAGGAAGAAAATGAGTTTTTACCACCAGGAGCAAAACAGTAACAATGCAGTGACATGACAAGAATCTGCATAACTAATCATAAGCTAAATAGTTGTAAGTCAAATTTATGTATGAGATAGCCAAGATGATTGTCTATTAAATGATGATAGCCTCATGTTCGAAGCAATAGTGGATGGTGAGTTATGGAGCCTGAAAGTCAAAGGTTCAAAACATTGTTACCCTTTTGCTCATCAGTGTATAGGCTTGAGCATACTAAAGCCATCCCTTGACCAGAGGAGAGCAGTTGTAGACAGGTTACTGCAGAGAGTCGAGAGCACTTCATAATTAGAAATTACTCGTATAGCACTTGCTAAAGAGGAGCACAACAAAGTTAAACCATTGTGTCTCATTCTTGTTGCTGCTAAAATCCCATCCAAAAGTCTTTCATCTAGATCTATTATTATTACATTGTGTTCTAATGTACGGAGAAGTACATGGCTCATATTACAGCCATCTCCTGGGACACAGTGAAGATTTCTTTATATCATTTTTAGTTTTAATTGCATTATGAGAGAACATAGTGTTACAAGCCGCTAGGTTCAGATAGGGCAAGACGGGTTTCAGGAATTCTTTGGAATCCTGGGGGAACCGTTACTCAGGGCGACCATAGGTTGGCACAATAGTGCATAGTCTATCCAGTAGCACAGTAGCACACAGTCCTTTCTTTAGCACAGTACAGCACAGTTTAAATGCACAAGCACGCACAGTACTCCTTCCGCAGTACCCGGTCCACAGGGTCCCTGGCTTTTACCTTATTGCAGTGAGGTACGCAGGGGGGTTGAACAGCAGGATAAGCCCAGTCCTCTGATGTGGTGTTTGATCCCTGTGCCTGCTCTGCAGCAGATAACTCCTTGCTCCACTACTTTCTTCTGTAGATACCACGAACAACCGGGCGGCAGTTGCAGTGGGACAGTGTTCCAGGACCCTAGTCAGCCTGGTGAAGAGGTCTGCATCTTCTCAGCTTGCTCCTCAATTCAGAACTCACTCTCCTCAATCTCTCTGAGGCAGGCCTGGCCACTCTTCCCCCCCTAGCTGCACTCTGTTAACCCCCCTGGTTGCTGGATGTGGTATCTACCCATCACAATAGGTTCAAAGGGAAGAAGAAAATTAAGTATTTTTTTAGATTAAAAATATATCAGAAGAATAAATAGAAGGAAAAAAAGGATTACATCCATTATTATTTACCAATGGACACAGTGCCCCTGGTAAATTGGTTGTTTGATTAGTTGGTTACTTAACCTCTACACGACATGGTGATTTTCTGTTTTGGAGCTTTCATTTTTTCCTCAACTTCTTCCAATAGCCATAACGTTTTTATTTTTCCAGTAATATACAGTGGCATGTAAAGTTTGGGCACTCCTGGTCAAAATTACTGTTATTGTGAACAGTTAAGCAAGTTGAAGATGAAATGATCTCTAATAGGGTTAAAGTTAAAGATGACACATTTACTTTGTATTTAGGCTAAAAAAATATATTTTCATTATTTACATTTTAAAAGTTACAAAAAGGAAAATGGGCTGATGCAAAAGCTTGGGCACCCTGCATGGTTAGTACCTAGTAACACCCCCTTAAGAAAATATCACAGCTAGTGATGAGCGAGCACTAAAATGCTTGGGTGCTCGTTGCTCGGGTAAAGTAAATTGGAATGCTCGAGTGCTCGGTTCGAGTAACGTGCCCAATATAAGTCTATGGGAAACTTGAGCATTTTTCTGCCCCCCCCCCGCCCCATGGCGGTCTGCAGAGGGCCTAAAAATTGCTCAAATCGATGGGCACCTTGCTCAGATGACATGGGAACAGCATGGGGGGAGACCACTGGAAGCATCTCTGAATCCCAGGTCACTGCTGTCAACAATGTTGTCAAAGGTATTACGCCACTTTTACAATAAAACAATAAAAAATGAAACCAAAATGGATTTTCCAGGGAAATATGTTAAAGAACATCCTTTCCAGGGTAATGACTTGTATATAAGGCAAAATATATATACAAAAACTAAAAATGCTCCTCCACACCTTGGGCTATGTTCACACGTAGCGTTGTTGATGCGTTTTTGCACTTTTGCATTGTTTTCAATGGTGAAAAATACATTCATCGGTAAATGTTATTTTAACCCCTTTACAACCCAAGGTGGTTTGCACGTTAATGACCAGGCCAATTTTTACAATTCTGACATTTTATGAGGTAATTACTCTGGAACGTTTCAACGGATCCCCCTGATTCTGAGATTGTTTTTTCGTGACATATTGTACTTCATGATTGTGGTAAAATTTCTTCGATATCACTTGCATTTATTTGTGAAAAAAACGGAAATTTGGTGAAAATTTTGAAAATTTTGCAATTTTCAAAATTTGAATTTTTATGCCCCTTAAATCAGAGAGATATGTCACACAAAATAGTTAATAAATAACATTTCCCACATGTCTACTTTACATCAGCACAATTTTGGAACCAAAATTTTTTTTTATTGGGGAGCTATAAGGGTTAAAAGTTGACCAGCAATTTCTCATTTTTCCAACAAAATTTACAAAATCTTTTTTTTAGGGACCACATCATATTTAAAGTCACTTTGAGGGGTCTTTATGACACAAAATACCCAAAATTGACACCATTCTAAAAACTTCACCCCTCAAGGTGCTCTGAACCACATTCAGGAACTTTATTAACCCTTCAGGTGCTTCACAGGAATTTTTGGAATGTGGAAGAAAAAAATTAACATTTAACTTTTTTCACAAAAATGTTATTTTAGACCCAATTTTTTTTATTTTTGCATGGGTAACAGGAAAAAATGGACCCCAAAATTTGTTGTGCAATTTCTCCTGAGTAAGCAGATACCTTATATGTGGGGGAAAACGACTGTTTGGGTGCCCGGCAGGGTTCGGAAGGGAAGGAGTGCCATTTGACTTTTTGAATGTAAAATTTGCTTGAATAATTAGCGGACGTCATGTTGCATTTGGGGAGCCCCTGATGTGCCTAAACAGTGGAAACCCCCCACAAGTGACACCATTTTGGAAACTAGACCCCTCAGGGAACTTATCTAGATGTGTGCTGAGCACTTTGAACCCCCAGGTGCTTCACAGAAGTTTATAACATTGAGTCATAAAAATAAAATTTTCACATTTTTCCCACAAAAATGTTTTTCAGCCCCCACTTTTGCATTTTCATAAGGGCAACAGGAGAAATTGCAGCATGCAATTTGTTGTGCAATTTCTCCTGAGTAAGCAGATACCCCATATGTGGGGGAAAACCACTGTTTGGGTGCACGGCAGGGTTCGGAAGGGAAGGAGCGCCATTTGAGTTTTTGAATGTAAAATTTGCTTGAATAATTAGCGGACGCCATATTGCATTTGGGGAGCCCCTGATGTGCCTGAACAGTGGAAACCCCCCACAAGTGACCCAATTTTTAAAACTAGACCCCTCAGGGAACTTATCTAGATGTGTGGTGAGCACCTTGAACCCCCAAGTCCTTTACAGAAGTTTATAACATGGAGACGTGAAAATAAAAAAATCTAACTTTTTCCACAAAAATGACATTTTAGCCCCAATTTTTTTATTTTCACAAGGGTAAGAGGAGAAAATGGACCCCAAAATCTTTTGTGCAATTTCTCCTGAGTACGCCAATACCCCATATGTGGGGAAAATACAGTGTTTGGGCGCACGGCAGAGTTCAGAAGGGAAGGAGCACTGTGTGACTTTTTGAACGCTAAATCGACTGGAATTGAGAGGGGACGCCATGTCGCGTTTGGAGAGCCCCTGATGTGCCTAAATAGTGAAAACCCCCCACAAGTGACTCCATTTTGGAAACTACACCCCTCAAGGATTTTATCAAGGGGTATAGTGAACATTTTGAAGCCAGAGGTACGACACAGAATTTGATGACATTAGGTCATCATATTGAAAAAGTTGTCATTAGTCTTGAGCGCAAGTGCTCGCTACTTGACTTTGCATCGGGTACTCGGGTATGCACCATGTATCACGGGTGCTCAAGTGAATTGCTCGTGCCCCCGCCCGCATGTTTCACGGTTATTAGACACTCCAAAAAAAACATGCGGGGATCGCTCGTGCATGGCAGGCAATCCCTGCAAGGTTTTTTTGGCTGCGAAGCATATGGGGCGGAGACTCGAGCACCCGCGATACTCAATGTATACCCGAACACCCGATGCAAACTCAAGTAGCGAGCACTTGAATTCAACACTAGTTGCCATATCGTCATCTTTTTTTTTTTTTTTTTAAATACAACCCTAACCCCAACCCTAACATTAGCACAACTCTAACCCCAACCCCAGCCCTAGCGTTTATTCTTTATGCCATTCCTAGTGCAGTATAAGTGATTAGACGACTTTATTCTTCGGGTCGGTGCGACTACAGAGATACCAGAATGATATCGGGTTTTTATGATTGACAGCTGTCACACACTAAAAGACACATATTTTGTAAAATCTAGTTTTTGCATCGCCATATTTTGAGAGCTATAATTTTTCCATATTTTGGCCGACAGAGTCATGTGATGGCTTGTTTTTTGTGGGAAGAGTTGACGTTTTTATTGGTGCTATTTTCAGGCACGTGACATTTTTTGATCGCTTTCTATTCCAGCTTTTGGGAGGCAGAATAAACAAAAACCAACAATTCAGGAATTGTTTTTTTTTTTAATTATTTTATTCTACTCCGCGTGTGGTAAAATTGATAAGGTAGCTTTATTCTTCGGGTCAATACATTTGCAGTGGTACCACATTTATATCGTTTTTCTATGTTTTGGCGCTTTTACACAATAAAAGCTATTTTATAGAAAAAAATATTTTTTTGCATCGCTTTATTTTGAGAGCTATAACTTTTTGATTTATCGGATGATGGAGCAATATGGCAGCTTGTTTTTTGCGGGACAAGATGACGTTTCCAGCGGTAACATTTTTTTTTTAAATTTATATTCATCTTTTTGATCGCGTGTTATTCCATTTTTTGTTTGGCGTTATGATGATAACGCATTGTTTTTTGATTTTTTTTTGCTTTGTTTTTTTCCGTGTTCACTGAAGGGGTTAACTAGTGAGACAGTTTTATAGGTCAGGTCGTTACGGACGCGGCCATACCAAATATGTGTACTTTTATTGTTTGTTTGTTTTTTTCTTCATAATAATATTTATTGATGGGTACATTATATTTTTATTTTTGGTGGATTATTTTTTTTATTTTTTTTAACATTTTTTTTTTCACTTTCTGAGAGTTTTTTTACTTTTTTACTTTGTCCCTCTCTGGGACTTTCACTTTTTTTATTCTGATCGCCTGCATAGCATAGGGATGGAGCACCATCCCTGTGCTATGCAGGCAGTCAGCGCTGCACAGTGAGAAGATTGTTTGGTCATGCTCTGCGCATGACCAAAAAATATTCCTGCTGTCTGGTGACCCGGATGTTGTCATGACGACATCGGGTTGTCATGGTAACACCCGGGAAGCCGCAGCAGACAGCGCTGGAGGCCGGAAGAGGAGGTGAGTATCGCGATCACCTCCCCTTAGCCACCGCAATGCTACGATCGACTTCGATCGCAGCATTGCGGGGGTTAATGTGCCGGGAACGGTGCGGAACCGCTCCCTGCACATAGTACCGGGTGTCAGCTGTGACAATCAGCTAACACCCTGCGGTGATCGCGCCCCCACAGCCTGTGTGCACGCGCGATCGCGATGACGTACTAATACGGGTCAGGTTCTTAAGTCTCAGGGCACAGACGCGTATTAGTACGTCATGGGCTTTAAAGGGGTTAACATTTTACTACCTTATCTTGCCATGTGGTGTGTGAGACATGATCAGACACATCCTGTTTCATTTATGAAGGAGGGATTCTGAAAGTCACAAAGACTATTTTTATAGGGCCATCAGGCAGCCCTTACTATTCTTAAAGGGCCAGCAGTCGGCTATTCTTTGTTGTTCCCATTATTAAAGAGTGTGTCTCCTATACTGTTATTGCGCATGTAGTAACTGCAAGGGCTACGAAAAAATTGGACTCACCCCAATAACCCTTTGAAGAGACATAGAGGAGGACCTCAGTAAAAAAAATGTTCCCATTATAAAGGAGTGGTTCTCCTATAGTGGTAATGCCCATGCAGTGACTGCAAGGGCTGCCAAAATTTGGTAAAAACCCCAATAACAATTTAAAGACACATAGAGCTGGGCCTCAGTAGCAGCATGTTCCCATTTGAAAGGAGCGGGTCTGCTATATAGTTATAGGGTATGTAGTGAGTCCAACGGCTGCCAAAATTAAGGAAAAACCCCAATATCAATTTAAAGACACATAGAGTTGGGCCTCAGTAATGACATGTTCACGTTAGAAAGGAGCAGGTCTGCTATACAGTTATAGGGTATGCAGTGAGTCCAGTGGCTGCCAAAATTTAGGAAAACTCCAATAACAATTTAATGACACATAGAGCTGGGCCACAGTCAGTGGCGTACCGCCAATGGAGGCAGGCCACGCCACTGCTATGGGGCCCGTGAGCCAGAGGGTTCCGAAGCAGCGGGGGAATGAGGAGGATAGATGAGTACTGGGGTGAGGGAGGTTGCGGCGGCGGAGGAGCGGGGCACACGCAGTAGCCGGTTTCTGCAGCTACTACGTGCGCCCGCTGCTACAGGGACATGAATATTCCCTCTTCTCCTCTCCCATGGGCGTGGAGAAGAGGGAATATTCATTCTCTCTAGTAGTGGGCACAGAGGAGCGCTGAGCCGTGGCTCCAGCTGTCAGTGCCCGCTACTAAACTGAATGCATATTCACGCTTCTCCACGCCCATAGTCCCAGCATCGAGAAGAGTGAATGTGCCAGCAGCAGAAGCAGCTCACCTTGGCATCTGAGAGCGCGCACTGCTCAGATGCCGACATGATCTGCTGGCAGACAGGACACAGATTTTCTGGATCAGAGGTGAGGAAGGAAGGTGAGTATAAGTGTTTATTTTATTTCATGTGTAAAGTTATTGGGACACACATATCAGGATTGGGGGACGAGGGGGCCACACATACCAGGATTGGGGATGAGGTGGCCATGCATACCAGGATTGGGGGATGAGGAGGCCATACATACCAGGATTGGGTGATGAAGGGGCCCATACATACCAGGATTGGGGGATGAGGGGTCCCACACATACCAGGATAGGAGGATGAGGAGGCCCACGCATACTAGGATTGAGGGATGAGGGGGCCCACACATACCAAGATTGGGGGATGAGGGGACCCACACATACCAGGATTGGGGGAAGAGGTGGCCCACACATACCAGGATTGGGGGAAAAGGGGGCCCACACATACCAGGATTTGGGGGATGAGCTGGCCCATACATACCAAGATTGGGGGATGAGGGGGCCCACACATACCAAGATTGGGGGATGAGGGGACCCACACATACCAGGATTGGGGGAAGAGGTGGCCCACACATACCAGGATTGGGGGATGAGGGGGCCCACACATACCAGGATTTGGGGGATGAGCTGGCCCATACATATCAAGATTGGGGGATGAGGGGGCCCACACATACCAGGATTGGGGTATGAGGTGGCCCACACATACCAGGATTGAGGGATGAGGGGGCCCACACATGCCAGGATTGGGGGATGAGGTGAACCACACATACCAGGATTGGGGTGGTGAGGGGGCCCACACATACTAGGATTGGGGGATGAGGGCACTCACACATACCAGGATTGGGGATGATGTGGCCATGCATACCAGGATTGGGGGATGAGGAGGCCATACATACCAGGATTGGGGGATGAGGTGGCCCACACAACCAGGATTGGGGGATGAGGGGGCCCACACATGCCAGTATTGGGGGATGAGGATGCCCAAACATACCAGGATAGGGGGATGAGAGGGCCCACACATACCAGGATTGGGGGATGAGGGGGCCCACACATACCAGGATTGGGGGATGAGGGAGCTACACATACGAGGATTGGAGGATGAGGGGGCCCACACATACCAGGGTTGGGGGATGAGGGGACCCTCACATACCAGGATTGGGGGATGAGGGGGCCCACACATACCAGGATTGGGGATGAGGGGGCCCACACATACCAGGATTGGGGGATGAGGGGGCCCACACAAACCAGGATTGGGGGATGAGGGGGCCCATGCATACCAGGATTTGGGGATGAGGGAGTCCATGCATACCAGGATTGGGGAATGAAGGGGCCGACACATACCAGGATTGGGGGGATGAGGGAGCCCACACATACCACGACTGGAGGATGAGGAGGCCATACATACCAGGATTGGGGGATGAGGGGACCATACATACCAGGATTGGGGGATGAGGGGGGCCATGCATACCAAGAATGGAGATGAGAGAGGCCATGTGTAGCATCGGCGTCTCTGCCTCCTGCCAGGCAGTGATGCCATCCCTCCCACCTCCCTGCTCCCCGTGCGGCGTCCTCCTGCGCTCCTCTTCCCGCAGCGGCCGGCGCGTGTTCTTTCCCGGGCACTGTGCTTAGGGCATGCGCGTGCGCGTGCTCCCTCTCTCTTAAAGGGGCCGCGCGCGCCGTCCTAAGGAGTCCCCGGCCAGGGGACCTCCCATATTTAAGGCACCTCCTCCAAAATGGAGGTGCCCGAGCAAAAGTTGTTGCACAGTTACTTATCTCTGCTTCAGCCCTCAGGTTCCGCTGCTAGCCTGACTCCTCGTCCTGCCTGCCAGCCTGTTATCTGCCCGTTACCCTCCGAGCCTGCCAGCCCGCTCACCTGGAGCGCTCACCTGTTACCTGCCTGTTACCTGCCTTGGCTGTCAGCCCGCTCTCCTGGGTGCACCTGCCTGTTACCTGCTGTGTCAGTCAGCCCGCTCACCTGGGAGCGCTCACCTGTTACCTGCCTGTTACCTGCCTTGTCTATCTGCCCGCTCACCTGGGAGCACCCGTCTGTTACCTTCTAGCCTACCTGGAGGCTCTGCCATCACTTGCTGTGACCACCTGCCTGGCAAACCTAGAGACTGCTACTTGCTCTGCTGTCACGTACCGTGACCACCTGTCAGCTAACCAGAGACTTCTTCCTGCTTGCTGTGTCCATCCGTCATACCGGTCAGTCCCAGCCATCTGACCCGTGGGAGCCACCTGCTCTCTTACAAGGTCATCCCCAGAGTAGCACCTGGTCCCTCTGTCCGGATCCTCCCTGGTCACGGAGTCGTTAGCCGCCGTACGACCAGGGTCGGTTCGGGTTGATACTTAGTTACGCCCCTCTGGGTCCCTCCTTGCACCGCGGCATAGAGGTTCTACCACCCGGACCCGTAACACCATGAATACCAGGATTGGGGGGATGAGGGGCCCAACACATATCAGGATTGGGGGATGAGGGGGCCAGCGCATACCAGGATTGGAGGATGAGGGGGCCACACATACCAGGATTGGGGGATGAAGAGGCCATACATACCAAGATTGGGGTATGAGGGGGCCATACATACCAGGATTGGGGGATGAGGGGGGCCATGCATACCAGGATTTGGGGGATGAGGGGCCCCACACATACCAGGATTGGGGGATGAAGGGGTCCATGCATACCAGGATTGGGGAATGAGGGGGGCCATGCATACCAGGAATGGGGGATGAGGGGGCCACGCATACCAGGATTGGGGGATAAGGGGGCCCACACATACCAGGATTGGGGGGATGAGGGGGCCCACACATACCAGGATTGGGGGATGAGGGGACTCACACATACCAGAATTGGGGGATGATGGGCCCACACATACCAGGATTGGGGGAGATGAGGGGGCCCACACATACCAGGATTGAGGAATGAGGAGGCCATACATACCAGGATTGGGGGATGATGAGGCCATGCATACCAGGATTGGGGGATGAGGGGGCCATGCGTACCATGATTGGGGGATGAGGGGTGCCATGTGTACCAGGATTGGGGGATGAGGGGTGCCATACATACCAGGATTGGGGGATGAGGGGTGCCATGTTTACCAGGATTGGGGGATAAGGAGGCCATGCATACCAGGATTGGGGGATGAGAGGTGCCATGCGTACCAAGATTGGGGGATGAGGGATGCCATACGTACCAGGATTGGGGGATGAGGGGTGCCATACATACCAGGATTGGGGGATGAGGGGTGCCATACATACCAGGATTGGGGGATGAGGGGTGCCATACATACCAGGATTGAGGGATGAGAGATGCCATACATGCCTGGATTGGGGGATGAGGGGTGCAATACATACCGGGATGGGGAAATTTACCAGTAGATGCTGCTTTTCCCACCCTAGGCTTATACTCAAGTGAATACGCTTTCCCAGGTTTTTTTTCGGTTTATTTAAAATATACGGTAATTTTAAATCAGTGAGTACGTGGTGCCCATAATACTGCAGGACTGTGGGGTGCATTATACTATAAGGGGGCTGCATTTTACCCTACGGGGTGTGTAATATACTGTATGGAGGACTATGGGGAGTGCATTATATTCTATGGAGGACCAAGGGAAGTTCATTATATTATATGGATGATTGAGGGTGCATTATACTATAGGGAGGATTATGGGGGGTGCATTATTCTATATGGAGGATTTTGGGTGATGTATTATACTATACTATATGGAAGGCTATGTGGGGGGCCATTATACTGTATGAAAGCAATTATACGGTGTGAAGGTTTGTGTGGGTGCCATCATACTGTTTGGAGGGCTGTGTGGGAGTCACAGTTGGGGGATTATACTGTGTTAGGGTCACCATACTTTGCCTTGGGAGTTGAGGTGGGGTACAGTAGGGTCATTATACTGTGCGTGTGGAGGCTAATGTGGAGGAATTCACCATAGGGATATCATACTATGTTTGGGTGGCACTTTTATTGGCATCATACTTTATGGCACAGTGAAAGAGGAATCTAAGACTTCAGCAGGAGGAAAATTACTATGTAAAGGCTGGAAAGGTGTGAGACCTGCTCTTCTGTGACAAAGACAAATATTTGTTTGTTTGTTTTTTCGTGGGGGGGGGCCCAATTAGAGCTTCTGCTGTGGGACCCCATGATTTCTATGTACGCCACTTGCCACAGTAACGACATGTTCCCATTAGAAGGGAGCGGGTTTGCTATACAGTTACGGGGTATGAAGTGAATTCAACGGCTGCCAAAATTTAGGAAAAACCCCAATAACAATTTAAAGTCACATAGAGCTGGGCCACAGTAATGACATTTTCCAATTAGAAAGGAGTGGGGCTGCTATTCAGTTATAAGGTATGCAGTGAGTCCAACGGCTGCCAAAATGTATGAAAAACCCCAATACCAATTTAAAGACACATAGAGCTGGGCCTCAGTAACGACATGTTCCCAATAGAAAGGAGCGGGTTGCTATACAGTTTTAAGGTATGCAGTGAGTCCAACGGCTGCCAAAATTTAGGAAAAAACCCAATACCAATTTAAAGACACATAGAGCTGGGCCTCAGTAACAACATGTTCCTATTAGAAAGGATAGGGTCTGCTATACAGTTCTAGGGTATGCAGTGAGTCCAACGGCTGCCAAAATTCAGGAAAAACCCCAATAACAATTTAAAGACACATAGAGCTGGGCCACAGTAATGTTCCCATTAGAAAGGAGTGGGTCTGCTATCCAGTTATAGGGTATGCAGTGAGTCCAACGGCTGCCAAAATTTAGGAAAAACCCCAATGCCAATTTGAAGACACATTGAGCTTAGCTTCAGTAACGACATATTCCCATTAGAAAGGAGTGGGTCTCCCATACTTTTTTCATATGCAGCTGCCAAAAATTTGGAGGCACTCCAATGCCCCTTGCAAGAGACGCAGAGGTCAGGGGGCCTCCTGAAAACAATGTTCCCATTATTAGGAAGTGGGTCTCCCATAATGTTTGCCTATGCAGTGAATGCAACGGCTGCCAAAAATTTGGAGGAACTCTTATGCCCCTTGCAAGAGACGTAGAGGTCAGAGGGCCTCCTGAAAACAATGTTCCCATTATTAGGAAGTGGGGCTCTCATACTGTTTTCCTATGCAATGAATGTAACGGCTGCCAAAAATTTGAAGGAACTTCGATGCCCCTTGCAAGAGACGTAGAGGTCGGAGGGCCTGCTGAAAACAATGTTCACATTATTAGAAAGTGGTTCTCCCATAGTGTTTGACTATGCAGTGAATGCAACGGCTGCCAAAAATTTGGAGCAACTCCAATGCCCCTTGCAAGAGACGTAGAGGTCGGAGGGCCATTATTAGGAAGTGGGTCTCACATACTGTTTGCCTATGCAGTGAATGCAACAGCTGTCAAAAATTTGGAGGAACTTCAATGCCCCTTTCAAGAGACGTAGAGGTCGGAGGGCCTCCTGAAAACAATGTTCACATTTTTAGGAAGTGGGTCTCCCATACAGTTTGCCTATGCAGTGAATGCAACGGCTGCCAAAAATTTGGAGGAACTCCAATGCCCCTTGCAAGAGACATAGATTTCGCAGGGCCTCCTGAACACAATGTTCCCATTATTAGGAAGTGGGTCTCCCATAGTGTTAGCCTATGCAGTGAATGCAATGGCTGCCAAAAATTTATAGCAAGTTCAATGCCCCTTGCAATAGACGTAGAGGTCGGACGGCTATTATTAGGAAGTGGGTCTCACACACTGTTTTCCTATGCAGTGAATGCAACAGCTGTCAAAAATTTGGAGGAACTCCAATGCCCCTTGGAAGAGACGTGGAGGTCGGAGAGCCTCCTGAAAACAATGTTCCCATTATTAGGAAGTGTGTCTCCAATACTGTTTGCCTATGCAGTGAATGCAAAGGCTTCTAAAAATTTGGAGGATTTCAATGCCCCTTTCAAGAAAAGTAGAGATCGGAGGGCCTCCTGAAAACAATGTTCTCATTATTAGGAAGTGGGTCTCCCATACTGTTTGCCTATGCAGTGAATGCAATGGCTGCCAAAAATTTTGCAGAAACTCCAGTGCCCCTTGCAAGAGACATAGAGGTCAGAGGGCCTCCTGAAAAAAATTTTCCCATTATTAAAGAGTGGGTCTCCCATACTGTTTGTCTATGCAGTGAATGCAATGGCTGCCAAAATTTTGCAGAAACTCCAATGCCCCTTGCAAGAGACGTAGAGGTCGGAGGGCCTCCTCAAAAAAATGTTCCCATTGTTAAGAAGTGAGTCTCCCATTCTGTTTGCCTATGCAGTGAATGGAACAGCTGCCAAAAATTTGGAGGAACTCTAATGCCCCTTGCAAGAGACATAGATATGGTGATATGGTAGATATGGTGGTGATATGGTGGTGGAGGATGAGGATGAGGAAAAGGAGGAGGATAAGAGTAAGTAGACAAAATCAGGAAGCGTATACCCATGTCTGGGTGTGAAGACAGTGGTGCATGGGAATAGAGTTAGACCTCCCAAAAAAAGACACTGTATTTGAGTTTATGTTACGCTGCTATCATTCGGTGGTGTTGAGAAGTCTGGCCCAATCCAGCGCTTGTTCATTGTTATAAGAGTCAGCCTGTCAGCATTTTCAGTTGTCAAGCGGTTGCGCCTATCAGTTATAATTCTACCAGCGGCACTAAAAACCCGCTGACAAAACGCTAGTGGCAGGGCAGGCCAGGATCTCCAAGGCGTAGAGAGCCAGTTCTTGCCCCATGTCCAGCTTGGATACCCAATAATTATAAGGCACAGAGGAATCATGGAGGACGTTGGTACGGTCAGCAAGGTACTCCCTCAGCATCTTCTGAAACGTTTCCCTTCTTGTGAGAGTACCCTGCCCCTCAGGGCCTGTGGCATTAGGAGAGTCTGAGAAAACTCTCCCAGAACTTTGACAGTGTTGCCCTGCCTGGATTGCATTTGTGTTTCTCTTGCCTGTACTCCTTGGTTGTCCGAACTGTGAGCTTTGCCGCCAGCGTTTTGATATGGGAATTTTTTTAATAATTCCGCAACAAGGTCATTCTGGTACTGCCCCATTTTATTAGGCCTGTCCGGCATGGGAATAAGAGACACAAAGGTCTCCTTGTAGCGTGTGTATAGAAGTGTTACCAACCAGTAATGACTGTCACCCAAAATTAGGACAACATGAGTTTCACGGGAAAAGCGCATCCAGCAACTAGAGGGGTTAACACAGTCACAGGAGACAGGGAGGGTTTTAGCAGAGCCCCAGGGGGATTGTGGGGAAGTTGTTTACTGTCTGGCTGGAGCCGAAGAGAAAGGTGGTGTGTGTGTTCTGTATCTCACAGAAGCGCCCCTGCAAGTGAAAAGGATTCAAGTCAGGAGTGAAGCTAAGCACAGGTCAGGTAGAGTTCCTGAACTAGCAGTGCAGAGTATTGTCAGGCAGAAAGATAAGGACTGGAAGAAATGGTGTCACAGGGATCTTCTCCCTCAGCAAATCACCCCCCCTCTATCTCACTGTGCTGTCTCCCGGTGTGCCGTCCCCACATTACACGAGCACGTGTCCCACAACATTAGATGTGCTCTCAACAACGGAGTTACTGGGAAAGTCCACCTAACCACGGACATGTGAACAAGTGCTTGTGGGCAGGGATGGTACATCTCGCTGATGGCACACTGGGTTAATATAGTGAAAGCCGGGACCCATTCAGATCATGGGATGGAACACGTCCTCCCGAAGCCTAGGATTGCGGGCCCTGGGTCAATCAGAATTGCCCCCACATTCTACAGCTCCTGCACCTCCTCTTATACCTCTTCAGCCTCCAACTCTAAATGACCACTTCAGTCAGAAGCTGGAAGCACTGCAGCACTGCCTCGGCCAAGCAACAACATGCTGAAGTTAATATGCTTAGGTGACAAACTGCACACCACTGAAGAGTTGTGGACAGCTCTGAAAGAGCAGGCAGATCTGTGGCTCACACCGCTGAACCTACAGCCAGGCATGGTCATGTGTGACAATGGCCGGAACCTGGTGGCGGCTCTGAAGTGAGGCAAGCTCACACACATACCATGCCTGGCCCATGTGCTTAACCTCGTGGTTCATCAGTTTCTCAAAAACCTACCCAGATCCATTGCATCTGCTTGTCAAAGTACGCCACGTGCGTGTCCATTTCACAAAGTCAGCTACAGCTTCCGCCGCCTTTCCCGTGCTTCAGTAGCGTTTGCAGCTTCCAGCTCACCGACTGGTGTGCAATGTCCCCATGTGTTGGAACTCTACACTGCAGATGTTGGGAAGGATTTGTGAGCAGAAGAGGGCAGTTGTTGACTACCAACATCAACACGGCCGTCGGTATTCAGGTCAGATTGCACACATAAGACTTCACGAGTGGACATGGATGTCAGACATCTGTACCATACTCCAAAACTTTGAGGAGTCCACCAAGATGGTGAGTGGCAATGATGCCATGATTAGCGTCACCATCCGTCTTCTCTGTCTTCTGAAATGCTCTCTGCTCAAAATTAAAGAGGATACATTGCTGGCGGAGCATGAAGAGATAGAGTAAGGAACCATACAGGGTGATTACACACAGCCCAGCCTCATCTCATTCCAACATAGATTGGGTTACAATTGGGAAGAGGAGGAAGAATAGGAGCTGGTTTCCTGCGCTATAGATCGTACTACCTGCACAACTGTAATACCGTCTGTTCAGCGTGGATGGCCTGAGGACAGGGAAGAGGAGGAAGATGAAGGTAATGAGGAGGAGAGCATGGTCTGTTGTCTTCTTGATGAGGACACGGAATTCTTGGCTCTTTGCAGTCTGGCACGCATGGCTGAGTTTATGTTACGCTGCCTTTCCCGTGACCCTCGCGTTGTCCAAATTTTGAGTGACAGTCATTACTGGTTGGTGACACTTCTAGACCCACGCTACAAGGAGAACTTTCTGTCTCTTATTCCCATGCAGGACAGGCATAATAAAATGGGGCAGTACGAGAAGGCCCTTGTTGCGGAATTATTTAAAAAATTACCACCTGAAAACGCTGGCGGCAGAGGTCACAGTTCGTTGGACAACCAAGGAGTACAAGCTAGAGAGACACAAATGCAATCCAGCAGAGGCAGGGCAACACTCTCAAAGTTCTGGGACAGTTTTCTCAGGCTTCCCATCGCACAGGCCCTGAGGCGCAGGGTACTCTCACAAGAAGGGAAACGTTTCGGAAGATGGTGAGGGAGTACCTTGCTGACCGTACCAACGTCCTCCATGATTCCTCTGTGCCTTATAATTATTGGGTATCCAAGCTGGACACGTGGAATGAACTGGCTCTCTACGCCTTGGAAGTCCTGGCCTGCCCTGCCACTAGCATTTTGTCAGAGCGGGTTTTTAGTGCCGCTGGTGGAATTATAACCGATAGGCGCATCCGCCTGTCAACTGAAAATGCTGACAGGCTGACTCTTATAAAAATGAACAAGCGCTGGATTGAGCCAGACTTCTCAACACCACCGAATGATAGCAGCGTAACATAAACTCAAATACAGTGTCTTTTTTTGGGAGGTCTAACTCTATTCCCATGCACCACTGTCTTCACACCCAGACATGGGTATACGCTTCCTGATTTTGTCTATTCACTCTTATCCTCCTCCTTTTCCTCATCCTTATCCCCCCCCACCATATCACCACCATATATGCCATATCTATGTCTCTTGCAAGGGGCATTGGAGTTCCTCCAAATTTTTGGCAGCTGTTCCATTCACTGCATAGGCAAACAGTATGGGAGAACCACTTCCTAGCAAAAGGAACATTGTTTTCAAAAGGCCCTCCTCCGACCTCTACGTCTCTTGCAAGGCTCATTGGAGTTCCTCCAAATTTTTAGCAGCCGTTGCATTCACTGCATAGGCTAACAGTATTGGAGACCCACTTCCTAATAATGGGATCATTGTTTTCAGGAGGCCCTCCGACCTGTACATCTCTTGCAAGGGGCATAGGAGTTCCTCCAAATTTTTGGCAGCCGTTGCATAAGCAATAACAGTATGGGAGACCCACTTATAATGGGAACATTTTTTTTAATTAGTCCCTCCTCTATGTCTCTTCCAAGCGGTATTGGGGTGAGTCCCTCCTTCATAAACTAAATAGGATGTGTCTGAACATGTCTCACACACCACATGGCAAGATAAGGTAGTAAAATGTCAAAATGACATTTACCGGTGAATGTATTTTTCACCGTTGAAAGCAATGCAAAAGTGAAAAAACGCATCAAAAAGGCTAGGTGTGGAGGAGCATTTTTTTTGTATATTTATTTTGCCTTATATACAAGTCATTACCCTGGAAAAGATGTCCCTTAACATTTTTCCCAGGAAAATCCATTTTGGTTTCGCTTTTGTATGTTTTACTGTCCGTAAAAGTGGCGTAATACCTCTGACAACATTGTTGACAGCAGTGACCTGGTAGTCATAGATGCTTCCAGTGGTCTTCCCCATGCAGTTCCCATGTCATGTGAGCACTGTTCCCATCAATTTGGGCAATTTTTAGGCCCTCTGCAGACCGCCGGGGTGGGCCACCAGAAAATTGCTCAAGTTTCCCGTAGACTAACATTCGGCTCGTTTCTCGGACCGAGCACTCGAGCATTCCAATTTGCTCGACCCAAGCAACGAATATCCGAAGATTTTAGTGCTCGCTCATCACTACTCATCACTAATCACAGCTTAAACGCTTTTTGTAGCCAATCAAGAGTCTTTCCGTTCCAGTTTGAGGGATTTTCATCCATTCTTCCTTAGAAAATTCGTCCAGTTCTGTGAGATTTCTGGGGCATCTTGCATGCACTGCTATTTTGAGGTCTAGCCACAGATTTTCAATGATGTTCAGATCAGAGAACTGTGAGGGCCATTGTAAAACCTTCAACTTGCGCCTTTTGAGGTAGTCTATTATGGATTTTGACATGTGTTTAGGATCATTATCCATTTTTAGAAGCCACCCTCTTTTCAACTTCATCTTTTTTACAGATGGTGTTATGTTTGCATCAAGAATTTGTTGAAATTTTAATGAATCCATTCTTCTCTCTACCTGTTAAATGTTCCCCATGCTATTGGCTATAAGACAACCCCAAAGCATGATTAATCCACTCCCATGCTTAATGGTTGGCAAAATGTTCTTTTCCTGAAATTCTGTGTCTTTTTTTCTCCACACATATTGTGTGGCCAAAGACTTCTATTTTAACTTTGTCGGTTCACAGGACTTGTTTCCAAAATGCATCAGGCTTGTTTAGATGTTCTTTTGCATTCTTCTGATGCTGAATTTTTTGATGAGGACACAGGAGACATTTTCTTCTGATGACTCTTCCATGAAAGCCATATTTGTGCAAGTGTCTCTGAACAGTACCACAATACCAGAGTCTGCTAAATCTTTCTGAGGGTCTTTTGCAGTCAAGTGGGGATTCTGATTTGCCTCTCTAGCAATCCTACAAGCAGCTCTCACTGAAATTGTGCTTGCTCTTCCAGACCTTATCTTGACCTCCACTGTTCCTGTTACTTGCCATTTTTTAATTACATTTTGAACTGAAAAAATGGCAACTTGAAGACACTTTACTATCTTCGTATAGCTTTCTCCTGCTTTTTGGGCCTTCATCATTTTCATTTTCAGAGTGCTAGGCAGCTGCTTAGAAGCACACATGGCTGCAGTTGTTTTGCATAAAGTTAGAGGAGGCTGGGTTTTTATAAAGCTGGGAAATTTGCATCACCTGGCCTTTCCGAACGATGATAGCGAACAAGCCATAAACAGGCTAATTAATGTCTGAAGCCTTGGTCAAAGTTATTTGAGCACACAAATCTCCAAGGGTGCCCACATTTTTGCATTGGAGCATTTTCCTTTTTGCAATTTTTAAAATGTAAAAAATTAAAATATATACTGTATATTTTTTACCTAAAATACAAAGTAAATGTGTCACCTTTAACTTTAGCCCTTTTAGAGATAATTTCATCCTCAACTTGCTTAACTGTTCACAATTAACAGTAATTTTACCCAGGGGTGCCCAAACATGACACTGTAGCTGTATGAGGGATTGTTTTTTTGTAAGACGAGTTGTACTTTTATTTTTTCATGTGATGGTAAAATGTGATGTGATGGTAAAAAATTCCAAGGGGGGAAAAATTTTGTAAAAATGCAATTCCGCAAATTCTTTTTTAATTTATTTACAGCATCATTATAAGATAAAAATTATCTGGAAAAATCATTCCCCAGGTCAGAAAGATTTTGATTATACCAAACATGTATAGTTTTTTTTTTATTTCACAAATAAAGACAACGGCAGCTTTATTTTTTTCATATAAATTCTTTCTTTATCTCAGAAAATGGAACAAATGAACATCCATTTTCATAATTCAGAGACAAACTTACATGCAGGTTAAACCCCACATTAAATCATTAAATGCATAGAGCGGTATAGACAGGTGAAAATTTCACTCCAAATAGGATCAGGCAGAGTCGCTAGATCAGTCATTCATACCGGAGTGAAGCTTTGAGGAACCACCTTCTTTTTTCTAGCTCCTCAAAACATCAGTTCGAGGAGCTTGAAAAAGTGGAAAAATGGCAATAAAAAAATAAATAAAAAAACAATAAAAAACCTTTGCAAAGGAAAATGTTCACATGATAGCCATAAAAGACTGATGCGTTTCCATCCACATAGAAGATGGTAGCCGAGCAGCAGGAGAAGGACACTGGCTAGTGTAACCCCTCTAGGGGGAGACTGGTGTACAGAAACTTAGTCTAATAGGAGCAGACAGTGTTTCTGCGTAAGAGATATTAGTCCCTCCTTAACTGCATTGCCTTGGCAACCTGGAAGAGGAGGTGCAGCAGCAGAGGTAAAAGCTGATTGGCTGAGCAAGCTGGAGAAGAAGGGAGGAGTTGACAGCACTAGATAACATGGGAGTTGTCGGCCATTACTGAAAAAAGACATTGGTGATCCAGGAAGAGAGCACAGCGTGCATGCTGACAATTCTGCATCCCTGTGTGATTGGACAGTGAGCCCTGGAGCTGCACCACAGCTAGTGACCTGCCAGGTTGCCCAGAGTAGCGCACCTCCCCTTGGCTTCTTACATACAAGGATTCTGCCCTCCATTCCCAAGAAACTGAATCCTGAAGCTCTAGGCTGGAACTCTATGTGACTACAGACCTGCTACATCAAAGAGTGAGTGGCTACTGTTAGGACTTGTGGTTCTATCCACAAGGGAACATTGCTTGGACCTGTGGTCTCTATCCGTAAGGGAGCATTGCTGTTACTTGTGGTTCTATCAGTAGAACAGCATTGCTGTGATTTGTGGATTAATGCATAAGGAGTTTATAATAGGACCAGCAGTGGAGGGGATTTTGTTCTCATTATATTAAGTGCACCAATTGTTCCTAAAAGTGCCAACATTCACGGCAACCGGGCCCGTATATTGGACTGTGTTGCTTCTATTGCTGCAGCCATTTGTAGCTTTAGTAATATTACTTAAAAGTATGTCTGTTGTAATTTCAAAGAGAAGCGTTAGTCCTAACATTCAGGTTTACTGCAAAGCCCCATCTTGTATCTGTATTTGTAGATCGTGTAATGCTATTTGTTTTGCTGCTACTTGCTATCCCCCTTTCTATAGTCACCATTTATCCTCCTCTATAAATAAACCTGTTAATTGTTCCAACCTCATCTTTTGTGAGCATAGTCAGGAGTTTCCCAAGTCAACCCCTGGCAGAAGAAGTCCATCCTTAATCCCACTACAGCTCCAAGCAAGATTCAGGTGGAGGCATCATGCCATATTGAGGTGAGAACTACCAGACTCCCCGCCCACTGAGCTGGCTTAAAGAGGCTGTGGTAAATCGGCTCACTCAGCTGCTCACAGAGATAGATGTTATGTTCTGCTACCAAAGCTAAGGAAAGAGAGGAGATCTGTCCCTACTATAGGACTCAGCTGAATCCCTACGATGTAACAGGGAACCTGATCCTGCGATCAGACCTGCTAAAGTCCTAATCTAGTCTGTACGAAGACCTATAGATGTGGGGAGGGAATCCCTACAAGTACTAAGGACTGGAAGGAATATGGGACACCTCCTAACAGAAATAGTAGCAGACAGACGAACAAACAAAATAGATAGAACATAGAGGTCCGTAGACCAAGCAAACTAACAGAGATAGATACAGAGCACAGGCTAGCTAGAAAGTAGATATACAATGAAGTCCAGCAAAGCCAGAAGGGCGGAGCAGGATTAAATAGGCCAACAAGGTCATGTGACCAGCAAAGGAAAAAAAACCTAACAGCAAGGTTCTAACAGTACCCCCCCTTCTAAGAGGATCCTCCGGATCCCCTAGAACCAGGCTTATCAGGAAATCTCCTGTGAAACGCTCTGATAAGTCTGGACGCGGAAACATCATCTGACCTCACCCAAGAGTTATCCTCGGGTCCGAAACCTTTCCAGGCCACAAGATACTGCAAACTACCTCTATACCGTCTAGAGTCAAGGATGCGAGAAATTTCATATTCCCCGTCCTCCACCACCGGAGGAACAGAGGCAGAGGCGTCACCATCCGACACAACAGCTTTTTTTAACAGAGAGACATGAAAGACCGGATTAATTCTCCAGGAGGTAGGAACCTCCAACCTAACAGCAGATTGGTTGACAACCTGAAGCACCTTAAAGGGCCCTACAAACTTGGGACCCAATTTCTTAGAAGGAATCCTCAACCGCAGATTCCTAGAGGACAACCAAACCATGTCACCAACAGCGAACAAAACCTCCTGTCGTTTCCTATCAAAGTAGTCTTTAGATTTTCTGTTGGCCTCCTGAAGATTACCACGCACATCCGTCCAAACTCTTTCCAAATCACCGGAAAAATTCTCCTCCTCAGGCACGGCAGATCCCAACTTGGAGAACGACCCAAACGACGGATGTCTCCCAGAACAACAAAAAAAAGGCGAACAACCAGCAGAAGAAGATGTATGATTGTTCAGAGCAAATTCGGCAAGTGGCAGAAACTCAGACCACCCCTCTTGATTGTCTGCCACAAAACAACGCAAGAACTGCTCAACATCCTGGTTTTTCCTTTCTGTCTGGCCATTAGATTCAGGATGATATCCGGACGAAAACGACAAATGAATTCCCAACCTGTCACAAAAGGCACGCCAAAAACGAGCCACGAACTGAGGACCCCTATCAGAAACAATGTCAGTAGGAACGCCATGAAGTCTGACAATTTCTTTGACAAAGGTCTTAGCGAGAGTTTTAGCGCAGGGCAGTTTGACGAAGGGAACCAAGTGACACATCTTGCTAAAACGGTCCACGACCACCCAAATGACAGTAAAACCCTCAGAGGGGGGAAGGTCAGTTATAAAGTCCATAGCCAAATGTGTCCAAGAAGCACTGGGGACCTCCAAAGGACAAAGCAACCCCGCAGCAGGAGTATTTGAGGACTTAGATCTAGCACATATAGTACATTGGCGCACCCACTTAATGACTTCCTTCTGCCATCCAGGCCACCAAAAACTGCGACCCACCAGTCTCTTGGTCTCAGAGATTCCGGGATGACCTGCCAACCGAGATTCGTGACACTCAACAAACAAATCTCTCCTAAAGGTCCCAGGCACAAACAACCTCCCATGAGGAGTGTTAGATGGGGCATTCTCCTGAGCTTTAAGAATCTCATCTTCCAAAACGGAGTCTAAAGCAGCTATCACAACACCTTCTTGTAAAATGTTTTCCTCTTTCTCAGCACCGACTATGGGAGAAAAACTGCGAGACAAGGCATCCGCCTTAACATTCTTAGTACCAGGGATGTAAGTAACGGAGAAATTAAACCGCGAGAAAAACAGTGCCCACCTAGCCTGACGGGCATTCAGGCGCTTGGCAGCATCAAGATATATCAGATTTTTATGATCCGTAAGAACCTGAACGGGAAATTCCGCACCTTCCAAGAAGTGGCGCCAGTGTTCAAATGCGAGTTTAATAGCCAATAATTCCCGATTACCAACATCGTAATTCAATTCAGTCTCCGAAAATTTTTTTGAAAAAAAAGGCACAGGGATGTAATCCATCCCCGTTATCCTGAGACAATACTGCGCCAACCCCCACAGAGGAAGCATCAACCTCAACCAAAAACGGCCTAGTAACATCAGGCTGCATAAGGATGGGAGCAGAGGTGAACCTCTCCTTGAGATACACAAAAGCTTCAATGGCCTCAGAAGACCACTGAACCGCATCAGCACCTTTCCTGGTGAGATCAGTCAGAGGTTTGACAATACTAGAAAAATTTTTTATGAATTTTCTATAGTAATTGGCGAAACCCAAAAACCTCTGTATCGATTTCAAACCAATAGGCCTAGGCCATTCCTGCACAGCCTGAACCTTAACCGGATCCATCTCAAAACCTTTGCTGGAGATAATGTAGCCCAAAAAACTAATTCTCTGTACAGCGAACTCACATTTCTCCAGCTTAGCAAAAAGCGAATTGTCCATTAATAACTGTAATACCTCACGCACGCTCCGCCAATGAGACTCCAGATCTGGCGAATAAATCAAAATGTCATCCAAATACACAACCACATTTTTACCGATCAAAGGTCTAAGGATGTCATTAATCAGATTCTGAAAAAATGCAGGAGCATTAGTAAGACCAAAAGGCATAACCAGATTCTCAAAATGACCCACAGGAGTGTTAAAATTAGTCTTCCATTCATCACTCACCCTCCTTCATGCGCAACAGATTGTATGCCCCCTTAAGGTCAATTTTAGAGAACCACTTGGCCCCCAATAACTGGTTAAACAGATCAGGAATCAATGGCAGTGGGTAAGGATTGCGTACCGTAATTTTGTTAATCTCACGAAAATCTAGACAAGGACGTAAACCGCCGTCCTTTTTTTTTACAAAAAAAAATCCAACCGCCACAGGAGACTTAGAGGGCCTAATGTGACCGGCGGCCAAACTTGTCTGTATGTATTCCTCCAAAGCCTTCCTCTCAGGAATAGTAAGGTTAAATAAACGACTTTTAGGAAGAGTCGCTTCAGGGACAAATTCAATAGAGCAATCATAGTCTCTATGGGGAGGCAAAACCTGCGATTCTTTCTCAGAAAAAACTCTCCAAAAATCCTGAATAGGAACAGGCAATTCTCCCCTATCCAAAGCTGCAATACGCCCGTTACAACACTTGTCATAACATTTATGGCTCCAGGATTTAATTTCACTGGTAGACCAATCCAGTACAGGATTGTGAAATTTTAACCAGGGCAAACCCAATATTACTGGAGAAGGCAAGTTATTCAACACTACCAAATCCAATTTCTCATGGTGAACACCATTAATAGTGAGAGGAAATTCACTGACCTTGAGAGTAATATTCTTCAAAGGGGAGCCATCCACAGAAACCACAGCAATGGGGGATGATAAAGGTTCAGGTTTTAAATTGAGTTTTTCCACGAATCCCCCATCAATTACATTTAGTGTAGACCCGCGATCAACAAACACCCGAAATTCCATTAATTTTTCCTGAGCAATCGTGGAAGCAGCTAAAAATATACCCTTGGAATTTAAACAGGCAATACGGGCGTGACTGACCATTTTTTTTTCTTTCTTCATACGAAGCTCACAGCCTTTAATCAAATGACCAGATTTTCCGCAATAGAAACACAAGCCTTCCGAAAAACGACGGTCTTTTTCTTGAGAGCGAGGTGCCACCGATCCAATCTCCATCGGTTCACCACTGTTAGTACACACATTATCATAACCAGAAACTGACATAGCAGAGGATTTGCTCTCATTAACCCTAGCACGCAGTCTTCTATCCACCCGTATAGCTAATTGCATAGCCTGTTGCAAATCCTCAGGTGTAGGATAAGCAATTAGCAGGTCTTTAACCCTTTCACTGAGCCCAGCAAGAAATAGACTTTTCAGAGCAGAATCGTTCCACCCTGTTTGAGTGGACCAACGACGAAAATGAGTACAATATTTTTCCACATTACCTGATCCTTGCTTTAAACGTCTCAACTCAGTCTCAGCTGATGCCACACGGTCAGGATCATCATATAATAGTCCTAAAGCAGAAAAAAACCTATCCACTGATCTGAAGCATGTATCACTAGGTTGCAAAGAAAAGGCCCACTCCTGAGGCTCTTTGCGCAAAAGTGACATTATGAACCCTACGCGCTGGGATTCATCCCCAGAGGACTTGGGTCTCAAACGAAAATACAATAAGCAAGCATTTTTAAATGAAAAAAATTCTCGATGTTCACCAAAAAATAAATCCGGCAAACATACCTTAGGCTCCAAGAAATATGCTCCAGGACAGTTACTCACGTGCTGACGGAGCTCGGCCACTTCCAGAGAGAGTCCCTGCAGGTGTTTAGCCAAATCCTGAACCGACACCATGATGGAACAAAAAAAATCTTTCCTTAGAGAATTTGCAGGCTGGACTTACTGTTATGTTCTGCTACCAAAGCTAAGGAAAGAGAGGAGATCTGTCCCTACTATAGGACTCAGCTGAATCCCTACGATGTAACAGGGAACCTGATCCTGCGATCAGACCTGCTAAAGTCCTAATCTAGTCTGTACGAAGACCTATAGATGTGGGGAGGGAATCCCTACAAGTACTAAGGACTGGAAGGAATATGGGACACCTCCTAACAGAAATAGTAGCAGACAGACGAATAAACAAAATAGATAGAACATAGAGGTCCGTAGACCAAGCAAACTAACAGAGATAGATACAGAGCACAGGCTAGCTAGAAAGTAGATATACAATGAAGTCCAGCAAAGCCAGAAGGGCGGAGCAGGATTAAATAGGCCAACAAGGTCATGTGACCAGCAAAGGAAAAAAAACCTAACAGTAAGGTTCTAACAATAGACACAGGAATGCTTTCTGCTTAAGTCTTCTACTGGTTTCGTAAAAAACATGCAGCATAAACCAGTTCAAAATCAAATAAACATACATGTCCCTTCTGGAATAATGGCAAAAGCAATATAGCATACAGTACAGTCTGTGTGGCTCCAGGGTTTGCCAGCTCAGGGAAAAAACAGAAGGTTCAGCTCTCTTTAACATGTGCACAGCTCTGGAGATCTCGTCTCCAGGGACACTGGAACTGAATGAGTCCAAAGGCTCCACATTTAACTTCTGGATCACACCTTGGGCTGGAGATATGATGAACAGCCTCCCACCCACTCTACAGCTGTTTACAAAAACCAAGCCCTTAACATGGCAGATTAACCCCTCTCAGTACTTAATGTGCTGGAGAATTTTTCCAGGTTCATGTCACTGAGTGACTCATATCTCCCCTCCAGTATTTTACCGGTGACTTTCTCACAGGTTGTTACACTAGTTTATTGCAGTCAGCAAAAACTGTTATCAGCAAAAATTGCTAATACAGTGATTTAGACAAATAATTGTATTGGAAGTCCTGCATAATAATAATTTTTTTGTGAAAATAGAGGAACTCTTTAAAGGCATACTTGTGACAGGGACAATAAAATGAATTACCTGTGGCAGGAACGATTATGGGTATATGCTGTGGCTAGCAGACAATTTCTTGGAATGATTTGTGGTTGGAACATATTTAGGAAGACTAAGAACAATATAGGTTGCTGCCTAGCTTGAAAAAAGTTGTCATCTAAGGCTAATCAAATAGGGCTACTTAGTCATATATAATGCTGAAGTGAAAAAGAGGTTTGAAATTTAAAGTTGGATTACATGGGACATTCTTAAAATATGGTAGTAAATCATATAACTTATTGCTATTAAATAACTACAGTAAGTCAATTCAGTACATGCATCACAGCACAACAAGGCTCCATGAAGATATATAAGCCATTATGCTGTCTCAATTAGCATCGGTTCAGTGTGGAGTCCTCATTAAAAATCCACAACAAATACACTGCATTTTAATTTGACCAAATGGCACACTCCGAGTCATTTTTGTACATGTTTTCTGCCAATTAATCTAAATGGAGGAAAAACATGACACAAAAATGTTAAAACCTTGTAGAATCTCATCTTGAAGTAAAATTTTGCTATAAACTATAAAGCTTAGAGTCATACATATTGCCACTGTTTTTAATACTTATCTATATTCCGTCACAGTTTGTATAGTTTTTGCCAAAACGGAATATTTTTTCACAAGTCAAATTGACATAGTTTTTACATTGTAGTTTTGAGATAATTTTAGCACACTCTAAATCATTATGAGCAGCAGGATTTTAATGTGGAGCTTTTATGTTTTGTGAAAGATGAAAAACTTTTTCAGCCACTACAAAAAGGAGGCTAAGCCTTTGAACAATCTGACAACTATAAGTGTCATATGTAAAAATAAATGGCATTCTGAGTGTTCTACTATTTGATATATTTTCAATAGATCATTTCTGTTCATTCCTTTCGTTCTAAATTTATTTTGTTATACTAAGTGCTCGGGATAACTTCTAGTCAAAAACGTTTGATATGTTTTATCAACTTTTAGAACCATCAATCAGATAGTGATATATACATTACAAATGCACACAATGGTAAGGACTGTAACTTTTCATATACTGCAGTTCTCAAAAAATTATGCTCAACTCATCATGGAATGAAGGAAAAATGTTTAAGTCATGAGTCCATATAATAAATATGTCATCTATACCTACAGTATCTTACACCTTTCAATATACCTATAGTTATGTGAGATGAGATGTTTTTAACAAAAATAAACTGTAAGCACTCTTGGACTAAGGCTGTGTGTGCACACTATGCGTTTTTTAAGCATTTCCGCACCGGCAATTCCGCCACGGAAACAGTTAAAAAACGCTTGGTAGAAGGTCTGCAATGTTCCCCAATGATAATCCGCATTTGCTGTGCACATGCTGCTGAAATTTCCGCTGCGGATTATCATTGTGGAAAAATCCGCAGCACTACCATTAATTTTGCGTAATCACTGCGTTTTCGCCGCCATTGACTTGCATTGAATCTCTTAATATCCACATGACTACATGTGCACCTGCGGATATTCTGCAATTCAATGTGCGGATGGTACCCGGGTCGGGAGAAGAGGAGACTCTCCTCCAGACCCGGGTACCATTGTATCTGTAAAAAAAAAAGAATTTAAAATAAAAAATAAACATTATACTCATCTTCTGATGGCCCACGGTCTTCTCTCCGGTGCGTCCTGGCTCCCCAGCGGCTCGCGATGGTGTAAAAGGACCTTCCATGACGTCATTTAGTCATGTGACATGACTAAATGACGTCATGGAAGGTCCTTTTACACCACCGCGAGCCGCCCACGACACCAGATGGACCGGAGAAGGAGACCGGGGGCCATCGGAAGGTGAGTATAATGTTTTGTTTTTGTTTTTTTTACCATTTTTATTCTTTTTTTAACTATTACTTGGTTACACTATATAAATCCATGCCGGTTGCATGGATTTATATAGTGTGACCAAGTTGTGAAGCACTTTTCCAAGTGATGCTAAAATCGCTTGAAAAAGTGCTTGACAACCCGCATGCAAATTTGCATGTGCAAAACGCGTGACATACGCTTGTCCCTTTTAGAAAAAACGCATGTAAAATCCGCATACGTTTTTTCTGCCAGGGTGATGTAGAAACGCTCAGGAAAAATCCGGAGCATTTCTGCATCGTGGGCACATAGCCTTAAAAGAGGAGATGCTGGAGAAAATGAAGGCTCTTCCTTTAATATAAAAGCTAAATAATAAATAACCATAAACCATATCTGTGGAAATATAATACCTGTTGTGGAAAATTAGCTACAATATTCAAGGATCATCTTTCCAGCTGTCTGCAAACGGAGCATCTTATCCTAAGTTATGTGGCAAGGCTCGTTAAAGATTCAATATTGACTTTAAGTATTGCTACATCTAATAGGTAGTGTTAGGCTGTGTGCCCACGTAGCGTTTTTCAAGCGTTTATGCTGCGGAATTTCCGCAGCATAAACGCTTGTGAAACGCTAGGTAATCCGCACCCCATGGTCCCCAAGGGGATTCCGCATGTTCTATGCACATGCTGCGGATTTTTCCGCAGCGTTTATGCTACGTACAAAAATCCGCAGCATGTCATTTAATTTTGCGGAAGCGCAGCGGAACTCCCGCCATTGACTTGCATTGAAACGCATAGAAACCGCGACTGTACATTTTTACAAGCGGCTTCTATGCGTCTCTATGTGCGGATGGTACCCAGTTCTGGAGGAGAGGAGACTCTCATCCAGACCTCGGTACCATTGTACCTGTAAAAAAAGAATAAAATAACAAATAAAGTTTATACTCACCTGTCCGGCGTCTTCTCTCTGAATGCCAGCAGCGCTGAAGGACCTTCGGTGACGTCACAGTCATGTGACCGCAGGCCCTTCACCGCTCTGTCTCGCGATATGCCGGCAGCCGGGAACCAGACAGGAACGAGCGCTGCAGCAGACACCGGGGCCTCGGGGGTGAGTACAGCTTTATTTGTTTTCATTTTTACGGTTCACACTGTATAAATCCATGCTGTTTCCATGGATTTATACAGTGTGACCTAGTTGTCAAGCACTTTCCAAGTGATGCTATCGCCTGGAAAGCGCTTGTCAATCCGCATGCGGAAACGCATGTGAACCCGCATGTGGATCCGCATGTATTCTGCAGGAAAAACGCATGCACAATCTGCATGCGTTTTTTTCTGCCAGGGAGATGCAGAAATGCTGCAGAAATTTTCTGCTTCATTTCTGCATCGTGGGCACATAGCCTTAGAGTTTAAGTCCTCTTTCTTTTCAAAGAGGCTATTTGTATATTTAATTTCCCTGAGGAGTATTGCATGGCCTGTAAGTCTCCCTACCCTGACTTGACGCTCTCCACAATGAGAAACTTTCCCCATTAGATCCCCAGTCAGAAGCCTCTAACCTAGCAAAATCAGATCTCCTACATTGCACTGAGGAGGGGCAAACACCCCAAAACACGTGTCTGTAAATGGAGTTTCTGGTTTGGCTTATTATACTAAGTAATTAGGCAATACTCCTTTAAATGTCAATATTTATTTTTAGAATTACTACAGCTCTGTACATGAAAATGTTCAGAGACAACATATAAAAAAATAAAAAGTATATTACTTGGCAAATCACCAGTTTCAATTTCATTGAAATATCAATTGTGTCCTTAATGTAAGGGTGTAGTGGTAAAAAATTACCAGAGAACCTAGTTCAAAAAATGTTACTATTATTGTAGCAGTGACAGGTTTCCAGCACCCAGGGCAAGGCAAGTACTTTGTGCCCCCTAACCTATGAACCATTAGCGCATCCAGATTTCCTTCCACCAGTCCTGTATTCAACCCTTTATTCCGCAAGCACATATATTATAATTTGAGGAAAATAGTGATGTAACTTTAGTTTGCACTTTGAACTCCTATTTTTTTCCTTCTTTGATAAACTTTTAAAAATCAAAAGTTACACATTATGTTTTGTTTGTTTTTTTATTCCATTTTTTCTTATGTAACATTTTTTATTACTGTATCCATTACCCTAACCAAGACCCTAAGTCTAATTCTAAGCCTAATCATAACTTTAGGTCTAAGTCTAACCCTAAACCAATCCCTAGCTCGAAGTCTAACACTAGCCCTAAGGCCAAGCCTAACCCTAATCCTAAGTCTAACCCTAAATCTTACCGTAAACCAACCCTAATTACCAATAAAGAAGGTGTAAAAAATATAAAAACAGCTCTTAGTCATGAATGAAGACTGCATTGAATCATGTACAATGCACTTAACTGTCATCACATCTCACACAGTCTGTTCTAGACTACTCCTGTGTGATATGTCATGACACCATGCTCTGATCTCATTGCAGAGCAAGTACAGAATTGCCTGAGCACAGCAAACATTAGTGTGATTACTGACACAACTGTGGACAGAGGAGGAGGGGCAGTACAGCAGAGGTGACCATCCTAGGAGAGGAGAGCTGATGGAAGGGTTTGTAATGTGACACAGATAAATTCATCTGCACTGCCCCTTCCCTCACATTGACACATGCAGGAGCTTACGTTTTTCTTTCCTCTGAGTGTTGCTGCCTGTTTATGATTGGCAAGTATCATACAAGGAGAATAAGTACACAGTAAAACCATCTTATGACACCCTGTGACAATTAACTCAGTAAGTGCCAAATATTTTTATTGCTAATTATTTCCACAACAGAGAGGCGAGATTAAAAAAAAAGAAAAACATTTAATTCAGGTCTGCAACCATTACTACATCCTGTGTCCAGTTTAACATGAAAGATTTGGTGAAAGGTCCACTTTAAATGCTTTTCCATGGTTGAGCATGTGCACACAAGCCTAAGATCAACATGCACAATATCAAGCCCTAGTCCAAAGAATACTACCTACTGGACAAATTAGTGCCTACAGAAAAAAAATGGTATAAAAGGATAATAGTATAGGATGCTTTTTGAAGGTTTAGGTTGAAATACAAAAATAATTCTATGCATTCCCCCCGAGGAAGCTGTTTAATACACCACGCGAAACGCACGTTGGGGATTTTTTCTGTTGGGCTGCTATCTTAGCAATAGCAAAGAGTGCAATACTATGACCTAATTAATGTTTCTAGGGGTTCATGTGCTGATGCGACTATCATACTACGCTGAACAAATAATGAACGCACTTATGGATTTTTACTGTCGCAGGCAGCACTTAGACAGCTATCCCACTTGGGAATAAGTACTGTGGCACCTTTCTCCATTGTGATTTTCACTCTTTGTAACTACCAATCTTAATGTATTTATATATGCAGCCCAATTTTCGATGACTGGGTTGTTCCTTGTTGTATGTATTGTGTCCTAAGTGTTTAATAAAATATTTGTCTATAAATCATTCCCAAAAACTCCTGTTTTCCGTGGTAGCATATTTATTAGTCCTATGGAGTGGCACAAATTTCCACTTTTCCAATTTTTGGGACCTCACTTTGGTTAAGAGTGGCTTTTCACAATGTACCTTATGAATATATGGTTATTTATAGTGTATAATGACTAGTACAGGACTGAACGAATGTTTACACATTTCCAACGCACATACAAGTCATCCAGTGACCCATGTTACATCTCCTTGGAAACTTGTGTAGACATGAACCACAATATGTGATTGCTCTTAGTGGCTTGTATGATACTTTTCTGCACTGAATTTCATAGAAGTCTCACTTTGCCTATTTCACCTTAATTACTGTATACTTTTATCTTCTATCCCAATTCACTTGAATGTCTAATGTTTTAACTAATTTTACGGAGCCAGCCTGATTCCTTTCTTCTAGTTACTTTTCTAATCATCGGGCTCATTATGATTCAGCTCCCACAGGCCTGAACTTTGATTGACTGACTGATTTTCTCAACTATGTCCATGCTTGGCAGGCATTTAATAGTAATTAAAGATTTCTCTAATCTTTTCAAAGGCTACTCAGATAATCAAAAGACAGTCACTTTGATTGATAGTCACTGTCAAGTAAACTGGAAGACAAAATGTTGCAACACATTTTCCTAGGAAAAAAAAATCCCAGAGATAAAGCGTCTCAGCGCCATACAACGCATAATTTACAACATATCAATTTTATTTAACGGAATGTTTCTTATTTATGGAGTACAAAAAGGAAAAGAGAAAGATTTACTGCCGAAGTTGGGATTCTTATGTGATCATATTTCCCCATGGTCATCCAGCATCTTTTATATAGTTAGAAGTCTTTTGCTGTGTGTGACAGATCAAATAGAAATTCATAGTAATAAAACGAACTCAACGGTAGCCTCAGTTGCTGAGAGATTAAGACAGGAAGTGAATCCTTTGGGCTTTGAAATAATGAGAAGGAATGGCTATACCAACAGCAGCATTAAAAGGGCAAGAACAGCTAAAGAGTCTCCGGAGGTCATCAGCAAAAAACATATTATTTCAGTATACATCCTTTTGATGTAGTGTTTTGTAGATGAGGACTGTAGTGCCACTGGAGCTAATAAATCACTTCTGCTGATGACAAGCAAAGCACCTGTGCTTTATCATACAGGAAGCCTTGTAAATTACTGAAAGAAGCAACCGGTGACTCACGCAGTCAGGCGCTGGCACAAGGATCCCATATACTCTGAAGCATGTTAGTCCTGTCTTTCTAATTAGATTTAATGAAAAACAGAGGCAGTCATGTGTACTTTCAAAAAAAAATGAAGAGAGAGATAAAAGCAGACAGAATTAATCATAAAGAGAAATGAGTGGAAAATCTTGAAATGATCAAGCATTTATTATAAATTCAAAATGTCGTCTTCCTGCTTGTGATATCCGCAGACAGGTGCATCTATGCAAAGCAGACAAACTAGGAAAATTAAAAAAACTATACTTAAGCAGGATCTCTTAACAAGGCTTATCGTTTATAATTTCGTAAACTGAAAGGGATTTTCCAGACTTAAGATATTGATGACCTTACCTTGAGATAGGTCAATAATATCAGATGGGTGGAGATCCAACACCTGGCATCAGCACTGATCAACTATTTTCATCTACAGTGATGGCTAAAAGTAGTGAATGGAGATGAGTGGTACAGTTCTGATCTACGTGAAGTACCTATTCCTGGATATTATAATTTAAATCCTATTCACTCCATTGGAGCTGAGTTGTAGTGCCCGAGAATGGCCGCTACACACCTGTGGTGTTAACACTAGAGGTGAGCCAATAAATTTGAGTTGAACTGAATACCACTCGAATTTTGAAAAAGTCTGCCTTCACCAAAATGTGATTTTTTTTTGTAAATTTCTTAGCATATTGGCACCCACTGGGCACCATTTTTCTGAACCATAAAAGTCTATCAAAATGTAAAAAAAAAAAAAATTGAAAAATCTCATCTCTCCGGCCCATGCACATCACACATCCATTCCTTGCTGCCTCTTTCAGATTGCTGGCGTTCACTATAAAATCCTGGGTCTTCCTCTGTGAAAGTGCACAAAAGGTCACAGAGTCAAGATGAACACATGAAAGAAAAAAATTTTTTTTTGTCTTTCAGCGCTAGTGCACAGTGCTCTGCATCTGCACTGTTCACCGCTGTCTGCAAGGTCTGTGTGTGTGAGTGCAGCTCACGCTGTAGTGTGTGCTTCAGCCACGTCTGGTTGTAGTGCGCTCAGCATGTGTCACTGCCTCATACATTGTCCTTTTTTGCTAATTGAACATTTTTCCTGATTTCTCCTATTAGTGTGGTGGTTCCATCCGTATTCAGCTAAATTGGTTCCAAACACACTATATAGGAGTAGATAGAGAATTTTTTTTTTGTCTTGCAGCGCTAGTGCACAGTGCTCTGCATCTGCACTGTTCACACCTGTCTGCAAGGTCTCTGTGTGTGAGTGCAGCTCACGCTGTAGTGTGTGCTTCAGCCACGTCTGGTTGTAGTGCGCTCAGCGTGCGTCACTGCCTCATACATTGTCCTTTTTTGCTAATTGAACATTTTTCCTGATTTCTCCTATTAGTGTGGTGGTTCCATCCGTATTCAGCTACATTGGTTCCAAACACACTATATAGGAGTAGATAGAGGAGCCTTTCTGCAGCATTGTGTCCTGCAGCCCCAGCCAGATTAGTATTAGCCTATTTTTTGTAGCCTCATCTATTGCATTGTAGGTTACCTTCCTACATTGTAATAGCTACAAAAAGTTTGTGATACTATCGGTATTACATCTTTGGGCACATCCAGTGTCTTTTTGTGACAACAAAAACCTAAATAAAGTTCACCAAACACTCCACTTTACAGTTGTGTAGGCCACATTAGCTCATATTAAAGTCGAGTCCACACTTTATAAAATTAGTGTTTCTTATACCTGTTAGCAGCTGTTCAGGAATAAGCACACTAAGCCCTTAGTACTTTTCTGCCTATCTTTATCAGTCTACAAAGATGAAGAAGGCAGGGAGTAAGGCATGTGGTCGTGGTCGTGGTCGTAGGCGTGGGCGTGGAGTTTCTGCAGGGAGAGGACATGAGGATTCTGTGCCTGCAGGGAGAGGACGTGGGGATTCTGTGCCTGCTGCGGGCACCAGTGACTCAGCATCCCTCAGTTTTACCAGGGAACAGTCCTTTATGCGCAGCTTTGTAGGAGCTAGCCGTACCCCACTGCTGCGGGAGGACCAAACTGAAGCCGTTGTCGGATGGATGGCAGCTAACGCATCGACTTCAATTAGTTCCAGATCCTCTCAGGTCCTGAGCACTGAAGAGCACCCATCTGTCTCTTCACCACCTGCCAAATTGCCCAGGCAGTCAGAGAGCCCTGGACAGGAGACATCTCTACTTCTGTTCTCTGAATCTCTTGGCTTGGAAAGTGGGGGCCAGCCAAGCAGAATTCGAGAATTTGAGGAAGAGGTAGTATGCAGTGATGCGCAACCGTTTTGTCTCTCTGAATCTGAAAAGGCGGGTGGGCCAGTGCCTATGGTCAGCAGCACACCTCAGTACGCATCTGATGATGAGACTCAGGTGCCACTTTCTGGTGCGTACTGTGCTGTCGAGACTACCCAGGAGAAGCAGTTGTTTGAAGAGGGTGGTGTAGATGATGAGGTCCTTGACCCATCATGGCGTGAGGGACAGGAAGGTGGTGGGAGCAGCTCTGAGGAAGAGATTCCCCGAACGGCCCAAAAAGGAGGGAGAGGGAGGGGGCAGATTTGGTTGCCTGTAGCCTCCACTTCGGCACCCATTAGGAGCATGGCTCTCCCAAAATCCAAAGCGGGCGCTCCCAAGACTTGCAGTGCCTGGTCCTTTTTTGACACAGTTGCAGATGACATTTGCTTTGTCAAATGCAAGCTGTGTAATCAGAAGGTGAAAAGAGGGAAAAGTGTCAGCAACCACAATACCACAAATATGTGGAAACATGTGCGGACCAAGCACGTGGTGGAGTTACAAAAACACACTGAAGACCTAGGCCAACCTACAGCGCCACCTACCACCTCTTCAGCTCGTGTTGTAGCCTCTTCCTCCAGCTCACACACAGCTGGTTCGGCTTCCTCACAGGATCGCCATGGAAGAATCTCTGGCACTGTTGTACAGAGACACAGTGTAATTCCACCCACAGCACCACTTTCCCTGTCATCCTCACACTCCCAGGCCAGTCTACAGCCATCGTTAGCACAGGCATGGGAGAAAAGGTGCCCATACTCGGCAAACCACCCCCGAGCACAGGCTCTGAATGCTGGCATTGCTAAACTACTGGCCCTTTAAATGCTATCATTCAGGCTGGTGGAGACTGACACCTTCCGTAACTTTATGGCATTGACAGTCCCACAATACAACGTGCCCAGCCGCTTTTATTTCAGCAGGCAAGCCGTCCCTGCCCTGCAACAGCATGTGGAGGGAAAAATTAAACATGCGCTACAAAACGCCGTCAATAGCAAGGTCCACCTGACCACCGATGCGTGGACCAGTAAGCATGGACAGGGACGATACGTTTCCCTCACTGTCCATTGGGTAAATGTTGTGGAGCCGGGTACAGATCTTGAGAGTGGCGCTGTACGTGTTCTGCCAACTCCAAGGATTGCTGGAATCCAGTCTGTACACATTGACTCCTCCTCATACTCCAGTTCCTCTGAATCAGCGCTGCAGGAGCAGTCACGGTCTACCTCCACATCGACCCGTGAACGGTTACCTGTTATGATGACCGATATGAGCACAGCCGTGGCCAAACGTCAACAGGCAGTATTGAAATTAATTTCTTTGGGGAATCGAAGCCACACAATGCAGGAGCTCTGGAATGCCATCAAGCAGCTGAGCGACGTGTGGTTTGTGCCAGCGAATCTCCAGCCAGGCATGGTAGTGCGTGACAATGGCAGAAATCTAGTGGCAGCTCTGGGCCAAGGCAACCTCACTCACATCCCATGTCTGGCACATGTGCTCAACTTGGTCGTGCAGAGTTTTTTGAGGGACTATCCGGATCTTGATGCACTGCTTCACAAGGTCCGCATAGAGTGCGCTCACTTTCGGCGTTCCAGCAATGCAAGATTGCGCATTGCAGCTCTGCAGCGCCGATTACGTCTTCCGGAACATCGCATCATATGTGACCTACCCACCAGGTGGAATTCAACGTTACATATGTTGGAGAGGTTGTGTGAGCAGCAGGCAGCAGTAATGGAGTACCAGTTGCAGCAGGCGCAAACAAGTCGCAGTGCGCGCAGTTCACACTTCACCACCACTGAGTGGGCCTCTATGAAGGACATTTGCCACGTTTTGCGTGCCTTCGATTATTCCATGCGGATGGCGAGTGCAGATGATGCACTAGTCAGCATGACTATCCCCCTTATCTGCCTGCTTGAAAAAACACTGCAAGCACTAAGGGAGGAGGTTTTGGAAGAGAAGTCACAAATGCCATCTGCTTCTCTACAGTCTGCGCAACGTGGTTCCTCACAAAGGCCTAGGCAGGGGACACTTTGTGAGGAGGATGAGGAGGAGTCAATGGAGGAGGAAGACATCTGTTCAGAGGAGGGAGGTACACAATGCTCTAGTAGTCAGTATCTAGAGCAAGGGTGGGGTGATGCAGAGCAGGCAGAGATCACGCCTCAAGCAAGGGACAGCGTTTCTTGGCCAGTTGGCAGTCTGCAGCACATGGTTGATTTCATGCTGCAGTGCCTGAGAAACGACCGCCGCATCGCCCATATTCTCAACACGGCTGAATATTGGGTGTCCACCCTCCTAGATCCTCACTACCGGGACAACTTACAAAGCCTCATAACACCATTGAACCGGGAGCATAAAATGCGGGAGTACCAAGACGCACTGGTGCATTCCATCATGTTCTCCATTCCAACCGAGAGCAGTGCTGCTAGTGCTTTACAAAGAAGCTCAGTGCGTCGAGGCAGTGGATGAAGCTCTGCACAAAGAGGGAGCAGAAGCAGCGCCTCAGCACAAGGCAAGACCAGTATGGCCCAAATGTGGCAAAGTTTTGTGACTACCCGCCGCCACAAATGTCTGCACCATCACAGACGGCTCCAGTCAGCAGGATGAAACGTTTCCGTCTGATGGTGACAGACTACATGTCTTGCCCTCTCAGTGTACTCCCAGATGGCTCTTCTCCCTTCAAGTTTTGAATCTGTAAGCTGGATACATGGCCAGAGATTAGCCAGTATGCATTGGAGGTGCTAGCTTGCCCTGCTGCTAGTGTATTATCGGAACGCGTTTTAAGTGCCGCAGGTGGTGTACTAACAGACCGTCGCATGCGACTATCCTCCGATAACGTTGACCGGCTTACTTTTCTCAAAATGAACAAGGCCTGGATCTCTCATGAATTTGCCAGTCCTCTTCCAGAATAAATAATTGGCTGGCAACAGTATCCAGGTCTCCTGTTGTGTTCATGTTTCTACCACCTGAACTGTAATCCCTGAGCCCCAACACCGCCAGTTGGAGCTCAGAAGTGCCGTCTGCACAGTCAACACTTGCTGCCGTGTTATTGGGGTTCAGTAACGTCAGCTGTTCCCCTGCTGTGCGGACGGCAATTTCTCCTGCTCTGTCCACATTCACACTACTACAGATTTTAAAGTTGCTCCAATTACACCTCTGGCTCCTCTGTTTTCAGTATTATCCCTGAGCTCCAACACCGCCAGTTGGCGCTCAGAAGTGCTGTCTGCACAGTCAACACTTGCTGCCGTGTTATTGGGGTTCAGTAACGTCAGCTGTTCCCCTGCTGTGCGGACGGCAATTTCTCCTGCTCTGTCAACATTCACACTACTGCAGATTTTAAAGTTGCTCCAATTACACCTCTTGCTCTGTTTTCAGTATTATCCCTGAGCTCCACCACCGCCAGTTGGCGCTCAGAAGTGCTGTCTGCACAGTCAACACTTGCTGCCGTGTTATTGGGGTTCAGTAACGTCAGCTGATCCCCAGCTGTGTGTCCGGCAAATTCTCCTGCTCTGTCCACATCCACTGTACTACTGATTTAAAACTTGCTCCAACTACACCTCTGGCTCCTCTGTTTTTAGTATTTACCCTGGGCTCCAATACCGCTAGGTGCTGCTCAGAAGTGCCGTCTGCACAGTCAGTGCTTGCTGCCGTGTTATTGGGGTTCAGTAACGTCAGCTGATCCCCAGCTGTGTGTCCGGCAAATTCTCCTGCTTTGTCCACATCCACTGTACTACTGATTTAAAACTTGCTCCAATTACACCTCTGGCTCCTCTGTTTTCAGTATTATCCCTGAGCTCCAACACCGCCAGTTGGCACTCAGAAGTGCTGTCTGCACAGTAAACACTAGCTGCCGTGTTATTGGAGTTCAATAACGTCAGCTGTTCCCCTGCTGTGCGGATGGCAATTTCTCCTGCTCTGTCCACATTCACACTACTACAGATTTTAAAGTTGCTCCAATTACACCTCTGGCTCCTCTGTTTTCAGTATTATCCCTGAGCTCCAACACCGCCAGTTGGCGCTCAGAAGTGCTGTCTGAACATTCAACACTTGCTGCCGTGCTATTGGGGTTCAGTAACGTCAGCTGTTCCCCAGCTGTGTGTCAGGCAAATTCTCCTGCTTTGTCCACATCCACTGTACTACTGATTTAAACCTTGCTCCAATTACACCTCTGGCTCCTCTGTTTTTAGTATTTACCCTGGGCTTCAATACCGCTAGTTGCTGCTGAGAAGTGCCGTCTGCACAGTCAACGCTTGCTGCCGTGTTATTGTGGTTCAGTAACGTCAGCTGATCCCCAGCTGTGTGTCCGGCAAATTCTCCTGCTTTGTCCACATCCACTGTACTACTGATTTAAAACTTGCTCCAATTACACCTCTGGCTCCTCTGTTTTTAGTATTTACCCTGGGCTCCAATACCGCTAATTGCTGCTCAGAAGTGCCGTCTGCACAGTCAACGCTTGCTGCCGTGTTATTGGGGTTCAGTAACGTCAGCTGATCCCCAGTTGTGTGTCCGGCAAATTCTCCTGCTATGTCCACATCCACTGTACTACTGATTTAAAACTTGCTCCAATTACACGTCTGGCTCCTCTGTTTTCAGTATTTACCCTGGGCTCCAATACCGCTAATTGCTGCTCAGAAGTGCCGTCTGCACAGTCAACGCTTGCTGCCATGTTATTGGGGTTCAGTAATGTCAGCTGATCCCAAGCTGTGTGTCCGGCAAATTCTCCTGCTTTGTCCACATCCACTGTACTACTGATTTAAAACTTGCTCCAATTACACCTCTGGCTCCTCTGTTTTTAGTATTTACCGTGGGCTCCAATACCGCTAGTTGCTGCTCAGAAGTGCCGTCTGCACAGTCAACGCTTGCTGCCGTGTTATTGGGGTTCAGTAACGTCAGCTGATCCCCAGCTGTGTGTCCGACAAATTCTCCTGCTTTGTCCACATCCACTGTACTACTGATTTAAAACTTGCTCCAATTACACCTCTGGCTCCTCTGTTTTTAGTATTTACCCTGGGCTCCAATACCGCTAGTTGCTGCTCAGAAGTGCCGTCTGCACAGTCAACGCTTGCTGCCGTGTTATTGGGGTTCAGTAACGTCAGCTGATCCCCAGCTGTGTGTTCTGCAAATTCTCCTGCTTTGTCCACATCCACTGTACTACTGATTTAAAACTTGCTCCAATTACACCTCTGGCTCCTCTGTTTTTAGTATTTACCCTGGGCTCCAATACCGCTAATTGCTGCTCAGAAGTGACGTCTGCACAGTCAACGCTTGCTCCAGTGTTATTGGGGTTCAGTAACGTCAGCTGATCCCCAGCTGTGTGTCCGGCAAATTCTCCTGCTATGTCCACATCCACTGTACTACTGATTTAAAACTTGCTCCAATTACACGTCTGGCTCCTCTGTTTTCAGTATTTACCCTGGGCTCCAATACCGCTAATTGCTGCTCAGAAGTGCCGTCTGCACAGTCAACGCTTGCTGCCGTGTTATTGGGGTTCAGTAATGTCAGCTGATCCCAAGCTGTGTGTCCGGCAAATTCTCCTGCTTTGTCCACATCCACTGTACTACTGATTTAAAACTTGCTCCAATTACACCTCTGGCTCCTCTGTTTTTAGTATTTACCCTGGGCTCCAATACCGCTAGTTGCTGCTCAGAAGTGCCGTCTGCACAGTCAATGCTTGCTCCAGTGTTATTGGGGTTCAGTAACGTCAGCTGATCCCCAGCTGTGTGTCCGGCAAATTCTCCTGCTTTGTCCACATCCACTGTACTACTGATTTAAAACTTGCTCCAATTACACCTCTGACTCCTCTGTTTTTAGTATTTACCCTGGGCTCCAATACCGCTAGCTGCTGCTCAGAAGTGCCGTCTGCACAGTCAACGCTTACTCCAGTGTTATTGGGGTTCATTAACGTCAGCTGTTCCCCTGCTGTGTGTCCGGCAAATTCTCTTGCTCTGTCCACATTCACACTACTACAGATTTTAAAGTTGCTCCAATTACGCCTCTGGCTCCACTCTGTTTTTAGTATTTACCCTGGGTTCCAGCACCGCCAGCTGTTTCCCAGCAGTGTCTTTGGCACGGGTACTCCCTCCAGCCCAGCCTGGTTCTAGCAAGTCAGCTGTTTCCGGGTAGTGTCATGTCACTTTGCCTCCAATGCGTTGTCCTGTCGTGTTGTGGTCGGGTTAGCGCCGACTCTATGGTGCCTGCAGTTTAGGTGACTCCTATGTGGGATGCGGGATCTGGCAATGAAGGCTGGTTCCATAGTGCCAATAGGACAAGCACCCCCTGTAGGACTGTGGGTTTTGGTAACTGCGGCCGGCTCGCGGCCTTGCAACTTTTTTTTACATGGGTACCTTCTGCTACCCATCCGGCTTCCAGTACCGTCAGCTGGTTCTCGGCAGTGCCTTTGGCTTAGGTGCCTCCTTCTCGGTATCTAAGTTCCACCAACATCTGCTGGTCCTTGGTAGTGCTTTCTGGCACAGGTACCTCCTGCTTAGTAACCGAGTTCCAGAACCGTCAGCTGGTCTTCGGTAGTTCCATTGGCTCGTGTACCTTCTGCTACCCATCCGGGTTCCAGTACCGTCAGCTGGTTCTCGGCAGTGTCTTTGGCACGGGCACTCCCTCCTGCCCAGACTGGTTCCAGCACGCCAGCTGTTTCTCGGCAGTGCCTTTGGCTTAGGTGCCTCCTTCTCGGTATCCAAGTTCCACCAGCGTCTGCTGGTCCTTGGTAGTGATTTCTGGCACAGGTACCTCCTGCTTAGTAACCAAGTTCCAGTACCGTCAGCTGGTCCTCGGTAGTTCCATTGGCTCTTCTGCCTTCTGTTACCCATCCGGGTTCCAGTACCATCAGCTGGTCCTCAGTAGTTCCATTTGCTCTTGTACCTTCTACTACCCATCTGGGTTCCAGTACCATCAGCTGGTTCTCGGCAGTGCCTTTGGCTTAGGTGCCTCCTTCTCGGTATCCAAGTTCCACCAACGTCTGCTGGTCCTTGGTAGTGCTTTCTGGCACAGGTACCTCCTGCTTAGTAACCGAGTTCCAGTACCGTCAGCTGGTCCTCGGTAGTTCCATTTGCTCTTGTACCTTCTGCTACCCATCCGGGTTCCAGTACCATCAGCTGGTCCTCGGTAGTTCCATTTGCTCTTGTACCTTCTACTACCTAACAGGGTTCCAGTACCATCAGCTGGTTCTCGGCAGTGCCTTTGGCTTAGGTGCCTCCTTCTCGGTATCTAAGTTCCACCAACATCTGCTGGTCCTTGGCAGTGCTTTCTGGCACAGGTACCTCCTGCTTAGTAACCGAGTTCCAGTACCGTCAGCTGGTCTTCGGTAGTTCCATTGGCTCTTGTACCTTCTGCTACCCATCCGGGTTCCAGTACCGTCAGCTGGTTCTCGGCAGTGCCTTTGGCTTAGGTGCCTCCTTCGCGGTATCCAACTTCCACCAACGTCTGCTGGTCCTTGGTAGTGCTTTCTGGCACAGGTACCTCCTGCTTAGTAACCGAGTTCCAGTACCGTTAGCTGGTCCTCGGTAGTTCCATTGGCTCTTGTACCTTCTGCTACCCATCCGGGTTCCAGTACCATCAGCTGGTCCTCGGTAGTTCCATTTGCTCTTGTACCTTCTACTACCCATCCGGGTTCCAGTACCGTCAGCTGGTTCTCGGCAGTGCCTTTGGCTTAGGTGCCTCCTTCTCGGTATCCAAGTTCCACCAACGTCTGCGGGTCCTTCGTAGTGCTTTCCAGCACAGGTACCTCCTGCTTAGTAACCGAGTTCCAGTACCGTCAGCTGGTCCTCGGTAGTTCCATTGGCTCTTGTACCTTCTGCTACCCATCATGGTTCCAGTACCGTCAGCTGGTCCTTGGTAGTTCCATTTGCTCTTGTACCTTCTACTACCCATCCGGGTTCCAGTACCATCAGCTGGTCCTCGGTAGTTCCATTTGCTCTTGTACCTTCTACTACCCATCCGGGTTCCAGTACCGTCAGCTGGTTCTCGGCAGTGCCTTTGGCTTAGGTGCCTCCTTCTCGGTATCCAAGTTCCACCAACGTCTGCGGGTCCTTCGTAGTGCTTTCCGGCACAGGTACCTCCTGCTTAGTAACCGAGTTCCAGTACCGTCAGCTGGTCCTCGGTAGCTCCATTGGCTCTTGTACCTTCTGCTACCCATCAGGGTTCCAGTACCGTCAGCTGGTCCTTGGTAGTTCCATTTGCTCTTGTACCTTCTACTACCCATCCGGGTTCCAGTACCATCAGCTGGTTCTCGGCAGTGTCTTTGGAACGGGTACTCCCTCCTGACCAGCCTGGTTCCAGAACGCCAGCTGTTTCCGCATAGTGTCAACGTCACTTTTCCTCCAATGCGTTGTCCTGTCGTGTTGTGGTCAGGTTAGCTGACTTTATGGTGCCTGCAGTTTAGGTGACTCCTATGTGGGCTGTGGGATCTGTCAATGAAGGCTGGTTCCATAGTGCCAATAGGACAAGCGCCCCCTGTAGGACTGTGGGGTTTGGTAACTGCGGCCGGCTCGCGGCCTTGCAACTTTTTTTTACATGGGTACCTTCTACTACCCATCCGGGTTCCAGTACCGTCAGCTGGTTCTCGGCAGTGCCTTTGGCTTAGGTGCCTCCTTCGCGGTATCCAAGTTCCACCAACGTCTGCTGGTCCTTGGTAGTGCTTTCTGGCACAGGTACCTCCTGCTTAGTAACCGAGTTCCAGTACCGTTAACTGGTCCTCGGTTGTTCCATTGGCTCTTGTACCTTCTGCTACCCATCCGGGTTCCAGTACCATCAGCTGGTCCTCGGTAGTTCCAATTGCTCTTGTACCTTCTACTACCCATCCGGGTTCCAGTACCGTCAGCTGGTTCTCGGCAGTGCCTTTGGCTTAGGTGCCTCCTTCTCGGTATCCAAGTTCCACCAACGTCTGCTGGTCCTTGGTAGTGCTTTCTGGCACAGGTACCTCCTGCTTAGTAACAGAGTTCCAGTACCGTCAGCTGGTCCTCGGTAGTTCCATTGGCTCTTGTACCTTCTGCTACCCATCCGGGTTCCAGTACCATCAGCTGGTCCTCGGTAGTTCCATTTGCTCTTGTACCTTCTACTACCAATCCAGGTTCCAGTACCATCAGCTGGTTCTCGGAAGTGTCTTTGGCACGGGTACTCCCTCCTGACCTGCCTGGTTCCAGCACGCCAGCTGTTTCCAGGTAGTGTCAACGTCACTTTGCCTCCAATGCGTTGTCCTGTCGTGTGAATGGGTTATCCGACTCTATGGTGCCTGCAGTTTAGGTGACTCGTATGTGGGCTGCGGGATCTGGCAATGAAGGCTGGTTCCATAGTGCCAATAGGACAAGCACTCCCTGTAGGACTGTGGGTTTTGGTAACTGCGGCCTGCTCGCGGCCTTGCAACTTTTTTTTACATGGGTACCTTCTGCTACCCATCCGGGTTCCAGTACCGTCAGCTAGTTCTCGGCAGTGCCTTTGGCTTAGGTGCCTCCTTCTTGGCATTCAAGTTCCACCAACGTCTGCTGGTCCTTGGTAGTGCTTTCTGGCACATGTACCTCCTGCTTAGTAACCGAGTTCCAGTACCGTCAACTGGTCCTTGGTAGTTCCATTGGCTCTTGTTCCTTCTGCTACCCATCCGGGTTCCAGTACCGTCAGCTGGTCCTCGGTAGTTCCATTTGCTCTTGTACCTTCTACTACACATCCGGGTTCCAGTACCGTCAGCTGGTTCTCGGCAGTGCCTTTGGCTTAGGTGCCTCCTTCTCAGTATCCAAGTTCCACCAACGTCTGCTGGTCCTTGGTAGTGCTTTCTGGCACAGGTACCTCCTGCTTAGTAACCGAGTTCCAGTACCGTCAGCTGGTCTTCGGTAGTTCCATTGGCTCTTGTACCTTCTGCTACCCATCCGGGTTCCAGTACCGTCAGCTGGTTCTCGGCAGTGTCTTTGGCACGGGTACTCCCTCCTGACCAGCCTGGTTCCAGCACGCCAGCTGTTTCCGGGTAGTGTCAACGTCACTTTGCCTCCAATGCGTTGTTCTGTCGTGTTGTGGTCGGGTTAGCCGACTCTATGGTGCCTGCAGTTTAGGTGACTCCTATGTGGGCTGCGGGATCTGGCAATGAAGGCTGGTTCCATAGTGCCAATAGGACAAGCACCCCCTGTAGGACTGTGGGTTTTGGTAAATGCGGCCGGTTCGCGGCCTTGCAACTTTTTTTTACATGGGTACCTTCTGCTACCCATCCGGGTTCCAGTACCGTCAGCTGGTTCTCAGCAGTGCCTTTGGCTTAGGTGCCTCCTTCGCGGTATCCAAGTTCCACCAATGTCTGCTGGTCCTTGGTAGTGCTTTCTGGCACAGGTACCTCCTGCTTAGTAACCGTGTTCTAGTACCATCAGCTGGTCCTCGGTAGTTCCATTGGCTCTTGTACCTTCTGCTACCCATCCGGGTTCCAGTACCATCAGCAGGTTCTCGGCAGTTCCTCCGCCTTCTTGTACCTTCTGCTACATTTCCAAGTTCAAGCTTTTTGAAATGGTTCTTGTTAATCACTCTGGATTTCCCTGACGAGGACCCTGAAGACGAGGACCCTGAAGACCAACCTGAAGAAGACGAGGACCCCGAAGACGACGACCCTGAAGACCACCCCGAAGAAGACGAGGACCCTGAAGACAACAACCCTGAAGACGACGACCCTGTAGACCACCCCGAAGAAGACAAGGACACCGAAGACGACGACCCTGAACACGAGGACCCTGAAGACCACCCCAAAGAAGACGAGGACCCCGAAGATGACGACCCTGAACAAGAGGACCCTGAAGACCACCCCGAAGAAGACGAGGACCCCGAAGACGACTACCCTGAAGACGAGGACCCTGAAGACCACCCCGAAGAAGACGAGGACCCTCAAGACGACGACCCTGAAGACGACGACCCTGAAGACCACCCCGAAGAAGACCAAGAAGATGACCCTGAAGAAGTTGACCAAGAGGACAAAGAACAAGAAGACAACCACCAAGATACAGAAGAACAAGAGACAGAAAACCAAGAAGCAGAAGTACAAGAAGCTGCAGAACAAAAAGCGGAAGAACATTAAGCATAAGACTAAAAATCAGAGCAAAAGATATTATCTAAATTATAAGCAGAAGATGACTAAGCAGTGTATGGGGTGAGTCCGTTCCTCCTCGTGGTGCCCCTGGAAAAGACCTGCTGCTGCAGGCCAAACTGAACGCGGACAAATCCTGTTGTAAATCTTTTGTGACGGGCAGAACGAAAGGTGTAATGTTCAAACTTTTATAGATAACAACTACAGGAATGCCTGTCACAAATAAGAATATGATGAAGAAGAAGAATATGAAGAAGATGAAGAAGTAGAATATGAAGAAGAACAATAGTTGAATAAGAAGAATATGAAGAATGTAAAAAAAAAAGAATAATAGGAAGAAGGTGAAGAAGAAGAAGATGTAGAAGGTGAAGAAGAAGTTGATGAAAAAGATGCTGATGCTGAGGATGATGAAGGAGAAAGTGTGGGAGAAGTAAAAAAGAAGGTGAAGAGCATGGAAGTAGTGAAACATAAATATCTGACAAAATATAAAAAAGCTTAACATAGTCAATATTTCTGTAACTCCGAACGTCTTAAAAAAAATATTAATTCCTGCTATTCCATTTGATTGGGCTAAACCTCTATGCCTTTATTGTCTCCCCCACCTCCCCCAATACATTCTACATTATTCTTAGTTGTTTTCCTTCATGTAGAATTAACCTACAAGGAAAGAAAGGGTTTATTTTTATTCAGATATTTCTGTCCCATTGACTTGCATTGGTTTCCGGTATCGGAAACGGTGATATCCGATACTTTTTGGGTATCGGTCCGATCCAATCCGATCCGATATTTCCCGATATCGGAAGGTATCGCTCAACACTAATTACAACAGTTCAAGTTAAAAATAAAGTTACATGGTACCAGCCAAAAAGGGTAGAATTAATTATAGTTGGCATTGCAGTTAGTGATAAGCTGGTTTAAATAGGACATTTGTTATTCTGATTAGCCAAACAGATGCATGATAATGTGTAGTCTATCATTCTTGTTAACCCTACCACAAGACTCTGGGTGTTATTTGTATTCTTCCCTCAATATCGGTAATTTCTTTGCACTGTCATTTCAGGAAGAGATTTCAGCAGGCTCCTTATCAGTAAAGGCAGGATTACAATAATAGGCAACACCTCTATACACAGCTGATAACACAGGATCCAATAGGCGATGTCACAGCTGACCCTGTTCCCCCTCTCTCCACAATGATCATTGCACACGCTTATTAGATGCTTCAATACAAAATATATGGTTTGAGTCTGTTTATTGTGGCTAATTTACGTGTACACTTTTAGCTTCCATTTAAGGACAAGTAATTAATTATTGAACAGAGGACTCCTTGAAGTTAAAGCTGTGAAGATGACTTTTCCAATAGCTTTGCCAAACTTGTGTAACGTGGCCAGGGGCGGTAGTCGTGGGGGAGGTGATCATCATCCATGCCCCGCAACATTACAGGAAAATTGGGGTCCATGCTGAGTGTGTGTGCTGTTGTTGCCATGGCAATACACCTCTACAGACTACATTCTGTCATTTCACATGGCAGGCCAGGTCCAGATGAAGTAGAGATGAATGAGGGAGGCCAAAGTTCAAAAATAAACATTTCTTAATTAATTAATAACTTGTTAAGAAGTATATACATCAGATACCAGGCATAACACTTCAAGAATCAGGCACAGAGGCAGGAACTTTATGGTTACAGTTGGTGGTGCACTACTTCCATTACATGATACAACAGTCCGGAAAACCATTATGGGAAACTGCATCTTCCCCTGTGGAGACCGCATGGATGAAGGTTTGTCGCCATGGTCACTTGCAGCTAGTCTCAACTCCATGTTGATTAGTGAGGCCTCACTGGCTGAGGTACGTCAATACAATTCCTCACTATTAGTCTCAGACTCCTTTTGATGAGGGCCACTGGATCTTCAGTTACCCATAGGAGAACTCGTGTCACTGTATGGCGACACTCTACCTTCTTATCTAGTAGAGATAATTATTTGCTTAAGATCCTTTTGCCTGAGTCAGGAATCCTTCCTTCAGCTTAGTCTTTCTCTAAAGGCCCTGTCACACATAACGAGATCGCTAGCGAGATCGTTACTACGTCACGGTTTTGAGATCGCTGGAGAGATCGTTGGGGAGCCGTCAAACATGTAGAACTTGCCAACGATTTCGGCCGCCCCAGAGATCTAACTAACGATCTCGTTGGTCACTGGGGCGCTTTCACACAGCAGCTATTTCAACGATCCACACTTTGATAGGGACTGTACTGTGTCACAAAGGCGTGCATAAAATTACCTTTCCGCGCCCACTCATCTCCGATTGGTGGACGCTACTGCGTTCTGATTGGCGGCAGGTTTAAAATAAGGCGACGTTGCAGCAATTCCGTTCCTTTGTTCCTATCTGCGCTCTGCTTTCGGATCGTAGCAGTGTTCTCCGGGCAAGATTCGTCCATCTGGGATTTGTTGAAGCCTTGTCAGCGTCCTGATTTTTGGATCCTAGTAGCGTTCTACGGCTGTGATTCCATTCATTTGTGGATTTTCTTCAGCTGTGACTCAACATCGATTTTTGGGTTCTTCAGGCAGCTATATTGCTTTGTTTACACGGTAAGTTATTTTAGTGGATTTTTGCCACACCCAACAAGTATACATTTGCTTATGCATTGGAGGCCATTTTTAAGGGAGTCAACAAATGGTGTGCAGTTTTTTTTTACTATGTTTTAAAATGTTTCATGTATGCTCATTGTATGCTATCCTTTTTCAGATGGCTTTCAAAAGTGAAGAGTTTGTGAGGGAAATGATTGACCTCTATCGCTCCCTGCCGTGCCTTTGGCAAATAAAATCAACAGACTACTGCAATAGAGAGAAAAAGAGGGAGGCATACCAGCAATTGATTGCTCTCTTTAAAAGGTATGGCCCCAACGAGAAGGTGGATGAAGAGCTGGTGAAGAGAAAGATCCAGGGTCTACTCACCGTATATAAGAAAGAACTCAACCGGGTGGAGAAGTCAAAGAAGTCGGGTACCGGCACAGATGAGGTTTATGTGCCGACATTATGGTATTATGACTTGCTTGCCTTCACCCGTGACCAGGAGCTACCTCGGCGAATGGCGTGTACAATGCGGCCGACCCCGGAAGAAGACCCCGACATCCGGACTGACTCCCCTGTTGAAGATGTAAGTACCTTCTTTGCTTCCCTGTAAATAGCATTTATACTTTCAATGTACATGCCATAGTTTAGCCGCCCCTCATATTTGTTTTTTAGTACACGTGTCCCCATGCTGGTCATAACATACCTACTGGATGTTGTAACCAAATCTTAACTTTAATTTTGTGTTCCCACAGCACCATCGGCAAGATGACGACATCCCGGCTACGGAACGTGGTATGGAGGAGGCGAGTGTGCTGTCAAGGAATGAGGAACCTATGGCATCGGCGAATGAAGACCCTATGGCCTCTACAAGTGAAGACCTTGTGCCTCAGCGACAAAGAAAATCAAGGAAAAGAAAGGCCAGCTTGCCGCCATCGCCAGATCTAATATCTCTGGCGAACAAGATTCTACTGCTGCAGACCCAGGCCAAGCGGGACAACTTTGCAACATTTGCTGGCGAGAGACTACAGAGGCTGGATGACCGACAGAGGGCGCATGCAGAAAGGGTCATGTTTGAGACTTTAAATAAAGCGGCAGCCGGTGAACTTAATGAAACTTCTACTGTACATACTCTGATCGACCCTGGCCATTTTCAACAACATTCTTGGACCCATATGCCGGACCCACTTCGCAGCACACCAGTGCAGAGGATCCGGCATCCACAAAGCCTTGCCCCCCCCCCCACAGTATCCCATGTGTTCTGATTCTTTTGTTTCCCCCAGGCATGGATACACAAATACAGACAATCGATATGAAGAACTGTAGTGATGTTTCATTTCAATTTTTGTTATCATTTTGTAAATATTGTTAATTTAATACTTATTTAAATTGTTAAAATTCTTCACATTTTTGTTTGTTTATAAAAAAAATGTTTTATTGTCCTCTTTTTTAACTTTACCTCTGCCCTCTGATCTCACCCTGATTGAAATAAAAATGTTTTTTTGTTGTCTTATTTTCTGCTTTACCTCTTCCCGAGGGTGGGACCCCTCACCCCTGCCCTCCGATCCCTTCCCAATCTCCATTCCCTCCCCTCCATTCCCTACCCTCTATTCCCATCCCTGCTCTCCGCTGGTCATCACCTCCTCCCCTTCTCCTCTTCCGGCTCCAGGCTTTATCACCTGTCTTCTGTCTTCTCCCTGTGTCCTCTGGTCTTCTTCACAGCTGGTCTTCTTCCCCTCCTCTTCCTACTTCCCTTGTTTTAGTCTTTGGGGTCATAGTCATGGTGCACTGTATGGCAATGATCTGCCATACCATGCACCATGAATCTGACTCTGATTATAGGTTGTATATACTAGATTCTTGATAGGGCGTTGATCCAGGGAACTAGTCTCATTGCCGTATGTGGAGTCAGGAAGGAATTTTTTTCCCCGAAACGGAGCATGGTTTTTTTTTGCCTTCCTCTGGATCAACATGTTAGGTCTTCCTTTAACTTTTCATATTATGTTCCTATTCTTTCCTATTCTTTCCTCTTCTCTCTTCTTCTTGAATTAGCTGGCATCTGTGAAAGCCGACTTCAGACGGCTTTCCTGCCCCCACACAACATCAGCTGATAGCCTCAATTAGCAGGCGGCTATTAAAGCCGACTTCAGACGGCTTTCCTGCCCCCACACAACATCAGCTGATAACATCAATAAGTAGGCGGCAATGAAAGCCGACTTCAGACGGCTTTCCTGCCCCCACACAACTTCAGCTGATAACATCAATTAGCAGGCGGCTATTAAAGCCGACTTCAGACGGCTTTCCTGCCCCCACACAACTTCAGCTGATAACATCAATTAGCAGGCGGCTATTAAAGCCGACTTCAGACGGCTTTCCTGCCCCCACACAACTTCAGCTGATAACATCAATTAGCAGGCGGCTATTAAAGCCGACTTCAGACGGTTTTCCTGCCCCCACACAACTTCAGCTGATAACATCAATTAGCAGGCGGCTATGAAAGCCGACTTCAGATGGCTTTCCTGCCCCCACACAACTTCAGCTGATAACATCAATAAGCAGAAGGGTGTGAAAGCCGACTTTGGAGTCGGCTTTCCTGCCCCCGCACTGCTCGTCAGGCAGTATCACACAGGATAGGATTAGATACACAACTCATCAGGCAGTATCACACAGGATAGGATTATATACACAACTCTTCAGGCAGTATCACAAAGAATAAGATTAGATACACAGCTCTTCAGGCAGTATCACAAAGAATAGGATTAGATACACAACTCATCAGGCAGTATCACACAGGATAGGATTAGATACACAACTCAGCAGACAGTATCACACAGGATAGGATTAGATACACAACTCAGCAGACAGTATCACACAGGATAGGATTAGATACACAACTCAGCAGACAGTATCACACAGGATAGGATTAGATACACAACTCAGCAGACAGTATCACACAGGATAGGATTAGATACACAACTCGTCAGGCAGTATCACACAGGATAGGATTAGATACACAACTCTTCAGGCAGTATCACACAGGATAGGATTAGATACACAACTCAGCAGACAGTATCACACAGGATAGGATTAGATACACAACTCGTCAGGCAGTATCACACAGGATAGGATTAGATACACAACTCTTCAGGCAGTATCACACAGGATAGGCTTAGATACACAACTCAGCAGACAGTATCACACAGGATAGGATAAGATACACAACTCGTCAGGCAGTATCACACAGGATAGGATTAGATACACAACTCTTCAGGCAGTATCACACAGGATAGGATTAGATACACAACTCAGCAGACAGTATCACACAGGATAGGATTAGATACACAACTCGTCAGGTAGTATCACACAGGATAGGATTAGATACACAACTCTTCAGGCAGTATCACACAGGATAGGATTAGATACACAACTCAGCAGACAGTATCACACAGGATAGGATTAGATACACAACTCAGCAGACTGTATCACACAGGATAGGATTAGATACACAACTCGTCAGGCAGTATCACACAGGATAGGATTAGATACACAACTCTTCAGGCAGTATCACACAGGATAGGATTAGATACACAACTCAGCAGACAGTATTCGGAGTTGGCTTTCCTGCCCCCGCACAACATCAGCTGATAACCTAAATTAGCCCGCAGGCACAGACCCCGGCCAGCAGCTGACATCTGCGCATGACAGTGACGTCATACGCCGCTGCGCTGGGACGCAGATGTCAGCTGCTGGCCTCTGAAAGGCCGCCGGCTGGCACTGGTGTTGCTGTGCAGAGAGCCGGTCTCCGCACAGCAATACTCTGCACTACAGCGCTGATGTCGGCGGCTGCTGAAGAGAGCCGCGATACTTACGGGGTCTATGCCTGCAGGCCGCAGGAAGCAGCCGGAGGGTCCGCATGCGGCCCGCGGGACGCGTGTTTGAGACCTCTGATCTATACAGATGCATACATATAATGGGTGTGAGTGATGAAACATCTTGTTTGTTTGTAACAAAGTGTAGACAACAGTGTTTATAAACTTTAACTTTTTTTTATGAAAATAGAAAAAATATAACAACAAACCAAAAAATATCAACAACATAACAAAAAAAAATTTATTGGTTGCCGCGACTCTCATGGGCTGCCACAAATCTTGCCAGCATCACTCCGAGCTGGTGAATCTCTTCACTCAGTCTCCGTTGTGACGGAGGTAATTGTTAAACTTAAGTCCAATAATTCTGTACATTCATCAAATTAAGGCTATGTGCCCACGATGCACCACACCCGGGTACCATCCGCACATTAGAACGCGCTAATTACGCAAGTACAGATGCAGTATTGCGGAATTGGCGCATTATAATGCAAGTCAATGGCGGCGCAAAAAAAAAACCCTTCTGCAAAATAATTGGTAGTGCTGCGTTTTTTTCCGCAATGATAATCTGCAGCGGAAATTTCTGCAGCATGTGCACAGCACATACGGATTATCATTGGGGAACATGGCAGACCTTCTACCATGCGCTTTTAATGCGTTTCCACAGCTGAAAAAACGCTGCAGAAACGCCTTAAAAAACGCATCGTGGGCACACAGCCTATCAGGTACATGTTTGGTATTTAACACTTACAGTTTTCGGTTTGCTCGGATGATGACGAGCTGAGTGACCACCCGGATCCCCTGGCATCACCGGCTAGGGAAAGACACAACACTTCATAGTACATGACAGCCCTATACTTTCCAAGTTGTATGGACCGTATTTTATGTGAAAGCATTACCGTAAGATGAAGCTGCACCTATATCACGGAGTGATGCTGGCGAGCCTGTAGATGAGTGCTGCTGGGGCTCCGGGGCTGCAGGTGACTCCCGCGGGGGCTCTGGGGCTGCAGGTGCTGGAAAACAAATAACATTAGATACCTAAGGTAATTGCAGTTGTAACTAATGTGCTGCCATATATTGTGCTAACATATTTTAAAATCACTCACCACGATGGGGCAAAGTCTGTGACCGGATGCTGAGGATACGGTCGGCAGACCTATACTTCAGGTCCGCCAGCTTTTTTCTGATTTGGGTAGCAGAGCGCTGCACCCCAAATCTCCGGACCATGCCCCGACCGATCCTCTGCAGCACCGCCCGTTTATGGAGCACTGGATGTTCAGAGTGCACAAGGCACTCATAATCCAGTGCATCCAGCTGCTCCACAAGATAGCGCACCTCAGCATCACCCCAAGGAGATGCTCTCACCCTGGATGCCATATTGCTGTTAATGAGCTAGGCCGCAACTACGTCGTTAGACCCGCCCACGATGCATCAACGTCGGTAACCACGCCCACGACGCATCAACGTCGCCCATAAAGCGCCGGTCTATTAGAGAACGCTACTGCGACCTGAATTATTATCATCTGTCAGACTGGAGACGCTGCATTGATAATGCGTCATCTGTAGAACGCAGCAGTGTCTCCAGTCTGACGGTCACACAGGAACACTGGTGTCTAGGTGGTTTTAAGTAGAAATAAGTATCTATATTTTTATATAGGTATGCATACTTTTGTGTCTGTGAGTATGTGTGTGTATATCTAGTTATTTGTATACAAGTGTGGATATGGGTGTAGATTTTTATGTATCTGAATATGTATGTGTATATGGATGTATATGTATACATATGAGTACAACAGTGGCGTACCGCCATTGGTGGCAGGCCACATAACTGCTATGGGGCCCGTGGCCGTAGGGGGCCCGTGAGCGGGCGTACCCCATAGCAGTCTCCCCCATTCTGTACCCCACGCTCCGCTGTTTGATTGCCGCCGCCGCCCACTGCCACTGTGTTCAGACATGGCCGCGCCTTTAATTGTGCTTGAGTCGGCCCTGCTGCGGCATTATTACAAGACACAGCCGCACAGCACACTACACGCAGCCATTACTGAGTACAGTGCCGGTGGTTGGCGGTTAATCAAAAAGCGGCAATGCTGCTACGATGCACCACGCTGTGTCAGACAGTGGAGCTGCCAGCTGCTGTCGTGATGAGAGAGACAGGCTGCAGAGACTGAAGCAGCGGGGAATAAGGAGTGGTAAGTATGTATTTATATATTTTTGTAAATCAGTCAGTACTGATAATACTGGAGGACTGGGGCTGCCTTTTACCCTATGGGGGGCTGCATTATACTGTGTGGAGGACCACATCGAGTGCATTATGTATATGTATGCATATGTATATGCTCTCCCATCCTGGTATACAGGGCTGTGGAGTCGGTAAGCCAAACCGACTCCTCAATTTCCATGACTCCGACTCCACGACTCCAACTCCCTCATACATGGCTCATGTGATACATTAGGGTCATTACACTGTGCATGTGGAGGCTAAAAAGGAGGAATTCACCATCGGGGTATCATACTGTGTTAAGGGGGACACTTTTGTTGGCATCACATTTTTATGGGGCTATGAAAGAGGAATCTAGGAGTTCAGAAAGGAAGAAAGTTGCTATGCAAAGGCTGGAAGGTTGTGAGATCTGCTCTTCTGTGTCCCCAACAATTATTTACTTTTTTTTTTTTTGTGGGGGGGTCCCAATTATAACTTCTGCTATGGGCTCCCATGATTCCTATGTACGCCCCTGGAGTAGTACACGTATGTATATACGGGCCCTTACTACTGAAACAATGAGAAACAAAGCTTTTGCAAAGTTAAACACAGTTTATTAGACGAATCAATACAAAACTGAAAGTAGTGTATAATTGTCAGTAGTTGCCCACTATAAGTTCTGATGCTGCCAAGTAACAGCACCAGGACCGTTAAAATACTGGCAGTAGTTGTCGCGGCAGGTCTTCGCATCATGGGTGTTTCTGCCATATCCCACTGGTTGAACGCCTACAATTGCAGGATCGTTTGCACGCCATTCTCTGAGCTCCACTTCCCCATTGGCTAGGTCCACAGAGTCCACGAAGCCAGGCGGACAGTACGTAATTGCATCACGTCGACGAAGAAAGTTGTGAAGCGTGCAACAGGCCAAAACAACAGAGTCTATTGATGTAAGCTTCATGTTAATTGGCGTGTGAAAAACTCTGAAGCGGTTGGCCATGATACCGAAGGCATTTTCGACAACACGACGTGCCCTTGACAAACGATAATTGAAAATTCTTCTTTCCTGGGTAAGACTTTTTTGGGGGAACGGTTTAATAAGATTGGGATGAAGTGGGAAGGCTTCATCGCCGACAAAAACAAAATTAAGGTTACCTGTAGTCTCTGAGTTGGGAGGCAAGTGTAGGTCACAGTTGTCCAATCGCTCTCCAAAAAGTGTGTGCTCTAAAACACCACCATCAGAAACCCTGCCATTCATGCCAACATCTACATTTATAAATTCGTAATTGGCGTTAACAAGGGCCATCATGATGATGCTGAAATAGCCCTTATAATTATAAAAATAGGATCCACTATTTGGTAGCTGAGTGATTCGGACATGTTTCCCGTCCAAAGCCCCACCACAGTTAGGGAACTGCCACAGCTGCTCAAAATCAGAGGCAATCTTTTTCCATTCCTCCTCCGTGTTGGGAAACTGTATGTAACTACGTAGACTGTGGTAAATTGCATTACATGTCTCCGGGATTAGAACACTGAGCATGGGCCTTGAAATGGCTGCAGAAAAATGCAAGTCTTGGAGTGAGCGTCCGGTGGCCAGGAATCTCAGTGTGACTGCCAATCTTTCATCTGCCGGAATGGCAGCACGCATCGCTGTATCCTTCCGTTGAATACGTGGCGTAACTCGTTCCAGTAACTCTTTAAAAGATTCCTCTGACATCCTCAGATAGTTGCGGAAATCATGAGGATTCTTCTCCTGAAGCTCTCTTACAAGTTGCATATGGGACAATTCAGACCTCTTCTGCAGCCACTCTCTGGTCCACATGCGACGCTTTCGTTTGGAATGCCTCTGTAGCTCTCGTGCCTCATCTTGACGCCGAGCTTCCTCAACTAGCAATGCAGCAACCACAATAGCACACTGCCCGTCGTCCATGATGTGCAAACTGCAAACATAACATGAAAAGATGAGAACACTTTCAACAAAACAATTAACACAAGTATTGAAACTGTATATAAAAAATATCATGGAAAACCACGTTCCATTCTGTTAGTGAGCATGACAGAAAACGTGCTGTGTGGGTGCGTGTGCACGAGACCCCTAAAATATCTGTCCATGCAAAAGCATATATATATATATATATATATATATATATATATATATATATATATATATATATATACAGATAGAAGCCAAGCCCTCCCTCCCTGAAGAGCAAAGATAACAGATAGTTGGTAGATGTGCGATAAAAGAATAAAAAATGGAAACGCATTTGAGACCTCAAACAATACCTACCTCACTAAAGATGCCTGATTTGTTCAAAGCGGAGTCACAGCTGGAGAACGCTACAATGATCCGCAAAAATCAGCATTAGTCCAATGAACGGATATTAACAGCCCGGAGAACTCTGCTAGGATTTGCAATCAAGCACGAGGTCAGAAACAAAGGACGGAATCGCTATTCTGTTGCCTTCTTTATGCGCGGCCGGAAATGAGAACGCTGTAGCGAACACCAATCGGGGACGAGGGGCGCGGAAAAGTCCTATTTATGCACGCCTACGTGTCTCAGTTCTGAATCGCTGACGAGGTCGTTGGCTAGGTGTCAAATACAGCGATGCACACTGCCCAGCGGGAGTGCAACGACCCAGGAATGGTCCAGGAAGCTTTGTAACGATCAACGATCTCACAGCAGGGGCCTGATCGTTGCTACCTGTCAAACGTAGCGAGATCGCTAGCGATGTCGCTATTGCGTCACAAAACCCGTGACGTATCAACGATCTTGCTAGCGATCTCGTTATGTGTGACAGGGCCTTAAGGCCTATAATACTTCCCCTATCTAACTAATCAACAGGAAACTGCATCTGCATGTGCTCACATAATAAGAATATACCCGTTAGGCTCTAAATAAACCAATATGCAAACCCTTTATGAGAGTGTACTAAGCAATTAACTAGTCATTGTGTTCTGGATATAGCTGGATGTTACCAATTGTTTTCTATTAAACAAGTATATTTAATGATGTAATGACTGAGATTATGACTAGTATTGCCTTATTTTCCAAAAACCCTAAAATTTCTTTGGATCAAGCATTTTAATAATTGTGACAAAGACAATTTATACAAATTAAATGGTATCTGTTAGGTGATTTTTTTCATAGGATACCAATAGTATCCTGAAACAGGGCTTGGGCAGCCCTTTCAGAATATGTAACGTTTATTGCTCTACCTTTTGCCATTTTCTTTCTGTAAACTCAGAACAATTCACAGCCATGTGCTAGTCAAGTGTATGTAATTCAAAAGTAATTATGAACCCCTACCCCCACCCATAATCCTGCCCACCACTCTGCATAGGCGTCAGTGATAGTAAAAATCTTGCACATGCGAGATGCCTCCTTAGGTCTGCGCATGCGAGGCTTTATTTATTCCTATTCTGTCATTTACCATCACTGATGCCTTCGCAGAGGGGTGGGAGGGATTATGGGTGGGGGTAGGGGTATATATTTATTTTTGATTTACATACGCTTGGCTAGCCAGCGTGCGACTGTGAATTGTCCAGGGTTTAAAGCAAGAAAATGACAGAAGTTACAGCAATAAATGTTAAATACTCTGAAAGGGCTGCCCAAGCCTATTTCAGGATGCTATTAGTATCTTATTAGAAATCACCTCACAGATTTCCTTTAAGTATTAAACCAGTGTAAATCTTTGCTGGCTGAAAAGAAACTCTGTCATTTAAAAATATATAAATATATAAAAAATATAAAAGCAAATAAGGATATATATAACGTTAATTATCTACAGTGTTTAAATAGACAATTGGTCTAAAAAGATTTTTAAAATGGGACTAATTAGAAAGTGACAAATGTATTCTTCTCGGTATCTTAGATTTTATTGTATTGAATGTAAGCAGCTTTGATTAAGCCAGATAATGTAAAAATATATAGGTTTAGATAATAGAAAGATAGACTATATATTTGCATTTTTTTTCATGCCATTATAATTCAAAACACTTTTGACCTATTTATAGTGCTGTTCCATTTACATGGTTCATTGCATGGGTCTCACATAGACATGTACTATAAACATATATATATTATGGTCGATAGATCAGCAGCAAAGAACGCGGCCTGGAGAACTCGACTGAAAATGAACAATAGCTCTCCTATACTCTCAGTTAATATCCTCTTCATTCCATTACTTGGATCAGAACGGTTATTCCTTAGAATTCTTCTCAATTAACTCAAGTCTCTCACATACTATATTGTTAGTGAATAGAAAATGAAATGGGTATATGGTCAATTAAATAAATGACTTGAGGGCATTGACTGGAAAGTACACTTTCTATGACGCTCTACTGGTGCGGTAAAAATGTGTAAGTTATTCAATGAATCCTATTCTTTGACAAGCATCAGAGTTTTTGATCAATGCTTCTATAAGGTGAAGGGAATGAGATTGGAGCTGAACTAATATTGCAAGTAAATGTCTCATAGATTTTCTGAGAGCTAGGTAAATAGAAGAAGCTGCACCTAGTTTTAGCTTCCATATAAAAACGTATCTTAGATAAGTTTAAGGTTATGCGCGTCTATAAAAAATATATTATGAAACACAATGGAGGATTCTTTCGATTAATGTGTTGACAATTTTAAAATATTTTTTAATTAGATTTTGGAGCATGTTATATACCGTAGTATTTGGCAATATCGCAAATTGTCATAAATTGACTTCCATAGCACTGGTTAGGCCTTACACAGACAGCAAGAGAGGATAAATATGTTTCCTGTAACTCTATACACAAAACGCTGCGCTAAGTGTGCCAGTGTATTGTGCTCAATATGGCACTATATTATGTTGCCTTTATGCTTCATAATATGGCATCTGATGAAGGATACCACCACAATGCAGCCCAAAAAAAAACATAAAACCCATATGCCATCATATGAAAGCAGAGGCATACTGAGACACAATAAGGCCACGCAAAAGTCTATAGCTCCGATTCATCAAAGTGCAAAACACTTTAAAAAGTTGTAAAATTTGTGCCCAACATGAGGTTGTGCAAAAAAGTTGCAATTTTTTGCTCTTTTACACACGTTTCGACCAGGTACACCAAGAAGAGTCAAAGCTTGGCTGGGGCAGGGTGTGGCTTTGCCCGTTCGTCAAATTCATGACAAGCCGTGGTGTACATTACGCCGAAAATCAATCTCTGGTCACTGACTGGAAAATTTTTTTTGCCAAGGTGCCTCTTAATGAATCAGATGCATCTGACTCCAGCGCACCCTCTTAGCAAAACTGACATGAGCAACACTGGTATTTGATGAATTGGGGCCATATTTCTTCTTAACATGCATGATTAGCACTAGGTGTTGAAAGGACTGGGCAACTGGGTTCAAACCCAGAACCCATGTTGTGTGAAATAACTATAAATGATATAACTAAATGCAATACATGGAACTAGGTACTTAACATTTTGGTCTTTGCAGATTGACCTTCATCAGATACAAATTGCAGATCAGGAAAAATAGTCAAGAAATTAAGAAGTCTCAAATTCTAGCGTTTTGGTAACCCCAAAAAAATTGCTTGTGGTATGGTGCCATACCACAAGCATTTCTTTGCATTACCACAGAACTAAGGTCATAATTTTCCTTCTGAAGAAAAATAATAAATAAAATGCTTGTCTATTTGAGAAAGTGTGTTCCTGGTTTGTGAGACAGACAAGCCATAAGCAAAGTCTTTTTGCATCTCTTTTTAAAGGGTATTATTATTTATTTATGTTTTGAAGGCTTAAGAAAATTCACATTCCAGAAATTTAAATGCAATTGTCTGCCTCACACCACGTGAAAACAGTGGACTGTTACAGGTACTGACTTTTCTGATGTGTACCTACCTAGTAGAGATGAGCGGATCAATTCACGGAGGGGCAACTGCAAGTTGAATTTCCTGAAATTTGCAGGACCCTGTGAAATCAAACTTTCCCCATAATGCTCTGCAGCTATCACATCACAGGGTCTAGCACAGCCAATTTTGGGGGCTATCACAGGCAATATAAAATATTGGGTCTGGCCAAGAAGAGCCATTTTATGCTTGTATAGTGTAGGGTAGGAGGCCAGAGCGTACAGCTCATATCAACTGGTGATAGACAAAAGGCTAATCTGATTGAGGATTACTACTTCAGTGCTGAATAGAGATGAGCGTTGTTCTACTCGAACTGTTCGCCAATCTCAAATTCGAGCTGTTTTGGGCGGTGTTCGAGCCGGTCGGCGAACACGAACAATTTGAGAAAATTCGGCTGTTCGAGGTTATGTTCGATAACTGTTCGTGCACCAAAATCATAACTGGATTTTTTCTCAGTAATGATGAAAATTAATGTTAATACGCAGTTTGAGTGTACAGCGGGGCGGGGGGAGGGGCAGGGGATGGATCTCTGCAGGAACAATGAAGATCTCCATTTTTTTTTCTCTTTCCCGCATTTGCAGTGGGGAGGTGCAATCTGTCAGCCTATCAGCAGCGCACACACGGAGCGAAGTGCTTTTTTTCACACAAGCAAGGGCATGTGTGATTGGCAGTGTATGTCACATGTCCTTGCCCTATAAGACCAAGCCATTTTCCCCGTCGCCACCATTTTCTCACTGCTGCAGCTGCGTGTTAGACGGCACCGCTGTTGCTGTGTGCGCTATACCTTGTTAATTTCAAGCCAATTTTCGCACAAATATACAGATAGCTTGGGAGTAGGGAATAGTTGTGATTGCAGTCCTTTTAAGGACTAGGTTACAGCATTTCCTACGACTTTTATCAGGCAGGTCTGTGCTCTTAAATAGATAGATTGTGGGAGTAAAGACTAATTGTAATTGGAGTCCTTTTCAGGACTAGGTTACATCAGTTCCTATCAGTTTTTGCCAGGCAGGTCTGTGCCAGTGCTATGCAAGTTTTTTTCACAGCATTTGGCTGAATCTAGCAAAGCTAATCCTTTTTGGCCTATTGCAGAGTGTGTTAGTCAGTGGAGTAGCCTATCTGTGTTGCAAGATATACCACCTGTGTATAGAATACCAATTTTTTTACTGCACCTAGTGAAGTAAAATCTTTTGGGCATAGCATCATTCTATTAGTCCATCTATACTGACCTCCATCAGGTTGCAAACTGAATATAATTTTTTTCTGCATCTAGCTCTGAAAAAATATTTGGGCTTCTAGCAGTGTGTGGGACTTGGTCTATTAGTCCATCTATACTGACCTCCATCAGGTTGCAAATTAAAAATAATTTTTTTCTTCATTTAGCTCTGAAAAAATATTTGGGCTTCTAGCAGTGTGTGGGACTTGTTCTATTAGTCCTTCTATACTGACCTCCAGCAGGTTGCAAATTGAATATAATTTTTTTCTGCATCTAGCTCTGAAAAAATATTTGGGCTTCTAGCGGTGTGTGGGACTTGGTCTATTAGTCCATCTATACTGACCTCCATCAGGTTGCAAATTAAAAATAATTTTTTTCTGCATCTAGCTCTGAAAAAATATTTGGGCTTCTAGCAGTGTGTGGGACTTGGTCTATTAGTCCATCTATACTGACCTCCATCAGGTTGCAAATTAAAAATAATTTTTTTCTTCATTTATCTCTGAAAAAATATTTGGGCTTCTAGCAGCGTGTGGGACTTGTTCTATTAGTCCATCTATACTGACCTCCATCAGGTTGCAAATTAAAAATAATTTTTTTCTGCATCTAGCTCTGAAAAAATATTTGGGCTTCTAGCAGTGTGTGGGACTTGGTCTATTAGTCCATCTATACTGACCTCCATCAGGTTGCAAATTAAAAATAATTTTTTTCTGCATCTAGCTCTGAAAAAATATTTGGGCTTCTAGCAGTGTGTGGGACTTGGTCTATTAGTCCATCTATACTGACCTCCATCAGGTTGCAAATTGAATAAAAAAAATTTCTGCATCTAGCTCTGAAAAAATATTTGGGCTTCTAGCGGTGTGTGGGACTTGGTCTATTAGTCCATCTATACTGACCTCCATCAGGTTGCAAATTAAAAATAATTTTTTTCTGCATCTAGCTCTGAAAAAATATTTGGGCTTCTAGCAGTGTGTGGGACTTGGTCTATTAGTCCATCTATACTGACCTCCATCAGGTTGCAAATTAAAAATAATTTTTTTCTTCATTTAGCTCTGAAAAAATATTTGGGCTTCTAGCAGTGTGTGGGACTTGTTCTATTAGTCCTTCTATACTGACGTCCAGCAGGTTGCAAATTGAATATAATTTTTTTCTGCATCTAGCTCTGAAAAAATATTTGGGCTTCTAGCGGTGTGTGGGACTTGGTCTATTAGTCCATCTATACTGACCTCCATCAGGTTGCAAATTAAAAATAATTTTTTTCTGCATCTAGCTCTGAAAAAATATTTGGGCTTCTAGCAGTGTGTGGGACTTGGTCTATTAGTCCATCTATACTGACCTCCATCAGGTTGCAAATTAAAAATATTTTTTTTCTGCATCTAGCTCTGAAAAAATATTTGGGCTTCTAGCAGTGTGTGGGACTTGGTCTATTAGTCCATCTATACTGACCTCCATCAGGTTGCAAATTAAAAATAATTTTTTTCTTCATTTAGCTCTGAAAAAATATTTGGGCTTCTAGCAGTGTGTGGGACTTGTTCTATTAGTCCTTCTATACTGACCTCCAGCAGGTTGCAAATTGAATATAATTTTTTTCTGCATCTAGCTCTGAAAAAATATTTGGGCTTCTAGCGGTGTGTGGGACTTGGTCTATTAGTCCATCTATACTGACCTCCATCAGGTTGCAAATTAAAAATAATTTTTTCTGCATCTAGCTCTGAAAAAATATTTGGGCTTCTAGCAGTGTGTGGGACTTGGTCTATTAGTCCATCTATACTGACCTCCATCAGGTTGCAAATTGAATAAAAAAATTTTCTGCATCTAGCTCTGAAAAAATATTTGGGCTTCTAGCGGTGTGTGGGACTTGGTCTATTAGTCCATCTATACTGACCTCCATCAGGTTGCAAATTAAAAATAATTTTTTTCTGCATCTAACCCAGCCAATAGTTTTGGCCTAATACCACAGTTTGGCCACTCAGCTCTGCTCGGTTACCATCCATTGTTTTTTTGTGCAAACAACTCCAGAGTTGTGAATTAGTTAACCACCAAAATGAGTGGAAAAAGGCCTGCTGCTGGTGGAAAGGGGAATAGGCGTGTTGGGAAGGGGAAAAAAGGTTGTGTCCGTGGGGTAGGTGCAGAAGAAAGACCATCTTCCAGCCAAACTAAAATGTCTACTTCTTTTAGCGGACAATGTGATAAGATCCCTTTCTTACGGCCACGCCAATCGCTACAAATTCCAGATGAGGCACAAAAACAGCAGGTGCTTCAACGGATATCAAGTGCTCCTTTAAGTGGGCTCTCCTCCACATCAACTTCAACATCACAAATACTCCAGTCCTCAAAGGTGTCACCCAAATCGCACTTGCTTCCTCACAGCTCCCAAATCTCCAGCTGCCCGTCTGAGTATGAGGTAGAACAGATGGTTGAGTCTGCAGAGCTGTTTACTCATACTATAGCCTGGGAATCAGAGGTCGACTCCAGCGCTTCTGTGAATCCAGACGAGGAAATGATCTGCACTGATGCCCAGAATCTTTATGAGTCGGATCCAGGACCAGACGCAGAAGGTTCTGACCATAATGTAGACCCTCATTCCCAAACTGTAACTCCTGTTGGTGGAGACAATGAGGAAGACGATGATAAGACTCAAATACCTGATTGGAGCGACAACTTTAGTTTTTTGTCAGGGCAGGAACAGGTTGGCTCTGAGGACGACGGGTGTGATAACGCACAGGGTGATGATGATGAGGTCGGAGATCCCACTTACTGTCAACCCACAGTCAGCCAAGAGATGAGGTCAGCAGAGGAGGTGGAGGAAGATGCTAGTGACGACGAGGTCAGGTTGCGCCTTCCTGGACAGAGACGTAGTACTGGAAGCACGTCAACAACTGCATCCTCAAACATAACTCTGCCTCTCACCACAAGTCGTGGTGGCTCTTCAGGTCGCATGGGTGCTAAGCCTTGCATAGCCTGGGCATTTTTTCAGATCGATAAAGATGACCCAACTCGTGTTATCTGTAACATTTGTCAGCAAAAGCTAAGTAGAGGCCAAAAAATACATAGTTTGAGTACTTCATGCATGAACCGGCACATGGACATGAAGCATAAGTTGCAGTGGGAAGCTCAGTGTGCTACAATGCGGTCTAGCCGGCCGGGCCAACCACCGTCTGCCATATCTTGTGCATCCGCGGCCTCTTCATCCTCTGTGACTGGGGGGACAGCAGTCACACCTGTTTTGGGGCGCAGACCTGCCACCTCTTTACCCGCAACAGCCAGCGTGATTGGCAGGTCATCATTTTCTTTGGAGGTGGTAACACCAGCTGATCTTGAGCGCTGTCCGACATCGATAGCACCACCTTTGGATCAAGGCAACCTAACATGTCCGCCTGCATCTTCCTCACAGACCGGCAGTTTGCCGGGGACACCCTTATCAACCCCGTCTAAGCACAATAGCCAGCCCTCGGTCCCTCAGATGTGGACAAGTAAAAGACCATTTCCTCCTAGCCATGAGAAAGCTAAGAGGTTGAATTTCACCATCTGCAAGCTCTTGGCTACAGAAATGCTGCCTTTCCGCCTGGTGGACACAGAGGATTTTCGAGACCTTATGTCCGTCGCAGTGCCCCAGTACCAGATGCCCAGTCGGCACTACTTCTCAAAGAAAGGTGTGCCTGCGCTCCACCAGCATGTCGCACACAACATCACCGCTTCTTTGAGAAACTCTGTGTGTGACAGGGTGCATTTCACCACAGACACTTGGACGAGTAGGCATGGACAGGGGCATTACATGTCGCTGACTGGGCACTGGGTAACTATGGTGACAGCAGGACAAGGGGCTGCTGTCCAAGTCTTGCCGTCCCCACGAGTTGTGCGTCAATCCTCTTTATGTCATTTTTCCTCCACTGCTTCTGCCTCCTCAACCTCCTCTCGGTCTTCCACCTGCACCCAAAGCCTGTCTGGTCATGCCACAAGCTTTCTAACTGCGCAGAAGGGATCCTGCACACCTCCTTCCTATGCTGGCAGTAGGGCTCAACGTCATCAGGCGGTTTTTACATTGAAATGTCTGGGAAATGTGAGTCACACAGCTGAGGAGTTGTGGTCAGCTCTGGACAACCAATTTCATGAATGGTTGTCTCCACTGGACCTGAAACCAGGGAAGGCCGTGTGCGACAATGCTGCAAACCTGGGTGCGGCCCTTCGCCGGGGCAATGTCACACACGTGCCTTGTATGGCTCACGTGTTGAACCTGGTTGTCCAGCAATTTTTAGCCCACTATCCCAGACTAGATGGCCTTCTGCAGAGGGCACGGTCGCTGTGTGCTCACTTCCGCCGTTCGCATCCCGCAGCTCAGCGACTTACATCTCTGCAGAAGTCGTTGGGCCTGCCACTTCACCGGCTAAAATGCGATGTGCCTACCCGGTGGAATTCAACTCTGCACATGTTGCAGCGACTGTGGCAGCACCGACAAGCCCTGGTGCAATACGTTCTGACGTATAGCCTGGGCCAACGAGATTCAGAGGTGGGGCAAATCACGCTGGAGGAGTGGTCTCAGATCAGGGACCTATGCACCCTTCTGCACAGTTTTGAAATGGCGACGAAGATGTTTAGTGCTGACGATGCCATTATCAGCATGACTATTCCGGTGATTTACATGCTGGAGCACATGTTAAACAGAATTCGGAGTCAGGTGGTGGCACAAGAGGAGGTGGAGGAAGTAGAGGAGGAGGAGTTGTATGCGGAAGGGCTAACATCTGCAAGGTCCAGACGGTCGGCAGCACCAGGGCGGCAGGCATGTGAGGGTGGGGGAGATGATTTTACCAGGGCGCATGGTAGCAGCCAAACTAGTGAGGAAGGTGCAGGAGCCCAGGAAGAAGTGGAGGACGAACTGATGGAAGACTCATCAGATGAGGGAGACCTTGATCACATTTCTGTTGTGCGAGGTTGGGGGGAGAGGACAGAGGAAGGAAGCATGATTGTTACCTCGCCACCAACACAACAGGGACTTGGTGCTCCTGGATGCGCAACACACATGAGTGCCTTCTTGCTGCACTACCTGCAACATGACCCTCGAATTGTGAGAATTAGAAATAATCCTGACTACTGGGTTGCCACACTGTTAGATCCCCGGTACAAAAGTAAATTTGCAGAAATTATTCCTGCCATAGAAAGGGATGCATGCATGCAGGAGTATCAGCAGAGACTGTTGCAGAATCTTACATGTGCTTTTCCACAAAATACCAGTGGTGCACGTAGTGAATCTCACAGTTCCAACTTGCCAACCGTGGTCTGTATGGAATTGTTCAATAAAGGGCCCAAAATTAAGATAACATAGATGGGAGAGGTCTCTATGAATAGGAATTCCTAAGTATTTGATACCCTGTGAGGGCCAGGCAAAGGGAAAGTTGGACTGGATGGAATCCTATATGGATTTAGGGAGGGAGACATCGAGGGCCTCAGACTTCGCTGCATTGATTTTAAAATTTTACCATGTAACAAAGTGATCTATTTCAGCCATAACAGCAGGGATGGATATATGTGATTGAGTGATATATACTAGGACATCATCAGCAAATAGAGAGCACTTGTACTCGGTGCCTCCCACCTCAATCCACCTAATATTGGGGTTATGGCGAATTGATGAGAGCAGGTGCTCCGTCACTAGGATGTATAAGAGAGGGGACAGAGGACATCCCTGCCTTGTCCCATTGGTGATTGTGAAAGGTGATGAAAATGTTCTGACGCACCCCCTGGGCCTTGGGACACCCGGAGCCGGACCCTTTTTGGTGGATGCTGGTGGTTGTAGTCTTCGTGGCGGCGATCCGGTTCCGTGGCTCAGGGCGGTCAAACCAGTGGCGGAACTATTTATGTGGTTTTGATGTTTAAATGTCCGACTACGCCACCCGTGGATTGCGGTCAGAGTGAACCGCCGCTACAGGGCAGACCGCTGAGGCTGGTGTTGTGGGTGCAGCAGAGCGTAGCATAACTCCCCACGGGAGGAGTATAGCCTCAGGGCAGTGTATGCGGAGGATGGGGGTGATGGTGCAGGGCAGCAGCAGTAACGACACGGAGTCAGTGATGCAGTTCAGGGCCTTTACTCACAGTTCTTATTATCCAGACCACGTCTGCATGTAACGGCTGCCCACGTCGTACTGTGCTCACCAGGTGAGGGGCTCAGACAACTCCCAGATAACTTTGGAGCGCTTCACAGGACCCCCTTTGTGTGTCCTTTGTCTGGCCTTTCTTACCAACACTTCTGTCCGGCTGCCTCGGGCCTCCTCTTGGTAAACTTGGCGCCAGTTTCCCTGACCCTATGTGGTGCCTTCCTAGCGGGTGGAGCAAGGGGCTGCGCCACATAAAATGTCAGAGCCTCCGGTTTCTAGCTGAGGGTCGTTTCCTGCCTCCACTAGTTCGGGGACCGGTCTCCCCCTTTGGCCTGACCCCTCCACGCAGGTGGATTCGGGCGTGCGGTGGCGACTCGCCCGTCCGCACCCCTGGGATCCCTTCATTCCTCGTTCCTGGAGCCTTCTCCGCTCCTCTTCCTTCCTTCTCCCTCTTGCAGGCCTGGGCCTCTGTTACTAGGCCCGCCTCCGGAGCAGAGCTCATGCAGAGCCCCTGCTCCCTGCCACTTCTGCTCAGACTTCTCTGCACTGAACTAAGATGGTGCCCACCTTTTATACTCCCTTCTCAATGCACCCAGGAACTGCTTCCTCCCTGCTCCTGCACTGCAGGGTTCCCCTTCCTCAGTGTTCCCTCCCCCCACTCCAGCCAGGGACAGGGACTGTCGTGCCCATCTCAGGGGCATATTGGTCGCCCTGCCCCACGGCAATGTGGTGTAATGCATGCATGTGTCGGGTCCTGATCCACACTCCATCCTTATCTGAGAGTGAGATATCACACCTCTGGGTGAGGTGCAATACGTCTGTAGCAACCGAGCCCTCGGTGCTACAGTTCCATTTATCTTCAGCCTAGGTGACGTATTCTGATACAGGGCCGTGATTTTGGCTATAAAAGGGTCCCCTAGACCCCTACCCCAAGCTTTTTAAGAGAATCATATATGGCGTGCCAGGAGACTCTATGGAATGCTTTCTCAGCATCCAACGAGAGTATCTACTTACAAATTTTTAACTGCATCTAGCCCAGGAAATACTTTGTGCCTAGTAGCAGTGTCTGCTAGTCAGCGGATTATCCCGGCTGTTAAGCAAGCTACACCACCTGTAGTTTGGACACTTAATTTTTTCAAAGGAAATGCTTCGGGACCACGGGATACTTAGTGAAGAGCATCAGGAGGCACCCCAAGGCATAGGGGCTGGGACTGGCACTAGGATGCCTTGCGGTGGACAGCCGAGCTCGATCCTTATAAAAGCTTTTTAACTGCAGCAGCTTTAGTGGACGCTACTGGAGCTGGAATTACGCGGCTGCTGGCATGAGACTTGCCCTCCAATGGATCCTTGTAAATGGATTTAAAGTGTATTCATTCAAATTAGAGAGACAATTTAAATTAAAAAGCTTAGAGCTGCCTCCACCACAGGGGGGCTCGCTCGACCCACCAGCGGACAGGCACCAGTATTGGGAGAGTGGGGCTGGCCGTCAGGGTTCACCGCGGCTCTGCCACAAACCCGGCAACACGGAGGTGGCAAGGGCAGGAGTGGACTGAACGTGTCGGCTTCTCACTTTTTGGATTTTAGAAGGGCATGACATGCCTATATCTGTGTCTCCCCCTCCTTTTACTCCTCCACCTCTTTTCTTTTCGCATGACTATATGCACTTGTCACTTTTCCATGTGTTAGTTGTGTCTTCTGAGCAGTTTGTCAGCTTTTGGACACCTTTGAAGGTGTTTTCTATGTGTTTCTATGTGTTTTTGTTTGCCTGCCATTGGTTTTAACGGTGTTCGAAGGTGTTCGACGAACAGTTCGACGAACAGTTCGGCGAACACACGGGTGTTCGACGAACCGAACCGAACTCGAACACTACGGGGGTGGCTCAACACTAGTGCTGAAGAACATTGAAAATGGATCTACTAGTCTCAGTTGTGAATACTAATCCGAAGAACTGATATGCAGAAGTGCAGCACCTGTATAGCACTTAGTGTGACTGTGAAGTGAGCCTTTTTACTCTTCACACACTGCAAACAAGGAGGGCAGTATTAAACCCCTCAGTACTATTTTTGCAACAAAAACAAAATCCTGAATCGAAAGCTGTGTCACAGAAAGTGTGCTTTCTGCATTATGTGACGGGCAAGCCATTTTATTTTTTTACATCATAAAGAAAGATTCTCCATATTCCAGAAATTTAAACACAACTGTTTACTTCACAGTGTGTGTTGTCAAAAAATATTTTTTGCATGCTTCATTGTTACAATATTCCAATATTAGACCCATGCCCCGTGAATACAGTGGCCTGTCGTAGGTGTTTGCTTTTGAAACATTAAGCTTCCTAAATTTTTATGTCCTGCCCTATTATGTAAAGACATGAGGCCGTGCTTTTTTATCTTTGATCTTTTTAAAGAAAGGTCACATTTAAGTTTTTGAATACCTGTTTTAATTGTTCAATTTATCAACCATAAAACGTACACCCCATAACCATACTGCATGCTGCATTTTTATTTCTGTCATGTTAGCTACTTAGAATCTTAGAGCTAAATAACTTAAGTTGCAAAAGGAAATAGTTAAAATTAAAAAAATACATATAAAAAGTATGATTATAAAGAAATACAAAAATGGTTAAGGTTTTACTAGTTGCATTTAACCATCCTGGACACCACATCAATACTGCTGGCTGTATCCGTAAAATTATTTTCTGTGCATGTATCTACAAATCAACCAAATTTTTGGGGTTAAGTAATTTTCATTAAGGGGAGAGAATTTAAACAAAAAATATCCATGCCCCACCACCACTTCAAAAAAAAATGTGAAAAAAAACTATACACAGTTATATACGTTTTACCTTTTGCATACCTAAACATTTTGTGCAACATACAACTTTACTATGGTCTGCTGAAACATTCTTGGTGGTGGAACCCAAAATTTGCAAACAAATTATTACAGTAAATTGAGATATTTAACGCTATAGGTCTGTTTTGCCACACCTGTTTAAATTGGCAATTTGGAGACACATAAAACATTCTCTCTCTCTCATTATTCTGGCATTTGCAAATATTAAAAATTATGATAATCATAATTGACCTAAAACGGGAAAAGTTTATTCTGATTTCATGTCAGATATTGCAAAAAACATGTATATGTGTCTTTTTATATAGTGTATGTAAACTTCTGGTTTCAACTGTACTTGTCACATCGATATTATGGGCAAACTCTTGTTGAGTTATTCTTTTTGTCCGGCACATGAACCCTACTCAGGATTTCTGGTTGATTTCATATTTTTGGGGGGGTAGCTACTGTATGTGTGCAACAAAGTTTGGACATGAATTAAATGTTATACTTGTGTGAAAAAATGTATGTATGGAGAGGGTGATCACTTGAGGAGTAGAATCATGAATCTGTTATTTGTTGTCTGGACATCATGTTATGGCATGTAAAGACCCATCAGAACTTGATAGGACACATAGACACAGTGTTGATGCCACAAGAATGGAAAAATAGATGGTTGTCATCAAGTCTAGGGCCCTTTGAGTATTGGTTATGAAATGCATTGTCAATTTGGTTTGATGTAGACCACCGGCCTAGGAAGGTGAATTCTGAGTTGGCCCCTGTGCAGGAAATTTCAGGTGTTCTCATGGACCTACAGGCAGTGACAGAATGTTGCACCTGATCACAAGAAACTTAAAGGGGTTTTCCAGCTAAAATGGCAAGTCTGTAGACTTGTGAATCCACACAGCGCACAAACTTTACGCTGTGAGGATTCACCAGTGTCAGCGTCTAGTGACTGCAGACTTGTGATTTTAAACCAGACAACCCCTTTAAGAAGGATTATTTTGGACAGTTTTTTTTTTTATTTCTGTACCATGTGCTATTAAATAGTCTGTTTGTTACCAGCTGCTACCCATAGTCATATAAGTTGAGGTCACCTTGACATTTCTAAGACTGTGTTTCCTATAAAGAGCTTGAAAGTTGTTTAATGCAGTCCTGGAAGACCTCTGAGTGTTACACTTGTCTTTGGGCAATTAGAGGATTTTGTAGTATTGAGATTTGCTGCAAATCAAATTTTGTAGAAAACCTGGTGAATTTGAATTTCAAAATATTTGATCTCTAGTTGACACATTACACTGCACAAGCCATTGAATTTGTTAAGTGTCAAATTTCAATTTTCCTCATCAAGATATCTAACTGCATTGAGGTATATATGTCAAGTCAAAAAATGCTACATCTGCATATCAATTGAGATTAAGACAATTTTTACTTCTACATTGACAGTTTTCGAAGTATCTACAAAAAGAAGGAACATGACTCAGAGGAGTCATACAAATGATTAAAGATGTCACAAAAGGTGTCATCTGTTTTTCCCCCGAAAATGGTGCATTTGTAGGATAGCTATGAATGATGTTAAATACAGAAGAGAAACATGTGTAACAAGCTTAGTAAGTTGTGGCAAACCTTTACGCTGATTTTTTTGGTGTTCATTTGCTTCCTAAATTTAAATTTATGCAAATTTCTAAACAGTTTCCTACCCTTTTGTTTTTGCGAAATGTGTATACAGTAAGTCCTTCACTTGACTCTGTCAAAAATAGAGCTCTATTCCTGAATCTGACTTCCTTTCCTTATGTGTTAAAAAAGCAGTGGGGGAGGTGTGGATTGTGAGGGGTTGTACATGGCACATCAAAGAGGAAAATGGAGTTAAACATTCAAGGTAATAGTGAATAGCTCAATCAAATTGTGTATTGGAAAAAAACACTTGATTCTTCATGGAATATAGTTTGTGGAAATCTCCCCAGGAATGAAGCTGTGTTGATACGGGAGGGATAGCAAAGCCAGTGTAAGTCTTGACACATCTATCTCACATTCAGCATGTATTACTGGGAGAAACAAGTGAAAAGAGAAAACTGAAGCTAGGATCAGGTTATTAACTTCAGTATCAGTGGATATAAAAGTGATGATTGCAGCCTGAGACTTAGTGCTTGGTTTTTTTTATCTCAAGGTAGTCACAAACATGTAAAATTAATTTTTTTCCAGCCACGACAAGGTGGCCTTTCTGTACTGGGATCCTAGAACTAATATTTATACCTATGCAATGTGTGCAACAAAGTTTTGGACATGAATTAAATGTTATACTTGTATGAAAATAAGTATGGATGTACAGGGTGATCACTTGAGGAATATAAACCTGATTTCTCTTTTTCTGTTTGTCTGGACATCATGTTACTGCATGGAAAGTCCCATCAGAACTTGATAGGACACATAGACACAGTGTTGATGCCACAAGAATGGAAAAATAGATGGTTGTCATCAAGTCTAGGGCCCTTTGAGTATTGGTTATGAAATGCATTGTCAATTTGGTTTGATGTAGACCACCGGCCTAGGAAGGTGAATTCTGAGTTGGCCCCTGTGCAGGAAATTTCAGGTGTTCTCATGGACCTACAGGCAGTGACAGAATGTTGCACCTGATCACAAGAAACTTAAAGGGGTTTTCCAGCTAAAATGGCAAGTCTGTAGACTTGTGAATCCACACAGCGCACAAACTTTACGCTGTGAGGATTCACCAGTGTCAGCGTCTAGTGACTGCAGACTTGTGATTTTAAACCAGACAACCCCTTTAAGAAGGATTATTTTGGACAGTTTTTTTTTTTATTTCTGTACCATGTGCTATTAAATAGTCTGTTTGTTACCAGCTGCTACCCATAGTCATATAAGTTGAGGTCACCTTGACATTTCTAAGACTGTGTTTCCTATAAAGAGCTTGAAAGTTGTTTAATGCAGTCCTGGAAGACCTCTGAGTGTTACACTTGTCTTTGGGCAATTAGAGGATTTTGTAGTATTGAGATTTGCTGCAAATCAAATTTTGTAGAAAACCTGGTGAATTTGAATTTCAAAATATTTGATCTCTAGTTGACACATTACACTGCACAAGCCATTGAATTTGTTAAGTGTCAAATTTCAATTTTCCTCATCAAGATATCTAACTGCATTGAGGTATATATGTCAAGTCAAAAAATGCTACATCTGCATATCAATTGAGATTAAGACAATTTTTACTTCTACATTGACAGTTTTCGAAGTATCTACAAAAAGAAGGAACATGACTCAGAGGAGTCATACAAATGATTAAAGATGTCACAAAAGGTGTCATCTGTTTTTCCCCCGAAAATGGTGCATTTGTAGGATAGCTATGAATGATGTTAAATACAGAAGAGAAACATGTGTAACAAGCTTAGTAAGTTGTGGCAAACCTTTACGCTGATTTTTTTGGTGTTCATTTGCTTCCTAAATTTAAATTTATGCAAATTTCTAAACAGTTTCCTACCCTTTTGTTTTTGCGAAATGTGTATACAGTAAGTCCTTCACTTGACTCTGTCAAAAATAGAGCTCTATTCCTGAATCTGACTTCCTTTCCTTATGTGTTAAAAAAGCAGTGGGGAGGTGTGGATTGTGAGGGGTTGTACATGGCACATCAAAGAGGAAAATGGAGTTAAACATTCAAGGTAATAGTGAATAGCTCAATCAAATTGTGTATTGGAAAAAAACACTTGATTCTTCATGGAATATAGTTTGTGGAAATCTCCCCAGGAATGAAGCTGTGTTGATACGGGAGGGATAGCAAAGCCAGTGTAAGTCTTGACACATCTATCTCACATTCAGCATGTATTACTGGGAGAAACAAGTGAAAAGAGAAAACTGAAGCTAGGATCAGGTTATTAACTTCAGTATCAGTGGATATAAAAGTGATGATTGCAGCCTGAGACTTAGTGCTTGGTTTTTTTTATCTCAAGGTAGTCACAAACATGTAAAATTAATTTTTTTCCAGCCACGACAAGGTGGCCTTTCTGTACTGGGATCCTAGAACTAATATTTATACCTATGCAATGTGTGCAACAAAGTTTTGGACATGAATTAAATGTTATACTTGTATGAAAATAAGTATGGATGTACAGGGTGATCACTTGAGGAATATAAACCTGATTTCTCTTTTTCTGTTTGTCTGGACATCATGTTACTGCATGGAAAGTCCCATCAGAACTTGATAGGACACATAGACACAGTGTTGATGCCACAAGAATGGAGAAATTGATGGTTGTCATCAAGTCTAGGACCCTGTGAGCATTGGTTATAAAATGCATTGTCAATTTGATTTGATGTAGACCGGTCTAGGAAGGTGAATTCTGAGTTGGCCCCTGTGCAGGAAATTTCAGTTGTTCTCAAGGACCTACAGGCATCGATATAATGTTGCACCTGATCACAGGAGACTTAAAGGGGTTGGTCGGTCTAAAATGGCAAGTCTGTAGTCATTCTATGTGACTGCAGACTTGTGAATCCTCACAGACCACGAACTTTACTCTGTTAGGGTTCGCCAGTGTCAGCGTTGGGAACGGAGGTCACATGACCGCAGACTTGTCATTTTAAACTGGACAACCCCTTTAAGAGGGATCATTTTGGACAGTTTTTTTTTTATTTTTCAAAGCAGGATATTTGTCTCAAAGTCCATTTACAGGAGATCGATCCATTCATCTCTACTACCAGGTCAAAAGATGTATATATTACGATCATTTGATAATTATTTGACTATGAATAGTATGTCAGCATTTCAGAAATGCTGAGATTTTGCTCGGAAATGAAGCAGAACTTGTGCTTACTTGCAGTCACAGTATAAGAGAGGAACATGGATTCCGCAGACAGAAGACACAAAATGCAATAACTTGGCAGAAACAACACACTGAAAATTACCTTCAACCATTTTTTGTTAATGCCGAGTGCACAGAAGTCAGAACATTAAAAATCAGAGTGTAATCTTTTCTATGACATTGATTTGTATCACACTTTCATTCTTTGTCCTCATCTTATTTCTTTGTTTGAGATTGCTTTCATTGCATTGTACATTTTTCTGTGCAATAACCAGAACACAAAATTCTTTTCAATAGCACTGGTGTCTGAGAAAAAGAAAAAGAGTTCTGCTAAGCACATTATTCTGGATATAAAAATTGCAATCCACATGAAATTTCATACCGTAAATGTTTTACTCTGACAGGATTAACAAACAAGACAGTTTGCAGATGTTGAGCCTCGACAGAAGAATGCTTCCATCTTGGAAATACAAGTATTGTTCAATGTTTCAAAAAGCGATTACACTCACCTAATTATTGCGCCGCGCCATATGTTGATATGAGATTTTTATGCTCTTACATTCCTTCGATGTCATAATTGATGTATGGGATGTTTTAGGCTTAATTTTAGGAACAAAAATATGTTACAAGTTTGGAAATAGTACATATTTCTGAAAGTCTTGTTTGGAGTGAAATATAGTGGAAGGGAGCAGCAGTAATCTTACAGATATGCAGAGAAGTGGTTGATTTGTATTTTCACAGATGCCAAGAAAAGCTTGGCAACCTACAGCCAAGCTTATCTGGCAGTTTTACCGATACACCTCATCTGCTTAACATACATCACCATTCTTAGTGACCCCTTAACTTTGCCCGTTCTTTTTGTTATATTTATGACAAAGATTCCCTTGGCAGGAAAATGGACCAAATGTAACCATGTGCTGCCATCTGCACAGATAACAAGGACCACTGATTTTCTTGTAGTACCAGCCAGTTTTTACACTGTGTAATTTAAAGCATTATGAATCTCTCAGCAGACAGTAATGCACTGGGACCTGGACTTCTTTTGGGACTTTATATCTGTGATGACCATTTTCTAATGCACAAAATGATCAAAACTGGACATTTCCATCATCACAATTATCTTACCAAGACATTTATGAATTACTTTGATCATATGAGTCAAGAACCACTCCACTTAAATATGGGCTCTCGGGTTGCATACACCAAGCGTATGTGCAAATGTTAAGTATTTTCTGTGTTTTCGTTGCTTTTTTCCACACAGTTTTGTAACAAAACCTGAAATATTTCCTAATACCAGCAAAATGAGTAAGATTCCTGAAGTTTCATGCACATGTTCCTTATTTTTTGCTGGCAGATATGAAGAAGTTTCAAACCTGCAGCATGTCAATTCTTTCAGCATTTTTTCACCATTTTTCACTTATTCTAATGAATGTGGAAAATAATACACTGCTCAAAAAAGTAAAGGGAACACTCAAATAACACACCCTAGATCTGAATGAATGAAATATTCTCATTGAATACTTTGTTCTGTACAAAGTTGAATGTGTTGACAACAAAATCACACAAAAAATCAAAAATGGAAATCAAATTTATTAACCAATGGAGGCCTGGATTTGGAGTCACCCCCAAAATTAAAGTGGAAAAACACACTACAGGCTGATCCAACTTTGATGTAATGTCCTTAAAACAAGTCAAAATGAGGCCCAGTATTGTGTGTGGCCTACACGTTCCTGTATGACCTCCCTATAACGCTGGGCATGCTCCTGATGAGGTTGCGGATGGTCTCCTGTTGGATCTCATACCCAGACCTGACAAAAGCATCCGCCAACTCCTGGACAGTCTGTGGTGCAACGTGACGTTGGTGGATGGAGCGAGACATGATGTCCCAGATGTGCTCAATTGGATTCATGTCTGGGGAACGGACGGGCCAGTCCATAGCTTTAATGCCTTCATCTTGCAGGAACTGCTGACACACTCCACCCACATGAGGTCTGGCATTGTCCTGCATTAGGAGGCACCTTGGGCGAGCACATGGAGGGCTGTGCTGCTCTCCAAAGAAATGCCACCTCACACCATTACTGACCCACTGCCAAACCGGTCATGCTGAAGGATGTTGCAGGCAGCAGATCGCTCTCCATGGCGTCTATTGACTCTGTCACGTCTGTTACATGAGCTCAGTGTGAACCTGCTTTCATCTGTGAAGAGCACAGGGCGAAAGTGGCGACTTTGCCAATGCTGGTGTTCTGTGGCAAATGCCAAGCGTCCTGCACGGTGTTGGGCTGTGAGCACAACCCCCATCTGTGGACATTGGGCCCTCATACCACCCTCATAGAGTTGGTTTCTAACCATTTTTGCAGACACATGCACATTTGTGGCCTGCTGGAGGTCATTTTTCAGGGCTCTGGCAGTGCTCCTCCTGTTCCTCGCACAAAGGCGGAGGTAGCGGTCCTGCTGCTGGGTTGTTGCTCTCCTGCGGCCCCCACCACGTCTCCTGGTGTACTGGCCTTTCTCCTGGTAGCACCTCCAGCCTCTGGACACTGCGCTGACAGACACAGCAAACCATCTTGCCACAGCTCGCATTGATGTGCCATCCTGGATGAGCTGCACTACCTGAGCAACTTCTGTTGGTTGTAGAGTCCATCTCATGTTACCACGAGTGTGAAAGCACAACCAACATTCAAAAGTGAGCAAAACATCAGCCAGAAAGCATTGGTACTAAGATGTGGTCTGTGTTATGTTCTGCTACCAGAGCTAAGGAAAGAGAGGAGATCTGTCCCTATGATAGAACTCAGCTTAATCCCTACGATGTAACAGGGAACCTGATCCTGCGATCAGACCTGCTAAAGTCCTAAGCTAGTCTGTACGGCGACCTATAGATATGGGGAAGGAATCCCTACAAGTACTAAGGACTGGGAGGAAAATGGGACACCTCCTAACAGAAATAGTAGCAGACAGACGAACAAACAAAATATATAGAACAAAGAGGTCCGTAGACCAAACAAACTAACAGAGTTAGATACAGAGCACAGGCTAGCTAGAAAGTAGTTATACAATGAAGTCCAGCAAAGCCAGAAGGGCGGAGCAGGATTAAATAGGCCAACAAGGTCATGTGACCAGCAAAGGAAAAAACCTAAGAGCAAGGTTCTAACAGTACCCCCCCTTCTAAGAGGATCCTCCGGATCCCCTAGGACCAGGCTTATCAGGAAATCTCCTGTGAAACGCTCTGATAAGTCTGGACGCGGAAACATCATCCGACCTCACCCAAGAGTTATCCTCGGGTCCGAAACCTTTCCAGGCCACAAGATACTGCAAACTACCTCTATACCGTCTAGAGTTAAGGATGCGAGAAATTTCATATTCCCCGTCCTCCACCACCGGAGGAACAGAGGCAGAGGCGTCACAATCCGATACAACAGCTTTTTTCAACAGAGAGACATGAAATACCGGATTAATTCTCCAGGAGGTAGGAACCTCCAACCTAACAGCAGATTGGTTGACAACCTGAAGCACCTTAAAGGGCCCTACAAACTTGGGACCCAATTTCTTAGAAGGAATCCTCAACCGCAGATTCCTAGAGGACAACCAAACCATGTCACCAACAGCGAACAAAACCTCCTGTCATTTCCTATCAAAGTAGTCTTTAGATTTTCTGTTGGCCTCCTGAAGATTACCACGCACATCCGTCCAAACTCTCTCCAAATCACCGGAAAAATTCTCCTCCTCAGGCACGGCAGATCCCAACTTGGAGAACGACCCAAACGACGGATGTCTCCCAGAACAACAAAAAAAAGGCGAACAACCAGCAGAAGAAGATGCATGATTGTTCAGAGCAAATTCAGCAAGTGGCAGAAACTCAGACCACCCCTCTTGATTGTCTGCCACAAAACAACGCAAGAACTGCTCAACATCCTGGTTTTTCCTTTCTGTCTGGCCATTAGATTCAGGATGATATCCGGACGAGAACGACAAATGAACTCCCAACCTGTCACAAAAGGCACGCCAAAAACGAGCCACGAACTGAGGACCCCTATCAGAAACAATGTCAGTAGGAACGCCATGAAGTCTGACAATTTCCTTGACAAAGGCCTTAGCGAGAGTTTTAGCGCAGGGCAGTTTGATGAAGGGAACCAAGTGACACATCTTGCTAAAACGGTCCACGACCACCCAGATGACAGTAAAACCCTCAGAGGGGGGAAGGTCAGTTATAAAGTCCATAGCCAAATGTGTCCAAGGAGCACTGGGAACCTCCAAAGGACAAAGCAACCCCGCAGCAGGAGTATGTGAGGACTTAGATCTAGCACATATAGTACATTGACGCACCCACTTAATGACTTCCTTCTGCCATCCAGGCCACCAAAAACTGCGACCCACCAGTCTCTTGGTCTCAGAGATTCCGGGATGACCTGCCAACCGAGATTCGTGACACTCAACAAACAAATCTCTCCTAAAGGTCCCAGGCACAAACAACCTCCCATGAGGAGTGTTAGATGGGGCATTCTCCTGTGCTTTAAGAATCTCATCTTCCAAAACGGAGTCCAAAGCAGCTATCACAACACCTTCTTGTAAAATGTTCTCCTCTTTCTCAGCACCGACTATGGGAGAAAAACTGCGAGACAAGGCATCCGCCTTAACATTCTTAGTACCAGGGATGTAAGTAACGGAGAAATTAAACTGCGAGAAAAACAGTGCCCACCTAGCCTGACGGGCATTCAGGCGCTTGGCAGCATCAAGATATATCAGATTTTTATAATCCGTAAGAACCTGAACGGGAAATTCCGCACCTTCCAAGAAGTGGCGCCAGTGTTCAAATGCGAGTTTAATAGCCAATAATTCCCGATTACCAATATCGTAATTCAGTTCAGTCTCCGAAAATTATTTTGAAAAAAAGGCACAGGGATGTAATCCATCCCCGTTATCCTGAGACAATACTGCGCCAACCCCCACAGAGGAAGCATCAACCTCAACCAAAAACGGCTTAGTCACATCAGGCTGCATAAGGATGGGAGCAGAGGTGAACCTCTCCTTGAGATACACAAAAGCTTCAATGGCCTCAGAAGACCACTGAACCGCATCAGCACCTTTCCTGGTGAGATCGGTCAGAGGTTTGACAATACTAGAAAAATTTTTTATGAATTTTCTGTAATAATTGGCGAAACCTAAAAACCTCTGTATCGATTTCAAACCAATAGGCCTAGGCCATTCCTGTACAGCTTGAACTTTAACCGGGTCCATCTCAAAACCTTCGCTGGAGATAATGTAACCCAAAAAACTAATTCTCTGTACAGCGAACTCACATTTCTCCAGCTTAGCAAAAAGCGAATTGTCCATTAATAACTCTAATACCTCACGTACGCTCCGCCAATGAGACTCCAGAGCCGGCGAATAAATCAAAATGTCATCCAAATACACAACCACATTTTTGCCGATCAAAGGTCTAAGGATGTCATTAATAAGATTCTGAAAAAATGCAGGAGCATTAGTAAGACCAAAAGGCATAACCAGATTCTCAAAATGACCCACAGGAGTGTTAAAAGCAGTCTTCCATTCGTCACCCTCCTTCATGCGCAACAGATTCTATGCCCCCTTAAGGTCAATTTTAGAGAACCACTTGGCCCCCATTAACTGGTTAAACAGATCAGGAATCAATGGCAGTGGGTAAGGATTGCGTACAGTAATTTTGTTAATCTCACGAAAATCCAGACAAGGACGTAAACCGCCGTCCTTTTTTTTTACAAAAAAAAATCCAACCGCCACAGGAGACTTAGAGGGCCTAATGTGACCGGCGGCCAAACTTGTCTGTATGTATTCCTCCAAAGCCTTCCTCTCAGGAATAGTAAGGTTAAATAAACGACTTTTAGGAAGAGTCGCTCCAGGGACAAATTCAATAGAACAATCATAGTCTCTATGGGGAGGCAAAACCTGCGATTCCTTCTCAGAAAAAACTCTCCAAAAATCCTGAATAGGAACAGGCAATTCTCCCCTATCCAAAGCTGCAATACGCCCGTTACAACACTTGTCATAACATTTATGGCTCCAGGATTTAATTTCACTGGTAGACCAATCCAGTACAGGATTGTGAAATTTTAACCAGGGCAATCCCAATATTACTGGAGAAGGCAAGTTATTCAAAACTACCAAATCCAATTTCTCATGGTGAACACCATTAATAGTGAGAGGAAATTCACAGACCTTGAGAGTAATATTCTTCAAAGGGGAACCATCCACAGAAACCACAGCAATGGGGGATGATAAAGGTTCGGGTTTTAAATTGAGTCTTTCCAAGAATCCCCCATCAATTACATTCAGAGTAGACCCACAATCAACAAACACCCGAAATTCCATTAATTTTTCCTGAGCAATCGTGGAAGCAGCTAAAAATACACCCTTGGAATTTAAACAGGCAATACGGGCATGACTGACCATTTTTTTTTCTTTCTTCATACGAAGCTCACAGCCTTTAATCAAATGACCAGATTTTCCGCAATAGAAACACAAGCCTTCAGAAAATCTACGGTCTTTTTCTTGAGAGCGAGGTGCCACCGATCCAATCTCCATCGATTCACCACTGTTAGTACACACATTCTCATAACCAGAAACTGACATAGCAGAGGATTTGCTCTCATTAACCCTTGCACGCAGTCTCCTATCCACCCGTATAGCTAATTGCATAGCCTGTTGCAAATCTTCAGGTGTAGGATAAGCAATTAGCAGGTCTTTAACCCTTTCATTGAGCCCAGCAAGAAATAGACTTTTCAGAGCAGAATCGTTCCACCCTGTTTGAGTAGACCAACGACGGAAATGAGTACAATATTTTTCCACATTACCTGATCCCTGTCTCAAACGTCTTAACTCAGTCTCAGCTGATGAGACACGGTCAGGATCATCATATAATAGTCCCAAAGCAGAAAAAAAACTATCCACTGATCTGAAGCATGTATCACTAGGTTGCAAAGAAAAGGCCCACTCCTGAGGCTCTTTGCGCAAAAGTGACATTATGAACCCTATGCGCTGGGATTCATCCCCAGAGGACTTGGGTCTCAAGCGAAAATACAATAAGCAAGCATTTTTAAATGAAAAAAATTCTCGGTGTTCACCAAAAAATAAATCCGGCAAACATACCTTAGGCTCCAAGAAATGTGCTCCAGGACAGTTACTCACGTGCTGATGGAGCTCGGCCACCTCCAGAGAGAGTCCCTGCAGGTGTTTAGCCAAATCCAGAACCGACACCATGATGGAACAGAAAAATCTTTCCTTAGAGAATTTGCAGGCTGGACTTACTGTTATGTTCTGCTACCAGAGCTAAGGAAAGAGAGGAGATCTGTCCCTACGATAGAACTCAGCTTAATCCCTACGATGTAACAGGGAACCTGATCCTGCGATCAGACCTGCTAAAGTCCTAAGCTAGTCTGTACGGCGACCTATAGATATGGGGAAGGAATCCCTACAAGTACTAAGGACTGGGAGGAAAATGGGACACCTCCTAACAGAAATAGTAGCAGACAGACGAACAAACAAAATATATAGAACAAAGAGGTCCGTAGACCAAGCAAACTAACAGAGTTAGATACAGAGCACAGGCTAGCTAGAAAGTAGTTATACAATGAAGTCCAGCAAAGCCAGAAGGGCGGAGCAGGATTAAATAGGCCAACAAGGTCATGTGACCAGCAAAGGAAAAAACCTAAGAGCAAGGTTCTAACAGTCTGTGGTCCCCACCTGCAGAACCACTCCTTTATTGAGGATGTCTTGATAATTGCCAATAATTTCCATCTATTATCTATTCCATTTGCTCAACAGCATGTGAAATTGATTGTCAATCAGTGTTGCTTCCTAAGTGGACAGTTTGATTTCACAAAAGTTTGATTTACTTGGAGTTATATTCTGTTGTTTAAGTGTTCCCTTTATTTTTTTGAGCAGTGTATATTTATATATGTATTTATTAGTCTATTAATTGCGTATTTGTTGTATTAGTGTCTTTAGATGTAAATTTTATCTAATTTGCACCTGTTCATTAAGCAAAATGTCAACTAACTTTTATATCAATTGAGATTTTACTGTAAAAATTCTAAAGAAGTCTTAAAGAGTACCCATTGTTTTAATATTATACAGGTGCTTCTCACAAAATTAGAATATCATCAAAAGTTAATTTATTTCAGTTCTTCAATACAAAAAGTGAAACTCATATATTATATAGAGTCATTAGAAACAGAGTGATCTATTTCAAGTGCTTATTTCTGTTAATGTTGATGATTATGGCTTACAGCTAATGAAAACACAAAAGTCATTATCTCAGTAAATTAGAATAATTAACAAAAAACACCTGCAAAGGCTTCCTAAGCGTTCAAAAACGTCCCTTTGTCTGTTTCAGTAGGCTCCAAAGCCACAAAAGGTCATTGCTAAAGAAGCTGGCAGTACACAAAGTGCTGTATCCAAGCATATTAATGGGAAGTTGAGTGGAAGGAACAAGTGTTGTAGAAAAAGGTGCACAAGCAACCGGGATAACCGCAGCCTTGAAAGGATTATTAAGAAAAGGCCATTCAAAAATTTGGAGGAGATTCACAAGGAGTGGACTGCTGCTGGAGTCATTGCTTCAAGAGCCACCACACACAGACACATCCAGGACATGGGCTACAAGTGTCGCATTCCTTGTGTCAAGCCACTCATGACCAATAAACAACGCCAGAAGCGTCTTACCTGGGCCAAGGAGAAAAAGACCTGGACTGTTGCTCCGTGGTCCAAGGTGTTGTTTTCAGACTAAAGTAAAGTTTGCATTTCATTTGGAAATCAAGGTCCCGGAGTATGAAGGAAGAGTGGAGAGGCCACAATCCAAGCTGCTTGATGTCTAGTGTGAAGTTTCCACAATCACTGATGGTTTGGGGAGCCATGTCATCTGCTGGTGTAGGTCCACTGTGTTTTATCAAGACCAAAGTCAGCTCAGCCATCTACCAGGAAATTTTAGAGCACTTCATGCTTCCCTCTGCCGACAAGCTTTTTGGAGATGGAGATTTCATTCTCCAGCAGGACTTGGCACCTGTCCACACTGCCAAAAGTACCAATACCTGGTATAAAAACAACAGTATCACTGTGCTTGATTGGCCAGCAAACTCGCCTGACCTTAACCCTATAGAGAATTTATGGAGTATTGTCAAGAGGAAGATGAGACACCAGACCCAACAATGCAGATGAGATGAAGGCTGCTATCAAAGCAACCTGGGCTTCCATAACACCGCAGCAGTGCCACAGGCTGATCGCCTCCATGCCACGTCACATTGATGAAGTAATTGATGAAAAGGAGCCTGACCAAGTATTGAGGGCCTTTACTGAACATACATTTCAGTAGGCCAACATTTCAGATTTTAAAATCATTTTTCAAGCTGTTGTTATAAAGTATTCTAATTTACTGAGATAATGACTTTTGTGTTCTCATTGGCTGTAAGCCATAATCATCAACATTAACAGAAATAAACACTTAATGACTCTGTTTGTAATGATAATATAGGAGTTTCACTTTTTGTATTGAAGAACTGAAATAAATTAACTTTTTGATGATATTCTAATTTTGTGAAAAACACCTGTATTTCCAAAATCAATAGTAGACCTGAAAATAAGTAACTTGTAATATATCTCATCAGAGAACTTTGCTTCTTTCACTGTCAGGACTGATCTATTAATTTCAATATGGCAGTTGCTATTAACCCCTTTACCCCCCAAGGTGGTTTGCACGTTAGTGACCAGGCCAATTCTTACAATTCTGACCACTGTCACTTTATGAGGTAATTACTCTGGAACGCTTCAACGGATCCCCCTGATTCTGAGATTGTTTTTCATGACATATTGTACTTCATGATTGTGGTAACATTTCTTCGATATCAGTTGCGTTTATTTGTGGAAAAAAATGGAAATTTGAAAAAAATGTTGAAAATTTTGCAATTTTCAAAATTTGAACTTTTATGCCCTTAAATCAAAGAGATATGTCACACAAAATAGTTAATAAATAACATTTCCCACATGTCTACTTTACATTAGCACAATTTTGGAACCAAAATTTTTTTTATTAGGGAGTTAAAAGGGTTAAAAGTTGACCAGCGATTTCTCATTTTTCCAACAAAATTTACAAAACCATTTTTTTAGGGACCACATCACATTTGAAGTCACTTTGAGGGGTCTTTATGACAGAAAATACCCAAAAGTGACACCATTCTAAAAACTGCAGAACCACATTCAAGAAATTTATTAACTCTTCAGGTGCTTCACAGGAATTTTTGGAATGTGGAAGAAAAAAATTAACATTTAACTTTTTTCACAAAAATGTTATTTTAGACCCAATTTATTTTATTTTCGCAGGGGTAACAGTAAAAAAATGGACCCCAAAATTTGCTGTGGGGTCCATTTCCCCTGAGCACGCAGATACCCCATATGTGGGGAAAAAACACTGTTTGGGAGCACGGCAGGGTTCGGAAGGGAAGGAGCGCCATTTTATTTTTCGAATGTAAAATTTGCTTGAATAATTAGCGGACTCCATGTTGCGTTTGGGGAGTCCCTGGTGTGCCTAAACAGTGGAAACCCCCCACAAGTGACACCATTTTGGAAACTAGACCCCTCAGGGAACTTATCTAGATGTGTGGTGAGCATCTTGAAGCCCCAGATGCTTCACAGAAGTTTATAACATGGAGCAGTGAAAATTACAATTTTCACATTTTTCCCACAAAAATGTTTTTCAGCCCCCAGTTTTGCATTTTCATAAGGGTAACACCATGCAACTTGTTGTGCAATCTCTCCTGAGTAAGCCAATACCCCGTATGTGGGGAAAAACCACTGCTTGGGCATACGGCAGGGTTTGGAAGGGAAGGAGCACCATTTGACTTTTTGAATGTAAAATTTGCTTGAATAATTAGTGGATGTGCCCCTGATGTGCCTAAACAGTGGAAACCCCCCACAAGTGACACCATTTTGGAAACTAGACCTCTCAGGGAACTTATCTAGATGTGTGGTGAGCACCTTGAACCCCCGAGTGCTTTACAGAGGTTTATAACATGGAGCCGTGAAAATAAAAAAATCAAACTTTTTCCACAAAAATGATGTTTCAGCCCCAATATTTTTATTTTCACAAGGGTAAGAGGAGAAAATGGACCCCAAAAACTTTTGTGCAGTTTCTCCTGAGTATGCCAATACCTCATATGTGGGGAAAATACAGTGTTTTGGCGCACGGCAGAGTTCAGAAGGGAAGGAGCACTGTATGACTTTTTGAACACAAAATTGGCTGGAATCGAGAGCGGACGCCATGTCGCATTTGGAGAGCCCCTGATGTGCCTAAATAGTGGAAACCCCCCACAAGTGACCCCATTTTGGAAACTACACCCCTCAAGGATTTTATCAAGGAGTATAGTGAACATTTTGAACCAAGAGGTACGACACAGAATTTGATAACATTAGGTCATCATATTGAATAAGTTGTCATTAGTCTTGAGCGCAAGTGCTCGCCATTTGAGTTTGCATCGGGTACTCAGGTATGCACCATGTATTGCACATGCTTGAGTGACATGCTCGAGTCCCCACCCGCATGTTTCACGGTTATTAGACACCCAAAAAAACATGAGGGGATCGCTCGTGCATGGCAGGCAATCCCCGCAAGGTTTTTTTGGCCGCGAAGCATATGGGGCGGAGACTTGAGCATGTCATTTGAGCACCCGCGATACTCAGTGCATACCCGACCACCCAATGCAAACTCAAGTAGCGAGCACTTGCGTTCAACACTAGTTGCCATATCGTCATCTTCTTTTATTTACTTTTGAAAAAAATCCCTAGCCCAATCCTAGCCCTAGCCCAATCTTAACCTTAGCCCAACCCTAATCCCAACCCCAACCCTAACCCTAGCCTAACCCTAACCCCAACCCCAACCCTAAACCTAGCCCAACCCTAACCCCAACCCTAACCCTAGCCCAACCCTAACCCCAACCCTAACCCTAACCCTAGCACAACCCTAACCCTAGAGTTTATTTTTGATGCTGTTCCTCGTGCGGTATAAGTGATTAGACGACATTATTCTTCGGGGTCGGTGCGATTACAGCGATAGCAGATTCATATTGGGTTTTTATGATTGACAGCTGTCACACACTAAAAGACGCATTTTTTTGTAAAATCTAGTTTTTGAATTGCCATATTTTGAGAGCTATAATTTTTCCATATTTTGGCCGACAGAGTCATGTGATGGCTTGTTTTTTGCGGGATGAGTTGACGTTTTTATTGGTGCCATTTTCATGCACATGACATTTTTTGATCGCTTTCTATTCCGATTTTTGGGAGGCAGAATAAACAAAAACCAACAATTCAGGAATTTTTTTTTTTTTTTTTTATACTGTTCCGCATGTGGCAAAATTGATAAGGTAGCCTTTTTATATGTTTTGGCGCTTTTACACAATAAAAGTTAATTTATAGAAAAAATTTATTTTTTGCATCGCTTTATTCTGAGAGCTATAACTTTTTTTATTTTTTGGCTGATGGAGCTGTATGGCAGCTTGTTTTTTGCGTTTGGTCATGCACTACGCATGACCAAAGTATCTTCCTGCTGTCTGGTGACCCGGATGTTGTCATGACGACATCGGGTTGTCATGGCAACATCCGGGATGCCGCGGTAGACAGCGTTGGACGCCGGCAGGAGTGGTGAGTATCGCGATCACCTCCCCTTGTCACCGCAATGCTGCAATCGACTTCAATAGCAGCATTGCGGGGGTTAATGTGCCGGGAGCAGTGCGGGACCGCTCCCAGCACATAGCACCTGGTGTTAGCTGTGACAATCAGCTGACACTCAGCGGCGCGATAGCCATGACGTACTGTTCCGTACCTGGCTCTTAAGTCCCAGGGCGCAGGTATGTATTAGTACGTCTTGGGCTTTTAAGGGGTTAATAAGAGTCTTTGTAGATGGGAGTGGATAGGAGGAGGGATGAGCTCTTGCTCTAGCTCCTATCTCCTATTCCCCTCTACATAGAATCTTACCAATAGCAACTGACCTCTCCTATCTCAGTAATGAATAGCATCAGTTATGACAGAAAAAGAAGCAGATTTCTCTGATAAAATATATTACAAAGTTTGTTATTTTCATGTGTTTTATTTATCTAGGAAATAAAATTTAAAACAACGGTTACTTTTTAAGTGTAGACAATGGGTTAATTCTAAGAACACCTAAAAATACTTTAAGCGCTGTACTCCTACTGCTCAGAAATAAATGGAAGTCCTTTAAATTGTCACTGAAATGAAAATATGTGGCAGTCCTGGCTGCATTTAGAGTTTATGCACAAAGACTGCGAGCGGTGTCTAGGACACTTCTTGTAAAGCTGTGAACATGCTCTTCTGGTAATGTAGACTCATGAGTTTAGAGGATAATGGGTTCAGAAAGCTGCATGTTATTATTGTGGTCGGAAATACAGGACAATTATAACCTTTCACCTGCTCAATAACTGCTGTCTTGCATCTTTCCTGTACATGATTGGTAATATCTAGTGTTCATTCCTATTTAAAATTTCCCTGAAGAGAGATTGCAACAGAAGCTACCTAGGACCTCAATTTCTCTGGGGTTTCTACCTGCTGCTTTTATTTTAAATTTATAATGCAAACAAGGAATAAAACAAAGATATACTCTAGTGAGATATAATATACAGTATATAACTATGCATACATATTCCATGAAGGTCTACATACTGTAGACTGCAGTTACAGAAGCAACATTGCTATATATTTTGGATTATTGGCATTATCCCAAAAAAATATGTACCAACCAATGGGATTGGGTCTGTTCAGAACAGGAGCTCGGAGATTAACACTGTTGCCTTGCTGCAGCCTCCTAGGTCATGGGTTTCACTCCAACCCAAGGCACCAAATGAATAGTTTTTAATTATGGGCATCATTAATAGGCTGTAAACCAGATACTGTGCACTTCACCTACATGTGTGACTGACGCCCTATGCAAGCCTTACCTGTGTGCATTGATAATACTAGGCAGCCACCCGTCCATGTTTGGTAGGTTTATGAGTAGTTGCTTTATTAGAATTTTGCACCTGTACTGCCCAAACCTATGTGTGAATGACGCCCTATGCAAGCCTTATCTGTGTGTATTTATAATACTGGCAGCCACCCCTCCATATTTGGTAGATTTGTAGGTGGGTGCTTTAATAGTGTTTTTCACCCATGCTGCCCCCTCTATCACCGCCATTATCATGGGGGTCTCCTGCATAAGGACACTTTTTTTGTGTTGTTGTTTGTTGATTTTATGTCCTTTTATTTTTTGGGTTTAATAGGTAACTAAGGCAATAAAAAAATAGATAATAAATCTGAGGCTCCCTGTTCCCACATTAATTTTTTTTCTTTGTTTTACGAAGGACAAAGTACAAACAATTAGTGACCAAATCTATTCTGTAAAAGTGAATTTGGCAAAACACACACACAAACTTTGTATCTGATTTTAAAATGTAACATTTCACATTTTTCCCAACTATTACAAATATGTCAATTATATTTTTAATTCTCTTATAAACTATGCGTCTTGCACCTCTCCTTTGATTAACCACCCCATGCATTGGGTCATGTTCTAAAAGAATTTTCGCTATCATCATATCAGAACAAAAATAAAGTTATTACGATCCTAAAGTAAAAAGTTAATACTGTCAGCAATTTCGAAGGCAAGTTGGACATTCACAGCATAAGGTTAAACAATGGACTTCATACAATGCCTTTTTTAAGTAAGAGGTCATACAGGAAAAACAGTGAATGCTGGAAAGAGTAAAAGAGCCAGTGATAAAGGAACCAGCAGAGATATTCTGAGAAGCTGAAGGTCAAAGCTGATGTAACATTGGTGGGAAAGACACAGAACTGTACAGAGAAAGTATGAAGAATAACACTTACCCTAGTCTGCCTCACTTGCCCTGAAGGAGTTTGAAGAATTTCACGTATATTGAGAACTAAGGTTGTCTAAGTAGTGAAGACTTTTAAATATCCCTAAAGGGCTTGTTCACTATTTGTCCAACCCCTTCTCAATCAATATGTTCACTCATTACATAATTATAACAGTTACACTCACCTCCGTTGCCGGCACCATTCCAGCTGTGTTAGCTCTGGCACTCTCAGGGCTTGTGTGAGATTACTATGTCACGCGAGCCCTGCTGCCAATCTGCGGCCACTTCACTCTCCCCTTCTTCTGGGCTGCTCCATCGCTTCCTCCGAATGTCTGACTTGTCCGAATAAAGTGAGAGTCAAGCAGCCATTGTTAGGCTGCAGGGCTCATGTCACACAACATTCTCATGCAAGCCACAGGAGAGCCAGTGCTAACACTGCTGGAACAGCGCTGGTAACGTAGGTAAGTGTAGCTGTTATTATTATATAGGAGGGAACATGGTGATTGAGAAGGGGTTGTCTGAGTAGTGGGCAATCGGTTTAAGTAACGGGTATTCTGTATTTGGAGGTTTTAGGTTTTTGTATCGCATAAAGACTCTTGATCTCCTAAGGGTTGGTGAAGGAAAACAAGGCATTGGACAAGTAGGTGCATAAATCTGCAGATGTTAGCCAATCTTATATATCAAAAAAACAGATTATTGCAGACAGTGGTATTACGCAGACAGTGGGCTAAATATGGAAAAGAGGCAAAAGGAGAGCTAACACTATATTCCTACAAATAGTGGCATTATCATTTAGACATGGGCATGGATTTTAAATTTAAGATCATGAAATCTATTGGACTCCGTCAGGATCACTGTGGCCATTTAAGGGAAAGCCTGACAATATATAACTATGTCATCACCATATTCTTGTAAACATTATAGCTCTCTGCAGGTTGCGAACAATGCAGTGAGAATGTTGAAGTTTCTAATGGTAGATTCCATAAAACTACTAGTCATGTCCAAACCTATCATAGATTGTATCACATAATGAGAGCAAAGGGTGAAGCAACACAACAGATAATTGAGCAACATCATTAATAGAATGCATAAAAAATACAGTCTGTGTACATATAATATATTGTATATTTCCAAAATATAGCACATCCACCGTATCACCAGGGAATATAACGCTGTATCCTGAAATGTGGCATGCTTGGAACTAGTGAAACCCTTGGGTAGCAACAGAATTAGCTTGACATAAACTGAGCAGTGGAGACCTTTGAGACCCCTGGCATTCACCCTTAAACCTTTGGACAGAGATCTGGGCTTTGCTTGAGGGTTTTCCAGGACACAACCTCAAAGTAGTTGACATTAGCAGTGGCTTACAGTTGGTAGAATCTGAGAGATAAGGCCAAAAATAGATGAGGGAAGCAAAGTCAGGGAATCAAGGAAGGCAGAATTCAATCAATTTGCTGATTGAGCAGGAGATCAAAGCACACCATAGGGCAAAGTAAGCAGGACAATCTAGAAGAACACAGACACAAAGTACAGAACCTTATTGCCCAGGCAAGGCATTTTGGAAAAGAAAGGCTTGGGTTCAGGCTTGCCTTTTAAGAGACAGGGAGTCAGCCTGTGGCCCTAGAGACAGTATTAGAGGTTCCAGCCAGAAGAGGATGCTTGTGGCAAGTAACTGCAATAGGAGAGAGAGGACAAGAGCAAGGAGGAGGCCACGGACAGAATGGGGAACAGCGGTAAGCCAGAATAACAAGCATAAACCACACGTGATAGTGTATCTACATGTCAACTTAGCCACCAGATAATTAATCAGTAATGATTTAATGTTTTCCATGAGATCAACATAACAGCTTTATAGTCTTTCCGAATATGACAATGACCTTTTTAGGAGAATTACCTATTAATACATCAAGAAAAAACAAGAAATATGTTGTATAATGTGTACTGTACTTATTAAAATGCTAATTAGTATTACTAGTAGTTAACTTTCAACGCTGGTCTATGCAGAATATGCTGCAAAATATAGTTACATTTTGGAATGTAATGCATTTCCCATGGGTTCTACAATGTATCTGTTAAATGTCTGCTAGTTATAAAATGTTGTGCACTGTAAGGACTGAGTCAAAATATTTATCCATTGTATTATTTTTATTGTCAGTAAAAAAAAATCTCAATACAGGTCAACTTTATACATACAATGTTTACATTTCTAAGAGCCTCGTGGTTTTCTTTCTAGAAGGCTGTATATATTTTTGATATTTTCTGTTACCAAGTCAACATTTTATTATATCTGATTGACATTTAAAAGGGCATCTATCATTGGATTTCACAATACAAATAGCAGACATTTTTAAAGATATCTCTTCGACCTGAAGAAGCTGGTGTGCTTACTTTGAAAATCCATATCAGTCATGCTTATATGTGATTTCAATCTAGGTGCGTCAGCGTCATCGGGTCCAAGAGATCTGTTTATTAATGCAGTCTGTATTATAAAATCTGGGGACAGTTACTCTTCCAACATTACATAAAGCTTCATCCAATGAAAAAATATATATTATTTGTCTTTTTTTTCATTTTAATGGTGACTTACCATTTTAAAAATAAAAACTTTTAACATCTCCCTTTACTTCCCATAGGCACAGGCTTCCTAGCCTGGCCACATTACTTTATAATAAGAGCATATAACTTATTTGTAGTGAAGAATACAGCCTGGTTTACCACTCAGTGTCTGGGAATATGACTGCTGCACAGTTATGCCTATTATATAATTTTATGAACTCGGTGTGACTCCATCCTCTCTCTACCCATGGACCTAATGTACCATTGTGATTTGTTTCAACAATGTATAGATGCGGTGCTAAAACCTATCCCGAGGACCCACTAACAGGCCTCATTTGCTGACTGAGCATCTTGAGTGGGAATGAAAAGGAAAGAGGCGGCAGACACCTTACCTGTGCTTCAACATGAGCATTGTTAAAACATGAGCTGCTAGTGGAGCCTGAGGAAATGTCTAAGAGCCGCTGCAGTATATAGAGAGAGACTTGCGAGGAGGGTTTTTTCTGAATCATAATAGGGTTTATTTTCTCTGGCAGATTATGCACTGCAGCATGGAAGTCAGCAGTAAAACACTTTGTCATGTTAACCTCAGTCCTTTGCAAAGTTCCTTTGTCGACTCCATACCAGACTGACTGGTGTCAGTATATAGAGACGGACTTGTGCTTTATTTTATTTTTTTCTGAATTATGATAAGGTTTATTTTCTCTGGCAGATCTAGCACTGCAGCAGGGAAGTCAGCAGTAAAACACTGTATGATTTTAACCTTAGTCCTTTGCAAAGTTCTTTCATCAGCTCGATACCAGACTGACTATTGTTGCCTGGGAACAATGTTTTCTATCAGTAAGTTCGGCTGTGCTCTGGAAACACCAGCAGGGATAAAAATTATACATACAGTTATGTTTGTAATATGGATGATATAAATGCATATTTTAGGCAAAGCTTTGTTGAAAAAAAAACAACTTTCGCTCGCTGCCCCTATTTATAGTAATAATTGCTGTAAAGTGTAGAAAATCAATGTTTGGTCATTTTAAAATTTCTTCTACTGTATAAGTAAATGTAAAAGTTGCACTAATGGCTCCATTCATAGTAACTACCTCTGACTCTAATTCCCAAGACATATCCCTCGCTGATCCTATTCTTTGAAATGCTTTATCCCCTTCCAATAGATTATCCGCTAATATACAAAGCTTTAGGGGTTATTCTCACATATCAATCACAGCTCAGAGACTTAAAGGGAACATGTCACCAAATTTGTCACATATCAGATTAAAATATTAACTTATTCAGCATCTGCGCTGCTTTTCCCAAATCCTTATGTAACCCTCTGACTCACCCTGTATACCCCACAAAAACCTTTTTAATTTCTCCCGGAGTGTATTCTAATCAGGTCTGCACGGTCCGATGGGTGTGGCTTCGAATTCTCCACTCCTCCCCCCCGACTGCTCCACACCATCCTTGACGTTGAAGACGCCTCCTGCGTCATCCTCATCACCGTGAGATATCTTGTGCCTGCGCAGACAAATCATGTCTCTTCTGTTTTTCGGCTTTGTCTGCAGTTGGACAAAGCATACAGCGCAGGCGCGAGACACAATTTGTCTGCGCAAGCGCAGGATTTCTCCCGGCGATGAGGATGACCGAGGAGGCATCATCAAGGTCAAGGACGGCAAGCAGCAGCCAGGAGGAGGAGTGGAGTGTCAGAAGCCATGCCCATCGGATCGGACGGACCAGATTAGAATACAGCCCAGGAGAAATTAAAAAGGTAATTTGGGGGTATACAGGGTGAGTCAGGGCGGCACATAATGATTTGGAGAAAGAAGCGCAGACGCTAAATAAGTTAATATTTTAAGCTGATATGTGACAAATTTGGTGACAGGTTCCCTTTAAAGGGAACCTGTCATGTGAAAGAACACTATTAAACCTGCAGATATGGGGTTAATTTGCATAATAATAATGTTCTGAACCTTCACGATGCCTGCACTTACAGCACCGCTTTTGGGGGGAAATTAACTTTATTCCTCCCGGCAGCATTTGGATTTCAGTCACAGGGGCGGCGGTGAAGCGGCTTCAGCCACCGACCTGTGTATAGAGAGTGGTGGCTGTAACCGCACCCTGGGACTGACTTACAGTATCTCAGCATTAGGGTCGGCTGTCAGTCAGATAGAAGAAAAAGAAACAGTGATCCTCCATTCCTACTACTCCCCAACTGTGTCATAGACAGAGCTAAGCAAGTGTTGAACTAATGGCCACTAAAACGTCAATGTTTTTTCTCATTAAGGCCACGTTCACACATTCAGTATTTGGTCAGTATTTTACATCAGTGTTTGTAAGCCAAAATCAGTTAGTTAATGGTTTCTACTAGTGATGAGCGAGTATATTTTGTTAACCCTTTCGGCGTGCATGCTCGGGTGAGAGCAGGAAGCCTGGAAAAGAAACAGAAACTTGTGGGAAATGTAGTTTTCTTTGCGAAGAGTGACATGTTAAGCATGTCAAGGTGAGGAGACTTTTAAGACACAATGCTCCTCTGGAAAATATGCAAATTGTCTCTTCAGAGAGAAAGAAGACTAGAACTCTAGTGCCACCTATAGGAAGTAGCAATCCTAAAAGTCAATATCAATCTCCAACAAGCCTTGTCACATGACTTAGGATAAAAGCCAGAACCAGAATCTCAATTTGCAGACACTGTGTTTCAGGGTTCTGCCCCTCATCAGTGCAAAGTGTGAGATCTGATTTGGCTAGGTAAGAGGCGTCTGGAATTCTAGTCCTCTTCCTCTCTGAAGAGACAATTTGTATATTTCCCAGAGGAGCACTGTGGCTAAAAGTCTCCTCACCTTGACATGCTTAACATGTCACTCTCCGCATGGAGAAACGGTACCCCTTGGATCCCGATCATACGCCTCTCACCTAGCCAAACCAGATCTCACACTTTGCACTGATAAGGACCAGTACCCCGAAGCACAGTGTCTGCAAATTGCGATTTGGGGTCTGGATTTTATCCTAAGTCATGTGACAAAGCTCGTTGGAGAGTCGATATTGACTTTTAGGATTGCTACTTCCTATAGGTGGCACTAGAATTCTAGTCCTCTTCCTCTCTGAAGAGACAATTTGTTCAAGAATAAATGTGGATTGTTGTTCGTGAAAAAAAAAATAAGACATCCCCTGAAGATAGGTTCTAACCCATCTTTTGGAGCAAAAACATAATATAAGACCCCGTCTTATTTTCAGAGAAACAAGGTATTAGTTGGCTCAATAGTACAATAAGTATTAAAGATGAGCAAATTAACTCAAGGCTTATCAAGTTTGCTTCAAATTTAACAAAAAATTTGAATTCGCTAGATTGATGATTTGCTTCACGTGGAGGCAGGTGTGGAACAAATTCTGCAAAATAAGAATCCTTTCAAAAATAGAAATGTTAATGGTTTATTTTTTATAAATTAACAAAACTGAAAGTGAATGAACAAAAGAAAAATCAAAATCAAGTCAATATTTGCTGTTACCACCCTTTGCCTTACATTATCAATTCTTCTAAGTACACTTGCATACAGTTTTTGAAGGCACTCGGTAGGGAGATTGTTCCAAATGTTTTAGAGAATTAATAAACTTGTGCAAAATCTTCTCTCACTTCACCTAATCCTAGACAGAATTGATAATGTTGAGATCATGGTTCTGTGGGGGCGATATCATCACTTCAAGGACTCCTTGTTCTTCGTTACGCTGAAGATAGCTCTTAATAACATTGGCTATATGATTGAGGCCATTGCTCCACTGCATCTACGATTCTCATTGTTGCTCATTTCTTGTTGCTTCTTCAAAAGAGCTTGAACAGTACATCTTGAAACCAGGGGCGGAACTACCGCCCGTGCAGCCGGTTCATTGAACGGGGGCCCCGAGGGAGAGGGGGCCCCTCCAGCCTCCAGCAGGGCCGCCATCAGGGCATGTCTGCCCTGACTCCAGTGTGGGGCCCAGCCGGTAGGGGCCCCCTTGGAGCCCCGTTGGGGGCCCCCTCTTGTGAGTCTCTCTCATCATGGGGCCCCCGGCCCCATGCTAAGCGCCGGGTCCGGGACATCTCAGCGCTGCGCTGCGCTACTGCGGCAGCGCCTTCATGATTCCCCTGATTTCCGGTCATGTGACGGCGCCGTCACATGGCCGGAAGTCAGGAGAACCTGGTGTCAGCGATTTGGACGAGCGCCAGGATTCTGCAGGGATCGCATGGGGGTAAGTATAACAAGTTTTGTTTTTTTCAAAATACAATTTACTAGGAGTGGGGGGAATGGGAGGTGTGTGTGATAAGAGATGCATGGGGGGGGGAGATGATAAAAGATGCACATGGGGTGGGGGGGATGAGAGAGGTGCACATGTGGGGGGAGGGGGATGAGAGAGGTGCACGTGGGGGGGAGGGGGATGAGAGAGGTGCACGTGGGGGGGGATGATAAAAGATGCACATGGGGTGGGGGGGGTGAGAGAGGTGCACATGTGGGGGGGGGATAAGAGATCCACATGGGGGGGAGATAAGAGATGCACATGGGGGGGAGATAAGAGATGCACATGGGGGAGGGGGATAAGAGATGCACATGGGGGAGGGGGATAAGAGATGCACATGGGGGGGAGATAAGAGATGCACATGGGGGGGTGAGAGAGGTGCACATATGGGGGAGGGGGATGAGAGATGTGCACATGGTGGGGATGAGAGATGCACATGGGGGGGATGAGAGAGGGGCACATGTGGGGGAGGGGGATGAGAGAGGGGCACATGTGGGGGAGGGGGATGAGAGATGTGCACATGGGGGGGTGGTGAGAGCTGCACATGGGGGGGATGAGAGAGGGGCACATGTGGGGGAGGGGGATGAGAGATGTGCACATGGGGGGGTGGTGAGAGCTGCACATGGCGGGGATGAGAGAGGGGCACATGTGGGGGAGGGGGATGAGAGATGGGCACATGTGGGGGAGGGGGATGAGAGAGGGGCACATGTGGGGGAGGGGGATGAGAGATGTGCACATGGGGGGGTGGTGAGAGCTGCTCATGGGGGGGTGAGAGCTGCACATGGGGGAATTGGGAGAAAATGAGCTGCACATGGGGGAATTGGGAGTAGGGGGATAATGAGCTGCACATAATGAATGTGGGGTGGGGGAGAGTAAATGATAAATGACGATGGGGTGGGGAGAGCACGGACATGATATAATGAATTGGGGCAGGGGGTGCATGTAAATAATGAATGCGGGGAGCAGGAAGTATAGAGTAGAGGTTCTAATTAAATTATATATTAAGTGCCTATTTACAGTTAATGGGGGCACCGTGGTGGATTACAATTTATATTTGGAATGGTAGGTTGCATAATAACTAACCATATATTGATGGTGGATGCACGTCTGTATTCAGCTGCGTAATGTAGAAGTTGGGGAATGTGCTCTAGATAACTGTGTTATTTTATGCAGAGACGAGTTCTGGCTGGAAGACGTGATGGCGGTCTGTGCTGGATGAAGGAGAAAAGCGTAGCTGAAGGACTTCACCTAGAGACGTCACCAGTGAGTCAGTGCATTACATGTACACTTACACTATATACTATGTACCGGGCTCCTGTGTATAATGTCACTGGTGATCACTGTATTACCTGTACACTATATAAAGAGCTCCTGTGTATAATGTCACTGGTGATCACTGTATTACCTGTACACTGACACTATACACAGAACTCCTGTGTATAATGTCACTGGTGATCACTGTATTACCTGTACACTGACAATATATACAGAGCTCCTGTGTATAATGTCACTGGTGATCCCTGTATTACCTGTACACTATATACAGAGCTCCTGTGTATAATGTCACTGGTGATCCCTGTATTACCTGTACACTATATACAGAGCTCCTGTGTATAATGTCACTGGTGATCACTGTATTACCTGTACACTATATACAGAGCTCCTGTGTATAATGTCACTGGTGATCACTGTATTACCTGTACACTATATACAGAGCTCCTGTGTATAATGTCACTGGTGATCACTGTATTACCTGTACACTGACACTATATACAGAACTCCTGTGTATAATGTCACTGGTGATCACTGTATTACCTGTACACTGACAATATATACAGAGCTCCTGTGTATAATGTCACTGGTGATCCCTGTATTACCTGTACACTATATACAGAGCTCCTGTGTATAATGTCACTGGTGATCCCTGTATTACCTGTACACTATATACAGAGCTCCTGTGTATAATGTCACTGGTGATCACTGTATTACCTGTACACTGACAATATATACAGAGCTCCTGTGTATAATGTCACTGGTGATCCCTGTATTACCTGTACACTATATACAGAGCTCCTGTGTATAATGTCACTGGTGATCCCTGTATTACCTGTACACTATATACAGAGCTCCTGTGTATAATGTCACTGGTGATCACTGTATTACCTGTACACTGACACTATATACAGAGCTCCTGTGTATAATGTCACTGGTGATCACTAGATTACCTGGACACTTACATTATACATACCATGTATAGAGCTCCCGTGTATAATGACACTTATGGTAATATTAGTAATGTGGTGGTAATATTAGTAATGTGGTGGTAATATGTGGTCTGGTCATGGTGTGGCAGTTTTTCTCCCTTCTGTGTGGTATTATTCGGTCACTATGTTGTGGTAATATGTGGTCTGGTGATGGTGTGGCGGTATTCCCTGTATGTGGTATTATTGGTCATTTAAAAAAAAAATGTATATGACACATTCCCTTAAAGAAAACTAAATAAAAATATATCTAAAAAGAGTATTGGATATTTTAAGAAAATTTTAATAGGTTAGAGTAGGGCCCGGCCAGAAGAGTCTACCTTATCGTGGTGGCGGCTTTAAAAATCTTTTGGCCAAAACAAAAGCTGTTGGCTATGTATGTGGCACCGTCACATGGCCGAACGTCAGGAGAGCCTGGTGGCAGCGACGTGGACGAGCGCCAGGATTCTGCAGGGATCGCATGGGGGTAAGTATAACAAGTTTTATTTTTCTTAAATACAATTAATTAACTAGGAGTGGGGGGGATGAGAGATGCACATGGGGGGGATGAGAGATGCACATGGGGGGGATGAGAGATGCACATGGGGGGGATGAGAGATGCACATGGGGGGGATGAGAGATGCACATGGGGGGGATGAGAGATGCACATGGGGGGGGATGAGAGATGCACATGGGGGGGATGAGAGATGCACATGGGGGGGATGAGAGATGCACATGGGGGGATGAGAGATGCACATGGGGGGGATGAGAGATGCACATGGGGGGATGAGAGATGCACATGGGGGGGTGAGAGATGCACATGGGGGGGTGAGAGATGCACATGGGGGGGTGAGAGATGCACATGGGGGGTGAGAGATGCACGGGGGGGGATGAGAGATGCACGGGGGGGGGATGAGAGATGCATAGGGGGGGTGAGCTGCACATGGGGGGGATGAGAGCTGCACATGGGGGGGTTATGTTTACATAACTTTGTTGCCTTATGAAGCGCAGGGGGGGGGGCCCCCAAAAATTTCTTGCACAGGGGCCCACTACAGTCTGTGTCCGCCCCTGCTTGAAACCTCAATCAATGTGAAATATTTACTTGAGAGAGACCTTGCTGATGCAGTATTACTACTTTGAGTCTTGCTGCTGTGCTCAGTCTTGTCATGGTACAGTATATGACTTGTGACATATACTGTCTTCCACAGCCTCACCTATGTAGCAGAGTTTTATTGTTGCTCACACAGTTTTAAGCCTTCTGCACAGTTGTTTCTTTTATAGTCTATGGCTTGATTAAAATAAACTATTTCTGAAAGCATTCTTACTTTGCACATCTTTTCACACCTGCCGAAAACTTCTGCATTGTGTGTGTGTATATATATATATATATATATATATATATATATATACATATATATATATATATATATATATATATACAGTACAGACCAAAAGTTTAGACACACCTCATTTAAAGATTTTTCTGTATTTTCATGACTTTGAAAATTGTACATTCACACTGAAGGCATCAAAACTATGAATTAACACATGTGGAATTATATACTTAACAAAACAGTGTGAAACAACTGAAAATATGTGTTATATTCTAGGTTCTTCAAAGTAGCCACCTTTTGCTTTGATGACTGCTTTGCACACTCTTGGCATTCTCTTGATGAGCTTCAAGAGGTAGTCACCGGAAATGGTCTTCCAACAATCTTGAAGGAGTTCCCAGAGATGCTTAGCACTTGTTGGCCCTTTTGCCTTCACTCTGCGGTCCAGCTCACCCCAAACCAGCTCAATTGGGTTCAGGTCTGGTGACTGTGGAGGCCAGGTCATCTGACATAGCACCCCAACACTCTCCTTCTTGGTTAAATAGCCCTTACACAGCCTGGAGGTGTGTTTGGGGTCATTGTCCTGTTGAAAAATAAATGATGGTCCAACTAAACGCAAACCAGATGGAATAGCATGCTGCTGCAAGATGCTGTGGTAGCCATGCTGGTTCAGTATGCCTTCAATTTTGAATAAATCCCCAACAGTGTCACCAGCAAAGCACCCCCACACCATCACACCTCCTTCTCCATGCTTCACGGTGGGAACCAGGCATGTAGAGTCCATCCGTTCACCTTTTCTGCGTCGCACAAAGACACGGTGGTGGGAACCAAAGATCTCAAATTTGGACTCATCAGACCAAAGCACAGATTTTCACTGGTCAAACGTTCATTCCTTGTGTTCTTTAGCCCAAACAACTCTCTTCTGCTTGTTGCCTGTCCTTAGCAGTGGTTTCCTAGCAGCTATTTTACCATGAAGGCCAGCTGCACAAAGTCTCCTCTTAACAGTTGTTGTAGAGATGTGTCTGCTGCTAGAACTCTGTGTGGCATTGACCTGGTCTCTAATCTGAGCTGCTGTTAACCTGCGATTTCTGAGGCTGGTGACTCAGATAAACTTATCCTCAGAAGCACAGGTGACTCATGGTCTTCCTTTCCTAATGTGAGCCAGTTTCTTTGTAGCGCTTGATGGTTTTTGCAACTGCACTTGGGGACACTTTCAACGTTTTCCCAATTTTCGCACTGACTGACCTTCATTTCTTAAAGTAATGATGGCCACATCGTTTTTCTTTACTTAGCTGCTTTTTTCGTTCCATAATAAAAATTCTAACAGTCTATTCAGTAGGACTATCAGCTGTGTATCCACCTGACTTCTGCACAGCACAACAGATGGTCCCAACCCCATTCATAAGGCAAGAAATCCCACTTATTAAACCTGACAGGGCAAACCTGTGAAGTGAAAACCATTTCCGGTGACTACCTCTTGAAGCTCATCAAGAGAATGCCAAGAGTGTGCAAAGCAGTCATCAAAGCAAAAGGTGGCTACTTTGAAGAACCTAGAATATAAGACATATTTTCAGTTGTTTCACACTTTTTTGTTAAGTATATAATTCCACATGTGTTAATTCATAGTTTTGATGCCTTCAGTGTGAATGTACAATTTTCATAATCGGGAAAATACAGAAAAATCTTTAAATGAGAAGGTGTGTCCAAACTTTTGGTCTGTACTGTATATATATATATATATATACACTGCTCAAAAAAATAAAGGGAACACTCAAATAACACATCCTAGATCTGAATGAATGAAATATTCTCATTGAATACTTTGTTCTGTACAACGTTGAATGTGCTGACATCTAAATCACACAAAAATCATCAATGGAAATCAAATTTATTAACCAATGGAGGCCTGGATTTGGAGTCACCCCCAAAATTAAAGTGGAAAAACACATTACAGGCTGATCCAACTTTGATGTAATGTCCTTAAAACAAGTCAAAATGAGGCTCAGTATTGTGTGTGGTCCTCCACGTGCCTGTATGACCTCCCTACAATGCCTGGGCATGCTCCTGATGAGGTTGCGGATGTTCTCCTGTGGGATCTCCTCCCAGACCTGGACTAAAGCATCCGCCAACTCCTGGACAGTTTGTGGTCCAGGTGGATGGAGTGAGACGTGATGTCCCAGATGTGCTCAATTGGATACAGGTCTGGGGAATGGGTGGGCCAGTCCATAGCTTTAATGCCTTCATCTTGCAGGAACTGCTGACACACTCCAGCCACATGACGTCTGGCATTGTCCTGCATTAGGAGGAACTCAGGGCCAACCGCACCAGCATGTGGTCTCACAAGGGTTCTGAGAATCTCATCTCGGTACCTAATGGCAGTCAGGCTACCTCTGGCGAGCACATGGAGGGCTGTGCGGCCCTCCAAAGAAAAAAGCCACCCCACACCATTACTGACCCACCGCCAAACCGTTCATGCTGAAGGATGTTGCAGGCGGCAAATCGCTCTCCACGGCGTCTCCAGATTCTGTCACATCTGTCACATGTGCTCATTGTGAACCTGCTTTCATCTGTGAAGCGCACAGGGCACCAGTGGCGACTTTGCACTCCTGGTGTTCTGTGGCAAATGCCAAGCATCCTGCATGGTGTTGGGCTGTGAGCACAACCCCCATCTGTGGACGTCGGGCCCTCATAACACCCTCATGGAGTTTTTTACCTTTTGTGCAGACACGTGCACATTTGTGTCCTGATTTGTGTTCCTCCTGTTCCTCCTTGCACAAAGGCAGAGGTAGCGGTCCTACTGCTGGGTTGTTGCCTCCTATGGCCCCCTCCACGTCTCCTGGTGTACTGACCTGTCTCCTGGTAGCGCCTCCAGGCTCTGGACACTACTCTGACAGACACAGCAAACCTTCTTGCCACAGCTCGCATTGATGTCCCATCCTGGATGAGCTGCACTATCTGAGCAATTTTTGTGGGTTGTAGAGTCCGTCTCATGCTACCACAAGTGTGAAAGCACAACCAACATTCAAAATTGACCAAAACATCAGCCAGAAAGCATTGGTACTGAGATGTGGTCTGTGGTCCCCATCTGCAGAACCACTCCTTTATTGAGGGTGTCTTGATAATTGCCAATAATTTCCATCTATTGTCTATTCCATTTGCACAACAGCATGTGAAATTGATTGTCAATCAGTGTTGCTTCCTAAGTGGACAGTTTGATTTATATAGATATAATTTTTTTATTATTCATTTTTCTTTTTTCAAAACCCTATGCATTTAAGTCTGGAGAGACTTCAGAGCATCATAAGACACATCAGGTTTCCATCAAATACATTTGATGTAAATTGAATTTCCTTGCCAAATTTGAGAAATCTGCCAAATTCTAATTTTGGCAGATTTACTCATGATGGGGAACATACCATGAAGTTACAATTGCTTTATGTATCATGACATCATAGATCAATATAATCAGAAATGTGCATAAAGGTCAACTGTGGGTCAAAAAAGAGAATAAATATCAATATCATATTTGCAGGATAAGGTATAGTTCTTCACCTTATGATTTTTTATAAATGCTGGTTCTAGCCACAAACCAGTGAAAGCATGTTTTAGTTGTCTTCAGACTCTTAACTACCAGTCCTCCCAATAATAATGGTGTTCATAACTTTGATATTTTTGTACCAGAAAGTATTCTTACCAATATTTAATGCCCCAAATTGGACATCACAATTGTGACTTTGGTCAGGTATGCAGAAAATAGAGCACCACTATACATTACATGTCAAGGCTAGCAGGTATGCACAGGTTCTTAACTGTAATTTATGTTCATAGATGTTTCAATCTTGCAAAATATTTCCCCTCCTGTATATGTAGGAGTAATTTTGAAAATTGGAATTTCACCTACTGAAGAAAAAAAATGCATTATATAGAAAGAGTAGCATAAAAATAGCAAAAGCAGCCAGATCACAATTTAATTTGAGCATACAATAACACTTCAATGTCTTCAGCCTCTGGCTTGCAACTCAGTATTCAAAATAATAAGTAAATTACATAGCTATTTGTAATTTTTTACACAAGAAAAACTATCAAAATTAAACGATTATCACCCACCCTTTTTATTTGCTACATTAATTTGCCAAAATAATTGTCAAGGTCCAACTCAGAGTAAATTGGCAGTGAATGCTCTTAAGAAAATCATTCATGAAATATAGCAAAGCTGGTAAAATAAAAGAGGAGAAACACTTGCCTTTATCCTGTGCTTTTGTTTAACATCATAGTGTGATTGCACACACATCTATGAAAGCAGCTCTCATGAATAAATCCATTATCCATCTGGTTATATTGTTTTCTCATTTTTTTTCCATGCAACAGAATAAAATAGATTCATAAAGAAGAAAAATGATGGCTTGTATTTTTACAACATGCAGACACGACAGGCATATTTAAACATTAATTTTCAAGTATGAGCATAAACACATCTACTGTAAGTGCCATTTTTCTCACACAGAAATGACCTTGTATTTATATGGAAAGATTTAAAGGACCAAACAGACATTGAATGTCTTCACCTCTTAGTCAAGATGTTGCCGAATTACCATTTTACATAGTTAGTCCAGCTATCTAGGCTGCAGGATGAGTAGAAAATTAAAAATGATATAAGCAAATGGAGTGAATAGCTGAGTGCATTAATACAGAAATTAGCTGCAATAAAGTATATCCAGACTAAGATATGGATTGTACACATTTACCAAATTTTACTGAAGCATAAACATATGTTTACTGATTAAACAATATGCCTAAAAACTAAAACTTGCATATACAGTATGTCATGTAATATATGTATTGGTCAACTGTATTAGTACAATTTTAAATTTACCTATTAAATTCATGTTAACTACTAGTATAAACAGTTACCTATAATTCCACCTGTTGCCCCCCCCCCCCAAACCCCCCAATGTAGTATGAAGATTTTTTGAGGGCACTCATAAAAAGCAGAAGGAGGTTCCAGTAGAGGGGGGTTGAACCCCTAAACTCAGCATAAGAAAATTCACTACGCATTCCACTTTATGTTACAAACATGAAAGAAATGTATTTGTACACCAAAGGTGTTGACAAAGTACATCATGGTGCGGTAGCAACAATTTATGTGTGACATTTCGACCCTTCTAGGTCTTTATCTCAGTGTCGCTATAAATAAAAGAACACGATAAGGTGTCCAAGGCGTGAAATATAATCATGTGAGCAACTACATGATAAAACAAGTGGCAGGTGATGCTGAAGTAGGTTAACATAAAGATGAATGACAGAAGGGGAATCTATAAATTATACACAACAACAGGATAATGAGTACACCAGCTAAAGTATGAAAAACTGATAAATATGTTGAGGATAAGGTACAATATAGTCAATATGTGTAGTATCTGCGCTGGTCTTGGTAGACTACCCGGTACTAAGAAAAGGCTATGATCAAGTGGGTAAAATAAAGGTTTTTATTTCAAAGATAAACTGAAAGCACGAGGTGACTAAAGTTGTCAGGCCTAGGTGGCTAATACATATAAAAATATTTTTATAAAAGACACATAGTAAAAAAGACACACATTAGGCGGATAATGTCTTGAGGTGAACTAGATAGGGTTGATTGAAGGAAAGCTAGGTGGTGACTGTTGACACCTAAAAGGGAAGGGAAAGGTAGTTAGAGAGACCCTAGTTTCCACCAGTTAAGGTACTACTCCCGCTTAGTGCCTGCCTCGACTGGAGCCTCCGGCCGGGACTCCTTGTGCGGCGCGGCACCCACGCAACACAGCACTCCTTGCTCCCACCCGTAGGTCAGTATACCACCAGCCTCTGGGACCACCTCTCAGCACCGCACGCCAGCAACCGCTACCTTAAGGTACGCGCTCCACTCTACAAGCTGCCGTTGCACCGCATTGCTTCAAGCACACCATGTGCCGGCATCCACTGGCAGTACTTCAGCAGTAACGACAAGCGCTGGCCACCTCTCCAGGTCAGGTAATTAACTGCCAGAGCAAAAACAAAGATTCTCTCTTGCTTATCCTGCACAACAACCCTTAACTGTTTCTACCCAAGAACTCACGGGACTGTGCCATCCTGAGAGCAATCCCCTGCCTACCAACACAGGGTAACTTATTATACTTTACTCAACCTACCCCTTAACTGAATCAATTTAAACCCTTCTTATCTATAACCTTTCCAATCCCGCACAGGTACAGGGGCGAAGCCGGCATTAAGATAGTGGTCCTGACCCCATCCACAAGGATCCTCACATCATCTTTAACATAGGTATAAGCCTGCCCCCCCACAAGAATTACCCTATAGTTGAAATTTTCAGTTCTTTTATAATCTCATCCTTCCCCATATCTCCATAGATAAATAGCCTACAGCATCCCTACGAATTGGGAGCCACCTTAAGATTCCCCTCTCTTACTAAACAGGTATTTTTTTCATCTATATTCCAACCTATGCCTTAACTGGTGGAAACTAGGGTCTCTCTAACTACCTTTCCCTTCCCTTTTAGGTGTCAACAGTCACCACCTAGCTTTCCTTCAATCAACCCTATCTAGTTCACCTCAAGACATCATCCGCCTAATGTGTGTCTTTTTTACTATGTGTCTTTTATAAAAATATTTTTATATGTATTAGCCACCTAGGCCTGACAACTTTAGTCACCTCGTGCTTTCAGTTTATCTTTGAAATAAAAATAAATTAACCTTTATTTTACCCACTTGATCATAGCCTTTTCTTAGTACCGGGTAGTCTACCAAGACCAGCACAGATACTACACATATTGACTATTTCAAACCCCTGCAGCCTTTCTGGTTCACTGCTTGTATCAGCAGCAGGTCTGGTTGGGAGTCCAATAGCGCCCCCATCAACAAAATTCCCTTCATTCTATAAGGTACAATATAGCAAGAAAATGCATAAGGTGGCTGACCTGCCAGGCCAGAAGAGTGGATGTGGATAAGTTCCTGTATTTTTACAGCACTGTGGCAGACATGCCTTGTATGGCCTCTAATATGAAGGAAAAGAAATTGACGATCAATACTGGGAAGTGCATCATCACCGTGGTTGCTGGGGGAGCTCCAGTGCATCGGCAATCAGGACAACGGCATACAGGAAAGTAGCTCACCAGTCATTACCTGAGAAGGGCTCACATTAGAAGTGGTGCGTGCAGGAGCATGCTATCTATAACAGCAGACCAGGGGCAACATACTGAGATTGGGACTGTGGGGGCCATCATATTGTGTATAGGGAGATGTGAGGGCCATCATACTGAATGAGGGACTGTTAGAGCCATCATACTGAATAATGAACTGTGGGGGCCATCATATTAAATGGAGGACTGTAGGTGTCATCATAATGAGTGAGGGGTTGTGGGAGTACTCCCTCCACCCATCACCACAATTTCAGCAAAATCCACAGCCTCAGGTTGCGTATACCATTGATTAGAATGGTGGCCAATGACTCCCTGATCCACCATTCAGCCTCTGCCTGTGAGTCTGAGACTCAACACATGGCAGGCGCAATGACATTGCTATATCGCATCTCCAGTGTGGAACCTCAGTCCACACACTCCACAGACCCGAGCAGCGCACTGGGTGAACAAAGGTAGGTAAATAGAGTTTATTTTTAAATTTCAGAACTTGTCGGGAATGGGCTGTCTAGGCCATCATATTGAATGGGGGACTGTTGGGGCCATCATACTAAGTGTGGGTCATCATGCTAAGTGGGGGGTGGGCTGTGGGGGACATCATACTTAGTGAGGGGTGGGAATTGGTCAGGAATTGTGGGGGCCATCTGGAGGTCGTCATGCTGAATGGGGGACTGTGGAGGACATCATACTCCACAGTCCCCCATTGGGGGATTTGGGAGCTATCATAATGAGTGAGGGGTTGTGGGTCTATGATACTGAGTGAGGGGGCACCATGAATGTGGGGATGTGGAACCTATCATAATGAGTGAGGGGTTGTGGGGCTATCCTATTGAGTGGGGGGCTCTGGATGCCATCATAATGAGTTAAGGGGACTTTTCCATAATACTTAGTGAATGATGTGGGGGCCATCATACTGAATAAGGGGCTTTGGGGGCCATCATACTGAGTTGGGGACTATGAGGGCCATTATTCTGAATGGGAGACTGTGAGAACCATCATACTGAGTTGGAGACTGTGGGAGCCATCATACTGAGTTGGAGATGGTGGGGGCCACTACACCGAGTTAGGGCCAAAATACAGAGTAGCGACTGTGGAAACATCATACTGAGGGGCCATCGTACTGTGTATTGGGCTGTGGGGGTTTAATACTGAGTGGGGGCCATCAAATTGAGTGGGGGCTGTGGGTGCATCATACTGATAGGCCATCATACTGTGTGGGGGGGGCATGATATTGTGTGTGTGAGTCATCATACTGTATGAGTGGGGGGTGATGGGTAAAATTGCGGGAAGGAATTCACTGTGGGGATATGATATTCTGTGTGTGTGCATGGGGGCATTTTAAGGAGCATCATACTCTGTAATGTGCTTGATATAGGTATCATGGGTGAGAACACTAAAGAGTAGAGATGAGCGTTGTTCTACTCGAACTGTTCGCCAATCTCAAATTCGAGCTGTTTTGGGCGGTGTTCGAGCCGTTCGGCGAACACGAACAATTTGAGAAAAATTCGGCTGTTCGAGGTTATGTTCGATAACTGTTCGTGCACCAAAATCATAACTGGATTTTTTCTCAGTAATGATGAAAATTAATATTAATACGCAGTTTGAGTGTACAGCGGGGTGGAGGGAGGGGCAGGGGATGGATCTCTGCAGGAATAATGAAGATCTCCATTTTTTTTTCTCTTTCCCGCATTTACAGTGGGGAGGTGCAATCTGTCAGCCTATCAGCAGCGCACACATGGAGCGAAGTGCTTTTTTCACACAAGCAAGGGCATGTGTCATTGGCAGTGTATGTCACATGTCCTTGCCCTATAAGACCAAGCCATTTTCCCCGTCGCCACCATTTTCTCACTGCTGCAGCTGCGTGTTAGACGGCACCGCTGTTGCTGTGTGCGCTATACCTTGTTAATTTCAAGCCAATTTTCGCACAAATCTACAGATAGCTTGGGAGTAGGGAATAGTTGTGATTGCAGTCCTTTTAAGGACTAGGTTACAGCATTTCCTACGACTTTTATCAGGCAGGTCTGTGCTCTTAAATAGATAGATTGTGGGAGTAAAGACTAATTGTAATTGCAGTCCTTTTCAGGACTAGGTTACATCAGTTCCTATCAGTTTTTGCCAGGCAGGTCTGTGCCAGTGCTGTGCAAGTTTTTTTCACAGTATTTGGCTGAATCCAGCAAAGCTAATCCTTTTTGGCCTATTGCAGAGTGTGTTAGTCAGTGGAGTAGCCTATCTGTGTTGCAAGATATACCACCTGTGTATAGAATACCAATTTTTTTACTGCACCTAGTGAAGTAAAATCTTTTGGGCATAGCATCATTCTATTAGTCCATCTATACTGACCTCCATCAGGTTGCAAATTGAATATAATTTTTTTCTGCATCTAGCTCTGAAAAAATATTTGGGCTTCTAGCAGTGTGTGGGACTTGTTCTATTAGTCCATCTATACTGACCTCCATCAGGTTGCAAACTGAATATAATTTTTTTCTGCATCTAGCTCTGAAAAAATATTTGGCCTTCTAGCAGTGTGTGGGACTTTCTCTATTAGTCCATCTATACTGACCTCCATCAGGTTGCAAATTGAATATATTTTTTTTCTGCATCTACCTCTGAAAAAATATTGGGCTTCTAGCTGTGTGTGGGACTTGTTCTATTAATCCATCTATACAGACCTCCATCAGGTTGCAAACTGAATATAATTATTTTCTGCATCTAGCTCTGAAAAAATATTTGGGCTTCTAGCTGTGTGTGGGACTTGTTCTATTAGTCCATCTATACTGACCTCCATCAGGTTGCAAATTAAAAATAATTTTTATCTGCATCTAGCTCTGAAAAAATATTTGGCCTTCTAGCAGTGTGTGGGACTTGTTCTATTAGTCCATCTATACTGACCTCCATCAGGTTGCAAACTGAATATAATTTTTTTCTGCATCTACCTCTGAAAAAATATTTGGGCTTCTAGCAGTGTGTGGGACTTGTTCTATTAGTCCATCTATACTGACCTCCATCAGGTTGCAAATTAAAAATAATTTTTATCTGCATCTACCTCTGAAAAAATATTTGGGCTTCTAGCTGTGTGTGGGACTTGTTCTATTAGTCCATCTATACTGACCTCCATCAGGTTGCAAACTGAATATAATTTTTTTCTGCATCTAGCTCTGAAAAAATATTTGGCCTTCTAGCAGTGTGTGGGACTTGTTCTATTAATCCATCTATACAGACCTCCATCAGGTTGCAAACTGAATATAATTTTTTTCTGCATCTACCTCTGAAAAAATATTTGGGCTTCTAGCTGTGTGTGGGACTTGTTCTATTAGTCCATCTATACTGACCTCCATCAGGTTGCAAACTGAATATAATTTTTTTCTGCATCTAGCGCTGAAAAAATATTTGGCCTTCTAGCAGTGTGTGACTTGTTCTGTTAATCCATCTATACATACCTCCATCAGGTTGCAAACTGAATATAATTTTTTTCTGCATCTACCTCTGAAAAAATATTTGGGCTTCTAGCTGTGTGTGGGACTTTCTCTATTAGTCCATCTATACTGACCTCCATCAGGTTGCAAATTAAAAATAATTTTTTGTCTGCATCTAGCTCTGAAAAAATATTTGGCCTTCTAGCAGTGTGTGGGACTTTCTCTATTAGTCCATCTATACTGACCTCCATCAGGTTGCAAACTGAATATATTTTTTTTCTGCATCTACCTCTGAAAAAATATTGGGCTTCTAGCTGTGTGTGGGACTTGTTCTATTAATCCATCTATACAGACCTCCATCAGGTTGCAAACTGAATATAATTTTTTTCTGCATCTACCTCTGAAAAAATATTTGGGCTTCTAGCTGTGTGTGGGACTTGTTCTATTAGTCCATCTATACTGACCTCCATCAGGTTGCAAACTGAAAATAATTTTTTGTCTGCATCTAGCTCTGAAAAAATATTTGGCCTTCTAGCAGTGTGTGGGACTTTCTCTATTAGTCCATCTATACTGACCTCCATCAGGTTGCAAATTAAAAATAATTTTTATCTGCATCCAGCTCTGAAAAAAATATTTGGCCTTCTAGCAGTGTGTGGGACTTTCTCTATTAGTCCATCTATACTGACCTCCATCAGGTTGCAAATTAAAAATAATTTTTATCTGCATCCAGCTCTGAAAAAATATTTGGCCTTCTAGCAGTGTGTGGGACTTTCTCTATTAGTCCATCTATAATGACCTCCATCAGGTTGCAAATTCAAAATAATTTTTTGTCTGCATCTAGCTCTGAAAAAATATTTGGCCTTCTAGCAGTGTGTGGGACTTTCTCTATTACTCCATCTATACTGACCTCCATCAGGTTGCAAATTAAAAATAATTTTTATCTGCATCTAGCTCTGAAAAAATATTTGGACTTCTAGCTGTGTGTGGGACCTGGTCTATTAGTCCATCTATACTGACCTCCATCAGGTTGCAAATGAAAAATAATTTTTATCTGCATCTAGCTCTGAAAAAATATTTGGCCTTCTAACAGTGTGTGGGACTCATTGTATTAGTCCATCTATACCACGCTCCACCAGCTTTTAAATTAATAATAATTTTTAGCTGCATCTAACCCTGAAAATAATTTTTCTTCCCAATAGTGGTAGCAATAGAAATATGGGGCGCGCGCCTGGCTTACAAAAATATACGCTTCATAACAAAAAAACACCAGCCTAGCGCACTGCATTAATAAGATGGCATCATCGTCTCCCCCAGTGCTAGGCCTACTACCCAGGCTAGCATTCCTGTGCCTAAAACACAATGTATGGGTCCGCGCTAGCCACTATGCTGAGGGGACTAAAGCTGCTGCTAACGCTTTAAAACAATTCAATTGGCAGATTTTCACAGAGCTCTTCCACAACGCCCACCCATCGGGCAACAGTTGCCCACCTTCCCTATGGGATCTAGTGGCGAATAGTTGATGCCATTAATCAGAGCGTCAGTTGCCCCGTCGACGTGGCAAGCATACGGTAAGGCATGGGAAGAGTGGACACGACTAGTAGCAGGCAGACGGGTTGACCAATGTGAACAAGCCAGATCACAAGTCACCATAGAATTTCTCCACCAGCTAATTATGAGGGGCATATCAGGGGCGTCAGCGCAGCGGTGTATGACCGGAGTAGCATTTCACTTCCAACTACTGAATTGGGGAGATGTGACAAAGGTTCATCATCAGACAATCCATAAAAGGGTGGAAAAGGGGTCAGCCAAGTCAGGAGTGTAGACGTCCCGTCCCGTGTCACTAAAACTGATTTCTCACATCATATCCCTAACACCATTAACATGACACTCACAATTTGAAGCAACACTACTGTCTACTGCATTTGTGATCGCCTTCTTCGGGGCGCTATGCATAAGCGAATTAGTCCCTCAATCCAAAATTACCACCAGTGGAGGCTTATTACACCAGGACGTAGTCATAGCCAATAATGCAATACGTCTACGCATACACAAATCGAAAACGGTTCCAGCGGGCAGGGGCACTTGGGTACTTCTACAACCCACAAACGGTACACTGAGTTGGGTAACAATAGTAAAAACATATCTAACCATCAGATCACAAAGTAATTTCTTCCTATCACACATTGATGGAATGCCATTATCAAGATACCAGTTCCAAGCTATATTTAATAAATGCATAACGTCGGCAGGGAACCACCCCAAAGATTACGGGACACACTCATTCCGCATAGGCGCGGCCACGGAAGCAGCAAGAGCAGGACTGTCAGAAACGGAAGTTCAGAGGATAGGGAGATGGCGATCCACGTGTTTGGCAAGATACATAAGACCGGACTTGTTATCCTAACGTGGTTTGTTTCTTTTACAGGTGACGCTAAGCCAACAGTGTGGGTGATAGGCCACTCGTATATGTATTGGGCAGAAAAAAGGGAGAAAGTCTGCCCAGGCGGGAGGAAATTAGAGTTTCATAACACATATTTCAACTAGAGAGGTATTAGAGGCCTGCTATGGCCGCAAGTACTAATGGAGGTAATCAAGGTAGGGAGAGAGGCAAGATGTCCGGTCATCTTAGTTATACAGTCCGGGGGAAACAACCTAGGTCATCATAACAGCGCATAACTAATGGCAATAATGAAACTAGACACTGAGCGCTTCAGAGAATTTTTCACAAAACTAGCGATAGTATGGTCAGAGATTGTGCCGATAGCGGTATGGCAAGGTGCGCGAGACATCACGGCCATCGAACGGACAAGGCGGGTAATAAATATTCGGATGGCAAAATTTAGAAGAGACAGAGGCGGTGTAGTGGTACGACACCGACAACTGGAAGGAGATAAAGCAGGCCTCATACGGCCCGACGTTGTTCACTTAATGAATATTGAACTGGACATATTCCTGTCAGGACTCCAGGACGGAGTGGAACAAGCGTTAAGAGTGATGGGTGGGGGTCAGAGTCCTGCATACGAGTACGCAGGATCCTCCGTGGCCTGGAAATAGAAAGGATATGTTGGAGACTTACACTTGTTGGCCAACTTGCCGGAGTGGAGACCCAGGGCATGCTGCAACAAGCTGAATTATTTTAGAAATAAAATGCCTTTCTAATGGAATGAGTATAAAGAGTTAATAAAGCTGTGACCGATCCTCACCCATCCAGTTGTAAGAGTTACATTATTGTATTGTCAAGGAAAGGGGGGCGGTAGGGGGGCTGAGCGTCTGGGTTTGGTTGGGGGTCCCCACAGTCTGCCTAGGCTAGATGCATTTAAAAATTCTTATTAGATACACAGGCGGTGCAGCTTGCTTCGCAGCTGGGCTACTACGCCCAAAGTATTGCCTAGGCTAGATGCAGTTAAAAATTCTACGCTGACTAGCAGACACTGAAGATTTGGAGCACACCTCTGAGCTCTTCAGACTCAACCATCTGTGTGACCCCAAGCCATAGTGTATCTAGTTTCTTACAGTTAAAAAGGGGGGGGAGCGACCCAACCCACCTGGAATTGACGATGCCAACGTCACGTAAGACACAGCAAGGGGACTCCAAAAAGAGTCTCCATTTTTTCCCAAAATTGTGGCACAGACACCACTTAACCCTAGAACGCATACCTGGGGCCTCGCAGGCCCGCCCTGTTAATTGTTTTCTATTTTCTGCAAGATTACTTTAGTTAGAATTTTGAAACTCTAGGTATTCTTCATGTATATAGTTGTTTGTCATTTGAGTTTGAGTTATTCCATGTTATTTGCACACGAGCCTAAAAGGCCCCAGGTATATGAAAGTGTAGATTTTTATGGTCATGCGTTCTAGGGTTAAGTGGCATCAATTGCCCCACAGTTGCTTAAAACGGTTGGTGAGGTGATTTTACCAAATCCTCAAGGTTTTAGTCTCCCAAGGATAACACAGGGGTAGAAAAGTCCTTGCGAATCCATGATTTGTTCATCTTTATGAACGTGAGTCTGTCTACATTCTCAGTGGACAGACGCGTGCGCTTATCTGTCAGCACACCCCCAGCAGCGCTGAACACACGTTCAGAGAGAACACTGGCTGCAGGGCATGACAAGATCTCCAAGGCGTGAGTGGCGAGCTCCGGCCATTTTTCCAGATTGGAATACCAAAATGAGCAAGGGTCCAGTGACACAGTCATGGCTTCGATGTTCACTTGGAGATACTCCTGCACCATCCTCTCTAGGCGTTGACTATGTGTCAGACTTCTTGTCTCCTGTGGCCTTGCAAAGGATGGTCTAAAAAAGTGGTGAAACGATTCCACAAAATTGCTGTTACCAGCAGATACTGTGTTACTGTTACGGTTTGAGTGATGAAGACTCGACAGTCCCACGGTTGGCAAGTTAGAACTGTGAGATTCACTACGTGCACCACTGGTGTTTTGTGGAAAAGCACATGTAAGATTCTGCAACAGCGTCTGCAGATACTCCTGCATGCGTCAATCCCTTTTTATGGCAGGAATTATTTCGGCAAATTTACTTTTGTACCGGGGATCTAAGAGTGTGGCAACCCAGTAGTCGGGATTACTTCGAATTCTGACAATCTGAGGGTCATGTTGCAGGTAGTGCAGCAAGAAGGCACTCATGAGTCTTGCGCATCCAGGAGGACCAAGTCCTTGTTGTGTTGGTAGCGAGGTAAGAATCATGCTTCCTTCCTCTGCCCTCTCCCCTCAACCTCGCACAACAGAAATGTGATCAAGGTCTCCCTCATCTGATGAGTCTTCCATGCCCATCGCCAGTTCGTCCTCCACTTCTTCCTCGGCTCCTGCACCTTCCTCAACAGTTTGGCTGCTACCATGCGCCCTGGTTAATCCCTCTCCCCCACCCTCCCATGCCTGCCGCCTTGGTGCTGCCAACCGTCTGGACCTTGGAGATGTTATCCCTTCCGCATACGACTCCTCCTCTACTTCCTCCACCTCCTCTTGTCCCACCACCTGACTCTGAATTCTGTTTAGTGTGTGCTCCAGCATGTAAATCACCGGAATAGTCATGCTGATAATGGCATCGTCGTCAGCACTAAACATCTTCGTCGCCATTTCAAAACTGTGCAGAAGGGTGTGTGGCGCCCCTGAGGGTTCAGTCGCCACAGAGTTACTGCATCTCACCCAGAGGTGTGGTATCTCACCCTCAGGTAAGGAAGGCATATGGCTCGGGACCCTAACACCTGCATCCAACACATACCCGCAGTGGGGGTAGGGCAAGATTGCTCCTAAGGGAGAGCACAGTCCCAGGTCCCTAGCTGGTGGAAGGGTCCTATGTAGTGGGTGCTTAGGGGAGCAGCTTAGCGGAGCACATGACAGGGAGAGTATAAATAGGAAGCTATCTTAGAAAGAGCAAGCCAGTCAGAGGAGGAAAAGTGACAGGAGCAGAGGCTCGGCATGAGCTCTGCTCCAGAGGCGGGCCTAGCCTGGGAGGCCCAGGACTGAAGGAGAGAAGAGAGGAGTGGGAGCAGGAAGGCTCCAGGAACCGAAGGGACCCTAGGGCTATGGGCCGTGCAGAAGGCCACCCGTACTCCTGCTGCTACCAGGAGGTAGAGGGGTCAGACCAGATAAGGGGAACCGGTCCCTCAACTAGCGGAGAAACAGCAAGGCTCAACTAGAAACCGGAGGCTGCAGCATTTCATGTTCTGCAGGTAAAAGTCCACACCAGTCTCACTAAGAAGGTAGCCACATAGGACCCAGGGGACGGAACACAAGTCGCCCGCCAAGGCCCGAGGATACCGGATAGAAGTGTCACTGGGTGTGAGGTGCAGGTAGAAGGCCAGAGAAAGGACACACAGAAGGGGGTCCTGCTAAGTACTCCGGAGCTATCTGGGGGTGGACTGAGCCCCTCACTGAGTACGCACAGCACGACGGGTGAGATTGCTCTGGTACCTGTAATCTGGACTGCAACAACTGTGAGTAAAGATCTTGGGACTGCATCACACGGACTCTGTGTTCATTACTGACTCCCTGCACTACAACCACCATCATCCACCCACACTGCCCTCAAGCTACACTCTTCCTGTGGTGAGTAATAATACCATTGCTGCAAAACCACCAGCTTCAGAGGACTGTTCCGCAGCGGCGGCCCCTTTTGCCCCACTCCAGAGGTGGCGTAGTCGGACATTATAAAACCCATATATACAAATTACCCTTGGATTGACCGCCCTGGATCACGGACCGGGTCACCGCCACAGTGACTACAACCCCCAGTGTCTACCGGTCCGGCTCAGGGTACCCCACGGCCCAGGGGGGGCGTCAACTTCATAGGTCCCTGATCTGAGACCACTCCTGCAGCGTGATTTGCCCCACCTCTGGATCTCGTTGGCCAAGGCTATACGTCAGAACTAGAGATGAGCGTTGTTCTACTCGAACTGTTCGCCAATCTCAAATTCGAGCTGTTTTGGGCGGTGTTCGAGCCGTTCGGCGAACACGAACAATTTGAGAAAAATTCGGCTGTTCGAGGTTATGTTCGATAACTGTTCGTGCACCAAAATCATAACTGGATTTTTTCTCAGTAATGATGAAAATTAATGTTAATACGCAGTTTGAGTGTACAGCGGGGTGGGGGGAGGGGCAGGGGATGGATCTCTGCAGGAACAATGAAGATCTCCATTTTTTTTTCTCTTTCCCGCATTTGCAGTGGGGAGGTGCAATCTGTCAGCCTATCAGCAGCGCACACACGGAGCGAAGTGCTTTTTTTCACACAAGCAAGGGCATGTGTCATTGGCAGTGTATGTCACATGTCCTTGCCCTATAAGACCAAGCCATTTTCCCCGTCGCCACCATTTTCTCACTGCTGCAGCTGCGTGTTAGACGGCACCGCTGTTGCTGTGTGCGCTATACCTTGTTAATTTCAAGCCAATTTTCGCACAAATATACAGATAGCTTGGGAGTAGGGAATAGTTGTGATTGCAGTCCTTTTAAGGACTAGGTTACAGCATTTCCTACGACTTTTATCAGGGAGGTCTGTGCTCTTAAATAGATAGGTTGTGGGAGTAAAGACTAATTGTAATTGGAGTCCTTTTCAGGACTAGGTTACATGAGTTCCTATCAGTTTTTGCCAGGCAGGTCTGTGCCAGTGCTGTGCAAGTTTTTTTCACAGCATTTGGCTGAATCTAGCAAAGCTAATCCTTTTTGGCCTATTGCAGAGTGTGTTAGTCAGTGGAGTAGCCTATCTGTGTTGCAAGATATAACACCTGTGTATAGAATACCAATTTTTTTACTGCACCTAGTGAAGTAAAATCTTTTGGGCATAGCATCATTCTATTAGTCCATCTATACTGACCTCCATCAGGTTGCAAACTGAATATAATTTTTTTCTGCATCTAGCTCTGAAAAAATATTTGGGCTTCTAGCAGTGTGTGGGACTTGGTCTATTAGTCCATCTATACTGACCTCCATCAGGTTGCAAATTAAAAATAATTTTTTTCTTCATTTAGCTCTGAAAAAATATTTGGGCTTCTAGCAGTGTGTGGGACTTGTTCTATTAGTCCTTCTATACTGACCTCCAGCAGGTTGCAAATTGAATATAATTTTTTTCTGCATCTAGCTCTGAAAAAATAGTTGGGCTTCTAGCGGTGTGTGGGACTTGGTCTATTAGTCCATCTATACTGACCTCCATCAGGTTGCAAATTAAAAATAATTTTTTTCTGCATCTAGCTCTGAAAAAATATTTGGGCTTCTAGCAGTGTGTGGGACTTGGTCTATTAGTCCATCTATACTGACCTCCATCAGGTTGCAAATTAAAACTATTTTTTTTCTGCATCTAGCTCTGAAAAAATATTTGGGCTTCTAGCAGTGTGTGGGACTTGGTCTATTAGTCCATCTATACTGACCTCCATCAGGTTGCAAATTAAAAATAATTTTTTTCTGCATCTTGCTCTGAAAAAATATTTGGGCTTCTAGCAGTGTGTGGGACTTGGTCTATTAGTCCATCTATACTGACCTCCATCAGGTTGCAAATTAAAAATAATTTTTTTCTTCATTTAGCTCTGAAAAAATATTTGGGCTTCTAGCAGTGTGTGGGACTTGTTCTATTAGTCCTTCTATACTGACCTCCAGCAGGTTGCAAATTGAATATAATTTTTTTCTGTATCTAGCTCTGAAAAAATAGTTGGGCTTCTAGCGGTGTGTGGGACTTGGTCTATTAGTCCATCTATACTGACCTCCATCAGGTTGCAAATTAAAAATAATTTTTTTCTGCATCTAGCTCTGAAAAAATATTTGGGCTTCTAGCAGTGTGTGGGACTTGGTCTATTAGTCCATCTATACTGACCTCCATCAGGTTGCAAATTAAAAATATTTTTTTTCTGCATCTAGCTCTGAAAAAATATTTGGGCTTCTAGCAGTGTGTGGGACTTGGTCTATTAGTCCATCTATACTGACCTCCATCAGGTTGCAAATTAAAAATAATTTTTTTCTTCATTTAGCTCTGAAAAAATATTTGGGCTTCTAGCAGTGTGTGGGACTTGTTCTATTAGTCCTTCTATACTGACCTCCAGCAGGTTGCAAATTGAATATAATCTTTTTCTGCATCTAGCTCTGAAAAAATAGTTGGGCTTCTAGCGGTGTGTGGGACTTGGTCTATTAGTCCATCTATACTGACCTCCATCAGGTTGCAAATTAAAAATAATTTTTTTCTGCATCTAGCTCTGTAAAAATATTTGGGCTTCTAGCAGTGTGTGGGACTTGGTCTATTAGTCCATCTATACTGACCTCCATCAGGTTGCAAATTAAAAATAATTTTTATCTGCATCTACAGTACCTCTGAAAAAATATTTGGGCTTCTAGCAGTGTGTGGGACTATTTGTATTAGTCCATCTATACTGACCTCCATCAGGTTGCAAATTCAAAATAATTTTTTTCTGCATCTAACCCAGCCAATAGTTTTGGCCTAATACCACAGTTTGGCCACTCAGCTCTGCTCGGTTACCATCCATTGTTTTTTTGTGCAAACAACTCCAGAGTTGTGAATTAGTTAACCACCAAAATGAGTGGAAAAAGGCCTGCTGCTGGTGGAAAGGGGAATAGGTGTGTTGGGAAGGGGAAAAAAGGTTGTGTCCGTGGGGTAGGTGTTAAAGCAACAGTAACATCTGCAGAAGAAAGACCATCTTCCAGCCAAACTAAAATGTCTACTTCTTTTAGCGGACAATGTGATAAGATCCCTTTCTTACGGCCATGCCAATCGCTACAAATTCCAGATGAGGCACAAAAACAGCAGGTGCTTCAACGGATATCAAGTGCTCCTTTAAGTGGGCTCTCCTCCACATCAGCTTCAACATCACAAATACTCCAGTCCTCAAAGGTGTCACCCAAATCGCACTTGCTTCCTCACAGCTCCCAAATCTCCAGCTGCCTGTCTGAGTATGAGGTAGAACAGATGGTTGAGTCTGCAGAGCTGTTTACTCATACTATAGCCTGGGAATCAGAGGTCGACTCCAGCGCTTCTGTGAATCCAGACGAGGAAATGATCTGCACTGACGCCCAGAATCTTTATGAGTCGGATCCAGGACCAGACGCAGAAGGTTCTGACCATAATGTAGACCCTCATTCCCAAACTGTAACTCCTGTTGGTGGAGACAATGAGGAAGACGATGATAAGACTCAAATACCTGATTGGAGCGACAACTTTAGTTTTTTGTCAGGGCAGGAACAGGTTGGCTCTGAGGACGACGGGTGTGATAACGCACAGGGTGATGATGATGAGGTCGGAGATCCCACTTACTGTCAACCCACAGTCAGCCAAGAGATGAGGTCAGCAGAGGAGGTGGAGGAAGATGCTAGTGACGACGAGGTCAGGTTGCGCCTTCCTGGACAGAGACGTAGTACTGGAAGCACGTCAACAACTGCATCCTCAAACACAACTCTGCCTCTCACCACAAGTCGTGGTGGCTTTTCAGGTCGCATGGGTGCTAAGCCTTGCATAGCCTGGGCATTTTTTCAGATCGATAAAGATGACCCAACTCGTGTTATCTGTAACATTTGTCAGCAAAAGCTAAGTAGAGGCCAAAAAATACATAGTTTGAGTACTTCATGCATGAACCGGCACATGGACATGAAGCATAAGTTGCAGTGGGAAGCTCAGTGTGCTACAATGCGGCCTAGCCGGCCGGGCCAATCACCATCTGCCATATCTTGTGCATCCGCGGCCTCTTCATCCTCTGTGACTGGGGGGACAGCAGTCACACCTGTTTTGGGGCGCAGACCTGCCACCTCTTTACCCGCAACAGCCAGCGTGATTGGCAGGTCATCATTTTCTTTGGAGGTGGTAACACCAGCTGGTGTTGAGCGCTGTCCGACATCGATAGCACCACCTTTGGATCAAGGCAACCTAACATGTCCGCCTGCATCTTCCTCACAGACCGGCAGTTTGCCGGGGACACCCTTATCAACCCCGTCTAAGCACAACAGCCAGCCCTCGGTCCCTCAGATGTGGACAAGTAAAAGACCATTTCCTCCTAGCCATGAGAAAGCTAAGAGGTTGAATTTCACCATCTGCAAGCTCTTGGCTACAGAAATGCTGCCTTTCCGCCTGGTGGACACAGAGGATTTTCGAGACCTTATGTCCGTCGCAGTGCCCCAGTACCAGATGCCCAGTCGGCACTACTTCTCAAAGAAAGGTGTGCCTGCGCTCCACCAGCATGTCGCACACAACATCACCGCTTCTTTGAGAAACTCTGTGTGTGACAGGGTGCATTTCACCACAGACACTTGGACGAGTAGGCATGGACAGGGGCGTTACATGTCGCTGACTGGGCACTGGGTAACTATGGTGACAGCAGGACAAAGGGCTGCTGTCCAAGTCTTGCGGTCCCCACGAGTTGTGCGTCAATCCTCTTTATGTCAAAGTTCCTCCACTGCTTCTGCCTCCTCAACCTCCTCTCGGTCTTCCACCTGCACCCAAAGCCTGTCTGGTCATGCCACAAGCTTTCTAACTGCGCAGAAGGGATCCTGCACACCTCCTTACTATGCTGGCAGTAGGGCTCAACGTCATCAGGCGGTTTTTACATTGAAATGTCTGGGAAATGTGAGTCACACAGCTGAGGAGTTGTGGTCCGCTCTGGAGAACCAATTTCATGAATGGTTGTCTCCACTGGACCTGAAACCAGGGAAGGCCGTGTGCGACAATGCTGCAAACCTGGGTGCGGCCCTTCGCCGGGGCAATGTCACACACGTGCCTTGTATGGCTCACGTGTTGAACCTGGTTGTCCAGCAATTTTTAGCCCACTATCCCAGACTAGATGGCCTTCTGCAGAGGGCACGGTCGCTGTGTGCTCACTTCCGCCGTTCGCATCCCGCAGCTCAGCGACTTACATCTCTACAGAAGTCGTTGGGCCTGCCACTTCACCGGCTAAAATGCGATGTGCCTACCCGGTGGAATTCAACTCTGCACATGTTGCAGCGACTGTGGCAGCACCGACAAGCCCTGGTGCAATACGTTCTGACGTATAGCCTGGGCCAACGAGATTCAGAGGTGGGGCAAATCACGCTGGAGGAGTGGTCTCAGATCAGGGACCTATGCACCCTTGTGCACAGTTTTGAAATGGCGACGAAGATGTTTAGTGCTGACGATGCCATTATCAGCATGACTATTCCGGTGATTTACATGCTGGAGCACATGTTAAACAGAATTCGGAGTCAGGTGGTGGCACAAGAGGAGGTGGAGGAAGTAGAGGAGGAGGAGTTGTATGCGGAAGGGCTAACATCTGCAAGGTTCAGACGGTCGGCAGCACCAAGGCGGCAGGCATGTGAGGGTGGGGGAGATGGTTTTACCAGGGCGCATGGTAGCAGCCAAACTAGTGAGGAAGGTGCAGGAGCCCAGGAAGAAGTGGAGGACGAACTGATGGAAGACTCATCAGATGAGGGAGACCTTGATCACATTTCTGTTGTGCGAGGTTGGGGGGAGAGGACAGAGGAAGAAGGAAGCATGATTGTTACCTCGCCACCAACACAACAGGGACTTGGTGCTCCTGGATGCGCAACACACATGAGTGCCTTCTTGCTGCACTACCTGCAACATGACCCTCGAATTGTGAGAATTAGAAATAATCCTGACTACTGGGTTGCCACACTGTTAGATCCCCGGTACAAAAGTAAATTTGCAGAAATTATTCCTGCCATAGAAAGGGATGCACGCATGCAGGAGTATCAGCAGAGACTGTTGCAGAATCTTACATGTGCTTTTCCACAAAACACCAGTGGTGCACGTAGTGAATCTCACAGTTCTAACTTGCCAACCGTGGGACTGTCGAGTCTTCATCACTCAAACCGTAACAGTAACACAGTATCTGCTGGTAACAGCAATTTTGTGGAATCGTTTCACCACTTTTTTAGCCCATCCTTTGCAAGGCCACAGGAGACAAGAAGTCTGACCCATAGTCATGTGTTCAGCGCTGCTGGTGGTGTGCTGACAGATAAGCGCACGCGGCTCTCCACTGATAATGTAGAGAGACTCACGTTCATAAAGATGAACAAATCATGGATCCGAAACGACTTTTCTACCCCTGTGTCATCCTGGGGAGAGTAAAAGCTTGATGATTGGTTAAAATCACCCTACCAACCGTTTTAAGCTTTCAAATTACTAATCATGTTTATCTGTATCTTGACTGGAAAATAATTTGGGCTTTGTAGCAGTGTGCAGCACTGATCCTATTAGCCCATCTATACTAAGCTCCACCAGATTTAAAATTAATAATAATTTTTAGCTGCATCTAGCCCGGAAAATAATTTTGGGGCTCCGAGATGCGCAAGGCACATAAGTGCCTTCTTGCTGCACTACCTGCAGCATGACCCTCATATTGTCAGAATTCGAAGTAATCATGACTACTGGGTTGCCACACTCTTAGATCCCCCAAACTTTTCGATCAACCTTTTCATTTTAATAAAGACCAAAAAAATGGTCATTTTTGAAATTATAAGCATTAGCAGGTTGTTAGAAACTGAAATCAAACAGTTTTCAACTCAAAACTTTATTCTAGGTGATGTTACATTTTCACATAGGACCCCTTGTTCGAAAGGAGCTTCTGAACTCTCTCGTCCATTGAATTTGTCAGGTTTTGGATGGTTTCTGCTTCAATTGTTTTGCATGAGGACAGAATACCCTCCCAGAGCTGTTGCTTAGATGTGAACTGCCTCCCGCCATCATAGACACTCCTTTTAATGATGCTCCAAAGGTTCTGAATGGGGTAGAGGTCAGGGGAGCATGGGGGTCACACCATAAGTTTGTCCCCTTTTATGCCCATATCAGCCAGAGATGCAGATGTTTTATGTGCAGCATGAGATGGTGCATTATCATGCAGAAAAATGATCTTGCTGTGAAATACACGGTTCTTCTTCTTGAACCATGGCAGGAAGTGCTGTTTGAGAAAATCCACATACATTATGGAGTTCATCTTTAGCGCCTTCAGGGATCCTAAAGGGGCCGACAATCTCTCTCCCCATGATTCCAGCCAAAAAACATTACTCCACCTCCTCCTTGTTGGCGCTGTAGCCGTGTTTGCGTGGGGTGTCCATCAACCAGCCATCCTCCACTCCATCCATCTGGACCATCGAGCGCTGCACGGCACTCATCCGTGAACAAAACAGTTTTGAAATCAGTCTTCATGTAATGTTTGGCCCACTGGAGCCGTTTCTGCTTGTGTGAAGTGGATAGAGGAGGTCGACAGGATGGCGCATGCACAGCTGCAAACCTCTGAAGGACCCTGCATCTTGTTGTTCGGGGGACGTTGGAGGCACAAGCAGCTTCAAAAACTTGTCTGCTGCTATGACAAGGCTTTTTTGCCGCTGCTCTTTCAACCTGACGTAATTGCCTGTAGGAAAGAGTCCTCAATTTGCCCTTATCAGCACGCACACGTGTGTACTGTGAATTAGCTACATACTTCTTGATTGCCAAGACACTTCATCCTGATCATCGCACAATGTTGATTGTAGTCATGCCTTGACCTAAACACTCCACAATTTGTTGCTTCTCAGCAGCCGACACATCCTTTTTCTTTCCCATTTTGGCAGAAAATGTAGGCTGCTTAATAATGTGAGAGAGCCTTCTTAAGTAGTCTTGCCTTTCATTGGACACACCTGCCAAACTAATTAGCACAGGTGTCTGCAATTGCTTACAGTGATATAAAGAGCCCTGACACACATCACCATCAATGAGTTTAACTGACAAACAAACAAATTCTTCCCTTATCACTCCTAAACACTTTTTGTATAATAATTTGGAACGCAGTGTACATGTGCTTTTCCACAAAACACCAGTGGTTCACGTAGTGAATCTTACAGTTCTAACTTGCCAACCGTGGTCTGTATGGAGTTGTTCAATAAAGGGCCCAAAATTAAGATAACATAGATGGGAGAGGTCTCTATGAATAGGAATTCCTAAGTATTTGATACCCTGTGAGGGCCAGGCAAAGGGAAAGTTGGACTGGATGGAATCCTATATGGATTTGGGGAGGGAGACATCGAGGGCCTCAGACTTCGCTGCATTGATTTTAAAATTTTACCATGTAACAAAGTGATCTATTTCAGCCATAACAGCATGGATGGATATATGTGATTGAGTGATATATACTAGGACATCATCAGCAAATAGAGAGCACTTGTACTCGGTGCCTCCCACCTCAATCCACCTAATATTGGGGTTATGGCGAATTGATGAGAGCAGGTGCTCCGTCACTAGGATGTATAAGAGAGGGGACAGAGGACATCACTGCCTTGTCCCATTGGTGATTGTGAAAGGTGATGAAAATGTTCTGACGCACCCCCTGGGCCTTGGGACACCCGGAGCCGGACCCTTTTTGGTGGATGCTGGTGGTTGTAGTCTTCGTGGCGGCGACCCAGTTCCGTGGCTCAGGGCGGTCAAACCAGTGGCGGAACTATTTATGTGGTTTTCATGTTTAAATGTCCGACTACGCCACCCGTGGATTGCGGTCAGAGTGAACCGCCGCTACAGGGCAGACCACTGAGGCTGGTGTTGTGGGTGCAGCAGAGCGTAGCATAACTCCCCACGGGAGGAGTATAGCCTCAGGGCAGTGTATGCGGAGGATGGGGGTGATGGTGCAGGGCAGCAGCAGTAACGACACGGAGTCAGTGATGCAGTTCAGGGCCTTTACTCACAGTTCTTATTATCCAGACCACGTCTGCAGGTAACGGCTGCCCACGTCGTACTGTGCTCACCAGGTGAGGGGCTCAGACAACTCCCAGATAACTTTGGAGCACTTCACAGGACCCCCTTTGTGTGTCCTTTGTCTGGCCTTTCTTACCAACACTTCTGTCCGGCTGCCTCGGGCCTCCTCTTGGTAAACTTGGCGCCAGTTTCCCTGACCCTATGTGGTGCCTTCCTAGCGGGTGTAGCGAGGGGCTGCGCCACATAAAATGTCAGAGCCTCCGGTTTCTAGCTGAGGGTCGTTTCCTGCCTCCACTAGTTCGGGGACCGGTCTCCCCCTTTGGCCTGACCCCTCCACGCAGGTGGATTCGGGCGTGCGGTGGCGACTCGCCCGTCCGCACCCCTAGGATCCCTTCATTCCTCGTTCCTGGAGCCTTCTCCGCTCCTCTTCCTTCCTTCTCCCTCTTCCAGGCCTGGGCCTCTGTTACTAGGCCCGCCTCCGGAGCAGAGCTCATGCAGAGCCCCTGCTCCCTGCCACTTCTGCTCAGACTTCTCTGCACTGAACTAAGATGGTGCCCACCTTTTATACTCCCTTCTCAATGCACCCAGGAACTGCTTCCTCCCTGCTCCTGCACTACAGGGTTCCCCTTCCTCAGTGTTCCCTCCCCCCACTCCAGCCAGGGACAGGGACTGTCGTGCCCATCTCAGGGGCATATTGGTCGCCCTGCCCCACGGCAATGTGGTGTAATGCATGCAGGTGTCGGGTCCTGATCCACACTCCATCCTTACCTGAGAGTGAGATATCACACCTCTGGGTGAGGTGCAATACGTCTGTAGCAACCGAGCCCTCAGGGTGCTACAGTTCCATTTATCTTCAGCCTAGGTGACGTATTGCGATACAGGGCCGTGATTTTGGCTATAAAAGGGTCCCCTAGACCCCTACCCCAAGCTTTTTAAGAGAATCATATATGGCGTGCCAGGAGACTCTATGGAATGCTTTCTCAGCATCCAACGAGAGTATCTAATTACAAATTTTTAACTGCATCTAGCCCAGGAAATACTTTGTGCCTAGTAGCAGTGTCTGCTAGTCAGCGGATTATCCCGGCTGTTAAGCAAGCTGCACCACCTGTAGTTTAGACACTTAATTTTTTCAAAGGAAATGCTTCGGGACCATGGGATACTTAGTGAAGAGCATCAGGAGGCACCCCAAGGCATAGGGGCTGGGACTGGCAGTAGGATGCCTTGCGGTGGACAGCCGAGCTCGATCCTTATAAAAGCTTTTTAACTGCAGCAGCTTTATTGGACGCTACTGGAGCTGGAATTACCGCGGCTGCTGGCATGAGACTTGCCCTCCAATAGATCCTTGTAAATGGATTTAAAGTGTATTCATTCAAATTAGAGAGACAATTTAAATTAAAAAGCTTAGAGCTGCCTCCACCACAGGGGGGCTCGCTCGACCCACCAGCGGACAGGCACCAGTATTGGGAGAGGGGGGCTGGCCGTCAGGGTTCACCGCGGCTCTGGCACAAACCCGGCGACACGGAGGTGGCACGGGCAGGAGCGGACTGGCCGTGTCGGCTTCTCTCTTTTTAGATTTTAGAAGGGCATGACATGCCTATATCTGTGTCTCCCCCTCCTTTTACTCCTCCACCTCTTTTCTTTTCGCATGACTATATGTACTTGTCACTTTTCCATGTGTTAGTTATGTCTTCTGAGCAGTTTGTCAGCTTTTGGACACCTTTGAAGGTGTTTTCTATGTGTTTCTATGTGTTTTTGTTTGCCTGCCATTGGTTTTAACGGTGTTCGAAGGTGTTCGACGAACAGTTCGACGAACAGTTCGGCGAACACACGGGTGTTCGACGAACCGAACACTACGGGGGTGGCTCAACACTACTAAAGAGCTTCAATAGGGGCATAATTACTGTGTATGTACCACTATACATGCCCCTCTCCCTGTTCATAAAATTTGGGAGATATTACTCTGTCACCTCAGCCAAATATTTTCTGGTGTGAGAGGAGGATGCCCAATTAGAACTTTTGCCATAAGACCCCCTGATTTCTATAAATGCCACTGTGTGCACACCAATCTTAGTCACCTAGTAAAGCAGTGTACAAGTAAGATACTAAGAAAGGCGTGCTATACTAAGAGTGTTGTGCGGCGGAAATGGCATAAAAACTATGCATAACAGGAGCGAATTGGCACAGTCTAGGGCAGGCCTATGCCAGTCTAAAAGTAATATAATATGTAAAAAAAATATGGCACTCTTGGGATATTCAGGTGCTCGAATAGGGTCCAATCTGATTAAATTCAAGTGTTGAAAGAATCCAGCATTCTATGAATCCAGCGAAAGTCATGCTGTGCACATTGTCACCATATGCCATTCAGATTATTTGCTTCATGCTCCATTTCTGCACTATATGAATGTCTGATCAAAGTCAGTAAGATGTCACACTTGTACACTGTGATTCGGATGACATAAATTAACAGTATGTTTAGCACCTGCATAGAGTGTTGGATTCTTTCAACACATGAGTTGCAAAGTAATATTTGTCAAGAAACATATAGGCTCCGATTCATTAATACCTTCATTTGCTCACGCCAAACTTGATGAAGAGAAGAGGTGTGCTGGAGTCAGACGCTCCTGATTCATGAAGAGTAGCATGCCTCTTCATGAATGAGGACAGTCAGACACATGGCGTGCACCTTTGTGTGCGTCTCATTCAAATCCTACTCCAGTCTCTTCTGAGGTAAGACTTGTGGTATAGAAAACATTGCTGCTTGTCATGAATTTGATGAGCAGCAGTTGCCATGCCCTGATCCTGACTCAGCTCCATCCACCTTGTTAGACTTGGACAAAAATGGATACCAAAAGTTGCAAAATTTTAGCACAGCTAAAATTTTGCAACTTTTCAAAGCTGTTTATGCAAGAATACTAGTGGAAAAGCTTCAATGAATTAGGCCCATACATAATGAGAGGAGTGAGGGTGGAGGAGGAAGGGGGAGATTTGCCAAAGTGATGTAGAGTATGAACATGATGTGTAACGCGAGAGCTGTTTATATAGGCTTGTGGAAACCAAGAAACAGGTAAATAAGTATAATGAGTATAGGATTGGTTAGTATGGATTCTGTGGAATGTGAGAGAAGGAAAAACTGGCACTCACCATCCCTTAAAATCTTCCTTTATTCATGAAGTTTAAATCATGGCAGCAGGCTGAGAATGCAATTCAGTGAGGATCACGGCCATTTCGCGCTCCTCTGTGCTTCAACGGGTCCTGAGACAAAGGAGCGCGAAACGGCCGTCGTCCTTACTGAGTTGCATTCTCAGCCTCTTGCCATGTTTTAAACTTTATGAATAAAGGAAAATTTTAAGGGACGGTGAGTGCCAGTTTTTTCTTCTCTCACATTCCACAATATTTGTTTGCTTTCACTGGCACCCGAGATCCTTGCTGCTTGGAAGGTTGTCCCAAGATTTTCTATGACAAGGCGAGTTTTGGTACTGGTTTTTCTATCACAGAATATTGGTTAGTAGGGATATTTTTGTAGAAAGTGAAAAGAGGGTAGAGCGAAATATAGTATAAGAAATGCCTAGCAATTAATTAAGGAATTCAGCGTGTCTACCAAAAAATAAAAAAATACAATTGTATATTCATTAGTAGGTCAAATTAACAAATTAAACCCTATGGGGTTAAGATTTGAAATTTATGAATGTAATGGATCCTCTTTTGTTTAAGTAGCCTAACATTGTTACCTCCTCTTCTTGGTCTGGTAACTTGTTCAACAACCTGTGTAAAAGACTCAGGTAGGACTGGGTTAATTCCTAGCACTGCAGGTTTTAATTAGATGCACATGGCTAGCTGTGTGTAGAGAGCCAGGCTGGGTGTTCCTTTGGCAGTCAGCAGTGGAGCTGAGCACTTATTGGTGTCACAGAGAAAAAAAAACCATTTGATGATGGACAGTCTACCAGAACTAGAGAGGTGTTCGAGCTGGTGAGTAACCAGTAGAGATGAGCGTTGTTCTACTCGAACTGTTCGCCAATCTCAAATTCGAGCTGTTTTGGGCGGTGTTCGAGCCGTTCGGCGAACACAAACGATTTGAGAAAAATTCGGCTGTTCGAGGTTATGTTCGATAACTGTTCGTGCACCAAAATCATAACTGGATTTTTTCTCAGTAATGATGAAAATTAATGTTAATATGCAGTTTGAGTGTACAGCAGGGTGGGGGGAGGGGCAGGGGATGGATCTCTGCAGGAATAATGAAGATCTCCATTTTTTTTTCTCTTTCCCGCATTTACAGTGGGGAGGTGCAATCTGTCAGCCTATCAGCAGCACACACACGGAGCGAAGTGCTTTTATCACACAAGCAAGGGCATGTGTCATTGGCAGTGTATGTCACATGTCCTTGCCCTATAAGACCAAGCCATTTTCCCCGTCGCCACCATTTTCTCACTGCTGCAGCTGCATGTTAGACGGCACCGCTGTTGCTGTGTGCGCTATACCTTGTTAATTTCAAGCCAATTTTCGCACAAATCTACAGATAGCTTGGGAGTAGGGAATAGTTGTGATGGCAGTCCTTTTAAGGACTAGGTTACAGCATTTCCTATGACTTTTATCAGGCAGGTCTGTGCTCTTAAATAGATAGATTGTGGGAGTAAAGACTAATTGTAATTGCAGTCCTTTTCAGGACTAGGTTACATCAGTTCCTATCAGTTTTTGCCAGGCAGGTCTGTGCCAGTGCTGTGCAAGTTTTTTTCACAGCATTTGGCTGAATCTAGCAAAGCTAATCCTTTTTGGCCTATTGCAGAGTGTGTTATTCAGTGGAGTAGCCTATCTGTGTTGCAAGATATACCACCTGTGTATAGAATACCAATTTTTTTACTGCACCTAGTGAAGTAAAATCTTTTGGGCATAGCATCATTCTATTAGTCCATCTATACTGACCTCCATCAGGTTGCAAATTGAATATAATTTTTTTCTGCATCTAGCTCTGAAAAAATATTTGGGCTTCTAGCAGTGTGTGGGACTTGTTCTATTAGTCCATCTATACTGACCTCCATCAGGTTGCAAACTGAATATAATTTTTTTCTGCATCTAGCTCTTAAAAAATATTTGGCCTTCTAGCAGTGTGTGGGACTTTCTCTATTAGTCCATCTATACTGACCTCCATCAGGTTGCAAACTGAATATATTTTTTTTCTGCATCTACCTCTGAAAAAATAATGGGCTTCTAGCTGTGTGTGGGACTTGTTCTATTAATCCATCTATACTGACCTCCATCAGGTTGCAAACTGAATATATTTTTTTTCTGCATCTACCTCTGAAAAAATATTGGGCTTCTAGCTGTGTGTGGAACTTGTTCTATTAATCCATCTATACAGACCTCCATCAGGTTGCAAACTGAATATAATTTTTTTCTGCATCTACCTCTGAAAAAATATTTGGGCTTCTAGCTGTGTGTGGGACTTGTTCTATTAGTCCATCTATACTGACCTCCATCAGGTTGCAAACTGAAAATATTTTTTTGTCTGCATCTAGCTCTGAAAAAATATTTGGCCTTCTAGCAGTGTATGGGACTTTCTCTATTAGTCCATGTATACTGACCTCCATCAGGTTGCAAACTGAATATATTTTTTTTCTGCATCTACCTCTGAAAAAATATTGGGCTTCTAGCTGTGTGTGGGACTTGTTCTATTAATCCATCTATACAGACCTCCATCAGGTTGCAAACTGAATATAATTTTTTTCTGCATCTACCTCTGAAAAAATATTTGGGCTTCTAGCTGTGTGTTTGACTTGTTCTATTAGTCCATCTATACTGACCTCCATCAGGTTGCAAACTGAATATAATTTTTTTCTGCATCTAGCTCTGAAAAAATATTTGGCCTTCTAGCAGTGTGTGGGACTTTCTCTATTAGTCCATCTATACTGACCTCCATCAGGTTGCAAATTAAAAATAATTTTTATCTGCATCCAGCTCTGAAAAAATATTTGGCCTTCTAGCAGTGTGTGGGACTTTCTCTATTAGTCCATCTATACTGACCTCCATCAGTTTGCAAACTGAATATATTTTTTTTCTGCATCTACCTCTGAAAAAATATTTGGGCTTCTAGCTGTGTGTGGGACTTTCTCTATTAGTCCATCTATACTGACCTCCATCAGGTTGCAAATTGAATATAATTTTTTTCTGCATCTAACCCAGCCAATAGTTTTGGCTTAATACCACAGTTTGGCCACTCAGCTCTGCTCGGTTACCATCCATTGTTTTTTTGTGCAAACAACTCCAGAGTTGTGAATTAGTTAACCACCAAAATGAGTGGAAAAAGGCCTGCTGCTGGTGGAAAGGGGAATAGGCGTGTTGGGAAGGGGAAAAAAGGTTGTGTCCGTGGGGTAGGTGTTAAAGCAACAGTAACATCTGCAGAAGAAAGACCATCTTCCAGCCAAACTAAAATGTCTACTTCTTTTAGCGGACAATGTGATAAGATCCCTTTCTTACGGCCACGCCAATCGCTACAAATTCCAGATGAGGCACAAAAACAGCAGGTGCTTCAACGGATATCAAGTGCTCCTTTAAGTGGGCTCTCCTCCACATCAACTTCAACATCACAAATACTCCAGTCCTCAAAGGTGTCACCCTAATCGCACTTGCTTCCTCACAGCTCCCAAATCTCTAGCTGCCCGTCTGAGTATGAGGTAGAACAGATGGTTGAGTCTGCAGAGCTGTTTACTCATACTATAGCCTGGGAATCAGAGGTCGACTCCAGCGCTTCTGTGAATCCAGACGAGGAAATGATCTGCACTGATGCCCAGAATCTTTATGAATCGGATCCAGGACCAGACGCAGAAGGTTCTGACCATAATGTAGACCCTCATTCCCAAACTGTAACTCCTGTTGGTGGAGACAATGAGGAAGACGATGATGAGACTCAAATACCTGATTGGAGCGACAACTTTAGTTTTTTGTCAGGGCAGGAACAGGTTGGCTCTGAGAACGACGGGTGTGATAACGCACAGGGTGATGATGATGAGGTTGGAGATCCCACTTACTGTCAACCCACAGTCAGCCAAGAGATGAGGTCAGCAGAGGAGGTGGAGGAAGATGCTAGTGACGACGAGGTCAGGTTGCGCCTTCCTGGACAGAGACGTAGTACTGGAAGCACGTCAACAACAGCATCCTCAAACACAACTCTGCCTCTCACCACAAGTCGTGGTGGCTCTTCAGGTCGCATGGGTGCTAAGCCTTGCATAGCCTGGGCATTTTTTCAGATCGATAAAGATGACCCAACTCGAGTTATCTGTAACATTTGTCAGCAAAAGCTAAGTAGAGGCCAAAAAATACATAGTTTGAGTACTTCATGCATGAACCGGCACATGGACATGAAGCATAAGTTGCAGTGGGAAGCTCAGTGTGCTACAATGCGGCCTAGCCGGCCGGGCCAACCACCGTCTGCCATATCTTGTGCATCCGTGGCCTCTTCATCCTCTGTGACTGGGGGGACAGCAGTCACACCTGTTTTGGGGCGCAGACCTGCCACCTCTTTACCCGCAACAGCCAGCGTGATTGGCAGGTCATCATTTTCTTTGGAGGTGGTAACACCAGCTGGTGTTGAGCGCTGTCCGACATCGATAGCACCACCTTTGGTTCAAGGCAACCTAACATGTCCGCCTGTATCTTCCTCACAGACCGGCAGTTTGCCGGGGACACCCTTATCAACCCCGTCTAAGCACAATAGCCAGCCCTCGGTCCCTCAGATGTGGACAAGTAAAAGACCATTTCCTCCTAGCCATGAGAAAGCTAAGAGGTTGAATTTCACCATCTGCAAGCTCTTGGCTACAGAAATGCTGCCTTTCCGCCTGGTGGACACAGAGGATTTTCGAGACCTTATGTCCGTCGCAGTGCCCCAGTACCAGATGCCCAGTCGGCACTACTTCTCAAAGAAAGGTGTGCCTGCGCTCCACCAGCATGTCGCACACAACATCACTGCTTCTTTGAGAAACTCTGTGTGTGACAGGGTGCATTTCACCACAGACACTTGGACGAGTAGGCATGGACAGGGGCGTTACATGTCGCTGACTGGGCACTGGGTAACTATGGTGACAGCAGGACAAGGGGCTGCTGTCCAAGTCTTGCCGTCCCCACGAGTTGTGCGTCAATCCTCTTTATGTCAAAGTTCCTCCACTGCTTCTGCCTCCTCAACCTCCTCTGGGTCTTCCACCTGCACCCAAAGACTGTCTGGTCATGCCACAAGCTTTCTAACTGCGCAGAAGGGATCCTGCACACCTCCTTACTATGCTGGCAATAGGGCTCAACGTCATCAGGCGGTTTTTACTTTGAAATGTCTGGGAAATGTGAGTCACACAGCTGAGGAGTTGTGGTCAGCTCTGGAGAACCAATTTCATGAATGGTTGTCTCCACTGGACCTGAAACCAGGGAAGGCCGTGTGCGACAATGCTGCAAACCTGGGTGCGGCCCTTCGCCGGGGCAATGTCACACACGTGCCTTGTATGGCTCACGTGTTGAACCTGGTTGTCCAGCAATTTTTAGCCCACTATCCCAGACTAGATGGCCTTCTGCAGAGGGCACGGTCGCTGTTTGCTCACTTCCGCCGTTCGCATCCCACAGCTCAGCGACTTACATCTCTACAGAAGTCGTTGGGCCTGCCACTTCACCGGCTAAAATGCGATGTGCCTACCCGGTGGAATTCAACTCTGCACATGTTGCAGCGACTGTGGCAGCACCGACAAGCCCTGGTGCAATACGTTCTGACGTATAGCCTGGGTCAACGAGATCCGGAGGTGGGGCAAATCACGCTGGAGGAGTGGTCTCAGATCAGGGACCTATGCACCCTTCTGCACAGTTTTGAAATGGCGACGAAGATGTTTAGTGCTGACGATGCCATTATCAGCATGACTATTCCGGTGATTTACATGCTGGAGCACATGTTAAACAGAATTCAGAGTCAGGTGGTGGCACAAGAGGAGGTGGAGGAAGTAGAGGAGGAGGAGTTGTATGCGGAAGGGCTAACATCTGCAAGGTCCAGACGGTCGGCAGCACCAAGGCGGCAGGCATGTGAGGGTGGGGGAGATCGTTTTACCAGGGCGCATGGTAGCAACCAAACTAGTGAGGAAGGTGCAGGAGCCCAGGAAGAAGTGGAGGACGAACTGATGGAAGACACATCAGATGAGGGAGACCTTGATCACATATCTGTTGTGCGAGGTTGGGGGGAGAGGACAGAGGAAGGAAGCATGATTGTTACCTCGCCACCAACACAACAGGGACTTGGTGCTCCTGGATGCGCAACACACATGAGTGCCTTCTTGCTGCACTACCTGCAACATGACCCTCGAATTGTGAGAATTAGAAATAATCCTGACTACTGGGTTGCCACACTGTTAGATCCCCGGTACAAAAGTAAATTTGCAGAAATTATTCCTGCCATAGAAAGGGATGCACGCATGCAGGAGTATCAGCAGAGACTGTTGCAGAATCTTACATGTGCTTTTCCACAAAACACCAGTGGTGCACGTAGTGAATCTCACAGTTCCAACTTGCCAACCGTGGGACCGTCAAGTGTTCAGCACTCAAACCGTAACAGAACCACAGTATCTGCTGGTAACATCAATTTTGCGGAATCATTTCACCACTTTTTTAGCCCATCCTTTGCAAGGCCACAGGAGACAAGAAGTCTGACACATAGTCAACGCCTAGAGACAATGGTACAGGAGTATCTCCAAGTAAACATTGAAGCCATGACTGTGTCACTGGACCCTTGCTCTTTTTGGGCTTCCAATCTGGATAAATGGCCGGAGCTAGCCACTTACGCCTTGGAGATCTTGTCATGCCCCGCAGCCAGCGTTCTGTCTGAACGTGTGTTCAGCACTGCTGGTGGTGTGCTGACAGATAAGCGCACGCGGCTCTCCACTGATAATGTAGACAGACTCACGTTCATAAAGATGAACAAATCATGGATCCGAAACGACTTTTCTACCCCTGTGTCATCTTGGGGAGAGTAAAAGCTTGATGATTGGTTAAAATCACCCTACCAACCGTTTTAAGCTTTCAAATTACTAATCATGTTTATCTGTATCTTGACTGGAAAATAATTTGGGCTTTGTAGCAGTGTGCAGCACTGATCCTATTAGCCCATCTATACTAAGCTCCACCAGATTTAAAATTAATAATAATTTTTAGCTGCATCTAGCCCGGAAAATAATTTTGGGGCTCCGAGATGCGCAAGACACATAAGTGCCTTCTTGCTGCACTACCTGCAACATGACCCTCATATTGTCAGAATTCGAAGTAATCATGACTACTGGGTTGCCACACTCTTAGATCCCCCAAACTTTTCGATCAACCTTTTCATTTTAATAAAGACCAAAAAAATGGTCATTTTTGAAATTATAAGCATTAGCAGGTTATTAGAAACTGAAATCAAATAGTTTTCAACTCAAAACTTTATTCTAGGTGATGTTACATTTTCACATAGGACCCCTTGTTCGAAAGGAGCTTCTGAACTCTCTCGTCCATTGAATTTGTCAGGTTTTGGATGGTTTCTGCTTCAATTGTTTTGCATGAGGACAGAATACCCTCCCAGAGCTGTTGCTTAGATGTGAACTGCCTCCCGCCATCATAGACACTCCTTTTGATGATGCTCCAGAGGTTCTGAATGGGGTAGAGGTCAGGGGAGCATGGGGGTCACACCATAAGTTTGTCCCCTTTTATGCCCATATCAGCCAGAGATGCAGATGTTTTATGTGCAGCATGAGATGGTGCATTATCATGCAAAAAAATGATCTTGCTGTGAAATACATGGTTCTTCTTCTTGAACCATGGCAGGAAGTGCTGTTTGAGAAAATCCACATACATTATGGAGTTCATCTTTAGCGCCTTCAGGGATCCTAAAGGGGCTGACAATCTCTCTCCCCATGATTCCAGCCCAAAACATTACTCCACCTCCTCCTTGTTGGCACTGTAGCCGTGTTTGCGTGGGGTGTCCATCAACCAGCCATCCTCCACTCCATCCATCTGGACCATCGAGCGCTGCATGGCACTCATCCGTGAACAAAACAGTTTTGAAATCAGTCTTCATGTAATGTTTGGCCCACTGGAGCCGTTTCTGCTTGTGTGAAGTGGATAGAGGAGGTCGACAGGATGGCATATGCACAGCTGCAAACCTCTGAAGGACCCTGTATCTTGTTGTTCGGGGGACGTTGGAGGCACCAGCAGCTTCAAAAACTTGTCTGCTGCTATGACAAGGCTTTTTTGCAGCTGCTCTTTTAACCTGACGTAATTGCCTGTAGGAAAGAGTCCTCAATTTGCCCTTATCAGCACGCACACGTGTGTACTGTGAATCAGCTACATACTTCTTGATTGCCAAGACACTTCATCCTGATCATCGCACAATGTTGATTGTAGTCATGCCTTGACCTAAACACTCCACAATTTGTTGCTTCTCAGCAGCCGACACATCCTTTTTCTTTCCCATTTTGGCAGAAAATGTAGGCTGCTTAATAATGTGAGACAGCCTTCTTAAGTAGTCTTGCCTTTCATTGGACACACCTGCCAAACTAATTAGCACAGGTGTCTGCAATTGCTTACAGTGATATAAAGAGCCCTGACACACATCACCATCAATGAGTTTAACTGACAAACAAACAAATTCTTCCCTTATCACTCCTAAACACTTTTTGCATAATAATTTGGAACACAGTGTACATGTGCTTTTCCACAAAACACCAGTGGTTCACGTAGTGAATCTTACAGTTCTAACTTGCCAACCGTGGTCTGTATGGAGTTGTTCAATAAAGGGGCCAAAATTAAGATAACATAGATGGGAGAGGTCTCTATGAATAGGAATTCCTAAGTATTTGATACCCTGTGAGGGCCAGGCAAAGGGAAAGTTGGACTGGATGGAATCCTATATGGATTTGGGGAGGGAGACATCGAGGGCCTCAGACTTCGCTGCATTGATTTTAAAATTTGACCATGTAACAAAGTGATCTATTTCAGCCATAACAGCATGGATGGATATATGTGATTGAGTGATATATACTAGGACATCATCAGCAAATAGAGAGCACTTGTACTCGGTGCCTCCCACCTCAATCCACCTAATATTGGGGTTATGGCGAATTGATGAGAGCAGGTGCTCCGTCACTAGGATGTATAAGAGAGGGGACAGAGGACATCACTGCCTTGTCCCATTGGTGATTGTGAAAGGTGATGAAAATGTTCTGATGCACCCCCTGGGCCTTGGGACACCCGGAGCCGGACCCTTTTTGGTGGATGCTGGTGGTTGTAGTCTTCGTGGCGGCGACCCGGTTCCGTGGCTCAGGGTGGTCAAACCAGTGGTGGAACTATTTATGTGGTTTTGATGTTTAAATGTCCGACTACGCCACCCGTGGATTGCGGTCAGAGTGAACCACCGCTGCAGGGCAGACTGCTGAGGCTGGTGTTGTGGGTGCAGCAGAGCATAGCATAACTCCCCACGGGAGGAGTATAGCCTCAGGGCAGTGTATGCGGAGGATGGGGGTGATGGTGCAGGGCAGCAGCAGTAATGACACGGAGTCAGTGATGCAGTCCAGGGCCTTTACTCACAGTTCTTATTATCCAGACCACGTCTGCAGGCAACGGCTGCCCACGTCGTACTGTGCTCACCAGGTGAGGGGCTCAGACAACTCCCAGATAACTTTGGAGCGCTTCACAGGACCCCCTTTGTGTGTCCTTTGTCTGGCCTTTCTTACCAACCCTTCTGTCCGGCTGCCTCGGACCTCCTCTTGGTAAACTTGGCGCCAGCTTCCCTGACCCTATGTGCTGCCCTCCTAGCGGGTGTAGCGAGGGGCTGCGCCACATAAAATGTCACAGCCTCCGGTTTCTAGCTGAGGGTCGTTTCCTGCCTCCACTAGTTTCGGGGACCGGTCTCCCCCTTTGGCCTGACCCCTCCATGCAGGTGGATTCGGGCGTGCGGTGGCAACTCGCCCGTCCACACCCCTGGGATCCCTTCATTCCTCGTTCCTGAAGCCTTCTCCGCTCCTCTTCCTTCCTTTTCCCTCTTCCAGGCCTGGGCCTCTGTTACTAGGCCCGCCTCCGGAGCAGAGCTCATGCAGAGCCCCTGCTCCCTGCCACTTCTGCTCAGACTTCTCTGCACTGAACTAAGATGGTGCCCACCTTTTATACTCCCTTCTCAATGCACCCAGGAACTGCTTCCTCCCTGCTCCTGCACTACAGGGTTCCCCTTCCTCAGTGTTCCCTCCCCCCACTCCAGCCAGGGACAGGGACTGTCGTGCCCATCTCAGGGGCATATCGGTCGCCCTGCCCCAAGGCAATGTGGTGTCATGCATGCAGGTGTCGGGTCCTGATCCACACTCCATCCTTACCTGAGAGTGAGATATCACACCTCTGGGTGAGGTGCAATACCTCTGTAGCAACCGAGCCCTCAGGGTGCTACAGTTCCATTTATCTTCAGCCTAGGTGACGTATTGCGATACAGGGCCGTGATTTTGGCTATAAAAGGGTCCCCTAGACCCCTACCCCAAGCTTTTTAAGAGAATCATATATGGCGTACCAGGAGACTCTATGGAATGCTTTCTCAGCATCCAACGAGAGTATCTAATTACAAATTTTTAACTGCATCTAGCCCAAGAAATACTTTGTGCCTAGTAGCAGTGTCTGCTAGTCAGCGGATTATCCCGGCTGTTAAGCAAGCTACACCACCTGTAGTTTGGACACTTAATTTTTTCAAAGGAAATGCTTCGGAACCACGGGATACTCAGTGAAGAGCATCAGGAGGCACCCCAAGGCATAGGGGCTGGGATTGGCAGTAGGATGCCTTGCGGTGGACAGCCGAGCTCGATCCTTATAAAAGCTTTTTAACTGCAGCAGCTTTAGTGGACGCTACTGGAGCTGGAATTACGCGGCTGCTGGCATGAGACTTCCCCTCCAATAGATCCTTGTAAATGGATTTAAAGTGTATTCATTCAAATTAGAGACAATTTAAATTAAAAAGCTTAGAGCTGCCTCCACCACAGGGGGGCTCGCTCGACCCACCAGCGGACAGGCACCAGTATTGGGAGAGGGGGGCTGGCCGTCAGGGTTCACCGCGGCTCTGGCACAAACCCGGCGACACGGAGGTGGCACGGGCAGGAGCGGACTGAACGTGTCGGCTTCTTACTTTTTGGATTTTAGAAGGGCATGACATGCCTATATCTGTGTCTCCCCCTCCTTTTACTCCTCCACCTCTTTTCTTTTCTCATGACTATATGTACTTGTCACTTTTCCATGTGTTAGTTGTGTCTTCTGAGCAGTTTGTCAGCTTTTGGACACCTTTGAAGGTGTTTTCTATGTGTTTCTATGTGTTTTTGTTTGCCTGCCATTGATTTTAACGGTGTTCGAAGGTGTTTGACGAACAGTTCGACGAACAGTTCGGCGAACACACGGGTGTTCGACGAACCGAACCGAACTCGAACACTACGGGGGTGGCTCAACACTAGTAACCAGTGAAATCAAAGCACACTGAGCTTGGTGTGGAATCTATAATGCTGGCTCTGGCATTGTTTAGCATGCAGTGAGAGGACTGAATTCTGAATGGCTGAGCCCGCTCTGGAAGTCATTACCTGTTGGTGTATGAACTGATTATTTTTTTGTTATACCCTTGTGCCCAGAAGAGGCCGTTTTATGCCTTGTAACCACTGCAGTTTTTATGAAAACAATAAAACTTTACATATGTAGACCAGATTGCAGTGCCTGTGTGAACGCTAAAATGAAAAGCAAAGCTACAGAAAGAGGAGTTCAAATTCCCTCAAAAATTCAAGAAATCAGACAGCAAAATTTATTTACCTGCCCAGGACTCAGAAACTAATGCACTGTCAAGATGCAGCAAACTCATATAAAAAAGTTGGCGGTAACATAGGTGCAAACTACTGATGAGACTACCACTTACAACCTACCAATTCATGGAGGGGGTGATAGCTTTGTATAAAAACTGCACACAAAAAAGGCTTGTATAGGGCACTGGTCACACACAGACAGTGCACAGTGTCTGGCTTACAGCCTATTGGTGACGCCCATACTATTAGATTAGTCAGGCAGCCCAGCACTATCTAAGTACAAGTGCACCCTATGAGGACAAACACCCTAGTTTCCAAAGCCTACATTGAGGGGCTTGGCTGCATCCTGAATAATCTGATAGTATGGGCATCACTAATAGGCTTTAAACCAGACACTGCACAACCTGTGTGAACGCTAATGGCTGCCCAAAAGCGTGAATCCCTACATCTGGTATCGAAGTTGTAAAACGGAATGTTAGCCCTGGCTGAAGTCGGGACTATGGAGCCAGAACTCGTCACATTTAATTGTTGATGTAACATTAGAGTGTGAACACACTAATACTACCCCTGCCTTTGCTTGTCCCTCTCTTCTATTCGTGTGTTTTGCAACAGAGATTAGCTACTTTCTGGGTGCCATGGGCAAAGCTCCCTGTTTATACCCCCAAGTAGTCAGTTTCTGGCTGCCAGTTAGAGATCTCTCGCACTCTGGTTCACTCCTGCCTAGCAGCTTTGACGCAATCTGTTTTTTTCCCATCCTTAACTGTAGACTACATAATTTGTATTACAAGTTTAGTACCCCATAAAGAGGTGTGACCTTTCTGTCTAGGGTTGCAGAATGTGGTCAGATTTGATAAGCAATTGAGACAATGGGAAAAGTGTCCACTCTTCTGTTCAATTGAAGTTACTGTATACTTGGGTGTATGCTTGAGATTCCCAATGTCTGCCTTTACCAACTATTCCTTGATATTGCAAGATCTTTTTAGACAAATGGTTGTAAGGTTTTTGAAGTGGGAGATATATTGGTAGACTCTCTCTAGTAGTGGCCAGTGTTTACAGTACATATGGTATGATGTACACTTGGCATGCTTCGGTGATAGCTGTGGACTAATGGGACCCTTGACTTAGCCTGCGTCAAATTTCATGATATTTGCATTTTTTCATTAACATTTTACAATTTTGAGGTTCAATTTGTGGTTCACAAAAAAATTGCCTGGATCCATTCCCATTAAATTGCCGCATGGGCCTCCCCATAATTCCCTGCAGCTATGATATCTTAGAGTATCATACCTTGTATAGGGGGGTCAGTATCTGGAACATCACAGATCAATGGTTGCAAGTGGAGCACAGTTTACATGGGGGAGTCATTTTTCATCTCTAGAGTTACTGTGTAAGTCTCTCTTTCCTATAAAGTGTAAGCTCTTGTGATCAGTGTGGGTCTTTCTCACCTCTTCCCCATGTGCATTTTCCAAGCAATTACAAGCTATCCAGTACTGAGATTCTTTTGCCCTTCGCCCTGATCCAATTTTTGGAGGAGAAAATTTGAATTTCAAAAGATCTGCTCATCTATATCTAGGAGTGTTGTATTAATGTAATGGGTGATGTATGTGCTTTCTCTCTTTCTAAAAGATTATCTTTAAGACAAGTTGGAACTGTGAATGGGGCGGGGCATCAATAGTGGACCTGGGGTGACAACTCAAGTAGTATAGAAGGCTATTCCTGTCAGTTGGCTGTGGTAAGGTGTCCCCTTAGGCTTTTGATAACCTGCGTGTCAAGGAAACAAATCTGTGTATAGCAATAATTCAAAGTGGATTGAAGCTTTGGTCTGATAATGCTCTAGAAAAATACAAAAAAACTAAGTGAATCTTTAGTCTCATTTCATATACATAAAATATCATAAATGTATTTATTTATGCCAACAAATGGCATGTTGTTTGTAAAGACCATTGGAGTTTATATATTGGTTTTCAAAATGACTCATGTGGCTGTTAGCATGAGGCGACATTGGATCCCATAGTGGTCCAGCAGGTCTGGACATATTAGCCATTCCCAAAGAGGAAGAAATTTTCATGTAGAATAATATGTTAATATTGAATGGAGAACTGGATTAAGCCTGCAAAGTAATCAGTGGTTTTTAATAGGACTCCGATAGCTGTGAGTCCTTTGATGTGTTTGATAAATGCATACAAATTGTTTACATCTAATATTCAAGAAGTGTCTGGTATTAGGAAGAAATCACTTAGTAGTTTTGATAAGTGCGGAAAAGTTATTGAGGAGGTTTATAGAGAGATTTATGCACCTTGGGAAAGATAAAAAATATAGGTTTGATAAGAAGTAGATTTGTTAGAAATGTGACTGTATTATGATCAATAACTCCCTTAAGTTTGTAAATATCCAAAATGTGAATAACTTTATTTTTAATGATGAGGGTAGGGTTTTGCGGAACCTTCCTATATATGTTGGCATCTGACAGTTGTCCCTAGATCTTGTCAAGATAATCTCTTTGCTTCATGAACATGATATCTCCTTCCTTTGTCTGCCAATTTATCTATAATTTCCCAATTAAGTTGTAGGGTATCAATGGCAGCTCTTTCATCGGGTATAAGATTATGGTGTGTTAGGCGATTACCTTGATGCTGTTGATTTCTTAGACACTAGGTGACTAAGACTGGCGTGCGCTGCTTCTAGCATGCTCCCTTCTCAGGTAATGACTGGTCAAGGTCAGCACCTTTCCTGTACGCCACTCCTCACTTGCTGACACACTGGAGTATCTCCAGCAATTGTGATGATGTGCTTCCTAGTAGTGCTTGTCACTTCCTGTTCCCCAATAACATGGGCACTGCTGGGTGCCTCTGTCATTTCTACCATTGTGCTGTAAATACCATCTCATCTTACACATGCTGCATAAAGGATCTAGTACATCAGCCATTCTATCCATTTTTTTGCTATATTATTTTTCCTTAGCCTCCATCTACTTTACAGTTTTCCATATTTTAACCGGTGTACTCATTTTCTTGCTGTTTGTGATTTTCAGATTCCCCTTCTGCCATTTATCTTTATGTTAGCCTAGTTCAGCATCACCTGCCACTTGTTTTATTATGTTGTTGTTCCTCATTTACCTAGAGTCTCCTTGATGTATATTCTTATTATGTATATTGTACTATTCTTGCATTTTTTCATATTTATATATTACAATGCTATATCCTACCCTGTATTTTACATTACACATACTTATACTTCCGTACCATATTTACCTTTACCGAAATGATCTTTTACTATGGTAGATATTGCATATATATTGGCTGTTTGTTATTATGGTTTTATATCACATCTAGGGTACCTTATCATGTTCTTTTTATTTTTAACAACACGGTACTAAAGCTCAAAACGTCACACATATTCAAAAAGAATACGGCAAAATTATAGCATCAGTATTCATAACAGAGAGAACATAGCACAAATTTATTAATTTGAAAAGAAATACAATCCAAAACTTATCTATTCACGACAAATGTTAAAAGTGATTTCTATTGGTGACACAGCAGATGTCTAGTTCTGTCCAGACAGATGCTTTGTCTCAGGCTGTTCAGATCCTGGGGATGAGGTAGGGCAGATACCCTGATTCCTTGATGTAGTCCCACAGAAAAAAGAAGTGGGGTGCTAGATCTGGCGATCACTATTGCCAGTAGAGTTTTATTCTGGTACCAAAGAACATCCAAATGAAAATGTGGAGAGAACCATCTTTCTTTTAGACTGTTTTGCAGATCTATGTCCATCTATGGCATAAACCATTCCTTTAACATGCTGTAGTGGATTGGCTCAATTAGCTTCTCCAAGAGGTATTTATTGAAACACTTTCCATTTAAGTTTTCAACTGGTTTATTGGAAACGTACTGCATAAACCAATGCAAAGTTAAGTAAATAAACATGGCCTTTCTGGCATAATGGGAAAAACAAAATAATATACAGTACAGTCTGTGTGGCTGTGGGGATCCACCCTCTTAGGGAAAAAAAACACACAGTTCAGTTCTCTTTCACACGAGCACAGCTCTGGAGATCTCGTCTCCAGACACACCAAACACTGAATGAGTCCAAAGGCTCCACATTTAGCCTCTTGACCACACCCTGGGGTGGAGATATGGTGAAAAGCCTCCCACCCACTCTTCAGCTGTCCACAAAAACCCAGCCCTTAATATGGCCGATTACCCCCTCACAGCACTTAGTATACATTTCTACAGGTTCATATCACTGAGGCTAACATCCTGAGTGACACATATCTCCCCTCCAGTATTTTACCAGTGACCTTCTCACAATGCTCAGGTAGGAGTGGCCAGTGACAATATCCTTGGCAAAAAAAGAACCGTAGACTTTGCGATTGCTCATTGTACTAAACACATTTCATTTTTATGTGAGTCCCTCATGTGGTTGATAAGGGAACATGTTTTTTTGTGCCCACATTCTAACGTTTTGTTAATTGACCTTCTGATCCGCTCTGCAAGTCACCGTGTTTTGGCTTGTCATCTGGTTTCAGCTCCTGAGGAAGATTTAATTTGTATGGCTTACGACAAGGACATTTTAGTAAGATACTTCATACTATAGTTTGTGACACCTGTAATTACATACTAGTCTGCCTGGTCAACTGTCAAGAACTACGCTCCTACTCGGCTCAAATCCTGTTCACTGTCTTCCAAAGTCTTTGGGTGACCAGGACTTTTCCCATGACATAAACACCCAGTGGTTTTAAATTGATTCATCCAATGCAAAATGCAATTATGGAGCACATTTACCAAATTTATTTTTAAAGTTTTGCTGTACTGTCACTGTTCATGCAAATTCCAGCACACAAAAAGCTTTTTCTTGCTTTGATGTCACCATTTTATCTCACATTATGCAAGAACATTTTAAATTTGGATCTTGAAAAATGAAATCTGTGCTGTGATTGGTTGTTATTGGCAGCTAAACAAATTTTGCTTTAATTTTCAGTCACTGGCTATTTATCACTGATGTTACATTCACTATAGGCCTTTACTTTTACACCATCCTTTTTTAATCAACCTCTATTATCAACACAGCACTATAATGTAATTGTGAACACCTTCTTTGTGATATATTTAATGTAGAAATATATTTCTTCCTCATTTGCAAATACATTTCTTCCTTGTTTTGCCTCATAAATTGAGGTGTGCAGTGGATTTTCTTATGCAGCCACAATAACTCAATGATAATGCTGTCACAAAGAAATTTACATAGTAAAAAATCTAGAAATTGATGAACATGACTGGTGCCACATTACTAATAGTGGCAGACCAAAGTCCCATGCCCAATATTTCAATTTCAAGAGTATCTACATTATCTGGAAGCAGATAAAGTTGAATTCAATTGTCCAATATGGAGCTGTCAGCGCAATGCTGTACCACTCTGCCTGTGTGTCTGAGTCTCAGCACAGCAAGCACAGTAATGTCACTAGATTGCATCTTTATCTAATAATGTTGTCAGTACTTCTGGGGGGAAACTTTGGGGGCATCATAGTGTGTGGGGGCAAGGCTATCTGGCCATGATACAATGTCTTGGTGGCAGTGGGGGGCATGATATTGTGAGGGGGCTGTAGGCACTATATTATTATGTGGGGTCATATGTGGGGGCCATGAAACTGCATGTGGGGGTCATGATGCTGGGTCTGGGTGCTGTGTGTGAAAGTCTGTGTGGGTTATCATACTGTCTGGGGAGCAGTTTGATCTATCATACTGTGTGAAGGAAGCGGGGTCCATCATACTTTGTATGGGAGTTGAGAGGGCCATCTTACTGTATGTGTGGCTGATGGGACCGTCATACTATGTGGGGGGCTCTGGGGAACATCATACTGGGTGGGCAAGATTATGCTAGCCATCACACTGTGTATGGGGGGCAGTGAGGGCCATCATACTCTGTTTTGAGGTCTGTGGCGATATAATACTGTATGTGGGTGCTGTGGGAACCATGATTCTGTATGTGTGGATCTATGGGGGTTATGATATTATTTGTTATTGCCGTGATATTGTGTGTGTGGAGAATTGTGAGGGTATCATACCGTGTGGGGCCATGGTGGGGGCATCATATTTTGCTGGGGCACTGTATGGTTCATCATACTGTGCTTATGGGAATATTGTGGGGCGATTTATATGGGGAAATTTTCTGTGAGGGTATCATACTTTGATTGGGGAGGAATTTTGGGGGCATCATGCTCCATGGAGGCCAGGGAAAGGACTACCACATTGGGAAAAAACACTAAGTGACTCTAGTAGGGGCACAATTACTGTGTTTGTGCTGCAATACATGTCCCTCTCCCTACTTTTTAAAAGTTGGCAGGTATGTACTTCTATGACTGCATTGTGACACTGCCTACACCACAGAATATTTTTAGGACTTTTTCTAACGGCTCATTATAGAGCACCCCCAATTTCACAAGTAGTTGTAAATTATGAAATTCATTAACATTATTTCTTAAATAGAATCTAATAGAAAAGCTGCTTTAAAATCAGTTTCCTACCCATCCTGACATACAGTATGCACAGCTTCATGCATTGCATGAATAGATATACTATAGAAGATGAGCAAAAAAATAACTTTTTGATCATGTCTTTTTTAGGAGTGGAATTTATGCATTTAATGTTTGCAAAGTGCTATTGCATCCTACTAATATTATAAATGCGAAAGTTTGTGAGTATGTATGTTTGTTACTCTTTCACGAAAAAACTACTGGACGGATTTGCATGAAACTTTACAGTAATATAGATTATACATCGGAATAACATATAGGCTACAATTTGTAGTGATTTTATGTAATTTTGGTCGTAATATAACGATACATGTCAATTAAGTCGGAAAAAAATCTGGCCTCTGAGAGCTCTCTTATATACACACATACACAGGTGATATTTAAATGGCTGATTTACAGCAGTCAGAAGAGATTGATAATACAATAATTTGCCCATAGTGGATCATTGTATAGTGAGGTCACAGTTGCCGCCTGTCCACAGTCAGAATACAGGGGTGATCAAATACCGTGGCCAGGTACAAGTGTGGCACAGGGGGTTCACACACGACCCCCAGGGACTGACATTTCCTAGAAACTTTGGCAGCTGTCAGTCATAAGCTCACCCTGATACATTACACTCTGGAAACAGCTGAAGGGAGAAGGATAATTTATGACATTTTCTCAGACTTAAAAAAAAACAAAACAAAAAAAAAAACACAGAAAACAGCCCATATGTCAGGAACAGGTTACTAGGGAACTACACGTCCCAGCACGGCCAGCCCGCGCCCACAGCCTGGGGGGAGTGCGAGGCTTCCTCCTGCAGGTTGCCCGGGGGCACCTGGCCGTCATTGTCCTCACACAGGGGGTCCCCGCCGCCATTGTCCCTCCACATAACACTGTATAATAAAACATGCGCTCACCAGCGCCAGCTGCTGCAGCCGGGAAAGTTCCGAGCCCCTCACCTGGGCGGAGGGGAAGTGACTCACAGACGGGGAGGGGCAGTAACCTGAGCGCGGCTCCATGGAGGATGCACACACTGCAGCCTGACAGCACCGGCAGCAGCGCTACACAAATGGCGTCCTCCCCTCCTGTGTGCAGCACAGCCCTGTGTGTGTGCAGCGCAGCATGTCACCCACAGCACCAGCAGGCTGCTCTCAGCTCCCACAGAGCACTGGGAATGGTTGCTATGGGTAACCGCGCCACAGCTGTTCCTCATAGACCAGTCATATACAACTGATATCGTCTGTACAGCGATTGTAATATAACTAATTAGATTGTTTTAGTATTTTGTTTGAACTTTACTAAGTACCTATTTTGTAATTAGTACTTATAAAAATGCCGCGAAAGCATAAGTCTAACATTTCGCAAAGCTCTAATAAAGCCCGAGCTATGAAAATAATTAGACGTGATGAGAAGTCTCAACAAGCCGAGCAACGAAGGCTTGAGCAGGCGGTGCGTTGTGCGGCACATAGAGCTGCAGAGACTCCAGAACAATCCCAAGCCCGACGTGAACGGAATGCGGAGTTTTTGGCATCTCAACGGGCTGCTGAAACTCAAGAACAGTCCCAAGCTCGACGTCAGCAGCAAGCGACTTACATGGCGTCCCAAAGAGCCACTGAAACTTATGAAATGGCCGAATCTCGCAGACGCACTGTTGCTGAAAGGGCAGCACAGCGACGTCAAACATTTACAAGAAATACATGGATATTGTTTAATAAAGCGGCATTTGAGTATGACGAGACTCTTGATTATGAAACTCAGAAGCTTATAAAAATAGAAGCAATGACCATAGATTGCAAATATTGCGGAGCTCTTAAGTGGAAAGAGGAAGCAGCAGGTATGTGTTGTTTGGGCGGGAAAGTAGCTCTTCCTTATATAGACGAGCCAGTTCAACCTTTAAAAGAGCTTTTCTCTAATGAAACTGATGAATCTCGCCTTTTACTAAATAATATAAGAAAATACAACATGTGCTTTCATATGACGTCTTTTGGAGCAGATCAAATTGTCTCAATGCCAGGGTTTTGCCCGACCTTTACAATACAAGGACAAGTATACCACCGTATCCGTTCTTTAATTCCTACGTCCATTTCGCAACCACAATTTTTACAAGTTTATTTCATAGGTGACGAAGAAGAACAAATCAACAGGCGTACTGAGTGTGTGCAAAGCGTAGATAGAAACATAGTTAAAAAATTACAACGAGTTCTTCACGACCACAACATTTTGGTGCATGAATTTAAAACGGCTAGAGACAGAATGATCAATGACGATCATTTCAAAGTAGTGATTCACCCAGACCGTGTACCACGTGGTCAACATGAGAGACGATTCAATGCCCCTACTACAAATGAAATAGCTGCTGTAATAGTTAGTAGCGAACAAACTATGTCTCGGGACATCGTTGTGCAGCCGTGCGATGGCATGCTCACTAGGGTTCCCGATACACATAGATTCTATGACGCTCTCGAGTACCCAATAATTTTTTGGAAAGGACAAGAGGGGTACAGCATTGATATTCCTCATATAAATCCAATTACCAAACAAGCAATGCCAAGCAAAAAGGTGTCCTGCAAAGATTGTTATGCCTTTCACTTGATGGTCCGTCGCAGCGATTTTAATTTGATGCTTAAGTGTAGGCTCCTACTTCATCAGTTTCTGGTCGACATGTATGTAAAGATAGAAAGTGAGCGCTTGAGGTTCATTTCTTTAAATAAAAAAAAACTGCGCGCAGAAAATTATATTCACTTGCAAGATGTAATAAGAAATGATGCGGATTTGGATCCAAATAACTTAGGTCAGATGGTGATTCTCCCGTCATCATTTGTAAATAGCCCGAGATACCTACACGAATACACACAAGATGCGTTCACATACGTACGTAATTATGGGAGGCCTGATTTATTTATTACAATGACTTGCAACCCCGCTTGGCCAGAAATCACCAAAGAGCTTATGGCTGGTCAAAATTCAACGGACAGACATGACTTAACAGCTCGAGTATTTAGAATAAAAGTACAGAAGTTGGTAGCTCTACTTACAAAAGGTAACATATTTGGTGATATGCAATGCTTCATGTACTCGATCGAGTGGCAAAAGCGTGGTTTGCCGCATGTGCACTTACTGCTGTGGTTAAAGGAAAAATTGCATCCGAACCAAATTGACGAAATCATATGTGCTGAGATACCAAACCCAGAAACCGATCAAAAGCTCTATGATACAGTGACAAAGAATATGATTCACGGGCCATGTGGTACATTCAATTCTTCATCGCCATGCATGAAGGAAGGAAAATGTACCAAAAAGTATCCGAGGAAGCTTTTAAAAGATACTCAAACCAATGACAAAGGTTATCCTTTGTACAGGCGCAGAGCACCAGAGAATGGTGGACGCACGACAATTATAAAAACCCGTAGAGGAACACAGGAAATATTGGTGGACAATAGCAGGGTGGTCCCATATTCTCCACTCTTATCAAAAAATTTTAATTCTCATTTAAATGTAGAGTTCTGTAATACGGTACAGGCGATAAAATATATTTGTAAATATATTAATAAGGGTAGCGACAAGGCTATTTTTAACATCTGCCAGCAAGGAAATGTTAACATTGACCCAAGAGATGAGGTGCAGACCTTTAGAACCGGCCGATATGTTAGTAGTAACGAAGCAGCGTGGGGGATCTTAGGTCTGCCTCTGCACGAGAGACACCCAACCGTCACTCATCTCGCGATTCATTTACCCAATGGCGAGAGGGTTTACTTTACGGAAAATAATTTTAGAGAGAGATTAGAAGCACCACCTAAAACTACACTAACTGCATTTTTCCTGTTGTGCCAAAGTGATACGTTTGCAAAAACATTACTTTACATTGACGTGCCTCGCTACTATACTTGGAATGTGGCACGGAAGCAATGGAAACGTCGTTTACAAGGAACACCTGTCGATGGCTGGCCAGGTGTGAAGGCAGGAGACGCTCTAGGTCGCATTTACACGGTGCACGTTAGCAATTTTGAATGTTATTGCTTGCGTATGCTGCTGAATGTAATAAGGGGTCCAACCAACTTCTCGGATTTAAAAACATTTGAAGGTCAAGAACTTGCAACTTTTCGGCAGGTGTGTGAGAAGATGGGGTTGTTGGAAGATGATAACCACTGGGATACCACCTTAGAAGAGGCCATGCTATGTCGCTCCCCGGCGCAAATAAGAGAGCTGTTTGCCATATTTATATGCACTTGCGGTTTATCCAATCCTCTACAACTCTGGCACAAGTATAAAACTGCGTTATCAGAGGATATCATGCACAGATTTGAAAGAATGGATCACGTTAATGATGATCTCTGTTTCAATGAGGCGTTGGGGCTTATCGAGGACAAAATATTAATCATTTCTGGAAAGAAATTGTCCGATTTTGGTCTACCCTCACCGCGGCGTAGAGGAGAGCTGTCAAACGAGTTGATAAAAGAGCTAAGCTATGATACCAACCAGTTAGACGCTCACGTTTGCGAAAGTGAGCCACGTTTGCTACCTGATCAAAGAGAGATTTATCACAAAATAGTAGGACGAGTTGAGAATGGTGAAGGCGGACTTTTTTTCCTTGATGCCCCGGGTGGTACAGGCAAAACTTTCTTGCTTAATTTACTTTTAGCAAAAATTCGTAGCGGTCATAACGTTGCATTAGCTGTGGCTTCCTCTGGAATTGCTGCAACATTGCTAAGAGTGGACGGACGGCACATTCAGTCTTTAAATTACCTCTTAATCTGGTGAACGAAGAAACCCCATCGGGTAATATCAGCAAGAGCAGCGCCCGTGGCCTCCTGTTGCAACAGTGCAAACTAATCGTGTGGGACGAGTGCACAAAGTCACACAAACGCGCCATCGAAGCTCTTGATCGTTGTCTACAAGACTTACACAGCAAAGAAACAATAATGGGTGGTGTGGTTGTTTTATTGGCTGGGGACTTTAGGCAAACTTTGCCTGTCATCGAGCGAGGCACTGCAGCAGACGAAATTAACGCATGTCTGAAATCCTCATATTTATGGACCCAAGTTGAAAAGCTGCACCTCACCACCAACATGCGTGTCCAGTTATTCGGTGATCTAGAGTCGGGCGCGTACGCTGAGAAACTGCTCGAGATCGGTGAAGGTCGAATCGAAACTGACGAAGAAGGTATGGTTCTATTCACTAACCAATTTTGTCATGTTGTGGATTCGGGAGCAAAACTTATTGCTCAAGTTTTTCCAAATTTGCAATAAAACATCCACGATGAAAATTGGCTATGTGAAAGAATTATACTAGCACCAAGAAATGAAACAGTTGCGAAAATCAATAAAATTATCTTGGACCAAGTAACCAGCAATGCAACAACCTACAACTCCATCGACACAGTCATGTCATCTGAAGACTGTAGGAGCTACCCCGTGGAGTTTCTTAACTCTTTGGAGCTATCCGGGGTCCCATCTCATAAGCTCGAATTAAAGGTTGGTATACCCGTTTTGTTAATGCGCAACTTGGACGCCCCGAGATTATGTAATGGCACTAGATTGCGAGTCACTGAACTAGGCAGGCACATTGTAAAGGCCACAATTTTAACTGGAGAAGCTAAGGGTGAAAATATTCTTATACCACGCATCCCAATAATACCCAATAACTTACCCTTTAATTTCAAACGTTTGCAGTTCCCACTTAAAGTTGCATTTTCAATGACCATCAATAAATTGCAAGGGCAAACTTTGAAGGTAGTGGGGATACATTTAGGCACGCCCTGTTTTTCCCACGGTCAGCTATACGTAGCTTGCTCACGTGTTTCTAAATCGCAAAATCTACATATTTTCACTGAACGAAAGAAATCAAATAACATAGTTTACAGGAGTATATTGCAGTAAAAACACATAGATAAATTACCTGCAGATGTCCGTTATTCCAATTACATACTAATTCTTTACTAACACGAACAATATTAAACGCAAGTAACTTCAGTCCGTCCTGTTTATTAATCAGTGTTTAGTAATCCGTTTGTGATGAAATTTGATATGGATAATTTCAAGCCTGGGGAAGGACATAGGGCTACTTTTTATAAACACACCATACAGGCGAAGATTATATAAAACTGTAAACCTGATTGACTGACACACCTAGCGGTCAACGCACAGCCGAAACCACTGAACTTAGCATCTTGAAATTTGCAGATAGGTTCTATTATAGCTTAAATGAGCACTAAGAAAGGAATTTTGATAATTCCACCCTCAAGAGTTTCCCTCTTCATATTATAGGGGTTCAAAAATTGTATGGAATCCGTCAGTTTTGAAGTTAGACATCTGAAATTTTGGATGTATGAGTAACTAAATAAGATTATTTTTTTTTACTATTAAGATTATTTTTTTTTACTATTAAAATGATCTGTCACAAAACTTAATGTGGCAGACCAAATTCCACGCGAGCGAAGCCGCGGGTAAAAGCTAGTACTTTATATATCTAAGTTTATACTATAACTACAGAGTACTTGCACCTGCATATTCACTTATTACTATAGGTAGTGTTGACCAATCTCTAAATTATTGCTGTGTAATGAGAAAAGGCAGCAAAGCTTCTTCCTCTATTGGACGCGACATGGAATTGCTGGTTCTCAGATCCATAGTGCAAGTGCATAATAAATCTGCATGTAAAAAATTAAAGTCATATAAACAAAATCGCTAAACAGTGTCTAGTCAATTAGGCCTAAGACACTGTGGTCATTAGGTTATAAAAAGGCCATGTCTAACTAATAGTCTAGCCTCATATGGAAGATTTAAAATCATACTATGAAGATGTTACTTAATAGTGTGTAAATAATGGAAAACAAAAAATGTTAAATATTCTGTGTTTCTCAATTATTGTCTGCAAAAATACAAATGTAAAAGGTGGCCATAATGATGTTGAATTTTCTGTGAACAGTGATTTAGTGCCAATAGAAACTATACAAACACAAAACCAAAATGGTTATTTGTTGAGACATGGGGCCTGCAGCGTTAGTTTTTTTTTTTTTTTACATTATTCAGACTTTTGGTGCTCATTTTGCCTTCATATTATTTAACAAAAAATGTATTAGCACAAGTTAGAATTTTTTTGCTAATTAATATCTGGAATCTGCCAAAAATTCAATATTCCTCTTCCTATTCATTATGTTCCATTTTCGTTTTGCTACTGCTGCATTTTGGCACACCTCCAAAGCAAAAGGATACCACATAATGTAAGCCATCAAGTGGTTTCTCAAACAAGAAACTATGAAATACTGGAAACAATAAAAACAATTAAAAACACAGTTAATACCCAACTAGTCACTGCTCAGTAAGGAGCAGAATATAACTTCCCACATGAAAAATTACGCTGTTAGCAATGGCCTTCCAGCATCAAGAATGCACACAATTTGGGCACAATAAGTAAAAAAAATAGTAAAATGATTCCAAAATATGAGAAATATATAACTTGTAAACTCCTACAACAAAGAAGAAAGCCATGAGGTTTATCACACTGGAAACATACATTGTAAGGCAATACCGATATCAAAAACATTCCAAATGTAATTAATAGGTTGTAAAAGAAAATTGTTTAGAAAAAAGATAAACTACGTACTAACTCGTTTCATGGTCAGGCCATAGTCCTATACTGAGTATTCTATTTCAGCCATAATGTAGTTAGAACCTTTTCTGTGTCATCGAACTGTCAACAAAGCAGTTCTGCAGCTGAGAAACATTTTGACAGGTGACAATTTCTAGACTACCAGTTAGTCATCCGTTTTATGGCTTTTTATTATTTTATTGACCCAGATATCTTTGGAACATGCTACGGTGCGATGACATCACAGTGTGCCATATGCGATCATGCTTTATTGATGTTTAATTGAGGAGCGATGTGAAAATGAGCAATTACAAGTCACATTTTAGCAAATGCTCTATGTAACTATACAGAAATGCGTGTTAGTTCCACGTGAATTGTTTCAGCTGAATGCTAAATAAAAGCTATTTTCCAAAACTTACTTAGCACTCTGGGCAATTGTCCAAATGTCAGTATTTAACTTGCCTGACGTCCAAATGCTTATATGCAAAGCAGGGTATCTGCATCTATCCTTCCTAAAATTGTTTTTATCCACAAAAGACATACAGTACACAGACAGAATGTTATCAAACTATATTAAATGTACTCAAAATATACAAGGAGGCATAATATATACAAATGGAACAATAGCTTGTAACATGAAGGTTTTATTTCAGCTGTTTACAAAGAAACAGAGCAATTGTAAAGCTTCACTGGAGAGTCCCATAGCCTCCTCGCTGGTTTTACTCTGAAAATATAGCCAAGTAATTTACACACAGAAACAATAAAACAGGTGCACAAGGATGATAATTCTGCCCAATCAGACAAGACTACAAAATAATGAAAACAGGAATAAAAGCGCTCAGTGCAAATATACATTGGGGTTGAACAAAGTGTCACGTATGAAAGATTTCTATTTGTAATAGAAGTTCTTCCAACGTCTGACTTATGCAGCTAACAGCACCTCAACGATATTTTACAGTTTAATTGACCAAAACAATAAAAATAAAAAGGTTACATGATATGAAAATAATCATTGCTACTTTTGCCTAATAGATTTGTCTGGTATTGCCCTATTAAAATAAAGAAGGCTACGCTGCAATACCAAAAACAACCTGTGGTAACAGTGGCGATATTTCTAGAAGAATGCACCATTTTTTCTAATCTTATACAACATCAACTTAAATTTAATGAATGATGCTGAACTAAGCAAGAACAAAAGTTACTACATGTGTTCATCATTATCATTGAACTCATTCACTACCTTATCTATCTAAACATGCTTAAAAACACATACTAAATAACAGCAATGTGTTATCCTGTTTTTTTCTCTATATCAACATATAACAGAGTACATTTCATGAGAAAGTGATAGCATACTGCTAGAATTTACCATTACTTACTGATCATTGGGGTCTGACTGCTTTCGCAAAATGAAGACAGCTTAGCTCTGTAGCAGTTTTACAGTTTTCTTTCCTTGCACATACACAGTCATGGCCATATGGCCACTGGATGTCCATGATATTCATGATAGGGTGATTTAAAATGTTTGTAACGAAATTATAGCCTCATAATTCATACGGAGAGAACATAGCAAAAAATGAATTAACATGAAAAGACACACTATTTGTTGTGTATAGTTTTATCTATACACAACAGATGTTCAAAGTGACTTCCAGTGGTGTAACTAGAGTCCGATGGGCCTCAGTGCAAAATTTGGACCTGGGCAACCAACTGCATGTTGGTCACATTAATGAGTTCTTGTAGTATTCTAGATGCTATATAGAAATACTTGATCATCCCCCATGTAATAATGTCTCCCATCCTTGCCCCTTCCTATAATAATGTCCCCCATCCTGGGCCCATTTATTTAATAATGTCCCCCATCCTTAACCCATTCAATAACAATGTCCTCCATCATGGGCCCTTTCCTTTTAAAATGTTCCACATCCTGATCTCATTCCTGGTATAAAGTTCGCCATTCTGGGCCCATTCCTGGTATAATGTCCCCGATCATGGCACCGTTATTGTATAATGTCCCCCATCCTGGGTCCCTTTCCTGCTATAATGTGCCCATCCTGGCCCCTTCCTGTTATAATGTTTCCTATCTTAGCCCCTTCCTGGTATGCTGATATCAGCTGCAGCCTCTGATTGGCCGGTGGAGTGTATTGCTGGGCAGGAAGTAAGTGAGTCCTAGCCCTGCATTACATTTCAGCTGAATGTGCATCCGAAGTGGTTTGTATATTATCATCCCTGTTTTCACTTGACAACAGCAAACATAGCAGAATTATTCTTGATTTAGTTGGTGTCTAGGATGAACCAGGTTGTCCAGGATTAGAAAAAAGGGTGTTTTTTTGCAAAAAACAGAACCACACCTGTAAATGGGTTGTGCCTGGAATTACAGCTTATCTCTCATTTATTTGGTTATTGATTAATCACAGTACCAAACTGTATCTTGATTTAAAAAAAAAAGGAAATGGTTTACCTAATATTTGACTACCCCCTTTTTGTGAAAAAGGCAAGAAGGATGGCATTACTCCAAAATACAAATATGTGCTTATATTTATTTTTCCTTTAAAGAAGATGTCCACTGCATTTTATTATCCCCCCAATGTATTCACCCAGTGCCCATAAGGGTTTTTGTAATTACCTTTATTTGTCCTTCTTGCCTGTGAGCGGCGCTATTGCTGGCCACTCACAGGTATCACGTGACCCCCTGCTTATATCACGTCAAGTGAGGTGTGACATCAGTGACGTGGTCCCTGTGGTGGATGCTGAGCTGTGGGTGGGGTTTCCCGGTGTGTCACACCCAGCATTCACCACGAGCTTTCCCAATGAATGAGGAGAGGGAGAGCCCCAAGTGACCAGTGTTACGCCAGATAGCGGCATGGTCAATGATAGCTGCCCCATGACTAGCACGGCTCCAGAGGTGATGAGGAAGGATGGGGAGAAACATGGGGATCATAGGGAAAATGGTCCCATGCCGCCGACCAGTATCACAACGAACTGTGACATGGAAAGGCATAGCTCCCCCCTAGGGAGCATAGCTCCCAAGGTAAAAGTGATGACACGCAAAAAGGTAGGCCCCATAGCCAGGCAAGGTAACAGGAAAGTGTGTCCCCCTGTCTGTCAGGAGTATGGGAGGAAGGTACCCATAGACTGTCAGAGGTGTGGGGAAAATGTATCCCAAATCAGTCAGGGTGATCGGAAAGCTGGACTCTCAGGTTGGTGGGCAAGTGGGTCTGCGGCTTGTTGGATCAGCAGGAAGGGTGGGCCAGGAGATGGTCTTAAAGGGGCGATCTGTAAATCACCCCTTACGCCACCTCAAAGAGGTGGAGATGTCAGGGAAATATTAATGTCAGGAAAATTTTATTCCATATTTGCCTGACATAGATGTTCACCCCCCTCCCTTATTCCCCTTTTGCTTAGCACAAAAGCTCCAATTAACACACGCCTGAAAAATAGCTTACACAAACAAATGCCAGCCAAGGAGTGTTATAATTTCGTTAGGAAGCAAGCATCTTGTTCCTGGCACACGCAGGGGGGCAATTACTGGCAGGATTGTACAAATTTGTGTGAAACTGGGAAAGCCTGCTTCAAGAGAGTTTAACAGAAATTTTCAGCCACGCCAGCTCTGAAGCGAAATATGAAATATTGTATGTTCCATGCGTCTGACAATAATGGGACCCATATTTCTAGTGACCAAATCAGCACAGGAATATATGCTCAGTTTTTCATAGTCACAGGCCTTTCGGGAGAGCTGTAGCATAAAAACACCAGAATAGCAGACTGAAACTATGTGATGTGTGGTCTCTAACTGAAGATAAAATCATAAGGGAAAAAATGGCATTGTTTGCATGCTTCTGCGATCAATGAGCAATGAGTTATCGCAGAAGTCAGCGTTTTTAATAAAAAATGTACAAGCTGGAGACCAGCCCACATGATGTCACCAATGGGGGCGTGGTGATAAATTTCCTGTTAGGCATAAGAGAACTCATGGACAGTACAGACTCATTGCCAGGGGGGTATAAGGATTATAAGCAACTGGTCGCATTCGATAATGGTCAAATCAACTGGGGAGCCCCTCCTCCACCTATGCCGATTCGTCCCTGCGAACTGTATAGTGTAAGTTGTCTTCTTTTATCCTGTTTATTTTATGTAACTGCTTATGTATTTATGTATGTATATGTTAATGTCTCCTATGTAACATACTTGTATATATTGTTCCTAAACACTGCTTCCCTTTTGGATTAAATATAAAATTTAATAGTTCTGTTTCTTTTGTTCTGTAATCGTTCCCTTCCCTGAAGCCATACACATTATCAAAATGCAGGCCTGTATTTACACTGCTCAAAAAAATAAAGGGAACACTCAAATAACACATCCTAGATCTGAGTGAATGAAATATTCTCATTGAATACTTTGTTCAGTACAAAGTTGAATATGCTGACAAAAGTCGCAAATCATGCACACGGGAGTGATTTAAACATAACACCAACAGCTGTAACTACTCGGTGCTCGCCCGAGCATACTCGGCAAAAGGGTTAACAGAACATACTCGCTCAACACTAGTCCCTATACCAAGGTGGAGACAGGAGGGATACGCAGCAGAGTTTAGACGTGCTGCATGGGAACTCAATGCAGCAGCTGATATAGAGAGGAGCAGAGATACGTCACTTGACAAATGGTAAGGTTTTTAATATTAGAGTTAGGACTGTCCCATAGGGGTTGCCTTGATGTGGCGGGATAGCTTTTACATTATTTTGATCAAAATTATGTTAACTAAATACCCTTTATTATTTATTATTATTTTTGCACTGTGCAATCTATCCATTTACTTCCAGCTATTTGGGTATTTTGCTTGTATTTGGTTTTTCTCTGTTTAGTGGCCTTGTGTGAACATGCATTTACATTTTGCATGCACATCAATTTACATTTCAGTTCAGACTTCCAGGTTTTTTTCTTTGTAGTTCAGTGTGCTTCAGTGCACATAAAAGGGTGTGGCCGCCCTCTGTCTGAGCTGAAAGGTTCATTCTGCCTCAGGTCTATGCTTATACTAGGGATTCAGTCTCTCTGCCCTTATCCATATGTACAAATAGTAAGGTTTTTAATATTAGAGTTAAAACTGTCCCATAGGGGTTGCCTTGACGTGGCGGGATAGCTTTCACATTATTTTGATCAAAATTATGTTAAGTAAATACTCTTTATTATTTATTATTATTTTTGCACTGTGCGATCTATCCATTTTCTTCCAGTTATTTGGGTATTTTGCTTGTTTTTGGTTTTTCTGTTTAGTGGCCTTGTGTGAACATGCATTTACATTTTGCATGCACATCAATTTACGTTTCAGTTCAGACTTCCAGGTTTTTTTCTTTGTAGTTCAGTGTGCTTCAGTACATATAAAAGGGTGTGGCCGCCCTCTGTCTGAGCTGAAAGCTTCATTCTGCCTCAGGTCTATGCTTATACTAGGGATTCAGTCTCTCTGCCCTTATCAATATGTACGTCACTTGACAAATGGTAAGGTTTTTTGATATTAGAGTTAGGACTGTCCCATAGGGGTTGCCTTGACGTGGCGGGATAGCTTTTACATTATTTTAATCAAAATTATGTTAACTAAATAGCCTTTATTATTTATTATTATGAAAGTGGAGAAGCACTCCTAAGAGCTTGCTGTTCAGATCTGGGCCTGATACAAGACATCATTCAATAAGATGCCTTCATACTTGGCACTTGAATCATATACTACCCTGATCTGACCTGGCTTCTTCAGGTGATACACTCCAAACAGAGGCAGGTACCAGCATTCTTCAGAGTCTTGAAGTGTAGGTGCTAACTCAGCATGACCATTCTTAAATATCTTCTCCATGAAGGTGAAGAAATGGTCTCTCATCTCTGGTTTATTCCGGAAGCTGTGCCTGAGGGAGACAAATCGTTTATAAACTTGTTCTCTGTTATTAGGCAAGCGTTGTCTTTGATTCTTGAAGGGTTGAGGAGCAATCCAGCTCTTAGTTTTGTCCTGCTCCATTCCTTGCTCCATCATCTCTAGGAACAGTCTACTGTATCTTCAAATGACATTGCTGTACAATTGTCCCCTTTTGTCTTGCCTGTCTGTACACCCAAGGTGATCTTGGTCGCTATCCCAGATGCAATCATCGTAAGCACGACTCTCTAAGATACTTGGTGTAGAAGTACTGTGTGGCAGTTCTTTTATGAAGAAGTCATTTTCACACGGTCGAAAGAGAGCTGGGCATCCATTCTCAAGTGAACTGGTAAGCATGCTCTTGAGCGTTGTTGGTTTGTATGCACTTCCTAAACAGACTTCTCCTACAATGAACCATCTGAGATTGAGTCTCTGAGCATATGGAGCATCGTAAGGGCCGTTGATCTGCTGTCTAACCTTGTGGACTTGTAGGATATCTCTCCCAAGAAGCAAGATTATCTGAGCATCTGGATCAAGATTGGGGATCAGGCATTCTAAACGCTTCAGATAAGGATGATGCTATGCTACTTGAGGTGTAGGTATCTCTGACCTATTGTCAGGAATCTGATTACATTCAAGTATGATTGGTAAGGGTAGACACATTTTTCCATCTATAGACTCGACTACATAACCTGTTGCTCTCCTGCCAGCTCTCTCTACGATACCAGCACAAGTTCTTAGAGAGTAGGGGGCACTAGGTCCTCTGATGTCAAGGCTATCAAAGAAGGCAGACTTTGCTAATGACTTGTTACTCTGATCGTCTAAAATCGTGTATACTTTGATGACTTTGTCTTTTTTGTTTGCTGGGTAAACTCTCACTAGGGAAATTTTAGAGCAGACTTAGAAGTAATTGCTGGAGCGTCAGTGTTAGTTTCCTTTAGCTCCCTGCTATGCTCTTGGACTTGTGGCAGAGTCCCTGTTGGTGGTGCAGGGTGTAGAGGTGTGTTATGTTTAATGCTGTCACATTCGGCACACTTTGTACTAACCTCACAGTCCCTGGCGGAGTGGGATGTTCAAGAGCAGCATTTGTAGCAGATTTGGTTCTCCTTAAGGAAGGCCTTCCTTTCTTCTAATGACTTTTCTCTGAAAGCTCTGCACTTAAGTGAGGAATGTGGCTTCTTGGGTAAGGGACACTGTCTGCTTGGATCCTTGGATTTGTCTTCTCCTTGATGGGAGCTGAACTCTTTGTGAACTGAACCTGTGGAAGAAACGTTAGCTTTGTGGACCTCTACAGATGCTCTACTAGGTTTAGTAACAGAGGTATTGGCACAGGACAGAGTGAAATCAAAGCTAGGATCATTTCTAATTCTTGCTTGTTCAGATACAAAATCTACAAACACACTGAATGGAGCAAATGGTACATTGTAAGTCTGTTTATACCTAGAACCATGCATAAGCCACTTGTCTTGCAGGTTGAATGGGAGCTTTTGAGCTATAGGGTTCACACCTCTAGCAGTGTCAAGATATGTCAACCCCACAAGATCACCTTCTGCTTTTGCTTCAGACAACTCCATTAACAAGTCAGTTAACTCTCTAAGCTTTGAATAGTCCTCGTTTGCTAATTTAGGGAAGTCATCTATTCTCTTAAACAAGGCACTTTCTATAACCTCTACTGAGCCGTAGCATTCAACAAGTCTCTTCCAAATTCTTTTGAGACCGACATCTGGACAATTTACATTAATGTCTCTGATTCTCTCTGCATGCTCAGCAGACTAACTTCCAAGCCATTTTACCAGGAGATCCACTTCTTCACTACATGATAGACCTATGTCTCTGATGGCATTTTGGAAGGAGGCTCGCCACGCTCTGTCGATCACTGAACTTTACAAGTCCCTTAGCAACAAACTCACGTCGAGCAAGGAACTTGGCAAAGTCTATTGTAGCTTGATTGGCTTTGATGCCAGTTGATGGTGTGTTGTCAGAGTACATGTGTGCTGTGCGGTCATACCTGTCAGATGTCTCTGGTTTAGTCCAACTAGTGTAGTACCTTTCTGAAGCGAAGGGAGTCTCTCTAAGTTGGGTCCGATTCCGTATCCTCTGTTCTGGAGAAAGATTAGTCAGTCTTACCCAAATGTGTACTCTCTTGTTCCCAGCAGGGCAATTGATAGCTGGCTTTCTGGTGGTCTGAATAATCTGGTTGGCTTGACTTGTTGACAAAATGTTCTATCTCTTGCTGTAGGTCTGGGTAGTCTGATTTGGAATGTTCATGGACGTACTCTGAAGTGAGCTGCTGTGAGTCGTGGGGAGCTTGCTGTAGGCCTAGTATACTGCTCTGTCTGCTGTGTTCGCCGTCAGAAAATATGGCAGCCTCTAATGCATCTGCTTCCGCTATGGATGCTGCTGTTTCTTTTTCAATAGCAAGCTTCTCTAATGTCGCTTCTAAGCGTGTCTTTTGTACCTCAAGGGTAGCTTGTTGGCATGCCTTTTCAGCCTCCAGAGATACATTTCTGCCTCTAGGGATGCTTGTTGGCATGCTTTTTCAGCCTCCAGAGATGCCTTTTATGCCTCTAGGGATGCATGCTGTAGTTTCAGCTGGATCTCTTCCTCAGCAAAGGCGGCTCATGCTTTCGCTGCTTCTGCTTTTGTGCGGGCTATGGTGGTGGCATCGCTGACGGATGATGCTTTGGAGGAACCAACTCGTGATCTCATCTTGATGGAGGACGCTCGTGCTTCAGATATGATGCGACCGTTAGGAGACCACTGCAATATCTGTATGTAGGCTCTGCGTGGATAATGGCGGGCTCCTTATGGTACGACAATTCAGTGCAACCGTAAGGAGGCTGCTGCAAAATCCGTTGCGGGCTCCATAAAGATAATGGCGGGCTTCGTATAGTCAGATCTCTGAGCTTGTTCTTAGCAGTTGTTTCACTATACTGTCCTCACACAATAGATAGCACGGTGTGAAGTGAGACATGTAGCTAAACCCCGTCTTCTTTAAGAAAAAGAGGCTGTGAACTTGTTTATTTACTTCTTTATTGCTTGCAGAGTATGACAGGAAAGGGTGAAACTATGAGGGTATAACAACAAGGGTATTTCAGTAACATATAACTGTACAGTGCATAGATATAGATATTGTACAATACAGTATAAGATGAGGTATTAATACGAGGTAGTGATTACCTATCTACTACATTAACATATTTCTAACATCACTGCATTGTAACATATAGACAGTGGCTTACCAACTATGCTTGGGAGCAAGTTGCTTTGCAAGGAGCACAAGACAGAAATGAGTGGTGCGTTCTCTCCAGGAGAATGCAGGAAATGGCTGCTTGTTCCCTCACAGTGTCAACAAGACCAAGATGCATTGCGATAATCCCAGAATACATTGCAAACTTAAAGTAAATGTACACAGAAAAATCACCAGCAGATGGTGCTGTTGCTAAACAATAAGAACTATAAACAGAGTTCAATACACACAAATTATGGCTGCTGCAGACGTATTAAACATAAAACATGACTATTTCAGACAGCAGATTCCTGTGTCAGGACAGGACACTGAGAGTCGTCAGCATGACAGTCTGCTGTAAGTTGGATAACTATATATAGTGTGCTGCCAGCATTTTTGAAATATACAGTAGATGAAATAAGTTTTGAACACGTCACCAATTTTCTAAGTAAATATATTTCTAAAGGTGCTATTGGCATAAAATTCTCACCAGATGTCAGTTACAACCCATCCAATTAACACAGGCAAAGAAATCAAACCATAGATATCCATAAATTAGATTATGTGTAATAATGAGAAATGACACAGGGAAAAAGTATTGAATACACTTATTGAAATTTAATTTAAACTTTGTACAAAGCCTCTGTTGGTGATGACAGCTTCAAGACACCTCCTGTATAAACGAAATAGTTGCATTCATTGCTCAGATGTGACTTTGTCCCATTCTTCCACACAAACACTCTTCAAATCCTGATGGTTCAGTGTGATTGGCTGGGCCATTCTAACAGCTTTATTTTCTTTCTCTGAAATCAATTGAGTTTTCTTGGCTGTATGTCTTGGTGAAATGTCCACCCTCGCATTATCTTCATCATCCTGGTAGATGGCAGCAGATTTTTATCAAGAATGTCTTGCTACATTTGTCCATTCATCCTCATATGAAGTTTCCCAGTGCCGTATGCTGAAAAACAGCTCCACAACATGATGTTTCCACCTCCAAACTTCACTGATGGTATGGTGTTTTTTGGGGTTATATGCAGCGCCTTTTGGCCTCCAAACATGGCATGCATTATGTCATCCAAAGAATTCAATTTTGGTCTTATCTGACCAGACTATATTTTCCCAGTATTTCACAGGCTGGTCTAAATGTTGTTGAGCAAACTTTAAACGCGCTTGAACATGCTTTTTGTTCAGCAGTGGAGTCTTGCGAGGTGAATGTGCATACAGCCATGGGGGTTGAGTGCATTTCTTATTGTTTTTTAAACAATTGTACCTACTGCTTCCAGGTTTTTCTCTAGCTGTCCACCGGTGGTCTTTGGCTCTTGGATAACTCTCTGAAATCTTCATGGGAACACATGGTTGTGGCCGATTTATGGTAAAATAATGTTCTTTGCACTTCCGGATTATGGCCCAAAACAGTGCTCACTGGAACATTCAGTAGTTTAGAAATTCTTCTGCAACCAATGCCATCACTATGTTTTGAAATAATAAGGTTGTGAAGGTCTTGAGACAGCTTCTTGGTAATGAGACACCTTTTTATAGTTGAACCTGGTGATTTTATTTTTCACTTAGTGGCAGGATTGTTTTCTAATTACTGATAGATTTCAGCTGGTGTCATGACTTTCCATGGCTTTTTGCACTTCTTTCTTCAAGTGTTCAATGTTTTTTCCCTGTGTCATTTCTCATTATTAAACATAACTTGATTTATGGACATCTATGGTTTGATTTCGTTGCCTACATTGATTGGATGGGTTGTTACTGACATCTGGTGAGAGTTTCATGCCAATAGCACCTTTAGAAATATATTTACTTAGAAAATTGGTGACGTGTTTCAAACTTATTTCACCCACTGTGTGTGTATGTGTATATATATATATATATATATATATATATATATATATATATATAAATACACCAGAGAAACCTGACCAGCACCCCCTAGTGTGAACTGGTGCCAGCTGCCGTAACTATAAAATATATCAAAAGAATGCAGCATATGGCCAAGATACGTCTTAACAATGAAAATATTAGATCTAAACATGTTTGTCCGTGTAGTTGTAGGCTTGTAGCCCAAAAGTGGCATGTTAAGCAGAGTGTTACCCATCAGGGGGAGGTTACCTTGCCGTGGTTGATGGGCACACATGAATTGGCCAATTTATGCGCTAAAAACCTTCATTGTTTGTAAGTACTTGTTGCTAAGCAAAACAGTTTAGATCTAATATTTTCATTGTTAAGACATTTCTTGGCCATATGGAGTGCAGCTGCATTCTTTTGATATATTTTATAGTTAAGGCAGCTGGCACCAGTTCACACTAGGAAGTGCTGGTCAGGTTTCTCTGGTTTGTATTACTATAAGGGGGTGTAACTGCCTCTTGCCTGATTCTGCACTCCTCCTATTAACCAGCAGGTGTTGTATAAACAGCTCTGCTTGCCCTTTAAATGTAGGTGTTTTTAGCCCAGAAGAAGACATGTTTGTCCATTTAGTTGTAGGCTTGAAGCCCAAAAGTGGCATGTTAGGCAGAGTAGTTACCCATCAGGGGGAGGTTACCTTGCTGTGGTTGATGGGCACACATGAATTGGCCAATTTATGCGCTAAAAACCTTCATTGTTTGTAAGTACTTGTTTTTAAGCAAAACAGTTTAGATCTAATATTTTCATTATTTTCATTGTTAAGACGTATCTTGGCCATATGGAGTGCTGCTGCATTCTTTTGATATATATTTGCCCACTGACAAAGATATGAACAGTCTATAATTTTAAGGGTTGGCTACTTTTAACATTGAGAGATAGACTATCCAAACAAAAAATCAAGAAAATCACATTGTATAAAGTAGATAAATTAGAGCTAAAGTTAAAGATGACACATTTCCTTTGTATTTTAGCCCAAAAAAATTATTGTTATTTTTTACATTTTACAAATTACAAAAAGGAAAGTGGGCCGATGCAAAAGTTTGGGCACCCTTGGAGATTTCAGCCCTAAATTAGCCTGTTAGGGTTATGGCTTGTTTACTATCATCGTTAGAAGAGGCCAGATGATGTAAATTTCCCAGCTTTATAAAAACCCAACCTCCTCTAACCTTGTGCTAAAAATCCACAGCCATGGGCTGTTCTAAGCAGCTGCTATCTTCTTTTTATTTTCAGAGTGCTAGGCAAAGTGTTTTCAAGTTGCCCTTTACTCGGTTCAAAATATAATTAAGAAATGGCAGTTAACAGAAACAGTGAAGGTAAAGATAAGATCAGGAAGACCAAGTAAAATTTCAGTGAGAGCTGCTCGTAGGATTGCTAGAGAGGCAAATCAGAACCCCCGCTTGACTGCAAAAGGCCTTCAGAAATATTTTGCAGACTCTGGAGTTGTGGTACATTGTTCTATTGTTCAGAAACACCTGCACAAATATGGCCTTAATGGAAGAGTCATCAAAATAAAACCTTTCCTACTTCTTCACCATAAAATTCATGCAAAAGAACATCTAAACAAGCCTGATGCAGTTTGGAAACAAGTCCTGTGGACTGATGAAGTTAAAATAGAACTCTTTGGCCACAATGATCTAAGGTATGTGTGGAGAAAAAAGGGCACAGAATTTCAGGAAAAGAACATCTTGCCAACCATTATGCATGGGGGTGGATCAATCATGCTTTGGGGTTGTGTTGCAGCCAATGGCACTGGGAACATTTCATGGGTAGAGGGAAGAATGGATTCAATGACATATCAACAAATTGGAAACATAAAATGGAAACATAACACCATCTGTAAAAAAGCACAAGTTAAAAAGAGGATGGCTTCTACAAATGGATAATGATCCTAAACACACTTCAAAATTCACAATAGACTACCTCAAAAGGTGCCAGCTGAATGTTTAACAATGGTCCTCACAGTTCCCTGATTTGAACATCATTGAAAATCTGTGGCTAGACCTCAAAAGATCAGTACATGTGAAGGAGGGTGGTGGGCTGATGAAGACGCCTTGGCACCAAGTGGGTTAAATGTGTTATGTTATGTGTTAAATTAGTGTGATAAAGTTTGCTGTGTTTTATCCCTATGGTCTTTATTGTATGCTGGTTCTCCTATAGGCTCTACCTAAGGCCGTCCCTAGGAATGCGGGAGGTCTTTCCACTAGGGTAACCATACAATAGGTAGGGATATAGTTTGCATTACATGGCTTAGACACTAGACCGTTAACTCAGGGATTAGCTCACCAGTTGGGAGGAGTTGAGAGTAGTTTTATAGAAAACAATTTCCTGGTTGCAGTTAGTCAGTCTGTGAGTCCATGACACAGACACCCCCGTTCTGGGTCCATGACCCTTACAGCACAGGAACGGTGCAGGCCTGTACAAGAGAGAGTGGAGTGGAGCAATGAAGGCTGAATGGACAGGGAGACAGGTACAAGAAAGCAGATACAGTGGAGAAGAGAGTGTTTTATCAGCTGAAGTTTACAACAGAATGAGGACACATCTGAGCTTAATCTGGATGCCGGCACAGTCCTGGGCTCAAAGCCTACAAGAGGTACTGAGAAGCAGACCTCTGCATCCCTCATGGGGAAAATGTCATCAAGAGAAAGCCAAGAGTGTGCAAAGCAGTCATCAAAGCAAAAGGTGGCTACTTTGAAGAACCTAGAATAGAAGACATATTTTCAGTTGTTTCACACTTTTTTGTTAAGTATATAATTCCACATGTGTTAATTCATAGTTTTGATGCCTTCAGTGTGAATGTACAATTTTCATAGTCAAGAAAATACAGAAAAACCTTTAAATGAGAAGGTGTGTCCAAACTTTTGGTCTGTACTATATATATATATATATATATATATATATATATATATATATATACACACGCACACACATATATACAGTACTATGCAAAAGTTTTAGGCAGTTGTGAAAAAAATACTGCAATGAAAGAATTTTCTCAAAAATAGCAGTTTTATTAGTATATTTTTATCTATAAATAAAACACAAAGTGAATGGACAAAAGAGTAATCTAAATCAAATATGACCATCCTTCATCATCGATTCTTCTAGGTACATTTGCAGAAAGTCTGGATTTTTGTAGAATTATAATAAGCTACGTATATGAGTAACCAATTGTACCAGTCAGGTGATTGTGATAATTATTTTCATAGATAGCTTGAAAAACGTAATTCATTGAAACAGAAACAAATATGTAGGTGGCTACAAAGGTAAGGTTGTGGAAAACGGTTTCATGTCATACATCATGGCAAGCGTGAGCACAGCATCAAGACACAAGGTAGTTATACTGCATCAGCAAGACAAAGATTTCAAAGCACACAGAGGATGTAAGATGTTCTATGCAACATCTTTTGAAGAAGCACCAAGAAATAGGCAATGTTGAGGACTGTAGATTCAGTTGATAGCCAAAGAAACTTAGAGCCACAAGTTAAAAACACATCAAGCTTACTTCCATTTGAAATTTTGAAGAAGTCAAGCAGTGCCATCACCTCAGAACTGATAGCAGCCAGTGAAACCAAGGTACACACATCTAATGTCTGGAGTAGTCTGGCCAGAATTGGTCTTCACAAAAGTATTTCAGCCAAAAAGTCATACATTTGACAACAAAACAGGGCCAAGTGATTCAACAAAGCATGAAAACATAGGAACTAAGGTGCAGAAAAATGCCAGCAGGTGCTCTGGACTGATGAGTCAAAATGTGAAATATTTGGCTGATCTGAACCAAACCAAAACATCTATAGGGAATTCTGAAGAGACAAGATGAGCATCACTCTCCAAAGATTGCGTTCTTGAAGAATGGAAAAAAGATAGATGCTGCATTATGTCACCATCTTGTTCATTCCATGCCTAGAAGTCTTGGGGCTATCCTTAAAGATCACATACAAAATAATATATGCATTAGTTTTTGATGATGGGTGTATTGATTTTTGCGTAAACTTATTTGAGTAAAAATGAAGATTTTGTCATTTTTGTAATGAAAGTTATATTTTTAACCTTGGATAACAAAATGTTCTATGAAACTTAGTCTTGCCAAAATTTTAGAAATTGTTCTTGTATTCAGTGAGATATTGAATTAAATCTTACTTTTTAAAGGGGGTATACTAATTTATGCTGAGCACTGTATACATATATGTATAAATATATATATATCCTGAGCAAGGTATAATAACTAAATGTAGTAGAACAACTTGTAAAAGCCATGAATTGACAAATAAAGATCCAAACAATATGTTGAATCAGTAAGAGGTATTCTTTTACGCAGTGCCAGAAAACATAGCTTTGGAATAAATGTAACAGTAAATCTGTCTGCCTTATTAAGATCTAAAAGTGCTAACCTGAGAAGCTTGGCTGCTTTCGTTAACTTGGCAATTGATTTTAGGTTTCATTTCTTAGAAACTCTAAATAGTGAAGTGTTTGCCAATCAAGAGTTTTATTTAAACTCATCCAATCCCGTTCTTATCAGTGAGCCAGTAAAAAGAATGGATTAGAATGGTTTCTAACTATGCGGGCAACGGATCAGAATGCAATTACTTCAGACAGAAGGCTGAGGCAAGGAGGAATTGAGCCTCTACATATCAGATTTTAATTTAAAAATCTACATGTAACTGTAGACAAAGTTGAAGACTGCAAACATCCCCCTTGTTTTTCAGAAGCCATTATCGCGTATAGAAGGCTAGCACCTTGCATGAAATATTTCAAGTCATTCTCTGTGGTTGATGAGTGGTAATCAAGTATATTCTCTCTTTGTCAGACATGTTAACACAGATAGCAACTTGTCTTTTAGTCATCAACTTTAAAAGTAATTTGTTTTCTCTACTTAAACACCATCTAAAAATTGCATTTTCCTAAGATTTTTATATTTCATGAATGGCCGGACAAGACAACAATAAACTTGATAATTTCTTATAGTCCTTGAAAGAAAATAACTGGATTATGCATCTTTTCTTAAAACTCTGTGCTTTGCCATTCTTCCTATATTTATGAAAAAGTTTTTTTAAAATAGGGGCGCTGGTAAGTGAACTCAGTGGGTCTGCTGCAAATGGTATGTGTCACCATAAACCACTCGGGGAATAAAATACAGTTTAGAAAACCATTGCGCTGATACACTGAGGAAGATAGGTGAGAATGGTAAAAAAATGGATCAATCTACAATTGTTCGTTAAAATTAATTATTTTATTGTTCATAAAATACTTTTGGAGCTTTCATGGAATTGAAAATTAGTATAAAACCAAGGAGTAGAGCTATACAGAAATGAACCACTTTGATAAGTCTTCCAGGGATCCAGAGCGGTTTAGGACCTATAATAAGATATATAAGGACTATAATTGTTGGCCTGCATAAGTTAGATGTCTTGTGATAGGACTATTAGGCTAGTAATTACCTTAAAATGCGAGAAGGTCTTTCTGAATATTGAGGAGGAAGATAAGGAGGAGGATTATGGATCCTTTTATGAGATAGAGTGTCAAAGAATGGATGCTGTAATAAAAGAAGTCACATTAGGGGAACACACTCTGTCTTGCTTTGGTTAATTAGATTACTAGAAATTATCAGAGCACTTACAGGAATTTTGATGTTGATTAAATATCCAGGGTGGTTCCCCAGGTAAAGGGTGTATGTTCCTGTGGGGCTGTAGGGGGTTGATTCCAATTAATAAACCTGATTGAGCCTGTGGCCTGTACAAAAGTATACAGTTAAAATTGTTTAAGGTTTATTGTATGTTCTGTATGTTTGATCAAAAGTTTACCTGGTGATACTTGGGTGTTGTTTATGGGTGATATTTGAACACCTGATTAAGGTATTGCTTTTGTCCCTGTGGTAACTTAACGACCTACGTGATAGGTATCTGTACCTGGTAAATGCCCCCCTTCACAGGGAAGGGAGTGGCTGGTTAGATTGTTAGCTGGTGGCTGGTACAGACTGCTAATGAAAGAAATAATTAAGTAAAATGTCACTACACAAGGATCGATTGGTAAAAAGGTTACTTTAGTGGGAATAAATAAAGTAGGGACCTCTATACGTACCGAGGTTGCAGCATACTGTCCGTTGGTGATACAGCTGTGTACCTGTATGCACGGTCAGTGCGTTTGGTTGCAGTCCCGCGGTGTCCAGGGGGCTGTTGGAGGTCCGTGGTAGATAGTTTCCTCTTTGGTGGCTCAGACAATCACTTACTATTGTGGAGGAGAAGATGCAGGTCCCAGGTCCTTGCATTCCTCCAGCGCTTCTTCCGGAAAGCGCCCAGCGTACGCCGCACGCTGCATTGCGGTGTCGGAGTCTCCGGCCGGGACTCTGACACCCACTCCTTCCTGCATCTTCTCCTCCACAATACTAAGTGATCGTCTGAGCCACCAAAGAGGAAACTATCTACCACGGACCTCCAACAGCCCCCTGGACACCGCGGGACTGCAACCAAACGCACTGACCATGCATACAGGTACGCAGCTGTATCACCAACGGACAGTATACTGCAACCTCGGTACGTATAGAGGTCCCTACTTTATTCATTCCCACTAAAGTAACCTTTTTACCAATCGATCCTTGTCTAGTGACATTTTACTTAATTATTTCTTTCATTAGCAGTCTGTACCAACCACCAGCTAACAATCTAACCAGCCACTCCCTTCCCTGTGAAGGAGGGCATTTACCAGGTACAGATACCTATCACGTAGGTCGTTAAGTTACCACAGGGACAAAAGCAATACCTTAATCAGGTGTTCAAATATCACCCATAAACAACACCCAAGTATCACCAGGTAAACTTTTGATCAAACATACAGAACATACAATAAACCTTAAACAATTTTAACTGTATACTTTTGTACAGGCCACAGGCTCAATCAGGTTTATTAATTGGAATCAACCCCCTACAGCCCCACAGGAACATACACCCTTTACCTGGGGAACCACCCTGGATATTTAATCAACATCAAAATTCCTGTAAGTGCTCTGATAATTTCTAGTAATCTAATTAACCAAAGCAAGACAGAGTGTGTTCCCCTAATGTGACTTCTTTTATTACAGCATCCATTCTTTGACACTCTATCTCATAAAAGGATCCATAATCCTCCTCCTTATCTTCCGCCTCAATGTTCAGAAAGACCTTCTCGCATTTCAAGGTAATTACAAGCCTAATAGTCCTATCACAAGACATCTAACTTATACAGGCCAACAATTATAGTCCTTATATATCTTATTATAGGTCCTAAACAGCTCTGGATCCATGGAAGACTTATCAAAGTGGTTCATTTCTGTATAGCTCTACTCCTTGGTTTTATACTAATTTTCAATTACATGAAAACTCCAAAAGTATTTTATGAGCAATAAAATAATTAATTTTAACGAACAATTGTAGATTGATCCATTTTTTACCATTCTCACCTATCTTCCTCACTGTATCAGCGCAATGGTTTTCTAAACTGCTTCCTATATTTATGCCTCCTGGAAATGTACAAATGTATGAATAAATTGACAACTGGGTGTTACTGGTTTCATTTTCAGTAGGGTGTGTTCATATACAGTTGGACACTGTCCAATCAATGCTGTCACAGTATGTGAGGACACATCTTAGTGGCAAGGTCAGTAGTAAGACCTAGTTATAAACTTATTCATACCTCTACTGTATATCATACTTTAATAAAAACACAAATGCATATTTAGATTGATATACTGACGCTAATAAAAATCATCATCAATTTATCAGCCCTGGTCCAATATTATTTACTAAAATAGAATTCTTTTTACTTAGTCTTTCAATGATCCAATATTTTGTATAAGCTACTAAATAAAGAACCATAAACTACATATTAAAGTGCCTGGCATAGGAAGAGCTGCTATTTTGGGGTGGGTCTTCTCTTTGGCTAACAGAGGGGAGTTGAGGACTCACATCTATTACATCATAGATAAAACTGAACTCTGTAGTAATATGGAAAATTATTTCAGGAGACTGCACCTGAGGGAATACTTCAATGCTACAGAAGATTCAGAACCCACCCTAACTGAAGGAAAAGGGATCTTGACAACTAAGAAGAGATCAGATTGGACACCTCCACCTGGACGGAACCCTCATTTGGATACATATATAAACTCCTTCAGACATGTGATAAAATCCATCATCTTAGACGCAAACAGGAGACAAGCATCCAGCATCAGAGCCCATGAGAGAAAGGCCATACAATCTTTGAAAACCAATAAAGAAATCATCATTAAACCTGCTGACAAGGGTGGTGCAATAGTCATGTTGAACATATCAGACTACATGAAGGAAGCAAACAGACAACTGATGGACACGCACTACTACAAAAAACTAGAGTCTGATCCTACACAGGACTATTACAAGGAACTAAACAAGTTGGTATCTTGTTTGCCTGACGAATCCATAAGAGCCGATGACCTGATACCAGAGAGTCCAAGAATAGGGATATTCTATATGCTCCCCAAAATCCACAAATCTGGAAATCCAGGAAGACCAATTATTTCATGTGTGGGCACCCTTACTGAGCAAGTTTCTGGATGGGTAGAGTGTGTTCTTAAACCACTGGTAAAGAGTACACCCAGCTACATTCAGGACACGACAGACCTACTGAATAAACTAGCAGCAATAGGTCCTCTACCAGAAGTAACCATCCTGGCCACCATGGATGTGGAATCTTTGTATTCTAATATCCCACACAAGGATGGATTAAATGCCTGCAAAATCTTCATAGAAAATACAGGAATTGTTGCTGATTCTGTGGTCAAACTTACAGAATTCATCCTCACCCACAATTACTTTGAATTTGATAACAACATATATCTACAGGAAACTGGTACAGCGATGGGAAGTAAAATGGCTCCACAGTACGCAAATCTTTTCATGGCCAAGCTTGAAAGTGACTTTTTGTCCTCATGTCCCATCAGGCCTCTGGCCTACTATCGTTTCATTGACGATATTTTAATCATCTGGACGGTGTCTGAGCAACAGCTGAAGACGTTCCATGAACACTTTAATCGATTTCATCCCACCATCAACCTAACACTCAACTACTCCTGTACTGAAATTAACTTTTTGGACACCATCATCAAGCTACAGAACAATGAAATAGAGACATCCTTGTACCAGAAACCAATCGACCGTCCTACATACCTTAAATGGGACAGTTTCCATCCAAAACACATAAAAAACTCTATTGTTTACAGCCAAGCCATCAGATACAATCGGATATGTTCCAATCAGATGGATAGAGACAAACACCTTGATGGCCTCAGAAAAACCTTTTTGAAACAGGGCTACCATCCAAGAACAATTGAGAACCAGATTACAAAAGCCACCAGAATATCAAGGAATCATCTCCTACATTACAAAACCAAACAAGAAAACAACCGGGTGCCTCTAGTAGTCACCTATAATCCAAATCTGGAGGCGCTAAGAAGAGCTGCACGGAAACTACAACCCTTACTACAAAAAGATGCCCGATTACAATCCATATTTCCAGACCCTCCACTTCTGTGTTTCAGGCAGCCCCCAAATCTAAGAAGCATCATTGTCAGAAACTCCCTGTCATCTCCACCAGCTACAGGTACCTTTCCTTGCAACCAGAAAAAATGTAAAACCTGTCCGTTTATAACGACCACAGACAAGATAAAGATTCCTATTTCACATCAGGATTATAAGATCCCAGGTACGTTCAGCTGTATCACATCTAATGTAGTGTACTTAATTATATGTACCAAATGTCCAGCTGGGGGTCTTTATGTAGGGGAGACAGGGCAAAAACTTAGAACAAGGATGAATCATCATCGCCACACAATAAAAGAAAAAAGAATAGATCTGCCTGTAGCCAAGCATTTTTGTTCCCCTGATCACAGCATAAAAGACATGAAATTACTGGTATTTAAAGGTAACTTCAAATCTCAAAGAGAAAGAAGAATCTCAGAATATAAGCTTATGGTGACCTTTAACACTTTCAGAGCAGGAATGAATGTGTCGCATGGATTTATGTCATTCTACATCAACTAAGGAATGTGCTCCTCAGACTCTCAGACCTGTGAGGCCATCACAACACTGGACCTGGTCACAGGACAATAAAACCTTCACACTCCTTATCTATTAACTGCTAAAATATTTATAGCATGAACTGTTTATCTCTTCCATAATAACTCTGCTTTTCATCACCTGTCTTACTTATTGTATTTTTTGTGAGTCTTATTGTGTATAAATATGTGACTCTTCAGATTTTGTGGTATACTATGCATGATGAAGAGACCTGAGTAGTCTCGAAAGCTTGCAATTTGTTACCATCTTTTCAGTTAGCCATTAAAAGGTGTCAACCACTGAGGACTCTCAAATCTAAATATTTATCTATTACATCATAATTCAACTCCTTTAAAGCACATTTAGGGTGATTAACAAAATGGGACAAATTTTTATAGGAATTAATTCCTGTTCCTATATTTAGAATCCAGATTACATTTTCTACCACAAGTATGGAAATAAAATAATTGATTTGGTTAATATACGGTACAATATTCCCATCAATTTGCCAGACTAAAAAAATGGAAAGTGTATATATGGTAATCAGCACAAAGCTGCTCCTATAAACAGCCTGGTGTGACATCTTTGCCGGTGCGTGCCCCGTGTATTCCTGCTTTGATCGTCGGCCTATGCAAGGTGACTATTTAGTAGCCCTGTTTTACTACTGGGACTTGTGGCTCTGGCCAGTCCAGAAGTTTTGGGTTTACATTCTGTTAGTTTGAGTTTCTTCCTGCTGTCAGCCCTGACTGGGGCTGCTCCCTATTTAAACCCCTGAGAATCAGTTTCTACTTGCAGCTGTAACCTATCTAGCTCTGGTTGTGTGTATCCTAGATCCTGTGGCTTAGTGGATATTCCTGATTTTGACTTTGGCTTGTTTACTGATGTTTCTTCTACCTCTCCCTTTTAGTTCTGACCTAGCTACCTGACTAGTCTTCTTGCCAGTTTGCACCACAGAACAGCAGCGTAACCTCAGCCTAGGGGTCCCTGTGTATGTCAAGATCCCTATAAAGGAGTTAAACGGTGAAGGCCAGAGCTACCCCTGGGATTGTGGCCTGTTTGTGGTTGCCCTATTATGGCTACCATAATTTTCTTCAATACTAATAATAATCTTTATTTATAGAGTGCCAACAGATTCCGCAGCGCTTTACAATTCAGAGGTTTATATATAACAGTCATAAGTCACATAGTAAAAGATAATACAATAATTAAAGCAAAAATGATGACGACCCTGCTCGTAAGAGCTTACAATCTACAATGAGGTGGGGGTGACACAAAGTAAAGGTGCTTATATACAATGATGGTCCAGCCATCTTGAGTCAATGGGGGATAGATAAAGGCAACATGAGCTTGTCATCATCCAATATTTGTAGTGCTTTTGGGTGCGGTGGAGTTTGATGGAGAATTATGTTCAGAGAAATAGTGAATGGGCTATACATAAAACGATTTTTATTAGGGAACATGATAGGCCGCCCTAAACAGATGTGTTTTTAGTGAGCATCTAAAACTGTGTAAGTTGTGGTTAGTCCTAATTTCTTGGGATAGAGCATTCCAGAGAATTGGTGCAACTAGGGAGAAGTCTTGGAGATGGGAGTGGGAAGTGCAGATTAGTAAGGATGTTAGTCGAAAGTCGCTTGCGGAGTGTAGAGAACAGGTAGGCCGATGAACAGAAATGAGGGAGGAGATGTAGGGGGGTGTCACACTGTGGAGAGCTTTGCGGGTGAGTACAAGTAATTTAAATTGGATCCTATAATGTATGGGCAGCCATTGAAATGACTGGCACAGAGCTGAAGCATTTGAGTAATGATTAGCCAGATAGATGACCCTGGCTGCTGCATTAAGGATGGACTGGAGAGGGGAAAGTCGAGTGATGGGGAGGCCAATTAATAGAGAAGTACAGTAGTCAAGGCGGGAGTGGATCAGGGCAACAGTGAGGGTTTTTGTTGTTTCCATGGTGAGAGAAGGGCAGATTCTAGAGATATTCTTCAGGTGCAAGCAACAAGAGCGGGCAAGAGATAGTATATAGGCGGTGAAGGAAAGATTGGTGTCAAACATAACACCCAGACAAAGAGCCTGCTTTCTCGGCGTTATTGTGGTGCCACACACAGAGAGGTAGATGTTAAATTTAGGGAGGTAAGTAGACAGCGGGAGCAGAAGAAATTCAGTTTTGGAAAGGCTGAGTTTCAGATAGAGAGTGGACATGATGTTTGAAACTGCGGACAGACACTCACTGGTGTTCTGTAGTACAGCGGGGGTAAGGTCAGTTGATGAAGTATATAGTTGTGTGTCATCAGCATAAAGATGGTACTGAAAGCCAAATTTGTTAATAATCTGTCCAATTGGGGCCATGTAAAGAGAGAAGAGAAGAGGGTCAAGGACTGAACCCTGATGGACCCCAACAGTGAGCGGAAGAGGAGAACAAGTGGATCCAGCGAAAGATACACAGAAGGAGCAGTCAGAAATATAGGAAGAGAACCAGGAGAGAGCAGTGTCCTTTATGCCAATTGAGTGGAGCATAGAGAGTAGGAGATGGTGGTCAACCATGTCGAAAGCTACAGAGAGGTCAAGAAGATTGAGCAGAGAGTAGTCAACATTATGTTTTGCTGTCAAAAGGTCATTGGTCACTTTGATGAGTACAGTTTCTGCAGAATGTAGGGGGTGGAAGCCAGACTGTGATGGATCTAGAAGAGAGTGTGTGGAGAGGTAACGGGTAACGTGGAAGTAGACCAGGTGCTCCATGAGTTTACAGATGAAAGGGAGATTAGAGACTGGTCTGTAGTTTTTTGTGCAGGATGGGTGAAGAGAGGGATTTTTTAACAATAGAGTAATGTTAGAGTGTTTGAAGGAGGGGGGGGGATACCAGAAGAGAGGGAGAGATTGAAGATTTTAGTTATGTGAGTAATGACAGCTGTAGAGAGACTGGAGTAGGTGTGAGTGAATGGGGTCAGTAGTGCATGTAGTTGGATGAGAAGAAGAGAGGAGCCTGGAGACTTCTTCTTCTGTGACGGGGTCAAATGATGGAGAGTGAGCCAGAGGATATGTGGGGAGGGATGAGAGTCAAGGAACTTGGTGGCTGGGAGCTGATTTCCTGACAGATATTTTCTAATTTGTCTGTAACACAGGCGGCCAGTGATAGGGGCATGCGCTTTAGGACTGAGGAGGGAGTGAAATGTGTCAAAGAGTTTTTTTGGGTTGTTGGATAGTGAGGAGATCAGGGTGGTGAAGTAGGTCTGTTTGGTGAGATGAAGGGCAGAGTTGTAGGCTTTTAACATATATTTATAGTGGATAAAGTTTTCTGGTGTGCGAGTTTTCCTCTATAGGCATTTGGCACTGATAGAGCTTTGCTGGAGAAATCGAGTTTGCGATGTGAGCCAGGAGTGTTTTACTCTGTGTTGGAGATTTTGAGGGTGAGGGCGCTACTTGGTCCAGGGTGCTTCTGAGAGTGTTACTGTAGTGATATACAGCCAGATCAGTACAGGAAAAAGAGGAGATTGGGGACCGTGATGAGCTCAGGGAGTCTATAAGTGTATGAGGGTTAATGCCTTAAAGATTTCTGAATGTGTGATAGGTAGGAGTGTGCTGGTGTGGGTGAGGATTTGTGAGCATAAAGGAGAGAATGTTGTGGTCAGAGAGGGGAAGAGGTGAGTTATCTAGGTAGGAGATTGAACAGAGCCAGAGGTTGAAAGCTGTGCTAAGAGAAGTGGTTAGAGATAGAAGCTAATACAAAAACAGAGGGGAATATGGGGTAAAAGAATAGTCAGCTCACCAAACGTTGATTAGCAGTTTTCATCTTTTAGGCAGCGCACAGAGCCGTCCCAGTCTTGGACTTGGAGATACATAGCAGAAAAACAAGCAAATCCTCCAGCGGTAGCCAAAAATATAAAAAGTGAAATTTATTGATCACATTAAAAAAGTAGCAGGTCACCAAATGAGATCCAAAAGACATAGGAAAAACAGACCAACTAGTTTCAGCTTAATGCCTTAATTATGGTATAGCTAGTTAGGAAGAAAAAAAAAACTGGCTATACCATGATTAAGGCGTTAAGCTGAAACCAGTTGGTCTGTTTTTCCTATGTCTTTTGGATCTCATTTGGTGACCTGCTAATACAGTTTTTAATGTGATCAATAAATTTCACTTTTTATATTTTTGGCTATCGCTGGCGGATTTTCTTGTTTTTCAGAAATAGAAGCTGGGATGCAGATGGGGAGGTGGGGCTGTTCATAGGGATGTTTAAGTCTTCCAGGATAAGGGTTGGTAATTCAGAGGATATGAATTGCGGCAGCCAGGCAGAAAAATGGTGAAGGAACTGGGTGGGTGAGCATGGGGGACGGTATACAACCACTACTCTGAGGGAGAGGGGATGCAAGAGCCTGATGGTGTGGACCTCAAAAGAAGGGAATGGGAGTGATGGAACTGGGGAGATAACCTGGAAAGAGCATTGTGGGGACAGGAGTAAGCCTACTCCACCACCAAGTCTGTTCGCAGGTCTCGGGGACTGGGAAAAATGTAAGCCGCCATGAGAAATAGCAGCAGGGGAAATAGTGTCAGAATCCTGAATCCAGGTTTCAGTGATGGCCAGCAGATTAAGAGAGTTATTCAGAAAGTAGTTATGCAGGTAAGGAAGCTTGTTGCATACAGAATGTGGATTCCAGAGTGCACAATTAAAAGAGGGAGATGAAGAAGTACAACTAAAGTTAATAAGGTTAGCAGGGTTTCAATGTGAGGGGGGAGGGGTTGAAGTTGGCAGAGGGCGGACCAAGGTTAGGAGAGATATCCCCTGAAAAAGTAGTAGCAGTAAAAAGAGAAAGAGAAAATAGTTCTTGGATTTGTGACATGGTTTATTGTGCAATATCTTTGGACAAGATGGACTCAGATTATTCAGGAAGGTGAAAAGAGCATGGGAGCTGTACATGAGAGAAGGAAGGAGAGAGGGGCTGATGTCTTCACTGCATTCAAACAAGCAACACTCGCATTCAAATCAGCCCCTCACCTTAGTCAAACAGGCCTACTTCACAACCTCATATCTTCCTTATCCTACACCCCAAACAGTTATTCAACACTTTTAACTCCCTCTTCCGACCTCCCTCATCACTGCTGAGGCAAGCCTTCATTGTCCGACCACCACAACCCCTTTGTTTTCCAGACCACTGCAATTCCCCAATAACCTCCCTCTCCAACATCAACGAAGGAGAGCTTACCCACCTCCTCTCCAAATCACACCTCACCACTTGTGCACTTGACCCCATTCCATCCCACCTCCTCCCCAACCTCACCCCCACACTCATCCCATCCCTAACCCATCTCTTCAACCTATCACTAACTTCTGGTACCTTCCTCTCTGCTTTCAAACATGCCACAATCACGCCTATCCTCAAAAAGCCATCCCTCGACCCAACCGCTTTGTCCAGCTATCGCCCCATATTGCTGGTCCCATTCGCCTCCAAACTCCTTGAGCAACATGTTCATGCTGAACTTTCCTCCCATTTCTCATCTAACTCTTTCTTCGACAACTAACAATCTGGCTTCCATCCCTACCATTCCACCAAAACTGCCCTTGCCAAAATTATTAATGATTTACTTACAGCCAAAGCTAACAGACAATTCTCCATACTCCTCCTTCTAGACCTGTCCTCTGCCTTCAACACAGTTGACCACTGCCTCCTACTACAGATTCTCTCGTCCTTTGGTGTCAAAGATCTTGCCCTATCCTGGATCTCCTCACACCTTTCCAACTGCACTTTTAGTGTCTCCCACTCTACTTCCTCACCCCACCCTCTCTCTGTTGGAGTCCCTCAAGGCTCTGTCCTAGGACCCCTACTCTTCTCCATCTATACCCTTGGTCTGGGACAGCTCATAAAATCCTACGGTTTCCAGTACCACCAGTATGCTGATGACACCCAGATCTACCTCTCTGGCCCAGACGTCACATCTCTGCTGTCCAGAATCCCAGCGTGTCTATCAGCCATATCCTCCTTCTCCTCTCGCTTCCTCAAACTCAATGTGGACAAATCTGAACTCATCATCTTTCCTCCATCTTGCATATCTTCCCCATCTGATCTATCTGTCACAATAAATGACATCACTCTTTCCCCTGTACCAGAAATCCGCTGCCTTGGTGTAACCCTCGATTCTGCTCTGTCCTTCAAACCACACATCCAAGCCCTCGCCACCTCCTGTCACCTCCAACTCAAAAATATTTCCAGAATCCATCCTTTCCTCAACCCTAAATCTACTAAACTGCTTGTGCATGCCCTCATTATCTCCCGCCTCGACTACTGCAACATCCTCCTCTGTGGCCTATATGCTAACACTCTCGCACCTCTCCAGTCCTTAACTCTGCTGCCCGACTAGTTCATCTCTCTCCTCGCTACTCCTCTGCTACCCTCCTTTGCAAATCTCTTCACTGGCTCCCAATTGCCCAGCGTATCCAGTTAAAACTACTAACACTGACCTACAAAGCCATCCATAACCTTTCTCCTCCGTACATCTCTGAACTAATCTCCCAATATATTCCCTCACGTAATCTCCGGTCCTCCCAAGACCTCCTTCTCTCCTCCACACTTATTCGTTCCTCACCCAACCGCCTCCAAGACTTCTCCCGAATATCCCCCATCCTCTGGAATTCTGTGCCTCAACATGTCCGACTATCTGCCACATTCGGATCCTTCCGATGGAACCTGAAAATCCATCTCTTCAAGAAAGCTTACAACCTGCAATGATCACACTACCACATCACCACCACCAGAGCTGCTGCAACCCCCCACCTACTGTCTGCTTTCCTATTCTGTAGCATGTAAGCCCGCAAGGGCAGGGTCATGTTCCCCCTGTACCAGTCTATCATTGTTAGTTAATTTACTGTTGTATCTGTATTTTTTATTTAACCCCTTCTTATGTACAGCACCATGGAATCAATGGTGCTGTATAAATAAATAATAATAATAATGTGGATGAGTGGTGATGGGGGGTGGATGGGGTGGTGAATGTGGATGACGAAAGCACACAGGAAATTGGACTAAAGCAAATAGTTAAAAGAGAGTACAAAGTGTGGATTACCTGACTCCTGACCTGACTAACTGTCATTGAAGTAACTGCCAGACACTTGGCAAGGAGGACACTTTGCGTAAGAGGACACGTGCATGCTCCGCACACAATACAGACAATTGAGCTTCCTTTCACTGTAGGCAACTGTTCACTAAAGTACTGCTGATACAATTCCTTCTCATTCAATCCCCTTTAAATCGATATTCTACTTTCCCCTGGACAATGTTCCATACTGTTTAAATAGTGTCACTGGCCTGGGTTCCAATCAATCAAATGTCTCTGCACATTTCTTTGGTCCTTAGGATGCATTATCTGATGTGTAGTGGTTCTCGCTCTTCGCACACAACACACTGTAGCAAGTCAGTCTGCAAACTCTCACAATACTGGCCCTATCTGACTCACTACTAAGAAATGATTTCCTGTATCCTCACGTAGCCACTCCCATTCTGGGCTAGTCCCAACTATTCATCCTATCTGTATCCAACTAGGTGCATGCAAATTGTCAAACAGCTAAAATCACATTTAAACAGTGGAATTTATTATATAACAATGATGCGCCCCCCTGGGGCCGTGGGGTACTCGGTAGCCGGGCTGGTTCTTTTTGGGGTAGACACAGCGGCAGTGACCTGGTCCGTGGCCCAGGGCAGTCAGTAAAGAAAAAGTCAATTGGGGAAATAATGTTTCGTGACGCCACCCGTGGTATGCGGCTATAGGTGGCCGCCGCTGCTGTTCAGATCCACTAGGGCTGTTGGTGATACAGCAGAGATGGTTCAGCTCTCCACGGGTAGAGCTAGGCCCCAGGGCAGTTAAATAAATGATTTGAGATGTTGGTGTTGTGCAAGGCAGGTGATGCAGCAATTAAGTGAAGGACACAGCGGGGTGCCGTCTTCAAGTGTTTACTTACAGTTATTAAGATGCTCTGGGTTACAACTGCCAGATTATAACCGCCCACGTCGTCCTGTGTCCTCCGGGGAAGTGATCCAGCCAACTCTCAGATAACTTGGGTGCACTTGAACGGGACCCCCTTTCTTATGTACCTTCCCAGGTCGTCTCTCTGTGCTGGCTCTCGCCTTCCTGCCCTGCGTCTCACACACAGTGTCCCGAGCCAGTGGCCCCGGGCCTTGTCGGGCGACGTCCTTTCTGTCCCCTTTGTCCTATATGGCCACCTTTTCAGTGAGTGTGTGTGGGTTTTGGCTACCGCACATGAAGATACCGCAACCTCCGGTTTGCTAGCTAAGTCTTGCAGTACTCCACTAGTCTGGGGCCGGTCCCCTATTGCGAGCTGATCCCTTCACGGTCAATGTGAACCTGGGGGCACGGGTGGACTCCACAGTTCCAGTGCCCCGAGGATCCTCTGTCTCTCTGGAGACCTCCTCACTGCTCCTGTGTTCTCTCCTCACTTTCATACTGGGCCTCTCTAACTGGGCCCCTTTTCTCCACGGTCCTCACTCATTGAACTCCAGCTCCAAGGACTGGAACCAGGAATGGCCCCTTCTAGATGTTTCTACCCTTCTTTTATACTCTTCCTTCAGTGCTCCCCTAACTACTTCCTCCACCCACCTCCTCTACTTAGTTCCACCTTCCAAACAGGGACCAGGTCTGTGCTCTCCCTCAGGAGCTATCTGGACCCTCCCTCAGGAGTGGTGTAGTGTTGGATGTGAGTGTTTGGGTCCCGGGTAGTGCTCCCTCCTTACCTGAGAGTGGGGTACCACACCTCTGGCTGAGATGCAGTACCTCTGTGGCAACTGGACCCGCAAGGGCTCCACAACAACATCATATCTTCAATGGGGGGTGTGGGCAGCACCTCCACTTCCTTACAATATATCTCATTGTCCCTTTTTGTTGTTTTCCATTATTTTTAAATCTGTGCGTTGCCCTGCCAACATGTTCTGCAAACCATCAACAAGCAAGCTATCTACTGTTGACAGATTCTAGTATGACTATCATCACGATTCCCAAACTCCTTGTGTCTTTGATGCAGTGAAAACAGTTCAGCCATCCAATCTGGGGCATGGGTGTGCTGAGATGTCAGTATTGTGATTGATGGCTGAGCTATCCAATCTGGGGCAGGGGCTTGCTAAGCTATCAGTGTTGTGAGTGACAGTCCAGCCATTCAATCAGAGCTGAGGCATGCTGGGTGTCACCCATCCTGGGTTATTACCTGGCTATTTAGCAGTCTGTAGGTATCTGATTGCTGCCAATCATAGCCTTTGCTCAGTGGTGTTTGTGTGCCTTGTATTTCTGTGCTTCATTTCTGATCTATTGCTGCCTGGACCTTGGCTCTGCCTGGACCTTGGCTCTGACCATTCATTTGCCTAGCCCCTTTGTCTTGATCCACTACCTTCCTGGAATTCTGACCTTGAACTGTGACCTGACTATGCCTCTGTCTTTCCCCTTAGTTTACGAAGAGCTTTCTCTTGGTATCTGATCCCGGCCCTCTTGACTACCCTGCCTCAAAGCTTGTTCGTGAGTAGTGACTAGGGTCACAGTTATATTCTGATACTAGGGTTAATCTGGAAAAGTTTATTACAACATGAAACCTTTTTACTCCTTTCTACAGTTTTCTCTTGAAAACACATCACTGAAAAAGGCGATAATTACTAATACATAGTTAATACAAACAATACATAGTCATCGAGGGATGTAGACAGGCCCTAATGTTCGATGAAGGAATGAGCACTGGCGCAATATACTGTACTAATGAATAGGAACTCATAAGACCATGAGAACCATTGAGGTGGAATATGAGTTTATATATTTTGGCCAAAATATCAGTCTAATACCTCATGTGTTTTTCATCTTGGAAGGATACAGCCAAGCCCTTTATTTGTGGTGGGAAAAGATAGGGTATATGCCTTTTGGGGTGCACTTACATAGTGCTAGGCATCCCGCTTGATCTAATAGTATGGACAGCACCAATAGGCTTCAAGCTGACAGGGATCACTACATGTATCTATGTGACTGACCTCTTAAACAAGCCTTATCTAAGTGCATTTATAATACCAAGCACCCAATGTTAAGGTGGCTCACTGTTCACCTACATGCAATATTATAGAAAATAATACACTGGGGACTTGGTTGATTGAATGATGAGATGGGTGGTTTTTTTTTCAGAGATGTGTTATGGATTTCATTTCCTTTTTCTAGGAATTTTCTCATGGTGATATCCTCTTTAACCAAGGGTTTCCAGTTCTAAAAAACAGCTACTATTACTGAGATAAGATGTTTCTAGGTATACATTTTAAGTTTATGTAATCCACCGATAAACTGAGTCTGTGAAAATTGAGAACTGCTCTTACACACTCAAACCAAGTAGGATCCCGGCACAGTGAGTGCCGAGATCCTACTTAGTTTGGTCAGCATTTTCTCCACGTGCACCACAAGAACCAGCCAGCCTTTTCCTTGCTCTTACACGCTGGTTCCTTATTGTAGCACATATAGTAGAGGGAGTCCTGAAAAGAGAACCCCCCTCCCATTATGTCCATATGTCCTATTAGAGCATATGGATGGTACTTGTCATAATAAGACACCCCATTTAACACTTGTACATCTTCATAGTTTTATTGAAATATATACAATATACTTTATAGATGCTGCCTATTGTTTTCTGTGTAATTGTATTAGTGTGTTTCTGTCCTTCTTCCGTCTCTATCAACATTGCTGTACATAACATTGATGCCTTTGATTGTTACTCTACCCCCATGACATCAATTTTGACCTAAAGACTTCAAAATGTTCCAGATTTCAAATGTTTATTCCTAGCACCCAGTGCACAAAAAAAGAATGCAACACTATATGATTATCATTTTATATACAGTATGTATCATTTAATACACATCCTAAAAATTACGCTTTAATAAAAGCTGCATCATTTTTTAATAACCCCCTCAGTTCTTTCCAGCAATCAAAACAGTCAAGCATTCTCGGGACACCAAGAAAATGACATATAATGACAAATAAATAAATATATTTAAAAAAAATCTGTAAGCAACAGCTGGCTGACTGTTTATTTTTTTTAATATGCCAACATAATGGGTAACAATAAAGGACTGAAAAAGCAATTCAATGATGCTATATTTCACATTTTCTGATTGTTAAAGGGCATCTGCCATCAACTTGCCTTGATTGACAGGTCTCTCTCTTTTAGAGTATAGGACAAGACCTGTCAATCAAACTGAGCTGGGTGGGGTGAATGAATCCTCCTGCAGATACTTCTCCTTATTCCTGGCCTGGAGTCTTATCACACTGCTTTGAAAACTTTTTTTTTTCTAAAACACAATATTTTAGAGTGAACCACATTTCTGTAATAATAGACTCGTATATGTTTTGCAGCACATTGTGCAGACACCTTGGTGCTGATGACAGGTTCCCTTTTACAAATATCCAATTCAATGTTTATGGGACAGATCATAGAACCTTATCTTTAATCATGGGCATGCACAGTGTTTCAGATTGCTGAGTGCCTAGTAAAAGCATGGCTCACATATTATGGCTTTGCACCATACATAGCATTCTAGAAATGAATATGTTTTTTCAGCACCATGGAAAGCACTTGATGTAAACTCACTCCACAAGAATAATAACTTAATTCTGTTTCATTCCAAGAAACATACAACAACATTTATGGTTTTCATATATCTAGAAGAGATACCAACATTCTATTTCACTATGAATCACTGTTTTTATCAAGAAGCAGACAGGTTTCTATTAACCTTTATTGGCTACATGTATTATGTATGTTCTTTATAATGTTCCTTAATGATAAGCAATTCACATTGCCATTTCTAAATTTGTTTCTTAGTTGCTAGGCAAGTCTGTCCGATGTTAATATTTTCTCTTTTCCAACAGCTTTTTATTTTTTTAATATGCCAACATAATAGATTGCACATTTTGCTTTCATGCCTTTTTTAACCTAACGACGCGTTGTGCATACAGATGTATCAGAGCTGGGTTTGTCTGTGCAGCACAGCTGAGTTTGTCATTTGATGCAATGTCAAACTCTGTGTTGTCTCCTACATGAATCTACTAAGTTATGTATCTTGGTCTGGAAAAAAAACAGTTGATAAAAACAATTCTACTACATCTGCACAGATAAAGCTCTTGTTCACACAGTGCAGATTCAATGTTGACATTTTAATGCAGTCTTTAAAGCTAAGAGCAGAAGTGGAGCCCATACATGTACATAGACACCAAGGTCCCCTCTCTTACAGAAATACTCTTATGAGCTTTTTGTTATATGATTATTATCATAAAGCAACCCCCTTTTAAATTGGGATCCCAGCCTGAAGCATTTACCACCTATCCACTGGTTTGGACATAAATGTTAAATCAGTGGGGAGTAGAGAGCTGAGACCCTCATTGGTTGTCAGGACAGGGGATTATTGTCCCCTATTACAACCAGCATCACAGAAAAAGTTACAGCTTTACCAATACCAGGTCAGATTACCAATGCACTCGCAGGATACAGCAGACCCCCATGATAAAGACAGGGGCAGCACAGGCACAAAATACTGATGCAAACAGCCACTCACAGACCTACCAATTCATGGAGGGGGTGGCTGTGTAGTATTAACCATGCATACAGATGAGGCTTGCATAGGACGCCAGTCATACAGATACGTGTAATGTAGAGTGTCTGGCTTACAGCCTATTAATGGCGCCCACACTATTGGACCAGGCAGGCTGTCCAGCACTAGTCCATCAGCAATAAACAGTATATTACTTAAATCCTAGTGACCACCGGTGGAAAAGGCAGGTGCTGTGTCCTCCTCACACCCGACGCCGTTTCGCCTATGCTTCTTCCGGGGTCGTGGAAGAAGTGTGGTGCCCCTGAGGGTTCAGTCGCCACAGAGGTACTGCATCTCACCCAGAGGTGTGGTATCTCACTCTCAGGTAAGGATGGAGTACAGCCTGGGACCCTAACACCTGCATCCAACACTACACTACTCCAGACCGGCAGGGGCAAGATGCGTCACTCTCCTGCTGAGCCCTGTCCCTGGCTGGAGTAAGGGGAACCAAAGTAGGGGGAACCATGTAGTGGGTGTGGGTGGAGGAAGAAGTTCAGGGGAGCTCAATAAGAAGTAGTATAAAGAGGGAAGCCATCTTGGGAGTGTGAGCAGTCTGAGAGGAGAAGTAGAGGGAGCAGGAGCTCTGCAGGAGCTCTGCTCAGGAGGAGGGCCTGAAGAGAGGCCCAGGACAGACTGAAGGGAGAGAGAGGAGCAGGAAAGGCTCCAGGAACGTGGAAGCAACCCCAGGGGTACGGGCAGTGCTGGAGGCCACCCGTACGCCCGAATCTGCCAGGCAGTGGAGGGGACAGGTCGCACAGAGGGGACCGGTCCCTAAACTAGCAGAGTTCTTCAAGTCTCAACTAGGAAACCGGAGGCTGCAGTATTTCAGGTACTTCGGCCACAATCCACATCTGTCTCACCAAGAAGGTAGCCATAGAGGACCCAGGGGACAGAGAAGATGTCGTCCGACAAGGCCCACGGTCACTGGATTGGGAAACTAGGTGTGAGGTACAGGGAGATGGCCAGAAGGAACACACAGAAAGGGTCCCGCTATGTACTCTGGAGGTACCTGAGGGTTGGCTGAACCCCTCCCTGAGTAAGCACAGGACGACGTGGGAAGTTACACTGGCCCTGGTAACTTGGAGTCTGAAAATCGTGAGTAAAACCCTGAAGACTGTACCCCACCGTCTCTGTCAGTTATTGCTGCTGTGCCATCAATCCCTGCACTACACTGCACCACGAGAGCTACTTCATAACAACAACATCTACACTGCCTTGGAGCTAAGCTCTACCTGTGGAGAGCTAAACCAACTCTGCTGCATTCACACCAGCTCCAGAGGTTCTGCACCGCAGCGGCGGCTCCCTTTAGCCGCATACCACAGGTGGCGTCACGAACTGTATATAACAACTATAAATCCCCTGTAAATATTCTCCTTTTGATTGACCGCCCTGGGTCACGGACTGGGTCACCGCCACTGTGACATCTCCCCTAGTAACAACCGGCCCGGCACTGAGTACCCCACGGCCCAGTGGGCGCATCAGAAGAATAGGTGGACATTGCCTTGTCTTTTTAATTGTCTTTTGTTTTTATACATGAATTAGTTCATTACCAATGTTTGTATTTTTTATCAAATGTTATTAGCATATCTAAAATTACCAAACGACAGAAAATAGGCACAACTTTTGTTCTTCTCACCTTTGGCACAACTGGATTCTGTCTTTAGACATTGACTATTAATGCATATGACTATGATTAGCAAATTACACCCAATCACATGCCGCCTCACAGACAAAACTGCTGATGGCTGATTTTATTTATAAGAGGTCCTCTTTCATCCTGATGTTGCGTATGTCTCATTAAACTGAACATTTCTGAATTGCAATAATAATCACATACTATACTTTAAAATTCTCCATATCCCCCATATAAGTAACTGTACTACACAAAAGAAAAAGTTTAAATGAAGAATTCAGTCCTGCTACATAGGTAAAATGTAAATATCAATGTTGTGCAAACTGTTGGACGTGACGGCTCATATGATTGCTTTCCATTGTCAGTCCCTTAGTAATTGATGGGGCTGTTATTCAAGCAGGCTTAGGCATCACATGGTCCATTTCAGTTCACTATTTCTTGAATATGCTCTTAAAATGGAGCTGGGGCTGATATTTAAGATGAGGAGATCTTGAAACTAATTATCTGTTATATTGAATTGGACATAATAGGTTCTAATGGATAGTAGTGAGTAATGGCCGCCTCTGTTCAGACACACAGATTGCTTTGACAAATGACTGCACAGGTTGTCAGTTGTCTGCTTTGTAGATATAGAGGATCACTTTGAAACCACAGGAAATGGACGTGAGATGTTCCTCATACATTACAGAATGGTAATCTGCTAGAAGAGGCGCACTTACATTTCATGCTGATATTCATTTCATACAGTCCGTGATCCTCGGCTGCAGGGGAAGAATATTGTTCCTGTTAATGGTTGCACCGTATGTACCTTTTACCAGTGGAAATCCTTCTAGAGAAAGGAGAAAAGATATCTTGTGGAGTGACTTGTGTTTGCAGCAGATGAAATAATAGAGACACTTCTATATGATGTGTGATTAGGAAGTACTATAATAAGATCATTAATATCTGCAGTATATGCTGTAATAATGTAAGTCCGTGTCCTGTTCTGTCAATTAGGTAAAATATTACTACTTATATACAGAGGAGTAACTATAGTGGGGTCTGGAGTAGCAGATGCCCCCAGGCCTTGAAGCTGGGGGGAGCCCAAGAGGTCCAAGTGGCCCATATTAAAAGAACCATACTAATAAAGACCTGTGAGGTTACGCCACTGCTGATGCTGTCTGTGGAATTCTTGGCGCTATATAAGTATAATAATAATAAGAAGTTATTTAGCAGCCGAAAATGCACATTTTAGTTCTTAAAAGGGTTATAACACAGCTTTCCTAATGTTCGGAATGTCACTCTGCTTCCTCTTGCACTATTGCTAGGGAGGCGTAAAAATGGCTCTAAGGAGGGGCCAAAATGATGTATATAATGAACATGGAGGAATAAAAAATATTTCTCTTCAACCTGGAAGGCAGATTCTTCCATTGCATTATTTATCGACTTTTTTTTGGAAATAACTAAAAATGAAGAATTTTTAAAAAGTTACCCCTCAGGGACTTGTAGTGACCAGTGTTTTGAAGGGACATTGAATTTGAGATAAAATTCAATGAAAACTAAGAATACTTGATGATATTTTCTTTCTCAGACAATGTCCTGTATAATGTTAGAATCCTTGTGCTCTTCTTCTATGTTTTAGAGTATGATCATTTGCATTAAAAAGGCCTTCCTGACCAAGCTTTAGCAGTTCTTCCTTGACTTGTTGGCTTGACGGCTTAAAAGAGTTTTCAAGTTAAGCAGACAAATTGTGATTAACCCCTTTGGAGCTTTGGGCCTTGATGACCAGAGCAAAATTACTAATATTGAAATGACGCATTATGATGTGTGTTCCTCTTCTTCTTCCAAGAGCCATAACTTTTTAATTTTTCCGTTCACATAGGACTTGTTTTCCATGACAAGTCGTATTTTTTTAAAACACTATTCATTTTTCATGTGATGGTAAAGAAGGAAAAAATGTGTGGCAAGCAGGAAAAAAATTCCAAGTGTGGCAAAATTGCGAAAAAAGTCCAATTCCACAATAGTTTTTTGAGTTATTTAATTATCATGTCCACTATAGGGTAAAAATGACCTGGCAATATGATTCTCCAGGTCAGTAATATTACAGAGATACTAAACATGCTTAGGTTTTTTTTAACTTAAGTGGCAAAAAGAAAAATTGGAAATTTATAAGAAAACGTATTTTGCTTGTCTCGCCGTTTTCTGAGACGCGTAATGTATTGAATTTTTGGTCTATAGGGCTGTGTTAAGACTTGTTTTTTGCGCACTGCTTTTAATCATACTATATTGGGGTAGATACAATGTTTTGATCACTGCTTATTGTATGTGTTGTGTTGGCTAAAAAACTCAGTTTTGGTGTTTAGATTTTTTTCTCACTAGGGGACTTGAACCTGCTCTCATCCGAACGTTTGTGCTATATACAACAATACTACAGTATTGCTGTATATAGCAAAAATCATGGCATGGCAAGCTGTATATAGCTAGAAGCTGGCATTCATAGAAATACCGTCATGACAGGCATAGAGGTCTTCAGCAGAACCACGGCCATTGTGGCAATCCATCTGTACCCCACGATCGCATCACTGGAAGGGTGCATGGAATTATGCACCCCCCCCATTCTGAATATCACAGCCATCATCTACTGGGAAAGATGCGGGCTCAGTTCCCGAGTTCCTCATTTCCTGAGCCTACATTAAAGTCAGGGAGCTGGCATATGACAAAACCGTAAATCATATGTTGGTAAGGGCTTAAAGAAGCACTCCTATCAAAATTTTTGTCCTTTTAATATTTTGCGGTCATCATATTATATAACACTGTGTACTTACAATTGCTCATTTTGCCCTTCTACCCACTTAATTATTCTATATTCTATTAGGTCTATGACAGCACGTGATTAAAAACTGACTAGGTGAATCTTTCTAAGTTCTATGTAAAAACAGGAGGTCAATTTTCCCTGTATGAGTCATAAGTCACTGCTGAAGTCCCTGGCAGGGTGAAGGGGGGAACAGCTGGGTCAGGAGTTGAAGAGGGGAATGAGTCATACAGGGACAAGAGACTTCCTGTTTCTATATAAAGCAGAGAAAAGAGAAGAATTCACTGCATAGAAAGGTAAAATGAGCAATTGTAAGTGTAAAGTGCTGCAGAGCGGTAGTCGCGACCAAGCTGCTGTCCGGTTGTGCTCTGGCACTTTACAGATAGGGGGTGGCCCAGTTCCAGTGTGCTGTAGGGTGTGGGGTGCATCACACTCACTTGTGGGCTGTAGATCTCTGCTTCCTCCAGCCTTCTGTCCTCAGGAGCCAACACACACAATGCATGGGACACCAGGTTCTTTGCAACATTCAAACTTTTACTAAACAGTCCACGTTCATCAGATAAATACAGGTGGGATAGGACACAGCAACGCAGACTTCCTCCCTCCTTAGCACAACTCCTCTTCTCTTCTATCACACGCTCATTCTGGACTAACCCCAAGCCCTCTGACTCCTTCAGCCTCAGGGTTTCACTGTCCATTCAGGCAGTGCACCTGGGACCAACCATCTGCCCCTCACGTAAATCCACGTCCACCTACCTTGAGATGTCAGAAGACTAGGCCCGCTCTTTGGTATCTGGCTCAAGCTGTAGACGCCAGACATTACAGGAATAACCATTACAGATCTCAGCTTGGCCTCCCACTGCCTTGGTCGATGACCACATGCTGTTCCTAGCAGCCCATGGCATGTGAACTTGGACCTAACACTAAGCATTTCACTACCTCTGACTGACAGGAAATGCTCTCCCTCTTATCTTAACTATGCCCCTCCCAACTGGGAAATTCCCTAAACGCATGAACTAAGCTCCTCCCACACTGGAGCTATTCTTAGAACAATTAGCAGGGTCATCACTGACACTTCACACTTCGTATCTCTATTGTGCCCACAACTACACTATCTAAAGTTTAAGCTTACGCCTAATGTTAATCCTATATCTACATGTTTACTGCTTATCCTTACACTATCCCTATCTAGTCATGTAATACAATACAATACTATAGCCTGTCAATGTCAATTCATGAAGGGTATGAATTGCCCGAACACACCCTTACATAAGTACACAGTGCTATACAATATGGTGACTGCAATATATTAAGAGGATAAAAACTTTGATGGGAGGAGGAGTGCTTCTTTAACTCTGATTTGTTCAGTTTGAACATAGCTGTAATACATATATAATAAGCCTCGCTCTTATTGCAGTACAGATTTTATTACAAATGTTATATAAAATTATATATACATATAAATAAACATATACTTTATATCTGTGGATAATGACATATCCTATTAAAAACAGTACCAGTGAAACATATGGTCACACCTGCTCATGCAGTAGTTTTCATTCTTCTTATTGGAACGTGCAGACAGATGAACACATATGAAAACAAGGAGAAAAGAAACATGTGAAACAAACCAAAATATGTGTTAAACTTTAGATTCTTCACTGTTCATTCAACAGTTTTTTTGTTCTTATTGCAGTGCAGTGTGTACATTGTAGATTAAGGCTAAAGGCAGCATTACAACACAGTTACACATATGGAAATAAGGAGTAAAGAACCAGATACATAGTGGACCGTCAGCCCATTCATTTTTCTTCACAGTCACAGTACGCATCCATGCACACGCACGCAGCGTTGAATACGCCGCAGCAGCGTACACACTGCTGGACTAAGTCCCAGCGTCAGGAGGATGTTCTTTGTGAGAAGAGTTAGTGCCCTCTGCTCTCCGGCTCAAATTTAGTTGAAACAACTCCTGCGGGTTACATCTCTATATGAGTTACCAAGATTGGGTTATAGATGGATATAGATTATCCTCAGAGTCTCCTATGTGATATATATACATCAGCCTCAGTGTCTCTTATGTGATATATATACATTACTCTCAGCGTCTCCTATGTGATCTATATACATAAGCCACAGTGAAGAGGTAACCTTAAACAGAAGCTGTTACAAAAAGAAATGCGTTGGATCATTTTGTTGGATACTGTAGCTCCCAAAGGGTTAAACGAGACTGTCAGTTTCAAGTCTTTTCTTTGATGATTTTGCGCTTTCTTATATTTTAGTGAGTCTTTGCTGTATGTTTTTTTAATTATTTATTTTATTATTTTATGTGCTTTATCATATAGGCATTTTAAAATCTGTGCTGCTTTGATGTTCTACACTATGAGCTCTGGGTGGTCTATCCTCAGAAGACTATTTGGCATTTTGAGACTTCCAGAAACATAAGCATGTCTGATGAGTTTATGATGACTACTATTAAATATTTATATAAAATATGCTGCCATTTTTTCTCTGACTTATTAATATTTGTATTAGCTATCTCATCTATGTTTATACTTCTGTCTGTGGCTTACCATTATATCAGCTTGTTTAATATATACTGTTTAATTCACAGTGTCAGTGTTGCCATTTCATGACGCCACGGTTATATGTGTCTAACCTCTTCACAATATGACCTGTAGCTCCGGCAGCGCAGACACACTCTGCACATGTGCTGCTCTGCCCTGGTGGTGTTGCGGGCTTGCCGCTTTGCTGTGGTGATGGGGGTGATGACGCACGAGTAACATTTCAGGCAGTATGCCGATTCGCCGCTCACCTACCATTGGCATATTTAAAGCACCTACCTTTTAATATAAGCCACCACTCCTGACGAAGCCACTCAAGGCGAAACGCACATCAAGGTATCTGTGTATCCGCTCCTGCGCTCCCAGGTCTGCGTACCATGACTCAAGGTAATCTACAGACTCAATCATCTATGGCTTTGGTTTGACGTCATATCGCACACTTCATGCAAGGTGCAATATAAGACTCTCATAATCAGATTTTTGGATCAATGGACCATGAAATACTATTTTATCTGGTCATGCTGTATATATTAGGGTGGGATATAAGACTGTTATCTTATTATGCTGCACATAGAATATGTTTATTCCTGCACCTTATGCACCATGGACTTTTTCTAAATTTTGCTGGACAACATATTGTTATTGAAATACGTGAACTGATCTCTGGGCCAGTAAACAATACCTTGATCCCCCTCTAGTGGAGACCATTTTTTATGTCTTCTAGGCATACCTCTTAATACTAACTGGCTGTCCCAGACTTCAGCCTATACATCTGTTCCTGTGTTCTAATGTTTTTGCTAGCTCCTATATACCTGCTCATTATTACTAATAGCAAAGGAGCTTTGCATTATATATTACTTACCAGCATTATTGGTGCATTTCCAGATCAGCATGATTTCTCTGCAATGAACATTATTATATCCTTATAAGGCTATCACCATCGGGAGCCCAGATGTGGGATTCTATTGTCTCTCATTGGGATAAATTCCATCTTCCCCTTTTTTTAGCTGTACTTCTCCCCTTTTTGCAGTCACTTGTTTTTGTATTATAATTATTGTCTATCTTTTTGAATAAACTTTGATTTAATATTTGCATCCCTTTTGTTTTTGGGTTTCTTGATTTATTATCATGTGTAGGGTTCATACAATTGATTTCTCCTCAACTAACTAAGAGAAACCTTATCTTCTTTGGTCATGTATATCAGTCACAGTGTCTTCTATGTGATGTATATACATCAGTCTCAGTGTTTCCTATGAGATACATTTATATAAGTCTCAGTGTTTCCTATGTGGTGTATATACAGCAGCCTTAGTGTCTCTTATGTGATGTACAGTTAGGTCCATATATATTTGGACAGAGACAACATTTTTCTAATTTTGGTTCTAGACATTACCACAATGAATTTTAAACAAAACAATTCAGATGCAGTTGAAGTTCAGACTTTCAGCTTTCATTTGAGGGTATCCACATTAAAATTGGATGAAGGGTTTAGGAGTTTCAGCTCCTTAACATGTGCCACCCTGTTTTTAAAGGGACCAAAAGTAATTGGACAATTGACTCCAAGGATATTTCATGGACAGGTGTGGGCAATCCCTTCCTTATGTCATTCTCAATTAAGCAGATAAAAGGCCTGAGGTTGATTTGAGGTGTGGTGCTTGCATTTGGAAGGTTTTCCTGTGAAGTAAACATGCTGTCATAGGAGCTCTTCATGCAGGTGAAACAAGCCATCCTTAAGCTGCAAAAACAGAAAAAACCCATCTGAGAAATTGCTACAATATTAGGAGTAGCAAAATCTACAGTTTGGTACATCCTGAGAAAAAAAGAAAGCACTGGTGAACTCATCAATGCAAAAAGACCTGGCCGCCCACGGAAGACAACAGTGGTGGATGATCGCAGAATAATCTCCATAGTGAAGAGAAACCCCTTCACAACAGCCAACCAAGTGAACAACACTCTCCAGGAGGTAGGCATATCAATATTCAAATCTACCATAAACAGAAGACTGCATGAAAGTAAATACAGAGGGTTCACTGCATGGTGCAAGCCACTCATAAGCATCAAGAATAAAAAGGCTAGACTGGACTTTGCTAAAAAACAGCTAAAAAAGTCAGCACAGTTCTGGAAGAACATTCTTTGGACAGATGAAACCAAGATCAACCTCTACCAGAATGATGGAAAGAGAAAAGTATGGCGAAGGCGTGGTACAGCTCATGATCCAAAGCATACCACATCATCTGTAAAACACGGCGGAGGCAGTGTGATGGCTTGGGCATGCATGGCTTCCAGTGGCACTGGGTCACTAGTGTTTTTTGATAATGTGACACAGAACAGAAGCAGAATGAATTCTGATGTATTCAGAGCCATACTGTGTTCTTAGATCCAGCCAAATGCAGCCAAACTGATTGGTTGTCGTTTCATACTACAGATGGACAATGACCCAAAACATAAAGCCAAAGCAACCCAGGAGTTTATTAAAGCAAAGAAGTGGAATATTCTTGAATGGCCAAGTCAGTCACCTGATCTCAACCCAATTGAGCATGCATTTCACTTGTTAAAGACTAAACTTCAGACAGAAAGACCCACAAACAAACAGCAACTGAAAACCACCGCAGTGAAGGCCTGGCAGAGCATCAAAAAGGAGGAAACACAGCGTCTGGTGATGTCCACGAGTTCAAGACTTCAGGCAGTCATTGCCAACAAAGGGTTTACAACCAAGTGCTAGAAATGAACATTTTATTTACAATTATTTAATCTGTCCAATTACTTTTGGTCCCTTTAAAAACAGGGTGGCACATGTTAAGGAGCTGAAACTCCTAAACCCTTCATCCAATTTTAATGTGGATACCCTCAAATGAAAGCTGAAAGTCTGAACTTCAACTGCATCTGAATTGTTTTGTTTAAAATTCATTGTGGTAATGCCTAGAACCAAAATTAGAAAAATGTTAGAAAACTGTTGGAAAAAGCCGGAGATCCTAATAAGGGATTTCCATCTGTACCTCTACCCTCTTTTAAGAAATCGTTTCGGAAAAAGAAATTTGTCCGAAGAAGATTTTTCAGAGAACAAGAGAAATTCGAAGAAAGAGGTCGCAAAGGTAGAGGCCTACTCTTTGGTTCTTCTTCCAAAGATGAGCAGAAGCCAGGGGAATCACAATCGGCCCAGGTGGGATTGAGATTGTCATTATTTTTCCCGGCTTGGGAACGTATTTCACATAGTAATTGGATTTTGAGCCTGATTAGATTTGGTCTTAAATTTCTATTTCCTTACAGAAGATTCATGATTATTCCCTCTAGTTCCTCCCCAGAGCGGCAGACTGCCCTTGTATCGGAAATTCAAGACCTAATAAAGAAAAACGTCCTGATTGAGGTTCCGGAAACAGAAGAGGGTCACGGATTCTACTCCCCACTCTTCCTGGTCCCCAAACCGGATGGGTGTTTCAGGACAATCATGAATTTAAGATCCTTAAATAGCTTTCTTAAAATAGACACCTTTAAAATGGAATCCTTAAAAACGATAATAAAATTACTTTTTCCCCACTGTTATATGGTAGTTCTGGATCTTAAAGACACATATTACCATGTTCCCATTCATAAGGATTATCAAAAGTATTTGAGGGTGGCCATTGAAATAAGAGGGGTGGTTAAACACTTCCAGTATACCGCCCTTCCCTTTGGGTTGGCTATAGCCCCGAGAGTTTTTACCAAACTAGTGGCAGAGGTTATGGCCCATATAAGAGAAAAAGACATCTTAATTATCCCTTACCTTGATGGTTTCCTGATAGTGGGGAACTCCTTTGTTCAATGCGAGGCCAACCTTCAGGTAAAAATTTCTGTCCTAGAAGGACTAGGTTGGTTTCTAAATCTGGAAAAATCTAGGTTGACTCCACTAAAAGCTCAACAGTTCCTGGGGGTCATTTTAGATTCTGAAAGACTGTTATGCTATTTATCAGTAGAAAAGATTGCAAAAATCCAGGGCTTAGTGAAACATTGTATGGATAGACCCTCTATGTCACTCCGTAAAGCCATGTCATTATTAGGGTCCCTGACCTCAAATTTTACCGCAGTGCGTTGGTCCCAATTTCACTCAAGGGCACTTCAATGGGATATATTGTATAACGACTCAATCCTAGATGGACATCAAGACCGGGAGTTTACCTTGGCCCCTCGCCCCTTACAATCCCTTCATTGGTGGTTGGTACACACTAATCTTTCTAGGGGAGTCCCTTGGGAATGTAAACCTACTGCAGTCTTGACTACAGATGCAAGTGCTACAGGTTGGGGAGCTCATTTTGAAGGTAACTTAATTCAGGCGACCTGGTCAGAAAATGAGGTACAGTTTTCCTCAAATGTTAAGGAACTTTTGGCGGTTGATTATGCGTTCAATAATTTCCTTGTATATTTACAGGGCCAGGATGTCCGTATACTCTCGGACAATCAAGTCTCAGTAGCATATATAAATCGTCAAGGGGGAACCCGTTCAAAAGACTTAATGAGAGTAGCAGACAGACTTCTTCAGAATGCAGAGGATCATTGTCTCTCCCTTTCTGCTGTTCATCTAAGAGGAAAAGAAAAAGTCACAGCAGATTTTCTCAGCCGTACTTCCATAAAAGAAGGAGAATGTGGGGTCTTCCAACAGTGGACTTGTTTGCGACAAAATCCAATTGAAAGGTGGCAGCGTTTTGTTCCCTAAACCCCAGAAAAAGGCCCCTGGCAGTGGACACCTTCATGGTTCCCTGGGAGTTTTCTTTGGCGTATGCATTCCCTCCCATGGTCCTGCTTCCGTCAGTCATAAGGAAAATCAGGGCAGACAAAGCCAGAATGATCCTCATATGCCCCTTTTGGCCCAAGAGGCCGTGGTTCTCTTGCCTCCGGAGAATGTCCATATCAGACCCCTGGGTTCTTCCGAAGATTCCGGACCTTCTCACTCAGGGTCCGGTTTCCCATCCTCCAGCCTAAATCTCCATTTAACGGCATGGAATTTGAAAGGGCGTTGTTAACCAGCAAAGGTTTTTCCAAAATTGTAGTAAACTCTCCTATGTAGCAGAAAGCCTGTTACTACCCGCATCTACGCTAGGACTTGAGGAAGTTTCAGTCCTTTTCAAAATTTAAACCTGAGGATGGGCCCTCTATTGGGAAAATACTAGAATTTCTACAGCGGGGTTTAGAACAGGGCCTTACTACTAGTACATTGAAAGTACAAGTTTCGGCTTTAGGAGCTTTGTTTTCTTCCAATATAGCGGCTAATTATTGGGTAGCACGGTTTATAAAAGCCTCTTTTAGGTGTAGACCTATTATTAAAACTAAATCCTCTCCCTGGGATTTAAATCTAGTCCTAAATGCCTTGACTAACCCTCCCTTCGAGCCCCTAGATTCATCCTCCCATAAAATTATTCTTCTTAAAACAGCCCTGTTAGTGCCCTGACTTCAGCCAGAAGAATAAGTGACATACAGGCTCTTATCCCCACCATTTACTCAAATTCTGGATGATAGAATTGTATTAAAGCCTGACCCAGCCTTTCTTCCAAAGGTAGTCTCACGATTCCATAGGACTCAGGAGGTTAATCTTCCAACTTTTTGTTTTCCCCCTAAGAATCAGAAAGAGGAGAAACTACACACATTGGATGTTAGGAGGTGCTTAGTTAAATACCTGGAGGTTTCACACAGTTTTAGGAAAGATAGTTCCCTAATTATATGCCATCAGGGGGCTAGGAAAGGTTATAAAGCTTCAAAATCTACGATTGCGAGGTGCATTAGAGAAGCCATCACCCTCGCCTACTCTTCGGGGGATAAGGAAGTACCGGAGGGGTTGAGGGCTCACTCCACCAGAGCAGTAGCAACCTCCTGGGCAGAGGAGACGGGTGTTTCCATCGAAGACATATGTAAGGCTGCCACCTGGTCTTCTCCCTCCACCTTCTATAGGCATTATAGATTGGATTTAGGTGACTCTTCTGATCTCACTTTTGGGAGAAGGGTGCTTCAAGCTGTGGTCCCTCCCTAATCTCCTTTCGTCTCTGTAATTCTCTTGTGGTGCTGTCATGGGAGTACGAATAAAGCCTTAGTTACTTACCGATAACGGGATTTTTCGGAGCCCATGACAGCACCCTTATATTCCCTCCCTACACTGGTGTTTTCTCACTCACCTAGAGTTATTTTCCTTTTTTGCACCCTCGGGGGAAGTTAGTTAAAGTAATTGGCTTAAAATTAATTTGTTTTGTTGTAATTAACCTGGGCAGTCCTCTCATGCTCTGCTAACTAAACTGAGGTGGGAGAGAAGTGCCGCCCTTTTTAACCTGTAGGTTTCCTGTCCTTGATGGGCGGATCCTCTCTCTCGTGGTGCTGTCATGGGCTCCGAAAAATCCTGTTACTGGTAAGTAACTAAGGCTTTCTCTGCTGTATCCATGCATCATGAATTGTGGTATGTGTTAAAGGTGCCCACTGAGACTCTTTCGCTTGGGGCCTATGAAAACCTGGAGCCGGCCCTGGTGATGTATATACATCAGTCTCAATGTCTCCTTTGTGATGTATGTACATCAGCGCTAGTGCCTCCTATGTGATGTATATGCATCAACATCAGTGCATCCTATATGATGTACACTGCTCAAAAAAATAAAGGGAACACTTAAACAACAGAATATAACTCCAAGTAAATCAAACTTCTGTGAAATCAAACTGTCCACTTAGGAAGCAACACTGATTGACAATCAATTTCACATGCTGTTGTGCAAATAGTATATGTCAAAGTTAACCTCTGTATGAATAAGGGCAGACTGAGGCCCCTGTCCCAAACTAGGAACATCAGCCAAGGGAAGCTTTTTAAATGTGTTGTCCAGCTCCAGGACGGGAGGCCACACCCAGGTTTGCACAGAATGCAAAATATGCAAAGAAAAAAACACAAAATTTGAGCTTGGTTTAAGTTGGTATACATGCAGCACATAAATGCATGTTTCACAATGGCCATGAATCAGAAAAACCTACAAGAAGCAAAATGAAAATAAACCCTGCTGTAAATAAATAAAAAGCAAGTGCATTTAAATAAAATAGGGTTCTTAGTAACACTGTTTTTGATCAAAAATAGTATGAAAGCTATCCCACCAGCGACAAGGTGAACCCGTTCGGGATAGAACCTACTCTGTCTAATATTAAAAGCCTTACCATGTGTCAAAGTTGACCTCTGTGTGAATAAGGGCAGACTGAGGCCTCGATCCCAAACTAGGAACATCAGTCAAGGGAAGCTTTTTAAATGAGTTGTCCAGCTCTAGGAAGGGAGGCCACACCCAGGTTTGAACAGAATGCAAAATATACAAAGAAAAGCCGAAGGGGGTCAGATCGGGAGACTTTGGTGGCTATTCAACTGGCCCACGATGACCAATCCACTTTCCAGGAAACTGTTCATGTAGGAATGCTCGGACCTGACACCCATAATGTGGTAGTGCGCCATCTTGTTGGAAAAACTCAGGGAACGTGCCATCTTCAGTGCATAAAGAGGGCAACATATCATCATGTAACAATTTCAGATATCCAGTGGCATTGAGGTTTCCATTGATGAAGAATGGCCCCACTATCTTTGTACCCCATATACCACACCATACCATCAATTTTTGTGTTCCAATAGTCTTGGAGGGATCTATCCACTGTGGGTTAGTGTCAGACAAATAGATGTGGTTTTGTTTGTTAACTTCACCATTCACAAAAAAGTTTGCCTCATCACTGAACATAATGTTCTGTGTAAACTGAGGGTCCTGTTCCAATTTTTGCTTTACCCATTCTGCAAATTCAGTGCGCCGATCTGGGTCATCCACGTTGAGATGCTGCAGCAGCTGGATTTTGTAAGGGTGCCATTTGTGAGTAGCTAATATCCGCCGAAGGGATGTTCGACTTATGCCACTCTCCAATGACATGCGGCGAGTGCTACATTGTGGGCTCTTGCTGAATGAAGCTAGGACAGCCACTGATGTTTCTTCATTAGTGACAGTTTTCTTGCATCCACATTTTGGCCAATCCAACACTGAACCTCTTTCACGCAATTTGGCAAGCAGTTTGCTAACTGTTACATGGGAGATGGGTGGTCTCGTAGGGTGTCTTGCATTGAAATCTGCTGCAATGACCCGAGTGCTGCGTTCACCAAACATCAACACAATTTCTATCCGCTCCTCAAATGTTAACATCTGAGACATGTTAATGGCTGTAAACAAAGAGAAACTTGTAAATAACTCATGAAAGAATAAAGCTACGTTAAAACCAAGCACATCATTGTTTTTCTTATGAAATCCTCAATAAGTTTGATGTGTCACATGACTCTCTTCCCATTGAAAAAAATAAAGTTGGATCCAAAATGGCCACCATGGTCCCCACCCATCTGGAAAAGTTTCCCCCCTCACATATACTAATGTGCCACAAACAGGAAGTTGATATCACCAACCATTCCCATTTTATTTAGGTGTATCCATAAAAATGACCCACCCTGTATATACATGAGCCTTGGTGTATCCTATGTGATGTATACAGCATAATTAAGTATATACACAAGTGGTGAAAATTGTTGGTACCCCTCGTTTAATGAAAGAAAAACCCACAATGGTCACAGAAATAACTTGAATCTGACAAAAGTAATAATAAATTAAAAATCTATGAAAATGAACAAATGAAAGTCAAACATTGCTTTTCAACCCTGCTTCCACAGAATTTAAAAAAAAATTAAACTCCTGAAATAGGCCTGGACAGAAATGATGGTACTCTTAACTTAATATTTTGTTGAACAATCTTTTGAGGCAATCACTGCAATCAAATGATTCCTGTAACTGTCAATGAGACTTCTGCACCTCTCGACAGGTATTTTGGCCCACTCCTCATGAGACCTGGCCCAACCCACCAGGTCTCAGGCATATGACTTGCTGCAGCTAGTTAAAAGGTGGCTCCAGCCTGAGACCTTGACTCCGTCCCAGATGGTAGAGAGGGTGGTGGTCGACCGGCTTGTGAGAACTGTGCCAGCCGCTATACAGCATTGGGTGGGGCAAGGGGACCCGGGCACTCTGGACCAGGTGGTTAGCTTGATTGAGAGGTATACGGCCACCCAGGACTTCATACGGGACTCTGCCCCACTGCGGCTATCACGCTGGACCCTGGAAGCCCAGGAGCCTGGGAAAGGGTCACGTCAGCTAGAACCAACCCCATACTGAGGGGGTACCCCAAAGTTATGGTGGACGGAGACCAGTTACACCTAAATCGGTCTCATTGACTAACATTGCCACCACTATCAGGTGCTGGCAGTGCCAAGGGCCAGGACATGTGGCTGCCAACTGCCCCTGATTGTTGAACCCATCGACTGCTAGTTTAGTCGCCCGGTGTCCATGTATGCCCAAACAGTATGCACCGTGAATGCAGACACTATGCGCAGTGAACCCCAACTGTGCCAAGAACTCGTCAACGGGTACCCGGCAGAGGCCCTCTTGGACTCAGGGGGCCTAGGGACACTTGACCATGCGGCTTTGGTTGCTGAGGACAACCCCAATGGTCGGAAAGTGGGGGTTGTTAGTATCCATGGGGACCTCCTAGAGTACTCGACAGCGGAGGTTATTTTTTCCACCCCATGTGGGGAGATGAAACATGTAGCGGGAGTAATGAAGACCCTTCCTTATGGGACTGTTTTGGGAAGAGACTTGACACTGTTCCGGTCCCTGTGGGAGAATAAAATTAACCCTCCCAGGGTAAATGTCTTTCCAGGAGCAGAACCCGAAGATACCGAGTCAGGAATATCTTCCGTAGGGGTCGCCAACCTAGGGACAGAGTGTAAACCCGATAGGTTTCCCCTACAGGTATTGGCAGGAGAGGTCGAGGAAACCCCATCGATCCCAGAGCTGGAAGTATCCCCTGGTACATTTGGGACAGCTCAGCTGCAGGATCCTACCTTGACCAAGGCATGGGAAAGGGTAATAGAGGTAAATGGGGTGGCTCAGGACCCAGGTGCAGAGATGGTTTTTCCCGCATGGCAGTCAACCAAGATTTACTCTATAGGGTTGACAAGATCCGGGACGAGGTCGTGGAACAGCTAGTAGTGCCTCAGTCATAACACCGGACGGTACTCGAGGTGGCCCACACACACCAGCTGGATGGCCATCTTGGGGTTAAAAAGATGCAAGAGCGTATCTTGCAGTGGTTCTTTTGGCCTGGGATTTACGCTGAGGTACAGAAGTATTGTGAATCTTGCCCGGAATGTCAGCTGACCACACCCACCGCAAGCTTCCGTAGCCCATTGGTACCTCTGCAGGTAATAGAGGTACCTTTTGAATGGATTGTGATTAGTGTTGAGCGAGCACTAAAATGCTCGGGTGCTCGAAGCTCGGGCCGAGCTCACAATGATACTCGGGTGCTCGACCCGAGCAACCAGCCCAATGTTAGTCTATGGGAGACCCGAGCATTTTTGCAGCGGCATCCCCGGCAGTCTGTAGAAAGCCTAAAAAGTGCCCAAAATGATAGTGACAGTGCTCAAAAGACATGGGGGCAGCATGGGGATTACCCGTGGAAGCATTTCTGACCCCCAGGTCACTGTTGTCAACAACGTGGTCAGAGGTATTAAGCCACTTTTAAGGGCTCACAATAAAACGTTCAAAAACGAAACTGAAACGGTTTTCCTGTGAAATATGTTAAGGAATTTCCATTCCAGGGTAAATACTTGTGTATAAGGTAAAATAAATAACCAAAAACAAAAATACTCCTCCACACCTTGGGCTATGTTCACAAGTAGCAATTTTCATGCGTTTTTGCACTTTTGTATTGCTTTCAACTGGGACAAATGCATTCACCGGGAAATGTCATTTTAACATTTTACAACCTTATCTGGCCATGTGCTGTGTGACACATGCATACAGTGCTGAAAAGACATGGGAACAGCATGGGGAAGACCCCTGGAAGCATATCTGACTCCCAGGTCACTGCCTAAAAGTGTGCCCATCAGAAGTGATCCTTGCCACATCAGAAGATGCAGACTTGCAACTATCCCCGTGCAAGTCCTTGTCCCAGGGCAGTGTTCAATTGTAGCTCCCCTATTCCTTGCAATGCAAACGCAAATATGCAGCCAACCACCCACCCGCAGGCTGCAATACCATACTGCTAGCTTTCACTTGAAATGGGGCCTTTTAGTTTGGAGGAGGCCGAAGCTGGCCACTACCTCATGGCTGCTTCGGCAGCGAGGTATCCATACTCAGTCCCCAGCCGCCCGGCGGCCGGTTGTCCACGCTCGGTCCCCAGCCGCCAGGGGACGGCCGGGTGTCCATACTCGATCCCCAGCCGCCCAGAGGCGGCCGGGTGACCATAAACGGTCCCCAGCCGCCCCTATTTCTCCTGTCACCTTCCCCCACACTTTCTTAGCCTGGCCTGCTTTAGGGCAGCATTGGACGAGCCCACCAGAGAACCAGACTCCTCCGGTGGGCCCTGGCTTCTCCATCAGGGGAGTTGAGAGTGCCAAGGTGAGGAGCATGATGATGATGATAGAAGTTAGCATCTGCTTTGTTTTCTTTTAATGCAAGCGTAAGTGTGCAGCCTGCCACCCACCGAACCCCAGGCTGCAATGCCATACTGCTAGCTTGCACTTGAAATGGGGCCTTTTAGTGTGGAGTAGGCCGAAGCTGGCCACTACCTCATGGTTGCTTCGGCGGCCTGGTATCCATACTCAGTCCCCAGCCGCCCGGTGGCCGGGTGTCCACACTCGGTCCCCAGCCGCCAGGGGGAGGCCGGGTGTCCATAAACAGTCCCCAGCTGCCCCTATTTCTCCTGTCACCTTCCCACACACTTTTCTTAGCCTGGCCTGCTTTAGGGCAGCATTGGACGAGCCCACCAGAGAACCAGACTCCTCCGGTGGGCCCTGGCTTCTCCATCAGGGGAGATGAAAGTGCCAAGGTGAGGAGCATGATGATGATGATAGAAGTTAGCATCTGCTTTGTTTTCTTTTAATGCAAGCGTAAATGTGCAGCCTGCCACCCACCCACCCCCATAATGCAATGCCATACTGCTAGCTTGCACTTGAAATGGGGCCTTTTAGTTTGGAGGAGGCCGAAGCTGGCCACTACTTCATGGCTGCTTCGGCGGCCTGGTATCCATACTCAGTCTCCAACCGCCCGGCGGCCGGGTGTCCATAAACGGTCCCCAGCCACCTCTATTTCTCCTGTCACCTTCCCACACACTTTTATTAGCCTGGCCTGCTTTAGGGCAGCATTGGACGAGCCCACCAGAGAACCAGACTCTTCCGGTGGGCCCTGGCTTCTCCATCAGGGGAGTTGAGAGTGCCAAGGTGAGGAGCATGATGATGATGACAGAAGTTAGCATCTGCTTTGTTTTCTTTTAATGCAAGCGTAAGTGTGCAGCCTGCCACCCACCCACCCCCAGGCTGCAATGCCATACTGCTAGCTTGCACTTGAAATGGGGCCTTTTAGCTTGGAGTAGGCCAAAGCTGGCCACTACCTCATGGCTGCTTCAGCGGCCTGGCATCCATACTCCGTCCCCAGCCGCTCAGTGGCCGGGTGTCCACACTGATCATGCTGGTGGTGGTCAGGCTGGTAGTTTTGTCACCCCTGCTGATGCTGGCATGGCAGGTGGTACAAATGGCCTCTTTGAGGTTATCAGCAGAGTCTTTAAAAAAATTCCAGATTCTGGAAGACCTACAGGTTGCACTGGCAACGTTCCTCGTGTTGATGTTACGGGGAACTGTTGCCTGCCTTCTGTGTGCGGCCACCACACTGCTTCTTCCTGCCTGTTGGGGTACTCTGGCTCCCTCACCCTGTGTGCTGCTGGCCTCGCTCTGCGTGTCCTCCTGCCACGTTGGGTCAGTTACTAGATCATCCACCACCTCCTCCTCTTCCACTTGCGCACCACGATCCTCCTCCTCACTTCATGGCAATTGTGGCTCGTCATCGTCCACCTCTTGTGACAAATTGCCAGCGTCGACTTCCTATGGCCGTGCCTGTTCAAATATTTTGGCATCGCTACATGGGATCTCCTCTTCCACCACTTCAAGCGGAGCAGGCGAGGGGCACAAATCTGGAAATGGACCAGTGAACAGCTCTTCAGAGTGTCCAACTGTGGGATCAGTTGCAGTCTGACGACACTCGGCATGGTGGGAGGAAGGAGCATCAGGGTGAGGAGGAGTATGCGGTCGAGACTCACGGCTACTAAGATTTGACTGTGTGGAAGACAGACCGGAGGTGGTGGTGCCCAGGTAACTGGAAGTATTATCTACTATCCAATTAATAACCTGTTCACACTGATCAGTTCGCAATACTGGTGTTGTTCTGTGCTTCCCTAGTAATTCGGTCAAGAAGTGGGAGTGAGAAGATGTGGCTGTTGGTTGTGGCACATTTTCACCTTGGTCACGGCCCCGTCCTCTGCACGCACCATCACAAGAACGTCCAGTTCCACGTCCCTTGCCAAGCGCCTTGCCTATTGTAAAAGAAGTAAAATATAGTGTTGAGCGAAGATGCTCGACACTGCTCGGTACTCGCCCGAGCATCACGCTACTCGGGATGTTTGGCAAGCACCGAGCATTTCCGGGTTACTCGGGCGGGAGCTCGGGTCTCCGCCCTGCATGTTTGGCGCTCTTTACGGAGCCAATGAACATGCAGGGATTGCCAGCCAGTCACTGTAATGCTGCAGCCATGTTGGTTGTGGGCATTACAGTGATTGGCTGGCCGCACAGCGTCACCTCGAGTATTTAAAACCGGGCGCCGCCATCTTGGACACAGTCGCTCCAGATTAGACAGTGTAGGGACAGCGCTGCTGATTTAGGGAGAGATATAAACTGCAAAATAGTTAGTGTAGGGTCTGTAAAGGCTGCCAGAACAAACAAACAGTCCTTTTCAGGACTAATATCCATCCCAGATACCAGGCAGGCAGGCTGTATAGGAGACGCAGTGGTTATACCTGCAAACGCTGCATTACAGTCCTGTGTGCTCCTGTTGCTCAAATTGCTGGACTTAGCACCAGGTGTCGGGGTCAGGAAAAATCCTTTTTTTTCCATCTAAATCCTCCTTTTTTTTTCCTCCTTCACACTGTACAAATACCCGTCTTATTAACCTTTTGGTGTGTCCCCCCTCCCCCCCCCAAAAAAAAAGCGTGTCTCTGATTTTTCAGACACAAATATAACTGTTGAAAATAGTCTGGTGTAGGCTAGAGAAACAGAAGTGTTGTTTTGCACTTCCACGGTTCAAACCTCTGTATTATCCATTTTGGGCCATTTGTATCTAAAAAAAAAACAGTTTGAGTGTGTCGCTCACTGTTCAGCCACAAATATCTCTATTTAAAAAAGTGTGGTATACCCCAGTAAACAATAACTGTGGTTTTGCCATCCCACGGTAAAAAATCTCTATTATTCAGATTTTGGTAGTTTTTTCCGTAAAGAAAAACAGTAGTGTCTCCTGACTGTTGTGACACAAAAATATATCTGTTGAAAATAGTCTTGTGTAGGCCCGACATCCCAGTGTGGTTTCGCAGTTCCACGGGTCAAATCGCTGTACTATTCAGTTTTGGGCCTTTGGTATCTAAAAAAAAGCAGTTTGAGTGTGTCGCTCACTGTTCAGCAGCAAATATCTCTATTTAAAAAAGTGTGGTATACCCCAGTAAACAATAACTGTGGTTTTCCTCTTCCACGGTTCTAATCTACTCTTTATTACCCTTTTTCCATTGATAGTGCAAGTGTAAGCTATTTTACTTCATTTACAATGGGCAAGGCGCGTGGCAAGGGACGTGGAAGTGGACGTTCTGGTGATGGTTCGTGCAGAGTACGGGGCCGTGGCCAAGGTGAAAATGTGCCACAACCAACAGCCACATCTTCTCGCTCCCACTTCTTGACCGAATTACTAGGGAAGCACAGAACAACACCAGTATTGAGAACTGATCAGTGTGAACAGGTTATTAATTGGATAGCAGACAATACTTCCAGTTACCTGGGCACCACCACCTCCGGTCTGTCTTCCACACGGTCAAATCTTAGTAGCCGTGAGTCTCGACCGCATACTCCTCCTCACCCTGATGCTCCTTCCTCCCACCATGCCGAGTGTCGTCAGACAGCAAGTGATCCCACACTTGGACACTCTGAAGAGCTGTTCACTGGTCCATTTCCATATTTGGGCCCCTCGCCTGATACGCTTGAAGTGGTGGAAGAGGAGATCCCATGTTGCGATGCCCAAATATTTGAACAGCCACGGCCACAGGAAGTCGACGTTGGCAATCTGTCACAAGAGGTGGACGATGACGAGACACAATTGCCAGGAAGTGAGGAGGAGGATCGCGGTGCGCAAGTGGAAGAGGAGGAGGTGGTGGATGATCTAGTAACTGACCCAACGTGGAAGGAGGACATGCAGAGTGAGGCCAGCAGCACACAGGGGGAGGGAGGCAGAGTACCCCAACAGGCAGGAAGAAGCAGTGTGGTGGCCGCAGACAGAAGGCAGGCAACCGTTCCCCGTAACACCAACACGAGGGACGTTGCCAGTACAAGCAGTAGGTCTTCCAGAGTCTGGAATTTTTTTAAAGACTCTGCTGATAACCCCAAAAAGGCCATATGTTCCACCTGCCATGCCAGCATCAGCAGGGGTGACAAAACTACCAGCCTGACCACCACCAGCATGATCAGGCACATGGCAGCAAAGCACCCGACTTTGTGGGGCGAAACCCAGGGTCCACGACCAGTGTCAGCGGGTGTCACCACTGCTTCTTCCACTGTTGTGCGTGCAATAGAACCCCCTGTTGTATGTGCAAGGCAATCCCCTGTCCATACTGCATGTAAAGATGCCCCCTCCTCTCAGTCTTCACTTGTTATGGCAGTTTCTCAAGAAACAGCATCAACGTCCACGTCCACGTCCCACCGCAGCGTTCAATTGTCCATATCCCAGACCTTTGAACAAAAGCGGAAATTCGCAGCTAACGCCCCACAGGCCACAGTCCTAAATTCGCACATTTCACGACTGCTTGCATTGGAAATGCTGCCTTTTAGGCTGGTGGAGACGGAATCCTTCCGCAATCTTATGGCGGTGGCCGTCCCTCGGTACTCGGTCCCCAGCCGACACTATTTTGCCCGGTGTGCCATCTCCGCACTACACAAGCACGTGTCCCAAAGCATCTGCTGTGCCCTCAACAACGCAGTTACTGGGAGAGTCCACCTGACAACAGACACGTGGACAAGTGCTTGTGGCCAGGGACGGTACATCTCTCTGACGGCACACTGGGTAAACATAGTGGAAGCCGGGACCCAGTCGGACCTTGGGACGGAACACATCCTCCCCACACCGAGGATTGCGGGCCCTATGTCAGTCAGAGTTGCCCCCACAGTGTACAGCTCCTGCGCATCCTCCTCCTCCTCCTCCTGCTCATGTTCAGCCTCCATCTCAGATATCACCACATCAGTTACAAGCTGGAAGCATTGCAGTACTGCCTCCGCAAAGCAGCAACAGGCTGTGCTGAAACTCATAAGCTTAGGTGATAAACCTCACACTGCTTGTGAGTTGTGGACAGCTGTGAAAGAGCAGGCAGATCTGTGGCTGAGACAGCTGAACCTACATCCCGGCATGGTCGTGTGTGACAATGGCCGTAACCTGGTGGCGGCTCTGAGGCGAGGTGAGATCACACACGTACCATGCCTGGCTCATGTGCTTAACCTCGTGGTTCAGTGGTTTCTTATCGTACCCCAAGTTGCCAGATCTGCTCGTGAAAGTACGTCGCCTGTCAGCTCATTTTCGCAAGTCGGCTACAGCTTCCGCTGCCCTTGCTGTGTTGCAGCAGCGTTTGCAGCTTCCGGCACACCGACTGGTGTGTGATGTCCCCATGCATTGGAACTCTACCCTCCACATGTTGCAAAGGATTTGTGAGCAGAAGAGAGCAGTTGTGGAGTACCAGCTGCAACAAGGCCGTCGATATTCAGGTCAGACTCCACACATAAGACCTCAGGAGTGGACCTGGATGTCTGACATATGTACCATCCTGACAAACTTTGAGGAGGCCACCAAGATGGTGAGTGGCGATGACGCCATCATTAGTGTCAGCATCCCACTTGTCTGTCTTTTGCAACGCTCTCTGCAGAGAATTAAAGAGGAGGCATTGCAGCCAGAGTATGATGAGATGGATCAAGAAGCCGTAGCGGGCGATTACACACAGCCCAGCCTCATCTCATCCCAACGTGCATTGGGGGACAATGAGGGAGAGGAGGAGGAGGAGGAGGAAGAACAGGAGCTGCTATCATGCATTGTAGACGGTAGTACCTGTACAAGTGTCATACCGTCGGTTCAGCCTGGGTGGCCTGAGGACAGGGGGGAGGAGGAAGAGGAGGAGGAGGAGGAGAGCATGGTCAGTCGTCATCTTGGTGAGGACACGGAAATCTTGCCCGTTGCCAGTCTGGCATGCATGGCTGACTTTATGTTACGCTGCCTTAACCGTGACCCTCGCGTTGTCAAAATGTTGGGTGACAGTCAATACTGGTTGGTGACACTTGTAGACCCCCGCTACAAGGAGAACTTTCACTCTCTTATTCCTGAGGTGGAGAGGTCTACAAAAATGGGGCAATACCAGAAGGCCCTTGCTGCAGAACTCTTAAAAAAATTCCCATCTGAACACGCTAGCGGCAGAGGTCACAGTTCGTTGCCCAACCAAGGCGTACTGGCGAGAGAGATGCAACTCCAATCCAGCAGAGGCAGGGGAACACTGTCAACGTTCTGGGACAGTTTTCTGACACCCGCCCAGCTTAAAGGCCCTGAGGCGCAGGGTACTCTCACAAGGAGTGGAAAGTTTCAAAAGATGGTGAGGGAGTACCTTGCCGATCGTACCAGCATCCTCCGTGATTCCTCTGTGCCTTTTAATTATTGGGTATCCAAGCTGGACACTTGGAATGAACTCACTCTGTACGCCTTGGAGGTCCTGGCCTGCCCTGCCACTAGCGTGTTATCGGAGCGTGTTTTTAGTGCCGCTGGGGGAATTATAACTGATAAGCGCACTCGCCTGTCAACTGACAATGCTGACAAGCTGACCCTTATCAAAATGAACAAGGGCTGGATTGGGCCAGACTTCTCATCACCACCAAATGACAGCAGAGTAACATAAAGTCAAATCCACTGTGTTATTTCGGGAGGTGTATTCACATGCACCGCTTCACACCCACACATGGGTATACGCTTCCTCGTTTCGGCTGTTTAATCTTCTTCTCCTTATCCTCAGCCTCCACCACCACTATACCACCAGGGTGCCAGCATTGCAAGTTCCTCCGTCCTAATTTTTGGCAGCTTTTGCTGGGAAAGCATAAGCAAATACCATGGGACACCCACTCCCCAATAATGGGAATAATGTTTTTAATATGCTGTACTGCATGGCTCTTGTAAGGGACATTGCAAGTTCCCCCTTCCTAATTTTTGGCAGCTTTTGCTTGGAAGGCATAGGCAAAGACTATGGGAGACCCACTCCCCAATAATGGGAATAATGTTTTTAATATGCTGTACTGCATGGCTCTTGTAAGGGGCATTAAAATCGTCTTGATAAGCTACTGTGACATCCACGTCTCTTCCAAGGGTCGTTAATATTGTCTTTTTATTCCACTGCGACCTCCACCACTCTTCCAAGGGGCATTAAAAGCATCTTGTTAAGCTACTGTGACCTCCACGTCTCTTCCACAGGGCGTTGATATTGTCTTTTTATTCCACTGTAACCTCCACCACTCTCCCAAGGGGCATTGATATTGTCTTTTTATTCCACTGCGACCTCCACCACTCTTCCAAGGAGCATTAAAACCATCTTGTTAAGCTACTGTGACCTCCACGTCTCTTCCACGGGGCATTGATATTGTCTTTTTATTCCACTGTAACCTCCACCACTCTTCCAAGGGGCATTAAAACTGTCTTGTTAAACCACTCTGAACTCCACGTCTCTTCCAAGGGGCATTAAAACCATCTTGTTAAGCTACTGTGACCTCCACATCTCTTCCAAGGGGCATTAAAACTGTCTTGTTAAACCACTCTGAACTCCACGTCTCTTCTAAGGGGCATTAAAACCGTCTTGTTAAACCACTCTGAACTCCACAGCTCTTCCAAGGGGCATTGACATGTTGTTTTTAATTACCTCTAACCTCCACGACTCTTGCAACGGGCATTGCATTTCCTCCTAATTTTTGTCAGCTTTTGCTTTTCAATGCAAAGGCGAACACTAAGGGAGACCCACTCCCCAATAATGGGTAGAAGGTTTTTAATACGCTGTAATCCACGTCTGTTTCAAGGGGCATTGCAGTGCCTAATAATTTTTGGAAAGCCTTCCATTCCCTGCTTAGGCCAACAGTGTACAGGAGACCCATTTGCTATAAATGGAAAAAACGGTTTAGTTAAGGCCCTCTGACCTCCATGTCACTTCCAAGGGGCATTGGAGTGCCTCGAAATTTTTGGTAGGCATTGCATTCACTGTATGCCTTATAACTGTGTAGCTGAACCGCTCCTTTTGGTACAGAAACATATCCTACAAGACATGTGTGGTTGGCTGGCCTGATATTGATGTGAATGGTCCCTGTTCCTCCTGCTCTTTCTCCTTTGCCACCACCTCATCCATCATTCATCACCTGAAGCTTTGTTTTAACGGGAGTCATAGAACTGGGATAGTAGCAGGAAAACATCCAGCAATCCTCGAAGGAGGTAGAATATGCGCCAAAACGCTGACCACCTCAGGCCTAGCTGCTACTACATACATGCGCTTGCATTCCAAGGAACAGAAAGCTAAGGAGGTGGATGGCCTCATGATCATGAATAATTTACTCGTTGTGTAGGAGGCCGACCACTGCTGCTGTCTACCTTCTGAACTTTGTGTTGAAGCCTGATTGACCCAGGACCCGCAATCCTCTATGTCTGGAGGACGTGTTGCATCCCAGTGTCCAACTGTGTCCCGGCTTCCACAATATTAACCCAGTGTGAAGGCGTCAGTGAGATGGACCATTCCTGGCCACATTCACTTGTCCACGTGTTTGTGGTTAGGCTGTCCTTCCCACTAAATGCACTGGGGAGGGCACAGGTAATGTTTTGGTATGCGCGCTTGTGTATAAGGCGCACCGGGACAAATAGGGGCGGCTGGGGACCGTTTAAGGACAAGCGGCCACCCCCACGCGGCTGGGGACTGTGTGTGGGCACCCGGCCGCGGGGCAGCTGGGGACTGAGTATGGACACCCGGCCGCCCCCTGGCGGCTGGAGACCAAGCGTGGACAACCGGCCGCCGGGCGGCTGCGGACTGAGTATGAATACCAGGCTACCGACGCAGCCATGACGTGGTGGCCAGATTCCACCTCCACATGCCTAAAAGGCCCAATTTCAAGTGCAAGCAAGCTAGCAGTATGGTATTGCAGCCAGGAGGTGGGTGGGTGGCAGGCTGCATACTTGCGCTTGTATTGCAAGTTATGGGGGAGGTACAATTGAACACTGCCCTGGGACAAGGACTTGCACGGGGATAGTTGCAAGCCTGCATCTTCTGATGCGGCAAGGATCACTTCTGATGGGCACACTTTTAGGCAGTGACCTGGATGTCAGAGATGCTTCCAGGGGTCTTCCCCATGCTGTTCCCATGTCTTTTTAGCACTGTATGCATGTGTCACACAGCACATGGCCAGATAAGGTTGTAAAATGTTAAAATTACATTTCCCGGTGAATGCATTTGTCACGGTTGAAAGCAATACAAACGTGCAAAAACACATAAAAAATGCTACTTGTGAACATAGCCCAAGGTGTGGAGGAGTATTTTTGTTTTTGGTTATTTATTTTACCTTATACACAAGTCTTTACCCTGGAAAGGATGTTCCTTAACCCCTCTCCGACCTGGTCAGTAATAGTACGCACCAGGTCGGGAAGGCCGGTTCAGCGGGGGCTCCGGCGGTGAGCCCGCACTGAAGCGAGCACATGTCAGCTGATTATTGGAATCGCAATCCACCCGCGGCTGTTAACATGTTAAATCTCTGACAGTGGCATTTAACTCGCGCTTCCGGGAGTCCTAAGCCCCGCCCATCAGTGACCCCGTCACGTGATCGCGGGTCACCAATGGGTGGGCATGACAACTCAGGGTCTGCAGCAGACGCCTGTGGTTGTCATGTCTCAATTGCTATGAGCGCCACCTAGTGGTCAGCGCTCATAGCAAGTGAGCATTTCTCCTGCATACAAGCGATCTGCTCATCGCTTGTATGCAGTAGAAGCAATCAGACAACTGCTGCTTCTAGTCTCCTCTGGAGACTATAGAAGCAAGCAGAAAGTGTAAAAAAAAAGTTTTTAAAAAAATAAAAAAAATAAAAAATATATAAAAGTTTAAGTCACCCCCCTTTCGCCCCAAAATAAAATATATATATATAAAAAAAAAACCACATACACATATTTGGTATTGCCGTGTTCAGAATCGCCCGATCTATCAATATAAAAGAAGAATTAATACAATCAGTAAACGGCGTAACGAGAAAAAAAATTTAAACGCCAGAATTATGTTTTTTTGGTCGCTACAACTTTGCAATAAAATGCAATAACGGGCGATCAAAACATCAGATCTACCCCAAAATGGTATCAATAAAAACGTCAGCCCAGTACGCAAAAAATAAGCCCTCACCTGGCCCCAGATCCCGAAAAATGAAGAAGCTAAGGGTCTCGGAAAATGGCGTCATTTTTTTTTGTTTTTTAGCAAGCTTTGGATTTTTTTTTCACCACTTAAATAAAAAAGAACCTATACATGTTTGGTGTTTATGAACTCGTAACGACCTGGAAAATAATGATGGCAGGTCAGTTTTAGCAATCTGTGAACGTGGTAAAAAAAGGACCCAAAAAACAACTGTGGAATTGCATTTTTTTGCAGTTTCACTGCACTTGGAATTTTTTTCCCATTTTCCAGCACACTATATGGTAAAACCAGTGATGGTGTTTAAAAGTACAACTCGTCCTGCAAAAAATAAGCCCACACATGGCCATATTGAGCGAAAATTAAAAAAGTTCTGGCTCTGGGAAGAAGGGGAGCAAAAAAGGAAAACACAAAAACAGAAAGACCCATGGTCGTTAAGGGGTTAACATATTTCACAGGAAAGCACTTTCACTTTCGTTTTTGAACGTTTTATTGTGAGCCTGTAAAAGTGGCTTAATACCTCTGACCACGTTGTTGACAGCAGTGACCTGGGGGTCAGAAATGCTTCCAGGGGCGATCCCGATGCTGTCCCCATGTCATTTGAGCACTGTCACTATCGTTTTGGGCACTTTTTAGGCTTTCTACAGACTGCCGGGGGAGCCGCCGCAAAAATGTTCGGGTCTCCCATAGACTAACATTGGGCTCGTTGCTCGGGTCGAGCACCCGAGTATCACAGTGAGCTCGGCCCGAGCTTCGAGCACCCGAGCATGTTAGTGCTCGCTCAACACTAGTAAAATAGCTTACACTCTCACTCAATGGAAAAAGGGTAATTAAAGGTAGATTAGAACCGTGGAAGAGGAAAACCACAGTTCTATTTCTGGGGCCTACACCAGACTATTTTCAACAGATATATTTGTGTCTGAACAATCAGGAGACACTATTACTGTTGTTCTTTACGGCAAAAAATGCCAAAAGCAGGATAATACAGAGATTTGACCCGTGGAACTGCAAAACCACAGTTCTATTTCTCGGGCCTACACCAGACTATTTTAAACAGATATATTGGTGTCTGAACAATCAAGAGACACTATTACTGTTTTTCTTTAAGGCAAAAAATGACAAAAGCAGGATAATACAGAGATTTGACCCGTGGAACTTCAAAACCACAGTTCTATTTCTCGGGCCTACACCAGACTATTTTCAACAGACATATTTGTATCTGAACAATCAGGAGACACTATTACTGTTTTTCTTTATGGCAAAAAGTGCCAAAAGTAGGATAATAGAGATTTTTCACCGTGGAACGGCAAAACCACAGTTATAATTTACTGGTGTATACCAGACTTTTTAAAATAGATATATTTGCGGCTGAACAGTGAGCGACACACTCAAACAGTTTTTTTTTAGGTAAAAATCGCCCAAAAGTGGATAATACAGAGGTTTGAACCGTGGAACTGCAAAACCACACTTCTATTTCTCTGCCCTTCACCAGACTAATTTTCAACAGACATATTGGTGTCTGAACAATCAGGAGACACTATTACTTTTTTTCTTTAAGGCAAAAAATGACAAAAGCAGGATAATACAGAGATTTGACCCGTGGAACTTCAAAACCACAGTTCTATTTCTCGGTCCTACACCAGACTATTTTCAACAGATATATTTGTGTCTGAACAATCAGGAGACACTATTACTGTTTTTCTTTACGGCAAAAAATGCCAAAAGCAGGATAATAGAAATTTTTCACCGTGGAATTGGCAAAACCACAGTTGTAATTTACTGGTGTATACCAGACTCTTTTAAACAGATATATTTGTGTCGGAACAATCAGGAGACACTATTACTGTTTTTCTTTACGGAAAAAATACCAAAAGCTGGATAATAGAGATTTTTTACAGTGGAACTGCAAAACCACAGTTCTATTTCTCGGGCCTACACCAGAATATTTCAAACAGATATATTGGTGTCTGAAAAATCAGGAGACTCTATTACTGTTTTTCTTTAAGGAAAAAATACCAAAAGCTGGATAATAGAGATTTTTTACCGTGGGACGGCAAAACCATAGTTATAATTTACTGGTGTATACCAGACTCCTTTAAACAGATATATTTGTGTCTGAACAATCAGGAGACACTATTACTGTTTTTCTTTACGGCAAAAAATGCCAAAAGCAGGATAATACAGAGATTTGACCCGTGGAACTGCAAAACCACAGTTCTATCTCTCGGGCTTACACCAGATATATTTGTGTCTGAACAATCAGGAAACACAACCAAAAGCTGAGATTTTTTTACAGTGGAATGGCAAAACCACAGTTATTGTTTACTGGGGTATACCACACAATTTTAAATAGATATATTTGCGGCTGAACAGTGAGCGACACACTCAAACTGTTTTTTTTTAGGTAAAAGTGGCCCAAAAGTGGATAATACAGAGGTTTGAACCGTGGAACTGCAAAACCACACTTCTATTTCTCTGGCCTACACCAGACTATTTTCAACAAATATATTTGTGTCTGAACAATCAGGAGACACTATTACTGTTTTTCTTTCCGGAAAAAATACCAAAAGCTGGATAATAGAGATTTTTTACCGTGGAACGGCAAAACCACAGTTATAATTTACTGGTGTATACCAGACTTTTTTAAATAGATATATTTGTGGCTGAACAGTGAGCGACACACTCAAACTGTTTTTTTTTTTAGGTAAAAATGGCCCAAAAGTGGATAGTACAGAGGTTTGAACCGTGGAACTGCAAAACCACACTTCTATTTCTCTGGCCTACACCAGACTCTTTTAAAAAAATATATTTGTGTCTGAACTGTAACAGACACACTTTTTTTTTAGTGGGGGGGGGGGCGACACCAAAAGGTTAATAAAATGGGTATTTGTACAGTGTGAAGGAGGAAAAAAAAAAGAGGATTTAGATGAAAAAAAAAGGATTTTTCCTGGCCCCCGAGACCTGGAGCTAAGTCCAACAATTTCAGCAACAGGAGCACACAGGACTGTAATGTAGCGTTTGCAGGTATAACCACTGCGTCTCCTATACAGCCTGCCTGCCTGCCTGATATCTGGAATGGATATTATTCCTGAGAAGGACTGTTAGTTTGATCTGGCAGCCTTTACAGACCCTACACTAACTATTTTGCAGTATATATCTCTCCCTAAATCAGCAGCGCTGTCCCTACACTGTCTGATCCCAGCCGTCTGTGTCCAAGATGGCGGCGCCCGGTTTTAAATACTCGAGGTGACGCTGTGCGGCCAGCCAATCACTGTAATGCCCACAACCAACATGGCTGCGGCATTACAGTGACTTGCTATCAATCCCTGCATGTTCATTGGCTCTGTAAAGAGCGCCAAACATGCAGGGCGGAGACCCGAGCTCCCGCCCGAGTAACTCGGAAATGCTCGGTGCTCGCCGAACATCCCGAGTAGTGTGATGCTCGGGCGAGTACCGAGCAGTGTCGAGCATGTTCGCTCAACAATAATTATGATGGATTTGGTGGGGCCCATTGTAAAGTCAGCTCGTGGCCACCAACACATACTTGTGGACATCGATTATGCCACCCGTTACCCAGAGGGTATTCCGCTATGCCACACTTCGGCTAAACTTATTGCCCGGGAGTTGTTTGCCATGTTCTGTCACCTTGGGCTGCCTAAGGAGATGCTTATGGATCAGTGGACTCCTTTTATGTCCAAGGTGGCCAAGGAACTGTGCAAGCTGCTAAAAATGAAACAGTTGCGCATGTCGGTGTACCATCCACAGACCGACGGTTTAGTCGAATGGTTCAATAAAACCCTCAAGTCCATGCTAAAAAAGGTGGTTTCCAAGGATGGGAGGGATTGGGACATGTTTCTGCCCTATTTAATGTTTGCCGTCCGCGAGGTACAACAGACTTCCACGGGGTTCTTACCATTTGAGCTATTGTACCGCAGACATCCTATGGGTCTGCTGGATGTACCCAAAGAAATGTGGGAACAGGAGCCTACCCCACATAGGAGTATAATAGAACATGTGGCAAGTATGCAAGACCAGATTGTGGCGGTCGTGCCCATAGTAAAGGAACACCTCCTGGATGCTCAGGCAGCGCAGAGCCCAGTATATAATAGAAAGGTCAAGGTTAGGTCCTTTAAAGAAGGGAATTGGGTTCATTACGATTTTGTAATGACTTCCGTAAATTAAATGAGGTGTCAAAATTTGACCTTTATCCAATGCCTCGAGTAAACGAGCTGATCGAGAGACCAGGGCAGGCCCAGTACTTCACCATGCTCGATCTGTCAGGTGCCACTGACAGAATCGGCGAAAGAAAAGACCACCTTTGTAACACCAGAGGGCCTCTATCACTATGTCGTCTTGCCTTTTGGATTACATGGGGCCCCGGCCATCTTCCAGAGGTTGATGGACATAGTGTTAGAGCCTCATCAGAAGTACGCATCGGCATATTTAGATGATATCATCATCTTTAGTACCGACTGGCATACCCACCTGTCCCAGGTTCAAGCAGTGCTGGACTAACTCAGAGTCGCGAACAGTGAACCCAAAAAAATGTGCGATAGGTCTCGAGGAAGCCCGATACTTAGGGTATGCGATTGGCCCTGAGGTTATCAAACCCCAAGTAAATTCAAAGTGGCCCAGGCTTTTGACTACCTACCAGGTGAGAACGTTCCTCAGCCGGCTATGTTTTATTGTGCCCATTACTAAAGAGTGGGTCTCCTATACTGTTATTGCTTATGCAGTGAGTGGCAGGGCTGCCCAAAATTTGGATGCACCCCAATACCACTTTGAAAATTTGGATGTACCCCAATACCCCTTTGAAGAGACTTAGAGGAGGGCCTCCTGAAAACAATGTTCCCATTATTAGGAAGTGAGTCTCCCATTGTGTTTGACTATGCAGTTTATGCAAGGGTTGCCAAAAATTTGGAGGCACTCCAGTGCCCCTTGGAAGAGACGTAGAGGGCCTCATGAAAAAATGTTCCCATTATTAGGAAGTGGGTTTCCCATAGTGTTGACCTATGCAGTGAATGCAGGGGTTGCCAAAAATTTGGAGGCACTCCAATGCCCCTTGGAAGAGACGTGGAGGTGGGCCTCATAAAAAAATGTTCCCATTATTAGGAAGTGGGTCTCCCATTGTGTTTGACTATGCAGTTTATGCAAGGGTTGCCAAAAATTTGGAGGCACTCCAATGCCCCTTGAAAGCGACGTAGAGGGCCTCATGAAAAAATGTTCCCATTATTAGGAAGTGGGTCTCCCATAGTGTTGACCTATGCAGTGAATGCAAGGGCTGCCAAAAATTGTGAGGCACTCCAATGCCCGTTGGAAGAGACGTGGAGGAGGGCCTCATAAAAAAAATTTCCCATTAGAAAGGAGTGGGCCTCCTATCCTTGTAATGCCCATGCACTAAGTGTATGGGCTGACAAACATTTACCACTGGGGGGTATACATGAACATACTGTATACATTTTTTTTTACAGACATCATAAACATCCTTTAAAAAAATTATGTGGGTGTTGCATCATGGACCACGGCCACCCTGGTGATATGGTGGTGGAGGATGAGGAGAAGGAGGAGGACAAGAGCAAACAGCCAAAATCAGGAAGAGTATACCCATATCTGGGTGTGAAAAGGTGCATGGGAATACACCTCCCAAGAAAAGACATTTGGATTTGAGCTTATGTTACGCTGCTATCATTCGGTGGTGTTGAGAAGTCTGGCCCAATCCAGCCCTTTTTCATTTTTATAAGAGTCAGCCTGTCAGCATTTTCAGTTGACAGGCGGGTGCGCTTATCAGTTATAATTCCACGAGCGGCACTAAAAACCCGCTCTGATAAAACGCTGGCAGCATGGCAGGCCTGGACCTCCAAGGCATAGAGAGCCAGTTCATTCCACGTATCCAGCTTGGTTACCCAATAATTATAAGGCACAGAGGAATCATCGAGGACGTTGGTACTATCGGCAAGGTACTCCCTCAGCATCTTCCCAAACTTTACGCTCCTTGTGAGAGTACCCCGCACTTCAGGGCTTGTGCGATGGGAGGGGCTGAGAAAATTCTCCCAGAACTTTGACAGTGTTCCCCTGCCTCTGCTGAATTAAAGTTGTGTCTCTCTCGCCTGTATTCCTTGGTTGTCCAAAGAAGTGTGACCTCTGCCGCCAGTGTTTTCATATGGGAATTTTTTTAATAGTTCGGCAACAAGGGCCTTCTGGTACAGCCCCATTTTTGCAGACCTGTCCGCATCAGGAATAAGAGATATAAAGTTCTCCTTGTAGCATGGGTCTAGAAGTGTCACCAACCAGTAACGACTGTCACTCAAAATTTTGAGAACAAGAGGATCATGGGAAAGGCAGCTTAACATAAACTCAGCCATGCATGCCCGACTAACAGGCAAGACTTCCATGTCCTCACCAAGAGGATGACTGACCATGCTCTCCTCCTCCTCCTCTCTGTCCTCTGGCCATCCACGCTGAACAGATGGTATGACAGCTGTGCAGGTAGTACCGTCTATAGCGCATTAAACTAGCTCCTGTTCTTCCTCCTCCTCCTCTTCCTCATTGTCCCCCAATCCACGTTGGGATGAGATGAGGCTGGGCTGTGTGTAATCACCCTGTATGGTTCCTTGCTCCATCTGATCGTGCTCCGCCTGCATTGCATCCTCTTTGATTGTGAGCAGAGAGCGTTTCAGAAGACAGAGAAGTGGGTTGGTGATGCTAATTATAGCGTCATCACCACTCACCATCTTGGTGGAGTCCTCAAAGTTTTGGAGGATGGTACATATGTCTGATATCCATGTCCACTCCTGAGGTTTTATGTGTGGAGTCTGAACTGAATACCGACGGCCTTGTTGATGCTGGTACTCAACAACTGCCCTTTTCTGCTCACAAATCTTTCCCAACATCTGCAGTGTAGAGTTCCAACGCGTGGGGACATCACAAACCAGTCTGTGAGCCGGAAGCTGCAAATGCTGCTGAAACACGGCAAGGGCGCCGGAAGCTGTAGGTGACTTTCTAAAATGGGCACACAGGCGGCATACTTTAACAAGCAGATCTGGCAGCTCCGGGTAGGATTTGAGAAACCGCTGAACCACGAGGTTAAGCACATGGGCCAAGTATGGTAGTAGTGTGAGATTGCCTCGCCTCAGAGCCACCACCAGGTTTCGGCCATTGTCACACACGACCATGCCTGGCTGTGGGCTCAGCGGTGTGAGCCACAGGTCTGCAGAGCTGTCCACAACTCTTCAGCATTGTGCGGTTTGTCACCTAAGCATATTAGCTTCAGCACAGCCTGTTGCCGCTTGGCCGAGGCAGTACTGCAGTGCTTCCAACTTGTGACTGATGTGGTCATTTGGATGGAGGCCGAAGAGGAGGAGGAGGCTGAGGAGGATGAGGAGCAGGAGCTGTAGACCGTGGGGGCAACCCTGATTGACCTAGGGCCCACAATCCTTGGCGTCTGGAGGACGTGTTCCGTCCCAAGGTCCGTTTGGGTCCCGGCTTCCACTATGTTAACCCAGTGTGCCGTCAGCGAGATGTACCGTCCCTGCCCACAAGCACTTGTCCACGTGTCCGTGGTTAGGTGGACTTTCCTGGTAACTGCGTTGTTGAGGGCACGGCTAATGTTGTGGGACACGTACTTGTGTAATGCGGAAACGGCACACCGGGAGAAATAGTGGCGGCTGGGGACCAAGTACCGAGGGACGGTCACCGCCATCAGGTTGCGTAATGCTTCCGTCTCCACGAGCCTAAAAGGCAACACTTCGAGCGCAAGCAGTGGTGAAATGTGAGAATTTAGGCCTGTGGGGCGTTGGCTGCGTATTTGCGCTTAAATTCCAAGGACTGAGGTGTGGACAACTGAACGCTGCTCTGGGACAAGGACGTAGATGTGCTTCCTGATGCTGCTACTTGAGAGTGTGCAACGACAGGTGCAGGGCAGGAGGCATCTTCACATGCACCATGGACAGGAGATTGGCTTGCATGCACAATAGCGGAAGAAGCAATGGTGCCACCTGCAGACACTGTTCCTGGACCCTGGGGTTCGGCCCACAAAGTTGGGTTCTTTGCTGCCATGTGCCTGATCATGCTGGTGGTGGTCAGGCTGGTTGTTTTGCCACCCCTGCTGATGCTGGCCTGGCAGGTGTTGCAAATGGCCTTTTTGGGGTTATCGGCAGAGTCTTTAAAAAACAACCAGACTCGGGAAGACCTAACAGTTGTACTGGAAATTTCCTTCGTGTTGGTGTTACGGGGAACGGTTGCCTGCCTTCTGTCTGCGGCCACCACACTGCTTCTTCCTGCCTGTTGGGGTGCTCTGCCACCCCCTCCCTCCCCCTGTGTGCTGCTGTCCTCGCTCTGCATGTCCTCCCACCAGGTTGGGTCAGTTACTATGTCTTCTACTTCCGCACCCTGGTCCTCCTCCTGACTTTCTAACAATTGTGTCTCGTCATCGTCCACCTCTTGTGACACTTTCCCATCGTCGCCTTTGTGTGACCGTGGCTGCTCAAATATTTGGGCATCGCTACATGCGATCTCCTCTTGCCTCGTTTCAAGTGGACTGGGCGAGAGGCCCGAATCTATAAATGAAAAAGTGAACAGCTCTTCAGAGTGTCCAGGTGTGGGATCATTTGTCTACGGGCACTTGACATGGTGGGAGGAAGGAGGATCAGGGTGAGGAATATGCGGTCCTGACTCACGGCTGGTGAGACTTGACCGTGTGGAAGACAGGGTGGTGGTGGTGGTGGCTAAGTGACTGGAAGCATTATCCGCTATCCAACCAACAACCTTTTGACACTGCTCTGGGTCAATAATGGTGTGCTGCGGTCCCCTAGGAATTGGGACAGGAAGGTCGGGCAAGAAGATGTGGGTGTTTGTTGTGGCACAATTTCAGCTTGCCCACGGCCTTGGCCTCTGCATGCCCCATCACCATCACGTCCAGTTCCCCGTCCCTTGCCACGTGCCTTGCCAATTTTAAATGGAGGACAATATCTTCCACGCTCACTACAAATGACTGAATTTGGAGCGAACTAATATGTGATCCATGTGACGGAGAAACCACATTTTTAAATATCTGGCCTGTAGGTAACTATTTTGAACAGCAATCTGGTGTCAATTGCTTCACTGACACACTGAAAGAAATTTTTAATGGAGGTTAGAAATGGCTGTATTTTCTAAAAACGTATATGTGATCCGTGTGACGGAGAAAACACAGTTTTAAATACCTGACCTGTAGGTAACCATTTTGAACAGCAAACCGGTGTCAAAAACTTTGCTGACACACTGAAAAAAAAAATTTAATGGGGGGCCAGAAATGGCAGTATTTTCTGAAAACGTATATGTGATCCGTGTGACGGAGAAAACACAGTTTTAAATACCTGGCCTGTAGGTAACTATTTTGAACAGCAATCTGGGGTCAATTGCTTCACTGACACCCTGAAACAAATTTTTAATGGAGGTCAGAAATGGCAGTATTTTCTGAAAACGTACATGTCATCCGTGTGACGTAGAAAACACTCTTTTAAATACCTGGCCTGTAGGTAACTATTTTGAACAGCAAACCAGTGTCAAAAACTTCGCTGACACAGTGAAAAAAAATTTGAATGGAGGCCAAAAATGGCAGTATTTTCTGAAAACGTATATGTGATCTGTGTGACGGAGAAAACACAGTTTTATATAGCTGTTTTTTTAGCGCTGTAATATGGAAAGGACCTAGCTGTATTCTGCAGTGCCAACAAGCAAATGGCGCAGAAAAACTGTGTTCTCTGGATTGCTTTTGAAGCAAATAATGAAGATTAAGATCCAAAAAAAATTATTCCTGGCCCCTGAGACCTGGGCCTATTTCTAGTAATATCTAACAGCAGCGGAAGGCAGATCTGGAATGGAGCCTCTTGTGCTATATGCACTGCAGTCTGTTATATACACTGCCTGCTGCCTATATACACTGCCTGCCTGATATCTCTGCAGATGGATTAGTCCTCAGAAGGACTGTTTGTTGAGATGGATATGTGTAATGTACGTGTTTTCTCCCTACACTACCTAATACACAAGCAAATCTCTCCCTAGCTCAGCAGCACCTCTCCCTACTCTGCCTGATTCCGGAGTGACTGTGACTAGCACAGTGGTGCCAGGTCTGATATAGATCTGATGACGCTGTGCGGCCAGCCAATCACTGTAATGCCACAACCACCATGGCTGCGGCATTACAATGAGTGGCAGGCAATCCCTACATGTTGATTGGCGCTCTAAAGAGCGCCAAACATGCAGAGAGGGGACCCGAGCTCCCCGCAAGTACTCGGCAAGCACCGAGCATCTCGAGTACTGAGATGCTCGGACGAGTACTTGCGAGTATGCTCGCTCATCACTAGTGGCAAGTGTTCAACCCCACAAGTTTGAACAGAGGGGAGGATATGTGAGGCAGTGAGGGGAATTATATGCAAGTGACGGTATGTATCCCCTAGGATTCGCATAGAAGCATATTGAACCCGCTGGAGTGCATTGCAATCACAGACACACCTGTGGTTGCAGTGCAAAATAAAAATAAGTTTGGACTTGGTCAAGCTATTTGACCAAGTCGGATTTAAGAAAACCCAGTATGGGCTTCTATTTTTGGAGTGAACTACAGTTTTCATTTAAAAACCTGCAGTAAAGGTTTGGGTGTGTCAGCTTTGTGTTTGCAAGCTGCAGTGCAGGGGGCTCTGAAATACTGGCCTGTGTGACCTGAACACAGAGCCCAAGAAGGCAAAGCTTCTGACGCACCTCAGAGCGACACGGCGGCGTAGTCGCCTACGGCAACTGGTTTGTAAACGGACTGTTCTTTGACGACCCGGCTGCGAACTGGAGGATACCATTTCCTTTAATCTGTGAGTTTTGGAAAAATAAAGACGTTTAAGTTGAACTGTACTTGGGTCACTGCCTCATTACCGCACTACATACTATATGTACAGGCACCGCTCCACACTAGATACTATAGACACAGCTAACACTACTGTATATACTACAACATAGTCCGCATATTAGTATTCTCCTGTCCTGTCCTGTATACTGAGTGTAATCAGTATCTGCATTGCAAGGCAATCCATGGCAAGGATTCTGTGATCATCTACCACTGTTGTCTTCCATGGACGTCCAGGCCTTTTTGAGTTTCCATGCTCACCAGTGGGCTCTTTTTTTTTTGCAGAATTGACTGTTGATTTGGCCACTCCTAACATTTCTGCTACCTCTCTGAGGGATTTCTTCTTTTTTTCAACCTACTGATGGTCTGTTTCTCTTCCATTGAGTTGGGTTTACACTACACTTAAAATCAGTTCCACACATTTTATCTGCTTAACTGATGATGGATTAACGAGGGAATAGCCCATGCAGCCCATTAAAGAGCTTTTGAGATAACTGTCCAAATACTTTTGGTCCTTTTAAAAATCGGCACCTACATATTAAAGAGCTGTATAGAGCTATACCCTTACTCCAATTAGAATGTCAATACCCTCAAATTAAAGCCGAGTCTGCACTTTAAGCCCATATTGATTTATAACTGTATCTAGAATATATTTTAGTAAACAGCTAAAATGCCAAAACCTGTGTGACTGTCCAAATATTTCTGAACCTAATTGTATTTATACTGTATGCTTTCAGCCAGACAGGCTCTCGAGAGGAGATATGTGTCGCCAAGGTGATTTAAAGACTGAAAAAGACGGCTTCAGTGTAGAGGGCTGCTGGGTGATGAAGATGTTGGGTCAAAAAGCGTTTGTTAATTGTCTCTATATTTGTTATATGTTTATGCGATTTATGATAAAGTGTTTGCTGTGAAATCCCTATGGCCGATTATTGTATGCCGGTTCTCCTATAGGTTTTGCCTAAGGTCGTCCCTGGGATGCAGGAGGTCTGCCCAGTAGGGGGAACCATACAATAGAGATAGGGATTTAGTACACTACACTGGTTAGACACTAGATAATTAATACAGGTGTTACATCATCAGCTGGGAGGAGTTATAGCCTTAGAGCAGTTTTTATAGAAAATCTGGGTTGCAGACAGTCTAGGAGGGGAGAGTGAATAGTGAGGAACATTAGGCAGAGTAAGCCTGGTATCAGGGGAGGCCTGTGTCAGGTCACCTCAGTCCTGGGTTCAAGACACAAGTGCACAGAACCGGGGTAGGTTCTGCTCCATATACAGGGAGAGATGGAGTGTGGAGGATGACTGAGCAGATAGGAAAGCAGACTCCATCAGCAGTATCAGCAGTGAAGAATTGTTTTACTGGTGCAAGTTATCAGAACAGAATGAGGACACATTTGAGACAGAATCTGGATGCCGGCACAGTCCTAGGCTCATGACCTGTGTAATGCAGCGGCTTGCGGCATTACTGTAATGATCCAGGGTGTGTCTTGGCCGACCATGTACCTCCCCCAGGTGAATGGTCACATGACTGCGACATCGCACAGGTCCTGTGCCCACAGAAGGTCTGATCACATGACTGTGACATCAGCACAGGTCCTGTGTGTGCACTACAGGATATATAAACCCTGGTAGTTTTGAGACAGGGTGTGTAAGGCATGAGGCCTGTTCCGCGTGTCGGACACCGTTAGAGTGTGAGGCCTAGTGAAGCCTGGCAAAGCCTGAAAGGCAGAGGCTGGATCCTTAGGTGTAAGCTATCCCAGTAGCCTTGGAGGGCCAGAGGCTTGGAAGGCAAGAGTCCTGGAAGGCAGAGGCTGGATGTGAGGTGAGACCACATACCAGTAGCCTTTAAAGGTAAGAGGGCTGGAGACCCCCATCTGGGAAGCCGTAAAGCCACAGTGGTGGCAGAACAAACCTGAAGCAGCTAAAACCCGGCAAAGGTAAAACACTGCTTGATGTGGACATTTCTATAAGTGACTTTGCTGGAGGCTGTAACTGGAGCCAAGTGGGCCTGTCTGCCACTTGAAAGGCTCCTGGACATTATATGTAATATGTCGGCGAGCCACTGAGTTGGACTCGGTTATAGCAGTTATGAAGTAAAATAAACTGCTGGATTGTGAGATACTGGAAAATGTGGCTGGTGTGCTTTAATTGACCCGATGCAGTGAGTGTCCCCCAGCATGATGACTAGCGCTGCCTTACACCTGTTAGAGGTGCTCAAGTGGAGGCCTCTGTATCCCTAGAGGGGAGATTCTCAGCCAGGTCCCAGAAGAAGTGGATGATGTTGCGTCTCAGGAAGGGACGAGGGCAAACACTGGAAAGGCACATTACCAAGAGGACTTCACTAACCAAAGAACTTGTCTTGATCTGTATACTGCAGCCGTGTATGGAAGAATAGCACAGTAAAAGTGAGTCTGTTAGCCCAGATCTACGATCTCCTATCTTGCTTGAAGTCATGTCGGTTCCATGAATGGTGCAACAGTGAGTACAGCAAATCCTCCATTGCAGCACACACTCCGGTCTCAGTCCTTAATAGTAGAGGGGGCATTGGGCGAAGGAAAGATAGTTCCGGCACACAGTGTGATGATAGTGGCCCCGTGTGCTCCCCTCTACACCAGCACAAGTAATGCTGAGAGGGTTATATTAGGACATAGCAAGGGTTTTGGTTTTAGAAACAGTCAGAAAGAGATGGGCGGAACTGGCTGCTCCCACATCTCCACTCTTGGGTGTGGCACAGCCTATATAAAGTAGCCATTTAGTAAGTAGACATTAGGGTCTGTGTGTGCAAGGTGAAAAGACCTTGATTGTGAGGCTCTGTCTCTGCTAGAGGCTGAGTGAAGGACTAACATCTAAACGGGTGAGGCCGTGCTATACATGGACTGTTTATGTTCTGTTATACCTTTTGTGCCCAGGAGAGGCTGTATAGTTTGGACTTTATCTGGAAGTTTGTGGAGATAATAAATGTCAGCTGTTTTGAACCCTACAGCATTGCATGCCTGTATGAATCTCCTCTGAAGAATGACATCATGGGCTCCTCAAAACAACTGTCAAATGATCTGAAAACAAAGATTATTCAACATAGTTGTTCAGGGGAAGGATACAAAAAGCTGTCTCAGAGATTTAACCTGTCAGTTTCCACTGTGAGGAACATAGTAAGGAAATGGAAGAACACATGGACAGTTCTTGTTAAGGCCAGAAGTGGCAGGCCAAGAAAAACATCAGAAAGGCAGAGAAGAAGAATGGTGAGATCAGTCAAGGACAATCCTCAGACCACCTCCAGAGAGCTGCAGCATCAACTTGCTGCAGATGGTGTCACTGTGCTTCGGTCAACTATACAACGCACTTTGCAGAAGGAGAAGCTGTATGGGAGAGTGATGCGAAAGAAGCCATTTCTGCAAGCACGCCACAAACAGAGTCGGCTGAGGTATGCAAAAGCACATTTGGAGAAGCCAATTTCTTTTTGGAAGAAGGTCCTGTGGACTGATGAAACCAAGATTGAGTTGTTTGGTCATACAAAAAGGCGTTATGCATGGCGTCAAAAAAGCACAGCATTCCAAGAAAAACACTTGCTACCCACAGTAAAATTTGTTGGAGGTTCCATCATGCTTTGGGGCTGTGTGGCCAATGCCGGCACCGGGAATCTTGTTAAAGTTGAGGGACGCATGGATTCCACTCAGTATCAGCAGATTCTTGACAATAATGTTCAAGAATCAGTCATAAAGTTGAAGTTACGCAGGGGATTGATCTTTCAGCAAGACAATGATCCAAAACACCGCTCCAAATCTACTCAGGCATTCATGCAGAGGAACAATTACAATGTTCTGGAATGGCCATCCCAGTCCCCAGACCTGAATATCATTTAACATCTGTGGGATCATTTGAAGAGGGCTGTTCATGCTCGGCGAACATCAAACTTAACTGAACTGGAATTGTTTTGTAAAGAGGAATGTTCAAAAATACCTTCATCCAGGATCCAGGAACTCATTAAAAGCTACAGGAAGCGACTAGAGGCTGTTATTTTTGCAAAAGGAGGATCTACTAAATATTAATGTCACTTTTCTGGTGAGGTGCCCATACTTATGCACCTGTCAAATTTTGTTTGAATGCAGATTGCACATTTTCTGTTAGTACAATAAACCTCATTTCAAGGCAGAAACATTACTGTGTCCAACAGTTATCACATATGTCAAACTGAAATAGCTGTTGCAAACCACCAATTTTAAGAAAACATTAAGCTTAAGATTAATAGGGGTGCCCAAACTTTTTCATAGAACTGTATATAGATATACAGTGGGGAAAAAAAGTATTTAGTCAGCCACCAATCGTGCAAGTTCTCCCACTTAAAAAGACGAGGGAGGCCTGTAATTGACATCATAGGTAGACCTCAATTATGAGAGACAAAATGAGAAAACAAATCCTGAGAACCACATTGTCTGATTTAGAAAGAATTTTTTTTCAAATTTTGGTGGAAAATAAGTATTTGGTCAATTACAAATGAGCAAGATTTCTGGCTCTCACAGACCTGTAACTTCTTCTTTAAGAGGCTCTTCTGTCCTCCACTCATTACCTGTAGTTATGGCACCTGTTTGAACTTGTTATCAGTATAAAAGACACCTGTCCGCAACCTCAAACAGCCACACTCCAAACTCCACTATAGTGAAGACAAAAGAGCTGTCGAAGGACACCAGAAGCAAAATTGTAGCCCTGCACCAGGCTGGGAAGACTGAATCTGCAATAGGCAAGCAGCTTGGTGTGAAGAAATCAACTGTGAGAGCAATAATTAGAAAATGGAAGAAATACAAGACCAATGATAATCTCCAACGATCTGGGGCTCCACACAAGATCTCACCCCGTGGGGTCAAAATGATCTCAAGAACGGTGAACAAAAATCCTAGAACCACCCAGGGGGGACCTAGTGAATGACCTGCAGAGAGCTGGGACCAACGTTACACAGGCCACCAACAGTAACACACTACACTGCCAGGGACTCAGATCCTGCAGTGCCAGACATGTCCCCCTGCTTAAGCCATTACATGTCCAGGCCCATCTGAAACTTGCTAGAGAGCATTTGGATGATCCAGAAGAGCATTGGGAGAATGTCATATGGTCAGATGAAACCAAAGAAGAACTGTTTGGTAGAAACACAACTTGTCGTGTTTGGAGGAGAAAGAATGCTGAGTTGCATCCAAAAAGAACACCATACTTACTGTGAAGCATGGGGGTGGCAACATCAAGCATTGGGGCTGTTTCCCTGCCAAAGGACCAGGACGACTGATCATTGTACATGAAAGAATGAATGGGGCCATGTATCGGGAGATTTTGAGTGCAAACCTCCTTCCATCAGCAAGGGCATAGAAGATGGAACGCGGCTGGGTCTTTCAGCATGACAATGATCCCAAGAACACCGCCAGGGCAACGAAGGAGTGGCTTCGTAAGAAGCATTTCAAGGTCCTGGAGTGGCCTAGCCAGTCTCCAGATCTAAACCCAATAGAAAACCTTTAGAGGGAGTTGAAAGTCCGTGTTGCCCCACGACAGCCCCAGAACATCACTGCTTTAGAGGAGATCTGTATGGAGTAATGGGCCAACATACCAGCAACAGTGTGTGCCAACCTTATGAAGACTTACAGAAAACCTTTGACCTCTGTCATTGCCAACAAAGGATATATAACAAAGTATTGAGATGAACTTTTGTAATTGACGAAATACTTATTTTCCACCAAAATTTGAAAAAAAATTCTTTCCAAATCAGACACAAGGTCTTTGGTAAGCTGCTCGCGAGTTGAGCAGACACCATTGCCTTCTTTCTGCAGAGTCAGTACCATCTCAACCTTTTCTGCGGTTGGAACTTCACTGTCAAAAAAAGCCAGACCCACCATAATCTCACTCAGGTACCACAGGTGTCTGTTGTAAGTATTTATTGCTGCCTCAGCAATAGGTGTGTTAATTCCTTTGTGTGCTACAAGTTCTTGCAGTAATATCAAGTCATTTCGCAGCGATGTGGCTGGGATCTGATAGAGGTATCAAGCCTTCAAGTGTAAGCAGACAGTAAAAGTTCAAAATTGACGGAGACTTTTTAACTCTGTGAAAGTTAGACGAAATTGGTGACGAAACATGCAGATCTTCAGAGTGAATATCACTTTGCCCATCCATTGGGCCCAATGGTAGGCGCCTGGAGTGTTTATGTGTCTGGGTTTGCCAGCGAACCAAGGAACAGGAGTGCCAGTGTTAACAATTACTTCTAATCATCTTTTGAAAGGCATTGTGCAAGCTGATTGGTGCAAAATTAACCCTGCTTTTCTGATCGCATTTACTATACACTTGTACTGTTTCGGGTCAATATGACCCGACCTATAAAAATGTTGGTTTTAGCTACTGTGTTTTATTTGAATACCTATTTCATTATTAAACTGTATGTGAACATGGTTGATCATAAACAAATGAAAAATGAAGTTAAAACTTAATTTTTATTTATTTTTTTCAGAAAAAGGTTACAAGGGCTGTTTGCAATTATGTTCGCTTTATAGCATTCTGCACACGAATAACAAATATGCTTTAGATTTCTATTACTATAACATGAAATCTAACTAAATATAACTTTGTGTTAACATATTTTATAAAACAACCAATGAAAAATAATGAAAAAAACAAACTATATAAATAAATAACAATAAAAGAGAAAATAATCTATAACCAGTTTCACAACAAAAAGAGCTTATATACTACAGTAAGGGCCCCATCGCTCTCCCAGCGATGAAGAAAGTGCAGTGTGACCACTACGCTTGCGACGCTGGAGCCTCGTGTTTGTGATGTTGCAGCATCGCAATCGCAGAGTGCATCTGTGTGTGTGATGGGGCCCTAAAACAGACCCTGTTCAAATCTGTACTCAATGCGCATCCATGCAATCAATATATCACATCAGTGAGAATACACCCCCTACTTGACAAACATTCAGTCTACACAAGCCTAAGGGTACCTTTAGACAGGCACACATTAGCTTACATCATGACACAGTAATCAAAATATGGCTTTACAATATGCAATCTAAAGAACAGAATTGAATAATTTGAGAAGAAAAGCAAAGCTTATATGCTACATACCTGTAAAGATGTGTATTCACAGCTCAGTGTCCTCTCTCACAGAATTGAAAGAAAAATGACTGGATGAGTACTTGCTCACTGATAAGAACAGTGAAACCTCCACCCTTTTGAATAATGAGATGAGTGTAAAAAAACTTGGTTTGAGTTGAAGATCATGGATCCTCCAACAAGACAATGATCCAAAACACACATTCAAATGTACACAGGAATGGTTGAAAAAGACAAAATGGACTGTTTTAAAATGGCCAACAATGAGTCCTGATCTCAATTCGATTGAAAATCTTTGTGGTGAGCTGAAATCTGTCATTGGGAAAAAGAACCTTGCAAAAATTGAAGAGCTTGAACAAACTGCAAAGAAAGAGTGGGAGAAAATTCCAACTGAGAAGTGCAAGAAGCTGATAGATGGCTGCAAGAAATGTTTGGAGGATGTCATCAATGCCAAATGATGTACAACCAAGTATTAATTAGGTGTGTCTTTACTTCTGCACATGCTGTTTACTCTGTTTCTTCTTTGAAATTGCAACATGGAAGTTGAAAAACAATGTTTTATTGTTGTATTACTTTAGACCACTAATTTAAAAATCCTGAGGATATAACTTTGGTACATTTCCATTTATTTCTAAAGATATTGTACAGTCTATGAAAAAAAATTAAGGGGAGCCAATAATGGTGAGCAGGACTGTATATATTGTCATTTTTTATACTTTAAAAATTACAAAAAGGAAAATGGGCTGATGCAAAGGTTTGGGCACCTCCTCCCAGCCAAAGGACCGCAGCATTGGCACACTCCTGCCACACTGCCAGCTTCCTGCGGCAGACACCCTGCCTCCTGTGATCCCGCTCCATTGCCTCTGTGCCCCCGGTAAGCTAAATTCAGATTATAAGACATACCCCGATTTGACGCATTAAAAAAAAGTCCTATTTTCCTCCCAAAAATTTGGTGCGTCTTATGGTCCGGTGCGTCTTATATAAAGATATTTCTAAAGGTGCTGTTGACATGAAATTGTCACCAGATGTTGATAAGAACCTATCCTATCCATACAGGCAAAGAAATCAAAACTTAGGTGTCCATAAATTAAGTTATGTGTAATCATGAGAAATGACAAAGGGGAAAAGTATTGAACACATGAAGAAAGAGAGGTGCAAAAAGCCATGGAAAGTCATGACACCAGCTGAAATCTATCAGTAATTAGTAAGAAATCCTGCCACTAAGTGAAAAATAATATCAGCTGGTTCAACTGATAATAAAAAGGTGTCTCATTACTAAGGTGCCACACAAGAAACATCTCATGATGGGTAAAATCAGTAAGCTATCTCAAGACCTTCGCAACATAGAAAGTACATCATTTCATCATAAACCTGCCATGAACAGGTGCTCCCTATAAGATTTCAGACAGAGGAGTGAAAAGAACAGTTGTCCAAGAACCAAGAACCACCTGTAGAGAGTTACCTAAAGACATGAAATCAGGAATTGTTTCAAGGAAAACTATAAGTAATGCACTCAACCTCCATGGCCTGTATGCACGCTCACCACGCAACAATCCATTGGTGAATAAAAAGCATGTTCAAGCGCATTTAAAGTTTCGTCAACAACATTTAGGCTATGTGCCAACGATGCAGAAATGAAGCAGAAATTTTCCTGAGCATTTCTGCATCTCCCTTGCCAGAAAAACACATGCGTTTTTTAGGTGCGGATTTTGACGCGTTTTTGCATGCGGATTTTACATGCGTTTTCATAAGCATATTTCAAGCGTTTTTTGAACACAAATAAAGTTAGTGAAAAAAAAAAAGTGAGACTGCTGATGTCATTTCCTAGTTCAACACCTCTTCACCATTTTGTTTTTTGCAATAGACAGGATGCCACAGGAATTGCAGCCCCTGTGTCTCAGAAGACCATGCATCTCAGAAGACCATGCATGCACCTTTTGCTGCTGACTGCCATAAATCTCCTGCACTACTACAGCAAGCAGGTAATAAATTTAAAGCAGATTTTTTTGGGGTTACATTATTTTTATGTAGTGTACTAATCTATTATTGTTCCATAGGAGAGGTTAAGGAGGAGAAGAAGACCCAAAAAGATGTGGGTGCACTCTATCCTGCAGGAGCGGGCGGACAAGGGCCACTTCAATGTTCTTTACCAGGATTTAAGGAGGTAAGATATACAGTACAGACCAAAAGTTTGGACACACTGTCTCATTTAAAGATTTTTCTGTATTTTCATGACTATGAAAATTGTACATTCACACTGAAGGCATCAAAACTATGAATTAACACATGTGGAATTATATACTTAACAAAAAAAGTGTGAAACAACTGAAAATATGTCTTATATTCTAGGTTCTTCAAAGTAGCCACCTTTTGCTTTGATGACTGCTTTTCACACTCTTGGCATTCTCTTGATGAGCTTCAAGAGGTTGTCACCAGAAATGGTCTTCCAACAATCTTGAAGGAGTTCCCAGAGATGCTTAGCACTTGTTGACCCTTTTGCCTTCACTCTGCGGTCCAGCTCACCCCAAACCATCTCGATTGGGTTCAGGTCTGGTGACTGTGGAGGCCAGGTCATCTGGCGTAGCCCCCCATCACTCTCCTTCTTGGTCAAATAGCCCTTACACAGCCTGGAGGTGTGTTTGGGGTCATTGTCCTGTTGAAAAATAAATGATGGTCCAACTAAACACAAACCGGATGGAATAGCATGCCGCTGCAAGATGCTGTGGTAGCCATGCAGGTTCAGTATGACTTCAATTTTGAATAAATCCCCAACAGTGTCACCAGCAAAGCCCCCCCACACCATCACACCTCCTCCTCCATGCTTCACGGTGGGAACTAGGCATGTAGAGTCCATCCGTTCACCTTTTCTGCGTCGCACAAACACACGGTGGTTGGAACCAAAGATCTCAAATTTGGACTAATCAGACCAAAGCACAGATTTCCACTGGTCTAATGTCCATTCCTTGTGTTCTTTAGCCCAAACCAGTCTCTTCTGCTTGTTGCCTGTCCTTAGCAGTGGTTTCCTAGCAGCTATTTTACCATGAAGACCTGCTGCACAAAGCCTCCTCTTAACAGTTGTTGTAGAGATGTGTCTGCTGCTTGAACTCCGTGTGGCATTGACCTGGTCTCTAATCTGAGCTGCTGTTAACCTGAGATTTCTGAGGCTAGTGACTCGGATAAACTTATCCTCAGAAGCAGAGGTGACTCTTGGTCTTCCTTTCCTGGGGCGGTCCTCATGTGAGCCAGTTTCTTTGTAGCGCTTGATGGTTTTTGCAACTGCACTTGGGGACACTTTCAAAGTTTTCCCAATTTTTCGCACTGACTGACCTTCATTTCTTAAAGTAATGATGGCCACTCGTTTTTCTTTACTTAGCTGCTTTTTTCTTGCCATAATACAAATTCTAACAGTCTATTCAGTAGGACTATCAGCTGTGTATCCACCAGACTTCTGCACAACACAACTGATGGTCCCAACCCCATTTATAAGGCAAGAAATCCCACTTATTAAACCTGACAGGGCACACCTGTGAAGTGAAAACCATTTCCGGTGACTACCTCTTGAAGCTCATCAAGAGAATGCCAAGAGTGTGCAAAGCAGTCATCAAAGCAAAAGGTGGCTACTTTGAAGAACCTAGAATATAAGACATATTTTCATTTGTTTCACACTTTTTTGTTAAGTATATAATTCCACGTGTTAATTCATAGTTTTGATGCCTTCAGTGTGAATGTACAATTTTCATAGTCATGAAAATTCAGAAAAATCTATAAATGAGAAGGTGTGTCCAAACTTTTGGTCTGTACTGTATGGGAAAAAAGGATATTGTCACCCGTGTGTACCATTTTTTTTTAAGGAGTTTTTGTTGGTATGCTATGTTACAAAATTATATTTTAATCCTTGTGTATATTTATTTGTTTCTGTTTAATAAAGTTTTCCAGAAAAATTTCAGCAGTTTTGCCGTCTGACCATTACTGCGTTTGATCGGCTGCTAAGTCTTATTTCTCCTGACCTGGACTACTGTGACACCATAATGCGAAGGGCCATCTCTGCTGAGGGAAGGCTGCTCATCACCTTGCGGTAAGTTGAATATTTCCGTATATACAGTGCCTACAAGTAGTATTCAACCGCCTGCAGATTTAGCTGGTTGACACATGCGGAATTAACTTGGCATTGTGACATTTGTACTGTAGATCAGCCTGGAAGTGGGAAATGCACTGCAGCAAATTTTGTTTTTGTTTTTTGTTTTTTTTTAAACGTTAAAAGTTAATTCAGAGTATCATTTATTATTCAACCCCTCAAACCACAAGAATTCTGTTTGGTCCCCCTAAAGTATTAAGAAGTAGTTCAGGCACCAAGAATAATGAGCTTCACATGTGTGGATTAAAGATCTCTTTTACCAGCCTTTTCTGACTATTTAAGACCCTCCCCAAACTTGTGAACAGCACTCAGACATGGTCAACATGGGAAAGACAAAGGAGCATTCCAAGGCCATCAGAGATAAGATCGTGGAGGGTCACAAGGCTGGCAAGGGGTACAAAACCCTTTCCAAGGAGTTGGGCCTACCTGTCTCCACTGTTGGGAGCATCATCCGTAAGTGGAAGGCTTATGGAACTACTGTTAGCCTTTCGCGGCCAGGACAGCCTTTGAAAGTGTCCTCCCGTGCCGAGGCCAGGCTTGTCCGAAGAGTCAAGGCTAACCCAAGGACAACAAGGAAGGAGCTCCGGGAAGATCTCATGGCAGTGGGGACATTGGTTTCAGTCAATACCATAAGTAACGTACTCCACCGCAATGGTCTCCGTTCCAGACGAGCCCGTAAGGTACCTTTACTTTCAAAGCGTCATGTCAAGGCTCGTCTACAGTTTGCTCATGATCACTTGGAGGACTCTGAGGCAGACTGGTTCAAGGTTCTATGGTCTGATGAGACCAAGATCAAGATCTTTGGTGCCAACCACACACGTGATGTTTGGAGACTGGATGGCACTGCATACGACCCCAAGAATACCATCCCTACAGTCAACATGGTGGTGGCAGCATCATGCTGTGGGGCTGTTTCTCTGCCAAGGGGCCTGGCCATCTCGTCCGCATCCATGGGAAGATGGATAGCACGGCCTACCTGAAGATTTTGGCCAAGAACCTCCGCTCCTCCATCAAGGATCTTAAGATGGGTCGTAATTTCATCTTCCAACAAGACAACGACCCAAAGCACACAGCCAAGAAAACCAAGGCCAGGTTCAAGAGGGAAAAAGTCAAGGTGTTGGAGTGGCCTAGTCAGTCTCCTGACCTTAACCCAATTGAAAACTTGTGGAAGGAGCTCAAGAATAAAGTCCACATGAGACACCCAAAGAACCTAGATAACTTCGAGAAGATCTGCATGGAGGAGTGGGCCAAGATAACTCCACAGACCTGTGCCGGCATGATCAGGTCTTATAAAAGACGATTATTAGCTGTAATTGCAAACAAGGGTTATTCCACAAAATATTAAACATAGGGGTTGAATAATAATTGATCCACACTTTTATGTTTAAAATTTAATAAAATTCAACTGAGCAACATAACTTTTTGGTTTGTAAGATTTATGCTTCTGTTCATAAAACCTACTCTCGTTTGCAGTTTGAAGGCTCTAACTTATTTGCATCTTATCAAACCAGCTAAATCTCCAGGGGGTTGAATACTACTTGTAGGCACTGTATATGTTTTGTTTTTTATTTTTAGATATAAACAACATATGCTGCCAAGGCCAGAATAATTATTGTGTCAGTATTTGCACATTATTATTGTCTCAAATTGGAGAAAAAAACACGTGCTGAACAAGATAAATTTTTAAAATAGAAACACCTCACCAATTCTGCATTTATCATCCATGGCAGGTTTCACATGTACACATATCTCCAACACCTTACCAAAAAATGTTCCAGAGATATCCGTTCCCCGTGTGTTGTGTGTGTTTTCCGTTTTATAGTTGTGTGCATTACGTGTGATGCACCTGGATCACATGGACGGACTTCTGGGAGTCAGCACTACAATCGCTAATCCCAGGAGTCAGTGCTGAACGCTGCCCTCATCATGGTTCCCTTCCGTCACTGTGCTCAGCACTGGTAGACCATGATGAGGAGGGTAGTAGTGTGTCCCCACCTGTAAAAATTAAGAATAAAGTAATAACAATCATTTTGTCTCTAGTCTCCGTTACGTCTGGAAATTGTCATCACTCATACCGGAGAAACTGATGTGTGAAAGAGCCCTTGTGCGGTTTTGTATTTTAATAATCACATAGGAACAATGACTGTAGTTCAACCATCTATGAATGGGCACAGCAGCTCACCCCTCCAGTCAGGTGTAGCTGGTTTTGTTAGTCACCCTGTGGTGACAGCTCCACTGCGTCTACTGTTTTTGTGTACCTATTTTTTACTTGGCCATGATATAACAATGCACCAAGATCAGATTGAAAAGGTCACTAATATGTGAACTCTAGAGCAAACATCGTAGGCAAACACAGCCACAAAATAAAAACACAATAGAATTGATATGTGTGAACTCAAGAGCAAACAAAAGATGAAAAAACACCTACAAAAGGTGTAACCAAACCAAAAAAAAAATAAAAAAAATGGCGCTCATTGCTGAAATAGTATTTTGTAATAAAGTCTGTAATTTTTTCCATAGAAATCAATAATGGAGAATTATAGTGTTGACTTGTATTTCTTTTCTTTTTCTGGCTTTTCTAATTTTATATTTTTCCTTTTCAGGTTTTTGGCCACAAGAGAGAGCTATACATCACTGCACCTCCAATTTAGGGTTGGTAAATCCACCATTTCCAGAATTGTGAGGTGCACATGTAGCGTCATCTGGCAGAAGTTGTAGCCCATCGTGATGCCTTCCCCAACCGAGGAGACTTAACTGCTTGGCTGCAGGTCGCAGCAGGCTTTTAAACTGTGGCCATTTTCCCCAACTGCATACGTGCTGTTGATGGCAAGCATGTGAGAGTTCAGCAGCCACCACGATCAGGATCACGCTTCTTTAATTATAAGAAATATTTTTCTGTGGTCCTGATGGTGGTGGCTGATGCACATTTCAAATTTGTTGCCATTGACGTTGGTTCTTATGGCAGTACTGGGGACTCTCGATGGTTTCGATCATCACAGATTGGGCTGCAAATTCTTCAAGATGGTGGAACGCTTCCAGCCCCAAGACCTTTGCCGGGTTCCACACATCCAGTTCCCTTTGTGATGGTATCGGATGAGGCATTTCCCTTAAACACCTACCTGCTGCGCCTATACTCACGAAGGGCACTGAATGACCGGCAGAGGATTTTTAATTATCGGCTGAGTTGTGCAAACAGATATGTGAAATGCACCTTCGGAATCATGTGTAGTCAATGGAGGATCTTTCACACTGCAATCCAGTTGGATCCGGAGACCGTTGACAATGTAATTAAGGCATGCTGTGTACTCCACAACTATGCTCCTGAATACAGCACAGAGATAGATGAGGAGTCACAGCTGCCTGAATTAATTCCAGTTGTCAACTCGGGTCAGGGAAGGCCATCCAACTCTGGTGCCAGGGTGCAAGAAACCTTCGCTGACTACTTCATGAGTCCTGAAGGTGCTGTGCAATGGCAATACTCCTGTGCTGGTGTTGAGTAGCCTGACCAGCAGAAAAGATCTGATGACCAATCACAGAAGAACTTCCAGACAATTATTTTTTTCCAAAAATGCCCAAAAAATGTTTTGAAAAAAATAATAAATTTGGTTTAATTTTTAATCTTGTCTCCAATATTTCTTTAATTTTCACCTTCTACGTATTGTTTTAGGACCATACATCAACGCAAAAGTGTATGTAAGTGTATGACAGGCCCAACAAGGCTAGAATTTGGCAATCATACACTTTAATTGGGACCCCTACCTCTGATTATTCTCAGTCACAAGTTGTGGTCACAAGATGGCTTAGATACGTCAAGATATTTCATGTACTTGTCCCAAAAATGTAAAAACCACATGAGATATCCATGTCTGTGTTTATATCTTTCAAATATGTGTGTGTAAACAACCCACACGTATCAGTGCCTGGGAATTGGCGTTACTACTAGAGCACTCTTCCCAAGTACGGTCTGCTAAAGTCATCACTCACCATTGTCATTTGCTTGCGCTAAGAGCAGAACTAGCAAAGAACAATGTTGAGAGTAGTATCCATCCAAAACTTTGTTGTCGAAAAAAATATCTAAGTATAGTTCTAATTTAAAAACGACTGTATACAGCCGACCACACACATAGAGTAGCTGAATAACTTTCAAAATTTAGCATTTCCCTGACCTGCGCTATGGTCAGCGCAGATCAGGAGACCACTTTTTCAGTTATAACCCAATCCAACCACATATACACTTGAAAAGTAAAATGAACACAAATAGTTTAAATATTTTTTATACATAATATAGATCAACAGTTTCAATTTTTTTAACCAAAAAAACAACAAACTTTTATAAAAAATTTTGGGACAAACATTGCCTATAACGTTTGAATATATGACACATTGTGTACGGCAGTCCTGTCATCAGTTTAGGGCCATAAAATACGGGCAGCACCTGCTTAACATGAAGGCCAGCTTGTCTGCAAATGGCACCTTTCTTTTCCATGGCAATGAGCCACTTTTCACCGCCTGGTGATACTATCACCAGGCGGTCAGTGACCGATCGCCACCTACTTTTCATATCAGCCACTGCAATAACAAAACAAAAAACTATTTATGTACTGCTTTAACAACAAAAATGAAATTACAAATATATATAAAAATATTGTACAACTAAATGCAAAAATCAAAACTTACTAATTTCTTCTTGGGCATCTGGTTCCACATGCACAGACTGGGGATAGATTTCCCTCAAAACAGCGGCCCAAGCGTCCTTTTTTTTCTGTTTGTATTTGTAGACATCACTAGCCCTGTCCCAGATTTCCGGAAATTTTTCAATCTAGAGTGTATAAAATACCGTCAGTGAATTAATTATTTTTTTTAAAAAAAAAAAGGGGGGAATAAAAGAGTAAAAAATATATCTATATACATACAGTGCCTACAAGTAGTATTCAACTCCCTGCAGATTTAGCTGGTTTGATAAGATGCAAATAAGTTAGAGCCTTCAAACTGCAAACGAGAGTAGGTTTTATGAACAGAAGCATAAATCTTACTAACCAAAAAGTTATGTTGCTCAGTTGAATTTTATTAAATTTTAAACATAAAAGTGTGGGTCAATTATTATACAACCCCTATGTTTAATATTTTGTGGAATAACCCTTGTTTGCAATTACAGCTAATAATCGTCTTTTATAAGACCTGATCAGGCCGGCACAGGTCTGTGGAGTTATCTTGGCCCACTCCTCCATGCAGATCTTCTCCAAGTTATCTAGGTTCTTTGGGTGTCTCATGTGGACTTTATTCTTGAGCTCCTTCCACAAGTTTTCAATTGGGTTAAGGTCAGGAGACTGACTAGGCCACTCCAACACCTTGACTTTTTCCCTCTTGAACCAGGCCTTGGTTTTCTTGGCTGTGTGCTTTGGGTCGTTGTCTTGTTGAAGATGAAATTACGACCCATCTTAAGATCCTTGATGGAGGAGCGGAGGTTCTTGGCCAAAATCTCCAGGTAGGCCGTGCTATCCATCTTCCCATGGATGCGGACCAGATGGCCAGGCCCCTTGGCAGAGAAACAGCCCCACAGCATGATGCTGCCACCACCATGCTTGACTGTAGGGATGGTATTCTTGGGGTCGTATGCAGTGCCATCCAGTCTCCAAACGTCACGTGTGTGGTTGGCACCAAAGATCTCGATCTTGGTCTCATCAGACCATAGAACCTTGAACCAGTCTGTCTCAGAGTCCTCCAAGTGATCATGAGCAAACTGTAGACGAGCCTTGACATGACGCTTTGAAAGTAAAGGTACCTTACGGGCTCGTCTGGAACGGAGACCATTGCGGTGGAGCACGTTACTTATGGTATTGACTGAAACCAATGTCCCCACTGCCATGAGATCTTCCCGGAGCTCCTTCCTTGTTGTCCTTGGGTTAGCCTTGACTCTTCGGACAAGCCTGGCCTCGGCACGGGAGGACACTTTCAAAGGCTGTCCTGGCCATGGAAGGCTAACAGTAGTTTCATAAGCCTTCCACTTACGGATGATGCTCCCAACAGTGGAGACAGGTAGGCCCAACTCCTTGGAAAGGGTTTTGTACCCCTTGCCAGCCTTGTGACCCTCCACGATCTTGTCTCTGATGGCCTTGGAATGCTCCTTTGTCTTTCCCATGTTGACCATGTATGAGTGCTGTTCACAAGTTTGGGGAGGGTCTTAAATAGTCAGAAAAGGCTGGCAAAAGAGATCTTTAATCCACACATGTGAAGCTCATTATTCTTGGTGCCTGAACTACTTCTTAATACTTTAGGGGGACCAAACAGAATTCTTGTGGTTTGAGGGGTTGAATAATAAATGACACTCTGAATTAACTTTTAACGTTTTAAAAAAAAAAAAAAAAAAATTTGCTGCAGTGCATTTCCCACTTCCAGGCTGATCTTCAGTACAAATGTCACAATGCCAAGTTAATTCCGCATGTGTCAACCAGCTAAATTTGCAGGGGGTTGAATACTACTTGTAGGCACTGTATATATATATATATATATATATATATATATATACACACACACGCAAAACATATGGAGATATGTACGCAAGTCTGTATACATGCGCCCACACACACACACACACACAACAACCCCTCTTTCACAAGTCTGAATCTCCGGGACGAGTGGTGATGATATTTTCCACACATATCGGAGACCCACACACAAACCCATTCCGAAGCATGCTCAGTCACGCATATCTGAAGTGACGTGGATATGTGGACGTGAGAAATTCGCCTTACAGCGTATGTGGGAGCTTTCAGTGAATGAACCTACATACGCTGTCCAATAATCTTTCATTTCAATAAATAATTTTAAAAAAACGTGGGCTCCCGCATAATTTTAATAACTAGCAGAGGGAAAGCAGACAGTTGAGGGCTGATGTTAATAGTCTGGGAACTAGCCAATAACCATGGCTCCTTACCTTCCTATTAATACCAGGCCGCAGCAGTTAATTTAGCCTTTACTGGCCATTGTACAGGGGGACCACCCTAAAAAAAAAAAAAACGTGGGGTCTCCCTATAAATTGAAGCCAGAAAAGGCTAGCTGCTTTGCCTTTTCTGGCTACTATACAGGGAGACCCTCCCAAAAAAATGACATGGGGTCCCCCTATAAATTGTAGCCAGCAAAGGCTAGGTGGACAGCTGCGACCTGATATTAATAGCCTAAAAAGGGGCCATGGTTATAGGCCCCCTCCCAGGCTATAATATCAGCCCTCAACCTCTCCAGATTTGGCGCATCATATTTGTGCGCAAAATCTGGCACTTAGCCTCGCTCTTCCACGCTGCCCTGGTGAGGTGGCATGGGGTAATAGTGGTGGGGTTCATGTCAGCGCCAGCTGCCATGAAGCCCAGGTAAGTAATGAGGGGCATCTAGAAGACACCCCCATTACTAACCTACAAAGAGTTAAAAAAAACACACAGAAACAACCAGAAAAAAAGAAATTAATTGAAATAAAACAATAAAACAGTCCTATCATGGCTGCTGTAAGCTGACACTGCCGGGAACACGTCCGCTCCCGGCAGTGTGAGCCACAGAATGAGGTCACTGGAGTGCATTAGCGCAACTCCGGTGGCCTCCTTTACGGCCCTGCTGTACCGTGGGAATTTCTCATGGTCAGCGGGGCCGAAAAGGAGCTCACCGGAGCTGCGCTAGCTGAACTCCGGTAAACTCGCTGATACAATGACGGGGCCACTTTGCGTCCCCGTCAGTGTAGCGGCGGCGGTTTAGAGCGGTCACATTTTATGTGGCTGCTCTAAACTGGAGATCTTTGTGGGACACTCGTGGACTACTATGGAGGGGTAAGGATAAGGTTGTGTTTTTTTATTTTATTTTTATTACAGGAGATCAATGACTTCAGGGAATTAGGTGTCTAAGTGAGTATAGGTGTATTTTTTTATTTTTTATTTCATTTTAGGTGGCGATCGGCGGGGACAGGTAATGTATTAACTACTTAATTAATTTTTTTTCTAGGTAACCACCGTCCAACTAAAAAAGGGACAGTACTTTTAAATAAATAATCTTGGGGGCAATAAAATAAAATAAAATAAAATTTAAAAAAAATATATATATATATATATATATATATATATATATATATACAGTACAGACCAAAAGTTTGGACACACCTTCTCATTTAAAGATTTTTCTATAAGATTTCTTCTGGCATTCTCTTGATGAGCTTCAAGAGGTAGTCACCGGAAATGGTTTTCACTTCAATGGTGTGCCCTGTCAGGTTTAATAAGTGGGATTTCTTGCCTTATAAATGGGGTTGGGACCATCAGTTGTGTTGTGCAGAAAGGTGGATACACAGATGATAGTCCTACTGAATAGACTGTTAGAATTTGTATTATGGCAAGAAAAAAGCAGCTAAGTAAAGAAAAACAAGTGCCCATCATTACTTTAAGAAATGAAGGTCAGTCAGTCTGAAAAATTGGGAAAACTTTGAAAGTGTCCCTAAGTGCAGTTGCAAAAACCATCAAGCGCTACAAAGAAACTGGCTCACATGAGGACCGCCCCAGGAAAGGAAGACCAAGAGTCACCTCTGCTTCTGAGGATAAGTTTATCCGAGTCACCAGCCTCAAAAATCTCAGGTTAACAGCAGTTCAGATTATAGACCAGGTCAATGCCACACAGAGTTCTAGCAGCAGACACATCTCTACAACAACTGTTAAGAGGAGACTTTGTACAGCAGGCCTTCATAGTAAAATAACTGCTTGGACCACTGCTAAGGACAGGCAACAAGCAGAAGAGACTTGTTTGGGCTAAAGAACACAAGGAATGGACATTAGACCAGTGGAAATCTGTGCTTTGGTCTGATGAGTCCAAATTTGAGATGATTGGTTCCAACCACCGTGTCTTTGTGCGATGCAGAAAAGGTGAACGGATGGACTCTACATGCCTGGTTCCCACCGTGAAGCATGGAGGAAGAGGTGTGATGGTGTGGGGGTGCTTTGCTGGTGACACTGTTGGGGATTTATTCAAAATTGAAGGCATACTGAACCAGCATGGCTACCACAGCATCTTGCAGCGGCATGCGATTCCATCCGGTTTGCGTTTAGTTGGACCATCATTTATTTTTCAACAGGACAATGACCCCAAACACACCTCCAGGCTGTGTAAGGGCTATTTGATCAAGAAGGAGAGTGATGGGGTGCTACGCCAGATTACCTGGCCTCCACAGTCTCCAGACCTGAACCCAATCAAGATGGTTTGGGGTGAGCTGGACCGCAGAGTGAAGGCAAAAGGGCCAACAAGTGCTAAGCATCTCTGGGAACTCCTTCAAGATTGTTGGAAGACCATTTCCGGTGACTACCTCTTGAAGCACATCAAGAGAATGCCAAGAGTGTGCAAAGCAGTCATCAAAGAAAAAGGTGGCTACTTTGAAGAACCTAGAATATAAGACATATTTTCAGTTGTTTCACACTTTTTTGTTAAGTATATAATTCCACATGTGGTAATTCATAGTTTTGATGCCTTCAGTGTGAATGTACAATTTTCATAGTCGTGAAAATACAGAGAAATCTTTAAATGAGAAGGCGTGTCCAAACTTTTGGTCTGTACTGTATATACAAAAAAAAAAGAAATCTGATGGCAAACCCCCCCAAAAAAGGGGCAAAAAAATAATTAAGGTAGGGGGGGGGGCAAAATAAAAAATAAATTGGGGCAATAAATAAAAAAACATATATGTGGCAATAATTTTAGTTTTGTGTAACATTTTACAGCAGGAGCAGGCTGATGGGAATTACTGCTCCCATCAAGCTGCTCCTGCTGGCACTAGTTTACTGGGGACAGACATAGGCCAATGGGAGTAGTAGTCTCACATCGGCCTATGTCTGCCTGATGACACCTGCACACACAGACCCCACATACACCACACACAGACACATACAGACACACAGACACTACTTACCACACTAATCATGAATCCCACGTTGAGATTCATGCGCTTATACCATCCCAGATGAGCAGCCATGATCCTGGTAGACGGGAATGGTCTGGGATTCTCATCTTCCTAGATTAGGGGATGCTCATGGGATGGCATGAACGCCCCCACATGAGGTCACTTCCCATTTGCTGTGGTTTTGTGATACAAAATCGCAGCAAATGCGCTTCAACTCCGCAAGCATTTTAACATGTTTGCGGATTTGAAGCGGCACAATGTTAGTCAATGGCAGCGAAAACGCTGCGCTTCCGCAAAATTAATGGACATGCTGCTGATTTTTCCGCAATGACAATCCGCAGCGGAAATATCTGCAGCATGTGCACAGCACATGCGGATTATCATTAGGGACCATGGGGCACGTATTACCAAACTTTTTTAAGCATTTCGCTGCGGAAATTAAGCGGCAAAAATGCTAGAGAAACGCATAGTGGGCACGCAGCCTTAGTCAAGCCTGTGAAATACTTGAAGAATACACCGCGTACAGAATTACTAGGCAAATGAGTATTTTGATCACATGATACTTTTTATACATGTTGTCCTACTCCAAGCTGCATAGGCTTGAGAGCCAACTACCAATTAAGTAAATCTGGTGATGTGCATCTCTGTAATGAGGAGGGGTGTTGTCTAATGACATCAACACCCTATATAAGGTGTGCTTAATTATTAGGCAACTTCCTTTCCTTTGGCAAAATGGGTCAGAAGAGAGATTTGACGGGCTCTGAAAAGTCCAAAATTGTGAGATGTCTTGTAGAGGGATGCACCAGTCTTGAAATTTCCAAACTTTGAAGCATGATCACCGAACAATCAAGCGTTTCATGGCAAATAGCTAACAGGGTCGCAAGAAGCGTGTTGGCCAAAAAAGGCGCAAAATAACTGCCCATGAATTGAGGAAATTCAAGCGTGAAGCTGCCAAGATGTCATTCGCCACCAGTTTTGCCATATTTCAGAGCTGCAACGTTACTGGAGTATCAAAAAGCACAAGGTGTGCGATACTCAGGGACATGGCCAAGGTAAGAAAGGCTGAAAAACGACCACCTTTGAACAAGAAACATAAGATAAAATGTCAAGAATGGGCCAAGAAATATCTTAAGACTGATTTTTCAAAGGTTTTATGGACTGATGAAATGAGAGTGACTCTTGATTGGCCAGATGGATGGGCCAGAGGCTGGATCAGTAAAGGGCAGAGAGCTCCACTCCGACTCAGACGCCAGCAAGGTGGAGGTGGGGTACTGGAATGGGCTGGTATCATCAAAGATGAACTTGTGGGACATTTTCGGGTTGAGGATGGAGTGAAGCTGAACTCCCAGACCTACTGCCAGTTTCTGGAAGACAACTTCTTCAAGCAGCGGTACAGGAAGAAGTCGGTATTGTTCAAGAAAAACATGATTTTCATGCAGGACAATGCTCCATCACATGCATCCAGCTACTCCACAGTGTGGCTGGCCAGTAAAGGTCTAAAAGAAGAAAAAGTAATGACATGGCCCCCTTGTTCACCTGATCTGAACCCCATAGAGAACCTGTGGTCCATCATAAAATGTGAGATCTACAGGGAGGGAAAACAGTACACCTCTCGGAACAGTGTCTGGGAGGCTGTGGTGGCTGCTGCACCCAATGTTGATCGAAAACAGATCAAGCAACTGACAGAATCTATGGATGGAAGGCTGTTGCGTGTCATCATAAAGAAAGGTGGTTATATTGATCACCAATTTTTTGGGTTTTTGTTTTTGCATGTCAGAAATGTTTATTTCTAAATTTTGTGCACTGATATTGGTTTACCTGGTGAAAATAAACAAGTGAGATGGGATTATATTTGGTTTTTATTAAGTTGCCTAATAATTCTGCACAGTAATAGTTACCTGCACAAACAGATATCCTCCTAAGATAGCCAAATCTAAAAAAAAAACACTCCAACTTCCAAAAATATTAAGCTTAGATATTTATGAGTCTTTTGGGTTGACTGAGAACATAGTTGTTGATAAATAATAAAAATAATACTCTAAAATACAACTTGCCTAATAATTCTGCACACAGTGTATAGTCTGGTCAAATGAGACCAAAATTGAACTCTTTGGATGCCATAAAACACACCATGATTGGAGGCCAAAAGACACTACATGTCACCCCAAAAACACCATACCAACAGTGAAGTTTAGAGGTGGGAACATCATGGTGTGGGGCTTTTTTTTTAGCATACAGCACTGGCAACCTTTATGTAATTGAAGGAAGGATATATGGACAAATGTGGCAAGATATTCTTGATAAAAATCTGCTGCCATCTAACAGGATGATGAAGATGAAACGAGAGTGGACACTTCAGTAAGACTGCGCCCCACTATGCGTTTTTCAAGCGTTTTTTCCACGGAATTTCCGCAACAGAAACGCTTAAAAAATGCTTGGTAATACGTGCCCCATGGTCCCCAAGGATAATCCGTATGTGCTGTGCGCATGCTGTGGAAATTTCTGCTGCGGATTATCATTGTGGAAAAATACGCCATTAATTTTGCGTAATTGCTGCCATTGACTTGCATTGAATCGCTTAATATCCACATGACTACACGTGCACATGCGGATATTAAGCGATTCAATGAGGAGACTCTTCTCCAGACCCGGGTACCATAGTACCTGTAAAAAAAAGAATTTAAAATAAAAAATAAAGATTATACTTACCTTCCGATGGCCCCCGATCTCCTCAGCAATACGTCCGGTGTGTTGGGCGGCTTGCGATGGTATAAAAGGACCTTCCATGACTCCATGATGTCATTTAGTCATGTGACAAGTCATGCGACCGCTGACGTCTGTGGTCGCGTGACCTGTCACATGACTAAATAACGTCATGAAAGGTCCTTTCACACCACCGCGTGCCGTCCCTGAGACCGGTCGCAGCGGAGAAAAGACCGGGGGCCATCAGAAGGTAAGTATAATCTTTATTTTTTATTTTTTACCATTTTTATTCTTTTTTTTTAACTATTACTTGGTCACACTATATAAATCCATGCCGGTTGCATGGATTTATATAGTGTGACCAAGTTGTCAAGCACTTTTCCAAGTGATGCTAAAATCGCTTGGAAAAGCGCTTGATAACCCGCATGCAGAAATGCATGCAAAAACGCTTGACAAATGCTTCTACCTGGCAGGAAAAACGCATGTAAAATCCGCATGCGTTTTTCCTGCCAGGGAGATGCGAAAAAATATGCAGCATTTCTGCATCGTGGGCGCTTAGCCTAAGACAATGATCCCAAATACACAGCCAAGGAAACTCTCAATCCAGAACCTTCAGGATTAGTGTTAAGCGAATTTGCTCGGCGAATGTTCTAAAGTTTCAAATTCGGCACGAATAATGCACATTCGGATTTGTGGTCGGAAAGGCGAGCAAAATTTGTTAAAATCGGAAATTGTTTGACGAATAAGCGCGGGGACGCGAATACAAGGCAACCACTGCATTTTGAACAGTTTTGCTAGCATAGTGCAAGTGTATGTTGAACGGGGAGACGTGGTAGATGAGTATGGGGGCTGTGGAGAGCTCAGAACAGGTCAGATCAGCGGTGCGCGCTTTTTTTTTTCCGGTAGGTGGTAACTTTTAGTCAGGAAAGCGAGGGCAGCCAATCAGAGCGTAGGAAGCATCCACACTGTCCAGACAAAAGGGCTTGTGCAATTGGCTGCTGAAATCACATATCTTCCCTATATAAAAAGCGGCCATGTTCCCTCAGCGCCATTCTATCCATGTAACTGCTAGGGAGACAGACGCAGTTCAGTGTGCTCCTGTGTAATGACAGATATTAGCTACCTAGATGAGCGCTTGTTTGGAAGTCAGATAGTGTAGATAATTCCTGGCCTGTGTATCTGTGCAATCGATGGTGCAGCACATTTTTTGTTTTCTTGTCTAAGTACTGAGATTCTGACAGAAAGAGCAGGGTCCATGTCATAGAATAGCATTGTGCACCGCTTCTATTGAGCTCCATGCATGAGTATACCTTCAATCTATTTTTGCACTTGCTAATGTGATCAAGCAAGCAAGCACAGCCCACCTTTTCATTTTGTGGGGTTGAAATTCTGCTCTATGCAGAGTCTCCGAGCTTCTGATTGCAGAGTACAAAAACTTTTTTTTTCTGTTGCTAATGTGATAATGCAAGCTGTGTTAGCAAAGTTTTTCCTTTTTTTGGTGGGTGAAATGCAGCTGTACACACAGTCAAACAAATATATATTTTTTGTTGGCAGACAGAGTCCACAAAAGTTTTTTTAGCGTCACAAACGTGATCCAGTCTGCTAAAAGCCAGATATTATTTTAGTGGCGTTGAACTTCAGCTGGTTTCAGAGTAAAAAAAATAATTTTTTCTCTTGCTAGGCACAGTCCAAAAAATATTTTTTCGTGTGACAAACGTGATACACTGATAAGCCAGGTACTACGTCAGTGGCAGTCAAATTCAGCTGTATGCACAGTCAAACAAATATATATTTTTGTTGGCAGGCAGAGTCCACAAAAGATTTTTAGTGTCGCAAACTTGAACCAGTCTGCTAAAAGCCAGATACTATTTTAGTGGCATTGAACTTCAGTTGGTTTCAGAGTAAAAAAATAATTTTTTTCTCTTGCTAGGCACAGTCCAAAAATTGCTTTTTCGTGTGACAAACGTGATACACTGTGCTATAAGCCAGCTTCTACGTCAGTGGCGGTCAAATTCAGCTGTACGCAGAGCTTATGCAGAGTAACAAAAAAAATATTTTTTTGCTCTGAGTAACGTGATACAGCAGGATAGATCTGAGTTTGAAATATTTTGGAGCATATTTCCTATGTTATACACACCTCATCCACACTAAAAAAATACTTCTTCTGTTCCTAACGTTATACAGCAGGGGACATCTCAGTATGAAATTGTTTGTATGATATCTTTTATGATATACAGGCCTCATCCACAGTAAAAATATACTTTCTTCTGTTACTAACATGATAGAACAGGGGACATCTCAGTTTGAAATTGTTTGGAGAATATCTCATATGTTTTATCGGCCTCATCCACACTAAAAAATTTCTTTCATCTGATAGTAACGTTATACTGCAGGCCATATCTTACCTTGTCATTTAGTGTCGCTGAAATTCAGGTGTGTGAAGAGCTGTTGCAGAGAAAAAAAAATTATTTTTTCTTTAGTTAATAGCGTGCTCCTACCACAGTATCGGAGCAACATGAGTGGGAAAAAGAGAGGTCGTGGTGGAAGGGGGAATAGGCTTGATGTTCAAGGTATATGTGGTGTAGGTGGTAGTGTTAGTGAAAGCACTAGTGAACCAACACAAACAGGTTCTATCCAAAGACATCTTCTGTTACTTGATGGCCTAGTCCACTCCCTTTCTTTGCAAGCCGCACAGCGATATGTCTTGTTGATAAGGGCCAGAAAGAGCAGGTGCTCCAGTGGATGGCAAGCTCTGCTTCAAGTGCCCTCTCCTCTTCTTCCTTCACCTCAACATCACACACAGTACAGTCCACAGTACATGCTTCCCCCTGCGTCACAGCAATCCAACTGCCCAACTGACGGTAGCGAACCACAAGTCCAACTGCGAGTCTGTAGAACTGTTCACCCATTCTACACTATGGACATCAGAAGTGTACTTCAAACAGTCACAGAGTCAAGAGGAGGAAAGCATCTGCACCGAAGCCCAAATTTTTTTTACCTTGGATTCGGGGCAGGACGAAGTAGGGTCCAAGCAGGTTCCTGACCCTCGTCACTAGACGCTAACTGCAGGGGAGGGAGGTGATCCTGATGAGACTCAGATACCTGAGGTTCATGCGGACTGTACTGTGCTCTCAGGGCAACAAGAGGAGAAGGGTCACTGTGAGGGCGAGGAATGGGATAACACATTGGATGATGATGAGGTTGAAGATCCTACTTGGTGTGAACACACAGCCGAGTAGCTCATCTGAGGAGGTGGAGGAGGAAGATGAGGAGATTGCATTTCGCCATACGGCGCAGACACGGAGTGATGCAAGCACAAGGAGCACTGCATCCTTAGTCACAACCGTGGCTGTGGCCAGCAGCGGTCATGGGTCTGAAGCTCGCAGGAGCAGCAAGGGTTGCCTAGCATGGGCCTTTTTTGTCAATGCAAAGAATGAGCCAACTCACGTTATCTGCAAACTTTGCGATAAAAACTCAGTAGAGGGAAAAACTGCAATAATTTGAGTACTACATGCATGAACGTTCACATGCTCAAGCAACATGCGTTACGCTGGGAATCTCACCGCGCTGAAATGCGGACCAGCGGACCTCAACAACCATCAGCTGCCCCATCAAATGCATCCGATGCTTCTTCTTCCTCCTCTGTTACCGTGCCAAGTATTGTCACGCAGGTCTCCCATCGCAGAAACTCCCGTTCTTTACCCCCTCCAGTCAGGCTGAATGACAGCCTGTCAGCTGTAACGGAAGCAGACGCGCCTGCTGTGTTTGTTTCACCAAGTACACCGAATGTTTCTCAATCCACTGTAACATCTGCGCCTGCACCTCATGGCCCAGCAGTTTGTCCGGTTCACCATACTACGCCCTCTCTCAGCACCACAGCCAGCCCTCGGTCCCACAGAGTCCTTTCACACATTTTTTAGACCACCTCATGCACCAGCACAACAGAGTACAAGTCTGACACGTGGTGAACGACTGGAGAGGATGGTGGAGGGGTATCTAGAGCTTAATATGAATACCATCAGGGAGGATTTGGACCCTTTTACATTTTGGTCTTCAAAAATGGATGAATGACCTGAGCTCACTTGTCACGCATAGGAGGTTTTATCATGCCCAGCAGCCAGCATTCTCTGAGAACGTGTCTTCAGCGCTATTGGTGTTTTGACGGATAAGCGCAGCCGGCTGTCCCATGAAAGTGTAGACCGCCTAACTTTCATAAAGATGAACAAGTTATGGATCTACAAGGACTTTTGCACCCCAATTGCAGACTGTACAGAGTATTTTTTAGTGTGTTGCATTGATCTCACGGAATTGCAGTCTTTCATATGGCTTCTGTGCCTGCTCTCGCTGCTGCTGAAGGTTTTAGGCCTAATTTGGGGAAATGTGGAGAATCCTGATTGGGTCTCCATCCATTGGGTTGGCTGTAGTGGGAGAGGTTTGGGTCTCCGTTAAACTACTTGAAGTCTGATGAAATTGATGCTACTTTAGTGGTGTTAGGCCCTCATTTAGGGAAATGTGAACACTCCTGGTTAGGTCTCCATCTCCTGGGTTGTCTGTACTGGAAGAGGTGTGGGTCTTATTTATACTATTTCTATTGTAGTGAAATTGATTACGCTTTGCTAGTGTCTGCCACTAATTTTTGGAAATGTGGAGAATCCTGATTGGATCTCCATCTAATTGGTTGGCTGTAGTGGAAGAGGTTTGGGACTCCATGCATTTGTATAGTTATACTCTAGTGAAATTGAGTATTTGGTGCAGATATTGTTCTCCCCAAATGGGTACACAAACATGATAAATTCTAAATTGATTTTCAATAAACAACCATCAGCCGCCCCATCAAACGCCTCTGCTGCCTCTTCCTCCTTCTCTGTTACCGTGCCAAGTATTGTCACGCAGGTCTCCAACAGAACCAGCTGTACACCTGCTGCAGTTAGGCTGAGTGAAAGCCCATCAGCTGTAACAGAAGTGGACATGCCTGCTGTGTTTGTTTCACTGAGCACACCACACGTTTCTTAATCCACCATAACATCTACGCCTGCACCTCACTCACGATCTATCAGTTTGTCTGTTTCACCGTACTCTGCCCTCTCTCAGGACTGCAGCCAGCCCTCAGTCCCGCAGTTGTGGTCATGTAAAAGATTGTTTCATCCTACACATGACAAAGCTAAGAGGTTAAACTCCACCATCTCCAATCTCTAGACCATGGAAATTGTGGTCTTAGGCCCTATTTTTTTAAATGTAAACACTTCCGATTGAGTCTCCATCTCCTGGGTTGGCTGTACTGGAAGAAGTGTGGCTCTTATTTACACTATTTCTAGTGTAGTGAAATTGATTACACACTGCTAGTGTCTGCCACTAATTTTTGGAAATGTGGAGAATCCTGATTGGGTCTCCATCTATTGGGTTTGGCTGTAGTGGAAGAGGTTTCTGTCTCCATTAAACTACTTCTACTCTGGTGAAATCGATGCCACTTTGATGGTGTCTGCCACTAATTTTTGGAAATGTGGAGTATCTTGATTGGGTCTCCATTGGGTTTGGCTGTAGTGGAAGAGTTGTCGGTCATCATTACACTAGTTCTACTCTGTTGAAATGAATTCTTTGGTGCAGATATTTTTGTCACAAGGGTACACAAGATAGAATCAAAATTGGTTTTCTTAGTACCGTGGTATATACATAAAGCAGGTTATATTTCATCTTTCAATTTTTCGGTGCTGATAATGTTCTCCAGACAGGGTTACACATTAGTAATGAGAGAAAACTAAATGTGCTCAACTTAGCGGTTCAGCGATTTCTCAAAACCTACCCTACCTGCCACAGCTGCTTGTGAAAGTGCAACATGTGTGTGCCCATTTGAGAAAGTCAGTTATAGCTTTCGCCACCCTGGCATTGCTTCAGCAGCGTTTGCAGCTTTCAGCTCACTGAATGTTGTGCGATGTCACCACATGTTGGAAATCAAGGTTGCAGATGTTGGGAAGGATTTGTGAGCAGCAGAGGGCAGATGTTGATTACCAGCTTCAACACGCCCATCGGCATTCAGGTCAGCCTCCCCACATAAGAGCTGATGAGTGGGCATGAATGTCTGACATCTGTGCCATCCTCCAAACTTTGAGGACTCCACCAAGATTATGAGTTGTGATGACACCATAACTAGCATCACCATCCCGCTTCTCTGTCTACTGAAACGCTCGCTGCTCACAGTTAAAGAGGAGGCATTGCAGGCGGAGCAAGGAACTATGCAGCCCAGCCTCATCTCAATGCGGATTGGGTAATAATGAGGAGGAGGAGGATGAGGGGGAGAACATGGACAGTCGTCCTCTTGGGGAGGACAGGGAAGTCTTGCCTGTCTTGGAAGTCTTGATACCCCTCTTTCAGTCTGTGGGAAAACTGTATGAGTTTCACTTAATGACCTTCAGTGGCCTAAACCGTGGTTTTGCTTATGCACGTTATTTCTCAAAACGCATTGCAGATCAGACCATTTTCCAACTCTGTAGTGATTAAATTCAAGGCGTAAAGAAAGATCTTTGTCTGTGGCTAAGCACCAACAAGAAGTGTGAGCTGATGTTGGAAGGGCTGCCATTGCTTATGCAAGAAGCTGCATTAGAGGACTTCCTGGGAGTAATGACAGCTGGAGAAGATACGGTTTCCCAAGTCCTTTCACCGAGCTAAAGAATATGGCTGTGGTGAAATGCAACTCACTGAAAAGGTGTGGTCGGCTCTGTACACTCCCTGGCCACATTCACTTGTCCACGTGTTTGTGGTTAGGCGGTCCTTCCTAGTAAGTGCACTGGGGAGGGCACGGGTAATGTTCTGGGACCCAGGCTCTTCTCCATCTATACCTTTGGCCTGGGACACCTCATGGTCTCACGGCTTTCAGTATTACCTCTATGCTGATGACACACAGATCTACCTCTCTGGACCTGATATCACCCCCTTACTAACCAGAACTCCACAATGTGTGTCCTGTATTTCATCTTTCTTCTCTGCTAGATTTGTAAAAGTTAACATGGATAAAACCGAATGCATCGTCTTTCCACCATCTCATTCACCCCCCCCCCAACTGACTTATCCATCAAAGTGAATGGCTGCCCACTCTCCCCAGTCCCGCAAGCTTGACTGTGATCTGTCCTTCCAATGTCAGATCCAAGCTCTTTTTACTTGCTGCTGACTCCAACTTCAAAGTATGTCGGGGCTCCACACATTCCTCAACCATGCATCTAGAAAAACAACAGTGCATGCCCTCATCATCTCCCGCCTCTTTTACTACAAGCTCCTGTTCTGTGGCCTCCTTTCTACCACTCTCGCACCCCTCCAATCTATCCTAAAGTGTGCTGGCCAATTAATCCACCTGTCACCCCGCTATTCCTAGCCTTCTCCCCTCTGTCAATCCCTGCTAGGGCTCCCTATTGCCCAGACACTCCAGTTGAAAGTCTAACTTTGGCATAGCAAGCGAAAACCTGCTTCCTCCATACATGTGTGACCCAGTCTCCCTGTTCTAGTTACCTGCATGAAACCTCCCATCCTTCCAAGATCTCCTTCTCTACTTCCCTCTTATCTCTTCTTGTCACAATCACATACAAGATTTGTCCGGTGCATCTCCGCTACTGTGTAAATCTGAACCCCAACACATCAGACTGTCGCCTACCGTGGAAACCTTGAAAAGGAAGCTGAAGACCCACTTCTTGTGACAAGCATACAATCTGTGGGAACCCTCGCTCCAGCATACCGCTGCATGACTAGCTATACCCTGACCTACTGTATCCTCCCCCATCCCTTGCAGATTGTTAGTGCGCCCTCGCAGGCCGGGTCCTCTTTCCTCTTGTACCAGTCAGTGACCCCTTTTGACATTTAAAACGCCATGGAATAAATGTCGCTGTCATAGTAATAATAATTATAGTACTTGTACTCTGGGTCAATTGATGGCACTTCCCTGCTGTCTACACCTAATTTTATGTGTTTTTTTGCAACTTTTGGGTCCATTTGTAGGTGTTGTATATGCATTTTTTGGTCCCCCCATTGACTCCTATGGTGTTCGGGAATGTTCGTCGAATGTTCGATGAACAAATTTGGCAAATTTCTATTTCTTTGGCGAACTTTTTCGAACTGAACATTGAAATGTTCCTTCATCTCTATTCAGGATCTGAAGAGTGTTTGTGTGGAAGAATAGGCAAAATCACACCTGAGCAATACGTGCGACTAGTTTCTCCATACAGTAGTTGTCTTGATGCTGTCATTATCAAATAAGGCTTTTGTACGAAGAATTAAATATAATTCAGTAACAGTGTTTTCCCTGTCATTTCTCATCATTACTTATACTGTAACTTAATTTATACACATCTATGCTTAGATTTTTCTTCCTGTATGGATTGGAAAGTGTAGCATCGAACCAGTACTGGGGGAGGTGGAGGAACCTATGCAGGTAGGGGGTGTCTCTACATCATACATCTCCACGGAGATTCACAAGAAAAGAGGCGTATGTTTTTTTTTGTGGGAAAAAGGGACACTTTGCTGGGACCTGTCCTTCAATTTCTAAACAAAAGGAGACTCATTTAACTCTCAGCAGTCTGGAGTTAGATAAACAAGGGGTGCATTTGTGGCCAAACTGCAGTTCCCGCTTTGTCCTGACAGCAGAGGTGGTTCTAGAGAGCAAAACCGAAAAAATTTCTGTGTTTGATGACAGTGGAGCCGAGGTCAGCATGGTTGATGCTGAGTTTGTGAAAACTCATGGTCTCGCTTGCTGTGCTTTAGCTGAACCTATTCCCATCTTTGCCATTGACTCAGCGCCACTTGCACAGAAAGCATTTACTCAGATTGTACATAATATAAAACTGAGGGTGGGGTCAGTTCATTGTGAAATCATCCCTTGCTATGTTTTGGAAAATCTTCCTACTCCGATTGTTTTAGGTATCCCCTGGCTTGTTAAACATAATCCGTTGGTGGATTGGCAAACCAGGGGGGATTACAGAATGGGAGATTACTGCCATGAGAAATGTCTGAATGTTTCTATTGCTTCTGTCTCTATGGGGATACTGCCTGCTTTCTGTCTGGTTTTGAGGATGTTTTTTTCTGAAAAGGGGCATCAGGATTTGCCTCCTCATCGTGCTTATGACTGTCCTATTAACCTGACCCCTGGAGCCAAACTACCAAAGTCCAGACTATATAATCTTTCTGAGAGACAAGCCATGAAGGTTTTCACAGTCTGGAGAAGGGACATATCAGACCCTTGGTGGCCGGGGTTGCATCAGGATGTAATTGAACACATAGCTGCTTGTAGTATTTGCGCGCGTTCTAAGGTTTCGCACACCCGTCCGTCTGGTACTCTTCTTCCGCCACCTATCCCTAGCAGCCCATGGACACACTTGTCCATGGATTTTATTACTGATCTACCGGTTTCTGCAGGCATAACGGTGGTTTTGGTAGTAGTAGATAGGTTCAATAATATGGTTCACTTCGTCGCTTTACCTGCACTTCCCAATGCTAAGACACTTCCTCCGGTGTTCATAAATGAGATTGTGAAGCTTCACGGGGTTCCCTCCAATGTGGTGTCTGATCGGGGAACCCAGTTTGTTTCCAATTTCTGGAAAGCATTCTGTTCTCGACTGGGGGTGCAGCTGTCCTTTTCATCTGCCTTCCACCCTCAGTCGAATGGTCAGATCGAGCAGGTCAATCAGAACTTGGAAACATACCTCAAGTGTTTTGTCTCCGAAAATCAGGAGGATTGGGCATCCTACTTACCGCTGGCAGAATTTGCCATCAATAATCATGGTCAAGAATCCACTGGCAGGTCACCGTTTTTTGGTGCATCCACAGTTTGGTACTTTCAGTGGGGGAGGAGCTTCAGGAGTTCCTGAAGAGGAACGGTTTGCTTCAACACTCTCCTCGGTGTGGCAGGGTGTTCTGTGTAATTTGAAGACCATGGGTGACAGGTATAAACATATGGCTGACAGAAAACGTTTGCCAGGTCCGGACATGAATGTGAATTACTTTGTGTGGTTGTCTACCAAGAATATGAGATTGAAAGTTCTTTTTTGGAAGCTGGGACCTAGGTTTATTGGTCCCTACAAAATTACCGCCGTAATTAATGCAGCAGCGTTTCATCTTGAACTTCCTCGGGCCCTTAAGGTTCACAATGTATTCCACAGGTCCTTACTCAAAAGATACGTAGAACTTCTTGAGCCCTCACCTCTACCACCACCCCAAGTAATGGTTGATGGTAATTTGGAGTTCGAGATTTAGAGGATAGTAGATAGTAGATAGTAGATGCTAAGCATCTCTGGGAACTCCTTCAAGATTGTTGAAAGACCATTTATGGTGACTACCTCTTGAAGCTCATCAAGAGAATGCCAAGAGTGTGCAAAGCAGTCATCAAAGCAAAAGGTGGCTACTTTGAAGAACCTAGAATATAAGACATATTTTCAGTTGTTTCACACTTTTTTGTTAAGTATATAATTCCACATGTGTTAATTCATAGTTTTGATGCCTTCAGTGTGAATGTACAATTTTCAAAGTCATGAAAATACTGAAAAATCTTTAAATGAGAAGGTGTGTCCAAACTTTTGGTCTGTACTGTAGACACAGGAACGTTTCTACTGCTGCTTTATTTAAACACGGCATAAACCAGTGCAGGATCTAACAAAATAAACATGACCTTTCTGGCATAACAGGAAACAAAAGATAACGTATAGCATCGTGCATATGCCTGCGGGAATCCGCCCACTCAGGATACAACTTTAAGTCCCACTGGAACTCCAGACTGGAGACTTCTATGCCTCCAACACACAGACAGGAAAAAATTTCAGTGGTCGGTCAGTTAACCTGCCGAACCACACCTTTGATGTGGAGATATGTTGAGTAGCCATCCCGCCCATCCCTTACAACTACTCACAAAAAACCCAACCCTATCATGGCCGATTAACCCCTCAGCACAGAACATGCTGGAGAGAAACTTATGGGTTTCACATCACATAAGATAGCAACCTTCGTGACACATATCTCCCCACACATACACTGCCAGTGACCCTGTCACATATTCCCCCCCTCTGCCCAAAGCCGGGGGTTTTGGCACCTTCAAACACCAAACAGGGAATTCTGGAGAGGGCATCAGAGGTACAGAGTAACTTCCCGTATCTATGCTCTATGTGGAAACTAAAGTCCTGGAGGCTTAAGAACCACCTAGTCACCCGGGCATTCTTACCCTTCTTTTGCCTTAACCATCTCAGAGGTGCATGGTCTGACACTAGATTAAACCTATGGCCTAGTAGATAATATGTCAGCATATCCACAGCCTATTTTATGGATAAACACTCTTTCTTTACAATGGCATAGTTTTTCTCGCAAGAAGAGAGCTTCCGGCTCATATACAGAATGGGATGTTCTTCACCATTTATTTCTTGAGACAGCACAGCTCCCAACCTGACTTCTGAAGCATCCGTCTGGACCATGAATTCTTTGCTGAAGTCCGGTGTGACCAGGACCGGCTATTTGAATAGCCCTTTAGCTCCTGGAATGCCATCCCTGTCTCTGCAGTCCATTTGTCCATTGTCGATTTGATGCCTTTGAGATCTGTCAATGGTGCGCCAATTATGGCGAAATTTGGGATAAACCGCCAATAATATCCAACAATTCTAAGAAACACCTCACCTACTTCTTGGCGGTTGCGGCCACTTCTTGAATGCCTCGACCTTGTTTACTTGTGGCTTGATTTCTCCTCTCCCAATGAGGTAGCCTAAGTACTTGGCCTCTTCCTTCCCCATGGCACAATTTTTTGGATTTATGGTAAACCCTGCCTTTCTCAGAGCATCCAGAATCGTTAGAACCGTTGGGAGATGACTAACCCAGTCTGGGCTGAAGCTCACAATGTCATCGAGGTAGGCTACGACATACTTCTTATGCAGAGCTAGGATGCGATCCATGGCCACCTGGAAGGTGACTGAGGCCCACTGCAGTCCAAAAGACATTGTGGTGTATTGAAAACACCCATCAGGTGTCGAGAAGGCCATCTTCTCCTTGACATTCTTGGACATAGTGATCTGCCAGTAGCCCTTCGTCAGGTCCGTGGTGGTAATGTACCTCGTGGTCTCTCAATGAGTTCATCAATGTGGGGCAAATTTGGACACCTCATTCAGCCTGTGGTATTCGTTATGAAACCGCAACTCACTATCGGGCTTCGGCACGAGGACGATGTGACTCGACCATCCACTTTTTGACTCTTCTATCACGTCGAAGTCTAGCATTCTCTTCACCTCGCTTGATATTACCACACGGCATGGTTCAGAAATTCTACAGGGCTTAAGGTTCACCCTTATATGCGGCTCTGTCAACATGTCATGCTTCACCACCTGTGTGTGCCCTGGCAACTCCGAGATCAGGTCATGGTTCTGCTGCTGCAGTTCTCAACACTGTTGCTTCTGGGCCGGTGATAGAGTCTCTGCAATCGTGACAGCCTCCACTTTGGCTTTAGGATGGGCTCCCAGGAAAGGGGCTTCCAGCGATTCCCGATCTCGCCATGGCTTGGGCAAGTTCATGTGTTATACTTGGTGAGGCTTCCTTCGTCCTGGCTGATGGACCTTGTAATTAACCTCACCATATTTTTTCACCACTTAGTAGTATGGGCCTTGCCACTTGGCTAGGAACTTGCTCTCGACCATGGGGATAAGCACCAGCATGTGGTCCCCAGGCTGGAATTGCCTTAGTCTTGCTGATCGGTTATAAACCCTTGTTTGTGCCTCTTGAGTGTTACGGATCCGGATGGTGGAGCCTCTGTGCTGCGGTGCAAGGAGGGGCCAGAGGGGCGTGACTGTGTCACTGTGTGACCGACCTTGTATGAGAGCAGGTGACTCCCACGGGTCAGAAGGCAGGAACTGACCGGTACAATGGATGAGCTCGGCAGGCAGGCTGACAGGTGGTCCGGGTAGACAAGCAGGCTGATTAGGCTGATAGTCAGGCGAGTGTTCCAGGTAGGCAAGCTGGTGGGCACAACAGATAGCTGGCAGGTGCTTCCAGTTAAGCGGGAACAGCAGGTAACAGGCAGGTGTTTCCAGATAAACAGGCAGGCGGGCACAACAGATAGCTGGCAGGTGCTCCCAGGTAAGCAGGTAGGCGGGCACGGCAGGTAACAGGCAGGTGCATCCAGGTAAGCAGGCTGGCGGGCTCGGCAGGTAACAGCCAGGTGCTTCCAGGTAAAGCAGGCTGGCGAGGCATGGCAGGTAACAGGCAGGTGCTTCCAGGTAAGCGAGTGGGCAGAGCCCATAGACAGACTGGCGGACTGGACTGTAGACAGACTGTCAGGCTGGATAGTAGTCAGACTGGCGGACTGGACTGTAGAACAGGCTGGCGGACCTTGCACGGGCACCTCCATATTGGAGGAGGTGCCTTTTATAGGGAAAGTCCTCCGGCCATTGGCCGGGGACTTTTTAGGACGGCGCGTGCGGCCCCTTTAAGAGGGAGGGAGCGTGCGCTTGCCCTAAGCACAGAGCCAGGGAAGCTGCGTGCACCAGCAGCAGCTGCAGGGAGGCCGGAAGATGCCGGAGCAGAACCGCGGCGGTAAGGGGGACGGCATCTCTGCCTGGCAGAGGGCAGAGACGCCGATGCTACATTGAGCTTGGAGAAAATGCGCCTTCACAATAGGCATCACTTTCACCATTCTCTCCTGCAACTGGGTGATGTGCTCTATGATGCTATGGTTAGGCGTGACATCGGCTTCCCAGGTTTCCTTGGTGATATCTAGGAGCCTTTGCGGATGTCGGCCATACAGGGGCTTGAACTGAGAGAAGCCAGTGGAGGCTTAAGGAACTTCTCTGATGGAGTAGAGCAGAAATGGAAGCAGATAATCCCAGTCTCGACAGTCCTTCTCTTGATGAGCTTCAAGAGGTAGTCACCGGAAATGGTTTTCACTTCACAGGTGTGCCCTGTCAGGTTTAATAAGTGGGATTTCTTGCCTTATAAATGGGGCTGGGATCATCAGTTGTGTTGTGCAGAAGTCAGGTGGATACACAGCTGATAGTCCTACTGAATAGACTGTTAGAATTTGTATTATGGCAAGAAAAAAGCAGCTAAGTAAAGAAAAACGAGTGGCCATCATTACTTTAAGAAATGAAGGTCAGTCAGTCCGAAAAATTGGGAAAACTATGAAAGTATCCCCAAGTGCAGTTGCAAAAACCATCAAGCGCTACAAAGAAACTGGCTCACATGAGGACCGCCAAAGGAAAGGAAGACCAAGAGTCACCTCTGCTTCTGAGGATAAGTTTATCCGAGTCACCAGCCTCAGAAATTGCGGGTTAACAGCAGCTCAGATTAGAGACCAGGTCAATGCCACACAGAATTCTAGCAGCAGACACATCTCTTCAACAACTGTTAAGAAGAGACTTTGTGCAGCAGTCCTTCATGGTAAAATAGCTGCTAGGAAACCACTGCTAAGGACAGGCAACAAGCAGAAGAGACTTCTTTGGGCTAAAGAACACAAGGAATGGACATTAGACCAGTGGAAATCTGTGCTTTGGTCTGATGAGTCCAAATTTGAGATCTTTGGTTCCAACCACCGTGTCTTTGTTCGACGCATAAAAGGTGAACGGATGGACTCTACATGCCTGGTTCCCACCGTGAAGCATGGAGGAAGAGGTGTGATGGTGTGGGGGTGCTTTTCTGGTGACACTGTTGGGGATTTATTCAAAACTGAAGGCATACTGAACTAGCATGGCTACCACAGCATCTTGCAGCGGCATGCTATTCCATCCGGTTTGCGTTTAGTTGGACCATCATTTATTTTTCAACAGGACAATGACCCCAAACACACCTCCAGGCTGTGTAAGGGCTATTTGACCAAGAGGGAGAGTGATGGGGTGCTACGCCAGATGACCTGGCCTCCACAGTCACCAGACCTGAACCCAATCGAGATGGTTTGGGGTGAGCTGGACCGCAGAGTGAAGGCAAAAGGGCCAACAAGTGCTAAGCATCTCTGGGAACTCCTTCAAGATTGTCGGACGACCATTTCCGGTGACTACCTCTTGAAGCTCATCAAGAGAATGCAAAGAGTGTGCAAAGCAGTCATCAAAGCAGAAGGTGGCTACTTTGAAGAACCTAGAATATAAGACATATTTTCAGTTGTTTCACACTTTTTTGTTAAGTATATAATTCCACATGTATTAATTCATAGTTTTGATGCCTTCAGTGTGAATGTACAATTTTCATAGTCATGAAAATACATAAAAATCTTTAAATGAGAAGGTGGGTCCAAACTTTTGGTCTGTACTGTATACAGCAGATGCTCACCAACTTGTCAGGGATCAAATGGCGGAGAAGTGTAGTACTGATCAGGGTTACCAGACTTCTCGAGTCCAAAAGTTCAAGTACCAGTACCCCATTAACTGACATGGTGCACACCTGCGGCCCCTCGATGGATTGACAATCCACACTACAGGCCGGAAAGGCGTAATAGGAACAATGCCATCCTAGGCTGCAGTCCATTGTTTTAGGGGATACCGAGTGGCTATGTGCCCAGGATTGAGACATCACCAACAGACCATGTCCTTAACAACAGCCTTTGGCAGACCCTCAACGGGATTGGGACGCCTCCCGTTTGTGGTTCAAGACTTACTCCGTGTTGAGCCCACTTCCCCTTTGAGTATTCCAGTATGAGTAATTGACGATTTCCTGTTTCCCTAGGGATTCCTCTACTACTCTCTACTAGGCCCACCAGGTCGTCCATGTTCCGAAGGTCATCCTGGGCAACCCAGGTCTGTACTGGCCTGGGTAGGGAATGGATGAACCTGTCCATCACCACACGCTTGACAATCTGGGAAGGAGTGGAAGACGCTGGCTGCAACCACTTCTGGACTACATGTAACAAGTCAAACATCTGCGAGCGATGGGGTTTGTCACTGGCATACGCCCAGTGGTGGACTCCTTGGAATTTAACTGACATTGTTACTCTCAAGGGTGCCAAAATTCTGGTCTTTAACTTGGCGTATTCCTTGGCATCCAGTAGTACTAAGTCATAATACGCTGCTCTGGTGGAAGTTTCTCCTAATCAGCCACCCTCTCGAAAACCATGAGAAAGGCTTTCACATCATCCCCTGGGGTCATCTTCTGCATGGCTCATCTTCCTGGCTTTCGAACATGTGAGTCATCAGCCGGACCTGGGTATAGGGTGGCCGCCGGTCTGCCCTGGATGGCGCTCACTAGAAGCTTCATCTGCTGCCAGCTTGTGCTGGTGCTATTGCATTTGCTGTAGCAACAGCTTGGTGTTCTCCTGCTGCTGCTGCATCTGGACCAGGTGCTTAATTACATTCTCCATGCTGCCGGGCATCCTTCGCTGGCTGGCGGCCTTCCCCCAGGATATATAACGTTTCCTGTAGCAGCTCCACATGCTCCTGGAATGTTGCCTGCATTATAAACACCAACTGTGATAGATTGGCTCACTCAGCTGCTCACAGAGGTAGACACATGAACGTTTCTTCTGCTGGTTTATTTAAACATGGCATAAACCAGTGCAGGTTTCAAATAAACATGTTCTTTCTGGCATAACGGGAAACAAAAGATAACATACAGCACAGTCCATATGCCTGCGGGAATTCGCCAGCTCAGGATACAACAACCTCAGCTCCCACTGGAGCTCCAGATTGGAGACTTCTGTGCATCCAACACACAGACAGGAAAAAAACTCAGTGATCGGTCATTTAACCTGCTGAACCACACCTTTGAGGTGGAGATGTGGTGAGTAGCCGTCCCGCCCATCTCTTACAACTGCTCACATAAAAAACAACCCTGTCATGGCCAATTAACCTTTCAGCACATAACATGCTGGAGAGAAACTTCTGAGTTTCATATCACGGAAGATAGCAACCTTCATGACCAATATATCCCTTTACATACATTGCCAGTGACCCTGTCACAATATATAAAGCAGTGGTCAATGACATGATTGCTTATCCTACAGAAAATTGAATATACCTAAAATGACCACTGACTGATAATATCAGCACCATTCTGTCTAACTAGAGTGATCTGTAAATGAGAGTTTAAGGTCAAACTTGTTAGAAGAATCCCATCAATAGTGAATGAAGCCTCCAGAGAACAGTCCTCATTAGATTGACAAGATAATTCCTCTTTCTCCAGATTGTCTACTTTAGAGGAAACACTTCAGACAGGGCTCACACTGGCTACTAGCAATTTTAAGATCTGTTTAGGTCCTTTACACAAAGGTACCTGCATTGAAACCAGTCACATTGACCAGTATGCCTAAATAGTGCATACTATGCAGATGAAATAACCTCAGAAACTCAGTGAGTAATTATCAAAAATAGATTTAGTAGATAAATTCTAATATCACTTACAGTCCACACTTGTGATTATTATATAGTATATTGGGATGATTGCTCAAATAAAGCAGTTTGGTGATTGTTAGAAAATGTAGTAGTTGTGTGTGGGAACATACAGCGTGTAAGCTCTTGTCTGCTACTCCATACCATGGCTCTTATATCAAAGAGGCAAACCACGTGACAGCTGTGTCACCCCCAATGAGGGGAAGCCAAACTCTCAATGGTCTCATCTTTCCTACTAGACATTGTACAACCTGCAATGTCAGTAAGGCCATGTTCAGGCATTCAGTATTCGGTCAGTATTTTACCTCAGTATTTGTAAGCCAGCATGAGGAGTGGAACTATCAGAGGAAAAGTATAATAGAAACACATGCACCACTTTTGCATTTTACCCACTTCTGGTTTTGGCTTACAAATACTGATGTGAAATACTGACAAAATACTGAAGGTGTGAACGTGGCCTCTGGAAAGGGGGAGAAATTGGTTAATGGAATAGGTAGAAGGTAGAACAAAGACTAGTAGCTCATGATAAAAGGGGAAACATATGCCTCATGATCAGCCCTATTTGGTTATAAATATCTTGCATTGCTTATATAGTGCCAACGTGCAGTCACCACTCACATAGAAAGAGAAAGAGAAAGAACCTATTAGTATGTTTATGAAGAATAGGAAGAAACCTATGTGAACACGAGAACATAAAAACTGCATACAAATGTTGCCTATTGTCAGAGTCAACCTCAAAAGCCCAGTGCATTAAAGCAACAGTGCTTACCACTGAGCCACCACACCCTAGAAAACAAGGAATACTTTTTTTTTGTCCCATAGGGTTGTAACGGGGGTCAGGGTGGCAGTCGGTGGCGAGTGGCATGTCAGTTTCAGTGATTAAATCCTCACCCTTACATTTGGCTTAGTCGGCAGGATGCGAAGTCCTCACATCCAAACAGCAGGGTGAACAGGTCCTGTGGCAAGAGAGAGAAGATGTCGGATAAGGACCGCAAGAAAAATGCCCCTGGCGCAGATGAGGTGTCTGAAGATAAATAGATAAAACGGAAAGAATTGAAAAACGTGCAGACCAATATGGTGGACGAAAATGGCGTTCTCAAGATGGCGGCGAAAAACGTGAGTCCCAAGATGGCGGCTGATGGCGCGGAGGCTGGCGATAGCTATGCCCATCGTGGGCGTCCTGAGCGCAAAACGGTGCGAAAAACGGTATGGCATAGACCCTGGTGGGCGCGGCGAAGAAAGAAGAAACCCGGCCCACCATTGAAGATCCCAGAAACAGAGTCAGAGTGGGAGGAATTGGTGGAGGCGGCTCCACCCATGGACAGGCGAAGCCTGGAAGGAGGATCCCTTGTGTCAAGCAGTGCGGCGCCATTGCTGAAGGAAACGGTGAAGCAGCAACAGCCTGAGACCTTGTCACATCACGGTGGCCTTGGACACATGAACTGGAAGCGGCGCAGGCAGCGCCAGGAGGAAGTGCCGGAACCAATCTGGGCGGCTGGAGGAACAACGGCAGCAGCGGTGCCTGCAGATAATGGAGAGATAGCTCCGGTGACCATGGCGGCGGTGAGTCTTGATCCAGTTCCTGCCCCTAGCCCATCGCCCCCTACTTACCAAGAAGCGGTGAGAACCCCCAGAGAGGAGGAGGAACGGTGGATCGCGGGGGTAATCGCCGAGAAGAAGAGGCGGGAGTGCCACATTTGTGAAGAGCTGCAGAGCCCGGGGGGAGGAGCCATGTCCGGCCACATTATGTATAGCCTAGTGAGGTACTATGAGCTTTCCCGCGGCTATGGGTTCATTCAGGAGACTGATACCGGCAAAAAAGTATACGTGAATGCCGGATCTGTTCGCAGCTGCGGCCCCTTGCTATGGGGCAGTCAAGTGTCTTTTGTTAAGGAGTATGGGCCCCGAGGCCCATATGCAGTGTCCGTCACCATATTGCCTGAGGCAGAGCGGCAGCAGGCTGCAAACCATCCTGTGCGGCCGGAAACCCCGGTCGTTGTGCAGCAGTTTATTGTGGTACCTGCATATCAGGTACCAGACCCGAGTGAGATGACCTCGCAAATATCGGAGTCTGTTACTCAGCTGCTGCAGACCCTGTCTACGGCACCGGCATGGCAGGAACCAGCTGACGCCCCCGCAACAAGTACCCCTATAGAGGAGGCGGGCCCAGCACTAGTGTTGAGCCACCCCCGTAGTGTTCGAGTTCGGTTCGGTTCGTCGAACACCCGTGTGTTCGCCGAACTGTTCGTCGAACTGTTCGTCGAACACCTTCGAACACCGTTAAAACCAATGGCAGGCAAACAAAAACACATAGAAACACATAGAAAACACCTTCAAAGGTGTCCAAAAGCTGACAAACTGCTCAGAAGACACAACTAACACATGGAAAAGTGACAAGTACATATAGTCATGCGAAAAGAAAAGAGGTGGAAGAGTAAAAGGAGGGGGAGACACAGATATAGGCATGTCATGCCCTTCTAAAATCCAAAAAGTGAGAAGCCGACACGTTCAGTCCGCTCCTGCCCGTGCCACCTCCGTGTCGCCGGGTTTGTGCCAGAGCCGCGGTGAACCCTGATGGCCAGCCCCCCTCTCCCAATACTGGTGCCTGTCCGCTGGTGGGTTGAGCGAGCCCCCCTGTGGTGGAGGCAGCTCTAAGCTTTTTAATTTAAATTGTCTCTCTAATTTGAATGAATACACTTTAAATCCATTTACAAGGATCTATTGGAGGGCAAGTCTCATGCCAGCAGCCGCGTAATTCCAGCTCCAGTAGCGTCCACTAAAGCTGCTGCAGTTAAAAAGCTTTTATAAGGATCGAGCTCGGCTGTCCACCGCAAGGCATCCTAGTGCCAGTCCCAGCCCCTATGCCTTGGGGTGCCTCCTGATGCTCTTCACTGAGTATCCCGTGGTCCCGAAGCATTTCCTTTGAAAAAATTAAGTGTCCAAACTACAGGTGGTGTAGCTTGCTTAACAGCCGGGATAATCCGCTGACTAGCAGACACTGCTACTAGGCACAAAGTATTTCCTGGGCTAGATGCAGTTAAAAATTTGTAATTAGATACTCTCGTTGGATGCTGAGAAAGCATTCCATAGAGTCTCCTGGCACGCCATATATGATTCTCTTAAAAATCTTGGGGTAGGGGTCTAGGGGACACTTTTATAGCCAAAATCACGGCCCTGTATCACAATACGTCACCTAGGCTGAAAATAAATGGAACTGTAGCACCCTGAGGGCTCGGTTGCTACAGAGATATTGCACCTCACCCAGAGGTGTGATATCTCACTCTCAGGTAAGGATGGAGTGTGGATCAGGACCCGACACCTGCATGCATTACACCACATTGCCGTGGGGCAGGGCGACCAATATGCCTCTGAGATGGGCACGGCAGTCCCTGTCCCTGGCTGGAGTGGGGGGAGGGAACACTGAGGAAGGGGAACCCTGTAGTGCAGGAGCAGGGAGGAAGCAGTTCCTGGGTGCATTGAGAAGGGAGTATAAAAGGTGGGCACCATCTTAGTTCAGTGCAGAGAAGTCTGAGCAGAAGTGGCAGGGAGCAGGGGCTCTGCATGAGCTCTGCTCCGGAGGTGGGCCTAGTAACAGAGGCCCAGGCCTGGAAGAGGGAGAAGGAAGGAAGAGGAGCGGAGAAGGCTCCAGGAACGAGGAATGAAGGGATCCCAGGGGTGCGGACGGGCGAGTCGCCACCGCACACCCGAATCCACCTGCGTGGAGGGGTCAGGCCAAAGGGGGAGACCGGTCCCCGAAACTAGTGGAGGCAGGAAACGACCCTCAGCTAGAAACCGGAGGCTGTGACATTTTATGTGGCGCAGCCCATCGCTACACCCGCTAGGAAGGCACCACATAGGGTCAGGGAAACTGGCGCCAAGTTTACCAAGAGGAGGCCCGAGGCAGCCGGACAGAAGGGTTGGTAAGAAAGGCCAGACAAAGGACACACAAAGGGGGTCCTGTGAAGCGCTCCAAAGTTATCTGGGAGTTGTCTGAGCCCCTCACCTGGTGAGCACAGTACGACGTGGGCAGCCGTTACCTGCAGACGTGGTCTGGATAATAAGAACTGTGAGTAAAGGCCCTGGACTGCATCACTGACTCCGTGTCGTTACTGCTGCTGCCCTGCACCATCACTCCCATCCTCCGCATACACTGCCCTGAGGCTATACTCCTCCCGTGGGGAGTTATGCTACGCTCTGCTGCACCCACAACACCAGCCTCAGCGGTCTGCCCTGCAGCGGCGGTTCACTCTGACCGCAATCCACGGGTGGCGTAGTCGGACATTTAAACATCAAAACCACATAAATAGTTCCGCCACTGGTTTGACCACCCTGAGCCACGGAACCGGGTCGCCGCCACGAAGACTACAACCACCAGCATCCACCAAAAAGGGTCCGGCTCCGGGTGTCCCAAGGCCCAGGGGGTGCATCAGAACATTTTCATCACCTTTCACAATCACCAATGGGACAAGGCAGGTATGTCCTCTGTCCCCTCTCTTATACATCCTAGTGACGGAGCACCTGCTCTCATCAATTCGCCATAACCCCAATATTAGGTGGATTGAGGTGGGAGGCACCGAGTACAAGTGCTCTCTATTTGCTGATGATGTCCTAGTATATATCACTCAATCACATATATCCATCCATGCTGTTATGGCTGAAATAGATCACTTTGTTACATGGTCAAATTTTAAAATCAATGCAGCGAAATCTGAGGCCCTCGATGTCTCCCTCCCCAAATCCATATAGGATTCCATCCAATCCAACTTTCCCTTTGCCTGGCCCTCACAGGGTATCAAATACTTAGGAATTCCTATTCATAGAGACCTCTCCCATCTTATCTTAATTTTGGGCCCTTTATTGAACAACTCCATACAGACCACGGTTGGCAAGTTAGAACTGTAAGATTCACTACGTGAACCACTGGTGTTTTGTGGAAAAGCACATGTACACTGTGTTCCAAATTATTATGCAAAAAGTGTTTAGGAGTGATAAGGGAAGAATTTGTTTGTTTGTCAGTTAAACTCATTGATGGTGATTAGTGTTGAGCATTCCGATACTGAAATATCGGGTATCGGCCGATATTCACTGTATCGGAATTCCGATACTTAATTTCGATACTTTTATAATATCGAATACCGGAATCGGAAGTTCCCATAATGCCTGCGCTCTGCAGTGTCTGTGAAGGATGACAAGCTGGATGGCAGCGCTCAGCTGCGATCCAGCTTGTCATCAGAATGCCATCCCAGCGTGGGAGAATTCTCCTGATTGTTTAAAAGCCGGCGCGCGGTAAAAAGCCGCCGGCTTTTAAACAATCACGCAGCCCCATACTGCTTCCCCGCAGCCTCCCACCCCGATCCTCCGCTCCCCTCGCCACCTCCAATCCCAATCGTAAATTAGGACCGGGCGGGGAGCGCAGCACCAAGGAGCGAAGGACCAGGGCGGAGAAGCCGGCAGTGAAAAGACTTCACCGCCGGCTTTCCCGTTCTGTGCTGCGCTTTTCCGCCGGTTATTTCAAATGAACAGCTGAGATATCAGGTGATGCCGATCAGCTGTTCATTTGAAGTAGCCGCGGTGCCCTCAGAGGGTTCATGTGAGTTCATGCTTGACTGCATGAACTCACATCAACTTTCCCACGGCCGCACAGGTCAGCCACTCCTCCCAGACCCGTCATGATTAGTGTGTGCGGGGTGTGTGTGCGGGGTGTGTGTGTGTGCGGGGTGTGTGTGTGTGCGGGGTGTGTGTGTGCGGGTGTGTGTGCGGGGTGTCTGTGCGTGCAGGCAGACATAGGCCGATGTGACACTACTACTCCCATCGGCCTATGTCTGTCCCCCGTCCACTCCTGCCAGCAGGATCAGCTCGATGGGAGCAGTAGTTCCCATCAGCCTGATCCTGCTATTTAAATTGCCCTACTGTGTCCCCAATAAATTTTAAATACATGTCATTGGTGGCCAGTGGTTACCTAAAAGAAATTAGTTCATACATTACCTGTCCCCGCCGATCGCCACCTAAAATAAAGTAAAAAATAAAAAACTACACCTATACTCACCAAGACACCTAATTCCCCGAAGCCATCGATCTCCTGTAATAAAATATAAAATAATAAACCACAACCTTATCCTTACCCCTCCGTAGTAGTCCACGAGTGTCCCACGAAGATCTCCAGTTCAGAGCAGCCACATAGAATGTGACCGCTCTGAACCGCTGCCGCCGCTAGAATGACGGGGCCGTAAGGGTTCACCGGAGTTCAGGCAGCGCTGCTCCGGTTAGCTCCTTTACGGCACTGCTGTATCGTGAGAAATTCCCACGGTACAGCACTGCCGTAAAGGAGGTCTCCGGAGCTGCGCTGCCTGAATGCACTCCGGTGACCTCAGTCAGTGGCTCCCGCTGCCGGGAGCGGACGTGTTCCCGGCAGCGTGAGCTTACAGCAGCCATGCACAGCTGTCACCATCTCCAGATGTGACAGCTGTGCATGGGAGATCAGCGCAGGAATGTGGACAGGTAACTATTTTTTTTTTAGTAAACTAAGAATTAAATAAAATGGTGTTTTATTTCAAATAAATTATTTTTTTCTGGGTGTAGTGTGTTTTTTCTTTTTAACACTTTGTAGGTTAGTAATGGGGGTGTCATATAGACGGCCATCATTACTAACCTGGGCTTCATGGCAGCTGGCGCTGACATGAACCCCACCACTATTACCCCCCGCCACCGCACCAGGGCAGCGTGGAAGAGCGAGGCTAAGTGCCAGAATTGGCGCATCCTATGGATGCGCCATTTCTGGGGCGGCTGACGGCTGGTGTTTCTAGCCTGGGAGGGGGCCAATATTCATGGCACCCTTCCTGAGCTATTAATATCAGCCCCCAGCTGTCTGCCTAGCCTTTGCTAGCTATTAAAATAGGGGGGACCCCACGTCATTTTTTTTGGGGGGGTCCCCCATTTTAATAGCTAGTAAAGGCTAGGTATTCAGCTGGGGGCTGATATTAGTAGCCTGGGAAGCTCCGTGGGTTTTACCCCCTTCCCAAGGCTTCAAACATCTGCCCCAGCCGTCTGCTTAACCTCCGCTAGAGACTAAAATTATGGGGGATCCCACGCCATTTTTTTTTTAAATAAATCCTTTATTTTAACACTAAATGACATTTGAGGAGTTAATAAAGATGCAGTCCCTAAATTATTATTTATTTTTTAATAAATTTTTCCCAAAACTTTTGACGTGGGCTTCGCCATATTTTTGTATGCCAGCCAGGTACAGCATCCAGCTTCTATGAACGCGCCATTTTCCGGGGCGGCCGCGGACTGCAATTTTCAGCGGGGGGGGGGGCAGAAAGCTTGGGCCTCCCTGCGCTGCAGATTCCATCCCCCAGCTGCCTAGTTGTACCTGGCTGGACACAAAAATAGGGAGAAGCTCCACGTTTTTTTTTTTTTAATTATTTCATGAAATTCATGGAATAATTAAGAAAAAAAGGGCTTCCCTATATTGTTGTGTCCGGCTAGGTACAAATAGTCAGCTGGTGGTTGGGGGCAGCCCGTTCCTGCCTGCTGTACCTTTCTGGACACAAATATAGTGCAAAGCCCCACGTCAATTTTTTTTTAATTATTTCAGGAAATTCATGAAATAATTAAAAAAAAATTATGTGGGGCTTCGCCCTATATTTGTGTCCAGCCAGGTACAGCAGGCAGGAACGGGCTGCCCCCAACCACCAGCTGCCTATTTGTACCTAGCCGGACACAACAATATAGGGAAGCCCTTTTTTTCTTAATTATTCCATGAATTTCATGAAATAATTAAAAAAAAAAATGTGTGGCGATTCGCCCTATTTTTGTGTCCAGCCAGGTACAACTAGGCAGCTGGGGGCTGGAATCTGCAGCGCAGGGAGACCCAAGCTTTCTGGGCCCCACCCGCTGCAAATTGCAGTCCGCAGCCGCCCCGGAAAATGGCGCGTTCATAGAAGCGCCATCTTCTGGCGCTGTACCCAACTCATCCAGGGCCCTGGTGCGGTGGCTCACTGGGTAATAAAGGGGTTAAGGCCAGCTTGGCATTATCAGCTGGCCCTAAGCCCGAAATTCATGGGGTCACGCCAATATTAGACATGACCGCCATGAATTTCTAGTAAAGTATTTAAAAAAAACACAAACACCCAGAAAAAAGTCCTTTAATTGAAATAAAGACACAATTCTTTATTGTTCTAAATTAAACCATACTTACCGCCACGCCCATTCCAGCTGAAGCCAACGATCTCCTGCAATAAAAGTAAAATAATAAAGCAACCTCATCCTTACCTTTCCATGGTTCCCAGGACAGCTTCAGCTCTGCTACATCGAGATGACAGGCTGGACCGCAGCAGAACGCTGCCATCCAGCCTGTCATCCCGCGGACACTGAGAAGCGCAGGCATGCTTGCGCTCCTCAGTGTCTCTCTGTGACGTCATCCAGATGAGCCGAGGTCATGTCCAATGAACTCAGCTCACCTCATGCACGTCACTGACAGCGTGGGAAAATTCTCCTGCACTCAGCGCTTCAGCGTGAGAATTCTCCCACGCTGTCAGTGACGTGCATGAGGTGCGCCGAGTTCATTGGACATGACCTCACCTCATGCACGTCACTGACAGCGTAGGAAAATTCTCATGCTGAAGCGCTGAGTGCAGGAGAATTCTCCCACGCTGTCAGTGACGTACATGAGGTGAGCCGAGTTCATTGTCGGCTCATCTGGATGCCGTCACAGCCAGACACTGAGGAGTGGAAGTATGCCTGCGCTTCTCAGTGTCTGCGGGATGACAGGCTGGATGGCAGCGTTCTGCTGCGGTCCAGCCTGTCATCTCGATGTAGCAGAGCTGGAGCCGTCGTGGGAGCCATGGAAAGGTAAGGATGAGGTTGCTTTATTATTTTTCTTTTATTGCAGGAGATCGTTGGCTTCAGCTGGAATGGGCGTGATGGTAAGTATGGTTTAATTTAGAACAATAAAGAATTGTGTGTTTATTTCAATTAAAGGACTTTTTCTGGGTGTTTGTGTTTTTTTTAAATACTTTACTAGAAATTCATGGTGGTCATGTCTAATATTGGCGTGACCCCATGAATTTCGGGCTTAGGGCCAGCTGATAATGCCAAGCTGGCCTTAACCCCTTTATTACCCAGTGAGCCACCGCACCAGGGCCCTGGATGAGTTGGGTACAGCGCCAGAAGATGGCGCTTCTATGAACGCGCCATTTTCCGGGGCGGCTGCGGACTGCAATTTGCAGCGGGTGGGGCCCAAAAAGCTTGGGCCTCCCTGCGCTGCAGATTCCAGCCCCCAGCTGCCTAGTTGTACCTGGCTGGACACAAAAATAGGGCGAAGCTCCACGTTTTTTTTTTTTAAATTCATGAAATTCATGGAATAATTAAGAAAAAAAGGGCTTCCCTATATTGTTGTGTCCGGCTAGGTACAAATAGGCAGCTGGTGGTTGGGGGCAGCCCGTTCCTGCCTGCTGTACCTGACTGGACACAAATATAGGGCGAAGCCCCACATCAATTTTTTTAAATTATTTCATGAATTTCCTGAAATGATTTAAAAAAAATTGACGTGGGGCTTCGCACTATATTTGTGTCCAGCCAGGTACAGCAGGCAGGAACGGGCTGCCCCCAACCACCAGCTGCCTATTTGTACCTGGTTGGACACAACAATATAGGGAAGGCCTTTTTTTCTTAATTATTCCATGAATTTCATGAAATAATTTAAAAAAAAAATGCGTGGGGCTTCGCCCTATTTTTGTGCCCAGCCAGATACAACTAGGCAGCTGGGGGCTGGAATCCGCAGCACAGTGAGACCCAAGCTTTCTGGGCCACCCCTGCTGCAAATTGCAGTCCGCAGCCGCCCCAGAAAATGGCGCGTTCATAGAAGCGCCATCTTCTGGCGCTGTACCCAACTCATCCAGGGCCCTGGTGCGGTGGCTCACTGGGTAATAAAGGGGTTAAGGCCAGCTTGGCATTATCAGCTGGCCCTAAGCCCAAAATTCATGGGGTCACGCCAATATTAGACATGACCACCATGAATTTCTAGTAAAGTATTTAAAAAAACACAACACCCAGAAAAAAGTCCTTTAATTGAAATAAACACACAATTCTTTATTGTTCTAAATTAAACCATACTTACCACCACGCCCATTCCAGCTGAAGCCAACGATCTCCTGCAATAAAAGTAAAATAATAAAGCAACATCATCCTTACCTTTCCATGGCTCCCACGACAGCTTCAGCTCTGCTACATCGAGATGACAGGCTGGACCGCAGCAGAACGCTGCCATCCATCCTGTCATCCCGCAGACACTGAGAAGCGCAGGCATACTTCCACTCCTCAGTGTCTGGCTGTGACGGCATCCAGATGAGCCGAGGTCATGTCCAATGAACTCAGCTCACCTCATGTACGTCACTGACAGCGTGGGAAAATTCTCCTGCACTCAGCACTTCAGCGTGAGAATTTTCCCACGCTGTCAGTGACGTGCATGAGGTGAGCTGAGTTCATTGGACATGACCTCACCTCATGTATGTCACTGACAGCGTGGGAGAATTCTCACGCTGAAGCGCTGAGTGCAGGAGAATTTTCCCACGCTGTCAGTGACGTGCATGAGGTGAGCTGAGTTCATTGGACATGAACTCGGCTCATCTGGATGACGTCACAGAGAGACACTGAGGAGCGCAAGCATGCCTGCGCTTCTCAGTGTCTGCGGGATGACAGGCTGGATGGCAGCTTTCTGCTGCGGTCCAGCCTGTCATCTCGATGTAGCAGAGCTGGAGCTGTCCTGGGAACCATCGAAAGGTAAGGATGAGGTTGCTTTATTATTTTTCTTTTATTGCAGGAGATCGTTGGCTTCAGCTGGAATGGGCGTGATGGTAAGTATGGTTTAATTTAGAACAATAAAGAATTGTGTCTTTATTTCAATTAAAGGACTTTACTCTGGGTGTTTGTGTTTTCTTTTAACTTTGACTATGGGGTTAGTAATGGGGGTGTCTTATAGACGCCTCTCCATTACTAACCTGGGCTTGATGTCAGCTGGCATTATAAGCTGACATCAACCCCAACCCTATTACCCCCTGCCACCGCACCAGGGCAGCGTGGAAGAGCGAGGCTAAGTGCCAGAATTGGCGCATCCTATGGATGCGCCATTTCTGGGGCGGCTGATGGCTGGTGTTTCTAGCCTGGGAGGGGGCCAATATTCATGGCACCCTTCCTGGGCTATTAATATCAGCCCCCAGCTGTCTGCCTAGCCTGTGCTAGCTATTAAATTAGGGGGGACCCCACGTTATTTTTTTGGGGGGGTTCCCCCATTTTAATAGCTAGTAAAGGCTAGGTATTCAGCTGGGGGCTGATATTAGTAGCCTGGGAAGCTCCGTGGGTATTACCCCCTTCCCAGGCTTCAAACATTTGCCCCAGCTGTCTGCTTAACCTCCGCTAGAGCCTAAAATTAAGGGGAACCCCACGCCAATTTTTTTTTAAATAAATCCTTTATTTTAACACTAAATGACAAGTACAGTAATCAACACTGTCACTGTACTTCATATATATGTGACTGACATGTTTCTATCTATCTAATCTATGTGTGATTCTCTATTCCTTCTATTCTAAATTGTCGGGTACAGATGCTGAATTGCCGGCCGGCTTTCTTAAAGAGACGGTGCATGAAAACACTATTATTTTTTTAAATAAATCCTTTACACTAAATGACAAGTACAGTAAGCAACACTGTCACTGTACTTCATATATATGTGACTGACATGTTTCTATCTATCTAATCTATGTGTGAAGCTCTATTCTTTCTGTTATAAATTGTCGGGTACAGATGCTGAATTGCCGGCCGGCTTTTTTAAAGAGACGGTGCACGAAAACACTAATATTTTTTTTAATAAATCCTTTACACTAAATGACAAGTTCTGTAAGCAACACTGTCACTGTACTTCTTATATATGTGACTGACATGTTTCTATCTATCTAATCTATGTGTGAAGCTCTATTCTGTCTGTTATAAATTGTCGGGTACAGATGCTGAATTGCCGGCCGGCTTTTTTAAAGAGACGGTGCACGAAAACACTAATATTTTTTTTAATAAATCCTTTACACTAAATGACAAGTACAGTAAGCAACACTGTCACTGTACTTCATATATATGTGACTGACATGTTTCTATCTATCTAATCTATGTGTGAAGCTCTATTCTTTCTGTTGTAAATTGTCGGGTACCGGTGTATGCCGCTGATGAATTGCCGGCTTTTCATGTCATTCTACATTATTCTTAGTTGTTTTATTTCATGTAGAATTAACCTACAAGGAAAGAAAGGGTTTATTTTCATTCCGATATTTGTGTCCCATTGACTTGCATTGGTTTCCGGTATCGGAATCGGCGATATCCGATACTTTTTGGGTATCGGCCCGATCCAATCCGATACGATATTTCCTGATATCGGAAGGTATCGCTCAACACTAATGGTGATGTGTGTCAGGGCTCTTTATATCACTGTAAGCAATTGCAGACAACTGTGCTAATTAGTTTGGCAGGTGTGTCCAATGAAAGGCAAGACTACTTAAGAAGGCTGTCTCACATTATTAAGCAGCCTACATTTTCTGCCAAAATGGGAAAGAAAAAGGATGTGTCGGCTGCTGAGAAGCAACAAATTGTGGAGTGTTTAGGTCAAGGCATGACTACAATCAACATTGTGCGATGATCAGGATGAAGTGTCTTGGCAATCAAGAAGTATGTAGCTGATTCACAGTACACACGTGTGCGTGCTGATAAGGGCAAATTGAGGACTCTTTCCTACAGGCAATTACGTCAGGTTAAAAGAGCAGCGGCAAAAAAGCCTTGTCATAGCAGCAGACAAGTTTTTGAAGCTGCTGGTGCCTCCAACGTCCCCCGAACAACAAGATGCAGGGTCCTTCAGAGGTTTGCAGTTGTGCATACGCCATCCTGTCGACCTCCTCTATCCACTTCACACAAGCAGAAACGGCTCCAGTGGGCTAAACATTACATGAAGACTGATTTCAAAACTGTTTTGTTCACGGATGAGTGCCGTGCAGCACTCGATGGTCCAGATGGATGGAGTGGAGGATGGCTGGTTGATGGACACCCCACGCAAACACGGCTACAGCGCCAACAAGGAGGAGGTGGAGTAATGTTTTGGGCTGGAATCATGGGGAGAGAGATTGTCGGCCCATTTAGGATCCCTGAAGGCGCTAAAGATGAACTCCATAATGTATGTGGATTTTCTCAAACAGCACTTCCTGCCATGGTTCAAGAAGAAGAACCGTGTATTTCACAGCAAGATCATTTTTTTGCATGATAATGCACCATCTCATGCTGCACATAAAACATCTGCATCTCTGGCTGATATGGGCATAAAAGGGGACAAACTTATGGTGTGACCCCCATGCTCCCCTGACCTCTACCCCATTCAGAACCTCTGGAGCATCATCAAAAGGAGTGTCTATGATGGCGGGAGGCAGTTCACATCTAAGCAACAGCTCTGGGAGGGTATTCTGTCCTCATGCAAAACAATTGAAGCAGAAACCATCCAAAACCTGACAAATTCAATGGACGAGAGAGTTCAGAAGCTCCTTTCGAACAAGGGGTCCTATGTGAAAATGTAACATCACCTAGAATAAAGTTTTGAGTTGAAAACTGTTTGATTTCAGTTTCTAATAACCTGCTAATGCTTATAATTTCAAAAATGACAATTTTTTTGGTTTTTATTAAAATGAAAAGGTTGATCGAAAAGTTTGGGGGATCTAAGAGTGTGGCAACCCAGTAGTCATGATTACTTCGAATTCTTTCAATATGAGGGTCATGTTGCAGGTAGTGCAGCAAGAAGGCACTTATGTGTCTTGCGCATCTCGGAGCCCCAAAATTATTTTCCGGGCTAGATGCAGCTAAAAATTATTATTAATTTTAAATCTGGTGGAGCTTAGTATAGATGGCCTAATAGGATCAGTGCTGCACACTGCTACAAAGCCCAAATTATTTTCCAGCCAAGATACAGATAAACATGATTAGTAATTTTAAATCTGGTGGAGCTTATTATAGATGGCCTAATAGAATCAGTGCTGCACACTGCTACAAAGCCCAAATTATTTTCCAGCCAAGATACAGATAAACATGATTAGTAATTTGAAAGCTTAAAACGGTTGGTAGGGTGATTTTAACCAATCATCAAGCTTTTACTCTCCCCAGGATGACACAGGGGTAGAAAAGTCGTTTCGGATCCATGATTTGTTCATCTTTATGAACGTGAGTCTGTCTACATTATCAGTGGAGAGCCGCGTGCGCTTATCTGTCAGCACACCACCAGCAGCGCTGAACACACGTTCAGACAGAACGCTGGCTGCGGGGCATGACAAGATCTCCAAGGCGTAAGTGGCTAGCTCCGGCCATTTATCCAGATTGGAAGCCCAAAAAGAGCAAGGGTCCAGTGACACAGTCATGGCTTCAATGTTTACTTGGAGATACTCCTGTACCATCGTCTCTAGGCGTTGACTATGTGTCAGACTTCTTGTCTCTTGTGGCCTTGCAAAGGATGGGCTAAAAAAGTGGTGAAATGATTCCGCAAAATTGATGTTACCAGCAGATACTGTGGTTCTGTTACGGTTTGAGTGCTGAACACTTGACGGTCCCACGGTTGGCAAGTTGGAACTGTGAGATTCACTACGTGCACCACTGGTGTTTTGTGGAAAAGCACATGTAAGATTCTGCAACAGTCTCTGCTGATACTCCTGCATGCGTGCATCCCTTTCTATGGCAGGAATAATTTCGGCAAATTTACTTTTGTACCGGGGATCTAACAGTGTGGCAACCCAGTAGTCAGGATTATTTCTAATTCTCACAATTCGAGGGTCATGTTGCAGGTAGTGCAGCAAGAAGGCACTCATGTGTGTTGCGCATCCAGGAGCACCAAGTCCCTGTTGTGTTGGTGGCGAGGTAACAATCATGCTTCCTTCCTCTGTCCTCTCCCCCCAACCTCGCACAACAGAAATGTGATCAAGGTCTCCCTCATCTGATGAGTCTTCCATCAGTTCGTCCTCCACTTCTTCCTGGGCTCCTGCACCTTCCTCACTAGTTTGGCTGCTACCATGCGCCCTGGTAAAACCATCTCCCCCACCCTCACATGCCTGCCGCCTTGGTGCTGCCGACCGTCTGGACCTTGCAGATGTTAGCCCTTCCGCATACAACTCCTCCTCCTCTACTTCCTCCACCTCCTCTTGTGCCACCACCTGACTCCGAATTCTGTTTAACATGTGCTCCAGCATGTAAATCACCGGAATAGTCATGCTGATAATGGCATCGTCAGCACTAAACATCTTCGTCGCCATTTCAAAACTGTGCAGAAGGGTGCATAGGTCCCTGATCTGAGACCACTCCTCCAGCGTGATTTGCCCCACCTCTGGATCTCGTTGGCCCAGGCTATACGTCAGAACGTATTGCACCAGGGCTTGTCGGTGCTGCCACAGTCGCTGCAACATGTGCAGAGTTGAATTCCACCGGGTAGGCACATCGCATTTTAGCCGTTGAAGTGGCAGGCCCAACGACTTCTGTAGAGATGTAAGTCGCTGAGCTGCGGGATGCGAACGGCGGAAGTGAGCACACAGCGACCGTGCCCTCTGCAGAAGGCCATCTAGTCTGGGATAGTGGGCTAAAAATTGCTGGACAACCAGGTTCAACAGGTGAGCCATACAAGGCACGTGTGTGACATTGCCCCGGCGAAGGGCCGCACCCAGGTTTGCAGCATTGTCGCACACGGCCTTCCCTGGTTTCAGGTCCAGTGGAGACAACCATTCATGAAATTGGTTCTCCAGAGCTGACCACAACTCCTCAGCTGTGTGACTCACATTTCCCAGACATTTCAAAGTAAAAACCGCCTGATGACGTTGAGCCCTACTGCCAGCATAGTAAGGAGGTGTGCAGGATCCCTTCTGCGCAGTTAGAAAGCTTGTGGCATGACCAGACAGGCTTTGGGTGCAGGTGGAAGACCGAGAGGAGGTTGAGGAGGCAGAAGCAGTGGAGGAACTTTGACATAAAGAGGATTGACGCACAACTCGTGGGGACGGCAAGACTTGGACAGCAGCCCCTTGTCCTGCTGTCACCATAGTTACCCAGTGCCCAGTCAGCGACATGTAACGCCCCTGTCCATGCCTACTCGTCCAAGTGTCTGTGGTGAAATGCACCCTGTCACACACAGAGTTTCTCAAAGAAGCGGTGATGTTGTGTGCGACATGCTGGTGGAGCGCAGGCACACCTTTCTTTGAGAAGTAGTGCCGACTGGGCATCTGGTACTGGGGCACTGCGACGGACATAAGGTCGCGAAAATCCTCTGTGTCCACCAGGCGGAAAGGCAGCATTTCTGTAGCCAAGAGCTTGCAGATGGTGAAATTCAACCTCTTAGCTTTCTCATGGCTAGGAGGAAATGGTCTTTTACTTGTCCACATCTGAGGGACCGAGGGCTGGCTATTGTGCTTAGACGGGGTTGATAAGGGTGTCCCCGGCAAACTGCCGGTCTGTGAGGAGGATGCAGGCGGACATGTTAGGTTGCCTTGATCCAAAGGTGGTGCTATCGATGTCGGACAGCGCTCAACACCAGCTGGTGTTACCACCTCCAAAGAAAATGATGACCTGCCAATCACGCTGGCTGTTGCGGGTAAAGAGGTGGCAGGTCTGCGCCCCAAAACAGGTGTGACTGCTGTCCCCCCAGTCACAGAGGATGAAGAGGCCGCGGATGCACAAGATATGGCAGACGGTGGTTGGCCCGGCCGGCTAGGCCGCATTGTAGCACACTGAGCTTCCCACTGCAACTTATGCTTCATGTCCATGTGCCGGTTCATGCATGAAGTACTCAAACTATGTATTTTTTGGCCTCTGCTTAGCTTTTGCTGACAAATGTTACAGATAACACGAGTTGGGTCATCTTTATCGATCTGAAAAAATGCCCAGGCTATGCAAGGCTTAGCACCCATGCGACCTGAAGAGCCACCACGACTTGTGGTGAGAGGCAGAGTTGTGTTTGAGGATGCAGTTGTTGACGTGCTTCCAGTACTACGTCTCTGTCCAGGAAGGCGCAACCTGACCTCGTCGTCACTAGCATCTTCCTCCACCTCCTCTGCTGACCTCATCTCTTGGCTGACTGTGGGTTGACAGTAAGTGGGATCTCCAACCTCATCATCATCACCCTGTGCGTTATCACACCCGTCGTCCTCAGAGCCAACCTGTTCCTGCCCTGACAAAAAACTAAAGTTGTCGCTCCAATCAGGTATTTGAGTCTCATCATCGTCTTCCTCATTGTCTCCACCAACAGGAGTTACAGTTTGGGAATGAGGGTCTACATTATGGTCAGAACCTTCTGCGTCTGGTCCTGGATCCGACTCATAAAGATTCTGGGCATCAGTGCAGATCATTTCCTCGTCTGGATTCACAGAAGCGCTGGAGTCGACCTCTGATTCCCAGGCTATAGTATGAGTAAACAGCTCTGCAGACTCAACCATCTGTTCTACCTCATACTCAGACGGGCAGCTGGAGATTTGGGAGCTGTGAGGAAGCAAGTGCGATTGGGGTGACACCTTTGAGGACTGGAGTATTTGTGATGTTGAAGTTGATGTGGAGGAGAGCCCACTTAAAGGAGCACTTGATATCCGTTGAAGCACCTGCTGTTTTTGTGCCTCATCTGGAATTTGTAGCGATTGGCGTGGCCATAAGAAAGGGATCTTATCACATTGTCCGCTAAAAGAAGTAGACATTTTAGTTTGGCTGGAAGATGGTCTTTCTTCTGCAGATGTTACTGTTGCTTTAACACCTACCCCACGGACACAACCTTTTTTCCCCTTCCCAACACGCCTATTCCCCTTTCCACCAGCAGCAGGCCTTTTTCCACTCATTTTGGTGGTTAACTAATTCACAACTCTGGAGTTGTTTGCACAAAAAAACAATGGATGGGAACCGAGCAGAGCTGAGTGGCCAAACTGTGGTATTAGGCCAAAACTATTGGCTGGGTTAGATGCAGAAAAAAATTATATTTGATTTGCAACCTGATAGAGGTCAGTATAGATGGACTAATAGAACAAGTCCCACACACAGCTAGAAGCCCAAATATTTTTTCAGAGGTAGATGCAGAAAAAAAATATATTCAGTTTGCAACCTGATGGAGGTCAGTATAGATGGACTAATAGAGAAAGTCCCACACACTGCTAGAAGGCCAAATATTTTTTCAGAGCTAGATGCAGACAAAAAGTTATTTTGAATTTGCAACCTGATGGAGGTCAGTATAGGTGGACTAATAGAACAAGTCCCACACACTGCTAGAAGGCCAAATATTTTTTCAGAGCTAGATGCAGAAAAAAATTATATTCAGTTTGTAACCTGATGGAGGTCAGTATAGATGGACTAATAGAACAAGTCCCACACACAGCTAGAAGCCCAAATATTTTTTCAGAGGTAGATGCAGATAAAAATTATTTTTAATTTGCAACCTGATGGAGGTCAGTATAGATGGACTAATAGAGAAAGTCCCACACACTGCTAGAAGGCCAAATATTTTTTCAGAGCTAGATGCAGAAAAAAATTATATTCAGTTTGCAACCTGATGGAGGTCTGTATAGATGGATTAATAGAACAAGTCCCACACACTGCTAGAAGGCCAAATATTTTTTCAGAGCTAGATGCAGATAAAAATTATTTTTAATTTGCAACCTGATGGAGGTCAGTATAGATGGACTAATAGAGAAAGTCCCACACACTGCTAGAAGGCCAAATATTTTTTCAGAACTAGATGCAGAAAAAAATTATATTCAGTTTGCAACCTGATGGAGGTCAGTATAGATGGACTAATAGAACAAGTCCCACACACAGCTAGAAGCCCAAATATTTTTTCAGAGGTAGATGCAGATAAAAATTATTTTTAATTTGCAACCTGATGGAGGTCAGTATAGATGGACTAATAGAGAAAGTCCCACACACTGCTAGAAGGCCAAATATTTTTTCAGAGCTAGATGCAGAAAAAAATTATATTCAGTTTGCAACCTGATGGAGGTCAGTATAGATGGACTAATAGAACAAGTCCCACACACAGCTAGAAGCCCAAATATTTTTTCAGAGGTAGATGCAGATAAAAATTATTTTTAATTTGCAACCTGATGGAGGTCAGTATGGATGGACTAATAGAGAAAGTCCCACACACTGCTAGAAGGCCAAATATTTTTTCAGAGCTAGATGCAGATAAAAATTATTTTTAATTTGCAACCTGATGGAGGTCAGTATAGATGGACTAATAGAACAAGTCCCACACACTGCTAGAAGCCCAAATATTTTTTCAGAGCTAGATGCAGAAAAAAATTATATTCAATTTGCAACCTGATGGAGGTCAGTATAGATGGACTAATAGAATGATGCTATGCCCAAAAGATTTTACTTCACTAGGTGCAGTAAAAAAATTGGTATTCTATACACAGGTGGTATATCTTGCAACACAGATAGGCTACTCCACTGACTAACACACTCTGCAATAGGCCAAAAAGGATTAGCTTTGCTAGATTCAGCCAAATGCTGTGAAAAAAACTTGCACAGCACTGGCACAGACCTGCCTGGCAAAAACTGATAGGAACTGATGTAACCTAGTCCTGAAAAGGACTGCAATTACAATTAGTCTTTACTCCCACAATCTATCTATTTAAGAGCACAGACCTGCCTGATAAAAGTCGTAGGAAATGCTGTAACCTAGTCCTTAAAAGGACTGCAATCACAACTATTCCCTACTCCCAAGCTATCTGTAGATTTGTGCGAAAATTGGCTTGAAATTAACAAGGTATAGCGCACACAGCAACAGCGGTGCCGTCTAACACGCAGCTGCAGCAGTGAGAAAATGGTGGCGACGGGGAAAATGGCTTGGTCTTATAGGGCAAGGACATGTGACATACACTGCCAATGACACATGCCCTTGCTTGTGTGAAAAACAGCAGTTTGCTTCGTGTGTGCGCTGCTGATAGGCTGACAGACTGCACCTCCCCACTGCAAATGCGGGAAAGAGAAAAAAAAATGGAGATCTTCATTATTCCTGCAGAGATCCATCCCCTGCCCCTCCCCCCACCCCGCTGTACACTCAAACTGCGTATTAACATTAATTTTCATCATTACTGAGAAAAAATCCAGTTATGATTTTGGTGCACGAACAGTTATCGAACATAACCTCGAACAGCCAAATTTTTCTCAAATCGTTCGTGTTCGCCGAACGGCTCGAACATCGCCCAAAACCGCTCGAATTTGAGATTGGCGAACAGTTCGAGTAGAACAACGCTCATCTCTACCCAGCACCTAGCCCAGCTATACGCGAGAGGACCAGGAGAGAGAGTGGGGGCTCCTCGTCTTCTACAGGATCGTCGGGACAAACGGTCCTAATCTTTAAGGACAATGGGGTGGTTAACTACAGCCACTATGCGCAAGTCGCTGACTAAACGGGCGGTGTGTGAACCGCCACCAAAGTTGTGCTAGTTGCACTGTGAAACAAGCTAAAGGAACTGTTCTGCGTTCCTAGGGGCAGGAGCACCTGTTCAGTCCGGTGATGACCAGAGGTGGCCAAGAATGTCGTCACCAATAGAGACTGTTCTGCGTCTCTTAAAGGGCAAGCAGCCCTGATAGCACCAGGAAGCAATGGTGCTGGCCCGATGGCCAGAAGATGACTTTATGTTTGTGTGTTCCTCCTCTCCAAGTTCTGTTGCGCACGTTTGCGCATTCCCCTGCTGGATTACAGGACTGAACCCTGATAGGGTTAACTGAAGGACTGTGTGCAACTGCTCCATGGACTGTACTCTTGTATAGGAGCTATTGAGCAGTACATGATTCTTAAAGGGACCGTACTCAGCATAAAGGAGGGAGGGGGAGAAACTGTCAGGACGACCCGAGGATCGTGCCGGGTCACTGCTCCAGGACTGTCAGAGCAGGATTTTTGTTGGCCAGCGGGCCTGTAATGGACATTTTTTTGTGGGTCCCAGGAGCAAGGAGATCGGGGTCAGACGGACCCATATCCAAAGGAACTTGAACTCTGTGTTCCAGGGTCCCAAACAAGTGGGTCCAAGGTCAAGGTTGACCAGCAAGAAGAAGTGATTAAAGTGAATTGATCTATCATGCATTTTAATATAAACATATGTGTTGAATGTTTTAAATTGCATTGGTGTTTCTGTTTACAGGTGTTGTCATGGTCGGGACGACCAAGTTGTAGGAGGGAGGTATGTAAGAAGGTGACCGGGACAGTCATGCGCCTCTTCCCTCTTAATGCACGTAATGCTGTGTTCTATGTTTATATATGAGCATTCATATTATCTAATGTCTGATGGGTTACTTATAGGTTCAATATAGGTTGGTGCGGGTAGACTATTAGATTGATAGAAGAAGTAGTGCAGAGGTGGGAACTATAGCACACAGAGTATGCAGTTATGGTTGGGAAAGAGTTAAGGAGTTTAGGAGCTGCTTCAGTGTGGGAGTGGCAGGTTTAGTGAAGAAAGGAGTCACTTCCTGATTGCAGGCAGAGTGAGTTGAGTGAGGGACAGTGACTAGTGAGGACCTGTCAGGAGGACACAGGAGAAAGTACAGGAGAAGGGTGTATGTGTCACAGTCTGGGAGTTTTTGGACAATCTTATCTGGAAGGTGAATCCGAACAGTCTAGACAGTGGGGACAACAGCAACAGATGTACATGAAGAGGTCAATGTGGGAACTTCACCTTACGTGCCAAGACTGGACAGCCTCATTAGGGAGGTGGATCCAAGCAGGTCAGGCAGTGGGACAGAGAATTGAGTTGCCCAGAGAGCTCGCGCGCTCAGCTTTGGTCTTCATGTCCAAATCGGTGTCCGTGACTTTCATCACTGGTAAAGCCCTGCTGTATGTGAAGAGATCACAAAGAGACTGTATCACTTGTTACTCCCTGTATGTGACTGTGGCTGCAAGTAAAGAAGTTTTTACGTGTTTAAGCTGGTCTGGTTTTCTCCTTCTGAAGGTTAAAAGACTCAACACCCGGGACGGCGAGAAAGGGGACCTTGGGATGAGATAGCGTCCTGCTGTAGGTACTGAAGCGTACTGTCCAGCGAGAAAGGGACCTTGGGACAAGGCATCACCCTGCTGTGGGTACCGAAACAAGGAGCATGTCTCTACGAGCGGCCCCTGGGACTGATATAAGCAAGGACACAGGGAATCAGGGCATACGACACACGTGAACCCGTATGACTCTACCCCTAAGAAAATGCAGGCATTTAAGATATCTCCTCACTACTGTGCTGCCGTACCTGTTGCCAGAAACAAAGTGCAGACTGTAACTCTGAGAATGAAGCCTGAGTACTGTGTGGCAAGTGATAAAGAATGCATAACCTGTTACTCTAAGTTCACCTGTTTGACTGTGCATAAAAAGAACACTGTTTATAACAGCTGGTTTGGCTTCTTGACTGAGAGGGTTAAACGGGACAGTTCTGAACCCAGTGCATTAACAGGGATTGTGGAGATCTCAGATCTCAAAGCATCGTTGCACATGCAGCCACACAGTACACTATTTCCTGTTGCTGGCCGGGGTGTCAAAGAAGCGATGCTCACCCATGACTGCGACCCTGAGCCCCATTACAGGGTTACAGCAAAACATGAATCAGAGCTATACTCACCTTCCAAGGTCCAGTACTGCCTCTCCACCATTGCTCCAGTCTTTGATGACATGGTTGAAATGGTGCTTTCATAACTAGATGCATGGTAGGGAAGTCGAAGTAGACAGCAATACACATCTGTACCCATTGATTGGCTGCATGAGTTGTATGCTGTGGTTATGACTAGTGTTGAGCCACCCCCGTAGTGTTCGAGTTCGGTTCGGTTCGTCGAACACCCTTGTGTTCGCCGAACTGTTCGTCGAACTGTTCGTCGAACACCTTCGAACACCGTTAAAACTAATGGCAGGCTAACAAAAACACATAGAAACACATAGAAAACACCTTCAAAGGTGTCCAAAAGCTGACAAACTGCTCAGAAGACATAACTAACACATGGAAAAGTGGCAAGTACATATAGTCATGCGAAAAGAAAAGAGGTGGAGGAGTAAAAGGAGGGGGAGACACAGATATAGGCATGTCATGCCCTTCTAAAATCCAAAAAGTGAGAAGCCGACACGGCCAGTCCGTTCCTGCCCGTGCCACCTCCGTGTCGCCGGGTTTGTGCCAGAGCCGCGGTGGACCCTGACGGCCAGCCCCCCTCTCCCAATACTGGTGCCTGTCCGCTGGTGGGTCGAGCCCCCCCACGGTGGGGGGGGAGTAACATCTGCAGAAGAAAGACCATCTTCCAGCCAAACTAACATGTCGACTTCTTTTCGTGGACAATGTGATACGATCCCTTTGTTACGGACACGCCCATCGCTACAAATTCCAGATGAGGCACAAAAACAGCAGGTGCTTCAGCAGATATCAAGTGCTCCTTCAAGTGGGCTTTCCTCCACCTCAATTTCAACATCACAAATACTCCAGTCCTCAGAGGTGTCACCCCAATCGCACTTGCTTCCTCACAGCTCCCAAGTCTCCAGCGGCCCGTCTGAGTATGGGGTAACACAGATGGTTGAGTCTGCAGAGCTGTTTACTCATACTATAGCCTGGGAAACGGAGGTCTGCTCCAGAGCTTCTGTTAATCCAGATGAGGAAATGATCTGCACTGATGCCCAGAATCTTTATAAGTCGGATCCAGGACCAGATGAAGTAGGTTCTGAGCATAATGTAGACCCTCGTTCCCAAACTGTAACTCCTGTTGGTGGAGACAATGATGAAGACGATGATGAGACTCAAATACCTGATTGGAGCGACAACTTGACTTTTCGGTCAGGGCAGGAAGAGGTTGGCTTTGAGGACGACGGGTGTGATAACACACAGGGTGATGATGACAAGGTTGGAGATCCCACTTACTGTCAACCCACAGTCAGCCAGTCAATGAGGTCGCCCGGGCCTTTGCCTGGCCTTGGGGATGTCGCGGTGGTCGGCTCCCTGGCCCGTACCCTGGGGTCACTCTTTAAAAGGGTGGATAATTGTTAATTTTATAAGAGTTCGTGATGCCACCTGTGGTATCTGGTGAGAAGCAGCAGTCTACTGAGGCCCGTGATAAGGCAGCTCGATGGTATAGCTCCCCACAGGTGGAGCTAGGTCTCAGGGCAGCGTATGCAGCGGGAATGCAAGACAGGCGAGACCCAGCTGGGTCAAAGCAAGAACGGGAACGGACACGGTAGTCATTTCAGTACCTTTTACTGGAGGAAATTCAGGCACATCCCGGAGCACTGTAGGGTGAAGGGTGCATATCAGGATCCTCCCCAATGAGCGGGTGTAGGGCCTCCTGTTTCTTGCCTCTGCATAGTAAGTTTCTGACCTGCCTGGAGCTAGGCCTAACTTTGTCTCTGTCCTGCGCTGGCTGACCTTGTGGTAGGGCCTTCTCTTGGAGTTCACGCTCCCAGTATGCGGGGCCTAAGCGTCTCCTGGCTCTGTTACGTATCAGCACCTTAGCGATCCTGGGACTTGTAGTTCTCCAGGGATTCCGGTTAAGCCTTACTGGGTCATAGAGATCCCGGTAAGCTCGGATCCGGTGTCCGGTAAATGCTTCGGGGTGAGCTGGTTAAGCTCCACTGCCTCTTATGTACTAACTCGCCACTCGCCTTCGGCCTACTCGGGCCCTCACTAGTCTATACACACTAACGGCAGCTTGCCACGCTTCACTGATCTTATGGCGCTGGCACACCTTAAGCTCTATCTGGGCTCCCTGAATCTAGCTAGCAGGAGCCTCGTGCTCCACTGCTGAACTATTAACTGAGTTCTCTAGACTAGACTGAGCTCCACTGCAGACTGACCTCTCTTAGGCTTCTCTACTGCAGGAACTCTTCAGAGGAACTGAACTGCCTAGCTCCACCGTCCCTATTTATATACCTAACGGGCTCCCTCTGCTGGTCTGAGGTGGAAGGTGGAGATGTGTGAATGTTTATGGGGGCCTCTTGTGGAGGATTCCATCAATACACTCTTCTAGGATCTGTGATACAAAGTGCAGCGGGGCGTCACAGATGCTATTGACGATGAGGTTAGGTTGCGCCTTCCTGGACAGAGACGGAGTACTGGAAGCACGTCAACAACTGCATCCTCAACCACAACTCTGCCTCTGACCACAAGTCGTAGTGGCTCTTCAGGTCGCATGGGCTCTAAGCCTTGCATAGCCTGGGCATTTATTCAGATCGATAAGGATGACCCAACTCGTGTTATCTGTAATATTTGTCACCAAAAGCTAAGTAGAGGCCAAAAAATCCATAGTTTGAGTACTTCATGCATGGACCGTCACATGGATATGAAGCATAAGTTGCAGTGGGAAGCTCACTGTGCTACAATGCGGCCTAGCAGGCTGGGCCAACCACCGTCTGCCCCATCTTGTGCATCCGCGGCCTCTTCATCCTCTGTGACTGGGGGGACAGCAGTCACACATGTTTTTGGACGCAGACCTGCCACCTCTTTACCTGCAACAGCCAGTGTGATTGGCAGGTCGTCAGTTCATTGGGAAGTGGAAACACCTGCTGGTGTTGAGCGCTCTCTGACATCGAGAGCACCACCTTTGGATCAAGGCAACCTAACATGTCCGCCTGCATCTTCCTCACAGACCGGCAGTTTGCCGGGGACACCCTACTCAACCCGGTCAAAGCACAACAGCCAGCCCTCGGTCCCTCAGATGTGGAAAAGTAGAAGACCATTTCCTCCTAGCCATGAGAAAGCTAAGAGGTTGAATTTCACCATCTGTAAGCTGTTGGCTACAGAAATGCTGCCTTTCCGCCTGGAGGACACAGTGGATTTTCGAGACCTTATGTCCGTCGCAGTGCCCCAGTACCAGATGCCCAGTCAGCACTACTTCTCAAAGAAAGGTGTGCCTGCGCTCCACCAGCATGTCGCACACAACATCACCGCTTCTTTGAGAAACTCTGTGTGTGACAGGGTGCATTTCACCACAGACACTTGGACGAGTAGGCATGGACAGGGGCGTTACATGTCGCTGACTGGGCACTGGGTAACTATGGTGACAGCAGGACAAGGGGCTGCTGTCCAAGTCTTACCGTCCCCACGAGTTTTGCGTCAATCCTCTTTATCTCGAAGTTCCTCCACTGCTTCTGCCTCCTCAACCTCCTCTCGGTCCTCCACCTGCACCCAAAGCCTGTCTGGTAATGCCACCTGCTTTCTAACTGCGCAGAAGGAATCCTGCACACCTCCTTACTATACTGGCAGCAGGGCTCAACGGCATCAGTGTTTACTTTGAAATGTCTGAGAAATGTGAGTCACACAGCTGAGGACTTGTGGTCAGCTCTGGAGAACCAGTTTCATGAATGGTTGTCTCCACTGGACCTGCAACCAGGGAAGGCCGTGTGCGACAATGCTGCAAACCTGGGTGCGGCCCTTCGCCGGGGCAATGTCACACACGTGCCTTGTATGGCTCACGTGTTGAACCTGGTTGTCCATAAATTTTTAGCCCACTATCCCGGACTAGATGGCCTTCTGCAGAGGGCACGGTCGCTGTGTGCTCACTTACGCCGTTCGCATCCTGCATTTCAACGACTTACATCTCTACAGAAGTCGTTGGGCCTGCCAGTTCACCGGCTGAAATGCGATGTGCCGACACAGTGGAATTCAACTCTGCACATGTTGCAGCGACTGTGGCAGCACTGACAAGCCCTGGTGCAATACGTTCTGACGTATAGCCTGGGCCAACGAGATCCAGAGGTGGAGCAAGTCACGCTGCAGGAGTGGTCTCAGATCAGGGACCTATGAAGTTGACGCGCCCCCTGGGCCGTGGGGTACCCTGAGCCGGGCCGGTAGACGCTGGGGGTTGTAGTCACTGTGGCGGTGACCCGGTCCGTGACCCAGGGCGGTCAATCCAACGGTAATTCGTATATATGGATTTTATAATGTCCGACTACGCCACCTGTGGAGTGCGGCCAAAGGGGCCGCCGCTGCGGAACAGTCCTCTGAAGCTGGTGGTTTTGCAGCAATGGTATTATTACTCACCACAGGAAGAGTGTAGCTTCAGGGCAGTGTGGGTGGATGATGGTGGTTGTAGTGCAGGGAGTCAGTAATGAACACAGAGTCCGTGTGATGCAGTCCCAAGATCTTTACTCACAGTTGTTGCAGTCCAGATTACAGGTACCAGAGCAATCTCACCCGTCGTGCTGTGCGTACTCAGTGAGGGGCTCAGTCCACCCCCAGATAGCTCCGGAGTACTTAGCAGGACCCCCTTCTGTGTGTCCTTTCTCTGGCCTTCTCCCTGCACCTCACACCCAGTGACACTTCAATCCGGTATCCTCGGGCCTTGGTGGGCGACTTGTGTTCCGTCCCCTGGGTCCTATGTGGCTACCTTCTTAGTGAGACTGGTGTGGACTTTTGCCTGCAGTACATGAAATGCTGCAGCCTCTGGTTTCCAGTTGAGCCTTGCTGTTTCTCCTCTAGTTGAGGGACCGGTTCCCCTTATCTGGCCTGACCCCTCTACCTCCTGGTAGCAGCGGGAGTACGGGTGGCCTTCTGCACGGCCCGTAGCCCTAGGGTCCCTTCGGTTCCTGGAGCCTTCCTGCTCCCACTCCTCTCTTCTCTCCTTCAGTCCTAAGCCTCCCAGGCTAGGCCCGCCTCCGGAGCAGAGCTCATGCCGAGCCTCTGCTCCTGTCACTTTTCCTCCTCTGACTGGCTTGCTCTTTCTAAGATGGCTTCCTATTTATACTCTTCCTGTCATGTGCTCCCCTAAGCTGCTCCCCTAAGCACCCACTACATAGGACCCTCCCACCAGCCAGGGACCTGGGACTGTGCTCTCCCTTAGGAGCAATCTCGCCCTACCCCCACTGCGGGTATGTGTTGGATGCAGGTGTTAGGGTCCCGAGCCATACGCCTTCCTTACCTGAGGGTGAGATACCACACCTCTGGGTGAGATGCAGTAACTCTGTGGCGACTGAACCCTCAGGGGCGCCACACACCCTTCTGCACAGTTTTGAAATGGCGACGAAGATGTTTAGTGCTGACGACGATGCCATTATCAGCATGACTATTCCGGTGATTTACATGCTGGAGCACACATTAAACAGAATCCAGAGTCAGGTGGTGGGACAAGAGAAGGTGGAGGAAGTAGAGGAGGAGTCGTATGCGGAAGGGATAACATCTCCAAGGTCCAGACGGTTGGCAGCACCAAGGCGGCAGGCATGGGAGGGTGAGGGAGAGGGATTAACCAGAGTGCATGGTAGCAGCCAAACTGTTGAGGAAGGTGCAGGAGCCAAGGAAGAAGTGGAGGATGAACTGGCGATGGGCATGAAAGACTCATCAGATGAGGGAGACCTTGATCACATTTCTGTTGTGCGAGGTTGGGGGGAGAGGGCAGAGGAAGGAAGCATGATTCTTACCTCGCTACCAACACAACAAGGACTTGGTCCTCCTGGATGCGCAAGACACATGAGTGCCTTCTTGCTGCACTACCTGCAACATGACCCTCAGATTGCAGAATTCGAAGTAATCCCGACTACTGGGTTGCCACACTCTTAGATCCCCGGTACAAAAGTAAATTTGCCAAAATAATTCCTGCCTTAAAAAGGGATTGACGCATGCAGGAGTATCTGCAGACGCTGTTGCAGAATCTTACATGTTTTTTTTCCACAAAACACCAGTGGTGCACGAAGTGAATCTCACAGTTCTAACTTGCCAACCGTGGGACTGTCGAGTCTTCATCACTCAAACCGTAACAGTAACACAGTATCTGCTGGTAACAGCAATTTTGTGGAATCGTTTCACCACTTTTTTAGACCATCCTTTGCAAGGCCACAGGAGACAAGAAGTCTGACACATAGTCAATGCCTAGAGAGGATGGTGCAGGAGTATCTCCAAGTGAACATCAAAGCCATGACTGTGTCACTGGACCCTTGCTCATTTTGGTATTCCAATCTGGAAAAATGGCCGGAGCTCGCCACTCACGCCTTGGAGATCTTGTCATGCCCTGCAGCCAGTGTTCTCTCTGAACGTGTGTTCAGCGCTGCTGGTGTGCTGACAGATAAGCGCACGCGGCTGTCCACTGAGAATGTAGACAGACTCACGTTCATAAAGATGAACAAATCATGGATTCGCAAGGACTTTTCTAACCCTGTGTTATCCTTGGGAGACTAAAAGCTTGAGGATTTGGTAATATCACCTCACCAACCGTTTTAAGCAACTGTGGGGCAATTGATGCCACTTAACCCTAGAACGCATGACCATAAAAATCTACACTTTCATATACCTGGGGTCTTTTAGGCCCGTGTGCAAATAACATGGAATAACTCAAACTCAAATGACAAACAACTATATACATGAAGAATACCTAGAGTTTCAAAATTCTAACTAAAGTAATCTTACAGAAAATAGAAAACAATTAACAGGGCGGGACTGCGAGGCCCCAGGTATGCGTTCTAGGGTTAAGTGGTGTCTGTGCCACAATTTTGGGAAAAAATGGAGACTCTTTTTGGAGTCCCCTTGCTGTGTCTTACGTGAAGTTGGCATCGTCAATTCCAGGTGGGTTGGGTCACTCCCCCCCCCTTTTAACTGTAAGAAACTACATACACTATGGCTTGGGGTAACACAGATGGTTGAGTCTGAAGAGCTGTTTACTCAGAGGTCTGCTCCAAATCTTCAGTGTCTGCTAGTCAGCGTAGAATTTTTAACTGCATCTAGCCTAGGCAATACTTTGGGCGTAGTAGCCCAGCTGCGAAGCAAGCTGCACCGCCTGTGTATCTAATAAGAATTTTTAAATGCATCTAGCCTAGGCAGACTGTGGGGACCCCCAACCAAACCCAGACGCTCAGCCCCCCTACCGCCCCCCTTTCCTTGACAATACAATAATGTAACTCTTACAACTGGATGGGTGAGGATCGGTCACAGCTTTATTAACTCTTTATACTCATTCCATTAGAAAGGCATTTTATTTCTAAAATAATTCAGCTTGTTGCAGCATGCCCTGGGTCTCCACTCTGGCAACTTGGCCAACAAGTGTAACTCTCCAACATGTCCTTTCTATTTCCAGGCCACGGAGGATCCTGCGTACTCGTATGCAGGACTCTGACCCCCACCCATCACTCTTAACGCTAGTACCACTCCGTCCTGGAGTCCTGACAGGAATATGTCCAGTCCAATATCCATTAAGTGAACACCGTCGGGCCGTATGAGGCCTGCTTTATCTCCTTCCAGTTGTCGGTGTCGTACCACTACACCGCCTCTGTCTCTTCTAAATTTTGCCATCCGAATATTTATTACCCGCCTTGTCCGTTCGATGGCCGTGATGTCTCGCGCACCTTGCCATACCGCTATCGGCACAATCTCTGACCATACTATAGCTAGTTTTGTGAAAAATTCTCTGAAGCGCTCAGTGTCTAGTTTCATTATTGCCATTAGTTGTGCTCTCTTGTGATGACCTAGATTGTTTCCCCCGGCCTGTATAACTAAGATGACCGGACATCTTGCCTCTCTCCCTACCTTGATTACCTCCATTAGTACCTGTGGCCATAGCAGGCCTCTAATACCTCTCCAGTTGAAATATGTGCTATGAAACTCTAATTTCCTCCCGCCTGGGCGGACTTTCGCCCTTTTTTCTGCCCAATATATATACGAGTGGCCTATCACCCACACTGTTGGGTTATCGTCACCTGTAAAAGAAACAAACCATGTTAGGATAACAAGTCCGGTCTTATGTATCTTGCCAAACACGGGGATCGCCATCTCCCTATCCTCTGAACTTCCGTTTCTGACAGTCCTGCTCTTGCTGCTTCCGTGGCCGCGCCTATGCGGAATGAGTGTGTCCCGTAATCTTTGGGGTGGTTCCCTGCCGATGTTATGCATTTATTAAATATAGCTTGGAACTGGTATCTTGATAATGGCATTCCATCAATGTGTGATAGGAAGAAATTACTTTGTGATCTGATGGTTAGATATGTTTTTACTATTGTTACCTGACTCAGTGTACCGTTTGTGGGTTGTAGAAGTACCCAAGTGCCCCTGCCCGCTGGAACCGTTTTCGATTTGTGTATGCGTAGACGTATTGCATTATTGGCTATGACTACGTCCTGGTGTAATAAGCCTCCACTGGTGGTAATTTTGGATTGAGGGACTAATTCGCTTATGCACAGCGCCCCGAAGAAGGCGATCACAAATGCAGTAGACAGTAGTGTTGCTTCAAATTGTGAGTGTCATGTTAATGGTGTTAGGGATATGATGTGAGAAATCAGTTTTAGTGACAAGGGACGGGACGTCTACACTCCTGACTTGGCTGACCCCTTTTCCACCCTTTTATGGATTGTCTGATGATGAATCTTTGTCACATCTCCCCAATTCAGTAGTTGGAAGTGAAATGCTACTCCGGTCAGACACCGCTGCGCTGACGCCCGATATGCCCCTCATCATTAGCTGGTGGAGAAATTCTATGGTGACTTGTGATCTGGCTTGTTCACATTGGTCAACCCGTCTGCCTGCTACTAGTTGTGTCCACTCTTCCCATGCCTTACCGTATGCTTGCCACGTCGACAGGGCAACTGACGCTCTGATTAATGGCATCAACTAGATCCCATAGGGAAGGTGGGCAACTGTTGCCCGATGGGTGGGCGTTGTGGAAGAGCTCTGTGAAAATCTGCCAATTGAATTGTTATAAAGCGTTAGCAGCAGCTTTAGACCCCTCAGCATAGTGGCTAGCGCGGACCCATACATTGTGTTTTAGGCACAGGAATGCTAGCCTGGGTAGTAGGCCTAGCACTGGGAGAGACGATGATGCCATCTTATTAATGCAGTGCGCTAGGCTGGTGTTTTTTTTTATGAAGCGTATATTTTAGTAAGCCAGGAGTGCGCCCCATATTTCTATTGCTACCACTATTGGGAAGAAAAATTATTTTCAGGGCTAGATGCAGCTAAAAATTATTATTAATTTAAAAGCTGGTGGAGCTTGGTATAGATGGCCTAATACAATGAGTCCCACACACTGCTAGAAGGCCAAATATTTTTTCAGAGTTAGATGCAGAAAAATATTATATTCAATTTGCAACCTGATGGAGGTCAGTATAGATGGACTAATAGAACAAGTCCCACACACAGCTAGAAGCTCAAATATTTTTTCAGAGGTAGATGCAGAAAAAAATTATATTCAGTTTGCAACCTGATGGAGGTCAGTATAGATGGACTAATAGAACAAGTCCCACACACTGCTAGAAGGCCAAATATTTTTTCAGAGCTAGATGCAGATAAAAAATATTTTTAATTTGCAACCTGATGGAGGTCAGTATAAATGGACTAATAGAACAAGTCCCACACACTGCTAGAAGGCCAAATATTTTTTCAGAGCTAGATGCAGATAAAAATTATTTTTAATTTGCAACCTGATGGAGGTCAGTATAGATGGACTAATAGAACAAGTCCCACACACTGCTAGAAGGCCAAATATTTTTTCAGAGCTAGATGCAGAAAAATATTATATTCAATTTGCAACCTGATGGAGGTCAGTATAGATGGACTAATAGAACAAGTCCCACACACAGCTAGAAGCCCAAATATTTTTTCAGAGGTAGATGCAGAAAAAAATTATATTCAGTTTGCAACCTGATGGAGGTCAGTATAGATGGACTAATAGAACAAGTCCCACACACTGCTAGAAGGCCAAATATTTTTTCAGAGCTAGATGCAGACAAAAAATTATATTCAATTTGCAACCTGATGGAGGTCAGTATAGATGGACTAATAGAACAAGTCCCACACACAGCTAGAAGCCCAAATATTTTTTCAGAGGTAGATACAGAAAAAAAATATATTCAGTTTGCAACCAGATGGAGGTCAGTATAGATGGACTAATAGAACAAGTCCCACACACTGCTAGAAGGCCAAATATTTTTTCAGAGGTAGATGCAGAAAAAAATTATATTCAGTTTGCAACCAGATGGAGGTCAGTATAGATGGACTAATAGAACAAGTCCCACACACTGCTAGAAGGCCAAATATTTTTTCAGAGCTAGATGCAGAAAAATATTATATTCAATTTGCAACCTGATGGAGGTCAATATAGATGGACTAATAGAACAAGTCCCACACACTGCTAGAAGGCCAAATATTTTTTCAGAGCTAGATGTAGATAAAAATTATTTTTAATTTGCAACCTGATGGAGGTCAGTATAGATGGACTAATAGAACATGTCCCACACACAGCTAGAAGCCCAAATATTTTTTCAGAGGTAGATGCAGAAAAAAATTATTTTCAGTTTGCAACCTGATGGAGGTCAGTATAGATGGACTAATAGAACAAGTCCCACACACAGCTAGAAGGCCAAATATTTTTTCAGAGCTAGATGCAGAAAAAAATTATATTCAATTTGCAACCTGATGGAGGTCAGTATAGATGGACTAATAGATCAAGTCCCACACACAGCTAGAAGGCCAAATATTTTTTCAGAGGTAGATGCAGAAAAAAATTATATTCAATTTGCAACCTGATGGAGGTCAGTATAGATGGACTAATAGACCAAGTCCCACACACAGCTAGAAGGCCAAATATTTTTTCAGAGCTAGATGCAGAAAAAAATTATATTCAATTTGCAACCTGATGGAGGTCAGTATAGATGGACTAATAGAATGATGCTATGCCCAAAAGGTTTTACTTCACTAGGTCCAGTAAAAAAATTGGTATTCTATACACAGGTGGTGTAGCTTGCAACACAGATAGGCTACTCCACTGACTAACACACTCTGCAATAGGCCAAAAAGGATTAGCTTTGCTAGATTCAGCCAAATGCTGTGAAAAAAACTTGCACAGCACTGGCACAGACCTGCCTGGCAAAAACTGATAGGAACTGATGTAACCTAGTCCTGAAAAGGACTCCAATTACAATTAGTCTTTACTCCCACAATCTATCTATTTAAGAGCACAGACCTGCCTGATAAAAGTCGTAGGAAATGCTGTAACCTAGTCCTTAAAAGGACTGCAATCACAACTATTCCCTACTCCCAAGCTATCTGTAGATTTGTGTGAAAATTGGCTTGAAATTAACAAGGTATAGCGCACACAGCAACAGCGGTGCCATCTAACACGCAGCTGCAGCAGTGAGAAAATGGTGGCGACGGGGAAAATGGCTGGGTCTTATAGGGCAAGGACATGTGACATACACTGCCAATGACACATGCCCTTGCTTGTGTGAAAAAAAGCACTTCGCTCCGTGTGTGCGCTGCTGATAGGCTGACAGATTGCACCTCCCCACTGTAAATGTGGGAAAGAGAAAAAAAAATGGAGATCTTCATTATTCCTGCAGAGATCCATCCCCTGCCCCTCCCCCCACCCCGCTGTACACTCAAACTGCGTATTAACATTAATTTTCATCATTACTGAGAAAAAATCCAGTTATGATTTTGGTGCACGAACAGTTATCGAGCATAACCTCGAACAGCCGAATTTTTTTCAAATCGTTCGTGTTCGCCGAACGGCTCGAACACCGCCCAAAACAGCTCGAATTTGAGATTGGCGAACAGTTCGAGTCGAACACCGTTCATCTCTAGTTATGACATCACTGCTGCAGCCAGTCAACAAAGACCAGGACAGAATCCTTAGAGTGATCCTGGTCCTGGAGAGGTATAGTTTGTTATTTTCTATAACTGCAATCCTATGGGACAATAAAATTGAATCCCAAACAATACCTTCAACCTAATTGGAGCAGGTATACACAGGACATTTTAATATACTTTTTGATGCGTAAATAAGAAGCATTTTCATTGTGCGTGAACCTGTCTTTTGTGAACCTGGCATCAGAGTAAATACTCCAAGATGAAAAAAAGAAACTATAAGAATTTGCCTGGAGGAACGCTAGCCGCAGTCATTCAGTTATTGTCAGATGACAACTCTTTCAGCCAGTATTAGGATGGAGATTCTACCAATGTCATGTACATCTTGCTCAGCCATACATGCTTGGCAATGATATGGGATTAAGGGAGTTCAGCAGTCAATTTTGGAAAATAACAGAAAAGTCTAAACGGCCCAGTTCATTTGTTCACTGACTTTCTCTGAAGAGCGAGGGTCCTGCAGACCCTGGGATAAAACACTGTGGATTTGAGCAATATTTGTGAAATGTATATTGCTGTCCTTACCATGGGTTAATATACAGTAGTAGCTATATTCTGTACTAGCAAAAGCCAACATAAAATAAATTACATTTTTATTACTTTAGTAAATGGCTTTATTCATAAATACCCCAAAGCAGAAAATTAACAAAATTATACAAAGCAGAAAAACATGCTATTTATGCAAACATCAGTTATTGCACTTCATTAGTGAAAATTTATTCCCTTAATAGCCAAATTCCCTGTACAAATTTGCCATTACTGACCCTAAATGCTATTTTGGTGGAATGTCCTAGTTTATTGCGAGTCACAAATAGGCCACGAGTTCCAGAATTTCCTTCCAGCTGCAGGTCCAGCTATTATCGGAATTGGTAACGCTTGCAGGTCTTAGATTTCCAGAACAGCATTTTGCTTGCTGAAAACAACAACTAAAAATAATTTGATCCTGGGACATTTTTTTTTTATTACAACGCCATAGGGACACATTGATAATGGGAACATGCTGGATGTTATTAGAGGGTAATATGTGTGTGCTGCAGCATCATCATCGTCGGATGGACTCTCGGAATGAAGAGTGTCCCTTGAATAGATCCTATAGCACAGTCTTTCGCCATTTGTTATTCTGGAGCCTGTCTGGTAATCATGTCATTACTGATTCTGAACACATGACAACTCGGGAATGAAATGCAGTTTATTGCAAGCATATAGGAAGAGCCCGAAATGAATCAAGTTAAACCAGCACGCAAATACAGAGTGTGTCTTTTCTCTCTCCCTCATGAGAGTCGTCACACCAATTGCTTTTCATCTATCTTTTTAAAAATACTGTCACTGATATAACTAAAAGGACATTATACACCAAGAAAGGCACACAATGGAAAAAGATAGTGCTTTTTATTCATGCAGTTTTCTAATTTCATTATAAATGCAGCAGAAAAATAAAACATCCCTCTTCTTACCTGCACTGTCATTTGAAAATAGACATGGTAGGTGCATTTAGTTAGGGAGTCATAATCAACAGTGTACAGCACCATTAATCTTTCCTCTTGTTTGGGTCCTAGCTTTGGGTGTGTTCATTTTGCTGTGTACGTGATACTCTGCTGCCACCTTCAGGACATCTGTGGAACATATTTTACTTTTTTCTTTGAAGTAAAGCTGACAAAGTTTGGAAATTAAGTTGAAAAGTTCAACCTTTATGCCTCTAGGCCTCATGCACACAACCTCATAATGGCTCCGTACAAGTTCTTAGTTGTATGGCGTTGCAGTAGAAAACTATAGACACATTCTGTGCTTTTAAATGTCTCCAATTTCCTACAGAGGTAGACTGGAGGTTTTCTTCTCTTAGGTCTCATTCAGATGTCCATGATTTTTTACATAGACAAAAAAACAGGCCAAGTGTCATCAATGGTTTTCCTGGAATGCTCATCAGTGTTAGGTCAGTGTCAGTTTTTACTATCAGTGTTTCATCAGTGATTTTCACATCTTGATAAATAAGTTAGTAGCAGTAAAACTCGGCACTCAATAGGATGCTATGCAAGAATTGTGGATTTATTAACAATTACTGTTCATTACGGACTGTCCTTGATAATAAATCCACAATTCTTGCGTAGCAAAGAGTGAATTTTCTGATGGTGACCATGTCACTATACTGCAACACTACAGCTAGCAAAGTCCGCTTTAGACTTATGAATGGTGTACATTCTCTATACATCCCAGCAGTAAGGCAAATTTCTAATGAAGGTTTATGATTAGCCGAAACATCAATTTAAGCAGTTCATTACAAACTGTTCTTGATTGTTAAATCCACAATTCCTGCATAGAATTCTATTGAGTGCCCAGTTTTACTGCTACTCATATCACGGATTGGAACCCTACTGGAACACCTCACCACCCTCTACCAGAGTTTTAATTACTAAAATTCTAATAATTGCAATGAAAATCACGCACAGCACACGGATTGTCCAGTGATATCATCTGTCATCAGTGTGCTGTCCATAATTTTCTCGGATCCATCGACTTATACGGGTAATTCTGAATCATGATGTGGATTAAAAACGGACATGTCTCCATGAGTTTTTTGCAAAAAGTCCACAGAAATGTGTCAACAGCTCCATACATTTTGAAGGGTACGTGTTCTATTGGTGAAAACCAAATGAAAGAATACGAATGTGAAAATGAACGTCTGATTGAGGCCTACGTCCAACAGAAAAAAGTGTCATGCCTATTGACTGGCACATAGAATGTCAACAGTTCCCCAGAAATTCATAGTTCATTTTGACTTTACATCCAATATCAGGCCTCTCCGTCTTTGTCTCACTTGTTCTGTCTGTTTTTCACTGATAGAACTTGCAGACATTATAGAAGGGGTGCACAACCTGCGGCCCAGGGGCCACATGGGGCCTGCTATGCTATCTGTGCAGTCACCCACCATTAGGACAGAAAAATGCTTGACTGGCAAGTTAACTATATGTGGGCAGCCACACACAGAAGAGTAGTGGCAGCAGCTGAGCAGCAGGGACCAGGAAGTACTAATAGTGCTCTGTGTAGACATCTCTGGCTGCTTCATGCATCAGAAGGGGGCATAGGCGGATTATAATGAGGGCAATCTGGGCTACCGCCCGGGGCCCCGGGGCTCCAGGGGGTCTATGGCCAGATTGCCCTCATTATATGTGCGGCGCCGCGGCACATACCGGCATTCAGAGAAGGGGGCCCCCGGACTGCTCCCCCAGCAGCGGCGCACGGCCGCTACTTCTTCTTCGGCCGGGCCAGCACTGCACCTGTTAACTTCCGTGTGTGCTGGCCCGGCCGCATCACTGCTAGGAGACACGGCCCTGTGCGCGGCCGTGTCTGCTAGTGTGACGTCACGCAGTGTGCGCCCTGCACTGCTGCACTGGAGAGGAGCTGGAGGACTGGAGCCGAGCCGGGGGATGGTGAGAGTGTGTGTGAGAGTGTGTGTGTGAGAGTGTGTGTGTGTGTGAGAGTGTGTGTGTGTGTGTGAGAGTGTGTGTGTGAGAGTGTGTGTGTGTGTGAGAGTGTGTGTGTGTGTGAGAGTGTGTGTGTGTGAGTGTGTGTGTGTGAGAGAGTGTGTGTGTGTGTGAGAGTGTGTGTGTGATTGAGTGAGTGTGTGTGTGTGTGCAGGCAGATATCATTGTGTGATGTCTGTTAATATGTATATTTGTGTTTCAAATGTGTTTATGCGTGTATGTATATGTCTGTATGTGTTTGTTTGTGTGCGTGACTACGTGCGGCCTCCTGCTGTGTATAGATGGCGCCGTGCGGCCTCCTGCTGTGTATAGATGGCGCCGTGCGGCCTCCTGCTGTGTATAGATGGCGCCGTGCGGCCTCCTGCTGTGTATAGATGGCTACGTGCGGCCTCCTGCTGTGCATAGAAGGCTTCGTGCGGCCTCCTGCTGTGCATAGAAGGCTTCGTGCGGCCTCCTGCTGTGTATAGATGTCGCGGTGCAGCCTCCTGCTGTGTATAGATGGCTACGTGCGGCCTCCTGCTGTGTGTAGATGGCTACGTGCGGCCTCCTGCTGTGTGTAGATGGCTACGTGCGGCCCCCTGCTGTGTATAGATGGCTACGTGCGGCCTCCTGCTGTGTATAGATGGCTATGTGCGGCCTCACGCTGTGTATAGATGGCTACGTGCGGCCTCACGCTGTGTATAGATGGCTACATGCGGCCTCCCGCTGTGTATAGATGGCTACGTGCGGCCTCCTGCTGTGTATAGATGGCTACGTGCGGCCTCCTGCTGTGTATAGATGGCTATGTGTGCTCAATATTAAGCCATACAATTAATGTAAGGCTATATGCCCACGATGCAGAAACGCTCCGGATTTTTTTTTGAGCGTTTCTGCATCTCCCTGGCAGAAAAGACGCATGCGGATTGTACATGCGGATTGTACATGCGTTTTTCCTGCCAGGGACAAGCAGATGTGAAGCGTTCTTCACATGCATTTCTGCATGCGGGTTGACAAGCGCTTTCCAAGCGATTTTAGCATCACTTGGAAAGTGCTTGACAACTTCGTCACACTATATAAATCCATGCAACCGGCATGGATTTATATAGTGTGACCGTAAAAGAATGGTAAAAAAAATATATATATATATATAATTACCTTCTTATGGCCTGCCGACGTCAGCGGTCGCGTGACTCATCACATAACTAAATGACGTCACCACAGGTCCTTTAGTCTACCGCGAGCTGCCAGCAAGCTAGGACGCATCGGATAAAGACACTGGGGGCCATCAGAAGGTAAGTATAATATTTATTTTTTATTTTATTCTTTTTTTTTACAGGTTCTATGGTACCCGGGTCCGGAGGAGAGTCTCCTGTCCTCTAGACCCGGGTACCATCCGCACATTGAAACGCATGGAATCCGCATGTACAGATGCAGTGATGCGGATGTCATGCAGTCCAATGCAAGTTAATGGCGGCGAAAAAGACGGGCTTCCGCAAAATAATTGGTAGTGCTGCGTATTTTTCCACAATGATAGTCCGCAGCGGAAATTTCCACAGCATGTGCACAGCACATGCAGATTATCATTGGGGAACATGGCAGACTTTCTACCAAGTGTTTTCTAAGCGTTTCTGCAGCGGAATTGCCGCTGCGGAAACACTTAAAAAATGCATAGTGGGCACACAGCCTAAAAAAAAATTATTAGAATTAATATATTAATATTGTGCCAAATTAATTTCACGTGAACTATCACATGATCTATCACAGGGGATCATGTGACATGTGATACATCAGGTGTGTGTTGGGGGGGGGCCGCGCCTTCTAAACTGCCCAGGGCCCTTGCTACTCTTGATCCACCCCTGGAAGGGGGTCTTTTAACCTGTTTGACACTGCAGAAAGGAGTAAGTGAATTAGACGGGTGGCCTTCTGTGTCTCTGGCTCCACTCTACATTATGGGGAGTTCTAAAACATTAGGCAGTAAACAAAAAACTATGATCTATTGTAGAGAGCCGCATGCATGCATCACCTCTTCCTCCTTAGGGCCTATTCATACAGTTTTTATTAAAAAAATGTGTCAAACACTATTTGAAAAAGCTTCCTATTAGTTTCACTGCAAAATGTTCAAAATAACGTGAAAAAAACAGCACTGTGTGCACTAAAGTAGCTTTCCCCATTAAAATCAGTCGGAAACTTGTTCAAAGACTATTTGACACTGTTTTTGATGTGGATTTAGGACCAGAAACTATTTCTAAATACTCATCAATTAATTCAGTGTGAACATACCATTAGAGTGCTGATTTTTGGAGGTAAGAGTCCTGTAAGGAGAATTCGTATCTCTCAGACATTTATGGTTTATACTTTCGAAATGCAAGAAATGTCCAGAAGGTAATACTCCTTTAATTTTTAGTGCGGCCTCCAGATTGGTTCAGTACAACAATGTGGCCATTGGACCAAAAAAAGGTTGTACACCTCTGCATTATAGTCTATTTCTATGGTCACAACTAATTTCGTTTTGCTTAGGTTTTTTTTGCAGACCAACTGTCCACTAAAAGAAAATGAGACAAGTCCGGTTTGCAGATGAAATGTGCCCATACAAACGGAACACTAGTAAAAAATATCATAATAAGCTGCAAATAGAACTATAAAGTGCAGCACAGGTAGGGCATATAAACAATCACTAGCGTTTAACAAATGACAATGTAAATGCATCTGAAACGACCGATCACATGGTCAAAAGAAGGGGGTGTGTGTATATCCATCTCCCGAATGCTCAAAGTCGGCGCATGCGCAGCCAGCCCAGGCACCAAGCACACACCCAGGCCATCATGGAGACAACCGGGTGCACGCCCGGCCACCAGAGGAGGCGGCGCATGCGCACCGCACCGGAGGAAGTTAAGGAATTAATGCAATAGAAACAACCAACAACTGGTCAATACACATAATACTGGATACAAGCAAAATCACAAAACACACACAGTGAGTGCATAAGCTTAATTAAAGGGATAATGACAGTATAGTAAGTCAGCAAAATACATAAAGAATAATTAAATATTTAAATAGTGTTCATCGTCAAGCGTCCAGGCAGAATTGCCCGCAGATGACTCAATCCATAATGCACCCACAGTGTAGGGTAGGGGAGGTGAGCAGAAAAGAGAAAACCTCTCAGTTCAGACGAAACTAAGGAAAAATATAAAAAAAAAAAAAACAAATAATAAAAATATAAAACATGAAAAAATAATAAATGACCACGCACAAAAGGAGGCGCATAAGTGGGAGTGACATGCATGAATAGTCAATAGTCAGCATTAGAGGAACGGAGAAAATGAGAGGGACTCATTAAGGCCACCTGGTGCCAAAGTACCCAGCATCACAATCCATTTGGCCTCAACTTGAGCCAGAATCTTTCTAACGTTGCCACCCCGTGCACCCATATGGATCACATCGATCCCACTGACCTTAAAACAGCTGGGGTCACAGTTGTGAGCGACCCTAAAATGTTTAGGGATCGTCTTAAGTTCAGAAATGTCGGCCGCTGTCCAGGCAGTTCCAATGTCCCACACATGCTCACGCACACGTACCCTCAATTTGTGTGATGTAAGACCAATATAAACCAATGGGCAATCACAAGTAGCATAGTAAATCACATTACTCGTGCTACAAGAAATGTGATGTCTGATGTCAAATTGTTAGGTACCATCGGAGGACGTGAACGTGTTGCAGCGCAGAACATTGGTGCAGGCAAGACAGTGGCAGCACGGAAACGATCCCAGAACTGGTCCGTGGGATCCAAAGGGGTTTGATCGACCTGGGGCATAGTGGCTAGAAACCAACATGTCCTTTAGGTTCTGGCTCGCCTCGAAGTCATAAGGGGGTGATCCCCAAGGGCTGGTCCCAGGGAGGCATCAGTTGTCAAAATGTCCCAGTATTTAATCATGATCTTCCTCATGTTCTCCCATTCATGATTAAAGGTTGAAATAAATCGAATTTTTCCCTGCCCTTCCTCAGTTGGTTTTTTCTTGTTACGGTATAGCAAGCTGTTACGTGGGGTTCGCCTCGCTCTATTGTAGCCACGTTTGACAGACCTTTTGCTAAATCCACGTTGTTGGAATATATTTTTTAAATCAATGGCCTGACACTCGAATTTCATATCGGAGGAACAGATCCGCCTCGCCCTCAAGAATTGCCCGACCGGGACGGCCCTAATAATAATATTAATTACTATTAACGCTGGTGATTGTTTATATGCCTTACCTCTGCTGCACTGCATAGTCCTATTTGCAGCTTAATATGATATTTTTTACTAGGGTTCCGTTTTTGGGTTGTGGACGAATTGGCTGCACATTTGTTGCCGTCAGATGCAAGTGTTTGTTGTTTATATGAAATTTTTGTATTTATAAATAAAATATGTACATTTTAGCCATTATAACTCCGGTGTCTCCTTCCATATAATGCTTGCTAGGAGTTGGTTTGATTTGGTGCTTGTGGGAAGGAATTTCTCCCACTCCCACCATAGTATTAATATTTGGGCTATTCAGCTAATTGTACATGTGAAGAAGGTCTTCTCAACCTTGCAAAAAATATTACAGTTCATAGGCAATTCACACCATGTGGTAATAGAATGTGCAAAAATTACTTTTAGTTAATTGTCACACTTTAGATATTGGGCCGATTCATTAAGACTGACATTTTACATCTCATGATCACAGACACACAGCTTTGCAGTGAGACCAGATCTGACACAGTGCAGCAGAAGTGAACTTGTCTCATTACAAACATGTACAGCAGCACTTGCCCTCTCAGAGTGGTGTCAGAGCTCTGCAGAGCTGTGTGTGATTAAGAGAGCAGACTGTCAGTCATTACATGTCTCACACTGGTAACACCCCCTTTCATTTAAGATAATCTCTGGGGTCAGATTCTCAGGGAGATCTGTGTCTGGCCCATAGATTGTAATAACTCATTTACATTGGAAGAAAAACATGGATTTCTCTGTAATAAAACAACAGATCACAGATATCAAGGTATCATTTTATTCAGCTTTCTTTCACCTACAACCTTAGCTTAGCATATAGACGGCTTAGGAGGGTTGTCTACTTGTGCAAACATAGTAATTAGCTAGGACCAAGCTCATTCATGCATTATATAAAAATGTTCACTATAAGAAATGTTCTCATTATTGAAACAGTGTCTCTCAAGTATAGTAACATTTAAAAAAGAATAGCCCATACAAACCTATCAACTGATGGGAAAAGCAAGATAGTCATTTAATCATAAATAGATGATGAAATGAGATTCTTTCAAAATCAATCAGCCTGATTCTTCATTTGCTGCTATTATTGAAGTCACTTTTCTTTTTTGTGTTGTGGAAGTCAGAAGCTATGTCGCATGCTCTCAATGCAAGTCTATGAGAACCAGAACGAGGCTCTCATAGACTTGTTTTGAAAAGTGACCTCCGCACAGCTCCAAGAAACACTGGAGCTGCCGGCAGGTCACTTTTCGCCAAAGACCGACTGGAGCAACGCAGTAAAATGATGAAGGCAACAGCAGGTGAGTATGAGACGGGGCTAAGGGAATTACATCTAAAGCACCACTCCAGCAGTGCAATAAAAATAAATGCTGGAACGGTGCTTTAAATAAAGCATTTGGCACAAAACAAAACAAAGCCTTAAAACAGAAAAAACTAGACATAAAATAGGCACAAATTCAGTTATGTCTTTGGCCCAATCAATCCAAAGATTAGGCCAAAAGATCATGATCATTGGTATCAAATTTTGAAATCTAATTGAATTTAATAGAAATCTGTCAGCAGGATCTCACCTCCAAAACTATTTATATGTGCATGTAGCCCTTTAAAAGACAAGTCCAGCAATTCCTTAACATGGCCAATCTGTTTATCCTTTAGTGTGAAATTAGTGTTTGAATTCATGTGCAAGTGAGTCTGTAATACTATGGTTAATCTTGAGCAGCTGTCACTCTAACTCTATTACCCGCACAGCACCATCTACTCCTGCTTGATTGATGGCTGCACTGGGTGGGAAATAGAGCTGAGGTGACAGAGGCTTCAGATCTACAATAGATCTTCAGTCTCATTTGCATATCAATTCAAATGCTGGTTTCTTAGTAATAGATAAACAAACTGATCATGTAAAGGTATTGTTGGACTTGTCTTTGAAAAAGCTACATGCACATTTAAATAGTTTGGGGTGTGAAACCATCATGACTGATTCCCTTTAAGTGTAATGTTCAAACTATTTGGGATTCGATTCACTTGAATTGCAAAAAAAATACAGAATGATGACCACTACAATCATTCAACCAGAGGATGATCCTCCACAGCTCCTGAACTTAGAATGATGACCCCCCTCAGGCCCCCAAAGTAATATGATGGTCCTCACAGCAACCCCAAACACTGTATGATCTCCCACAAACCCAAACACAAAATTCTGACCCACAATACCCCAAACAGAATGATGACCTCCACAGCACCCCAACACAGTATGATCCCTCACAGCCCCCCAAACACAGAATGATGAGTCCCATGGTATTAACTCCCACAGGCCCAAATACAGAATGGTGACCTCCACAACACCTCAAATGCAGTATGATCCCCCACAGCTCTCAAACACAGAATGGTGCTCTCCACAGTCCACCAAACACAGAATAATGACCCCCCCACCCACAGCCTCCAAATATAATATGATGGCCTTCACATCACCCCAAAATGATGACCGCCGCAGTATGATTTCCCATGTCCTCAATAGTATACTATATATATATATATATAGTATACTCACTCCACACAGTATGTTGGCCGCCCAAACCCTTCTCCCCCAGCTCAGAATGATAGTCCCCATGGTCCACCTACAAAGCATGATCCCACACAGTCCCCCAACACGTCTCAGTCTGTGAATGATAATACATAGATTCAAGCGATAGGGAGGTGTAGGACCTGCAGAGTCTGTGTGACAATTAATTGATTGATCTGTGATATGCTATAATATAATACCTTAATAACACCAATTTTCTTTTCATTCTTGATGCATTACAAACAAAGAGGGCCGTTTAAGTCCCTTTAATGCTAATTATTGAAAATACTGAAACCAAGGATTGTCTGTCTGAGAAAGTATGCTTCCTGGAAAAAGTCAAAATAAAATCCTAACATTCTAAAAATGTAAATACAACTGTCTACCTCTCAACATTTTAATTTTGTTTTCCACACTTCTTTTAAAACCTCAATATTACTCCTGTAAATGCTACACAAATACAGTGGCCAACTGGCTTTTGGAATGTGTACCGACTTAGTTTTCCTTGTCACATCCTTTTGTAAAGGAGGGTATTATTTTATATTTTTTACATCTTTTAAAAAAAAGTACACATTTGATCTTTTGCATACCTGTTTTACTAGTTCAGATTAGCAACCACACACACCATGACAATATTGGGTACTGTTGCAGCATATTCCTTTCTGTAAATTGCCTCTTCAGAGAAAAAGAGGACTTGAACTCTACAGCACCATCTACAGGAAGCAGCAATCCTACAAGTCACAATCAACCCTTTAACGAGTTGTGCAATGTGACATAGGATAAAAGCCAAATCAGAATCTCAATTTGTAGACACGGTGTTTCGGGCTGTTGGTCCTCGGCAGTGCAGAGTATGAGAACTGATTTGGCTAGGTGAGAGGCTCTGGACTGAGGTCTAAGAGGTAACATTTCTCCTTGTGGAGAATGACATACCAGCTTTGGCACGTCAAGGTAAGGAGGCTTATTCGCCGTGCAATGTTCATCTGGGAAATGTAATATGCAAATCGCCTCTTCAGAGAAAAAGAAGACTTGAACTCTACAGCGCCGCCTATTGGAAGCAGCAATCCTACAAGGCACAATCAACCCTTTAAAGAGTTGTGCAATATGACATAGGATAAAAGCCAAATCAGAATCTCAATTTGCAGACACGGTGTTTCGGGCTGTTGGCCCTCGTCAGTGCAAAGTGTGAGATCTGATTTGGCTAGAGAGGCTCTGGACTGAGGTCTAAGGGGTAACGTTTCTCCTTGTGGAGAGCGACATATCGGGTCTGGCATTTCTAGACATTTATCTACCTAACAACCTAGCTTTATTTGGCTTACAATTTTTTTGTCAAAATGGAATAATTTAAAAGTAATAAATCAATAAAATAGAAGTTTAATATTTTGCATACCTGTTTCACTAGTTCAATTTAATAACTGTTCGCACAACAAAACTGCCAGATGTTGCAGCATCTTACTTTCCATACATGTACATAACAACCAATGTACCATTCTTGGTTACGGGTAAAAAAAATATAAAAAAAAAAGCAAGACATATTTAAATTTTTGCATATTTGCTTGGTAAGTCCAGTTTAGCAACTGTACACCTTATATCCATACTGTGGGCATTTGCCGCATTTGGAAACCATGTATATACCTGGCATTTCTTGCTACATCATCCTTTTTGGCAAAGGGGATTCATTTTGCTCAGTAAAAAGAATCTAAAATTCAATTACACTAAATCAAGACATTAAACTGTGCTGGACTGTTTTGGCACTTCTTTAATTTGCCAGTTAGAGACACAACACGCCGGACTAATACTACATACATACTGTTGTTAAAAAAATACATACTGTTCTTGCATTAGCATTTTAGGCTGCCATGTGTATCCTACTCAGCATTTCTGGCTCATTCCATATTTTTCCAGATTTGGATAAGTGTGGTTAAACTTTTTTGTAAAGTTTATTCTTATGTCCAAAATAAATGGTAAAAAGAAAAGTGGCAATGGACATGCTAGTGTAAGGCAAAAATCTGTACACTAAGGCTAAAAATGTAGGCCCACTAACAGTATCAGCAGCACCACCGGCATTTCTGCCATCGGCCGTTCTGGCACTATTAGTAATAAACCCAGGTCACAGTAGCCCTCCTTTGCCTCTGGCAAGGTTATTAGTGAGGACGATGCAGAGGGCATAATCAAATATATTGCACGTCACCAGTAACAGCAGGATGATGTTACCTCTGACAGCAACATCATCTGTTTGAGCCAGTGTTATGTACAGTCAACCTCAGTCAATTGAAAGTCAACTAATCTTTTAGGTAGTGGACTTTCAATTTGAGCAATGAAACCTCTATCCATTCAGCTTTTTTTTCCATAACCCAAAGCACCCAGGGGGCTAATGCAGATATTTCAAAAGAAACATAGTTGCTGCCATGCAATTAGACAAAGTAACACATGCTCACTGCATGGCACAAACCCCAATTTGAATATATATTTTTTAAATATATACCTGCTGAAATAAACTTGTGCACATAGCCACAAGAGTGTGTGGGTATTTCCACTGTTCTTACATGGCAGTGGCAAAGAATGTTTGCCAAGATTTGCCGTGTTAGAGCAGCCACTGGCTGAATTGCGAATTTGCAATGTGATGGAATTCACCCACTGCATTTGTTGCAGTCTCTGTTCAAGTAACATCAGACAGTGAGGTGACGGATAATATTATGCAGCATAAAAACGCGTGCTTGTGTAACCTTGATGACGCGCCCCCTGGGCCGTGGGGTACTCGGTGCCGGGCCGGTCGTTGCTAGGGGAGATGTCACAGTGGCGGTGACCCAGTCCGTGAGCCAGGGAGGTCAATCAAAAGGGAAATATTTACAGGGGATTTATAGTTCTTATATACAGTTCGTGACACCACCTGTGGTATGCGGTTAAAGGGAGCCGCCGCTGCAGAGCAGGTCCTCTGGAGCTGGTGTGAATGCAGCAGAGTTGGTTTAGCTCCCACAGGTAGAGCTTAGCTCCAGGGCAGTGTAGATGTTGTTGTTATGAAGTAGCTCTCGTGGTGCAGTGTAGTGCAGGGAGTGATGGCGCAGCAGCAATAAATGACAGAGACGGTGGGGTGCAGTCTTCAGGGTTTTACTCACGGTTTTCAGACTCCAAGTTACCAGGGCCAGGGTAACTTCCCACGTCGTCCTGTGCTTACTCAGGGAGGGGTTCAGTCAACCCTTAGGTACCTCCAGAGTACATAGCGGGACCCCCTTCTGTGTGTTCCTTCTGGCCGTCTCCCTGCACCTCACACCTAGTGTCCCAATCCAGTGACCGCGGACCTTGTCGGGCGACGTCTTCTCTGTCCCCTGGGTCGTCTATGGCTACCTTCTTGGTGAGACTGATGTGGATTGTGGCTGCAGTACCTGAAATACTACAGCCTCCAGTTTCCTAGTTGAGACTTGAAGAACTCTGCTAGTTTAGGGACCGGTACCCTCTGTGCGACTTGACCCCTCCACCGCCTGGCATATTCGGGCGTACAGGTGGCCTCCAGCACTTCCCGTACCCCTGGGGTCCCTTCCACGTTCCTGGAGCCTCTCCTGCTCCTCTCTCCCTCAGTCTGTCCTGGGCCTCTCCTCAGGCCCTCCTCCTGAGCAGAGCTCCTGCAGAGCTCCTGCTCCCAACTCTTCCTCTCACTGAAGAACCCTTCTAGATTGTTCCACCCTCTTTTTATATCACTCCTTTCAATGCTCCCCTGATTTACTTCCTCCACCCACACCCACTACATGGTTCCCCCTACATTGGTTCCCCCCACTCCAGCCAGGGACAGGGCTCAGCAGGAAGCGCGACACATCTTGCTCTTCCAGCTGGTCTGGAGTAGTGTAGTATTGGATGCAAGTGTTAGGGTCCCGGGCTGTTCTCCTTCCTTACCTGAGAGTGAGGTACCACACCTCTGGGTGAGATGCAGTACCTCTGTGGCGACCGAACCCTCAGGGGCGCCACATTGACATCCACTAATAGTTGACAAGGGCCATCTGATGCTTACCAAGGCCTTTAATAGAGGGTACAAAATTTGTTACAAGGGACAACTTTGCCTGCAACAAAGGATGCAACAAGGTATTGAGGAAGAGCAACTTCTGAATTTAGTGCCCTTAGTCTTTTGGTGCCCCATGATGCTTACCATTGATTTTTCAGGGGTCGTACTGTGTGGGCCTATCCCAGTTGTTTCACGTTCTTTAATTAATGTCATCTATACCCGAATCTATTGGGTTTTCTCTTGGTTGTGATAATAATTCAACATTCTAGGAATGTAAATGCTGCGCTGCCAAAAAATATGTTTTTGTCAATCATCCAGAGTTTTAGTGAATAAGAGACTTAATGTGGTTCAATGGCTGCAATTTTCTACAGTGTTTTGTGCTTATGGTAAACATCATTCTTTCATGACCATCAACTGACTCAAATTTTTGGCATGTCTCAGCTTCCTCCTCATTTTTATTGAACTTAATTTTATGATGCAGCATCTGGTGTGACTACCCAGGTAGGATTGAGCCCCTTGAGCAAGTCTGGACACAATATGCAAGCATTTTTTACAAAACAAAATTCTTCATCCTGCATGACTCAAATTTTGGGTCCCAGCTTCCTCTTAATTTTTTAGTGAAATTAATTTTGGGGGGTCAGTATCTGGGGTGAATTCCCCTGGTAAGACCCTGCACAGGAATGGGTCCCTATGTACATATGGGCACAGAGGTCAACAATTTTCACCAAACTAAAATTCATGAGCTTCTATGACTTCAATTTTCAGAAATTTCCATCCATTTAACCATATTCATACTTTATATGTTAAGGTTACTTTGACATGACTAAGGCTTTGTTTCAGTTAATAATAATATATATTTTTTGCAAACCTGTTTTATTTTCCAAATTATAAATCCGTACTTGCAACTCCAGTGCAGTGCCCTGTTGCAGGTGTTGTCTTTTGGGATATGTACCTCACTTAGTACTTCTAGCTACAACATCCGTAGGAAAAGAGGGGTTATTAAATAAAAAGAGGTTATTAAAAAAATACTCTTTTAATTTTTTGCATACCTGTTTTACTAATCCAATCCAAATTGTGTGCACCACAACAATATTAGGGGCTGTTGTGGTATTTTACTTTCAGGGCATTTACTTAGCTACTAACATAGAATTTTTGGTTATTGCCATTCTGTCAAGGTGGGGCAAATATTGTTTAGACAACAGAAAAAAATAATTAAAAAAATATATACAGTACAGACCAAAAGTTTGGACACACCTTATCATTTAAATATTTTTCGGTATTTTCATGACTATGAAAAATGTACATTCACACGGAAGGCATCAAAACTATGAATTAACACATGTGGAATTATATACTTAACAAAAAAGTGTGAAACAACTGAAAATATGTCTTATATTCTAGGTTCTTCAAAGTAGCCACCTTTTGCTTTGATGACTGCTTTGCACACTCTTGGCATTCTCTTGATGAGCTTCAAGAGGTAGTCACTGGAAATGGTTTTCACTTCACAGGTGTGCCCTGTCAGGTTTAATAAGTGGGATTTCTTGCCTTATAAATGGGGTTGGGACCATCAGTTGTGTTATGCAGAAGTCTGGTGGATACACAGCTGATAGTCCTACTGAATAGACTGTTAGAACTTATATTATGGCAAGAAAAAAGCAGCTAAGTAAAGAAAAACGAGTGGCCATCATTACTTTAAGAAATGAAGGTCAGTCAGTGCGAAAAATTGGGAAAACTTTGAAAGTGTCCCCAAGTGCAGTTGCAAAAACCATCAAGCGATACAAAGAAACTGGCTCACATGAGGACCGCCAAAGGAAAGGAAGACCAAGAGTCACCTCTGCTTCTGAGGATAAGTTTATCCGAATCACCAGCCTCAGAAATCGCAGGTTAACAGCAGCTCAGATTAGAGACCAGGTCAATGCCACACAGAGTTCTAGCAGCAGACACATCTCTTCAACAACTGTTAAGAGGAGACTTTGTGCATCAGGCCTTCATGGTAAAATAGCTGCTAGGAAATCACTGCTAAGGACAGGTAACAAGCAGAAGAGACATGTTTGGGCTAAAGAACACAAGGAATGGACATTAGACCAGTGGAAATCTGTGCTTTGGTCTGATGAGTCCAAATTTGAGATCTTTGGTTCCAACCACGGTGTCTTTGTGCGATGCAGAAAAGGTGAACGGATGGACTCTACATGCCTGGTTCCCACCGTGAAGCATGGAGGAGGAGGTGTGATGGTGTGGGGGTGCTTTGCTAGTGACACTGTTGGGGATTTATTCAAAATTGAAGGCATACTGAACCAGCATGGCTACCACAGCATCTTGCAGCGGCATGCTATTCCATCCGGTTTGCGTTTAGTTGGACCATCGTTTATTTTTCAACAGGACAATGACCCCAAACACACCTCCAGGCTGTGTAATGGCTATTTGACCAAGCAGGAGAGTGATGGGGTGCTACGCCAGATGACCTGGCCTCCACAGTCACCAGACCTGAACCCAATCGAGATGGTTTGGGGTGAGCTGGACTGCAGAGTGAAGGCAAAAGGGCCAACAAGTGCTAAGCATCTCTGGGAACTCCTTCAAGATTGTTGGAAGACCATTTCCGGTGACTACCTCTTGAAGCTCATCAAGAGAATGCCAAGAGTGTGCAAAGCAGTCATCAAAGCAACAGTTCTTACATGACGAAGCTTGCCCTTGACGCTTTGCTAAAACAAAATGCTGTGCCTGATCACCTCCATTTTACGATGTAACAACATGCTGGAATTTGATGCTGCATATAATGGATCGTCTGTATAAGCTGCATAAAGCAGTGACAAATTATTATTATTATTTATTTAACTAGCGCCATTGATTCCATGGTGCTGTACATAAGGGGTTACATACCAAATACAGATATCACTTACAGTAAACAAACTAACAATGATAAACTGGTACAGAGGGAAGAGGACCCTGCCATGGGGGCTTACATTCTACAGGAATGGAGAAGGAGACAGTAGGTTGGGGGGGTTGCAGTAGCTCTGATGTTGTTGAGGTGGAAGCAAGCAAGGTCATGGCAGGCTGTAAGCTTGTTTGAAGAGATGGGTTTTCAAGTTCCGTCTGAAGGATCCAAATGTGGAGGCTAATCGGACATGTTGAGGCACGGAATTCCATAGGATGGGGGATATTCGGGAGAAATCTTGGAGGCCATTGGGTGAGGAACGAAGAAGTGTGAAGGAGAGAAGGAGGTCTTGGGAGGACCGGAGATTACGTAAGGGAATATATCGGGAGATTAGTTCAGAGATGTACGGAGGAGAAAGGTTATGGATGGCTTTGTAGGTCAGTGTTAGTAGTTTGAACTGGAAATTATACATTGAAAAGGACAAACTGTAGCTTGGGTTACTTTGAAATCCATTGTTGATAGCTGATGAGCGACCATCAGGCGTGATGAGGGACCATCAGTGAACAAATGAGGCCCTCAGTCGTGCTGGCGAGCATGGCAATCTTTATGCTCTATTGCTTGTGGAATGACAGGCATTCTGTTAGCATCAAGAAAAGGGAAAACTATTGGATAGCCATTGTAACATCTATATCTGTACTTGCTCCTATCACTTCTGTTTTGCCACTAGACGATGCTGCATTTTCAATGTAGACGACGAGGGGCAACATTGGAGCAGTTCTGTTTATCATTCTGGGACACACAGTACCATCCAGGCAAGGATGGTACCATTCAAGCAGGTAAATTCCACAACATTGTTGTCTTGATAACTCCTTGCTCTGAGACTCTGCTGCTGTGCCAACCTGTCACATTTCAGCAGAGATGCAGCACCTGAGCAGCATGTTCAGTCATGCCTAAATTGTTTCTTTTCTTCAGTAGATACCCTGACACCCAACACCATGGACTTCTGGGTCACCAGATTAGACATCCAACTGCAACTGCCTATAGATGGCCACATACATCTCCAGTTTGTCCATTGTGTTCTATAGCTATATTGCACTATTGTTTGGTACCATACCCAGTTCAGAGGAAAGAAATCTGAAACCATGTCAACAAAAGAGATCATTTTTGCAGGGCTATTAAAGAAGCCATTGCGACTTCATTTTCAAAACCTCAGAAGCAATTGTTTCTTCATTTTGGAAACACAAAATTGTTGCTTATCCAAAAATAATGAGGATAATCTATGCACAGTTTGTTAACAAGCCAATGCTTCTCTTTCAAAACAGTGAACTTGTTGCTGATCTCAAATAAGGGATCATTTTGTAAGGCTTGTTAAAAATCCATAGTTTATCCATTTAACAAACAACAAATGTTTTGCTTCTCTCCATTCAGGGATAATTTTTGGACCACCATTTGTCAAAAAGCCGTGGCTACTTCCAAGTACACCACCTTTGTATAATCAGTGGTACAACATGCATCTGCCCCTAAAAAGTGATATTTTTTTTAAACATTTTAACAATTTAAAAAGACTAGAAAGTCAGTCAGTATAGTTTTTGTTACCACAAGCTTTTGGTTACCACTGATGACAATCCATTTAACTATAGCCCTATATGTTAATGTCAATTTTACTAAGTCTGGGTTTGTGTAAATGCCGACCCACATCTTTCTCTGCACATGACAGCTGATTTAACAACCGCAGGCGGATCAGAGCTACACCTGTGGCTGTTAACCAGTTAAATCACACTGTAAATCTCTGACAGTGGAAACTAACATGCGCCAGCTGGAAGTGCATCATAAATCCACCCAAAAGTTCAAATCACCCCCCTTTTGACCCATTGACAATGAAACAATTAAAAATAAATACACAATTGGTATCGCTGCATTCAGAAATGTCCAATCTATCAAAATATAAAATAAATTAATCCTATCGGTAAACGGTGTAACGAGAAAAAAAGTTTTTTTGGTGACAGCAACATTGCAATAAAATGCAATACGAGGCGATCAAAACATCGTATCTGCCCCAAAATGGTATCAATAAAAATGTCAGAACACAGAAAATAAGCCATCACACACCCTAGAAATGGAAACGCTAATGGTCTCGGAAAATGGCGACAAACGCAAAAACATTTTCCCATACAAATTTCGGAATTTTTTTTCACCACTTAACTAAAAAATAAACTACACATGTTTGGTATCTGCGTACTCGTACTGACCTGGGGAATCATATTGCCAGGTCAGTTTTACCATATAGTGAACATGGTAAATAAAATAAAACATAAAACAATTGTGGAATTGCACTTTTTTTTCAATTTCACCACACTTTTTTTTCCCATTTTCCAGTTCACTATATGGTAAAATAAATGGAGACATGCAAACGTACAACTTTTCCCACTTAAAAGCAAGCCCTCATACAGCTATATTAGCAGAAAAATAAAAAAAGTTATGGCTCTTGGAAGAAGGGGAGGAAAAAACGAAGACAAAAAAAGGCCATGGCGTGAAGGCTTTAAATAATTGTAAACTTTGTAAAGCTTTACTCCCTTTTAAGATTAATCTTCTCCATGACAATCCTGTCCTAAACAAGGATGCTGATGATAGGGGCATGTTACCAAAGCTGACCATCAGCAGACTCTTTAAAAAAATATGATACAAGGGAAATCAGCGTAAGCACTGTACCATGTGCAAAGTTTTTCATTGGTGGCTGCTGAAATGTCCCTCTATTAGCGGCCATTTCTATGACCAGGACACTAAGTGGTCTGTCCAGAAAACAATAATTAAAGGGGTGTTCCAGTTTCAGTAAACTTTTGTCCCCAGAGTTCTGTGTAATAAAAGAAATTGTTCTTTGCTTACTTTCTCATCCAGCACCGTTTTTCTGTCGCTGCATCAGTCTCTTGTTGTTTGCATCTAGCGTTGACATAATTTTGATAATGCCACTGCCAATGACTGAGCTCAGCTGGTTGAAGGCACAGACAATTTTTAACATTCTTGTTAATAAGTAACCAATAATGCGGTTACAGTACATTTGTAAAGTATATTATTGCTTGGCCAACCCATTTAATCTTGATTCCAGTCATACATCAGCTAATATCACCACTAGAGATGAGCGAACATATTCAGAAAACATTCATTAAAGAAGTTGTCCACTACTTTTTAAGAGACCCCCCCCCAATGTATTAACCCAGTGATTATAGGACGTTTTGTAAATACCTTGCTGTGTCCTTCTTGCCTGTGAGCGGCGCTATCGCTGGCCGCTCACAGGCATCATGTGACCCCCCACTGATGTCGCGTAAAGTGAGGCATGACATCAGTGACACAGTCCCCGCAGTGGATGCTGGGCTGTGGGCGGGGTTACCCCGCGCGTCACACTCAGCATTCACCGTGCACTTTCCCAATGAATGAGGAGAGGGAAAGCGCGCGGTGGATGCTGGGTGTGATGCGCGAGGTAATCCCGCCCACAGCCCATCACTCACTCTGGAAAGCAGAAGTCACTCCCGGCTGCAGCCGGAACTAGACGTGACATCAGCGGATGTCAGAGCTGGCTGCAGCCAGGGGTCACGTGATGCCTGTGAGAGGCCAAGGATAGCGCCGCTCACAGGCAAGAAAGACACAGCAAGGTATTTACAAAACATCTTATAATTACTGGGTTAATACATTAGGGGTCTCTTAAAAAGTAGTGGACAACTCCGTTAATTTCAAATTCGGCATGAACATTGCACATTCGGATTCGTGATCGGCCCCCCGAGCATTTTTACTCAAAATCTGCTAAAATCGGTAAAATTTGGCTAAAGTGTGGGAAATTATCACATTTCCACTAGTGCATTTTTTAGGACTTTGGCTAGGATAGTGGTGCTGTATGATGAACGAGGGGACATGTTTGATGAGGGGAGGGTATGGGGAGAGGTCAGAGGACCACTGGACTGTTATTTATATATTTTTTTTCCTTAACTTAATGTGTGCAGATTCCAGCAAGCCAATCAGGGTGCAGGAACCATCCACAACGTCCAGATACAAGAGCTTGAGTCATTGGTTGTCGAAGTCACATGTCCCTCTCCACATAAATGTTGCTTTGGCGTAATTTTGGCAGTGTAACAGCGCAGAGAGGCTGCTCCTGCAGTTGCTCCTGGATACTGAGAGAGTGAGATAGCTAGGCGCTTGCCTCAAGTCAGATAGTTTAGATAGATAGATAGATAGATAGATAGATAGATAGATAGAGAGGATCCTGTGTGGCTGTGAAATCGACCTTCCAGCAGATCAATAGATTTTGATAATAGTGTGGTCTAGACAGAGACACCAGGCCATATTTCAGCATAGAACTCTGTTGTGCTGATATAGTGTTCCATGCATGAGCACACCTTTGAAACATTATTTTTTTCTGGAAATAACATACTAAATAAACAAGGCCACATCTGAGCTTGTAATTGTTTTGCACTGAGATTCATCTGTATCCAGGGCTCTACAGTACAAAATCTAAATTGTTTCTGCTCCTACCGTGCTACATAAAGAAGGCCACATCTGAGATTGTAGTTGTTTTGGGCTGAGATTTGTCTCTATCCAGTGCCCTACAGTTCAAAATCTACGTTTTTTCTGTTCCTACGGTGCTACATAAACAAGGCCACATCTGAGCTTGTAATTGTTTTGACCTGAGATCATAGAATCATAGAATCATAGAATGGTAGAGTTGGAAGGGACCTCCTGGGTCATCTGGTCCAACCCCCTGCTCAAAGCAGGATTCACTAAATCATCTCAGACAGATGTCTGTCCAGCCTCTGTTTGAAGACGTCCATTGAAGGGGAACTCACCACCTCTCGTGGCAGCCTGTTCCACTCATTAATCACCCTAACTGTCAAAAAGTTTTTTCTAATATCTAATCTGTGTCTCCTCCCATTTAGTTTCATCCCATTGCTTCTAGTCTTTCCTTGTGCAAATGAGAATAAAGATGATCCTTCTACAATGTGACAGCCCTTGACATATTTGTAGACAGCTATTAAGTCTCCTCTCAGTCTTCTTTTTTGCAAGCTAAACATTCCCAAATCCTGCAACCGTTCCTCATAGGACATGGTTTGCAGACCAGTCACCATTCTGGTCGCTCTTCTCTGAACTTGCTCCAGTTTGTCTATGTCTTTTTTAAAATGTGGTGCCCAAAACTGTACACAGTATTCCAGATGAGGTCTGACCAAAGAGGAGTAAAGACCAATAATGACTTCACGTGATCTAGACTGTATGCTTCTGTTAATACATCCCAGAATTGTATTTGCCTTTTTTGCTGCTGCATCACACTGTTGACTCATGTTCAGTCTATGATCTATTAGTATACCTAAGTCTTTTTCACATGTACTGTTGCTTAGCTCTATTCCTCCCATTCTGTATATGCTTTTTTCATTTTTATTGCCCAGATGTAGTACTTTGCATTTTTCCCTGTTAAAAACCATTCTGTTGGTTGCTGCCCACTGCTCCAGTTTATTTAGGTCTTTTTGAATCCTCTCTCTCTCTTCTCTAGTATTAGCTATCCCTCCTAGCTTTGTGTCATCAGCAAATTTAATCAGTTTACCCTCAATTCCTTCATCTAAATCATTGATAAAGATGTTGAACAATACAGGTCCCAGGACGGAGCCCTGTGGTACCCCACTTGAAACAGTCATCCAGCTGGATGTGAAGCCATTTACAATCACCCTTTGAGTCCGATCACTAAGCCAGTTATGAATCCACCTAACAGTTGCCTGGTCCATTGCATACTTGGTCATTTTTTCAATAAGGATGGTGTGAGATACTTTGTCAAATGCTTTGCTGAAGTCAAGATATACTATATCTACAGCATTTCCCTGATCCACCCAGTCAGTGATTCTGTCATAGAAGGAAATTAAGTTAGTCTGACATGACTTGTTAGTTATAAACCCATGCTGACTCTGGTTAATCACTTCATTCTTATCCAGGTACTTACATACATGTTGTTTAATAATTTGTTCAAAGATCTTTCCTGGTATAGAAGTCAGACTCACCGGCCTATAGTTCCCTGGGTCCACCTTCTTCCCCTTTTTGAAGATAGGAACAACATTTGCTCTTCTCCAGTCTTCTGGGACTTCTCCTGTTCTCCAAGAATTTTCAAAGATTATGGAGAGTGGTTCTAAAATTTCTTCTACGATCTCCTTCAGTACTCTGGGGTGTAATTCATCTGGACCTGGAGACTTGAACTCATTTATGTTAGCTAAATATTCCCTCACAATCTTTCTGTTTACAGATAACTTGGATTCTTCTATTCCTTTAAAAGGACAGTGAAGATCAGTTGATGTTACATTTTCTTTCTGAGAGAAAACAGATGCAAAATAGGAATTAAAAAGTTTGGCCTTCTCAACATCCTCTCTTACCATTTCTCCATTTTCATCCTGTAAAAATCCTATAGCATCTTTGACTTTTCTTTTACTTTTGACATACCCCCAAAATCCTTTTTTATTGCTTTTGACATCTCTTGCAAGCCTTAATTCATTGTCAGCTTTAGCTAACCTGATACATGCCCTGCAGGATCTGCAGACTGCATTATAATCTTCTTTAGATATGCCTCCCTCTTTCCATTTAATAAACATTTCTTTCTTTCTTTTTAGCATGTGTTTAAGTTCTGTGTTCATCCATCCTGGTTTCCTTAAATGCTTCTCATTCTTCCTACTTTTCGGGATTGTTAACGATTGTGCTTTGAGAATCTCATTTTTAAAAATTTCCCATCCTTCCTGGACATTTTTGTCCTTAAGGACATCCAGCCATTGGATCCCTCCTATTCTCTTTCTGAGTCTCTTAAAATCTGCCTTTCTAAAATCTAACCTTGAAGTTTGAGTCTTCACATGTCTTCCTCCTCTAGTTATCCAAAATTCTAGAATAGCATGATCGCTGCCTCCTAGGGTCCCAGCCACTTTTACCTCCTCAACCATTTCCTCCTTGTTTATAAGGATTAGATCCAAAGTAGCAGATCCCCTTGTTTTCTCCCCTACCTTTTGGAAGATAAAGTTGTCAGCAAGAGAGGATAAGAATTTGCTTGACCTGTTAGTTTTACTTGAGAGAGATTCCCAACAAATGTCTGGATAGTTGAAATCTCCCATGACCACTACGTCATATTTTTTTGAGAACTTGGTCATTTGATACATAAAGAGTTCATCCATATCTTCAGCTTGCCCAGGTGGCCTGTAGTAAATGCCTACAATGGTGTCCTTTCCGTTGTTCTCTCCTTGTATTCTTACCCAAACAGTTTCCACAGAACTCCCAGTCTCTGAAGCTTCAATCTCTGTGCAGATATACGCTTTTCTAACATACAATGCGACACCTCCTCCTCGTTTATCAAGTCTGTTTCTTGCAAATAAGTTGTATCCTTTTAGCCTTTTATTCCAATCATGTGTATCGTCCCACCAAGTTTCAGTGATTCCAATGACATCATATTTCTTTTCCTGCGTTAGTAGTTCTAATTCTCCTTGTTTGTTGCCCATGCTTTGTGCATTTGTATAAAAACATTTTAGTTTGTGATTGGTTTCTCTTCCTCCCATATTTTTATTATTTAAATTGTTTTGTCTTTGTTCTTCCTTTCCACTTCCAGTAGCAGAGATCTCAATAGTATTTGTCAGCTGTATGGCTTTTTCTGGCCTTTTGCTTCCCTTCCCACATTGTTCTAGTTTAAAGCTCTCCTGATAAGTGCAGCAAGGCAATTTCCAAATACATGTTTTCCAGTCTTCGTAAGGTGCACCCCATCTCTAGCAAGTAGTCCATCGTATAGGTAATTCATTCCGTGATCCAGAAATCCAAATCCTTGTTGACGGCACCATCGACGTAGCCAGTTGTTCACCTGTAGAATCTTATTCCACCTCATTGTTCCATGGCCATCCACTGGGAGGATGGATGAGAAGACTACCTGCGCTCCCAATTCTTTCACTTTCTTGCCCAAGTCTTCAAAGTCACTGCAGATGGTTTCCAGGTCCTTTCTTGCGGTGTCATTTGTCCCCACATGTATTAGCAGGAATGGGTAGTGATCTGTAGGTCTGAAGAGTCTTGATATGCTGTCAGACACATCTTTAATTTTTGCTCCTGGAAGACAGCACATTTCTCTTGAGGTTATGTCTGGTCTGCAGATAGCAGCCTCTGTTCCTCTTAACAGGGAATCCCCCATGACCACCACTCTCCGTTTTTTCTTCACAACATTCTTCTTTCTCCATCCAGGAGGATTCTGAGGGCTTGCAAGGTTATTCATTGCTGGCAAAGTCTTATCTTGCTGTATTTCTTCATGGTTCTCCTGCGAGAGAGCCTGGTACTGGTTCCTGAGCAGTATAGGTGCTGACTGCCTCTCTATCCTCCTGCTTCTCTGGGTCACATGCTTCCATTCCTCTGTTTCCTCAGGTGCAGTTCGAATTTCTTCTCTTTCTGAATCATGAAGAGATAATTCTGCTCTGTCTAAGAACTCTTCACCTTCCTTAATGATTTTCAAGGTAGTTAACCTCTCTTCTAGATTTCGCAACTTTTCCTCCAACAGGGACACAAGCTTGCATTTCTGGCATGTGAAGTTTGGCTTTTCCACTGGCAAGTCTGTGAACATGTAGCAGGATATGCAGCTCACCAAATGGCTCCTGGACTCTTCCATGTTCTTACTGTTAATGTTCTGAAAACAGTGAAAAAAGCTTCAAAAAAAAGCTTCAAAACGCGCGCGCCGGTAGGCGCGCGGTTTACCGATGTCCTCTTTTCAGCTCCAACAGCCAAAATCCAGTGTTCTTTGAGCTCACGGAGACTCTTCACTTACCCCAAAATGCAGTGGGAATATGCAAATTATCTCCTCAGGACTCCTCCCCTGGTTTACCGATGTCCTCTTTTCAGCTCCAACAGCCAAAATCCAGTGTTCTTTGAGCTCACGGAGACTCTTCACTTACCCCAAAATGCAGTGGGAATATGCAAATTATCTCCTCAGGACTCCTCCCCTGGTTTACCGATGTCCTCTTTTCAGCTCCAACAGCCAAAATCCAGTGTTCTTTGAGCTCACGGAGACTCTTCACTTACCCCAAAATGCAGTGGGAATATGCAAATTATCTCCTCAGGACTCCTCCCCTGGTTTACCGATGTCCTCTTTTCAGCTCCAACAGCCAAAATCCAGTGTTCTTTGAGCTCACGGAGACTCTTCACTTACCCCAAAATGCAGTGGGAATATGCAAATTATCTCCTCAGGACTCCTCCCCTGGTTTACCGATGTCCTCTTTTCAGCTCCAACAGCCAAAATCCAGTGTTCTTTGAGCTCACGGAGACTCTTCACTTACCCCAAAATGCAGTGGGAATATGCAAATTATCTCCTCAGGACTCCTCCCCTGGTTTACCGATGTCCTCTTTTCAGCTCCAACAGCCAAAATCCAGTGTTCTTTGAGCTCACGGAGACTCTTCACTTACCCCAAAATGCAGTGGGAATATGCAAATTATCTCCTCAGGACTCCTCCCCTGGTTTGTCTCTATTACTGATGAGCGAGCACTAAAATGCTCGGGTGATCGTTGCTCGGGTCGAGCAAATCGTAATGCTCGGGTGTTTGACCCGAGTAACGAATTCAATGTAAGTCAATTGGACACTCAAGCATTTTTCCAGCGACTCCCCCCCAGATGTCTGGAGGGGGCCTTAAAATTGGTCAAATCGATAGGAACAGTGCTCAAATGACATGGGAACAGCATGGGGACCCCTGGAAGCATCGCTGATTCCCAGTTCACTTCTGTGAACAATGTTGTCAGAGTATTATGCCACTTTTACACTTTTATGAACTGACAATAAAACATACAAAAACGAAGCAAAAATGGATTTTCCTGGAAAAAATGTTAAGAAACATTCTTTCCAGGGCAATGACTTGTATATAAGGCAAAATAAATAACCATAAACAAAAATGCTAGTCCCCACCTTGGGCTATGTTCACACGTAGCGTTTTCGATGCGTTTTTGCACTTTGGCATTGCTTTCAATGGTGAAAAATACAGCACCAGTAAATGTAATTGTAACATTTTACTACCTTATCTGGCCATGTTGTGTGTGAGACATGCTCAACACATCCAGAATGAACATTCATTTCCAGCTGATAATACAATCTAGCTAACACCTGTCCCTATTTTTAAAGCAACTATCAGTGTTATCAATAGGGAATATAATTTTTTTTTCAGCACGGAGTATAATACAATAATCCCTGACAAGATGCCTGTAAGATGTGATCCCAACTGCTATAGGTCATATTGTAGAATATACAGGGTGGGCCATTTATATGGCTACACCTAAATTAAATGGGAATGGTTGGTGATATCAACTTCCTGTTTGTGGCACATTAGTATATGGGAGGGGGAAAACTTTTCCAGATGGGTGGTGACAATGGCGGCCATTTTGAAGTCGGCCATTTTGGATCCAACTTTATTTTTTTCAATGGGAAGATACGAGATGTGCAGCATCTGAAACAACAGATACTGGAAGCCTGTGCTAGCATTTCTTCTGCGGTGTTGCTATCAGTGTGTCAAGAGTGGGAGAAGAGGGTTGCATTGACAATCCAACACAATGGGCTGCACTTTGAACGCATTTTATAAGTGGTCATAAACTTGTAAAAAACTCATGAAAAAATAAAGTTACGTTAAAACCAAGCACACCATTGTTTTTCTTATGAAATTCTCAATAAGTTTGATTTGTCACATGACCCTCTTCCCATTGAAAAAAATAAAGTTGCATCCAAAATGGCCGACTTCAAAATCGCCGCCATGGTCACCATCCATCTGTAAAAGTTTTTCCCCTCCCATATACTAATGTGCCACAAACAGGAAGTTGATATTCCCATTTAATTTAGGTGTATCCATATAAATGGCCCACCCTGTAGAATCGATTTGAATTGGCCTTCTCATTATTAAGGCGTGGCTCTCCTATACTGTTATTTTGTACATGTTATAATACCTCCGATGGCATTAAAAATCATGTCTGACAAAATGCTAGCAGCCAGGACCTCCAAGGCATAGAGAGACAGTTTATGCCACATGTCCAGCTTGGCTACCCAATAGTTGTAAGGCACATAGGAATCACAGAGGATGCTGGTACGGTCGCCAATGTAGTCCTTCAGCATCTTCCAAAACTTTTCCCTCCTTGTCAGAGTAACCTGCGCATCAGGGCCTGAGCGCTGGGAGTGTCTGAGAAAACTGTCCCAGACCTTTGACAGCGTTCTCCTGCCTCTGCTACATCTGGTTTGTTTTTCCCTCGCCTGAAACTGTGATCTCTGCCGCTAGCGTTGTCAGATGGGATTTCTTTTTAATAATTCTTCAAAAAGAGCCATCTGGTACTGCAACATACAACATAGCAGTGGGTCTCCTATACTGTTATTGTGTATGCGGTAAGTGCAAGTGCTGCCAAAAGTAGGACGCACTCCAATACCATTTTGAATAGACAAGGTGAAGGGCCTCAGTAATTTTTTTTTCTCCTTATTAAGGAGTGGGTCTCCTATACTGTTATTGCGTATGAAGCAAGTTCAAGGGCCGCCAAAAATTAGGACGTACCCCAATACCCCTTTGAAGAGACATCGAGAAAGGTCTCATTAAAAAAAAAAATTCCCATTATAAAGGAGTGGGTCTCCTATGCTGTTATTGCATATGTAGTGACTGAAAGGGCTACCAAAAACTAAGACGCACTCCAATACCCCTTTGAAGAGACGTCGAGTGTTTCCGGCCTCGCTCAATGCAAGTGTGTCCATCTAGTCGGAATGTGGCTGAGAGTATGCATATTGCATACTTGCGGGTCACTTGACCAGCTTTCCCTAAGCTGGTACCGTAGAATCCTCACGGCATGCAGGGGGCGCATTGTGAGGATTCACAAGTCTGCAGTCACATAGAGTGACTGCAAACTTGTAGTATTAGACTCAACAACCCCTTTAACTGTTACAATAATGTTTTTCTATTAGCCTATTTGACCAATGAAGTTACCGTACTTTCTTTTTCCTACATAGTTGTCAGCTACAATATCATTTGTGACAGTTTTTAACCCCATAATTGGTTTCCTATAGATTTTTATTCCTTAAAGTGTACCAATACTTTCAAATGTTTTTTTAAATGTTATGGTCCCTTAAACTAAATCCTCAGACCCCCATAGATATCTCAAAAGGCTGTGCAGTAGCATTCAGCTTGCTCAGAAGCACTTAGCTCCCACATAAGTGCAGTCACATTTGTTTATGGACCCATAGGTTTTCTATTGAGCCTGTACACTGCAGTGTACTGTACACTCATTTAGGATTTCAGTGCTTCTGCCTCCATAGCTGGGCAAATCTGCACAGTCTTTTGAGTAATTGATGGGGGTCTCAAAACCCAAACAACAATCTATACAATGAGCGATAATAACAGATTAAAAAAAGAAATAAACCAAAGTATGTTTTCCAGCCTTCCACTGGGTTTTGTATTTAGCAATCAGTAGCTGATCACATGCTGTCCATTCATATAACCAATGCAGCTAACTAACTCTAAGGCTGTGTGCCCACGATGCATTTTTCAAGTGTTTATGCTGCGGAATTTCCGCAGCGTAAACGCTTGGGAAACGCTTGGTAAACCTTCCCCCATGGTCTCCAATGCAATTCCGCACTTTCAATGCCCATGCTGCGTATTTTTCCTCAGCGTTTATGCTGCGCTCAAAAATCTGCAGCATGTCCATTAATTTTGCGGACAATCAGCGTAATCGCTGCCATTGACTTGCATTAGAACGCACCAATTCCGCAAGACTGCAACTGTACTTGCGTAATTGGCGCGTTCTAATGTGCGGATGGTACCCGAGTGTGGAGAAGAGGAGACTCTCATCCAGACCTGGGTACCATAGAATCTGTGAAAAAAATAATTTAAAATAAAAAATAAAGTTAATACTTACCTTCCGATGTCCTCCCAGTGTTTTGTCCACGCCGTCCGGTCTCTTGCAATGCTCGCGCTGTTGTGAAGGACCTGCCATGACGTCACTGAGTCATGTGACCCATCACATGACTCAATGACGTCACCGCAGGTCCTTCACACCACCGCGAGCATTGCAAGAGACCGGACGCAGTGACGCAGCAGAGATGACACCGGGAAGACACCGGAAGGTGAGTATAATTTATATTTATTTTATTTTTTTTACCATTCTTATTCTTTTTTTTAACTATTACTTGGTCACACTATATATGCCGGTTGCATGGATTTATATAGTGTGAACAAGTTGTCAAGCACTTTTCCAAGTGATGCTAAAATCGCTTGGAAAAGCGCTTGATAACCCGCATGCAGGAATGCATGCAAATGTAAGAGACTCAGGGTAGTAGTTATGGCGAAGGGCTGGTGTGTTCCCATACCCTGGTCCCCTGACAAAGATAAATGTCCCAAATCTCCTGTGTTGTGTGTGTGGTGCAGAACACTCACGTTTTGATTGCAGATCTCTGCTGTCTTCGGTTCTTTCACCTCAGGAACCGCCGCACACACACTTAGGAACTTCCATTCCGTTTTATAAAAAAGAACTTTACTAGAACACTTGTAATCATCTTCACACAGCATACTATTCCAGGGTTACCGTTTGATACACCGCACGTATTGATGTTCACTCTCCGTTTGTCCTGAGCTGTCCCTTCCATAGTCTGCCTTCCCCTTCAATGAAGGCTTTTGGACACACACCTCACTGTGAATCCTGTGGACCGTAGGTCCTGAACATTCGGAAATGTCTGGCTCAGAGTATCTGAATACGGGTCCTTTTCTGCTGGATTGATCGTGCCAACGGTGCCCCCTGGACCACCAACTGTAATCACCTTACATCTCTCTCACTTCCTCTAGAACTCCCTGCAACCAGGAAATGTCTCAGTGCTTCATTGAATCTGCTCCTCCCACACTGAGCAGCACCCAAACCCCTTAACTCTTTCCTAACCTGCAACTATATCTGCTTTAAACTATAGTGCCCTCCTTAGCCTACTCTTCTCCTATTCTAATACCCTATCTGCACTAACCTATACTGACCCTATAACTAACACATCAGGCCATTGATAATAACACATGTTTACATTTCAAACAGGATATAGCGTTATGTGTACACATACAGACAAGGTGCATGACGAGGTCCTGGTCACCCTCTTACACAAAGATGCCCGACAAACGCCTGACAAACGCTTCTACCTGGCGGGAAAAACGCATGTAAAAAACGCATGCGTTTTTCCTGCCAGGGAGAAGCGTAAAAAATATGCAGCATTTCTGCATCGTGGGCACTTAGCCTAAGGACATACAGAGACTCAAGTGCCATTTAGTGATCTGACCGCTGTAGTTATTTGGCAGTGGTCACATGGCTAGCTGGTCTATGATTAGCTTTGAGAAAGTACAGAGAATGACTAAAAAGGTTTAGAACCAGGGCAACAGGGGATCAGAAAAGTGAGTATGATATTTTTATATTTTTTAACATTCCCAATTTTAGGGGACTGGACAACCCCATTAACAAACTAGTTGTATGAGCGATATCTAGGGAAAGGGCTAAAAATATATTACAGAGAGTTAACCTGTTTACCTGAGAATATATAATATTTGCTTTGTGTGCTTTTTGTATGAATGATGACCATGGAATCATATGATATGTTTACTTTCAAAGTAACTAGCTTCCTATAATAGTGAAGTGTGTAATAGACCTTGAGCAACTAGTACATTAACTCAGCACTCACACCATCTCGTTTTTTAGTATAATTACCTTATTTTTATAATGCACTGTATGTTTTTACTGTGCGAACTACAGTAAATATAAATTATGTACACAGTGAAATAGAAATTTTAATGGGAATAAATCATAAAAATGCTGGTTAAATAACTACACTAACCTTGACTGGTTTGTCCTTGCATAGCTATTAGAATTCATTTTGTGCATAGGGCTACATATTAATAGAGAGGAGGCTTTTATTATAATTCACACATAAGAAAAAGTAGCCAAAACTAACTTTCACATTTAATCTGGGATAGAATGCACGAACATAATATATCAGACAGAAATAAGGAAACTGTTCATAAGGGAAAAGTTTGTATGTACTGTAGCAAGTACCTTACCAAGAGATGGTCTCTGCGTAAAGACTGGGAGCTGTCTCTTTCTAACTGGAAGCGGTCTCATGATGCATTATTTCAATGCAACATTGATTATCCCCTTGCCTCCACAGCCAATTAAAATTCTTACATTTGTATTCCTTCCCTTTAACTTTTTTGTATTTTTCCATCGACATTGCCATATGAAGGCTTGTTTTTGTGTGGGATGAGATATAGTTTTGAATTACACCATTCATTTTACCAAACAATGTATTGAAAAATTAGAAAGCCTTCAAACGGATAAAATTTTGAAAAAAATGCAATTAAGCTATTGTCCTGTGCATTTTGTTTTTACATGTCAGAACACTTTACAGTAATGCCAAACGTGTATAGATTTTTTTATTGAAGTAGTGAAAAAAAATTGGATGTTTGTAAAAAAAAAAAATTTGGTTTGTGATGACATTTTTATTTTTCAGTTGATGGACCTGTGTGAGGTCCTGTTCTTGCATCTTGCGTGTTTTAAGATACCAATTTGAGGTCTATCCAATGTTTTAAGACATTAAGGTGTTTTAAACTTCTGAGAAGACATTTTTTTATGCATATCATCATGTAAAAGATTACAAAACCATTTCTACAATGCTTTGTCTCCACCAATAAACAGTGAGACAGATTGAATACCAATTGACAAATAACAATTGACAAATTTAAGACCATTATTATTCGCCCCCAGAATGATCGACCAACAAAGATCACTCCAAGAGCAAGGTGCATAAGTCTCAGAGTTGCAAAGGAACCCAAGGTTTCTTCTACAGCAATTAAAGGCCTCTCTCACATTAGCTAATCTTAATGTTCATGACTCCAACACTGTCATGATGACACTGAACTACAATGGGGCACATGGCAGGATTGTAAGAAGAAAGCCACTGCTCCCTAAAAAGAACATTGCTGCCCATCTGTAGATTGCTAAAAGATATTTGGACTTGCCAAAATGCTAATGGTGCAGTGTTTTGTACACAGATGAGTCCAAAACACATGTGCAATATACTTCCAAACTCAATATCGCTGAAGTGCATTTCAGTTTAACATGGCATGAACCTAATACTCATCTCTTTTCATACAGGTATATACTCACTGATCTGCTTGTGTAACATCTGACAAGTGTGAACATGTCCCTTTGATATTGCAAAATTTCATGTTTGGTATACAGTACAGACCAAAAGTTTGGACACACCTTCTCATTTAAAGATTTTTCTGTATTTTCATGACTATGAAAATTGTACATTCACACTGAAGACATCAAAACTATGAATTAACACATGTGAAATTATATACTTAACAAAAAAGTGTGAAGCAACTGAAAATATGTCTTATGTTCTAGGTTCTTCAAAGTAGCCACCTTTTGCTTTGATGACTGCTTTGCACACTCTTGGCATTCTCTTGATGAGCTTCAAGAGGTAGTCACCGGAAATGGTATTCCAACAATCTTGAAGGAGTTCCCAGAGATGCTTAGCATTTGTTGGCCCTTTTGCCTTCACTCTGCGGTCCAGCTCACCCCAAACCATCTTGATTGGGTTAAGGTCTGGTGACTGTGGAGGCCAGGTCATCTGGCGTAGCACCCCATCACTCTCCTTCTTGGTCAAATAGCCCTTACACAGCCTGGAGGTGTGTTTGGGGTCATTGTCCTGTTGAAAAATAAATGATGGTCCAACTAAACGCAAACCAAATGGAATAGCATGCCGCTGCAAGATGCTGTGGTAGCCATGCTGGTTCAGTATGCCTTCAATTTTGAATAAATCCCCAACAGTGTCACCAGCAAAGCACCCCCACACCATCACACATCCTCCTCCATGCTTCAAGGTGGAAACCAGGCATGTAGAGTCCATCCGTTCACCTTTTCTGTGTCGCACAAAGACACGGTGGTTTGAACCAAAGATCTCAAATTTGGACTCATCAGACCAAAGCACAGATTTCCACTGGTCTAATGTCCATTCCTTGTGTTCTTTAGCCCAAACATGTCTCTTCTGCTTGTTGCCTGTCCTTAGCAGTGGTTTCCTAGCAGCTATTTTACCATGAAGGCCTGCTGCACAAAGTCTCCTCTTAACAGTTGTTGAAGAGATGTGTCTGCTGCTAGAACTCTGTGTGGCATTGACCTGGTCTCTAATCTGAGCTGTTGTTAACCTGTGATTTCTGAGGCTGGTGACTTGGATAAACTTATCCTCAGAAGCAGAGGTGACTCTTGGTCTTCCTTTCCTGGGGCGTTCCTCATGTTAGCCAATTTCTTTGTAGCGCTTGATGGTTTTTGCAACTGCACTTGGGGACACTTTCAAAGTTTTCCCAATTTTTCGCACTGACTGACCTTCATTTCTTAAAGTAATGATGGCCACTCGTCTTTCTTTACTGAGCTGCTTTTTTCTTGCCATAATACAAATTCTGACAGTCTATTCAGTAGGACTATCAGCTGTGTATCCACCAGACTCCTGCACAACACAACTGATCGTCCCAACCCCATTTATAAGGCAAGAAATCCCACTTATTAAACCTGACAGGGCACACCTGTGTAGTGAAAACCATTTCCGGTGACTACCTCTTGAAGCTCATCAAGAGAATGCCAAGAGTGTGCAAAGCAGTCATCAAAGCAAAAGGTGGCTACTTTGAAGAACCTAGAATATAAGACATATTTTCAGTTGCTTCACACTTTGTTGTTAAGCATATAATTTCACGTGTTAATTCATAGTTTTGATGCCTTCAGTGTGAATGTACAATTTTCATAGTCATGAAAATACAGAAAAATCTTTAAATGAGAAGGTGTGTCCAAACTTTTGGTCTGTACTGTATATTCACTGATCTTGTGTATGTTTGTAAATGTTCACTGTTTTCTCGATCTCTCAATCCATGTTTTATGGTCTTTTTTGTCCAACATTGCTGTTTATTTATCATGCATAGCACTGCCTGCTCTGGTTGTTATTTAGTTAGTTGATTAATTGTTTAACCAGGTAAACTGGGGCTAGATCATAGCAGAGACTTCGTATATATTCAGATCTGACTTTGGGAGAGAATATGTGCTGGGGGCATGTGTGCAATATCTTTCTAGGTGTAATATCATCAAAGTGCATTGCAGTTTAACATGGAAGCTAGACAGGGCAGGAGACAGGTAAGCTTGTCAGATATTCAAACAAACATGCTTCTTCTTCAGTTGTACTACATTATTTATTTTTCATATTGCTTTGCTGCACCTATGTCCTAGCTGCTGATTTCTTTCGCATCTACCACCCTTTTACACATTCTGTGCACTCTGCACATCAGTCCCTCTCCTCTTTCTCATGTACAGTGCTCAGGCTCTACTGATATTCCACATACATTCTAAATCATCCATTACCACCATACAACACACAAAATGCTTACACAAATCATTGAATCACCTACTCATTCTCTTTTTTTCTCCTTCTCTTAGTTGCTGATAACATTTCCCCTAACCCTTGCCTTCCTTCCACTAGTGTATATAACTCTCTTCCTGCTGTAAAAAGAAATCTTGCTAATCTTATCAAAATTTAGAGCATGCCTTCTCCTGTCTCTTTCAATTGTGCCCTCTGGAACTTC